>NC_138866.1:163566868-172673440 GCF_965194805.1 Balaenoptera borealis | reverse complement strand
AGGAGAGAGGGTCCCTGCGCGTCCACAGGAGAGAGGCTCCCTGCGCGTCCACAGGACAGAGGGCCCCTGCGCGTCCACAGGACAGAGGCTCCCTGCGCGTCCACAGGACAGAGGGCCCCTGTGCGTCCACAGGACAGAGGGTCCCTGCAGCGGGAACCTCTAGAGAAGCTGTGTGGGTGCCCGAGGGAAGAAGGGTCCTTCTCCTGTCCTACCAGACCAGGGTGAAGCCCCCCGCCAGGTAGGAACAGCCGTGTCCCTTTATGCCTTCTGCCTTGTCTGTGGTGGAGAAGCAGCTGGGGTGTGGGGTGCGGGGGGAGGAGGGGAGAGGGGAGAGAGCTCAAGAGTGAATCCCACTCTTTTCCTTAAAGCCCTGCAGCTGCCAGCTACTGCCCTTGGCCTGGAGTGCAGGGAGCAGCCTTACCTATGAATGAAGTAGCAAGTGTCACATTCTAAATGCTACTTTCGGGCTGTGTTTTGAGTGATGATGGGACTTTCTGTCCCCAAGAATGAGCAGGAATTGCTTACGGTTTCCATTCAGGGCGAGGGAAGATTACCTAGTGAATACATTTTGTTTTTTATTCTATTTTTTGAATTAAATGTTTATTTATTTAATTTTGGCTGCATTGGGTCTTAGTTGTGGCGCGTGGGCTTCTCTCTAGTTGTGGCTCGGGCTCCAGAGTGCATGGGCTCTGTAGTTGTGGCGCACGGGCCTAGCTGCCCCGCGGCATGTGGGATCTTAGTTCCCCGACCAGGGATCGAACTCACGTCCCCTGCATTGTAAGGCGGATTCTTAACCGTTGGACCACCAGGGAAGTCCTAGTGAATACGTTTTAAATAGACAGTGGGAGACAAAAATACATTGCGTTTGGATGATACCAGTTCTTAGTCAA
The DNA here is from genome assembly GCF_965194805.1 of Balaenoptera borealis. Taxonomy (NCBI): domain Eukaryota; kingdom Metazoa; phylum Chordata; class Mammalia; order Artiodactyla; family Balaenopteridae; genus Balaenoptera; species Balaenoptera borealis. The sequence goes on along the minus strand of NC_138866.1, from coordinate 172,672,550 downwards.
CACATTGGTTATATATTTAAGTACTTGGCTAGTAAATTCACAACAAATGTTGATTCTTGCCCATTTTTCCTGATCTGAAAATCATATATTGAAAATTATTTTTTCAATCGTTTTTTGGTTCATGGCAAAGGATAACTTACTCTGTATGGGAGGAAACGGCTGGGAACCCCCTCTCCCTTCGTCCATCTGCATGTATTAGTTTAGCAGATTAACTGGAATCCCCAGTGTACACGACTTTGGAGAGGTAATCTTCAATTCAGGACAAGCCCCTGACCAGGTGCCCAAGTGATCTGCCCAGACCAGGCCAGGTGCTGGAATCTTTACACAGAGGACCCTTACTCTCTACAATAACATATGTTTTTCCATTTTTAGATTATTAAATCTCTTCAGGTGGATTTTGGGTTCCTCAAACAATTGATTCAACTGAAGTTTGAGGACCGTCTTAAAGAGGAATCTTGCAGACTCTTCACTTCTCTACACGACAGGATCCTGACAATCGAAAAACGTTACCAACAGGTAGAAGTTCTCTCATTTCCTCTGTTTTGTATGTGGATTAATTTTGTGTTTAGATGTGTAGGTACTACAGTTTTTAGCTTAGCAACTTATGAGGGCAATTTAATTTGTATGTGTTGTGTCTCATGTGATGACTACAAAAAGCTGTATGGTACCTATAGCTTTACTATGTGCAGAAACTTTTGAGTACCCTGTGTATGAACTCATTTAAGGCTCATGACTAACCTGACGAAGTAGGTACAATTATTATACCCCTTTTACAGATGAGGAAACCGAGGCACAGAAAGGTTAATTCACTTGCTCAAGGTCACCAGTTAAAAAACCATCAGGGTTTAGGTTCCAGGCCAGACAGTTTAATGCTTGAATTGCAGCCCTTAACTACAGTTTTATATGACTTGTGTTTTAATGGCTCCGTAGGAGCCAAAGACATGAAAACTCTGCTGCTCTGAGGAATTTCCTAAAATCTTTGATCAGGTTAGCATATTCATCTGTCATTAAGAACAGGCATCAGTGTTATTTTTCTGCTATAAAACAAAACACCCACGTGTTGTTGACCCCACCATTCAAAGTACCTTTTAATGCATTTCCTCTTTAAGTCCCTCAACAATCCCTAAGTGGAAATCCTGTTATCCCTGCTCTGCAGATAAGGAAACTGAGCCACCAAGGTTAAGTCACTTGCTTAAAGTCAGACAGATAGTAAGTGGCACAGTGACATTGAAATCCAATTCTGTCTGACTCTAAGGCCCATTGGTGGTTTACACTCCATGCTAGAATCAAAATTGATATCAGAATCAAGAGTATTTTTTTTAACATCTTTATTGGAGTATAATTGCTTTACATTGTTGTGTTAGTTGCTGCTGTATAACAGTGAATCAGCTATACATATACATATATCTCCATACCTCCTCCGTCTTGTGTCTCCTTCCCACTCTCTCTATCCCACCCCTCTAGGTGGTCACAAAGCGCCGAGCTGATCTCCCTGTGCTATGCAGCTGCTTCCCACTAGCTATCTATTTTACGTTTGGTAGTATATATATGTCCATGCCACTCTCTCCCTTCGTCCCAGCTTAGCCTTCCCCCTCCCCGTGTCCTCAAGTCCATTCTCTACGTCTGCATCTTTATTCCTGTTCTGCCCTTAGGTTCTTCAGAACTCTTTTTTTTTTTTTAGATTCCATACAAGAGTATTTTTTTCATGTACTATCTTTCATTGTTATCCATAACAGATAGGATCAAATAATTTGATTAATCAGAAAATGACTCTAGTTTGTGGATTAGTGGCTCTAGATTTCTTTCCATGAGCATAATTCATCCAAAAATACCAGGACCGGAAGAGGATGTGAACTCCAAATAGATTTCACTATTTTATTTTATTTTTTAATTAATTTTTATTGGAGTATAGTTGCTTTATAATGTTGTATTAGTTCCTGCTGTGCAACAAAGTGAATCAGTTATACGTATACATATATCCACTCTTTTAAAGATTTCCTTCCCATTTAGGTCACCACAGAGCACTGAGTAGAGTTCCCTGTGCTATACATTAGGTTCTCATTAGTTATCTATTTTATACATAGTAGTGTATATATGTCAATCCCAGTCTCCCAACTTATCCCATCCCCCGATTTCACTATTTTATAAGCAGTTCTAAGACATTAAAAAGACTATGATATGGAAGGTGAGAGAAAATGTTCACGTCATCTGTATTTATTTTATCCATATGAGCTCTCTATTGCTTTTGGTTCACTGTAAGTGAAAATGGAATGTGTTGTATTAGCTGTAAGCATAGGGGAAATGATTATAAAGTGAAGTTTTTGAGAGAGCATATGATTTGAATGATGATTTTATACTGAGCCCCTCCCTTGTAGGTGTGAGAGTTGCATTTGGAAATACATTGTGGTGCTTGTTGTATTTATTTTTCATTTGCAGAATGAGGATACCTTAAGAAAATGCTACAATCAGCAGCTGGCCGATGCCATAGCTACTATCAAAGGAATGTACCAGGTGAGTTTTGAGTGCCATCGTGGGTGAAACCGGCTTGATATCTTGTGAGTGCCCAGGGTGGGGCTCACCTTGGGTTCCCAGTCAGCGTTTTTAGCTTTGAAGGTCTAAGACTGTTCATGCTTACTTTAAACTGACCAAAATAACACTTTATAGTGACAGATAGAACTTTTCAGAAACTGAAAAATTCCAGTCTGGTATCTCGTCCACCTGGGCAAGCGATGCAGTATTCCAGAGTTTGTTTTGTGAGCATGCAGTTCGATAGGAGGAGGTCAGGGAGTCTCAAGAGAAGCTTCATCAGGTCTGCAGTAAATCCCAGGGAACGGTCTCAGATCCTCAATGGAGTAACTTTTCTAATGATGGGGACGCGATCTATTTGCCAGACACCATGCTTCCTTCTCTTCATCATTTCCAATGATTATTTTTTCATCTTAGCGAGGACCTTGTGATTCTTTTAGTATTTATAACTATAATCTTGTCTTTCATTGCAGTATATTTCCATAAAGAAATATTGCTTTATTTACAGCAAATCGTGCTTTGATTGCATACCTCTTTTTCATAGTACTGAACACCTTTGATTGAATTATGTGATTGCTTGTTACGTGTCTCTGTTTTGTGCTGGACTGTAAGCCTTATAGGGTAGTGATGCTTGTCTTACGCACCGCCATGCCCTGCCTCTTAGCGCTGTGCCTGGTGCACAATTAGCAATCAGCTAATAATTGCTAAATGAATGGAGGTTGCCTGAACTTGTGGCAGATACTGGTGGCTCCACTGTCATTCTTCCCCTTCCTTTTTTTTTATTAGCAGAAGCACTTCTTACTATGAAGCCAAAGTGCTAGATCCTTTCTCAGCTTCTTTCCCAGCTATGGCATGAACAAGGGCCAGGTCAGGTCCAGTGTGACCTGAAGGTAAGTTAACTGTGAGGTTTAGAAAGGAGGTTATTCTTCTTTTTTTTTTTTTTTGGCTGTGCCTTGCAGCATGTGGGATCTTACTTCCCCCACCAGGGATCGAACCCCTGCCCCCTGCAGTGGAAGCTCGGAGTCTTAATCACTGGACCGCCGGAGAAGTCCCTATTCTTTTTTTTTTTTTAATTAAAAGAGACTCAAGGGAAAATATACCCCTCTTTTTCTTTGTTTGACATTATTATGTCTCCTGATGCTTGGAATTGCTGCAACCAACCTAAAAGCAAGGAGTGGGATACTTAGGATGTGCTAAGGGTAGCAGACTAGAAAAACAGAAAGCACTGGGGTCCTTGATGACATCACCAAGCAACTAACTAACTCTGGACTTGCTCTGCCTCTGGCCCTTTTATGTCACGAGACAAAAACCCCCTTAGAATTTAAGCCACTGTTAATTGCCTGTTCAGTTACCTGTGACTAAAAACATCCCAGAACCTATTGCCCTGTCAACAGTCTCTGTGACTCTGGGCCAAGTTGTGTTTCCAAAGGTGACCCTGACACTGTCTCCCACTCACCTGCTCTTCCGCAAGGTTACCTTGCTTCTCCCCCACCCAGAGGTGGAGCCTAATTCCCCGTCCCTGGATCTGAGGGGCCTCCGTGACTTGGTCATAAAGACAGAATGTGATGCTGCACGACTTTGAAGGCAGGGACAGAAGAAACCTTGCAACTACATCCTGTGCTCTCGGGGTGTTTGCCCTTTGGATTCTTGCCCTCCGAATCCAGCTGCCATGCTGTTAGGAGCCCAAGCCATCTGGAGAGTCTGCATGTGGGTACTGGGGCCATTGGCCCAACTGAGCCCAGCCTTCAAGTCATCCAGCCCCCAGGCATTTAGTCTTGCCATCTGGGGTCCTGGCATTATGGGGCAAGAGCATGCCATCCTGCTGTTCCTGTCCTAATTCCTTAGTGACTGAGCATGATAAATAGTTGTTTTACGCCACTAAGTTTGGGGAGCTGTGTTATTAGATAGCTGGAACAGTGTCCTTACGCTCACATCAGTAAGCGATTTAATTGCATTTGTTGGATAAATTACTTCCCTAGTGGTTCTGCCAGCACAATATAGCATCATGGTTAGGAGTTAGCATAGTGTATGTTTTAATACAAGGACTTGGGAGTCAAACTACTTGCATTCGAATCCTGGCTCTGCCACTTAATTGCATGTGACCTTGGGCAAAATACTCACCCTCTCTGCCTCAGTTTCTTCATCTGTCTGATGAGGATCATATTAGTACCCAGCTCATAGGCCTGTTTTGAGGATGAAATGAACTGATCCTTGTGAAGCACTTACAATAGTGTTGGGCACATGATAAGTGCAGTCTAAATGTTTGTGAAACAAATAAGCTCTTATACAAACTCATGACACTCCTTGGTGTTGCTGTCTTTTTCTGGCCCTTTATCATCCTGTGTTAGTGTTTAGGCTTATAGTTTTCTGTCCACTGACCACAGATTTCACATATAGTAAAGTGCCCTTAAGATATCTGTAATCCTTATCAAGTTTTATTATGTTGAAGCATATGAAATTGCCATTTGCTCTTACAGTTCTGTTCTGCACATTCTTGTACTGTCTCAGGTACACATGTGCGAGAGTGCTTTTAAAGTATGTTTGTAAGAGTGGAATAGAGAGTATGTGGATTTTCATATTTATTATCTAAGGCCAAGAGCCTTCCAAACTGATCACAATATGAAAATATTTGTTACTCTTCTTCATCGAGACTTGATATTGTCAGATGTTTAAATGTTTGTTGATCTCATGGACATGAAACTATTTCATTGTGTCTGATTTGTGTTTCCCTTGATTATTAATATGGTTAACCCTTTTAAAAATATGTGTATCGGCCATTCAGTTTTCATGTTCTGTGACGTGCCTGTTCAAATTCATTGTTTATTGTGTTATTTGTTTTCTTTTTGGTTAATAAGAGTATTTTAAAAAACATATTTTGGATACTCATCTTTTGTTTGTTTTATGTGTTGCACATGTCTTCTCTTGGTTTTTTGTTCACTCTTTTAAAAAATTTTTAATTTTTTGGCTGCGTTGGGTCTTCGTTGCTGCACACAGGCTTTCTCTAGTTGTGGCTTCTCTTGTTGCGGAGCACGGGCCCTAGAGCACGCGGGCTTCAGTAGTTGCTGCGTGTGGGCTCAGTAGCTGTGGTGCATGGGCTTAGTTGCTCCGCGGCATGTGGGATCTTCCCGGCCCAGGGCTCGAACCCGTGTCCCCTGCATTGGCAGGCGGATTCTTAACCACTGCGCCACCAGGGAAGTCCCCTGTTCACTCTTTTTACAGTGTTTTTTGATAAACCAAAGTTTTTTTCTACAATAATGTAGTCAAACTCCTATGTTTTCCTCATGGTTTCCACATTCTGTGTTTTGTTTTAAAAATGCTGCTATATCTTAAAGTCTTCTAAGATTTCTATATTATTGTCTTTTACATACAGGTCTTTAATCCACTGGGATTGATTTTTAGTATTGATGTGAAGGAGGGATTAATTTTTTTCCCCATAATGATCCCCCAGGTTCTCAAGTTAATGACAGAGATAATGTGTCATGTCAGAACTCCATGTATGTGTGTAGGTCAGATTTGGGGTATTTTGTTCCGTTCCATTCGTTAGATTATCTATCCTTGTGGGAAATCCCACTAAAATTAATGTTACCCCAAAACTGGGTTCGCCTCTTGGTGGGTGTTGAGCCAAAAGACACAACCAAGCCAAAGATTGGGAGAAGGAAGGACTTATTACTTGCAGTAAGTAAGGGGAACACTGGTGATCTCTCGCAAAGCAGTGTCTCCCCAAACAGCAAAATTGGGGACATTTAAGCTAAGGGTTCATGCATATTCATAAAGGGACTTGGGCAGAGGAGAATTCAGCATAGAATTGGGGCAAAGGTTGACAGAGTCCTGGCTTTAGTTGATTGAAGTCAAGAGGGTCAACATCATCGTTCTGTCCTCCACCTGGGTGGGGGGCCTTAATTCCTGCAGAACTTGAAGACAGGTGTCAGATTGTTATGTACATCCCTTGAGGAGGAACTAGGACTCTCTTTTATCGCTGAACTATTGTTTCTTGACTGCTCTTCCTTTGTTCCTGCATTTCCCTCACTTCCCTTTAGATCCTTAATTACTGGGCAAGCATTGTGGCCAGGCTTAGATCACCAAATGGCTTAAGCCACTCCTGGTTCTCTATCTCCCGGGACCCCCTACCCCATCTGCTTACATCAGTACTTAATTGTAGGTGTTTGGCAAGATAAGTTGTCTCATTTTCTTTTCTGCAGGATGGCTTGAATATTCATGGCTCTTTCTTTGTTCTTCCATATACATTTTAAAATAAATCTATGTCAGGGAGGAAGATATTTTCTTCTACCATTCTAGATTCTTCTGGCTGCTCTAAGAATTCAGTTGACATGAAACAGATTAACAAGAGAAAACAAAAGTTTAATAACATGTACACATGGGAGAGACCCAGGAAAGCTGAGTAACTTGCCAAAATGGCTGAAACCCTCACCTTAAATACCATCTTCAGCTAGAGACAAACGAGGGTGTTGGGGGTATGGTTTGGGACCTCAAGGGGGAGGAAGGAAATAGAGATGGAAAAGCAAATGTTTGGTAAACAAATGTTTGCTGGGTCCTGCAGAGACAATGGGATGCAGAGTGGACCCTGATCTATAGGCCCTGCCAAGTTTCTCCCAGCATACCTAGTCCATATTCTTTACAGATATCTCTGGTGATAGCTCCATTCTGGAGACAGGCCCTTTATCTAAATTCTTTCGGCAGCTAAGGGGGAGGTAACAAGAAAAACTTTCTGAGTTTTCTGTTTCTTAAAAATAATCAGCCCAATTAATCCTCATGCCAAAGAGACACATTTGGGGATGGCAAATTTTGCTGTCCTACAATTTTACACCATTTCTTCATTCATTCATTCATCTCTGCCAGCTGCACTGTTGGGGCATCTAGCAAATTGTTAAGTAAAAGTGATGACAGCAAGCATCCTTATTTTATATTAATACTGAATACAGTATTTCAACATTACACATAATACTTGCTGTAGATACTATCAGGCTATTTCTTTTGCAAAGAGACTTTTGAAAAAATCATGAATGAATTTTAATTTTGTAAAATGTGGGGTTTTATGCATCTATTGAGAGGCCATATGATTTTTTTCCCCTTAATCTATTAGTGTGGTGAAATTAATTAGCTAATTTTTAAAAATGTGAAATCAACCTTACTTTCTTTGTATAAGCCCAACTTGGTCGTGATGTGTTTTTTTGTTTGTTTCTTTTTAAAATTTGTTCCTGAACTTAGTGTGTTAATCTTTTGCTTAGGATATTTTAAACCTGTGAACATCAGCGTGGTGAGCTATACTTTTCCTTTTTTATACTATTCTTTTTGGGTTTGGGAATCAGGATTATGGTAGCTTCACAAAATGAGCTGGAAAATGTTATCCGCATTTTGTTTCCTAGGAGCATTTGTGTAAAATTAGAACTTTTTCTTCCTTAAATATTTAGAACTGCCGGGGAAGCCACCTGGGCCTAGAGGAGTTGATTGATTGATTGACATATTTTGAACTCCCAATTTCCTTACTGATTATGAGACTATTTGGGTTTTGTATTCCTTTCGAGTCAGATATAGTGAAATATTTGTCTAGGGCCTTTATTTCCTTTAAACTCAAAAATTTGTTGGAATAAAGGCTTAATATATATCTCATTACTCTCGTATCTTTTAATCCTATATTTTTAATCCCCACTGCATATTTTTATTACTATTTTATCCATTTTCATTGAGTTTTAAAATATCACTTATAATGTTTTTTATGACTAGGAGTTCTATGTTTGGTTTGTTTGGTTATTTTTTAATGGCTCTGGCTCTTTGCCCATAACTTGTCCTGTTATTTCTATAAATATATTTCAGTGTACTTGATTGATATTCCATGTTTCATAATTTCCATGTCTTCCATCTTTGAGGGTCTAATAAGTACTGGCTGTCGCTCATGATATGTCCTTTACTTTCGGGTTTCATGATTTTTGACTGTGAACTCATATTTCTGCAGAAACTCTTTGAGGCCTGGAATAGAGGTGAGTCTCTGTAGAGAAGATTTCTGTTTGCTTCTGCTAGACTCCTGGGTCTGTGACCGCTTTAACCTAATTCTCAGCTTGAGGCATTTTAGACCACCCAGATGTATGAATGTGGGCCATCTCATGCCTATAAAACTCAGAAGAGACTTTTCTCCACCTCTATACTTTGAGCCAAGTTTCCAGACAGGAGGCAATTTCACTTTTACTGGGATGGAAGGAGGTTCAGGGTTCAAGGTGGTTACTTCTAGTTCCTTCTTAGGCTGAAGAGATGGCCCTTTGGTGTCTCAACCTTAATGGGGTAGTCTCCTATTATTTAGAATCACCACTTTGAGGAAGACCTATGTGATGCCTTTTCTCTATGCCCTGTTAAGAGGTGAAAACCAAAGTTCAAATTTACCTGGTTTCGCAATGCCCTGGAGTACAGGCCAGTTTCAGTGTCCTGCATACGTCTCTGGATGTCTGCATTCACTTAATTTTGGCCTAACTATTCCTTACTTTGTCAGCTTATAGAAGCATTTCACCTATCTATCCAGAATTTTTGTTGTTTACAAAGTAAGTCAGAATAACATGATTTTTTTTTTTTTGAAACATGCTTTTATAACCCTTTGTGTCTTCAACAATTTCTGGGTCACTGATAAACTTTTAGTGTGTATCAAATGCTCAAAAAATATGACAGAATAAGTGACTATCATTCTTTCTATATGCTTTTTGTATGTCTAGGAATAGAAAGCCCTGAAAGGATTAAATGCTTTATACGCATCAGTGTTTCATAAACATGTGCTGGTTAAATATGCTTAGCCAACAGTGTATTAATTGTGGTTCATTGGTTTATCTAATTAAAGAATTATTTTAAAGATATAAAAGTGATTCTTTGAATCTTTGCTTTGGCTTGTTGGCATCACTTTGATCCATGACCTCAGACAGCCTTCCAAATCCTGGCCACCCAGTTTGTTAAGGCTTAGTCATAAGAAAGAAGAGTTGAAAAAACAACCAAAGTACACACTTTTGGTTAAGAGGTAACTTTTGGTTAAGTGTAAATGACTCTCTGCTGCCCTCTGGAGACCAGTTCAGGATACAGGTACAAGTGCTTTTTCAGCTATGGAGCAAGGTTTTAAATCTATTTAACTATTAAAACAATTTCTTGTGTGATATTATAGTACCTTATTTTCAGATAAAAGAAAAAGTTTTGATAAAAATTACACTTTATTTAGCTTCCTTTGGTCTTGGAAATGTATCAGCTCTGATTCAGATAAGAAAACACACTACTCTAGGTCCCTCAGACACAGAGGGATTTAGGAGCATATAAAACCCTTAGAGAGGACTTCCCTGGTGGCGCAGTGGTTAAGAATCCGCCTGCCAGTGCAGGGGACACGGGTTCGAATCCTGGTCCAGGAAGGTCCCACATGCCACGGAGCAACTAAGCTTGTGCGCCACAACTACTAAGCCTGCGCTCTAGAGCCTGCATGCCACAACTACTGAAGCCTGAGCGCCACAACAAGAGAAGCCACCATGAGAAGCCCGCACACTGCAATGAAGACCCAATACAGCCAAAAAAAAAAAAAAAAAAAAAAAAATCCCTTAGAGAGACAGGAGGGATAAAAGTTTGGGAGACTGTCACTAGCTTTCAAATTAATAAGCAATTTTCCCAACATCATTTGTTGAATATCTTTTCCTTTTTCATTGATTTATGATGTTTCCCTCATGTTAAATGGCAAACTGAGGCATGTTACATTTTTAAGAGTTTATTTGAGCAAAAATAAATAAGTCATGGGGATGTAATGTACAAAATAAGTAATACAGTCAATAAAATTGTAATAATTTTGTATGGTGACAGATGGTAACTTAGACTTACTGTGGCGATCATTTGGTAATGTACACAAATATTGAACCACTATGTTGTACACCTGAAACTAATATAATATTGTATGTCAATTATATTTCAATAAAAGGGGGGAGGGATGAGTAAAAAGAATAAATTTTTTTCTTTTTTTAAGTTTATTTGAGCGAAAATTGATTCGAGTCAGACAGCACTAAATCAGAAGTGGTTAGGAGCACTCCAACACAGGAGTCAGGGGAAAAACTTTTATAGAGAAAAGGTAGAAGCAAAGCAAGGAGGTTATTGGCTGTAGCTTAAGTGTTTGCCTTCTATGGAAAAGCCTCATTGGCTGTTTGTGACTGGTTGTCCTTAGGTATTGATTTCTTAACCTTGAGGCATTTACAGGTTCAGGTTTGGGTTTGCTTATGTAGGCTCCTAAGGTATTAGAGCCACCTCAGTCTGATGGCCTCCTTGTTTAATTAACACTCATCATACGCCAACAATAAGGTTTATCTCAAGGTTATCTCTGCTATTTTGTGGCTATATAAGATTATCTATGCAGTGTTATAGCTCTCCATTGCTTTTTTGGTATTTAATGTTTTTAGCATTATAATATGTTAATATCTGGTAAGTTTGGGTCTTTTTTCATTAGTTCTCTTTCTTGAAAATGTCTTTGCTCTCTTATTTTTCCAGATAAATTTAAAAATAATTGTGTTTACTTCCATTCCAAAACGGCCTCCCTTGGCATTTTTATTAAAATGGAACTGTTTGGAAATTTATTCATGAATTTTGGAAGAAATTTGTATCATTTACAATAGTCAGTCTTCCTATCCAAGAATATTTCTTGATTCACTTATGTCTTATTTCATGTATCTCAATAGAGTTTTATAATTTTATTTATGTGGGTTGTATATCTTTTTCATACAACTAAATTATTCCTAAATATTTTATGTTTTTAGAAGATGAGATAATTTTTGTCATATTTTGAGTAATTTGATATACATGGAAACTGTTGATTTTTAGCAGCTTTATTGAGATATAATTTACGCAGCATAAAATTCACTCATTTAAAGTGTACAGTTCAATGGCCTATAGTATATTTACAGAGTTGTGCAGCCATCACCCTAATTGATTTTTTTTTTTTTTTTGCCGCATGGCTTCTGGGATCTTAGTTCCCTGACCAGGGATCAAACCTGGGCCCCGGCAGTGAAAGCGTCGAGTCCTAACCACTGGACTGATAGGGAATTCCCACCCTAAGCTAATTTTAAAACAGTTTCGTCACCCCCCAAAGGAAGCTTGTACCCAAGAGCAGTCACTCCCTATTCTCCCCTCTCCCTTTTCCTCTCCTGTTTCAAATCTCTGGCAACTGCTAAACTACTGTCTCTATGGATTTACCTGTTCTGACTATTTCATATAAATGGGATTGTACAATATGTGCTCTTTCAATTGACTTCTTTTACTTCAGCATAATGTTTTTGATGTGAAACCACTCATTTTTATAACTACAGTTTCCAACCACTTTGTTGATAGATTTCCAAATGTGGGATTATCAGATCTCATTTTAACAGTTCTTAATTTATTTGTATTTTCTTTTTTTTAAATTTTATTTATTTATTTGGTTGCGCCGGGTCTTAGTTGGGGCCGGCGGGCTCCTTAGTTGTGGCTCACCAGCTCCTTAGTTTTGGCGTGCGAACCCTTAGTCGCGACATGCATGTGGGATCCAGTTCCTTGACCAGGGATCGAACCCCGGGCCCCCTGCATTGGGAGTACGGAGTCTTAACCACTGTGCCACCAGGGAAGTCCCATTTGTATTTTCTAAATATTTACATCTACTAACTGAAAATGATAATATGCCTTAAATTCTCAAATGTATATCACTTTTTTTCACTAGACAGAAGTTGCAGAATAATATTAAATAGTACTCAAGAGAGTGATCATTTCTACTGAATTTGAAGGGAATCCTACCTGTAATTCATCATTAAACATAAGAACGGCTTTTTGTTTGGAATAGTTTATTGAATCCATTCCTTGTTGGAGCAGCTGGATGGAAGGAGGGTCAGACTAATTAGTCCTTTGAGATGGGCTGATTGTAGAAATGTTAATTAACCTACAGTCTTGGTGCATTGGGCAATAAAGTAAAAATAGAATATATATTTATGGGGGAAGGCCAAAACTGCACCAGAAAAGTAGGTCAAAAAAGGGTTAAAGTCAGAGGGACTTGAGATAGATGTTAGGTGTACACAGCCAAATGGGGATCAGGGAACCAGAGAAGATTAAGAAAAATCAGGCTAGAATGGATGACACAGAAGTGATCTAACTCCTGAGATTGGTTTCTTAAATGCTCCCAGAAAAGCGTTGCCGAGATGAATCAAGCCTCTTTACAGAGGCCCAAGTGGTTTAGACTCTGCCCCTCATTCCTGAATGGGGAAGGACCGGGCACTTCCTCGCCTTGTCAAGGTGGGGAATCAAATGCGTATCCTAAGGAGGGAGCAGAGTTGGGGTAGGGACACAGCTCTTTGGCACCAATGCATTGGGAAAACCTATAACCAGCCTCACACCCCATGTGATGCATGTAGCTCCTGGCAGAGAAGAGAGTCCTGTGACTTTTATAAAACTGAAGAGTTTGAATTAGACTAAGACATGTGTCTTTGCAGAGGCATCAAGGTGAAGTGCAGATGAAGGCTGGCAGCCTGGTGGAGGTGATTCTCAGTTCAGACCCTTTGGCATGGAACATGGTTTAATTTTGCTTTCAAGTTTGGAATACGCTCACTTCCTGTGTCTTACGTACTGCATGTACTTAGATGCTTCTTTAGATGATGGTCTCCCAGGTCTTTTAAAGAGAATTTTAGAGAGACTTGGCAGCTTTATTCTGTTCTCTGTCTACACTGGATGATGAGGCTTTTCTTATACATAGAATAATTTGTGACTAGCCCAGAACTGTGCATCGTAGGTCCTATGAATATGTACAGAATGGATGCTGATGTGTTCTTGCAGGACTCTTTGTGTAGAAGAGCTCTCTTAGGGTGCCAGAGTAAGAGGAGAATACGTCCTATTGTTCAAAAGTCTTAGGCACATCAGCACGCCCAGAGTGCTTGAAATAGAACCATCAGAATTTCATTTCCTCAAATCAAATCACCTCCCTCTCCTTTACTAACTGGGGGCTAATGATGAAGTCATTACCTTCTTAGTGGGTATTCTTTCTTCTGTGAGTAAAATCTGGGCCAGTCAGAGGGCCTTAGGGAACTGACTGTTGGGGGGACTTTGGAGGAGAAGAGTGGGATGGGGAGGGATGTTTACCCTGAGAAAAGGATACAGAGGAGTAGAGAGAGCCCTGCATAAGCTGTACCTCCACCGTTCTGCACAGACCTGATCTCCTTGAATCTGACATAGTCTGGGGCTCCAGTTCTTTTGTCTTAGGTGGCATTGGTGACAGGGCATTAGTTAAAGATCTGTGAGTAACAGTGCTTGGGGAAACTTCCTCCTTTTCCCTAGGCAGATAATTAATGACAATGAAAGCAGTTATCACTTAGCAACGTATTTACTATGGCCCAGGCACTCTGCAAAATGCTTCATGTGTAGCATCATATTGATTATATTTCTATAAAAAGACAAAAATAAGACTAGAGTTAAACTCAAATGGATTGCAGAAAAATGCAGATTTTAATATCTAAGTTTTTATCTCAATGCCTTCCTTTTCGGTGAGACTATAATCGGTGTTCAGAAGGAAAGGTAAATGGAACTAACTCCTCTTCCGAGTGTCTTCACTCAGATATTTGGAGGAAAGCCTGATATTCATGTCTTCTCCCCTCTGGCTAAACCATCATCTACTGGAATGGAAAATTGTTATAAGTTGACTTCAAATATTCTCCCATGATGTCTTCCCCATCAAATACTCACGTGTCTTTTTTGGTAACTTTGAAGAGATCTTGCAAACAACTCGTAGCTCATTTTGCAGAACTGCAACCTTTTTATGGATAGCAAGTAGTAGTGCTTGTTTCGAGGAAAGCATTTCAGGTTTGTTCTCTTCTTTACTTTCTCAAATGTAGATGAAGATTCAATTCAGAATTACCCAAATCCGTTTCAATGCTGTCATGTTAAAAAATGAGTTTGTTAAAATGGTAAAATAGTAAAATTGTTTTTATTTATTTTATTTATTTTCAGCTGCGTTGGATCTTCGACGCTGCGAGCGGGCTTTTCTCTAGTTGCAGCCAGCGGGGGCTACTCTTTGTTGTGGTGCACGGGCTTCTCATTGTGGTGGGTTCTCTTGTTGCGGAGCTCGGGCTCTAGGCGTGCGGCCTTCAGTAGTTGTGGCACATGGGCTCAGTAGTTGTGGCTCGTGGGCTCTAGGGCGCAGGCTCAGTAGTTGTGGCTCACGGGCTTAGTTGCTCCGTGGCACGTGGGATCTTCCTGGACCAGGGCTCGAACCTGTGTCCCCTGCATTGACAGGCAGATTCTTAACCACTCTGCCGCCAGGGAAGCCCTAAAATTGTTTTTAAAAGTCTCTGAATGGTGGGCTTCCCTGTTGGTGCAGTGGTTAAGAATCTGCCTCTTCCCTCTTCCTCTGGGGATCTCAGTCTTTCTCTGAAGGCCTTCAGCTGACTGGATGAGGCCCACCCACAGTGTGGAGGATAATCTGCTTTACTCAAAGTCTATTCATTTAAATGTTAACCTCACATGAAAAATACCTTCACAGCAACGTCTAGGCTGGTGTTTGACCAGATCTCTGGATACTAGAAAAGGAAGCCAGGCTCAACCCCTCTCCTCCCCTGCAGGCTGCTAGTGTAAGGGGAGGCTGGGACTGGGAAGGTTCAGGAGCTGTGATGGGTAAGAGTCAGGTGGATTGGAATTTGGGGGTTTGAGTTTTGGGGTTTTTAAAATTTTTTGGCCCTTCCTTCCTTCTTTCTTTCCTTCCTTCCTCCCTTCCTCTCTCTTCTTTCCCTCTTTCTTTCTTTCTTTCCTTCCTTCCTTCCTTCCTTCCTTCCTTCCTTTCTTTTTTTCTTCCTCCCTCTCTCTCTTTCTTTCTTTTTCTTTCTTTCTGTGTTGTTGTTGCTATCTAAGAGTTAAAAAAAAAAGTCATGGCACTTTCCCGAGAGTTCTTCTAAGAGACTGAAACATGAAACAGGATATTAGATTTGAAGGGGTGGGGGAAAAAAAAACCCTGTTTTCTGCTCACCTCCTCTTGAGCCCAGCTCATTCAATAAACACTAGTAAAACATCAGAAACATTCCAGGAGATGAAGAGAAATGAATCCAATGTGTTTGGGCCTTATGATTACTTTATGAAATGTCAAAAGTGAAACTTCTTTTCTTCCAACGAACTGTGGCCCCCGCTGCCCTGAAGTCCAGAGGGGCCGAGTGCATCCTAAAGGCAGGTTGGCCCCAGCGATGCCGTGTGTGTGCAGCAGCTCAGCCCAGTTCCTGGTGGGATTTTAAATGAGCTCCCAGAGGTGGTTTGTGCTGTGTTATAAAGGAGATGACTCGGCCAGCTTGTCAGAAGCATCTTTGTTTTGCTATCTTTAAGGAGGACAAATAAATCCATCCTATTCAGAACATAAAGATTAGTGAGCAAAAAACAAGTAATAAACAAATGGACCCAAGAAGAATGTTTATAAGATATAGAAAGAACAGAGCAGTGGAAGGCAGGTGGGCAGGGGGGGGATGCTAAGGCTTCCCAGAGCAGGTGGCATCTGGGTTTGGATGACAAACAGTAACAACAATAATAAACGCTAAGATATAATACTGGGAGCTGACGGCGCTGTAAACACTGTCCAAAATTGTTTACATGCATTATCTTATTTAATTCTCACGACAATTCAGGTAGTGTTATTGTTTGTCCATTTTACAGATGATAAAACTGAGACACTGGGGATTTAAGAAACTTGTTCAAGCTCACAAAGCTACTAAGTGACAGAGCTGGTCTTCAGGCCCAGGCTAACCTATTCTAATGCCATTCAGGAGATTGACAAGTAAGAGCTTATTAGGTGGCCTAGAAATTCCAAGTGCACGGAGACCTGTGGTCCCACGGTGCTTCTGAGAAATTGCCTGCTGAGTATCAGCACTGATTAAATGCCCAGCCTGGCGGGGGAAGGGGACAGAAGGCTGGCACGAGTCAGGGGCCAGGTAAGCCAGCAGCAGAGCAACAGGGGTGCTATTTTGTCCGTTGTGCTAAGGGATTTGGACTTTAGCCTGTGGGGACGGGGCGAGTTGCATTTTAGAAAGATCGGTTTGGCCACGGGGTGGAGATTGGTTGGAGAGGACAAAAGAAGAGTCAGGGAGGTGAGTTAAGGGCTAGTACAATAGTCCAGGTGAAGACAAGGATCCGACTGTAACTGAGCAGGACCCTAGGGGGCCTTCCCGGGACAGAGCCCTCCCCCAGGTCCCCTGCTATAGCTCCTCTCTGAAGTACCCAGGTAACAGTATCTGATGCACATTTCCTGAGTTGTTTCACAGATGCTAAAACCTCCACCAAATGGAAGATGTTAACCACTTGATGACCATGAGCACCCAGCCCCCAGGCCTCCTGGAGACTAAGGACTGATGATGTTAACCCCTGTGACACCGCCCCGCTACCTCACCGTCAGCCACTCTGAGAATGGTGCACGAGCTGATCACACATACTGGGCTCCCTTCCCTCACCTGGCCTTTAAAAATATTTTGCTGAAACCCATCAGGGAGTTCGGGTTTTTTGAGCATTAGCTGTCCCGGACTTCCGGCTCGGCGCCTTGCAATAAACACACGGCACCGCAACCGGGTGTCAGTAGATTGGCTTTGCTGCGTGCGGGCGAGCGGACCCCGGATTTGGTGGTAACATGAAGGCGGGGGAACAGGGAAGGGGAGGGTGGGCTCAGGAGTGATTTAGGGGTGGGTTGAACGGATTTGGTGAGGTGAGGGGGGAGGGGGTCCTTAAAATGACAGAAAATCGGTTTCTGGCTTGGGCTGCTGTTAAATGGGGGAGGTAGAAAGGAGGAGAGTGAAGATGGGGAACCTCCTCTCAGACCTGTTGGATTTGAGCTGCCCTGTCACTTACACTCAGAGCACCAGTGGGGTAACTGTCTTAGTCTCTGCAGAGCGTTTGAACTGTAGACATAAACAGAGTAGATGTGAAGAATAGATCTACATACTCAGTGCTGTTCTTTAAAATCTCCCAATTAAAAAGCTAATATTGTCATGTGGATTGTTCTATTTTCACTCTTTTTAATTCTACTGCATATTCACTTACTGATGTTTTTCATTAGTGTGGTGTAGACTGTGTCAGTGTTATGTCCTTAGCTTGACTCTTAATGCTACCTCGATGTATTATTCTTCCTCTCAGTCTGCCGGTGTTCATCATATAACAGAACAATTTTAGTTTGTAAATCTAACTCTTTGAAATATAATATATTAGCAGATATGGTTAGGTTTTACTATATTTCCTGTATGTCCATGTGTCCAAACGTATTAGTAACAAATAAATGATAAAAATAAAATAATTCTTCTGTAATTCCCAAAAGAGTCCAAAATGGACAAAATGCTTTTGCATGTCTGTGTTGAAAATGAGATTTTTATATGTTGGCAGTAAAGAACGGCATCATTTTTAAAGCATTTTTCCTTGTTTTGGTTTTGTGATACAATTCTTCAGAGTAATGACTGCCAATAGGTTAGCACCTCAGTGCTTAAAATAGGCTGTCAAGAAATGGTTCTTCTTTTTTTGACATCTCCATTCCAAACCACTGAGGGAATTAGTTGCACCACTGAAGTACATTTCCTTTCTTACACAGTCAAAATTTTTGCTGGCTTCCTTTCTAGAGGAAGATTGAGGTAGGACATTCACAATCATGATGTGGATTTACTATTAAGGTTTACTATTATTATTATTATTACTGGCATGGCTGATGCAGTCAGACTCATGCTTTGTCTCATAGAATAATACTGTGCTGTATACCATGACACTTTAGTGTATTGTTCAATATAAACGTAGTTATTTACTAAAACTTGTGTGCAAGTTGCAAAAATAAAATAACTTTACAAGACAGGAGCTTGAATAAAACATGAAATGGTTTCTGCTGGTGCTAGCATAGTGTCTGACTTTTAATGCTGCTTTTTCCCGCCAGGAATTCTTTGAGGTGGAAGAAGAGAAGACATCTGTGCATGACGCAAGGACTGTCAAAATGAATATTTTGTTAAAAAAACTGAAGGAGAAAGAAGAACTCATTAAGGAATTAAGAGAAGAACTGGACCAATATGAAGAATTTGGATCTCAAAAAGTTGTAAGTTTCACACAAAGAGTAATTCATTTTAATACATATAAATGAAGTTAACAACTGTCTAAAAGCTTGGGGTCGGAATAAAGGGATTACAATGCATGTATCTTGGGTATCTCTCCACAACATAAGCCAGTCGAACCCTTTTCTGCTTGACACCACAGTGTAGAAAACCCATAATAATTATAAATAGGAGCAATATAATTGTTCTCAATTTTTATTTGTAATAGAAATAAAATAACCTATCTCCCACTACAAAAATTTCCCCACCCTAGAAGAGAACGTAAATAGATTTTTGTTTTAACTTGGAAGAGTCCCACCCTTTTTTGCAGTCCAGATAATTTGAAAGACACAAAACAATCTCAAGTCAGAGGCTTCCAAGAAACCAACTTGGAACAGGATGACCTTAAGTGGAAATGTCAAGAAGGAAAATTCTCAGAGGGTTTTCGCCCTCTTCTCCCCGTTGCAGTAGGAGCCAGGAGTTGCTTTACTGCTCAAAGCACTGACGAGAACAAAAAATGCGAAGCGAGATAAAGCAGAAAGGAGAGCTTAGCTGCCTGTCAAGGAGGTGAATGTGAAGGATCTGGAAAGTGTGGACCCTAGAGGCGAGTTTATTTTCATCTCAGATCAGCTCTGAGCTGCCGGCTGTACTGCCCAGCCACAGCCCAGAGCCATAGAGGGGTTTTTGTATTAGGTTCTAAGAGCAAGAAGTGGATTGTTTGAGTAGGAGAGGCAAGCAGGGAGGCCAGAGAATCACAACCTGTTGAGCGTCAACTGGCAGGGGTACCTCCTCACACCACAGCTCAGTTTACCGATAAGAAGGCAGACTTACATCCCGGGTGCAGCTGGTAAATGCTGACGTGGCATGAGAACCGAGGTCTAGATGAATCCAAAGGCCCGCATGAGGAGGAGGAGCTTTATCCTCTGTATAGAGTAAGAATTAAAGTTGCCATATATATATATATATATATATATACTTTTATATAATGTATATATATTATATATACATTATATTATTATAATTATGGTATTACGGTCTATAGGTATATCATTATAATGTATGTTATAATTAATATATAGTGTATATTAATACCTGTGTATAGATACACATAAGTATCGACACATGCATATATATGTATGGAAAAAGCCTGAGAGGTTATACATCAAAGTGTTAACACTAGGAAGAAATACTTGCAGGTTGCTGGGCCCTTTAAGTGCAGTCCTTGGTTTATCTAAGTCCCACACTAGTATTCTTACTTAAAACCCCAAAGTTAGAAAAGATAAGGAATTGAACTTGCACCATTCTAAAGGACTTTATTTACGAACTGGGGAAGGAATGCTTTGTTTAATCTATTAGAATTCTCTATGTTCTAAAAAAACCAGAGCATCTTCTAAGCAATGTGGTATTAAGTATTATTATCATAGACCTAATAAAATTGAATATTATTTCTTTTTACATGTTCTGATTGCCTTGGAGGGAGAGGCACATCCAATTTTTGCATTTACTTTTCTTGTCTTGGGTCTATATTTACTCTTATTTTTTGGAGAAAATAATTTAATAGAAAAGGCTAAAAAAAGACTAACAGTTTTGGCTTTTAATCCTGCCTTGGCTAACAATGTCCAGCATCAGTTAGCAAGGCAATTTTGATCCATTTGTTTCCCATTTGTGAAATGGGAGGTGATACCTGCCTAGCCAACAGAGTTTTGAGGAGGATACCTGTTGTAGTGGATGTGAAATGCTGTAAGTTCTTTGAAGAAAGACGTGCGTATAAATTCTAGTTACCATTATGAGGAAATACACAAGTCCTTATGACCATCTGGTTTACATTTCCATGAAATGCACTGTTGAGAACCTCCCAATTCGGTAATTGAGCTTCTTCCAGTAAAACACGAGGTCTTTCGTGGCGTGTTTACACCTCTGAGCGTCCTCAGCCCGTTAACTGGTCTGTCTGGACGGCCTGGGTATAGAGGATGAGGGTGGGCGGGGCTTGGTGAGGACCACAGGAAGTGGGAGGCAGCCCCCCGCTCCTGTATAAGAAGGCGTTCTCTGGCTCGGGTGGCATCCTGAAGACCTTGGTTGTTTCGCTGTAGTTTGTCCCCGAGGACACCACATCAGTATTTCTGTAAACACCTTAAGATTTGAGGAAAGTAAGACTTCTGATGAACTGGGTGTATACATTTCCCCAGCTCCTTAGGACCCCAGCAAAGCGCCGGGCTGACTGAGGAGAACGCAGAGCAGGGCTAGTGTACATTTGGGAGGACGGACGTGGACACTGCAAACGCAGACCACGGCTTCTATAAAATAAACGTCTGAAACTTCTTTTTAAAGAGCCTCTAAGAACTAGCTTTCCTAGAGCTCCATGGCACTCAAGTTCTAGGTGATTTACCTTTTAAATTTGAAATTTCATCTAATACGACTGCTCCCTCTAGTGGTGTAAAAAACTGGCGACAGCAAGTGTCTGAAACTAGATTTGGAAACCGAATTTGGAGAAACAATTAGAAAATGTCAATGCAGCACTGGAAAAAACTTGCAAAAAGCTTGAAATAAGCAAACTGAATAAACAGTAAGGAAACACAATAGCTTGTTCTTTCTCGTAGTCCAATTATATAAATCGCTCTATAGTTAATAGTCATAATCCCTCTCTAGGACTGTTGTAGAATGAAATCTAAGAATATGACAGGAAAGGGAAGGTTTAATAAACAGCTAGTTTAACTTATATTTATGACAAGATGGAAATCAGAAAAAGGAATCTCTTCAAGTTCCAGAAGCCTCATCTCTCCAGGTCAGAACACCCTTAATGTTGAATTCCCACCCCTCCCCACCCCAGACCAACTACATTCAAGGGCTGAGTGTCTTTTCAGGTTCTGTAAAAACCTGCAATGACTTAATGGCACACTGCTGTAGTTATCAGGTTGCCATGCAGTACGCTGATAAGTCCACTTGAGAATTGCTAAAGAAACTAGCCTGTCGAGGTATGTGTGCCTGTGTGTCTGTGTGCCCAGGCACATGCATATGTGCTTTCATTGCAATTGGAGTTGTTTTGAAAAGATTTTTCATTTTTCTCTTACCCCAGCATGGATGAGCTATGCAACTATCACACCCACATCCCCTCACCCCCACCAACAGGTGAACGTAACTGTTTGTTGCTGACGGTTCTGAAACAGCTGTCATTCAAGAGTGGCAGCTCTGCAGGGCTGCACTGCCCCAGTGTGCCGCTTTCCTGGTTGTCACTCACTGGGAAAGCACCTGCTCTTCTCCGTGACTGTCATGCAGCATGGGCATGCAGCAGAAGCCCACTCCACCCGCAGCACCACATTGAGATGTCCAAGTACTGTACGTGGAGCCTGCAGGACTGAGACGCCAATATGGCAGGAGGGGGACTGCTGGGAAGGCACCTGCGGCGCTCCAAACACTGCTTCTCAGCCTTTACTGTGTTATTGTGTGTGGGGGTCACCTGCAGCTCTTGTTAAGATACAGATTCTGGGCTGGGTCTGGAGATTCTGCATTTTCAAAAAGCTCCCATGTGATGCTGAGGCTCCTGGTCCTTGGACCACATTTTGAGTGGCAAGGCTCCGGAGTACACCTGTTTTCAGAAACGATTCTTTCATGACTCAGCCTGGGATTCTGAAACCTGGGAACAGTGATACTGCACATCTTGGCTCACAAGAGAAATAGCATGTAAGCCACCACTTGAAGTCCTAGCTTTCACTACACGATAGAAAAACTCTAAATTGGCAAGTTACTTTATAAATTTAAATTTCCACAGTGACTATGGATCACACACAGGCTGTCTTAGGCTATAATGTGGCTCTTAATAGCTTTAACTAGTTAACCACATTTTAATGATCTCCATCCTTCTTAACTTCGGTTTGTTAACGCAGTTTGTTTTAAAGAAGTCTCATGGTTTAAGCGAGCCAAAGCTAGTGGTGTGGGCAGATGGTAGAAGGAACACCACCACAAAACCTGCCACTCAGAGTGTAACAGATGACCGTAGCCGCCCAGAACTATCCCTTTGTTCATTTTGCTAATGAGTGTCCTCATTGCTGTGAGAATCTGAATAGTTAATTACTTGCAGTTCCTGCAGCTGACAGATGGTGGGGACAGAGCTAAAGGTTAACCTCTCAGGAACAGGGGCTGTCGATGGATTTGTGGAGGAAAAAACCCCTCGAGTTGGAGGTGTTTCCTTGTTTCCTGCTTTTCTACCGGATTTTTAGAAAATCCACTTAGGTATTAGCTGCTACCCCTAGTAAATTTTACACTTCATCTGATTAATTCAAATAGTTCTCGTTTCGTTTATAATAAGGGGTGCTCACGTAATCCACAGTGGATGTTCATTTTCTGCCACTGTTAGGAAATGTATGCTTAAGCCTATTAAGGCAAATGTTATTTGTCTTTAAGAAAGCTTTTTTAGTCTAGAAACACTTTCTGTGATGTTCTCAAGTTGAACCATGTGGGACAAGAAATTAATGACTGGGATTCTTTATTAAGAAAACAGTGTTGTTTATTAGCTATTAGATTTGTTAGTTAAGAATGAATTGGGGTTAAATAATTTAAATGGAATGGTGGCTCAAAATCATGAAGATTCATAATTGGGCTTAGTGCAAAATTTAACAACATTATTTTAAATATTAACTCTGATATAACTAACTTCATTAGTAAGTCACTTGTTGTTTTTCAAGGATTTATTCATGTACTATAAAACATTGTACCCACTTATTTTTCTTTTGAACCGTTATGACCACAGAGGAAAACATTTTTAATAATTTACTTTCAGATAGCTCTAAAGTTAAATAAAAGTATAGTTTCAAAAGGACACCAGTTATATTGGGAGGAATGGTTTTGTTTTTGAGAGGAGAATTTATTCTTGTGTATTTGCAATCATGGCATTGCTACAAAAAGAATAGCTTATAATTCATCTGAAGATTAATTTAAAGTTCAAAAGTATTTCTAGTGTCTATATTAATTTTGAAGGAAGGCATGTAGACGCTTCTCTCTTTTCGTGTAACAATACAATGACTTTCAAGCATACTCTTTAATATTTTGAGATTGCATAATCAGTTTAATATTTTATCATCATGAAGTATAAAGTTCTGCACCAACTTCTCCAATTCATTACATCTTAATTCAAAAAAAAAAGTGTGGCAATAAAATCTAGACAGCCATAAGCAAGCATATTCAGATGTTTTCAAAAGCTTTGAAACAAACAAGAAGAAGAAGAAGAAAAGAAGACTAGCTGTCCCAATAAGCTTCTACTGCGTAAGAAAAAGCTTCTCCCATAATGGACATGGCAAGATTTAAACAAAAGACGCACATAATAAAAATGTAAATGAGTTTGCTTTACTAAAACTATAACTTTAAAGTCTTTTGTTGTAAGTTATCCTGAAACCTTCTTACAAGGTAATCACTGTTTGCATAGAGATTTAAACCGAAGTCCTCAATAGCATTAAACGCCTGCACAGTCCCAGTGTGACAAGCATGCAAAGCCACGTTAATGTTCAGAATATGAATTGCCTCTGGGTGGCTCCTTCACCAAGCAGAAAACCAACTGTGTGGCTATCCGTGTGCCTGATGGACTCCATGCGGCTCCCAGCCTGAAAACGTCACCACTTTGACATGTGATGTGCTCCTCATGACACTGGCAGCACTGACACTGGGGAATGCCACAAAGGCGACAAGCCCCCCTCCTTGGCCGTGCGCTTTGCCCCGCCCCCCCGGCGCTGCTGCCCTCCCCCCGGCTGCTGCCCAGCCGCGGTCTCCCCAGCCTGCCTGGTTACGGGGCGGACAGCACTTCAGACACACACAGAGGGAAGTGTGGGTGGAGGGGCCCCAGCTGCCTCCATAATGAATTGACCTGAATGATGAGGGCACACAAACAGTATGATATGCATTATTCCTGTCAATAAACTGTCCCCATGTGCTGTGGTCTTTGTACAGAATGTACTGCAGCCTTTCTCCCAGCAAGCTCTATTTAGTCTCCTTCCTTTTTACTATTCATATTATAAGTGTGTAATAGAATTCAGAAAATTATATGATAGCTCTTCTGTATCTGTATTGTCTTGTGTTGCATATTTAAGTCCTTGGGCTCCCTGCTTAGAAATATGGAATTCTCCATCTTTTAGGACTCTTTTATCAAAGACGGCAGCCCTCTAAGAACAGCTCTGGAAAAGGAAAATTTGGAGTACAAAGTGGAAAATGAGAGACTGCTTCAAGTTATTTCAGAGCTCGAAGAAGAAATCCAGCTCAATCTAAAAGAAAATTCAGTATTAGGTAACATTTTAAAGTCATTTTTGAGAAAACTCTGTACATTGGGCACTTTATAAAATTCATAGCCATGCTTGTCTTTTCCAAACATATGTTTGTTTGGCTACTTACATTTAAAACATCAGTTTGTTAGCCACTTTTGATTTTCATTCTTTTCTTGAGACAGAAATTGGTCATACTCCCTTAGCCATGCCTTTTTTAACTCAGGGTGGTTGTTTTTTAAGCCAAGCATTGGCCTCTGAAAAAAATGTGCTCATCAGTATTCTATATCACTTAGAAATATTATAAACAGATAGAAACTTGTGCTGATTTCTGTTTCATGTGTTTAATCAATTATCTAAAATTTATTAACATTTTAATATTTAAGCATATATATTGGGGTGTGCTTTGTGGAGAAACAGAGTTGGCCCTTCAGAAAAATATGCTACTACTTACTACATTATCTGCAATTTTTGGTACAAATTTTAAGTACAAATTTCCATTTGTAGACTTTATACCCTCTTTTTTATATCTATAAACATTGGTAAATATTGCATTTAAATCACCAAGTTAGATTGCTTTAAAGTCTTTGCACATACTACTGTCTTTCTATTTATGTTAGTCACACGATGATGCCCTTAATCTGCAGTATGAAAAGCTATGAGTAGGCAATTCAAAATTCACAGCAAAACATTGATAAAATCAGATACAGGACAATATTCCTTGAATGTAAAATTATACCACGCCAGTGTAGTTTCGTTTCTCTTCTGATGTGGTATAGTAATGCTTTTTCAGGTTTTGGTAGTTCTTACTGAGTCATAAAGTACCACCTGCTAAAGCCGTTTGTATTGGCTGTGACTAACAGCAAAAATGTCTCTTGCTAGTATCGATGAAAAGCTTTCAACCCTCAGCCACACTTGGATCTTGAACTTAGTTCTTAATCCCTATCTGACCAGCCATCTGAACAGCAGGAAGAAGGCTGTGAATGTCAAGGGCAGTTGTGAAGGTCACAGTCCTGCTAGGACTTGGTCCACCATGCCTGCCAGCAGTGTGCAGCCTGCCTGAAGCAGGCGGATTGAATTCAGGGCCATAAGCTTGTAATTTCATGGTTGGCCTCTCTCTCCTTTTGTTTACAGAAGATGAAATTATAAGTCTGAAAGAGATGGCAGAAAGGGATCATAAAACCATTCAAAAGGTACTGTAACTTTTTTACATTGATGAATGACTCTTTTCAATGGAAATATCAGCATAACTGGTGAAATAACCCTGTGTCCCCCTTGTCTTATGATGTAGAGAAAAGTCAGTTTCTGTATTTAATCTCTCCCATTACTCAGGATTATTTCTTTAGTAATGAAAAAGGATTCCATCTTGAAAACAAATTCATGTTTTCTTTTATTTGGGATAACTGAGTATCTACCTTGTTGACTGTAAGGAACTGAAACATCATATGACACAGGGAGTCCGAAGATGTGCTTGTGGAAAAATGATATTATTAAAAATGAGCAGCCTTATTTTCAGATCAGATGTTAGTTTATGTTCATTTTTCTGTATATGAATGAACTGGGTTTGTATATCCAGGAAATCTGTATTTAGAGCAGGAAATTCTTTTGATATCACGAAGATCAAGGTTTCCTGGGGCATCTAATGCCGCAGGACCACAGCAGTTCCTTCTCTCCACACCCAGGTCAGGGGCTCCTGCTTTGTGCTTTCTTAGCTCTCAAAACCCTTTTCTGTGATGGTCAGTCTGCCTTGCTGGAGACCCCACAACCCAGAGACAGTACTACCTTTCGGTCTCTGATCTCTTCCCAGCGCTCAGCACGGGGCCGGCGCACTTAAAAATAAAAATACTCTTTGAGTGACTCAGAGAATGAGAATGTAGTTAAGAGTTCATAAAATTTATAGACGAAAACGTGGATTTACATCCTTGATTTTTCCAAATAAACAAAAATGTTTTCCGCGAACTGAATCGAGTATTAATTTTTAAATGAAAATTAATTAAAATTAGATAAAGTTAAAAATTCAGTTCCTCAGTCACGCTAGCCTCATATCCAGAGCTCAGGTGATTTAGATTCAGATTTCAACCTGATTTTGCAGTTCTGGGTATTCTTAGGTTTTAGATAAAGTTACTTCCAAGAACTATTTTGTAAACAAATGTATACCATGATCGGTCAGAGTTGGGAGATGTCTTCTGTGATCACTGAATCCATCACAGGTTTTCACAACATGATGTCATTTTCTTGTGCTTCGTCCTATTTTCAGTGATGAGGGTGCAAATGCCATTCTTACAGAGATAACGAGAGTCTACAGAACTGACAAGTTTAACTTTCTTGGCATCAAATTCTAAGGTTAAAAAAGAAATCTCAGCTTTCTAGTTTCGCTTAATAACCTGCAAGGGAACCATCTCAGTTTATGTAAATGCTCCTTAAACTACTCAGTCAGTACTGTCGCTGGGAAAGATGAGTCGGATGAGCCTAGTCTTCTCTGGGGGCAGTTCAAGGAAATTAAAGCAGAAACTCTCACCGTTAAGCCATTAGTTAGAAAGAAACATCCCCCCCTGAGTGGCTGGTTATACCCTGTGTGGGTTTAAGTATTTCGATTAAATGCTGCCTTGGCTTTCTGGAGCCGCAGTGCCCCGTGGTAGCCACCAGCCGTGCGTGGCTGCTGAACACTTGTGTCTAGTGCAACTGAGAAACTGAACTTTAAATTATGTTTAATTTTAATTTTTAAATTTCAGTATAAAAATACTGATATTTGTTTCAGTTACTGAAAAACTTTTATGTATATTTTGAATAACTTGAATACGTGAATCTACCTTTTTATTTGTAAATTTTATGAAATCTAAACGCAGATCAAGCATCTCCCATGAAATTTCAGCCCCCAAATTGAGATGTGCTCTAAGCGAAAAATACACACTGGGTTTCAAAGACTTAGGTACCGTAAGAAATGTGAAATATCTCACTAATGATTTTTAATGTGGATTATTACCCATTTAAATGATACTATTTTGAATAGCTATTGGGATAAATAAAATATATCATTAAAATTAATTTCACCTGTTTCTTCTACCTTTTTAACAAGGCTATAAGTTCAACTATAAACTGTAAAGTATAAAATTATATATATGACTCACATTATATTTTTATTCGACAGCTCTGTTCTAGACAAATATAGCAAATCCGTAGTTTGTTTGATCATCTTTTTTTTATCCTGTCTCTTTTCTTTTCTTTTTTTCTTTATATGCACTGGGCCTCTACCCAGATGTTGAGTGTAGGTATAATTTGGTATTGATCAGGAAAAATCTAGAACCCTGGGTTCCTGTTCCATTTCTGACACTGTGGCCACTTGGGCTGGTTCCTCATCCTCCTTCCTGAGTCTCACAGGCTTACTGTGTGGACAGAATGAGATAATGTACGTCAAAGTGCTTTGTCAATTGGAAAGCAGATCAGGAGTTGTTGAATAAAATGAGAGCTTATATTTACCAGTTTGTTTCCAATATCCTCCACTAAATCAATTAATTCAGCAATGTTCATCAGATGCCTTTTAGTGCCAGGCACTGCTGAGATACAAAAATGTTATATACACACATCTCACACACACACATACACACACGCAGGCTTGCTGTGGAGGAGATCAAGTCTGGAGGGAGAGACAAAAACCATAGGGCAGTGTGATAGGGACTGTAATAGAAGTACGTACATAGAGAAGAGATGCCTGGCTTTACCTGGAAGGTTCTAGAAAAAGGCTTCACAAATTCTTCCACACCGATTTCACACTCCTTCACTTGAAGTGATTTTTCCAGGTGGGTAGGAGGGTGGAAGAGCTGCATACAGTGTGTGAATGCGTAAAGTGTAAGCTATGCCCGTGGAACTCTGTGATTTGGTATGGCTAGAGCAGGAGGTGGGATCTGGTGAGACCACGTGGTGAGAATTTGTGTTGGGGCAGGAAGAGGGGGGAGTCTGGGGTGTGAGGGAGGAGTAAACAGAACCGGAAGAGAGGAAAGGGGCAGCTCAGAAGCCTCTGGATAAGCCACATGTTCCCCTTTTCAGTCCAGGATGCAATTAAAAGCAAGTTGAAAATGGGATGGAGTTTGGGTAGGCTGACCTCTTGCCGTCTCCACGGGCTAAATGCTGTCAATTATGGGATTCGGTAGCTTTTATGTTTAAATTTTAATAATCAAATGACAGCTGAATCTGTGTTCCAGCTGTGGCTGAATACATGAATTTATAAATTTGTAAACATGAATTTCCTTCTGAGAGGGGACAGTCATCCGAGATTATAGCCCAGGCATGATCAGCGTCAGGAAGCAGGGCAGCGTCGCTTGCCATGGGGGCAGGTGGTCCCACAGCCAGCCTGGACTGTAAAGGATCGGGGAAGGCTGGAGGAAGGGCACCGAGGTGACTCCTGGAAGCAAGGTCAGCGTTAGCAGGAACGGGTGAAGGGGAGGTGGACGAGCCAGAGCAAGAGAATGGAGAGGGCACATGACTTGCTCTGGCCGGAAGGAGTTGTGGGAACTGGGGTGGTGAGAAGCAGGGCACATCATGGAGGAGTGTAATTCATGCCAAGGGGTTTGAGTTGCCTTCTGAGCGGATGGGGAGCTTTGAACGTTGGGGCAGGATTGGATTCCTGTTTCAGAAAAAAGATGAACAGGAGGGAGGAAAATCCAGAGCCAGAGAGGCCAGTTAAAAGATTTCTTGTATAAACTAGGGGAAATATAAAGTCCTGAAACAGAAGGAGGGCAGTGACACGGGGATGAAGGGGATGCATGAATTCAAGAGATGGTTAGGCAATAAAAGCTGTGGCCTTTGAGAAGGTTGAAGGTGGGAGAGATTAAGCAGAGAGAAGTGAAGACTGACATTCAAATGAAAATGACAACAGCGGTAGAGCAGGGGGAAAGCAGGAGAGAGAGTGGCTATCACAGAAGCCAGGCAAGAGTTTCAAAAAGAAAGGAATCAGTCAGCGTGCCCAGTGCTGCCCAGAGGCCAGGTGTGCAGAAGGCTAAAAAGGGAGGATTGGACAATTAGCTTTGGCAAGTAAAATGACCCTGGTAATTAATGAGGGTCATTTACTGGAACGTGGAAGCAGTTGAGAAGGGGGGTGAATGCAGACGTGGAGACAGTGGGCATGTGCGACTTTCTAGAAGTTTGGCTGCGGATGGCCAAGGAGAGGTCGGGGAGTAGTTGGAGGGGGACATGGGGTTGAGGAAGGAATTTTTTAAAAGATGAAACTAGAGTGTTTTTTTTTATTTATTTATTTATTTATTTATTTATTTATTTATTTATTTTTGGCTGTGTTAGGTCTTCGTTTCTGTGTGAGGGCTTTCTCCAGTTGCGGCGAGCGGGGGCCGCTCTTCATCGCGGTGCGCGGGCCTCTCACTGTCGCGGCCTCTCCCGTTGCGGAGCGCAGGCTCAGTAGTTGTGGCTCACGGGCTTAGTTGCTCTGCGGCATGTGGGATCTTCCCAGACCAGGGCTCGAACCCGTGTCCCCTGCATTGGCAGGCAGATTCTTAACCACTGCGCCACTAGGGAAGCCCGAAACTAGAGTATTTTTAAATGACGTCGATGGAAAGAAGAATGAGAGGGTAAAAGTACAACAGAGAGAAGAGATAATTGCTGAGAGACATCTATGGAGGCAGGCAGGGTTGGGGCCAATGGCCTTGGTGTTCGCCACTAATTGATGCCCATTGGAAACTTAATGACACTTCTTTTCAGACCAAGGTATAAGACTCAACACAAAATCTTTTCCTTTCCTTCCACTTCTCATTCCTTTACTTTTCTAAACCCGCTGTTCAGCCTTTCACATCTTCAGCTACACCACCACCTCCCCTTCTGAGGCTCTCATGTAACCAGTACCCACTCTTCCCCAGCCCTGCTCAGGGACTGAGCTGTGCCATTGGAGACAAGCTGATCCTTGCCTTTAGGTGCTATGCCCTCCCTCTACCCATCCTTTCCCTTGGATCTAATTAGCATCCTTAAAAAAAAAAAAATTATTTTATTGATTGATTGATTGAAGTACAGTTGGTTTACAATGTTATATTAGTTTCAGGTGTATAGCAAAGTGATTCAGTTATACATATACATATATATATATTATTTTTCATATTCTTTTCCATTATGGTTTATCACAGGATATTGCATATAGTTCCCTTTGCTCTACAGTAGGGCCTTGTTGTTTATCTATTTTATAGGTAGTCATTTGTATCTGTAATTAGCACCCTTTCTAACCACCCACTGCCGTTCTTTCCATCATTACTACTTTCCCCAACTCCATACTCCATTCCTCCTTGCTGTTCCCTAATTCACAGAGAACATAGCAGACTCCTGGATTTTTTTTTTCTCCTCTCCACTCTCTTGCTCACCCTGTCACTTAGCTTACCTAGCCTTACCTTTACTCCTTCTCATCAGAAGAGGGGACATTCTTCTTTGCCTTGACCCATCCTTCCACCTATTTGCCTGACTCCATCTCTTCCTCCTTCTTTTTTTTTTTTTTGACTTTTTTTTTATTGGGGTATAATTGTTTTACAATGTTGTGTTAGTTTCTACTGTACAGCGAAGTGGAGTTCCATGTGCTATACAGCAGGTTCTCATTAGTTATCTGTTTTATACATATTAGTGTATATATGTCAAACCCAATCTCCCAATTCATCCCACCACCCCCCTTTCCCCCCTTGGTGTCCATACGTTTGTTCTCTATTTCTGTTCTCTATTTCTGCCTTGCAAACTGGTTCATCTGTACCATTTTTCTAGATTCCACATATATGCATTAATATACAATATTTGTTTTTCTCTTTCTTACTTCACTCTGTATGACAGTCTCTAAGTACATCCACATCTTTACAAATGACCCAATATCGTTCCTTTTTATGGCTGAGTAATATTCCATTGTATATATGTACGACATCTTCTTTATCCATTTGTCTGTTGATGGACATTTAGGTTGCTTCCATGACCTAGCTATTGTAAATAGTGCTGCAATGAACATTGGGGTGCATGTGTCTTTTTGAATTATGTTTTTCTCTGGGTATATGCCCAGTAGTGGGATTGCTGGGTCATATGGTAATTCTATTTTTTGTTTTTTTAGGAACCTCCATACTGTCTCCATAGTGGCTGTATCAATTTACATTCCCACCAGCAGTGCAAGACGGTTCCCTTTTCCACACCCTCTCTGGCATTTATTGTTTGTAGATTTTCTGATGATGCCCATTCTAACTAGTGTGAGGTGATACCTCATTGTAGTTTTGATTTGCATTTCTCTAATAACTAGTGATGTTGAGCAGCTTTTCATGTGCCTCTTGGCCATCTGTATGTCTTCTTTGGAGAAATGTCTATTTAGGTCTTCTGCCCATTTTTGGATTGGGTTGTTTGTTTTTTTGATATTGAGCTGCATGAGCTGTTTATATATTTTGGAGATTAATCCTTTGTCCATTGATTCATTTGCAAATATTTTCTCCCATTCTGAGGGTTGTCTTTTCATCTTGTTTATGGTTTCCTTTGCTGTGCGAAAGCTTTGAAGTTTCATTAGGTCCCATTTGTTTATTTTTGGTTTTATTTCCATTACTCTAGGAGGTGGGTCAAAAAAGATCTTGCTGTGATTTATGTCAAAGAATGTTCTTCCTATGTTTTCCTCTAAGAGTTTTATAGTGTCCGGTCTTACATTTAGGTCTTTAATCCATTTTGAGTTTATTTTTGTGTATGGTGTTAGGGAGTGTTCTAATTTCATTCTTTTACATGTAGCTGTCCAATTTTTCCAGCACCACTTATTGAAGAGACTGTCTTTTCTCCATTGTATATCCTTGCCTCCTTTGTCATAGATTAGTTGACCATAGGTGCATGGGTTTATCTCTGGGCTTTCTATCCTGTTCCATTGTTCTATATTTCTGTTTTTATGCTAGTGCCATATTGTCTTGATTACTGTAGCTTTGTAGTATAGTCTGAAGTCAGGGAGTCTGATTCCTCCAGCTCCATTTTTTTTCTCAAGATTGCTTTGACTATCCAGGGTCTTTTGTGTCTCCATACAAATTTTAAGATTTTTTGTTCTAGTTCTGTGAAAAATGCCATTGGTAATTTGATAGGTATTGAATTAAATCTGTAGATTGCTTTGGGTAGTATAGTCATTTTCACAAGCTTCCTTCTTCTTCTTCTGGGACCTTTCTTCATCAGCCTCTCTCTCTCTCCCTCTCTCTCTCACATGCCTTTAAGCATTTCCCTCTGGCCTACGGACATAGCCAAGCCATCATTCTGGGTGGTGTCCCTTGACCCTGATCACCCCTGAAGTAATTACCATTCACTCTTCTTCAAATATCAACTAAAAGAAATCTGTATCTACTGGCCCCTTCTTCACACCCCTGTTGCTAGTTTTTCCTGTTGGTAAGGTCACCATGAGGTTCATCTTGCCCCCAGTCCTTTTCAGTCTCATTCCTTCCTGAATCTTCCACTCTCTGTGGCAGGACTGTGCCCCATGTCAGAGATGCCCTCTGCAGCAGTGCTTGCTTCTGATGTTTTGCTCACTTCCTCACACCTTCCTAAGCAATATCTGTCAATGTTTCCTCCTCCTCCATCTTTCACTTGAATGCTGTTCTTGGGAATTCTCTTTATCCTTGGTCTTTGTTTTCTCTCTGGCTGACTTCAGACTCTCCCGTAACTGGCACATCTGGTTACAGATGACTTCCGAACCTCCCCCCCACTTCATGTTTTCCCTGAACACCACATCTGTAATATTAACTCTGTCCTCACCCTCAATTTCCATGTTACATGCACTGGGAAGACTTCTTTGACAGTCCCCTTCTGTTCCCTACGGTAATTAGGGGCTTCCTCTGTGCCCCCGCATACCTGGGACTATTTGCTCCCTGGAGGTCAAGAACTGTGTCTATCCTTTATTACCTTTATATTAGCTCTCAAAAATATTTGCTAAAAAAAAAATGCTTTACATGTTCATCAAATTCAGTGTCAAATCTTGAACTCATTACTCCTCAAATCTGGACTTGGCTGTGTTCCCCACTTAAATGAATGACATTGGCATCTATCCCAGAGGACCAAGTGACAAATCTAGGGTCCTTCTCTACTTTCTCTTTTTTTTTTTTTTTTCTGGCCACGCCGCATGGCACAGCTTGTGGAATCTTAGTTCCCCAACCAGGGATTGAAATCTGGCCCTCGGCAGTGAAAGCGTGGAGTCCAGGGAATTCCCATCTACTCCTTCCTTCATACCATATATCTAGTTGGTCATTAGGTCTGTAGACATTCCTTCCAAAATTTACCCCCATCCCCTTTCTCTGCAACAACATTGTCACAGACTTAGTTGAGGCCCCATCATTTTCATAGATTCCTACTTCATTTTCCTGTCTCCACTCTCATCCCCTTCAAATCTAGCTTCTACACCCCTGCTATGGTTATTAGTATCCTAATCTTACGTGCTAAAACCTTCAGTGGCTTCTCATTGCCTTCAGCATAAAATCAGGCTGCCTGAAAACGTTCTGGGTGATTTTTATGTGCCGGGAGCAGCTAAGCACTTTCACATTTGCTGTATCAAATTCTTTTCAGAAGAACTCTCCAAAGTAGGTTTTATTATCCTAATTTTATAGATGAGAAAACGAAGACCTGAAGCATAGAATTAATTTACCCACACAGCTAGTAAGCAGCAGAGCTCTGATTTGAACCAACCCCTATTCTGCACTTTACACCAGTCTGCCCTCCACTCCTAATTGAGGTGAACAAGCCCCCTCATAATATCACCCTGAATCTCTGTCTCCCTTCATTTCCTGCCGTTCCTGTCTCTATGCACCCTGGGTCCACAAACACCAAACTTTTCCCACTTCCTCCATTACTCCAGGCTTCTCTGTGGTTACTTTGCTGTTTTTATTGCCATTTTCTTTCTCCAACTTGTTGAACTTCTGCAGATCCTTCAAAACCCTTGTCAAATGGCCCTCCTGTGCCATTAACACCAGGTATAGCAGAACTTGTTATAATTACGGTTGCCAGGTTATGTGGATTTTTATGCTTTTCGACTACCTGAAGATTTGACTTATTAACCTTTTTTCTTATGTATTACAGTCATTTTTTTCACAGTGCTCTCCTAGCATACTGTAGGTGCTCCAGGGAAGGGATCTGTTTAACTTCGTTTCCCTACCTCCACAGCCGAACAAAATGTCTGGCATCTGAAAGGTGTTCCATACATGTTTATTAAATTAATGAATATATGAATTAATTGAATTGAATGGATGTCAAAACCAAGGGTTGAATTTTGTCAGTGTATATACTACATGCAAATTGCAAATGATCATTTAAAATACTGAGGTGGGGCTTCCCTGGTGGCACAGTGGTTAAGAATCCGCCTGCCAATGCAGGGGACATAGGTTTGAGCCCTGGTCCAGGAAGATCCCACATGCTGCGGAGCAACTAAGCCCGTGCGCCACAACTACTGAGCCTGTGCTCTAGAGCCCGCGAGCCACAAATACTGAGCCTGCGTGCTGCAACTACTGAAGCCTGTGCGCTCCGTGCTCCGCAACAAGAGAAGCCACCACAGTGAGAAGCCTGTGCACCGCAACGAAGAGTAGCCCCCGCTCACCGCAACTAGAGAAAGCACGCGTGCAGCAATGAAGACCCAATGCAGCCAAAAATAAATAAAGTAAAATAAATTTATAAAAAATAAAAATAAAAAAAATAAAATACTGAGGGAAGTCAAGTTGGTACAAAGGCGCTGCAGTATATGCTTTGATGGCTATTTTCAATTGTTATGAATATGGCTTGATATGCATATAAATATAGCACCAAAACCTAAAATAAGAGAAATGGTTCATATAATGAGTTAAGCAAAATTGCTCTTTTTGATAGAGTAAGACTTGCTTTATTATGCATTGAGTCACATTTTTGGGGGGGTGGGGTGAGAAAGGTTGTAAATAAATTGACATTTTTATATATGTTTTGCTTGCTTATATAATAAAAATAATTATATAGTAGTATATCATTATTACATGGTAATCTGTGGACATTTAATTTTTGCTTTGATCATATTGGGATCCATTTTTCTCACATTTAGAATCAAAATGTTTCGCTAAATTTCACTGAGGAGGAATCTTGAATGTTTTCTTACCTTTAATCAAAATGTAATATTCCTCTCTTTCAGCTAATCAATGGCAGAGACAAATTAATATGTGAGCTTGATTTTGAAAAATCATTAGTGCAAGAAATGGTAAGTGGATTTACATTATTTCTTAATAAATTTGAATCCAGGAACTTAATCATGAAAGTTTTATAAACTTTATTTGTAACTGTTTACTGTGAACTCTTCATTTCACCTTTATCCATAATCTAAATGCATGTATAATTATAAACATTTTTAATGATTGTTTTGGAGAAAACAATTTGAGTAGTTCTTTAATAAATATACTTACTATGTAGAAGAGTCTTATACAAGAAAGAGTATTAACAATTTAAAGCAGTGTACAAAATTTTTGTATTTTATTATAGGGATTAAAAAAAACAGATATGAGAGCCCAGTATTTTGAAGGATTTACTATTTTTAGTTACAAATTGCCATAAGTGACAACAAAAAAGAGCCCAGCCAGATATTTTGGCATTCTGTGTTAGTCTCATAAGAAAACACTGCCTTTTTATGTTCTTTTAAGCGAACTTTCCAGACGGCTGGTCTTTTATTTTATCAGTTGACTACCCGCCCCCCCCCACCAGGCTCCCCCACTTCACCCCCCACCTCCCCACCCCCCGTCCAGCTCATGGTGTCGTACTTTGGCTTTCAACTGATCACCACTACTATGTCTTTGTTACAGTAAACTGACTGTGTTTATTATAATCAAAAATAAAACACAGCTTGACTTGCGTTCTAAATGTGCTTGAAAAGAATATGATACTGTTTAGAAGAGAAAAGGTTGTTCATAGGAAATCAACACCACTTCAGATATTGAAACATTCCCTTTTTTACAGCTTGTCACACTTTGTGCCAAGTCATGACTGTTTCCCTAACTCTGTTTTGTTACTCTCAGCACCATGTGTTTTGGGTGCCTTGTCATAGAAATTAATGCAAAACAATGCTCTGGGACTACAATAAAGCCTTCTATGAAACCAACTTGGGAATGCAGGCCAGGAAAAAAATTATGGTTAGCTATCCACAGAAACCATGTGTTAACAAATGTGTTATTTTGAACTCTTTACTTTCAAATCCCTAGCGTATAAAAGTCATCTCCATGAACTGAGTATACTTGGTCGATTTCTGCCCCACCCCCTTCCTCTTCTGTCATTCCCCCTGGTCCAGGAGTTGCTTCTGAAAACAAACAACTAAATGTGCACATTGTCATTAAAATACAAAGTGTTTTTATAGAGTGGGAAGCAGATGTTAAACTGTCAGTTCCTTAGCAGTATTAGAGAAGAAATTAAACTGCTCCATCAGTGAGTTCGTGCCTATGCTAGGAATGGACTCCACCGTTTGTGAATTACTTTGCCGCTTTATTTGAACCGTCAGCGGTTAACTGGTGCTATTATATTGCCCACGGGGAACCAATCATGTTTTATTTTGCTGTTTAGTAGTGGAGCACCACGCTTGTTGCCAAGCAGCAAGATCTTGCATCGCAAACCTCACGACAGCACAAGAGCCTTCAGCGTGTTCAGAGCTGGTCTGGAGGCTCATATTTTCAGTAGAAGGAGTGTACTTAAGGTTCTTCTTAGGACTGGGTTTCCATGGCATAACTTTGGGCCCAACAAGATCACTATTTGGCACCCCCCCTCCCCCCACCAAGGGATTCTGTTATTCACTTGGAAGGGAGGCTGGCTTTGTGGCTATTAGGGCTTTCTTTGTTGCTACAGTGCTTTTTTCCAGAAATGGAGATTTGTGATTGTGGCCAGATGGAGGAGAGGGAGAAGGTGGAGTTGACCAGAGTCACTTTGTAAAAATTAAAAGACGCGCTCCCTGAAGGGTTTTTGTTCCATGCTTGTCTATTACTGTTTTCAATACAGTTTATTTTCTGGCCTATTAAGAGCCTAGTTTAAAAAGTCAAAGAGGTTGTAGTAAAAAGGCAG
This sequence comes from Balaenoptera borealis, assembly GCF_965194805.1. NCBI lineage: Eukaryota > Metazoa > Chordata > Mammalia > Artiodactyla > Balaenopteridae > Balaenoptera > Balaenoptera borealis. Next base: position 172,634,713 of record NC_138866.1, on the reverse strand, counting down.
GATCAGTAAGTATAGGTAAGCAATAAAGTATGGAATGATGCACCCTTAGTTAGTTTTAGGAGAAGCATATGAAATAATTTTGAATCTTTCTGTGATTCCTACGCTTGGTGGCTTTCATTTATCCTTTTGTTTTGGTCAAATTGAGATATAATTGCCATATAACATCGTATTAGTTTCAGGTATACAGCATAATGATTTGATACATGCGTATATTGCAAAATCATCACCACAAGATGTCTAGTTAGTTAATATCCATCATCACGTGAAGTTACACAGTTTTTTTCTTTTTCCTTTTGGCTGTGCAACACAGCTTGCGGCAGTGAAAGCGTGGATTCCTAACCACTGGACCTCCAGGGAATGCCTGTTATAATTTTTTTCCTATCATGGGAACTTTTAAGATTTAGTCTCTTAGCAGCTTTCAAATATACGATACAGTGTTGTTAACTACAGTCACGGTGCTGTACATTACGTCCCCAGGACTTACTTATCTTATGACTGGAAGTTTGTACCTTTTGACCACCTACACCCATTTCGGTCCCACCTCTACCCCCTGCCTCAGGCAACCACCAATCTGTTCTCTGTATCCATGAGTTTTTTGTTATTGTTGTTGTTTTTTAAGATTCCACATATATGAGATCATACAGTATTTGTCTTTGTCTGTCTGACTTATTTCACTTAGCATAATGCCCTCCAGGTCCATCCATGTTGTCTCAAATGGCAAGATTGCCTTCTTTTTTATGGCTGGATCATATTTCATTGTATAAATATACCACATCTTCTTTATCCATTCATCCACTGATGGACTTTTAGGTTGCTTTCATGTCTTGGCTATTGTAAATAACGCTTCAATGAACATGGGATGCATATATCTTTTCAAGATAGTGTTTTGATTCCTTTGGATAAATACCCAAAAGTGGAATCATATGGTAGTTACATTTTTAATTTTTTGAGAAACCTGTGTATTGTTTTACATACCGGCTGCACCAATTTACATTCCCACCAACAAGTGCACAAGGGTTCCTTTTTCTCCACATCCTTGACAACACTTGTTACCTCTTGTCTTTTCAGTGACAACCCATTCTAACAAGTGGGAGGTGATCTCTCATTGTGGTTTTGATTTGTATTTTCCAGAGGATTAGTGATGTTGAGCACCTTTTCATGTACCTGTTGGCCATTTGAACATCTTCTTTGGAAAAATGTCTACTCAGATCATCTGCCCATTTTTTAATTGGATTATTTGGGTTTTTGCTATTGAGTTGTATGAGATCATTATGTATTTTGGATATTAACCCCTTATCACATATATGATTTCCATATATTTTCTCCCATTCTGTAGGTTGCCTTTTCATTTTGTTGATTATTTCTTTTGCTGTGCAGAAGTTTTTTAGTTTGATGCAGTCCCAAATTGTTTATTTTTTATTTTGTTACTTGTGCTTTAGGTGTCATATCCAAAAAAAAAAATCATTGTCAAGACCCATGTCAAGAAGCTTTTTCCCTATGTTTTTGTCTAGTTTTATGGTTTCCTGTCTTACATTTAAGTCCCTCATCCATTCTGGGTTAATTTTATGAGTGGTGTAAGATAGGGGTCTAGTTTTATTCTTTTATATGCGACTGTTCAGTTTTCCCAGCACCATTTATTGAAGAGACTATCTTTTCTCCATTGAGTATTCTTGGCTGCCATGTCAAATATTAGTTGACCATAGTCTTGATTCTGTTCCATTGGTCTATGTCTCTGTTTTTAATGCTAGTACCATACTGTTTTGACTCTGTAGGTTTATAATATAGTTTGAAATCAGGAAGTATGATTCCTCCAGCTTTATTCTTCTTTCTCAGGATTGCTTTGGTTTTTTGGGGACTTTGTGGCTCCATATAATTTTTAGGATTGTTTTTTCTACTTCTGTAAAAAGTGCCACTGGAATCTTGATAGGGATTATATTGACTCTATAGATGGCTTTGAGTAGTATGGACATTTTAACAATATTAATTCTCCCAATCCATGAACATGAAGTTTCTTTCCATTTATTTGTATGTTCTTTGATTTCTTTCATCAGTGTCTTCATCAGTTTTCAGCGTAGAGATTATTCACCCCCCTGGTTACATTTATCCCTAAATATTTTATTGCTTTTAGTGATATTGTAAATGGGATCATTTTCTTTTTACTCTCACAGATAATTCGTTGTTAGTGTATAGAAATGCTACTGATTTTTATATGTAGATTTTGTAACCTGAACTTTCATTGATTGTGAAGCTAACAAAAAAGAGGGTCCTTATCAGAAAACTACCATAATTGAATTCTTACCCTTAACTAATTTTCTATCTACTTCATCCCAGTGCACCTTATTTCTAGGAACAATCCAGACTTGAGATAGAAAGGAGTTACAAAGGTTGTTCTAGCCTCTCATTCCGAGGGCACAGCACTGAGTTATCTTTGCAGTGGGCTTTGATCCCATTACTGGTTTCCTTGTTGCCTGAGTTCCCTCTGAGCCATGCTTCAAGTCTGTCCAGTTCTATTACATGTAACATGCCAGCATTTGGCCATTCAGCTAGAAAACTGATATTTTGGTAACCCAGACATTTACTCTAATAAAATACATGTCTGAATTTCTGTGCCTAGGAACCATCACACATTTCCAGTGGGAATTGATAAATCCATGAGCCAAGGGGAGTGTCTTTAGTGGTTATCCTATGTCCCACCATGGTATGTTGGCTGTGGGGTCAGATAACTTGTCTCTTTAGTTCCTGGGTCTTCCAATCAAGATAGACTTATTCAAGGAGCCTCATCTGCACCTAAACCTGATTTAAGTAATGAGATCCTGACTTCAAGCAGATGCTGTTATAGAATGAGATTTTTTGAGGCCTTGGATGAGGATGAATGTATTTTGCATGTGGGAAAAATATAAAACGTTGGAGCCAGGGGGCAGATAGATGTAGAAAAAGCATTTGAGAAAGTCCAATATACATTTATGATAAAAGCTCTCAGCAAACTGGGAATAGAAGGAAACTTTCTAAAGCTGATAATGTACACCTACAAAACATAACCATTAGTACATTTGATAGTGAAAGCCTAAATGTTTTAAGTCTAAGATCAGAAAATGAGACAAGACTCTCTGTTCTTATCACTTCCACTAGACATTGTTTTTTAGGTTCTAGCCAGTATAATATGCAAGAAAAAGAAATAAATGGCATCCAGATTAGAAAGGAAAAAGTAGAACTGTTTTTATTCCCAGATAACCATGATCATTTATATAGGAAATTCTAAGGAATCTACAAAAAAACTACTAGAATTAATAAGTGAATTTAGCAAGGTTACAAAGATCAAAATAATGCATTTCTATGTACTAACAATGAACAATCAAAAATTGAAATTTTAAAAAACTCCAGTTGTGATAACATAAAAATATGAAATGGTTATGGATAAATTTGACAGAATATGTACAAAACCATACAAAACACTGCTGAGAGAAACCGAAGACTTAACTAGATGGAGAAACATACCATGTTTGTGATTCAGAAGATGCATGTTATTAATCTGTCAGTTATCTCTAAATTGATTTATAGATACAATACAATCCCAATCAAAATCCCAGCAGGCTTTTTTTTTTTAATCAACAAGCTCCTCTACAATGTATATGGAAATTCATGGACCTTGAATAATTAAAACAATTTTGAAAAAGAACAAGCTGGAGAAAGCACTCACACAACCTGAATTCAGCACTTACTTTAAAGGCACAGTAGTCAAGATAAAGTGATATTGGCATATGGATAAACATATAGATTGATGGAAAAGAATAGAAAGCCAAGAAGTAGACCCTTTGGGTCATATATGATGAACTGATTTCTAACAAAGGTGCCAAGGCAATTCAAGCAGGAAAGGATGATCCTTTCAACAAGTGATGCTGGAATAATTGGATAGCTATAGGCAAAAAATCATCCTCAACCCTTGCCTCATACCTCATATAAAAATTTACTTGAGATGAATCATAAATCTAAATGTAATAGCTAAACCCACAAATTAATAGAATAAGGCACAAGAAAGGATCTTAGTGACATCAGGTTTGGCAGAGATTTCTTTAAATAGTGTAAACCGCATTTCATCAAAATTAAAAACTTTTGCTCTTCAGAATGTTAAAAGAAAACTGAAAAGGCAAGCTACAGTGTTGGAAAAAAATATTTGCAAAACGTACCTAACAAAAGATTTGCATCTAGACTACATAAAGTGGTCTTACAATTCAGTAACACGGTCAACAGCCCAATTTTTTAAATGGGCAAACAATCTGAACAGACACTTCACTAAAGAAGACGTATGGCTGGCAAACTATGACATGAACAGATGCTCAGCATCATTAATCTTTAGGGAAATACAAATTAAAATCTCAGTGAGATATTATCACTCACTATATACTCACTAAAATGACTAAAATGTCAAAATCTGACCGCATCAAGTGCTGTCAAAAGTGAGGAACACCTAGAACTCTCATTTACTGCTGGTGAGAATGTAAAATATCCAGCCACTTTAGAAAATATTTAAATTTAAATACTTTTTAAAATTTATATCTATACTTATCATGTGATCTGGCTATTCCACTCCTAATTATTTATCTGAGATAAGTAAAAATGTATATTCACACAAAGACTTGTATGTAAATGTTCGTAGCAGAAATAACCCTGATGTCTATTAATAGGTGAATGGGTAAATAAGTTGTACCTTATCTACCCAGTGGAATACTACTCAGAGATAAAAAGAAATGGATCGTTTTTATACACAGCAACAAGGATGAATCTCAGAAATATTATGTTGAGTGAAAGGAGCCAGACAAAATAAAGAATACCTTTGTACGGTTCAACTTACTTTAAATTCTTGTAAATGCAAACTAATGTATAGTGACAGAAAGCAGATCAATGGTTGCCTGGTGATGAGGCAGGATTGGCTTACAAAGAGGCATAAGGAAACTTTTGGGAGTGGTGGGTATGTTCATTATCTTGACTGTAGTGATGATTTCACAAGTCATAGAGTTGACAAAGTATGAGTACCCACAAAATATAAATATGCCCTAAAATCAATTTAATAAAAGATATACTATCCACTAGAAACATAGGCAAAGAGTTGAAAAGTGGGAATTCAGATGAGGAACCTACAAAAATATATCCAATCTCATTAACAATAAGTGAAACAGAGTAAAACCATGAAGAAATAGTATTGCTCACACCAGATTGATTGTTTAAAAACAAAAATAAAAGGCTTACAGTACTAAGTGTTGGCAAAGTTGTGAAGCAATGGGAACTTTCATACCTTTCAAAAGGTAGTAGAACTAATTTTGACAATTGTTTGGCAAATTTTCTACTAATGTTTAAGATGAGGATACCTTAGAATGACTCATAGAAGAGAGGCATTTTCAAGAATATTCAGAGCAGCATTGTTGGTAATAGCCCCAAATTGGAAACAATTCAAATGTCCATCTAAAATAGAGTAAATTAAATTAGTTGTGGAATAACTTACAGTGACATGTAACAATATGGATGAATCTCATAAACAATATTAGGCTCAAGCTGCAAAATTCAAAAGAATGCATAAAGTTTTAAAAGGATTGGGCAAAAGCTATTAATGTAATTCCCCACACAATCAGATTACAGGAGAAAAATTATATGATATTCTGAGTTGATGCATGCAAATTCTTTGGGAAAAAATAACATCCAATCTTATGCACACACAGATGTGCACATACACATCGCTGTCCCATGAGAAGTAGGAGGAAGTTCTTTACCTTGCTAAAGAGTAAAACCTACAGCAAACAGACTTCTTGGTGAAACACAGGAAGCATTCTCTTTAAAATCAGTACAAGGTAAGGTTGCCTAATACCATTTTTTAGTTATTTTGGAAATTCTGGCCAGTGTAGTAGAATAAGAAAAAAGACAGCAAGAGGTGTGAAGAGTAGAATGGAAAAAAACAAGACTGTTATTATTCAAAGAGGATGCAATTGTCCACTTAGCCAACGTCCCAAAACACTAAAGACAAATTATTTAAATTAACAAGATTGCTGGATATAAGATCAACATTCTAAAATCAATTGGATTTCTCAATCAAAAATTAGGAGAAATTATAATTTATAAAAATTTATAATTAACAAAGTTTATAAAGGGCTCATAAATAAATCTCATAAAAATTTGTAAAAATCTCCATGGAAAATAATTGTAAAACCTGTTGGGACTTCCCTGGCGGTCCAGTGGTTAAGACTTCGCCTTCCAATGCAAGAGGTGCGGGTTTGATCCCTGGCTGGGGAGCTAAGATCCCACATGCCTCACAGCCAAAAAACTAAAACATAAAACAGAAGCAATATTAACAAATTCAGTAAAGACTTAAAAAAAAATTTATTGACTGCGATTAATAAAGACTTTAAAAAAAACTTAAGGGGATTACAAAAACTAAATAAATGGAGAGCTATAACTTAGTCGCCATAGGCAAACTAGATTATCTTAGAGATAATAGTTCTCACCAAACTGATCTCTATATTCAATAAAATTCCAACCAAAATTACTACAAGGTTTTTCATGGAATTGACAAGCTTATTTTAAAATTAATATGGAAGAACAAGAGTCAAGAATAGCTAGGAAACAAAGTGAAATAATGACATGATGGAGTAGGGAGTGATTTCTCCTGTAAGCTGTTAATATAAATTTAAGGTAATTAGGACATCATGGTACTGGGCCAGGGATAGACCATTGGGAGAAAATAGAGAACCCAGGAGCAGAACCAGACATACGTAAATACTCAGTATATATCAGTATCACAGATCAATGTAAATAGGGTGGAATTTTCACTAAAGATGCTTGACAATTGATTCAACAATTGCATAAAATGAAACTGGCTCCTTACCTCACATGATACATATCCATTTTGTATGGATTAAGTATTCAAATATAAAGGGAAAACAGTCTTTTAAAATTTTAGGGAACAAATCATATGAGCTCTAAGTAGAAATTATTGCCTAAACAAGACACAAAATAAAGCATAAAAGGAAAGTTAAAAATATCAACCCTACAAAAATTAAGGGCCCCTTCTCATCAGAAGACCCCCTCAAAGAAAGTTTAAAATCTAGCCACCAATTTGGCAAAGATATTCACACCATTTTTGTATTCACAAAGCTGTTTTCAGGAATACGAGAATAACTCCTTCAAGTCAATAAGAAAAAAAACCACCCAATAGAAAAATGGGCAAAAGTTTTTAACAGGCCCTTCACAAAAGAGGAAACTCAATGGCCAATGAACATTGATTGAAAATGTGCTTGATTTCATTAATAATATAACAGTACCAAGTGTTGGTGAGAATGTGGAGTAGAGAATTCTCATAAACTGCTGGGGACTATGTATATTGTTACAAAAGCTTTGGAAAACAAATTTGGGTTATCTTCTGAAGCTGATCATTCTCGTAACATATGCCCCAAAGTTCCGCTCCTAGGCATATAATGTCACATAGAAGATCCCTAGCACATGTGCCTGGGGGAACAGGTACAGGAATATTCAAAGCCATATTATGTATAAAAGAAAAAAATTAGAATTTCCCAAATGTTCATTGACAGCGAATGGATTAATAAATTATGCTCTACTCATACACTTGAATACTATACAGCAGCCAATATGAATGAACCACTTCCAGTATCAACATGGGTTAATCTCAGAAACTATGGAACAAACAAGTTGAGGAAGAACACATACTTTATGATTTTTAAACAAGGTTTAAAAATAAGCAAAACTAAGTTTGTATATTGTTTAAGGATACCAATGGGGTAAAAAGATAAGTCTATAAAAAGCGACAAAAAATTATCAAGAAAATAAAAGGGAATCCCGAGCACAAAATTCAGAATAGTGGTTACCTGGTTGGGAGGGTGGTGGTCATGGGACACTTACAATTACACAGGGAGATTCAACACTGTAGCTATTGTTCTCTTTCTCAAGTCGGATGGTCATATATTTATTATTTCTAACTAACATTTGCACTGCTTCCTTTTTTGGTATATATAAAAAAAAATTTTTTTAATTGAAGCATTTAATTAATTTTTTTCCCAGCCTCATGGCTTGTGGGAATCTTAGTTCCCCGACCAGGGATTGAACCCGCCCCCTGCCCCCCACAGTGGAAGCTCAGAGCCCTAACCACTAGACCCCCAGGGAATTCCCTAATTGAAGCATTTTAGAAACCCATTTTCTGCTAGAACCTAAATGCTTGATGGCAAGGTTTATGTATTATTTATTCTAAGAGTCTAGTGCAGTGCCTGGTACACAATAATGTTAATAAAATAAATACACATAAGCAAACAATTGCATGTTTTCCTATAATCTCTATTATAAAGTACTTTTTTTTCTGGGTACAAATTTATTTTCTCTTCTAATTTACATTCAATATTATAATTTATATTCCTATAATAGTTTGGGCAGTGAAATGGTTTAAAATGCCACTCTTTCATTGCTTAAGGGAAGTTTACCAAAAATTCTCTTTCTTAATCTTTGCAAATGATAACAAATGACACAGGTCTTTAATTTCACAGGTTAATAAACAGAAAGAGGACCTTGAAATGAGAAGAAAGTTTGACACCATAGTCGCCAAGGTTTGCATTTAAGTTCTTTTTTTTTTTTTTTCTTTTATTCTGTTCATTTCTTATTTGGGCATCTGGGTTGAAGAACCTATACACACCATCCCGAGGCTTTTCACTTTCCCACATCCGAGTTTGAAGGAGAAAACACTTAAAAGTGAGGCAAGACGTGTGCATGGGAGACGAGGGACTGGTGGGTGAGAGTGGAAGGTGTCACTGGTGTCCCGACCCCCGGGCTCAGTGCCCTGGCCCTTCAGACTCCTGTCCCGTGGCTCCTGCCTGCTGGCCCCCCGACGCCTACCTCCACCTCCGTACAAATATGATACACACCTCAAGCTACCACCTCACCCAACTCCACCAAGACCCCGCCTTTCCAGGTGCTTCCAGAAAACACTGATCTCTTGGTATGTTTTTCTCAGTACACGAGCATCAGCGGGAGGAATGGAAAATTGGGCCTCACCTGCAAATTAAATCAGGCAGGGGCGGGGGTGCTGGGGGCCCAGGGATGGTGGGACCGGGAGCAAGAGGAGATCCAGGCCCTTTGGGACTGCGCTTCTAGCTCAGGAGAGGAGGACAAGGGAGGAGAAGAGAGGGAGGCGAATCGGAAGCATGTGTAGTGAGAATCACAGAGCTGGCTCTTTTTCTGTGCCAGAGCCCCAGAGCCATCAAGGGGAAGGAAACCACATTGTCCCCGTGGCCCTCACAGCCCGGGAGTGCAGGCGCTCCGAGGCCACATTCTTCCTCCGGCGTTTCATTGCTTTCCAAGGCCGAAAGAGTCAAGAGTCCAAAGAAGGCTTCAAAGGAAGAGCAGCCTACGGTAAGACCCACTCACAGGACCACATGCTGGGACACCTTCCCCTGCGAACCGTCTCAGACCCCCGATTCCCCCTGCTCCCTCTGCGTGCATCTGGGCAGGGGGCTCTGGCTGCTCTTCCCCTCACCGAGGCGTCCTCATCAGGCCCCTTACCTTACCCAGGAGGATGCCACCGTTGTCCTGAGCATGGTGGTTTATTTGGCTTAGTCACCATGGCTTCGTGGATCTCTATTAAATTAGCAACACAGAGAAGCCACATTCCAAGCGCTTTCTAGGGTGTATAATCTCTAACTCATGACTGCCCAGTATCTATCAGAGGCTTCCTGGAGACTCCCTGAAAGATGTGCAGTTGGAAAGTCCATTTGCTCATGGATTATTCTTTTTTTTTTTAATTAATTAATTTTTATTTATTTATTTTTGGCTGTGTTGGGTCTTCATTGCTGCATGCAGACTTTCTCTAGTTGTGGCGAGCAGGGGCTACTCTTCGTTGCGGCGCGTGGGCTTCAGTAGTTGTGGCACACGGGCTTCAGTAGTTGTAGCACATGGGCTCAGTAGTTGTGGCTCGCGGGCTCTAGAGCACAGGCTCGGTAGTTGTGGCGCACGGGCTTAGTTTCTCCGCGGCATGTGGGATCTTCCTGGACCAGGGCTCGAACCTGTGTCCCCTGCATTGGTAGGCGGATTCTTAACCACTGCGCCACCAGGGAAGCCCTGCTCATGGACTATTCTAAATCAACCATGGACTAGCTCGTACTATCAGAGACATACATCCATGAATTATATGCTAGTAATCTCCTTACCCCCAGATAATCAGAATTGCTTCTACTGGGCCTACGGCAGTGCCATTGGTCTATATTAAAGGGCATATCAAGAAGTAGGTCTGTGATGTTCATCTCAATGTTGGCTTATTGTATGGACTGTACAGAGACACTGCTCGCTGCATTACCCAATACCTCCCTTTAAAATGATCCTGGGGGGAACTTTCTTCTGAGCTTAGTTATGGGAATAGTCACATTTCTCTGAACAATCGATCTATCTTGTGGGCCCTGTGAATTGTGCAACCGGTCTAAACTCCTTTTCCACGTTGACGTTTAGAAAGCTTAGAGGCTGATGGGTGACACATATGGCCAAGGTACAGCACTTCCTGGAAAGAGTCTGTCCACTAGCACCTTTTGGTTTCCCAGACTCTTTTGTCTTGTTTCTACGTGTCCCCGTGTTCTTCCTCCTTCTCCCCCAGGGGGCGGAATCTACCTCTCCAACACTCAGGGCAGGAGAACAGAGCAGAATCATGCTCGCTGTGTCATCCTTGCTCCGAACGGGGGCAGGAAAAGGTATAGCCCTCTCTCGCTCACTCACCAGGCAGATGGCTCACCACTTGAACCCACCACTTTCTCTCCTTTCGTAGGAGAAAGAGGGAAGTAGAGCAGCAGGTAGAGGGAGGCCGGGGTGTTAATACTGGTGGCAGTCACTCCACTTGGAAGGAAACCCCAGGGCTTGAGAAAAAGCATTCTCCTCTAAGAGCGCTTCCACTTTGCAGAGAGTTAGGAAGTATCAACAACTGGAATTTCCTGAGGAGGAGAAAGACATTTGGGGAATGCGGCACACGACTGACCAATGACTGGGTTCTAGAAGTAAGATTTTTAGAATCCAGATCTGGGAAGTATTTGCGGGGGGAGCGGGGGGAGGAGGCCCACAACAAAGCAAGAAAACAAAAAGCAACCACCCTGGGCTGAGTATGCGGGGCTGCCTGCTGACCTGGGGCGGGGGGCCCAGCCTTACTGGGCGAGGGGCTGTAGTCCAAGCCTGGGACTTAGGGAGACTGCGGCCGAGGCGGTGTCCTGTTCCATAAACCTCTGTCAGCTGCCTTGAAATCAGGGTGTGTGCCAGGGGTCTGTGTCTGAGGCTCTGAGATGATGGCGGGAGCATTGCAGAGTGGGGTTGGAGACGGGCACAGGGCAACCCCTTCCCTACAGCAAACCCAGGGCCCTAACTAAATCCTAGAATTGCAGACTAGAAACTCCAAAGTCCCGAATTTACCCATCAAAATTGAGCTTCCAAAGTCCCAACTACAAGGGGCAGAAATACCACTGTTCTCCCCTACAGGAAAGACACCAAGAAGGGGAGATAAAGGCAGACAGCGTCTCTGAGAAGGTGTCATTTCAGTAGGGTTTTCTCCTAGTGTCACAGTCTCTCCTTCTGACCGTAATGACTGTTATCTAGATGTTTCCGAAGCTTAAGAGTACATTTTGTCAGCTGGGGAGGCTCGGAAGTTAATGTGTAACAATAAGTAAAAGTTGGACTGGGGGAGGGGAGAGATGACATAAGCTGGAGTTTACATTTTCATAGGAATTGACTCGATTTTAAAGGGAAATATATTTTTCTAGCTCACCGTTATTACTCTCATATACACTTTTGTTAATAATGATCCTATTATAATGAGCACTCCCTTCCATCACCTCCCCATGTGGTGTATTCTTCATTGTGTAGATTAGCTCTCTCTAGATGCACTCTGGTTATCATTTTCCTGTTTCTCTCCTTTAAATATTTTATTTTATTGAGGTAGTTGGACTTCTTAAAAATTGTCTTTAAAGGGTTTTGTCATCTTGACCACGTGTAAATGACCAAACGGAGAGCTTGCTGCAGGAACTTTTTACATCAGTCATTTACCTTATCTAATTAATCATACTTATTTTTTGAAATCTGTGTCATTCGGTGGGAACAGCACACGTGCTTCACCCAGCGGCGCACACAGTGATAAACTGAGTGTTCAACCAGTCTGAAAAGCACAATAGGAACATTGCTGTGTGATTTCTATTTATGAAAGATTTCACAACATGAAATTTGTATTTGGACAGCGTTTTTGTGTAAAGTTTATTTTTTGATAGCTGTAAAACATTTCAAATATTGAGGTTTCACAGAACAAGGTTAACTTGGATTCCCAGGTTTCCCTCCCACAGCCCCCACTCCAGGGTAATTAGTTAATTAAGGCTGCACCCAGTAAATGCTTCCCTGGAAGACTTCTGAGCTTCCATGGGGTCACCTGTCTGCGCTGATGGAACATATGGTGCGTGCTTAGATCTGCAGAAAGCATCGGGACCCTTCCGTGTGGGAAATGGGACAGGGGACAAAGTCAGTCGTATCCCATTCTTAAAGTTCATTCAATACAAAGCAATTTGGACATCAGAAAAAACTTTAATAAAAACTCTAGAACGTTGTTCTTTAAACATTCAAGAATTGCAAGGTGAAGTACTTGCAATAGTTTTGCAAGTATGACCATAGTCACCCTGCAAGCTAGTAATTTTTTAAAAATTATTATTACTATGGGATATGGAATTATTATGGGTGTAGAGTATTATAGGCAAGGTGGGTGAAAGGAAGATCTTTCCCATTCCTCTCCTGTACATCCCTTTTATTTGATTGAGCTGCCCGTGAAGTTGAAAATAAACTCCATCAGAGAAGAAAATCATATAACCTGTTCATTGTTTCATTATTTCGTTATTTTTCCCCTGGGCTTGGCTTGGTAAAGCAGGCAGTTCATAGTTCTGCAGAGCTGTGTGAAAAAGCCAGCATTTTGCTCATTGTTGACCTGGCAGCCCAGGGTGGTGGAGTAATACAGAGCTAGGACAGTCCTGGACACGTGTACGGTTGTATGGTCTTCAGGGGCTGTCAAAGGATATTTACTGTATTTTGAAAGATTATGTTGACACAAAAGAATTTTCCTTATCGTACTGGATCTTTGTTTCCTAATGGGAGTAGCTTTTTTTTTTTTTTGGCTGTGCCGTGCGGCTTGCCAGGGTCACAGCAGTGAAAGCACTGAGTCCTAACCACTGGACCACCAGGGAATTCCTGAATAGGAATAACTTTAAAATGTAGAGATAATTGAAATCATACACAACAATTACTTGTTTTTTATTTTAAAATCAAATTTGTCATTTGCCGCTAAAGTGAATGCATCTTTAGATTCTGCTGTCAGAGACCAAAACGGAAAAATCTGAGTAATACCATATTTAAAATTCAACTGAAAGGTGGCATTGACTTTCTGTATTATTCTACTCTAAGTAGTTTGATGATAAATAAGTACTTTCAGTATATTTGGGACTGAAAATATTTTAGTGAAAATAATATCCAACATTTGTTCCACAAATGAAAAATGGTTTTTGTTAAAAATCACTTGAAAGGTTTTATGCTTTGTCTTCTTCTTGTTTATTTTTGCTGGGGAGCAATAATAACATTTTACTTGTAGAGTTCGTGATATTTTAGTATGATTTCATTTAAGGGCTTAAGATTGTTGTGGAAATCAGGAAAAGAAGAGATTAGTATCAATTTCTATTCTTCCCTGGACACTCTGAGCCATAGGGCAGATGCTAGGTCCTGACCACAGGTAATGTCACCTTGGTGGTAACAGAGGAAATGTCATTCAGGAGCCCACAGCGCAGCCACCTGACCCCTCACTGCATGGTGTGCTTTATTCCATTTACCTGGGTTTCAGCTGTGGCTTTCTTTCCAGTTCTCCCTGGGAATTGGGGCCAGTCTTGAACACCGGGTCATTTGCCAGAGTCCTGACACTGCCGGGACTTGGGTCTCACCCGCTGAACATTTGACATGCTGCCACTCATCCTAACTGCCATCATTGCATGTACTAGTTCTGCTGTGAATTCTATTACAAACTCACTGTCATAGAACAGCTTTAATACCGACGTTCACCACTGTCAACCTGAGGTAGCTACACCCCACTGGATGCTGGCATTGGACTATCAGCCACCCTCTTCGGGTCCAGCTCTTCCAACGTGTCAGTTTCTCCAGCCCTGACCTCTTCAGGTTTCTCCTCAAATCCTAGGGATTAGTTTATGTAAATTACAACATATTTCAATTCCCCTTTCTTTAGGAATGTATTTTTGTGGAGGGTGGTACTTAGACTTTTCTTCATGTAATGCCTCAGTTGTAGTCTCCATTCGTTCATCAGAAAACTGAACTAATTAAAGGAAAGCTATTTGTTTCCCCTTATTCACCTATTATATATTACTGCTAACTTGCATTTCTGATCAACCTTAGATAACCAAGGATAGCTCACTGAATTGATTTTATGCCAGCCAAATCCGAAGAGTTCTTATGTTTTGGTAGCCTATGCAGCCTTATTAGGGAATCAGGGTATACTGATTTTTAGGCTTTTAAAAAATCTTGACTATAGCCTGAGGATCTCCTTCACTATTTTCTATGTGGGAGACATTCTTCTGTTGACTATATGAATATATATATATATATATATCCCCAGAATAGAAGAAGGAGTTACCTATAACCAGTGCCATGAAGTGTTATGGAGTCCAGTTAATCCAATGGCTGAAAGCATATGGTGAACCCATACTGTGTTTCATGCCACCAGAACTGATAGACATGAGCCTGAATGTCCTAGAGAGTAATTCTGGTGGTCTTTCTCTCTAGTTGAATATATGCAAGTGGATTCTGATTAAGATTCATAACATTTCTGTCTGGTTTACATTAAATAAGGCATAAGCGTATTTTAAAGGTAAATTTTATACTTAAATTAGAAAGATTTCAATAGTTTTGGATTCTTATACAACCACTGGAATAGCTAGGAGAACATCTATTAGGAAAGCAACAAAAAAAAAGATTTCAGACTGAAGCACCCAAGCAGCTGGTTGATAAGAGATCAGTAAGAAGTCATTGCAATTTGTAGGAACCCCTGGAAATCTCCCACCAAATAGCTTAGTCTTCAGCAGTAAAGATAGTGTTTAAGAGTTCTCCAGCAAGTCACTGTGCAACTCATATTTGTCCATTCATCTTGTTCAAAATGCCTTTGGATGATCTTTTCCAATGTGTCCATCAAAAGTACAGTTCTTTGGAGTTTCTAACATGTTATAGTCTTCAGAAAATTATAATTTAATATAGATATTTTCATGTAACAAAAATGGATATAATTTGCCATGGCAAGATTTGCATTTGACACCTTCATTTATGCCATTTCTGGAACTTTTATTTTTTTTATATATCTAAGTTTCTGTCCGGTATCATCTCCTTTCTTCCTGAAGAACTTCCTTTTGCAGTGATTATAGTGCAGATCTGCTGGCAACAAATTCTCTCAGCTTTTGCTTGTCTGAAAAAAACTTTATTTTGCCTGTATTTTTGACAGATTTTTTTCTGAGTATGGAAGCCTGGGTTGACAGTTTCTTTTCTTTAATACTTTGAAGATGTCACTCCCTTATCTTTTGTCTTGCATAGTTTCAGACAAAAAGTCCACTGTATATTTTAACTTTGTTTCTCTGTCTGTAATGTGTCTTTTACTTTGGAATGCCTTTAGAAGTTTCTCTTTCTCTTTGCTTTTCAACAGTTAGACTATAATGTGTTTTGGAGTGTTTGTTGTTCCTCTCTCTTTCTTTCTCTCTGTCCTGATGGACTTTCTTGAATTTGGGGTTTGGTGTCTTTCATTAACTCCTTACCATTATCTTTAATTATGTCTCTTGCCCTATTCTCTCTCCCTTCTCCTTCTGAGATTCTGATTACACATATGTTAGACCATTTGATATTGTCCCCAAATTCTTGGATATTCCGATCATTGATTTTAAATGACTTTTTCCTCTTTGTGTTTCAGTTTGGGGTATTTTTTTGACCTACCTTCAAATTTACTAATTGTTTTCCTCAGCTGTATTGATTAATCAAAGAAATTAATTTCTTCATCTTTTTAAAAAATTTCTAATATTTACATTTGACTTTTTTTTACATTTTCCAAATCTCTGCTGAAATTATCTATTTATTGTTTATCATCTGTATTGTTCACTTTTTCTCCTAGGTTCTTTAACATTTTAAGTATAGTTAAAGTCCTCATCTGATAGTTCCATGATCCATGGGTTATCTTTGAATCTGATTCTGTTGATTGCTTTGTCTCCTGACAATAGCTTCTTTTCCTTTTTGTCTGTCTCATAATTTTTGATTGAATATCAGTCATCATGTGTAGAATAGTAGAGACTGAAATAAACAGTGTTCACACCTGGAAATGGCATGCCTCTTCCTGTAACAGACATTGTAAGCGGTAGAGCCAATCTAGCCAAAAGTTGAGTTGAGTTTGGTTGTTGCTATGGTTCCTTTTAGTGGGCCACAACCTTGATGTTCTTGCAGTTGGTGTGTGCTTAGAATGGGAATGAGAGTAACAGAGTGCTTTTCTCTGTGTGCTGCCCCACCTTTAGCTTTCAGCAGAACTATTCACCTGTGCCACCGAGCAAGTCTCTCACTATGCTCTTATGCCTTCCTCGGTAATAGACTGCTATCTCTTGGTACTTCACAAGTGAGGGCAGAGAGAGTTCTCTGTTGTTCTAAAGCAAACTTACTCCTTGGGAAGTGCTGTGTGCCTGTGGCTCAGAGGTGGGCTCTCTCAGGATTCCTGCCCCTCCTCCCTGTGACAGTCTACCTCCACCTTGTATCTGAAGTTGACCTTGGGCAGGAGTTACCTGTTTCTTCTGCAATAGGAAACCTCCACTTGGTATTAGTACAGACTCTAAGGCCTACTACAATTACTGACGCCTCACCCAGGAGAGGAAAAATCTTCCTTTATTTGCCCCCTTGCCATACTATGTCTTCACCCATGCCCTGTGAGCAAGAGGCTTTGCTGCCCTCCCCAGCAGTTCAAAGCTTTCCTTCCTAGGAAACAAAGCCCTAAGAGAAGGGGATGGGGCTTGATGCCTGACACTTTTCCACTGATCACCTTCTTTGAGTCGGACTGGCCAGAGAGTTTGCTTTCCCTCTCCCAGAGGCATAAGACTTTCGCTTCTTAGGATAGAAGGTGCTTTTCTCTTAGCAGCAGCTGGTCCTCTCTTCAAGCCTGCACAATCCACAAGTCTCCTGCCCTGCTCTGCCCTCAGCTTTTTGCATGAGCATCTTGTGGGGGCTGGAGACAAAAGCTGTGAGTGAGTGTGAACTCACCTTTTTTTTTTTTTATTTTTGGCTGTGTTGGGTCTTTGTTTCTGTGCGAGGGCTTTCTCCAGTTGCGGCGAGCGGGGGCCACTCTTCATCGCAGTGCGCGGGCCTCTCACTGTCGTGGCCTCTCCCGTTGCGAAGCACAGGCTCCACACGTGCAGGCTCAGTAGCTGTGGCTCACGGGCTTAGTTGCTCCGTGGCACGTGGGATCTTCCCAGACCAGGGCTCGAACCCATGTCCCCTGCATTGGCAGGCATACTCCCAACCACTGCGCCACCAGGGAAGCCCTGAACTCACCTTTTAACACGTGCTCGCAGCTACTTCAGACTGCTCTGCTAACCCATACTTGCTCCTCACTACTTTGTATTTTAGCTCATTTTTCTTACCTGCTTGTGTTGCAACTGGCATGGTGCTCCTTCTACTGTGGCTGAGGCTGTGCATGTGTCTCCTCTCTCCTTGGAGGGGCTCGCAGCTCTTTGGAATTCAGTTACCTGGTTGTGACCTCAGTTCTCAGATGAGCTCAAGAAAAGTTGTGATTTTGTAGTGTATCTGGATTTGTCTTGTTGTTAGTATGGGAGTGACATTATTTGCGTCCTATGAGGGAGCCAAATACATATTTACCATTTTTGCCGCTTTATTTTTTTTTAATTTACTTATTTATTTTTGGCTGTGTTGGGTCTTCGTTGCTGCACACGGACTTTCTCTAGTGGTGATGAGCAGGGGCTACTCTTCATTGCAGTGCGCGGGCTTCTCGTTGTGGTGGCTTCTCTCGTTGCAGAGCACGGGCTCTAGGCACATGGGCTTCAGTAGTTGTGGCACATGGGTTCAGTAGTTGTAGCTTGCGGGCTCTAGAGTGCAGACTCACAGGCTTAGTTGCTCCACGGCATGTGGGATCTTCCCAGACCAGGGATCCAACCCGTGTCCCCTGCATTGGCAGGCGGATTCTTAACCGCTGCGCCACTGGGGAAGCCCTCTTAATTATTCTTTATAAAACAGATTCATACTTATTATACAAAATTTGCTCAGTAAAGATAAATGTCAAAAGAGGAAAGTAGGGAGCTCCCTGGTTGCCTAGTGGTTAGGATTCTGGGCTTTCACTGCCGTGGCCTGGGTTCAATCCCTGGTTGGGGAACTGAGATCCTGCAAGCCACACGGCTGTTCAGTGCCACTGAATATATATATATAATCAATTATGTACAGTATTTCACGCCACAGAAGTAGCACAATTCCCTTAAGCAATCTCTATCAATTTACTAGTGCCTTCTTAAGATTTTGTGTCTATTCTTTTGTTATTATAAACAATGGCTTTATCATCTTTAATAGAGACCTTACCTTCATGGAAGAGTTTTGATTACAAAGTTTTTAGACTGGATAGTCTGATAAAAGATGAATATGCTGCTTCTACATACTCGACTTCCCGCAATGAACACGAAGTCTAGGGTGACCTGGAGCCAGGTGAAGAGGCCAGCCCACATAGACTTTCGTGTCCCTCTGGGCCTTTGAGAAGATGTGCTTGAGGTTTGCGTATAAACTAGATCAGCCTGATTTCTGTAGGGCTTTGGAGGCCGGTCATCTGTCAAGAGGTTTCACAACCCCCTGGCAGACATGGAGTGGCACCCTTGGGGCACATCAAATAAGGACTCTTGTCTATTTTTGAAAGAATTTTGAAATTGAATTCTAATAATTTTGTTAGAAGAAAATTCACCAGTGATATATGGAGGTAGATGTTCTGTTTTGCCTTCTGGCTTACACAGTGATCAGTGCCTGACCGCATACAACCTCCTAGTCTATCCTCAGTGTTCTCAATTCTTAAGTCTCTTCTTTCCAGACTGTAAGCACACAGGCTGCTTCTCCTCTCTTCCTATGGTTGCATCACTCTCCCCTCCCCACCCACCACCATGCCAACTACCACCCGCTGGCACATTACTAGTATTCACAATTAGTTGTTTGCTTAGAAGGTAATCAGAAAAAAAATGATAATGTGGAAGTCAAGATTAATGAAATTTTAGGGACAGAAGATCATCTTTCTTCATGAGTTAGAAACATTGTTTTGATAGAAATATATTTGATGGTTTAAAGTAGAGATTCAAGGAGGCATTAAACCCAGAAGGAACGGCCCAAGTTTCAGAAGAGGGATGTTTGTGGAAATTGGGAGAAATGAAAGAATGTAATGAGTCTTTGATTGACAAGAAAAGGAGAAAGAGGATATGATAAGGCATCTGGTTGATCATATGACAGTTAATAAACATAATTGCACTCCTGTTATTATAAAGCTTGGCTGTTGATTCCAAATTTAGATTATATTTATTAAATGTTGGGAGTTTTTTTTAACATGTTTTAAGTGCTTAAACTGGGAAACAAATTTAAGAATCATAATTCTTAAATTTCTGTTGTAAATAAAACTTATTTCTTAATTTTATAGATTTTTAGCTATAAATATATATAAAAATTCAAAAAAAAGAGAGATATTTATAATGAATTATGTCTTGTCACAATGTTCGATTATCTTTGTAATTATTTAATTTACATTTTCCTACTTAGGAAGTTATCTCCTTTTCTATTACCACTCATTTTCACCTCTATCTACTGTTTAGCAGTCCAGTGTTTGCACCTGTCAATGAAGTAGCCATATAAAGACCAGCACATGTATTCCAGAGAAAATGGAACGCCAGCAGCTGGCAAAACAAAATGACAGTTTAATGTGGACAGAGCCAGGATTGAATATAACGTGCTGTAGCGGGAGTTGAAAGTTCAACTCAAACTGGAGAGCAAACACTCTAGTCTACATGTGGTGCTTTTTTTTTAATGAAAAGAGAAGCTATCTTTGTCATTGTCAGAGTATTGTCTTTGGGAGAGATTGAATAATTATTTGCTTTACAGAAGATATGGTTTAGCACGGTTTTATCTCTAGTTATTACAGAGTTGATCATTATATGAGAGTTAGGAAAAAGGAGCCTTGAAAATTGGAACTAATTTTTACTGTATGCAAATTTAAACACAGAATCTTTTTTTTTTTTTTTAATTTTTAATTTAATTTTATTTATTTATTATTTTTGGCTGCGTTGGGTCTTTGTTGCTGCACGCGGGCTTTCTCTAGTTGCGGCAAGCGGGGGCTACTCTTCGTTGCAGTGCGTGGGCTTCTCATTGCGGTGGCTTCTCTTGTTGTGGAGCACGGGCTCTAGGTGCGCGGGCTTCAGTAGTTGTGGCTCGTGGGCTCAGTAGTTGTGGCTCGCAGGCTCTAGAGCGCAGGCTCAGTAGTTGTGGCGCACAGGCTTAGTTGCTCCGCGACATGTAGGATCTTCCCAGACCAGCGATCGAACACGTGTCCCCTGCATTGGCAGACGGATTCTTAACCACTGCACCACCAGGGAAGTCCCAGAATCCTTTTTTTTAAAAATAAACTTTCAATTACTGATATGACTTCAAATAGAGTGAAGTAAATACATACAAATGTCTTTCTAAGTGGAAACTTATTTTGTTTTGCCAGTTTGTTTTCCTAACTTCCTGTGGATTCGTTTTTAAAATTTGGGTTAGTTTATTCTTATTAACATATGGGCAAGTGCCCTCCAAAGCTTGGGGCTCTTACTCCAATGATTTCCTTGGTCTACTGTTAACCAAATGGCCGTGAATTCACTGTGTACTCCTCATGTCCTGGTCAGAGAGGCAGTTCAAGCGGATTGTGCTCTTTGAGAACAAACAGGTTGAGGGAGCGCCAAAAGTGCATGCCTCCCATGACTTGGGTGACCCCCACGTATTCGAAGCCAAGGAAGGCTAATGATAACCAAGATTTTCACTGTTTTGTTCAATAGGTGTTGCTAGGCCTCAGGCTTTGTTTTTGGCTAACTTCCTGCCACATGGGCCTTGGGGAGACTGAGTCACTATGCTGGTGGTTGTAGGTGGTAGGTTTCTCTAGGAAGGTGTGCAGACAACCAAGGGAACAATAATCTGGGTAGTTCTAGGACCACCAGAAAGCTCCTCAGGACTGAGGGGACTGATGGAGTAGGAGTTAGAGTTTAGTGAACTAAGGTAAGAGCAATGGGTTAGGGTCCAAGTTCAGGATTAAGTCCGTGCTGAAAATTCTCCTATCAGCCAGGGGTTAATCAGGAATTATCAACAGGGAGTTCGTAGATCACCATATAGAAGTTTACATATATTGACATCATAATAAAGGCAACCACTGTAAGAGCTAAACATTTGCAAATAAAAAATCAGGCATTCGAGGGAAGAGAGAAGGTGGAAAGTAATTCGAATGCTCTAAATTCTTAATCTTTATTTGTGGGGAGCCCAAACAATAAAGGCTACTGTTTATTTATAATGATAATGAGAAAAACTAAAACAAAACCAAACCCTTGGCTCCTGGGAAGTGAGAGTTTTATGTTCGAGTATACTATCTGCAGTTTATTTTTAAAATACGTGCGTGCATTCTCTATCACTAAAAACCTAAAGTAACAGGGATGGTGAAATCAATAGGTTAGTATATAGAAGTAAATGGTAATATGTGTGACATGCCTGGCACATAGTAGGCACTCAAAAACTTATAACTTTTATGGCTGTTAATTACAAATTTTGTTACGTGGCAGCTAATGTCAGCTGGGTTCTCTCTGCCCCTTCAGATATAAGTAAAATTGGCTCAAACCCACATTCTGTGCTTTGTGGCAGCCGAAAGCGTGTCCACTTGTTTCTGCAGACGCCCGTGGCATCTCCTGGTGGTTGTTGCTATGTCTGGGCTCCTTCTTCCACTGAAACGAGTAAATTTCTGAGTCCCATTGCACTCTGTGTCATCCCAGCTCACACTTTGTTCAATCAGACACTGAATTCAACCCAATTCTGTGATTGCTACTAAAACCACTCACTCACAGGACACCTTTAGTTGGACGAGGTTGAAGAAGGTGAGTAACAGGGACAGTCTGCATCACCAAGATGCCACTTCACATTGAATATTGGACATCACCCCTCGGCACTGGTCACCTGTGGCTTCACCGCACACTAGCAGCTCCAGCCTTGGGGTCCTGCCTGGCCATTCTCTTCTTTTCTAGCTCTTCTCAGCCCTCACTTCTCATTGCTCCAGGAAGCTCTGGGGTCCTTTTACTTTATTCTGCAGACCTGGCTCCAGACCCTGCGTGGCAGAGCCCACCCCATCAAGATGGGCAACAGATCAAAAGCTTTTGGGTCACAGAACCCACTGGAGAAGGTAGTGGTGGTAATAAGAAGCACCTTTTGCTGTCTACATTCTGTAGAGGAATATAAGAATAGCTAATCAAGCAGGTTTTTGTATTCAGTATATTTTCTCACTGCCATCTGCTCTCTGCATCATTCAAGAGGTATAGTAGTGAAAATTCATCTTAATTATCATTTAAAATAAAAGTTTATTTATTTATTATTAAATAAATGAGCAAACGAATGCATTAAAATCTAAAAAACAAAAAAGTGCAATATGTGATTAACTTAACCATTTTGAAACGCAGTGTTTTTATATCTATAACTGGGATTCATTAGATTTAATCCAAAAGATAGTTGAGAAAAATAAAAGTTTTTTTTTAAGCTTGTGACTTCACTGGGTAATAACTGCCCACTTCATTAAAGAAAAAAAGTGTAATGGTAAAATTTGACCCATATATAATTACAAAGTAATGCATTTAAAAAACAAACGGTTGGGCTTCCCTGGTGGCGCAGTGGTTGGGAATCTGCCTGCCAGTGCAGGGGACACGGGTTCGAGCCCTGATCTGGGAGGATCCCACGTGCCACGGAGCAACTGGACCTGTGAGCCACAACTGCTGAGCCTGCGCGTCTGGAGCCTGCGCTCCGCAGCAGGGGAGGCCGCGACGGTGAGGGGCCCGCGCACCGCGATGAGGAGTGGCCCCCACTCGCCGCAACTGGAGAAAGCCCTCGCACAGAAATGCAGACCCAACACAGCCAAAAAAAATAATAAATAAATAAAAAACAAACGGTAGTGGGAAGGTTGGTTTTAATGGGATGTAATTGTCCAATTGCAAATGCAATGTATAAACACTGAGTCTTGTAAATTAAATGAGGCGGTCAAGACCCCTATGGGACTAGGGTTGGCATATTTTTAGTCTCACTTGCCTTTCTCTAAGCTGCAGAAAAACCACATCTTTATGCATTGACTGGAAATGTTATACTTGCTTTGGTTTATTTTCTTTCCAGGTTAGACATGCAATACCTGCTGTGATGCATGGAGAGAAAGCGAGGCTATCAGTGGCTAAGGTATAATAATGACTAATATGCCCCTTATTATTAACTTAAATATTGTTTATATCGATGCTGACTATCCTTAGAGAGGAGCAGTGACTTTGAAAGCTACACCAAGAATCCGTCTAATGAAGAGACAGAGGACCTGATTGCCTCTATAGTATGATCCCGGGGTACATCCCTGCCACACCCAAAGAAATCTCATTCATGACATGCCTACAGTTCCACTGTTACAGATTCATTCCTTTGCCAAAACTTTGTCCCCTTGTAAAATAGAAACAATACTGAGAAATGGCATACAGTTCTAATGTGATTGAGTTGGTCAGATCCTTTCCTGAGGACAGTTTTGATAGAAAGAGGAAATAGAGTAACTGGGGGCAGCTGCTGCTATGATGAAGAGATTTAGAAAAAGTGATACCTGATAGGGAGAGGGGTGATGAAGATAAATTTTGGTTACTTGGTAATATTGTCTCATGCTGGCTGCTTTGAAGTGAATCATTTACAGGAAATGGAGGCATGGGATCTTAAATTCTTCCAGTTTATGGGAATTTGCAAGTAAATGTAACTCATTGTTCCCTCAAATTTTTGATGATAGTTAGAATATGCATGCTATTTAATAGAAATAACCTTTCAGATTTACTGGGAAACAGGGTATAATTAACTTTGTGATGTATTTTCTATTGAAAGATTGAAGAAGAGAAACGTGGTTTGGAAGAGCAAATAGAAATGTTAAAGGCTAAGTTAGAGAAAGAGAAAAAGAAGTCGGAGAGGTACTGGTAATAGTAATTCATAATTGTTCATTTGCAGCTAATACAATATTTAACCACCTATAAATTTATTACAGGGTTAAGAAGGAATCAGATCAGGTCAACAAAAACTGGGAAAAGAAATTCTTAATTCTCAGGAACAGGTATAGTGTGGTGATATATACAAATTCTATTTATAAAAATGTGACTAATTGTCTTTTAAGGAAATTGGGAGCCTTGCATTTTTCTGTATGTATTAACTAATATGAAATGCCCTCACATACCTCTTTCAAGAGATGCAAAATAACTGACCTAAAAAAGAAGAGTAGTCAAAGTCACTTCAAAGAAAAACTAATTCAAAACTCTGTTTTATTCCTGATCTCAGTGTTTCAAATTTAAATCATCGACAGGATGGACAGACTCTCTTGATACCTGGTTTAATCGGACCTACACAGTCATCTTCCTCTGTAGGGCTATTAAAACATTTCCGTTCATTTGTACATGATAATATTTATCTTCAGATATAGAGACCTGAATGAGTGAGGGAGCATGCCATGTGATTACCTGGAAGAGACTTCCAGGTGAAGGAACATCACGTGCAAAGGTCCTGGGGTGGGGGTTTGCTTGTGTGTTCAAGGACAGTGAGGAAGCCAGGTGGCTGAAGAGACGTGAGCAGGGACGAGTGGTATAAGAGCTCAGTGAGGTAGAACATTTGGGGTTTTGCTCTGAGATGAGAAATCACTAGAAGCTTCGTTTTTAATTGATAAGAAAATTTTCTCTTTTACATGCCTACTGGGTCATTAACACACCTAATAAATTTAGCAATATAAATCCTTTAGTACTACTTATTGACCAAATCATATTCAAATTCCTTGATTATCTCAAGGGAATCTTTTACAGTTGTTTGTTTAAATCGGGATTCACAGTAGGTGGACCACTGCATTTGGGTGTTATATCCTTTAAATCTTTTTTTTTTTTTTCTATAATGGTCCCACTTATGTCCCCATTCTTTCCAACCCACTGATTTGCTAGAGGAATATGCTCTTTTGTTATGTAGAATGTCCCCCATTCTGGATTTGACTAATTGTTTATGTGCATGTGTGTATGTATGTGTGGTGTCATCTAACATGTTCTTCTATCTGTATATCTTACAAACTGATCTTTAAATCCAGAGAGTTGATTAGACTCAGGTTCAATATTTTAGGCAAGACTACTTCACTCGAACTACTATGTAATTCCTATGCATCACATCATAGGGCACATAATGTCCGGCTATATTATTTTAATCAAGTGTTATCAGGCTAATTCATGTATTTTAAGGTTCACCATTGACCTTTCTCCAAATAATTTTAACATCCATCAGTGATCACAAACCATGATCCAAGATTTCATTAGGGTTGCAAATTGGTGATACCTTAATTTTATCTTTCCTTCTGCATTTCTTAGCTAAATTCTATTAAAGAAAAAACAATTTTCCCCACTGGTTACCCTGAAATATAGTTTCAGACAAGATAAGGCAAGATAAATGCTTGATCCCCTTTATTTATCAATATTCAGAATAATTAGTTGGTACCCTAAAACCTCACTGGAGAGTCTTGAACTGAGGAAAGACCCAATGATCTGAAGTCTTAAAAGAATTATGACTTCTGTGTTGATAAAAGGCCATAGGGAAGCCAAAGGAAAAGCAGGGGGAAAAGTTAAGAGCTCCAGAAAGAATAAGCCCCTCTTAGGCAAAACATGATGGTGATTTGACTGGGATGGGAGACCTGGAGCTGTTGAGAAATGATTAAATTGGGGATGTATTTTGAAAGTAGGATGTATTGAAAGATTGGAGATAAGGTGGGAAAGAAAGAAGTCAAGGATGACTGCAAGGATTTTACCTAAACAACGGGAAAGATGGAGTTGCCTTCAACTGAAACAAGCAAGCACATTTTGGCAGGAAATCAGTTTTGATATGTTAAATTTAAGGTGCCTTTAGTAACTTAAGGGTAGAGGTCTAGTGGCAGTGATGAGTATATGAGTCTGGAGTTCAGAAGAAAGCTTAGGCTGGGGGCATAAATTTGGGATGCATTAGTATAGATGGTATTTAAAGCCATGGGATTAAATGAGATCAGCTAAGAATGAGTGTTGGAGAAAAATAGAGAGATACAAGGATTGAGTTCTAATATTTGGTAATAACTGACTTTCAGATGCTTTTTTTTGATCTGATGTTTTCCCTCTAAAGGACGTCCCTCTTTTGTGAACTCTTCATCTTTTGCTTTCTTGTTGGCTTGTGAAATTTATTTGTGTTTTCTTATTTTTAATTCCTTATCAAGTTTAGATGTTACAAATACCTTTTCACAGTCTATGAACTTTGTGTATGCTGACCTTTATTGTACAGAAATTCTTAATTTTTATCCATCAAAATTTTTGCCTTAGGTGTGTTTAGAAAGTCTTTCTCCATCTCCACTAAAATATTCTCCCACGTTTTAAGACAAGCCTTCTTGATTTACCTCTCATATTTAGTTCTTTACTCCAGTCCTTTCCGGGTTGGGTTGTGGTGCCACTTTGGTCACATACTATGTTCTAGTACATTCCCAAATCTGTTTCAGTGTTCCTATTCTATTCCACTTATTTTTCCTTTCCAAACTGTTTTTATACTGATTTTTGTGGTATATGTTAATATCCAGTATTGCTATTCCCTCCTATTTGCTTTTCAGGGCTAGAAAATACATAATTTTAAAAATCAAAGAGTGATAAGTTCATACTAATATTTTTAAATTTTTACTTGTATCTCCTTGCTGTTACACTGAACATTCTAGTTTCTAATCACAAGAACATAATACCGATTTGCTCTTTCCCATAATTTCTGTTCAGTTAAATTCCATTGCTTCTTTTATTTCAGCTTTCACGTCCTCAAGAACGAGATGTTTACTAGGCACACATTGTTCCGTCAGTTTGCAATGCTGGCTGACACATCCTTCAATTATGTTGTAAGTACATACTGGCTAGATGCTCTTTGTCTCTTTGATGATACCTCTAACGTGTCTTTCTGAAGTTAACATTATTTGAACCCCTGACATTAGAGGCTCTGGAGATAGTACATGAGTCACTCTGCTGAATGCTGATGGCATAAGACAGAGTGTCTGAACCCAAAGAACTCAATCCAGTGTGAGACATAGATGTGTAAACAAACTGTTACCATGCAGTATGGTTGAGCTATAATGGAGGCAAGTGAAAATTTCAGAGGAGGGGGACTTATTCCCCCAGGAGGCATTTATCAACCTGACCATTTGTGCACGTGGATGGAATGTAGGAACTATCATGGCTCAAGATCCAAGCATCCGGTCACTTCCAAATGGAAAAAGGAGGTAAAAGAATCTGTTCCTAGTACCAAGCCATTCGTTTTCACACTAGAAGTCACCTGTAGATAAAGCCCAATTCTAAAATAGACTTTTTTTGGAAATTGAAGTATAGTTGATTTACAATGTTGTGTTAGTTTCTGGTGTACAGCAAAGTGATTCAGTTATATATATATATACACACACACATATACACACGTATATATACACACATATATATATGCACACACACATATATAATACACACATAACTGAATATATATATATGTTCTTTTTCAGATTCTTTTCCATTATAGGTTTTTACAAGATATTGAATATAGTTCCCTGTGCTATACAGTAGGTCCTTGTTGTTTATCTATTTTATATATACTAGTGTATATCTGTTTAATCCCAAACTCCTAATTTATCCCTTTCCTTTTCCCCCTTTGGTAATCATAAATTTGTTTTCTATGTCTGTGAGTCTATATCTGTTTTGTAAATACGTTCATTTGTATTATTTTTTTAGATTCCACATATAAGTGATATCATATGACATAATATAGACTATTTTTAAAACTGTTTACTTAATGTTTTCACTTGGGAGTTGTAATTGTAAAGGCAAATGATGACCAGTGTAGAAAGATAATCAATAAATTGCAAACAATCAGTAACTTAACATACTATAAATGCTATTGAGAAACTGCTACAAAGCTAAGTGTTCTGAGGACAAGTCAGGTTTGTGGAAAAAGTCACAAGAAATATAAATTTTGGTTTCCTGCTTCAAGAGGCTTACAATCTAAAATCACTTTCATTTTCAAATTTTTTCCACAGTTTTCACTTTAAGACAAGTTTCTAACTCCAAGTTGCTGCAAGAGATCAAAGAACTTAAGAACATTGGCAAGATAATATTATTTCTAATTTTTAACTAAATTTACATAGTAATATGAACCTTGCTGAGGATTTTAATAATTGACTCCCCTGAAATGTTCCAAAACTGGTCTACATAGATGGGAATATATATAGTCTCTTTCTTCTCCTTTTGGTTTTTTTCTCTTCTCAACTGAAGGTTACAACTTTAATTGGAGTAATCCTCATTTTAGGTATTTAATCAGCTGGACAAATAAAATATTGGAGGACCTAGGAGAATGCTGTGCTACTCAAAAAGCAGGCTTTTTAAGGATTATCTGGTAAAATTTTCTGGTCCAAATTTGAATTGTCCAGGCTTTATGAAACAGACTTCTAAAATCTCAGAATTATTCTAGTCCAAGCATAGTCATGGATCCAGTTTTTTCTTGAGAAAAATCTTGGCCCTGCCTCAGATGTTCATGCAATCTATCTTCCTGTGGAGGAGAGATGGACTCTATCTAGTCGAGAATACATCTGTGTGCCACTGCTTATTTGGGATTCAGGCTCATGAATCCTTATCTATATAGCTACATAGTGTATATGCACTCAAGACACTCATCAAAGTGGACAGTGAATATTTAAGAAAAATAGACAGAGAGAGGGAAGGGGAGAGAGCAATGAGTGAATGAGTGAATGAACTCTGGGTAAACTAACATTTTCCCTTGGTTCCCTATACTCTAGTCACTTGTCCATTCACAGATATTTGAGTGCAAATATGTACCAAGCAGCATGCTTGGGTTGCAAATGTCATCTCCCAGTTTGTGGACAAGGTTTGGGTATCTTTTCATAAATAAATGTTCTTAATCTCAATGTTAGTTTAATAATCTTTCCCTTTTTGCCTTTATATTTTTTTCTGTCTTTAAGAAAACCTTACCTAACCTTTAATCAAAAATATATTCTTCTCTAATGTATGCAAATGTCAAATCACTATGTAGTACGCCTGAAACTAACATAATTTTGTCAACTATATTTCAATAATTTAAAAAAGCCTAAAAAACAAAAAATATTTTCTTCTCTATAAACTTAAAATTTTTTCTTGTTTTGCCTTTCATATTTAGAGGTTTAATCCACCTAGAATTGATATTAGTGTACAGAAAGGTAGACATCTGATTTCATTTTCTTTTAATATAGATAATCAGCAGATCTAGCACCATTTATTAAAAAGTCCATCTTCTCCCCTGATACATAATTCCACCCGTTATGTATTATATTAAGGGCTCATATACGTATGAGTCTGTTTCTGTCTATTCTGTCCTACTGTTCTATTTGTCTATTCTCGCATCAATGTGACACTGATTTAATATCTATACCTTTATGATAAATCTTTTTCTGATAAAACAAATACTCCTGCCCTGATGTTCTTCAAGAATGCCTTGGCTTTATTGGATCTTTACATTTCCATATAAAATTTAGAATCAGATTGTCAATATTCACAGTATAAAAAAAACCATAAGAAACAAATTAAAAATTCCATTGGGATTTTGATTAGAAGTGCGTTAAGTCTATAGATCAGTTTGGGCACAGTTGGCACCTTTTAGGTGCTGAATCGTCTAATCCATAAACAAGTTATAGCTTTTGTTGACAATATTATGTTAGTTTGCATTTTATCTCCACCGATTCTTTTCCAGAGACTTTTGTCAGTAGTTTCTAGAGGTCGTATATTCTTATACTCTATTGTTGGAGACAACAAGCTTGATGAAGTTTTCATCTAGATCTCATAATAGGTCATTTTTTAAAGAATATAGTTCTGATTTCAGGATACTGTTTGTTTAACCGACTCTACAGTTTTTTCATAGTCCCTGTTTTATTTACTCTTCTCTCTCATCCTTGACAGGGTGAGGTGTGTTGAAACCCAGTGTTATCAACTGCCTTCTCTTGTGTGTTGCTCCAATCTCCCTTTTACATTTCAGCTGGAAGGCAGGTTGATATGCACAGCCCCTATTTCTGACCCCTTCAGCAGGATTTTACCTTTTTCAGCCCTGTCAGAGAGGTGGTATTTTCTTCTACACCCACGGTATGAAACAATGGAGTACATTGGAACTTAAATTCTCAGCAATCATGCATTTAACACTGGCTTCTTTTACCATCTTTATGAAAGACTTGAAGGCAGTGAGGAAAGAACCATATGTATATTTAGAAGAGTTTTCTAGACAGGGAAAGGACCATCGGAAGACTCTAAGACAGAAGTGTGCCTGGCATGTTTGAGAAACAACAAAACGTCCAGTGTGGCTGGAGCAGAGTGAGCACCGAGAGAGAGCAGGAATAAATGTGGTTAAAGGGATAACAGGACTTTGATTTTTTTTTCTATTACTCTGAGTAAAATTGGGAGCCTTTTAGAGTTTTCAGCAGAGCAGTAAGACAATCTCACTTAACATTTTAAAGGGACAACTCTGGCAGCTATGGAGGCCTGGGGCAGGGAAAGAAGCAGATTAGGAAGCTATTGAAGTGATGCTGGTAAGAGATGGTGTGGCTTGGACCACCTTAGGAGAGCAGATGGGCAAAACGGGGCCGACACATGCCTGGAGTACTACGTAGTACTATGCGGTGCTAGATTTTATGTATATGTAACAAAATGGACGGACCTTAAAAGCATAGTACTTAGTGAAATTACTTTGTACGTAGTCCTTAGTGAAAGAAGTGGAACACACGAGATATGCTGTTTTTCACCCTGAATCTAAGATGTGCTCAACATTGGTTCAAGATTTTATAAGACTCTAAAAGAGAAAAAGTGCTGCCAATCATACTGTGACACTCCATCTATTGTCAGATGCATCCTGATTTTAGGGATGTTAAAATATCAGAAGGCTATGCCTTAGAATCAACAAAATAGGATATCACATAATACCACTAGCACAAATTAAAATACATGCACAAAATTACATATTTTTGCAAGGACATATTCAAATAAAAAATACAAATAAATATTTAAATGGTTTATTTGGTGAGAGGAACAAAAACAGAGTGGGAGCAGGCTGTGGGGAAATAGAAAAATGCGTGCAAACACACTTACATGTATGTGTGTATACATACATACAAACCAGCAAGAGAGAAGCCTTGAGTAGAGAGAACGTCACATAAATTTCCAGGGTGCATCCATGGACCTCAGACCTCTTTTTGATAATCATGCTTGTTGTACTTTTGGTCCTTTTCACCTGTGCATTTTTAATGTCATGATTTACTTTGCAATATATGATGTGGTGGCAATTCTGCTTGTGTGCTACTGCTTCTGAACTCCTGGAAGAGATGCTTTTGTTTTTTCATTCTTCAATTCCTGGGAATCAGGACCATCACTGTGTAGCTTCCAGGAGCTGGGTGGTGCTGGGGATGACCCGGTGGTACCTGACCAGTTACAAGCAGTAAATCCCATATGGCATAGGGATAATCAAAAGGAAGTAGAGTCAGAAGAGACATTAAGGAAAACATTTTTCTTGAATTTTCTCTCAAAGTAGCCTGAATTAGGAAGGGGTCTATTCCTTGGGTTTAAAGGAAAGAATTTCCCCAGCCATATTTCAGCAAATAAGTTAGGAGCATGATTTTCATATCTCAGTTAACTAAGGACTGAAAAACATTCTACATCCATTTGAGCTGGTCATTATTTCCCCTGGATAACATGGTACATACCGTTTGTGTCTTTCAGAAAGTTAAACCTTTATTTGTGCAATCCAAAGTGAAATTGATAACAACGTCGACATCTTCTGCAAATGTTTATCATGCATCTTCGGTAGGTAGATTATTTTTTCCCTATTTAACATTTAATCAGTCAGTATTATTCAGCCTCAGTAACGAAACGGTTTGGTTTACCTACAGATAGACAACAGGTATGTCGACCTAGACAGGGATCACATATCCCTCCCTCCTTCACCAAGAGGTAAGAATCCTTATTGTTGGAGAAATGGTTCACGCAGGATGGGTAATTAAGATTAATAATGCTTTTCTTTGTTGTCCTGAGATGTTTGGTTTCTGGGTGAATGCATGATTTTTTTCAGCCAATTTATTAATAGATATGATAAATAAAAGAATGTTAATATGTATTTCTGAATATTGATCTCTGCTAACTGAAAATGAATTGAGTCATACTTCAAAACCAGGAACTGTCTCAGTTGGAATCCTGTTTCTTTTTAATTAAACTGCCAACAAACCTGAAGCTCCTGTTAAATCCCTATTTTTCCAATTTAATACTTAGAAGAAAAAGACAACTACTTATAGCATCCTTTATCTCCCATCAGTCCTTGTGCGGCCTCAAACTGGGCTCTTTTGGAGGTGGAAGTACATTTTGTCCACACGTTTTTGTAAGTCTTTAGGAAACAACCATGCTTGCTTTTCTCTAATAAACAAGTTGGATTAACGAAATGCAACGTTATTTGTTTGAATTATTGATGGTAATCAAAGGGTGTCACTAATTTCTGTTTTTCATGTCTGGGAATCGTTAAAAGTAGACTTTTATAATGCATCTTTATACAAGGAGGAAGTGTGTGATATGAGTTTAAATCCTGGACCCTAATTTTTTTTTTTTAACATCTTTATTGGAGTATAATTGCTTTACAATGGTGTGTTAGTTTCTGCTGTATAACAAAGTGAATCAGCTATATGTATACATATATCCCCATATCTCCTCCCTCTCACGTCTCCCTCCCACCCTCCCTATCTCACCCCTCTAGGTGGTCACAAAGCACCGAGCTGATCTCCCTGTGCTATGCGGCTGCTTCCCACTAGCTATCTGTTTTACATTTGGTAGTGTATATATGTCCATGCCACTCTCTCACTTCGTCCCAGCTTACCCTTCCCCCTCCCCGTGTCCTCAAGTCCATTTTCTACGTCTGCATCTTTATTCCTGCTGGACCCTAATTTTAAAATCAACTTTTTGAAAACTAGATTGAGAAAGGAACCTCTCTTCTGGGCCTCCATGCAGTGGAGAGGCTTTTTCTGTAGTGCTTACGGGTATAGGTAGTATCTTTTCCGGAGGTGCCTGCCTGTGTGCAGAGGAGTCTTTCGGCAGTCACAGTGCTGGCTGCCTCCTGGACTGGCATTTAGGTGACAGTAACACCCAGCCTGGACTCTGTAGCAGCTGCTAGCCTAGGGCATGCAATTTAAAGATATCACCATTTTTTTTTTTTTTGGCCACACCGCGTGTCTTGGCGGATCTTAGTTCCCCGGCCAGGGATCGAACCCGGGGCCCCTGCAGTGGAAGTGTGGAGTCCTAAGCACTGGAGTGCCAGGGAAGTCCCCAAAGATATCAGCATTTAAATAAGGGACTAGCTCTGTTGAGTTGTTGGAAATTCCACCCCATACAGTAAGTTATTTCTAAAATATCATAATGTATTAGGGGAAGAGAGACTCTCATGATTTATCATAAAAATATAAATTGTTAAATTTGGAACCTGTGTTCCACCTGACATTTTAATTAGAGAGGTTAATTAACAGCAAAAAATTCAGTTGAGAATCTTACATCCAAAAGTGATTTTTCTCTGCCAAGCAAACCAGTTTTCAAAGGTCCATTTGTAGTCATACAAACCGACCTTGATGGCCACCTGGGCCATAAGGCAGCTTTGGCCAAAACAAACACTATCACTCCCTTTCCTCTGTCCTGAAAACGCAAAGCGTAGAGTTATTTCCACCCTGTCTACGGAAAGCCCTCCTAAAATTCATTAGCCCCCTTTTTTTGCCTTACTAATAAAATTGAAAGTAAATGCTATTTTATGATCCATAATTTTGCAGCATGCCACAAAGGGCATCATTCTGAATATGACTGCACCACAGAAGAGGCGTGGGTGACAGTGTCACAGTGAAAGCCTCTGGGCATAACCCTGACATTTCTTTCTACAAAACCTCCGATATAACGTTGACATGTCATGTTTTCCCCTCCGAAGATAGTGTGGGGAAATCATCCAGTTAACAAAAGTTTCTGGTTAATTGGGTTCCAGTTAATCCAAAATTGACTAGAAATAAATTTTCTATTTTTAATGGATAAAAAAACCAATACATGAATGCCAGGAGGAAACTGAATTACAAATTTACTGATTGGGGAGTAAATGAATTTTTTCATTAGGTATCAGTCTTTCACGATTATGGGGACTGAACAGTATTCACACTAGACGGGCAAAGGACCAAACTGTCGTCACAAAACAAATCACTCCAAGCTTCTCAGGTACTTCAGAAGGTGGAGAACCCCCTTCAGGCCCCTAGGAAGTAGTTCAATACGTTATCAGTGTTTTCAAGCACTAATTCACAAATACATTTTCAAAGAGGTGTTTAGCTACATGGTTCGTATGTACATGACTTACAGACAAATCTTACTTTCTATAACACGGGGGTGACCTATATGGTGACAGAAGCCAAATTCAACCCTGTAAAGTCACTGTGGTATTGAGTTCTGTTTTTTAAATTATGTAAATAGAATATTAATATTTTAAATACCCTGCGAATATTTACCCTCCCTGTTAACAGCATCCTTGGTGTTGCATCAAAGATAGAGGTTCTTACGTTGTATTTTCATACCACAAGATACTTTTGAAAATTATGGATAACTACCATTTAGTGGGTGTAGGTACTATTCCAAATGTCTTTTAAGTTTTAACTCTAATCCTCACAAAAACCCTATAAAGTCAGCACTCTTGCTTTCTCAAGCCTTAGAGGAGACAGTTGGATTCAGAGGGGTTTAGTAAGCTGCCAGGTTTATGACCACAAATAAATAGATTATTAATTTATAAATAAGGCTGGGTTCAGACCCAGAGAATGTGGCCCTAGAGCCCAGGCTTGTCACCACTCAATTATATTGACTTGCCCCAAGACTCACGCATGACAATGTGTGGTCCTATTTTCAACAACACGCAATGGGAAAACGTGATGTAGCAGAAAGGCTTTGGAGGTGGACAGACTTCAGTTCCTGTCTCATTCCAGTCACTCCCTGGGTAACTTCATTCAGCTCCCTCTGCTGTGTAAAATGGAGATGGCGACCCCACCTCCTAGCTTTGTTATGAGGATTAAATGAGGTGAAGTGCCTAGCTAACCCCATCCCTGCCTTTCCTCCTGAGCTATGGATAATACAATCCCTGGGTTCCCAAAATAAAGTCAGGCAAACCTGCTTTTTAATCTACTACACGACAGCTATAATATCCTCAGCAGTAGGCTAGTGATTTAAAAGAACTGGTCTCTCCTTTAATTCTTTAGTAACTAATTGTCTACCAAGCATAAGAAAGAATATAAAATTTGTCACTGGTATCAGATCATATGGTAGATATTTTGAAAAGAGCAAAATAAAACAAAACATAACTTAAAACAATGTTATATCAAGTGATATATCTTTCCTAAGCAAATTGAAATTAACTTTTTGTTATGTTGCAAGCTTTACTCCAAAAAATTCTAGCAAGAACAACAGAGAGTTATTCTTGCAACAAAGAAAGTTTGAGATAAATAAATCCTCATTAATATAAGGGAATAAAAAAATGAGGTACCATACTATCTGCAGAATTTCAAAGCCGTTTTTTTACACAGTAGTAATTATCCCAAAAGATCCCAGGTAACATTATTAATTTGTTTGCTACTTAACTGTGATAAAATTTGGGATCTGAGCTGCCCATTGTGCACTGTGCACTGCCACAGATTTTATGTACTTAAGAAGACCTTTCTCACAGTCCAGTAATTAGGTGCTATTGACATTGTAATCTTTGAAAATGTTCCTAATGAGCCCCTAAGACACAAATCTCATAGATAAAACCTCAAAGTAACAGTGACCCTTTAAGTGGCTTGTCAGTAAGAGAAAGCTCAAACATAAATATCTGAAACACAGGAGACACCCAAATTTAAACCTAGATTACATTGTATTGTTAATTCTCTCAGACTTTTAGGGAAGAAACATGGAAGAAGTGATTTTAAAGGCTTTTAAAGAATAGTAGAACAATCGCAATACATTGGATAGGATTTTAAAACCTTTCTTTTCACCCTTTGAAACTTTGGACCTGAAAAGTGTTTTTTTTTACTAAGTGTATTATCCACCAATTTATAAAAATAAATATTAATTGAAAGTGGAGTTCCGTTGACCCTGTTTTTGTTTTAAACACAAAAATAATTTTAAAAATCACACAAGAAGTTGGAATTTAAAAGATAAAAAGGAAAGCATTTTAGGCATAAGTGTTAGCATTGTTTTACATATTGTTTCTAGACTTCAGCTATAATTAATATAATTTACTAAGGTATTCATATTGAAATGTGTATTTTACAGTATTACCACATATACCACATACATACATAATATATAACATCACTTAGCATGTAATTGATGGCTATTAAAAATGTTAAAATAGGACTAACCTGATTTACTAAATATAATGTATTAAGGGGTCTGTTAATGTTTATGATGTCACTGCCACCAACTTTTCTACTTCTCTTATTGTCACCAATTACCTGTAATTCAGATGTTGTATTGCTAAGTTATATATGTCATCCTTGTCTTTGAGATTTGGGCTGATTCTCAACTACCTTTTCTTAAGAATTTTCCTTGCTCTTTATGCCTGTGTTCTAGAGATATTTTCTATTCGAGGCATGGGATTTAGGATATTAAATGACAAATTAAAGCCTGGAAGATCAGCCGTGTGTCTCTTAACATACCTTTCCAAATACAGGGAATTCTCAATGGCATAGAAAAGAGCCAAGATGACCAACTGGATTCGAGAATTAATCTGAAGTTCTCTATCCAACTGAAGCTTTGTCCATTGGTCAAATAGGGAGTTGAAAAATGTGAAAAATGAAAACAGATAATACATGCTTTGAAAATAATGTTAATAGTTGAAACAAGTAGGCAGGCAAAGTACTCTGAATTTGTAAGATCATAACAACTTAGTAGGAAAAAAGGTCACGACTAATACATATTAAAAATGTACTTTATTAATTTGATGGGCTATCTTGTATTAATTCAGTCTAGTGATGCTTTTAAGTATTTGTAGACAATGTTTCATTGAATAAATGCCACTAAGCATATTCCTAATTATGCCCCGAACTGGTACTCAGAGGTCTCCAAAGCATGTAGCATGAGGCAAGGATGGTTTCTGGTGTGTGTTATTATTCAGTCATTGGGCCATGAGTTGGATTCCAGCAGCCTCTCTGGATCCTGTGGCCACTGATTTCATCCCAAACCTCAGCTGCCCATTGCTGCCCAGTCAATTATAAACCATATAAGCCTTTTATGGTGGTAACAAAATATTGAGAGAGGTTTTAATTAGTATTGAGTGAGTATTAATTTTTAAATTTAGGAATGGTTCTGTTAGAGAAATGACAAAATGTTACAAGATGTTGTGTATGGATTCATGCAAATTCATGGACATATCAAGTTGCACCCTTAAGTGAACTGGGAGTGACATCTTTGCATGTGAAGGATACCATATGAATATTCCTTTCAATGGGAGGAACCCCAAGTTTGGAATTTGAGGGAATAAATTGAGATCAGAAAAGTGGATATTTATGTCAGTGTAGAGAAGTGTCACTGGGCTTCAGTCCTCAGCCTTTCCTGTTCCCGGCTGGTTCAGATTCTTTAATGCATGTTCCTTATCTTGAATGAAATGATCACATGGAAAAAAAGTAGGTCATAGGAAGAAGTATGTTGTATACTGTTACATGCTACACAAATGTAAGCTAGAGTGACAACTATAAAATAATCTTATTATTTGTGTTTACATATCAGTAAGAATGAATTGAGGAAGGGCTCGTCGACTAATTAAGAAACTATTTTTTTGTTTTTTATGAAATATTTCAAATATTCAGAAAACACAGAATTACATGTTGAGTACCCATTGCGTATGTGTATGTTTTAGTATATGTGCATGTTAAAAAGTATCATTACTTCAATAATTCGTTTAGTGAGGACCTATTGGTGATAAGTTCTGTTTGTCTTAATTTTATCTCCCTCTTGAGGGTAGTTTAGCAAGATATGATATTCTGGGTTGGCAGTTATTTTTTCCTCCACATTTTGTTATTATACCATTGCCTTTGAGCCTCTGCTCAGGCTTCTTGAAGTTTGTTGTCGATTTGTCAACCATTTGTGGTCATTTGAGTTTTCTTTATGTAGCTTTTAAGTTTAGTCTTTATTCTTGATGGTCTGTAGTTTTACTGTAATGTACTCATTCTATAAAATGTATTTAATCTTGATCAATATTCAGAGTACAATTTGGATCATTCATATCTTTCTTTACTTCTAGAAATTTCTCAGCCATTGTCTTTTCAAATATTGCTTGTGTAACATCCTACACATTATTTTCTTCGGAAGCACCTCGCAGTCTCTTCTCATGCCTCTAATCTACATTTTCTAATTTTTGTGTTTACTTCTCTGTTGTGCATATGGATGGATTTCTTGATGTTACCTTTTCCAATTTTCTGATCCTCTCTTCATCTATGCCCAATTTATCCCATGTTTTAGTTTTATTTTAGTGACTTTTTTTATTTCCCAAGACTTTAAATTGATTCATTTTCAGAGCCACCAGTTCTTATTTTATCCTGGCCTGTTTTGCATCATAATTTATTTGTTTAGTGGACACTATCAATTATTTCTGTGAGCATACTAAACACACATTTTAAAATCTTTGTCAAACTATTTCACCAACTTAAATTTATCTGGAGTGAATTCGTATCCTGATAGCTCATCTTTCTGTTGTCTTTCCTAGCATTCCATTCCTTTATTTATTTTGGAATTTTGGTTTACAGGGTCAAGTTTCTCTGTCTCATTCATATTCATTCCCTCCCTCTCTCTCTCTCTCTCTCTCTCTCTCTCCCCTCCCACCACCTGAATGCAGTATATTCTGAGTACAGTTTGGTAACTGCACCCACTTCCGCCACTCTCACTCCCAGTCTACAGCCAGTTCTTATAAGTTTGGGGTGCCTGTCCTGCTGTGACAATAGGGTCTTGAAGCCTTTAAGCCATCAGGTCGCTTGGCTCAGTTCCTGTGAGTGAAGTAAGTTTTGCCTTTGAGCCTCCCTAAGCCCAGAGCTTTCTAAAAAGCCATAGTAGCCCCAGGTTAGAAACTTTTTTTTTTCTCCCGATTTCCTTTCATTCATGCTTCTGTCTTTGAGGAGTGGTTTGTTCTTTCACCCAACATGGAGCACATTTAGCCTCTGTCGCCAAAAAGGAGCTTTATTCCTGGCTGTCACTGTGAGTTTCTGCAGCTGGAATTACACAGGTCTGTGGTTTCAGCCTGTGCATGAGTGCTAGGGCTGCCATAACCAAGTCCAGCAACTGGTTGGCTAAACCACAGGAATTTGTGGTTTCACAGCTCTGGAGGCTGGAAGTTTGAAATCAAGATGCCAGCAGGGTTGGTTCCTTCTGAGGTCTGTGAGGGGGAACCTGTCCATGCTGCTCTCAGAGCTTCAGGAACCTCACGTGTTCCTTTGCTTATAGATGGTGGTCTCCTCATGTCTTCACACAGTCTTCCCTCCGTGTGTGTGTGTATCTGTGTCCAAATTTCACCTTTTTATGAGGATGAAGACATATTGGATTAGGGTCCACCCTAATGACCTCATCTTAACTCAATCATCTGCAAAGACCCTATTTCCAAATAAGGTCACATTCACAGGTCCTGGCAGTTAGGACTCCAGCGTCTTTTGGGGGAGACACAATTCAGTCCATAACAGCCTTGTTCATTGTTTCACATTTCTTTACCTGAGAAATGTTTATCTATTTTATCCCAGTATGTCTTTGTTTTTTGTTTTTTTTTTTTTTAATTTTATTTATTTATTTATTTATTTTTGGCTGTGTTGGGTCTTCGTTGCTACACACAGGCTTTCTCTAGTTGCAGGGAGCAGGGTCTACTCTTTGTTGTGGTGTGCGGGCTTCTCACTGCTGTGGCTTCTCTTGTTGTGGAGCACGGGCTCTAGGCACGTGGGCTTCAGTAGTTGTGGCACACAGGCTCAGTAGCTGTGGCTTGCGGGCTCTAGAGCACAGGCTCAGTAGTTGTGGCTCACGGGCTTAGTTGCTCTGCGGCATGTGGGATCTTCCCAGACCAGGGCTCGAACCAGTGTTCCTTGCATTGGCAGGCAGATTCTCAACCACTGCACCACTAGGGAAGACCCCCAGTATATCTTTGGATTTTTTTCTTTTTAAATTGTTATTTATCATGTCCATACAGTATAATAAATCATGAACTTGCTATATTGTACTTCCTTCTCCCCCCACCAAAAAATTCCTATATGTTCAAATCAGTTTTCTTCATGTTTCTAGACCAAAGACCCTTCATTTGATTTCAGGCCTACCTTATGTATACGGTCTGTTCTAAGAACACTTCCCCTTTGTAAACAATGGCCCCACTTCTTATTATGCTATACATCAAAAGCATGTATTAAATATCTACCATTTCTTGAAAGAACATTTTAAAAGTCTCTGTTGCACCTTAGTAAAAGTCCTTTCCCCCAGTGTTCTGTCTGTGAAATAGGCAATAAGTTACCTTTTCTGGAAAAGGATGTGTTATGGGTTGAATTATGTCCCCCCTCTCCCAAAAGATATGTTGACACCCTAACCCCGGTTCCTGTGAATGTGACCTTATTTATAAAATAGGGTCTTTGCAGATTTAATCAAGTTAAGATGAGGTGATTGGGGTGGGCCCTAATCCAATATGGCTGGTGTCCTTATAAGAAGAGGGAAATTGGGACACACACACACAGGCAGGATGCCATGTGATGAAAGAGACAGAGATTGGAGAGGTGCAGCTGTAAGCCAAGGAACCCCAAGGATCTACAGCCACTACCAGAAGTTAGGAAGAGGCAAGGAAGGATTGTACCCAGAGTTTGAGAGAGAGCAAGGTCCTGTCAACACCTCGATTTCAGACTTCCAACCTCCAGATCCGTGAGAGAATAAATACGTGTTGTTCTAAGCTATATGGTTTATATTACTTTGTTACAGCAGCTCTAGGAAGCTAAAAGCAGGATGGCAATTTGATAATTTCCATGACATCCACATTCAATAGATAGAGAGCCACCATCCCAAATGAGTTCAGGGACCTTGTGATTCCAGTTGGCATTACATCGTAGGGTAAGGAGTTCTGCCGTTGACTTCTCAAGTAACGGAGACATCTCCCTTTGATTGATTAGAAAGCTACTTCCTCCAACTTCAAGGTATGTTGTCATTTTAAGGAATCAAATGTGATAAGGCTTGTGTATATATGTGCCTGCCACTTCCCGGGCATTCAGTTAGTGATCAATAAATGCTTAATAAAATTGAGTCTGACGTTTGCGTCACATCATAATTGTATG
Organism: Balaenoptera borealis; assembly: GCF_965194805.1. Classification (NCBI taxonomy): domain Eukaryota; kingdom Metazoa; phylum Chordata; class Mammalia; order Artiodactyla; family Balaenopteridae; genus Balaenoptera; species Balaenoptera borealis. The sequence goes on along the minus strand of NC_138866.1, from coordinate 172,592,985 downwards.
AACTTGGGTAACAACCTAACATCCCTATTTGTCCTCTGACTAAAGAGTCCCACCACATCCCAGTGCTCTCCTCCTGTAATCCTGTCGACGCCTTCTTTTCTTTTCTTTTTTTTTTTTAAGCTTAAGATGGGACCCAAGCATGAGTATTTTTTTTTTTTTTTTTTTTTGGCTGTGTTGGGTCTTCGTTTCTGTGCGAGGGCTTTCTCTAGTTTCTGTGCGAGGGCTTTCTCTAGTTGCGGCGAGCAGGGGCCACTCTTCATCGCGGTGCGCGGGCCTCTCACTATCGCGGCCTCTCTTGTTGTGGAGCACAGGCTCCAGACACGCAGGCTCAGTAGTTGTGGCTCACGGGCCCAGTTGCTCCGCGGCATGTGGGATCTTCCCAGACCAGGGCTCGAACCCGTGTCCCCTGCATTGGCAGGCAGATTCTCTGCCACTGCGCCACCAGGGAAGCCCTGCCTTCTTTTCTTTCTCATCCCCTCCCTTCCTCTTCAAGCAAGCGCCCTCTGATCCTCCTTACCTTTAATGCCAGCCCTCCAGAGGGAAATCGGAACCTGCTCTCTCTCCTTCTCTAGCCCCAGATTACTCCACTTGCCTTCTGCTCTGCATCTCCCTGACACTGCTCCTCCCTAGGGAATCCTTCACATGCGAAATAGTTTTCAGTTCCTCCAGTGTGTCCCCTGGCACTGGGCCACACCCCTTGCATTCTGTTACTAATGAGCGTCCCTTAACTCTTGAAATGCTCTTCTCTTGACTCCTAGACACCAACCTGCTCTTGTTCTCCTCCTACTTCTCAGAACATCCTTCTCGGTCTCTCCTGGTTACTCAGTTCTGTCCCCGCTCTGAGCATTAAGTGTTGGGGTCACTAAGGATTTCATTCTTTGATTCACTTTTACACACTTTGTTATTCCTGTGCATCCTTCAATAGATGTCTTCGGCTTTCAGGATAAAACCAAATTCTTCAGTTTAGCATATAAGAGCATGCATAATCCCTGCCTCTCCCCTACATGAGCTCTCTAGTCTAGTCATAACAAATGACTTGCTGTTCCCCGCTCTTCCATGCTCTTCCATGCTTCTGTGCCTTTACACATGCTTGCACCTAGGTGGTAGGTCTTGTGCCTGCTCTTGCTGGGGCTCGCTCATATTCTACGGTTAGCTGGCTGTCGACGGCCTCAGGCTGGCCGTCTGCTGGGCTGACAGGGGCAACCACATCTTACATTTCTCATCATTGATCAGGCAAACCCAGTCTTGCTTTCATGGTGGTGTCAGAGTTCTCAAGAACAGCAAAAAAGAGCAAGCGCCAGTGCGCAAGGACTGTTGAAGTTTGCTGGCACCACATTTGCTTCTGTCCCATTAGTCAGAGCGAGTCTCATGACCAAGACAGGTCAATGTGGAGGCAACTGGAAAGGCCGTGGATACCGAGGGGCCCACACTTCTTAACCTCCTAGGTTTCACCTTCTTTTTGTTAATTCATTCATTTATTTATTCATTCATTCCACAGACTTTATGAGCACCTACTAGATTTTACTTTTTTTAATTGAAGTACAGTTGATTTACAACGTTGTGCTAGTTTCTGGCATACAGCAAAGTGATTCAGTTATACATATGTATATTCTTTTTCATATTCTTTTCCATTATGATTTATTACAGGATATTGAATATAGTCCCCTGTGCTTTATAGTAGGACCTTGCTGTTTATCTATTTTATATATAGTAGTTTGTATCTGCTAATCCCAAACTCCTAATTTATCCCTTCCCCACCCCCATTCCCCTCTGGTAACCATAACTTTGTTTTCTGTGTCTGTGAGTCTGTTTCTGTTTTGTAAATAAGTTCACTTGTATCATATTTTGGATTCCACATATAAGTGATATCATATGGTATTTGTCTTTCTCTGTCTGACTTACTTCACTTAGTGTGATCATCTCTAGGTCCATCCATGTTGCTGCAAATGGCAGTGTTTCATTCTTTTTTATGGCTGAGTAGTATTCCACTGTGTATATATACCACAGCTTCTTTATCCATTCATCTGTCAATGGACAGTTAAGTTGCTTCCATGTCTTGGCTATTGGAAATAGTGCTGCTGTGAACACTGGGGTGCATGTATCTTTTTGAAGTAGCGTTTTGTCTGGATATATGCCCAGGAGTGGGATTGTTGGATCATATGGTAACTGTGAGCACCTACTATAAACAAAGACTTAGGTGAGGCACTGAGGATGCAGAGAGTCTTCTCAGTGCTTGAAATTTCTATTCTAAGACTGACACTCAAAGATTAGCACATTCAATAAAAGTAATACGAGTATTTACAGAGGTCCCACGAGGCAAGGTGAACCTGAAAATGCCTCTCTGCATTTGTCACCATTTCTTCAGAAACTGCTACCTCGTGAAAATCAGGATTAGCCATTAGCAGCCCCTTCCCTCATAAAGATCATAAAAAGCCAAAATACAGAAATGATGTTTAAAATATTTTCAGTGTGTGAATTTTTTAAAATTGTAATTGAAAAATTACTATATTTCTTTGGTAGCCTATAAATTCAAGCCATGGGATTGTGTGAACACAGCATTTCCTCTAAATATCAAATGTGGGCTAGAGGAGCAGTTAACATTTTAATCCTCCTTGCTTGTTTATAGGAACAAATTTGCTTGCAACTTCAAATTCACACTTGTGCAAATAAATTACAAAGACCAAAAGTGCAAATGAAAAATCCTTTCTCAAATAACTATGAAGCTTCCGTATTAGGTATAATGATTTTTCTCTAGGATTAGGACAGATTGCATGGGGAGCCCAGGCTTTCATAAAGAGGGGGGTGGGGAATTGACTAGGGCCTTCATTTTCTCACAAAAGGCACAATGCGAAGCGCATCTGTGAACATTGCATAATTTGTTATGTTCTACAAAGAGGTGGGTTTTTGTTATACACATACCAGAGCTATTTGGTACTGTTTCACCAATGATCTCTATTCAGGTCCAGAAAAGAAATTGGCCTCAGAAGAGTGAAAGGAGAGTAAATTTTTCTTTAAAAATTAGATACAGATTATCGCTTCAAAATGCAGGAGGGAATTTTACAAGTGATGGTGCACTGATTAGCTTTCCAATGGACACCCAGTCCTTTATGAATCACATACTAGCTGTGGTCAGCTGTGACCAATGTGGTTTATTACTCTCCCGAAGAGTTGAACTGAGATTACCCATCTAATTTAATTGAGAAATGTTGGGTGAACTTGAACTGTTTCATGGACATGAATGACCAGAGAATTTATTTGATAAGACATTAAAGGCTGAATATGGTAGCTATCTCTTTGATGGTTTGATACAGTCATTTCTTTAGTTCATTAGCAAATCTCTCATAGATTTTTGTTGTTGTTATTATTCTTCTGGGGATTACATGAGCAGCCAAAATGAAAAAGGGAGAAAAACGTTTCTGTACATCATTAGAAAAAAATTTTAAAACTTACCTTTATCGGTAAACATTCATGACAGTTTTTAATGTAGTCTGAAAAGTGACATCAGCTTTTAAGTAAAGGAAGCTAACAGTAGTAAAATTGTGGGAAATTAATAAATCCACTGTATTTTCATGTGATAGTCCCTGAATTATTTTTAGATATTGTCTTCTGATTTCATTTATTAAGGGGGAAAAAAGATGTCAGGAAGTTAACATGTTATTCACCAGCATCCTTTGCATTTTCTTGTAAACTGGGCAGTGTGAGCTTTTATTCCTGGCATCTCAATGAAACGTTTAAGGTAACTTTATCATTAGCAGAGCACACAAGGTAGCATCAGATGAAAAGGTGCTTTCTCTTCTTATGTCTGCTAACATTAACATAAATTCTGCTGTATTCCCAGTGACAAGCGCTAAGGTGTAATTTAGATGTTTGCATCTTTTTTTAAACTGTATTTAAATGTGATATCTTTTAAACTACTCACAGAAACTCAGAGATGGAAACTCTTAAGAATAAATTACAAAATCACACCTCATGTTCCTAGTGACTCTTTAAATGGAATTTTTCATTGAAACTTTGTCATTAAAATAGAAAGGCCTTTGGTTGTGCCCATACAAGCATAATAAATTGTATATGTTTGTGATACTGAATGACTCTTGCCCATATGCTGCACTGCAAAGCTACATGAATAAGGCATTTACCAAATCAGGCCCACCACATTAAACAGAAAAACAATCTTTATTCATGGTAACTTATCAGTTTCAATTAATCAACCTTAACAATGGAAATTCTGATGTGTTCAAGCAACTTGAAAGCAATAGGTCATCTTGAGGGCAGCCATGTTGTGTCTTTGTGCCTAAGGTTTCAAACAAAGAGACATCTCCAATAAATATACATGCATATACATACATACATGTGCATATATATATGTACCAATGGATGGTGATATCTATGCCGGGTCACGCCAACCAAAATGCATGTTAAGTATTTAAGACTTTTATCATAGCAAATGTAATTATTTTCCTCCAAGTATTACTTTTTGAGCTCTGCAAGTGTAAACAAAAGGAAAGAAATTTCCATTGGATGACCATCCTTTCAGTTTCTGTGCTGCTATGTGAATAGCATTGTGCAAACCATTCCAATGGTTTTGAAAAGGGGTAACCATTGGTTTGATTTGGTTACACGGTTTAGTAAAGAGCTCCCTCCCACTGCCTTAGGGTCTGTGAAAGGTCTGTGACCTGTTTAGAACTGCCAAGTGAAATGTCATGTCGCCCCTCCCAAATGGGAGTATCTGCATTCATTTGATCAGTATAAAAAATGATTGGGGATGGCGAGATCAGTGCTTTTGAATTGCAATTTATAGCAGTTTACAAAAATGCACATTGTTGGAAAAGAAAACATGGAAGTGTTTCTTTCCAAATTGCATTACCTGTGAAATGTCATTAGTCTTTTAAGGATATTTACATCCTTTTTTAAAATTATTATTTAGGAGACTTACTTCAGCTAAAGAAAATCAGAATTTTATTATATGATAATTTTTAAAACTTGTATTTTGCTTCTAGTAGCAGAAGTTAAGGAACACAATGTGTCCGCGTTCTTAGGATAAACATAATTTGTTATCATTTCCACTTATTCGTTCTCTAAGATGGTCTTTGCTAATCAGTTGCATTAGCGGAGGATTCCCAATTATCTCTCCCAGATTCTAGAGGAGTCATTTGCTGGTAAATGCCTTGTCTGCTGATTTCTAATAGGGAATCTGAAACCACAGGTATATTTAATTCTACTAGGTCTCCATTATTCTTTCAATGGTTTACTACTGAAACTTCTTTGTTGGATGAATACTTTCTAAATTATGTTACCCTTAGATTCACCTACATGTGTGCACAGTTTCATAAAAGGAAATGTTATTTCTTTTCATTAAATTCGTACAAGAGTACATGAACTTTATCCCAAAAGTTAAGGTAGGCTGTTCCAGTTCATAAGTTAATGCAGCCACCCGGGTCTCTGGGATCCGGAAGTGCTGAAAGCTCCATCTTCACCTTAGGCAGTGGGTAGAATCGGACATTATTTTGAAGATTCTTCTTTTAGTAAGAAAAGTTACCTTGGGAAAGGGGCCTTAAAACTTCCCTGGCTGATACTGGACGAGAGAAAGAGGGGCCCTGCTTCAGAGAATACTTGACCCAGATACACTCCCTAGCACTCCACTTTGAACCTCCCAACCATTGAAAGCTGAGCTTGTCGCGTTTTTATCTTTGCTCATGTTAAGCCTTGGAATGACAGCCTGGCTCTGTGTCCCCCTCTTCCACTGCCCCGGCTGTGAGTGTCCACATTGACACCTACCGGTGACCGCAGGCTGCAAGTCTTTGTTGCCTTCTCCACGCTCCTGGCTTTCACTGGGGTTAGCTCAGGGCCTTTGTTCCCCTTCAAAGCTGGAACATCATATCCCATGTTGTGGCTTTGCTGTCTCAGACCCCCAACGCTTTCCTCACAATTTACACACCAGGTAAATGTCCCTCCCTACCGAGCAGAGAGCCCAGCCTGGGGCGGGAGGGGGGGAGCAGGGAGGGCAAACCTCCCCACCCCCCAACTTCAGAACTCCGCCAAGTTGATTGTCTTTCCTCCTCATTCATAATTTGCTATTTCATAAGGAGGAAAGATTGAAAACGCAAATGGAAATGTAAACCTTAGTCAGATCCTAGGACCCAAACACAAGACAGCCCCTGCCTTGTTTTATTCTCTTACGACGGCTCGCATAACTCCTGAGTCAGAAGAAGGTCAGTTACCGGCCTTGGTCACAGGCACCTCAGACCATTTCTCCAGTCTGGGGCAGCAGGAAAACTACCTCAGGGGAAAACTTGACGGGCACATGCTATTTTGAAGGCCAAGGAGGATCTGGCCACCTGACTGGCCTGCCCTCACCCCCTCGTCGAGGTTACTGAAGAGGCCCCCCAGCCGGGGCCAGGCCTGGGAGGCGCCACTGAAAGTGAGGCAAAGAGCTATGGGCGCGGAGCGGTTTATGTACAGAAGTAAACCAAATTTCACATCTCTTCGTCTCTCCGCATGTTTAGTGAGGCTGTCAGAAACGCTGGAAGAAGAGCCTTTGGAGAAGCCGTCGATGCCCCAGAACACCCCAGTGAACGATACAGACGCTCCTGAGTGGGCACAGGACAGTGGGCTGCGCAGAGCGGGACCCCAGGAAGAGGGCCCTCCCCGTCCTGGCGTAAGGACTGCCTCCCTGACAAGGGACACCGTCTCCAAGGCGTTTCTAACGTAACTGTTCCGTCTCGCCACATGTCGCACACGCTCTGGAGCACCGCGCTTGAAGAGAAGGCCAAGTGTGCGCTCTGTGCGCACCTTTGCAAGCTCGGAAGGAAACCCCGCTCGCTGGCGCTTGGTGAGCGGGGCGCACAGACCCTGAGCCGCCGCCAAATCCATCCAGGCGCTTCCTGGGCTCAGTGGGGTGCCCCAACGCCTTAGGGTGGGAAGGAACGGACTTCAATTAAAATTAAAAAGTTTGAGGCACTAACCCTGTGTCATTCCCTCTCTAATCCACCCGGTCTCTCTGTAACGCGAAGTCGAACTGATTTGCTGCCAACTGATCCCATAAAGGCGATCCAGGAAACCTCGAAGGGGATTTCAAATTTCCTCTAAGGAGGTCCACTCTGACATAGGCACGGGACTCCCAGACGTATCTTAAACTCTGTAAACAATTCTTTAGTAAGTGTGGAAACTCTTTGGAGTAGTGCTTCCAGGTAAGGATCAAGATGAAGATTCACATATCTATTCTTTCCGGAATGTCAGGTACCATTTCCTGAAAGACCGGTTTGCTTTCTTCCCGGCGCAGTGGTCAGTTCGGTCCTTTCTGTTCCCTTGACTACAAGTCAGGCCCAGTCTGCAGCCCAGTTTCAAGATAGTAGGCTCTGGATTGCAGATTTCTAAAGCTGTTTATTAAATCTCAAGAAGTACATTTATGGTAGCTGTCACATAAAGCTGATATACCCTGGTGCAAACGAAAGCTACAGAGGCGATTTATTTGTGCGTAAAAGGCACTGGATTTAATTGGAGAGAGGCGTGTTCAACTCGAGTACACGGGGTGGCATAGCGCGGCAGAGCATTATTCGAGCTTCATCTACTATGCACTGTACGCCACCGTCTCCAAAGGAGTGTTGCCCTAGAAACTTGTTTTAAATCTGCTGCTATATATCAACACCTTTTTTTAGCAGTCCTTGGCTGAATTACAGTTACACAGTTTGGCGCTTCTTTCAAATTTCCTCCCATCAGTTTGGCTAAAGAAAGGAATTTTTCTCCTTTAGAAATGAATTGGCTTAATTAGTAAGTAGATTAATGGCAATTGCTGGTGAGTTGGTTTCCAGCAGAGTTTCACCAGAGAGGGTTAATCGGAGTCAGGTCTGGAATCTTTCCCAGAACTGGCTGCCAGCCATTTCCACCAACCAATCAACCCTACAAGAAACGGAGGAAATGAAATAGAATTTATATTCTCTGTGCTATTATCCTGGACAGAAATTCCTTGGAAACAGCCTCTTGGCTGGGTGTAGAACAGACTGTTTCATTTCAGAATTTTCACAGAAACCTTGAAAAGTTTCACCTTCAAGATTTATCTGGGTACCAAAGCGGAATTTCACATGGCACAATGTCTCCACAGAACACTGAGGGCACGTTGGAAACGCCTGAGGCTCTTAAGTCAATTTCAGGTTTTACGGAAGTTGCACAAACCTCCTAAGTCCCACCCTAGATCTTATCTGCCAGAAGTCTTTACAAAGTTCAGTTGTATGTTTTGCAGCCTTTTTACTTATTTTTCCCATAGTGATAAAAAAATGCATTCATAGTTTAACTTGCAGCTGCATTACTCTTGCAAAAAAAAAAAAAATCCCTGCTGAGAAATGCATATAATAGGAAAAACAGATCGGCTGGACAGCAGTGTAATTAATGCCAGAAAGGGCTGAGGCCGGTTTCATAGTTTGTCTTTTGAGGATATCACGACGAGACCTGGTGAAAAATGACGCATGCTTTAGCATTTCAGAAAGCTGGCAACTGGCAGCGCTTTTCCTTTTTTCTTTGACTTTCTGCCTCAGAACAAAGAGGTCGGCAGAACTAGCTAGGTTGTAATGAGTTCTATGTCCCTAGCACATTAAGTGCATCATGGAAACATATTGTATCGAAATAGTTTGGAGGAGAATACCGGGGATGAAAGAGAATGGGTGCTTTGATCAGCTCCCTGGGGTCCTGAGCGCGCACAGACTGACTTGCAAGGCGTTATTCAGCTGGAGCTAGACACACTTACAACACCATTCAAAGAAATTTGCATATCTGTAATTTATCACATTGGTCCAGAACATTTTCGCAAGGTAAATAAAAGTTGGCTGAATAAAAAAATCAATCATCGCAGATATAGTGGAAACTGTGAAGCCAATCTCCATTAAAAACATAAATAAATATGTCCATAAAGCATGACGATTTAGAGGCTGACTTTATTATAAAATGTCCTTAGAGCAACAGGTTATGCGCTGACAAAGACAAGAGTGGCCACAATTTCTTTGCACTTCTACTTTCGGGGAGTGTATTTGCAGCTTCCCACTGGAATAAAGGCAGAAAGTTGGAGAGATGTGTGTGGCTATAACCAACCCCGTGACATGCAGAGAAAAATTAGTATACACTTTGAGGAGATGTGAAAGATGGCTCAATCTCCTTGGTGTCTGCAAATGCTAAGGTTAAATCTCATTTCTTCTCCTGTTGATTTCATTGCCAAGCCCTGGTTGCTGAATTTAGAAGCTCAAGAGGATGAAATGTCCTGACATCCGGTCAATAGGAAAACTTGCTTTGGAATGCCCCATGAGAACAAGTGAAAATTTAACAGGCAGGCATTGTTCTGAGTTTTTAAACAACCCAGTTAAACAGCAAACAAGAATCTTCAACTTGACCTTGAAAAAGGCTGTGTGCCTGCAGATAATCTATCAAACAACTCTGGATGACAATGATATATTTCAAAGTACTGTCAGATGAAAAGATTGATAAATTTGCTGCTGCAAAGGGAGAACTTTGGAAACAGGCAACAGGCGATTTAGCGCACTCCCTCTGCCACCCCCTCCTCTGCCCTCGCCTCGCCGTAGCCCCCCCCTCCACCCCCGGCCTTGGGGCCAACTCAGTGGAAGAGGGCCAGTAAATCAGCACTGTAATATTTCTTAAGGGGCACAGAAAAGCTGTGAACAGTACTTCTCATATTAAACGCAATATTTCTTTGCTTTCGTGGGGAACAAAAGTCATAGCAAGACGTCTTTATGTCTAGTTCAGTCAAAGGCACATCTCCGTTCCCCCCGCAGAAAGGTCAGTATCGTTGTGTTTGGTCCACCGAGGGGGTGTTTTCACGCTGAAAACTGAGCCAGCTGTCCCTGTCATACCCTCGCCATTGGGGAGCACGCACTAGCCATGGTTATTAGGCACATTCTACACCTGCAAAAATACCGATTTCCAAGACTTTTCAAGGACACCCCGCCCCCCCCCCCAGTTCTCATGCCCCCTCCTCTTTCGTCTACTAAACGTTGACAACACAATTCAAGCGCTGGATGAAAGAACTGCACGCAAGAGGAAGGCTGGGGAGGGACGGCTCAGCCAGCCTCTCATGGTGTCTATTGAGCAGCCATCAAAGAAATGAGGCGTCAAGGATGTTTTCAAAAGTACAGAAAAACTTCCAAATCGTTGCTTAGAGGAGGCTCACATTTGTTATTCCCACACATGCTAACGGTTGAACCCCAATATTTAGATTTTTCACCAGTGTTAGGTGTGTGTGGGTGTGTGCAGCCCGCAGTCCTTCACTGAGAAGTGGTTCTTCTACAGCTTTTACTTGTAGTTAGCATGTCACTGACCAAGGGCAGGAGATAATTTTTTTTTTTTCAGAATCGCCCCAATTCAAGTCCACGTCTCTTTTGAAAATCCAAATGCCAACACACTGTTGCTATCCATTTCACAACACTTGCCCAACTGGATTTCACAATAAAACTCCTTCTAGAAACATCCACTAGCTAGCCTTCTCACAGGAATCCCATTCCAAACGTTTGTACTCTAAAGGTAGGTGATTACCTAGCTGTTCGGGGGACGACCTGTGGCCCAAACAAGAAAGGGGCTAAAGGGGATCCCGTGCAATCGCTGAAAAGAAAACGTAAAACTAGAAATAACTGAGGAAACTTCACCTTAAGGGTGAGAATGTCCCAGGTGCCAGTTCCTCTAAGACAGGAGTGCAAAAGAAACTAGTTTTCTCTAGGAGCAGTTGGGGGTGGGGTGGAGGACTAAAGATTCCTATCTGGCTGCAGGGGGGGGCAGAATGAGGAGTGGAAAGGGAGGATTTAAGGAGCTCGTGGTGTGTCCCTAATCCAGATCTTTGTCTAGTCCTTCCACCCAAACTGCAAAGAGATACAGAAGTCCACAGAGTGGCCAAGTGCAGGAGTGCCCAGGATGTCTTGGTTTCCCGGGACAAAGGCAGGCGTGAAGCACACTGCGTGCCACAAGAGGCAGGGAAGGGGTGCCTCTCACTAGCAGGGAACCCTAAATTCTTCCCTGGGGCCTCGGGGCCTCCATACAGCCCGCCACCATCAAGCAAAGCGCCGGCGCCTCACCAAAGCGATGTCAGCGCAACAGCTTGTTTGGAACTGGTGCCGACCCCCCAGGGAAAGCGTTGGCGTGAAGCTGCGGGGATCTCCCAAGGGCCAAGACCCACCCCCGGCGGCGCAAGGGTAGATGCCCAGGGCCCAGAAAGCAGGAGCGGGCTAGAAACCTGCGCCTTCGCCACTGCCGCCGCTGGCGCTGACGCTTCGGCCCAGAGGCAAAACCAGCTCGCCGCAGCCTGCGCCCCGGGCCACGGAGCCCTCTGCAGGCGGCCGACCGAGGGCTTCCCACCCGGCCAGGGGGCGTTGTTACCCCCTGTCTCCCCAAAGGAAGCCTTGGGTCCCATCTCCTGCCCTCCTTCAGGCCGTTCAGCCCCGTCTCTGCTCGCCGCTTCCTGGAGCCCCTCTTGGAGACTTCCATGCGCAAAGACAGCAGGACTGCGGAGAGCCCGGCGCCGGGCAGCCACTTCCAGCCTCGAGGGAAGGCAGACAGCCCCCGAACCCCGACTGCCCCGGGAGCGGGGGTTAGGCGGGCCTTTGGGGATGCTGGTCCGACTCCACCCCGGCTCTCCGGAACCCTGGGAACGCCGAGCAGCGGGCGGGGCGCATGCGCGCCTTTAGCCAGGGTCCCTCCCCAGCCCGCCGAGTTTGGGGAAAGTTTGGCGAGGTTTGCCTTGGCAGCGGCGGAACTCCCAAAGGCCGAGCTGCCCTGGGGATGCGGCCAGGAGGCCCCCGGAGTCCCGGGAGCCGTCTCGGCGTGGGCCCGAGGGCTGAAAGGCGGCAGAAGGTGGGGAAAAGGAGGCCTTTTGTGTGTGGCACAGGACAGTCACTTGCGCACAAACGCAGCAGCGCGCTCCGCCGCCGCTTCAGCCTCCTCGGCTGCACCTCCGCCTCCGAGGCGCTTCCTTACAGCCGAGCCCTTCCCCCGCCTCCCCCCGGCCCCGGCCTTTGTTCGGCTTGAAAGTAATGCTGTGAATTAAAAGAAATGACAATATTTTCTATCTGCTTGAAAGTCCAAGAGAAGAGCCCTTGAGCTTGGCAAAAATCAGGCAAATCATTCATCATGCCACCCCGCACCTGTGGTCTTGGCATTGAAAACCCTCCAGACCTATTCCTATTAAACTTAATTATTCCCCCAAAGCACACAATGGTTGAAATGGAGCAGGTTGGAGTCTGTTTATTGGTGGTAAATGTTTTTCTGAAGATCTTCTGAATCTCATTGTTAGCTCGTTGTTTGAGGCTGCCCTCTTTCTTTCAGACTAGAGTAGCCTTGGACTTTTCAATTTTCAATCGTAACATCTGCTTAATCGTACGGATCAAAATATGGAGACACAAAACATATGTAATGGTTGATTTGTTAAATCCTGGTAATGAGTTATTAACAAGGGAAAACAATAGGCTAGGATGGTGAGAGCCTTATGGTAACAGAGTCACTTTATGTAACGCCTGACGTTTCCCTTCTTGATAAATGGAACTAAGGCCTGAGCGCCAGGTGATAGCAAGAAAATCAATGTCTTTAGGGGCCAGCACGGAGACTTTTCTATGTGAAAAATTAGGAGACATAAAATTTAATTGGCTGATCAGGAGGGGGGGAAACAGTGGTCTTGGGTTTAATTGCCAGTAGGCTTAGCAAGGGAGACAAAACAAGATTTGGGCCTGTTTGTTTGCTGCACCCCAGCTTCAAGTCCAAGTGTATCATTGAAAATGTGTTTTATTATAACACATGTCATGCTTTACAGTTCCCATATTGTGTAAAGACAATAGTTAATGGTACATTAAAGACAGGCAAACCATGCCAACACGTCTTGGAGACATTGTAAGGGCCTCTCTCTTTGCTTGTTTTAGGCAGCTGCAGCCCAGGACCCAGAAGCACAAAAAGAACAAGTTTGAAATACCAGGTGCACCCTAGAGAACCACGACAGGGATTGATATGTTATAGCCCAGGACATGAACCTAGCAATAAAGATATCATTGCAATTGTTTGCGGCTTCCACGGCCTGTAAAGCCGGGAGGCCCTGAGCAGCCTGCATTCTGGCAGCCTCCCCTCACTCCCTGGGTTTCCCCATCTCCCTGGGCCAAATCCCAACACCTGTTGGCCAGACCCCACAACCCATCGTGGGAATCGCTTCCTACCAGTGGTTCCAGATCTCAAAAACGCAATTGGTTGTGGAATTATTTAGGACCATTCCCACAGGCTGCAGAAGGCTTTGGAAGGCAGTGGGAGGGGAGGGCGAGGGAGAGAGCGAGGGCGAGGGCTCTTCCCAGAGAGGAGTGCTCAACTGGTGTTTGTTCAACCCCGCAGCTGGTACTCGGTGCCACCGCAAAGGCCCATTAATGGAAATGGGATGAGTTTATGGATTTAAGAGGCTTCACACCCTCTCCACAGAGGGGCGTTAATCCTGATCCTGGCAGATGAGCAGTCCTGGGAATCACCCGCAGCCGATTTCACAGGAGTTCCAACAAGGCTCTTGATGCGCTCTGCTCCCAGCCTGGGGTGGGAAGCTCATTCTCTTTCCCACCTACTTTTTTCTACCTTACAGGACCAATAGGCTCCAGAATTCAACTTTTTGTGAGGGCTTGTCATTACTCCTTAGTGTGCCCTCCCTGGGAAGGAAGAGGCTCCACAAGGGGGCTCCATCCCAGAGGCCGCCCAGCTCAGGATGGGGAAGTAGGTCCCTCTTCTTGCCTCCCTTCTCCTCCCCTCTCAGGAGACAGCCCACCCCACCTCACCTCATACATGAGAATCCCCTGATGAAAAACAAAGCCCCTGATGAAAAACAAAGCCCCTGATGAAAAACAAAGCAAAGAGGTTTGGTGCCTTGGTCCCCAATCTCTGAAAATAGACGGCTGCCCTTTTGTGACATGTAATATCTTTTAAGGCAACAATGAGAGGGCACTGACCCCAACGCCCACCAGAAATGTAGGGGAGAGAGAGGAATGGGGAGAAGGGGCTTTTATTGTCTAGAGCTATAGGCACTCTGACACCAAGGCAGAATAGAATGGTCGAGCAACCTGGGATGGAGACCAGGAGGATGGGCTGGAAGTGAGGATGTGTACTTGGTGGGAGGGGGTAAGGTGTGGGGAGAAGGGAGGTCCCCCCCACCCAAACTCTCTTCCTTGGCTTTACCAAACCCTCTCCTGTACCCCATCCCCCCATGACCGCTTGCAATGGAGTCTGGACCACTGGGCAATGATTTAGCCAGTTTGCCAGTAGAGATCAGAAAATGCATCCCGTTCTGGGTTTGCAGCTTCTTTACTACGCTAAATGGACAAGGGCAGCCAGGGAGGGCTTTAAACGCTTTCTCCTCGTGGTCCCAGGCTAGGTTTCAGCGCAGGGGCTGACGAGTGTTCAGAAGAGCAGGGCTGAGCAAAGGGTCTCCACACCCATCCAGAAGCTTGGCTTACTGGATTAGTTTCATAAGCATTTTTGTTGAAGTTGGAAGAAGAGTGTCGACTTAGAAGGACCGCTGAATACCTGTCACTCAAACTGCCCCCACGCTGATGCTTCCAGTGCCAGGCTGTATTTACTGGCTAGAGATGCCCCAGGCCAGAGGCTCTCGAGCCTGGCTCTGCCACAGGGAGAGCCGCTCCTGCACCGAGCAGAGCGCAGCTCCGGCCTCTCCGCTGCCAAAGGAGACTCTGAAATGATACGTTTGTTCTGCTTTTACTGCCGCATTTTTTTTTTTTTTAAGAATTGCTACACTAGAATGAATGGATTATGAGTAAATAAAAAGAAGCTGTCAGTCTCTTTGAAGGTTGTGTTTAAAGGGACTTGCCAAGTCAGGACAGAAGAGTGACAAGATAGAGACCCTGGTGTTTTACATGCTCAGCCCGGCTCTTCCGCTTCATCTGCACCGCACTAAAGGATGTCGCTGAAGCATTGAATCACAAAAAAGTGGCACGCAAAATAAAAGGTGCCACATCACAATGATGGTAGTGTTTTAACGGCGGATTGCCACATTCCCTAATCCAACTGAAACGCAGGTCTGCACAGCTGAAGAAAACGGTACAATACTTACATAACTTATAATTAAGTTGAAGTCTGCCTACCATTTGACTTTCTAATGAGTGTAATGAGATTACATGCCTGATAGAAGCACTTGTGCAAAAGCAACTTTCGTGTTTAATGAGGCCCTAATACAGGACAAAATCGAATTATTTTCTCTCGTCCCCAAATTCTGCCTCCAGTGTGAAATCTCCATCATTCAGGGGGAGGGACGGGAGAGGCTGCAGAGGCTGGAAAGGGTGAGAGGGTCCGTGGCCAAGGGCCTCCTGGGAGCTTCGCGACGCAGAATCTCCGCGCGTCTGGCCAGGCCGCGCTGCGGGTCGGGCTCGCGGCCTCGCTTTAATTGGTTTTGGATGACGTCCATGGCACCCGCGGCGCGCGGGGAACCCCTCGGTGGGTCTGAAACTAGGTTAAAGCAATTAGCATGCTGCCGACATATTGTCCTTCGGCAGGGCCGTGGGTACCGGGGCGATCGTACCTTGGCTGACCAGGCCGCTGCCTGGAGGGGAGCGACACGCCGCCTCCGCAGGGCCTGCGGGGCACGGGGTCTGCAGATCAGCCAGGAGGTGCGCGCCGGGCGCGCGAGGCCCTGCTCGGTGCCTCCCTCTCCGCGCCCGCGCCGTCCGAGCGTGCGCGGAACCCCGCGCTCAAAGCCGTGCGCCCCGACTCCCGCCGCCAGCTGAGGGCGCCCCGAGGGCCAGGGAGGCCCCGGGTAGCGGCGGCGGAGACAAGCCCGAGCCCCAGCTTCCGGGGCTCTCCCGGCCGCGCCCTTACGCCTCTCCCCTTCGCTAGGGGGCGACCCTGCGCCCTCCGCCCGAGGCTCGCCTTCTCCCCACGCTGCTTGCCTTAAGAGGACTAGATTCTGGAGACAAAACCAAGTGAATTTCAGAAATAACGCAGTTGCAGAAGTGGCAGAGAGGGCGCCCTCCTTCTCGCCTTACCTAAAAGACCCTGGGTTTTGCTGGGAAGCATCCGACAGGGTCTCCGGCCTCAGCATGGTCGTCTTCCCCATCGGAGTTCCATGTACCTGAGGCTGTAACTGCAGAAGGGATGGGTCACAGGGCAGCTCAACACCAAGCCTTTCTCCCCAGCCCATGGAAGCAGAAAGGCCCCTTCCCTTGGCTAACCCAGAAACTAACCCCCTGTTGCCACTGGACACACTTTCTACACTATGATTAGGCAGGGTGCCGGTGACCTTGGGTAAGTCAAACATCGTCTCCCAGCCTTAGCTTTCCCGTCTGAAAAACGAGAACAATAAATAGTCTATGACCTCTTTGCCTCATAGGGTGTTTGGATGGTAGGCTAAAAATACAGGCGAAATATTTACCTATTTAGCGCTGGCGATGCAGATGAAGAGCCTCCGAGAGAACTGAGGCCTAACCCTCTAACCCAATTCCTTTCAGCTAAAACTAAAAGCTACGTTTGAGTCTCTGGTTCAGTTTGTTTTTTTTTTTAACTAAGTTAATAACACCCCATCATGTATTAAACAAATAACTTTTAGAAAAAGGTGTAAATAGCATTTATTAACCTTGCTTAGAAATAAACCATATCTGGCAATAAATTAGCATGAAGTTTTCTGGCCAGAGTTCTTCCAACAACGCAGAGTTCTGCCAAGGGTGCTGGGTGGAATCATAGACTATTGCATATTTTTAGAAAATCAGGATAAATTATATAAATTATATATTTTAAAAGAGATCATCTATTTCATTAACTCGACAGGGTAATAAATAGATAAATAACAAACAGTTGATTGCCATTAGAAAAATGTGATTCTTAAATTACATTTACGTTATAGATATTTACATGTACAATATACACAGAGACATAATCAGATCCTCAGGCGGGTCTGGGACATCTCAGGACACAAAATCAAAGGGCGGTTCGTTTTCTACGTTGTTGAAGGAAGATTTGCTGTTGAGTTTTCTGGGATCCTCTGGGGTCCACACTTTGGCTGTTCGGATAATATTTTGTTCTTTGAGTTGTTTTTCATCAGTCCAAGAGAGAGAGTGTCCTGCGAGGGGAGGGAGGCCATAATCCGGGTCGCTGGGGGAGGGGGACCCTGAGGGGGTGAGAAGAGAAAACAGACTGTGAATGTCCAACTCTGTTCCCAACGGTGCCCTCCAGTCCGTTAGGATCCCCTCTTGGGTGCCTGGACAGACAGGCGTCTTAGGTTCCATTAGAACGACCCTCTGCCTCCACCCCTCAAGCCCCCAGCGCCTCCACCCCGCAATCCCAGAAGATGCAAGTCTGTCGGGGACGCGCACCCTCCGAGCCATGGTCAAAGTGGCGGAAGAAAACCTCAGAAACGCCAGCTCGCGCTCAAGGTGTCCGGTGCCCACGGCCCGTCCGTCCGTCTGTCGGTCAGTCGGCTGGTCGGTCTGTTCACCCAGCCCCTCCGGGACCTTCCCGTGCCCGTCCCCGTCTCCCCCAGCTGGGAGGCGGACGCACTTACGGGTGCCCCGATGGCAGATGATGACCTTCTGGACCTGGCTGCCCGGGCTGTCCCCGCCCAGGCGCCCGCCGCCGCCCGGTCCCCCGCCACCGCCCGCGCCGCCGCCGCGCAAGGGCAGGTCGGCCTGCACGAGTTCGCTGAGAAAGTTGATGTAGCCGATGGCCAGGCGCAGCGTGTCCACCTTGGAGAGGCGCTTCTCGTAGGGCAGCGTGGGGATGTGCGAGCGCAGCCCCTCGAAGGCGTCGTTGATGGACTGCATGCGCCGCCGCTCGCGCACGTTGGCCGCCTGCCGTAGCTGCTGCAACTCGGCCTCAGAGCGCACCCGCCGCCGCCGCCGCGCCGCCGCCGCCACCCCGCTCAGGCCGCGCAGCCGCGCTCCGGGGGACAGCACGGCCGGCCCGGCGCACGGGTAGGCGAGGCACGAGGGCGGCGAGCCGGGCGAGTAGGGGAAGCCGCCGGGGGGCGCCCCCGCCTCGCAGCAGTAGCCGCCACCACCGTCCTCCGGCTCGCCGGGGCCCCCCGAGGGCGGCGGGGCGAGCGCGTGCGGAGCCACCGAGGGCGCGGACTGCAGCAGCAGGCACGCCCCGTCGCGGTAGCAGTATTCGTGCAGCTGGTGGCTGAGGAACTCCACCTCGGCCTGCTCGTCGGCCAGCAGCTCATCGCCGTCCTCCAGAGGGTCCCGAGAAGACTGGTCGGTGAAGAAGTCCTCCTCGTCAAAGTAAGGGGACGGGAAGGCGTCCAGGCCCCCGGGGAAGTGCTCTAGCAGCACCGCGTCCATGCTCTGCGCCGCCGAGGGCCCGGGGGACTGCTGGCCTGGGGTGAGGGTGTTCTCAGGAAGTTTGCTGCGGCAGTTCGGGCTTGTCTGGCAGCCCCACCCTCCCGGTCAGGCGCGGGAGGCGGCGAAGACTGCCCGCCCGCTTCCTGCCCCCGGCCTCCCTGGGGAGCCCGCGGCCGCTGCGCTCTGGCCGACGCCCGCGCTGCGCTGGGGAGGGCTGTGCCGACTGGCTGGAGCTGAGGGCTGGCACGCGAGGATTCTTATAACTACATCCACAGGCGCGTGCCAGGGACCCGCGGCGCCAGCCAATCACCGAGTGCGGGGTGCCGGCGGGGAGGGGGCCGGGGAGACTTTCCGCCCGGTGGGAGCTCCCGGGGCGGAGGGGAGGCGGGGCCCGCGTGGCCCGGGGCTCCTCCCGCCCCTCCCCGCCCGCTCCTCGTCCGAGTACCTGCCGGACGCGCGGCTCCAGGGGCACCTGCGGCCCCTGGCGCCCGCCCGCGCGCGCTGCGCAGAGCCAGGCCCTTCCGCGGGGCGCCTCCGCGCAGCCACAAAAGTTCCTGAGGGCGCGTCCGCGGCCCAGACGGCGGGAGCTGATCGCGGGCGGAGCTCGCTGCTCCTTGGGGGTCGGCGCAAAAACTGGGCAGTCCAGGCGGTGCGTTTCGCCACCCCCATACCCGGAGAGCGCGGGCCTCCGGCGGGGAGGGTTCTATTCCCGGCTTCTGTCTCGCCGCCGGACCTTTCCAGGACTCTGGTCAAGTTGGCACCGTGTGGGCCGCTGGGGTTGGAAGGCGAAGCGATGCAGCTCGCAAGGCGTTCCAGGCGCGGCTCGGGGTCGAGGGGCGCGCGCCTGCGGGGCGCTGCTCGGGATCCTGACTCCGGTATCCGGTGCTCCGCGGCCGGCCTCGCCTCGCCTCCCCTCCCTTTCCCCGCCCGGAGACAGAAATGGGGACGCCGGAGGGACCGCCTTGGAGAGCGGCTCAGAGGGGCACGTTTCTTCTGAAAGCAAATCGAGACCCTAGGGGTCCGGAGCAATAAAACCGGATACAAAAGGAGTCAAGTGAATCGTCTGCTCTGGAGCAGTCAGGAGGGAGGGCATGGAAGTTAAAGGGCAGAGTGGGAACCGTTTTCAGAGCCTCTCACCTTTCTGACTGGGAACCAGGACCATCCCTGAATGATTTTTTTCCTTCCCGGCCTTTAAAAAAAAATTGTTTTTTTAAACCAAACACAAAACATTTGTGCTCTGGCCCATAACACCCTCAATCACAGACCACGATGCAACACGAATTCCTCAGTTGAAAAGTAACAAAGAAACACTTTCAAGGTCGAGGCAATTCTGTTAAAAGCCAAGCTCCAGAGAGTTCAGAAGTGCAGCCGACCGCGCGTGTTCTCTCAACAGAAGACCGAGAGACACTGCCTCCCTGGGTCAGCCTCTTCCTTTTTCAGACACTTGCCCCACCAGAGGCTTCTAGTGGGTGTTTAGACCCCTCTCAAAAGCCAAGTCCATGTCTCTTAGAACAGCGATTTCAACACGCTTCTTGGTTTTAGGCATTACATTGTATTTAACTGAATTCTGAGACCAAAAGAATTAAGGGCAAAAGATATATAAGAAGACCAGAGATTACCTTACCTTGAACGGCCAAGGACACCAGAGAATTTTAACCCAAAGACTTACTATTTTTCAGCAAGTTCTTTCCTGTGTTAGCTCACGCCCTTTCTAGTGAGGTGATTAACTTAAACTGATGCAAATGTGGACGGTTTCCCTGTGTTCGACACTGGGCTGCAATTTCCTGTATTTAGATTGACCTTTCTCACCTCAAAGGGAGGGAAGCTGTTTGCGGGGGAGGAGGTCAAGACCCCGGATCCAGCCAGCTGCTGGAATTGGGCACCCAATTCTCTTTATATTTAAAAGACCCTCCTCCCCTCCCCTCACCTGGTTAGATTAAAACCCAGTAGGGACATGCCTTTGAATCAGTCCGAGGACCTGGAGGAGTAACAGATGACCAGACTTCAAACCCTTATCCAAAATATTGATAACCATTCAGTGGAGGAAAGACTGGGATTCCGGCCTACACAGGCTCTCTTCAAGAGGCCTTCTCTGATAGATCTAGATGGTTCTTGAGAAAATGTTTGCGTCATGGATACGCGGGGGGCGGGGGCGGGGAAGGAGCTGGGGGAAATGGGAGTCAGTAAGTGTGTATTGGGGGATATTTTAACCCAATGTGATTTTTAACAGTCAGGGTCCCCAGAAAATCACCTTCTGTATGCTTCAGGAGTTTGTGGAAGAGTCCAGAACTTTACCTTGGGCACCCAAGCGAGCTATGGGGAAGTCCAGTGCTGGCGGAAAACCTTACTGTCCTGTGAGGCTGAGCAGAGCTAGCATGAAGGTTCTGGGTAGCTCCTGGGGCTGCAGGGATGAGCCTGGGGTAGGAGGAAAAGAAAAGAGAGTCGCCCGTTCCGGTCAGAACCCTCCTCGCCCTCGCCCTACCCATCCCCACCATTATCTTCCCCTTAGAGAATTGCTGGCTGTCTGCAGGCTGGTGCAGATGCTGATACGGGGATGCTGGTGCGGGCGTGCATGCTTACACACACACACACACACATACACACACACACATACACACCCTGTCCTTAAGTAAGACATGATTGTTCTTTTCTAAAAAGAAGAAAGGCTTCACTGCTAATAAAGTAAATTTTCTCTGGGTCACTGGAGGTCACAACAGTGTGGACGGCTGCCCTCTTCCTCTGGAAGCAACAGGTCGGATGAGGAGAAGGCTGGGACAGAGCCCTGTCCTGCCAGGCTATAGGCCCCAGCTCTCATTCCAGCCCATCCCTCCACGTGCCCTGGATCCCCAGGACAGTGGGGGAGCATGGAGAGGAACAAGAACAAAAGGTTCCAGGTACTTCAGGGCAGAGGGACAGGGCTGGTCCCAGAGCCAAAAGCCTCTCCACCCTTCGCTAAGCTCTAGCTTCTCCGCTCCACCCTCTGTCCTCAGGAGAGACGTCCCCTGACCTTGTCCCCCACCTCAGTATAAAATAACATCCATCCCCTAAGGTTAGGCGGTGGCAAAGTGCTTGATTCTTTTTAGGGCCAAATCCTAGTGAGGCACTGAGATTTTTTCAAGTCTTTCCAAGGGGCTCAGTGGCACCTGTCATCAGGGCCCAGCAGACTCCTGCCACGCCGCCTTTGAGGCTGTCGGAAGCCTGATTTTGAGGCTGTTGGAAGTCTGAGGCCGTCTTCAGGTTTCTGGGTTCCAGGGGAACATCTGGCAAAGGCCGTGGGGCACTGAGGAAGCTTTGCTGTGTCCATCTGCCTGTTTGTCCTTCTCTTTCCCTCGCATGCTCTCTGTCTCTCTCAGCTCTCTCTCCCTCCCAGGGGTGGCATGGACCTGAATACTTGCTCATTGCTTTCCCAGCAAACACTTCTAGAGTCTTTCTCTGGCTTTTAGGAACAATGACTGGAGCGTTGGAGCCCGGGTCCCTGGCTCCTTCCCAGGATGGATTCTGGGCAGAGAGCACCCATGAAGGGTGGGGCCTCTGGGCCCTCCATCCTCTGCTCCCCCTTCATATGGCTGCACAGTGTTCAACACCCCTCAGTATATGTCCTCCCTGCTGGAGCCCCAGTTCCCCAGAAACGGGGTGCCGTTGTCTCCCCGCCGGTGTCCCACGCTCCTCGCTTAGTGCTTGCAAGCAGGCACCTGCAGATGTGACTGGTGTCTGTCTCCCACCTTGAAAATGGGCCCATGTTAACTCCTCATGACCCAAACTGTCCCCGTCCCCACTCAAGAACACAGAGGTGATGTCAGGTGGCTGGATTGTCCTCACCTGTGTCCGTTTCCCCTTTCTTTACCCTCCCCCTCCCTCCCCCATTCTGTGAAAACTTTTTCTTCTCAGCTGAGTGCCCTCATCAACCCACCCTTTATCCCTACACTCTTAGGAAAGGGTTTGAAAAATAGAATCATGGGGCTAATGCTGAAAGGCCTCTGAAGCCCAGAGAGGTTCAGTGACTTCCCTAAGGTCACACAGCAGGTTACCATCAATCCCAGTCCACCCCAGCCCGGTGCTGGTTCCACTGGCTGCCGAGACCAGACTCTAGCCTTGCTTCCACCCACTCATGAAAGGTGTATGTGCATTGATGTGCAATGTAGTCGGTCAGGCCCCGTTCTAAGCTGGCCCCAGTTTACCAAACGCCACCTTCCTGGCCTCTCCAGAGTCCTGGCTACACTGCAGATTCCACAGCACCTCCTGATGTGCTGAGGAAGGAACCACTGATGGTGCAATTCCCAGCATAAGACTAAGGATGCAGAACTAAATATGGGCTCATGGGACTTCCTCTGGCCCCCAAAGTCACACTATATAGATTATGGATGATTTTTCCACTCAGAAAGTACACTCTGATCAGGTGACATTTTATTCCATCCTGGAAAGGACTGGCCTAGGTAATGCCGAACTCCTCGACACCACTTCAAAAGCCTTCCTTGAACTAGCCCCGCCTGTCATTCTCTTCATCTTCTCTTTACTTCATTCTTTATTAACTTACCATCTCTTCCAATGCTACGATGACCTCTCTCTGGTTTTCTACAGTCCTTTCCACCAGTTTGAGCTCCTTGATTTGGTTTGACAGTCTTATATTTATTCTTATATTTATTTGGAGATCTTATATTTATTGTAAGATAGGTAGAAGGAATAATACGAAGGCTAGACAAGATGGAGATGAGCATTTTGGAGGGCTTTCACTCATGTTTATCACTTACTCTCATAATTCCGCAAAGCTGAAGGGCATCCTCCTTACTTCAACCGGTGAATAGATGAGTCTCGGCCATAAACCCAGGGCGGCATGGCCCGTCAGAGAAGGGGACCGAGTTACACACCAGATTGGCTGACTCCATACCTCATTTGCCTTCCGTAGCATCTTCCGGCCCATTCTTTGTCTCTACACTGAACGTAGCTGATTTTTTTTTTAATTTTTTATTTATTTATTATTTATTTATTATTTTTATTTATGGCTGTGTTGGGTCTTCGTTTCTGTGTGAGGGCTTTCTCCAGTTGCGGCGAGTGGGGGCCACTCTTCATTGCGGTGCGCAGGCCTCTCACTATCACGGCCTCTCTTGTTGCGGAGCAGAGGCTCCAGACGCTCAGGCTCAGTAGTTGTGGCTCACGGGCCTAGTTGCTCCGCGGCATGTGGGATCTTCCCAGACCAGGGCTCGAACCCGTGTCCCCTGCATTGGCAGGCAGATTCTCAACCACTGTGCCACCAGGGAAGCCCTGAATTTTTTAAATATAAATTTACTTATTTTATTTTATTTATTTATTTTTGGCTGCGTTGGGTCTTCGTTACTGCATGCGGGCTGTCTCTAGTTGCAGCAAGCGGGGGCTACTCTTCATTGCAGTGCGCGGGCTTCTCATTGCAGTGGCTTCTCTTGTTGTGGAGCACGGGCTCTAGGCATGCAGGCTCTAGAGCACAGGCTTGGTAGTTGCGGTGCATGGGCTTAGTTGCCCCGCTGCATGTGGGATCTTCCCAGACCAGGGCTCGAACCCGTGTTGCCTGCATTGGCAGGCAGATTCTTAACCACTGCGCCACCAGGGAAGCCCGATGTAGCTGATTTAATACGATTTTCACATGGATTCTCTTGTTTGCTAACACAGCACTGTGAGATAACTTGGGCAGGTGTTTTTATTATTTGCAAATGATAAGATTCAGAAAGGCTAAGTCACTGTCCTGGAGTGACACAGCTGGCACCAGGGAGCCATGAGGGGAAATAAAGGGATTTCCAGCACAAGGGTGATGGGGGTGTCAGCATCGTTTTCTAGGGTTTCCCATCAGACATTCTCTGCTCTGAAGCTACTCAGCCTGAAAAAAAAAAAGCTGGGCCATGTCCCATCTGGGAATGAGGGCAGGAGGCACGTGGCTGCCACCAAACGCAGGGAAAATCCCAACGTCCAACACCCACCTCCTTCCTTCTAGAAGTTCCCGTTGTTAAACATTAATCTTTGGAGGATGAAACACCGAAATGCTGATATAATTATCCAAGTAAGTATTTTCTGTCATGCCAAGATTTCTTTGATGAATAGCAAAGCTTCTGAGCTTTGTCCTTCAGTCTTGTTATTCCAAAAGGTGTTTGGTCTTTAGTAAAGTAAACACTGCAGGTCATTATTGCCAGACTTCTGTGTCTTGGCCTCCATAGTGAGCAATGAAGAGGAAAAAAACCCGAATTTAATAGAAACAGGAACTTTGAGCTTTTTTCTGTTTGTTTCTCTTTAAAGCTATATGTTTTTTCTGGCTTCATGACCATCTGTAGGGCCTTAATTGAATTATGGTGCATTTGTATAATGCAATATTCAGCTGCCATAACAAAATGAGAATGCTTTTGATGTAACGATGTGAAATGATTTCCAAGATACATCGTTAAAGAGAAAGAAGCAAGAGTGGCTAGCATGCTCCCACTTGCATTGTTTTTAAAAAAGAGGTCAGTGACCACACGTGAGCACATTTGCTTATGCAGCCATCCAGCATCTCTCTATGGATGCTCAAGACACTGATGATGTTAGCTGCACTCAAGAAGAAACTGAGTGGCTAATGGAAAGAATTTTTCCTTGTATACCCTTTCGGATCTTGTGATTTTTGAAATATGTGAACATATATGCAGAATTTTTAAAAATTTGTAAATTATGATCTTTTAAATTAAAATCTTTTTAAAAATTTATTATTATTTAAAAACAATTTTTTTGGCTGCGTTGGGTCTTTGTTGCTGCGCGTGTGGGCTTTCTCCAGCTGCGGCCAGCGGGGGGTACTCTTCGTTGCGGTGCGCGGGCTTCTCACTGTGGTGGCTTCTCTTGTTGCAGAGCATGGGCTCTAGGCACGCGGGCTTCAGTAGTTGTGGCACACGGGCTTCAGTAGTCGTGGCCCTCGGGCTCTAGAGCGCAGGCTCAGTAGTTGTGGCGCATGGGCTTAGTTGCTCCGCGGCTTGTGGGATCTTCCTGGACCAGGGCTCGAGCCCATGTCCCCTGCATTGGCAGGCGGGTTCTTAACCACTGCGCCACCAGGGAAGTCCTAAATTATGGTTTTTTTAAAAATAAGGAATTTCTTTTAAAAGAAAACTTTTGCAGTTTATGATCCCTTCATATAAGCCCTGGAGAAGCCCTCCAGAAACATTGGATATTATTAGCTTGTGCCATCTTCAAAAAGCGGCAACAATCCTCTGGCAGGTGGGACCAGTGAGGGCTGGCTGGGGCAACCAGGCACGCAGGGTGCCCTACATGTGGACCAGGTCCTGAGTGAGCCTTCATGTAATTGTCTAAGTCCCGCCTACAGTGCAGGTGAAATGGGATGGCATGGGATGAAGTGTCATTCTCTGCATGAGATCAATAGCAAACAAAATTTAGAGGGATTTGACAATACGAAGGGAATTTAAAATTACTCATTAAAGCCACCACATCATCTGCGTTGTCCACAGCTCCGCAGCCTCCACGTGACTACTGCTAACATTTTGGCCTGTTTCCTCCCATGTATTTCTATTTTCATATCCTGCACTTTTCACTTGACTGACTCTCATCACCATTTCCTTATACCTTTACCGACAGGCTTGAACAGTGGCGTGATGGTTCGTCGTAGGACTTTACCGTCGGATAATTTCATTTTCACTTAAGCACCGCTCACTCCTGAGAACTCACAGTTGAGGTGGTACTTTGCGCATCTCTTGAAATCACCTTTGTGTTTTGCCCGTGGGCTGACTTTCTTCCGTGCTTGGCAGGTCACTGATTGTGATTCCCACGGAATTTTTTCTCCCTCGCCTCAATGATACCTTAGCTTTCACGCCTACCAGTGGTCCTGAAGATGTAGGCTATTGCAGTGGCATTTTTGTTCTTGTTCCTTAAAATCCTGCCTAGAGCAAAACTCTTCCTCAGCCTGGTTAACCTGTGCCTGAAGAAGCTTATGCCAGCCCATGCCTGGTTCAAGCAGGGAAGTGCCTACTGTTAGTCAAGAAACTCCAGTTATTTGGAAAAGTTCCCTAAAGGTCTGGAATTCAGTTTTCATGCTTGGACATTCCAAGAAATCAGCACCCCGCCAGGCCCCAGGTTTTGCCACCACAAGACTCCTCTCAGATTGCACACTGCTAGAGGTTTGAGCCTATTTTTGTCGCAGAGAAAGTAGCACCCCATCTTCCACTGCCACCCCAGAGAGGCGGGGAAGCACAGAGGTCGTGAGCATGGGCTCCGGAGCCTGACTGCCTGGATTCTGGTGGCTCTGCCACTGACCAGCCGTTTGGGCAAGTTAGCTAACCTACCTGGGCCTCTACTCCTGCAAGAAGAAATTATAACAATATTGCCGTGTTGGGTTACTGTGAGGATTGAGTTAACAAATATAAACACGTACCCAGTGTCAGGCACACGGTAGTATTTGCTCAATTTTATTTATTTGTTCAATTCTATTTATTTATTTGGCAGTAGTAGGTTCATAGGTGCTCAGTAAACATTGGTGGAGTCGATGAGGATGTAGCATCAGTACAAGTGGGAGCCCTATTTAGCAGGAAGGAGTCATTCTTGTTGGCTTCGCCCTCCCCTACCTGAGCTCCAGGATTTACAGTGGACCGATATCCAAAAAAATCTATCAACAAATACTGAGGTTGATTCACCGCTGACACTGGAAGAGGCAGTGCACCTCTATTCAGCTCTTCTCACAACTTTTGGAGGCAGTTAGGATTAGGCCTGGTGATGGTGTTTTGCTAATGCTCATGGTTATGAGTCGGGGATGGAAAAATGGTCCCTTCACACAGGATGGCCCCCAGAGCAAAGCCTGTGAAGGGGCAGAGCAAGACCCCAGTGCTCAGCTGGGCACGTTCACGCAGGCCCGTCTCTCCTGTTTCTCTTCTGCAGTGTCCTTCTCAGAGACACCAGTTAGACACACGCCAGGGCCTGGAGTGCAGGAACAGGGCGGGGGCTGGTGTTCCCCGCTCATTCCTCCATTCTCACCAGCCCTGCAGAGAAGCCAGATAGATGCCTTTCCTCACCTGCAAGGAAAAACAAGCCAGGCTTGTTAGAAGAAACAGTCGCTCTGTCATCTGCCCATGCCTCTGTAATCAGAGGGTCGTATCTATAGCCTTTTCCCTCTTCATAGCAAAGGGACTGTTTCCATACCCAGGAGTTTGATTTTCCTGGTGAGGGTCCCGACCTATCACTGGACCCGTCTCATTTCTGTGGACCTCCGATTTTCTGGATCCATACTTCTTAAATGAAGGCTCCACAAGTTAATTATGTCTTTTTTTTTTCAATTTTGTGACCATGTTCAGATGCTAATCTTGAAAAAAACAATGACAACAAAGGGTGAGCATATTCTGGTCCACCTGGATGGCTATCCAAAAACCTAGCCCTATCTTTGAACTTGGAGCCTGAATCTGAGTTGACGTTTGTGCTTAAGATTGTGGTGGTGACAGTCTATTTTAATTGCTTCCGCCTAAAGAAGATATACAGATGTTGTTGCTCGTGCCAAGAAATGAAATAACTACAAAACAAGCTAGATGAACAAAGCTATCACAGCAGATTACTTAACCTGGGGAGAAATGGATGTGACGCACAGTGGGCTGAGGATAGGGACCAACAACACGTGAGCTTTGTAAGTGGCAAATGCTGTTACTACACAGTTGTACCATGTATCACCTTGAAGTTAATTTGAATCTTATTGATTTGTAGATTTAGAAAAGTTTTAATGTGTTTGGTTTTGCAGTTATATAAGAACAACACCCGTAAAGAGTTTATACCAACTTTATATTGGCAAATATTTCAGCAATTTCCTTTCTAAAAAATTTTTATTGAAATATAGTTCATTTACAATGTTGTGTTAGTTTTACATGTACAGCAAAGTGTTTCAGTTATACATATACATATATGTATTCTTTTTGACATTCTCTTCCATTATGGGTTATTACAAGATACTGAGTAGAGTTCCCTGTGCTGTATACCGTAGGTCCTTGTTGGTGATCTATTTTACATATAGTAGTGGGTATTTGTTAATCCCAAATTCGTAATTTATCCCTCCCCGCCACCTTTCCCCTTTGGTAACCATATTTTTGTTTTCTATGTTTGTGAGTCTATTTCTGTTTTGTAAATAAGTTCATTTGTATCAGTTTTTTTTAGATTCCACGTGTAAGCGATATCATGATATTTGTCTTTCTCTGTCTGGCTTACTTCACTTAGTATGATAATCTCTACGTCCATCCATGTTGCTGCAAATGGCATTATTTCATTTTTTTGTGGCTGATTAATATTCCATTGTGTATATATACCACATCTTCTTTATCCTTAAGCAGTTTCATTTTAATGATCATTTAAGCTGACAGTGAGGGCTCATGAAAGCTTTTATTGGTTGTTGCTTTGTTTTTCTATGAAAAGTGTGGAGACTTTATATACAAGGACATATATTCATCTATGTGTGTATATAAATATGTGAATACTCACATAAACACATACATATATTCAGAGTCAGGTTTGAGAAATACTGTTCCAGATGATTATCAAATACATGTGTTTGGCTTCGGCTGAAGAGATAAGAAGGCAGAGAGGAA
This sequence comes from Balaenoptera borealis, assembly GCF_965194805.1. Lineage (NCBI taxonomy): Eukaryota > Metazoa > Chordata > Mammalia > Artiodactyla > Balaenopteridae > Balaenoptera > Balaenoptera borealis. The sequence goes on along the minus strand of NC_138866.1, from coordinate 172,564,145 downwards.
AGGGGGCAGGGGAGTAAAGTAAAAAGGATGTGAAGCAAAATGAGAAAGGGGAAGAGGCAGGAGGAAGGGTCTGGAAGTTTGATAGAGGAAGTGTTTGAAATATGAAAGTGTAGAGGATGGAAAAGCGTGGACGTTTGACTCACGTAGATCTGAGTTCAAATTCAAGTATCTGCTCCACTCCTTACAGTTGTTTGTTCCTGGATAAGTTATTTAAACTTGCTGAGCTTTATTTTCATTGGCTATAGACATGGGACGAAATACTAATATCTACCTTAAGGACTGCTGTGGAAAGTTAATGCAATGATGTATGTAAAGTATAGAGTAGGCACTCAGAGAATGCTAGTTTCATCCTGCTTCCCTCTATACTCAGTGGGTTAATCAATAAGGTTTATTTTTCTTTTTTCCCCTCTGAGCTTATTAAATATAACTGACATATAACATCGTATAAGTTTAAAGTGTTCAGTGTGATGATCTGATATATGTATATATTGCAAAATGTTTACCAAAATAAGGTTAGTTAACACATCCTTTACCCCACAAAATTACCATTTTGTTGTGGCTGTTATGGTGAGAACATTAATGCTCTACTCTTATACCAACTTTCAAGTATACAAGATTGAATAAGTTTTTATTAAATGTCTATAAAGTACAGAAGAAAAAGTTATGAATGAGAGGTGATATCACAGGCATTAAAAAAGCCTGAAGAGTTCTCTACCATTGGTAGCTTTCACCTTGAGCCCTGATTGTCTGTATAAGGGAGTCATTTTAAAGTAATCATCTCCAGTTTTTTTTTTTTTTTTTTGACTGCACATCTTGCATTATTCTGGATAAAGTTCTGGCTTCTGTAACAAATATCTAAAGATAATATAACATTTTTGTCTCTCTTGTAATAGTCCAAGCATAAGCAACCCGAAGTTTAAAATTTTATTTATTTATTAATTTATTATTTTTTGGCTGCACCACTCAGCATGCGGGATCTTAGTTCCCCTACCAGGGAACAAACCTGCGCCCCCTGCGGTGGAAATGCAGAGTCTTAACCACTGGACCTCCAGGGAAGTCCCAGCAACCCAAAGTTTATATGGTGGCTAAATGGGTTGGGGGTCAAGCTTCCTTGTAACTTGTTGCTCTATCTTTCTGAAACATGGCTTCTAACCTTGAGTCCAAAATGGCTGCTCTAGCTCCCACCATCATGTCTGTATCCCAGCCAGCAAGAAGGAAAGAGGAAGGGCACACTCCTTTCCTTTTAAGATCATGATCTGAAGGTTGCACACATCACTGTGGTTCATATTCAGTTGGCCTGAGCCGTCACATGGCCACATCTAGCTACAAGGGAAGGTGACAAATGTGGTCTTGCGTTTGGTGGCTATACTCCCACTTAGTACTTGGGGTGTTATCAGACAAGGAGAGAAAAGTATTCTGTGTGTTTGAGGAGGGGGGAGGATTAGCTGTGTCTGATGCATCTTATCATTACCATTTTTGAGTATACACTCTACGGGTGAATTTATGTATATTATGTATATAAAATTGCATAGAAATAAGTGTGTATTAATACACTGCATACATACATTTTTAAACATGCCCAAAAAGAAATTTTAAGAAGATGAGTAAGAATATATTAGAAGTTCTAAATTTTTCCCTGTAGCCCAAAGGAACATCTTGTTCACTTTGGAGACTACTAGTCTATATAATGCCAATCGATTACACTTTTTTAAAGCTGAATTGTCTTTTTTTTTTCATATTATATACAAAGTTAAAAGCAATGTGGAAATACTGAGAAAATGTAAATATGCCCGGTTTTAAGCCTTACTTTATTTATCTCTTTAAGAAAGATGTTTTGAGCATCAGCTATGTTCAGTCACTGTGTTAAATGCCGGGGAGCAGAGATGCACTCTCTGTGCCTAATGCATTCTTGGGGTAGTAAGAGAGAGGAGAGATTATTATAATCCAGTGTAGTAAGGGCTATCTTTGAGGTTTAAAGGCTCAGCACGAGAGTGAGGGGTTGGCGGGAGCTTCATAAAGGGAACAGTGTTGAGCTAGGTGAGTCTTGAGTGAGTCTGACTACAAGAGGAGGGGCAGAAGTATGTCCCTAGGAGGCTGAATAGATTGATGAAAGTAGAAGGCATGCAATAGCCCACCATTTTCCCTGATTTAGGGACCTGAGTCCCAGCTACAGACTCCATCTCAAGCAAGCCCTGGGGGCAGTGCATTTCAATGTGCCTTTTTGCATCTCCTTTCTTGGTCCTGCCTCCATCCCTGTTCCCATCCCAGGCATGGTGTGGCCTCATGGTGACCACATCTATGCTCCACCAAGACCTGTGTTCTCAGAGAATGCTCAGTGCTCCAAATTATCCTTTTTGCCCTTGTTAAAAGCCAGTTTACTTCCAGGCCATCAATCTCAGAGAGAGGCCACTAAGGTGTAAGCAACATGCAGCAACTGGACCGTCATCTCTCTGGCATTTTACTAGTGTCCTTGAAAGGTAATGCCATCCATCACAGGGATGAATTCTTACAATGTAGCCTATTGCAGTCATTTGAAAGCATTTGGGGGACAGTCAGAGATTGCCCCAAGAACCTAGAATCTAACCTTTATTTAGCCTTCACCAGCCTCCAAAACCCATTTCCCTGTATTTACCTCATGGTAGAACATCTTCCTGTTTCCTCACATGCTCCGGGTCCTTGTAGTTTGTTCAGGTGCTTGGAACCTACCAGACCAGAGTACAAACCCACTGTAAAAATCCAAGATGGAGCTAGGAAAATGCACAGAGACTCCTAAGAGTGTTGAGATGTCCCAAGGCGAAGCAAAGCTCTGCAAACCATCATCCATTTTATGTCATTTCCCTGCCCTGATTTAAAGTGATGTGAGGGATTTATGTTGTCATTGACCTTACAGGTCCCTAGTGCTTAGGGAGCACTTTTCCTCTTCAGCCGGGCAGGTGTGAGCAGAGAAGAAGGGAAAGTGCAGAAGGACCATATTATACTTTCTGGGTGCTTTACAACAAGAGTTAACCTGAAAAGTTTCCATCATAGGACATCGCATGTGATGGGAGCTGGACGGACAAGCCACAGACCTCTGTCTTCTTCCAGGCAGGTCATAAGCTTGTACTTCCTTGTCTTCTTTGAGGTGAGATGTGGCCATGTAACTTGCTTGGGTTAGTAAAAGATGAGTAGAAATGCCATGTCACTTCCAGGAGGAAGCTTTTTTTCCCCCTACATGTTCAATAGTGCATTTTATTGTTGTAATTTCCCTGCTACTTAAAAAAATATTATTATTAGTGATCCAAGTAATTTTTAAAAAAATAAATCTCAGGCATATGTAACTGAAACAATTATTATTTTTATTTTTAAATTTTTATTTATTTATTTATTTATTTATTTATGGCTGTGTTGGGTCTTCGTTTCTGTGCGAGGGCTTTCTCTAGTTGCGGCGACCGGGGGCCACTCTTCATCGCAGTGCGCGGGCCTCTCACTGTCGCGGCCTCTCTTGTTGCGGAGCACAGGCTCCAGACGCGCAGGCTCAGTAGTTGTGGCTCACGGGCCTAGTTGCTCCGCGGCATGTGGGATCCTCCCAGACCAGGGCTCGAACCCGTGTCCCCTGCATTGGCAGGCAGACTCTCAACCACTGCGCCACCAGGGAAGCCCCCAAGTAACTTTTGAATACAATACTTTCAGACTCAGGGTAAAAAGAACTATAAACAAATTCTAAACTGTATTTAGTAGGTCTGATGTTCACAGTGGTATAGGTTAGCAATGTTAAAACGACTTTCTGTGTGATCTAGGAGTAAATGAATGAGTAAATATACTGAGAATAATGAGAACTGGGTTTTTCACTGTTAAGAGAAGGGAGTTATAAATATGGAAAGGAGAACGACTAGAATGTATAGATAGAGGCATATGGATATAGATATAAACGCAGAGGTACTTGTATATGTATGTGTACGTTCTTTTTTTTTTCCTAGCTCTGTCTGCTAAAAGGGCCGTTGTAACAATGAACACAGTTTGTTCTCAGATCTTGTTTTCTAAAAACCATTCCTCACTTAAAGGTTCCAGAGATCCTTAGAGAAATGGCTGATTCTCTCAGGAGAATGCACCAGGGCAGGGGCAGGCCAGGAGGAAGCCTTAAGAGCCTGTGTATTAACTGGCTCCTTTGCTTCTCTCTTCTGTAACGATGGTGGAAACTCAGCTTAAGGCAGAACATCTGTCGGCCTGGGACCTTGAGTGACTACAATGAACAGGGTGCCCCCTGCAAACTCTCATAGAACAGGAAACCTGGACTAGAAATAAGCTTTCGTTGTGTGAAGCCACTAAGATTTGGGGGCAGCTACTGCAGCATAACCTGGCTTATCTGATGTACCTGTGTTGTTGCACATATTACTCAGTAAATTTGTGTGTTAGTTTTAAATCTCTTGGTTTCAAGTAATGGAAATCAACTTGAATTAACAAACATTAAAAGAGAGCTATGATATGGGATTCAGGGCATGTCCTAGAATCCATAAGCAGGAATGTAGCTAGGCCTCAGGAAGGCAGCAGTACCAGGAGTCTCAGAGACTGAAAATTCTCCCCCATATCTATATGAATAGAACCCCACAATTGTAGCTGGGCACATGGACACCCAGAATAAAAATTGCATTTTCTAGTCATCCTTGCAGCTCAGTGAAACTAACTTCTAACTAATGAGTAGAAGTGATATTCACCTTTGGGGCTCTTTGAAGAGGAAGGACATGTCCCATTTTGCTACTTTCTCTCTTCCTACTGGTTGGAATGCCAATGCAATGGCAGGAGTTGGAGCAGCCATTTTGAACCATGAGTGGAAAGCTACATATTGAGGATGGATAAGTAACTAGATAAAAGAATCTGAGTCTCCCACATCATTTAGATCCCACATGAGGCCTGGAATGCCTATTCAGTTTTGTTTTGTTTTGTTTTTGTGAGAGAGAAATAAACTTCTATCTCTTTTAAACCACTATATATTTCAACTCTTTTATAGAGCAGCCTAACTTGTATCCTTGTTAACACACTGTGATCTGGAAAGATGCCTGCACATTCTCTCTGTCTTTCCTGTGCTTCTTTCTGTTCCCCTCTGTGTGTCTGCTTCATTCTTTTTCTGTGGATCAGTTTTCTCTGCTTTCTAGTCTCTTTATAGAAATCATGGCTTCCTCCAAGATGTACCATGTTTATTTATGGAACAAACATTGAACAACAATTCTGTGCTGAGAACTGTGATAAGCACTAACAATAAATAGAACAGATCCTTTATTCATGGAGCTTACAGACTACAGGGAACAGAGAGTAGAGGTTGAAATAAACATGAAAGAGAGACAAACAGAGTATGAGTATCATGGCATTTGGAAATATGAAAGAACTTTATTAAGGCTGAAGTAAAGAGAGATGATGAAAATGGAAACATAGGCAGAGTCTAGAATAAGGAAGCTTACAAGCTGTATTAAGGACTTTGGCATAATATAGAACAGTTATTTTCAGAGTGGAGAAGAAGATCCACTGGGGTATGGGAAAAAAATATTAGAACTATCATCAGTATTTTTTTTTTTTTTGCTGTTCTAATCCATCATTTATTTTTTTTATCTGTATTTGCATCTCATTCTTTTAAAATTTGTCTGAGTCTTTATAATGTATGTAATTGATTAGTACAATAGCACATGTTTATAACTTATATATAATTAATCAGGGAAGGGTTTGAAGCCACAGGTGGCATGATCAAGTCTGCCATTTAGAAAGGATACCAAGGCTGCAGTGTTGAAAACCAGTTTGGTGTAAAGCAAGATTATAGGCAGGGAAACGGATCAGGAAGCTGCAGCAGAAGGGCTGAGAGATTACGAAGGCTTGAACTGGTTGGTAGCCAGGCAGACTGGAGAAATACTTTTAGGATCTGGTGACTTATTGACTGTGGGCTTGGAGGAGAGAGGGAAACAAAAGATGGTACTGAGGATTCTGCTCTTGGTATCAGGATGAATGGTGGACCTGTTTACTGCAATTTTAGGCAAGATAAGGTCAGAAATTGTTCTTAAATTGGGGGCCATGGAAGTTATTGGTGAAAATGACTAAATGAGTGAGAGTTCCAGTGTGAGAGTGTGGGCCGGAATGCAGTGTGCTGAGGACTGAATAAAGGTGAGGAAATAGAAACCCCCTACTTTGGATAACTTATTCAAGACGTTTAGTTGTGAATGTGATGATAGAGAGAACAGGGGCGATTTTCCTTTGTTTTTCAGGTGGGAAATGTTTTCTTTCACCTCGTAAGGAATCTATTCTCTCCCCTTTATTCTCTCAGACACACACCCGTCCTCTTCATTCTCTTCACCATTCCTTGTCCCATTCCTCTGTTACTTTAAGGAAAGCACTCAGTTTTACTCAGTTAAAAGCTAATTGTAATCATAGATGGCACATGTAAAAGTAATGATGGTGATGGAGCTGCAGAAAGGAGAAAGAAGTTTCTAGGTAGTATTAGATAAGGAAGCAAGGCAGACAATCTCTAAGACCTTCGGGAGTTCCCAGAAGCTTCCTTCAGACACACCTAAGATTTCTGTCTGCTCATCCTTTTTTTTTCAGTTGGCCCTGAAAATCATTAAATATCATTTGCTATTTTTAAAAACTGTCTTGCTTAATATCATGGCAGTGGTGTTTGGGGCTTTTTTGTTTTGTTTTACCTTTTTTTCCCCCAGTATTTTGGCCCCGTGAAGGCTTTTGAGGGCCAATCTAGGAAGTAAACTCCAGTAACAATCTCCTTCCTAAGGGAAAAAAGTATTTCCAGGTGTTGCTTTATAGAAGCCAGCTTGAGGGGTTTGAGTTCTCGGCTTGCCAGGCCTTTGGGGGCACAGAGGGGCCCACTGAGGGTACGGCGCCTTCCTTGGTTTCTTCTGGGCCGGAAGTGACCCTGACTCGGGGGTGCGGGGAGAGGAGGAGAGGGCCACTCTAACCAAGAACATTTGGTAAACGTGCACCCAGGCTCAGGCCCATCTTTGCATAGGAAGATAGACAGGAAGACGATGGACCCACGTGGGAAGTTCAGGTTAAATCCGGGGAGGCCCCTGGGGGCCCAAGCAGCCCTACCGGCGGGCAAAATCCTTGCCCGGCCCAACGCTGGCCTCCACTGGACAGTTCTAGCCTCCCGTGACCTCCCTCTGCCCTCAGCCTTGAAACTGGGTCGCACTGGGCAGGGGCTCAAAGCCTCCCCCGACTCCCCTCCTGATCAAATGCAGCCCATAAATAACGTCCTGAGGGCCCTTCTCTCTCCCCCGCCGCCCTTGCCTCCGCCGCTTTCTCTACCACTCCCCAACCCCCCAGGACCTGGGTCTGCGCCCCAGGCCGGCTGCTCTCACCGCAGAGGAGAAAGAGCGAAACCGCGCGAGCGGCGGGCGCGGCGCGGCCGGGCGCCCCTCCCCGCCTCTCCCCGGCGTCCTCCCCCCTCCCGGGCGTTTGTATAGTTGACACCTGCAGCACGGGCGGCCGCCGGGGCTTGCCGACACAAGGCGCTGGTACCTGAGCCCTTGACTGGTAATGCACCATAAACGGCTCCTTTCAGGCCCTTTCAGAGCGGGAGCGCGGAGGTCACCGTGTCGACAAACCCCTCTGTGTCCGCCCCGTCTCCCGGGCCCCGGGTGCCCGGGCCTCCAGCCGCAGAGCCCGCCGGTCCGTGGGAATTGCAACACTTGTGCCGCGGCTCGGCCAGCGGGGAGGGCGGGGGAGGGAGACCACCCGGCCCTCCCCGGGCCCGGCCTCCCCAGCCCTCCCCACGCTCGTTCACAGAGCGCAGCGAGTGGAACGAATGGGTGCCGGCGTCCTCGGACGCTCGCGGAAACCAAATGACGAGGCAGGAGGGGCTCCCGCCCCGCGGCCGACGCCTACTCTCCCCCCCACGAAAGGTACCCAGCGTGCATCCGGCTGAACTGGGCCTCCCTCGCCCCCCGCCCCCGCTGCAGGCCTTGCGCGTCCCGCAGCCAAAGGCCTGGATCCCGGGGGCACGATCCCTTTGGGGGGGTTGGAGGGTGAGGGTGGTACCTGTGACTCCGGTGGCCTAGAGTATGCGACCCAGGCTGATGCTGTCCACTGACGTGCGTATTTGGAGCCAGCTCGGGCGCCCGAGCCCTGTTGCAAAGGGAGTGTCACTGGCCGCGGTGGCGAGGCAACCATTCGCCGTCTCCCAGGCCCAACTTTGCGCCCTGAGCTTAGCGGACGCGGCGCTGAGACGCAAAGGCGGATAAAGGGGGCAAGTGTCTCCAGTGTTTCCCCAAAACATAGTCCGATATTTCTCCGAAATGGGAGTGGAGTGGGGGATGACATGTCACGGAGAGGACACTCACTCGCAAGACAGCTAGGGCCACCTGTCTTGCCAGCCAAGTTTCCATTTCCCCTGCTGGCGATGGGGACAGAGAGGCGGGAAGGGGTCGCAGGCGCCCGAGAGCTGCTCGCGGCCGGGGACCAACGGCGCCGCTGGCCAAGGTCACCCAAGCCCAGCAAGCGAGGCTTCCAACGCCTGGAGAGCCTGCCGGAGGGCAGAGGGACGGCGGCGGCGCGGGAGGAAGCGCGCGGCCCGAGGCCGGTGCTCAGGCCCCGGGCGCCCCCTCCCGGGGCCGCAGGGAACCGGGATTACCTGGGGAGCCTGGCTTTGTCGGCCGCGCTGGCTGTCCGCGGCTCCAGAACTAATTAAACGCCTCTTTTGGCGGAGGGAAGCCTCGCGTCCGGCTGGGGTGGGGGCGGCCTGTGGGCACGGGAATAATCAGCCCCATTCTTGCGCTTCCACAAAACCCGCGGCGCAGCGAGAAGTGAACAGCGGCCGCCTGAATGGCAGTTTCAAAAGGCGACACCTGCAAGCGCGGCCGGTTGTGAATTGAATGGAGTCAAACGCGGCGGCCGCTCGTACCTGAGCCGCGAGCTATTAGTGTCAGGCGCGCCCGGTCGCCGGGCAGGGAAGCGCGCGGCCCGGCCTCCCGAGCTGAATGCTACAAGCTGCGGCGCGGCCGCTCCATGGGAATGTCGCCACTTGTGCTGCTCGCGGTCGGGAGGGGGTGCGCCGCCCTTTCAGAGACAGACACAATTAGGCAAAATGTTCAATGAACATTATAAATGATGTGCGATCGCTCTGCAGATTGCCTGGCAAATCAAATTATATGGTCGCTCGCGGGCGATTTCCATGTGCTTTTAAAACTTAAACAGGTATTCGCTGATTTAAAAAAAAAAAGGCCGACTCAGGGATTCCGGAAAATACTACTGAAAGACTTGGTGTTGAATATTCACACGTCCCCTTTGTTAGAGATTGACTTCACAATGGGCTTAGGGAGGGGGCGCGTTTGGATGAGACACATTTTTTACTGTCTTACATACTGCAGAGGAAGGCACCAGAAGTTCGCATCTATTACAACTCACAATTACAGTGGGACCCTCTTTTTCTTTTAAGACTAAAATTCTTATAATGAATGACTTGAAAGCTACTGTCATTCTAATCAGATGGAAGAAACATTCTAATCAGATGGAAGCTGGCCCGGTGCGCTTGGGGAGGGGTGGGGAGAGACCCACGCTTCTCCCTGGCACTGAGTGCTAACTCAGGAGGGAGCTGGCTGGGGGAAGCCGGGGCTCCGCGCTCCGCACAGCCCAGGATCTGGGCCTGGGGCGCAGCTGGAGGCTCTCTGGCTGCGCTCCGGGACGAGCAGCGCGCCGGGCGAGCAGAAGAGAGCCGAGCCCTGTGCAGTGCGCCCAGGGCGGCTCCAGCAGCGGCAACGGAACGGGCGTCCCGGACACCCCGGGCACCCTCGCTCCGTCCCAGTTTGGCCCTGCGCTCTGCGGCTGGCGACTCTGGAGAAGGGGCAGCTGGAGGCGCCCAGATTGCACGGACCCCCGCCGAGGCCGGGAGCCACGCCGCAGGCGAGGGGCTGTCACCGAGGAAGAGTTGAGTCGATTTTAGCTTCTGAAAAAGGAGGCAAGGAAGCGGCAGCAATACGCTGCCTCACGTCCCTGCCGACTTCCCTCTCATTTTCGATTTTCTACTCTTTTGGTTTTCAGATAATTGGGCCAGAGGGAGGGGTGCACAACCCGGAAGCTGGTGACAGTTGGCAAATATGTGTATGTATCTTGCTGGGGAAGGACCAGCAGAAAGGAGACTGGAAATCTGGCTTTTTTGGTTCGTCTTTGTCACTGTGTTATCTTGGGCAAGTAGCTTAATCTCGGCCTCAGCTTCCTCATCTGTGAAGTGGGAATAGTGTTACCAATGTCTGATATGTTTGCCTTACAGGATTTGTATTACTTTAGTTGGGAAGGGCAGTCTTTATGGTGGGTTGTTATTGTTTGTTTGCCTTAGAGTCAAGAGCTATACACAAACCCCAGGCATAAAACGCTCTTAGAAGCACAAATCTCAGAAAACCAGAGTCCTGAGCCCTTGTGCTCCTCACGCATCTCCCCTGCCTGTGCTGGCGCAGGAGTCACTACTTGCTGGGGCAGGAGGCAAAGAAGGCTTTCCCCAACTGCTTCTCTGTAAGAAGGGGTGCTGAGAGTGACAAGAGCAGAGCTCAGCCAACGTGCAGCCCATCTGGCAACGCGCGCGCGTGTGTTTGTGTATGTGTGTGTTGGGGGGGGGGTTGCGTGGGCGCCTGTGTTCGGAAGGGGTAGGTCTCCAATAAACGGGCCATTTTCATCTCTCGTTGTCAAAAGCTTTTCTGCTGGCACCGGTGACCACTCCATGAAGAGCCATTTATGAAGCTCATTTCAAGAATTAAGAAGGCATGTTTCACTGAGAAAGAGCATTTCTTTATTGTAGTTCTGGGTGTGAGAGTTCCGGAATGGGGAAGGTAAAGGGATCCCAGAAGAGCCAGGTGCGCTGGCCTTGGTGCTGAAGGTAACGGCCCGGCCTGCCGAGGCAACCTCCCTCAGATCAAGGGCCATTGTCAGGGGCTGCTCAAAGAAACATATCAACACCCTCTTAATACCTCCCTTTCAGAGTGCGAGCTTCTTTCGTGTGTGTGTGTGTGTGTGTGTGTGTGTGTGTGTGTGTGTGTATCTGTAAAATGGGAATCGCATGTTAACGTACAGTGACTGGAACATAAACAAGCGCTCAATACATTTTAGTTAATACATTTCAGTTAATTGAATGGATATTTGGACACCTTTCTCTCAGTCCCGTCCATGAGTTACTCATTAAATTCAGTGTGGGAAGTTTTTGCTAAGTAATAGTCTTAGGATGTCTTAAAGGTACATGAATTCTTTCTAGCTTTCTTTGCACTGGATTTAATTATTATTGTGGGAAAGTTTGGACAGAGAGCAAAATTTATCAAAGCCAAGACTTGTTCACCCAACACTCTACTTTTGAATGGTAATTCGGTTCTGTACTCTCTCTGGGCCCAGAATATGGTGATTCCATCTCAGGAAAAGAGATGACAACTGGGACAGAGTGTTCTTGGAAAGGTACATGTGGCTTTAATTAGTGAATTTTTTCTGAGGTCTCTGAAAAAACTCACTTTGTACTGAGTTAAACCAGTGATTAAGGCTTCATGCATGTCATTTTTGGGGAATATTTTCCTTGGGCTAAAACATGGTCAGAAAACTAAGAACCAATATTTCTGTTCACTTTTCTGTCACAAGATCTATTCAACCATTAAAAATCAATTTCTACAACGTGCTCATTCAAAATAGATATCAAGTAGCATGTGCAAATATGTACACTTTAATAAGATAAGAAAATAAGCAAATGTGAATATTTGGGGTAAAGGTAGGAAAAATAAGATGTAATTGGGATTAAGTTCTGTATACTTGCTATAGGTGGTCTCAAGTTTTGGCTCCAAACTTCCCAGCAGCCAATACAAAGAAGAAATGCAATAAATTTCACGATTAACAGAAAAACAACTATTTAAGATACTGACACCTGAGAGAATTTCTTCCATGTGTCCCCATAAAATGATGATGTATTGAATGGTGACCTCAACAATGTCCCTAAAGCAGATAGATTTGGGCTGTGAGGGCTGGATTCTCTTTGTGCTGCTCAGCGTAGCCCTGCACTATCCCCTTTGTCTGAATAAGGATAAAAGTACTGAGAAAGGGACCCAGCAGGGGCCATGCTTACACACCCTTTTTTTTTTTTTTTAAAGAAGGTTTTGTAGCATGAATCCTGCTGAAGGAGAGGTTTTTTATTTTTTTATTTATTTTTAAATTTTTATTTATTTATTTATTTTTGTCTGTGTTGGGTCTTCGTTTCTGTGCGAGGGCTTTCTCTAGTTGCGGCGAGCGGGGCCCACTCTTCATCGCGGTGCGCGGGCCTCTCACCATCGCGGCCTCTCTTGTTGCGGAGCACAGGCTCCAGATGCGCAGGCTCAGTAATTGTGGCTCACGGGCCCAGTTGCTCCGCGGCATGTGGGATCTTCCCAGACCACGGCTCGAACCTGTGTCCCCTGCATTGGCAGGCAGATTCTCAACCACTGAGCCACCAGGGAAGCCCTACGCACACTTTTAATGGGATGTTGGCAAACCATCCTGGGAGTCCTTACGGTACAGTTGTTGCAGCTTCTGAAAGATTTGCCAAAATACTCTGGGTACCCAGCCTGGCATCTAAGGTAAGATCAATAGCAGGGCTGCCCTTGGAAAAGAGGTGTTTGTGCTGGAACCCTTGAAGCCGTCTCTGGCTTCCAGCTTTAGTGCCTATAAAAATAATCTGTTTAAACTTAATATTCCTAGGCCCCTGAGATTCTGATTCAGTACGTCTGGGTAGCCTCAGATATGCATAAGGTCTGAGGCTACCCAGACCTACTAAATATGTGTGTGCATGTGTGTGTGTGTGTGTGTGTGTATATATATGTATATATATGTATGTATATATATGTATGTATGTATATATATATTTATATGTATGTGTATATATATATATATATATATATATATATATATATATATATATATATATATATATTACAGTCAGGTATGCAGTGAGATCACCAAAATCATTTTTGTTTCCTCTGGGATGGAGCTAAACTACAGTTCCCACCCTCTCTCACAGCTGTGTGGGACTGGGTAATTGAGTCGTGACCAATAGAATGTCAGCAAAATGATGTAGATCACTTCTGGCACTGGTACTTAAAACCACTCTTTTTTTTTTTTTTTTTTGGCTGTGCCACTTGGCTTGTGGGATCTTAGTTCCCTGACTAGGGATTGAACCCAGACCCACGGCAGTGAAAGTGTGGAGTCCTAACCGCTGGACCTCCAAGGAATTCCCCTAAAACCACTCTTGAGTCCTCTATGTTAGCTTTCCCCCATCTTGTTGTCTGCCAACTGGATACAGAGGATCTGGCAGAGGACTCTGTGGCCCTGGATGATGGCAGCGACATTAGGTGGAAAGAACCACAGCCGCTGGGTGGGAAGACCATCATTTACAACATGCTAACACACACTGAACTATGAAATGAGCAATAATTACATCTTCATGCTGTTAAGCCACTGAGTTTGGGACACTGTTTATTACAGCTTCTAGCTTTACTTGCCCTAATATACCAGGTTGCTTCTAAAAATGTCCCATAACCACATTTGGAGAAACACTACCCTAAACAAAGCATCATCTCATTTATGCTCACGCATATTCCTTCAAATTTGACATTCATATTCTCATTTTACATTGAAGACGCTAAAACTTTGTTGGAATTGTTGCTCTAAGCATTTAGAAACTTACAGGTGAGTTTACAGCTCCACTGTTTTAAGGAATCTTGCTGGGTGATCAAAGTACCCCTGAGCTGTGCATCTCAGTGGGAAGATAAAAGTGCGTGAACCCAAGGTTAGTGGCGTCCATGGACTTGGAGCAGCGATTTGGGGAAATCAACAGATCAGCTGACCTGGTTCTGGGAGGAGCTATTCTAAATGGACCTAAGATGTGTCTGTTTGGATTTGATAACTTCCTTGAACTCCGATCCTGGAAAAGGGACGTGTTGTGTATAAAGAGCCTTAGGAAGGCATTATTTTTGGCTCTTGAAAATCCATTTCTAGAGATCAAGTCTAAGGAAATAATTTGAAATAGGCTGTACAGAAAAAGCTCTGCCATGACACTGCCTATAGCTAGAAAAAGAGGAAATTACTTAAATATTGTTCAAGTTGATATGTCCTTTAATGATGCACCATTAAGTGAAATACATGGTCATTAAAATAATTACATGAGCATTTGTAAGAACTTTGAAAATGCTTACAGGATAATGTTAAGTGAAAGATATTAAAATATAGATTTGAGTAAATCTGGCTATCTATCATGAAAAATAAAAACATCAAAAACTAGTCATGGGGCTTCCCTGGTGGCGCAGTGGTTGAGAATCTGCCTGCCAATGCAGGGGACACGGGTTCGAGCCCTGGTCTGGGAAGATCCTACATGCCATGGAGCAACTAGGCCCGTGAGCCACAACTACTGAGCCTGCGCGTCTGGAGCCTGTGCTCCGCAACAAGAGAGGCCGCGATAGTGAGAGGCCCGCGCACTGCGATGAAGAGTGGCCCCCGCTCGCCACAACTAGAGAAAGCCCTCGCACAGAAACGAAGACCCAACAAAGCCATAAATAAATAAATAAATAATTAAAAAAAAAAAAAAAACTAGTCATGGAGAAAAGATTGGAAAGAAATATACCAAAGTATTAACAGTATTTGCTTTGGGAGAAAGAATTTAGTGGTGATTTTTTCCCACTTATCTGATGTTTTTCAAATGTTCTTTTATGCTCATGAATATGTTTTATCATGGAAATTCATAAAGTAAGAAAATTTCAAATGCAAGGAATTTGTTTTTAGGGAAATAGTTCAGAATTTACATTTCAAAATTTTCTTCTTAAAAGTGTGAAACATAGCACACAGACAGAAAAATGTGTAAAATACACAACTCAAGGATTTGGCACGACAAGCACCCATGTGATCACCACCAAGGTGAAGAAATAGAGCATGGCCAGTCCCCCAGAAGCCCCTCTCATGTCCCCTCCCAATCACCAACCCCTTCCTCACCCCCAGGAGTAATGAATATTAAACTTCTGTGGTAACTACTTCCTTTTCTTTAGAATTTTGTCTCCTAAGTATGAATCCTTAAATGCTATGATTTCAGCTGCTTTTTGAACGTTATGTAAATGGAATCAGAGAACATTCCTTTGCACCTGCTCTCTTTTTCTTTCAACACTATGAGTGTGCACATCATCCACTGTGCTGCGTTCATTGCTCCGTAGTATTGCATTGTAGGAATACACTGCTCTTTATAGCATTCTCCTATAGACGGTTCCAGTTTGCACTGTTAGGAACAACGCCGCTATGAGCACTCTTGTACGTGTCTCTTAGTGCACATGTGCGGACATTTCTTTGAGTGTAAACCTAGAAATGGAACTTCTGGATCATGGGGTATGCGTATCTTTAACTTCAGGCAGTAACTCCAAACTATTTTTCACAGTGGTTCTAACAGTTTATACTCCCAGGAGCAGGAAGCACGTGCTTTAACTCTTTTTGAAGTGGGAGGGTATGGTCCAGAAAAGGAGATTCCAGGCAATTTGTTTTCAGTCCCTTCCTTCCCAGGGACAGACTGGGGAAAGCCTCTGTATCAGATTGTGGAGTCTCCAAGGCCCACCATGGATGCCTCCATTGCTATACACTCAGCAGACCAGAATCTAAGCTGACCTTGAAGTAAACCTACCAATACAATGAAAAAAAATCTTCCACTCATAGAGCTGAAAGGCACTCAGAAATAACACTGGGGTGAAAGGAGTTAGATACTGAGGTGTAAAGTTCAGGATCTAAGTGGATCACACAAATGAAATCTTTTTCAGTAGTTCTCAATCTGGGGCCTTTAGGAAGCCATAGAGGTGATAATGGGGCTTCACTAAGTAGTTTAAATATTAAATAAAAACTTAGAGAAACCAACCATTTACTGAGGATTGGACTGGGCAGGATTTCTAAAGCTTCCTGGCTTTGCTTTCACCTGGAATTCACTGAAATCATAGTGAGAGCTCTGGCTACTTCATGCTCATTACAAGCTTTGGTTGGAAGTCATATGTTTCTCTGATGAATAAAAATAGAGAAAAATTAATTCATGCATAATCTCTTAAACCCTGGGGCTATAAGGTCTGTGGTGATGAAGAGGTTGGGAAGCATGGAAGGGTTGATCAGGCAGAACATGGGTGCTCTTGGCAACCCCTGAACACGCCCACAACTGCTGGCTCCAATAACTCCTTGGCCATCCTTACTTCCTGGAGCAGGCTCACACGGAGGTTCGCACGTGTGACGACGATTTTTACCTATACTTGCAGGGCATAGGGTCTTAGCATTTGGCTGGCATATTCCATCAGAGCACAAGAAAAGTCATGGAGATAGCGCGTACCACCTCTGTCAGAAATACAGCTTGGAAGGGAGAATGGATGTCACCAGATGATGAGTGGGAAGACTGTATTCATTCTCTGTGGCTGTCATTCAAATCACCACAAACTTGGTGGCTTAAAACGATACAAATTTATTGTCTTACAATCTGTAGGTTGAAAGTCTGACACAGGTCTCACTGGACTAAATCAAGGTGTCAGCAGGGCTGCATTCCTTCTGGACGCTCTACGGGGGAATCCGTTTCCTTGCCTTTTCCAGCTTCTGGAGGCTCCCACATTCCTTGGCTTGTTGCCCTCCTTCTTCCATCTTCAAAACCAGTGACATGGCAGCTCTCTGGCCATTTTTTCCGTTGTCACACCTCCTTCTGCCTCCTTTTTCCATGTTTAGGAACCCTGTGGTCACGTGGGGCCCTCCAGTATCATCTCTTTTTTTTTTTTTTAATTTTTTTTGGAGTATAGTTGCTTTACAATGTTGTGTTAGTTTCTGCTGTACAGCAAAGTGAATCAGCTATACGTATACATATATCCCCTCTTTTTTGGATTTCCTTCCCATTTAGGTCACCACAGAGCATTGAATAGAGGTCCCTGTGCTACACAGTATGTTCTCATTAGTTATCTGTTTTATACATAGTATCAATAGTATATATGTGTCAATCCCAATCTCCCAATTCATCCCACCACCACCCCTTTCCCCCTTGGTATCCATACGTTTGTTCTCTACATCTGTGTCTCTATTTCTGCTTTGCAAATAAGATCATCTATACCACTTTTCTAGATTCCACATATAGGATATTTGTTTTTCTCTTTCTGACTTACTTCACTCTGTATGACAGTCTCTAGGTCCATCCACATCTCTGCAAATGACCCAATTTCGTTCATTTTTATGGCTGGGTAATATTCCATTGTATATATGTACCACATCTTCTTTTCCATTCCTCTGTTGATGGACATTTAGGTTGCTTCCATGTCCTGGCTATTGTAAATAGTGCTGCAATGAACATTGGGGTGCATGTGTCTTTTTGAATTATGGTTTTCTCTGGGTATATGCCCAATAGTGGGATTGCTGGGTCATATGGTAGTTCTATTTTTAGTTTTTTAAGGAACCTCCAAACTGTTCTCCATAGTAGCTGTATCAATTTACATTCCCACCAACAGTGTAAGAGGGTTCTCTTTTCTCCACACCCTCTCCAGCATTTGTTGTTTCATCTCTCTGTCTTAAGGTCAGCTGATTATCAGCCCTAATTGCATCTGCTACCTTAGCCGCTCTCCACTGTGGAACAGGGGGTGCCCTTTGCAGGGACTAGGGTGTGGGTGTTCTCAAAGGACTGCTGTTCTGCCTACTGCAGACCCTTCCTCACACATGCTTGATTGCCATGCCCTGGGACTCCAAGGGGAAGGAGGCCCTGGGTGGAGGTGGGAAAGTATAGGAGGCTGATTGGGAAAGTATAAAAACAGCTGCCTCTCTGCTTCCCCCAGGTGAGGCAGAGGTACAGGAAGGTGAGCAAGACCCGGAAATGACGTGACTGTGCATTGCGATCCTGGAAGGGACATCCCTGGGTTTACTGAAATATCTATCAACTCCCCCGGTGTTTTCAGGCCACTCCCTGACTTGTTGCTGAGACACTGATGTGCTGGGGAGTCGTATGGTTGAGCCCTCTTCTCCTGCATCTCAGGAGACATTTTGTCTGGATTGTTTCCCGGCGGTGGAGGAACTAGAGAAAGCAGATGGAGGGACCAAAAATACTAGAAATTAACGGGGTCATAACAGCTCCTGTGAAACTGCTAAGTGCCAGACATCAGGCATCAGCTATAGGCTCTGTCTTAATCTTTGCAAAAGTAGACATCATCTATTATTACAACGATTTAGAGATGAAGAAAGGAGGGTTGTAGGCCGTGTCCTTGGCCATCACGCCCCCGCAGGCAGGACCACGCGGGGCGGGAAGAAGAGCTGGACACATCCGGGTCTTTTCTGGAGAATGCTTGCACTCTGAAGGAAGCTTTGGGCTTGCGCTTTCTGAGCTTTTGCTAAGCATCGTGGACCGCACTTGGCTGTCTGTACCTTCTCCCTGGCAGCCTGGCAAACGGAAGCGAGAAGTCGTTACATTTCTAATTGAGCGGATTAAACATGCCAGTTCCCAGCAGCGGATGGCAGACTGGCCCTAGGTGCCACCTGGCCCATTTGAGGCCGCAGCGCGGCTGAGAGGGGCGGGGGTCGGGGGTGGCCAAGGGATTTAGGTCTCCTTTGTCCCCAAACTGCCTTGTTTGGGTGGGGCTGCATCTGTTCTGGGGGATGGCTGTCCTGTAATGAGGCTTGCGGTGTTGCCGTCTCTGCTCCCTGGCCTCGTTGGCGTGGGACCAGCCTTTCCAGGATGGGTGTGAGCCTGGTGCCCTCTTTATGGAGGAGGCAGGTCAGAACCCTGGAGCCTGGCTTTCCAGACCTTCCTTCTGACGCAGCTTTATTTACCACTGTGGTTCTCACTGATCTCTCCTGCTGGAACCCCCATACGTCCAAGGTAAGGTGCCTAGCTGCCGCCCACCCTGGCATCTAAGTCTGTACTGTTCCACGGTTCAAGTTATTTCCTGTGTGTTACTGTTACGGCTCAAGGAATTTTCTAGAACGCAAATACTATTCTCACTCTCTGGCATCTCTTCATTCACCCCAGTGCTGAAACAGAACAGGCACATAAATAATTGCTCATTTGTTTGTTTATTTTAGAGTGAATTCTAGCAGAAATTAAGCTGTTTAAATGCATTTCTGACATACGTGGGCTTCTGGTAGAAATAATAGATCAGCAACACGCATAAATATATAGAATGCTTTTTCTGCCTTACTGAAAAATGATTTTCCGTCACCTACGTTTATCCACTAAAACAAAGAGTCACGTCAGAAAATTCTTTTAGCTGTTGTGTCAGTAGCTCTTTTATATTTTGGAAATGTGGTATGATTTCTCCTTCCTGAAAATGAGAACAGTTCAGGCACTTCTGTTTTCTTTCTGCCAGTGAGCTCAAAGGACGCCCCAAAACTTAGAGCAATTATATGAAGTCCTTCCTGGGGCTCAAAGTTTCCATTCTGTCCTCAGATTATTTTTGGTGAGAAGTGGAGTGTAAATGAAGAAAAGGAAAGTGGACGTTTTAGGAAGTATAGGGAGAGAGAGACGGGCTTACTGTTAAAGAAGCATCACTGGGAGATATTTTTTAAATAGTATACCTGTTACGATTGTCTTCTTTTCAAACCCATTTGATTCCTGACCCCATCCCCCAACTTCCTTTTTCACTGGCGTCCACGGGGAACCTGGTCATAGGGCTGTCGCTGCGGACCCCCAGCCAACAGCCCTGAATGCAGGGGGCTCCTCCACTCAGATCTTTGCAGCCTCTGCCCACCGAGCCTGGTGATGCGAGTCACAGGCAGGCCTGACACCAGTGAGTCGGTCCACCTGAGGCCAGGACAGAAGACTCCTCTGACATCGAAGCCTTGGCAATAACCGCCATTAGGGTTCCCATCTTCTCGCTTGTTTTCCCTAGTAGTGAGTTTAGAGCTGTGAGTGGGCTCTGTTTTCCAGAGCACCCCAGGCTTTAAAGCTCGAAACAGCCCCTGGAATTTCTGCTGGGAGAGGATAGCCTTCACTTCAGCGTATTTAACTGTTCTGGCAGCTCCGTCACGCTGTTTGCTCATAATGCAATCCTGAGCCCCCTCCCCCTTTCCCTGGTGTCACTGTCAACACCTCTCTCCCCATCCCATACTTGTGCAGAGGGTTTTCAGAGTCTGTGAGCTGGCGCGATGATACATTTCATTTGTTAGTGGGAGCCCATTGTTCTTGCCATTTACGATTTTTTTTTTTTTTTGGCCTTCCCACGAGGCAGGCAGGATCTTAGTTCCCCGACCAGGGATCGAACCTGTGCCCCCTGCAGTGGAAGCACAGAGTCCTAACCACTGGACCGCCAGGGAATTCCCATGATTTTTTAACAGCTTTTTTGAGGAATAATGAACATATCATACAAGCCCATTTCAAGTGTACAATTCAATGGCTTTTTGTATATTTAATATAGTCATTATATACTATATCCATCGCCACAATCAATTTTGAACATTTTCATTATCTCCCAAAGCAACTCAACACCCCTTAACTGTCACACCTCTCCCCAGCTCTAGGCAACCACTAATCTGCTTTCTGTCTCTAGAGATCTGCCTATTCTGGACATTCCGTACAATTGGAATCATGCAATATGTGGTCTGTGTGACTGGTTTCCTCCTCTTAGCTTAATGTTTGCAAGGTTCATCCATATTGTAGATGTATTAGTACTTTACTCCTTTTTTAAAATTCGGAAGTACGTTATATAATTTATTTTTAACTTTAAAAAATTGAATTGTAGTTGACTTACAATATTACATTAGTTTCAGCTCTACAACGTAATGATTTGTTATTTTCATAGATTATACTCCATATAAAATTATTATAAAATATTATTATTCCTTTTTTTTCAAATAATACTCCATTATACAAATATATCACATCAGTTGATGGACATTTGGGTTGTTTTCACATTTTGGCTATTATGAATGATACTGCTGTGAACATTTGTGTGCAAGTTTTTGTGTGGACATATGTTTCTATTTCTCTTGGGTGTACACCTAGGAGCAGAATAAAGTAACTTTATGTTTAAACTTTTGAGGAACTGCCAGGCTGTTTTCCAAAGCGCCTGCACCATTTTCCGTTCCCACCAGCAGTGTGTGAGAGTTCCAGTTTCTCCACACCCTCGCCAACACTTGTTATTATTTGTCTTTTTGATTATAACCACCCTAGTGGGTGTGGAGTGCTGTCTCATGGGTTTGATTTGCATTTTCCTGCTGGCTAATGGTGTTGAGCACTTTTCATGTGCTTGTTGGACATTTGTATATCTTCTTTGGAGAACCTATTTATTAGATAGTTGGTCAATTAAAAAAATTGGGCTAATTGTCTTTTTATAACCAAGCTCTAATAGTTCTTTATATATTCTAGACACAAGTCCCTTATCAGATATATAATTTGCAAAATTTTTCTCCTGTGCACTTTCACTTTCTTGATGGTGTCCTTGGAAACACAAAAGTTTTAAATTTTGATGATGTCCAGTTTATCTATTCTTTCTTTTGTAGCTTGTGCTTCTGGTGTCATATCTAAGAAGTCATTTCCTAAGGTTATGAGTTTAAAAAAAAAATCCTCATCTATCATCCAATATATTTTTTCTCTTTTCTGTACTGGTGTCATCCTCTAATTTCACGAGCAGATAACGTCTGTCCTTATGAAAGTGAGTAATAAAATGCTGACTGGCACAGGCCTGAGTACTGAGTGTGGTGGGCACAGCTAATTTCCTATCAAGCTTGCTTTTTTTCCATGGTAGTGAACTTGTCTACTTGTACTTGTACATGGCTGCCCAGTGAGACCTCATTTCCAAGCAGTTACTTGTGTCTCTGTGACCAAGTTCTCTCCAAAGACAGGGCTAGTCCCAACCGCAGAGGACCACAAGGCCCTTGGGAATGGCTGGGCCCCGGGACGGAAGAGCCTGGGTCCCTGGATGACCACATGAAGAGAGCTGCCCGCTGGCCCAGAACACTCACTCCAGGCTATTATATGAGGTAGAAATAAATATTTTGATCTTTAAGTCATTGAATTGTGGGGCGGGGGGGAGTCTTCTTGTTACAGCAGCTTAGACCTACATAAGACATGAGGTAAGTTGCGTGTTACTCCATTCAAGTTTTCCTTAATTGTGAATTAACTGGCACCCGTAGGGTATAGTCAGTATGCAGGTTCACATCTGCATAACCACCTCTAATTCCCGGGCATAGTTCTTTATGGTAATGTGGCTGAGAGTCCAGGTGGTGGCATCACCATCCTGGGGTTCAAACCCCAGTCTCGGCTTATACCACTCATGACCTTGGGCAAGTTACTTAATCCTCCTCATCAATCTGAGGTCACTTTTCTCAACTTTAAAATGTAGGTGGTAGTAGTACCTGTTACCTGCTTCATGGGGCATTTCTTTTTTTTTTATTTTTTAAACTAACTCATCTGTTTCAATTTTTTAAAAAAAAATTATTATTTATTTATTTTTGGCTGTGTTGGGTCTTCGTTTCTGTGCGAGGGCTTTCTCCAGTTGTGGCAAGCGGGGGCCACTCTTCATCGCGGTGTGTGGGCCTCTCACTATCGCGGCCTCTCTTGTTGCGGAGCACAGGCTCCAGACGTGCAGGCTCAGTAGTTGTAGCTCACGGGCCTAGTTGCTCCGCGGCATGTGGGACCTTCCCAGACCAGGGCTCGAACCCGTATCCCCTGCATCGGCAGGCGGATTCTCAACCACTGCGCCACCAGGGAAGCGCCCGTGGGGCATTTCTGAGGATGAAATGAGTTCACACATATCTAGTGCTTAGAGAGAGGCTGGCACAGGGAAAGTCATTGCTTGCTCCTAGCTTTTATTATTTTACACCTTGTTCAGGAGGATATTTTTTCCATAAAAATTGATGAACTCCTGTGTGCCTTGCACTCTGCTGGGTTCTGTGGCTAAAATTTTCTCGAGGAAATTCAGACAAAATTCTTTCCTCAAAGCTTTGACAGTTTAATAAGGAATTCAGATTTAAAATAATTATATAATGGAATTGGAGCTATAATTTGTTACAAAGTGTGTGGGATCTCAGAAGGACCCACTAGCCCCTGGCTGTGGGTTGAAAAGGTTTAAGGGTGGGTACCAAGAAGGAGGGAGAGTATTTTATTTATTTTTGGCTGCGTTGCGTCTTTGTTGCTGCGTGCGGGCTTTCTCTAGTTGCGGCCAGCGGGGGCTGCTCTTTGTTGCGTTGCGCTGGCTTCTCATTGCGGTGGCTTAGTTGCTCCGCGGCATGTGGGATCCTCCTGGACCAGGGCTCGAACCTGTGTCCCCTTCATTGGCAGACAAATTCTTAACCACTGCGCCACCAGGGAAGTGGAAGGGGAGTATTTTAAGAAGCTGGTTGAAATTCAGAGGCACCATTTTCCCAGCAGTTCCTGGCTACAGAATGCCTAGTCACGGCCAATGCCAACAGGAGGATGCTGTTGACCTCGATGAACAGTCTCCTAGGTCTCAAGCAGAACAGAAGCAGGAAGGATGTATTTGTCTAGGTGATTTTTTTTTTTTTTTAATTAATAGCTACTCTATTTATTTATTTATTTTTAGCTGTGTTGGGTCTTCGTTTCGTGCGAGGGCTTTCTCTAGTTGCGGCAAGCGGGGGCCACTCTTCATCGTGGTGCGGGGGCCACTCTTCATCGCGGTGCGCGGGCCTCTCACTATCGCGGCCCCTCCCGTTGCGGGGCACAGGCTCCAGACGCGCAGGCTCAGCAGTTGGGGATCACGGGCCCAGTTGCTCCGCGGCATGTGGGATCTTCCCAGACCAGGGCTCGAACCCATGTGCCCTGCATTAGCAGGCAGATTCTCAACCACTGTGCCACCAGGGAAGCCCTGTCTAGGTGATTCTTAATGCAGAGCCAACCCCTATCACAGCATAAGAAGAAAAATTATCACTGTCAAGTCCCCTTTAAAACAGATGCTTAAAATGTTAGTTGAAAATATATGAAAAGTGATCAGCTTAACCTGGTAATTGTTTATACTTAGAAACCATTCTCCCATCCCCTAGCCCCCCAGTATACTTGAGGATTTATTTCTCACTGTGCATCCAGTTAATGGTCTTTCTAAGGCAAGATTTCTCTTATTATTCTACTCCCTATTAAGAAGGCAGAGAATCTTCACATTGTTGAATATGTCACCACAGCGGCATTACTTGTTTGTTTAAAGTCTGTGGGTAGTTAAGTAAGAAAATACAGAATATACAGTTCTGCTGTTATGATTACTTCTGATTTTTAAAGGGGAAGGAGGACGGTGGCCAAGAGGTATTAGGAAGCAGCTTCCCAAAGAGGAATCCCAACGGGCAGTGAATGGTTCTAAAGCAGTCATTTGGCTCCCTCTAGTGGACCTTTCCAGAATTACTCATTCCCCCACGTATAACCCGGTTACACACAACAAACACTTGTTTGGACAATGGAAAGATGTAGTGCAACAGTCTACCAACCGAAACTCTCAGCTATATGCCAAGGGTGGGAGAATTGGCTAATGTCCTTAGGTCAATCTAGCAAGAGGAAGAGCTTAATGGAAGAGAGAAAATTGATTCAGCTCTATTCCATGCAAAAGAGACAGGGCGTTTTAGCAATATTCGTATGTCAGTTTTCTAGTTACCTATCCCACCCACATCCTACTGCCTTAGTCTACAGCAAAAAGCCCATTCAGATTCAGTACATCTCAGGGTCTCGCCACCCCTCAACCCCCTCCTCCCCAAAAAAAGTGTTCAAGGGACTTGTAAAGGTGAGTGACGCCCTCTATTGGCTCAGATAAGTCCTACATGTGAGTTTTTTTTTTCTTCATTTGGAAAAATCAGAATCTACGCCTACACAGAGCTATTTCTGAGCCTTTTAGAGTTCCAGGGGAACCCCCCCTCCATATTAGTTGTACCTTTATAAATTGGTTGATAAAAGATATTTAATGATAAAAATCAATGAAGTTCATGCACAATTTGCATTCTGTTCATCGTATGTGCGTGCATGTGTGGTTTCTGAACTTCAGCCGGTCAGTGGGATATAGATCACAGGGGTCCAGAGAGCCTGACCCCTGGAGGACAAAAGCAGGTCAGGTAAGACACCGCTCACTACCTGGGTATTTCCTTCCAGCTGTGGGTCCCCTGAACTCCCTCCTCAGCCCCCAGGACTGGGGGCCATTTCCTGCCCACTTTTCTATGATGCTATGTTGTTAGATGGGACCACTGTGCCTGGAGCCCGTTGTGATGGCCGTGTCATGGGATGCTGGGGAAGGGGCGTTTGTCCTTGGCTACATCTAGCTGTCCACAGACCTTGGCTTCAGTCCACTGACCCAGGGCAAACCGGAGGCTAGGTGTTCTCGTCTAAGCCCCACGCGTATCTCCTCTCACCTGGCTGCAGGGGAGGAGGGTTCACATCATCTCCAGGCCACCTCGTGGGTGACCTTACAAACGCAGCTAGCTCTGGCTTAATTCAGCCATTCAGTTTTTTAAAAATGGGTTTAAAAAAAAAATGGGTTTGACGTACCTACCATGCACGAGGGCCTGGATGCTATGGCAATTGAAAAGTCAGTAGAACGCTGTCCCAGCTCTCACAGAGTTTCCTTTCTAGAAGACAGGTGGCGTATTCAAGGAGAAATCTAGTGACCAACACAGGCAGACCTGGAATACGGCACTCACCATCTTGTTGTATTGAAAGCATCTGTTTAAATGCCTGTTTCTTAAATGAAAGAGACCTAGTGCTTCCATTTTCCCTCTCTCCCTCCCTTCCCTTCTTTCTCATCACCAGGCACAAGGCCAGGAACACTGTAACGATCAGAGCAAATACAAGTAGAGTGGGCTGGTTAGGGGAAGACTAGCTCACATATGCTGGTGGGGGAGGTGGGAGGTGGTGCCTCCTCTTCCAGTGGGTGTTTAGCTGTGACAATGGGTGTCATACTCAGCACTGTACAGCCATCTAACTGGGACGCCCCCCCCCCAATCAGGCCACAGACAGCCAATCCAGGCTTCTCTGCTGCCATCCTTTCCCTGATTCTTTCTGGTTCCACCCAGTCCCATCCAGCCCATGGATAGTTCTCGTCTTGCCTTTCTTGCGTTGTTCCCAGTTTGCCACTGTCATGAATATGGCGCTGCTGTGAGCTTTCTTGTATGTGTCTCTTGGTGCAAGCAGAGACGACTTGGTTAGATATTTACCGGGAGTGGCCCTGGTAGGTGGTAGGAGGCAGGTGTGCTCAGCTGTAGTGGACGCTACCCGTTGTGGTGACTTTGGCTGCTGAGCCGATTTTCCCCCGCTTTATCGTACGTGTTTTGTGGGCCACGAATTCGGGCAGGTGGGGGGTGACTAAGGTCACTGAGGGCCGGTGGTCTGGGGGCTCCCCAGATGGGGGCTCCCCCTCATGGCTAGTGCACATCGGGACAGCTGTGAGGCTGGGACCGCCGGGTTCCTCAGAGAGGCCTCTCCCCGCCTGGCAATCTCGGGGCGGGGGGGGGGGTGCTGTCAACGTGGCAGCCGCCCTTCCCCTCCCCGCCCCACCCCAGAGCGAGTGGGCAAGACCCAGGCAGAAATCCGCCAGCTGCTTCTGGCGGAAGTTACAAGTTGCAAGTCACGTTTTGGGCATCACCTCTGCCACGTAAGTCCCTGTGTCCCTGCAGCTCAGATTCCCGGGATGGAGGGTGAGCCCCTGCCCCCCGCCCCCCGCCACGTTCACGGGAGAAGGAGCAGAGGGCTTGTGGCTCCTGTGATTTACCGCACTGCCTGATACTTTCTTTTTTTTCTTTTTATAAATTTATTTATTTAATTTATTTATTTTTGGCTGTGTTGGGTCTTCGTTGCTGCATGTGGGCTTTCTCTAGTTGCGGCGAGCAGGGGCTACTCTTCGTTGCGGAGCACGGGCGCATGGGCTTCAGTAGTTGTGGCTCACGGGCTCAGTAGTTGTGCTTCGCGGGCTCCAGACGCGCAGGCTCAGTAGTTGTGGCGCACGGGCTTAGTTGCTCCGCGGCATGTGGGATCTTCCCGGACCAGGGCTCGAACCTGTGTCCCCTGCATCGGCAGGAGGATTCTTTTTTTTTGTTTTAAAGTGGTTAACTACCCTTTTTTTTTTTTTTTTTAATATTTATTTATTTATTTATTTTTGGCTGTGTTGGGTCTTCGTTTCTGCGCTAGGGCTTTCTCTAGTTGTGGCAAGCGGGGGCCACTCTTCATTGCGGTGCGCGGGCCTCTCACTATCACGGCCTCTCTTGTTGCGGAGCACAGGCTCCAGACGCGCAGGCTCAGTAGTTGTGGCTCACGGGCCCAGCTGCTCCACGGCATGTGGGATCTTCCCAGACCAGGGCTCGAACCCGTGTCCCCTGCATTAGCAGGCAGATTCTCAACCACTGCGCCACCAGGGAAGCCCAGCAGGAGGATTCTTAACCACTGCGCCACCAGGGAAGCCCGGATACTTTCTTAAAGTGGTCTTAGGAGGTTTTAAATACCAACCTTTGTTGTAATGAACAAAACCTGTTCACATGTGTCTGGAAGCTTCCTTCTCCTCTCCGTCCCCAGCTCCAGGGCAGAGTTGCTTTCACTGCTCCCCAAGAACCTGCCCCGATCTCTACAGGGGGAACCTTGAGGCATCATCTGTCTTAGCTTCCTGCCCCCTCCACAGACTTATCACCCGCTCACCTGGCTCTCTCTCTCCTTTCCTCTTCACCAGGGCCGGCCTCTCTCCCGCCTCTGCCTCCCCCCATTCCGCCCCCCCCACGCCCCCGGCTCTGGCCTCCCCCGGACTTGGCCCCAGCGACCACGCCCCGTCTTTCCTCCATCTTCGATCTCCCCAACTCCACTGCTTCTTTTCTCCCAGGTACAACTCTAACTGGACTGTTAAAAAGTACCGAAAACTTAAAGTGGACACATTAAGCATTTTGGCTTTTTAATGTATTTTTAGTGATCAACTCTGAATTATAAAATAGATCTCAAATCCAACAGAGGAGGAGAATGACCTAAGAGGAAAGAAGGGGGTGAGAGATTTTTAGACAATTTATATACACACATACATACATAAATATACATATATATACACACACATATGTATGATAGAATCTATAAACAAAATAGATTTATATATATATAATATATATACATGAGAAAAAATATATATGTTCTCTTTTCTTCCAGAAGGGTCTTGAAAAGGAGAGACATTTTTCAATTTATCAAAATATGAGTTCCAGCACTACTGATTGTAACCACAAAGTGTTGACAATGATTAAGATGTCTAGGGGTTTACAGATTCTTAGAACACTTTCCTAGATATCCTCGCATAGGGATATAGGATTGAGGAGAGTCTCCAGAAATCTTGTTGGTCCCATCCCTATATTTGGATAATCTTCTGGATACCCCAGTGACTTCCCCTTAAAGGAAAACTGTATCTATTGCTTTTTGGGAAGGTCCTTGTTGTTCATGTGAATGACAAAAACCCAGGTATTATTTCAAAAATGGAACAGAGTAAGTAAAAGGAGTGGGAGAAAGGCCCGTGCAGAGGGAAGACCTCCAGGCTTGGTTCTCGACCCCGACCACTGGCAGCACCCCGGGTGGGTACTGCCCGATTGCGCCTGCATGGGGTGTAGCCCGGGCTGAGCAGGCACCAGGTCAGGTATATATATATGGAAGCTATACCCCCAGATATATCATCTGAACAGCAGCAAGATGTTCTGGGTCACACAGGATACATGCTGCCTGGCAACTTGCATGTCTTAACTGCGCCTGCAAGTGTGCTGTCATTTTGATAAAAAGTATGTATTTTCATGGGAGAAGAATGATCTCAGAATATTAGGGTGGGTATCTCTGGGTGTTGGGATTACAGTGATTGAGATGTCCTCTTTTTTGCATATCTGTATTTCCTAAATTTTCCAAATTGAATATTTATTACTTTGATAATAAGGAAATAAAGGTGGTTTACGAATAAATTCTTGTTGAACCTAGGATCAAAGTGAGAAAGGGGTTTTGAGCCCCGAGTGAGGTGTTTTCACCCCTGCCCTCCGTTTTTATTTAATAGGAAGACGTTGGCTTGACTGATACTTCCGCAGGGCGTCCAAATACATTGTCATCAAAACTAGGACATTCTTAGGAGGGAGGGACAATTGACAGATCAGGACAGCCCGGCACACGGGACATAAGGTCATCCTAATGATCACTGTTGGAAGCACTTTGTGCAGCCGTGACCCGGATGGCCAGCCACCCAGCATTCACTGTCATCCGAAGGAGTACTTCCTGGACTCCTACAGTGAACCAGGCATCATGTAGGTCCCGGAAAAACAGCAGTGACCTCGACAGCCTTGGTGCCCCCTCTGAGCCATCACCTCCACGGAGAGGACCTGCCCTGCCTTTGGGGACATCTCCAGGGCCTGCTGCTCTGAGGCAGGGTGATGTCAGACTGGGGCTCTTCATGCTACACCTGAGACTTGCTGTTTAAACCTGCATTCGATGCCTCCCTGGAGCGAGGTGGGGAGACGCTGAGGCTGAGTGGAATCTGGGAAACCATATGGGGACAGCCCATCATCAAGAGGGGAAGAATGTTAAACAAGTAACTACATAATTTATGAATTGCAAATGTAGTAAGTGATTTCAGAGAGTCTGGGGTGTATGAACGGGAGGATCCGACCTGACCCAGGTGCTTACAGGTTTTCCCAAGGAAGTGACAGGAAGCTGAGACCTAAGAGAGAGACAGGAGTGAGGCTGGTGAGAGGGAAGGAAGAGGCCCTTCTCACGTTGAAAAGTGAGAAGGAGCTCACGCCACGTCTGTGCATCCAAACGGGAAGTTCGTGTGCTTGGTTTCTTTCTTTATTTTCCTATATTATTAGAAAAAAATCCCATCCTGCTTTTGAATGCCACATTTCCTTGTGAGCATTTGACTCAGCAATAAAAGGCAACAAGGATAAACTGTAAGCACAGGGTATTATACCCGATGTCTTGTAATAACCCTGTAATGGAGTATAACCTGCAAAAATACTGAATCACTATGCTGTACACCTGAAACTAACACAATATTGTAAATCAAATATATATCAGTAGAAAATAAAAGAGAAGGCTTTCTGGTGGTTTTGAGTAAAGCAGTCTGCAGACTCACTGGTTTCCTGGGACGTGCCCGAGAGTTCGAAGGCAGCCAGGGAGCAGGGGGGAGAAGCCCTTCCTGACGCTGACCCCGGGGGGACAGAACCACCTCTGCTCCAGCCCCTCGAGGCCGGGCGTCCTGTGACTTGTGCTGCTGATGTCCCCACACCGGCCGTGGGCCAGCAGCTGTGTTCTGTCAGGGCCCATCTGTGAGTTTTTACGAGCTGACTGGTTTTGATGTCCCCAACTCCCTGTTGCTTCTTCCTGTGTTAGGGTCTTATCTTTCAAGTGGCCCAGGAATGCAGTATCTGGCTGGGATCACACTGATGGGGCCCAGCCGGGATGATCACTGAGACGGGGGCAAATCTGGTGCTGATGAAAACAGCCTTCTTGCCTCTGCCGGGCTGGCTCGGCCATTTCTGCTGGGGCAGTAGTTTCACTGCCAAGATCTTCACTGGAAGATCAATCTGGGATGTTTGATCCAGGATACATAACTGACCAGGGACGCTGGGGGCTTGCTTGCCTCCTCTCATTGGAATGCTCCTTGTTTTTAGGCCTCTTCATGGACAGGGTTAGGAAATTATTTTTTTTTTAAGATAAAATGAGTTTTATATGATTACATACTTGAATTTCCAACTCAAATTGAAAACTATAGGCTTTTTATGTCACCTTATCTATCATCCATTGGTTTCTCCTCTCTTCCACACCGAAAATCCCAGTTCCCAGTGACACCAACGTAATTGCTCATCTGCCAACACTATGATATGAAAATAGCTTAATTTTTTCTTTGGCAGTTCTTTTTGTCCTAGGTAACAGCCCATTGTGGAGAGACAGTCAGATTACCACGTTTTAAAATTACTTACAATTGTTCCTCTCCCTATGGCAATGCCACTAACATGATAGAGAGTTAGGTTCATTGTTTCACTTTATTCTTGATTATTTGGGGACTGATTTTTTAAATTTAATTTTGTTTCATAATTACGGAAAATATGTTCATGGTTTCTGACCCAAATCTACAAAGGAACGTTTATTTGGAGAAGTTGCCGTCTTTGGTAGATGAAAGTAGCGTATTACACACAGTCCTCCCCACTGTTATACAGCCTGGAGGTCATTTCATGCTGGCAGTGGAGACAGTCTTCATTCCTGTTTTTAATCGGACAGTACTCGTCGTGTGGCCGCATCATAGCTTATTCAACCGTCTCCTGACTGATGCACACTTCGATTGTTTCCAGTCTTTTGCTTTTACAAATGGCGCTGCAGTGAAAATCCTCGTACATTCTCTTTTTCTTATTTTTGCCAATACAGCTTTAGGGTCAATTCCTAGAAGTCAAATTGCTGGGTCAAAGGGTAAACGTACGTTTTCTGGTAGATATCACCAAACTGCCCCGTATGGGGTTGTGCTGTTTCGTATTCCCCAACTGTTTCTCCACACTCTCACCGACAGAGTGTGTTACTGCATTTTTGGACTTTGCCAATCTCAGAGCCCAGAAATACTATCTCAGTGAAGTTGCTAATTTGCTAATGTCATTTTTTTTTACCACTGAAATTAGAATAAAGAGGTAAGAAATGTTTCGTCTAGATAATATTCTCTTTAGTTTCATAGTCATCACAGGTACAAGGGTTACATCCAGGCTTCACTAGCCTGTGGCTACAATATTAAGTCTCATTAACTTTTTTTTTTTTTTAGATTTTGATTGATTGATTGATTGCTATGTTGGGTCTTCATTTCTGTGCTAGGGCTTTCTCTAGTTGTGGCAAGCGGGGGTCACTCTTCATCGCGATGCGCGGGCCTCTCGCTATCGCGGCCTCTCTTGTTGCGGAGCACAGGCGCCAGACGCGCAGGCTCAGTAGTTGTGGCTCACGGGCCCAGTTGCTCCACGGCATGTGGGATCTTCCCAGACCAGGGCACCAACCCGTGTCTGCTGCATTTGTCTCATTAACTTTTTTTTTTTTTTTAATTATTTATTTATTTATTTATTTATGGCTGTGTTGGGTCTTCGTTTCTGTGCGAGGGCTTTCTCTAGTTGTGGCAAGCGGGGGCCACTCTTCATCGCGGTGCGCGGGCCTCTCACTATCGCGGCCTCTCTCGTTGCGGAGCACAGGCTCCAGACGCGCAGGCTCAGTAGTTGTGGCTCACGGGCCTAGTTGCTCCGCGGCATGTGGGATCTTCCCAGACCAGGGCTCGAACCCGTGTGCCCTGCATTGGCAGGCGGATTCTCAACCACTGCGCCACCGGGGAAGCCCTGTCTCATTAACTTTTAATGCCCAAATTACAATAATTTGAGGTTCCCTAAATATACCTTAAAAGGGACACAGCTCTCCTTATGTCTCCCAGTTGTTCTGGGGAGTCTCCAAAGGGGACCTTGAAGGCAGCCACGAACCAGCCTCTTTGCTGCAGTCACCAGGCTGGCTGCTGGCCGGCTCCCTCCCCTGCTATGCAGCTCCTGCCGGTGCAGCGTCCTGGGGTGCGATGACGCATCAGTGGTGGCTGCTGTGAGGACACCAGTGCTGACCGCTTCCCCTCCCCCACCCCACGTGACCACGAGACAGCGCTAGGGCACCGGAAGAGGCTGCTGGAAGGGCCGCCCCCAACACTGTGCCGGACTATCTCCTGACCCCTCCCCTAATTTCTACTATTCTCCTAAAGTGTCTCCAGAAGACCTCAGTCTGCTTTCGGCTGCTGATGCTTATCCAGAATCTTACGGAGATTTTCACGAAAAGGGTTCCTTCCTTGGATGGTTCAAACCCCATCCAAGAGGCCT
Source organism: Balaenoptera borealis (assembly GCF_965194805.1). Lineage (NCBI taxonomy): Eukaryota > Metazoa > Chordata > Mammalia > Artiodactyla > Balaenopteridae > Balaenoptera > Balaenoptera borealis. The sequence continues at coordinate 172,531,415 of NC_138866.1, read as the reverse complement.
TCCTCTACTCTATAAAGCAAACGCGTTCGTGCATATGGATGACGCAAGCAGATACGGGAACATCATCTCCATTAACAGCATCTGGTCAGCCCCAAACGTCCCGTCCCACAGGCACCTCCCCGCATCTCACGAGCACATGGCAGAATACACAAGTAGCTGGCTCTGACTTATAACAGTAAGGCAGGAATTACTGATTGAAAACCAACTTACATCAGTTTAAAAGGCAAAACAACTGACAAAGTGGACAAAATTACTGGAAAGTACATTTAAATACAGATCATTCTGAAGTGCACAAACATTAACAATTAAAAATACTAGTGATTCAAAAGATTCATTTTGATCAATATTCTTTCGGAGATTTACTTAGAACCAGAGAGGAAATTTTAAATTCATGGAAAACACTGTTAAGCAAGCAGAGTAAGCACACTGATTTAAAAAAATAGGAAAAACATGCCCCAATTTGGAAACAATTTTCTTAAAAAATACATAAAATTCATAGGACTCATAAACATTATGAACCTCAACCAAACACTCCTACATTTCAAAAACAAATCATGGTAAGTGAAAAAAATGCTTAAAGGCTCATAAAAGGTTGCTAGAATTTTTGTTTGCATTTACTATTTACTGTTTTTTTTCTTTTACTATTTTTACTGTTCCATCTTCTACAATTGGTTATTCGGCGTCGTAAGCTATCATGTATTTGGTTTTAGGTCGGAGCCACTTCTGTTAAGTGCAGACCACTGAGGGGGTCCCTGGGTTCCTGGTGGCTTCCTGTCTATGGCAAAACAATGTGACTTTTTTTTTTTAAAGATTTATTTATTGATTGATTGATTGCTATGTTGGGTCTTCGTTTCTGTGCTAGGGCTTTCTCTAGTTGCGGCAAGTGGGGGCCACTCTTCATCGCTGTGCGCGGGTCTCTCACTATCGTGGCCTCTCTCGTTGCGGAGCACAGGCTCCAGACGCGCAGGCTCAGTAGTTGTGGCTCACGGGCCCAGTCGCTCCGCGGCATGTGGGATCTTCCCAGACCAGGGCTCGAACCCGTGTCCCCTGCATTGGCAGGCAGATTCTCAACCACTGCGCCACCAGGGAAGCCCAACAATGTGACTTTTTGTGCAGACATTCTGGAAGCATCGCTGAACTGAGACTGAACCATGGTCTAGGCTTCACTGAATCCACTGAAGTCATTTTGGAGGTGGTTTGGTCACCATGTCACCACGTGTCATGGTGACAGGGGCCCCTCAGGCTGCTCTTGCCCATCCCACCTGCTTGTGGATTGCCCGAGGGTCTCTGGCCCGGGAAGGAGACCCCAGGGAGCAGCTCTGCCCCTGCAGTCATTCCCATCCTGGAACCTCGGTTTAGCCTAGGATCTGAGGATGACACATGTCTTAGGCTCAGTGGAAATGGTCACCCCAGGGCCTCTCAAAGGGGCTCCCACTCCTGGCTCAGACCCCAGGCCCAGGTGAGGTAGGCTCCACTCCCGCTGAGGATGTTTCTTCTCCGCTGTACCTCATCTTGGTGACTCTCCTCAGTGCCCACCCCCTGTGCAGGTCACCCTGCCCCTTGCCATTTTCGTCCCCCTCTTCTTACATCTTTTGGGGTACCCATAGGGACAAGGATGAGGCCAGAGAGGCACCTAGATGTGAAATTTCAGCATCGGCTGCCTCTTGGGGTCTGAGGGTGAGTGTCTCCTGGCTAGTGTGGGCCCTCTCCCACCTCGTACAGCCTTGGCCCTGCTGCAGGTCTCGGCCCCAATCCGCAGTGTTCGGGCTCCGGGGAGATGGGTGGGTCTGAGGCGATGCAGGATGGCCACCCGCTTAACGTGGAACACTGCTGAAGACAGAGCACGGTTTTTGCAGCTCTCAGAGACTCCTGGTCCTGACTGTGGCCTTGAAAAGTCCTCAAGTCCATTCCTCTGCCTGAAATCAGGATTGTACCTGAACTGTTGTACAAATTTAACATCCTAGAGAAGCCACCTAACCCAATTTCCACCCATGAAGACCGCCTAGGGAAGAGGCTGGCGTGAGGACTCAGGAACCTTGGGTGTCGCTATCGTCACGAGCTACTTCAGTCTCTCTGGGATTCAGTCTAACGGTAAAATGCACAGGGGTTGGACCCAGTGCCTTTTCATTCTCTTCTCTCTGTGGCATTTTACAGTGTTTGCAGTCTGTTACTCTGGGAACAGTCAGTCCTGATAATAGGATGTTATCTGTAGGCAAAGCTCATTGCAGGCTGTGGCCGGCGTCCAGGGAGAGCACAGGTGTCCCAGGCTCTCCGCCAGCACTCGCCCCGGCAGTTGGTTTCTTATCATTAGTCCCCAGCAATGGAGACTGGAGGGGAGTGCTGGTGACCCCCAGAAGGACGCCAGGAATAGGCATCAAGTCCAGTTCTCAAGTTAACGATGCACTAAGAGATTCACGGACACCAAGAGCTTCCTCGACACTTGAGAGGCCTCCAGTGACTCCAAGAGCTGGCAATCGGTGAAGATGGGGATCCCGAGTGAAGCAGTGCCCGAGGCTGAAATCAATCAAGCAGCGGTGCTTATGGAGTAACGCGTAGAATATAGATGCTTTTAATTGCTAATTGTTCTTGAGACGCCTACCAAGATTTTTTTTTTTTAATGTGGCCTAAATGTTCTCCTCGCAGGCACAGTGAAGGAATTACAGTTTATTCACAGGCTGACATGCTGCTGATTGAAGTACAAAGAAGGGTAATCAAGGTTAGTTTTGTTTTTTTCATATGGCTTTTAACATTTACAAAGAAAATGATTTCAAGGGGTACACGCTAGAAAGAAACAAGCTGTACGCAGTTACCAATCAGTCAAATACTCGGATTACTAAGACTATCCCGCCCCACCCTCATCTTACCACCCCTCCCCCATAATCAGCATCTAAATGCAACAGGAATTACTCTTTTGTTCATGACTCTCAGGGGAGACTCCAGGACCCAGGCATGGGTAACTTCATTGAGACAAACATCCTTCCCTGACCCAGGCAGGGTCCCTCGCAGGATGCCCCCAGTTCAGATGAAATGAGCAGAAGTCTCTTTGTCTCCCATCCCTGTTCCCCAGAACTAGACTTGGGGGCCCCTCTATAGTGAGTTTTAATATGGGAGAAAGGTCAGCAAGTATGAGGACAGGAAATTGGACCCATGTGACAGCAAGCCCGCAGAATACTGGTTCTTTGAAGAATTCCTCTCTTGCTGGTGTATTGAGAAAATGGCCTTTTCCTGGAGTCCTGAGGCTCCAGTGATGTCTCTCGGGGCACCTTACAATGTCAGTGGGTTGACAGACCTGGGAAACTCAAGGTCACTGGTGATATAATGTGTTCAGATTGTCCTTGCATCATGGGGGATGGATAATGGTGTTTACGGCCTATGCCAGGGCAGAATCAAGCCACGATAACCCTTGAGAAACATCCTTGGGCTATTCCTAAGGACAGGCTTTCTTAAACCCCTCAGAGCACCGGTGAGCTCCAACATACAGGAAGAAGCCCTCCAGAGTCATCAACCAGCCTTCAGACTGAGGTCTATACCTTTTTAAGGCACGAGTGCCCACTGGGTCACATTTTAAACTCAGTTTTTTAGCCAAGCCTAACTTCATGATTCAGGACAAGATGTGTACGCAGGTGGCAATGTGACCTGTCTGCCCCACCCTTTCCTAAGTCCAACACCAGCCAATGGAACTATTCAGATCCTTCCATCGCTCCAAAGGAAACCAGGGTTCAGAGGAGCATACACAAACCAAGAAGAAAGTCAGAGAGCAGCAAGAAGGAGCTCTCTACAAAAAGCAGCCCTGCATCCTCGGCTTCGCTGCTGTTTTATTTTTTATTCTAATTATTTGTTTCCAAATGTAACTAATCTCTGCCATTTTCCCTGGGATGTAGCCCTGCTTCTGGTTCAGTGTCTTGGTTGGGGTGTGGTGGGGGGCACAGTTTCAGGCTTCTGCTTGAGCCTTTGTATCACGATTGTCCTTGCTCCACAGATGGGGTCCTGCCGGCTGGGAGGTATATGCGTCCTAAGTACTCAGGGGCCGGCTAACGGATCTATGGGCTCAGTGATCCCCTGGTGAATGAATCTGGGCCAGGCCCACGCGCTCTGTGTATCTCCACTGTGACCACGGTGCTTTTGGGGTCCCTGGAGTCAGTGACAGCTCAGATCCCGTATCCAACAGACCTCAAAGTTCGAGGTTTTCTCCTCTCTAGTGTACAGTGACTACAGCACAGGGCTCTGTGTCCCTTTGGGGAAAGATTAGGGGAATTAGTACCACCTTAAAGACTTAAAGGATACGGGGTGGCGTCCCCAGTTCATCTCCACTTAACGCACCATATTGGAAAGAGCAGACGGCCACTGTGTATTCAGTCCCTATGTCATTCTTCTCTGGCTGCTCTTCCGCCACACAGGTCTCCTCAGTTTCTAAACACCCCTCCACATAACCTTTACAGTGTGCAGTTCCCTCTGCCTGGAATAGCTTCCCTCATCTCCAAGTCTTTCCATGGTACCTTCTTAGTGAGGCATCCCTGATCACCCTATCTAAAACTGTAACCCACCCAACGTGCCCTATCCTCTTTCCAGGCTTAATTTTTCTCCATAGCACTTAGCACCACCTAAAATTTTACTGTATTTATTAATTGATTCTGTTGCCAGTCTCCCCTACTAGAATGGATGCTCCAAATGAGGACAGGACTCAGATGTTGTGCTGTTGACGGCTGGGTCTCTGGTACCTAGGAGGGAGCCCAGCATAGGGCAGGTACCCCTTAAATACTTGTTAAATACACGACTGAATGGATGAGTGATGTTGGCTTAACCCCCCTCCACCCCCAGGAGACCCAGCCTTTTCTGAATGCTTCCTGTCTCACTTCCTATTAGAGTCCCACCTCCACTGCCCACAACATGCCTTGACCATTTTCTCTTAGGTCCTGCAGGCCAAGCAATGTAATTGGAAACAGGAGTGTTTCATGCAGGTTCTATTTTTGTTTTGTCTTGAACTGGAGTGACCTCCAAAGAATCTTAATTTTTCATACTGACCAGAGTAAAAGCCGAATGATTCTTTTAATATCCCAATGAAATTATTTTGTTAGAAATTTGCTTAATGTTTTCACATCTATTTTCTTGGGTGAAATTGGTTTATAGATCTCCTTCTTTTGTGTTATCCTCTACCTTGGATGGGATTTAATGTTCATTGTTACGTTATTTTCCCAACTATTAAATTGACTTTCTCTCCCCCTTCCCTCATCCCACCAACCCAGGAACTATGTCATGGCACAGGAATTACTGGAGGTTTGAAAGAACTCGCTCATGAAACTCTCCAGGCCCAGAGTCATTTTTGCAGGCAACTATGAATAATTTCTAGTCCTCTATGCACATTAGTCTATTTGGGCATTACAGATTTTATTATAGTAATTTTGATCACTTAATATTTTCTGCAAAAATCATACACTTCACCCATCTTTTTCAGTTGAGCTCTACAAGAGCATGTTAGCAATTTTTAAATTTCCTGTATCTGTTTTTATACCCTGCATTTCATATCTAATTTTAGTTCAGATAAATATTCTTTTCTTCTAGATTAACTACTAGAAGTTTGTTTTATACTGTTGTTTTTCAGAGACCCATTTCTTTGATGTTTTACTCTTACTATATTTTTCTCCTAATTCATTAATGTCTCCTTTTGTCGTTTCTTTATTCTATTTTCCTTAAGATCACCTTATTCTTTTTTTCTACCTTCTTTAAATGAATCTTTAACTTCATTTATTTTCTCTTATAAATAAAAAAAGCATTTAAGGCTATGACTATAGTATTAAAAGCACCCTATAATTTTTTATATGTAGTGTTACTTCCTAAAAGTCATATAATAAAGAACTTGTCTGGTCTTTGTCCTGGGTTCCTGGGATGGAGCCTTTAAACCATTGGAAGTTCCCGAGGGATGTCTGAGTCTTTGTTATTCATAATGAGCACTGGACTATACCTGAGTTTATGCTAAGGAGGTGACTCAGGTGGGAGCTGGTCTTGCTGGAAAGACCAACCATGTGATCAGAGGATTTTAGCTTTGAGCCATGAGATATCAGCCAGCCCAACCTCCTGACTCCGGGTAGGGAAGGGGGAATAGAGATTGAGTTCAATCACGTGAGCAATGCAATCAATCATGCTAGGTAATGAAACCCCAATAAAAACTCTGAATGCTGAGGCTTGGGTGAGCCTCCCGGTGGCTGTGCCGGGACCGTGGTGCATCCTGGCTCCACAGGGAGAGGGCGCCAGAGCTCTGTGTCGGGACCTCACCCTATGTGTCTCTTCACTGACTGGTCTTGATTTGTATCGTTTAGAGTAAAACTGTAATAATAAGCATAGCACTTTCCTGAGTTCTGTGAGTCATTCCAGTGAATTATTGAAGCTGAGGGGGTCGTAAGAGCACCCCTGGATTGTAGCCAGTTGGTCAGAAGTGCAGGTGGCCTAGGGACCCCCAAAATGTGCCTGGCATCTGACACGAGGGCAGTCTTATTGGGGATCATGCCCCAAACCTGTGGAGAGGGTGCAGCTCCGGATGGTTTGTGTCAGAAATTCACTGCAGCACTGCAGTTTATATGTTATTTAATATTTTATTTTTTTAACACAAGTATATAATTCAATCTCTTTGCTCTAGTCATTTGACATTCCTTCTAGATCTTAAGATATAATTCAAAACAATTATGGGGTGTTGTTTTGTTTTTTGCTTGCTGTTGCTGTGAACAAAGAGGAGCAGAGGTGCTCCAATCCACCAGTACATAATCCAATGATCATTTCATCAGTCATAACTCTCTGTAGTTATTCAAACAAGTCATGGTTTCAACTTCTTTCTGACTATATCCCCTTTATTTTTTACACTGTGTGTATGTGTGCTGATTTGATGGTAGGCATGAAGTTCCTGGATATGAGGTTAATCTATAAAGTTGTTAATTCAATAAAAAATGATTGAGGTTCTCTCCTGTGGCCAAAGAAAGACATGCCTGGAGAGCAGATGAAAACCGTTTTCTATTAAATTGCTATTATTCCTCTGCATGCATTACTCGGTGCTTCAGTGTGAGAACGCTCACACAGTACTTGGTTGGAGTGGCAGAGGCCTCCAGAAAGCAGGGTAGACTAGTGCAGCAATCGATGCTTCTATTTTTTAGGAAAGGTCCTTCTTAAAAGAAAATATGGTCAGAGTGGAAATGTAACAGCTGTGGCAAGCACACCTGAAATCAGGCAAATCACCTTGAGAAAGAGTGCTCCAAAGGTAGGCAATGAATGGGGCGAAGGATCCTGTCTGATTAGTCATTATTTTCTGAATGGGTCTTTCCCACCCTCTTAGTCTGGGAGATTATATCTGAGATGCCATGAGAACCCAGCAGCCTGAATCATAGTCGCTGACAATTAGAGCAACTTCAATTTCTTTAAGCTGTGAGAGGTGCAAAGAAAAAGAAAAGGAGCAGAGACAAGCAGAGTGGGCCCTCTGGAAATAAAAAAAACAAAAATGGAAATCAACATCTAATATCAAGGAAAAATGGCCACCATATAAATATACAACTATTCTTCCTGGAATTCTTTCTTTTCTAGAATAAATACATTTCCTCAAACAGTTATACAGGGATTAAAAAATAAAATATTAGAACCCAACTGACAGGCTAATGAAATTGGCACCAGTGATTCTTTTTTTAACCCACAGCATAACATCCAGCAAATGGAATCTGTGGTCCTTAATAATGATTTATATTTTTTATAATATGATAATAACCAGCTATTAACGGTGATTTACATTTTTGCAACATGATCTCAACTGGCTGTAATATAATGAATATATTTTAAAACCCACAAAAGTTTAGGAGCCAGAATACAGCACATAAGTTGTATTCACAGCCAGTATCCTGCACAAAATATCTTGATTCATCACATACCACAAGAGGAGTTAAAAGGCCTTTGGCTGGAACCTCCATCTTCCAGTAATTCACCAAAATTACAGGCACAAGGGAAAGAGAAGAGGAACGTGTTATATGTTCTCTAGGCCTTTAGAAAGCCTGGAGTTGTTTCTTTGGCCATGTACATGCGAATTTGCCAGAAAGGTGATACTGCAGATGTCAAGGGAAGGGCACGGTTAAAAACGCATGCCCCACCACTGCTCCCATCGGCATGCCTTTGGTGTCGTTGAAAACCAACAAGGGCAAGATTTTTGCCAAGAGAATCAATGTACATTCTGCGCACATGAAGCACTCCCAGACCTGAGATAGCTTTCCGAAACACATGAAGGAGAATGACCAGAAAAAGAAGGAAGATAAAGACAAAGGTACCTGCATTCAACTGAAGCCCAGCCTGCTCCACCCAGAGAAGCCCACTGTATGAGAACCAGCAGAGGGGCGTCTGAGCTGCTGGAACCTATTCCCTAGGAATTTATGAGAAAAGAAAAAAAAAAAGGCTATTAGGTATCAAGGAAATCACAATATAAATTTCTCTGTTAAAGACCACCTGTTACATATTTCTGTGTTCTATAAGGCCAATATATACATCTGAAAAAGCAATAAAGCAAAATTAGGGATGACAATCTTTTATGAAAATTGAGTCAAAACAAGGGTCTTGTCCACCTCGTCTTTGACAATACTCAAGGCCCCGTAACTCCACTAACATGCACTGTGGTTTTCAATCAGTGTTAGGCAAAGGGCCCCTTTGAAGATCTGATAAGTTAAAAAACTCTCCCCAGAAAAAAAAAAACACATGTAAGTCACTTTTAAAAAAACAATTTCAGGGGTTCATGACTCCCCTCAAGCCCATTAAAGGATCTTAGATTAAGAAGTGAATCCACAGAGCATAGCCATGAGTTATAGGTTGGAAAAAATTTAAATTAAGACTTGGCCAATAGCTTTTGGCTTCAGAAAAATTTCTCAATGATGAGCCTCTAAAACATTGATTTTTAATCTGTACAGCTTCCTGGCGAGCCAGGAAGAATGTATATCACCAGAAGAATGTACAACATCATTGAATAAAAATCCAATTAAAGTTCTGGAGACCATGCCAGAAAGGAGGACACACCACTGAGAAAAGTACTGGCAACTGAGAGTCTTACGTTTCCACTTCCAAGAACAATGACTAAGGTGACTCCAGATGACTGTGCTTCTGCAGAAAACAACCAGAAGACTGAACATAATACACAGAGCAACTACCTGAAAGGACTGGAGAGTAACAAGAAGCAAATGACCTCCAGTGAAGAATGCAAGCTCTCCTTGAAGAAGGCACAAGGGAGCCACAGCAGCTGGTCTCATCTGCCCAGATTTTAGCCCGGGGCTAAGAGAAGCCTGCGGTGCACTCAGAGGCAGTGGCGGGGTCGGGGTGGGCGGTGTCATGGCAATACTAGAAAATATGTTGATAGTATATCATATAAATATGATAATGAAAATACACATATCAAAATTTGTGAGATGTAGGCAAAATAGGGTATACAGGGAAATTCAGAATTTTAAATGCCTATGTGGGAAAAGAAAAAAAGGTCTAAAACTCAATGATCTAAGCTTCTACTTTAAGAAACTACAAAAAGAAGAATAAATTATACCCAAAGCAAACAAAAGGAAGAATAAAGAGTAGAAATCAATAAAACTGAAAACAGAAAATAATAGAGAATATCAGTAAACCCAAAACCTACCCTTTGAAATAAATCCAAGAAAACTAAAAAACTTCTAGCTAGAGTGATGAAGAAAATGGAAGACACAAATTCCCAGTATTAGGAATGAAAGAAGGAGCCTCACCACATGCCCTTCAGACACTAAAAGGATAATAAGAGACTATTATGAACAATCTAATGCCTACAAGTTTGACAATCTAGATGAAATAAACACATTCCTTAAAAGAAACAATTTACCAAAAGTGGCTTAAGAAAACTTGACAGACCTATATAAATTAAGGAAATTGAATCCACAATTAAGAACCTCCCCACATAGAAAACTTCAGATACAGATGGCTTCACTGGTAAATTCCATCAAACATTTAAGGAAGAAATAATACCAGTCTTAAAAAAACTTTTTCAGAAAATAGAAGAGGGAGCATTTCCCAGCTCATTTTATGATGCTAACATTACCTTGATTACAAAATCAAAGACATCACAAGGGAAATGCGGAGCAATATCACTCATGAACACAGATATAAAAATTCTCAACAAAATATTAGAAAATAAAACCCAACAGGATTCAAAAAGGATACTACTATACATCATGTTCAAGTAAGGTTCATCTCAGAATGCAAGGTTGGTTTAACATTAGAAAATCAACCAATGTAATTCACCACATTAATAAAATATAGGAGAACCACATAATTATTTCAATAGATGCAGAAAAAAAATCTGATAAAAATCAACACTCATGATAAAATCTCTCAGCAACTAGGAATAGGAGTCTTCCTCATCTGATTAATGTCATCTATGAAAAATCTACAGCTAACATTATATTCAGTGGTGAAAGATTTCATGTTTTCTATCTAAAATTAGAAACAAGGCAAAGCAAAGATACCCACTCTCACTATGTTGATTTAACTTTGTACTGTAAGGCCCAGGTAGTGAATAAAGCAGGAAAAAGAAATAAAAGGCAGATTGGAAAGGAAGAAGTAAAACTGTCTTATTTGTTGACAATATGATTGTGAATGCAGAAAACTCTAGGGAATTCAGAAAAAAGCTAAGAAAGTCAATTTAGCAAGTTTGCAGTATACAAGGTCAAAACACAAAAGCTAATTGTATTTCTATATAACAGCAAGAAACAATTTAAACAACTCAATTTATAATGTCATTAAGAAAATTAAAACACTTTGGGATAAATTTAACAAAATAAGAATCACACACTGAAAGCTACAAAATATTTAAAGAAAAATTAAAGAAGACTTAAATAAATGGAGGGATATACCAGGCTCATGGATTGGGGGACCAAACATTATTATGATGTCAATCTCCCCTAATTGATCTAATATAATTCAAGATAATTTAAAAATTTATATGGAAATGCAAAAGAACCAGCATAGCCAAAACAATTTTGAAAAAGAACAAAGCTGGAAACCCATATTGATCTGATTTTACGACTTGCTATAAAGCAATTATTAATCAACATAATGCCATAAGGATAGACATATCAACGGAACAGAGGGTCCAGAAATAGACCCACACTTATATGGTAAATTAATTTTTGTAAAAATGTCAAGGACATTCAAGAAAGTCTTCAACAAATGGTGCTGGGGCAACTGGCCATCTGTAGGGGGGAAAAAAAGGAAGTGTTGACAAGGATGTGGGGCAACTGGATGTTCATTTGTTGCTGTTGGGAATACAAAATAGAACAGCCACTTTGAAAAAACATACACAGTACCTTATGAAGTTAAATATATATTTCACTCCCAGAGAAATGAAAACGTAAGTCTACACAACAGTGTGTATATAAATGTTCATAGCAGCACTATTTGTAACAGCCAAAAGTGGAAGCAACCCAAATGTCTGTTAACTGGTGAATAGATAAATTGTTTACCCATGGGTAGACTATGGTATACTGCTCAGCAACAAAAAGGAACAAATCACAGTATAACATGGATGAATCTTAAAACTGTTAGGCCAAGTGAAACGCTTCAAATACAAATGGCTGCATACTATATATTTCCATTTATGTAGAATGCTAGACAAGGCAATGCTCTAGTGACAGAAATATCAGTAGTTGGCTGGGGTCGGGGTGGGGGAGGGATTAATTAATTTTAGGGTAAGGGAATTGTTCTGTATCTTGATTGTAGTAGAGGTTACATGATTGTTTGAAATTATTAACATTCAGCAAATTTTTCACTTAAAGTAACTGTATGTAAATAATTTAAAATAGGAGTGCTTGATTCTGATTGTGGGTCACAGACATTATAATAATGGAAAGAGGACTGGCTGTGTTGTCTAGAGACCTGTGTTGTAGGCTTGACTTGGCTTCTTAAGCATTATCTAATTTGGAATAATTCACTTAACCTTCCTGAGCTTCCACTCCAAATACAAAATAGCAAAAAAACATACTGTCTTTGTCTTCCTCACAGGGACATTTGTGAGGGCAAAGTTAAAAGGCGTTGGATACTAAAACTGTGAGCTATTATCCAGGAGCAATGAGTAGCTAGCAGCATACCAGCACTCTCATCCAGGACAACTAGAGCTAGGCAAAATACAGAAATTATTTATTAATTTATAAATATGTATTACATTTATTAATTTATAAATTATTAAGTAATTACAAATTATTATCTCTGTAGACAACAGAAAGGTTCTGAGGTAACAAGAAATAAAGGGGCTAAGATTCCTGTACTAGTTTTCTATTGCTGCTGTTACCAACCAACCACAAAGTGGGTGGCTTAAGACAACACACTTATTACCTTGCAGTTACTCGGAAGTCTGAAAACAGTCTCACTGGGATAAAGAAGATGTCGGCAGGGCTGTGTTCCTTTCTGAGGCTCTAGGGGAGAATCCATTTTCTTGCCTTTTCCAGCTCCTAGAAACTATTCACATTCTTGGGCTCATGGTCCTCTTCTTCCATCTTCAAAGCCAGCAATGCAGCATCTCTCCGACCCTTCTTCCATCATCACATCTCTCCCTGACCCCAGCCAGGAAAGGTTTACTTCTAAAGACTCATGTGATTAGAATGGACCCATCCAGAGAATCCAGGATAATCTGTCTCCCTGTATCAAGGTCTTTAATTCATTCACATCTGAAAAGACCCTTTTACCATGAAAGTAATGTATTTACAGGTCTGGGGATTAGGATATGGACATCTCTGGGGAGCCATTATTCTGTCTGCCACAACTCCAGAGAGGGAAGAACCCCACAGAGCCCCTTTTATCCTGGGATCATTTGCCAATTCTAAACTCTGCCAAGAGCCTTAGAATTTAGGCTTTGTACCCACAAAGGGCATCTGCTAGGGGACACAGAAATGAGCAGAGCATTTATAACAGAGACTTGGGGACCCTAAGTAAATGGCTACTTTTCATCTTAGCACATTTGATGAATATGGGATCTGCGTAGGTCAGGGTGCTAAAACCCTAAGTGGAAAGCCTCTGAAATGCAGAGCACTGTTTTTCGTCAGTTTTGTGAGCAGAGATTAAAAGTTCAACCTATTTCAGGAGGAAAGGCCTCATAGAATTTTATTTTTGTCTGTTGAAGACGGAGAACTTTAACAGAGAACTGGAATCCATAAAAAAGAATCAAATGGTTATTTTAGGAGTACCACACTTAAAATTAAGAATGCATAAGATGTGTTTAACAGCAGACTAGACAAGCAAAAGGATAAGATTAGTAAATAAGAGAAGAGGTTGACAGAATATCCACATAGAAATACAGATATTTAAAAGAACGGGAAGATACAGAAAAGAGCCTTAGAGATATGTGGGGTGCAATAAATGGTCTAAAATTTGTGTAATTCAAAAGGAGAGAGTCTAGGGAAAAAAAGAAAGAGATAATAACAAAACTGATGAAAGTATCAACCTAAGATTCAAAGAGCTCTGTGAACCCCAAGCACAATAAATACAAAGACAACCACACCAGGGCACATTACAAATTGCTGAAAATCAAATAAAAAGAGAAAATCACAGAAACAGTTGTGGGGGGAGGGGAACACATTACCTTCAGAGGAGCAACAATTGCACTGACAGCTGATTTCTCAGGAGAAACTATAGAAGCCATAAGACAATTGAATGAAACTGTAAAATGTTTAGAATTAGACATTCTATGTCCAGGGAAATTAGAATTCTATGTCCAGGGAAAAGGATTCTTCAAAAATAAAAGGAGACCCAAAGGTATACATTAAATATGTGCAATTTTTAAATATATCAATTGTACCTCAATAAAGCTTTAAAAAAAGGAAAGGCGAATAAATACATTTTCTTGCCAATAAAAACTGAGAAGATTCATCATGAGAAATCATGAACTAAAAGAAAAAAGAGTTCTTCAAGCAGAAGAAAAAAAAATCCCACAAGGAAACATGGGATTTCAGGAAGAAATAAAGAGCAACAGAAACAGCAAATATGTAGGTAAACATAAATGAATATCAACATATACACTAACAATGATTTGTGGGGTTTATATGTATATAAAATTAAATACATGACAATAGTAACACAAAATATGGGAGGATGTTAATGAAATTAAAGTGTTCTAAGGTTAACATTCTTGGAAAAGTAGAAAAAATTAATAATTTTAGTATGACGGTAATAAGTTAAGGATGGATGTTGTGATTTCCAGGGTAAGTACTAGAAGAAGAGGTCATAATGCATAACACAGTAATAAAGAGAAAAATAGAATACTTAAGCCTCCTTTCTGTCCATAAAGTCTCAAAGAAAATGATTTAAACACTTTCAGTAACATATTATTCAAGACTCAATTTGTAAAAAACACTTGAGTTGCTATCAGCATTGGTGTAACCAAACACCTACTACCACATGAACTATTTTTTGGCATTTGATTTAGTCATTTTTATAAACGAGCAAATTCACAGACTTAGATAAAAAGCAAACAGATTTTAGTAAATATTTTATTTGAACTAAATTAAAGTTTAACTTTGTAGCCACTTGTATTCATTATCACTGAAATCTAGCAAACTCCCATTGAAACTTAAGTTGCCCATAGAGAAGTTGGAACTGGAATGTTCAAGACAGTCTAAAGTTTTGAAAAAAATATCATGCATCCCGTGGATCCCCCAAAGCATGGCTCATCCACAACCCTCCTCCTCGTTGCTTCTTTCCATGCTGGGACTGTGAATTAGTCTAACCCCATATTTTCCTTCCTCTTTTCACTTGATCTCTCACCTATATATGTCCATGAAGAACTTAACTGCAATGGAACGTTCAGGGTGGTTTTGTAGGAATTCTTTGGTTTGTCCATCAGCCTCCAAATGTCCCCAAAGAGTCATGCCCTCTGGTCCAAGCAAAGCCCACAGAAGTCGATTTAATGGAAACGGTTGCCCCTCTGTCATCTTGTGAAATTCCAGTCAAAGCCAGAGCCAGGGTTGAGCTGACTCCAGGTAGTAAGTTAGTAAGTGTGACTTGCTTGGTGATAGCAGCAAACTTAGCCTGGTTTAGTAGGTAATAAAACTAGCCATTCACATAAATTATGAAAATTGAGTTTGGAAATGAGGGAGTGGCGAGGGAAGGGGACTCTTGGAGGTAGTCAGTGTTTGCTTGGTTTGAACTTGAGTGCCACACTGTTGATGCAAAACCTCTGACCAGTAGGCCCAGGTCCATCAGGAAACACATGGCCAAGGTGAGCTTCGCACTGCAAGGAGAGAAGCCTCTGTCATTCCTCAACTGGGACAAGGCTCTTTATGTAAAACCAGACACATGAATCCCACATGGCCGCCCCACTCGAGTTTTTGACACTGGTGTGGGGAAAAAGTCTGTTGTACCAGAATTTGATTAAGAAATGAGAGGATGCAGAGCACAGTAGTGGTAAATAGCTCTCTCCTTTATCAGTGAGAATGTGAGCAAGTGATTTAACTTAGGCCTTGATTTACTCATCTATAAAATGGGGATGATAATTATACCTACGTAATAGAGATGTGATGATTCACTGATACGACACATTTAAAGCACTAACACCGTCCCTGGGTGAGCACTCGGTAATCTTGTAGCCAGTGTATTATTATTGTTTTTTACTGAAGACAAGACTAAGCTATATTGATCTGCTTACAAAACCAGAACATTTGAGCACCCAAGGATATCTACGTGAATATGCTGTCTGGATTTAAGCCACTCTCTCCTACCAAGCTCACAGGAGGAATAACGCGCTGATGTCACCTGCAGTGCCGCTCCGCCGGTTGCTGACACGCTGCAGAGTGAGAAGGGGGCGTAGGGATGCCAGCCAGGCTCGGCCTTCCTGCTGATTGTCCCTGTGCAACAGAATGTAAAGGGCCAGCTCTCTCTTTCAGACCCTTGCTCTGCTCCCATCTCTGCAAGGCTTGAACCAGGAAAGGCTCCTTCTCGGGTGTGCGGTGCCCGGAGTGATGGGAGATAGGGACCAGCAGCACGGGAGAAACCCAAGGTGCTTCCGTGACAAAAGTGCTCCGGGCCGTCACACCGGATATGCAAGGACAAGCGAGCTCTCTGCGGCATTTGGGGCGGCACTGGGGAAAACAAATCAGAGAAAACAAAGACACCCACCTGCTTGCAGACGACCTCTGTGCGAGCTGGTCCCAACGAGGTGTCCACACGTCGCAGGATCCCTGTGTCACTCTCATCAGAGCCAGACGTCCCGTGAGCCTCAGAAAACGAAGGCCATCCAGTGCCTGAGCAGTACTTTTTCTCAGAGCTGTGTTACACATCATGACACTACAGCTGTGAAGGCTGCTATTACCATACAAGGAGCATTTTACGCCCCGAATCATTTTTCTACCAAGCACGATTCGATTCCCTTCTCCTCTGCCAGATCCCAAGGCCAGTTCTGTGAACCACTGGTTCCACAGGAATCTGCCCACTGCATCTCCACTATTAAAGACGCTGTCTTATCAGGTCAAAGATTTTTTGTTCTTTTGATGTCGAAGGCATCCCTCTCAATGGGATGATGGGATGTCGAAGTCATCCCGCTCAAGGACTAAAAACATGAGGAGCTTTGTGAACTGTTGCACGTTAGGAAACAGATCAAATCCCTGTGTTCTAAACGTAGGAAAGGGGGAAATCGAAATGAAATAACAGTGGTCGAAGGAGGGCATTGTGAGGTTAGCGTATCAGAGAAGCGTGAGAACTGATGAAACAGCCGTCTTCAGCCACCGGAACTTCGGGTTATCTAAATTCAAAGCCTGACTGCCTTCAGGGGTTCAAGAGCTGCCTCTGTCACTTCTTAGCTGTGTGAAATTGGACAGGCTGCTTATTCTCTCCAAGCCTCAGTTTTCTCATCTGTAACATGCAGATAATCACATCTACGTTATAGAGATGCTCTGAGGGTTTAAGGAGCTGTGCTGTGGAGCAAGTGGTGATACATCAGCCTGGGCACCCGGAGTCATCACCGCAGTGCAGGGACCTTCCTGGGGAAGCGCCACAGGGACGAATGATGCTGGGGGGGGGGGTGGCAGAGGAGCCGGCAAGAGGAGGAGGAGAGCAACAAGCAAATCTACTCATCAGAGACTCACTCTCTAAGTGCTTTGAAAGATGACTCCCTTAAATCACACTAGGAAAACAAATTTTAAATGGCAGGGAAATGGCTCTCTCTATCTGAGGAGGAGAGACAAGAAATGAATTGTAAATTCTGCAAAAATAACCAAAAACACCAAAAACTGAGTAAAGAGGGGGGAAAAGTGGCAAATAATCAAATCCCTAGACTATGAGCACAGAAGGAAGCTCAGTTTAGAGCACGAACCCCAGCAGAGTCTAATGTAAGACAGAGACTCAGACGTTCTGGTCTTGGGACCCCTCTGTACTACAAAATTACTGAGGATCTCTGAGAACTTTTGTTTACATGAGTTTTGTCTATCAATACTTAACAAATTAGAAATTATAAGTGAGAATTTTAAAAACATATGCATTAAATTATTTTTAAAAATAATAAATTCATTACATGCTAACATAAATAACCTATTTTTACAACAATAATTCTATTTTCCAAACTGAAACAAACATTTAGTGCAAAGAGTTGCACTGTTTTATAACTTTGTAAATCTCTTTTCTGTCTAGCTTAAAAAAAATGACAATTGACTTTTTATATGTGCTCGTGCATTCAATCTGCTGCAATGCTGTTTTGACTGAAGTGTAGTAAGAGCATGTGGTCTCACGGATACGCAGTTGCAAAAGGGAGCACCTCGAAGAGCCCTGAAAAGATCCCAGGAACTCAGGTATAGCTCTGAGGTTGACTTCTGAGAGACTCGGGTGTGAAGCCAGGCTCTGTCTGTTATGTCTATGCAACCTTGGCAAGTTATTTAATCTTGTAAAGCCTCTGTGTCCTGATCTTCGGAATCGTAATGGCATTGTTATTTCATGGGGTTACTGAGAGGATTAACTGAGATGCTTTCTACGTTTACTGTTTTTAGCATAGTGTCAGACACGTGGTACTTAAGTCAGTAGCTATTATTTTTTAAATATCATTATTATTAGTAGTAACAGGTATCCATGAAATTTGAGCAGCTGTGGGTCCAACTAGAAGTGTCTGCACATTCAGATTGGGTTCTCTGCAACCCTTTTTGTTTTCCAAGGGTTCAAAAATATTCATCCGAGCTACTTTGGTCCAGGGAAAAACATTTTAAGTATCTTTTAATCATAGCTTTTCCACACTGAACATTATATATAAACTAGTGATCATTAAAGGAATTTTGATGGAGAATTATGAATATAATAATTTTTTTAATGAATGAATCTAAGACTAATAAAAAGTCACTTAAAACATTTTATGGGAAACAATAAAAGTTTTATTGATGCAATTTACAGAATCTGGAGATTTACCAGGTAATATGAGAGGCCCATCATATATCATTTAAGAGTGAAAACTTAAATATTAAGGTGAATTAGAAATTCCAATATACACATTTAAATGATTAGCAGATTGTAAGGCCCTCCCTTGAGAAACTAAAACCATTCTGGACCATCTTTAGTCATGTACTCTTAGAGGTGCTTCTTTTGTTTAGTTTTGTTATATGTTTATTTGCTTTGTTTTTAATCTTCATTTCTGGAAATTCCACAGCCCCCAAAACAGCAGCAGAGGCACTTGGTAATAACTGACAACCCTCATGGTAAAAGAATTTTCCTTCCTTTGAAGGAATGGGAACACACAAAAGGTTAACAATGTTACTTAGTTCCTATTAACACGTAGGATGTCAGGATATTCTGTAAAAAGGGAACTAACATCAGGCTCTCAGTTTCCTTCTGTTCCAAGATTTATGACCATGAAACATGTGATCTCACAGTAGATTTTAATAAACACTTTCAGAGTCAGTGTGGGGGGGGGGCAGGGGGAGGAGAAGGGAGGGGAATAGAGGAAGCAGGGGAGGGGCAAAGTCACAAAATTCCAAGGTTAAGGAAGCAACAGCCTGGAGTCCCCAGGGGAGTGATAAAATCCCGAGAGCGCTCTTGACTTGGAAACCCTGGATTAAATGTCTCTGAGTTGTCTCCCCCAGAATGTGCACCATACTGGTTTGGCCTGAAGGGAAGTGTGCAGGCAGCAAGGAGCCCAGCAGCCAAGAGACAGTGATCCCTCATTCACTTGATTCCTTAACTGTTTAGTTGACTTTTCACCTGGTTTTGACTCTGTACAAGCATTTGAAGGAATGTTTACTTCTTTTCTACTCCTGCTCTCTGTTACTGAGGCTGGAGACTGGGGACAGAAGAGAGAGGGAAAATGAGAAGTCAAACAAGGATCCCTACAGCTAGCCACCCTCCTGAATGGGAAGCACCGTCAGGAATATAGTCTTCATTTATAGATTCTCATTAATTAGAAGAAATTCTCAAGAGTTCCTCATTATCAAAGACACATTCATGTATATGGCCCTAAGAAGGATCTGTCTCTAAGAATGTCTCATTGCTAACATGTATCCAGTGCTTGGCATGTGTGAGGCATTGCTCTGGTGCTTTCACATGTATTAACTCATAACTCAGTTAATCCTCCCAACAACTTTATGAATTCAGTACTACTAGCGTGCTCATGTTACAGGTGGGGAAACTGAGGCACAGAGAGGTTAAGAAACTTGCCTGAGGTCACACAGCAATGAAGCCAGGATGTACATTTACAGACTTAGCCACTGTACTACACTGTCTTGCCTATAAATAAATGCATCTTTAAGAAGAGTACATTCTGGAACATAAAAGATTCTTATGAATATATTCTTATTTTTCTCAGTCTCAGCTGCAGCAGCAGCAGCAGCGGGAGGAAAAAAAATGGAACAAACTCAAAAGTCCTTAAGAAATGAAAATGGAAACTGCAACTAAAACTAAATGATTAAAAAGAAACCAACAGGTTGGCAGGTCATTAAACTGGCCACTTGATGAAAGGGCTTTTGGGGAACTGGCTGGTATTCTCATTAGTCTTGGCTGCTTTGGGGATGGTCACTCAGCTTCCTTAATTTGGACGAGCACTGTGCTAATACAGTAGCTACTGGTCACATGTGGCCTTTCAAGTTTAAATTATTTAAAATTATTTAAAATGAAATAAAATTAAAAGTTCAGTTTTTCAGCCGCATCAGCCGCATTTCAAGTGCTCAACAGCCATGTGTGATTGGTGGCCACCGAAGTGGATGGAACAGATACAGAACATTTCCATCATCATAGAAAGTTCTACTAGACAGAGTTTTTTGCTCTGGTCTCTCCGGTCCCTACCTGCCCCCAACATTCTGTGATTTCCTGACAGAACCTGGCTGGGCATTGGGTAGGAAGAGAATGTCATCTTTACAGGTACAGAAACTGGAACGCCAATGAAGTTAAAAAACAAAGACTCAAATGTAGGAAGGAACATGCTCTTGCAAAGATGACCTCACATCTTTTGCCTTCACAGTCGAAAGATGGAAACAGAACATCTGGCTGGTTAATGCATAGTCACAAGGCCGTGCTTTATACTTTTACAACACGGGTTCTTTGGCTAAAAGCAGTGTGGCCATCTCAAGGTCCCACTTCTCCCTTTTAATAGAACCAAAGGTCAAAAAATAACTAATGGTTCAGAAATATGCAACCATTTTACTGTTCCTAGCTTCCCCCAGGCCATCTCAGCTTGACTGCCGTCTTTTCTTTTTTTTTTTTTTTAAAGATTTATTTTATTATTTATTTATTTATTTTTTGGCCATGCCGCAAGGCTTGTGGGATCTTAGCTCCCCGACCAGGGATTGAACCCGGGCCCTTGGCAGTGAGAGCAAGGAGTCCTAACCACTGGACTGCCAGGGAATTCCCCTGACTGCCATCTCTGCTATCTCCTCACCAGCCACCGACAGAGTGAATGAATCCGGACAAAGGCCTGCCCTTCCGTGAGCATGAAGGAAAATCAATCCTAATCGTTCCTCATCCTTGCAGGCGGGGTCTGGCTTTCCAAATTCAGCCCACATTAGCAGCCTAGGAAAGCCCAGTCTGCTCAAAGCCCAAAGCACATAATGAAGCGCTGCCTAATGGAAGATTCACAGAGCTGGCTTGATTTATATTTTATTCTAAACCAATTTAGGGTTGATGCAAAAGAAAGGAAAACATCTTTGAAGTTCTGAAAAACAGGACTTCAAAGATGTTTTCCTTTCTTCTTCATCGAATCTACTTTTTTTTAGACTGTTTCCTGCATGTCTAAACAAAAAAGCCTTTGTGGAGAGATTTCAGATCCTGATTGACTTAAAAGAGGCTTTGAAATCAAGGGACAATTAAATTTACTTTTAGCTGCATAGAAGAGGGCATGGCTGTCAAGCACTGTGGGGAATCTATCCTCATAAAATTCTACATCTTCTAAATTAAATTATAAACCCATTTCTCCCTGGGAGAGATACAGTTTTAATCACATGGCCAAGCAAATACCATTATGGTTTAGATTTATTTAAATACTTTCCCAGGAAAAAACCTCTAATAGCTTTATCTTAAGGTGCCCACCAAGTTTGTTTTGTTTTTAGCTGTTTCTTGCGGATACAGAAAGAAAGAATATAGGCTAAGAAGTTAATGCTCTAAACACTAGAAATAATCAAGATAGGCAAGAATCTTAAATGAACAGCCCTCCTTATAGCAACCAGGCCAAATGAGAAGGGCGATCAAAAACATCATGGGTATGTATTTATCCAAGGCCCCAGGAGACAGAGATGTATGAATTTAGAGGCTTACTCTCCTTCGGTACCTTTTGATCTTTATCTCACCTGAAGAGCGGGCTGTCACAGCACACACAGTGATACATTCCTGATTCCTTGTTATTCAGGTAGATCCCACTGAAAGGCTGAAAGCAAATGAGATACATCAGGTTCAGGTTTCTCATAATTCCGGCAGGACATGATACAGCAGATCCAAATCCAAGATTAAGTCTCCCAATAAAGGAATTTTTGTACTAATTTGACAAAGTGCAAATATCACTGGAGAGAAAATTACAATGCGCCCAGTGAAGAAGCCTACAGGCTTGTTTACGACCGGCCTTTATTGTGCCAAATATTCCAATTATGACATTAATAATGCTTTGTATTTATATAGCACATTTCACCCAAGAACATCAAAGCCTGTGAAAAAGCAAGAGAACCACACCTCTGGATTGTGTAAGATCTCGGTCACCATTTCAAAAAAGTTAATACAACAGGAATCTAGTCCACTGTCTAAAACACTTTGAAATCTCCAATTAAAGACAGGATTTAGATACATAAAAAGCAAAGCTCAGTGAGATTAGGGTTGTGCCTTTAATATGCTTCACGTGGTGTTTAGGACACTGCATACTTAATAAATGCTAAATAATGAGCTAGATTCTCACAGGGCCTAAGTTACTACTTAGATGAAATTACCACGTTAATCGTGGCTTAAGGAGTTTGCAGGTTCCGAGAGGAACACAAGGAGACTTGAGGCAATGAGTGAGCCAAGACTAATTTTTTTAAATGTTATTTTGTAAACTGATCTCATTGTTTGAAAAAAAAAAAAGGCTATTTTTGCCCAATTCCTTTCGTCATCTCCTCTGTCAAAGGAATGTCAAGAAAAAGAAACTCTTGCACGAGCCTAGTGTGAAAATCTACAAGCAGTGGCTCGTGGCAGGCGCCGTCTCATTTTATGGAGAGAAGCTGAGGCACCGGGTGGGTCACCGAGTCCCAGAGCTGACTCAGGAAACAAGCAGCCCCCTTGGTCCTCTCTAGACGTCCCACCTCGACAAATCCACGGGTCAAACATTCACATTCCTCGTGGTAGGATTAACAGCACATTTTCAGGGAGCTGCATAATGGACAATTTCAAATTAACCTACTGAGCCCACCATCTCAGCACACTTGGATGTTTTTCCTCTTTAAAAACCCTGAACTTGGCTGCAGACATCCAAATAGTGGTGAGCTGGTCTTTTTCTGGCCTGTCCCCTCGAAGACCTGTACCCAACGCTGGCACGAATGGGCATCTGGAATGAAGAGGAAGTTTCGCATCCTCCCTACCTGGGCTGATGAGACACACATGCCAAAGGGCTGCCCAGACCTGAAGGTGATCTAGAAAAGCCTACTCATGCGATCTGGACAGCCTGATAATATTCAAAATATAATTCTGTCATTGCAGGGACAGTGGGCAGAGGAAGTGACAGGGAACTGGTAGCACAGTAAGTTAAAAAAAAAAAAAAATCAACCATAAAAGAATGCTTAGCCGACGTATTTTATGAAATGACATCTCTCCTCCACCTCCTCACCTGATTTCCTCTGTCTGCCCTCTTACCCTTCCTCCCCAGTTTTATACAAGTCCTACCACTTATTTAGGGCTTCTCACTTGTTCATTCCAGTATTTACTTGAAAACCTAGTGTGTATCCAATGCTGGAAGACTTTATTAAAATCCCACCCACAGGAAGTTTTCAAAAATACCAGTATTTCACCAGAATCTATTGGGATCTGCTGGCCTGTCTAACGGCTTTAGCATCGGTGGCGAAGTTGAGGGTGAGACCACGGTTATACGGCCACAGCACATGGACAGCTTACCTGAATTTTGCAGGGACTGCTAAGTTCAAAGATATAAATATTCTACAACTTTTGAAACCGCTGCGCTGTGGTCCACTCTGTGGGGTCTGCTTCACCAATGAAAATATCTAATAACCTGGTTCAATAACTATATTCCAGTGGTCATATTTAGGACTAAGACAGACTACTTGTTGGGAAATGCAGCACAGTAAACATGGTACATACTATAATGAGGAACCACTGAGGGCTGTTCTCTCAGGAAATGAAAGAAAGCTGAGATTACTGAAGGCAGCGTCAATAACGTGTCCCCCTCGTGGCCTGCAGTCATGCGACAGTCACCACGGTTTATTTTTTGAGTGCCTGTTATCTGCAGGCACCATGTTATGTGCTGGGGTATACCAAGGACGGCAAGTGCTAAGAAGAGAAAGTACTGGTAAAAGCAAACCCATTGGGGCTGAGGAAAGGCTTCCCTGTGGGAGTGAGAGTGGGGCTGAGAGCTGAAAGGTAGGTTTGAATGGGTCGGGGTGTTGGTGGTGGGGGAGGACACGGGGTGAAAAGGCCTGAACCGAGGGGAAGCCCAGGGTCTGAGAGCTGAAAGAGGACAGTGTGGCCGGAGTGCAGTGACCAGGGGGAAAAGTGGCCGGATCTGAGGACAGGGGTGGGAGGTAGGGGCCAGAGCCTTTAGGGCCTTATTAGCCACTTTTCAACTTTTCTCTTTACTTTGAAAGCAGTGGGAAGCCACTGAAGAATTTCGAGCAGGGGGTGATGTGGTCAGATCTGTTTTCAAAAGATCTCTTTGCCAGCCATACGGAGAATGGCAAGGTGGGGAGCAAGGGCAGCTGTGAGGAGAGCAGCTGGAGGCAAATGCACACAAGCCAGGGCTGGTGGGAGCCTGGACCAGCCTGCAGGTGAGAGCAGCGGAGAGAAGCCGAGTGATGGGAAGGTCATTTAGGAGGCAGAATGGGTGAGCGAGGCGACGGAGGGCAGTGTGTCCAGAGGAAGGATTCTGGTTTGCACAACTGGATGGATATTCATGGCCGAAGAAGGAGAGCAATGAAAGGCACCAGATTCTCAGAGCAGAGGATGAGTTAGGTTTTGTAGCGAGATAGATTCCAACCTGTCCTGCCCTGCCCCCAACACATCTACTCAGAAACTGTCGATCGGTGTAGCTTACCGGTTCCGTCCCTTTTTCTCTTGTGACGTGGAACTGCTCTGGAGTCAGCTTCTTCTGCCACTCACTCTTGGAGAGAACCGGCTTCCGCTTTGTAAGGGACCCTGTGTTGTTAAATAGGAATTAAAAAAAAATTAAAACAGCAAGGCCCAGAGTGCTGAGGTTGACTTCCTTGGATTTGTCTAAGAAAATTTAGTTATTTCCCCAAAGAATTCGAGTCATGCCTTTACTACAAATATTTATATTTTTAATTGTTTTTCGTATTTCATTGCATTGTTTGGGATCTCAAAATAACTACGGTATAAGAATTTATTTAATGGCATTGGTCGACAAATTGCAAATTATAAGATGGGTGCTACTGACTTTCAAATGATGTCTTTGATCAAGGTAAGGACTTTAATATATTTCTATATTATTAAAATATATTTTGCATGGAAAAAACCCAGTAAGGCACAATGACCTTTTCTTCCCTAGCCTCTCTCCTAAAGTGCACCATCTCCCAGCAAAACACGCCATCCCTTCCCCTCCCCCTTCCACCCTTTCCTTCTTCGCAGAGACCAGAAAGCTCAGGTACAAAATACTGTAATTGACTCATTAGTTTAATAAGAAATGAGTAATA
The DNA here is from genome assembly GCF_965194805.1 of Balaenoptera borealis. Lineage (NCBI taxonomy): Eukaryota > Metazoa > Chordata > Mammalia > Artiodactyla > Balaenopteridae > Balaenoptera > Balaenoptera borealis. The sequence continues at coordinate 172,506,102 of NC_138866.1, read as the reverse complement.
AGTAGAGAGCCAGTTTTCCAGTCCTGCTGGGGCACAGAAGATAAGAGGCAGCTGAAATATGAAATAAGGTAGAATAAATTCTCCTTGGGTTACTAAGGGTAGACATTCATCTTTCTTCTATTACTACGTTCAAAGGAGTGTTTCCTGTCAGGATACAGCTGGGAGTAGCTGAGTGATTGGAGAGAAAAGATCGTGGAGCCAGTGGGTTATTAAACCCTTCTTCCTTGCTGGTTTATAAAGATATCTCTGATTTTGTTTGTCAAGGGAAGTCTTTTATTAAAAATTCTTTTTGTGTGGAAAAAATAAGAGACTCCTATAGCACATACTCCTGAACGGGAAACTGAGACCTACCATAATCTATTATCATGCTTCATGGTTTTTTTCCCACTTTTGTCTTCCTTTCTTCTGCTCCCTTCAGCTTCTATCTTACAACTTTTTTTCCAGTGAGTGTAAACAAAATAACTTTAGCCAAAGGGAGGTAGGAAGCCTAATGTATATTATAATAAATAAACGTTTTAATCATCCAAACGTTTTAATCATCCAACGTTAAGACTATGAAAGGACCTTATCATCTGCTTACACCTCAACTTACAAAGGAGAAAATAAGGCCCAAAGGGTTAGTAACTTGACCACAGCACTGAAGATGAAATGTTAAATACCTGTGATGTCACCACCCACATAACAAACATGTCAGAAAATCGTAGCTGAATTTCATTTTTGGTTACAAAAAAGAAAGTCCTAAATAATCTCTCAGCAAGAGAAGACTTGTGTCTTCATCACGAGTTCATAATACTGCACAATATGGTATTTTCAGTATTATATATTATTGACTGCTTATGGTTGTCTACATTTTATTTAAGGGTTTTTATCTGTTAAATATATTAGAAGGTGTCCTTTCTTAAATACTTTTTATAAGGCCACAGGGATTTCTTTTTTCCAATGGAAATATACCTCTGAAATATTCCTATGGAACTACTGCTCAGTTACACACAAATTTTTCAGGAACTCAGCTTCTGGGGAGCAAAGCAAAATGTATTCATGTGATAATTATTACTGCTTAGTGACTTTCAGAGTTATTATACAGAATGCCAAGTAATAAAGGGAGAAGGAATGATGAAATTTTTAAAATCACCATTTTTGCAATCGCTAAAATAATAGACGGATTCAAGCAAGAATCATCAGGGAATTCTAAAACCCTTGGGTAAAAAGACTGTTGAAGAATGGAATAGTTACACATTTTCAAAATGTGATCCCTCAAATTATTAATTTTACAAGTAAGAAAATGTACCTTTACGATGGAAAAGTCTAGAAATCACCACCTCAACCAAGTAAGCAAGGCTAGCATCACTGACAGTGGGGCCAGCTGACATCATGTGCCTCTGGGTGGGACGCGCTGCACTGGTCTGCTCTCAGAGAGCTCAGCAGGACTTCTTAGGGACACCCAGGAACACTTCATCCTCATCCCATCTACTTCTCCATAGAAGTGACACTAGATATTCTCTCTTTCTGGTGGAGTCTAATCCCTCAGCTTCCATGACACTAAATCCTCCTGTCTCTCCAGTTCCTCCCTCTCAGCATCCTTTCTCAGCTCCCCTTCCTCAAGCCATCCTTGAATACTGGTGTTCTTTAGAGGAGTCTGTCTGTCTTAGGCTTTCTTCTATCATCCCTCCACACCCCCTCCCCCGCCCTGGGAGATTTTATCCTTAAAGTACCATCTACATGATGAGACTCCCAACCTATTTTTTCCCTCCATCCTAGATCTCTCTGCTGAGTACCGGATCCATACACAATCCACACCCGGATATCTCCACTAGGCCCATCCCAAACAAAAGAATTTCATGTATCTCCTCCACCCCAACCCAAATCTGGTCCTCCTCTCATGTGCTCCAGCTCATCAATTCCATGTTTCAAACCAGAAAGCCAGGCCATCATCCATGACTCTTCCCTTGCCCTTGCACCAAGCCTGTTGGTTCTACTTCCTAAATAACTCTAGGATCTGCTCATTCTCACCCCTCTGCAACTACCTTGGATCAGGCCACCATTACCTCCAGCACAGATTATTACAGGTTTTTTTCTAATTTGTATGCCCTCCCCTATTCCGACCGCTTCTTTTCCTCACTGCCCAAAACTGTTCAATGTGACATAATACCCTCAAGATAAATTCCAAACTCCTTGATGTGACTTCCAAGGCTCTTCATGGTTGGCCCTGCTTACCACTTCCAACTTCTCCCTTCTACTATGCTCCAGTCCCTCTCAACTGTGGTCCTCTGAGTTCCCCCAGAAGACATCATAGTTTGTTTAGCTTTTTACTTGTTGTTAAGATGGAGTGAAGACTTCTAAGATCCTTACATGCCACGACAGAAACCGAAGTCTCCAATCTCTGGTCTCAGTTTACATGTTATCTTCTCCAAGAAATATTCCCTGATCCCCTAAGTCTGGGTTGCAAGCTCCTCCTCTGGGTTCTCACGGCCCTCAGTGCTTCCATGATAGACACGACAATCGCAGGTTAATCTGTCTGGATGTCTCATTCAACTAGAAGCTGAAAGTCTGAAAAAACTGTCTTTGTTCAGTGTACCCCTATTTATCAGTGCCTTGGCATTTGATAAATATTCATTTCTTCATTCATTTGGTCATATTTACAGAGCACCTACTATATGCCAGACACTATTCTAGATGCTGGGGATACAAACGTAAAGAAAACAGGCAAGAATCGCCGCCCTTATGGAGTTGAGGTAAAGTAACTAAGAATGTAAAACTTTAGATGATTTTTTCAAAAATCACAAAGGAGATTAGAGAGTGTGAGGATGTGTGTGTATGTATTTATGCGTGCATACACACACACACACAATTTAAAATAATGAGGGAAGGCCTTATTAAGAAGGCGACATTTCAGCAAAGAGTTGAAGGAAATGAACAAACACACAACGTGAATACCTAGGAGAAGAGCACTGCAGGCAAGAGGGGCACCAGGCTGGGTGTGCCTGGCGTGTCTGATGAACAGCAAGGAGGCCAGAGCAACGGAGGTGGAGTCAGCAGGGAAGGTTAGTACAAGGGACAGCAGACAGATGATGGGGGCCAGATCATTTAGGGCCTTGAGGGCTATTGTAAGGACACTGGCTTACGTTCTGAGTGAGTTTGGAAGTCATTGGAAGGTTAGCAGAGGCATGACATGATCTAACATATTTTAAAAGGATCAGTGGTAGATATACTAAAAAAATATTTGAAGCAGGGTAAAGTCTGAAGCAGGGGAACCATTACAGAGGCTACGTTAATCTGGCTGAGAGGTGGAAACCTGGATCAGGGTGGCAGCAGGAGAGTGGCTAAGAAGTAGCGAGACGCTGGACACAGTCTGATGGTAGAGCCGGGGGATCTGCTGATGGGTCAGATGTGGAGGTAAGAGAAAGCAAAGGGCCAAGGGTCATACTCCACAGCTTCTGGGCTCTGAAAGATGGGGGAAGACTACAGGAGGAGTAGGTTTGGGAACCTGGTTTTGAATTTGTTAACTTTAAAAATGCCAATCAGCTATTCAAGTGGAGATGTCAAGTAGGCAGTTGGATACATGGATTTAGAGTTCCAAGAGAGGTCTAGGATGAAAATATAACTTTGCGACCCCTCAGCCTTTAGATGTTATTTATCTTGGGGACTGGAAGATCCCCAAGTCAGTGAGTGTAGACAGAACAGAGAGGCCTGAGGGCTGGACCCTGAGGCTCTCCGCAATATGCAGGTTGAAGAAATGGGGACAAGCAGAGAGGTGGGAAGGAAACCACAAGAACGCAGTGTCCTAGTGAAATGGAGCAGGACCCTATGGTGCTTGCCCCCCATGTCCTCAGTCTGCCTTTTGTCTGTGGAAAAACTTTAGCCAAAGAATAAGTTTAATCAGAGAAGTGAGAAAATGCAGAAACAAAGGAAAACAGTCCAACAAGACTAAATAATAATACTTTTGTCATTAAGTATAGTCAAGGACCTTTAGTTCCTCCTCAAGGGCTATAGATAACATTCTGAGCCATATCCTTTGAGCTGTCTTACAGATACTTAAACCCCCTCCACCAGGTGGAAGAAGTTAACTACATGATGACCAGACTGTAACCATGACATAAGCTGCCACAATTCTGAGAGCTGGCCTTAAAAAAATGGGAACAAATTGACCCTGGAACTGAAGATTAACTGTACTTAAAACAATCAAGATGATGCCGATCAGACCACCGATGACCAACGTCAAGATGACTGTCAGAGCTGACTGCGCTGTTTCTGCGTGTAGCCCCCTCCCCGCATCTATAAAAGCTCTTGCCCACTGATTGTCAGTGGGGGGAGTCGGCCTTTGGACAGGCCTCTGCCCCTCCCCCGCCAGGCTGCCGGCCTCTGAAATAAAGCAAACTTTCCTTCCCACCAACCCGGCCTCCTTATTGGCTTTAGAGCGGCGAGCAGCCCGACCCCACTTCCGGTTACAGTTTCTGGCTCTCAACCTGGGGCTGCTGTACTCTCGCGACATCTGGCTCCCGGGGTTTTCCCGAGCAGAGCCGCCATGACGACGCGGCGGGATGGCTGTGAGGAGCCGCTGCTCGAGGCTCGCTGGCCCCGAGAGGGGGCTTTGGGGGGACGCTCCTAGCAGCTGCCGAAACCATGTGTTTGGGGGATTCTCCCTGTTTCTCCCCTGCTTGGCACTGGCTGTCAACGTACGCTTTTCCTTGGTGGAACGGAAACATGCTGGACAAACTGACGAGCTCCATGACCGAGTAAGTCCACGGGTGTGCAGCCGGGCCGACTTCTCTTTTGAGCACGAAGTGCTATCTGCGTATTTTGCCAATTGGTTCTGACGTGTCTGACACTGAGGGCTATTTGTGAGCACTGAGTGTGTCATTTGGGCATTTTGCCAGTTGGTTCTGACGTGTGTCTACTGTCGAGGACCCTTTGTGTTGGGTAAGTGTTTGGGACTCCACATGGGTCACTGTCTTGGAGGATTGTGACAGTTCTGTCTTCTGGTATGTGAGTGTGTATTTCATTTGTGTGATTGGTATCTTTGCTGTCTTTTGTAAAATGGGAAGGTCAGGTTCAATTCATTAGAAAAATTTTAGCTATGAGATTACGACTAAAGAAAAAGGAAGATAATTTTTTTTAACAATATATGACAACAGTATTCTTTATACTCTGGAGAAGAATGGATAAGATGAAACTCTTTTGAAATTCCAAAACCGCTTCTTTTTGCATATGCAGTTAGAGAAAGCTGGCTTGATAAAATACTGTTTTCAGAATTCTGACCCTGAGAGAACAAAAATATGCATAGGAGAAAGCTTGAAGTTAACTCTTATCATGTCCTTGAAGTACAAACACAGCCCACTTTGCCTGAGACTTCAGCCTTGGGTTAAATAGTAAAACTTCAAAAGATGTTTGGGTTTATTAAACACACATCTTGTACCACATTAAAGAGAAATTATGCTATGAGAAAAATGTTAAGTTTTTAGAGGTTATGGAATATGTTCTTAAGTTTGCCAATTAGTAAATGCTGGTATAACAGTTCAATTACTTGTTTCTTGGTTTTGTTAAGGCTTTTAAGGGTTAAAAATTGTAATATGTAATTAAAGCTACTAAAAATGATAAGGGAAGCATTTCAGTGTGGAAAGCAAGTAGGATATGTGTTGTCGGCAAGAGAAGGTATAAAGAATGGAGATATATTTGCTGAGGAAAAATGAGGATAATAATTTGTCCTACAGTTGGTTGTTTTTGGATGGGCAAAAAAAAGGGACAAATCATATGGATACAAAAAGTGATAAAAGGTTTGTGAAAAAAGGGAATTTTGAGAAAAGAATTTCGTACATTGAAGGAGTGATTAAGATTAGATTGCAGGCTTCCCTGGTGGCGCAGTGGTTAAGAACCTGCCTGCCAATGCAGGGAACACGGTTCAAGCCCTGGTCCGGGAAGATCCCACATGCCACGGAGCAACTAAGCCCGTGCGCCACAACTACTGAGCGTGCGCTCTAGAGCCTGTGTGCCACAACTACTGAAGCCTGCGTGCCTGGAGCCCCTGCTCTACAACAAAAGAAGCCACTGCAATGAGAAGGTCGCAAACCGCAACAAAGAGTAGCCCCTGCTCGCTGAAACTAGAGAAACCCCGTGCACTGCAACAAAGACCCAATGCAGCCAAAAAAAAAAAAAAAAAAAAAAGATTAGATTGGATTTAACTAGGTAAATGACCTTTGTTATTAATAGTAAGCTGGTACAAAACTGGAATTAGGTTTTCTTTCTCCCTGTTAAGAGAACAAAATTATCCAGGAATATTGAGGTGCTTTTGATAACAGATTGTAAGTTTCTTTCTCAAGCTAACTTCGAGTATTCCAAAGGGCCCCTAGACATCTCAGAAGAAATATTAAAGTAACTAGGATTATTTAGCATGTTAAATTATATGGAAAACGTATGGTAACTTTCAGATCATACTGCTGAACTGGGTAAGAAATTTAAAGAATTCTAGTGGAAAGCTACTGTTTTGCTTCAAACCACATTTTTGACCCCAATGTTCAGGATGGAAAAAATTGCCTAGTTATCACAGAGTATAATGACTTATGAGGTGTGTCACTGCTGGCTTTAAGTTTACTGCTAAAAGCACATGTACAATGCTTGTGTGATAATTGGCTATAAGTGATAAAATGTATAGCCTATAAAATGTTTCCCCGTCAGCAAACCTCTGTACTTGTTTATGTCTCACTAGTCCTCCCCACAACGTGGATAACTAGGCCAATATATAAACAAGGCCCCAAGTCCACAACACAGGGTTAAATGCAGCTGCACTTTTAACCTTTCCATTTCTTATGTAATTATAACAAATGCTTATTGTATACCTACTAAGCACCAATATTGTGATAAAATGTTTTTAGGTTTTTTTTCATTTATTCTGTAAAACAACCCTACCATTATCACTATCCTTATTTTATAGAAGAAAAAAACAGGCTTCAGCGTACCAAGTTCAAGACGTGCCCAAAGAAACAGGGTCAGTGATTGACACTGTCGACTCTGAAACCCCCTTAACCACAAAACTAGTACCTGCCCGTCATTCTCAGTGGTTGCCTACTAGTTTGTTGAATTGAACTTTCATGGTTTACTTAAGCATTCCTTAACTGATGGACGTTTGGGTTAGAGCCAGTTTCTAGTTCTTAAGAGTACTGTTAAAGACATCTCTGCATATATAACTCTGTTCTTCTTTAGAATTATTTCCTTAGAAGGAATTCCCAGGAGGGGGTGTCTGATAAGTTAGCAGTTACTGTATTGGTGTCTGGCCAAATTTTAACGTTGCTGAAGAACCTCAGATTCCAGGGCGATTCATTAGGCTGTTTCTGACAGCACCAAGTACAAACATGAAGGACAAATTTCTGCTGAAACCACCACCCTATAAATGGGAATGAGAAGAGCTCCAGCGCACAGCTGTGATGTTTCCATCACCTGTGGTTCTCAGGAAACCATTGCTTGGCACAGAGTAGGCACAGAACAAATAATGAGATTGGCTGACTAGAGACACCAAGCGGTTCTGAAGAACATGGCCCCAAGTCATGTTGGATCAGTTCCCACTGCACACTGCCAGGGCTTTTATTTATTTAACACAGCATTTTGAAAACTTAAGGGGATAAAAAGAATTCCAAGTGACTGGGTACATTTTCAGCACAGATATGTAGCTTTAAATGTCTTCAATGGACACATAACAAATGGATTCAGAGATGGGATGGCTAGGCATCTGCCCAGAAAGCCAATGGACACGAGGCACTGGATTCCCCTGAAATAGGCCTGAAATATAGTGCCAGCTAACGCACGTCTCCACAAGTGACTCCGTACTAAAGGATGAAATGTAAACGTGCCCCAGTCCCACAGAGCAGCCAAAGGCATTTTGTAGAAAATACACACGCTTTTCCCTAGTCTGTATCACAGCCATTGACTAACGATGGTTATCAGGTTAAAGGAGGTGTGGATTATTAGTCCACACGTTTCCCTGGGTCCTGGAAACACAGAAATAGAGCAGGTCAGGGAGCAGATCCACAGGCATGCAAAGTATGAACCGCCTGCTTCTCAGACGCGAAAAGCAGCAGACATAACTGGAGAAGGGGGACAGTATAACAGAGCAGGGGCCACTGCAGCAGAGAGCGCGCGGGGTGGGCTGCTGAGCCAACACCTTGAGGCCCGGCTCTAGAGCATAACATTTTATGCAAAAAAAAAAAAAGAAGTGTGTGCACGTTTGGAGAGAGGACCAATACCTTTACACAAATCCTTACAGGGGTCAGTGACCTCCCCCCCCACTCCCCGCCCCTGCCAATTTACAACCAGCTGTCGCAGAAGGCAGGAGGTGGGCGGGCAGGGGCGTCCCGAAGGAGCTTCCCCAGAAAGTAAGCGCCAGGTCCAGAACCAGCAGGCGGGCTCCCAAGTCCTGGCAAGTGAATGGAAACCGAAAGCCGGGAGGTGGCGGCGGGGCCTGCGAGGCCCGCGTCCTACCTGCGTCCCCAGGTCCGGTACTCGCGCGGAGGCCGCCCCGGCCCGCTCGGCCCCGCACCCCCCACCCGGGCACTTCTCGGAAAGGAAGGCTCCTGAGCGCACAGAGGAAGCGCGCCATGACGCTGTACGCGACCCGGCGGGGCCCACGCCACAGGACCCGCCCACGCCCGCAGGACCCGCCCACGTCTTCGATGCTCCGCTCCGCCTCCTCTCACCTCCCTTCCTGTCCGGTCTCCAAGCACCACACTGCGCTGTGCTCCTTACCCCACTCCTGCCCTTCCCGCTTTCCTCCTCCTAACCGCTTCCTGCTCCTGCCCCTACCGTCTCCCCTTGGCCTTCTTTGGCCCCCTCGGCCCATGTACCGCCTACCTCCCTGCGCTGCTCCCCCAAACCTGGCTCTCCCCTTGCAGGCTCTTCCCCTGGTCCCACCTCACAGTACCCATTCCCACTCTACTCCCCATGCCCTCTCCCCCCACCCCACTGATCTGTTTTAGTTTGCATTTTCTAGAATTGTTTATAAATGGAACTATAGATTAGTTTGCTTTTTCTTGAGTTGCACATAAGTGGAACCATTTTTTATTTTGTCTGGCTTCTTTCACTCAGAATAACTAATTTGAAAGCCCTTCCTGTTCTTGCATGTAACAACTGTTCATTCCTTGTTGGTGCTGAGTACTATTCCATTTATAGATATAAAACAATGTGTTTACCTAGTCACCTGTTGATAGACATTATCATTCCCAATTTTTCCTTATTAGAAGTAAACCTGCTGGGAACATTTCTGTGCAAATCTGTGTGTCACTGACCAGAGTTCTTGGACTCCTTAATCAATAGAAATTGATAAGAGGCCAGACAAGAAACTCAGGCAAGGCTCTATTGGGACTCATACTGCAACATGAGGGAGCGAAAACAAGTAACAGTTTCCCTTGCTCGCTTCCTGAGGCAGGGCAAGCTGTTTCCTTATATGGGGTGAGGGTAGGTGGCGGGTCCAGGGGCTGTGCTGGAGGGGTGGCTTGGGTGGGCTGGCCGCCCCTTTGGTGGTGCTGTGTGCAGGGGGCCTGTGCAGCATCCTGCTTTTGCTTCCAGCTCCTCAGAAGTGGCAGTTGTGTTTTTGGTCTTTTTGTATGTGTTGTTCATAATTTGCCCCAACTCACAGTTAAATTTACTCCCTTATAGTTTCTTTGTATTTTGTTTCTGGAGGAGAAAGTTTGTCCAGGTGCAAGCACTACAGCAAAGGGTCCCAGGTCCCAGCCTGTCTCATTTACATGGACATGTGCTTTGCTTTCTCTTGGGTAAATAACTGGAAATGGAATGGCTAGGTCATAAGGTAAGTGTAACTTTTTAAAACTACCAAAATGTTTTCCAAAGTGGTTGTTTCCCCTTCCATTCTGGGGAGGACCACCAGCTTTACAGAATCCACCAATGCTCCTCTCTTCCAGAAACACCCTCACAGATACATCCAAATAACGTTTAACCAGTTATCTGAGTATCTGGTGGCCCAGTCAAGTTGACCCGTAAAATTAACCATCACAGTCCCAAATTGAATAAATAAATAGGAAAACAACAGGGGGAACACTGTAATAACCTACAAACATTTACTATTATGAATTTAGGGAAAATTAATATTATCTATTTGGACAATACTCAAGTCTGACTGGACAGATGGTTAAAGGATATGAGGAGATGGTTTGCACAAGGGAAACTACAAATAGTGTACAATCGCTTGGGAAAATGTTTAGCTTCCCTAATAATTAAAGAATTGCAAATTAAAAGAGTCCAGTATACTACCTCCTACATATTAAATTAATAATAGGTTTTTTTTTTTTTTAAACCAAAGTTAACAGTGCTTTGGAGACTCAAGTATACTCATGCATTGCTTGTAGAAATAGTGGAATAATTTTTCTGGAAAGAAATCTGACAACATGTACCAAGCATCACAGAATTCATTATATCCTTCCATGTGGCAAATCCACTCCCGGGAGCAAATCCCAGGGAAAGAATTCAATAAAGAGAAACACTCGATTTTTGCAAAGATGTTTATGCTTTTCATAATAATAGAAGGATCCAAAATCATTAGCAGCTAGGAAATGGCTAAGTAACTCTTGACAAAGTAATACAATGAAACATCATATAGCCATTAAAACTTCAAATTTAAAGATTATCTGGGTTTATGGAATGATCTATATGAAATAATGCCAGTGGGAAAAAGTAGAACACAAAATAGTTAATACTTAAGAAAAATAACGTAAAAATATGCGCTATGAAATTGATCTGAAGCATAAAATTTTGGAAGAAAACTTTTTTGGTGAAAGATTTTTTTAAATTTTTCTCTTCAAATGATTTTTAATTTCACCAATGCTTCGTATTCCTTTTAGATAAATTAGAAAATAGAAGTATACACAACACAATTCTTGAACACTATCTCAGAAATCATTACTGAGAATGTTTTGATGTGTATTCTTTCCATCTTTTTCACACATACTGTAGTTGATATGTTTTAATTACTTCCCTTTTCCCTGAACTATACTCTCTCTTTCTTTCTTTCTTTTTTTTTTGAAGAATATACTCCTGCCTCAATCCCCCATTCTCATTTATATAATTTGGATAGGATGGCTCTAGAGCAAGATTTCTCAAACTCAGTCCTTTAGACATTTGGAGTCAAATAATTCTTTATTGAGGGTGAGGGGATGGTTGGGCAATGCCTTGCAGGATGTTTAGCAGCATTTCTGGCTTCTACCCACTAGATGCCAGTAGCATCCTCCTCCAGTTGTGACATTGCCAAATGTCCCCTGGGGGGAATCACTGATAGGATACAGATGACTGTATTCTGAAACAGTTTAAGTGTTGTTTACTGTGTTTTAAAATCTGTCAGTATGTTTTTACAACTTGATTTTATTATTCAGTATTTTGGTTTTTAAAGATTTATTGCCGTAGATAGATAGACAGACAGGTTTAGATCTACTTCATTCATTTTAACTGCTGTGTAGAATGCATTGTATTGACAAACCTGAGGATATCCATTATTCTACTTAGAGACAGTAGGATGTTTTCATTCTTCAGCTGTTACAAACCATGTTACCATGCTACAAATGAACGACTTTGTACAAACCTCCTTGTTCACCCAAGATTACTTTAGAATAGACATGTAGAAGTGGAACTACTGGATCAAAGAATAATGCATCTTCAGCTTTCCTTGGTGTTCATCAATTGCTCTTCAAAGTGGTGGTACCTACAATGTGCATGAGTCCATTTCCCCACATCTTCACCAATATTTGATGTTATGAGATTTACTAATTATTGCCAATATGATGGATGCACAATAGGGTTTCACTGATTTCTAATTTTCATTTCCCTGATTGTTAATGGGGTTGAGAATCTTTTCAGATGCTTAATAGCCACCAATTCACAATTTTTGTGAATTGTATGCATTCTTGTCTCTTTTTCTTTTAGATGTTTCTCTTTTTGTTACAGCTGTGTTGGAATTCTTTATTATTATGCATACCAATTATTTGATGATTGTATGGGTTTTAATTATTTTCTCCCATTATGTGAATTTGATTTTTACTTTGCTCATGATATCTTTTGTACAGAAGTTTTAATTTTTAAGTAGTCAGATTTATCTACCTTTACAGTTTGCTTATGTTCTTTTACTGTGTTTGTTCCCATATGTGTGTGTTTATAATTTTGTACAAACAGTACACACTATTATCATCAAAATGTATGCATTCTTTCCAACTTGCTTTTCTTACTCAGTATTTTGTTTTAACATTTTATTTTATTTCGTTTCATTTTTTAAAGATAGATTTTATTCATTTAAAAATTTTTGGTTTTTATTTATTTTTGGCTGTGTTCTGTCTTCGTTGCTGCGTGCAGGCTTTTTCTAGTTGCGGCGAGCGGGGGCTACTCTTCGTTACGGTGCACGGGCTTCTCATTGCGGTGGCTTTTCTTGTTGTGGAGCACAGGTTCTAGGCGCACGAACTTCAGTGGTTGTGGCTCATGGGCTCTAGAGTGCAGGCTCAGTAGTTGTGGTGCATGGGCTTAGTTGCTCCGTGGCATGTGGGATCTTCCCGGACCAGGGCTCGAACCCGTGTCCCCTGCATTGGCAGGCAGATTCTTAACCACTGTTCCACCAGGGAAGCCCTGTTTTAACATTTTACCTGTATGGATTTTTAAAATCTATTTTATTTCTTTTAATGGATTTTACATAATAATGATATTCTCTTGTGTTATCTTCTAAAGCTTACAGTTTTTATTTTCACTTTTAAGTTTTTAGTCCACCTGAAATTAATTTTTGTGTATAGTGTGAGGTAAGGGTCTAGTTTTGTCTTTTTCTACATGGAGAGACAATTGTCAGAGCCATTTATTAAATGTCCATTTATTAAACTATTTATTTAAAAGTCTGTTCCATTAGCCTCTTTGTCTATCTCTGTACCAATACCACACTGTTTTAATACTATAATTTTATATTAAACCTTACTATCTGGCAAATATAATTCTCCCTTCTTCAAAAATGTATTGGCTTTTCTTGGCTCTTCATTCATCCAAATGAAATAAATTTCACCTTACATGTGAAATTTAGTTGCATAAAAACAACTTTATTGATGGGACTTCCCTGGTGGTCCAGTGGTTGAGACTCCGCACTTCCACTGCAGGGGGCATGGGTTTAATCCCTGGTCAGGGAACTAGGATCCCCCATGCCGCGCAGCGCAGCCAAAAAAGGAGAATAAAAAAACCTCTATTGAAGTGTTGGTTGAAATTGCGTTGAATTATTGAATTTACAAGTTAAAGAGCAATTTCTATTTTTGATAATATTTATTAAACTAATGTAGCTTTTCATTTATTTAGGTTTTATTTTATATTTTTCTTCAGTTTTATGTTATTATTGAGAAAGGAGTTGCCCATCTTTTGTTAGATTTATTCGTAGAAAACTTGTAACTTTTGTTGCTATTGTGTGTGTTTCATTTCATGTTCTAATTTCTAATTATTTGTTGCTGGTGTATTTGAATGCTGTTTCAGTACATTGATATTTTATACAGTAAGATTGACAAATCCTCCTCTTATATTCCACAGTTTGTCTTGAAGAGTTTCTTGAATTTTTTATGAAAACAATCTTATCATTAGATCATCTTTCTTTCTTTCCAGTTCTTATATCTTTTATTTCTTATTGTGCTGGCTTGGACTTCCAATAAACTTCGAATAGATGTAGTGAAAGCAGGCATCCTTTTTTTGTTCCTGACTCTAAAGGAAATGCTTCTAACATTTCTCCAGTATGCATGATATTTATTGTAGATTTTTGGTAATCTTTACTAGGATGTAGATGTTCCCTTCTATTCCTAGTTTACTAAGAGTTTTTGTCATGAATGAGTGTTGAAATTTATTCGTTGGCTTTCCAGTATCTAGTGAGATGACCATATGTCCTTTCTCTTTTACTATGTTAATGTAGAGCATTATATTAATAGACTTTCTACTAATGTTAAGCCATCACTGAAATCTTGAGATCAACCCAACTTAGTCATTATGTATTTTTTTTACACATTTTTAGACAGTTTGCCAATATTTAACTTATGATTTTCACATTTATCTTCAAAACTGAGTTGACTTTATAATTTTCCTTTCTCACGGTGCCATTGCCTGGTTTAAATATCAAACTTACGCTAGCCTCACCAAATGAGTCTAGAGGCTTATGGATATTGTTCAAGATCAATGTATCATAATTTTAATGGCTTCACTATTGTTTGTATCATAATAGACTTACAAATTGAAGAAGATACTATGTGTCTAGTTTGTCAGTAATTTTAATAGTGAAGATAGTAAGTATTTAATAAAACCAATTTTTAAATAATCTGTTATTTTCCTGATCTGATTTTGCCCCCATATCACAGAGGTTTTGAGGTCAGATTGGTATGGCTGGCACTTACTTTTTTCACTGAGGTTCAGCTCCTCTTCCAGAGGACTGACATTCTTACGGCTCTGAAGACTGGCATCATTTCAGATGACCTGGGTTGGCCCAGGGAACTTGAGGTTGGCCTTTGACCTCCTGGGCCATCTTCTCTCTATCCTCTGACTATGCTAATTCATTTTCTCCCATTAAAATATGAAGGCTTTCTCTGCCTTCTGTGCTTCTCTGGGTCCTCTACTTTTTAAGACTAATCTATATTCGTTTCTGGGTTCTTCAAGGGAGCAGCCCTTATCTCTAGCATGATCCAGAGAGCTGAATTCTGACTCCTAGTAATTTCCCTGTTAGTCCCTCCCTCTGCTCACTTTCCTTTTCATGAGCCTTTCTCTTTATCTAGGCAATACAGTTTCAGGACAGTTTCCACTGGCTTTTCGTCATATCTTTGCAAGACCTCAAGCCAGTCCTTGAAATCCTGGTATCACCCTCCTGCAGCGGAGGAATATTGAAGCACAAAGGAAGGACTAGATTTTCCTTCAGTTGCATTTTAATTTCACTGGGTCAACTGAACAAGGCTTTCAGAGAAAACATCATTTGTAGCTTTGAGCACCTTCAGCAACTTCTTCAAAACCGTGGTGGTAAATCTCTGAACATATTTACAGGGGAAGGTGAATTCTCTCTCTCCAGATGGCTCTCCACCACAAGTTAATCCCACTTAGTGTTACTGGTGATTGAATTCTCCTGTGAGAAGGAAATTGTATGAGGTCCATGAACATTTGATGTATGGATATTTCTAAACAGCCTGACTTGGAAAAGATTAAAACAGCCTTGTATTCCCAATCCCTCAAACCTCCTCACCGGCGGGACCCAGATTTTAATCTGCTCCAGGTGGCTAAACTCAGGAAGGCTTATAGCTCTCAGCATCTTCAATTAATGCCAAGTGTAATCACAGTTGGCAGAGTGCAGGGTGTTCTGGCACATTTCAGGGATGGGCATAGAACTTCTCTGCCAAGTCCTCAGAGTACTGTCTTTTGGATTGCACTTTTCATAATCAAGAGCTACCATGAGGCGCTTCCCTGGTGGCGCAGTGGTTAAGAATCCACCTGCCAATGCAGGGGACACGGGTTCGAGCCTTGGTCCGGGGAGATCCCACATTGCCACGGAACAACTAAGCCCGTGCGCCACAACTACTGAGCCTGCACTGTAGAGCCCACGAGCCACAACTACTGAGCCTGAGTGCCACAACTACTGAAGCCTGGGAGCCTAGAGCCTGTGCTCCGCAACAAGAGAAGCCACCTCAATGAAAAGCCCACGCACCGCAACGAAGAGTAGCCCCCGCTCGCCACAATTAGAGAAAGCCCGCGCACAGCAATGAAGACCCAACACAGCCAAAAAAAAAAAAAAAAAAGCTACCATGATTAATGAGCTACAGGCAATGGAATCCCCTACACTTAAAAATCAGAACCATGGAAAAAAAAGTAAGAGCAAATTATTCCACATAGCCCTGGGTTTCTCAACCTCAAAAGCTTTGTACAGAGCCCTTCTTTGAGGACCGTTTCCATGAAGACAGCTGAGTCTGATTGAGTTGTGTTATATCTGAGTGTGAGAGAGGTTGCCCACTGTTCTGCGTCAGTGTGTGTATTTATTTTGATTTTGCTCATGAGTCCAGAGGCATTTGGAATTGGCCACACTTAAAGCAAAACGAAAGCATCAAAACATTGGATATGGGAAGTAATCACATAACTGGACTCGCCTTTTCCTGCTTGATTCGCTTCTGGTATGAGGCAGTCTGAAACAAGATGTTTCCAGAGCTTGTTATAGGGACAACTCTGCAATGGAAACTGAGAGCACCTTCAGCAAGTCATAAAGGTCCAACTTATACTCCAGTACCAAAAAGAAAGTTCTACTCAAAAAAAATTAGGTGTTGAATATATGCTTTTCTTTAATCTGATAGCTATTGCGAGGTTAAAAAACTGAAGCTTCCTAAATTCCACCGGAAAAACAAGAAATTCAGAGTTACAAAGCAGATGAAGGAGAGAATAATCCTTCTATTTAATGCCTCTTTAGATACACTACCAAGATGATGGAGTAAAAAATCACCTCCGGACACTATAAGAAATGTACAACATTTTTGATGTAGGTAATAGCTTGGCTTATATGACTATCAACAGGTCATGAGAGAACAAGAAAACAGGGTTCGTGTGTTTGGACTAAAGTAAAAAAAAGCTTAGTAAGTCCTTGGCATTTCTCTCAATTTTATAAATTACTAAAGTTTGTATTTAAATTAGATTTTATTAGTCATTGTAAAATGGTGCATTGACTTCATTACACATTGTTTTTAAAAGCTGGAGAAAAGGATTTCTAATTCTGTTTTATCACACATGACACAAAAGTGTTTGTAATGACTTTGTGTCGTGAGACTCCCCACCAGTTGGGAACGTTGTCATTCTCCTATTCCATGGTTTATAGATGGAGATTACAAAGCATGTGGTTGTTAAATTGTTCGTGTTCACATTACGATAGCAGTGACGGGATTAAATCCGAGATGTTATCTGTAACGGAAGAATTTGCCTCGTTATATGAAACCAGAAGCCCTCTAAGTGTTTTGACAGAGAAGAGCTGTAGAAATGATATCTCCCAACCTGGAGCAAGCCCACACATGAGTCTCAGTTTTGTCCCGTTGGATGTGGCCTGCCCCCTTTGTCTTGCTCTGCTGTAAACAACAACAACAAAAGAACGTGTTGGGCTCCCCTTAGCACAGCTCAGGCAGAAGGGCAATTTCTAAAGAATGTGAGAAATGCAGAAGGAAAATCAGAAGGAACAGAGAATTCTGTTCCCCCATTGGAACAGAATGCCTCCTCCATTCACCCATCATCTCCCACAATCTGATTTCACTGTACCCAGACCCCCCCCTCCCTCCCCCGGCTCCCCTTCCACTTAAGTTCTTCCAATGTGCCCTCTGGAACTCTTTCTACCATAAACAAGCCCCTGCTGTGAGGCTCACGTTACTTATGTCTACAACACCCGTGACCTGGTCCTCAGTCCTGCCATCTGTCAACCTTCAGGTCACTCTCCCACATTCACTGAGGACATTTGCACCTGGCCCATTGTCTGTCTTTCCAGCCCCACTGCTGGGTGACCTGAGTTCATGCAGGAGACTGTTCAAAACCCTAGCTGCAGGTCTGTTTGGCTCCCAAGTTTAATATCTTCCTCTGCCCCCTTCAGGAGGCTGGAACATCAGAATCGCTAAGCCTGGCAGCTTAAATAAAAGGTGATACCCAAAGCTTTTTGTCTCAAGCAGCCACTGGAACTCCCAGTCATAGAATCAGAAATACCTCAATGATCGGGGAAATTGTTCTTATTTCTAAGATGTATTATCTGACACAAGGCAGATTTCCAAGCTTCTAGTTGAAACTGCTAGGAAACAAGGTCCTAAAAGTTTCTCTTGAGTGCAATATAGTCAGTGGGAATTATTAAGGATGCATTCATGCTAATTTAATATGTATAAGTTATCATAGATATCACTATTGATTTTGTGTGCAGCTATGCTTATGTGATTTAGTGAATATAACAGATTTGTAAGGTCTTTTCCCACAGGAACAGAGCTACCCCCAAGAACCATTACACTTGGCCTGGGGCATTATTTGCTTTTGTTTTCTAATTGCTCCATCTGTTTTTGTTTCTTTTTTAATCTCAGTCCTTGAATTTTTTTGGATTGAGTTTTTTGGTATTCCATTTTCCCCTTTCTGTTGGCTTTTTAAGTTATACCTCTTTGTTTTATTTATTTTTTTAATGGTTGTCCTAGGGATTACCATATACATCCTTAACTTATCACAGCCCATTATACCCAGATAAAATCTTTTTTAAAAAAAAAATAAATTAATTAAATGATTTTTGGCTGCGTTGGGTCTTCGTTGCTGTGTGTGGGCTTTCTCAAGGTGTGGCGAGCGGGGGCTACTCTTCGTTGTGGTGCGCGGGATCCTCATTGTGGTGGCTCCTCTTGTTGTGGAGCACAGGCTCTAGGCACGTGGGCTTCAGTAGTTGCAGCACGCAGGCTCAGTAGTTGTGGCTCACGGGCTCTAGAGCACAGGCTCAATAGTTGTGGCGCACAGGCTTAGTTGCTCCGTGGCATGTGGGATCTTCCTGGACCAGGGCTCGAACCTGCGTCCCCTGCATTGGCAGGCGGATTCTTAAGCACTGTGCCACCAGGGAAGTCCCTCCCAGATAAAATCTTAAACCATATGCATCCACCTACTACCCTCTCTTTGTGCTTTTGTTGTTATACATCTTCAGCATACAGTATAAACTCCAAAGCACATTGTTTTATTTTTGCTCTAAATAGTCAATTAACCTGTAAGTAAAAATTTTAAAAACAACCAAAAAAAGTTTCTAAATATATCATTTCTGGTGTTCTTCATTCCTTTGTGTAGATTTGAGTTTCCAACTGATATTAGTTCCCGCAGCCTGAAGAACATTCTTTAATATTTATTGTAGTACAGATCTGCTGGCAATAAAATCACTTTTTTTTAAAAAATCTCTTTTCACCTTCATTTTTTTTGAAGAATTAGATTTCTTTTTTTTTTAAGAATTTAAAAAAATTGAAGTATAATTTACAATGTTGTGTTAGTTTCTAGTGTAAAGCAAAGTGATCTGGTTATACATATATATATTTTCATGTTCTTTTCCATTATAGTTTATTACAAGATATTGAATATAGTTCCCTATGCTATACAGGAGGACCTTGTTGTTTATCTAAATATTTTATATATAGTAGTTGTATCTGCTGATCCCAGACTCCTAATTTATCTCTCCCCCCCTTCATTTTTGAAAGATATTTCTGCTAGTTAGAGAATTTTAGGTTGACAGTCCCTCCAGCCCCCCCTCACTAAACACCAGCACAGTAAAAATGTCATCCCATTTACTTCTGGCTTCATTGGGTCTTATGAGAAGTCAGCGGTAATTTTTATTCTCCTACCTCTAATGTAATCCTCCTGCCATCCCCACCAGCTGATGTTAAGGTTTGGCATTCAGCATGTTGACAGTGATGTGCCTAGATATATTTACTGCTATGTTTATTCTACTTGACGTTTGTTGAGATTCTTGAACTATTGGGTTGAAAATTTTCCACATTGTTCAGCCATTATGTCTTCTAATGTTTTTTTCTGCCTCAGTCTCCTTCTTTCCTCTTCTTCTGTGGGATCAAAAGCAGATTGACAGCTTGTGTTTTCTGACTTATAGTGTAGACTCTTTATGTTTCACTATGCAAATGAAAGATTCACCTATTCTGGTTCCCTTGTCTTATCAGAGGTAGATCTGATTTTCAATAAGTTCTACTCACTGGAGAACTCTGTAGACAGCCATGATGAAATAGAAATGACTCAGATGATCATATCTATTTTGTCTTGACTATCTTGATGCTTTTTAACCTTCTTAATTCTTGGTGTAGTGCTCTAAAGGCCCATGTTTTAATTGAACATACTCATTTTTGTTATAATGAATGCATACATTTTATTTAAAGTATCCATTTTACTGCATATCTTCACAGCTGAATAAGCAGGCCATTGCAGGCTATTTTCACTACATTTTACCTTGCTTCTCTCTGCTTACCCAGATCTGTCTGGGCTTTTGGATAACTGAATTGCAAATTAAAAAGCAGAACATCACACGCCATTTCTCTGAAAGCCAAGTTCACACAAATCTCATAATTATCTACACAGGGTGTCATCTATTTTTATGCCTTTGTAAATAAATAATCTTCCCTTGAATAAAAATCATTTGCTTCTTGATTCCTTAGTATTTATAATTTTCTAGAACTTTATGTGTTCACATTATGATTTAAGAGGCATCATGTGTAGACGCTCAATACTATAACTGCTACCTCGTTTAAGGACGACTTAAGTCAACAAGTCTTTAGTAAGTGCTTGTGAAAAGTCATAAAATAAGGGACTTGATAGTATTTCTGTCTTCATGATGCCTCTAACCAAATTAGGCAGGCAAGAAGCACACCCACATGAATGGAAACATCCTTGTGGAGAAGCTGGGAAAGTCAGGGGTAGTTTTATAGCAGTGAGACTGAAGTAGGTATGGAGAGAGAATTTGGAAGCTGGAAGGAAAGCATTCAAAGCAAGAGTAGCACAGCAAACAGACATAGAGCCAAGCACTCTACCCATACCTGTACATGCTATCTTGTTTAACTTCCCCAAGGATGAGGCATTAGTCGTTAACTGACTTTTGTAGGAGGTAGATATCATTCCTGCCCCTCTTTCATAGATGAAGAAATTGAAGTTCACAGATAGAAGTGATATGCTGCAGGCTCCACAGCCAATGGTGGTGGGGGAGGGGTGTGGGAATTTGATGGTCCAAATGCCTGGCTCTACTTCCTGTGCTCTTCTTAACCATTGTGCTCTCATACTGCTTCCACAAGGGGGATTAGATATAATAGCAGTCAAGTATCTATTCTTATTAACTGTGTGAGACTATGGGACTGATTCTGATTTAGGATTTTGCAAATAGCACTAACCCTGTATGCTTTCACCTGCCTTGCAAACCAGAAGGTTGTGAAGATTTACACCCATTTGATAGTATATTTCAGTTTCCACTCAATGGGAAGTGCCTTAAATTCAGCCTCACTCCAGTTTCCAGCCTTAGCTCTGCCCTCTGCCCTGCATTATTTTAAGATTACTATTTAGTTGTGGATAAAGTTTTATCATAACCATGATTATTACAGCTTCCAATTTTGAATTTCTAATTTCCATTTCATAGAAGAGGTGAGACTTGAAACAGGTCTTGAAGAAGTCAAGTTGAAGGAGTGATTAGCATTACAGGCATGAAGGAAAACCCTCATCAAACCCCACTGGTTGTAAAAATATTGAATTACTATGTTGTACACCTGAAACTATTATAATATTGTAAATCACCTGCACTTCAATTAAAAAGAAAAACCATTGGTTGGACCCGCTGCACAAAAAATCCTTTTGCTGGCATTAAATTTCTAGTTTATTGTACAAATTTACATCTAGGTTAATATGTGTTGGAAGTCATATCTTCTGATTAAGTGGTCAGAAGTCCTTTGCAGCCAAAGTTTGGCTTCAGCAGAATTCTACTGCCCTGATTTACTCTGTTATGATAAAGAATAAAACCTGAGATGTGATCACATCTGAATTTCTACCTGTATTTTGCAGATGTGTCACATTATATATAAATAAAGAACATTAAACTTTCAGAAGGGATATCTGAGGTTAATGAGATTGCCAGCAAATAATATCAACATACTAACCAGTATTTAATTAATCTCCAAAAGGCAATACATTGGTTAATACTTTAATCCACCAAAATTGTGGATATTTACTCATGGAAGTAAAATTTTCCTAGTACATACATACAAGACTAAAAAGCCTTTTTCTCTAAGAAAGTATAAGATAAGAGTATCCATGTGGACTAATAATGTCAGCAACATTTTTGGGGTGCCATCCTATACTGAGAGAGGTATATATATTTAGTAGTTGATATAAAATGCTTGCATTAACTTTGGTTTGTTAGGCCATCTCTTCAATGGAAAGTTCTGTTATTTAGCTTTCTAACTAGACTTGAGTCATTGACCAAACTGTATAAGTCAAAGTTTTTAAACCACCACCATACACAGACAGACAGACAGACACACACACACACAGAGAGAGAGAGAGAGAGAGAGAGAGGGCACTAATGAAAAGCTTTAGTCACGAATGCATATTCATTAATTTCCCCCTGAGGAACACTCCATCAATCCTGACATACTAATGCCTGACAAGTCAAAGCAGTTGAAGGTTCTCTTTGGGCCATGAGGCAATATTTTCCTGTGTCATACGACATGATGCATAAAGAACTTTCTTCTCTAGGGCTAAGAGACGATGAAAGAGAAAACCACAGCACATACCTTATGATAAATAGTGGAAATCTGAAGATCACAAGTGTCTCTTTTTCTTCTGTATAGTGAATTTTTTAGGAGTTACTCTTTCTAAGAGAAGTGAAACAACATTCTAGATCTTTCCCTGAGGACTGTGGTTCTATTCCACTTCTTGATCCAGTCAAATGTATTCCAGAAGAGGACTTAAGCAAACTCTGACTCCTTTATCTTTTCTTTAACTTAATTCTCTCCTTTTCCCCAGGATAATTATTTATAGAAATTGCAGTACTTGCAAGAGACTTGCTTCTGATCCCCTGGCTGGAGGCTTAACAAGTTAGAACAGAGGGTGGTGAGAGGATTCTTAAGAGTACTTGATGTGAATTCTCTGGAATTGGGGGCATACAAGCACAAGGGAGCTGTCGTCAGTTTTTGGTCAGGAGTGCCCAGTGGAGTACTCTGTACCAGCAAGTCTTGAACCGTGGTAGTGGCCTGGAAGAAGTAGGGTACAGCTCCACCCCAACCAAACTCTCTCTGCCCCCTGAGAGAAGGGAGAAGTATCCTAGTCATACCCATGGCTCCACATGAAGGAGTATGGAACCCAGAGAAAGGGTAAGAGCTGTGGGGCTTCCCAGGAGACCCCCCAAGTCAAATGATGGGGTGGTCCATCCTGAGAAAGGGTTGGACGTGTGGACTACTAGAGAGGCAGAGAGGGAGCTTAGACTATTGCTCTGAGTGGTCTTCAGTGACAGAGGGGACTGAGATGGAGCTGAACACCACCCAACTAAAGGGGGGAAGCCACCTATGAGGAGTCTACCCCATCAGTCTAAGTCACCAACTATTAGACCAAACCAAAGGCAAGCCAGAGGGCCGCCATTCTGAGTTCTATAAAATAGCATGTCAAACCCAAATCTGTTCACTTGCACTTGGATAAATATCCAGCTATATACATTCAAACATCAGTTCCTGAAAAACATTTTATTATCATAACAACTGCTGCTTATTAAGTGCTGTGAGCACAACAGTGTTTCAGTGGTACTTCCCTTGTCCTTCCTCTACCTTCCCACCAGAGAGCAGCTGGACCCAGCAGTGGGGCCAGCATCCCCCTCTACCATCTACCAAATCAACATGCTAGGGTGGCAGAAAGAATGAATAAGCAAACCATGGCCCAGACCCCACTCCTGGCTCTTGGCCCCCAAACCTAGCCTGTGTCAGGTACAGAGGGAGCTTTGAATTTAGCTAGGTTCTAATAACTGAAAGTAATCAGAAATTATAGACTCTGCCTAAGACATCATTAGGAGAATGGAAAAACTCATTTGACATAGCACCACTGAAAGTCATGACTGAGGGGAAAATGCTGCCTTTACATTCTCAAAGAATTGAAATTCCTTGGTAAATCATTTACATATATAATTCATTTTAGAAAGATTGCCATCCAAGGTGGCAGATACTTTTCTAAGTTTGGGATTTTAAAGAAGCAAGGTTACTCTATCTAGAAAATTAATTTATGAGTTACCAACGTTTTTTTTGGATGAAGTATTAATATACTTCTTATTTCATCCCTTGTCTTAAAAAATAAAATACAGGGAAATTACTGGACTCTGGGATGGATATTATCATAAATGAAATAAATTCCTTAATTAGAAGACATCTTATCTCTTAAAGTATGAAGAAAGTACCACTCTTATTCATTCACCTATGATTAGTGCCTTGAAACAGCAGTTTTCCACATGGTGACCTCATCGATAAAATGCACTCATGCATCTTACAAACTTGAGCCATTGAATGTCTCTCACCTGGAGGACCTGTCCCCATATGTCATGACAAAGAGGAAGCAGAACTGTTGAAAAATTACATAACAAGAAATGGATAACCCATTCTCCTTTTGTATGAGTTCCTTTGCTTTGAGTAAAGAGATTTTATCATCTTAAGAGGTCCAGTCACCACCACCAATACCAAAGTAAAAATAGACAAATTCCCATAATGTTAGCATACTACTTACAAGTCTGAGCCTCCGTTTTAATGGTCATTTGGTAAAATTTTCATCTTGGCTTTGTAACACTTTTTCTGTAGTTTGTATTTTATCTTTGGTATTTGAGAATTTGGGATTAAAAACAATCTCATTATATTGAACCTTTCAAATTAAGCATTTGATGTCATCTCTTATGTGACTTTAGGAACAAAGGGTAATGACTTTTAAAGAAATGAATATACAAAATAAAATTGTAGTCATTGCCAATGTTCTGCCTTAATTTTATGTAAGTGCAGAGGCTTCCTGGGATGTGTGTTAGGTCTTCACCATGAAGAAAGGATGGTGAGAAAGGACGATGGAGTGAGCTGGGCAAAAAGTAGAAATTGTGACAAATGAACACAGAACAGTTTTTTTAGATTAATCTCTGACTTTCTGGTCAAGAGATTGAGCTTGAGAAGGGCTCAAGGGACTAATAAATCAGGGACTGTTCACAGTTACTGATTATGGAGAGCAAGCCCTCGAAGTAAATCAGGTCTCCAGGATGTAGGCTGGTTTTGAATCCGGAGATGCACCTGTGGACCTCAGAGACCCAGGAGGATGTGTGCGGGGCATGCCTGACCGTATGGCAAGGGAAACTAAAAGAGTAATAAAGAAAACATGATTTTAAAATGTTTTCTCCTTGAACAACACTTTGTGATTTTCGTTTATCTCAAGATCTTAATTCTCATGCCAGCTGTGGAGTATGTTTTGCTGCTTTATAAGAGGCAAATGACTAACCCAAGATCAACTGGAACAGCCACTCAGACACTGGTTTTCTGACATCAATTCCAGTGTCCTTTCCCTGATGGGCTTGACTGGAAGGGTGAGGTTAATGCACCATGGCCAGGCCATCTCCCATAGGAATGTACTTTCAACGCAAGAATTGGGAAAAAGCCTTTCTTCTGATGAATTGTTATATTTCCTTTTGATAGACAATATGAATTTTGCATTTCTATTATTATTATAATTATAATTATTTTGGCTGCTGAAAAGCTCAGAGCCCAATTTCTGGCCTAGTCTCCTATTTTGGAAATTGCATGAAGCCTTCTGATCATGTCTTTCCATTCTATCTATATTATTCCTCACCTTTTTTATTCACACTTTTGTATTTTAAGGTGGCATGCACATTATAAGCCTCTTCAAATTATTTGTGGAACGAGGTAGGATATAAATATATCAACAACAAAAAAGAGCAAATTTGTGGCATTTGACAGCTTTAGGTTTCTGGAGGCAGAGCCATCATTCTTTTCATTTTTTAAAAAATTAATTAATTTATTTATTTTTGGCTGCATTGGGTCTTCATTGCTGCGCACAGGCTTTCTCTAGTTGTGGCGAGCAGGGGCTACTCTTCGTTGCGGTGCGCGGGCTTCTCATTGCGGTGGCTTCTCTTGTTGTGGAGCACGGGTTCTAGAGTGCGGGCTCAGTATTTGTGGCACATGGGCTCAGTAGTTGTGGCTCACAGGCTCTAGAGCGCAGGCTCAGTAGTTGTGGCTCACAGGCTTAGTTGCTCCATGGCATGTGGGATCTTCCCGGACCAGGGCTCGAACCCGTGTCCCCTGCATTGGCAGGCGGATTCTTAACCACTGCGCCACCAGGGAAGCCCCAGAGCCATCGTTCTGAGTCCTGGAAAACAACAGCTACCCCGTCTATTGTTTCACCTGCACTTGGATGAATATCCAACTGTATTTAGCTATGTTGCAAAGCACTGGAGCATCAGTTCCTGGCAAAAGTTTCATTATAACAACTGCTTTTTATTGAGTGCTGTATAAACTGCTGGGGGTGCCTAGAGATGGGCTCATGTTCTTTGGGTTCAGACAGGAAGCATCGTTCCCTTCAATACTGAGAAAATTCCTGCTGGGAAGAGGTGTAAGTCTGGCCTTTCCAAATAACCACCTTACGTGGGGAAGGAGCACCCAGAGTTGTTTCATCTGTGGATTTCCATGCCCTTCTGTCTTCTGCTCCCAGTTCCTGCCTGCACCCGTGAAAACGCCCAGCTCGGAGGTCCATGCTCTTCCTGCAATCTCAGATTTCTTCTTTCCTTTTCCTCCTCTCAGCTCTGAAGAGCAGGACCCCAGACTTCATAATCTCACTAGCCCATGACATACACAGTCTTGAAACTCAAGGAAAACATGGCCATTCCTCCCTAAAAACCCAATCTCACCATGTGAATATAGCAACGATGTAATTAAATATGTGGAACAATATAACGTTTCACTGTGAAGTACTGAATAGTTTGACAGAATTTTTAACAGACACTGGAACTTACGCCTCCAGCTGAATTTGGATGTGTTCATTCTGTCATTCTTTTTAAACAATCCAATCACCGAGTCCCATCTAGGCAGTTATAGAGGTGGTCTTTGGTATATTGTCACCATCATTAACTATGACAATGGAAATTATCAATGAATGAACACAGATTGGGGCTAAGCTCTTGGCTGAGGTTGTCAAACCTTCAGAACCCTGACTGCAGAGTTCAAGGTTGAGGGCATCTTCCTGACACAAAGGACTCGGCTAGAGCTGCACCCTGAGCATACAGTTACTCATTAGTTACACATATAATTAAACAATAGCCCATTTGTATCATCAATCTACAAATCTGCAAAGCTGAGGGCCAAGGAGTGAATGAAGAGTCATTGTGATGCAGTTATAGGTAGAATTTGCTATCTCTTTTCCAATTTAAAAATCCTGTGCTAAAATGGGCAGTTTAAAATGATAAAGCTGTCGGGTGCGTCTGAATCTCTTTCCTTGCTTTTGAATTGTTGCATTTAGATCTTAACTCTTTACTTTTCATTCTTAGTCCTAGACATCTTAGAAATTCTGCTGACTTCGAATATATTTGGTGTAAAGAATAGGGGAAAAAATAGTTGAGTGTACCTTTATTCGGCTCAAATGCCCTCAGTGTGGTGGCAGCTGTGACCCATTTCTGAATGTAGTGTTTTCCTTGTTTCTAGTGACAATCTTTCCAGGGCATGAAGAAGATTAAAATCGAAATCCCCATGGGTTATTAACGAAAAGACTTTAATTTAGAAATTCTCAAAACTGCGTGTCTCCTTCATTTATAAGTCAAAATGGTAGTTAACTTTTCAGAAGTGAGTAGCATCTGCTGTGTTTCCATATATTGGGAGAGAGTCAGCCTAGCCTAAGTGGGAGATTTCTTCCGGTTCTAGGTCAGTGGTTTCCAAAGGGTGGCCCCAGACCAGCAGAATCAGTACAACCTGGAGCCTGTTGCAAATGCAGATGCTCAGGTTTTACCCAAAAACTACTGAATGAGGAACTTTGAGAGTGAGGCCCAGTAATCGCCAGAGCACAGGTGATTCTGATGCCACTGAAGTTTGAGACCACTGCTCTGAGTCTAGAGTGAGAACAAGTGCTTGTAATCGAATCCTGCTATGAGAGCAGTGAACTCACTTTCCCTTCTTGTACTGGAATATGTCCAGGTTTGACCAATGCAAAGTAGTAGTTAATGAATGGAACATAAAGGATTACTTTTCTTTTAAAGTGGTTTGTGGTTTGGGGGGGGCACAACTCCTTGGCCTAAGTTAATGGTGTCAGTAATCACTTAACTGTTTACAGTTAGACAACGATGTCAGCAAATTGACTGGTTAGTAGCCAGTATTCTGGAGAGATGCCTAAATGTGGGCACATCCCACAGCTAATTCCCCAACCATGACCAAGGGCACATCAGCGATAAAGAACAAAATCTTTTTTTTTAATTGAAGTATGGTTGCTGTACAATATTTTGTAAGTTGCAGGTGTACTATATAGTGATTCGCAATTTTTAAAGGTTATACTCCATTTATAGTTATTATAAAATATTGGCTCTATTCCCTGTATTGTACAATATATACTTGTAGCTTATTTTATACATAATAGTTTGTGCCTCCTAATCCCCTACCCCTATATTGCCCCTACCCCCTCCCCTCTCCCCACTGGTAACCACCCGTTTGTTCTTTATATCTGTGAGTCTGCTTCTTTTTTGTTATATTCACTACTTTGTTGTATTTTTCAGATTCCACATATAAGTGATACCATACAGTATTTGTCTTTCTCTGTCCGACTTATTTCACTTAGCATAATGCCCTCCAAGTCCATCCATGTTGCTGCAAATGGCAACATTTCATTTTTTTTATGACTGAGTAGTATTCTATTGTGTGTATATATATCTATATCTATATCTATATCTATCTATATATATATCTCACATCTTTTTTTATCCATTCATGTGTTCTGTTGATGGACACAGGTTGCTTCCATACCTTGGCTACTGTAAATAATGCTGCTACAACACTGGGGTGCATATATCTTTTAGAAATAGTGTTTTTGTTTTTTTCAGAAGTGGAATTGCTGAGTCATATCGTAGTTCTAGTCTTAGGTTTTTGAGAAACCTCCATACTGTTTTCCACAGTAGTTGCACCAGTTTACATTCCCACTAACAGTGTGCGAGGGTTCCCTTTTCTCCACATCCTCACCAACACTTGTTATTTCTGTTCTTTTTGATGATAGCCATTCTGACAGGTGACAAACAACCAGATCTTGTCAGGCAAATTATTTCTTTCTTTTTTATTTTTTAATGTTTATTTACTTATTTGGTTGCGTCAGGTCTTAGTTGTGGCTTGCCAGCTCCTTAGTTGCGGCACATGGGCTCCTTAGTTGCAGCTCGCCAGCCCCTTAGTTATGGCATGTGAACTCTTAGTTGCAGCATGCATGTGGGGTCTAGTTCCCGGACCAGGGATTGAACCCAGGCCCCCTGCATTGGGAGCGCAGAGTCTTAACCACTGTGCCACAAGGGAAGTCCCTCTTTCTTTTTTTTTTTTTAAGTTTAATAATATATTTTTTCCTTGCAAATTATTTATTTATTTATTTATTTATTTATGGCTGCATTTGGTCTTCGTTGCTGCGCACAGGCTTTCTCTAGTTGCAGCGAGCAGGGGCTACTCTTTGTTGCCGAGCGCAGGCTTCTCATCGCGATGGCTTCTCCTGTTGCGGAGCACGGGCTCTAGGCGCGTGGGCTTCAGTAGTTGTGGCACATGGGCTCAGTAGTTGTGGCTCGTGGGCTCTAGAGTGCAGGCTCAGTAGTTGTGGCGCACGGGCTTAGTTGCTCCGCAGCACGTGGGATCTTCCTGGACCAGGGCTCGAACCCGTGTCCCTTGCATTGGCAGGCGGATTCTTAACTGCTGTGCCACCAGGGAAGTCCCACAAATTATCTCTTGAACTGCAGTAAACTCGATACTGCAGAGAGAGGTAGTTTAGCTCTTGAATCACCCAATCTCTGTCTCTTCTATATTTTTCTGACACAGCCTCCCTGGCTCTCACTTTAAACTTATGTCCATGCTGGCATTTTACAGTGGTTCCTATAACATTATGACAAGAACTTTGCA
This sequence comes from Balaenoptera borealis, assembly GCF_965194805.1. Lineage (NCBI taxonomy): Eukaryota > Metazoa > Chordata > Mammalia > Artiodactyla > Balaenopteridae > Balaenoptera > Balaenoptera borealis. Next base: position 172,476,478 of record NC_138866.1, on the reverse strand, counting down.
TCAAAAAGATAAGTGCTGACATCAGCTACTTAACAGATGTTCCTGGGCCTTCACTTTAGGAAGAGTCAGAAGAGTGTTTATACCCAGCCTGACCAGGAAAGAGTCTTTCCCCCTCCATGAGCTTTCTTCTATTAGTGAGATGGGCAATTGCCAAGGAAAAGGTTGGCTCCAGGATATTCAGCCCCTGCCCACCTGCCCTCGGTTTCTCCCTGTGCTGGGGGCACAGCTGCCACCACCCGGCCCCAATGGCAGCCTCTTCATATGGGAATTGCTGTTCTTTCTCAGAAAATGTCACCTTTCCTCTTAATTTCCCTATTGTCACTAAGAGACCAGGGACCGCAAATCAAATCAATTTGAAAAAGGTAGCAATTAGCATGCATCAAATAAGACCAAGGAGTAATTACTCCCTGCATGAACGGGTTAAAAAACAGTCACACTGGTCACATATTTATGTCCTGCCATTTGTCAGGGACTTTCAAGCCTCTACTAATGTTACTTTAAAAATGTCTAAATGGAGATACTATTCCCAGCCTACCCCGAACTTGAGCCTGTAGCTGAGAAGAGGTCTCCCCAGTCTCCCAGAACAAGCAGACAGTTATTAATGGAGATGCTCTCCCAGCTCATGTACGTACTAACATCTGTTAAAATTGCATTTGTACAGGGTTGCGTGAATGATTGATATAAGAACATACCACTTTGGCTAAACACAGCTCTTATGATTTCATGACGCTGCTTCCCAGAGTTCTAGGTTATAACAACCTGACCTTGAAAGTTACAAGTGAAAGCAATCTGCTCTCATCCTGAGTTGAATGTACAGAAGAGGTTTTCCATTGGAACAATCTGCCATTTAAAGAGGGTGGGGTCTCTGACAGTGGAGGGGGCCAGACTCTCTGGCTGGGACTCCTTCGGGGCCTCCTGAGGCAGCTGTAGCCTGGAAAAGTGTGGCTTTTCAGAGACAGGATGTTATACTCAGAGAAATTTTCTCTCCTAATCTGGGGTTCATAGCTTTACTGCCTGGGCAGGGCAACTGCAGAAAAGCAGACACTGACCGTCCTGCTTGCGAGTCTCCCCAAAGGGCATTCTTAATGCTCTTGAACTTCCATTCATTGGTCTTGAACTTACAGACACTTGAACTTGCATTCAAATATAAACCAGCAGCTCAAAGTATCAGAGCTGGGTCAAGCCTCAGCTGTTGCTGAATCCACATCTCTCCTGCCTTTGTTTTTTCCGGTCCCATCTCTGCATCCCTGTTTACTCCATAGTCTGTTTTACTCTGTTTTTGTGTTAGGGAATCTTACTAGGGCCTCTAGACAAATTGAACATTGTTGTAGAGTGAGGCGGCTCTTGGCTTAACAACTTTCTTTCTCCTCTGTCTACCTTCTTAGAAGAATATTTTGGAGAGTGAGGGAGCAGAGAAGGTTTCTAGGGTTTTGTTGTATGATTAGAATAGAATCATTATTTTGTTACCCTCTTGCTCCTAACAAAAGGCATCCTCCCCTGTGGATAAAGAGGTTGCTGTGTCTGTCGGATTTGGTAAAAGGAAGGGCCCGCTAGGGGGCACTGAGAGCCTCAGAATAGTTCACCTCTGTGCAAAGAGAAGGCGGGCTGCCAGCCCTGGTGCTGGGAGGCTTCTAACTCCAGAGGCTCTGGAACTGTTCTGGGAAGGCCTTTATCTGTCTATTAATGGATTTGACAGAGAAGAGGGCTGCCAGCTCCCAGGTGGGAGGGTGTGGAGGGGGGTCAGGGAGAAGGGAAGGGAGGAGGGGTGGGAAGGATGCTTTTTGTAGGACTGGGGAGCTCCAGAGACATTGGGATATGGTGTTTTTGTGGACCGTATGGTGCGGCGGGGGAACAGGGAAAGAACCAGCTTTGGGCTGAATTAGGGGACCAGGATGTCTCCCAGGTACAGGAGGTCTCAGACATCCTGGGGGCCTGGCTGTCTGGGTCTCCCCAGGGTCCTTCCAAGCCCCTGTGTCAACCTGCAACCTCCATCATTTTTCTGTTGCTTTAGAGTCACAACTTGCTTTGCTCACGTCCTCCTTCTGGAAAATAACAACGACCCGTTTCGACTTCCGTACCTGCCTGATGGAGGTGAAGATGGAGAAGGTCACTCTTTTTATAGCTTCCAGCCCTTGAGAATCGCACGTAGTTATGATGGACAATTTTGAGCCACAAGATGAAGAAAAAAGAAGGAACTTTTTCCTATTTGAAAATGTTTGAGACTTATAATAGTTGCTCTTACTCTGTGGTAGGAACAGTTGTTAGCATTTAAGAAGGATAATGCCATTTAATCCTCACAGCAACCAGATGAAGGAGTATTATAGTCATTCCTATTTACAAAGGTAAAATGACTCACTCAGAGTCACACTACCAGCAGGCAGTGGAGCCAAAATTATGACCCCAGACAGTCTGACTTTGGAGCCTACCCAAGTCAGTTCAGTGATGGAACTGGAATTTGAATTTAGAACCTTCATCTTCAAATCCTGTTGTACTGTATCCATCACCATTCCTCAAATGTTTTGGCTTCAGAACCCCTTTACACTCTAATTACTGAAGATTTTAAAGAGTAATTGTTTCTGTAGGTTATATTAATCACCATTTACTGTACTAGAAATTACAACTGAGAAATTCAATTATTTATCGGTTCATTAAAAAATAACTGTAATAAACCCATTCATGTGTATAAATAACACATTTTTACCAAAAATAACTAGTTTCCAAAGTAATTTAAAAATTAGAAATAATTTTAAATAATAAAAAATTTGTAACTATGTGAGGTGATGGATGTTAACTAAACTTATTGTGGTGAGCATTTTGATATATATAGATATATAGATATATAGATATCTCAAGTCATCATGTTGTACACCTAAAACTAATATAAAGTTCCATGCCAGTTATATTTATATTAAAAAAATCCGTGAGAAGAAAATTTCAATTTTCTACTCAATGTAAATGTAATATTATTTGATATAGAAAACTTAATAAAGAAAAGCACAGAGAAAAGAAAAAAACAAAAATCCCTTGAAATCCCACCACCTAAAAGAGAACCACTGTGAATATTTTTTGTATATTGTTCTAGCCTCCTGGAGAGACTATGAATTCCAGACATTGTGTCTTCCGGACACTAAAAATAGTAAACTTAAATCTCAACAGTTAAAGAATTTATACTAAATCAGAGTAGGATATCTCAAGGCTGAGCTAAGACCTAGAGGGGAAAATGAGTGACTTTTGACCTCATATTTCTGCATATACAGGTTGGAATCATAGCCCCGCCGTTGACTATCCAAGTGACCCTGGAAATGGGCAGGTTACCTAAATTTCCAGCCTCAGGTTTCATTTCTACGGGGGAGATAATAATAGTACCTTCAAAGAATTATAGTGATGATTAAATGAGGAATGTATACAAATGCCTAGAATAGTATCTGGAATGTAAGTATTCAAAATGTTAGTATTATCACCATGTTAAATGATTCCTGGCACCCTATATATTCCCTATTAAATCATATGCTCATTTTGGCTTTAATATTTGTTGTATGTTGGTATGTTTAATCTTAAATAATTAGGCAATTCTGGAGACAGAGGTAACACCCATCCTGGTATAATATGTAATTCTAGAAGATCATGATGTCTATTCTAAGTATTATCATTTGCAGTTTTCTTTCCATACCAGAGTCTCTGATAAAGACATAGATGTTGTGGATCCTCAGGTTAGGCAGAAAAAGATCTGTATTTCTCCTGTTAGTGTTCTATCATATAGAGGTGAGGTTAGAATACATGATCTCTGTGTGAGGAAGGGGTGGGCACTTATCACTGCATGTCCGTTAAATGGACAAGTTAATGGTGCACAGTCTAGCTTTATGAGCAGCCTCCTTCACAGTCTGGAGGCTGGAAATCCTCTAAGGGTGGGCAACAAGAGGCAGAGGCCAGGAGGACACCACTGTGGAGAAGCGGTCTTCTCTTTGTAATGGACAGTGCTGGGGGAGTGGACCACTTTTCATAAACAATTGTGCACCTTGGCAGGCTGGTGAAGATTCCCACTTGTAACCTGCCAGCAAGATGAGGAAAAAGCAAAAATGTTTCCCAAGGATAAATTAATCTACCTAGTAGGTCAAGTAACCATGTATTTTTGGCACCAGTGTACAGATGAATGTAATGGATCTAATATTTTTGAAAGAATTCCCAAATTATATTCCATTGTTAGCAAGCCAGTTTCTCCCCCTTACTGCACCGTGGTAGAGTCTATCATTGCTCCCAGACCTTTTCTCCTCTCTCTATTCACTCCATTTGCCCTGTGGCTTTGCAATTTCTCCCACCAAAGGGACAGAGTGTATTTCCCAAACCTATGACCTTGTGTTTAGCCACATGACTTGCCTTGGCCAAAAGAATAAGGTGCAAGTAAAAGGGCGCAAGTTCTGTACCTAGGTCTTAAGAAGACTTGTGTGTTTTCACTTGCTCTCTTGTGATTCGACCATTTCCTTGAGAACATGGCTCAGGCAGGCCCTCTGGTCTGAGAAGGAGAGTGAGAGACACATAGATCAGCCAACATCCAGCATGCCCACAAACATGTGAGCTAAATAAATGCTCACAAGTTAGATGCCCCTAAGATACACAGTTGTTTGTTACACAGCAATAGCTAACGGATACACTCACCCATCATGAGGCTGTAGTAAGGAAGCAGGCAGGTATGACAGTAAAAGAAAAGCCTGTTCCCTCCATTGGTTGAATGTGGGGAGTCAGAGAAGTAAGGTGGGGAGGTCAATGTCAAGCTTCTTATTTTCTCCTTGTTCTTGAGTATCAGGGTTTGGAAAGGTGAGGAACATCCTGTGGATTTTGGAAAACCTGAGAACATCAGGACTCAGTGGCCAATTTTCCTGGGTATAGCATGAAGGAGTCTGTCATACAGGACACCAGGGAGCCATCATCCAGCTTTGGCAGAGGGAGGTGTCTGGGCCAGTGGCCATGGCACGTGGTGCTCCTGGCTCTCCCAGTCTTCATAAGTGTTTGACAGGAATCTGGAACGTAACTGCATGCCCCAGCAAGGAGCTGAAGAGGTCAGTGGGCTGATGGAAGACAGGTTAGAACAGAGAAACCAGAGAACATGTGGAATTTGTGACCAGAGTCAAATAGCTGGGACCATGGTGCTAATATTCCTTCCCTCCTTAAAATAAAGCTAGATGCCAGCAGCTCCCCAACAGTGGTCCCCTCAGAGGGCCCAGTGGCTCTGCAGACCTGTGACCACCCAGATGCCATCTTGGGGAGAAATGGGGTGGGAGGCGATGCAGGGCAGAAATTTGCCACCTTGAGCCTGAAAGATGCCAAAAGATGATCCTAAAGATGCTGGATCACCCTCAAAGAAATATCAAACCACAGTGGCAAATCTTAAGTTTTCTCCTTGCTACTCTGGGTATTGTGGAGAGTGCTCTTAAGAACTTTTAAGTCAGGGAATTCCCTGGCAGTCCAGTGGTTAGGGTCCGTGCTTTCACTGCTGAGGGCTCAGGTTCGATCCCTGGTCGGGGAACTGAGATTCCACAAGGCGCAGGGGCGGCCAATAAAAAGTTTAAGCCACACGTCAACTATATTTCAATTTAAAAACTAAAAAAAGTTTAAACCAATTCCTGAGCATAGTTTATTCTTCCTTAGAACTCCCTTCTTTATAATACTGTTTTCTCCAAATGGTAACACATGGAGGGTCTTAGTTTGCAAAGCAAGCCTAAAATGCCATAAACCATCCAAGACTTCAGCATGCAAACATTTGCTCACTGCTACCAGTTAAAACGTCTTCCTTCAGCTGTTGGCTGTCAGCAACTCTTTGCAGGCTGGCTTAAGTTGGACAGGACCGATTGTAATGGAGGGCAGAGTGGTATCACCCATATGCTGTGTAACCAAAATTGCATTTTCACGGCAGAGAGAACAGGAAAGGGATTCCAAGTGGATTTCGGAACAGTTTCTGATTCTCAAGCCAGTGTCCTATATCCAGTTTCCCCTCCCTCGTTTTACATTTCAACAAAAGGCAGCAGTGCCTTATGATCCCAGAGTTTATTTGGCCAGTGTCATCTGAGAATGCGGCTGGGTGATTTGTGGTGGGAGAGATGTGTTAACTGGGCCCAAACTGCTATCCAATATCCCAGACGTAAACTGCTTCCTGCGGGGTTGAAAAAGGGGCTGAGGCTTTTGGAAAGTTTACCTTTCATTTTCTGAGGCTTTCCAATTTCTTGGTTGCAGCTGGACGAGCTCTCAGGGCAGAGGAGATAGCCTGGGAAAGAAACGGGGTGGCCAGTCCAGCTGGGGGCAGTGGGAGTGGGAGCCTTCCTGGGATAGTGTGCCCCTGCCTGGCTCCCAGCTCTGGGGTAGGTCACGGGGCCCAGGTCTCAGCCCAAGACGGGGGAAGAATCCCTGGGCTGATTGGATTCTCCAGGAAGAGCCTTGCACAACAAAAGGACCTTTCAGCTCCTATATATTTTATCTCCCCAGCCAAGCATCCTTTCACGAGTATTTATTAAGGACGCCCCTGTGTGGCAGACACGAAGCCACACAAGACACTCAGGAGCTGTTTGCATTATTTCCTTAGAATTCGTTTTCCAGGCAAAACCAGACATTGGAGACAAGAGCAGTGATCCCTACTTCCTTCCCCAGTGCTTCTTGACTTATGATCAGCTCTTGTTCGAAAATGCTTAGTTTTGTGACTTTCAAACCAACGTCCCGGGTTTACGTGTGATGGATAGAGTTCTTGGGACTTGCTCCAAATCAAGTTGAGAGGGGAAGGGCTTTGTGAGAAATGCAGCTTCTGCTTTGGAGGCCCCCGCTGGGCAGCTGGGAAGGTGCTCTCATTGGCAGGCAGGACTCTCCCCGACTGGGAGGGGTGGGGCTGCAAGGGATTCACCGGAGGCAGCACTGGGTGAATTGCAGGGAGGAGGTCCTGCACAGCCATTGCGCGCCTGTAGATTTTTCTCCCTGAACTGCGGCCTCCCTATCTGTTCTAGCCTCTAATTACAAACGCAAGGAATAGCTAATTTGCAGTGGCGTCATAAGAAGGGGAAATATAAGTGATTTAAGAGCTGCTGTATGCTATGTTGTTCATGTTTTACACACTCCAGGCAGAGAGAAATTGCGCTCTCCCTGGCTTAAGAGAGTTCCCTCACACCAGCCAGTTTCTGATTTGGCTGGACTGTGGGAGAATTTCTATGAAGGTACCAAGGAAGAGGAGCTGGGCCCCAGGACACACCCCATGATATTCTGCTCAGTAGAGGAGGCCAGTCACTGTGGTTACTGCTCAAGGCCAGTCGTCTGCCATGATTTCCGGATTATTTGAACTCCTTGGGGAAATATATAATGTAGACACAGTGCCGTGAGTCTAACTAAGATCACTATAAATTATTTTCTTTCAACTGTGCCAGTGATGAAATAAGGAGGGTTTCTCATAAATCGTCTTAGTAAGGAGATGTAGAGAGTTACGTGTGCACACAAAGCCGTAGATTCGATCCCCTTTTCTTTCCTCCTCTTTCCCCTACCCCTCGTCCTCCTCTATCTTCTGTCTCTAGCACTAGAAGACCTTGGAAATCACCTGGAGTGGTATCCACATGGGAGAAAGGAAAGAACAAATGGTTTGGAGTCAAGGGCTGTTGTGCTCCTGGCACCCAGTGGTTATGGAAAACAGGGCGGGTGACAAACTCGCTGAGCCTTACTTCTCTTAGGTGTGGATGGGGATGAGCAGCATCTGCTCTGCCCCCCAGGTCTCTGTAACCATCACGTGAATCCCAAGGTGACAGAGCTTGGTAAACCAGAAAGCACCTGCAGGCGTGTGTGCCAGCCCTTTTATCGCATCAGTGAGGAAATCAGTCCCCTGCAGTGCTCAGACGAGAGCCTCACTCTTGCACTTGGTCCCAGGTCTCACCACGTCACTCAGGATGTAGCAGACACCCTCACAGCACCCAGAATGGTGCTGACTCCTGGGGGAGGGGCTTGGTGTGTAGGGGAACAGGCTCTGGTGGAGGCCACCAAAAAGAAGATGCTGTTTCTGATTACAGCGTTACTGAGACCTGTATTCAAAATCAGCATTGCCAGGAACTTATTAAAAACTTTGGGCAAATCACTTTGCTTCCCTGGTCCTCAGTTATTCTCTGCTGTCAAATGAGAAGTTTGAACAAGGTGGTCTCTAGGAATTCTTCAAGCTTTAAAACTCTATTGTTATAATCTTATTGAACTTAATTAGGGCAACGGTCTTTGATTTATTAACTGTAGATCTGAAACACATTTGCTCTGGGACCCTTTGATTACTCTAAGCATATTATGGATGTCATTTCCATCTTTAATGGTGGTTTATGTGCAGTGAGGAAGATAATACGTAAAAGTTCTTTCTGAAAAAGTAAAAACACTGAAATATCAATGGATAATTCATAAAGGTGTGCTCTAAGAGTATTTGGGAGGTGCTAGGAAAAAATTATTTTGACAGTTGTTAAAGGGGTAAGGAAGACTTTATTCAGGACAATTGCAATAGAAGAGAAAGATTGGGCTTAACTCCCAATACAGTAAAGACTGCTGGGGAGTTACAGTTAAGTAGCAGACTGAGTGGGTCAATGGATCACTTAAGAGGAGATGAATCAAGGGTGGGGGGTTCTTGCTAAACTTACTTAGGACTTTTGCTACAACTAGACTAGGCTCAAGTTTGGTCAAGGAAAGAATCTTTGTCAGTGGGAAGAAATAATCTAATTTCTAGGACAGCATAGTCTTTTTTAAGGTGAATTTTTCATATAATTATCCAATAATAAGTTCTCCATAGTTGTTTTACAAATAAATTAAATGATGGAGGAGGGGACAAGGGTTTAGTGGAAGGATAGGTTCCTCTTTGGTTAATGAGACACAATCCTCAGATCACCAGTTTGATGAGCATTCATATTTGCAGGTGGCTTGGAATCTTGGATTACATGACTTGGGGTGAAACTACATCTGACTCAACCCCCTAGACCAGGCCAAACCCTACACTTCTATGAAAAATAGCTGCCATTACATAATGTTTACTATGTAAAGACAACTGTCAGAATATTTATTGTCTTGCTCACGGTTCCACCGTTTTTTAGGGGAAAAAAGTTTGAATAACCCTGTGAACTGTTGACTGGTGTTCAGAAAGTGCTAAGTGAATATCACAGTATAGACACATATCACACTGTCTACACTGTATGCTTCTAAACCCTGCTCTCTTCGTTACTGCTCCATCCCCATGTATACTTAGGATCCTTGGTTTTGGGAGTTCAGTGATACTGTCTATGAAACAGTTCAAAAAGGGGAACATGTTTTCCTGGACTTTAATCCACTATTTTAATTCAAGATTTGAAAATGCAGACAATTTCGTGAGAAAGATTTTGAACTTAGGGGTCAGTAAAGCAGATATCTGTTATTTCCTGTGCCCTCCATCCAGGCCTCTGGCCCCAGGGGCTTGAGTCAGGCTGGTTTGGGATTCAATAAGGATGAGAAGGCAGGCACACTGGCTCTGCCTTCCAGGAATTTCTGTTTAATATGGGAACACTGCTCTGAGAGGCACCGAATCATGGGGCTCACAAGTGGGTGAAAGAGCATTTAGAACAGAAGAAAGGTTGGCACAAATGGAAAGAAGTCAGAACATAAATCACCAATGGTCAAAGTCTAAGAAACAGTAGGAAAAATGTCCATTTCCCTTTGGCATTCTCAGGGTTGCAAAGCCTTCTGGAAGCAAAACAGAAAAATGGAGAACAAAAGTAACAGCATCTTTTTGAAAAGGAAAAAAAGGAAAACATGTTGCCCAACACCTGCAAATATAGAGGATGAAGAAAAGAAGACCAAAGAGCCTTTTACTTCTCATTTATATGCGTGAGTAAAAATAGGTCCCCCATCTTTTCCTTGTTTTCCTCGAAAGAAGGCAGTTTCCAAATTGTATTCACAGATTGACTTTGCTGCAGAGATGCAGCTTCATTTTATTCCATCGAAAAATATTTCTTTTCGATTATAACCCAATTTGAAAACAACGTATTTTTAGCCATTGAACAGAGCTTTTGGAGCCGTGATCAAGTGGTTCTGTGGAGCGGTCTGCCAGTTTTGACAATTGTATTTTCTTGTATTCGGGCTCAGAGTGAAAGGGCCTCCTTAAGGTGTAAATGATGGGAAAAAAATAAGCTGTTTGCTCTGATCCACAATCAGAGTAACTCCAAGAGAGGGTTCTCTGCTTAATCTGGACATGATTAATTCAGCTAATGTGGATTTTTTAAATGACTAAAAATAAACTGTGTCCCAGTTGCTTCCACCTAAACCATCCTCAGTTCCTGTTCCTCTCCGTGGACGTGGATGGCAAAGTGGGGACTTCTAGAATTCTGACCTAGCATTTCTATAACACCTCAGTGAATTGGAGGAGCTTTTTGGGTAATTAGCATGCAAATGTGCATTTCCATGCAGGATTGGAGACAAGCTCTCACTCTCCTGCTGAGGGACTGATTTTGTTAGAGGGCCCGAGAAGGTGTGTTTTTCATTAAGACATGCTTGCGTGACTATCAACGCAAGGGGTAAATTCCATCTCAGCTGTAATTGGGAAGGAACCTTATGAGAAATGAGCTCTTGCCCCACAGCAAGTCAAAATATCTGTGCTCTGTATTGGTCTAACATAGACTGGCTGGAAGATGTGGGCTTCTCAAGGAATGTTCATCTGGGGCAATTCCTGCTTTTCATGTGTTTAAAATATTGTTGTAAAGGAATTTAAAAAAACCTTCAGTGATTATCTGCAAAATAACTGTACTAGGGGACTTTATTAAATCATACAATCGTACTTCATTTATTATTTCTAAATATGGTTCCCATGGGAGCGAGGGAATCAGGCCTTTGTTCTGTCTTCTTTTCGTACCCAGAAGGAGGTTCACTGGAGACAGGTCTGTCTAGGTTTTCTCTGGTGACATTCTCTTCTGTAAACAGTTCTGCTTGGAGCTTCTAAAATGTATACCTTTAAGACCAGATTTCCAAGCTGTTTGGTTTTTGTTTGTGGGAATATATATTTCCTGTCGGGGGGATATTCTGTGGCTGGGATGACACATCTTGTCGTACCTGAATAAGACTGAGTAGGGAGGATTTAGCCTCTTAGGCATCAGGGTAGAAGCTAGAAGCTTCTGGGCCCTCTTTTAGCAAGAAAGTGGCTGCCTGAAATTGAGCTCCCTGCTTTTGGAGCAAGGAAAAGCTGCATTGGCTCCAGGTCGGGGGAGAGGCTTTGTCCTTAAGTGGGTGTCCTTGGCGGAGGGGGGCAGAGGATGAAAATGTACCACTTCTTAGCATCGAGGATGACAAGTACATCATTTTTAAAAAAGCCTATAAGGGGACAGACAACCTGCTAAGAGTGATTAGTTACCTCTGGTTGTGGGACTGTGGCTGACAGTTGCTTCTTTATGTATTTGTCCACATTTTAAAAGTTCTCTGCAATGAGAAGGTATTACTCGCAGAATCCTAAAACAGTAATTATTTTTAAAGCTCCCCATCCTGGAGGAGGTCAGGAGGTATGATGGAGCTGGTAATTGCAGGAAGGCACCAAGGCAGGAGCGCAGCCCCATTAGGGCTGGACCCTGCCCTTGACTCCCCACACACTTGACACTGCAGCATCCAGGGATGGGGCCGTCTGCTCCCCACCAAGCAAATCTCCCATCCTCCGCAAGGTGCTCAGAAGGCCACCTCTGCTCCCCAGCCTCACCTACAGGGCTGTGGGGCCCGCCTTCGCTGAGAGCTGCCCTTGACTGGGGTACCAGCTTCTAGCACATTGATTTATAGAGCTATTTGGTGTCAGGTAATTGCCCATCAATATCCTATTTATCACCCAGCTTGTCACAGGTTGTGGCTGCTATTCCATAAAGCCAAGGCCTTTGAGAAGGGGCCAGTGACTGAAAGCACAGGAAGAGGACTTAGGAAATGTAACACTTTCAAGTTCTTTTTTTTAAAATTAATAGCTACTTTATTTATTTATTTATGGCTGTGTTGGGTCTTCGTTTCGTGCAAGGGCTTTCTCTAGTTGCGGCAAGCGGGGGCCACTCTTCATCGCGGTGCGGGGGCCGCTCTTCATCGCGGTGCACGGGCCTTTCACTATCGTGGCCCCTCCCATTGCAGGGCACAGGCTCCAGACGCGCAGGCTCAGTAGTTGTGGCTCCCGGGCCCAGTTGCTCCGCGGCATGTGGGATCTTCCCAGACCAGGGCTTGAACCCGTGTCCCCTGCATTAGCAGTCAGATTCTCAACCACTGCGCCATCAGGGAAGCCCCACTTTCAAGTTCTTTTCTCCCCACTTTGCTTCTTCCTGCTCAGCGCTCCCTTGAGTAGGGGGAGGGACAGCGGCTGCATCCAGGTCAGAGAGCTGCGGATCCTAGCGGGACTTCTGGATGCCACACTGCCTGCTGCTGGGAGGATCTCTCTTGTCCCCGCCCTGCTCCCCAATATCCTTCCTAAATAAGTGTGTTCTGTGTTGGGGGGGGGTAGGAACAAAATCTGCATAGACTGGAAAGAAATATATCAAAGCACAAATACTCTGGTTGATAAAAAAAATGCTTTCTTCTTTGCAATAGTTTCCATACTGCCTAGAATGAGCGCATATCACTTTTTAAAAAAATAAATGTATTTATTGATTTTTGGCTGTGTTGGGTCTTCCTTGCTGCGCGTGGGCTTTCTCTAGTTGCGATGAGCAGGGTCTACTCTTCGTTGCGGTGCATGGGCTTCTCATTGCGGTGGCTTCTCTTGTTGTGGAGCATGGGCTCTCGGTGAGTGGGCTTCAGTAGTTGTGGCGCACAGGCTCAGTAGTTGTGGCTAGTCGGCTCTAGGGTGCAGGCTCAGTGGTTGTGGTGCACGGGCTTAGTTGCCCTGCGGCATGTGAGATCTTCCTGGACCAGGGCTCAAACCCGTGTCCCCAGCATTGACAGGCAGATTCTTAACCACTGCGCCACCAGGAAGTCCCGAGAGCATATCTCTTAAAAACAAAATGATACATTTTGTATGTATTCACCAATACTTGAAATTCCACAATTAAAGAGTCATTCATTTAGCTTCAAGTTTTTTATGCTTTTAAAATGCAGATTCTCTAGAAGACGTCTTTTACAGCCTGGCTGAGGAGTTCATTCTTCTAGAAAGAAGACTTTGGAATTGATGGGCAGGCTCTGATGAGGGGTGAGGGCTGGGGGGCTAGGAGAAAAGAGTGGAAGGAAACCAGCTTTGCCCACCACAGGGTTTGCCAGGGGTGCACCTGGGAATCTTAAGTACAAATGTGAGGACATGCCCCCCTTTGCAGGGCTGAATTCCTGGGAAGCCCGGCTGTTGTCTGGAACCCTAGAGATCAGGAAACACTGGACTTTCTGGCCAACCCCCCTTGCCCTCGAACTTCAAGGGTTCTGTCGAGGTTCTCACCCTCTCCTGTCCTTATTCTGCAGGGGGGAAAAAAGGAAGCCAGAGTCTCCAGGTGTTTGACAACAGAGAGTCCCAGCTCCTGACCCTGAGTGATTAAAAGTGATTTTTCTTTTAAGAAAAAAGACACCTTTTATCATACTCCTGGGGCTGTCAGAAACCATTTGAGCAGGTTTTGCTAGTCTCGTTTTTAGATGCAAAAGCAAGAGGGCATACCTGTCCCAACCCCAACTCACCCTTACAAGCCTCCTTGAGGGGAGAAAGGAGGATTTCCGGTTGGTCTGGGAGGTGGTTTGTTGGACTGTTCTTGTTATATCCAGGGCAGCCCTCACTGAATGAAAGGAGGCTGTGAATTGTTTCTATCCACACATTCCCCTTTATGTTGTTTATGTCTGAAAATCTGGGTCCCAGGGCATGGCACGAATGAGCTGAGGAGGGTAAACGTTTATCGGGTGCTTCCTCTGTGCCAGGCACTCTTTTAACTGCTTTACGTTTATTCATCCACTTAATTCTCTCTGCAACCCAGTGAGAAGGGAACCATTGTCATTGCCATTTTCCAGGCAAAGAAACTGGGGGCCAGGGAGTCACTTGCCTGAGACCACTCAGTCAGTGAGTAGCAGGGCCAGGGTACAAACCTGGGTGTTTGGTGATGGCCTTCAGTTATGACCACGACACACAATGTCTCCCACCGTGGTGTCTGCAAGTGGTCATTTCAAATTTTGCTTACATCTGTGTGTAGAAGTCTTAAAAAATAATTATAATGGACTACCTTTCCAGGCATTATGCTAATTATAACGTGCTAACAATTTACATCCGTAATTAGGAGACTGGGGAGTGAGGGATTCTGTTGCTTGAGAAGGTAAGGTACAAATATGACTCCCTGTGGAAACCATATTCCCAAATTGCAAGAATAAAAATAGCATACCAATGAATACTGGTGCCCAATGGAAGCCCGTCATCTAAATATTTTCAACGTCTAAGGATTTTAGTGATTAAATATCCCAATGGCATGAATCTATAAAGACAAGAAGGTGGGCAAACCCACTTAAGTCAGCCCAGTTCAGTGCAAGGGAGGAAAAAGTGTTTTTTTTTTTTTTTTTTAATAGCTAACATTTTTTTTTTTTTTTTAGTACATTTATTTTTATTTATTTATTTATTTTTGGCTGTGTTGGGTCTTCGTTTCTGTGCGAGGGCTTTCTCCAGTTGTGGCAAGCGGGGGCCACTCTTCATCGCGGTGCGCGGGCCTCTCACTGTCGCGGCCTCTCTTGTTGCGGAGCACAGGCTCCAGACGCGCAGGCTCAGCAGTTGTGGCTCACGGGCCTAGTTGCTCCGCGGCATGTGGGATCTTCCCAGACCAGGGCTCGAACCCGTGTCCCCTGCATTGGCAGGCAGATTCTCAACCGCTGCGCCACCAGGGAAGCCCGGAAAAAGTGTTTTTACACTACCTTCCTAGGTTTTCTGGCAGGGACCCTATAAATTGGACTGACAAAATTCAGATTAACAAAGGAAAGACATGCACATTTATTTATTTACTTATTTATTTTATTTTTAATTTATTTTTGTGTGTGTGTGTTTCTTGGAATACTTTATTCTGACACCTCCAGTTACTGTGACAACTATGTAAATCTTAATTGATAATTACATTGAAATACTTGCTAATATTTTAATTCTAATACAATGAAATTATATTTTAGTACAAAAATAAGTATGGACAAATTTTTAAAATTTAAAACAAAAGCAAACTACTGATGCAGAATTGAGTGGAGATGGCAAAACTAATACTATGATCAGAATAGAAAAGAAGAGACTGGAAGAAAAATATTTTAAACTTTACTGTGAATGACAATTGCAATTTACCCCAGAATAAAACAGAGAAGATTTCTGTTTTGTTAAACAAACAAACAAACAAACAAACATTAGAGACATTTATAGCAAATGTGATGAATTTGATAAGAAGTTTCTTCTCAACAGTCAAAAAATAATCGACTAGGAGATTGGTTCAAGATGGCAGAGTAGAAGAATGTGCTCTCACTCCATCTTGTGACAACACCAGAATCACAACTAACTGCTGAACAATCATCAAAAGGAAGACACTGGAACACACCAAAAAAGATACCCCACATCCAAAGACAAAGGAGAGGTCACAATGAGATGATAGGAGGGGTGCAATCACAATAAAATCAAATCCCATAACTGCTGGGTGGGTGACTCACAAACTGGAGAACACTTATACCACAGAAGTCCACCCACTGGAGTGAAGGTTCTGAGCCCCACGTCAGGCTTCCCAACCTGGGGTCCGGCAGCAGGAGGAGAAATTCCTAGAGAATCAGACTTTGAAGTCTAGCAGGATTTGATTGCAGGACTTTGATAGGACTGGGGGAAACAGAGACTCCACTCCTGGAGGGCACATACAAAGTAGTGTGCGCATCGGGACCCAGAGGAAGGAGCAGTGACCCCATAGGAGACTGAACCAGACCTACCTGCTAGTGTTGGAGGGTCTCCTGCAGAGGCGGGGGGTGGCTGTGGCTCACTGTGGGGACAAGGACACGGGCAGTAGAAGTTCTGGGAAGTACTCCTTGGTGAGAGTCTTCCCAGAGTCTGCCATTGGCCCCACCAAAGAGCGTGGGTAGGCTCCACTGTTGGGTCACCTCAGGCCAAACAACCAACAGGGAGGGAACCCAGCCCCACCCATCAGCAGACAAGTGGGTTAAAGTTTTACTGAGCTCTGCCCACCAGAGCAACATCCAGCTCTACCCACCACCAGTCCCTCCCATCAGGAGACTTGCACAAGCCTCTTAGATAGCCTTATCCACCAGAGGGCAGACAGCAGAAGCAAGAAGAACTACAATCCTGCAGCCTGTGGAATAAAAAAACCACATTCACAGAAAGATAGACAAGATGAAAAGGCAGAGGGCTATGTACCAGAAGAAGGAACAAGATAAAACCCCAGAAAAACAACTAAATGAAGTGGAGATAGGCAACTTTCCAGAAAAAGAATTCAGAATAATGATAGGGAAGATGATCCAGGACCTCGGAAAAAGAATGGAGGCAAAGATTGAGAAGATGCAACAAATGTTTAACAAAGACCTAGAAGAATTAAAGAACAAACAAACAGATGAACAATACAATAACTGAAATGAAAACTACACTAGAAGGAATCAATAGCAGAATAACTGAGGCAGAAGAACGGATAAGTGACCTGGAAGACAGAATGGTGGAATTCACTGCTGCGGAACAGAATAAAGAAAAAAGAATGAAAAGAAATGAAGACAGCCTAAGAGACCTCTGGGACAACATTAAACGTAACAACATTCACATTATAGGGGACCCAGAAGGAGAAGAGAGAGAGAAAGGACCCGAGAAAATACTTGAAGAGATTATAGTCGAAAACTTCCCTAACATGGGAAAGGAAATAGCCACCCAAGTCCAGGAAGCGCAGCGAGTCCTATACAGGATAAACCCAAGGAGAAACATGCCAAGACACATAGTAATCAAAATGACAAAAATTAAAGACAAAGAAAAATTATTGAAAGCAGCAAGGGAAAAACGACAAATAACATACAAGGGAACTTCCATAAGGTTAACAGCTGATTTCTCAGCAGAACCTCTACAAGCCAGAAGGGAGTGGCATGGTATATTTAAAGTGATGAAAGGGAAGAACCTACAACCAAGATTACCCGTCAAGGATCTCATTCAGATTCGACGGAGAAATCAAAAGCTTTACAGACAAGCAAAAGCTAAGAGAATTCAGCAACACCAAACCAGCTCTACAACAATGCTAAAGGAACTTCTCTAAGTGGGAAACACAAGAGAAGAAAAAGACCTACAAAAGCAAACCCATAACAATTAAGAAAATGGTAATAGGAACATACATATCGATAATTACCTTAAACGTGCATGGATTAAATGCGCCAACCAAAAGACACAGGCTCGCTGAATGGATACACAAACAAGACCCATATATATGCTGTCTACAAGAGACCTACTTCAGACCTAGGGACACATACAGACTGAAAGTGAGGGGATGGAAAAAGATATTCCATGCAAATGGAAATCAAAAGAAAGCTGGAGTAGCAATACTCATATCAGAAAAAAATAGACTTTAAAATAAAGAATGTTACAGGAGACAAGGAAGGACACTACATAATGATCAAGGGATCAACCTAAGAAGAAGATATGACAATTATAAATATATATGCACCCAACATAGGAGCACCTCAATACATAAGGCAACTGCTAACAGCTATAAAAGAGGAAATCGACAGTAACACAATAATAGTGGGGGACTTTAACACCTCACACCAATGGACAGATCATACAAATAGAAAATTAATAAAGAAACAGAAGCTTTAAATGACACAATAGACCAGAGAGATTTAATTGATATTTATAGGACATCCATCCAAAAACAGCAGATTACACTTTCTTCTCAAGTGCGCACGGAACATTCTCCAGGATAGATCACATCTTGGGTCACAAATCAAGCCTCAGTAAATTTAAGAAAATTGAAATCATATCAAGCATCTTTTCTGACAACGCTATGAGATTAGAAATCAATTACAGGGAAAATAACGTAAAAAAACACAAACACATGGAGGCTAAACAATACGTTACTATATAACTAAGAGATCACTGAAGAAATCAAAGAGGAAATCCAAAAATACCTAGAGACAAATGACAATGAAAACACGACGATCCAAAACCTATGGGATGCAGCAAAAGCAGTTCTAAGAGGGAAGTTTATAGCTATACAAGCCTACCTCAAGAAACAAGAAATACCTCAAATAAACAATCTAACCTTACACCTGAAGGAACTTGAGAAGGAAGAACAAACAAAACCCAAAGTTAGCAGAAGGAAAGAAATCATAAAGATCAGAGCAGAAATAAATAAAATAGAAACAAAGAAAACAATAGCAAAGATCAATAAAACTAAAAGCTGGTTCTTTGAGAAGATAAATAAAATTGATAAACCATTAGCCAGACTCATCAAGAAAAAGGAGAGGACTCAAATCAATAAAATTAGAAATGAAAAAGGAGAAGTTACAACTGACACCACAGATATACAAAGCATCCTAAGAGACTACTACAAGCAACTCTATGCCAATAAAATGGACAACCTGGAAGAAATGGACAAATTCTTAGAAAGGTATAACCTTCCAGACTGAACCGGGAAGAAATAGAAAATATGAACAGACCAATCACAAGTAATGAAATTGAAACTGTGATTAAAAATCTTCCAACAAACAAAAGTCCAGGACCAGATGGCTTCACAGGTGAATTCTATCAAACATTTAGAGAAGAGCTACACCCATCCTTCTCAAACTATTCAAAAAAATTGCAGAGGAAGGAACACTCCCAAACTCATTCTATGAGGCCACCATCACCCTGATACCAAAACCAGACAAACATACTACACAAAAAGAAAATTACAGACCAATTTCACTGATGAATATAGATGCAAAAATCCTCAACTAAATCTAGCAAACAGAATCCAACAACACATTAAAAGCATCGTGCA
Source organism: Balaenoptera borealis (assembly GCF_965194805.1). NCBI lineage: Eukaryota > Metazoa > Chordata > Mammalia > Artiodactyla > Balaenopteridae > Balaenoptera > Balaenoptera borealis. Next base: position 172,457,576 of record NC_138866.1, on the reverse strand, counting down.
CCATGATCAAGTGGGAATTATCCGAGGGATGCAAGGATTCTTCAATATATGCAAATCAATCAATGTGATACATCATATTAACAAACTGAAGAATAAAAACCATATGATCATCTCAATAGATGCAGAAAAAGCTTTTGACAAAATTCAACACCCATTTATGATAAAAACACTCCAGAAAGTGGGCATAGAGGGAACCTACCTCAACATAATAAAGACCATATGTGACAAACCCACAGCAAACATCATTCTCAATGGTAAAAAACTGAAAGCATTTCCTCTAAGATCAGGAACAAGACAAGGATGTCCACTCTCACCACTGTTATTCAACATCGTTTTGGAAGTCCTAGCCACGGCAATCAGAGAAGAAAAAGAAATAAAAGGAATACAAATTGGAAAAGAAGAAGTAAAACTGTCACTGTTTGCAGATGACATGATACTATACATAGAGAATCCTAAAGATGCCACCAGAAAACTACTAGAGCTAATCAATTAATTTGGTGAAGTTGCAGGATACAAAATTAATGCACAGAAATCTCTTGCATTCCTATACACTAATGATGAAAAATCCGAAAGAGAAATTAGGGAAACACTCCCATTTACCATTGCAGCAAAAAGAATAAAATATCTAGGAATAAACCTACCTAGGGAGACAAAAGACCTGTATGCAGAAAACTATAAGACACTGATGAAAGAAATTAAAGATGATAACCACAGATGGAGAGATATACCATGTTCTTGGATTGGAAGAATCAATATTGTGAAAATGACTATACTACCCAAAGCAATCTACAGATTCAGTGCAATCCCTATGAAATTACTAATGGCATTTTTTACAGAATTAGAACAAAAAATCTTAAAATTTATATGGAGATACAAAAGACCCTGAATAGCCAAAGCAGTCTTGAGGGAAAAAAACGGAGCTGGAGGAATCAGACTCCCTGACTTCAGACTATACTACAAAGCTACAATAATCCAGACAATATGGTACTGGCACAAAAACAGAAATATAGATCAATGGAACAGGATAGAAAGCCCAGAGATAAACCCACACTCCTATGGTCAACTAATCTATGACAAAGGAGGCAAGGATATACAATGGAGAAAAGACAGTCTCTTCAATAAGTGGTGCTGGGAAAACTGGACAGCTACATGTAAAAGAATGAAATTAGAACACTCCCTAACACCATACACAAAAATAAATTCAAAAAGGATTAGAGACCTAAATTTAAGACCAGACATTATAAAACTCTTAGAGGAAAACATAGGCAGAACACTCTTTGACATAAATCACAGCAAGATCTTTTTTGATCCGCCTCCTAGAGTAATGGAAATAAAAACAAACAAACATAAAGGGACCGAATGAAACTTAAAAGCTTTTGCACAGCAAAGGAAACTACAAACAAGACGAAAAGACAATCCTCAGAATGGGAGAAAATATTTGCAGTTGAATCAACGTACAAAGGATTGATCTCCAAAATATATGAACAGCTCATGCAGCTCAATATTAAAAAAACAAACAACCCAAAAATGGGCAGAAGGGGTTCCCTGGTGGCGCAGTGGTTGAGAATCTGCCTGCCAATGCAGGGGACACGGGTTCGAGCCCTGGTCTGGGAAGATCCCACATGCCGCGGAGCAACTAGGCCCGTGAGCAACAATTACTGAGCATGCGCATCTGGAGCCTATGCTCCGCAACAAGAGAGGCCACGATAGTGAGAAGCCCGCACACCGCGATGAAGAGTGGCCCCCACTTGCCACAACTAGAGAAAGCCCTCGCACAGAAATGAAGACCCAATACAGCCATAAATAAATAAATAAATAATTTTAAAAAAAAATGGGCAGAAGACCTAAATAGACATTTCTCCAAGAAGACATACAGATGGCCAAGAAGCACATGAAAAGCTGCTCAGCATTATTAGAGAAATTATTATTAGAGAAATGCAAATCAAAACTACAATGAGGTATCACCTCACACCAATTAGAAGGGGCATCATCAGAAAATCTACAAACAACAAATGCTGGAGAGGGTGTGGAGAAAAGGGAACCCTCTTGCACTGTTGGTGGGAATGTAAATTGATACAGCCACTATGGAAAACACTATGGAGGTTCCTTAAAAAACTAATAATAGAATTACCATATGACCCAGCAATCCCACTACTGGGCATATACCCAGAGAAATCCATAATTCAAGAAGACACATGCACCCCAATGTTCATTGCAGCACTATTTACAGTAGCCAGAACATGGAAGCAACCTAAATACCCATTGACAGACAAATGGATAAAGAAGAAGTGGTACATATATACAATGGAATATTACTCAGCCATAAAAACAAATGAAATTGGGTCATTTGTGGAGACGTGGATGGACCTAGAGAGTGTCCTACAGAGTGAAGTAAGTCAGAAGGAGAAAAACAAATATCGTATATTAATGCATGTATGTGGAACCTAGAAAAATGGTACAGATGAACCGGTTTGCAGGGCAGAAATAGAGACACAGATGTAGAGAACAAATATATGGACACCAAGGGGGGAAAGTGGTGGGGGAGGTGGTGGTGGGATGAATTGGGAGATTGGGATTGATGTATATACACCAATATGTATAAAATGGATAACTGATAAGAACCTGCTGTATAAAAATAGAAATAAAATAAAATTCAAAAATTCAAAAAAAAATAATCGACTAAACTAGTCACCTGATATCGGAATTAAACATCGATCAATAAAAATTTTAAAGATTTTTAACAGAATCTGAGCTTGTAATTTTGGCCAGCTATGAAATGACTTAGATTCTTACACACACATATACAGAACCATTTTTTGATAGATAATAAAATGAATTATTATTTTACTTATGAATGTTTTAAAGAAACTTATGAGGAAACTACTATAAGTGATATTTTACAAAAAGTGGTAGATTTTCAATTAAGCCAGCAAACAATCGTCCATAGTCTACAAGACCTTTCTAACAACACGAAAGATCCGTTAATACAAAATTGAAAAATTGCAAGGAATTTTTTTCAGCTTTTAATGCCTTGGGAAATCTAAGAGACGCTCCCCAGTTAATATTTGGGTACCTGTTTTCTCAAATTTGCGATAAATGTTGTCAACCCCTGGCCTAAAGTATGGAACTTGTGGCATAGTTAGTTTTTAATCTTTCCTACACATTTATTTAAGATTTACATGACACAGGAGCCTTCATAAGGAAATGAATATCCCAAGGCAGGTAAAACCTGAGGGTTTTTATACTAGGTTTGATGAAGAGTGGAAAGTTGTGGAAAAAAACGTGATGGGGCAAAAGGATATGTGTTAATTGTAGTAAATTGGGAAAAGTTAGCAAGGCCTGTTTGTTCAGATGCCCCTCAGAGCCCCTTGGTCTTCGGAGATAAGGATGTTCCTTTCCTCCTGGTATAAGGAGGTCGCCTCTCACATGGGGGTCTCTCGACCCGGTTCAGGGAGACCCGCCTACACCTGCTGTTTCTCAAATTCGTTCAGCAAAAAATATTCAGTTTTCCAAGTTGCCATATTTTGGAGTAGTGTGTTCTCAGCCCTGCCATCAGCAAACAATGAAGGTGAAATAAGAAAACTTTCTAAAGCTGAAGGCATTCGCAACCAAGACGTTCAATACTACGTGGGTCTCAAATTTCCTAGACAGTTTATTTCATGTATTTTTTAATTGGCTTTTTATAGACATGAACACACATTAAAACAAAAGTTTGGTTCCAATTTTTTTTTTTTTTTAATTTTGAAGAACAGTTATTTGCAAATCTCTGCTTGGATTAAGGTCTTAATAACCACACTTAACCATGAATGTGAAAAGTGAGCTGAAGGAACACTTTGGAGTACTCACCAAAGATTGACTCCGACCTTCTCTGTGGAAGTTTCTAGTTCATAGTTGAACTCTGTGTGCTTTTGCATCCTTCCTACACGGTGTCTTTGACAGTGATGCCAACTGTACATGAAAATGATAACAGGGCATGTCCTTGGAGGAGCCACTTTTCAAGACCTCTGACTCCAAGGGCTCTGAAGTTCAGCCAGTGACAGGCTGAAGCGAGATTTGGCTTCTCTCCTGGAGTGACTTACATTAAGGCTCTGGACTAGGTTCCCAGACAGACGCCATCCCCCTGCCCAGCCCAGGCCTTCGGGACTGTGCCAATGACTCAATGGTGAGCCTGAAACTAAGCCTAAAAGGAAGCAGATGGCCTGTATTAAGAGATTTTCCATGACCTTCCTCATTTCTTCATTTCCTTTCTGTGGGATTTCATATTTGTGAGCATATCCTCTGAATTTGATGGTGTAGCAGTGTTAGACTCAGCAATCCTGAGTCTCAGGGCACTCATTTCATAAAGAACATGCATCAGAAGGGAGCATTTGAGTTATCCTGTGAATGTTTTTAACTCACCGATAACGTTTATGCAGCAATCATGGATGCTGGGCATGGAGATGGTTTTCCTGTTGTGAAATTTTGTGCCATTCCTTAAAGTAATAATATTACTTCTGAGTGGGGGACTAAAGTCCATTTTAGCAATTCTTATCTTCCTTTTTATTTATTTTTTTATTCTCCTATTAGCTAGGGAAAATAAAAACTGCACAAGGAAAATCTCCCCATCTCACGCAGCAGTTCATTTTATCCCTTTCATCCTAATTCTCAAAGAAGTAAATAATTGCATACAAAGGATACAAGCCAAGCTTTCTATTCTGTGAGTCTAAGGGACCAGCATATTTATCTTTCTTTCTGTCTGTACCTCTTTGATTTGTATTAATAAAAAGATACTAAAATTTTTTTTCTAGAAAGCCAAATAAATGAAATCACACAGCTAGACAATTCTGTATGCAGGATAATGACTATCAGTGATTTGGCAGATACATGACTTGATAATACAGGTACAAATACATTCATCTGGGTTTTCAAAGTTTTTCTAAAAGTAAAGACTATGGCAAGAAAAGAAAGGCACTAACTCAGACTTTTCAAAGAAAGGAACCTATAAATAAACTAATTGGGCTATCACTCGATTTGTATGTCAGATATGTAAGTACTCAGAGAACAATGTTTGTTTCAGCTGTTCTCATCAATATGATTAATGACTACTTTAAAGTGCTTGATTCCATTTGTGTGCCAGCTGTTCTTGTGTAAAACAAACTGGGACTTTCTCAAGATAATCAGAGTGGGACTGTCTGCAGGGTTTGAGAGCTGATACCTGCGAGTTAGAAAAGGAAATGGATGGCTCTTAGCTGATCCTGATGAGATCAGACCCAGACTCCTGTGACTGAAATATATTCCTAAAGCAGATGCTTGTTACTGGGGGCTTGTAAATCAAGGGCCTGCCCCACGTGCAGGTTCTGCTTGGTGGAAAGGTCTGAGCCAGTCGGGAGCCTTATGCGTGGTTAGCAAGTTAAAAAGAACCTAAGTAGTCTTAACCATACAAACTGATAGTACCTTCAAAGGTAAATATACAAGATGAGTCTTTAAAAATCACAGACAAGCTAGACAAAGCAGCAATAAGAAATCATCAAACCATGGAAGTAATACTATGTCCTTTTCCAATGAAGCGGCCACACACAGGTCAGACCCTGGGCGTAGGCAAGGTGTTGGTGATGGGGGCATGACTTCACAATTAGAAAATTGTGTATGCAGGATCATGATTTAGCAGATAAATGACTTGATAGTACAGATATAAATGGATTCATCTGGGTTTTTCAAAGTTCTTCTCAAAGTAAAGACTATGGAATCAAAAGAAAGAGAGGCAAAATGGGGAATGATTTCAACTATGAGCTTCAAAGACGTTGAGCATTTCTGTGTTTTCACTTCCTGTAGAGCAAGTTCAGAAGTAGCTGTGCCATCATTGTACCCTCTACACTGAAAGGCAAAAGGAAGTCAGAGATGGGAATGATTTTCTTTACCACACAACTACTTTTAAAAGGATCCACATGAAAATAAGAATCCCATTGTAGTCTTTAAGGTCAGTTCGTTTATGGCACAAAGACAGTCAACAAATATTGTTCAGGCTTTCCCTGTGCTGGTCACTCTGCCTGTAAGGTGGATCCCAGACCTGAAATAGCTTTCCATCTCACTGGGAGAGATCAAAGCATAATTGCTAACAGTTGTCAGATGCTTACTATTTTAGCGCTGTACTGAGCGTATACAACCACTATCTTATTTGTTCCTCAGAGCAGCCTTATGAGGTCATTATTATAGCTACATGCCCATTTTAGAGACAAGGACACCAAGCTATTTGCTCAACATCTCACCGTTAAGAATAGCAGAAGCAGGATTCTCACACCCAGGTCTCTCTGACCCCAAAGACCATGCATGGTCTGCACTACTACATGGTATCCATGTTCATGAGGAAAGGGGCAGTGCCAGGCAGTAAGCATGTGGGAAAATGTTGAGATGAGTGCCAAAGGCAGTGTCATGGAAGGGCACCAGAAGAGCAAAAAGCATCTTGAGGAAGCTCAGGGAAGAAGGTGAGGCTTAATCTGAATTTGGATTTGAACTTGTAGACCAAATATTAGTAGGATGATATTGAGGATAACTACCATACTTTCTCACTAATGCTCCTTTGGTGCTGCCAGAGAACGAAAGTTGGCCTCATGAATCACTGAGTTGATCTACTGTCACCTTTCTTAAATAATTATAATTAATTATATATATACTTTTAACATTTTATAAATTTTGTGTCAAAATATATCAATCATCTCTATTTTATAGATGAGAAATTCCATAAAGCCTCATATACTGTAAGAATTGATGAAGCTATTGGGAGATAATTCTCCATGGATCTCCCTCTTTTCTGCATGTCTTACAAACAAAGGCTTCCTGACTGCCCTTTGCTCTAGACTATCTCTTCAAGGATGTTAGTGAACAGCCCAGGAAGATATAGTGAAAAGGGCAGATGCTTCCTGCCTATGTGTTGTAAAAGCTAGGTTCTCTGAGCTCAGTGTTCCTCTGCTGGAGCACAACCCATCATGCTTGCAGGCATCCATCTGGGTCTGTCCACGTTGCCCCCATGAGACTTGGGAGCAAGGGGACCTGACACAATATGCTGTCTCATGCTGCTCGCTGTGCAGTGAGGAGTAAAGTCCTTTGTCTCTGACCCAGGTATCTTGTGTCTTACGCCAGCAACCATGAAACAGTGGCAGTTAGCTTACAACTGGGGTGAAATCTCAGACCATTCATGCTTCAGAAGATAGGAAAATTTTCTTTTTTAGAGAGGTCAAATTTGTCCTCATCCTTAGTGAAAAATAATGCATCTGCTTTGGCATCCATTGGATTAATATCAAGTAGATCGATCTTAGAACCCAGAGAAACCAAGGAAGACAAAATGCCCTTGTGAGAGTCTCCCTTCGATGCTTAGTCAAGGTGCCCAGGGACTAGGCTAAGTACAGCCCTCTCCATGTCCATACCCTCAAAGTGCTCATCATCTAAAGCAAGGGTTGGCAAGCTGGCCCGTGAGCCAAATCTGGCCCACACCTGTTTTATTAAATAAAGTTTATTGTCTAGCAGCATCTACTGCTGCTTCTGTGATGCAATAGCGGAGTTGAGTGGTCACAGTAGAGACTGTATGGCTTGCAAAGCCTAAAATATTTACTATCGGACTCTTTTTTTAGAGTATTTTTTAAAAAATATTTATTTATTTATTTATTTATTTGGCTGCGCCAGGTCTTAGTTGCGGCATGTGGGCTCTTAGTTGTGGCATGTGGGCTCTTAGTTGCGGCATGCAGGATCTAGTTCCCTGACCAGGGATCGAACCCGGGCCCCCTGCATTAGGAGCATGGAGTCTGGACCACCAAGGAAGTCCCTACTCTCTGACTCTTTAAGGAAAATATTTGCTAACCTCTGATCTAAAAGAAGAGACAGATACATGAAGAATAAAGAATTCCCTCAAAACATGCTAGAGGCCAAGGTATGAACAGAACATTATGTGAGAATAGAAAAGAAAGCTATAAACACACACGCGTACTCACATATAGGCATGTACAACCCGCTCCTCCGTGTACACCCACACCTGTCATTTACATGCACGGTCTTACTTCATCCTTGTAGCAACTTTATTAGGCATATAGATTAGGAGCATCACCTCTACAGAAAAACTAGGTTTAAATTTAAAGATTTGCCAGTTACTAGCTGAGTGACTTTGGGGTAAGTTACTTAACTTCTCTGTGCCTCACTTGCTAAACATGGGTAATATTACCTATACATCATAGGGTTACTGGAAGGATTAAATGAAGGTGTAGAATATAGCCTCTGACACATAGTAAACAACATGTAACTATTTGTTATCATTTATCTCCATTTTCCAGATGAGTAAATTGAGGGACAGAGAGGTTGAGTAATTTTCTCAAAATCACATAAGTAGAAAAAGGTAGATGCAGAACTTAATCTCAGCTCTGACTCACAAATCTGGGCTTTTTGCCACTATTATTGTATTGCTTGTCAATAATAAAGGCTTATTAAATGTATAAGTAAAATCACCACAATAAAATTTCTTTACCTTTTCCAACAACGCTTTCTATTTTTCAAATTGTGATTTGTGGCTTATTGGCATATCCTACAGGTCTTTTGTACTGTGTGAGTTCCACAGGGTCTTACTTGAATTCACTATATTAATATATTCATGCCTGACACTCGATAGTTGTCCTTTAAAGTCAAGTCTACTTTTATTATTAAACTAATGATGTTTCTGGCTTTAAGAGCATACGCCTAAGCAAAGTTTTTGCTAGTGATCTATATAATAATAAGGTAATTTTAAATTAAGAATAGTACTTTTAAATACTAAACTCTAGATAAGTGATTTGATACTATTGTATTGCTCTAAAAATATACCCAAACTGGTGATATGTTCCAAATAGTTTTCATATTGTCCATTTATCTTACCCTTATTATTCAACTGAGCTAAAAAAACCAAAACAAAACAAAAAACCCACCAGTAACTGGTTTATAGCCTTTCTGGGAATGGTTCTAAGGGAAAATGTACTGTCTCCTGAAACCCCCTATCTCTCTTTTTTTTTTTAAAGAGATTGGAGTTTATTTATTTATTTTTTATTTTTGGCTGTGTTGGGTCTTCCTTTCTGTGCGAGGGCTTTCTCTAGTTGCGGCGAGCGGGGGCCACTCTTCATCGCGGTGCGCGGGCCTCTCACTACCGCGGCCTCTCTCGTTGCGGAGCACAGGCTCCAGACGCGCAGGCTCAGTAGTTGTGGCTCACGGGCCTAGTTGCTCCGCGGCATGTGGGATCTTCCCAGACCAGGGCTCGAACCCGTGTCCCCTGCATTGGCAGGCAGACTCTCAACCACTGCGCCACCAGGGAAGCCCAGAAATCCCCTCTCTCTTATCTCCAGATTACTGCCTTTGGCAGAGGGATAGTATGGGGAAATCTTGCTGAGAAACGTGACTATTTAAAGAACTTCATGTCAATAAAAACGAAAAGTCAATATCCATTTGATTTGACATATTATTTTGAGCTTCTAGAAAATATTTTCCATGACTGACAATGCTGCTTCTTTGACAAGGAAATAATACATGTGCAATCTGATGTGTACTTACTAAAAGTGGAGGGCAATTATTACCTAGAACCTAAGCGAGAGAGACACTATACAAAAAATCATCTCTAAGATGAAAAAAAAAATGTCTCTTTGGTCTGCACCAGACTAAAAAATGTGGTGTCTACCTGAACAACATCTTAGTGGCTCTGCATGGAACTTTTCCCTCATTCCATTTTGACGTTTTGGCCATTGGCCTATGAAAACTATTTCCAGAACTTGCCAGCAGGTTGTTTTTCAAAGATGTTATTTTCTATATTACATTTGTCATCTGTATGAAGCTCCCAAAGAAGAATTCCCCTGGTCTTTGTTCCTCTTGGGAAGCTGCTTTGTGCTTTTATCTAGTGGACCCTGTTACCAATCATGTAACTGATAGCATTCCCCTCTGCACTGGCTGCTAGAAAGTTTGAGTCAGATTTTCACTTACCTCTAACAAATACGCAGGATTTTCATGGACTGCGTTTTGAATTCTAAGCTTATTCCTGGCCTTGTCAAACTTTCTTTCCTACACTTATGCCTGTTTTTCATTTATTTTTATCTTGTTACATCTTATATATCTTTGTAATCCACTTTGAATGCTTTCTGGATCAAGAGAGACTTGGAAATGCTTAGATGGATATGTATCCTATAATCTGTGCTCTCTTCATGAAACTGGGTGATAACTATAATTACCACACCATTTGATGTAAGGGACTTTATTTTGAAATAAAGAATTACACATTCTTTGAAATTACACATTGGTTCATACAGAATAATCTTCACCTTAATTTCTAAAATCAAACTCACTTTTGGAAACCTTCTAGCAAAATGATTAGACGGGTCAACTTTAGACTTAAAGCCTGGCTAGGAAAATGTATACTTCATGAGATTCATTTTCTCTTGCCATTTGAAATGGGTGCTTGCTCCCCATTTTGTGCTCAATACTGAAAACACAATTCCTCAGCAAAGATTTACTTTATACTTACATTTCAAAATTTTCCAGAAAAGAACTTTTAAGTCATGTAAATTTGAAGTCACATTTTTGTGACCCAGCATTGAAACGTGCAAAAAGCAAATCAGAATTGTTTTGAACTGAAGGTATGTTTCCAAGTCAATATAGACAAGTGCAGTGTATGGAAATAGTTTTTAGAAATATTTTTAGTTCAGTGAAGTATACTAAACAGTGTTCTTAATGATAAATTTGGGAAAATATGAACAAAAAATTTTAGAAAGGAATTTGTGATACTAAAATAGATCTACAAATATTCAAAATATCAATATTCTTACTTTATGGGAGTGAGACAAGGCGACTGAAGACACAAAAAACCATGGACTTGATTTAACCAAGTCTTCCTGGAGCATCCGGAACATGAAGAATGACAGTCATAGGGCACTGTCCTGGGAACAGTAGCTGGGTGCTTTTACACATGATTCCCAAAGGGCGGAGATGCTCCTTAGGAAACAGCGGGGTGGATTAATTTCGAGAATAATAAGCTTTACACAAGTGTAATCTGATCTCATCAGACTGAATGCTTGCCAAAAGCCTGAACTCAGAAGCACGACGAAGTCCAATCCTAGTGACCTCATTTCTACACAGGGAGAGCATTTCTAATATTTTTATTTAAAGAAATATTGATAAAATCTACCGGTGAACTTCATAGAAAGGGTATATAATGAATTTCTTGTTTGAACACCTTTTGTGTTCATTTGGAAGTTTAGAGAAATCTGTAAAGATCTGCCTCTCGGCTTCTTAACTTTATCAGTGCCCCTGGATGGAACATGAGGTCAACTATGTAAGTTTCCGGGGGAGGGAGAGCCCCAGTCACCCCCTTTCGGGATTCATTCATCAGCTTGACTTCATTCCAGGCTCTGCCGTACTCCCCGCGAACCAGAGAGCAGCCGATGCCAATTCTGTCAGCCAGAGCCTGGGGGGAGAAAACTCGAGATCAACCAAGAGTGAGGAGGGGGAGGGGCGGAGAAAAAGCCTTGGTTGAAAGACCCACCTTGGTCGAAGGTGAAATATACACTCTTGCAGAAGAACAACAACAAAGTGCTTAGAAAGGAGGCTGGAAAAAATGTGGAGTGTTGTGATAGGAGTTGGTAAAATGTGATAAGTTCCCCTGTTGCTCAAGATTCTGTGGACTCAAAATCTCTGTGTAGGTCCTGCTGGGAAGGGACATTTTTCAGGCAGTTGCGCTGCATTGTATCAGCACAAGATTGATAACGTAATTGGAGAAGAGCTGTTCCCTGGGCTTTCAGCTCTACTGCATCTATCAATCTTTCCACGCTCCTGGGCTGCTCCTTGGGTGTGATATGCAGTGGGATTGAATGGCAGGATTGGAATGGTGGGGACCTGTTTCTAGCCCATTTGTTCTGTGTGGTGTAGACAGGTGTTATGGAGCCGGAGGGGCAGAATTGTGAGCGGTTGGTCCTTCTTGGGCTGCCTGATGCCCTGTCCTCAGGGGTTGCTTATGTTCCTCAGAAGCTGTCTCTTCAATTTGTCCTGATTTTAAAAGCACTTTTTAAATAATCTGGAAACTTCCTAGCCACATCATAGTGGATAAGAGAGCTGGCTTGTGGGACCTTAGTTATCCCCGACCAGGGATTGAACCCAGGGCTCCAGCAGTGACCACGCCAAGTCCTAACCACTGGACCGCCAGGGAATTCCCAGAGTCTGAGTTCTTAACCTCAGCTGAGTTGAATCTGGAAGTGTCTATTTTCTTTGTGAAGTGGGAAACAAGGTCATCTGCGTATAGGAAGAGGTGAAGATGAAAAGGCTTAGGAAAGAAGGCAGATGTGGGGCACAGATGCTGAGGAAAATAGGAGAAGCCTGTGGCCAGGAGCTGGAAAAGATGGCCAGGCAGCACGTACACCCACCACCTTGGACCCTGAATTGGCTGTGGCACATCCCACTGTCACGTTCTGCAGCCCGAGTGTCATTGTGGGAAAGGCAGGCAGTAGGATTGGTCCAGTGTGGGCAGACAAGGCGGAGGGGCGGAAGGATGGGGGCACGAAGACGAGGGAAATCAGTGAGCAGGTTATACGGTCTGTGGACGATTTATCTAGGCTGCCGTGGAGGAAAGGAGCTGAAAGAAAACGGAGAGATGAAGAGTATATGTAGGGGGAGTGAACGCTTTGGGAGGAATGGAAGGATAACACGTTTTACCAGTGAGTGTTGGTGTTCAGGATTCAGTGGTAGGCAAGACCTGGGTGATTAACTGCATGACTCAGGTGAGGTGTGAGGGTAATGAATTCAGTCTGCTGTAACGTTATGAACTGAAATGTTTCCCCTTGAGATTCCTGTTTTCTTTCTGAAGGTGGGTCCCTTAAGAGGCGGTCATGAGGGTGAAGCCCCCATGATGGGAATTGTGCCCTTATAAGAGGAGGAAGGGCCCTCCCCGCACTCTGAAATATAAGGATACGGTACGAAAGCGGCAACTGCCGACCAAGAAGTGGGCCCTCACCAGACACTGAATCTCCTGGCACCTTGATCTTGGACTTCTCAGCCTCCAGAACTGTGAGAAATAACTGTTTATTGTTTAAGCCACCCCATCTGTGGTACTTGGTTATAGTGGCCTGAGAAGACTAATGCAGTGCCTACAAGACACACAAGGTCAGCTAGCTACAGGGTAAACAGACAGATAGACCTGGAATCAGGAGCGGCTTGTGGGACAGAGGAAATGATCTGGAAACCTGAGGCATGTAAGTCGTATTTAAGGTGATGTAGGAGGATGACCTCACCAAACGAAGTATGTAAAGGGAGAAAAGAGAAGAGCCGGGGACAGAACTTGAGTTCTGGGTCAGGACCCCAACACTTAAGACAAGGTTGGAGGAAAAGAGGTCTCCAAAGGAGACTGAGATGAAATGGCAAGAGAGGACAGAAGTTACTAAAAGTGGTGTTAAAGAAAGAGAAGGATCAGTGACAAATTCTTTGACATATCAAGCAAGACAGAAAACAGATCACTGTGATCCTTCTTGGGAGGGAACAAGGGCCAGACTGCAGGGAGTTGAGGATGAAACTGAGGTCAAGGAGTGACTAGGAGTTGAGATGACTCAGAATTTTGACCGGGAATGAGAATTATCTTCAGATAGAAGCAGTATGGTAGGTTTTGGCTCAGATAGGCATGGGTTCAAATTCCAGCTGTATCTCTGGTTGTCCTTGGGTAAATTCCTTCTCTAAGTATCAATTTTCTTATCTTTAAAACAAAGGTAGTAACTTCAACGTTTGGCATATTTGAGACTCTTCACAATTATATTTATTAAGTGTCTGGCACATAAGCTCAAAATGATGGTGGTCATGGTGATAGGCGCTTATAGGAGTAGTTGTAGATATAATGAGAAAAGATTTACATTTTCTCTTTAAATGTTTTGGACTTAAGTTTAGATTTTAAAGGTAAAACAGCTAGTAGAGAGAAAGAGATTTAAGATGGGAGAGAAGAATTGATAGAGCAAGAAATCCAAGGAAATAGGAAAGACTGGCATTTGGATTATAAATAGAATTGGCTTGGAACTGGAGGTAAGATGCAATGAGGTTTATAGGTATTCAGGAGAGGGTAGGAAGTTTATACATTTAAGTCTATGGCTCTGAAACAATTTTCTCAGCTCCTGTTATACTCCAGACACTGGATACAATGGAGGAAAAAAAAAAGATCACCCCCTCCCTTAAACCTGATCCTGCTCCAGTGTCCACATCTCTGTGAATGATGCCATCATTTCCAGTTACCCTGCCCAAATCCTGGAAATCATTTTCTTCTTCTCATGCAGTCTCTCACACCACCACTAGGCAGTCAACAGCTCCTTTCAGTTTTATCTCCTACATCTCCCGCCAAACTCACCTCTCATTCACAGCCTCCACCATGGCTTTAGTATCAGGCACCTGTACTTCTTGCTCCGGTGACCTTCCAGTTGGCCTTCCTGTCTCCAGTCTTTCCCCCGTTCTAGTTCATTCCCCATTCTGTTGCCTGAGTGGTCTTTCAAAATCACTTTCCCCTTAACTTTCAGTGGTTACTCACAGATTTTAAGATCAAGTACAAACTCACATGGTGCTTTACTGTCTGGTGCTTTAGCCTTATCCAACCCCTCCCCGCTTTTCTGGATCCAGACCAACTACTCTACATCCCTCAAATGGACCACTGACTCTCATACCTGTTATTTTAAATAAAATATTTGTATTGTTTAGAACACCCTTGTCTTCCTTCTTTACCTGCTGAAATCCTATGTAGCCTCTAATTCTGAGGCCACATATCACTTCCCCCCTTGAAACTTTCCCTGACGTCACCTGAGAACCCGCAAGTCTGGCTTAGGTCCCCCTTGAATGCAGGGACTCTCACTTTAGTAACCGTATATTCCCAGACCTTGGAAGAGGCCCTGGCCTAGAGTAGGTGTGTGATAAATGTTGAATGAATATGTTTCCAATAGTCTGGTGAATATACGTGTGTGTATGTATATACACATACATATACATGCCAAATATAAGTACATCTAAATGATAGGATTAATATCATCCAGTTAATTGTTAGCAACTGGCTCACTCCACAACGATAAAGACAAAACATTTTTACCTAGTGGGAAATGAGCAAAACATCTTAAATACCTTGAAAAGCAAAGCTCGATGGTAGAAGATTCCTTTTTTGATCAGTCCAATTGGTACAACATTGGACTTAAGTTGAAACTTTAGTTCACTTATATGAAGTTCCCAGCTGAAATCATGTAGTTTTTCTTTTGGAATTTTACCGCCCATTTTTTCTGCCACGTACCTGTGTCAATTACAGTGAGATTGAATCAATCAAGTTTAATATCTCACTTTGGATGCTTTGAGTATAAATATCTGTGTAATTATACTTGTAAAAGATACTTTCCCTCTGATTTTTGTTTGCTTTACTTTAAAAAATGTATTTACTATAAGTTAACATTATGCTTACTATATTTAAACTATCTTACATAAACTGAAATTCCAACAATTTCATTCAGCAGGAAGAAAGAAATGAATGCTAATTTTCCCAATATTTATAGCAAGATACAAATCAATATCACACTACATTTGTATCAACACAGTTTTTAAACGTTATCTTACTCTTGGAAAGTATTTTCAAATGTTTGAATCTGAAATCCAAGGCATTGTCCTGACATGTGGTCCTTCTTTTAAGGAATTTAAACTCAGAGACAAAGACAAACATATAGGACCATTGTGAACCCTGAGGTTCACAAATCTTTTCAAGTTTTATCATCTTTTTCTTTTAAATTTTATCTTTTTTTTTAAATTTAGAGAAAGACATGGCATTTACGTAACACTGAAGTTAGAGGAGAGAGGAAGAGGCAAAAAGGGAAAAATTACTAACAGTTAGGCGAGGAGGTGAGGTACAGGGGTGTACTTTGCCTGTGAGTTTCTCCTAAGATTAGGCTCTCACTGAAGATGTCAGTAAGCACACCTGCAAAAATCCTCTGTCAACTGAGGCTGCTACATCATGGAGTAAAGGCAGGATTGCCCATTGTAAAGAAAGAATTTCCTCTTGCTGTACGTGGAACCAAGTGAAGAAGAACAATGGTGAAAACCAAGAGAAAGGATTAGGCAGAAAACTGACCCTCAGTGCCAGCCAGGTGTCCTGTAACAGCCGCTAGGAGCCAAAGGCATGGGGACACATCTCTGTATCGCTCTCTTGGTGTGGGTTCAGGTTAAAAAAACAATTATTTGGGAATGATGAAAACTATTTCTGATAGGAACAAAGCATGAGGAAATTTGACAAGTGTTGAAATGAGCTAAGTCAGAGTTCTGCTTGAGTCATCGTTTCTCAAGGACATCAAGGAAAACTTCGGTAGCCAAAAACGCTCTCTTCCAGAGTCGCCTGACAAGAAGTCAGTGATCTGGCGGCTGTGTTTCTTGCAGTTGTCACATCCAGGTTTGGTGCCTGCAATTCACTTCTATTTGGAGAAGATACAAGCTCCCACGGAGATTGCAGCTGTTGCACAAGCCAGGAGCTCACAACTGGCTGATGTCGGTCATGAAGGCGAGCCTCCATTTCTAGTGATTTCCTGTCAATCGTAAAGTCAGGTTCTCAGCCTTCTCTTAGCGGAATCAGATTAAATGCTCTCATTTAGGAGGCTACCTCACTGGCTTATACAGAGTGCCGAACCATCTCTTAGAATACCCACAATCCCACTTTGGAGCACCGTGAAACACAAAATATCAGACATGTAACATAAAAATAAGGGATGGCTATTTGTATTAGAAAACAACTTGTGAGTTTATAAATAATTCAAAATAGGATTCCTTCATTCATAACTTCTTTAGGATCACCCTGAAAGATGCTTTTCCTGGTTTAGCTGGAGAAAATGACCTAGACATTTTTCTTTAAGTAATTTCCAGCTCCTAGCTCTGATTCTTGGCAAAAATATCATCTAAAATAGAAATGGAGGATTTATTTCCAATTCATTGTGTTTCTGCTTCAGAGTCAGAGGCAGGGTGCTATACAAGTTCGGTTTTATTATGGTGTAGTTGTTTGAAAATTGGCTAAAAAGTGCAAATCAGTAACATCAAAAACATTTTTCAGAAATTGAAAATGTGTATGTATATATAGACGCTTACTTTGCAAGAACCTCAATCTGTTCCTTTATACTGGTGATGGGAAGTATGGATCTGGTCACTTCATACACATAAACACAGAAGTCAGGATCAGAGGGAGGGAGCCATTCTTTATCAGGGCTTCCTTCTCCAGGCAGTTTTGGTGCTACTGCAACCTCTTCCTCCTCCTTCACTTTTTCCTCTTCTTTTTTTCCTCTGCCTTTCCTTAGAGAGTAAACAATAGCAATCAAAATCACAGAGTGAATAAGCACTAACTGTGCTCTGAGTTGATCTGAAGAGCATCGCAGAAATACAGTATTTTATATATACCTCAGCAACCATACCATACAGAGTTTTCAAATTTTCCATGACAGTGATAGAGTTTTATAGTCTGTATATTTTGCCGGAGAAATTATTTTTCAAGAGATTACTACATGACTGATACATATTATGAAAATCATTGCTTTTCTGTACCATTGCTTATCAAGATATTTGGTACATTGTAGATATGTAATAAATATTTATGGAATTGGGAAAAAATAGGTTGCCTCCTCAGAGAGTCTATGCCAGTCTCATATCATCTCTTGCTTCAGTTGAGACCTTTTGCAAGAAGAATTTGGATCCCACTTTTAAGAACAATTATCCAAAACATGGAAAAAGACAAAAACAAAATAAGGATGGCATGGAATTTCCATGTCATGCAGGGGCAAAGACTCATGCAAAGTTTATCTAGGGAAACGTATTTAGTTCTGTACTTAGGGAAAATAGAATGTACTTAGTAAGCAGTAAAGATACTGTTTAACTAAAAGATACTCTTAATGAAAATTTCCAGACTTAGAGAAGTTACTAGTTAACATGTAGATTTTTGTTTAGTAGAGATGCAAATTATTTCTTTTCAATGGAAAAAGATACTCCCAAAGGTTAAAATCTTTTTCTAACATTCCTTAATTAAATTGGATATAAATGCATATATTCTCAAATGATCTTTGAACCAGTATTAATATCTTACTAATTCTCTCATGAGTGGAACAAAACAATGACAGGGGTTCTCATTCCAGGTAACAGGGAGTAAGCACACTTCACCCTGTGTCTCCTACTGAATACAGTAATAAAACCTGGACAGGGTGCATGCAATAGCTATTTGAAAACTCGGAAAAATAATTCATAGCAGGAAGATCAGGGAAGACTGACATTTGAATGACTACGGAACTGATGGTGAGCTTATATTTTAATTTTCCTCCACTATTCTCCAAGCTGAACTAAACATAGCCCCAAGTCTGGAAGCGGGTATCAGCACAGAGAGAGCCCAAGGAGAAGCCCGATTGAGAAACAGGAAAAAGAGACAGTGGAGGAAAGCCCCTTTTTTGATTTTTTTTCTTATTTTTATCCATTATCTTGTGCCCCATCTTCTAAGGAAGCTTGTGACGGTGGTGGCAGCGGTGACATTGAGGTCCCTAAGAGTCTAAAACTGCCTTATACTTGCTCAGTCCTCCTGCTGTTTGGCTGTGGACATGGATACAGTCATGGCAAGAGTGTAGCAGCGCAGGGTAAAGAAAGGTTTTTTTGGCTTGAGGACCAAAAGGGAAGCTCCAAGGAACCAAAAAAGACAAGGGAGATCATGGAGAGGGAGGAGCTCAGGAAAGCAACCCTATAAAATTGTTTATATATTCCTAGGCTTACTTCCAAGCTGTGTGTGCATAGTTCTGATCCTGAACGGCACATACGTAGATTTTGAAGATGGAACTATGGTATAAACTACCACCCAAGTCTCATACTGGACACTATTTGGCACACATGCAGGGCTGATCCAAATAGCACCGCAAAGCCTTTGAAAATGGGACTAATGGTGGAATGACAACCCACAAAACACTAGTGGAAATTTGAAGACTGAAAGCAACTGGGCCAATTGACTGCTAAAACACACACACAAAAGAAACATTCTTCTTAGAATATGTGTAAGACCCATAAATAAGAACTGAAGGACTCATAACATAATATCACAATCTATATAATTACTCAACATGTGAAGAACCAGGAAAATCTCACCTCATATGGGAAAAGACAATCAAAACACATCAATGCTGAGATGACTCAGCTGTTAACTGTTCCAACAAGTAGGTCAAACACTCTTGAAATGACTAGGGAGTTACAAAGTCTTAGAAAGAAATAGAAGATAAAAAAATAGAATTTGCAGCTGAAAAATACAATAACCAAAACTTAAAAAACACAATTCCCTGAATAGGTTTAATAGCAGAATGGAGATAACAGAAGAAACAATCTGTGAACTTGAAGATAAATCAATAAAAATGATCCAATCTGGACAACAAAAGATTGAAAAAGCAACTGACAGAGTCTCAGGGACTTGTGGTGCAATAAAAAAGAGCTAATATTGGTGTCATCGTAGACTCAGAAGAAGAGGAGAAAGAATGAAGCACAGAAAAAAATATTGAGTAAATTAGGGCTGAAATGGTTTCCTCAATTTGGTTAAAGACATAAATCTACATAGTCAAGAATTTCAGGGACTTCCCTGGTGGCACAGTGGTTAAGAATCTGCCTGCTAATGCAGGGGACACAGATTTGAGCCCTGGTCCGGGAAGATCCCACATGCTGAGGAGCAACTAAGCCCGTGCACCACAACTACTGAGCCTGCGCGCTAGAGCCCTTGAGCCACAACTACTGAGCCTGTGTGCCACAACTACTGAAGCCCGCACGCCTAGAGCCCATGCTACGCAACAACAGAAGCCACCGCAATGAGAAGCCCATGCACTGCAACGAAGACTAGCCCCCGCTCACTGCAACTAGAGAAAGCCAATACGCAGCAACGAAGACCCAACACAGCCATAAATAAATAAATAAATAAATAAATATTTATTAAAAAAATAAAAAAGAATTTCAGTGAATGTCAATAAGGTACACCCAAAGAAATGCACTCCAGACACGTTGAAATCAAACTATTGAAAACTAAAGACAAAGCAGATGACGTGATTGCCTATGTAGAAAATCCCAAGGAATCTACTGAAAAAACTCCCAGAACTAAGCATTGAGTTCATCAAGATCTGAAGATATAAGAACAACATACAAAATCAATTATGTTTCTATATAGTTACAATGAACAGGTGGAAACCAAAATTAAAAACCAAAAAAAATTTGGAGCACTTACAATTATGCCAAGAAAATTAAATCCTTAGGTATAAACTTCTAAAAAACATGTGCAGGATTTGTGTGCTGAATATTAAAAAGTGCTGTCAAAAGCAATCAAAGAAGGTGTAAATATATGATGAGACATCCTGTGTCCATAGATTTAAAGATGCAACATATTAAAGATGTAATTCTCCCCAAATGATCTCTAGGTTTAATGTAATTCCTATCAAAATCCAAGCAAAGTTTTTTTGTAGAATAGAATATCTTATTCTAAGATTTATATGGAAAGGCACAGGTGCTAGAATAGCGAAATCAAACTTGACAAAGAAGAATAAAGTGGGAAGAATCACTTTGCTTGATATCAAATCTTACTGTGTAGCTACAGTAATCCAGATGGAATGATACTGGTGGAGGGACAGACACACAAATTAATGTAACAGAACAGAAGACCCAGACCCACACAAATATGCTCAACTATTTTTGACAAAGGTGCAAAAGCAATTCAATGGAAGAAGTATAGACTTTCAACAAATGGTGCTGAGCAGTTAGACATGAATGATCCTTGTGATAGAACTATTGATTATCTTAACATGAACCTACCCATGTGAGAAAATTGTATAGAAGTTAATACACACACAAACACACACACGTAGGAGTAAAACTGGGGGAACCTGAATAAAATCATTGGATTGTGTTCATCATTATCCTGGTTGTGATACTGTACTATAGTTTTGAAAATGTTATCATTGGGGGAAACTGGGTTAAGGGTATATGGGCTCACTCTATGTTATTTCTTACAATAGCATGTAAATTTACAATTATATCATAATATTTTCAATTAAAAAATCCATTGACCAGGCTTCTGTCATCTATTATTGGACTCTATTCTGTTCATTCATGTCCCGGTCTATCCCTTCATCAATACCAAACTATTTTGGTTACTGTAGCTTTACAGTAAGTCATAAAATCAGGTAGAATGATTCAATTTTATTCTTTTTCAAAATGATTTTTCACTATTATAATTTATTTACCTTTCCATAAAAGTTTTAGAATTAGCATATCTCTATCTACCAAAAATGCTGCTGGAATTTCGATAGAATTGTATCAAATTTAGATCAACTCAGGGAAAACTGACATTTTCACTATGTTGAGTTTTCCAACACATGAACATGGTATATCTCTTCACATATTTAGTGATTCTTTGATTTCCTTTGTGTTTTACAGTTCTCAATATATAAGTTCTATACATGTTTTGTTTCATTTTCTCTTTCACTTTAATTTCATATTTCATTTTTCAGCCCTATTAATACTAAAATGGTATTAAAAATTTTTGGTTTTCAGTTTTTCATTGCTGGTATATAAAAATATAATTGATTTTTCTGTGTTGAACTTATATCCTGACATGTTGCTAAACTCACCTATTAGTTCTAGGAGTTTTGTTTTTTTTTAAGTGGATTCCTTAAGGATTTTCTATTTAGACAATCATGTTGTCTGCAAATAGGAACAGTTTTTCTCTCCTCACTTGTCTTGTTTATGATCTTTGCAGGAAAGCATCCAGTCTTTCACCATTAAGTATGGTGTCATTTTTGTGGATGCCTTTTATCAGGTTGAGGAAGTTCCCTTATATTTCTATTTTGCTGACAGTTTTATTTTTTATCATGAATAGATGTTGAATTTTGTCAACTGATTTTCTGCATCAATTAATATGATTATATGCTTTTTCTTCTTTATACTGTTAATATGGATTACATTGATTGATTTTTAAATATTGAACCAGCCTTGCATTCCTGGGATAAACTCCTCTGAGATGAATTATTCTCTTTATATATTGCTTTGATGTGCTAATATTTCAGAAAGGTTTTTTTTCATCTATGTTCATGATGGATTTTGAGCTGTAATTTTCTTTTCTTATAATGTCCTTGTCTGGTATTGACATTAGGATAATGCTGGTATCATAACATGAGTTGGGAAACATTCTCTTTTCTATTTTCTGGAAAAGATTGTTTAGAGTTGGTGTTAATTCTTGAAATGTTTGGCAGAATTCACTAATGAAATCATCTGGGTCAGGAGATTTCTCTTTTGAAGGGTTTTATGAAATCAACTTCTTTAATAGTTAAATGATGATTTGGGCATCTGTTTCATCTTTGGTGAGTTTTGATAGTTTGCAGTTTTTGATGAATTGGTCCATTTCATCTAAGGTGCTGAATTAAAGTTCTCATAGTACTATTGACATAGTTATTGACATTTTTAAAGAACCAGCTTTTGATTTCATTGACTTTCTCTGCTGTTTTTCTGTTTTAAATTTCATTGATTTCTGTTTTTATTATTTTCTTCCTTCTAATTGTATTAGGTTTCTTTTTCTAGATTCTTGAGGTTAGATTATTGATTTATGACCTCTCTATCTAATACATTTTAGTAAAATAAATCTCCCTCTCAGCATTGCTTTGGCTGCATCCCACAAATTTTGAAAGTTGTATTTTCATTTTCATTCAGTTCTTTGTATATTTTAAGTCCTTTGAGGCTTCCTTTTGTCCCAGAGATTATTTAGAAGTGTATCATTCAATTTCCATATGCTTAAAGATTTTCTTCTTGTCTTTCTGTCATTAATTTCTAGTTTGATTCTATTATGGTCAGAGAACATAATCTGTATGATTTCAATTATTTTAAATTTGCTGAGCCTTGTTTTATGACCCAGGGTATTGTAAATGTTCCAAATGCAGCTGAAAAAATGTGTATTCTGTTGCTGGTGATGGAATGTTCCATAATATGTCAATTAAATCCTATTTATTTCTGGTGTTGTTCAACTCTTTTATATCCTTGCTGATTTTAGGTCAAGTAGTTCTATCAGTTGCTCAGAGGGGCATGTTGAAGTCCTCAACTATAATTTTGGATTTTTCTATTTCTCCTTTCTGCTCTATCAGTTTTTGCCTCATGTATTTTGAGGCTCTGTTGTTTGGTGCATATACATTGGATCATTATGTCTTCTTCATGGATTGATTCATTTTATCATATGTAATGTCCCTCTTTGTCTCTAGAATTTTTCTTTGCTCTGAAGTCTACCTTAGTACATATTTAAAAAGCCATTCCTGCTTTTTAAAAAATTAATGTTTACATGGTATCTTCTTCCATCCTTTCATTTTCAACCCACCTATATTGATACATTTGAGTTTCTTTAAACAGCATATAGTTGAATCATAAATTTTTAATCCACTCTGCCAATCTCTGCCTTTTGATTGGTTCTTTTCCTTCGTTTTTCTTTTCTTGCCTTCCTGTGGGTTACTTGAACATTTCTTATTTATCCATCTTGATTTATTTACATTGCTTTTGAGTGTAATACTGTAGGTATTATAATATACATATATTGCTTATCACAGTCTGCTGGTATCCACGTTTTACCACTTTGAGAGAAATATGGAAACCTCACACCCATGGAGGTCTCTTTACTGTCTCCACTTTTAAATACCATCGTCTTGAGTATCAGATGTTTTTATAATTTTTGTTTCAATCATCAAATATGATGTATAAAGCTCACGAGGAAATAGTCTATTGTATATACCCATATTTCAGCTCTTCCTTCTTTCTTCCCGATCCTTCCAGATTCTTTCATTATTTTCTTTTCGTTGCAAGAACTTCCTTTAGCTAGCCAATCTGTAAGGGTAGGCTAGCTAGCAATAAATTGTTTTCCCTCATCTGGGAATGTCTATTTCTCCCTCTTTATTGCTGAAGGATAGATGCATCAGATAGAGAACACATGGTTGATTCTTTTAGCACTTGAAAAATGGTGTGCCATTTCCTTCTGGTCTGAGAGAAATCTACTGTCATTCAAATTGGTGTTTCCCTATAGGTAATTGGAATTTACACCTCTATGAAGTCTGGATCCCATGACTCAGGTGGGCTTTCTTGGGTGGAGCAATCTCTTATGAGAAGCATTCTATGCTATGCTAGCAGAGAGAGAGGGAGGACTAGGAAGCCTGTGTGTGACTTCTTTCGCCTTTGCTTATGTGTATCTTTTGCCTGCTGATCTTGCATTGTATCTTTTGCTATAATAAATCTTAGCCGTGATTATATATTTGAAAGCCCCAAAATGGGACTAGGCTAGTGTAGGCAGGTAAATCTCCCAAATTATGTATTTACAAGTATGGAGCATTCTGTTCCACTAGCAGTAAATTAGGGGTGGGAATTATCTTTAAGTATTATTTGAAGCATGGTGTGGGAGGAGGATCAACTAAAGTCCATTTGAGTTTTCCCTTTAATTTAGAGAAAAAAATACAAAAATACTCCAATCAGGTGCTATTGGAGAATTACACAAAACTCTATAATCATAACAAATACTAAAAAAAAAAAGTTTTATATTTTCTAATCCAATATTCTATTTACTACAGCCAAGGAAAGAGTCTAATCATGCATTAAATGCACTAACCATATATTGTGATAAAATCTGCAAGCAAAAATTACTATTTTCCAGCTATATCATCTTAACCCTTTTCCTTTTTTGTAAGATAAATAAACTGAACATCTTAACATGCATAGTCAGATGTTAGTAAATTAGGAACTAATGCTGGGAAGGTCAATTAGAATGGCAAGAAAGCATAAATAGGTTTACCTGTTTTCTAAAATTACAGGGTAGCTTTGTAAGATTGGAGATCTCGACCCTGTGATTACTCAGAGCCACCTATGAAACAAAGCAGGTGTAGTTCTCCCTGAGCATGCTGCCTGAAGTGAGAAGAATCATTTGGTGTGAGAAGATGACGTCCGGTATCCTGGGCTAAGCGCATCAGAGAGGGAAATCTGACTGAGTGATTAAAAAGAGATAATTTATGGGAACCCCTGAATTGTAATTTCCTGCTGCTATAAATAGAAGTATTTCACTTGGACTTCTTTCCCATGAAGGCTGCCAAGTGGTGTAAATAAGGGCTTCAGTACTTAAATGAATTTCATTTCTAGATAAACATGGAAACAAGAGCTTGGAAATTACAAAATTAACTCCTGTAAAATTAATCTCCAGAAAGAACATCAATTTATGAGTAAAGATATAAGAAATTCTAGGTTTCTTGCAGAAACTTTAGCAAAACTACCTCAGACAACAGAGATTTACTGTGAGAACCCAAAACAATAAGGATATTTTCTGTGTTCACAGGTGGATGAGTAGGTAGATGGGCAAGTAGAGAGAGATAATTGGCTCAAAACTGTGTATTGACATCATCAAAGTTTAATCACTTGCTCCTTCTGATCCCTTCAACTATTTTTTAAAATAAATTTATTTATTTATTTATTTATTTATTTATTTATTTATGGCTACATTGGTTCTTTGTTGCCGTGCACGGGCTTTCTCTAGTTGTGGTGAGCAGGGGCTACTCTTTGTTGCGGTGCACAGGCTTCTCATTGTGGTGGCTTCTCTTTGTTGTGGAGCATGGGCTCTAGGCGCACAGGCTTCAGTAGTTGTGGCATGCAGGCTCAGTAGTTGTGGCTTGCAGTCTCTGGAGTGCAGGCTCAGTAGTTGTGGCGCACGGGCTTAGTTGCTTCATGGCATGTGGGATCTTCCCAGACCAGGGCTCAAACCCGTGTCCCCTGCATTGGCAGGCGGATTCTTAACCACTGCACCACCAGGGAAGTGCCAACTATTTGAATATATAAATTATAGAGCAGAGCTGGTGGGAGAGATGTAAGTCATGAATCTGGCTCCCTTGTGGTTTCAATTTAGGTGAGAAGATTTTGGTATGTGAAAAATAATCACAATACCATGTAGCATTCAATAAATTCCACAAGGAATAAAAATTAGAAACTCAAGCAGTTCAACATTGAACAAAATCTATTCCAGTTAGGTGTCCTGTTCTACCCAATCTATTCCAAAAGTATGAGAAGGGAGTATTGTACAAAGTGGAGATATGATTTATTCTGGTCTTAGGAAGGTACATCGTGTGTGTGTGTGTGTGTGATATGTGTGTGTGTGTGTGTAGTTTATTTTGTTTGTTCCACTAGGATGTACGTTCTATTAGGACAGAGGTATTTGTTCACTGCTATACTTCCAATACTAGAATAATTCCTGGCATCTAAGTGCTCAGTAAATATTTGTTGAATGAATGAATAAATTCAAGAAAAGAAGGTCAGAAGGTATTTAAATGTGACCAAGAGACAATATGTGTTTTTGGAAGACTTTTGAAGTCAAGATTTAAGGGAAGGGAAAAAAAAAAAAGGTAAGGTATGGGTAAAAAGAGGGTTTGAGAGAAATTCTTTTATTTTTTAAATTTTAATTAAATTTTTAAATTGAGGTATAATTAACATGTAACATTATATTGGTTTCAGGTGTACAACACAATGATTCGATATTTCTATACATTGTGAAATGATCACCAGAGTAAGTCTAGTTACCATCCGTCACCATACAAAGTGAACTTTTAGGATTCACTCTCTTGGCAACATTTAAATATGTTCTATATTATTGACTATAGTCACCATGCTGTACATTACATTCCCATGACTTTATTTTATAACTGGAAGTTTGACCTCTTGACCCCCTTCACCCATTTCTCCCACTCAACCCCCCTTCCCTCTGGCAACCACCATTCTCTTCTCTTTATCTATGATTTTTGTTTTGTTTGTTCATTTGTTTTGTTTTTTAGATTCCACATATAAGTGAAATTGTACAGTATTTGTCTTTCTCTGTCTGATACTTCGCTTAGCATAATTCCTTCAAGGTTCATCCATGTTATCTCAGATGGCAAGATTTCATTCTTTTTTATGGCTGGTGGTATTCTATCGTATACATATACCACTTCTTCTTTATCCAGTCATCCACTGATGGACACTTAGGTTGTTTCCATATCTTGGCTCTGTTAAATAATGCTGCAGTGAACGTGGGGGTGTAGAAAATTTTCAAATTAGTGCTTTCATTTTCATCAGATAAATACCCAGAGGGGGAATTGCTGGATCATTTTAATTTTTAATTTTTTGAGGACCCTCCATACTGTTTTCCATAAAGCCTGCACCAATTTACATTCCCATCAACAGTGCATGAGGGTTCTCTTTTCTCCACATGCTGGCCAACACTTGCTATCTCTTGTCTTCCTGATAGCCAATCTACCAGGTGTGAGGTGATATCTCACTGTGGTATTGATTTGCATTTCCCTGATGATTAGTGATGTTGAGCATCTTTTTATGTGCCTGTTAGCCATCTGCATGTCTTTTTTTGAAAAAATGTTTATTCAGATCCTCTGCCCTTTAAAAATCAGATTGCTTTGTTTTGTTACTGAGTTTTATGAATTCTTATATTTTGGATAGTAACCTTTTATTGGATATATGATTTGCAAATATTTTCTCCCATTCAGTAGGTTGTCTTTTCATTTTGTTGGTGGTTTCCTTTGCTGTGCAGAAGCTTTTTAGTTTGATGTAGTCCCAGTTATTTTTTTTTTGCTTTTGTTGTCTTTGCTTTTGGAGTCAGATCCAAAAATTGATTGCCAAGACTGAAGTAAACAGCTTATCATCTAAGTTTTCTTCTAGGAGTTTTATGGCTTCAGGTCTCACATTTTGAGTTAATTTTTGTTTATGGTATAAGATAGTGGTCTAGTTTCATTCTTATGCATGTGGCTGTCCAGTTTTCTGAGGAAAATCATTTTAAAAACAAAAATGTTTTAGGAAGTCGTTGTGATGCTATCAAGATGACCTAAGTAGCAGAAATGTTAAAGTATATGTTGTAAAGATCTAAAAGTCTCCAAAGATGAACAGACTGGAAGGATATGTATTTCATATCCTCCTATTTGGGGACAGAAAAACACACTTTTAAGTGTGTGTAATAAACTCATGTGCAATCAACTTAAATATTTATGAAAACTAGTCTGAATAAAAAAGATGGTATTGATAGAACTTGTAATTCCTTTCACGAATGGGTATAGTAAATGTTTATTGTAAGGAGAATGGTCTTTACAAGGAAAAGCTTTAGAGAGCATTAGACATGTTGGTTTCTGTGAAGCCTAGGGAAGTATCAAGAAGGTGTCTGGATAAACAAAATATAAATTAATCACCTCTCCTTTGAGTGCTGTGCCATAAAAGAAAGTGCAATTAAAACCTTCAAAAACAGAGATAAGATGGTGGCTGGTCACCTAATGAGAGCCTCTTGCTCAATGATTTTAATTTACATGGTATATGGTAATAATATTCATCAGGAAAAAGACAGAAGTCCGTACTTTCACTTTCCTTGCCTGGTACCTCACACACAGTTGACTGACTTGTCTCCCATCTCTCCTCTCCCTTTCAAAAATTCAGCCACTTTGTGGTTCTAGATGTCTCATTATTCTTTGTCAGTATTGCTCAGTACTTTTTTTTGTCAACATTAAACATTCTCCGTGACATTTTCAGATGAGTAGAGTTAAAATATTTTACTCTATGTTCAGGGGTCCAAAGTTTTAACAGTCACAAGAAAGGTTGACCAAAAGATAAACAACAGGAAAACGAGATTATGACCAATCTATCCCCCAGTGGACCACGGGCTAAGAAGGGGAAAGAACCTGGCCACACTGATCACTTAAATAAGCCAGGTGGATTCTTCCCCAGGAAGCTGAGGAGTTGAGGAGACCACAGGGAGACACCTGCCTCCGAGCCAGCCAAATGTCCTGTCAAGCATGTGAAGATAAGATGGTCTCCACAAATATGCACAAGAGACGCAGATTGTACTTGATTATTGTTGGGCTTTAGAACTGAAAGACTGCCTTGGAATTGGGGCCAGATTTGGTCCCATGGCAAGTCAAAGTCACATACAAGCTACAGTTATGGGTGAGGGGATAACCAAAAGAAAGTCAAGGAAGGTAACAATGCAATTGTAAACAGACACTGTGCAGGTGGAGAGAGAAAAAGAGAGAGGGAGAGAGGCAAGCAGACTAATGGTTTATCTACTTTACTCCCAGCTCCTGTCGTGTGCTGGATTCTGGGGATTCTTCTGCATCCCTGCAAGGCTGGAGTGGGTTTGGGCTCCCTGCAACTGTTTCGTCCAGTAGTACTAACATTTGTTGAATGTTTACTCTGGGCCAGGCCCTGCTCTAAGCCCTTTTCATTCATTAACTTATTTAATCTTCTCAAGACACTGTGAGGAACAGACTACAGTTTTGTTTTGTTTTGCATTTTACTGATAAGTGAACTCAGCCAAAGAGAAGGTAACCTATTTGCTCAAGAGACACAGCTTATAAGTGTGGATCTTGTTGAAAATAACCTTTTCCTGCAAAAAGTTGAGATTTCTATTCTCTTGAATAAACACAAATGCCTTATGTATGCCAGCCAAGCACTGTGCTAAATGCTGGGGATGAAAAGAGAAACTATTCGAGTCAGAACGTGTTCTTGTCCTCAAGGCACTCTCAGTCCAGAGGAGGAGAAACGAGAGAAGCCAAGTGAGGAGAGAAAGGGAAGGGAAGAGGTGAGGAGGGGCAGGAGGGCAGAAAGGATGAGGGCTGATCAGAAGCAGAGATCAGAACAGTGAGCAACAGAGACTGACAGGAGAAAATAAAGTCAGAAATAGAAAATACACAGCTCTGAGGTCTGCGGAGGAGGGCAGACCACTCCTTAGGAGACCTTAGGAGACAGTCTCGGTTTAGAAGGTAGATGCTCAATTGTATACATGTGTGCCAAATAGCCTCCAGCACCCCAGTGTTTTTGAAGGGCTTGAGTCAACAATAATTGACGGGTCATGGAGCGGGGCAGGAGGTCTGAGTGGTTTTTTGAAGAATCCAGGAAAGTGCTCACAAGAGAAAGAATATGTTTAAAAATATGTAAACATGTAGATAGTGTTTTAAAATATGCCAGGCTAAAAAGCGTGGAACGACATTATAATGGTTCCAGCCAAATTCAGAATGTGGTCCTGTTTCCCTTTCCTCTTCTCATTGCTTCCTGAAGGGCCAGGGGTTTCCGTGAGCAAGATGGGGAGGGGACGTGGAAGCCAGAGGCAGCGAAGAGGGAAGGCTCACACTCCGGCCGGTGCTGCTCTTCAGCTGCAGAGGCAGCCACCAGGGGAGGGCAGAACAGTTCATTTTAAGTTGATTCCTGCACATGGCTGGACTTTTAAAGGGCTGACTGGAGACTGCTGTTTCTGTTGTCTCTGAATTAAAGTGACTGTAGGACTTTACAGTGAGCAAAGTACCCTGAGTTCTCACCCAGAGGTAGGAGAAGAAATTCCCTCTGGGTAAGTTTTAAAGAGACAACAAGAGACACAAATAAAGGTAATTTTAATTATACTTCATGAGTCCTGTTTAGTCCTACTTCTGATTCCATAAGAAGAGCTTCCTAGTTAAAAGCCACCCCTCCCTTTCACCAACTCTGTGGGTAATTAAAACTTGACGGGATTACAGTTAGGAGAAGAATACAGTAAGGAAGTTTCTACCTGGATCCTTTCTCTTTAGTGGCGCTTTTGCTAAGAGCAGTATTGCGTCCTGAAGTAGATTCTGATTTCTCTTCGGTGGGAGATGCAAATCCAGCACTAAAATGATAACTGTTTTCTCTTGTCATTTGAAAAAAACCACAACCAATTTCAATCATACAGAAAATAACAATGCACTACATTTGCAAGGCATTTTATAATTTATAAGGCATTTTCACTTCCATTATATGTTTTGATTCCAGCCACCGAGAAGAAGCAGGGCACCAGGCATTATTCCATCTACAGATAAGGACACGAAGCCTGATCATGGACAGTGCACTAGTCAGGGGCAGGGGCTCAAGATCTCACTCTGGGTTCACAGAAGACAGAATGTCAAACCAGGTTTCCTGGCTTTCATCCTGAAATTGTGTGACTGTGAGAAGAATAAAATTTAAGTTGCCAAAACCTAAAATCTAAATTTCTTTTTTACTCCCAAATTAAGGGAGAGAATTATTTGAGTGTAGACAAAACATCATTTTCTTACTTGGTCTTTTCTTTACTTGCTCTTCTTAAAGAAGATGAAGAAGAAATACTTCGTCCATAACCAACGTCTGATGACTTATCTTCCGTAGATGGAGGTGGAGAACTAAAAGTTTACATATTTGAAATTATGTACAAATTAAAATAATTTGTCAATATTGACTTTGTCCTACAAAATAGATTTTTTTTCTGAAAAATCATATTTAGAGCTGACTTTTAACAGTGACACATTATTTTAAAAGCAAAAAGAGGTTAAGATAAGATAAAATGAATATTATAAAGCTTTTCATGAGCTAGAACTGGAAATAGTTTTATAAAATGTGTCACATAAAATGTATTATATAGATATATAGGAATACAAGACCATTTTAATGGCTGTTGAAGCTTTCATTTTTAGCTCTACTATTTTCTCCTTATTTTATTAAAAATATTGGACAGCAGTGGTATTCCTGGATTTAGTTCTGGAGATTTGTAAACATAATTCATCTTGGTTTGTTCCTATCTGTTTATACGTTCTTCAGTTACTTCATGTTACCGGAAGGGTAATAAGCCCTGATTGCAGAAATACCCATGGAATTGACTGGTAACATAGAGTCGAAGGAAAAACCACAGTGGTGACTATTCTGTGTTCTTTACTATGTCAGGCTATGAGTTTATGGACCAGTGTTTACTTTCATGGTGGTGCTAGATACAGGAACTATGAAAAGATACCATACTGGGAACCTTTATGTATTCACATGATGATGGACAAACAAAAAAATTATTTGCTTCCCTTCATTCCTCCTCCCCGCAAAGACTCACGCATCAGAAGATTTACTGTTAACTAAGAGTATAGCACGTTGGTCACTTGGTTCTTGTAAGCAGAGATCCTTCAAAGGCAAAAGTTTGGTGCCAGGATTTATCTGTAGATAATTTAAGAATTGAAAAGTAATATCTGCATGCATTATATATTTTTTTAATGAATACTGATAGAATAGGTTCTTAACTGTTTGAGGTATCTAATTTCACACACACACACACACACTTAAAAATAGGGAACTGAAGCTTGTGGATGTCTTGCCTTTGGGCAAGATACACCCTCCAATTCCCCCTCCCCCCACCCCCCCAGTCTCTGTAACTTGATACTCAACTGTTTCATACCATAATTATCAGCTTGGCCCCTGGAAGTATTTGAGTTTGAAAATCTATCCATATACATAAGGAAGAGCTTATCGTTTGTAGGAGTAACTAATTACTAAACAGATCACTAAAAATGTTGTGAGGATAACTACCAACAAGCTAGACAAAGCCCTATACTAGCAATTTTATCAGCCTGGTGAAGAGGGTTAGACCAGATCACCCTGTGAGCTCTTTTTCCAATCAAGTAATAGATCCTTCTCTCATCCAAGATACTTTTCATGGTTCTTTTAAAGTAAGACAGAGCGTGTCATTCTTCTGCCCAGAACCCTGACGTGTTTTCCCACTTCATTTAGAGTAAAGGCCCAAATCCTTCCAGTGGTCTAGAAGACTTCCATGAGCTGCTTGCTCTTACCTGCTCTGATTTGGTCTGTTATTCCGCCCCTGGTTGACTCAGTGCTAGCTAAACCGACTTTGCTGTTCCTTGAGTGTGCCAACCACATTTACTCACGGTTTCTGCACTAGCTCTTTCCTCCATCTAGAAAGCTCCTTCTCCACTATCCCCAAGGCTAAGAAGTCCTTCACCTCCTTCAAATTTTTTGCTCAGATATTACCCTTTCAGTGGGGCTACCTGACCACATCAACTCCAGTGTCCTCAGCCCCTTTATCCTTCTCTGCTCTCCTCCCCACCCACTGCAGCGCTTATCATTTTGATCACGTGATAGAATGTATTGGTGAGATTTATTGTTTATTGTCTGTTTCCTCTCACTGGTACCATGGGAGTAGAGATCTTTGTCTCTTTTGTTCACTGACACATTTAAAGCCTGAAATATTAGAAAATATTTAGAGTGAATCAGAGAGTTCTCCTTCATAAGGAAATTGTCTCATTAAGTTTTTTTTAAAAAAACTCATGAACAAATACATTTTGTCACAGTTTTATCTGTTCCATGGCAACAGATAAGTTCTCTGGTAAGTGCTCTTTGGTGGTTTTTCTGCTCTTTTCCTCATTTTTCTTAAAGCGTCTTTGTGCTAATAATGTGGCACCTGTTCTTTTAAAATTACTCATCATTGAACGAGAGCAGTAATTTCTCGGTGGTTTGTGTGTATCTGTTATGGAGGGTATGGTGGTGGCAGTGGCTGGCAGAAGCAGAAGGAAGAGAAAAAGTTTTAGGCTGGCGGTTTTGGTTATTCAACATGTCTCTAATTCTGTTACCACGATACAGTGTTTCCTGCAAATACGGCTTAGCTGTGATTCTTTTATGGCCCTGTCGCCTCTGCTTCTTTGAACCAGATTCGTCCAAGAGGGTTTCTGCTGCCAGCCCTGCTCACCCCAGTTCCTGGGGTCCTGCCCACCTACCCCCTTGCAAACCAAGCATATAGCTTTTGTATGTCTGAGTTCTCCACCCCCTCGGGAAGTATAGACTTTTGATGGTGCTTTCTGAGATCTGCTACCACTCTTGTCCCTCTCTGTGCTTTTTTTCCCTTTTCATTCTTCCTCCTGTGTAACTTCTGCCTGATCCCAGGGACTTTTAAATATTTTTGAAGTCTGCAGATCATACCAATTTCCTACTTCTGCCTAAAATGGGATTTGTAGGTTTTTAAAAAAATTTCCCCATTCTCCTTATTGCTTTTGGTTTCCAGAAGAAGTAGAACATGCTGACTTAGACAGTAATGTCAAAAAGCCCTCAAGACTCTAATGTTTAGCTTCCCATTTCTCTTAACATTAACACTGAATTACACTGTAAGTTGTTTTAAAATCGTAATCACAAACACAGCTAAGTAAAATAATATTCTTCTACATTACATTTTAAAATTCAGTATTACAATTTGGTTAATTTCAATTAGATTATAATTAATAGAATAAAAACTTATACTTCTATTATTGACATTATCATTATCATTAACACTGAGCCCTAGAAGTAATATAAAAGCCGATTGCTTTATATCTTCTCTGAAACTTGAGACTAGCAACAGCAAACTAATTTAAGTTCAGGTCATCAGATTCTAGTTAAAACTGTACACAGATGCAAAATCTTATAGCCAGACAAAGTTTAAGGATGAAGTTCTGATTCCCAAGTTTCTGCCTATAAAAATATAAATTATGTTAGGCAGTTATAAAATTGCAACGTAATGGCATCACGATGCAAGAAGAACTGATCACACATACTAAAATACAAATTAGTGCTGCCACTTACCCGACCATAATCATAGACTCCATCAGTAATTATGTTACTTGATGACAAATAGCCAGTCTGGCTGTATTTCAGAGACAGGTGGTGGTTGAGCAATTTGTTATGAGCTGCCTCACTGAATTTGTTTTTTCGACTTACTGATAGATTAATTTCTTCAAGGATATCTAAAGCCCTGTCAATAAAAGCAAAAAAGACATTATTTGCCTTATATAAGCAATCCAACAGTAAGTTCCCATTCATACACCTCACTAAGATCCTGAATGAAGAATTGAGATGGAAAGGTTAAAACCATCCCACCCTTTTAGGTAAACTAATCCTGACAGAATTATGAAGACAAATCAGCCCTTTTTGAGAACATACATGCCATGTAGAAACTCATGATCAAACAGTTGAAAAGGACACTTTAGGAAGAAAAAGTTCTTCATTTAAAGCAAAATTAGTTATCGGACTCCAATTTTTTCAGCTAACCAGGTGACATATACAAAGAACAAAAATGGTTAGAAACAGGGAAAATCTGTCTGTGGAATCTTGAAACCCTCTTGGCTGAGTTGCTCAAGGCAGCTGACTCATAGGCTGTTGGTAAGGGAACCGATGTGGTGAGGTTGGTTAAAGGCGTCATTGTGGTGGAACGGTTTGTGGGGGAGAAAACAGAGATGGCAGTCATGGCTTGCCCGTTTTAATTTAACCTTGATAGCTGAGCGACAAATAGGATTGTGTTTAGCAAAGCAGAGGAAAGTGAAAGAGAAGCGTTTATCAGGATGAAAAAGTGGAAAAGGAAACATGGAAGATGATTTTGTGGCGGTGGCGGGGGAGATCTCTCGGGGGAGGAGCGGGGAGGATCACGCTTCTGCAGGCGGTCCCTTCGGAGGGACTGCGACCCGCAGAGCGTCTGAACGCCCCGCGGCCTGAGAGTGGGCGTGGAGACTCTGCTCGACCTTCCTTGGCCTGAAGACTGTGTGTCCTTCATCTGAGCCAGACTCTCCAGACCGCTCCACTCACCCGAGCCTGCACAACTCAGCGGCCGTGGGCTCATCACTGGCACAGACCATTACGGCCCAGCTGGCGTGCCGTCGGACCTCGTCGTCCTTGGAACGCAGGAGCTCTACCAGCGGCTCCAGCCCACCTGAATGTCTCAGCTAGAAATGGAAGCCAAAATTTTACACATTAAGAGTACAGAACATAAACATTCATGCTTTAAAAAAAAATCTCATTTTTTGATTGTTGAAAGGGTTTTGATTATGTAAAAACATTTTAGGATGTGTCCATGTTTAGATTTATTAAATTCAGGGGGAATCAATTGCAGAAACCTTACAGACAGGAGCGCGATGTTCTGTTCAAAGTCAAGAAGAGGCTGCAGTAAAGTAACTGAGGGAGGTCACTGTGAGTTTACATGGGGTGGGTGCAGGACAAAGAGCCTGTCCTCTCCCCTCCACAAGCGGGATGCCCCACGTTCACTCACTCTGCTGCTCACCACTGCGTGTCCATCTGGCCTGTGGAGGACAGAATCACGGGCCCCCAGAGATGCCCTTGTCCCTGGGAGGGATTTGGTAGATGTGGTTAAGGATCTGGGGATAGGGAGATGGTCCTGGTATCAGGTTGGCCCTACTTCATTACAGGGGTCCTTACAAGAGGGAGATAAGAGTGTGAGGAGCAGAGAAAGGAGACTTGTAGAAACAGAGGTTGCAGTAATCTGCTTTGAAGACAGAGGAAGGGGCCACAGCCAAGGAATGCAGGTGGACGGTAAAAGCTAGAAAGGGCCCGGAAACAGATTTCCCCCTCAAGTCTCCAGAGGGATCACAGCTCTGTTGATAGCCTGACTTTAACCCATAAGACCCATTTTCAGACTTCTGACCTCCCAAACCGTGAGGTAATAGATTTGTATTGCTTTAAGGCACTAAGTTGTGGTCATTTGTTTCAGCAGCAATAGGAAATGGACACAGTCTCCAAAGCTAGGCAGGAGTAACCAATGCAGGCTAGTGCCACCCATGTCACTGGACAGTGCCATGACGTCAGCAGTGTGGACGAAGCAACGCTGAAGCAATTCACCAGAAGGAGATCCATTTTGTTATCACTCATACTGCTTCAAGGAGTGAAAAAGAGAAGAAAAAGAACAAGAAGAGAATCGGGGAGAACTGCATTAATTACACTATTAAAAGAAATCACACGTATAAAATTGTTCCAATCAGGGAAAAAAAAAAAAAGAAGATTCGACAGAGCTCTTGTCTCACTGTTTGAAATGTAATGCTGTATTATCTGAGCCCGGAGGACAAAAAAGAATATTCTACAGGTCTTTCTGTGTAGTATC
Organism: Balaenoptera borealis; assembly: GCF_965194805.1. Classification (NCBI taxonomy): domain Eukaryota; kingdom Metazoa; phylum Chordata; class Mammalia; order Artiodactyla; family Balaenopteridae; genus Balaenoptera; species Balaenoptera borealis. Next base: position 172,420,876 of record NC_138866.1, on the reverse strand, counting down.
TGAAGACAGGAGCCCTTGTGAGATACGATCCACTTCCAATCATGTTCTGCTCAAACACAGGGACTCTAACGGGGATTACACATTAGCACACGTGACCTGGGCAAGCTTGGAAAAGGTTACTTGAAGCATCTGATGCTTAGCAGGCCAAATTTCTGAACATCTTTATATCTGAGTATAAGATAGCAATCTGACTCCACGTGTTCTTTTGGCAAATATCTAATTCATTTATTAATTTCTCCACTCATTCCTCCATTCATTCACTCACTCATTCATTCAACAACTGTTTATTAAGCATATACTGTGTGCCAGGTATAGATCAATGACATGGACTCAGGGAAGGAAAACCTCAGTTCCCTTTCCTAAAGCCTCAGGGAGCTTATGGTCTTTCATACAAAAACTAATGCAAAACAGAGCTCAAGGGAAGCATGCATAGGGGGTGGTGTGAGCCCAGAGCAGGACGTTTGAGTCCACATTTGAAGACTAAAGAAAGCCGTCATGGAGGACAGGATGGCTGAGCTGGGTGTTGAAGGAGAGACAGGCATTTATCAGGTGAACAAAGGTGAGACCAGCTTTCCAAGCAGAGAAATCAAGGAGGTGTAAATAAGAGAATTTTAGAATTCAAATCGTATGGTATTTCTGGAGTGTAGAGTTACACCTGGGAAGCGAGTTCAGGCTTAGGCAGGTAGGGGTGGATCATTGCGAGCCCCTGCGTAGCACACTAAGCAGCTTAGCTGTTCCCATGGGGCAGTGGCACACGCCTGGGGACTTGCAATGATGTGATGAGGGTCATACATTTGAAAGATCAGTCTGGAGGCAGTTTGGGGAATAGGAGGTGACAGGGGTAGGGAGGGCCGTAGAGTCAGTTGCAGTATTCCAGGAAACGGATGGACTGCTCAGTGAGCCGCATGGAGGAATGACCAACTAACACAGTGTTGTTTATCACTGCGTTGCCGCTGCCTACTGCAGCACCTGGCACGTGGTAGCTGGTAAAAAAAATATTTGGTGACTATCTTACTACCTTAATGGATGAATACAAATGAACTGAGTCAACAGGAACAAAGAAGGGGGTAGAAAAAATATCTAAGAGACAGAAGAGATTTGTTAGTTGTCTGAGCAGACAGCACAGTGTGAGGACAGGGGCTCTGGACTCAGAAAGGTGTGTTCGCCGTCCCTGATTTCCCGACCCATCAACTCTGCTTTCAGCACATTATTTCTTTAAGCCTCATTTTCCTCCTCTATAAAATGGGGATTGCAAATGTACCTATTTCTTTTTTTAAAATTGAAGTATAGTTGGTTTACATGCTACATAGATTACATATAGTTGGTTTATTATATTAGTTTCAGGTGTACAACATAGTGATTCAATATTTTTATAGATTATACTCCCTTTAAAGTTATTACAAAATAATGGCTATATTTCCCTGTGCTGTGCAATATGTCTTTGTTGCTTATTTATTTTATGCCTAGTAGTTTGCACCTCTTACTCCCCTGTCCCTATCTTGCCCCTCCCTTCTTCCCTCTCCCTGGTAACCACTGGTTTGTTCTCTATATCTGTGAGTCTGTTTGCTTTGTTATATTCATTCGTTTGTTTTATTTTTAAAATTCCACATGTAAATGATAACAGTATTTGTCTTTCTGTGTCTGACTTATTTCACTGAGCATAATAACCTCTAGGTTCAACCACATTGTTGCAAATGGCAGAATTTCATTCTGTTTCTGGCTGAGTAATATTCCATTGTATATAAATACCACATCTGCTTTATCCATTCATCCATCAATGGGCATTTAGGTTGCTTCCATATCTTGGCTATTGTGACTAATGCTGCTATGTACATTGAGGTGCACATATCTTTTCGAAGTAGTGACAAACATACCTATTTCATGTGAGGCTTAAATGCATGTTAAGTGCTTAGCACACTGGCTGTGCATAATAAGTGCTCCATATTGTTATTTTTACTGGGGAGAGAGGAACAGTCCTAGGCTGTCTGAATGAGTGCCACGCGACAAGCAAACAGGAAAAAAGCAAGAGAAAAAGGTACGTTTGTAGGTTTATATCAAGTCTTTATGAAATGGGCCAAACACACTTTTATATGGTGGACTTGTAAAAAATACAATTCCATGTTTTAAATTTTTGAAATACAAGAGAAACGGAAGAGTGTGAGTAACCCATATTTATAATTTCAAGCATCATAGTAAAAGGCACACCTGAGTGTCCCCACTCAGCTTAAGAAATGGTGCATTTCAATGACCTTGAACCCCTGTGTGCTCCTCTTCAAACACATCGACCCCCTTGATCCCCCAAGAGGCAACCAATTTCTTAAATTTGGGGTCAATCATTCTCTCACTTTTCTTTATAGTTTTATATGTATGTGCTTAAACAACATATTGCTTTGCTTTGCATATTTTTGAACGTTATATAAATAGAATTCACACATCTGTTTTCTTCTGAACTTGACTTTGCTCAGCATTATGCTGGTTGAGATTCTTCTCTGTTGATGTCTGTAGCTACAGTTCATCCATTTTCACTGATGCAAGATTCTATTTTATGAATATACCACAAATTTATGTATCCATTCTCTTAACAACTGGACAGTTGGTTTGTTTCCAGCTGTTGAGATGTTATAAACAATGCTTCCTGGTGCACAGAGACAAGAGAGTGTCTTAGGTATATACCTAGAATTGCCACATTATAGGGTATGCTCACCTTCTTTGCTGGGTGATGCTAATTTGTTTTCCAACGTGTTGCACCAATTTTGAGGGACTTAAATGATGGGTAGGTTCAAATACTTGAAAATGTTTCAAATTAATGCACCAGTAGGTACGGACCAGAAGAAAGAGAAAAGGAAAGTGATGCAAATGCTCACCTCTGTCCGGGCCTCGACATCACACGCGGTTGCAGCAACGGTGAGAGCGGCTTTGCTCTGCACGACAGTGTTGGCAGAGTGCAGTGGGCTGAGCAGGGCGTGCATGACGTCGTGGCTCTGGATGTTCAGACGCAGGGGCTCCTGCATGGCCATGTTCGTCAGCACCGTGGCGGCGTTGGCTATGGCTCCATCTCGTTTGCTGGACAGGGCATTGATTAACGCATCGATACCATCACCTTCGGCAGCAGCGCTGGGTCAGTGAAGGAGAAATGAATGCCGTTCACCCCTGTTCAAGAAATGATCTTTGGAACATACAACTAAGCTTATAAAACAAACGAGTGCCTAAAGACAATTTCAGAAAGAAATTAATTTACCTGGGCAATGAACCTGGAATTGAGGCTCTGGGGATTTAAATGGAGTCTGGGGGGTTATGAATGAATTTAAATAATCCTTTCCCTACGTCTGCAGCTTTGGGTTATAGGAAAATGCATGACTGCTTCTTAGAAACCCTACTACAGCTATTCATTTTTTAACTCAGTGATACTTATAAGACCAGGAAATTCTATTCAAAGAAAGTCTATTAAAATATTCCTAACCAGTAAGAAAACAAAGGTTTAAATGGGAGGAATGAGTGAGCATGGGAATTTAAAATTCTTCAGCTCATCTTCCCTTTTTGTAAGTGAGGCTGTTAACTGTAGGCAGATGTTAACACGTTTGAAGGCAGCAAATCATTTTGGGGGTGGATGTTGCTTTTACAAATTAAACATCAAGATCAAAGTCATGATATTGACAAGAATAATTTTAGTAATGTAGGCATATCCAGTTGTTAAATTTCCTATTTCTAGTATAAAAACGTTTTCCCACAATTAGAAATCCTAAACCTCCTTTTAAAAACACTATACTTTCTATAGTCCTTGCTTTGTAATCACTCAAAAAGCTCATAAAATAGTAAAAATAAAAAAAAGAGATCATTTTAAAGAGTGGAAGTTGATTTAATTATGTTCTTTAATGTTTGGAATTGCTTCAAATAAGAGATGTTTCAAGCAGTAAGATACATAGAGCATCCTGGTTTTAAAGGAAAACCCCAAATTATGTTAAAAATCCATTTAAATCATCATAGAAATAGAGTTAATCAAGACAATAAAAATACACTTGAGACTTCAATAATACGAACATCTTTTTCCAGTTTATATTTGCCACTTTAAAAAAAATTTAGGATCACAGTAATAACCAACACTGAAAAAAAGAAGTGAGGCTATGTAGTTTAGCCCATCACTGTATTCTGATGAGTTCAGTTTGGTTCTGTCACTTGAATCTGCTGGTTGTGAAGGAGAACTGACAGTGTCAAGAACAGAAGGTATCACAATTATTCATCAGAGAGCAGAATACAAACACAACCTCAATAAGGAGACTGTTAGCTTTAGGTGAAAGGAAGCTGTGAATCAGGCACAAACCAGCTCTGAAGGAGACTTAACCGCAGCCACCGGGCAGGAACGGAATGACTAGAGGCTACATCTCTGGAGAACGAAGGGCTCCTTGGTGTTGACCAGGAACGCACCTCCTACCCCCGGTTTATATACATCCATCCAGAAAACACACCCTACTGATTGATACCAAGTTAAAGTCAGCACTCAGTTCCGTGTTTCCCCTCCTCCAGTTCCTGGTGTCTATTTAACCCTCTGTGGCATCTCCTAGTCTTTCTCTGGGATGGCCTCCCTTAAAACTAAAATTTGGTTAGATGACATGTGACCAAAATTTGGGAGGAAGCCCAAGAAAAATATTGAGAGGAAGGCCCTGCATCTCACTATGGCAGCCTGAGGAACAGCATTTAATTTCCTTTCCTAGAGGATAAAATAAACACTCTTAAGATAATCTCACATTTACGTCTCTCTCCTATTATTAACTGACACGGTGGTCATTTGATTTTATGAATAAGGGAAAATTTGGAGGCTCTAATATATTAGTTCACCAGGAACTTCTCATACTCAACACTGAATTAAAAAAAAAATGCCAGGAAGAATTTTAAATTATGCATATATTCTAATTAATTAACATAAGCTTAAACCTTCTCAAAAAAAATTGTTTCCTTTGAATTATTTTTCATGCACTTGATGCAATCAGTTCCTTAAACCAAATACTCTGTGTTTTTTTAATCATTATAAACACACCTTGGCTAAAATGCACGATTCCTTTGTCACTTAGTGGTTTTTATCTTTGACAATGTTCATTTTTTAACACATCTTGGAGAGTAAAGAAAGAGCACACAATGGAGGCACTTCAACAGCATCCATGACAGAAGCCAGAAATGCTTTAGGTAAATGCATACTAGTAAATTCTGAAAGGTTTTATCTTTTGTGTGTGTATCAGGGAGTTTAGGGAAAATGTAAGTAAGTATGTAGGATCGTACTCCATCGTTTTAGTTTCTCTAGTTTATGTAAAAACAAACAAACAAACAAACCTGGGTCATGGAGACTCAGGGATTTTCATCAGGTATGTCTCTGCTCTCAGCCTTTCTGCTTGGATTTTGCTTCTCCCTTTCTCCTGTACGAAGGCATGTCTGGCCCTGGTTCATTTATACTCTACCTTCTGCTTTTTCTTTGCTCTTTATGGAGGCAGTAAAGGGAAGTACATAAAAACCTAGCTGTTTAAAAAAACCAAAGATTCTAGTACACAGTGGAATATAGCTTTTACTAAATTGAACATAACTGCCAGCACCAAAAGACAAATCATACAGGCACAGCTGGGAGAGCAACGTATATTATATGTACGTATCTGCCCATAATTTGCTACGTGCAGCTCTAAGTGCGAAAAGCATAATTGAGATTAACTTATGATATGAAAATCAAGCTATTAGTCTTACTTAAAAAAAAAGTAATTTCAGTCATAGAAATAGAGTGCAGAATTTGTACTTTTTAAAAAAAAAAGAATTGCATTAATTTTGTGCTTTCAAACGCAAGACTTTCTGTCTTATTTTTCCCCAAGTCTAACATATACACAAGCTGAAGCCTGTCCTATTTTTAAGACACATTTTAGTCTCCTAGATGGTAGAGCATTATCCAAATGAATAGGACAGAAGTCAAACTGCTTTGTTACAAAATCCAGAATTACAGGGCCATATATCATCACAACAATCTGAAACTATTTTCTGATATTTACTATCATTAGTCTCCATCCGGCTGGAGTTTAATCAATTTGGAGTTTAATCAATTAAGAGTTTAAAATGTAAATTGAAACAGAAATTAACCAAACTACAAACCAAATATGGGAATGTATAAAAACATCTGTTTATGTCATTTGACATATGTAAATAGAAGTGAAGTTCGACATGTCATGTGTATCCAGTCTATTACCAAGTCCTGACTATTTCTCTCCTCCATATTTCTCAGATCGCTTCCTTTTCTCCATCTCCATCTCTCCCACTGAATCCAATTCAACATCCTATATCTTGTGGATTGATATAAGTACTCTCTTAACAGGTCTCCCCTCATCCCCTCCAATCCTTTCTCCATCTTACAGCTTAAGTGATTTTTAAAAAATAATCTTATTTCTCCCCTACTTAAAACTTCCACGGTTTGCCATTGCTCAGGATAAAGCCCCAAATTTCTCACGTGGCCTCTGAGGCCAAGCATGAGCTGACCCCACCTCCCTCACCAGCCCATGCACCCCGCCACCTCATCCTGTTGTCGTATCCTAGGCCTTTCTGGCAACCTGCCATACGCCAGACTCCGTCTCACCTCGGGGTGTGCCCACACTCTGGTCTCACTCCCGGACGTCCCTTCCCCTGGATAATTCCCATTCATCTTGCCAAGTTTGGCACAAATGTCTCTTCCTCAAGGAAGCATTTCTTGACCCCCAAAACTAGGTTAGGTCTCTTTTTCACATGTCCTCAGAGCATTCGTTTGCTAAACGTATACATTTCCTTTTGTTTTAAAAAATGAGGTTTTGGCACAAGTGTTCACAGTCAGAGAAGAGTCACAATCTGGAAATATTATTTTACGGCACCTGTTACGGAAAGGAATTCAGCACATAGTTTTTCATATTAAGTCCCCAAGCCCCACAGTTACAGCATGGGCACTAAGAGCTCTAAGGAAAAACCCAATTGCACAAATAGCGTCTATTTATGCTTCCCTGAAAATACAATGCTATTTCATTCTCCCTTTGTCCCCAAATCCCTCCCGAACCTCTACCTGAGGACCCCTAGCTCGCCCTGCAAAACCAGCTCACTCACCGCTTCCTCGGTGAAGTTATCCACGTCCATCACTGCCCCTCCTTATTAATCACCCCCTCCTCTGCCACGTCTACGCCTGGTGCCTACTTCTTAGGCAGCATGTGAGTCTTTTTATATCCCCAGTGCCGAGAAGATCGATATATTTTTTTTTTTTTTTAAACATCTTTATTGAAGTATAATTGCCTTACAATGGTGTGTTAGCTTCTGCTTTATAACAAAGTGAATCAGTTATACATATACAATATGTTCCCATATCTCTTCCCTCTTGCATCTCCCTCCCTCCCACCCTCCCCATCCCACCCCTCTAGGTGGTCACAAAGCACCGAGCTAATCTCCCTGTGCTATGCGGCTGCTTCCCACTAGCTACCTATTTTACATTTGGTAGTGTATATATGTCCATGACACTCTCTCACCCTGTCACATCTCACCCCACCCCCTCCCCATATCCTCAAGTCCATTCTCTAGTAGGTCTGTGTCTTTATTCCCGTCTTGCCACTAGGTTCTTCATGGCTTTTTTTTCCCTTAGATTCCGTATATATGTGTTAGCATACTGTATTTGTTTTTCTCTTTCTGACTTACTTCACTCTGTATGACAGACTCTAACTCCATCCACCTCATTACAAATACCTCCATTTCATTTCTTTTTATGGCTGAGTAATATTCCATTGTATATATGTGCCACATCTTCTTTATCCATTCATCTGTCAATGGACATTTAGGTTGCTTCCATGTCCTGGCTATTGTAAATAGAGCTGCAATGAACATTTTGGTACAAGACTCTTTTTGACCTATGGTTTTCTCAGGGTATATGCCCAGTAGTGGGATTGCTGGATCGTATGGTAGTTCTATTTGTAGTTTTTTAAGGAACCTCCATACTGTTCTCCATAGTGGCTGTATCAATTTACATTCCCACCAACAGTGCAAGAGAGTTCCCTTTCCTCCACACCCTCTCCAGCATTTATTGTTTCTAGATTTTTTGATGATGGCCATTCTGACCGGTGTGAGATGATATCTCATTGTAGTTTTGATTTGCATTTCTCTAATGATTAATGATGTTGAGCATTCTTTCATGTGTCTGTTGGCCATCTGTATATCTTCTTTGGAGAAATGTCTATTTAGGTCTTCTGCCCATTTTTGGATTGGGTTGTTCGTTTTTTTGTTATTGAGCTGCATGAGCTGCTTGTAAATCTTGGAGATTAATCCTTTGTCAGTTGCTTCATTTGCAAATATTTTCTCCCATTCTGATGGTTGTCTTTTGGTCTTGTTTATGGTTTCCTTTGCTGTGCAAAAGCTTTTAAGTTTCATTAGGTCCCATTTGTTTATTTGTGTTCTTATTTCCATTTCTCTGGGAGCTGGGTCAAAAAGAATCTTGCTGTGATGTATGTCATAGAATGTTCTGCCTATGTTTTCCTCTAAGAGTTTGATAGTGTCTGGTCTTACACTTAGGTCTTTAATCCATTTTGAGTTTATTTTTGTGCATGGTGTCAGGGAGTGTTCTAATTTCATACTTTTACATGTATCTGTCCAATTTTCCCAGCACCACTTATTGAAGAGGCTGTCTTTTCTCCACTGTATATGCTTGCCTCCTTTATCAAAGATAAGGTGACCATATGTGCGTGGGTTTATCTCTGGGCTTTCTATCCTGTTCCATTGATCTATATTTCTGTTTTTGTGCCAGTACCAAACTGTCTTGATTACTGTAGCTTTGTAATATAGTCTGAAGTCAGGGAGCCTGATTCCCCCAGCTCCATTTTTCGTTCTCAAGATTGCTTTGGCTATTCGGGGTCTTTTGTGTTTCCATACAAATTGTGAAATTTTTTGTTCTAGTTCTGTGAAAAATGCCAGTGGTAGTTTGATAGGGATTGCATTGAATCTGTAGATTGCTTTGGGTAGTAGAGTCATTTTCACAATGTTGATTCTTCCAATCCAGGAACATGGTATATCTTTCCATCTATTTGTATCATCTTTAATTTCTTTCATCAGTGTCTTATAATTTTCTGCATACAGGTCTTTTGTCTCCTTAGGTAGGTTTATTCCTAGATATTTTATTCTTTTTGTTGCAATGGTAAACGGGAGTGTTTTCTTAATTTCACTTTCAGATTTTTCGTCATTAGTGTATAGAAATGCAAGAGATTTCTGTGCATTAATTTTGTATCCTGCTACTTTACCAAATTCATTGATTAGCTCTAGGAGTTTTCTGGTAGCATCTTTAGGATTCTCTATGTATAGTATCATGTCATCTGCAAACAGTGACAGCTTTACTTCTTCTTTTCCGATTTGGATTCCTTTTATTTCTTTGTCTTCTCTGATTGCTGTGGCTAACACTTCCAAAACTATGTTGAATAATAGTGGTGAGAGTGGGCAACCTTGTCTTGTTCCTGATCTTAGTGGAAATGGTTTCAGTTTTTCACCATTGAGGACAATGTTGGCTGTGGGTTTGTCATATATGGCCTTTATTATGTTGAGGAAAGTTCCCTCTATGCCTACTTTCTGCAGGACTTTTATCATAAATGGGTGTTGAATTTTGTCGAAAGCTTTCTCTGCATCTATTGAGATGATCATATGGTTTTTCTCCTTCAATTTGTTAATATGGTGTATCACATTGATTGATTTACGTATATTGAAGAATCCTTGCATTCCTGGGATAAACCCCACTTGATCATGGTGTATGATCCTTTTAATGTGCTGTTGGATTCTGTTTGCGAGTATTTTGTTGAGGATTTTTGCATCTATGTTCATCAGTGATATTGGCCTGTAGTTTTCTTTCTTTGTGACATCTTTGTCTGGTTTTGGTATCAGGGTGATGGTGGCCTCGTAGAATGAGTTTGGGAGTGTTCCTCCCTCTGCAATATTTTGGAAGAGTTTGAGAAGGATAGGTGTTAGCTCTTCTCTAAATGTTTGATAGAATTCACCTGTGAAGCCATCTGGTCCTGGGCTTTTGTTTGTTGGAAGGTTTTTAATCACAGTTTCAATTTCAGTGCTTGTGATTGGTCTGTTCATATTTTCTATTTCTTCCTGGTTCAGTCTCGGCAGTTTGTGCATTTCTAAGAATCTGTCCATTTCTTCCAGGTTGTCCATTTTATTGGCATAGAGTTGCTTGTAGTAATCTCTCATGATCTTTTGTATTTCTGCAGTGTCAGTGGTTACTTCTCCTTTTTCATTTCTAATTCTTTTGATTTGAGTCTTCTCCCTTTTTCTCTTGATGAGTCTGGCTAATGGTTTATCAATTTTGTTTATCTTCTCAAAGAACCAGCTTTTAGTTTTATTGATTTTTGCTATTGTTTCCTTCATTTCTTTTTCATTTATTTCTGACCTGCTCTTTATGATTTCTTTCCTTCTGCTAGCTTTGGGGTTGTTTTGTTCTTCTTTCTCTAATTGCTTTAGGTGCAAGGTTAGGTTGTTTATTCGAGATGTTTCCTGTTTCTTGAGGTAGGCTTGTATTGCTATAAACTTCCCTCTTAGCACTGCTTTTGCTGCGTCCCATAGGTTTTGGGTCGTCGTATCTCCATTGTCATTTGTTTCTAGGTATTTTTTGATTTCCCCTTTGATTTCTTCAGTGATCACTTCATTATTAAGTAGTGTATTGTGTAGCCTCCATGTGTTTGTATTTTTTACAGATCTTTTCCTGTAATTGATATCTAGTCTCATAGCGTTGTGGTCGGAAAAAATACTTGATACGATTTCAATTTTCTTAAATTTACCAAGGCTTGATTTGTGACCCAAGATATGATCTATCCTGGAGAATGTTCCATGAGCACTTGAGAAAAATGTGTATTCTGTTGTTTTTGGGTGGAATGTCCTATAAATATCAATTAAGTCCATCTTGTTTAATGTATCATTTAAAGCTTGTGTTTCCTTATTTATTTTCATTTTGGATGATCTGTCCATTGATGAAAGTGGGGTGTTAAAGTCCCCTACTATGATTGTGTTGCTGTCAATTTCCCCTTTTATGGCTGTTAGTATTTGCCTTATGTATTGAGGTGCTCCTATGTTGGGTGCATAAATATTTACAATTGTTATACCTTCCTCTTGGATCAATCCCTTGATCATTATATAGTGTCCTTCTTTGTCTCTTATAATATTCTTTATTTTAAAGTCTATTTTGTCTGATATGAGAATTGCTACTCCAGCTTTCTTTTGATTTCCATTTGCATGGAATATCTTTTTCCATCCCCTCACTTTCAGTCTGTATGTGTCTCTAGGTCTGAAGTGGGTCTCTTGTAGACAGCATATATATGGGTCTTGTTTTTGTATCCATTCAGCCAGTCTGTGTCTTTTGGTGGGAGCATTTAATCCATTTACATTCAAGGTAATTATCGATATGTATGTTCCCATTCCCATTTTCTTAAATGTTTTGGGTTTGTTATTGTAGGTGTTTTCCTTCTCTTGTGTTTCTTGCCTAGAGAAGTTCCTTTAGCATTTGTTGTAAAGCTGGTTTGGTGGTGCTGAACTCTCTCAGCTTTTGCTTGTCTGTAAAGGTTTTAATTTCTCCATCAAATCTGAATGAGATCCTTGCTGGGTAGAGTAACCTTGGTTGTAGGTTTTTCTCCTTCATCACTTTAAGTATATCCTGCCACTCCCTTCTGGCTTGCAGAGTTTCTGCTGAAAGATCAGATGTTAACCTTATGGGGATTCCCTTGTGTGTTATTTGTTGTTTTTCCCTTGCTGCTTTTAATATGTTTTCTTTATATTTAATTTTTGACAGTTTGATTAATATGTGTCTTGGCGTGTTTCTCCTTGGGTTTATCCTGTATGGGACTCTCTGTGCTTCCTGGACTTGATTAACTATTTCCTTTCCCATATTAGGGAAGTTTTCAACTATAATCTCTTCAAATATTTTCTCAGTCCCTTTCTTTTTCTCTTCTTCTTCTGGGACCCCTATAATTCGAATGTTGGTGCGTTTAATGTTGTCCCAGAGGTCTCTGAGACTGTCCTCAGTTCTTTTCATTCTTTTTTCTTTATCCTGCTCTGCAGTAGTTATTTCCACCATTTTATCTTCCAGGTCACTTATCCTTTCTTCTGCCTCAGTTATTCTGCTATTGATCCCATCGAGAGTATTTTTAATTTCATTTATTGTGTTTTTCATCATTGCTTGGTTCCTCTTTAGTTCTTCTACGTCCTTGTTAAATGTTTCTTGCATTTTGTCTATTCTATTTCCAAGATTTTGGATCATCCTTACTATCATTATTCTGAATTCTTTTTCAGGTAGACTACCTATTTCCTCTTCATTTGTTAGGTCTGGTGTGTTTTGACCCTGATCCTTCATCTGCTGTGTGTTTTTCTGTCGTCTCATTTTGCTTATCTTACTGTGTTTGGGGTCTCCTTTTCACAGGCTGCAGGTTCGTAGTTCCCGTTGTTTTTGGTATCTGTCCCCAGTGGGTAAGGTTGGTTCAGTGGGTTGTGTAGGCTTCCTGGTGGAGGGGACTATTGCCTGTGTTCTGGTGGATGAGGTTGAATCTTGTCTTTCTGGTGGGCACGTCCACGTCTGGTGGTGTGTTTTGGGGTGTCTGTGGCCTTATGATTTTCGGCAGCCTCCCTGCTAATGGATGGGGCTGTGTTCCTGTCTTGCTAGTTGTTTGGCATAGGGTGTCCAGCCCTGTAGCTTGCTGGTCGTTGAGTGAAGCTGGGTCTTGATGTTGAGATGGAGATCTCTGAGAGATTTTTGCCGTTTGGTGTTACGTGGAGCTGGTAGGTCTCATGTGGACCAGTGTCCTGAGGTTGGCTCTCCCACCTCAGAGGCACAGCCCTGATGCCTGGCTGGAGCACCAAGAGCCTTTCATCCACACAGCTCAGAATATAAGGGAGAAAAAAATAGAAAGATAAAAAGAGGATAAAATAAAGCTATTATAAGAAAAAATAAGAAAAAAAAATTATTAAGAGTAAATGTATTCAGAAAATTTTGTTTTTAATTTTTAAAAATAGATTTATTAATTTTTTTATAGTAAAAAATAAGAAAAAGATTTTTAAGAAAAAAATTTATTAAAAAAAATTTTTTTAATTTTTTAAAATAAAAAATATGTAAAAACTTATTAAAAAATTTTTTAATTTCTAAAAATAGAAAATACGGAAAAAATTATTAAGAAAGCATATATTAGGAAAAAAAAATTTTTTTTAAGTAAAAAAAAAAAAAAAAATGGACGGACCTAACCCTAGGACTGATGGTGAAAGCAAAGCTATACAGACAAAATCTCACCCAGAAGCATACACATATACACTCACAAAAAAAGGAAAAGGGGAAATTAATATATCCTGCTCCTAAAGTCCACCTTTTGAATTTGGGATGATTCGTTGTCTATTCAGGTATTCAACAGATGCAGGCACATCAAGTTGTTTGTGGAGCTTTAATCCGCTGCTTCTGAGGCTGCTGGGGGAGATTTCCCTTTCTCTTCTTTGTTCGTACAGCTCCCAGCGTTCAGCTTTGGATTTGGACCCGCCTCTGCATGTACGTTGCCTGAGGGCGTCCGTTCCCCGCCCAGACAGAACGGGGTTAAAGGAGCAGCTGCTTCGGGGGCTCTGGCTCTCTCAGGCCAGGGGAGGGAGCGGTACGGAGGAGGCGGGGCGAGCCTGCGGCGTCAGAGGCGTCGTGACATTGCAGCAGCCTGAGGCGCGCCGTGTGTTCTCCCGGGGAAGTTGTCCCTGGATCACGGGAGCCTGGCAGTGGCGAGCTGCACCAGCTCCCGGGAGGGGCGGTGTGGAGAGTGACCTGGGCTCGCACACAGGCTTCTTGGTGGCGGCAGCAGCAGCCTTAGCGTTTCCTACCAGTCTCTGGGGTCCGCGCTGTTAGCCGCGGCTCGCGCCCGCCTCTGGAGTTCGTCTAGGCGGCTCTCTGAATCCCCTCTCCTTGCGTGCCGCGAAACAAAGAGGCAAGAAAAAGTCTCTTGCCTCTTCGGCGGCTGCAGACCTCCTCTCCGGCTCCCTCCCGGCTCGCCGCGGCACGCCAACCCCTTCAGGCTGTGTTCACGCCGCCAACCCCAGTCCTCTCCCTGCGATCCGACCGAAGCCCGCACCTCAGCTCCCAGCACTGCCTGCCCCAGCGGGTGAGCAGACAAGCCTCTCGGGCTGGTGAGCGCTGCTCGGCGCTGAGCCTCTGTGCGGGAATCTCTCCGTTTTTCCCTCTGCGCCCCTGTTGCTGTGGGATCCGCGCTGATAGCCGCGCGGCTCGCACCCGTCTCTGGATTTCGTTTAGGCAGCGCTCTGAATCCCCTCTCCTTGTGCGCCGCGAAACAAAGAGGCAAGAAAAAGTCTCTTGCCTCTTCGGCAGCTGCAGACTTTTTCCCGGACTCCCTCCCGGCTAGCACCAAAGCCCGAGCCTCAGCTCCCAGCCCCCGCCCGCCCCGGTGAGTGAGCAGACAAGCCTCTCGGGCTGGTGAGTGCTGGTTGGCGCCGAGCCTCTGTGCGGGAGTCTCTCCACTTTGCCCTCCGCACCCCTGTGGCTGCGCTCTCCTCCGCGGCTCCGAAGCTTCCCCCCTCTGCCACCTGCAGTCTCTGCCCGCAAAGGGGCTTCCTAGTGCCTGGAAACCTTTCCTCCTTCACGGCTCCCTCCCACTGGCGCAGGTCCCGTCCCTATTCTTTTGTCTCTGTTATTTCTTTTTTCTTTTACCCTACCCAAGTACGTGGGGATTTTCTTGCCTTTTGGGAGGTCTGACGTCTTCTGCCAGCGTTCAGGGGGGGTTCTGTAGGAGCAGTTCCACGTGTAGATGTATTTCTGCTGTATCTGTGGGAAGGAAGGTGATCTCCGCGTCTTACTCTTCCGCCATCTTGCCCCCTCTCCAAGATCGATATATTTTAATTGACTTGAATCAACTCAAGGGGAGTGATGAAAACCTCTGCTGGCATCCAGAAGCGGAGAGGGAAAAAGTACTTAGCTCAGTGTGAAGTTTGCAAGAAGGGGTGGGATCCAACAATATGGGGATCTCCGCTTGTATCACTTATAGTTGTTCTTAAAAGCAGTTTATTTCCTCCTCACGCCTAGGCTTCTCTGATTATATAGTGAAGTCATTTTTTTTTATTACTGTTTTATTTATTTATTTATTTATTTATTTATGTATTTGGCTGTGTTGGGTCTTCGTTGCTGCGCGCGGGCTTTCTCTAGTTGCAGCGAACAGGGGTTACTCTTCATTGCGGTGCGTGGGCTTCTCATTGCGGTGGCTACTCTTGTTGCGGAGCACGGGCTCTAGGTGCGCGGGCTTCAGTAGTTGTGGCTCGCGGGCTGTAGAGCGCAGGCTTCAGTAGTTGTGGTGCACGGGCTTAGTTGCTCTGTGGCATGTGGGATCTTCCCAGACCAGGGCTCGAACCCGTGTCCCCTGCATTGGTAGGTGGATTCTTAACCACTGTGCCACCAAGGAAGTCCCCCCATGAAGTCATTTTTATGTGAAGTTTAATAGATGAAATCTTGCACTTTAGACAATGCCTTTGGGATCTGTCCCTCTCATGTATCAAGGGATGTGGATATTCTTTCTCTGCAAACACAGTTTGTTTGGGTTGTGTCATCAGAGGACACGATTTGGTACCTCTCAGATTTTGATCCTTGCTGCTGTTTGGAGACTCACATTTAACTCATCTGCAAAGGCTGGTTACATGAATCAAGGGTGACCTTGGGCCGCACAGAAAATCTGTTTAACAGAGCCTATATATACAGGGGGATATGTGGAACCCGCTGGAACAGATGGTAATATTGGCAATCAGAACCTTGTTTGTTAACAGTGATTACAACCATTCCTACCAGCACGGCTTTTCATATGTCTCCGTGAGGTTTGTCACACCAAGGAAGACGTATTGGTGGCAGACACGCTGCAAGTGGTGAAGAGAGGTGCATATGCAGCAGTGACTCAGTGTTGGCGAGTTTAATTGCGGGCTCCCGGCGAGTCTATACAGGTGCGAGGGGGGTGGGGTGCTGGCCGTTATGATAAACAGATCTCCTGGTTATCACAGCCGGATCTGGAATGCTGTGAACAGGATTCCTGACTCTCATCCCAGACAGTTTTTCAAAGGTAATGACCCGAGAAGTCGAGGGTGTTTGTTAAATTGATCAGTTTCTGAGTCCCAAAGAACCATCACCCCGCAGCAGCCCCACAGTTGCAGAAGACTAATATATGTGCCCCCCAACTCTGGCTGAACCCCAGGATTGACAAAAGTATCCAAGAGTATTGTCTCCTTTGAAAAAAGTATTATTTAAAGATGCTTATCCATAGTAAGGGAGAGAATCACAATTAACTGCAGGCAAAAAGCTTAAAATGAAGAGTGTAAAGTAACTCTATTATTAAAGTGAAACCCAGACATAGAAACAGATGTGGGAAGTTTTGCATCCTATAGCAAAATAAGAAAAAAATGCAAAAAAAAATATTTAAAAGTATGTGGAACCAAATTGTTTCCATCATATCGATGTGTCCTAGCAGGTGTGATTTGGGAACTTCCAGAACATGCTTTTATGCTACAGTTGCTGTGGCATCATGATTTTTCAAGAGAAAACTGCTAGTTGCAAAGAGATGAGCACACGCCAACCCAGCACCTCCACAGAGAGCATGCGGGTTTTTGTTACCAATTACGAGGCAGTCAATCAAGGTGCAGGGAAATCAAATGTAATTTTCTTACAAGTGACATGGAATCCTTACTGACCTATCTGTTCAGTCACGATACTTCACTTCCATACATGCCACCTTCTGTTTCAAAAAGCTGGAATGCCTGCCAATAATTAACTAGCTGCCATCAGGAAAGAACAACTGTCTTCATTTTACATGGCTGACTTGTCTTCTGATAAAATAGGAATAATGGTCAAGGTGTTAGAACATTCATAATAAATGGCTTCTGCAGTTACCAAATGTTTCTGTTTAGCCTGGAAAGCAGTCTATTTACATAACTGGATATGACAAGGGCCACAATCCCAAAGTAATTAGAAATACCACGTTGTTGATTTTCTTAACTAAAAAAAATAAGGACGCTGAAATCTCTAGTGTGACGGCACATAAAACCCCCTGCCCCTTGCCAGGACTACCCTCGTCTCATCAGCTCTAATGTCAGAGAGAGCGTCAGAGAGATGGTCATTGACCAGCTGTGTCATTCCTGTGACCCCTTTCACAACACTGGTGTCATGCATGCCCCTCTCTATGACTTCGTGCTGTTTTATTTCATCTATACTGTTATCACTTCTGAAATTACCTTAAAATTACTCGTGTGTTGTCTGTCTCCCTGTCCAAACTGTAGACTTCATGAAAGCAGTTTCATGGAAGCATTGTCATGATCCCTACAGCCTAGAGCAGTACCTGGCACATAAAGAACACCCGAGTAACTGTGAAACAGTTACAAAAGAAACCGAAATTCACAGATAATAACTTCCTTAGCCTCTGGGATAAAATGACAAAAGTGGTAAGGAGTGATCCCATCTAGTTCCTAGTGGAAGGTATGTTCCAGGCTCCCTGTGATCCTGGATCAAGGGTAATCGCTTAGACACACAAAATATAATAGATAATCCAGATTCACTTTTTTTAGAGTTAAGAAAGATAATATTTAGTGAGAGTAAGACTTGCTCAGGAAGCAAGTCAGTCAACAGACACAGAATTAAAACCATGATGATCTGACTTTTAGTTCACTATCTTTTTTACAATTATCAGTCTCTTAAGCTTTAAAAAGTACTGTATTTTCTAGAAAAAAAAGAACCAGAATCTATTTGGTTCACTTCATCATTCCTCAGGGAATGAGAAATAAGGGAGACCATTTTGATGTATAGCATAGTGGGAAATTCTTACTAACCATTGGATACATTTTTTCCTCTTTCTCATTCTCTTATAAAGAGAATATAAGGAGGAGGAGGAAGAGGAGGAAGAGAAGGGAAAACAGGGAAAGGAACCTGGAAGAAAGGAGGAAGGAAGGAAAGGAGAGGATGGAAATTCAATTCTCCAAAGGTGCCTGCAGTCTGGAAGAATCCAAAAAGACCAGGAAGGCAAAGGGAAACATTTGGTTGGAAGATATAGAGAAGTTCAAAGTTGCAGAGATAGTGAGCAGGAGGCAGAGAGAGAGAAAAGTCACGAGCTCCCCCTGGATATACATAGCTGACTGCCTCCGTGTGAAGTGTCCATCCCACTCTGTGAACTTGAGCAAAGACGGTGCCTATATTTCCTCATCTGTAGAATGGATGTGATGATAATATTCCCTACCTCACAGGACTGCTTCAAGGATTTAGTGATAAATTCCATTTGGAGTACTTAGCCCAATGCCTGGCCACACAGGCCAGGTATCATCATCATCATCATCATCACTATCATCATCATCTTCACCATCACTATCAACATCATCATCATCATCATCATCCACGCATACTCAGTGAGCCACAGGGGCAGAGATTTTCCTATATCCTGTCTCCATTTCTTGGATCATGGGAAAATAGGATCCTATATCCAAATTTGCATGTGTGTATGAAATTTTCATTTTCAGACAACTTTTCAGCTAGACAGTCAAATCTCCAACCCCTGTAGGGCTAAAGCAGAAGCAGTTTCCTCAAGCATCCCACCCAAGTCTCTTTGTTTAGGCAACAGATGAGTAATAAAGGCCATTTTCAGAGGGAAGAAAAATCAAGGAAAAGGATTAATATTGAAAAGTCAAAGATGAGTAAAAATGGAATTTATGTAGGTTTTAAGCACTGCTTCAAATTTTAGGAGAAAAATCACACAATGTAAAGGTATCCAAACTGTTTGATAATTTCCTCTTAAAATCAGTAACAGTGGAAATTAAACCTGAAGGATGTAGCAGCAAATTTAAAATAAGGTTATGCAAATGTTAGTCTCTGCTCTCTAGGTAATAAAAGCAGCATAGATAAGTTTCTAAATGAACATTTCATGGGATTCACCTAGCCTCACAAAACTTGTAGCTAACAAAATTCAAACTGTTTGTGAAGGTCGACTAGGCATCAACTGACACAAAATGGGGGTATGGAATCAACTTGTTTTTATTGCAAAATCCAGCTTTTCATTCTGTATATTCCTTCAAATCAGAGGCATCTATCAACACACAGCAGAGGAGGAATCTAGGCACTAAGGGGGGTAGAAACGGAAAGTATCCACTCAGTAAACTTGGATGGAAATAAGGCAAGAATAATACTTAAGTTTACCACGAAGATGCTTCCCATCTATTTTATCTATTAACTCAGAAGGCTTTTAAAATAGTGAAGAACACTTTAAATAAAGTTCTTTGAGGTATCATCCTGAATACAAAGGTTTGAAACATCCTTACTACAAAACTGAACTTTCTAAAAGGAAACTAACTCAAGTTTTCTTGCAGGATTCTCATATTGTGAGCATTCTAATTCAAAGGAGGTAGCATCTGACAACAAAGTAAGATGTAAGAATTTTAAAACAAAATAATCTTTTCTATTATATAAAGTCAAGAGCAAAAATTCAACTCTAAAGTACCTAACAACAAGATTAATTTATGTCGGTTAAGTGTATTATATTTATCCTATATGGTTATATAGCACAGCCGATATTCAGTCACCAGGACAATTAATGTGTCAAAATATTCTGAAATGACTTCACCTTAAAAAGAGACGAAGACAAGCATCTATTAACACACAGTTAGCAGTAGAATACTATCTCTTTAAAAGCACCACAATGGAATGCTTTCCAGATCACAGTCTTTCAGTAAGTCTTTCAGTTTTAAAATATTATTTTAGACATATTGAAGAGTATTTCAAATTAAATTAGCGTGCGTTTTCACTAAAAAACAGAGAAAACCGTCACCTTTTTTTGCCCCTCCCCCAACTTCTTCCTAAACTGCCACTAGGGGTCAGTATGAAGACACAGTTCCTCCACTGTTAGAAGGAATATGGAACTCTGAAAACATTTTCCCTGTGAAAAACCCTAACAAAGACAATAACCGCGGAACTTTAGCATTATCAAGTCCAACCCATACATCACGTCTGTAACATGAGTTTGCATTTTTCCCGAGACTGCATTTTAATGTTGTAAATCACAGTGGATTATTTCTATGGTCAATGTTTCTTTGATAAAAAAAAGTACTGTAAGCGACAAGATCACTTACTCTAAGTGAATCTGTGCATATTGGCCAAGAAGTATGATCTAGAACGGATGTTAAAGTTTATTCTCAAAGGGTGATGGTACACATCTCTAGCCATCTGGGAGGTACGTATCCCATCTCTTCCTATAGAGGAATGGAGATGCGGAAGTGAATCTTGTGATGTTTTGCCAGCTTTGAGAGGTGGTTTTTTCCCTCCTTCAAAATGACCATCATCATTCACTGCACTACAGCCTCAAGTACACAAGAAAATATAGGCAATTTTAAGGAATAGCACTAGTCTATACTTAAGTCTACAGAATAAAAGAAATTAAAATATTTGTAAAAATAAATATACATGTATACTAACTTCCACTAACTCTATTTAAGGGGTGGGAATTTTAAAAAGCTTTGAAAAGTGCTTTGTATGCACACTAGAGAGATTTAACATTCCAAGAAATCACTCGAGGTCAGGCCCTTCCCTAACAATACTGAATGGATAGGGAGTTGGGTCACTGTGAATAAATGAAGTGCTGTCTTTTCTTGAAGTTCTGTATGTGGAATATCTTTCAAAAATTTTCTCTACACATTACATGGCTTTCTTAGGCATAGTACCCCATGAATAATTCTACTAGGTATTAAAATTATTCAGTCAATGCTTTATTTCTATGTTAGTGAAGAGAAATATTAATACTGATACTACAAAATGACACGTCATCCATGTAAAATGAGGACGCTGAAAAGTTCCCAAAGCACTCAAAATGCACATCCATATAATTTGGGGGCATTCTGTCTCTTTCTGGAGTCCCCTTGGGGCGTACTCCTTACTCATCTCCCTCATTTCCTTTATTGTGGTCCTGACTGTAGGTTACATGATGGCAGGATGGTCCCTAGGGAAGAGTTCTTTGTCTCTGGTATTGTGGAAGCAAGCAGTGGCCCAGCAATCAATCAAAAAATAATTTTTTTTAAGTAACCACTATGTGCTGCCATTTAAAACTTCCTTGAGTCACTGCTGTTGTGGGAAGTCAAGAAGGGGTATTAAAAACAAAAAGTAAAAAAATAAGAAAGAGGAGATAACAAGGTCTCTCAGATTTAAGGAAATCGCCCAGTTCTTTATGGACAGAACATGAAGTAAGTATGAAGAATCAGAGTTAGTTAGTATGATCTATGTGTAGACAACAGAGACCTGATTACTTTCTATATCAAAATCACAGTTTTGACTTACTTCTCTATAGGTCTTGAAATAATTGTATTGTAAATAATTTTTTATTGAATGAAAGATTTTAAAAATTTTACAGTGCTTTACAATTTCCAAAAGTTTCACACACGTGACTTCATATAAACCCATGATAACCCTTTTTTCCCCACCCCTATATTGCCCACGCCCACAAGTGGTAACCATTAGTTTGTTCTTTTTATTTGTGAGTGTGCTTCTTTTTTTTTTTTTTTAATTTTTTTGGGTATTTTTAAAAATTTTAAAATCTTATTTAATTTTTTTTTATACAGCACGTTCTTATTAGTCATCAATTTCATACACATCAGTGTATACATGTCAATCCCAATCGCCCAATTCAGCACACCACCATCCCCACCCCCCCACGGCTTTCCCCCCTTGGTGTCCGTATGTTTATTCTCTATATCTGTGTCTCAACTTCTGCCCTGCAAACCGGTTCATCTGTACCATTTTTCTAGGTTCCACATACATGCGTTAATATATGATATTTGTTTTTCTCTTTCTGACTTACTTCACTCTGTATGACAGTCTCTAGATCCATCCACGTCTCGATGAATGACTCAATTTCATTCTTTTTATGGCTGAGTAATATTCCATTGTATATATGTACCACATCTTCTTTATCCATTCATCTGTTGATGGGCATTTAGGTTGCTTCCATGACCTGGCTATTGTAAATAGTGCTGCAATGAACATAGGGGTGCATGTGTCTTTTTGAATTATGGTTTTCTCTGGGTATATGCCCAGTAGTGGGATTGCTGGATCATATGGTAATTCTATTTTTAGTTTTTTAAGGAACCTCCATACTGTTCTCCATAGTGGCTGTATCAGTTTACATTCCCGCCAACAGTGCAAGAGGGTTCCCTTTTCTCCACACCCTCTCCAGCATTTGTTGTTTGTAGATTTTCTGATGATGCCCATTCTAGCTGGTGTGAGGTGATACCTCATTGTAGTTTTGATTTGCATTTCTCTAATAATTAGTGATGTTGAGCAGCATTTCATGTGCTTCTTGGCCATGTGTTATACCATTGTAAGAATTTGTCCATTTCTTCCAGGGTGTCCATTTTATTGGCATAGAGTTGCTTGTAGTAGTCTCTTAAAATGCTTTGTATTTCTGCGGTGTCTGTTGTAACTTCTCCTTTTTCATTTCTAATTTTATTGATTTGAGTCCTCTTCCTCTTTTTCTTGATGAGTCTGGCTAATGGTTTATCAATTTTGTTTATCTTCTCAAAGAACCAGCTTTTAGTTTTATTGATCTTTGCTATTGTTTTCTTTGTTTCTATTTCATTTATTTCTGCTCTGATCTTTATGATTTCTTTCTTTCTGGTAACTTTGGGTTTTGTTTGTTCTTCTTTCTCTAGTTCCTTCAGGTGTAAGGTTAGATTGTTTATTTGAAATTTTTTTGTTTCTTGAGGTAGGCTTGTATAGGTATAAACTTCCCTCTTAGAACTGCTTTTGCTGCATCCCATAGGTTTTGGATCGTCGTGTTTTTATTGTCATTTGTCTCTAGGTACTTTTGGATTTTGTCTTTGATTTCTTCAGTGATCTCTTGGTTATATAGTAACGTATTGTTTAGCCTCCATGTGTTTGTGTTTTTTACGTTTTTTTCCCTGTTATTCATTTCTAATCTCATAGCGTTGTGGTCAGAAAAGATGCTTGATATGATTTCAACTTTCTTAAATTTACTGAGGCTTGATTTTTGACCCAAGATGTGATCTATCCTGGAGAATGTTCCATGCGCACTTGAGAAGAAAGTGTAATCTGCTGTTTTTGGATGGAATGTCCCATAAATATCATTAAATCTATCTGGTCTATTGTGTCATTTAAAGCTTCTGTTTTCTTATTTATTTTCATTTTGGATGATCTGTCCATTGGTGTAAGTGAGGTGTTGAAGTCCCCCACTATTATTGTGTTACTGTCGATTTCCTCTTTTACAGCTGTTAGCAGTTGCCTTATGTATTGAGGTGCTCCTATGTTGGGTGCATATATATTTATAATTGTTATATCTTCTTCTTGGATTGATCCCTTGATCATTATGTAGTGTCCTTCCTTGTCTCTTGTAATATTCTTTATTTTAAAGTCTATTTTATCTGATATGAGTATTGCTACTCCAGCTTTCTTTTGATTTCCATTTGCATGGAATATCTTTTTCCATCCCCTCACTTTCAGTCTGTATGTGTCCCTAGTTCTGAAGTGGGTTTCTTGTAGACAGCATATATATGGGTCTTGTTTTTGTATCCATTCAGCGAGCCTGTGTCTTTTGGTTGGAGCATTTAATCCATTCACGTTTAAGGTAATTATCGATATGTATGTTCCTATTACCATTTTCTTAATCGTTTTGGGTTTGTTTTTGTAGGTCCTTTTCTTCTCTTGTGTTTCCCACTTAGAGAAGTTCCTTCCTTTAGCATTTGTTGTAGAGCTGGTTTGGTGTTGCTGAATTCTCTTAGCTCTTGCTTGTCTGTAAAGCTTTTGATTTCTCCATCGAATCTGAATGAGATCCTTCTGGGTAGAGTAATCTTGGTTGTAGGTTCCTCCCTTTCATCACTTTAAGTATATCATGCCACTCCCTTCTGGCTTGTAGAGCTTCTGCTGAGAAATCAGCTGTTAACCTTATGGAAGTTCCCTTGTATGTTGTTTGTCATTTTTCCCTTGCTGCTTTCAATAATTTTTCTTTGTCTTTAATTTTTGCCAGTTTGATTACTGTGTGTCTCGGCGTGTTTCTCCCTGGGTTTATCCTGTATGGGACTTGCTGCGCTTCCTGGACTTGGGTGGCTATTTCCTTTCCCATGTTAGGGAAATTTTCGACTATAATCTCTTCAGATATTTTCTCTGGCCCTTTCTCTCTCTCTTCTCCTTCTGGGACCCCTACAATGCGAATGTTGTTGCATTTAATGTTGTCCCAGAGGTCTCTTAGGCTGTCTTCATTTCTTATCATTCTTTTTTCTTTATTCTCTTCCACAGTAGTGAATTCCAGCATTCTGTCTTCCAGTTCACTTATCTGTTCTTCTGCCTCAGTTATTCTGCTATTGATTCCTTCTAGTGTAGTTTTCATTTCAGTTATTGTATTGTTCATCTCTGTTTGTTTGTTCTTTAATTCTTCTAGGTCTTTGTTAAGCATTTGTTGCATCTTCTCGATCTTTGCCTCCATTCTTTTTCCGAGGTCCTGGATCATCTTCACTATCATTATTCTGAATTCTTTTTCTGGAAGGTTGCCTATCTCCACTTCATTTAGTTGTTTTTCTGGGGTTTTATCTTGTTCCTTCATCTGGTACACAGCTCTGTGCCTTTTCATCTTGTCTGTCTTTCTGTGAATGTGGTTTTTGTTCCACAGGCTGCAGGACTGTAGTTTTTCTTGCTTCTGCCATCTGCCCGGTGGTAGATGAGGCTACCTAAGAGGCTTGTGTAAGTTTCCTGATGGGAGGGACTGGTGGTGGGTAGAGCTGACTGTTGCTCTGGTGGGAAGAGCTTAGTAAAACTATAATCCGCTTGTCTGCTGATGGGTGGGGCTGGGTTCCCTCCCTGTTGGTTGTTTGGCCTGAGGCAACCCAACACTGGAGCCTACCTGGGCTCCAGTGGTGGGGCTAATGACAGACTCTGGGAGGGCTCACGCCAAGGAGTATTTCCCAGAACTTCTGCTGCCAGTGTCCTTGTCCCCACAGTGAGCCACAGCCACCCCCCGCCTCTGCAGGAGACCCTCCAACTCTAGCAGGTAGGTCTGGTTCAGTCTCCTATGGGGTCACTGCTCCTTCCCCTGGGTCCTGATGCGCACACTACTTTGTGTGTGCCCTCCAAGAGTGGAGTCTCTGTTTCCCCCAGTCCTTTTGAAGTCCTGCAATCAAATCCCACTAGGCTTCAAAGTCTGATTCTCTAGGAATTCCTCCTCCTGTTGCCGGACCCCCAGGTTGGGAAGCCTGACGTGGGACTCAGAACCTTCACTCCAGTGGGTGGACTTTTGTGGTATAAGTGTTCTCCAGTCTGTGAGTTACCCATCCAGCAGTTATGGGAGTTGATTTTACTGTGATTGCGCCCCTCCTACTGTCTCATTGTGGCTTCTCCTTTGTCTTTGGATGTGGGATATATTTTGTGGTGAGTTCCAGTGTCTTCCTGTCGATGCTTGTCCAGTAGCTAGTTGTGATTCTGGTGTTCTCACAAGAGGGAGTGAGAGCACGTCCTTCTACTCCGCCATCTTGGTTCCTCCCTCAATCTGCTTGACTCTGCTGCTTTTTTGTTTTATTCACTAGCCTGTTGTATTTTTTAGATTCCACATATGAGTGGTATCATACAGTATTTGTCTTTCTCTGTCTGACTTATTTCACTTAGCATAACGCCCTCCAAGTCCATCCATGTTGCTGCAAATGGCAAAATTTCATTCTTTTTTATGGCTGACTAGTGTTCCATTATATATATATATATACCACTTCTTTTTTTTTTAATTAATTTTTATTGGCGTATAGTTGCTTTACAATGCTGTGTTAGTTTCTGCTGTTCAGCAAAGTGAATCAGTTATACATATACATATATACACTCTTTTTTGGATTTCCTTCCCATTTAGGTTACCACAAAGCATTGAGTGGAGTTCCCTGTGCTATACAGTAGGTTCTCATTAGTTATCTATTTTATATGTAGTAGTGTATACATGTCAATTGTAGTTATTACTTTTTATAATTTAATTTTATTCATTGTGTTTTATTTCTTAAAATAATTGTATGTATTGAAAAATATCTAGTCAACAATCGTATTATTTTCTAATCTTTTCATTGTTTACCAATAGCCAAAATTTATTTAGTGTTGGCATTGGAAAATGGAAAGCATTGAACTCTTCATTCATGGAATAACTTAAAAACTCTAATTCTGATCAGATCCAACAGATGGCAGTGATGTTATAAATTAATAGTTTAAAATATTCTTATAATATGTAGACTCTGCCCCTCAGAAAATGTGAACCAAGAATAAATTCTCTCAGTACTTGCATAAATAAAATAAAACTTTGATACGACTACTTGGATAAAAGAGTACAAGATAAATATAACATGAAATTTAGCTGAAATAGTACTTCTTCTTTCAAAAGCGAACAACTTTCTCCTTTCCAAAAAATATTATACATTGAGAATTGTCAGAAAGATTAACAGTGAACCAAAAAACATAATGGTGTCCAAATTAACTAAGTGGATTACATTTTTATATAAAATTCATTATTGCTTCTTGGTTTCCTTTTTTATCTATTTCTTTTTATGGGGGTTGTTTTAACCTCACTTTTTGCTTATTCACTTAAAAATGATATTACTTGTTTTCCCCCTGTCACTTTAAATAAGTGAATCTGGCTATTCTTGTCCTCTTTTCCTATACCCTCAAATAGTTATTTTTGTTCTTATTCATTGTCTTTTGTCCACTTTGAGTGACCTTTTTCTGCAGATAATATAGAACGAAAAGTATTGCTAGAAGACTCTTAGAGCTAAGTTGCTCTCCACTTTGTGATCCAAATTATGTGAAAACAAACAACACAATACAGATGATCACTTTCTGTTTTAAGTTATGGGCATTGTCAGATAGACCTTCTATTTTCCACTGTCCTTTTCCTTTTGGTTGTATTTCCCCCTGAAAGCCTGCTATGGGATGGTCACTATTCTAGATGCTTGGTGTGTGTCAGTGAATTAAACAGACAAAGGTGTTGGGTGCTGGTCAGAGAACATAATGAGCGAGCTGTATGGTATGTAAGAAAATGATAAGAGTTATGAGAAAAGGGCAGTAGGAAAGGAGGATGGAGTATGTTTGTGGGTGGTACAGTTGTAACCACTGTGGTCACCATAGGCCTCCTTGAGGGGACATATGGGCAGACCTGAGGGGTTGAGGGACTGAGCGGTGGGCATCCTGGAGTAGAAGAACATTCCACGCAGAGAGGATGGTCATACAAAAGGCCTAAAGCAAAACACTTCTGGGAGGTGAATGTACTTTCAGAATATACTTTATTATCTATTTTACGCTTCATCATTTTACTCTCTGACATTGGCTTGTTTGTAAGTAAAGGGATTTGTGTTTGTTAAATTATTTTTTTAAACTACAATTTCACTTATCCATAACTCAATACCTGGAGACTTCACATATCCAGAACACACATGAAAACTATCAGAAAAAAAAGAAAGGAAGAAAGAAATGGCCTGTGAAGACCAAAACACCCCTTAGAGCAGTGGCCTCAGGTCTTCCCTTATTGCTTTTATGTAAACTTTGATAAAGCTTGGTTACCTGGTATCCAATCTTTTCACTGACTGAAAGGAAGGGATCTGAAGAGAACCTTGGCAGGGTTGTGCCTGCCAATCAGATCTACAGACAGCAGTGAATATTAACACTGCCAGCCTGCCAGTAGGAGTCAATAAAATGCACCAACCCCAAAGCCACCTCACCTGGAGGCTATACTCAGAGAGGAGGCAAGCACCCACTTTCCCTAAGGGCCCCTGACACCACCGTGGAGCGGAGCGTACGATAGCCACTTACTCAAAATGATAACCATACCCCACCCCCGCAAAGTTTTGATTCAAACTCATTACAAATTTTTAAAAGCTTTGTTGATTATAGAAGTAAATTTTCAAGTATCTAGAAGACTTTATCTAGGAAGCCTCGTTCACAGAAGATAACAATTAGGCAAGATCTTTTGGTACCAATTAAAGAGATACTTACAATTCAAGTTGAAAATCTTCCACAAAGGGGTATGGATGGCCTGGTTATTTATTTATCATTGCTACCAAATTTCTCATCATTGTACTATTTTATTACATTTGGGTGTGTTTTCTCTTGCAAGAGCACAGATCTGAATCCAGGTATTTTAGATTATAAGTTATTTTATGTATATTATAAAATTATGTTTTTAGATTATAAAAATACTTTGACTTAAAAAAGCATTTGCCAGTTTTGCAAAAAGAGTCATGGCAAAGTATGTTCCTCTTTCCTCTGGTTGATTTTTTTCTTTACTTCAGAAAATTCTGATTTACCCACAACTTTCCAAGCAAAACTCAGTTACATAAAGGAAATTATACCAGCATTATATGTTGTCATAACATGCCAGTTATTACTCAGTTCATGAAATGAGTCTCCAGCTCCAGAAGGTACGTACCCTGAGTGTAAGAATTAGAAATCCATTTTAGGCACTTGAGATATAAGTATAGGGGAAGGGGTTATATTTTAACAAAGAAAATCAGAATTCTCAGGGCTTAACTGCATTAAAAAAAAAAAAAAAGGGCTAGCAATTATCAGGTATCCAAACAGCTACCAAATGCACCTGGAAGACAATAGCTCTGGGTTTTTGCCTTCTTCTCTTACTACTTAGGTGTGGTGGAAAAGCAACTTTCTAACTATTTCTAACCCCCAGCTCCAGCCACCCAGCAGCAGAGGCAGGGACTCAGCCTTGCTCCTATAGCTAGCACTTTGCTAGGAAAGCTGATGAAATGGACTGCTTCTAAAAATCGATGCTGGAAACACTCACCAATGCTGAGTTTAACATAATTTTTTAAAAATGATCTGAGTAGGAAACATTTTTTTACTACAAATAACCAGTCATCTTTGTTGTCTCTTCTGCTGTGGTTAGCTTCAGTAAGTACCACCCTAGAAGGATCGACAATGGGGCTTGTTTGTGTTCATTCCTTTTGATTGACTATAAAATCTTTTTCAACCCCAGTTTTCAGCATTTGGCACAAACAGGTCAAACCTGACTCTATTTCCTCCTCAAAACCATTAATTTTCAGTATCTTTTAGCTCAAAAAGTCCAAAGTAAAAGCTATATAGACCTCAAAAAAAATCCATAAAACACTTTCATTCATGTCCCATTTCCCTCACCAAACATATGTTGGAAAAAAGAAATCACAATGTACGATACATAATAGGTTAAAGAAATAACAGCAATTAAAATTTATAAAAAATAAATTAAAATTACAAAAATAAGGTTGATTGTCATAGAGGAAAAGTCAGGCAGCATTTAGTCCTAATTGACCTCCCTGTGTTGACAAAATGGAACTATATTGGCAGAAGACAAAAATCTCATAAATAGATAATTGAGAGAGAAGATCTGAAGGCAGCTTCTTTTAGAACTACTTACCATCCTAATTTTCTATGATTTTATATAAAACGATGTAAACCAGGCAAACTCTCATCAAATCAAGAGAGCTATATACACTGGAGGCCTTTTGGAGTATGTTAGATAATATATAAATCTAAATGCACTGGAGATAGAAGTGTTTTTGTGTCATAAGATTTTTGCACTGGCATGACTACACTGGAAAAATCACTGAATATGTTGTTTTCAAATTGCTACTTACTATGACCCAATATTCTAGAAATGTGTGTGCTTTCATACAGATGATGATGGCCCTGAATTTAGGAAATTATCATGTCAAAGATTGTAGCTATTAAAGGAACATAATTTTGTTTTGATGCTTATGCATTTCAGCTACGTTTCTATTGGACATTGTTAGATTTTTAGTCATTCCATTAAGGTCTTATAAAATATTTGTGTGGGAGTATAGAAAAAGAAAGAAAGGGTAAGAGACAGATGAACTATATGATGGGGATGGAGGAGGATTTATTTCAAGTAAGAAAGGGGTCATTTTAGCCACAATGCCACAAAACAATAATAAATGGGTGTTAAAAACTAACGTACTGAGATGGTTAATTTTATGTGTCACCTTGACTGGGCTAAGGGATGCCCAGTCAATAATGGTGAAACATTATTTCCGAGTGTGTCTGTGAGGGTGTTTCTGGAAGAGGTCAGCGTTTGAATCTTTAGACTGAATAAAGATCCCTCTTATCAACGTGGGTGGGCATCATCTAATCCATTGAGGAACTGTACAGAACAGAGGAGGAAGGGTGAATTTGCTCTCTGCTTGAGATGGGACAGCCATCTTCTCCTTTCCTTGGACATCAGTGCTCCTGGTTCTCACACTGGGACTGACCTTTACAACCTTGTTCTCCACGCCACAGACAGCAGATCGTGGGACTTCTCAGCCTTCATAAGCTCATGAGCCCATCCCTATAATAAATCTTACAAATATATCTCCTATTGGTTTTGTTTCTCTAGAGAACCCTGACTAATACTCATACCATATTTAGGGAAGGTAAATAGAATTTTTTTACTCTTCTTTATTTATTTAGATTTATTTTTTATTGAGGTTACAGTGGCCTGTAACATTATATAAGTTCATATGTACATTATATTTCTACTTCTGTATACACTATGGTGTGCTCACCACCAAAAATTTAGTTTCCATCCGTTACCATACAGCTGATCCCCTTTACCCATTTCCCACTCCCCCCCCCCCGCCCCTTCCCCTCTGGTAATCACTACTCTGTTCTTTGTATCTATGCATTTGCTTTTGTTTGGTTGGGCTTGTTCATTTATTTTGTTGGTTTGTTTTTTATATTCCACATAAGAGTGAAATCATAGAATATTTGTCTTTCTCCATCTGACTTACTTCACTCAGTATAATATCTTCAGGGCCCATCCATGTTATCGCAAATGGCAATAATCATTTTATTTATGAAAGTTGCCTTCTAAAAATTCTTACTGTTTCATAAGGCAACCGTATCTTCTGTAGAGGAAATAGCAAGGCTTTGGGGTCTAAGAGATCTGGCTTTAATTTCCAGCTCATCTAGTTGAATGAATATGTGTACCCAGGAAAATTAGGGAAACTTGCAGAGCTTCAGTTTCCTCATTAGTAGATGGAGTATCTAGACAATTAAAAATTTAAATGAATATAAATCACATGCCACAGTGTTTGGAATACGGAGGACATTCCTTTTCAACCCTTCTCCATAAGTATTTACCCATATATGTTGTTTTCAATGAACTTTTAAAATGTTTCTCGATTTATCTAATGTTTATATCCTTTTAAAATTGGTTCTTTAAAATTTTTTTCTTGATTTACCAATATTTGTAGAATGTCTTTAATATTTCCAGCATTAGCCAGTTTTCTTTGTTCTGGAACCTTCTACAAGAGTTAGCCTGTTACCTGCATCAAATGGCCTGCACATTTTCCCAGCAAGCCCAGAAACCCTCGAGATTTTGTAATGTCTTTGGAAAACAGGCTTATCTGCTGACTCTTATTTTCATAAGGGTTCCTGAGGAATAAATAACTCAACATAGAAGCATCTGAAAGAATATGTAAACTGCCTTGAAAGCCAGGAGATTACAGTGAGCACATCTTGGACTGTTAAATATCCCATAAACAAGTCCCTGTTGAATGAGTCTTTTTGTACTTACTTTGCATTAGCGGGATTACAAGTGGTCAGATTCGCCAGGGCAAGGGCCGAAGCTTCCCTTACCTCTTCATTGTCACTTTTTAGTAACTGAATTAACTGTGGGATCCCTACAGAAAAAGAAAGATAAAATGTGACTTTACAGACATCCATGTGAACTAGAATATGGCAACCTAAAAATGTTCAAAGTGGCCTTTTCCAATTTGCTTACCCTGATTATTGAAAAATTCTTTGCTGCCCGAATTCTCACACATTGCCGAAATAGCTTGGGAAGCGGCAATTTTAGTTCCATCGTTTTCAGAACCCAAAAGGGTTACAAGGCATTTTTCAACTTCTTGTTCATGAAAAAGTTTTCTATTTTCAGCTTTCATAAACCAAAAGGGGAAAAAAAAAATCAGAATTTTGCTGCAAAAACTGTGCAAGTATAAAGACTTCCCCATCCAAAATATGATAGGAATTCAAACTATTTGTTAGCTTTAGTCACAGTCTAAAATATATACCTATTTATCCTTTAGAACACAGTGATTATGCAAAGTGAATTATGGGCATTGCATTTTTTTCATATTCCCTCATATGATATCAATACTATGGCAAAGAAGATTCTATAATAAGAAAGAGGCAAGCTTCAGACTTAGCAAGAACTTATTTAACATCAATCATGTGCCTGTCATGGTGCTGTGTTCACACGCGCTGTCTTCTCACTGAATACAAAAACATGTTTATTTTAAATACAAAGCCCTATATTTGAAGAATGCCTAAGACGCACAAACCTGTGAGCTGGATGCTCAAGAGCAGAGCGGAGAGGAGGAGAAAGTCAAAATGAGTAATAAAGTATTGATATGATCCCAAGTCTTAAGGAATTTATGATCATCTTTTATCTTGTTACAATACATGCTGACATAGCAAAAATTATAATAATTACTTAATTGCTAAGTTGCCATAAACATAAAATAACATAAACATAGCACAGCTCTGTTTGAAAACAAAGTTATGACTCTAAGTACATACCATGATGTTAACCCCACTATAAAACACGAAATTAAAACCAAAACCAAAGTATTTTTAATGTTCTTTTTGTTCCCGATGTTCCTCTATTTAGTTTGATTTTTTAATAAATGACAATCTCATCACTATACAAAAGCAAATACTGCATTGAATTAAATTAGAACATTAAATAATTTTTGTTTTGTGTTCTACAGTTAATTCTAAATAAATTACTATTTATTAAAAGCATGTACTAGAAAAAATATATATTAAACCAAACTCAGTTTTAATGCTATAATAGAACCAGAGACAAGTTGGAAAAGAAACAGCTTACAAATAATTCCTTGCTAATTTATTTCCAGTTCTTAAGAAAATTTTGTCATAGGTTTGGTTCTTGTTAATTAACCTTTATAAAGTCAATGTAAATGATTAAAATGGAAGAATGTGTGATATGTGCTCTTAGGATGTTGATATACAAGAGAAGAATATTTTGTTAGGATAAAGATCTCTGCAAAAACTGCTGATACTACCTTAGATTACATCGACATGTGGAAATAATTCACTACTTGTACATATTTTAATTAACTTTTTCCCAGAGATATCTTCAGAAATTATAGCAACTAGGTTTCCACTTTTATTGATTTTTGTCTTCTTTCAACAATGATTTTTAAAAATTACCTTTTTCACAGAAGCGGTATCACGGTCAGATGTCACCACCTTTGCAAATACTGTTTTGGCCTTTGTTCCTCTGATACACAGATGTATGCCTGAGCAATCTGGCCATCACTGGCACAAGCTAAGTCACTAACACTTCTGTTCATTCGTCTTAAACCAATCATGAACCATGTCCTGTAATCCTATCATTTTAATCCCTGCTCCTTTCATTTAAAACTGGAATTCAGTCAGGCCATAACTGTTTCATTAAAAAGCTGCGATTAATACTTAAATCTCAAGTATATGGCCCCTAAAATGTTTTAAAATATATGTAGTCCTTATTAGTTTTCCCTGAATAAACAAGATCTCAAACTTTTCCAGAATCTCTGACTTAAAATGCTCAGATTTATAATTAAGACTTCCGAGATGATGCTCAATCAGCTTTCCTAAACAGAACACTCTGAGTGGATTCTATCAAGAAAATCGACCAAAAGAATTAATTTGAAAAGACTAACTTTGGAGTATGTGATGGTTACAATAAAAAAACAGTGTATAAACAATTATTGGAATAATTAAAAAAAAATAATTTAAATACTGTGGGCAATTAGTTTCTCAACCCTGCTGGGAGTGTTCTCAAAATCCAGCTGTGTTCACCAAACCTCAAAAGTGCTGACTGCAGCGTGGCTATAATGGATTTAAAAGATGAATTAACATATTAACCAAGTACCCTCATTGAATTGATACACTGAGAAGTATTTACGTGTTAATTACACAGAAAATAAAGATGGCAAGGTAATTATGCTACTAATAGAATAATGTCCTTTAAAAATAACATTTGTTCAGTATCACTAAATTTAAAAGCATGAGGTTTTGTATATGAAAATAAATCTGTATGTAATGATGCTTTTCTTTACCCATTCTCAGAAGTTGCTAGTGGGCCACCTGTGCTCCTGCTGAGATGTTAATGCCAGTTCATAAACCTCATGGCAACATGGTAGTTAACACCTTCCTCCTCCTGGTGCCAGGTCAAAGGCATACAGATTTAGGGGTGCATATTAAAACTTTACTCAGCAAACAAAACTTAAAGAGTGTATATTATGTGTTTTTGTTTCAACTGTGTTTTTGACATGCAATGACAATGCTAACCCTAACCCTAGCCTACAAAAAAATTTTTTATGATGATTGAAAGTAAAAAAGAATGTTATAAATGAATACAGAACAGTATAAGGAGCAACATTTGTAAAAACCTACTTATGAATGGAGTTAAGAAAATATAAACTGGACTACATCAAAGTTTAAAATGTCTATGCATCAAAAGACACAATCAATAGAGTTAAAAGGCAACCCACAGAATGGGAGAAAATATTTGCAAGTCAGATATCAGATAAGGAGTTAATATCTAGAAAATATAAAAACTCCTACAATTCAATAACAAAAAAACTTTAAACCCAGTTTAAAAATGGGCAAAGGATTTGAATAGGCATTTCTCCAAAGAAGATTTTTTAAATGGCCATTTAGCACATGAAAAAGATGCTCAACATCACTAAACATGAAGGAAATGCAAATCAAAACACAAAGAGATACCACTTCACACCCATTAGGATGGCTACTATTAAAAAAAGAAAAAAAGACAGAATATACCAAGTGTTGGCAAGAATGTGGAGAAATTGGAACCCTTGTGCCCTGTTGATGGGAATGTAAAATGGTGTAGCTGCTATGGAAAACAGTATGGCAGTTCCTCAAAATAGTAAACGTAGAATTACTGTATGACTCAGCAATTCCAGTTCTGGGTATATACCCTAAAGAATTGGAAGTGGGGGCTTAAAGAGATATTTGTACATCTATGTTCATAGCAGCATTATTCACTGTACCCAAAAGGTGGAAGCAATCCAGGTGTCTATTAGCAGATGAAAGGATCAACAAATGTGATATAATCATACAATGGCATATTTTTCAGAGTTAAAAAGGAAGGACATCCTGACACATGGTACAACATGAATGAACCTTGAGGACATTATGCTGAGTGAAATAAGCCAGTCACAAAAGGACAAATATTGTATGATTCCACTTATATAAGTACTTGTAGTCAAACTCACAGAGACAGAAAGAATGGTGGTTTCCAAGGACTGCAGGGAGGGAGAACGGGGGAGTTATTTATTCATGGGTACAGAGGGTTAGGCTTGTGAGA
Organism: Balaenoptera borealis; assembly: GCF_965194805.1. Taxonomy (NCBI): domain Eukaryota; kingdom Metazoa; phylum Chordata; class Mammalia; order Artiodactyla; family Balaenopteridae; genus Balaenoptera; species Balaenoptera borealis. The sequence goes on along the minus strand of NC_138866.1, from coordinate 172,385,483 downwards.
CGAAGAGGCCTGCAGCTGGATGGTGGTGATGGTAGCACAACAACATGAATGTATTTAATACCACTGAACTGTACGCTTAGAAATGGTGAAGTCGGTGAATTTTATACTATGTGTATTTTACAATTTTTCAAAAAAGAACAGAACTCATCTCCTTTCCTTCAGTCCAAACCCGCTCTTCTTGAGTTCCCCATTTCTGTGAGTGGCACCATTCTACGTCCAGCTGTCCAAGCCAGAAGGCCTTGTCCTTGGCATCACCTTCTTCTTCCCTCAACCCACAAAGTCATTCAACAAACCCATATGGACCCTCAAGCACTGTGCTGCTGGATCTCCTTGCAAACGCCTCCGAGTCCATCCCGACCACCTCGGCTCTGTTTCAGGACCCCTCCTCCTCTCACCTAGATCACCGCAGCAGTCTCCTTCCCGGTCTTCCTGCATCTGGTCCTGCGCATGTCTAATCTCTTCTCCACTTTGCAGCAAGAGTGCTCTTTCTCTAAAAAGTGAAAATCTGTAGGGTTCCCTCCCCTCTCTAAGTCACTTGAGGGGTGCTTTGTTGCCATGAAAATAAAGTCCAAAGCCCTTAAACTTGGCTCGTGATGCCCATTAGCACGTGGCGCCTCATTACTTCTCCAGCCTTGACTCTCAGTTTTCTGCTGCAATCTATTCACTGGCCATTCTGAAAACTTTCGGCTCTGGAACTCACCACGCTCTGTCCTTCTCTGGCCATTACACACTGTCCTTTCTCCTCAGAGCACTGCTGAGCCTCCCCAACCCACCAGGACCTTCTTTGCCCAGCCAGTTTCCCTCATCTCCTCTAGGTCCGAGCCTGTAAATCACCTGTTCCAGGAAGGCTTGTCTGACCCGAGTCTGCGTTAGGTGGACCCTCCTGGGGGATCCTGTTCCCCCATCATCAGGCACGTTTAACACAGCATCGCGACTGCCTGCTTACTTTCCTGTCCTGGGTTTGTTGACAAACTGGGGGCTTAATAAACATTAATAAATGAATTCATAAACAGATCCAGATAGGCTGTAGCTCACTCACAGACACACCCGTAGGTCACTGCAGTGCCAGTAGCGTAATTAGTAGTAGAACTAGAGTGCAAGAGCTCTCCACCCCGTGCTCTTTTCACTACTGTATCGCGTGATGGGTAATAAACTCACGAAACTTGTATCACAAGAGGGGCCGAAACCCAAAGAGAAGTTGAGATACGTAAAAATTTTAGTTTTGACATTGCTCATGTCTTTCCATTGCCCTCTCATCTGGTCTCAAATAACTAAGAAGGCCTGAGATAGGTGGAGAACAGAACTGACCAGGTAATGACAAGGCCTAAGTTCCTTTTGGGAGAATTCTGAATTAAGCAATTTTGCCAAAATTAATTTTACAGGCTGTCTTTAGATTTGGCCTGTATGATGTAAGTCACGAGGCGCCTCTCTACTGACTTTGTACTAGGAGGTGAAATTTGGCATACTGCATTAAAACTTTGAAGAAAGCCAGTATGGGTTGAAAAGGAAATGTTTCCCATAATATACACATAGACATATATACAGATGTGAGTATATATGTTTAGAATATAAATCACTTAAACTAGTCAAAGCTGTCATCATTTATAAAGAGGGGTGATGTGGAAGGGGGAAAATAAAATCACATCTTTTATTAAATAAAATACTCCAAATATACATAAATTGAAACTATAATTTTATCTTCAGTGTTCATGATGTAATTAATCTCTCATATTTTACAGATTTATGTCAACATAGCTTGCCAGTGAAATGAAAATTGTATTTTGTGTATAGTATGAGCATATTATTTTTCACAGCTATACAACATGGAACAGCTAGACTCCAGCTGCAACTCGAAATTACTGTATAGATATCATTCCAAATGTGGATTTATTGAAATGACGTTTTCGGTGTCACAAAGAGTGCATACATTCTGTAAAATTTCAAAATCAGGAGAAATAATAGCTTAAAACTTAATTTAGGAATGAACAGTTTTAAAAAAAGTTTATAATTAAATCATATTGAGTTTATTAAATCCTTGACAAAGCAATCTCTACTTTTACTTATTAGCATTGAGATGAATTTTGATCTTAAATAGTAAGTATAGCACTATCCTCAAATGACCATCTAAAAGCAGACAAATGCTCTAGCGTTTTTTAGTACTAATTGAAATCAAGACTACAGGAGGAAATAGGTATGCTTAGTTTATACAAAATGAGACATACGATCATAAGCGGCTTTAGTAATTGCTCTTGCTGCATTCTTTTGAATATCAGGAATTGTAGAGTTTTCTGCAAATGATAGGAGCTTCTTAAGATCCCCTGTCTGCTGAATCATCACCATGGTATCCATATCTTCAAGGCAATTGGCCAACACGGAAAGCGCTTCTATATGAAGGTCACTCAATTCCTAATAATAAAAGCAAACACAACTTTAGAAAAGTGTAATAAAAGCAATCCATACTTTCCAAATTTTATTACAAGAGGGACTCAGGTCAGTCAGAACATAATGTAATTAATTTTGTTGTGACAGAGGCCCAAGGAAACAGTTCTGTCTATTAACGTGACATCTCTCTCCCTGACCATTAGTCCCGTCTCTTCTCATTTCCCCTATTCCAAAATATTTTACAGATAAAAAATAGTTGCTGGAAACTTCCAGTAATGGTATCCAAGTGTTGTTGCTCAAGCAGCCTTCCACCGACAACAAGTTTAAAATCTAAAGAAAATATTTTTTGAAAAAGCAGACAGAAGCTGAAGGAAAGTATATTCCTTAAAATCTCCAATTGGTAGAGGGAGGTATTGTGAGTGTGTAGCTTTCCTGCCTGAGGAATCTCCAGAATCCCCATAGCAGTGGAAAACTGAAGCCTTTTCTGAACAGTTAGAAATTTAAGGTAGAAATCACAGCAAGGATGCTCCACTGCCATGGTATTCTGCACAGCAGTGGTTCTGATCAAGAAACTCACTTCACAGCGAAAGAAGTGCAGCAGTGGGCAGATGGTCACAGAAATCACTGGCTTTCCCATATTCCCTACCATCCTGAAGCAGCTGGCTTGATAGAATGGCCTACGGAAGACACAGTGACAGCGCTAGCTAAGTGGCAATAACTTGCAGGGCTATATATTCTCTGGAACAGCATCCAATATATGTTGCTGTTACTCCCAGGAACCAAGGAGTGGATATGGGAGTGGCACCACTCACTATTACCCATGACAATTCAGTAGCAAAAATTTTGTTTCCTGTATCTGTAACCTCATGCTCTGCTGATCTAGAAATCTTAGATCCAAAGGGAGGGATACTTCCACCTGGAGACACAACAATGAGTCCACAGAACTGAAAGCTAAGACTGCCACCTGGCCTCTTTGGGAGCCTCATGGCTCCGAATCAACAGGCAAAGAAGAGTTACTGTGCTGATTGGGGTGATTGATCCCACCTATCCAAGGGAAATTGGACTGCTACTCCACAACAGAGGTGAGGAAGACTATGCCTGGAATACAGGGGGTCCCTTATGGCATCTCTTAGTAATACCATACCCTGTGATTAAGGTTGATGGAAAACTATAATGACCCAATCTGGGTACCACTACTAATGGTCCAGGCTCTTGAGGAATGAAGGTTTGGGTCACCACATCAAGTAAAGAATCAAGATGAGCTGAGGTGCTTGCTGAGGGCAAGGGGAATATGGAATGGGTATCGGAAGAAGGTAGTTATAAATACCAACTACAACCATGTGATCAGTTACAGAAAAGAGGACTATAATTGTCATGAGTATTGCTTCCTTATTTTGTTATAAATGTGTGTGTGTGTTTGTGTGTGTGTGCGTATGAAATATCCTTTTCTTCTCTCTCTTATCCCCTCAGGCAACATGGGATGTACTGCCTTTACAATATGGTATTTAAGTACGGTTAATTTTACATCTTTATGGGATGTCAAGGAGAAGAGTAAACATCATCCAAGGACTTTGCATCCTCCTATGGGGAAGGGGACAGTGTGTTTTTGGTTGTACACAGGACAGCTGGACCATGTTAAGTGGAAGTATGATCTTGTTTTTGTCTTTATTTGGAGATTAATGATTTAGGAGCTGTGTACGGATGCCAGATTGACTAGCGATGGACTTGTGATGGTTAATATTTATGTTTTAACTTGGCTAGGCCACAGTATCCAGATATTTAGTCAAACATTATTCTAGATGTTTCTGTGAAGGCATTTTTTAGGTGAAATTAATATTTAAATCAGTAGACTGAGTAAAGCAGGTTACCCTCCATCATGTGTGGTAAATGACTCTTCTTGCTTTACCCTAGAGAAAACTGGGGCAGACAAAGGTTGAAAGACTAATTCTAGGTGTTTCAAGAAAACATAAGATCACAAACAAAAACTCAAAAATCTTAAATCTTCTAAATTAGAAGATTTTAAAAAATTAAATTATTTTAGAATGCCCTCTACCATTAGTCTGATTTAATTGTGCTGGTAAACTATGTAGCAATAAGCAAATTAGTCCATTCTACTTAGCATCATGCTTAAATATAATAAAATTTCATTAAAAAAATATTCTATAATTTGTATTTTATAACAACACTTAGGAGAGATACATCTCCTCATAGAGAGTTGAATGAATGTTACAGGTACCTTAGTTTCTAGGATCTTAATAAGGTGGTCCACTCCTTGACTGTCTCTTAGCATTGCCCGGCACTCCTTATCATTTGTAATAACACCTAAGGTTTTGAGCGCCAACAACTGAATAATTGGATATTCTGACTTCAAGAGATCTAATATAGGAGGGATTGCATTTAGTTCTTGAAGTGTCGCTCGGCACTGAAAATCCTGCCAGGAAATATAAATGTTCAAATAAGTGATTTTTAAAGCAAAATACAGTCTCAAGAATGGAGAGATTCTGTTTTCTAACAAAGAACATTATAAGTTATAATGTTCCCATCTTTTATTCTGGATTTGCTTCCAAAATACTCACAAACAAATATAAGCAAACCCTGGATTGACAACACCAAAATATTCATTTTAACTATACAGACCTTGTCAATAGTAGGAAATAGGCATGATCTATGACTTCTCAGCAGCTACTGTTTCTTTATTATACAGCAAATTCCTCTTACTAGAAACAGCATCACAATAAAATCTATGCATAATGAAATTCTTTTCACATGCTATACCCTGTTTCAAATAGTAGTCGATAAAATGAAATGATGGTATCAATTCCTTATTATCGTCATTCAAATGGATGGTTTATAAAATGCTAATCTGCATGCAGTGCTGTTGGCAGGACCTGTGCATGCAAATTTACATCAGGTTTAGTTCTGACACATGACCTTAATTTAAGACGTTTACAAGATCAAGGGGTCATTAGAGTCCAGACAAGTCGCTCTGCATGGTGTGCTTGTAATCCTGGGTGAGTGGTGGAGGGAGGGTCGTTGGGGTGAGCGACAGAGAAAACAAAGCAAAAAAGTCATGAAAAGCCCCCAAACTCTGATTACTAAATCATGACATTTTAAATCAAAACAGGGTAAACTTAAAATAGAATTAAATACAGAAAAGGCCCCACTTCCAGCTTATCTTCCCTCTGTCTGTCCTTCAACCGGCCTCTCGTAGTCAGCTTCCTTCAGACATAAAAACTATAGGTTGCTGCTTGCTATGGGTTGAATTGTAACCCCCCACCCCCAAAATATGTTGAAGTCCTAGTCCTCAGTACCTCAAAATGTGACCTTATTTGGAAATGGGATCGTTGCAGATGTAATTAGTTAAGCTAAGGTCATGGGGGAGTAGGGTGGGTAATTAGTGGTGTCCGTATAAGATTGGTGTCTTTATAACAGGAGGCGAGAGAGCCGACAGAGGGAGAGATTGCAGTGATGAGGCTGCAAACCAGGGACCGCCAAGGATTCACAGCCACCACCAGAAGCTGGGAAGAGGTAAGGGAGGAGTCTACCCAGAGTCCCAGACGGAGCACGGCCCTGATGACACCTTGATGTCAGAAGTCCAGCCTCCAGAACCGTGAGGGTATAGGTTCCTGTTGTTTTAGCCAGTTTGTGGTACTTTGTTACAGCAGCCTTAGGAAATGAATACACTGTTATTAACTAGTCCTTCTGTTATGAAGAATAGTGGAGGTAAGTCTTTTCATTTCCACTTGATAAAAAATATAGAGAAATAGACTTAATGAGGAGTCTTGGCATGAAACACACAAACACGTTTGCAGGATTATTTAGGCCTATAGGATGAAGTAAAGTCACCAGAGAAGGGATATGGCTGCACTTGCTCTTCAGGAAGAGTAAAGGTAACACCAGTGGGGGCCCAGCTACGCGGCAAGGACATGCCAGGGCCAGGGTTGCATGCTTTGGGTGCCTTTTGGCATGAGTGCCTTTGTCCTCTTTTTCTATATATTTTGTCTAGATACTTTGCTTCTCAATGAACCCTCCTTCACCTTTGCTTCCATATCTCTTCTTTCACATTCTCTTGACGGCTACTTAAAATGGTGTCTTGTACTTCCAGTTGATCTAAAGCTTACCAAACGTGTGTGGGAATTGTTCAGGAACCTGAGCAGGAAAAGAAGCAGAGAAGGCTGTCCAAAGTGGTAGCAAGCTGACCTGCTGGGGGTGTGAGGGTGTGTGTGCTGGGTTGGGGATTGGAGGGGAGGGGCCAGAGGACAGGACAGGTTGTGGGCAAGGGCGGGTAGGGTGTTTCTTCCATTATGAAGGAAAGCAGCACAGTGAGGTAGCATCTTGCAACTGTGAATGATGAGTTCTGTTCAGCAAAACTCAACTTTTCACCAACAAAGAAGCCGAATCCAAAATCTTGGTACATTGCATAAGGCAGATGATACAACCAATTGGATCACCAAGATTAGATCAACAGGTAACTGCCTAGGTCAAAACTAGTTCAACACTAATATTAGATTTCCTGTTTTGGAAGAAATAGTACTTACCTAGTATAATCCTGCCTTAATTTGCAAGCCATTCTATTTTTTTAAATGCCCTTTTATGGGGAACAATTACTTACAAAACGTGAAAACTGAAAGGTATCGACTCTAAACTTCCATTTTTTTTCCCTCTGAATGATAACTACTAAATAGTACTGAGAAGGAGTGATTAATTAAAACTGGACCTTTTTTTGAAGCCTTGTCCTTTTTTTAATGGGAAAATAAATTCTGTAACCAGCTTTTGTCAAAACTCATTGTTAGAAATTAATCTCACCTGGACCAAGTTGTAAATGCACTCGATAGAATTCTTCTTCACGTCTGGGTCTGGGCTGCTTAGCAGTCTGATGAGAGGCTCTAATCCACCCTGTTCAAATATTTGCACTTTGCTGGTATACTCTGCAGACATGTTTGCTAGGCAAAGACTAGCAAACTCATGGATAACTACTTCCTCTGTGTATCAAAAACAAATAACACAAGTATGTGAAGGCTTATTCAACCATTACGTTAAAGCACGCTGTGAAAACCAAAGCTCCACAGATCTTACCTTGGTTGGAGCCCATCTTGGTTTGGGAGAGTTTAATGACAATACAAAATTGGTGTTTCAAAAACTATTTTCAATCGGTACTTTAATCAGATGTGAAAGATAAACCATTCCCCATTTTTGAAATATTGATAGATGGAGGATGCAGAGTTACCTTCTGCGGCCAGCTGAGCAATCACAGAATTCATGACATCTAACTCCCTTAACAATTTTTTGACATCATCTACAAAAGAAGAAACAGAATATTAATGTTTATTAATTATAATAATAATGGCAATGTCTGTGGAATAGTTCCTTATGAGATAGGTTCTATGATTACCTAATTTTACAGATAAGGAAATTGAGGTTCACAATCACACAGCAAGTAAGAGGTGGGGACGGGTTTCACACCCAGGTCTGTCTGACCCCAGACAGACTCTAGCCCATGTTCCTTGATTGCTCAGCTGTACGACCTTCCAAAACACTAGAAAAGATAACCATAAATGTATGAAAGTGCCTAGAACACGTCAGTAAAGTTGAGTTACTGTGCCCTACACTTGCTTATGATATAACAGTAATTCTTTTTTTTTGTTTTGTTTTGTTGGGAGGATATTTTTAAATTTAGATTTTAATAAAACTAGTATAAAATGCAAATAAGAATTATCCTCAGCCTTTTCCCATAAATACATCTTGTATATGCTCCATTTGCTTATCAGAAATGCCAAAAATGCTTAAAGATAAGTATATTAATTTTTTAAAGTTCACTTTTGTATTATTTATAGGAGCCTAATTAAAGCTAGACAATTATGCCCCTACTTCTTTTTTTTTTTTTTTAAGTAGGATTTTTTTTTTTTTAATTTAATTTATTTATTTATTTTTATTTTTTGGCTGTGTTGGGTCTTCGCTTCTGTGCGAGGGCTTTCTCCAGTTGCGGCAAGCGGGGGCCACTCTTCATCGCGGTGCGCGAACCTCTCACTATCGCGGCCTCTCTTGTTGCGGAGCACAGGCTCCAGACGCGCAGGCTCAGTAGTTGTGGCTCATGGGCCTAGTTGCTCCGCGGCATGTGGGATCCTCCCAGACCAGGGCCCGAACCCGCGTCCCCTGCATTGGCAGGCAGATTCTCAACCACTGCCCCACCAGGGAAGCCCTATGCCCCTACTTCTTTCTTGCCATCCTTAACCCCCTTTTTCTGAGAAATAAGGCATAGCTGCTACTTCAGTTTTGCAGTTTCTCTTCTTGGTTGATTATCTCTTCTGTAAGCCAAAATTAGTCCTACCAGAAGTTTGGAAAAATTCACTTTGCAGCAGCTGAAGCAGATGGTCTCAGGAATTAACCACTGGATACGTTTGCCTTTTCTTGGACACCTTTTCCTGTGGGATTCAGGGATATGGCTGTTTCTCAACCTGTCAAAACTTCTTTCTTTCTGTTCTGTTCAGAATGGCTCAAAGAGGGCTAGCGAACTTACAGCTAGCTATATATGCACATGGATAGGCTTTCAGCACAAAAGAATAATTGAGTTTTGGGGAAGTGTAGGACTTCATTTTACAGTCGAAACTCCTCTGAAAAACACATTACCTCCACAGGTCAAGAAATAATAGCCATGGCATAACAGTCAGATCCTTCCAAGTGTCCTGGTAAACTAGGCAGAGGTGCCCCCTCTGGAAAAGCATGCTGTCATTCTCTTCTCACTCTTATGAGTCCAGTCTGTGTTGTCTGCAATGATTTTTTGGAAGGCTGTACCAAAGTCCCCTATTTTTACATGCTTGAAGAAAAGCATTTCTGGGCTTTTAGATCTCCAAGTACATTCTCCGTTTAGTATACAAAATAATCTTCCACCTACTTCAAAGTTTCTGCTACAACGCTGACCATGAGGTCAGGAAGATTCAGGCCCTGTGTACTCTCTGCTCCTTGTGTTTCTTTGCAGGAAGCATCTGCTCCCACAGGGAGAGGCCCCCTTGCTGCATCTATATGTGCCACCACCCCTTGGTGTGCCCAAACAAGTTAAAAGTTTTCATCAGAGGATTCTCTGGGCCACGAAATTCACTTCTACATATGAATTTAGCCCAGGTCTGTTCAACAACATATCTAGTAGGTTTGTCCACTACACCACTTTCTTAAGGCTCAATGGATCATTCAGATTCAATGGCAGTTCTTGTAAATTGGTGGCATAGCTGATTAATTTGTTATTCAACTATTTGACACCAGATTGTTCAAATAATCCTTCTGTTCTTGAGGTTAAATCAGCAGAAATAATGGATAAGCTGCTACTTCTGTCACTTTAAATATAATATTGGTCTCTGTCCCCTTCTTTCTCAGCAGAGAACCCTCTCAGATATGGCAACTTGGACCTGTGGTTGGGCCACATGAACACATTCTAGGCAAGCAGTGTGACATCTACAATTCTAGCTTGTTTCAGAACTGCCAGCACCTTCCTTCCCAGAGTATCTTCATGACATCTGTTGTTTTTTTTTTTTAAGTCATCAATTTTATACACATCAGTGTATACATCTCAATCCCAATCGCCCAATTCATCACACCACCACCCCCACCCACCCGCCACTCTCCCCGCTTGGTGTCCATATGTTTGTTCTCTACATCTGTGTCTCAAATTCTGCCCTGCAAACAGGTTCCTCTGTATCATTTTTCTAGGTTCCACATATATGCATTAATATATGATATTTGTTTATCTCTTTCTGACTTAACTTCAATCTGTATGACAGTGTCTAGATCCATCCACATTTCAACAAATGACCCAATTTCATTCCTTTTTATGGCTGAGTAATATTCCATTGTGTATATGTACCACATCTTCTTTATGCATTCGTCTGTTGATGGGCATAGGTTGCTTCCATGACCTGGCTATTGTAAATAGTGCTGCAATGAACATTGGGGTGCATGTGTCGTTTTGAATTATGATTTTCTCTAGGTATATGCCCAGTAGTGGGATTGCTGGATCATATGGTAATTCTATTTTTAGTTTTTTAAGGAACCTCCATACTGTTCTCCATAGTGGCTGCATCAATTTACATTCCTGCCAACAGTGCAAGAGGGTTCCCTTTTCTCCACACCCTCTCCAGCATTTGTTGTTTGTAGATTTTCTGATGATGCCCATTCTAACTGGTGTGAGGTGATACCTCATTGTAGTTTTGATTTGCATTTCTCTAATAATTAGTGATGTTGAGCAGCTTTTCATGTGCTTCTTGGCCATGTGTATGTCTTCTTTGGAGAAATGTCTATTTAGGTCTTCTGCCCATTTTTGGATTGGGTTGTTTGTTTCTTTAATATTGAGCTGCATGAGCTGTTTATATATTTTGGAGATTAATCCTTTGTCCATTGATTCATTTGCAAATATTTTCTCCCATCCTGAGGGTTGTCTTTTGGTCTTGTTTATGGTTTCCTTTGCTGTGCAAAAGCTTTGAAGTTTCATTAGGTCCCATTTGTTTATTTTTGTTTTTATTTCCATTACTCTAGGAGGTGGATCAAAAAAGATCTTGCTGTGATTTATGTCAAAGAGTGTTCTTCCTATGTTTTCCTCTAAGAGTTTTATAGTGTCCAGTCTTACATTTAGGTCTCGAATCCATTTTGAGTTTATTTTTGTGTATGGTGTTAGGGAGTGTTCTAATTTCATTCTTTTACATGTAGCTGTCCAGTTTTCCCAGCACCACTTACTGAAGAGACTGTCTTTTCTCCATTGTATATCCTTGCCTCCTTTGTTGTAGATTAGTTGACCATAGGTGCGTGGGTTTATCTCTGGGCTTTCTATCTTGTTCCATTGATCTATATTTCTGTTTTTGTGCCAGTACCATAATGTCTTGATTACTGTAGCTCTGTAGTATAGTCTGAAGTCAGGGAGTCTGATTCCTCCAGCTCCATTTTTTTCCCTCAAGACTTCTTTGGCTATTCGGGGTCTTTTTAAGATTTTTTATCTGTAATTTTCTTTTTTTGTAGTATCTTTGTCTGGTTTTGGTATCAGGGTGCTGGTGGCCTCATAGAATGAGTTTGGGAGTGTTCCTTCCTCTGCAATTTTTTGGAAGAGTTTGAGAAGGATGGATGCTAGCTCTTCTCTAAATGTTTGATAGAATTCACCTGTGAAGCCATCTGGTCCTGGACTTTTGTTTGTTGGAAGATTTTTAATCACAGTTTCATTTTCATTACTTGTGATTGGTCTGTTCATATTTTCTGTTTCTTCCTGGTTCACTCTTGGAAGGTTATACCTTTCTAAGAATTTGTCCATTTCTTCCAGGGTGTCCATTTTATTGGCATAGAGTTGCTTGTAGTAGTCTCTTAAAATGCTTTGTATTTCTGCGGTGTCTGTTGTAACTTCTCCTTTTTCATTTCTAATTTTATTGATTTGAGTCCTCTTCCTCTTTTTCTTGATGAGTCTGGCTAATGGTTTATCAATTTTGTTTATCTTCTCAAAGAACCAGCTTTTAGTTTTATTGATCTTTGCTATTGTTTTCTTTGTTTCTATTTCATTTATTTCTGCTCTGATCTTTATGATTTCTTTCTTTCTGGTAACTTTGGGTTTTGTTTGTTCTTCTTTCTCTAGTTCCTTCAGGTGTAAGGTTAGATTGTTTATTTGAAATTTTTTTGTTTCTTGAGGTAGGCTTGTATAGGTATAAACTTCCCTCTTAGAACTGCTTTTGCTGCATCCCATAGGTTTTGGATCGTCGTGTTTTTATTGTCATTTGTCTCTAGGTACTTTTGGATTTTGTCTTTGATTTCTTCAGTGATCTCTTGGTTATATAGTAACGTATTGTTTAGCCTCCATGTGTTTGTGTTTTTTACGTTTTTTTCCCTGTTATTCATTTCTAATCTCATAGCGTTGTGGTCAGAAAAGATGCTTGATATGATTTCAACTTTCTTAAATTTACTGAGGCTTGATTTTTGACCCAAGATGTGATCTATCCTGGAGAATGTTCCATGCGCACTTGAGAAGAAAGTGTAATCTGCTGTTTTTGGATGGAATGTCCCATAAATATCATTAAATCTATCTGGTCTATTGTGTCATTTAAAGCTTCTGTTTTCTTATTTATTTTCATTTTGGATGATCTGTCCATTGGTGTAAGTGAGGTGTTGAAGTCCCCCACTATTATTGTGTTACTGTCGATTTCCTCTTTTACAGCTGTTAGCAGTTGCCTTATGTATTGAGGTGCTCCTATGTTGGGTGCATATATATTTATAATTGTTATATCTTCTTCTTGGATTGATCCCTTGATCATTATGTAGTGTCCTTCCTTGTCTCTTGTAACATTCTTTATTTTAAAGTCTATTTTATCTGATATGAGTATGGCTACTCCAGCTTTCTATTTCCGTTTGCATGGAATATCTTTTTCCATCCCCCCACTTTCAATCTGTATGTGTCCCTAGGTCTGAAGTGGGTCTCTTGTAGACAGCATATATATGGGTCTTGTTTTTGTATCCATTCAGCAAGCCTGTGTCTTTCGGTTGGAGCATTTAATCCATTCACGTTTAAGGTAATTATCAATATGTATGTTCCTATTACCATTTTCCTAATCGTTTTGGGTTTGTTTTTGTAGGTCCTTTTCTTCTCTTGTGTTTCCCACTTAGAGAAGTTCCTTTAGCATTTGTTGTAGAGCTGGTTTGGTGTTGCTGAATTCTCTTAGCTTTTGCTTGTCTGTAAAGCTTTTGATTTCTCCATCGAATCTGAATGAGATCCTTGCCGGGTAGAGTAATCTTGGTTGCAGGTTCCTCCCTTTCATCACTTTAAGTATATCATGCCACTCCCTTCTGGCTTGTAGAGTTTCTGCTGAGAAATCAGCTGTTAACCTTATGGGAGTTCCCTTGTATGTTATTTGTCATTTTTCCCTTGCTGCTTTCAATAATCTTTCTTTGTCTTTAATTTTTGCCAATTTGATTACTATGTGTCTCGGCATGTTTCTCCTTGGGTTTATCCTGTATGGTACTCGCTGCGCTTCCTGGACTTGGGTGGCTATTTCCTTTCCCATGTTAGGGAAATTTTCGACTATAATGTCTTCAAATATTTTCTCTGGTCCTTTCTCTTTCTCTTCTACTTCTGGGACCCCTACAATGCAAATGTTGTTGCATTTAATGTTGTCCCAGAGGTCTCTTAGGCTGTCTTCATTTCTTTTCATTCTTTTTTCTTTATTCTGTTCCGCAGCAGTGAATTCCACCATTCTGTCTTCCAGGTCACTTATCCGTTCTTCTGCCTCAGTTATTCTGCTATTGATTCCTTCTAGTGTAGTTTTCATTTCAGTTATTGTATTATTCATCTCTGTTTGTTTGTTCTTTAATTCTTCTAGGTCTTTGTTAAACATTTCTTGCATCTTCTCAGTCTTTGCCTCCATTCTTTTTCCGAGGTCCTGGATCATCTTCCCTATCATTATTCTGAATTCTTTTTCTGGAAGGTTGCCTATCTCCACTTCATTTAGTTGTTTTTCTGGGGTTTTATCTTGTTCCTTCATCTGGTACATAGCCCTCTGCCTTTTCATCTTGTCTATCTTTCTGAGAATGTGGTTTTTGTTCCACAGCCTGCAGGATTGTAGTTCCCATGCCATCTGTTTTAACTGCATCCTTTTCTTAAAAACATTATTTTATTGAAGTATAGTTGACTTACAATGTTATGTTAATTTCTGCTGCACAGCAAAGTGATTCAGTTACACATATATATACTTATTTTTTTCCATTATGGTTTATTACAAGATATTGAATACAGTTCCCTGTGCTATACAGTAGGACCTTGTTGTTTAGCCATTCTATACATAATAGTCTGCGTCTGCTAATCCGAAACTCTCAATCCATCCCTCTCCCACCCCCTTCCCCCTTGGCAACCACAAGTCTGTTCTCTATGTCTGGGAGTCTGTTTCTCTTTCGTAGATAAGTTCATTTGTGTCATATTTTAGATTCCACATGTAAGTGGAGTCATATGATATTTGTCTTTCTCTTTCTGAATTACTTCCCTTAGTATGATAATCTCTAAGACTCCACACAAAAAACTACTAGAACTAAGCGATAAGTGAATTCAACAAGGTAGCAGGATACAAGATTAACATACAGAAATTGGTTGCATTTGTTTACATGAACAATGAAATATCAGAAAGAGAATGTAAAAAAAAAAAAATCCATTTTAAAATTGAATCCAAAAAATAAAGTACTTAGGAATAAACTTGACCAAGGAGGTGAAAGACTTATATGCTGAGAACTATAAAACATTAATAAAAGAAACCGAAGATGATTCAAAGAAATGGAGGGACTTCCCTGGTGGCTCAGTGGTTAAGAATCCTCCTGCCAATGCAGGGGACTCGGGTTCGATCCTTGCTCCGGAAAGATCCCACATGCCATGGAGCAGCTAAGCCCGTGTGCCACAACTATTGAGCCTGCATGCCACAACTACTGAAGCCCATGCTCCTAGAGCCCGTGCTCCACAACAAGAGAAGCCACTGCAACGAGAAAAGTCTGCGCACCACAACAAAGAGTAGCCCCTGCTCGCTGCAACTAGAGAGAAAGCCTGCGTGCAGCAACGATGACCCCCAAAAATAAATAAAATAAAGTAAATACATTAAAAAAAAAAATGGAAAGATATCCCATGCTCTTGGATTAATTCTTATTCACAATTTTTTTGTTGCATAATATTGACCACCTAATTTACTCTTGATCTTGTATACTCTTTTTACATCAACCTTTTCCTAAGATGGCAAGCTCTTCATATTGCCTTAAATCAGGCATCTCCAACCCCCAGGCCACAGAATGGTACCGATCCGTGGCCTGTTAGGAACCGGGCTGCACAGCAGGAGGTGAGTGGGGGGCGAGCAAAACTTCATCTGTATTTACAGCCGCTCCCCATCATTCGCATTACCACCTGAGCTCTGCCTCCTGACAGCATTATGGTGAGTTGTATAATTATTTCATTATATATTACAACGTAATAATAATAGAAATAAAGTACACAATAAACGTAATGCTCTTGAATCATCCCAAAACCATCCCCTGCCCTCCCCCCGACCCCAGTCGTGGAAAAATTGTCTTCCACGAAACTGGTCCCTGGTGCCAAAAAGGTTGGGGACCGCTGCCTTAAGTAATGTAACATCTGGGCTTCCAAGGCTACTTCTCCTCACGAGGATCCTAATGAACTCTCTCTTTAGCTGAACTCTCTCTCTTCATTAAATGAGTCTCTGTGATATGGCCTCATTGAACTAAATACAAACTGGAAGGTGAAAGAAGATAGCAGCTCCCGTTTGATAAAAAGGTTTAACAAAGTAATTTAAATTCCTATCTTGAATGACCCAGGCATAGCACAAGCACATAGCTCAATCACTCTAGCAAAAAAAGAAAAAAATAATTTATTTGCAACTGCAAAAGGGAAAGATGGTTCTCATAGCAATCCTTTAGCACCTGGAATGTTGGAACATCCTGTTGGTTCATCCACTACGAGCATAGTGGTGGAAAACAATATGAAAATACAAATTTCTGAAGAAGCATCAGTTATTTTAAGACTGCCCAAAGATGATGATTTAACCATGCAGCTTCAGAGGTGCATTTATTTACATATTAGTCTGGAAACATGACTTTGCATTTAGGTCAAATGACTTGTTGCTCATTTTTTATTCCAAGTTTCCTTGGACATGTATGAAAAGTGAAGCACCAGCTATTGTGTTGGCTCTCTTACCAAAAAAGGAGCTCCACAAGCAGTTGAGGATGCCATGTGTTTTATCCATGTCATCAGATAGTTCAAATAGAAAATCAGGTAAGTTAATCCCAATAATGGTTTGATTTTTTTTCACCCACTTCACAGAATCAAAAGAAGTTTGATAAGTTCATGCAGTATACTTGAGACCCAAGCACTCAGTGGAGACCTTGAAGACAGCAAAGCTCTTTCCATGGTTAAGCTTTGCAGTTGCAGACTGCACTGGTTCTAGCGCTGGTTACAGCCCAGCCAGCCAGCTTACAGATTGTGGTTTGACAGGTCTAAGGGAGCCATCTCATTTAGCACCCAAATGTAACAGTATTCTTAACATTTGGGGGCCACAGATTCCTTTAGAAACTCATGAAATTCAACTTAAAAACCTACTCAGAAAAATTTGCAAACTAATTGTAGGGTTTCACAGATGATAAACTCGTATATATTAGAAGATGAAAATACAAAATAAAATGAATAATAGAAATTAAGAACATAAAAAAGGGAAAAAATCATAGAGACCTGGATATTACATTGAAAATATAAATGTAAACAGGAAATTATAACTCTCCTTTCTAAATCATTTAGAAGGAGAATCTGACTTAGCATGGACGCTAATGTTAAGGATCATAAAAGATTTAGTGAATAGAAGGTCTACTGAACTATGAGTCAGAGAGTAAAGTTGTAATTTAGCTCTCATCTCAGTTCTGCTACTAGCCACCTGCATGACTTTGGGCAAGGAACCCAATCCTTCAAGGGATCTTTCTTGTGTTTAAAATAAGGAGTTGGACTTCCCTGGTGGTGCAGTGGTTAAGAATCCACCTGCCCATGCTGGGGACCTGGTTCGAGCCCTGGTCTGGGAAGATCCCACATGCTGTGGAGCAAATAAGCCCGTGCGCCACAACTACTGAGCCTGTGCTCTAGAGCCTGCGAGCCACAACTACTGAGCCTGCATGCCACAACTACTGAAGCCTGTGCGCCTAGAGCCCATGCTCTGCAAGAAGAGAAGCCACCACAATGAGAAGCACGCGCACCACAACAAAGAGTAGTCCCCGCTCGCCACAACTAGAGAAAGCCTGCGTGCAGCAACCAAGACCCAACGCAGCCAAAAATAAATAAATACATAAATAAATAAATAAATAAATAATTTAAAATAAATAAAATAAGGAGTTGCACGTGGGGTGTTACCAAGCACCTTTGGTTTTCAAACTCTGTGGTATGTACGCAGAATAAAACGGAAGAAATTTAAATATTTTCCCTGTTTTGGTTATACATAATTCTATATGGCACATTCAATATGGCAGAATTAGTCTGCAGACAACCCCAGAGACAGATTTATGAAGGCCCCACAATACAAATGATTACTACTTTAACTTCTCTGTGCCTCAGTCACCTCATATGTAAAGGAAATAATAGCACCAACCTCATTAAGCGATTTAATATATAAATACTATGTACGACAGTGCCTGGCACATTGTAAATACTTTGTAAGTGTTGACTAGTGTTATTGTAATCTACGTTGGTGGAATATCCACTGCCCGCTGACTGTCCTCATCCTGCTGTCATTCCCGGAGATACTCCCAGAGCCCCCGCCTTGCAGCACAGCCACCGCTAGTCCTGGAGTTTCCACCAGAAACCCTTCCACTAACTACAGAGTGCCCCCACCAACCCCATAACCCTGCAGGTGCTGTTCACGTGGTCTCCGCAGCTGAGGTTGTGATGGCACAGATGCCAGAGAAGGCTCTCCTTCCCCTCCCTTCCCCCTTCCTCCACTCATAACTGTCTCTGAAGACACCAAGGCCACAGTCCCTGCTGGACACCATGGAATGAGGGGCCCCCACTGCATCACAGAGGGTCCAGGGTATGTGAGCTGGGACAGTGCAGGAAGCTGGAGGAGGAATCTGTGCTTGTGTGCTTGCTGAGACAATGGTAAAAAGGAGAAGGTAGGATGATTTTAGCCACGTGCCATGATAGAGACATGTTTATTCCTATCAGCCCGAGTTTCATGACAGAATTCAGTCTCCACCAAGAAAGTCATTTTTTATTATAAATAACAAGGCTTTTGTTGGCCAACTCGAAAATCTACCACCATAACATGAAAATTACTTACAAACAGAAAACACGTCCTGTTCACTAGTCAGGGACTGCCTGTATTACATGGTTTTAGTCAAAGTGATATTCTAATAGAAGTGACAGCATATTTTAAGTAATACTGTTATTCCACCATATTAAATATGTGAAAATATTAAAGCAAGTAATAGGTCTGATTTAAGGAGTAAATACGTATCTAAATTTTTTTTTGGCAAAATATAGTTTGCAGCTTCAAAAAATAAGTGTATCAAAACTTTTTACTCTGGGCTTCAGTTACAATGAAATACACATGAAGTGTAACTTGTACAGGCAGACATTCAAATTACATTATCCTAACTCAAGAAAAAAACTATTTTAATTTTAAAAGACAATGATTGTTCTCCTAACTTGTAAGACTGGAACATACTACATCACCAACTCTGAGAGTTTTTCCATGGATATATGTGCACATATTTTTATATTTAAAAATATCACTTAAAATATGAAATCATACATTTGTTGCACATTACACTTATTTAACTTTTTTGTTAACATTAAAGTCAGCTTAAATAAAATTAAAGTGAGTCCCTTAAGGTTAAATTTAAAAGTATAATGCATCATGTGAGATTATTTAATTAGTTTTAAAAGCGGATACTTACTATTAGAAGCCAGAATTCCAAATATCATAGTAGCGTTTCTTCTCACAATTTTGTCTTCGTGGTTGAGCAGCTTAGTTAACGGTTCCACAGCTCCAAGTTCAAGGAGGGTTGCTTTATTTTCTTCACCTGACATCACAGGTAAAATAAAATCAGACATGGATAGCAATCTCATCAAAATTCTTCTTTGTGTCATTCCAAGTTCTTATTTGCCATTTGTCTTTCACATTCCTCTGTTTCCACACGTATTTCTTTCAGAATAAACCTTAGAGCTCAGGTATCCTGGACTTGCTACTCTCCCTTCCCTGGATGTTTACAAAGCTGGCTTCTTCATTTGGTTCTTAGCTCACACCGAACCTCCTGAGGAGTCTCTTCTGACCACCCTACCTAATGTCATCACTACATCTCAGTCTTTCTGATCTCTTTATCCTGCTTTATTTCCTTCATACCACTTAACGATCTCCGTGCATTGTTCGCTTACATCCCTGTTACTTAACTTTCCATGAAGACAGATACCCTTTCTGTTCTATTCTCTCATAACCTCGTGCCTAACACAGTGCCAGGCATGTAATGGGCACTCAATAATACTTACTTGCATAATTAATTATAAAAATTAACACACAGAGTCCCCACTTCAAATTCAAGTGAGTTGGAGTTTAGGGTGCTCGTTTTTCACCCAGTGGGTTTGCCTGCAGCCAGCATGGAGGCACACACACAAAGCGGAGCCACCGGGGTTACTGGGATTCCTTAACTGTGGCAAGAAGCCCCAGAACCAGAAGGTCAGTGAAGGCCAGCACCGGGCCTAACTGTAAAAGCAGTTTATCCCTACCCCAATAAGTGGGATATCATTCTTCAAAGTCTGGAATAATATTTAGGTCCTGATTAATTTCAGCTTCTCAATTTCACCAGCTATGAAAATGCATATTTCATTTTCAAAATTAATTTGAGTAAAATAAAGTCTTTTAAACTATTTTGCCTCAGTTTTCTCATAAAATTAAAATATTTTATACTTGAAGTTATAGGTTCATTCTGATAACTCAGTTCTCTAAACACAGACTGTACCTTCCTATAGCCTGTGGAACTGCCCTGTATCTAAATGGTTAAATCTGTCACTTGATAAGAATCTGTTGAAATATGCATTGTTGACTATTACAAACGTCCTTCTCAAACCTTCCATAATATTTGCATTTTATTGGGGTTCTAAAAGTGAATTTCTTAGATGAAAATATTTTGTCAAATAAATTTTTTTTTTTTTTTTTTTTGCTGTGCCACGCAGCATGTGGGATCTTAGTTCCCTGATCAGGGATGGAACCCTCGCCCCCTACATTGGAAGAATGGAGTCTTAACCACTGGACCGCCAGGGAAGTCCCAAATAAATTTTAATTTAAGGATAAATTTTAGGATACTTAAATAAATGGTGGCTTCATAGAATCAATAGAGAAATATTCCATCTTTTTCAATTTTCTAAAAGAGTTTGTGTATAACTGGTATTATTTCTTCCATAAGTGTATGGCAGAGTTCAGCAGTGAAAACATCTGGACCTAAAGTTTTCTTCGTGAGATTTTTAAATTACAGATTTCCATTTCTGTAATAGATAAGGGGCTATTCAGGCTATCTATTTTTCTTTAATGAGCTTTGAGAGTTTGTGTCTTAAAATGAATTTGCCCAATTTATCTAAGTTGTAGAATTTATTGGCATTAAATTGTTCATAACATTTAGATTATCCTTTTAATATCTATAGGAGCTGTAGTGATGCTCTCATTCCTCATATCAATAATTTGTCTTCTCTCTTTTTATTTATCAACCTGGCTAGACATTTTCATTTCACTGCTTTTGTCCACTGTTTTTCTGTTTTCTGTTTCATTGATTTTTGCTCAGGTATATATTATATCCTTATTGCTAATGCCTGGGTTTAATTAGCTCTTGTTTTTCTATTTTCTTAAAGTGGAAGCTCAGGTCATTGATTTGAGAGACGTTCTTGTTTTCTAACAGGTGCAATAAATTTCTCTCTAAATACTCTTTTAGTAGCATCCTACAAATTTTTTTTTGTTCTGTTTTTGTTTTTGCCACACCATGTGGCATGTGGGATCTTAGTTCCCTGAGCAGGGATCGAACCTGCACCCCCTGCATTGGAAGAGCATTGTCTCAACCACTGGACCACCAGGGAAGTCCCCCTGCAAATTTTTATATGCTGTGTTCTCATTTTAATTTGGATTTTCCTTCTGATTTCTACTTTCACTCACAGGTTATTTATTTATTATTATTTTTTAAAATTTATTTATGTAATTTATTTATTTTTGGCTGTGTTGGGTCTTCGTTGCTGCACGCGGGCTTTCTCTAGCTGGGGTGAGCGGGGTTTACTCTTCATTGCAGTGCGCGGGCTTCTCATTGCGGTGGCTTCTCTTGTTGTGGAGCATGGGCTCTAGGCATGCGGGCTTCAGTAGTTGCGGCATGCGGGCTCAGTAGTTGTGGCGCACAGGCTTAGTTGCTCCACAGCATGTGGGATCTTCCTGGACCAGGGATCGAACCCATGTCCCCTGCATTGGCAGGCTGATTCTCAACCACTGCGCCACCAGGGAAGCTCCTACTCACAGGTTATTTAGAAGTGTGTTATTTGCTTTCTGACTATTTAGTGATTGTCCAGAGTTCTTTGTGTTATTGATTTTTAATTTAATTCTAATATGGAATAGCATATATTTTGTATGACTGGAATTCTTTTAAATTTATTAAGGCTTGTTTTATGGCCCAGAATATAATCCATTTTGATAAATGTACTGTATGCACTTGAAAAGAATGTATACTCTGCTGTTCTTGGAGTGTTCTATAAATATAAATTAGGTTAAATTAATTTATATTGCTGTTCAAATCTTCTATATCCTTACAGATTTACTGTCTACTGGTTCTTTCATTTATTGAGAGAAGAGTATCAAAATCCTCAGCTATAATTGTAGATGTCTATTTCTCCTTGCATTTCTAGCTTCATGTAATCTGAAAGTCTGATATTAAGTACATTAATTGTTTAGGATTTTTCGTAGCATCTTCATTAATTGACCCCTTTATTATTATTATAAAATGGCCATCTTTATCTCTGGTACCACTCTTTTTTTAGTCTATTTTTGTGATATTAATATAGCTACTTCAGCTTTCTTTTGATTAGTGCTAGCATAGGATATCCTTTTTCATCCTTTTACTTTCAAGTTATTTGTGTCATTATATTCTGCGTGCATTTCTTGAAGGCATCATGCAGTTTGGTCTTGCTTTTTTTCTAATAAAACACTCTCTCCCTGTTAATTGATGTATTCAGACCATTTACATTTAATTTGATTATTGATATGGTTAGGTTTAAATATACCATCTTGTTACTTATTTCTTATGTGTTTCATTGTTGTTTTTCTTTTCTTCATTTCTGCCTTCTTTGTATGAATTGAATTTTTTATGATTCCATTTTGTTCCTTTGTTGGCTTATTTGATATCATTGCTTTGTTATTTTTGTGGTTGCATTAGGATCTGTAGTATATGTCCTAGCACAGTCTTCTTTCAAGTGGTAGTATACTACTTCACATACAGTACACTTATAATAGTATACTTCCACTTTTCACCTTTCTACCTTGGTTCTGTTGTCATATAACTTACTTTTACATATGTTTCAGACTGCACAATATATGATTATTAGTTTTGTTTAAAATAACCAATTTGCCTTTTAAGTGATTTAAATATTAAGCAAAAAAAACCTTATATGTTACCATTTCTAGTGTTCTATATTTATTCTTTTGTGTAGATCCATATTTCCATCTGGTGCCATTTTCTTTCTGCCTGAAGGACCTAGTTAATATAATTAGTAGTGTGGTTTTGCTTGCAGTGAACTATTTCAGTTTTTGAATGTTTGAAAAAGACTTTTTTCACTTATGTTTTCGAAAGATATTTTTGAAGGGTGTAGAAATCTAGGTTGAAAGTTTTATTTTTGTTTTCCGGTACTTTTTAAATTTTTTTAACTTTTACTGTAATATAGTTGATTTACAATGTTGTGTTAGTTTCAGGTGCACAGAAAACTGATTCAGTTTAAAGATATTGCTCCACTGACTTCTTGCTTGCATCATTTGTGATAATAAATCTGTTGTCATCCTTATTTTTGTTCCTCTGAATGTAACATTTTTTTCCTCTGGATGCTTTTAAGATTTTCTCTTTATCAGTCTTTTCAAGAAATTTGATTATAATGTGCCTTGGTGTAGTTTTCTTCATATTCATTGTGCTTCAGTTTCTTTAAGCTTCCTGTATCTGGGGGCTTAGAGTTTTCATCACATTGGGGGAAATTTTAACAATTATTTTTTCAAATACTTATTCTGTTCCTCACTCCTTTATTCAGAGACTCAAGTTACACATACATTGGGTCAGTTTTGATTTACAAATTGATTTATATCCTCATTATGCATTGTATTTTCCTGCTTTTTGTCACACTTGGTAATTTTTTAACTGGGTGCCAGACATAGTGAATTTTACCTAGTTGGGCAATGGATATTGTTGTTACCTTGAAATTTGTTCTGGGACACAGTTATCTGGAGAAAGTTTGATCCTTTCGGGTTTGCTTTTAAAATATTTATTTGATAGTACTAGAACAGGGCTCAGTCTAGGCCTAATTATTTCTAACTATTGAGGCAAGACCCTTCTGTGTACTTGCACAGTTCTCCATGAATCTTGAGGTTTTGCAGTCTGGCTGATGCGAACAGGCACTACTTCTGACCCTGTGTGAGCGCTAGGCACTGTTACCTCTAAGCCTGTTGGGTGCTTTGTCTGACTTCAAGTAGTCCCCACACATATACATGTGGATCAAGCTGAACACTTGAGTGGGACCCTTTACAGAACTCCTGAGTTCTCTCTCTGTGCAACTCTTTCCTCTCTGTTACTCTTTCCTGAAAACTTGCTGCCTTCATCTTCCTGGATTTTCAGGTCTATCGTCTCAACTCAGAGAGTCCACCAGGCTCTGCACAGGTTACCCCTTCCTGGGCTATGGCCTGGAAACTCTCTGAAATAAATAGGCTGGGGCAATCAGAGGGCTAATTTCCTTTGTTTCCTGTTTCTCAATGGTCGCTGTCCTTCATGGCCTGACATTCAGTGTGTTGCCAACTCTTACTTCGTATATTTTTCTGTTTTCTTATTTGTTCTGGTAAGGAGGGTAAATCTGGCCCCTTACTTCATCTTGGCAAGAAGGCAAAGTCCCATCATTTAACTTAAGAAAATATTTCAGAAAATACTGCTAGTACTGAACATCGAACTTACAATATAAAAAGAGATGACATGCTATGACTCTGTGCTATAGAAGCATGATCCAATGTCTCCCTGAAATTTGACCCAGTATTCTACACAATCTACTCATGAACCATACCTTCCAGAACCACTCTGATTTTTATCAGAATTCCCAGTGAAGACTAGAGTGAGGTGATGGTGATGACTAGCTAGGTCAGTATTTTACCATTTGCTAATTGAATGATTTGTTGTTCTCTCATATAAGTCCCCCAAACAATGTTTTAAAGTACCATTTCTTTAAAATCAAATTGCTCCCATTTTAGTTTAAGAAGGTTTTGTTAAAAATACCAAGCTACACTAAACTCTTCAAATATTTCCAATTTCAATGTTACATAGTATAATAAAAGTCTAATTTTATCACCACTTGGAATGAACTAAAATGTAACTGTCTCTTATGTTTGTAAATCCTCTATGAACAAGTCTTTCAATAGAATATAATTTGTAACATTTACAACATTTTAGTAAACTTTATATTTTACAACAGTTTTAGTTTTACAGAAAAATTTCAAAGATAATACAGATATTTCCCATGTGTCCCACACCCAGTTTCCCTGTTTTTACATTTTACATTAGTAGGGACATTTGATGCAATTAATGAACCAGTAATGATATGGTATTACTAATGAAATTCCACAGTTTATTCAGATTTCCTTACTGTTAGTTTTTCTTTTTCTGTTCCAGCATCCTATCCAGGTCCCCCATGACATTTAGTCATTGTGTGTCCTTAGCTTCTGTTGGCTATGAGAGTTTCTCAGACTTTCCTTGTTTTTGATAGCTATGACAGTTTTGAGAGTACTGGTTAGGTAATTGGAGGATGTCCCTGAATTGGAATTTGTTTTATTTTTTAAAAAAATCATATTTAGACTGGGGCTATAGGTTTGGGGGAAAATAACATAGAAGTGCCATTTTCATTATGTCATGTCAAGGGCACTTATTATCAAATGAGTTATCTCTGTTGATGTTGATTTTGATCACCTGGCAGAGGTAGTGTTTGTCAGGTTTCTCTGCTACAAACTTACTCTTTTCCCCCTGTGTCCATCTTGCACTCTTTGGAAAGATGTCACTATGCACAGCCCCTAAAGAATAGGAAGTTGCATCCCACCTCCTCAAGGGCAGAGTATCTGCATAAATTGGGATTCTTCTGCATTGGAGATTGGTCTTTTCTCTCCCATTTATTTACTTATTCAATCGTTTATTTGTCTGTATAGACTTATGGATATTTATTTTCTTCTTTAATATAAATTATAGGGCTATAAATCTAATACTTTGTTTATTTTGTTGCTCAAATTATTCCAGCTTTGATCCTTAGGAGCTCTTTCAGCTCCTGTGACATTTACAGTTTTTAAACTGCAATAAAGCCCTCAAAATGACTATTCTACCGATTGACTAAATTGCTCCTTAAGACTAGGTTAGGCACATAGGGAGATATATTACTTTCAGGTGATGCATTAAATGATATTCTGATTGTCTGAAAGAATTCATCAGACAGGAAGTAAGTTAAAGACTGGGGAGAAAAGTGCCCATTATGTAGCAAATATTTTTAAGAAACTAATGAACTAGAAAGATAAACTGAAAAAAATCCAAACCTTTTAAAGCAAATCTATAAATGGCCTCACATGCTTTAGCCAAAATTTCTTCTTCTGGAGAATTAAGCATTAACACCACGGTTGCTGCTTTTTTGCTTTCAATTGTTAATGGATCAAACTGAAATTCAAAGAGAAAAATATCAGAGCCACATGCGAGCTTTAAAAGCACATAAAACATGAGTGGTGTCTTGAAACTTAAAGAGAACATAATCTTACAAAAAGGATGTGGTCACTGCCCACAAAGTGCATTGTAAATTTTTTATTTAAAAACCATCACGGTTGTCAACATTGGCGGCTTTGGAATTCCTGGAGTATGGAGGGAAGAGCAAAGTATTTTGGAATCCGGCAGGTGTAG
Organism: Balaenoptera borealis; assembly: GCF_965194805.1. Lineage (NCBI taxonomy): Eukaryota > Metazoa > Chordata > Mammalia > Artiodactyla > Balaenopteridae > Balaenoptera > Balaenoptera borealis. The sequence goes on along the minus strand of NC_138866.1, from coordinate 172,359,425 downwards.
TCTCTCATTTTAGCCATGGGGAATCAAACTAGTTACTTACGCTGTTAGAATTGCAGTTTCCTTCTCTGAATAATGGGTATAATAATACCTATTGCAAAGGATTAAGGAGCGGATTAGAGATCATGTATGTAAAGCACTTATTTAGCACATTGTCCGGCACATAATAGATGCTCATTAAATAACATATATTAGTATAATTCTTAGTCAATACACAAGAATCCTTGAGAACCTGTATGTATTAGATGCCCTGACAGTCTCAGTGATCAGTACTTGCTTTCTAACCACTACACCCTTTCTTGAAAAGCAGGAATTACATATGTGAAACAACTAAAAAGCAAAAGATAACAGCATATCACAAAATATAAAACTGGATAAAATCTGGAACAGGGGAAAAGGTAATATAGTATAAAGAAAAAGTATAGGACTCTAAGAAGTCCTGTATCTTGCTGTGAGATCTTGAGAATTCATGTGGAGTTGAAATGAACAATAACAAATGCATGACCCCCCTGGGTTTTGTTTGGTCAAGGAGAAAACAAATTATTACACTATTTTTCTTCCATTTCCAGAGACCATGGAGGAGGAGGTTCTGCTTATGTTAAAGGAAAAAAATTTGAATTTCAAAGCTTTACCTGGTTCTTTGTGTTGGCCCTTTCTAAATGCACATCTTAATGTGTTTTGAGATATAGCAAAAATTGATGTTCAGTTTTGGGTAGAGGATGGAGAGATAGATTATTCTGAATAAGGAGATATAATTGTGTGAGGTTAAAAGAGTGAAAACAGAGAAGATGGCAGTAAGCAATGACCCGAAAGGACGTGGCTGGGATAAAAATACCTCTTGGAGGGAAAATGGCTGTTGGATTTTAGGAGAGCATTATCTAACATCCAAATTGAAGCTGTTGTTTGTGCATGTCTAGCTCTGTAGTGGAAGCTGAAAGAGTTATCAAAGCCTCAAGCCTCTTAGATTCTTTTTGGGAGACAAATCTTCAGTAAAAGTCTGCCATATGCACCAGGCTTGCGGCACTTACGGGTTCCAGTGACATGAACCAGTGGGAAAAAATGGCCTCTAGCAGAGCCTAGAGCAATGGCTAGGATGCTGTCTGCAACACTGACCAGGAGAGCATAAGGGCCTGGAAATCCAGAGAAATTTTAAGGAAGAACTTCTAAAAGTGCCCGGTGATTGAGGCTTGAGAAACATCTTAGATAGGCATTAAGGGGTAGCCCCAGAATGCCAGAGCACTTGGAGTCATCACTAGCTCACTAACCACGTCTTTTTTAATCTGAAAAATTAGGGAGTTGGATTATATCTCTCAGATCTCTTCCAGATATAAAATTCTAGGATTCTATGAAGTACAAAAACATATGACAGAGATGATAAATGTTGTGATGCGGAAGGGGGAGTTAATTTGAACTGGGATAAATGGAGAAAAGTCTGCGGTGGTGGTAGAATTTTAGATGCGATTTGAAGAATGGATACAATGGGGTAGGCTGAGATAAGGAGGAAGGATATTCAAATGGGGAAAATGACACCAGGAAGGTTTAAAATGGGAATGAATGCTGCATTTATGGTGTGTAAAATAGGAGTTTGACTGAATAGAAAATATGAAATAGGAAGCAGAAATATTACTGAAAAATAAGGAAAGATGAGGCCTCAGCAAGTGACCTAGACCTTCCCTTCACCAGCCCTCGAGGATAATCAACAAAGTTCAGAGGAAAGGATTGTGACTCTAGAAATTTATACCTTGCTAAGTTATCATTCATACGTGAAAAAGACATGTTCAGGCATTCACAAACTCAACAAGTATACCAACTGTACACGTAAACAAATTACTTGGCAAATACTTCAGCCAAGATTGGGGAGGACAAAATATAAACACAGTAGTGGTGGATCAATAAATTGATAAATTGATATTTAAACTGGATGATAATGATGGTCTGAATCACAGTGTAATTCTTAAGAAGGGATTTCTGAAGTAATGACATAATAAGAAAAAAAAGTTAATAATGATTTGGAATTAAAATTCTAGATTTTTTCAACAAAACTCAGGTAAAATTTCATTGATCTTATCATTACCTGAATTACATTATTTGTTAATTGACTGTTTGCCCCACTAGAATGTAAATTGCCTTGAGGCCTGATCTGTATGCCCAGGATGTAAAGGAATACTTGCATATGGTATGTACTCAATATTTGTCCAGTAAATGAATGACTTTCTTCAGACAAAAGATTATGTTATTTCTCTATCTTCACTACCTAGAACAACACCCAGTATATGGAAATCCTCAATAATGTCTATAAAGGAATCCTTATAATGTCTATAAAGGAATATATTAAAGTGCCTCTGGAAACTTCTTTTTTTATACATGTGGCCTTGAAGTGCCTTAACTGTTGTACTGTCTGTTGATGCCAGAAAATAAGATTCCAAATCTGAGGTTCACGGAGCCATCAGTGGGCTCCAGGGACAGCTTGTCTCTCTGAAATTGTGTGCAGAACTTTTGGTGTGCATTCTACAGGGAGAGAGTCCACAGTCACCATCCTACCCTCGTAAGGCCCCCGACCCACCACCAAACCCTTGAGAATCAAAGCCTTAGATCACCTTTTCCACTTAAGTCAGTTTCCCTAGCATCCTGGCTGGTTACCTTTCCTTCCATTTTAGAACTTCCACTTCAGAGACCTCTGATATTTCAGTATTTTTAAAGCTGATTTTACGAGCACGTGAATGAGTAAACTATGTTGAAGCGTAGATTTGTCGTGATCTCCACAGAATGGCTACAATTCTCAAAGGAGCAGGGTAGGTGGAAATACATTTAAATATCTTTTAATGCTCCTTCAGTGGTTCAGAAAATGTTTCGGTATTTTGCCATATCTTCTGGTCATCCTTAAGAAAAAGGTGATGGGGGTACAAGAAGCTTAAGAGGAAGTTTGAGACCGTGAGAGTTACCACTGTAAGAGCTGTCAAAGGAGGAGAAATACCAGTGTTTGGCAGACAGTGGAGAAACTTGGCATGACATGTGTTTCTCCTACAGAGCCTACGGCATTATAGTAATTTTTCATTAAAAAGGGCGCCGAGAATAAAATGATAGCTATAAAAGAATGCCACATGACTAAATATATAATCCTGTGCTGTAATTACAGATTCCATTTGCTTTCCCATGAAGAACTCATAGTCAGTCACCAACAAGCTGGTTGTGAAATTATAATTTCGTGCTCTGTACTGAATAAATGATGAACCAAAATTATTTACAAAGAGAATGAAGGAAAGGGGAAGCATTTTGGCTAAGCTTTGAGTTTTAAACCCAGTCAATTAGAGAAGCCATATACGTGTAGAGATGCTTTTCTACCTCTGTTAAGGAAATAAGACTATTTAGGATAAGGCTGCCCAACAGAACTGCAACGATGAAATGTTCTGATCCTGCATCGTCCAATCTGGCGGCACAAGCCCACGTGGCTCCTGAGCACTTGAAGTGTAACTGATGAGACTGAGGAACTGAATTCTTCATTTTATTTTTTATTGTTGATTTTAATTAATACAATTTTAGTTATTTTAAATATAAATAACCACATGTGGCCAGTGGCTACTGTATTAGACAGCACAAGTCTAAAAGAACATACAATTATAAAGCTGAACTCAGTGAAAAGAGATAAATCATGAGAGTTGAGTGATTTTTATGCTGCCGGTAAGTGCAAATAAAAGGCTTTTTTGATTTCTGTTGGAATGTGTTTACCAAGTCAGTGGTCTCCGATCACGAGGAGCCAATTGCACAGGAAAAGGGAGACAGATAAACAGAAGGAAGTAGACTGCACCACTCGAGCATGAACTTTTAGTACAGACTCTCTAGACATCACTTAAAATCTGCAAAAGGGTAAAGGTTAAAATGAAAACCGCTAAAATGGCCTTTCATTTGCTTTACAACCTGAATCAAAATAGCAAATCTTTAGAGCAAGGTGAGCAAGCCGATATTTATTTATACAGTTTTGTATATGTAGGTTATTTATACATACATCTGTGATGAGGGAGAAAGATAGGAAAATAAAGTCCCTAAGAGGCTTCATTCCTAGAAAAAAAGTCTATGGCAGTTTTGGCAGTCTATGACAGAGTTAGAGGTTGAGTTCTGAGGCTGATGAAAAGGGTCCAGAAAAACAAGACCCTGGGGACATCCCACTCGTCCAGGGAACTGGGTTTGGTTGTCCAGGTGAGGGAGCAGTTTCCACTATTGCCCGTTCCTCTGGTTCAACACCCACCATGCTTGGTTCCCTGTATGCACCTAACAGGAAGGCGTTGACCCATTAACATAAATGTTCAGTTGACTTGATACTTAACCACTAAGATTCCAAGGCCAAATCATAGTCTCTTGTGAGTTTAAATACTGTGGATTTACCCACTAAAGTTCAACTGCCTCTGAAACATAAGAGAATAAAATTTCTGTGCTCTTAAACTCGAAGACCTGACCATGAATCGTGATGGCTGTGCTCTAGGCCTCTGGGAACTTCAGTGGCCGGATGGGCTCTCACAGCTGATACCCCTGCCTCCTTGGACACTTCACGCAAACTTCAACAGTTTTGTACAATGATGGACAGCACCCTCAACTACATCATTAATAATTACATTTACTAAGTTCTTATCTAATGCCTGGCACTGTTCTAAGCATCTTTTACTTCTCTAACCTTGCCCCACTGCTGTGAGTGGGTATGCAGTGGACATGATTACATCCTCATTGGGGAATACCGAGGTTAGGAGATTTGCCCCAGATCACAGATGGTGGGTGATGAGGTGAGGATTCAGACTCTGACAGTATAACCCTGGAGCCCATACTCAGTAACCGAATATCATGCCTTATACCAAACATTGCCTACTAACGTTGTTTCTGTTAATAATTCTTTCGTGCAATCAGTCCACAGAAAAAGTCTGCCTTTTGTTAAAGCATCACAAACAACCTTTCAGCCAGACTTGGAAATAATTTGGGAAAGCATAATATAGTTGTGTTGGTTATTCAAGCCATATCTTCCCCCCATTCAGGCATCTTTTTAGCTAGTGTCCTCCTTTATGAGAAGAAACGGAGAGCAATAAACCATAAATGCACATATCAGTGTATGCTTTGACAATGAGAATACTAACAAAAGCAAAGGGAGCATTTTGTTTTAACCTTATCACCAAACACTCTTTTTTTTTGTCCCCGTTAACTCTTTTTTTCTGTCCCCGTTACGCATTTTAACCAGTAGACGAAAGACTAATAAAAATAAAAATCTTTGGAAACAATGTTTTAGGAGATATATATGGCAAATTGCCATGACTTGACACAGAAAAGGTTATTTTCTCAAGCAGTTATATGTCCCTCTTTTAAATCTGGTTTTTATTTCTAATGTGTACAACAAACCTTCAGACTTTGAAGAGGTATACCTCGGAACAAATTCCAAGTTCAGATAGTTTAAACTGTGCTATAGTGTTTTGAAGTATTAGAATTTATAAGACAGAACAGCAGTTAGATACTTTAATACTACTCTATCAGCTTTATTAACATAAAATCAGAGTAGGGGAAGGTTGGAAGGATCCTTGGGATTGTCAGAGAGCAACGGTCACTGTTAACACATGCCTTTGGCTGCCCTCAAGACTGCTGTGACCCAAGGAATCAAAAGCTAGATTTTTGTTAACTTGAGGATCGGAATTGTTTCTCAGTCCTTGATTGTGCTCCTCAAGGACTGGAGTACAGAGGACAACACCAGCAAGACATTATAAAGTTATGGAGCATGTATTAGACAAATGTATCTATTGTTTAATAGTTCCTTAATTCTAATTTTAATCAGAAAGTGTTTGTCGTCAAGTACTGTGTGCATGACTCCACTTTCTGGTAGTAATAGGATGTCAATAATGCTATTCTGCAGCAAAAAGAAGGGTAATGCAAATAAGATGCAATGAAAAATTAAGAGAATTTAGAACATTTTAGGAGTATATCCAAAGGAGAGCAGCCAGACTGATGAACTGTATCAGGAGACCACAGTGACCTTCTCTGCAAAGCTTTCCTAGACCTGGACAGACAGGTTTTCTGTAGCCTCTGTTTCCAGCTGCATTGAAGGATCATACAGGAGTTATATAGGGATGTGTGTGTGTGTGTGTGTGTGTGTGTGTGTGTGTGTGTGTGTGTGTGTGTGTGTGTGTGTGTAGCAGAATCTAAAGGATTCACAAGACAACAGGTCTTATTTACTGAGTGTTTTCTATGTGCTAGGCACTGTGAACTTCATGTACTCTCATTGTAATCGATAGAACAACCAAAATGACTTGGACATGACAATTCTCATTGAAGAGATTAAAAAAAAAAGCTGAAATAACTTGGCCAAATTTGGCAACTTCACCAAAATAACAGTTTATGAGAGGCAGAGCTGGGACAGAGGTCATATTTGTAACCACAGTGTTCCAGTGTTGTCGGGAAGATTCCTGCACTAACCTCAGTTTCTTTCAAACAGTAAAATCCTGCGAGTCTTTTGACTATACACAATTTTTTCTCATTCACATTTTATTTGAAGACAACCACACCAAATGTCTGTTTCAAAATAAGTTTTTAAATTGAAAATTGAGGACATTTTCTATTTTTAACATAATCAGTAGTTCATAAACTTTAAAGAGAGACAATAAAACCCTGCTTTAATTTTTTATCATAGCTTTTTTTTTTGTAATTAGAATAGGTTCTGTATCTCCACTTTCTGTAGAACAACTACAGTTCAAGAATAGTAGTTTCTTATAAACTGATTAACTCAGTATCCCAGTAAGCATAGCAGAAACCAAAAATTGGTGAGTTTCCATTTTTTTCAGATGGGTCCTTTTTCTTTTTTTACATCTTTATTGGAGGATAATTGCTTTACAATGTTGTGTTAGTTTCTGCTGTACAAAAAGGTGAATCAGCTATATGTATACATATATTCCCATATCTCCTCCCTCTTGCGTCGCCCTCCCTCCCTCCCTATCCCACCCCTCTAGGTGGTCACAAAGCACCGAGCTGATCTCCCTGTGCTATGCAGCAGCTTCCCACTAGCTATCTATTTTACATCTGGTAGTGTATATATGTCAGGGCTACTCTCTCACTTCGTCCCAGCTTCCCCTTCCCCCCCATGTCCTCAAGTCTGTTCTCTACGTCTGCGTCTTTATTCCTGCCCTGCCACCAGGTTCATCAGTGCCATTTTTTTAGATTCCATATATATGCATTAGCATACGGTATTTGTTATTCTCTTTCTGACTTACCTCACTCTGTATGACAGACTCTAGGTCCATCCACCTCACTACAAATGACTCAATTTATTTTCTCTTTATGTCATAGCTTTTTAACTCATATATTGTGATCATATTCCCATGCTATCAAATATTCAGTGACATCATTTTATCAAAATGGAATAATTTATTTAACTAAGTTTTTATTATAAAACATTTTTGTTACTTCTAATTGTTTACTTCTATAATCACTACCGCTATGGAAATAATTTTTTGTATGATCCATGCTTATTTACCATGACCACTTTAAATTATTTTACAACTTCTAAGATCACCTTGTCCCAAATGACCAACCTATTGGACATTGTTGAACCCTGCTTTTAAAAGGGAGAGACAAGGTTTTGTGTTGTGGGGAATGCATTATTCAAGCACTGGAAAGAGAAAAAGGTGATGAACACAGATTTTTCTCTCCATAGAATTGGAAAATACAGGACTTCCAATATCCAAATAGTCATCTTAAGACAACCTCACATACATACTTAATAGCTATAGCATAACTTCCAGTCATTTTTTAAAATTCATTTGGATAATTAACATTAATGAGAGACTGGCAAAGGTAAATTTAAAGTATTTGAAAGAACAAACCAAAACTATTTGTTCATTAACTAGGCTTATAAACATGCCATCCACATACTGGAAAAGCTAATAATTACTCTCTAATTGTGCTAATCAGGTAATGACAATGTTGTAAATGTTTGTTTACATAATGTTAGATTTCTCTGACTAATCTTATCATTAGTCAGACTTTGGACTTCTGCCACCATGCACTCATGTATATAGTGGTACATGCCAAACTGTTTCAACAGTTTATTTTTAAAACTGGTTGTTAACATGCTGCTAGTATTCAAATCAGAAACTTACCACATCCTTGGGAGGGGGCTCTGGTTCCTTCTTTATCTTTTTACCCATCCTGGAAAAAGATGCCACAAATGGTTAAAATGTCATTTGTACATTGTATATGTACAAATCTCTCAGTTACCTGCATTCCTAGGAGGAGATGTACTTCGTCCTCTAAATTTTACCTAAAAAGAAACTGGGCAATACACGTAGAAATTATTGCACATATACAAATATGTTACCTACATCCCAAACGTCACAATTTTAAAGGAACTTATTGATAAGATTGTTGGGCATTAGTCCTGGCTTCCAGTTTGGAAAGAAGGAGAATACATTAATGACATAAATTTTACTTACATAACAGGTAATGGTTTACCATGCTTATAGCTCACTTGTGTAGGGCTTGGGAGACCAAATCTAAATTACTTTTGAGATCTGCAGGAATGTTCTGCCACAAAGGGAGGGATTTTTGTCTGCTTTCTTGCACTGATGTATCCCAAGCACCTAGAACAGTGTCTGGTACATACTGGGCATTTGACATTTATAAAAATCATTAACTCTGTTGTTCCTGGGGGTAATTATTTTCTGAATGATATCCAAGATCTACCAAGACCAAGTGAACATATGTGTCATTTTCCCAGATAAAAAAATGTTTTCTCTAATGTATTCCATAGCTCAATAAAAAAGTAATTGAGAATCTCAAAAGATGTATTCTAGGGAAATTGGGGTTACTAACTCCACCTGGGTACAGAGAACTTTCCAAGATGCTGGTGACTGTTAAAATAACCCTAGAAATCTTTCATGTTTTCTCCAGTGAGAGTTTGTGGGGTTATGTTTGGTATTAGGGCAATCTCAGATGGTATATTCTAGTCTCAAGGGAATTACTATAGTCTCAAGAAAATTTTGGGAAGTAGGAAATCTTTGGAGAGAATCTACAATGTCAGGGTTAGTTCAGATGGCTTGCCAAGGGACAAAAGCAACTCCAAGAATTGATCACATAAGTTAAAAAGCCACATGTTCATAGAAACTCATAGTGACTTCTGAAAGACATCTATTCCAGGTCCCTAACTTCAAGTCACATAAATTTCAAGACCCTTGAGGGCCTGGGCAAGCTGATGCTGTGCACTACCTCATGCTATACCTAATATGTTAAAACATTAAAATACACCCACATCCCCTGTTAAATATAATTTTCATCATAAAAAAGCTTTGAAATTTTGCATTTGAAATGACTCATCAGTTTGTACACCTGGAAGTTCTTGCAAAATAAGAAAATTGTTTTCAAATGTAATTTTAATATTAATAAAACACTTAATATTAATTTTTGAATTTTCTTTTCATATTTTAGACCAAATGCTTTTTTTCAGATCCCAAATATCTTTCTTTCACAGATACTTGAAAAGCACAGAGATCCTAGACTTTGTGCCTATAATGTTTCAGGCAGACACACAGACTATTCTGGACAGATGAAAATCTGACCTATGATTTCTCTAGGAAAAAGAGATTTCACAGCTCTTTATAACCAATTCCAAGATATAGCAGCCTTTGCTTTACAAAAGAATTCCTTATGAATAACATTCAAGAAGCAAGTAAATTACACCCGTAGAAAGTTACTTGAAGTCATCTGATTTTCACTCAGGAACTTATTTTTCCCATTTCAGGATAGTGGTTTTGAGTAATTGCATACTGAAAAATACAGAGGCTGGAATAGCCTAAACATACAGGATTACAGAGATGGAACTGGTCCTTGGCAATATGGTGAAGTAGGAAGCATTTCGTTTGTTTTTTTTATTACCATATTGGATATAACAGTTTAATAAGGGAGAAAATACACAGTTGACATAGTCCAGGGGCAGTGAACCCCAGAGATGACCCTAAGGTTTTTTTTTAATTTGTAAGTTAAACATTTCACTTAAAATCAACGTGATACAACTAAATTACCTTATTTTATTCTTTAAAGACTCTTTTCCCTTTAAAGCTACAGAGACGTCAAATTAAGAAAATAAATCTCTTTGACTTTTTGAAGCAAACTAAATTTGTTTTCCTTGACTGTTTTACCACCTGCCCATTGATTTTTTTTATTGTGCTAAAATATACATCACATAAAATTTACCATTTTAACCATTTTTAAGTGTATAATTCTGTGTCTACTGTTCACTTATAAAGGTATAACATTTCATTACAGAGAATTTGGAAAACAAGGAAGGGAATATGGAATTTTAAAAAAATCACTCAGAAATAAGTTCAGGGAGATCAGCACTATTTGGATATAGCTCATGTTTTGTGTATTTTCTATAGTGATTTTACCATCTTACCTGGATTTCTATCTGCTATTCTCAACTTCCCTTCCTGGGACCATTTTCTTACTAAATTCTTAAACTAATGGACAAGTTCATGAAATCTCATTCTCCATTTATTGCTTCAATCATCATTAGTGGATCAGCATGTCATTTAAAATAATATTTTAAAATCCACCATCTAGCCAGTCCCCTGTTGTTGAGCATTTGTTTCCAGTTTTCTGGAATTATGGACAAGGTTGCAAATGAACATCCTTAGACAATAGAATTTTCATCTACATCTGCAACTCTTTCTTTAGGAGAAATCCCTAGTAGTAAAATAACTGGGTGAAAAGGTATGAACTTCACGGCATTGGACATGAAAACAAATCTGCTTTGAATATGCATCTTCTTGGTTACTGGAAAGGAGTCACATTTTTTCACGAATTTATTGATCTTTTTTGTGAATTTTCAGCCTATGCGATCTTAAACATTTTCTAACGAGATTTATTTTGAGGAGAAGGGCTAGAGCAATTGGGGACCCACTTTTTGAGTTGCTCAGAGTCAAGTAACGGAATCTTAGACCCTCAGATCCTCACTCTGGGCCTCAGTTTTGTCCCCTATTTGTTAGATAGGAGGCGGCCGGCACGCTTATGAAATCCACGGGAACCACAGTCTAACACTGCGGGCGTAAGGCAGGGACCCAGAGGTCCTTAGAAGGTGTTACCTCAGTTGCCTCAGATGCCCCCCACACGCGGGGCACTATCTCCTTCCCCAAAGTTTGCTGGGGCCTCTACCCTGGGCCTCTCTTCAAACCGCAGGGGTAGCGGTGCAGCCGCCCTCCCGCCTTTACCTGCAGGGAGATCCCGCCGGGCAGCGGCTTCTCAGACCTGGCCAGCTGCACCGGCTGCAGCCAGCTCGCGTCTCTAGTCCACTGTTGTGCCTGGTTGCTAGGCGACAGCGGGCCGCGCCTGCGCAATCCGCGCCCGCGTGCGCCTCGGCCGTGGAAGCGCGCGCTCGGCTTCCCGAGGCGCCCCTTTCCCCTTCGCGAGTAGAGGTAGGTACCTGAGGAGCTGTGTGCGCCCAATGTTCCTGAGTCCCGGGCTTCGGGGCAGGATAGACACTGGGAATCCTCTCCTTCCAGTTGTTGAGGGCCAGCCCTAGTGACAAGTGTAAATCGGGAGACAGGGCCGCCTCAGCAGCTGGCCAGAGGACTGGCTATGGTTTCACATACTCTGAGGTGCGGGTGCGGATGCGTTCTTCCAGCGACAGGCCTCGGCCAGAGTCTCTGTGAGGTGACTTCCAAATCGCCACCTGCTGCCCGGACTCCGCCGAGCTGCCGACCTGCATTGCTGACTTTCCAGGCACGAGGGTGTCCAGTCTGTCCCCACAGAACGTATCATGTCCCTTCAGAACCTCCTCCTCTTACAGCTGTTTCCTCTTTCTGCCATTCCTCCCAATAGCCTGGAACTTCAGTTTCCCTTCTTCGCCCTCCACCCCCAACTCCAATCAGCACTTAAATCAATCCGCCCTCCACTTTTTGTCCCCTGTCTATTCCCTCTCTTAAATCGTTACTGTCACCCCAATCCAGGTCATCATTTTTTGCCTTCTAAGTGATGGTTTCGGTTTCTCTTTCCAGTGCTTTCTTGGTACCACAGATCAACCTTCCGGAAATTATTGCTCTAGTCATGTCACTCCCCTACTCAGACTTGAGCGGCTTCCTAAAATAAAGTCTAAGCTCGTTAGCCTGTTCTTCAAAGCCATCTGCCCCCCCCACCCTGTTCTATCTGTGCAGCCCACCCCTGTCCCAAGCACAAGCCCCAGCCAAACTTACTGTTCCCCCAAATTTTTCCATGCTTTTCTCCTTTAGATTTGTGCTCTCTCTGTTCCTTCATCATTTCATCTATTCAACAAATATTTATTAAGCATCTACCATTTGCGAGGTCATGGGCAACTTGCACAACTCCTGGAATATTCTTTCATTTCTGCATAATGAAGCCCAGCTCAAATGCCATCTTCATAAAATACTCTTTGATTGATCTTAGCAAAAAATCTCTCCCTCTCCTGAATTCCCCTCAGGCTTTTTGAACTCCATCTGCTACCTGTCTCCGTTGGCCTCCCAGTCCTAAGAGTGTTAGATGCTTCTTACCATTGCTTCTTTCCTATCCCTTTATGTCCTCTTCTTACCTTTTCAATTACCTGATAAACAACTTAATACATATTTAACAGTTCTTTATATTAGATTTTGTATGGTCAAATAACATGTGATTTCCGTCTCCTGATTGGACCTTGAATAATACACTCCTGTATCTTCAGCCTCTCTCTCTCTTCCCTTCAGTATATGAATACTGTGAAGTCTCTCATTTGCCTCATACAAAAAACAAAAAACAAAAAGCCTCCTTTGAACCTGTAGCTCCTTCTAGCTATCATTCTGTTTTTCTCTTTCTCTTCTTGACCATGAATTTCCCCCAAAGTAGCTTGCATTTGATACTTCCACATTTTTAACCTACATTCACTCTTCAAACCATAGTGATCTGGTTTGGTCCTACCACTACAACTACCCAAATCCATTGTCTGTTACTTAGACTTCATCTTTTTTGACATCGCTGCTGCAAATAACACTCTTGATGATACCTCATACTTGAAACACCTTCCTGGGTTTCCTTGATCCTCCTAGTTTCATAAGCATTATTTAAGGTCCTTTCTGTACAGCCTTAAATGTTGATATTTCCCAAGGATCTGTCCCTGGTTCTCTTGTTATATTATAGCTTTTTCAGGGTGATTTTACTTATTTTTGTGACTTCAAATGCCATATACATAGCTCCCCACCAGACTCCAGTACTGTGCTATAGGCTCATATAGCCTTTTTTTTTTTTAAATTGAAGTATAGTTGATTTACAATGTTGTGTTAGTTTCAGGTGTACAGCAAAGAGAGTCACATATATATATATATATATATATATATATATATATATATATATATATGCATACATATATGTATTCTTTTTCAGATTCTTTTCCCTTATAGGTTATTACAAAATATTGAGTATAATTCCCTGTGCAGTAGGTCCTTGTTGGTTACCTGTATTTTATATCATGTATCCTTCTTTTTACGGAAAGCTCCACCTGGATGTCCACAGGTGTTTACCACCTAAACTCATTATTTTCCCAATATAAACATTTTTCTATTTATCAAGGGGTACCACCACCCACCTAGATACCCAAGCATGAAGTCTGACAGTCATTCTAGACTTATTCTCCCTCATATGCAGTTATTTGGATTCTCTTGAATTTATTCTCACCTTTCCATTCCCATAGCCTGGGTACAGAGTGTCACCATCCTTTGCTTGATTTCATCAAACAAGCCTTCTGACACGTCTCCCATCCTCTGACTTTCTCCTGGCTTCAGTCCATCTTCTCCAGGATGACCCAGGTAACCTTTGTAATTTGTCTCTCTCCTCGCTGGTCCCCAGTCACTCCACCACATACATGATGAGATGCAATAAGATTCCTAAATTTGCATTCAAGACCTTGTTCTGGCTGACTCCTCCCTACTGCAATAACTTCTCTAATCACTCAAAAAAAAAAAAAATAGCAAACTGCTCATAATTCTTCAAGGACACCATGACATTTTATGCCCTTAACTCTCCTAATCAACCTGAAACCTGTCTGTCTTTCAAAATTTATTTTAGTCATGATTTCCTCCAGAAAGTCTTAATTCTCCAAACATAATAAACATTTCTCATTTTGTACCTTATACCTGCTCTATTTCTGCTATTTTCACATGATATTGTAATTCATTTGTTAATGTGTGTGTCTCCCCACCTTGGCTGTTTCTAAATATTCTTCAAATAACTCATATTTATTGAATACTTATTATGAGCCAGGCAATTATGAAGTGGTTAGAATGCAGCATTAAACCCCAACCATAACCCTGTAAGATACAAATGAAGTAATTGACATAAGGTCACCCTATCGATAAATGGCAGAGCCAGGAGTTGAGCTGAGGTCAGCTTGACTGTCAGTCATGTTCTGAGCCAATACATCATACCAGCCCATCCTGAAAATACAGTGTTATAACAAATTGTAAAGGGTTTTCATGAAATAATTAAAACTGCTGTTTTGATTCTGTTTTTCCCCACAGACTTAGTCTTTACTGCACATGTCTATTTTTTTGAGAGCCTATTTATACAGTTGGATGAGTTTTGGCAAATGTTTACAGTTGTGTGACCACTACCACAATTAAGATATAGAACATTTCCATCATCTCAATTTCCTTCATGCCCCTTTGAAGTCAGATCTCTCTCTCCATCCCACTTCCATGGGAACAACTGATCCGTTTTTTCTCCCTTTAATTTTGCATTTTTATGAACATCTTATATATGGAACCACACAATACACTACCTTTTCAGTCTGACTTCTTAAACTTTGCAAATACTTTCGAGATTTGTCCATGGTGCTGCATGTGTCAATAGCTTGTTTCTCTCTGTTGCTGAGTAGTGTTGCAGTCCATGGATGTACAACATCCATTCACTGGTTGATGGACATTTGGGTTCTTTGCAGTTTTGGACTGTTATAAATAAATCTGCTCTAAACAGTTATACACAGGTTTTTGTGTGAACATATGTTTCTCCTTCCTTGGGAAAATACCCAAGAGTGTAATTTCTGGATCTTATGCCATGTGTATGTTTGATGTTATGAGAACTTGCCAAACTGTTTTCCAAAGGAACTATACTATATTTGCATTCCCATCAGCAATGAGTCAGACATCCATTTGCTTTATATGCCCTACAACACTTGATATTGTCAGGCCTTTTAATTTTAGTCTTCCTATTGGGTATGTAGTGCTATCTCCTTCTGGTTTTAATTTGCATTTCCTTCATGACTAATCATGATGAGCTGATTCTCTGTGCTTGTTAACCATTTCTGCATCTTCTTTTGTGAAGCATCTGTTCAAATATTTTTCCTACTTTTAATTGGGCTGTTTGTCTTATTACTGAGTTGCAAGAATTTGCTATACATTCTGGACACAGGTCATTTATCATATATATAATTTGGAAATATTTTTGGACCTGGTTCATTACAGTGGAAAATGAAATTTAGAGACCATAATCTAAACACTAGCGTTGCTCATTGCTACTGGGTTGGTCATTCCTTCTAGGCCTTCTCAGAAGCCTGGTGAAGCTCTGAATTCAGCACACATTATAAACCAGATATCTACAGATCCAGACTATGGTTATAACAGATAAAATATCATTGTGTGGCAGTCATAGGCACTCTCTGGTTCTCTAGCCATGGCTTCTGCTGGGATCTTAAAACTGTCATTTTCTGTCTCAGAACGACTAAATATAATTAGAAGTAATTCACCCTCCCCACATCCCTTGTAGCCCTTCTGTCCACCACACTGTGCTATGGCAGTAGTCACTTATTCTGTCAGAACTCTTCAATAGGTACTTCTTTTTAGGAGACCACAAGTGACTCCCAATAAGCCATCCTCTCAAAGTAAGCAAATCTTCAGTTTTCAAATTCAATCAGGTCAAATAGCCAGTCCCAGATTTACATCTTTGAGCTTCTAAGATCAATAATCACTTCTCGTTTCAATTACTGTGTCATTTGAAGTCCCATTGCAGACAACAAAATCTATTCTAGTTAGCAGGGAATTAGAGATTTATAGCATTGTTGCAAAGGCTGGAGAAACAGGTTCTAGGCTGATATATCAGAGATGACTTTCAAAACAATACTGCAGAGCATAATTCACAATAACTATGAAGTGAAAACAACTTGTGTCCACTGACAGATGAATGGATAAAGAAAATGTGTATCTATGTACAATAGAAGATTATTCAGCCATAAAAAAGTAGGGACTCCTGCCATTTATGCCAACATGGATGGACTTTGAGGGCATTATGCTCAGTGAAATAAGTCAGACAGAGAAAGACAAATACAATATAATCTCATTTTATATGAGGAACCTAAAAGCATCGAACTCATAGAAACAGAATAGAATGATGTTGCCAGGGGCTGAGGGGTCTGGGAAAATGGGAAGATGTTGATCAAAAGGTATAAACTTTCAATTATAAGATGAATAAGTTCCAGGGATGTAAAGTATAGCATGGTGATTATAGTTAACAATACTGTATTGTATACTTGAAAGTTGCTATAAGAATGGAGTTTTAATAGTCTCATCATAACAACAACAACAACAAAATGTTAATTATATGAGGTGAAGGATATATCAAGTAACCTTATTGTGGTAATCATTTTATAATACCTACATGTATCAAATCATCATAGTGTACACTTTAAACTTATACAATGTCTTATGTCAATTATATCTCAATAAAATTTGGGAAAAATACTGCAGAAGTGGCCAAACAAGAAAGCCAAGGAATCAGGAAGTTTAAGTCTCTTTCATGCAGAATAATGAGGATTTTCTCCAGTTAGCATTTACATTCTTCATTAATTCTTTTCCTCCTCAGCCTGTTTTTTGGTTGTTGCTGTCATGGAAAAGTTATCAAGTGAAGCAATAGTGCCTAACTAATCAGGCCAGCTCCACTCCACACAGCTTAGACCTTGAAGAGAGAAAGATTTAAACTTCTTAAAGCATCTGCAAGCTCAAAATAAAAAATGAAATTCTTTTATGAAAATAGTTATACCTTTAGGAAATTAAGCTCAGTATCATAGCTAAAGCCAAGTCACACACGCACAATTGCAGAATCTTTCAGTTTAACAGCCTCTGTGAAAATTGTCTATGTTTGGGACCAGCAAGGCACAGGCAAGGACAAGATGTCATTTTTGAATAGCACCATAAGTAGATGCATTTATGGCATGTGAGGTGCCATAAAGATAACACTAATCTAGAAGATAATTAAATCAAATGATTGATGAATCCACAGACATTATGAAGTGTGACAAGTTAATAGATCTAGTTACATAACCTGAAGAGTAATGCTTCAAAAAAGACATTATTTATTCTGCAAAGAGGCACCAAAGCAAAGACCTTAAGGTAAGATATTTAAAGAATATTTTGAAACAAATAAGATGTATTAGGAATACTGCTTAAATGTATGTATTGATGGTTTAATTGTAGGTTAAAGGGTTTACATCTATAGTTTGTTCCCAAAGTCCTATCAGTGAAAGAACTCAATGTTTTAATTACAAAGAAATGTTAGTGTAAAGATTTTCCACAGATCCATATTCTACATTAAATGATAGTCTCAAAATGGTGAATCCAAGCCCCTGTATTCATACCTGTTTACAGCTTTATGCAAAAATTAAGATTAAAAAAACACTCTGCCAGTTCATACCAAAGAGGATGACCAACGAAAAATTTTCTCAAGAGTTTCTGAGCCAAAAGAAGAATTGAAATTTTGGCTGTAATTGTGGGTATAGATAATTCTTACTTTGAAAATTGGAAGGTTGGTTTATTGGCTTAAAAGATGTATGAACTAGGACTTCCCTGGTGGCGCAGTGGTTAAGAATCCGCCTGCCAATGCAGGGGACATGGGTTCGAGCCCTGGTCCGGGAAGATCCCACGTGCCGCAGAGCAAATGGGCCCGGGAGCCACAATTGCTGAGCCTGCGTGTCTGGAGCCTGTGCTCCACAACGGGAGAGGCCGCAATGGTGAGAGGCCCGTGCACCGCGATGAAGCAATGAAGAGTGGCCCCCGCTTGCCACAACTAGAGAAAGCCCTCGCAGAGAAACGAAGATCCAACACAGCCATAAATAAATAAATAAATAATTTAAAAACAAATGTATGAACTAGGACTTCCCTGGTGGCGCAGTGGTTAAGAATCCGCCTGCCAATGCAGGGGACACGGGTTCGAGCCCTGGTCTGGGAAGATCCCACGTGCCGCGGAGCAACTAAGCCCTTGTGCCACAACTACTGAGCCTGCACTCTAGAGCCCGTGAGCCACAACTACTGAACCCGAGTGCCACAACTACTGAAGCTCGCATGCTTAGAGCCCGTGCTCCACAACAAGAGAAGCCCCCACTCACCGCAACTAGAGAAAGCCCGCGTGGAGCAACGAAGACCCAACACAGCCAAAAATAAAAAATAAAATAAATTAATTAAAAAAAAAGTATGAACTAATATTTTGAGTGTGTTAATGAACATGGTCCAAGATTGGAAAGATCACAGGAAATATAATAATGTATACTGCCTTGAGAATTAGGACTTGGGCTTTCACTGTCAGGGTAGGTTTGATCCCTGGTCGGGGAAACTAAGCTGCATGGCCAAAACAAAAAAACAACAACAACAACAACAACAAAAATCAGTGCCTTTAGGTATTATAACTGTCATGCTCCACCCACAAGTACTGTGGTTTTGGAAACAATTAAACCTCACAACACCATCAACTCTCCCATGTTAACGACTTGAGAGTCTTAGCATAACAAACTTCATTTGATTCAATAGATATGTTCCAGAAAATATGTTTTTGAAAAGAATTTTTGCAATCTAATTATACTTTAAGAACATTGAGAGTTCACTATTTAGAGAAATCTGAGGGTGAATCATTTTATGTAAAAAAAGAAAAGAGCCCTTCAGTAAAAGAAAGCAATTATATATTATTTATCTACTTTATAAATCTAAATTCGCTTAAAGTGAAGGGGGTACCTCTGTATAAGATTAGGTAATTTATCGTAATATGTTCCTTTTAATGTATTCTTTGAATTCATTTCCATTCAAATTGAATTAGTCAGATGGTTGATTGTTGTAAATCAATCGAACTTCGTTAAAGATAAACAATAAAAATGTAAGACTTCTGTTTGTAACATTCAATTCAGTGTTAGCGATGTAAGGAAACCCATAAACAGTATGGTAACCCTTCACCTTTTCTAGAGCTTAAACAGATAGTTTGCCAACATGTACTGTAAATAGTTGCTATTTTCCTCCACTGTAGACTGCCACAAGGCAGTTTCTTCCACCACATTGTGTTATTTAAAAGTTATCTGCTTTTTTGGCTGCTGTTCAAGGGATTTCTTTGCCTGTAAATCCTCTTTATCTCATGCTAGGGTTGAAGCGAAATCTTGGCCCAATTTCAGTGCATTTGTCTTGTTGTACCAGGGGAGAAAAAAATGAAGGGCCCCAGAGACTGACACTGTTCTGCAAATGGTCATGAAACAGTGGGGAGCCCTGCTGGCCATTCAAAAGGGTAATACGACTAAGCTCCCACTGCTAAAAATAAGATCCCCTCACACTAAAGACAGCCACACCATAAAAAAGATCATTGAAAAGCCTGAAAGACAGAGTTACAAAGTAAACATTACTCATCATGTACTTGACTCCAGGCCTTTAAAATCAGCTTAACTTAGTGGACTGGTTCCATATGTAGTAGTCATTTAGTTCTTAGTCTAGGTTTTACATTCTTGGACTCTGAACTCAAGTTTCTATAATTTGCACTATGGAGATAATCTTCCTGTTTGTTACAGGTTAGAGGTTTAAGAGAAAAAATAGGATGCATCCCACTTACAGAAAGTCTGAGACAACTTATCCATTTGAGATAAACATCTCATTTTGTGAAGGATGCCCCAGAATGACTTCCCCACCACTGATCAGCCCTCTACACAGAATGTGTAACCTATGCTTGTGGATACAGAGTAGGAACTGCTGTCAGAGTAACCCCTGCACATGAAGACATTCCCCGAGTTGGCTTCTGGCATTTAGCTTGTTTTTAAAAAGAACTTGAACAATTGTGTCTGTTTAAGGAAGGATCCCTTGAACTGAGAATAAGTGGGTTGATCTAAAATACAACCCAGATCAGACTCACCAGAATAAACTATATTGAATATAATGTGGTTTGAGGACTTCCCAAGAAAACCAGTGCATTAGTAGGAGAGGGTTCTCTGAGCTCTCGTCTTGGCCTGTTGTGGTGAGTTGTAAGGCAATACAATAGCACCTGGTACTATTGAGGCCAGGCTACTGGGTCTGATCCCTCCTTGGCTTTCTTAACCAAATTGGGCCAGAGATTTTAGCTGGATCACGACTGATACATTATTACTGCTAGAAAAGGAGGTCTGAGCTCACGCTTTTCCAATGACAGTTGGTGACTATAACCTTGACCCAAGGAGGGTTCTTGAGCCTGAATTTGGAAGGCCCTCCTTATTCGAAAGGGTGGGCCACCCTGCATGGATCTGGTTCCAAAGCAGCATCATTTCAGGTATAGTAAGTTTAATTTCCACAGACTATTGGAGTTTTGTGTTTAATTTTGGGCAGAATCATCAGACTTTCATTTCAAAGTTGTTATATTTTCCATCACTTATTTTAAGAAATGCCAAGTAAAACAAGTTTAAAAAATAAATGGAGGACTTCCCTGGTGGCGTGGTGGTTAAGAATCCACCTGCCAATGCAGGGGCACGGGTTTGATCCCTGTTCCGGGAAGGTCCCACAGGTTGCAGAGCAACTAAGCCCATGCACCACAACTACTGAGCCTGTGCTCTAGAGCCCTTGCTCCGCAACAAGAGAAGCCACCGCAATGAGAAGCCTGTGCACCACAACAAAGAGTAACCCCGCTCGCTGCAACTAGAAAAGGCCCGCATGCAGGAACAAAGACCCAACACAGCCAAAAATAAAATAAATAAATTTATAAAATAAATAAATAAATAAATAAATAAATGGAAATACTTAAAATTATTAAAGTTTGATCCAAGTGCTTGTACAACAGAAAAAAATAAGCAAAAGAAGGTGCATAATAATCCACTGTAGTTATTATTTGAATAAGTAGAGGGGAAAGATCCCCACTGTTTGTATTTTTAAACTTATGATGGATAGATATATCTACCAGTAAAAAATCTTAATTATTAAATATTTAAAGAAACAATTTTTAGCTTCAAGTAGAGTATAATCTATGATATTAATAAGTGAAATTATGTAAATTGATGAAAATTTTAAATCACAAGAGGTCAGTCACCTAAAGTGTATCTTTAATTTTGACTAGACCTCAAACTTCAGGGCACCTTGAAGGAGTTAATAATGCTCTGGAGGAGGACCTTCAAGATGGCAGAGGAGTAAGACATGGAGATCACCTTCCTCCCCACAAATACATCAAAAATACCTCTGCATGTGGAACAACTCCTACAGAACACCTACTGAACGCTGGCAGAAGACCTCAGACTTCCCAAAAGGCAAGAAACTCCCCAAGTACCTGGGTAGGGCAAAAGAAAAAAGGAAAAACAGAGACAAAAGAATAGGGATGGGACCTGCACCTTGGGGAGGGAGCTGTGAAGGAGGAAAAGTTTTCACACACTAGGAAGCCCCTTCATTGGAGGGGACGGGGGGGTGGGCGGGGGGGGGGAAGCTTTGGAGCCACGGAGGAAAGCACAGCAACGGGTGCAGAGGGCAAAGCGGAGAGATTCCCGCACAGAGGATCGGTGCCGACCAGCACTCACCAGCCCGAGAGGCTTGTCTGCTCACCCGCCGGGGCAGGCGGGGGCTGGGAGCTGAGGCTCCGGCTTTGGAGGTCGGATCCCAGGGAGAGGACTGGGGTTGGCTGCGTGAACACAGCCTGAAGGGGCTAGTGCGCCACAGCTAGCCGGGAGGGAATCCGGGAAAAAGTCTGGAACTGCCTAACAGGCAAGAGACCATTGTTTCAGGGTGCGTGAGGAGAGGGGATTCAGAGCAACGCTTAAACCAGCTCCAGAGATGGGCGCGAGCTGCAGCTATCAGTGCGGACACCAGAGACAGGCGTGAAACACTAAGGCTGCCGCTGCAGCCACCAAGAAGCCTGTGTGCGAGCACAGGTCACTATCCACACCTCCCCTCCTAGGAGCCTGTGCAGCCCGCGTGATCCAGGGACAACTTCCCCGGGAGAACACACGGTGCACTTCAGGCTGTTGCAATGTCACGCTGGCCTCTGCTGCTGCAGGCTCGCCCTGCACTCCGTACCCCTCCCTCCCCCTGGCCTGAGTGAGCCAGAGCTCCCTATTCAGCCGCTCCTTTAACCCCCTCCTGTCTGGGTGAAGGACAGACGCCAGAGGGTGACCTACATGCAGAGGCGGGGCCAAATCCAAAGCTGAACCCCAGGAGGTGTGCGAACAAAGAAGAGAAAGGGAAATCTCTCCAACCAGCCTCAGGAGCAGCGGATTAAATCTCCACAGTCAACTTGATGTACCCTGCACCTGTGGAATACCTGAATAGACAACGAATCATCCCAAAATTGAGGCAGTGGACTTTGGGAGCAACTGTAGACTTACTTGGGGTTTGCTATATGTGACTGACTAGATTCTGATTTATATGTTTACCTTAGTTTAGTATTTAGAGCTGATTATCATTGGTAGATTTCTTTATTGATTTGGTTTCTCTCTTCCTTTTTTTAAATATATATATACATATATTTCATTTTTCCTTTTTCTCTTTTTGTGAGTGTGTATGTGTATGCTTCTTTGTCTGTATAAGTTTGCTTTTACCATTTGTCCTAGGGTTCCGTCTGTCCGTTTTTTTTAGTATAGTTTTTAGCTGTTATCATTGGTGGATTTTTTTATTGGTTTCGTTGCTCTCTACTTTTTTTTTTTAATAATTAAAAAAAATTTTATTTTAATAACTTTAATTTTTTTATTTATCTTTTCTTTCTTTCTTTTTTTGTTCCTTTCTCCCTTTTCTTCTGAGCCGTGTGGCCGACAGAGTCTTGGTGCTCTGGCCACGTGTCAGGCCTGAGCCTCTGAGGTGGGAGAGCTGAGTTCAGGACATTGGTCCACCAGAGACCTCCCGGCCCCTTGTAATAACAATCGGTGAGAGCTCTCCCAGAGATCTCCATCTCAACACTAAGACCCAGCTCCACTCAACGACCAGCAACCTCCAGTGCTAGACACCCCTTGCCAAACAACTAGCAAGAAAGGAACACAACCCCACCCATTAGCAGAGAGGCTGCCTAAAATCATAATAAGTTCACAGACAACCCAAAACACACCACCGGATGTGGTCCTGCCCACCAGAAAGACAAGATCCAGCCTCATCCATCAGAACACAGACACCAGTCCCCTCCAGCAGGAAGCCTACACAACCCACTGAACCAACCTTAGCCACTGGGGGCAGACACCAAAAACAATGGGAACTACAAACCCACAGCCTGTGAAAAGGAGACCCCACACACAGTAAGTTAAGCAAAATGAGAAGACAGAGAAATACACAGCAGATGAAGGAGCTAGGTAAAAACCCACCAGACCAAACAAATGAAGAGGAAATAGGCAGTCTACCTGAAAAAGAATTCAGAGTAATGATAGTAAAGATGATCCAAAATCTTGGAAATAGAATGGAGAAAATACAAGAAACGTTTAACAAGGACCTAGAAGAATTAAAGAGCAAACAAAAAATGATGAACAACACAATAAATGAAATTAAAAATTCTCTAGAAAGAATCAGTAGCAGAATAACTGAGGCAGAAGAAAAGATAAGTGACCTGGAAGATAAAATAGTGGAAATAACTACTGCAGAGCAGAATAAAGAAAAAAGAATGAAAAGAATTGAAGACAGTCTCAGAGACCTCTGGAATAACCTTAAACGCATGAACATTCAAATTATAGGGGTCCCAGAAGAAGAAGTGAAAAAGAAAGGGACTGAGAAAATATTTGAAGAGATTATAGTTGAAAACTTCCCTAATATGGGAAAGGAAATAGTCAATCAAGTCCAGGAAGTGCGGAGAGTCCCATAAAGGATAAATCCAAGGAGAAACATGCCAAGACACATATTAATCAAACTATCAAAAATTAAATACAAAGAAAAAATATTAAAAGCAGCAAGAGAAAAGCAACAAATAATATACAAGGGAATCCCCATAAGGTTAACAGCTGATCTTTCAGCAGAAACTCTGCAAGCCAGAAGAGTGTGGCAGGACATATTTAAAGTGATGAAAGGGGAAAACCTACAACCAAGTTTACTCTACTCAGCAAGGATCTCATTCAGATTCGACAGATAAATTAAAAACTTTACAGACAAGCAAAAGCTAAGAGAATTCAGCACCACCAAACCAGCTTTACAACACATGCTAAAGGAACTTCTCTAGGCAGAAAACACAAGAGAAGGAAGAGACCTACAATAACAAACCCAAAACAATTAAGAAAATGGTAATAGGAATGTACATATCAATAATTACCTTAAATGTAAATGCATTAAATGCTCCAACCAAAAGATATAGACTGGCTGAATGGATACAAAAACAAGACCCGTATATATGCTGCCTACAGGAGACCCAGTTCAGACCTAGGGACACATACAGACAAAGTGAGGGGATGGAATAAGATATTCCATGCAAATGGAAATCAAAAGAAAGCTGGAGTAGCAATTCTCATATCAGACAGAATAGACTTTAAAATAAAGACTATCACAAGAGACAAAGAAGGATATTACATAATGATAAAGGGATCAATCCAAGAAGAAGATATAATAATTGTAAATATTTATGCACCCAACATAGGAGCACCTCAATACATAAGGCAAATGCTAACAGCCATAAAAGGGGAAATCAACACTAACAAAATAGTAGTAGGGGACTTTAACACCCCACTTTCACCAATGGACAGATCATCCAAAGTGAAAATAAATAAGAAAACAGAAGCTTTAAATGACACATTAAACAAGATGGACTTAACTGATATTTATAGGACATTCCATCCAGAAACAACAGAATACACTTTCTTCTCAAGTGCTCATGGAATGTTCTCCAGGATAGATCATATCTTGGGTCACAAATCAAGCCTTGGTAAATTTAAGAATATTGAAATCATATCAAGTATCTTTTCCATCCACAACACTCTGAGACTAGATATCAATTATGGGGAAAAAATCTGTAAAAAATACAAACACATGGAGGCTAAACAATACACTACTAAATAACCAAGAGATCACTGAAGAAATCAAAAAGGAAATAGAAGAATACCTAGAAACAAATGACAATGAAAACATGACGGCCCAAAACCTATGGGATGCAGCAAAAGCAGTTCTAAGAGGGAAGTTTATAGCAATACAATCCTACCTCAAGAAACAAGAAACATCTCAAATAAACAATCTAACCTTACCCCTAAAGGAACTGAGAAAGATGAACAAACAAAACCCAAAGTTAGCAGAAGGAAAGAAATCATAAAGATCAGAGCAGAAATAAATGAAATAGAAACAAAGAAAACAATAACAAAGATCAATAAAACTAAAAGCAGGTTCTTTGAGAAGATAAACAAAATTGATAAACCATTAGCCAGACTCATCAAGAAAAAGAGGCAGAGGACTAATATCAATAAAATTAGAATGAAAAAGAAGTAACAACTGACACTGCAGAAATACAAAGGATCAGGAGAGATTACTACAAGCAATTATATGCCAATAAAATGGACAACCTGGAAGAAATGGACAAATTCTTAGAAAAGCACAACCTTCTGAGACTGAACCAGGAAGAAATAGAAAATATAAACAGACCAATCACAAGCACTGAAATTGAAACTGTGATTAAAAATCTTCCAACAAAAGCCCAGGACCAGATGGCTTCACACGCAAATTCTATCAAACATTTAGAGAAGAGCTAACACCTATCCTTCTCAAACTCTTCCAAAATATAGCAAAGGGAGGAACACTCCCAAACTCATTCTACGAGGCCACCATCACCCTGATACCAAAACCAGACAAAGATGTCACAAAGAAAGAAGACTACAGGCCAATATCACTGATGAACATAGATGCAAAAATCCTCAACAAAATACTAGCAAACAGAATCCAACAGCACATTAAAAGGATCATACACCATGATCAAGTGGGGTTTATCCCAGGAATGCAAGTATTCTTCAATATATGCAAATCAATCAATGTGATACACCATATTAACAAACTGAAGGAGAAAAACCATATGATCATCTCAGTAGATGCAGAAAAAGCTTTTGGCGAGATTCAACAACCATTTATGGTAAAAACCCTCCAGAAGGTAGGCATAGAGGGAACTTACCTCAACATAATATATTACAAACCCACAGTCAACATCGTTCTCAATGGTGAAAAACTGAAACCATTTCCATTAAGATCAGGAACAAGACAAGGCTGCCCACTCTCACCACTATTATTCAACATAGTTTTGGAAGTTTTAGCCACAGCAATCAGAGAAGAAAAAGAAATAAAAGGAATCCAAATCGGAAAAGAAGAAGTAAAACTGTCACTGTTTGCAGATGACATGATACTATACATAGAGAATCCTAAAGATGCTACCAGAAAACTACTAGAGCTAATCAATGAATTTGGTAAAGTAGCAGGATACAAAATTAAGGCATAGAAATCTCTTGCATTCCTATACACTAATGATGAAAAATCTGAAAGAGAAATTAAGAAAACACTCCCATTTACCATTGCAACAAAAAGAATAAAATACCTAGGAATAAACCCACCTAAGGAGACAAAAGACCTGTATGCAGAAAACTATAAGACACTGCTGAAAGAAATTAAAGATGATACAAACAGATGGAGAGATATACCATGTTCCTGTATTGGAAGAATCAACACTCTGAAAATGACTGTACTACCCAAAGCAATCTACAGATTCAATGCAATCCCTATCAAACTACCAATGACATTTTTCACAGAACTAGAACAAAAAATTTCACAATTTGTATGGAAACAGAAAAGACCCCGAATAGCCAAAGCAATCTTGAGAAAGAAAAACAGAGCTGGAGGAATCACGCTCCTTTACTTCAAACTATACTACAAAGCTACATTAATCAAGACAGTATGGTACTGGCCCAAAAATTGAAATATAGATCAATGGAACAGGATAGAAAGCCCAGAGATAAACCCAGGCACATATGGTCACCTTCTTTTTGATAAAGGAGACAAGAATATACAATAGAGAAAAGACAGCCTCTTCAAAAAGTGGCCCTGGGAAAACTGGACAGCTACATGTAAAAGAATGAAATTAGAACACTCCCTAATACCATACAGAAAAATAAACTCAAAATGGATTAAAGATCTAAATGTAAGGCCAGACACTATAAAACTCTTAGAGGAAAGCATAGGCAGAACACTCTATGACATACATCACATCAAGATCCTTTTTGATCCACCTCCTAGAGAAATGGAAATAAAAACAAAAATAAACAAATGGGACCTAATGAAACTTAAAAGCTTTTGCACAGCAAAGGAAACCATAAACAAGACGAAAAGACAACCCTCAGAATGGGAGAAAATATTTGCAAATGAAGCAACTGACAAAGGATTAATCTCCAAAATTTACAAGCAGCTCATGCA
The DNA here is from genome assembly GCF_965194805.1 of Balaenoptera borealis. Classification (NCBI taxonomy): domain Eukaryota; kingdom Metazoa; phylum Chordata; class Mammalia; order Artiodactyla; family Balaenopteridae; genus Balaenoptera; species Balaenoptera borealis. The sequence goes on along the minus strand of NC_138866.1, from coordinate 172,331,847 downwards.
GCTCGATATCAAAAAAAACCACAATCCAATCCAAAAATGGACAGAAGACCTAAATAGACTTTTCTCCAAAGAAGATATACAGATTGCCAGCAAACACATGAAAGAATGCTCAACATCATTAATCATTAGAGAAATGCAAATCAAAACTACAATGAGGTATCACCTCACACTGGTCAGAATGGCCATCATCAAAAAATCTACAAACAATAAATGCTGGAGAGGGTGTGGAGAAAAGGGAACCCTCTTGCACTGTTGGTGGGAATGTAAATTGATATAGCCACTATGGAGAACAGTATGGAGGTTCCTTAAAAAACTAAAGATAGAACTACCATACGACCCAGCAATCCCACTGCTGGGCATATACCCTTAGAAAACCATAATTCAAAAAGAGTCATGTACCACAATGTTCATTGCAGCTCTGTTTACAATAGCCGGAACATGGAAACAACCTAAGTGTCCATTGACAGATGAATGGATAAAGAAGACGTGGCACATATATACAATGGAACATTACTCAGCCATAAAAAGAAATGAAACTGAGTTATTTGTATTTAGGTGGTTGGACCTAGAGTCAGTCATACAGAATGAAGTAAGTCAAAGAGAAAAACAAATACTGTATCCTAACACATATATATGGAATCTAAATTTTTAAAAAAGGTTCTGGAGAACCTAGGGGCAGGACAGGAATAAAGATGCAGACATAGAGAGTGGACTTGAGGACATGGGGAGGGGGAAGGGTAAGCTGGGACGAAGTGAGAGACTGGCATGGGCATATATACACTACCAAATGTAAAATAGATAGCTAGTGGGAAGCAGCCGCACAGCACAGGGAGATCAGCTCGGTGCTTTGTGACCACTTAGAGGTGTGGGATAGAGAGGGTGGGAGGGAGATGCAAGAGGGAGGAGATATGGGGATATATGTATTCATATAGCTGATTCGCTTTGTGATACAGCAGAAACTAACACACCATTGTAAAGCAATTATATTCCAATAAAGATGTTAAAAACAATAATAATAATAATCCTCTGAGCAGTTGATTTCAGGGTGTAGGGCTTATTTTAAATATGACCCCTTCATAAGAATCGAAAAATTAAAGAGAGATAAAATATTCTGAAATCTTTATTTAATGGAAGACAGACCAAGTTCACACAAAAACTAAATAACAAAACAAACTCTTAAATACAAATAATTTTCTCTATCACATTAATCTAATTTAATTTTTCATATTAAATTAGACAATATATTCAAATAAAATCCAAAAAGAAAACAATACCAAAATAGAGAGATTTTGTTTTCCTCTATTCAAAATAAGATGAGTTCTTCACTTCAAATTTAGTCTCTATCTCTTATAAACACATTACTACCTCTGCAGAAAATGTAGTTCTATGTATATTCCACTTACTAAGCAGTTTGTTTTCATTGCAGTCGCAGGATACTACTTGAGAAAGTAAGCATAAACCATTGTTACTCTACTGGTCTTACTATTTAGCATTAAATTCTAACAGTAATTAAACACTAGTGTCTTTTTTCTTTGAACCTATTAATGTTCACCATACACATTATATTTCACGTGAACCTTGCAATTTTGGATTATGTTCACCACATTTTTGAGCATCTTAATGAACATAATCCAAGTCAAAAACTATCATTCTAAGCTTGGCAATACCAATTACAGCACCTGAAAACTAATTCAAATAGAAAGGTAGTATGCTATATATTTATTCAAAAGAATTTTGTTAAAGAATATTACAGTTTGGGTTATTAGAAATATTTGCAATTTCTATCGTCTAACTACAGAAAAAATTTTTTCAGTTGATTCACCAGAGTGGACAATAGCAGCTCAGACGGGAAGTTCTATTATCCACTAGTTCTGAGTACTGCAGTTTATGATTTGAAGGTTCTAAGATGGTTCTCCAGTTGGTGTCAATCAAGATAAAACTCATATTAAGGGCCAAAGTCAAGGAAATGATGCATATCTGCTAAAATAATCAGCTGCCATATATTTCTTCGGCCTTAAAAACACTAGATGACAATTTTGCCCTATGACTCAAGTAAAGCTTCTAGTGTTTGGGGAAGGTATGTAACTGATGCAAATATTTAGGTATATATTTAATTATGAATGTGGATTTGCCAGTATTATGACTATTGAGAAAACTATTTGATGGCCAAAGCTACTTTATAGAGCATTGTTGTGCATTAGTAGACAGAGCAATTAGGAATTTTTAAAAAAAGAAAGAAAAGAAAAAGAAGAAAAAAGAAATAAAAGATATCCAAGTCAGAAAGGAAAAAGTAAAACTGTCTCTATTTGCAGATGATGTGATATTATATGTAGAAAACTCTAAAGATTCCACTAAAAAAACTGTTAGAACAAATAAATTCAGTAAAGTTTCAGGATACAAAATCAATATACAAAAATCAGTTGTGTTTCTACATACTAACAATGAACAATTAGAAAGAGAAATTAAGAAAAATTCCATTTACTATAGCATCAAAAAGAATTAAATACTTAGGAATAAATTTAACCAAGGAGGTGAAAGCTCTGTACACTGAAAACTATAAACCACAAATGAAAGAAATTGAAGAAGACACAAATAAATGGAAAGACATTTCATGAATTGGAAAAATTAGTATTGTTAAAATGTCCACACTGCTCAAAGCAATGTACAGATTCAGTGGAAACCCAATCAAAATTCCAGTGGTGTTTTCTACATAAATGGAAAAAAATAATTCTAAAATTCTTATGGAACCACAAAAGGCCCCAAATAGCCAAAGCAACCTTGAGAAAAAAGAACAAAGCTAAAGGCATTACACTTCCTGATTTCAAGCTATATTACAAAGTTAGAGTAATCAAACCAGTATGGTATTGGCATAAAAACAGAGAAATAGGTCAATGAAACAGAATGGAGAGTCCAAAAATAAACACATGCATATATGGTCAATTAATTTCTGACAAAGGTGGCAAAATATGCAATGAGGAAAGAATAGTCTCTTCAATAAATGGTGTTAGGAAAACTGGATATACCATACACCATACACAAAAATTGAGTCAAAATGGACTAAAGACTTGAATGTATGACCTGAAACTCCCAGAAGAAAACCTAGGTGATAAGCTCCTTGACGTTGGTCTTGGCAATAATTCTTTGGATTTGGCACCAAAAGCAAAGGCAACGAAAGCAAAAATAAACAAGTGAGACTATATCAAACCAGAAAGCTTCTGTACAACAAAGGAAACCATCAACGAATGAAAAGACAACCTATGGAATGGGAGAAAATATTGGTAAACCACATATACATTAAGGGGTTAATATTCAAAATATTTAAGGAGTTCATACAACCCAATAGCAAAAAAAAACCTCAATTTAAAAATGAGCAAAATACCTGAATAGACATTTTTCCAAAGAAGACATACAAATGGTTAGTACGTACATGAAAAGGTGCTCAAAATCATTAAAAATCAGGGAAATGCAAATCTAAACCACAATGAGATATCACCTCACACCTGTTTGGATGTCTATTATCAATAAAGTAAGAGCTAACAAATGCCGGTGAGGATGTGGAGAAATGGGAGCCTTTGGACACTTGATGGGAATGTAAACCAGTACAGCTACTGTGGAAAACAGTATGGAGGTTCCTCAAGAAATTTAAAATAGAACTAACGTATAATCTAGCAATCCCACTCCTGGGTATATATGCAAAGGAAATGCAATCATTATCTCAAAGAGCTATCTGCACTCCCATGTTCATTGCAGCATTATTCATAATAGCCAATATATGGAAACAACCTAAGCATCCATCGATGGATAAATGGGTAAAGAAGATTTGGTATCTATACAATGGAAAATTATTCAACCTTAAAAAAAGAAGGAGGGAATTCCCTGGTGGTCCAGTGGTTAGAAGTCAGCACTTTCACTGCTGGGGCCCAGGTTCAATCCCTGGTCGGGGAACTGTGATTCCCACAAGCCCCGTGGCATGGCCAAAAAAAAAAAGAAGGAAATCCTTCCATTTGCCACATCATGAATGAACCTGGAGGGCATTATGCTAAGTGAAATAAGCTACCCAGAGAAAGACAAACACTGTATGGTCACTTATATGTGGAATAATTTTTGAAAAGTCAAACTCATAGACAGTAGAAAAGTGGTTGCCAGGGGCTGGGAGGTGGGGGAAATAGGGATAGGTTGATAAAAAGTACAGACTTACAGCTATAAGATGAATAAGTCTGAGGATCTAATGTATAACATGGCAACTATAGTTGATAACACTGTATTGTACAATTGAAATCTGCTAAGAGAGTAGAACTTGAGCATTCTCACCAAAAGAAAAAGAAAAAGGTAAATATGAGAAGTGATGGATGTGTTAGTTAACTCAGTGGGAATCCTTTTGTAATATATACATATATCAAATCATCACATTGTACACTTTTAATGTTATATTATAATTTTGTCAATTATACCTCATAAAAGCTGAAAGAGAGAATATTCATCCTAGCATTTGCAATTGCTAGGGAATGAAATTCATTTACTGATGGAATAATATACAGTTTTTAAAAAGAATGAAATATATGTATTGATTTGAAATAATCTCAAAAAGATATCTAGTAAAAAAGCAGGGTGCATTCCAGTGTGAATATTATGCTACCATTTGTGGCGAAAATACTCTAGAAGACACACAAGCAGGGGAGAACAGTTTTCGAATCTGGGGGGAGAACCGGATGGCTAGAAAGCAAGGGTGGGAAGGAGACATTCTTCACGGTATAACATTTGATACCTTTTGTGTAACGTGATTATATTACCCATTTAATGATAATTTTTAAGTGGAAAATTAAAGCAAAAAGAAAGAAAGAAAAGAATAACAGGTAACATGTCTGAGCAACCCACATCCAGGATGACCTGTTAGGCTTGACAGAACCATGGGTGTATCCAGAGTTCATGGTCCCTACCGATAGGAACAATCTGAGGTGACAGGATGCACAGCCAGCCCATTCCACTACTGTTGAGACTACCAATGCCAGTGTTCTCCTGCTCTAACCAGTGGAGAAGAATCTAGCTGCTTAGAAACTTAGGCATTTCAGAAACAAATCTATCCCCCCTCTTAAGTGACAGTGGACACTTACCCTCTTACCATCAGAAGTGGTAAGAAACTCTAATGCTGAATGAACGCCCTACCTTATCAAAGACCATTCTTGTTTTTCCCCGCTGTGTCTCAGGAGATGGGAAACTTATTGGTGTTCTACCCATACTCCATCTGTGGAACTAGAATGTTAGGATTTTTGTTCTTTTTTTCTTTGTTTTTTTGGTTTTTTGGCCACACCTTGAGGCTTGTGGGATCTTAGTTCCCCAACCAGGGATTGAACCCGGGCCATGGCAGTGAAAGCGCCAAGTCCTAACCACTGGACTGCCAGGGAATTCCCTAGAATGTTAGTTCTTAATTAGACTAATAGTTTCAGAAGCAAAATTTTGAGATTGCTAAGAAGAATCTATTGAAAAACTGTATTTGATTACTTAAATTTCTACTTCACTCCTCTGTTGAGATTTTGGCCCATCATATATTTCATGAACTAACTATAAGGCCCCCTTTTTCAGGAATATGTACTAAAGAATACAGCAATTGGGATATTTATACTAGTGATTTATTTTAGTAAGTTATTATATTTTAAAAGTATTGTTATTTCACAGATGTTTTCTACTTCAATTCGTCTGAATGATATGAACAGGTTTAGAAATAGGTGTACCGTATTTACAAGAAGAGTTCATTAGTGGCCACAAAATCTTAGTCTTTTATATAAACTCCGTCAATAACTCATAGTTCTCAGTCTCAGTGATTAGATATAAAAAGGATCAGAGAAAAGCAATAGGGCAGGACACCGCCAGGTCCAGGAGAGAAAGAAGAAGGTGCAGGCAGGCTCCAAGGAGCTGAATTTCTAGAATTGGTTACATTTTAGCCAGATAGACAATGGGGTGGATATTATTTCAGAGAGAGGAAATATCATGAACAAAATATCTTTTGCCCACTGCAAGAAAGTTATCATGACATGAGCTGACAGCCCATGAGAAGGGACAGGAGACGATGCTGGGATATAGGAAGAGACCTTATGCCCAAGGAGTTTATGCAAAGCATTTTGAGTTTTATCCTGTACATTTTGGGAAACCACTTTATAAAAAAAGACAACTACGGAGGTTCATAAAATTAAAATAGATCAGTTTGCACCCAGGAAATTCTACGCCCAGACCGATCATCATATCACCAGTATGATGGAATACTTTCTCATTCCACCGGGGTGTCCCTTGCGACCCTCAGGAGGGAGGGATCATTAAGAGAAGCCAAGGTTGTCTCAGACAGTGACCTACCAGGTGATCAGGAACAGAAACGGCCCCTTCCTAACATTGCCATGCCTCACTTCCCAGATTAAACCACACTAAACTGGGATGGAGGTAAAAGCAGCCTGTGTAAAAATTTAAAATAAAAATGTCATCACTGAATGTTCCTGTAAGCATCCTTGAGCAGCACAGTACCACTACACTGCTGGTCGGGATTTTACTGCCTACGATCCCTTTACATCGCCTGTTTGGGGGGAAGGTTGGTAATCCTGCTAGATAAGGAGTGTCATCTCCAGCCGCTTTTGGGTGGCTTGCAGAAATCTGCCAACCCAGACCTTGCTTGGGTGTGGATGGGTTTTCCTCTGCCCAGCTGTGGCCTGGCTCTGAAAGAATGGAAAAGAGGCTCTGGCTCCTGGATGCTGGGAGAAACAGTTTGGCCTCTCTTCCCAGTGAGAGATGGCAGCTGGCTTCCGCTGACTCTATCAGGAATTAGTATTCTTCTGAGACCACAGACAGCCTATTCCTCCTATGACTTAGGCCATGTATCTTACACAATAATACTTCTTATTATGCTAAAAAATTTTTGCCTTCTACCTGGGTCTGTTTTCATTAAAACGTGCTCTCAGTTTAGCAGGAAGTATCTCTTTGTGAGTCAAACCAGAAAAATTACCTTTCTCCATTTGTCTTACTTTGATTTCCAAATTCCTGCCTTGATGGTGGGGTGGAGGGTTAAGAGGAGGATCACCGGTTGGATTCTCCAGGAAGCAGTTGTGGTAATGAAGTCAGAAGTGTAAATGTTTTATTGTGAAATAGAAGTTACAAAGGAAAGGGGGAGGGAGCAGGAGGGGGCAGGGGGAGCTGTCAGACCACAGGGCAGACGGGACAGAGTCTCTGCCACCGCAGGACAGAACTCTGGAGCAAAGATTGCCCTTCAGAGGAGTTCTGCATTTGGCGGAAATGACTAGGCCCTTGATACATTGCCGTGCTTATCACCAACTAGGGGCCATCCTGAGGATGGTGTGATGTTGGCTGGAAAGCTGAGGTAGATCCTGCAGAGCCATCACCTTCATGACAGGTACCTGGCACGGTCTCCCAGAAACACAGTGAGTTTTGTGTGCATGAGAAATCTTTTTGCTTTTAGCCCCTGAGATGTGATGATCTTGAATATGTGAGTTTAAGGTTTTCCTCAATTTTGGAAAAATTTTGGCCATTATTTCTGGAAATATTTTTCTGCCTCCCCTTCCCTTCTGGCTTCTCCTGACTGATGGAAAGTACTTGGATTGGTGCCTAGTAATTGGTCCTTCTACTCACTACTTAGTAGATGCATCATAGCACTTATGAGTCCTGGAGAAGCTTTATTCCTTCCTCTGTGCTACATTTTTGCCATGTGCTTCCACCATTATGTGTATAAAACTGTATTAGTCTCCTTGAGCTTCCATAACAAAGTACCACAAACTGGGTGGCTTAAAACAAGACAGATTTATTCTTTCACAGTTCTGGAAGCTAGAAGTCCAAAATCAAGATGTAGGCAGGAACATGCTCTTCCTGAATGCTCTGTAGGACAATCCTTTCTTTGTCTCTTCCTAGCTTCTGGTGGTTGCTGGCAATTCTTAGCATTCTTTGGCTTGTAGATGAATCACTCCAGTCTCCACCTCTGTCTTCATGTGGCCTTCTTCCCTCGTGTCTCTGCATTTCTGTCTTCACATGGTGCTTTCCTCTCTGTGTCTGTGTCCAAATGTCCTCCTTTTCATAAGGATAAGCAGTCTTTGGATTAGGACTTACTCTATTTCAGTATGACCTCATTTTAATTTGATTACCTCTACAAAGACCCTTTATCCAAATTCTTAAATTCACATTCACAGATATCAGAGGTTAGGACTTCTACATATTTTAGGGGATACAATTCAGTCCACAATAAACTGTATTGTCCTTATTTGCTTATATGTAAACTCCCCTTAGTAGACTGTCAGCTTCTTGAGAGCAGTAACTTTATCTTTACACTCTTGGTATCTAGCATATCATCAAATTATATTTAGGTCAATGTATGTAGACACATTTCAGTGAATGTGTATAGAAGTGTGGACTTAAAAAAAAAAAGCACACCATGAGAGTTGTGAGTTAAGTTTTATTTGGGGTAAAATGAGGACTATAGACCGGGAGACAGCATTTCAGCTAGCTCTGAGAAACTGCTCCACAGAGGTAGGGGGTAAGGTCAGTATATATGTGAATTTGCCGAAGGGAGAGTACATGCAATCAAGCACATATTTTTTGCAGAAGGTTTCTTCTAGCCTTGTGAAGGTTACTGTTAGTCATGCGGAACAGACGTCACCATGAAGGATTTTAGTACTTTTCTAGATATGAGGAGATACAAGAATTGGGCTCATAAAATCGGCTTCTGAAACTATCTAACTATCTGAAGACCTGTTCTGCTAGTTTTTCCCAGAGCACAGAGTGCCTCATCTCTGCTCTCCACACTGAATTCCTTTCAGCGGGTGTTGAAAGTCAGCAGCTACAGCAGGACATGGTTTAATCCTTGTAGAGGTAGATAGCAAATGCCAATGTCAAGTGCCAATTTGTAGTTAACAGAAGGCAACTGAACTGAATTAGAACAATGCTTGCATTGGTAAAGATCAATTTGGGAAAAAATGTAGGAGAAATAATAAAATACTAAATAAATATTTCACTTTTTAGCTATGAATCCAAGTCTTTATATAGTGTATCACTTAGGATACAAATTTTGGTTGTAGGCAACAGAAAAATCCAACTCATACTGTCTTAAAATAAAAAGGAAGTTTATTGGCTCATGTATCTAAAAAGTACAGAGGTAGGTAATTTTTCATGTGATTCATTGGTTCAATGATACAAACAAGAGAAAGTATAGAGGTTTTCTTCTTTCAGCCATGACAGAATACCTGGTACTGAACTAGCCATAAACAACTAGAAAATTGAACAAAATATCTGAAACAACAGTGTTTGGAAATTGGAAACCAGTCAGGACTGTAACACTTGAAAAAATGAAACAAAGTGAAACTGATGATCACCATTGGTTTCTGCCCAGAGGTACTTTCCATATTGTAGTACAGTAAGGGGGCAGCAGGCAGATGACAGTGGTCTCACTGAGCTAAAGAGACAGGGATTGGAGTTTGGGAATGCCAAGGTGAATGGAATTTACAAGGCAAAATATTGGGTAAGAGGGAACTGTGCAGAGTTAGAGCTCCAAAAATGTACAAATCTGCATAAGGGTCTGTTGAGGTTTCGGCTGAATACTAAGCTACACATGTGTAGGGCAGAACTCCATAAGGCTTTGCAAATGAGCTGTAAACTGGAAAATTCCCAGAGCTCACATTGGGCTGAGAGATGTTTTATTTTCTAATTAGCTACAATGGAGAAACCATATTGAAAAGCTGGAGTATTCAGCAGAGACCATAGAAAGGTTGCAACTTAGTAATAGTGCTAAAATAGCCTAGAGTAAAGGCCACTGTCTGCCGACCCTAACAAAGCTTATAAATGAACATCAAAAGGATCAAACTGATCTGCAAATAATTTGCCTACCAGCCATAGCAAAATTCAACACTCTTTAAAGAAAAATTTTTTAAAAATTCAGACACTCAACAACATAATATTCACAACATCCAGCATCCAATAAAAAAAATTACCAGCTGTGGAAAAAAGCAGAATATGTGACATATTCAGCAGGAAAAAATTAGTTAATAAAAACAGAACCAGAATGATGATAATGTTAGTAGAAATGGACTATAAAATTGCTATTAAAAATATGCCAAGGAATGAAAGGAATACATAAACATAATGAGAGAAATGAAACTATATAAATGTAACTTCTAGTGCTGAAAAATACAAAATCTGAAATAAAAATTCACCAGGTGGACTTAACAGCTGATTGGATTCTGCCGAAGAAAAGATCAGTGAACTTGAAGACATAGCAAATAGAAACTCTGATATGAAACATGAAGAGAAAAGTAGTTGGAAAAATAAGTAAAGATCCTTTATTATCTGTGAGACACATTTACATATGTGTAATTGGAGTCCTAGAAGAACAGGGAAAGCAGAAAAATGGCAAACCATTTTTGTGAATTTGAGGTCAAGTATAAATCCACAGATCTAAGAATCTTAACAAATCCTAATCAAGATAAAAACAAAGAAAAATGCCTCAAGACTTAGCATAATTAAATTGCCTATGATTAAGAGCAAATTCTAAAAGCAGACAGGAAAAAAAAAAGGCACATTATATACAGAGGGACAAATATAAAAAAGAGAAAGACTTCTTGTCTGAAATTATGCAAGCCAGAAGACAGTATTAATGTAGCCATGTCAGTTTTCTTTCGTTATGGTTTATATTTATCTTTTTCTATCCATTAACGTTCAACATTTCAGTGTCTTTCTATTTAATATGCATCTCTTTTAACATGCATGTAGTTGGCTTTCGTCATTTTATCCTGTCTGGCAGGCTTTTTCTTTTTTTATTGAAGTATAGTTGATTTACCATATTGTATTAGTTTCAGGTGTACAGCGTAGTGACTCGGTATTTTTGCAGGTTATATTCCATTATAGGTTATTACAGATAATGGGTATAATTCCCTGTGCTATACAGTAAATCCTCGTTGTTTATTTTATGTATAGTAGTTTGTACCTGTTAATCCCATACTCTTAATTTGTCCCTCCCCCTTCCCTCTCCCCTTTGGTAACCACAAGTTTGTTTTTCATGTCTGTGAATCTGTTTCTGTTTTGTATATACATTCATTTGTATTATTTTTCAGATTCTATATATAAGTGATATCATATAGTATTTGCCTTTCTCTGTTTGACTTATTTCACTAAGGCTTTGTCTTTTAATTGGAATATTTAGGCCACTTACATTAAATTTAATTTCTGATATAGTTGGATTTAAGTCTGCCATCTTGCTCTTTGCTGTTTATTTGTCCCATATGTTCTTTTCCCCCCCCCCCCTTTTTTTCTTAATTCTTTTGACTTTTTTTAGTATTCCACTGTATCTTCTCTACTGGCTTTTCATTGGAGCTATATCTCTTTGAATTGCTTGTTATTTGTTTGTTTTTTGAGGGTACCAGGGGTTGTTCTAGAGTTTGCAATATTCATCTTTACTTATCACATTCTACCATTAAATAATATTGTATCACTGCACAATACAATAACCTTACAACAATATACACTAATTCCCTGTCTCCCTTGCTTTGTGCTATTATTATGCATTTTACTTCTATATATGTTATAAACCCATAAAGTATTATTATTTTTGCCTTAAGCAGTCAATTGTCTTTTTATGATATTTTAAAATGAAAAATAAGTATTTTATATTTACCCACATATTTACCTTTTCCAGCACTCTTTATTCAGTTGCATAGATTTAAGTTTCCATCTAGTATCACTTTCCATCAGTAAAACAGTTTTTACCATTTCTTAAAGTGCGTTTCTATAAGCAAAAAAATTTCCTAAGCTTTTGATTGTCTGAGAAAGTCTTTATTTCACCTTTTTGTTTTTGCTTCCATAATTTTAAAATGCATTCTTAAAGTCACTTTTTTATTGTTGTTAGAATTAGCCAATAGCTATATCTTTTGCTGAATCAGCAGAATCTCAGAAACATTTTGGTTTTTCCTTTCCCTCTACTCCTTCCTGCCTCACTCCTACTGTTTCATATATTGAGTTCTTCTAAAATATTATTTGTAATTTTTATTGATTTTGCTTTACATTTTTAAAAAAAAAATCAACACATTTAAGTGTATTTTTTTCCTTTTTTTTTTTTTTCCTAGTATTTTTTGTCTGTATCTCCCTTCATTACCCAATTTTTCCTAATACATTTTAGGAAACTAAAATAGTGTTGAATTTTAGTTTTTGTTTGTTTGTTTTCTCTTCCAGTTTTATTGAGATATAATTGACATACAGCACTATATAAGTTTAAGGTGTACGGTGTAATGATTTGACTTACATACATCACGAAATGATTACCATAATAAGTTTAGCAAACATCCATCATCTCATTTAGATACAAAATTAAAGAAATAGAAAAAAAATTATTTTCCTTGTGATGAGAATTCTTAGGACTTACTCTCAACAATTTTTATATATAGCATACAACATTGTTAATTATATTTATCATGTTGTACATTACAGCCCTAGTACTTATTTATCTTTTAACTGGAAGTTTGTACATTTTGACCACCTTCATACAATTTCCTCTCCCCCCACTCCTGGCCTCTGGTAACCACAAACCTGATCTGTTTTTCTATGACCTTCTTTATTTGTTTGTTTTTGAGGTGTAATTGACCTACAACACTGTGTTAGTTCCTGTTACACAACATAGTGATTGGATATTTCTATATGTTTTAAAATGATCACCACAATAAGTCTAGTTACCACCCCTCACTGTACAAAAATACTACATAATTATTGACCATATTGCCCACACTGTACATTTCATACCAATAACTGGAAGTTTGTATCTCTGAATCTCCCTCACCTATTTCTCTCATTCTGCCACCCCCCCCCCCGCCACCGACTCGTCTCTAGCAACTGCCTGTTTGTTCTCTGTATCTGTAACTCTGTTTCCATTTTGTTATGTTTATTCATTTGTTTTGGTTTTTAGATTCCACATATAAGTGAAATCATACAGTATTTGTCTGTCTCTAGCACATTTAGCTTTAATAAGTTGTTTCACTGATTTCTTTTTTTTTTTTTCTTGCATTCCAGCTTTGTCATGTACTAACCTTGGCTAGTAGGCTGGACTACATTTCCTAGAATTCCCTTTCTTGTATGTTTCTGGTTAGGATGCTCACATGTTGTTACCCATCTGCTGACGTATCTTACAAGCACAAAGCAATTGCAGCTAGGCCTGCAATTTTTCTCCCTTCCCCTGGATCACCCTTCCACTTCTCTGACCCCTGAGTCAGGTTTGCATGTTTAGCTCTATGACACAATGGCACCAATGACACCAATGTCAGGAGTAGCAAGAATGAGCACAAGTTTCAGTCTGTCCTTATGGAGCTCCAGTTTGCGTTTGTGGGTTCCGTTCTGCTCACAATCTTTCCACGTGACTGCCTGCCCTGTGGACTTCAAGCTCCAGTATCAAATGCAGAGACAATAGCTTCATAGAGACCACTTAACTAGCTCCCACAATTGAGCAAGTGGTAACCCTGTAACAAATCTCTTTGTACATAGGGATGTAGATATCTCCACTACTGGTCCTGTTTCTCTCCTTCCCTAACGGATACACTGGAATACATCTATCGATTCATAAATGGTCTTTTATAGCAGTTCTTCTTGAATTTCCAGCTGTGGTTTTAAAATTTTGGACCTATCTGCTTTCCATACTTTAGAAGAACCTTATAGTTTTTGGTCTTCAACTGCTATTCTTATCTTCTAGAATAGTTATAGATTTACTAGTTTATTATATTTATTTTATCTTATTTCTAGGGTTTGGGAGGCATAGAATAAGGCTTTGGTGTGAGCTCAGTCTGTTATCATGACCAGATCCTTTAGTTAGTTGCTTTTTTCTAAATAAAGTATCTGGAACCACTTTTCAAAAGATTTAGAAAAATATCATCATTATAGCTAAGCCTCCTTAGTTTGGTCAGTATGAATTTGTGAAAAGTTTAAATATAGAAAATTTGAAAGAAAAGGGTGAGGGCATAACTTTCTGCATCTGAAAATTACTGGTAGGTAGGTTGATATTATATCAGAAGTAAAGAACTTTCACACATTCTCAAAAAGAGACATGAATTTCTCCCTATTTAGGGGAAAGGGGGAAAATATTCTGCTTAAATGACAAACATCTTCCTTCCAAAAAAAATTTCATCACCTGCTTCTTTTTTAATAAATTCATTTATTTATTTATTTTTGGCTGCGTTGGGTCCTCATTGCTGTGCGTGGGCTTTCTCTCGTGGGCTCTAGGCACGAGGACTCCAGTAGATGTGGCACGCGGGCTCAGTAGTTGGGGCACATGGGCTTACTTGCTCCGCGGCATGTGGGATATTCCCAGACCAGGGATGGAACCCATGTCCCCTGCCTTGGCAGGTGGATTCTTAACCACTGTGCCACCAGGAAAGCCCCTCATCATCTGCTTTATCTTAATTTTTTCATGTCACACTAACACAAGTTTGGTTTTAGAGGGAAAAAAATCTCAAAAAACTACTGCATATGAAATTCTGAACTTTCAAATTAACAAAATATCTTGAACTATATTAACAAAGGTTTGCCACATAACAGACTTCCTAGAGGAATCTAAATTAGCATATCAACTGTTAGAAAAATGAGTTAGAAAGATGAATTCTAGCACAACTTAATTCTTAAATTAATTAAGTTGAATAATCTTTTTGCTCTGCTAATTGTCACTCAATTTTTTAAAAAATTAATTAATTAATTTATTTTTGGCTGCGTTGGGTCTTCGTTGCTGTGCATGGGCTTTCTCGAGCTACGGTGAGCTGGGGCTACTCTTCATTGCGGTGCATTGGCTTCACATTGCAGTGGCTTCTCTTGTTGCAGAGCATGGGCTCTAGGCACCCGGGCTTCAGTAGTTGTGGCACACGGGCTCAGTAGTTGTGGCTTGTGGGCTCTAGAGCACAGGCTCAGTAGTTGTGATGCATGGGCTTGGTTGCTCCGTGGCATGTGGGATCTTCCCAGACCAGGGCTCGAACCCGTGTCCCCTGCATCAGCAGGCAGATTCTTAACCACTGTGCCACCAGGGCAGTCCTGTCACTCAATTTTTGAATTAATTTTTATATTCTTTTTACAGTATGACTAACAATCCAAGGATAAGATATATAAAGCACTTTGTAAACTATAAATAACCAGAAAGAGGTAAGCCAAAATTATTGTAACCTTTGGTTTAACTAAGCCTTAGTATAGCAGTCATTGTTTGGGGGTATATCTGGTAATATTAATTCTTCCTTGTCTATACCATGAAGTTTTAGCAGCTGAAGACAAAATAAAGTGTGCTGATGGCATTTGTAGACTAAAATCTCCCTAAGCCCCAATTTGCTTATTCTTGGCCTTTGGTCTCTTATATACAGTTAGGAAAAGAATGCAGCCTGTCTATCCTGAGCACCAACCTGCCAGTTCTAAGATGCGGTACAGTGATGAATTAACTTTACTCAGAGAGAGGTCTGGCCTTTGTCCCTGCTCCTGGGCGTTAACGTTTATACCTTTGGAATGTCCCAAGTAATAGGAATGTGTTGTTATTCATGGTGACCCCTCAAACCATACCTAACAGTTTATGCTGGTAAATGACTCATGGTGGACATTCTGATAGGTTATGCTAAGAGATGACTCATTGGCGGGTTCTTCTTGCACCAAAAGTCTTAAAGTGAGGACTGACCACACCAGAGAGATCAATCATGTGATTAGAGGGTTGGGACTTTGAGCCATGTGATGCCAGTCTGACCTCCAAGAAGGAGAGAGGGCTGGAGATTGAGTTTAACAGTGTAGGCCACGACTCAATCAACATGCCTACTTAATGCCTCAGTAAAATCTCTGGACACCAACATGTGGACATGGAAGCTTGAGTTTGGAGCCCTCTCAGTCCCAAATTCTGCCCCATGCATCTCTTCCTTTGGCTGGTTCTGATTTTTACTCTTTGCTGTAATAAAATCATGACTGTACATATAGTACTTTCCTGAGTTCTGTGAGTCATTCTACCAAATTATCAAGCCTGAGAGTGTCTGTGGGGACCCCTGTATTTGTAGGCAGCTAGTCTGAAGTGAGGGTAGCTCTGGGAGCCCCCAAACTTCCGGCTGGTGTCAGAAGTCTTGGGCAGAGTTGGCAGTCTGGAGGACTGTGCCCTTCACCTTGAGCTGAAGTGGATGGACTTAAGATTTGAAGGAGCTAGGGCTTCCCTGGTGGCACAGTGGTTAAGAATTCCCCTGCCAATGCAGGGGACATGGGTTCGAGCCCTGGTCCTGAAAGATCCCGCATGCCACGGAGCAACTAAGCGCATGCACCTCAACTACTGAGCCTGCGCTCTAGAGCCCAAGAGTCGCAACTACTGAGCCCGTGTGCTACAACTACTGAAGCCCGGGTGCCTAGAGCCTGTGCTCTGCAACAAGAGAAGCCACCATAATGAGAAGCCCGTGCACCACAATGAAGAGTAGCCCCCGCTCATGGCAGCTGGAGAAAGCCCGTGTGCAGCAATGAAGACCCAATGCAGCCAAAAATAAATTAAATAAATAAATTAAAAAAAAAAAGATTTGAAGGAGCTAGAATCAAAAGGATTTGGTGATTGACTGGAAGTTGGAGTACTGACATGGGACTCCCAGGTGTCAGACTTGGGCAACTAAGTGCCATTCACTGAGTCAGAGAACACTGCAAGAGAACAGGTTTGTCAGGGAAACATCCCAGGCTCAGTTGGACTTGCTGAATTTGCCATACCTATAAACCATGTGTCTGGAGGTGTCTACTATGAAGCTCTATTTATGTGCCTGAAGCTCAGAGGAAAGGTTTGTGCCGTGGATATATATTGATAGATCTAGGAGTTGTTGGTATGAATATATAGAAGGTATGCAAATTCAAGAGAATGATAAGCTTATCTAGGGAAGAATGTGCACAAAGAAAAGTTCTAGTACAGCTTTAGCTATGTACTCTGCTCAGATTAACCATTTAGAGCTTTATCAGGGAGTAAAATGTAGGTTGGGACAGAAGGTAGGTGGAAGAGCCAGAGAAAGTAAACTTCATGGTTTCTTTTACACGTGGTTGCCATCTTTCTCTTCTTTTTCTCCTTCCTCCTCAAGCTGCGTTGTAATGGAAATGGGTGGGTTTTAGGCATTGTCCAGGGTTATCTGGCAATCAGACTCTTGCTGCTGTTAAAAACTGCCTTCACAGAGCTAGATCTCCACTCTTTTTGCTAAATACAAGCAATAACTATGTAGCTATCACTGACTGTTTTGGTGAGGTGAGAGATGTGTTAATTACCTGATGGAGGGGATCCTTTCACAATGTAGACATCTGTCAAATCTCCCTGATGGACACTTTAAATATCTTAAAATTTTATATGTCAGTTAAACCTCAACAAAGCTGAAAATATTTTTAAAAAGTAAATTTAGAACTCCTGTTATTTTGTCTTGTGGTTTTCTTTTCTGGGAAGTGAGGGGATCTATTTTGCACGTAATTATTAAGATTATACTAACTTATTTTATTCTTGAATGTTCTAATGCCCTTATTCATCTGGGCAAAAAGTTTCCCAGAGGTACTCAATCAAACAACAACCTTTCCAAAAGTCTTGTGGGAAATTAGAAAGGTTTCATTCCCTGGCAGATCTAGTGTTGCCAGCCCATTTCCTGGCCAAGCCCCAAGACCCCATGATCATATGGATTTCCGTCACACTCAGATACATAAAGGGTTAAGTCATATTCTATGAGATAGGACAAATGATATAACATGTAATCCTCAGCATCCTTTCCTCGACACCAATATTATAAAATGATTTCACTCTCTCCAGAATAGGTTATGACAAAATAGTCACTAAGCTATGGAAAGACTGGGTTTTCGCCAATACCATTTTCTATCTTTAACCGGTTAAATAGCTCTGTGGTCGACCAGCTCTCATTATGATCTTCATTTGTCAGGTGCTTGAAAATAGCCTAGACACTTTTTTCCCCCAAAGAAAGTCACCCTACTGGGAAGGATGTGCCAGAAAGGAAGAGAGAGACATCACGCTCACAGTGGGAGCAAGGTGTTCTATTTCCTGGGAGAGCCATTTTGATCTGTGCTGGTGATGAGATTGCTTGGGAAGGGCCTTTAAGGCTTGCAGCTCTCCTGTCCCAGGCAGAGGGTCCTAAAGGAGAGGGCAGAGATGTGTGATTTAATCTCTAGCTTGGCTACATTTGCTTCCCTGCACTCATACTTACCTTCACTCTGACCCTTTGTGCCCCAGCCCCCAACCTGGCTCTAGAAAGATTTTACATCTATAAATCTCAGACATAGCCTTCCAAAAATTTTTTTTTCAGAAGAATACATAAAATGCTTGGATGCTTGCTCTGGCCTCTCATGCTCCTAGTTACACCAAGTATTTCCAGAGCATATGTTGTATACCCAGCTCTTCTTATGCCAAGAGAGAATTTTGCCTCTGATCAAAAACGTTTACAGTCGTCACAAAATTCTGTGCAAGTTGGTATAACTGAGAATAAGTTTTTCATCATTACCCTACTCTCATATGTAATGACGATGTGAAGCAAGAAAGCAGATTAAAAAGCTATTTGAGTCTAAATCACCTTATATTTGAAACTAAATGAGAGCCTAGACAAATACAGATAGAGCCAATTGTTTTTATGTAGTCAGGGCTGTCCTGCTTTCCCAAGCCTGCTTTCCTGGCATGATCCCATGAGGATTTCTTCACATTTGTGAGGGCCCATAATCCAGATTCATGGCCACTAAGTCATGGCTCTGAGCACCCAAGGATTGGCTTTCAGTGCATCAGCAATAGCCTCTTCCTGGTTATATAAGTAGATCCACTTGAGGGAGGGAGGGCGAGGAAAGCAATGTCTTCATATTTGTGATATTAAAAGAAAATCTGGACTTCCCTGGTGGTGCAGTGGTTAAGAATCCTCCTGCCAATGCAGGGGACACGGGTTCGAGCCCTGGTCTGGGAAGATCCCACATGCCACGAAGCAGCTAAGCCCGTGTGCCACAACTACTGAGCCTGCGCTCTAGAGCCCGTGAGCCACAACTACTGAGCCTGCGTGCTGCAACTACTGAAGCCCGCGAGCCTAGAGCCCGTGCTCCACAACAAGAGAAGCCACTGCAGTGAGAAGCCCACGCCCCGCAACGAAGAGTAGCCCCCGCTCGCCGCAACCAGACAAAGCCCGCGGGCAGCAACGAGGACCCAATGCAGCCAAAAATTGAACTAGTTAATTAATTAATTAATTATTAAAAATCTAAGGGGATTTTGAGCGACCTTCTGTGGTTCTCTTAATGTTCATCTCATGATCTGGATTATAGTTAAACAGCTATGTTCTTCATGAAAACTCATCCAAATGCATTTAGGATTTGTGCATTTTTCTGTACTTTTTATACTTCAAGAAGAAGTTTACATTTAAAAAATCCATTAATCTAATTTGTCTTCCAAAAGTCTGAGAAGCAGATGATATCAATCCTTGGCAAATCTACCTAGAGCTGGGTTGTCTAATATGGTATCCACCAGCCCCATGTGGCTCTGGAGCACTTAAAATGTGGCTGGTCCAAGTTGAGGTGTGCTGTTAAGTATAATACACACTGGATTTCAAAGACATAATAGGAGAAAAGCAAAATATATTATTAATAATTTTATATTGATTATATGTTACATATATTAGGCTAAATAGAATATATTACTAAAACTAATCTCACCTGTTTCTTTTTGCCTTGTTATATGGCGACTAGGAAGTTAGACGTTACCTATGTGGCTCTCACTATATTCTCTTGGACAACGTGGCTCTAGAATCTCTTAACTCTCCCGCTGGGCTGGGTATGAGGTCAGTTATTGTAGATCCTGGCTTCACCCACTCACATTTAGTTTTTCCAATTCCCACTGAAATATCACAGAATATTTTATGTTCTAGGGAAAAAAGAATAATTATTTACTTTGATTTGTAAACTTGGTTAAATATATACACATTATACTTAGCCTTTTAAAAAAATTAACACTCAACTAAATTGTGAACTATTAACAGTGAATAGTGTGAAATGTTTTAATGTTAGAAATAGTAAAAGTAACATGTCTAAAATGGACAAATGTGCAAAGTCAATATTCAGAGAATCATTAGTCCATACCACTTATAGCTAAGGGAAATAATACATCCTTTCTTGGGTTTATAGTGTCCTCCTTTGTCTACTATTTCTGCTTTCTCTTGGATATTTTTTCAGGATTGATATTCAAGCTGTGAAAACATTCTTCCATCAGCGGAATCTGGCACAATAGCAGGCTCTTCAGATAGCAGGGTTGGCATTTTTTAAATTCACTCTGGATTTGTTAAGTGGTTTGCAGCTGAGAAGCTAGATGAGCTGACTTTCTACTGTATGAATTTTTAAAATGCTCAGAGACAAGCCTCTCCTGAAGAGTTAAGATATTTTGTGGGCCATGTAATCAGCACATTATCAAAATATATGCTCTTTTGATTATTATAGTAATCTGAAAATTGCTAATTATATAATAGCATGCTAACTGAAACATAATTGCAGATAATATATTATTTGATGTGTATGCCTGTTATTGGCAAACTCTGAGACTAGTTAATTATTATTCCTAGGAAAATCGAAATTTGTCCCAAAAGTGTTAGATGCAGTCAAGGCTAGAAACAGTCAAGCCTAGAAGCACTTAGCAGGCTTAGGAAAATGACAGTTTTCTTCCATGGCAGTCACTGGGGAAACATCTACCAATGAAGGTTTGAGAAAATTGGGTACAGTAAGCAAGAGTGAGGGAAGACTCTCAGTAAATGCATTCTTCTGTTTGCAGAGGTTCTAATCCTCACTCTTAAACTGATTATTCCCACTGGGAAGAGCTCACAGTTAGAACACTC
Organism: Balaenoptera borealis; assembly: GCF_965194805.1. Lineage (NCBI taxonomy): Eukaryota > Metazoa > Chordata > Mammalia > Artiodactyla > Balaenopteridae > Balaenoptera > Balaenoptera borealis. The sequence continues at coordinate 172,311,019 of NC_138866.1, read as the reverse complement.
GTTCTTTTTATATGTAACACTAACCATTTTTACATTTCATAGCCATTGGAAAAATCAAAGACCCAGCATCGGTAGGACAAACTTATTCTTTGAAAGCAGCAGGACTATCAAACTAATTTCATTTGGCATTGCACTTGACTCAAGGATTGCTCTACCTGTGTTACTGTAAACAAGGTGTTCAGAACAAAAAGAGTGGGGAGGGCTTCCCTGGTGGCACAGTGGTTGGGAGTCTGCCTGCCGATGCAGGGGACACGGGTTCGAGCCCTGGTCTGGGAGGATCCCACATGCCGCGGAGCAACTGGGCCCGTGAGCCACAACTACTGAGCCTGCGCATCTGGAGCCTGTGCTCTGCAACCAGAGGCCGCGATAGTGAGAGGCCCGCGCACCACGATGAAGAGTGGCCCCCGCTTGCCGCAGCTGGAGAAAGCCCTCGCACAGAAACGAAGACCCAACACGGCCAAATAAATAAATAAATAAATAAAATTTAATTAAAAAAAAAAAGAGTGGGGAAAATAAGAGAAGGAGGAAAAAGAAAGAAAGAGTCTGTCAAGTAGAGGAGAGAGGAAAGAGAATGGAATGGTGTGTCTTCTGGGAGTCATGAAAATCATTGAGTTGAGTTTATCTAATATTTTATCTAAATGGTATTACCCAGTGTAAGCCCATCCAAATTCTTTGGAAATTTCTCTGATTAGAAAAAGCAAGTAGAGTGATAAAATAGCTGTAGTCAAGTAATGCTGATAATTAGTCTTTAGAGCCTCTTAGGTTGGGCATTTAACATATATTTTGCTTATAGCAACCCAGAAGCCATCTCTTCCAGGCATTTGTCGGCTGCCTCCCCAGCATCCATTTCTTTCTATCATTGTCCTAACAAAACCCTAACTTGCCCAGTAGCAAGGTTGAGCTGTGACTAACGCCACCCCCAGCTCCAGGGTGAGCCCTGATTGGCTTTAGTAATTCAAGATATGCTGTTTTCCAGGCCGCAGGGCTCTTTTCAGGAGTAGGTGTGTGATCCAGTCAGTGCGGTGAGATATAAGATGTTTAGGGGCTCTCTGTGAAAGAATTATGGGAACTTCCTATAAGGTGCTTGCCCTCTCCCCTGATAGACGTGATGAAACTAGCAGTCCCAGTTGTAGCTGGCAGAAGTCTTGAGACCTTTATGGGAACCACCTTGGAAATAAAGTTGACTCTATGACACACAGAGAGGAGACATAGCTGGATCATCTTTGTTAAAATCAACTTTTTTGAGATACAATGAACATAAGATCAAATGTACCCAATACATATATTGTTTCTTTTTAACTTTTTATTTTGAAATAATTTTAGACTTACGGAAAAGCTGCAGAAGTACTCGGAGTTCCCACAGACCTCTACCCAGATCCCTAACGTTACCACTGCTCAAGGGGTTACAATATCCATCTTTAACTTGTCAATGTCCACCTTCAAATGCTATTACACCACTTTACATAGAGTGTGATTTCACTTAATCCCTTCCTATCCTTTGTGCTATTATCATCATACACTATTTCTCCACGTGGTAAAAACCACAAATACATTGGCATTAATTTTGTTTTGCATAGCCGATTATTTTTTTTCTTATTTTTATTTTTTTAATTAATTTTTATTGGAGTATAGTTGCTTTACAATGTTGTGTTAGTTTCTAGTGTATAGCAAAATGAATCAGCAATACATATACATATATCCCTTCTTTTTTGGATTTCCTTCCCATTTAGGTCACCACAGTAGAGTTCCCTGTGCTATACAGTATGTTCTCATTAGTTGTCTATTTAATTATTTTTTAAATGAGGGGAAAAAGTCATTAATATTTGCTCATATATTTACTCTTTCCGGTGTTCTTCATTCCTTTATGTAGATCTGAATCTGTATTAGCGATCATCTTTCAATGGCCTGAAGAATGAACTTTCTTTAATGTTTTTTGTTTTGCAGCTTTCCTGACCATTAATTTTCTGTTTCTCTGTTTGCCTGAACATTTATTTATTTTTGTCTGTCTTTTTGAAAGATATTTTTCCTAGATATAAAACTTTAGGGTCTTTTTTCCCCTTTCTTCACTTTAGAAGTGTTCTTCCTCTCTCTTCCAGCTTGCATTGTTTCTGATGTCAGTGATTATTCTTTTTTCCTCCTGTGTGTAATGTCTTCCCTCCCCTTCTCCTTCTTCTGCTTTTAATATTGTTTTTCACTGTTTCTCAACAAGTTGATTATAATTTTTTTATTTGATTTGAAAGTTGGGGAGCTATTATTTCTTCAGGCATCTCCACATGACTTCTGTTTTGTCCTTTCCCCTCTTCTTCCGCACTCCAGTTACAGGAATCTGGACCACCTGGTATTCATTGTCCCACAAGATGCCGAGGCTCTGTTCATTTTTATTTTTTCTTTTCCATCATAGTTTATGATGAGATATTGAATATAGTTCCCTAGTCTGTTCATTTTTTTATCCTTTTTTTTCCTCTTCTTTCTTCAGTTTGGGTGGTTTCTTTTGCAGTGCTTTTGAGTTTACTGATCTTTTTCTCCCTGCATGTCTAATCTGCTGCTAATCCTAGCCAATAAAATTTTATTTTAAATATTGTATTTTCCACCTCTGGGAAGTTCCATTTTGTTCTTCTTTTTTTTTAAATATATTTATTTTTGGCTGCACTGGGTCTTCGTTGCTGCGCGCTGGCTTTCTCTAGTTGCGGCGAGCGGGGGTACTCTTCGTGGCAGTGCACGGGCTTCTCATTGCGGAGGCTTCTCTTGTTGCGGAACACAGGCTCTAGATCGCAGGCTCAGTAGTTGTGGCACATGGGCTCAGTAGTTGTGGCTCATGGGCTCAGCAGTTGTGGCTTATGGGCTCTAGAGCGCAGGCTCAGTAGTTGTGGTGCACGGGCTTAGTTGCTCCACGGCATGTGGGATCTTCCCGGACCAGGGCTCGAACCCGTGTCCCCTACATTGGCAGGTGGATTCTTAACCACTGCGCCACCAGGGAAGCCCCCATTTTGTTCTGTTTAAATATCTTTTTTCAACTGACTGTGTTCCTGCTTTCCCTTAGATACTTGAACATATTTATAATAGTTGTGTTAAAGCCTTTTTCTGCTGATTTCATCACTGCTATCATTTCTGGATCTTTTTCTATTTTTTTTCCTATATTGACTGACTCGTTTATTGGGTGCTGGATATTGTATTATGTTGTTGAATATCTGAATTTTTTCTTCCTTTTTTGTTGACAGGCAGTTATTTGCAAGTCAGTTTGACCCTCTGAGGCTTGTTTATAAGCTTTTTTCAGGTATGTCTAGAGTAGTCTTTAATCAAGGACTAATTTAATTCTACTACTTAACATGTGACCCTTCTGGGATCTCTACCTACTGCTCCAAGTGTTCAGCAAGGTCTCAGCATTCTGCAAAGTCAGAACCTGAATATCTCCCAGCCCTGCATGATACCTGCGAATTGCTCAGCTTATAAAATGTGCAGATTTACACATTTCTGGAACTCTGCCTGCTGGTCCTCTCCCTGCACCATGGTCTGAGAGAAGATGCTAGTTCCCAAACGTGCCATCTCTGTTAAGCTGGGGAACCTGCCCCACAGCTACCAGCTTCTAATCTATACCATCTCTATGGCCATCCTGACAGACAGATGCTTCATTCCTGCCTCTCTCCCCAGTTATGTCAGTTCTGATTAAGTTGTGTTGTTGGAACCTAAATCATACCTGGGACCCTAGCTAGAAAAGGGTCTAGTTTTTCACTTTCCAGTCTGTGAGATCAGGGAGGCACACCCAGAGGAGATTGGTGTGGATGTTGAGCAAACCAATACATATTTGCCACATAAAATATTTCAAACCATCAGGAAAAGACACAGTGAAATTCATTTAACAATCCATAAGCAAACCAGCTTACCGAATGTTCAAGTTTGTCATCCTTGCTTCAGATTATTTTTAAAGACATGACATTTAACCAGAATTGTTTAACAACCTATTTGTATTCCTTTGCAGATTTTATTCCCTCCCCCAGGGGTAATCACTCTTTTGAATTTTCACTTATTTTATTGGTATGTTCCAGGAAGATATATCAAGAAAATACAACATACAAGTGTGACTAATATCTCCAATGCCACATTTTCCATTATTTCTTATCAAAAAAGATTTTTACATGTGTGTAACTCTCACAGTGGACACCTTCTTTTGGTCTCCTGGTGCATAGCCCTAACTCTACTCTGAGAAGAGGAAATTTGGGGAAAAGACCTTTTTATTTCTCCAGCTGTGTCATTTCTCTCAGGTACATGTGGTTCACTGCCCACAGACCATGAGGGGTTTGCTGCCTCTGCCCATCATTGACTGAGGTGAACAGGGAAGTGCCTCCACCTACTGTCCCATCTCTCACCTCCCTGGACCTGCTCTGAAGTAAATACATACAGGAATCCATGCAGGTTGAAGCAGTTCTTGACTAAGAGGTTTGAACACCTATAGAGTTGGGATATACTGGGACTGGTGTCTGGGAAGGTACATTCGCTCAGTTCATAGGTTCTTAGAATATCTAAAATCAAACAGTTCTCACCACTCAAGAGAATCCATTTTTCCTGAACCTGCCCTACCTGTGAAATTTTTCTATTTTTCCATTAACATCCTTTTGACTTTATTTCTTGCAAATGAATGCCCTGACTTTTTAGACACAGAGAGCATTCACAGCTTCCCTGCCCAGAGTTACTTCACAGTGGAGAACCTCAAATCCAATTACTTCTCCAATTCTGAGAGAAAGAGGAAGATGGACCAATGATAGGGGAAGGAAAATCTCAGTGCGCAAACATTTCACAAAACACATCAACAACCTAGACAAGAGGATGATCTACTTTAAACTCAAGATTTTTCCAGTATGTGAATCATGGGACCTCCCCACCGCCCTTTTTTTGAACTTCTTTTCCTATATAATTCTATAAAACATACTGTGTCAAGTGACAACCCCCAGCAGTAGATAATAGCATATTTCTGTCAATAGGGAACTGTTATAATATGGTTGTGCTCTATGAAACTGGAGATATGCTTCTAATTACCTCATTTTTCTTTCACTTTCTTTTATTCGGTGTCACACTTATCTCTCCAGATCTGGTTTCTCTGTGGAAGTAACTGATATTGTGCTCCACAGTGATTTTCTCTATGTTTCTCTCTACCTTTACCTTTGTAAGAGACAATGGTTTGTCTACAAAAGTGTGTTGCCCCACTATTAAATTTTAGAAACCAAGACCTCTTAGAGACATCTAATATGTATCACTTATTTTCAGAGCTGCTTTATCCCTGAGGGCAAAAAAAAAAAGAGAGCGAGATAGCTGACCTAGGCCCCTGAATAGCTGGGGAAACCCTAAATGATTTTTCTTTTCTTAATTTAAAAGGTGGCAAAATGATTTTTCTTTTTTTAATTTAAAAGAAGGTGATTTATCTGTGATGAATGGTCAAAAAAATAAATGATCAGAGGTCATGTACAATCGACTTGCCCAAGAGTCTGGGTAAAGCACTGGACAAGCACAGAAACTGAGAGGATTGAATCCTGGCTCTTAAACTGAATTTATGTCTAACTTTGGGCATAACATTTTACTTCTCTGATCCTGTTTCCTTACCTGTAAAAGGGAATAATAATGTCTAACTCATAGATTTTTAAGGGTCATGTGAGATAAGTTTTAGATGCACCTGGTACATGGTATTCATTTTTTCTGTTACTTTTTCTATTCATGTTTCCCAAAACATAAATTATTTTGAAGAATAACCTTATACTAATGCTTACAATGATTAATTTTTAGCCTTTGGGGAAATCAAGTTGATGAAAAATTTGCAATAGAAATATTTGACATGGAATTTTTTTAAAAATTGATTTATTTATTTTTGGCTGTGTTGGGTCTTCGTTTCCGTGCAAGGGCTTCTCCAGTTGCGGCGAGTGGGGGCCACTCTTCATCGCCGTGCGCGGGCCTCTCACTGTCGTGGCCTCTCTCGCTGTGGAGCACAGGCTCCAGACGCGCAGGCTCAGTAGTTGTGGCTCACGGGCCTAGTTGCTCCGCGGCATGTGGGATCTTCCCAGACCAGGGCTCGAACCCGTGTACCCCGCATTGGCAGGCAGATTCTCAACCACTGCACCACCAGGGAAGCCCTTGACATGGAATTTTTAACCAGTTTTACCATTAGTATTGAAATAGAAAAAATTTATGTTGACCAGATAGATACTTACAAAATATTCAAAACCAGAAGAAACCTACGAAGTATTATTTTAAATGTTTTGTTACAGATTTTTGCTGCTCATAACATGGGAAATAACATGAAAAGAACAAATTTTCTCATTCATAAACATTTGCCCAGGGATGTCGATATTTTAAGCGGTAATAGATAACTTTATCAGAAGTTTTGTGGAACATCTTTTCCCATTGACTTCAATTATAAGTTCAAGGAAAAAAATTAGTAGCATCTCTTAAATTTTGTTTCAGGCACATTCTATTTCAAGTTCATGTCATCTTCTGTTTAAGACTGACGGGGCCCAAATAACCATCAATAATTAGTTAGGAGTCACTGAATAAACTATGGTACATCCACACAACAAATGCCTACGGTTGAAAAGGACCCCTGTGTGCTAATATGGGAAAGCTTGCCCTAGCATTAAATGAAAAAGCGAAATGTAAAACAGTGTATGGTGTACATATATGTGTAAGGGGTGGGGGGTAAGGATATAAATCTATATCTGCTGTATGTACATTAAGTAATATGGGAAGGATACAGGAGAAGCTCCCTTGCTTCTACTTTGGAGGGGAAAAGGGTGGATAGGCACAAAAATAGGAGTGAATTTTGTAATGTATATATGTTAATAACATTTTGATTTTTAAAAATGTGATGGAGTACCTATGAGAATATAGTTTTTTTAAGGCCATGAAAATGACAGAAAAAATACTATTTAGTGGAAAAGCAGGTTATAGAGTAGTACATACAACATGATGCCATTTTTGAAAAATTGCAAGTTTCTGTGTTTATATACATAGAGATATGGAGTGGAATTTTCACCAAAATTGTAATGCATGGTAAAATTTCTGGTCATTTTGGATTTCATATTTATACTTTTCTGAATAATTTAATATCCGTGTTCTAAAAACAGTTAAACTATTAATAAAGGCTGACAAAAATCAAAGAAGCATAGGCAAAAAGGAAAAAAAAGCCTAGGAGGAAGAAAAGAGGATGGAAGAGGAGATGAGGAAAAAGCGTGGCTATAAAAATACACGTCTTCAGCTCCTTCAAGTCTTTGCTCACATTTCCCCTTGTCTGATCTCACAAGTCTATTAACAGTGCGATCTGTACGCCTCCGCCTACCTATCTGATCCCCTTTATTCAGCATTTCTGTTCTGTTTTTCCATAGCACTTATCACCTTGCAACACAGTATTTTTAACCTATTTGTTTAAGTACATTTTAAAAAACCTGGCATATAGGAGGTGCTCAATAAATGTTTGTTGAATGAATAAATGAGGTCTCTACTGAAGGTTGGTACTCTACTTAACTGGGTGATAGAACTTCCTTCATTGAGTGATATCCCTGTTGCAGAAGCCTGAGAATTTTTCTCACTTTGAATTTGCAATTCTGTATACAAAAATATAGTTTGTTAAGTCTTTGGGGAATGGTTCAAGAATAAGAAAATTTGTAAATACATTCTGTACATTATCATAAGTCACTAAGGAATGGTAGTTGAGCTTTCAAACAAGAAAATTGTCACCTGGTCCCTTCTTTTTCATTCTGTTCCTTAGTTCCCATCATCTTTCTCTTATTTTCTTATTTGAGATGGATCTTGTTCTTGTTGTGATTGTGACCTCAGCAACATGAGGTCATAGGGAGAGGGGTATGGGATCTGAATGGGCTTGGGGCTGGAAATTGACCCCTTTAGAGAGATCCAGAGGATTGCAGCAAAATCCAGCTTGATCCAAGCAGTGTGATATCCAAAAGGATACAAGAACAAGAATGGCTGGGTAGAAGGAGTCCAAAAAGCGAGACATTTTTGAGAGAAGAACTTAGGAAATGTTCTGAGTCACCATTTTTTAAGACATGTTTGCAGAATATAAATTCCCATAGTTATTAATAGGTTTTATGCAGACAAAAAGGGTTCTGTATTCAAATCAGTTTAAGAAACACTGAGTTAGGTGGTGTTTCTTTAATGCAAGACTTCCCAGAGGCTTTAAGATGCTGCTTTAAAATGTGAATCTCCAAGAGGGACTTCCATTTGCAGCATTTCCCTTTTTTTTTTTTTTTTTTTTGCTCCTGGAATCCATTTCTCTGCAGATCATCTTGCAGGACAACTCTTCCATCAAGCACATTTGATAGAGGGGACTGGTTAGAACTGGTCCCAGGTTTTCTGCCAAGCAGTTTGGGGTTTGTGTAAGGGCTCCAAAGCCACAGGGTCAAGGTGAGCCCAATCTTCCAAGGAATGGCAGCAGATCAGAGTGAACAGTCGGGCTTGAAAATCAGGTAGATGTGGTTTGGAAGGCTCCCACAACCACTTTCTAGTTGGGCAATTTGGGGTAAGACACTTAATCTTCTGCAATCTTGCACTTCTTTATTTATGAAATGGGGCTAATAATGCCCCCCTCTAGGGTAGTGGTGAGGACTTAAATGAGATATTATATATAAAGCATTTAGTATAATGCTTAACAGGGAGAAATTTCAATAAAAGAATGTAGTTGTATTTAGTATTGGGAAGGGTCTAGGTTTTTTTTGTTACTGTTGATGTTCTTTAGGCTGGTCCAGCTCTTCATTGGGGTAGGAGTGTTTTGCTACTCAATGGGCACCCCCATTTCCAAATTTCTCTCTTAACCTGCAGGGTCTGCAATGGCAGAAATGATTTCAGACCCCACAAGACAATGGGCTCAGGCTGTTGCTTTCCTCTAGATCTGGTTGGAGAAGCTCAGGACTGGGTCCTGGTGAGCTTGTAAATACTGCAGGAGACTGTGGCTCACAATACCTTATTTCTTTTTCCTTTATTCTGCCTTCACATGACATGTGAAACATCAACACGGAGGCTGACCTTTAGTTAATGTAGCAAACTATATTAGAATAGGGAGTTGAGCAGGTGATTATTTCTTACACGTTGCCATTTTTTTTCCCATCACAATGTTGAAGATTCATTTTACATTACCTAAGACTTTTTATAAATCCACAGAGAAAATGCCAAGCTGTAAACATGAATAGTCCTGTGATGCTGCTGCATCCTTTTGGGCCCCGTGCATTAGACTGCCTGACACGTAAAGGGCTATTTATTAACAGGAATTCAATATTACCTACAATAATCATTATCACAAACAATAGCTTTCTTGGCCTGGTCTAGACGACTCTGCATGGGTAGTGACAGTATAACAAAGCATCTGATTTACATGTTTAATTCAATCTAATTTTTTCCTAAACTGCCTTGTTCATTTTTAATGTGTGCTTTATCCAAAAATACTCACTTGCATTTGCTTTTTCTGCTTATAATCGGGTTGTTTGGAGCTAATAGGATCCAGGCATATGGTTCTCTCTGATTTGCTGTAATAGGGGACTACTGGAGCTACACACTGGGTCCATCCAAACATTTTGTCCAGATTTGAAAGGGTCAGGTGAACACATGACTTCCTCTTACATGTGCTTATGAAAATTGATATGAGTGCTTTTTTTTTTTTATAAGGTTTCTTTTATTTATTTATTTATGGCTGTGTTGGGTCTTCGTTTCTGTGTGAGGGCTTTCTCTAGTTGTGGCAAGCGGGGGCCACTCTTCATCGTGATGCGCCAGCCTCTCACTATCGCGGCCTCTCTTGTTGTGGAGCACAGGCTCCAGACGCGCAGGCTCAGTAATTGTGGCTCACGGGCCCAGTTGCTCCACGGCATGTGGGATCTTCCCAGACCAGGGCTCGAACCCGTGTCCCGTGTATTGGCAGGCAGATTCTCAACCACTGCGCCACCAGGGAAGCCCGATATGAGTGCTTTTTAAAGAAAATCCACAAGCATTTACTCTTTTCTACAAAAAAAATCTTTATTTCTAGCTTTCAAGTTGATTTTTTTTCAGTCTTTTTACCATTTAAATCAATTAAAATTTCGAATAAGAAAGAGCAAGGAATTTGATTAAAATCAAATTACTTTGCTGAAAAGAAAATCCAACTTGGATCTGAACTCTCCTAAATTGTTCACTCAGTCTACAAATATTTATTGAGCACTGGCTGTTGTAAGACATTATGTAAGATGCCGTGAGTGAAATAAAGATAAATTAGTCACCATCCCTTTCCTCAGCAGGCCTATAGTTCCATGGATGAAACAGGACTTAGACACAAATGTTTGTAATAACACCTACAAAGGAATCATAAGGATGAAAGAAAAGGAAAGGAAATAAAGTGCCATCCATCATAATTCAGACAAGGAAGAGATTAATTCTTCCTGAGGGAGGATTTGTACATGCTGAGGTGTATCCTTTCCAACATTTTCTGACTCTTTCCATCAATTCTTGATGGTGCCCTTGCTCTATGCAATGGTTGGGTTAAAAATTAGAACGAGACATCTCACAGGCTCACGTGCTTCTTGAGGTACACAATATATACAAGAGCTTTAAAAAAATACTAATCAAGGTGCTGATTTTGAATCTAAAAGTTTAATTTCTTGTTGCACATATTAACTTAGAAATACCTCTCTTCAACATTTATATCTACAAAAGTTTGAACTAAGCTTTGAAATTAGGAAATTAATTTTCTTAATGTTGATGAAGGGCAGAAGAAAGATGATCAAGGCCCGACCTACACAGAGTAGAAGCCACACGAGTAGTAGATAACAATGCAGGCTGAAAATGTTTGCAAACAGATGCCCTAGAACACAGCGCTGCCATGAAGGAAACTCGGAACACATGAGTCACTTCCTCACCAAGGAGTGGGAAGGCCAACATTAGCCTGCTGATGAAGAACAAAATTTAAAATAACCTTACTAAATTGGGGAAGTGGTCAGAATTCTTTTTTAAGTTCACTGAAGATAAATGCAGGGTGGTACTTTCAGAAGAGGGAAATGAACTATGCAAAAAGAAGAGGAAAAGTGACTGGTTACAGGCAAGGATGTCTAAACAGGAGCCAGCAATGGAAATAGATAAGGGGGAGTCAGTCATAACACCAGCTTTTTAAAAATTGCACGGTGTTAGGATGCAAAAACAAGAGCCTGGAAGGACAGTGAGGTCATCCTCCCTTTATGCTTGGGTTTCGCCAAACTTTTCCTAGAGCACTGGGTCCCTTCCTGAGTTCTATAGTTAGGACACCAAGAACATGGGGAACATTCTATCCCTAAATTCAGCCAGGATTAGAAAATAAGACCTATGCAAAAAAGTAAGGGTCTGAGATTGTTCAGAAGAGAAAGCCAAGAGATAACTAGATTGGCATCTTTAATTGGCAAGCTTGTATATATGTATATATAATTCAGCTGTTCTCTAGTTTCACTAGGGAGGAAACACTTTTTAGCTGCAATATGAATATTTGGGGTTAAATATTCAGAGAACTGTCTCAAATGGGGCCCAAACCCTAGTTTAGACACATTTTTCTCTAAGGTGGACGTCCTCCTTGCTTGCGGGGGGCGGTCAGGGACCTACTGGGGTGGGGGGGGTGAGGCAGTCCTTCGCTTTCTGGCTTGAATTAGCTTAACATTGGTTGAGATTAGCAGCTAATCTTTTCTTTTTCTTATGATTTTTAAGGCATTCTTCCTCCCCCAGGCCTACCTCCTGTTGGTGTTGACAGTAATGCTCTGTACTTCCCAGCCCTGATACAGGCCCTGCCCCTCACCTGCCTCTTCCCCTCTCTGCCATTGGAGAGACTCCCAACTCCTCTGCTCTCTCTGACCTGCCTTCATTCATCTGGACTGAACCGAAGCCCGCTCCCCACCCCAGGGATGCTTCTTCCCATCGCCCTCACATTTCCGCCCCCCCCACCACGTACTTAGGACCAGGAGGTAGGGCTGCCGTCCTCCTGGCCCCTTGCTGCTACTTCCATCCCATGCTAGTGTTTCCTCTTGCAAAAAAAAAATCTCACTTTTATGACCTTCATAGTTTTCATCTCTGCCTCCCCTTCTTGTCATTGTCTTCTGTCAGATTCCTGGCCGCTCCCTTCCCTGTTATTTTTCAAAGTCTTAGCATGTGGCCTGTAAGCCCTGCCACCACCCTCAGATGCTTCAATTCATACGTGACATTTGACAAAATGGCCACTCATTCCTCCAGTTCTCCTCTCCAACACTTCACTCCAGGTTACCCACTGCAGTGCACATACACGGACTGGGTCTTGCCATCCTGCAGCTCCTCTACCTTCAGAACCTCTGATGCAAACGCTCTCTGCGCATCACTTCTTCCCCTCCTGCTCAGCTCCTCCCACTGAGACCATTCTTCAGCCTCGGCAGGACTTCCGCTTCCTTGCTCAGCCTCAGCCTTACAGGGCGATGACCTTCTCCTGTCTTGACTTACCTCCTCCTTCAGCAGAGCTATGGTTCAGGATTTTAGAGCGCTTCCGCCAATGCTCCCTACTCCCTTGCCCTTGTCGGTTTTTGTTTCCCTTCTCTGGCAAAATCTCATCCTTGATGAAGCCAACGATCTACATCCAGCCCCCAGCAACTGAACCTTCCCAGGAAAGTCACACGAGAGCACGTTGGTTTTACTGTCAACGCATATAAGCTCATCTCAGGTGAACCCACTCACTGCATTTCTCTGATTAACTCACTCTCCTTCTTTCCACAAAAACTACTGCCCAGCTTCTCCCCGCTCTTGCGACCAGCTGCCCTCACACCACAGACACAGGCAAACATACACACTTGGCCCTCCCTCACTCTGCAGAAAAACAGCCTGCTACAACACAAGGAAGATTGAAGCTGTGACAGGAGTCTGTCACTGTCTGGATACCAGAGGGTCGTCACTCTCCCTTCCCCACCCACCTCCTCAGAATCTTACACTCTCCAGTAACTGCTCCCTCAAGGAGAGTCTCTCTCCAAGATGAAGCTTTTTGTCACACCGAAGGGCCTCCCACGTACTCAACCTCTGATGCCCACTCAGCCATTTCTCCAGCTGTCTCATCACAGCCAAAGCACTTGAGTTTTCTATCTTCACTGTCTCCCCTTTTATGTCCCACGTGTTCCCCACCTCCTCCTTCTGGCGTCCACTCAATTCTCCATTAAAACCAGTCTTGCTAGGGTCAGCATGACCTTCGTGTCCCTAGATTCAATGGACATTCACAGTCCTCAACTCACTCCGTCGCACAGCCGTGTCTAACACGGCTGATCCCGGTCTCATTGTTTGAAACATGCTCTTTCCTGGGCTTGGGTGACATAGAACTCTCGTCTTCTCCTTACCTCTCTGGCTGCCACCTGTCCTTCACACACTCATCCTCCTATACTTGGCCATTAACTATTCAACACACAGTGCCAGGCCCTCTCTCTCTCTCTTTTCACCGTGTTCTCTTCCTAACATACTGATCAATCACAAACATTCGCGGATGACTTACAAATGCCTATATCTAGACCAGACGTTTCATCAGAGATTCAGACCCACCTGCCAACTTGTCATCGCCATGTAGATGTCTCAAGGGTACATCTACAGTTCCAGAATTAAATTCATGACCTTACCGTCCACCAACCCATGGTCCTCTTCTACTTCCCTTATCTCAGCAAAAGACACTCCCGTCTTTCATGTTGTATAAGCCCGATATCTAGGAATCACCCTTAACCTCCCTTTCTTCCTAACTCACATATTTATTCTAACATCTGGTCCTGTTGGTTGTATCTCCTAAACATCTCAAATCCATTATCAACCTTAACCCAAGCCACCACCACTTGTCTATATGACTTCAGTAGCCTCTTCCTGCAACTACCTAGATCACTACACTCATCTCTCAGGGACTACACTTTCCCCCGCTCCTCCACTCAGCAGCCGGAGTGATCTTTTGGAAACATAATTCTGAGAATGCCGGTCTTCTGCTTAAAACCCTTCCACAGCTTCCATTGCTCTAAGAATAAAGATGAAACTTGAAACTAATATATTCAATAATATTGGATAATCGATTATACTTGATTTTTTTTTTAAAAAAAGATAAAACTCTTTGTTCTGCTTCTTCAGATGATGCCATGGTGAGCTTTCAGGACATGCTTCTTCATGCCACAGGGCCTTTGCTCATGTGGTTCCCTCTGTTTGGAATTGTCACTTCCTTAGTTAAGACTTCCCTTGTGGCTCTAAGTCAGGTCTCCCTACTATCAAATATCCTCTAGTATGGTTTCAGTTTTACAATTATTGGTATGATTGTGTGACTAATGTCTTTCTCCCCTACCAGAGGGGAGCTCTATGAACACAGGGACCAGGTTGGCCTGGCTCACCACTGTCATGTCCAGTGTCAAGAACAAGGTAGACCATCAATAAACATTTGTTAAAGGAACAAATGAATGCATGGATGCATGACCAGTATTATTCTTTTTTTTTTTAATTTAATTAATTAATTTATTTATTTTTGGCTGCATTGGGTCTTCGTTGCTGCACTCGGGCTTTCTCTACTTGTGGCGAGCGGGGGCTCCTCTTCGTTGTGGTGCGCGGACTCTCGTTTCGGTGGCTTCTCTTGTTGCAGAGCACGGGCTCTAGGTGCAGTAGTTGTGGCACTAGGGCTCAGTAGTTGTGGCTCTCGGGCTCTAGAGCGCCACAGTTGGCGCACGGGCTTAGTTGCTCCGTAGCATGTGGGATCTTCCCAGACCAGGGCTTGAACCCATGTCCCCTGCATTGGCAGACGGATTTTTAACCACTGTGACACCAGGGAAGTCCCATGACCAGTATTATTCTTTGTGTGAATCCATATGAATATAAATTTACTGTCTAATTCATAACTTAATTCTTGGGAAAAGGATAGTTTTCTTTAAAATCAGCTCTTAGAATATAGAAGTCACATCCTTTGTTACCCACATGTTCCTCTTAGATTAAAAAAATCCAAATATTCTGTTTGTCTAACAGTTTTATTTCAGATTTCCCTAATGGTATATAATATTATTCCACTTACCATGGAATTTGAAATAAAGGAACTATTTTGGTTTTCAGTTTGAAACTTTTGGGTTCTCTTCTTTTTTCATTCACTGATTTGCATCTAAGCATCTCCTTTTCCCTACTTAGCAGACTTTGCTTCCTACCAGGGCCTTCTGGGATGGAAAGGGCTGCACTGGGGGTTGGCGCTCTGCCACGGTGGTGATGGGCAGTCACAGTGGCTCATTGTGCAGGGCGGTGCCTGTTACTACCAGAGCCCAGGACTCCTCAGCTCCAGTTCTGGTACATGTTGTCCTCACTGCTGTTCCTCTGAGGAGTTGTTTCTCATTCTAAACTTGGCTTGGCAGTCTGAGTTATTCCTATCTTTTTTTTTTTTTTTGAAGTATAGTTGGTTTACAATGTTTCAAGTGTACATCACAGTGATTCAGTTACACACGTACCTATATATCTATTCTTTTTCAGATTCTTTTCCATTATCGGTTATTATAAGATATTGAATATAGTTCCCTGTGCCATACAGTAGGTCCTTGTTGGTTATCTATTTTATATATAGTAGTGTGTATATGTCACTCCCAAATCCTTAATTTATCCCCCCACCTTTCCCCTTTGGTAACCATAAGGTTGTTTTTCACGTCTGTAAGTCTGTTTCTGTTTTGTAAATAAGTTCATTTGTATCATTTTTTTAGATTCTACATATAAGTGATAGCATATGATATTAGTCTTCCTCTGTCTGACTTACTTCACTCCGTGCAGCTTCCTTCCCATGTTCCTCTTCCCCCCACCACTTAAGCACTCATGTCCCTCAGGCCACCACCTTGCATCTCCTCTTTGCACTTTGTCTCCTCTCCTTGGGGACTCTCTACTCTGAAATATGTAATGCCAACTCAGACCTCTTTCCTGATTTGTGGATGCATGTACTCAACACCTACTTGCAGATTTAACCAGTCACCACTGTTTTCATTGAACATAAAGGTGTGACAGACAAAATAGGATGGATGACAATTCCATAGGAAGCACCTATTCCCAGGGTCAGAGAGCCTTGCAGTGGCCTCCACTTCCCATCACACATAGGATCTACTTGACTATCACCAAGCTGAGGTTATGCTTCCCTGCAGTGGGCACGGGTTGCAATAATTATCCTCCTGTGTGATAACATCTTTTGGAAATAGAAAGTGACATTCTTGTCACACCACCAGTATAGCCCAAGATACTAGTATGCATGATATGCTCATCCGTGTATTCTCTCTTCTGGGGTTTAGAAAGATACAGGAAAAGTCTTATAACTCCAGAAAAAATTTCCTCACTAATAATATCCATGGAGAAACTGTCATCTGAAAAATCTAATGGTAGAAATGTTCAGGCTCTAGCACACAAGTACATTATAAATTTACCCTTAAAATCGGGCACTATTTACAATTAAATGATTGACTGCAACATAATTATTAATTATAAAACATCCTTTGCTTTACAAAAGAAACATGATCCCTGGAAGTCCTTGGTTTGGTATTTAACTTAATTAGTGAATTTAATGCATGTCTGTGAGATTGCTCATTTTACACTTCTGCTAAAGGAAGGTGGCTAGCTTGTCAGAAAGAATTACCTACAAATTGGCTAATTAATTACTTCAACCCTTATGCAATGAGATTCACATGGAAATAGAAAAGGGCATTCTAAGGACAAAAAAAATCCTCATGGCCGTCATACTTCTTGTCCCCAGCTCTAAAGAAATGTCTATTTGTGGGCATCTAATCAGTAAAAGAACTGCTTGGCTATAAAGCAGATTGGCTTCAGGAAAACACATATATATGGAAATTGTTATTACTTCTTATCTAGAGAGTGAAAAATATACAGTAGCAAAAACCAACTTTTCAACATTTAATATAAAATGACTGTTCACAGATATGAACAGTGCCTGCATTTAACAATTGAAAAAAACAGAAACCAATTAAAAACAACATCTATGCAAGGTTATTTATACGTTTACCAGACAAAATAGTGGAAGCCTGAGGAATTTAAATCTTAACAGGCTACAACGATTCAAAAAAGGCCTTCAGGCTGACCTAACGTAGCATTTTACTGAATACAGGGTCTCACCTCTTGTTTTGAACCACGTCTAACTAAGCCTGCAATGATAGTTCCTAGACCAACTGGGTTGTGCCAGTGTTCCCAAAATCTGGAGAATGATGCCACCACATTGCATGTTACAGAGCCACATCAACTCCATCCAAATTCCCTTCAATTCACAGTCAAGTAGCTAAAACTTCCACATTAAAATAAATCAAGAGTTATTACTGATATGCCTACCAACCACTGGAGTGCCTTTGAGGGGCCCGTGCCTTAGACCTCTGTAATAATACATGCTTAATGAAAGATGCCTCTTTATCAGAGGGTATCATGCAAACTCCATAGTTTGCATCCGTACAAGAGCATTCATGCTCTGAATCATACTTCTGAGCCCATCTCGTGTCCCACCTCTCCTCCCAGGACCCCCCATTTGAACGAATGTCAGAATGGATTTGATAACAGATTCAGCAATTTGTTGAAAAGCTGATATCGTATGAGAGATAATGATAGAACCTGGCTATTATCTGCGGTTACGATCTTGTTGATCTTGTTGCTTTAGACTCGAACTGTTGCATGTCCTGTGCGGATTATCATGTAGGGGCATACTTCTGCTGCATTCCTAAGGATCAAGGTGCTTTTCCCAAGTTCATCCAAGTTGGTAGAAGAATTAAATACAGAAAAACGTGTTGGGTGAACAGATCAAAGTGAATGTGATTCTGGCCTCTTGTCTGTTGCTGCCAGAGCCCTCACAGATCGGAAGAACTCAAATCAGCTTACATTTTTTAACTAAATATATTTGGCTAGGATTCCAAGTCACCTTCTTGTGAGACCAAAACAGGAAAAAAATCAGGCCAGAATGCAACCTTCCATGGTCAGATTTTTAAAATATGAACTTTGCAGTATGGATGCCAGTTAGGGAATATTGGTTTTGGGGTTAGCAGCAAAGCAGGTATAATTCTCCCCAGCTCTGGGCCTTTTGTTTGTTTTTTCACATCAAGACAGTGGGGAAAAAATGATATTTAGATTTTATGAGTTTAAGCAGTTCAATCTATAAGATGTTGGAATGGTTATAAAATGTAATACTAATGATAAAAATAATCCTTCAAGATAAGATAAACCTTGCAGAAACATAACATGATGCTGTTAATTATGTTCATCCAAAATGCCAGATTGTATCAACTAAAACTAGGAATTGAAGAAATTAAATTCTGCTAAATTTTTTATCAGACCCCCCAAAGGAAGTCAATAATTCTTTCCATTAAAATATGATGTAATTATTGACATTAAAATGAGAGAAGGACTTCCCTGGCGGTCCAGTGGTTAAGACTCTGCACTTCCACTGCAGGGGGCATGGGTTTCATCCCTGGTCGGGGAACTAAGATCCCACATGCCACATGTCAAGGCCAAAAAAGAGAGAGAGAGAGAGAGAGAGAGAGAGAGAGAGGGAGAGAGAGAGAGAGAGAGAGAGAAGTCCAGGTGTTTTTAATTTACAGGAAAATGATAGTAGAAAAATAAGAAGCAGTGTGTGGTGGGCACTGTGGGCACCACCCAGACCCCCTCTTCAGGAGGGGGACTGTCATTCCCTGCAGCTGCTGGGAGTGCTGCCCACTGAAGGCTCAGGCTGGGTCTGTCCCAGGAAGTGCCCTCCCCTGGAGGAACTCCCTTGCCCTTAGGACATGACCACATGACCCCTCTCCAGGGGCAGCCCATACCCATGACTGGCCAATGCAAGAGTATAAATCCCTACCCACCTGCCAACCCTCCCTCTCTCCTCCCCCACACCTCAATTTGGAATGTTCTAGAAGGGCCACCCTCATCTCAGAGCTCCAAGTAGATGAGACTGAGGCCTCTGATGCAACTGCACCGAAGTTCAGCTTCTCCCTCAGCCCAGTCCTCTCTTCCTCACACTGCTCCTGAGTGCACCTTCTAGCAAACTTCCTGCAGGCAAATCTCCTCCTGTTTCTCGGGGAACCTGACCGGTGACAATTTGTGACTTCCAAATCACTCTAGGGAATAAAGGGCAAAGTACAGCTAAAGTAAAATTTAAAATGAAACCAAAATTAATTTTTATAAAGAGTTTTTTTTTTAACTGAAAGCATGAAATGAGCTAACAAGATCAATGTGTATGTTAAAATCTCCTCTATTAGGAGACAAAGACTCCCCTAATGGATCAAAAAAACAAAATCTAACTGTGTCCTATTTTGTCAGTGTTATTTATTTCATAGATATCAGCTGAGGTCATCTTGACCTTTTAAAATTAAAATAAAATTGGCTCGAGCCTTTAGTTCTGTGTCCCTAGGGAAGCACAGTGCCCTCCTCTGATACTTCTTCGAATTCCTGGGCACTTACACTCTCGCCGTCACTTCTGTTCACCACTGGACACTTGATCTCATTCATGACTCACCATGGTTGTTTTCCTCTCTCCACGCCCTACCACCCCTGCTCAAGCCCTTTCCTTGATTCTCCCACAAACCTCTCACACAAAGCAGAGGTGTGCAGTCTATTCCATTGGGCTGGGGTTGGGGAGATTGTTTTAAACCACAGTGATTCAAACAACTTAAAACTGGATTTGATATTCATATTCTTAAAGTTCTTCGATGACTAGAAGCAGCTTCTCATGGTTGTCTCCTAAATATATACAATGCCCCTTCTAAACAGAGCTCTAGAATCAAGTAATAAAATATTTTTCATCCTAGTTTCTTAGTAGAAAAAATTCGAAAACTACTGAAAAGTCCAACAATAAGTGAAGAGTTACTTAAATTAAGGGTGCTCCATATGGTGGGAAACTGGAGACATTTTAATATTTCTTTGTCAAATAATATTTAATGGCTTGGTAAAATGTTCTTGGTATTAGAAGTAAAAATAGTTAAAAAACATAATTGTGTATAGACAATTGTGTATAGTTTGTGACCCAAAATATATATAATTTAATGTATATTAATATATATTAAATGTACATTAATAAAATTAATTAATATATACATTTAATGTACATTAATAAAAAAGATTGGAAGGAAATATACTAAATGGTTAACTGTAGTTTCTAGGTAGTGAGATTAATGATCATCTATTTCATTTTTTATAATTCTCTGAATTTTTTAATTTTAAAAAATGAATACATACTTCTTTTAGAATTAGGCCTAATAAACCATGCTATTTTGAAATCCTTACTGGGGATTTACTGTGGGGATTAGAAATACCTTAATTATTTGGGGGTTGGAAAAAAGCAATCATTTATATTAATTATCCTCAAACCTATTAATTTTTTTATAAGGATGGGAAATCAGGGCCTTCTGAAAAGGATGGCAATATCTCCCATTGTTTTGCTGAGTATTTGTTGAGAGAGAGAAGGAAGGGGGGGGGGATTGATTGACACCTAGAAAGTAATAAAAATTAACTGATTGATTCTATACTCTGAAATTTCTAGATGGTAGGATTTTGTATTAAATACAATTAATTTGCATTTGTAATTCAATTGTATTAAATACTATTTTGTATTAAATACAAAGAGTATTTCTATTATCATAGGTGCAGTTGTCTAGTTTATTTTTTTATAAATTCTCTATCAACTATTTGTAAATCATAGAAGTAATGTGTTCTTTTTTAAACTGAAAAACCGTGAATGTTGTTTTTCTAAGAGAACATGAAATCTAAATTACAGAAACAGGTATATTTACAGTGCTGCCATGGTCTCCTCTATGGAATGGTAATAGTAGTAACTAGGTCACTGATAATTATCAATATAAGACCAAGAAAGTACAGTGTTGTCCCTTGAGGGACCGGATAGGACTTTCCCTCCACATCACACATTTCGCCTCCCTCCCTGCTGCCATTCCTCAAACCCCCTCCCCCATAACCCCCGTTAAAGTGGCTTCCCTGTAACATAACCGTGCACTGTGTGCTCAGATGAACCAACCTACTGTCCAGGGCACATGAAGGCACTCGTGGATTGTGTCCGTTGAGAAAGGCACTGGCTTCCAGTTAATAAGCCAGTGTTCCACTAAGGAAACAAAAGATGAATAATGGGCTAAAGCAGCCCTTATTAAGACGTCTTGTCTTTCATAAAGTCTGAGGAAACGGAAGAGGAAAAGCATTTTTCCTAATTGGCTTCAAGTTTTCCTTTCACCCACTAATCAAAATCTATTAGGAAGGAGACGTGGATTTCTTGTTCTGGCATTTTCCTCATATCAGGCCAGCAACACCCTCTTCGTCAAGGCAGAGCTTGATTGGTTGGATCCAAAGTCACCATGTTTCCTAAAGTGGGGCTTGGAAAAGCACCAAAGATCTTAAAATGCAGACCCCAGGCCTTCCCCCAGAAATTCTGACTCAGCAAATCCAAAGCAAGCCCGGGAATCCTCATATTTTACAAGCTTGCCACTGATGCCCATACACATGAAAAGCTAAGAACCATATAGCAATGCTATGTGACCATTGAACAAACTCTTGGCAATTTTGAAGTGTGAAACTGGTAACTTCCTAAGGCCCGTGATTCCCAGGACCTCTGTTTTTACAGATAAAAACCTACAGAATGTTTTTATCCCTTTGACAAAACATCTTGCTCTATGAACTATAAGTCCTTAGGAAACTGGTGAGAAGGGTGGAAATCTCAAGAAATCATCTAATCTCTCTCCTTCCAGCCAGAATGAATAGAAATTTGGTGCCATCATGGAGATTATGCTTTTTGTTCCGTTAGTTCAGAATGTATGTTTTAAAATAGCTTTTGCTCTGACTGTATAAATCAGTTATCCATAATTACTACACATGTACATGTGTGTATATGTGTGTGAGCTCTTCAGCCCCCAAACCACTAGTAAGACCTAGAACATACTTTTAAAAATGCTTTTTTTATGATTATAAACATAACACAGAGTTACACAAAATTCAAATATTACAAAAATATTCAAGGTAGAAAATGAAAATCTACCATAATCCCCAAAGCAGTCTCTCTATATATGTACATATGTGTACATATATGTATATGTGTATATCCAACTTTTTCTATATATGGAACATTCTTAATATAAATGGAATTCTATAAAATATAGTGTCATACAATTAGGCAATACATGTTGGACTTGTTTCCATGGTAATACCTCCTTCTACCTCCTTTAATAGCTGGATAGCATTCCACTAAATGGCTATATGATGGTTTATTTAATTATTCTTGTGAGTAATCAGTTTGGTCTACTTTTTTATCACAAACAAGGCTACAAGGAGCACTCTTGATCCTACCGAGTCTTCAGATTTCTGCCCATTCGTCTCTTTTTCAAGATATCTTCCCTGATCCCTAAATTAGGTTTGCTTTCCTAATACATGCTTTCACAGCGCCACGAATCTCTCCACTGTTGCCTGATCCAACTCGAATTTTACAGGTACTTGTGTGACTATTTGATTAGAATCCGAGGCCTCTTCCAGACTGTGGGCATTGTGTGTGCAGGGGTCTACCTGGTTTTGCTCCTTGTGCATCCACAGCACTCAGCGTAGTGTCTGGAAAGTTGTAGGCTCGTGATAAGTATTTTTCAAACGAGCTAATAAATCTCCTTGCGCATTTCAAAAGTGGTTTCTGTAGGATAAGTTCCTACAGAAAACTTTTTGGAAAACCTAAACCAAAAGGTATGAGTACTGCTTTATTTTTAATAGATTTGAGTTTATATTCATAAAAGTATTATTCGTCATAGAAAAGCTTCACTTTGCTTTTCCAGATGAGGAATATAATTTATAAATATAGTAGTGTATATTAATATATGATTTAAAAATTAGTATTCATATGTTGAGGTTATGCACTAGAAATTTTTACATATGGTGTGTATAATCAAAGAGTACTAGGATCACCACATTACAGGAAAGAGATCTTTTTTTTTTTTAATCATTTTTTTTTTTTGGCCGCACTGTGTGGCAGGCAGGATCTTAGTTCCCCGACCAGGGATCGAACCTGCACCCCCTGCAGTGGAAGCGCAGAGTCCTAACCACTGGACCGGGAAGTCCCAGAAAGAGATCTTTGAGGAAGGCAAGACTAGGCCCCGGAAGTAGGCATTCAAAGCCCTCCACTATCTCACTCAACCTTCCCTCTCAGCCCTGTCTCCCAGTTTTGGGCCCATGCAATTTGTATTTTAGCTTGGTCATATGTTCTTTTTTCCCCACCCAGCCTTATCTTTCCCCTCCATTCTACTTTTGTTCCTACCTGGAATGCATTTCTCTCCAGTCTCCCTGTCTCTTCACTGTCAGATCAAATGTGCCTTCCATCATAGAGCTTTCAGGATGCCCAAATTGGAATTAATTCCCTTCAGATGTGTGCTCTGAAGTCCTTTCTTCCTAGTACTATTATAGTACTTACTCTGTAGGGACTTGTAGTTATTAGTTAGCTTCCCAGAATTAGATTGTAAAGTCCTTTGGGGTGAGTAGACATTATGACAGATAGATGATATGTGATAGATAAATAGACAGACTCTTTATGAATGAACCATTTATTTATTTATCAAATACATATTTATAGGGTGCTTTCTAATGTGCCAGGCACGGTTCTGGCTCAGGGGATCACTCTCTTTAAAGAACTTGAGTCTAAAGCAGAGAGAATGGAGTGACAATAAATAACGTCTAATGACATACTGCATTAGATATCCTGATAATTTGAAATTGGGTTTCTGACTAAATTTGTTTCATTATACTCCAATACTTTCTTAATGAGTCTTTAAATGTGTTCATTAACTTATAACATTATCATTTTTACATTATAAATTCAGGTTTTAAGAAGTTTACTGACCGCTCAGTCAATAAAATTATATCTGCCAGCAACAGTGGTAACTTCCCAAGCTGTAAAAAGAAGTTTTGGGACTTCCCTGGTGGTCCAGGTCCAGTGGTTAAGACTCAGCGCTTCCACTGCAGGGGGCGTGGGTTCGATCCCTGGTCAGGGAACTAAGATCCCACTTGCCTTTTGGGGTGGCCAAAAAAAGAGTTTTGTTTGCAGCTACTTTACTAGGCTTTACTGAGAGGTACAATTAAGTTGGAGGTGAGCATGATTCCTCATTCGTTGTTCTTTTTAAAATGTCAGTGCAGTAACTCTCTACTAAAACAATAGAAAACACAGCCTCTGCAAATAAAATAGAGCAAATTTGATAAGCCTTGGCTTTCTTTTTCACTACCCGTCACTACCACCTATTACAATTGGGTCCATCCTTGGCTTCATCCCTAAACTTGATCAGAAAACTTACTTCTATAAAATTTCTCCTAGTTTTGGCCAAGTTTCTGGGAATTCAGACCAGTTTAGCAACAAAAAGATTTTGTAGTTTCTTACAGCTGCTAGCATCTTCTGTGTTTTCCCACTTTTACAGCTAATAATCACGCTGTTTATCCTATTTAGGCTATTTCTGCCGACTAATCAAATATATATTATGTTTCTAGTAATGTCCCATTCTCTCTGACTCTCTTGCCTCTCCTCACACAAACTAGAGAGAACAAACTAACTAACCACACTTTTTTACTGAGTTGAATAGAGAAGGCAGAACTTTTTTGGTTAAACCTTTTCAAATCTGAAGGTTTCTGTACAACTAACTTCCCAGTATTTTCAACTATTTGTTCTTTCCCATTTGAAAGAGAAAAGTTTCACTTTCCTTCTCTATTAGTCATCCCCTCCTTTAGCCATTTTTTCACAAAGTCACTTCCTCTATTAATTTCCTAATAATGTGCAATTTTTAAACTACTTGTGGTGCATACTTTCTTAATAGCATACGGTCATCATTCAAATCATTAAATAATTTTTAGGTACATAAAAATATATTTAGAACTGCTCCTGGCTTTCAGATTTTCAAACAGAGATTTATCTCACTATCCTCCTAAAACAAAACAAAAATAAAAACTTATATTGCTTGTTTTCTCCCTTCTTGCCGTCCCATTAAACATTATTAAATGTTAGATGCAGCCCTGATTTCTAAATGATCCCTCAAGGAAACTATGCTCTTATCCATTCATCTTTTTTTTTTTTAATTTTATTTATTTATTTGTTTTTATGGCTGTGTTGGGTCTTCGTTTGTGTGCCAGGGCTTTCTCTAGTTGTGGCAAGCGGGGGCCACTCTTCATCGCGGTGCGCGGGCCTCTCACTATCGCGGCCTCTCTTGTTGCGGAGCACAGGCTCCAGACGCGCAGGCTCAGTAACTGTGGCTCACGGGCCTAGTTGCTCCGCGGCATGTGGGATCTTCCCAGACCAGGGCTCGAACCCATGTCCCCTGCATTGGCAGGCAGATTCTCAACCACTGCGCCACCAGGGAAGCCCTCCATTCATCTTTCATTCATTAATTCAAAAAACATTGACATTGGCTTTGTAGTAGGCACTGGGCTGGGATACACGATGCAGCTCACAAAGCAGTGGTGGGATGAATTAAATAGAGCATGGTTACAGCTGCTACTCTCAGCAGAATCTTAGATCCCTAAGCTACCTTTCTGCGAGACCCAAACAATAATTTGTTCTAGCCTATTCTTCACAAGATCACTGAGACTCATAACAGGTATTGGGAAAACCAATGTTGTTACTAATATGTTTGAGATACAATGTATATGTAATTGATCTATTAATTTCTTAAATGTTTGCTTAAAACAATTTACAAAGAGAAAACTTGCCCCCTAAAACTTTGTTTTAATTTTTCTTATTTGAAAGTGTGTTTCCTTACCTCATGTGGACTTATAAAATTCATTTGTTGGCTTGTATTCAATTAGCAAGGAGTGACTTTGAAAGTTTTTATAAAATAGGAAAAGATGGCTGAACCAGCAAAATTTCTTAGATGCGTAAAGTTGTACAAGAAGCCTGGAACCGTTAATATCAACAAAAATATCAACAAAAAGTGATTTTCGTAGCAAGAAAGAGAGTGACCTAGTACCATACAACAGTAGATGAAAGTAATCTCTTTAATTTTTATAAATGATCTACAACCCTCATTTATACAGTTGGAGACTCTACTTTGAGCCCCTCTGTCAGGAGCAGTGACCCAATAAAGACTCTCAGGAAAAGTAACCCCCTAAGAAAGTCAGCATGTACTTGAGAAATAGGAAGCTGACAGATATTAAGCCCTAGGCAAGTAATAATTGCGTGAAGAGCAACAATGGTGGTGGCCAAATATTTTATTCCTGTTTCTTTGATACTAGCCAACCCTCACATTAAAGGATGTTCAGCCATGATATTTGTGGTTAAATGGCTGCTATATTCTCTCCAGTTACTAAGGAATTTATGTTACGTATGAGGGGGAACTTCCTGACAGCAAACTAGTTGAACATTCAGATGGGGAGTATGGCCAGTATATTTTAGGTACTGCCCTATATGACTGACTCTTCAAATATGTTCCCATTGTACTACGTTCCCATTGTACAAACATTCTTTTCTTACTATTCTTACAGTCCAGTAAGTTAAACAAGTCTTTCTTCAAAAATACAATTTGATAAATTTGTAAGAATTGTCCCGCTTATTTTTTGCGTCCCCAGTACCGAGCCAGGTGCCTGGTATACATAAGGTATTTGATAAATGTTGATTGAGTTAAATTTTTAAAGGTGTTATTATTTGCTAATTTCCATAAAACCTTTCTATTTGGTAGATGGAGATCCTGTGGGAAAGAAAGGTTTCATTTTTTGTTAAAGCAATAAAACATTGACTAAGGAAAAAAACCAAAATTACATAAAGACACACATCAAATTTCTATAGAAATTACTTTTAATTTTAAATTACTTTTACTTTTCTTTTGAATTACATTGTGTAGTTAAAGATCATAAGGTATTTTTTAAAATATAGAAGTTAAAATAATTAGTCATGCTAATCATTAATAATACTTACAATAGTAAATCTTATTTGGCCTGTGGAGAGAGTTTATCCTAGTTCATTTCAATATATATTTAGAAAGGCCTAACTATTTTTTAAATATTATAACACATTTTAATAAACGAAGGCATTTAAACTTTATTCTCTCTCAATCCAAACATGGATAGCATAGTGTCTATAATGTGTGGAGAACTTAGCATAAAAAGTCTTGATTCATATCTGAAACTAGACATGCTCTGATTTCTTCTCTTCCTTCATTCCGTTAAGCTGGAATCACAGATGATTTAAGGCAAACCGCGTGAGAACCTGTGTCCTCTATGCTTTTTTCAGAACGCTTCCACGTGGTCTAATTTGGACAATGCCTCATCCTGGTTCTGAATGGCGGCGTGGAAGGCTGTGACTCTTTGTCAGATGGATTGAACCCTTCCTTTTCTCTCTCATTCTAGGCTTAAGGAACCACGGTTCTGTAGACTTAGTCTCTGCCAGGCATTGATATAAAGAAACAGTAATATCAGCACACATGTATTATTTTTATCCCAGAATATGCACCATGGTTGTGACAGCAGATCGAGCCTGCTGTCTAATGGATACCTGAGTATTCTAATCCCCTCCTGTCATTCCTGCCTTCCTCTCCTGTTCCTTGTCTCTGCTGGCCGAGTGGCTAGGATTCATTCCTGATGTAGCCTTCAGATTATCTTGTTTCGTTTCTCTTAGGAAATTCATACATTTTACAGAAAAGAAACCAGACTCATATTGTAATAAATCCACCTTTATTAAATATCAAATCTTAGAGAGTTAATCTAGCATGTGAGTGTGTTATCTTGTGCCCTAAACAGAGTACACGCTCAAGCCTTTCCTTTCTTCCATGTGTTTAACAATGTGTCAACCTCACTGTCCGGAAACTTTCATTCTGCTTCACAAGGGCAATCTATACACTGCCCATTTTGTCCCTTTGTCTTTTTCTGCAATAAATTCTTCCAGTGGAGCCAAAGAAAGAAAACAAACAAACAAACAACTATGACCTTTCCAATATATCATTTGAACCAAAGTTCAGGACAAATTAAGAGAAATATTCAGCTAATTTTGTGGCACACATACAAACATTGGCTCAACTTCCTTTTTATTTTATTTTATTTATTTGTTTTTGGCTGCGTTTGGTCTTTGTTGCTGCACACGGGCTTTCTCTAGTTGTGGTGAGCAGGGGCTACTCTTTGTTGCGGTGCGTTGGCTTCTCATTGCGGTGGCTTCTCTTGCTGTGGAACACGGGCTCTAGGCATGCGGGCTTCAGTAGTTGCAGCACATGGGCTTAGTTGCTCTGCCGCATGTGAGATCTTCCTGGACCAGGGCCCGAACCTGTGTTCCCTGCATTGGCAGGCAGATAGATTCTTACCCAATGCGCCACCAGGGAAGTCCTCAACTTCCTTTAAAAAATACTTTATTTCTTGGCCTGAACTATCTATTTGCTTTGGGTATAGACAAAGTAAGTGGTGTGTGTGTATATAAAAAGTAATAAACAGAATATATTAATAAAACACTTCGAAATATACTGTGCAATACGTTTTGGTTTTTCATTTAAAGAATCAACAAAGCTTCTGTGTTCATAGAAGACACGTGAACCATCAGAATGTATTTATTCTGTTTCTAGCATGTCATTTTTCCAGACAGCGAACACAAAAATAAGGGCTCTTTCAGCCTAGACTATCACAATTCATCTGCATCCTAAAGGCAAGGGGCCTTTTGGAAACAATCATTACATTGTCCTTTCAGCAATAATACACTGTAACACTTTTCAATTGTTTCCACAGAGTCAAGGGGATTCGGCCAACGGTGATAGCCTCGGGCAAAGCAGGCAGCTACACCAGTGTAAACACATCCTTTATAGCTTCTCATGGGGAAATGCAAAAATAGATAACATAGGCACAATATGACAAATTATTACAGGCTATTCTGACCATGCTTGAGATGTAGGTAGTAATTTTTAATTATAGTAGTAGTAATTACTACTATAAGTAGTAGTGTAGTGTAATTTAGTAGTAGTAGTAGTGTAGTGTAATTTTCCCACTTTCTGGGAAAATTAGAATCAAATAAAATATGTCCTTTCCCTCAAGAGCCTAACATCTATGCCGCTAAAGCATGTATTTATCTAGCCTCGCTCTAAACTGCCCGTTTATAGTTTGTATTTCAACACATCCAGGAACACCAAGAGTCCTCCGTCCCTGAGGAGAGACAAAGTAGCCTGTTCTGAAACACTCTGTGGCTTCATAGCTGTTCAGACACTACTTTGCTTCACACAGCTTTCTAATTCTCCTCATCCTGTCTCCTACCCCTTCATCAAGAGGATGGAAATGGGATTTGACCTCTTTTCTCCTTCAGTGGTGCACCTGATTAGACCAATGTGGGAAAAGAGATGCTCTGAAGAAGAAAAAAAAACCATACACAGCCTTTGTGTCCATCTACAGTCATGGCCACGGACTCAACCCGGTCTCACCTGGCTGACAAAGGAAATTGCCTCTCATGTCTTCATTAGGGCACAGAATCCATGTAAATCAATTGCTGAGGTCATTATCTTTCTGTAGACCCAGTCATATTCAGGCCTTGGCCCCTTATACCCATCTGCCCCCCCCCCCAAAAAAAAAACAAGAAAAAGAATCACAGGTTGAGTTTGGGCACCTCGTTCTTTACCTGCCGGGTTCTAACCTGTGCTTGCACCTGCCCTGCTCCCATTCACCCACAGAGCTTGGCCAGCACAATTTGACCCCATGACGAGGGCAGGGCTAAGTCAGTTGTGGCAAAGGCAGGAACAATTGTGTGCATTTTTGCTGTTTTGGTTTTTTTTTTCCAGTTATTTCATCATTTTTTCAGATTGTCAGCAATACACTCTCACTGTAGAAAATCCAAAAAGTATAGACAATTATAAAGGAACAAAGTGGGAACTCCCTGGCGGTCCAGTGGTTAAGACTTTGCCTTCCAACGCGGGGGGTGCGGGTTTGATCCCTGGCTGGGGAGATGGGATCCCGCAGGCCTCAGGGCCAAAAGACCAAAATATTAAAACAACAACAAAACAAAAAACAGAGGCAATGTTGTAACAAATTCAATAAAGACTTTAAAAAATAATAATAAAATAAAGGAACAAAGTAATACTACCACCTGGAGATAACCCTACTATTAGATTTCCCTACTAGAATGGTTTTTCCTGGTTCAAGAGTTTTTCAACAATGGGAATGGCCAGTAAATCTTCACAAAGTTATGCTGTTATTTCTCTGCTTTCACCTCAACAACTCTGGAATTTAGTGGTATTTCTTACACTTCATTGTAGCTGCCTATTTACTTGCTTGTTCATGCCTTGTCCTTAAGGGAGTGTATCACATAGTAGTTGGTCAATAAACACTTTCTAAGTTGAGGTAATGTTGGTTTATAACATTATGTAAGTTTCATGTGTACAACATTATATTTCTACTTCTGTATACCCTACATTATGCACACCACCCCAAATTTAGTTTCCATTCGTCACTATACAGTCAATCCCCTTTACCCATTTTGCCCTCCCACACACATTTCTCTGGTAACCACTAGTCTGTTCTCTGAATCTGCATGTTTTTTTCTGTTTGGTTTGGTTTGTTCATTTATTTTGGTTTTTGTTTGTTTGCTTCTTGTATTCCACATATGAGTGAAATCACATGGTATTTGTGACTTATTTCACTTAGCATAATACTCTCAAGGTCCATCCATGTTGTCACAAATGGCAAGATTTCATCTTTTTTATGCCTGAGTAGTATTCCATTGTGTGTCATATATACCTCACATCTTCTTTACCCATTCATCTATTGATTGGTTGTTTCCATATCTTGGCAATTGTAAACAATGCTGTGATGAATATAGGGGTGCATATATCTTTTCTAATTAGTGTTTTCATATTCTTTGGATAAATACCCAGAAGTGGCATTGCTGGATCATATGGTAGTTTTGTTCTTAAATTTTTGAGGAACCTCCATACTGTTTTCCATAGTGACTGCACCAATTTACATTCCCACCAACAGTGTATGAGTGTTCCCTTTTCTCCACATGCTCGCCAGTGCTTGCTGTTTCTTGCCTGCTTGATAATAGCCATTCTTACAGGTGTGAGGTGATATCTCATTGTGGTTTTCATTTGCATTTCCCTAATAATTAGTGATGTTGAATACCTTTTCACATGCCTGTTGGCTGTCTATATGTCTTCTTCAGATAAATGTCTATTTTAGCTCCTCTGCACATTTTAAAATCAGGTTGTTTTTTGTTGTTGAGTTGTATGAATTCTTTATATATTTTGGATATTAACCCCTTATCAGATACATGAGTTGCAAATATCTTCTCCCATTCTGTAGGTTGCCTTTTCATTTTGTTGATGGTTTCCTTTGCTGTGCAGAAGCTTTTTAGTTTGACATAGTCCTATTTGCTTATTTTTGCTTTTGTTTCCCTTGCCTGAGGAGACCTATCCTGAAAGATATTGCTAAGACCTTGCCAAAAATGTACTGCCTATGTTTTCTTCTAGGAGTTTTATGGTTTCAGGTCTTACATTCAAGTCTTTAATCCATTTTGAGTTGATTTTCTTGTATGGTGTGAGATGTCGTCGTTTCATTTTTGTGCATCTGACTGTGCAGTTTTCTCACATTTATTTATTGAAGAGACTGTCCTTTCGCCATTGTATGTTCTTTGCTCCTTTGTCGTAAATTAATCGTCTATATATGTGTAGGACAATAAACATTTCTTAACTGAAGTAAAATAAATCAGTGTAATTATCCAGCAATGAACTTCTAGGCAGAATTGGAGGCCCAGAATTAAAAGTTTAGTTTTGGTTCACAGTCGTAGCCAAGAATAAGTCAAGTTTTATCTGCTGAGGAATATGTATTTTTCTTTCAGTGTAAAACATCTATGTCTTACTTTAATTAGCTTGATGGAATTTTCTATCTTTGATGATTCTGACAGAAAATAGGAAGCCAGAGAATGATCAGTATTTAGCAGTTTCTAATTAGAGTACTTCCCATTGTTAACACAAATACCTTATTTTCAAACTTTGTTCATAACTCTGGAAAAAAATCTAAAGACAGCATAAGATATGACTGAGAAATCCAGATCTGAAGATAGAGGATGTGGATTTAAAATCTGGTTCTGAAATCTGCTTCCTTCAACTTTAATCAGATTACTAAACCGTCCAAAATTAAGAAACCACTTGTAGTTTCTTCATTGGTGCAATGTAGATAATGCCCACTTCACTGAATTGTTTTTAGGATTAAGTGAATTAACAGGCAAAAGCACCTGGCAGAGTACCTGAATACGTGGTAGGCGCTCCAAAAAAATGTTCGTTGAATCCAAGGGAATATGCTCTCTTATGTTATTTTTCTTTCAAATTTATGTTAATTCAATTGAAAATTTAGATGACACAGACAAATATAATTTACAAATTGCAAAAATTAACAATTAAAGAATAGAAACTCAATGGTCCCTATTAACTTTTAAATTATTCACTGTTTTTAAAACTTCCATAAAAGAAATTCCAAACAAACACAATAGATGTAACGGTGAATTCTTTCAGGTATTTTATGAAGAAACAGCTCAACATAAACACATTTGCAGAGACTACACAGAGAGAAAAAGACTTTCCCACTTATTTTATGACGACGGCATGATCCTAACTCAAATCTGAAAATGGCATTAAATAAAATTTCCCTCAGGCACAGAGGCAAATATTATAGATAAAATATTAGCAAATTAAATCCAGTGGCATATACAAGGAATAATGCATCTTGTTTAAGCCTCTTATTTTTAGGCTGCACTTTTCTTCCATTAAATAATTTTATTTATTTAATTTACATACTTATCGGTGCTCTGTGTGAGGAAAAATAATTTTAGATTTTTAGCTATAATTAGTAGCTCAGGTAATTATTATCCTCTTCATTTTATAAATGGAACAATATTCAGACTCAGTCATTGGAGTTGTGTCTACTTGAGACAACCATGCCTATCATGCAGTATAATCTGGGTCAAAACATTGTTCCCCTTTTCCTTTTAATATAGAATTTTACAGAGAATTTGTGTGAGAGACAGATGATTGTCTTCTAACCCAAATAGCTGCTTGAGTCACACATTCTTGCTGCAGCAAATCAGTGAAGACACAGAATTCTCGTCCTGAGATCTGAGACGTTGGTGTAAAAGTTTAAAACGGAGGTGAGCAGTCACATCAGGTGTGTCCTGGGGGAAGGACAGCTGACTGACCCCCCAAGGGACACCAGCTCCAATTCCCCATAGTCCAGGACACAGCCCACCAGCCTGCTCATTCCTGTGCCTCTGCAGGCTGGCTGGACTCAGGGGGCTGACTCACCCTGCCAACATCGCAAGAGGTGAAGTTAGTAGACCAGCAGGCGAGCTGGTTCGTTTGTAATGAAAGATACAGCGTGTGGGTAAAGCAGACACTGGTGTTCCATGCCCCCCCCCCACCCCCCCTGCCCCGTCCACCCTGGTTGAGCTTTGTGGAACACCAATTTATGAGAACTTTGTTTGGTAAACCCAGAATCAGAACAAGAGGAATTAGCTGTACAATTCACATGTTCAGTGGCACTGAGTGTTTGGCTTCTGTCCGTTTCACTTAATTCCTTTGTTGCCTTCCAATGTCTCAGGTAAAATGAAGTCCTTTTAGGAGTTGTTATTGATAACCATCTGGCTTGGGCACCGTGACTGAATGTTTCAGTCAGGATTTTAGTGCCTGGAGTGGTCAGACCAGTAAACAGTACTTCTCAGAAATGTTCACCTTGTTGGCCAGATTCCTTAAATTTAAAAAAAAAAAAAAGAGTTTAAAATAGAGGGAAAAAAGTAAATTGATCCAAATAATGCAGCCTGATTGCCATGGTCCTTAAACAGACACAATCTTAACCTGCCTGGAGCCAGGTAAGGTGAAGTGCTTTGAATCACCCACCTTTAGTCTCTTGCCCACAACTGTGGCTGGAGAGACAGGGCCTAATGAAGGAGGTGGAAGAGGGGAGAGAAAAGGCCAGTGGCACAGACATGGCTTGGGGTGGCCTTGTGAACACTGTGAGCTGAGGTCACCTGTCTCCCTTAATTGGTAAGGACATCAAACATTGCCAATTGTTCAGTTTCACTTAGTTCATTTTAGTTTCCATCCCTCACCTGGTGCTTCTATCTTCTAACAAAATTATCAGTGGAAACACTTTAAAGGGCCATTTTAAAATAATATGTAAAAGCTCTTAGAATGTCCAAAGACTTCAAGTTAGCTAATTGTATAGGAAGAGCATCTCAGATCTAATAGACACTCTGCCCCAAGAGAAAAAGCAGGAGCCATGAATCGCAGTTTTAAACACATTGGAAATTAGCAACACCAAGCAATACCATGATCAGTTTCTCCTGACAAGTTGGGCTACTTTTTAAATACCACTTTCATAAGACCAGAATTAAAACGAAGAGAGTTTTGTTTGATTTGTTGGTTAGTCTTTAAATTAAGGCTTCTTTACTGACTTGATAAAAACATACTTCAAAGTATTTCATTCCAGTTATTCTGATTGGCTTTCTATGAAATTTTATTGCAGAAATGTTATCTAACCCAAGGACAAGTCAGATATGAAATCTCTGTTGTTTATCACCAACGCCCACAGACTAAAAGAAGAACACAACCACTTTAACCTAGTGGAGAAGGGTTTCTCTTTCATTAGTTCCCAGCTATTTTTAGTGAAAACTAGTCACAGTAGGAAGAATGTGATACAATAACTCACATGAGAGTATTAATGACTATATCAACTAACCCTGTTGACACACCCAGAGTATTAGTATTTTAACTAGGGACTATGCCTCAACATAAAAGAATACATTTCAGTTAGTAGTGGAATTTCAGGCAACAGGGACACAGTGAGAGCGGCGATGAATCAGATCACGCCACGTAGCAATACAGCCTGATGGGGCCAAGTACAAGCTTTCAGTTCAGCTCACATCCAACTTGAGTCCTGCCTCTGTGACCCTGGGCGAGTAAATTGCTTAACCTATTTCAGGTTCCGTTTTCTTACCAGTAAAATGTAGATAATAGTTATACCTTCTTCATAGGATTGTCATGGAAATTAAATGAAATAATGCATAGAAAGTGCTTATGCAGGGCCCGGCATATAGAAAGTCACATGAAATGGAAGCTGTTGGTTAAGAGTTACCTATCTATGCTATAATCACAAAGGTCTGGTTCTACAACAAGCTTCCAAATTCCACATTCTCTGCCACCCACTTACACTTAATATTTCACAAATGTTCTAAGTATACAAATCTAACACCCTTGTATTTATGGGAGAAGTAGACTGTTACTTAAAACTTTTGAAGAGCTAGTTAACCCTATTTACCAGCCTATATATTTATAGGCTCTAGTTTCTATTTATCTGAATGTACTTATGGAGAAAGCTAGAAACATCTGATGTTGAACCCTCAGACTCTCTCCTTCTTTGGCAAAATATAATGCTTGATGATAATAGGAACTTGTGACTCAAAGGCTAAGACAAAGGAGAAAATGGAGAACTGAGGACATTAGAAAAAATACCAGGGAAGCATCTTTAAAGACAAAAGGAATGGATGGGTTCATTAACTCGAAGGAGGGATTCTTTCACAATGTATGTGCATATAAAATCATCAGTTGTACACTTTAAATATCTTACGGTCTTACTGATGAAAGAAATCAAAGATGACACAAACAGATGGAGAGATATACCATGTTCTTGGATTGGAAGAATCAATATTGTGAAAATGACTATACTACCCAAAGCAATCTACAGATTCAATGCAATCCCTATCAAATTACCAGTGGCATTTTTTACAGAACTAGAACAAAAAATGTTAAAATTTGTATGGAGAAACAAAAGACCCCGAATAGCCAAAGTGGTCTTGAGGGAAAAAAACGGAGCCAGAGGAATCAGACTCCCTGACTTCAGACTATGCTACAAAGCTACAGTAATCAAGACAGTATGGTACTGGAACAAAAACAGAAATATAGATCAATGGAACAGGATAGAAAGCCCAGAGATAAACCCACACACCTATGGTCAACTAATCTATGACAAAAGAGGCAAGGATATACAATGGAGAAAAGACAGTCTCTTCAATAAGCGGTGCTGGGAAAACTGGACAGCTACATGTAAAAGAATGAAATTAGAACACTGCCTAACACCATACACAAAAATAAACTCAAAATGGATTCGAGACCTAAATGTAAGACCGGACACTATAAAACCCTTAGAGGAAAACATAGGAAGAACACGCTTTGACATAAATCACAGCAAGATCTTTTTGATTCACCTCCTAGAGTCATGGAAATGAAAACAAAAAAACCAAATGGGACCTAATGAAACTTAAAAGCTTTTGCAAAGCAAAGGAAACTACAAACAAGACGAAAAGACAACCCTCAGAATGGGAGAAAATATTTACAAACAAATCAATGGACAGAGGATTAATCACCAAAATATATAACCAGCTCATGAAGCTCAATATTAAAAAAACAAACAACCCAATCCAAAATTGGGCAGAAGACCTAAATAGACATTTCTCCAAAGAAGACATACAGATGGCCAAGAAGCACATGAAAAGCTGCTCAACATTATTAGAGAAATTATTATTAGAGAAATGCAAATCAAAACTACAATGAGGTATCACCTCACACCAGTTAGAATGAGCATCATCAGAAAATCTACAAACAACAAATGCTGGAGAGGGTGTGGAGAAAAGGGAACCCTCTTGCACTGTTGTTGGGAATGTAAATTGATACAGCCACTATGGAGAACAGTATGGAGGTTCCTTAAAAAACTAATAATAGAATTACCATATGACCCAGCAATCCCACTACTGGGCATATACCCAGAGAAAACCATAATTCAAGAAGACACATGCACCCCAATGTTCATTGCAGCACTATTTACAGTAGCCAGAACATGGAAGCAACCTAAATACCCATTGACAGACGAATGGATAAAGAAGAAGTGGTACATATATACAATGGAATATTAATCAGCCGTAAAAAGGAACAAAATTGGGTCATTTGTAGAGACATGGATGGATCTAGAGACTGTCATACAGTGTGAAGTAAGTCAGAAAGAGAAAAACAAATATCGTATATTAATGCATGTATGTGGAACCTAGAAAAACGGTACAGATGAACCGGTTTGCAGGGCAGAAATAGAGGCATAGATGTAGAGGACAAACGTATGGACACCAAGGGGGGAATGTGGCCGGGGGTGGTGGTGGTGTGATGAATTGGGAGATTGGGATTGATATATATACACTAAAATGTATAAAATAGATAACTAATAAGAAACTGCTGTATAAACAAAAAATAAAATTCAAAAATTCAAAAAAAAATAAATATCTTATGGTCTTATTTGTCAATCATACCTCAATAAAGCTGAAAACAAATAAGTAAGACTACGTCTGCCATCAAAAGAAAAGAGACAAAAGAAGGAAAATAAGTAAATAATTAAGGCATAGCTGAATTTATTTTTTGTTTAAATTAAATTTCTATTGGCATTGTCCCAATTTTGTAAGTAACAGAATAACTGCAGAAAGAAGAGAGCCCTTTATAGGTTAAAAGGTGTTGGGAGGAGAAGCAAGAGAGGTGGTGCTAACTGGCCTTGAATGAATTTGCAAAATGACTTTAAATCTCCATGAGTCCTGGGGTAGCCTCTGTAGTGTTGCAGATGTAGAAGTATGTATCTGATCTGCTTTTGTGGTAAATCTGATGACCAAAATTATAAGCTGATAATCAGGAAGAAGCTGCAAGGAACTTAGGAAAAAGGAAAATTCACTTTACCAGGACTTGTGACTGTGATCGCTATCAGGGAAGAAGTTTTCCTCTAGCCCTCTAGGTTCTTCTGACTGGTCTTAGAATTAAATTGACCTGAGACAGATTAACAGGAGAAAATCAAACAAAAGTATAATGACATGTATATGTGGGAGAGACCCAGGAAACCTGAATAACTCACCAAAATGGCTGAATCCTTCACCTTAAATACCATCTTCAGCTAAACACAAAAGAGGATGTTGGGGCAGTGGTTTGGAACCTCGAAGGGGAGGAGGGCAATTCACATGGAGATGGAAAAGCAAATGTTGGTAAACAAATGTTTGCTGGGCCTGCAGAGACACTGGGACACACAGAGGAATTTTTAACAAACAGACTTTGCTAGGTTCCTCCCTGTCTTCACACCTAGTTCATACTATAGTTGTCTATGGTAACAGTTCCCTTCTGGGAACAGGTCCTTTATCTCCATTCTTTTAGGTAGTTGGGGGGAAGGTCAGAGTTTCTTCCTGAGTCTTTCGGGCCTTATTGTTTTCAGCTCAAAATAATCTGCATGCCAGAGAGACATTTTGGGGTGGCAAATATTGCTCCCCCACATCACCATCTGTTTAAACATCTTACACTTTGTAGCAAACAACTAACAAATTTCCTTTCCGCCAAGTTTATCTAAGTACTTTCTGTATATCCAAATCAACCAGGAATTTCAACCTCTCTTTTCAAGTGTTAGACTAAAATTGTCTTCTAAACTGGAGGGAGGTTAGGCTATGGTGTAAAGCATTAAAAATGTCATCATTCAGCTAAAAAAGATGAATCAGGCGGTAACCTCTCTGAACATAAAATTCAATGACGGGATCTATTTGTCCTCAGACCTAATGAGATTTAACTCTCAGGTGGTAAAACGTGAGACATTATATAACAATTATTAGAATTAAATGAAGTGAAAGGCTTCAGGCTAGTCCTCATTTTGATCTATTGATTAAAACAATATTAAGCATCTATAAAGTACTACAGCGTGGTCCCTATTGTGTTTAAAATAAAGGTTATGACCTTTTCAGTTAGAGGCAAATGTGTGTACTTTGAAATACTCCTTCTGACCCTTATAAAACTATCACCTTGCATCTCACGAACATCAAACATTTTCTGATTTTAATTCATCATTTTAAATTTGAAATTGATGCACTAAAGCTAAATGAATCATATTAATGGGAACCCTAGGGAACCTCACCTAGTGTCAGTGTCTGGAATTCAGAGGTTCATTGGATAAAAAGGAAGAGATTTCCGGAAAGATCCCCTGCAGCTCCCTTCCTTGTGAAGCATTTGATGACAGACACTGTCATATCTATTAATCAAATCTTCTGTACCCTGTGCAGTGTCTCAGCTGTACTGTGGAAATCAAGTCCCTTGGTTTTTTCCACACTTGAACCAGAGTAAGAAAGGAGCCATACCTCTCTGAGACCAGCATGGCAGGAGCCTGGGGAGGGAAACTCAGCATCTGGAATTCTGGGTCAAATGGTCCTGCTCAGCAGATATTCCCCTGCCAGCATGAGGCTTAGGGATGGTAGGGTATTGTCTTTCGAAAGACAGTGACATTTCCCTATAATGTCTCTGCCTCTTAGCTTCTGGACCTGCTGCCCTGCCTTGAACATCTAACTAAGAGTAGATTCTGATGGAAGGAATTTGGAGCCAGATGAGAGAGAAAGACAGTGGTAGATCTGTCTGAGGTCTCTGGAGTATTTCCACATTTGAAGGTCTACTCATTGGCTCAGTTCTTGTTGGGCTTGTTTAGATGTTAATGGTAGGTTCCTCACAGTGTGGATTCCACAAGATAGATTCCCCCTCTATTTGCCCACTTCCTTCAAAAATCAATGAGTTTTTAAAGCACCTATTTTTGGGAGTATCATGGTTGATTTATTTCTCCCAACAGAAGAGATTTGGGGCAGAAGAAGTGTGATAATAACAAATAAATATTTGGTTTTTGTCCCTGGGTCCTGACACAGAGTTTCTAAAACCCTTGGAATTTCCTAATAGGAGCATCTTTTGTTATTCGTAATGAGCCTCTTTCAACCACACCTGAGTTTATGTTAATAAAGTAACTCTTGGTGGGACTCTAAATAGCTTCAGAATGGGGGCTGGTTGCCAGAGAAACCAACCCTGTGATTAGAGGATTGGAATTTTCAGTCACACCCCCCAGACGTCTTGGGAGGGAAGAGGGGCTGGAGATTGAGTTCAATGACCATTGACCAATGATTTAATCAACCATGCCTACTCAATGGAACCTCCATAAAAAACCCTAAATAATGGAGAGCTTCTAGGCTGGTGGACACATTGAGATGCTGGAAGGGTGATGCACCCAGAGAAAGCATGGAAGCTCCCCTCCCCTCCCCCATACCTTGCCCTAGGCATCATTTCCATTTGGCTGCTCATAAGTTGTATCCTTTATAATAAACCACTAATGTAGGTAAAGTGCTTTCCTGACTTCTGTGAGTCATTCTAGAAAATTGTCAAACCTGAGGAGGGGGAGGTCATGGGATTTATGGCAGATTGGTCAGCATTAAGGATGACAAACTGGACTTGCAACTGGTATCTGAAGTTGGGGCAGACTTGTGGGACTGAGCCCTGAGCCTGTGGGTCTTTCTAACTCTGGGTAGTTTGTATCAGAATTGAATTGAATTGTAGTACACCCAGTTTGTGTACAGAGAGATGGAGAATTAACTGGTGTGGGGAAACCCCACGTATTTGGTGTCAGTGTTGTGAGTAAAAATGGCACAGAAGAAGGAACAATAAGAACTCCTCTTCCCTAACTATCCCATTTCTCACAAAATACAACCATGGGGGAAATAGAGCACAACCATGAGCCAGACACGAGCAGAGAAAAAGATAAACTCTTGAACCATCTGACAACAGAGGGTTAGGGTAACTAATTAGAAGTAGAGGCTTATGGAAAAAACTCTTTATAATAATATATATTTTAGAGCGAAGCACAAACTAATATAACACCTCCATACGCGTTTGCAGGTTTTCTCAATCTATGTCACTGTTATCTAACAATGCTTATTAACAAACCCCTTTTCTTATTTGTTTGGGGTTTTCTTCTTATTTAACTACTGGCTATGTAGTTTCTTTGTTATTCAGTTGGTGGATGCCTGTTACCATTTAGATTTCAATTCAATCCTTTAAGAATGTGTTTTTAATTTCTCCCAGAAAAGACCACATTTGGTAACATCTTGTCTCCCAGCTCCCTGGAAAGACGCCCTGTGTGGCTGCCTTCCCTCTGAATGGGCAGTGCTTTGTATTGGAGGACTGGCTCAAGCTCATTGGTCCTCAAACTTGCACATTAGAATCACCTGGGAAGCTCTTAAAAATCCAGGTTTCCAGGCAGCACCCCTGACTAATTAAATCAGAATCTCTCCTGTATGAGATCCAGGCAGAGTCTTTTGAAAAGCTCTTCAGGTGATTCGGGAGTGTGGCTGAGGTTATAAACCACTGCTTTAGACAGAGGTCTTACCTGAATATTACAACCTGGCCTCCATGGAAGTCTCTGGATATACCATGAGTCAAAGGAGATAACTTTTCCTCACTCATCCTCCTAAAGAAATCCTAAATAAATAAAACAAAGCAAAAGCAGCTATTAAGGTAGAGTTCATGTTCTTTCTTTCTGCTCATTCCCTCCATTTTTCTCTTAAGAGCCATCTCTCCAACCTTAGAATAAAAGGCCAAAGTAGGTAAAAATATCAATGAATGGTCCCTACTGTCTCATTTTATGACCTTTACTATTATTTCCTCTTTTTTTTTAATTTATTTTTTCTCTTTATTTGCTTTGTGATTCTTCTGCCTACATAGACACAATATTGAATTTATTTTGTGATTTGGGGCAGTTTAGTAACAGAGTTGGAAGTGCATGTTAACTCTTTAAGCAAAAATAAAAATTAGTCATTTTAGCATAATATAGCTGTCCTGGGAATTTAACATTTTTTGTGTGTGTGTGTGTGTGGTTTATATCCTTTATTCTGTCAATGTGGTATATCACATTCATTTGAAAAAAAATTTATTGGAGTATAGTTGATTTATAATGTTGTGTTAGTTTCAGGTGTACAGCAAAGTGATTAAGTTATACATATATTCATTCTTTTTCAGATTCTTTTCCCATATAGGTTATTACAGGTTATTGAGTAGAGCTCCCTGTGCTATACAGTAGGTCCTTGATGGTTACCTATTTTATATATGATAGTGTGTGTATGTTAGTCCCAAGCTCCTAATTTATCCCTCCCTATTATTTCCTGATGTTGGCTCTTCGTATTTAGTGCCCAAGGATGTTTTAAAAGTCCTTGGCAACTTGTTCTATGAGAATTAGTTAATACTATGTATCTGTGGTTCTTTATTCAACTTAATTCAGACTGAGTCATCAATTCTATGTATTATCCAAAATCTGAATTAACACTTTGTTGTCTCTTCATCTGAGGCAGTGTAGAATTTAAAGTTCTCATGAACAATGATGACCCCTTATTCACTCATGTATCCCAGTGTCAGTAGAGCACCTGACCCAGAGTCATGGCCCATAAATGAATCAGTTAGTTAAACAATGAATAAACAAATGGACAAATGCTGGGATGCAGACAGCTAAGCACTTACTGAAGTCAAATCAGAGAGAAGTTCACAGGTAAGGCAGAAGATGTGTACCTACAACCAGTGCACGGTTATCAAGGAAGAAATCAAAATCAGTTCAGGCAAAATGTCCACAGTCTCTAGTCAATTGTCAATGAAGGTGAATATG
This sequence comes from Balaenoptera borealis, assembly GCF_965194805.1. NCBI lineage: Eukaryota > Metazoa > Chordata > Mammalia > Artiodactyla > Balaenopteridae > Balaenoptera > Balaenoptera borealis. The sequence goes on along the minus strand of NC_138866.1, from coordinate 172,268,599 downwards.
AAGACATATAAATAAACATAGCTGAGTAACCGTAACAGGCTGAGAGTAATAAAAAGTCAAAATGAGTGACATGCATAAATTGAATTAGGTAATTTCATAGAATCTGGAGATAACTGTGGCTTAAAGTCACTGAGAAGAGCTCCGTGGACTCAAGATAAACCTTTAAACACGGGCACGATTTATGTAGTCAAGGCAGGGAAATGGCAGAGGCAAAAGATTGGAGTTGCGAATGAATGGGGGGCATGAAGAAGCAACCAGGAGATGAGCCAAGTTGGATCAGAAGTTTCCTGGTGGGGAAAACAGAGTGAATGTGTGTGTGTGTGTGTGCATGTGTGTGTGTGTGCGCACGTGTGTGAGTGTCTGTGATAAATGTATGCTGATATTTGAGTTTCATAATAATTTATGTGGTAGAAAGTTTGAAGGTGAAGAACCAGAAACAGGAGGCAGTTTATTACTGTGATAACCCAGGTGCTGAGCATCTGGAAACAAGTGTAGGTAATAAGAACTAGAAAGAAAAGGTATTAAGACGAAGAGTCCATGAGACTTCAACACTGGTGTTCCATGAAACAAAGGAGAGGGAAGAGACAAATATGATTCTAAGGTTTAGAAAATCTAAGTGATACCGAATTAATAAGAAGATGAAGTGAAAATACAGATCTCTCAACATTTTAAGATAGTATATAAAATCTTCTTGTTAGGATTACAAAGGCAATCTTGGGTAAACAAACTGGAAGTAAAGGTCTGTTCATTTCAGTGATCAGCTCTCAAGAGGATGTATAAATTACAATGGTAAATTTAAGCGGACATTTGATATAATTTATTTTCTGAAGCACATATGTACATTATTTTCAATGCAATTAACTTCTAACTGAAAATATCTATCCCAATGTCTGACAAGCTTTCTAATTTTGTCAGAGAAAAAAGGTTTTCAGTAGGGCAGTCATGTATATAACACATTCTGAAGATTTATATCATCCTTGAATTTATAGGCCAGAGTACGTCTTTAAGTGATCCAAATAAAACACAAGCAGAAGGTGAAAGAATAGTAATACATTTCTGTATCAAATGCACATTCTGAATAAATTTCATTTGTTTTAACTCTCAGTGAAATTGATGGAAACATCAGTATTCTTCAGTGGGACAGTCAAAAAGAAGATAGCCTTTTAAACACTCCTAGCAATAATGTTTCCAATTATATATCACAGCAATCATGAATAGCAGCTACTTGTATAATTCAGTAATTTTGATAAGCAGTGCCAACATTCTCTGAATAAAAACGATTGAACTGAAGTCATTAGATCAGATTCTTATATTTTCCCTTATCTGGGCCTTTACTCTTGTGCCATCTCACTGGAATCCTTCTCTACGTGGTTAATAATCCATATTCTACCCACACTCAAGGGTCTGCTCAAATATCATTTCCCCTTTTCTGAAATTCCATTGCACTTGCTGTCTTTACATCTTGTCTTAGTCTGTTCAGGCTGCTAAAACAACAACCACAGACTGGGTGGGCTTATAAACAACAGTAATTTATTTCTCACAGTTCTGGAGGCTAGAAGTTGGAGATCAGGGTGCCAGCATGATGAGGGTCTTCTTCCGGCTTGCAGAATTATTGTATCCTCTCGTGGCAGAAGGAGGAAAGGGAACTCTCTTGGGCCTCTTTCATAAGGGCACTAATTCCATTGTAGGGACCTAATTACATCCCAAAGCCTCTGCCTCCTCATAACATCACCTTGGGGGTTAGGTTTCAATATACGAATTTTGGGGGACCATATTCATCCCTTAGCGCACCTCATTTAGACTTGTCGTTTTCCATGCTTATTATTTGTTATCTTATCACTAGTGGAAGAGTCTCCCTGCAGGATGGAGGAACAAATTAAATGACACCTCCTCCAGGAAGTACCCCATAGATCCAGAAGGTGGAACATTCTGCAGTTCATCTGACCTTGTCTCTTTAACGAGACAGTACCATGAAAAAAGAGACTGTGCCACATGAAATAATATCTATGATATGTAACAATCAGATGTCTTTCATGGTTTCGGGTTCAAATCTGGTTTGGACAAACTAGATATAAAGGACTTTTTTTTTTTAGCACAATTGGAGAAACTGTAATACAAACAGGATGGTAGATAAGAAGAAAAGTTAGGGACATGAAAAGTTGAAGATCATTAACTGAAAAAAAGCAACTAACAAGTCAACACAAACAGTAGGACCCCCTAGAAAAAAGATGTGGAAGGCTATACACTGAGCATTTAATAGTGATAATCAGTGGGCAATGGAATGGGATCTTTTTATGATCTTATTTCTGGCTTCTCTGCATTTTCTAACTTTCTACAATGTACATAATCTGCATTTTTTTGCAGTAGAAGTTTATCTTTTTAAGACTGAACTCTCCCTGTATCCCAGCTAACCTGTCCCTGCCTCCTATCGGCTTCCGCTCCCATGTTACATGTCAGTTGTACCCAGATCCACCCAGGAGCCCCACCAGGGACCTGGCTTTCCCTCACCCGCCACAGATTTTACCTCCTCAACATTCTCCAGTCTGTCTACTTCCCTCCTTCTCTTCTCCCACTGATCTTGATCCAGGCCTGATTACCTCTTACTGGGGGTTAAGCAGTAGTTTTCCAGCCAACCTCCTTGTCTCTGGTCAGCTTCTCTCTTCCAGCAGCCACCACAGTGAGCTCTCCAAAATGCCAGATGGGCAGTATTATTCTCTTGCTTAAAATCTCTCAGTCATTCTGTATCCTCCACAGGATATGATCCAGGCTCTTAGTATGGGATGGAGGTCTCTTCAGGACTGGCCCTTGGGGATGCGTGTCCCTCTTCATCCCTTGCCTCACGCTGTCCTAAGCTCCAGCACTACCACCTTGCACACATTGTGCCCTTACACACCTCACTCCTTTTCCTCGGGCTTTTCCTCTCTCTTGAATGTCCCTCCCCTCTCCCCCTTACCTACACAAGCCGAATTCCTATAATCCTCCAGCAAACCTTCCTTGGTAGTCCCTGCACTCAGGCTGGGTGTCCCTCTCTCTGCATTCAGGGACTGTGCGTACTCTACTGCTGTATTGACCACTTACCCCAACATCGGTAACCATCGGTCTTTGCATCCGCATCTCCCAGTAAACTAGAGGCTACTCCCAAGGAGGCATTGTGAAGTATCTTGTTCACAGTCGGGTAGGTCGAGATACCCACGTCAAAAGCTGATCTGAATGGTGCGCCCCTTCAGCAGTGGGATTCCCAAAGCTTGTCCGAGAAGCAGCACCAGGACTGCAGACAGGAAGTCTGTCCCCAGAAAGGGTAACGCACACCCAGGGACGATGATGGTGGATTATCTCTGTGCTTGGCTGGATTGTGAAGTTACTGGAAAGCCACCAGCCTCCTGGGTTCCAGATGCCAGCCTGAGCCAACCCTGGGATTCTCTTTCCACCTGGCTTCCTGCCTTCTAGACCCTAGTTTCATTCTGGCACAGATACACACAGATGCTCTATGGCCTTCCAAAAGTATATTCTGTAGAATTTGACCCACGTTATTCAAACTTCCTATGCTGTAGTTTAGTCCCTGAGACGGGCTCCTGGGCAGTAGACCCTGATGACCAGTTGCTCCCTTGTAATTCCCAAGCCTAAGACTCTAAGCCTTGTTTTTCCAACTATGTCATAAGCTCCCCAAGAACAGGGCCAGGGCCTCTATACATCCTGGTGTTTAATGCCTAGCTCAGTGTTTTGCATGTAGCAAACTCAGCCCATCTTTGGGAGTTCACTTATTTCCTGATTATTATCTTTCAAACCACTCATAATTCCGTGCTCTATTTGCTAACACTATTTTTGACATTTCAAGAACAGCCTGTATCCTAATCATGGGTTAGTATCTTTAACCATATCCTCAACTTCAGGTGATTTTAAAGTCTGCTACCAGTCCTTTTCATCTACACACTCCCCATTAGTTCATTTCTCCTCTGACTTGCCTCTTAAAAATTAATTTTAGTGCATTTTTATTTTATTTTTAAAAATTTTATTGAAGTATAGTTGATTTACAGTGTTGTGTTAATTTCTGCTCTATATCAAGTTGACTCAATTATACATATATATATTCTTTTTCATATTCTTTTCCATTATGGTTTATCACAGGATATTGAATATAGTTCCCTGTGCTATACAGTAGGACCTTGTTGTTTATCCATCCTGTATATAATATTGAATAGTTTCCATCTACTCATCCCAAACTCCCAGTCCTTCCCTCCCCCACCCCCCTCCCCCTTGGCAGCCACAAGTCTGTTCTCTATGTCTGTGAGTCTGTTTTTGTTTTGTAGATATATTCATTTGTGTCATATTTTAGATTCCATATATAAGTGATATCATATGCTATTTCTCTGTCTGGCTTACTTCACTTAGTATGATAATCTCTAGGTCCATCTATGTGGCTGCAAATGGCATTATTTCATTCTTTTTAATGGCTAATATTCCACTATGTATGTATGTATGTGTCACATCTTCTTTATCCATTCATCTGTTGATGGACATTCAGGTTGTTTCCATGTCTTGGCTATTGTAAATAGTGCTGCTATGAACACAGGGATACATGTATCTTTTTGAATTACAGTTTTGTCCATATATATGCCCAGGAGTGGGATTGCTGGATCACATGGCAACTCTATTTTTAGTTTTTTTGAGGAACCTCCATACTGTTTTCCACAGTGGCTACACCAATTTACATTCCCACCAACAGTGTAGGAGGGTTCCCTTTTCTCCACAACCTCTCCAGAATTTATTTTTTGTAGACTTTTTAATGATGGCCATTCTGACCAGTGTGTGGTGTATTTTTAGCACATTTGAAAGCACTTTTTGCCAAAACCACACTGGGATCAGCTATATTCTGGAAATATGTGTTTCTTTTTCAATTGCCTTCAACTGGATTATTAAATTCTCTTTTTTCTTCCAAGTTCTGTAGATGTTGCTCTATTACCTCCTGTGTTCACTGCTGGAGAGGAGAAGTCTTAGGCTAAGCTGGCTTTAGTTCTTTGGGAAATAATATCCTCCTAAGCCTTCCTTCTCCCACACCATGGAATGATGCACAGTCAGCTGTCAGCCACATGGCCAATGTGGGGCCTGGATTTCCCTGGCTAGAGTCCTCTGAGGCCCATTAGACCGTTAACTGCTGAGAAGAGACACTGTGAGGGCCTGGAGGACAAGGTAGGGACTAAGCCTGGGTTCTGGGACCCAGTGTCTTCAGGGTTCAGCATAGGAGAGCAAGTGAAAGCAGACAGAATCGGAGCAGGATGAGGGAAGCCTTCCGGTCCATTTCAGGAGCCTGAGATGTGATATGAGTGGATTACTCAGCCTAGATTCAAGGACTGGGGCTAGAAAGATAGGACCCTTTCTAGATTTAAACATTTAACTACAATATGTACTTTGTTTTTTCACTGTCTTTGCAACATGCATGTATATCTTCTATCTTTCTGTTACCTTCTTCTACCTGCCCATGATCACCCATCTCGAGCCTTTGTTCTTAGATTTAGATGTTAAATGTTATTAGATTTATAAAAAGATTATTTTCTCTGTTCACTTTTCATTATTATTTCTGATCTATTTTCTCTACTTAACTTTTTTCATAACAATAGTTTATACATTGGCAGCTCTCCATACCTGCCTCTTTATTCAGATTTTTTCTTCAGAAGAAAACATAGGAGAATATCTTTGTGGCTTTGAGTTAGGCAAAGATTTCTTAGATGGGGTATAAAAAGCACAGACTATGAAAGAAAAATTTGATAAATTGAACTCCATCAAAATAATGTTTGTTTCTTGGAAAATACCATTAAAAAATGGAAAGACAAGCCACAGATTAAAAAATATATATTTATAAAAGATATATCTGAGGGACTTCCCTGGTGGTCCAGTGGTTAAGACTTTGCCTTCCAATTCAGGGGTGCAGGTTGGATCCCTGGTCAGGGAGCTAAGATCCCATACGCCTCGCAGCCAAAAATACAAAACATAAAACAGAAGCAGTATTGTAACAAATTCAATAAAGACTTTTAAAATGGTCCACATCAAAAAAAATCTTAAAAAAAAATTAAAATAAAAGATATATTTGACAAAGGACTTGTATCTGGAATATAAAAAGAACTCTTAAAACTCAACAATAAGAAGATACACAATCTGATTGAAAAATGGGCACAGAAGTTTGACTAGACATTGACAAAAGAAGAATATTTTAATGGCCAACAGGCAGATGGAATGATGTTTAGCATCATTAGGCAGTAGGGGAATACAAATTAAATCCTTAATGAGATGCCACTATGTATCCATTAGAATGGCTAAATTTAAATGACTGCTAATACCAAGTGTCAGTGAGAATGCTGTAGAGCTGGAACCCTTATGTTTTACTGGTGAGGATTTAAAATGGTACAGCCCCTTTGAAAACAGTTCGACAGTTTCTTTAAAAGTTAAGCAGGGACTTCCCTGGTGGTGCAGTGGTTAAGAATCCACCTGCCAATGCAGGGGACACGGGTTCGAGCCCTGGTCCGGGAAGATCCCACATGCCATGGAGCAATTAAGCCCATGTGCCACAACTACTGAGCCTGCGCTCTAGAGCCCGTGAGCCACAACTACTGAGCCTGTGAGCCACAACTACTGAGCCCGTGTGCCACAACTACTGAAGCCCACGCACCTAGAGCCCTTGCTCCGCAACAAGAGAAGTCACCGCAATGAGAAGCCTGTGCACCACAACCGAGTAGCCCCCGCTCGCAGCAACTAGAGAAAAGCCCGCATGCAGCAACAAAGACCCAACACAGCCAAAAATAAATAAATTTTTTAAAAAATTAAAAAAAGTTAAGCATACATTTACCATATGCATGCACCAACTTACCAATGTATTTACCAACATTTTCATTCCTAGGTGCATAGCTAAGAAAAATGAAAACATATGTTCCTACAAAACTTTTACGCAAAAGCTCATAGTAATGTTATTCATAACAACCCCCAAAATGGAAACCACCCAAATGTTTATCTATGGATAAACACAATGTGGTATATCCATACAAGGGATTCAGCTATTAAAAGAAATGAACTACTGAAATATACAACGCAAATGAATCTTAAAAACATCATACTAAGTGAAAGAAGTCAGACACAAAAGAGTATATACTATATGATTCCATTCATAAACATTTCTGTAAAAGGCAAAACTAGAGTGACAGAAAGCTGATCAGTGGTTCCCTGGGACTAGGGGCTGAGGTGGGAATGGGAATTGAGTGCAGAGGGGTACAAGGAAGGTCTTGGGGTGGTAAAAGTGGTCTAAAACTTGACTGTGGTTGCACAACTGTGTACATTTAACAAAAGCCATCAAACTGCATGCCTATAACACGCAATTTTATTGTGTATAAATTATACCTCGATGCTGTAAAAAAAAATATTTCCTTTGCATTCTAAATCATTTCCTTGAGCTAGTCATCAACACATGATTCAATTTTCGACAGTGTTAGGTAGAATAATACTTTTTATTCCTTTCAATTGAAGTTTTAGTTTGTGTGTATGTGTGTGTTTATTCCAAATATCCTTTTTTATTAAGAACTAAGGAAATATTAACTACATTTTTCTTCTGTTGCATGAGCAAATCTATTTCATGGGGGCAGGGTAGGTTTTTCTCAAAGCAATAATACATTATAAATTTGCTGGTAAATTTGTTCACAATTCTATTTGCCTTCTATGTTCTTGTTTTAGAGGGTAATATGTTGGTCTTTGGTGAGTATGTTGGGAAGCTGTTTCCCAAGCCTGGAAGTCTGGATGGGAAGGCTCAGGGTGGGTGGAGAAGAGGGTCTGTGGGACTTGGGATCTCAGAGCAGAAAGCAGGAGAGGGCTGGGGCTTTGTACTCCACCCCTGCCTGTGGAGAGCAGGACTCAGACTGCGTCCTAAGCACAGGCAAGCAGGGCAGTTAGTTATGTCCAAGCCCGGATCATCAGGCATACAGCGCAGACTGGAGGCCGGCTGAGGAGAGCTGGGGCCACAGGGAAAGGCCAGTCAGGGGGCCAGGTGGGCGGAGCTGCCTCTCATCTTCCCCTGAGGGCAGAGAATTGGAGAAATACCTACAGAATCTGGAATGGTTCCAGTTCTTCTGATTCTCACAGTAGCTCCTGGAAATTCTCTCCTTTATGGATGGATGGATGGGAGGCTCGAAAAAGAGGCTCGGAACTTTCATGCCTCTCCACCCTCCTCCAAGGTTTCCAAGTACCCCTGTCGTGGCTCTTGAAATCCCTGAGTAGCACTGGTTCCTCTAAGAGCTCTCAAGATGCGAATGGGCGTAAGGAGCTTTGTTTTTCAAAGGAAATGTAAACGCTTCCTTAGGTCTCTAAAGAAAACATGCCTTTGGTTCTCTTAAGGTGGGCTATGTGTTCTTAACAGACAATGAAACAATTTCTTTTCCGAGTTGCACCTTAGGAGTAACTGCTATTAGAAAAGTCTTGTAAAAATCTGATTCTTCTCTTCTAAATCCCATCGTCCTCCTCCTCCTGCCCCTCCCTCCTTTCTCATTTCTTACACAAAACAGTTGCACATTTGTGTCCCACTACAGGCCTATCCAATGAGATGTTCCCTCTGCAGAACGGGGACTGTGTTAAAGAGCAGCTTTGTGTTTCCCATGGTCTCTAGGACTGCCTTGCCCTCAGTGACTGTTCAGGACTATTGTTCAATTACATTTAATTGGGCTGGAATAACCATTTGGGAAGAGGCAGTGGGGTGCTGGGGATGCAGAAGCCTCTCAATAGACCTTCAAATGTAGGTGGAAAGGGAGAAAGATGAATGTGTTAGAGGATAATTCCAGAAAGTAGGAGGGAACAAAGGACTTGAAGAACAAATAGGCTCTGAGAGAGTCTTATGAAAGCAGCAGCATTGGCGGGTGACTACAGAAAGGAAGAGACGGTTATTATCCGAACACTCAAAAAGGCTGGCATATTGTTCTGGCCCAGTGCCAGGCACACATGATGATCTGGCGAGGATTATCAGAGCTTTTCTGTTAAAGCAGGGATCACATGTGTGCTGAGAATGTGTTCTTTCTCTGGGCTTGAGGTGACAGACAGCCACATCACACACCATCCCTTTTTCCATCCCGGTTCCAGCCAAGCAATAAACCCAATCATCACCCAGTCTGTCTCAACCATGTGGTTCAGCCAGCTGAACAAAATATTTTCAGAATGTGGAGTGTAAACAAGGTTCCCGCTGTTAGCAATTCTGTGTCATTTACTTGTGGTTATTTTATTTTACTTTAAGTCACATTTAAATTCAAAAGATTGCCAGCCTGCATGATGCATGTAAACAAATCAGAAATATAGATTAGAATTGCAACTGATTAGTTAGCTGTGAAAGTGTCTGTGTAAATGGAAGAAGAGGGGAGAAAATCTATTATGCTCCTGGGATATTGCTTCTCCACAGGAAATTCAGTTGTGAAAAAGGCTTTAAAAGCAATGACTTTAGTCATCTGGGTTTTCTACACACTGATTACAGTAAATGCTAATAGAATACCTAGGCCACCAGTGCCCACGTGACACAGCTTCACAAAGGAAAACAGGGAGCGATTCCGAGATGGAAAAAAAAGTCCTGGGAACCTGCCTTAGCAGACGGTGATCACAAAGTGTGTGTCTTTCATGCTATTGAAGATGTTTTTCAAGAAAACACAATTTCCCAGGTCTGTTATTTCCTGTTTGAAAATATGTGTCTACGGTGTATGCTGCTAAGTGATAAAGGTGGGGTGAACATTCTGCTACTCACGGAGAATCCAAATCGAGACTTGCCTTCATTTATAAATTTCCTCTGAAACGTACTCTGTCTTCCAAATCAATAGGGAGCTAAAGGAGGCATAACAATTTCGTTATTTACCCATAGGCCTATAGGATTGATGTTTTCCTGGCACAATGCCATGAATTATACATTTTCTAAAATGTTGTTGACCCTTTATAGTTACATTGCCTACGTTTTTGATATTATTTGGGAGTTGGTAAGCTAACATGAAAATTTGCTTAAAAAGACATTTCTCTGAATTTTTCATGGTACCTTCTGAACTGTGGTTAAGTAGCAATCCTGGGGTCACAGATAAGTCAGGCAGCGGCAGATGTACCCCTGCGAGCTCACCACATTCCATCTTCCCTGGCTTCTTCCTCCTTTACCCCAAATAATTGGTTTCCAGCTCACCCAGTTAGTCTCATCACACTTTCTCAAGTGACACCAGCTGTATCAAGACTCAGGAGAATATTCCTCCGGATAAAGCCCCGTGGAATAAGGTTGTATGCCTTACAAGATTGGGCACCTGGAGGACTGGAGGAACGATCTCCTTGAACCACAGATTATTTGGGTCATTTGGCAAAAGGAAAAGCAGCTTCCTCTACCGGGTGAGATTTGAAAAAGTTTTCATCTGAGAAGGAGAAATGGATAGCTCAAGAATGGGAACTTGGCGTGCTGGGAGATGGGGGCAGAGGGTAACTGTGCTTTGAGTTAATGGCTCTGCAGGTAGATGTTGGCCTCACACCTGAGCATCTGACAAAGACATGTGAAAGTTCATTGTTGTCAGGTAGAGCCCAGAAACCAAACGGAACCTTCCTCCCGTGGGAAAGACGGAAGGTTAATCTTCCTGTACACTTCTGGTTCCTTTAAGAAACATAAATTTCAACTCAATCTGTGGTTCGTTTGTTCTGAAAACAAATCATTTATGGTCGATTATGGAATAATGATTGTCAATCTCTTGGGAATACGTTGCTACACTTTTCTGTGTTCTCTGTGTCTGGAATCTCCTACTTTTCCATTGCATGCACCCCTTCTAATTCCTTTTAGTACGCACATGGACAATGTGGAAGCCAGACTTTAATTAGGCATCTGATTAAAAGCCACATCTTGAGCATTTTTGTGAGAACTGTTTTCATGGTGAATAATTCTTATTGAGAGAAGAGTCTTTCTTGATCTAACTTGAATTTCCTTGATCTAAATTTAAACCATGCTTGCCCATTTTATTATGAGGAGAAACATTTATTCCTCCCACTCAAAATTCCAATTTGGCTCATGAAAGAAGGGGCATCTACCTACACCCCTAAAGGGGCGTTGGCGGGGGGCATTGAAGAGCTTGACATCCACCAGGCCACATTGCACTCATATGAAGGGTCGCTATGTTCTGTCTGGCCCAAATTCTCCCTTTCTGGATAGACAAGGAGGACCAGTGCAGTCCTCTGTTTCTTATCCCCCAAGGGTCCCAAAGTGCACTAAAACCCACCCCATGCCCCTCTCCCCAAGGTACTCTAGGGCCTGGAAATCTTCAAGGAAAGGAGTTAGGATCCTTACTTTAGCCCTAGATTGTAATCACATTCTCTAACACACTTTTCCTGCATTGGTGGGTCGGGAAGTAGAGGGGAGGAGAGTCTTTGATCTGATCTTTCTTCTTCTTTCCTTTTTTTTTTTTTTGGCTGCACTGCGTGGCTTGTGGGATCTTAGTTCCCCGACCAGGTATCGAACCTGGGCCCTCAGCAGTGAAAGTACAGAGTCCTAACCATTGATCCACCAAGGAATTCCCTGATCTGATCATTTTTTTAAAGTGTGCCTATTGGTCCCCATAAGATAGGTCTTAATTGAGTGTATCTGCCAGAGGCTGGAGGAGATAGCAGTCTTAGGCCCTACTGTGGTCTGAATGTTTGTGTCCCTGCCAAAAATTCATGTGTTGAAATCCTAATGCCCAATGTGATGATATTAGGAGGTGGGGTCCTTGGAAGGTCAGGAGGGTGGAGCCCTCATCAACAACATTAGTGCTCTTATAAAAAAAGAGACACCAGAGAGCTCCCTAACCCTTTCCACCATGTGAGGATACAACAAGAAATTTGCAACCTGGAAAAGGGCCCTCACTCAACCTTACTGGCACCCTGATCTAGGACTTCCAGCCTCCAGAACTGTGAGAAATAAATTTTGGTTGTTTATGAGTCACTTAACATGTGGTATTTTTGTTTTGGCATCCTGGATGGACTAAGACATGCCCCAACACCTAATACCGAGTATCTCCATAGAGATTATTGTTCTTATAATTGTACTACATGCAAAATAAGACACTTGGAGAGATTCAAAAAGGAACATGCCCTGATCTCCATCCTCAAGAAGTTTTCTGATTTATCTCTCTTGGTTGATTGATTCCAGGGACGTTTCTATTTCCTGTAGGCCTTGTTTTATAAGATGGTAATAATTTTATAGCTTCCCTTCTGAGCGTTTCTAGTTTCTAAACTGTGATTCTGAGAGTACACAGAGTATGCTACTAAGGTCCCATCAAAATGAAATACTACTGTCTGATCTTGAAGAGTCAAAGCTTGGCATATGTGTTAAGCTGTAAAAATAAGCATCCTTGTCTAAACAATGGGCACCACTTTGGCTGTTCATGGAGCATCTGCGAGTGTATCGTGCTCTCTGCCAGGCTCACACTTCTAGTGTCATCCAGCTGGGAGCAACTCTCCCTGATTCAAACACACATGCAGCACGCATTTTAGCACTTAGCCATCCTCTCTTGCTGTTTAGTTCAAAAACAGCACACAGGTCAGGGAGCCAGATTACCCAAGAAGTTAGATTAAATGTCATTGGCCAGTTCAAACCTTAGTGCTGTACATATGTTTGGTTATTACAGTATCTCCAGATTTTGTCTTTCAATTTTTGGTAACAATGGCTCATGTTGATAGCACATTGCTGTTCCAGCTTCCTGAAGCCTGTTTTTTAAATTTGATTTGTTACTTCTATTAGTTTATCACTGGGTAAGGTTCTCTCATGCTGAACTAAGAGTGTTTAAGATGGATGTAGGAAAATTACTTTTCTTTCTCAAAGGCAATTGGCAGTTGCCAAAATATCCATCAAAGGACTCATAAGTAAAATATATGTTATTTTTTATTTGAAAGGGAACACATACTATTCACATACTGTTTAAATTAAGAAGAGAATAAAACATTCTATTCAATAAAAACAGCAAATGATAGAAATGAATGCATTGGTTCTATATTGTGGACTAATTAAAAGACCCAGAGAGAAAAGAAGAATAGAAATAGAAAAAGAAAAATAGTCTATGGCCATTAAAAAAAAAAAAGAGAGAAAAAGAGGGAAGACCAAATAGAAACAGAGATACAGAAAAAAATACAAACATATGGAAAAGCAAGAGAGAGAGAATCTTGTAAAGAGTAACAGCAAACAGTGACTTTTTAATATGTTGCCATTAAACAACGAAATGTTTTTATAACTAGAGCATAAATGAAGAAGTAATCCTGGAGACCATATTCAGAGCAGATACCTGAGGTAGAACCTGAGGGCCAGTGTTTTCCCAACTCTGCTTTTAAGAAAGAAATACTAGATGACCCAGCAATTCCACTCCTGGGTATATATCTGAAAAAAACACTAATTCAAAAAGAAATATGCACCCCAATGTTCATAGCAGCATTATTTACAATTGCCAGGATATGGACTCAACCTAAGTGTCCATCAACAGGTGAATGGATAAAGAAGATATACAGATGTGGTGTACATCTGTATATATGTATACATATACAATGAAATACTACTCAGCCATAAAAAAGAATGAAATTTTGCTATTTGCAGCAACATGGATGGACTTGGAGGGCATTATGATAAGTGAATGTCAGAGAAAGACAAATACTGTATGATATCACTTATATGTGGAATCTAAAAAATACAACAAACTGGTGAATATAACAAAAAAGAAGCAGACTTACAGATATAGAGAACAAACTGGTGGTTACCAGTGGGGAAAGTGAAATTTTGAGGGGTAATATAGGGGTAGGGGATTAAGAGGTACAAACTATTAGGTATAAAATAAGCTACAAGGATATATTGTATATCATGGGGAATACAGCAAATATTTTATAATAACTACAAATGGAGTATAACCTTTCAAAATTGTGAATTACTATATTGTACACCTGTAACTTATATAACATCACTTTAGGCAGGGGCACCAAGTAGGAGTTTGAAAGGGAAAAGAGTAAGTCACAAGGAATAAGAGCATTGCTGTCAGCTAGTTTCCACACACCATATAATCAATCAGTCTTTCCCATAAACCTGAGGAGAGACCATTGAAAAATGGTGGGAAACCTGTAATGAAAGCACAACAGTGATTCTATCTGAGCTGGAGTCCTCCCCCATCCCAGGAAACCCCCTTTACTGCCCAAATATTCCCTCACTTCCCTGAAACACAGGATACAGGTTTAGTCATTTTAAGTGAACATTTTGTAAGAGTGGGGCTACATTCAAGCCCAACAAAACAACGTATGCCTCGGCACTTGGTGTGGGACAAAAAAGATGAGGAGTATCAAAAGCAGAGAGGAAATCTTTGGAAAGGGATGGGAAGAGATTTTTTTAAAGGCAACCTTCGATTATTTTAAAATCTAGCTGAAGTTAACTTTAAAATTAACTAACTAGTCTGTTAAGTGACATGGTTTTTCCTGGGGTGTAACTTGAAGCCTGTGGCATTCCCAATGTGCCATGCGGATGACACCCTACACGGGGGCTGCCACAAAGTGCGTTTTGGTTTTCAAGAGGCTGCAGTTTTATCTAGCCATGTTCTAAGGCATCACAAGGGCGTTGTGTTCTGGTCCAGTTGTGTTTTAAGGTGTTGCAAGAAGATTTGGCATTTTCCAACTCAACGGAAGTGCTGAATGAAGCAGTTGTGGTTTTCATTTCTAGGATCACCTCTTTGCAATGACCATGCCCTCTTTTCAAAATAAAAATAACAACTTGGGAACTATATTAAAATCTTTAGATCTCCTTTTTAAAATCTTTAGATTCTTGAAGTCTCTTCTGATTTCTCAAAATTTGAAGTTAATGACCCTATCCTAACTTTAGTCAATAACCCAAGTATCTATCATTTAAAAGAGGTACTTTGATCCATAAGCTAACCTCACTTTCTGCCCTATTATCAGAAAGAATGTAAATTCAGGTTTCTGGTGCAATCGACCTTTATTTTTAAAGACTGAGGCTAGAAAGTCCTTCCCCTAATAATGTTAACTGTATCAGCGGTCCCCAACCTTTTAGCCACCAGTGACCGTTTTCGTGGAAGACGATTTTTCCACGGACCAGCAGGCGGGAGTGAGGGGGATGGCTTGGGGATGATTCAAGCACATTATGTTTATTGTGCACTTTATTACTATTATTATTACATTGTAATATGTAGTGAAGTAATTATACAACTCACCATAATGCAGAATCAGTGGGAGCCCTGAGCTTGTTTTCACTTGCCACTCACTGATAGGGTTTTGATACGAGTCTGCAAGCGATTGATTTATTATGGTCTCTGCAGTCAAACCTCTCTGCTAACGATAATCTGTATTTGCAGCCGCTCCCCAGTGCTAGCATCACCGCCTCAGCTCCACCTCAGATCATCAGGCATTAGATTCTCATAAGGAGCATGCGACCTAGATCCCTCACATGCACAGTTCACAGTAGGGTTCTTCCCCCTTGAGAATCTAATGCTACCACTGACCTGACAGGAGGCGGAGCTCAGGCGGTAATGCGAGCGATGGGGAGCGGCTGCAAATACAGATGAAGCTTTGCTTGCTCACCCACGGCTCACCTCCTGCTGTGCGGCCCATTTCCTAACAGGCCACGGACCACTACCAGTCCGTGGCCCAGGGGTTGGGGACCCCCGATCTATATCTTTCCATTCCCTATTAAGAGAAAGGCAACAATTTTCCTTTTTCTTTATTTTTCTTTTTGTTGTTGTTGCATCCATCCCAAATTCATTATAATTCAAGAAGGAATCATCTGACTTACCCTTTTTTTTAAAATTGAACTATAGTTGATTTATGATGCTGTGTTTATCTGCCTTACTTTTTGAACTACCTATGAAGAAAAGGGCTTTGTAAGTAAAAAATGAGCATGATTACAAGGCCAATAACTGGCCCACCTAAGATAAGAGCTTTCAACAACTTTATGAGAATACATTTGCTTACAATTAATATAACAAATATAAATACATCGCTGATGGGAATTTAAAATGATACAGGCACTTTGGAAAACAGTTTGTCAGTTTCTTAAGTTAAACATACACTTACCATATGATCCAGCAATTTCACTCCTAGGTATCTGCCCAAGAGAAATAGAAACATATGTCTGTCCAAGACTTCCACACCAATGTTCATAGCAGCATTATGCATGATAAGCAAAAAGCTGGAAACACTTCAAAAGCCCATCAGCTGATGAATGGATAAACACACTGTGGTACAGCCATGCAATGCACCAATAAAAAGGAGAGAACTGTGGATACAGTCAACAACATAAATGAACCTCAAAAACATGATGCTAGTGAAAGAAACCAGACACATAAGACTACGTATTGTATAATGCTATTGATGAGAAATTTATAGAAGGGGTAAAACTATAGAGACAGAATGCGGATCAGTGGTTACCTTGGGGCTGAGATGGGAGTGGGGATCATCTGCAAACAGACATGAGAAGCTAATGGGATGATGGCACTGTTCTAACACTGGATTGTGGTGATGGTTGCACAACTGTATAAATTTACTATAACCTGTCTAGTTGCCACTTAAAATAGGTGAATTTTATACCATGTAAATTATGCCTCAGTAAAGCTGTTTTATAAAAGAGCATATATAGTAGCAGAAAAAATAAAATCTGTGACTATCTATTTACCTTTACAAAAAGAAACCCAGGAAGAATAAACCAGAAAACCACCAAGTTGGTTACATATAAGGGGATATGGAAATAGGGGTTGAGGAGGGAGTGGCATTTATATGAATATACCTTTCTGTACAGTTTTTCTTTTGGAAATATAACCTTCTACATATTCAGAAATTAAATTAGTAAGGATGGGATGGGGAAAATAAAATAGAGAGCAAACTGAAACAAATCAGACCAGTTAGATTTCAAATGAGTTGTATAGCTACACAGAAGGAAAACAGAAAAAGAAAGAACTAATCTGAGCAAGGTCTGAACACAGTATTGGACTATATGCCCTCAGTTTGTGGCAGAGTAATGGGGCACGGAGGAAATTACAAACAAATCCTGAACTCTTTTCAGTAGGTTTGGTTTGTGTAGAGGCAATAATGAAGCAATTCTGAAATGATTCTAGATGTTTTATGCAAGTGAGCAAATAAGTAAATGTATTGTTTTGGGAATTCAAGGTTCTCACTGAAAAAAAAAACCCAAAAACCTCATGCCAGTATGGAATAGAAAAAAGCAAGGATAAACCCTGTGGGGCTGGATGGAAATTGAAATTATTGCTATGAATGCATGATTTCTAAAATATGTACATGTATTTATGCATACACGTATATGTCTATGTATATTTGCATGTATGTCTATTTATATATGTATGTGTACACATGTGTATACATATGTACCTGTATTTATGCATATGCTGTCCATTGATTTTCTAGCTCACTTAATTGAGGGAACAGTTAAAATATATGTGCATATTTATACACATGTGTATGTATACATATATACATGTGTGTGCATGTGTATGTATGTATATGTATAAATATACATTGAGTTTCTAGTTCACTCAACTGAAAGGTGCAAGAAGGAAAGACTTCCAGCAGCAATGAGCATATGTCACCCCAAGATCTTGGTTTCTAACATCTTTCCTTAGGAACCAAGACTCTTCATAGAAATGGCTGAATTCAAGGCTGGGGCAGGCAGGTACAAGAAAAGCCTGGAAAATCTTTTTATGCCAGATATTAAGGAGGTGCTCACCATGATGGGGAGAGGGGTATCACATATCACAGGAGCCAGCTTGTAGGGGCTCCACTGGCCATATCAGGTGCAATTTGAGCATGAAAATAATTATATACAGTAGTGAATTATAAATCATTGAAAAAATAGGTATAATGAGTGCATACCTATAATAAATATAGAAATAACTGAGACAAATAGGGAGGGTTCCTGCTTAAAATGGAATAACAAGTGCCAAATGGTAAATGGAGAGGGAGTGCTAGAATTGGAAAATAACCATTTTGCAACCATCATAGTAAGGATCAGTTCAGCAGAAATCATCAATGGATGCTGAATCCAGAAGGAAATTTTGATGAGGGGCAAAATATTTGCATGGACATAAAGTGTATCCCTCAGTATCCCTTGGTATCCACGAGGGTTTTGTTCCAGGACCCCCATGGATACCAAAATCTACAAATGTTCAAGTCTCTTATATAAAAGGGTATAGTATTTGCATATAACCTAGACACATCCTCCCACATACTTTAAATCATCTCTAGGTTATTTATAATACCCAACGCAATATAATGCTCTGTAAATAATTGGCAGCACGCCGCACATTCAAGTTTTGACTTTTGGAAATCTCTGGAAATTTTTTCCAAATACAGTAAGTCCCCTACATACCCCTACATATGAACCTTCTTCAAGCTGCGAACTTTCAAAGATGCGAATGTGCTTTCACACATCCAATCACGTTTAGTTAGTTCACGTGTCTGGCATACATTGTCATGTGCGTGCATCCTCTACAAGTTGTTGTGCAGCTTGCCCTCCATCTCCTGTTGCTGACGATCCTTCAGCTCTACCGCGTCCCACCTCCTCTCCCTCCTCCAGTCAGTAACTCTTCTTGCCTATTCACTCGATGCCAGCCCCTGTGTGCCAACTGTTGTGCTGTACTACTGTCCTTTTCAAGGTACTGTACTGTAAGATTAAACATGTTTTCTTTATTTTTTGTGTTTGTTTGTTTTTTATGTATTATTTGTGTGGAACATATTAAAAACCTATTACAGTACAGTACTATATAGCCAATGATGTTAGTTGGGTACCTAGGCTAACTTTGTTGGACTTAATGAACAAATTGGACTTACGAACGCGCTCTCCCAACGGCACTCACTGGTATGTAGGGGACTTACTGTATTTTCGGTCTGAGGTTGATTGAGGATGTGGAACCCATGAATATGGAAGGCCACCTGTATATGAGAGGCAGAATGATGAAGCAAATGGATGAAATGTTAATAGCAGGTGAATCTGGGTAAGCAGTATTCTTGCTAATACCCTTGCTCATGCAACCTTTCCATGCTTGAAATAGTTTCCAAATAAAAAGTTTAAAAATTGAAGGAAAAAACCCCTGAAAGTAGCCTTCCACCTCAAACTCCTCTTCCCAGGAGTGGGTCAATGTTAACAATTTTGCATTTCTAGATCCATTTCTATGCATTTTTTATTGTGGCAAAATATACATAGCATAAAATTTACTGTGTTAACCCTTTTTTTTTTAAAGAAATCTCCATTTTAATTTTTATTTATTTATTTATTTATTTATTTATGGCTGTGTTGGGTCTTCGTTTCTGTGCGAGGGCTTTCTCCAGTTGTGGCAAGCGGGGGCCACTCTTCATCGCGGTGTGCGGGCCTCTCACTATCGTGGCCTCTCTTGTTGCGGAGCACAGGCTCCAGACGCGCAGGCTCAGTAATTGTGGCTCACGGGCCCAGTTGCTCCGCGGCATGTGGGATCTTCCCAGACCAGGGCTCGAACCCGTGTCCCCTGCATTGGCAGGCAGATTCTCAACCACTGCGCCACCAGGGAAGCCCAACCATTTTTAAATGTATAGTTCAGTGCATTAAGTGCAAAAAAGTGGAATGCTTCTGGATTTATGTGTCATCCGTGTGCGGGGACCATGCCAGTCTTCTCTGTGTGGTTCCAATTTTAGTCCATGTGCTGCCGAAGCAAGCGCTCTAGGCATTTTTAAACGCGCATGTTCCAACGTTATAAATGTAATCATACTGTACAAAGGAAGAAAAAGAAAAAAATGAAGGTGAAAGATAAACATTCCTGGTAAAACAAAAAATTTGTGACTAGCAGAACTGCAGGAATGTTAAAGGAACTCTTCAGGCAGAAGGAAAATGATAACAGTTGGAAATTTTAATCCACATAAAGGAATAAATAACGCCAGAAATGGTAAATATGTGGTAAATGGTAAAAATGGTAAATACAAAAGCGTTCTTTCACCTACTTAATCTCTTTAAAAGATATTTGACTATTTAAAGCAAACATAATAAAGTGTGTGGGGTTTATAACATATATAGAAGCAAAATGTGTGACAACAAATACAGAGGACAAGAGGAGGAAAATAGAAGTATCCTGTTGTAAGGTTCTTACATGTCACATGAAATGATAAAATATTATTTAAAGGTAGACTATGATTATTTATGATCAGTCGGATAACCCTAGAGCAACCACTAAAAAATGTTTAAAGGAGGTATAGCTAGTCAGCCAATAGTGGTGATAAAATGGAATCATGAAAAGATTAGATTACTACAAATGAATAGAAATGAAGGAAAAAGAGAACAAAGAATAGATTGGGACCCATTGAAAACAAGTGCCCAAATGGTAAATTTAAACCCAGTCACATCAATAATTACATTGAATGTAAACTGTCTAAACACTCCATTATTACATAGATCAAATCATTATGTTGTACACCTAAAACGAATACAATATTATATATCAAGTATAATGCAATTTTTTTAAAAAGCACTCCATTAAAAGACAGAGATTGTCAGATTGGATAAGGAAAAGCAATACTCAACTATACGCTGTCTGTAAGAGACTGACTTTAAATATAAAGACATGAGCAGGTTGAAAACAAAAGGGTAATTTTTAAGTTATCTAAAAAGTTTATAAAAAAAGAGTAAAAAGATAAATATATGCCACACAAGCTCTGTGCAAAAGAAAGGGAATTGACTATTAGTATTAGACAAAATAGATTTTAGATCAAGGGATCATAATAATAAAGGGATTAATTCATCAAGAAGACAACAATGCTGGGCTTCCCTGGTGGCGCAGTGGTTGAGAATCTGCCTGCTAATGCAGGGGACACGGGTTCGAGCCCTGGTCTGGGAAGATCCCACATGCCACGGAGCAACTGGGCCTGTGAGCCACAATTACTGAGCCTGCGCGTCTGGAGCCTGTGCTCCGCAACAAGAGAGGCCGTGATAGTGTAAGGCCCGCGCACCGCGATGAGGAGTGGCCCCTGCTTGCCGCAACTAGAGAAAGCCCTGGCACAGAAACGAAGACCCAACACAGCCATAAATAAATAAATAAATAAATAACTGATTGAAGGACTTTCAAAAAAAAAGAAAAAAAAAGAAGACAACAATGCTGACAGGGCTTCAAAATACATGAAGTAAACTGATAGAAGTAGAAGAAGAAATAGACAAAATTATTATTGTAGATTTCAATGCTCCTAACAACAGCAGAATAAAATTATTTTCAAGTGTACATGGAACATTTACTAAGATAGACCATATTAGGGGCCATGAAACAAGGCTCCAATAAATTTTAAAAGATTGAAATCATTTATGCCATATTCTTTGACCACAATGAAATTAATTAGAAATCAATAATACAGCTGCATAGCACAGGGCGATCAGCTCAGTGCTTTGTGACCACCTAGAGGAGTGGGATAGGGAGGGTGGGAGGGAGACGCAAGAGGGAGGAGATATGGCGATATATGTATATGTATAGCTGATTCACTGTTATACAGCAGAAACTAACACACCATTGTAAAGTAATTATACTCCAATAAAGGTGTTAAAAAAAAAAAAGAAATCAATAATAGAAAGATATCTGGAAACACTCCTATGTTTGGAAATTAAACAACATATTTCTAAATAACACATAGGTCAAAAGAAAATCACAAGTGAAATTAGAAAATATGTTCAACTGAATGAAAACAAAAGCAGCATGTATTTAAACTGTGTTATGCATCTAAAGCAGTGCTATAAGGGAAATTTGTTACTTTCAGTGCTTACATTGGAAAGAAGAAAACTTCAAAATCAAAAATCTAAGCTTCCACCTTAAGAAACTAGAAAAAGAAGAGCAACTTAACCCAAAGTGAAAGGAAAGAAATAACCAGAAATCAATAAAATAATAAATGAACAAACAATAGGGAAAACCAAGGAAAGCGAAAGCTGATCTTTTGAAAATAAAATTGGTAAATCTCTAGCCAGGCTGAATAATAAAAGTATACAGAGGACAATTACCAATATCAAGAGTGAACAATTCTACATACACTAAAATGATAATAAGGGAATATTATGAATAACTTTAAGCCAATAAACTCATCAAATTAGATAAAACAGAAAAAATTCCTGGAAAATCAGAACTAAAGCTCACTCAAGAAGAAATAATTTAAATACCCCAATTTATATTAAAAAAATTGAAGTTGTGGTTATAAATCTTCCTACAAAGAAAACCCTTAAGTCCAGATGGCTTTACTGGTAAATTCTACCAAATATTTAATGGAGGAATAAAACCAATCCTACACAAAAAATTAGAGCAGAGAAGACTTTGCTATTTATTCTATGGAGCTAGTATTACCCTAATACCAACACTAAAAAAGGAAATTAAAAGGAT
Source organism: Balaenoptera borealis (assembly GCF_965194805.1). NCBI lineage: Eukaryota > Metazoa > Chordata > Mammalia > Artiodactyla > Balaenopteridae > Balaenoptera > Balaenoptera borealis. The sequence goes on along the minus strand of NC_138866.1, from coordinate 172,246,232 downwards.
AGAAAACTACAGGCCAATACTCCTTATGAACACAGACACAAAATCATTAACAACATTTTAGTAAATCAAATCCAGCTGTATATAAAAAAGGAACACATCATGACCAAGTGGGGTTTATCTCAGAAATGTGAGATTCATTCAACATGCAAAAATTAATACATGTAATCCACCATATTAACAGACTAAAGAAGCTGTATGATCAGCTCAATAGATGCAGAATAACATTTCACATGTTTAACACCCAAACATGATTAAAAAGTCAAACTCTCAGCAAGCTAGAAATAGAAGGAAATTTTCTCAATCTGATAGAGGAAGTCCACCAAAAACCTACAGCTAACACCATACTTAAACATTTAAAACTGAATTATTTTCCCCTAAGTTTGGGAAGAAGGCAAGAATTCCTCTTTTGCCATTTCTATTCAACAGGAGTTCCTAGTCAATGTTATAAAGCAAGAAACCAAAATAAAAGCCACACTATTTGGAAAAGAAGAAATGAAGATGTCATTATCCACTGGCTATGTGGTTGCACATGTAGAAAGTTCTAAGGAATCTACCAAAAAGCAACTATAACTTGGAACTAAGTCGATCAGAATTTGTGAAGAATTCACAAAACAATAATAGGACAACCTGATTTTTGAAATGGGCAAAAGATGTGAACAGACACTTCACCGAAAAAGATATACTAGTGGCAAATAAGCACATGGGGGAAAAAAACGCTCAACATCATCAATCATAAGGGAAATGCAAATAAAACCACAATGGACTACCACTCTATACCCTCCATAATGACTAGAATTTTTTTGGATGGGCAATACCAAATGTGGACAAAGATGTGAAGCAACTAAGACCCTCATGCACAGCTGATAGGAATGCAAAATGGTACAGCCACTTTGGAGAACCCTTTGTCAATTTCTCATGAAGTTAAATATACATTTACCATATGACCTGCAATCCACTTCTACATACTCACCAAGCAAAATGAAAATTGACATCCACGTGAAGACACGAATATTCATAACAGCTTTCTCCATAATAGTCCAAAACTGGAAACACACCACACGTCATCAACAGGTGAATAGAAGAACAAATTACAGATCACTCCCTGGCGATGTAAAGGGACAAACTTCTGAGATGTGCAACGACATGCCACACTGAAATTCGGTTTTGTTTGTTCTTTCACTCCCTTAGCTGCCTCTCCACCACACACACACACACACACCCTCTGTCACTATATACCCCTTGAGATCAGGAACTGTTTCCTCTTTTCCTTCATATTCCCAGTGCCTAGCACGGAGCCTGACCTATAGTGAATGCCTGGGAATTATGTATTGAATGAAAGAATATTATTGCTTTTCAGTGTTCATGATGTTCTTATTGATGCCAAGTCAGCTTGCAGCTTCCATATTCTGGGGCACTGGGCTCTTTTCTCGTGTACTCTGTTTGGTGAAGCACACCGTCCACTTTGACTTCCAGATGACTGGTCAGCCGAGCTGACAATGGCAGTAATGGAAGCTTCTGCACTCCTGCTCCAGTCTTTCCTCTTGATCCTCAAGGCGTTTGAGCCAAGGTTTCTTCCATCCCTCCTTTGGGCTCAGGCACAGTGCCAGCCTCAGCCCCAGTGTTTGAATCATATGCTCCTTTGGCCAAGTTTTAAGAGCCAACTTGCAATTTGGCCGTTGCAATATGTTCTGACTCCTTCGCATGTGGTTTGAGCTCATTGATATTCATGAGCTTGCAAACAGGAGACCCATCTCACTGGGAGGCTGGGCAGTGGACAAAGGGCCCTTTCCTGGTCTCCCTGTGATGTTGGCCAGGCTGCTGTGCCCACTGAGAATAGCCCAGATGCTTCTGGAGGGATTCCTTAAGTCCCTGTCCAGATGGAACAGATCTTTCATCCTTGAGCTTTGGGTATTTTGGCCTCCAGAGATGAATACCCAGAAGCCCATGTCTCTCTGGAAGACACTGACTGTGTTTTCACTTCTTGGGGACCCTGATGTGTATTTGATTCAGTTAAAAATGTGTTCCCAGGTCCAGCGTCCCACAGCAGCTAAGAAGGAACGCCAGAGCAGAGAGTAATGTCCACAGTGGCAGAGGTTGCTGCAGTTCCATGGGCCAGCAGCCGAAGAGATTGCTTTTTCTTGAAATAGTTTACGATTTCTTTTTTTTCTGGTTAGGTCATAGACTCATAATACAAGCGTGCTTTTGCTTCCCTTAATTCAATTAAGCCATTTTCCAGAATAAGCACTCTAGCTCCTCAACTGAGTTCATTAACTGGTGTGTGCACATGCATGTATACGTGTGTACACGTGTAGGTAAACAACTTAGGGGCCTAACCTAGACGGGCCACACTTTCAGGAAGTTCCAGCACATGAGGGCCTCCTGCTAGCTGTAGTAAAATGACAGTACTGGAATGTTTGTATTCAGATATATAGGACATACTATGTGTCAGGCACTGTGTTAAATACTTTTCAAGGTTTATCTCCTTAAATCCTTATGAGGACTATGTGAGGTAGGCCAGTCTTAGCCCCAATTCACAGATGAGGGAACTGAGGTTTATCAAGGTGAAGTAATTTGCACAAATCATACTTCCAGAAGTGATGGAGCTGATTTTCAACCTCAGCAGTCTGGCTTCAGAACCATGATTTTTACTGCCACATGTTGAGATTGATGGGTCAGCCCTTGGAATAACACCGTCAGATAAAGAGGGTGGGCAGCAGCCAACTCTAATTTTATATTGTTGGCTGTAGATGAGCCACCTTCTGCCCAAAGGGAAGAGCCCGAGTGTCTGGACCCTGACTAACAGCGCTGGTTAATTTTTGGCAGAAGGGACTGTTCGGTGTCTCTCCAACATCCTCTAACCTAGACGCACGGGAACTTGACCGCGGTTCCTTGAGGTGGGAAGGGGGATAGTGATTTTCTAGGAGCCTGTGAAAAACTGTAACTCTGTTGGGAAGAGAGCCCTCCTGACTTCTGAGAAAGCAGTGGGAGGATCCACTCCTTCGTTCGTTCGTCAAATATTTTTAAGCACCTCTTTTAGGGGGGAGAGAAAGGCAGCAACAGACCCTGCCTTCATAGAGCTTACAGTCTGGCAGAGAAGATGGCAGTTAAATGAGCAATGAGGTGCCTTGAGAGCAATGCTACAGGAAGTGCTGGGAGCAATGGGTGCATGGGCCCTGGAGGACACTGTCTCCCACTGAGAAGTAACATCAAGGTCAAGGTCGGGAGACTGGAGAGGCTCAAAGGCAAACACCAGGATCAGCCCAGCGATGAGGAGAGGTAGATTAAGAACACAGGGGGCTGAGGAGAGCCCCGTCTGTCCTCATCCCAGGACATTTTAAGTGACCATCAAAAAATTTCATGAGCTCTCAGGGGCACCAGAACCAAAGGCCAGGGGAGCATCAGGGTTCTGGCGTTTCTGCTAGTAGGCATGCAGAGCCAAGACGTTTCTTATTCTCATTGCTAACATCAACCCCCCCGCTAACTGGCTTTGATCTATAGAAGCTTGATTACATTAAGCAATTGCTAAAAGAAGTTTCCTTTTTTTCCCTAAATATCATATTTTTTTTCACATATTGGATCTGCCATCCTCCCAGGGAGAGTGATTCATTTTCCGAAGTTGATTTTTCTAAGAAGTGAATTCTCATCCACTTTGAAAGCCTACCACAAAGTGACTTGGCAAAACCCGGGGAACAATTGCAATAATTAAAGACAGTATTTCAGGTTTTCTCCAACTTTTCATCAAGTGCTCCCACAACAGAGGGGAGTCAAACCCTGCCCCCTGGAAGTTTGGAACATCCTTACAGCTCTCAGGAAGGTCTTCGAAGTTTTTTGTTTTATTTTAAAATGTTATACCAACATTAGTGAATTTTGTGTTAACTCTGTAACATATCAGAGATTATTTTAATATGAAAACAGTATATTGCAGATGAAATCCAGCCATTTGTGACAACATGGATGGACCTTAAAGGTATTATGCTAAGTGAAATGAGTCAGGCAAAGAAAGACAAATACCATGTGATTTTGCTCATATGCGGAATATAAAAAAATAATAAATAAATGAACAAATCCAAACTAACATAGATACAGAGGGCAGAGTAGTAGTGGTTACCATAGGGGGAGGAGCAGAGGTGGAGTACGAAATGGGTAAAAGTGGTCAACTGTACGGTGATGGATAGAAACTGAACTTTGGGTGGTGAGCACGCTGTAGTGTATACAGAAGTAGAAATGTAACGTTGGACACATGAAACTTATGTAATGTAATAAATCAATGTTACCTCAATAAAATAAAAGAAAATAAAAACTGTATTTGTCTCCAAATCTTTGAATAGTTGATGCTCCAGGAAAATGAGCCGGCTGCATGCTCCAGAGCAAGAGAATCCTTTTCACTCTTTTTCATTACACAGTGCTTTTTTTTAAAACCATAAAAACCACCAGTAAGTACAAAAAATTTAGAGTGAAATTTGAAAATATTCTACAACACTTAACAATGGTTTCCTCCCCACTTTGGGCTGGTGATCCTAAATCTAACCCAGAAGGCTGCGATTCATCCTAGATCTCTTTGAATCTCTTTGAATACAGATTCAAAGATTTTGTTTTTAATCTATAAAATGGGGACAAAAATATTTGCCACATAGGGGACAAAAACATTTGCCACATAAGGACTAAATTGAATTAGCGCATGTAAAGTATTAGGCAATAATGGATACCCCACAGAAATTTGTTTCTTTCTCATAGATGCATCTCAGTGCAATTTAGACAAATTGCAAAGAAAAAAAATCAGTCTTGCTAAATCAAGACAGAATTCTTCACCGAATTATCTGAAAGTCAAAATACGTAACATTTAAAACAGATGATTAAGATTTTGGATATTTTATTTCTGTTTTCAACTCCCCTGCTACTTTAGAAATTCATTAATTCCTTCTGTGCTGTGGTCTTACCATCCAAAAGTTGCAGTAGTAATACTGACTCCTTATGGAAATAAATGGATGAAAGAAAGACACTTAGACATACATCAGTGACTGCTCTGTGTACCATCCTTGACCATGGTTTTCTAAGTGCATTTCAGAAGTTTGATGAGCACCATCCTGATAGAATGAGAATTTCTCTTCTCCCAGGAACAGACAAGAAATACGAGGGAAAAGGGACAGGCAGACCTGCCACAGGTGATGTAGTAACCACTGAGCTGGCCATTATAAGAACATTAATGGCCCTGACTTCCACACGTCACAGAAACCAGCACATCTATAAAGGCTGATGTTAGACTGACAATTTGGAACAGATGATCAAAGACTCCCTGAGTGTCTTTTTTTAAGATTACTGCACAAGAAGACTGAAAAAAGGGAAGGAAAAAAATGTCATTGGACCTCCAATCTCTAACTTATGTTTTCTAAGTCACAATATGAAATTCTGTATCATCAAATGACATTTAAAAGAAGAATCAATGATCATGTATGATTAAAATAAATATATATATTCTATTTTTTAAAAGCACTATGAGACCTAAAATGAGCTGTGTAATGCAATAAATGAATTCAGTAGGAATCTGAATGAGATAAACCTTCCTATTACATTTTTTGCACAGTAAATTACAATGTATTATTATTTTCTTATAAGCAACAAAAAAATCTTTAAATATTTAGGTATAAGTCACTGAGAATTATTTTTATAGCACATTTACTATATAAATAAAGCACATTTATTATATAAATAAATTATATATAATAAATATTATAAATTCTATATAATAAATATTGTATATAATAAATACGATTTATTTATATAGTAAATGTGCTAACTTTAACTATCTTAAATAAAGGACTGTTGCAAAAGATTTGATAGACAGTATTCAAAAAAAACCTAAGGCAAATTCTCCTTCTTACCTTGGTAAAGAGAGGGAAATATTGCATACATGACTATGATACCCTGAAGAATTATTACATTTCTTTGATAAATATGATAGATGGAAATGGTCTCGGAAACAATAAGCTAGATATATAGGGTGACATTTTATTGTGCACATAGAATCCTCATTAGTTATGTGTTAGATGTATTTAGATCATACAACTATTGTTGGCATTTTCCTTAATCTATTTTGTTCATTTACTGCCTTCATAATAACCACAGTGCCCTGCAAGTAGGGTCTCACAAATTTAATCTTTTCCTATTCAGTTGCATTTTCATATTTACAAGGCTATTTGGAAAAAAAGACCAGAGGAAAAAGATGCCAGATTGTCACATGAAATTAAATCTATGTTCTTAAAAATGAAATGGTGTACTCAGCACATGGCTGTGCTCTTTGCAGAATTAGATCTACCATTGTTTCTGGTCTTTCATGTTGCTAAGAACTATTTCTCGCTGTCTGGAAAATTCCTTTCTGAAATGATCTGTGCCATACTTCATTTAAATTGCAAGATAGGATAATCTTCTGCATTTCACTAGCATTTCTAGAACCACTATGTATATAGATACATCAGCCTAAAGACAGAACACTAGCTCATAGGAATAGTAAGAGACACAAATAGAAAAAGCACTGTGTTTCTGTATAGCCATCTGAGGCTGATGCTAATTATCGGGGATAATCTTTTGTCTTGATTTGAGCTGTTAACACTTGAAAATCTATTTCCTGAAATTGGCTTCTTGTTATGAATATCAAGGCATGTGAATCTCAAATAAACATGGAGGAGGCAGACTCATTTTAATTTCCTAAGAGTTACAATCAGATGTTTTCATATATGTGTATGTTTATATCATGTTTACTATTGACATAAGATAATGGAATGGCAATAACAATGTGAATTTGTTGAACGCCCCCTATGTGCCAGGCATTGTGCTCAGTATTTTTCATGGTTTATCTCCTTTAATCCACCAAATTCTACGAAGTAAACACTCTTATCCCCATTTCGCAGATGAGGAAACGGAGGTTTCATGCCATTAAACAACTTGCCCAAGGTTGTACAGTCAGTAATGGTGAAACAAGGATTTGAAATGAGACATTTCGACTCCAGCTCTCATGGTCTTAAACTACTATTCTACCTCAAAAAAATTTTCAGGTAACTTGAAAGATACACACCACATATTAAAAGAACATGAATTTGGAGCACATGAGAAAGAGGTTAGAGAAGAGGAATGTCAATGGAGCCAGGAATTAGGGCAGTACGTGAAATGTACAGGATTTGCTTAGCTTGAACCACAGATGTATTCTACGCTTTCTAGCAGTCTTTGCAGAGACCAAACACAATGATGGGGCCTATATCATCAAACCAAACTATATGATTAAGAGAAGCACAACTATTCTTTATAGTCTGATGATAAAGACAGCCTCTTAAGGATCCTCATAAACAGAACACCACGTAATGTAATGAAGTCCATTTTCAACAGCATCCTTACAGTAAATGTGATGGTGCATTTCACAGGGCTCTTTCTTACTGCTCTGCCAACACAGGCAAATAGCACAATTCATTTAAAGCAATTCCCCAGAAAGCCAGCACCACACGGCCCGGATATGCAAGGGCCATCGGCAAGACCGAGGACACTCATGAAGCCAAACAATTTGCTTTTCAAAGAGAAATCGAAACCAAAACACAAATAATAAATTTACTGCCAAGTTTTCCCTCACTAAAGGTAACAGCTTTTTGTCTGCAGTTGTGATATATGTACAATATTTTTCAAGAAGTACAAGTAATGAAGCATAGAATTGATATCTTAAGCAAGAGGGAGTTAAAATAGCGTGTGGTTACCTTTACAGGTATCCATGACTTAGAAACACCTAATTTTTACATCTGCTGCTACACATTCCCCTCTTCTCTTGTCCGTCTCTTCCATGCTACCATGACAGGAAACACTGTAGAAAACCATATGGAGCTTCTAGAAAACCTGAAGGTACAGAAGTAGACAAAAAAGAAGTTATAAAAATCAGTTGAAAAAAACCTGCTTATGAGATTGTATCAAAAGGTCAGATTTCAAGACAAAGCTGGTCTTTTTAATAATCTTTGTCGGACTTCCCTGGTGGTGCAGTGGTTAAGAATCCACCTGCCATATGTATATGTATAGCTGATTCACTTTGTTATAAAGCAGAAACTAGCACACCATTATAAAGCAATTATACTCCAATAAAGCTGTTAAAAAAAAAAAAAGCATCCTCCTGCCAATGCAGGGGACACGGGTTCGAGCCCTGGTCTTGGAAGATCCCACATGCCCAGAGCAACTAAGCCCGTGCGCCGCAACTACTGAGCCTGCGCTCTAGAGCCCGCGAGCCACAACTACTGAAGCCTGCGAGCCACAACTACTGAAATCCGCACACTCTAGGGCCCGTGTGCTGCAACTACTGAGCCCACGTGCCACAACTACCGAGGCCCATGCCTCCATAACAAGAGAAGCCACCACAATGAGAAGCCCGCACACCGCAACAAAGAGTAGCCCCTGCTCGCCACAACTAGAGAAAGCCCGCACACAGCAACGAAGACCCAATGCAGCCAAAAATAAATAAATAAATAAATTTATTAAAAAATGATAATAATCTTTGTCCCCAGATTATCTTGCCCCACACTATCTGAATTGCTTCATTTCACCTTGTTAGACTGCAAAAAAATACCCAGGAGAAATAGTTTGGGGCTAGCAAACATCCTCTTTTTAAAACTACAGTTTCTTCTGGCTGAGTTAATGATCTTTTAAGTCATTCCTATCTAAGTATGAATTAGTTTAATCAATGACTGTTCTTCTATCACTTAGCAAAGGAGATTTTCCTGGGGAAATACAAATACACAAGGTATTTCAAGGCCTCCAAAAGGGAAGAAGGCAGGTGCCCAATTATTTCAGAATTTTCCCAAGGCAGACCTTTATTTCACCCAAGGAAAAGAGAAAAAGATATTTTCCTCTACCGTCCTCCTCTTTCTCTTCTAAGCAGCAAACATAAAAGTAATCTGAGAAAGGGTAGCATAAAAGACACATTTATAGTGATAGAACAGTTCTGTATCTTGACTGTGGTGATGGTTACATGAATATGTACATGTGATAAAATAGCATAAAATTAATGCACATACACAAGTGCATGCAAAACTGGTGAAATCTGAATAAGGTGGGTGGGTTGTACCAATGTCAATTCTCTGGTTGTGACATTGTAGTTTTGCGAGACGGTACCCTTGGGGAAAGAAGCTGGGTGACGATCTCTCTGTATTATTTCTTACAATTGGGTGTGAATCTGCAATTATCTCAAAATAAAAGATTTTAAGAGAAAAAAGTTTAAATCTTAGAAATAGCCTTTTTTCCTTTTTCTTTTACTTTGTATCTATATGAGTTGATGGCTGCTTACTAAACTTACTGTGGTAATCATTTCACGATGTATGTAAGTCAAATCATTATGCTGTCCACCCTAAACTTATACAGCTGCATGTCAGTTATAGCTCAATAGAACTGGAAGAAAAAAAATCTTACAAATGGATCGTTCTAAATTCCTGGTGTGACTGTTGACGAAACTCACCCTGTGATTTCACATTTACTTGCCTTCGTTTATCTAATTTGCACTCAACTCTCATATATGCTTTTTGATTTTCTTTTCCTCTACCTGAAAAAAAAAAAATCTTACCCTTTATGATCCAGCTTCGAAGACTCCTCTACAAATTTTTCTCTGACTCTGCTCACCTAACAGAATTGAACAAGTCTTATCCTGTGTTTCCATAGCATCTCAAATAAGGTAATAAAGGCTAGTACATATTTAGCCCTTACTATACCCCAGGCACTTTAATCTTTACAACAACTCAGCGAGCAAGACACGAATACTCTCCCCATTTTACAGATGAAGAAATTGAGGTACTGAAGGTAAAATAACTTGCCTAGCGTCACACAGAGAGCAAGTGGCAGAGTCAGATTACACAGCTGAGCAGTCAGCCTCCGGACCCCCCAGGGTAACTGGTGTATGTCCTGCCTCTTCTATGAATCACTGGTTATCACTCGGCACATGGTGTTGAGTTGTTTGTATTCTCACCTCTCTCCCTTCCTCCAAAGGAAGAGTCGCCCACACTCGCTTTCTCCCCTTCTTCGTCTCCCACTCACTGTTCTACCCATTAGGATCTGGCTTCTGCCCCCACCACTCCCTTGAAACTAGAGTTGGCCCTCCGTATCCACAGATTCCAGCGTGTCCACAGGATTTGACCAACCGAGGATCAAAAATACGTGAAAAAAAAACGCAGAAAGTTCCAAAAAGCAAAACTTAAATTTGCCACTCACTCGGCAACTATTCACACAGCATTTACATTGTACTCGGTATTCTAAATAATCTAGAGATGATTTAAAGTATATGGCAGGATGTGCGTAGGTTATATACAAATACAGCGCCATTTTCTATAAGAGACTTTGGTATCCTGGGGTGGGGGAGCGGGGAGGAGGTGGTGGTCCTGGAGCCAACCCTCCTGGGGGTACAGAGGAACAACTGTACACTCACAGTGGTCACCAATGACCTGAAGGTTCTCAACACTTTTCTGTTTTTCCCTGACTTCTCAGTTGTGTCAGAAACTTCTGACCCCTCTCCCCCTCTGGAAACAATCTCTTCCCTTGGTTTCCCCAGCCCCTCCCCGTTTTCTGTTTCTCTTTCTCTATTGTTGGCTGCTCCCCCATCTCCTTAGCTTCCTTGGCTGCCTGCTCCTAAACTTCTATCCTGCCCTCCCCCGCCCCAGGTCAACTCCTATCCTACAGCCTTTTCCTAGGGAGCCTCCTCCACTCCCAATTCGTTCTTTCCAGCCCAGATATTTCTTTTGACCTCAACATCCATATAACCAGGTGTTCCTACCCCACCCTGGTTTCCTAGGTAAACCTTTATCACAGCACCTCTCTTTTATTAATTTTTTCTTAGCACCTTGCATAGAGCAGGTGTTCAATAAATAGGTTTTTTAATAAGAGAACTTAGGTAAAACAGATTGGAGGGTGTTTTGGTAAATCAGGCCAAAATGATGTTGCTATAAAGTATAAAACTCCACTGGAGAAGAAACTGGATTGAAAGACAGAACAGGCTGGGCTTGGGGGCTGATAAAGTGCAGAGCTGGGAGCGAGAGTCAAACGTAACTTCCAGATGTCTGAGTGTAATGTGTGCAAAGAGAGAAGGTTGGCCCTCTTCTTTGATCAGCTTTCCAGATAATTACCAATATTTCATTTTATTTTGTTTTGTGCTGTGTAAGATAGACACAAGGGAGGAAGATCTTCTTCCCAAGCATTGGTTAACTGCACCAGTTCCACCAGCCTATAAGCACCATGAGAACAGAGACCCTGTCTATTTTGTCCTCAGTGCCTTGCCCAGGGACTAGTATATCCTAGGCATGCAACAAATAGGTATCATTTTCTATTGAGCATCTTCTATGTACCAGGAACTATATTACATGCTTTGCATATATTTTCTTCTTTAATACTCACTACAATTCTGACACCAAATTCTGATGTGTGGGGTTCTCACCCCACACCAAGCAATTATTAGACACCAACTGAGTGTCCCACAATTCAACTCAGTTCCAACACTATCTGCTTGGAGATAGTGTCAGATCCAGTGGCTTAAGGGGTCCTACAAGACTGCCCCTCACTTCAGAGGCCAATCTGAAGCCCAAGGTGTCACCTGTGCTTCTGACAGCTATAGATCCAAGGTTCCCACAGCCTACTCTTTGGTCTGATTAATTTGTTAGAGTGGCTTACAGAACTCAGAGAAACATTTTACTCACTAGATTGCCAGTTTGTTATAAAAGGATATGACTCAGGAAGAGCCTGGTGGTAGAGATGCTTAGGGCAAGGTATGGGGAAAGGGCACAGAGCTTCCAAAGCCTCTGGGAGCACGACTCTCCCTGAAGCCCCGTGTTCACCAATCTGGAAGCTCTCCAAACCCCATCAATTTGGGTTTTTATAGAGGCTTCATTACATCAGCATGATTGATTAAATCATTGGCCACCAGCAATTGATTTGACTTCCAGCCCCTCTTCCCTCCTCAGAGGTCATGGGGGGGAGGGGGGGACACAACTGAACGGTCAGACTTTCCAGTCACCAGTCACGTGGTTACTTCTCCTGGCAACCAGCCCCCATCCTCAGGTGCAGTCCCAAAATCACCTCATTAACATTACAAAAGACACCTTTGTTGCTCTCATCCCAGGAAATTGCAAAGGTTTTAGGAGCTCTGTGCCAGGAACTGAACAAAAACCAAACATATTTTTCATTATATATCACAGTATCATACTCACAAAAAAAAAAAAAAAAGACATTTTAGGAGTGAGGATGGTTTGGAAAAGTTAAGTGGCTTGTTCAAGTTTATACTGCAAGTAAAGTAGCTAAGGCAGGAGTTAAACCTAAATGGGGTCTGTAAATCAACTATACCTCAATTTTTAAAAAATAATAAATTTTTTAAATATGCGGAATAAAAACTAACTGGGTTTGGTACCAAAGGCTAACCTTAAATATGATACTATACATCCTTCCAATATGTAGTTTAATTTTCCAGGGAGATAAATTTATGTAATAGTGAAGAAACTTTGTATTCTATTACAAGTTAATCACTAAAATTATGTTGCCTATAAGTTTAAATTATACATAATGGCCCATCTCTGGGAACCCTGCCTCCCAGGTAATGAGCTTTAATCTAAAATACCTTTGTTTACCTCACAGGAAACATCCTGACCAGGCCCACCTGTGAATGACTGCAGGATAGAAGAAACTAACACATTCCCTCCAGAGTCTGGCCGGAAGCAGGACCTTACCCTTTCCCTTTCGGTATAAAAGAAGCTTGAATTCTAACTCGGGAAGATGGTTCTTTAGGACATTAGTTTGCCATCTTCTCGGTCTGCTGGCTTTCCAGATAAAAGTTGCTATTCCTCGCCGCAACACCTCATTTCTTGATTGATTAACCTGTCGTGTGGCAAGCAGTATGAACTTAGACTTGGTAACAAATTTTGGTGAAGCCAGCCAGGAGCCTTGCTGCTTGTGGCCAGTCTGCCCTGGTTGGGTTCCAGTAAGGCCCTAGCAGCTACTGGGACCTCTTGTCCGGAGGATCTTCCCTTCAAAATTACCCGAAGTGGCACCGGCTGCCCCAGTACTTGGCAATTGGAGCAAGGAATTGACATCTGAGAGCTGACAGGTTCCATACAGTAGGGTAAGTTGCTCCAGTGTGTACAGCCAGAAACTTTATTTCTTCTCCATTTGGGGCTTTTATTCTCTGGAATAAACCGATTTGTTTTGTATTTGAGTGGGGTACCCTGTTGGAGAGAGGAAATGATTGCCGGACTTTCACCCAATTTGTGAACCAGTTTGTTTATTTGGATGCTAGCATTTTTGTGTGCCGTTTGTGCTTTGTTTGTCTTGTATTTAACAATGCTTGGCCACAGTACCTGTTAGGATCTCCACAAAGGGTTTAGGCAGGGTTATCTTGAGACCCTGTGGACCATGTACTGTCACCCTTGCTGTGTTAATTATGTTGTTTGCGGTCTCCTGTGTTGTTGGCCTGGATCCAATAGCTCTCCAAGGAGTCACATTGCATGGGGGTTGGGTTTGTGGTTCTTGTGATATGTAAAACCCTCAGACCAAACTTGAGGGTTTATTTAGGATTTTCTGTTTTGTTTTAGTACCATTTCTCCATTTACAGACTGATGTCAAGTGGAGGAAAGGAACAGTAACAAAAAAACCTGTCCGTTCTTGTCTGAAAGTGAGACATTCTCAGGGACAAGAGAAAGGTTCCACTTTGTTCCTAGAATCACCAAAAGCCGCATCCCAGAATTCAGCCTGGTTGGTTGATGCCAAGGCAAAAGGCATCCTTTTAATGGTTAGAGATTATCAACTGCTATTTATGGTTTTATGGTGGCCTTTGGATGGCTCAACAGCTACTCTGTGAAGGATGATGAAATCCTCTATGTGCAAGCATTTGTGCTGTTACATCAGGGTGGGAAAACGTCAGACAGTTGTCACCTTATGGTAAAAGGAACCCAAGGGAAAATCTGTCATACAGGAAGGAAAAAGAAGGGAGTGAGGGTGAGGCTATGTTGCTCCAACCTCCGGCCAAGCCCTTCCCCACCTCCCATTCCCGGCCAGCCCCAGTTCCCAACACCGGGGCTCAGGAAGTGGTTGAACTGGCTCCCCTTCCTTACAAGGATCAACTAGAAAATCCTGTGTTAGTTCCTGGGGCACAGGGGCCTGGTCTGGTATCCCTGTCTAAGACCTGGCAGGGCACCCAGTTTGGGCCAGGAACCATTCCCGAGGCAGGGCAATTTCCCGTATGCTGTATCCCAGAGGGAGCCTAAATGCAAACAGCCAGCCGGCTGGGTTTCTATGGGTGCATAGTCCTTTCCCCACCTCAGTCTTGTTTAATTGGAAAGATCGAAACCCCCCTTATAGGGAGGATCCTCTCCGAACGATAGAATTGCTCACTTCTTTTTTTACTTTCTTAATTAAAAAAATTTTTTTAAATTAATTTTTATTGGAATAGTTGCTTTACAATGTTGTGTTAGTTCCTCCTGTACAGGAAAGTGAATCAGCTATACATATGTATCCTCTCTTTTTTGGATTTCCTTCCCACTTAGGTCACCACAGAGCATTGAATAGAGTTCCCTGTGCTATACAGTAGGTTCTCATTAGTTATCTATTTTATACATAGTATCAATAGCATATATATGTCAATCCCAGTCTCCCAATTCATCCGCCCCCCCACACTCACTTCTATTTTTACTACCCACCAGCCTTCATGGACAGACATACACATTCTTGTCAATGTGATGCTTACAGGAGATGAAAGGAGAATGGTTGTTGATAAGGCCAGGGAATAAGCATATCAGCTCCACCTAACAGATCCAAATGGTGTACCTGAAGCCCCCTTGGCAGTACCCATAGCTGAACCAAATTGGGACCCAGTGAAGGAGGAATGTCCTTATTAGAGCACTACCAGAAGTGCATCTTGGCAGGGCTTTGAAAAGGGGAACCAAAGCAAAAGAGTTTGAACGAAATTCAGGAAATTCAGCAAAAACCAAATGAAGATGCCTCTGAATTTTTGGAAAGGATTTATCAGGCCTACAGATGTTATACTGGTGCAGATCCCAAGGCCCCTGAAAATACTAGAATGGTAAATTCAGAGCGCCTCAAATATCCGGAGAAAGTTGCAAAAATGAGATGGTACATTTGGAATGAACCCTTCTCAATTGGTAGATGTTGCTGTTAAAGCATTCAACAACAGGGAACAAGGACAGAAGAAAGAAGATGCAAAATGGAACACCATTTTTCTGGCATTGGATTCCCAGAAGGCAAGTAACCCAAAGAGAGGTGAGGCCACCACTGGGGAAGGAACGAAGCACCCACTATAAGGAGGAGGAACATTGGAAAAGAGATTGCCCTAGGCTAAATAGGGAGGAAAACAATAAAAGACAGGAGCATCTCATATGGTAGAAAGAGAGGGATACATTCATCTTCTGATGAATGAAGAGGTCCAGGGACTTTGGATGAGCTGATTGACTTTCTGATAGATTTCAGGTGCAATATACTCTGTGGTAAACACCAAGGTGGTGCAGAAAGCATCTCAATCCATCCCAGTCACAGGAGTCTCTGGAGTAGAAGATCGTTCATTCTTACAACCTCTAGAATGCCAACTAGGAGACCTCACCCTGAAACATAGTTTCTTATATATGCCAGAGTGTCCAGTCCCTCTTTTGAGCCAAGATCTTCTTTGTAGAAAAGGACAAAGAGAGGCCCAAAGAGTAGGGTTTCACTCTTGATCATACCCCGCCTGGCTGGAAACGTAGAGTGCAAGGAATTGTTTTGATCCCTGAGGCAGTCTTAGATACTGTGCTATGCACATTCGTAACAGTACCCGTTATGGGAGAGATGCCACCATACAATGGATTCAAAAGTACATAATGGGGCCTAACCTACAAAAGACCATCCAGCGAGACACTCAGAATTGCATGATTTGTGCTAAAAATAACCCAAAGACTGCTGTCAGACCTCCCAGATGGGGACTCAACACAAAGGAACTTGCCCCACTGAGGACTGACAAATAGACTTTACTCAAAGGCCTCGAGCCACAGGAAATCTCAGATACCTGCTAGTGTCTGTGGACACTTTTTCAGGATGGATAGAAGCATATCACACCCAGGTAGAAAAGCCTCCGAAGTGGCTAAAGCCCTCCTTAAGGCAATTAGCCCTTGGTTTGAGTTAAAGCATTGCAAATTACCCAGTTTTGATGTGTTTTATTGAAAGAATAATGTCTAAAACTGAGCCCATGAGAGAAAAAAATTTTTTCTCCTAAAAGAGTGAAATTGTAGAGCCTACTAGGTCGTTTCCTTTTTAAATGATCTCCCCTCCTTTAAAAAAGAAGGGGGGAAAAAAAAACCCAACTGTTGTTTAATGTCCCAGAAAGTTTTTTGAAACAAGCAATTTGTCCCTTTTTTCTAAGCACAAGGCCAAAAAATAGGAATTATTTGGCTTTCTCTTCTGAGGCAGATCTGTGTAAGCCTAGCCTGAGAAAATCCTCCTTGCCCATTAACTAAGGGAGCTGTCACAAAGGAATTCTGGGAATCATGATATGCATTTATACACAAACCGACTGAAAGGGAAACAAAGCTTGACCTGGTTTTCTTCAGAACGAGACCACACTTCTTTTTTTCTGCTCCCTTTAAAGATGGGGGGCGGGGAAACAGCTTCAAGCCAACATTGCTATCTTCTCCTAAATGCTGTTAACTTGAGTCGCCAAAAGGAAGATGGTTAGCTATCTGGTATAATCTGATTTTATAGGTATTTTGCCTCTTGATTGAGTAAAAACATGTTGCTTATCAAAAGAACACATTTTCTAATAGTAGATCATCTTTGCTGAGGGTGTCTAAGGCTCCTGGCCCCCTACTAAGCACTGTATGTGCTATTTTATTTAATCTTCACAACCCTGAAAGGAAGTGCTATGATGAGCCCCATTTTACAGATGCCTAAACTGAGGCTTAGGGAAGTTGAATAAGGTGGTTGGGACTAGAGCCATTACTCTTGACCACTGGGCTCTAAACTTACAACTCAGTTATGGAGCCAGAACAAGAACCTGCCAATATTTTTTTTTTAATTTTTATTGAGGTACAATATTATGTAAGTTACAAGTGTACAATATAGTGATTCACAATTTTTAAAGGTTATACTCCATTTATAGTTATTATATAACTATCATATAGTTATTATAAAAAATTGGCTATATTGGCTATATTCCCCATATTGTACAATATATCCTTGTAGCTTATTTTATACATAATAGTTTGTTCCTCTTCCTCCCCAACCCCTATATTGCCCCTCCCCCTCCCCACTGGTGACCACTAGTTTGTTCTCTATTTCCATGAGTCTACTTCTTTTTTGTTATATTCTCTAGTTCGTTGTATTTTTTTAGATTCCACATATAAGTGATACCATACAGTATTTGTCTTTCTCTGTCTGACTTATTTCAATAAGCATAATGCCCTCCAAGTCCATCCATGTTGTTGTAAATGGCAAAGAAGAACCTACAAATATATTTTTTTTAAAGGTTATAAGTTTCATCTTTTTTTGTTTTAAATTATTAGCACCTTTAATTATTATTTATTTATTTATTTATTTATTTGGCTGTGTTGGGTCTTCGTTTCTGTGAGAGGGCTTCCTCTAGTTGCGGCAAGCGGGGGCCACTCTTCATCGCAGTGCGCGGGCCTCTCACTATCACGGCCTCTCCTGTTGCGGAGCACAGGCTCCAGACGCGCAGGCTCAGCAGTTGTGGCTCACGGGCCTAGTTGCCCCGCGGCATGTGGGCTCTTCCTGGACCAGGGCTCGAACCCGTGTCCCCCTGCATTAGTAGGCAGATTCCCAACCACTGCGCCACCAGGGAAGCCCCCTACAAATATTTAATAACACCAGTCAGCATACGCTGTCTGCCAAATAAATGGAATGAACAACTATCTACATGGAGCCCAGAAAAGGGATGCTTTCACTGCAGCAGAGACCTGAGACTAGGAGGCAGGACTAAAGGGAGGACTGGTTTCTGGTTGAGTGGATATACTGATGCTTCCACCAATGGCCTCCACTGAGGAACAGTAGTAAAAACCTCTTCAGCAGGCTAAGAAGGAAGTTATTTTTTACAAACACTTTATGTTGTTCTCTATGTGTGAAACCAGCTTTATGAGCAGGCATTCGATCCTAGGAGATGTGTGTAGAGAAGCCATCAGTTTGCCGTTAGAAATCTCTTTAATTCTCCCCCTTCTCACCCACTAGAGGAGCAGGTTCCTGGATTTCAAGGCCCTTCCACTGCGGCCATGAGTTTTCTGGGTTGTCAGTTTCTAGTGAAGGAAATCCCAGAATAACTGTGACCGATTATATGCCCTTATCTTGAACAGAAAGAGGAAAAGGTCTTTTTTTCTTCTCCCGTTTAAAATTGTCATGTCTTCTCTGCAGTTTTTGGCAGACCTTTCAGGAAATAAGTTTTAGACTGAAAATTTGGAGATCTCAGTAACTTTCTGGGCTACTTTATTTATTTTTTAAATTTATTTATTTATTTATTTATGGCTGGCGTGGGTCTTTGTTGCTGCGCGCGGGCTTTCTCTAGTTGCGGCGAGCAGGGGCTACTCTTTGTTGTGGTGCGCGGGCTTCTCATTGCAGTGGCTTCTCTTGTTGCGGAGCATGGGCTCTAGGCACGCGGGCTCAGTAGTTGTGGTGCACGGGCTTAGTTGCTCCGTGGCATGTGGGATCTTCCCGGACAAGGGCTCGAACCCATGTCCCCTGCATTGGCAGGCGGATTCTTAATGACTGCGCCATAAGGGAAGTCCTCTGGGCTACTTTAAAACATCCACTGTATTATGAATACAGTCTAAAATCATTGAAACATTGATTCTATGTATTTCAGTAAATACAACAGCTGCCTAGAATCAGAATGAGGAACAATAATCAACTGAGGGAAAAAAAAGGAGGAATTTTTATGGGAGCTAAAATGTCTTATGTGACAGAAATATTTTAATAACTGCCAAGCACCTTACCCCATGCAGATATTGACTTCAAAGAAGACACAACATTAAAATTTGTTATTACTTCCTCCTTGCGTCCTACACAGAATATAGGACTTCAGTACAGTTGGATAAAAAAAGTGTTGACCACTTAACACAGCAACTGCAGCAGCCTGGGCTGCAAATATGCCCTTCCTTCAGGGGTGCACATGTAGCCTGTCTTCAGAGGACAGATTTGAAACAAAGGAAAAGGAAGTGGTGAAGACAACTTCATCTTCAGATGTAGCAACAAACAGTGTGCAACCAAATGGGAATTTAAGGGGGTCTTGTGTTTTACACGATATGTCGCCCTTTGCTTTTTTGGGTTCATTTCATGCAAATACAGTAAGATGTCAGAACTACAGACAATTTACATGTGAGAATTCTCTGCTACCTAAATCGAAGCCTATGCAAATTGTACACTTCTCCTTAATCTCACCATTGATCAGACTCTTTGCCAGCCACTAAAATGTGACGAAACATCTCCTTTATTGAAATAACATGTTAGCATTTCATAAATGAGTCCCAAATATTTGTGAGCTATTTTCAGACATAGTATTTATGAAACTATTAAAAACTCATTACTCTTGCCATCTTTTTCATGAGCTGAGTATTAAGCACAGGTTATTTATATCATGGCCCTAGAGACACTAGTAATTTTGGTCTGGGAGATACTTGCATTTAAGATACATCATGCAACTGGCATCAGTTTATTTATTTAGCATTATGTTTATACACTTATCTGTTGGTAGCAAGTCTAGCTTGTTCTTTCAAAGGGCTGTGTAAAGGTAATATATCATGTCTTTAGTTGATGAATGTAGTTGAAGTGTCTTATGCTTTGAAGTGAGAAAGGAGCAGTTTCTGGAGAAATCTGAGTTGGACGTTTACTGTCTCTCCATTAAACCGGACCAGGAAGGAAACAGGACCAATCCCAGGACAAAAATTATCCTGAGGTCTTTCCCTTCTGTAAAAGGAGTCTCAGACTTCCCATTCTGTGTGGAATAGATGGAGAACATGTTAGAACTGACATACACATGTCAGAGAGAGAAAAAGAAACATCTTGGGGTATCAAAAAGCCCCCGAGTGTGAGAACATCAGCATCTGGTTCAAAGTGTTACACTTTGTTTTCTCCCAGTTAACTTCAAACGACACACGTGTGTGTGTGTGCATGTGTGTGTGTGTGTATGTGTGTATATGTGTGATGCCAGCCTGAATGATGCTAGCTTCCTTGTCCATGTGTCTACTGTCTCATTTTTCAGAAGCTCTTGCCTGAGACCAGTTTTGGGCAGTGGCCTGAGTATGTGAAGCGGTTATACTGATGGGTGTACAACCATCTTAAAAACAGTCCAGGGCGAGTTAGACAGTGTTCAGCAGAATTGGTAGGAACCCCTGGTCTTGGAAGCCAGAGTCCCTGTTCCTGGTGCTCTAGTTGTTTTCCTTGATTCCTGATCCTCAGAACCAGACCCCTCTGTCCTGGATCATTGCCTGCAGCCATTGCCTTGGACTTTTGTGGGCTTGTTTCTCCATGCTATTATTTTGATTTGCTAAGTAGGTCCAAACTGGCAATAACAGAGTGAATCCTAAATACCAAAACTTAATCACACAAATGACCCTAGACCTCTTTCTTCCCCGGCCTGTCACTTCCTAAGCCCACGTGGAATCTGCCCTCGGGGCTCCAGGCTCACCGTCCTCTCACCTTAGGGTCTAATGACCTCTTACCTGGATAACTGCACAGGGTCTTCTCTAGCCATCTCTGCATGCTCCCCCTCCAGCCCCGCCTCTCCAGAATGCTGAGGTGGGGACGCCCCAAAACAAAACAGCGATCATACCTACGCCCCTGGATAGGATAGAGAGTCCTTCCTTGTTTCTCCATGGCAGTTCCCCATGGCATCGAGAAGGATGTTAATGCAGCTGGGTGTGCCCTTCAGCATCTTTCCAGTATGCCCGGCCCCTCCCTGCCCTGTCATGCCTCGACCACACCCACGCAAAACACTTTATGCCCCAGGCCCCTGCCCGTACAGGCTCTGAACTCGCTCTTTTCCTTCGGGCACTTGCTCTTTTTTTAAAGTATTTGTTTATTTATTTATTTATGGCTGTGTTGGGTCTTCGTTTCTGTGCGAGGGCTTTCTCTCTAGTTGTGGCAAGCGGGGGCCACTCTTCATCGCGGTGCACGGGCCTTTCTTGCTGCGCAGCTCAGGCTCCAGACGCGCAGGCTCAGTAATTGTGGCTCACGGGCCCAGTCGCTCCGCGGCATGTGGGATCTTCCCAGACCAGGGCGCGAATCCGTGTCCCCTGCATTGGCAGGCAGACTCTCAACCACTGCGCCACCGGGGAAGCCCTGGGCACTTGCTCTTTTGTACGTAGCATTCGCTGGGCCTTGGGACCCTGCTCCTCGTCCTGCAACTACCAGAGCATGCGTCACACTGTAGAGTCATCGAGACAAGGTAGAACGGGGGGGTGTGCATAGCTGGTATAACTGTCAGAAATTCTGAAGAAAACACATGGCACCATCAAAATCTAATCTGAAAGAGATGCTGCTATTGTTTAAAGCAAGTAAAAGAATAAAAATAAGGTTTTCAAAGAACTGGAACTTTTGAGTTCTAGCCTCTCAAGATTAGTTTTTCTGTTCAAACGAATGACTACTGGACTATCTCTCCGGCTCTTTCTGTCTCCTGAAAGTGCCTCTCTCAGCCCTAATGACTGCAAGATAACAATGTGGAAGAATACTTTTTCACCCTGTCCTCAATCAATCTGGGTTTTGTGTGTACAGCAAGTCCACAGTCACAGCTTTTATATGGCCAAAATGAATTCAGAATGGACAGACCTCTCCCCCCAGATATACAAGCAATTGATATCCAAACAATCAATCAGATTAAAGGACACAAGAAGGAAAAAAAAGTATGACATTAGAAGGCATTTTGAGGAAATATCTAGTTGACAAGTCAGATAGATACCCTGGCATTTTCATCTCTCACCCTCTGAAGGGTTTAGTTTCAGTTCCTCCTCTGCCCTCATCCCTGTCTCTCAATTTAGACTGAAACAATGAAGAGATGGAAAGATCAAACAAATAGATCTTTGTGAAACAACAAAGAAGAAACAAAGAGGAACAGTGGGGTCTTGAGGTGGGAGGAGAGGGCGGAGACTGTGTCTGCTTGCCTTCCTGGCTCAGGGGCTAGAAGGAGAAGAGATGTAGCCATTGACAGGAGTTAGAGGAGGGCTGCCCACCTCCCCCCATCAAACCCTAATCCCAGCCCATGATGACGGGCTGCTCTTTAAATACAAGAGTATTCAATTTAGAAAATCGTCTGCTGATATTGCAGAGTGACTCTGGGGCCAGACTGCCCTAGTATGGATCTTGGCACCTCCACCTACCAGTTAAGAGATCCTGGACAAGTTTCTTAACCTTTCTGAGCCTCAGTCTCCTCCTCTTTAAAATGGATGTGAAATTGCACCAACCTCCCAGGATTGCTCTGAGGATAACGATGAGTTAAGATAAAATAGAAAGCATTCAGAAGATTTTCTCAAGAAATGGTAGCTATTATTATGGTAAGCAAGATACTTAATTATTTTGGGCCTTGGTTTTTCAATGTGTAAACTTGAATTTGTTTTTACCAACTGGTCATTTTTAAAATTGCGGTATGAAAAAGCTGGGAAAATATGAACTAAAACATCAACTTGGGAGACGTATTGAGAAAGACTTCATAGTCACCAAAGCGTTTAACAAACAAGAAAAAAATAACCCTGTCCACACTTAATCTTAACTTCTTTCAAACACTTCTCCCTACAGATAGCGTTCATTCTAGCTGCTCAACACATCAGCAGGCAGAGAAGACGACCATCTGCCTTGAGGAGATAAAACTGGAGTTTCTTCGTCAACCCTCCAAGTTCCTGTGAAATCCAGATGAGAGGCTGAGCTTGTGGTGTTGTTGGCCAATTGTCTGAAAATTTAGAAGCTAACAACTAGCTAGAATTTTAGTACAGACAGTCCCCAACTTGATGATGGTTTGACTTTGTGCTTTTTTTGACTTTACAATGGTGCAAAAGCAATCCGAATTCAGTAGAAACCATATTTTAAATTTTGAATTATGACTTTTTCCTGGGCTAGTGATATGCGGTCCAATCCTCTCTCATGATGCTGGGCAGGGGCCATGCCTCCCAGTCAGTGACAGGATCACGAGGGTGGACAACCGATACACTTACAACCCTTCTGGACCCAGACAACCATTCTGTTTTTCACTTTCAGTACAGTATTCAATAAATCACATGAGATAGTTAACACTTTATTATAAAATAGGCTTTGTGTTAGATTATTTTGCCCAACTGTTGGGTAACATAAGTGTTCTGAGCATGTTTAACGCAGGCTAGTTTAAGCCATGATGCCCTGGACATTAGGTGTATTAAGTGCATTTTCAACTTTCATGAGGGGTTTATTGGGACGTTTCTCCGTGGTAAGTTGAGGAAGATCTGTACATTTTATGTGCCAGATAATGCATTAGCTACATTACATGTCTACTGACAGGAACCTTATGAGTAGAACTATGGTTATCCCATTTGACAGAGGAAATACTAAGGTGTAGAAGGGTTGAGTAAATGGTCAGGTCTGTCTGACTTCAGACCCTGTTGTCTCAACCACCGTATTATGCTGCCTCTTTTGCTCCTAAGTATACTGGATAATGTTATTTTTTTAGTGTATAAGTGTGTTGGGTGGGGGAAATTTCCCCCTCTACCCTTCTTGAGTTTTTGTGGCTGGACTAATAATAAAATTGACACAAGACAGATTAACAGGAGAAAAAGAAACAAATTTTCATTTATACACACAGAGGTCTCAGGGAAATAGGACCTAGAAAGTGGTCAAAGCAGACAGCTTTTATACTTTTTAGACAATGAAACAATAAATTTGTGAGGAATTGACAAGACAAAGAAATTCAAGTTTTTGAGTGCCCAATAAGTGAAGAATTTAAACAGAGTTTGGGCTTGGGGTCGTAAATTAAAGAAGTAACCGGATTTGTTTATATAGGCTTCTTGGCCTGTATTCCCTATCTCTAGCATTAAGGGTGTCCTTCCACCTCCAGATGCAGGGAGGGCACCTTTTTTATGGGAGATTTATTTCCTGCTTTCAGGGAGACAGAAAAGAGGGTCACAATGTCCCTCTTGCATTGGTCATTTTTTAAGTAACTTTAATTCAAAATAATCTGCCATTGTGGCATATTTTTGGGTAGCCTGCCCTGAGCTCCTGAGCAACATTTGATATTACTAATTTTGAAGTATTTTTCAGTTGTCAAATCCATATTCTAAAAAGCATTTACGGATTTACTAAATGTGCTTTCCTGGGAAAGCCTGTCCTTCTGAGATGACATCTTTTCTACATTTGTGGATTAAATGCCCTTTTGAAAAATGAAATAATGGTCTCAGGCTGTGCTATAGTCTTGAATGTTTCTGTCCCTCCAAAATTCATATTTTAAAATCCTAACCCCTAACATAATGCTATTAGGAAGTGGGGCCTTTGGGAGGTGATTAGTTCATGAGGGTGGAGCCCTCATAAATGGGATTAGTGCCCTTATAAAAGAGGCGCCACCTCCTAATACCCTCTCATTAGGGGTTAAGTTTCAACATAGGAATTTTGAGAGGAAACATTCAGTTCATAACATGGTATTAGTAGAAGGTAAATTTTCCTTCTTTTTAAAGAGAAAAAACCAAAAAACAAACAAAAAAAAACCTCTTATGGATCTTGCCAATTATTTCTTTTAATTGATAGACTAGAAAACTAAGAATATTACAGCATCGTTTGCAGAACCTTCACTAGTTATTTAGACTGAAGACCTCATGTCTTTATCATTGCTCTCTTTTCTGGAATCACAAGAACTTGCTCATACATCTTGTTAAAATGAATGCTCATAATTTGACTTGAACAAATCAAGTGAAAAAAGATATTTTTAAGGCAATTAGGGAAATTAATTATGGACTGACTCATATGATACCAAGGAATCATTGTTACTTTATAAGGTATGATAATGACATTGCTGTTATTTTTTAAAGTCCATATTTTTTAGAGACAGATACTGACATATATAGGGGTAAAATGTCACATCTGGTGGGTTCCTTCAAAATACCTCAGCAAATTGAAAAAGTGAAAGAAAAAAGGGAGAGATGAAGCAAACACGTCGGTCTTGATAATTGTTTAATCTGAGTGATAAAGAGACATTTGTAATTATTTGAAATTTTTCATAGTAAAGATAAATATAGTCATATGTAATTATTCAAATCATGTTGTCAAGTGCCAATATGTTTTTTCCATTATTAACTAAGTGGACTTGAATGATTTCCTCTTCTATGAAAATGAGGTGAGAATATCCAATTTGTATGTTGTTTTGGGGATTAAATGAGATGCCTGGCCCAAAAGAAGTATTCAATCAATGTTAGTGCCCTACCCTCCACTTTTCTCCCCCCTCTCCCATGCTATATACAAATTCAGAATCATAAAATGATATTTAGGTAGTAGCTATTCACTTTTACCAAAGGAGGTACTATGGAGTCTTAAAAACAACAAACTTCTCTAGTGTAGCTGTGTGATTCAATTTATAACTATAAAACATAAAGACAACTTTGCAGAAACATAATTTGTGTAAAATTAAGATATTGTTGGAATAAGAAATAATTGTCATCTGACATGGTGGTTATAAAAGTGTTGCTCCAAAATTCAATTTTTTTTGAAATTCTGAATACTTTCAAAGTTCTATTTTATTAAAATTTTTGTAATAACTATATTTTATTAGTTAATGTTTATGCAGCTAAAGTGTAGCTTATTATGTGGCTGGAAAAATCCTTCAGCCTGTATCACAGTTAAGTTGCTTAAATTTCTTGTTAATACAGTTTTATGAAGCTCCTTTGAAGTTGTAAGTGATGCTGAAAATTTAGCAACTATTCTGTAGCAAAAAAAAAAAAATAGGTTTCTCTATTGCTATAAATAATTATTAGTAATTTCCATAGGTATATTCACTCTTTTTTTAAAAAAATATTTTATTTATTTATTTATTTTTATATTTATTTTTGGCTGTGTTGGGTCTTCATTTCTGTGCGAGGGCTTCCTCTAGTTGCGGCAAGCGGGGGCCACTCTTCATCGCAGTGCGCGGGCCTCTTCACTATCGCAGCCTCTCTTGTTGCGGAGCACAGGCTCCAGACGCGCAGGCTCAGTAACTGTGGCTCACGGGCCCAGCTGCTCCGCGGCATGTGGAATCTTCCCAGACCAGGGCTCGAATCCGTGTCCCCTGCATTAGCAGGCAGATTCTCAACCACTGCGCCACCAGGGAAGCCCAATTCACTCTTTTTATTGGTGTAATATGTTAAGGTTCTTAAATAATAAAGAATAATGTCTAAAATAGAGAAAAAAATCTTTGAAGGGTTTGACGAATCAAAGCTGCAAGGGGCGCATTAAGAAGAAAACTGATCCAGAAGATATATTTTTCCCTAGCTTATTCCTCAGATCATCCTATTATTGATTATTGAGTGTAAACACAGTGCTATAAAAGGTACTCAAATTTTTTTTTTTTAATTCACAGAAGAGCAAATGTGTTTACTATGCTTTTGCCACATGGATATTTTAAAATTTTCAATAAAGACCTAACATTCATCATCTTCACGAGCACACTCGTGTGTCCAGACCCTTTTAAAGGGCATTGGAACAATTTCATAAGTTAAATCCTGTCAAAAATAACCTATCAAGCAGATGACAAAAGGAACCCTTGCTTTGAAGCTTGAAAAAAAAAATTGCCTTTCACTTTGAAAAATCATCTGTCTTTAGGATCTGTTTCATGTTTCTTCAAACGTTTCATGTCAACCTTTCCCCAGAGAAAAATTTGAGATGAAGTTGAGTAATTTATTTTCATGCTTTAAACATGTTATATTTATTCTTCCCTTTGATACCATTTTTTCTCTGAGGTCCTTGGAAACACTGAGATGAACAATGAATTGACTCTTCCTGTGGATGCTGGGAAGGGGGACACAATTAGCAGAAAGTGAGAAGGTGACAGGAATAAGAGGTAGGAGACCAAGAATGGGGAAAGTGGAAGGTAAAGTTTCTGGGCCTAAAAATAAAAGGTCAACCCAGAAGTAAATGTTATGAATATCAACAGGGGTAGGGTCCTTGCATCTGGTGTAACTTAAAGAAACCAAACCAAGTCCAGTAGTCTGTTTCAAACTGAAGAGAGGGAAAGGCCTATTTATTGGCTGTCACAAACTGTGGTCAGTAGGTTCTTTCCATGTTTGTCTTATGTCATCCTCATGACAACGCTGTGAAATAGCTGCCCCTTTCTCAATATACAGATCAGAGACTGAGACTCAAAGAAATGATAAAATAGCTCTTACATGCCTTTTGTGCCACAGCAGAGCTCCGTGTGCTCATTCTAAAGCCTGTGATGCTCCCCTGACAGAAATCATCTTGCTAGAACATCAAAGTCCTCTTCTGTCTGTGACCTGTTATTTTACTCAATTGTGGTCCCCAATCAATCAACAGCATATGAAAGAACATATGTGAGAAAATCCTGGAAATTGAAGTCTTCTAAGCCATAAGTTAAAGAAAATCAATGAGGAAATGCATCCAAATGGGACAGAGAAAAAAAATCAGTAAATTTGGTGAGTTGGTTTAAATGACCCATTTATTATCCACATTCATGGTTCTTTATCTTTGCTTGGATCATAGGACCCTTTGAGAGTCTGATGACGACTATGAAGCTGCATATTCACACAAATGTTCGTAGGGCTTAAGGACCACCGCTCAAGTTTATTTGGGTTAATAACCCACACTCTATGTTATTCAGAGTGTAAAATGCATTTAAATGTGATAATGTTTATGCATGTAAATTAAGGACTTTTCAGATAATTTTATGTACTCTGCAAAACAAATTGCCTGGAACTTGACTATTAGTGATTGTACAACTTTTGAGTGGACCATTGGTGATTTGCATAATTTTGGACCCATCAATGTCAAGTGTTAACTTGGGGCTTGGACCATAAATCCATCCATCTTAAAGAAACCACATTAGCAGGGAGCCATATAGGTAAGCTGTTGTTGGCATGTAAAAACAGTATCATGGCCCTCAAAGCTCTGGCGAAATATACCCCAGGGTGAATGCAAATTCAGTTGTTAATTTCACTTTCACCTGTTAGATGAAGTGACATCTTTTTTTTTAATAAATTTATTTATTTTATTATTTTTTTAATTCTGTTTTGGCCGCATTGGGTCTTCGTTGCTGTGCGCGGGCTTTCTCTAGTTGTGGCGAGCGGGGGCTACTCTTCGTTGCGGTGCGTGGGCTTCTCATTGCGGTGACTTCTCTCCTTGCGGAGTACGGGCTCTAGGCGCGCAGGCTTAGTAGTTGTGGCTCATGGGCTCAGTAGTTGTGGCTCGCAAGCTCTAGAGCACAGGCTCAGTAGTTGTAGCGCAAGGGCTTAGTTGCTCCACGGCACGTGGGATCTTCCTGGACCAGGGATCAAACCCGTGTCGCCTGCCTTGGCAGGCGGATTCTTAACCACTGCGCCTCCAGGGAAGCCCCATGAAGTGACATCTTAATTATTTCATGTAAGTTAGTACATGACAGGGCAGGCCTGGGCCAAGGGTCCAAAACCGGACAACCCCCAAGCATTGAATGCACTAGTTGGCCCTCTCGCAAGGGAGAAGGAAGTTGTGAGTGGAATAGGGACTGCACCACCCACCACTGCCTCTCTTCCCCGAAAAGTGAGAAGCAGCTAAAAGAGCACAGGAGAAAAGTGAGCCAGCAGATTGAGACAATAAGACAGCCTCCACAAAAAAAGATGGTGGTGAATAAGGTGGGGCATAGTAATCAGCTCTACAGACATAGTACACATTCCTAGGTTAGCAAAACTGCAAAAAATTGGTTTGCAAAAGACAGCACTTTAGGAAAGTGAAACTGGCAAGTTAAATTAGTCTACTTTCGTTCACTGTTCTTACTTAGCTTTCCACATTTTTATGCAAAGCGTCTATTACTTAATAGTACCACCAGCAAGGCGTTTTCTAGCGTTGGCTCTGCCACCAATTTGCTTTGAACACTCAAGAACTTCTCTTACACATGAAGGGAACTAACAGGGCTCTCCAGTTTTTCTAGTGTTCTGAGAGTCTGTAATGCACTGCAGATACCTATGGAAAATTTTCCAGTGGTACAACAAAAACAGGAAATAGGAAACTGCTGGACCAATTCAGATGAGGTTATTCTCCACCCCTCCCTGCCTGAAGTAAGGGGACAACTAGAAGTTGGTCTGCGGGGCTGCTGGGGTCGCGGGGGCGGGGGAATTTGGATGTTTGAGTGGATAATTTTTTTTTCTTTTCTAAACTAAAAATTAAAGCCTTGAGACAAATTCTCAAAGTAGGCAGTTTATTCCTGGCACCATGCTACTCTCTGCCTTTCTGTCCCAACTTTGGGGCCTCCTGGCTATATATTTTCTCCAGTCCTTCCCACTCACCCCCCATGAAAGCATGGCTGGGACTTTGCAGACTCAGCAAGCCCAGCCCTCTGAACTGCTTCATGTCTCAAAATTCTTCCATAACCCCAGCAAACTTGGTACCCTTTATTTTTTAGATACTTTAAGAAAAGCAACCTTCTTGAGCCAATTTACACTGTTATGAATGACTAAGAATCTTTTAACATTCAAAGGCATTTGCATTTTTTAACAATATCCTGGAGAGAGAGAGAGAAAGAGAAACAGAGAGGAGAGGAAGCCAGCTTTTCAACAGGTAGGATGTTGGGGAAAGTAAAATGAGATTTTAAAAGAGAAAAAAAAAAGCCTTAATTTGAGAGAGATCTGAGCATGTGAATGCACGAGATCTACTGAAGGAGATTCTTATACCTGCTTTACATGGTCCCTTTTCCTCCTCCTTTTCCGAAACTGGAGAGGCTCTAAATGCTCCTTCCTGACCTCCTCCCTGCTGCTTGACAGCTTTTATGGGAATAGCTGAGGCTCCAGCATGGAGATAAAGAATAAACATTTGCAATTGTCTGTTATTTATAAGTCAGGAACTGTTTATATTTATAAGCGTTCTAAAATTCCACTTCTAAAATTGTGACTAATAACTCCTTTCTCAAATATCATGTTAATGTTTAAAAAGCAACTCAAGAAATGGAAATCATCCCTCTTTGAACCGTTTTGCTTTTAACTCTGTTTCTGATCTGAAAAACTCAAATGTGGAAGAAGAAAAAAAACACAGAAATTAAAAGACATTCCTGGTGTCTGATTAGTTAAGAATTAACAAGTGCACAATTTGGGAAACCACCCATATTGCAATATTTCTGTGTCCCTTTGAGATTTATAAAAGTGATTTGGAAGTAATGAAAACAGGATCTGCAATTTTCTAGAAATTGCCCAATATCGAAAAAATATATGTATACACACACACACACACACAGAAAGTATATGTGTGTGAATATATATATATGCAGGTATATATGTATACATATGTATATATTTGTGTGTATATACATACATAGACACACATACAAATATATTTGGATTTTACTCTAAATCTGTATATTTTATCCTCCAGCTCACCCCACTCATTTTAATTGATAACATCATTTGGTAATCCTTTGCATTAGAATAATAACATTTTAAAGCTATTGGTTTTAAAATAGGAGATCAAAAACAGCAAATATGCTTAACACTGGGCTGAAACTGAAAGTTGCAGCTTTCATCCTTATCACACAGTTCTATTAACACCAAAACTTTTAAGCTGTTATGTAAATAACTGTCAACAGAAATAAAATATGCAATTGCCTTTGCTCATGACGTGGACATGACTTGAGATCTGATTCAATCTGTGTTCTAGCAAAGGTTATTTCTATTATAGACCATAGGAGCAATAACCAGAATACCAAACATATATATTGTGTTTCCAAATATTTGGAATTGTACTAATCTGAACTGTTAAAGGGTCCTTTTTCACTGGATCAGCAAAAGGTCAACTTGCTAAAGTTGCTAGACAGGAAAGCTGTTTAGGTGGCAGAGCCTTCATCAAAAACTTAAGAAAAGACAATATAGTTTTTTCTTGATTTTTTTTTTTTTTGGTAGGATCTCATCCTCAATGATAGAAGCTACATTAAGGAGATTTAGGAAATTGTAACTAGTGAGACAAAAATGTACGAAAGGGCAAAGGAAAATAGAAAAGGTCCCAAGGCTTTCTTTTGTCTACGATAAGCTGTTTTTTTCTAGTGATGTAACCTTCCCCTTGGCTTTGGGCTAGATCACCGTTTAACAAACACACAGTCTCCTCTTCAGCAGAGCCATGTGCTCTGAAATCCACACTGTCAGCACTAGGAAGGAACATGTTTTCTCTGCACAGTCCAGACACAGGTTGGATCCAGGGCATCAGAATTGGGTAGCAAAAAGAGTCTGGAGTCAGAGATGACTGAATTCAGATCCCACATTTGCCATTCATGAGCTGTGTGACCAAGGGCACTTTCCTGAGCCTCTGTTTTCTCATCTGTATAATGGGGATAAGAGAGCCTATCTCCTAGGTTGTTGGTGTGTTAATGTGCGTGTTGCACCTAGCATATAGCGGTATGGTGGCTGTGGTTCTTCTTAGAATGGCCATGATACAATGACACAAGAGCTCTAATGTACCCTAATCTACCTTTTATAATCTGTGAGGATTTCATGGCTTTTGTGCATAGGACTGTTTTTCTGGGTGAAATGTCACATGATGGAATAACTGCGGTGCCCTTTATAGGCTCTTCAAACAAGCAGCGCTGGGAATAGGAATGGGGCAATGTAATATTAGGTTTGAACTTTCACCTGATAAATTACTTTTAAATGTTAGCAAAATGGCGTGGCGAAGAGTATGGAATTTGTTCCCTCTTGATTGTCTCCCATTAGAAGTCCTGGGTTTAAGCCCAATTCCACCAGCTATTAGCAGGGTGATGCAGAACAAGTTCCTTTACATTTTGAAATTTCAGTTTCCTCATATGGAAAAATGCCTTACTCATATTTCAGGGCTGTTATGAGCATTAAAATAAAATAGTGTAGATAAAAGAGCTGTGTAAGCTGTACAGTTCTAAACAAATATGATTACATTTGTAACAAAAATTAGTCATTCGGCAATGATATTCAAACCTTGCTTTAAAATTACTCCCTAATCACGGAATTTAATATAAGCCAGATCTTTCTCAAAGCTCATCAAAGATAATTGATGTAAAGAAATATCTCACCTCATTTTAAGGGGCTATGGAATATGGATTAGGATCATTGTATTAGGAAGGCTCTTCTTATTTACCATGCCATGTGAAAGAAGTCTTTTTCATATTTGAATTTTAAAAATAATTAATACGAACCCAATAATGAACTCATTGAGTATGACTGCTAGTCAAAATGATTGCCTTTTTAAAAATGCTTTTTTCTTTATTTCAGAAAGCATACATACACGTATTTTTGGAAGAAACTTTAGAAGATACAAATAAGCAAAAAAATTTTTAAATCACTTGGAATCTCACTACTCAGAGGTAACCATTATTAATATTTTAGGTTACAGGATTTCATGTCTTTTTTTATATATAAATATATATGTAGATAGAGAAATATAAATATGGCTATAGAATTTATTAAAATGTTATCTGAATTTATTTATCTCATAATATGACTTTTTTGTTCAATAATTCAACCCGAATATTTCCATGCCATTGCAATACCTTTTTAATGGCTTTCTGATATTTCATTGAGGATACAGCCCACATTTATTCAGCCTAGCCTGTGCTGTGAAATGTTTTGTTTATTTTCATTTATTTCTGTTTTGAACAGTAATGTCATGAACATTCTTGCAGCTACATTTGCAGCTACATTTTTCTTGGATAGTCCTGGTTATTTCTTTAGAATAAATTGCTAGAAAAAGAATTACTGATTCAAAGAATGTGTAAAATATTGCAGCTTCTGGTACATATTGCTACATTCCCCTTCTGAGGTGATATGCCAAAGTGATGCTTTCATTAGTATTGTATAAGAGTGCCTATTTCCTTCTATTCTCTTTTTTGTTTTACTATTATTATATATTTCTATAACATATTCATTGAAGAATGCTTAGAAAGCATAAGCAAACAGAAAAAATTAAAATTTTCATAATCTCAGTACATGATTAAATATTGTTAGCATTTTGCTGTATATATTTTCAGTCTTTATAAGTATTTACATTTCAATGTGTATATTGTGGCTTTTTTACTTCTTTGGTGTATTTATTTTTCTTGTGAATTTGTAGAAGCCCTTTTACAAAACACAAGTTACAGTTTTTTTTTATCCTTTAAGTTCTGTTCGTGGTATATTTTGATGTACATTAAGTTTTTTTTTAAGAGTATATGTGTATGACTTGCATAATTCTTTTAAAAAATTTTTTGTATTTTTTAAAGATTTATTTATTATTTATTTATTTTATTTGTTTTTGGCTGCATTGGGTCTTAGTGGCGGCATGTGGGATCTTCTTTGAGGCATGTGGGATCTTTCGTTGTGGTGTGCAGACTCCAGGGTGCATGGGCTCTGTAGTTGTGGCACACAGGCTCCAGAGTGTGTGGGCTCTGTAGTTTGTGGCACGCAGGCTCTCTAGTTGAGGCATGTAAGCTCAGTAGCTGTGGTGCATGGGCTTAGCTGCCCCGTGGCATGTGGGATCCTAGTTCCCCAACCAGGGATTAAACCCACATCCCCTGCATTGTAAGGCGGATTCTTTACCACTGGACCACCAGGGAAGTCCCTGATGTACACTAAGTTTTTATTCTCATTACCCAAATCTATCCTTTAACCTTTTGTGTTATGCTTTAATAGGCCTTCTACATAAATTTTTTTTTTTTTTAAGTTAGCTTCTTAATCCACCTGGAATCAATTTGGCATCTAGTGTGAGGTTGAGAACCATTTTTTTCTTAAATAGCTAGCCAATTGCTGTAACACTTTGATTTTTTTTTTTAAATCATCTTTTTATGATCAATGGGAAAGTCTTCATTTTCCTTGGACTTTTATGCCGTCTTACTCTGTTTAATTGAGCTTTCTGGCTAGTACTGTGCCAGTACCACTGGTTAAATACTATTTTTTTTTTATTACTCTGAACATGAACAATTTCCTCATTTATTTATTTATTTACTTATGGCTGCATTGGGTCTTTGTTGCTGCGCGCGGGCTTTCTCTAGTGGTGAGCGGGGGCTACTCTTCGCTACGGTGTGCGGGTGTCTCATTGCGGTGGCTTCTCTTGTTGCAGTGCATGGGCTCTAGGTGTGTGGGCTTCAGTAGTTGCAGCATGCGGGCTCAGTAGTCGTGGCTCATGGGCTCTAGAGCGCAGGCTCAGTAGTTGTGGTGCACAGGCTTAGTTGCTCCACGGCATGTGGGATCTTCCCGGACCAGGGAGCGAACCCGTGTCCCCTGCGTTGGCAGGCAGATTCCCAACCACTGCGCCACCAGGGAAGCCCCAGGTTAAATTATTTCAGCTTCATCATAAAAGCGCATATAGGAACACAGCAAATTCTGCCTTGTTATTTCTCCTTGGGAATTTTTCTTGGCTTTGCTAGAATGCTTGTATTACCAAAATAATGATTTCCTTTAAAAAATATTTTGACAGCATGTTTAGAGCCTTATGATGTCATGCTAAATGAGAAAGTATTTTTTCTAATTAGAAATAAGTGTGTAATTGCTCTATCCTCTCGTTGTGTCCTGTGCACCACACTGAGGGGCACCTAAGTCTTTATTTTAGCAGCTTCTTCATGCCTGTGTCTCCCCCAGGATGACCCTTATGTGGGAAAGAGATTTTTGTTTTGTTTCTTGTCATGAGTTCCCCATCACCTGGCACTTCTCACATTGTAAGCAATCAAAAAAATTTTAAGCTTGCTGAATAAATAAATATCTAATTATAATACATCACTTTAAAATATTTCATTATTCTCTAAGAGAGCTAACTTTGTATCATAAGCTCTGCTTCTGTTTCCTTCCTTTTAAAGAATAGATGTAAACACACACACACACGCATGCGTGCACACACTCCAAGGATTATACACAACCAGAATTGAGAGCTTCAGTGAACGAGGCACGAGTCACTCCAACGTCCCAAATGGAAAAAAAAAAATGGCAGAGGGAAAGAGAATTTCCAAAGTACATGGGAAACAAATTATACGTGGAAAATAGCAAATTTTTCTCTTTTCTCTGATAATTTACTTTGTTTATTTTCATGAAGATAGAAAACAAAGCAAAGAAAACCTGATCCCTTTGTTGTAACTCAACTGCTGAGGGCACTTCAATTGCATCAGCTCCCTCCAGCCAGCGTTCTGCCAACCCGAGACACACACTTGTTGATTCATGTTGGTACACACAGGGCTGGCACTTATTGGCGCACAGATTTCTTACTGTTCTTCAGTGGTTCTTATGGTTTCTTTATTGGTAACCCAAATTTTTGAAAATTATTTTTAAAGAAATGATTTGACCCATTTTCCACCAAAATTTCTAAGCATTTCTTCTCTATCCCACCCCTCTGTCCATCAGGTGGAATTCCAAATAGTAGGACCATAGAATAATCTAGCATTTCATTTTCTTCAATAACTAATCATTGTACATTTACGATTAATATGTATTAGAGAATTATGCAGTTTAAAGCCAGGAGCCTGTCCACAGTTTGAAATGCATTAAAATAAGTGATGGGTAATATCAAACAAAAGTTACCTACAAAGTACAAAAGGGTTTTGCAGCTCAGAAAGTTTTTAAAAGCTTTGGTATTAAGATTTTTATGTTTGAATTACAATATTATACGTAAAACCAGCACTTACATAGAGTTTACCACATGCCAAGAATTGTTCTCAGTGCTTTTCTCATCCTCAAGACAAATGCTAAAAATGAATCCTGAGATGCATGTACTGTTATTATCCCATTTTACAGGTGAGAAAATTGAAGTACAGAGAGGTTAAATAAATGACCTTCCCAAGAGCACACAGCCAGTAAGCATAGAGCTGGGGTTCAAACCTAGGTAGCCAGGTCCGGCTTAACCATTACACTATTTACCAATTCTGGCTTTAAAATATGAAAACATTCAGAGACCATGAAAGCAGTGAATTTTATTTGAAATTACTGCATTGTTGGCCAGAAGGTGGTGACGAAACATGACTGATAAATTTGGAGATTAGAGTATCTGAAAATCAGAGCTAAACCTTTTTCTATTTTAAACCAGTGTTTTACTGAGAATAAAAGTGATAGGTTGGGGACTTGGAAATGATCGAGAAAGTAAAAACAGTTACATATTGAAACGTATGAATTTTTGAGATAAAATATTTGGAATAGTAAAGACAGAAATGTCACAGGGCAACATCAATGAACTCAATGTTCCTGAGCTTATTCAAAGAAATGTGATGAGAGATGAATGGCAGAATGCAAGAACAGCTGTTGATGTGTGTAATACACACCCAGAAAATATCCCAGGCCACATGCAATAA
Organism: Balaenoptera borealis; assembly: GCF_965194805.1. Lineage (NCBI taxonomy): Eukaryota > Metazoa > Chordata > Mammalia > Artiodactyla > Balaenopteridae > Balaenoptera > Balaenoptera borealis. Next base: position 172,209,817 of record NC_138866.1, on the reverse strand, counting down.
AGCTCAGATTTTAAATGCATCTTGATGTGACTGCCCTACAAGGCTTGACCTCATCGACAGCAGATCAGACTTGATTTGAATTACAACAGATGGCCAGCCTAATGAAGGCAATGCCAACAAGAGGGAACATTTTAAGAATTAAGTGTGAAGAAGAAGAAACAAGAATGTTAAATGAACATTGTCAATCAATGGGTCTAATGATCACAAGGATTTGTGAGAATATTTTAAGACTTAAAAATACTTTCAACATACAACAGCATTCACCCATCTGCAAAGAAATTATCAAGTTTTTAAGGTAATTATATGTGGAATATAGATATAAAAATGCTGTATACTTTAGAAAAAGCATATTGGACACTATTATGTTTTATTAGCTGTGACTGAGAAGTTTCTGGAGATTATTAAAAAACTGGGAATTGTGTCATAGACTTTTTCACACAGGTGTGCATTGAACCCAGTGGTTGGCTGATAATTCCTTCCAGATTTGGATTTATCTTTTGCTTCCAAATTTTTATTATGTGCTAACATTACAGAAAGTCTTTCTAAAGAACTTGAAAATGAAGCCAAAGATATTTTTCTTTGTCTTCTAAACCTAAAACAATATTTTGTTATCATCTGAGAGAAATGATGGATATTTTAAAATCATTTGGAACAGAACCAGTGAATAACACCAAAATCATCTTGAAGAGTTTCAAAATTAAATAAACCCTTCCTTTCAAAGGAAAAGAAAAATTCTAAGAAAAATAGATAATGGCTATTTGTATCAAACATTTTATTTACTTCATAGGAAGAGTGGAATAAAATTATTGGTCATAACTAAGAACTGGGTACTATCATATGGAATTTAAGTATTTTTAGAGAACAATTATAGCGACATGAAATAAATTCTAGGTTCACTATTTAAATGGAGTGAGCCGTGAAATACAGCAATAAACAAACATGTATAACAATTTACAAGCATGAGGCAAATGTGATCCTAGAACTTCAGTTTGAATGCAGCTACCAAAAGCTCAATTTCACCTACCATGATATCAACCTCAGTGACCCTGGCTGTTTATTTAACATAATTTTTCTTGTACTGGTTTTGTGCCTGCTCAGAGGTATTATTTATCGCTTTGATTTGGCCAATCACTAAAGCAGGTGCAGGCCATTTTATATGCTTTTCTTCCTAAAAACTTATTTTAAAGAGTCACAGTACAGTCGAGGAAATGAAAGCAGTTCTACAAGGCTAGAAGTAGATTTGGGCAGGAGCAAGGAAGTCAGTGGCAAGACCTAAGATTGGGAAAGTCCATGGCTGTAGGCAGAAAGCTTTTGAAAGCTGTCTGCAGGAGTTGGCACTTTCTCCCGAGAGTACTTTAGGATAGTGATATGGTTGGATAGGCATTTTAGAAAAAGATCTCTGACAGCTGTCTAAAAAATGTATTGGGGGAAAATAAAAAGAGGCAAATGAGGAGACCAGAAATAGACGAAGAAAGATACAAGGGAATGGGATATATTTAAGAGAAGGGCAACTCCTAACATTTGGAGATACAAGCTGGAGAGGAAATAACTACTGAGTTTTTAAGTGTATCATTGTAGGGAAAAGTACAAAAGTGATCGTTTTGGTGTATCCCCCAATTCTAGTTAGATGAATGGCATCCAGTCCCATGGTTTCAAAACGCAGCACCATTTTTATTGTTTATTTGGGATTAAGTAATACAAAAAGGAGACAGTAGCCAACCATTGGTCAGAAAGATGATGTATGAACTTTTAGACCCCATATACACAAATGGCTCAAAAGTATGTTTCCAACCAGACCTCTCATCTGAGATCCAGCCCATCTACCCCACTGCCTACTTGGATATCTTCTCAGGAATCTCAAAAGCATTTCAAAATCGACGTGTCTAAATCCAAACTTAGGATCATTCTCTCCAAATTTGATCTTCTTTCATTGTTCTCTCTCTCTCAATGATTCTTTTCATTCACCAAGAAAGAAGCCTAGCAGTCTAAACTGAAAAAGCCACATACTATTTGATTCCTTCTATATCACATTCTGGAAATGGCAAAACTATGAAAACAGTAAAAAGATCACTGGTTGGCAGGGGTTGGGATGGGAGAGAGGATGAACAAGTAGAGAACAGAGGATGTGTAGGGCAGTGAAAATACTCTGTATGATACTATAATGATGGATACATGTCAATACATATTTGTCCAAACCCACAGAATGTACAACACCAAGAATGAACCCTCATGTAAACTATGGACTCTGGGTGATTATGTTGTGTCAATGTAGGCTCATCAATTGTGAAAAATGTGCTACACGGGTTAGGGGAGTGTTGGTAATGGAGAAGGCTATGCGTGTAGGGGTAGAGGGCATAAAGAATTTTGCTGTAAACCTAAAAGGGCTCTTTAAACAATAGACCCTAAAACAAATTTTTAAAAATAACAGAATTAACTGTAATGCTCTTTAGACTTTACAGGTATGCAAATAAATAATTTTCAAATTAAAAAATAAAAAAGAAACATAGCAGTCACCTTTGATAGGTCCCTAGAAACCTGCTGTTTGCAATAGCTCATCAGTCAGCAACACCTGTTATCTTATTTCCTAACTCTCCTTTGCATCCATCCATTCTCCCTGCTCCCAAGGGATGCACTGCACAAATCTAGGGACAGCCACTCGTAAACAACAGAGTGAATAGCAGAGCTGCCTGGGGTTGGGCAAGGGTATGGCCCTGTCACCATCACCAGCCTAGCATACACTGTTATGGTCTCTTGCCTGATTGCTGCAACACGTTCCCTGTTCTGTTCTGGCCCCACTGAATCTGTTCTTCGTGCTTCAGACAAATTCCCAAACCCACATCTAGCTATGCATCCTTCCTGCTTAAAACTCTCATGTGGTGTCCCATTGCTCTTAGAATCAAGACTCAAGTCCTTCACAGGGTCTCCCAGGCTCTGCACAGCCCTGCCCCTCCCCACTCAGCCCCGGCTCACATCGTTTCCCCGAGCTGTTTCTGATGCATCCCCACTGCTTTCTTTCAGTCCCAGGAACTGCCATGCTCCCTCCTCTCACTGGGATTTGCACATGTGACCCTCTGTCTATAAAATAAAGCTCTTTGCCTGGTTTATCCCTACCCATCTGTATCAGTTAGATGTTACGGCTAATAAATATTTCAAAACTCAGTCTCTTAAAACCACAATCGCTTGATCGTGGCTCGAGATCAGTGGGTCAGCTGGATGGTTCAGCTGCTCTGGGCCAGGCTGGGCTGATCTCAGCTGACTCGCTCGTAGGTCTGTGCTTGCTTAACAGGTCAGCTGGGGCCTAGCTGGTCTTGGATGGCCTTGCTCACATGTCTGGCAGTTAGCTTGTTGTTAGTTAAGGGGTCAGGGGCGACTGGGCCATGTGTCTCTTAACATCCAGCAGCCTAGCTCAGCTTATGCATATAGCGGTGTCGGAATTTTCAGAGGGAGAACCGTGAACCCTCTTAAGGACTAAGTTCAGAGCTGACTCACCATCACTTCTTCTGCTAAGGTATATCACAGAGTCAGCCCAGATAAAAACGGTCATGGAATAGATTCCCCTGATGGTAGGAGTCGCAAGTCACCTTGCGAAAGGACAGAAATAATTGGGACAATTTTGCAATCATCTACCACATTATCTTTTAGATTTTGGCTCTGGATAAGCTTCCTTGGGGGAAGCCCAGATTAAATCACACTATTACGGACTCGCTCCAGGAACCACTCCTTCACTGCACTTGTCACAGTTGGAATTCCACATGTATTTGTGTGATTTTTTTGCTTAAGGTCTGTTTCTTCCCCTCCCCACCCACCCTGCTTCTTCCCAGACTTAGAGGCCAATAAAAAGCTAATGTCCATTTGTGCTCGCCTTGGTATCCCCAGCACCTGGCACACAGTAGGTACTCAATAAATATTTGCTTAATGAATTATTTTACTTTACATTGTGTTATTTTTAGAACAGATTCCCTGTCTCTTAATAAAATGCTTAAAAAAAAAAAGTGACCTTTTGCTTATATGGGGGAGGGAGCCAGAGGATATTGAGTCCTGTCCACAGCAGACCCTCCAAGTGATAAAGTGAGAATTATCGCCTCTTTGGGACATGTGGTCAAGAAAGAAAGAACTGCATGGAGAGCCACTGGGGGCTGGACAGTAGCTTCAGAACTTAATATATAAAGACTCTTAGGGTCTTCTCGTTAATTGAGGCAACACACATGCACGTACACACACACATATAGATGCACATGCGTGCCCAGGAGAAGCAGCAGGTTATTGGGAAAAGAAAATGAGTTCCATTGTAAATTAATTGAGTTTAAGGTGTCCAGAGAACATCCGTGAATCTAACACTTGGGAGACAGCTCAAGATTGAGGAGGCTGGGGAGTTTACAGTGTAGACACTGGTGGGTAACTGCAGCCATCGGAGTAGATGAGCTTGGACAGGGAAAGAAGAGGAGCCTAAGCGTGGAACCCAAAGGACAATAATATTTAAGAGGCAAGAGGAACAAGCAAGGAGCAGTGAGGGACGCTCAGAGAAATGAAAGCGGAATTAAGAAACAGCCAGTCTTCAGAAGTTAAAGGAGGAAAGGGCCTCAAGAAGAAGGAAGCGGCCACTAGCTCTGAATGCAGCTGAGAGGGCAAGAAGATAAGATGCAAGAAAGACTGGTTTCCAAACGACAAACGCTTTAAGGTTATGAATTCTTTTCCCTCAAAGGATTATTTCCACTGATGCGTATATTCTAAAAGTCTTAAATACTGTGTAAGTTGCAGGAAGACAATTTACAAGCACTGCAATTCACATATTGTCCGTTTTGTGGATGGACTTCTACTTTGGTTGATTAGGTAAGCCCTGTTCAAATTCCTGTTCCCTTCCCCCTGTGCTGTTTGGCCTCTCGTTTATATGCATAGGTGAAATTATTTTGATAATGTTCACTGCCACTTGCATCAGTAAAAAATACCAGTATAGCTTAAGTATAATTTATTCCCATATTCCACTTAACTTCAGTTAAATATCATTGTGGCAAAATACCTCTAAGAACAGATTTTTTTTAAAAAAAGAAAGACTGTCTAATAAAGCAAATAGGACATGTTCGATCTCTACCGGCAAGTGAGAAGGCTATTGCCAGAGCTGGTACAAATTCATTCAGTTGTTAAATAAATGTTGGCTGTTGAGCTATCAACTGAAAAATGTATAGAATTCTCCTCTAAGTTCTGTCTTTTCAGAGAATTACAGTACAATTAGATTATAAAATCGATGAAAAGAGAGGAAATATTAAGCAAGAAATACTGAATGTTCCAAGTATTGAGGAAGCCCACGTCTTCCTTTGTAGATTGTTTTCTAACGTTGAACTAATCAGAAGCATGATTGTTCAGCAATTTTTTTTAAAAAAAGGCTTTTTAGAAGTTATTTTATCAAAAGGCTTTCAGATCCATTATTTTATTTTATTATATTTTTAAATAGAATTGAGCTGTAACAAAATGGGATACGTAGTGCAAGAGAAATAGTCTGACTTCTACCTACAACCAGGTAGCTACACAAAAATTTTTCCAATAATTTTCAATAATTGAGGCTCTAACTAAAGACTTTGATATTTCTACTCTTATAGATACCTGGGTTTTGGTTTTGCCATAGATTTATTCCTCAAAAAAGAAGCTGTAATTTTACTGCTGAAATAAAACAGTGATCTTGTTCCCCAGAGCATCTATTCTATAAATAAAGAAACTGAGCCTTCAAGAGATCAAATGATTTGCCTAAGATGGCAAAGGATAGAGGCAAAACTAAGATTAGCCCCCAAGTCTTCTACCTCCTGGTTTCCCCACCCTACTATATAAGTATTTATAGTAATATATAAATAAATTTTAAAAATCAAATGTTATTTTAATCTAGCAGGATAACATTATCTAAGAAGAATAACTTTTTAAACAAAGAAACCTTTTAAAATGTTGCTATCTTGTTCTTGTTGTGTTATTTAATAAGGTATGTCAGTGAAAGATTACATAGTATTTGCATTTCAAGGAGTTCATTAGAAAACATTTCAATATTTACACTCAACCAGAGGTTCTGATAACATCATTTAACAATGAAAATGTTAATGAGAACTTGGTGCTACACTGTGGTAAATAATACTTCATATCAATGTGATGTTAATCTAAAGAGAATGGATAGATTGTGAAAATAGCCACAAATTCTTCCCTCCCATCATGCATTCCCTTGTGAAGTAACTTTACAGGTTCTCCTGTTGGGGAGATGGAGTCTATTTCTCCATTCCTTGACTCTGGGGTTGGCCATGTGACTTGCTTTGGCCAATGTAACATCAGCAAATGTGACACAAGTGGAGATTGAAGCACTTGCACATTAGAGCCTGCTCTCTTTTATCTCCTGGGGATTCCACTACCATGTGGAAAAGGCTGGGATTTCTACTGGTTAATAAGAGACTAGGTGATGTGGTCCCAGCTAAGAGGTGAACCATCCCAGCTGAGCCTCCAAGACTAACGAGCTCCCATTGTACCTGGACGCTGACCATAGATCCATGAGTGAGTCCAGCCAAGACCAGTAGAACTGAGCTCAGTCCAAATTGCTGATCCACAGACTTGTGAGCTAACTGAAGCCACTGAGTTGTGGGGTGGTTTGTTACCCAGCAAAACCTAGCTCATTCAGGGAGAGAGAACAAAAACCATCAGAGACATATTAATGTTTGGTAAACAAAGCTAAGTTAGAAAGAAAAGAATATTATCCTTTTTATCTAAGAAAAGAAACTAAAGCACAATGAAGTCCCACAACTTTCTCAAAGGTCACATTTTTAATATAATAAAGATTATGGACAAAAACAATCAAAATAGGTTACGTACCAGCTGTGTTCTAATTACTATTCTGTAATTGTTCCAAGTACTGTTGTTCTATCAGATTAAAAGCTGATTTGGATTTTGGTATGCTGATCACTATTATAACTAAAAATTCTAGATCATCTAGGCTCTAGCCAGTTGGGTTGCAAAGTAATCAAAGAGAATGTTCCCTTAGTTGTGGGAGGCTATATTACGAGATTTAGAGTGACTAAACTTTAGTTTTCATTGTTCCAGAATTAGAATGGGAATATGGAGGTTTTTCCTTACTGATACTTTGAGTTTTCTAGAATCTCCATATATTCCATTTATCTTTTTATGGGGCTCTGTTCAGGAAAAACTGTCTTCCTCCTCTGGTTCTCCCTGACTCTCCCCACACACTACTACTACACTCTCAGTGCTTTTGACACCAAGTGTAGGGATTTTCCCAAATACAAAAAGATTTAAACAAATATTTTTTAAAAGTTAGACTTTAAAAAAATCTCATTGGCATGTACAAGGCTGTACCCTATACTTTTTTTTTAAATTAATTTATTTTTATTTTTTTGGCTGCATTGGGTCTTCATTGCTGCACGTGGGCTTTCTCTAGTTGCGGCAAGCGGGAGCTGCTCTTCATTGTGGTGCACGGGCTTCTCATTGCGGTGGCTTCTCTTGCTGCAGAGCACGGCTCTAGGCGCGCGGGCTTCAGCAGCTGTGGCACGCGGGCTCAGTAGTTGTGGCTCATGGGCTTAGTTGCTCCGCGGCATGTGGGATCTTCCCGGACCAGGGCTCGAAACTGTGTCCCCTGCATTGGCAGGCAGATTCTTAACCACTGCACCACCAGGGAAGCCCACCCTGTACTTTTTATGTTGGAAATAGTATGTACAAATGAGAATAACTAAAGACTATTTAAATGCATTTTCCCATACGTCTGGTACAGATTTTCTTAAAATATAACTCTTTGATTAAGTTTATTGATTATGTAAATTTAATCTACATTTTAACATTTTCTAATCTATTTACTTCTAAGGTGTTTTGTCAAATTTCCTTTAATATTAAAGCAGTTCTTACTTTTTTGTTTTTGAGAAATAAAATACTGCAGGTACAGCAACGCTTTCTTATCCCATTTATCTCTGTTCCTCTCTGGGGGTAACAACTATCCGTACTACAATGGTGAATTTCCCACCCTGTTTTTATATTTTTATTACATATATATGTCTCCATAAGTAATATATAGGATTGTTTTATGTATTTTTAATATATACACTGTAGGGAAGGAAAAAAAAAAACTTTACCTCTATCCTCCTAGGTTCTGTGGCTGGGTCCCTGGAAATTAAACTGACAAAGACAGATCAACAAGAGAAAAACACAGTTTATTAACACATGTGGTAGAAACTCAGTGATGAGTAATTCAAAGTGGCGTTAGAACTTGGGGTTTATATAGCATCTTAACAAAGAATAATACATTTGTAGAGAAGTGACAAGACAAAGGAAAAGGTGGTTAGGCTTTTAGGGGTGGCAAACAGTGGGAAGGTAAATGTATGGGGAAACTAATAGAAGACAAGGGCGGTTGAGTGAGATTTGTCAGGCAAAATCCTCTCCAGGCTGATAGATCGAGTCTCTAGTCATCCCCGGACATGAAGAGTGATCAGGTGATAATGAGTTGTTCTCCTCTATGTACAGCACGGTGACTACAGTTAACAGTTCTGTAGTGTGTATCTGAAATTTGCTAAGAGAGTAAATCTTAAAATTTCTCATCCAAGAAAAAAAATTATATCTATGTGGAATGATGGATATTAATTAAAGTTGTGGTGATCATTTCACTATATATACATATATCAAATCATTATGTTGTACACACCTTACACTAATACAATGTTATAAGTCAATTGTAGCTCAATAAAATGGAAATTTTTAAAAATAATAAACCAACAGCAAAAAGTTCTCCTCTTCCTGGTACTGGAGAGAGTACATTTCCTTTACAAATGGAAATGTATGTCCTGCTTTTAGCCAGACGGGGAGGGCAGAGAGCTTTTTTTTTTTTTTTTTCCTGTCTGCTGTTTCTTAATTTATTTAAATATGTATCTTTCTGCGATATTTTTTAAATTCAAAATAAAGTAGCCAAGCTGTATCCCTTTATTTTTTCCCCAGCTTTATTGAGATGTATTTGACGTGTAATGTATCCATTTAAACACATAAGATCAAGTTCGTTCATTTTAGCTGCTGTGAAGTCTTCAATTCAGTCATCCATTCTCCCACTGAGAAAATTTAGATTGCTTCTAATTTTTTGCCATTACAGTAATTCTTTAGTGTACACCTTTGTATGCACTTTTGTAGGAATATGTAAAGGCATTTCCCAGAGAAGTGGGATTGCTGAGGAATAGGCAATTTACATCATCAGCTTCCCTAGATACTGTCAGATTGTGCTGAGAAGTTGCACAAATTTACATTCCACCTATTTACATTTACTGGAATGCAGTGGCTAAGATTTCTGATTTCCTCACATCTTGACTAATTCTTTGCATAATTAGATTTTTAAAAATCGGTGCCCATCTGATGGAAGAGATATGGAACAGTTTAGTTCAGGTTAGATTTCTAGATTACTCAGTAATCTGTTGTCACATGGCATCTAATGTTGCAACTGAGAGATAGATATCAGTTTAACTGTCATCCTTTTTGGGTGACTTATTTCTCTATCTTTAAAATTTTTCTTTATCTTTGACATTAGGCAGTTTACTATAACATGATTAGGTGTTGATGTTTTAGTTCATTCTGGTCTAGACTAGGTGTCCTTACATTAGAGCCTTTATAACTTGTCATGATTGAAAAATTCTCAATCATTATCTTTTAAAACATTGTCTCCTGACTTCTGTTTCCAGCAATTTGGTAAAACTTGGTGTAACCATCCAGGTACAGAACCCTTTTTAAGTTATGGATAAAAATAGGAAAAAATATGTTTCAAAAAGATGTTTCTCTGCTGTCGAGAAAGTAAGGGAAAACAATCAGGCTGTAAAGCACTTGAAAGCATGATTTCAAATCACTCAAACCAGCATTTAACCTGAGGGCATCTGGAGATCCCTGATGGCCCAGAATCTGAAGGCCAAGCAGAGTAAAGGGCAGACTAGAGGAGGCCCACAAAAGCCAGAACCTTCCGCTAAAGATGATTTTGTAAATGGATGAACTAGAAAAGATATACCTTGAAAAAAAGTATTTGCCTGTGTCGGCCTTGACTCTGGGTAGAGTAATAAGAGAGGATTGACAAGTCTGTAGCACTTTAGCCACAGTGTGTACTCACGCAGCTTGGGGAGCCAGAGTCACACTATTTGTATGGCAAAAAAGGTCCAAGCTGGCATCGTCTCTAAAGGAACATACTTTAAGCATAGGTCCCAAGGAATGCCAAAATATTAAGTTCCAAACACACAGTCCTATTAACACCTCGAGTTTAGCCCAGTGAAATCCATTTCAGACTTCCGACCTCCAGAACCAGTAGATAATAAATTTTGTTGTTTTAAGCCACGCATTTGTTAAACTCCCCCGCCCACATTCCCAATCCAGGCTCTCTTGGACAGACCCCTGGCTTGAGGGAGAAGCAGCCCCCTGACATGTCACAGTGTTCTGTCAGATTTACTGTGATTTGTTACAGCATCAGGAGGAAACTAAAAGTCTGGCAAAAAGCCTTAAGTTTTCCCGTGGACTTAGTCGGTTTGCAGAAAGTAGCCTGCCCAGCACTTACCAAGATGAATGGCAAACTTTTTTGGCCCTTCACCAGGAAAGTGGCCCGAGTTCTTTCTATTGTTCTCTTCATGGGTGGGGCTGACTTTTGAGCTCAGGTTTATGCACACGACTCAGTTCTAGCTTTCAAACCTGTGCAGAACCTAGGTCATGACTCCTAGGATTTGAAAACCTTAGCAGATGGCCCCTCAGGCCTTTTTCCCATCAGCCTTAGGAAACAGGGCAAACATGGCATCATTCTCACCTAGTTGTATCATTTCATTCTTTATTTCTGGCTTCTTAAGGTATCTTTTTTATTTCTGCTGAGCTACTTACTAAAAATATTTTTGTTATATTTTGTTATTGCATTTCCAAATAATATTAGGTTCAAAAGGACATTCAAAATAAAATTACAGACTATTTGGAAAAGAACAAAAATGAGGAAACATTAAACCTGTGAGATGCAGGCAGAGTGGTAATTAGAAAATATTAACGTACTTTTTTTTTTTTTTTTGGCCACACTGTGAGACCTGTGGGATTTTAGTTCCCCAACCAGAGATTGAAACAGGCCCTTGGCAGTGAGAGCACGGAGTGAGTCCTAACCACTGGACCACCAGGGAATTTCCGAAAAAAATTTATGGATGTAAAGGCATATATTAGAAAAGACGAAAGATTAGAAATTAATAAACAAAACATCTACTCATTCAAGAATCTAGAAAAAGAATAAAGTAATCCACAGAAAGTAATTAAGAAATTTAAAAACTAAAATTAAAGCTATAAAATTATTTTAATCAATAAAACTTTCTTTTTTGAAAAGAAGAATAAAACACTTGGAATTCTATCAAATAAGATCAAGAAAAAAACAAAAAAAATACAACTTGAAATTGTACATAACTCCAGGTATAAAAGATATTCATTTACAGATTACTGTGTAGAAATTTATATCAATAAAATATAAAACCTAAGTGGATAATTTTCTAGAAACGTGTATCTTATCAAAATTGAGTCCAGAAAACTGAACAGGTAAATAACTACCCTCCAAACCCAGAAATAGACACTCTGACAAGAGGGTTTTATGAGTGGTTTCTGCTATACCAGATGAACAGATGGCTCATATTTTATTTAAATGTGACAAGAAAAACATGTAAAGTTTCAAACTTATCTGTTACCAAAACTATGTAAGATTTGTTAATAAGAATATCATTATAAACCAATCTCACTTATGGACATAGGTATACTAAAATGTTAGTAACCAAACCAGCAGATTGTTACATATGTAATATAATACATCACTGGAAGAAAAAAAAAAAGATTCCATTGACAAAAGGGGGGGAAATAAGCAAAATTCTTAGAAGCAAACCTAACAAGAAATGCAAAGTCCTATATGAAGGAAATTATAAAATTTTACTAAAGGTAATTTTTAAAAAATCTTAAAAAGAGAGAGAGAGAGGTGTTCTTTGGTGAGAAGTCTCAATGTTGTAAAGTTGTAATGTTTCAGTTTAGTCTACACATTTAATACAATCAATAAGACAAGTTTATTCTCAAGTTCATAAGAAAGAGAAAATGCTTAAGTACGGATAACGGATTACTGGAATTGCAGAGTCAAAAAATATTCCCATTTAAGTGAAAATTTTAATCCTAGTATGTATACCCATTTACATCTATCTATAGAGAATAGTCTACTAAATACATGGTGTTGGACATCGCCTCTTACCATGAACACAAACTCCAGAGGAATTAAAGAGCTGTAGATATTTCTTTAAAAAGATGGAACCATGCAAAGTAAATATAAATATTTTTATAATCTTGGAGAAGAGAAATGGACAAATTTGATTATCTAAAAATGTAATAGATCTTCAAAATAAATGACCCCTTAATGTTGAAAATCAGCAGTAGAGTGAGATAAAATACTTGCAACACATGCAATATATAAAGGATTAATATCCAGAATAAAGCACCACTACAAATCAATAAAAAATCAGAAAGACTCTGAACAGGCAATTCACAAATTAATAAATACAGTCAGTGTAATGCGTGCTGTGCTGTGCCCTAGTCCTGAAGGGTTTATTCCCCCAGCTGCTGGGAGGGTTGCTGGCTGACTGCCCTCAGCTGTCAGCCTCTCTGGAAATGACCCACAGTGGAAAATAGTTGCCTCATCCAAGGGTATGTGCCTTCCCAGGGCAGTGTTCATCCAAGGACCGGGCAGCACAGGGGTGTAAGGGCCTGGCACCATGTGCTACTCAGGACAACTCCAAAGGGCCATCCTGACTTCAGAGATCACCAAGAGGTCAGCTGAGGCCTTAGTTGTGCAGCCCAACTTTTCCCTCTGCCTATTCCTGCCTCCCTCCCCTCCCCCATGGATGGTAATCAAAAGAGCACTCCCTAATAACTTTCTGCACCCTAATCTCTGTCTCGGCATTGTCTTCCTAGAACTTGACCTGCAACAGTCAGTGAACATGGAAAGATGTCTTGCCCCAGTTCTAATTCGAGAAATGAAAAAGAAATTTTTTTAAATCAAAGATCCTATTTTGCTCATTAGATTGGAAACATTTTCAAAAACTGATAGTATCAGGGTCAGTGAGGGTGTGGGAGAAAGAACATTTCATACACTATCAGAAAGTAAACTGGTACATTATCTTTGTAAAGCAATTTGCCATAACCTGTCAATTCCACCTATAGGTACCTATCTTAAAGAAATTCTAGTACCTTTGCATAAAAAGACATATATAAAAATGTTTCATCGAAACATTTTTCATAGTGAAAAACTGCAAACAACCGTACGCGTGCTGGTTTATAATCTGCTCAGCTTTCCTTCCTTTGGGGAACCACCTCTTTGCATCTCACTTAGTGCAGGTGGAGCTGTCATTCACAATAGGCCTGTGATGGTTCATTTTATGTATCAGCTTGACTGGGCTAAGGGATGCCCAGATCGCTGGTAAAACATTATTTCTGGGAGTGTCTGTGAGGGTGTTTCTGGAAGAGATTTGCATTTGAATCAGTAGACTGAGCAAAGCAGATCCCCCTCACCAGCGTGGGTGGGCATCATCCAATCCATTGAGGGCCTGAATAGAACAAAAATGTAGAGGGAGGACAAATTTGCTCTGTGCTTGAGCTAGGACAATCATCTTCTCCTGCCCTCGGACATGAGTGCTTCTGGTTCTTGGGCCTTTGGATTCACACTGGGACTTACCCCATTGGCCCCCTTGTTCTTAGGCCTTTGGGTGTAGACTAGAGCTACACCACCAGCTTTCCTAGACCAATCATGAGACTTCTCAGCCTCCATAATCACATAAGCCACTCTCTCATAATAAACCTCTTTCTGTAGATCTATATCTATACCTATACCTATGTCTATATCTATATCTATATCTGTATCTATCCTCTTGGTTCTGTTTCTCTGGAGAACTCTGATTAATACAAGCCCCTTCCTCTATCTAGGCACAATGGCAAGCACAGAACTGGGTCCTGATCAACCACAGCATCTCATTCACCTGCACCAGTGACAGATCCAGAGGGGAACCCTGATTCCACCATGGCCAATCTGAGACCTGGTCTGGAACTGATGGATAGACACTGGTACAGAGGAGTTAAGCCAGGGGCTGTCAGGGACCATCTTCTCTGGCCCATGAAGAAGCCTGTTGGTGAAATGAAACCAACACACACACCCACACAGGCTGATCAAGAGATGGAAACACTGATCTTTGAAGCAATCATTCAGTCTCCACATCCAGCTATGCCTGAATCTTCTACTTCAAAAAATCAGCAGTTCCCCTAATTTTGCTAAAACTGGTTTAAAGTGTTTGTAAATCTTGCAACCAAAAGAGTATTAACATAATTTGTTGAGCATTCATGACCATAATTAGGTGACACATTAAATAAGTGACAGTACCTATGTACCAGGAGTCAGCAAACTTTTTCAGTAAAGAGCCAGGGAGTAATCATTTTATTTTAGGCTTTGCAGCTCATACAGTCTGTGTTCACCGCTGCTGCTATGGCGAGAAGCAGCCACAGACAAGATGTAAATGTTAAGAGTGGCAGTGTTCCCATAAAACTTTATTCATGAAACCAGGTGGCAGGACTTCCCTCCTGGTCCAGCAGTTAAGACTCCATGCTCCCAATGCAGAGGGCCCAGGTTTGATCCCTGGTCAGGAAACTAGATCCCGCATGCCACAACTAACAGCCTGCATGCTGCAACTAAAGGATCTTGCATGCCGAAACTAAAAGATCCCACACGCCGCAACTAAGACCCGGCGAAGCCAAATAAAAAAACAAACAAACAACCAGGTGGCAGCTGGATCTGGCCCTCAGGAAACAGTGTGCCAAGACTTACTGTACCATGGAACCATGAAGTATTTAAAAAGTCATGTTCTTCTATAGATACTCATGTAGTAGGATAATATTTTGTGTCATAAACCCATAGCTTTTCATTCTCAGTAATTCCTTTTAACCTTTCTGCATTGGAGCCTTTGCACTTGTAGATGTTCTCCCTGAAATAGTCTTCCTGCAGGTACCTGCCTGGCTGGCTCCCTCTCTCTTTCAAGGTCATGATTCAAATGTCTCCTCAGGGAGGTTTTCCCTGGCAGTGCTATCTAAAATTGCAAGCACTCTCCTTTCTTCCTCCCTTGCTTTGTTTCTCCTTAGTTATTTTCCCCATATACATATTCTATATTTTTCTACCCTGAATGCTCTATGAGGACAGGTCTTTTACTCTGTGTTATTCTCTATTCCAATGCTTAAAACAGGATCTGTCACATAGTAGATGCTCAATAAATATTTGTTAAATGAATGAATAAAAGTGATACCATTTATTGACCACTTACTCTGTGCCAGGCTCTGTGAAAAGTGCTTTATTCATTACATTAATCCTCACAACAACCATCTACAGTAGGTACCACTATATCTCTGATCTGTATCTGGGAAGGGACAATGCTGGCACTTATTTCCACAGAGAAAGGCCAAAGAGCAGAAAGTATAAACCGAAATTCCTTGACTTTTCCTTCCAGAATAGGTCCTTGAAACTCAGAGAAAGTAATCATCTTGAAAGCCAGGGCATTTTCTTGCAAGAGCTGAACTTTAAAAAATAAGAAATGTGAGTTTTTCATGTAACCAAAAGCCAAGTACCCAAAGGATTTGAGCATAAAGGTTATCCTTAAATGATAGTTGGGGATGAACATATGCCTTTTAGAGAGAGATGGGTAAAAACACTTCTCGTGTAGCCTGGAGATTTTCTCAGAGTAGAAGAGAAGCAGAATCCGTCCCTGGTAAGGGGTAGGAGTCCCAGATCAGAGAAGATCCAGGCCTTGATGACTGGGTGTGTCCCAGGAGGCTGAGAGCCTCACAGAGAACAGCCAGGGAAGGACCAGGGCATGGAGCAGTGCTGACTGATTGAGGATCCAGGTGGAAGGGCCGGTAGCCCAGAGCCCCCAGGATTCTCTTAGGGAGCCTGGGTGGCTGAGGGGGGAAGGGTAGGTGTGAAAGGAACTGGAGTTGGGCCGGGAAGTTTCCTGACCACAGGGGCCTAAGTAGAAGAGACTGCGCGGTGAGGGGGGTCATCTCGGTGGACCCCAGGAGAAGGGCATGCCCACAATGCATCAGTGGTCTCCATCCCCAGGCCACAGCGCATAAGCCCCCTGTCCCCATCCCAGGTCACTCCTAGCAAGAGGGGAATTGACTTTCACTGAGGATTTACGTACTGGAGACGGAGAATAACTCAGAGTTGACCGAGTTTATCCAGAAGGGACTCGACCAAGTTCTCTGCTGTTCAGCTAAGAACTGAGCTAAAAGCTAAATGAAGTACACAATGGATTAAGAAAAAAGACAATTCTGTATACATGAGATTTCTGATAATGAGATCAGTCCCTGTTACTAACCTATGGAAAGATCTCCAAGGCATAGTGTTAAGAAGAAAGGAAGCAAGTCATAAAACAATATGTAAGGTATATTCCCCTTTGCAGTAGTCTTCCCCACTTTTATCCTCAGTTTTGCTTCTTGCCATTTTAGTTACTCATGGTCAACCTGGGTCCAAAAATATTAAATGGAAAATTCCAGAAATAATTCATATGTTTTAAATTGTGCACCATTCTGAGTATCATGATGAAATCTTGTGCCCTCCCACTCGGTCCAGCCCAGGCCTTGAATCATCCCTTTGTTCAGCATATCCGGCCAGCTAATCACTTGGTAGCCATCCTGGTTATCAGATTGACTGTTGCATATGGCAGTGCTTGTGTTCAAGTGACCCCTATTTCACTTACTCATGGCCCAAAGAGCAAAAGAGGATGCTGGCAATTCGGATTATGCCAAAGAGAAGCTGCAAAGTGCTTCCTGTGAGAGGGTGAAAGTTCTCAACTTAATAAGGAAAGAAAAATATCATATGCTGAGGTTGCTACAGTCTACGGTAAGCACAAGTCTATCTGTGAAATTGTGAAGAAGAAAAAAGAAACTCATGCTAGTTTTGCTGTTGCACCTCAAACTGCAAAGTTAAGGACACAGTGGGTGATAAGGGCTTAGTTAAGGTGGAAAAGGCATTAAATTTGTACACTAATATTTCTCGAGAGAGAGACCACCGTCACATAACTTTTTTTACAGTATATGGTTGTAATTGTTCTATTTTTTTAAAATGTATTTATTTACCTATTCATTTATTTTGAGCTCCTGTTGCTCCACATCCTCGCCAGCATTTGGGTCTGTCAGTGTTCCTGATTCTGGCCAGTCTAATAGGCGTGCAGTGGTATTTTACTGTTGTTTTAATTTGTATTTCCCTGATGACATATGCTATGAAGCATCTTTTTATATGCTTAATTGCCATCTGTATATCTTCTTTGGTGAGGTGTCTGTTAAGGTCTTTGGCCCATTTTTAAACTGGGTGTCTATTTTCTTATTGTTGAGTTGTAAGAGTTCTTTACGTATTTTGGATAACAGTCTTTAATCAGATGTGCCATTTGCAAATATTTTCTCTCTTCAAATGCTTTTCCCCCCAGTTTTGTTGAGATATAATTATCATACAGCACTGTGTAAGTCTAAGATGTACAGCGTAATATCAGTAATGTGACATACTCACCATGAAGTGATTGTCACAGTAAGTTTAGTGAGCATCCATCATCTTATAGAGACACAACATTAAAGAAATAGAAAACAATTTTTTTCTTTGTGATGAGAACTCTTAGGATTTCCTCTCTTAATGTTCATATATAACATGCAGCAGTGTTAATTGTATTTATCATGTTACATTACATCTCCAGTACATATTTATCTTACAACTGGAAGTTTGTACCTTTTGACCACTTTCATCCAATTCTCCCTCCCCCGACCCCCTACACCCCCCACCCCCCCAACCCTGGTAACCACAAATCTGATCTGTTTTTTCTATGAGTTCGTTTGGGTTTTTAAAAAATTATTTATTTTATTTATTTATTTTGGCTGCATTGGGTCTTCATTGCTGCATGCGGGCTTTCTCTAGTTGTGCTGAGCGGGGGCTACTCTTCGTTGCAGTGCGCGGGCTTCTCATTGCAGTGGCTTCTCTTGTTGTGGAGCACGGGCTCTAGGCACGTGGGCTTCAGTAGTTGTGGCACGTGGGTTCAGTAGTTGTGGCACACAGGCTCAGTAGTTGTGGCTCATGGGCTCTAGAGCACAGACTCAGCAGTAGTGGCACACGGGCTTAGCTGCTCTGCGGCATGTGGGATCTTCCCGGACCAGGGCTCAAACCCGTGTCCCCTGCATTGGCAGGTGGATTCTTAACCACTGTGCCACCAGGGAAGTCCCTGTCTGTTTGTTTTTGAAGTATAATTGACTTACAAAATTATGTTAGTTCCTGTACACAACATAGTGATTCGATATTTCTATACATTTCAAAATAATCACCACAGTAAGTCTAGATTTGATCTGTCACTGTACAAAGATATTACATAGTTACTGACTATATTCCCTACACTGTACATTTCATATCTATGACTCATTTATTTGCAACTGAAATTTCTATTTTATTATTAGTTATTGTTGTTAATCCCTTACTGTGCCTAATTTATAAATTAAACTTTATCATAGGTATGTATGTGTAGGAAAAATCATAGTATGTACAGGGCTCAGTACTCTCCACTGTTTCGGGCATCCACTGAGGATCTTGGAACACATTCCCCTGCATAAGGGCACATTACTCTATACAAATGGGAGCAGAGGGAAGTGGGAGGGGGAAGGGAGTAGGAGAGGGAGGGAGAAGGAGAAAGGAGAGGGGGATGTGGTGGAGGAGTGGGAGGGAGACTTTCTCTTTTTAGTTCATGACCTTCTATACAGCTTGAACTTTTTACAGGAATGCACTTAACTAC
Organism: Balaenoptera borealis; assembly: GCF_965194805.1. NCBI lineage: Eukaryota > Metazoa > Chordata > Mammalia > Artiodactyla > Balaenopteridae > Balaenoptera > Balaenoptera borealis. The sequence goes on along the minus strand of NC_138866.1, from coordinate 172,190,981 downwards.
TTTTTATGTAAATACAACAATGAAATAAAAAAGATGCAATGATTATGCTGCATTTTTTTTCTCTTTTACTCAAGCACCATCATTTCAGGACCACCCTCTCTGGCTCTGACCACCCAGTTCCCCCCTTCCTCTACCTGATCCAGTGGTCTTCCTCCATATACCCCTATAGTCTCACTATAGCATGTATATAGCACTGGAAACAATTGGCTCATGGGTTTATCTTCTCCACTAAACTATGCGCTCCTCAAAGCGAGGATGCATCTTAGTCATGTTTGTGCCCAGAATCTTCTAGGACCTCAACACATATGTGATGAATGAGGAAAAAAATTATCATAAACCTATTTCTGACTTCAGATTTGTCCCTGAGTTCTATTTTATCAGGTTTTAAAATATTACTGTTATGATCTACTTAAAATTTGAATATGAAAGCTAAAACATAAAAAGCCTAAATTAATAAAGGGAAAGCAGCATTCTTTGTTGAAAGTTAGTTTTCTGCCAACTCTCTAAGGAAGAGCCAAGTCATATTTAAGATGAAAGCACGAATAAAGGCCATGAATATAATGAATGATCAGCAATCTCCGATCTTTAAAATTCAGGCCTAGAATTTTATGTAATAATGATTTCATCTATAGCCTCCTTTTAGTACGTTTAAATATTAGCTGGCACAAAAATATTTAGGGGAATTAAAAGGTACTCTTCTGAGTCTAAGCAACCCAGGAAGTCCATCCCCACCTCTTTAAAATTTAGGAGACAGGACTAAGGCATGTCTGGGGTGACGGAATGGACACCAGATAATGATGACTGAAATTAACCAGCACTTTACAGGCTAGACACCCAAGCCCAAAACAGTGAGAAAACTCAGGTATAGAATTCTGAAATCTTTGTACAGGTAACAGGGAAGGTTCAATGGTTTTGCATACTTCTATATAACTTTCAGGGGTACAATTGGGGTGCGAAAATGGAGGCTCCCCAGGTTTGGGAGAAGTGGTGTGAGAACATTGATGTGTCTAAGGGATGCCTTTACAGCACACCTCCTGACTGAGAGCTGCTTCTGCTTACGCAGGAAGCAGGAACAGCTAAGTTCAGGAACTGAGAGCAGCGAGAAGGAAGTGGAAACAGCCTGGGTAGGACTGGGAATCTCTCAGGAGCCCCTTGTTCCTCTTTCCCACTTCAGTTCTTCCCCTCCCTGGGTTGAAGGACTAGACCTGCCCGGGGTTAACCAGCTCAGACCCTGGCTGCTACCAGGATAGGAAGGCTTTTGTCCTTTGTTAACTCTCAAGGCTGTTGTTTTCTATCTTCCATTTGGTTCTCAAGCGCAGCAAAGACTATGGGAACCATCCCATCTCTGACTATTGGACACAGCAGCATGAAGATGGCTGTGATCATTTTCTTTATGCTGATTTCAGGTTACATTTCTTTGGATGTGTTTCAAATATACACATCAACTCTCTCTCTAGGTTTTCTTTAGTGTAGCATCAGTATAGCAGATACTAGATATGAGAATTAAAAATACTTCCATGAAAGCAGACTTTAGGGGAGATTTCTCTTTAGGTGCCTTTTTGTGAAGAGCAGCAGGCACTTAAACCAGGGTGCCCCTTGGTTGCAGGAATGTTAAAAAGGGCAAACGAGGCAGTGGCTGAGATCTCCCACTATGTGCCCCTTTAAGCTGAGGCCAAGTCGGGACTTTCTCCACACCCATCCACGTTAAAACACGACTGCCCCTCCTAGATGAATTTGCCCACTTTTCCCTTCTCTTTACTGTCAAGATGTTAGTCCAATTCCCCATCATCTCTTACCTGGATTCCTGTAATATTTACCTTGTTTGCCTCTCCATTTTGACATTTATGTTCCTTCAATCTATTGGGGCCACAGGGATCTTTTTATAAACAAATCCTCAGCTTCCCAAGGGCTCCCGTTGCACTGAGAGTAAAATTCAAATCCTTGCCAGGGTCTCGGTGCTGAGCCCTGCCTGCCTTGCCAGCCTAGGCCTCCTGGGGGTTCTAGAACGGGAGTTCTCATGCCTAATGGCCCCCTCTGTCCAGGCTGCTCTTCACCCCACTCTTTACATGGCTGACTGTTCCTCATCTTTCAGGCTTATGTATCTTTTCCTTGGAGAGGATTTCCCTGACACTCTGCCTATTTTCTATCAAGGTGCCGGGTTTATTACCTTCAGAACCCTCATCACAATCCGTAATTATAGGATTGTCTGTTTACTTGCTTCTACTCTATCCTCTCGATCTGTAAACTCTATGAGGGAGGGGGTCATACGCAGTACCTACAATGGTACCTGGCACATAGTAGGTGCAATCAATAAATAGTAGTTGCATGAACACAGTTTTTCTTAAGTGTCAATGAAAAAATAAATGAGGAAAATACCAACCGCCTTAACAACAGTCAGACTTAACTCATGCCACAGCCATAAGGGATTGGGGCAAATTCACAGGCACCCTGCAGGGTTTCCTATCTTCCTAGTAGGGTCCTCAACAGCCTCCCGACAGCTAGGGTTCCCGTGTTTTCTGCATCTGGACACCGTGGACTTTTCCCTTAGCCGGGACCAAAATCTCAGGCTAAAATCTTCTGATTCTGGTCTTTTCATTCAGCCTTGACTTCTGAAGGTCACACCAATTTGTATGGACATTGTTGATCAACAAAGAATGGAACCTCCCTTCTTCCCAGAACTAAGTGCCCCGCATTCTTACTCTTAGAATTTTTGGCTATGACTGACATTTAATTTTTGATTGGCTATTATATTTTTAGGCAATCATTATGTATACTTGTAACACAAAACCTAACTCACACACAGCTTCTGTCATGATATTATTTATATAAAATCTTAAAAACTTGTTAGTATTGTTATGTGTTGTGTACAGTTAATAAAGTGTTTATTAGAATATTAATTTTGCAGTTTTCTTTTGGAGTCTGTATTTTTTTTCCTGATTTCAAACTTTTCTAAAAAATAAAAAATAAAAATTCATAGACCCTATGCATTGGGGATATGATGTCTAATAGATAAAAACAACACTATTCTATTTTCCTCATATTTGTAGCCTTCCTTTCTCTTAAGGACTTTTTGTGAACTCAGGGAAGCTTCCCTCCCCTCTACATGTAGAAAAATGGCCTGTTCCACTAAGACTTATTTTAACAATAACTATGATAAATAGCAAGAAGTAACTTAAAAAGCTGTTCTCTTATAGAAATTGAGCTACTATGTTAAATGCCATTACTGTGTTATTTATTTAATGAGGGAAGATGGTTGCATCTTTTTATAAAAGACATGAATTTAGACAATAATTTAAAAATTATTATAAAAGACATGAATTTTTACAACAGTAGGATGTATTTTCTTTTAGTGTTTTACATGTATACATACACAAATACATTTTCTAATCTTAATATACAATATAAAATTTTGTATCCTATTTTTTCACTTATTTTAATATCATGATTAATGTCATTACATTTTATGTGAAATTACCATTTTTATTTGTTGCATTATAGTCTGCCATAGGGATCTACTGTAATACATTTCATTGCTCTGTCAGTGTTGGAAATTTCTATTTCTGTTATGAAGGTATACATAATAAAGATATGATGATATTAGAGATTGACTCCTGTCCTCCACTCAGCTTCCTGTCTCCCAAGGGAGCAACTAAAGTCCTCTTCGTCTGCTTGGGAAGTGGAGGGGAAGGTAAAGCAGGCTGGGAAGTGGTCACCCTAGTGTTGGCTTTTTTATATCCTGTCTTTTCCCTGTCCAATCTGCCCAAGTCAGGCCAACAAAATAGCTGCCAACCAAGAGGAAGATTTCTGGAATTGCTGCCACTGTCCTGGAAGTGCCAGCCAGCTGCAGAAGCCAGAAGAATCACCATCATTTTCAAATGGGTGGACAACCCCTGCCAGCTGGTGCCAAACCACAGCCAGCTCAGGAGGCATTTGGACGGCACAGCTAGACCCTCAGAACTCCCAGATGGCAAGCTGTGTTGCATCACGTCAACACCTTACCCCCACAAAAGTAACTCATATGTCACAATTGAATTCTTGGGTCCCATTTATTTGGCTGGCATTCTGGCTGAGTTTGACTGTATATGCACTTTAATAATGGTCTTCTAAAATAATACCATTTTTAATGGCAAGGCTCTGGATGACACTACAGAAGATCGAATGTCCTTGTCCCACGTTTTGCTCTGATCTCTTCATAGAGCAATGGAAGCATAACAGCTTCCGAATAGCACTAAGGAAGTTACTGAATTTATTTTCTCAAGGAAGAATTCTAATTGGAATTATTCAATTGAGGAAGTATTTTTTTGATGAAAAGAGTAATAAAATAAAAAGTCAGAGCATCCACCCTATTTCAACCTCCATTTCTGGTATTGCATACCTTAGTTAACATAACACTTTCACCATACTCTTCTAGGACAGTAAATAAACTTGATTACAGTAAAAGATAGTTCTTTTTAAAAAGTAACAACAAGCAGAAGCAAGTCAGTATTGGGAGACTTTCAATCTTCCCCAACATTTCTTTCCTTCTTCTTGGTGAACTTGGCTGCTGGAGCATTTCTGGCAGCTGTGATGGCCTTGGAAGCTGGATGAACAGCCCAACAGGCCAAATGCAAGGAGGTGGGAATGGCCTTCTCCTTGATTGACATGACCACATGCCCATCCTAAGATGGAACTTCCTTCCTCTCCTTTCTCTAGCCACGCCCCTCATCAAGACCATTGTCGATTGTTGATGGTTGGCGTGCTTCCACTCTTGATATATAAGCAGCCTGAATTAGATGCTGAACCAAAGACATGTGTATTGTTTTGTTACCACACAAACTCCAAAGGAAAACAGTGATCAAATTGCTAGGTTGTTAAATCCAAATGTATCTAACCCTCAAGTTTAAATATTATGTCTGACCTAACCTAATTTCCCAATAAAGTATTTCTAAATGGACCCCTCCACACAGAGTTCCTGGGTGTAGAATCTTGTAACTTTGATGTGAGAGATGAAAATTTCCTTTTCATTCATTCATCAAAAGTTTGCCATAGGTGCTATGGGAAAGGGAGTATGTTAGGTTCATTGGAAGCATACAGAGTGAGTATAACACAGACCCTGCCTTCAAAGAGTTTGTCTCCCAACAAGTCAGGAAATCACTTAAACTTCTCTAGATCTCCATTGTCTAATGTAGATAATTTGAGAACTGGGTTAGGTACTTTCTGAGGTCATTTCTGCGACTCTAGAACTCCTACACCACATACATCCTCTGCAGAGTACAAAGGTAGTGTGAAAGGTCATTGGCAAAAATCATCTCATGACCTATTCCTGAATGGCATTATCGTAAATGCCATTCAAAGTAAGTTAAATCACCCAAAATTCTGTCCCTTAACATTATTCTATTACAAACTCGAAAGTTTCTAAGAGAGTAAATCTTAAATGTTCTCACTGCACACTTACACACCCACACACACACGGTAATTATGTGTGATGTATGTGTTAACTAAACTTACGGTGGAAATCATATATATATATATATATACACACACACATATACATATATGTTTGTATATGTATACATATATACATCATCGAGTTGTTCACCTTAAACTTACTCCATGCTATATGTCACTTATATCTTAATAAGGTTGGAAAAATATTTCTGTCCTTTCAAAGCTACAAGTCTCCTCATTACTATCTGAAAATACCACGTGGATTTTCATCTCCATGCCTGTGCCTCTGTCTGCCCCTAACAGGGATGACACTGTGTGCCCTCCAGACCTTGCGCCCTCCTAAGTGAAACCTCACCTGACAATGCCCACACACACCCATCTTCCCTTCCTGTAGGTTCATTCAACACTTTGTCATCACTAAATGCAGCTTTTAAGCCTTCACAGCTAGCCTGTCGTCTTCCATTATTAATATACAGTTAAACCCAATAGAGCCGTCATAGAATAAAGTGCTATGGAAGCACTAAGGTGGATGGATTAATTTCAACTAGGGGGACCAGTGAGAGCACCAGGGAAGAGATAATATTGGAGCACAATTTTTTTCATGGACAGGACCTGGTAACAGGGTTTATGTGGAGTGGTGATGAGAGGCAATAATCAGTGATGATCCTAAGCTTTGAAGCCTGGGTCAATGAAAATTTGTTAAACGAATGAACTTGTGGTTGGAGTAATGCAGTGACATGAATGCCATTTTCAATATAATAGAAAAATGAACCAACATGTGAGATGGAGGACAATGTTGAACTTGGTTTTAGACAATTTTTTAAGCTGTCTGTGGGCAATTGATGTAGAGATGTTCAACCAGGCACTTCTCTGAGGTCAGGGGAGAGTTTGTGGGTTATCTACAAGTACTCTCCATTTCATCTTGTATGTATACAGTGCTGTATGATTCATAGAGTGCTTTTCAGAGCCATTGTCTACTGTTGATTTTGATTCTAACGAACATCCTATAAAGTAGGTAGGGCAGGATGATAATTACCAGGCCCAGAGTAGCCCCTAAAGTGACCTTTGTGTCTGATTATTCTATTATTTTATACATTTATTTATTTTTGGCTGCACTGGGTCTTCGTTGCTGCGTGTGGGCTTTCTCTAGTTGCCGGCGAGCGGGGGCGGCTCTTCGTTGAGGTGCTGTGGGCTTCTTATCGCAGTGGCTTCTCTTTGTTGCCGAGCACGGGCTCTAGGCCTGCGAGCTTCAGTAGTTGTGGTGCGTGGGCCCTAGAGCGCAGGCTCAGTAGTCGTGGCGCAAGGGCTTAGTTTCTCCGAAGCATGTGGGATCTTCCCGGACCAGGGCTTGAACACGCGTCCTCTGCATTGGCAGGCGGATTCTTAACCACTGCGCCACCAGAGAAGTCCCTGATTATTCTCTTATTAACACAAAGAACCTGAGGCTCAGAGAGGTTATCTGCTCAAGTAGGTGGGAGAACTGGGCAACCCCACCTCTTCTCACTGCAAATTCAGGTTGTTCTTTCTTTTAACCACTAAGAGTGGTGATGGTTGAGGCTGGGGGAGCAGATAACATTTTGGACAATAGTATGAAGCAAGAGAGAAAGAATAAGAGGATGTTGGGGCAACCCTTATGTTTAAAAAACAGTCAAAGAAAAAAGCAGCAAATGAAGGTGACCACGTGACCTGTCACTTCCCACCCCGTGAGACTCATCAAGCTCCTTAAGGGATCAGGATCTGTCATGCTTTCTTTCCCTGGGAGAACCAAGCAGGTTAACTGGTACACAGTAGGAGACCACTATACTTGAGGGGAGTATTAATGACAATAGATATATAATGACTTGCCCAGTGGGCTGAGTAGAGTAAGTGCCTAGAACAGGGTTATGATTACTGGGGAAGATACAGGGACAGCAGGTTGTTAGACATACTTGGAATGGCAGCTTCCTGAGGTGGGTCAGGTATTCCCAGCATTAAGAAGGGCTACATTTAGGTGTACGTGGATGAAGACAGTGAAAAGTTTTCCGCGGAAGGTGAGTGAGATGAATTAAACGGATATGGAAACGTCGCGGAGGATATGACATAGAAGGTGCAACCTGGGGCATGATTCTCCTGGCCAAACCAAGGGCTCTAGATGAGGAATCAGGGTCCCATCTAGGGAGGGCGTTAGTGGTGGTGGGAATGACAGCCCAGCGGCTTAGGTGGGAGTCTCCCTTCTGCGTGCATGTGGAAGGCCCAAGTTCAGAGTCCGAAAGGCCCGATGGTTAAAGGCACAAAAGGATTAATAAGTTCATTGCAGGGCTACTTTGGGAGGCGGCCAACCATGTGCCCAGGTCCTTTCCCTCGGTGCTAGGGAAGCCCTGGTCTCCACGCAGCGTTTCAAGTCTCACTAGCTCTCCTGATTCTTGGCACCGGTAAGCGGCGGTGCCCCGAGCCTCCTTCCTTCGCCTGACCACCGTCTCTGGGGGCTCCTCTCCTCCGATCTCCCTGCTCTCCCCATCCTTCCCTGTTTTCTCCTGAGCTGCAGAAGGGATACCTTGCGGGAGTCCTCACGCTCCCCGCGCCGCACGCCCACCCCGCGGCCTCCTCGGCCGGGCCGCCGCGGAGCCGGAGCGCGAGGGCGCAGCTTAACGGTCCCGCGGCCGCGCCTCGCGCTCCGCGCCCCGCCCGGCGGCGCCGCAGCTGCTGCCCGCCCGCCCCCTGCGTCATGACGCCGGCGCCCAACGCGGAAGCCGCTCGCTGCGCGCCCGGTCCAGCCGCGGGCTGAGCTCGGAGCCGCGGCGGGCGCGGGAAGCGGGCAGGGACGCGAGCCGAGCGCAGCCTCCCTCGCCAGCCGGGCAGAGCGGGCACCGCGGGCGGAGCGGGACGAGCGTGCCGGCAGGCGGAGCGGGGCACGGCGCGCCGGGGCCGCCACCGGGGGGGATGCAGCTGCCTCCCCGGGCCGGCGTGTAGAGAGGGCGGGTCCCCGGCCTCGGGAGCGCGGCGGTGGAGGGGACAGAGGCGGCGGCCATGGCGACCCCCGGCAACCTGGGGTCCTCCGTCCTGGCGAGCAAGACCAAGACCAAGAAGAAGCACTTCGTAGCGCAGAAAGTGAAGCTCTTTCGGGCCAGCGATCCGCTGCTCAGCGTCCTGATGTGGGGGGTAAACCACTCGGTAAGGGCTCGGGCTGCGGCGCGCGGTCCCTTTCCTCCTCCTCCTCCTCGTCCTCGTCCTCCTCCTCGTCCTCTTCCTCGTCCTCGTCCTCCTCCTCCTCGTCCTCCTCCTCCTCGTCCTCGTCCTCCTCCTCCTCGTCCTCGTCCTCCTCCTCCTCGTCGTCGTCCTCGTCCGCCGCCTCCTCCTCCCCCTCCTCCCCCTGCAGCTGCTGCGGGGCGGGGAACCCGAGCGGGGCCCGGGCCCTCCGGCTGCTTGCCCTCCGGGGCTGCCCGTTCGCCGCGGCGCCTCGGTGCCCCCAGCCCCGCGCCGCGCGCCCGCCCCTCGGGGCCGCCCAGGCGCCACTTGGACCCCCTAGGGACCTAGGGCCGGATGCAGGACGAGGGGGTCCCATTTGCACTGGAGCCCTGCGGCGTGTACCAGTGTCGCCCCCGGTCCGTGCGTCCGCTCGCTGGCCGATCTGTCCCCGCAGCCCGGAAACTGGGAAGTTTGTGCGGGGCACGACTCCGCCTGGGCTGTCACCCCGGCGGGGACTGTTGGGGCGAGAGTCCCGGCGCTTGCTTCCTCTGCGGGGGCGGTCCTCCGCCGTCCGGCAGGTGTACCTGTCCGAGGATGGGAGCGTACGAAGCCTCCCCGCACCGGGCACAGGGGTGAGAATACTGGAGATCGCGGAGCTTTGGGCAGCGGCTTAGTGCTTAGGTCCTTTTTTCCCTTTAAAGGCGATATTCTTGGACGCCAGGAATCTTTTTGGCAAAGATAAAGCCAATGTAAATATGGCTCTGGTGTTTAGCATCTTCCTCTGCCCCTCTCGCGCATCGCCCTGCCGCTGTGCCCGCTGAAGAGCTGCCTGGCGGGGAGTCGTGCTCCCCAGACCTCCTCCCCCACCTTGGGGAGCCAGGCCGAAATCGCCGACTGCGGAAGGGCGGCCTGGGGATGACAGCGGGAGGGGGTCTCGGCGGGCGCGGTGGACGGCTGTCTTGAGTTGACTGCACCCGTTTGGGGGGTTTGTTTCAAAGGTTGGAGGAGACGGCTTGGAAAGGTTAGCGTAACCCACTAGCCCGAGGTGCTGGAGATGCGCCGCTGCGGGCTCTGCGGACTGCGGTCTGAGGGTCCGATATAGCTTACTGCTGATCTTCCAGCGAGAAACTCTTGCAGTTTTCATCTCCTTAGGATCAGGAAATCTGATAGGAGCTGTTGGCTGAGCCATGAAGGTTTAAATGAGCCTGTGAATTTTGACCATGGCCTTACCCACTGCAGTCGGTTAGCGTCTGAGGAGAAGTGTACGCTTGCCTTCCGTACTTTTGATTTCGATGGATGTCTGTGGGCCCTTTTCAGCATAATAGAAATGACAGAAAACCATGTTGGATTTTGAAAGAACATTCTCGGTGTAATGAAGTTGGTTGAAATGGCTCAAAAGCATCGTATTTGTATTTTTCTTTCCCAGGCTGAGCTGGGGAAAAGGTGAAACTGTATCAGGATTGATCGATTGTGCTTGCAAGGAGTGACTGTTTTTAAGAAGGTTGAGACATGATTATTCCTATCAGCCTAATGCCTGATCGCCTGGAGTTCATTTTAACTTCCTGATAACTTCTTGAGCAATTAGGAATGCAAGCTTTTGCAACAGCGGACACTAGTGCATCAAAACCCCGCTACGTTTTATTAAAGTAAATAAAATGTTATTTTTCCTGTGTAATAAGTTTACAGTTTAGAGTTATGTTCTAAATTTAAGTTTTTTTTATTATGTTGCTGTTAGTTGCTTTTTTTAAAAAAGTAATGTTGTTAGTTCTGTATGTGTGAGTGCTTTTATCTCCTTTGAAGTTCTGGTATTTTGGTCAGGAGAGTGTGTCTGAGCGTTTAATCTAGTAAAGTAGTGGTGATAATATGCCACTGAAAGGGTGTGCTGTCTGGGAAATAGTCCCATCTCCAGTTTACTTTAGAAAACCTTGTAATTGTGCGGTGTTTTACTGTACCCACTTCTGTTGCTACTTTATACTTTTGAATTGCTACATTTGTTTTAGAGTTTCTTGCTAATTGGAAATATTTTGAAACTACTTAAAGCTTATAAAAATAATGTGATTTGTAGACAGTGCATTTTCTTTTGCTTTCAGGAAAAGTTAGCCAGTCTAAGTGTAGTCATCCAGAGGAGTCCGGTTTCCATAGTATGCAGTATAACCATGTTATTCATTCAACAAATATATATATCAGGCACATTGTGCTAGCCTCTGTGCAAAAGATTGCTAAAAATGCCCCTCATATTTTTGTCCAAATATCTTTATTTTTAGGGCTCGAGTTGACATAAGAAAGGTCTGTTTCACAGGCTTCTTTTTAAAAATGTTTATTTTCTTTCTTTTTTTTTAAAGAAAGGACTGGGGGGCGGGGGGGGGGGGCGGGGGGGGTATATAAAGATGAAATCTACACCCAGATGCCATGTGTTTCTGGTTGATTTCATTTTAGGTAACAAAGTCTTAGATAAATGTTTTCATATGACCTTGTATGCACCAAAGTCTACAGTATAATATGAGAATAAATTTGTCAGTTGTATTGTGTATGAATGGAGACATTTGAGAAAGCCTAGTAGAGCAGGAAGAGATCATTCAAATCAGTCCTTCCCTACATTTCTAATGTGATCAGGATTAATGGGAAAAGATGTCATGAACGTAGCAATTTCTTGCTTTTAAAATTCATGTGCGTTTGTGTTAAGGACATTTAGAAATAACCATATATTTGGAGCACTAAAGGGGAACCATAGTCATCTACTACATGGAGGATCATTTAAGCATTTTACAAGATTGGGAGGCATCTACATACCATAGTAAAATGCTCCTTGGATCCATGTTCTAATTCTTTCTCCAATGCTGTTGACCTTGGGCCTATTAACTATTTTTATATCGATATTTGTATCTGTGAAGTAAGGTGATTGGACTGGATGATTTCCAACTTTTTTTCTAACTTCAAGATTCGACTACTTTTACAGTCGAGTAGGTTGCTACCATTAAGTTAGGAGCCCCAGACTAGGAAGAGTAATAGTATGTAACAAAAGTTGCGTGACTATTATAACCTTGCAAATGCAGCCACACTCAGGGAATTTTCAAGGCCATGGTTAGGGGCAAGGAAATCTGTGGTGATTGCAAGAGATGTGTGAACTAAGAGTTTGTGGGATTGATTGTAGTCGGACTGCGTTGCATTCTATTAAGTCCAAGTCTATTTGATTGAAATACAGAAACTTGCAGCTAAGGTGGAAAATTTCAAGTCCATTGTGGTGGTAATTCTCAATGACAAGAATAAGCTTGACTTTGGTTAATTCGATATGTTACTGCTTTCTGACTTAGACTACCCATCAGCGAATGGATCACTGACAATTTTTATTTTAAGTATTTTAAGCGGAGAATATAATTGAATACATAAAGGAAAAGATGACTTAAGGCAATTTTGTCTTGTTACATTTGGAATTAAACTAAAAACGATCAGGCAGTTAGCTTCTTACAATTATATTTTAATAGTGTGTGAAGCATGCAGTTAGAATGTTAGGAGTCAAGCCTTGTTTTAAATAGATATTCTAAAAGATTTTTATGCGGAGTGAAATGGGGGCCTTTTAGAAATGAGTATTTAAAAGCCTATTTAAATATCTAAAGGAAGACCTTTGCATAGAAAAACTTTAAAGGGCATAAAACTTGTTTAAAACAAACATAGTGTTTCGAAGTAATCAACATTAGTGTTCATTTTTTTGGTTGCAAGCTGTGGAAATGTGGGTGAGCATAGGCAAAATCTGTAAATATTAGGAGGGTTTTGGAGGTCACAGTGGAAGGACCAACTGGTAAGCAGACCAGGAGAGCAGGGCTGGGGCTGGGCTTTGGGAATGATTGGAACCAGGTGCTTGGGTGTTGTTGGGACTTCTCTGTCCGTTTTGGCTATATTCTTGCTCATTGCTGTCTGGTTTCCTCCACAGGGCAGGGAACTAATGCTTCCTGAATTTCACATTTCGTAATTTCCACCCCCCAAAAGGGTCTTTCTGTCTCCGATTCAGTTATAAAAGTCCCATGGAAGGATTCTGACTGGTTTGGCTTCCATCAGTTGTGGCATTTCCCTAGACCAAGCCGCTGAGAAAAGGTGGCAGCTCTTGCCCATTGGAGCTGGGGAAGAACAGTTCCCAGAGAAGGGACAGGCGACATCAGGCAGGTATCCATCCTAGTATTAGAGCTAGTACTTATCTAGTACTCGTCTAAGATTGTCTTGGTGCCCATGTGCCATGTTTTGTGTGTTTTGGCAGATAACGCGCTTTTCTGAGCTGAGCATCGTAGCCTTTGTTATATTCTCAACAAGGTCCTGGAATTGGAATAATATTGAAGAAATAGTGATGTCTTTTAGGTTCATGGGTTTATATTTGGGCACTGAAAAAGGTAAAAGAAGGAAACTAGGGTTTAAAAATGAAATAACTATGAAATAGTGACTGAATGGAATGTAATGAAGCAATTAAATGAAAACAGTAATGAGCTAGACATTAGATGAACCCAGTGAATGGAACCCAAATAACCATTCATTCAAGAACTAGTCTCACACAATTTTTCTTTCTTCCCTTTACTTTAGAGAAAAGAAGAATGCCAAGCACACAACACACAACACACACACACACACACACACACACACACACACACACACGAAGTTTATTATTAGGGAAATATTTTCATACCCCCTAAAACTTGGGATTACATCCTGAGAACAGAATACATTTTGTTCTCCATTTATTGACTACCTTAGAATGAACTTGAATATTCAGAATGATGCCCTCGGCAAGACCATGATTTCTCTTCCTATGATAGGATTGTCTGCTGTCTTCTATGTCTTTAGAAAGATTTTCAGCAAGAATTGTAAATAAACATACAAAATCTACCTTATGTTGATTAGAAAATGCAGTCACCCAGAGTAATTAAATCTGCCAACATACCCTTGGAGATACAAATTTTGGAATTTAAGGGAATTGGTGCAATTTGGCCAAATGGTTTGTGTTCAGACAGATTAGGTTCAAATGCTGCCTCCATCTTGATGGTCTGTTTGAGCAGATAGATGATTTATTCTCTTGAGCCTCAATTTACTCATTCTTACAAATGGAGATGATGATGATTACCTCGCAGTATTATTTTGAGGGTAAGTAAGATAATGTATTTAAAACCTAGCACTGTAATCGGCACATAATAAGGATTCAGTAATTGATACCTAAAATGAACAAATTCAGATGCTGTTAGGCTGGTAGCATATTAATAAGCGCTAGACAGGTGTTTCTTAAAATTTAATGTATGTTTGAATCACCTGGGGACATTTTAAAAATGCAGATTCTGACTCAGCAGGTCTGGGGCGAGTCCTGAGATTCTGCTTTTGTCACACTCTTAGGTGATGAGACACTGCTGGTCTACAGCCTGTACTTTGAGTAGCCACAGTGGAAGGAATATCGTTAAAAATAAGGAAAAATGTTCAGGATTTGTCCTCTGACAGCATGTGATGAAGCCTTGGAAGAATGGTGACCATGTGATTGAGTTTGAAAAGTTAAGAGAAGGAATTGTGTGTGGAGAAAGGATACACAGATTTTTGATTTGAGACGTGTTGAGTTGCAGGTGATGGTGAGTGGACATTCTAATGACCGTGCCCACCTGCAGGGTGTTGGAAGGTGGCATTGGAGCTCAGGAGAAGGTTAGGGCTGGGATGGAGAGTTGATAGTTGTCCATGCAGGATCGGTGGTTGAAGCCATGGGGGTAAATTCAATCTCTGAGGGAGAAATAGGAACACCTGGGACACTTGGCTTTGAGGGAGGGATGGAGAAGGAAGAAATGTGAGACAAGAGAAAAGTCAGCCGGAAGGTTAGCAGAATTAGATGTGCCAGAGACCACGGTATTCATGGATGTACTTTTGAGACAGTGGTTGATTCGGATGTGTGTGTGCAGGTGTGAGAGCTTAAAGATTTATGGAGCCAATGAGTAGAAGTGGGGCAGCTTCTTCTAGAAGGTTAGAAGGGAGGTAAAAGATGCCGTTTTATTTAGGAATACCTAGGTATTTCCCTTGACTCCATATCTTAACATTCTCACCTCTACCAACCAAACCAGGTTTATTTCCTTTCTTGAACTGTTAAAAATAACTCCTAGCTTATTTCTCGGTATATACTTTTAACCACATTTCCGCTTTTTGTGCCAGGGACCCCACGGGAGTCCAGTGAAGGCTGTGGATCCCTTCTTAGAACAATGCTTTCGAATAAATTAATGAAAACACATAGGATACATCCTACCCAGTTCTCAGATTCCCTGAATTCTATCCACGGACCACTTGAGGGTTCATGGAACCCAGTTAAGAACCCTCCCAAGAATAAGTTGGGGATGGTGTGGGGTGGGAAGCCCAGCAGCTCGGAAGAATAGTAGGAACAGGCAGAGGTTGAATTAATTACCTGCTGAGATCACAGTGCTAGTAGGTGGTGGGATTCAATCCCGTACCCTTAACCGTGGAACTGTGCTACCTGGGCCAGGCCAGGGAGTTATTCATTTCTTGGAGATCTTTTCTTTCCTTCCTTAGTCTTAAAGGCTTTGACAAAGTATTAGCTATTAATATGGATAAAAACAGAAAACAGTTTTTCCTTTACAGAAAGAAGAGCATTGCTTATATTCAAAGCACGTAGGAAGAGGGCATATATAAAACTTCTTTATGAGAAGTCTTGTAGGGAGTTTTAAAACAGTAACCTACCTAAAGATAAGCCTTGACATTCAAAGTAAGCATAGTTTTTCACTGGTCCGCAGTGGTTAGGAGTTCAGGCTCTGAAGCCACACTGTCTAGTTGGCTGTGTGACCTTAGTCACAATTCTTTTATGAAAGGAGATATTAATAGTGCTTATTATGGAGATTTGTTATGTGGGTTAAATACGTTGGTACTTGTAAGATGCCTAAAGAGTTGCTGGCACATGGCAAGTTCATAATAAATGTTAGCCTTCATTTTATCATTTTTGAAGTATGTTAAATGACAAAACATGGAAAATTACTAGAGTGCATGTTAAATTAATTGTTCTGTTATCCTGCTTCACAGACAAAACATCACCATTGCACTTGGCATGCTTGTGCATCTTTGAGTTATAAATTAATCATTTTAGAATTATCTTTGTGCCCTTGCTTTGATGTCTTTATCTGCTTTGTTATAATGTTCTTTTTTGTATCTTTAACGCCTTGATCAGGTTGTTCAACGTGTCAAAAATTTAATTCAGAGTCATTAGTTACAAGTTGTGTCAGATATTAATTTGATATTTCACCTTTTTTTTTTTTTAACATAAGGGCACTGTGCAGGACGCTTGGGATGCAAAATGAATATATTGTGGACCGTGCCTTCAAACTGCTCATAACTGCAGGGGAAACAGACATATGCATAAACATGTGTATAAGCAGCTGGAGTATCAGGAATGCTGGGGTGGAGGGTGTTACATAGGGTGGTCCGAGTGTAAACCTTATGAAGAAGACATTTGAGTAAAGAGATGGAGATGAAGGGGTTGGGCGTGAGGATATCTGGGGGAAGGGCATTCTAGGCAGAAGGAATAGCTCATGCAAAGGCCCTGAGGCTGGTGCTGACTTGGCATGATTAGAAAACTGCAAGGAAGCCTGTGTGGCTGGAGCAGAGTGAGAAAGGGGGAAAGTGCTGGGGGATTGGAGGTGGGGGGACTGGGTCATGATTACTTCTTCCCAGGACTCTTGGAGAAGGTTCAAGAGGATCTGACATTGAGCAGCCCTTGAAGGTGGACTAGAATCTCCCAGCTGGAGAAGGCAAGGAAGGGTGTGTGTGGCCAAGAGGACAATACTGGCAAAAGTAAGCCGACCGACTGGGTGATGCTGAGGGCTCTGCTGTGGCCGTGGCCTCGGGCCTTGCCGCTCACTCCAAGTGTAATCCACAGACGCCTGGCAACAGCCGTCACCCAGGAGCCTGCTGCAAAGGCAGAACTGTGGGCCTCTCTGCAGACCTTCTGGGGCAGAGTGTGCGTTTTAGTAAGACAGGTGATTTGGAAGCACCTTCCAGTTTGAGAAGCACTGCCTGGGGTAAATCTTTGGTTTCAAACCCTGGGGTTCCCTGGAGGTGCCTCTGAGGCTGGTGGAAGGGGGCTGAGCTGGTGGGGGAATTCATCCCTCGCCTCAGCCTCATCCAGAGCAGCTTGATTTTGTTCTCATCGTTGTCAGCTTTTTTTTTTTTTTTTTTTTAATTGTGGGCACGGAATACATACTGTACAGGTACAAGGGAAAAAAGGTTCTGCCACCAAGGAGATCGAAAACCACAGAGGTAAATGAGGGGGAGTGTTAGGAGATGGTTGAAAAGGTAGTTTGAGGGCAGATTTTCAAAGGCCAAGTGGCCTTTGTTTGCCAGAGAAAAACTTAACAGTTCTGACAAGGGCCACTTTAAAATTTACCATAAAAAGCAAGTGGTACTCAACCCTGGAACTGTACTGTTCTCTCTCAGTGTGTTCTCTGCTCTTTGAATCTATTTCTTACTTTTCCACTCTCCTTAAATTTCCCTCTGGTGTTTTGTCCCTCTGTCTCCTCCACCCCCCAGCTGATTACCTTTAAGGCTTTAGAAGGCGTTGAACAAGTATAAGGTATCGCCTTCCACTCTCCCTGCTACCCAATCCACCAGCTTTTGGACACCGAATCCATCGGCCTGCAGATGCGCTGGAGCACCGCACTGTCTAGTTTGCTGGCTGCTAGTCACAGATGGCTACTTAAATCTCATTTAATTAAATTAAATCTTAAGATTCAGATTTCCCTAAAGTGCTCGATAGCCACCCGTGGGTGGTGGCCACCGAATTGGAAAAAAAGACTTTTTCCATCGTTGTCTCACTTGGTATTGGACGGCGTTCCCGGCTCTGGAACCTCCCATCTCGGAAACAGAATAAACAGCCCTGACAGCAGAAACCCTCCTTGGGTGTCACATCTCTCATGTTGGCTTCCACTCTGCTTCTCTGTTCCTTGTTAGAGCAGAAGTTGAAAACCCTCGCCTGAAGCCGCTGTGTCCCGTGGTCTGTAGTTGCTGTCCCGCCCCCCTGCCTCCCCTCCCCCTCCCCCCCTCCTCCCCCGCCTCCCCCCCACCTCCCCCTCCCCCTCCCCCCCGCCTCCCCTCCCCTCCCCCACCTCCCACCTGCCATTTCCATCCTCACCACTCCCAGGAAGCTGCTCCTGTCAGCCTCACCTTCATGTTTTCAGATCCAGAGGCCACCTTCTTGGTTTTTTTCTTGTTTTCCTTCACTCCTTAGGTGCCTTATCGAGCTCTTCATCCTCCTTTCAGCCTCTAAATGTTAGAGTGCCCCAGGACTCTGTCCAGGGTCTTCTTCTGGAACTACAGAGTGTATTTCATCTGCATGACCTTATTTAGTCCCGTGGTTTTTCACGCTGATAGTTAAGAAATGGACATCTTCCCTTCTGACCTCCCTGCCGGGCTCCATATTTCAGTTTCTTATTTGATATTTCACTTGACTACCTCACGGGCACCTCAGATGTGTCCCCACCAGGACTCCTGGTTTCCTCCCCCTGCCCTGCCCCACCTCCCATCATGCCCTAAACTAATTTCTCCCTCATCTCAGTCAATGGACCACCATCTACCCAGGTGCTCAAGCCCCAGACTCAGGAACCAACCTTGATCCTTCTCTTTTCCTCACCTCTCCCTTCCGAACTGCATTTCTGAGTTCTGACTCTGCATACTTCTCTCTTCCCATATGAATTCTCTTCCTCTAGAACATGGCAGGGGCCCTCAGGTCCCCCGGTGGTCCCTTTGCCCTGTCTCAGTCCCAATTCTCAACAGTGGTGGCAGTGATCTTTCTGAAACGTAAATGATGTCCTGTCACTTCTTCAGAGAAAACCTTCCAGAGGCCTCCCTATATACGTATAACTGAATCACTTTGCTGTACACCTGAAACTTAACAAAACATTGTAAAAAAAAAAAAATAAGTAAAAAAATAAAAACAAACTTGAGGGACTTCCCTGGCGGTCCAGTGGTTAAGACTTCACCTTCCAATGCAGGGGGTGAGGGTTCGATCCCTGGTCAGGAAACTAAGATCCCGCATGCCTCGCGGCCAAAAAACCCAAAACATAGAAGCAATATTGTAACAAATTCAATAAAGACTTTAAAAATGGTCCACATAAAAAAAAATTTTTTTTTCAAACCAAATAAACAAAAAATACAAACTTGAAGAGGAAAAAAAAAAACCCGAGCTCTTTTCAGTGGCTTAGACTTCTTACTGGCCTGGCCCCAACTTCCCCCTGTGCCTTCTCCCTTCCAGCCATGCTAGTCTTCTTCTGTTCCTTACACAAGCCAAGTTCAGAGCAGCCACAGAGCTTCTGCATTTACTTTTCTCTTTGTCTGGAAAGTTCTTCCCTCGGGCCCCTTGTCATTTTACTTTGTCAGCTGAAGGCTTGCCTCCTCCGAGAGCTTCCCTGACCACATCTAAAGAAGCCCCTCCACTCTCACACAGCTCTTATTCTCTCTGTGACACTTGACACTATCGGAAAAGGAGGTGTTTACATGTTTGTTACTTCTCTCCCCCGGCTGGGCTGTGAACCTGTTAGCTTCAGCTCCCCAGCAGCTGAGACCAGGTCCTATTTGCTGCCACCTCCCTGCACCCGGAACGGTGCTTGCATGTGGCAGGCACCCAATGAATACTGTTGAATTACTGAGTGGAGCCACTGAGTGTTCCACGGGTGTGCTGTGAGCCCTTCCACGCTGAATTTTCATCAGCACGTAAGCTCTGTTTTTGCTAGGATTGAGCAGGGCGCTCAGAGCGGTTTGCTGGGCGGGTTGAGCAACGCCTGGGAGAGTAGGGGAGGACTCGCTGCAAGCGGGTGATAAGAGATGTGGGGTAACCACAAGCTGGTGACAAACCAAGAGCCGATGGCCACAGCCGCCTGCGAGAACTTTGCCTTGTGAACATGGCAGAGAAGTTTCAGGGAGTCAACAGCTTCTCTCCTAGAACCTTATAGAAGAGTGCACTGCAATGTCATTTCTGCTTTATTCCACGTAGTTGGGGTCTGTTAACAGCTTCAGGTACGCCTCTCAAAGTTCTAGTGTTCAGAAACGTGCCATAAGTTAAATTTAAGATTCTTCAAGCATTGTGAGAATAGCGATGATACTAGTACCTCAAATCTTCCTGGGTATCTTTCTACCATGTTACGCTTCTGCTGGTTCTTAATCATGGTGCCTTGTTCCCATGTTTGCTTGGTAATTTTGGCCATGAGCTGCTCATTTCCCTTGAACCATTACTCGAGGAGGATTTTCAAGTCTTGGAGTGAAAGTGTGTCCCTCTAGAGAGAATTGTCTCCTGTGGCCAGATGGCTAGGGGCACTACAGACCAAGGCCATTTTAAACTAAACTCACAGCTTGGGATTTTTTTGGACTTGCTGGTGATATACATTTGGGCTGCAGTCCCCTGGGGGTGGAATGGGTTTATTTTGGGATCACCTTTACGCTGAGGCCGTGACCCTTTCGGATCCTACCCTTATGGAGAAAGGGTTTCCTATTAGATTCCCACCTTGGGGATCCGACTTCTGTTCCTCCCAACCCACGGGACCATCAAAGCCGTCAGAGTGAGTGGCTTCCGTGGGAGTTGACGGCTCTCGCACTCTGCTTTCACTCAGATTTTGGCAAGGTAACTCCTGCCTCTTCAGCGCTTTGATGCCTTTAAGAAGATGTTTGAAAAAATATTTTATTCAGGATGTTTAGCTGTTTTCAGTGGCAGAGTTGATCTGAATAACCTAGTTCCACCCTATTAGCGGAAATGGAAATCAGCATCAACGTTTCTAAACAGAGGGAGCGGCAAGCAACAAGTAAGGGAGAAGTCAGAGCCCCGGGGTGCTCGGGTATGTCTGTGGCCACCCCAGGGATGGGTCAGTGACGGGACTCAGTGCCACCAGAGGAGACTCTGTGAAATCCGTTGCTGTCCTCTGGGTAAGAGGCAACCAGAGTGTGAACTAGGGCAGTTCCGTGGTGGCAGAGAGAGGGTGTCCCCAGAGATGTTTGGGAAGTTGACTGAGCTGGATTTGGTAACTACCTGGGGGAAATGGATGGGAAGGAGTCGAGGGGGACCCCAGGTTTTCTAGTTTGGGTACCTAAATAGTTTTCTTCCATTCATACTCTCCATTACATTAATGGTTTATCTTTTGGGCTATTAGCCAAAAGGAGTTCTTATTATCTGCACTTAGGTTACTCATATGTGGAAATGATATTATTTCCTATTTTGATGTTTTCACACATCTTCCAATTTATAGGTAAATCCAGCATTTGATGGATAATTCAGCATTTGATGTACTTCATTTTGTAAAAAGTGTCATTTTCATATCTAAAGTTCTACTACCAATAACCTGTAATTGGTTTAGGGTTTTTTTTTTTTTTTTTTTTTTGAGGTGTTTTCTTTAAGGCCTTAGAGGAAGAATTATGAAAAAGACAGTTTTTGCTTGTAAGGAGTTCCTAGTCCTAGTGGGAAGATAGGCATGTAATTATGTAAGCAAGGTGCTAAATTGGTGAATTAACAGAACTGCCTTCAAGGTTTATTTGGTTGTAAATGACAGTCGCGCAAGTCAGATTCGCTAAAAGAAAAAACCGGGAGGGGTGCTGGGGTAACTCCTGGAACAGATGGGCATTGAGAGTCAAACTTAGACCAGGATCCAAAGGTCCTCCCTCCTCACTTTCTTGCTAATCTTTGCATCGCTTTTCGTAAACGTTTTCTCTAATAATATTGTCTTTTCTCAGCTGCTTTGTACAAGTAGACCCCACGCGGCAACTGTGCTTATTTGCCCCCACATCCAGGTCCATTCAGATGGCGTTTAGCCACCCTGCATCCTAATTTCAGATTTCGTAAGAGGGAGAGAAGGGGAGAGACAGAAAAGAGAGCGGCCATCAGACCTGACGGCTGCGGCCACGGGGTCTCCTGCAGCGCAGGCTTGGCTGCGGGCGGCACCTGGGTGGAGGGGCAGTGATAGCGCTCAGGCCTTGGAACCCTTCTGGGCGAGGGGCCCCTCTCCCCAGGTTGTGTGCACAGACCTACAGGCAACAGAGGCTTCATAAACTGCCCGGGGAGACTTAGTGCTATTTGAGTTGGATCTTGATGAATGAGTTGGCATTCGAAGAGGCTGGAGAAGACGGTCATAGGCAGAGGAAGTAGCGTGTACAAAAGCATAAAGGGAGGCTTCCCTGGTGGCGCAGTGGTTGAGAATCCGCCTGCCGGTGCAGGGGACACGGGTTCGAGCCCTGGTCCGGGAAGATCCCACACGCCGCGGAGCGACTAAGCCCGTGCGCCACCACTACTGCGCCTGCGCTCTAGAGCCCGCAAGACCCAGCTACTGAAGCGCGCACACCTAGAGCCCGTGCTCCGCAACAAGAGAAGCCGCTGCAGTGAGAAGCCCGCGCACCGCAACAGAGAGTAGCCCCCGCTCGCCGCAACTAGAGAAAGCCCGCGCGCAGCAACGAAGACCCAATGCAGCCAAAAATAAATAAATAAATTTATTAAAAAGAAAGGAAAAAAAAGCATAAAGGGCCTGTGTCATTTTCAGGGACCTGCTTTCCTCACGTGCCATTATGCTTCCCATCTTCTATTTTTTACAGTTTTGTTTGTTTCCATTCTCTCGCATGTATTCCTATTTTTTTTGTTTTTTGTTTTTTTGGGCGTGCCTCTCGGCATGCAGGATCTTAGTTCCCTGACTGGGGATAGAACCCGTGCCCCCTGCAGTGGAAGCGTGGAGTCTTAACTACTGGACCGCCAGGGAAGGCCCACGTATTCCTATTTAAATTGCTTCTGTTTACATTGATTCCTTTGGGCTTGGTCACTTAGGATTCAAATCCTATCTGCAAGTTGCTGGACCCCCTAACATTCAGAGCTTACTGCTATTTGTAATTGTAATAAACATGCTCTGTTTTTGTTTCCACCTGCATGTTGAGGAAGGTATTCTGTATTAACCGACCCCAGAATGAGGGACCTGGATGGCACTGCTATCACGTAACCTGCACAGAGGCAGCTGGGTGGAAGGGGCGGTACTGCCAGCCACCCGCGGCAGAGGGCCACAGCTCCCTTTTTGTAGTCTGCCTGCACAGAGGAAGTTCATCTTCTGACGTGCACAGAGGTGCCCTGTGTGCTAGCAGTTGCCCTGCTCTTCTCAGGTCATGCATCCCAGATTTCTCATCTGGAATTCCTAAGTGTTGGTATCCTGGAGGAAGCTTTCAGGCGGTGGTCAGGCTGGATAGAAGAAAAGAAAGTGGGGCTTCCTTTACAGATTTGAATCTACTTTAGAAAATGCGTAATCATGCAGGCTTTTCTGCTATGTGCGTGTTTACATTACACAAATTAGTTTACACAAGTTTGGTCAATGGGGAGTGCTGGCATACGTGGCAGAAATTGGTCCCTACACAGTTTTCCTTGGGCACATCACTGTTTAATGCCTCCAGATAACAGTGACTGGATGCAAAAATACCCGACGTGGCCAGAGGCAGCAGACCAGGTAGGACAGCGGGACACCTGTTCCCCGTGTCCTTGCTCTTTGCTTGACTCAGGTGGCCAGGTCCAGTGTCTCGGAAGAACTAATTTCATGGTTCTGTCCAGTCTGTGTGCATTCGGTTCTAGTCTGTATGAACTCAATCGTTCCTTATATTATTTGCGTTGAGTGATCTTCACAATTGTATTTTTAAAGGTAAAATTCCTTCTCTATTTCTTAGGAATTAAACAGTTTTGAAGACTGACATGTATATTTTTAACATTTTATTTTTTTAAGCCTTCCACAGGTTTTGAGTGTTCTCCCTAAAATCTGTTTTAGTGATAGGCAGAACCTAAAGTTTTTCAAGAACACACCTATCGCATTATAAATAGAAACATTTGTATTTACAGTTTATTTTGCATACCCGTACACCCAGGTTGGAATTCCGCTACACCCAAACACACACACAATCGCTGTTATTGTTTTTTTGTTGTTGTTTGTTTGTTTTGGGTTTTTTTATAAATTTATTTTTATTTTTGGCTGCGTTGGGTCTTTGTTGCTGCACTCAGGCTTTCTCTAGTTGTGCTGAGCGGGGGCTACTCTTCGTTGTGGAGAGCGGGCTTCTCATAGCAGCCTTTCTGTTGTTGCAGAGCACAGGCTCTAGGTGCGCCGGCTTCAGTAGTTGTGGCACGTAGGCTCAGTAGTTGTGGCTCGCGGGCTCTAGAGCAGAGGCTCAGTAGTTGTGGCGCCCGGGCTTAGTTGCTCCATGGCATGTGGGATCCTCCCAGACCAGGGCTCGAACCCGTGTCTCCTGCGTTGGCAGGTGGATTCTTAACCACTGTGCCACCAGGGAAGCCCAGCTGTCGTTGTTTTGTTTCCAGGGATAACCAGGTGTGAATGGTGCTGGAAGCCTTGCTGACTGAGTCATCCATAGTCTTAAAAAATTTGAAGACCCTCATCTCAATAAGCAGAAACTTCATTTCTTTACTCTTGAATTTCCTGAGTCATCCTCCTCCAGCCCAACCACGTTGCCCTCTCCGCCTTTCACACACCCAGGGTCTGGGGGGTTCACGCGTCTTTCACAAGTCTGCCCTGGCTCCTGAAGTTTCCATGCTCCAAAATGACCGGTTTCACTGTGCTGCCAATCACCTTTACCTTTTTGAAACTGTACTCTAGCTTTCTTCTGTGCCCAGAAGCCTGAGAAGAAACTTTCTCGTCAACTAACCCCTCCCTCATAGAACCAAGACCCCAGGCTTTTACTCCATTAGGAATTGGAATACATTTCCCCATTGAAACAAACAGCCGCCTTCCAAATGAACACTTGGAACACAACCCATTCATAAACTAGACTCTGCCTGCACACAGATGCAAAGTTCAAATGCTTTGGCGTAGCCAGAACTGTTCAGAAACAACTGTGGTAAACCCAGAAGACGCTTCTTGTTTTTGGCACATTGAGCCAAAGTAGGAGGACAGGAGCAAATTTAAGAGGCATTTTAAATGAAAAATATAGGTTAGGAGAAGCTAGTGTGTCCCTTTGACTTACTTTTCTTTTGCAGTTTCAGCATCAGATATTCACAGATTTAAAACATGTCAATGAAAATTTGATCCAGTAAATAGGCCACAGTAAATATTTTTATTTTGTGTTATATGGAACTTCTTTTTTCTTATGTCTGTTTAGGTGAACTAGAGCTGTTCATGGTTTTCAGTGGCATTTAAGAGGAGAGACGTGTGTGTGTGTGTGTGTGTGTGTGTGTGTGTGTGTGTATGGTATATTTTCTATATGAAAAACTTGAAAAATATTGACAAATATAGTGAAGAATTACCATGATCATTTTATCCAGAAGCAATCAATGTCAATGTTTTGGTGGGTATCTTTCCAATATCTTTTTAAAAAAATCTCTTTGAGATTATACTGTCTATATAATTTCCTCGTATCATTAAGTATTCTTCACAGTGACAATTTTTAATGACTGCCTAAAAGCATAATGAAGTTTTAATAGCCTATATATTGGTTCCAGTTCTTTGCTACCATAAATAATGCTGTCGTCAACATCTCTTTATATAAAACTTTTTCTTATATTGGATGATTTCCTCAGAACAGACTCCCCTTTGGGGGAGTTACTTGTTCAGAGGGTATGACTGTGTTAAGGCTCTCAGTACATGTTGCCAGGTTGCCTCACAGAGGGGCTGCACCAGTTTGTAGTCCCAGCGGTGTGGGTGAGAGCCCTTTAGCACATCTCCTACTCTTGATTGAGTATTTCTAAGTTGAACAGGAAAGATTGGAATAAAAAGATACATTTTTCTTTACATATATGTTTTTAAGAGGATGCTAACTTTTTCAAGCTGTGTTTAGAGAAGTTTTAGGCGGAATAATAAAAGGGGTGCCCGCATGGGCAGTACGGGGGCGTCAAGTCTGGGGGATGGAGCACCGGCTGCCAGGTAGGCTGACTGACAGAGGACTCTGCCCTCTAAGGAGAGCCGCGTTCAGCTGACCCACTTCTCACAATTTCGTTCTTCCTTCTGCTTTAGAATCCTCAGTTTCTCTGAAAATAAAGCTTGATAATTTTCTAGCTTCCTTTCTTTCTTCCTTTCTTCCTTCCTTCTTTCCTTTCCTTTCCCTTCCTTCCTTCCTCCTTCCCTCCCTCTCTCTTCCTTCCTTTCCTTTCCTCCTTCTCTTTCATTCTTCCTTTCCTTTCCTTCTTTCCTTCCTCACTCCTTCCCTTCCTCTTTGCTCTGAGATAGAGTGGGACAGTGGTGGTGTGGGTCACTGGAAGTTGGTGATTTGTCAGGCAGAGTCCTTGGATCTCAGAAGCAATGTGGTATCCACTGTTTGTGGTTGACTCACTTTAACTGGTCCTATCCGACGTAACTTACGCTACACCCAACCCAATGGCATTTATCGGCAGGCAAAATTCTCCAGCTAGAAGTATCCTAGTCAGGAATTTGTCATTAGTTATTTAGTCTTGCTGCTTCACATCGGACTTGACTTATGAATGATTCAGATGAATCTGTTCAGAAGATGTCATGGGCGTCCACCGGAGTCCACAACCAGAGTGTATGTGTTTGCTTTTTATCACCCGTGTGTAGTCCTGTTGTGGGCTTGGAGCTTGATTCTGTGTGCTGTCTGCTCTGCTCAGCCTTATCTGATGTAAACATGTCAGTCACCTGTGCTGACTTTACAGCCATCCTGCAGCCTGGCAAGGCTGGGGAGGGGAGGTTGAACCTTTAGCCGATTTTAACTGTGAGTGCCCGGCTCCTTACTATTTAGGTAACTGGTATACAGAAAGGAGAAAGCAAGGTAATTTTTCCTTTCGGCAGAAATGAATGAGTATACTGTGTATTTTCGTAATATAATAAAATTACCTATTTTAATTCTTTTACACAATATAAAAAGTGACATTTCTCTTTTGCTGAAGGAAAAGAACTGAGAACATTGAAGAGAATTGAAGGAACAAAGGTAGAACTCTTAGAAAGAAAGGAATGCTTATAAACCAGAGCCATCCAGATTAGCTGTTATTTCCACTTTATGTGGATGTGTTTTGTTGTGACAGTAGTAGATACAGTTACCAATTTTCGGGAGGCCTAAATTACTATTTCAGATGGATGCAGGCTTTAAAATTAGCCCCTGGAGAATACATTTGTTTAAAAATTGAACCTTAATTGATTTTTATTTTTTTTAAGCTTGAATTAGAAAGAAAATTAAGGGCCTTTTATAAAAGATGGTAATATATATTTAACTTGAGTGATTGATTACCTAAGAGAGAAATATTCCTATCCTATTATCATTTTAAAATATTAAATGCTTGACACAAAAAGCAGAAAATATTCTATCTTATTAAAGAAATCTCTTTAATTCATGTGTTATGAGTCACAGACCATTCTGACTAGGCTTTGGGAAGTGTGTTGAATGAGAACATAGTATGACTTCAGTTAAATAAACAATATCAATTTTTCATTAATTTCAAAATAAGGACTTTTAGAATTATGAATATAAATCTTTCATATTCTTTCTGTTTTAAAGAAATTACCTTGTTTCCTCATGTGAAAAATTTTTGCAAGAGTTCGAAAAAGCTTCAGTGCACAGTAACATTTTGAAAGGAATTGTTGTTTTCCACTTAACCAGAGCGGCCAAATACTATTTCAGAACAAATTCATCCCCATTTCTGCAAATCCAAAACAAAAGACCATTTAAGAATTCATTTCAACTTGGTTATTTATGAGAAGAAAAGACTGTTCTGATGATATGCAGAATAGTGCTAAATAATGAGTTATAAGCTAGAAATATTTACCTAAAATTATTGGATACACCAACTGAGGAGAGACCTTCTACCCTGTGTTTCGTTAAAAAACAAAAACCAAAACACAGATGTTTCATAGTAATAAATGAATTGGAAATAACATGAACGTCCGTTAGTGTGATATTTGGGCTAAGTGAAATAAGATGTATCTGTATATTGAAATACATTGAAACTATTAAACATGTTTATGGAGGTGAATGTTCTGCTATGGAGAAGTGACTTTGAATATTGAGTGAGAAAGTAGCCAGTGAATTTTAAAAATATTACATGCTTTTCTGAGGAGGGAAGGGAATATAGATAATTTTTCACTTTCTACTTATATCTTTTTCTGTGTGTGATTACTTATGTCTTTTTATAGTTTGATTTATTTTCCCCACTACTACTCATTGCAGTACTTTTACACTTAGAAAAACAAGACATGTACTAAGGTGTGATGGGTGGAAAGAAATCTTTTACATATTGAATTTGATGAGGCAGAAATAACTTGTAAATTTCTGTTTGTGAAATAGATATACTTGCTTGGTACAAGGGATTTTTTTCTTTGGGGAGCCATCCCAGGAAATCCTTTGATTTAAGGCGTTATTGATTGTATTGGGAGAAATGATTAAGTAAATAATGATTCTAAAGGTTGTTACTTTTTGCGAGCTTGGGAAAAACAAAGATAAATTGGTGTGATTACCACAGATTTACTAGGTGTCCAAGTTTTTATCGTGCATCACATCAGGGAAAAAATCTGAACACATGGCTCTCAACATTTGCATTTTAATTTATACGTGTCATGTGTGTACTACTGCATTATTTTATGTTTTATAATCTACAGGAATTTTAAAAGGCTGCACTAAAGATAAAATAAATATTAAAGCTAAGAACTTGCTCTTGTTAAAAATTATCATTGATATGTTGTGGGGTTTTTTTTTTACCTTAATGAAGGTACTGTGGATGAATTTATACCGTTGTCTTTAAAAATCTCGGTAAACACTTAGCGGGGAAGCAATTTGAAAGTCTAGTCCTACATTCAATTTACTTTGCTGTTTGGTTTTAAAACTTAGAATAGCTGAAAAAAAGGTTACCTCGCAAAGGTTTATTGATCCAAATGGATGAAGAGCATTATTGGCTAAATTTATTAACTAGTGATTTCATTTTTAAACAATCTACCAGTTATGCAAAAGTTTTGGTTAAAATCTATCTGGTAAATTTCTATTTTCATTATGTTCTCACAAAAGGTATTAGAGTTTATATTAATAAGGATGAGGGAGTTCAAAATAAAAAAAAACTTTTTATATTTATTGAAAATGTTAAAATAGATTAGAAAAGTATTTCTAAGTTCTCTGTAGATACAAAAGTACATCTCTTTTCAAAATGCTTTCTCCATAGTATGTTTCTTTCCAAAAGGCAGCTATTTTCTTGCACTTGTTAAAACCCCATCTTTACCTTGAAGGGATTAAGTAAGCTCATTTAAAAAAAAAAAAAAAAATCTGCCAGTCCAGTTGTGATCATAGAATAGGTCAGTAAATTTAGAACAAATTCTTCTATGTATTTTGCCATAAAGTAACTATAACACCTCTGTATAGTACAAAATATTTTTGTGGTCACTCTTCACCTCATTGCTTAAAGGTTTTTTTTTTTTTTTTTTTTAATAAAACCACAAAGATGACCCCCTACCGTAAATAAACCAGACGCTTGACATAGGGCCATCTAACGAGTGAACCCAAATGAGGGCGCTGATGTTGATCTAAGATGCATTTCTTTCCTTTTAAGGTAAAAAGAACTATGAACTGATGTTCTGGTCGTTTTTTTCTTGCACCAGTAGATTGTCTTGCTTACTCCTCCCCCCATACACACCCCTAAGGAGATTCTTCTAGTACAGTATGTAAATGAAGGAGTGACTCCAGCTTTACATCTCTTTCATCAGATTCTTTTCATTTCTTAGATTCCATCTCAAGAATCATAAAATGTGAGAACCGGATAGTACTTGCGACTTTTTTTTCCCCTAATGGCTTCATTTTACAGATGAGAAAGCAGACACAGAAATAAAGAGGCAACACTCAGTGATAGAGCTGACGTTTCCTGACTTCGCACCAGGCTAGTTTTTGTTAAATTTATCTCTGGAGAGTGTGTAGATGACCAACAGCTACCCAGATGTGAACTAGTGAAGATCTGTTGATAACTAGCTTCCTAAAGACTAATTTCCTTCCCAAATCTCTCTGCTGTGTTCTTTTGCTTCCCAAGCATATGGCCTTGAAATCATCTTCATTCTTCTCTTTTTCCTTCCTTTTATCGTAGACACATATGCTTCGTCTAGATGTTACTGAGTCTTCCTTCCTGAGAAGTAGGCTTCTAAGTGAATCAAGATGCAGTGTATCATTACTCTGACTCTTTTTCCTGATGAAGATGAAATCCTTGTAAGTGTCAGCTCTCCAAAAACCTTTGAGGCTTTTAACAATGAAAATATAGGTAAAATAAAACAGAAAGCAAGCGGGGTGAAAATATCAAGTTGGAAAGAAGGAGAGGGCCATATATATTTACCATAAATTTTTGCAGTCTTGGTTAAGGACATTAGGACGTTTGAACTTGAGACTTAGGTTTGAATTTCATAGCAGCCCTGAGAAAGCTATTATATAACTATTCTTGTCTAATGGGAAGACAAATACTAGTTTATTTCCACTCCCTGGTTCTGAGGGGAATTTGCTATGAAGGGAGTTAAATGACAAAATGAATGACCCCGATTGAGTAAAAGAGGATTAAAATTATTGGATATGCATAACTATTTATTACTGACTTCAGTGAAAGCCAAGGGCAGAATGTGACATGGGGACTTAGTAATGTAGGCCAAGTGTATGGCCTTCCCCTTGTCTGGCTTTATACGGAGATAAAGCTTGAATAAATGATTGCTTTAAGGAATCAGTTTTTCCAGTCTGGCTTGGTGACAATATGAAGTCATTCTTGAGTGGCTAAGGACATGTTTTCTACATCGTTGACTGAGAGAAGTTTCATATACTGTAGGTATGTTGGTAGGTAGGTAGTGAAGACCATGTAAAATGAGAACCTGACTTGTGGACCCGTCATAATGAAGGGCCATCTCTGTCTAAGGCAAGGTCACAGGCAGGACCTGGATCTTTCTCAGAAGCATTCAGTAGCGATACTGAGCTGAAGCTCTAGAGCAGGGAAGACAATGTTTAGGGTAGAGATAGCAAGTACCTACCTTACAGGAGAAGAATCCAAATACAGCTTCCGTAATATGCTTATTTAGGAGCATATTCTACCCTACGCTCTTCCGCAAATGATCTGGTGTAGATTTTAGACTATTTTCTGTTGTCTAAGAAACTGACAGTTTTCTGATACATGGTCCAGATGCACAATGACAGTAATTCATTTTCAGTAATTATTAGAAATGTGATGAAGAAAGCTTATTTCTGAGACGTTAGCCGTGTGCTGCTTTGAAGTGTGTTCTTGAAAGTCACTTACGAAAGCCCTGTGGGTCCAGCCTTTGCCAAGAGCTGCGTTTCCTTTCTGTCAGGAGCTCACAACTGAAAATGCAGGAAATGACATCCCCCTGTCACAGTCATGGATAAGCCACCTCATCCTTTGTGGCATCAGGTGGGGCACACATAAATAAAGCACAATTCTAAGTGTTAGAGAACTTGTATTTTGTACAAATGATGGTGTAAGGACTTATATATGATGATGAAAAGTAAGGAGTAAAAAATTTTAAAAACTCAGTAACCAAAAAGTTCTCTAAGTCCTTCTGGAGGAAATAAAAGCCCAGCCCCCTCTTTCTTATGCGACAACGCATATACACAGAAATACACTGGGATAGAGGTCAGTCATCCCGAGAAGGAGGAGAAGGTGTGAGAGAATGAGAAGAAACCTGGGGCTCCATCATATACAGATGTGAAGAAAAAAGTGATGGATCTGGAAAAGCACTCCCGGTTTTTGACCTCCAAGGTCCTGGGAGACAGAGCAGGAGGGAAGATGACAAGGACTTAGGAGGGCACAAGCCTGATGTCGTCAGGCCGAGGGCAGGTTGCCAGGGAAAGACCTCAGGGTTCAGCTGAATCCCAGCCACCATCCTGAACGCTGCTAGTGAACACGGAGTGTCGTGGGCAGTGTGGACGGCGGCTGTCATTTGGCAACAGGTACAAAACATCAGCGTCGTCTGAGCCTCCAGTCTTCTTCAGGCTTCCCCAGAACTCTTCGGTTTTCTTATTTGTCAAGTGTGAGTACCATCACCTCCTCTGCCTCTCCCAGTATGTTCTGTGGGGACACATAAGATGGTGTGAGCTCGGAGATTAAGGACACTTCCAATCCTTTAGCGTGAGCAAGTGCTGACCAAGGGGCGGGGGTGGTAGAAGTGTTTGCTTGAGCACCCCACAGCCAATTTATACCCACTGCTCTTGTGTTTACATTGAATCCCTTTGTTAATTTTTTTTCTCCTTTGGAGGAAATACATATATATTGATTTTACAATCCAGGCAGCATTGCGTAATAAACAAAGGGTTGGCCTTGGAACCAGACTGTTTCAAATTCTCGCCCCTCCATTTGCCTTGGACAAGCTAATTATCTTTTCAAGCTCAGTTTTCTCATCTGTAAAATGGGGTTGATACTTCTTGCCGTGTTGCTATTGAGGGCAAAATGAGATAAAGAATATAAAAGTGTCTGGTGGTATTAATAGCCGTAGTGCTCTCAGTAAAGGTTCATTTTTGTTCCCTTTCTTCCATATTTGTGCTCTTTGAAGAAAAATTCTCTTGAAAGAGGAGATAACTTTAGTTTTACATCACTCTTCCACCAGGGCAGAAATGGAAATTTTTCAAATTTTTACTTAAAATCTTCTAGTTCGTGGACTACACATTACGATGGTAAATAATCTAAGGAAATCTTTGAAACTGAATGATTTCCAAGGAGGGGGTACCCTAATCATTTAAATGGGACCTGATCCTGTATTGAAGACTTATGAAAGACAGTCACATGGTGCCCAAGAGTTCAGATTTAGGAGCCAAACTGACTGGGTTCCAATCCTGACCCCATCACTTGTTAGCTTTGTGATCTTGGGCAAGTTGATTAACCTCTCTCTGCCT
Source organism: Balaenoptera borealis (assembly GCF_965194805.1). NCBI lineage: Eukaryota > Metazoa > Chordata > Mammalia > Artiodactyla > Balaenopteridae > Balaenoptera > Balaenoptera borealis. The sequence goes on along the minus strand of NC_138866.1, from coordinate 172,158,578 downwards.
CAGTTTCCTCATTTGTACAATGGTGGGGGATAGTACTAGCACCTAGCTCATAGGGTCCTTCTCCCCTCCCCCCAAAATAGGGTAGTTTTGAGAATTGAATGTGTTCGTATACATAAAACTCCTAGGACAGTGCGTAGCACTAACTGCGTTTTATTATTATTGTTGTTATGATTCTACTGCTGCCACTGATGTAATGCTAATAAGGTTAAGATTAATACACATTTAAAAAAATAATTAGAATAAAATATTTTCTAGGGATAAGCAATTACTACAAGACTCTTTTCTTTTTCACACTCTTCAGGGCTCAATTGTCCAAAAAGAGTAGTAAGCAAATTTGGGCCTCGTTCAGGGCTGTCCTTAGAGTGATCCATCTTTTTTTTGACATGAAAGCTTTTGCGAAAGTAAAGCTTGAGCTGTCAGTGAAGACCCTACCGGGCGTTGTACCAACACCCTCCGTTTGCCATGGTTACGCTTTGTTAGTTGCTCTCCTCGGGTTCCACTTTCCCAAGGTAGACACACCAAAGCCATATATTCCTTTCGTGGTATTCAGGGAGGAATGCCTGTGTCTGTTTCATCTGAGGGATCAGTGACATTGCAGACCAGTCGGCTTGTTAACATTTCTAGGTATGTGAAAGGGGAAGAAGGGCTCTGGGTGGAGCGGCCTGGAGAAAGGGCGGGGGTGGGGAGTGGGGGGTGGAAGGAAGGAAGGACCTGGAGCTCAGGGGGTCCCTGCCCTAGCAGCCCCGTGAAGGGTTCCAGCAAGCCCCGCTTTGTGAACTCTCCTAGAAGAAAAACCTTGCCCAGAAAGGAGAAAAGGGTAGGTCGGTGTCTTTCAAGTTGTAGACAGACATGTAGACGAATCCTTACGTGATTCCTTTCTCAAATCTAAGTCTTGATGTAATCGATTATTTGGAGATGTGTGGATAAATTATCATAAGCCCAGATCTTTTTGCTCTGGGTTCCGGGTATGCGCGTACGGAAAGAACTGAATGGAAATAGGAGTGCGTCGGCTTTTGTGAGTAAAACATTTCATGCTTTTAAAAACCGTGCAGTTTTCCTATCATATGCCAGCACTACAACTGAAGAAATATAAAAGTAAATTCTGTAAGGTGGTTTTTAACTTTGTGCTTGATATTTGAGACTGTGTACAGGTTTATTAGGTGCAGTCCTTTTTTATTTATTTATTTTTTATTTTTTTACATTTTTTTTTAAAGAGACTAAGAGAGAACTAAAGTGTTTATTTCATACAAAACGACAGTATGTAAACTAAATGTATGCAGTAAACCATAGCTTCCTACTGTGCAGTCCTTTGTTTTAAGTCTGTACAGAATCCTGCTTTCTATTGACACCATATTTTAACTCTTGCGTGTTATGTGATCAATTTCAAATTTTTCTATTCATATTGCCTCCTTACTGTAGTCAGAAAATGTTTCATATTGTTTTGATTTTGGTGGGCCCTTTTACTCCTCTCTAATGAGATGTGAACTGTATTCATTTTCAAAGTTAAAATATTAAAATGGTGCTAACCCACTCGTTACCACACTGGCCTTTATCCGTAGATTAAAACAGAAAGAAGAGCTTGCTTGCTTGCTTGCTTCAATTACTGATTGTCTCTTTAATCTAGAACAACTGCCAGGAAGAAAATAGTCTTTGACACCTATTAATATCACTTTTCAAGTCTCTGAAAGGAACCCAGGGGTTCAGTGTCCTCTCCCTCCATTCCTTTGTGGTGTTTGATTAAGATGTAATATGCAGAGCTGATTGGAGATTAGATTTCCTTCGGTCGATAAGAACAACTGTCTAGGAGGTCAAGTTGTCCAAGGATGAAGTCAACTGCCTGGGAATAATGAGTTTCCTGTTCCTGAAATTCTCCGACACTGCTGGGTCAGCACATTTCACAGTTTTTTCCACGGTGGTAGACAAGACTCATAAACATTCACACCCGGAGCAACTCCCATGGGCACATTGGGTTTGGGTGGCCTTCCTGACCCCCAGCCTTAAGCCCACCCCTTACCCCTCGGTCAGGAATGAATATCAAAGCGAGAGGCAAAGAGATACGGTGGTCTTGAATCTACTCACATTCCTAGATAAAAAGTGAATTATTGGGCTTCCCTGGTGGCGCAGTGGTTGAGAATCTGCTTGCCAATGCAGGGGACACGGGTTCGAGCCCTGGTCTGGGAAGATCCCACATGCCGCAGAGCGGCTAGGCCCGTGAGCCACGACTACTGAGCCTGCGCATCTGGAGCCTGTGCTCCGCAATGGGAGAGGCCGCGACAGTGAGAGGCCCGCGCACCGCGATGAAGAGTGGCCCCCGCTCGCCGCAACTGGAGAAGGCCCTCGCACAGAAACGAAGACCCAACATAGCCATAAATAAATAAATAAATAAATTTAAAAAAAAAAAGTGAATTATTACAAAACTGTAATTATTATTGGTGTCAAATGACCAAGAACACAGTTGCTAACTGAGCATTGCACGGTTTCCAGCATTGGAATTGACAGCGGCTGCCCCCAAGGCCTGTCCTTATCCAGGGGTGCCAGCACCACGTAGGTGATGGGATTAGGTAGCTTTTAACTTTCTTTTTTTATTATTAAAGTATAGTTGATTTACAATATTATATTAGTTTCAGGTGTGCAACATAGTGATTCAATATTTTTATATATTATACTCCATTTAAAGTTATTATAAAATATTAGCTCTACTCCCTGTGCTCTACAATATATCCTTGTATCTAATTTTATTTTATTTATTTATTTATTTATTTTAAAGTAAATTTATTTATTTATTTATTTATTTTTAGCTGTGTTGGGTCTTCGTTTCTGTGCGAGGGCTTTCTCCAGTTGCGGCGAGCGGGGGCCACTCTTCATCGCGGTGCGCGGGCCTCTTCACTATCGCGGCCGCTCCCGTTGCGGAGCACAGGCTCCAGACGCGCAGGCTCAGTAGTTGTGGCTCACGGGCCCAGTTGCTCCGCAGCACGAGAGATCTTCCCAGACCAGGGCTTGAACCCGTGTCCCCTGCATTGGCAGGCAGATTCTTAACCACTGCGCCACCAGGGAAGCCCTGTATCTAATTTTATATATCGCTGTTTGTACAGGGTCAAGTTTTAACTTTCTTGGCCCTGGGGCTTTGATTCTGTGTCATGACCAAAAATTCACAAGGAAAATTTTATTTTAATGACTCACTTTTCTTGTGAAATTTATTACAGTTGACATTATGATTCAGAGAAGTAGAGACTTATGTCCTAGCCCATTCTGCCTATGTACCTATGTAGCAGTAAGTACTTGACCCAATGCTAAATATACAAATCACTGGGTAAATAAGAGAAAATCAACTGAAGAATATGCACAGGTACTCTGTTAAACTCCTCTTAAAAATTATAGGCATAAAATCTCTTACGCTATGTCATTATACATTATAATTTTCATTCCATATCTTTAAACACTCTCAAATGAAAGCAGAACCATTTTAAGAATCAAAATCCTATTGAAAGTGTAAACCTGAGAATTCCAGAAAAAAAGTACACATGGCCTATCTGCCATAGTTGACATTAAATGACAAGATTGTCACCAGTAACGAGGATTTTTTCCTTTGCATCTGTTGCACGAGCATGAAAGTAATCCTTCTTAACCCACTGTTTTACGAGGCTGGACACTTGCCGAAAACAGCCGACAGTACGAGCAGTCAAGCAGCTGTACATGTTGGGCTAAAGAGAAACAGCTGCGAGCAAGATGGGCATAAGAAATGCTCTAAGGACCCACCAAAGCACAACTTGAAATGATTTGGCCGGGCAGTGAAATGCTAGGAAACAGCAGTAATAGACCGGGCTCTTTCCCAGAAGTTTTCAAAGAACTTGAGGGTATTTTTACAAGTCCCTCTGCCATCCACCTGAGACATCGTAACAGTTTTCAGCAGGTGACTCTGCTTCCAAGGATGATGCCCCAGGTGACTCTGGTGTCCTGTAGACCAGGAATCCCCTTGATAACAGGGAGCTTGAGCTGATAGTGTATATTGGGAGGGAGCTTCCAGTTTTCTGATAGACATAAATGATGTTTCACTAATATAGTTTCCTTTTGAGGTAGGAAATATCTTTAAGGGGATAAATAGAGCTGGTGTGTGTGTATATATATATATATATATATATATATATACATATATACATAATTATATATTATTATAAACATATGTATACAGAAGAGTATAATGACACGAACAAGTACAGTTCAAAGAATAATGGTAAACACACTGGCTGTAAGCTGGGGTTTGGGTGGGGGGCACAGAGAGAGAGGCTTAAAAGTTTTTCAACAACTTTCTCTGGCAAAAGAAGTGGAGGGACTGGCTGTGAGAGAAGAAACAAGGGACAGGACAAGGGATACTTAGTGTTGACTGTTAATATCACAGACGTTGATGCTGGTTTTTAATAAAAGGAGACCCAGTCTGTAATATCTTTGAGATTGCCTGAATTTACGTTTTGATATTAAGCATTTGCAGATAGGAAAACAGCAAACCAATGGGGAAGATAAGGCTGAAGGTGATCTGTCCCAGCTCTGAAGCTGCAGGAGTGGGCAAGCCAGACTACTACGTCGTATACAGAAAGAAAACTGTAAAGTAGTGCATTTAGAACCACTACAAAAAAAGAGCCTACATTATATGTAGCAAGTTATCGGGCTCCAAAGTTGTATTTCAGGATCATTCAGGCTGTTTCCAACAGGTATTTGGCTGATGTGCTGCCTGTTATAGCCGATGATGTCCAGGAAATGCTGGGCGGTTCCAGGACAGTTATAAATATTTCAAGATCTTATGATTTGAATCGTGTGCACACTTGTGTACACGCCGTGTGTGTGTGTGTGTGTGTGTGTGTGTGTGTTGCTGTTTGGTAGAAGGGCTACAAGAGAGCTGGAAAGAGTTAAGAGGACCAACTAAAAGACCTACCAAACCAGGAGAAGAAATTAAAATCAAAAAGGACTCTTACAAACCAAAACAAAAACATAGGCTCAACTGACTTCTTTCCCAGCCCCTGCAGACCTGAACAAAAGTTAGTTGTTGATGCTTGAGGAAGAAGGTTTATAATAAAAGAAAATAGCTTTTGTTTTAGCGTTTACAAAGCAGCTGTACCTTTGTCACTGGCTTGACCTTTACACAGCCCTGAGAGGTCAGAGGGCATGGGTCATCATTCACGTTTGACGGATGAGAAAACAGCCCAGGGAGCCAGTTGGCTGAGCAGACACTGTTGGGGAGTGGGGCGGGAGCAAACCCAGCTCTGACTCAGACCCTGGGCAGTGGTCCCACCTCCGTGTTGGAAAAACTCAGGATCAATACGCCCCACATGTGGAGCCTGTCTCTTCGGTGACTTAAAATGTGATGGCAGACTCTAGGTAATGAATTGCAAATGTAAAATGTGGATAGTATTAAGATCCTAAAGGAAAGCCTTGACTCTGTGGTGGTATTAGCATCACTTTGGAGAGTCAAGGTCATAGGCAGTAACCTGTCATCTCTTAGCTCCCTTGGTGAAAGGCTGGGGACCGAATAGGATAAGGTTACTGACTTGATCCAATATAAAGTCTTGTCATTTTTGTTTGTACTGTACTATCATGTAAAATAAGTTTTTTTTTTTTTTTTTTTTTTTTTTTTGGTATCAGAGATGGCCTCTGCTAGGCAAAAAAAAAAAAGCTGAAGGATCCAAAAGATCAGTCTTGTTTGAAAAAAGGACTGCAGGTAACACGGGAGATGATGGAACACTGCTCCTTTCCTGGGGCAGGGGCAATGGCAGCGTTTTCAGAGGCAGATCATGCATATTTAAAGATTACCGGACCATCTGTGCCTCTTCAGATGCCTGGTGAGAACGCCAAGTGTTCCAAACAAGGGTTAATGTGGTATGTTGACCCCTTAGCTGACGTCAGGTTCGAGTTGTCCCTCACTGAATAAAGACTAAGAGCCAAATTCAAATGCGAGGAGTTCACAGACTAGGCAGGTTCTCTTAGTATTTTAGAGGCTGTCATTCCCTCTGTACCTGGCAGCTTGGTCCTGCCACCATACCATCACCAAGAGTGTTGTTTGTTCCTTTTGTATGTTTTTAGTTAAACTGACAAGTGTCTAGTTGCCTGCACATTTTTTTTTATGTTCCTGGATACTGTTAATGTGATCATCAGTATTTTTTTTTAATCATTTGAATAAAACACTACACTAGGAATAAAATAACCAGAATAGGGTAGTTCTGTCATTTTTAGGTTGCTGGCATTTTCTAGTAAATAAAGGCAAAGTGGGCTCACTTGAGGTTGGAAGGCTGACACAGGAAAAGCACAGGCCTTACTGTTGTCAGTAGCAAAACAAAGGAAAAGAAACCAAGAGTTGAAGTAGTGAGAAAAGTTGAACGGAAGGTAAAACGGCTCTTCGGTAGAGCAGTTTGAGGGCAGTGAGAAATTTGGTAGCTGCAGGTTGAAGGTTCTACACAGGAAATGCATGTGGCTGTGTGTGTATAAGGTACTCAGCGGAGTATTTCCTCTCTTGGCATTTTAATATATCTTTTGAATTAACTATAGCACAGGGGTTGGCAAACTATAGCCTGTGGGCCAAATCTGGCCCCCTGCCTGTTTCTGTATGGCCCTTGAGCCAAGCATGGTTTCTGCATACAACCTAAGAATGGTTTAAAAAAATTACAAGAATATTTCATGACGGGTGAAAATGATATGACATTCAGATTCCAGTGTCCATAAATGAGTTTTATTGGAACACAGATACACTTGTTTCGTTTGTATACTGCCTGTAGCTGCTGTTGTGTTAACAGTCAAGCAGAGTCAACTAGTCGAGACAGAGACTGTATGGCCCACAAAGCCTAGAATATTTACTGTCTTCTCTGCTATAGCCAAATATGACTAAAATCGAGTTTTCCCTCTTTTTTTCTGTGATTTTTTTTTTAGATAGTGAAGTTTTAGCAAATGGAGTGTGATTCTTTATCAAATGAAGGGGCCAGCATTTTTTCAGTAGAGTGCATCTCTTACAAGAACAGTAGAAAATAGGGGCCAGATAGCAGCCTTTCACCAAATACAAAGTCTATCTGTTGTGTTAGGGCTGACTCTACTGGTAATGGGTTTCTCTGGGTGTGTCTCCAAACTGCCTGCAGACAGGTTCCCCAACAATCCCTCCCATTCTTGCGTCACCTACTGCTTCTCTCCTCGAGAGGCAGAGTCTGCCGCTCTTCCCTCTGAATCTGGCCCATCTGACTTGCTCTGACCAGTGAAATATGGGGACTGTGATGCTGGATGGCTGCAGGTACAGGCTTCCTGCAGCCCACTTTCGCCCTCTTGACAACCAGCCTCCAGGAAAAGAGGCCGGAGCTGGACTCTCCCATGGGGAAGGAGGGATGTGGAGGCGAAGGAAGGCCCTCCAGCTGACAGCCATCACCAAGACCCAGAAGTCAGAGTGGGGTCACCTTGGAGAGCTGAGTGGAGCCCTTCTCGAATTGTGAGCCAACAAAATGGTGGTGGTTTTAAGCCACTATGCTTTGGAGTGCTTTGTTATGCAGTATTAGCCAATGGGAAAAGCTGGGGGATATATGCGACTTTTTACTGCGAAAGGTGAAAGGGAAAAATATGCTCTAATATGCGATATTAATGAAGGATCTGCAGTTAAATAATAACTACAGTCACATGCTTGAGTTCCTGGTGCATGTGGTTCATCTGAAAAATTAAATAGCTGTTTTTATGATTGTAAGGATAATGTATGCTTGTTGGATAAAATTTAGAAAAAGGATAGAAAATTCTAAAGCACAGTATTTAAATTACTCACCATTCTGCCATCCTAGAGAGAATCCCTATTAGTTCCAGCCTTTTTTTTTTTTACAAATATATTCTTGTTTTATAAAATTATAAATATATGTAGTTTTGTACTCTGCTGTATTTGTTTACTATTATACCATCATTAAATATACTTCAAAAACATGGTTTTTAATGACCACAGCAGCCTATTTAAGTGGAGTATAAAAAATTCACATAATTCAAAGGTATTTATTACAAGGTCTTCATCTTCTATTTCTAGGTTTGCTAGTTAGAGAATTTTTTTTACAGCAAACTTTTTTTTTTTAACTACTTTATTGAACTATAATTCACCTACCATACAAATGTACAACTTAAGTACCATTTAAAGTGTACAATTCATTGTCTTTTAGTATATTCACAGGATTCTACAACCATCATCACAATCTAATTTCATCCCCTCTGAAAGAAACCAAACCTTATCACCCTCCCAACCCCCATCCCCAGCAGTAGGCAACCATGAATCTCCTTCTTGTCTGTAGATTCATATAGCCTTTTGTGATTGGCTTCTTTCACTTAGCATAATGTTTTCAAGGTTCATCTATGTTGTAGCATATAGCAGTACTTCATTCCTCTTCTGGTCAAATAATATACCATTATATGGATACATCCCATTTTATTTATCCATTCATCAGTTGATGGATATTTGGGTGTTTCCACTTTTTGGCTATTATGAATAATGCCGCTTGAACATTCATGTACAAGTTTATGTGTGAACATATTTTTCTGTTTTCCTCAGGTATATACCTAGGAGTGAAATTGCTGGGTCACGATGGTAACTCTAACTTTCTGAGGAATTACCGAACGGTTTTCCAGGAAGGCGATTGTACCCTTTTGCGTTCTTACTACCAGTGTGTGAGGTTTCTAATGTCACTACATCCTTGCCAACACTTAATACTGTCTGTTTGATTATAGCCATCCTAGTGGGTGTGCAGTGGTATCTCACTGTGATTTTGATTCACACTCCCCTAATGGCTAATGATGCTGAGCATGTTTTGATATGCTTATTGGCCATTTTTATATCTTTTTTTTTTTTTTTTTTGAGAAATCTCTATTCACATATCTTGCCCATCTTTCAATTAGGTTGTCTTTTCATTACGGAGTTAGAATTCTTTCTGGATACAAGTCCCTTATCAGAGATGTACTTTGCAAATCTTGTCTCACATTTTGTGGGTTTTCTTTCCCTTTCTTGATAGCATTGTTTGCAGCATTAACGTTTTCAATTTTGATGTTAGTCTGGTTTATCTGTTTTTTGTTGTTGTTGCTTCTGCCTTTGGTGTCATATCTAAGAAATGATTGCCTAAGCCAAGGTTACAAAGATTTTAGAGAATTTTAAAGTATGTTATTTTATTCATTTATTTTCAACTCTACAGCTAGTACTGACAGGGGTTGGTTTTTCTTGTTTTTGTTTTTTTTAAATGCAGACCCCCTCCAGGACAATACATATGAAGCACATTTTTAAAAATAGCTTCATAATATTCTATGGTGGGAGAATAGACTGTTTTCCATAGAGCAACAGAGTGAAAGAGATGCAGAAAGGTTTGGCAATAGCCACTAAGAACAGTATCTCAGTGTGCCCCATCTTCCATGTGGATTTATTTTGGTGGTCCACATAAGAACACACACATACCCAGCGTATGTTGATGTATAAACTAATGGGATTGCTCTGGGAAAGTGGAGCCCATGCTGGTTCTTTGCTGAGGTCCTGTAACTGATATTTAATTTCTTATGTATTGTTGAAAGGGGGATTGGCAGGGCTAAGAAGGATGTACCTGACGTTTTTCAGGCGTTTGTGACAAAATAAAGACATTTTAGAAATGAAAGTCAAGCAATTAAAATCAAATATAATTTTTTGTATCGTTTATTCCTACTGGTTTAAAAGGAGTGAAAAACCTAGAGGAGTTTTAACTGATGTCCTGGCCCTGTAAAATCTATTTTAACATAATTACTGGTCAGCTTTTCACTTAAAAGTACCAGAGTGGCAGGGTGTGTTTTAGTATTTTTAGATTCTTTTAAGAGCCCTTAGTGGCCTGTCGTATTTGACTCTACCGTGGGACACACTCAGCCTCCTTTTAATAAATCTTCGTATCATTGCTGTTATTTAGACTCTGGTGAGAGGGCCACTTTGATGCCTCAGTGACTGACTGAGAGTTATATTTTAGCTTCATTAAAAAATTTTTTTCTGATGGTTTTAGAATCTGTTGTTGCCTGTTACGAGTTAAGTAAATCATTTGTAGGAAACTAACAACTAGAGGTGCTTTTGAGGGCATTTAAAAAAAATCTTTCTATTAATGGAAACTTTAAGACTTTTCAAAAGTAGAGAGAATAGTGTACTGACCCCCCATGAACCTGTTCCTCATCTTCAGCGTTTAGCATCTTGGAGCCAATTCTGTCTCATCGTTCTGTACAGTCATCCTGCATGGCGGCCACTAGGGCTGTGGCTCTTGAACACGTGGACTGTGGCAGGTCTGAATTTAGATGAGCCTCGAGTGTAAAATACCGCTTCACAGCCCGTTTGGACATTCTGCCCTCCCTCCTCAGGGAATCTTTCCCCGACTCCCATATCTAAACAAACCTTCCCTCACCCCTTTTCCCTGCAAACCCCTTGTTTGTTTGTTTCCTTTATAACCACAACTTTACAGCTGGTGGTTATTTAACTGTTTGACTTGCTTGGTAAGTTTCAGTCTGACTTCCCACAGTAATGTAACTTGCAGGAGGGGGGGGGGGCCGGGCATGGACACGCAGGTGATTCGCTGGTGTCTACCCGGTGAGCGAGTGCTCCGTGGTCGGAATGTTCGACCCAGGTAGATCCGACACCTCCTTTTTTGCAAAACATAATTGTAATCTCCTTTGCTATCTTGATGTGAAACTCACAGATTACAGAAACAATCTACACACATAATTAAAAAAAAAATGAACAGAATGCCCTAACTAGAATGTCAAAGAGAAATGTAAGTAACTTGTGAAAAGCAGCTAGCCTCCCCTTCTTTGCTTCCAAGTCTGTCAGTCTATCTGTCTGTCTGTCTATCTCTCCCTCTTTGCTGTAGCATGATTCTTAGGAGTAGAGGTGTCTAAGAAGCATAGACACTGCTTTTGAAGGGACGATTCACCCAAAGAAAGTGATGTGAGATGAAAGGGATTACTAGGGAGACAAGTGTCGATACAGATGTCGAGGCTAGTTAACATTTTGTAAGTACCCACGATGAACAAGGCACTATCTCCAGTTGCTTTAAATCTAAGATGTTAGGGAAAGTGAGAGTCGGCGTGCCGGTGGTTAAATGTTTCGTTGTCAGCATGCATGAAATAGACATGACACCACATTAGAAAGAGGAAGAAGCAGAAGCAAAACAAGGTTCTGTGTAGAACCAAGAGGGTGGAGTAGAGAAGGTTTGCTTGCACAGCACATTTCTGCAGAAAATAAGTTGGTCTTTAGTTGGTGAGATGACTTCATTTGGCTGTAATATTCCTCTGGGATGGCTCTGTGAATTCAATAAAACAAAGCTAAAGAAAAACCTATTCTGTTTGAGGGAATATATAATTAACCCATAGAAATTAGTGCCATCCAGTATATTACTGAGGAAAAAGGGTTAAATACTGGTATGAATAAAAATAGTATCTATTATTGTTCTCCCTGGGATAAAAATTAAAAGGACTGTCAATCATTCTGCGTAAGGGTCTAGTTTATTATTGGCTGGGTTGGGAACAGTGTCTTCTATCTCCCTATTACATAATAGTCCACAATTAGGTGAATAGTGGGATTTTTTTTTCCCCCTTTTTTCTTAAGGGTCTGGTGTGAGATGCTACAGGACCAGAAAAGGCAGTTATGGTTGTTTTGGGATTGTGTTTGGTATATGTTTGAGTGCTGTTAGAGTGATTTGTATACCTTTCAAAATTTCTTTGTGGGTATTGCGTGCTACTTTTTAGTTTAACATGTCCTCGACTTGAAACTAGACCCCCAGACCAGAACGGGGACACCTAGTTCTAGTTCTAGGTCTGCCTTTGACTTTTGTGGTCATTTAAATTAATTAATTCATAAACATTGATTGCATGTTCCTGCATTAATTTCTGGGAAAACAAAGGACTGGACCCCAGTTCCTGCCCTTAAAAAAATCAGTTTAGTCATGATGATAATGTGTATGGACTATTTTGTGATGTAGGGAAGGAACCCAGACCATTCTTGGTGGGGAACAGTGGGGAAGACTTCCTGGAGGAGGTGATACCTGAACTCAGTGGAAGTTGCCACCCTGGGGGATCAGGCGATTTGTAGGATATTCGGGCCAGAGGCAGTCGCAGAGCAAGTCAAATAGTATCTGGGTATTTTCAGAGGAGTTATTGGTCAGAGGAGTTATTGGTCCAAATACTATCTAGGTATTTTCAGAGGAGTTATTGGTCCACCTCCTGGACCAGGAGGCAGGACATGAGATCCCTGGATCTGTTTCTGCACCTGAAAAAGTGGCTGAGTTAATATTAGGACACATCTAAAGAACTCATTAATTTTCTTGAAAAATTTTACATTGCTCCTATAGGAGAAGAAAAATGTCTTTTTTTCCCCTTTGCCCATCATAGATTCATTGGCTGGGGCCCTGTAAGTTAGGCTGACAAAAGACAGATTAGCAAGAGAAAAACAAATACAAGTTTTCTAACATGTGCATGGTGCACACACCTGTGAGTACCCAGTGATGAGTAATTCAGAGGACTGGTGAGAACTGGGGGTCTATACCCCTAGTTTAGACGGGAAAAGGGAGGGACAGAAGGTACTTTTGGAAAAGCGAATGACCTTTTGGAAGTCACTGGAAGTCATTGGAAATTGGCCCTTAGAAGAATAGATGGGAGACGTAAGAGTTTGTGACAACAAAATCTGTCTGGGTTTGGTGCTGGCTTCTTTTTCCCAAGAAGGGAAGATCAGAGTTGCTGCCAGAGATGGGAGTCTGTGACTGTGAGTTCTTCTGAGAGCTTCTGCTTTTAAGCAGAAGCTACAGAAGATGCAGGATTTCAGGAACTCAGATGCCTTTCAGCTTTAAATAATTATTATGTCAAAGTGGCATATTTTGGGGTATCATGTCTTGATCGCCTTTGCTGTTTCTTGATTGATAACATATTAACCCTCAGCCCACCTTTTTAGGACGTTGAGGGCTGGGTATTTACTGTCTGGCATTTGGCAACATTTTGAACAAGCGCATCCTGAATCAAGGTTGGCATGACTCAGGTTTGAGATGTCAGACTCTTCCTTAGGTTTCCCTGTCTGTATCTGTTGGTCTTTATCTCCGTGTCTGTCTTGTTCTATGGGTCTCCACGTGTCTCTTTTTGCCCCTTCCTAATCTCTTCTGGAATTTATCCCTGCATCCGTCTCTTCTGGACTTAAATGCTTGTTTTCTGTTTTCTCTAGTCCTTCCCCAGTTCCCATCCCCCATAGGTGTAGCTGTCCCACACATTTGGCTGGATTTGTCCCTATGCATATCCTCAGGTATTCTTTTGTATTTTCAAATATTTGCACTAGTGAGAAATATGCATAAAGAGAAACTGAAGTGAGCATGTTTTTAAGGTTAAATCACTGTGGACAAGGAATCTCTTTATCCATTTTTGAAATTCTCTGGAAGCAGATGTGAAGGTGTAAATAGATTCACTGTTTGAGGACAGTGCCTTGGTTCTGACTGCTTTTAGCCCCCTTCCTCCCCTAAGGGCCACTGGGGCAGCCAGGGGAAACTTGGTCTCCCAGTGCTCCTGCTAATATATTATCCATGGTGTAATGGAATTAAGGGTGCTGGATGGCTAGGCTCCTTTTTTCTTTTTTAACAATAACTGCATATTGTTGATTGGTCTTTATCCTTAAAAGAATTAGAATTACAAGGAGTCTTTTTGAGGGAGAACCTTTGCTTTAGGTTGAGATATACCTTATATGGTTTTCGTTGTTAGAATATATGTAAGACATAGCTGCATATTTTTGTAATAATTTTGATCTACGTTGGAGCTTTGGTTGCGGAAAGAAATTATTTCATATTAACATGTTATTAGTTATTTTGATAATTTATTCTTCCCAGTGGGTGCTAGTCCAAACATTTTTTATGTTCCTTAATGGTAATGGGCCTGCATCCTCCATGAAAGAACAGCTTTTCTTTTGCATTTAGCTAGAAGAAGAGTCTTGGAGGAGAGTCCTGGACCGCTAATTCGTGTGTGTGTGTGTGCGTGCGTATATGTGTAGATTTTAACTAAATCTGGAAACTAAGGCAAATAAGAGTGAGAAGTGTCTTTTCTCAGTAACCTTTTTTCGAGTCTCAGATGACATTTCCTCAAGAAGTCCTGCCCTGGCTTGTTAGATCTGGTTGCACCCCTTTGCCCCCCGGCACCGCGTGTGTAATTGCTTACATCACGCCCATGATTCCTCACACAGCGTGGAAGCTCCACGCAGCGCGACCTTGCAGTCTTGTTTACCGCTGTATCCCCAGCAGTGCCAGGACTCAGGCTGCCCCCTTCCAGCTGCGTGCCCTAGTCACATGGTCCTGAGGATGAAATGAGATGGTTTAGGTCAACACCCGGGAACAATGGCTGACCATAGTACGTAATCAATGAATATCAACTCTTGTTAAAAATTAATCAGCGCGATGTCTCCGTCCAGAAGAGACCAGCAGTTAAGGTTCACTCGGTTTTTCTTCCCCCTTCGTTCTTTGCATTTTTATTCATATTTCTACAGTTGTTTATTACCAAGGACATTAAATAGTGAGTATTGAATTAGCTATTTTGATAATATTTTAGACCAATATATTCTTATTTCATATATATGTGTGTATATTTATAAATATATATGATTATATATACATGCATATGTGTATATATGTGTATTATATATATACATGTATTATATATACACACATAGGTATATATAAAATGTTTTTCCCAACTCTTCACTAAGAGATTACCGTAAGCACCAGTATTCACCACAGTGCCTGGTGAGTATTCAGTAAAGGGAAGGGCATTCACATAACAGTCATTAGTCACTGGATGCCAGTGTGATGTTTTCCTTCCCGCTCTCTCTCACTTGGAGTCCATTCATTTCAGGACCGTTGTGCTCATTGCAGCTACAACCATACTTGCAATCAAATCATAGTTTCCAGTGTCACACTTATATTAGAAGTGAAACTAATCAACTGTCTTGCTTTTTTTTTTTTTTTAATTAAAGGTTAGAATTACATTACTATCCCTGGCAAGAATTTTTAGTGGAAAAAGATAACCAGGCATTTTTATGATTAATGATAAATACCAGTTCATTATGTCAAGTAGTCATATTATAATGTATTTTTTAAGATTTCAGTGGTGTGAAGTAAACTGTTTTTAGGTACCATGGAGAAGTATAAAAGTGAGTTCTTACTGATTTAGCTTTGAAAGTTATATAAGCAATATAATCTTATGGTAAAAGCAGAAAATATGGATGAGCAAGAAATATAAAAATTACAGTCATTATTAATTGCACTGCTTAGCCCCTGGAATAGATCCTGGAACACAATACATATGCAATAAGCGGTTGTTGAATGAGAGGATGAATAAATGAACCCCTGGACTTTATAGAAGGGAGCCTGCAGAGGAAATAAGGGCACAGCTGTTTACATCTGGGAGAAATTAATCGATCAGGTAGAACTTGCAGAATGGGTGTGCAGTCTTTTTAATTGTCAGAATGAGTTACATTATGTGTGTTGTTATGGTTACTCTGTTAAGACTGCAATTGATGAAAGCACTAAGAGACAGTATAGGTCATTGTAATGTTGCATAATCATTTATACCTGGATACATGCTGAGACCCCCTCCAACACTGTGATGAAGCCTCAGCTAGCACAACCTCCCTTTCTGTAACCATGGTCAGTATGTCAGCAAACAGATCACATTCATTTACACTGCGCTTCTGCAAATAAACAACTGTGCAGATCAGAAATCAGAAAACCAGTCCTATTTTTTGCTAGCAATGATCATTTGGTAAAAATTTAAAAAGTGAATGTGCCGAATCTTCCAATCCTGCACTGCCCTGGTACCTACGCCTGGAACTTTGTGAGTTGAAAACCATCGGTATCATTGCTGTTCTCTGAGC
The DNA here is from genome assembly GCF_965194805.1 of Balaenoptera borealis. NCBI lineage: Eukaryota > Metazoa > Chordata > Mammalia > Artiodactyla > Balaenopteridae > Balaenoptera > Balaenoptera borealis. The sequence continues at coordinate 172,142,698 of NC_138866.1, read as the reverse complement.
TGTGACCTCCTTTCCAGCCAGAGCTTTGCCTCGTTCCACCACAAGCCTTGCTCTTCTAACTCAGTGGAGATGAATTATGGGCCAGGGTTGTCCTCTCTCCTTCTTTCATAACTTAGTTTCCACTTCAGAGTTTTGGGTTTTTTTTTATCATTTATATAAACATACCTTCCCTCCCCTCTTTTCTTGATCTTCAACCTCTCCTCTTTCTCTTTGTGTACCAAAAAAGTCTCCCCTAATTATAGTTGAAAAACGTATGGTTAGCACTTGTGACGCCTATTAGAGAATTTCAGAACCATACATTCTGAATTAAAGTGAGGCTTAAGTAGTGTCCTCTGTCTCCCGAGCTCTTGAAAGCTCCGTAGAAATGTTTAAATTGTCTTTCTCTCCAGTTAAACATGTTTTTCCTAAATAAATTTAAACTGATAATTTTCTATATAATAGTAGTGTATTATTAACTAGCAAGAAAAGAATGGGTATTGAAACCAGAGTTTCGCTAAAAATGAAACATGTAAAACAGAAGTTAACAGAAGCCAGACTTCAGAATTACAAATGGTTTTTTCTCTATACTTTGTTAACTCCCTAAATTCCCACCATAATTTTGTATTACCTTCTTAAAATTTTTATTTTATTGAAGTATAGTTTATTTACAATGTTGTATTAATTTCTGCTGTATTACTTTTAAATATATATATGCATTACAAATTCATAAATACTTATAATTTTCAAAAAAAACACAACAGAAGCCAGACTTGATACATCCCCAAAGTTTGCTACTAAATTTTTGCTATTAAATTGTCTCGTTTGTTTGTTTTACAAAAACAGCCCAAATTATGTCTTGCTTCAAGCACCAGGCTTCAAGATGAGTAAAAATTTCTAATATAATTTCCATTAGTGTTTCGATGTTGTTTAATGTCTAATGTTGATGATAGAATGGATATTGCAAAGGAAATTATTTTCTGGTATTTTCTGCACTGAAACCCATGTAATAGTATTCATTTACATATGGGTCATAGAATTTTGTGGACTTGTTTAGAAAACCAACTTCTATTTATAACATTAAATTTTAGGGAAAATGCATTTTGAATTGGGAGCTACTTAACTTGTAAGCCAACAAAGGGCTTTTACTTTGTACCATGTTGAAACGCGACCCAGAAGCATCTAGTTCATCTAGCAGAAGGAAAGCTTTTTTTGGTAATTAGCCAGGAAAGGCCGTAGTTTTCATTGATAACCCATTGTCTTTTAATTCGCTGATGAAAAACACCTACGGAGAAACTTCTAGAGAATTTTGAAAATTTTAATGCAGAGATTTTAAAAGAACAATTTAAAAATATTACTTATGTAAGTCCACTGAAAACTTCAGGATTTTCCATGGCTAAGAGTCATATCAATCGTGAAGGCATGACTTACTTCTAAATTATTTCAGAGGGGTTTTAAAACTGGTGTTCAAAGTTTTTTTCCAAGGTTCTTTCTACAAGTGGGGAAAAGTGTCTGAAAGACACATATATTTTCTAATTAAGAAATACAAGTAAAGGATTCACTTTAGAAGAGAGTTTTAATCTTATAACCCTCCCATATTAATGTTTTGATGTGAAAATGTGTGTCCAGGGAAACATGTAACATGAGAATTCATTCCTTTGTTAGGTGTTAATTGTTTTTATGACCATTAGTTTTATAAATGATCCTTTGTTTGTTGAAGAATGATTAAAAACCACATAGATGTGACTTTCCCACTTAAAACTTTTGGATGAAAGCCAACACATTCAAAGCCAAGGAGTTTATAATGAGATTTTAAGGTATTTGCTACCATAATTGTGATTTGATATTCTATGAAATAATCACGCAGTATTTCAAGAGTAGCATGCTGTATTTGAATACACACATCAAAATTTGCTGGTTACTTTCTTTTTCTTAGATGGGAAATTTAATTTAAGACTATTTAATGGAATGTAATTGAACTGTATAGTTATTTTAATTTCCTTGCTACTTGATTGAGATCTTGTTCTTTCAAGCATCATATGAAACCATTAGTACCCACATTCATACATGGTAAAATAAGGTGTTTTACATGATGTGGAAAATATTATTCTGAATCTGATGAAGAATTTTTGTGCCAGTTACACATTATTTTTATTATTATTATTATTATTTTATTTTACAAAGTTACAGTCTGTGTGTTAGAAGCATGAGTATTTTTTTCTTCTCATTTTATTTGGTATAATTATTAATATTGTCAAAGTCTTTTCCTTTTTTAAAAGTAAGTTTTCCTAAAGTAAGTAGTGAATTGGATTCACCTGCCCTTTTTACATATGGCCCATAGAATGGCATCAGCCAATGATGAACTTTCCTGTAGAGATTCGATTGCTGGCTATTCTGATGCTGTACTGGCATATCACTCATCAGCATAGAACTATTAAAACCTCTTCGCAAAGGTAGTGGGAAAATATGTATTTGGGGAGCAAAGGAGTAGCGTTTATCAAATGCAAGTGACTGCTTGAGCAGCTCTGTTTCAGATGGGGCTTCAACTCCGTGTCTGACGGGGCCTGTGGAAAAGTAAGTGCCCGGAAACAGTGCATTGAGCGCTTAGGTCCTTGAGCAGACCTGCAGCTGGGGGTTGTGGCCACTGAAGCAAAGCGTCTGATGATAAGCCAGCTGCAAGATGTTTTTGGATTTGGAGTTGCCTTCTGCGTAGAATTTTAGAGCTGCTCCTTGGTTCTCCCTAAGTATTTGAGTATATCTTTTTGGATTGATAAAATTTCAAAACAGACTTCTAAATTAAGGCCTTCCTGCTGCATAAAAAGCTGTTCTTTGATAAACTGGGGGGAGAGGACTTGAAAGGTCCTGGTTTCCTTTGTGACTTTTGTATATACTTAGTGTTTTCCCCCCTGGAGTTTAGATGGCCGGCATAAAAAACTGTGGTTGATAATCAGTAAGTTCGTCAATATATTTTAAAGTCATTATAACGCTCAACATTTTTCAGATGTTGATTTTGAAATTCATGGTGGAAAATTTTATTTTCTGTGTTCCTTAAGTAGTATCAATAATTAGAGTGTTAAAGATGTTAAAAAGAAAATAATTAGAGTATTAGTGGCAAACAAAGACAGTATTAAAAGTAGCACAAACCGTATCATTAGAATTTGGGGAGAATAATTAAAATGTGGTCAGTGGGTATTTAATTTTTTCCTCAGGATATAAGTGATAAGTCAATCTCTACATGGTCAAGTTTATTAGAAACCTATCTCAAACATTGTAAGAGAATGCTATATGTTTATAGTCTTTCTGGAGAATGATCTGGAGATAACTATCAACATTAAAAGTATATATAGACCATAGCCACAGTCCCACTCCTGATTGTCTATTCCTAGAAATAAAAGCACTGGGTAGGAAGGTTTTATATATACAAGTACATTTATGGCATCATTGTATATAGTGTCAAAATTTTGGAAACAAAGTGAATAACCTTCAGGAGTGGAATGGCCAAATAAACTGTAATACACTCATACTCTGGGATATTAGGCAGCTATTAAAAGTGAGTTAGACCAATTGGGTAAGAGTTAGACCAGTTGGGTGAACTCTATGATGTAGTTAAGGGAAAGAAATTTCAGAGAAGTGTATGTAATAAGATTCCGTATTTTAAAGACACAGAATATTTCTCTGCATTGCGTTCTTTTTTTTAATGTGTGGCTTTTTTTTTTTTCCTCTCTGCAGTGCTTTTACTGTCATATCTTGGGAGGGGCAGGAAGGTTAGGGGAAAAAAGTGAAGTGATAAGACAGCTATAGAGCCAGTTGTTTATGTAGAAGTATCTATGTGTGTATATGTATGTATATGTGTCTCTATATGAACGTATTGAGTATATGCATAAAGATATGTATATAAAAATGTTTAAAATATTAATGTGGTTACCTTAGGTATTAGTATTATAGTAATGTTTTTCTGTTTTTTCCTAAGTTTTCTCTATTTGAATTGTTTTTTTTTCCAAGAACCCCATGTCTATATAATGTGAACAAAAATAAAACTTCTTACAGCAGGGAACAAGTGAACAATGATGTCTAATGTTCAATTGTGTGTTCCTATCATTATGATATAAACCCCAAACCTTTAATGAAATGTGCTGCCTATGCAGAAATACATTTCTTTACAAATGAAAATAATCTTTGGCTCTGGGATAGTAATTTGTATACATCATAAAGCTGTTTTCTTTTGTGTTAAATCTGTGTAATAAATACCATTTATTAGTATTAAAACTTAAAAGGTAAAAGTTTCAAAATTGTAGAATTTTTGTTTAAAAACACATGGACACCAGACTTAAGACATAAAGGGAAAAACATAGATATAACCACATAAAAATGAAAATGTCTTATCATCAATGCTTACTATAGTCAAATCAAAAGAAAACAATGGAGAAAACTTGGCAACCATAAAAGCATACTGTTTTGTGTGTGTGATCAAGAAAAAACAATTCAGTAGAAAATAACAAGATAAACATGAACAAAAAAAACCAGAGATAAAGAAATATAAACAACCAGTAAACACAAAAATGTTCAATTACAGTAGTAAGCAAGATAAATTAAAACAAGTTATATATTGCTGATAAGAATATAATAAGGTCTTTCCGGGCAAGATTTTGGTATATATGTATATAAAATTATATATATATATAATTTTATATATATATATTTTTTAGTGCCTCAAATTATGCATATCTCTGACCCAGTAATTCCACTCCTTGGAATTTATCATGATTTAGCTAATTAGAAACATCTTCCAAAAAAAGTATGTACAGTGATCTTTATTATGCAGCTCTGTTATAAGGGCCAAATATGAAAGTTATAAATGCACAACAGTAAGGACGGTTAAATTATGGTATGGCTATACATAGTTGAGTCTTATTAATACTAATCATGATGTAACTGTATTTATATGGAAAATCAGTACAAAAATTTGCAAAATAATATATATAGTATGATTTCCATTTTTGTAAAAAAAAAATATTTATAGAGTATTGCATGGAAAAAAGTCCAGAGGAATATATGTCAAAACACAGTGATATCCCTGGATGATAGAGTGAGTGATTTTTATCTTCTTCTCTTTGTATTTTTTTTAAGCATTCTGAGATAACCTCAAACTTTTAATGAAATGTGGTGCCTACATACAAGTGCATTTCTCGACTTATAAATGTAGCGTGTAATATTTTCACTTTCTACAGTGAACATGTATTTTACTTAATTAGAATAAAGTGATTTTGTTCATTTGATAGATTAAGAAAAAGCCAAGTGGAAAACCACATGGAAAATACACACAAAGTTCAAAGTTAGAGGGGAAGAGGAGGGTCAAAGTAGTGAACATTTATTAAGCCCCAACTGTGTGCGAGTTCTTTGCATACGTTATTTCAGTTAAGTATTCCTTTATTTACTAATTTAGCAAATATATATTAAACACCTACTACTGTGTTACAGTCACAACAAACAGACCTCTTTACAGAAAAAGAAATAGACCCAGAAATATGTCTTTGGAGATCATATGGCACGTTAACTGGAAAGCCAAGGGCTGACATCCAGTTAGAATCGCCAGGATCCTCTCAATTTACCGCTGACACGAAGCCCGAATGGTTAATCTGCCAGTGGTCACCAGACTGTTGGTAGGATTAGCAGAATATGCATCCTAATTCCAGGGTGATCCCAGAATATTGGAGTTTACCAGCTGCCTCCCCTTTCTTCTCATCCTGGGCTACATATTCTGGATGTTGGAGAACCGCATGTGGGCTACACTGCTTGTCCCAGACCTTCCTTCATGTGTGCATTCCACCCTGTGTCCAGGCGTGGTCACTTGGTCAGAATTGCATCACCATGTTTAGATGTCCCCGCCATTGGCTTTTAGCCATTTCCCCACCTCCCTGAGTCCAGATACACTGTTAGTGTAATTTCTCTGTTTCCTGGCGGAGGTGCTGTTCGTTTCTAAGCCATTCAGGTGGTCATCAGATCAGGCCAAAGGTTCCTTATATGTTGCTTGACTTCACATCTTGTCAAATAAGCTTTTAATCTGGCTCAGGAGTGTATTTTCCCCCCAGATGAACAATGATGTGCCTTGCATATTAAAGGGCAAAAGCTGAACACTGAAGGCAAGAATCCTTAATTATGTGTAAAATGTTTTCAACTGCATCTGCTGGCATGCTCGCAAGTATCAAGTTGAGGTTGCCTCTTGGAAACCTCACAGCGTTACATTTCAGAAATCCTCTTCAGCATTCAGCAGAATCCCACTGAAATGTTGGACCCAAACCAGAGAGAAAGCTTCTGATCTCACAAAAGCCTCTTGGATCTTTGAGTTATATTTAGGAAAGTGGAAAAGGAAAGGATTTGGAATGTGGGAAGAGAGGAGATAGAACTGATGGAACAATGAAATCTGATAGAAAAATGAGATTAAACGATTTTAATCTATCTATAAAAATGAAAATGTGGTGGAATAGGAAAGTGGAGAATGTAAGTAGATAAGAAATGGTGCAGATCCAGTATTGACTAGATACCTGATATTGACCTGATACTGATTTGGTGTGGAGACTAGATAGCTTTTCATTTCTGCTTCCTCCAGAGTAATCGTGGTTACTTACTTGGGTTTTCCTCTTGTCATGGCTTGTGCCCAGCTTTTCAGAGTCAGATGTTTCCGAGTCAGATGCTGTCGTCTCTGCTGGTTAAGGAATTTTTATTCTAACAAACTGTGAGCTCCATTTTGGCCTCTGACTGAATTTCATAGGATTCTTTCCACATCCCATCCCCTTTCCTCATTTTCCCCAGTGTTCATCTATGCTTTTCCTCCTGTGACTTGTTCTCTCATTTTCAGCCTCTTCTCTCTGGTCTTCAACCCTAGATTCTGCATCAAGTATCTGTAACTCCCTGCTCAGAAATACCAAAAAGAATATACTCATTTATTGACAGATTCATTCAAACAGCATTTGTTTGGTACCTACTGCCTATACCAGGTGTCAGGGGAAGGGGAAGAACATCAGTAAAAAGCAAGTTCCTTGCCCTCAAGGAGTTTATGGTTTAATTTAAAAGAACATATCGATTTAGACCATTGATTCGACAATTAGAAAGAGGTGATCTCATCACCCTGTGGGTGGGATTTTCCATTTCTGTCAGGGAGTCCCTTTGCTGTCCAGGCACATTGCTTTTCTGTTTCCTCATTAATATTGTCAGCCCTGCTCTTCCATTATTAGGAAACATCGCTCTCAAAGTCTGCTCCTTCTTGCCTTCTGATTCAAACTTGGATTAAAATGGCCTCCTCTGAAGGCTTATTGATTGGTTCCACCTTGGGGACGGGGTCTGGAGGGAGGAAGGTGTCCTTGAGGATGGGGGTTCCATGGCCTGCTTCAGAACAAGTGACATTGCTTGTCTTTGTTCTCATGTATTAAAAGCATTCATACAGATAGTATACCCTCATATACACAAGTCCGAATTAAAAACAAGATGAATTTGGAGGATAAGCATGTATCTTTCCTGGGAAAACTCCATCTGATTCATTTTAGGTGCTTGCAGATAACAAATGATTTTGTCATGCTGTGGTTTGCAACTGTGGGTGTAAACAAAGGGTCTCAGTTAAAACACTCAAGTCTTTAACAGCGTAGATTAACTGAGGTGGTGTCCAGGTTCCATGGCACATTTTTTGCTTTAAAAAAATCCTGCAAATTTTCTTGAGTGATAGAGGCTGTCAAGTATATTTAAGTATTTATTGTTGTCAGGAGATGGAGGATGTACAGATTATTAAAGAAAAATGTAAGGAAATGCTCCATCTGAAATTAAGGTTAAGATTCTTGGAAATTATTAGCAATATGAGTTCAATGTATAAATCTCCTTGTCTTTCAGGAATAGGTCTTTTGTGCAAAATGAGACAGGCCTGTACTCGGGTGTGTGTTGAATGGGATCTGTGAGTCATAAAGCAGATAGATCACCTAGGTTCTTTTCTCTCATCTGCCTTCCTGCCTGCCTTTAAAAAAAAGAAGGAAGGGAGGGAGGGAGGGAAGAAGGAAGGAAGGAAGGAAGGAAAGAGAGAGAGAGAGAGAAAGAAAAGAAAAGAAAGAAAATTCAATATTCATGTGAACATTTATTGAACCCTGATTGTGTGCCCAGCATTGTAGCAAGGAGGAGGTGCTGAGGATGGAGGGATAAGTGAGATGGTGTTCGTGCCGTCAAGGAGCCCACATCTTGCAGGGCAGACAGTCATGGAAACAACCATCAAAGCTTGCTGCGGGGTGTGATAAGGGCACACTGTCCGCACTTTGCAGCTGGGAGGGACTGAGTTCTTCTGTGGGTGGGAGGTATGTGGGCTGGGAGGGAAAGCTGCTTAAGACTAGGACGTTTCAGCTACGTGAGATCACCAACCCTACCACAGCCCTGTCACCCTGAAAACAGCCTCTAGAAAGATCCCCAATAGATCCCCAATAGATCTGTCCTTTATGACCTCTGTCCAGTTTGTCCTTAGGGTGAGTCATTTTGTGGCTAAAAGGTGTAGAGTGACATGTATTGTGCGTATATTAGGTGATATATGCTTAAGAAAAGAAAAAGAAAGTCGTTGACACCTGGTTAAAGCTAGATTTCTCAAACTGAATTCAACTGTTAGAATGAGAAGGAGCCAGGACCCACCCCGTCCAACCTCCTCGTGAGCTGAGGCCCAAGGGCTGGTGCTGTGTCTGGCCCGAGGGGAGCCAGGGACAGCTCCAGATCTCTGAGATTCTGGTTGGTGCACATTCCTCAGCCCTGAGCTGCCCCAGGCAGCATCCAGGAGCCTGGAGATCTGCTCTGCGGCCTTCTGGAGCCCTTATCAAAAGGACCTGAAAAACTATGGGTTTTGTGTGGGATTAAATATGACTTTGTGATCTTGGGTGAGTTATTTAACTTTTCTGAACTGAGTTTCCTCTTCTTTCAAGTGGAGATAAAAATTCATATCTAATGGAATTGTTCTGCAGACATTAGGGAATAATATATGTAAAATGCCTAGGATATTACCAGGGTTAGGATAGCGGCTTAGAGTTAATTAAAAAGAAGGACATTCTCATCTGCATCCCTTTGGGATCTTTCGCTACATAGCAACTATATAATCCCTGTGGGTTGATGAGATAGAGATCTGGTAAAAATCTAGTGAAAGAAGCTTCTCATTTTTTTTTGAGGTTTTTCCTTTTTTTTTTTTTAACAGATAGGTATGGAATTTCTTCTAATTGCGATTCTTGAATTTGAGTAATTTTCACTGCCTCACTGTATTTCGACCCTTTTGTGGTTTAAACTGATTATCCTTCTTGTTTTTCTTCTCACTGTATTTGCATCATCAGTTCAACATAAATTTTTTTTAAAGTTCTCAGATTCCTATATGTATGCAAAACATGAACATACCATGGCTGATTTCTCCACCAGAGCATGGACTTCAAGTGTTAAAGATAGTATTACTTGCAAAGTGTTGCAATTCTTTCCAACAATGAAAAAAATCTCTTTCATTGTACTTTATGTCACATTCAACACTTGGAGTCATTTTTCATAACTGTTGCATTTTCTAATTGGCAATATTTTTCTAAAATGATTTATATTGTGGCATGACATTTTGTTGCCACATGTTCAACTTAGAGCAAAGCCTTGAAAGTCTAATTCTGAAAAGATCAACAAAAGTTTATCGAAAACAATTTCCCTCTGGGTTGAGTCAAGTATTTTTGTATTTTACTCATAGCTGATTGCTTAGAAAAAATTTACACGTTTCTTTTTCTGTCTGTACCTTTGGTGTCACATAGTTCTGTAGCAGTGACCTCAGTATGGTTTGTAACCCCCAAACTAGGTTGGTCCCTTTTGTAAGTCCAGTTGAAAATGATTTCACAATAGTGCCAGCTTATATCCATCAAAGAAAAAAAAAAAGGGTACTGGTTCTAAAATTTAAAAGTCATAGTAATAATGATATTCCCATCTACTATCTCCTGTCTCATGCCTGGGCTTTAAGCTTTGCAGGTAGACAGGCCAGCTATACTATATGCCTTTCAAAGAGTCACACGTGGTAGAGAACACATTTCCAAAATTCAAGCTGTGTCATCAAGTCTTGTCTTCCTTGGTGGGTATATTCTTTTAGAACACATTTATATTAAGAACAAAGAGCAAGATGATTAAGTTCAGGACTTACCTGGCGGCGCAGTGGTTGAAAATCCGCCTGCCAGTGTCAGGGACACAGGTTCAATCCCTGGTCCGGGAAGATCCCACATGCCGCGGAGCAACTAAGCCCGTGCGCCGCAACTACTGAGCCTGCGCTCTAGCGCCCGCGAGCCACAACTACTGAAGCCCGCGAGAGACAACTGTTGAAGCCCATGCGCCTAGAGCCCGTGCTCTGCAACAAGAGAAGCCACCACAATGAGAGACCCATGCACTGCAACGAAGAGTAGCCCCTGCTCGCCGCAACTAGAGAAAGCCCGTGCGCAGCAACAAAGACCCAATGCAGCCAAAACTAAATAAATAAGTAAATAATGACTAAGTTCTAGCCATCTGCTGTACAACATTGTGCCTATAAGTTAACAATACTGTATCGTACACTTAAAAATTTAAGAGGGTAGATCTCATGTTAAGTGTTCCTTCCACAATATAAAAAAAGGAAGAAGGACGGAACGTTTAGTGCTATAGACTCTAAATTAGTTCCAGTTTTTAGTCTTTTTTGGTTTTGTTTTTGTAAAAATAGTCTTTCTTTCAGTGACATGGGTCTTTGCTTTGGAGTGTGGAGATTAAAGACATCCTTTTGGAATCCTTCAGATGAAGAGAGAAATCTGAAATTGCTCTTGGAGGAATTGTTATAGCCCCACAGAAGTAAAAAATAAAATTTAAGAAGTTCCTTGAAAAGGCAAGTGTTAGTCCCTTGAAATTTGGAGGTGTTGACAGAAGATTGGTGCTTTGTTCCTAAAAAATCACTCATCGCCCTAAGTGATCTGGGGTTATTCTCACCTGTTCTTCCTGGACGCCCAGAGGGATAGGCAGAGGGCAAGAAGCACGGCATTACCAACAGCACCGTCTCCACCAGCAGGCTGTGATGGGGTTGATACTTACGAGAGTGTCTTATTCCATTTGGAAGCATGAGTTCTGAAAAGTAACAAACAGATGTTCGGTGTGTCCTTCGCAGCATTAGGTGCTGGGACAGAAACAAAGCAAAATAAAACATATTCGTAGACCCAAGGTGTACATTAAACATAGAACACCGTTCTCCATATTGTTGGGAACCAGAGGATACTTACTTAGGCTCAGGGAGTTTAAAATACAATTGGCAAATAATTTAGGACTCTAAGATCAGTTTTAATACCTCAAGCTGGCTTGATCAAGAAGGGCACTTCCTGACCCACATGTACAGAATCCAGGTGTCGTTCAGCCTAGAGGCTCCCAGAGTTCACCTCTCCCCGCGTCTTCCTTTTTATCTCAACGCCACTTGCTTGGTGTTTGATTTATCTTCACCCTGGTGGTGGCAAGATGGCTTGGACTGCCCCAGCTCTATATTTTTCATCATTGAGTCCAGCAGGAAAGTGTCTCTTGCCCTAATAAAAGTTTGAATAAAAGTCTTGGGCCTGTCACTGGTTCAGACTGGGTCCTCTATCCCTGATGGCGTTCACGTGTTCCACTTCTGGGGCTGGGCTGGAAAACAGAGAGGGGCTGGCTGCCCCAGGTAAGGACACAGGATGTCGTCACCAGGAGCTGAATAGATGCTGAGTGGCAAGAACAGAAGGTGTCCATCACAGGGAGACAGGACAAATCCAAGAGGAAAAAAAAATAACATGACATTAAACAGTTGGGGGCGATTATATAATTATTTCATCAAATGTGCTATAGGAGTTGAGAGTAGGGCTCTCAACTGAGGGCTGGAGTGATGAGGGCATTAAAGCTTCTTAGAGCAGACGCACGTGAACTTGGTCCTTAAAGGTGGGTAGAATTCTTGGTTTGACTCTCCCAAGATGCTGACGAGGCTGATGGCAGGGAGGCTCATGCTGTCAGAATTAATGGTGTCCCTTCCAATCCTTTGTGAGTCTCCAGTGGAACAACGCAGCACTACGTAATAGACCCAGCCATTAGCCTGATAAAGGAACTGAGAAACTAAACCCTCCACCTGAGCAAATCATGGGTGTGACAAAATATGGGGGTCAACAGTATTTTTTTAAAAAATGACGAATTACGGTTCAGATGCATGTTAGAATATTTTCTAGCCATTTAGTCATGTTTACCTTCCAATAAATAGTTCCTGAGTACCTATGCACCAAAATATTTTGAAGACTTTTTAAAGGAGAAAAGTAGGCTGCAGGATGGTTTCAGTAAACCCCTACAGTTAGGGGCTCAGCCATCTGCAAACGACTTTGAACCCAAAACGCCTAGAAGGAAATCCATCAAAATGATATGTGGTTGCCTCTGTTCTTGAGACTCACCTGTATTTTCAAAACAAATAAAACAGACCACACAGCTGTGAAGCAGCTAAATCAGGAGGTGGGGGTGTCTGAAACATGGAGCATCAGGCTTCTGCAGAGGCAGAGCAGGAATCTCTGCAGCCGTGAAGGTCAGGGCAGAGGTCACAGACAGGCCTTCCACTCCTGCAAAGAGCTCCAGCCTGGAAGATGCCGTCCAGGTGTGCAGAGGCAGGCGCAGTGATAGCGAAACTTTCCACAGTGCCTATCCCATTGCTTTAAGAACTCCTCCTTCCCTAGAAATCTAGGGAGCTCTGCCTCCTTGGCGCTGGGTCCAATCATTCTTCCACCTGGTGGTACCCCAAGACCTCCGTCAACGTATCTTGCATGCGCCCCATCTCCTCCCTCTTAAGAGGCACTGTTTCCTTCATCCTTTGATTTCTTTCCCCTGCTTTTTCCTCGGCGAAGCTCCAGACCTGCTTTTGCCAGGGCCTTCCTCTTTGGCTTTAACTTGAAGAGTCGCAGGCATAACCTTTCCTAGTTTTCAAAACAGTCTCACACATCTCGTTGGATGCCTTGTGATACAGCCAGACAATGCTCTAACCCCTATTTCAAAGTGTAAGGAGAGGGCTAAGGGGTTTTCACTTGCCTGGAATTACATAACCAGGTCCTGTGGCTCCAGATCAGTTTATTTTCTATGGCGCTGGGTTGATTCAAACTTTAGGGAGTGCTTTAGTCTCACCAGCAGAAGGACCAGATCCTTTGCTGGGAATTACATGGTGACTCCCCCCCACCCCTTGCATCTCTTTATAAGTTACCACCATTTGAAGGTGTTACTTCTCAGAGACAACTAAATTAGTTCTCTTCAGTCTAGCTAACCACCATCCCTCCCAACACCTTTTAAATTCTGAAATCTTAGCCCGTGTTGAGAACACCTTTCACAGATGTAGTTGTTAATAGAATTCTCTAGTTTGTAATATACTTTGTGATTGGACTCATTTGTCCACTAAGGATCTGTGTTTCTCTGTTTTTTTCCCTCCTCCTTACACTGTAAGTTCTTGGAAAGCAAGAGCTGTGTTTTCCATTTCCTTAACAGCTGATGTTTCTCCTAGGGGAAAGTTCAAGAAGTGCTGAGTAACTGACCAGCCGACCTTGGGGAAATCAAATCATTTTCATCCTTCAGGAACGTTTTCATGGCATTTCTGGAAATAATTACGAGATTAAATTTTCCTGAAAAATTTCCTGAAACATCTGTTTTCCAAAATTAAATTGGAAATAGGAATGGCCTTGGGCATCTCTGCCCAGCAGAAAGTCATTTACCATTCCAGAATCCCTAGCCAGGGGATTTCCTTTATTCCGAGTTATTAAAATCCATGCCCCTTGGCAAGCAGGGACACGGATGCACTTGCCCAAAAATCCAACTTTACCAAACGTACGGTCTCTTCAGAGGCTACAGCTGTTTGGTCTTGGCATTAATACTGACCTACAGGTCCTTCTGACCTACAGTTATTCAGATTGCAGACCTTCACCAAAGTCTCCGCCAACTTTGGGAGTGTCAGATTGACATCTGTCAGAGCTGTGGTGGGAATCTCAGAGCACCGCCTCCCAGCAGGATTCTTTAAGCCAACAGAAGAGGCGTCTGTGCAGGTTTAACCCCAGTCGTTTTCTCACCACCACGTTAGAAGCTGCTGATGGGCGGAAAGCACCTTCCCCTCTTCTCTCTGTCTCAGGGCAGCGTGCGCAGGTGTCTCGGCTGAATGAAGTCTCTGAGAAAAGGTGAAGATTGCGGGGTGGAACCTGCAGCCTGCTGGCGCTGGCAATTCACCTCCCCAGCGACCCTGGGCTGTGCAGAGAAGACAGAAGGATTGAGAAGTTGGAGAGTTAGGTTTCTGCATCAGCCTGGCTCAGGGTCTCGGGGGACCCCTTACCGTGACTGGGTGGGGAGGACGTGGAGGAAAGGGCTTTGCTTTGCAGAACAGTCTGCCTGTTCCCCTCCTTCTCTCCCACGCACCACCCCACACCCCCGTGTCTGAGGCAAGAGGGGAGGACACTCCTCCTTTTCCATACATACTTCCTTATCTGTTCTTTAAAAGGTTTTCCTTCTCAGAGTTGTCTTTGGCAAGGCCCTGAACTTCACTTACATCCAGTTTGATTCATACCCCCAGGGGTGGCCTTTCTCATAACCATTTTAAAGTAGCTTTGAAGTAGAGCACAGAGCAGCATTTTCCATTGAGAATTATTTGTTTTCTGTTCATTGAACCAGCTATCATTTTCCATTTCCCTGTGTCGCACATAATAAATATAACCTGAGTTCTAATACTGAACTTAGCACACAGTAATAGACTTAAAAAAAAATTTTTTTTATTGAAGTATAGTTGATTTACAGTGTTGTGTTTATTTCTGCTGTACAGCAAAGTGATTCAGTTATACATATACATATACATACTTTTTCATATTCTTTTCCTTTCTGATTTATCACAGGACACTGAGTATGGTTTCCTGTGTTATACAGTAGGACCTTGTTGTTTATCCATTCCATATATACTAGTTTGCATCTGCGAACCCCAGACTCCCACTCCTTCCCTCCCCCACCCCCTCCCCCTTGGCAACTGCAAGTCTGTTCTCTATGTTTGTGAGTCTGTTTCTGTTTCATAGATAGGTTCATTTGTGTCATATTTTAGATTCCACATGTAAGTGATATCATATGGTATTTGTCTTTCTCTTTCTGACTTACTTCACTTAGTATGATAATCTCTAGGTCCATCCATGTTGCTGCAAATGGCGTTATTTCATTCTTTTTTTTATGGCTGAACAGTATTCCATTGTATATATGTACCACATATTCTTCATCCAAGTGACAGACTTTTTTGATTCTGAGTTTTAAGACACATTTGACTATCTTAAAAGCAATCGTTCACCTTCGACCCATAAAATAATAGGCTTGATGACTTTTTATCACAGATATTTAAACTTTCTGATTTTAATTATTTCTTAATGAAAGATAACCACAGTGTTACATCACTCTGAAGACATTGCTTTGCCAAAGGAATCATCCCACAAAATATCACAGTTCAGCGGTCTATAGGACAGTTGCTAAAGTGGATAGTTAAAAATTGCCATGTGTGTAGGTTATAAATTTGTTCATGAATATCAAGTGGTCATTCAACCCACGTCAAGCACTGTCTGAGTCAGAGTTCAGTTACAGAAATCAGAAGCTACTGCAGCTGATATAACTAGATAATAAAGGGGCTTCCCTGGTGGCGCAGTGGTTGAGAATCCACCTGCCAATGCAGGGGACACGGGTTCGAGCCCTGGTCCGGGAAGATCCCACATGCTGCGGAGCAACTAAGCCCATGCGCCACAACTACTGAGCCTGAGCTCTAGAGCCCACGAGTCACAACTGCTAAGCCCATGAGCCACAACTACTGAAGCCCGTGTGCCTAGAGCCCGTGCTCCGCAACAAGAGAAGCCACCACAATGAGAGGCCCGTGCACCGCAGCGAAGAGTAACCCCCACTCGCCACAACTAGAGGAAGCCCGCGCGCAGCAACGAAGACCCAACGCAGCTAAAAATAAATAGATAGATAATAAGTAATCAAATGGATTAGTGGGTATTAACATTGACTCGAAGAATCTTTGCAAATGCAGAAGAAGTGGCTCTAGGTTGAGCTGGAGGTTGGGATTCTGGTTTTATACCCAGATGGCTACTGTCAAGGAAGTTTGAGAAATGTAGTTTTTAGCCCCCAGCCTTGGCAGTACAGGAAGGCACACAAGAAGGAGTGAAAATGGGGAATGAGTGCCCGCCAGGCTGTCTGATCCGTTGAGCTTGAACCTGAGCGGACTCCTGGGTGGCACTAAGCTTAAGGGTCCTGGTCTGCTCTCCTGGGGAGACAAACACTAAACACATGACACCAGTAGCGATAAGGACAGTCACGATGAGGCCGAAAAGGGCATGTACAAGATGTAACTTAATAATAAGTGGACTTAATCTGAACTGGAGGTTGGGGTGGGGTGCTAGGAAGGCTCTTAAGGAAGATGCCTTTAAGCCTTAAAGATGGAGGTGAGCTTGCCAGGTGAAGCAGGAAGTGGGGTGGGTAAGAGAGTTCCAGGCAGAGAAGCACGCCTGAGACCCGAGGCTCCCTGGAAGGAGGCGAGAAGGCCAGCTGGGGGAGTGACGGGTGACAGGGCTGCAGAGTTGGGCGGGGTCCTATCAGGCAGGGCTTTGAGAGCCCAAGAAGGACTGTTTCCTAAAAGCAATCGGAAGTCATCTTTTGAGTATAGAGTGAAAGCAGATGAGTTGTTTTTTTTTTTTTAAACAACCCCTGATTTTTAAAAAATATTTGTTTATTTATTTATTTATTCATTTATTTGGCTGCGCCAGGTCTTAGTTGTGGCACACGGGCTCTTTTAGTTGCGGCATGCGGACTCTTAGTTGTGGCATACAGGATCTAGTTCCCTGACCAGGGATTGAACCTGGGCCCTCTGCATTGGGAGCGCGGAGTCTTAACCACTGGACCACCAGGGGAGTCCCGCAGATGAGTGTTTTTAAATGATGCCAGCAGAGACCAGTTTTGAGGCTGGTGTGGTAGACAGACCAGGTGGTGGGGCTGGCTTGGATTACGGTGGTGGAGATGGAGAGATGCAGATATGGATGCATATTTAGGAAACGGACTCTCCAGGACTCAGGGAGTGATTGTCACGGGTCAGTGTGAAAGAAGTGTCAAGAATAAAGTTTCCTGGGTTCTGGCATAATTAACTGGGTAGTGAGTGCTTCTGACCCATCTCCATGGAGCTGTCAGGAAAGCCACTGGATCAGAGGAAAGTGTGAGCTGGAGTTATAAATCGGAAGTTGTCACACCCAGCAGCGGAAGAGGGAGCCTTGGGAGAGGATGTAGCACGAGAGGGCCTGAGCCCAGCCAACCCTGACATGTAGAAATGGGCCAGAGTGGGGACAGCCAGTAAAAGATGGAAAAAAAAAATTCAAGCAAAATCAGTGTATTTCCAAAAAAGAGGAAACACCTTCATCAAGTTTGGTGGGGAATCTTTATTTTTTGGAATTGACGACTTCTAAAAACTGGAGAGATGAATTCAATATGTCCAGTTCTGCTAGCAGCTAAACCACGCCTAGAAAAGTGCATTTAAAATAATGAATTTGGGACTTCCCTGGTGGTCCAGTGGTAAAGAATCCGCCTTCCAATGCAGGGGACGTGGGTTCGATCCCTGGTCAGGGAACTGAGATCCCACATGCTGCGGAGCCACTAAGCCTGCGAGCCACAACTGTTGAGCTTGTGCGCCTTGAGAGAGCCCGCGTGCCGCAAACTTCAGAGAGAAAACCCACATGCCACAACTAGAGGGAAGCCCGCGCGCTGCAACGAAGAGCCCACATGCTGCAACGAAGATCCCGTGTGCCGCAGCTGAGACCCGACACAGCCAAATAACAATGTTAATAAATAAAATAAATAAATATTAAAAAAATAAAATAATGAATTTATTTCTGTCATGTTAACTGTCACGGCATACCGTGAGTGATACCTAAATGTGAGACTATACTTTTGAGACCAGAAATCCCAATTATTAACAAAATCCAGCTCAAATATGGCCTCACATCGATAGAGCACTGTTATAGTGTGCCCCGATATTTCATGGTGCCTGTTTCCATTTTACAGTTGAGAAAACTGAGGCTAAAAAAAAGAGTGACCTGACAGCCAAACATTGACACCCCCTAATAAATTCCTCTGATGGATCATCAGGTCAGCTGTCTGTCACCTGAGAAATCCCCAAGGGATGAACAAATACAGATAACAGAGAGACCGGGGGTGCTCTTGTTGGTTTCCTGCAGCCAGATAGGAGGGGAGGGTGGTGTGAATGACCGTAAGGGAAACACAGAAAAGAAGTGGCTGGTGGTCGTTTGCTGAAGAAAAAATCTACTTAAGAATTTTGTCCAGGGTCAGACCTCCCTCCTACACTGCACAAGGAGTCATGTTTTGTTCCTCCTATCGAGTTAATCCCCTGTTCCGTTGTGTAGCCATGGGCCCCATGGCTAGACAAGGTACCAGACGCAACATGGCACTTGCGTAGAAAAGAAATGGCAATTTGGCATGTATTGTGGCTCAGAATATTTTCTCACATTCCACAGTGACTCCCATCACTCTGCCCTTTATATGTGGAACATGAATCATTTGATAGCCAAGTTAATATTTTCAAAATGTGAACCTAACAAAGAAACTTTTCTTGAATCGAAAAGTTACATTTGAAGGAGAAAGAAACTTCGAGACATCATAGATTCATCTGATAGTCAGTGGAATACTGGAAAATGTTAAATTATTCATAAGTTGCTTGCTAACTGGTGAATAAATGCATGACGGAACATTTAGAATTTGGCAAAGCCTTCTAGAGACTCCATTAAACAAATGCGTGCATGCTCAATCTCATATTTGCAAGAATTTCTGGAGAAATTTTCTGAAAAATTGAATGACATATAAGCTAAACTCCAATTTAGCACTATGAATGAAAATATCCCAGTGCCTATGTTAGTGATTTTTTTAAATCAGGGCTTTCCGACTTGTAAAACTGAGATTTTGAGATTACTTCTTGATGGTAATGTATTGATATCAAGAATGTGCTTATTGCCCCTAAGCAAATATCTTTGGGCTACATTCTCATAATCAGAAACATCTCTCTCCTTTCTTATTTCAGGAATGTGTTTCTCCAGCTTTTATTGGCCAAATTGATCTCTCATAGACATTGTGGTCTGGCAAAGACACTTCTTGCTAGTTAGGCTTGGAGTAGGTTTTAAATAGTTACATTCAATTATATTTGTTGCCTTGAAGCAAGTGGAAGAAACACGCCTGTTTCAGACCACAAAGAGCAAGAAATTTTTGTAATGTTTGATTGTGGTTAATCAGTTTTCTGTTCTTCCTGGAGTTAAACTGCATTTAAAAAAAAAAAAAGTGTTCCAGGATCCCCTCCCATAAAATCAGAGAGATTTATGAAATGACCAAAAAGAGTCAAACTCAAATTAATGATTGTTTTTCAGTCTGAGGAAAAATACTTAGAAGACGCAGAGAGTTCATTGTCTGGGACAAGTGATTAAAGATCTTCAAAGATATTCATAAAAATTTGAATAAGAGGAATAATGAAAAGAAGCTGTTCCATGGAAGAAAATTCCTTGATATTACTTTTCCTCTTCTTTGATACAGTAATAACCTAAGGGCCATTTAATGTTGGCTAACAGAAGATTCACAGAATGACTGCATTATGCAGATTTGCCCTTTCATTTAAATGAGTGCTAGTCGTTTTTGTTGTCCGAATATTTTCTATTCATAACATCACTGATTATTTGGTGCTTAATATTTTTTTTTCTTTTTACTTCACTCAGTCTATTTTAAGATACAACCTTTGCAGAAAAAGAGAGAGAAAACTATATGTGTAAACGCTGAATGGTCTGTTAATATCCTGCAGAGGCTCAGTAAATGGCAGGAAGATCTGTCAGGCTGGAACATCCCAGGATGGCTTTGAGGCGGAGAGAGATCACAGTTGAACAGCCTTCAAGGATGGGTAGATGTAGGAAAGGATTCGGGAGGGTTTTTAGAATGATCCCCCAGGAGTAAAAGATATGGTTGAGATGTTCTCCTTGATATTTTATTTTTATCTTCTAAATGCTTTTCTTGGAACATAAATCTTAATTCTTTTCTCACATTGTATTTGTTTTGTTGTTCTCAGCCCTCTGCTTCCAGGGCTAAGGCTGACTTCTGTTACTCACTGGAGATTTTATTGCATGAAATCCCAAAGGGTCACTTTGCATATGCTTGTTGTCAGTAGCATATTTTCATTGGGTCACTGTGGCTTAATTTGCCAGCTTCCTCAATGGACCCGATGCGCAGAAAGTCTCCACAGTCCCATCCTCTGTGACCTTTCAGGGGCGATTCCCTTGTTACTTGGAACACAGATGTGAGGGCTAGTTGTGGGAAGAAGCATTCCCTGTCAACCATTGCACCAGTCACTTTTCGTTTTTTCCGTATAGTCGAAGGCACACTGAATACTTGTCACTTTTTTTCTGTTATCGTCTTTCACGTTGTGATGGGTCTCAGGTGGGGTTTGAGAGGGGCTGCCTTAACCATCGAATCGTGCGAGCGCGTGTTTATCTCTAACTAAAACCTCCTGATGCTCCTTTCATTTTCTTGTCTGTGTCCCTGCCTCTACCTACATCCTAAACCCTTTCACAAAATAATGGCACATCTCCTTTATGACAAAGCAGGAAAACGCACACGCAACACACACACAGTATTTAGACACTGAATTATCTGGGAAGACTTAGAATGTGATCCTGCCTCCCTGCTGGTACTACTGAATGACAGGCATGTGGGCACAAATACGCACTCTTAATAGGCTTCTTGGAGCTCAGGAAACAATGAAAAGGATAATGACAATGGGAGTTATGAAACCTTGTATTGTTTGTGGGATTTTTTTTTTCTGCCACACCTCGAGGCTTGCAGGATCTTAGTTCCAGGGATTGAGCCCGTGCCCTCAGCAGTGAAAGCTCAGAGTCCTAACCACTGGACCGCCAGGGAAGTCCCAAAGCCTTGTATTTATTCTGCCTTTGCCAGAGAGCCATAAAGCCTCTTTTAGAAAGTGGGTATCCATCCTGTTTTGAAAAAACTTTGTAGTGTAAGTAAACAATATTGTTTATTTATTTTAAGGAGAGAAAACATCCATGGGGGTCAGCCGAGTTGACAGACTAGTCAACTTTCATCCTGTTTGTTTTTTTCCTGCTGATTCTTTTCTGTAAGAAGACTCAGTCTTCTTACAGAAAAGAAGGCAGTAATTAAAGAAAAGACTATGTCAGCCAATTTATCTTGAGAATGATCTTGATCTTTCTTTGATGTGTGCATCTAACACTTGGGGGTCGGTCCTAACTCTGCAGGTAGGGGTTATAAAGAGAGCAGCTTCCTGGAGATTCTTCCAGGGAGATCACGTTGGCTCTCACCCCTGCTCGGGTTCACAAGGGGAGGAAAACATGTCCCTCTTAAGTTAGAAACTCAGTGTAGAGACTGTAGCTTTTACTCTGATAAACAGATGGCATTCCCAACAATTATTCTCAGCAGAAGTAAGGGTGGTCTTGATTTCCTGCCATCCAAACTCCTCTGCTTCCTGTGTCTCAGAGCCCAAGGCTGTTAGTAAGAAAAATGTGTGTACTTAAACCCACCTAGAAGCAAAATGCAAGCAAAATACAAGTTCTCAGTTAACTTCTTTTGTGTGAGGTGAAAGAATAAAAATGCAGTATCAGACTGTTTGAATTATTTTTTTTTAAATAAAAAAAATTTTTACTGAAGTGTAGTTGATTTACAATGTTGTGTTGATTTCTTCTGTACAGCAGAGTGACTCAGCTTTATATATATGTTCTTTTTCATGTTCTTTTCCATTATGGTTTGTCACAGGATACTGAATATAGTTCCCTGTGGAACACAGTAGGACCTTGTTGTTTATCAAATTATTTTTTAAAGTAAGAATAGAGTTGGAACTCCAAGGAAATCTTAACCTTCCCTTCTCTTCTCTTGGCTCTTTCTCCAGCTACATTTGGAGACAGGCCCTGTCTTCACTGAGAGACACATCATGACCCCAGAGGTGGGTCCCTCATGACCAGAGAGCCAGCCTGCAGAAAACAGAGAAGTTGTTTCTTTATAGTGCATATGGAAAGTTAGCTTTCAGATGTGGTCCTATTTGTTGACTGCTGTGCACTATCAGTTTCCTAGGGGAGTTGATCATGAAATGAAGTGTTTTAACTGGGTTAATTATATTATTAAATATTATATCCGATTGTAGCTGAGCAGAAAGAGGGCTTTGTCTCTAGGATACTAGGGTGCTTTCTGGAGGCCGAAGCCTGCAGCATGGCAGGGACCAGGGCTACCGACGCTGCTAGGACCTGTCTGTTTCATCTTCTGCTTTGTCCTCCTCCAGGCCAAATTGTGGAGGATGCTGACAGCCTCCATTCTTTGTACCTCATCATTCAGCAGCAGGGAGAGGCCAGCGTGAAGGTCCCCAGTCCAACCGGGGAAGAAGATTCGTTGCACCTGCATGGGGCTGGGGCCAGCCCTGAACAGGGCAGCTTTGGCAGGGAGTGGGGAAGTCTGACGACCAGGGAATAGGGTCCTAGTATATGTCAGTAGAGTCCTTACTCCTGTGTTAAACAGGTGGGTGTGGGGAGAGATGTGCGTGGTGAGCAGGGCATTCAAAAGAGAGGGCTGAGTGTGCATTAGATGAGTAAATATGAGGTCTCTTGAAGACAATAACAGTTCACTTTTTATGCCAGTGTCATCAGCTTAATGTGATCTCTGAGGATCCATTTTCTGAGACAGACTGTGTTTGTCGTGACACAGTGGCCTTGGTAAGCTCAGGACCATTTCAAAATGCCCTCGACCCTGTTTCTTCATTTATAAAATGAGGGAGTTATATTAGGGGGTCTGCAGGGTACTGGGTACCCTCTGAATCTAAAACTGCTTTTCTGTCTGCAGCATCATTTGTTATAGAATATCATAAATTTACCATGAGATTTGATGATAAAATTTAAAAGTGCTGTTGCCCTACAAGCATACGTTGCACTTGTCTATTTGATAAGGTTTGATATGATAGAAGCATTACAATATTTTTTTCAAAGTGGAATGTGAAACATATTACGTATTTTTTCCCCCAAATCTTTCTCTTGCTTCTTGGAACTGTGTATTGCCTTTTTGTTTGATAATTTTCCTCTAGATCTCATTGGGATCCACCTCTTTGCTACATGTTTATATAGAGTCTTAAATATCGTTCTCTTTCATCTAACTATAACTGCTTCTCCTTTATCTAAGCTGCACTTTACTTCTGCTTTGCAATAGGGAATACAAAACGGAGCCATGTTTAAGCAACTTAGTGTCAATCACTGGAGTCTAGATTCCATTTTCCCACAGGCTGAGAAGAAGGTAAATAAATTGGATCGAGCAAGAAACCTGAATATTAGGATGTGCCCATAATTGTCTTTTTCAGCAGAACTCCATGAAGAGGGCAGGCAAGTCCCCAAGGCGGTGCCCAGGTCACTGGGAGTGCTGCCTTATTACACAGCATCAGCATAATCCACTCGCGGGGTCCCTTGTGGGGCAGGGGGTCTCGGCCAGCCTGTCTGCCTGCCACAGCTGCCGTCCTGCCAGCCGATTCTGCTGCTGCTTAAACGCTTTCCCCTAATTTTTTATTCCCATGAAAAAGACGTGTTGGCCAACAAGCTGACACATCTATGGGATGAATCTCATTTCTCATTTCGCCCCGCCCCAGGACTGGGATCCTCTTGTGTCTGTAGAAAGAGCACTTGATTGTTGCCAAGGTTTCTTTTGGTTCTAAAATACCTGGTGCTGCTACCAAGGGAGATATTGAAGGCGTGAATTTCCCAGATGTAATACCGTCATCATTCTTCCATGATTTATGAGTCCCTATTATGTTAAGCCAAACAAACATTTTCTTTCAGTATTCTAGAACTAATGAAAAATCCAGTGAGCTTCATGTAAAGGATTGTGTTTTAATAAAAGTGGTAATTCAAAACACCTGTTTAACTCGTGGCTCTCAATTCTAATCAAAGCTCTGTTAATCCTTTGCTTGGGACATCATGATTTTTCTTTTGCTTTTTCTTAAAAAAAAAAAAAAAGACAACATACCCATTTGATTGAAATTTGATTCTTCTCAGTAAAACTGCCAGTTTTAATTAAGTTTGAAAATTGGAATACAGCTGTGAGTTGGATGAAATTCAGCATAGTAATTTCCTTCTCGTGTTGTGTGTGTTCTGCTTGGAGAGATTGTGGATTGTGTAGATGAAGACATCGCACGACTAATTGTTCCCGCTTCTATGAATTAAATACAACTTTTTAGTTTCGTCGGTGTTCATAAAGTCCTTTTATGCGTATTGAAGTAAGAGATCACTAAAAAAGATGCTCAGTTTTAAGCTATAGGTACTTCTTTTTATAGCTATAGCAAATAAGTGTTTTGATTGGGAAAATTAGAGGCATTTTGGGCTTGGAAAAATTGTGCTCTAAATTTAAAGAAATTTTAGATACGGTATTCGTCTGTGATGGTGCACGCTCTGTGTTTTTACCGATTTGCATTCTTGGGTGTGTTATCCACTTTTTTCCTTACTCATTTGCAAGTCTATTTGGACCTGATAAAAGTTGAGGATATACATACTTTTTTAAAAAAGTTCTTGATCATGACCCTTGAATGGTGAAAGTAAGAGAAACGCATTTATTTTGTGTCTCTCAATTAATTAAAATGTTAATTCTTTTTAAACCTCCTTTGATTTCTCTTAAGTATAAACAGGGGCGCCCAGGAGGGCTTTTTGGCAAGCTGAGCTGTGGTTTCTGTGAGCACTTTTTGGTTTGCTTCCTTTCAGGGTAAAAGTTGACAGTGATCTAAATGTGCTTCAGGTATTTTTTCCTGGTCTCATTGGATTATCTGTATTTGCCTTTTACTTTATTTTTTTTCTCTGATATCTTCGACTTGATGGGTGTCCTTTTACTAAGGATTCCCCCCGCCCCACCCTGCTAACTCTGATCACATGTTTGAGTAATTGTTTTTCCTATCAGTATAACCAGACGATTGATTGATTGATTGATTAAAGCATAGTTGATTTACTATGTTGCGTTAGTTTCTGGTATACAGCAAAGGGATTCAGATATACATATATAGGTTATTACAAGACACTGAGTATAGTTCCCTGTGCTATCTAGTGGGTCACTGTTGTTTATCTATCTTATGTATAGTCGTGTGTATCTGTTAATCTCATGCTCCCAGTTTATCCCCTCCACACTCACACCTTTCCCCTTTGGTAACTGTTAAGTTTGTCTTCTCTGTCTGTTAATCAGACTAATTTGATTTTGCTGCCTCTGGTTGAAGATACGGGCTAGTGCATCTGACTATACCTGCCAGCTTAACTACCCTGTTAGTCACAGCACACCCTCAGGGTGCTGTTAACAAAAATACTTTTATTTATTTTCAAACAGATGCCGGAGATCAGTGAAGATTAAAAAATGTGGATAGTTAAAGATTTTTACTTGGGTATACCACTGCTAATCTTTTAGAGAAAAACTATAATAAATATTCCAAGACACTGTGATTTTTAGACCATCTCCTTCTTTGAACTTCAAGGCCCCACAGAATTCTTCTAAAACAAAAACCAAAAAAGTGTGTCAGAATTTCTTGTGATTGAACGTAGAATAATAGTAGAAAACTGTTTTTCTTTTTCCTTCCCTTTAAAAAAATTCCTGTTCATTTAGGGAAATGGTAGTAGACAATTTCTATTTTAAATGTTTATTTTGAAAAATGTTTAGATGAGATCAAGAGAAAGTAGGAAAAAAAGAAGAGGGAAGGAAGGACAGGAGTTGTGGTGGACTCTTCCTGCCCTTCCTTTTGGTTTCACACCTAAATATGGGATACTTTCAAGACATCCTTTAAGGATAATTGAAGGCAGGAAGTCAGGAAAATTGATTCTGTGGAGAGGGGAGGAGAGAAGTTACTGAGAGAGGTTATAAGTTTAGGTCAAATCAACCAAAGAACATGGCCACACATATATAGAAACTTAACAGGGAGCTATAAAGAGATTATTCAAAGAAAAGGGACAGTGTGGTAGAAACAAGGGAGTTCGTTTAATATGATGTGCTTTTAATATCTCTACACCTAATTTTATATCATATAGTGTTTTTAAAGTCAAAACCTAATGCTTTTTATTTTTATTTCATTTATTTATTTATTTATTTATTTATTTATTTATTTATTTATTTATTTATTTATTTATGGCTGCATTGGGTCTTCGTTGCTGCGCCGGGCTTTCTCTAGTTGCAGTGAGCGGGGGCTACTCTTTGTTGCGGTTTGCGGGCTTCTCATTGCAGTGGCTTCTCTTGTTGCGGAGCACGGGCTCTAGGCACGCGGGCTTCAGAAGTTGCAGCACGTGGGCTCAGTAGTTGTGGCTCACGGGCTCTAGAGCACAGGCTCAGTAGTTGTGGTGCACGGGCTTAGTTGCTCCGCGGCATGTGGGATCTTCCTGGACCAGGGCTTGAACCTGTGCCCCCTGCATTGGGAGGCGGATTCTCAGCCACTGTGCCACCAGGGAAGTCCCAATCCTTTTTACTTTAATTATATTAACTTATTCTTAGCAAGTACAGTCAACCAGGAAGATGAAACCTGCTTCAAAATGCAGGTTATTACCCAAAATGCAACCCTCCTGGAGCCCCGATGGAGATCATTAGTGCAAATTCCACTGTAGGTTTACAATGAACCCGGGGGACCGTTCAGGAAGAGGGGTGAGGAGAGAATAAGGCAGCCAAGTTGCGGAGCGCTGGGTCACCAAAGGGCAGATTTTCCAGAGACAATGTTTGTTTGTAGAGCCATCACAGAACTGCCTTTGCGCTTATTTTCAAATTATCCATTCGAATCATCCTGTGAATCCTGTGAGTCAGAAATGCCTGTTTCAAAGTGTATTGTGAAACCCTTTCAGTAAACAAGTACTGTACGTCCTGGGACTCAGTGTGCATCAAGGCTAATTGTTGCAGCAGCGTGGTTTTCAGTTGCTCTGGTGCTGGTGGCAGCCGGAGTTCTGGGCTTGTCTCGGCCCCGTGGTTACTGCCACCCTTTAGCCTGTGCACTTCATGCTCCTTGCCTTGCTCCGTGTTACTTCGTTGAGCACCACCTGGATGATTCCATCCAACCATTGAGCCTGACTTGACAAAGAGGAAAAGACCATGCACCCCGTGTGCACTAGGGCATGAAAAAGGCTGGCTGTCTTGAGGACAGTGAGTCTATGAATAGAGTCCTTACACAGTAAATTATGCCTAGAATCTGGTTATGACCGGGCAGGTTTGTACAGCCCAGAGCACATCGGGCTGAGGGGTAGCAGCTCTGGATTCTGGTTTTGACGCTAGAAGTAATTAATTTGCGGTGCTTTAGAAATGAGTCACTTCTTTGGTTTTAATTTCCTTGTCTTTTGGTCATCTCTAGAACCTTTCTGTTCTTAAATTCTGAAATCCATATTTGTAGATTATTATGGATGGAAAGAACAGGTGAGAAAGTAACAGTTTAAAAAGAGCCATCTGGGAATTCCCTGGCCGTCCAGTGGTTAGGACTTGGTGCTTTCACTGCGGGGCGTGGGTTCGATCCCTGGTCAGGGAACTAAGATCCTGCAAGCCACGATGCGCGGCCAGAAAATAAATAAAAATTAAAAAAATAAAAAGAGCCATCCGGTAAAGGTGCTCAGTGCCAGAGGGATGAACCCCAGTCTCAAATCATGGGGCCATTTTCAATCTTCTGTGGAGCGAGAGAGAGTTAACCTTTCATTCTGAACCTCAAGCTTCTTCCACATTTGCTCTTTCTTGTCTCCCCACGTATAGGTGCTTTGCCCCCATCTTTAAAATGTTCTGCAACAGTTAGTTATTGCTGTACAATAAATCACCCCAAAACTCAGTGGCTTAGAAACAACAACTCTTTATCTGGTAATGATCCTGCAGTTTGGGCCAGCCTTTGCCGGGCCGTGCTTCTGGTCTCATGCGGCTGCCGTTACCTGGGGAACCCACCAAGGCTGGCTGGCCCCTGATGGCCCCTCTCAAGTGTCTAGCGGTCAGCTGAGGCTGTCACAGCAGCGGCAGCCCAGAAGGACAAGCCCAGGGCACAGAAACTTGTCAGGCTTGTGCTTATGGTCTTGTCTCCTCCGCTGATGTCCCACTGGCCAAAACGAGCCTTGTGCAAGGCCAAGACCAGAGTCAGTGAGGCAGATGCTACGTGAGGGTGTGAATGTGGGAGAAGGGATCCACTGGGGACCACTAATGTGCAGTCTACCACATATTTATCCCCTGAACTTATATTTTAGAAGTCTGTACTTCAAATTTGAAGTACACATTTGTATTCCTTGTCCTAGATAGTAAACTTTCAGGAAGTAACAGTGTAGGTTTTGCTTAACAATATCTATGCCCAGTAGTGAAATGGGGAGGGGGCATATGAATGATTTGTGATGATAGGGGTAGATGTCTGTATCCCCGAGTGTGGCCAGGAGGGAACATTCCCTGCTGCTTTCTGGTTCCTCCATCTCTAAGTACTCCTTTTCAGACTCCTTTGCTGACTCCTCTTCCTGAAGATTCTGGCCATTTTCTTCTTTCATTCTGAATGAGTCCCTTTGCGATGTTATCAATTTCTGTAACGGCGGTTCTTCTGAAAGCTTTAATTACTATCTCTTTGCAGGTTACTTCTAAATATTTTTGGCCTCAGAACCACATTTGTAGCTGCGTGTTAGACCTCTCCACATGAATAATCTGCGCACGCCCAAAATAATACATCTTCTATGCACCCTAAGTCTACTTCTCTTTCTGTGTTTCCTATTTTCGGTAATGGCTTCACTGTTCTAGTCTCAAAGGCTCAAAAACCTCTTAAGCGTTCTTAGCCCCTCCCTTCCCCCCTCCCCTCCTGGGTCCCTGCCGCCACATCCTGTGCCCCAGCTCATTGCCTCAGGCCGCGCAGTGAGGCCTCCAGGCTTCATCCTTGCTCCAGGTTCCAGCCCACATAGTAAGGAGCTGAATCCTTGGATGGTCCTTGTCCTGTAACCCTCTGGCTCAGGACCTTCTGTAACCCCTCACTGCCCACAGGACAGAAACCAGCCCTCTCGACCTGGCACGCAGAGTCCTGTCAGTTGGCCCCTTGAAGTCCTCCACGTCCCTGGCCGTCCAGTGGTTAAGTCTCCGCGCTTCCACTGCCGGCGGCGGGGGGACGCAGGTTCGATCCCCGATCGGGGAACCAAGATCCTGCCTGCCGCGTGGCGCAGACAAAACAAAACAAGAAAACTCCACGTCATTTCCCAAGTCAGTGCTGCGTTCTCTTCTTATCCAAACCCAAGTCCTTTCCCTCCTCCAAGGTCCAGCTCCAGCATTGCCTCAGACAAACTCCGTGGATAACTGTCTCTTCCTGCTTGATGCTGGTGACACTTTTTTTTTTTTAATTAATAGACTTTATATTTAGAGATGTTTCAGATTCAGAACAAAGTCGAGGGAAAAGTTACAGAGTTCTCCCTGCCCCCCCGCCCCCAGGCGCACCACTACCATCACCATCCTGCACATGCAGGCAGCACCTCCGTTCCCGTCCATGAACCAGCACTGACACCTCATTACCAACCCAAGTCCACAGTCTGTATTAGGGTGCACTCTGCGTTGTACATTTTATGGGCTTTGACAAATGTACAATGACATGTATCCAGCATTATAGTATTATCCAGAGTATTTTCACTGCCCCCCCCAAACCCCCTGTGCTCCACTTATTTTTCCCTCTCTCCCCCCCAAAGCTGATAGTTTTCACACAACTTACATATGTCTGTTTCCGTCACTTGGTTTTGAACCCCCTCGCCTTAGTCTCCCTTCACTACATAGACCTCTGAAAAATATGAATACGTAGATTACATCTTTAAAATCTCACTTAAAGAGCAGTAAATGTCTCCTATGGAAGGTCTGGATTTTACACGAGTTGGTATTTTTTGGGGAGGAACACAGCACCAAGTTTACGAGGTTGCTTTTGGAAGAGAACAATGAACCTTGACAGTTAGGGAGACATTCTTCAGCTTAGTTCAGGTCAACAAGTATTTGGTGAAATTAGAGATAATCTTTGCTTCGTGTAACAGCTGTGCTCCTTCCTCAATGGTTTCTCCACCGATTAAAAAATCTATGCTTCCTAAAAACTTTGCACTCTGCTGAATTGAGAGACAGAGACAGAGAGCTGGGCCGTGGAAAAGAACACTTCAGTGAATCCTTCTTTAGAGCCACCTCCTTTTCTAATGTGGAATAAGCACCTCTTAATTAGCTTTCTAAATTCAGACTTTTTCAAGATGGTGTTTCATTATAATTAAAAAGCGAGTAAATGCCAAACAGGTTAGCAGTAGTATATGCAGAGCATGATACTGCTGCAAAGAGCTCAACAAAAGCATATACAGAGTTCTAAAGTTGTGTGAACAGCATTGTCAGCAAGTGTCTAAATGTTCTGCAAATCTGCAACCACTAAGGAAATGAAGGTTCACAGTAAACAAGAGATATTATAGGAAAGGAAGGGGAGACACCAGAGAAAGACATCATCACAGTTTCTCAGAACAAAAGGTGTGATGTACCGTTGTCTTAGGTTTGCTAATGGTCATGAAGGAAACAGGCAACGTAACTTCTGGAACACAATCCTGTTTCGGTCAAGCCTCCTTCCCCCATCCTCTTTGGACTGAGTCCTTTGGTCCGGGCTGTAATTTGTGGCCAGAAATTTTCCAGGCGCTCGGGGTTGCCTTGGACTCTTAGCTGCTGTGCATCTGCTCTGTGGAATGTCCGCTGTAGTTTCTCGCTTTAGTTGCAAGCTCATCAGGTCTCTAAGCCAAATAACCATTTCTCTTTTTTCCAGTTTTATTGAGATGTGATTGACATACAGCACTGTATAAGTTCAAGGTGTACCGTGTAATGATTTGACCTACATACATCATGAAGTGATTGTCACAGTAAGTTTAGTGAACATCTATCATCTCATAGAGACACAACATTAAAGAAATAGAAAAAAAAATTTTTTTCCTTGTGATGAGAGCTCTTAGGATTTCCTCCCTTAAGAGCTTTCATATATAACACACAGCAGCATTAATTATATTTATCATGTTGTACATGGCATCCTGAGTAATTATTTATCTAAATAATCGCATTTTGTTGTAACCACAATTTGTTTTACATGAAAGTGAGCAAAGATTTACTAAGGGTCTTCTCTGGAGCAGCGCCCCGGGGATATTGATGACAGTGACAGCCAGGCTCGCTGACAAGTGCCAGGCAGTGTTGTAGACTCAGTGGGGTCCTCTCAGCCACCCCGAGCACATGGGCTCGTGCTCTGAACACTGCGTCTGAGATGCCTCGAAGAGATACACTACCTTTGTCTACGTGTAGAACTTTCACTTCCTATGGCCAGTTGTCCCCAGGCTGGGGCGAGAATTTGAGAAAACAAAACTACCCTAAAATGCTTAGTATTTGTTGTCTCACCTCTTCGGTTGTCACTTGTATGAAGTGTTTTTATGTTTATGTTTATTATGAACAGCTTTTGGGTGTGGCATCACGGAATGACAGCCCAGTTGCGAAGGAATCAGCGCCGTCCGGGCGGGGGAAATCTCCCCCTCTCCCCCTCTCCCCCTGCTGAGTTCACGTGGCTGGACTAAGAATCAGATCCACCCAAGACGGATTCACCAGAGAAGCAGAAACACATTTTAATTCATGCGCACGGAGGTCTCACAGAAACGGGACCTACAGAGGGGCCAAAGCAGGCAGCTTTACATGTTTTAGACAAAGAAACCGATTTGCAAGGAATTGATGGGACAAAGAAACTTAGGTTTGGAGTACCCAATTAGTGAAGAATTTGAACAGAGTTTGGGCTTGGGGTCGTCAATGAAAGAAGTAACCAGGTTTGTTTATATAGGCTTCTGGCCGCAACTCCCTGTCTTTGGTGATAAGGGTGTCCTTCCACCTCCACAGGCAAGGAGGGCACCTTTCATGGGAATTTATTTCTTGCTTTCAGGGAGACAGAAAGGAGGGTCAGAGTGTCCGTCTTGGGTTGGCAGTTTCTTAAGTCACTTTAATTCAAAATAGTCACTATGCCATTGAGGCGCATCTGGGGGTGGCCTGCCCTGGGCCCCCACGGCACCCCTTCCCTCGTGGGCTTCTTGCCCCATGTCTCCCTCCCCCACCCCCACCCCTTTCTCCCTGCATCCTCTCCTCCGGGCTCGGAGGAGCACCCAGAAGCCGCAGCCTACACTGAATGATGAGGGTAACATTGTGTTTTCCCCTCTCTTTACCAGCAGACCAGGCAGAGCTGGGATTTTTTTCCATGAGGAATTTTTACTGTGGGTGACTGGGTAACCTAAAAAGAGCAGAAAACTGTGTAAACTTAAAGTGGACAAGTGTACTTTACACAGAGCATTTGGTTTGTTTTAATTCGTTGCCATCTGCCCCTTAAGCAGTTTTCCTCTGCTTACTTTAAGTAATTGAACAGGCGGTTTTTTGGTTTGTTTGTTTCTTTTTTAAATTTGTGTCCTTTTTATTTATTTATGTGTATATAAGACAAGCGGCAGTTGAGTGCCATGGCTGAGAGCCCAGGTTCTGGAGTTGCTCTGACCGGCTGAGCAGAATCAGGCCACACTGTGTAGAGGTCACTGTGACCTTGAGCCAGTCACTGAACTGCTCTCAGCCTCCGTTTCCTTATCTGTTGAGGGCTGGGGAGTCTGACAGTCCTGTTCATTTCACAGGGTTGTTAAAATGATTACCTAAGAAAGACTATAAAGCAGTTTGCAGATACCTGACACATAGTAAGCCCTAAATAAATGTTAGCCTTGAGAATGTGGTGTTGTTAATTTTTAGAAATGATGAATGCCAAGGATGAAAAGGTGCTTCATAGATAGAAAACCCAAAAAATAAATAAATAAAAATAAAACAAAAAATAAAACCCAACTGCTTTCCAAAAGTAAGGCTTTTTTTTTCCCCTCTTGACTGGGAATTAGTCATAAAACTTGATAATGAACAGAGTCAAGAATATATCATTTCCTATTCCCCTTGACTTTTTTCCCATAATTTTAATTTTTAAAAATATAAGCATTAAGGATCCATTCATTGATTCATTCATTCGACACTGAGCCAGGCACTGAGCCTGGTGCCTGGGCTGTAGATACATGTCTTACCCCTGAGGGACATGCTTCTTGCTCATGGAATAGAACAGATGGTACTCTTATCCCAATGGGGCATGAGAGAAATATTCCAGTTAATACTATATAAAATGCATATGTGGCATAAGAGCTGCAAATTGACGTAAGACCAAGTTAACTTCAGTGAACAGGGTGCAGATGATTGAGGAAAGAAACAGTGGATGTTCTATACTAAAAACACAATTTTAATTTTTTTTAACTTTTTATTTTAAAATAATTTCAGACATATAAAAACGTTGCAAAAAATAGTACAACGAATTCCCATATACTCTTCATCCAGATGTTACCATCGTACATAGCCAAGAATACATGAATGAAATCAGAACATTAACACTGATACGATGTTATTATGAAATTAATAGATCTTATTCACATTTCCCCAGTTGTCCCATTTTGGTTTCCTTTCTGGTCCAGGATCACATGTTGCATTTGCTTGTCTTATCTCCTTAGCCTCCTTCCTTCTGGACCAGTTTCTCCATCTTTCTGTGTCTCTCTGGATCTTTACGCTTTTGATGAAGAACACTAACCAGTTTTTTTTAATAGAATGGCTCTCAGTTAAGGTTTGCTTCCTAATGATTGGATTCAGATTATGTGTTTTTCATCAGAATACCAGATAATCGATACTGTGTCCATCTCAGTGCATCATATCAGAAGACATGTGATGTTGATTTATCTCAGTACTGGTGATGTTAACTTTGATCTCTTGATAATAGTGGTATCAGCTTCCACCACTGTACAGTTAGTTATTTTTCCCTTTGTTCTTAATAAGCATTTTGTGGGGAGATACTTGGAGACTATGTAAATATCCCGTTTCTCACCATACTTTTTCTCATTAATTTTAGCATCCATTGATGATTCTTGCCTGAAACAGTTATTACTGTAGTATTTGCCAATTGGTGATTTTTTTTAAATTGCTGTCATTCCTTCTACATTTATTAGTTGAAATTGTATTGTAAGGAATCACTTCCTCTTCTCCTCTGTCTGTTTGTTACCTTAGCATGAACTCACTGATTCTTATCCTTTGGGTTACAATCTATTATTACCGTTACTGACAAAAAGGTTATTTAAAAACAATATTTGGGAGAGGGATTATCAATACCAAGTTCAAGTGCACATCGTTTGGTGTGGGGAGTGTACCATGGTCTTATCTGGGCAGCGTACACGACTTGGCTCCTGACCTGTGAGAAGTTGGCATCTTAGTTCCTGCCAACCTTCTTTCCATTCACTAGTGTTTACTCTTGTAAAAAGAGTGAGAGAGTTGATGTGTCAAACTTGGCCTGAGTCTTTGGCTTAATTGGGATGGAGGACAGAGGGAGGTGAGAGGACTCAGAACTCAGGTACATCGCAGTAACTGGCAGGTGATGAGTCAGACCTCAAATTTGCACGTGTCTGAGCTTTAGTGGGTGTTGTGGTTCCTGAAAGTAAGACTTGTAGAACATGAGTTTTCTGTTAGTCGTTTCGAGTCTTTTGCTCTCTTCTCTGGCTCTTTCTAAAATTTTGCTGATAATCACACAGTTGCCAATGTCTAAAAACAGAACACCATGGTCACTGGTGTAAAGTGAATAAATGCAGCAGTTCTAGAAGCTGCTGACTTGGGGGACTCACATTTACAAGGTAAAGCAGAACTCCATTCCATGTGTTATAAAGATCATCTCTATCTAGGCAGATGTTTATCAGTCATTTAGTAATTCTGTATTTTAATATCTAATTAGAAACGTGTAACATATTCTGAATGGCTGCAAAGTAGAGCATTTGAAACAATCTTTGTAACATCACGGTATATAATACACAGTCAGGACTCTCAGTTTTAGTGTTTAGTGTTCTGTGTCGTAGGGTTGGAGCAAAGAGTATAAGCTGCATGATTAAACTGTTATTGCAATCATCGATGTACTATAAGTCATTGTTAAAATTGGCAATTGGGTGGAGGAAATGGTATTGTATCATTAACAGCTTCCTATCAAACAAGAGGGCAGTCTGTCCTATATACTCTATTCATGCTGTGGCCTCTGGTTGGAAGCCTACCCTAGTGGGCAAGCAGTTAATCAGGAGGAGCCTGCTTATCAAGTTCAGAGCATCACGTACACGATCCAATCAACAAAAAGGTCAGACTTTTGGGGAGAACATCTGTCTTAGTCCATTTGGGCTTCTGTATCAAAATGCCACAGATTGGATGGCGTATAAACAGCATAAATTTATTTCTCACGTTCTGGAGGCTGGAAGTCCAAGATCAAGGCACAGGCATGGTCACGTTTGGGTGAGAGCCCTCTTCCTAGTTCATAGCTGGCATCTTTTCTCTGTGTCCTCACTTGGCAGAAGGGTGTAGCCATCTCTATGGGGTCTCTTATAAGGGCACCAATCCCACTCATGAGGGCTTCACCCTTATGACTTATGCACCTCTCAAAGGCCTCACCTCTACTACCAGCATATTTAGGGGTTAAGATTTCAACGTATGAATTTTGAGGGGGCACAAATACTCAGACTATAGCAATACCTAATACCTCTTTCTGTTCTCCATCATTTAGTGAAGGTAAAATATCTTTTTTTCTTAATCCTATTTTGAAAGAAATCTTTTAGAAAGGAAGGTTTTCCCCCCTCTTTAGAATTGAGCATATTTATTGCCATCAATAATTACAGGCTCTGTTATCTTTGTCGTGAAGTAATACTTTACATAGGAAGTATATATCCCTCTAGGGTGTTAAAAAAATAAAAAAAGATAGGAGAAAATGGTGAGATTGGGTTAACAAATCAACAAATTAGGAAAATGACATTTTCTAAAGCTTTGGTGAGGTTAGGCCTATCTTCTCAGTGAAAATGGTAAACCACCTCAAATATTACATTTGGCTATGTTATTATTTGTATTTTAAATTTATCTACAGTGTTGTTTACTTATTATCTAAAAGTCACTCTTGCTTTTTGAAATATAACATAGAATTTTTTTTTTTTAATGGACAGCCTTTTTTTATAGTTAACTCGGTTGATATTTTGCTTTCCTTAAAATAAAAATGGTCATCCTCCTCTAGGTTACTGTGTCACCTGGGATATTACTGTCCTTGTCTTAGAGTAATCCAGGGTCTCTTGAGCTCTTTATGAATCCACATTTTTAAAGAACTCAAATAGGAAACATTTAACCACGTGTTAAGTAAAGTATTAAGTAAAGCATGCTTATAATAGCTGGTTTCCTTTTCTTTTTTCTTTTTCAGGCTTTCAATAGTGTTTATTTAGAGATGGTGAGATTAAAGGTGCTTGTGTATTAAAACAATACATTCTTAAGCTTTATTGAACTAAGTTCGATTAATGCTCTATTCTTTTTGATTTGCTGTTAACAAATTATATGGGAGTGGGAGAGGAATTTGTGTTTTGTTTTGTTTTGTTAGTGTGAGGAATTACTGTTTCCCTAGTGTAAAGTAACACTTTATAGTACTTAGGGCAGTGGTCCCCAACCTTTTTTGCACCAGGGACCGGTTTTGTGGAAGACGATTTTTCCACAGACCGGTGGTGGTGGGGGGATGGTTTCAGGATGATTCAAGCACATTACATTTATTGTGCACTTTATTTCTATTATTATTACATTGTAATATATAATGAAATAATTATACAACTCACCATAATGCTGACAGGAGGCAGAGCTCAGGCAGTAATGCGAGCGATGGGGAGCGGCTGTAAATACAGATGAAGTTTCGCTCGCTTGCCCGCCCGCCCGCCCGCCCACTCGCTCGCCCACCCCGCTGCTCACCTCCTGCTGTGTGGCCTGGT
The DNA here is from genome assembly GCF_965194805.1 of Balaenoptera borealis. Lineage (NCBI taxonomy): Eukaryota > Metazoa > Chordata > Mammalia > Artiodactyla > Balaenopteridae > Balaenoptera > Balaenoptera borealis. The sequence continues at coordinate 172,105,817 of NC_138866.1, read as the reverse complement.
TCCTAACAGGCCACGGACCAGTACCTGGGAGTTGGGGACCCCTGACTTAGGGTACCATTTTTTCCTGTGATTTCTGGGCCTTTGGATGATGTCAGAGGTTCATACAGTATAATGATGATTTAAATAAGAGATATGAACATTCTTTATAAATTTGAAATGCTATGCAGATATACTAAAACAAACCTTATCTTCCTCAAGAATTGCTCAGCTGGTAGAATTAGATAGGGTTGGAGAATATTTAATTTACTTTATTTTATGCCAGTAAAATGATCTTTCCATAAGTCATCTTGCATTCTATCAGCCCAAACTTTGATAACTTGGTAAATAGGAATTGGTAATTGGCATTGTAGGTTTTGGTTTTCTGAGGGATTGATACAAATATCAGGATTTGTCTTTGCTAGATAAAATAGTAAAGTCCCTTTTAAGTTGATAAGTGAAAGATTTAGCTTAAAATTTGTTCAGCAACTATTTCTTATAGTTGGTCCCTGGGGTGGGCAGGAATGTACAAAGATGAATAAAATCTAGTTTCCACCCTTAACGTGCTTATAATCTATTAGGGTAAAAAAGATGACTATGGGCCAACTTTTCTTAATATGAGAAATTTTGCTTTATTCTGCTGCTACAGCAAATGCCTATAGCCGCATAGTCTCCTTAGTTTGTCCTTATATAAGGGGTCATTGGGGCCCTTGAATAATCGCTATCACTGAATATCACGGGGATTCTTAAATTCAACAGTAAAAGGCCTTGATCATAGTTAGAGGGCAGCGATGAAAAGCATAATTTGTCATGTATTGTAGCAGGGTTTTAAGTGGCTTTCCTTCTCTTTGTTCACATATTAGATTTTGGTTTAATAAATGCAGGTTTATTTCAAATATTTCTTAGATCTCACATCCTCAATGAGCAGAAAAACGCAATACAGTAGTTTTTGGCTGCCTTCCTGTTCATGGTCTACCACAGAGAGTCTGAGTTTTGTTTTTGTTTTTATCTTGAATTGGTACCAGTGAGCATTGGTTAAAACTCTCATTCTTCACTTTCAAAGGTGTAAGTGGTTCCTGTGTGTCATCACTGAATATTTCCATCATGCCACAATGACTTGCTTGTGGCCAAAAGTGTCCTTTCCTGCTATTGAGGAACATAGGAAAATTCAAGTCCTTTGGCCTCTCCTGAGATACTGTGATGACCTGTGACAAAAGGGGGAAAAAAAAGAGCATGAGAAAAATTAATAATTAACAATGAAACAATAAAATTTTGGTCTTTCTCTACTAGAATTAAAAAATATTCATGATTCTCATGGAACTTCACACAGCATTTCCTTGATTTTACCTTAAGTAGGTTCAGAGATATCAATAGAAAAAAACAAATTACCAGGAATGAACTTATTCAGAGCTGACAACACATGAATTTGGAGTTATGTCACATTTCTCTCTCGTAAATATGCCTTCTACCTGAGAAGTGACTGATAAACTTTGTTTAGCTCTTTAAGTCATGTTTTCCAAAGGCAAGCATGCTTCAGACACTGAACCTTTAGCCTTTAAGATCAAAGAGGAAAATATATGTGAATGCAAAAGTTGACTCCTGAAGTTAAGGTAAAGAAGATGTTCCTGAGAAAATATTAAAGAAACTAATGCACTATTTTAAGATCTGCCTCTTAAACCTCATACCTTACCTTGGAGAGACCATTTAGGGCAGCCCTGTGTCCTGTGTTGTTCCTGGGAATATATTTGTGATGCTGGCGCAGGGAGTGGATTAAATGCCCTCCTGCAGTCTTTTCCTTATCTTAATGGACACTATTAACCTCAAATGATTGAGAAAAAAGATGATCAAAATATAATGAGGGGGAATTCCCTGGCTGTCCAGTGGTTAAGACTCCGTGCTTTCACTGCTGTGGGCCTGGGTTTGATCCCTGGTCAGGGAACTAAGATCCCACAAGCCGTTCAGCACAGCCAAATTAAAAAGAAAAAAGAAAAAGAAAAAGAATGAGGAAAGAAACATTTGGATGTTTTGTAACAGCTAAGAGTACAGTTCCCTGTCCAGACTTTTAGAAGTTTCCAGGTTTAAAATAGAGACACAGATGTAGAGAACAAATGTATGGACACCAAGGGGGGAAAGTGGCTGGTGGTGGTGGGATGAATTGGGAGATTGGGATTGACATGTATACACTAATATGCATAAAATAGATAACTAATAAGAACCTGCTGTATAAAAATAAATAAAATAAAATTCAAACAAGAAAAAGAAAGAAGACAAAAAAAAAAATCAAATGAGCAGTGCCTGGATTAAATCTGGTGTGTTGCATCCTTAATTCATGTTCATAGCATGTGGAGAATGAGAAATTAATGTCGGTTGAGCTAATTAGGAATTAAGATTCTCTGTCATCTAATTCTCTGGGGGCTTTTGCTTACCTATTTTTATAGCTGATAGAGTACATAGAATGTAGTGGGAGGAGGTGGGGAAAGGAGAGATTAATTTATGCAAAACTCATGTGATGACAAGTACTCTTTTTCCTAAAATAATGAAAACAAACAGCATTTTTTGTTCTTTTGATAGTTTATGAATTAAGAGTATTTGTGGATAGGAGATCTATATTCATTGGTGTGACATCTTTTTGAAAATTAATGAATCATGAAATGGTGACAGTTTTTTTTTTTTTTTAAACCAGGTTAAATAAAAGTGCTTGTTACTTGTATTATTTGTAAAACACTTCAGGACATTTATTTGTGAGTATATATGCATCTAAGTAAAGGGTTAAAAAGATCCTATTTTCAGCCATGAAAAAGAAATTAGCCGAGCTAATGATTATTTTTTAAACCACACCCCTGTGCTTTACAGCAAATGGAAAATAAATTTGTATCTGTACAAAAAAGTGATTTTCTGCAGTTCAGTGTGATGGAAGTGTAGGTATTTTAACTGAAATCTAAGTTGAGCTTATCCTCAAATTTCAGAAGCATTTTCAGTGACAAAAGAAAATTATGTAAGAAATGTAGTTTGGTATGTCTTAGAAACAGTATCCTCTTGTTCTGAATAAAATAGCTTTGGACTGTTGTTTGCTAAACAATTATTTCTTTTTTGGACAAAACTTGAGTGGCCTATTGGCTTTCATTTTTTAGAAAATGCATTTACACATGCTTGAAATAGTCTTTTAGGCTAAAGAATGTAACTCACCAGGAAAACATGATTAATTCAGCACATCAGATAAAAAAAAAGCTCAGAAGCAAGTTACTCTAAAGTTTTTGAACAAAATGTATTTTAGAATTGGGGGAGGGGGAAGGAGAAATTAACCTAGAAGATTGTGATTAAAGATTAGATACCAAAAGTGCGGTTAATCCCTTGCAGTCATTTGATATACATTTATATTCCCCACTTTCAAAAGTTTGTGCAAACTCCTTGCGTGCCTCCTCCCACAGACCCACAGAAGGGGCTCAGCTGGACCCCTGCTCCTTTGTAAAATATGGGGCCACAGGGGTGGCTGCAATACCATCTCTTTCCATGGGGCACCCCCTTCGGGACCGTAGGGTCCAGTGTCAGAACTGTGTGTGCGAGGTTGGCACGAGCATAGGGCTTAGCGGAGAGGCGTCTGATTCTAGCTTTTCTCATGATCTAAGGGAGGCCGTTCACCCTCTCTGCTGAGTTATTTAACTTTATTTCTCATCTGCTCAGTGAGAATAATCCTACGTCATTGTTACGAGGGAAAAAAGCAGGTATATAAGAAGGTTTTGGTGGGGACAGTTTTTAAAATGAGCTGTTGCCTTGGCCAAGCGAACGCTGAGCCGTATGCCTGCCTCTGGCCAGCACAAATGTATCAGGATCAAGCTTCTTCCTCACTCGTGATCACTAAGTGCTCCAGCAGCAGAGGGCCCGCTGGCTTCCTGCGGGGAGGGTGCGGGGGAAAAGAGGGGGAGAGGATTCTGTCAAAAATACCTGGGGACTTTTTATTCTGCAGAACACACAGCCAAATTCCTGTTCCCCACCACAGGGCTAGTGGATGGGTAAAGATCGGTGCATTTTGAAAAATCCCCCATACAACGATGTACTACTCCAGCTATTTTTGATCACACTTCATGTGGATGAAATTTAAGCATGCTAACATCTATACTTCTTTATACATAATGTTCGTATGCAAATATTAATGTTGTGTACATGTTACAGCATCTCCAAAAATGAAAAATGGTAAGATTAAATAGTTTAAAATAATTTTAACACTATAAAAAAGTCGTTTGCCCTCATTAAAAGTGATTAATTTTTGGGCTTCCCTGGTGGCGCAGTGGTTGAGAATCTGCCTGCCAATGCAGGGGACACGGGTTCGAGCCCTGGTCTGGGAAGATCCCACATGCCGCGGAGCAACTAGGCCCGTGAGCCATAACAACTGAGCCTGCGCGTCTGGAGCCTGTGCTCCGCAACAAGAGAGGTCACGACAGTGAGAGGCCCGCGCACCGCGATGAAGAGTGGCCCCCGCTTGCCGCAACTAGAGAAAGCCCTCACAGAAATGAAGACCCAACACAGCCAAAAAAATAAATTAATTAATTAATTTTTTTTAAAAAGATTAATTTTTTAGTGAGAGAAGTATACTGTGTGTATTTGAAGGAAAATTTGTCTTAATATTGATTTTTTTAAAGCTACCTCTAAGGTTCCATGTATTTTGATTTTATTGGAGTATAGTTGATTAACAGTGTTGTGTTAGTTTCAGGTGTACAGCAAAATGATTCAGTTATACATATACATGTATCTATTCTTTTTCAAATTCTTTTCCCATTTAGGTTATTACAGAATACTGAGCAGAGTTCCCTGTGTTTTATAGTAGGTCCTTGCTGGTTATCTGTCTTAAATATAGCAGTGTGTACATGTCAATCCCAAACTCCCAGTCTTCCCCGCCCCCTGCTTCTTGGTTTTAATGGCTTTTAATGGCTGAAAAATATACTCACAAAGATTTATAAATGGAAACAGAAGAGGTGTATCACTGGCCATTGTCACTAAATCATCATATGCCTTGTCTCGGCCCATCCTGCCTGTTTCAGTTGACTTGACAAAGCTTTTAGTTGACTTTCAGATGTTAAATTTTAATTTCCCTGAAAACTTTTAAATTTACTGGAAGGTATTGTTGTTTTTAAAGTTTTAACAAATGGGTTCAGCACCCAGTAACAAATAAGCTTTGAAACTCTTTGGCAAGATTTCTAATAGGCTAGAATATTCTACTTCCAAGTTTTTGAGTGTGCTGATATAGGAGTTTTCAGATGGCACAGTTACATTGTTTTTGGCTACAAGATCACAAAACAGTGGAAACATTCTCCAACATCTGTTTTCTTAGAATCTTCTCTTTTCAAAGCTTTGGTTTCTCTTAAAAAGCAGTTATTCTCTTACCCCATGTTGAGTCTTACCTTTACTTTGAAAGGAAGCTTAACACGTGTTTATTTTTTTGCTTCTCAGTAGCATGCTACTGACAGGCACCTCCCACCCCTGCAAAGGTCCATGAATTTGGAACACTTGTGTTTTTGCGAAGGAGAAGTGTATGACTCGTGCCTTAAATTCCACAACTTTTTAAAGTACACGGGCTCTGCTTCCCTCTCAACCACACACAGTGGTTCTTTGAATATATGGGATAATTTAGCAAATACCAAAAGCAGAAACATGTTAGAATCCTCTTCACTTTGATGCAGCTATAAAGGAAATCACGCAGGCTGCATAATTTGTTCTCATCCTCAAGTCTTAAAATACTGACCAGTATTTTCTATGTATCTGCCAGTAGTATTTGCTGACAAAGGAACTCATTTGAATTTAGTGCCATATTGGTTTTTCATGTACTTTTGGCCATTTTTACCTTAAGTGGGAATAATGAGTGGTATGTGGTTTTTAATCCTCGGCTGTTAAAGGAACCTAGAAAGCAGCTTCAGTATGTTAATCATTAAATTCGTAACATTTTTGTGGAGTGCTAAACTTGGTAGTTTAGTATTACATGATGTTAAACATCATTGAAAAAACTACAGCTGTTTGTCTTTGGTTGAGTGCTTAGTTTTTAAACGACTTGCCCATTTTGATAGCTGTCCTCCATCTGTCATCAGCTAATGTCTCAAGGTACAACGCACTAAGACTTAGGGAAGTGCACGTATATCAGTTAACCAAAATGTATGGGAGTCCACATTTTAAACAGTCTTCTCAATAATTTCAGTTGTTCTCAAACTATTCTTGTCCTATCTGATTAAATCATCAGTTCTTTGACCTCATAAATAGTCAGTGGAGAGAATGTGCCAGAAGCTCAGCTCTCTGTTAGCGCTGCCAGAGTCTTGTTAACTGGTGCTTGTGTTTTTAGTATTAGTTTCACTTGGTGGTTTCTTTTCAGGTATCCTCTTAAGCACAGGTCTGTTTTTCGAGGGTTGATTTAGCTTAGTTAAATCCAGATGGTATGTTCTGTAAATCCACCCAGGTGGGCACATGTAAAATGCAAGCCATTGCAACACACCAGGCATGGACAAAGCTGGGGTGTTTCCCACTGCCAACCCCTCCACTGCCAAGATGTGGGTTCCTACTATTTCTTCAGGTTATCTCCCCTACAATATACAGCTCATGACAGTTTGATATATGGATTGCTGAGGCCGTATGTCAAACTGTAAAATAAATTTTGCGAAGGTTAATTTTCTTAGATAAAAGATAAATAGAAATAGAAATGCTCCAATCTCCTTGCAGGGGAACATGCACCCCTTGTGGGGAACCATTGACTTGGAGTTACATGATATGCCCCTGAGGCAGAAACTTCACGAGTGCTTTGGTTTTCCCCTCCATCATTATTATGAGAATAACCATGTGAGGAACTTCACCTCCACCCCAGACCCCCAAACCTGCTCCTCTAGCTTTTAGGTACTTCATGTAAGTTTCATATACAAATATATGAATGTATAACGTTTCTCAAAAACAGAAATGGGGGTGTATTAAAGGCATCTTGCTCTTTTCACTTCATACTGTTTCTTAGAGAACTTTCCATATTAGCACATACAGATATTCATAATAATAATTTCCCCTGGTATTTACCCCTATATTTATAGGTAATAAGCTTATCCTGTGGTTTATGAATTTGTCAATTATAGATATCACCTGTTGACTTTCTGCCATGATAGATGATGCTATAGCTTTCCTGTTCCTTTTCATTTCTCCTTCCATCCCTCCTTTTGGCTAAAATAATACACAGCTTTTGGTTAAAGGAATAGTGTTCACCTTACTAGGCCTCAGATTTTTTTTGTTTGTTTTTGTTTTTGTTTTTGTTTTGCTGGGGGGGTGGGTTTTGGCTGCACTGCACAGCTTGTGGGATCTTAGTTCCCCGACCAGGAATCGAACCTGTGCCCCCTGCAGTGGAAGCACTGAGTTCTAACCACGGGACTGCCAGGGAATTCCCTGCCTCAGTTATTTTGAGTACTTTGTGAAGTACTGAATTTGGTGACTTAATATTATGTGATGTTAAATATCACTAAAAATTGTAGATTTCTTTCAGTCCTTTTCTTCCATATTAGAAGCTTTCCTTCTATATCTGGTGGTTCATTGCTATCCGTTCAGATTTCAGAATGAGATGTTGGAAAACAGATCCCGCCCTCTGGACACGTGGCAGCGCCTGACCTGCTGGGCTTTTACATGAAGGTGGGTGGGGAGTGGGACAGCCTTTCTCTGGGGTCTTTCCTTCTGAAAGGCGTGGCCACCGGATTCGGGTGTGTCTGGAGCAGAGCAGAGAGCAAGGGCTGAGGTCCCAGGGGTGACAGCGGAGATTTCCACTCCTCCCGTGCCCCAGCCCAGCCCTGCTCTGGGCCTGGTGTTCCCAACTCTGAAGCCTCCTGGGTTCAGTTCTCTAAAGAATCCATCCCCTGTCTCCCACGGGGAGCCGTGGTTGGCAACGGCCAATGCACTTTCTGTTACCTGAACCCTGGGCGCCTGGCCTCTGCATCTCTGAAGCAAAGTGGCCATGGGCACTGAAGTAGCATCTTTCTCTCCTCTTCTATCAGTTAACAATCCTCCCTTTATTTTGTTGTCTCTTAAAGATTCTTTGACATTACTCCTCTTATGTTGTCTGTGTTACAGTTTTCTTTGTTAGGGTTGTTTTTTCCATCACAAGCTTCCTTTATTGTCATTTTAGCAGGGTTTCTGGAAGGGAAGGAGAGAAAAATGCATGGTCAATTCATCACTTGACACGGGAATCCGGGAAAGCTATATAAACTGCATAATGGTAACCTTCCTCATATTGTTCTTTCTTGTGCAATAAAACAAGCCGCCCCTCTGTTCTGCTGTTGGAAAGGAAAACAAAAGTTCAGCCCTAACCAAATCAGGAATTCAGTGCTTCCCTTCTGGAATCTTAATATAGGTCCCAACTGCTGAAAAAATCCTTTTTTTAAGAAAAAAAATGCTGAACTATACATGTTCATCCCCTTCTCCATCATCTGGTAGGTTTTATTGATCATGTGTGAGTGATAGGTTTTCTAAATGCATGCGCTCTCTCACTGGTTTTTCAGCAGATGTGGTCCCCTGGGTGTACTGGGGAGATAGCTGTCTTGCACACCGGACTCCTCCCTGTCTTCTCCGTAGCCAGCCAGGCCCCACTCCTGGAGGGCTGTGGGACTTAGGGACCCCTGCCAGAATTGCTGCCAGCATCGGGTCTTCCAGTGCCTTATGGAAGCCTCTCTTTCACAGTCCATTTGGGGGACTCTCCTTTTAGGGTGACCTCATTGCAGGATGAATATCCAGAAAGCCATCAGGAAGTATTAAATTATTTTGGCATGTTAGATCTCTGGCTATGAAAAGTAAACTATGTTCATTTGAAACTTTCAGGATCAGTTTCCGGAAATGTTGTGTCCTTGCCGCTAGCATTCATCTCCCCCACATGAAGGTTTATATTCATTCTATCTTCACTAAGTGTTTGAGTGTTGTATTTGGATGTCTTCGATGGCAAGTGTCAGAAACCTAACTTCCGCTGGCTTAGAGGGTTGGTTGGTTTGCGTATCTGGGAGGGACGGCGTGGGTAGGCTGGCCTCAAGGTACACTGGGTCCTCTCATCTCCACCTGGCTCTTGTCTTTCTCATTCCAACTTTCCTGTGAGCACCTTGATGCTCCTCTGGAGACATAATCACAGGCAGCTGCAGGCGTACATCTCCGTTTAGCACCCCTTCCACGTCTTTATGTCGATTTCAAGGAAGGCCCAAGATCATGCCTGTTCTTGATTATAATACTGGAGCTGTGGCTTATCTTTCTACCTTGTCCCTGCCCTCCTCCACCCATATTAACGCCACACTTCATGAGGTCCTCTATTTCTTCTAGGATTAAGAGAATCTCTGTGGACAGTTGTTTCACGATTCATTTATATTTGGGAGACTGTCTGCTGCATGCCAGGCACTGGAGCCCAGGGGTGGCCGAAACCCTGGGATGAGCAAAGACATTAGGCCGAAGACTATAGGGAATGGTGGGGCCTGTGCCCAACTAGGGGTGCATCCCTGCCACTACTCAGCGCCGGCTGAGTGGTGCTGGGCAGGATGCCAGATCTTTCCTTTTTTCAAAGAAGCCAGAAATCTAAATCTGTATGTAAATTTTCTCCAGTCTGAAAGAAATTGGCGATTAATTCAGATATTTTCTAAATCACAGTCTAGGCCAAACAGTACATCATTTGCAATCTCTTTATCTTCTCCAACTCACTTTTTAAAAGTATAAAGCGAGATCAAGAGAGTTGGAACAATTTGCCCAAGGGTAGGCAGTGATGAAGTGGCAGGCGGACCAGGGCTCTGTCATAGGTCTCCTGACTCCAAGCCCGGGTTCCTTTTGAATGGACCACATTCACATTGTTTTCATCAGCAAATTTTTCTTGAATTTTTTTAAAGCCTGTATTACCTCTGTAATAGCCTCTAAATCTTTGGTCTATTTCAATAATTTCATGTCAGAGTCTTTGGGAGGTAAAATTTTAATGTGACTTCATTCTTTTGGTTGAAGTTGGCCAGAGGCCAACCAGTGAGAAACACCCATCAGAAGTGTCTGATCGAGCTTGAAGATACCACGTTGACAGATGGTCTACCGTAGAGTGTACGTCTCTGATACAAATTAAAGTAAGATTCTAAGCAAGAGTTTAAGTATTCCTGATGATGTTTTAATTTTAGTCAAGTAGCCATTAATCAAAAGATTGATTTAATGATCCTTGTTCAACAGAAAAATCCCCTTAAGGCTATTAACTTGGGCTTTTGAGTTCATAGATGCTGGAACCGCAGACCTTTGTACTCTGATTCACATCTCTATCCAGCTTTGCTATCGGAACACTTTTATTTGGCTCGTCAAAACAAAACATTCCTTTTCTAGACATCTAAAGGTAGCTCACATTTCAAAAGAAGGCTTTAATTGAAGTATACTTGTATCTTTGCTTTTGTCTTATCTGCACACAGAAAGATATTAACTTTTAAAATATGGTCTTAGAGAATGAGCGTTGATGGAGCAGTTGTTGAAAATTGACCTCTTGCCTCAGGACAGATAAAAACACAATTCACAAACATTTTCAACTGCTTGTTTTTTCCTACCTCTGTAATTGACTCTAATTTGCTGTGTCTGCTCCTCTGAAACCTCAGAACTTTCAAATTGCTGTTCAATTTGCAGTCTAAGTTGTAATGAGAGCCACACCTTTCCAAGAGTGGGCTTCATGCTAGAATCACATTGAGACATCAGTTTTTTTAATTCTTAATTATTTCAACCTATATTCTTTACAAGATTATAAAACTATTTCCAAATGAGAGCTGATGTTCAAGTTAATATATATATATTTTAAAATATGGAATAAGAAATTCGGTATCAAAAAGTAAAAATAAGATAAAAAATTTTAGGTGATCTTCTCCCACTGCCACAAACTTGTTAAGAAAATTAGTAGAAAAAAGTCCTTTTATGATATTCTTTGTTCTAAGATTGTTATGGTTGCTACCACCATCATAAAACAGAAACTTCAGTATATAAATTGGTGGTGGTATCCCCATTTTACAAACAAACAGGTATAATTCAAGAATTTTTTAGAAGTCTTCTTTAGAAGGTATTTGGAAGGGGTGGTCATAGGTATTGCACCTAATTTGGACAATTCTGTATACGCCAGGCAGTCTACCTAATTTCTTAAAGTTTGTTATTATAACCCTTAATGTTATTATATCTCTTTGCTTCGTGGCTCCTCCTCAAGCTCCCACTCCCCACCCTTTCCAGAAATAGGGAGGCAGATGGTCTGGACAAGAGCATGGAGAGACTTGTACAATCTTGGTGACCTTTTCTAGGTCACGCTATGGAAACTATTTTCTTAAAACTGTGCCTGAGGTCATTTTGTACACCTTTGGGGGAGAACCAGGGAAAGTTCCCATTCACATTTAAACGACCCCTGCTGTTTGTGGAACAGGGACCAAAGCATTAGACCATCCAGCTGTAATTTGTTCCAATCGCTCTTGGAACACCCTCAACTATTATCTCTTGGTAGTAGTAATTTTAGTTTCGACTCATTCACTTCCTAAAGCCAATGAACCCTGGGGCAGAAATGTTCAGAGTAAATTATTGGGTGGGAGGAATCCTTCTCTGCTTATCTATCATAGAGTCACAAAGGAATTTTGTGGGTGTTTTTTAGGATGAGTCCAGTAAGTGGAAAGTATCTATTTTCAGACACTGATATGAAGGGATACGGAGAGGGGAAAGAGATTTTTTTTTTTTTTTAACGTTAATGGTGAATTTGTATCCCTTTTTTTTTTTAATTGTGAAGTCAGGATTCTTTTGTAGAAGCTAGACGCAATTGCAAAACTTGTAAAGCCTAGGGGATCTGGTATGACATATTTATTGATTTCCCTAAGAAATTAATTAAAGTTAAAATAGTATCCAAAATTACAGTCATGTCACGTTACACATTGTAGTTCTTTTTCCCATTGGGTCGTTACTGATCTTGAATCCTTTTGTGCTTATCTTGCTCAGTTTTCTCATTGTTCAGTCTACCCACTTTATTATTATTATTATCATCAAGTTGTGTTTTAAAATATGCATTCATATTTAAGTGGTAGGAAGTGTTCAGGAGATAAAATACGCCTGGTTCAATCTGTGTCTTGAGATCTTGAGGAGGAATAAGTAGGCCTTTTAAGATAATTCCCACTCCTGCCATGTCTGACTTGCTCCCATCTGGGACGTGCTCCACCCACCAGCGCCCCTGTACCAGCTTCCATACCCAGCACCAAACCCCGCGGCTTGACATGCTGGATGCCTCCTGTTTCATCTGAATGTGCCATAATTTGTAGTGAATTGTCTATTATAATAAGATTAAACATCTCAGTGTCTACTACATGTGAGAGATTTCCTTTTCTGTTTTTTTTCAGTCCTTTTTGTGTAAGCTTGGCTGAATGAAAACCAATACAATTCTGCATTCGTCTGGGAACATAGTATCTAGGGTGCATATATCTGAATTAATGAAGTGTCATTAATAATGCCTCACAATTTATAAACATGTTTTTGACTGAAAAAGATCATATAAATTAGTGAAGCTGATTTTTTAAATGTCTCAGTGTGAAATGGCTATGTGGGGACACGTCTGTATGCCTTCACTTCAGAACCATTACCAGCTGGGTCTCACTTATTTATTCCTTGTCCAGTAGTTGTTTATTATTCCCGTTTTTGCAGCTTAACTGCAAACTCGGTTTTCTTGCCAGTGTGAATTCAGTGTTACCTCTGCAGGAATGACACCCGTTGCAATCAGCAGATTTAATACACAAAACAAATAAACAAAAGCCATGTTTTGCAACATTGGAGGTGACTTGAGTGGGATAGAAGTTTGAATGTTTTGCTGAAGAGAGCGATCAAGATACCTTTTGTGAGCTGGGTCATATAGTATTATAAAAGGAAAAGTAAGTCACATGAGTTTTACTGTACCATGTGTTAATCATACTTTTCATAAGGGAAAACTCAGCAATTTGCTTTAATAAATAATTGCTTTGGAAATCAATTTCATATCCTTTAAGGATACTATTTATGATTCATTAGGATTTAATGAAACTTTGAGGAATATTTATTTTCTCTTTTTTGTGTATTTTTTTGTTTTTTATTGAAATATAGTTAATTTACAGTATTTTCCCTTTTTTTGAAATGACAAGGGATGTCAGAGAAATGAAAACTTCTCGGTGATACAGGTCTTTCCAAATTTAGATTGCACTTATTAAAATCACAGCTGATGTCATTGTAGATTATGGCGCATATTCAATTAAATATGCATTTAGTCATTTATTCTAAACATCTATTTAATTACTCCTTAAAGAAAAAAAAGGAAAGGACTCCTTTAAAAGTTTTTAACATGATGAAGACTTGAATTTCAGGTGGACGGTTTCTGACGTTGCTGTGACTCTTGCCTCAGAGGCTGTCAGGATCTCCAAAGGATCTTAGGGTCAGCCAGCCTTGCTCTCTGACTTGCATATTTGAGGTAACTCATGTGAGTTGCCTGGCTGAGGAAGGTTTAGTCTGGACTAGTTTACCTAATCTTACTAAGCCTCAATTTTCTTATCTGGAAAATGGAGATAATAATAATAGTAGCTACTCCATTTGGTTAAAGATCAGATGAGATACTGTGTCTAGAGTGTTGAATGTGATGCTTGGCAGGTGTCCACTAAGTATGAGCAGCAAGGTTAATGCCAAGTATTAATGTGAGTCAAGGCCAAGGGGAGCCTAGACCTCACCAGCTCCCCCCATCCTCCTCCCTCTACCATCCTCCATGTCAACAATATCTTCCCCTCTACACACTCTCCCCCGACTCTAGAATTGTAATACAATCAGGAACACTTGGGCACTTTGTACTAAACCTTTTACTTACCCTCCCACCCTCCACTCTGCCCTTGTGTCTGTTGACATTCACAACAAAGCTTCTTTATTTAATGTCTTATGTTGGGCTCCGGCACTGTCCACACTGATGCCCAGTGGCTCAGCGGAAAGTCTGGGCTGGTCCATACCAGTCTGTTGGACTGGCACAGTATAAACAGGAACAAGAGGCCCTTCCCAGGGCACCGTGGAGAAGCCTACAGCTTCTCTGTGTGGGAGTATCTACAGTATACTTTTACGATCATGAGCTTTATAGGACTATGAATGTGACTGTCAGCACAAATAGAAAATGAAAAACTATTTGCCCAAGTGGTTTGACAACTATTAAGTATAAAGTGGTATTGCACCTTTGTTGTGAGAGTTTATTAAATATTTGCAACCTGAAGGAACTTTAAATGTTGCCTTCATAATAGAACTAGTGCTTCCAATTTATTATTTAACTAACCTAATAAAAGTTTAATAAGTAAACTCCAAAAGCACTTTTATCTCCATAAATTAAAAACTATTTGGATTTCATGATGCATGCTTATTCCTGTGGGGTGTGTTATTTTTCCCTTCAAAATAGTAATGGTTAACACAAATCTTTTTGTTTTCTTTCATGAATATTATGCAGCATATATAAATGAAACTATATATGTGTGTGTGTTTCCTATATGTATAGAATATCTATAAAGACAGGAAGAAAAGTATAAATGCTTTGTTAAAATACTGATGTAAGCTAACGATAATAAACCATTATTAGTTGTGCTACCAGTTTCGAGGTAGGCCATATAGCAATAGAATGGTTGAGCTAGGTAGAATGCCAAACTAATAAATTAAAATTTTCTCAGACTGAAGACTTTGAAACCCAAGAATTTTGTCCTAAAGTCTGAAAGTTCACAGCCCATTGCCCTATGTGGAAGACAGAAGTTAACAAATAGAATCAACTCAGCCTTATTCAAGATGATAGCTCATTGTCATTATCTGCATCAGCTCATTAATGTGAATTAGAGACAAGGATATATTTTAGTTGGTGTGATGTCGAAGTAATGGGCTACAGGAGAGAATTATCCAGGCCTTTCAATGATCAGGCAGCGCTGTTATTAATATTTTGGTAAAGCTTATGAATGACTGGTGAGCCCTATATATATAAAAAAAAATGTGCTTATAGAAAAAAAAGGGGGGCTCACGGATACACTATTAAAAAATATTGTTCACTACTTAAGAGCTTCTTTTAAGTGGTAGAGCCTGTGGTTTGTGAAGTGTTTGTTCACAAGTCATTAAATCTAGCTATTCACCTGACCAAGGGGTGCGGGGAGAGGGGTGGGGGTGGTGGCGGGCGGATGGAGAGAAACCCAAAGGAAACATGAAGGCATTGTGAAGGAAGGGCAGTGTGGAAGAAATGCGGATGCAGTCGCTGTCTAGTACAACTCAGTGACCAGCTCCTCCTCGATTATAAAGGCACGGCCGTACCAGGGGGTGCTGTTATCTGCACAGTGAGACATTAGCACAATAGAAAATGAAAAACTGTTTGCCCAAGTGGTTTGACAACTATTAAGTATAAAGTGATATTGCACCTTTGTTGTGAGAGTTTATTAAATATTTGCAACCTGAAGGAACTTTAAATGTTGCCTTCATAATAGAAGGCATGGCCGTACCAGGGGGTGCTGTAATCTGCACAGTGAGACATTAGCATTAGACTCGGGGATCGCTATGGGTCTCTGCTATTTTATTTATTTATTTATTTGTTTGTTTGTTTGTTTATTTATTTGGCAAGATGAAAAATATTTAATACACAAAAAAGCACAACAGAATCAACAGGTATTAAAAGCATTACGTAGTGCAAACACCAAAAAGATACAGAGCTATTAACTTGGCGGTGCTTGTAAAAGATTAGGCAGGAACTCATGAAAATATCTCCTTTGCTAAGGGTCTCTTTTAATTTCATCATAATTGGCTTTGATTTCTCATCTCTTTTCTTCTCAAATAACGAGGGCCAAACATTCCCTCCTTCCTGGGGAGCTCTTGGTTTGTGAAGATGGAACTTGTCAAAATGTATTTAAATGAAACACTAGTCACGTCTCTCCATCCCTCCAGAGCCACATCGGGCTTCACTCCCTCCCAGAAGCCCTTCCGCACACCTGTCACAGGTCCCTGCCCTGAGTTCCTGGGACACTTACTGTCTGGACTCCAGCTTTCCTTCTCTGCTGCTTTGTCCTTCACACTGTGTATGTGCTGCCCCATCAGCTACAGTGGGAAACCCTTTGTGGTCAGGGATGAGTGCTTTGTACTGACCTTCCATTTCTGAGTGATTATCCTAGAATTAATTCCACTGCTCTTTCCGTGACACTTCGTGTCATCTTTCTGGCACACCCGACCAGCAAAAACCTCAGACCGGAAGAAGCCGAATCCTCCTCTATCAGCAGCTTCTTCCTGCGGCGCGGCTCTGGGGAATGCCACTCCTCGGGTCCCCCTGGTGCCCTGTACACTAACCATCGCTGCCAGCGGACTCCCAGCTCTGCCCCAGAGCCCAGCCGCATTTCTCTCTTCAGACTTGTTCTCCCACATCCTGCAATCACTTTTTCCGGTTCTCTGTGTTCTCGCTAAGCCCCCGCACCCCTCGGCCTGCCTCTCACCCTCCTCCTTCCCAGAGAAAAGAGGAGCCAGTGGAGGGAACCCCGTCTCCCCTGGGGCAGGTTCTGCCCCGCTGCACAGCTCCTGCCCCCCTTCCCTCTTCCTGATGGAGGAACTGCCTCCCGAAAGCCATTCCCTCCAGGCAGGCTGCGAGCCCGGAGCCGGCACCTCCCCAAGAAGGAATATCCCGTCTTTAGACTCAGCCCCTTCCTCCATCCCTCACCCCTCCGCATCTCTCTCCTTCCAGACTTCTGAAAACCTAGCCAGATCCGGGTCTGCCTTCTCCCACCTGCCCCTGCTCTCCTCAGCGTTCCCCAGCCTGGTTTCCTTCGCCGTCCTCCAGCAGAGCCCCCAGCCCGAGGGCCCCAGGCGCTTCCAGCTGCCATGTTACAATCATCGTGCCGCTCCGCTTCTCAGAAGCGTTTGCCACTGTTCGCCCCCTTCTGTTCCCGACTCACGCGCTCCTTCCTGCCCACGCGCTGACACTGCTTTCGTTCCCTCCCTCGCCGGCGTTCTTCCTGTTGGCCTTCCCAGGCTCCTCCTCCTCCTCCAGGCTGTGAACCCCGGTGCTCTCCGGGGCTGCCCCTGTGGATAACCTGTGTCTTACACACAATGTGCCTGCTTTCCTCCCTCCCACCCCACTCCTCGCCTCCCCTGGGAATGTCAGAGCCACAAGTCCACCTGCCTGCCTGACACACTTAAGGTGTCTCAAGAGCACATCAAATTTCACAAGTTCAAAACTGGACTCTTCCCTTGAAGTGCGCCCTCTCGACAGATGCTCTGCGCTGTCCTGTCCCACAAGCCCGTGTTTATACCCGTGCTGTATCGCCAGAACCTTCTCCCTTCCCCTCCGCCCCGTCCGTCCTCTCCTGGAGCGCTCCTGTGGCCTCTTACAGCCCTTTTAGGCAGTTCAGCGCCATCCCGTCTCGTGCGCCTGGATTCCTGCACTCCTAACACATTAAGCTGCCGTCTCTCTAGTTAACTGTACCCACCCCCCCAACCCCGCCGCAGGGCTTTGTACCTGCGACCCTGCCTCCTGGAACCCCTGTCCCCTGCCCCCTCCTGCTCCAGGCTGGCCCCTCCGTCACCTCCATCCCCGCCCTGGGCCACGCCTCCGTCCCGCTTGCTCATAGCCTGACGACCTCCTTCCTCCTGACACTTGTCATTTTTGGAACTTTACATTTGTGCACTTCTTCAACTAACATGTGGGCCCCTCTGGACTGTGGACCTGGTGAACACCGGTCTCTGCACGGCGCCCAGCAGAGCGGATGCTCACATAACAAGGATGGGTACGGAACACATATCGATGAGGGAAATTCACCGATCACACATTCCATTTGGGCTGCAAGGTTTTCATGTTTTTAGAACAAAACATTTTTCAGAGCAGGATCTCCAAATTCCTCTTTCCCTGCTGGCTTTCTAAGGAAGATACTGTTACCAACACAGATCTCAGGAGCACAAGAGTGGAATGGATGGATTTCCATGTTCCCGCTCCCAGATGGGGTTTTGCTTTCTCAGAAATCACTGGAAGCAGAGATGTGACAGGAATCACTCATTATGCTCTCTCCAACTTTCTTCTGTATAATTTGGTGAAAGCAGCATGAAGTTGGCTGCTCCTTCACTTTTACCCTGTACATTTCCTTTGTTTTTATTTATTCTCTTCTATTTCCATAAGATATTGAGAAATGGATTTAATTGCCATCCAGCTTCATTCTAACTGTACTTGTCACAAGTCTTGGTTTCCAGTTCTTAGTCTCTCTTTTTTTTTTTCCCCAAACTTTGATATTCCAGTGCTAGCATAAAGAGATATAGATTTTAATTTTTTACAAATATACTCTGAGAATTATTTAATATTATAAGATACTTGAGTAAACTGAATGGGAGAGATTATATGATTTTAAATCAGTCTAGTGTTTTGGTTAAGTGGAAGTTTCGTACATTTTTATGGGCCATAACACAAAGGAGATTTTAATAATATAGTATAGAATGGGCTAAAAGTGATGTCTGATTAAGTTATTGCCATAATTTGATAGGAACAGAATTGTAATTTGGCTTTGCACAAATGCAGTTGATATAGCGTTATCCCAAGAAAACTGTTTGCTTGGGAAGGTTATAGAGATCATCAGTTTATAGGGGCTGAGGATTAACTGGTGGTTGTAATGAAGGTCGTTTGAGATGAATATAAAGTGGTTATATGTTATAATCCAGTACAATGCACTTAGGGGATTATTCTGATTCTCTTATTCTATAATTAGATTATGTCATTTGCTGTTTTAAACATCTGCTGCTGTTTATAGCTGTGGTCCCCAAACGGTGCCCTGGGGCACTGCAGCAAATTCACAAGGAGTACTAGGGGGAGATTTTAAAATTTCAAGGGAAACATGGCGCTCTCTACATCTGTGAGACACCATGCAAACTGCTAGTTTGAGGGAGTTCACAATTTCAACTTTGTACTGCTTCCTGTAGCACAGTGATAATCTTTGGGAAGCTGGAATCTCAATGGTTATGTGGAAAAAAAGCAAGTACCACACGAAAGTCAACGTGAATCCAGAAATGAGGGTGGTGTTATCCAATCTGAAAATTTGTGCAGTGCTCAACATAGTATAATTCTATACTAATTATTATAAGTAGTATTGTATGAATATAGTAATGTAATATATATTTTATAACTGTAGCTGATAGTTTGCATATATGTTTTTTTGTCATAGGGTTTTTAAAGAAGTATTAAATTTTTAGGCCAGTCAATTCTTTAACATGATTCAAAAATCAAAAAGCGTAAAGAGAAACACGGTGAGAAGTCTCCCCCATCTTGGTTGATGGCAGCTGCATCTTCTAATTGTTCAGACCAAAGCCTGTGAGTGGGCCTGAGCTTCTGTCTTTCTGACACCCCCCGCTCAGAGCTCCAGGAAATCATGTCTCTACTTTCCGAAAATATCCACAATCTGACTCCCCGTCTCTAACTACACTGCTGTCGTCCTGGTCAAAACAGGGTATCACGGGACTTCCCCGGCGGTCCAGCGGTTAAGACTCCGCGCTTTCACTGCAGGGGGCGCGAGTTCAATCCCTGGTCGGGGAACTAAGATCCCACAGGCCACGAGGCGCGGCCAAAAAAACCCAAAAAACAAAACAAACAAACAAACAGGCTATTACTACACTTGGTGTAACTGGTCTCCCTATTTCTATGCTTGTGCCCACCACCCCGTCATCTTTCTAAGCCCTGAGTTCACTGATATCATCTCTTTATCACCCAGAAGCTGCAAGAGCTCCCATATCTCTCAGAGTAAAAGCGAGTCTTTCTAGTGACCCGGAAGGCCCTATAGGAACCCCTTGCCTTTACCGCTGATCTCAGCTCTTACTGTTTCTCCCCTCACATAATCTGCTCTGGCCACACTGGTCTCCTTGTTCCAAGCATACCAGGCATGTCCCTACCCCAGGGCCTTTGCACTGCAATGTTAAATCTCATCTCCTCCAAACTCTGGCCTACTTGAATCCACCCTATTTTAAATACTTCAGTGACCCTCACCTGTGCACTGATGGGCGCTCCCTAGCTCTTTTGTCCTGCTCTTTTTCCTTTTTCCATAGCCTTTTAACATAGTAGATAATTTACTTCTAACACAGTAATTTACTAAGTTTATTGTTTTATCTTCTGGCTCTTCCACTAAAACAGAAGCTCCAGAGGGCAGTCATTTTAATGTTTTGTTCCACAATGTATCCCAAGCATCTGGAAGAATACTTGGCCATAATATAATAGGTATGCAACATATTGACTTCGATATGTTGTTTAAAAATCTGTATCTTTCTTAATTTTGTGTCTGTCTAAACTGTCAATAAAAGCACATTCAAATGTTCCTCTATAATGATGGATTGCCCATTTTCCCTGAGGTCCTAACAATTTTTGCTCTATACTTTCAGGCTAATTAGGTACTTATAAAATATGAATCCTGTCTTCCTGGCTAATTGAACCTTTTATCATTGTGCGCAGACCTTCTTTATCCTTAGTAATGCTTTTGTCTTAAAGTTATTAGTTTATTTGATACTAATAAAAGTAGGCTAGCTTTTCAGTAATTTTTAGTACTATTTAATATATTTTTTCTGTCCCTTAGCTTTTGATGTATTTGAGTTCTTATGTTTTAGGTGTGTCTCACGCACATAGCTTACAGTTTTTAATTCATTATGACAATCTTTATGTTTAACTGCTAGCCTATTTATGCCTATTGTGATTATGTATATATCCAGATTTATTTATATCACTAACTTTCTATTTGTCCCACTTTTGTTGTGCAAATTTTTTTTCTCTTGCTTGCATTTCATTTTTCTTTTTTTCTTTTTCTTTTTAAAATTTATTTATTTATTTATTATTTATTTTTGGCTGTGTTGGGTCTTCGTTGCTGTGCGCAGACTTTCTCTAGTTGCGGCGAGCGGGGGCTACTCTCTGTTGCGGTGTGCGGGCTTCTCACTGCAGCGGCTTCTCTTGTTGTGGAGCACGGGCTCTAGGTGCGCAGGCTTTAGTAGTTGTGGCACGTGGGTTCAGTAGTTGTGGCTCGCGGGCTCTAGAGCACAAGCTCAGTAATTGTGGCGCACGGGCTTAGTTGCTCCACGGCATGTGGGATCTTCCTGGACCAGGGCTCGAACCTGTGTCCCCTGCACTTGCAGGCGGATTCTTAACCACTGCGCCACTAGGGAAGCCCCACGTTCCTTTTTTTAAAAATTGAATTTTGTTTTCTTATTCTGTTTTTCCCCTTCTACTAGTTTGGAAGTTATCTACTGTGTTTCTTATTCTTTTAATGTTTGCCCTTGAAATTGTAGCATAATACTTAAAGTCTGCAATTAATATCTTACCTCTCCTCCTGAACAATACATGAGCATTATAACCGTGGCCATCTACTTTCCAGCTTACACCCTGTTGCTATTCAGTGTGTATTTCTGTCCTTTTTAATCTCATAAATTAGGCATTATTACTTTATATAGACGATGTTTACTTATATTTGTCCTCATATTTACCAGTTTATTTACTTACTAATTCTTTTTGTTATCTCAGACCTTCCACCCACAATGTTTACCTTCTTTCTGAGGTATATCTTTAATAGAGTCTAAATAATGTGCTTCGAAAGCTTGTAAGTTCCTTTAGGGAGGTGTGTTGTAGATAAGTTCTCAGTTAAAAGCCTTTATTTTGCTCTCATTTTTTTGAAACATAGTTTGTTTGTTTTTTTAATTTTTATTGGAGTACAGTTGAATTACAGTGTTATGTTAGTTTCAGGTGTACAGCAAAGTGAATCTGGTATACATATACATACATCTACTCTTTTTAAGATTCTTTTCCCATATAGGCCATTACAGAGTACTGAGTAGAGTTCCCTGTGCTATACAGTAGGTCCTTATTAGTTATCTATTTTATATATAGTAGTGTGTATATGTCAATCCCAATCTTCCAGTATATTGAAAGATAGTTTTAATGGGTTTGTCCCACATGTGTTTTTTTTCCAGTATCCTGAAGCAGTAAGTCAGTTCTGACACTGTCTTCCTGGAGATCGAATCAGACCCCACAGGTTATTAGCCCACTCCTGCAAGACTGCCCCTTCCTCGACTTCAGTTACCACTCACAAGTCCAGGTTGTTACTTGTGCTTCTCACCAACTGGCTGTAAACCAGAGGTTCCCACAGCCTCCTCCTCCAGTTCCATTATTTTGCTAAGCAGCTCACAGAACTCTGAAAAACATTTATATATGTTTACCGGTTTATCATAAAAGATATTATAAAGGATACCGATGCAGAGGTACATAGGTCCCGAGTGCAGGAGCTTCTGTCCCCATGGAACTGGGGTGCACCACCCTCCTGGCATATGGATGTGTTCACCAACCCAGAAGCTCTCCAACTCTTATTGTTCAAAAGTTTACATAGAACTTCATCTCCAGCATCTCCCTTCCCCTTCCCTGAGGTCAGTGGGTAGGGCTGAAAGTTCCAACCATCCAATCACTTGGTCTTTCTGGTGACCAGCCCCATCCTGAGGCCATCTAGGGGTCTAAACCTAAGTCACCTCATTAGCATAAATTCAGGTATGCCCCGAAAGGGCTTCTGGTGAACGACAAAAGATACTCCTGTCACTTAGGAAATTGCAAGGGTTTTAGGAGATTTGTGCCAGGAACCTGGACAATGATCAAAATATATTTCTTATTATAGCACAGTATACAATTTTATGTTGACAGTAATCTTCCACTCTGAGGATATCATTCTACAGTCTGTGGGCTTCCAGTTTTGCTGTTGGGAAGTAAGCTGTCAGTCTGATAGTCATTTCTTTGTTGTGTTCTGTCTTTTCTCTCTGGCCACTTTTCTTCTCTTGGTTTTTGGTATCCTTTAGTTTAGCTGCAGTGTCTCTAGGTGTGGATTTCTTCTGTGTACATTAGGTATTATGCACCTACAGATTTAGAACTCTCACAGTCGTGAAAAATTCTCAACCATTACATCTTCAAATATTATCTCTTCCCCATATTCTGTATTACTCTCTTCCTCTAAGATTCCATTTAAATCCACTCCACTCCCTGTCTTAAACCATTCTCTCATATATTACGTTTCCATTCTTTCTGTCTGTGGTATTCTAGGTAGTTTTCTCAGATCTACCGTCTGGTATACCAGTTATCCAATCTGCTGTGTAAATACTAGGTGAGAGGCTTTTTGTTTTGTTTTCAAGTCAACAGTTATAGTTTCCATTTTGTAAAATGTTTATTTGATTCTTTTTCAAGTCTGATTGGTCATTTTGAAAGTCTCATAGTTTACTCATTTTTGCTAGTCCATCTCTTACTATCTTCATACATTTTATTCATAGTTTTTATTTTCTATTCTGTATCTGATTGTCCTACCAGCTGAAGCCTTGAAAATAATATCAGTTTTTGTTTCTGTTGACTCCCACTCTTGTTGTCTTTGTGAACTCATATTTGGTTGAACTTAATCTGTGGGAATCCTGGAGGTCTGTGTTAAGGGTGTTTTCTTCCAGGCCCCATTTACATTTACTTCCACTGGGTTTTGGGACCACTTTCACTTCCTTCAGGGGTCCTAGTTTAATGTTGAAGTCTTGGGTTGAGCTCCACAGTTATCCTTTGACCCAAAGTGTGAAATTGGCATCTATCTTCAGAGAAGCCCCTCCTTTCACACTTACCTGATGGTCACCACATGCCCTATGGACGATTAAACTCACTTTAGGGGAAGGAAGGTCTTGAAAATTTCCTTCTACTTTCTGTGAACCCAGCAGTGGGTTAACAACTCTGCTCTATCAAGAAACTCATTTTGTTTGTTTTTGTAACTGAGAACCCTTCCAAGTATCTTACATTTACTGGAAGTATAAACCTTTAAAGTGGTTTTTATTACTAGCAACCAGGGAGTTATCACTTGGGCGCTAAATGCAAAAATAATTAACCAAGAGAAGGTTCAACTTTTTCAAAGTCAGGTGTCAAAAGCCGTCCCTGTCCCTGCCATTCACTGGAATGTAAACCGAAATGGATTTAACCTTTTGTTCTCTGTAACCACATAAAGATGTGCCTTTGTCTTGACCCCTGGCCAACCCACCTCCCTCTCATCCAATCCCAGGGCCATATGCTTCCTTCCTTTCCTTCATGAAGGTTCCTCTTCTGGTAGATTCATGCCCTATCCCAATACTTATTTTTAAATTAGTTCCCACAAGAAAGGTAAAGACCACATGAATGGCAGTGTTCCTTTTTAGTACCCCAAAGTGTAAAGAAATAGTCTTATTGATTAATTCAACAAATATTTATATCAGAAATTAAAAAGCCCTCTTTCTCAGAGAATATTTTCTTTACAGAAGGAAGTTGACCTGGACATGGGATCCAAGGAGCTCTGGGTCAAGGCTCTGGAGGGGCAGTGGGAGGGTGGACGGGGAGAAGCAGGGACTGCTGGCCCTGAGGGTTCACCCTCCAGAACCCCTCCCTTGCCCCTGCCATCCCGGGGGCCAGCGGCAGACAGGGCTGAGCCGGGGAGTTGCAGCCGATGTGTGCTGGGGGGCAGTGGTGACGGCTGATGAAAAGAGTGGGGAAAGCGGCAGAAGAGATGATTTGGGACCGGAACAGGGAGGAAGGTGGGCCAGGAAGTGCAAGCATCCACGAGGTTTTCTTGGTAAATTACATGTTTAAGTCAAGCACTTCCCACCTAGATACTTACAACCTGTGCCATTTATTTTATATTTTTCTAGATAAATGAACTGAGCCATGTTCAAATCCCTGTTATGTTGATGCCAGATGACTTCAAGGCCTATTCAAAGATAAAGGTGGACAATCACCTTTTTAACAAGTAAGTACAAGCACGACCTTTTGTAGAACTGACGTGGCTGCCAGGAGTATGAATTTGAATTTGAATTTTTGTGAATTTCTATAATCACATTATTTTTCAATGGGTGGGAGTAAAGTTTTGCTGATAAAGTTTATCCTGTGATAAACATAACCATCTGTCATTTTCAGAAAAGCAACAGCAGGCCCTCTTGGGTAATATCTTTTTGCATATGGCATATTGTTCTCTATGAATATCTTATATGTTAAAAGTGATATTCTCATTACTATTTAAGTGTTTGAAGCTGTAAATTGCTTGGATTCTTTTTTTTTTTTTGGCAGCTATGGACCTCAGCTCTCTTACACAAAACTCTCCTGATGATTCCTTTATGAACAGAAATGACTACTTCCTAAAACAATAAAGAATGAAGGTGCATTTTTATAAAACATAATTGGATGCCATGTTGGGCATTAAGACTATTTCTCCCTCTTTTGAATATCATTTTAGACATCATTATGGACCACCTTCTGTGTCAGGCAGTCCATTGAGAGCCAGACATACACGGATGTATAAGAAACAGTCCTGCCCTCGGGGGTTCACAGTCAGGCGGGTGGTTGAAAATGGACACATATACAAATTACCATCACTTAGTGTGTGGAGTACCACAGTGGGGGCAGGGGGTGTGTGTTTGCGTGTGTGTGAACACAAAGGGGGAAGCAATTCTGAATGAGTGGGATGAGCCCCAGAGAAATCCCTCCCACGTGAAGATCAATTGTGAAATTCCTTAATGGGGCCATTGTTCTAATGTGAAGCTGATGTGTTAATTATTCTCATAATGCCCTTTAAAGGTTGACCTTTTGAGGGGATCTTTTCTATGTGAATATAGAATGTGGTATTTATATAAAATATAAAACAGGTCGATCCAGG
The DNA here is from genome assembly GCF_965194805.1 of Balaenoptera borealis. Lineage (NCBI taxonomy): Eukaryota > Metazoa > Chordata > Mammalia > Artiodactyla > Balaenopteridae > Balaenoptera > Balaenoptera borealis. The sequence continues at coordinate 172,080,195 of NC_138866.1, read as the reverse complement.
AGTGAGAGCAGTCTTGTTTTGTAAGCTTTAATCAGCAGGCAACCCAGGACCAGTGTGGGAGCACTGTTAGTGGCTCTCTGTGCTGCCCTTCCCTGACTCGCCAAGCTCTTTGCTTTTCCTTCACCGTTTCCCCTGCGTGTCTGTCCCTTCTGTCCCCCGGATCCTACTGTGGGTTCTGGTTGGCCCCATGAAACCCACGTGTGCCTTCTGTGGGTCAGGTCGGGAGCCCCAAGCGCTTCTTTGGCTGCAGGAGAGCATGATGGTGGCAGATTCAAGTCTGGTTCACTCTTCGTACGTCTGAACTTTATTCCACAACCTGTTTCAGAGAAAACATGCCGAGCCACTTCAAGTTTAAGGAATACTGCCCGATGGTTTTCCGTAACCTGCGGGAGAGGTTTGGAATCGATGATCAGGATTTCCAGGTGAGTTGCTTTCGTAATAACATTCGTTTCACATGGGTTTCATCGTGCCTTTTGCTCTGTAAAATAGGATTCACGTTTTTGTCATGACAAGTAATTAGATAATAGTAATTTTCATTTTGTATGAGAATTTTTCAGTGTTCTTTCTGAAATAAAGGGTTCTTTCAGTCAGGGACCACTATACAATATGATTTCAGTAGTCCGCAGAAGAAATTATTCTTTGGGAAGGAAGCAAGCCTGTGAGTTTTATATAATATTCTCACTTACAGATGAAAGGATTCTGCCCGCCGCAGAGCCTCCTTTTGATTTTCTGCCCTCAAACGGGTTGGCAGCCCCTAGGGTTGTGTCTGTGTGTTGAATTCGCATTTCCTTTATTTGTAGAGGCCACTTAGGAATCTTAGAAATTTGTTCCCGTCCTTGCTGATTTGCCGCTTTTCGAATTGGCCCACCCTGGCCCTCGCCGCGGTAAATGTCAGAGGCCCCCTTAGAGCCCTGCCGTGCCCCGCGCTCTGGGGGCTGCAGCACCGCCGTCACCATCAGGAGCCCGCCGGGCCCGGGACGCTTCTGTGCAGCGCCGTCTCCTGCTCTTGCGACCCGCCGTGTAAAGGTGTGCGCCGTTGCTTTTCTCCCCACGTTTGCCCAGTTCTCAGTTTCGACTTTTAAAATCGCCGTCAGATCTGCTGATCCCTGGTCATTTCTCCTGAGAACGGACCAGGCGTCAGGTACCTGATTTTCACAGAGCTGGCCAGATTCATAAAAGCCAAGGATTTTTTTTAAAAGCAGAAATCTAAGTCAGGAGATACAAGGACTGCTTTCTGGTCTCTTACGGCAGGCCGTTCATTTTACTGTAAGAGTACTGACTTATTTTAAATCTGGTAAACACTTTCTCTCGTTTGCCCCAAACCAGAAATCCTAACTTCTCCTGCATTACGTGTCCTGTTGCCGCCCTGGGTGACCTTACAAGGTGAATACTGGCACAGCTCACCGTGTACTTTCCCTTAAAGAACAGGCCCCTAAGGCAAATCAAGCTTAGCTAGCATGCTTTCTTACACATCTGTGGGCCTCCCTGCCCTGCCCCATTGTTGAAAGTTTCCAAGAATCTCTCACAGGCTCACTCAGGCATGAGAAGCCTTGAAGCTGCCACGTTTTGAAAAAGCAATGCTGGCCAGGCTGCCGGTGACGTTCCCTCCTCTGTGGACGTGGCCGAGGTTTCCACGGAGGTCCAGGCTCTGAGCAGAGGCTCGGGTGCGCCCCGGGGAGGGCTGAGGGGAAGCGGGCGGGGAGGATGTGAGCCCTCGGTTTGCTTTTAAAAACTGCGATGACGCCAGCATTCAGGTGTGGGCTTCATGTGTAAGAGAGAAAGAACTTCGATCACACTTGGACTTGAATTTACTGCTGCAAAAGCCAAGTCACCTGTAAAGAAGAAATTCTGGAATAGTAAAACAGCCTTGTATAAAATAAAAAGGAATAATTCTACATTATGTAAGAACTGTTACGTTTCAAGAGGCCGTGTGAAAATAGTGTGCTTTGAAAAGAATGAACAGCTGATAACTTTGACATCCTAAGAAAATCTCCTCTGACTCTGCTGCTACATTCAAGTGTGTTCCTTCCTTTGTGCCCCTCCTTTTTTTTTTTTTTTAATTTTTAAAAATAAAGTAGCTACACTGGCGTTTCACAGAAACTGACTTTCAGGCCCTGTGCTACAGGATCTTGTTAAATTCCTCAAGTCATTACCACAGTGAAGTCCTTATATTTCTTCTGAGAACCAGCCCTCTTAAATGAGATCCAAAATGGATCCATTAGATCCTTAGTTGCTGAAATACTAAGACACGAACCGGGTTTCCCTCTCTTTTTTCCCCCTAAAAACAAAACCATGTAAGTTGATATTTAAGTAAGTGCAAATTGCTGATACAAACTTTGAAGGCCAATTAGGCGAGTGGAGGATGATTCACATGGAACTAATCGGCAAGTTAAGCTCTTAGCGTGAGAGATCAGTGCAAGGGAGAACCGGTGTGAGTGTAATTAATCATTTGAACACCACTCCTTCCCTCAGCCATGCCTGGTGCTTTTGGCATTTAGATTGCTGCTTTCTCTTTGGCAACTGTATTTCTATTTAAAAATAAAGTGGGTGTTTACAGTAACTTTAGTAAACCAGACATACACAGTCCCTCTGCATCCACAGATTCCACCAACTGCAGATCGAATTGCAGTTGGAATCGGCGGATACGGAATCTGCGGATACGGAATCTGCGGATACGGAGGACCGACTGTACTGGCTTCCCTCCCCATTTCTATGTTCCTTTCCCAATGTCTGTACCTCTTAAAAATTTTTCAGCTGGGGCAGGGCCCCTGAGTTTAAACTGAAGGTAACATCGTACACATGGGGCTTAACCCACCTTGTTGGCTACTTGGTTTGGAAAACGGAGGAAGTTGTGCCAACAGTGGCTCTGGCTTGGTGCGTCTGGGCGCCTGCGCAGCGCAAGCCAGGGAGGCGGAGTGCTGTGCGCTTGCGGGGGCCGGCGGGGCTGTGGTCTCGGCTGTTCGGCTCGCCACTGCCCGGACACTTCATTCACCGTGGCCAGAACAGGTAACAGGTATCAGTTGACACCTAGTGCCAAACTGAACTCTGTTTCTCAATCTGATTTGAAAAGTGGGATCAATGACCCGGCGTCTCGTCATCTTTGGAGGCGCTGGATTGCTGAAGGGGCCCAGGCCCCTCACTGTTCCCCTTGCGTTGCTCTGTTTAATTTTCTGAAGCGCTTGCTTATTGGACAAATGACTTTGAAATCTCTGTGGCGAAAAGGAGCCTCCACCGGGCGGTTCATTTAGTCTTCAAACCTTCATGCTATATCAGATGGATAAATGTTCGCCACCTGCCTTGCGTGTGTGTGAATGCCGTTTTGCTGCACCTGAAAAAAGTCAGTATCGATCCATCTGATCAAAGTAGAACATAGCAATTAGCCAACTTAATTGACCTCCGTCAGCCAACTTAAACTTCTTGAAAGGAACTGAGAAACATCCCTGCTGTCTCCATAAACATTTGTATCTTTCCTCTGGTTTTGATTTCTTGAAAATGTCTTTTAAAAACAACTTCTTTTTCTTGCTGTTAAAGATAAATTCAAGCAACAGTTCTAGAATACTCATTATTAACAGCAGTGTCAGTGAACATGCATGTGTAAACCTGTGTGCGTATGTGTATGCGTGTATGCTCAGTGCTTTCAGATTCAAAATCTTCTCCAACTTGTTAGTGCTTCTTAAAGTCACTTCACTGGTTTGTAATATGCACAGAGGTGAACTGTGCATATTACATTGATCATTGTTGGGACAATGTGACTCCCCATGACCGTTTTTTAAGATGTCTTTCAAGATGAATGCTCCCCCAGAGGCCTGGCTGTTACCGTTGCTACAGTTCTGTTCTTCCATCTCCTCTGCCACTTTAAGCTCCGCTCCCCATAGGTGGATGATTTCATGCACGATTATCAACCCAGTGTGTGTTTATTTGCACCTACTGTGTGTAAGGCTCTGTGGTAGACATTATAGGGAATGCAGAAGAGAAGAAAGGATGAAGGAATTTTTTTTTAACTATTACATGACAGATTCTGTATTAGATGCTAATGAGATTTACAGAAACCCAGGCATCTTGATTTTTAATGTTCTTCAAGAAAAACGCATCTCTCTTTCCAGTCTCTCATAGTATCAGAACCTCTTATGACAGGCCTGGGAAGTCAACTAGAGGTTTCGGTTGAAGTTTCTGAGCTGCAGGAAGGATTGCCCACCAGAAACCAAAAAAGTTATACAGGATGGCGATGATGCAGTTAAAGCTAAATACACCATATAATAGAAACTCAGCCCTCTGGTTCTTTGTGGAGGAAAATATTAGGTTTGCTTTTCCCCTGCCGCATCTCCTGAATTAGAATCCCTTGTTATTCACATCTGATGCATTTTCTTCTTTGTATTGGTAACAGAGGATTCTAATTTTAAAATAATTTTAAAAGCTAACGTTTTAAACTTTTGATGTTCTTGTTTCAAGTTTAAAAATAAAATTCTCCAGTGTTAAAGACCTTTAGAGTATACTAAACTTTGGGAAAAAATTTCTGCCAGTATCTCTAAAGTCTATCATGGTGTTCGCAAATGTAGATTTCCCAAATATAATGGAAACTGTCTAAGGGCAGGAGCTGGGTCTAGCTTGTTTACCGGGGCTGCAGGCCCAGAGGTTAGCACCAGCCTGCTCTGGGCAGGCACTTAAGAAATATTTGTGGAAGAAAGGGAGGGACGGCTGAGGGGAGAATCCCCGGAGAAGTGGGCCTTCTGCACCAAAGCGTGGAGGCCAGAACCAGATGGTGGCGGGCTGCGGGGAGCTAAAGAAGGGAACGTGGAGAAAGTGGGAACTGGGTGGAAAACCTCAGCCGGACTCTTCAGCCCAAGAGCAGCCCTGTGGATTTTGCACAGGGGAGTGATGTGATGACACCTGGATTTTATAAAAGCAAATGGAGGCGGTTATGCGTAGAATGCCTAAAAGGGAGGTAAAGAAATTAGGAGGCTACGAAATATCCCAACGAGTGAAGAAGAGGCATGAACCAGGGCAGTTGGCACTGACAGGGTTGAGCTGAGAGCAGCTTTACGGGACGGGGAGAGGGGAAAACGTAGGAGCAAAGGACAGGAGCCGAGGTGTCGGGCCCTGAGAGAGCGGGAGAGTGGAGGTGCCAGTCACCAGGGAAGGGAAGTGTGGGGATGGGAGAGGGGAGAAAGGAAGTTGAGCTTTTAGCCTGTGAGTGTGGAGGTGACCTTGAGGTGCCTGTGTGAGGCTGGTCAGCGTGTAGTTGGCCATACCATGATTGGGGTCGGGAGCAGAGGCCCAGATCTGGGAGTGATGGGCACAGAGGTTCTTGTACTGTCAAATTTGCTGACTCGAGCCAGATAAGCTCTTTTATTCCTGTGTAACTGTCTGTCGTCTCTTGGGTTTGCCCTGCCTGCTCTTTCACAGTTTCTCCTCACACGTGTTGGCCTTTCAGCTTAGCTACTGGGAACCTCACGATGAATAGCAGACGGAAACTCTGCCTGGGCTGGAAACCGAAGGGCACCCCTCAGATTGGACAACTCTCTTGCCAGACTTTTGGGAAAACTCCCTCCCAGCCCATCAGCACCCTCAGATTTTTTTCATGTGCTTTTTCTGCTGTTTCTCAAGTGTTGAACCAATTACTGCCCCACCACAAACTGACCCCACCTGACAACTCAGGCTTGCTGTTTGCCTTCGTTTTCCATTCCTGAACCCACGTTGGGTTAAGTCTTGTCATTTTCAGCCGAGCACTGACAATCATCCCTGCCAGGGAGCTCCTGTGAGGTCAGGTGCTGCCCGTTTGCTTATCAGGAGCCTGGGACACAGGCCTCTGGTATTTTAATCTGAGTCAAGTACCAACCTGAGCTTTGTAAAGGCGATCTCACGGCGCTCAGTGACGTTCCTGCAACTTTTCTTCTTTCTCTGCTGGTCATTACCGTTCATTTCTGTTTCCTTCTTTTCTGGTAAGTTGTTCCATTATTAATAAGTGTTCAATTGCACTGTGTTCTGCCCCCCTCTGCAATGAAAGCCATTCCATGCCTGGGATCACAGCTCAGACTTTCTTTGAAATTCCCCAAGAGCATAACACAGGGCTTTAAACACAGTGGGCTTTTAATAAATCCTTGATGATGATGTTAGCACGTTGGTCTTTCCCTCCCTGATGAGGTCAGAGGACCATCTGCTCGCTCAGGTCCGTCAAACGCAAACCCAGAAAGCAGCCTCGTCCAGGCTCTGGCTCCCGGCTCCGGGGCCATGTGATTTGAGGCGTGTAATCGTAATCCTGAGTTGTCAGCAGGGCAGGTGTCAGGTCCATGAAACAGGTAGCCCGAGTTGGGAGAAAGAACATTTTCCTGCGAGGTGGGAAGCTGGTTTGCGTCTTGGATCTTCAGTGACGGATACTGTGACTTAATCTGGTCGCTTAGCCCTGGTAGGTCTCAATTTTCTCATCTGTGAAATGAGGGAGAAGGACTCCATGCTCTCTGAGGCCCTCCCAGCTGTCACATTTCTGAATCTGTTATTAAGTCATGGCCAATAGGTGACTGTCACTCAGGTTCCTGTACATGATACTGCCATGTCTCCTTTGTAAGGTGCTGGCTTTTACACATTTGAGCATGGCAGAATTGATTGTACGTGGCCTTCCTGTTGACTAAATGGGAAAACTTCCATACATTATTTTTAGCAGAAATACAAACTCATATCAAAATGGAAAAAAAAAAACAAAATGTTTGTAAGACTATATGAGTAGTTCAAGGGTATTAAATGTTCAAAATGCTTGGGTATTTAAAAAATGGATAGGGGACCGTAATGGTTGATGTTGATAAATCATGGCATTTTTATGAGAAGTATAGAAAGGTTGGTGGCAAAGATGAGCTAATTAAATTGACATTTCCTCCACCCCCCTAGAGGCCCCAGTAATCCTGGACCTCCCACTGTGGAAATAAACATCTTCAATGCAGACTTTTAGAGGCTTGGGGAGGAAGGCGAGCACCATTAATCCCTTTCTTTGGGGAAAGGAGAATAAATTTCCAATTATAAATGTAGGAAGGCCATTCAAGAGTGAGTTTCATCTCTCATTATCTTCCTTTATTTCTCATTGAGGGCTGACATAGCACTAGAGATTCAAACACAGCTCTTGAGGTTTGAGATGGGGTGTTGTAATGCTACCCACCAGGGTTCTTGGACTCCTTAATCAGCAGAAATTGATAAGAGGCCAGACGAGAAATTCAGGCAAGGCTTTACTGGGACTCGTAGCGCAGCACTAGGGAGCGAAAGCACGTAACAGGTGCCCATGCTCGCTCACTGAGTGGGCAAGCCGGTCCTTTAAACGGGGTGAGGGTGGGGGCGGGATGGAGGGGGGGCTTAGGGTGGTCACCCCCCCCCTCACCCCCACAGTGGTACTGGGTGCAGGGATCGTGTGCAGGACCCTGCTTTTCTCCCGACACCTCAGAAGTGGCAGTTGGGTTTTTGGTCTTTTTGTATCTTGTTCACAGTCTGCCCCGACTGCATGCAGTTGTTTTTAGTCCCTTACGGTTTCCTTGCATCGGTTGCTGGAGGAGAGGCTCGTCCAGGGGCAAGCAGTGCAGCGGAGGGTCCCGGGTCCCAGCCTGTCTCTGTAGATCTGTGATGCACTCGGCTGTGGAAAACAGGAGTGGTGGACACTGAGCTTACTTATCCAGAGGCAAGACCGTCCGGCAAAATGGACTAAACTACCCTGGTCTTACGTGCCCTGCACCCACTAGCTTGGCCCTAGAACTTGCGCTTTGGCCCAGCGGTTTACGGTACCCCGGCTCTCCAGGAAGCCTGGCAGCGTCCTCGGGAGCAGCCGGGCTGGGTGGCACGCACCCGCCGCGCTGGACTGAGTCGGGGGCACCGCGATGTCGCCTCGCTCGCCCAGACACGGCCCAGGGTCTACAGCTGGGCCCCTCGGGGTGACGCCCGTGCTCCGGGGACTCGGAGGAAGAACGTTTGCACCCACCACAGCCGCCTGCGTGCTGGACGACTGTGCAGTAGGAAACGTCCAGACAGGCAGATCTCTAGGACAGAAAGCGGATGAGAGGTTTCCTAGGCGGGGGGTGGAGGGAGAATGGGAGGGACTGCTTATGGGCATGGGGTTTCTTTTTGAGGTTGATGAAAATGTTCTAAAATTCATTGGGGTAATGGTTGTTTAATTTTGTAGCCATACTAAAAACCAATGATTTGTGTGCTTTAAATAGGTGAATTGTCTGGTGTGTGAGTTGTATCTCAGTAAAGCCATTAGGGAAGAAGAATGTTTGGAGTTTAAGATTAGTTTATATTCAATATGAGAACTCTTTCCCCCTCCACCATTGATTTTGGCTGCCTTTTTCTTGATGTAGGGGCTTATGTTAATAGTATTTCCACTTAGAACAAGTGAATTTAAGGAATTACATAGTTTATAATATACAACTATCAAACGTATAGAAGAAAAGGGTAGCCAATGAATAAAAGCAAGTTTGTTGCGGCTTGCGTACATTTATCGTTAGATCCCCCCAAACTAAAAGCAAATCACCGTCCATTTGCTAAGTCTCCACAAACTGAAAGCGGTAACACATTAATGGCTCCTAATTAGTAGAGCAAGAAGGAAACCTAGAGACCATTAAGTCCAACTGTCTTTCCTTGCAGATAATCAGCTAACAGAGTAAGGAGTGGGGGGTCTGACTGCCCTCAACTTCTCACTGCTTCTCTTTCTGCCATACGTGCTGAGACCCAAAAACCTGAAAAGGAGAGAAAGGTAGTAAAGGAGTGACTGTTGTGGGCAGACGGTATGTCAGATTTCTGTTACGTCTGTATTTTCAATGTTGAATTAAGCCTTTTAAAGCTCTGCGTTGAACGGGATTGTGGATTTTGTGGTAGCCCAGCACGTTACACAAATGACTTTCCAGACCGGCATCCCAAGGTTGCTTTTCCAAACCTTCTCTCCCCTCAAGCCCTCCCACAGCCCGCCCCTGCTCACCCTCCTTGCCCTTGCTGCCACCTCAAGGTCACCCGAGGCCCGGTCGTCAGGCTCCCTGACGTTCCCTCCCCTGTACCTTCAAGTCTGTTGGCATCTTCAGCCAGCCTGCTTTCCTCCCCTCCTCCTCCTCCTCGGGAAGGGGTCACCCCAGCTCTTCGGGCTACCTCCCCCATGCTTTCTCCATCCTTTAGAGAACTGGCCCACTCCTCTGCCATCCCTCCTGCCCTTTGGCTGGAGAGGATGCTGGGAGCTGAGCAGGGGCCACGGATAGAAGGGAGACCTAGTGGGGTAGGAATTTTTGACTTGAAACTTCCTTGTGTAAAATGTTTTAAATTCTTTTTCAAACTACAAGTGGTTCTTATTGAGGGCTGTAGAAAGTAAGCCGTGAAATGGAGAGTATGAGAGTGGCGAGAATGTGGTTCTTGATTTTCACTGGGTACAAACCAGAGGCTTGGCCAGGGTGGAACAAGAACCAACTGAAGGGACTTCCCTGGAGGTCCAGTGGTTAAGACTCTGCACTTCCACTGCAGGGGGCACGGGTTCGTTCCCTTGTCGGGGAACTAAGATCCCGCATGCCACGCTGTGCAGCCAAAAAAAAAAAAAAAAAAAGGAGCCAACAGGAAGAACCCATTCCGTAAGTCCTTCATTTTTGACTCACCAACTTACAGAGTAATTGGCTAATGTTGATCTGCACCTCTAACTGTCTTCCAGGTTGAAATTTGCTATTTATAATAATAGCTACCATTAAGGAGTGCTACTGTTCCAGGCACTATTATCAAAACTCTGTCTTATCTAATTTAACCCCCAGGCAAACTTTTAATGATGATGATTCTCATCATTATTACCTTTCTACTAGTACGGAAGCTGAGGCACAAAGAGCTTAAATAACTTGCCCAAAGTCACACAGTCTTGACGTAGAGCACCTGTGTGTGATGCTTATACTGTCTTCTGGCTTCAATATCAGTGCTATTTGGAACTTGAAAGGTCATCAGACCTCTGCTTATGACAATATGAACCTGAGAGAATATGAATAAACTAAATAAGAGTATGAATAAACTAAATGTAACACAGAGAGATAGTTTTGATGTTCAGAACCCTCTGATGAGTGTGTATGTCGTGGGCTTAGAATGTTTGCTCTTCTGATGGCTTCTAGACTTGGGTAGCTCTATTAGGATATTTCAGAAGACCAGTCAGGGGGTGGAGGCCTCTGCAAGGCCTTCCACGGACGCCGTCCCACTCAGGTCTCAAAGCAAGTGGTTTCTGCCCTCTGGGCCTCTGTTTTCTCATCTGTAAATTGGGTGGTTTGGAATAATCTCCAGGGTTGCCTCCACCTGTCATGCTCTTTGATTATGACGTTTATTTACACATAAGGGGACCCTTTGGGGCTTCTGGAGGTCACTCCCCAGCTCTGTTTCTCTCAGGCCTTTCTCCTCCTGGCCTCCCAGACTTGCCCAGGCATCCTGTATGAGGCTATGGTTCACTCTTCCTTTGTGACACAACAAGGGACACTGAGGAATTTCAATATTCAATTTCTAGATAGCAGACTGTTCTGACTACATTCCATGTGTGTCCGTGACCTCCTTCCCTTAGCTCGTCCTCTGGTTCTTGCTGAAATTGTCCAAGTACATCTGGAACCTCTGACGTGTTATTTCCACGCTGCTCTAAGAACTATTGCCATCTCTCTTTAATCCTGGCCCAGATGTCCTAAGCCATCATCATGCCCCTGCTCAGATGGTGGTTGGACTCTCTTCTGACTGGACTTCTTGTGGAAAACATCAAATCACCTTCTGAGGCCTGTGCTGCCCCGCACTTCCTAGAGCCATATCTTCGAGGAAATACATTTTTTAGAGTCATAGGAGGTCTGAGGGAGAGACCTAGTTCAGCCTGCCCCCTCCCCTGGGCTTATCCTCTGTCACTTTATAGTCCTGGGAACTGAGGCTCAAAGATGCTGAATGCCATATCCAAGGGTCGGTGAGTGGAGAGAATGTTCTAGGTCCCAGACCAGCACCCTGCCTTACTCAGTACTGCCCTTACCAACACACACGCACTTCTATCTCATGTCAAAGGTTACAAAACGTCAATGATTATGGTATTAATTAATGGCAAAAGTTTAGCCTTGCCTTTGTAAATTGCCCCTTTTGGTTACCTCAGAGGAAGCTTTTAGGCGGGAGCCTTAGGCACGTCACTTGGCTCCATTGTACCCCAGTTTTATTATTTTCGAGTGGAAAAATGCACCTGGCTCTTTCTATCACATAGGAATGTTGTGGAAATAAATATGAATATGGATTTTTCCAGGCTTTACAGTCATTCCAAGGATCACACATTTTGTGTAAAATTGCATTCACTCTTCTGATTGTCTGCTTGTCTAAGGCTTTCAGTAAATCTGATTCATATATTTTTATATTCATAGTGATTATAAAATGTACATTCTGAATTTTGACAAAGTGTGCTTGTTCCTAATTTCACTGGTTACTGGAAAACAATGAGCCTTAAAAAAATTCTTCCACACATTGGAAGTAGATATTGTGGGTTGGGGCTACTTATGTGATTATTGAAAAATTGAGTTAAGGCAGAATCAAGATGAGAATTTGTAAAGTTTTATATGCCAGGCCATTATGGGAGGGCCTGTATCCTTATACAAAATCTGTAATGAATAATTATCCATGTCTGAAACTGAAGGGAAAGGCAAAGAATTTGGAAGGAGATAGCATCTGTGCTAAGGAGTTTAGTACCTTTTTGACTCTGCCTTTCTAGCCCTTTAGTTTGTAAATCCATACGTTGCTTTGAACGTAGTATTATTAAACATTTCATTAATGAATTAATAGTGAATGCAATGAATTATTCTTCACTGTAAAGTTTCACATTTTAATCAAACCAGGGTTGGACAGACTATAATGGGACAGGCATTCAGGCAGGTACGTTTGTAATTATAACACACTTAATACACTAGACTCTCCACACTCTGCACCAGACGAATCCCATCGTAGCCACAGTTCAGTAGACTCTTGGTTCTCACGTGTGGTCCGCAGACCCGCTGCAGCTGTATCAGCATCTTCTGCTGCTTTGAACGCCCCATCCCACACCTGCCAGGTCAGACGCTGCATTGTCACGTGATCCCCAGGTGACTCCGTTGCTCATTAGAGTTTGAGAAGCACTGACTCTGCAGCTTTCAATTCTGTTCTTTCCCACTGGTCCGTAACAGAATGTTACATATTCATATCCAATACGCCTAAGAAAACAGTCTATGAAACTGGTGCTGCTTGTAATTCTGTCCTTTGCTGAATATAATTATCCTTTACTATTCCCCCCTCCCCCAAAAAAGTTATTTTACATGTGTTGTCAGTTTTACAAAGTTTATAACCTGGTCCGCCTGTCTTTCATTAAGTTGATTGTTCCTGCTTTGATTTTTATGCCTGAAAGTAATTTGTAATCTTACAATTCCTAGTGTTCTTGTTTTATTTGGAATAACCTTTTACAAATTAATGTTTGGGAGGAAAAAGACCGTTAGCCAAGAGCAATGATTGCTTTTTTTGGCCAGTGTTTAAAACCCCCAAAGAGGGCATTCACTTTGATTTTCTTCCCTTTTGTTCTTAGTAGGAAGTGGTATAAAGGAGGATTTTTATGTTTGAGGAAAAAAATCAATATAAGTAAGAATCAAACTCTTGTTGATATAGCCATTTTCATCCTGAAAATCCTTTTCCTCCTTCTCAGTCTATCTGATGAATTTCAGCTGTCATCATTGAACATGGCCAGATCCTGCTATTTAAAATCATTGGGAGTTACACTGATTTTTTTCCCCCCTCCTCTCACGTTTTCTAATAAGCTAAGGAAAGCAAATTCAGTTAATTGGCAGGAGCGGCTCTGCACTTGGCAGTTGTGCCGGTTGCATTCAGATAAGGATGTGCCGTCTCAGGACGTAAAGACAGCAGCCGAGGTGCCAGGGCTGGTCCTGGAGATGAGAATGCACTCCCTTCCCTCAGCCCAAGGAGGCCCTCCACGAGTTGCTGCACCACCACAGTGTCATTAAGACCTCATACAGCTCAGTCCTGGTGGATTTCATCTGGAAAAGAAGGAAAGGTTAAGGAGGCTTGAACATTCTAGACTGATGGGGAACTCTCACTGACAATCATGATGCAGTGATACCACCTGCCTCTCTAAAGACATCTGTGTCCCGCTAACTAGACAGACTTTGGTTCGTTGGGGCTTTCGAATGCCCACTTTGGGAGAGGAAGGTGAAGTGGGACTGTCTTTCCCTGTGAATCCCTCATACGCTGTCCAGTGGGGCTGGGCAGGGAATGGAGGTCGGTTCTCAAGGGCACAGTTAGCAGAGGCGAAGACCAGACTTCCTCAGATGCTGGGGGTTTGCTGATCCACTAGTCTGGTGACCAGCGTAAGACGGTTGGGGGAAAGCGGGACAGACTTCCTGAAGGGTCTAGGAAAACAGATTCAAACAGGGGAGTCACAGGTGAGAGCAGGGGAGACTTAGCGGGAGTGACAGTGAGTATGGAACGAAATACTAGATCCTGGAGTGAAGTGATTGCAGAAGAGCGCCCACTCAGAGCCCTGCCCCATCCTCTCCAGGAGATGAATCATCCTCAAAAATGGCTGAAGTGGGGTGGAGGCTGGACCAGGTCAGAAACTTCTGGAGCTGTGTTGGAGCACACCTGCCCAGGCCAGGCCCTCCCAGGGCAGCCATGGGCCACAGGGTTTAGTAATTAAGTTGTTTACTACTTGAGTAGTTGACTAGTTGAGAACTTGGGTTCCGAGCCAGCCACACTGCAGATGGCATTCTGGCTCTTCCCCTTACCAGCTGTGTGACTTTCCCCCAATGATTATACCTCTCTGATCCCCATCTCCTCATCTGTAAAACAATGGTGATATCAATAGTAACCATTTCATGGGAATGTTATCAGAGTTGGGAGAAGTCCTCTGTGTATAACGCTTGGCAGAATACCTGTCATATAAGGAAACACTCAGGGAAAGTAAAATGTCCTTTCATGGCTGGAACCTAGTTTTATTGAGAGGGAAATCTCAGCTCTTGTCCAACTCAAAAGAACAAGGTGAACAAAGTAACTCTGATTATAATTCTAGACATTAGATTAGAATCGCTGTTTTCATTTCTTCTGAAGGACTTGCCATTTGAGTTACAATGAATAGAAAATGTTGTCCTCCTACTTATCAACTTCTTCCAAACACAGATGTTTTTGAAAACTTGTGGTGACAACAAATGACCTGGAAATTAGTCTTTAACCGGTTCTCTTCCCTCCTCCCCTGTCATCCCACGGGAAGAATTCCCTGACCAGGAGTGCACCCCTTCCCAACGACTCCCAAGCCCGCAGCGGAGCCCGGTTCCACACATCCTACGACAAGAGGTACATCATCAAGACCATCACGAGTGAAGATGTGGCCGAAATGCACAACATCCTAAAGAAATACCACCAGGTAATGTTTATCTTTATGTGAAACTCTGAGAAGGTTGACATTTGTGACAAATTATCATCAAGGCCAAAGATTTAAATATATAGTTAGGACATGACTAGAACACATTTGACACAAAAATTCCCTCTAGCTGTGTTTTTAAAAATTACTGTGGCCGGATTACCAACAGTTAACATTTAGGAATGATAGATCGGTAGTTAATATACGTAACACGTTTAATCTAAATACCCTTCTGTACAATAGTTGTGATGATTACCATTCTGATTTTAAAATCAGTCTGCTTAAGGTTTGGCAACATTTCGGAGGTTATTTTGCACGTGCTGGAAGTGAGGTGCTGACCTCTGAGTATTTATACATTTACACCTACAGATCCTCTCCTGCTTTCACTGGTCTCTTCCTGTCCTGGCCCCAGAAAGGCCCACCCCCCGACTCACAGTCTCCTGCCCAGAAGAGTTTCTGATTTTAGAAAGTGTTTGTCTACTCACTACCTCCTTTTCACGTCAGCATTATCCCCTCATCATCACCTGGGGATAAAGTGAAACTACCCTTGGGAACAGCCGTCTCTTTCTGTTTCTTTCCCACCCCCCAAACCCCCCTCCCCCACTCTCTTCCTCAGTAAATTCCAGCACAAAGGCCTGGTAGAGCACACGGTCCCAGCCCCCAGCTAGAGCTGTATGAGGTCGTACTGTGAAGTAGTAACAGCATGAAGTCCCACGTCAGACAGTCCTGGGTTCAGATCTCAGCCCTGTCACTTACTAATAGCCACGTGACTTCTGGACTTTAAAGCCTCAGATTCTTGATTTATACGGTGGAGGTGGAAACATCAGCTGACTCCGGAGCCCTGAAGATTGTAGGGCAGGTACTCAGCACAGTGTCTGCCACACGCCAGGCTCTCCACACGTGGTGGGGTCATAGCGGTCATCAAGTCCTACAACAGTGGCCAGTAACAACTGTGTCACCTTGAGAAAGTGTAGTCTTATGGCATGAATGTGACCATTGATGGCAATATCGCAGCAGCCACCTTGAGAACTGGTGTTTAAACCACACACTGAAACACACTCACACAAACATACACACACGCTGTTGCTGTTAACCAGAGGCTTCTCAAGTGTTTAAACCATCACATCAAGTACCAGCCTCTCAAAGTGACTCCTTCAAAGGCACTGCTTGGTTGGATTTGTAGGCTCTGAGGTGCCTGTAAAAGTCAGCTTCCTTCCTTTACTGTCACGCTTTCTGCTGTAACATCAGGAATTATTTCTTTTTTTTATAAATTTATTTATTTATTTACTTATTTTTTGGCTGCGTTGGGTCTTCGTTGCTGCATGCAGGCTTTCTCTAGTTGCGGCGAGCGGGGGCTACTCTTCATTGCGGTGCGCGGGCTTCTCATTGCGGTGGCTCCTCTTGTTGCAGAGCACGGGCTCTAGGCACGTGGGCTTCAGTTTTTGTGGCACGCGGGCTCAGTAGTTGTGGCACATGGGCTTCAGTAGTTGTGGCTCGCAGGCTGTAGAGCGCAGGCTCAGTAGTTGTGGCGCACGGGCTTAGTTGCTCTGCGGCATGTGGGATCTTCCCAGACCAGGGCTCGAACCTGTGTCCCCTGCATTGGCAGATGGGTTCTTAACCACCGCGCCACCAGGGAAGTCCCAGGAATTATTTCTTGCCAGTTGCTTCTTCTTCTCAAATATGATCAACTGCATTTTTTTAAATTTTATTTATTTTTTTTAACATCTTTATTGGAGTATAATTGCTTTACAGTGGTGTGTTAGTTTCTGCTGTATAACAGTGAATCAGCTTTACATATACGTATATCCCCATATCCCCTCCCTCTTGTGTCTCCCTCCCACCCTCCCTATCCCACCCCTCTAGGTGGACACAAAGCACCGAGCTTGATCAACTGCATTTTGTTTGCAGTGAGGTCTATGAACAAGCTACTTTCTGTTTCTGGAAACTTGGACTGCCCCTCATTTGTTTTTTTCAAAAACACTGGTCAGCCTCTAAGTCCATTAAGCATCTAATCAATCTTTTATAACATCTATTCCTTTTGAAATCTGTCGTACAGCACTTACGCTGTTGCCGATTGTGAAGGATATTTTAAAGTGCTGGGTTAGTACCTATGAGGGTAAAAACGCTCAGGCGTTGGCTTCTGAATAAATGGAATTCTAGGATGCAGCTTTAGCCATTCACTCCTCTCAGGAACTTAATGTCGCGCTGATGCATTCTTTTTTTGCTTTCTTTAAATTGTCTCAGAACTTTCAAAGCAATGTGATACCTCAATGACTGATGAAAACATATTATTCTGATAAGTGACTATGATACTATTCTAATACAGTGTGACATGCAATTCAAATATCAACTTCTTGATGACATCTTTGAGTTCAGAATTTTTTGACTTTACAGAAATTACAGTTTGAAACGTTTCCTCTGGGGTAGTTACTGTAACAAACATGCAGATTTGACATATCATCATTATTACATAAAATACATTGGGGACCAAAATAAGTCTATTAACATGCTCCAGGGGCTGTCACAGTACTAAATATTTCATTTCAGTGCTACAGAATGGGTATTTTCTTGGTATATTCTTTATCCAGAAAAAGCTCATTTCTCATTTCTTCAGCATCTGTGTTTTGCTTCTTATAAAAAGTATTTTAAATATAAAGGGTCTTAGTGTTAACCTTAAAACAGAGTGTTGTAGGTCAATTATTCTTGAAAAACAAACAAAGCCATAGAAAAAGGGATCAGATTTGTGGTTACCAGAGGTGGGGGAATTGGATGGATGAAGGTAGTCAAAAGGTAAAAGCTTCTAGTTGTAAGATAAATAAGTACTCGGAATGCAATGTACAACATGATAAATATTAATGCTGCTCTAGGTTATATATGCAAGCTGTTAAGAGAGGAAATCCTAAGAGTTCTCGTCAGAAGGAAAATATTTTTTTCCCATTTCTTTAATGTTGTGTCTCTGTGAGATGCTGGATGCTCACTAAACTTTCTGTGATCATCATCTCATGACGTATGTGGGAGTCAAATCATTGTGTGGTGCGCCTTAAACTTGTACAGTGCCGTATGTCAATTATATTCAATGAAACTGGGAGAAAACAACTTTTAAATAAACAGAGGTAAAGGGTCTTAGTGATTGAGAATCACCGTTGTTAATATGATTTATTTAAAGGACACTACTTTGAAGGTCAGGAGACCTAAGTCATAGTTTGTCACAAACTGGTTACTTAAGCGATGTCTGAGCCTCAGTTTCCCCATCTGCATTTCATTCATCCTTTCATTCGTTTGTGCATGTATTTACCCTTTTTCTTATTGAAGTATAATTGACTTACAATATTATACTAGTTTCAGGTGTGCAGCATAGTGCTGCAATATTTTTATAGATTATGCACCACACAAAGTTATTATAATACTATTGACTGTATTCCCTGTGCCATGTGTTTACTCTTGACCTAATTCCAGAGAGGACGTAAGGTGGCCTAGCCTACTTTTAGGATTTATGTCTAGTCAGAATTTTTCTGTCTCCTGCTTCGGTGGGGACTGTCATTTCATTTATTTCTTCTTGCTTTTTGTTGCTTTTACCTTCGAATGTGCCTTTGCTTCTGAACCCCCCCCCCCCCCCCCGTCTGGACAAGTCAGTAGGCGTGTTCAGATCCCAGATCAGTAGATGGACAGGCTCTCAGAGAGGGCGGCTCCTGCGAAATAAATTGGATGGGCTTTCTGACAGCTTTGGTTACTCTATGGCGCTTGACGTCTCTTTTTTCTTTTCTTTCATTGTTTTTTTGTTTTAGTAAGATATATCCAGAGGTGCAGCTGTATTCTGGAAGGTTAAAATTACCCTAAGGCCAGCCTCTGGAGAAGTAGAACATTGCTAGATATTTAAATAAATTCCTCCTGGGGTTACTTTTCTGATGAGCCAACCTCACCAGCAGTGCTGTGTGACAGGTGGTTTCCAGAGCACAGACTCTGCAGCTGGCTGCTTTGCTCCTGACCTGCTGTGTGACCTTGGCCAAGTTTCCTACCCTCTCTGCACCTGCTTCTCTGTCTGTACAATTTGGATAATAGTACCTCCTTCATCCAGTGTTGTACTAATCAGGTGAATTGATATTTATTATAGAACCTGCTCAGAACAGTGCCTGGTATATGATAAGTGCTATGTAAATGATCGAATAAGATCATTAAATACCTTTCTTGCGCATACTTAGTCGCCGTAGTCCCGGTGTCGAAATCATTTGCTCTTTGAATCCACTAGGGGGCCTGGTTTCTGGTAGAGTATGGCACAGGTGCAGAAAAACCTGAAGATTCAAACCATAAGGAGTTAGACTTTTTTCCCCAAGCTCCAGCATCTTGCCTTAGTCCTTATTTGCTGCCCAAATCCTACCCTAATTTCCACTGTTCGCTAAGAAAGCGTAGCATCATCTTTCAGACCAGTGGAAAATTTATATTAAGCAGAGTAAACTTTTATGTCTCTTTTCCTTTGTTTTTCTCTTTTTTTATGGTTGGGAAAATAACTTAGTGCTTTGGTGTAAATATCCTTTTCTTCAAATTTCTGTTAGGTTAGGACAAACTCAGGTCTTATAAATTACGATTATCCAAAGAAGAGGGGATATATGTATACGTATAGCTAATTCACTTTGCTGTACAGCGGAAACTAACACAACATTGTAAAGCAACTATACTCCAATAAAAATTTAAAAATATAATAAATGAATGACAGTTATCACCTGATTAGCTGAGCAATGCTGAAGAGCATTCAAAAAGGAAAAAATGGTCAAGAACCTTCTTGAATGTCTTATTTCTTCTAAATTGACTGATTTTTTTTTTTTTTGACTGACCTGAATTCATTGGGAGTTTTGGTATCGTGTGGCTTCAGCTTTAATTAAGAGTTGATGTCAATAAAATTTTAGAAATTTTAGGGGAGGGAACAAGTTCCAATGCCAATGCAAACGATCAAGAAATGCCTTATGAAAATAGTGTTAGGAATATCTTTTATGTTTTTGAAATGTAGTGTTTAAATTTATTTTTTTATTTCAAAGTGACTGAGTTGACAAATTGACAAAATTGATAAAGTAACCTAAAAATCCTTTCTTATCCTTTGTTATTTGGGAGACAGTAACTTGAGCCAAATCTAGAAGTTACATCTAAAAATCTGAAATCCTTGTTGAAAAAGCTAGCTAGTACCTCAAGTTTCAGTAAAGGATTTGGGGGTGAATGCTTGACTTTTTTGGAACCTCCTTGGAGTACATCTTTTTATCCTCCCACGGACAGTCACATTGGCCACAAACAGAGAAACTGAGAAAACAGGTCCCATAAAAGCCAAAAATTAAAATTTAAAAATTGAGGGCGTGGTGCCCAAAGAGAAGAAGTTACACACTCCGTCAGCGCTTCCCAAACTGCCGATTATAGACGGAACCCCCGCGCATCTTGTAAAAAATTTACATTCCAACTCAGTAGATCTTGGGTGGACCTGAGATGCTGTGTTCTTCACGTGCTCCCGGGTGATGCTGACGAAGCCCCTGTAAGTGGCAGCACAGGACCAGCTTTCCAGAGCAGGAGAAACGTTCCGAGTCTGCTCTTTGGCTTTTTTGTTCTCTTTGGAGGAAAGGCCAGTCGAAATGTGAAAAACACATTAAAGTTTTAAGCCCTATAAGCACCTGGAACTATGAGATTCAGGGCAACTCCCAGCAGAGCCTCTGTGCCTTCAGAAGCTGCACATACTTTCCTTGCTTCTCTCTTAGTAAAGTCTGGGAGGCGCTGCCACCTCCAGGGTCCCTGTGGCCTGGGGAGCGCCCCTTCCAGTTCCACTCTGCAGACACTTTGCAGATGGGGGCATCACCGCCTGTTCCCAGCGTCCCAGCCGTCGTTCCCCAGGTTTCCAGCTGCGCGGCCCACTCATCAGCACGTGTTTCCTGCAGCACGTTATCTCCAGTTTCTGGAATTCCCGTTGTTCTTTTTTCTTCATATATCGCCTGTCTCCCCGCCTCTCTCCAACATCTACGGATTTGACATTTTCATTCTAGCCTCCACGGCACTTCACTTTCCTTTCCCGTTTTCCGTCTCCAAACATCTCTGCTCAGTTTGGGGTAAATTTCTCAACTGTGTCACCCACTCCTAATTCTCTATTCAGCTGTTCTAATCTGTTGCCTCCCCGTCCAATGATATTTTATTTCAAAGATCATATTTTTCCTTCTAGAAGTTCCATTTGAAAAAATCCACCAGTGCACTCCTGATCGTTTTTCATTATATAATATGCTCCTTTCTGAACTTGCATCCTTTTATTTCTTCAAACGCTTTATGCCTAACTCTTCAAGTTCTCTTTCCGGTAGTGCTAAGCTCTGCCGTCCCTGGAGGTCCTGCATTTGTTGCCTCTTGTGTCTGCTGCTCGGGAGTGACTGGCCCGAGCAGAAAGCCCACAGCATGTGGAGTCAGGATACCGACTGGGGATGGAAGCCAGTGCAGGAAGAGGAAGGGGGGAGGACTGGACAGAGGGGAGGGCAGGCTTCCAGGCAGGCCCCCCCAGGACACCGCCAACCTGGGGGGGCCCTTTGGGGTCCTCTACCCAGATGCTGCCATGTTGGGCCAAAGGGACAGGAAGGCAGGCCCAGAAGGAGCTGCCAACCAAAGGCTGCCGACTGCGCGCCAGAGCCGGCAGCCGGTCCTCCCAGAGCGCGTAGCGCCGGGATGTTCGGGGCAGTCCGTCTGCATTTCAGTTGTAACCGCTGAGTCAACTCCATCTGTACTTACGGTAAGGTGAGTTTTTTTGTTTTGGGTTTTTTTTTGGTCTTTTTGGCCACACTGCACGGCTTATGGGACCTTAGTTCCCCGACCAGGGATTGAACCTGGGCCCTTGGCAGTGAGAGCTCAGAGTCCTAACCACTGGACCGCCAGAGAAGTCCCTGATAAGGTGTTTTTTACAAAGTCACTTCATCTTTAATGGTGATGTTATGTATGGGTCTTTAGAACAGCATAACAAACAGAGTTAGGAGCACCAATGTTTGCATTCAGGTATATTCTGCAATATCTCAGTACTAAGAATGTTTGTAAATACTGCAGAGGAATGTTTATTCCTTTTAAGCCTGCTTTTTATTAAGTTTAAGAAAAGCAGTAAAATTTTATACTTACATTAGCTTAAATGGAGTCATCCTTACATTCTTTTATGACTTAAAACTATTTGAAACCAAAAGATATCATATTAACGGACACAGACCATTATCCCAAAATTCAAGGAATTTTGAAGGATAATTCAAAATATTCAAGGAATGTTTGGATTATTTATTTATTCGGTCCTTTTAAAGCAAACCAATCCTTAATTTCAGGCTGGCTTCTTTCTTTCTGTCTTTTCTTTCTTTTTTCCTTCCTTCCTTTTTTTCCTCTTTCCTTTTTCTCTCCTTCCCTCCTTCCTTCTTTCTTTCCCTTTTTCTTTCTTTCTCTCCCCCCTACCCTTATGAAAAGAATGTTGTTGGAACGATCTATAAACATAGGCAGAGGCACAATAAGGATGACAAATAATTTAACCTTTCAAAAACATTAACTGAAGCAAGACTTTACATTGAAGTATTAATTTGATGCTATATTAAATTGTCACTTCAAGCCTCTAAAAAAAATGAGTGAAACATGATAATAACAGCAATTTCCAAGAGCTGGAGCCCAGGTTCACACTATCATGCGGAGATATAAATATTTATCCGTTCCAGTACATCACTTAGAATCCTCTCTGCTGAAACCTTCAGTCAGCTGTGAATCTTTTAATGGCATTTCATTTTGCATGAGAAGAAGCAACAAATCAGGGATTCATAATACTTGTTATTCTTGTTGAGCACCCAAGAGCAAAGGAAACCGAGATCTTGTGGCTATTGCATTTTATGTTTTTAAAATTCCTATTTCACCACGTCAGTTTGTCATTACATTACAGTTCTGACAAGCTATTATACAGGAAAAAGCTCTAAGGGAGACTAATGAAGAGATAAAATTTGCCTTTACTGGTGCCACCATGGAGTTTTGTACAAGAAGATATTTTTTAAAAGAAGACAGAAAAAAGTAAAAACTGTTATTGGTTACAGATGAACATTGCCAGCAAATACAAGTGTCTGAGAAGCACTCTTGGAAAAAACAGAAGCCACCGCAGGATAAATGACAACGCAAGGTGACACGAGGCATCCGGCTATGAAAATGCAAAAGTGAAAAATACTTAATAAAAAACAATATTATTAAAATGCAAATGTAGGTAATGTGAGTTTAACACTGAGAATATGGACGCTGATCCCAAGAATACTTGTGATGGTTTTAGCTCCATACAGTAAGTGTAAGAAGAATTGATGACCATCAAGGTCACTTGTTAAAAATTTGGGACTAACTATTCCATGCCTTATTCAGATGGAAGCTCAGTGTCGTCGCTGAATTGCAGGCATCTGAAAGCTGCCAGTTCGTGTGCCAGACAAGACTTTCCCTGTTTGATGTGAGAGAAGGTGACCTAGAGAGCCTGGAGGGGTGGAAATAACGGGCCAGCTTTGGGCCGCAGATGGGAAGGCCTCTGGGAAAGGACCGAATCTAAGGAGCCGCTGAAAGGAAGGCTCTGCAGGCTCGTACATACACAGCTGGGGCTCTCATAACAGTCATCCCTCTGGCAGATGTGCGCTCTTAATTCCTGATCCACACGTGGAGGACCAGCCTTGCCTAGTGTTTGGTCCACTTGTGACCTCTTATCTCCCTTGGGACCTCAGAGTGGCAGAGGGCAGAAGTCCACAGACTCATCTGACCTCTAGGAAAGAGTCTACTGGGCGGCACTAGGGCACTGCACCTGTTGAGTCTGTAAATTGAGATTTTAACATGGCAGACAAGGAACATCTGCGTTATGTCCTTTGCCAGTGAGGCAGGATTGCCTTGTAGCCACATCAGGACAGTGGTTGAAAGTGAAAGAAATACCTACACTTATTTTATTTTTATTTTATTTTTTATTTTATTTTATTTCATTTATCTTATTTTATTTTATATTTTTTGGCCACGCCGAGCTGCTTGTGGGATCTTAGTTCCCCGACCAGGGATTGAACCTGCACCCTGGCAGTGGAAGCGCTGAGTCCTGACCACCGGACCACCAGGGAATTCCCCTACACCTTTTTTAAAGAGTGACCCTCGGGATTAAGTCGCTATTTCTCCATTCTTGCAATTACAAGAATTGGAAATTAAGCATGTAAAAAGAAGGAAGCAAAGATTCATCCTTAGATTGTCTTGTAGTCAAATCAACAATGTTAAAAAGGAATTAATAGATGCTGAGGATGTTTTTAACTATTAAGAAAAGGTTGCTCGTGCCAAAAAACTGATCATGATTCTGTAGTGCCACCAATACACTCCTTTAAAATAATATTGGCAGCATTTGTTTACAGGCGGTTTTGTTAATTTGTCAGCGATTAAGCTTTTGAAGGGGAAGTGCTTAGAGTTCTGACCCCAAAAGCAACATGAGTGAGAAATAGAATTTTTTAGTGTTTCTTTTATATTTACAAAAATATTGCCTCACTTTGTAAACAAATACACACACATGCAACATTATTCATTTTTGGAAAGTCTGTTCTGTGGAGATCCCCTGAAATTGGGAGTTCCCATCCTGCCTTTAAATAGAATCCGTTTCTCAGGGAGCATTTGAGGAGCACGTCAGGTGGAAGCCTCGCCTCCCTCGCCCTCTCCTTCCCTACTTCCTTTCCCACCCCTCGCCCCAGGGTCCTGGTTTCATCGGCTCCTGCTTGAATCACCGCTGTCCTTCCAGTGCTGTTTCCCTGATCTTCACACCCTTCACAAAACCCCTGTGCTCTAGCTACTAATATTATGCGTCATCCCCAAATGCAGAGACAGAGAGAGGTTGAATAATTCCCCAAGGTCACACAGCTAGTGAATGTGGAGCTGGGTCAGGAAGGCTCGAGCAGCGTGGTGTGGCCATGAGTTTACGGTCTCCCTAGATGTGGGATAACGCCCAGCTGTTTGTGGGGCGAGGGAACCCTCATAGATGTGCCCACTGGTGTAGGGGTGTGTGCACAGCATTTCCCGGGTCAGCTGGTGAAGAATCTGAGAGGAATCATATCTGGGCCTGTTTGTGTCAACTCCCACACGCAGTGACTCCTTGTGCAGTGGTGCCCCAGCTGGGGGCTCACAGACCCAGTGAGACATTCCTCCACTGACAGGAAACGGTGTCTTCCCAGTGCCCGCACCCAGAAATTCAGTTCGCTGGGAGAGTTTTCTCTTCTGCAAAGTCTGGACGCATAAATGCTTTCTAAACCTTTGCTACCAACCGCTGCTTGTCAATACTGGACTCTAACACGATAGGCTTTCTGTGGTTGTGGTTTTGTACATATTTATAAACTCAGGAGTTTTAAGTTTATTAAATCTCTATTTTTCAAGGTGTTCATCAGAGAGCCTCATAGGTGAGCCTTGCCTTTGAGAACAAGTGCACATAGAAACTTGCTGATGAAGTGGATCAAATTTGATCTATTTTTTTAACATGGAGTAATTGATTTAATCTTAAAGATAGAGGAGTTGTGGAATGTAATCTGTATGTGTGTTTTCCCCTGGGGGAAGAAAACAGCTTGTCGGTGATTTCCTGTGTAGTAGTCAGGTTTCCTTAACATACTCATCAATATGGACAGTGGTCAGTATCTGCTCTGTTCTGGGTGCTCTGTGACTCTGTACCAAGATTTTGATCTAAGAGACATCTTCTGCCAGCAGGACTTTTAAAAGATAGGCCATGATGAGAATAACTGAGCAGAATGGCACAAAGGCAGGGGACTTGAACAGCCAAACAGAAACCTGTGTGCCTCCATGTGTTTAAGGCCCATCCAACCATCTCTCTTCAGAGGTACCAGACAACCACTCTTTATTTCTTTACATCAGATGTGAGAAATCTTCATTTCAGCCAAGAGCTCTTTACCACCTGTTTTGCATTAGCGAAAATCAAGTTAATTTACTGTTTTTTGAAAGGCGAGAAATAGAAAATGTTCCTCTGATCAGACTTCACATTAAGAACAGGTTGGGGGTGAAACTCAGAAAAATCCATCAAACTAAAATATGTAGCTCAATTATGGTCAGTAAGATTTTTTTTAAGGGCAGGAGCATCTTTAAAGTCTTCCAAAACTCTGGGTGGCAAAAATCAAACTCCTCTACTGATGCTGTTCATCTTTTCTTTAATGATAAAGACTAAAGGCTTTTTTTAAAAAAAATCTTAAGATGGTTTAATATTATCAGAGTTGATTATTACAGTATTTACCACTAAGAAGTTTGAAAGGGCATTCTGATTACTTTCGTATTTTTATAAAATGTTCACTGTACAACAGAAAAATTCAAGAATATTTTTTTTGCTTTTTGAAAAAGGAAGAAAGCAGTTACCCTAAATTTCACCATTACCATGGTGACCATTCTTCCAGACACATCTCTGTAAATAGGCACAATAGGTCCAATTTTTACAATTTTGGAATCATGTTACTCATGCTGTTCAGTTATCCTAGAGAGTTCACACACATGTCATGGGAATAAAAGAGCTTTTTTGAAATCTTCTTTCCCCTTCATTTTAAAGAAAAGAAAACCTAACTTTCCTTTGGAAGGTGCAATGGGACCCAGTTTGTAAGGATGGTCTTTTGAGGAGAAGTGTCTCCATCTTGTGGCCTTTTAGAGTATGGTCATTCAAGACTGATAAACTCATGTTGTGTTTTTGCAACTCTCCTTGGAAATGGTGTCAGTTCTGGGACTTGTTCAGTGGATTTGATGAATCCAACATGGGGCCAGAGAGTGTCCATCTGTCTGTAGAGCGAGGGCAAGCCCTTTTTCACACCACTGCTCTGGTGGGCAGTTTATTTATTTCTTCATTGACATGAATTTTTTATTCAATGTCACTTGTAAATATACAAAGTATTCATTTTAATGTATCCAAAAAAAGAAGAATATTTTTTCATAAATTACTTTTTTTAACTTTATTGAAGTATAGTTAATTTATAATGTTGTATTAATTTCTGCTGTACAGCAAAGTGACTCAGTTATACATATATATATTCTTTTCATATTCTTTTCCACTATGGTTTGTCACAGAATATTGAATATAGTTCCCTGTGCTATACAGTATGATGTTGTTTATCCATCCTATATATAATAGTTTGCCTCTGCTAAAATCAAATTCCCATTCCTGCCCTCCCTCCCCCTTGGCAACCACAAGTCTTCTCTATAGCTGTGAGTCTGTTTTTGTTTCATAGCTATGTTGATCTATATCGTATTTTAGATTCCATATATAAGTGATATATGGCATTTGTCTTTCCTGTTTACTTACTTCGCTTAGTATGATAATCTCTAGGTCCATCCATGTTGCTGCAAATGGCACTATTCAATTCTTTTTGATGGCTGAGTAATATTCCATTGTATATACATACCACATCTTCTTTATCCATTCCTCTGTGGATGGACATTTAGGTTGTTTCCATGTCTTGGCTACTGTGAATAGTGCTGCTATGAACATAGGGGTGCATGTATCTTTTCAAAGTATCATTTTTTCTCAGTATATGCCCAGGAGTGGGATTGCTGGATCATATGGCAACTCTATTTTTAGTTTTTTGAGGAACCTCCATACTATTTTCCATAGTGGCTGCACCAATTTACATTCCCACCAACACAGTAGCAGGGTTCCCTTTTCTCCACACCCTCTCCAGCATTTGTTATTTGTAGACTTTTTAATGGTGGCCATTCTGACTGGTGTGAGGTGATACCTCATTGTAGTTTTGAGTTGCATTTTTCTAATAATCAGCGATGCTGAGCATCTTTTCCTGTGCCTGTTGGCCATGTGTATTTCTTCTTTGGAGAAGTGTTTTTCAAAAAAACAATTTTCGATTGGGTTGTTGGTTTTTTGCTGTTGTTGAGTTTTATGAGCTGTTTGTATATTTTGGAAATTAAGCCCTTGCCGGTCGCTTCGTTTGCAAATATATTCTCCCATTCTGTAGGTTGTCTTTTCATTTTGTTTATGGTTTCCTTTGCTGTGCAAAAGCTTGTAAGTTTGATTAGGTCCCATTTGTTGATTTTTGTTTTTATTCCTTTTGCCTTGGGAGACCAGTGGGCAATTTAAACATTAGAGTCTCAATAAGAAACAGGAAAACCAGGACTGGAGCCCGACTCTTCCAGCTTCTAACACTGACCTTTCTCCACAATTTCCTTTTTAACCTCGACTTCAACACTGTTAAAGGAGTTGATTTTAGTGGCCAAGTCACGCTGCCTCAACCTCATGAAATCATCGTAAAGGCTTCTAGGGAGGAAGATGGCAGCCCCAGGTAGAGTGTGATTTCACTTTAAAGGAATTACAGAAAGGACCAATCACTTGTCCTCTCACCCTACGCCATTATATCCAAGTTTTGACTTTACAAATTAGTTTGGAATGTTTGTTAGGGAGAAAATATCTCTCGAGATAGAGTTGAATTTTCTTATCTGTGTCTGCACAGTGGACGCAGACCTGTACTGCTGAAGGCAGTACAAACATGGTCATTTTCTGTAAACAGGACGTTAATAGTTGTATAAACCATTATCACTTTGTATAAACACCATAGCAGAAGAGTTACATTTTACATCTGAATGAACACCTTTTGACTGGATCATTTCCCCCCCTTTTTTCTTTCTCTCCTATGCAGTATATAGTGGAATGTCATGGGATCACCCTTCTTCCCCAGTTCCTGGGCATGTACCGGCTTAATGTTGATGGAGTTGAAATATATGTGATTGTTACAAGAAATGTGTTCAGCCACCGTTTATCTGTATATAGGAAATATGACTTAAAGGTAAGATTGATTTTTATTAACTTCTATTCATTAAGCTTGGTCATCCACGTTGTATGTAATTGATCATGCTGAGCAGTTAGGAGGCGCCCAGAGCTCAAAGCTGCCAGGAGCGCTCCTTTGTGTTAAGCGAGCACCACTTGTACCTACGAGAGATACCACGTCTATTTTATTCAACAAGTATGTATTGAACACCAGCTATGTGCCAGGCACTGCTTTAGGTGCTGGGAATAGTTTGATGAACAAAACAGACCAAACCTGCTCTCAACGAGCTGACATTCTGGTGGGTGAAGACGGATGGTAATAAGTAAAAGGAGTAAGTAAATCATGGAGTATACTAGGAAGTGATCAGTGCCATGGACAGAAGTAAAGACAGGAAGCACGGGGAAGGGATGCGGTTTTGAACAGGGTTTCGCTTCACTGCAGAGCTGAAGGAGGTGAGGGATAGGCGGAGGAGCGGGCCTGGAGACAGGCTGTTTCAGAGACCTCAAGTGAGAGGCGGACCACTGGAAATTCTGATTGTGGAGTGAGGGGATCTGACTTCTGGGATCACCGACATAGGCAACGTCCAGGTCAGGAGCAGGCAGACTGTGACCTGCCTCCATGGCACGGCCAACATGGCCATTTTTGTAAATAGTTTTATTGGAATCCCACAATGCCTGTGGTTTGTGTATCGTATGTGGTTGCACTATAACAACAGCAGAGTTGAGTAGTTACCATAGAGACCGTTTTGGACCACAAAGCCCGAAACACTACCCCTCTGACCCTTTTCAGAAAAAGTTTTCCAACCTTTGGTCTTCATCAGTGGATCTCGAATTTTTTGATCTCAGACTCCTTCACACCCTTAAAAGAGGACCCCAAAAAGCTTCTGCTTATGTAGGTTATGTCTACTAATACTTACAATATTAGAAATGAAACATCATTGAAAAAAACTTATTTAAAATAGTAAAACCATTACATGTTAGCATATCTTTATGAAAAATATCTTCCAAATCAAAAAGTTTCGTGGAACAGGTAGCATTGTTTTATATCTTTGCAAGTCTAATGTCAGGTTTGGTGAGACAGTTAGAACATCCTGTCTGGTTTGGCTGTCCACCTGTTGCCAAGTTATTTGATTGAAGTGTATGAAGAAAATCAGACCTTACACAAATATGTAGTTGGAAAAGGAGAGGAGGAGTTTTTAATAACTTTTTCAGAAATTTGTGGATGTTTTCCTTTGATATCACACCTTAACCTGACAAGTGGTAATTTCTCAAAGCTGAGTTACAGTGTGGAATCTGAAATCCCATCAGTGAACTTTTTAAAATCCGTCAGTCTGTTTGCACGCATTGGTCTGGCTACATCATGCTTTGGTTATTTGGAATGATGGATTTACTGAGTTAGGTGAACTGCTTCCTCAAGGCTATTCATATGTTTTATGACAAACTCTACTAATACCATTTGGTGCCTCTGCTGGCTTTGTGCTAAGCTGCCAACAGTTTTACCCACCATTGTATTTGCAGTATCCATGCAAATATCAAGATGGTGAAATAGGCAAATAGTGTCTCAGAATTATTATAAAGATAGTTTTGACTTTGCAGACCCCTGGGTGCTGAACTATGCTTTGAGAAATGCTAGTCTAAGGGAGGGGGGAATGTTCTAGGCTTATCTCCTACCCTGTGGAGTTCAGATGAACTATATACGCTTCCCAAATACAGCTTTGCTCTGTCCTGCCTCCAAGTCGTAGCTATTTTATAGGTGGAAATCCCAGCCTACAGGGCTACGGGGCTCTTTGGAACCATCTCTCTCATGAGGCCCTTTGCAGTGTTACTTAGCTCACTCTGCTGAGTATTATAGGTCTTTTCATTGGCCTGACTCTCCCATGTAAGAAGCCAGATGACCTCTGAAGCCGCATGTCCTGGTTTTACTACTTGTTAGCTGTGTGCAAGATGCTGAACCTCTATGAGCCACAGTTTCTTCATCTGTAGAACAGAGATGCTCTTACCTCCGCTGCTGTGAGGATTAATGAGATACGTATGTGTCACGTCCAGCATAACGCACGGCATATGGGGAGGAGTGGATGAATGTTCATTGTCTCATCCATTCTACTACTAAGTCCCTTAAAGGCAGTTGTTTTGGTTCTACTTTTTTATCCCCTGGAAATGCTTAAGGTAGTGCCTCTATCTTAAGCATATCCTGCTTGAGCATATCCTGTTCAAGCATATCCTGATGTAAATTACGCTTATAGACTGGATGTTATAGTTTTAACCTTGGATGTCATGATTTCATCTCCCTTTTTAGCTTGTAGAATAAACTTTTCTTGCCAGTACTTGCCGTTGTGAGGGAACCTGGGCATCTGGCATCATTTCATGGCTCAAACTCTCAGCCTTGACTGACTTACGTTTCTAATTTTGTTTTAATTTTTAAATTCTGAATGAATTTAAATTTGGATGAGTTTTTCCAGGCTAATGCTCTGCATTTTTACATAGAGACGAAGCTTCAGTGAGAATCAGGAGCAGAGTAAATTATATCCTAGAGGGAAAACACACACAGAGACTAAAAAACTTGGTTAAAGATACAGAGACCCAGGTGTTACAAGTATTTAATACTTGAGTATTAAGCCCCCCCTCCCCTTTAAATTTGGGAACATTCTTTGTTAGCAGTCAGTGTATAGAGGAAGATACTATGGCCCGAATTCAAGAATCTGTAAAGGAAAAAACAAACCGTTGCAAGTGACAGCTGCTGGGCTCAGCCAGGCAGAGGGCTTTCCTTCACAAACAGTTTACACGGTTCATCTTCACTTGCTGGGTCAGCTCTGTGCTCCTCCGACACATCCCCCAGAAGCTTCGAGCATCTTCCCTGGGTTGGCAGCAGGGTCTTTCGGATCCACCAGACCTGGGAATGCTGAGCATGGGGCAGATGGAGAAGTGGCCCCAGGGAGCCCCTGGCCTGGGCTCGGCCCCCTTCCGCAGTGAAAGGAGGCTCCCCATCTGTGAGCACGTTACACACACCCTGACTCATGCCTGAGCTGCTCGAAGGCAAGATGGTCATACAGCAAAAATGTTCAGAGTGGCCAACCTAGAAGCTACTTTAAATTTTCCCAAGTCACATACACATTCTTAATGATTGGCTAATGCAAGTATTCCAGGCCAATAAATATCTACTTAAAAGATAGTCAGGTAAATGGATCGCTCCACTGACCTAGTCATAGTCTGGGCATCCAGTGCTGGGAGGGGAGGGAGAGCAGTCAGTCGGGCTGTGACCCTCCTCCAGCCGTTTACTCAGCAAACAAACACTGGGCGTTGCTGGGTGAGACACCGAGATGGTCACCACGGAGCACAAAGGATAAATGCTCACTGTTGTATTAACAAAGTTAGGAATTCACTGGCCATTTGTTTCCTAATCTTTCTTTTGCATTAAGATCTTCCACAAACAAAGGACAGTTTCTGTTCTTGAACTCTACCCCAAAGCACCCCTGTCGGCATCAGGAGGACTCGGTCATTTCAGACAACACAGAACCGAGGGCATCATTTTGAAAACCAGTGCGGTAGAGTAGAAATTGCTGCGACCAAGAACTGTGTTTTCTTCTACTTTATACCTCTGTGCTCAGCCTAGGTTCTGACACAGAAGCGGTGCAAGGAGACGTGTGTTTGAAGGGACCTCCAAAGTGAAAGGGGCCGGGAAGTACCCACTGGGTCTTAGTCATGGTAAGTGAGGAAGCACATTCGTCAGTAACCCTAAGCCAGGGGAGACGGGCAGTCGGGGCCCAGGGCACGCCCCCACCTAGAGGACGCAGCGTGGGAAAGAGGCCTCTATGCCCCAGTGGTCACTGCGGCCAGCTGACGGCCCACTTCACTTTGCAGACCCTCAAACCAACCATTTGTGGCGATTGATGTTTGACTCCACGTTTAGTAAGTCATTGTTCACGTGATTGTCGGGTTTTCTGATTTCCAGCAGGAGGACAGGAACCAGGGAGAAGAGAGCACAGGTGACACGGCAGGGAAGGGGTTGGAGACAGGTGGACGGAAATCCCTGCAGAGGGTGCAGCACACGCGGGGAGGGGCCAGAGCAAAGTCGGTGCTCATTTATTTCCGTGCTCCGCCCTGGAGCGTTTGCATATTTCACGTGAAGCTGATACCTCGCGTGCGTGTGTTTTCATTATCTCTTTCTCTTTCAGGGCTCTACAGTGGCTAGGGAAGCAAGTGACAAAGAAAAGGTAAGTGCCCGGCGGCTCTCTCACCTCACTCCCGCGGGCATGCGGTTCTAGCCATTTCCCCTCCACTACAGTGAGAAGCTCTTCACGGGCCTGAGGAACGTTCCCCTCCAGTTCTCTCCCTCAGGTTGGCTGCCCTGTTGGACAGTGAAGTAGTTATTAGTTTGAGGTGTGTGTGAGACATTTCCCATCAATGTGATCTTGAGAAAACAGCCGCCTCTGCTGTCAGCACGCTCCAGACTGGCAGGTACAACCCAGCACCTGAGTCCTAACCCCACTTTATGACTAACAGGCCAGGTGTGACCTTGAGTCAGTTTCTCTGCCTCCCTGAGCCCCAGTTTTCTCACCTGTAAAACGACAGTGTTGAGCTTCAAATTCACCAATAAAATATTGGCTTAATGAGCTTCAAACTCCTTTCCAACTATAAAATGTTAAGATCTAATTAGAGTATTTTTTGTGTGTAAAGACTTAGGGATGGACGAGGAGACTCTTTTTTCTGAGTCACTGGACATTAGGTAATACTTGAACCACATTTTGTTAATTATGCAGGATTATAAACAGATTCAACTGGAATCAGTTTAAGAATTTGGGAGGCAGCTTTCTGTGTGCAAACCCCAACTGCCCCAAATGGGGATTTGCTTACAGGAAAGGCACCTCTATACTCTCAGCTTACTCCTCATCATGTTGAGGTGCCTTTTCTTGACCAAACCATCTGAAAGCTGGGCTCAAGGTTTTTGTTTCTCAATTAAATTATTTAGGATGATATCACTCAGTTTGGGTTTGAATTTTATAGATTTGGAAATCTCCTTTTACTTATTCATCCAGAAGTTTGTGAATGTCTTTATTTTAGCCCCTGAAGCCAGGACAGTAAGCATAATTAACCACACAGACATGTCCTGCAAAGCGATACAGACATTACATAGGAAATGACAGTATCGTGTTGTAAGTTCTTTGATAGGAAACACATAGCAAGGGCACCTAAATCTGGCTCGGTGGTCTTCCTGGAAGAGATGATTGGAAACCTGAAGGATGAGTAGGCGTTAGCTAGAGAAGGAGCAGTGTGTGCAGAGGGGGAGCACTTAGTGCTTTCATTGGAGGGTGGGAGGAGGCCACAGAGGTAAGCAGGGCCATCTAGAGTGGCTGTGGAAATAATCCAGAATAGATGGTGGCCTGACCCGGGGTGGTGGAAGAGTCATCTAGAGTGGCTGTGGAAATAATCCAGAATAGATGGTGGCCCGACCTGGGGTGGTGGAAGAGTATAGAGAGATTTAGGAAGAAGAATACACAGAACTCAGAGATTGAATATGGGAGGTGAACAGTGCCAGGGAGTGTGTGTGGAGGGAGGGTGACTGCACACTTTCTGGTTTGGACAGTGGGGTAGGTGCTGATTCCACTCATGGAAAAAGGGAGCAGGCGGAGTAGTTAGAGTTGTCAGCACAGCATCAGAACAGAGATGTCCAGTAGGCATGAGAGGCTGCAGAGAGGGCTTCAGCTGGAAAAGGGGGCTTGGGAAACCTGCCGGGAAGGGTGACCAAAGACAGGGAAGTGTAAATGAGGTCACCTAGGATGAGCCTAACATGAGAAAGGAAACACTCACTCAAGTCCAGGAAGCACGGAGAGTCCCATACAAGATAAACCCAAGGAGGAATACACCAAGACACATGTTAATCAAACTGCCAAAAATTAAAGACAAAGAAAAAATATTAAAAGTATCAAGTTAAAAGCAACAGTTGTTAACATACAAGGGAACTCCCATAAGGTTATCAGCTGATTTTTCGGCAGAAACTCTGCAGGCCAGAAGGAAGTGGCATGATATATTTAAAGTGATGAAAGGGAAAAACCTACAACCAAGAATACTGTGTCCAGCAAGGCTCTCGTTCAAATTTGACAGAGAAATCAAAAGCTTCACAGACAAGCAAAAGCCAAGAGAATTCAGCACCAGCAAACCAGCTTTACAACAAATCCTAAAGGAACTTCTCTAGGCAGAAAATAAAAGGCCACAACTAGAAACAAGAAAATTATGAATGGGAGAGCTCACTGGTAAAGGCAAACATGAAATAAAGGTACGGGATCATCCACACACAAATATGATGTCAAAACTAGCAATCATGAGAACAGGAGAGTACAAATGCAGGAAATGCATTGGAAGTTAAGAGACCAGCAACTTAAAACAATCTTGTGTATATATTGACTGCTATACCAAAAACCTCATGGGAACCACAAACCAAAAATCTGCAGTAGATACACACACAAAAAAGAAAAAACAATCCAAACACAACACTAAAGATAGTCATCAAGTCGCAAGAGAAGTGAACAAAAGGGGAAGGGAAGAAAAAAGACCTGCAAAAACAAATGCAAAACAATTAACAAAATGGCAATAAGAACATACATACCAATAATTACCTTAAATGTAAATGGATTAAATGCTCCAGCCAAGACATAGACAGGCTGAATAGATACAAAAACAAGACCCATATATATGTTGTCTACAAGAGATGCACTTCAGATCTAGGGACACATACACACTGAAAGTGAGGGGATGGAAAAAGGTATTTCATGTAAATGGAAATCAAAAGAAAGCTGGAGTAGCAATACTCATATCAGACAAAATAGACTTTAAAGACTGTTGAAAGAGACAAAGGACTCTACATAATGATCAAGGGATCAATCCAAGAAGATATAACAGTTGTAAATATATATACACCCAACATAGGAGCACCTCAATATAAAAGGCAAATGCTAACAGCCATAAAAGGAGAAACCAACAGTAACACAGTAATAGTGGGGGACACCCACTCTCATCAATGGACAGATCATCCAGACAGAAAATCAATAAGGAAACACAGGCCTTAAATGACACATTAGACCAGGTGCACTTAATTGATATCTATAGAACATTCCATCTGAAAGAACAGAATACACTTTCTTCTCAAGTGCACATGGAACATTCTCCAGGATAGGTCACATCTTGGGCCACAAATCAAGCCTTGTAAAACTTAAGAAAACTGAAATCATATCAGGCATCTTTTCCAACCACAACTCTATGAGCTTAGAAATCAGTTACAGGAAAATAACTGTAAAAAATACAGACACGTGGAGGCTGAACAATATGTTACTAAACAACCAATGGATCACTGAAGAAACCAAAGAGGAAATCAGAAAATACCCAGAGACAAATGACAACAAAAACACAACAATCTAAAACCTATGGGATGCAGCAAAAGCAGTTTCTAAGAGGGAATTTTATACCAATACAATCTTAACCTCAGGAAACAAGAAAAATCTCAAATGAACAACCTAACCTTATACCTAAAGCAACTAGAGAAAGAAGAACAAACAAAACCCAAAGTTAGCAGAAGGAAAGGAATCATAAAGATCAGAGTAGAAATAAATGAAAGAAACAAGAAAACAATAGAAAAGATCAATGAAACTAAAAGCTGGTTCTTTGAAAAGATAAAATTGATAAACCTTTAGAAGAAAAGGGAAAGGACTCAAATCAATAAAATTAGAAATGAAAAAAAGTTACAAGTGACACCACAGAAATACAAAGGATCATAAGAAATTACTACAAACAACTATATGCCAATAAAAAGAACAACCTAGAAGAAACAGACAAATTCTTGGAAAGGTACAACCTCCAAGACTGAAGGAAGGAGAAATACAAAATATGAACAGACCAATCACAAGTACTGAAATTGAAACAGTGATTTTAAAACTTCCAACAAAGAGAAGTCCAGGGCCAGATGGCTTGACAGGCAAATTCTATCAAACATTTAGAGAAGAGTTAACACCTACCCTTCTGAAACTCTTCCAAAAAATTGCAGAGGAAGGAACACTCAGCTCATTCTATAAGACCACCATCACCCTGATACCAAAACCAGAAAAAAGATGCCACAAGAAAAAGAAAATTACAGGCCAATATCATTGATGAACATAGATGCAAAAATACTCAACAAAATACTAGCAAACCAAATCCAGCAATACATTAAAAGGATCATACATCATGATCAAGTGGGATTTACCCTAGGGATACAAGGATTCTTCAGTATCCACAAATCAATCAGTGTGGTATACCACATTAACAAACTGAAGAATAAAAACCATATGATCATCTCTATAGATGCAGAAAAAGCTTTTGACAAAATTCAACAGCTGTTTATAATAAAAACTCTCCAGAAAGTGGGCATAGAGGGAACTTACCTCAACAGAATAAAGGCCATATATGACAAACCCACAGCTAACATCATTCTCAATGGTGAAAAGCTGAAAGCATTCCCTCTAAGATCAGGAACAAGACAAGGATGTCCACTCTCACCACTATTATTCAACATAGTTTTGGAAGTCCTAGCCACAGCAATCAGAGAAGAAAAAGAAATAAAAGGAATCCAAACTAGAAAAGAAGAAGTAAATCTGTCACTGTTTGCAGATGACATGAAACTATATATAGAAAATCCTAAAGATGCTACCAGAAGACTACTAGAGCTAATCAATGAATTTGGTAAAGTTGCAGGATACAAAAGTAATACATAAATCTCTTGCATTCCTATACACTAACAACAAAAGATCAGAAAGAGAAATTAAGGAAACAATCCCATTTACCGTCACATCAAAAAGAATAAAATACCTAGGAATAAACCTACCTAAGGAGGCAAAAGACCTGTGCTCTGAAAAGTATAAGACACTGATGAAAGAAGCTGAAGATGACACAGATGGAAAGATATACCACGTTCTTGGATTGGAAGAATCAGTATTGTCAAAATGACTATACTACCCAAGGCAATCGACAGATTCAATGCAACCCCTATCAAATTACCAGTGGCATTTTTCACAGAATTGGAACAAAAAATTTTTTAATTTGTACGGAAACACAGAAGACCCCAAACAGCCAAAGCAATCTTGAAAGAACGGAGCTGGAGGAATTGGGCTCCTTGACTTCAGACTATACCACAAAGCTACAGTAATCAAAACAGTATGGTGCTGGCACAAACACAGAAATGTAGATCAATGGAACAGGATAGCCCAGAAATAAACACACACACCTATGGCCAATTAATCTATGACAAAGGAGGCAAGAATATACAATGGAGAAAAGACAGTCTTTTGAATAAGTGGTGCTGGGAAAACTGGACAGCTACATGTAAAAGAATGAAATTAGAACATTCTCTAACACCATACACAAAAATAAACTCAAAATGGATCAAAGACCTAAATGTAAGGCTGGACACTATAAAACTCTTAGAGGAAAACATAGGCAAAACACTCTGACATAAATTGCAGCAAGATCTTTTTTGATCCACCTCCTAGAATAATGGAAATAAAATAAAAAATAAACAAATGGGACCTAATGAAACTTAAAAGCTTTTGCACAGCAAAGGAAACCATAATCAAAACAAAAAGACAACCCCAGAATGGGAAAAAATATTTGCAAACAAAGCAGCCGACAAGGGACTAATCTCCAAAATATACAAACAGCTCATGCAGCATTATGTCAAAAAAACAAACAACCCAATAAAAAAATGGGCAGAAGATCTAAATAGACATTTTTCCAATGAAGATATACAGATGGCCAAAAAGCACATGAAAAGATGCTCAACATCACTAATTATCAGAGAAATGCAAATCAAAACTACAATGAGGTATCACTTCACACTGGTCAGAATGGCCATCATCAAAAAGTCTACAAACAATAAATGCTGGAGAGGGTGTGGAGAAAAGGTAACCCTCCTACACTGTTGGTGGGAATGTAAATTGATACAACCACTATGGAGAACAGTATGCAGGTTCCTTTAAAAACTAAAAATAGAACTACCATATGATCCAGCAATCCCACTCCTGGGCATATATTCAGAGAAAACCATAATTTGAAAAGATACATGCACCCCAATGTTCACTGTCACACTGGTTACAATAGCCAAGACATGGAAGCAACCTAAATGTCCATCAACAGATGAATGGATAAAGATGTGGTACATATATACAATGGAATATTACTCAGCCATGAAAAAGAATGAAACAATGCCATTTGCAGCAACATGGATGGGCCTAGAGGTTATCATACTAAGTGAAGTAAGTCAGAAAGAGAAAAACAAATACCATATGATATCACTCATGTGGAATCTAATTTTTTTAAATGATATAAATGAACTTATTTACAAAACAGAAACAGACTCACAGATTTCGAAAACAAACTTATGGTTACCCAAGGGGAAAGGTGAGGGGTGGGGGGATAAATTAGGAGCTTGGGATTAGCATACATACACACTACTATATGTAAAATAGATAACTAACAAGGACCTACCGTATAGCAGAGGGAACTCAATATTCTATAATAACCTATATGGGAAAAGAATATGAAAAAGAATTAATATATCTATATGTATAACTGAATCGCTATGCTGTACACTTGAAACTAACATGATATTGTAAATCAACCATACTCCAATAAAATTTTAAAAAATAATTAAAAATTTAAAAAAAGAAGTGAGGCAGAGAAAAAGGAAACGGTGGCTCCTTTGACAGTTTATATTTTTACTGTGCACCAGAGACTCTATTTTCACACTTCCAACCTCTGTGTAAATCACCGTGAAGGCACCGGCTTTGGCCAAAAGCAGCAGAAACGACAGACTGTCAACTTCTGTTTACATGTTGCTATGTAAACATTTTTTCCAGGTGCCAAAGACTCAAGCGGGTGTTTGAGTTTTAGTCCATGAGAAACTCAGAGGCTTAGTATCATTGGGATTTTCTGCTAGGAGAAAATATCTGGGCTGTTTAAAGAACCACACGCTAGCATTGAAAGAAGGCTTTTTCAGCATCATCAAAAGAAGGCAGCCCCGGAGTAAGAGCTGTGGCCCTGATGCTGTGCGCTACTCCACAGGGGTTGCTCTGTTTTTATTTCGTTCCCAAGTCTCTTGAGACTACTGCTAGTGGCCTTTTTTTTCTGTTCATATTGATTTCTTCAGGTTCTATCCCCAGGGGCTTGGTCTGCTATGACAATAACAATGCCAAGAAAGACAGTTACAGCCAATGGGGTGATTGCTGCAGAATCCGAAGTCCTAAAACAAGGATACATAGGAAGGAAAGCCACAGTATTTGACGTGGTTCTGATGGCTCATCATCAGGAGCAGAACATTCAGTTACCCGTCTGTCCCTCCCCAGCTCTGCCTCTAGACACTTTCCAGGAACCCAGGGCATTTACCGCAGTTCCACTCCCAGCCTCACCAAAAATGTTTAGCCCTTCATTGGTGTAGGTTTCTGTGACAAAGACATGAAATTACAGAATGTGTTTAACAGAAACCCACTTTTCTGAGGATGCTGCTAGGATGCTTTTATCATCTATTGAATGTGTACAAATTGTTCCTCAAAACATCATCCCTGGAAGTGGACTTAGAGACGTCAGAGACAGGAGGTACCTTAAGAGGTCAGAGTCCCGTTTCCCCACCTCACATGTGATCGATTTGAGACCCAGAAGCTTACTTTCCCACACTGCATCACACAGTCAGTGGCAGAGGCAAAACCTTACCTTAACTGCGGGTTATTTTTTTTATTGTTAATCTCGATGTACTGGGATTTAAAAGGTAAGTAATAGTAACCAACGTTTGTTGAACGGAATGTATACTATATGCCAAGCCTGTTGTAAATTTTACACAAATTTGCTCATGTCATCCTGACCACCACCTTTAAGGTGGAGGCTGTTATTACTTCCTTTGCGTAAATGAAGTTACTTGACAGACAGGCTGTAACTTGCACCACAGTTTTGACATGACCCAGCCGGGGTTCCAGCCCAGAGCGCACATTTCTAACCTTCTAAAATGTTTGAGAGACTTCTTTCTTTTTTTAAAAAAAGAGGATTTATTATCAAAAATTCATATTAACCCCATGAATCATGAAGATGAACAAGGAAACATTTAACTACAATGTTTCATTGACAAAAACATGTAACTCCAAAACAATATGGTACTAAGGCAGTTCATTGAGTCTTGATTTAAAAGTAAAAAAAAAAAAAAAGTAATGAAATAAATCGTTTGGCCTCATACCATGTTGACAAAAACCACCAATTCATATTTCCTCCATTTGAGAAGTGCAGGTATTTCTGTAAATACAGTCTGTGTCACTGTATCTTACACTATGTAAACATTAGGATTGTCTATTCAGTAGCCCCTAGGAAGAATTCAATGCTTTCTACTTCTTTCTGGGCTTGGGGTTCCTGATAGCTCTCCTTCCAGGAGGAGCAGCTCCAAAGCACCACCCACCTGCCCTTTTAGCTTACTGGCACTCACTGGGCACAGGCAAGAGGAAGTAGCTTGAAGACATGGGATGTGAAAGTAATCAAAACTGGTAATTTTTGGAGACTGTGCCTGCCTTGATAACAGGACATGATGTCTCTCTGATATGGCAGTTTGTTTATAATTTGGCGACAACCAAGGTAACATTTACTAAACTGTAACACATAACAGTAAATGAAATGTATTAATGAAGCTGAACTCTTAAAACCCTTGGGTTTTTAAGTTCAAAAAATTTTCTTTGCTTTCCTTTTTCTGTCAGTTTTCAGGCTTTCTTTCCATGATCAGTTAATATTTTTGACTCTTCCAAAAAGCATGCTGTTCTTTGTCTTCACGAATAAAACCATAAATTATCAAAGCAATCACTGTTATCTCTAGTTAGAAATAATTGGAGAAGGCTGAAAATATTTATTTTCTACATTTTAGCCTTTTATAAATGAAACCAAATGGTCTGCAAGAATATTTTCATTGCAATCATTGTATAATC
Source organism: Balaenoptera borealis (assembly GCF_965194805.1). Lineage (NCBI taxonomy): Eukaryota > Metazoa > Chordata > Mammalia > Artiodactyla > Balaenopteridae > Balaenoptera > Balaenoptera borealis. The sequence continues at coordinate 172,039,073 of NC_138866.1, read as the reverse complement.
ATTTTCTACGAAATTGCAAAGAACAATTTTCACAGAGACTCTCCATTGATGTGGCTTAATTAGTAATCTGAATTCTTAGTTTTTCTTTCATTTGCATCATTGTAGCTGTTTTAATTTCACATACTTTTCACTTGTTGATGGTAAGTTTTAAAACTGTCATTTCAGATATTTCATGATATAGGTGCAGAAAGGTCCCCCCCCTACGATTTGAGCTTGACACGTAATTAGTGTGATTTGCATTAGCATAATAATGAAGATGGAACTGAAGTAAATAAAGAAGTTATATTCCAACAATAATGGAATCGCTTTCATGGCAACAAGTATCAGAACATGCATGTACAGATGTCTTGAATTTTTTTTTAAAAAGAGCAGAACGGTGTGTGTTTTTTTTTTTTTTAAACCGTTGTCAGATTCTGACAGCTGCTATGACTTGTTTTATACTTTAATTCTTTCCTTTATTAATGGAAGGGCATCTTACATTCATGGCTCCAGCAGTATCGCCCCCTCTAAATGAGACAGAAATGCGAATCTCCCTGGTGGTCCATCTTTTCACAGCTGCACTGCAATTCCAGTGTGACATCAAATTAGTAATTATAGCTAAGCGGACCGCTTTTTACAAATGACAGTCTTAGCATGCTGCCAGCAAGCAAGCTACCCAGCAGGGAATCCGGGCAAGTAAGAGAAAACATAACTGGACTCACTTGATTTCTGGGGGATTTGACCTGACTCTTTAAAGAGTCCATGTTCTTGAGAGGGAGAGAGAGCGAGTCCTGGGGATTTACACAGATATGCATTTTGTTCATCGTTCTATGCAGTTCTTCTCAAAACTCATGTCTGGTTTTATTAAGTAAAGTAAAGCCTGTATAATGGAGTCACTGGGTCACAATAAGAAGATTCCTTTTAACATCTAACCTTCTCCCTGGAACCCGTTTGAAAGAAAACAGCTGCCCTGCAGTTGGCATTTGTATAACTATATTGGCAATAATCACTGTTGACACTTTGATAATGGGCTACAAAAAGCTGCCTGGTCGATTCTTAGGAATTGTGAATTGCACTGGCAATTAAGTGACTGTCACCATCTCTGACATTTTACCTATTACTGACTGAAGGTTCAGGAAAATTCATCATTAATACCCTCACATCAAAAAAAACAAAACAAAACAATGCTTTCCTAAACCAGTTTTCAGCATTTCTTTTGTGATCTTTAAATTGTAACAAATTATAATTAATTACCACCTCCATCTGGTTCTTTAGGATGAGTTAAAGGCAAGGTAACAAAAGATGGTAAGCTTGGAGCATAAGGTACAAAAACAGCAGTGTGTCCTTCTGGGAATCTTCCTTTGCTCAATTAAAAAGCGCTTCCTTTTCCGTTGTCAGTGGATGATCAGTTAATGGGAGATTGTCAAGGTTTTTAGGCCCTCAACTCAGCTAATGCTTTAACCTCCTGTAAAATTCATTTCTTCTGTGAATGAAGAAAGATACATTTCATTTCTTCTGTGAATCATTTCCCTTTGCCAGCCAGTGTTAGACACACCTATCCCGGCGCCCAGAGTGCAGGGGGAAATAGGCCATCCGGGCAGAAGCAGGGCCATCTGCCTCCTGGCCCGGACATGTTTTATAAAAGGGGGTTTGGAGGGGAAAAGCACCAACCAGAGCCCTAGCAAATCTGAGTCCCAGCCCCTGCTCTGGCACTAATGGAAGTTTGGGGTTTGGGGATAAATCATCTGACTTAGTCTTCATTTATTAAAGGATTTCATTGGTCCTCATGCTTTAGTGTTTGCAAGAATCCCTTGTTTCAAATGAGGCTTTCCCTCCCACAGAGGTGCACTTCAGCAGACTTGACAATCACTTAAATCCCGTCTGCTCGAGGCATGGGTTAAGGTGATTGCTATTACTAATGGAAAAAATCGTCTGAACTGTTACGTAAGTTTGCAGATGTCTGAGCAAAGCCTTTAAGAACCCTATAATGTAAACCATGGGGGCTATTCTGGGAAGTGGAGTTTTAAAGTTTGATTCCTTTGGACTTTGGTAAGAGTGGCATGTGAAGAAGAAAGATAACATGAAGTAATTCCTGTGAGCATCTCCCAGATGACAGCATTAGTCCTCAGGCCAGACTGGTTTATGGCGGTGTATAAACTCAGTTTCACTGGAATGAACTGAACTCAAATTATCCCAAGCACACAGAAGCAGTGTTGTTAGATGTGGGATTTTTTTTTTTAAAGCTGACAACTTACGCAGTTGGTTTCAAAAAGAGTTGGGGCGGAGACACAACTTCCAAAATATAGTATGTGGCTTGAGTTTAAGCCAACCTGCTGCAGATGTATAATAAAACAATAAAATTATGATGTTCACTAGATTAGTATTAAACCAGAAACTATACGATTTAGCAAACTTCTTGCATTTTCAGATTTTGACATTTCTGAGATTATCACCATCAACATCCGTGCAACAGAATCTTCCAATCAGATGGAAACAAATCTATTTTGTAGGGTTTGCACATGGTTTAACTGTCACATCACAGCTCATGGAGGAAAACCAAACTGTCACCATGTCACTTAGAGTTAAAGGGCCATTCTGAAAAGTCTGACAGTATTAGAAAAGGAGTAAGTTTCACTTTCTAAATATCAGCTTTTAGGGAAAGTAGATAACCAACAGCTGGGTTCCACCAGGCATAACCGTTCTAAATTGTAGAATTATGATAGGGCTTTTCCGGTTTTGTGCTTCTTAGTTGCAGCGCTATTTCTACACGTATGTTGAGGTATATTCTCCTTCTACATTTACACAAAGAGATTCAGAATAAAAATTATGAGACTTTCGTATCCAGATGCTGGTCACAAATGTGTACATTCTCATTGTGGAACTAACTAGTTATTAATGACATGTTGGATCATTTCCCAAGCTGTGAACTTGTGTAGACACTCTGCTTACGTTGTTAAAGGTTATATGTACCTTTTGTGAGAAAACACCTGCTATCTTTGCTACTTCTGTCTGAACTTTACCCATATTCACTAATTTGCCTTTTCATGTAACAAATTTGTGGCTTGGATGTTTTGAGAAGCAGAACTGATTTTATTATAAAATCTTTAACATCTCTTATTACCCCAAAATTGATACCACATATGTGATGTTATTCAAGCAAATTATCTTTAACCTAGCTCCAATGTAAGGATTACCTAAAAAGTCTCCCGCTTACAGAAATATTTCTGGAGTATATCTTCAGCCCCACAGACTCTGATTTTTTTTTGAATTTTATTTATTGTTTTATACAACAGGTTCTTATTAGTTATCCATTTTATACATATTAGTGTATACATGTCAATCCCAATCTCCCAATTCATCCCACCACCACCACCACCCCCCTGCCACCTTCCCCCCTTGGTGTCCATACATTTGTCCTCTACATCTGTATCTCTATTTCTGCCCTGCATACCGGTTCATTTGTACGATTTTTCTAGGTTCCACATATATGCGTTAATATACGATATTTGTTTTTCTCTTTCCCACTTACTTCACTCTGTATTGACAGTCTCTAGATCCACCCACATCTCTATAATGACCCAATTTCATTCCTTTTTATGGCTGAGTAATATTCCATTGTATATATGTATGACATCTTCTTTATCCATTCGTCTGTCAATGGGCATTTAGGTTGCTTCCATGACCTGCCTATTGTAAATAGTGCTGCAGTGAACATTGGGGTGCATGTGTCTTTTTGAATTATGGTTTTCTCTGGGTACATGCTCAGTAGTGGGATTGCTGGGTCATATGGTAATTCTATTTTTAGTTTTTTAAGGAACCTCCATACTGTTCTCCATAGTGGCTGTATCAATTTACATTCCCACCAACAGTGCAAGAGGGTTCCCTTTTCTCCACACCCTCTCCAGCATTTGTTGTTTGTAGATTTTCTGATGATGCCCATTCTAACTGGTGTGAGGTGATACCTCATTGTAGTTTTGATTTGCATTTCTCTAATGATTAGTGATGTTGAGCAGCTTTTCATGTGCTTCTTGGCCATCTGTGTGTCTTCTTTGGAGAAATGTCTGTTTAGGTCTTCTGCCCCTTTTTTTTTTTTAATTTTTATTTATTTACTTATTTATTTATTTATGGGTGTGTTGGGTCTTCGTTTCTGTGCGAGGGCTTTCTCTAGTTGCGGCAAGTGGGGGCCACTCTTCATCGCTGTGCGCGGGCCTCTCATTATCGCGGCCTCTCTTGTTGCAGAGCACAGGCTCCAGATGCGCAAGCTCAGTAATTGTGGCTCACGGGCCTAGTTGCTCCACGGCATGTGGGATCTTCCCAGACCAGGGCTCGAACCCGTGTCCCCTGCACTGGCAAGCAGATTCTCAACCACTGCACCACCAGGGAAGCCCCTGCCCATTTTTTGATTGGGTTGTTTGTTTTTTTAATATTGATCTGCATGAGCTGTTTATATATTTTGGAGATTAATCCTTTGTCCGTTGATTCACTTGCAAATATTTTCTCCCATTCTGAGGGTTGTCTTTTTGTCTTGTTTGTAGTTTCCTTTGCTATACAAAATCTTTTAAGTTTCATTAGGTCCCATTTGTTTATTTTTGTTTTTATTTCCATGACTCTAGGAGGTGGATCAAAAAAGATCTTGCTGTGATTTATGTCAAAGAGTGTTCTTCCTATGTTTTCCTCTAAGAGTTTTATAGTGTCTGGTCTTACATTTAGTTCTCGAATCCATTTTAACTTTATTTTTGTGTATGGTGTTAGGGAGTGTTCTAATTTCATTCTTTTACATGTAGCTGTACAGTTTTCCCAGCACCACTAATTGAAGAGACTGTCTTTTCTCCAGTGTATATCCTTGCCTCCTTTGTCATAGATTAGTTGACCATAGGTGTGTGGGTTTATCTCTGGGCTTTCTATCCGGTTCCATTGATCTATGTTTCTGTTTTTGTGCCAGTACCATATTGTCTTGATTACTGTAGCTTTGTAGTATAGTCTGAAGTCAGGGAGTCTGATTTCTCCAGCTCCATTTTCTTCCCTCAAAACTGCTTTGGCTATTCGGGGTCTTTTGTGTCTCCATACAAAGTTTAAGATTTTTTGTTCTAGTTCTGTAAAAAATGCCACTGGTAATTTGATAGGGATTGCATTGAATCTGTAGATTGCTTTGGGTAGTATAGTCATTTTCATAATACTGGTTCTTCCAATCCAAGAACATGGTATATCTCGCCATCTGTTGGTATCATCTTTGATTTCTTTCATCAGTGTCTTATAGTTTTCTGCATACAGGTCTTTTGTCTCCCTAGGTAGGTTTATTCCTAGGTATTTTATTCTTTTTGTTGCAATGGTAAATGGGAGTGTTTCCTTAATTTGTCTTTCAGATTTTTCGTCATTAGCATATAGGAATGCAAGAGATTTCTGTGCATTAATTTTGTATCCTGCAACTTCACCAAATTCATTGATTAGCTCTAGTAGTTTTCTGGTGGCATCTTTAGGATTTTCTATGTATAGTATCATATCATCTGCAAACAGTGACAGTTTTACTTCTTCTTTTCCAATTTGTATTCCTTTTATTTCCTTTTCTTCCTGATTGCCATGGCTAGGACTTCCAAAACTATGTTGAATAATAGTGGTGAGAGTGGACATCCTTGTCTTGTTCCTGATCTTAGAGGAAATGCTTTCAGTTTTTTACCATTGAGAATGATGTTTGCTGTGGGTTTGTCATATATGGCCTTTATTATGTTGAAGTAGGTTCCCTCTATGCCCACTTTCTGGAGACTTTTTATCATAAATGGGTGTTGAATTTTGTCAAAAGCTTTTTCTGCATTTATTGAGATGATCATATGGTTTTTATTCTTCAATTTGTCAATATGGTGTATCACATTGACTGATTTGCATATATTGAAGAAACCCTTGCATCCCTGGGATAAATCCCACTTGATCATGGTGTATGATCCTTTTAATGTGTTGTGGGATTCTGTTTGCTAGTATTTTGTTCAGGATTTTTGCATCTATATTCATCAGTGATATTGGCCTGTAATTTTCTTTTTTTTGTAGTATCTCTGTCTGGTTTTCGTATCAGGGTGATGGTGGCCTCGTAGAATTAGTTTGGGAGTGTTCCTTCCTCTGCAATTTTTGGGAGAGTTTGAGAAGGATGGATGTTAGCTCTTCCTAAATGTTTGATAGAATTCACCTGTGAAGCCATCTGGTCCTGGACTTTTGTTTGTTGGAAGATTTTTAATCACAGTTTCAATTTCATTACTTGTGATTGGTCTGTTCATATTTTCTATTTCTTCCTGGTTCAGTCTTGGAAGGTTATACGTTTCTAAGAATTTGTCCATTTCTTCCAGGTTGTCCATTTTATTGGCATAGAGTTGCTTGTAGTAGTCTCTTAGGATGCTTTGTATTTCTGCGGTGTCTGTTGTAACTTCTCCTTTTTCACTACTAATTTTATTGATTTGAGTCCTCTCCCTCTTTTTCTTGATGAGTCTGGCTAAAGGTTTATCAATTTTGTTTATCTTCTCAAAAAACCAGCTTTTAGTTTTATTGATCTTTGCTGTCATTTTCTCTGTTGCTATTTCATTTATTTCTGCTCTGATCTTGATGATTTCTTTCCTTCTACTAACTTTGGGTTTTGTTTGTTCATCTTAGCTCCTTTAGGGGTAAGGTTAGATTGTTTATTTGAGATTTTTCTTGTTTCTTGAGGTAGGCTTGTATTGCTATAAACTTCCCTCTTAGAACTGCTTTTGCTGCACCCGTAGGTTTTGGATTGTTGTGTTTTCGTTGTCATTTGTCTCTAGGTATTTTTCTATTTCCTCTTTGATTTCTTCAGTGATCTCTTGGTTATTTAGTAACGTATTGCTTAGCCTCCATGTGTTTGTGTTTTTTACGTTTTTTCCCGTGTAATTGATTTCTAATCTCATAGAGTTGCGGTCAGAAAAGATGCTTGATATGATTTCAGTTTTCTTAAGTTTACCAAGGCTTGATTTGTGACCCAAGATGTGATCAATCCTGGAGAATGTTCCCTGTGCACTTGAGAAGAAAGTGTAATCTGCTGTTTTTGGATGGAATGTCCTATAAATATCAATTAAATCTATCTGGTCTATTGTGTCATTTAAAGCTTCTCTTTCCTTATTAATTTTCTGTCTGGATGATCTGTCCATTGGTGTAAATGAGGTGTTAAAGTCCCCCACTATTATTGTGTTACTGTCAGTTTCCTCTTTTATAGCTGTTAGCAGTTGCCTTATGTATTGAGGTGCTCCTATGTTGGGTGCATGTATAATTGTTATATCTTCTTGGATTGATCCCTTGATCATCATGTAGTGTCCTTCCTTGTCTCTTGTAACATTATTTTAAAGTCTATTTTATCTGATATGAGTATTGCTACTCCAGCTTTCTTTTGATTTCCATTTGCATAGAATATCTTTTTCCATCCCCTCACTTTCAGTCTGTATGTGTCGCTAGGTCTTAAGTGGGTCTCTTGTAGACAGCATATATATGGGTCTTGTATTTGTATCCATTCAGCGAGCCTGTGTCTTTTGGCTGGAGCATTTAATCCATTCATGTTTAAGGTAATTATCGATATGTATGTTCCTATGACCATTTTCTTAATTGTTTTGGGTTTGTTTTTGTAGGTCCTTTTCTTCTCTTGTGTTTCCCACTTAGAGAAGTTCCTTTAGCGTTTGTTGCAGAGCTGGTTTGGTGGTGCTGAATTCTCTTAGCTTTTGCTTGTCTGTAAAGCTTTTGATTTCTCCATCGAATCTGAATGAGATCCTTGCCAGGTAGAGTAATCTTGGTTGTAGGTTCTTCCCATTCATCACTTTAAACATATCATGCCACTCCCTTCTGGCTTGTAGAGTTTCTGCTAGAAATCAGCTGTTAACCTTATGGGAGTTCCCTTGTATGTTATTTGCCATTTTTCCCTTGCTGCTTTCAATAATTGTCTTTGTCTTTAGTTTTTGTCAATTTGATTACTATGTGTCTTGGTGTGTTTCTCCTTGGGTTTATCCTGCCTGGGACTCTCTGTGCTTCCTGGACTTTGGTGGCTATTTTCTTTCCCATGTTAGGGAAGTTTTAGACTGTAATCTCTTCAGATATTTTCTTGGGTCCTTTCTCTCTCTCTTCTCCTTCTGGGACCCCTATAATTTGAATGTTTGTGCATTTAATATTGTCCCAGAGGTCTCTTAGGCTGTCTTCATTTCTTTTCATTCTTTTTTCTTTATTCTGTTCCACAGTAGTGAATTCCACCATTCTGTCTTCCAGGTCACTTATCCGTTCTTCTGCCTCAGTTATTCTGCTATTGATTCCTTCTAGTGTAGTTTTCATTTCAGTTATTGTATTGTTCATCTCTGTTTGTTTGTTCTTTAATTCTTCTAGGTCTTTGTTAAACATTTCTTGCATCTTCTCGATCTTTGCCTCCATTCTTTTTCCGAGGTCCTGGATCATCTTCACTATCATTCTGAATTCTTTTTCTGGAAGGTTGCCTATCTCCACTTAATTTAGTTGTTTTTCTGGGGTTTTATCTTGTTCCTTCATTTGGTACAAAGTCCTCTGCCTTTTCATTTTGTCTTATCTTTCTGTGAATGTGGTTTTCCTTTCATAGCCTGCAAAACTGTAGTTCTTCTTGCTTCTGCTGTCTTCCCTCTGGTGGATGAGGCTATCTAAGAGGCTTGTGCAAGCTTCCTGTTGGGAGGGACTGGTGGTGGGTAGAGCTGGATGTTGCTCTGGTGGGCAGAGCTCAGTAAAACTTTAATCCACTTGTCTGCTGATGGGTGGGGCTGGTTTCCCTCCCTGCTGGTTGTTTGGCCTGAGGCCACCCAGCACTGTAGCCTACCCGTCTCTTTGGTGGGGCTAATGGTGGATTCTGGGAAGGCTCACAGCAAGGAGTATTTCCCAGAACTTCTGCTGCCAGTGTCCTTGTCCCCATGGTGAGACACAGCCACCCCCCACCTCTGCAGGAGACCCTCCAACACTAGCAGGTAGGTCTGGTTCAGTCTCCTATGGGGTCACTGCTCCTTCCCCTGCGTCCCAGTGCGCACACTACTTTGTGTGTGCCCTCCAAGAGTGGAGTATCCGTTTCCCCCAGTCCTTTTAAAGTCCTGCAATCAAATCCCACTAGCCTTCAAAGTCTGATTCTTTAGCAATTCCTCCTCCCATTGCCGGACCCCCAGGTTGGGAAGCCTGACGTGGGGCTCAGAACCTTCACTCCAGTGGGTGGACTTCTCTGGTATAAGCGTTCTCCAGTTTGTGAGTCACCCACCCAGCAGTTATGGGATTTGATTTTATTGTTTGTGCCCCTCCTACTGTCTCATTGTGGCTTCTCCTTTGTCTTTGGATGTGGGGTATCTTTTTTGGTGAGTTCCAGTGTCTTCCTGTCGATGATTGTTCAGCAGTTCCAGACTCTGATTTTTATGAAGTTACTTTGGCAAGCCTGATGAAAAGGGGCTTATTCTTTCTTTGCAAGTTTATTTTTATTTAGGTGAGCTTGGACTAAGAAGTAAATTAGGAACATAATAAGCAGTCCCTAACTTGAGACAATAATTAGTACATGTTTTTTATGTTGTGCATTCAGCTCTGAGTGTCATAATATGGCCCATCAAAGGGACATCAGGCAGCAATCTTAGACGTCGAAGCTTACAGTTAGACTTTTTAAAAACAGGTTGTCAAGTGAGCACATTGAGGAAAAATTCATTTCTTTCTGAAATACAAGTCCTTTAATCACAGAGTGCTATGCTATGCATTATCCTTTGCATTGAAACCTTCTGGTGCCAGAATCCTGTTTGCATTAAACACTCGAGTGTGACAGAAGTACATTCCATCTTTCTGTTAAGGTTTCCATGCTTAAACGTGACTCTGTATTATGTAAATTTTGGCTCTGTGCATTTTAAGTACATGTATTTTTTTCTTTTTCCTGTTAGTGGCAATTTAATAGACTCTTTGTAAAAGTTAATTGTATAATGATGTTAAATCCAGTACATTGTAGTTTGAATTCTGTATTTGAAGTTTTTGGCTGTAAATATAGATTTTAAATATTTGATTTAAAAATGTTTGAGTCATCCAAAAGATATTTTAGTGACATTAAAGATCTAATTAAGATTTCCATGTAATTTCTGGCTTTACTAACTCTTAACACATTCAATATTACTAAACTCCATGCAAATGACAGCAATCATGCACCAGGTCACAGAACCCAATGAAATAATTATATATTATAAACAAGTTAACTTCTATTTGAAACAGAAGATTTAAATCCTTTTGATAAGCATTATGTTTTGTTTTCAGAGAATGTGCAAAATTTAGTAATTTAAAATTTTAAAGTTTATAAAAAGTGCTAAATATTTTTATATTAGAAGGGAAGTTCTAATGCCTTGTCTTTTTTAAAAATCTCCTGTCTACCGTTCTAACGGGAGGAAGCAGAGCCCCGTGCTTCCTTTGCCCTCCCGGAATCTGTAATTTCTCTCTGGCCACTGCCTTTACGCCTGGGTCTTTGCTGAGCTGGCCACAGAAGCACAGTTCTAGAAACGAAAGCTCTGGACTTTGTAGCTCTTCGTTCTGAATATTTTTCCTTTTTTAATCTCAAACCCCTAGCCAAATCTCTCCTTAGAGATCATTTATATCTTTTATTGAACCCTAGGGAATACTTATATTCAGAAGCATTTATACATTTAGAATACTATTCACACACTGGTTATCTTCAAGCCCTGATGCAGTTGTGTGTATACCTCAACTCTCATGTCCATTTGTGTTTTAGTTGCACATAAAGCATCTTTGACCATGACTGACACTGTTAATAGTGTGTTTCTTACTATTGAAGAATGTGGACTTGCCGAGCGACAGCCTATATAATACTGTGCCTTAAAAGAAACTAAAAACTGGAAATTCCCTGGGGGTCCAGTGGTTAGAACTCAGCGCTTTCACTGCATGGGCGCAGGTTCGATTCCTGGTCAAGGAACTAAGATCCCACAAGCCACATGGCACAGCCAAAAAAAACCCCAAAAACAAAAGACTTTTCACCCAATAGTGTAGTTACAAAAAGCAGGGGAGGGAATGTTTATAATGAAACAATTTTCTTTTTACAGCTCATAGCAAGTGAAGTGTTCCCAAGGAGCTTGTTACTTTCTAGTTTTGGGGTTGTTTTCTGGCTACTGGGATTCCAACTAGTGAATTTTTGCTTTAGGTCAGCAAAACCACATTCACTAAATTACCCACTATTATCACCTACTCGCTGAGAAAAACTAAACACGTGAAAAATTAAGGTAAGACAAAAGTCAGCAAATTTCTGTCTTTGGCCATAGATATCGAAGTATTTTTATTCCATAGTAATAAAATATACTTTATTACTCTAAAAATTTAACTTACCCAATTATTATAAAGCAACATTTTATTCTCACTTGGGTTTCAGTGAGGTTTTCTGGCTAGGGAGAACTTTTGCGGTGACCAGAGGTCTTTCTGGCCAAGAGAATTCACAGTCAAGGTTTGGACAGCAGGCAAGGTAGGGGCTTATGCCAATGTCGCCTCTGATGCACCTTGTCTGATACAGTGAAGTGAAATAACCTTGCACTTGTGTGTGCTAGGTGTGTGCGCAATAAGGAAAGTATCTTCAGAACTTAAAGGCTGTATGTAGAAAAGTCACGTGAGGTTTGTGCCTAATGATAAAACCTGAAAACACAGGCAATTTTAAACATGGCTTAGGTTACTGATATCCCAAATTTAAAGAGCCTACTTCTTTTAGAAAATCAGAAGAGGATGGGCAAGTCTGTATTCTTTAGTAGTTCGAAACACTATGTAACAGTATTTGGTCATGGTCAAAGCTAATGTGTAACTAAGACACAAACTAATATCTAGTGAGTTCTCATTGCCAAGCACTGTGTGTTTCATGTCATTTCATTCACACGCTAACCCTATTGGATAGGTATTATTAATATTCCACTATATAGATGAGGAAACTGAGGTTTGGACAGATTGAACAGCTGGGTCTAAACACCCCAACTATTATAAAAGTGTTAAATATCCTTTAAAAATATGCAACTTAAAAAAAAAATCTTGCTCTGGATTTATCAGTGATGAACTTTTCTCTAGATACACACGCCATACTTGAGAATATGACCAGCAAATAACAAGAATATTTATATATAACTCTCCACGTGGCAAGCAGGGCCCTAAGCTTTTTAGGTGTATAAATGGGTATAATCCTCACAACAGTGTGGTTTGCTAATCCCCATTTAAAGATGAGGAAGCCAAGTCACAGAGAGGTTAAGTAACTTGCTCTAAGTCACACAGCTAATAACTGGAGCAGCTGAGGTACAACCCTGGCGGCCTGGGTCCAGTCTGTGCTCAGAAGCTCATGCTTCAGTGTCCCAAGGAGAAATCTGGGCCATACTGAATCTACCTGGGGTCTGGCATCACCCAGCAGGAAAGTGCCAGGGATATTCACTCTGCCAACTTTATCCACACAACAAAATAAGGATAGCTCGGTTGCAGGGGGACTGGCATCGCTCTGCCTATGCCTTTAGCTGTGTTTGTACGTTGACACGTAACATTAGTAGAGATGAATGCCATTATGAGTCCAACCCACCCTAGTACAATCACTTCCTGCAAAAGGGAACTAGCCTTAGGCTTGGGCTGTGCTGGCCTCGGTCCTGGGTTTGGTTGTACACAGCCTCACTCCCCTGGCCAGGCTGGACAGCCTGGGGAGGGCCGTGTAGGAAGAGCAGGCCCATCCTGTGGCGCATCCTCCTTGGTGCTGCCTCCCAGTAAGTACCACGTGAGGTACTGCAATTCCCCATCACATTTGGAGGCTCCCAGTCTACATGAAACTGGCCAGGAAAACTTAATTCAGAGCTAATAAGTGAAGACTTAACCTACGACCACTTCAGAAAGGCGGCTGACCGCTGGCTGGAAGCCAGCGTCCGAGTCCACAGTTCAGAAGTGTTTCTGAGCTGATGTCTTTAGCCCTGGTGTTTTCCTCTGCCCTCTGGCTGGTATCTGCATTGAGCTAGAAAGGGTATGAAAGATGCCCATTAAAGGAACCAGACCCAGTGACTCGGAGGCTTTCAAAACTCCCCTCTAAGTGCAAGTAATTCAGTGTCACAAAGCAAAGGGTGGGATCGGTTGCTGCCCACGATTATTTCTGTGCTGCTCTGCAGACATCACCTTTGTGGGCAGCGTCACACTGAGAGTTTATGATGTTCATTAATTCATAGCAAAATGGTTGCCCTCACTTAAAAAAAAAAAAGTGTGTCTTTAATATAAATGCTACTCATTATCAGAGGGATATATTGAAATTTTTGAGAAGCCAGGCAACAAGGTTTTCTTGAGGGTGCATTATTGTCAGGTGACTTCATCTTCGTCATTCAGTTTTTAGTAGAAAAAGTTCAGCTCTGTTTTTAAACATCTTCTGTGCAGGCTCTCAACCTATAAGACCAGTTTTAAATCCATACAAGTTACTGAATGCTCACAGCAATGACGACGACACTAAGTGCCACTCGCCTCACTATTTAAATGTCACAGGGGTTTTGGTCGAATCCTCAGTCATTCATTCAGCTAAAGGTCGAGTTGTACTAAGAGTCAGGCAGCCCGGGTCCGCATCTCAGCGCGGGAGCCGGCTTACCAGCTCCATTTACCAGGCTGTGAGACCTTAGCTGTGTTATCTCACTTAACCCAGTTTCCCTGTTGGTAAAGTGTGGATAGTAAGAGTTAAGGTTGTTTCAAGAGTAAATGAGATAATGCACTTAAATAAATGGATGCACATCAAGGGCTTAGCAGGGTCTCCCCCTTCTACACATATGCAAACAGCCTGGAGGGGGTCCAGGAACTGGCCCCTGGCAAGTCAGGGGTGGATGGAGGGTGGGAGCCTCAGGATTCATGTCTCAAAAACCCTGTGCTCCTAAAGGCTCTGCCATCCTGCTGACACTGGGGGGTGGGCATTGGTGGACCAGCGCTGGGTTTCTCTAGCAGCTGCCCTAAGGACCGGCCTGCGCCTCTTGAGCCTTTCAATACGCCCTTAAGTCTTTTAACCAATCTGGTTGCCCTTTTTTGAATTTGATCCAATCTAAATTCATCCCTAGTGCCTGCGAAATTCACAAGTAAGCCTAGTAATAAAGTACAGGGTGTCCAGAGTTTTATGAGGTAGGATTATACTCTCCCTGTCACATGAGGTAATTCTGCTGGGGTGACCCTGAAATGGCATTCATCTGCATTAATGAGACAGGTATCACCAGCACGGGTCGTTTACCGCTCTGTCTGTAGCCTGTCATCCCTGCCTTCAGGTTTCTCGCACGCACGCACGCACAAAAATCCCTCTCCCCTTCTTTGCTTGCACATATAAAATGAGTTGCAGAGTTCAGGCAGCTCTCAATCCGCAATGCACCCAACCACACACCACCGTCCCCTAAACAGACAAATGCCCGAGCTGTCTGCTTGGAGAATCACGACCCTCTCCATCTCCTGTGTTTGCGCATACATCTGGCTTCAGCGCTTTCTAAAGCACCCCAGTTTTGTACCTTTGACAAAGCTTCTCACTGGCCTCTGAGTTTCTTAAACTTCAGATCCTTGCATTTCATTCACTGTGAAACTATGTTTCAGTTCTAAGAAAAGAACAACTTCGGGTCTGTGTGCTTGACTCAAACATTTAACATTAACACGCCATCTTCGCATTCAGGGTTTTCTTTCACATTTTACATTTTTTAATGATTAATGACAAACTTACGGAGTTAGTCTACCAGGCCCCTCCCTAGTTTTTGTGTAGAATGGCACTGCATTTCATTTCCTCAGACTCTGACTCGGCATAAAATAGTTGAAAGTAGATCAGTCTCTCCCTAAGAACCGTATTATTTATCTATAGGCCTTACAAACTCATGCTGCCTTGTTTTCTTACCTACTTGCTTTGGTGTGTCTCATACAAGATTACAAACTCCTTTAGGATAGAAATGTTGACCTAGTCATTTTTATATTCCTATACGTGACAGTCATTCAGTAACCGCTTATTGAATGGGATCTTTGGATTTCTGAGCTTTGCTATACCTGCTTTGTAAGGATAATTATTTTGGCAATAGTTATATCAAATTCAAAACTCACAAAACTGCACATTTTCTCAAAGTTAAAATGAGTAGCAAGGCTGCTAATTTAGAATTGTATAATATACATGCATGTGTGTGTGTGTGTACAGATAGATGTGAGTAGTCTACATACATGTGTGTACCTTACAGAATAGCAAGGAAAAAGTGAGCAGTTTAGGAATTTGGAAGGTGGTTCAGTAGAGAGATGTACCCAGTGAGCTTTTAATCACTCTGAATGAGGGGGAGGTAGTGTGGAGACCAGGAAGGACAGCATGTTCTTTCCTTTTTTTTCCCCTCCCCATTTAGTTCACACTTATGGAAAGGAGGCATTCATTAGTATACTAAGAAAGGCAATGTATTATGTTGGATTCCTTTCAACTGGAAGAAATAAGCAGGAGTGGTTATTTCTTATAAGGTCAGCCAAAAGGTGTGGGGAGGGGTTTTGAACTCTCCCAGAATGCAGGTTGCACGAAGTTGAATAATCCACACTATGTTAAAGCTATATGCCTCTATTATCTTATATGCTGCAGTACAAGCTAGTTTGTTTGTTTGTTTGTTTTGCTTGTGACCCATATTTTGATAATCACCCATTACTTTGTGTTGCTCAGCCTAAGCATAGTTTAGTTGCCAGCTCACTACCCTCTTGTTTATTTTTAAAGGGTAGCATTTCTCATCTTAATATGCTTTATGCTAGAAGACATTTTCCTTCGACATTGCCCAAATGAAAACAGAATTTCCTTCTTGGAGCGGTGTGCAGGAAGGCTTAGAAGGACAGACAGCTAACCTCTGGGTGCATATTCTCCCTGACTCAGAAATTAGATATGATTATGGATGGTGCTTTTCTGAGCAAGGTAACATGTTATTTGTAACATGACCCCAGCAAAGGCTATCCCAAAAGTGTGTGTGTGTTGTCAGGGAGGGGTGGAGTTGGGTTATACCAGTAAGAAAATTGAGGGTTCCTGACAAAGAATTCCAAGGATATGAATTCTATACCTAGGAGACTTCTTGTGAATCTTCTTTAAGAAAGCAGTCAGGTTCGTTCATATGAAAACCATGAAATCTGTTACAAAAGCCTCGTAATATGGAGTATACCTGACCCTCCATTCCTAGTGGAAATGCTTCCAGTGGTCATAGCTCACTGGTGCCCCCTTGCGGCACTCAAGCCACCTCACATGTCGTTGCCTTGGGTAAGACCTCTGCAGTGAACAGGGCAAACTCAGCTTCCAGGGGTGGAAACTTAACCTCCAGGATTGGAGGGCATACATGTCTTTTAGATTTTAGTCAAGCTTCTTTCTTATTCTTCTTCTGTTTTGTTTTTTTTTTTTTAGGCCAAAGAACTGCCAACTTTAAAGGATAATGATTTCATTAACGAGGGTCAAAAGATTTATATTGATGACAATAACAAAAAGGTATTCCTGGAAAAACTGAAGAAGGATGTCGAGGTAAGAAAAAGAAACTCAGTATAAGGGACGGCCCATTGTATGAATGTCAGCAGTACTGGGTTTTCAGGAGCTCTTAAAACCATCTATTTAAATCAGCAACCAAGGCAAAAACATACGTTGTACATTATCCAAAGCAGATATAAACAGGTATATCTCATATGTGATCTGGTTTAAAAGAGAAGTGTGCCAATTCAGCAGCTCCCCCTTTAGAGGACAAACAAAAGCAAGCACGCGGCCTCTTCTGCTGGCCTCCCCTCCCTCCGCTTCCCATCTTCTTTGTTGGGTAGGGGGGTAGACTGACTGCCCACAGGCAGCCAGGGCCGGGGCCCAGGGGACTGAGTGCATTCTGTCAAAGAGCAGAGCGTGTCGACAAGTGGATAGTCACTATCTGAATTCGGGGTTTTCTCCATCTGAACCACATCTTGGTGTTGCAAAAACCCAGCCTCAGTCGCTTAATGCTTCATATTTCCACCAGCCTCTGTGAAGTTAGTGACGTTGGGCCCATCAAGACAGCCTTGCCACAGCATGGGAACGGCACAAAGGCAGTTTAGGACACCAGGGTCACGGGGGATGTTGTGAGAAATAAAATACTATGTGGAAATGGGCTTTGAGTCTATAATGGAGCTCTCTTTGTAAATGCTGTTTTACGAATTAAAAATACACCTTTCCCTGTCTTCTATTTATTGTAATGGCATTGCAGTTCTCCCATTCAACTTCCTTATATATAATTCTTCTAGAAATAAATTCAGGAAAAACGTTCTTTTCTTGAAGTTTGTTAGGTTACAAAACAGTGCAAAGAGAGTTCTAATTTAAACAGTTACTAAGCTATGTTTTTCTTAGCTGTTACTTTTGTTCATGTGTGTGTGGTTTTTGTTTTGGTTTTTTTAACTTTGAAGTACAGTTCTCCACGTACCAGTACAGATCTGCTACTCAGAGAGGCTTTGTGGAAAGACTTTCTTGTGTCATTAAAAACAAAATGACTTGGGAGTTCCCTGGCGGTCCAGTGGTTAGGACTCGGCTCTTTCACTGCCGGGGCCCAGGTTCCATCCCTGGTCAGGGAACTAAGATGCCACCCCCCCGGCAAGCCCAGCCACATGGCCAAAAAAAAAAAAAACCCGAACAAAATGACTTGGGCCAAAGAACAAATGTCATGGATTAGATTATATCCCCCATGAGGGTAGAAGCAGTATTATAATTTTCTTTTTAATCTTCTAACACCTTTCATTGCAAGACATGCAGACTGACCAAATTAGTTCATGATTATTTTTAGGTTATAAGTTATTTTAAGAAATTTTTTTGCCCTTTAACCTACATCATGTATATGCTTTGATTAGAACCTAGATATTGGTTATTTATGAAGGATACAAGTGTCTTTTTTAAAAAGTAGTTTTTCTCCAGTTTCTCATTATTAAGCATTTATTTTTCCTCAGTTGTCAGTGGTTTTTATTAAAATGCATATTAGCTAAGTATTTCCCTTTTACTTTGGGGTCAACTTGATCTGATAACAAAGTGACACAGGTAGACATGCTCTTTGAGAATTTTATTCATTATTCTGCAAGTCTTTGATCCCAAGAATAATATTGTTTTAGCAATTATGGTAAATAGCCCTTAGGGTTATCTGATCTGCTAGAAAGATGGTTTTCATCTTTTCTTCTGTCGGCTGTATATTACTATGATATTTAGACCCCACAAATAATGTAACTGAAGCCGTTCAAATTTACAGTTGAATTACACAAGGATTCTCTTTGCCCTTTCATTGTCTCTAATAGTGTCTTGATTAGAGGATTTGGATAATTTTAACCCCATCCATGGCTCTCGCACTTAGCTGTTTTGTTGAAATGGAGGCAGGGCATAAGGCGTTCTTTCATTTTAATAAATTCTCAATGGTTGGTAAGTGTCTAGTTTTGAAATTCATGCAGAAGCATTATTAAATTTTTAAGCAGGTAATTATGGTGAAGTAGCTTGACATCTGATCTTGATAATGAGACTAGAATGTAATCTCGTTTCATTTTTCCATCAGGTCCATGCTTTCTAATTTAGCTGGCTGGCCTGTTTAAGTACAGGATTTGGGGGTTGGAGGGGGTGACTCAATGCTTTAAGTAAAAGATGAGTTTACTACAGCTCAATAAATATTTTTGTAGGAAAATTAGAACCTAGGGGTTTTTTCTGCGTTTGAAATTCTGTTCTATTCATATGTCGCTCAAAGTACTTTAGTTCTGATAGCTTTACACATGAGTATATGTGAACCCTTTTCTCCAGAAGAAAGCACTCTATGGAGAGTGAAAAGTCACTTTTGCCCTCTGACCCACTTCTCGTCAGCTCTGACCAGGGCCCACGCTCATCTCTCGTCGGCTCACACTGGGATCCAAATTTCACACAACGCAAAACTGTGCTTTGTGTCCTGTGGCATCCGCCCCATCACAGGCCATCTCATCCCTGACGTCTTGGGTCGGGGGTAGGGAGGGGAGGGAGCACTGCGGGCAGCAGGATGGTTGGCAGCGAACACTTACAGAGCATGTAGAGCATAAGTCCTTCCTGCGCAGTCATTCTCTCCCTTCATTCTTCTAACTCCTTGAGGCTGAGTGCTGTTATCCCAATTTATGGATGAGAAAACTGAGCCCAGAGACACTATGTAATTTGCTCAAAGACACACAGCTACTAAATTCAGACTGGGATTTGAGGCCACTGGCAGCCACACTCCTAAACTGCTGATATAACATGCAGATTAAAGATGTTTGTGACAGCACAGTTGAGACTGTTTTCAGATAAAGTACTCCAAGAGAGGATTATTGCGGCTTTCAACAAGCGATTAAATATAACCTAAATAGGGATGGTTGGAATTTTAATCCTCCATCACAGATGTGTTGGGAGGTGGTGATTCAGTAGAACAAGTGTGTTAATAAACTTAGTAAAAAGTAACTTCAAATCTGTTGTAAAGAAGTTTCTTTTTTTTTTAATTTTATTGTAGTTGATTTACAATGCTGTTTGTAAATTTCTGTACAGCAAAGTGACTCAGTTATACATATATATATATTTTTTTTTATTTTTTTTAATTTTTGTTTGTGTTGGGTCTTCATTTCTGTGCGAGGGCTTTCTCCAGTTGCGGCAAGTGGGGGCCACTCTTCATCACGGTGCACGGGCCTCTCATTATCGCGGCCTCTCTTGTTGCGGAGCACAGGCTCCAGACGCGCAGGCTCAGTAGTTGTGGCTCACGGGCTCAGTTGCTCCGCGGCATGTGGGATCTTCCCAGACCAGGGCTCGAACCCATGTCCCCTGCATTGGCAGGCGGATTCTCAACCACTGCACCACCAGGGAAGCCCTATATATTCTTTTTCATATTCTTTTCCATTATGGTTTATCACAGAATACTGAATATATCAGTAGTTCTCTGTGCTGTACAGTAGGACCTTGTTGTTTATCCACTCTCTATATAATAGTCTGCCTCTGCTCATCCCAAACTCCCACTCCTTCCCTCCCCCACCACCCCCCTTGGCAACCACAAGTCTATTGTCTGTATCTGTGAGTCTGTTTTTGTTTCGTAGATATATTGATTTGTATCATATTTTAGATTCCACATGTAAGTGATATCTTACGGTATTTGTCTTTCTCTTTCTGACTTCACTTAATATGATAATCTCTAGGTCCATCCATGTTGCTACAAATGACATTATTTAATTCTTTTCAATGGCTGAGTAGTATTCCACTGTATATAAATATATACCATACCTTTATCCGTTCATCTGTTGATGGACATTTAGGTTGTTTCCATGTCTTGGCTATTGTAAATAGTGCTATGAACACAGGGGGTGCATGTATCTTTTTGAATTATAGTTTTATCTGGGTATATGCCTAGGAGTGGGATTGCTGGATCATATGGCAACTCTACTTTTAGTTTTTTGAGGAACCTCCGTACTGTTTTCCATAGTGGCTGCACCAATTTACATTCCCCTCAACAGTGTAGGAGAGTTCCCTTTTCTCCACACCCTCTCCAGCATTTGTTATTTGTAGACTTGTTAATGATGGCCATTCTGACTGGTGTGAGGTGATACCTCATTGTAGTTTTGATTTGTATTTCTCTAATAATTAGAGATGTTGAGCATCTTTTCATGTGATTCCTATCAAATTACCCATGACAGTTCCCACAGAACTAGAACAAAGAATCCTAAAATTTATATGGAACCATAAAAGACCCAGAATTGCCAAAGCAATCCTGAGGAAAAAGAACAAAGCAGGAGGCATAACCCTCCCAGACTTCAGACAATATACAAAGCTACAGTAATCAAAACACTGTGGTACTGGCACAAAAACAGACATTAATGGAACAGAATACAGAGGCCAGGAAAAAAAACACACACACCTACAATCAATTAATCTTCAACATAGGAGGCAAGAATATAAAATGGGGGGCTTCCCTGGTGGCGCAGTGGTTGAGAATCTGCCTGCCAATGCAGGGGACACGGGTTCGAGCCCTGGTCTGGGAAGATCCCACATGCCGCGGAGCGACTGGGCCCGTGAGCCACAAATACTGAGCCTGCGCGTCTGGAGCCTGTGCTCCGCAACAAGAGAGGCCGCGATAGTGAGAGGCCCGCGCATCGCGATGAAGAGCGGCCCCCGCTTGCCGCAACTAGAGAAAGCCCTCTCACAGAAACGAAGACCCAACACAGCCATAAAATAAATAAAATAAATAATAAAAATGAAGAATTTCTTTAAAAAAAAAAAAAAAAAAGAATATAAAATGGGAAAAAGACAGTCTCTTCAGCAAGTGGTGCTGGGAAAGTTGGACAGCCACATGTAAATCAATGAAGTTAAAACACACCCTCACACCATACACAAAAATAAACTCAAAATGGCTTAAAGACTTAAAAGATATGACACCATAAAACTCCTAGACAAGATCATAGGCAAAACATTCTCCGACATAAATCATACCAATGTTTTCTTAGGTCAGTCTCCCAAGCCAATAGAAATAAAAACAAAAATAAACAAATGGGACCTAATCAAACTTACAAGCTTTTGCACAGCAAAGGAAACCCATAAACAAAATGAAAAGATAACCTATGGGAGAAAATATTTGCAAACGAAGCAACCGACAAGGGCTTAATTTCCAAAGTATACAAACGGTTCATACAACTCATCAACAAAAAAACAACCCAATCAAAAAATGGGAAGACCACCTAAATAGACATTTCTCCAAAGACGACACATAGAAGGAGAGTTTATTAACAGCTCTTTAGCCACAGTTTTCTAGAAGGGTTTGTGTGTGACAGGGCTCATAAAAACCTTCAGGAAGATACTAGCTCAGATTTGGTATAATGAGGAATTAATTATGAGGGAAGCAGATTAGGTGGGATATTCTGAGGGAAAAAGAGGCTGATCAAGGTCTGGCGGATAATTATTAAGAAGTTGGAAAGCATGGGACCTAGAGATTATAAAGATTTAAAAATCTTCATGCATTGAAATCTTATGTATTTAGAAATCACTAATTTGAGTTAGAAGCTTAAAGCGATGACAGAAAATAGCAAATGTGTATTAAGTTCCTAATGTTAGCTGGAGGTAGACCCTTCAGGGAGCCCCAAACCCCTCTTCTCTTTGGGGTCTGTCATCTTCAGCCCACAGTAGTTTTGTGCTGCCCAGCAGGGACTTTCTCTAGCAAGAATCTCAGGTCTGCTGCTGCCTTGTGTTTCCCTCTACTTTAGAAGAGATTTTAAATGACGTTTTATGACAATAAGAGCTGAGGAGTCAATGGGTTCTTCAGCACATCTCCCCTCTTGGCCCACCTCACTTGAACCTCTCCCCATGTTTAAGTTACCTACTTGATGAAAAAAAGGTTTTTACCACAATAACCACACGGACAATGATAAAACCGCGTCCACTGTTACACGCAAGGCACTTTTCATTGCCTCCACTACATTCTCTCTAATCCTTTCCACACCACTGTGAGTTTAGTGGTGGTGTCCCATTTCATAGAATAACTGAGGCTCAGAGAGGTGAATTTATCATCAAGGCACAGAGCTAGTAACATAAAATTTAACTGCCCACCTGACTCCAAAACTTTCTTTTTTTAATTTTATTTAAGATTATCTGATACTTTAATGGGTCACCCTTATCAGCAAAAGCCATACTCTTAACCACTGTGCTGTCCTTGGTCTTTTCCATTTCTGTCTCAGCTGCACAGATTTGAAGATTTATATAATCCCCATTTCTTATATAATCCCCATTTGGGCCTGCAACTGGTTTCCTTGATTTTGGGTATGTCAGAACAACTTCTTGTCAAGAGATGCATTTTTCATTTCACTTATAGTTTAGTGGGTGATGCTGGGAGCTAACTTCACTTTTATTTACTGAATACAAATGTTTCTTTACTGGGAGAGGAGCCTAAGCAGTGGTCTGACCACAGATCAGAGACCCAGGAAAGCTCTGGGCCTGGCCGACGTTGTGAGAGCAGCACAAGTGCCAGAGGAAGACGTGGGCCTGGAGACCCACCCTACTTCGTGTGGCGGTTCAGCCCTGGTCATCACCCCTTCCCTGCCTAACCTTTGGCAGGTTAATTACAGGCAGCCCCTTTTGTACTCTCATACATAAAGCACACTTGAAAGTGTATTTGTACGTCAACCATCTGAAGGTCAAACAGACCTACGTGTTAAAGAGAGATTCTGCTCTGCAGAGCAAAGATATATCGTAAATGGTCTCATTTTGCTTCCAGTAGGTGCTGCCTCTTGCAGTCTCAAAGGAAGGTCTTTTTGTTGTTGCTTTGTTCTTCGTTTTTATTTGGTTTGGGTGGTTATTTTTCTTAGAGGAAGGGGTCAGGGGAAATTAGGGAGAGGTAAGGGGGACTGGGGAAGAAGCAGCAGGCATCCCGTTCTCTTGTTCAATAAATACCAAGTAGCTACATCACTTACCTGGGAGTCAGGAGTGCAGTGAGGGTGTCACCGAACGAGGCTCGTTTGTGCCCGACGTGCAGCAAGCCAAACGCAGAGACGCTGAGGTCTGCAGCAGAGAGGGTTTGTTCACAAGGCAGCCAAGCGGGAAGAGCAAATCTCAAATCCGCCTCCCCAAGGCAAGGGGCTCGAGGTGTTTATGGGATAAGCAGCAGCAGTGCTGTCTGAGGCGTAGGGAGCGTGAGGAAAGGCGACTGGGAAAAGGAACGGGAATCGTCGTTCTGCACAGGTTTAACTAGGCTACTGGCCTCTGCACGACCCAAGGGTGGAGCTTTCCATCCTCTGCACGTGTAAAAAGACACTCACGCATGCCCAGTTGGAGGGTCAGTGGTCCTATCCAGTCTCAACCAACTCAGCTCAAACTAGACACAGCTGACTCCAAGTTCCTAGCAAGCAGCTGGGCAGATATCATTGTTTAGGCTACGTGCCCCTTGAAGGACATGCAAGTCTTAAAAGACCTTGATTAGTGAAGGCAGGTGAGATGGATTTGACTAATAATGGCAGTTTCAAGGGCAAAATCAGCCAGAGCCCCTGTCCTCATGGGGCTGCAGTGTTTGGGGAAGATAGAAGTTACTCAAGTAATCTAATGAGTGTGCAGCTAAACCAGGTGTCTTAGGGGAAAGTGTGCAGTGCACACATGCCCGGCAGGAACCGGGACAGGCTTCCGTGAGCAAGTGCCCTGCAGTTGAGACCTGAAGGTCAAGTGGGAGGTGAAGGGGCGCAGTGAGGGGGCCAGAGGCCAGAAGAGGGTTCAAGATGGTCCGAGAGGCGATGAAGCCAAACTACCCAGGTCCCGTGGACAGTGTGAGAGTTTGTTTCCACCCTGTAAGAAACGGTACCCCACTGAAAGGTCTTAAGTAGGGGCGTGAGCAGATCAAATTCTTCCCTTGCCAAAGGACCAGAAGGGGAAGTTCGGGCAGCATCCAACCTTTGCCACTTCCCAGGGACCTTCCAAGGGCCCAGAGGGAGAAGCAGGGATGGGGCGAGGGGGCTCTTGCCTTGCCACCCTGCACGCGGAGCAGGACCTGGCCCGACCACGCCCCACCCACGCTGCACCCACTACACACATGTGGGTGGGAGATGTTGCCACCCAGCAATCCAGCTTCTCCAGCTGTGCCCAGACCTCTGGAGGGCATCCAGGGTACGCAGTGGGGGCGAGGGGAACGGGCCAGAGAAAGCCCCCAGATAAAGGGGTCGGTTGGGGCAGGCACTGTGCTAGGCATGGGAGGGGGCGATGGAGGAGCGTGTCCGGCTCCCGCTTCCATCAGAAGGAAAGCCCCAGGCAGGCCTGAAGGAGAGTGCTGAGCAGCGACACAGGCATTTGCTGGTTGACTGGGACACTGGCGCTTGTGCTTACTTGTGATGGACAGCATAATACTCTCCTCCACAGCGTGTGCTGCATTTCAAAGTGCTTTTCACAAGCCGTTCAGAGAGGCTCCCCTGGAAGCTACGTGGGAGGTCCCTGGTTTCCCCATTAGCCAGTCTTAATTGTTCGGAGAAACGTTCTCTTCCCTGTGTCTCCTTGCCGGCCATGCTCTCTGCTCTTTGGTGCAGTACAGCCTCCATGTGATAAGTGCATCCCTCTCAGCATCCAGCTTTGCATCTCAGGGAAATAATCCCAGCTCTGAGCCAGCCTGAAGTGTGAGGCTACAGCTTTGGCTGGAGAAACTGCCAGGGACCGTGACAGCACCATTAAAGAGGCTCCTGGCTGCTCCTGGGGAAATCTTCTCGCCTCTACCGCCCTTTTGTGAGCTTGCGGTCTTTAAATCTGGGCTTGTGTTTAAGGCATAACTGACCACGTTGCTTCCCACCTTCCAGTTTCTTGCCCAGCTGAAGCTCATGGACTACAGCCTCCTGGTGGGCATCCACGATGTGGAGAGAGCCGAACAGGAAGAAGTGGAGTGTGAAGAGAATGACGGAGAGGAGGAGGGGGAGAGCGACGGCACCCACCCTGTCGGAACCCCTCCCGACAGTCCTGGAAATACGCTCAACAGCTCGCCGCCTTTGGCTCCGGGCGAGTTTGATCCAAACATTGATGTTTATGGAATTAAATGCCATGAAAGTAAGTTGAGTTACTATCAACTCTTTTTACCATTAGTTGGATTTTTCTTTTTGCATTGTTATCTACTGGTAATCATCACCCCGGTTAAAAGCATGCTGCCCTGTAAGACTCCTTCTCAAGAGTCCCGATCGATTGATTTCGGGACAAAGTATGTTAAAGGTAACCGTAACCTCTGGTTTTGAACTGTAATGTGATGAGGTCCTTGAACTGTGTGATGTTGAGGGAACAGAGTGAAACCACACAAGTGTGTGTTGTACATATACAACACACATATGCACATGCTTGTGTAAATGTCCATACCATATATAAGAAATGTTTTAAAATATTCTTTTTCTTAGTTATCTTTTATGTGGATCTCAAGTGTCACAAGTCTATCCTGAGCTAGGTACATCGTGGTCCACTCCAAACCCCCTGTGGACATCGTGTAGGGCAGGCATCTCATTGCTACCAGCCCTTTCCTTCTCGGGAGTGCTGAAGCTGGCCCAGGGTGTGGCATGAGAATCTCCGATTTGCTGCTGTGTCTGTCCTCTGCTCTTTCCCCCATTAAGGTGTCTGTGGCCCTCTTCTCTAAAGTGAGATCCATCTTAATCCTCAAAATCTGGGTGATGAGATATTTGTAGGAATATTACATGCTACCGCAGCTACTTATACATGGAAAAAAAAATTTAGAGATAAAAGCAGGCCTCTGATTTTTTGAGTAATAAAAATTGTGGTTCATCATTGTTTAAAAAAATCTCATGGCATAGCAGCCAGGTGAGTTTGAGTTATGTTCTTTATTTTGCTCACCAAAATTGTTTCTTCAACACAGAAAATTAGATATAGTCAAATGTACTTTTTCATATTGTTCATAATTGAAACATCATCATATTTGTGGAAATATGTAGAAGATGGGTACTGTAGATGATATATGCCTTTATCCAGTTCTGATACTAGATCCAATGAGAATTAGGAACAGCTAATTAGGAACAGTATGTAATGGTAGAAAGTATTAGGGAGCATAATTACTTCTACTTGTTTTAGAGAGTATTTTTTAAATAGCATTTTTCTTTATACCAAAGCAATACACAGTCACTAAGGAAAATGAAGATTAACAAAAACAATCTCACCCCTGCACCTCTACTGGCAATATCCTGAGGTTATATCCTCTTTTTTACTTTTTAAATTGAGAGAGAATTGGGGACAGAAAGTTAAGCTGTTTCATAGGGATATGCAAGACTTTTTAAAAGCCTCTGTTGCCTTTGTTTTCAGACCCCTTCGACCCCCATCCCACTGAATCCCTCACCTCTTCCTCCATCAGCAGCTCGCACTTTTCCAGGTGCTGTCATCACGTGTCCCACAATCATCGCTCTCATCCCTTTACAGATTCGCCTAGGAAAGAGGTGTACTTTATGGCAATTATTGACATTCTGACTCATTATGATGCAAAAAAGAAAGCTGCCCACGCTGCAAAAACTGTTAAACACGGCGTAAGTATCTCCGTTTGGTTTCCCTCTCTGCTCCCTGCTTCCTGTCGTGCAGGAACCAGCTCAGGTCCGCTCCTTTCCGCTGAGCTGCCCACAGTCCTTCATTGGCTCTGGTTCCCTGCAGGGGTCACGCTCTGATGCAGAGTCAGAGCCAGCACGCGCTCGGACCGCCGCTCCCAAGTCACTTAAACCCGGCACGGCTCTTCTTTTACCCACCGGGGTTATTAACAGACACATGCATCATGAGAATATTACACAAATTCTTTTTTGTTCAAAAAATGTTTCAAAGACAAAAGGGCTGAATGATGACAACTGAGTGTTTTAATATGAAATGTTCAGAACTGAAGCACTATTCTCTGCTTCACATGCTTCCAAGATACGCAATATTATATTCCTTTCCGCACAGCAGATTGTAATTTTTTCTACTACAGAAATGTTTTGAGTGCAGGATCAAAGTTTAATAATACGAATCCCTCACCTTTATTGTCCTTGCTCAGAATTCTCACTATTCCCGGCCTATGGTAACTTGTTGAATCCCCGGGACGAGCCTGTGAGGGATAACCAGGGCACTCCTGCTTACCAGGTGAAGAAACTGAGGACGGGAGCTTACGGAGTAACTTGCCAGCCAGGATCACGTCCTAGGCAGTGGTAGAGAGAGGACTGCTCCTCAGGACCCAGCCCCGCCCCCCGATCTCCCAGCGAGGCCCGCCTGGCCAGCTGGACTTCACAAGTCGTGAGTCTCCACTGTGCTTGCATCGTAGGGACCCATTTTGGCTTTCAGGCGTGCCAAAAAGGCCACAGAGCCCATCGCACAGGGATGAACTTGTGCCCTGGCTCGTTCACACTGGCAGGAGAGATGCTTCCCCACAGTGTGGAGCCAACCAAGATCCAGCAGAACATCAACCTCTTCTAAAGGCTCTTTTTCTCTATTTTAAAATCAAGCAGGCTGTCATGTCAGCAATGGAACCAGCCTAACACCATACCCCATTTGCTACAGAAATATTTCAGTCACACCGTCAGCTATTTCTGGTGTTCCCGCTGTGTGCAGCGCACGGACCAGGACCTACCCGGCCCACCGAACACGATAAAAATCCTCTATCAGTCAGAGAGAAGGGTACACAGTAGTTCTCACGCGGGGGTTGGCACCGCAGCCTTCTGAGCACCGTTTGCAAACTGTGTGCCTGCCAGATGCACCACCCCTTTCCCTGATTCTGAGTCCAGCTCAGGAGGCTGCGGGAGGGGCCTCTAAGAGGCTCCGGTAATTCTGATGCTCATCTCTGGTTGAACAACCTGGGTGTATTGCAAGGACACAGCTGGGCCAGAATCCTATTTCACCTTTCCAGTGTGTGACCTGGAGGAAGTGCTTTGGCGCTTCAGTTCTGCCAGCTGATGAAGGGGTCCTAATGCCTTATTGATGAGATTTTTGTGGTGAATAGACTGAACAGTGGGGGGATGCTCCGTGTTTGTTCCCACCCCTCCTCAAACCTGCTGATATTCTAGACCACGTGAAACTGGAAACAGGCCATAGCAAACATGGCTTCATCTGCATCTCCCCTGTAAGTCACCAGCTCAGCTCCATGATACGGCACACGGCCTAAAATTGGGTGCAGTTTGCAAGAGCAAGACATTCCTCTGCAAAGGAATGTTGTGTCGAGCTGCTGCTGGGAACCATTCTCTGCCTTCAAAACCGGGGCTCTTCCGTGGAGATCCCAGGGGCCCAGGCCAGGCATGGAAATTACAGGTTCCCCTGTGAGCTGCGTGTGTAAAAATAGCATCTGGTGACTTAGTAAAACTCTGGTCCTGCCCTTTGCAGCTCAGGAGGCTGGCTGGTAACCACGGGGCTCTGCTGGCCCGCACTGTGCTCCTGTCCTAGGAAACCCCCCACTGAGCCTCTGCGAGGGGCCGGCTTCCCAGCTCCAAGCAGGTCTCTGCGAATGGGGACGATGGCACCCCCATGCCCGTGCCCCTCCGGGGGAGACGCAGTCACGGCGCTGTGTCTCGCCTGCTTACGGGGCCGGGAAAGAGTCCCGGCAGCTGACACCGCCCCTGCTGCTGCGGCTGTCGCCCCTCATTTCTGAGCACCCAGCCGCTTACCTCGGTCCTGAAAAATGAACACGGTCCTTGTGTCCTTGTCATTGGAGCTTCCCTCTGGCCAAACGTTGCTGTTTGTGTCATTCTCAAGGTGTCTCCAATCTGCTCTCTTGAGAAACAGAAGCACCCTCCCCGTGGCTTCTGAATGTTGGCCACGCAGATTCCACATTTGACGGGAGCATCTCAAACGTGGCTGGTTGGATTTTTTTTTTTTTTTAGTGGCAGCAGTCACAGTGTGTGTGACAATGGCATCTGTTGGTCCTATGACTCTGCCTCGTTTTCACACACAGATTCCTAAGAGCCTTGGCTATTCAGACCAATATCCAAGATATTCTGAATTACGAGTAGAGGCTGCACAGGTTTGAAAATGCCTGGCTTCATATTCAGCTGAAGTGGAAGTTCCTGCAGGTACTGATAGTAATTCTGTCACTGTTCCTCTCCTCTCACGCTGCCCAGGCTGGTGCGGAGATCTCCACCGTGAACCCAGAACAGTATTCCAAGCGCTTTTTGGACTTTATTGGCCACATCTTGACGTAACGTCCTGCATGGCCGAAGACGGACGTGAGCGTGGGAAGGACAGAGGTGGCTTCGGCACAGGAAAAATGAAAACCAAACTCAGTGAAGCACACCTCCTCGTTTACATCTTCAGGCCAAGATGACTGATTTGGGGACTACTTGCTTTAACAGCTACCTGATATTTCCCAGCATCACTCTAGCTATTTCTGACTTGGGTGTGTATGGGGGGGGGGGGCGGGGGGCGTGCGTGCGCACGCGCACGTGAGCATCTTCAAAACTGATTGATTGGTTGATGGAAACCGACTTCGGT
This sequence comes from Balaenoptera borealis, assembly GCF_965194805.1. NCBI lineage: Eukaryota > Metazoa > Chordata > Mammalia > Artiodactyla > Balaenopteridae > Balaenoptera > Balaenoptera borealis. Next base: position 172,009,234 of record NC_138866.1, on the reverse strand, counting down.
CAGAGTGTGTTTGGGGCAGTAACCCTCTGATTCCAGCTGTGGACGAATGAATGAATGAATGAATGAGTGAGCACATGCAGGGGGGAGGGGAGAAGGCAATGCATGTCAGACCAACCAGGTTGGCACCACACGATAAACTGTGGATCAGTTTATTTTTTGGAGTTGAAAGATGTGAGACGGTAATCGTAATAATAATGTAGATAATAATGATGATGATAATAATAATGATGGTGATTAAAAGGAAAAAGAACTTACTGCAGATGTTACACTTCTACCACGCACGCTGACACTCCTTAATAGTTGCACCCCGGGCGCTGGACGGAGGAGGCTGGCATCTCCCGCGCATCCTGGTTCAGGTGTCGGGACTCAACGGTGTCTGGGGACAAACGCCCCTCCTCCAGCAGGAAGCTGATGCCCCTAGTGTCTCTCTCTGTACATTTTCACCTCAGTAAATATGCCCAGGAAAACTGCTTACTTCTCTTTTCTTGCCTGGAGCTTCTTCACTGACACACTCTTACGTTGCAATATAGTAATTAATGCTACAAAATAAAAATAAAGCTTACCTGAAAAGTGCAGTTTTGGGCAATGGCATCTACATCTCCCATGGTGGGAAGGTGAGCAAAGCATTTAGAGCTCTCAATTTTCCCGTTAAACAGTGGTATTTTGTTATGAATTTGCCCTTAACTGAAACCCTCAATATTACTGTTTACATTATTAGGAAAACAGGGATATTTTTGAATCTAAAAATTTAATGTACAGCATGTGATTTTTGAAGTTTACATGTAAAGTCATTTTACAGTGTAGGTGAAATAATGTTTGTCATATTTTGAAATGTATCCTGCAGTCACATTTTAATGGTAGGCGGTCTTTTACAGTAAAAGGAAAAGGGTTTTCCTCCGATGCACATTTATCGACCTAATGATTTTTTTTTTTTTTTTAAGAAAATGTTTAACCCAGATCTGGTTATGCAAGTTCATTGCCCTAAACTGTGCTGACTGTGTCTAATCAAGTTATAAATTTCCAACATCGATCATGTATTTACCAACTTCCTGGCATTTTCTGAAAGGTGTCAAGCTAAAATATTAGACTTGCTTAGAATAGGTTATCAACTTATACACTGTGCTAAAGCTGTGCCTTTGAAATTCTTTGTTTAAAACATGAGATGACTTTTGTAGGCAGGTTCAGAAAAGAAAAAAAAAAAAAATCCACCCCTCAGTAATTACTTACAGCTCAACAAATACCCTGCACCATACTGCCTCTGCCAGTGACTTTCCTTCAGGGCTTATCAAGTCTGCAACTGTGCCCAACGTATGTGGGTTTACTTCAGAAAACACCAGGTGACAGCAGCCGGAATCCCGGGAAGCCAGCAGCAAGGCCGTTCTACTACATCTACTGACTTCACAGAGATTTGTTAGCCTCAACAGACGATGTCAACAGCACTGTGACCTTGTTGTACAAATCTGTATTCTATGTGTTTAAATTAATTGAGATGGTGATTTAGTATTTCCCCCCCACCATTCATTCTGGCGTTGAGTCCCTTTCAGTGCTCTGAAGTTATGCTGTAGTTTCTTTGATCCAGGATTACAAAAGCGAGACCCTGAAGTAAAAAGAAGGTACCCATACATTATTTGAGTAACTGTTTCCTTTGTGGCCAATCTGTGTATGCTTTTAGAAGTTTACAGAATGCTTTATTTTTGTCTGTAACAGTCTCTGTCATCCGTTCTGTTGATCAACTCTTCGGACAGAGTGAGGAAGTTTGCCTTGTATCTCCTAGTGCTAACAGTACACTCCAGTCATGAGCCAGGCTTTACAAAATAAAGCACTTTGATGACTCACAAGGTGGAGCCTTCGTGCCTCTCTCTCAATTGTGTGTCTCTATTGCAAACAAAGTTTAAATACTCGGTACTCAGAGTGTCTTTAGCTGATCCCTGAAGAAGTAAAAGTAAAATTGAATCTTTTCACGAACTAGAGCTTAGCCTTCAACCTGTGAACTATTTTATTAGTATAAATGATAGAGACTTCCATGACAAAATCAACTTAATGAAAGATGGGCAGAGAAAAGAAATCTCTTCACTGAATACCCTTTAAAGTTACACAGTCTTACTTTTAAAATTTACCAACCATAGTTCTGTGTGTCAGTGTTTTTTTGAAACTTTACTGGGACACCATTGGTGGCTAGAAGGCTTTTTAGAGCGTTCCACTGTCACTGGTGCCAGGTGAGCAAACACAGTTCAGCTGTAGCACTTGTTTTGAAAATGTGTAACTGTTGGAATGCGATTGAGATGTGAGGGAATCATTTGAGCGTCATGCGCTTTTCACATCTGCTGCATGCATGTTGGTCCTCACGGAACATTAGATGAACACGGAAGACTGCACCCAGCTGAACTGCGCCAGTAGCAACACGTCAGACACACCCTCAAACATCTCCCTCAGCTCCACACACTGGGGGGCACAGTGGCTGGGACCTGGAGCTGTGGCTCTGCCTCTGACCTCACATCACTCTCCCTTCCTCACTTCCAACAACCCAAGAGCTGCAGCCCTTCTGACGCCCACTACCCATGACCACAGGCATCCTCCAGGTCTTTTTCAAGATAATGTGCCACATTTACTGTGGTATTTATATATTTCCTGACCATTTAGTATGTTTAAAACTGTGCTGTTTGTATTAATAGGCTCCTTTTTTTTTCAGTGTATCACAATGACACTTTCGGGTGTTGTGCCCCAATTCCATCATTCCCATGAGCTCTGTGGTTTTTACTGTGCAGTTTTGCACAGAGCAGGGATTTTTAGGAACATATGTTACACTACAGCAGAGCTGACTGTGGTCAGCAGGGAGCTTAAATTCCATTTTCTTTGTGGAACACAGACATTCATTTTCATTTTTGTTATTTAATTTCGTGGGTTGAATTCACATTAGTCCCAGAAAATTGGTTATTGCTAATTCATAGAATGACCAGAGTTGGTCTGAAGCATTAATCCTTCATGCGGGCACTTATGGAAACACTGGTTAAGGGTTACATACAAGAGATTAGGAACTGCATATAATGATAATGAAGTGGTAATGCATATAATATATAAGTGTGTAAAATGAAGTGGGGGAGTGGAAAGAAGGCACGGCCGAGAGGTTTAAGCCCTGGAGCTCTTAGCATCCGTGGACTCTGGAGGCCCCAGCGCCACTGCACGTGGCCTCTCCAGGAATTCTGTAATTAACACGAAAACAGTGGTCACAGTGTGTGTCCTGCACGTGTACAGCCTTCTTCCAGCTCTTAAAATCACACCCCATCTCTTCCTCTCTCCCTATCTTAAATAGCACTTTACTTGGCTCCAATCACGTGACTGCTATGTTAAAAATAAAAAAGTTACCCTCTGAAGGGCAGAAACCTGCCCGCCTTTTGGATTCCCGTGAACGGGAGTTACGGAACTCACCTGCTCGGCCCCGGCCCTGCCTGCAGTCCCTCTTCACACGCGACTGGCCTGGCTCTGCAACCATCGGCGCACCGTAAAGTGGCCCAGAAGACCGGCAAAGTGTCTGGAAAAGTAGAATCGACAAGTCCCCTGAGTGATTATTGAAAGTTCCTTCATAAACGGAAACCCCGTCATCTAAACCAAATGTTCTTCAGAAGTTTAGTCCTGTTTTTGCGATTCTGTGAAAATCCTGCCAAAGGGCCATTAACATGGCATAGTCTATAATTTTCTCACTCTTAAATACTTGTTTAGTTTAACTTCATAAGAGAAGGACAAAGGTTAGGATTTCTCTGAATCCACCGTGATATGTCTATGTTTTATGGAATCCTACACATGCTGCTGGGAGAGGGGTCCCAGATGAGGAAACCTTGGCCCAGAGAAGCTAAGGGACTTGTCCGAGGTCACATGATAGTTGACAGCAAAGCCAGGGCTGGGACTGGGCTCTGCGGCAACTCAAGATTGAAAGTTGAATGTGTGAGCGATGGACCTGGTACCCCCTGGGGCTCCAGAGCTCACGGCCACCCCTCCTCTGTCAAAGCTCTTCTTTCACCTGTCCCTTCAACTGCCTCTGGAGAGCCCTGCCTGGCATGGACCCTCTGGAATTTTATAGCAAATGGTCCACACATTTCATTTTACGAGAGTCAATCTATATCATTCCATTTTCCTATCATTTTCTCCTAGTCCAACAGCATTTTATTACTGTCACTTGACTTTTTAAATCAAAGGGTCTCCCTGGGGAATATAAAAATATCCCTAGACCTACCGAATGGCAGACTCTGGAGGTGGACCTTGAAAATCTATAATTTAAATGTTTCCCAGGTGCTTCTGATGCATGACCTGGTCTGGAAAACACTGTCTTGTGTTTTCCCTCCCAATGAACTGATCACTAATTTCAAATACTTTTTGTAATATGCTTCCCTCCCCTTCCTTCCTACCTCTCCCCCTCCCCCTTTTTCTGTACTTGTAATATATGAACAAAGTAGTTTCTTATTGATTAGAGCAGGGGTCAGCCAACCACAACCTGAAGGCCAAATCCAGGCCACCACATGATTTTTGTAAATAAAGTTTTACTGAAACACAGCCATGCCCATGCATTCACATATTTTCTATGGCTGCTTTCAAACCGTAGTGGCAGTTTGTAGAGCTGTGACTAAGACTGATGGCCCCACAAAGCCTAAAACATTTTACTATGTAGCCCTTTTCAGAGAAAGTTCGCTGACCCCTGAAAGAGAGCCTCCTTTTAGTATCACAATGTAGTTTCTGCAAAACCATGGATGTCAGCTACAACGCTATATTATCTACATAGATCTTTCACCTCCCATCTGGAGACACTGAGATTTCTTTCATTCTTTTACTAAAGTTGTTGCGATTTCATGATTGCCCTTGGTTTTTAAAGAAGTTATACTGTCCTTTGAATTTGTTTTTTAGTAAATTGCTGTGGTTATTTAAATTAACATCACAGTTACCAGTGGAGTTGACTGTCTGAGAAACTCATTTATAAAAGGGTCATAACTTCAAGTCATTCGGTCAGTTGGTTAAAGTCCTGTGAAAAAAGAGGCCTGGGCTTCCCTGGTGGCGCAGTGGTTGAGAATCTGCCTGCCAATGCAGGGGACACCGGTTCGAGCCCTGGTCTGGGAAGATCCCACATGCCGCGGAGCAACTAGGCCCGTGAGCCACAATTACTGAGCCTGTGCGTCTGGAGCCTGTGCTCCGCAACAAGAGAGGCCGCGATAATGAGAGGCCCGTGCACCGCGATGAAGAGCGGCCCCCACTTGCCGCAACTAGAGAAAGCCCTCGCACAGAAACGAAGACCCAACACAGCCATAAATAATAAATAAATAAATTTAAAAAAAAAAAGTAGAGGAATTTAAACAAAAACTCCTAAAGAAACTCAAAAAAAAAAAAAAAGAGGCCTAAGTTCTTCAACATATGTGGCATTTTCTTAAGAAACAACTTTAATATCTTCATACACACTTTAAAAATTTTTCTTGGCCTCAGGTACTATTAGTTAAGGGCTCTGTGGCAACTAATGCATGCTATTGCTATTTTTACTTAATTTTACCAAACCTTATAGTACTAAAATATAAGAATTTGGTTGCACTGTGTTTACCTAGTATTTTTTCCTCTTAAGCTTCTTGGTGGGCGGGGGGGGGGGGGGGGCGGGGGGGAGTCAGTGCCTTAAATGACCTCAGATAGTTTCCCCCAAAATTCCAGAAAGGACCTTCTTCTGGCTTTGGTTGTACTTATATATCTCCAAACCAGGGTTTGACCAGGCAAAATAAGGGAGTTTTCCATTTAAATTCTGAGAATTGAAACCATCCTTCTCCCATCCTGCCCTCTTCTTTTTTTTTTTTCCCCCCCAGATTGTGGAGTTGATTTCCTAAAAATTAGCAGGTCTTTCTAAGTCTCTAAAAATAAATGAATAATCAGAGTGAATAAAACATGTTACTGCAGTGAATGCAGATGCACTGCTGGGCATGAAAGCAGAATATCCTCACATTGCCAAACACAAGGCCCCCAAAATCAAACACTGAGCATTTAACTGTGAAGTCATTCATTTTTTCCTTTCATATTTTCCTACATGGGCTTACTTAGTTTTTAATTAAACAAAATGCCATAAACTGAGCATCACCTCTTCTGATCAAAAATAAGAAGCAGCAAAAATGCTAAAAATACACAAATGAATTGTGTGTACTGATCACAGCTCTAGGGACCAGACTCAGGGGCCTCTGGGATTTGCTGACTGGGCTCACATCCACTGTTCCCATGTGGGTGAAGGATACATATGCCACTGATGTATAGATGTTCTTGGCTTCTTCCAGTCTTCTTGGCTATTCTAAATTATGTTATGTAAAATGGGGTTTACATCATCAATGTGATAAAACTTAATTCTGACAGTCTTTATATTAACTCAGGTGTTTACATTATGCTTTACAGTTTATAAAGCACTTTCCTTCACTTTCTCTCATTTAAATCTCATACCCATGGTTTTATTTTTATTACTATTCTCCTTTCATAACTGAGAACACTGAGGCTCAGACAGGTTGGTTAACTCTGAGGTAGTGAGTCACAGAGCCAGGTGGTCTTGGCGTTCTCTGCACTGTGTCCAGTGTTCTTGGCACTACATCCCATCACCTCTACTTTCATGTTTCCCAAACTATTAGATGTCCTATCCAATTTCCTTCCACTTAGTGCATGTGGAGTCAAACTGCTCCCTACAACTTTGTATTGTACTTCATCTGATTTGGGCAGTCATAGCTGGCTTGCCTTGTTTACAGCTCTTTAAACCTGGTGCCTTCTGAGACTTACCCCCATGGCTTCCCTAGAGAGCAGATGAAAATAATCAAACACTAATCCAGGTGTTGCTGTGAAGGTATTTTGTAGATAGGATGGAAGTCTATCATCAATTTACTTTAACTATGGGAGATTATTATAGACAACCTGGGTGGGCCTGATTCAATTAAGCTGAAAGGCCTTAAGGGCAGAACTTAAGTTTCCCAGAAGAAGAAATTCTACCTGTGGACAGCAGCTCCAGCTCATGCCTCAGAGGTCCAGCCCACCCTTCCTGGGAGTCTGCCCTATGGATTTTGGACCCACATAAACAGTCCCCACAATCGCATAAACCAATGCCTTGCAATAAATGTCTTAATATATAGATCCTACTAGATGGGTTTTTCTGATGGAACCCTGACATACAGATCTTCCAGAGCTTTTTCAAAAACAAGGGGAAGAGGCACTTCTGGAAGGGTGGGATGAAAACCTCTGAAAAATCCACTCCTCCATGAAAGCAATCAGAACTCGCAGACACTGTCATACTCAACTTTTCCAGAACTCTGGACACGAGCCGAAAGAGACTTTACTCAAGAAAATAAGTGGATCTTGGAAAGAACAGTGAGCTCTCTGTGTTTTATCTTTTACCTTATGTAAATATTAAACGAGGTCCTTTGAGCTGAAGTGAGAGTGAAGTCAGCAAGATGGTGGCGTAGGAGGCCCTAGACCCTCCTTCCCCTACAAACACACCAACCCAGCAGCAATTCACAGACAAAGTCTCTTTCTGAGACATCCAGGAAGCAAGTGAAAGGCTCCTGCGCCTGGGAGAACACAAAACTAGACTCATTGAAGTCAGCAGGAAGACTCAGGTTTCCCTTTCGCTGGAGTCCCTGTACCTGGCACAGCACCCTTCCATCAGGAAGAGACCCCCTTGCTCTCTGCTTAACCCAGCGGAAAGAAGAGATTGCTTTACACATCCAGCACCCCCTCAGCTCCTCCAAGGGGCCTCCTCAGAGGACTAGCTTCTGCCTTTTTTTTTGGCCGCGTGGCTTACGGGACCTTAGTTCCCCGAACAGGAGTTGAACTGGGCCCACGGCAGTGAAAGTGCCAAGTCCTAACCACTGGACCACCAGGGAATTCCTGACTAGCTTCTGTCTTGCCAGTCCTGGAGCTCTGACAGGTCTGGAACAGCTTAGCTGCTTGGGGAAAAACAGAATTGGGGCTTGGGCTGGCAGATGCCACAGACCTTTCCCCTGCCTAGCAGAGAGTGAGTGGATGAGAAACCCCAGCTGTCGGCACCCTCTAGGGAGGGGAAGAGCTGATGTGTACGTCTACCACCCAAACTTCTCCAGGACTGTCCGAAGCACGAGCACCGGTCTTACCAGCCTTGAATCTGACAGGCGTGCACAGTCTAGTTGCCTGGGAGAGAACAGAGACAACAGTTTGGACTGAGACGCCAGAGTTCCCCCCAGCCCCCTCACAGCACAGAGTAGCTGACAAAAACAATAGCTATCTGCTTCTCCCTGAGGAGGGAAAGAGTTGATAAAGACCCCCAGAATCTCTAAGTGGGCTGACTGATGGGGGTTTTCTCCTGTACAAGACCAGTCCATGAAGACTGGAAGAGGCACCTGTTTTGTCCAATGCACAGATACCAACACAGAAAGTCAAGGAAAATGAAAATCAGGCAAAGATGTTCAAAACAAAGGAACAAGACTTGTCTCTAGAATTCATCAAGAACTCTTACGACTCAACAATAAGAGAGACAAATTTTTAAACGAGGAAAGAATTTGAATAGACGTTTCTCCGAAGGAGATACACAAATGGTCAATAAGCACTTTGAAAGATGCTCAACATCATTAGTTATTAGGGCAATGCAAATCAAAGCCACAGATCACTTCACCCCCACTAGGATGGATAAAATAAAAAAGACAACAGCAAGCATTGGTGAAGATGTGGAGGAACTGGAACAAACACTGCTGGTGGAAATGTGAAATGGTGCAGCCACTTTGGAAAACAGCCTGGCAGGTTCTCAAATGGTTAAGCATAGGTTACCATAGGACTCAGGAATTCTATTCCTAGGTATATACCCCAGAGAAGGGCTGCATTGCTTCTAACAGCCCTAAGGGAGAATCTATTCCCTGCCTTTTCCAGCATCTAGAGGCTGCCTGCATTGTGGGCTTGTGGCCCCTTCTTTCATCTTCAAAGCCAGAAGTGTAGCATCTTCATTTCAATCTCTCTCTCTCTCTTTCCCTCCCACTCTCTCCCCACCTCTCTCTCTGACTCTGCTTCTGTCATCACATTTCCTTCTTGATTAAATTAGCTAGTGGTCCATTTTGTACTTTTTTCCCAAAGGACCAGAATTCTGATTAATGGATTTGATCTACTATTTTTGTTTTCACTCTCAGTAACCTCTGCATTTATCTTTATTATCTTTTTGTACTTTTAGTTCATTTTATTGTTCCTTTTTTTTCTAGATTTTTGAACTGGGAATCTAATTCATTTATTTTCATTTAAAATTTTTACTTGATATAGGTGCTTAGGGCTATGAATTTTTTTCTGATCATTGATCCTTATAATAGAAGTAATATGCTCTTGCTTTATGGACTTTTCATTATCATATCTTTTCAGAAATTCTGTAACTTCTGTTTCTAACTCCCTTTTAACCCAAGAGTTGTCGAATAGAAATTTTTTTTTTAGGTTCCAGGTGTAAGTGCCTTTTTTTTTGTTTTTAGTTTCGTTTTTAATTTCTAGCTTTCTTGCATTGTGTTCAGAAACTGTTAGTAACATCTGACTTTAATGAAGCCTGTCAATGATTTTCTTCTGCCCTAATATACGATAATTTTTCAGGACTATTCATATGTACTTAAAAAGAAGGTATATTCTATATTAGCAGGGAGTAGTGTTTGATATACATCCAAAGGATTCAAAGAGCCAGCGTGCGCGATTCACTCTGTCAGTGATATTGTCTGAACTGTAGCCCACAATAACTGTACCTCCCAGTTTTTGTTGCTTTGTTCAGCTTACACACTTTCATGTGACCAAGCGCCCCCCACCGCCGTCGCACACTATCACTCTCAACTTCACTCAGATTGGCTCTGCTATCAAATCAATGGCAAAGTTTTCACTCACCTCTTTCTGATGACGTACAATTCGAATTTTCCTATAGTCTTTAACGTCACAATCCTGGCAAGTGTGCGTGACTCCCAAACACCGGGTGCCCTGGGGCTGGCTCAGAGGCGCCACACAGCTCCAGGCCAGCAGCTGGCGAGCTCCCGCCGCCGCCATCTTGCTAGGCTGACCCTTGACCCGGCGTGCCGTTACGTCTGTACCCGCACATGCGCACTCTCACTATCCTTTAATAGGCGTCCTTTGACTCGCATTGTGTACAGCAACGTACAAGCTTTCTCTACTTTCCTCTCTCTCTCTCCCTTCTCTTCCCATTTTGAGTCGCATTCTTTCTACTTTCTCAGAACATACATGTTTCTATGTTATTATTATACCCATAATCTCATCTTTATTTTAGCCATGGATCTGCAATTAAATATGGGACATGCTCACCATCCGTCCTTTTACACAAGTTTCCCCAATCATCTCTTATTAGGTCAGTCTCATCCCACTGAGCCTCAGGTGAGACTCAGTGCTGACAACTTAATTGCAGCTTCATGAGAGACCTTTAGGCAGAGGCACCCAGCTAAGCTGCGGGTAGATTCCTGACTCACAGAATCTGTGAGATAATAGTTGTTTGCTATTTTAAGCCGCTAAATTTGGAGGTAATTTGTTATACCAAAATAGATAACAAATACCCCAGGATATCTCAAAGTTGATCGTCTCAGGTTCATTTTGAGTGTGCCTAGTTACCCCCCCCCCCAGCTTTTTTTAATGTGGGAAAATACACATAACAAAATTTTCCATTTTAATCATTTTTTAAGTGTAGAGTCCAGTACCGTTAGGTACATTCACACTGTTGTACAAACTATCTTCAGAACTCTTTTCATCTCACAAAACTGAAACTCTATACCTATGAAGCAACAGCTCTCATATCCCACCTCTCCCCCTGGCAACCACCGTTTCACTTCCTGTGTCTATGAACTTGACTACTCTGGATTCTTCATATTAGTGGAACCATAAAGTATTTGTCTTTCTGTGACTGGCCTCTCTCACTTAGCATAATGTCCTCAAGTTCATCCATGTTGTAGCCTATGTCAGAATTTCCTTCCCTTTTAAGTACAGTATTCCATTGCATGTATACACCACATTTTATTTATCCATTCATCTATTGACAGACTTGGGTTGCTTCCACCGTTTGGCTATTGTGAATAATGCTGCTATGAACATGGATGCCGGTAGGTCCTTTTAATAGATAGATTCAGGGTTTGTTTGTTTTTTTCCAGGAAGTTTTCTTGGATTATAATTTTAAATATTAGTTTAGTTCCATTGCTTTGATCTTCTGCAGGGTCTCCAACTATAACAATATTGGACCTACTTCGCCCTCCATTTCAACCACTTTTTCTATGATCCATTTCACATCTTAATTTACCTAGTTTTTTGTCTCTTGATTTTTTCCCTATGTTTTTCTTCAATATCCTTTATTAAAATTTCATTAGAATCTATTCTCCCTTGGATACCTTGTAATTGAACCTTCGTTTCTGAGAAGATTTTGTATTTTCCTATTGTTTTCCTGAGTTCAGTATTCCCGCTTCATATCTTATCTTTTTCTTCTCATTTTTGTTCTTCATTTTTGTATTTCTGGTTCAGGATGTTTCATCAAATCTCCAAATGCTGTTTGAACATATTTAATCCAGTTTGAAGTATTACATTATAGTTTTCTTCAGCTTCACGGTTGTTTTTCTGGAGAGAATTTTCACTGTCAGAATACTTTGTTTTCTAATTTTACAATAGTTTTGTATGGATGTGGTCTGGGCTTTCCTCTTTGCTCGCATTTCCTCAGTAGGCTGGGAGGAGGCATTGGCATGCTTTATGTTTCTGCAGGATCTGTAATTTTCTCCTTGTTTCCTTCTGTTCCTCACTGCCACATCTCCAATAGGTACCTTCTTTCCCTGTAGAGCTGAGTCTCCCCCAGAAGAGAGGAGGAGACTTGGCGGCTTCTCCAAGAGGCCACTTCCTTTCCTACACACTTTCCAGCTGCTTTCCTGTAGCCAGTGCTATGAATTACCAAGTCCTGACTTGCATTCTGTATTTTGTATTGGACTTTTTCTTTTTGGGGGTAACTTTTCTGTCTTCTTTACCCCTCTGCTCTTTTTTTATTGAGTCTCTTAAGCTTCCTTTCCCCTGCTGTCCTCACCCATAGGTTTGCAGTGGTGAGTGGATGTGGTGAGGACAGGAGCTGTTGGAATTTGGTTAGTTTTCTACTTACAGGTCATTTGAGCGTCATGGTATTCTCTGTCTCCTCTTACTGCTGAAGAGGTGGGTCATGTGTGGTTTTATCTGCTCTCCTTATTGGATTTATAGGTATTTGGGGAGGGGAAGTGGGAAGATTCAGAATTAGGCAGCCACCATTGTCTTCCAAACCTGAAAGTTCTGAGCTTTACATGGTGTTCCCTGGGGTTGGGACCTGGGTCCTCTGCTCACTGTATAAAACCAGTTCTAGTCAATCTCAACTACTTTCATGATTCCAGTTACCAACTGTACATCATTAACTAACTCCCACATATATATCTCCTGCCCAGACGTCTCCTTTGAGATCCAAAACTTTAGCCAATTGCCTACTCATCCTCTTCATTTGAATGTTTCAAAGGCCCTTAATTTACAGATCCTGCAAATACCAAACTAAAGTCATGCTATTATCTTCTGCAAACCCAGGCTTCCTCCGGTGTTTCCTATCTTACTCCCATCTGTTTAGGCGTATAAGCCAATATCTTAGGAGTCATTCCTCCCCAACCTCAATTCCATCACCCCTCTGACATCCAGTAATATCACATCTTCCTCATTCTCCCTCCTGAATGTCCCTCAGATTCACCCACTTCCTCCAAATCCACCCACCCTGTTTAAGCGCCAGGCTTCATTCAGTTGCTCAAGCCACAAACCTGGGAACTTCCATTACTCATTCCTTTCCCTTATTACCCCATACCATCAATTAGCAGATCCTGCTGGCTTTTCTTTCACAGTATCTCGTTCCATCAACTTCTCTGTTTCCACTGCTACCATTCTGGTCCAGGCTGCCATCATCCCTCACTGAGCACCTTCTTGCTAAAAGGTATATTCTCTTCTTCCTGAAAGGTAAATCAAAGCATATCACTCACATAAATAAAATCTTTCAGTGGCTCTCATTGTACTTAGAATAAGATCCCCTCCTCACATGGCCTGCCATACCTTAGATCATATTGCCCCTGCCTGGGTTTTTCTGTTATTTATTATTGTCTTATTCCTTCAAAAGAATAATTTATTAAAGTATAGTTGACATATAACATATTAGTTTCAGGTGTACAACATAATGATTTGATATTTGTGTACACTGTGAAATGACCACCACAACAAATCTAGTTAACATCCATCAGCTTACACAGTTACAAATTCTTTTTTTCTTGTGGTGAGAACTTTTAAGATCTACTCTCTTAGCAGCTTTCGAATGTACGATACAGTATCATTAACCTTAGTCACCAACAACTTATTCTCAGACTGGTTTAAGGTTTGATTTCTTGGAGCTTCCTCTGGATGGCGGACGTAGTCAGGTGTCTGTGCTTCAAAGGGCCCTCGTGATAGACAGTGGGACCAGCACACAGCTACTTCTCCTTACTCCTGGTGGCTGCGAGCCTAGATATATCTGCTTGCACATTAAGCAGAGAGGGTGATGCATGGCAGCTTTTAAAGCCCTTGTGTTTACAGAGAAAGTTGTGAGTTCACCTTGAGTTAAATTCTCACTTCCACATTCTCCACACCCCCGAGCAGATTTCATAAGTCTGGTAACACCTAGGTGCCGACTGGCTGGGCCTTCTCGTGGCTGAATTAAATCACACGTGTCAGGGATGGTACCAGCTGCGTATAGATTCACCTCATTATTCTTTGAGTGAATGTCAATTCAGCATTTATAACTTTTCTTGTGAAAAATAGGACGTGACGCTCCCCCCGCCTTCTTTCTCCTTTTTATTTCCTCACTTATTCTCATGTATTTGTTATTCCCCAGCCAGAATTCTCGCAGAGGCAAAAACAATTGAAACATGTGAATCAGATGTCAACAGCAAGCCCTGATACTTGTGCAGGGAGCAGCCTTAACAGTCAGCAAAGGAAGGGATGGGGCTGCATGTGCGGACTGGGTCCCAGACGCTTATAAAACCGGGTCTGAGCCTGAGAAAGCGCTGCCAAGAAACAAGATCTGTGGACGAACGAAAAAGGCCTCTAGGATTTGACAGTACAGAATTGACATCATAATCTCATCTAATACACTGTATGCACCTCCTGCTATGTGCTAAGCTTCGTGTGAGCCACTGATGATGTAAAAGTAAATGAACTAAAATCAAGGAGCTTGCGGCCCAGCATAAAAGATAACGGCAATGTCCTGCCAGCATTGGAGGACTAGCGTTCCTGAGGAGGTGGGACCGTGTCCTGGGCACCATCATGCTAAGGGTCTGGGCCCCTGTTCTCTGCTCGCTGCCTGCGGGTAGATCTTTTGTCTTCTTTGCACACTCCAAATTTCTGAGTGGAAAGCTTAAGGTTCTTCTTCTGTATCCCATCGTGAGAAGATCACAGACTTTAAAATCACTCAGATCCAAGGTTGAATCTCGGCTCTGCTGCGTGACCCCAGGCAGGCTTCTGAGCTTCCGTTTTTACATTTATAGAAAGTGGACGATCTATAGCTCACATGGTTGCTTTGTGATGAAAGGAGATAACCTCTGTTATGCACTGGTTTTAGGACCTAGCACATAGTAGGTGTGTGTGTCCCACATTGCTCAGGACTCTGGGTATTCATCAGATGTTGCTAATTTATTAATTAGAAGGAATAATCGAATCCATTTCCATATAGTCATCTAACAAGACAGATGAGTACCATACAGCAGATGCTGGATGGTTGTAAGAGATCTGTCAGTGTTCAGTCCTCATCCACAGTTTCCATTCCTTTCTATTTGTGAATCAAATTATCAGAAAATGGTCCTTCCCTCTGTTCATTCTTCCTTTCAAACTTCCTTTCTTAGGTATTCTTATGATGTCTCAGAGCAAGGTCAGCCATGTCTAATATGTCAGAGCAAGGATAACGTTTGGGGGTTATGATTTGATGTGTAGGTACGACAAGGTAGGTTCCAAGGTAGTAGGAACAAATGGGTCACCAAACAGGATCAGATTGTGCCCTAGACGAAGTGATGTCTTTTCAGGCAGTTACAGAAAGCAACACTGGGACTTCCCTGGCAGTCCAGTGATTAAAACTTCGAGCTCCCAATGCAGGGGGCACAGGTTTGATCCGTGGTCAGGGAACTAAGATCCTGCATGCTGCACGGCATGAGGCCTTAAAACAAAACAAAAAAAGAAAGCAAGCAACACAGCAACGAGAGGGCTATAACTGCATAGAACTGGGGCTCTGCCTCAGGAGCCTGGGCTCTGTGGGGGAAGGAAGAGAAAACACAGGTGAGGAAGGAGGCTGGCTCTTCACCCCACACACCAACCTTCCGATGAGAATTTTCTCCCAGGCAGATGATGTGACAGACTCTCACCTCCAGCGACAGAAAAACAGCTTTGCAGGACCTGGTGTACACATGGCTCTGATGGGTTTTCTGCTGGGACGAGAACTGTATCTGAAGGCATCGTAATAACATCTTAGACATATGTTTCTTCACCTTCACTTGCCTCATCATCACCCAGCTCCTTGCTCAACATCCTCTTGAAACCTTCCTCTCTGTCTAATGACTTCCAGCCTGATTTAGGTAAAACGTGTGCAGATCCTCTGTCAGAGTATTCTTTAGAGGATCTAGGATGCAACTCAGAAAAAAAATAAGCTTTATTGTAGTAGGTATTCAGGGAAAGCATGTTGGTGTGTGTGTTCTCATCTTGAGAAGTCAGAGGCACGAGGCTGGTGAGCGAGAACAAATCTCAGCTTCTTGGATGTTGTGACTAAGTGATCCTTAGATGTTTTACTAAATTTGAAAGCTAAATAATGAAAACTTCCTAAAATGTTTTTGAAGAGCAATGAAAAAGTTTTAAAAGTATAAGAAAAAAAAAGATGTCAGTCTCATTAAATTGTAAGTATAGGCAAGGTCACAAAGAGAAACTCAATGACATAAATTCCCAAATCTCAGTTTTTTGCTTGTGGCTTAAATCAGCCAATTCTCGCTTCCAGAGGATCCCGTTCTCAGAGCTGCCAGCAGCCCACTGAACAGAATCCCACTTAGCAAAGGTCAAACCCATCAACAAAGGTCAGCGCTGTGGTGGCCCCTTCCTACAAAATTCTCCTGTTAAAACTTTAAGCACAGATTGGATAATAGCATGTTTCATTATCTAAAAGCAAGAATAAAAATGTAAGTAAAATAAATTCCTATTTTTCAAGAATCAAAGTTATCTGAAAGCAAGAGTTGGCAGATGCCTTTGCTGAACTGT
Organism: Balaenoptera borealis; assembly: GCF_965194805.1. NCBI lineage: Eukaryota > Metazoa > Chordata > Mammalia > Artiodactyla > Balaenopteridae > Balaenoptera > Balaenoptera borealis. The sequence goes on along the minus strand of NC_138866.1, from coordinate 171,992,959 downwards.
GCAATGATAAATGATGCCTGGGCACTGCACTATCCTAAAGGGCTTTATGACTCACCAAAGAGTCGCATCAATCATGGCTGGATGGGTCTGTGTGGTGTGAATGTTATTAGGGCCTTTGAACACTTTTCTGAAATTAAGTGGTTCACTTAGGGCATATTAATCAACTGAATCAGAACTCCCCATTTCCCAGTGATCCAAGGTGGTGGGGTCAGGGGTCTACAGGAAAAGCACTGATTGACCTTCTCTGGGATCACAAAAGCTTTCACTCCATCCACCCCAGCCATGCAAACAACAAATCCCTACTGACACCTGCGTTACGTCACGGGAGCTCTGTGGCGCCTGCAATTCCTCTCTCTACCCAACACCTTCGCTCACCGATCTGTCCTTTTCTCCCCTCCTCTGTTTCTAATCACCTGCTGGTCCAGTCACTTGTGACAGAAATTGTGAAAGAAAGGCATGCCCTGTTTCCCCCAAACTTCTCATAGGTGTGCAAGTTGACTGTTAAATGCTCGGGACTGAGACATTTCCTCAAATGCACACCTTCCTCTGAGAAATATCAGATGTTTTGATGAAACAAAGTATTCATTTATGTCCTGCTTCTCAAAAGTCTTGTTTTTATGGTGATTTCATGCTCAGATCCAAAGGCAGACATCACCTCATTTGACTGTCATGTGGGTCTCACACATTCACCCTCTGGTACCCGATCATCAATCTGCGGCTAAGAGCCTCTTCCTGAGACCGGGGCTGCTTAGATGTTACAACATCTGTCAAGTGCCTTTTCAAAAATAAATTTACCAGAGAATCTCAATTTCCCTTCATAAGTCCTCAAATTAGGAAGAAAAGAATTCATTATGCACGAAATCTGAAATAATAGGATTACTTTCTAAGCAATTAAATGCTTAACTGTTTTAGCCCTATGGATGGGAAACCCAGCCAGATGTCTCTTTCACACAGAACAATATTTTAACAAGGTGAGGGCAACTTCTTTCGATGGATACACTTTAGTAGAGCTTTAACGTGGCTCTTTATTTGCAAACAGTAAGTGTAACCTGTATAAATGTTCACACAGTTGCAAACCTTGTCTTTACCTTTTGTTTTAACTTTGTGTCAGGAATCTCCTCTTTCTAACAGCAGCTGATGCTCTCTTCCTTACATGATAATACTACTTTTTTTTTTTTTTTTGAAATCAGTAAAAAGTGCATCCACATTCGTCTCCGCTAGCTTTGCCAGTGACTGCAGGCATTTTGTCAGCACACGCTGGTTCTGCTGTGTCTTTAAGTCAGTCTGTCTCCCCCTGATTCTTACTTAATCCATGTTGACTTGGAGAAACTGGTCAAATTATTTTAAAGCATTTCAAAAACGTAAAGTGTCATCACAGGGCAAGAGCGATAACGTTACAGCTAAATCCGTTGCCCCTGAAGTGAGAGGAAAGTCGGTTTGATGATGAATATGGAAAGAGCGATAACGTTACAGCTAAATCCGTTGCCCCTGAAGTGAGAGGAAAGTCCGTTTGGAGATGGCTGGAGGGGGAGGGGTGCTCGGTGAGGCCTTACTGCCCCTCCAGGAAAATCACCTTCTTGCATTTTTTGTGTTTTGCCACAAAACACAAAACAATGGGACTGTTTTGCCAATGATCAATAACTCTTAACTGTTTCATAATCATTTTTATTGACATGCATGTCGCTAAATCTGGCCTGAATCAGGTAATGGCACGGGGGCTTAGAAGTAATCTGAAAAGGGTCCTGTAGGGGGATCCGATATGTCATGATAGTATTTAATCCATCTCTTCTGACTTTTATGTGAAACTCTTACTAAAGGCTCCTAACACTCCTGGGAAAGGTGGTTTCCCCTGATTTCCAAAGAACAAACACAGCACGGAAGGTGCAGGATGTCCCCAGCCACGCAAGAATCCTGGGGCCACGGTGAAGGTTAGAATTGGACGGGTCTGATTCTGGACTTTGAAATCTTACTAGGAGAACACACTCCCTCCCTTTAGGCCAATAAGTCATATTAACCCAGGAACTGATGTTGCTATTCCAATCTAATCATAAAGGTCACTTTCAGTAATGGGAAAAGGACACATCTGCATATATCACTGGCAGTCCATTGTCCTGTGAACATTGCCACGAGCTAAGCAAAGGCTTCCTCTCGCAGTGTAATCACCAGGGACTTCAGAATTCTAATCTGTCTCGACGGTCCTGAGTATATGGCCCACGCCACAGTATAAAAATATGACTGCCAGCTCAAGGCAAGTTTGTGTTACTCTAAATGCCATGGGAAACGTCTGTGTGTATGTGCGTGTTTCATCAAAGCCATTACTTACTATAGACCATCATTTTTTCCCTATGACCCTCTCTATACATCCTGATTTTAAAAGGGGGAGGAGAAACAGGATGACTGGTGTAGGCGGAAATGTATGGGGAAAGTGCAAATGTACGTATTGATTATTGCAAACTGCAGGGTTGGCCTGGGTTGGGTTTTTTAAGCAGCTTCTCCTTGTTGGCAGAAAACAACTCCTGACAGATGAGAAGATAAACATCACTGAGAAACACCGCAAACTTCTGTCTCTTTTCAGCTTTAGCTGTGATGAATTGAAGGGCCTGCATCCTTCCCCTGAGGCTGGGACCACTGGACACTGAATGTATTCATCTTCCCTTCAAGCTTCCCTCACTCAGCATCTTTCCTAACATCTATTTCCTACCAGTCTCCAGGCCAGTGCTAAACTTCAGATTTGGGAAAGGACTGGATTGGCTGCTGGCACTGGAAACTTTTCTCCATGAATGATTTTTATATGGTTTTGGCAGACACATATAATATCAGCAGAGAGAGAGATCCTGTTGGCGGGAGAAAATAAAACCTTAACATAACTGTAATGGCCTGAGTGGTGTTTTACATGTTCTGCCTGCTCAAGATTTATGTTAAAAACAACCTTGCAAAAGAGGTTTTTTAAAAAGTCTATCAAGCTGCCAAAATTGAACCAGCTCTTTCTTTCCTGTCCAGTGACAGTTGTTTTAACAACCTAAACAACCTGGTACGAACTGGTGTTTCCCAGCAGTCCAAGACCTTGCAGGCCTGGTCTAATTTCACCCGGCAATTTTTCATTTACTTTGTAAATGTCTGAGTCCTTTTACCCTCTCTCCTCACTTCTCACTCCTCTCTCCTCCTTTCACTCTAAGTCTATCCTCTTTCTGACCCAAGCGACGTAGTAGCAATTAATCAAAAGGCATTGAAATTAATGTTTTAACTTGGAGACCACATTTGGAAATGCTCTTTCTTCACCCTAAACCCCTCCCCTCAGACATCTCTGCCAGGCCCTCGTGTTGTCACGAGCACGCCCACACCACTAATTGCCGATGGTTTCTTCCTGAGTTACTAGTGGTCACTATTCCATGCACATCCCCTCCCCAGAGCAGCTCAGCAGCTCCGCTGCAGGCCAGCACTGCCCAGGGGAGAGGGACGGGGGGAAGCACAGGTCTCACCAACGTAGCTCTCTGCACCCCTGCCTTCACCATCCGAGACTCCTGCCACCCAGGAAGAAGAAACACCTCTGCATCTGCGTAACTAAGCAATATTTATATCTCCCTTAGCTGCCTAATTAATTTATCCTGCAACGTACACTTTTTCAATCTCTGCCTCTGACAGTCTCACAAGAAAGATTATTTTCTGCCTAGGAAGTTCCCTCAGGTGGTTTAAGGATTTACTTAACCTCGAATGAGGACTGGGTCTCTAATAAGAAGCCGGTCTAACAACAAACCAGGAATGTTTTCTTTCTTTCTTTCTCTTTTCTTTTTAATGTATTCGTCATGGAGACGCCACCTGCTTCCAAGAAGGAGCTGAGCCAGTGGAACCAGGTGGGCAGGTAATGAGTTTTCATGCTGACGTGGAACCTCAGATGCCCAGTAAGTGACGAAGGGCTACAGGCTACAGAGGGAAGGTGCAAAAGAACTCAATAACCACCTTCAAGGAGGAAGGAGGTTGGCCAGCTCTTTTCCATTCTGAGTGAGGCCAGAGGAGCGAGGAAGAAGCTGAGCTAGTGACCTTGAGAGAGGGGACAGACTTGCCAGGAAACCCAGGTCTGGGTCTGAGGCTGTGCTGCTTCACTGGGAGCCTCACCAGGAGGCTGACGAGTCCCCATCACAAGGACCAGATGAGGCCCCTCCGGACACAGGGTTCTGTGCGGGGACTCTGAATCCCTGCCTGGACTAGGAAGCTTCTCTAGTTGATTTGAATTTAGTGTTTTATATTTGCTCTAACAGTTTATAAACAAAAGACAATGGTGATGACCATCAAAACAAGAGAATATGCTGCTCAGGCCGACAGCTCTGCTTCCCCCACTCACAGCTGTTTCCAGCTGTCTGAACAAGCAATAAAGCCCACACTGCCTTAAGGGGTGGGAGGTGTCATCATAGAATCTTCCACACGTGGGACTTTTGGGTGGGGATTTCCTAGTGTGAGATGTGAAGGTGGTTATTCCCTGAGAATATGGCAGGTTGGGAGAGGAAGCCTGTGTCCTATGAGGACAGATTAACAATGCAATGATGCGGAGGGTACCATTTGTTCTCTCATTGGGAAAGACCCCTGCCCCAGCCCCCCGGCCCTCACCCAGTTTCTACCGAGGCATCTGTGAGCTGCTGAGCAGAACTTTGCCCAAGTCCTCCTCTCAAGAACCGGAAGACCTAAGCAGGGGAGTGACAAGATGAGATTCGTGCTCTAGGAAGATGCTCTGACAGCAGCGGGGACTGTAATGCCCAGCTCTGGGGCTGTATGCAGGAGGCAAGAGGGGCAGTGCCCTTGATTAGGAAGGAAGTGGTCCCCGTGGCTTGTATGACATGTACACCAAAAGGTAAGACTCCTACCTTGTGGCATCTAAACAAGTCTAAATGTTAACAGTGATTATCTCCGGATAGTAAGTCAAGGATGATGTGACTTCTTTATAACATTTTATGTTTTCCAAATGATCTATAATGAGCATGTTTTACTTTTATAATCAGAAAAGTTCTCTCTCTTCTTAAAGCAAAAATATTACCAAAATTAGCATCAAATTTCAAAAGAACTTTAAGGACCAGGACTAGCCTCTTCACTCTGCACCTAGTGTAGCTCTGGAAAATCACTCCTGGGACGTCTGTGATAGCACCATTCGGCAGCACCTACCATGCTGGTGGCCGCCTTGTGGACATCGGGCAACCCACACGTGGTGTTTCAGCCTGCTGGCCCTCAGCTGGTACACTGGTCCTCATATGCTGGAAGTTTGACAACTGTAGTCAATGGGGAATGGGCAGCAGGAGTAAAATCAGAGATAAAACAAAAATCAAGAAACAGAAAGCTGAATCTCTGCAAACTGAGTGCAGGGCAAACCAAAGGGACAAGCTAGGCTGGGGGGCTTACAAGAATCAGAGGTGGTGATTAAGGGGTGAGTCAACACTGGACAACTCTCCCCACCCAGGTCTAGAGAACCCAAAGGCCACTATAGAGCTGAAGGTCAAAGACAAATTAGTAATCAGGGCAAAGGTAGTTCCCAGACACAGAAAGATCTTGATTTGGGCAAGTCCTGACTCAAGTATGAAAACTTTTATACTCTTCCTATTTTTGGAAGAAGGTGAAACACTTGCTACAGTTTAGCAACCTGACATGCCAGGCAGACCCTGCCATCCAACCAATCATTGGATGGATTCATTCATTCAGCTAATACTTACTGCTGTAGAATGTTTGTGTCCCTCTCCCCCCAGATTCATATGTTGAAACCTAATCCCCAATGTGGTGGTATTTGGAGGTGGGGCCTTTGGGAGACGATTAGGTCATGAGGGTGAAGCCCTCATGAATGGGATTAGTGCCCTTACAGAAGAGACCCCAGAGAGATCCCTCACCCTTTCCTCCCTATTAGGTTACAGTGAGAACCTGTAAGTGGACTCTCACCAGGCACTGAATCTGCCAACACCTGGATCTTGGACTTGCCAGCCCCCAGAACTGTGAGAAATAAATTCCTGTTGTTTATAAGCCACCCAGAATATGGTATTTTGTTATAGCAGCCCGAGCTTACCAGGACACATACTGAGCACCTACCATGAGGCAGGGACTATGCCTGGTGCTGCAGTTAGAGAACAAGAAAAACAAGTTGCTGACATGCATTATGTCAGTACTTGGATGCTACCTTGGAAAAAGTAGTTCATCATTTGCAAAAAGTTGGAGCATATTTAAATTGTCCATTTAGCAACTGAGGTGCCACTTTTGTACAGTAATCTGAGTTGTACCAGGTCTTACCATTGCAAAATGATTCAGTCAATGGGATGTCCTACTGGCACCTTGGGTAAGCAACATGGCGGGGGTGGGAGTGCTACATGAAATTTCCATTCCAGTCCCCTTCTCGGTGACTCAGCTTTCTGTAGGTACATGAACTGGAATTCCCTAAAAAGTTAGCTTGCCAAATAACACAACTTCGAGAAACCTCTCCAGATCTTGATATCATCTTCGGCGTCCCTTATTCTGGTCTACTATGATGGTTGTGTATCAGTGATGGTGGTGGTCTGAGACTGACTCTGAGGAGTCGATGAGAATCAATAGCATTATCAGCGCTTCTAGATAAATCTGGAGGTTTTAGAGAAGTGATACTTTAATCACTGAGTTTTCAGGTGTTTTTGTTAGGTTAGGGGAAATCCTCCTTTTGTGCCTTTTCAAGAGACCATGTACCCTCTCTTCCTTGGCATTAACCATAGTTGAAATTTTACATTTAGGTGTGTGGTTATACAATTAATGTCTCTCACCCTTCAGCGGTAAGTCACGAGGGTAGGCACCACAGCTGTTTTCTCTCACAATCTTATCCCTTGAATCTAATGTAGTCCCTGGAACAAAGTGAGTCCTCCGCAGAGACCTGTGAAAGTGTGAAGGGTCGGGGTTCGGGGGGGGGGGGGCGGGGATGGGGGCAGAGCGAGGAGGGACAGGAAACCGGAGGAAGGCGGAGAAGCCCGTTCTGCAGCCGCAGGGCAACGCACGTTTCCCACCTGGGGAGGTTTGCTCTGTGTCACCTGAGTTAAGCTGAAACTGTCCCCCTGAACCCTCTTCCCAGCAAGGAGATTCGGCCAGGAGAGATTTGCACTGGACTTGGAAGGCAGGAGCGAAGTGGCAGCCAGGACACTGTGAAGGTCAGGGTAGGACAGCGGAGGCCCTGCAGTGCCTGCCTGTGACCTGCTGGCTTGCCTGGCCTGTCAGGGTGGAGCAGCCCCTGGCCGGCAGCTCCTGCGGCTCCCACTGAGCTCCTGCAGCTCCTGCCTCACTCCTCTGGGGCCTGGGCAGCTGTGCATGCAGGACCAGCTCCTCTGCAGGCCTCCTGGGACTCAAGGTTTCCATCAGCGAGAGAGAATGCAGATTCCAGGGCCCCGTGGGTTCCAGTCAGTCCTCACTCTCTCCCACCTGCCTCCAGATTCTCTTCCCAACTGCCAGCCCTGCCCACCTCGTGGACTTCGGGGTCGCCGCAGGCTCGGGCGGCAGCAGCCTGCCATTGTCTAATCTCTGTAATAAATCCTTTCTTCCAAATCACTCACAGCGCTGCTGCTTCCCTGCGAGCCCCCAGACGTACCATCAGAGCGGTTTGAGTCCCTTCCTTCTGGGGGCAGTTGCTCCTATAAATTAAGTGCTTTCATTACTAATAATACAATCATCAATAACATTAGCTACGAATTACTATGTGCCTGGCTGAGAAATCCACCCTCTGTCACGCAGCTGAGGCAAGGATTTGCGCCTAGATCTGTCGGCCTCTAATACCTATATTCTTTTTATCATGCCCTGCTTTCTTCTGTATTAGTAAGGTTTTATTTTTAAGTTGGACATTTGTCCCCCTTGAGTTTCACCCATGAGCCATAGTAAGCTGATGTTTCATTTGAGCAAAAAACCCAAAATGTAGGGCTCCGTTTAGTAAATAGGGCTGCTCAGAGACACCAGGTGCCGTTTCTTCGGCACTAAAAGGATCAATATTCTATTTGCGTGTGATTTTTCAGTGTGAGGTATCATGAATGAGGGACTCAAGGAAGTTGATTTTCCAGAAGTGAACTTAGGGAGCACTTAAAGGACCGTGGGGCACGTACATCCATCAAAGCACTTCTCACGACGCAGGGCGTGCTCTGCCGACCACCATCTTCTTGGGAACAGCAGCTACATCAACTTCATACTGCGGACTTCCCTGGTGGCGCAGTGGTTAAGAATCCTCCTGCCAATGCAGGGGACACGGGTTCAATCCCTGGTCCGGGAAGATCCCACATGCCTAGGAGCACCTAAGCCCATGCGCCACAACTACTGAGACCATGCGCCACAACTACTGAAGCCCACACACCTAGAGCCCGTGCTCCGCAACAAGAGAAGCCACCACAATGAGAAGCCTGCACACCTCAACGAAGAGTAGCCCCCCGCTCGCTGCAACTAGAGAAAGCCCACGAGGAGCAACGAAGACCCAACGCAGCCAAGAAAGAAGAAAAGAAAGAAAACATCACCAAGAATCAATCAGTCGATCAACTTCATATTGCTTCTTTGCACCTACCATAGCAACTGGCAAACAGGAGGTGCCCAATAGATGCCTGTTGTTGAACAGATGGGTTGTGAGCAAGTTTCATTTATTCCACCCGGCATTTCATTCTACCAGCATACTGTTTTCTTTCTCTCATCACTGCTCTATCAGCCTCTTGGAATATTTTGACATATTTTTAGTGCGGCAATTCTTACTTCCCCATTATGTTGATTAAATAGTGATACGCTTAGCAGTTAGGGCCAGATTTGGGAAGTCTTTATGACAAAGAAATGAGCTCTGTCTGCACTATCTGACTCATAACATGTCTGCCATGAGCAAAACCCCAAATTACATGAAATGATGTAATCGGAGTTAATTTTCAAATATATTTTACTTCCTATAAAAGACTCCCATGACAGACACTCCTCTTCATAGATGGAAATCTACCTAGCTTCAAAATACCCTCAGAATTAAAGGGAAACTTTTGTACAGTCAAATGACAAATGGTTTTGCGAGATTTCACTCTTCTTCCAGTCTTCAGGGATGGGCCCAGGAAAGAATGCCGTGTATCAGAGAGCAACCTGTTTCCAAAGCGACACGTGGTTTTTCTGACAGGTTCTGTCATCTGGCTGCTGGTGACAGGATTTTTAAGGAAGTTAAACTGTGACTTTCAGTTCTTCCTGGCCATTTGGAATTTGACAGTGAATTTGCTAATTTATTTTCCATATAAAACATTTATCTGGTCTTTATGAACCATGGACTTCATTTCTACCAGGCCAGTCCCTTTGGGGGATCAACAAACTGACAGTGATTTTTGGTAGAGCCTTTCCACCTGCCAAGGTCTTACTATTCTCAGAGAACTTGACACACCATGAATCTATTCAGCCCTTTTCACCTCTGTGATTGCTCAAAAGCAGTTAAGTGGTGTTCCTACGGCAAATATTTATTAGCAAATATTAGCAAATATTTATTAGGAACATACCATGCACAAGGCACCAGAGAGGATACAAAATCAGTGGAGGAAAGAGGGCCCGCCCTGGTCGTGAGGGGGAAAATAGTTCAGGAGGAGCATGTGGTAAAAGGCTGAGTGATCCAGGAGGGCTCCTTGGGGGAGGTGGGTCAGGTTTCCCTAAGCCCTGAGAAGCTGCAAGGTGTTAGAGACCAGTGGCGACTGATGACCAGAGGCCTAGAACAATACATTTACTACAATTTTAAATTAAAGAGTGATGACTTAGTAAATAAACAGGCAACAACAGGGTGAAATAACATGACCTAAAAATAAATCCGCAGCCACCATCAAACAGACAGGAAAGGCCATCAAGTGACTTTAGTTTGCACTTTTCTTGATTTCCTCAGTTTCAACCATCTTATGTTTATTCCATTCTCAGTATTCTTTTGAAGGAGAACTTGTCAGGGACCTAAAGTGATTCCAGGCTCAAACTCGGAGTTAGGCCAAGTAGGACCAAACCCAGCTCCACTGTTACCAGCTTGAGAGAGGTAAGCTGTGTAAGACTCAGCTCCCTGGTGTGTAAAATGAGGGTCATAACACCCACCTGGACAGACTGTACAGAATATTAAATAAAATTGTATGTGGGGAGTCCTTGGTATGAGCTCAGGAAATGGCAGCCACAGTGGTTTGAGTCCTCTGGTGCAGCAAGAGTGGAGTGTCAGAAAGATGCTTCTTTCACTGGGGGCATGCGACAGGCATGTACTAAATGTTTACTTAATGAATGACTGAACTCATGAAACAAAGGCCCTTCCTCCATTCCATTTAAAAGCTTCTAACAATTAAATCAATGTGGCATTCATTTTATATTCCAGTGACCTTTGAGCTTAATTGTTTTGAAGAACACCTGTGACAGAAAATGCTCTTATCTACTTGACCTCAGAGAAGATGAGTCAATAGTTCTGGTCTTCTACCCAAATTGCCAAGCACTGCTGAAGAGGTCTTCCATGAGCATGAGAAGCTGGAATGCAGTCAAGAGAACGTAGCCACTATCTTAATATGACAAGTATTTGGCCGCCAAATTCAAACCTGAAGAATTATGAGTTAAACCCCTTTTTCCTCCCATAGCGTTTTTCTGGGTCTTTACAATAAATGGCTCCCCCTCCCTTCATGTAAGAAGAAGATCAGGTGAGTTTTTAAAAATATAAACAATGCATTGGTTTAAAATAAATTGGCTTTCTTTAAAAGGAAGATGCACCACCCAGCAGAGGACACAGTTTCTGACTCCTATTTCTCAAAGAAGGGCTTTGTAAGCTGCTTTGATAGGCGAATGTTGAGAATTCTAAAGAGACATTTCAAGCCCCAGGTATACAGTCAGCTCATTGACACATTTCAGGAAGAAAAGTATCTGTTAAGATATCAAAATTGCAAACGGAAGGCCAAAGGATAAATAGATTACAGAGTGCAGCATATCAGAATACGGGGCGGCAGCGGGAGCGGTTGGGAAATGAACATTGGCAGTAAACCTGCCTCAGTACGATTCCTTGGTAGTCTGGACACCACATGGGTCAAATTAACTTCATGGTTCAAGGATATCCTGTTTTCTGAAGCTACTGTGCTTTGAACAATTTTGTAGCATCCGTTGGAAGTAAAATATAACCTGTACCAACTAACTTGTATTTCTTTAACTTTGCCTCAGCAAGCCCTTCAGATGTTCTAAGAGTACATAACCCAGTGTTGGGTTCAGAGCTTTGGTAAGAAGCTGATGGTCTCCAAGAGAAATAAGAGGCCCCTGCTTCCAGCCACTTCTCTGGAAAGGAAGAGTGGCTGGGCAAACGCTAACGGTGGCCAATGATTGCCTGAAACCCCACCAAGTACAGGTGCTGCTCTAGAAATGTTTTATTTTCCTGATTTCTTTTTTATGCTTAGATTTGCAGAAAAAACAAACAAATAAACAAAAAAGAAGAAAAAACAAACAAATAAACAAAAAAAAGAAAACTTTGAAGACGGCCACAGACACAGATTCTCCTACCTTAAAAAGGAAAAAGACAGGGACTGTGATTCATCCCTGGTGCAGTTATGGCTAGAGCCCAGCTGCCGGTGTTGCTCTTAGGGACCCTGGAGAACTGAGAATAATCCAGGGGTGAACCTTCACAAAACAGGGGGTTTGTGTGTGGTGGAGGTGTGGAGGGAGGGGGAACTTGGCTGGGGAGAGTAACACCTTCCGGTCAGGCCATTTCTCTTCACCCCATGGGTGTGCTCCTGGGCCCTGGTAACTACCCATGAGCAGATCTGTAAACCAAAATGAAAACAAAAATAAAAAACCTCGGTGACTGAGTCTTAAAAGATTCAATGTGGGGAGGGCGGGGCAGGGGGAAAAGGTTGCTTGCTAAAATGCACATATATAAGGTATGTAGGCAGAGATTATATTAAATTAGGAAAAATAACTCTGATATACATGGTATTTCCACGTCAGAAAGCCTATATAATTAGGGGAGAACAATCATGTGTAGTCCCCAGAGGCTGTCTGACTACCTAGTAAGATTACAGAAAATTTTTCTTTTCCATTTTGGGAAAGTACAGGGAGAGGGAAGTGAAGACTCAATCTGAGTTAACACGATCTAAGCTTTCAGGCCAGTCATGTTGACCTGAATGAAATACTGTTTCTGTTCTTTGCTTTCAAATGTTTTTACAGCTAAAAACATAAAAATCAGAGATAGCTATGCAGGTTTCTGTTAAAATAAATGTAAGTTATTATTTTTAAAGAAAAACACAGAGGCTATATATGCTTACTTGTTACATGATTCTATTTAAGGGCCTCTGGTTTCAGGGACAAAAAATGGCAGAAGTATGTTCTGTATTCCACCCAAGCTTGAGCTTGACCTGTTAAGAGTTGAGGAAGTTCACCCCTAATTAACTTCAAATGATCAACTTCAGTTAGTTTTGATAAATAATACTGTGTAATAAAATCACCACTGAGTCATCTGGCAGTGCCACAAAATTGATCATTTAAATCATGGAGCTATCCTTTTTAAATGTAGCTACAAAAAAATCACAAAGTCAACCACAGGCTGGGATAATGTTTTAATCAGCTCTGAAATATGAGGATCATTATGTATAAAATATAAAAGATCAGTCAAATTCATTAAAAAAATTGACCCCAGTAAATAAATGGGCAAAGTATATTAACCACAATTTACATATAAGAGGAAAAACAAATTAACAAATGTTTCAAAAATATACCTGTCCTCTTAGAAAGGTATAACCTTCCAAGACTGAACCAGGAAGAAATAGAAAATATGACAGACCAATCACAAGTAATGAAATTGAAACTGTGATTAAAAATCTTCCAGCAAACAAAAGTCCAGGACCAGATGGCTTCACAGGTGAATTCTAGCAAACATTTAGAGAAGAGCTAACACCCATCCTTCTCAAACTCTTCCAAAAAATTGCAGAGGAAGGAACACTCCCAAACTCATTCTATGAGGCCACCATCACCCTGATACCAAAACCAGACAAACATACCACAAAAAAAGAAAATTACAGACCAATATCACTGATGAATATAGATGCAAAAATTCTCAACAAAATACTAGCAAACAGAATCCAACAACACATTAAAAGGATCATACACCATGATCAAGTGGGATTTATCCCAGGGATGCAAGGATTCTTCAATATGCGCAAATCAATCAATGTGATACACCATATTGACAAATTGAAGAATAAAAACCATATGATCATCTCAATAGATGCAGAAAAAGCTTTTGACAAAATTCGACACCCATTTATGATAAAAACTCTCCAGAAACTAGGCATAGAGGGAACCTACCTCAACATAATAAAGGCCATATACCACAAACCCACAGCAAACATCATTCTCAATGGTGAAAAACTGAAAGCATTTCCTCTAAGATCAGGAACAAGACAAGGATGTCCACTCTCACCACTATTATTCAACATAGTTTTGGAAGTCCTAGCCATGGCAATCAGAGAAGAAAAAGAAATAAAAGGAATACAAATTGGAAAAGAAGAAGTAAAACTGTCACTGTTTGCAGATGACATGATACTATACATAGAGAATCCTAAAAATGCCACCAGAAAACTACTAGAGCTAATCAATGAATTTGGTAAAGTTGCAGGATACAATATTAATGCACAGAAATCTCTTGCATTCCTATACACTAATGATGAAAAATCTGAAAGAGAAATTAAGGAAACATTCCCATTTACCATTGCAACAAAAAGAATAAAATACCTAGGAATAAACCTACCTAGGGAGACAAAAGACCTGTATGCAGAAAACTATAAGACACTGATGAAAGAAATTAAAGATGAGACCAACAGATGGAGAGATATACCATGTTCTTGGATTGGAAGAATCAATATTGTGAAAATGACTATCCTACCCAAAGCAATCTACAGATTCAATGCAATCCCTATCAAATTACCAATGGCATTTTTTACGGAACTAGAACAAAACATCTTAAAATTTGTATGGAGACACAAAAGACCCCGAATAGCCAAAGCAATCTTGAGGGAAAAAAACGGAGCTGGAGGAATCAGACTCCCTGACTTCCGACTATACTACAAAGCTACAGTAATCAAGACAATATGGTACTGGCACAAAAACAGAAACATAGATCAATGGAACAAGATAGAAAGCCCAGAGATAAACCCACACACCTAAGGTCAACTAATCTATGACAAAGGAGGCAAGGATATACACTGGAGAAAAGACAGTCTCTTCAATTAGTGGTGCTGAGAAAACTGGACAGCTACATGTAAAAGAATGAAATTAGAATACTTTCTAACACCATACACAAAAATAAAGTCAAAATGGATTAGAGGCCTAAATGTAAGACCAGACACTATAAAACTCTTAGAGGAAAACATAGGAAGAACACTCTTTGACATAAAATCACAGCAAGATCTTTTTTGATCCAGCTCCTAGAGTCATGGAAATAAAAACAAAAATAAACAAATGGGACCTAATGAAACTTCAAAGCTTTTGCACAGCAAAGGAAACCATAAACAAGACCAAAAGACAATCCTCAGAATGGGAGAAAATATTTGCAAACGAATCAGTGGACAAAGGAATAATCCCCAAAATATATAAACAGCTCATGCAGCTCAATATTAAAGAAACAAACAACCCAATCCAAAAATGGGCAGAAGACCTAAATAGACATTTCTCCAAAGAAGACATACACATGGCCAAGAAGCACATGAAAAGATGCTCAACATCACTAATTATTAGAGAAATGAAAATCAAAACTACAACGAGGTATCACCTCACACCAGTTAGAATGTGCATCATCAGAAAATCTACCAACAGCAAATGCTGGATAGGGTGTGGAGAAAAGGGAACCCTCTTGCACTGTTGGTGGGAATGTAAATTGATACAGCCACTATGGAGAACAGTATGGAGGTTCCTTTAACAACTGAAAATAGAATTACGATATGATCCTGCAATCCCACTACTGGGCATATACCCAGAGAAAACCATAATTCAAAAAGACACATGCACCCCAATGTTCATTGCAGCACTATTTACAATAGCCAGGTCATGGAAGCAACCTAAATGTCCATCGACAGACGAATGGATAAAGAAGTTGTGGTGTATATATATATATACACACACACACACATATATATATACACAATGGAATATTACTCAGCCATAAAAAGGAACGAAATTGAGTCATTTGTTGAGACGTGGATGGATCTAGAGACTGTCATACAGAGTGAAGTAAGTCAGAAAAAGAAATACAAATATTGTATATTAACGCATGTATGTGGAACCTAGAAAAATGGTAGGGATGAACCGGTTTGCAGGGCAGAAGTTGAGACACAGATGTAGAGAACAAATGTATGGACACCAAGGGGGGAAAGCCACAGGGGGGTGGGGATGGTGGTGTGCTGAATTGGGCGATTGGGATTGACATGTATACACTGATGTGTATAAAACTGATGACTAATAAGAAACTGCTGTATAAAAAAATAAAATAAAATTCAAAAAAAAAAAGATAAACTAGAGTAAAAAAATATGTATATATACCTGTCCTCATTTGTAATCAAAGAAATACACATTAAAACAACCCCACAATGTGATTTTTACACCTGCCTGGGGAGCATCTTTTTAAAGTAATAACAACATCCAAGGTTATCAGGGTGAAGTTGAGGCTAGTTCCCCTTCTTCTTTGCTAGAAGGATTATATACTCTTGCAACCCCTTCAGAGAGCGATATGACTGGGCCTACGAAGCGCCATAAAGATGTTTTTCTTGCCTTGAAACTGATCAATAAAAGACTAAAGGTAGAGGTGTGGCAGCCTGGACTGTCACAGAGTGGTTGAGCACCCATCAGGGAGGGTGCCCTGAGCCGACTGAATCCTAGCTCAGCCCCTTTCTGTGTCTGCCGCCAACACTCAACGCCTCAGATGCCAAGTCTGTGGAATAAGATGAATAAAACCTATCTTCTGGGGCTTCTGTAAGCCTAAAGTGAAATCATATATACTTTAAAGTGTATATTTTCTGAGTATGAAGTTTATAGAAATCATGAGATATTTATACAATAATATATTAAATAAACTCTAAAATAATATGCTTACTCTTATTGAAATTCTTCATGTGAATGCAGTGTTCAAAAATAAAACAGTTGTATAAGGGTAGGGGGATTGTGGTTAATTAAACATGATTTTAATGTTGTCACACTTCTATTTATAAAATAAATTGTATACCAAGATCAGGGCACACAAGAATGATTCCATACTTCAGCGTATACTTAGCATAGTAAATCAACCAAATGTACTTTGTAGAGAAAAGACTAAATCACTTTCCTAACCAATCATTTACATCTACTTAGTTCAAAATATTTCCACTTTAAGAGAGTCTCTGTATTTCTATCAAACTAGCACTTTAGAGGTTGACTCATTCTGGCATAGATACATACAGACTATTCAGAAGAAGCAAAGAGAAAATCTTAAGAGTTACTCTGACTAAATACAGAGGCATAAAAAAGCTTTTGGAGCTATACATTATTTGGAGCTATTAGACAGTAACTTCTTGGTGTAATCAGCCTTTTAAAAGTTTTAGTAACAACCAAAAGCACGAGAATATGATACCATATGCTTTTTAGCAAATAAATATTCTGAGAATATTACTAGTTAATTAACCAATCCCCCTGGATTTCAGCTTCTTGATCTGTAAAAAGGAGCTGATCATATCCATACCTCAGGGTTAAATGGGAAATAAATAAGAAAACATACATAAAGCATGTAGCTCAATGCCTGGCACTCAGAAAACAACTTTTCCTTTTCCTCCCCAATCCCACCTACTCATTTTTTCTGAGAAAGGATAACATGCTCTATCTAACTCTTTCGATGTGAGAAGAATAAATGAAATAATATGCAAAAAAGTGCTCTGAAAAATAAAGAAGCACTCTAAAAACACAGAGTATTATTACTAAAAAAATATGTCCGTAGGACTAGGGAAAATACACACGTGTCTAAAGCGTTTTAAACTACAGCAAGGTTTTTAATAATCACTGAAACAAGATGATAGCTTGAGTCAAACAGTTCTCTCTGAAAATCTTTAATTGGCATCGGTAAAAAGCTGTGTGTATATTAATCTAGGCATTCCCTCTCATTCTCTTTTTCTTGTTTTCAACGCATTATTTTACTTTTGGTTTCATTTTGTCCACATCTCGTTTCTCTGGTTTATTACATCAATTTCAGTCAGCTTTATCCCTGCTGCCTCTCTCATTTCCTCTGATTTAAGAGAAAGATAAATAAGAAAGCAGTGCACTGACAAGATGGACTGAAGCTTGAGGCAAAAGGAAATGTCAGTCATACTGTTTTTATTGAAAATTTTTATTATTTGTTCATCGTGGATTTTTTGTGCTGATGTTGATTTTAATGTTGCATTGAAATCTGCATCTTGATCACTGAGTTTTTTGGCACCTCCTGAAATTTTGTGCCCAAGGCACATACCTCATTCACCTCACACTCGTCCCAGCCCTGCGAAAAAGGCAGGGGGAGGTCAGAAAGCTAGAAGTTGTCCTAATAGAGCAGACACAGCAGCAAAGTGCATAGGCACATGGGAACCTAACTTGATTCTTTTACTCATGGGAAGAAACCTGCATGTGGACCATCCCACCTTCTGTCTTGCCAAAGACGGGAATAAAGAGGGAAAGAGAAAAAAGCCATCTGAAATTTTTACAAACCCACATCCCTTTCTGGAGAAATTACTCTGACATCCTGGATTCAGTCTCTTGGCTGAATGTCACCCAAGAGCAAAATGGATTGTTAGGACAGATGAAGAGGCAGAAAAGCATCTCTGCACCATGGATGGTAGGGTTTCCAAACTCTGATTTGCAGGGAGAGGATAAGAACAATTTAGGGAAAACGTGTTGAAATGTGAACAGATAGTACAAGTTGTAATGAAGGGAAAACCCTGGAAGAAAGTGTCTGGGTAAAACTGCCTCCTTTTGATTGTGAGGCCGGCTCGTTTACATTTTCTCCTTCCGAGGGCACAGTGAGTCACTGGGTTCTATCCGGGGCAGGCTGGCCTAGCCTGGGATCTTTCAGGGAGCCAGCCTTCCATTCCATACTTCGAGATAAGGCCCCAAGTGCCAAGAGGAAACATCTAAAATGAGAGGCCGGGGGAGAATATGCTTTGTAGACTAAATATTGATACATGCAATTGTGTAAAAGACACTGTTACCACTGACCTAAGGCACAATGGATGTTGAATGGCTGGTAACATGTATTTTCTTTGAACACTTAAGCCCAGCTGCATTCGGAGCCATTTGGGGCAGAGGTTAGAAGAGGAATGAATGGCAACAAATCATCACATTTTAACAACTTGCCACCTTCTTCCAGGCTCAACCACAGGAATCTCAGCTCCAACGGGGAAGGGGAAGGGGCAGGGAGGAAGGAGGAGAAAGAAAACTTGAAATGTGTTTTTGCTAAGAGAGTGAAGAATTAACTTTCCAAATGAAGCCACTTGGCATTAGTGACCACAGCTTTGGATAAACCAGCTAAACCTGTTTGATTGATGGCTCGCATTAATTCACAGGTGAACCAAATTTAGTCAGATCCCGACTCTGCTATTTACCAGCACTGTTACAGAATGGCTCTGTGCCTCAGTTTTCTCCCCTGTAAAGTGGGTACAGCCATAGTCACTACCCTGTAGGGTGGTCATGAAGGTGAAATGAGTCAGTACATGTCAAGTGCTTAGCACAGTTGCCAGATAATTAGGCTCACTGCTTTGGTGAATAGCAGCTGAGCTGTAATTTTGATACATTTATAAGTAGTTTACACAAATCTTCAAATGCTCATTAACCCCAGCCCTAGCCATCAAAAAATGCCATTTTCTTTCTTCCAATACACCTTCCTACCTCATTTCAATATTTTTCATGCCACTGGGCTGAGGACATGAGGTACTCTAAGTAGCAAATATGAAATCCAAGCAAAAAAGAGAAAGACTACATTCACTTCTTGTAGATCCCAGTCTCATTGTCTCAAGACCTAGCCAGGTGAGAGGTGTAGATTAGATTGCGTATTCAAGACTGGGAATGGCGGGTGTGTCCCAGTGTCTACGCTACATAAAACTCAGGACGCATTACTGTTCTGAGGTTGTTGAATGTCTGGTGCTAAGAAACGTCACACGCTGTAGCTTCTGAGAAGGAAAAAAAAGTCCCAGTCCATGACCTGCACTGATAATCAAGGCCAGCTGCCCGGGCCAGTGTCCACTGAGTCAGGCAAGGGTGGAGGTGAGGGGAGAGGAGAAACAGGGGGGCCCATCACCACCAGGGGGAAATCCCCTGTCCTGCCGCTGTCTTTATAAAAAGGGATTTCCTCTTACTCAGGGAACATCCTCCAGCTGGAAGGCCACGTACTGTGGAAAGTCCTGACTCCCGCTTGTCTTTGGCCCTGTTGGCTGCACTGCACGCACCCTGGTTCTTGTTAGGCACCCACTAGTCTCTCTGCCACTAAGAGATGTGTTTGCCAAGCAAAGCGGAGATGCAATTTGAATTCCAGGGTGATATACTGATTAGAGTTCACAGTGTCTACTGCTGATTTTAAAGTGACAGGTGTGGTAGCAAGAGCCCAAGGGCAGACTCACAAGATCCCTATTCTCTCCATGTGGCCTTGGCCTAAGCACTTAACCTCTCTGGGCTTCAGTTTCTCCATCTGTGAATGGAGATAATAAGGAGTTGTAAGGAACTAGCAAGAATGCTGTCGGCTCTAAAGCCCTACAAAGACGGAAGGTGTTATATTGTGATTCCTGTCACAGCTCTGGGGTTGAGGGAAGATCACTCAACAGAGTTCTTGTTTGGTCCAGTCTGGCACCTCGAAGCCAGACTCAGCTGGCTGGTGACAGACCAGCAGCTTTCTGGGCCCTATTCTAGTGTTGCATCATCCTGGGAGGAACAGGGTGAGGCTGAGCCAGCAGAATTCAAAAACAGCTTCCAGACTTTTACTGCCAGAGAGGACTTAGAGTTCTGTGTAGGGTTTCAGGCAGACAAGTTGGTACATGACTTTGATCTTTAGCAAGCTACAAAGTTACCACAAAATACAAAAAGGGCAGATTTGTGAGTGTAGGGGCATAGCGGTGAGAGAAACAGAGAGAGGAGGAGGGATTCCAGGGGCTTCCCTGGTGGCTCAGTGGTTGAGAATCCGCCTGCCAGTGCAGGGAACACGGGTTCGAGCCCTGGTCCGGGAAGATCCCACATGTCGCGGAGCAACTAAGCCCGTGCACCACAACTACTGACCCCACGTGCCACAACTACTGAGCCTGCGCTCTAGAGCCCGTGAGCCATAACTACTGAGCCCGCATGCCTAGAGCCCGTGCTCCGCAACAAGAGAAGCCACTGCAGTGAGAAGCCCGCGCACACAATGAAGAGCAGCCCCCGCTCACTGCAACTAGAGAAAGCCCACGTGCAGCAACAAAGACCCAACGCAGCCAAAAATAAATAAAATAAATAAATTTATTTAAAAGAAAGATTCCAAAACTGCCATTAGCAAAGAACAATGTCAAAATGCCCATTGTTCAGCCTCGTGAAACCCTTCTTGGTGGAGATGAGTTTCCAAGAAAATTGGAGAAATACTCCCACTAGCAGAGTTCCAGATGGCCTCCTGTGCTCTAGGGACAGGTGGCCCTTGTAGCTGCCCACCTCCCACCACTGCCTGCCTCCACCCACCACAGCAGAAAGAAAAGTTCAAGACAGAATGAATGCTACTCTGCGCAGCCTCTAGGCCTGATTCTAAACCAAGCAACTCAAGCAAAATTTCTCTTTAGAGAAGGCCAACCCCACGTCGTGTTCACAGAGCTCTGTGTCTTTTACAATCACTCGACACCTGCTGGGGGCAGGAATAATAATAAAACCCACGCCTGTCCAGATGCCCACTGCTGCCCCCTCCATTTGTCTGGCAGCTCGGTGCCCTCATCATCACCTCCTCCCAGGCTTACTTTCCCACACAGGTGACCTGGGTGCTGGATGGAGGAAGCAGAGAGGGGAAGATGCAAAACCACAGTGTTAATGGTGGTAGCACTGACCCCCTGCCCTGACCACCAAAATGGGATCCTCCCCAACGCTGAGCCTCAGTTAACTACTTGCTGCCAGACCCTGGCGCCTATGTTACTGTTACAGGAAACTGATTTGATCAGCAAAAAAGCTGATCTTGCCTCTGGAGTGACTTGGAGAAACTGCCTACAGTTCAAATAGAGTCCAAGCATCTGACCTCCGAGGTGGATTTCCTTTTGTCCTTGTAGTGGACAGCTAACATTCATGAAACTCAGTGACCACCACAGGTCACCCTGATCGACACTTCCGGCTGAATAGCACATACAGGTAGTGAGCGTCTTTTAATTGGGCCTCCCTGATGGGTCTGCATTTTTACTTATTGCTAAAATAAAATGGGTACTAATTTAACTGCTGTAGTTGCTTTGCCTAAATCCTTATTTTACATCTTGAACTTTCCTCTTGATGCAGTTTAAATGGGAATAAATCGAGTAAATGACCATTAATATTTTTAAATGTTCATAATCCTCCCTGGGAAGTGGACAGCACCTTTCTGTCACCGGTAGCTCTTTGCTGGCACACAACTCCTCGAATAAGGGGAAATGAGTGGACGAGAAATAATGCGGCAGCTCCTCTTGGACTACCATGGTGCCTTAGAAATCTGACTACATCCACGCGCAGATGGCTGGGCCTCCTCGAGGCACCGATGGGTGGTGCGTCCTCCCGACAGGGCGCCCGGCCTCCACCGCTTTCCCAGGAGAAGCGCGGCTACGCTGCTCCCGCGCCGCGGACCCTTTGGGTACCGCAGAGCCTCCTCCCGCTGCTGGTTCCTGCGCCTGGGGAGCGAGGAGGGGCCTCCTTTCGGCTCCGCGAGCCCCCGGGACACCGAGCGGAGGCACGGGCCGTAATGTGGGCCCGCGGGCCGGGAAGCGACGGGAGCCCTCACCCCGGGCCTTTCCTGGCGACTCCCAGCGCCCGGCCATCTGCGAGCCCGCCGCCGGGAGGCCTGGGCAATGGGCGCAGCCAGCCCGGGGCTGGGCATCCCCGGCGTCGCGCCGAAACCCCAGTTCTCAGCTTCGGCGGCGCGATGAGAGTATGCGCGGTGAATGGCAGCAGCCCATGTACTCACCCCAACCTCCAAGCCCGGGGAGCGCGCGCTGAGCCACGGAGCAGCAGCCCCCAGCAGCCCGACGCCCCTTCGCCACCGCACTCGGCTCCTTGGGGGTACAGGAAGGAGCCCTCGGGGAAGGAGCGGGCTGGCGGGGCGGAAGGACTCCGACGCCCGGGGGCACCGTGTGGCCGTGACTGCCGTCAGGAGCGCCCCGGTCACTAGGACTGCCCTCCTAGGCGCAGCGGGGCCGAGCCCTTCCGCGGCCCGCAGGCCTCGCCCGGGGCCGGGGCCGCCACAGGTGCCTTCGGGTCAGATCCGGAGCGGCCCCGCCCATTCGTCAAATCCCTCACACTATTGCTTCAGTAGCGTAAGGTCGGGGGTGGGGATAGAGGCCAGGTCGCCTGGTGGCAGGGAGACAAATAGGGCGCACGAGGCGGCCGGGGAGGCAGGCTAGCGAAGGGCCGTCGGCTCGAATCTCTCCGAGGGTGATTTTAACACGCCGCCAAGCGCAACATACGGTTTCCATGTTGGGCGGAGGATACAAAGAACGACTTTGCGCCGAGGAAGTCGCCTGACACCAAAACCCAGCAACACCGACTTAGTGGGCCCTGAGTGGCAGGAGGCTGGATTTTTGGTTGAGTTGCAATTAATGGGAGATAATTATGACCGGGCCTCTCAGCTTATTAATATTTATAGCCTGGAGCGACAAGACCTTCGCTCCCTGGAGGCGGATTTTTCAGGCCCAGGCGCGGAGCCCGGATGTCTCCGGAGCCAGGGGCTTCGCCAGTGACCCGGGAGGAAAAAGTGTGGTGGGTAAAATGGAGACCGTCCGCCTTCTGCGTTTCTCCTAATTATATGAACGGTGGAAGTCGGGCCTGGGTGTGGGCGCGCCCCGCGGGAACCGCTGTCCGTGCGTCCCGAAGGCTGCCGGGCCGAGCACCTCGCAGGGCCTCCCGCCCAGCCCTCGGCCCGGCCCCGGGCAGCGAGCGTTCCCGGGGCCCCGTTGTTGTCACTATTAATTACCCACACATTACCTTCTGTTTCTAGCTCCCGGAACAGCCGGGGTGTTAGGGAAGTGTTCCAATAACTAGGCTAGGACTCGGGGGTAAATGTCTTTTAAGCTCCCTCCCTCCCCTTGGAGAGCCTACGGGGCGAGGGCCAGGAGGAGTAAACGCGGCCTGGCTTTGGGACGGTTCTGCTAAAACGCCCACGTCGGGCCTCTGTCTCCATCTGCGGGGCGCCGCGCTGCGGTTCCTCCCCCGGGCCCGGTCCCAGGGCGTCGGCGGAGCGAGAGGGGCTCTCTGAGGCCCGCGTCGCGCCCCGGCCCTGGGGGACGCGCCGGAATGGCGGGGAAGGAGGGGCTGCGCGGGCCGATATCGCATGGGCCTCCACCCGGGGCGTCCGGCCAGGCCACCAAGCAACGCTTACGAAGCGTTTGCAACGCGTCCTTCGCGCCGCGTCCGATTTCAGCTTTCCCCGCAAGGCTGACGCGGGCGGGGAAGATGCGAGTCCCCCGGCCCGGGGGGTGGGGGCGGCGTCCGCGCGCGGATTCTCAGGTAATAAACGTCTGGTTCCGCAGGGGAGCCGCCGCGGTTCCCATGGCAACGCGGGGGCTCGCAACAGCCCGCCAGTCCGGGCTGCGGGAGGCTGCGCTGCGTAAGGAGCTCTTCTCTTGGGCCGCCGCGGGGGCCGGCCTCTTCCTGCGCCTGGTCTTCCTCATCTTCGTCTCGGTCTACGTCGGCTCTGGGCCTCTCCACCAGCCTCTGTACCAGAACTGTTAACTGAAAAAAGGAATCTTTCGTCGCAAGGGGTGCTCCCGATGGAGCTGCGCGCCACAAAGGAAGGTACCTGCTACATCCTACGGGTACCAAAGCAGTCCTCGCCTCCGGCACCCAGGCCCAGATGTGGCGACACCAGACATTGCTTCACAGTTGGGTTCGGCCCATCCGATTGGCTTCGAGGGCTGGTTAGCATCGACACCAAAAAATGAGGAAGACTCACAGCGTATTAAAAGGGTGATCAACAGGATTTTATTATAATGATAATGGATTATAGCATAAAGGCATATTTATCAGAGACACGGATGGCATTGTAAGCCAGTTTTCTTTACACACAATCTCTCTCTGGATACACACTCACACCTGAGAAGAAAACGTTTTGGCAGGCACGAAATGAATTTTTCTCTTTACCCACATAAAGAATGTGTGTAAGTCTTGGGTGGTGGAGTTAAACAGGACGGAACAGTGGCACTAGATAATTTACAATGACGAATCTGCTACCTCGAAAATAGAAGCTATACTGTTTATCCAGTTCATTGCCATTTGTATGTGTACAGCCTTTTTTAACGTTAGTCCAGTTTAAAAAAATAATGGTAATGATGATAATCTTCAGTTTTATCATGGGAAAGTAAATCTGGTAGGAGGGCATCTATTCGATACTAATGTCCAGTAAATAAAAACACTTGCTTTTTATGGCTAATTTACTGCTTGAAATAGATAATGTATACAGACGTTTTCATTTTCATTTTCTTGACCTTCCAGTAGGGTCTTGGGTGACTGCCATATATATTATCCATTCCCTACTCCCTCTCATCCTGCTTTTTTTCTATTTTTAAAAATAAGCTTAAAATTTTTTAGAATAGTTTTAGGCTCGTAGAAAAGTGGCAGAGTTTTCCTATACCCAGCCCCAGTTTCCCCTATTTTTAACATCTTCCATTAATGAGGTACATTTGTCACAACTAATGAACAAATACTAATATGTTATTATTAACTAAACTACATACTTCATTTGGATTTCATTCATTTTTAAATTTTCCTTTTTCTGTTCTTAGATCCCATCCAGGATATCACATTATATTTAATCCTCACATCTCCTTAGGCAGTGACAGGTTCTCAGACTTTCCTTGTCTTTGATGACCTTGAGAGTCTGAGGATCTGTTTAAATTGCGGTATACTGTAATTTACATACAGTGAAATGCAGAGACCCCAAGTTATAGTTTTATGAGTTTCGACAATTGCATATACCTAATATAATCCACTTTTGCATAGAAAACATCTAATCTTACATTTGAAATGTTGTCACACAAATATCATCGATATATAGTTTCTCCCACATATATACACAATTTACTAAATGTTTCCCCAAATCTTTCAATTCCAACTTAATATTTTAAAATTTTCAGTTCCAAAGGATATTAAAGAGTTATTTACCTATTGTTATCTTAATGAGCTGTTGATCCGTTAGTTCAACAATCTTAATTTAAGCTACCGATTGTTCTTTATTCTAGAACATTTTCTTCTCTATGGAGAGTGGTCTAGCATGCTCCTTAAGAAACCAGACAAACGGGAGGGGGGGGGGCAATGAGTCAATCTGAGGATGCTTACTGTGGTGGCTTAGCAATTTTAAAAAACAGATTCTTCATTTTTAAGTTCTTAATATTGAAGTGATAATTAATGCACTCATTCATGCACAGCTCTTCGGGGAATTGTTTTTATGTACATTTAAGCAATTTTATCATAGCTCACTGATCCTCCTAATTGTTAAAAAAAAAGGTGTTTCATATTTAAGTCCTTGAGAATTTGACACATGGTATAACCCCCAAATATATATATTTTAAGTGATGTTAACAAACTTAGAACTGGTAAAGGAAATAAAGGTCTTATACCCTTGTGAGCATGGACCCTATAACCCAGAACATGTAACAGGCGAGTTAACAGGTGAGTGAAGCACTCAGTTACAAGCATACCTCGTTTTATTGTGCTTTGCTTTATTGCACTCCACAGACACCACTGCATTTTTTTTTACAAATCAAGGGTTTGTGGCAACCCCGCATCAAATGAGTCTATCTGTGCCATTTTTCCAAAAGCATTTGCTCACTTCGTGTCTCTGTGTCATATTTTGGTAATTCTCACAATATTTCAAACTTTTTCATTATTATTATATTTGTTATGGTGATATGTGATCAGTGATCTTTGATGTTACTACTACTATTTGCTGAAGGCTCAGATGATGGTTAGCATTTTTTAGCAATAAAGTACTTTTTAACTAAGGTGTGTACATTTTTTTTTAGACATAATGCTATTGCACACTTAATAGACTACAGTATAGTGTAAACATAACTTTTATATGCACTGGGAAAACAAAAATTTGTGTGATTCGCTTGATTGCGTTATTTGCTTTATTAACAGTGGTCCGGGACTGAGCCTGCAATATCTCTGAGGTATGCCTGTAATAGAATCTAATTTCCTCTCGTTTCAGTGGTATTTCATGCTAGCAGGCTCAGTGGATCATATTTTTATGGCTGGTAATACAGAGGAATGGACATCAGAGAGAAAATGTAAAATTTATGGCTGTGTTTCTCCTCTTTGCTATTCACTATTCATGCATGACTATTTTTAAGAAGCCCAGTGGGGTTGGAGCCCTGACCACATTTAGTTGAAGCTGGTCGTGTCAGAGGATGATTCTGTCAGTAATTCCAGGAGCTGCCTTTCAGAAGAAATTGTTGGCTATTATAGCTTTTAGAGTCAGGCCATTTTGTGCCAACACAGTTCTGGCCCATGTTATCTTTCCCAGTCCACAAGTAAAAACCAAGCCAACTAGGGTAGAAGACTGTTCAAAAGGTGTGGGTAGCAGCAAGCATATGACTTTCATTCTTTTTTTTTTTTTTTTTTTTTGATTTTCATTCTTTACCATGAAAAAAGAAGGTTCAAAGATCCGTGTAATTAGCATAAATATATTTTCCACCCATTCTAAAAAAAATAAATTTCAGTTCCTACCCAAACCAAGTAATATGAACAAATATCTTCCAGAAAGATAATTCTGTGGAGAAAGAGAATGAATTTTTTTGAGGAGTAATGCCTTTTTAATGAAGTCTACCTTTACTTACAGCTAAGAAATGACATAATGTTGAACAAGTTAGCATGTGTGATATTTGATTATTTGCCTGAATTTGGGTAAGCTGTGACTATCAGAAAGGATGTCAGAAACAGTCTGTGTTTTTCTACATGCTTACAAATTGTATTTCAGCAGCTGTCACTCATGGCTGAGAGTTTGGCTGAGTAGAACCACAGAGTCCTATGTGCAGTGGGTCAGGCAGCAGTGACTAACAAAAGTGGCCTCTGAAATTAGACAGCTGGGTCCATATCTGGTGCCACCACTGACTTGCAGGTGACCTTAAGCATGTCACTTAACTCTGTGTCCTCAACTATTAAATGGGGATATTAATACGAGCTTTATAAAATTGTTGTGAGGATTAAATGACATATGCACATAACACTCAGAATAGGAAGCATTTAGTAAGAGATAAATATTATTATTATTGTTTTTATCATTATTAATTTTTGAATAGCTGCTGTAGCCAGGTAGTGTATTATATGCTGGTTTTCAGTAATGTAAAAATCAGATGTGTTACTGCATGAAGACTAAAAATCGAATCCCTAGGTTTGAGCCTGTTTGACCTGTCCATTGTTCTTTAACAAGCTCTTTTTTCTGGCCTATAATAGTCATAACATTGTCCTAAATGCCGTTGATTTTGCTGTGTTCTTCTTTATTATCACAAAAGAGATATAAACGAAAAGGAAATCTAACTCCTGGCGAGCCTACCCCAAGCCCCAAGTGGATAAGCTGTGTGATCACACACTGATCCTGACAAGATTCCCCCAGGAACGCTGAAGACAGGACCACTTGAAAGTCTCCTCCACTTACTCAACAGACTTTAATGAGTAATGACCAAGTGTCAGGCTCTGTTCAGAGCTGGCTATTCACAAATAAGACACAGTCCCCACCCTCGAGAAGCTTACAGTGCATTGGGGCAAGATACAAAAGTAAACATGCAATTAGGGGACAGGATGAGTGCTGATAGAGGAGGGCACAAGAGGCAGAGTGAACTTACCGGAGCCCAGACTGAGGGGTGCGGGGAGGCAAAAAAACCTCCCAGAGAAGATGCCTAATGTGGGTATTGAGGACAAATGTGGCATTGATCCAGGTGAGTAATAAGGAGAGCTGAGCTGAGAAGGACGGAGAGAAGGGAGGCTCCAGAGGAAGAAGAGACAAAGCCTAGCCAGCAATTGGATGTGGGGAGTAAGGGAGAGATGAGGGGGAAGGAAGACCCCAAGTTTCCGTTTGGGGGACTGGATGGATGGTAGAGCCATTGACCGAGGGGGAACCCTGGAGAAAGAGCAGGTTTGCGGAGGAAGATGTCTTGTCTGATCTCAGATACAAGAGTTTGAGGTATCCAGGGGACATGAATTTGGAGATTTCCAGTCTACAGATGGATACTTGGGTGATACCCAACTTGGAAGCATGATGAAAGCGTGATTTCTAGGTTTTCTAGGGTGTCCTATATGATCATTCCTATAATCTTAACACTTTTAGGTCAGGAAAATTTCCTGTGAAAAATAGACTTAATGGTGGGAAAATAGCATTCACTCTGTGGAACGTCACTTTACAACTAAATTGAACACACATTCCAATCCTTAAATAAAGTATGTGCAGAATTAGTTACCTCATTTAGCTTAAGATGTTTAACTATTATAAAATTTCTCAAGGAGTTTTAAGAATTGTGAAAATGGATTATAGAAAATACATTTCACTCCTGCCAATTTCTTTGCTTATTCTTCTGGGCACACTAAGAGCCAAAGTATTAAGTTTAATACCTGTGAACAAAGAAATCACTCTTACTGACTCAGATGGCCTGATTGGGGTGGGTGCTGATGGAGAGAGAAACCCATAGCCTAGAGAGAGATGGTGTGACACGGCAGGTGAGAGCTTGGGCAACAGAGTGAGGGGGGAATCTGAATCCTGGCAGGCTTTACTACTTGCTAGCTGTATGCCCTTGGGCAAGGTTATACCTCCAAGCCTCAGTTTCCTCCTCTAAAAACTGGATACCACACTAGTGCTTTTCCTACTTATTATGAAGATTTAACTAGGTAATCCATGTCATAGCCTTAGCACAGTACCTGCAACATAGTACGTCTCAATAAATTTAAATATTACGGATGACCCACTTAACTATCTTGGGGTCATGTCTTATTTAGAATAAGTTGGTACCTCTTGGGTTTTTTACTTCTCAAAGTCTGGTTTCTTCCAACAAACCATCCCAGGAATTGCTATTTACTGTCCATAGAATTATGCCTGAATTTATTTATTTTAATAAATTTATTTAATTTTGGCTGTGTTGGGTCTTCGTTGCTGCGTGTGGGCTTTCTCTAGTTGCGGCGAACAGGGGCTACTCTTCGTTGTGGTGCGCGGGCTTCTCACTGCGGTGGCTTCTCTTGTGGCGGAGCATGGGCTCTAGGCACGCGGGCTTCAGTAGTTGTGGCTCGCGGGCTCTAGAGCTCAGGCTTCAGTAGTTGTGGGGCGCGGGCTTAGTTGCTCCGCGGCATGTGGGATCATCCTGGACCAGGGATCAAACCCTTGTCCCCTGCATTGGCAGGTGGATTCTTAACCATTGAGCCACCAGGGAAGTCCCTATGCCTGCATTTAGAATAAATGATACCAGAAGGAAGGGCCTTACCGATTTCAGAGACTATAGTTTTACATCAATAAAAACAAATATAAAGTTTTAGGTGTCATTTCTTAGGTAAAATTGAGACCTTACCCCACGCTTCTCCTGAGCTATCATGGCAGCAGCAACAAAAGGCTTTTTTCCCCTCAGATGAAGGCCATGCTTTCTGACTTTCAGTTTGGTTGACTTTTCCACCTGCTCTCCCAATGTTTCTGAAAAAGGCCTGAAGGGTGAACTCTGCAGACTGGGAAGTGAGGCCAGCGCTTGTGTCAGTGACTTGCGCAGCATCATGAGCTTTGGTTAAACACAAGTATAAACGCTGCTTCTCTGAACTCTGACACTGACACACTAAAACTCTGCTTCGAAGGAAAGCACAATTAACAATTTTGTTAAAGTTGGCATTTGGCAACAATGACGTATGGCCAAAGTCCCTGCCTGCTCACGCCTAGGAGCGAAGACATCTGGGGACAAGGCCAGTGAGAGGCTGTGCCTTGTAGGAGGACCACCACTCTGCAACGGAAGCCAGAGCCTTTCCAGTGTGGGCCAGGCTCAGGAGGGCACCCTGGGGTGCAGGGTCCAGGAGGAGTGTTCTCAAGCTCAAGAATTTTGTTCTCAAGCTCTCTGACAGCAACGCATCCTGCAGGGCCTGTGAGAGGCAGCAGGCAAGCTTCCCCTTCTTCTCACACACGAGACTGTCACTATGGCTTCTGCAGTTCCCGACTTTTCTTGTGCGCTCAGTATACATATTTTTAGTTGCCTGGTTATTGCCCTTGAGTTAAAATAGAACCCCAGAGTTCAGAATCAGGGGGTGTGGGGTCAGGAAGTAAAGGGTCCCAGAACCTGGAATAGCGTCTATGATTATTTTTGAGGCAGAAGAGTAAATATTTAACAAATAAATATTTGTTGAACACTGAATCACTGCCTAGACACGTCTGCATTTCCTAAGCATGATAATATATGAAGACTCATATGTTATCCCATTTTTGACAGATTAAAGCAAGCCACATCAAATTAAGCAATTTCTCAATGATGGCAAAGAAGTCAGTTAGCTGAGCTGGAATTTCAGATCCCTTAATAATGAGCTGCACACACACACACACACACACACACACACACACCTCTCAGTATCAAGAATACCATTTTATATGCAGATCAAAACTATAATGAGGTACCACCTCACACTGGTCAGAATGGCCATCATTAAAAAGTCCACAAATAACAAATGCTGGAGAGGGTGTGGAGAAAAGAGAACCCTCCTACACTGTTGGTGGGAATGTAAATTGGTGCAGCCACTATGGAAAACATTATGAAGTTTCCTCAAAAAACTAAAAATAGAGTTGCCATATGATTCTGCAACCCCACTCCTGGGCATATATCTGGAGAAAACTATAATTCGAAAGGATACATGCACCCCTATGTTCACAGCAGCACTATTCACAATAGCCAAGACATGGAAACGACCTAAATGTCCATCGGCAGATGAATGAATAAAGAAGATGTGGTACATATATACAGTGGAATACTACTCAGCCATAAAAAGAATGAAATAATGCCATTTGCAGCAACATGGATGGACCTAGAAATTATCACACTAAGTGAAGTAAGTCAGAAAGAGAAAGACAAATACCGTATAATATCACTTATATGTGGAATCTAAAATATGATACAAATGAACTTATCTACGAAACAAAAACAGACTCACAAAGAACAGACTTGTGGTTACCAAGGGGGAGGGGGGTGAGGGAGGGATGGATTGGGAGTATGGGATTAGTAGATGGAAACTATTATATATATAATGGATAAACAACAAGGTCCTACTGTATAGCACAGGGAACTATATTCAATATGCTGTGATAAACCATAATGGAACAGAATATGTATATGTATAATTGAATCACTTTGCTGCAGAGCAGAAATTAACACACTGTAAATCAACTATACTTCAATAAAATAAATTTTAAAAAGTAAGGAAGAATACCATTTATAGAATCTTTCTTGACAAAAATGCAGAAACTAGGTGATGGGTGACATATATGTTAAATGTTAAATTGCTTTCTGGTTTTATATTAAGCAAAAAGTGCAGAGCAAATTACCAGACTTCTGATTTTTCACCTAAGTGCTTGCCTAGGATTATTTCTATTTCTCAGGAAACAGCTTGAAGTATATAAGCTACACAGCTACATTTTAAAAAAAAATCATTTTCAATATAATCCCAGCAACATCACATGAGATACTTTCAATATTTGCTGTCACCTGGAATAAAATACAGAAAGAAGCACAAGCTTGTGTAAGAAGGAGGAGTGCTGAGTCAATGCACAACTTTAATATTGTTATTAGTCCATTGTGTACAGTAATTGTATTTTCCAAACCAAAGCCTGGTATCTGATCTGGTAAATACACGTGAGAGCAATAGGGCAAATATTTGAAACCAGAACAGTCTCAGAAAATTTGGATGATCTTTTTACTGTATTATTAAGTGTGAAGCAAGTATTTGGGGATAACTTGGAAATGCCTGTACATTCTATTAATATTGACTTTAATTGTACTTTTTCAGTTCTTGTTCTATATATTTGCCTTTCTCTTAGACACCTAAAATAACTATTAGTAGCGGCAATTCAACTTAAGAATCTTAAATCTTAAAATATTAAATGTTAAACTTCAGATAATATACTGCTATTTTTTTCCAAGATAAACTCCAAAGACTATGTCTACAGAGGCACTGGAAAATTGTATATAGAATAACGTCAATGTTGGCAGACATAGTGGAAAATCAGACAGGAACATCTTTCTCCTCAATTTAAAAATCTGTATTTTCTCTGAATTACATGGCTGCTTTTATCTATTTTGAATTTCAGTCACCGCCAGATACATCACTATTTGCTTGATTTGAAAGAAAAATTAAAAGAACTCAGAGAATCATAATGTCCGGAAAAACTCATTTATTGAGTACTTAACTATGTGCCAGCTTCGATGCTCAGACACAGAAAAAGAACAAACAGCCAAACCAACTCATGGCAGATTGGCTCCTGCCCTCAAGAAGCCTCTGAGAAAACAGACTAGTAGTAAGGGGATGGTTGCAATACAAGGTGGGAAGGTTTTGACGGGGCAAGGGTACGCGCCAGGAGCTGAGTTCGGCAACTCACCCTCCGAAGGACAGCCAATAAGTGATTGAGTGATATCACCCAGCATGGTGGCTGCCTCGCTGCTCTGCTTCTCAGGGATAAAACCTTCCAGAAGTTTCCACTGAAGGATAGTGCTCAGGATTTAATAGAATATATGTCACAGTTGAAAATATACTTTGTGGGCATAAAGATAGGTGGTCATCAGTGACCTGTTTCTGCTCAGTAAGTTTTTTTTTTAAATTTTTATTGGAGTATAGTTGATTTACAATGTTGTGTTAGTTTCAGGTGTACAGCAAAGTGAAGCAGTTATACATATACATATATCCACTCTTTTTTAGGTTCTTTTCCCATACAGGCCATTACTGAGAATTAAGTAGAGTTCCCTATGCTGTACAGTAGGTCCTTATTAGTTATCTATATTATATATAGTAGTGTGTATATGTCAATCCCAGGGCTCAGTAAGGTTTCAATGTCAAGTCTTAAGAGTAGGTACGGGAGTGCAAAGCACAGGAAAGCAGGCACTGGACAAGTTGCAAACTGTAAGCTAAATGTGCAGCCTTTTCAATGGTAAGATTAGCCCAGATGAGGAACCAAAAACAATGTATTTGGTCATTTACCTATTCTGAGTGTTTGATATTGGCCAAGTTACTAAGCCTTCTCTGTGCCTCATTTTCCTCAACTGCAAAATGGGATAATATTATCTACCTCACAGGGTAGGATTAAATGAGATAATTCTTGTAAAGTACTTGGAACGTTGCCTGCTACAAAGTGCTATTATATTTTAAGCCAAAATATAAATAGTGTCTGAAGTAGAGATATTAATAAAAGGGAATAGATGCAGTTTAAATAATTTAGTTTGGGAGAAAGGCAGAATTTGTGTTCTGAAATCTTTCTTTATTTTTATCTTTTACTTATTACTCATGTGAGAATCATTTGTTAAAAAGAGGGTCCTGGACTTCCCTGGCGGGCAAATGGTTAAGAATCCGCACTTCCACTGCAGGGGGCATGGGTTTGACCCTGGTCGGGGAACTAAGATCCCGCATGTCACACGGTGCGGCCAAAAAAAAAAGGGTCCTTACCTTTTAGAGATTCATACTGAGGTATTAGTGAATGAAATGACATGATAGCTGGGATTTGTTTAACAATAAGGCAGTGGGAGAGGTCTGGAGAAGGAGGGAGGGTAGAAATGAAACAAGATTGGCCATATGTTGATGGTTATTAAAGATGGCAATAGACAGTGAAGCTTTGTTAGATTTGCCTCTACTTTTGCATATGTTCAAACCCATACTAAATTTTTTAAAAATAATAATAATAAAGTCAGGATTTGTAGCTTCTATCTGCTCCTATGTATAAGTACTCTGGTGGAGACTGAATGCTCAATTTTTCGTTTCACACCAGGCAAGCATGAATTTATGTCAACCTGATGCAGAAATCATGTTGCTATGGCAACTTTTCACCACATTAAATGATTGCAGAGTCAAAAATGGTAGCAGGTTTTCTCCAGGGGATGATCTGAGTATTGGAGAGAGAAACCCATTCCAAAGACCCCTCCTAGCCACCCCCATACCCTCTAAGAGTCTCCATCCCCCACCTGCCATAAGGGATTGAGGGGTATAGAGGCCAACAGAGTTTTGAGCCCAGAAAATTAGGGGATGAGGAGCCTCTGGTGCAGACTCTTGGAAGAAGCCACCTAAATTCTCACTCTGTCAACTGGACTTCACGTGGAGCAGTTCAGGTGAGGGCCACTGGTTGAAAGCAATGAGTTCGCCGTAGGAAAACAGACCGTCAGTGAACATCAGTTCCTTTCCTTTTACGCCCTTTCCCAACATGTGCAACTGGGTCAATAAGAATCCAAGCCCAATCCCAACTTCCTGCACAAGGGATTCTGTTTCCATAGAGGCACACTATGCACTTTTAGAATCACAAGGAAACCAACATGTGGCCAGGATCTATGGTCATCATTAAGTCCATGGCCCTGCCCTCAGAAGACTTTCTCTAAATCATTCCATATGTGACCTGAACAGCAACACAAGGACAGAGGGACACCAGGCAAGGGGCAGGAGGGTTCATTCTACAATAAAGAATGGGCCCTCTTGGCTTTGCTTGTTGGAGAGATTGACTGTGGTTCCCACTCCTCAATCTGTTGGCCGCATCAACGTGGGCAAGTCATATAACCTCTGTGTGCTCATTTCCCTGCTAAAAGAATGGTTCCCTCAAGGTTGTGATGGGAATGAAACAAGATAAAATATGAGGGAAAGCCCTGAAGAATGTATGGGTGATTGCTACTCATGAGAATGGGGGGGAATTACAAAGCCACTTAAATCATTGTTTTTTCCCCTTTTTCTTCCTCTCTCCTTCCCTATTTCCTTCCTCTCTCCCTCCCTTCCTTCCTTCCTTCCTTCCTGCCTTCCCCCCCCCCCCCCGCCGCCACTCTCTCTCTTTCTTTCTTAAAAATTCCAAAAACCACCCTGAGATTTTTAGCATGTTCCTTGGAAAGAGTCTCCTCACATTTTCAACAATTCGTTTATTTTTAAGTTTCTGGGCACTGTTAGTAAAGCACCCAGTACAGGGCACACTAGTCCGGGATGGATTCAAGCATCCATCAAATTCCCTGCTCGGGCCTATCACACTAACTCACAGTGCTGTCTTTCTCCTTCAATCTGCCTCCAGCCAATCGAATTCAATACTTTCTCGTGCATGTTATTATGCTGTGTCTCTAAAAACTGCCTACACAGACAACCTGGAAAGCTAGCTAACTGGAATTTCATCTACTCAATCGAGAAGTCATCTTTATTATGGGAGTAATGAAATGTTTATTTTGGCTGAGTCAGCATGGAGGGTTTGTTTTTTGTTTTTTGCTTTTTGATGTGTCCTCAGCACTTGGTGCTGGCTGCAAGAAAGCCCCGGCATCCTGCTTGGCATCAGGCATTCAAAGCATTTTTAAAGTGATAGAGCGTCTGTGCTGGTGTGTATTTTAATATAGCTCTGTGCTTTTGAACAGGCTGTTTTTCAAGAGGCTGCTTCTGTTCTCCGTTTTTAAAAAATTATTATTATTATTATTATTTCAGGTAGAAATGCTGACAAATGTAAACAGTCCTTATTTAAAGCCTTTTTTTTTTTCTTTTCACTCTTGAAAACAGTCCTTCCCAATCCTGTCTTTGGTTTTCAGAATGTGTGATGCTTGTCAGGCCTTTGAATGGTATGTTAATTACAAATTGATTGAGCATGTCTTCATTTAGTTACCGCAGCCTGCTGGCTGTGGGAAGGGAGACACATTCTCCTGAGAGCTCCCCGTGGGGCAGAGGCCCCAGAGCAGAGAGGGGCTGAGGCATGAAATGTAGTACACATGGCAGGGGAGCCTGCGTGAGGGAGAGTGGGGACCAAAGTCTCCGGTGAATCCAAAGGGCAATAGGGATCCACTGTAAGTCCTAGAGCAGTGACACGAGAGCCTGTTGAGAGCCATCATCTTTCGGTCTCCTCTTGCTACTTCGGTTAAGTCTATAACAATCCAATCAGATCATAAAGCAATCTGCTTGATGGCCAGGCAGTCAAATGGCAAATAATGGTCTAGATGGGGCTCAAGCCCACTAAACCTAAGATGTGTCCGTATTAGACAAAGGAACTAACACACTGTGAACATACTCAACCCAATTATTTAAAAATAGCAGTGGGACACCTCCCTCATTTCTAGGAAAAATACACCAAGGATTTGTTAAGGAGAGGGTCGTCTGGAACTAAAGAGCTTTGTGAAGAAGATTCCTCTCTCTTAGTCATATTTGCCATCATGATAGAAGACAGACAAAACGTTGACATTCATGCAACACTTTGCAAAATCCTGTACAAAGAAGGGGAAGCCTTTGCATGAAAGAAGCTTGAACTCCAACTCAGAAAATACCTATATAGATGTGAAAAGACCCACCAGCCAAACAAACTACTCACGCGCTGTAAATGCAGGACTGACTTCCCAGGCCCACCAGTTTGGGAGTAAAAACAGTGTCCTGTCAACAGTCGAAATCTCATATTTCTCAAGACACAGTATCACTCACTCAGCAGGGGCCCCAGCCCTCCCCTCAGATCCCCAGAATCCTCCCAAACACTTCCAGGACTTGGGGATGGGGGAGGGATGGTTGGGGAAAGTGGAAGTTCTCTTTCTTGGTTCCCGCGTCAGTTGTACAATTTTCCTCCTCTTCTGCCCTCACAGCAGGCTGCCATGTATGGCTGGGCGTGGTGGATGCTGGGAGCTGCAGGGCCAGCTCAGTCCGCACGTGGCTCCCTGAGGCTCTGTGTTAAGTGTGCCTCCACCTCCATAGCCGCTGACACTGCTTTTTTTGCTCTCTGGGTTCCGTGGAAACTTTAGTGAAGCAGCTCTTCATTTTTATCCCCTCTGATCATCCACTCTAATTATTATAAGCAAGGGCTCTGAAGCCAGACAGACTTGGGATTTGGGTCCCAGATATCCTTCTCTCTCTCTTTGTGGTCTCTTTGTGAAGTCACTGAGTCTCGGTTTTTCCAGCTGTAAATTGGGGATTATCATAATAGTGCCTCTGTAATCGGGATGTCCTCAGGGCTGAGCTAATTGCTCCATGTAGAAAGCTAATCCTGTGCCTGATCTTGGTCAAGCTCTCAGTAACATTACCTGCTTCTGTCCATGTTGCTGTAGTTGATGCTGCCGTGGTTGTTGTTCAGGTGACACTGCCCTTCATGCGGGCATTCGGCTGTGAGTCCAGGGGCACAGGCAAGAGAATGATGTGTGTGACCCCCACTATGCTACTGGAAAAACCCAGCCCCATAAAGCACCCAGCACAGTGCCTGGCACATGGCATCTGCTCAACAATGCTGATTTCCCCAGTGGAAATGGTCCTCCCCTTCTTTAAACCATGTCTGTCACCTGTGTTCTGAAGGGCACACTTGATTATATATTCTCTCCTTGGGGTCTTTCTTTCTTTCTTTCCTTCTTCTTCTCCTCCTCCTTCTTTTTTAAGCTTTTCGGAAAGCTTTCAAAATATCTCTCTGTGTTGTTGTTGTTTAACCTTTGTGTCCCTGGAGCACCTCGCTTGCTCTTGCGGAGCTCCCCCTGACCCTGGAAACAGACCTGTTCTGTACTGTGTGAACTTCTGCCTTCCGGCTCCACCAAGGCCACCGGAAGCGTGTAAAGTCCTCACCCCAGCAGCATCTACATCGGCCTGCTCCGGGCTCTCTGCTTCCCAGGTTCTCTTCTGTCTAACACACCAGGCCCCAGCTTGTCGAGAGTCTTCATGACACTGAAAGGAGACCTCAGACTTTTAAAAATATCTCCCAAAGTCCAACAGCTTTCAACATGGACCTGCTGTAAGAACCCCGTGTCTGATTAAAATGCCATGAGCCATGGCATTTGGCTAGAACAACACCAGTAATTTGGGATAATATTTGTTCTGTCTGCTGATCAGGTGCTCTGAACCTAAAAAGTGGAAAACCAATTAATGATTACTTCTTTTTTTCTGTGATTGAGGATACTAAAAAGAGTAGTTGGTGGTAAAAGGCTGGATGTCTCTGCTCTAGTCAATTTCATTTTACAGATTTTCACGAAAATTAAACCAGAGGGGGGAAAACAGGTTATACAAGAATGTGAGAATATGATGAGCCTTTAAGGGCGATGCCTGGTTTGCCGGAAACCCAAAAATCTGTTGTTGTTTTATTTTTAGGCTGGGAGCCCCTAGGCACCCATGCTTAGCTTCCTGGGGAGAATGCACTGTTGCTTTCCAAGAGCAGTATACCCCAAAGTCCTTTTTAGATTTTTGGCCACCTAGTCGGTGGAGGGCAGAGTATTCCCCAGCTCTTTTCCACTGCCCTCTAAACCCAGGTCCACTCCTGCCTCACTCTTGCTTGCCAGCTGGCTCCTCTGTGCTTGGCCAGTTATGGCAACTGTGTGGAAATCCTCTCCTGTCCCAGAGCCCTGTGGGGAGCAGGTGGGGACCAGACTCCTCATCCATCCCTAAATCACAGAGTAGGGCATAAGATAAGCTATTCTGACCATACTGGAACCTTCTGTAAAAAAAACTTTCATTATAGCTTTATATTTTTTCTACGATGACTCTGACCACATTGTTTGATGAGCCTTAGAATCAATACCATGGTCAAACCACGAAGAGGTGGGAAGTCTGGAGGGACTATTTCACAGTTTAGGCAAAGTGATGGCTATTTTTAATTTTGTGCTCTAGGCCTCATTAGTGCTCATTCTCTTAATACTTTATCCTTCTCTAGATTGGTCATATTAATAAATATTAATATTAATAAATATTAATGAATAAAGCATGTGTAGGGAGGGATCTCTCCTAAAAAAGGAGCTCATTCATCCTTGAAAGTGTGTAGGATTTTTTTAAAGTGTCTACTTGGGGAAATGCTGTGGCGGCATTAATAGACAACAGCGTTTTAATTATGAATCTGATATATTTGTATCACAAAACCTGGTAATTTCAACAATAAAGCACTGTGATTATACAAAGAGTTTTAAGAAACTGCTGAATATACTCATGAACCATATTAAGATTCAATTTCAGCTCTTGTTAGCCATATCAAATAATATTGGGTGAATTGGTTATTTTAAGTGTATTTGATGTGAACTGATTTTGTATTATCAGAAAGAATGTTGAGGGACGTTCTGTAGCTGCCATTATGCATCCTGCCCTGGCTCCTGACCTATATGTGTCTAATCATGAAAGATTTATATAGCATTTGATTTTTATTACGTGTTACCTTGAATGATGGATAGATACTTGCTACACTTTCCTTCCCACCAACCTTGGACTTGTCTGTTCAATATGAGCCAGGGTCCCACTGGGGATAAACACTGAGTACCAGGCCCAGGGCAGAGCTTGGGAGACCGGGGCAATGTCCCAAGTGCACGCTCATCAGGGGCTGCATCGCTTCCAGGTCCCTTTCCTCATGTGATCGATCGCTGGTTCTGCTACTACCAGCGCATCTAAGTCGCAAATATGAGTTTGTCATGCAACATGAGTTAAGACTTTTCGGACACAACTTTATTCCACTTTTGGCTGGATCACTGAGCACTGATTGCAAGTTTCCCTGGGCCCTGCAGCAACAGATCTGGGTATCTGAAAACAGAGCTACCATATGATCCTGCAATCCCACTCCTGGGAATATATCTAGAGAAAACCGTAATTCAAAAAGATACGTGCATCCTATGTTCACAACAGCACTATTCACAATAGCGAAGACATGGAAACAACCTAAATGTCCATCGACAGATGAATGAATAAAGAAGATGCGGTACATATCTACAATGGAATACTACTCAGCCGTAAAAAGAATGAAATAATGCCATTTGCAGCAACATGGATGGACCTAGAGATTATCATACTAAGTGAAGTAAGTCAGACAAAGACAAATATCATATGATATCACTTATATGTGGGATCCAAAAAATGATACAAATGAACTTATTTACAAAACAGAAACAGACTCACAGACATAGAAAACAAACTTATGGTTACCAAAGGGGAAAGGTTGGGGGGAGTTTGGAGTTAGGAGTTTGGGTTCAACATATACCCACTACTATATATAAAGTAGATAACCAACAAGGACCTACTGTGTAGCACAGGGAACTCTACTCAATAATCTGTAATAACCTATATGGGAAAGAATCTGAAAAAGAATGGATATATGTATATGTATAACTGAATCACTTTGCTGTATACCTGAAACTAACACAACATTGTACATCAACTATACTCCAATAACAAAAAAAAGAGATAGAGAGAGAGAGAGATCTGGGCATCTGTAACTCTTAGGTTTGCTCATGAAATGTACTTCAGGGTATGTTTAGTAAATATGATACAAAAATCACATGCCTCCTAGGAGCTTTCCTCTTCTTAAGTACCTGGATGAATATGCAGAAAATGAAAGCACAGGAGAAATTAGAGCAGAAGGCAAGACCTTAAAAAATCAACGTATAGCACAGAAAACACTTGTCAAGGAGGACTGGGGAATGCACTGAGATGGGGAAGACAGAAGCACTTTCTGGGCAAGAGAACAGCACATGCAAAGGCCTGGAGGCAGGATGCTCTGGAGAGCAGGCTGGGCTGAGGGAAGCAGAGCAGTGTGGGAGTAGAGGCGTGGCTGGGCCCAGCTGAAAATTGCCGCAAATTTCAGGGCTTTTTCTGAAGGCCCTGAGCAGCCAGTGAAGGAAGGAGGTGAAAGAGAAACACATTTTATACATAGTTTTTTTTTTTCAACATAGTTGCCCCTGTCTATAGTCTGTGTTATAGCCTGCTTTTTCATTTAGCTGTATATCATAAACATTTCCACTGTTCTTCATTAGAGCCATTTTTCATTGCAATATGGCCAGTCATTCCATGAGTCCCCTTTAATCAGATATTTAGATTGTTTTCAACTTTTTTTTTATTATTATAAAGTAGAGTAGTGCTGAGTAACTTGTACATAAAACTTTCCCTCCTATTTAAAAGTAATTCTGTGTCGGGATACATTCCTAGATGTCACACCAGCGATATGTGGCAATATTAGTTTCTTTGCTATGATGACTCTTTGATGGGGGAAAATCATTATCTTCGAGTTTTAGTTTACATTCCTTTGATGACTAGGAAAATGTAAAAGGTCTCCATATTTATCAACAAATATTCTTAGGGCAATAGGTAAAGTCATAAAGTAATTTAGTGAACAGATAAAGAGAAGATCAGTTTACCCCAGTAAATCTATGGAATGCGCAGAGAAGCAAAACAATTTTAGACTAAGCTAAAGTTATTTTATAAAACGATATTATTACTTAAAAATCAATGTGTTTTCTAAAGGCTAAATAAATTGTTCTTTGGAATAAAGGCAGTAAGACAAGCTAATAAGTTACATATATAGACAAGTATAGATAGTGAAATCAACTTATCTATATGGCTTAGATACCAGAGTAATCTGTTCATGTGGTTTAAGCACAAATCTATGCCTAAATCAGTGTCCAAGTATCTGAGAACTTGTCTATTCCACTAATAGAAACACAGGCTTAGCTTCTTTTTATTGACCTCAGGAAGTGTCTGGAACGACCTCACTGGAGGGGGTCTCTGTGCGGGCCTCCACTGGTTTTGAAAATAGCTGCTTCACTGAGCCACCCCCACAGGAAAGCTGTGTTTTCCAGCCCATTAGGAGAAACTCCCAAATCAATGTACAACTGTGTTCCTGAAAAGCCCAGAGCAAGAGAGCCGGCAGAGTGCACTTCAAAGCTCACGTTCTAAGAGGAAATCTGTCCCCCTCCAGCTGCCCCCAGGATAGGACTCTACTCTTAAAAGATTTGTTTAAAATCTATGCAAAATCAGACGGGTCCTCAGTGAAATAATCACCACCATTGAGCCTCAGATGGCGCAGACGCCTGAGGTCTACCTGACTTCATCACAAGGAAAGCCGTCGGCCAGGAAATGCTCTGGTGCTGGGTAGAACCACCCTCTTCCTGGGTCTTGTTTCCCAGAGTTAAGTTGACACATCCCAGAGGCCAGCCCTGGTGGGCCAGCACTGGAAAGCCCTAGCAGAGCGGTATAGAGCTGGCCCCTGGTGGGCACGCCCAGTACAAATC
Organism: Balaenoptera borealis; assembly: GCF_965194805.1. Lineage (NCBI taxonomy): Eukaryota > Metazoa > Chordata > Mammalia > Artiodactyla > Balaenopteridae > Balaenoptera > Balaenoptera borealis. The sequence goes on along the minus strand of NC_138866.1, from coordinate 171,950,687 downwards.
AGAAAGTGGCTTCTCAGGGACTGGGGGACTCTGTGCTGAGGGCACTGACTGAGTCATGGGCAGGGAAAGCCTTTGGAATCCACAAATGGCCGTGGTAAGAAGTACCCCTCAGCCCTGATGTTAGCCCAGGCTGTAGAGAAACACACATGGGCTCGTCCCTGTTGCCGGGCTCTTCCCGCAGGTGGTGTAGACCAGAGACCATACCCTTCTGCCATCAATGCTCTGCCCTGCAGTCATAAGTTCAATGCCTATTTAATACCCTTGTGAAAACCAGTCGTTTAAAACTGGTTTTAGAAAAGGCAGTCAGAATTCTGTGTGTCACTCCAAGCTAAAACCCTGAGGATAATTACTTAAGTCCAGTCAGCATAGAGCTACTGGGGATAAGGTTTAGTCTCTTAGCCGTGGCAGTTTGTTCTTATCTTGGAGCCTCTGTTGTGCTATTTTGGGCAACCTCCATATGCATCATATTGAAAAACAGAGAGCATTTTGCTGAAATCCTCCATGTGGAAAGCCAGTGTGACTGGACCAATGATTTAATTATTGGTCCTTGATTTAATTATTATCTTAGGTAGAGTCAGCAAGTGGGGCAGGGAGCAAAGGACCTGAGGAGGGATGAGAAATCTCTCTATAGTACTTTCTGCCTCAGGAAAGAGGGGCTGTTCATTTGTGGGGGGGGGGGCTTACTGTTCTCTTCCAAGCTCCTGAAACTGGACACCACTCTGGTGAGGGAAGAGGATGGAGAGCTGGGACAGCACAAATAAAAGGATAATTAATCAGGTTGCTATTTGGCTTACAGCCATAGCTTCCTTGGCAACATGGATCCTTCAGCTGTCAGCAATCAGTCTACAGGCAACTTTCAATTATCAACGCTCTTGGAGGGGGCAATGATGTGGATAATCCAAAACAGCAGATAATCCCTCCAAATCATTTAATTTATCTTTTGCATGGTTTTCACATGTACACACACGCAAACACACATGATTCTTTCCTTCCTCATTATGTTCTGCTTAGGCCAAAAATCAAATTGATATGCATTCCTGGGCGCACACCAGTTGATAAGAAGGTTGACTGAAGGAAGCTAGTCCTCAGATTAAACATTTTCTGTGGATCATCCACTCATGGATAATCAAGGGTTTAATATATTGATTTCATTCATAGACTCATAGGACTGGAAGGAAGCAGGAAATTATTCAAGTCAAACCCTTTGCTTTGCAGATGAAAAAACTAAGTCCTGAGGCACTTGCCTAAAACCTTTTGGCTGGCTGATGCCCATGGGTTGTCATTATTTCATTCACAAGATTTGTCCTTCCATTGACTTTTAACCAATTTGTGCCCAAAGGGGAAAATCACAGGAACCAAGGTACAGTGTCTCCTCAAGAGCTTCTCATGACTGTAGAGGAGGATGCCGAGATGCCGGGCCCCAGAACGGAGGCCCAACCCTGGCCACTCACTAGAATTGCCCAAGGAATATTTTTTAAAACCCTGAAAAATTAAATTAGGATCTGGAATTGGGGCAGGGCATGGGGTGGGGACACTGCAGCTGAGACCCAGACATCAGAGTTTAAAAAGGTCTCCAGGTGAATCCATCGTGCAATCAACGTTGAGAATCACCATCCAGAGCCAGAATCCTGACTCCTTCCCCGACTAGCTACACAGTCTTGGACAAGCCCCCTCCCCTTTCTGTGCCTCAGTTTTCTCCCCTACAAAATGGAACAATGAGGATAATGGTTTAATAGTTGCCTTACTGTGTTGTTGGCAGGATTAAATGGTTTAATATATAGAAAACACCTACAACAGTTCTGCTATGGACTAAATGTCTGTAGCTCCCCAAAAGTCATACGTTGAGGTCCTAACCTCCAGTGTGATGGTATTACAAGGGGGCCTATGGGAGATGATTAGGTTTTGAGGGTACAGCCCTCATGAATGGAATTAGTGCCCATATAAGAAGAGACACAAGAGAGTTTGCTTTCTCTCTCTCTGCCCCCCGACGCATGAGGATACAAGGAGAAGTCAGCTGTCTGCACACCAGGAAGTGGCATCTCACTAGACCTTGATATTGGACTTCCCAGACCCCAGAACTGTGAGAAATAAATCCTTGTTGTTTAAACCAGCCCTAACTAACTAAAACAAGTTCCCAGTACACAGAAGTCATTATATAAATGTTAGCTGTTATTGTTGCTGTTGTCATTACTACCACTACTACTACTACTGTTACGATAGAAGGAACATGCTGAGGGTGCTTCTGGAAACACTGGGCTTTAAGAGAGACCCCTTTTGAAAAGTTGGCTTGGGACCTTGAGTTTTAAGGTGACTTCTCTACTCAACAAAATATCCAAGGAGAGGGACGTAAGTGCAAGGCCTGGGAAGAAATAAATCAGCTTCTGAAAACAGATTCACCATTCAACTTGTAGGAAAGGAAGAACATTTTAATGGGTTGGATTTGAGTGCTATCTCTGTCTTTTAAATTTTAAATGCCATTTGGCCATTTTTCACTTAACACTTACCACATTGATTTTAACCATGCAACAGTATATTGTCAGAGTCTGAATTTAAAGCATTACAGAATCTGTATTACATGTAGTCACAGCTCCCTTTGAGCCCCTGTGAGGCACCTTACATTGGGATGAATATTGAAATGTGTATTTGCTTCCCTAGACTCACAGTGTCAGGGAACACTTTTGATATCAGTGTACTGGTGGTTTTAAGAAGTTTTATATTGTAAGTTCACTCTGATGCCAAGAATTTTTGGATTTCCTGTGTTTGATTTTATTAGCAAACTAATGGGTTAGAAATTATCAGCTACTGGCCTTCAGAAATTGACCTACTTTCTGTTCCTTAAAAAACTGGCCATCAGGGGCTTCCCTGGTGGTGCGGTGGTTAAGAATCCGCCTGCCAATGCAGGGGACACAGCCTGCATTGTGTCCAGGGTTCCAGCCCTGGTCCGGGAAGATCCCACATGCCATGGAGCAACTAAGCCCGTGCGCCACAACTACTGAGCCTGCGCTCTAGAGTCCGCGAGCCACAACTCCTGAGCCCACGTGCCACAACTACTGAAGCCTGCGCGCCTAGAGCCCGTGCTCCGCAACAAGAGAAGCCACCACAATGAGAGGCCCGCGCACCGCAACGAAGAGTAGCCCCCCACTGGCTGCAACTAGAGAAAAACTCGCACGCGGCAACGAAGACCCAACGCAGCCAAAAATAAATAAAATAAAATAAATTTATTAAAAAAAAAGTGGCAATCAGTTTTGTTCTATGGAAACAGAAGATGTAAAAGCAGTTTCAGACTAGATGAAACTCATATGCTTCTCATTAAATGATTCCTACATAAGTGTTGGCAAATGGGCTTCTTTCTAAATAGAAAACTACTATTTTACAGAACATTTTTGAGACTAATCATTGCTAGTAACACAAAGCACCATGATATTTGTATATTATAAATGATACAAGAGTTCAGAATTGAGTTCACTTCTTGTGAAGAAACAATGTCAATTGAGTTCACTTCTTGTGAAGAAACAATGTCAGGGTTAACCCACAATTTAAAAGACTTTCTTTAGTAGAGAAGTTTCAAATAATTCACTGCACATTTTTTTTTTTTTGGTAAATTGCATTGACGTATAACACACATAGAGAAAAGTGGACCAATCATAAGTGCACAGCTTGACGAATTTTCACAAAGTGTATAAAGCCATGCAACGAGCGACTTTATCAAGCAGCAGAGCATTCCTAGCACCCGAGAGCCCCGCCGCGCCCAGTGCCTCCCCCCACACACCATGTAACTATGGCCCGCAGTCGTAAGGCCACAGGCTAGTTTATCTTTAGGAAATGTTTTCATATTTTAATGTAAACATCTTACTGTTATAGAAATGGAATCACAGAGTATGGATTCTCTTGCATCCAGCTTTTGTCCAACATGTGAGATTCACACATACAGTCGCACGTAGTTGTAGTTTCTTCCTGTCATTGCCGTGTAGTATTCCCTTGCATAAAAATGCCACGATTTACTTATCCATACTACTGTAGATGGACACTTTGTTTCTAGTTTGAGGCTAATACGCGCTCCTGTGAGGATCCTAGTACGTGTGTACACCCTTCTGTTGGTCTATACGCCTAGGAGTGGAATTGCTGGGCCTTAGGGTAGAGGGCATGTATGTGTTTAGCTTTACTAGGTACTCTCAGTTTTCCAAAGTGGCTGCAGTAGTTTATACTCCCACCAGCATAGTATGATCATTCCAGTTGCTCCACGTCCTCACCAACCCTTGCTATTATATACCTTTTTCATTTTAGCCATTCTCCCATTGAACGTTTTAAGAAAAGAAAAAATTAAAGGACCATATGAATTACGATACTGGGGAAAGCTAAGCGTGTCCTCACACGCTGGCCAAGCCAGTCCATCTGCAGTAGGAGCGAGAAAGGAACTGGCACAGCAAGATGGCAGCCCTTGTCCCACACATTCATGACAATGGGAAAAAGAGGATAATGAAGGTGGCCCTAGTTCTCACTCAGCATGCTCTGATCCCTGGAACAGTCGGCAAACATTGGCTTAGGATCTCCCAGATCGGAGTCTCATCAAGACCCCAGGACCTGCCCTCAGAGAGCCTACAATCACCTCGATTCTTTGGAAGAGCGACTCTGCTAGCTGTGCTGAGCTATCACAGCACAGGGAGGAACTGAGGCAGGAAGTCTAGACATAGAAGAGCAGGTGCTAGAAACGGCAGGGCAAATTTTCCAAGAGCTTCATCTACTCAGTTTGCCCCTTTCTTGAAAGTGAGTCCCCTTTCTTTGAAAATGCAGACTCCACCTTAAAGTGAGTTTACTTTTTGGCTTTGTATTCTGAATGTTAAATACTGAGTTGCTGCTCAAGAGCTCCTTGGGGGCCTTGGGCCAGGCCTCCGTTCCTAGGCCTGCCACCTTCACGGTTTTCTCTACATCTTTCTAGGGCACAGCTCCTCAGTAACTTTGAATGCTTACACACTTTTGCCACAAGAGCTCGTTAAACACAAATCCACTTTCATGGCTCTGCTGGCCATCCTCACCCAGCATCACAACTGCAAGAAAAGGCCTGGGCTCTAGTGTTCGACAGACCCAGTTTTGAAACTTCTAGCTGAAAAGTCACAACTCCCTGAACCTTAGTTTCTTCATTTGGTTCTTTAAAGATTACATGAGATAACTTGTGTAAAATGTTTAGTACTGCCCCTGGCAGATACTGGCATGCAATAAATGGTACGTAGTATTATTAGCTATTATTTAACATCTCACCTGTTGTATTGGTCCTGGGTTTTCCAGGATAAACAGAACCAATGTGATATATACAGAGTGAGACAGAGAGAGAAAAAGAGACAGAGACAGAGATTTATTATAACTAACTGGCTCACGCAATTATGGAGGCTAAAAAGTCCCAAGGTATGCAGTCTGCAAGCTGGACACTCAGGAGAGCCCATGGTGTAATTCCACTCTGAGTCCAAGTCCAAAGACAGAAGACCAATTTCCCAACTCAAAGACAGACAGAAAGAGAGAAAGTTCTCTCTACACCCTCTACCTCTGTGTTCTGTTCAGGCCTTCAATGGAGGATGAGGCTCGCTCATACTGGAAGGGCCATCTGCTTTACTCGGTGTACCAATTCAAATGCGAATCCCATCTAGACACACCCTCACAGACACACCCAGAATAATGTTTAACCAAGTATCTGGGCAACCCAGGGCCATTGAAGTTGACACACAAAATTAACCATCACATTTGTCAAAGCATACGGCAGTTTGAGTTAAGTGCCTCATCTCTGATGAGGCTGCACTGATACCGTAGGATACCGTAGATAAGGCCACATTAGGGAAATATTCCTTCTTGGCCAAGGGAAGTCAGGAAGACACCCACAGGCTGAGGAAGGGAGTTCAGGGAGTGATCTATTGCATTTTTACCTCTGAAAATCCTGTCTTCCAGAACCATCAGGTGTATTGACTTGATCCCAGTGTTCTAGGAATTTTCTTCTGTAGGTTGTTAATTTCTCTACTTGTTCTGAAGTAAAACTATAGAGTGAAGACCAAACTGTATCAACCTTTCTGGTCGATTTGTCATTTTCCAAATTTAAACCTCAATGTTTTTCAACCTGGACCCTATTCTTTGGAATCATTCTTTTTCCCACTTTTTCTTTATGTAGGTTTAAGCTTCCAGGTATATTCTCAAACATTTTTCTTAGGTGGTCATTGTATAATCACACACAGTCCCAAAGGCCAGCTTGGAAAATATGGGCCAAGAACCTCAGCTCCTGGCCTAGGGAGGTTACAGCTGTATGGTGTTGACACTTGGATGACTTGCTGAGATCATCTAACAAATATTTACTAACCATCCACTTCCATGTTTAGACTAATGAAAGACTGCTCTCGAGGGGCTCACAACCTTGAGGAGAAAACAATTAAACAGGGTGCAGGGCAGAAGAGTATAAACCAGGGTAGCCAACACTCGACTCCCTGCACTGCTTACAAGCTGTGACCTTAGACAAGTCTCTTAGCCTCTCTGAGTCTTACTTTTCCCATTTGCAAAGTGGAAATAATAAAACTCTTCCTGAGGCATATTGGGAGGATTAAATGAATGAGTTGTGACTTTTCAAAGCAACTGAGCATGTTAGGGGGCACAGCAGACGTTCAATAAACTTCTTGGTCATACAGCAATACTCACACACACCTTAAAAAATCTCAAGATACATTAAAAACTGAGGAATGTTTTTAATTAACTTAAAAACTAAACTTTTACATATAACAGTGCTATGTTAACTAAACACACACTTAATGGTGACCATTGGTTCCAAGGACCAACTGACTGAGTGTCCGTAATTCACAGGGTGAGAGTTGCAGAAGGAGCAGGAAAATGACCCCTCATCCCCAGATTACATTAGGCAAATCTGACCAAAAAAAATCCAAATTTTTATTTATAATATTTGTTTCAGAAGATATTTATCATAAAAAAATTGAAGGCAATATTATGTTGAAGATACAGATAATAAAATGTTCTCTCTAAGTAACCAATATTGTGCAAACTGACTCAATGAAGGTTTTTTTCTTTGTTTTTTTTTTTTTTTCAAAAACTGCCCGTCTGAGTATCACCACACCTTGTTTATTCACACCGATAAGCACCCTTGGAAACTCACTGTTTAACTTATAGAACTTTGGACTTTATGGAAGTGAACAAACTTTAAAATCTACTTATTGCTAAAGTTGTTGGAGATTGTGCTTAGAAACTATTTTTCCAAATTTGCTTTGCACCTGAGGACTGTCTGCAACTGGCAATAAATATTAAAATAATATAGTTTAGTAGTTGATATATTCAACTATATATGTTGAAAAACAGATGTGTTCCCAAAAATTGGCTAAGAAAGTGAATTTCTAAAGGGAACCCTCCTACACTGTTGGGAACGTAAATTGGTACAGCCACTATGGAAAACAGTAAGGATGTTCCTCAAAAAACTAAAAATAGAGTTGCCATATGATCCAGCAATCCCACTCCTGGGCATATATCCAGACAAAACTATAATTCAAAAAGATACATGCACCCCTACGTCCAGAGCAGCACTATTCACAATAGCCAAGATGAGGAACCAACTAAATGTCCATCGACAGATGAATAGATAAAGAAGATGTGGTACATATATACAATGGAATACTACTCAGCCATAAAAAAGAAGGAAATAATGCCATTTGCAGCAACATGGATGGACCTAGAGATTATCTAAGTGAAGTAAGTCAGAAAGAGAAATACAAATACTATACAATATCACTTATATGTGGAATCTAAAATATGACACAAATGAACTTATCTACAAAACGGAAACAGACTCACAGACATAGAGAACAGACTTGGTTGCCAAGCAGGAGGGGGTGTAGGGGAGGGATGGATTGGGAGTTTGGGATTAGCAGATGCAAACTATCATATATAGAATGGATAAACAACAAGGTCTTACTGTATAACACAGGGAACTATATTCAGTATCCTGTGATAAACCATAATGAAAAAGAATATGAAAAAGAATGAATATATATGTGTAACTGAATCACTTTGCTATACAGCAGAAATTAACACAACATTTTAAATCAACTATACTCAAATAAATTTGTAAAAAAAGAAAAAAGAAAGTGAAGTTCTCAATATAAGCCCTCTACTTTCTAACTGGCTTTACTTATTTTTTTTAAATAAAGATGTTCTTTTGGAAAATATTCTAGCACAAATACACAATAAAACCACAGATACGCATATATTAAACAAATTTTTTTTCACACTGAGGTGAGGAGTAATCATTTCAATTCTGTTATTTAAAATAGTTACTGTACAGCAAAGTGTACAGCAAATAGTTACTGTACAGCAAAGTGTACAGCAAATAGTTACTGTACAGCAAAGTGTAAATGCAAAACATTCAAGAATTTTAAAGACATTTTATTGTTTTTAAATAATGCAATAACAATTTCAGGCATACATAAAAGTATGTATAGGGTGATTCTTTCTGTGTCCACCCATCACTCAGCCTCAACAACCATCAACCCCATGGCCAAACCTGCCCCATTCACACTCTCATCCACTTCTTCCCTCCCATATTATTTTGAAGCAAATTCCAGACATATAATTTCACTCATAAACATTTCAGAACTTATCTCTAAAATATAATGACTACTTTCTTTTCAAAGTAAACATATCAACATATCACCATTATCACATCTGAAACAATCAACAATCAGTCCTTAAAGTCATCAAATGTCCCACGTTCAAATTTCCAAGGTCCCATACGTGTCATAATCTAATATTTTTTAAAAATCAAGATCTGAGTAAAGTCCATGCTTTGCAGTTGTTTGATGGGTCTCCTAAGTCTCTTTTAAATTATTGGTCCTCCTCCAACTCTCTTTCCCCCCTTGTAATTTATTTTCCAGGAAACTGGGGTATTTGTCCTAAAGGGTTTCTTCTCTCAGGATTTTGCTGATTATATCCTGGGGTGGCCTGAAAAGAAAAACATCTTTTTCTGTACTCTATTTTCTATAAATTGGTAGTTGGAAGCTTGATCCATATGTATGATTTTTATTTTAATGTTTTCTTTGGCTTTTTATTCATTTAAGTTTTACTGAATACCTACTATGTACATGTCTGTTATGGCTGGTTGCTATGGAAACAAAGATGCCTCAAGAATTTAGATAAGAGTGAAGAAAATGCATGCAAACAGAATTATAATCAATGTGTCCAGTGTTTTTAAAAAAGTGTAAAATAGCTGCTAAGGGAGTGCCAGAAGGAAGAAACTAGCTTGCCAGAGGGAGGCTTCTTAAGGAGGTGACTTTTGAACTAGGTTTTGAAAGAAGAGTGGGAGTTTTCCAGATGAGAACCTGGGGAGAGATGAAGGGAAGGCAATTTCCAATCCAAGATATCAGCATTTGTGAAAGCAGAACATTGTATAAGAAGATAAATACAGCTTGAAGATCTATCCGTCTAAAGTAGGACCGCTGATGGCAGAGTTCCTGAACTGGATAAAAATACCTTTAATTCCCTCTACCTTATTTCTGCTCTGGGAAAATTAGCTGCTTGGTTCCCGCCTCCTCAGTCTCTAGAGGAGTCTGTGGCTTTTACAGAGTTGACCGTCACGGCCAAGGGGAGCAGAACGTGGAGAAGATGCCAAGAGCAGCAGAAGGAGAGAGAGGTCGGGCGATCTGGGCGCTCGTGACACAGCTTGGGCAGTGCCCAGCTAGCCTGGCCTGTGCCTGGGGCCTTTGGCACAGTACGTCACACATGTATTCAGAGGCCGCCTTTGGTGAGATGGTCAGGAGAGTGAAGTTTATCCTGGTCCCTTAAGCACACTCCTCTCAGCGCCTCTCCTCTTGCTCCCATCACCCCCGCTCCCAGTAAGATAAGGGCAGAATCTGATTCTGCCACATGACAAGATGCCTGCAGGAGACAGGGGACTGGAGGGAAATGTGGAGAAGGAGGGTGACAGGAGCAGAAGCTTCCAGGGCGGCCCTCGCAGTACAGTGTTCCTGCCTATCCCAGGCTGCCTCTCTGAGGCTGTGTCAATCCTGCCCCAATCACTAGGCTAACAACACCCACCCCGCTCCCTGCTTGCGGGACTATCTGTCACTTATTTTTACCATGTTGTGATCATTTCCACCTTTGGTCATGCTGGTCCCTCTGATATGATGCCCCCATCTCTCCCTTCTCTAACTGGCAAACCCCTACTCATCCTTCAAGGCCAGCTCAGGGGCCACGGGCCCTCGTCCCTGGATGACCTGCCCCCATCACTGTGCTCTCACAGCACAGGCACAAATCTTGGCTCCTGCATCTGTCGCTTGGTATGACCATCTGCTCATGTCCTCCGTTTCTCCTCCATTTGACTTTTTCAAAATAGGACTGAGTTCCATTCACCTGTAAGTCTCAGGGCCTAGTCTAGTGCTGGCACGTGAAGATATTCAGTGAGCATTTGCTATGTGACTAACTGGAAGTATTAACTAGAAAGATTTGGCTTGCACCCTTTGCCTCACTCCACCTTTTTTTCCCCCTCCCAGTTATAAGAGGACATTGTAGATGGTGGTCTAGATATAATGTCCTGACTTGGCTATTGTGGCATAAGGCCTAAAATTAAGGCCCAATATTATGCATGCCTTGACATCTGGGGAAAAATGGGAGACCTCAAATGGCCTAACCATAAGTTCCCCTCCCCACTCTGCTCCAGAGGATAAGGTCCCCCAGCCAAACAACCCTCCTTATTAAATGGACCAGGTGCTAGTCCCTGAGTGGTGGGTTTCAGTCCCCTGCCAGCCCTCAGAATTCAAATAAGCCAGTCACATCCTCCCATGGGAATCAAGGGGCACTTCACCCTCTTGATGCTACACGAGAAGTCTGCCCTACCCACACAAGTCCTTGTTGTTATTCCATCCTCGAGTGCAACCTGCACGTGGCCCTGTGGGCAGTGTCCTCCTCCTCCCAGCTGTGAGTGTCGGTGACCAATAAACTGCTGTCAATCTCTTCTGTCCAGTGTCAGGGGTTGTGTGTCTGGCCGTCCGCATAACTCTAGGGTGCGAACACCTCCCTCACCAATGGCGTGAATAGGAGGTGATTAAAACCACCATGGGTTCCAGAGGAACAGTGGTGATGGTGGGAAGTGGGAGCCAGGTTGGCAGGGATGTAGAAGACCTAGCAGTCTTGGTTGATCTCCCTCGTGAGTTTCCTTTCCTATCATGCTGGGTTCCTGAGCTCTTATGGTAGTACTGGTGATCTGTCCATGGTTCCCAGTGCTATCAAAAAAACCTTACCAAAATGTGCCTGGACCTCGGTAAAAGCTACAAAGGTTACTACATTTTGGGTAATCCAGATATTTCAAAACATGGCAACCATGGAGTGAAAGTGTAACTTTTAAAAAGGTCTTTAGTTGAGAATGCCTGGCCTAGACCAAGCTAAGTTTTATAGGATTGCTGAGGTAAAAGTCTAAGAGAGCCCTGGGCTGCTGATTCCCTTATATCCCATATTGTTTTGCCCTCTTTAACCCAACTTAACCCAGGGGGAATCCATTCAGGAGCAAAGTACTGCCCAGCTGGGGTAATCCAAACAAGAGTAGATTTCTCTGGCTTGAATTATTTCCATAAATGCCTCACTTTCCACCTGGCATCAGTGCGAGGCCAGTGGAGTTATTCTGCAACTGCCCTTCAAGTTTGTGAAAGAACAGGCTCCCCTCAAACAGCAGCTTTGAGACAGAAACCACAAGTTCAAGATGCAAATCAGTGTCCCTTCACTTGATAAGATGCTTACTATATAATAATTTTTAAGATACAGGTAACAGAAAAATGGGGAAATGACAACAACCTAAAACTAAAATGAAGAAAACTCCAAGCTTCAGAAATCTATCAGAGTGATGTTCTCTTGAAAAAACTTCCCTTGCTGAATCACTCATTTTTAGTGTTATGGTAACTAATTCCAAAAGTGACTTAGTGTTAGCAAAAAGTTCAGAGTCCCTTCACAGTTCAAGTCCGTAGTTCTCTGGGTAATTGCTCAAGATCAGCCGGGTATTACTCTCTTATGTACCAGCCACAAATCATTTCAGGCCGCAGCATTCCGCCGTCTCTCACAGATAATTTTTAAAAGGTTCTTTGGCATCCAAAGGAGTTGGATACATCTGATAAATGTCTGAGACACTTTGGACAAGGTTCGAAATAATTTTTTCCGAGTAAAGACAGTATAGTAAAGGTAGAGCATGAACTGTATTCATTTTTTCACATTCCCTAAATATGTTCTAACGTTTGCATATTACTATGAGTGGCAGTACTATTTTTTATTATTTCAACCTTATCTTACTCTATGGAGCACTTTATGAAAGCTAGCAATAATTCTTACCTTACGAGCCTAAAAGGTGGGTTTATTACTTTAGTAAGACCTAAGTGAATAATAACGTTTCTCTAGCTCCACAGACCTCCTTGCCCTTTCCCAGGCAGCACCCTGGCAGGAAACCCAGAGGCAGCCCAGTAGACAAAGCTAGCTGTGGCAAAGCTGCTCTTATTTCTTCCACACAGTGTTCGCACTATGTATAAATATTGCTCCATTCACCTTTATTACAGGTGCTGACTTACAGAGGACTTACAGGAACTTGTCCATAGTCTCTCAGAACTAGGAACAGAGAGCAGAAATCTGAGCACTGGAGACTCCTGGAAACTTCTGGAGTACAAAGGGATACTGACAGCTCTCACGGTCCAGCCTTCACTTTCAGACATGCTTACGTCTAAGTGAGCCTCAGTGGGACACAGGCCTGGGGAATCCTTTTCCCCAATTTGATTACAGGAAGCCTGTGGTCAGAAGACTGGGTTGAAATCCTGATGTTGTCACTAACAGAGTATCCTTTGGTAAGTTCCTCTTTCTGGGCCTCATCTTCCTTATCTGTAAAGTGAAGACACTGGATCAGATGATCTTCAAAGGTTCCTTCAGATCTCAGCTTTCATATGCAGCAGATTATTTCTGAAGATGGTCCCACAGTCCCTCCTACCTCCTACTTTTTTGGTACACTTTACCAAATAGTTGTAATAAAATGCACACATTTTGACAAATGTTCCCTGTGTATACACCACCACAGTCAAGGTACAGAACATTTCTATCATCCCCAAAAGTTCCCTCATGCTTTTTTGCTGTCACCACCCTTCAGCCACAGGCAACCAGTGATTTGCTTTCTTCTCCTCTAGATCAGTTTATCTTTCCCAGAAATTCACATAAATAGAATCATACATAATGCACTCTTTTGTGTCTGGCTTCTTTCAATCAGCAGAACCACATCACCTTTGCAATGTGCCTGTATCACTCTCCCATCAAGAGTGGAATCCCAATCTTTTGACTCTATGCTGGCCCTTGGACTTGCTTTGACCAACAGAACACAGTGAAATTGATGCTGTGTAATCCCTTTCACTCCTTGGAAGACATCCACCACGTAAAAATGCTTGGGCTAGACTACTGAATGATGTGTGACCACATGGCAGGGAGAGAGAGAGAGAGAGAGAGAGAGAGAGAGAGAGAGAGAGGAAGCATGTGGAAGAGAACCCCACTGGGTGTGGAAGGGTGCCCCACCCAGGTATCAGCGCCAAGGCCCAGACAAGTGGATGAGGTCACCTTGGATCCTCCAGCTGAGGCACCCCAGTCAAGAGGAAATGGAGCAGAGAAGAGCCATCCTCACTGAGCCCTGCCTGAATTCCTAACACAAAGAATCATGAGCAAGTAAAACGGTCTTTGTTTAAGTCACTAAATTTGGAGGTGGCTTGTAACACAACAGTAGTTAACTGAAAAAATGAGTCTTCTGCCCTGTTTTCTTTTAAGGTCCATCAGAATTTCTTTCAGGCTCTAGGACTATTAGCTAACTATACAAGTGTTTTACCTTAAATCTTTTCTACTTCTCTTACTCCCCTTTCTTCCTTCCTTCCTCCATCCCTCCCCCCTTTCTTTCTTTCTTTCCTTCTCTCTTTCTAATTGAGGTATATTTGGCAAACAACATTATATTAGTTTCAGATGTACAATATAATAATTCCATATTTGTATATATTGTGAAATGATCACCACAATAAGTCTAGTTAACATCCATTACCACACAGTATAGAATTTTCTTTTGATGAAAACTTTAAAGATTTACTATTTAGCAACTGTTAAATATGTAATACAGTACAATTAACTATGGTCACCATGCTGTACATTACATCCCCTGACAATTACTTTATAACTGGAAGTTTATACCTTTTGATCTCCTTAATCCATTTCTCACACTCCCCTATCCTCCACCAATGGCAACCAATTTGTTCTCTGTCTCCATGAGGTTGGTTTTTGTTTGTTTCTTTGTTTTTTAAAGATTCCATATATAAGTGAAATCATATAGTATTTGTCTCTTTCTAACTTATTTGACTTAACATATTGCCCTCAAGGTCCATCCACGTTGTCATCTTACTCCCATTTCAGATTGTTCTTCCCTAAGGTATCATACATTGCATCTAAATTCTTTCTAACTACACATTAACCCTGTTACTTACATGGACTTGAAAAATGTAGGGTGTTTTTCTTAGATTTCACTTCTACGTGATAAAAAAAATCTCAGATTCTTTCCCTCTTTCCTTCAGATCCAGTGTTCTGGCATTTGAATTACAGCATATTCTAGAGAAAAGAATGCAGAGTTTGGGAGCAAAGAGCTCTCACTTCAGACCAAATGAGCTGTATGGTTCTGGGCAAGTTTAAAAGCTTCCTGCACCTGATCTTCTCCATATAAAGTAGAAATATCTCATGTGCTGGTAGACAGAAGATAAAGTGCAAAAGCAGATGGAAGCGTTATTCAAAAGCAAAAGTACCTTTCATTCATTTCCATAACTCTGACAGGTCCTCTTGCAATATTTGCATGCCCTCCATGGGTCAAGTTCTCTGTCACAGGGTTGAACATACAAGACACATTCACCTATCACCTGGAAGGCAAGAAAAACACTATTTCAGGCTTACAGCTTTTTGTTGGGAAAAGTGAGGGGTGTGTGTGTGTGTGTGTGCGGACGTTTTACTTTGTTACTCTCCGTAAATGCTTTATGGTGAGCTATGGCTCATTACAGTCAGGGAAAATCTGGTGAAGGAAACATTCTCATGGAAGGGTGAAAGCTGCGGTTTACATGAAGAGATGCATTGGCTTGTGGGGTAGTTAACTGGAGGGCTTAAGACTTTTAGAAGTCACTTCCAGCAAAGAAAGAATTATGGGAGTCCTGTCTCCCCAAGTACAACTCTAAATCAAAAATCATACTAGCCATAAAATAAAGGTAAAGAAACTCAGAAAGTTTCTGATTTGCACCATGATAGTTACTTAGAAGCTTCGTTTGAAGTATCAGATACAATCCATCTGATTTGTTTCCCCTCATTTTTTCTTGGTGCCCCTGTTTTCCTCGGTGTCCTAGGACAGTGGTTCTTCTGAACCAGGAGTAGCAGCAGCAGCGCCGGGGAACTTGTTAGAAATGCTAATTCTCTGCCCCAACCCCTAATTTACTGAATCAGAAGCTCAGGCTGTAGGACCTCCGCAATCTGCATTTTAACAAGCCCTTTCAGGTGATTCTGAACCACTGACGTTTGAGAATAGCTGCCTTAGACAGATGCTTGAGCTGCCCACTGCACTGTTTCTCAAACTAGCTTTCATTAGAATCTCCTTGAGAGCTTTATCAAAATGCCCATGCTGAGACTCTAACTCCACAGCTTCTCATCTCATTGGTCAGGGGTAGGCCCAAGAAGGCAGTATTTTTTTAAAGTCTGATTCTAATATGCCAACCAGGATTGAGAATCACTGGCGTGTTGGGTAATCCAGCTCTCACCCCCAGGCTTGAGCAGTTGGGGGTTGGCAGTGGGGAGGGGGGGAGGTGAGGGAGGACAGAGAGGTCTGCTTCCTCAGTCCAGGCTGAAGGGAATGAGCAGGAATATAGGGATTGTTCCAAAGAATGTTCAAGCAAGTTTGAAACATAACAGATTTAAATGTGAAATGGGGAAAGGGAAGTATTGTAGTTAAGCCACAGTCTTCAGGAAACGTTTGGGTCAGTGAGCATTTTGGATTGAATGAAAGGGAGAAAATTTAGAGAAAACTGCTGAAGAAGAGTAGAGTTAGTACAACTAAGAAAATTCCTTCTGGTACCGTGTTGTGCACTAGAAACTTGTTGCACGTTTATATTCCAAATCTCTAAGCCAACATTCAGTTTACTCCTTTTAAAAAAATCTGGAAAAGGAACACCTCTATTTTTAAAAATTTAACATTGCTATTCTCCACATAATGTTTTACTGTATGCTTTATTGTAAGATTCGTATGGTCAGGCAAAGTCTGGGTGAAGGAAACATTCTCATGGAAGGGTGAAAGCTGACTGAATAGTAATTATCTTCACTTATACAATAGCCAACTGAAGGAAACCAGGAAAATCATTTTTAAGCTTTTAAAAACTATAGCCATAAAAGGAAAATTTTAGAAATGAATTCTTTTTGGTAAAAAGTTAGGTTTTTAAAAGGACTTGATTTTTAAAATGTATTTCATCATGTATTTTTATTTGATATGTTCATATTTTGGATGAAGTGAAGGGCAGAAAATAGAAATGTTTTGAAAAAAGTGGTAAAGTAGATGGCAAATGAAAGGTGAAAACAAGAAAAAAGATGTAGTGAAAAGACGGAAGGGGTCTGGGAGTAGAACAATATAAAACAGGAAAGGGATTTTTGTCTGTTTTTTTTTTTTTTCCACTGCTATATCTGCAGCATCTAGAACAAGGCATGACACATAATAATAAATATAGTATACTTGTTGAGTGAATGAATGATCTTACAGGATACCTCCAGTTTTGCATACCAGGATGATATGATTACTGGTTGGTTGAGGCATTAATATATGCGATCTTAAACTTATTTTTTTGTGTGAAGGACTTTCCAATCTGTCAGGTATACTTTGACATATAAACTTTCCTGGCCAAGGTGTGGCTCTTTCCCAACCAAAAGTTCCAGAGAAATGGAGGTTGAGACACGGGTAACTCCTTAGAGCAGCTGGCTGTTCTGATCCTCTTCACTCTCAAAACACCCCATTTTCACTTCCTTCAGAACTAATCCATCATTTATGCGTCAGCATCCTGTGGGGATGAAAGGGCGTTCAGAGAGCGGAAGGATTTAGCCAGCTAATTTTCATGTGAAACACACTCCCCAGGTGTGTCTTCATGTACTAGACATGACACTGAGGGTCCAGCACAGAAAAATAGTGACGTGGGGCTCACTGATGTCCGTCTTGTAAGTGTTCCGAATGTCCCAAAGCCCCATGTCTTGCTCATCAGACAGGCCACCGAAACTCCCAGATGGGGTTGAGCATGTGTCCGAGGGTCACCTAGGACTAGCAAAAAAGAAAAAAAGGACTTCCATTTTCCTCATAGATTTTTGTTGGGCTCACCTCAGAGGATTAATCTCTAGAATGAAGTGGAAAGCACCCTAGACATAAACGCTCACTTCTTTCATTATTCTCCTTTGGAAAACGTAATAGTGGGGTATCACTATCTCTTGGCTATTCCTCACCAATGATTGCTCCGAAACGAAAAGAGCAGGTCTGAAGAGATCAATTTTTCTTGTGTCACGTGGCTTTCGGTTTCGTGCTTCTCTCACGATGCCTTTAAATAATGTGTCATGTGTGTTTTTCATTCACTGAGTCACTATTTACGAAGTCCCCCCCCCACCCCAGTACTTTGCCAGGCACTGTGCTAGGCTCCAGGGGACCCCAGTGAACAAAACACCTCCCGGCTCTCCCAGGTTTAGATCAAGTGGGGGAGAGAAGCCAAACAATAAGTATGTAAAATATGCAACATCTAGCAGGTGGCAAGAAAGGCTACGAAGGGAAACAAAAGGGGAGATCAGCAGTCACAAGCTGCGAGCCCAAGCTGGACTTCGGTGCTCTCAAAAAACACCCTCCTGCCCTCTCTTCCGTCACTGAGGGCTGTCGCGTAACCAAACAATAGACGCCTTCGCAGCGGGCTGGAAGCCCCTTTCTGAGGCTCGGCTGCCTCCGCCTTCTCTGATCAGGCAGTTTCCCTGGATATTCATACAAAACCACAGACTAACGGGATCCCCAGATAACTTTAACCCGCACAGTCCTCTCCTTAGGCCTGCGTCTGAGGCACCAGGGTGGACTCAGCAAAACACATCTCAGGACACTGTAAGCCCGGGTGACCCTCGCCCACCTCCACGGTTGCCCAATTCAATTCTTTCTGAGGGAGGAAAAGAAAAGATGTGCGCTAAGAGTCCACAGAGAACTCGGTCTCATCAGGTTTCAGAATCGCTAAAGGAGACAGAGTCAGTTTAGGCGGAGGGCAGTCCTCAAACTCCAAGACTCCAATCAGAATGAAAACGTCGGGAAGGAAAAAGCAGACTTTCCCGGGTTTAACTGACACGGAAAACATCGCCAGCGGAGCCCGCGGAGGGCGGCCCGGCGGCCATTCAGGAGGCGCCGCTTCGCCACAGCTCTTTTCCCGCAGACAAAGCCTCCTCGTCAGTCCCTCCGCTGCCGCCGAAGCACCACGTTCGGCAGAAGAAAAAGAGAGCCGCTGCTCTCCATCAGGCAGCCAGACAATAACGGCGGCCAGGCCGCGCCTCGCCGAAAGGCAGAGGACCGGCATCTTTGTTTCCACCCTGTCCTTCAAACCCGCTCTCCGCGGGCTGTCGTAGCGCGGCGGGCGCTGAGGAGGAGAAAGCGACTCGGGACCACTCTTCCCGCTCGTTCCTTTGCAGCGGCAGGGACTGGGCCGCCTCCTCGGGCCGTGGCGGAGGCACCCGCCGAGCCCGCGCTCCCCTCGCCCACGACGCTGCTCCGTCAACCCCGCGGGAAGTAGCGCCGTCCGCGCGGAGGGAAACGGCGCGCGGTGAGACGCCCGGCCGCCGTGACGCGTCCGCGGAAACGCGGCTTCCTCGCGCTGGTGCGCGTCGACCGCCCGGGGCCCAGCCTGTGCTGGTGGCCGGAGCCCCCGGGCCGTCCCTCGGGAGTAGGCGGCCCTGGAGGCTGGCGGCTGGAGGGGTCCAGCCTCTCCGGCCTCACGGGCGCCATGGTAGGGCCTCCGTCCCGGGGTTGGGGGTTTGTCTGGCCCGCTGCTCCCCTCCCCAGCCGGACAGCAGGTGCCGCGAGTCGGGCCCCGAACCACGGCGAGCGTGGCGGCCTGACTGGCCGGGGTCGGCCCGGAGCCCCCTCCCAAGCTCCCCCGCCGGGCGCCGCCAGCCTCGTGTCCCTGTGCTGGGAAGCAGGGTGGTTGTGAGTGCTCCAAGTGAGCGAATGCAGGTAAAATTCCCGGCGTTCAGCACACAGAGTAAAGTTCTCCAATAGAGCGAGCAGTGGAAAGGGACCCAGTATTAATACGTGCAGCAACGCGGATGGATCTAAAAAAAACATTATGCTGTGGGCCGGAGGAGAGGTAAACGCGGAAGACCTTAGTGTGCCCGGTTGCGTTTATCTGAAATTCTAGAAGCAGCAAAACTGTGGTGATGAAAGCAGTTTCCTGGGGAGGGATGAAAGAGGCGAGAGGATGGGAGGCAGAGGAGCAGGAGGGAACTGTGGGCGTGATGGCGCAGTTCCGCGCCTTGATGGGAGTGGATTTTGAGGACGTGTGCAGTTGCAAAATCCAACGCTCTGCAGCCTTCAAATGGGTGATTTTATTACACTCCAATTACACCTCAAACGATTTTGGGCGGGGGCGGGGGTAGAGTTAAAGTAGTGGGTAAGGGTAGTCGAGGAACATGGGACCGTTTGGTGGAAAATGATTACATTTACAACATCTGAGAGCTGAACGCGTGCTCTCTCTGAACTGAGTGGCTCCTCCTCCCCTAGGAGTGAGTGAACATCTGCACTAAGACCAGCTCCGGCCCTCGAGGGAGGCACGGTACCAGACCCAGCTTGTGCGCCTCGCCGCTTTGCTCAGTCCCACCTCCACCCTCATCTTAACCTCTAGCTCAGTGCGGAGGCCTGGCCTCCACTGCTGTAGTTTCCTCTCAGAACAGCCTCCCCGTGGGTGAGGGTCAGGCTTCAGCACCGTCTCCCCCGCAGCCCGATTCTGATGGTCAGTCGGAGGCACTGGCTCCTCCCACCAGTCCCAGGCTCAGGTGAAAAACCCTGAGGTTCAGCTTGTTCTTGTCTCCTTGGCAATTGCTGGGAGGGTCAGAAGACACACCCAGAAGAGTGGGGCATTGGAGCCCCACGAGGCACTTACACCACCACAGAGGGCAACCTAAGAGGGCGGAGAGCAAGAAGTAGCAAACATATAAACTCCTCTCCCCTTTTCTCCATAGGCAGCTGGTCCCAAGGCATAATGGTTCTGCATGGCTTGTCGGGAAGGTGTCCCTGGGGACTGAGCAATCAGCTGTTCTTCTCTCGTGAAGCACCGCTTTCCATTTGCTTTCCTTTGCCTTTCCCCTCACTCTTGCTTGCCCTGGGATTGCACTTCCTAATAAAATCTTAGCGCTTAAACTTGGCCTCAGGCTCTGCTTTCTAGGTAATCCTTTAGCAGCCTTTGGTCTTTCACTCTGTGCTTTACTGAAAATTTCACAGCCACAATAGCAAACAAAATTAAGATTCTTTT
The DNA here is from genome assembly GCF_965194805.1 of Balaenoptera borealis. NCBI lineage: Eukaryota > Metazoa > Chordata > Mammalia > Artiodactyla > Balaenopteridae > Balaenoptera > Balaenoptera borealis. Next base: position 171,930,120 of record NC_138866.1, on the reverse strand, counting down.
TGGCTCTGGCGTACTGTCCTATTAGCCCTGAACTGCTACTTGAAAAAGCAACCAGCTGAAACCAATACTAAGTACATACATTTATATACACATACCTCTGTGTGAGTTAGTAGAGATTAAAAATTTGTTTTTCCATTTATAGGTTCCTAGTGGTGTTTCCTCTCAAGAGTAAGTTCCTAGAGCACAGGCACTTGTATGTTTTGAACATTTGGAAGCTTAAAAAACTTGAGATGCATGTGAGTGCAAAACCAAGAAAATGCTTTTCAATCATGATCATAAAGCTGTCATTTTGTCGGGGGGAGGTCTGGTTATGTTTTTTGGTTCATTCATAAAGCCATGTTCTATCTTTGCTAAAATCTTATTATTAGGGAAGGATATGTTAAAACCACTTACAGGAACATCTTCTGTTCCTGAATGCTTTGCAAAACAATTTTTCTTTGCATTACTTTAAATATTGAAGACACTAAGTTTGTACTTTTAATGATAACAGCCACTGGCTTTGTGGCCTCCTGTTTATTGCAGGGTTGTCAGACCTTGTTCTTCCCTCCTACTTGGCTTGCCAACCATTTGTAACTTGATCAACAGTAATTTGAGATGAGACTGGCCAGGGTCATATGTTAAACAGGACATTTCCACTTTCTTGACCACAAAATCCTCCCTTTCCTGGCCACTTAAACACTGTTACATAATCTACAAACATGTGGCTCTGATGATGATCTGCTACATATGCTGGCAGAGGTCACACCTGCAAATCTACCTTTCTATTGGCACAATATTTTTTTTTTATTAGAGACATTTTTATTGCTTATAATATGGTGTACCAGAGCATTTAAAAGTTATTTTTAAAAACATGTTCCGCCTTTTCTACATCATCATAATGAATTGATTTTTGCAGAGAAAACTTTGTCATCCTATCATGTGAACAATTTTTAATCTTTACATTTGAAAAATGTTTTTATCTGGGGTTAATTTCAATCACAAACAAACACGAAGCCAAGCTGTACACATAATGTATTTGAATAAATTTTCACAGAAAGAAAAAAACATTTAAAAATATCTTAGGTTATAGACATGCGGTATCAGAGGACATCCCATTAAGCAAATGTGAGAGCTTCTCTTTAAATTCTAGCACTTGATTCTTTCCAAATATATGAGGGCAGATAATGTTCTAGGTTTTATATATACAAATAGGTCTTGGCCTTTTCAGAATAGGTCATAAGCTTTACTGCAGTTGTCGTTACTCAAACATTTTTAGAATTCTTTAGAGTTCTGAAAGAGACTGAGTCACATTCTTTTAAATAACATCATCAGTGATAGCAAATCTTTCTCTCTTGAGAGTGGATTTAATTTTTAGAAATACCCCACAGTCATTTGAAACCAGACCAAGCTGAGGGACATTGTTTAGCAGGAGAAAACTGAACACGAAAAAATAATAAGTGAACGGAGTGATACTTTTCTAAAAATTAAACCCTTAGAAAAGGAGAATTAAGGAAAAGATTGAAGCAGAAATTAATGAATGAGAAAACAAAAAACACAATTATTGATCAATTCCAAAAGTAATTCTTTGGAAAAAAATAAAGTAGAGAAATATCTGGCAAATCTATTTAATTAAAAAAAGAAAATATAAATAAAATTATAAGGGAGAAAGGAGACAACAGATATGGAGAAGTCTGAGGGGATTATATGAGAATACTATGTATAGTTAGTTATATGCCAATATATGTTTTTTCCAGGAAAAACATAAATCACCCAAATTTAATCAAGAAGAAGTTAGAAAAACTAAGTAGATCAAAACTAGAGAAGAAGTCAAAAAAGGCTCACCCTAGAGATTTTATAGGCAAATTCTTGGAAATTTTGAAGGACATGTAATTCCCTTTCTGCATGCATAAATATATTAAAATTTAATCCATTTTATGAAGCAAATATAATTATTATAAAACCTATCAACTGTGGTACAAAAAGAATAGCCAAAAAATATAAAGTCACATAAGAAATCAAATGCCAGAATTCCCCCCAGAACTATCAGCAAATTACATTCAATGAAATAAGTAATTTTTAACATGATCAAGTAGCTTTTATCCTAGAAATGCCAAGATATTTTAATAATGGGAAAATAATTGAAATAACAAATCATACATTTAGGCCATATAAGAAAAAACTTTGTTGTCTCAATAGATGATAAAAATCTAACACCTACTCCTGATTAAAACAACTAAATTTTTTAAAAGACCTCTTAGTAAATATTAAACCAGTAGCCAGCATCATATATTTTAATAAGGTTCTATAAAAATAATAATGATAAGACAGCCAAACTGTAAGGAAGAATAGAAAGTGTATAGTAATTCCTCACCCTCCCATCATCACTCCTTATTCTCCTTCCCAGACATAACCTTCATTAACAGTTTCTTACATCTCCTTCCAGAAATCTTCCATGAACATAAAAGCATATGACCATCCCTTTGAAAAAAACAAATAGAATCTTACTATACGTATTGTTCTGCACTTGATTTTTTTCATTGTATACATTAACTTGGACATCTTCCCATATCAGCACATAGATCTACCCAAAATTTTCATAACTTATTATATGAATATATATGTGAATTATGTAACAGTTCACATATATGAATGCGCCATAATTTTTCACTCCCCTATTGGGGAACATTTTCTAGTTTTCTGCAATTCTATACAGTTACACTGAGCATCCCTGAGTATAGGATTAATGCCTAGCAATGGAATTGCTGGATCCATTTCTGAATAGATATTTCCAAATTAGCATCTAAAAATTAGTCTGGATTAATTTATAATCCCTCTAAAAATGTTTGCAAAAATATTGATAATTGTTGAGGGTAGGTGGTGAGCACGTGAGAGTTCATTTTACTATTCAGTCTACTTTCGTGTGTATTTTTAAATTTCCAAACTCAATGATATGACAGGACAGGCATTCTCATTAAAATCAGGTATAAAGATGCCCTCTATCAGCACTGTCCTTTAAAATTATGCTGAAATAATTCTGACAAGAAACAGAAATAGGTAAAATATTGAAGGCAGAAGAAAAGTTACCTTTATTTGCAGATAATACTTTTGCCTAGAAAACTCAAGACATGATTAAAAAGCTATTATAAAATAACTATTAAAACCAGTAACTTTTCCAGATCCAGTAATAACCTGTAGGGAAATATGTATTTTTAAAAGATTCTATTAAAATATAAATAATATTGGCAACACCTGGAAGGGATTGATACAAAAAAAGAGAGAAGAGAAAAAGCATGAAAGCAAAAAGATTTAAATAGATTGAGAAATCTGTTATGCTTCTAGATAAATGTATCTATTCCTTTATTTGTGATTTTAACCCAAATTCTAATAATTTTTTTTAAGTTGAAAAAAAATTAATTTCCGTTTGGAAGAAAAAGCAGGAGAGTAGCCAGAATACTTTTGAAAAGGAAGAATAATAATAGGAGATTCACTGTACCAGATGTTAATACATGTTATAAAGCCACAATAATTACAATGATTTTGGACTACTGAGAAAAGCTTGACAAATAGATTAATAGTTCAGAAAAAGCCCTGAAAGAAAATTTAATATGCCAATAAATGAAGCATCACCAACGGGGAGGACATAGATTATTCAAAACTGGCCAGTAATTTAGTCGATTAGATGCTCACTTCATACAATTTACTGAAGTACATCCCAGATGGATCAAGGGCACAAATGTAAAAACGAAACTGTGAAAGAACTAAAAGAAAATATGAGTCCCTTAAATAAGGGATTTTGAGTGGGAAGAAAACTACGAAATAGAAGATATATAGATGTATCTGCATAAGCATTTAGACCATCTGTATGTCAAAAATTACAAACAATATTAAATAAAAAGTTAAGAAGTAGAAAGATATTTGCCATAAGAGTTAGTATTTGCAACAAGGTCCTTAAAAGCCTTTTCAAAGAAGAAATCCCAACACCTTTTGGGCAAAGACAGCATCACTGTATTATGGGTTATGTCTTATGAGTTCAGAGGGAACCACTTTGAAGAAGAGAGTTCATTCGGAAGAATCATTTGTCCCAGTTTTAGAATGCGAGGTTTTTGCTTTTGGTACGTTTTGTTTTGTTTGTTTCCACCTCATTTCATGTGTACAAAGTGATGATATGTGGATTACAAATGCTTTTTTTTCCATTTTCTTTTTCAAAATCACCCCTAGAATATTGTGCTTCCCTCTCTCCTCTGAAGGGGTTCACTTGATTTATCTCATTGCAAACGCAGGGGTAGATAATCTTACTATCCCCATTTTCCAGATTAGGAAAGATGTATCTTTGTGGCTTTAAGTACAAATAGGCAGCAAACTGAAATATCGACATAAGTCATTAGAGGAGAAGCGACGCCGAGTGAACACGATTTAGAGAAAGAGAGGCAGTTGTTAAAAGTACCTGCTGATCCTCAAATGCGTGTGCTCAGCCAGGAAGGATTCTTACATCCTGCCCCATCTTTGGCTGTCACAGACCACGCCCAAGGGATACAGCCTAGCTATCTGCAGTGCCTAAATGAGGACAGGTCGCAGAGGCCCCGCTGGAGAGAGGAGGCTGTGAGGAAGTTCACAGATGCCTTCACTTGTGCTAACACCTTCTGGGGGCTCAAAACAGAGACTGTTCTGAGCATGTACCGACTTCACAATATGCATGAATTGTCTCATGTAACCATCACCAAACAACCTCAGGACTTAGGTACTTTTACAATCTCCATTTTCCACATTAGGAAACTGAGGCACGGAAAACGTTAAGCAGCTTGCTGAAGCTCACACAGCAAGGGAGTGGTCGAAACTGTATTTGAGCCAGGCAGCTGGGGCTGGAGCCCAAACCCCTTGGCCACAAGTAACCATGTATAAAGCCCTTTCATCCACAGGAGCACATTTGTCCCTCACAACTTTGTAAGGAGGTCAGGAAATATTCTCCCTGATTTACACTAAGAAAGTGGGAAGCCAGAAATGGGTTACTGGAATTAGTCATCTTTTTTTTATATATATATATACTCTGAAGAAACAGCATGGATGGACATGTGATAAGGAATGACTGGAGGGAAAACAACACTTAACAAGGCTTGGATCAGAGAAAGAAGTGCCCTAAACTTTAAGTAGATTAAACACAAGCTGCAAGGAGGGAAAGGGAGCTGGGGAACAGGCAAGGGGAGGTTATCCTAGCATGGGGAGAATGAAAATCATTCTAGCTCACCAGCCATCAGGTCTGTCATGATGCTGGATGATAAACAGTGAAAGAAATCACACCCACAGCATTCTCATCATGTTGAACTCGTTTACCTTCCTGAAATACTAGCTCTACTCTATGTCACTATTTGTCTAAGAATACTGTTAATTCATGTCTCTGTTTACTTACCTGGGCTTTGTTAGTTTAGATAACAAGACTAGAAGTTATGTCTAAACAGCCAAAATGAAGGTCCATTGCACAATAGGATTTTCATGTAGTTTTAAAATACAATCATGGTAATAAAGTTTATGCAAATACTTTTAGAATTTGCTCTCATAGAACTAAAACAGTATTAGTTAACCTCTGAACTTGTTGCTTGTTTTTTGATCACCTTATTTCCCACTGTTGTGAATACAAAGGAACTTCGCAAGAAACTCTCATGTTCTGATAAACTTACATCTATAAAATGATCCACGTTAATTAAATGCACTGGAACTAACTCTATTTAAAAGTAGGAAAATAAAGAATCCTTTTACTCTAAGACTGTTGCCCACTCATTTATCTGGTTTTGTTCACCTCAAATGATAGGTATCAGAAAATATATACTCTATACTCATTTCAAAATGTTCCTAAAATTGATACGTGTCATCAACTGCAAAGGGAATTCTTTAACCTATTGTAAATTACAGCATTAACCTCAAGTTGCATGTAATGTTATATCAGTATAAGATTTATCATAAGAACAATGTCTAAGTATAAACGTTTTCATAAATAAATTTCTATCTAAATCCTCTCTCAAAAGTGAGTAAATTTCATGTAATAAGTCCTTCCTAACTTCCTTTTCCTGCTCCAAATCCACATTCTTTCCTTCTATAACTCTTGGCCATCAAAATCCTTCAGTGAGCTGTAGCCACCAAACAGGTTTCCAGGATTTGATCTCAAATAGTTTTTAAAAATGGGGGGATTGTTCAGACTGAAATATTTGGCTATGCCTCAGGGGAAAAAAATAAAAGGCACTCTTAATCCATGGTTCTGACAGCACTGTTCTGATTTTTTTTTTTTAAATTGCCAGTGCTGGCATGAATGAAATATAGAATGATTCATCCAATGAGAATTTGAATGCTGGTAGAAAACTGTACAGAAAATCCAGGTGAGTTGAAGGAGAAAGAGATCAGGGACTTGTGAGGAAAATGCAATCAGAAAACGAAAAGAGAGGTTCTATGAACGCAGGCAAACAAACATAGCAGGTTTGAACTCTAATAGTTAAAGCCTGCTAAAGGCCAGTGACAGATGACACCAGGATGGGAGAAGAGCCAAGGGTGAGAAGTTTCTAAGCTGACTGTTAAATAGATGTAACTCACTGATGAGTGTGCCCATGTGGGATTTTAATTACTCAGACATCTGTTTAGCGAAGTGTATAGTAAATAGGGATCAAATACAGAGATCAAATTATGTGGGGAAGAGAGTGGAGATGACATTCATGACTCAGAAAGGAGAGCTATCAGCCAGGGGAAAATCAATCCCGGCTTTACATCTCACCAACAGAGAAGCAATTATTTTAGATGTGGGGCTGGTTTGCATCCTAGGTCATGAATTTAATTAAATAACCCTCGAGTGGCAGAAAACAGAACAAACCACTGTATTTAACTGTCAGTAAGACATGCTGCAAATCAATGGTCCAAATTCCTCCTCTTCTCCTTCCCTCCTTACAGCTGTCAGTGACAAACAAGGTAAAAGAAGCTAATAGTTGATGTAACAACATGGATGGACTTGGAGGGCATTATGCTATGTGAAATAAGTCAGACAGAGAAAGACAAATACTGTATGATATCACTTATCTGTGGAATATTTAAAAAAATAAAGAAATAAATACAACAAAACAGAAACAGACTCACATATATAGTGGTTATAGAGGGGAGGGAGGAGGGGCAAGTTAGGGGTAGGGAATTAAGCACAAATTACCATGTATAAAACAAGCTACAAGGATATATTGTACAGTCAGGGAATATAGCCAATATTTTATAATAACTTTAAATGGAGTATAATCTATAAAATTATTGAATCTCTATGTTGTATACCTGAAACTAATATAACACTGTAAATCAACTATACAAGTAAAAAAATAATTAAAATAAAAGCCAGTTTAAACCTAAAAAAAGTCCAAAGTGCCTTAACCAATGGGTAAATGCAATAGTTACAATTAAGACTGTCATTTGATCCTTTTAATCTCTGAAACATAAGAGCTACAAACCGGTATTTTCTATACAGTGAATTTTGTGGCAAAATAAGCCACAGTATACACAAGCCTCAACATTTGCTAGCACCTAACTTAAAGTTAGATGATTTGAAAACACAACAGACAAATCCTTCATGCTTTCAAGGTCAGTTTCTAAATTTGACATCTTAGATTGGAGATGGCATTACCCAGGAATTTAAGGTCAAGGTTTATGAATTTAAGGAAAGGGTTGGAGATCTAAAAACACAACAGACAAATCCTTCATTCTTTCAAGGTTAGTTTCTAAACTTGACATCTTGGATTGGAGATGGCCTCACCCAGGAATTTAAGGTCAGGGTTTATGTTAAGCAGGACCTCAAATCAAGTTTAGAAACAAGCAAATCTTTAATCCTGTCTTTAAGGGGATAGTTTGAGAGAAAAGGTTAGAAAAACAGGTCAACCTCCTGTAACTATGAGGTTGTCATTTGTTTTTACATACTGAATGAAATATGCCTGTTTGGTGTTCAGTGTCTTGTGCCTATTTTATTCCCTGTGTCTGGGCAAATGTGTTTATATTAGAAAACTCCATGAGGGCAGGAAATTTAGCTTTTCTTTATAATAAATCATCTGGAATAAACTCCACTGATCTAAGATTATGGGGCCTGGTGTGCCCAACTGCTGGCCAAAATGTGTAATCTGTCACTGACTGTCAGATTGCCCATAAATCACATATTGGTTTGCACAGAATAGAAGAGTTTACAAAATTGTTACATGCATCATTGCAAGTTATCTTCATAAGCATCTTATGAGTTTGCTGAGCAAGTATTATCACCTTTACTATTTAACAGACGTGATCAGAACCCAAACTTTCACCATCTCCTTTCAGGTACCACTGATACACACCTATTTCCACAACAGGTGAACTGAATGAATAATAATAAGGTTCAACCAATAATAAGATTCAACCATTCTATTCCTGAAATGATAAAAATAAACTGTTGTTCATGTAAGCTAAATGAGATATCCTAATGATAGTTGAATTTTAAATAAACTGCAGGGGGTGGGTAGGGGAAAGAGAGGATTGGAATTGACAAAATTCAAACCAGGAGTGAAAATAACAAAGAATACCATCAGTGAGAGACACTATTTTTCCTCTAGCACAAATAGAAAATATTTTTTTAAAAGTCTCATAATAGACTTTGCAAAGAATAAAGAAAGCTTCATTTTGCTTTAAGTGTTTTATGTCAAGAAACATTTCATAGCATATATTTTCCAAACTGCATATGAACAACTTAAAGCACCCATTCAAATTCCACTAAACATTTTTATTTTTCTTAGCTTAAAACTGTTTGATAAGTATGAAATGATTTAAGAAGTGAAAAATTTCAAATACAACATACAATAGCAAGAAATACATAATAGGAAATTCACCATTCCCATAACATTTGAGGAGGTCTTATAGTAGATGGACTAATTTCTGTCATTATTAATGAAGAAAGATGGAAACCACCTTTATTTTCTCAGTTTGTTAAAAGGTTCATATGAGAAGCTGGGCAGGCAGGAAGGAGAGAAAGGGAAGCTACAAAACTGAGGATAAAGATTACATTTTCTTATGCAATGGATCTAAGAGATTACTGCAAGGAAACAAAATAGGCCCTTTTCAAAAAGTATTAAAAAGTCAAACTGCAGGCAATTCTAGACTGATACAAGGCAAAAAGAAATGGGGTAATCTTGGGTATGATGAAATTTAAAAATATACAACAAAGCTATGTACTGTTAGGAAATGATGACAGAGATGAATCCAGAAAATACCAAAAATAAATGGGTAGGTTTCTTTTGAGAGGGGAAAAAAAAAAGTCTGAGAAGGAAACCTGAAGGCCAACCAGACTGGAAACACTGTGTCCAAGGGGCTCTCTGGTTACCATTTATTTCCTCTCCAGGCCTCCAGGGGAGATCACTGTAAGGAATGTCCTTTAGATTAAAAAAAAGACACAGCTGCCAACTAACCAAGACTCCTGAGTCTAATCACATATTCCCCAAGGTCAGAAACACTACAACGGAAAAATGAAAAGGACAGTTCTAATGCTGTTTTTATATAAAATTTTATCACAACTCCCTCTTACCCTCCTCTCAGCTCTGTTTGTGAAAATGTAAAGTCTGAGTCGGACAGTATTCTTTTCAAATTTTTCCTTAAATCCCTGAAAATCTGACTTTTGAAACCTGGGAATGTGAAGCTAGGACAAGGGAACACTGAGGACCCATTTTATTTGCTTGCTTCCTTGTTTATTCATGAGCAGGGCTAGACTAAGAAGAAACCTTTCAATGAAAATGGAAAGCATGCCTGCAATAGCATAGTGCTTAATATTGACTTCTACCCTGTCCAGCCCCAGGAAAGGTAAGGAACAGTTTAGGTAGGGTAAGAAAAGGTTTAGGAAGCTTAGGATGAAGAGGAGACTTCCTAAATTTTAGGAAAACCTGCCAGGTTATCGATAGATTCCATGTGTTCGGCTAACACATTTGTGTAACCAGCATCAGTATGTCTTTCAAATGCCCTGTACTTTGTCATCAGTGTCCTCTTTCAGCTAGTACTTCCCTTGGATATCCTACTGTGGAATTTGCAAGGCCAGCCTTCCTTGCCTGTGCCTGTGAGGAATTGGCAAAATAATTAAGAGTTTTTGAACACCATCTTTCATCTGTATCTAGTTGGAAGGGTGTGTGGGTGTGTGCGTGTGGTCTTTAATGGAACAATATCTAATGCCTTAGATCCTTTAATGTCTTTTAAAAATTTACCTTTAGATCATATCCTATGCAAATGAACATGAATAGTTTCCTCATACATTCAAGCCACTAATTTTTAAAGTATTCCATAAATTTAGAAAATATCCAAAGGTTTTTCACAGTGAATAAAGCTAGAATGTATTTAGTTCAAATATTTAGAAAGAGCTTTAACAACTGTCATTCATAAATACTCTGCTGTGAATTTGAGTATAAAAATGTAACTTTGCTCAGTTAGTAAGTGGTTGATAGCTGTCCACTCTCTGCAGAAGTATATCTGAATATCCAGGGGAATAATACCTGAAAAAGAAAATTTTCTATTAGATCTTTGTGAAAAGATTCGGCACAGTAGGCCAAAAAGATTTAATATAAGATATTTATCTGAAATAATTCTCTGAGTAAAACCTCTAATACACTGACCAGTTATGCTCCAGGAATGCTTTGTGCACAAGGGTAGAGATGATCAAGGAAGAGAACAACAGCTCACCAGACTGTGCCAGAGAAACAGCAAACATTTAAGGGATATCAATGCAATGGCAAAAAAGGGGTATTTTCAAAGCCAGGAACTTGGATCCAGTAACAGTATTTTATTACAGAGACTTTGTTTTCATTATGTCAAGTGACTGATGTTGCTTTCATGATCACAGCAATGGGTTTTTTTGTAAGTTAGACAACACAGTCTATCATTACTAATCAACTTCCACATTCTGACTACCCTACAGGTTATTCTCAACATACGGTTTTTTTTAAAATTAATTAATTAATTTATTTATTTTTGGCTGTGTTGGGTCTTCGTTGCTGCACGTGGACTTTCTCTAGTTGCAGCGAGCGGAGGCTACTCTTCGTTTTGGTGCACGGGCTTCTCATTGCGGAGGCTTCTCTTGTTGCAGAGCATGGGCTCTAGGTGCATGGGCTTCAGTAGTTGTGGCACAAGGGCTCAGTAGTTGTGGCTCGTGGGCTCAGTAGTTGTGGCGCATGGGCTTAGTTGCTCTGCGGCATGTGGGATCTTCCTGGACCAGAGCTCAAACCCAAGTCCCCTGCATTGGCAGACGTATTCTCAACCACTGTGCCATCAGGGAAGCCCTCAATGTATGTTTTAATCAGATCTGGCTACCCATAAAAACAAAAATTTCTGGGAGTATAATTCACATTAAACAGCTATTCAATAAATAGTTTACAAATACTTCATCATACTAACCTAGGAAATAAATCCTTTTCGTTGGTTTTGGGCATCTATAGTACTATAAATTTACATTTATAAATTTATCATTTTATAAAATATATAGTATAAAAGTATTATATATATTGATTAATGCATTGTGAGATGCTTCATATACCATGAAAAGAATTTATATGCATATAAAAGTATGTCAAATAAAATTTGGCATTCTAGAATACACTAAATGGATAAAAAAATCTAGTAAGTGTAATTTAAAATTTTCTAAAACATTCAAAATAATTAAACCTCCTAAGGTTAATAAAATAAATAATAAAACCTAATATTCAAGACTTGCTTTATCCTTTGTTAATAATCTTTATCTATCCTCAGATGCTTGACTTAAAACCTCATAATTTATATTACATTAATTTCTTCCACAATTTGTCAAGTTAACGTGGATAAAACTGTGTTTTCTCAACAGTGTGCTTATAGGCAGTCATAGATAAACAGATACATACATGCATACATAAAGAGCTACCTTAAAGAATGTATCTCCACCAAAGGCCTCCTATCCTTGAAAAAAACTGTCCCTCAGCAGTGAGTCTCTTCAAAGTATTCCTAAACCAAAGAAGTTACAACTGTTTCTCTCTGAGTTAGTCACAAATTTTAAGCAGGCCTCACCTTCCTGGGTCTTATAAATGTGTTAGACACTAGATAGGTACTTTTATAGAAATGGTAGAAAGTGAATTTAGAAAAACCAAAACTTTAAAAATTGTGCTGTTTCATATGGTAGCCACTAGCTACATGTGGTTCTCGAGCCCTAGAAATATGACTGAGGAACTGAATTTTTATATTTAATTTTGATTAAAAATATTAATAACTGATATTCAATTAGTTATTAGAAAAATTTTAGGTGTGCTTGGAACAACTTGTGAATCTACTTTTTTAACTGTAAACTTATATAATCTAAATACAGATCATGTATTTCCAATGAAATTTAATATCTGAATTGAGATGCACTAGAAGTGATAAAATACCCACTAGATTTCAAAAACTTAGTATAAAAAATGTAAAATAGCTGATTGATAATTTTTATACTGATTACAAATTGAAATTATAAAGCTTAGATATATTGGGCTAACAAAAATATATCATTAATATTTATTTACCCTGTTTCATTTTACTTTTTAAAATGTGGCTACTAGAATATTTTAAATGACATATGTGGCTCATATTGTATTTCTGTTGGACAGTATTGCTTTAAAATAAATGTCCCCAATAAATAAATTAGGACTTACCTATAATTCTTGAGGTTTTACCTGGCTAATTGCCAAGCTAATTGCCACTGTATACCTGTCTCCCCAGGGACCTCAGCGATGCCACAATCTCCAGGATTCCCCACAGGGAAGGAAATGTGCTCAGGACTTACACTTCTCACCCCCTCAGCAGGGTGTACATTTATCACTACCTAACTTCTCATAAATGCATACAGATCACGTATGTATCTCAGTGTATGGACCCATAAATAAGTACATCAAGTTGCCCATTAACTGTCAGAAATCCCATTCCAGCTAGAACCTGTCTGATGCTAAGGAATTCTTTTTTTTTCTTTTTGGCCTATTTTTATTTAAGGAAACTTCATACTGTTTTCCATAGTGGCTCCACCAATTTACATCCCCACCAACAATACACAAGGGTTCCCTTTTCTCTACACCCTCTCTAGCATTTATTATCTGTAGACTTTTTTTTTTGATTCTTTGTACATTTATTTGTCTACAGAATGTACTCCAAAAATGGATTTATATTTAAAATATTGTGTTCTTAAGTCACTTAAGACTTAAGTCACTTAAGTCACTTAAGATAATTAAAACAATACGAAATTAGTAAAATTGGCTTCTGTTTCTAAATTCTTAGGAATTGCTGGGATTTTTTTTCTATTTGATTTAATTTTATTTTTAATTTTTAAATTTTATTTTTTTATACAGCAGGTTCTTATTAGTCATCAATTTAATACACATCAGTGTATACATGTCAATCCCAATCACCCAGTTCATCGCACCACCACCACCACCACCACCACCCCACCCCCCCCGTTGCTTTCCCCGCTTGGTGTCCATACGTTTGTTCTCTACATCTGTGTCTCAATTTCTGCCCTGCAAACTGGTTCACCTGTACCATTATTCTAGGTTCCACATATATGCATTAATATATGATAGCTGTTTTTCTCTTTCTGACTTAACTTCACTCTGTATGACAGTCTCTAGATCCATCCACATCTCAACAAATGACACAATTTCGTTCCTTTTTATGGCTAAGTAATATTCCATTGTATATATGTACCATCTCTTCTTTATCCATTCATCTGTCGATGGGCATTTAGGTTGCTTCCATGACCTGCCTATTGTAAATAGTGCTGCAATGAACATTGGGGTGCATGTGTCTTTTTGAATTATGGTTTTCTCTGGGTATATGCCCAGTAGTGGGATTGCAGGATCATATCGTAATTCTATTTTCAGTTTTTAAAGGAACCTCCATACTGTTCTCCATAGTGGCTGTATCAATTTACATTCCCACCAACAGTGCAAGAGGGTTCCCTTTTCTCCACACCCTATCCAGCATTTGTTGTTTGTAGATTTTCTGATGATGCCCATTCTAGCTGGTGTGAGGTGATACCTTGTTGTAGTTTTGATTTGCATTTCTCTAATAATTAGTGATGTTGAGCATCTTTTCATGTGCTTCTTGGCCATCTGTATGTCTTCTTTGGAGAAATGTCTATTTAGGTCTTCTGCCCATTTTTGGATTGGGTTGTTTGTTTCTTTAATATTGAGCTGCATGAGCTGTTTATATATTTTGGGGATTATTCCTTTGTCCACTGATTCGTTTGCAAATATTTTCTCCCATTCTGAGGGTTGTCTTTTGGTCTTGTTTATGGTTTCCTTTGCTGTGCAAAAGCTTTGAAGTTTCATTAGGTCCCATTTGTTTATTTTTGTTTTTATTTCCATTACTTACTCTAGGAGCTGGATCAAAAAAGATCTTGCTGTGATTTATGTCAAAGAGTGTTCTTCCTATGTTTCCCTCTAAGAGTTTTATATTGTCTGGTCTTACATTTAGGTCTCTAATCCATTTTGACTTTATTTTTGTGTATGGTGTTAGGGAGTGTTCTAATTTCATTCTTCTACATGTACCTGTCCAGTTTTCCCAGCACCACTTATTGAAGAGACTGTCTTTTCTCCATTGTATATCCTTGTCTCCTTTGTCATAGATTAGTTGACCATAGGTGCGTGGGTTTATCTCTGGGCTTTCTATCTTGTTCCATTTATCTATGTTCCTGTTTTTGTGCCAGTACCATACTGTCTTCATTACTGTAGCTTTGTAGTATAGTCTGAAGTCAGGGAGTCTGATTCCTCCAGCTCCGTTTTTTTCCCTCAAGATTGCTTTGGCTATTTGGGGTCTTTTCTGTCTCCATACAAATTTTAAGATTTTTTTGTTCTAGTTCTGTAAAAAATGCCATTGGTAATTTGATAGGGATTGCATTGAATCTGTAGATTGCTGTGGGTAGTATAGTCATTTTCACAATGTTGATTCTTCCAATCCAAGAACATGGTATATCTCTCCATCTGTTGGTCTCATCTTTAATTTCTTTCATCAGTGTCTTATAGTTTTCTGCATACAGGTCTTTTGTCTCCCTAGGTAGGTTTATTCCTAGGTATTTTATTCTTTTTGTTTCAGTGGTAAATGGGAGTGTTTCCTTAATTTCTCTTTCAGATTTTTCATCATTAGTGTATAGGAATGCAAGAGATTTCTGTGCATTAATATTGTATCCTGCAACTTTACCAAATTCATTGATTAGCTCTAGTAGTTTTCTGGTGGCATTTTTAGGATTCTCTATGTATAGTATCATGTCATCTGCAAACAATGACAGTTTTACTTCTTCTTTTCCAATTTGTATTCCTTTTATTTCTTTTTCTTCTGATTGCCGTGGCTAGGACTTCCAAAACTATGTTGAATAATAGTGGTGAGAGTGGACATCCTTGTCTTGTTCCTGATCTTAGAGGAAATGCTTTCAGTTTTTCACCATTGAGAATGATGTTTGCTGTGGGTTTGTCATATATGGCCTTTATTATGTTGAGGTAGGTTCCCTCTATGCCCAGTTTCTGGAGAGTTTTTATCATAAATGGGTGTCAAATTTTGTCAAAAGCTTCTTCTGCATCTATTAAGATGATCATATGGTTTTTATTCTTCAATTTGTCAATATGGTGTATCACATTGATTGATTTGCATACATTGAAGAATGCTTGCATCCCTGGGATAAATCCCACTTGATCATGGTGTATGATCCTTTTAATGTGCTGTTGGATTCTGTTTGCTAGTATTTTGTTGAGGACTTTTGCATCTATATTCATCAGTGATATTGGTCTGTAATTTTCTCTTTTTGTAGTATCTTTGTCTGGTTTTGGTATCAGGGTGATGGTGGTCTCATAGAATGAGTTTGGGAGTGTTCCTTTCTCTGCAATTTTTTGGAAGAGTTTGAGAAGGATGGGTGTTAGCTCTTCTCTGAATGTTTGATAGAATTCACCTATGAAGCCATCTGGTCCTGGACTTTTGTTTGTTGGAAGATTTTTAATCACAGTTTCAACTCCATTACTTGTGATTGGTCTGTGCATATTTTCTATTTCCTCCTGGTTCAGTCTTCGAAGGCTATACCTTTCTAAGAATTTGTCCACATCTTCCAGGTTGTCCATTTTATTGGCATAGAGTTGCTTGTAGTAGCCTCTTAGGATGCTTTGTATTTCCGCGGTGTCTGTTGTAACTTCTCCTTTTTCACTTCCAATTTTATTGATTTGAGTCCTCTCCCTCTTTTTCTTGATGAGTCTGGCTAATGGCTTATCAATTTTGTTTATCTTCTCAAAGAACCAGCTTTTAGTTTTATTGATCTTTGCTATTGTTTTCTTTGTTTCTATTTCATTTATTTCTGCTCTGATCTTTATGATTTCTTTCCTTCTGCTAACTTTGGGTTTTGTTTGTTCTTCTTTCTCTAGTTCCTTTAGGTGTAAGGCGAGATTGTTTACTTGAGATTTTTCTTGTTTCTTGAGGTAGGCTTGTATAGCTATAAACTTCCCTCTTCGAACTGCTTTTGCTGCAGCCCATGGGTTTTGGATCATCGTGTTTTCATTGTCATTTGTCTCTAGGTATTTTTTGATTTCCTCTTTGATTTCTTCAGTGATCTCTTGGTTATTTAGTAACGTATTGTTTAGCTTCCATGTGTTTGTTTTTTACGTTTTTTTCCCTGTAATTCATTTCTAATCTCATAGTATCATGGTCAGAAAAGATGCTTGATATGATTTCAATTTTCTTAAATTTACTGAGGCTTGATTTGTGACCCAAGATGTGATCTATTGTGGAGAATGTTCTGTGCACACTTGAGAAGAAAGTGTAATCTGCTGTTTTTGGATGGAATGTCCTATAAATATCAATTAAATCTATCTGGTCTATTGTGTCATTTAAAGCTTCTATTTCCTTATTTATTTTCATTTTGGATGATCTGTCCATTGGTGTAAGTGAGGTGTTAAAGTCCCCCACTATTATTGTGTTACTGTCGACTTCTTCTTTTAGAGCTGTTAGCAGTTGCCTTATGTATTGAGGTGCTCCTATGTTGGGTGCATATATATTTATAATTGTTATATCTTCTTCTTGGATTGATCCCTTGATCACTATGTAGTGTCCTTCCTTGTCTCTTGTAACATTCTTTATTTTAAAGTATATTTTATCTGATATGAGTATTGCTACTCCAGCTTTCTTTTGATTTCCGTTTGCATGGAATATCTTTTTCCATCCCCTCACTTTCAGTCTGAATGTGTCCCTAGGTCTGAAGTGGGTCTCTTGTAGGCAGCATATATATGGGTCTTGTTTTTGTATCCATTCAGCGAGCCTGTGTCTTTTGGTTGGAGCATTTAATCCATTCATGTTTAAGGTAATTATCGATATGTACACGTTCCTATGACCATTTTCTTAATTGTTTTGGGTTTGTTTTTGTAGGTCCTTTTCTTCCCTTGTGTTTCCCACTTAGAGAAGTTCCTTTTGCATTTGTTGTAGAGCTGGTTTGGTGGTGCTGAATTCTCTTAGCTTTTGCTTGTCTGTAAAGCTTTTGATTTCTCCATCGAATCTGAATGAGGTCCTTGCCGGGTAGAGTAATCTTGGTTGTAGGTTCTTCCCTTTCATCACTTTAAGTATATCATGCCACTCCCTTCTGGCTTGTAGAGTTTCTGCTAGAAATCAGCTGTTAACCTTATGGGAGTTCCCTTGTATGTTATTGGTCGTTTTTCCCTTGCTGCTTTCAATAATTTTTCTTTGTCTTTGATTTTTGCCAATTTGATTACTATGTGTCTCGGCGTGTTTCTCCTTGGGTTTATCCTGTATGGGACTCTCTGCGCTTCCTGGACTTGGGTGGCTATTTTCTTTCCCATGTTAGGGAAGTTTTCGACTATAGTCTCTTCAAATATTTTCTTGGGTCCTTTCTCTCTCTCTTCTCCTTCTGCGACCCCTATAATGCGAATGTTGTTGCGTTTAATGTTCTCCTAGAGGTCTCTTAGGCTGTCTTCATTTCTTTTCATTCTTTTTTCTTTATTCTGTTCCGCAGCAGTGAATTCCACCATTCTGTCTTCCAGGTCACTTATCCGTTCTTCTGCCTCAGTTATTCTGCTATTGATTCCTTCTAGTGTAGTTTTCATTTCAGTTATTGTATTGTTCATCTGTTTGTTTGTTCTTTAATTCTTCTAGGTCCTTGTTAAACATTTCTTGCATCTTCTCAATCTTTGCCTCCATTCTTTTTCCGAGGTCCTGGATCATCTTCACTATCATTATTCTGAATTCTTTTTCTGGAAGGTTGACTATCTCCACTTCATTTAGTTGTTTTTCTGGGGTTTTATCTTGTTCCTTCTTCTGGTGCATAGCCCTCTGCCTTTTCATCTTGTCTATCTTTCTGTGAATGTGGTTTTTGTTCCACAGGCTGCAGGATTGTAGTTCTTCTTGCTTCTGCTATCTGCCCTCTGGTCGCTAAGGAATTCAAAAGTAGCTTCTCATCAGGAAAAAGTTTGGAATCCCTACCTTAGCAATTAAAAGCAATTTAAATCTAATCAGAACAATCTTTATTTATGTCTTTTATACTTGCAAAAATGAAACAAATATTTGCTTGCTATGCATTTATCATCAAAACAAATAGCAAAAAAATGATAAGTGGCCAAGTGCTGCTACATAAGTTTCTCCAGTATTATTATAATGTTAAATTTGATCTAGCTAATAATGTGACTTAACATGGATAGAAAAAAGAACAAGAATAATATGCCTTGGTGTAGGTCTGTTTGGGACCCTCCTGTACCTGAATATCTGTTTCTTTGGTGTTGGGAAAGCTGGACAGCCACATGTAAATCAATGAAGTTAGAACACTCCCTCACACCATACATAAAAATAAACTGGAAATGGCTCAAAGACTTAAATATAAGACATGGCACCATAAAACTCCTAGAAGAGAACACAGACAAAACATTTTCTGACATAAATTGTAGCAATGTTTTCTAAGGTCAGTCTCCCAAGGCAATAGAAATAAAAGCAACTATAAACAAATGGGACCTAATCAAACTTATAAGGTTCTGTAAGCAAAGGAAACCATAAACAAAATGAAAAGTCTATGGACTGGGAGAAAATATTTGAAAATGATGCGACCAACAAGGGCTTAATTTCCAAAATATACAAACAGCTCATATAACTCAATAACAGAAAAACAAAAAACCCAATCAAAAAATGGGTAGAACACCTCAATAGACATTTCTCCAACGATGACACACAGATGTCCAACAGGCACATGAAAAGATGTTCAACATTGCTAATTATTAGAGAAGTGCAAATAAAAACTACAATGAGATATCACCTCACACTGGTCAGAATGGCCATCATTAAAAAGTCTACAAATAACAAATGCTGGATAGAGTGTGGAGAAATAATCCTCCTACACTGTTGATGGGAATGTAAGTTGGTGCAGCCACTGTGGAAAACACCATGGAGGTTCCTTAAAAACTAAAAATAGAGTTGCTATACGATCCAGCAATAACACTCCTGGGCATATATCCAGACAAAACTATAATTTGAAAAGATACATACACCCCAATATTCACAGAAGCACTATTTACAGTAGCCAAGACATGGAAGCAACCTAAATGTCCATCGACAGATGACATAAAGATAAAGATTTAGTATACATACATACACATACACATACACACACACACACACACACACACACACACACACAATGGAATACTACTCAACCATATAAAAGAATGAAATGATGGCATTTGCAGCAACATGGATGGACCTAGAGATTATCATAGTAAGTGAAGTAAGCCAGAAAGAGAAAGACAAATACCATATGATATCACTTACATGTGGAATCTAAAATGTAACACAAATGAACTTATTTACAAAACAGAAACAGACTCACAGACATAGAAAACAAACTTATGGTTACCAGAGAGGGCAGGGGATGGGGAAGGGATAAATTCAGAGTTCGAGATTAGCAGATACAAACTACTATATATCAAATAGATAAACAACAAGGTCCTACTGTATAGCACAGGGAACTATATTCAATATCCTGTAATAAACCATAATGGAAAAGAATATGAAAAAGAACATATGAATATATCTGAATATATATATATGAATCACTTTGCTGTACACCAGAAACTAACACAACATTGTAAATCAACTGTATTTCAACTTAAAAAAAAAGAAAAAGAAAAAAAGAACAAGAAGAGGGGTGCCCACAGAGGACCATAACACAGATATTTACTGAATTGAATTTTTCCTATCTGTAAACCCTGTGGCTAATCCTAATAGCCACTCACTTAATCCTAATAGCAACTCTGTGAAGTAGGTAATTATTCACATTTTAGAGATGAGGAAACTGGCTAAGAGGGTTAAGTAATATCTTCAAAGTCACAGTTAGCAAGTCGTTTGGACTGAGATAGGAACTTAGATCTGTTTGATACCTAAGTCCGAGCTTTTAGCCATACTCCTCATGAAAGAACCAAAACGAACCTCCAAAAAAGAACTGGAAATGCCTTTCCTCTGGCTATCACCCTACTTCTTCCTGGCCTTTAAGAATATAGGGGAGTTAACTCATCCTAGACCCATGTAGAATTTGGGTTACTGTAATAGCTGTTATCACACCAGAAATGTGCTGAATGGAAGACTATATGCATGCCTCGCACCCCAGTTTAGGCAGAGATCCAGAAGACAACAGCTGTGGAGTGGCCCAGGATTAGAACTTAGGTCTTCTAACATCTTGTCCTGGGCCCCTTCCCTCTCATCATACCAATCACCTTTATTAAACATCTTTAAAGATTACTAAAATTAGAAGGCAATGTGAAATAAATGTTTAGGCTAAAAACAGCTGAGAGAATGTATCCACTGATAATCTGTCTTATAAAGAATAATTCTAAAATAGTCACCAACTCATTTTTGAGAATTATGATAGCAAAAATTAAACAATTTTGAGATTATATTTGTCTGCTTTCATAGAAAGGCAAATTTTCAGAGATTTCTATAAAACTCCTCTAAGTTCTATAGAGCCCAACGCTTTAAAAAATATATGTCAGAAACTTGAAAAAGTTAGCCAGCTAACCAAAATTCTTCATGATAATTAGCCAGTTTTTAAAATGAAATCCCAGATCCCAGAATATGAGAAGTGGAAATTTTACAATGGTATTTTGACAAAGAACCAGGTCAAATTCTAACATGACAGAGTTTTTTATTTCCCCTGGTGTCCTGTAAAACAATCCTAGAAATTAGTGGAAAGAAAACTTCTATTCAAGAAAGCACCTTACCTTTGGTTAATTCTAATAGGTCAATCCATTTGGGGGACCAGTTAGTTTGCTTTTTCCATTTTTCTATAATTCTGTTTATGTTAGAAAATTGCATAGAAAGTTATTTTAAACTTATATAAAATAGCATTCTTCCTGAAGGGACATACATTCCATGCACAAAAATTAACTTAATTTTCTTCATAAAAGATTTTCATATTTCCTTCATTTAGTGGGTTCACACATATTTATATGTTATACAACCTTTTTGGTATGTTATTTTATTTATATATTATACATAGTATACATACATGTTATGATATACTACTCCTTTGATGTATTTTATATATATTAATATTTTCAAAGGTAATTTATTGGAACTCTTTTGGTCAAGAAGTTCTCATAAACCTCCCCAAAGTGAATGAACTTGTACACCTCTGGAAAGAATTTACTGGCAGAGTATATGTGAATATAAAACAAATTTCAATCTTAAAATTATTTTTGTGCTTTTAAAATCAATGTTACCATATGTATTAAAAACCACTGATATTAAATAGGAAGAATACTCCCAGAGTAATGGAAATAAAAACAAAAATAAACAAATGGGACCTAATGAAACTCAAAAGCTTTTGCACATCAAAGGAAACCATAAACAAAATGAAAAGACAACCCACAGATTGGGAGAAAATATTTGCAAATGATGTGACTGACAAAGGATTAGTCTCCAAAACTTATAAACAGCTCATGCGGCTTAATATCATCAAAACAAACAACCCCAGTCAAAAAATGGGCGGAAGACCTAAGTAGACATTTCTCCAGAGATGACATACAGATGGCCAAGAAGCACATGAAAAGATGTTCAACATCACTAATTATTAGAGAAATGCAAATCAAAACTACAATGAGATATCACCTCACACCAGTCAAAATGGCTATCATCAAAAAATCCACAAACAATAAATGCTGTAGAGGTTGTGGAGAAAAGGGAACCCTCCTACACTGTTGGTGGGAATGTAAATTGGTACAGCCACTATGGAGAACAGTCTGGAAGTTCCTTAAAAAACTAAAAATAGAGCTACCATATGATCCTGCAATCTCACTCCTGACCATATATCCAGAGAAAAATGTGGTCCAAAAGGATATATGCACCCCAGTGTTCACTGCAGCACTGTTTACAATAGCCAAGACATGGAAGCAATCTAAATGTCCATCAACAGAGTAATGGATAAAGAAGATGTGGTACATGTATACAGTGGAATATTACTCAGCCATTAAAAAGAATGAAATAATGCCATTTGCAGCAACATGGACCGACCTAGAGATTGTCATACTGAGTGAAGTTAAGTCAGACAGAGAAAGAGAAATATCGTATGATATCACTTATATGCGGAATCTAAAAAGAAATGATACAAATGAACTTATTTACAAAACAGAAACAGACTCACAGACTTAGAGAATGAACTTATGGTTACCAGGGGGGAAGGGTGAGTGGAAGGGATAGTTAGGGAGTTTGTGACTGACATGTAAACACTGCTGTATTTAAAATGGATAACCAACAAGGACCTACTGTATAGCACATGGAACTCTGCTTAATATTATGTAACAACCTAAATGGTAAAAGAATTTGAAGAATAGATACATGTATATGTATAACTGAATCACTTTGCTGTACACCTGAAACTATCACAACACTGTTAATCGACTATATGCCAATAAAAAATAAAAAGTTTAAAAAATAAATAAATAAATTGAAGAAAAATAAATAAATAGGAAGAATAGTTTATATAACATATAAATTATAACAAATTTTAAAAATTGGAATTTGTAATCTCTAATATTAAGAGAAAATAAGAAATGAATGTAGTATTAGAAAAATATAGATAAATATAGCCTTTAATTCTGCATGTTTTGTGGACACTTTTCAAGATTCAGTTGCTTAATAATTCTATCTGTACTTGGTAACTTTGCTTTTATTTATTTGGGGTTTAGTGGTATAGTTCTCTTTTAGGCTTACAGGGACTGAGGCTTAGGTTTAATGCTCTGCAAACCAACCTCATTAAAAAAATTAATCTTGAAAAAAGCTTCCTGCTACATTACTATGAAGCATCTGCATTTCATAAAAAACATTATTTATTTAATTTTTTTCAAATATAGATAGTAACTTTCTCTTTGCCATTCAACATCTCTTTTTTATTTGTAATACTTTCACTGATATGAATGGAGCTTAAGGCAGAGAAATAATATGCAGGGAACTCTGAAAATCAGACTCTTTCTAAATCAGGTTCATATTAAAGATTGTTAATTTACTTTGAACTCTGTATTTGAGTACTCTTTAGTAAAGCATGTATTAAATTAGTACAGAAATATCTCAAATGGCATTCCAGTTTGATGTGGAAATGTATGTGTCAATCAGAACATCATTTAATTTGAGGAATAAAAGAGATCAAGAGAGAAGTAGAAGTATACACTGGTCTTACGTGCTATTTCAAAGTCCACATTTTGACACAGTAGATGTAAAATCTAGGTTTGAGAACAGAAAAACTACATTATAACTTTGACTTTCTCAAAGTCCATTTTTCCCACCTTACTATTTCTTCTGGGTAACAGTTGTTAATACTGTTGATGTATTCTTGAAGGAGAGATCCAGGTTCTGCTTTTATTTCTTGAATCTTTTTAAGTCCACCACTTGTTACAAAAAGTCGTCGAGCTTTGCTATCATGTGGCAGCACCTTGAAAAGTGAAGCACATAAAAATGTCAGCTTTTCTTCTCCAAGTTGGATTTTTACTACTGAAAAGCCATAATATATCTGAGGAAATGTATAAGAGAATTTATGTCCAATATACCTGTAAAGTAATGAGCCTAAATTTGCTGACCATTGGAAGTAAAATGCAGCCTTTTTAGAAATGTGTTAACTTTTTATGTTGCGGAGATGGAATAAAGGCAATGAACAGGAGCAAAGATAATGGAGAGCCACTCATATACATACAAGGTAAAGCAGTATCTGTTCTTGTCTTATACAAACTGGAGGTCTCTCCAAGCTCCTTAACAAGGCACAGAGGGCCTTCTGTGACTCAGGTCCTAAATACCTCTCCAGTGTCCTTCCCTACCAACCTCTATGCTAAATTTTATTTCAATAATCTCAAAGGATGTGTCCAAACCATTTCTTGCCTTTGCCTGTGCTGTTTCCTCTTCCTAGAATAACCTTCCACCCTCCACACACCTCCCCCATTACTTGGCTCACTCTTATCTTTTTTATTTTTTATTTTTTGGCCACGCCACGTGGCATGCAGGATCTTAGTTCCCCAACCAGGGGTCGAGTCAGTGCCCCCCTGCAGTGGAAACTGGACCATCAGGAAATTCCCACTCTTGCTTATGTTTTAAGACTCAGCTCAGATGTCACCTCCTTTAAGAAACTTTCTCTGGGATACCCCTATTCTCTTTTCCCAGGATGAGTTGGGTACTTTTCTTCTCTCATGGAGTTCTGTTAAACCCCTATCAGTGCACTTGCCACATAATATTTTAATTATTAGTTTATATGTCTGTCACACATAAATGGCATTGAAGGTAGAAACCATTCATTCATTCATTCATTTCTCTAGTGCCTGGTGCCTAATAGATGCTCAATAAATGTTTAGGAAATGAAAGAATATACTAAGGAGTAGGCAGAGAAAAGAAATTGAGGAGGTGTTAGAGACAGAAGAAAAACCAGGGAAGTAAAGAATCAACAAATGCGAGAGAAGACTTTAAGAAGCGACTGATGAGAACTAAATAAATTCACTGGGTTTGACAATGGATGTTAGTGTGTTGAAAGGAAAGAGCCAGTGGAGATGAAGAGGTTAATCATGCAAGACAACATGACCACCAGACGAGGAACAGATAAGGAAGGTCCTGGGGGCTGGGGATGCGGTTCCTGCTTTGTTCCTTCCATGGCCATTGCTACCATTCCCTCTGACAGAAACACCCTTTCTTTCTTCCTCCATTCTTCCTCTTTCTTTAAAGACCAGCTTTTTTTTCACTTGTACTTCTTCCGCTGAAGTCCTCCCCGAATATCTCAGGCTGCATTCACTCATTCCTTCTCAATTTTTTTTTTTTTAAAGTTTATCATGAAGTCTAGCACATTGAAGTGTTTTCTGATTGTTCCATCTGGTCCCCCAGCTCAATTATAAAATTCCTTGAAAAAGAACTTGGTCTTATTCATTTTTTGCCTATCCCTTAATGCTTAACAGACTGCTGGGTACATGTAGGAACTTTAATACTTAAAACTACAAAAGGATCTTGCTAATATAATGATAATACATATCAACTGGACAGTAAAAGATGGCACTAGTGTGTATATCTAAAAATGGAAAAGCCTATAGATGTGTCGGTTTTAAATATTTTGTTTGGCCTGGAGGGTTTTTATTACCTCCTATCTGTCTGCAGCCATGTTAAATTCATACCTTTTTACCTTCTGCCTTGCTTTCCCATCTCTTTTCTAGTGCTCTGGATCCTTAGATTAAGAAAATGCAAAATTCTGCCTGAAGAAATGTTCCCAAAGGCACATTTATAAGAGCATGTGATATGCAGTACTGTCTTTATCTTGGCTGTCTAACTTCCACAAATCCCACTGATTTACTTTACAAGGTGACTTATTTTGAACTCAGTTCAAGCTAGTGTTCATTTTCATAAAGTTCAGTAAAGTTCAAGTTCAATAAAACCAGAATATCTCACTTCCTGTAGCCGAAAAGATTAGACGATAAAATGAAGCTTTCAGAAATCAGGTCAACTACTCACTTTCAAGAGCTGATGACTGTGAATGATCCACTCATCTCCTTACACCGCCCTCCCCCTTAGCTGATCGAATTAGCTGGTCACTTTCTTACTTAGCACCAAGAAAACAAAGTTCGATTATTTACTTAGAAGGAGGAAGACAGAGCATAGGTGTTTGACACACAGAATTGTATCCTGAGGGGCCTTCAGCAACTTACAACCTTCTACCGTCCAGTGACTATGGTGCTTGAGGGGCAACCAAGCTGTTGGAGATCATGGAAAGGATTCAGAGAACTGAGGGCTGTTAGCAGACAGTATGATCTTTCAGATGAGTACCTAAAACTAGACCTATTTAGCTGTAAGGCCTAACCTAAACATTACAGCAATATATAGTTTTTGTTCATCATTTGTAGAAATGCAATATACAAACAGTAGTACCTCCTTTATATAGCGTTATAAGTGACTATTCAAATGAATTTGGCCCGCCACTCATTTTTATTATTTTTTAAAAATCAGCCTTAACCACGTCCATGTTTTATTTCTTAAACACAACTTTTTGAGACTTTGTGGGTTTTTTTCTTTTTTTTGAGTGCTTAGGATATGCCTGGGATTAAGCTAAACTCTTTATATATAACATCTCATTAACCTTTACAATGACCCTATAAAAATAGGTTCTTTTATTAAGCCCATTTATGGGTAATCACACTAAGGTTTAGAGAGGTCAAGACTTGCTAAAGGCATTGTTGCTGGTAAATGGGGAATCCAGGCACCCCAGCTCCAGAGCCTGGGCTCACGGCCACAGTGGGATACTAATTCCAAAGACCCTGCTTTCTTAAACCCAACCTCCTGAACACAGTTGTTGATAGCTTAGGGTCCCCCTCCTGGCCATCCACAGCTGTGAGAACGCACTCACTCTCTCTCAGCCTACGCTTTCAGCAGTCAGTCCCACTGGCTGAGCCCCTTCCAGCAGCTTGACCTTTCTACCTTACTACCTTGAATCTGCAGTGGTCTAAGAAATATGACAGCCACGTTTGTTAAAACTGTTCACAGAATAAGTCAATACACTCCAAGTGACTGTCTCAAAGCATCTCCGGTAAAGTGCATGCACGTTGCAAAAAATATTTCAGTGACTCAGAGACCTTTTTCCTTTCCTTCATAAGATCTTCGCAGTGTTCCCAGATGAGTGAAACTAACAGACACTGGGAAAATTACCAAAAGTTACTTCTCAGTATAAATTATCTGCGCTATGAGATTTTTATATGTTGACTCTTTACTCTCCAAGAACATAAAAAAGACAGTACAGAGGCTGTGAGGAAAATATGAGGAAGAAGAAAGTGTGAATTATTTATGTGTGAATTTTATTAGCTTATGTTAATTTTATTAACCTGTATTACCTTCCGTGTCAATATGATAGGTGAAAGTTAAGTAGCAAAACCCTGCCCTCATCTTACAGAAGAAAACATTGACCCAGCAGAAGAAACAAGTTAATACCCCATTTCAATTTTCTTCCCCCACGTCTAGGCTAAGAGAGCATGTCTTACCTTACTGAACTGTCCAACCACATACTTCAGAATATTGGGAGGAGCATCATGAAGAAGTGGCTCGAGAGCTGGTAAATGGGTGCATTTTTGTAGGATATTCTTTATGGCTTTTTTACTCTAATGAAATACAAAGCAAAATACATACCAAAGTAAGTAATCGATGAAAGCTTGACAAGAATTCATGTCTTGTGTTCCTGGAATTTGAAAATGAAGTGAAGAGCTTGTGATGAACTTAACTGCTGTTGGTGACAAGGTCTACCAGCGGGACAGCAGCGATCACATCCACTGTACCATGCAGACAGCCTTACTCCAATTCTAACAGTTCCAAGTTGGTGATAGACTGCCAACTTATTAATCAAGAACTCTAATGACACTAGAAATCCACTGAGCTTCACTATCCTTCATCACGAAATATACTTGATTTTTGACTATAAACTTCTAGATCAGGATGTATATCATGATTAATAATCAGTTGTGGGCTTCCCTGGTGGCGCAGTGGTTGAGAATCTGCCTGCTAATGCAGGGGACACGGGTTCGAGCCCTGGTCTGGGAAGATCCCACATGCTGCGGAGCAACTAGGCCCGTGAGCCACAACTACTGAGCCTGCGTGTCTGGAGCCTGTGCTCCGCAACAAGAGAGGCCGCGATAGTGAGAGACCCGCGCATCGCGATGAAGAGTGGCCCTCACTTGCCGCAACTAGAGAAAGCCCTCGCACAGAAATGAAGACCCAACACAGCCAAAAATAAATAATAAATAAATAATAAATAAATTTAAAAAAAATCAGTTGTATTATCCAGCATGAAAGAAATATTAGTATATTACTTAATTAAGATTCTGTTTACTTGTCAATTTCTGGGTTTAAGACTTTTTAAACAACATTATTGAGATATATTTACATACCATAAATTCACTCATTTTAAAATCCATGGATTTTTAGTAAATTTACAGAGCTGTGCAACCATCACCACAATCTAATTTTAGAATATTTTCATCCTCCCCAAAGAAACCTCGTGCCCGTTTATAGTTACATTCTTGTGGGTGTAAAGTAATATCTCATTATGGTTTTGATTTGCATTTCTATAGTCACTAATGATGTTGAACATCTTTTCATGTGCTGATTGATCATTTGTTGGTGAAATGTCTATTCAAATCTTTTGCCCATTTTTTAGTTGGGTTGTCCTCTTATTATTGAGTTGTAAGAGCTCTTTATATATTTTGAATACAAGTCCTTGCTTGAATATATGATTTGCAAGTAATTTTTCCAAGTCTGTGGTTTGTCATTTCATTTTCTCAGTGATGTTTTCTGAAGCATACAAGTTTTTCATTTTGAAGAAACCTAATTTACCAATGTTTTCTTTTATTACTTGTGCTTTAAGCGTCATTTCTAAGAAATCAATGCCTAATCCAAGGTTAAAAAGATTTACTTCTATGTTTTCTTCTAAGAGTTTTATATTCTTAATTCTTATATTTAGACCTATTATCCACTTTTAGTTAATTCTGGTATATGGTATGAGACAAGGGTCCAAATTAATATTTTTATCTGAGGATATAATAATTATCCTAGTACTCTTTGCTGAAAAGACTATCCTTTTAACATTAAATTGCCTTGGCACCTTTGTGAAAAATCAATTGACCATAAAAGGGTCTATTTCAGATTTTCAATTCAATTACTACATTGATATATATGTCTTTCTGTAAGCAAGTACCACACTATCTTGATTCCTGTAGCTTTATAATAAATTTTGAAGTTGGGCAGTATAAGGCTTTCTTTTTCAAGATTGTTTTGGCTAGTCTGAGTCCTTTGCATTTCCATATGAATTTTAGGATCAGCTTCTCAAGTTCTGGGGGGAAAAAAGCCAGCTGGGATTTTGACAGGAATTGTATTGAATATGTAGATGGTTTTCACAATATTGAATTGCCATTTTAACAATATTGAATCTTACAATCTGTGAACATGGAATGTCTCTTCATTTATTCAGATCTTCTTTAATTTTTTTCAGCAATGTTTTATAGTTTTCAGTGTACAAGTCTTATACTTCTTTTGTTAAATTTATTCCTAAATATTTTATTCTTTTTGATGCTATTGTGAATGAAATTATTTTCTTAACTTCATATTTGAATTACTCATTACTAAGATATGGAAATACAATTGATTTTTATATTGATCTTATACCTAGTGATTTTGTTGAACTCTTATTAGTTCTAGTATTTGTGTATGTGTGTGTCTGTGTGTATTCCTTAGGATTTTCTACATATAAGATCACGTCATATTTTGGATTTAAAATGTATAAGCCTTTAGAAAATGTGCCTTATATTTGGTTATTTATGGCTGTGAGTGAAATAAAATTGTTCTTACAACTTCATTCTGTGAATTGTACAGAAATTACATGGGGTCAACAAACCCTTTTATTTACCTAATTCAGGAAATCAAGTAATGTGTTACTTTGAAATAACGAATAAGAGATTATGAATTTTGCTAAATGTCACAGCATTTAGTAGCTAGTGCTTATCCTTAGACATATATAATACATGATGATGTGAGGGAAGGAGTCATGGGCTATCTGTTTAGGGCAACTTGAATTTGAGCCTGGTTTTCCTATGAACTAGCATAGCATCTACAGTTCTACATTCACTAATTTTTCTGATATTTCTAAGAACTGACTTTAGCCACACTGATCAAAGCTATTGTAAAAACCACAGTAAGTGACTAGCATACTATTTTTTTTTTTTACCTCAACAACACACATAAGCGTAGTAATTAACAAAATAAAATTGTCAATTCTAGGCAAACACTTGGTGCCACTTCACTTGTTTTTCACAGAAAATGAAGGGAGTAACAAAAAATTATTCACTGTTGCTTTCCTTAATGAATGATCTCTAATGAAAACTGCTTAAAATGAAAAATGTTTCTTATTCAAAAGTTAATTTTATTCTGAAAGCATTCTGACCCAAAGAGCTATAGTTATTTAAATGAGGGGGGCACATAGGAATAAATCTTCATGACCTTGTGTTAGGCAAAGTCTTCTCAGATATAGCTCCAAAAGCACAAGCAGCAAAAGAAGAAAAATAGACTGAACTTCATTAAAACTTTTTTTTAAATGTGCTCTAAACAATACCATCAATAAAGTGATAAGACAATCCACAGAATGGGAGAAAATATTTGTAAATCATACATCTGATAAGGATTTGTATCCAGAAATATATAAAGAACCCTTACAACTCAATAATAAAAAGATAAATAGCCCAATTTAAAAATGGGCAAAGGCTCTGATTAGACATTTCTCCAAAGACGATATACAAATGGCCAATAAGCACATGAAAAGATTTTCAGCATCATTAGCCATCAAGGAAATGCAAATCTAAACAAGAATGTGATACCAATTCACACCCACTAGGATGGCTATAATAAAAAACAAAGACAATAACAAGTGATGGCAAAGATGTGGAAAAATTAGAACCCTCATACATGGCTGGTGGGAATGTAAAATGGTACAGTCACATTGGAAAACAGTTCGGCAGTTCCTCAAAATGTCAAAAAGAGTTATCATATGACCTAGCAAATTCCATTCCTAGGTACATACCCAAGAGAAATGAAAACGTACGTCCACACAAAACTTGCACAATAATGTTCACAGCAGCATTATTTATAACAAAGAGTAGAAATAACCCAATGTCTAAGCAGTGAGCAGAAAAATAAAATGTGGTATATCAATACAATGGAATATTATTTGGCAATTAAAAGGAACAAAATATTGATATATGCTAGGACATGGATGAACCTTGAAACTTTAAGTGAGAGAAGCCAGGCACAAAAGGCCACATATATTGTATGGTTCCATTTAAATGAAATGTCCAGAAGAGCAAATCCCCAAAGACAGATAGTAAATTAATGGTTGCCTGGGGCTAAACAGGAAGGATATGGAGTGACTGCTAATGGGAGAATGAAAATGTTGTAAAATTAGACTGTGGTGATGTTTGCACCTGTGAAAATACTAAAACCATTGAATTGTATAGTTTAAATGGGTAAATTATATGGTATATGAGTTATATTTCAATAAAGCTGCTAAAAATAAAGGGGAACAACCAAGACAATAAGAATACAATAACTAAATCAAATAATTATCTTAGAAATAGTTTTATAACTATTTGAATAGTTTTATAACCATTCAAATGCCAAACTAAGATGATACATTGCGATATGATACCTCTGAATCAAAACAAATGAAAATGTAGTTGCCTGAATATTATCAAAATATATGTAGGTAAGCTGATTATATAAAAGATTTTTTTTTTCAGTTTTTATAAGGTATTTGAAATTACATAGGTGTATAGACAGTAAGGCTATGTGAAAATGTGCAAGAAATTCCAAGGGGCTGCTCCTTGGCTCTCTCTCATGGATCAGAACCAATTAGAGAATGCTTACAGAAGCTGACATGCCTTGGAGACAAAATGAACTTCAACATGGCCTTATAATTTGAAAGCTGCTACAGAGTAACAAATGAGAAACACCATTAGACAGTTCCTAAAGCTCTTGGATACATTTTCCCTACTGAGATAGTGTCACATCAAACAGATTTGGACTTTCACTCTAAAGCCTTTAAAACAACAACTGATAGAATCCAAGAGACCTTGGGGAAGAAAAAAAAAGGAATGATTAAGTCCCTACAATAAGAAAATATCTGGATGGATTTAAAGCCTTGGAAAGATTGTTGACAGGATAATGATTGATAAATCACTTTTAATTTAATACCCACTGTATTTCCTCAAAGTAAATATTATATTAAATAAAGGCAGAAGGAACCTTCTATTAGTAAACCTAAATGTTTTAATAAAACCACCATTATTAAACTAATACAAGATAAAAATTATCTGACTTCAAAAAGTAGTTACCAAACTTATTTTACTCTGGTGATATTTATACAATATAATATCATAATAACTCATTAAAAAACAAGTTATATAAACTTGGTAGCATGTAAATAGTATATAGTGCTCCCTCAGAGACTATTTACAAGGGTTTCTCAAACTATAACTACTATTGACTCCACTATTAATTATTCATGTTGTAGCTGATGTATTCTTTTATTTCCCTGGATTACTAGAGGTAAGGGTGGGAAGGATGAGAAGTGAGGAGGAGGGGGGCTTCCCTGGTGGCGCAGTGGTTGAGAATCTGCCTGCCAATGCAGGGCACACGGGTTCGAGCCCTGGTCTGGGAAGATCCCACATGCCGCGGAGCGGCTGGGCCTGTGAGCCACAATTGCTGAGCCTGCGCGTCTGGAGCCTGTGCTCCGCAACAAGAGAGGCCGCGATAGTGAGAGGCCCACGCACCGCGATGAAGAGTGGCCCCCGCTTGCCGCAACTAGAGAAAGCCCTCGCACAGAAACGAAGACCCAACACAGCCGTAAATAAATAAATAAATAAATAAATAAATAAGGTCATTAAAAAAAAATTTAAAAATTAAAAAAAAAAAGAAGTGAGGAGGAGGGAGGAGGGAAGAGGAGGAAGTGGGGAAGGGGAGAGGGAAGAGGGAGGAAGAAAGACAATTATGATAAAGGGTTAAAGAAATATGCCACAAAAAGAGAACTACATACATAGGTTAAAATTATATGTAGGGCTTCTGTGGTGGCGCAGTGGTTAAGAATCCACCTGCTAATGCAGGGGACACGGGTTCAAGCCCTGGTCCGGGAAGATCCCATATGCCGTGGAGCAACTAAGCCCGTGGGCCACAAGTACTGAGCCTGTGCTCTAGAGCCCATGAGCCACAACTATTGAGCCCTCACACCACAACTACTGAAGCCCATGCGCCTAGAGCCCATGCTCCACAACAAAGAGAAGCCACCATAGTGAGAAGCCCACCCACCACAATGAAGAGTAGCCCCCACTCACCGCAACTAGAGAAAGCCTGCGCACAGCAACGAAGACCCAACGCAACCAAAAATAAAATAAATACATTTAAAAAAAATAAAATAAAATTATATGTATGTAAATCAGATGTAGTTGGACAATTCAAAACTGGAAATGGAGTTGTGGTTTCTCACCAGAAAGTCAAAGAATCACACAATTGTTAAACAGGAAAAGACCTTCTTAGCACATTGTCAATCTTACTCTCTACCAAGCATTGCCAAGGAATGGAGTCAACATTGGAGACAAGTAAGGGAAAAGCCCTAAATCTATTAAATCATTGCTTTGATCTAGAAAGTCTTATAAAAATGAAAAAATTGTTAATCTTAGAAATCAACTTCTCCCAATGAATCTGTAGAGAAAAAAACATGTAAACATAACCAAATCAATATAAACTCACTTCTATAAAATTTATAAACCAAATAAATGACTCACTACATCGCTTTCAGAGTCTCTCAACTGTAAGTTCAAGCAGACTTCCTGCCTCGTTATACCATCTAAAGTTGTTCCAGCAAATGTGTTTTCCTATTTGTTACTTTAGCGTTTTAATTAAAATTTAAAAGTAATTTAATTTACTGTTATTTTGAATTATTGTCTTTTCTGTGTACTTCCCTCAACCCAAGTCAATTCTGAAAGCTGCTTTCAAAAAGTTACATGTTTTCCTAATAGGGAGTATGCTGGGAAACATTTTTCTTTCTTTGAAATTCTAAAATTATTTTACAAACCCATCCTACTTTATATTCATGTTTTATGAATCATTTCAGTAGCTAGTAACATTTTTTTTTAGAAATCTTGATTTTTTTTTAAATGCATGATTTAAAAATGTTTAGTGAATCTTACAGTCATTTTTCCTTTAAGGAACAAATATAAGACATAATTAAAAGATCAGGCAGACTTGGAGTTAGGAGAGGTAGCTCATGTTTCAGGAATACCTTGGGAAAGCAGCTTAAATTTCTTTAGACTCAATTTTTTAACGTAAAATGGACTAAAGTACTCTCTGGCCAATTCCACCTCCAAAATCCTATTATTCAATAACCTATTTCATAAGAAAAGTCAATAGAAATGTAGAAGGCAACAACCAGACATTCATTTTACAAACAACTTTGTACCTATAGAGAACTTTCTTTAAAATATATCACTGATTTTTAGAGACAATCGTAACTCATTTTCAAAGAGTCACCTCACTTCTTCTGATAAATTTATCTCTTGACTCAGAAAAGCGATATTGTCCATGATGAAAATTAAAACATTTTAAATTACACATTTTAAAGAATGAGTCAAAATCTAACAAACCTTCATTAAAACAGTCAAGGATTAAGCACTTACTTTCACTTGAAGATCCTCAGAACTTTCGGTCGCCATGTACAAAGAAAGCAGGACAGGCAAAGTGTTTGTGACCGCGACAGCCCGTGCGTGCTCTGGAGTGTGCCTCCCGATCTGTCCCAAGGCCCAGGCAGCAGCAGCCTTAATATGATCTTCTGGCTCTTCTGACAAGCAGACTGACAGCTGGGGCACACCCTGCAGCGTTGATCAGAAGAGCAAGAGTTATGAATCCAGAGCAGGATTAAAGCGTCTTCCCTGTCTCTCAAACATTAGAAGGAATCATTTTGGTCTTGATCCTTTTCTTAAACGGTTCAATAAATGAGCACTTCACAGGGGCTGTCATTTTTCAAGTCAATAAAATGACTAGAACTAATTTACCTTAATTATCTGTAACAATCCAACTAAACTAAATATCTCTGCTAGCGTTTACTCCCCAAACAGAGGCGTTTAACCAAAAAACAGATGCCACAGACTAGTATTTAGGCAAAACCAGATTCCACTGTGACAAATTAAAAATGCGTAGGATTTTAAAACCTTTTGCTTGAGGGGAGGCCGGCTGGGGCCGGCGCACACATCCCAGACGCAGCCGGGCCGGTGACTCGGCTGCAGGTGGCGCCCCAGAGTCCAGGGAAGCGGCGGGGGGCGCAGGACGCAATCCGAGGTCGCCCCCGGGGCAAAGAATTTCCAGATCTGATCAGGGAGCTGGACTCCTCTGTGTCACCACTTAGAACACACATCCTTTCTTTGTTACCAATATCATTGATCATCAACCACCCCAGACATCTGCATGTGTGACTTTAAAAAGCCAATGCAGCAGCATTTTGGTTGAAGGATGAGACCTTCAAGATGGCAGAAGAGTAAGACGTGGAGATCACCTTCCTCCCCACAAATACATCAGAAATACATCTACATGTGGAACAACTCCTACAGAACACCTACTGAACGCTGGCAGAAGACCTCAGACCTCCCAAAAGGCAAGAAACTCCCCACATACCTGGGTAGGGCAAAAGAAAAAAGAAAAAACAGACACAAAAGAATAGGGACAGGACCTGCACCTCAGGGAGGGAGCTGGGAAGGAGGAAAAGTTTCCACACACTAGGAAGCCCCTTTACTGGTGGAGACGGGGTAGGGGTGGGGGTGGGGAAGCTTGGGAGCCACGGAGGAGAGCGCAGCAACAGGGGTGCGGAGGGCAAAGTGGAGAGATTCCCGCACGGAGGATCGGTGCCGACCAGCACTCACCAGCCTGAGAGGCTTGTCTGCTCACCGCCAGGGCAGGTCGGGCGCTGGGAGCTGAGGCTCAGGCTTTGGAGGTCAGATCCCAGGGAAAGGACTGGGGTTGGCGGCGTGAACACAGCCTGAAGGGGCTAGTACGCCACAGCTAGCCGGGAGGGAGTCCGGGAAAAGGTCTGGAGCTGCCAAAGAGGCAAGAGACCATTGTTTCGGGTGCGCAAGGAGAGGGGGTTCAGAGCGCTGCTTAAAGGAGCTCCAGAGACGGGCGCGAGCTGCGGCTGTCAGCACGGACCCCAGAGACGGGCATGAGACGCTAAGGCTGCTGCTGCCGCCACCAAGAAGCCTGTGTGCGAGCACAGGTCACTCTCCACACCGCCCCTCCTGGGAGCCTGTGCAGCCCGCCACGGCCAGGGTCCCGTGATCCAGGAACAACTTCCCCGGGAGAACGCACGGCGCCCCTCAGGCTGGTGCAACGTCACGCAGGCCTCTGCCGCCGCAGGCTCGCCCCGCATTCCGTACCCCTCCCTCCCCCCGGCCTGAGTGAGCCAGAGCCCCCTAATCAGCTGCTCCTTTAACCCCGTCCTGTCTGAGCAAAGAACAGACGCCCTCAGGCGACCTACACGCAGAGGGGGGTCCAAGTGCAAAGCTGAACCCCAGGAGCTGTGCGAACAAAGAAGAGAAAGGGAAATTTCTCCCAGCAGCCTCAGAAGCAGCGGATTAAAGCTCCACAATCAACTTGACGTACCCTGCATCTGTGGAATACCTGAATAGACAACGAATCGTCCCAAATTGAGGCAGTGGACTTTGGGAGCAATGATATATATATTTTTTTCCTTCTCCTCTTTTTGTGAGTGTGTATGTGTATGCTTCTTTGTGTGATTTTGTCTGTATAGCTTTGTTTTTACTATTTGTCCTAGGGTTCTGTCTGTTTTTGTTTCTTTGTTTTTAAGTATAGTTTTTAGTGCTTCTTATCATTGGTGGATTTGTTTTTCGCTTCAGTTGCTCTCTTCTTTCTTTTTTTTTATTACTTTTTAATTTTTTTATTTTTAATAATTATTTTTTATTTTAATAACTTTATTTTATTCCCTCCCTCCCTCTCTCTCTCTCTCTCTTTCTTTCTTTCTTTCTCCCTTTTCTTCTGAGCCGTGTGGCTGACAGGGTCTTGGTCCTCTGGCCAGGTGTCAGGCCTGTGCCTCTGAGGTGGGAAAGCCGAGTTCAGGACACTGGTCCACCAGAGACCTCCCAGCTCCACATAATATCAAACGGCGAAAGCTCCCCCAGAGATCTCCATCTCAACGCTAAGACCCAGTCCCACTCAATGACCAGCAAGCTACAGTGCTAGACACCCTATGCCAAACAACTAGCAAGACAGGAACACAACCCCACCCATTAGCAGAGAGCCTGCCTAAAATCATAATAAGGTCACAGACACCCCAAAACACACCACCAGACACAGTCCTGCCCACCAGAAAGACAAGATCCAGCCTCATCCACCAGAACACAGGCACTAGTCCCCTCCACCAGGAAGCCTGCACAGCCCACTGAACCAACCTTAACCACTGGGGGCAGACGCCAAAAACAATGGGAACTACGAACCTGCAGGCTGCAAAAAGGAGACCTCAAACACAGTAAGTTAAGCAAAATGAGAAGACAGAGAAACACACAGCAGATGAAGGAGCAAGGTAAAAACCCACCAGACCAAACAAATGAAGAGGAAATAGGCAGTCTACCTGAAAAAGGATTCAGAGTACTGATACTAAAGATGATCCAAAATCTTGAAATAAAATGGAGAAAATACAAGAAATGTTTAACAAGGACCTAGAAGAACTAAAGAGCAAACAAACAATGATGAACAACACAATAAGTGAAATTAAAAATTCTCTAGAAGGAATCAATAGCAGAATAACTGAGGCAGAAGAACAGATAAGTGACCTGGAAGATAAAATACTGGACATAATTACCGCAGAGCAGAATAAAGAAAAAAGAATGAAAAGAATTGAGGAGAGTTTCAGAGACCTCTGGGACAATATTAAATGCACCAACACATGAATTATAGGGGTCCCAGAAGAAGGGGAGAAAAAGAAAGGGACTGAGAAAATAATTGAAGAGATTAGAGTCGAAAACTTCCCTAATATGGGAAAGGAAATAGTCAATCAAGTCCAGGCAGCGCAGAGAGTCCCATACAGGCTAAATCCAAGGAGAAACACGCCAAGACACATACTAATCAAACTATCAAAGATAAAATACAAAGAAAAAATATTAAAAGCAGCAAGGGAAAAACAACAAATAACATACAAAGGAATCCCCATAAGGTTAACAGCTGATCTTTCAGCAGAAACTCTGCAAGCCACAAGGGAGTGGCAGGACATATTTAAAGTGATGAAAGGGAAAAACCTACAACCAAGATTCGTCTACCCAGCAAGGATCTCATTCAGATTCGGCGGAAAATTAAAAGCTTTACAGACAAGCAAAAGCTAAGAGAATTCAGCACCACTAAAGCAGCTTTACAACAAATGCTAAAGGAACTTCTCTAGGCAGGAAACAGAAGAGAAGGAAAAGACCTACAATAACAAACCCAAAACAATTAAGAAAATGGTAATAGGAACATACATATCGATAATTACCTTAAATGTAAATGGATTAAATGCTCCCACCGAGACATAGACTGGCTGAATGGATACAAAAACAAGACCCGTATATATGCTGTCTACATGAGACCCACTTCAGACCTAGTGACACATACAGACTGAAAGTGAGGGGATGGAAAAAGGTATTCCATGCAAATGGAAATCAAAAGATAGCTGAAGTAGCAATTCTCATATCAGACAAAATAGACTTTAAAATAAAGACTATTACAACAGACAAAGAAGGACACTCCCTAATGATCAAAGGACCAATCCAAGAAGAAGATATAACAATTGTAAATATTTATGCATCCAACATATGAGCACCTCAATACATACGGCAAGTGCTAACAGTCATAAATGGGGAAATCGACAGTAACACAATCATAGTAGGGCACTTTAAGACCCCACTTTCACCAAAGGACATATCATCCAAAATGAAAATAAATAAGGAAACACAAGCTTTAAATGATACATTAAACAAGATGGACTTAATATTTATAGGACATTCCATCCAAAAACAACAGAATACACTTTCTTCTCAAGTGCTCATGGAACGTTCTCCAGGATAGATCATACCTTGGGTCACAATCAAGCCTTGGTAAATTTAAGAAAATTTAAATCGTATCAAGTATCTTTTCTGACCACAATGCTATGAGACTAGATATCAATTACAGGAAAAAGTCTGTAAAAAAGACAAACACATGGAGGCTAAACAATACACTACTAAACAACCAAGAGATCACTGAAGAAATCAAAGAGGAAAAAATACCTAGAAACACGTGACAATGAAAACACAATGACCTAAAACCTATGGGATGCAGCAAAAGCAGTTCTAAGAGGGAAGTTTATAGCAATACAATCCTACCTCAAGAAACAAGAAGCATCTCAAATAAACAACCTAACCTTACCCTAAAGCAATTAGAGAAAGAAGAACAAAAAAAAAACCCCAAAGCTAGCAGAAGGAAAGAAATCATAAAGATCAGATCAGAAATAAATGAAAAAGAAATGAAGGAAATGATAGCAAAGATCACTAAAACTAAAAGCTGGTTCTTTGAGGAGATAAACAAAATTGATAAACCATTAGCCAGACTCATCAAGAAAAAAAGGGAGAAGACTCAAATCAATAGAATTAGAAATGAAAAAGGAGAAGTAACCACTGACACTGCAGAAATAAAATGATCATGAGAGATTACTACAAGCAACTCTATGCCAATAAAATGGACAACCTGGAAGAAATGGACAAATTCTTAGAAAAGCACAACCTCCTGAGATTGAACCAGGAAGAAATAGAAAATATAAACAGACCAATCACAAGCACTGAAAGTGAGACTGTGACTAAAAATCTTCCAACAAACGAAAGCCCAGGACCAGATGGCTTCACAAGAGAATTCCATCAAACATTTAGAGAAGAGCTAACACCTATCCTTCTCAAACTCTTCCAAAATATAGCAGAGGGAGGAACACTCCCAAACTCATTCTACGAGGCCACCATCACCCTGATACCAAAACCAGACAATGATGTCACAAAGAAAGAAAACTACAGGCCAACATCACTGATGAACATAGATGCAAAAATCCAACAAAATACTAGCAAACAGAATCCAACAGCACATTAAAAGGTTCATACACCATGATCAAGTGGGGTTTATCCCAGGAATACATGGATTCTTCAATATATGCAAATCAAACAATGTGATAATGCCATATTAACAAATTGAAGGGTAAAAACCATATGATCATCTCAACAGATGCAGAAAAAGCTTAGGACAAAATTCAACACCAATTTATAATAAAAACCCTCCAGAAAGTAGGCATAGAGGGAACTTACCTCAACATAATAAAGGCCATATATGACAAACCCACAGCCAACATCATTCTCAATGGTGAAAAACTGAAACCATTTCCACTAAGATCAGGAACAAGACAAGGTTGCCCACTCTCACTGCTATTATTCAACACAGTTCTGGAAGTTTTAGCCACAGCACTCAGAGAAGAAAAAGAAATAAAAGGAATCCAAATAGGAAAAGAAGTAAAACTGTCACTGTTTGCAGATGACATGATACTATACATAGAGAATCCTAAAGACTCTACCAGAAAACTGCTAGAGCTAATCA
Organism: Balaenoptera borealis; assembly: GCF_965194805.1. NCBI lineage: Eukaryota > Metazoa > Chordata > Mammalia > Artiodactyla > Balaenopteridae > Balaenoptera > Balaenoptera borealis. Next base: position 171,889,434 of record NC_138866.1, on the reverse strand, counting down.
ATGAATTTGGCAAAGTAGCAGCATACAATATTAATGAACAGAAATCTCTTGCATTCCTATACACTAATGATGAAAAATCTGAAAGAAATTAAGGAAACACTCCCATTTACCATCGCAACAAAAAGAATAAAATACCTAGGAATAAACCTACCTAAGGAGACAAAAGACCTGTATGCAGAAAACTATAAGACACTGATGAAAGAAATTAAAGACGATACAAAGAGATGGAGAGATAAACCATGTTCCTGGATTGGAGGAATCAACATTGTGAAAATGACTATACTACCCAAAGCAATCTACAGATGCAATGCAATCTCTATCAAAGTATCAATGGCATTTTTCACAGAACTAGAACAAAAAATTTCACTATTTGTATGGAAACACAAAAGACCCTGAACAGCCAAAGCAATCTTGAGAAAGAAAAATGGAGCTGGAGGAATCAGGCTCCTGAACTTCAGACTAAACTACAAAGCTACAGTAATCAAGACAGTATGGTACTGGCACAAAAACAGAAATATAGATCAATGGAACAGGATAGAAAGCCAAGAGATAAACCCAGGCACATATGGTCACCTTACCTTTGATAAAGGAGGCAAGAATATACAGTGGAGAAAAGACAGCCTCTTCAATAACTGGTGCTGGGAAAACTGGCCAGCTACATGTAAAAGAATGAAATTAGAGCACTCCCTAACACCATACACAAAAATAAACTCAAAATGGATTAAAGACCTAAATGTAAGGCCAGACACTATAAAACTCTTAGAGGAAAACATAGGCAGAACATTCTGTGACATAAATCACAGCAAGATCCTTTTTGACCCAGCTCCTAGAGAAGTGGAAATAAAAACAAACAAATGGGACCTAATGAAACTTAAAAGCTTTTGCACAGCAAAGGAAACCATAAACAAGATGAAAAGACAGCCCTCAGAATGGGAGAAAATATTTGCAAATGAAGCAACTGACAAAGGATTAATCTCCAAAATTTACAAGCAGCTCATGCAGCTCAATATCAAAAAAAACAAACAATCCAATCCAAAAATGGGCAGAAGACCTAAATAGACATTTCTCCAAAGAAGATATACAGATTGCCAACAAACACATGAAAGAATGCTCAACATCACTAATCATTAGAGAAATGCAAATCAAAACTACAATGAGGTATCACCTCACACCGGTCAGAATGGCCATCATCAAAAAATGTACAAACAATAAATACTGGAGAGGGTGTGGAGAAAAGGGAACCCTCTTGCACTGTTGGTGGGAATGTAAATTGATACAGCCACTGTGGAGAACAGTATGGAGGCTTCTTTAAAAACTAAAAATAGAATTACCATATGACCCAGCAATCCCACTACTGGGCATATACCCTGAGAAAACCATAATTCAAAAAGAGTCATGTACCACAATGTTCATTGCAGCTCTATTTACAATAGCCAGGACATGGAAGCAACCTAAGGGTCCATCGACCGATGAATGGATAAAGAAGATGTGGCACATATATACAATGGAATATTACTCAGCCATAAAAAGAAACAAAATTGAGTTATTTGTAATGAGGTGGATGGACCGAGAGTTTGTCATACAGAGTGAAGTAAGTCAGAAAGAGAAAAACAAATACCGTATGTGGGCAGGACAGGAATAAAGACGCAGACGTAGAGAATGGACTTGAGGACACGGGGAGGGGGAAGGGTAAGCTGGGACGAAGTGAGAGATTGGCATGGACTTATATATACTACCAAATGTAAAACAGATAGCTAGTGGGAAGCAGCTGCATAGCACAGGGAGATCAGCTCGGTGCTTTGTGACCACCTGGAGGGGTGGGAGGGAGACGCAAGAGGGAGGAGATATGAGGATACATGTATATGTATAGCTGATTCACTTTGTTATAAAGCAGAAACATACCATTGTAAAGCAATTATACTCCAATGAAGATGTTAAAAAAATAAAAATGAAACCTTTTGCTTTCCATTGTTAAAAAAGTTAATTTAGAATCCTTTTAAAAATTGACTTTTCACCAAGTATAACAGATCTGAGAACAAAATACCTACTATAGATCCAAAATCAAATGAATAATATGAGCAAGAATCCTATTTAAGTAAATTTTAGGTGAAATATATTCACTAAAACCTTTTCTGAAATAGTAAATTTCCATTAATTTTGGTCAACATTTAAATGATAGTTTTGCCCATTTTAACATGATTGAATGTCAAAGTAGGGATGAGTACTTTTGTTACACAGATGGCACATGCTTATATCTTGCACTTCAAACTTCAGTTTTATCTAAATAATCAAAACAGAATTAACTAAAGGGCCTCAAATGCATCACAGTTTATATACCCAAGGAAGAGTCAAATAACCAAATCAAATTATAATTCATTCTGTATAGGCATAATTTTCTAACTTGAGACTAGAAGAATTATCACCTTAAATTTAGTACCACAAAAGCCACTATCACATGGGTCATGCTACCACAGCAAAGGCCAAATGATCATATATACTTTTTTTCCCTCCACCTTTAAATTAGGTTTTTAAGACCAATTTCTTAAAGAAGAGATCCACCATAGTTCGTTGACTTCTTTCTTACGACTAAAAATGTGTCTGCCCATACAAAAAAAAAAAAAGGTCAGAATCTTTCTATCTTCAGAATGAGGCAACTCTCCAGAAAGTCCACACTTCTGAGACGTACCAAGACTGAAGAAGCAGGAGGAAGAGAAGACAGCCCCCTTTACCCCATGCCCAACACTCTGACTTACTGGCCTCAGTTGTTTTGAACAGCAGATGAGACAAGGAGCGTTGAGTGTGCTTTGAATATTAGAAAGTACTATTTAGATTGGAGGTGTTGTCAGTCCTGACAGTACCACACGGAACGGGAAAGGACGAGGCAGTGTGGCGTGGTCTGCCTCAAGCTGCTGCTGCTCCCACCTTGATCTTCAATTAAATGGAAGATAGACCAGATGGGAGAGGCCAGAAGCAGCCCCAGACCAAAGGCAGGGAGCACCTCCTGGCTAGTCTGGGGAAGAAACACAGGAAGCAAAAGCAATTGCTGCTTCCTTCCTCATCCTTCCTACAGCAGGCTTTCTGACTATCCACGGAAGCACCGAGAATCAAGAATCCTGATCACATCCCCATGGTGACCCTTCAGGAAGCAGCACTACTGCTCTAGTCACTATCAGAGTCTTTGGTAACAGAAGAACAAAAGGAAAAGTTAGACATAAAAAGGGAGTGAAGTAAAGAATTATCAAGGAATAGGCAGAAAATAAAGATCTGAGGCTCATTTTTATTCTGAGGATTAGCAAAGGATAAAAAAAAAAAAAATCCACACTTCTGTTTAACATACAGCAGCAGGTTTTCCATGCCGATAAGAAACCCACATCCTAGAGGGTTGCCAGAGACACTGGGAGCACACAGCCTTTGAAGCATGCTTCAGGAGATCAATATTTATTCATTCAACAAATATTTTTTGAGCACCTACTATGAGCCAGGGCTACGTGATCTGGTGGGTTAATTCCAAGTTGTAAATTGAGATAAGGCCAAATCCCTAGAGCAAGGAAACAGCATGTCAGAAACATGCGATCCAACATGTGCTCTGAATTGCCCATGTCTAAGAAGAGAAATTAGCTCATTGAAGCTGAAGGAGAGAGAGCCATCCATTGTCATCTCCTGCCCAAATGGCAGGAAGGGGGAGAATGTACGGAACAATAAAAATGACCACTGGGCATGTCATTTATGATAGCTGTCTTTAATCAAAGTATGCTTTACATATTTGTAAAGCCCATCCTTCCAGATACAAATACATGGTATTTAGATATAGGTGATACTAACACTCAGAGGTGTTGACATTTTATTGATATTAAACACTGAGTAAAACTTTAAACTTCCTGCCAAGTAAACTTTACTTCAAGCACTGCTTTGGGAAACTTACTAATAAGCCTTGAAGAAAGCCGGTAATTCTTTGACTCCGGTCAGCTATATTTTACACTCTGTGGGATAGTATTAATCTGCGGTTCTGTCTTAGAGTACCTCACTGCAATAACTAGAGGAAAAGGAAGCAAGAACAAACCTTGGAAATGATGACCGCCATTGCCAGGTTCTCAGAATGAGCTGCCACGTAGCCAAGCATCATGATGCCCGGCAGCCTTACGTTTCCTTTGCAGGACCCCATGCAGTCGATTATGGCAGCAACTGCCCCCGTGTTCACTATCAGCTGAGAAAGCTAAGAGAAAAGAAGGAGAGCTAGATAACCATGGCCCTAAAGTGTCAGATGATCTTTAAATATTACCTTAGCATTGCCAAATTTTAAAATTTAGGACCTAAAAAACATCTGGTAAAATCTGAAACATCATTTAGTGAAATTATTATATTTATCAAAGACATGTACAAGGGTAACAATCCTGCTATTTCTAACGTACAGAATATGCTCACGTGAGGAGCCTCTCTGTGGTGCAATTTTTCTCGCACGACTCTATCCTTATCATAATGGATGTCAAAATTCCTCACCTAAACACTAAGCCTAGGGCTAGTTCATAACTAGCTAACTGCTGAAACCCCCCCATCACAATGCGTGAGTATGAATTGGATTAATCACTGAATGCTGAAAGGTGAGATCAGACTTGAAATAGTCTAGCCTCATTATCCCTCCTTTGCTAGCAATGATCTCTAGCTGACTGCACTCCAGTCTTGAAAAATCTCAACCAGATAAAGATGTTGGGTGAAATAAAGAATGAGGACTTGGGACTTCCCTGGTGGTCCAGTGGCTAAGACTCCGAGCTCCCAATGCAGGGGGCCCGGGTTCGATCCCTGGTCGGGGAACTAGATCCCACGTGCCGCAACTAAAGATCCCCCACGCCACAACGAAGATCCTGTGTGCTGCAACTAAGACCCGGCGCATCCAAATAAATAAATAAATATTAAAAAAAAAAAAGAATAAGGACTTAAAAGTTTAGTGAAATGAAACTGATTAGTGAAAATATACACAGAAAAAGACATAACTTCAGAATCTACCCAGGTTCACTTCGTCTCTATTCCTTTCCCACCTCACACCTCAGAGCAGGAACCACTGTGCAAGAGCAGCTGTTAGAGCGGTTACGCCAGGTCAGGGGGCCTGATGGTCTCTCCCAACCTGGAGGGGCACCATCTCTCACTACGCCCAGCTGACCTAGAGTGACAGGACGACAAAGGTCCATGGTCCCTACAGTCTAGAAATGGAAAGCAGAAAATGATTAAAAACTGAGACTTCAGACTCAAACTCCATTGATGTAACCCAGTGGTTCTCAACTGGGGGCACTCTTGTCCCCCTAGGAAACATTTAGTAATACGTGGGGACATTTTTGATCGTCACAACTTGGGGGAGGGGTGCTACTGGCATCTGGTGGGCAGAGGCCAGGGAAGCTGCTAAAGGTCCATCCTGCAGTGTACAGGACAGCCCCTCACAACAGAGAGCGATGTGGTCCAAAGTGTCAACAGTGCTGAGGATGAGAAACCCTCAGAACATGTGGCACCGCCCCTGAGCCCTGTGAACAAATTGATGTTTTACTTAAAAACTAAAACTAACTGCATACTGTTGTATTTTGAAGCTGTTTTTTTTTTTTCCTTGTTTTACCTCAGGTGTATGTTTTGCAATCTCTCTAATTAAAGTGGAAGCATTTTTCTTCACGTATTCATCTTTGTCCTTCAGACAGGTAAGTACAGCTGGAAAAATCTCTGCTTCAACCACCATTTCTGCTAGATCCACAGAATGTTTCGCAATCTGACTGAGAGCTGAAAGGACCTGACGCTGTTGAGCAAAATCCAAACCCAAATGTTACACAGAGTCCACTGTGGAGTTCAGACATAATTTAAACAGCTTCGTACACATTCAAATTCCTTTATAAAGAGGAAAAAACAATCACACATCCAACATAATCTAGGAGTCTCGAGGCATTCACATCCTAGTCTTCTTATACCTAAATACTCAATTTCTTAAATTCCCTAATTTCCAAGTTAAACATCTTAGTTCACACTATTGACTATTTAAATCTCTTATCAATTGAGGCTGGTCAAAGAATATGACCCTGGGATGAATACTATTTCTTAATTATGCAATACTTAAATTGTTAATTTATGATAAACACAGTAATGTAATACAGTAACAATCAAGCAGAACTAACATTTTGGGATATTGCCAATATCATTTTTAGAAACTTTGCATTGCTTAATTAACATTAACAATTTTTAAATCTTATAGAATATAACTATTAGAATATAAAAGTATAATTGGTGACTATTAACTGAAAATTAGATTTTAGAAAGCTATAAAAAAGACTAATATAAACATGGCAAATTTTACAGGAAACTTAAATATAACAGTGGGCTAGAAAATCTTTAGGTCCCTTCTAACCCTGAGATTTAATCATTACGTGATTCCTTATTTTAATTATTAGTACTAATTCTGATGCTATTTCTAGTTTTCAGCGTTGCACATACTTTTTCCCAGTCACATCTTTACTGTCTAATCCTTACAGCATAGTTTTCACATATTAAAGGACCAAATACATAATATATTCATATCTGTTTTCCATGATAATTTACTAATTATTTAAAAATGTATAATATTAGTGCACACATTTCCATCTTCTTAGATTATCGGAATCCTGGTTTGTTTGTTTCTTTATTTTTAAATACCTTCAGCTTAGCATCAGGGTTCAGGATCATCTGGGCTAAGTGAGCAATTGCTCCTGCGTCCACCACTGTCTGTGCTAACTCTGGAGAATGCTTTGCAGTATCACTGAGGGCCGAAGCAGCAATCCTTTTCAAAGCAATTTCTGGCTCTTGGATACAGAGCACTAAAAGAGGAATGGCTCCGGCGTCCACCACAGCTTGTGACAGCTCTGTGGGTCCAAGAAAAGTAATTAAGTGAGTATGGGTGACTGACCCTTGTACAAGCCACTTTTCACCCTGACAGATACAGCAAAGGGAAAAGGGGAGGGTGTACTTCACTGTCTCGACATCTGCATTTCAAATCAGGCTTCCTGGTTTCATGAACCATGTGGACCAATACTGAGCTGAAAAGAATACAGGTCAATAGATGGACCTCCATTTACATGAACACATTTGAGGTAGATTAAGCTGAAATGGCTTCCTATTCTTTTTTTTTTTTTTTTTTCAAGAGAGTAAGCAGATGTCAGCTGTTTAAGCTCTGACAATTCTGCACTTCTCAATAGGCAAGCATTTTATGCATGGTTTACAATAACAGAGAAAATTAAAGTACCAAAAATTTACCAACCACACTAATTAGGCAGTATTTTGTGCTATTTACATGAGTAAACATTAACATGAATCTTGTGCCAATAATGTCGATTTTTAAATTCCTTTCATCTTATTGTACTTTTAAAAGATTTTTAAAAAAACTTTGTACAATATTAAAAGGTGTATTTTCATTGTACATATAAAAACACTTTCAAAAATGAGAACTACAACTGAACAGGCTTTAATATATATAAATGTTAATGTAAGATAAAGAAATAAATTTATCTTAAGCATTTTACACGTCAAAAATAGTATCTTTTGTATATACATGTTGATTCACCTGTGTGCCCAAAAATAACAGCTATAAAAAATAACACATTTTAAAATTATAGAGAACAGGAGACAAGCAGGCAGACCCATATAATATACGTGTAAAAACTGTTGAAAAGCATAAAACAGTGCACAGTTACAGATTCTACTCTCACTGTACTCATGGCCTTTCTTGCTGAATCACATATACCCATTTCTATAATCTCTTCCTTTCAAATTATGCTCTCATTTTCTCAGATTTATAGCGCCTTGGCAATTTATGTCTTAATAGCCAAGCTATCAATTCAGCATATCTCTTAGTCTTTAAAGAAAATACAGTCTTTAATTTTTCAAAAGATTGGTAATATCACATTTTCGAAAAGGAAATAATGTTAGAAAATACAGGTTAGTGTCCAACACTTGTTTTCCTTCAATTATTATAATTATCTTAGAAGTCCCGATATTGCATAAACGACTCATTCATTCTTTCATTAAACAAGTATTAATGGAAGGTTATTATGTGTCAGACTCATTCAACACGGGTGCAGATGACATACTTCTACAAATTAACACTGCACTGATTAGCAAATATGTTTCAATTAAAAAACCCAAGTGTGAAATATGAACTACAACGGGAAGTTCATCTATTTATGTATTTTCACTTTTATACAGTTTCTAAGAGTAAAGAATCTGCAGTAAACAACTGTTTAAAAAACAGTTAATATGGGCTTCCCTGTGGCACAGTGGTTAAGAATCCGCCTGCCAATGCAGGGGACACGGGTTCAAGCCCTGGTCCGGGAAGATCCCACATGCCGCGGAGCAACTAAGCCCATGCGCCACAACTACTGAGCCTGCGCTCTAGAGCCTGTGCTCCGCAACAAGTGAAGCCACCAGAATGAGAAGCCCGCGCACCGCAACAAAGAGTAGCCCCCGCTCTCCACAACTAGAGAAAGCTTGTGCACAACAACGAAGACCCAATGCAGCCAAAATTAAATAAATAAATTTTTTTTAAAGTTAATAAACTATTAATAAACAGTTAATAAAACTATTAATAAAAACAAAGTGTTAATAAAAACAAAGTTCTTTTAAACAAAATTTATCATCTTTGTAATTCCCATACATTTTATTCTTTCCTTGAGTAACTGAGTACCGTATCCTCCTTTTCCTGAACTCTATAATGCTAATAATAAAGCAAACTCAGTTCTTCTGACTTGTTACCCATTCCCTCCAAAGCTGTTTTCCACTCTGTCTGGATCAGTGATGCTAAATGAGGGGAAGGCGGGGGAGGGTACCAAAGAAAGGTTTGCCTGAAGGTAATGAAGCTTCCAGGGACCTGGATGGGGTCTAGCAATTTTGTACCTGCAGTTTCATATACCTTACATCTCCAATTTATATGGTCCTACAAAACCCAGCTCTGTTCTTGGGTGGCACACATTGTAATTCATAAATGATACTGTTCTACCACTTTCATTCATATATTGGGTATAAGACAGTGTATATAAAGGTAAGAGTATAATAGGCCTAAATAATGCACACCATACTATATTACACATTCCACAGGCTATTTCATCCTGCCTCTGTCACTACTCTTTTTCCTGTGGTATATCCTTCTCCTCTTCCCTACCGTTGCTTCCTCTGGTACTTCTGTGCCAATCGCTGTTGACGTCTACCCCATAGCCTTTGTCGGTCAGGGCATGGGCTTGTGAATCAATCCTGGTGAATGGGACCTGAGCAGAAGTCAGCTAGAAGCATCTCTGAGCGGTTTTCCTCTTTAATAAACAGAAATACACAGGAGGAAACACCGCCTCTTCTTTGCTGGACATGGGCACATCTGCCTGCAAATGACATCTGGAACTCCTACAGCCATCTTGCAACTATAACAGAAGAAATTGCCAATATGCTGAGGATGGCCGAGTACAAAAATGAAAAACAGCTGGGTCCTCCAAGACACTGTTCAGCTGCATAACCAACCTTGGAACTGCCCTGACTCTGCACTTTGTGTCATGTGAAATAAAAAAATGTCCTCACTGCTTAAGCCACCTGTAGTTGATATTCTTAACTTACAGCCCCAAACATATTGATACAATTCTGTCCTCTCTCAGGCTTGGTGTATGTACTTATTTTCCTCTCTTTTCTGGTCATTGAGTGTTCATTACGTGCTTACCATGTGCTAGAAACTTGCTAGATCTTGGGGAAGCAGAATAGAGTAAAAACATTGTTCTGTTCTAGCAGACTCTGCTCAGGGTGAATATGTGAACAGACCACAGCACAGAGTGGAGCTGGGAGTCGGGTGCGTGGAGAGTTTGGGGAAACACACATGGGGTGCCGTTTCAGGCAGTGCTTCCCATCCTCCTTCCTGCTCCCCTTTTCTTCTTCTCTCTACTTTTCTACTCTAAAAAACAGCGGCAGTAACCAAAACACATACAAAAATCTGGTACACTTAAAAGTTACTCCCGGGCTTCCCTGGTGGCGCAGTGGTTGAGAATCTGCCTGCCAATGCAGGGGACACGGGTTCGAGCCCTGGTCTGGGAAGATCCCACATGCCGCGGAGCAACTGGGCCCGTGAGCCACAACTACTGAGCCTGCGCGTCTGGAGCCTGTGCTCCGCAACAAGAGAGGCCGCGACAGTGAAAGGCCCGCACACCGCGATGAAGAGTGGCCTCCGCTCGCCGCAACTAGAGAAAGCCCTCGCACAGAAACGAAGACCCAACACAGCCAAAAATAAGTAAATAAATAAATAAATAAATAAAATTGTTTTAAAAGTTCATATAAAAAAAAGTTACTCCCTATAGGAGAAATCTCAAAGAATTCATTTTTAACTCTAATTTGGAAATGAGTCTGGGTTGTTTAATTATTAAACTTAGGAAATCAAAGATTGATATGTACAGATGCTCATAAAAGGTTTGATCAAGAATAAAAAAGAGCCAATTAATTTATATTCAGTGCCTGAAAATATCTTAACCTCATTTTTTTTTCCTTAACCTAATTTTAAATTTTAAATGAATCTTCCAAAAACAAATTTTTTAAGACTACATCTTCTTTTATGCAAGAACATGTGACATAATTATATACTGTTAGGTAACCAGCAAAATTAGAAGTAGTTATGCAAAAAAAAAAAAAAAAATTCAGAGAAAGAAGGCTTTATGTTATACTAACATACTAACAAGATTTAGATGGGGTTGATGGTACTATTGGTGATATATTTTCTTCTCTATTTGACAAATTTTCTTCAATGTGATTGTTTTTAAAAAATAAAAGAAATATGAACATGTCCTTTGACCATACATATAGCTATTGCTGGGGCTAACTATACTAACATTATTATTCTAAAGAAAAATAAACACTTTAGCTTATTTCTCAATATGGAAGAAAGTTTCTTATTTTTAAAAATGGTGGGAATATATGTCTCCTTAAAACAAAATATTAGGAAAGAATGCATAATTATTCTTTGAAGAATTGCTAATATATACTAGAAATATCATCCATTTACTTTTTCACACTTTCCCTCATCTTAATTCATGCCTTTATCACAGTTAAAATATTACATTTTTTAAATGTTAAGGCTTATTCATTTTTAACAATTTTTTAGACTTCAAATTGTCAGTAGAAATATAACTATCCAATAGCACCTTCCTGATTCATAAATAATAATTAAAGCCATTGAGTGCATGCATGTAGACAACTGGTATACAGTCCTCAAATCCGATGGTCAGCTGTTTTCAGTAAAGGAATAACTAGTTCTCTTTGGCCTCCTGAATACCTCACTGCTGAGTGAAGGAATTGAAGCAGCCACCTCTACTGGACCATGACAAGCTCAGTACCACTTTAGATTTAATTTTTAAAACAAAAGGAGACACACATAAAAGGGAGGACATTTAAGATCAACAACATTCATAAAATTACTAGTATCTAAAGCTGGATGAATGGAATATTTAGGGATGACTTTATGTTGACCAGAAGGGAAGAGCACAGAAAGGAAAGTCCGTCAGCATATAATAGGCACGGCTGTAACACGTAAAACTAGATGCGTCAGGCAAAAGTGATTTTGCTTTAACAGTGCTCACAATGGCCTTAACCCCCTCCTCTTAATTGTTATGGCTAGTGGTTTGTTTAGATCAGGAGTGGTAAACACAGGGCCCAGGCAAGTAATTAAAATAAGTGAAGCCAGAAGGTGTAAGAAAAATAACTGAGTGGGAAGCACAGTAAATTGGAAAAGTATATGCACCAGCTACAAGGAGCAGCAACTACCCAGCTTCAGCCCAGCGCTGCCACATAGGAATATAGGCCAACCGTTGTCAGGTCCTTGGATTTTTCAAGAGAAGCCAGACATCTGATTTTTAATGTGAAATTGCCTGGTTTTTAAGTGTTGGGAACTTAAAAACACACTGTGTAAGACAAAATAGTGCAGGCTAAATAAAACACGTCCATCATTTTACAACCCTAGGCTTAAACCTTACACCTTCTAAAACGAGCTGTGGGGATTTTCTGGATGTAAAAAGGTGACATTCTTTCTACATTTGATTCTTGAAGACACATTCTAGAGTCATAAACGAAGAACCACTAAAGTGGTTACATAAGAAAATTCAGAGGTGAATTCCAAGAAATTGATGAAAACCTAAAAATTGGCCTGCAAAAAAAGGATGAATCTAAACATATATTATGATACTCCACTAATTTTTCTGCTCATAATGGAGATGTAAGAGGGAAGAATGTGAGCAAAATTAAGTGATCCATCATGAGAACTTATAAAAAGGACTCAAAATGAAGAGGTTCTCTGAAAGGAAAAAAAGGAAGGAAAAAAAAAATATATATATATATATTTACCATACTAATTCAAAAATAATTAGGCAAATCAAACACCTCAAAAACTCTAATTCCTTTTAACTTTATTGCTTTTTAATTTCATTTTCCAAACACTGCCTTTAACTCACTGGTTTTAAGCCCTACAAAAATTTATATTCTATTTTCTCATTAAAAATAAAATAAAGTTATGAATCTTCATTTCTTTGCATTTAGGTGGCCCTATTTATTAGTTTAAAGATAGGCTGGTTTTGCATCTGGCTGTAAAACACAACTATATCACTTCAAAACCTTTGTGAAATAAAGCGGGTTAAAAAATACATTTAAGATTTGGCTATCACTTATGATGTCAATCTTATGTTATATAATCATCCCATTCAACCAAATTTTTCATGATTTGGTGAAATTACAGTAAAAACAAATATGGAGGTGTAATCGCCAAAACTGGTTATATACTGACCATACACCAGTATGATTTTAGGAATGTCACTTTTAAAGTGGAAGAAATTTGTCTAGAAATTTGTCTAACTCAGCTGTTTACAACTGGTTTAGTTACCTACTGCTACACCAAACTTAGCTGCTTGAAACAGGAAACGTTTATAATCTTACAGTTTCTGTAGGTCAGGAATCTGGGAGCGGCTCAGCTGGATGGTTCAGGCTGTGACGTCTCACTAGGCAGCAATCAAGCCATCAGCCAGGGCTGCAGTTATCTGAGGCTTGACTGGGATACACTGGGTCTACAGGATCTTCTTCCCAGCATACCCACGGGAGTTGGAAGAAGGCATCAGTTCCTCCCCATTTCTGGGCTCTTTCATAGGCTGCTCATGATGAGACTTCCCCCAGAGTGAGTGATCCAGAGGAGAGAACCCAAGACAAAAGCCATAGTCTTTTATAATCTAACCTCAGAAGTGACATACCATCACTTCTGCTCTATTTCATTGGCGCAACGTGGGTGGAGACTACACAGGGATGTGACTAAGAAGAGGCAGGCATGGAAGCCAGCTACCAAAAAACCTTTATTCTACACCAACACATCTGAGAGAGGCAATATCCTTCTGTAGGTAGCGATGGCTCACCAGAGCTATAATTCTGAGCTGAGAAACTGATATTTCCAATCGCATGTCGGAGTGAGAAAAGGTGGCGGGAATTTGCGTATTATTATGAAAAAATCTAATGTATGATTTTTATTTATCCCTCGCTCCCACAAATGTCATTTTTCCTACCCATTATCTCCATGCCACTTCTTTCCACCCCATCTCCAGAGCCATCGGTCTAACCCTTACATATGGATTGAGTGTCTGAGAGATTAAGGGTTAACACACATACATACATATGCTTTGAAGGTTAAATAATTCTAGCTTCTTTAAAAAGTCAAGTGAGTCAAATAAGCCGTTGATCTGGAGTTAACGGGGCCTTAGTAAGAAATTACAATCAGCTGGATGGATGGCGCACTTATACAAGGCTCAAGTATAAAAAACAGCTTCAAAATACAGAAAGGAAAAGTCAAGAAGTGGAGACAAGAGAAAGAGAAGGTGGGAAAAGGGAGAGTTGGGTACGGCCTTGGAAGATCATAGGTAGCATAAGATACAAAGCCATTTTTAAAACCCCGATTTTAGCAACTTTTAGTTTTATACTTTACTCAACAGCTGAGACTAAGCTGAATTGGAAAAGGCAAAGTTACAGAGAGGGTCTGGAGTGCTCTTGTAATGAAGAAAACAATAAATTACTTGGAATTAGCTTTTTACAAAATACGCTTTTTGTATCTAGACATATTTCCATTCATTTCTACTTGCTATATATAATACTGCAACAATCATTGTAGTTTCGTTCCACCTACAATCCGCACTCTGCTGGGGGAAAAAAAAAATCCTTAGATGGAAAATGCAGATTTTATTATTCAACCTTTCGAACTTTACTGGCATCTGTTCTTTCTTCCAGCCCAGTTTTAGGCAAGTCCCTGCCTTCGAGGAGCTCAGGCTGACGGAGGAGGCTAAACAGTAAAGGGTTAGCAGTGCCCCAGTGGAATTCTCTACAAGAACACACAAAGGACAGAGGAAACAGAAACGAAACACTGGATGGCTAGAAAGTTTACAGGGTGTTTTTATACAAGTGGTCCCCGGTCAGCAGTTCTTGGGGTGACTGCCTCTGGGTGGTTAATGGAGCGACCTGTGGGCCTCCAATGTCCACTTTTATTCCTGAGGATGAGCCAGCCCAACATTGTTAATAACTGCATGATATCCCACTGAGTAAATATTCCATAATTTACTTAACCTGCCCCACCCCACCCCAGCTATTCAGGACACTTAATTGTTTTTTTTGCTTTGGGGCTTTGCCATTCTTAAGTTCAGTACAGTGAACTTCTCTGTGCATTAAGATTACATTTATTTATTAGTTATCCATTGCTACATACAAAATGACCCAAACTCAGCAGCTTAAAGCATCATTCCTTATCTCATATTTTCTGTGGGTCAGGAATCCACGAGCAGCCTAGCTGGGGGGTTCAGGCTTGGAGTTTCTCATGAAGTTGCTGTCACACTGTCTGCGGGGGCTGCAGTCGTCTGAAGGCACAACTTGGGTAGGATCTGCTTCCAAGCTCACTCATGTAGTTCTAGGAAGCTCCGGTTTCTTGCTGGTTGTCGAAGACCTTAGCTCCTCATGACATGGGCCTTTCCACAGGCTGCCTGAGTGTCCTCATGTCACAGCACCTGGCTTCCCTCAGAGCGAGTGATGAGAGAACCCCACCACAGAAGCCTCGATCCTGCAGAGCTGGTCACCTACTCTCAGAAGTGACAGACCATCACTTCTGCAGCATTCTGGTGGTGACACAGACCAATCCTGGTACGATGTGGGAGGGGACTATACAAGGGTGAGAATGCCAGGACATGGGATCTCTGAGGGGCATTTGGGAGGCTGGCTACCACGGGTCCTACATTGATACATATATACTCTAGAGGTTAGACAAACACACACATTCACACATATGTGTGTGCATGTATGTGTTTACTTAAGATAGAGGCTCAGAGGTGAAGGTCCTGAGGGGAAGAATGTTGACATTTTTTGAGGTTCTTGATATTTTTAGATTAAACCACATGAAACTGCTGTTTTTGTTAAGTCAAAACCAATCAAATATAGGTAATTTCATAAGGTCAACCTAATATGACTGCAATATTGTTTTCCAAAGGGGATTATCAGTATGTGGCCCCATCAACAATGTGCGAGTCTGGTAGTTTGGCCTCTTATAAAGTACATTTCAGCCCTTACATCAGTAAGTGATTGCTCGAAGTTGACTCATCATTTACTTCTCCTCAAATGGTAAGTTTAGTTCCACATTCCTTAACTTACTACACATATTACTGTTCAGTTATACTGATTAATAAGCATGAATATTAAGCGTGACTTTTTGAGACCACAGCATCACCACTACGTTGCCTTTTAACAACAACAAACCCCCCCCACACACACACACACAAAACACAAGAGTGCAGGCACAGGAACTCTAAGTCAGTGCTGTGAGCTGGGAATGTGAGCCACGTATAAAATTTAAAATTTTCTAGGGACTTCCCTGGTGGCGCAGTGGTTAAGAATCCACCTGCCAATGCAGTGGACACGGGTTCGAGCCCTGGTCCGGGAAGATCCCACACGCCGCGGAGCAGCTAAGCCCGTGCACCACAACTACTGAGCCTGCGCTCTAGCCCGCAAGCCGTAACTACTGAAGCCCGCATGCCCTAGAGCCTACGTGCCACAACTGCTGAGCCTGCGTACTGCAACTACTGACATATGACACAGAAAAGAATCAGGCCAGCCAGCTCTGTCTGGATTCCTTCCTTACATTATCTATTTGGTAAACAGCATGTAATCTACTCGATGTTTCTGTAGTATCAGAATGAGCCAATTCCTGCAAGCACCGCTCATCTGTGGCTGCAGCAATCTCCTCTCCTGACTGCTATTGAGCTGGAAGGGAAATTTCTCATTTGATTTAGGATATAAATGATATCCCTGGGAGAAAGAATAGTCACACATGTGGAAACCAGTCATCAGGGATTAAAAACAGAGGTATCTGGCAAGACTATCAGATACTACAAGGAGCTTAAAATGAAGAATGATGAGCTTTCATACACTTGCCTTTCTCACATTATAAAAAGGAAGACTCTTTGAAGGGTTTTGAGTAATTGCCAAGCAGTTCTGCCATAAATTGCTGTCTGACCAGAATAAATCGTTTAACCTCTCTATTTCAGTTTCCTCACCTATAATGTGTTAATGTTATATATATATATATATATATATATATAATATAATGTGTTAATAATTAAAATGTTTTAGAACACCTAATCAAACGTATTCCTCTTTGCCAGGACTGAGAACAGCCAAAGTTTATTCTGAGACAGCAAAGGTTTACAAGAGACCAAGTTTACAAGAGACAGAATTTTTAGCTAACGCTCCTAAACAAACACTGAAAACTTAAGTTTTCAGCCCAAATGTGGAAGATCATTCCTACAAAACACGTACATGGCTCCTCCTTCCTCAGGCTGCAGCCAGGCCGCTGCTCTCACCTCTGTCCCAAGTACTCTGATGACTGCCACGTGGTGCACACAAGTTCACCGGCGGCGCTCCTCCACGAAGCTGCTGTGCCACTGACGGGTGCGAGGCCAGAGCCAGGAGGCCAGGCGCAGCGAGGAAGGAGGGCCCTGAGCGCGAGGAAGCCCCTGCCTGGGCCCTACCGGTGGGAGCACCGAGGCCGCAGAGCCCACCGCCCCTCCTGCCTCGCCCCCTGTAGCTCCAAAAGCAAGACTAGTCCTTGGAAATAGTGAGAGATTTGACACCGATTAGGTAAATATGTAACCAGAGTAATTCTGCTGAGTGGGAGAATGTAGCAAGACAGAGGAAGAGGGACAACCAGTCTGAGAAGAATTCTACCTCAACCTTTATTAAGGAGCCCAGAGTAGAAAGAAGTAGCTTATTTATCTTCCGAGTAAGAGGTACATATTATCAGTTGTGTTCCGTACCTGGTGAGTCAATCGTGGAAATTTAATGAGACCATTTGCCCAGAGTTAAAACCACCACCACCACCACCATTTCTGGTGGATAGCCCCCAGTTTCCCTTGGTTATCTGTAAAATGCTTTAAAATCTATACACAGAAGTAACTTTTAGAAATTGCATTTTTCAAATAAGGAAAAGTCAGATGATGCCCATAGATTTCCCTCTTCTACTAATTGTATGCTTACTTTATTTTTGTTTCCTATGCACAAAACGTTTTTCTTTAAAGGTTCCTTTCTTATTGCCCTTAAAGGTACATTTCTTTTGCACCTCCTTTAAGGTTTATATTTATTAAACTATCTAATCAAACAACTTACCACAAATACCCAGAAGAAAACACTGAATGAATCCCTTTAATCTCAATATATTCCATTTTTAAGAGATCATCAAGAAAGAAATCAGGTTATTTGGAGGTAAATCTTCTATTTTCACTGATATTCAGGATGTGAATGATGACTTAACTGCTTACTAGATAACAATTCCCTTTCCTTCTGAGAAATCTATGCAGTAATCTCTTCTGGGAGCTTCTGGGTCCCAAGCCCCTAACTACTGTGAAATATTGAAATTACACTGGGAATTC
Source organism: Balaenoptera borealis (assembly GCF_965194805.1). NCBI lineage: Eukaryota > Metazoa > Chordata > Mammalia > Artiodactyla > Balaenopteridae > Balaenoptera > Balaenoptera borealis. The sequence continues at coordinate 171,871,486 of NC_138866.1, read as the reverse complement.
CATGTGGGAGCCAGATTATAGCAAAAAATTGGAATAGAATCCCGAAGACAGAGCCTATTTATGAACTATAATCATTTAGCCTCAGATTCAACAAAAGGGAGGTATGGAAAGGTTACCTATGGGCACCTGCCTCAGCGTATCTGTATGGTTGTCCTCAAAGCTCTCTCGCACCGCTCTTTAAAATACTCATGTTACAATCTGTTTGCCGTAAAGTCCTCTGACATTAAAAAAAAAAAAAATTACTAAATATACTCAGGTAGTTTCCCCATGATAACCAGCTTCTAATTTAAAACATTGCTTTAGTTTTCTCAATCAACATGTGTTAAACAATAGTCCTAGGGTGAAGCTACTTGGAAAACCAAAATCCAGATATTAAAGAAATAATTTTCATATACCAATTCTGAATCATTCTAAGCATAACAATAGTTTTCTTTCTCAATTTACTTTTATATCATCTTATTATTTTGTTTCCAATAGTGTCACCATTTAAAAACCAAATTAAACATAACCATGGGACAGCCACTTCCTGTTTCTGTTTTGAGTTTCTCCTTCAAAACTCTTTCAAGGAGTACTTAATGAAACTGTATGGTACAGGGGTTGACATACGGCTTTGGAGTCAAGACAGATTTAGATTCAAATTTTGGTTCCACCATGAACATGACTTCAGGTATCCTAAGTTCCACTTTCTTCCTCTTTTTAACAGGGAGAGTAATACCTGCCCTAAGTGTATCTGTAGCCAAAATGAGAGAATATCCTAAAGCATACTGCACAGAGCCAGGCACACGGTAATTACTTGATAAACGGTAGCTATTATTTTATACATGCACACACACTGAAAAATCTGGAAAACAAATTAAAAACATCCTTAATTCTATCACCCTAGTAACACAAACATGTACGTCCTTGTAATTTACGTCCACATAAAAATTTATTTTTATATTATTATAATTGTAACACGCAATTTTGTCTTTTTTTCACATTATAATCACTTTTCCATGTTGTCATGTAGGATTCATAATTACCTTTTATTTGTTGAGTGAGATTCCATTAAGTAAACTACTATAATTTAACCACTAAATTCCTGCCAAATATTTGAGGGGTTTTGGTATTAGAAATAATACTACAATAACATTTGCATGAATGCAGCTTCTTCATTCTGTGGGATTCTTTCCTAAGGATGAATTCCCAAATCAGGCTTTCCAGAGTAACCATGAACTCTTTCATGGCTTAGATTAGTTTTGCCAAATGCCTTTGCACAAGTTTATACAATTTGTAGTGCCTCCATCAGTGGACAGATACATCTTCATGCCCTCTCAAACCTTCAGTATTAATACAGTATTCATACCTTACATTTATTGATTCTTTACCATGTACCAAGCATTGGTCTATCTCATCATCCTCACAACAAATCTCTGAAGCAGTACTTCCTCTCTTGCAGATGAGGAAGTTAAGTTTCAGAAAGTTTAAAAGCCATGTCGAAGGTTACACAGCAACTAAGTAGTAGAACTTGGACTCAAACTCAGATCCTGTCCTAAGGCCACAATGCTGTTAACCACTTGGTTTTATTTCTGCTTTACTCTTTTTTTCCCCCAAATAATAATAGGTAGGAAAAGATACTTTCACTGATGTTTTAATATGCAGTTCTTTGATTATCAGCAAAGCTTACACTTTTACATATGTTTGTTTTAAAACTGTTATTTTCTTGTTGTGCTATTTGTTCATACTGTTTAGCAACTTCTGTAAAGTGGTGGGGGCAATTTTGTTCCCTATGTATTTTTTACCGATCAGGTGTGTCAGCACAGCCTTCACACAAGAGGTCCAGGCCCCTTCTTGATGGCTTCATTGAGCTCAGTTTATGAGAAAAGGTGCTCCTCCTCTTTCTCCTCCTTCCTGACGATTATGGGCTGAATACAAATATATTCTAGCAAGTTACCACGTCCATATCTTTTCAACATTATTCACTCATACAACATGGCTCCTGGCTGGCTTGGAACACCCTACCATAAGTGAGAGTGAAGACCCAATGTCCCCTGAGGGGTGACAAACTCAAACAATTTTGTAATGGAACCAATTTACCAAGGTCCTTGAAGCTAATCAATATCTCATTCTCCCCACATCCCCCTGATTCCCCTTCTGACTTCAAATTTTTCTTTTGCTAACTAACATAAAGACTGAAATGGATAGGTTTTTTGGTGAATTTGTGATCCAAACAACTTGGCCATCATTCAAAACTTATCTCCCATAATGTATAGAAACATCATTAAGACGTCATATCTGGGACTTCCCTGGTGGCACAGTGGTTGGGAATCTGCCTGCCAATGCAGGGGACACGGGTTCGAGCCCTGGTCCGGGAAGATCCCACATGCCGCGGAGCAACTAAGCCCGTGCGCCACAACTACTGAGCCCGTGCTCTAGAGCCCGCGAGCCACAACTACTGAGCCTGCGCTCTAGAGTCCGCGAACCACAACTACTGATGCCCGCGTGCCTAGAGCCCGTGCTCTGCAACAAGAGAAGCCACCGCAATGAGAAGCCCGTGCACCACAATGAAGAGTAGCTCCCGCTCGCCACAACTACAGAAAGCCCGCACACCACAACAAAGACCCAATGCAGCCAAAAATTAAAAATAAAAAAAAAAAGACCTCTCATATCTATGGTTTACTAAGCAAAGCCAGATTTACCTAATTAATCTAAACTTTAACAATCCTATTTTATAGTAAGGCCCATTACCTGCATTATGTCTTGCAATATAGCCAAGTGCCCAGGCTGCAGCCTCTTTGACTCCAGGGTCAAAATCTTCCAAGCATATCACCAGCGTATCCAGTGCTCCACAATCCACTATCGCCTGAGCTAGCTGGGGAGAATGTTTACCAACTGCTCGTAACACAAAGGCAGCGGCTTTCTTGTAAAAACGCTACAAGGATAAATAGACAAAACTCAAAGTGAATTGAGCTAAAAGTTAAAATAGACCAAAACCAACATTAAAATGACATTGATATATTAAAAAAAAAAAAAAAGCTCAATAAGTAATAAAATAAAAAATAAAACTAAGAAAGAAAGCTCAACAGCTATGAAATATAAGAGATGAAAAACATCCTGCAATATCATTTTGATTTTTTGTTGTTTCCCCCGTTGCTTTTGTTCAGTAACTGAACTGAAAGGATTTAAGTCTTAAAATACATTTCAAATGTTTTACTCTGAAACATGCATTTGGAAATTGTATAAAATGAAATATAAACATTATATTTCCTACAAATTCATAAAATAATGAGATTTCATGTTTGTGCGTTACAGTGAAAGGTATTTGTTTGCCCTATGGGAACTCTTAGATTGTTAGCGCATGCAACTAAACTGTCACCTAACAAATTCGTTTCCTTTACTTGCCCTCAGTCTCTAAGCATGACCTCAACTAACCTTTCTGGTGTCCCACGTTATCCTGAAATAACAACTATGTTCTGAGGCTCACTTAGCAATCATCAGATAAACATAAAGGCAAAATATTCATGATACATTTTAAAACTCCTCCTGGCAAATAAACCAGCCCAACAGTGGGTTATGTTATTTATCTCTTCTTAGAAATGCTTTTTTACAAAGATATAAATGACTTACCATTATGTGAATTTCAAGTAATGCTTCATATTTATAATATGTTCTATATGTAAATTTTATCAGATTAAGAAATAAAACTGAAACACAAGACTAACCTGTTTTTCTTCATATTGCTAAAAAAAAAAAAAGATGTAGAGGAAGTATTCGGCTATAACACTCACTGTTTTATGGTTAGCATAATGACACAGTAATAGTCTCCTAACTCTTTCATTAATAGAGCCCAATTAATGCCTATTTTAGATTCTAAGTTTCTATTTCTTTACAGTGACTACAAAAAAAAGCGACTAGGTGACTATAGCATCTGTTTTGAAAGCATTCTATTTATGCAGGCTGAAATATTAAGATTCAATAAAAAATTATGTGAGAGAAAATACATCAAGTATAATTTAACATATTATATCTCCAAAATCAGTATATATTGACAAGATAAGAAATATGCTATGTTAGTAATGATGTTTTGATTTGATATATTTCTTTAGTTTCTTAAATGTCAACATATAGAGGCATTAAGATGTTTGTTATAAAGTCTAATTTTACATGTCAGTAACCAAAAATCTCCTGCTTTATTATAAAAATTAGAATAGTTTTAGAGTAGCTTCCCATAGATTATTTTCTCATAATTGTGGGAAAATAACAGTGACACATTTCTTGTCATTACCTTAAGCTAATTTGACTTTTTATATTGCAGAATTTTCAAATTCACACTTTACTGGGCATCAATAGTCAGTACTAACTACAGTGCCTAGAATATCACTCTCTGATCTCATTCCAAATTCCTAACTCTCTTCTCTCCCGGAATTCCTCACCAAAAGAATTACCCTTTAAAAAAAAAAAAGGAAGGAAAAGCAAAACCAGAGGACTTTGTACCTCATAAAGAAGAGATTAAATCTCCTGTGAGAAATGGGCTAAAGGCCTGGTAGGGGAAGGAGACAGAAGCCTGTGAATGATGCTTCACATTCTCACTTTCTCCTCACTTCTGCCCTAGTACTTTTTGTCTCTTTACAGCTAATGGGTACTCATTCACACTTAGAAAACTTCTGTTGAGAACCTTCTATGTGAGACACCAAACACAGACCCTGCCCTCAGAGAAGGAGCTAAGAGTCCAAGCATTTGATGATAGAAGGAATGCCTACAAGAAAAATAAAATTTCTGTAACTCCTCCTAGGGATAAGACAGTTATTAGCAAATTACTCTCCAATCTAAAAAAATAAGGCACATTTTTAAACAATCAGGATTTTTTTTTGGTAAATACACATAACATAAAATTTATTATTTTAATCACGTTAAAGTGTACAATTCAGTGGCATTTAGTGCATCCACAATGTTGTGCAACCATGCCTATCTAGTCCTAGAATATTTTCATCACTCCAACAAGAAACCTCCTACGTGCTAAGCAGCCACTTCTCACTCCCTCCTCCCCCCAGCCTCTGGTAACCATTCATCTGCTTCCATCTCTATGAATCTGCATATTCTGGATATTTCATATAAATGGAATCATACAATATGTAGCTTTGTCTGGCTTCTTTCTGTTAGCATAAAGTTTTCAAGGTTCACTCATGTTGTAGAATGTATCATGATTTCATCCCTTGTTCTGACTGATAATATTCCATTGTATGGATACATAACATTTTGTTTATCTAGTCATTCTTTTGGCTATTGTGGATAATGCTGCTATGAACATTTGTGCACAAGTTTTGTTTGAACACCTGTTTTCAATTCCTTCAGAAACATAACTAGGAGTAGAACTGCTGGGTCATATGGTAATTGTGTTTAACTTGCTGAGGAAGTGCCAAACTGTTTTCCATAGCAGCTGCACGATTTTACATAACTTCTCCACATCTTCACTAACACTTTTATTATTATTTTCCTTTTTTTCTTTCTCTTATTTTTTATGGCCATCCTAGTAGGTAGAGTGCTATCTCATTATGTTTAGTTTTTTTTTTTTTAAGATTTGATTTTATTTATTTTTGGCTGCATTGGGTCTTCATCGCTGCACGCGGGCTTCCTCTAGTTGTGGTGAGCAGGGGCTACTCTTCGTTGTGGTGCACGGGCTTCTCATTGCAATGGCTTCTCTTGTTGCAGAGCACGGGCTCTAGGCGCACAGGCTCAGTAGTTGTGGCTCGCGGGCTCTAGAGCGCAGGCTCAGTAGTTGTGGCGCACAGGCTTAGTTGCTCCGTGGCATGTGGGATCTTCCCGGACCAGGGCTCAAACCCGTGTCCCCTGCATTGGCAGGTGGATTCTTAACCACTGCACCACCAGGGAAGTCCCCCCATTTTTTAAATTGTATTTTTTGTCCTTTGGTTACAACAAATAGGAATTTAATCTTAAAGACACGTCAAGAAAGATACATCCCTAGGTTATGATAAACTAGCAGGATGGAATGAACAGTCCAAGACCCTATGTACAGGAAGATCCTTAACTATTGTTAGAAACATAGAGGGAACCAGACAGGATGAAAAAAACAATGGCAGCACTCTTATATGGCCCTTAAAAGGGCTGACATGCTTGCATACTTGGAAAAAAAATGCTTTGTCAAACCTTCCATTAAATGCATTCTCCTTCCTTTTGGATGCTTCTCTCCCCCTTGCTTCAGAGCTGTCTCTTACATTGTCCATTAACCAGATTTCACCATTGTATATAACTTATTTGCCCAGGGCTCCATACACCTTTCTAAGACTGATCCTATAACTTGAATAAACCCATGTTGAGAAATACTGCTTTATGTATAATTCCATTAAAAATTGTAATATGTTTTCTCCTTATATTAACAGTAATGGAGAAAAGCTGCCTATCAGCCCCAAAGTAAAACACCCTAAAAGTATTATTACATGCAGTTCAAAGAATTGAAGGTTGTATTAACATCCTAATAATACTATGCCTACAAACTTGCAACTGTACCCAAACTATCAATTTTTTTAAAAATCCAAAACAAACAAACAAACAAACATATAACTTAGTTTTTAAAAATTCTTACATTCTGTTCTGCCAATGAATAAACAAGCTGTGGAAGAATGTTGCCCTTCACGACTGCTTCTGCTAGGTCATCATTATAATTAGCCAGTCTCCCCAGAGCCAAAGCAGCAGTCTGTTGAATTGTTGGGACCACATCCAGAAGAAGAGGCCGCAGCAAAGACATTACACCTAAGTTATGAGAAAACAGAAATCAGCAAATTTTAAATTACAAGGCAAGCATACCATTCAGCATATACGCAGATAGGAAAATTCAGGGGAATATATCAGTAAAACAACCACAAAATCATCCACTAAAAACTAATGGGATATTAAGCAGCATCTAACTGGCTAAGGCACAGAATAATACAACCTGTAATTATCAAAGTAGCAGCTTAGCATGGAAATAAGAAAAGCTTTGGAGAACCAGAGTTTAAATCCCTGATTTGGCAAACACTAGCTGCGTGACGTCATGAACGCAGAGAGAGGTTGTAAAGCACAGAGTAGAATGCCTACCTAGCACGTGGCAAGGAGGCAGGTGTTGGGGAGCTGGGTCCCTCCCACACAGCCTTTGCACATCCTATCTTTCAGGGCTCAGTTCAGTCCTTTCCTCTCAATCAAGTCTTCCGATGGTTTTTTCTCTGATTCCAGCTGAACTTTACTTCAGGGCTAGGTGAGCTAGGAGGGCCATTTGGCTAGGGCCTCCCATTCATAAAGGGCTGCAAATTCAGATTTCTGACATTACCTCCAAATAAATAAATCACAATACTAGCTCTCATAATATTCATTCTAGGCTTGAATACATAGTAGGAATACCATCATAACAACAACAATAATAAAAGTAGCTTATATTATATATTATTTTGTGCATGCATTGTTTTAAGAACTTATTTTCCATATTAATTCACTGAACTCTCATAACAAACCTAGGAAGTAAGCCCTATTATCATGTCTATTTTACAGATGTGGAAATGGAGGCTGAGAAAGGTTAGGGAAATCCTCACACAAGGGTGGAGCAAGGTTAGAAACTCAGACATTCTTTATCGATACTTACTAAATAAGTAATATGTATGGAAAATTGAGGAGGTGGGGAAAAATGATTGCATTTGGGCCATTTTACTGGATACTTCCAACTCTGTATTAACTTTGCCTTACTATAAAATATGCAAAATAGTCAACTGCTATTTGTGCTTTAATGATGGTGTTTTAGTCTAAGATTACAAAAAAGGTAATGACAGAGAGTTCAAACTAGAACAAGTTTAGAAACTTGACTTTCTAAACTTAATTTACAGCAGGCTATTCAACTTGATGTTATTACATCTTTTCTTTAAAAACATACCCCAGTGACCTATAAAAGCAAATACATATTACCAATATTCTTTTATAATGTTATATCCAGGAACATGTGAAATAGAAATAAAAGGAAAACATTTACAATAACATTTAGGATTAGACCAAAATAAGATAAATAGTACTACCAAATAACATAAGCAGAGAATAATGATGCTTATCACAGAAACATTTAATGATGAGACCTGTGGCTTTTCGCAGTTCCCAATTTCCTTTAGTGATCATTTTTACGTCTAAGTTGGTTTGGTTAGATCATTTTACAGAAGGCCACCGTTGCAAGTCCGCATCCCACTCAGGCTGGTTAACTTTGCAGGCACACACAGTGTGCCTAGGCCCCTCCTCAGGCCTAGGCCACAGCTCATGTTAAACAAATCAGCATGTCCATGTGCATAAGTATTGTTTATATTATTCTCTATACTTTTTTATAGAGATGATTTCTGTAATATATCACAACAAAAAGTTTAATGCACAGAATAAGGTATTAGAATGACTACCAAACATTAACATGGGTTCCTTCTAGAAAGTTGAATCTAAAACAATTTGTTGATCTCTTCTTTGTAGTTGCTTTATTACTCAATGTAAGTTTTTTAACAGTGGTAAAATATACATAACATAAAAATTACCATTTTTACCATTTTGGGGTGTACAATTCAGAGGCATTAAATACATTTACAATGGTGTGCAATCATCACCACTAGCTATGAACCATTAGACTGCTTTCCACAGAGGCTACCTCATTTTACACTCCCACTGTCAAAGTACAAGTGTTTAAATTTCTCCCCATCCTCACCAACGCTTGTTATTTTTTTTTAGAATAACCATCCTAATAGATTTGAAGTGGTATGTCCTTGTGGTTTGATTTTTATTTCCCTATCACTAGTGATGGCGAATGTGCTTATTGGTCATTTTGTACATCTTCTTTGTTGAACTGTCCATTTAAGTCCTTTGCCCATTTTTTAATTGGGTTGTTTTTTTTGTTTTTGTTCTTGAGTATAACTTGATATTTTTTATAATGAATATGCACCATTTTAAATAAAACAAGTCAATACTCTAAAAAAGGAAAGCTAAATTTGTTAACATATATTTAAAGTTTCATAATAAATACATTAATGAGGATGCTCAGAATGGTTTCAAGAGAATCACAAATATGTTTCATGTTATTTTTCCCTGATGATTCGGGTATTTCCTTTTCTCCTCACTTGATATAATTATGTGAAGGCAGTGGCTTATTGTCTTTTGAAATATAAATGGAAAATCAATCCATACTGGGTTATTCAACCTAGAATTTTGAATTAGACTGCAAGAACTCTGAACTTTTATGTTATGAATTTGAAGAATTAATTTATCTGTCTGAGTTTATAATATTTCTTATTATATTATTATTTATTATTAGTTACTATATTTAGCTAACACACCACAAGTCTCCCAATGTTGGATATTTTCAGTTTGCCGTTTTAGCAATAAGATATTTTACCCCCAAAGATGTATTTCACTTGTCCATATACTCAAAGGAATTTTCTGCTTTGTATATTTTCTCCTCCCTTTTTCTACTGCATCTGGCCCAGGAAAAATAAGGTCAATAAAACGACACACAATTCCTTTCCTTCTACTCCAGTATTCAAAATCAAAGTTAGACTTCTATGCAGATGCTTCTGCTCTATCATATTCCTTTGTTCAGAGAGTAAGAATTTTGAAAAATTTTAAATCTCTGAATCTATAAAAGTAAAAGCTAAAGTTTCCGTTTAAAATATCTGTTTAAATAAGGTCATTCTGGGGCTTCCCTGGCGGTCCAGTGGTTAAGACTTTGCCTTCCAATGCAGGGGGTGCGGGTTTGATCTCTGGTCGGGGAGCTAAGATGCCACGTGCCTCGCAGCCAAAAAACCAAAACAAAACATAAGCAATATTGTAACAAATTCAATAAAGACTTTAAAAATGGTCCACATCAGCAACTAAGCCTGTGTGCCACAACTACTAGCCCTCGTGCCACAACTACTGAAGCCCGTGCGCCTAGAGCCCGTGCTCTGCAACAAGAGAAGCCACCGCAATGAGAAGCCCGCACACCACAACGAAGAGGAGCCCCTGCTCACTGCAACTAGAGAAAGCCCACACCCAGCAACGAAGACCCAATGCAGCCAAAAATAAATAAATAAATACATACATTTATTTAAAAAAATAAATAAACAAAATAAAAATGGTTCACATCAAAAAAAATCTTTAAAAAAAATAATAATAAGGTCATTCTTACTAGAGAAAATATTGCCCCAAATTTCTAGTCCTTGAATTGCCTCTTAGTGCTTCATAGTCCTCAGTCCCCAGGGACATGTTTTTATCTCTTACATAGGCTAAGCATACTTTGTTATTCTAATTGCAGGTTTGTCCTAGATATACAGATAATGATGCAAAAGGAACTGAGGAAGGAAGGAAGGAAGGAAAGGAGGGAGGGAGGGAGGGAAGGAGGGAACGAGAAGCATATATAACATAAAAAGAAAATTTTCCTTACTTGTCTGTCCATTAGGAATTCATGGTGATTGATCCTTGGTGAGTGAATGCATGAAAATGTAGAGTCCATAAGTTACAACAGTCTGAATTACCGCTACAATATCTGATAGACAAGGTCTCTAGTGAGCAGCTAATGACTCATTAGGGTCTCCACTGAAGGAGCCAACACGTACTAGCTAATATTGGGTGGGCCAAAAAGTTCGTTTGGGTTTTTCCATAACATCTTACAGAAAAACCCAAACAAACTTTTTGGCCAACCCAATATTATATCTAATAGTAAAAATTATTCCTGTATTATACTCTAATATCTATAAAACAATTCTGTTTTCTCTATACAAATTGATTAAATGGTGTGAAAATGTTTCTGAAATTTAACCTACAGGCTAAATCTTTACAATCTTCCCCACCCCCAACTTTATAGCTTTGAGTTTCTTTTCTGTATTTCTTGTACCAGTGCCATACTGGAGACACTGCTTCTAATACTTACATTGTAATCCAGTTTTGCAAAAAACAAAAATAAAAACAACCTCGCTAATCCTACCCACCATCATTCATTCAAAAAATAGATCAAGGTTTACCGAGTGGCAAGAAATAGGACCTCATACATGAGTAAAGGCAGTTCATGCTCTCAAAAAACTAATAATCTAGTGGAAGAGATTATAGAATAGCCTCAAAATAATCACAACTCTTTCCCTTAATTCCTTTTAATACAACATAGGCCTAATCACTTTAATTTTGCATGCCAATTGCATATGTAAGTCAGGAAAAAAAGGTCAAACATTTCTAAAGACAAAAAAAAAAACTCATTCTCATATTACATGTGTATAATTTATATAGATATTACTTCAATCTGAGGTGTTTTATAAAGATATTTAACATCTCAACTTTGTTCCATTAAAAACAATTCTTTAGGGGCTTCCCTGGTGGCGCAGTGGTTGAGAGTCTGCCTGCCAATGCGGGGAACACGGGTTCGAGCCCTGGTCTGGGAGGATCCCACGTGCCGCGGAGCGACTGGGCCCGTGAGCCGCAATTGCTGAGCCTGCGCGTCTGGAGAGGCCACGATGATGAGGGGCCCCGCGCACCGCGATGAAGAGTGGCCCCCGCTTGCCGCGGCTGGAGAGGGCCCTCACGCAGAAACGAAGACCCAACACAGCCATAAATAAATAAAATAGTGTTTAAAAAACAAAAAACAAAAAACAATTCTTTGGGTTCATTTAAGTCATAGTAAAGATTTCTGGTTGCCCTGGTTACTTTTTTGTTTTGTTTTGTTTTGTTTTAATTGTGGTAAAATATACATAGCATTAAATTGATCACTTTAACCATTTAAAGTGTACAATTCAGTGGCATTAAGTACAGTCATAATGTTGTGCAACCATCACTACTGTCATTTCCAGAACTTATTCATCATTCCTAACAGACACTCTATACCAATTAAACAATAACTCCCCATTTCCCCCTACCCCCAGCCTGTGATAGTTTCTATTCTGTTTTCTATCTCTATTATTTTGCCTATTTTAGATACTTCATATAAGTGGAATCATACAACACTTATTCTTTTTCATCTGGCTTCTTTCACTGAGCGTAATGTTTTTAAGGGTCATCTGTATTGCAGCATGTATCAAAATTTCATTCCTTTTTGAGACTGAATAATATTCCATTGTATATATATACATTTTGTTTGTCTATTCATGTGTTGATGGACGTTTGGGTTGTTTCCACCTTTAGGTTATTGTGAATAATGCTGCTGTGAACAGTGGTGTACACATACCCATTTGAGTCCCTGCTTTCAATTCTTTTGAGTATATACCTGGGAGTGGAATTGCTGGACTAAATGATAATTCTATGCTTAACTTTTTGAGGAACCACCAAACTGTTTCCACAGTGATGGCACCCTTTTACATTCCCACCAGCAAATTACAAGAGTTCCAATTTCCCCACATCCTCACCAATATTTTGTTGTTGTTTATAACAGCCATCCTGATGGGTGTGAAGCGGTATCTCACTATGGTTTGATTTGCATTTTCCAATGACTAGTGATATTGAGCTACTTTTCATGTGTTTATTGTCTATTTGTTTATCTTCTTTGAAGAAATATAATTGATTTAAATCTTCTGCACATCTTTGAAGTGGATATTTTGTTGGTGGTGGTTATATATTCTAAATATTAAGCTCTTATCAAATATATGCTTTGCAAACATTTTCTCCCATTCTGTGAGCTGTCTTTTCACTCTCTTGATAGTGTACTTTGAGGCCCCTCCTTGTTTTTTTAGACTTAAAATGAATATTTTTTACTTTCCAATTTTATTCAAAATTATCACAAACATAAAATATGTTAAAGACTTGTTATAAATTTTACAAAGCTTTAAAATTTTAAACTCAAACAATATGTTTTATTTTAATCTAAAACTACTTTCCATGTATCCATTTACTATGAAACTGCTACTACAGTTCATTCAAGTTTTGGAAGAAGTGATTTCTGCATACAGTTAACCAATACTCAGCAAAGGATTCACCCTTAACCATCAACGTTACTCAGGCATTCTGTTGGGGCTCAATTAAAATATGAAAGAAACTTCGTGCTTTAGAAATAGAAGGAATCTTGCCCTACTTGGTACATGACTGCCTATGCTGAGAGACAACAGACTGAGGCGGTTAATAGCATGTATCTGGAGGGAGATTGTTTGGGTTCAAATCTGGGCTCTGCCACTTCCTGGCTGTGGGGCCTCAGCGAGCTTACTTAACCACTCTGTGTCTCAGTTTCCTCATTTGTAAAATGGTGACAAATTCTAGGACCACCTTATAAAGCTGTTGTGAGAATTAAAATGAGCTAAAATTTCTAAAGTGCTAGGAAGATTAGCTAGGACAAAATAAACACCAGTTGGATGCTTGATAAATAAAAGTGCTCTAAAGGAATCAATTCCCTATGTTGACCATATTTTTCATCAACATTTTATTATTATTAACATAGATGACTCATTAATCAATCAGTACCTTACACTGTAATGGAGAAATATTTAAGGTCGCACGGCCCCACAAATTGAGCCTTTTCTACGATGTATTTTAGAATTACTATGGAATGAATAGCTCATTCACCATTCATTTAAGAAATATTAAGAATCTACAAGGTGTTAAAACACAATTGTCCCTGACCTCAAGGAACTCATAAAGGGGTCATGAGAGATAAACAACACTTTATGATGTGTGCAACTAAAGGAGTAGAGGATGCTTTGCAAAAACACAGCAGAGCATCTAACCCAGGCTTTGAGGGACAGAGGGAAGGTGCAAAGGCTAACTGACATCTAAACTGAGATCTGAAGGCTCTCAGGCAGATTGTCTGCTGAAAAAATTGAAGGCGTAGGGATTGGAGAGAACTCCAACCGGAAGAAACTGTATAAATGAAGCCCAGAACCAAAAAGAGTTTGATTTGATGACAAAACTGAGAATACAGTTTGACTTTAGTACAAGAGAGAAGAGAGGAGAGAGGAGTTGGAGAAAGAAGGCTGAGATTAACAGAGACAAAAGTCCTGAAGGGTCCAATGAACTGTTTTAAGTATTCTAAATTTAATCTGAGCATTAATGTCAGTGCAGTGACAGATCAGATTTGCACTCTGTAAAGAAGGACCACTCTGATTACACTGGGGAGAAAGGATGAAAAGAGAGAAGACCACTTAGGAAGCTATTATAGGAACCTAGGCCAGATGTGAAGATAGCCTGGAGTATAGTAACGGCAAAAGGGAAAGAGAAAAGTGAAAGGTCTAAGGAGATATTTAAAAGGCAAACTGATTATTGTGAAGAAGACGGAGGAATCACCGATACTTCCCAGTTTCTGGCTTGGACAAGGGATGCATGATTGTTGCAGACTGTTGAAGAAGCCATGATAAATCTATACTGGTCTGAAACGTAAAGTGGGAGGCGTGACGCGGCAAGGGGTAAAGCTGGAGAGGTTGGTTGGGGCCAGATAAATTTAGCTATAGGTTAAATGAAGATTTCTGTGATGTTGTTCTAAGAGGAATGGGAAGCTATGGGGAGCTTTATTGTTTGCACTACTCATTCTCAGGGAAGTAAATAAATGAAAATGAAGACTCTGAATAATTCCCAGGCCCACCATGTATGGCTGGGCAGGCTGCATACTGCACAAATCCAGGGGATGCCATTCACATAGATCATGATATAAATGGCACTCCCGAAGTTGTGCAAAGCACAGTAGCCATCCTTGATATTTACGGGGTTCTCTATTTTATGTGAATAAATATCTTACCTCCTCAGTATAATAATGAACATCTCTAGAGCAGTGCTTATGTTTTACACTTTTCTTCTATTTCTCAAATTACCTAGCACAGTTCTGAACGCACATCTAACTCTTATTGAAACACTTTGTGGTCTTGACTCTAGAGACCACTATCCACTTGGATTTTTACTATTACAAGCACTACCTACTCTCCTATCACAGAGTAATTCCAATTACACTCATCAGCTTTACTCTGATTTTAGTTTTTTTATTTCTATAACAAGTTATTACATTTACATGTCTATATTTTTACTGAAGCAAGTTTTATGACACTGATGAGTTTTAAAGCATGTTCTCGTTTTCCTTCACTGGTCATTTTTCACTTGAAAATATTTGTGTTCCTCCCTTGCTTTTCTTTAGAGAAGAATTTTCAGGCCTTGATTTGATTTCTTTCATCCTCTATGATTATATACCTCTGGCCACTATTCCTTCATTTGATTAAGAATTAGTAAATTTTGGTATCACATATCTATTTGTCTTGCTTTCTGTGAAACACTTTTTCACTGCCATAACTATAAAGTCAATTATGATTTTAGGTGTTATATCCCTTACAACACACAAAGAGCCTTATAATTTATTTAAATGGTCAGAATGAATCACAAAATGTATGTATAGTCTTTTTTACATAAAATTCAATTGTAATCATAAATGATTCAAGAAACTCTTATGATCAAGAGTAATATATTTTCTCCTTTTAAATTTATTCTCATTAACTGTAGTATCCTCTGAATTTTGTTTGGTGATTCACTGTCAATTCAGTCATTTGTGAGTGAAGGACTACCACACCTGACATGTCACTGTTGAGTGGGGAGGGGTGAGAGGAAGATGAGACAGAGATCACTGACCCTCTCACTGGCAGCCAGCAACTCTTCTAAGAGGGCAAGGAAGCACAGTATGTATTCACTTATTTAACATATACTTCTAGAGCATCACCAGGCACTCCTCTAAAAAAAATCTACAAATATTAACCCATTAATCCTCATTACAATCCTACTAGGTAGATGCTATTTATAGCTTGGGAGTCTATGCCCTCCTATTTCTCCAATGTCAGTCAGCCCATTTACCAATGAAAACTGGCCTCTGTGCTAGGTTTAGAACGCATACCATCTGTTGAATTCACATGATTCTGCCATTAACGTTACTGTGTCTCTTCCATGATTACTGTATTAAACCTAAATTCCATTGATTTGTCCAGTGCAACTGTGACTCTTGACTAGGTCACTGCCACCACCGTCTATATGTGAGATTTATACTGAGTGAGTATGTAGAGCATAAAAGTTATGGCAAGTTCAATTTACATGACACTTCAGATAAAAATGATTAGAACTTACGTGTTTATAGTTACGTGAAGAAATATAAAATGGGCTTTTAACATAGTTTTCAAATGAACATGTAAGTTCCACATATCCAAGCCTTTATTTTCATTTCAGATCTCTCTCCTGAGCCCCAGAGCCCTATCTATCCAAACTGCTTACCAGAGTCACTGGCACATAGATCTCCCAGACACACTTCAACCTCAGCACTGTTACAGAGTGAAATCTCCATTTCCCTGTGCTGTTTGTATCCCTTCTCCATTAATGAAGAGTGCTAATTTGCCTAAGTAACCAGAAGCCTTAGCGTCATTTTGTTTGTTTCTTTGTTTCTTTCTAAAAGTCATTTTATTGTGAAAGCATGAAGGACTGCCTTTCATCAGGCAACAAGTTTGCCATTCCAAAGCTGTTTCAACATTTATTGAGTGCCTATGTTGTACTGGACCCTCTGCCAGTTGGAGGGCTGTAACAATTTTTAAAAACAATTTTATTGAACTATACTTAATTTATAATGTCGTGTTAGTTTCTAGTATACAGCAAAGTGATTCAGATATGTGTATATGTGTGTGTGTGTGTGTGTGTGTGTGTGTGTGTGTGTGTGTGTGTGTATCCCTGTGCTATACAGTAGGACCTTGTTGTTTATCTATTTTATATATAGTAGTTTGTATCTGTTAATCCCAAACTCCTGATTTATCCCTCCTCCACCCTCTTTCCTCTTTGGTAACCATAAATTTGTTTTCTATGTCTGTGAGTCTGTTTCTGTTTTGTAGTTTGGTAAATGAGTTCATTTGTATCATATTTTAGATTCCACATATAAGTGGTATCATATGGTA
This sequence comes from Balaenoptera borealis, assembly GCF_965194805.1. Classification (NCBI taxonomy): domain Eukaryota; kingdom Metazoa; phylum Chordata; class Mammalia; order Artiodactyla; family Balaenopteridae; genus Balaenoptera; species Balaenoptera borealis. The sequence continues at coordinate 171,854,651 of NC_138866.1, read as the reverse complement.
TTTGTCTTTCTGTCTGGCTTACTTCACTTAGTATGATAATCTCCAGGTCCATCCATGTTGCTGCAAATGGCATTATTTCATTCTTTTTTTATGCCTGAGTAATATTCCATTGTATATATATACCACATCTTCTTTATCCATTCATCTGTCTATGGACATTTAGGTTGCTTCTATGTGTTGGCTATTGTGAATAATGCTGCTATGAACACTAGGGTACATGTATCTTTTCGAATTAGAGTTTTCCTTGGAGTCATTTTGAACTCCTCTCTCCCCTCACCTGCCCCTGCCAGCCCCCTTCTACTAAGTCACCAGTCTGGCAGATCTCTTATCCAGCATGACTGCTATAGCAAAACTGGATACCTGGTCTTCCCGATCCTGTTTCAATCCCCTCCAATCTATTCTCCACACTACTGTGAAAATCATCTCCCTAAAACACAAATGAATCCCTCCATCCCTCTAGTTAAAACTTTTCAATGGCTTTCTATCAATTTTAGGATAAATCCAAACTTCAGATGAGGTCCTTCATAATTAGGGCTGTTTTCCTCTCCAGCCACTGACTTGCCTCTCTCTTGTCCTATTAACCCAAGAAGTTCCAGCCATACCTAAACATCTGCCTTTTCTATCAAGTACCATCTTTTCTCTTGCCTATTTGCCTTTACACATAATGTTCCCTCTACCCAAATGCAGTTCTCCTCTCCCATTTCTTCGTCTAGCTAACTGCTAAGAAATTCAGCACAGATAACACCTCCTCCTAAAAGCCTCCCATGACCAGCACCCCTCATTTCTAAAACTTGGTTAGGTTACCCTTCATATGTGTTCCATATGTCTATATATCAGACACTTATCAAAAAGTATGTATTTATATATCTCTCCATTAGCAAATAAGCTCCTTAAGGGCAGAGTCTATGCCTGCTATTTTTGCATGATCAGCATCTAAGCATGCATCTGGCACTTGGACACTCAATAAATGTTTGTTGAATGATGAACGAACAAACTCTGAAAATTAATGTGCAATTTTCTCTTTTCAGGTAAATTTTAGTTAAAATAACAAAATGGATAACATGTGTTCATAGTTCTTTTTTTAGGTACACGAGGTCAGGTACATAAGTGTCATCATCATAAATTCATAAAGCTTTAAGGAACTCAAATGGGTCATTTAAACTATCCCCTCACCTAAAACCACCCCACATACATATAATTCTATTTTAATTTAAAGTCTTCTAGAGAGCTGCAAATTTTAAATTAGTTCTGTCTTCTTCTGTCAATGTGTTTTTTCTTTTACAATATATACCTATTACACCCATCTTCCTGGAGAAGATTGGAATGTTTAGGAATGGGGTCAGTATAGAGAATAAAGAGGACAGTTCTAAAAGGACTGTCTGCTCCAAGAGGTTTCATGGGTAATATTTGAAGAAACTTTTGAAAGGCAATCAGTTCAAAAATCTATCTTCAGATGAAATTCTTTGCTTTAATCATACTCTACCTAGTTTACTTTTTTTTGAGATAGTTTACTCTAAAAGATATGGATACAAAGATAATAATTAAGAGCCATGGAGTGGAGATGGGGGCTGGTTATTTTTTTAATCAGAAATATAGTGATAGTTGCTACAGCTGAACTCTGAACATAGCACTGAGTTTTGTGGCAGCAAAAGTAGAACGAGAACCACTTTGTGAAATAAAAGGAAGCAGGAACAAATTTTTTTTTTTCCTGAAATCATACCTAGGCCTGGCTTGAAACATAACAGTTAATAAAAGATTGGTTGAATAAAAGAGTATATCTTTGTATTAAAAAATTTAACAGCAAAATGGACATCTTCAATGATAGGTTTTTAAAGTTATGGGAAAGTCTAAGTATCTATTTTTAAATAAGCCCTCAAAAAAAAAAAAAAAGAGGGACTTTTAGAATTATTAGACTAATTCTACGAAGACATTTTTATAGAAAACTAATATAATCTAGTTTACTTACATAATATAATAGTGATTCTAACTTGACACAGAGATACAACTTAGAATATATGGAAAAGTGGAGAGAGATCATTTCCTTTGGAGACACATGCACACATACACAAGCACAAATATCATTTGTTTTCACCTAGATTTTTTAACAGAACTTGAATAAACAATAAATTTAAAATTGAGCCACCCTTATAATAGAAAACTGGGGTGTATGGCAAAACCAATACTTCACTTTGAAAATTAGGGAAGTCTGACTTGTGTTCAAATGGGCCATTCCACCCACTACAAGACAAGGCCAATTTGTTTTCTCAAGGTATGGCCCTGGATTTCTCCTAGGGCCAGTAAATCTACTCAGTAGAAATCCCAAAGTTCTGCCCCCAGTGAACATGGAAGAAAAGCCCTTCATACCAAGTGTGATTAAATAAAAAACAAAGGGAAGTGTTGAGTATGCATTCACATCAACCAACCAACAAATATCAAGGGCCTCCCTCTTCACTGTACTCTACCTCAAATGTTCTCAAAAGACCCAGGAGAGCAGGCAGGCAATCACAGGGCAGCTGGCCTCCCTGGGCCCTGACGAAGTCTCCTGGGCACTCTTCCTGATAACAGGAGGTCTCAGTCCAACAACTCTCTCAAGTACTCTATTGGTTCTCAACTTCCAGTGGATTACACACTTTCCCCAGGTGATTTTAAAGAGCTTCTGGTTTGATAAGACTTTCCTTAGAAGCCAGAGGAAACCAAGAAGTCTTCTAGAGCTCTGAGGCCAGTTTAAGCCCTAAATACAACTTCCACTCCCTCAAACCTCCAGGTATTTACCAGTTAAAGTTAGTTCTCTGCATCTGGGCCTCCACTCAAGATCCCATAATGGTCCTCAACGAGACCTCAAAAGCAGTTATGCACAATTACTGGACAGTCATTGGTACCCAAAGGCCTAAATAGATGACTTGTTTTAACAGTTAACACTGAGGCTTATCTGGAACTCCTAGAACATCTAGGAATAGTTTCCTGATACCTCTGAGGTAACACAGAAAGAGCACAAGGTCAGACAGCAATTAAGAAAAAGGTCCTAGTCCCAGTTTGGCCACTAACTCACTTTGTGATGAGGGCAATTATCCAATCTTCTTTGGGCTCTAACCACAGTGAAGAAGATACCTACTCTACTTACCTGAGCTGTTATAAGAATCTAATCTTCTAAGAGATGTGAAAACACTTAGAAAAATAATTGCTCCTTCCTTCATTCTATTTAAACATGTTGAACATCTGCTCTATGCTAAGCATTATTCTAGGCATGAAATTTACATCTGGTAGAGAAAGCAGAAACTAAACCATTACAGTTGTGATAAGGACTATGAAAGAGAAATATTAGAAGCAGGGAAAGATAAATCAATAAACTCAACCCGCTGGGAGGGCTCAAGGAAGGTTTCCCTGAGGAATCAACATCTAAGCAGAGCCATAAAGAATGAGTAGGAATTAATCAGGCAAAGAAGTGTAGGAAAAGGTTCTAGTAGTCAGAGGAGCAAAGGTCTTGAAAAAACATTCAACAAATGTAAAGTGCTTTTAGGAAACACTTAAATAACTTTTCAAAAACATTTAATCTGTGACATTAAAATGTAACCCCACAATCTGCCATTTCAAAAACCCACTCTTACAGGTTTATCTACAGCTTGGATTTTTCTTTTTAGTCATCAAACTTTTCCTAAGAAAACAGTGAGATCCCAGCCCTGGTTGCGTTATTTTCTACTTATGTACCAATGCTTAGATAACAAAACAGATAAATGTCCATGTAGAAACAACGATTTGGGACACAGAATAAAATTCTGAAAAATCATGTTTTTAGGATATATTGGTAGGTGCATAAAAATTCAGAATTTTTATAGTTCCCTGGAACATTTTCCACTTAAGTATATGAAAAAAAAAAAAGAAAGAAAAAAAAAAAGCCCTCTATCCCTACCCTATCCTTAAAAAAAAAAAGTCAGTACTTTGAGTTAATTATCGTACATTCAGAACTATAAGACTCCTTTTATATTGGCAAATACATCAAATTTAAAGGGCATAATTTGTTAAGTTTTCTGAAGTTGCTTTATTAATTATCTTTTCAGTTCTAATATCCTTTGGAACAACAGTTTTTGTAGGAGAATCATGGTATTGTACATGTACCTCCCAGGATGTGTTTTAAATACATTATAAATGTTTACAACAGGCTTTTCCTTCTCATAGCAAATTGAAGTTCTAGATCATTAATATGAAGATTTTCCCCCTGCCCAAGACACATGCAATTTAAAATCATTTTATGTCAACATATATTACTTATTTTCTTGAATTATGAACCAAATAAATTGCCTCAATTTGCAAATTAGCTTCATACAGGTGCATATTTAAAGAGATAGGCAAACTTTTCTATTCCTACTCTTCTGAAAATGTGCATAACTATGATTTGCCATGTTTACTGTTTGGCTATATATAGGTTACAAGCAAAATATTACAAAGTATTATTTTAAACTTTACCCCCACTTTTCTTATATAAATAGCTGCTTCAGAAGAAGTTTATTTCGTGCAGCTAAGCAGTTTAAAAATCATGTTCTTCGGGCTTTTACTGGCTTATTTTAAAAGACCTTCTAAACAACCAAAGAGTGCCCTGGTACTCCAATATACCACAAAACACCTTTCTTATATTTTATAATTAAACAACCACCACCAATTGCTGAAATTCCACAATTGGTACAACGATGTATTATCACTACCATTGAAGTCATGTGTTATTATTCAAAGAGGGGAAGTATCCAAATTCATTGTTAAATAGCTGCAAGATGTAATGGCCCAAACATACAGGGTTTGAGGGAGCATAAAGAGATTTTATAACAGACATTAAACTTTTTAATCTTTTCATGTATGTCCTTTTGATTTAGAAGGAACAAAATCTCAATGAGAAAAAAAAAAACTCTAGGTTATAGACACATTGTACACAGTTCTTTCTAGTAACAATTTTGATTGGAACTCAAACTTATTTTTGTCCAAATACTCTGAAGAAGATATCTTGCAACACTGTTTTATAATTACTTTGGACATATTTAATAGAGCAGATTCTCTCATTAGCACATCAAAAACACAATGAGAAAGATCAGAGATTTTAAATGAAATAAAACTTCATTGATAACTTTTACCTTTAAGATTGCTTTCACACTGAATGAATTTAAAAATTCTAAACCAGTGAACTACTGATTTATCATGATACCTATATGGAAACTTTTTTTCACATTATTTTGGATCCATGATACATATTTATTTAAACAGTTTATTAGGGGAGACAAGTGGGAAAATAAAACAAAACCCTCCCAGGTATGCAGACAGTATGTCAAAGTCAGGAATAAAATGCACTGGTATCTTATGCTACCAAAATGAAGTCACTTGACTGAAAAAAAAAAAAAGCTTGATCAAAATATATACTTTATGTACAAATATTGTGGCTCATTCAAAAGCATTTTTAAATCCATGGTGATGTTTTAAAAATAAATCATTTAAATGGTTAAGTTGACTATTAAGAGAAGTCTTCATAACAAAGCTTACAGGGTTTTTTTAAATTAAAAGAATAAATATATTAGAATACTCATCTGTCCCTATTTAAAGTTATTAAAGGGGTGCTTAAGTTGAATTTAGATAACGTGAAATACATTAAAATAAGTTCCTCAGGGGAAAGAAAAATCTTACCATTCCATCAAGATATTAGTCAAGTGCAGATAACTTCAAAACATTAAGTTATATTCCTTTTGTATTCCATTCCTTCATAAGCCAGACCATAAGTGGAAATAGGTGGCTATTTAAGAATGCCATATCTAAGTCACTTATACTTTGGTGATGACTTAGCCTGTTCGGATTGATTAAATTCCACAATATATTCTACATTGTATACTTATGGGAAGAGATAATCTGTCACTATTACGCTAAAACATGATATTCTGTATCTTAAGAGTTATCTGTACATCCATATTTCAGTATCAAATTTATAAAAGAATGTCAATCATTTTCCCTTTTTAAGAAATCATGTTTTAGTTTAGCTGTATACATACTGTCCAGAAAATTAAATATTTGTAAATAGCAAGTGTCCATTCACAAAGGCCACTGAGTAGGACTGAAAGGGAAAAAAAATCCAAAAATAAGCCCATTCAAAAAATGTAATATGCTCTAATGAAGTTAACATGGTCAGTACATATGAAACACTGTGTGTCCAGCACTGTTCTGGGCACTTTGAGGAGTATACGTGCATGCACACAAGCACACACACACGTGCAGAAGAAAGAAGACGAATTCACATGAAACAACTGTAGAGGAAAAGACTATCAACTCCGAAATTTTCAAAATGGAGAACAGATTAGTGGTTGCCCAGGGTTAGGAACAAGAGGGAGGTAGGTGTGGCTATAAAAAGGCATCACAAGGGATCCTTGTGGTGATGAAAGTAGTATCTTGACAACAGTGGTGATGGACACACACGGTATAAAATTGTATAGAACTAAACACACACATACACTTAAAGTACAAGGAAAACTGAAAAAAAAACTGATGGATTTTTATCAATGTCAGTATTCTGGTTGTGATATACTACGGTTTTGAGGTACATTACCTCTCTATATTATTTCTTCCCACAGCATGTAAATCTACAATTATCTCAAAATTAAGTTTTTAAAAATGATTACAAAATACACTTTCTCTATTCTAAATACATCCGCCTCCCAAAATAAAAACACGCAATAATAAACACCAGAATCCCTCCCAGTGACAAAAGAAATTGCCAGCTAGGTGCAGTAGTAATTCCCCTCAAAGAAACCCAGAGTAAACATTATGTCTAAACATTCTTGCCCTGAAAATATGTTCTGAATTTTCTTCAAATCCGTGTTAATTTAATGAGTTTTAAAGATCATATCCCATAAATTGAAGATTTCTCATGACACAGCAGCAATAAAATTCTACCTTCAGATGGTGGTGGAATCATCCTTAATCAGAGACAGAGACAGATTGGGGGGGGTGTACCACCATTTTCTTCTCTGTTTATGTTAAAAGATAAGAAGCAAATCACACACACAGGCACACACTCTTCCTCTCCCTGTAGAGTCTACATGAGTTCGGATCGAGACGTGTAATAAGAGCACCATAAGGATTTCTCAAAGCTAGGTCTCTGCCTACTTGGAACCTCTCGGAAAATATTCAAGCATATCTTTGCTCTTTCGCTAATGCAAGACAAGAAATAACGGGTCAACTGCTCTGGAATTCCTTTGGTGTGAGAAAGTCAAGTCGAAGGTGATCAAAGGCAGGGCATCCGGATAAAATGGGTCTGATTAGGGTAGACTCAGACAACCTGACATGTGCTTGGTTGCGATAAAGATGGAAATAGGGACGTCGGGTCCCTCTCACACCAATCTGGAAACATGACCCGCTGAAGAGACCGAAAGCTTCTACAGCCTCCGCGGTGGGTTGGAGGAATTTAGGGACGCTGTCCTCCCGTCCCCATCCTGCCGCTCCCCAACAGCTCAGCCGGCTGGGGAGCGAGGCGACGGGGACCCGGGGCGAGGCAAAGCCAGGGGACACTGGGCGACGAGGGGCCGGGGATACGGGGTGAGGGGCGAGGCAGGGCCAAGGACCCAGGGAGACTAGGAATGGAGATGCGGGGCGAAGCCGGGGCAGCAAGGGACGCGGGGTCGGGGCGCGGGGCGACGCGAGTGCGAGGTGAGGGCTCACCCGCGTTTTGCAGCGTCTCGATGTTCTGCGGTCTGGTCGCCAGCTCCGCCACCATCTGCACGAATTGGGTCCGGGCTTTCTGGTACTGCTCGAACACTGCGGGGAGAGACACGCTGGAGCGCGCTGCCCGCGGCCCCCGGGCCCCGCCGCCCCCCGTCGGGGCGCCCGGACCTACCTTGCAGCACCTGCCTCTGACTCATGGCGCCCTCGCCACCAGCTCGGCGGCGCCCGGCTCGTCCGCGCCCGGCCTGCGGAGGGGTCGACCGTGGCGACCGCTCGGACTCCGACGGGAGCCAGGTCTCTCTGTGTACCCGCGTCTCCCGGGCAACCGACCGGAACCGGAACGCGGCCCTCTCGCGGCAACGGCGGTCCCGGGCGTGACGTCAGGGCGCGGTGCTCGGGCGCCCCGTGCGCGGTCGGCGTCCACCAGGGAGCTCAGCCTGCGCGACTCCTCCGACGTGCGGAGCTCGCCCGGCGGCCGGGGGAGCCGTGCGCCGTCGAGGGTCACACCCTGTGGGCACAGGCGTCCTCCAGGAGGTCAGGGAGTTTCACAGACCGAACCCGGAGGGAGCCCCATGCGCCCAGGAACCCGGTCCAACTGCGGCGACACAAGCAAAGTGCTGCGATGGAGTCGCCTGAGCTTCGACGGTCGAGAAAAATCTCACATAGGACACTGTGTAATCTGATAAATACATTACTGTCAGTACAACCTTAAAGTCAAATGTTTTCCCCTTTAGTCCAGCTTTTATATACCCGGCATTGCAGGTTTCAGGATTCCTGGAGGGTCAAGACAACTATGTTCATACACTTAATTATACTGTATTGAAAACATTTAATAAGCACTCCTAGAGATTCAGTGAGAAAAGCAGACGAGGAAACAATATGATAAACGTCCTGTCTTCCTTGACTTTCTCCAAATTACTACCAGCTTTGCTGTTTCCTCACTTTCATGTGATTTTTAAACATGTTGTCTTTGTCTTTTAAATTTAGGCTTCATTCTGTTGCTGAAGGACATTTCCAAAAGAAACTGAGATAATCTTTACCTGGAAAGTCTTGATTGAAATTATCTTAACCAGACTTCCCTTGCTGACATAACTTTAATTCTTTACCCGGTTTCTTTTGACAAAAGTTAGGTAGTCTATTACTGGTTTATAGTTTGTCCGAAAACTGTATACCAAATGTTTCAGTGACAGGTGTCAACTTTAAATGTTCCTCCATCAGAAACTACAATTTCGCCAGATGTCAAGTGAGCAGATAGTCACAGCTGCTGCTGAGTAGTGCCAAGACAGGAAACCTCTTGATATCTCTTCTTTAATAGAAGGGAGCATGCAAACTTAGCTGGGGTGAGTCCTATATAATAATCTTTCAAATCTCACTCTGACTTGAGCTCTCTGATAAAGTCCTGGTATTTTGTGAAGCCCCAAATAGTTGTGGAATGGACTAGCAATCAGAGAGAGGAGTAAGTATGTTAAATACTTACAGCCGGGTCCCTACCACCCCCAGAACAGGTGTATGTCTTTTGCTCCGGAGTTCAGAAGCCAATGATACCCACAGTCCCTTTACTTAACTCTGAGGCATAAAGTTTAACAGTGATCTCCACATTTCCCTAAGGAAACAGGTCCTTTAGAATTAAAGTTTTTGTGTGTACTAATTTAGAGGTTGGGGGGGAGGGACAAGTTGAATAATTAAAATGGCAAATACACCTTCACTGTAATTTTATTTTCAGTTCCTTGTTGCATTGTGAAAAAAGAAATCCCCTTAAAACTAAAAGGTTCCATATTTGGTTTCAGTCCTTTAACAATTCAAACTCCGAAGTGACTACAGCTGCCATTTTTAGTAATTCTTTTTACTATGTATTTTCTACTTGAAACGTGTTGAGATAAGAGCTCAATAGTGAAAAAAAGGCTAAACCTATAAACATAACAGTCTACTTACGGAACCTTGCAAAGTTTGAAAACTTAAGTTCAAGTGGTATATAAATTATTTTTAACTATAGATTCTGAGTATTTGTCATTAACAGTGTCTGTGGGTTAAACTGTATTGTTCCTGATGAAACACAATATAGAATTCCTACTTTATATCTGAAACTGGACATACTAAAGAAGCTAGATCTTTGCTCTTTATTCTAGCTTTCTTTTTTAAAATCCTTAAAATTAAATGGAGAACTGTAACAGATTAATTGTAAAACATAAATGAATTGTTAGTAATTCAAATATAAGATATGGCAAAACTGAAAGATTACGTTTACTGACAAAGCCAATCTATATTTTCTGACTCACTTTTCAACTTACTAACTATAAAATAAAATACCATTCTGTTTTACAAAGCTAGTTGAATACCCCAAGATGACGTACACACCTCTAACAGTTAAGCAGTGAGAAAGAAAACTATTCAAAGGGATATGTCAATTAAAAAAAAAAAAAAAGGAAGAAAAGGTGCTATTTAAGATTACTCTTCTTAAAGTACCAGCTGACTTTAATACAGATATACAGTGTTCTTGACACATTAAACTATACATTTGATTGAGAATGAAACTTATTATCTGAATAACTTGCACAAATGTTTCCAAGAAAGATTTGTGTGGAAGCCTTTGCCCCCTTTTGTATAAAGCTAATCACATGTAATTTCAAAATCATTTTTGCATTTATCTTTTTATGAAAATGAGACTCAAAAAAGACAACATTATAAAGCCAGTTTAAAAATCCTGTTCTGTTTCTCTTTAAAAATCTGCTCTGGGAATTCAGAAAAACCCATTATCATGGGAATATATTCTGCACATGCCTAAAAGAAATTTTACTAATTTTAACAGACATGTTTTCTTTTCCTTCAGCTTCTAGAAGAATTTTAAAAGTTAAAGCTTTATATGTTCTAAGTAGATATTAATATCCACATTTTAAAACTGCTGTTGAGTGTGTGTGTGAAAAAAAAAAAAAAAAACTAAAGTCAAGTCAACATGAAAATGGCATGAAATGAATACCATGAGCATAAACAATAAAAGCATCTTTTTAAGTCAAAAAAAAAAAAAAAAAACTGCTGTTGAATGAATCAAGTGTATATATATTCCTCTCCCAAGCCAAAAACATTAAATATCAGTGTGTGCCAGACACTACTACTAACAGAATGTGCTTGTCTTCTAGGACATGAAACCTAGTGGAAGATCGACATCTAAAGAAAGTTTAATTCATTAAATAAGCATATACTGCAGCCTGCCCTGTTTTAAGGGCTATTATTGCACTCAGCACTTTAAGTGCCTTGGGAACAAAGAAGAGGGACTTAGGATAACCTAGGGGAAGAGGTGAGAATATCTAAAACATCACTTAACTAATAAAAGGTGTCTTGTTTTTAAGAAAAATTAGCTGACTTTTACCTAGATATGAAATCTCCTTCCCTCCTCCCCCAAAGAATTAAAACATAATGGTAGTATTTAAATATGCATTCATTTGGCAACTGCATGTAATTACGCAAGTCATAAGAATACAATAATCATTTTGCCAACATCAAATCTAAAATTAATAATATTTACATAGTTGAATGAAAAATAAAGGTATTACATACCCCATAACCAAGTTAGTGGACTCAAAATATTACCTATAATGATGAAAGCAAACATATGACATCTTAAATGTTGCTCTGCTCCTCTTATGAGTAAAAGCCTCAGGAGTTTACATTTGGGTTTTAGCAGACCAACCGGTTGTGCCATCAAGTTTGTCAGCAGAGCAGAAAAGACTCGGACACTTCCATCCAGAAAGAGAAGATTAACATTTCTATGCTGATGTTGTGTTTGTGTCTTGTTTCCTATTCTTTGCTTTTCAAGCCTTTTAAAGTCAACTTATATTTTAGACTTTAAAGTTTTTACGTTTCTTTGTGTTAAGGCCAATAAAATGTTTAAATGACAGTGATTTTCCTGGCCCCAAAGTTCTAAAGATACACCTGTACATGGCTTCCTTTTCCAGTAATTCAGTGGATGCACAGATTGAACTCATCCTTTCCACTTCCAAAGACTGATACTAAAAATTGATGATTCTAATGTCTGAAATACAGCATGACATTTTCGAAGGCAATGGGACATGCATAAAGACCAATTTATTGCTGCTTGGTGTGCGTGTGTGTTATGTGAGTATCTTCTTTTTAAAGACTTACGTGTTTTCCTTTAAGACTGTACCCAAACCCCGCACCACCAGATACCCTCTAGGCACCCTGCCATAGAAGTCTGTCAGCCACTCCTTCTCAGCGCTCCCCAGGGCCCCCACCCCTTTAAAATCTTGGCCTTGTTGGACTTCTCTGAGACGAGGTCGGTGCTATTCCTTTCCCACGTTTTTATTACTACAGGACGCAAGAGACAAAAGATGGAGGGTGCCACATACGAAAAAAAACCCGGAGCCCACCAAGCGCGCATCTAGGCCAAGACCCAGGAGGACGCGGCTCACGCATCCTCCATGTGCGGGTCCCGCCAGGGCTGCGCTGCGACTCCGCCCGCCGCAAGCGGAAGGTTCTGGGCCGACGCCGCGAAGGTAGACGTAGGCGGGTCTCCGCGCGCGCAATGGGCACGGGGTCCCCGCCTCGACGGCGCTGGCCTCGGGCAGGCAACTGCGTTCAATGTGGACGGGGTGTCGGGGCCCCAGGAAAAGGGAAGAACGCGATGCTCCTCCGATGTCCTCGGCTTTTCCTTCAAGCCAGAGTTTCTCAAACTCCGGCGGGCACCTCCGCAGACTCCGCGTAGTTCTCACCGGGGAGGGGGCGCGGGAATCTGTTGGGGTTGGGGGTCAGGCCGTCGTTCGAATCAGAAACCCGCGAGGCCCCCGCCGTGGGTCGCTGGGCTGGGCCGAAAAGGAGGCGCGGGGGCGGCAGCGCCGGCGGGAGGAAGAGGCGGGGGTGCGCGGCCCGAGGGGTAGAGTGCGGAAGCGTGGCGCAGGCTACGCGCGGGCGGCCCCCCTCTAGCGGGGCCTCCGGGGGCGGCCGCGGGCCTGCGGGTGTGAGCGAGGGGGGAGGTCCCAGCTTCGGCTTGCTCGTAGCCCTGCGGGCCGCCGGCCTGGGGATCAGGAGGGAAGGGGACGCAGATGCCGCAAGCCGGCGTCTGCTGGGGGCGAGTTGCAAGATGAAGAAGGCCTCTGTCCTTTCGCTTTGCTTCCCCCGGCCAGGCCTCCAGCAAGCACCGCACCGCCGCGCGGGCTCTAGCGGACGGGTCCCGCCCCGAGCCTCCCCGCGGCGCGGCTGACCCGTGGGCCCGGGAATGGTGTGGCCAACTCGCAGGGGCGAGCCCGGAGCGGGCGGAAGCTGGAACCCCGGGAGCAAAGGCCCCGCAGCGTTGCGCAGCCAGAAAAGCTCGCGGCGGCCGCTCCGTTCGGCCCTGCTTCCCCTGACTTGCTTCTCCCGGGACTTAAAAAAAGAGAGCCCCGTTGGCGGGGGAGTGGGATCAGACTCTTGGTCGGAGTGGGGTGGGGGAATCCTACACCACCTTACATCAGCCAGCTCCCTAGACCCCGGCGGCGCAGGCCGGATCCCAAAGGCTGAGTGAGGAGCCCAAAGCTTACTTTAAAAAAAGGAAAGGAAAAAAAAAGCTGCATGTCACTGCGCATGTGCGAGCCTCGTGTTTTTGGTTTGTTTTTTTTTTTTTAATTTTTGACGTCATTTCGCTACATCAAATCTCAAGCCAAAACTTCTTGCTCATTGATTACTCTGAAAAATAATTGACTGTATGCTCTGACTCCTAGGAAATACTGCAAAAGTACAGAGAGATGGTGTTCAAGGTTTCTGCTTTCACAAAAATAGCACAGGCTGTCTATCCACCCTGCACGTCGGTTCCCCCCACAGATTATCAGAGCCGAGAGAGCTCCGCTAAAACGTAGGCTAGACTTGGAAGACTCAGTGGCACAGCTTCCCATTTTTTAAGTGGAGATAACTTGCGCTATGATTTGCATCCTCCTTAGTGCAAGTAAGCTATACAACACAACTCCTGCCTTTTTTTTTTTCTTTTGGTATTTCTAAGGAAACGTGAATATTGCTAAAGCTGAACTACTTTACGTCCTACTCCAGTGTTACCTCATATTTATTTTTTAAAGCGAAGAATAAAGGCTTTCATATGGACAACATAAGAAAAGATTAATGACTACCAATATGAAGAAAATACTAATGCCTTTCCCATTAATAAGACAGGAAATGAATAGTAAAGAAATGCTTTTTATTCTAGGAGTGCTTTTTTTTTTCCCCCGGTGAAATAATACGTAATTGCTTATCATTTTGATTATAAGTCAAGAGTAAAGGTCTTGGAAGTTTACAGATAAAATTAGATGTATACAAGTAATGTCAGTATATTTATAGTCAAATCCCAGAGAACCAAACTTACTAACAAACTTTTGGCTTAAAGATTGCCTTGCAATACTAAGGACACCAAATGGGGACAATTAAGATAGAGACTTCTGGTAGCACAACTGGATAGAAAAACCTTGATTTTTTTTTAATATGATGCTTATGCATAATGCTTTAAACGTATGGCAAACATCTAAGACTGATACCAATTAAGATATCAGTTATCTTTCTTGGAAAGTGTATTCTCAGAACCCATTGCAGACCATGATAATATAATAGAGTTGGCTGCACTAAGGTCTGTCTTTAAGTTTAGAGAGCCTATACGAATTGTGTATATTAAGTTCATGAAAAAGGATTTCCTTAAGCCTATTTTAAAGGTTGCTTATATCATTCTGTTGTAAACTTACTTTATTCTAATGAATTTCCTTAGAAGTGGTCTCCAAAGTGATAATTTTAATTGGTGAATAATTTGAGCAGAATGATTATTTAGTAAAAGTGAGTGGAGTCCTTCAGATCTCGTAACCTCTTTCTCATTAGAAAATGATGGCATAGTTTGAAGAGAACCCAAATGAATATATTTTAAGATAATTGTCATGAGGCATATTTAGAAAGAAACAGCTGGTAAACACATTTTCCCAAGCTTACCCTGACTGACTTCTTCAGTTACACTAGAAAACAAACTGTAATATATCATGTTCAAAGGAAAAACACTCTTCTGAGTTAATTACTGGTAACATTAATTTTCTGATTCATGAACAGCTAGATGCTTTCTAAACAGCACTCCATTTTCCCAGTATCATTTATACTTAAGTATTTTGGATGAGTGTTTATTGAATTTAGGAGTTTTGTTCAGAAGGTTGGAAAGGAGTCAAAAATTGCATGGTAAGATTCTATAGAAATGTAACCAATTCCAATAAAAAGTCCTCTGTATGGAAGTACATTATGGAAATGACGTGGTTGTCAGACCTAATTGCTTGGCTTTTGAGTCCTCAGAAGAAATTCTACAGCCTTAGGGGTGTAGACTCAAAAGCAGCAGCATTTCTGGTTTCAGTTTAAATAAAACAATGAAATCCATCATTATTCAAGTCAATAGCAATAATTCACATGAATATGAATGCACTTTGATCTTATCCTTCAATTCATTGAAAGACACAGTCGTAATGAAAAAGAGAGATAATCTCTTTAACTTGGTCCAAAGCAAGTTGTTGGAGCTTTTCTTTCCTGAAAGACCATAGAAAGGAACTTTTCACTAAAGCCTTGCTTTCGTGTTTTTCAGGTGGAGGTGGGGAGTGTTGGGCAAGCTACAGGTCATTATGTTGCCCCCAGGAACCAAGTAGTGCTAACTTTCTTCTTTGAGGTAAACTGTCTTATTTAATGAACTTGACGTTTTGTGAAGCTTAAAGGTGAACCCCTTTCATAACATCATACCTAAGAAGCATTCTAGGAGGCATGTTGATTTGAGTTTACCATCAGATATGACTAAGACTATTAACTGTTTTCAGTATGTTTTAAAGATTAAATTAAATAGGATATTTCAAGCTGCATTGTCTTAGATTTGCAGTATCCAGTAGTAGCTCCTTAAGAATTCCTGTTGAACTGTGAAGACAGTTAACACCCTGCCTGTGCTGTATGAAAGTCACTTTAAAATATCATCTTATGCCTATTTAACCAATTTCCAGACACCTTTGGTGGGAAAACAACAAAGTTACAAGTTCTTATTCTTAGAATTCTGGAAACATCTGTCAGATATTTTTTACTACAGTCACCACATTCGAAATATAATTAGGTAAAAATATGCACAAATGAGGATATCTGATTAGTGCCACTGGCTTGGAAAATCTTTACCTTTTCAGAGTTCATTAAAGATATCCAAGCTTTATAGTAGTTATTAAGTTTTATTTCTCATAAGGGTTGTTGAACTTCTGGAATCCTCTGGAAATTCAACAAATATTTGTTGAGTTATGTTAAAGGGACTCCGGAGCATACAAAGATAAATAAGACAGGTGCTTGTCCTCAAGGAGCTTTAAACTTAAAAGTTTCAGCACATCTGTGATTTACATTAAATGTCAATCTAGAAAGAACACTCCACTAACTTAATAGCTGTTTAAAACCGGGTCAGTTGTTAAGAGCGATGAAATTTGGCAATGCATGTATTTCCCGGGGTTATCCTACTAGCTAATCAAAATATTTTGCTGGATACTTTGAAGATTTTTCTTCAATAAAAACTTGTTTAAAACATTAACAAGAGTTCTGTCAAACATTAAATCTACGTCCTAGAGCCACAGACATTAGAAAAGGCAGAAAGATTCCTAAAGGTTAATGTCAATCATTTTCTTTATGCATCCCCACTGCTGAGGTCTGGTGTGGTTCATCACATGAGATGAGGGAGAAAAAAGTGCTCCATCCACTTATGTATAAGAACAAGTATCTGGAGGTAATGTTTGAGCTACACAAGCAGTTGTATTATGAATTTCATGCAAAATATTCGTGGCAGACAAAGAAGAGGGAAGACTGTAGCGTTTGCCTGTGGTTATAACCCAGAGGAAAGCCACCTTTACCAAGGGCAGACACAACCCTAAGCTCTTTGTGTCGATGTTACTAGAGAGGGAGTGGGCATCTTGACTTCTTTCTTTACCACCATCCTTATTGCTGATATCTAGAAAAGCTTTTTAATGGACTGGCCATTGACAAAGAATTTCGGCTCAAGTTGGAGACAAGGGCACCTGGGGCTGGGACGAAGCCGAGCGCCGGGATCTCGGGGGCTCAGGTGCCTGCGCGGCAGCGTGCGCTTGGAGCCTATTTATCTATTGTCTGCCATGGGGGCAGGGCCGAGCCGAGCGAACTAGCTTTTGAGTGGAGCTGAGGGTCTTGGAGGATGAGGACCCGGAGGGGTGGGGGCGAGAGATGTCAACGAGGGCAACCTCTAGAGTTCTAAATGCTAGACACCGAGATGTACGAGGCGGCGGCGGTACCCGCGGCTGCAGCCCTGGCTGCAAATCGCCGTCGTGTGGTTGCTACTGGCAACCGAGCCTTTGCCGAGCGCGCAGCCCCGCAGCCCCTGGAAGGAAGGTGGCGAGGGGAAGCGGCGGCGCCGCGGCCGCCCTGGCTCGGCCGCCCGCAGGGCTCGCGCTCCCGCCCGCGCCCCGCAGTCCCTTCGGGCTGTGACCACTGCTGTGCGGCACGTAGGGCCCCGAAAGGCTCTCGGGTTGGGGGTGTCGCTGCCTCGGGAGCGTCAAATTACTGGCGTCCTCCGCGAATGCAACATGGCAGCTCTGGCTCAAAGACTGGGCTTTTTCAGTCCGCCGGGGAGGCGGGGGATGCGGACTCCGCTGCGCGCCCGCCGCCTCCCTTCCCAGCCGCGAGTCGGCCCTCCTGGCGCCCCCGCCTCCGAGCCGGGCCCAGCCAAGGGCAGCCGCGCGCGCCGACTCGCCGTGCGCTCGCCCCTCGGCCCTTTGTTCTCCACTCGATAGGCAGGCACCTCGCTCTTCGGGGGCTTTTAATGGAGACCGTGGAAGACAGGGTGACCCCGGGTGGGACGCCGACGTCCTGGCACTCCCCGGAGGTGTGTAGCTCCCCGGGTCTCCCGAGGGCTCCGGAGCGAGCTAAAAGCGCGAGTCCGGGATGCTAACTCGACACTACCCGAGGAGCCGCGTCTCGTCGGGTGGGTCCCTTTCTGCCAGGCCTGGCCCGCCTTTCTCTTCCTTACTTCCGAGAGGTGTGAGGCGGGAGGCCAGGGCTGGCACGCGACCCCCGCAAAAAGACAATGCCCGTCACCGCCCCAAGGAAATGAGATTCTCCGCAGGGGAGAGGAAAGCTGCGGGCTCGCAATCTGGGAAAAAGGGGGAGAAAAACACCCGTTAGTCCTGCGCTGGGCTCCACTCCGCATCACACTAGCCCTTGGGCGCGGGTGGAGCCCGGTGCAGCCCCGAGGTCCCCGCCCCGGGTCGAGGGGGAGCCGAGCCGCGGCGCCCTCCACCGCGAGTGGGGGAGGGGTCGGTGCTCCGGGGAAGGGGGGAGGCCAGGGGGAAATTTGCATTTTTAAAAACGGCGGTTCCGAAAAGACCTTGCCACGTAGACAAGCCAGTTGTGACGTTCAGCACAACGTGCTACTGAAATACCGAAATCCGCCACCAAATGGCGGCTCCTGCAGTCTGCCGCGCCGATAAAGAGGACTCGCCGGGCGTCGCCCATTTTAGGCCGCTTTCATTTCTCTGCTGTTACCCCGGTCCCCCTCCCCAAGCCGTCCCTTCCTCTCCCCGTTTTTGGGCGCACGTGGGACTCCTGGGTCAGAGAAGCGTTTCTGCCCCGGGGATCAGGCAGGCGCGGACTCTGCTGGAAACCGCTGCGTCCCGGCGGCTTTCAGCGGCGATATCCCAACCTCCGACCGCCCGCTCCTCTGCCCCGCCGGGGTCTCAATGGCGCCGGAGTGCGAGAGCACCGGACCTTCCAGGTTCGCCCTGCCCGGAGACCCAGGCTTCGCATTTGGGTCCCAAAGTGTGGTTCTTCGCCCAGATCTTAAGATTCCTATCGCGCAGCCACCCCTTCCTCGACACTGTAACCTGGTCAGGTTTTCTTCCCAGGGGATTAGAGCCCGTTCTACCCATTAAACAAGTTCAACTGGAGGACCCCCTTCGGGAAGGCTGAAGCTCAGCCTTCGGGAACCCTCAAATGGCGGTTTTATGTTTTGTTAATAATTTGGCTTACAGTCTTTCCAACAAAACGCTAAACTCCAAGGACACCTTGTTATTGAAGGAGAAAGGGCATAGGGTTTGAAGCAGCCGGAGGGAGGAGGGCAAAGCGAGACGATAATCTGGAATGGCCCCGCAAGGAATCGCTTCTGAGGGCTTTGCAGGCGACGCCGCCGCCTCCCAGGACGTGGGACACTTTCCTGCCCGCGCTGAGCTCGCGGCCCAGGGGCCAGTTGCCGCGCCTCGGTGTCCCGCCCGGTGGAGAGGCCTTCGGCAGGACGGGGGCCGCCTTGTGAGATCACGCGCACCCGGCTGTCGCCGCCGCTCGCCACCGGGTCCGGCCGTGGAGACACGACTTCGTTTTCCCGCCTCCCCAGCCTGCCAGGGCCTGGGAATCTCGCTTTCAAAATTGGCGGGATCCGAGTCCGCCGAGCCGAGGGTGGCGCGCGGCGCACGCGCAAAATGGCCTCCCGGTGCCCCGCGGCCTGGGCTCGAGCGTTGGGCCGGGTCGAACCCCGCGGCGCAATCGGGGGCGGAGGTCTGGGCTGTCGCTCTTTGCGGTCCTCGGAGAGCTGCTAGTTAAAAAATAAAACAGGGAGAAGGGCCGTTTTCTCTGTAACCGGTCCTTTTGGTAAACGCTCCCTAATCGGGAAGGCAGCGCTGCCGGGAAACGAAGGTCATTTTCTCCAGCCGGGCGTCCTGTGCCCTTTCCACCGGGCACCTGAACATAGGAAGCCTTTCTTTCTCTTTTTTTTTTTTAAGCCGTTGCTCTTTCCACCCTAATTACCCTCGCCCCCGCTTTATTTTGCAAGCAGCGCACTGCGCTCCTGTCTTCGGCTTTCTTTGAATATTTCCACTCGTGGGGGCACTTAGACTTAAGACTGGAGCTCCTGGACAGGCTTCGCTGTCTCCAGTAACTTCTTTATCCATCTCTGTAACGTTCTCATTCCTTCCATCCCAATTTTCGACGCGTTTCCCGAGTACCCTAGTCCGCAGCCTTCCGAGGGTCTGTTGGGTTCTAGCTAACTTTGAAGGACAGAGTTGAAGAGCGCCGAATCCGCACCGAACTTGAAATCACGTTCACTTTGAAGCTTGGAGTTGATGACCACCCAACAATCAGAGCAAGAAGTAACTTTTTTTTTTTTTTTTTTTAACTGAAATGTAGGTGACTCTGAGGGAACATCACTTGCTATTCTGGGAAATTCCCTTCTAATAGCCTCTGGAAGGGATATTTTAAGAAAACAGTCAGAAGAATGGGGATAATTTAACTCATCCATTGGAAGTTTTATTGAGTGCTTACTATTCATTTAGGGGGTTAAATGAGACTTCGGGTGAGTTTTCCACAGGCACTTGAACTTCTTCAGAAAACTCATAAGGATCCTGGAGTAGCCTTTCCAGTGATAAATGACTGTTGGTGTCGTCGACTTGATGAAGACAAAAAGTTGATGGTGAAGTCTTCATGTGAGACCTCTAGAAATTGCACATTCAGAAAAAGAAACTGGTGCAAATAAAGGAAATCCGTTTCAAGAACCAAAAGAAGAAAAAACGTTAAAAAAAAAATTAAGTGCGGAAACAGGAAACACTCGACTGTGTAAACATTTTCGGAGACTTTCATAATCAAAACTGGGCGATCTTGAGATTTGTAAGGAGATGGACAGGCTTCGCGGTGGTATTTCCCAAGTCTGATCTACTGGGAAGCTCTAATATGTGATACTTTCTCTTCCTTGTAAAGAACCCATCTATCTGAATTCTGTGGACCCAGTTTAATTCAAGGTTTTATTTTGGAGGAATCCGGATTTTTTTAAAGCGACCTTAGAAATAATCACCTGTTGTACTGTTCATTTTATACTTGAAGAAACATCCTCAAGCGAAGTGACCTTATCTAACCCAAGAGCCTTATGTTGGAGCTGCGTTCTGTGCTCTTTGAAACTTAGATGTTTTAAAGGTATATATATATATACTTTTAAGGGTCCTTTAAAATGTAATTTCATCAAGACCTTTTGTTTTGGATAAAAGGCGAGTAAAACTGTATGGAAGAAACAATCATTGTATTTCAAAATAACATGGAGCCTCCATTTCATGGAGCACCAAACTGAATCAGAATTTCCAACTGTCATTCCAGGGTAATGTCAGAAGGGAAAGATATATTTTTAAAACCTTTAAAATATAAAGAGAAATGAACAAAAATAACACTTCCTTCACCTCAGGATTCTAAAGGAGACTAGGTTCCATGTGCAAATTGTTTCTAAAATTAAAATCCCATCTTCTCCAAAGACTACCATAAGCTATTTTTCAAAAACCAAACATTTTCATTTCTTCTTGGCCAGTTCAAGTAGGATTTCACATGGATTCCTTTTACATTGCTATTAAGGTTTCATAGCAAAACTTTTTGATAGGCCTATACAACGAGTGTACCGAAAGACTTCACAAATCAACTGCAACTCCAATATTGGGAAAAGAATAAGAGGAAAGGATGAAGGAAAGCCCCTATCAGCTTACTCTGCCTGTTGCATTGTACCTCCAAAGGTCCTAACATTTGCACATATGGATAAGGAAACAAAGCAATATGGTTGGTAGGTTAAGTCAACTGAAGGGCAACTTTTTTTTTCAACTCAGAGCAATTAACGGCCGGCAATTTTAAAAGCAAAAAGGTACTTGTAAAGTGGTATGCATGTGTAAAGCAAGATAGATCACTATTTATACAACAGGAACCAGCCTCATTCTTTTTTTGCATTTAAGCTAAAATCTGTGAAATCAATTTAGGCATTTTCTGTGGAATATTTTTAGCTCTAACTTTGTGGTACAGAATCCCAGAATACTGTTCAGAAGCAAAAGCCAAACTTAAAGCCGACTTTTCACGCGCTCTGCCTTGATTGCTAAGAGTTAAAAAGTTAGCAGCTTTGATATGGGTTTTTGTAACACTGAAATTTTAAGTGGTAGTTTAGCAAAAGTTTTAAAGCCTAATTGTCAAACCCGTGACGGCTGCTTATAGAATACAAAACATTATACTCTCTTCTGTTTTATTAAAAGACAAATTTTAGCTGAAATATTAAAGCTTAAGCAATTTTCAAATTGAGTAGGGGGGAAATTCCTCTTTCAAACAAAATAAATGGACATGTTTTCAAGTATGGTGAAATAGTGTTAGGTAAGCCATAAATGCAATATCTGATATTTTACTAAGTAATTTCAAAAATAAGTCCATAAAAAGGTTGAGATGTAAAATCTTTGAGTTCCGTGTTGATCCTATGACTTGGTTTTGTGTAAGTCAAATGACAATCCACTAGCACTTTAAGTTTTTAGCCTTTGAAAACTATTTTTGCATTTTTTATATACACAGTCATATCCAAAGTAAAAACATCACTTGAAACTTCCATTAACTTTTTTTTTTTGTCTTGGATAACATCATGAACAACTTAAGAAGAAAAGCCTAGAAAAATGAGTTAAATTCACCAAAATTGGCAAACATGGGTAACTTTTACTTCAAAGATTGTAGAGTAAATAAACAGATACATCTTTCAATTGGGCTTTCAAGCAATTATACAACAAAGCACGTACTCTCAGCAACATCACCAAGACAGCGATGGATGTTCTTCAGCTTTTACCTGTTGTAATCCACCATAGGGTTTCCAAAACTTCTGCACATTGTGCTTTTCATATCAAATTTTTATTAAAGTCTTAGCTATTTTCTAAATGAATATCCTTTTTATTGGATTTTTTCCAATTACAAATGAAATTTAATTTTACATCTATCATTAGAAACAACACTTACAATGGGACTGTACAAATTTAGGTCAAAATAAAAATATATGTATTTTGTGGTTTCATAAAACTTCATTTACTGTATCTTTAAAGAAAGCAGAAGTAACAGCAATATATGTAAAAGTAATGATTTAATGACTATAAGCAAGACAGAGCAATAGAATTGTGCTTCTTTTGCAGACGGGGGACAATGAAATGTTTAACTACAATTTCCCCATACAAACATGAAACAATATTCATAGAGAATAAACACCCTCACAAATAACTGATGGGTGATGAACAAGTTCGACCAAAGCAAAACACAAACTGAAAATTGTTGGGGATATTCATACTTTAAATTCAACATGCTCACTCTATTTAAAAACTAATACCTGTAGAAGCTCACAATAAATTGCTTCTATTTCCAGACGTTACAGAGAGGGCATATTCCACTGTTTATAACTGTAAAAGCAATTCTTAAATTTGAAATTTCCACTATGCCACATATTAAAATAATTTTAGATAAAATGCCTTCTTCCAGCAATTTGCTGGTTTATTTAAAATACTTTTTAGAATTACAGCGATCAATATGCATTTTAAAAACATATTAATTCCATCATAAGCAATGGGAAATGAAGAAAGCATTTCCAATTTCCTTAGTGAAAAGTTTTTCTTTAATGCAACTATTAATTTTAAAAGTAAACAGGTATTACTAGAGAAAAGTCAGTATTACGATACGCCAATCGCTTCCAATGGAACAAAATTTAGAATTAGATATCCACATTAAAAATATTCTGTGGTGATAAGGCTCAAACATAGGTATCTGCAAAGGTCGAACCAGTTGGGAGAATTTTAACAACCATCTCTGAATGCATGAAACACAATATTTTCTTTATAGTATTTATAAATATATCATACAATACTGTTTCCTGTTATGTCGTATACCAATATGGCATTGTACAATAAGCATAATGCCATCTGATTCATACAAAAGCGAATCATTTAAACAAGTCAGTAAAATAAACGGTAGTACCCGCTTTTAGGCTTACAGATTGTAAAACTGAAGTTTACTTTCCTTTGATCGGTTTTGCGCAGCAACAGAGAAGTAAAAATCAAACAGGAATCAAAATGGCTAAATATGCAAGAAATTGTTATTCACAGTGACATGGCTACACAGAATGCATTATTCTCTGCATATTCTTTCCATTTGTTGAATTTCAAGATAAAAAGCACTTGTTTTCTACAGGTTCACAAAACAGCATAATAACAAGAACAGTCAGGGAGGATGTAATGTAGGCGTTAGTTGAGATTAACAAACTATGGCCCAACGTTTATATCCACCGCAGAAGATTTTCAAATCCAAACAATGGTTACAGAAACCATTTCACGTCTGTCCTAACACACAGAAAAACATCTTGCCTGCTTTCTCAGAAACCAATTCTTTCGAGAAATAATCTTTCTTTTCAATTAACGTCCATATGAATATCACATCTAGTCCATCTTTTATAGCCAAATTTAACGTCACTACAAAAGAAAGCAAATTGGACGATAGTCACATGTATTAGCATCTATAAAGCTGTAATGGCATGAAGATATCTATATAAATCAGGGGTTTAAAATTTTTTTCCTCAACAGTCTCAGGCATCAACCAGATGAAGTTGCTGACGACCCATTTACCGACGATTTTCGAGGTCTATTGGCAAAGGAAGATTGGTGGTTACCGCTGGGGCTGCTGCTGGTTCCATTCATAGTGCTGGAAATGTGAGGAAACTGAGGATGAGGAGACTGGACTGGAGTGCCGGGGCTGGGCAAACAAGAAGAGGTGGAGGGAATACCTCCTGCTGGGCTGTTGGCCTTGTCACTCCCAGAGTCACTTTCCAGTTCTCCAGCGTTTGTCAGTCCATCTCTCTGATGACTGATCTTCATTCTTTTACAAGTAGGTCGAACTCTGTATTTCAAAGGAAGCGGACCATTCTGTAAAGTTAAGAGGGAAAAAAAAAATCAGTCTTAGATCTTTAAGTACAGTCTATCAAAGTAACCTGCGAGCGTCAGGTAGGCTACTTACCCTTCTCCAGGTGTAAATGTAGGCAATATCCATTAGTGTATAGTAATCCTTTAAAGGTTCCTCTTCATACATGACATCAATCTGTTGAAAAACAACACTTCAATTATTAAGCATCACAAAGAATGATGGTAAATCTAGATTTTTTTTGCCGTCTAAATAGAATCCAAAAATGCTTTTAAAAAACATTTTCTCCAAACATTTGGACAAAGAAAGAATCCCTCTGGAAACTTCAAATGAGGGAAAACATTTCTTGAAATTATTAAGGGATTTGTTTTCATAGCGTAAAACAGAATCCATACCAAATATTTTACGAGCTATTTCCAAATAAAGTACTAAATTAAAAAAAAAAAAATTCCGTTGCTTTTTTGGGTTTAGAATCCAAGAAGAAAACTGTCATTGAAATTTTTTTTAAAAAGGTTTACATAAAATGCATGAAGACTGTAAAGTAGATACCTGGAAAGTGTTAGGTATGTCCATTTTACTTCTGAGAAACTTTCTCAGGTGCATCACAGTCATTGCTGCTGGGCATCGCAAATATCTTTTATCATTCACCTAAGGGCATATTTAAGAAAAATAATTTTTTAAAATTCCTAACTTTAAGATTTTTTTTTAAAAGTCAAAAAAAGTAGATAGATGTCTGAGTATGATAAAAGGTACGAATACCAAAGCTGAGATTTGACTAAGTTCTCAGCTATACTTTGAGTTTGCTATTATTATAAATACTAAATGAACAGATTCCTTCAGTACATCAAAGCATTAAACATTAATTACTGAAAATATTTTGTAAGAATAGTAATCATATATAAGATAAATTCTATCTAGTAACTATCGAATATAGATCACTCTTAAACATCAAACATGATGATTTTCTTCTATTTGATAGCAACATCTGACTCTAGGATATTCTAAAGGGCAACATACACCCTCATAAAATCTAGAATCCAAACAATGCATCTTCTATGTGTTTTTGTATCATGGAACATACCTCCTCCTTAGATTTCTCCTTGTCTTTATTTACTTTCCGATCCAATCTAAGAAACAGATAATTTATTAGGCAAACAATGTATCTAATAAATACATCAGCATAAAACACATTTCCTTAAGAATTACCTGTTCTGGTCAAAGAATTCAATGGATAAACTTATTATTTCATCATCAGTTATAATTCTCTTATCTTCATCTGCAACTTCTCCTCTATCTTCATTAGAGCCATTGGCAGCTATAAAAACATTTTTAAATTCAATTTTTAAGAATTAAATATTTAATTAAATATTATACATACAGAAGAATGGAATTGGTACTTTAAGCTTAATTTTAATAAATTACTGAATAAGTTCTCCCTCCAAATAAAATGTCTTTCCCCCTCTAAAGAGTTTACCATCAGCTGAAGGATGAGCTGCATAAAAGTCCCTTCTTCTCTTCATTTCATCTAAAGAGGAGGAAAAAAAAGACTTAAACATAGCAGGTAAAACTGATAAATACTTTTTAGAAATTCATTTTTAAGCAAGTTACTCACTTTTGAAAAGCCCTGGAACTAATTTGTATACAATATCTTGAAGAGTTTTATCTGACCTGAAAAAGAATAAATTAGAAAATAAACTATCAACTAATATGGCAAACACTAAAAATGTTCATAAGTTTTTAAACATTCTTTGTTTTCTCTGTTATAGTATTTTACTTGATTGTAACACTGTCTATAACTACATCAACATGATAATTATGAGGATAAAATTTCTTTATGTAGTAGCACTGTTTTTAAATTAGTAGAAAGAATACTCTATTTTATATTCACTAATAAATTCTTCACATTTCACTAAGTCAAGAAAAGTGTGCCTTCCAAATTACTGAATTAGCTAATATGAAAGAGAACAAAGAGGAGAGAATGGAAGCAGTTTAAACACATGCACTCTTGCCTGTCACAAGGTCAATAAAGCAATGCAAAAATGGAGAACTAATTCCATTTTTAAAAATGATTTTAAAAAATCTTAAAATCCCTTGAATAATATTGAACTCTGTTTAAAGTTAGTCATCATTAAAATGGCCAAGAAATTAAGGGCTATCCTCCTCCACAACGTACACGCAGTAGACGGGGACTGAAGGGTAAATTTTGTGTGAAAAAATAAACACTAAATTCAGTAATTATGCAATTCCAATAACAATTACAAACAATATTTTTAAACATTTTCCTACCTTATATTCAGTAGTGGTCTGGTCTTGTGAACTTGGACATCACAGATAGGACAATACTTGCTGGTCTCCAGGTAACGCACAATACACGTTTTACAGACTAGAAATAAAAACACAAATTTTTTAAAGTTCAGGAGGTAGATGCTAAGCAATAAAATTAGTGTCATAAATAGAGAACTAGTAGTAACAAAATAGTAAATACCAAAAGATATTTCTAATTAAATAAACAAACTCAGTTAACATCCTGAGAACACTTAAACAATTTATATTTATACAATATTTTATTAAATATGCATTAACAAAAAGTCACTAAATGCAAGAGCAGAAAACGACTTCTTCATTTTGTACCAACATTCTCAAGGACAGTGGGAATTGTTTTCAAATTTCAGGACAAGATGTTAAATATACACGACACAAGAAAAGGTCTAAAACTGTGTACTTACAGGAATGTAGACATTCTATTATGGTTGTGGCATCAATGAAGTACCCTCCACAAAGCACACACATTAGGTGGGGATTTAGCTCAGTGATCTTGATTCTGGTTGTTCGATGCATTTCTGCTTGATAAAAGATCCTGCAAGACAAAGAAATACTGGCCATAATTCACAGAAGGAGAATCGAGATTATCTCCAACTCCCAGTAACTATATGCTCTGAAATGCTGAAGGAGTTCATAAAACTCGTTTAACACTGTGCAGCTGGACTGTCCCAACGTCTTCTACAGAAGGAATTCACTGATCAGACCTCAATCAATTCTACTGAAAAGGTGAAAAAGGATCCAAGAAAAGTAATCTCTGGTCCCTCAGGTCATTCCAGGAGGGAGAAGAAAAGGTCTGGGGTGGGGGCTGGGAGCTGAGAGCATTCGGGTCTCTTTCTTCCATTTGTCCTCCAGCCCAGCAGCCCCACGGCTGCTGCAGACGCTACACGCTCCCCGCAGATATTTACCAACCGCTAGGGCTTGTTCCAGGACTCCAAATTTAGGGTAAAACTTCCTTATGGATCTTCGATCGAAAATCCAGGAGCATGCCCTGGCTTCCCAGGGGTTCTGGTTGTTTTAAGCGGTTCCGGCAACCAGAACCTGGCACGTTTTGACGCGATACAAAGGGAAAGCAAATTCTGCTCTATCTGCATCCCTGGCATTTCCGGAGCTGGGTGCTGGGGCCGCAGGAGAAGCACCTCGAGTCGGCCTCGGGCTGGGGCCTGAGCGCGCGGACGCCCGGGGGCCGAGGGGCCGGGATGCGGAGGGGCGGGTCCGGCGGCGCCCGGGGCTCCGTCTCGCTCCGGATTCGGAACTCGCCTCTGTCGGGGTTTCCATAGCAACTTACACTTACACTTGGCATCCGGCCACCGCTGCAACTCCGCGCGGAGCCGGGCCGAGCCCGTAGCTTCGGCAGGCGTGCGGGGCTGCCGGGCGGCGGCAGCGGCGGGCGCGGGGGAGGGGCCGGCACGGCGCGGGGGCGGGGCCGCGCGGGGGCGGGGTGGGGTGCGGGCGCGCAGCGCGGGGGTGGGGCGGCCCCACGAGGCCCGAGGCGCAGGGGAGCAGGATCCTGGCCCGAGGCGACCCGGCAGACAGGCTGGGAGACCCCGGAGCGTGCAGTGGTAAAGGAAAATGCAAACCGCACTCCGGCCATTTCGGACACTCTCGGGGGCCTCTTTCCACGTCGACTCGGCGCGAAGAGCTTCTTTCAGATCTTTACTCTTTCGGTCTCTCCTGTTAGCAATCACTAGGTCAAAAATTTCATGAAGGGATCTTTTGAGAATTGCCAACTGTGCACTTAGCCCGAAACCGTCAGGGCTCAAATTGCAGAGATGTTTATTGAACTGAAACTCTTTAAAGCTTTCTTCTCTAATAGGAAGTTCTCCTGTAGATTAGGATGAGCGATACAAAGTTTTGGAAAGGCTGAAAACTGAAATCTGTTTCACAGCAGACGAGGAGTGGGCAAAGCCTTGTGTTTTACCTGAACTATGCTGGATAGAGGCAAGAAAAACTACCTGAATCGACGACAGTGACAATAAGTAAAGGACCATGTGACCAGCCCATTCCCAACGCTAAATCAACACCTTGTCAACCCAGAGCACCGATAGCAGAGAAAAACAAATGTCATTTTCTCAGCCTCACCTCCATGCAAACCCCACACAATGAAATGCTATTCCCAATAGATATCATATGTTACAGAAAAGTCACGGTGGGGAACTGGCAGCAACAATACAACAGCGGACAATCAGGGAAGTCAATTACTTCGTGCAGTATGCTTGAAAAATGCATTTCTTACTCCCACTTCATTCATTTCAGAATCTGAAATAAGACTAAGCTTCCAGACTTATCTGAAGCACATTCTCAAAGCTGCCTTGAATAGAAATCTAGGAACTTGTGAAACTTGAAGATGCATCTGAGGTTTTAATTCTCAGGGAATTTTAATGCAGAAGAGGGAAATACTAATCAACACAGCTCAATGGCTGAAACTAAAAGTTTTAGAGTACTAAAAACACACACACACACACACACAAACGGTAAAAACAAAACAAAGCCTCTTTTATGAAAAGTGACCACAGTGGCAACCAGTGACTTCAACCAGAAAACGTCATGTGTGACTCCTCAGTTATCTTTGGATGACTTGTTTAGAGGAATATTGTCAACATATTGTTAATATAAATCTAAGTGGGATTACAGAGGAGTTGTGGATGGAGCAGTGTCCCTAAAGAGTAGCAATATTTAATTCTATTGTACTTGGTGATTAAAGACAAGCCTTCTGGGTTCTCAAAGAAAACTCTCCTTATGAAACTGCAGGACCTTTACTAGAAAGATAGTTAGCAAGGTGATACTTCTGTCCCCTTGCAAAAGCACATCACACTAATGCCACCGATCATGAAGTTCAGGAAGGGGCATCAATAAAAACAGCTGCCTTTATTTCTCCTCTACTTTACATAAAATCAACACCAGACAAACACAAATATTAACACACAGAACAATCAGACCTCAGTGAAAGGTTATCTACTGGTTGGCTCTGAACGTTTAAGTCTCATGTACTTGACCAAAACCCTTTCAAATTCATCTTAAGTGTTAATTCACACAACTCCTCTACTTCAATTCACAAGAATTTGACCACAACCCTATAACCATTTATAATGCTAGTAAATACCACTTTGTTACTTGTATAAGAATCAGTTCTTTATCTTTTTATACCACTTGAAAGTACTGGGAACCTAATGAAGACTTCCAAAACATCTGACATGCTTGATAAGGCTTCAGAAACAATCTCTTGCACCTTAGAAAGGAAAACCTTCTAGGTTCCACCACAGAAACTGCCAGTTAAGCAAGCAAAAATGCATCAAACATACAATGGAAGAGATACTCAATAGTTTAAACTTGCCATTATAACATACTCAGTTGGGGCTGTCACTTTTGTTGGAGGCCTAACACCAGTAATGTCAAAATGAAGGAAAACAGAAGCAAGTTCTTATGTTAACAATCAGCTTGACTATTGCAATCTAACAAATGCAAATGAACTCCATAACCCCAGTTGGGGCTCCCAGCCCAATACAAGTATGGGTAAAGTTGGGGATAACTTGACTTCTAGGGAGAATTTTACATTTGGGGGAACTTAATGTACATCCAAGAACTTGATGGTAGAACATTAATGGATTTTTCAAGTATAACTAAATGCTCACTTTTCTTACAGAAGCGTGTGTATATGTGTGTGTATACATACACACATGCATACACAGTGACTTATATGGCTTTAAAGATACTAGGTGTAAATGTACACAAGTAGGTTATTTCAAACACCTTTGCACTTTGGGGCAGATGTATGGGAATGAACTCAAATATTAAAAAAAAATGTTTGCCCACAAAATCAACCTCTAAGGGATTCTACTTAAAATAAAACTCAAATGTTAATATAGTCTCATAAGTTAGCATATGCTGTTAACAATTGGCATCCTTAAGTTTCAAGACTTTAGCGTGGCATATAATATGTTTCCAGAACTTTGGGGTTAAGCTTCCTATAAAATATAGGTTGAACTACTCATAACATTCTAGGCATCACCAACCTACACTTGGATTTGAATAAATATGCCCAGAATTTTGCCTACTTTAAGGGAAGGGGTTAATACATGCTTGTATTTCAAATACTGAACCGTGACCACTAAGCCCACTAAATCCTTTTATTGCAATTGGGAATGATCAAAGTCTCTATACTTGTTTACTTCCAATTATTAACTGTAAATCTCTGGGGAAAAGATCATGCTATATGGCTGTCAAACCCAAAAGACTGCGTAAACATATGCCATCAACTTTTTAGTGCTCGTTTTCCAAAGCATCTCCTCACCACATGACCTAAGCTGACATTTAGCAAAACCTGTAAAACGTTGTGGACTTAAGTCATGGTTCTAAGTGCATCCCATACTAGAGGCTGAGAGAAAAACTGTAGTCTCTGAGAGAGAAAAAAACAAAAAGAGGAAAAAAGAAAGAGAGGAAACCTCTTGCAGGACTAACGTCCACTCACCATCATCACTCCAAAAAAAGCTCCAAATTTGAAATGCTCACTTCCCAGTGAGCACGTCCCAAGTAATGTTTGAAGAACTTATCCAAGACTCTCAACAAATAACACCTTGAAAACTTTACCATTTTAAACACAAACGCAGGAGACCTTGGAAACAACTGGGAACCGCCATCTTACAAGCCATCCAATTTCTCACAAGTGTCCCTCCAACTTAAGTTAATAACATTTTTGTTCGGGCTCTCACCAGCCTAACATCCACCTTGGCGGGATCGCTGCCCCCCACGCAACCCGTCCCTATAAAATGGGGGCGTTCTCTGGCTGTTTAAACCCCTCCAAAGCCCTTTCTTCGGGAGAGGAGAGAAGCCACTTGACCCAAGCAGCTCCCGATTTCAGGCACCCGTCCCCGTTTCATCAAAATCTACCTCTCAACAAAAGGCGCCGTGGCCGGGAGAGCCGCAGAAGCTGCAAATAGAAGTGTTCTTCTCGGGGGCCATGTGCGTCGCGAGGGTGTAGAGGGGCGCTCGGGGGAGAAAGGAACTAAAACGTGGGGCCGCGCGCGGCGCGTCCGGGCTGGAGCGGGCGGCGGCTGGAGCGGCGCCGAGGCCGGCTGGCGGCGGCGGCGCGGGCTGCGGGTCGGTCCCGGCGCCGCGGGAGTCGGCGGGCGGCGGCGGGCGCGCGCTCGCGGGCGCGGGCGGCGCGCGGGGCCGGGCGGCGCGCGGGGCCGGCGGGCGGCGGGCGGCGGCGGCGCGGGGCTCGGCGCCCACGCTGTCAGCGCCCTCCCGGCCGGCGCGGGCGAGGCGCGGGGGGGGCCGCTCCCAGTCCACCGGCGGCCGGCCCGAGCCCGGCGCGACCCCCGCCGCCCCCAGGCCCCGTCCCGGAGGCGCCTCGCCTCCTACGTACCCGGAAAAAGCAGCCGGCGAGAAGCGATCGCAGCGGGCGGAAAAGACAATGAAAGTTAAAAGTCGTTCAGCAGAAAATGAATGTGAGCCAAGCGGCCATCTTGAAGCGAGCTGCAGACGCTGCTGTCAATGGGCAACGAGCGCAGCCGAGAGGAGCCGCGGCCGCCGCGCTCGGCTCATGCTGCCTCCCGAGCCCGGCCTCCTCCTCCTCCTCCGCCTCGGCCTCCTCCTCTGCGGCCTCCTCCTCCTCCTCCTCGGCCTCCAACGCCTCCTCCTCCTGGGCCTCCTCCTCCTCCTCCTCGGCCGCCGCCGCCTCCTCCCGCTCCGCACTCGGGGGAGGGAGCGCGCGGAGGGGGCGCGATCAGTATTATTCTGCGGGGCTGGGAGGTGTTTCTAATCCGGATCGGGGCTCCCTCGCCAACATCCCCATTGTCTCGCCCCGATCTCTGCCTTTAATACTACGATTATTATTTCATAGTTGCCGTGGGGGGAGGAGGGGGGGTGGGGGGCGCCGTGTGTGTGCGTGCGGAGAGGCGGGGGGAGGGGAGGAAGGCTGAGGAGGGGGGAGGGGAGGGTGGAAAAAAAAAAAAAAGCACCGCTGAAGGCAGAGTGGAAACTGACACCGGCTCCAAAATGGCTCAGAGTCCGCCCGCCCCCTCCCCCCGCCGCCCCCCCACCGGGTCACGTGCTCCCCTCATTCCTTAAGGGCGGCCTGGGAATTAGTGTCGGTGTAGTCGGGCCCGCGGCCGCCCCCTCCCCTCGGAGCAGCGCGACCCGGCCCCCTCCCCCTCGCTCGGCGCGGCGGCGGCGCTGGCGCGGCTGCGGAGACATTTCTCCACAGCGCCACACGCGCCACCCTGCTCTCGGCGCGGGCATCGCTCCGGCCCCGCAAGCAGTTCAGCCCACCCCACCCCCCGTTATTTCTTTCTTTCCGCCGCCCGCCTCCGCCCGCGGTGCACACGTCCGCGGGCTCCCGCCGAGGAGAACGCCCGGCCGCCGCCCCCCGCTCGGCCCCACGGGCTGCGGCCCAGACTCCGGCGCCGCGGCGCGGAACCTGCGACCGAGTTGGGCTCGCGGAAACAACAGCGCCCGCCCCAGTCTTCCCGCGGCCGCGCCGGCCCCCTTCCCCGCCCGCCAGTGGCCGAGGCGGGGCGCGCGCGGGCAGGCGCTCGCTCCGGGCAGGGGCTCCGCGCGGGGCCGGCCGGGCCGGGCCTCCGGAGCCCAGCGGGCGAGGGTCGGGCTGCGGGCGAGCCCTCAGGCACAGGTAACGGGACGGGCCGGCTCCCGGCGCGCGGCGACCGCGCCCTTTCCCCACGTCCCGAAGCTGGGGTCTTAAGGCAACCCCGAAGATCGCATCCTTTCCCACTACGCTTTTTAATCCTGAGAAGAGGCGATCGTTAAAAGTTAACGCCAATCGTGCCTGTGTTTTCAAAGTAATAATTAACAAACTCAAATCCAAACAAACTCTCAGCACTCTTTAGTGGGAACAACTTATTTATTCAGAATATAATACTGTCTGCTTCCTTTTGGAAGACTTGGAAAAGATCAAATATCAGTGTACGGATAATACTGAAGATGATTCACATACTTAGGCAGACTTTCCCTCTTAACCCTTTCACAAGTGTAAAAAAATAAAGTGTCAAAATTGATGAGTGACAGAAATCCAAAAGAAAAAATTTGTTCTCCTGAAAAGGAAGACATCCAGCTCGCAGAAACGATGGTTTGGCGGACGGCAAGGCGTTCCTGGTCTTCCTCTAGACCGGGGCAGATCGTTAACTTCCCCAAGTTACAACTGAGTTGCTCTTTCCAGGCTTTTCGAAGCATCTTTAAGTTTCCCTACTAAGTCCTGAAAGATGTATATGATGGATCGTTTTTAGGATAAAACAAGAAAGAAGTATCCAACTTTGAGAAAGATGCAAGAAAAGAGTCGGGACACTTTCTAAACAAGTTTAAAATTCACAAAGATTTTAAACCTTTGACAAACCACTATCAAAAGAAGGTTTTCCTCTAAGATATAAAAAATTAAAAGAAGGTCAATAGAAGGTTTTCCTCTAAAATATCTCATCTTCAAATGGGCTGCCTGCCCTCAGATGTGAGATACAGTTTCTAACTGAATCCTCTGAACAGGCAAAGTATATCAAAATTAAATTTCTCAAGTTATCTAACAAAGATTATGCTGTATTCACATCTTCTGAAAGTTTAAAGTTTGATTAATGGTTACATTAAAACGACTCTGCAGGAGATCCCTTTTGAAAAATTCAATCTCATCAAAATTTCAAGCAATGACCTTCATTTTTTTAAGTGGTAAGAAATAAATTCGTTGTCATGTCCATTAATCAATGTAATTTTGAATTTCCCCAGTCTTACACTGGCAATATAAACAGTTTTAGAATTTTTGTATACTTGCTCCTTTATAAAAAGTCATTTACAACTACTGTTTAAAAATCATGTTTTGAGAGTTTAATTCAATTTCTGAAAGCAAAGAAGACATTTTCAAAGCCAAGCTCTTCTTTTTGCTTTGTCCTATTGGCTCACACTTATCACAAATAGAAGGAATTTACACTCAACACTACACAAGTTTATTTTAATTGGAGGGAACAGCAAATGCAGACCAATTCTCTATTAGTAACACTGTAATTTCAAAGGCGAAGCCTACGTTAAAATATTGCTTTTGAAGCCCCCTCACCATTAAATCCTTAACCAACCTTCATTATCTACTGACAGATGCTTAATTTTCTTTTGAACTTTCCATAGGCATAATTCTCAATTAAAAATCTGTAAAAAGATAGGCATATTCACAGATCCTAATACTGTACCTGTAATTGTTCCATGTTGCAACTAAAACTAATCTCTGGGTGGGATCGGGAATCAGTGTTCTAGGGAAGAAAAAAATGCTGTTTATTTAAATCAAGGAAATTTTAAATTTCATTACACATT
Source organism: Balaenoptera borealis (assembly GCF_965194805.1). Taxonomy (NCBI): domain Eukaryota; kingdom Metazoa; phylum Chordata; class Mammalia; order Artiodactyla; family Balaenopteridae; genus Balaenoptera; species Balaenoptera borealis. The sequence continues at coordinate 171,819,647 of NC_138866.1, read as the reverse complement.
TAATTTTTAGACAGGGCTTATGTATAAATACCTCTACATTTAAGGTCACCAAATATGCAGGTCTGTACATCTTATCAAGTTGATTGGTCTAAAACAACACAACACATTGATTTCAGTCTTTAACTATTATTTTTTTTTAAAAGTTCCCTAAGTTCCCCTAGAGAACAGTTTGTTAAACTTTACCTTTATCTGATATTCCAAATGCCAAGAAACATCAGTTATATGAGGGAAAGATCTGCCTATACTGAAAGATACAATGATAATTTTGTACATAATAGCTACAGGAAAACTTTCAGTATTTATCTTCACCAACAATGGTGTCTACCACCTCCCCACCACACACACACAATTTTAATCCATTCTGAATTTAAAACATTGTTAAACTTTATTTTCAAGTTCTGAAGAGTAAAAGAGCATTTTAAAAATTATCTCCATAAACTTTATCTTTAAAAACATTAGCTTAACTGCAATTGTTTCACTTGCCCTTTAGCCCCTTTTCTTTTGGTCTAGATCCCGTTTTTCTGTCCTGTTTTGTTTCACACCAACACTCTCCATTCATACCTGCAAGTAAAAAGTGGCTCAGCTTGACACCTTATACAGGACCTACCTTCCCAGTAGGATTTCTAGGGAATTCTTATTATTCTGGGAGGGAAAAAAAAGAAAGAAAATACGTCTTTGCAAACAGAGTAGAAGAAAAATAGTAATTGTTAATTTTTAAAAATTTAAGTAAGTAACCTGATATTCCGTGCAAAACAATTCTATTCTCTCGCTATCAAATTTACAGTCTTCTAGATAAGTGCTAAAGAAAAAAAAAAAGCCTAAGTTTAGTCTCCATTTTAAAAACTGAAATTGGAATCATAAAGGTACTATTTGAAAACAAATGGATATTTAAATAAATCCTGTACCTTAGAGTTGATTTGTCAGCTCTTTGCTTTCCAGCCTCCAGTATGTAAGTTGCAGCTGCTGCATGACAATGTTTTAAAACCACTGGATCGATATGTTTCAAGTCTGGGTGATCTAAAATAAATTAATTGCCAGTGATGCCTGTGATAAATTCTTTATAGTCCTGTTTCTAAAAAGGAATTTTAATTTGGGTAAAGAACCCTCTTTAACAAAATAACAAGAAGAATTCAACTATAAGGACTGGAAATTATAAGTAAATGAGATGTGCAACATGGTCAATGGCAAAACAATAAAGATCACACATCAATAATTATGCAATTACCTGGTCAAATTACCTTCTTTTACTTTACCTTAATACTCTTATTTATTTTTTAAAAAACATAGTCCTAGAGTAAAATATACAGTGGTCACTCTAAAGATGGATGGAGTAAATTCCGAGGAAAATAAGAAGATATTTTATACGGTGTAAATTTAAGAATGAATAAACTTTCCTTCTAAAGATTAATTTTATGCTAACTGGCTCCGTGGACATTAACACACGGAGGTGGGGGAGAGGGAACGAGTTCAGAATATAAAATACAATTTTCAAAATATTTTCAGGTTTCGACAGCCATCCTTTTTTTTTTTTTTTTTTGAGATTAACCAGGTGGTGGTTACTATTTTCGTTTAAAGAACTTCCACTTTCATACTTTTTGTACACGTGTTTAGCTCGTGAAACTACAGAAAAAAAACACAAAAATTTGAATTGTTGAGATATTTATATTTAAGAAAATCATGTAATAGCGATCTGTCTTAAAATATGCCTCCATCCATACTGACACCGCACTCCGCAATCACTGACCCGACCACTTATAAGAGACTCGCCTCCTGATAAACTAGTGCAGAACAAAACATTATGCACCATATTTTAAGGGTCTAGGCGTGGAACCTGTGCAAAACATATTGAACTAGAGTGTTGGAATGATCAGAGGAACTTGAGGTATTCTCTAAGCTGAAAAATGTCAACACTATTTGACGCAGTAATTACTATGGAAGCAGACCCTTTAAAACCTTCGCCAACCTAGCACTGAAAGCTTGAATTGCAGGGAGCTGCCCTGATGAAGTCCAAGTGTCAAACAGCCTTTGCCCCAGACCAGGCTGAAAACCTTAGATGTTTAGGCCACAAACAAGACTTGAACACCGGCTTTACAAAGGAACAAAGAGCCTGGGAGGGGAAATCAGGCCAGGAACGTGTAACTGGCTGTGTGCAGGTGCCAACTGGGGAGAGAACAATGCTCGGGGTCCGATGTGGGTTCTGGCAGAGCCACATCCCCACACTCCGTCCGGAGCGAAGGGCAAACCCCGGAGACTTCCTCTTCCCGGGGCTTTCCCCTTCTCGCTCCATCTCGCTCCTCTTCTCCGAGCGCCCCTCCACCCAGGCCGATCCAGCTCAGAGCCGAGCGGCTTACCTAACACGGCCTCGTCCGCCTGGGCGTCCAGCAGGCTCTGGAAAGCCGCCCGGAGGAGAAGCGTGAAGGCGTTGGAGTCGAAGGAGCCGGGATCGGCCAGCATCTGGAAGCCTTTCTGCACATACTCCGAGAGCTCCATTGTGAGCGCGCCGTGACCTTCGACACGCGCACCACGTGACACGCGCCGCGCGCTCAGCTGATGCGGCCGCGCGCGCACGCGGCTGGGGCGGGGGCGGCGGCGGCGGCGGCGGCGGCGGTGGCGGCGCGGCGCGGCGCGGGCTGCGGGCCTCCCAACCCGTGGGCTCCCCGCCGGCCTCCCGGGCCGCGCCCCAGCCCGCGACCCCAGCCACCCGCCAGCCGCCGCCGCCGCCGCCGCTTCCGTCCAGTCCTTCCTTCTGCGCCCGCCGCTAGGGCCGCCGTGCCTTAGCGCGAGGGGCGGCCCGGGCGCTTTGTGGACGCGCTCGGCGCTTTCTCTGCTCTCGGCGCTCACCTAGGACTGTCACCAGCTCCTGCGGGGCCCGCGGGAGCGCTCCCGAAAGACCCCTCGGGAGGTGGTGACGGTGACGGGATCCCGGCCCCCACCAGCCCCGAGAACTACGCCTTCCCCGCTCCTCGCTCAGCGCGAAAGCCTGCGGGAAGCTCCAGTCGGAGGCAACTGGTTGGTTTTTGGTTGGGGGCTTTTTCTTAATTCAACAGCTTAACCCCCAAGCACTGCCCTTCTGTGAATGAGACTGTAGACGTCTAATTATAATTCTTGCTTATTTTTCCTCTTTCATTGTCATTTCTGGAATACGGCAGTTGATTCCTTCCTGCGTGGGGTGTGTGTGTGTGTGTGTGTGTGTGTATACACATAGTGCGCGCGTGTAGGTGCTGTACTTCGACAATTGAGGGATTAATATCTTATTCATGAACATATTGGACAGAATTATTAAAAATTTTAGATGCAGCTGCAAATAAACACCTTTCAAAAGCAAACTGATACAAATTTTGTGCTACTGTGCTCACAGCATCTATGGGTCCTGTTTTAATTAGTCAAGCTATCCTCATATTTTTATCAAATAGTTATCTTAGTAAAATATAGTTAAGAATGGCAAAATCTTTATCAGAAGTGAATACCCATAATTTTAAAGGTTCACATATTGTATAAAGTTTAACTTCCCCTTCATAGTTAACACGAATTTGGAGAACAAGAGTGATTCTTAAAACAACAAAACAAAAACTGCATCAAAGTAGATTATGCATTTTTTGATCAAAAGAATTTAAAAAGGAAAGTCAAAGTGCAAGTTCTTTCCGGGTGGAGGGGAGGAATAAAGAACGAGAAAGATGTTTTAGTCTTTCACATAATGCCTCTTAGGAGGCATTATTTGAAACAGACTCACCATGAAACACTTTTTGAGGCATAATTTAGGTGTTTATTTGAAAAAAAAGTTTCTAATGAATACAGTCAACATTTAACCTTACACCAATGCATAAAGAGCACCTGATTTCACAACAACAGGACGCAAATGGAATAATTTAGCATCAGTAAAGATTGAGTAACTACTCAGTTTTCCTTTGAAGGCTTTGAAAGGCATGTGAACTAGCTCTCCACTTCGGTGAGCATATAGGAGCAGTGAAGGATTTAAAAGTCTCCCTAGAGTCTTTATGAAACAAACACCTATTAATCATGTTCATCTTTTCTTCCCATCTCTCATTTTCTTTCTAAACTCCTTGTTTCTCCTCAGTAGTAAAATGTCAGTTGAAAAATGTCCAGATATCTGATTTGCATAAGGGATATTTTACAGGGCAGAGTTGTGTAAAAGTTAAACAATATTAACAACACCCAAGCTCATTACATTTGTTACATATTTTATGACCTTGCATAACATTGATTGTTAATACTCTAATAGAATTTGAGTTGATAACTGTAATCATACTCAATTTAGTGTCAAAAAAGAAAGCAATAATGCTTGAGCATAGATTTTTAAATGCTGTTTTAAAAGAGGAAAGTAAATACAATTAAATGTGAGTTCATGGGCATAAAAGTTAGGAAATTCACAAGAATTGTTTCTGTAATAGCTGTCATGTTACTCTCCTGTACGTATGTAAGTCCTTTCTCTTACAAGGCATTTGCCGTCTTCTACCTAAATGTGTTTATGTGTTAGGCCCAAGTGATGGGTATATTTCCAGCTCACACAAAAATTTTCACCAAAATGTTTTCTGATACTAGAAAAACTGAATTTTTCTCCTGTAGCTACATTTATTTCAACTCCCTTTGAAGGAGGCACAGGATTAAGTATTTGTTCAGATGTAGATAATACATGTGTATCTTTGACAAGTAAGCCATTGAAATACATTGAAGTATAATTATTAAAAGGCATCATTACACAGATGTAGACTCTTTGTTGCAGCAATAAAATCAATACATTCTATATTATTAGAAAAACTATGTATGAAAACATTCTGAAACTATGGGGGAAAAACTATTTAAAATTTTTGCTTTGATCACTGAAAACAGCATTGGAACTTTCACTAGATTTAAAACAATTCTGCAGCCTTAAAGCCAATCGACTAAATTTGCCCTGAAAGAGCCTTTTAAAATAACAATCATGTGCAGCTGAAAACAGCAAAATAGATGTTCAAAGGTCTTCGTGTTAATAATGTATTTTTCCTTTTAAACTGAAAATTTAAGATAGATAATGCTGCTAAATTTGTTTTTCTTTTTGAGAATGTACAAATTATTCAAAGAATGAGAAAGTATTTTTAAATGTTTTTACAATGTTTTAAAATACATTGTATCCTTTGAGCTGGTTAGTTAATTTTTTTTTTTTAGAAACCAATTTCATATTGGCCTCTGCACCATGAGTACAATTTAAATGTGCTGGGGCATTTACAGGATCTATGTGGTCAGCTTTTCCCAAAGGCCTCATTGGTACATTTGTTGGTTGCAAAAAACAATTTCTAGTATTTATTTTTTAGACTGTATAAGTACTTTTGCTTTTGTGCCGAGGAAGCTGAGGGAAACTATTCCTTTAGATTGAAGAGTTCCTTGAATATCCATGGGGAGGGGAAAAAAAAGCCAATATGCTTAAATGCCCATGCATCCAAAAGTTTTTACTGGCATACATATTATGTTCTAGCGGGGTTCTATTCTACCCCTGCACATGGAATACCCTCTCATTTTCCATAAAGAAGGAAGTTTAAAATGCTTAAATATTACCTAAACACAAGAAACATCTTCTCTCTGCCCCCTCATACGGATTCTTTGGTGGTTAGTGATCTTAAAGCCTTGAGATAAATTTTTTTTTTCATTTTTTTTTTCATTAATCCACACATGTCCACTGAGTGCCCTTGAGATAAATATTAATAAAAATAGAATTTATTATTTTAAAGCTACTTTAACCACAAATGGACAGTTGGGGGGAATGCTTAAATGAGTTACATACGGTATTTGAAAGTACAGGTCAAAACTATTTCAGTGAAGTTTATAAAATCTATACACATTCTTTTATTAAATATCTTAATTGGCAAGGCATAGATTGGGTCTTGGAATTTGAATGGTCAAGTTTTTGCACATTTATGACTACAGAGTTCAGTGGTTTCAAATTGAGTTTTGTGTCACATGTTTTCGAAAGACCACATCAAGCATTCAGAGGGAACAACAAAGGTTTAATTTTCAAATTAAGCATTTAGTCCAATCTCTAATAATTTATAAATGATCATTGCTATAGTAATTAATATAGGCAAATACAACCTTTTCCCTCCCTTATTCATATAGCCTATCTTGTATATGAGGATTTTTAGATAAAACTCAAATTTATTTCAATGGAGCTAGTGCCTTAATATGTGAGAGAAAGTGAAATGCTAGTCACATTAAAGAGATTGGAACCATAGGAATGAAAATCAGTGGTACAATGTTCTCTAAAATACTACAAAATTCATGCTTATGGTTTTGCACAAGCGTTTTGAATTTTTCCCCCAAAACTTTTATTCAAAACATTTAGACTAATTAGCACAATTTCTATTTAAGTAATAGTTTCATCATTTAGTACTATTTTTTAAATTTCATTTTTCAGATAGTTGCATCAGGAAAATATCAAATATAAAACTTCAAAATGTGGTATAATGGTAAATATTTCAAATCTAAGTTGTAACAGGTTAAATTATCACACTACTAAGAAACTGAGTTTCTTAAAAAGATAAATATCAAAGCATTTCCTTTGAAATTAAGAAACTATAATTTTGTCAAACTTTGCAAATAGGAAGTTCTATAGTCAAGATGTTTAAAAAGGAGAATACCCTTGAATTTCTAAAGTGAGATTTGGGAGCTATCATCAAGAGTGTCCTGCCTTGATTTTTTTAGCTACTTGAGTCAGAATGAAATAATTCTGTAATATTAAAAGAATGTACATAAGTATCAAATGATAATTTTTAATATTAAATCTTTGTATCTAACCAGTCTATGGGTTTGAAAGGATTTTCTGCATATTGGAAAAGTCATGTCTGCTCTTCAGGGCTGTCTTTAGGAAGTTTGATTCCTTATTTTGAAGCCAAGCAACTAATGTCACATGGGAATATCTGAGTAGTACAGACTAAAATTGTGAAGTCTTCAGCTAGGAAGAAATGAGGAATTGGTTTCTTAAAAGGAAATGAAATTTTTAAAATGCAGTTTGGGAAGAGATGAAGGCAAATTTTAATTTCAAGGTAAAGAAATTAGAAACAAGGAAGGCAATCATACTCCACAGTATATTTAATGAGAAAAGAACAGGTTGAATTGTGTGTCTTAGAATTTCTCTACATAGACAAATAAAAACTATTTATTTACTTTTAAATTCTTACAACGTACTTATCTTTTGTATGGATTATAAAAAGTAAGTTTACTCAAGTCACCAGTGAAGTGATATGAAAATTAGGAGCTGGCCAACCATCCAATAAAGTCTGTCAAATAGATAATTTAGATAATAAACACAGTTTCCCCCTCAACAACAGGTTGGTTTTATTCTCTACTTCACTTATAAAGATCACCGCTTCGATTTCCTACTTCATTGATCTGGGATCAGCCAGAATGACCCATGGGTTAGCTAGAAGAGAATGAAAGTGAAGCATGGACATGTTGAAACAAGTTTACTTTGATGAATATATCTGACTAATTCTTCCATATGCATGCAGACTGTCCTTTAAATTGTTATTTTACATCTTTAGAGAGAGAGAGAGAGAGAGAGAGAGAGAGAGATTGAATATTTTTTGAAGGAAGGAAGGAAAGGAGGGAGGGAGGGAGGAAAATTTTTCCCTTCCAGAGAAGAAATGTTACAGAAAACTTATTTACTGTTTATTTTCTCTGACACAGTCCATTATACCAAGATTCTCTTAGCGCCACTGAATTTAACTAAGCCTTCAGTCATGCTCAAAATGGACTAGGAGATCATCTGTCATGTCCAGAACCTAACCAGTTTTAAGATGGCTTACAGTTAGACTATAACAACAGAAAATATCTAAGAGATTCCCTTCCTTTTTGGTCCTGGTTTTGGAAACTCTAACACTGCATTTTCTCATACCTTAGAAACTGAAGTTTTGACCAGATCCATGAATTCCAACAACAACAAAAAGGAACAAATGGGCCTAGTCAATGGAATATTATTGTCTAAAGCCAACATTTTTTAAAAGTTTGTATTTTGAGAGCATGCTTTTTATATATTAAAATTTGAAATTTAAGTAATGTATAAGTATTCATATTTATTTTGTTTAAAGGAGTATAATTTTAAAAAAAGAGGAAACAATAAATAAAAGGAGTACTTTATAGACTAAACTCAGGTAACAATAATCTATACTTGCTTATAAAATGAAAGATTTGACCATCATTTATCAAATGAATTATTTCAGAAGAGAAGTTATATATATAAGAATGCGTGATCTGAATTAAATACATTGCAAACACTAAAGAAACTATACAAAATGTGCTTTTAACTCATTTAAAGTAAACATTTAAACCAAAATTAATCTATTAAGAGAGATTACTTTGTAAGGAAAGGCTTGGGTGAAAGTTTTAATATTTTGAAACATGATATTTTAAATAATACTGGTTAAGAATTTAACATTTTAATTATGGTTGTTTTGAATGGTATTTTCAAGAGAATACATATTTTTATGTCCCTTGTCAAAATAAAACATAGACTTGAAACAATTTTATGCAAAGTTCAGTCTAACAATACTTTTAAAAAATCCTTAGAATAATTGTGTTCAATTCTCTCACATATTTTTTGCATATATAGAACTATTCAGAAAATACTTTATTAATTTATTTTTAATTAAAGTATAATTGACTTACAATATTATATTAGTTTCAGGTGTACAGCATAGTGATTCGATATTTTTATACATTATAAAATGATCACCATGATAACTCTTGTTACCATCTGTCCCCATACAAAGTTATTACAATATTATTGACTATTTTTCCTATGCTATACCTTACATCCTGGTGATTCGTTTATTTTATAACTGGCAGTTTGTATCTCTTAATCTCCCTCACCTATTTCATTCATCCCCCTACAACCCCCTCGCCTCTGGTAAGAAAATAAATGGTTTATACATAACTGAGTTTTACACCATGGTAAATGCTCAGAAAGTAATTTTATAGACTGTTGTGAAAACAAGTGCCTATGAAATAGATGAAAATTTCAATTTTTTTCTCCCTAAGTGTTTGATTATTTTCATTAAGGTTAAAACATAAATAACCACAGTTGTTCTAACTCTTTCAAGGGTAATTTTCAAAATTACATTCCTTTTTATAAGCATTCTAATCTGTATATTATGGAAAGGAATGGGGAGCAAGATTTATAAAATCATTTTAATGTCATAAAATACCAAGAAAATAATGACTGGCAACAGGGTGAAAGGGAGAGTTGTATTAATATGGACAATTTAGTCCATGTTATTAGAAACTTGGACTTGAGTTACTAGTGTCTGGGTAATTACTCAACTTTTTATTTTGTGCTAAAGTAAATAGTCCTGGATCATTTGGAGCAACAGTATTCTAAATCAAAATTAATCAGATAATTGGCAACTTTTATTTGACTTGCAGTGCTCTATAAATTATAGACCGAGAAATGAGGAGAAATTTGGTAAAGAATAATAATGTAGATGGTAATATATGGGCAAATGAGGCCTAAGGAAAATCTGAATTTTCATATGCTTTTCTTAAAATCTGAAGGTGACAGAAGATTTTTAATGAGGCCCAACTACAATATATAGGTGAGTAGTAGACAGAGAGTTAAGAAAACTTGTTTTGGTTAAAAATAGTAATTGAATTAAAATATTTGTGAATTGAAAGGAAGAATTGTTTTATAAGACTAGTGGTATCAATAAAGAGATACATATTTTGTTTTATAAATTTCTATAGAGAATATTCACTCTACAAAGGACTCTTTCTTTCAACAGTGTAAAATGGAAATATTGATTTTACATTTGCCAATTATAATAGAAGGAAATATTCTACTATGTATGTTATGGTTTTGAAGGTTGCCTTAAATTAATTTTGTAACAAGGTGGACATTAATAAAAATCTAAAGTACAGAGGCTTGTGAGATATTTTAACCAATGATTAATGTGTTTTTAGAAACCTAAAAGCATTTTCAAACTAATACTTTTTAATTCATTTAAATTTCATTTTGCTTTTATTCTGTTTCTAAAAGTTGCTATGATCAATATTTGTCTGTTTGTAGAGACTATGACATTCCATGATGACTAGTCTTCAAGTTGAGTCATAATGATAGTCTGTTATATTAAAATCAAGAGTGACTATAGGAAAATAGTCATTTTGCAAGCAAACATCCTGTCAAGTAATGGCCAGGGTAGCAGGGAGCATATGTCATAAAGCAACAGACTTAAACCTTTAGCTATGCCTTAAGTATCTGTCCATTGACATAAATGGCATAAAGACAATCTAATTGTGTTTGTCTTGAGCTTTTTCTCTTAGCTGCCCTTTATTTTATTAAAGTTTTAGAAAACGGTGTAACGAGAAAGACTTGGTTAGATTTGAACACACTTGACGTAATTCCTAAGATGATAAAGGAAAAAAAAAAACCTTTCACTGAGATGTTATCAGAATCTCAGACACAGTTTTACATTATGCAAAAAGTTTAAATAATCATGTGATCATTCCAGCTAAATACAATAATTGAAGAGTAGATAATGCTACTTTGTGTATTAGAATAATATTGTGCCACTCTTTGAATGAAAATAGTTGTTACTCTTTTTTTTCCTTTAGGATATCTGAATAATTATATGAATAATATTTTGGAACTGTAAGAGTTTAAATGGCAAATTTAGGATTAAAATTTATCTCCAGTTTCAAGTGGAATGTCAATTTTTCAAATAATATACTTGATTAGGATAACAAGATTTATTGGAAAAAATCTTTTGCGGAATACTTATCCAGAGATATATTCTGGATAAATAGGGAGATTTTCATAACTCTGCTTTAAAAGTTTATTTTTATCTTAATTGTAAAGATCACTATAAAATTATATAAATAAGTTACAATGCCTTCTTAAAGTATACTGAAGCTCATGGAATTTAAACCTTTATGGTGTTACTTCTTTACTTTTTTACTTTGCTGTCCTTAAAAAGAGTCCTTTTATTAGACGAGTACCGGGTATATAACAGAGAGTCAAGAATATTTATTGAATGAATGAAGGCAGTACAGAACATGGAGTCAGAGAAAATCGGGTTCAAATCCCTTTCCTACCTGCTTCTAGTTCTTAACCTTATTTTCTCTGCTCATTTTTCTCAAATGTATGATGGAAGTAATAATGGCATCTCTTTCATATGGCTCTTGAAAAGCGTTCAGAGCCTAAGTATGTGCAAAGCATTCAGAGCCCAGCCTTAGCATGTGCTCCATGCATGCAGTTATAACCAAATAATGTGATTATGTAATTTTGAATTTTGTTTTCACTGGCATCGATTTTTTCCATTCAGATTTACAGCTGTGGTGCACATGATACAACCATCTGAGGACCCCAAGCACATAAGCCCCTACTTAGAAAATTAAATAAAAACCTTCTGGGCTGCCTAGCACTTCTTCACAGTGAGTCTGACAGAGCTCTCTTTTAATAGCAACAGTCATAAGATACCCTCACAGACCTTGATGACAATAATTATCTTACCCTTCATCTCTTGGTCCCCCAGGAATCTCAGAATCCAGGCCAGTGTCTGTTATGGTCAGCCATCCTGTAAACACCTCCCTCTTACGAAGGCCTAGTGGGCCATTCCTTCTCTTCCCACTGGTTCTTACCCTAGTTTTTCTTGAACCATTTCCTTTGGTTAGCAACTCATTAGAAAGTATCCAGGAGCAAAATCAAGACATCTTCACGTTTTCCTCTGGAACATCTCTTATTTATTTTTATCTTAACTGTAAGGATCATTATAAAGTTATATAAGTTACAATGCCTTCATAAAGTATATCAAAGCTCATGGGATCTAAACCTTTCTGGTTGTTATAGCAACTGTCAGTGAGTTGCTGTCTCATCCTCTAGTTAGAGTAATGCATAACTTGTGGTCCTTTTGGCTCTGCTTGGAACATCTTTGCAATGCCACATGCTTCATAAGGCATTGAGAAGATAAAGTAAATTTAAAACAATAAGGAAGGACTTCCTGGTGGCACAGTGGTTAAGAATCTGCCTGCCAATGCAGGGGACACCGGTTCTATCTCTGGTCCGGGAAGATCCCACATGCCGCGGAGCAACTAAGCTCGTGAGCCACAACGACTGAGCCTGTGCTCTAGAGCCCGTGAGTCACAACTATTGAAGCCTGCATACCTAGAGCCCGTGCTCTGCAACAAGAGAAAACACCGCAATGAGAAGCCCGCACACCGCAACGAAGAGTAGCCCCCTCTCGCCACAACTAGAGAAAGCCCATGAGCAGCAACGAAGACCCAATGCAGCCATAAATAAATAAATAAATATATTAAAAAAGGAAAAAAAGAACCCTTACCTACCATGGAATGGAGGACACACGGTTTAGAATATGGAGGTTTAAACTCTACAGTTCCGAAGTGTTGAACAATTCAATGGGTTTTGGCAAATGTATGCAGTCATGTAACCACACCACACTGAAGAAGCAGAGCATTGCCTTGATCCCAAGTTTTCTGTCTTCCCCTTTGCAGTCATTATACTTGCCCCACCCCTGATCCCAGGCAACCATTGATTTACTTTGTCTCACTATAGTTTTGTCTTTTCTGGAATGTCTCACAAATAGAATCATTCAGTTTGCAGTTTTTGCATCTGTCTTCTCTTACCAAGTATAATATTTTTGGATTCACCTATGTTGATGCATGTATCAGTAGATCATTCCTTCTTATTGTCGAATAGTATTCCACTGTACGGATATACCAGAGTTTGTTTATTCATTCACCAGTTGGTGGACATTTAGATTGTTTCTAGTTTTTGGAGATTATGAATAAAGACATTTTAACAGGTGTGTAGTAGTATATCACTGTGGTTTTAATTTGCATTTCTCTAATGTCTAATAATATTAAGCATCTTATCATGTGCTATCTACCATCTGTATATCTTTATTAGTGAAGTGTGAATTCAAATATTTTGCCCATTTTTTATAGGGTTATTTTCTCACTGAGTTTTGAGCGTTCTTTATATATTCTGTATATATGTCCTTGATCAGATATGTTTTTGCAAATATTTCTGTGTATATTTTATGTATTGTCTTTTCATTTTCTTTTTTTTTTTAATTTATTTTTATTTATTTTTTTTGGCTGCATTGGGTCTTTGCTGCTGTGTGCGGGCTTTCTCCAGTTGTGGCGAGCGGGGGTTGCTCAGCAGCTGTGGCGCAGGGGCTTAGCTGCTCCGCAGCATGTGGGATCTTCCCGGGCCAGGGCTCAAACCCGTGTCCCCCGCATTGGCAGGCAGATTCTCAACCACTGCGCCACCAGGGAAGTCCCTCATTTTCTTAGCAGTGTCTTTCAAAGAGCAGAAGATTTAATTTTTGATTAAGTCCCATTTTTTTCTTTTATGGATTGTACTTTTGGTGTTATGGCTAAGAAACCTTTCCTTAACCAAGGTCACAAAGATTTTTCACCTAGGTTTTCTTCTAGGAGTTTTACAGTTTTAGATGTCACATTTAGGAGTTTGTGATCCATTTTGAGTCAATTTTTATATATTGTGTGATATATGAATTAAGTTGGGGTTTTCTTGCATGTGGATATTCAATTATTTTGTCCTATTTGTTGAAAAATTATCTGGTCTTCATTGAATTGCCTTTCCACTCTTGTCAGAATTCAGTTGACTATATATATGTGGGTCTATTTCTGTATTTTCTGATCTGTATGTCTATCCTTTTGCCAGTACTGACACAGTCTTAATTACTGTAGCTTCATGTAAGTCTTAAAATCAGGTAGTGTGAGTCTTCCAACTTCTTTTTTTTTTTTCAAAATTGTTTTGGCAGTTCTATTTTGTTTGCTTTCTCCACATAAATTTTAGAATCTGCTTGTTTACTTCTACAAAAAGGACTGCTGGGATTTTGGTTGGGATCACATCAAACGTGTAGATCAATTTAGAGAAGAAATGATAATATTGAGTTTTCCAAACCATGATAATGGTATGTCTCTACTTTTATATATATGTCTTCTTTGATTTCTCTCATCAGTGCTTCATAGTTGAGCATGCAGATTTTGTACATATTTTGTTAGATTAACACCTAAATATTTTATGCTTTTGGTGCTATTTTAAATGATACCTTTTAAAATTTCATTTTCTAAGTATCCATTGCAAGTATATAAAAATACAATTGGTTTTGTATATTGACCTTATAGCCTATGACCTTGGTAAACTCACTTATTAGTACTAGTAGCTTTTTATAGATTCCATTTGGGATTTTTTTCTGTGTAGACAAGACTGTCTTCTGTTAATAGAGATAATTTTATTTCTTCCTTCCCAATCTGTATGTCTTTAATTTATTTTCATGCCTTATGCACTGACTAGGACCTCCAGTATGATGTTGAATAGGAGTGGTGAAAGTGGACATCCTTCCCTTGCTCTTCATCTTTAGGGAAAGCCTTTGGTCTTTCATCATTAACTATGATGTTAGTTGTAAGTTTTTTATAGATATATTTTCTTAGGTTGAGGAACATAAGAAAATCCCTTATAAACCAAGTTTGCTGAGAGTTTTTTTTTTAAATCATAAATAGATGCTGAATTTTTTCAAAGCCTTTTTCTATATCTGTTGAGATAACCATACAGTCTTTCTTCTCTAGTCTTAATATGGTAAATTACATTGATTGATTTTTAAGATTTGAAACTAACTTTCATTTGTGGGGTAAAGCCTACTTGGTCTTTTTGTATTATCCCTTTTATATATTGCTGGGTATGATTTGCTAATATTTTGTTGAGGATTTTGTGTGTATGTTCATGAGACATATTGGTCTTTAGTTTTCTTTTTTTCTAATATCTTAGTCTCCTTTTGGTATCAGGGTAATACTGACTTCCATCCTCTTTTATTTCCTGGAAAAGTTTGTGTAGAATTAGTATTATTTTTTCCATAAATATGTAGTAGAATTCACCAGGGAAGCCATCTGGGCCTGCAGTTTTCTTTGTTTTAAGGTCTTTAGCTGTACATTTATTTTTTAAGGTGATGTAATACTATTTAGTTTACCTATTTTTTTCTTGAGAGAATTGCCACTTGTCTTTGTATTTTCTTAACATTGTTCTTCAAAGAGCAAAAGATTTTACATTAGTTACAGTACTTAATACAATAGACAAGAGCAAGCAGCTGTAGTTCTTGAGCAGCAGAGAAGAGTGAGACAGCAGTGTTTTAGGAAGATGAGTAGGATTCAGACAGGATCAAAGAAGGAGACTGGGCTTAAGGTGACTATCTAGCAGATGACAGTCAGGGGAGGGGTGGTGGCAGTAAAAAGGAGGAGGAAAGGAGCACTTGGAAGTCACTTTAAAGAAGGAATTGACAGAACTTAGTCGTGTCTGGAAGTAGGTAAAGATGGAGAGGGGCACTCGAAAATGAACCCAAGATTCTATCTGGAGATGAGAAGAATGTCAAGAGTGCAGACAGACGTGATATGATGGAAAAGGCAGCCCTTTTAGAGGTTAAGGTCTTGCTTCATCTTGGGATATATTGAGTGTGAAGTGAGTTGCTATGGGAATTGACAGCAAAAATAGTATGAGAAGGTAGGACAGTAGAAGAGATTTTTGGATTAGTGAGATCAGGGTTCCTTAGAAGAATGGAGAATCAGAGAGGGTTGCCATATAAAATATAGAATGCTCATTTAAATGAGAATTTCTGATGAATAAGGAATTTGTTGTTGTTGTTGTTGTTGTTTTTTGGTATAAGTTTGTCCCAACAGCCTGGTCTTCAACCTATACTAATTGGAATTTATAGATCAGAGAGGATCACAATTATTTTGGAGGGATCTAAAAATTCTTATCAGTATAGGTGGAAGACCAGGCTGTTGGTGGCTAAATCATATACTTATTTTCAAGTTTGGGGCCATACATATAAATGTTAACTTCATATGAGTTTTACTCTCAATAAAATTAAAAATCATTTCTATCCAAAGGAAAATGACATACAATATTGAAATATATTTCAAGAAAATTAAATGTAATTTCTTTTAAAAATAACAAATCATCGTGGTAATTTCATCAAAAGAGGGTAATTTGAAATATAGAGGGAAATACTATAAAACTGGCATTAAGGGCCTTAAAATAATCTGTTTCATATATAAATCATCGACTACATACTAGATACTATGAACTATGCCTTGAGATAGGCAGCCTCACAACAACTCTCCCAGGTAAGTTGTTACACTATCCCGAATTATTTCCTTTTCCCACATGAGGAAACCGAGGCTAAGGTGGTTTTACTTGAGGTAACATAAAATGGTGGCTTGATACTGTGTCAGTTTAGCTAAACTGGAATTAGGTTTCTCCAAATTCCTTGACTTGTATGGTTCCTGTCTAAAGTTGGCCCCAGGAGAAATTTGTGCAACATTTGAAATGTAGGATGAAGCGGCAGCATTACCCTCAAAGCAGGCTGTTGCTGATGTCCTTGTTGGCTCACCTTGTTGGCTTGAGGCAGCAGCTCCCTCAGCACTGGCCCATCTCCTCCTTCAGGTGCTCTCGATCTTGGGCCAGATTAGAGGCAGCGAGAGATGCGTATAAAGCCAACACGCTGTGTTACTACAAGCAGGTGTGCTTGTCTCCCACCGCTTTGCATCCAGCTTTCCTTCCCGGCAGCCTGCCTTGCCACTCTGCAGGCAGGTGACTTCGGGGCCAGCAGCAGAGGAGTTAGCCTTCCGGAGAGCCCCTGATAGGCCCCCGTTCATGTTCACAGGTTAGTGACTTTATCTATCCTACGCCTACCCCATCCTTCACAGACCTCTGCTATCACACCTTCTCCCACAGTTGTATAACGTCTAATCCCTGTAACGAACCCCATAGTCCATATCACTCCTAGTGGTTCTGCTTCCCTGATTGAACTATTAACTGGTACATAGAGCAAGCAAATTGCCGAGGAGCTTCTCAAGCCCAGGTCTGTCCGGCTCTTTCCTCTCACGTTGAAAAAAACAATTAAGACTTTTATTTGGATGACACATTATCAAGCTTGGCTTATTGTTATAGATGGTACGATTGCTTAGTTGTTATCTTGCTGAAATTAGGTTTCACAGAAATTTGAACCCCTTTTATGTTTCCTAACATTTCATTTTGAATTACAGCCGTTGTGTATGTGTCATTTCTAGTACTGAATGATAAAGTTCTTCAAGGACCACACGAAACTTCTCTTTATTCTTCAACAGCTGCTGCCACAGTATTTTGTAAGTAGTAGGTACTCAATAAATGTTTGTGACTTTTAATAGAGTAGCTAAATTCCTCAAAAATATGTGAAATAGTCCTACATCAAAATATAAACTTGCGTTTGGGGACACTAGGTGTATGTTATAAGATGTGGAAGAGATGTTGCCACTAAATTGGGATGTATAGAAAGATGAACAGTTTTAAATAGGAATTGAACTACTGTTCAAAGGATTGGAATGTTCTTGTTACAAGCTAAGGCTTAGCTTCAGAATGAAAGGCAGAGTCCTGCCTTCCCTTGAACACTGTAGGCTCATGGTGGAGATTTTTGTTACATGCTACTGAAAAGATACTATCCTGTTACAGATAGTGTATTCGTCAGTTTTCTTAGTTTCTAGAAACATACTCTGATTTCTTCAGAAAAAGATTTTTTTTAAAGGATAGTAGATTTCTCTCAGAATCTCTGGGAAGATCAGAGAATGAGGCTTTTGGGGAGTGAAACCAGCTCTCTGGGAAAAAACATGTTTTCTTAATTTCTCTGTTATTTACAAGTAATGGTTATAAACATGACACACTTTTGATTTGTATTAACATTTTTCCATCACTTAAATTCTAGACAACAAAATAACAAATCAGGCCTTGATTTCTGGTGTTTGCCAGTTTCCATAGTGTAAATACTCCCAAGATGGCTGATGTCCAAACTCCCAGTGTGATGTCAGTGAACATGGAATCGGGAAGAAATGTATGATACAGATGCAATAGATGTAAATAAGCTTAAAGTCCATAGATAACAGTAAAATATAGTAAAATAATTAGAAAAGGATGAGTTTTGAGTTTATTATCTTTTTTATATATAATTTATTTAATTGTAAGTTTATATAATTTAATATTTAATATTACATTTAATGACTGGCTCACAAAATTCCTGAAAATTTAGCAATCACCTTTTACAAGTGGGAAAAGCTGGCTCCAGCACACCACTGCTTGGTGGCCACCCAGCCAGGAAACAGCACCCCAAATCACCCACAGCACTGCTCCATGGAAGATAGCACTGCACACAGGATAGCTGATGGCACACAGGATAGCTGATGGCACACAGGATAGCTGGGTGCAGATCCTGTCACTGACTGGGCACAGGAGGGTCCTGCTGGAACTAGTGCCCTTTGTTGGTTCAGGAAACAGCCACAGTTGGCATCTGTCACCAGAGCACCACGACCCTTGTGTCTTTTGTGCTACTGTTTCCCAAGACTTTGAACTGGTAGATGCATCTGACTGATAGCTCTCACTTAGGTGCACAGAATCTGAAAAAAAGAAGTGTTTCACATTTTCAGCTTAAAAGGTGGTCATAAAGTGAAGGGTTCTACAAATACAGAGTTCAGATATGGAGTAGCAAAAAGGAGTAACAAGCATCTGCCCAGTTGTGTATTTCACCCCTTTGGTTGTGGGAGAATTGGTTGCTGGTTAAGAACATTTGCTGCATCCCATAAGAGAGCACACCAGTCTATCAAGAACACATAACATTATTCCACCATTCCATAAGGCCAGCTACTTCTGAGTGATGCATAAGTGAATCCCATGGATATCAGTTCACTGTCTACTTCTCCAAATTTTTGATTGAATTAAATTTTTGATAATATGCTGTGTTTTTCAAACATCTATCAGCTTCACTGACTGTACAGGTGACTTAAATGGTGATGTGAAAAGAATCATATCCCTGCATCTGTTAGGTTTGTTATGACGACCTTTATCACCGTGACCCCTCAGGTATGGGGAATTGCTCTTTGGTGACTTGTTGGTGTAGAGGGACAAACAGGGAATGCTCCAAGGGATCTGAATGTGGCCCTTCCTGCTTGCTATGAAAAGGAGTCACTCTTTCAGTCTTTCAGTTCATCTATTCCTTTATGCACTTAGCAACAGATGAATGAAATCAGGGTCCTACTGGGCTTATGTGAGACAAACACAGATCAAAACTTTATTTCTCATTTTAATTTATTCAGTAACTGCATTGTAGGTGTCGATTCTATGCAAGGCATTGTTCTAGCTGCATGGGACACAGTAAGGAACAAAACAGACAAAAATCCTTGCCTTCATGGAGCTTATGTTCTAAAAGGAAGTAACAGACAATAAACTAACTAAATAATATAGTACCTTAGAAGGCAACAAATTCTATGGAGCAAAATATAAGTCAAGGAAGGGGGATAGGGAGTTCTAGATGGGGAGGTGTTTGCACTCTTAAGTAGGGTGGTCAGGGAAGGCTGTATTCCAGCTAAGGTTAAAGGAAGTAAGGGAACAATCTCTTTCTATCCTGTAAACCACAGTTTCATTCAGGAATTAGAGTTAGTTCTGAGCCAGTTTCCAATAATACCCCAAACATCTAGGTATTTGCCTTTACAGTGTACTCTTCCCCGATCAATGACCCGCAGGTACTTTTGGGAAAGTCCAGGAGGAAGATTCACAGTACTTACGTGTGTCGTTGTGGCACGTTTTTCCTCCATGGGTCCTCACTTCCCTTTCAGTGCAGACACTCTGGGTCACTGAACCAACTCAGGTTCAGGAATCAGGTGAGTGGCTCTGAAACCCCACCGCAAAGGCTCAGAGCATGTCTCTTACACCAGACTTGGAAGATGTTTGTTACTTAGATCAAATAGGCCCTTCATGGGCTGACTACCTATTTTGGTTCTAGGGACTAGATACTGAAATAGCCACTAACAAAAATCCTTGTAGGGTTCACTCTATTTACCACTCCCATTCTGCTGCCACACACACCTTGCCCTGGTGATACTACACTGGGACCTTGGGACTCTCATTGTGAGTTCATCGGGGAATGAAATCAGGAGCCCATTTCAACCAACACGTGCCCAGGCTACATCAAACAGCCAGTACAATGTTCATTCACTTGTTCTTCGATGTTGGTACCCCCCTCACCAAAGTGTATCTCTGGACCCTCTAAGGGGACACAGTTAGGTGTTAGGAGAGCAGCCTCTGCATGATTAATCCACTCCAACATTTTTATCTCTCTGCTATTCATTTTTTTTTTTTTTTTGCTGTTCATATTTTTCCTTGACATTATATCAAGGAATTTCTGGTATCTCAACTTTACTTAGCCAGGTTTCAGTCAACCAACTGGGCAAACCATTAGACCCATTCCCAGCTGCTGGTGTCAATACACCCTATAAATTCAGTCTGACCTAAAATTCTGTCCCTTAGTCTTAGCCTAACACCCTCAGAATCCATTTCCAAAGTTTACCAATATAAATTAGCATAATCCTACAATTCTTTTGATGTACAGTTGGTATTTCTTTTATTGGATTTTGTTATTATAGCCTATCTCCTCCAAGGCATGATAAGATGTATATAATACATGTTATTATATACTATATATATTCTATATACTAATATATGTATTTCATATATGACATATATAGTTACTTATGTATATATGTGTATATAATTATATATGTTTACATAACTACATATAGTTACATATGTATATATGTGTATAGTTATATATGTATGTGTAACTATATATAGTTATATATACACATTCATAAGCACACATACATATATATGTAACCATATAGCTAGATAGACATAGAGACAGACACAATGATGGGTGGAGGAGGTAAGGTATGAGGAAAATATTTCTCAAGTCAGGTCTTTTCAGAGTCTTCAAGCAAGGCAAGAAGAGTCAACCGCTTCGGTCGGCAAGGGAAGCTCCGTGGGGTTGGAGTTTCAGTTTATTCTGAGTTTTTCTAATCCTCCCATGTATTCATACTTCAGTTCTCAAGTCCTACACTTTCTTACTCAGCACCTTAACTTGAACATGAGGGATCTGGTGAGGCTGGTACTTCACCTGGTACTGAAATTAGACAACTCACAAGATCTAAGTGGATGTTCGATTTTCAGTAGTCTCAGCATTTGTTTTGAGGTCTATCAGCCCTGCTGCACAATAGATAAGAGATTCTTTAAGAAAAATCATAGAAAGTCCCTAGTTGGAGTCCTTGATAAAATCCATTTTCTTTCTTTAAGCTCTCCAATACCATTAGAAGCACCTATTCTGCCCTGCAGTCTTTGAATTCTTCACATCTTTTATGCTGTTTATTGCGAATAGGCCTTGGGTTTCTCAGTGCCTTGTATGAAACAGCACTTTATGCCAGGTGACCATAGTTACCTGCATCATGTAATACCAATGTCTCATCCTTCAAAACTGCTTGGATTTTTACTCCATTCAGCCCCAACCTGGCCAGATAACTGATCCTAGTTTCCCTATCACTCTGGATAGTTTGTCTCCCCCTACCCCCCCCACCCCCCAAAGCACTGTAGAAACACCAACAAATTCATATATGTCTATCTTTGTTGAAGACTCCATTCATATCATGGCTCTTCTGTTATAACATTGCCCGTGCAGATCTGCTGCAAGGAATTAAATCATGGGGATAAGTCATTTTATATCATTTCTATTTTTGATTTATAGTGGTTAAGAGCACTGGCTTTGGAATCAGGAAGATCTGGGTTTCACCCCTAGATCTGTAATATACTTGTTGTATGATCTTGTGCAAAGTACTCAACCTCTTTAAGACTCAATTTCTTCATCTGTAAAAGTGGGGATAATAATATTTACCTCATTGTTGGGTGATGTTGTCATGAGAATTAAATAAAATCTGTAAGATACTCAGTGGCACATATTAAGAATTCAGTAAACTCTGAGCTTCTATTTCCTAAGTGAACCTCATGAGGACTTGGAAAGCACCCAGTTTCATCAGGAAGACATTTACAAATGATCATAAAATGCCTCAGCAGGTGTCTGATCTCACCCATTATAAAACTGTCATGATTAAAAAGCAACACACAGACTGCATCAATTCTATGGAGAGTCTCAGTGCGGAATTCAGAGATCCACTAGAATGCCCCTTAAGTGTAGGTAGTGTCTTGTTTATCAGTGTCTCTCCACACACTACCACACCTCACAGAGGGCATGGCCAAAATCAGGCACTGAACAAATATTAACTGAATACACAATGTTTCTTCTGATCTTCTTCCTAAATTCTAGATGTGTCCTTTCTTTTTCTTCAGCTTCCAAAGCCCTATGAACAGCACACTCCCAATCAAAATCCCAGTTAGCTTTGACTTTTTGCTTTGTAGAAATTGAGAAGCTGATTCTAAAATTAATATGGAAATGCAAAGGGTGAGCAATACCCAAGGCAATCTTAAAGAACAAGGTTGGAGGAGGAACAAGGTTTCACTTTCAAATACTAGGATTTATATTACAAAGCTATAGTAATTAAGACAATGTGGTATTCCTGCATAAATAGACAAACCACCACATAGAACAGAATGAAGAATCCAGAGAAAGACCCATACATGTACGATTACCTAATTTTTGACCAAGGTGGACACTGCAGGCCAGTAGGAAAAGAATTGGTGCTGGGTCAATTGGAGATCTAAATGGAAAAAAAAATATCTTAACCCTTGTCTCAAACCTTACACAAAAATAAGGTACAGGTAGATTGCATGTTAAAGGTAAAATTACAGAGCTTTCAGAAGAAAGCACAGGAGAAATATTCATGACATTGGAGTAGGCAAAGATGGCTTAACCACAACACAAATAGGGCTAACCACAAAAGAAAAAAAATGACAAATAAGACTATATTAAAATTAAGAATTTTGTTCACCAAAAGATACCCTTAAGAGAATGAGAAGGCAAACTATAGAATGGGAGAAGATATAACAATACACATATTGACAAAGGACTCATCCAGAACATATAAAAACTTCTACAAATCAAGAAAAGGACAGGGACTTCCCTGGTGGCACAGTGGTTAAGAATCCGCCTGCCAATACAGGGGACATGGGTTCGATCCCTAGTCCAGGAAGATTCCCACATGCCGCGGAGCAACTAAGCCTGTGCACCACAACTACTGAGCCTGCACTCTGGAGCCTATGAGCCACAACTACTGAAGCCTGCATGCCACAGCTACTGAAGACCACGTGCCTAGAGCCCATGCTCCGCAATGAGAAGCCCGCGCACCACAACGAAGAGTAACCTCCCACTCGCCTCAACTAGAGAAAGCTCACGTGCAGCAACGAAGACCCAATGCAGCCAAAAATTAATTAATTAATTAATTAATTAATAAAAGAAAAGGACAGAATACCAACAGGAAAATGGACAAAAACCTTGAACAGACTTTCACAAAAGATGATGTAAAAATGGCCAATAAACCTATGAAAAGATGTTCAACATCTTTAAGCAATAGAGAAATACAATTAAAACCACATTGGGGCTTCCCTGGTGGCGCAGTGGTTGAGAGTCTGCCTGCTGGTGCGGGGGACACGGGTTCGAGCCCTGGTCTGGGAGGATCCCACATGCCGCGGAGCAACTAGGCCCGTGAGCCACAACTGCTGAGCCTGCGCGTCTGGAGCCTGTGCCCCGCAACGGGAGGGGCCGCGATAGTGAAAGGCCCGTGCACCGCGATGAAGAGCGGTCCCCGCACCGCGATGAAGAGTGGCCCCCACTTGCCGCAACTAGAGAAAGCCCTCGCACGAACCGAAGACCCAACACAGTCAAAAAAATAAAATAAATAAATAAAGAAAGAAAGAAAAAAAAAAAAAAAACCACATTGGTTCTACCACACATTTAAAGAAGAAATAATACCAATTGTTTTCAAACTCTTCTGAAAAATAGAAGAGGAAACATTTACTAACTCATACAATAAGCAAGTATTACTCTGATACTAAAGCCGGACAAAGATACCACAAAGAAAACTACAGACCAATATTCCTTATAAATATAGATTCAAAAATCCTCAACAAAATACTAGCAAACCAAATCCAACAGCTTATTAAAAGGATTATACACTATGACAACGTGGGAAATATCCCAATAATGCAAGGGTGGTTCAACATAAGAAAATGAATCAACAAAACATACCACGTTAATAGGATGAAGGTGAAACTCTACATGATCATCTCAATTGATACAGAGAAGGCATTTGGCAAAATCTAAAACCCTTTCATGATAAAAATACTCAAAAAACTAGGAACAGAGGGGAACTTCCTCAACATGATAAAGGGCATTTGTGAAGAACCCATTGCTAGCATCGTATTCAATGGTGAAAGACTGAAAACTTTCCCCAGAAGATAAGTAACAAAACGAGGATGACTGGGGTTTTTTAAAAAATAAATTTATTTATTTATTTATTTGAGGATGACTGTTTTAACCACTACTATTCAACAATGTGCTGGAAGTTCTAGCCAGAGCAATTAGGCAAGAAAAAGAAAAAAAAAGGCATCCAAGTTGGAAAGGAAGAAGTAAAACTACCTCTATTTACAATGACATGATCCTATATATAAAAAATCTCAAAGACTGTACCAAAAAGAAAAAAAAAAAAACTAGAGCCAATAGACAAATTTCAGAAAAGTTGTAAAAGTGTGAGATCAACACACACACACGTGCACACACACACATATGAACAGTTGTGTTTCTATATGTCAGCAATGAACAACTGGACAAGGAAATTAAGAAAACAGTTCCATTCTCAAGAGCATCCAAAAGGATAAAGTATTTAGAATAAACTTAACCAAGGAGGTGAAAGAATTGTACACTGAAAACTACAGAACATTGCTTAAAGAAGTTAAAGAAGTTGTAAATAAATGGAAAGACAACCTATGTTCATTGAATGGAAGACTTAATATTGTTAAGATGGCAACACTGCCCAAAGTGATCTACAGATTCAATGCAATCTCTATCTACATTCCAATGATAATTTTTGCAGAAATGGGAAAGTTGGTTCTCAAACTCATATGGAATTGCAAGGGGCTGTTAAAACACACACAAAAAATAGATATATACACATATTTTAAAAGAACAGAGTTGAAGGACTCACACATCCCAATTTCAAAACTTGCTACAAAGCTACAGTAACCAAAACAATGTGGTACTGACATAAGGATAGACATATAGACCAATGTAATAAAATTGAGAAATAAACCCATACATCTATGGTCAATTGACTTTTAACAAGGGTGCTAAGACCATTCAATGGGGAAAGGACACTTTCTTCAACAAATGGCATAACTTCAACAAATGGCATATTCTTCTGGCATAACTGGTCCACATGCAAAGAAATAAAGCTGGATCCCTACTTCACACCATATATAAAAATTAATTCAAAATAGATCAATAATATAAATATAGAGCTAAGATCATAAAACTCTTAGAATAAAACATAATGGTAAATCTCTATGGCCTTAGATTTGCAATAGATTCTTAGATATGACATGAAAAGTACAAGCAACAAAAGAAAAAAAATAAATTGGACTTCATCAAAATTAAAAGCTTTTGTGCTAATGTCCAAGGACACTATCAAGAAAGTGAAAAGATAACCTATAGAATTGGAGAAAATTTCACAACTCATATATCTGATAAGGGCCTAATATCCAGAATATATAAAGAACTCTTACAACTCAACAACAATAAGACAAAAAAATCCAATTAAAATATGGGCAAAGGGCTTGAATAGACACTTCTCCAAAGAAGATGTGTAAATGGCAATGGAGCACATGAAAAGATGCTCAACATCATTAATCATTAGGGAAATGTAAATCAAAACCACAATGAGGTACCACTTTATACCCACTAGGATGGCTATGGCTATAATAATAATTATTTTAAAAATCCAGAAAATAAGAAGTGTTATTTTTCTGCTGAGGATGTGGAAAAATTGGAGCCCTGGTACATTGCTGGTAGGAATCTAAAATGGAAAGTTTGGCAGTCCCCTAATAAGCTAAACAGAATTACCATGTGACACAGAAATTCCACTCCTAGGTATTATATATACCTATCCAAAATAACTGAAAAGTGGTATTCAACCAAATATATGTACATACATATTCATAGCAGCATTATTCACAATTTGGGAAAAAACCCAAATGTCCATCAATGGATGCATGGATAAATTGTGGTATATATATATACAATGGAATATTATTGCACTATAGAAAGAATGAAGTACTCATACAATGTGAACGAACCTTGAAAACATTATGCTAAGTGAAAGAAGCCAGAAGAAAAAGGTCACATACGGTATGACTCAATTTATATGAAGTATTCAGGATATGTAAATCCGTAGAGACAGGATGCAGATTGGTGGCTGTCATGGACAGGTGGGGAGGAATCAGGGAATAAGGAGTGAATATTTAATGGGTACAGAATTTTCTTTTGGGGTAATGAAATGTTTTAGAGCTAGATAGAAATGGTGATTGCAGAACATTGTGAATGTACTAAATGCTAATTAATTGTTCACTTTTAAAAGGTTAATTTTATGTTATGTGAAGTTCACCTCAATTTAAAAAAATGTTAAACACACACACATTAGTATAACCACCAGAAGAGCAAAACTGAAAAAGACATAAGTGCTAAGTCCTGTCAGGGATGTGGAGCAACAGGAACTCTCATAGAATGGTGGATATATACACTGGTTGCAATTATTTGAGAAAATTGGTGATACCTGCTAGAGCTGAACCATCTGCACACCCTATGACCCAGCAAATCTTCCTTTCAGTATATACCTCAAAGAAATGCATACACATGTTCATTAAAAGACACGCATTCAAATATCCATAGGAATACTATTTGTAATAGCCCAAATCTGGAAACTAGCCAAATGCCTATCAACAGTCATATAGATAAATGGATTACTCTGCAGCAGTGAGAATGCACATCCTAAAACTACATGCAGGGACTTCCCTGGTGGCACAGTGGTTAAGAATCCGCCTGCCATCGCAGGGGACACGGGTTCGAGCCCTGGTCCGGAAAGATCCCACATGCCACAGAGCAACTAAGCCCGTGCACCACAACTACTGAGCCTGCACTCTAGAGCCTGCAAGCCACAACTACTGAGCCTGCGTGCCACAATTACTGAAGCCCACGCACCTAGGGCCCGTGCTCTACAACAAGAGAAGCCACTGCAATGAGAAGCCTGCGCACCGCAACGAAGAGTAGCCCCTGCTCGCCGCAACTAGAGAAAGCCCACGTGCAGCAACAAAGACCCAACGCAGCCAAAAATAAATTAATAAAAAATAAATTTACATAAGTAAAACTACCTTCAATAATATGGATGGATCTCATGGACATAATATTGAGTGAAAGAAGCCAGACACAAAAAGAGTGCTGTATGATTCCATTTAAATAAAGTTCAAAAGACAGTCAAAGCTAACCTATGTTGACAGAATTCCTCACAGTGGTTGGGGATGAGGGGGTAGTGACTGGAAGAGAGTGGTGCCTCATGGGCTGTGATGATGTTCTGTTTCTTGATCTGTGGCTGTTTTCACTGGTGTATTCAGTTCATGACGAAAGTTCATGAACCATACTTTTATGATACATGGCCTTTTCTGTTACATTATTCCTCAATACAAAATTTTAAAATATTTTTTACAGATATAGGAGTGTAATTTATTAAGAAATGTCCAGTGCATGCCAATCATTCAAACTTAATTTCTTAAGAATTGTTTTAAAATTTTTTTTAAATTTTTTATTTTTTTTAATTTTTGGCTGAGTACTTGTGGTGCACGGGCTTAGTTGCTCCACGGCATGTGGGATCTTCCCAGACCATGGATTGAACCCGTGTTCCCTGCAATGGCAGGTGGATTCTTAACCACTGTGCCACCAGGGAAGTCCCTAAAATAATTTTAATGGAATGCATAAAGAAAAAAATAGTTTACAAGGTTATGTTTTGTTGAGTTCTTACTAATTGATGACCAGTTGATTCGATAAGAAGTGCTTTGTAACCTACAGCTGGTATTATTTAACACCCTGCTTTCAAACTGTGCCTCACTGAATCAGAGGTGTTTTCAGAGATTCTAAAACCATATAAGTATGCTGTCTCAAACAACAACATTTATTTATTTATTTATTTATTTTTATTTATTTTTTTAAAGACTTTTTAAAAAAATTTATTTATATTTGGCTGTGTTGGGTCTTCGTTTCTGTGCGAGGGCTTTCTCTAGTTGCGGCGAGCGGGGGCCACTCTTCATCGCGGTGCGCGGGCCTCTCACTGTCGCGGCCTCTCTTGTTGCGGAGCACAGGCTCCAGACGCGCAGGCTGAGCAATTGTGGCTCACGGGCCTAGTTGCTCCGCGGCATGTGGGATCTTCCCAGACCAGGGCTCAAACCCGCGTTCCCTGCATTGGCAGGCAGACTCCCAACCACTGCGCCACCAGGGAAGCCCAACAACATTTATTTTTGTGGAGAAGTTTTGGATGATCAGGGAAACCTGTTTCTGAGGGTCTTTGAAAGAGTGAGGATGAATCTAGACTTCCTTGCCTCTAAAATGCTTAGGAATCCAGGGCAACTTGTGTTGTGTAGGGAAATCATCGTGCCCTCTTTTTGGGGTCGTAACAGCCACGAGGAGAAACTTCTACTCAAAATTTTGATTCCTGTTTTGAAAGAACAGCACCATTTCATTTGCTCCTATTAGAAATAGAGAATTTTGTAGCTGGAGAGGACCTGAGAGATGGTCTAGTCTGATTCCCTAATTTTATTACTTAGGAAAAAGCATAGAGAAGTAATACAGGCCACATGTTCCCTTCTCTGCTCATGTGAGCCATCTAAGGGATTCTGAATCTCCTCTCCTCCCATTTATGATTCGAATCATATAACTTTAGGATTTAAGATTTTGAAATTAGTTTTAGAAAGAAAAACTTAAAACACCAAGAAAGTACCCCCTCTGAATGATCTTTCCTATGTCAAAAACAAAGTAGAGTAGATCTCAGGCATTTTTGAGGTTTAACAGATGATTAAATTAGGAAATTCAATTTCATTGATCTGTTAGGATAAATTTCCTAAAGGATTATACGTGACATTGAAGTTACAGAGCTGAATGCACTTAAAGAGTTTAATAGTATATGAGAAACTAATGAGCTTCTTCTATAAAAGGGTCCAATTCTATATTTCTTTAAGAGAAACTTTAAAAATCATGAAAACTTCTGGAGAAGCTGAAACGTTTTCTGCTCACAAAATGCCACCAAACCATTTCCTGCAAATATCCAAGTGATTTTTATATTTATATTTTTACAAAAAAATAAAAATAAATGGAAGCTTTCCTCAAAATCTGTCAATTCTCTGGAATTCCAGTCCATTTATATTAAACAAGGCATGAATTGACAAGCTCTTAACCATAAGCTTGGGGCAGGGAGTCATTTTGATCTTCTCAGTTGGAATTCCTGTTCTCAACACCTATATTTGATGCACATACATAGTCCCTTGGCTGTCATCCCTGGGCCCATCTGTTGGCGTGGCTCTCTGCCCATTCACAAGTTTGGACTCCCGCCCTAGTATGTAGGTGCCAGAGAATAACAGTTTACACGAGCAGCCTGTACCACGATGTAAATGTACTCTCTGCCCAATGTTTAGACATGGTGTCCACTAAACATGGACACTGGGTGTGCCCCCCCCCTTTATTGGATCACGTTTTTCATCCTATGTTCTTGATGGAGGTCAAGGGAGAAGAGGCTGAGGAAAGTGGCCTTCCTGGTTTTTAATGTTTGAAAACCTGCTGGTTAATTTCACTGGGGCAGCTCCCTCTACGAGGCATGATCATCATAGGAGTGTCAGCAAGGCTGTAGCACAACCAGAGGAAATATCTCCCCCCCTTTGGCGAGATCAACCACAGCAGACAAGTGACTCACAAAAGATTGTACTTGCTCCTTTAAATTATCCAAAGGGCCAAAAGGCTAAATTTCTTTTGTTTACTTTTTTCCCCCAAAAGTTTTTGTTTGTGATGCCTCTTCATATCAGGCTTAGAAAAGCAAGAGATTCTCTGGGTGTTTCTAAGCTTTAGAGAAACTACTTCTTGGTGTGGCTGAAATAGAAAAGATAAAAATCTACAGTATGTGCCAAATTCTTCGAAGGCTGTTGTTCATAGCTCAGTTAGAAACGTGATTATTTTCAAACATAAGGTCTTGAATATAAATATCATACTCTTTCCTATATTTTTATAGTTTGTAGTTTCTATATGCTACCTAGAAAATGTTAGGAGTAGCAATGGAATGTTAAAGCATAAGATTTTAAACTCCTTTGTAAGCCAGTTTAAAGTCAAATCTCTCCGACCCTTCAAATACAGAAGAGGGGCTGGAATAGTATATACAGAAGGAAACACAGATTTTATAAGATCTGATGATTTATTCTTTGGTTCAAAAGAAAATGACTCAAGTCATAAAATCCAAGCAATAATCTTGCAGAACTCCTGGGAGATTGATCAGGTGTCTTCCTGTTAGAAAGACAAATAGTAAATATGAATATCGTTAGAAATCATGGGCCCATTACAATAGCTTTTGTACCTTAGAAAAGTACTAAAACAACTTTTATAAAAGTTAGCAAGATTTGGGGGTTTGCTTACTTTCTGCTAAATGGTATGAATTATCTGTTTTCTATGACAGTTCTGGTAAGTTGGAGCAAAAGAATAAATATATATATTTTTTACCTTAAGCAATTAGTAAATATGGATTAAACACCTATCATATACCTAGCATGTGCTAAACACTAGAAAGGATACAAAACTCACTCATTAAATTCAGTGTTTATCAATAGAAGGTTGTGGTGAAAGCAATCCTGAATTCAGTATCAGGGGATTCAGTTTGCTAGTCCTGGTTACACCAATTGCCAGCTATGAAACCTCAAACAAATCACTTTTTCTCTTTAAATCTTACTTTCCTTATCTCCAAAATGAAGATAATAATGCCTGTCTCGGTTTCTTTTTTAATGTGGCCGTGGTTATAAACAAGTCAGCTATGTAAAAGCTCTTTGAAAATCATATAGTGCTATAAAAATAGGAGGCATTATTTATCATCATACATTTCTGAAAAATTCCTTACCTTGTTCTTTGAAAAAAAATCTTTTTGACTTTCAAGTTAAATCTTGGATACAAATTGTAAGCCTTGAATGCTAGAAGTTTGGATTTTATCATGGAGGTTGTAGTAGTTATTTATGGATTTTTCAGTTGGGGAGTGACATGCTATAATTAGCTTATTTGATCAAATTCATGTAACTTTTTTACATTTAAAAAGCTTAGGTGGTTTTAGC
The DNA here is from genome assembly GCF_965194805.1 of Balaenoptera borealis. NCBI lineage: Eukaryota > Metazoa > Chordata > Mammalia > Artiodactyla > Balaenopteridae > Balaenoptera > Balaenoptera borealis. The sequence goes on along the minus strand of NC_138866.1, from coordinate 171,788,428 downwards.
TTATTCGGAATATTCTTATTTCATTGTGAGTTTCATAGGACCACCATCACCATCTTCATCTAATGGTTACTATGCTTTAAAAATATTTACTCATTTAATCCCATATATAATTACAGGCATATCTCACTTTACTGTGCTTCACTTTATTGCACTTAGTGAATATTGTGTTTTTCACAATGTGAAGATTTGTGACAACCCCGCCTCAAGAAAGTCTATTGGCACCATTTTTCCAACAACATTTGCTCACTTCATGTCTCTGTGTCACATTTTGGTAATTCTCACAATATTTCAAACTTTTTCATTATTATTACATTTGTTATGGTGATCTGTCATCAGTGATCTTTGATGTTACTGCTATGACTTGCTTAAGGCTCAGATGATGGTTAGCCTTTTTTAGCCTTAAATTAAGGCTTATAGTTTTAAATTAAGGCATGTACATTTTTTTAGACATAATGCTATTGCACACAATAGACTACAGTATAGTGTAAACATAACTTTTATAGGCACTGGGAAACCAAAAAATTCATGTGACTCACTTTATTTTTTTTTTTAAGAAAGGTTGTGGTTTTCTTTTTTTTAAATTAATTAATTTATTTTTGGCTGCATTGGGTCTTCGTTGCTGCACGCAGTCTTTCTCTAGCTGCGGTGAGGGGGGGCTACTCTTCGTTGAGGTGCACGGGCTTCTCACTGCGGTGGCTTCTCTTGTTGCAGAGCATGGGCTCTAGGTGCATGGGTTTCAGTACTTGTGGCACACGGGTTCAGTAGTTGTGGCTCATGGGCTCTAGAGCGCAGGCTCAGTAGTTGTGGTGCATGGGCTTAGTTGCTCTGGGGCATGTGAGATCTTCCCGGACCAGGGATTGAACCGATGTCCCCTGCATTGGCAGGTGGATTCTTAACTACTGTGCCACCAGGGAAGTCCCTCATGTGACTCACTTTATATTTGCTTTATTGCAATGGTCTGGGACTAAACTTGCAATATCTCTGAGATATGCCTGTACTATTATACTTATTATTCTTATTTTATGAAGATACTAAGCACAGAGAAGTTAAATGCTTTTCCCTTGGTTACAGAGCTGGTAAGTTGAAGAGCTGGGATTTGAACACAGGCAATCCAGCTTCAGGCTGTGCTCTCTAATAAATATTCAGGTAGTATTTATGGAATACCTTTAATATAACAGACACTCTGTAAAGATGCTGGGACCACAAAGAGGGGAAAGGCATGGTGGCTTCTCTTGAGTCTATCCTTGGTGAAAGCATCCTTGTTAATTATGCTTTTGCCCTAGTTAGCCATAAATGCTCAGTGTTTACTTATTTATTCATTCAACTTTTATCTGTTGAACACTTACTAGATACTAGGCGTGGGGTACATCAACATTTAGAGCTCAAGGAGATAAGGAGGAAGCGATGGAGGAGACTGAGAAAAGCATCAGGAGGAAATTCAGTGGAAAATCACTGCCATTGTTTGGAAGAGGCACAAGAAAATCTTATTTTGCTATAAATGAGATTCATGTGTTTCTCAAGACCATATTATACTTGTTTATCAAAACTTTGACAGCAGTGTATAAAGTGGCATTGTTTCTTTTTACGAACAAATAGCCCATTTAGTACCCTGTTTGAGTGCTATTAAATATTTAGAAAATCAGTTGCAAAACGAAATGACTTTTAGGGAAGTCTTTGTAGCCCACTCTAGAAGGTCGAGTGTTTTTTAATAATAAATTGTTGCTTGAGAGTATGCAAATTAAACTCTCAGCCCAATGAATTAGATGTTAATGTTTTGTTAAGTAAATATACATAAAGTGAGATTGCTCTGTGGTCGGTTTTAGTGAGAAACCAACTGATATTTGGGGACAGGGAAGGTCTTTACTGAAGGAATAATGTGAATCAAGGGAAATGTCTGTGGTTTGTATGGTTTAAGGGTTGTCTGTTCTCTTTGCGTTGAAGTTTTCCAGCTAGTTGAGTTTGTTACTTGTCACATAAAGGAGATTAAGTATGTCAACACTGCAGCTGGATAATAGAAGGTTTGGAGCAAACGTATGGCCAAGCCTGAAGTTTGAGTTTTAATTTCTAGGAAAGAAGATACAAAAATAGCAAAGGGAATGAGGAGATGAGGATTATAGCATTCAGGTCTGAATATGAAAAGAGGATGGGTACCCAAAAGGGCAAAGCCAAGAATGGAAAATGTTGGGGTGTGCTCACACAATATGTTCTGCTCTTCTTCAGAAGATAAATTGTTCTTCTCGTCTCTCCCCATCTTGGTAACCTCATAACCCATCCATCATACGGTCCCACTTGAGCAACTTCTTTAATACGTTAGCCAGAACACTCCTGCTAAGGAATCACGTACTCCAAACCAGTTTGGGCAGCAGGACACACATATATTCTGGGTATTAGCCAGATGTCATCTTCCTGCTACAGTCTCTACACAAACCATGTATTGGCTCCAAAATCCATTCTCCCTACTTTTCTACAGTAACTCCTGATTTTTAGCAGACACAAGACCACCCAGGAAAAATATTGTCTTTCTGAGCCTCTCTTGCCATTCCTTCTGACAACATACTCATTTTGAGATTTACAACACATGTGGCCTCTTTTCATGAAAGCCACTCTGACTCATGTACCTGACAGGTGAATTCACCCTTCTGTGAACGTTCACGGGATTTATCTGCACCTCTGACTGTTATGACATTTATTAAACTGTCTATGTACATTCCTTAACACTTTACTATCTTGTAAACTTTTTGGTCACATGAATTGGATCTTACTGACATTTGGCTGCTTCATATCAAGTATTTTGAAAGTAGGAGGCACTCAATTACTGTATCTTTTTTGTATTAAATTGTGAAAGTAGCTGCTTCCTACTCTCTTCCCACCTGTTTTGGACTCACTCTCCTAGTGTTTTCTTTCTAATTTTTTTCTTTCTGGCGGAGTAAAGACAGTGTAACTGAACCTCAGCAAATGGAATTTAAGAGGTTCTTGCTTCCTTTCTGTCATCTTTTAACATCATCTTTGCAAAGGAAGAGGCTCATACTGATTTAATTAATTATATTTTGATTTAAGTCATTGATGAAAAGCTTCCTAAAAATATACTCTTATCCCTAGTCTTTTGTTCAGGAACCGGTAGTGGGCTCCTACTTTTTGTGTGTCAAATCTGAATTCCTGACTTGTTTTTCAGTAGATTCCTTCATTTGGATAACCAATGTATCAATAGTTTAACGAAATGTAATTTTCACCGCTCCCAAAATGAGCCTTCACTCCTCCCAGGTTAAACTCTTTAATGCCGGTGAAACAAACCCTGTGAACTTCCACTTCTGTTATTTTGTTTATTCTCTTCCTCCAGCTGAGACCACCTGCTACTCTTAAGTCTCTTGCTGAAATCCTGTTCGTCTCCTAACTGGCTGCTTAAAGTTTGCCCTCTCCTTTTAATTTTACTTGAATACACCAGCACCAATTAACTGCTTTCTTTTCTCAACCTCTGTTGCATTTATAATGTACAGTGTTTCTTTTAATTTCATTTAAAATTTTGTCTGCTGTTTAGATCTTATATCCTCAACTGAATTATAAGCTCTTTGAATGCAGGAATACATATATTTAATTATGGTTGGTTATAGTTATATAATCACCAAATAGCAACTAGCCCAGGGCAGGGTACATAGTAGATATTCAATAAGTACTTATTGCTTGATGAATTGATTGAATATAGAATTATATTCTATAACTTTGAATTGAATAGAAACTAATTCTTTCTTATTTAAAAAAAATTTATTTACATATGTCCAGCTATACATCTAATTTTATTTTTATATCACTTTGAAATGAACAGAATGTATATCTACTTTTATCACTCCATTTTAAAGTGATTTCTGGAGAATGCTCTCTCTGCAATGAAAATAAAAGCATATATTGATAATTCTCTTGAAAATTCAGTTAATATACAAAATTATTTGGAATTAAAGAAACTTTTACAATTTGAGAAACTTTTAATTTTATGCTATTTAGAAAAGCCTAGCAATCCACTTTTGTCTGACATGGAGACTTTTTCAAATTCCAGATTCTATTGTTGGTATATTACATTGAATAATAAAGTACCCTCAAGTTTTCAAAAAATAAAACCAAATAAGTGGAATTCATCGTGAGAAAGACTGAATTAGTGGGGAGACAAAATTCAAATGTAAAAAAAAACCATCTTCACTAAGATAAGTTTCTTTTAGCTCTATGCTAATAACTATTGACGATAGCAATCCTTTAGAGACTGCTATAATGATGCAATAATACTGATTATTAAGTACTCCTGAATAAAATACTTCTAAGGTCCTACAAAGTTTATTATCTTAAGTATGAAAACACTCTCTTGTGGGATCTAATTTACACTTCAGAGACAGTTATAAACCCTTTTAATAAAGCATACGAAGGTAGAAATATGTTGATAATCAAATAAGAGTAACAACAAACTCAGAATTCGCACGATATACATTAATTAGGCTTCACTCTACTGGCTATTAAAAACAGTCAAGGGACTTCCCTGGTGGCTCAGTGGTTAAGAATCCGCCTGCCAGTGCAGTGCAGGGAACACGGGTTTGAGCCCTGGTCCAGGAAGATCCACATGCCGTGGAGCTACTGAGCCTGCGCTCTAGAGCCTGCAAGCCACAACTACTGAGCCCACGTGCCACAACTACTGAGCCCACGAGCCACAACTACTGAAGCCCGCGCACCTAGAGCCTGTGCTCCACAACAAGAGAAGACACTGCAATGAGAAGCCCACACACCACAACGAAGAGTAGCCCCCGCTCGCCACAACTAGAGAAAGCCTGCGTGTAGCAATGAAGACCCAACGCAGACGAAAATAAAAATAAATAACTAAAATTTATTTTTAAAAATTCATATTATCATTATGAAAGAACATTATTATAAAAGTGGCAAATTTGTACTATCAGCCTGGAAAAATCTTAGTTCAGGGTTGACCTCTGCAGGTCACAGATCAAGTCTAAAAGGCAATCCGCACAGCTACTGCATTCTAGTTGCTGCCCTGGAGTTGCAAAGTGTATATAACATGTACAGTGCAGTTAAGAATTTCACTGTTGGGAAAAAAATTATACTAACATATGACATAAATTTTCAGCAACCCGAAGAAGAAGAAAAGAATTATTCTTTGATTTTTGCATTCATGGGTCAAACTTACATGTTTGATTAACTGGGAAAAATTCAGAAGCATGTATAATTTTCATCTTATAATAAGTCAAGGGCAAATATCTCATAGTCCTTCATATGACTATACAACACCATTTATGATTAAGATTCATGCCATTTCAGATCAGAATTTAAGGTTTTTGGTCATAGTCATTAACAATATTGCAGAACAAATGATTACTTACTCTGATAATGACACTGTAAGGTGTTAATTTAAAACAATGTAAAGGTTAAGTTTCCAAGCATGAAAATATGTAACATTCCAAATGGATTTAAAATTTGGAAATATCACTATTTCATTTTAACCATTAGATCTAAAGTGTATATTTCTCTTATCTTTTAAAACAACTGATTTAAAAGATTCTAAAAATAATTAATTGCACTGTATAAAGCAGTAACATACCTTTTCTCAAATTGATCTTAAACATGTGTTCCTCAGCTTTCCCCAAGGAGTCTCCGGTATGATACCTGTCACAGCAATTTCAGAAATTAGTCAGCCATAAAGGGGAGGTAATGGAGACATACAATTGTTTTCAGGAATCAATACTCTACAGTATTTTTAAATGCTCTTTGCTTATTTATGTGGTCTTTTATTCGGGACCCATTATAGCTTGGACCTACGTTTGAACTAGGTTAGGAAAGAATGTGATATATGCAAAGAAATTTATTAGCAATTGGATGTAATTGTGAATTAAAGACATTTAGAATTTTACTTCGTCTTTCCAACCTTGTCTTCTAGTGAAAGTGTTTTTTGGTAAGCTGAGATTTGTCATTTGAGTCTAATGATCTAATTTCTTTTCAATTGAATAAAAAGAAAAAGCCCACACTCGCACCTGGAAACCTGGCGCTTAGGCATGAAATCAAGATGCCCGTACCTTTGTTGCATATTAAAGCAGGTATGGAAAACAGCCTCAGGATGGCTCCCAGTGACCCCCATCTGTGGTTGTCATGTCTTCGTGTAACCCCCTGAGTTTGGCAGAACTCTGGGACTCATTCCTAATGCAGAGAATCCAACAGAAGTGATGGTGTGCCTCTTCCCAGGTTAGGTTATGAGAGACTGCTGCTTTCCTCTTGGCTCACCTGTTTCTGACTCTCTCTTAGACTCTTTGCTCTGAGGAAAGCCAGCTTCTGTGCTGTGAGCTGCCCTGTCGCCAGGTCTGTGTGGTGAGGAACTGTGGGAGGCCTTTAGTCAACAGCCAGGGAGGAACTGGGACCCTCAGCCCAACATCTTGGGTCCTTCAGCCCCAGTCGAACCTTGAAATGGCTGCAGCCTCATGAAAGACCCTGAGCCAGAACCAGAACTCCTGACTCTCAGAAACTATGAGAGAATAAATGTTTGATGTTTGAACCTGCCCCGGTTGGGGTAATTTGTTATGAAGCAATAGAAAGGTAGCACAGAATGTAAGTTCTGACACTTCCATTGGCCAGAGCCCAGAAGAACCAGTTTTAAGCCACATTCTACTCCATTACTAGTAACATTATATAATATATGGAGTAGGAGTCCAGCCAGACTCAGAGATAGCATCTTCTATTCCGTAAGGTGAGATTTCATTTTCCAAAGTCAGGAAAGAGCCTCAGCGCCGGTGTCAGACTGCCTGGGCTTCAGTCTCGACTCTACTGGTTATTAGGTGTGTAAATCTGGACCAGCCATTCAACGTACCTAAAACTCACTTCTCCATTTTTAAATGGAGGTAATGATAGTACTGTTGTGAGAACTGAATGAAGGAATTCGTTTAAAGGACCTGGCACCCAGTACACATTTAACATGGTAAATTACTATGATTATCATCATCATCATCAGGTCAGAGAAAAGACAGTAGTAGCTTTTATTCCGAATACTTTTTCTTCACAGCTTGAAAAACAGCCACTTACTCTTTATAAAATAAGAACATGACTAGTTTCCTCTTCTTCAGAGGACTATTGCTAATATCTGTTTCAAACTGCCAGCTCTATTCAGAGAGTATTTCCATCCTTAGTATGACCTTGATTAAAATATCTTTTTTAATCCTTAAAATATTTCGATTTATAAATGCCTTGTTTATGCTGTGATGAAGTTTTCATAAGTTTAACATGGGATAAAAAATGCAAGTAATAGAATTATCAGATTGATGACAACACTTTTTTTGAGTACTTATTAGGAAACATCAATGTCGCTACAACACGAATTATGTCCGTAAGATGAGTGATTTTCTTTTTTCAAACAGGTGAAACTATCCACTCAGATGAATTGTTTCCTTCAGAATAATAACTTTCATTCATTCCGCAAACATGTGTTAGCACCTCCTATGTCCCAGGCACTATTCCAGGTGCTAGGGGTGCAATGATAAAGCACAGTCTGTGCCTTCAAGGAATCTGCAGTTGGAGACAAAAGAGTTCCAAGCAACTTTGTGTCAGTTTAAGGAGTACAATGAGGTAGGCACTTGCCATAAAAAATGGGTGTGGGGGAAGGCTCCAGTGGTTGAGGTGAATATTGAGACAGGTCCTGAAAGGTTAGCCAGAGTCATTAGGCAGGGAAAACGGACAAGGAGGGTGGGTTAAGGCTCCAGGCTGGGCAGGAGCCTGGAGGTAGGAGAGCATGTGGCATATTTAGGAGGCAATAGGTATTCAGTATGGCTGGATCGTGTCAGGCCACAAGGAGGGGAGTGACAGAGGTGACGCTGGGGAGGAAAGCAGTCTTCCCATCATGAAGAATCTTGGATGCCATTACAAGGATTTTGGACTTTACTGGGAATGCCTTGGTGAGCCAAGGAATGATTTTAAGAAGGAAGTGTTCCCACGGGTTACACACTTATTCGATAATGCTCCTTTGCTCAAAGCTTTATAGAGCTCCTTTTAACTTGCTTTCAGCTCATTCTTTTGAATATGCTCAATGCTGAGAATGCTTTTGAGGGTGGATTGGATTTGGGGGCAGGATGTGGGGTGCGGGATGGGAAAGAAACCAGTGAGAGGAATTGTGCTCCGTCAACAAAGTTGATGACGAAGCAGGTTAATATTATTGGGGGGGTCAAAAATTTGCTCTGATTATAAAGCCATGAGGCTGAATCTTTGCTTCTGATTGCGTTTCATGAAAAACACATTTGTACACTTTAGAATGTATTTATTGGATGGCCACTCATGTTTTTAACTGACTTGGCAGCAACAAAATCACCCAGATGCTTTGAAGGAATGTTATCTCCCAGCTTTGGAAATGGCACCCTGTGAAGCTTCTGGTCTGGGTCAGGGATCTGCGGTCAGAGCAGGGCTTCAGGGCAAACTCTCCTCACCATCCATCCTTTGCCACCAATGGTCCTATTTTAAATAATCTCAGACAACACCACTGGCATTTGTGTATGGGTTTCTCACCTTGCTATACTGCCTATCAGTGTTTAAAACATTTTTATACACATTTAGCTTCTCTAAAGTGTTGGGGGCAAACACTTCCAGCTCAGTTCTATGATGTGTGCAGTCCATATCACTGTAGTAAGATGTTTAAGGCCGATACTGAGCATCTTTCACATTCATCCTATTCACAAGCTTATGGCATATAGAGGAAAGTCAGCATTTTTTCTAAGGACAGCATATAGAGTATTTTTTCCAAGGAACAAAGCAGAGACTCATATTTGGGACCAATTTGAAATATTCCACTAAAGTCACCTTATAGCTATGAAATGCTTAACCCCAATGTTTACTTTTGATATCTAGTATGTTGATAGCTTTTTGTTTTTTGCTTTTTTGCTGCATCACGTGGTTTGTGGGATCTTAGTTCCCCAACCAGGGATTGAACCCGGGGCCACGGCAGTGAAAGCACTGAGTCCTAACCACTGGACCACCAGGGAAGTTCCTGTAGATAGTGTTTCTAATTTGGGAGAGCAAATATCTTCATAGTTTTTCTTCTTTAGCAGACATACTCTTATAACCCAATTTTCAAGAAGATTCTGCCATGAGGAAAAAAGATGCAACAGAATGAAATAACGAAAATAAGTAAGGGAATCAAGAAAAAAGAGTAGAAAAGATAGGGTCAGGAGTGTATATATTTAGCACACAAAATATATACAGTGAAGACAGTACTTTCAGGGAGAAGGACACCCATTTGCCTTAAAGCTTTTTAATAGTCAAGAGGGAAAAGTCAACACCACTGGTCACAATTCCCAGGATCCAGATGATTTAGAAAAATCACATCACCATCAAAATCACCACCACCACCAGCAGCCAGTGCCTTTGGAGAAGCCTAGCAATTTGTGGTTGTGAGACCAAAGAAATTTATTATACTCTAAGTACAGCTCTTCAACTGTGAGGAAACCAAACAGGCTATAAAGTGCTTTATTGTGGGTTACCTAACTTGGTAATATTTTGTATTGAAACAGCTGGAGACAAAAACCAAAAAGGGACAAACCCAAGTGGAGTTAATAATGATTTAAATAGTTTTATAAAGAAGGGGCAATCAAGGAAGTTCCTATTTAATCACTCCAGGTCCAAGCTACCTCTGCTAATGGACACCAGCGAAATGGCCAGCTTGTATCTGCCTCTCTTCACTTCACTCCGTTTCCCTAGCTGCAATGGAATCTGGGAAATGTGGTTTTTAGCTTTCCAGTCTCAGCTGTACAGGAAGACACAGTAGAAGGAGGTTAAAAGAGATGCTGTGTAAATAAGTCCACAATATCTACCTCAGCAATTTTAATCCTTTGGATACGGATTAGTCTGAGAATAGGTATGGGATCCTCTTCTGGCTGATGAAAGATGCAACGGCTTCCCTTTCTTTTTTTTCTGTTTCTTTTTAAAATTTTATTGGATTACAGTTGATTTACAATGTTGTGTTAGTTTCAGGTATACAGCAAAGTGATTCAATTATACATATACATGTTTTCATTCTTTTTCAGATTCTTTTCTCATATAGGTTATCACAGAATATTGAGTAACGTTCCCTGTGCTATACAGTAGGTCCTTGTTGATTATCTCTCTTATATATAGTAGTGTGTGTATGTTAATCCCAGCTCCTGATTTATCCCTCCCCTCTGCGTTTCTGCTTTGGTAACCATAAGTTTGTTTTTGATACCTGTAAGTCTGTTTCTGTTTTGTAAACAAGTTCATTTGTATCACTTTTTTAAATTAGATTCCACATATGAGTGATATTATATGATATTTGTCTTTCTCTGTCTGACTTACTTCACTTAGTATGACAATGTCTAGCTCCAAGGGGCTTCCCTTTCTGAATAAAATGACAAAACTTCTGAAGGAAATCATTCTCCACCCATACCCTTCTTCCTGTCTGGAACACAGATGCAATGGCTGGCAATGTAGCAGCTATATGGAGAACATGAGGTAACAAGCATGAGAATGAAAGCCAATACACTAAGGATGATAGAAAAGAAAGGTAGAGCTGGGTCCTCAATGGCATTGTTGAGCTGTTGCACCAGACCTGGACTGCCTACCATTGGACTACGTTTACGAGAGACAAGTAAAGCTCTCTTTGTCAAAGTTACCATAGTTGAGTTTTCTGTTGTTTACTGCTGAATGCATTCCTAATACAGAACTTATTACAGTATTTCAGGCAGAGACAAGAGTGGTAGGTGTGAAAGTGGAGAGAAGCAGTCAGACTCAGACTCTACTTTTGGAAGTAGAACCACCAGGACTTGATGATGGATGGCTGGAAACAGGGGGTAAGGGATGGAAGAAATCAAGGATGATTTCTAGATTTTTGTCTAGATATGACGGATGGAAATGTAAAATCTTGCTTTCATTCAGGACTTGGGAAAATTCTCCCACCACTACAGAAATAGCTAAGGAAGATAAAGACATCTTTGTGTTGCTCACTTGACACCTGTATTCCATTGAGCCTAAGGGAAAATTGGGTTAAACTCATGTTAAATAATGCTGAAAAGGGTTGGAAATTCCTAACATCTATTATGAATACTGTAGCTGGAACATACACATTTTCTCCAAAGCCTTCTCATCATCAAAGCTTTCTTTTCCATTGAGGTCCAGGTACACAAAACTAAACCCTGACATCAACCATTATGTTCTGGTTTTTATTGCTTGCAGGAATAGACTAGCATAATATCAATACCAATACTTCTAAAGAATATATTAATTTTTTGAATCAGTAGGATAATGTTCCACAGCTGGGTCAAATAAACATTCCAAACCAGAGCTTTTTTAAAAGAATGCATTCTTTAAAAACATCTACATCAGTATTTACATATATTTCAACATCAGGTGAAAAAAAGAAAGATGACTTTGTATGTTTTCTGCCAGTTACTTGCATCACGAAGGCTTTTCTTTTGCTGATGAGAGTATCCTAGGAATGCCAAACACATCGCCTGCTGCAACCAGTTGCTTCTAAGGAAGATGGATCACCCCCCACTCCTGCTAAGAGGGCAGATTTGAGGTACACGGATCGCATGACCCCTTCAACTCCCGTTTCAGCCCCAGCTGAAAGGACAGTAAATTCATAGGCGTGACACGGCACGACTAGGCTTGAAAGGGTGAACGGACCATTTAGATTCTCTCCCGTCAGGAATTTGAAATGAAAAACTTTAAGTGAATAAAGCAATCTGCCTGGGAAGGTGAAACTTAAAAGTTATGAGGTAGAGCGATGCCCTGAGAGCAGACCGGAGGGCCTGAGAGGGAAATTAAGACCCACGTTGCCGGTTTGAGACAAAAAAGCCAGGCCTCGGTCCCTGGAGGTGGAACATCCCTCCAGCCCTCCTCCTTCCCCTGCCCACCCTTTGGAAGCAGCAGGAGGAAAGCTGGCTGCAGCCCTGGCAAGACAATGCTCAGTACTGACACCAGAGACACCCAGGAAGTGAGCAAAGCCCTCCAGGTGACCCCAGAGCAGGGCTGCTTGCTGCATACCCTCCACCCACAGGCCCCATACCTCAGTGAGCTGAGGTAGCTTGAGTCAGGCTCTGTCTTTTGAAATAGCCCAACTAAACCCGAAACAGTAACAAACGTCTAATATCTCTTATAGTGTACTTAATAATTATTAACAAAAATTAATTATAATGATAGAATTATTGTTGTAAACAAATAATTACACCTTTGTGTTCTCTCCAGGCCCATGATCCCAGACAGCAAGCATTTGGGAGCATAGAATGCTTTTATACGAATGACCCTGGACAATATTTTAGCCAAGGTGAACCCAAACCCTACAGGAGGCATTTCATTCAAACTGGAACATTTCTGTGAAACAGAGATGTCCAGGGAATATATCTGTGCAGGCTTACTCCACAGGCCTGGGCCGGGGGTTGTGTATGGTGGGAGGGAGCAGACGGGGACCTGCCTCACAGCCCTCAGGACAGCGTGGGATTGTGGCCCCCGTGGAGGACCACTTTGTATCAGTTTCCCCAAGGATAAGTGTTGTTTTTCACTGGACCGTGTCCTCGGGCCCACTCCCCATCTGCCTTCTTCTCTCCTCTTCCCTTCCCCCCAAATGTTGGTTTCATCAGCCCAAAGGCAGCCTTTTATAGTGTGAAAGTATTTGCTGACCACAGGAGGAAGCTCGAGAGAATAAGGTATTCGAGAGAATAAGGTGGAATGGCAAGAAATCCAGATTGAGATGTACATACTTAATACAGATTGATGAGTATTTCCACTTATACAGGACACTGTTTCCACCAGGTATCTGCCACCTGGGTCCTGGGGGAAATGGCCCAATACGCAGGAATCCTTGCTTCTCTCCCCGCACCCTTCTCTGCCTGCCAGGTACCCAGTTAGTCACAGACTGATTGACTCCTTATTTGCATTTTAAAGGAAAAGGCTGTAGTCTTTCCTCTCCCCAACAATTAATCTAAAACAGGTGATAAGGGAGCTGCCTTATTTAGCTTCTTGGAAGACAGCAATGCAGGTCTTTCAGATTCTGCCATCTCTGTTTGACACTCTTTTTCTGATTCCTCCAGCTTGCTTTTAAACCAAAGTTAACCAATTCAAATACCCCCATATATTGTACGTGTGCACAGCCAGTAAAGCAAACAAAGATAAAATTTTCTTATGCCTCTTTTGTCTGCCAAGCAAGAGACTCTGAATCATTCCTGACACATGCCAGCCTTCAGGAACCTCGTCCTACAGTGGCCATGGGAAGTTTCTCTCGCGAAGTGATGCTTAAGTGAGAACTTAGGGGTGAGAAGAAACCAACCCTGCTGGAGACAGCAAACTAGCAGGGGAAGCAGCATATGCAAAGGCCCTGAGTCAAGGCAAGAGCTTGACATATTTAAGGAATTAATACAAGACCAAATGAGCTGTAGCATATTGAGCAAATCGGAAATGGCAGGACTTGATCTTGGGGAAATACGTAGAGGACAGATTGTGTTGGGACTTGCAGGCCACATTAATAGGTTTGTATTTTAGTCCAAGTATAAAGGAAGACTTTGAGGAGTTTAGGCTGTAGTGTCATAATATGTTTTATGTTTCAAACATGTTGATACCGGTTATATAATGTTCAGAAATGAGCAAAACTAATTTATGGCAATAGAAGTCAGGATAGTGGTTACCTTTGAGAGGTAATGACTGGGAAGAATTATGAGGGGAGTTTTGGGGATACTGATAACATTCTATTTCTTGACTCAGGTGTTGGTTATCCAGGTCTGTTCAGGCTGTGAAAATTGGAGTTGAACACTTATGATTTGTGCATTTTTCTGTCAAAATTTTACTAAAAAAAGTATATATAAAGGATTACAATGTCTGGATGGAGAACATATTTCAGGGACAATGCAGAGGGGAGACCCCATAGGAAGTTATTACAGTAACACAGAGTGTATGGTGGCTTGAGCTGATATGGTGGCCTTCAAGATAAGAAGAGAAAGACAGGACACATTTTGGAGTGAAATTGATAGAACTTGATGATGAAGTGGATATAGGAATTTTAAGAAAAGAATGACTTCCAGGTCTCTGACTTGAGCAGTTAGGTAAAAGGTGATGCCATTCACTGAGAATGGGGAGGAGCAGATTTGTAGGCAAAAGGTCAAGGTTTTAGCTTTAGATATATTATGTGATTTTAGATACCCATGGAGCATCCAAATGGTGATATCAGGTAGGTTGTTAGGTAGATAAATTAGTGTTCAGAGAAGAGGTCTCTGATAGAGGTATAAATGCTGTAATTGTACAGATTACGATAGAGTTATAAGAATGTTTGGGATCATTTAGGGAAAGAGAGCAGAGACAGTAAGGGAGAGTCATCGCTGAGAGTTAAGGTAAAGAAGGAAGAGCCAGCCAAGGAGACCAGTAAGGTGGGGAAAAGAGCCAGCAATCATCATGTCTATCTAAGAGGGTTGACTGGTGTTATGTGGTTGAAAAAGATGACAAAAAAAGGATCCACTGGATTTGACAGCATGGAAGGCTGTTGGTAACAGTGGTAAGAATCTCCATCACTTTACTAAGTATTCTAAGGCTTCTTTCCTCAGTAAAATGTCATAATAATTGTACCCACTTCTCAGAGCCTTTATGTGTAAAGCACTTCATACACTTATATTTGGTTAAATGTGAGTTGTTATATGAGCTAAGAAAATATGCTTGCATTTCTGTAAAATAAGTTTAATAATACTGTCATCATAAACTTACTATGAGGAATAATGAAATAACATGTTAGAAAAGTAGATTTAAAAAAAACAAAACTACAGGTAGGTTTGCAATCCCTATACTTGAGTTAATTATAACTAAGTACATCTGGGAATAAGACGACCAAAGCAACTCTTCAAGGAAGTAAAAGACTCAGTAGTAGGGTTAGACCCTACCATCCATTTGTTTACATCAGAATCCTAGAGAGTGGTAATTGGGTGTCAGTAAAAACGGAAAGAGCTGTGTTGCAGAAAACGTGATAAATTAAAGCACCAACATTTATTTCATTTTCTACAAGAACACTATCTGGCTTTGGCTCCCTATGGTTATGTTGCTGGTGTAGATGCTTCACAGATGTGCTGGGATTTGGCTAAAATTGTCACAGGGCAGAACAAAGGCAACGGCCCAGGATGAGGGGATCCAATACCAGGACAGACAGAGCCATGGTGTTGTCCACAGGCTTTCAGCATGAAGGCCAAGATGAGGCCAGGAACACAAGGCCTTGCTCAAGGCCTTCATATTCTCCATCTTCCATACCTGGAGGTCTAGTTCTAAGAAGACAAGTATCCAGTCACTGCTGGGGCTGGCCCAGCACTGAGCCAATGTGGGTACTGGGGATAGTTCCTTTATTCCTTTTAACTGAAGATGGGCTAATTGGCCAGGTTTTCAGATAAACCTGGTGGAAGGTCATCTTTGGCAACCAACAAACAAAAAATACTACTCACTGATCTAGGTGATAGAAGAAATGGAAAGAAACCCTAGAACAACTCTGGGAGCACACAGTTACTCATTCCTGGACCATTGGACATCAGGCATAGCTGAGAGGGAAGCCCAGTCCACAGATGACAGGTCCCTCTTCTTCGTGAAGGGCAGGTGGTGGGGTGGTCAAGCTACCAGGACAAAGAGCACTGACTGCTTGCGCAGCCACTGTGTTCGTGTTACCCATTCGCTGGGATGGGTAGGCTGGGATCGGAGAAACAGATCAAGATCTTTTCAAAAACAAACACTAAGAAAGTGGGCTCAAAACACAGTTTACTTGTCAAGTCCAAGTTAGGAATATGGGAGTGAAAAATATTCAGCTTGCAATCACAAAATAGGAAACCAAAATCAAGTCAGGTTGGGGAGGAGACACTCACCGGCTATTCAAATTGGTCTCAGGAAGCAGATAACCGGCTAGGAAAAAAGTCTGGGGTCTGCAATGCCTGCATGTGTCTGAAAGTGTGTCTCCCTTCATCACCAGGGTACAAGCTAAACAATTCCCTCACGAATCAGCACATATCAGCTTCCAATACCAGCAACATGTCTCCAAGTCTCTTGAATTAATATTAAGAAAGGCTGCACCATTGAGAAATGGTTTCCAGTTGTTTAAACTTAAAGAAGAGTTAGTTTGTTGAAACACATCTTTAGGATCACGGATAAGTTATTGAATTTCAATAGTTTTTTGTGTTGGCTAATTCAGTGATTAGTTGACATTTGTTCAATATTTAAGAACAAGGGATATACATGAATTTCACTTTTATGTCATTAGCATTTTGACCAACAATTCATGTTTTATTTTAAATTAGGAAGAGAAACTTAATTACTGATGATTCGTTAATCTTCATTTGTTTGGAAATTGTCTGAAAACTGCAAAATATTGCTTTTAGGATAGAATCTTGAATGATTGGAACCAGTTTGTTAGAAAAAAAAAAAAATCTGAGTCTGGTTTATGTATGAAATAACCAAACCATTACATGATTGTTTGGCTTTCTTAACAATTGATTTTGAATTGTCATATGTTCTAATTTCTACACACTATGGAAATCGTCATTAATATAACCAATACAAAGAAAAAATCTAAAACTTACAAAAATGATTTGAGACTGTATTTTGTCATGATATATATGAATACAGCTCACAGTAAAGCTGAAATTTAGCAATCGTCTAGTTAATTTATGTGGACAGATAAATTATCTGGTTGTCAAATACATAACCCAACCAATATTTCACTTTCCATTTTATACACGTGACTTTAATGATCTGAGCATTTTACATTCAAGTCGTTTGCACCTGAAGTCTCTAATTAATTCATTTTTTCCCCATTATACCTTACACTGATAACTTAATTGCTGAGATATAAGGAATGGTATAAAATGGATTCTAGATCGTTAATTGCTCATTTTAAATGGGTCTTTATCACGTCAGTTAGTTTTGACCAGGCAAAATTGTGCACAAAAAAGTTTGTCTCTGTTCCTCAACAATTTCCCATCCTTAGCCCTCTCTCTGCCCCTTCCACCTCCTCAAGTTCTCTGCATTCATATTAATTACTCAATGTCATGAAACTTTCTCTTCCTTCCACCAACATTAGCTCTGACACCTATTCAAAGGTATTTATTGTCATAAATTACTGATAACAGCTGAGAATGTGAGTTTTCTCAGTAGTACTTGAATTTTACCTACGTTCTAACATTTAAGCTAAAAATTTGAAGGCATCAATAAAGGGTAACGGAAGTATTTAGGGAGGATACACTCCTTGCAATTGCCCTTGAAATTGTACCAAGTAGCAAGTTGCCTACTCCACCTGTGACTAAGGCAGGCAGGAATTCTGCACAAGCCCCTTCTTCGCATAAAAATCTCCTTTGTTTTACATAACCAGAAACTGTTTATTTTAATGATTTATATATTTGTTTCTATTTTTCCTTCGTTCTTGTAAGGGAGAGCATGGCACAAGGTACACATAACTCTTTTATGCAAAATCACAATCTCTAGATGCCATTTCAAATGATTAATTTTATTTCACGGCGTTCATAAGAATAATACCTTACTTTAGGAGGTTTTTTTCACCAAGTTAGTTAGTTAAAAAAATAATTAGGTAATCACTAGTTCCTCAGTGGAAAATAAATTATGTAAGAGGCAAAATATCATTAGAAAAACAATTGGGTAGCCCCACTCTAAATTGTCTACAGTACAATGTACAGTATGCAAATGTTCATTCATTTGTTAATTTTAGAGGACAGCATTTCATTGGAATAATTGAAAACAGCTCATAGCCTGTTCTGTGAAGAAACAAAACATTGTTTGTGTTAGTGTCAAGTAAGTTAATTATGTTTTGTAATCTTCAAATGGAGCATATAATTGATTTATGAAATTCTGCTGTTATCATTGCATTTATCATCGTTAGTAACCAAGAATTCTAGTAGTTTCTTATTATTCCCAATGTATGAAATCAGCTGGGTATTCTATATGTTTAAAAACAATTCTATTCAGAAGACTTGTACTAAAATAAAGTGAAAACTTTAAAACAATATATTAAAATGTGTTAAAACCACTGAAAAGATCACTGACTTTTATAAAATATTCCATTTATTGTAGTAATAATTTTTAATTCAGTAACACAACTCACAACTTTTCTGTATTATTTGTAGAATTTTTATTAATACCACTTAAGATCAATGGCTAACGTGCAATTTTTATTTGTGACATGAAAACTATAGAATTTTAGCTGATCAACATTCTTTTACTCTGTTATTTTTAGGTCTTTATAATTATTTGAGAAAATTTCTGAGGCATTGAACCCATTGCCAAATATTTAGCTGAAAACAAAAATGTTTTCAAACAAATGTAGATTTTAAAAAAGCAGTAAGATTACCTCAATAACTCCCACCACCAGCCCTCCAACCACCACCAGCACTACACACACTTTTCTTAGGATATTCTGTATCATATACAGCCCTCCTAAAGCAAGACATGTTAAATAAAAAGAACACTATTCCTAAATTTCCAGTTAATGTAAAGAATTATAACTTTTGAACTTCCTGTATTTCAATATTTATTTTCAACACATTCATTGCTCAGATGACCTTGGACTTCAATAAATTCTGTATATTTGATAAATGAGTGCAAGTGTTTATCTTAATTTTAGGTTTAAAATTGTTAAAATCTTTTAACTATCTATTTCTCATAAAACAATTAAGAAACAATATCAGACTTTTAAAAGGGAAATTTTAAAATTTCATTTCATTATCTAAGTGTTTGATCATGCTTGGTATCCAGTAGACATAATCAGAAGAGTAGTTAATAAAGCAATGGACTGGGAAGGGATTGCTAGAGAATATAAACTGTATTACTTTTTAATATTTTAGTACAAAAATAAGGTCTTAGCAAACTTTTTAATATTCTACAAAAATAAGGTCTTAGCAAATAACTTACTTTATGTTTTTAATTGAATGTTCTTAAAATGACAATAGAATTATAGTAAAATGAGGTTATTTGCTTTGCTGCTTCCTGTGATTGTACATACCTTATTTTAGGCATTTACATTTTTAACCTATTAGAATGAAATACTTGAATGTATTCCATGTGCTAACATATAACAATTCTAGCACTAAAAAATGTACCTCAAAATGTAAAAATTGCAGATATTTGAAACTTGAGGTATTCATAAAACAAATAAGGAACATTTAAAATACACTTATTTCAGTGGGTTGAAGCACTTATGATGTAACACAGCAGGCAATTCTAAGCATAGAGAAGTGCCTTAAAAGTCTTCAATAAATTACCAATATTAAGATTTTGAAAGACAAAGAGATCAATAGGTAATGTTAAAAATAATAATGTAGTTTTGTAAAAATTGTATAAGTTGACTACCATATATTGGACATTTCTGATTTAGTTTTTTGCATTCCTAAGAACTATCTTGCCAAAAATTTGCTCTGAAGGTAATTAACTATCTTTCTAAATGGATTTTGAATCAAACATAAGAGTTCTACTTAAAATTTGCCTCTTCTTTTAATTCTAAGACAGTGATTGTATGCCTTCTTTTACAGGGTAAATCTATCAAACAGATGCTTTTCTTTTTGAATTGCATACTGCTTTGCACTATTTAACACATGAAATGCTGGAAGTAGGGTACCTTAACACAGTGATCTTTATTCTACACTGAAAATTAATCAGTTCATGGACTTAGGAAAAGAAGCCCAAGTTTCTCTTAAGAGTTTAATAAATGCTGTGCAATGTTAAAAAAAAAAAAAAAAGTAGGCCTTAATACCTAATCAGTTGCATTCAGTGGCTAGATTTAAGAGTCGATAGAGTACCTACCAAACAACAACTTCCAACTTTTATTTCTGAAGAAAGTGATCCTTGAGAGATGAGAAAGTTACTTATTTTAAGTTTTATTTGCCCTTGTATTTGTCTGTCACAAAATATCCTTTTCTAAATGGCTTTTGAGTTTGCACTTAAAAAGAGAAAAATTATGATTAAATTAAAAGAAACATGGTGCATTATATGTAAGCTTTCCCACAAAAGAGGGAGGCACAAAAGACTTGAGTAAATCCAAGAAATATAATATAAGCATGAGACTTATGGACAATGCTCAATTTAAATTTCATATATTGTCAGATGACAAATGTCTATACCAGACTGTGAATACTTTAATTTTTAAAATCTCCTGCGGTCCTTTTTATCTGTTTCAGAACCGAAGCTGCAGTGTTATTTGTGAACTAGGCCTTTCAGCTTGTTAATATTCTTTACTTCTTAATTTTGTGGAATATTCTAAAACCATCATAGATAGCCCTCTGAATTTGAATTTTTGACTTTAGCATCGATCTCCTTGTGTTTCAAAATCACAAAAAACAAGGAGAAGATCACCATAACTAAAGATGTCAAGATTAAAGTTTGAGGTTAGCCATCGAGCTTTCTCTTTGGGAAAAGAGTTTAACCCTGAAGTAATTCGAAATCTGCATTTTAATGCAACTTTTCTAACTGAAGAATACAAGAAACTGGGTGGTTCCCCCCCTCCCCCGTTTGGGAAAGACATGTTTTCCTTGTGGAAATCTGTAATCTGAAGAACTATTTATATAAAGGATCAACTGTTGGAAATAACCTAAATGTTACTTCAAAATTTAAAGGCCGATTAATGTAGTAGTGGCGATAAAAGAGCCGAGTTACGAGGTCCAAGGCAGAGCGGCAGGTGGGCCTGCGCGTGCGTGGCTGGCGGAGCGAGTGGATTCCAGGACCCCGCCGCCCGCACGGGAAGATTTTCGAAGGCGCCAAGTTTGGGTGGCGCGTCTGATTTACTGCGGGGTCTGAGTTATCCGAGCACTCCAGGGGCCAGTGGTACGCACAGTGCTGTGTTGTTAGAGTTGACCACGAAAGGAGGACGCAGTGAGCCGGGGCGTACAGGAGTGAAGACGTTTCTTTTCTAGGTGCAAAGCCAAGGAAGCGCTGACCGAAACGCCCCGGGACACTGCGGTGATCCCAAGTCCACACCTTTACGGGCTCCGCTGCACCGGCCTTTAGAAGCCCTGGCTTCCAGCCTCAAGCCACCACATCCCTGCACTGGGAAAGAAGGAGGGCCCGGGAAGCAGGAGGCGGCGGTGCTGGCTCGCCGCGCAGCGCGGCGCGGAACCCGACGGCGGGTCTGGTCTCTGTGCCTCCTTGGCCGCGGCCGCCCTTGCACGGGTCCGCGCGGGGAGCTGGGCCGAGACCGGCCGCAGCCCCCGACGCACGGCCTCCCTGCCCGGCGTCTCCCCCCGACTCGTCCCTAGAGGCTCGGGGGCGGCGAGTGCCGCGGACCTAGCGGTGGGGTGCGGGCGCCGGGGAGCCGGGGGCTCCTCTAGCGCCGGCGAGGACGTCACTTTGAGCGAAAGACAATGTCAAGTGCAAGTGAAGAAAAAAAGGAGAGGAGTACGAAGTAAATGTACCCAGGGCGCGTTGGACACTCTTACAATGGACACTCAGTCGACGGAAACCATCAGTTGAGGGTCGGGGGTGAGAAAATCTGATTTTCTGTTTCCTGAACCGCCTCCCATTGCTCCAGAATTTAACCCCGAAGGAGCTTCGAGACACCGCCCGCACCGTAAATCCCTGGGACTCGCACTCCGCAGACCGGCGTCCCGTGCCGCCTCCCAGACGGGCGCCCCGAGGCTGGCGCTGGCCCGTCTTTCCCTCCGGGCCCGCCTGAGGTTCCTGGCCGAGCCCGACCTTGCCCGTTCTTCCGCCTGCACCCGGGAGAGGCCTGGAGGCCTGGGCCCGGCGCCGCTTCGGGCAGCAGGGCTCCGGGTTGGCCGGGGACGCAGCCCGGGCGCGAGCGCGCGAACGAGGCCGCGCCACCCCCGCCGCCGGGCGCAGGTGGAGGTGCTCTGTGGGCCGCTTACCCCGGGGCCGAAGGCGGGCCGGGCCCCCAGTTACCCGGGAAAGGTCTATTTTCGGGCCCCCCTCCCCCGCCCAGCGTGCGCCCTCCCCTCCTCCCCTCCGGTACAGTTTGTCTTTTTCGGTTTCTTTCCTCGACGCTTCTCGGTTCCTCCATCCCTTTGCGGCACGCGCCCACCACCAACCCCGCGGGCGAACTGGAGGGCTCTGCGTGCCCCGGGGCCGCCTCCCCTACGGGCCGGGGACCGAGGGGGAGGCCGCCTTGCCGCCGGGAGCAGCGCGGGCGGGAGATGCGCGGAACGTCCAGGACGGGGAGGGGGCCGCGCCAGCGCCCGGGCCCTGCGTCCCTCCCCATCTGTCGGACCAAAGCTGCTGAAGCTGCAGAATTGCGCTGGCGCCCGTCCACCGGCTGCAAACAAAACCAAACAAAACGCGGCGAAAGGAAAAGCGAAATGGCGCTGCTGAAAATGGAGCCTCGGCCTCTAGGACGTCTTTCTTTCCTCCTCTGTCTCTTACTTCGTCTACTTTGTGTTTCTAGTCCTTCAACGCCCCCCTCCTCGGCTCTCCTCCCCGTAATCTCTACCCCATCGTCCTTTTGCTTTTCTGATTAACAATCTCCTTCCCCCGCTTTTCCTTCTTTTCTTTCCCCTCTCGGTTCCTCCTTCTCCATTTTGTGTCACAGGCGCTTCTCTTCTCAGTTCCCTTTCTGGGCTCGCGCTCCCCCGCCCGTCTCACTTGGGTGTTTTCTGCGTTTCGGGGAGCGGGGGTGGTAGGGACGGTGAGGCTAGGTAGCCAGTGGGTTCGGTAGAGACAGGTTTTATTTAGAACCCAAACAGCTCCTTTAATTAGTCGTGCGCTCGCCCTGCGCCCTCGTCCCCCGCGGGTCTGCGCCCGGACTCGCGCGGCGCCGTCCCACCAGCCGGGCGTCACCGCCCAGGAGGAGGCTCAGGGCTTACGCAGAAGTGAATACCTTTTTATATATTTTAAGCTTAGATTATCGTTTTTGCAGTGTTCGTGAGCATGGCATACTTTGGATAGGTGGATTTCATTTTCCCAAGGGACTTCCAAAGACCATTTTAAGAGAAGCGTGCAGAGAAGACAGCAATATTAATCATTTTTTCTTGCTTTCTTTTGAGCAGAGGGAACCCCAAGCACTAAGATACTTATGTTTTTAAGGCCAAACTTTTTTGAAAATGACTTTTTCTTTTACACTCACAGTTGACTTTGATCCTTTAAAAAAAGAGGGTGAACTCTTTAAAAAGAGACCGATGCTTTTGAATACATAACACCCCCCAATTGTGGTTCTCGGATAGTTTCTCTAGACGCATTATGATTTTGAGGTTCAAGGTCTCTAAGCGCTCTTCAGTGACACAGTGGGAAATATGTTGCTACGTTAAAGATAAAGCAGAAGGTGATATTTCCTGGTTGTGCTCAATCTTAGTAGTAGAGAGTGTCGGGTTTGTTTTTGCTTTTTTTGGGGGGGGGTAAGGGGGGGGTTGGGCAGAATTTGCCTTGGTTCTGTTAAAGAACCAACTGATAGAAGCTATTTCAAGTGAAGAGCTTCAGTCAATACAAATCTGAAAGCAGTGACATCATTTTCTGACCTGAGTGCGTCTTTTAGTCATGGTAGAAAGGTTAGTCTCCGTACAATATTTGAAAATAAAATGATTTTGCTTCCCAGTATATTTATTACCAACTACATTTCACTTTATTCCCAAATCTTCTGGCCAGTTTCACCTCTGGTGGTCTGGCAGAACCATACCCTCCAGAAAAAAATACAAGTGCTCCTCCCTTATGTGATTCTAATGCTCTTGGAATTATTTGAAAGGATTTCAAAATTTTACAAGGAGAATCTTTTTAAAAATGTCTCAGGGTAGTATTCTTTGAAAGAATCTTAGAATGGTTCTTTTTAAAAATTACCTTCCTTGGTTTTCATTTATTGCTTTGGTTAAAGTTAGGCTATGTTCATATCTTACTTTCAGACTATTTCTTTATGAAAGAAAGGAGAAAGGAAGTAGGTCTTGGCAAGAACTAAACCAATGGAGCTAGGCCTTATTAAGAGCCTAAATCTGTGAATTGCTATCCTCATGATATGTTTATCAAATTGAGTTTTGCACGTGTTTTTCTCTGACTCAAATAGTTGACTTTATGTCTTTTAAAAATAGGTTTTAATCCAGGCTCCTGCTTCTTTGTTACGCTTTTCTCCTGGTAGATGAACAAATAAAATGAGTCTCACTGGAAGGGTAGGTAGATCTTTTTTTTCCAGACAAGATTTCTAAAAATAGGCAAAGTTAGAAAGTTATTATTACCCTTCATTTTAATTGGAATGATTCAGTACTTAATACCAAGTTAATCCTATTGTTGTTATTTCCTGCTCAAAGGAGATAAATTAAGGCACAACTCAGTTTATTTTAGATGGACAACTTTGTATATAAGCAAGTGGGGCTAGAAAAAAGTATCATATATTTAGATATCTAGATATATAGTACTAGTAATGTTCAAAGCCCATTGAGGCAGTGTATTGGGGAGGAGGGTATAAATCAGACATGGTATCTGATGTTGAAGAGTTTACAGTTTATAAGGAGAGATTAATTCCTTCTTTATTTTTTCTCATTTAAAAACATTCATATGGACAAAAATAAAATTAGATCCCTACCTTACTCTACACACAAATTAAATTTCAGATAGACTAAAAACCTAAATAAGAAAAACAAAACTTTAAAAATATTAGAAGGAAATATAGGAGAATATCTTTATGACCTTGGTGTAGAGAAGGATTTCTTAAAACATTAAAATGCACAATCCATAGAGGAAAGGATAAATTGAATTATGTTAAAATAAATCATATATATATGACAAAAGACATCATAAAAGGACAAATGGAGACAATATTTCCAAGACATGTACTTGACAAAGGATTAATATTCAGAATGTGTAAATAGCATATAAAGAATTTAATAATTTACATATGAATAATTACATAAGTAAAGGATACGGGTGAGGATATACACATGTGAAGTAAAAGTATAGTGCTATTACCAGGAAGGATATATATCGACTTCAAAAAAAGTGATTTCCTTTTGGAGAAAAGGAAGGAGGGGAATAGGAAGGAATCCAAAGGGGTTGTCAATTCTTTATAAAAAGATCAGAGCCACCTATGGCAAGATGTTAACATTTTTGTTGTTTGTACTTTATCATAAGATTATTATAATTGGACTTCCCTGGTGGCGCAGTGGTTAAGAATCTGCCGGCCAACGCAGGGGACACGGGTTCGAGCCCTGGTCCGGGAAGATCCCACGTGCCGCGGAGCAACTAAGCCCGTGTGCCACAACTACTGAGCCTGCGCTCTAGAACCCGCGAGTCACAACTACTGAAGCCCGTGCACCTAGAGCCCGTGCTCTGCAACAAGAGAAGCCACTGCAATGAGAGGCCTGCGCACAGCAATGAAGAGTAGCCCCTGCTCGCTGCAACTAAAACAAAAAAAAAAGAAAGCCCGCGAGGAGCAACAAAGACCCAACGCGGCCAATAATAAGTAAGTAAATAAATAAATGTATTTTTAAAAAAAGATTGTTATAATTTATTTAAAAATCTCTGGGACTTCCCTGGTGGCGCAGTGGTTAAGAATCCGCCTGCCAATGCAGGGGGCACGGGTTCGAGCCCTGGTCCGGGAAGGTCCCACATGCTGCAGAGCAACTAAGCCCGTGTGCCACAACTACTGAAGCCCGCGCAGCGCACCTAGAGCCTGTGCTCCGCAACAAGAGAAGCCACCACAATGAGAAGCCCGCGCACCACAACGAGGAGTAGCCCCCGCTCGCGCAACTAGAGAAAGCCCGCGCGCAGCAACGAAGACCCAACACAGCCAAAAATAAATAAATGAATTATTTTTAAAAAAATCTCTAACATCAATTCCTAGTGCAAAAACCAAACAATGACACTTTTCTTTTTCTTAGTGATAATCTTTGTAGGATGTTGTTCACATATATGATGACAAAGTAAACACCATTCCTCAGTATTTTTCCTCTACCGTGTTTGTTATATGATGTTCACATCACAGAGATTTCCCTAGTTTGGTGTTTCTCTGTTGTAGGCTTATTTGTTTTCTGAGTACATTTAGTGAGAAGAGAGAAACATGTTTGAAACTATGAATAAGCATAAGAGCATTTATTCTTATATGATGTAATCATTAAAAAATGCTTTTAAAAGGAAGTAAATTAAAAACCTTCCACACCATTATAGAAACACTTGAAAAATCAGTCTCAGGCCTAGCATGCAAGATGTTATTTTGGCACGTCTAATTTTTTTGGTGCAGACTGAGTATCAGGAATTGGTATTTTGGAAGTATATATGTGGTCTCATGTTCTCATTTTACATGGCAGGAGTTCATACAATGTACATTTCTACCATTGCTACTTTTCATTAACAGAAGTTTTGTTTGCTTGTAACTTTCCCAGGGACTATTCATATCATGGCAGCACTGAAATGATGTAATATTTCATTTGCTTTGAGACTTTATGTTAGTATTAGGCCAACAAGCATGGGGAAGCAACATAGTTATTGTTTCGCTTACCCATGTGTGAGCTGAGTGCGGGGCGTTCCCACATTGTATGAACTCCTGCCATATGCATTGGTGGGTGACGCCAATACAGTCATGTCAAATGAAAGTGCCATGAGATGCATTACTCTTTGGGCACATATGGATCCTGCTAATTATGCCAAAGTAACCTTCTGGAAGTTCTAAAACTTTACTCAGAAACCTTTTATGACTCCCTATTGCCAACAGAATTACAGCCCAAATCTCTTCTCTGGCATTAGAGGCCCCTGTACCCTCATTACATTTGCATTTCCAGCCTCATTTCCAAAGACTACTGAAAAAAACTGTCTTTTAGCTGCTAATCTGTATTATTTGTACTATGTTTATTAAAAAGAGGGGTCTATACTCACTTGTCTCTCTTTTCTTTCTTCCTGTATAAATTAGAATGTAATAGAAAACCCAGCTAACACAGAAGGTTGTTTTTGTTGTTGTTGTTTTTAATGTGACAAGAAGTCCGTAGGTAAAGAGTTGCTAATATTTTCTCAGGGGTTCAGTGATGTCTCAGCTCTGAAATTCGCTTGACCTTTACCTCATGGTTGTAGAATGGCTGCTAAACTTTAAGTATCACATCTTCACCATGGGTGCAAAGGTGGGAAGGCAGGCAGAAAGTTTATTCTTCATCAGCCTTAGCCTTGTCAAGGAGGTAAAATATTTTCCCAAAACACCCCACCAAAGGATTTCCTCTTACATCTCATCAGTCAGAATTTTGATATAGTTTAGGAACTGGGCCCATTTTTCCACATCAAAGGGAATCTTCTCAACGCCTAAATAAAACTGAAGTTCTGTATAGCAAGGAGGAAATGCGGGAGTGGTTTTTACTTAGTAAGCACTGCCACATCTCCTAGTTTGCACCTCTGCATGTGCAAACCAGTTTGTCCCTGTAACTCTCTTGAAACATCTTTAACTGCTATCATCAGTGACTTTTGGACTTTCTAGTCTAATGGACACTATTTATTTTCTAACTTGCTTGAGCTTCTTGTGGGGCTCACCCGCACCCTCCTTGAAATTCATTCATCAACTATCCACTCATCACCTACTATGTATCAGGCACTCTGCTAGGTGAGGAGAATACAGAACCAAATCAGGCATAGTCTTGGCCCTCCACAAGTTTATAGTCAAGTGGAGAAGACAGGTGAACAGATAAGTACAAAAATATTAGAGGTGCTGTGATAAAATGAGATAAAGTGGGGCACAGAGAAAAGAGCAGTCATTTATATAACTCAGGTGCTAGGCCCCTTTTCGGGGAAGGAAGGGGTGGTACAGCCATTAGCAAAGACAGTCTTACTGTTGCTTTGTTGGTTGCCTCTTTGCCTTTTGCCCTAGAAAAATACAGACCTCTATAGAGAAGGGGGAGAAGATGAGGACCAGGGGGCTGGTCTCTCCCCTTTCCTTGGCCTGACAAATACATGTGAAATTCCAAAGAATAGTCAACCAATTTTTTTTTTAACTTCAGATTATCCAACTCATACAGAGTCTACCCAGTGTAGGGGTTGTGGAGTGACTTCCTTGGTTTGTTTACTTCATTTTGTGTTCTCTTAAGGGTATCCGGTCTCACCCCTAAACCCTGGGTGTAGACCATGTCTCTACTCTCTTAGAGCCAGAGTCTAACCACTCAGGATGGCAGAAAGGACATGTCTGGGGAGATGGAAGTTTGTCTGCTGGATTGAGGAGTAGGACTAGGGAAAAAGACAAGGCATGATGAGGAGAGAGATGGGGCTGGAGAGGTGGGTACCAGTTTATGTCATGCTAGAGGGTTTGAAGACATTTGGTAGGTCATAGGTTCCCAAACTTTCTCAGTTCACTGCACCCTTAGTGTCTCTCTAATTTTTTCATGATGCCCTAGGCCAAGAGAAATAACAGTTCCATTCATTAAGTAGTTAGTTCCAAATGCCATAATAGCGGTAGTTTGTGTGGTGTCTGATAGATGTTGCTGCGTTTCCCTCAAAAAAATTAAATAGCCTACAGCAAATCTGAGTTCACTGTGGTGCACAAGGGTGACTTGTGCATAGTGTGGGAACCGTGGTATAGGTTATTTAAACTTTTTTATTTAGTAAATTAAATATTCAGTTTTGTGTCTTAGAAAGATCACTCTTTCAGTGAATTGGAGGCATGGATGGAGTAAAGGCATGATGGGAGGTAGGGAGACCATGAGTTAATGGCAGCAGTTTACAGAAGAAGTGATTAGGATGTAACATGTGGCATACTAATGAGAATGCTATTGGATCTAAAATATCTTATGGAGGTAGAATGGATAGGATTACCTTATCAATTGGTTTTGGGAGAGAGAAAGAGATAGGATGATTCCTAGATTGCAGGTTGGGTTAAAGGGTACATGATAATAGAAATGTAGGAAAAATATGTCTTGGGAGAAAGAGTTCCTTTTCTTGGCACGTTGAATTTGAGAGGTTTCTTAAGGACAAGATGGATATATGGTGTTGGACCTCAGGAGCAGGTCTGGAAGAGAAATGTAAATTGATAAGTTGTTTATATAGAGATTGGGGTTGGCAACATGAGACTAGGGAGGAAGCATGCCAGTGTTTAGACAGTCAACGGAGGAAGAGGATCCTGCAAAGGGGATAGGACCAGGAGAGGGGTCGTGAAGCTTGTACAAGGCAGTGTGTTTGGATGAAGCCAGGACCCTACTCTTACCATTCTGTTCTATGGACATCTGGGTCTAACTGTTTCCTGTGGTGGGATCCCCTGGGTAGAGCTTCATAGGGGCAGCGTCACAAAGAACTCTGACTGATCTTCGTGCTGCAGTGGAGACGGTGGAGTTGGGAGGGTGAGGGGCTCGGGAGAGGTGAATGGCACACATCCAAGGAGGGTTCTCTGCAGCACCAACTCAGACTTATGTCCAAGGAGCTGCCCATTCTGGACCCCCCAGGAGAGGAGCACCATTTTTATGCCCACATTTTAAGAAAAAATAAGGTAATGGTCTGTTTACAGTATCAAATGCAATACAGTGATAAAGTAAGAAGGAGCGGTGAAAGTCCATGGAGTCTGACAATTTGGAGGGTCTTGGTGACTTATCGAAATACTTTTCTGCAGTAGAGGGAGGCAGAAACCCAAGGAGCTCAGGGAACAGCAAGGGAGACAGTCATGTAAACAGATAATAACAATGTAATGTGATAAGATACAAGGTTTCCTATCAGGTAGGGTAGCTTTCTCCTGCCTCTGTCATTCACTAACCACTTCTTATCAGTGCCTGTCACTAGCAGGCTGATCTCTGAGGACTCTGAAACATCTGTTCCCTGGGTTCCGTTCTAGTTCCTCTCTTCTCTGCTTGCTCTTCCCCAGCAATTTCATCCCATCTTAGGACTTTAACCAGCACCACCAGATGCTTGATTTCTCAATCTATATCTCTAATTCCCTGACTTTCTGACCTTGAGTTCTGCATTTCCAAAAACATGCATGGGACTGGGCATGTGCAAGGTTTTCAGTCAATGTGTACTGATTTAAAATTTGATCCTAAATAAGCTGATAATGCAGAGGTAGATTTAGATATCAAGCCACTGCATTTTACAGAGTGAGTAGGTAAGGAAATGTTTCCTGCCAGATTTGTCATCAAATTTCAGTAAGTAACCGGAAACCAGGTGACAGTTTCAACATGGGAGTTGGGTTAGATCCCGCTCGTCACAGTGAACAGTAGATTAGAATACACAGATTTGCAAATCAGAATGCAGGTTCCACTGCTAACTTTGGGCAATTTTGCTAATTCTCTGTGCCTTCATTTCTACACCAGTAAACAATTCAAAGGCAAAGTTACGTTTCCTGTTTTTATTTATTTTAATTGAGATATAATTTGCATACCATAAAATTCACTCCTTTAAAGTGTACAGTTAAGGGTATTTACAGAGTGTGCAACCATCATCACTATCTAATCCCAGAATATTTTAATCATTCCCCAAAGAAACCCCATGCCCATTAGCAGTCATCCTCCAATGCCCCATTCTCCAGTCCTTGGCTTCTGCTTTCTCTGTAGATTTGCTTATTCTGGACATTTCATACAAATGGAACCATACACTATGTGGTCTTTGAATCTGGCTTCTTTACCTTTGCATGAAAAAACAAATGAAAACAAAACAAAAAAACAAAACACAGCATGAAGTTTTCAAGGTTCATTCATCTCATAGCATGTGTCAATACTTTATTCCTTTTTATGGTTAAATCATATTCCATTAATTGGACATAGCACATTTTGCTTGTCAAATCATCAGTTAATGGATTAGGTTGTTTCCATCTTGAGCTATTGTGAATAATGCTGCCGTGAGCATTATTGTATGAGTTTTTCTGTGGTCCTGTGTTTTCAACTGCTTAGGAGTAAAATTGCTGGGTCATATGGTGACTCTATGTTTAACATTTTGAGGACCCATCAAACTGTTTTCCAAAGTAGCAGTATCACTCTACATTCTCGCCAGCAATGTAGAAGTGTTCCAATTTCTGCACCTCCTGGTCGACACTTGTTATTGTGCATCTTTTTTTATTATTGCATCCTTGCAGATGTGAAGTGATATCTCATTGTGGTTTGATTTACATTTCCCTAATGACTAATGATATTGAGCAGTTTTTCATGTGTCTGTTGGCCATTTGTATATCTTCTTCCAAGGTATGTCTACAAATCCTTTGCCCATTTTTAAATTGGGTTAATTTTCTTTTCATTATTTTATAATAAGTTTTTATATTGTAAACGAGTTTTTATATTGATATATTCTGGATGTTAGACTCTGATATATAATTTGCAAATATTTTCTCTCATTCTGTGGGGTTTTTTTCCCCTCACTTTCTTGACAGGGAACTTTAAAGCACAAAATTTTTCAATTTTGATGACATCCAATTTATCTATTTTTTTCTTTTTTTACATGTGCTTGTATTTTTTTTTTTAAAGAAATTGTTGCCCAATCCAAGGTCATGAAAATTAAGGCCTACGGTTTTTTCTAGTAGTTTTATGATTTTAGTTCTTACATCTAGGTCTTTGATCCATTTTGAGTTAATTTTTGTATATGGCGTGAGTTAGGGATCCAACTTCATTCTTTTGCATGTGGATACATTGTTTTCCCAGAACCATTAGTTGAAGACTGTTCTTTCCCTGTTGAATTGTCTTGGCACACTTGTTGAGAATCAGTTGGTTACAGATATCTGGGCTTTCAATTCTATTCCATGATCTCTATGTCTATCCTCATGCCACTACCGCAACTGCAATTCCAGAACTGTAAAGTGAATTACATTGAAGACATTCTTATTCTCAAATTACTTGATAATTCAAGAGACTTGTCAGTTTGGATTTTCTTTCATACCTTATTGAAAAAGAAGCCTTTGCATCAAAGTCTCCCATCTAAAATAAATTATATGCATAAATCTAAATTTAAATGCTCACCTGCATGAACCTTTTATATAATTCTACTTTTACGTTGATGATATGGCCTTTGGCAATTTCTCTGTGTATTCTATGAAGCAGTTAAAAAGTCAATTATGAACTGAGACCTTCAATTTCTTATTGTTAGAATGCTTAATGTTAATTTAGAACCTAGTGTACAACTTCAAGCAAAAGCCTTCAAATTATTAATTTTAAAGAAATATGTATTTGTTATGCCTTGTGAACTTAGACAAACAATTTTAAATATCTCTATTCTAAATGTAAGAATTCTCAGAAATGAAAAATCTCTTCACTCGGGCAATAGAATCTCTTTTTTTTTTTTTAATTAATTTATTTAATTTATTTATTTTGGGCTGCATTGCGTCTTCGTTGCTGTGTGCAGGCTTCTCACTGAGGTAGCTTCTCTTTGTTGCAGAGCACCAGCTCTAGGTGCACGGGCTTCAGTAGTTGTGGCTCGCGGACTCAGTTGCTCCACGGCATGTGGGATCTTTCTGGACCAGGGCTCGAACCCGTGTCCCCTGCATTGGCAGGTGGATTCTTAACCACTGTGCCACCAGGGAAGCCCTAGAATCTCTTGATTCAATTTTAGTCTTTGTATTTCTGTTACTGGCAATCTTAATAGGGAAAAAAAAAGTTTAAAAAACATTCCCTAGGTAAAAAAATATGGTAGTAAGGTGAAGCTCACATGATGGGGAAAGAATTCTCTTGAACTGCCATAGACAGTTGTATTTGGTTCTTTAGCTCATAAAGAAAGTTGGATTTTTTCCCTCTAAGTAAACAGATCACAAACTCTTTCCTGGTCTTGACAAAGGGGAACCCTTGGCACAATGTTTCTGTTGAGATCCCTTGTTGAATTGTGCATAGATCCCCTATTATCTCTGAAAGGATTTTTGTGATTATTTAGACAGTGCTAAATCTTTGAAAAATCTCTGTTCCCTATGTTTTATTGGTCATGCTTAAGAACTGTGTGATGGTTAATTTTATGTGTCAACTTGACTGGTCTAAAGGATGCCCAAAATGCTGGTAAAACATTATTTCTGGATGTGTCTGTGAGGGTGTTTCTAGAGGAGATTAGCATTTGAATCAGTAGACTGAGCAAAGAAGATCCCCCTCACCAGCGTGGGTGGGCATCATCCAATCCATTGGGGGCCTGACGAAAACAAAAGGCAGAGGAAGGACCTTTCTCTTTGAACTGGGACATCCATCTTCTTCTGCCCTCAGACTTTGGTGCTCCTTTTCTTGGGCAGGACTGGAACTTACATCATTGGTTCCCCTGGTTCTCAGCCCTTTGGGCGTGGACTGGGCCTCCAGCTTCTAGATGGCAGATCGTGGTTCTTCTTGGCTTCCATAACCTCAGGAGGCAACACTTCAGAATAAATCTCTTTCTGTATATGTATATATGTCCTATTGGTTCTGTTTCTCTGAAGAGCCCCAACTAATACAAACTGTTTTGTGGCAGCCAATCCAGGACAAGAGGCACAATTGTCCAAACTCTGATAAACCCCAGCAGCTCCATGTGAGTCTTAGTTCAGTTTCAGAAATTCAAATGTATCTGTTCACCAAGAGGTTAACAGATGAGGAAGACTTGATTCTTCATAACCAAGTGATAAAGGATTTTATTTTTGAACCACAAAACTCAATGACCATTCACTGAGGGCTTCATCCCACCCCAAAATCATAGGCGACGGTTGTTCCCCTTTCTGGTGGCTATTCCTCAGGAGATGAAGTGTCAGGTCAGAGTGATTCAGTGAACATATAACTGAAACAAAGAAGAGGTACACTTAGGGGATTTTTAAATAAAATTTAAATTATTATTTCAAGAATATTTCTGTTTAAATAGTTAAGACTCTACATATGGTGTTGAGGAATCCTGAGAAGTTCTGTTTCTGCCAAGCTCATGATCGACGTCACTCATCTCTCTGTGCTTGTTCTAGCCTCATTTTTTTTTTCTTTTCATTTTACCATTATTTCAGATTGATGTTACAGTATCCAGTTTACTAAATGTGTTAGAGGGAGCAAAAGCACCTAACCTGAATCTAGTTATGAGGAAACACCAGACAACCTGACATTTAAGGACATTTTACAACATAACTGGCCTGTACTCTGCTGAAATATCCAAGTTATGGTGTGTAAGAGACAGAAGGAGACACAGACTCAGGAGCTGTTACAGATTAAAGAAAACTGAAAGACAGGACAATGACATGCAAATTACGATCTTGAATTTTCTTTTGCAATAAAAGACCTTATTGGAACAACTGGTGAAATTGGAATAAGATCTACAGATTAAGTCCTAATCCTAATAGTGCCGTGTCAATGTTAACGTCCTGGTTTTGATCATTGTTCTGTGGTTATGTAATAGAATTCCTTAACTTTAGGAAACACACTGAAGTATTTAGGGGCTATTACATCTGCAATTTACTCTTAAACAGATCAGAAAAAATTAAATATTGAGAGAAAGAAAGAGAAAAGGATAAAGTCAGTGTAGTAAGATACTAACATTTGGGAAATTTGGTTGAATTCTTTGTACTATTCTTGCAACTTTTAAGTCTGAAATCATGTTTAAAAAACCTTTAAACTAGTGGAAGATTTTTAAAGTCTCCAAATTATTTTGTAAAAAGTCTAATGTACAGTACTCAAGAATTACTGTGCACTAAAAAAAAAAAAAAGAGGCAGGATAGACTAGCAGTTAAGTGAGTTGTCTGGAGAAGGATGCCTGGATTTGAACTCTCCCTGTCACTTACTAGCTGTGTGATTTTGGGTAAGTTACTTAACTTCTTAGTTTCTCTACCTGTAAAACAGGGATGATAATAATGGAACCTACTTCACAAGGTTGTTATAAAATTTGAATGAGTAAATATTTGCAAAGGCCTTGGAACAGTGCCTGAAACAAAGTCTTATATATGTGTTTGTTAAATGAATAAATCTAGAAAAGCACTTCAGCCTTAATGGTACCAAAATCACCTTTAGAAATAGCAGTATTTTAAACTTTAAAAAAATATTAAAGTCTTTCTAGAAACAGTTGATTTGGATTCTTATTAGTCTCTTCTCTGATCAGCTTGGGATTCCTGTTGCTTCCTTTGATAATCTCTAGTACTAATTTTTTAGTCAGCTTCATATTAGGAACCTGTAAACTCCACTAATATTTTAGAACAAATATTGAATATAGATAGTTCTTTCACTTTCATTATTATTTCAATTATTCAATACATTTATTTAGCATGACTAAGTCAAGTGCTGTGGGAGGTATAAAGATGGATAACATTTCTGACCTCAAGGAGTATACAGGTTAGAACGGAGATTAAATAGGTGCAAACATGGCCACAATATGATGTGAGGTTTGGCCAAGGAAAAAGTGCTAGATGGTTTACAAGAGGGCAAGATTTTATCTAGCTGGAGGGATCAAGAAAGGTTTCATAGGATGAGGCCACTATATGAGCTTGAAGGAGAAATAAGGCTTTAATAGGCAAGATGACGAAGGAAGGATATTCTAAGTACAGGGATGAGTGGAAAAAAAAAAGGTACAGCAACAAGGAACAGCAGGTGGTACCTTGGGCAAGTTATTTAAAATTTAAATAGGCTTGGGGTTTAAATTTTAAACCATTATAAGCCTTAGTTTGTTTATCCATAAAATGGGTATAACAATAGTATCCATCTTACAGAATAGATGAAAGATAAATATAATGCACGTATCTGACAGTAAATGCTCATTAAATGTTATTATTTTTGGTACACATTTATTGAAGCTTACGTTTTATGTAGGGAAATTGGAACATGGAATGTATTGGATTAATATTAAGTAGTGAAGGGACTTCCTTGGTGGCAGAGTGGTTAAGAATCCCCCTGCCAATGCAGGGGACATGGGTTCGAGCCTTGGTCCGGGAAGATCCGACATGCTGCAGATCAAATACGCCCGTGCGCCACAACTACTGAGCCTGAGCTCTAGAACCCACCAGCTACAAATACTGAGCCCGCATGCCACAACTAATGAAGCCTGCACACCTAGAGTCCGTGCTGTGCAACGAGAAGCCGGCGCACCGCAACGAAGAGTAGCCTCCCCTCGCCGCAACTAGAGAAAGCCCCTGCACAGCAACGAAGACCCACCGCAGCCAAAAATAAAAATAAATAAATAAAAATTTTAAAAAGTGTTTAGTGGAAAGGAGGAGACAAAGTCAAAGTTTAGAGATGTTGCAAAGGTAGAATCTATGACTTTGTGGCTGACCCAATATAAGAAAAGGTAAGGAACTTGCGATGATGTAAGGATTTCAGCTCGGGCTGCTAGAAGAGTGATAGTGTCCTTAAAGGGCCACAGGCAAAAGAAACTAACTTTTACTCTACATCATGAACACTGGGCACTGGGCTAGTGCTTTATTCGTGATCTCTCATATTTGAAGAACATCCTTTGGTGGGCTCATACTTTATACAAGAGCACTTGTTATTTACAATGTTCTAGGATGAATCATTTTGTAATACTACCAAAACTTTCAAATATGGATTTATTTGAGCTTGCTTTAATTTTTTTTATTAAAAAATTACCTAAGGTAATGTTTATATGCCTTCAAAAATTCTAACGATGCTATGGTTAACTATTCATTGAGTGAACAGTTCATTGACTACCAGCTCTTCACCAGGTACCGTCTTCTCAGTGATTTGGTTGACTTTAATTCAAGGTTTCCTATCCATTTCCAGGAAGTAGCTGCAAGGAGGAGGCTATTCCCAGGGCTTTGGCCTGTACGCACCCCCCATACCTGAAATTTTATTGGAACTGTGGAAATGGAGCAGTGGTTTCACTTTTCACTCTGCCTTCACTGGGACTCCCTGGAAGAAGTGCTGTGCCAGTGACCGGTGTTTCTCATGAATAAAGCATCTTGGCCTTAATGACCGGAGGTTTGGATCCTCTGGTTTCATCTAAATTATACCCTCTGATTGATTTAAGATGTTATTTTTTTCTTTCATTTCTTTTAAACAGAACTACTGATCTTTGAAAAATTTTAAATAGCATCTGTACGACAATTTGGAAGCGAAAGAAATATAATGTGTTATTTTCCAATAGGGTCTATGACTAAGGCAGGGCACATATCATTAATTCTATGGAGGAGGAAACAGAGGAACACGTCCTCCACACCTGGTAATATTTAGTGCCCTTCCCGCTCTATCTGCCGACTTTGCCGGACTCATTCCACACCGGTTTTCTCCTGGTCTCTCTCTGAGTTCCTCCACTGACTGACTCTTCCCTCCCACCCCAGGCAATCCACAGCCGAGGAATGGAATCTCCCTTTGCTGTCTGCTCATCTCTTTATTCTTTCGAAGTAAATGAAAAGAGGATATCTGTTCTGAATTTTTTAATGTTAATTTCTAATGGGTGAGTTCAGAAAGATAGGCAGGACTGAGAATTTGTCAGTGCATTCACTGTATAGACAGGGTAGCAAAAAACTTGCCTCCAACTGCTCCTGTGAACACGAACACATCATGGAAAATAAAAGGCTGTGGCTACCGCATGGATGGTGGTGTGGTCAAGAGGCGGACTGAGAGGTAGAACCCGTCAAAGTTTCTGAGATACCCATAGGGTCCTCCTGGAGCGGTTTTCCCACGCTACTGAAGAAAGTGGAAACCTGTGCTGCTCCCCGACCCTCCTCTCCCCACCATTTCTAGCTGGATCAAGGATTCTATTCGTCTGGACACAGTTGAAATCATCGATATTGTTAGCGAATCATACTTTTTCACTACTGAGATAAGCAATGATTAATATTTTCATTCTGGATTATTTGGTAAAACCATCGAAAATGATTTCTACCTCCAAAAGAGAGGTTCATGAAGAAAAAACTACATTTTTAAATAATTTTGATTGAACCATTAGAGTAGAATATCAGTATATTATTTCTGCCTCATTTTGCCTTTTCTCGTATACCATGTCTGTTTAATTAAAAATAAAATGGAGATTATTGTCTGAACAATTTCACAAAATTTTCCAGCTGACACAATTTTTTAAATGATGGAAAAAAAGATATGATATTCTAATACACCTTTCTGAATTTTCTTATTTTATGTGTAGACCCAATTTAATGGTCAACTATGGGAGAAGTACGCTCTATGAATACTATTCTGTGTCATGCTGCTACTGGCCTGCTAAATTGATAACTGACCCTTAGTCAACAATTTTGAATGAGAATGATACTTTTAGCGAGTAGGAAATATCATTTAAGCTTGAGCCTGGTTGGAAGGATTTGACTCCCCTTTGCTATACATCAGTTTTAAAATGTGACTTCAGTTAGTTTTAAAAATTGGTCTCATAGTTCTTCTCTTGCTCTTAGAGACTCCGGGTTCAGCATTCTCTCTCTTTTTTAAATTAATTAATTAATTAATATTGGCTGCGCCAGGTCTTAGCTGCGGCATGTGGGATCTTAATTGCAGCATGCACACAGGACCTAGTTCCCCGACCAGGGATTGAGCCTGGGTCCCCTGCATTGGGAGTGCGGAATCTTACCCACTGGACCACCAGGGAAGTCCCCAGCATTCTCTTTTAACTGATTTCCTGTTGCCACAATCTTCCATTTATTGAGATGATTTCTCTAACTCACTGATTTCTTTTTACATTCTAACTAACTGGATTTTTCATTTTTAACAACTCAGTCCTTTTGAAATAAAGGAATTGAAAAGAATTAAGGTCATGCACAATTGTGTTAATGGAAATCCTGTGAGTTGCCTCTTCTGTTGGTTTGAAGCTGGAGGCACATCTTCTGAGAGCCTTGGATTCATGCTTCCAGGAAGGTCTATAAATCAGTGTAGTCCATCTTGCCTTGGATGTCAACACAGGTGTATCCCATTTGCAAGATGGTCTTCTCTTTTTTTCCTCTCTAAGAAGGAAATAAAATATACAGGCCCATTAATCTGCAGAGGTCAGCTTCTTTGATAGGGCACATTCTTGGAAAAGTTAAAGTTGGAGTTCATTGTGTATGATATACAAAAAAGGGGCAAGATACCCAGTCCTTTTCACTTTTAGTAATTATAAAGACCTAAGTATTAATGAAGCTTTAAGAATCATTTGTTGTGGGTTACTCTGAAATTTCAGGAAAAATGATGTATGTTTCTAAAGTTAATCCAGGACTTCCCTGGTAGCGCGGTGGTTAAGAATCCACCTGCCAATGCAGGGGACACGGGTTCTATCCCTGCTCCGGGAAGATCCCACATGCCGGCGGGGCAACTAAGCTTGTGCACCACAACTACTGAGCCTGCGCTCTAGAGCCCGCGAGCCACAACTACTGAAGCCCGTGTGCCTAGAGCCCGAGCTCTGCAACAAAGAGAAGCCACCATAGTGAGACGCCTGGGCACCACAACGAAGAGGAGCCCCTGCTTGCTGCAACTAGAGAAAGCCCACAACGAAGACCCAATGCAGCCAAAAATAAATAAATAAGTAATAAATAAAGTTAATCCAGTGGGCTTAATTTGTCTTTAAAAACTGGGCATAGATATTAAGGCCTAAAATGAGACAATCACAAAGAGTTAGATGACAACACATGCTTTTATTTTTGTAAATGGGCATTTTGCATAAAAGCTGCACTTGATATACATAATTGGAGTGAAATGTTGATATTCCATTCAGTATGTTTAATATTTATATGTTCTTTTGAAGTATTTACAAATGGAGAGACCAAAAGGCAAAGCTAATGAACCGTGGACACAGCAATTTATTTTCTTAAAAATATTAACAACTACAGAACTAAGCTGAATTTTAAACAAACAGTGATCCTCACATAGAAAAAAAATTTTAGCATACAATGAGCTAATTATTTCTTTCTGAATTATTTTTTTCTCATCAACTGTTTCTCAACATCTCTCTTAGAAGTTAAAATGTTAGTATGATGACTGAAGTGAGGAAAAGAGATTGGAGCTTAAGATAGTCACATGAGTAGAACTGTTCCTAATATTCTAAGCCACAGAGTAAATATTGAATGAAGGGGTGGTGAGGTACTAGTTGCAGTCTGTTCTAACTGAATAGTCACAAGCACAGTAGCAGAGGAGAGAATACTCATTTTGGTATTCAGAGAAGAAAAACCAGTGCCTAATAGTTTTAGCTCACATTAACAGGTACATAAAACATAAAGTATGAAGGTGGCATCATATAATGAAATCAGACTCATTATATATTCTTTATAAGTGCTTCCTGGATTTTTTTTTTTTTCAAATTTAAAATTTTCAAGTGCACTTCTAAAAGTTTTTTGAGACCAGAGTGGTACAGCTTGGTATGAATTCACAGCTGTTTGATATCTCAGAGCTTTCAAGGAACTCCACTAATTGGTTCTAAAGCCAATTTAAGTTGTCTTAACAAGCCACAGGAACTCAAAATGTTGACTGGACTAAGGCAGGTCGCATACAACTTCTATAAATCATGATACGAATTCTTTCTCAAGGCATTCTGGACAGAGCAATTTAGTAACTGTTAAAAGTTTAAGTACAGAGTTGTCAAGTGGAAACTAGCAGTTCT
Source organism: Balaenoptera borealis (assembly GCF_965194805.1). Taxonomy (NCBI): domain Eukaryota; kingdom Metazoa; phylum Chordata; class Mammalia; order Artiodactyla; family Balaenopteridae; genus Balaenoptera; species Balaenoptera borealis. The sequence continues at coordinate 171,748,144 of NC_138866.1, read as the reverse complement.
CTGAGGTGGGAATAGGGGGAAAAAGTGCCTGGAGTTTTGAAGAGTACCTCAAAAGGCATCAGGAAATAGTCACACAAAGGGTAAGATTTTCATGTAGGGTATTTACGGGGATGTAACTTCTGCCAGAGGTGTGTCTGTGTTAGGGATTTTCAGGTGTTAGTCATAAATCATACATTTTTTTCTTCTCTAACTTCTCTTTCCTCAAACTGGGTTATATATATCCCATGAAATGTACGTTTTAAGTGGCATGGTTCAAATGTGGGTGTACAGGCTAATTCCAAGGAGAAATCAAGAGCGGATTTAGCAATGAACTACAGAGTACAGGGATGAAAGAATGTTACTGTAGCTTTTCCCCCAGTGTCCTTTTCCAGTAACAAAATGTTAGTGACAAGTAATTGTAGTATAGGTTAGTACACAGCAAATAGGAATTGCATATACATATTTAATAATACCTGAAAATAAAAATAAAGAAGGCAAACACAATTCAGATGACCTTGGGAATGCTACACAAGTAAATTATGAAGATGAGTGAGCAAAATACTGGACAAAGAGTTTGAAATAAAAGGAAAGTTTCTCAACTCATAAGATTAAAGATTAAAATTTTTATTTCCCTATAAAACAAATATAATAAATAGTTATCTCCCAGAAACAAAACGTTCCAAACGGGAGGGGGTGGGAGGTGGGGGAACAGCAGTATTTTAATACACGTTGCAATCTGAAATTCTGTTTGGTCTTGCTGTACTTTATAGTTTTCCAATATGCTTTAAAGGTGGAAAATAGAGTTAAAGGGTTAGAAATGTTAAGTGGAAAAATCTGATTTTAATGATAGGCATCAGGGAGCAGAAAAGAAACGAACATTCACGCGCTGCCTTTATTATTCTTCATAAAGGTTATGGCTGGAAGGCACCGCCCTATTAGAGTCTCTGTGGCGCAATCGGTTAGCGCGTTCGGCTGTTAACCGAAAGGTTGGTGGTTCGAGCCCACCCAGGGACGCTTAACCGTTTTACAGGCGGTTCCCGGTAGTTTTGCACAAATCATGGAGTTGAGGCCTCCGGGCAAAGCAGGCGTGGATTTCGAGGGTCCGGAGAAGAGAAACCGCGGATCTCACTTCGCGGTCCAGCAGGGGTTGGCTCTCCAGCTTCCGGGCGCGCTGGGGCCCCTCCTCCAACGCCGGCGGCCAGGTGGGCGCTTCCTGCCGCCCCGAACCAGGCGTGTGGGTCCAGCTCCTTAAGGCCCCCGCATCCTTTCATTTCCACTCCCTGGGTTCCTAAACTCCGGCCCTCTTCCCCCTCGCTCTTCCCCGAAACCCCCGCCTCACAGCTCCCAGCCCCGCCTGGCCGGGCTCCCGCGGGCCCCGGTCGGGCAGCGGCGCCCAGAGCGCGCGGAGGCCGGGCGGCCGCCGCGTTCCGGCCTCGAACCCGCCGCCCCGGCTCCAGGCGCGGCCCGGGCTGGCCTGGTTCTGCTTCAGGACCCCTGCGATGTCAGAGGTCGACTGAATGTATGTATTTAGTGTCAAGTTCAAGCTGTACATTGACTTAAAACGCTCCAGGTTTTTTTTGTTTTGTTTTGTTTTGTTTTTTGTTGTTTGTTTAACTAATGTTGAATCGTGCAGCATTTCGTCTGTTCCCCGTCAGCGTAAACAAATATTCCCATAATTTAACTTAAGACTGACTAACCCTCGCATTGGTAAACTCAGAAATGTTTGTCATAAAGCCTTTGTGTGGACACTATTGTAAGAGCATTTGTATGTTATAGTTTACTTTTTCTACTAAAGTTTTAGAATTTAATAGAGAATAGAGTAAACCTGCAAAATGTCCCATATATTCAGAAAGGGAGAAAACGTTTTTTTACAACTGTATCATTGTTACACTTTTAAAAAACCCAAATTATGAGAAAGATTAACGACATTCTATAAGCATATTACCATTTATTTCACAAAGAATGCAAAAAATCGTTACCTTGTACTTTGTTCTCTAAATATATGCTGCCTTGGTGACGTAACCAGTTTCACCATAATAATTACTGTCTTGGGCATAGATTAATTTGAAAGTCGGTTCTGGAGAAAAGTGGTATGTCTTATTCCTGCAAGTATGTAGTTATGCTCTGCTTTATGTTTTCCCCCATGTTAGCATATTAATAAAGGCTAACATTTTTTGAGTGCTTACTACTTGCCAGGCACGCTTCTACGTGCTTTCCTGGATGAAAGTGTGAGATCCGTGCAACAACTCTCCCAGGTAGGTCCTATTGTTTCCACTGTACGGGTGAGCCAACTAAGGCTCCGTGCAACTGAGTGATTTGCCTGAAGTCACAGTTAGTGCCTAGCACAGTGCAGATTTAAACTCGAGTTGTCAGGCTTCAGAGCCCATGCTTCTCACTCCTGTACTACCTACCCAGAAGTCCTCTCCTCTAAAACAGAGCTACTTGATTGATTCGTTAATTTAAAACCAAAGGTGATACTTTAATTGGTTTTTCTGAAGTTTCATTAATATTTTGTTCGAAATCTCACGAAGGAAAGAAAAAACCCCACTGAACATTCATGGAATACTAAAGGGCATTAAGTCATGTGCTCATTGTGCTGCTTCATTTTATTGAAATGAATACTGTGTGGGAACATGAAATCTTCGTGTGAAACACGTCTTTGGAAAACAATTTGATAGCATTTGTGTAGAGAAGACAAGATTAGAAATAAAGGCAGGTTGGAATAGCCCAGAGAAAATATGGAAGAGGAAGAGAAAGAAGAATAGGTTCAAGCCAAGCAATGGGGGCTAATCTGGTGTCTAGGGATTCTTGGACCCCAGGCTGGTGTTTGGCAGTTGGGGAGCCCAGACAGACCTCTATTTTAGGACATCTTTGTGAGAAAATACCAGGATCTGCACTTGACAGATGCCTAGGTGGTAGTTTTAAACTTGATCCTAAATTTCTAAGTATGTTCTACTTCACCCTATTTGGGAGATTAATGGGATTTAGAGGCCAGAAAATAGAGAGGATTACATGAGAATGGAGGTGGGATGAGGACTGCAAAACCGCCCTCTAATGTAAGTAGTTGATTTTATTATGTGGGCAGGTACTTAGTGAATTTCTTTGTGCTAGGCTGTTGCATACAGATAAGATAGGTGGGAAACATTTTTTTTAATTGCTTAATTATTTATGGGTGTGTTGGCTTTGTACAATGTGTATTGGGTATAGATGTTGTAATAAGTGCTATTTCTGGGGAGCGTTATTTTGTTCCTAGTTTCTTGGGTCTGTAATACCAACCAAGCCCAGAATATGTTGAGATTATTTAGGACATTAGTTAAAGGCTGAAGAGCATTTAAAAGGCTTTGCTGAGCATCTGAGCATGTAAATATGTTCCTGATAAACAGTTGTATACTTAAACTTCATATATAAAATCAGAGGGAAACTCACTGAAGTAATGCAGTAAAAGGTGAATCAAGTGCTGTGGTTTATACAAACTTGTTAGAGAAGGTCATAGTCATGTGATCGAAAATAATTAACAATTTAAAGTTTTTTATATTGTAGCATTTCTTTAGATAATAGAGGATGGTAGGAGACCACATGGCTAATATGTTTCTGTGTTCATTTGTTAGCACCTGTATCTGATGTCATATGATACAAGGTTTAGGGGGAATAAGACGTTAAGCTGCCAGAGAAACACAACTACCTTTTTTCTGCATTCATAATACATCCTAATGAGTAATGCCAACATGAATTTTAATTTTATTTCTCTGAATTTTGGTGGATGTGACGCCTGAAATGTTCAACTTATTGCTACAACCAGCAGAGCAGGGATAAATTGGTGGTAGAAGAAGCCATAATGCATTTAACTAGAAAATAGTTTAAGAAGTTGAAACCTTTTAAATAATTAAGAATGTTAATTTTATCAGCTGCAGCACTTCATTTAAAGTGCTTCATGTTGAGCCCCTTTGGTGGTGTCCGTGCAGTCTGTATATTTGCATATTGAAAACAACTGTGTGTGTGTTATTTTACATGTACTTGTGGTTTTTTAAATTAATTTTTATTGGAGTATAGTTGATTTAAAATGTGTTTCTGCTGTACAGCAAAGTGCGTCAGTTATACATATACATATATCCACTCTTTTGAAAATAATTGTTGAACTTACAAGAATGATGTGAGAATAAATTATATCTGTAAAATCGTAGTACACAACTCAGTTTTAAATTGTTTTCATAGCTTAAATTTTTAAGAGAAGCCACTCGAATTTTCATTGTTCAGTATTTAAACTGCAAAATGTAGAGACTCATATCCTTAAGAAAACTCTTAAAATATAATTTTAAAAGAAACTCTTTATTAAGCTTAAATACGTACTGAAATGTGCACAAATCATTAGGAGTACAACCGAAGAAATTTTTACAAAATAAACACACACCTTTGTAATCAATATCTTGGTCAATATGTAAAACAATGTTAGCATCCCAGAAGCCTCCTCTTGTGTTTATCCCAGTCACCAAAATGTAACTTTTAAACTGTAAACATATGGATTATTAGGTTGAAATGTGAATTTTAAGTTGTCATAGATCAGGACTCAAAAATAAATTTGCTACCAAACCCTATCAGCTAAGTATTTACACATAAAGATTGGGAAAAATAATGGAAATTAGAAATCAGTTTTCCGGGCTTCCCTGGTGGCGCAGTGGTTGAGAATATGCCTGCTAATGCAGGGGACACGGGTTCGAGCCCTGGTCTGGGAAGATCCCACATGCCGCGGAGCAGCTGGGCACGAGAGTCACAACTACTGAGCCTGCGCGTCTGGAGCCTGTGCTCCGCAACAGGAGAGGCCGCGATAGTGAGAGGCCCGCGCACTGCGATGAAGAGTGGCCCCCACTTGCCACAACTAGAGAAAGCCCTCGCACAGAAACGAAGACCCAACACAGCCATAAACAAATTTAAAATAATAATAATAATAATAAAATATATATATAAAAAAAAAAGAAATCAGTTTTCCATGCCTACTCACTTTTGACTTAATCATCTATTATAAACTTGGTAAGAATAAGTTTCTGCTATTAAGCCAGAAAATATGAGAAATTTACTATTTATTTGAAGTGTTTAATTTTGTCTATAAGCAAATAAAACACGCTTCTACCCCCACCCATTAAAAAACATTAAACAAAAACAACCTTCTAGAAATTTTGGTATTAAAATTAATTTTTTATTTTTGAAAATACATTTTAAATTTATTTATTTATTCATTGGCTGTGTTGGGTCTTCGTTTCTGTGTGAGGGCTTTCCCTAGTTGCGGCAAGCAGGGGCCACTCTTCATCGCGGTGCGCGGGCCTCTCACTATCGCGGCCTCTCTTGTTGCAGAGCACAGGCTCTAGACGTGCAGGCTCAGTAGTTGTGGCTCATGGGCCCAGTTGCTCCGCGGCATGTGGGATCTTCCCAGACCAGGGCTCGAACCCGTGTCCCCTGCATTGGCAGGCAGACTCTCAACCACTGCGCCACCAGGGAAGCCCTGAAAATACATTTAAAACTTTAAAACCAAGTTGAGATTTGAGATCAAAACGTACAGTAAGAGATGATGACTCCTTGGTTTCCAAAATAATATATTCTAAAATCGTAAGAATTTTAATCTGGAGTCCACCATTGGAGGAACACAAATATTGGTCCTGTTATTTTGAAAGTATGTATAACTATAAAGGAAAATCTAATCTCTGTGATAAAAAGCTATGTTTAAAGTTGTGGAAAGTCAGTTTTGAATACCACTGAGGAAAGCCATTCTAGAAAGAGTCAACATATAAGAATCTAGAGCAAAGTTTTACTTTCTTCTAGCAAAATTCTTCATTGTTATTATTAAAGTAGTGTATGCCTAAGGTTATAATAATAAGTATCTGTACAAATTTAAGTACAATGATGTTTACTGCAACATTATTTATAATAGTGAGAAATTACAAACAAGATAAAATATGCAACACTAGTGGAAATGATGAAATAAATTTTGGTATATTATTTGAACATTGGAATACTATACAGCCATTTACAAAATGTGTTTCAGGAAAAAAAAGCCTTTGGACAATGTTAAAATACTGTATTAGGTATAAGAAGCTAGATTCAAAACTATCAAAAAACATGATCCCAATTTTGTAATGAGACTGAATTACTTACATAGATGATCTACATATATTTCTTGATGGTGAATACCATCAAGAGATATTTATAGATCTATACCAAAATAAGATTACACCAAAATAAGAATACACCAAAATAAGATTATCAGTGATTTTTTTTCTTTTTTATACTTTACTTTCTATAAGTAAGTTCTTTATTATCTGCAATGAACATGTATTATTTTTATTTGTTAAATAACATTTTTTGTAACATAAAAATAATACCTGAACTCATACTATATATAAAATTTTGAAAATTTTTTCTCTTTTAAAATTAACATTGAGGGAGAATCGGAAACTCAGATACAAGCCTTTGTGGGTATGGTCAATGATTCTCAACGAGTGCCCAGACCATTTAATGTGGAAAAGACAGTCTTTTCAATAAATGGTGTGAGGAAAACTGGATACCCACATGCAAAAGAATGAAGTTGGGCCCTTACTTTATACCACATATAAAAATCAACTCAAAGTAAATCAAATACCTAAGTGTAAGATCTAAAATTATACAACTCTTAGAAGAACACATAGGGGGAAAGCTTCATGACATTGGATTTGGTTATATTTCTTGGATGTGACACCAAAAGCACAAACAACAAGAATGAAAATAGATAAATTGAACTACATCAGAATTAAAACCTTCTTTGCAAACAAAGGGCACTGTCAGTAGAGTGAAAAGGCAGCCCACAGAGTGGAACAAAATATTTGCAAATAATATATCTGATAAAGATTTAATATCAGAGATATATATATATATATATATAAAATATATACAGAACTCCTATGCCTCAACAACTACAAAAAAAAAACCCAATTTAAAAATGGACAAAGGATTTGAGTAGAAATTTCTCTAAAGAAGATATACAAATAGCCAATAAGTGCATGAGAAAAAGCTCAACATCACTAACCATTTGGGAGATGCAAATCAAAACCACAATAGATATTACCTCATATACATGAGGATGGCTATCCTGAAAGACAACAACAACAAGCAGAAAATAACAAGTGTCGGTGAAGATGTGGAGAAATTGGAAGCTTTGTGCATTGCTGGTGGGAACATAAGATGGTACAGCCACTATGGAAAATAGTATGGTGGTTCCTCAAAAAATTAAAAATAGAATTACTATAAAATTCAACAATTCTGCTTCTGGGTACATACCCAAAAGGATTGAAAGCAGGGTGTCAAAGAGATATTTGTACACCCATGTTCATAGTAGAATTATTCACAGTAGCTAAAATGTGGAAGCAACCCAAATGTCCATTGACGGATGAATGGATAAGCAAAACGTGGAACATACATACAATGGAATATTATTTTGCCTTGAAAAGGAAGGCCACTCTGACATACACTACAACATGGATGAACCTCGATGACATTATGTTAAGTGAAATAAGCTTGTCACAAAAATACAAATACTGTATGATGGCACTCATATGGGGTACCTAGAGTAGTCAAATTCAGAAACAGAAAGTAGGATGGATGGTGGCTGCCAGAGGCTGGGGGAAGCAGGGGAATGTAGAACTGTTGTTTAATGGGTATAGAGTTTCAGTTTTGCAAGATGAAAAGAGTTCTGGAGATTGGTTGCACAACAATCTGAATGTACTTAACACTATGAACTGTACACTTAAAAGGATTAAGATGGTAAAATTTATGTAATGTATATTTTTACCACAATCTTAGAAATTATATTTAGGGGATTTGTTTCCCCTTGTTATATAAGACCAATTATAAAACATATAAGAAAATAGGATATTGATGCAATTGTTTCCAGTGGCCTACTTATTTAGGAAACATACTTAAGAACATTTAATTTTTTAAGAAGGTAGGCGCTCAGGGAGGGGTGGCGGGGGGAGCATAACTCCCCACTCTTTAAGTGTGTGCTGTGCATAGTGATTTCCTTCCGAAGAGTACAGTATGGAAAGTTCCCCGGGGGTGGGGGTGAGGAAAGAATAGCATTATAGTGGAGAAACCCAACAAACACTGCCTCAGCCAGGGGAACAAGGACCTCAGTAGTGACAAGTCACATTGATAGTTGGTACCCTTATATAATGGCACTTTACCTCTGTGCTCTTCCTCTTCCAAACCCATAATCCCAGTCTATTCGTGATGAAAACATCAGATCAATGTCAATGGAAGGTCATCCTACAGAATACTTGACCAGTACTCCTTAAAACTGTCAAGATCCTCAAAAACAAGGGATGTTTGAGAAATCGTCACAGCCAAGAGGAGTCTAAGGCGACAAGACAAGTAAATGTGATGTGGTATGCTGGATGGGAGAAAGATATTAGGCAAAAACTAAGGAAATCTGAATAACCTGTGGACTTTAGTAACAATAATGTGCCAATGTTGGTTTATGAATTGTAACAAATGTACTATATTAATGTAAGGTGTTAATAACAGGGGATACTGAATGTGGGGTATGTGAGTACTCTGCATTATCTTCTCAATTTTTTTACAAATATAAAACTGTTTTAAAAAATAAAGTCTATTTAAAAAAATAAGGTATCCCTGCAGAACAGTGGGGAAAGGACTGCATTTTCAATATATGGTATGGGAACAATTGGTTATCTATATGGAAAGAATGAAAATTGGATCCTTACCTCACACCACACAAAAAAAAGTCAGTTCCAAGTGAATCACAGACTTAAGTGTGAAAAATGAAACAATAATGCTTTTAGAAGATAATACAGATAAATATCTTCATGACCTCATGATAGGGACTATCTTAAGCAAGACAAAAAAAAGAAAAAAAGTCCCACTCATTACAAAGGTAAAGGTTGATAAATTTGATTACATCAAAATTAAGAGGTTATATTCATCCAAAGACACTCTTAAAGAAATTAAGTGGAAAGCCAAGAGTTGTAATTCATAAAACTGACACTGGATCATATATAGATTATTTTTAAAAAGAAGGAGGAAGTGGAGGAAGAAGAGGAGGACAAAAATACCTAATAGAAAAATGGGCAGTAGATGTGAACAGAAAATCCAAGTGGCCTCTAAGCAAATGAAAAGATGCTAAATTTCATTAGTAATCAGGAGAATGTGAATTATATATGGAATGACTTACCACTACGCAGGCACCAGATTGGCAAAAATTTTAGGCTAACACTTGCAAGAGTTGGGGAGGACCCAAAATAATGAGTACTCTTGAACTTGGCTGGATTTTGGTGGAAAACAAAAACGTGGAATTATCTGGTAGAGATGACTATCTACATTAATACAAACTTGGATTTATTTAGCAAGTTGCAGCAAATCAGGTTCCTAGAGAAACATACTGAGATGCTGAGATTTGGGTACAAGAGGTGAAGTGCTCTAAGGAAAAATGAGACTGGGCTGAGGGAAGAGTTAAAATGAGATTCAGTTACAGCAGAGACCCTAACCAATACCATAGGGAACTCTGGAGCTGAGAAGGCCTTTCAGAGATATCCCAAATCAATACAAAGGCCTCTGTGTCTCCATATCAAGCAGTCACTGGATGTGGACAATCCATGGGGAGGGGTCAGAGCCTTGGGCAAAGCATCTTTCTTTGGCCACGGGCAATTCCTGAAGAGGGATGAAGCTGTGAGTTGTCAACAGCCAACACTACCAGCAACAGAAGAAATATGTCCTTGGTCCTGAGGGTCCAGTATAGTTGACCCCTTCTACTGATTGGATTCACTTGCTTCATATAGTAAGTTCATCCCATCTGGGAACATCTTCTCCACGATGCTGGATAGTCTCTTTTTCTGGGAAATTCACAAGAGGAAGGTTAGTGGGATGAATTATGGCTCTGGCCATTACAGCTGGTCTTGAGGCTGTAATTGACCCTCATCATCTGCGTCTTTACCCTCTGCTGGCATCTCTTCTGGTCTTGGAAGCTTATCTGATGGATTGATCTTGACTGTCACCCTTGAGGGGTCTGAACTCGTGCTCATCATGCCCTTCATTGGCTGTCAATTCTGCACTTCTCTGTTTACCATCAAAATTGGAGAGAGGCGTCCCAAGAAACACCACAATGAGTCACCGGGCTGTCAGTGTATTCTATCCTTTCACCCCCTGATGAGTACTCTTTACAGATCGATAATTACTTTCCTTGCCTGCTGGTCTCTTGGCAAAAGGAGCCGGAAGTGACTTGGAGGCAGCAGTGCTTTAAGTTTATGGACAATCTTGCTGTGTCCCTTGGTGGAAGCATTCTGCCTAGAATTGTGGATACAAATTTCTTAAGTAGGTCACTGGAAGTGATGGTAACATGTTCCATGCCTACATCCAAACCTTGGTTCCCATGTATGCTGTGTACTGTTGACACAGTACCATATAATGGTCATTGATTTCGGGTGTATACCATGTCCCAAGGAGCAGCTATCCAGGGTATCACCGCCAAGCTGGCTTTGATTTTGGCTCAGTTATGTTTTTAAGTGGCCATCTCACTGCTCTATCAGGCCAGCAGCTTCTGAGTGATGCAGTAAGTGAAAGGATAAGTTGATCCCGTGGTCATATGCCCACTGCTGCACCTTCTCTGAAGAAAAGTGGCTTGATGTAATGTTCTTTGTGGCCCCAGGTCACTGATGAAGCACCAGTCCTTCGATAGTGGTGTAGTTTAGGTTGTATGGGTGCCAAAGGGAAGCCTGTACCTGGAGCATATATCAGAGTCAGGAGTCACTGCCCCATTCAGGGTGCAAGGGGTCCATCCTGCCATCAGGTGACCAGATGGTGTCCTTGACTGGTTGCCATATTGAGGGCTGCTTGGTGTTAGTCTCTGTTTTTTGGCAGAATGAACATTCAGCAGCGGCAGCAACCGTCTCAGCCTTGGTGAATGGCGGCCCATGCTGTTGGGCCCTTCCGTAGCCTCATCCCTAGCACCACAGCTGTTCCGTTCAAGAGCTCACTGAATCACCACTGGGACGGTGGATGATAGTTGCTGGCTGAGGTGAACTGGCTGAGGTGTTCTGTGAGTGTCTCTTCCTTGGTGGTTGCTCTCTTGTGGGAACTAACATACAGTACAAAGAACTTCACATTTCACGTCCACTACCACTGGCTCATCCACATCCCTCTTCCCCAGGCCTCCTTACCCTGACTGTTTTGTTATCTGTCTCTGCATAACAAACTACCCCCAAACTTAGTTATTATAATTTAATTATAGCTCATATTTTGTGGTTTGCCTGGGCTCCTCTGGGGGTCTCCTCTACTGGTGCTGTGTGGAATCTTTTGCAGTCAAATGGGGCTGGGCTGGGTGTCCAGAGGCCTCAGTGCTCCTCCATGTGGCCACTCCGTCCAGCGAGATAGCCAGAACTTCTTACATGTTGTCTTAAGGGTCAAAGAGGGAAGAACTGGAAGCTGCTTGGCCTTCTTAATGCTTAGGTTCCAAAGTCCCAGAATATCACCTCCTTGCATTCTGTTAATCAAAGCGGTCACAGGCCCCAACCCAGATCAATGGAACATAAGCTTTGTCTCAGATGGGAGTAGCAGTAGGCACATGCAGGGAGGGGAAGAATTATTCAGGGTTGTCCTTGAAGAATAGCTGCCACTGTCCACCCTCTGACCACAATTCACATTCCTCCCTCACACAAAATGCAACTCGTCCCTTTTCCCAAGACCACAAGTCTCATCCTATAATGGCATCAACTTGAATCTAGGATCTCATCATCTAAATCAGGTGTAGGCATTGATGGATCTTCTCAAGTGTGTTTCCTTGGATGTAGCTCCTTAGTAGGTTCTTCTTGCTCTAAAGAACTGTAAATTAAAGAGAGAAGTTACTTGCTCAACATTCACCCAACAATGATGACGCAGGAACAGGAAAACTGGAATAGCCACAAGGGGGAAATGGTAGGCACGTTGCAGCCATGATTCAGAGTGCTTCTGAAATCCAGCAGGGCACACGTTCCCAGTCCTTCATTTTAGACCAGTCCTGATCCGTAGGAATAGTTCCCAAGCCTCTTGGCTCTGCCCTGAGTCATCCTTCCTTTTCCATAGTAAATGGCCCCTCTTAGAAGCTAAGCAGCTTTCTTAGCCTGCTTACTGCCTGTAGAAGTTTGAGGGTCCCGAGACCTCTTTTCATTATGAACTGACTATCCCTTTCAGTCCAAATGGATTCAGTTCATTTAAAACATTGTGCATTTTTTTTTTTGTATCAAATCACAATCAACTCCATTGGGTACAAGCCACAGCTACACTTCTTTCTGAAACTGGCATGTGAGGTTCCTCTGGGACAACTTCCTTAGAATTCATTCTTAGAAGCCCTGTTGTCTGGGTGAGAGGCCGTATGAGGCACGCCCAGAGGATTCTTAGAAGGCTCTTTGTTCAGCTGAAAGGCTTTATGACGCATCACCTAAAATCTTCCTGAGGTTTCCACAAAGTGTCTCACAGTCCCACCCTTAATCTGAACTTGACACTGAGGCATATTTTACTTTCCATGTCCTAGAGTTGATTTTTTTTCCCCCTCTGAGTCCATTTCTTACCTTGAGCATTGCTTTAAAACCCAATATATCCTGGTTGCTTTATATTTTCTCTAAATCTGCTCAAAAACTATATACTTCCTTTTTTTTTTTTTAAATCTTACTTCCCATGTACTTTTCATAGGCAGCTAAAAACAAAAACAAAACAAAACAAAAACAGTTGGTGCTTTCAACAGTCTGCCTGTAAGTAGCCTCAGCCAGACTCATGAGTTCCTTAGGTACCTTTTCTATTTCCCACCTGACTGCAGGTGACAGTTTCACCACGGTGTGTGTCATGCATGTGTTTGCACAGCATGCTGTTATGATGTAATAATACTCAGGTTCCCCTTTCCTTCCGTCTCCAATAGCAATTTCGTTGCTGTCTTTCAAGCCTTCACTTTGATCTCTTCAAGGAGCTCCATCTTGGTCCCAAAGCTAATGCCACATGTTTTAGTGTTTCATCAAGGCAGACACCATTTTCATGTACTAAGTTCTTGTTTTAGTTCTCTATTGTTGTGTAATAAACCACTCTAAAACTCAGTGGCTTAAAACAGTCCTTTTATTGTCTCTCTTGACTCCATGGACTCAGCTGAGCAATGCCTTGATTGATGTCAGGGTCTCATGTGGTGGCATTCAGATTGAGAGAGGCCCCATGGAGAGGCCCTGAATGATGAGATATCATTTGGAGAAAGAGGCCACGTGGAGGAGCACCGAAGTGCCAGGCATCTGGTCCCAGCCCCACCATATTGGTGAAGTTGTAAGGAATCCTGTGGTTGGGAGCATTCCCTCCAAAAGTAATTGGCAAAATATTGCATCTCACACTTCCCATCACTAAGAAAATAGCCAGTGCCTGCTAGCACTCTTCAGGTTCCACACCCACTGTACTGGAGTAAATGATTATATGTCCCTTTGAGGGAAGGACTGGGAGAATCTTCATCATAAATACCATGAGTGTCAGGATTCTTCCTCCTGGGACCCAGCCAGTCTTCCATCAGTGGGTTCCCAGCCTAAGGACTGGCTCAGATCCAGGAACTAGGCAGAGTGTGGTGATTCTTCATCGGGGTGACTGCTCTCAGTCCCTGAGGATCTCATCCTTGATGTCTTTTGATTGTGTAGTTTGAGCGCTATGCCTATTGGCTGTGTACTCATCTTGTCTCTAAGGATGTTATGTTCTGTGAAGCATCTCCATATCTCAGTGGGCCAGACACCCACCCTCCCCCACACCTTCAATCTAACCCTGCCAGTGATTACAGTAATTGCCCACAACCTGCCCTCCATCACTCCAAGACTCTACCATCCCGACTGCTATCACAGAGCCCAGTTCTGTAAGAGCATTCCCAATGTCAGCCCAGCCCACAGAAGACAGCCACACTGACCTTGACCTTGACTGTGATATTGGTGCCTCTCATCCCAGTGCTTTCCCTGTTTATTAAGGAGTGTCCCCTGGGTGAGTTTGCTGACCTGACATAGCATTCTTAGAATTCTTCCTTAGAACATTCTCTAGAATGTTCCTCTGAACCTTTGGGACCTTTATTTTCCTGTCTGCTGTGGCAGTTCTGGCATTCCCTCTTCACCGAATGCAGACGTGTTTCCTACAAGCTTCTCAGAGCCATCCCAGCATGGGTTGACGTTATCTTCCAGGATGCTTGTAAGGGTTAAATCCTGTGTCATAGGGTTGTCCATACTGATCACCTTTCCTTTATTCTTTTCCTTTGTCTTCCACTCACTTCGATCCAACACCCTTTGATCCAAACACTCTCTTGGCTTCTGATGGTACATGCTAGCTTGGTCCTGAGGCTCCTTTGAGGGGCATAATCTCTTCTCTCCCTTAGCAGGCTGGGCTATGTAGGTTAAGTAGACTTAACCCTACTTATTTGTCTGAGGGCCAGAAGGGAGGTGGGGTTGGGTCTGAGGGAAATGCCTTTGTTCTTGCAAGGCAAAGGACTCTGCATCATCTTCAAGCAAGGAGGGAGTGCTGGCCTTTCACAGGGTGAAGTGGGCCACTTCTGCAGGCCCAGGGGCTGGGGAGAATGTGGGAGTCAAGGTGTCCCCATCACATGCCTTAGGGTCAACTCCTTCCTAATGGGCCCTGTTCTTAAGTAGCAGATGGGCCAAGCCTGTGCATTCAGCCTCTTCTGAAGCTCGGCTACTCCTATAATAATTGAGTCCTGGGCTTGAGCCTCAGCCTTTTCTGGTCTCCACTCATAGGAGATGAGAGTCTCTAAATGGTGCCAAAGAGGCTGTCTAACTTCACACTCACCTCTAATTGATGATTAATTAACCTCAGTCTTCCAGTCTTTCAGTGACTTTCTCTGGTGCATCCATTGTCCTCAGCAACGGCCTTTTTTTTTTTTTTTTTTTTGGCCACACCGCTGGAGGGATCTTAGTTCCCTGACCAGGGATCAAACCCGTGCCCCCTGCAGTGGAAGCACGGAGTCCTAACCACTGAACCACCAGGGAATTCCCAACAACAGCCTTCTAATGACTACTCTCTCGTCTCTCAAACTCCTGAGATACCGCACTCACCAGTGCATTCCCTCTCACCAGTATGCAACCCCCCTTCATGCCATGCACATTTTAATAATTGTACCACCACCTTATGCCAGAGGCTACCCGTGCCCCATCCTCCACCAGTGATGTGTCTTCAATGCC
The DNA here is from genome assembly GCF_965194805.1 of Balaenoptera borealis. Classification (NCBI taxonomy): domain Eukaryota; kingdom Metazoa; phylum Chordata; class Mammalia; order Artiodactyla; family Balaenopteridae; genus Balaenoptera; species Balaenoptera borealis. The sequence continues at coordinate 171,732,959 of NC_138866.1, read as the reverse complement.
ACCTGGCCAGTGGGTGATCCAGCTCCAGAATCTCATGTTAAAGCCTCCTTCCCAGGACCACTTCCAGCACCAGCTGTTGCCGATTGATCGGATGACCTTAGGAACAGAGACTGTGAGATCTGCATGTAGGAGTTATTGAGGATTCCTCTCAGGAACAACTCCTTTGTGAGGCAAGGGAAATAGCTTTAAGCAGAGGGAGAAGTTGAACTGTGGTTGCAATGGCAGCCTCAGCTGCTTCCACGCAGAGCACTGAGGCTGCAATAGCCTTTCATGGATGTGCCAGATCAAGGCACAGGGCTAGGCATTTGTATCCTTGTGCTGACCAGTAATTGTATGTGGGCCTCCCTTGATGAAGGGACATAACTGATGCGAGGCAACTTCCTTTGGCTGTGGGTAATTCCAGAGGATGGATTCAGCTGTGAGCCGGCAGCAGCCAACATTCTCAGCAATAGCCTTGGATCTGAAGGGGGCCTTGGGAGGAGGGGGCACAACAGCCAGTATGTAAGTCCAGGGTTTCTTGTTTGTTTTGTTTTTCTAATTTTCCCTTTTATATTTATTATTTATTATTTCTTATCTTCCTTAAGTCATTTCTGGTTTTGTTCTTTTTCTTTTCTCCTCTTTTAGTTACAGGCTGGTTTGTATATTTTTATTTTTTAAAAAATAATGAAATCAATTAGAGCCATACTTACCAAACAGAGAAGTGTTCTTATTTTCATTATTTTATAGGTAATCTGTAATTATGGTTTGCTTTTTGACTTAAAAGTTGTATAGGAGAGGTTACATTTTTTTCAGGTGTTTTTTTTCCAAAATTAATTTTATTAATTTGTGTTTCTAGTGCTGTAGTCAGAGAATATGGCCAATATAGTATCTACTTTTGTAATTCACTGCAGTTTTCTTCTTATCCAGTTAGAGGTTTTGTTTCTAAAATTTTCCTCACGTACACCAAGGATGATACAAAATAACTAAATGTAATTGAATCTAACAAACACATTTGTGTGTGATGAAATGAAATATATGGTATGCAGTATACACAGACAAAATCAGACTATATGCATTTTCTCTCTTTATATTTTCAAAGTTTTTGGCAAACAAGAAATGGATATAAGAACAGGGTGAAATGGTTCTCTTAATCTCGTAGAGTCCTCGTATAATGATTAGGGGAAAGCAACCCAGATAATAAATTTTTGTGTTCTTGTTGTTGTTGTTCTCTGAAATGTTGACTGTTTATCAATAGATTTTTAAATGATTTCTAAGTAGATATTTAATGCTTTAAGAATCGAGCAACAGAGTTATTTTGCTAATAAGCATGAGGGTTTCCAAGGCAACATTGGGTTCTGATTGGCTGAGCCAAGGTAGAATAAAGCAGCTCACAAGTTTTGTTTTCTTAAATTTGAAGCTCAAGTGTATTCACTTAGTTTTTGACTTCAATAAAATAAGTAGTCTTGAGGAAAGTTGTACAGCATTTTGATGATATTGATTTTTGTCAGGAAGGAGATGAGAGGATGGAGGAAAGTGGATGGAGGGCAAGAGGTACTTCATAGATAGTATTGATTCCTGATTAAACGTTCAGTGTTTCAAAACTCAAAATTTCTGAAGGCTTGTACTCTGTTTAATTATATTATTACAATTTATAAATTGCAACTTTTTATTAAAATCCTGTCCTCCTTCCTCCTTTACTTTATTATCCATAATCTACCTTTTGGGGGAAGAGTTTTGTGTGCCAAATTACCAATGATGAAAATTATGTGAATGCTTCATTTTCTGTTTCAAAGAAATATTCCAAATTTCTGAAATTAAATAACATGAAATTACCTACTGTATACAGAATGTTGCCACCTGGATATTCTTTTAAAGAATAAAATGTATTCTATTTTGATTGTGAGTAGTTTTCCTTAAAGATGTTGCCATATTTGATTCTATTTGTGGCAATTTAAAGCAGGTTATATACTATCTTTTCTTTAAAAACATATTTAACAAATCTAGATTGGAAGTAGTTTGAGTGAATGTTTATTGTAAATATAGTTGTAGAGCAGAGTTAGGACTGAAGGGAAAATAATCATATCTCATAAAATGGATTGAGGTGTACATTATCCCGTATTTATTGGTTTTTGTTTGTACATGCCAGGGCCGAGGGGTCTATAAATGAGTTCATTGAATGATTTTGTTGGAGGAAGAAAAGCCTTGAAACTCCAAGTCACCTGCAGATGAAACATTGAAACGTTGAGTTTGAAACTCTTCTCTGAATTTCTGGTGCTCATTATAGCATCCATAAGCCATGCATCATGTAGTCCCTTGCATTGTAGTTATTGTTGCTGTTTTATCTTTTTTTTTGATATTTGTTAAAATTTATAAATATGCTTTATTAAAGATAATTTAAAAATACAAAAAAAGGAGAAAAAGTTTAGCTTAGTTGTAATCATATTGTATATACATTTTTGTGCTGTCACTTTTCTCTTGATGTCATGTAATAATAATTTTCCCAGACAAGTATGTGATATATTTTTAGTGGCTGCATAATATTCCATTTAGTGTGTATACCACAAACACTTAACTATTTCACTATTACCAAACATTTAAGATGTTTCATTTCTTCACTGTCATACATAATACAGAAATGTGTATCTTTGTATATAATGATTTCCCCCCTCATATAGAAGATGAATTTTGTAGGTGTTTTTATAATCAACACTGCTGAGGCAGACTATTACTGTATTTGGAGTTCTTGATATATATTGCTAAACTACCTTTAAAAAGAGCTGTGCTGGACTTCCCTGGAGGTGCAGTGGTTAAGAATCCACCTGCCAGTGCAGGGGACACGGGTTCGATCCCTGGTCTGGGAAGATCCCACATGCCATGGAGCAACTAAGCCCATGTGCCACAACTACTGAAGCCCGTGTGCCTAGAGCCTGTGCTCCGCAACAAGAGAAGCCACTGCAATGAGAAGCCCGCGCACCACAACGAAGAGTAGCCCCCACTCACCGCAACTAGAGAAAGCCCAAACCTGCACACAGCAATGAAGACCCAACACAGCCAAAAATAAATAAATAAATAAATAACTAACTAAATAAATAAATATTTTAAAAAGGGCTGTGCCACTTTGCACTCTCACTAACAATATATGAGAATATCTGTTTTGCCATCCTTCTGGCAGCAGTGAGAATTATCATTTAAAAACTATCCCCCTATTATTTTTATTGCTAAGAATAGTGTCTCCTTATTGCTTTGATTTGTATTTCTTTGATTACTAGGGATGTTGGTAATTTCCTCATGTTTGTGAACTTGCTCTCTCTTCTGTGATTTGACTGTGCATGCTTTTAAAAAATAACAGATTGTTATAATAAAGCTATTTGTAATATTGTATATTGCTATAGTATATAGTATAGTGATAGAATATACTATCTATATTGCATATTGAATAAATGTACTGTGTATTGATATAATTCACATGCCATACAATTAACCCAGTTATAGTGTATAGTTCAATGATTTTTAGTATATTTACAGAGCTGTGCAGTCATCACCATAGCTAATTTTAGAGCATTTTCATGACTCTAGCGAGGAACCTGGTACCCATTAGCGGTCACTTCTCACCTCCCCTGAAACCTGCCCCAGACCTGGGCAACCACTCATCTCTACTTTCTATCTCCCTATGTCTGCTTGTTCTGGATACTTCATAGAATCATATGAACATTTCATAGAATACGGTATTTCATATAATCACACATTGGTCTTTTGTGGCTGGCTTCTTTCTCTTAGCATAAGTTTTCAAACTTCAACCATGTTGTAGCAGGTACTTCATTCTTATTGCCCAATAATATTCTGTCGTATGGATTTCACACATTTTATTTCCATTCATCAGTTGATGGTTATTTGGGTTATTTCTACTTTTTGATTGTCATGACTAATGCTTCTTTGAACATTAATGTACAAGTTTTTGTGTGGATATATATTCTCACTCCTCTTGGGCATATACCGAGGCATGCAATTGCCGGGTCATATGGTCACTCCATGTTTGAACTTTTAAGGAACTGCCAGACTGTTTGTGCATGATTTTTGCATATTTATCTTTCGGGATCTTGGTGCTTTTCTTATAGATTTGTATGAGCTCTTTATATACAGTTGATATTAATCTTGCATACTTGTTGACACTATTTTATCCCCATAGCTTGCTTGCCTTTCATTTGTAATGTTTTGTGTGTGTGTGCAGATTTTTTTTTTTTTAACGTATTTGTTTATTTATTTATTTATTTATGGCTGTGTTGGGTCTTCGTTTCCGTGCAAGGGCTTTTTCTAGTTGTGGCAAGCGGGGGCCACTCTTCATCGCGGTGCGCGGGGCTCTCACTATCGCGGCCTCTCTTGTTGCGTGCGGAGCACAGGCTCCAGATGCGCAGGCTCAGTAGTTGTGGCTCACGGGCTCAGTTGCTCCGGCATGTGGGATCTTCCCAGACCAGGGCTCGAACCCATGTCCCCTGCATTGGCAGGCAGATTCTCAACCACTGCGCCACCAGGGAAAACCCCTAATTTGATCTTTTAAAAAATATTTCACTACTTCATCTGTTTAGTTTATCTGAGAGAAGGGTATAAGATTAAGATCTAAATGGATTTTCACTCCCAAAGATCTAACCAATTGTACCATCACCATTTTCCTAACACTTCTTCCCTCTCCTATTGAATTTGTGTACCTCTTTTATCATTTATTAATTTTTTAGATGTCCTAACGTTTGTTTTGTTCACTGTGTACATTTTTTACAGTAGTACCACGTGGTTTAAATTGTTGAGGGTTTATAATATGTTTTGTTTCTGGAAAAGCAGTCATTTTCCCCTCAACTCTGCATCTCACATTCAATTGTCTTTTCCAAAAATTTCTTGGTGATTCTTATTTTTTTCCAGATGTTTCCCAGATTTTCCCAAAGTCTTGTTATGCTTTCTAAATGCTGTTGGAATATTTATTGCACTTGCATTAAATGCTCAATTTGATTTTGAGAGACTTGACATTTTAATAGGATTGAGTTCTATCATCCAGGAACCTGTTCTATCTCTCTGGTTACAGTGTTTTGAAATTATCTCAGCCAAGTATCCTACTCACATGGAAATCACATATTGTTTATTCTCTCGCTGGGGCAGATCCAGATTTTGTGGGGTCTGCAGTTCATGCGGTTTCGGAGGCTTTTTTTTTTTTTTTAACATCTTTATTGGAGTATAATCGCTTTACAATGTTGTGTTAGTTTCTGCTGTATAACAAAGTGAATCAACTGTACATATACATATATCCGCATATCTCCTCCCTCTTGCGTCTCCCTCCCATCCTCCCTATCCCACCCCTCTAGGTGGTCACAGCATGGAGCTGATCTCCCTGTGCTATGTGGCTGCTTCCCACTACCTATCTATTTTACATTTGGTAGTGTATATATGTCAGTGCTACTCTCTCACTTTGTCCCAGCTTACCCTTCCCCCTCCCCATGTCCTCAAGTTCACTAAAGGAGAAGAATACAAAATTACGAATATAAAATTGGTTACTGTATCTTGGAAGGAGCCCATGTAAGTGAAGGGCTCTGAGGTGGCCTTAGTTTCCGAGTCAGATGACCTCTTCTCACAGGTGTGTCTTTGCTGCTCTGTGGATGATGCCTCATTATTTTGTATTTTTAGTATGTTCTGTAATGCCTGAAGGAATGCAAGAAGCCATTTACCGAACTTAGAAAATATTTTAAATACTTTTCTAGTTTTCCATTTTGGAATTTCTATACAAATGTTCACAGTATAGCAATGGCTTTATATCATCTTCTATACTTTTACCCATATCTTAAAATTCTTGAGGGAAAGGACTGTATTTTGAAGATAGTTAATAAATGTTAGTGATGGCTGATAAACAAAGGAGTGTATTCACAGAGGACACAGCAAGATGAATTTGGTACTCACCAAATTTCATGCTTTAGATGAAACATAATTTTGACTCTACTGCAGGATGGAGGCTACAGTCCTGTAAATTTGCCTTAAAGACATATATTTTATTGGAGCGTATAATAACGTACTTTGTATTGTAGACTGAGTTTTTAATACCATTTTAATGCTCTAAACTCAGAGTATATTTATAGGGAATTTTCAACAGTTTTCATTCCAGAAATTATTCAATGAACTTTGTATTTGGCCTAGATTCTTGTGCCAAAAATAGATTGCCAAAATGGGAAGGAAAGCTTCCTAATGAAATAGTTTTGAGATCATAAATCAATAATTAGGTTTAAAAAGTCTCACTGGGGACTTATTCTGTTTACAAAAAAACACCGGGGGTGGGAATTGGACAGTTTATTTGGTATATCTCTCCCACTGTTACAGCATTTTTATAAGATAAGCGATCAGATTTTTATAGGCCATCTGAAAACTTCATGTTTTAGGAATTTCAGAAGGCAAGCGATTTGTAATATCTGCCTTATTCTTTAATGTCTTTGAATTCTAATGTTAAGATCTTGTAGGACAACAGGAAAAAATGGACAGTTCAAGTTATTTATTAGTTAATTAAGTTAACTGTCTTCTTTGTGGCTGGAACAAGTTTTGGAAAACTCACAAAATCCTATAGAACCCAAAGGAACCTACAGAGTGATCTACTAGTCTGCAGCATATTATGGTTGATGGCCCTGGGAACACCAGCCCTATTCTTAATTTTCCAAATAACCAAGAATACAGGGATGTTTTTTAATAAAGACTCTTCGTTTTAATAATCTAAGACATCTAGTTACAATTAAGAGTGCTCAGAGTGTTGTGATTATAACTGTTAGTTAAATAAAATGTATGATTAAATGTTTGGGACATGGGGTTAAGAAGTGATGTGGTCAAAAGCATGTACCTTTAAATGGAGTTAAGTAGCCCACCATTAAGGTGGAGGGAAAATCTTAGAGGTGCACCTGAAATTGTTTTCAGTTACTCTGACTTAATACTTATTAGATTTTGCCATTGCCAAAACAAAACAAAACAAAAACCCTAGAATTTATATGCGCTTTCCTAGTTGATAACCACAGCAAAATCCATAAGTTTTAGGAGCTTTTTTTAATGTATGGGAGTTTGGGACATTTCTTCGCATAAATCTTATTCTTTTTCCCCTACAAAGGGACTTGGGGAATGAAAAGTTGACTATGGGCATATGTCGGAGATGTTGTGGGTTTGGTTCTAGACTACTGCTGTAAAGCGAGTCACATGAAGTTTTTGGTTTCCCAGTGCATATAAAAGTTATGTTTACACTATACTGTAGTCTGTTAAGTGTGCAATAGCATTATGTCTAAAAAAACAATGTACCCACCTTAATTTTAAAATACTTTACTGCTGAAAAATGCTAAAACAAGTATAGTGGTAACATCACAGATCAGTGATCACGGATCACCATAGCAAATATAATAGTAATGAAAAAATCTGAAATATTGTGAGAGTTACCAAAATGTGACACAGAGACACGAAGTGAGCAAATGCTGTTGGAAAAATGACACCGATAGACTTGCTTGATGCAGGGTTGCCACAAACCTTCACTTTGTAAAAAAATGCAGTATATCTGTGAAGCGCAGTAAGGCAAAGCACAGTAAAAACAAGGTATGCCTATACTGTGAATTAATGCAAAGGAAATAATTTGTTGAGTTGCATGACATACTACCAAAATCAAAAAGCCTGAATTTTGGAACAAAATAGTGAAAGACATGACTAAATAAAATATAATAACCCTTAATTACCTTATTTGTGGCTAGACGAAAGAGATGAATAACAGTATAGTTGTTATAGGGCTTCCAGTGGAGAGCTTTAAATGGAATATTATGATTAGTGTGTGGTTGCTTCAGCTTTAAGCTTTTATCATTATCTAGTTTTTAAAGCAGGACGTGCAATATCATATCTTAAAGGCTCTTGAATTTTTAAAAACCCTAGAGAACCTTCACGTGTGACTTAATTAAAGTTCAAATCAACCTTAGTTGTGTAACCAAGACAGTTTTCAAAAGATGCTTACATACAGCCTGTTTATTTGTTTCACTCATACTCTGATGATCATCTCCAGGTTCTCACTCAGGACAGCCCCTACGCTGTCAGTGGGTTTGGAAACGTGGGGCAGTTTGGGTTGACACAATGATTTGATATGTGAGGTACCACTGGCCCTTAGAGGAGGGGGCCGGGTGTGCTTGATGTCCCTCAAAGCTCGATTCAGTTCTGCACATTGAAAAATATTCCTGAGTCCTGCCAGAGTTTAAAAGGATACACTGAACTAAGGAATATGGTCAATGATATTGTAATAACTTAGTGTGGGGATAGATGGTTACTGGACTTCTCCTGATGATCATTTCATAATGTATTGCAAATGTCAAATCAGTATGTAGTACACCTGAAACTAACATAGTATTGTATGTCAACTCTATCTCAATAGAAAAAAAAAAAAAAAAAGGACACCCTGAGCTATATCCTACTACAAATATGTCAGTAGTACTTTAATACAAGTGTAAATCAGTAGCCCTTCAGTATAAAGTAATACTGAAGAGTTTTATCAGAAGCTACACAAAAAAGACTCATAATTTAGGAAAAGTCATTATGGACAGGGAAGCTTAAATGATATAAAGATACTGTGTCAGAATTACTGGAAAACTTACTCTGTATATCCTGTCTTTAAAGTTTTGTTACTTTGTTCATCATAGATTTTTTTGGCATTAATTTGATATTTTTTTAATTAATTTTTTTTGGAGTATAGTTGCTGTACAATGTTGTGTTAGTTTCTGCTGTACAGCCAAGTGAATCAGCTGTACATATACATATATCTCCTCTTTTTTGGATTTCCTTCCCATTTAGGTCACCACGGAGCATTGAGTAGAGTTCCCTGTGCTATACAGTAGGTTATCATTAGTAATCTATTTTATACATAGTATCAATCGTGTATATATGTCAATCCCAGTCTCCCAGTTCATCCCTCCCCCTTCCCCTTGGTATCCATTAATTTTATGTTTTAAAAGATTGCATCAAAATATTGTTGATCTTGATTACTGAGCTTACATTTAAGGAGCCCTTTAAATTTTGTGCCCAAGATGAGTACCCCCCTCCCCTCGCCTTAGTCCCGGCTCTGATGTACACAGTTAGTTGAATAGGGTATTAATATAGTCAGTCGTGTAGTTACTGCAACATCAAGGAAATCACTTGTTTCCTGGAGCAAAGGTAGACACTGCAAACCTCTTAAGCCAAGCCCCCCAAAGTTACACAGCATCTTTTTGCTGGATTCTATTGGTCAAACCAGGTCATGGGGTCTGCCCAAATTCAAGGAAAGGGGAAACCATCTCTTGATGTTGGAGTGGTGAGGTTATATTGTCAAAGAACCCGTGCGATGAGAGAGATTGTTGTGGCCATCTTTGGAAGCATCATCTATCACGTACCCTCAAATGAAATTCTTAGATAATGGAACCTAACTACAGGCACAATGTTTTAAAAAATGAAAATAGCACCCCAACTGTAATTTAACAGAGGAATAGAAGCAAGTAATTCACAAAGTATGTATTCAATATGTAAATGCTCAGATATGACTACACTAAAAGATCTAATGAAATAGCCAGGTTTTTAGAACCCAGCTGCCATGCTATGAAGAGGCCCCAGCCCTCACTTGGAGGGGCCCACCTGGAAGAGAGGTGTGGCCTTGGCCAATCTGCCCAGCTGAGCTTCCAGCCAGTAGCCAGCACCAGCTGCCAGTTGTGTGAGGGAGACCATTTTGACCTCTGAGCTGTCCTGAGCCCCACATGACACCACACCAAGCAGAAGAACTGCCCTGTGAACCCACAGAATCATGAGAAGTAATAAATTGCTGTTTGGACTAGTTTATTTCAGTCATAGATAAAGTAGGCTATGAAGGGGGACATTAAGGATATTCATTATAGAAAAGGGTTGTTAAATCTGATACTGTTGAGAACCACTGTCACAGACAGTAAATGCTTTACACTTAGGACTTTTAAAAGATTCAACAACTTGAAAAGCTGTATTTCCTAACGGGAGATAATTTGGATTAAAAACGAATCAGTGGGGACTTCCCTGGCTGTCCAGTGGTTAAGACTTCACCTTCCAATGCAGGGGGGTGCAGGTTTGATCCCTGGTCGGGGATCTAAGATCCCACGTGCCTCTCAGCCAAAAACAAACAAAAAAACCCAAAACATAAAACAGAAACAATATTGTAACAAATTCAATAAAGACTTAAAAAATGGTCCACATTAAAAAAAAAAATCTTATTAAAAAAAAAGAAGAATCAATTCCCAGATTTAACAAGAGAACCAATAAGGTAGAAACTTGCCACAGCTATGTCTGAATTTCTCTCATTTCCTCTCGTTTTAAGTGAGAAATTAATTATTCTCTACTGGAAGACAAAAAACACGGGCAGGGTAAGCTGTAGGTCAATGGTTGCCTACTTGTGGGTCAAAAATTACTGAGGCCCCTTGGCCTCTAGGCTCACCAACTCTTGTCTGTGTGCTAATTCTCAAACGTATACAGATGCTGTTATGATTAGGAAAATACAGATGCACTCAAAAGCATTACTAATATTTGTGGGGTTTTTTGGTCATATGTATTTCAGGTGTGGAGGTATTTTGGCATTCAAACAGAGTTTTCATATTTGAAATACTGGGAAAACCACTGGTGGAAGTCCCTGTGTCCAGCTACTAATAGATTTGTAGCTGCTAAGATTCCTTCAGACTAATTAACCACTGTCTGCTGTTCGTTTGGTTTTATGGACCTTGAAATGATTTGACTTCTTCCTGTAAACTGAACAAGTTTAGGAAACTTGCAAAACTGAGCAAGTATAGGAAAATTAATTCCATAGAAAAGTTCAAGAAGAAATTTCAGTGGCCTCCATAAGGTAACAGAGCCCTTAATTATCCATCATAACGAAATTGCTTCATGGAGTCATTTTTAGAAGGCAAAGACTTTTGCATAAAGGCCACTGGGAGAAAATAGAAAAGCTAGTGGGTGTGTATGAATGAATGGAAATTTGTAGTAATTTATGGTATTTGACTTGAATGCTGTACATAAATAAGGGCATGTTTCTGGAAGTTCCACAATAGTAAATACTTATTGAATTTGATACCTTTTAATATTTTTATAGTGCTTTGTATTTTCCAAAGAACTTTCCTGAGTGTTATCTATCTCACGAGAGTGTCTTTGTTTTCTTAATATATTTATTCTGGTTTCTTCCAAATCTGCATATCTAGGAAAACAGTTATTAAATTATCTCTTGAAATTGGACATTATCACCAATCTTATCTTCTCTGTTAGTCCCTCCTACTTCATTTTCTCTTCCCCTTCTCTCTCATTTTTTACTCAACTCCACTTTTCTCCCAACATATTCCTGTTCCCAGAGAGAGTTTCCAAAATACATCTTGGGAAATTCCAGTGTACCTTAACTTCAATTTAGAATTTTTCATTGTATTAAAATCTTGGGAAGCACTTTTTAATGATGTCAATCATTTACACCCTAGTATGAATAAGTTTGTGTGTTTCTCTCCTGCCCCTAAGGTGAAATTTCTTGTTGAGATAGAGAGAGAGAGAGAGAGAAAGGGAAAGAAACATGAAGATAATGGATCTTGGAGAAGGGTGCCATCAAGTGGGGAAAATGGCAAAAGAATGGCAAAAATGTTATATAAAAAAAAAATCCATCCCAATTAGTTAATCAGACTTACTGGCAGATAACTAGAAGTGGACAAAAGAGAAATGGGTGTGGTTATGTTAAAAAAAAAAAACCATAGAAAATCATGCTTTACAAATAATCACAACAAATCCTTCTGGTTAATCATGGTGGATTGGACAGATGCATTTATTTGTGTTCCCTCTGTAAACCACACTCAAAGGATATTAAACGATTAAAAAGGAACAAACCCGCAAGAACAAAGAGAATGGGAGGAAATGACAACAGACAACAGATATCAACAAAGATTGCATAAGCGGGGGAGTGATACCTGATTTAGCAGTGTGAATAAGGTGGAAACCCAAGACTGTTGGTGGAAAGCCAGCTTCTCTCTGCAGAGCTCCAGAAAGCCACAGGAATTTGTAGGAAGCAGGAGTCTCTGAGAGAAGGGGCCCAGAGTGGCACTGACATTTGCAGAATTATTTGAGAGACATTACTTGGACTCCCAGAGCAGGTCAGCCACCTCTCCCCAACCCTTCAGAAGATTGACAGTTTGTTCTGGAGAGTGTATGGATGATTCAGAGGCAGATACAGAGAAAACCAAGCAAAGGAAATAGCTGGGGAAAGGTTACACGCTAGAACCTTGTGTGGCTTCGCTTTGTAGATGCATGGTCCTGAAAATGAGTCATAGAAGGTTGACTGATTATGCTATAACTGCATTGGGAGGAGGGAAGATGGTTTGTTTGTTTGGTGGGGGTGGGTAGGTGTGAAATTCATTTTCCATAGGAAGAAATCAGAGGACAGTATGAACAGCAAACAAAAATCAAGAAATAGCAGAATAAAGGGGTTATTTTGAGATACAGTAATATAAACTAGAAGAAAGCCAGAAAGATGGGAGTGGTATCACTATGGGGTGAGATTCCAGAGTGGGAAGTTTCAACTTTACTCCTTGTAAAGTTTCAACTATAACTTCAATTTTTTAAAATTAAGAATTATTTTTTGTTTTATTATCTGCTTTTCCATAAAACACATCTTAGTATGAAAACAAAAAATTAAATTGTTGCTTCAAAAAACAACTGTATTGTTCTAAACTTTGACATAACTGAGGATGAAACTAAGAAAAATATTTCAGGGTGAATCTTCTTTGGAAATGTTAGACTTTATTGTTTTCTTCATCCTTTTCTTCCTTTTATTGGTTTCTTTGACTTTGTTTGTTTTTTACTCTGCTTAGTTCTATTTTCTTCTTCATAATAAGAACAAAAATAGTAACCTTCCCGGTTTTGTGTTTGTTTTAAAAAAATGACATGTGAAAGAAATTTAGAACTCTGAAGTTTATTGTTATTTTTTGATCCTGGAAATTGAAGAAGGGCTGTAGAATAATCATAGTTATGGCAGAGGTTTTATAACTGCTATTCTTTTCCTTTGAGCTTAGATGGATTCACTGATGTTTTCCATTTAAGCAAGATAAACAGGTTTAAAAGAGAGAGAGCACAAAGAAACAAATGAGAACAAGAAAGATCCTACACTGATGCTTCTGCTATGGATGGGATAAATTTTGAAGTCAGAGTTTACTCAAAGAAGTAACATGACAATATGTGATAGACTCCTTTACAGAGGGAAGCTGATTGCTGAGACAGACGTTGTAAATCAAAGGAATTCTTTTCATTTACATATAAAGAAAAAAGAACTGGAGAAGGTACAAGTAAAGTTAATAATATTGGCACTTATATTGTCCCAGAATGGCATTCAATTTTATAGCCAGATAGTGAAATTGGAGTTTGAATTTTTATCTTACATCGATAAACTTATCAAATTCCAGGCTAGAAAAAAATCTGTTATCAAAACTCTTTCTCTAAATGTAAATTTACTTTAGGAAAAGGAGGGCAGGTGTTTTAGATGCTGGAAGATGAGTGTGGGAATGATTGTCTTGGATAAACATCACAATATGTATTTTAAATTCTTTTGAAGAATAAACTAGGTCATTGGTGAAAAAGACAGTTTTGTCCTACAGGTATCCTTTTGGAATCTGAGTCAATAAGTTGACCTAGCACTCAGAATTCTCAGTAAAACAAATGAATATTAAAGTAAGTATTCCCACACAGTGTGTATAATTTACATGCTTCAAATATACTTAGTGACTTAGTAGTGTTTACACATAAAAACACTTTTTAACTCTTTGGTAGGAAATATTATTTCAACTACGATACCTAAGTCAGTGTTTTTAGTCTCTATTTGGTTTGTTAGAAACTCAGAGGACTCAGTGTTTTGCGTAAAAGTATCTGTTAAGAAGGAAAGCCTGGATGGTCCTTGGTAGTATGCTATTTAACTGATAAGTGGGAAGCTCTTCGGTGTAGCTGGATATGTACTGGATGCATCTGTGGTGATGGAGATAGTCCGGCATTTGGTCAGGAGACCTCTGCCAGTCCCGTCCTGTGCTGAATTCAGAGTCATAGGCACACCTCTTAACCATTCTATGCTTTTTACCATGAGTGTCTTGTCTAGATCATTTCACTTTCAGCTCTAAAAGTATCTGGTAATTAATAGGAAAAACCCAGTTATTTAGGAACTAAGGCAGGACCTGATTTTTCTGAATTTAAAATATTATTAATATTTATTTGGAAAAAATTTCTGAAACTCTGCCATGGAAGAGGTGGAACTGTGTTAAAGCTGGTTTAGCTTCATGCTTTCTATAGTAGAGGGAGGTTAAAATGTAATTTAGTTTGGGGAACGAATGTTGGGTTTGGATTCTGGAATATTTCTGTAATACTAACATTGTCCATTTTTGTGAATAAAATATCCTGGATATAGAGTGTGATGGCAAAGATGATGTGGTTCATTTGATGGTGCTCTTGATCATGATGACGTATACATGCACACTTACTGAGCTCCTACTGTATGCCAGGCACTGTGCTAAGGACTTTATATACGTGGCATCATAGAATCTCCTCAACACTGTGAGAGATACATAGTGGTATCCCTGTTTACTAATGAAGAAATTATACAGTTTGAGTTTAGTTCAATTCTAAATTGCCTTCCCTTTAAGCAGATGTACTCCCTAATTTAGTTGTAGTAGTATACATAGAAAAAAGAGTGTCATTGCCTGTATACCAAGTGAGAACTTTTCCCTAGCTCTATCTCCAGGTCTTTACCAGGAAGAAATTATAATCACAATTATAGTTTTGTGAAGCGTGTTAATAACACTGTAGCTCCTTGTTCTTCCTGGGGAATCCTTGCGACTTTCGTAATCGAAAGAATAAGAAATACTACCCAACACTGTAAAGCAACTATACTCTAATGAAAAAAAAAAAAAAAAAAGAAAGAATGGGAAATACTAACTCACTTATTCCTGCATTTCATTCATCAAACTCTTCTCCTAGAATTAATGTGACTATCTTGCTGCCCCTTCAGTCTGCCTTGACCCATCTCCCCGAGGGTGATGGGGAATTCTTTTTTATGTTACATGGTTGATTCATTGTAATATTAATTTCCAGTGGCTCAGAACACTGTGCCTGATATGCTTCCCCATAGAACTGCCTTTGACAGTAGAGCAAGGTCTGCTCTAAGACACTCCTTTCAATTTTTCACGCATAGGTTTAATTAAATTTTGTTTTCTTTAATTGACTGTTCACAGCATTTGGAGATCTCTAAAAATGCACCGTGTGGAGCAGAAGAAAGATTAGGCAAAAATCTTCCTGCAGGAAATCAGACTGTGCTCAGTGAGGAGGGCATTCAGTGCAAGCTGGGGAGAGTTCCCAAAGGGCTTCCGCCCCGTGTTAGGAAATGACATATGGTATATGTTTACAGCATACTTGTAACTTTAAAATTGGTGTATTTGAATATGATTGAGTTAGTTGATATATACATATATATCAGAAGAATTATATATACACTTAATTTTTTTTCTTTCTTTTAATTTACTTTTTCTTTTCCATTATGGTTTATTATAGGCTATTGAATATAGTTCCCTGTGCTGTACAATAGGACATTGTTGTTTATCCATTCTATTACACTTAATTTTTTTTTTTTATAGGTTTATTATCATCTGCAGTTGGGTGCCCTTTTTGCTTTCTAAGGATAATTATTCATTCTGGATTTTCCACATTTCACACTGTAACTCCTTGATTTCTTTTTTTTTTAAATTAATTAAATTAATTAATTAATTAATTTTTGGCTGTGTTGGGTCCTCGTCTCAGCGTGAGGGCCTTCTCCAGCTGCGGCAAGCGGGGGCCACTCTTCATCGCGGTGCGCGGGCCTCTCACCATCGCGGCCCCTCCCGTTGTGGAGCACAGGCTCCAGACGCGCAGGCTCAGCAGCCGTGGCCCACGGGCCCAGTCGCTCCGCGGCACGCGGGATCCCCCCAGACCAGGGCTCGAACCCGCGTCCCCTGCACCGGCAGGCAGACTCTCAACCACTGCGCCACCAGGGAAGCCCTACACTTAATTTTTATGAATAGATTTATTTTTTAAGGTTTTTTTGTTTGTTTTCATTATTTATTTTATTTATTTTTGGCTGTGTCGGGTCTTTCTTAGTTGCAGCACGTGGGATATTTCCTTACGGCACATGGGCTTCTCTCTAGTTGTGGCACGTGGGTTTTCTCTTTAGTTGAGGCGCGAAGCCTCATAGTTGTGGTGCGTGGGCTTAGTTGCCCTGTGGCATGTGGGATCTTAGTTCCCTGACCAGGGATAGAACCCACGTCCCCTGCATTGTAAGGTGGATTCTTTACCACTGGACCACCAGGGAAGTCCCCTGAATAGATTTATTTTTAAATGATATGAGAAAATACATTTTTTAAAGCCAAGGGCTATCTTTTTATAATGAGTGATGAATTTTCTACATTTAAAAAAAAATTAGGTATGTTCTATAACAGGGTCTCCTAAATAAGTGGCAACTATTAATTGTAATACATACCATGTAAGATATAATAAAATATACAAAAGTTTGCAAATGAAAATATAGTACATTTCTTGGATAAATGTCATATTTTTATTTACCATGAAACTTAATTTATACTACTAAAAAAACATTTATGATATGTGTAATCCCATGTAATCCTCAGAATTTTAAATCTACAACATATTTGAAATATTCAAAGCTCAACTTTAACAATTTAAATTTATTGCCAAACTCTTGAGTTAGCACTGTGCTCTTACATGGCTTCAGTTTGTTCCAAATTGAAAGAAATGAATCTGTAAGAGCAGTTTTACCTATTGTTAGTACTTCAGTCAAGAAATCCAGCTCTAGAGACTTCAGTTGTTTTCAGTTTTGATTTTGACAGGGTGATGAGGTAAACCTGCTCACCACACTGTCCTGTTACACCAGTGCCTGTAACCATGGAAACAGCATGTATGGTCACCTGACTAATGTTAGTTGGATAATTATTTCATGTATCATAACGTTTAGTCCTGTTGTCCATCTGTTTTCCAACTTTATTATCTGACAATGGCAGTATTTATTTTTCTAAGTATTTGTTTATGTATGTGCTTTGTGGTGTTGGTATCTGGTCCATAAAACTTACTTTGGCCAACTAACACAGAAACATTTACCGGATTCATCATGACTAACTAATAAATTACTGTTGGTGAAAGGAGTACGTAATTAGCTCTAATCTTCACAGTAAGGATCATTAGCATTTAATGAGAATTAATAATTTCATAAGACATGGAAATATATTGCCCCAAGCCAAATAGTTTATAACCATAGCATTGCAAATTGCTATTTAAAATTAATGAGTGACATTTTCACATATTGTTAGATGATCTATAGTATTTTTATGTTGTACCTCTAGGTCCAATAGAATGTATACTGGGGTCACGTAATTTTGTTGTAAATTATTACAGTTAACTAGACTTGAGATTCTGTCTTCCTGTGAAATGCTGCCCTTCTTTTCATGGCTAATGTCTACTTCAGTTTAAATACCTCTTCCTTCCAGAATCTTTCTCTGATCACCTACATCCATCCATCCCCTCATTCTCACAGTGCCTGGTTCTTACCCTTTCAGAATACTTACCGCTGTTTCTAAACCTATATTTACTTGTATGTTTTTATAAATTTATTTATTTATTTTTGGCTGTGTTGGGTCTTCATTTCTGTGCTTTCGTTTCTGAGGGCTTTCTCTAGTTGCGGCGAGCGGGGGCCACTCTTCATCGCGGTGCGCGGGCCTCTCACTATCGCGGCCTCTCTTGTTGCGGGGCACAGGCTCCAGACACGCAGGCTCAGTAGTTGTGGCTCATGGGCCCAGTTGCTCCGCGGCATGTGGGATCTTCCCAGACCAGGGCTCGAACCCGTGTCCCCTGCATTGGCAGGCGGATTCTCAACCACTGCGCCACCAGGGAAGCCCTTCTTGTATGTTTTTATGTGGTTAATATTTCTCTCTATATATGATTACAAGTGCCAGGAAGGGCAAAAGAACAAAGGTGAATGATTTAATGAATGAAGAAACTGCCAGTGTGAAGGACAAAGTCTCATTTCTCTCCATTACCCATAAATATATCAAGGATTAGTTGGACGCATCAGGTCTAATCAATTCGAAAGTTTCAACAGCCAACACTGGAATTCACTTAAAAGCCTTAGGCTGTGTTGCCTGATATTACCTCAGTCTTTGGCCTCAAAAAATACTTACGTAGAACCATAAACCTATCCAATTAACATCATTTACCATTGATTGTGGTATTGAATAAAGATCAGTTTCGATTGTTTTTCTCTCTTAGCTACCATTCTCATGAACAGAGTGGTAACACTTAAAATAAACCTGAATGTCACCTTACTTGTGGATCAAAGGAGTCTCTGAAGGTTCAAGAGTTGTTATCTGTACTCACTGAAAGCAGCTGACACTGCCCTGTGTGATTCTTCCATGGTGTCCCGTGTTTTAGCAGAGTTATTCCAAAAAGATGCTTTATTTCTGTGAGTAATTTGACCTTTACAAAATATCCTTAGGCTGAAATCCATATTAAGACAGAGAAACTTGCCTCTCTATCCTAGTTTGAGAACATAACCATTTTAAATAGGGCACCGTGACATTGTGAAGTGTGGACACGGACCCTCTATTATAACATATAATCCCTGCATCTTAATTTGATGGAGCCTCATTTCTACTCGCCTCCAGGTTGTCCTCCTCTTTCCATCTTACCCAGTGTCACCATGATCACACCATGTCTCCCCTTACCCTCCCCACCCCCAAGCCTTCAGAAGCTCTCCCCTGGCTTCAGAATCAAGTCCAAAGTCCTTAGTGCATGACCTTTGAGGCTGTCACGACCTGACCTGAACCAACATTTCCAATTTTAAAGTCCTCTACTCCCTTCAATAAATCCTGCCCTTGGCTCAAACCAAACACTTGCTTTTATCCACACACAAGCTACATTTTCCCAGCTCCGTGTCATTGCTCCTCTTATTGGTGACAGCCATCTCCTTTATCTCCACATTCCAAAGTCCTGCTATGCTTCAAGGACCAGTTTGGTTGTCTTGTCCTTCATGGAGCTGTCCTGAGCACCTGAGCCTTGTCACCTGTCCCACCCCCCAAGTCTGGAATAGTATTTTGTATCCCTGTCTTATTACATGACTTTCTACCCTGTCTTATACTTATTAATATTCATTACTTATGTCTATATCTAATTTCCCTTACTTTGAAAAATGATCACTGAGAGTTGGGTTTCTGTTTCATTTTCTCAACTCCCAAAGTGCTTAGTAAATTCGAGTTTGGTAGGATGCTGCAATGCGAAATAAATGCTCTAAACATAGTAACAAAATAATTTTAGTTTCAGTATGTATCTGTTTTATATTGTGGTATACTTCATACATGTGTGCTAAAATCTTGTTTATGTTGTATTTTACAAAATTTGCTAAGCCAAGAATGGCAAATAAAGAGGGTCAGAACATGCTGCCCCACAATGTGCTGCTTTGGCATATTGATTATTTTGAGCTGAAGGCAGATAGCAGATGCAGGAAAGGCTGTCTGCCCTCTTCCTTTCTCCCTAAAAGCAAGGCATAAATTTCCTGTGAAAAGGATGCCCTCCCTGTAGCAGAAAGAGGAGAACACTCTTATCACCCAAGACAGGAAATAGATGTTGAGATGAATCTATTAAAAAACCTTACTACATAACCCTTACTCTTCATTACTTTCCCCCATTTACTTCCTAGTCACTTTCCCACAGTTTACCACCCCTAGTCCCAGCTCCCTTTTCCTTTGTCTTATCACATCTCCAGTTTTTCTCACTCTTTGTTAACATGGTATGTAAGCTCTCAGGATTATCCACTTCTTTGGGTCTTCATTTCTTTTATATGAAGACCTCTGTATACACCTAGAAACATTAACGTCAAATAGAATGTGTATGCTTTTCTCCCCTTAACCTATCTTTGTCAGTTTAATTCTCAGGCCCAGCCACAGAACCTAAGAGTGTAGGGGAAAAGTCTTTGCTCCCTGATATAAGACACATCTTCTTCTTCCCCTAAAGCCTTGAGAACCCTGGAGTGTGCGTGTGTGTGTGTGTGTGTGTGTGTGTGTGTGTGTTTGTGAAGGACTCTGAATGATAAAGCCTCTAAGCATAGTGAGGGAGGGGATTCTACCAGTATCTGTGCAATTATTATAATTTCCTAAGTCACTGAGATCAGGTACTCACCCTTCAGATCTACCTGGTGTCTTTCACAGCCTCAGTGATGGCTACTATCACCTTGGTTAAGTCCTAATGTTAGCTTCCGGAGTATCACTTCTGCATTTCCTATTATATGCTGAAATTTGATATCCTCTTAATAACTTAAATTCAACGTCTTTAGTACTGAATTCATCATTCCCTGTCCCCTACCTTCTAACCTACTCATCTTGACTTATCAAGCTCAGGACACCATTACTCTCTCTAAAGAATGTTACAATAACTGCCTAACTTATGTCTCCCCATTCTACTGTCAGATGAACTGCCCTCCAAATCACAAATCACATTACCTTTGTTCAAAAACTTTCTTCTCTACTGATTTGTGTTCCGACTTCCAGCCTGGAATTCAAGGTCCTTGACCAGGAGAGAACTACTATGACATTAGTAGACATGGCCAAGTGTACAGGACTAGAAGGAAACAACTACAGGGTGATTGTTCAGCAATTTCTAGAACATTCAGGACAACTTGGTGAGGCAGGCCAGAGACAACCATCACACTGGCTTTTGTCTCTCTGTGGTTAAGCTGACCATGATCAAAAAAGAAACAAGCGTGCTCTGACTTTTGCAATGTTTGATGATATCGTTTACTGGTAAATATTTAAGTTCCACTCTGTGTCAACTCACCGTACTATCAGCAAACTTATTTTTAAGCCTTACATATAGAGAAAAAGAGTAAATGGAAATTTGAGACAAATTTTCCTGAAGAATAAGCCTATGAGGCAGGGGGAGGGTGGGGGAAGAAGGCAGAGAGTGTAAAACAGCTGTTTCTGAGAGTTCTTTTTCCTTGTGTGATTTAGTTTGTCTCTTGATGTTGATCAAATTCACAAAAAATAATTGAGCTTCACTTTACTTTGCCTGAGGAATCATAGCTTTGGTCAGACACTTGACCAACCATTAGGAGAAAACTGTAAACATGGTCTGAGGGAGAAAAAAAAATTCCTATGAGGCTCACACTTAGTTTTTACCTTCACTTCCACCCCATCCCCAACAGCATCAATGAAGAGTTAGGGTGAAAATATGGAAATGCTTTTGTTTTTTTCTAGTGCCTGTAAACCTCACATATCACATGATATATTATTTCAAGGTCCTGTTCATTTGAGATTAATTCAATAAAAGAAGAGACGGGCTTACCTGTTATGGGTCTGACTCATCAAAATGTGACCTAAGATTTAGCTTCTTAATCTGATAGCTCTCCTATGACTAAATTGTGTTAACTATTGATGCCAAAGTTAATTATGCAGCATTTGCAAATTCTCAGTTAAAATGAAAGGAGCATCTCACTAATTGATAGTTGTTCTTGGTTGATTGATTTTATCCCATCAATCTCTTGTATTTAGGAATGGCTACTCTTTAAATTTGTTCTCTATTAAAAAAGAGAGAAATATGCTTATTTATTTTATCTCAAATTCTTCCGTGTGAATCCTTTCTTAGCAAAGGGTGAGGCCCTGACTTTGTACCTGCCTGAGCACAGAAGGTTATGTCTCCCTGAACCTTCTCGCTGTTACAGAGCCTGCACCCCAGTGACAACAGCTTTTGTTTTTTTGCAGGAGTGACCTAGAACTCTGGAGTAGGATAAAAAATTTTTGTTCTAGTTCTAGCTCTGCTTCCAACTAAGTGTGCTTGTTTATGTAATTTACTGTTTTCAATTATGTAACAAGCACCCTCAAACTCACTATGCAAAACAAATGTTACAACCTTGACAAATAATCTGAATCTTAACCATATGGCCTCCTCCCCATCTCATCCCCTGACCTTCCCTGACCTCATGTAACCCTTGTTCTGAAGCCTGTGTTAGTGTGTTCTTTTTTCTCCCATTTAATATTGTTTTATGACATCTATATGTTTTCTTGAAAGAATTTTTTGTTTTAGTTGTTTTTAACCTTAAAAGGGCAACCATCTGCCTCCAGACTTATCCATTGTATGACAGTGAGTTATTACTGTTTAAGTCAGTTTGAGGTGGAATTTTCTGGTACCTGCAACACAGTGACTCATAACTGATTCAGTGTCCAGGCTTAACTGGAAATGAAGGGCATGGTCTCCTTCCACATTTGCTTAAAGGAGCCAGAGTGTTTTAGGACGACCTTCAGCAACATCTTTATGCACTCATGCTTCTCATACAGAAATGATGAGCTCTTAGGGCTGGAAGGGGATTCTCCTGCCATCCCCCAGACAGAATTTTAACTAGACCATCTCAGTGTTAACATTGCCTTAATTTATGGACTGTCCTCACTATTCCTAAATTTAAGGGTTAGATTTAAAAATGGTGGAAGAACTAGCAGGCTGACTTAGGGTGGCAGTTTTTGTCTTCTTGCCGACAGTGAACTAATTAATTGATTAATTAATTGAATAAACGTCTGTTGAATATCTACCATGTGACAGAGTCTTAAAAGGTACTCGGAATTTGTTTTATTCAGGTATGGTAAGACACACAGACATGGACAAGATTGTCATGAAGGAAGAAATTTAAACTCACAGATCCCTAGGATCAGGAGGCACTGCACAATGGTCCAGGCAGGGCCACATGGGAAGTACCAGAGTTGGTCAAGAGGCAGAGGGAGTGAAGAGAAAACACAGGCAAGAGCTTTGATTGTAGTTTCTGCGGAAGGAACTGAGGAGGTAGGGTAAGCAGGCTTTAGGATTAGCTAGTTTGAATAATTTTAGCAGGCTCTAGGGTAGAGGGACTATCTCTAGTTGTCTGTTACCTGGCCTGGGGGTGATGAGGACAAGGGAATAGTTGCCTGGAGACTAAGAACTCTTTGGGAGCTCAATAAAGGATGTGCTTAAGGGTATGGGATTGGGATTGGTTGGTTTGCATATGAAAAGCATGCTTGCAGATGAGTCCTTTACTATCTCTTGGAATTGACTAGCCCTTGGGAGGGATAGTCTCCCCAGGATCAGGGAGGCCCCAGATCAAAATATCAAAATAGAAAGACATGCTTAATGTATGTTAGATGGTGAAAATGAGTAAGATGGGGTCCCTGCCTTCAAGGAATTCACAGTCTGGAAGGAAACAGATATATTTCAATAGAGCAATGCAGTGAGTACAATAATAGAGAGGTACATTGTGTACCAACACCAAAGGTAGGCATCTAGCTCACATGGCAGGTGCTGGAAAAACCAAAAAGGAATTTCTGGAGGAAATGATACTGGAACTGAGTATTGAAGTGTGCGTTATCTGGACAAGAGAGCTGATGAAGGGCTTCTCTGGTGGCGCAGTGGTTAAGAATCCGCCTGCTAATGCAGGGGACACGGGTTCAAGCCCTGGTCCGGGAAGATCCCACGTGCCTCAGAGCAACTAAGCCCATGTGCCACAACTACTGAGCCTGTGCTCCTAGAGCCTGTGCTCCTCAACAAGAGAAGCCACTGCAACAAGAGGCCCGCACACCGCAACGAAGAGTAGCCCCCACTCGCCACAACTAGAGAAAGCCCACATGCAGCAATGAAGACCCAACGCAGCCAAAAATAAATAAATAAATTTATTAAAAAAAAAAAAAAAGAAAGAAAGAAAGCTGATGAAGAGAAACTCCTGCTTAGAGGACTTAGAGGACAGCATGAACAAAGAATGCAGGCAAACAGCATGGTTTATATGACGAACTACAAAAATGTAGTGTTGAAGTTTAAGATGTGAGGCAGGGAGCAGAAAGATTTGAGGTTGGAGTGGTAGGCAGAGATGAAGTCAAAGAGGGTTTTGTATTTCTTGAGGTTTTTGACTCTTGTTCTATAGACCAGAGTCACACTGAACTGTGTTCTGAGAAATGCTGATGTATTGCGAGGTGGTAAGAGTGGGTTTTTTTTAAAGGAAGACTTTATTCGAGACTGTTGCAATAGGGGAGAGACATTGAACTCGACTCCCAGATAACAGGGTTTTTTTTTAAAGCTTTATTGAGATATAATTGACAAATAAAATTGTAAGATATTTAAAGCATACAGCATATAATTTGATATACATATACATTGTGAAAGGATTCCCCCCATCAAGTTAATTAACACATTCATCACCTCACATATTTACTGTTTATTTGTTGTGGTTGAGAACATTTAAGTTCTACTCTCCTAGCAAATTTCAGTCATGCAATACAGTGTCATCAACTATAGTCACCATGTAATACGTTAGATCCTCAGGCCTTACCCATCTCATAACTGAATGTTTGTACACTTTTACCAGCCCCTCCCTATTTCCTCCATCCATCAACCCCTCGCAGCCACTTCTTTACTCTCTGTTTCTGTGAGTTTGACTTTTTTTTTTTTTTTTCAGGTAATAGTGTTTTAACTCACTCCTTCTTCCCGCCGTAAAAAATGTTTGGCTGGTCTAATATATTTGAACATCCCTGCAAATTCCATTCCTCTTAGAAATCCATAATGTCCATTAGCATATTAAAGGTTATGAAAAGTAAAAACAACACTTTGCTTTGTTTAATTCAGTGATTCTTAGACTTACTTGACCACAGAACCCCTTTTATTCCCCTTAGGACACAATACACATCTTGAGAAATACTACCAGTGATTGATGACCCACTGAACAATTTGACACTAGGGAAGGACACTTAACAAACTTTGAATCTTGTAGATGGCTTTATAGTTGAGTCCAGCTTTCAGAAATAGCAGAAGTGATGGGAATGAAGAGGCAAAGATGAATTTAAGAATTCTTTAAGAGATAAAGCAGTGCTTTACATAGAGATAGTGAAGCCGGATTATGGGAAAGATTATGACATTTTGGGTTTGAGGATCCTGTCTGACCTTCAGGTAGAGATATCCATCAGCAAGTTAGGGTAGAGCTTTTGTGTAAGAGATATATGTTTGAAACTGTAAGACTTTATTTGATTTCACCAGAAAAGTTTGTTGAGAAAACAGCATTGGACAGAGCACAGACCTTAGGGAACCTTAACTCTTAAGCAAGAGTAGGAAGAGGAGCCAAGAATGTAACAAGCAAGAAATGGTCAAAAAGGTAGGAGGAGTCTCAAAGGCAGCAGTGTTGTAGAATACAAGAGAATGGGAAGTTGAAGTAAGAAGGAGTGATCAACAGATTCCCCTGTAACAGAGGGTTCAGCAGGCTTGTAATGGCTCACAGAGCTGATATTTTAAATTTTCAGGAGGTTTGCAAGCTGGTTGATGCCAAATTGATAGCTAAAATCAGCCATGGCAAATGTATTTGCACCACCGAAAGTGGAATACATTACAAATTCAGGCTCTTCAACTCCTGCTCTGAGAAGGTAGTTGTTCAACATTTACTGGCACACCACTGGATAAAGATTAGAAAATGCTCTTTGGATTTATCAGATAGGAAGTAATTCCAGAAAGAAGTCTTTTGAGTGGTGGAGTGGAAGCCAGTTTACAGTGGGTTAAGGAGTGGGAAGTATGAACATGGAGATGCGTTAATGAGAAAGGAAGATATAAATTATATAGTAGCCAGAGGATAATATGAAGTCAGGGAAAGGAGAAACAAGCATATTTGTAGCTCAAAGGGATATTTCCAATAGAAAGAAAACAAAGCTGAAAGTACAGGGTGATAGAAGGTGAAGGTCTCAGGGGAAGAAGGAGAGGATGGGATTCAGGGCACAGGTGTAGGGGTTCTTGAATATGATAAGGGATGTCTGATCCTCAAAGACTGGGAGAAAGGTGGAATCTCTAAGAAGGAACCAACTTTTGTCATTCGATCTGCATTTAAACTTGTGGGACTCCACATTTCTCTTCAGATAACCTTGACTGCTTCTGACTTTGGAAGCTAAGTTGCTGCCACTTGTTTTCCTTTTGGGCAAAAGCCTGGATCTTCCCCATAGTCACTCAAATTTAACATTATTTTAAATGTACTTGTATTAAGAAATTAAGAGAAAAACAACAAATGTGTGAAAAGGGATATGTGATAAGTATAGAATTTTTTAGGTCTAAATTCAAACTAATAAATTCCAATCATGGGTATTTTAGCTGTCTTAGCTTCTAGATTTGGATGGGAAATGAATACATCTTGTATTTAGTTTCTTCCCCCAATTTATCCTGCTTCTCCTGCCATTATCAGGTCTAGATTCAGGCTGCTATAATTGCTTCTGTTAGTCAATTTCTGAGCTAATAATGTCCTCCCACTAAGGAATATGAAGTCAGGATTATGGATGTCATCTTGCTCCTTATTGCAATTTTTAGTCCTGGTAAGGAAAACAAATCATCGAGACTTCAAGGAAAGATTTGTGAGTGCATTTTCTGAGCCAGAGTTGTGTCTTATTCATCTTTATATACTCATTCATCTGTTTATTCATTCAATAAATATTTATTAAGAGCACACTATTTTCTGGGCAAAATGCCATAAGCTAGGGATGATGGTGTAAACACACAGAGCTTTTAGTATAATGGGAGAGACATATTTTAAGTAGCCATACAAATAAATATATGTAATTACAAAAGGTAGTAAGTGCTTTGAAGGAAAAAATGAAGAGTTAAATGAAATATTAAAAAAGAGAGAGCTGACTGAATTTCTGGAGTTGTGGGAGGGCTTCTCTGGGCGTGTTCTGAGACCTGAAGGATGAATGGGAGTTCTCTAGGCGAAGTGTGAGGCAAATATCGTTCCAGGCAGAAGGAACAGCCACTGAGAAAGACTTGAGGCAGAAAGTTTTGTCGTCTTTAGGAAATAAAAGAAAGTACTGTGAGTAAAATCTAGTGAGAAAAGAAGGGCTTGAAGAGGTAGACTAGTAAAGATTTTGGATTTTATTCTAGGTGCAATTATAAACCAATGAAAGGTTTAAGGCAAGGCAAGGCATAATCTAGGTTGTGTTTTCAAAAGATTACTCTGGGTGTTAAGTGCAGAAGAACAGAGTAGAATTGGGAAGTTCATTTTGGAGGCTAGATTAGTAATCAAGTGAAAGATAATGCTGGTTTAGACTGGGGAATTTGCCTTGCAGATTGAGAGAAGGGCAATATTTGGATTAGATTTTCAGAGAAAGTCTACTAGTACATCATACCTGTTCATTATTTTACTGTATCACCTGGGCAAAACAATAAGACAAGAAAAATAAGGCCACAAGAATTAGAAGATAAGGAATCTGAAAAAAATTGACATTATTTGCAGATGACATACATAGAGACCCCAAAGAACCTGTAGAAAAATTAGAAATAATGTGAGAGTTTAGTAAGATGTCTAAATACAACATTTAATTTTTTTTTTTTTTTTTTTTTAGTGTGTTAGCTTCTGCTTTATAACAAAGTGAATCAGTTATACATATACAATATGTTCCCATTTCTCTTCCCTCTTGCATCTCCCTCCCTCCCACCCTCCCCATCCCACCCCTCTAGGTGGTCACAAAGCACCGAGCTGATCTCCCTGTGCTATGCGGCTGCTTCCCACTAGCTATCTATTTTACATTTGGTAGTGTATATATGTCCATGACACTCTCTTACCCTGTCACATCTCACCCCACCCCCTCCCCATATCCTCAAGTCCATTCTCTAGTAGGTCTGTGTCTTTATTCCCGTCTTGCCACTAGGTTCTTCATGGCCTTTTTTTTTTTTTTTTTTTTCCTTAGATTCCGTATATATGTGTTAGCATACTGTATTTGTTTTTCTCTTTCTGACTTACTTCACTCTGTATGACAGACTCTAACTCCATCCACCTCATTACAAATACCTCCATTTCATTTCTTTTTATGGCTGAGTAATATTCCATTGTATATATGTGCCACATCTTCTTTATCCATTCATCTGTCGATGGACATTTAGGTTGCTTCCAGGTCCTGGCTATTGTAAATAGAGCTGCAATGAACATTGTGGTACATGACACTTTTTGACCTATGGTTTTCTCAGGGTATATGCCCAGTAGTGGGATTGCTGGGTCGTATGGTAGTTCTATTTGTAGTACAACATTTAATTTTAAAGTGAATAAAGGAGGAAGTGAATACAAAAGAGAGGGGATGGCTAGAAGGTGGAGTAGTATCAGTTAAAATGATAAAAAGAGAAAGAGAAAGAAAAAAGGGAGGAAGAGAAAAAAAGCAGAGGACAGAAAAAAGGAAGAAAGGAAAGAAAGGGACAAAGACAAAAATGTATATTCCAACTGGTTGAACTAGAAGGATAGAGAGTTGTGTTTGGAAGGGAGCATAAATGAATTAGGTTATGATATGATGCAGTTCCTGATTGATCTAGGCGTTACTTGGAAGTGGGTTATTGAGGTGGAAGAGGGTAAGTCACCGATGAGGAGGCATTCAAGGAATTGAATGACTAGCTGATGGGTCATTCAAGCTTATGTTGAAATGACTCAGGATGGTGGTAGGAATTGGGATGGAGGAAGCCTGAAGTCAAGCACTTAGTCTTTCCTGAATGAGGGGGAGCAGATGGTTGCTGTGGGGAGGGGGAGAAGGAGGTATAAGCAGATGGTTGATTCTCCAAGGAGCAGGAATTTTGCAAAAGGAAGAGGAAATAACATGCCGGGAGTGGCAATAAGGAGGAGGGAGGATGTTTAGGTAGGTCTTCCATTTGAGAGGACTGGTATCTCTAAGGGACATCTATGACTTTGGTTATGGCAAGAAATCGAAAGGAGAAGGTGATAAAAAAAGAGTTTGCTAATTATAGATCAGAATTTCGGAGAGCACTTGGCCAAGTGTCAGTGCACAGTAGATGCTCAATACATAATTAATAAATCAACCAATTAATCATGAACATGGTAGAGAAGCTGTATTATCTCAAGCCGATAACCCAACCCAATTTGCATGTTACCACCAAATGGGCTATTTGATTCAGAGTGCTTCAGCTTTGCTCTCTTTATTTTAAAACTCCATTCAATATATAAATGTATTTATACATTCAGTACTCAATGTATCAAATTAGCATGGTGTACACCTTAAATTTACACAATGTTATGTGTCAAATATATTTCAATTAAAAACAAAACAAAACAAAAACAACTCCATTCAGTCATCAGGAAGATCCTCAACTCTTAGTTGGAGAAAACTTCCTTTTTGGAATTCTTTATTTCTGTTATGGGGGGTTGTAGTCAAAGAGGATATATCTCCTCCCCATTATCTTATAATTATTATCCTAATAATTGGGCTCAAACTGATTCTCATGTTTCTGCCAAACTGGAAGTATTAAATGCCTTTAACAAGCACCTCATCTCATAGCCTCTATACTAATTCTTCTTTTTAATTTCCTCTACTGACGCCCTTAAATGCTCTTTTTAAACACACTTTTGAAGTTGTATCTTCATCTTCAGACTTAGCGATATACTTTGTTTCTCCACATGTCACAGTTTATAACATTTTTAAAGTCCTCTATGATGGCTATAAATGCTTATAAATCCACCGATGCAGTGTATTTTCCTGAGGGGGAAAAATGACCATCTGTGGTTAATGAATCTTGGCTTTATCTTGGGGTAGCATTTCATTGAACCAAAAATTAATTTAAAAAAAAGATCTAGGTTTATGTTAAGCCTTAAGTAGAACCTTTGAAATTCCAAATGATTTTTTTCTTTTTACTACATACTGCTTCAACCCTCTATTTCTTCTTCTTTTTTTTTTTTTTTTTAATAAATTTATTTATTTATTTAATTTTTGGCTGCACTGGGTCTTCGTTGCTGCACGCGGGCTTTCTCTAGTTGCAGTGAGCAGGGGCTCCTCTTCTTTGCAGTGCATGGGCTTCTTATTGTGGTGGCTTCTCTTGTTGCGGAGCACGGGCTCTAGGTGCGTAGGCTTCAGTAGTTGTGGCGCACGGGCTCAGTAGTTGTGGCACATGGGCTTAGTTGCTCCGCAGCATGTGGAATCTTCCTGGACCAGGGGTTGAACCCATGTCCCCTGCATTGGCAGGTGGATTCTTAACCACTGTGCCACCAGGGAAGTCCAACCCTCTATTTCTTAAACCATGCATTATTTGTAATGAAGGCATTTATCATTTACAGTTCATTTTAATATGTTTTAACAGCTTTATTGAGGTATAAATGACATATAATAAATTATAGATATTTAAAGTGTACAGTTTGATATGTAGGAAACTGTCACCACAATCAAGATAATTACCTCCAAAAGTTTCGTTATGTCTCTTTCTGATTTATTCTCTCCTTCATTCCCTCCATTCCTAGGAAATTTGATCTGCTTTTTGTCATGGATTACTTTTGCGTTTTCTAGAATTTTATATAAATAGAACCATACAGCATGTACTTTTCTTTGGCTCCTTTCACTCAGTATAATTATTTCAAGATTCATCCATGTTGTTGGCTATATTAATAGTTCATTTCTTTGTATGCTAGGTAGTACTCCATTGTATGGAGAGACTAATAGTTTATTTATCTACTTATCTGGTGACGGACATTTGGATTGTTTCCAATTTTAGATTATGACAAATAAAATGTCATACATTTATTCATACATGAATGTTGGCATCCCAACATTCATGTGCAAGTCTTTGTATGACCATATTCTTCCACTGATCTTGGGTAAATACCTAGGAGAAGTGTTGTGGAATCATATGGTAGACATATGTTTAACTTTTGGGGAGACTTTCAAACTGTTTCCAAAAGTGATTATAACAGTTCACTTTCCCACCAGTAGTGTATGTGAGTTTCATTTTCTCCATATCCTTGCCAACACTTGATATGATTAGTCTTTTTAATTTTAGCAGTTTGGAGGTGCATAGTGTTCCCTCCTGGGGATTTTATTTTGCATACCCATATTGACTAGTAATGGTGAATACCTGATTATGTAGTTGTTTGTCATCCACATATCTTCTTTGGTGAGGTGTCTGTTTAAATTGTTTCCATTTTTAATTAGGGTGTCTGTTTTATTACTATTGATTTTGAAAATTCTTTATATATACTGGATGCAAGTTGTTCAACAGACATGTAATTTGCAGACATTTTCTCCCACTCTGTGGGTTGTCTTAACAGAATTTTTTGAAGAGCAAAAGCTCTTAATTTTGATGATGCCCAATTTATTAACTTTTTCTTTTATGAATTATGTTTTTGGTGTTATACCTAAGAATCTCTGCCTAACCTAAGGTCACAGAAATTTTCTTCTAGAAATTTTTTAGTTTTATGTTTTACATTTAGGTCTATGATCCACTTTGAGTTAATCTTTGTAAAGGTGTAAGGTACGGATCAAAGTTTTTTGTTTGTTTTTGTTTTGGACAAAAATAGCCAAATGTTCCAGCATCACTTATTGAAAAGATTACCTTTTATTTTTTTCCAGCCTAGTGCCTTTGCATATTTGTCAAAAGTCAATGTGTATGGATGTATTTCTGGTGACTCTTTTCTGCTCTATTGATCTGCTTGCCTATCTTGATGCCAATAGCACAGTGTCTCGATTACTGTAGCCTTATAATGAGTTTTGAAGTCAAGTGGTATAAATCCTCCAACTTTGTCATTCTTTTTCAATGGCATTTTGGCTATTCTAGATCCTTGGCATCTCCATGAACCAGCTTGTCAATTTTTACAAGAAAAAAAAAAAAAAAAAGCCTTCTGGGATTTTGAGTGTGACTGAATTAATTGGAGAATGATTGGCAGCTTAACATATTGACTTCTCTGGACCACAAAATTTCATCTCCCCACTTACTTGGGTTTTATAAAATTTCTCTCAGCAGTGTTTTGTAGTTTTCAATGAACAGGTCTTACACATCTTTTTGTTAGATTTATCCCTAAACCTTTCATATTTTTGATGCTACTCTGCTTTTAAAAATTTCAATCATTTTTCAGTCTGGACGATTAATATTTTTGGCAGTGGGTAGAACATGGAAGTCCAGGCAAAGCTGAATGGAAGTGGTGTTAGTGGGCATCATTGTCTTCTTCCTGATCTTAAGAGGAAAACACTCAGTCCTTTACTATTAATTATGATGTTAACTCTAGTTTTTCATAAATGCCTTTTACCAGTTTAAAGAAATTCCCTTTTATTCCTAGTTTGCTGAGAATTTTTATCAAAGTATCAATGCTGGATTTTATCAAATGCTTTTTCTGTATCATTTGAGATGATCATATAGGTTTTTTTTTTTTTTAGTCTATTAATTTGGTGAATTACATTGTTTGATTTTTGAATTTTAAATCAATCTTACCATCCTGCAGTAAGTCCCACTTGGTCATGATGTGTTTTCCTTTTTATATATTGCTAGATTTGATTAAAATTTTTTTGAGAATTTTGCATTTATGTTTATGAGGAAATATGTCTATAATTTTATTTTCTTGTAATATCTTTG
Source organism: Balaenoptera borealis (assembly GCF_965194805.1). Taxonomy (NCBI): domain Eukaryota; kingdom Metazoa; phylum Chordata; class Mammalia; order Artiodactyla; family Balaenopteridae; genus Balaenoptera; species Balaenoptera borealis. The sequence continues at coordinate 171,700,559 of NC_138866.1, read as the reverse complement.
GTTATGACTACACAGTAATTCTGACTTCATAGAATGAGTTGGGAAGTGTTCCCTTCTATTCAGTTTTTTGGAAGAACTTTTCTAGAATAGTATTTTTGTCCTTGTATATTTGGTAGAATTCACCAATGAAGCCATCTGGGCTTGTAATTTTTTTCTGAGAAGGGTTTTTAGCTAGTGTAAATAGATACAGGGCTGTTTAAAAGAGATAAGGCTGTTCATGTTAGCTACTTCTTCTTTAGCAAGTTTTGGTTATTTGTGTCTTCCAAGAAATGTGTCCATCTCATCTATATTCTTACTGGCATGAAGTTGTTCATGATATTCCCTAATAATCCTTTTCACATCTGTAGAATCTATAATGATGTCACTCTCTCATTCTTGATTGGAAATTTGTGTTTTCTCTATGTTTTTCCCCTAATCAGTATGATTAGGATTTTATCAATTTTATAGATATTCTCAAAGATCTATAGAAAAGATCGAACTTTGGTTTTGTGGATTTTTCTCTTTTTTTTTTTTTTTTTTCGGTTTTCTGGTTTGTTGATTTCTTCTCTGAATTTTATTTCCTTTCTTCTGCTTGTTTTAGGGTTCCTTGACTCTTCTTCCTCTAGTTTCTTAACGTGGAAGGTAGGTCATTTTGGACTTTTCTTCTTTTCTAGTATAGGTGTTTTAGTGCAATAAACTTCCCTCTTCATACTGCACTAGTTGTATGTTGTGTTTTCATTTTCATCCAATTCAAAGTGCTTTCTACTTTCCCCTTTTTGATCCATGGATTATTTATAAGTGTGTTATTTAATTTAAAAATATTTGTGCATTTCTCAGATATAGTTCTATAATATTATTTTTATCGGCTTTGTTGGTATATAATTTAAAAACCATAAATTTCACCCATTTAAAATGTAAAATTAAGTGTCCTTGATATACTCACAGAGTTGTGTAACCATCCACACAATCTAATTTTAGAACATTTTCATCACTCCCCAAAGAGACCTTGTACCCATTAGCAGTCACTTCATTTCTTCTCCTCCCCCTTTCTGCCTCTCTAACCTCAGACGACCACTAATCTACTTTCTTTCTCTATAGATTTGCTTATTTGGGGCATTTCATATAAATGGAATCATATAATACCTTGTCTTTTGTGACAGGCTTTTTTCACATAGCATCATGTTTTTGAAATTCATCCATGGTGTAGAATGTATCAGTATTTCATTTTTTAAACTGACAGATATTATTGTATTTTATGATTATACTGTTTTTGGTTTTTAAGTTACTTAGATTGTGGCCAGAAGTCATATTTTGCGTGACTTGTAAGCTTTTAAACTTATCAAGACTTGTTTTATGACCCAGAATATGAACTATCTTAGTAAGTGTTCTATGTATACTCAATAAGAATTTCTTTTCTTTTCCGCTTAGATAGAGCGTTTTATAAATGTCAGTTAAGTCAGTTTGGTTGGTTGTATTGTTCAAGTCTTCTGTATCTTTCCTGATTTTCTGTTTGCTTGTTCTACCAGTTATAGATAGAGGGGTATTTAAAGCTCCAATTTTAATTTTGGGTTTGTTTATTTCTCCTTGTAATTCTATTGGTTTTTTTTTTTGTTTCATGTATTTTGTATTTTTCTATTAGGTGCATGAACATTTAGGATTTTTTGTCCTCTTATTGAATTGATCCCTTTATTATTAGGATAAAACCTTCTTTATTCCTGGCAATATTCTTTGCTTTAAAATTTCCTCTGCCTGATCTTAATATAGCCAGTTTTAATTAATGTTAGCATGTTATGTCTTCTTCCATCCCTTCACTTTTAGCCTACTTGTGTCTTTGTGTTTAAAGTGGGTTTCTTGCAGGTAGTACATAGTTAGGTCTTGCTTTTTAAATCACACCTAACAATCTTTGCCTTTTACTTTGGGTGGTTAGACCATTACATTTATTTATATGATTTGGTCCATCTTGCTATTTTTTTCTTTTTGTCCATCTGTTCTTTGCTCTACTTTTTCTCTTATTCTGCTTTATTTAAAATTATTTGGGTATTTGTATATAATTGGTGTTATGTTTCCTTAAATGTTTGGATAAAATTCTGTTTTATCTCCTTTCTTGGCTTGTTAGCTATAAATTATTATATTATTTTATTTTTTTAAAAATATTTATTTATTTATTTATTTGGCTGTGCCGGGTCTTAGTTGCAGCACACAGGGTCTTCGTTGCAGCATGTGGGATCTTTAGTTGCAGCATGAAGGACTTTTTTTTAGTTGCAGCATGTGGGCTCTTTTAGTTGTGGCATGAGGGCTCTTAGTTGTGGCATGTGGACTCCTTAGTTGCGGCATGTGGGGCTCTTAGTTGCGGCATGCATGTGGGATCTAGTTCCCTGACCAGGGATCGAACCTGGGTAGGCTGCACTGGGAGCGTGGAGTCTTAACCACTGGACCACCAGGGAAGTCCCTTGTATTATTTTAGGTGCTGCTTTACAGTTCATAGTATCCATTTTTAACTTACGAGTCTACTGTTAAGTGATATTATGCTACTTCATGTTTAGTATAAAGAACTTTACAGCATTATGTTTCCATTTACCCCTTCAGACCTTTGTGCTATTGTTGTTATACATTTTACTTTGCACATGCTGCATCAGTGTCACAATACATTGTTGTTATTTTTGCTCTAGACAATTCGTTATAAGGAAAAGAGTCTGTTTTATTTACCCATATAGTTACCCTTTCTGGTGCTGTTTCTTCCTTAGTGTAGTTTTCCATCTAATATCATTTTCCCTCTGCCTGAAAAACTTCCTTTAGTATTTCTTATAGTACAAGCCTGCTAGTGATTAATTCTTTCTTTCTTAAAAAGTCTTTCTTTTGCTTTCAATTTTGAAAGATGTATTTATTGTCTACAAAATTCTAGTTTGATAACTTGGAGGGGTAGTCTTTAAATATATTGCTCAGCTGCTTCTGACTTGCATTTTTTCCTATGAGAAATTTGTTGTCATCCTTATTATTTGTTCTTCTCTACATAATATGTCTTCTTCTCTGGATGCTTTTAGTAATTGCTCTTTGTAAACAGTCTTGGCAAATTTGATTATGATAAACCTTGGTATAATTCTCCTTGTTTTTCTTGTGTTTGGAGTTCATTGAGTTTCTTTGCTCTGTGGTTTATTTGATCAGATTTGGGGAATTTGGAGCCATTTTTTTTCTTAACTATTTCCCCCATTCTTGCAGACTCCAATTACACATATATTAGGCCACCTGAAATTTTACCATATCTCACCGATGTTCAGTTCAATTTTTTTTTGTCTTTCTCTCTGTTTCTTTCTGGATAATTTCAATTGCTAAAAATTCAAGTTCAGTAATCTTCTTCTGCAATGTCTAATTTGCCATTAATACCATCCAGTGAATTTTTCATCTCAGACATTGTAGTTTTCATCTCCAGAAGTGTGATTTGGGTCTTTTAAAATATCTTCCATGTCTCCACTTAACATATTCAATCATCTTGTAACTTCTGAACATACATAGTACAGTTACGATAACAGTTTCTTACTAATTCTATCCTTTGTGTCATATATGGGTCTTTTTTAATTGATTGATTTTTCTCTTCATTATGGGTCATATTTATGTGGTTCTTTGCATTCCCAGTAATTTTTTGTTGGATGCCAAACATTGTGAATTTTATCTTGTTGTATGCTAGATATTTTTGTATCTCTATAAATATTCTTGATCTTTTTTCTGGGACAAGGTTAAGTTTCTTGGAAGCAGTTTGATCCTTTTGGGCTGTATTTTTAAGGTTTGCTAGGCAGGACCAGAGCAGTGTTTAGTCTAGGGCTAATTTTGGCCCACAAATTATGAGGATTCCCTCTCTGGATTGTGGGAACTGGAACTACTTCTGGTCCTGCATGAGTTCCGGGAGTTTTCCCCTCTAACACTCTGGGTTGGTTCTTTTCCTGGCCTTTGGTAATTTCCTCCATGCCTGCACTGATCAGTACTCAAGCTGAGCACTCAAGGGGTCCCTCTGTAGATCTCCAGGGTCTTCTCTCTGAAGCTATCTCCTCTCTATTAGTCTGCCCTGAGAATCTAGCTGCCTTGGACTCCCCACATTCCTAGCTTTGTCTCCTCAACTTAGGGGGATTATTGAGCTCCATCTGAGTTCTGCTTCCCTGCACTGGGGCCTGGAAACTCTCCACAGACAGTAATGGAATAATTGTAACTCACTTCATGTGTTTCCTGTCTCTCAGGAATCACCATCCTTTTCTTCCCCCCCCGACACCCAGTGTCTTGAAGACTATTGTTTCATATATTTTGTCTGGCTTTGGAGTTTTTTCAGTCAGAAGGTGTGCTATGATAAGAAATATATTTTGTCTTTTCCCCTGGTTCTTGGCACAGAGCTTCTAACATCTTTGGCATTTCCTGAGAGACAGGAGTATAGGAGTGTCTTTTGTTATTCACAACACCCGCCCCCCATTCATAAATAATTACAGTTGATCTTTGAACAACATGGGTTTGAGCTGCACAGGTCCACTTATATGAAGATTTTTTTCCAATAAATATGTTGGAAAAACTTTTTGACACTTGCAACAATTTGAAAAAAACTCACAGATGAAACTTGTAGCCTAGAAATATCAAATAAACAAATAAATAAGAAAAAGTTAGGTATGTCATGAATGCATAAAATATATGTAGATACTAGTTTATCCTTATATAGGCATAAGGTGAGTGATATTTAATATAAAATTAATAATGTGTTAGTATTCTTACTGAGTTGTAACCTTTATAATAAACCAGGAAAGGTAAGTAAAAGTGTTTTCCTGAGTTCTGTGAGCCATTCCAGCAAATTATGGAGCCTGAGGAGGGGATCATGGGAGCCCCTGGTTTATAGCTTGTTGGTCAGAAGTATTTGTGATTGACATCTGGAGTGGGGGCAGTCCTGTAGGACTAAGCCCTTAGACATGTGGAGTCTGCTGCTGACTCCAAGTAGTTAGTCTCTGAATTGAATTGAATTGCAGGACCCACTTGGCATCAGAAAGAACCTCCAGAGGAGGGTAAATCTGGTCCCTGTGAATCCGTCTTGGCTGGAAGTAAAAATTTCCTTTTTCGTAAGTGTAAATAAATAAAATATTAAATAAACATGTAATCAACAAGCCCCCCGAAATGTTAAAAGAATGTACCCACATTACAGAGCAGAAATAGAATTTCTGGATAGATATGCACAACTTAAATATAAGTCAGGTGAAAAAACAAAAAGATAGTATGGTATTTGACTAAACCTACTAAATCTCCCACCCTCCCAAGTAAAAAGAGAACAAGAAACTTAGCATGCAAGATAGAGATGAAAAATCTATTCTTGGAGAATATATGTAATTAAAAAAAAATTAGTAGCCAAATTTAAAATATTTTTTAACAACATATGAAATTAGCTTTAATATCTTTTAATTAACCCAATATATCCAAAATATTATTTCAACATATAATCAATATAAAAATTATTAAGGAGATATTTTACATTTATATCTACTAAGACTTTGAATCTGGCATGCATTTTACACTTAGAGCACATCTCAAGATTAGTCGTGTTTCAATGGACTTGAAGATACGGGGAGGGGGAAGGGTAAGCTGGGACGAAGTGAGAGAGTGTCATGGACATATATACACTACCAAATGTAAAATAGATAGCTAGTGGGAAGCAGCCGCATAGCACAGGGAGATCAGCTCGGTGCTTTGTGACCACCTAGAGGGGTGGGATAGGGAGGGTGGGAGGGAGACGCAAGAGGGAAGAGATATGGGGATATATGTATATGTATAACTGATTCACTTTGTTATAAAGCAGAAACTAACACACCATCATAAAGCAATTATACTCCAATAAAGCTGTTAAAAAAAAAAGAAGATTAGTCGTGTTTCAATTTTTCATTGGTCACTTACTTGTAAACAGTGGCCACTCATGTTGGACAGTGAGGCTGCAGAAGTACTTAATGACACTACGAAATTTTTAAAAAAATAGGAAAGATAAAAAATGAGGTGACGCACCAACACAAAGATAAAGAGAGTTTACTGTTAGTATCCTACCCATATCCCTGCAGTCTTGCCCTCAATGTATCTCTTCTCTATAAACCTGTGATTCCTGTGATTACCTGCGATACTCTGCCCCAGGTCATTCTTCTGATCAAAGCAGTATGCCCAGCCCACATTCAGGGCAAGTGAGAAGTGTCCAACCTTAATGCTCCCAAGAACAGCCTATAACCAGTGACAGACAAGAAGCTGTTGGATAAATACCCCAGCTTCTTTGCCTGCCAGTTTGGATAACTCTGAGACGTGTTCTACAGTGTCTCAAAGAGTTTCCTCTAGTAAGTTTTAGCTCCAGCTGCCCACAGCAGTTACTTGCTTGCTAATATTATTGGATTCTTTCCCTTTCATATCTTACTTCTCCACCCCTTTATTAGTGTTTCCTGGAATTACCTCTCAAATAAATTATTTGCACTCATATTCTTGGATCTGCTTCTGGGGGAATGCAAACTATGACACATAGTTTAGGAAACACATTGGAAGCCAAAACAACTCCACTACAAAGCCATTAAAAAAGTTAGAAACAGCAGAGAACAGAACAGACACAATATAAAACCAATTACTAATGTGGGGGAAAGGCTTGACAATCACAGAGTCTGCAAATTTTTTAAAAAGACAACTTAAAGCAATTTAAAGAGAAAGTAAGATATTTGAAGTACAAAGGCTAATTAGAATAAAGGTAATTGAGGTCCTGGAATTGGAAAAACTAACATAAATAGATCAGAAATTGTACTTAAAAACCAGTAGAAGAGAATTTTCCTGATTAGAGGAAGGAATTAATCTAGAATATGTTGTTCCTAGAAAAAAAACCTGTTATAGGAGCAGCTAAACTGAGATATATCCTAATGATTTTTGCATTTCACTGATTAAGATAAAATTCTTTACATATCCAGACAAATACTATTTACCAGGAAAAAAAATCAGGATAGCTTCAGACTTCTCTAAGAATTATCCATTGTCTGAAAAGTGCTAAGGAAAGGAAGGTGAGCTCCAAGAATGTTTTTCTCAGTCAAGCTGACATTCAAAGATAAAGGGAAGAAATAGGCAAGTAGACAATCTCAATCATAAACAAGCCAGGACCCCACATGACCTTTTTGAAAAGACAAGAAAAATCAAAGCCAAATAACCAAAAAGTAAAGAGAGAAACCACAATAAAAAGACTGGTGATAAAACCCAGTTAATTTAAATATAGAATTAAGAAAGCCATTATGGAAAATGTGGTCACAGAAATGTAAATGTTATAACTCTTGACAAGGTAAAGGAAATGGTAATACAACAATAGAAATCAAGCATGGAGGGGAAGGGAGGGATGTGGAAAGAGATTTACTTGTGATCATTTCTTTCATAGTCCTCTATAACTGGGACTCAACAGATGCAGTCTGAAGTTGCTAACAAGAAATGGAGAGTTAATAATAGTAAATAAAGTTATAATAATTGCAAAACAATAAGAAAACCCTCAAAGCAGATAATAAACCTTCAAAATTATCGAAAGAAACATACAGACATCTATAAAACTGAATACAGAATAGATAATACATTTAGCAATTGGTAGTACATAACAGAAAACTTAAAATGAAATAATAAATACTAAATATATCTCTTATACCAATACCTAGAAATGAAAATAAGTTCACCCATTAGGCAAAGTTTTGGAATAGATAAAAGAAAAAACTCACAAAATCAAACCGTACATTTAGAAGAATGAAATACAGTTCAATTGCAAAAAGGGGAGATTCTTTGAGGGAAGCATAACAGAAAGACAAACCAAAACCAGATAAACCACTGGCTAGTGTAGTAGTAAAAATAAAAGAAAAAGAAAAAAAGGACAAGTACATTTCTAAAAAATTAGAAATGAAAAAGAGAAAGTAACTATTGTTATAGAGGAAATTAAAAATCCTGAAAAAAATTTGAAAATGTAAGTGAAAAATACTAAATAGCAGCCAGAACAAACAAATCTAAACAGACGAGTAACAACGGAAACAATTGAAAAAGTTATAAAAGAACTTCCTCTTTAAAATCTCCAGGTCATGAAACCATGAAAACATGGTTTCACTGTTAATTCTTCAAATTTTTTTAAGAAACAGGTAAGTTGGATAGAATTTACTGTTGTCAAAAAAGGAAATCCTTCAAATTATACTTACGAAGAAAGTCTTCAAAACCTGACAAGACAGGACCAACTCACTTATCAATATTTAAGTAAAAATGCTAATAAAACAATGGCAATTGTAGTTCAGCAGTACTTAAGAAAATATGCCATTACCAAATGAGTTCCTCCCTGGACTGCAAGGGTGGTCAATATTAGGAAAACTATGAATATATTATATATTACTAACAGCTCAAAGGGGAAAATGTATATAATGACTTTAATATATGCAGGAAAAAAATTTGACATACTTCAGCATCCAACACAATTATGAAAATAGAGAATAAATTAAGAATAGATGATTGGGATTAGCAGATGTGAACTATTATATATAGAATAGATAAACAACAAGGGCCTACTGTATAGCACAGGGAACTATATTCAATATCCTATGATAAACCATAATGGAAAAAATATGAAAAAGAATATATATATATGTATATATATATATAACTGAATCACTTACTTTACAGCAGAAACTAACACAACGCTGTAAACCAACAAAACTTCAATAAAATACATTAAAAACAAGAATAGATGACAACAGCAGAATACACATTTTTCTCAAGTGGACGAGGAACAGTCTCCAGGATAACCCATATGTTAGGCCATAAAAGAAGTCTTCATAAATTTAGAAAGATTGAAAGCATACAGAATATCTTTTCTGATAATAATGAAATGAAACTAGAAATCAATAACAAAAGGAAAACTGGAACATTCACAAATATGTGGAAATTAAACAAGACTCTCTTGAGCAACCTATGGGTCAAAGAAGAAATCACAAGGGAAATTAGAAAATTCTTTGAGCCAAATGAAAACAAAACTCTGCATACCAAAACTTATGGGATGCAGTGAGAGCAGTGCTAAGAGAGAAATGTATATCTGCAAATGCAAGCATTAAAAATGCCCTTTATCATGTTGAGGAAGTTTCCTTCTATTGCTAGTTTATTGGGTGTTTTTGTCCTGAAGAGTTATGAATTTTATCAGATGCTTTTTCTGCCTCAACTGGGATGCTCATATGAGTTTTCCCCCCTTCATTCTGTTAATGTGGCATATGAGTTATATTGGTTGATTTTTCATATGTTCAACCATCATTGCATTCCAGGAATAAATCCCACCTGCTCATGGTGTTTAATCCTCTTAAAATGCAGCTGAATTCAATTTGCTAGATTTTGTTGAGGATTTTTGCAATATCTCATCAGGATATTGGTGCACAGTTTTCCTTGTAGTGTCTTTGTCTTGCTTTGGTATCAGAGTAATGCCGTCCTAATGAGTGTGTTAGAAAGTCTTCTCTCCAGTTTTCTGGAAGAGTTTGAAAAGGATAGGTAATTATTCTTCTTTAAATGTTTGATAGAATTTACCAGTGAAACCACCTGGTCCAGGGCCTTTTTTTGTTGGGTGGTTTTTGATCACCAATTCAATCTCCTTATTAGATACAGATCTATTCAGATTCTCTGTTTATTTATGATTCAGTTTTGGTAGATTGTGTGTCTCTAGGAATTTTTCCATTTCATCTCGGTTAACCGATGAGTTAGTAAATAATTGTTCATAACATTTTCTTATAATTCTTTTTATTTTCTTATAATTCTTTCTATATTTTTAGTAATTTGAGTCTTCTCTCTTTTTTTCTTAGTCTAGCTAAAGATTTGTCAACTTTATTGATCTTTTCAAAGAATCAACTTTTGGTTTCATTGATTTTTGCTATTGTTTTTCTATGCTGTATTTTATTTATCCTTCCCCTAATCTTTATTGTTTCTTTTTATCTGCTGGTTTTGGGTTTAGCTTGCCCTTCCTTTTCTAGTTCCATAGGGTATAAAGTTAAATTACTGATGTGAAATCTTTCTTCTTTTTTAATGTATGCGTTTACAGCTGTACATTTCTCTCTTAGCACTGCTCTCACTGCATCCCGTAAGTTTTGGTATATGGAGTTTTGTTTTCATTTGGCTCAAAGAATTTTCTAATTTCCCTTGTGATTTCTTCTTTAACCATTGGTTGCTCAAGAGTGTGTTGTTTAATTTCCACGTATTTGTGAATGTTCCAGTTTTCCTTTTGTTATTGATTTCTGGTTTCATTTCATTATTATCAGAAAAGATACTTTGTATGCTTTCAATCTTTTTGAATTTACTAAGACTTGTTATGGCCTAACATATGGTCTGTCCTGGAGTGTTCCATGTCCACTTGAGAAAAATGCGTATTCTGCTGCTTTTGGGTAGAGCGTTCTGTGTTTTATATACGTGGAGTGTTCTGGATAGTTACCTATCTATTCATCCAATCTCTCCATCTACCCATCCACCCACCATCTTTCTATCTATCTTACTATGGGACATTTATACCTGTTAAGTAGCCTGGAAAATTACACCCCTAGATGTTTTTGTGGCTGGTTTCTCCTCATCACTCAGATCTACGCTCAGATATTACCTCAGAGAAATTTTCTCTGACCACAGTGTCTAAAACTGCACCCATCTCACCACATCCCCAGTCACTCTCTATCTTGTTTCCTGGTTTGTTTTCTTCATAGCACTTATCACAATCTGAAATTACATGATTTTTTTTTTTTTGATCCTTTACTTGTTTGTTCTCTGTCTCTCTCAGTTGAATATAAGCTCAATAAAAGCAGAGACAGTTTTGTTCACCGCAAGAGCTTAATAAATATTTGATGAATATGTACTGGTTAACATTTGTTAAATGTCACCTGCTCTTCAAAATAGCACACTATTTTTACTTAAATAAATTTGTTTATATGGTTTTTCATGCTGGGAGATTTCAGAGGCAATTCTCATATCCTGTGTATTTTTTCTGTACTTTTTCCTCTGCTGAAGTTACTACTTTTAAATTTCATCAAAACTTTTTTGCCCTTGGTTGTGTTGGGATTAGAAAGCTGGTTATCTAGATCAGTTTACACTATATCCTTTACAATTTTATATGTTTCAATCAAATCCTTACTTTTTTCTTATACTGGTATTTCAGAGGTTAGAATAGTTTCTATTCTTTTCTGTATATGTACACTAATTATGTGTTAGTGTAATGTGTATTTCCTAGGGTGATTGTTCATTAAAGTAAGTAAAATTATTTAGTTTGGCTAATTGAAATGAATACTCTCTCATCAAAATTATGTATTTTATACCATATTTTAATAACCTATAAAGACAAAATTATTTGCTATTTTTAATTTGTCTCTTACTATCTTTAATGTTCCTTTTCTTCCTTATATCAGTGTCTCTCTTTATTCAGTCTCCCAGAATTGCTCATATTCTTATGTGATTTGAGCCTCAGATACAACCAAGTATTGCACTTGATCCAATACCTGGCACTTCTTTTCTGTCTCTGTACCTGTCCCTGACAACCTTACCTGTAAGCAATATTTTAGAATCTATTTTAAAATTAGATTAGTATTTAAGAAGCAAGAAAGTGAGATTGTTTAATACAAATCTGGGGTCAAACCACTACCTTGTTCTTATTTTCTCCTTAGGCATATTGCTTTTGTCGGTAATGGAAAAGTAGTGGCTGTAAGGGGCAGACATGACTCCCATGTTCTGGAAAGAATAGAAAGAAAACTCTCTTGCTTCGAAGTGAAATTGTGCTTCACCCAATTTTCACTGCATCTTCAAATCCTGTCCTTCTTGAAGCTAGCTTCTTATTCTAGGAGGCCTTCTCTTTTGTCTGGACTTCTTTCAGGAATTGTCATTCATATCACATTCTGGTACATTCTAGTTTTGTAAATGTTTCATGTTGTAGTACTGTTTCCCCCTCTACCCTGAATAATGTAGGGCTTCTTGAAGGCAAGACCATGCTTTAATAGAAAACAAACAAGCAGCTATTTAAATAGTACAGTAACTCTAAATTATATGTCCCATAGAATTCGACTTTAAAATAAATAAATATGTTAATTATCTAGTTTGTGAGAGGGAGTCTAGTCATTTAGATACAATTTCAAAGTCCTGAATTTGAGGTTAGTAAATAGAAAAGGACCATTCTTTACGAGACATCGTCATTTCTTCAGCGTACTTTTTAAGTTCTGTTCCCTCTCCTCACCCATCACTGCCACTCACCTCCATCATAATTAATTGCAGCTATTTTTATAGAGTAGTTAAAAATGTGCCAATATGCTAAACACTCCACATGTTATTTAAAGCTGACAACAGCCCTGCAAAATAAATATTACAATTGTTATTACTATTATTACTATTATAATTATTATTATCGAGATCTCGGTGCATAGAATTGTATTAAAATAATCCTTGGCTCATTCAGGACCTGTGTTTGTTTAGTTATTTAATTATTGATTTTTTAAAAAAATTTATTTATTTTATTTATTTATTTTGGGCTGCATTGGGTCTTCATTGCTGTGTACGGGCTTCTCACTGAGGTAGCTTCTCTTTGTTGCAGAGCACCGGCTCTAGGTGCACGGGCTTCAGTAGTTGTGGCTCGTGGACTCAGTTGCTCCACGGCATGTGGGTTCTTCCCGGACCAGGGCTCGAACCCGTGTCCCCTGCATTGGCAGGTGGATTCCTAACCACTGTGCCACCAAGGAAGCCCTAATTATTGATTTTTAATAAGGTCATAAGCACCTGTGATCCCACCACCTGAAACAAAATCTAGGACCATAACCTACATCTAATGTCTGCTCTTCATCAACCTGTTCCCCTGCCGCCTCCCACTGTAGGTCATAGAAAAGTAGATATTGTTGTTATCCAGCATTTTACAGATGACGAATCTGAGACTGCTGGAGGTTAAGAGGTTATTTTTAGATCACCCAGCTAGTAAATGGACTGTCTGGGATCCAGACCTAGGTGTGTCTAACTCTGACACTTCATCCTAAACTGCTCATGTGGCCTCCCAATTGTTTGTCTGCAAGATGGCTGAGAAGTGGTGCTCAGTGAAGTAAAGTAGATACTGGGACCTAAATCTGTGAAGAGACAATAATGACCTAAGAGTGTGCTGGTTCATCTTCAGCCTTGAGCTCTGTTTTGGTTTGCTTGTTTGTTTTCTTTACCCAGCCCTCTGTAGGTTTGTTCATCACTCAGCTGTCTCATGGCTGGGCATATTCCAGTTGGTTCAGGTTTCAAGATCTGAACCAAAAGGAGATATAATTAAGGGCAGCACTATGTAAATTACTTAGGCTTGAAAGAGAATTTTTTTTTTCTAAATGACCACCTTGTTGCAAATGGCAGTTTTTAAAATGGTAATTTCAGCATAAAGGCTTTATTTGTATACTGTAAAAAGAACCCTCTTTTGGTCTTCAGTTGATGGGGGCTGATATGCAGTCTGATGTTCTCTAGAGGAATATGTATAGATTTATACTTGGTTGTTTCATTCTGCTAGTATATTGCACTACAGATGAGAATACACGCACACACACACACACACACACACACACACTCTTTCCTCCTGTAATTCTATACTATATAGAAATGCATAGTTAAAAACAGAGACTAATTAGTATGGCTTTAAGAAACCCCATAGGACGTGTGCCCAGATACCCAGAATATCAATAGAACTGAAAGTACATCTGCTGGACATCACAGGGGTTTGTCTTCAGATAATTATTTCCTTTTTGGATTTAATGGAGAAGAATGTAGAACATGATACTGGAAACTTGTCGATTGACTGATTATTAACAACAGACTTAAACAGAAAGAAAGAGTGAATAACTGGGCATCAAGTGGTGATGAATGAGGAAGTTATTATGACAAAGGGAAGAAAAGGTCTCTGTTAATGCCAAGAGTGTGAAGCACAAAGACCAGGATATTCAGTTATCAAGTCCTTAACTCTTCACAGTGACCACTGAGGAATAAATAAGATTTATATAAATAATTTATAGAACTATATTTCCAGCTTCATATGAGAAATAATGTTACAAAAATAAAGCATGTCAGCAACTTATGTGAGGTGTTTTACCTAATTCCTAGTTGTAATTAGGTGGAGTTTTTTGTTTGTTTGCACTAATTAACTTAATTACATCCAGTACTTAGAAAATAAGGTAAACTGCTCAAAATTATGGCTCATACCTTTCTACTTGTGTTGTTGTTCACCATACCTAGGCTAGGAAGCAACCTTTCTACTTGTGTTGTTGTTCACCATACCTAGGCTAGGAAGCCTTTCTACTTGTGTTGTTGTTCACCATACCTAGGCTAGGAAGCAACCACATGGTATTTTTAGTATCTATTTGGCTGATACAGTGTTCTCAAAACTTGAGCACTGATAGACATTATTGTTTCCTTTTTTCAGTGATACAAATCCATATTTTCCCCTTGGATTCCAGTTAGCTGAATTGACTGCCTATGAGGTCCAAATGCCCAGTTTTTTCTAACTTCTTCAGAATATTTTTACCTCAAAATAAAAGAATGCACAAAGTAAGAGTTCTTCTGCCTTGTTCCAGTGTGAGTTCCAGTTTGTTTCTAATAGAGAGACTCTCTTTGAGCAGATGATGGATCCCATAGGGCAGCAGTCCCCAACCTTTTTGGCACCAGGGTCCGGTTTCGTGGCAGACAATTTTTCCACGGCGGGGGTGGAGGGGTTCAGGTGGTGATGTGAGCGATGGGGTGCGATGGGGAGCGGCAGATGAAGCTTTGCTTGCTGGTCTGCTCGCCAGCCTCTCACCTCCTGCTGTGCGGCCGGGTTCCTACCAGGTACCCCTGCCATAGAGCCCTGAGCAGATTATCAATTGACTCAGCACCTCCTATATATTATACATGATACCAGGCACAAAGCACAAGCCCAGAAGAAACCAGATCTATTTCCTGCCCTCAGGCTTAAGCGGAGTTTAGGGTCTTCTCTATGCCTTTTTCAAGCACCATTTCTCCTCTGAACTATATAGCACATTCTCAACTCTTCCAAGGCTGGTATTTAACTGGTACCATTCTAGATGCTTACAAGAGAAGTTACTTCATTACTTACAATGGAGGTCTTAGGGTATTTGGAACTAATTCTCCCTCTGAACTCGGGTTTAGAAGGACAGGGACTTGGGTAGGAGAGGGGGAGATAAATATTAAATAAATACGTACACAAGTAATAAATTATAATTGTGAAAAGACATTGTGAGAGACTGCTGTAGGTAGACCCTTGGCCAACTCAGTGGTGAGGCAGGGTAACCTTTCATTCAGGCAAGCTGCCTAGT
Organism: Balaenoptera borealis; assembly: GCF_965194805.1. NCBI lineage: Eukaryota > Metazoa > Chordata > Mammalia > Artiodactyla > Balaenopteridae > Balaenoptera > Balaenoptera borealis. The sequence goes on along the minus strand of NC_138866.1, from coordinate 171,685,269 downwards.
TAAACTCTATATAAGTTTTTAAATTTAATAGCAGTTTTATGACTGTACAAGTAATACTTTTTATTTTAAAAAAACTGAACAAGTTAAAGAATATGAAGAAGAAGAAAGTCACCTTAATCACATACAGAGAGAGAAAAAAAAAACTGTTTTCTATGTGTCTACATACATTGAATTTGTTTGTAGTCAGTTATGTCTGTTTATTCATGGTTTCCTCCTTTGCTTTTATTTTGCAATAGCTTTTCCCTTCTGCTACCTCCCAGATCATGTAAAGAGTATTCAAGTCTTTTCCAAATTCTTTTGTGATTTCATTTTTCTTTTGCTTTTAACTCTTTAATTCAGGCAATTTCATTTTTCTGTGAGTAGCCAGTTGTTCCAACCCCATTTATTGGTCATTTTTCTCACTGGTTTGAAATGCTTTCTTTATATTATAATATTCACTTATATATGTGCATCTGTTCCTGAACACTTTTTTTCCATTTAAAATTTTTTCCAGTGTCACACTGTTTTTATTAGAATCGCTTTAGACTACATTTTGATAACTGATCTCTATGTGCAGCCCACACTTCAGTATTATGCTTCACATTCTTGAAAAAAGGAGTGTCTACGTAAATTATTTGGAATTCCTCTGCATGGGAGATTTGTCTTTTTCTCCCCATTTATTTATTTATACAATCATCTGTATCAGTGGGACTGATGAGTGTTTATTTTATATTTCAGGTTATAACCCAATACTAATTTATTTATTTTATTGCTCAAATTATTCCAGCCTTGACCCTTGGGAGCTCTTTCGGTTGGCTCCTGTGTCTTTTTGACATACTCCATCAATTTGGTTTCTGTAGTTTGGTGTGTGTGTGTGTGTGTGTGTGTGTATAGGACTTTGTTATTTTCTGGCACTACAAGATGCTCCAGGCTCATCTTGTATGTCGCCTTACCCGGCCCTAGAATGAGCCATTGGTCCAAGGATCTCTAGTTCTTCAGTTGGAGAATGGTACTAGGAACAGAGCTTGATCTGGGCACTCATTGTCAGTCTTTGACTTTTGATCTTTCTGTGGCCTTATGTTTAGGTATATATCTTGTAAACATCATATACATAAGTTTTAAAAAAAGGTAGTCTTGTAATCTTGCTCTTTCAATTACAGAGTTTAGACTTTTTATGTTTGCTGTGGTTGTTCATATTAGGACTCATTTTTGTTATACTATTGATTTGTCCTATTTCTGTTTTTTGCTGGGTTATTGGTTTTTTTTGTTTTCTTCCTCCTTTCCTGTCTTCTTTTGAATTGATTAACTTTGCTTATGTTCCTTCTGTCTCATTCTGTTTTTCCCTCTACTTGTTTGAAAATTATATGCTCTGTGTATACTCTTTTAGTGGTTACCTCAGGTATTTTTACCTGCATTTAACTAAATAAAATCTGAAGTTAATCAACATCTTTACCTTGTTCCCAAACAATACAAGGACCTTAAGATGCTTTAAATGTGATTTCTAGCTCTCATATCATAATCTATTGTTGACCTATAGTTCAATTCTAGCATATTTTCCTCACAAAAATGTAAGCACTATATTATGGTTGTGCACATTCAATGTTTACTTAGTTTTGTCCACATAGTTGTTTCTCTATATAAACTTTAGAACCAGTTTGTTGATATCTGCAAAATAACTTGCTAGAATTTTTATTAGGATTGCATTGAATCTATAAATCAGGTTGGGAAGAACAGATATTTTGACAATATTGAGTTTTCCTATTCATGAACATTGAATATATCTCCATTTATTTAGATCTTCTTTGATTTCTTTCATCAGAGTTTTGTAGTTTTCCTCATATGGGTCTTGTGCATATTTTGTTAGATTTATACCTAAGCGTTTTATCTTTTGGTCGTGAATGTAAATGGTATTATGTTTTTAATGTCAAGTTCCAGTTGTTCATTGCTGGTGTATAGAAAGCAATTGACATGTGTATATTAACCTTGTATCCTGCAACCTTACTATAATTGCTAACTAGTTCCAAGAGATTTTTGGTTGAGTCTTTCAGATTTTCTACGTAGGCAAACATATCATCTGCAAACAAAAACAGTTTTATGTCTTCTTCCCAATCTGAATACCTTTTGTTTCCTTTTCTTGCCTTATTGTGTTAGTAGGACTTATAGTACAATTTTGAAAAGGAGTGGTGAGAGGAAATATTCTTGCCTTGTTCTTATTCTTAGTGGGAAACTTTCTACTTCCTCACCATTAAGTATAATGTTGTTAGTTTTTTTGGTTTTTGTGGGGGTTTTTTGTGGCTCTTCTTTATCAAGTTGAGGAAGTTCCCCTCTAGTCTTAGTTTATGAATGGATGTTGGATTTTGTCAAATGCTTTTTCTGCATCTATTGATATGATCATATAAATTTTCCTTTTAGCCTGTTGATGTGATGGCTTACATTCATTGATTTTCAAATGTTGAACCAGCTTTGCATAGATGTCATGAATCTCACTTGGTCATGGTCATAATTCCTTTTATACATGGTTGGTATCAATTTGCTAAAAATCTGTTGAGGATTTTTGTATCTATATTCATGAGAGATATTGGTTTGTGGTCTTCCTTTTCTGTAATATCTTTATCTGGTTTTGGTGTTAGGGTAATGCTGGACTCATAAAATAAGTTAGGGAATATCCCTCTGCTTCTATTTTCTGGAAGAGATTGTAAAGAATTGGTATAATTTCTTCCTTAAATGTTTGGTAGCATTCACCAGTGAACTCATCTGAGCCTGATACTTTCTGTTTTGGTGGCAGATTATTAGTTATTGATTCAATTTCTGTAATAGATATATGCCTATTCAGATTATCTATTTCTCCTTGTAAGAGTTTTGGTGGATTGCATCATTCAAGATTTTTGTCCCTTTAATCTATGTTATCAAATTTGTGGGCATAGATTTTTTCCTAAGAGTCATTTATTATTCATTTTATGCCCATAGGATCAGTAGTGATGGCTTTTCTTTCATTTCTGACATTAGTAATTTGTGTCTTCCCTCTTTTTTATTTAGTTAGCCTGGTTAGAAGTGAAAGTGGACTGAAGCTTGGTTGATACTGAATTCTCTAAAAAGTTTCATCTAGAAACAGACAACTCTTCCTCTCAGTTCAGCAAAGAAGTTATTTTTAAAAGCTAAGAAAGCTCCTTGGGTGGAAGGCTCAGAGAAGGGAGTCATCAGTACAGCCATTTTCTATGACAGAATTCCTGAAGTGTACAAAGGCTGCTGGGCTGCCAGGACATGGAAAACCTGATGAGACTGGAATCATATGTCAAATTGTCCAGCATAATTTCACTGGATACAGAATTCTAGATTGGTGATATTTTTCTTTAAATACTTTAAGTATTTTACTCTACACTTCTTGTATGCATGGTTTCTGAAAAGAAGTTGAATGTAATTCTTATCTTTGGTCTTTCATTGTACGTTTTTTCTCCTCTTTGGCATCTTTCAAAATTTTGTCTTTGCCTTTGATTTTCTGCAGTTTGACTATATGCCAAAGTGTAGATTTTTTGATATTTATCTTACTTGGTGTTATCTGAGCTTCCTGGATCTGTGGTTTGTTGTCTATCATTAATTTTGGACACTCAAGTCATTTTTGCTTCAGATATTTCTGTTCTCTTCTTTCTTTCTTCTCCTTCTTATTACCATTATGCATACATTACACCTTTTGTAATTGTCCCACAGTTCTTGGATATTCTGCTCTTTTTTTTTTTAATTGGTTTTCATATTATATTTCAGTCTTGGAAATTTCTACTAATATTTCTTCAAGCTCACTGATTCTTTCCTCAGCTATGTCCAGTCTATTGATGAGTCCATCAAAAGCATTCTTCATTTCTGTTATAGTGTTTTTGATTTCTAGCATTTCCTTTTGATTCATTCTTTGAGTTTCCATCTCTCTGCTTACATTAACCATCTGTTCCTGCATCATGTCCACTTTTTTTCATTAGAGTCCTTAGCATATTAATAGTTGTTTTAAATTCACAGTGTTGTCATTCCAACATCTCTGCCGTATCTAAGTTTCGTTCTGATACATGCTCTGTCTCTCTTTTTTTCTAAAGCCAGACATGATGTACTGGATAAAAGGAACTGAGGTAAATAGGCCTTTAGTGTGAGGTTTTATGTTTATCAGGCTAGGGGTTAGGCTGTGTTTACCGCTTGCTGTAGTTGTAGGTGTCAAAGGCACAAATTGCCCCTGGTGTCCTTGTTTTTATCTCTGCTGCATTCCTTGGGTTTCCCTAGAGACTTCTTCTTAAATAAGATCTGAGTCACACAGTTCTTTCCATTGTATCCCCCCGTTATTATACAAGAGACCTATTGATGAGGTGGTAACGTGTTGGGGGAGGGGAAGCATTCTATAGTCCTATGATTAAGTCTCAGTCTTTTATTTTTTAAATTTTTTTGAGAAGAAATATTATCTTTGAAAATTGTATGTTATATGTTATAATCCCTAAATATAAAAAATTCAACATGAAATGATTGGAATTCATAAAATATTTAATAATGAACATCTAATTAAAATAAAATTAGAAAAATACACATACTTAGGAATAAATATAACAGAAAATAAAAGGACCTATGTGAAGAAAACTGTACTTTTTTATTGAAATACAGGAAACTATGAAATATCATAATAAAATAGGATCTGAGTTAATGTAAAGACAGTTATATTCTGGAGGAAACTCAAAGTCATAAAAATGTCACTTATTCCTAAATTAATTATGAATGTAATAAAATTCCAGTCATACATCGAGTGATATATGATTTGCTTTTGTAACTAGTAAATTTAGTTTCAAGTTTGTATGAAAGAAAAAAATGGCTGAAAATTACCATGAAAAAAATTACAAAAAAGAATTACCAAAAAACCTGAAAAAGAAGAGTGAGGAGTTCCTTTCTTTCTCCAATATTAAGACATATTTAAGGGAATGTTAAAATTATATGCTTTGTAGGTCTCAGTCTTTTAGTGAGCCTGTGACCCTGGGCTGTGATCTTTACAAGTGCTTCTCAGTTTTGTTTTGTTTTGCTTTGGTTTGTGGAGTTAGGAAGGCTACAGTTGACTGGAGTTGGGTATTTCCCTTTCCCCACATTGGTTAGAGTCTGGTAAAACCCCAGTTAGTTAAGCTTTGGTAAAATAGTTTCTCTTGAGGGCAGGCCTTGTTAGAAGAAGAACAGAATTTTCTGGGCTTTTTTCAAATGGCTCCTTTTTGCCAGAAGTAGGAGGAGATTTTTCTCCAACTTCCCTGAGAGAGCCTGGTAAGACTTTTGGAGGTAGAACTCACAAAAGTGTTGAGGCCCCCCTAATACTGGATCCCCCTGGAATTTTTAACTCTTGAACTTGTCCACACAGGGCCTCCAGTACTTCATCAGTTACTGATTAGGTTTTCCTATCCTGGTACTAGTTCTTGTGGAAGCTTCTGCTCCTGGGCTTCTGCTTCTGTAAGTTGTATTCTCCGTATCTGCCCATCTGTCTCTCCAATTTTGGGAAGCAGTGGTTTGCCCTGTGACCTCATTTCTCTGGTGGATCTAAGAAGGGTTGTTGATTTTGTTTGTTCAGCTTTTCTCTTGTTGTGAAGACAGGAGTGATGACTTTCAAGCTCCTTACACGCTGGACTGGAAACTGGAAGTTCTTTGCATTCTTTTTTCTGTGTTTTTTGATTTTTCACTGTGCCTTATTCATATTTTAAAGAGTTTGGGAATGGCCTACAAAACTGATTGTGTGCATGTTATTTAAATGGAAATTAGATATTAAAGCTATGAAAAGAATGAAGCAAGAATGCTGTTCATATTGGTTGTTATAGTTATTGTGCCTGAGTGTTACACTGAGCCAAGAATTTCCTGATAGTGAAATCAAAAGAGAGAAATATTATGGGTTACAGAGTTATCTTTCCCGGCCGAGTGAGCATACCAATTTTTGAGTCAGGACAATATTCTCCTGCTTCAACCTTCTAAAGTAAATCTACCACATGGAATAAACAAGTGGAACACTGAGCAATAGAAATATAACAGAAACAGAAAATGTTTTCATCCATCGTTGGCAGATACATATGTTATTTTATATTGCCCTTTTTCATAGTGACTTCCATTAAAGACCAACATTAATGTTTGACTCCATTAAGGCAGTTCTGAGAGGGTCTATTTTAATATGCTCCTGATGAATATTGATATAAGGTGACTCTAGGCTGGAACGTTTACAACCTTAAGGAAAGAATGGGTGGCGTGGGACTCTGTCTTTGTTAAATATAACTTTTCTCACTGGGGCTTTAGTACTTGTGTTAGCTGGGGCCCAATAAAGACACCACTTTTTACAACCACACTCTGAACTAACTGAAAAATAAAATATATTGTAAGCAGATGGAGGTCACAAACATCACCTTCATTACTCGTTAAGGCTGATTTTGGAAAATGTGGCTTCTAGGTGTAGGCAAGAAGACTCCTCACTACTGAACCCCAGAAACAGACTGATGAATCTACAGGGTGTCGGGCAGCGCTGGACCAGGGAAGGCCCTCACAAAGGGATTGGGAGGAGCAGAGAAAAAAATGTGCTCTTTTCCCAAGTGAAAGTGGAGGAGTTAAGCCAGTACATACCCACTTTTGACTTCCAAACTCCCCAGTCAGATTAGCTCACAAGGGCAGAGAGAAGCCAAGACGTTTTGTTACTTGGATTCTTCCCCTAGGAAGGAAGCAAGAGGAGTAGGGAAGAAGCATTCACAAAAGTGTATCTGGATAGGTGATTCAAGGTTCTACTCTCTGGCAAGAGCTTTAAAGCAGTGGCTGCTGATTTAAGACATATTCATAATATCAGTAACACTTGTGGATGTCACATCTGCATTTCTGTTATGAAAGTTGAGAGTTTTAAGCAGCTGGTCGCTCAGACGGAGGATGCCCACCTTGGCTTGAGCTGGTGGACGGGGTAACCTGTGAGCAAGGCCAAAATCCTCTTCAAGAAGCGCTGGCAGGTGTTTGATTGGGATGCCCCACTTGTACACCATGGTGCATGAACGAAGCGATTTTGGCCTAGAAAACAATGCATTCTCTGCTTTTAGAGTTGTAACAAAAGGTCAGTCATACCCAGGGAAAGGCCAGAGTCTAAGCAGCATAAGCTCTTGGTATGAACACTGGGCTACATTAGCTGAAAAATGTACTCCCCCCCCACCCAGGTAACAAACACAGTGACTTCCTATGGGGAGTTTAGCGTTCTGAAATAAAATTCATTTTTGGGATAGTTGGAGGTTTTGTGGTAAGATACATTTTATTTTAAAGGGAAAGATGAGAAATCGAGATAATAGATATGTGGGGGAAAAGTAGATATCTAGGGTCTCCTTTTTGATTTGCTGCCAAAATATTAACCAAACTGTGTCTTATTAAGCAAGTCAGTAATTTAATGGGTTAGGCTAATTAACCACAAACAGTCAAGTTTTAGTGACATAGCTATACCACAAACCAGCACTGGGAACTGTGCACAGTAAGTGGTCTGAGCTGTTACAGAGTTCAACTGGGTTGTCCAGAGCAGAATTTCCACCTTTTGCAGTTTCCTTTCAAGGGTTCCACTGGGAGCTTAATATGAGCAGCTGAAAAGTGTACATAACTGTTAGCGCTTCCATTTCTCTCAGCAAAGGGATTTAATTAAACTCAGTTATACACGTAATTCACACATCTTTGATTGTTCTTTCTAAGCCCCTTTCAACATTGCTTTGGCTGCTAATTTGCAGCTTGCTTGGAGTGGAGGGGAAAGACTTATGCAGAATAAATATATTCAGTATTTTTCTTTGTTTAATAAAGATGGAGCTGATAAACACATCCAGTAATTAGGGGAAACTGTATGTATGCCCTGGAAGAAGGAAATTTGGATAATAATAATTTCATAAAGTTAGTGAGAGTCACTATTATTCTATACTTATTGGCCCACGACAAATTGAATTCCTTTTTCTTCATGTTTGTTGGAGGTGTCATGGGTTACAGTGTTTCAGAATCTACATTTGATCTAAATTAGACTGAATGCTAAGTTCTTCACTAGGTAAATGCATTATAAAGGAAAGAAGAGAATTGGCGATCTCTGCTGAATTTCAGTTATCCAAAACCAGATTTCAGACCATTCATCTACTTAGAAACCATTGATAGCTCTCCACTACCCACAGAATAACTCCTATAAAAGCAAATTTGGTGAAATTTGCTTCCATAATTTGGCCTGATTCTAACTCTCCAGAGACTAAACACTCTTATGTCTAGTCGTATTAATCTGTGGCTTTTCTTCAGACCCTGCATGTTTCCCCTTGTCTGCTATTGTCTGCTTAATCAATCCTTTATGCTGTGTAGCACAGTGGTTACAAGCACAGCCTCTGTGTTTCAGACTTGGCTCTACTGCTTAGTAGTTGAGCAGTCTTGGACAAATTTCTTAATCTATCGGTGCCTCAGTATATGTATCAATAAAAATGGAGCTAATAATAATATTTATCTCCTAGTGTTGCCATGAGAATGAAGTGGAATATTGCATATAAACTGCTTAAAACAATGCTTGGCTCATAGCAAGCATGCCATAAGTATTAGCTCTGATGCTAATGGTGATGATGATGATGATGGTCATGATGGTGAATGGAATGCCCTTCTCCAGCGTCTACTTATTAAAAATTTTGCTCATTCTAGGTCAATTCAAATTCCACCTTCTCTAAGAAGCCATCCCTCACTTCCCCATATTTCTAGTTTGTATTTATTTAAGTGGACTAAAATACATGTTGAAGAGTGATGGTATATGGGAGAACATAAGTAGGACCAACTAGCTTCATGAAGAAACTGAATTTTGATTGAAATTTTCTAATGCAGTGGTCATTAACATAAGTTAACAGAGAGAAAAACGGTCAATCTGAGTGAAGAGATAGATGGGGTGATGTAAGATAGGAAAAAGCAGAACGTTTATGAGAAAATGTCATGGGTTTTTGTTTGGCTATACATAAAGTTATCCGAGGGAGGATGTGATTCGTATGCTGAGGAAACAGGACAGGGCTAGAGAGATTATCTCTAGCTGTGTTGTGAAATTCCAGTGAACAGACCTTCAGAGATCTTTCACTTTCTTCCATTACCTGTCTATTTTATTTTTATAAATATTTGTGTGCAGCACATTTTTATAATAGTATCTTCTTTATATTCATAACACATTGATGTAGTTAACAGAAGGCAAATAAGATCCCTGTTTTATGGGAAGGTGACTCCAAGAAGTTAATCGAATGGCCCAGGTCTCAGACCCTTAGAAGGGATGCCAGAGTGTCCTTTACTAAGTCATTGATGATCATATGAAATAGTATGGTCCTGATACAGACAGTGTGGTACTCTATTCAGTTCTAGTGTGCTGAATACACCATGCTATGGGCTGCAGTAATGCAGCTATGTTTTTCTTTGGATTACCTGTAGTACCTCATCTGCATGTTCTGCACTCATTATAGTAGGATTCCTGTCGTGTCCCAACACTTTTTCAGGCCTGAGAAGGTAAAGCCTCATTATAGCCAGAATGACTTGGTCCCACTCAACTGTAGGCAATGAGGCTAAGAAAGCTCTTACTGAATTCTCTAGTTAATCCCTGTAAGTCAGACATATTTAATGGATTTACCCATCTGCTGCTAAGATATAGAATTAATCTTCTACAAGGTAACCTATATATGGGCACTCTGGACACACACAAACCTATTCTTGCTGTGTTCTTGCTCCCCTCTTGTGTTTCTTATTTGCACAAGGACCTGAGGCTTCCCTGAATCTCGTAGCAGTTGACCAAGGTTCTGGTACTCTGCCTAGCCTTTACCATCACTGTTCTCAGAGATTATGTCCCCCAGGAACTGGCTGAGGCTTTGTTCTTAACTAGATATTCCACTAGTAACCATGGTACCATTGCCATTCTCTGTCTACTGAGTTTGGCCACCAGCACAAGCCACAGGTTAGTCCTGGGGTTACTACACTCATTGGACTCTGCCCACTGGGGGTCAATCCAATTCCTAGGTTACTTTTCTATAGACAATCTCTGCCCATTGCAGACTAGCCTGCTGGAGAGATCTCACTACGCTTGTAGCTTGTGTTTATACCCAAGACCCTTGAGCTGAATTTACCCCAGACCCTGAGTGTCCCTCTTTAAAAAATATGTGGAAAGAAAATGAGGTATTCCTCTATAGGCTGGTTGAATATTTAGCAGCAGTCTGCCTCACTTTCAAACCTCCCTTATTTTATTTTAACTTTTCTTTAGTAAGGATATATAATAATTTTTAAAGTATTTTAGATGTCATTGTTAGTAGCTTTGAAAAAAAACCCTTCTATTTTCTATATTCCAAGTGTCTTCAGTTTTCCACAACTGTCATTGAAATCTCTTTCTGATGGTCTTTCATTCTTATTGTTGTTGTTGTTGTTTTTAAGTGTGTCCCTTCAGCCATGTGTACTGTACAACCAAGCTTAATAGACAGACTGAAGTTCTAGGCTTTGAGCCCCCCAGTTGGCTCAATCAAGACCTAAAGAGCCAACACAAGAGCTGATGTACGCAAGGGATGGATGTCCTCACTGGGAGCATTCCAGTTAGGGACAATGACTTTTTGCTTGAGGAATTGCTGATTCAAATGTGTATGAGTTAGGCAGGGACTTGATTGTACTTGCAATGCAATGCTCAATAAACATTGCCATTGGAACTTCCCTGGTGGTCCAGTGGTAAAGAATCCACCTTCCAATGCAGGGGACAAGGGTTCGATCCCTGGTTGGGGAACTAAGATCCCACATGCCACGGGGTAACTAAGCCTGCATACCACAACTACTGAGCTCGCACGCCTCAATGAGAGAGCCCACGTGCTGCAAACTACAGAGACCACGCACTCTGGAGCCCCTGCACCACAACTAGAGAGAGAAAACCTGCACACCGCAACTAGAGAGAAGCCTGCACACCACAACAAAGAGCCCGCGCTGTAGCCAAAGTTCCCGAATGCCTCAACGAAGACCCCGCGTGCCTCAGCTAAGACCCAATGCAGCCAAAAAAATAAAGAAAATAAATAAATAAACAAATATTAAAAAAAAACATGGCCATCACCTTTCCCAGCATTGTTATCATCATTGTGAGCTGATATTCTTTAGGAACAAGCCTACACTTTTGTGGATATGCGTTTTAGGAATACATTCTCTGTGCATAAAGTGCTGTAAGATGGGGTGGAATAACTTTGTAAAAGTGAATGAGTTTTCATTTTTAAAAAAATATTTTCTTTTATTTATTTATTTATTTCTTGGCTGCGTTGGGTCTTCGTTGTGGTGCGCAGTCTTCTCATTGCGGTAGCTTCTCTTGTTGCGGAGCACGGGCTCTAGGTGCGCGGGCTTCAGTAGTTGCGGTGCACGGGCTCAGTGACTCACAAGCTCTAGAGCGCAGGCTCAGTAGTTGTGGTGTACAGGCTTAGTTGCTCCGCGGCACGTGGGATCTTCCCAGACCAGGGCTCAAACCTGTGTCCCCTGCATTGGTGGGCGGATTCTTAACCACTGTGCCACCAGGGAAGTCTGAGTTTTAATTTCTTATGTTCAACTTTGGTTCAGAGGATAAGTGAAGCAAACAACATGGTAGAAGGTGTCAGTTCAATATAGCAGAGGTGCAGCACTATGTGCAGAAATGGTAAAGGTCAGGGAAGTCAACTGATGTCAGGGAGGGAGCCAGGAACTCCACTGACTAATCAATCAATTGATTGTTTAGGGCCTTGTACACTTGGTGAGAGGAAAGTGATAGGAAGGAAGCCTTTACATAAGGTTTTTGAGGAAGGGAGTGTCGTGACCACACTTTCGTCCTAACAGGCTCCTTCTGTCTGCTGTGAAGAGAGTGGACTGTAAGGGCCAAGAGGGGAAGCCGGGGGGCCCCATGAGGTCCTGTCGATGTAGCGCAGGGGTGAGATGGCTGTGGCTATGTTTGGAAGGTAGGCGTGGAGATAGTAAAATGTTGTATCAAACAAACACTGAACAATAATTCATACAAATAATTAACTTAGCATAAGTGCTAAAAAAGAAAAATGTTAAAATGCTAAAAATTAAACATATTAGGAAAAAGAATTTATGATAATATGGCAAAGAATGAGTAGCCTAATATCAATACATAAGGAACTCATTACATGATAGGAAAACATAAAGTCTGTAATAAAGTGTCCACTCTGCTTGCCTTTGTGAGCTGATTGATTGACATTTATTCACAAACTTCGTAACAGATTCTGGACAAGTATGTTGACTTTAAAAAAATCTTGGGACTTCTCTGGTGGCGCAGTGGTTAAGAATCTGCCTGCCAGTGCAGGGGACATGGGTTCGAGCCCTGGTCCGGGAATATCCCACATGCTGCGGAGCACGTCAGCCCGTGCACCACAACTACTGAGCCCACATGCCACAACTACTGAAGCCCGCGCACCTAGAGCCCATGGTCCACAACGAGAGAAGCCACCACAATGAGAAGCCCACGCACCGCAACAAAGAGTAGCCCCTGCTCGCCGCAACTATAGAAAGCCCGCGTGCAGGAACCAAGACCCAACGCAGCCAAAAATAAATAAATAAATAAATTTATTAAAAAAATAAATAAATAAAATAAAATAAAAAATCTAGTGATGTCCAGAGAGAAAAGAAAAACTTTTTCAAAGTGGATGGAATTCATTCACTGGACCAGAAAGGGTCACTATTTCTGAGAGTCAGAACAGTTCAAAATACTTGAGTTAAAAAACATAAATAATGTGTTTTAATATAATCTAGATGATATAAATTGAAATCTTCATCTAGTTTTTATTGTTGTCGTTTAAAAATATTACCAATAGAATGTAAATTGGTGCAGCCACTATTAAAAAGTGTGGAGTTTCCTCAAGAAATTAAAAATAGAACTACCATGTGATTCAGCAATTCCACTTCTGGGTATTTTTCTGAAGAAAACAAAAACACGAATTCAAAAAGATGTATGCACGTCTAGGTTCATTGCAGCATTATATGCAAGAGCCAAGATATGGCAGCAACCTAAGTGTCCATCAACAGATGAATGGATAAAGAAGATGTGGTATATATAAAATATATGCAATGGAATACTCCTCAGCCATAAAAAGGAATGAAATCTTGCCATTTTCCGCAACATGGATGGACCTAGAGACTATTAGGCTGAGTGAAATTAGTCAGACAGAGAAAGACAAATACTGTATGATTTCATTTATGTGTCGAAACAAAACAAATGAACAAACATAAAACAGAAGCAGACTCAACCACTCGAACTGGTGGTTGCCAGAGGGGTGGGAGGGATGAGTGAAACAGGTGAGGGAGACTAAGACATAGGGACTTCCAGTTATAAAATCAACAGGTCACGGGGCTGTAATGAACAGTGTAGGGAATAGAGTCAGTAATATTGTAGGAGCTGTATATGGTGACACATAGTAACTAGACCTGCAGGGGTGATCATTTTGTAATGTGTAAAAGCAGTGAGTCACTATGCTGTACACCTGAAACTAATGTAAGATTGTAAGTCAACTATGCTTCAATAAAAAAAATTCCCAGTGGAATAGTTTATATGTGAAGAATCTAGAAAACTGAGAAGAAAGGCAGGCCAGTGTTGCTGGACCTCAACTAGGGGCAGAACGGGCGGACGGGTGCCGCCCAGTGGACGCGGGCTGGAGTGGGAGACGGGGGTACAGAGAGAAGTGACAGAAGTCACGAGATAGCTGCCCAGACGAGGCTATAAGCTCTGGGGAAACACCCCTAGTTGCTCCCAGAAATCTTCTCAGGAGATTTACTAGAGGGTGTATTGTCTTGTTATCCCAATACATTTCCCACCCAAACAGTTATTCTTCTGCAAAGCAGAGTAAAACACCCCTGAAAATAAAGGTCATATTTACGGAAGCTCGAGCCGGAAAACCAACCAAAGTAGATGGCTTGTTCACCTCTACAGACAACTCAGGGGCGTAATTCATACCGACAGCGTCTGAGACTGCCGGGTTACAAAAGGCCTTCTTCACACTTCAGAAGGAGCCAGGAGACGCGCCCAGTACAGAACCCATTCATGAGTCCACGGGCAGGTAGAAAGCCATCATCAAATCCTCCTCGGCCCGCCCCCCCCCGGCAGCTCCACTTACTAGATGTATGAGCACTGCGGCAACCTTGTCCTCAGCTTTGTATTGTGAATAGTACATTTAAAAATAAATATTTAGTGCTCAGAGCGCTGCTTCAAAAATCTGTATTATAATTAAATCAGCTATTGAGAAAAGAGGTAGCAGCTTGCAGAGTCACTCTAAAAAAAACCCAGTGAAGACTATGTATATAACACACACACACACATGTTATTTATAAGATAGTGCAGGGCTTCCCTGGTGGTTCAGTGGTTGAGAATCCACCTGCCAATGCAGGGGACACGGGTTCGAGCCCTGGTCTGGGAGGATCCCACGTGCTGTGGAGCAACTGGGCCCGTGAGCCACAACTACTGAGCCTGCGCGTCTGGAGCCTGTGCTCTGCAACAGGAGGGGCCGCGATAGTGAGAGGCGTGCGCACGGCGATGAAGAGTGGCCCCCGCTTGCCGCAACTGGAGAAAGCCCTCGCACAGAGGCAAGGACCCAACACAGCCAAAAATTTAAAAATAAATAAATAAATTTATTAAAAAAAAAAATAGTGCAAAAGCTGTATTGGTGAGGGAGTGAGGAGAGATGGACTCATACAGTTTGAGCATTAAGACTGCATCTCTTAAATCCTCCTGCAAATCTGCTCTCATCCTCGTGGGGGAAATCAGAATGAACTATGAACACTGGTGTTTCGTTTTGTGTTCTTTCTTCTGAGTGGAGCACAGTGCTGGCGGTAAAGAGGAGACCTGGGCTGAGGCAGGACCATGAAGTCCACCTAGTGTTTATGCCAAGACGTGCTGTCTAGGAAGACGCCAGATTTGGACCACGGCCTGGTGCAGCATGCTCCTTCTCTTCCCTGACCTGTGACGCGCAAAAGAAACACACCCTGGATGATTTTTTCAAAGTGTTGAAATGTTACTGCAAAGCCCTTATGACTGCTGGGGTGCCGGGGGGGACTAGCTTTGGGGAATTAGTGGGAACCAGGGATGATGCTGGGAAGAGGCAGGGACCGCTCTGGATACGACCAGGGAACCAGCCTTCGGGGCGGTGGGTGTCCCTGCAGCGCCCCTCTGTGCCCTCAGCGCCCGGCCGCCAACGCTGCCAGGCCCAGGCTGCTGTCCCCCGGTGCTGAATGGGCTGCGCTGCACTTGATTCATGTCTGGAGCAGCTCCATTGATCTGCGTCCAACCGCAAAGGAGACTGAGAACTTGGGGATCCAGACCTTTCAGCCATGTTTCCCCCACGATGCTCACAAGGTAGGGAATTCCTCGCCCAGAGGGATTCGGATGCTGGGCTATAGAAAACAAAAAACACAAAAACGACCTCCCAAAAATGTCACGAGACACCAGGCTTAAGATGCAGAATGCGGTTGATCAGTTAATTGCTGCCAAACTCAAAATATGGCAGAAGTTCCCATCAAACTGTGTTCAAATTCTGTGATTGCCAGTGAAGGAAAACCCCAGTCTCCAGTTAGAGAGGACGAGCCTTTTCCTTAATTCTGCACTGGTGTTCAAGAAGCCGTGTGCCTTCAGGCCAACAAGTGACACTTGAGCTTTTTTTTTTTTTTCTCTCGCCACTTCCTTTTGTGAGTGACTCTCTGGATCCAGGGCCACGAACAGCTGTGCCCCCTCGCTGGCTGTTGCCACGAGGGAGGGCGTCCCCTCCGCCACACACCCTGCGAATCAGCCTCTGAGCTAGTTCCGCTTGGTTCTTACTGCAAAGGAGAAGCTAATTAAAAAGCCAAACTAAAAGACCATAGATGTTTCCTTCCATCTTCACGTTCTGTAGAACAGACATGTATGTGGATGTTTGCATGATTTGCAAGAGAAAGAAATCCTTCAGCAGAGTGACCAGCTAAGCATTGCCCCCATGTAAACCAACCCACGTACAATGCAGAAGATGAGGACACACTAAATAAATCTGGAGTGTTCCAAACTGCATCTGTGCATATCTCATAAAGATTTAAATGGGAGAAGAAAGGGAAAATAAAGAAAAGAAAAAGTATGACTGTATGACTCGGGAGAAAGGTAAACTGTTTAAGCTATCTGGCATCTGATACCGTGGGTGATATCTTGCCAAGGGTATCTGTCAGAGAGATTTTTTTTTTTCAATGAAAGTGCGTATCTGGCAACCTTCCCATGATTTGTGGAATGCATCTAGAGCACTGTCTCTGCAATGGGTGGTCAGCCGACTCTCCTAAAGTTTCACTTGACAGTTGCTTTTTAACAAACTCTGAGCCCCAGTAAGGCCTCCCAGACCTTTCATGTGTTTTCTCTTTGCGGCTGCTCACAGCTGACTCATGTCAGTGGTCACTTAAAGTCTGTTTTCCTTGTTATTTACCAAAGCGTTGGAGATGTGTCTTGCAGATGGCAGATTGTTTTAATGTTGGCTTATAACAAGTCATGTCAATCTGTTTGCACTTCAGATATCCTGAGTGCCAATTGAGCTAGAGAAGAGTTAACTCTTGGGGTGAGAAGTCTTTATGATATTTTAGAGAAGAAAAAAATAATACATATACATGTGTATATATATATGTAAATACACACACACACACACACACACACACACACACACACACACATATATTGGTCTTAAGAAAACCCATGCTTTCAAAAAAGAGGAAGTGTGCTCTTCAGAACCCAGCAGTCGGGAGATAAAACTAGAATAATTCAGTTTAGCTACTTAGGCCTGGGGTTCCTCAACAGACATGATAATAGAATGTAAATATTGATATCCAGCTGTCAGCCCATTGGCCTTCCTCACAGAGGTTAGGAGAACTTGGCTTCCCTTGCTGAGAGCTGGCAAAGGACAGGCGGGAAATTCAGACAAGAATATATTTATCAGATTTTTCCTTCTAAGTTTGAGGCTTTAAAAAAACCACAGAGGAAACGCAGGGCTTCCTCTCCGATGGGTCTTGCTTGCTCCACTCTTACCTTTGCCATCTGTCACAGTTCCAAGGGCCCAAGCGGTTGGATCCTTCTGAGCACTTTTCTAATAGGTTAAATTAGACCTGGACGGACGGTACCTGACCTGACTTAGCTCTAAGGCGTAGAGCTTGGCCTTGAGAGCTGCATGCTTGCCACTAACCTACTCGCCTCCCACTGGGCCCCCTTGCCTTTGCTTTCACCCCACTTGGGTCTACCTTCCCCTTTTACAGCCTGAGTGAGTCTTCCAAAGAGCCAATCCTATCATGGCAGCCTGTATTTAAAGCTCTCCAACTGGGACCCACTGTTTAGTGGAGTCTTTTCATTTGGTTTGCACTCTGACAATATTCAAGTAAAGAAAACATCAGGTAATGGTAAGTGCTACGATGGAATAAAACACGATAGAGGGAGAAAATGACTGGGGCTACTCTATGTAGGGTCAGGAAGAGCCTCGCTAAGAAAGGTGACATTTTCACAGAGATCCGAGTGAAAAGAAGTGGCCAGACTTGTGCAGATCTGAGAGAAGTCCAGGCAGAAGGAATAGCAAAAACCCCGAAAGCAGCTATTTGGAGAACATTGGAGCCTGGGGCAAGGAAGAAGGACTGGGGTCTGTCAGGCAGTGGTGGAGCCTTGAAGTCTATGTAGATCTTCTATCATCATGATGGTAGAGTTTTAAATGGGGGTGGGGGAAGTGGGGGGTGGTTATATAATCTGGTGTACAGTTTTGAAATATCTCCTTGGCTGCTATGTAGAGAATGAATTATGTATGTGTGGGCAGAAGGAGTGGAAGCAATGATCTCAGTGACCAGCCTGTCACAGCAGTCCAGGAAAAAGATGCTTCTGGCTTAGGCTTAGGGAGTATCAGTATAGTGGGGACAATGGATGGATTTGGGATGTGGTTTGGAGGTAGAGTTGACAGACTTTGCTGATGAGTCGGAGGTGAGGGAGAGGACTATGCAATGATGGAGGGTTTTTTGGCTTGAACAACTGGGGAGGTGGCAGTGCCATCTATTAAGGCCAGGAAGATTCGAGAAAGAGCAGATCTGTAGAGGGGGACACAAAGAGTCACGTCCTGATTTGGCCATGGGAGCTGTGGGATGGCTATCAGAAACCAAAGTGGAGGTGTTAGGCAGGCAATTAGATGTGCTATCCTAGAGTTTATGTCAGGAATTCCACGTTAGATTGGAACTAGAATGTAAACTTAAAAAGTAAAATGAAAAAGTGCTGAAAGAAAACTAAGATAGCTATTTTTATAATCTTAGAGTATTGTAAAAATACTGTTTCAAGTCATAAAAGACTAACAGATTTGACTATATACAATTTTTTGAGGTATAATTGACATATAACATTAAATTAGTTTCAGGTGTACAGCATAATGATTTGATATTTGTACATATTGCAAAATCACCATCACAATAAGTCTAGTTAACATTCGTCACCTTACATAATCACAAAACTTTTTTTCTTGTGATGAGAACCTTAAGACCTACTCTCTTAGCAACTTCCAAATATGCAATATAGTATTATTAACCATATTCACCATGCTGTACATCCCCATAATTTATTTATTTTATTTTATTTTATTTATTTATTTTTAAAAAATTTATTTATTTATGTATTTTTATTTATATTTTGGCCATGTTGGGTCTTCATTGCTGTGCGCAGGCTTTCTCTAGTTGCGATGAGTGGGGGCTACTCTTTGATGCGGTGCGCGGGCTTCTCATTGTGGTGGCTTCTCTTGTTGTGGAGCACAGGCTCTAGGTGCGCGGGCTTCAGTAGTTGTGGCACGCGGGCTCAGTAGTTGTGGCTCACGGGCTCTAGAGCACAGGCTCAGTAGTTGTGGCGCATGGGCTTAGTTGCTCTGCGGCATGTGGGACCTTCCTGGAGCAGGGCTCAAACCCATGTCCCCTGCACTGGCAGGCGGATTCTTAACCACTGCGCCACCAGTGAAGTCCCAATTTATTTCTATTATAACTGGGGGTTTGTACCTTTTGGCCTCCTTCACCCATTTCACCCTCCCACCAGCCCCCACCCCTGGCAAACACCAGTCTGTTCTCTGTACATATGAGCTTGTTTTTTGTTGTTGTTTTTAAGTGATATATGGTATTTGTCTTTCTCTGACTTATTTCACTTACCATAGTGCCCTCAAGGTCCATCCATGTCACAAATGGCAAGATTTCATTCTTTTATATAGCTGAATAATATTCCACTGTATAATATATACCATATCTATTTATCCATTGGTGGACATTTAGGTTGCTTCCATATCCTGGCTTTTGTAAATAATGCTGCAATGAACATAGGGGTGCATATATCTTTTCAAGTTAGTTATTTTGTTTTCTTTGGATAAATATCCAGAAATGGAATTACTGAATCATATGATAGTTTATTTTTAATTTATTGAGGAACCTCCATACTGTTTTCCATAGTGGCTGCACGAGTTTACATTCCCACAAACAGTGCACAGCATTCCCTTTTCTCCACATCCTCACCAGCACTTGTTATTTCTGCCTTTTAGCCATTCTGACAGGTGTGAGGTGATATCTCATTACAGTCTTGATTTGCATTTCCCTGATGATTAGTGATGTTGAGCCCCTTTTCATGTACCTGTTGGCCATCTGTATGGCTTCTTTGGAAAAATGTGTATTCAGATCCTTTGTCCCTTTTTAATTGGATTGTTTGGGGGTTTTTGGTATTGAGTTGTATGCATTCTTTATGTATTTTGGATATTAACTCCTTATCAGACACATGATTTGCAAATATATTCTCTCATCTGGTAGATTTTCTTTTTGTTTTATTGATGGTTTCCTTTGTTATGCCGAAGCTTTTTAGTTTGATGTGGTTCCACTGGTTTATTTTTACTTTTTTGCCTTTGCTTTTGGTGTTAGATCCAAAAACTCATCACCAAGACCAATGTCAAGGAGCTTACCACCTAGGTTTTCTTCTAGAAGTTTTGTGGTTTCAGGTCTTACATTGTAGTCTTTAATCCATTTTAAGTTGATTTTTGTGTATGGTGTAAGATAGTGGTCCAGTTTCATTCTTTTGCATGTGGCTGTCCAATTTTCCCAACACCATTTATTGAAGAGACTGTTCTTTCCCCATTGTATATTCTTGGCTCCTTTGTTGTAAATTAATTGATCATATATGCGTGTGTTTGTTTCTGGGCTGTCTATTCTGTTCCATTGATCTATGTGTCTGTTTTTATGCCAATACCACACTGTTGTGATTACTATAGCTTTATAATATAGTTTGAAATCTAGGCGCATGATGGCTCCAGCTTTGTTTTTTCTCAAGTTTGCTTTGGCTATTCAGGTTCTTTTGTGGTTCCATGCAAATTTTAGGATTGTTTTTCTAGTTCTATGAAAAAAGCCATTGGAATTTTGATAGGGATGGCACTGAATCTGTAGATTGCTTTGGATAGTATGGACATTTTAACAATATTAATTCTTTCAGTCTCTGAGCATGGGGATTTATTTGTGTCTTCTTCAGTTTCTTTCATTAATGTCTTAGAGTTTTCAGTGTACAGGTCTTTTACTATCTTGGTTAAATTTATTCCTAGGTATTTTTTATGTAATTGTAAATGGGATTATTTTTTAAATTTCTCTCTCTGATAGTTCATTATTAGTATATAGAAATGCAACAGATTTTTGTATATTGATTTTATAGCCCGCAAATTTACTGAATTAATTTATTGGTTCCAACAGTTTTTTGGTGGGGTCTTCAGGGCTTTTTATATGCAGTATCATGTCATCTGGAAATAGTGACAGTTTTACTTTTTCCTGTTTAATTTGGATGCCTTTTACTTCTTTTTCTTGTCTGACTGCTCTGGCTAGAACTTCCAATACTATGTTGAATAAAAGTCGCAAGAGTGGCATCCTTGTTGTGTTCCTGATCTTAGAGGAAATGCTTTTAGTTTTCACCACTGAGTATGATGTTAACTGTGGGCTTGTCATATATGACCTTTGTTACGTTGAGGTATGTTCCCTCTATACTTACTTTGTTGAGAGTTTTTTTTTTTTTTCTCATAAATAAATGCTGAATTTTGTCAAGTACTTTTTCTACATCTATTGAGATGATCATATGAGTTTTATTATTTGTTCTGTTAATGTGGTATATCACATTGATTGATATCTGAATGTTGAACCATCATTGCATCCCTGGAATAAATCCCACTTGATCATAATGTATGATCCTTTTAATGTATTGTTGAGTTCTGTTTGCTAATATTTTGCTGAGGATTTTTTCATCTCTGTTCACCATGGATATTGGCTTGAAAAAAATTTTTTTTCTGTGACATCTTTGTCTGCTTTTGATATCTGAGTGATGTTGGCCTTGTGAAACGAACGCGGAAGTGTTCCCTCCTCTTTTGTTTTTTTTTGGAAGAGTTCGAAAAGGATTGGTATTAGTTCTTCTTTGAATGTTTGATAAAATTCACCAGTGAAGCCATCTGGTTCTGGACTTTTGTTTGTTGGGAGGCTTTTGATTACTGATTCAATCTCCTTACTAGTAATTGATCTATCCATATTTTCTATTTCTTCATGATTTAGTCTTGGTAGGCTGTATGTTATGTTTCTAGGAATCTATTCATTTCTTCTAGGTTGTCTAATTTGTTGGGATATAATTGTTCATAGTAGTCTCTTATGATCTTTTGTATTTCTGTGGTATCAGTTGTGAGGTCTTCTCTTTCATTTTTTATTTTATTTGTTTGAGTCCTCTCTCTCTCTTTTTTTTTTTTTTTTGGTTAGTCTGCTTAAAGGTTTGTCAATTTTATTTATCTTTTCAAAGAACCACCTCTTTCTTTCATTGATCTTTTCTGTTGTTTTTTCAGTCTCTGTTTCATTTATTTCCATTTTGATCTTTGTTCTTTCCTTCCTTCTACTAACTTTGGGCTTGGTTTGTTCTTCCTTTTTTAGTTGCTTGACATGTAAATTTAGGTTGTTTATTTGAGATTTTTCTTGTGTCTTAATGTAGGCCTTCATCATTATGAACTTCCCTCTCAAACCTGCTTTTGCTACATTCCCCAAATTTTGGTATGTTATGTTTCCATTTTCATTTGTCTCAAGGTATTGCTTAATTTCTCTTTTGATTTCTTCTTGACCTGTTGGTTGTATAGTAGCATGTTGTTTAAGCTCCACATATATGTGAATTTTCCAGTTTTATTCTTATAATTGATTTCTAGTATCATACCACTGTGGTCAGAAAAGATGCTTGATATGATTTTAATCTTCTTAAATTTATTAAGACTTGTATTGTGGCCTAACATATGATCTGTCCTGGAGAATGTTACATGTGCCCTTGAGAAGAATATGTATTCTGCTGCTTTTGGATGGAAAGTTCTGTATCTATCTGTTAAGTTCATTGTATCTAATGTGTTGTTTAAGGCTGACATTTCCTTATTGATTTTATGTCTGGATGATCTATCTACTGATAAAAATGGAGTATTAAAGTCCCCTATTATTGTTGTATTGCTGTGTATTTCTCCTTTTAGATCTGTCAATATTTGCTTTATATATCTAAGTGATCCTATGTTGGGTGCATAAATAGTTACACATGATATATCTTCTTGTTGGATTGACCCCTTAAGATTATGTATGTCCTTCTTTGTCTCTTTTTAATCTTTAGTTTAATGTCTATTTTGTCTAAACATAGCCATCCCAGCTTTCTTTTGGTTTCCATTTGCATGGAATATTTTTTCCCACCCCTTAACTTTCAGTCTGTATGTGTTCTTACATCTGAAGTGAGTCTCTGTAGGCAGCATATAGATGGGTCTTATTTTTTTAATCCATTCAGCCACTCTATATATCTTCTGATTGGAGAATTTAGTCCACTTGCATTTAAAGTAATTATTGATAGATACATACTTATTGCCATTTTGTTCATTGTTTTCTGGTTGTTTTGTAGCTCCTGTCTGTTCCTTTCTTCTTCTCTTGTGCTATTCCTTTGTGGTTTGATGACTTTCTTTAGTGGTATGCTTAGATTCCTTTCTCTTTCTCTTTTGCATATCAACTATAAGTTTTTGCTTTGTGGTTACCATGAGGCTTACATAGAACAACTTATATTTGTAACAGTCTATTTTAAATTATTAACAACTTAAGTTTGAATGCATTCTAAAACTCTATATTTTTACTCCCCTACCCCCATTTTTATGTTTTTGATGTCACATTTTACATCTTTTTATCTAATGTATCCCTTAACTAATTATTTTTGTCATAATTATTTTACTACTTTTGTCTTTTAACCTTCATACTAACTTTATAAGTGATTCATCTACCACCTTTACAACATTAGATTTTTCTAAATTTTACTATATATTTACCTTTTCCAATGAGGTTTATACTTTTCATATGTTTTCCTATTACTAATGAGTACCCTTTCTTTTCAGCTTAAAGAAGTCCCTTTATCATTTCTTGTAAGGCTGGTCTGGTGGTGAAGAACTCCATTAGCTTTTGCTTGCCTGGAAATCTCTTTTTCAATACTGAATGGCTGCTGGGTAGAATATTCATGGTTGGAAGTTTGTTTTTTTTTTTCTTTAGCACTTTGAATATATCATGCCACATCCTTCTGGCTTATAAAGTTTCGGCTGAGAAATCTGCTGATAGTCTTATGAGGTTTCCTTTGTACATAAGAAGTTGTTTTTCTTGTGCTGCTTTTAAGATTCTCTCCTTGTCTTTAACTTTTGACATTTTAATTATGTGCCTTGGTGTGGGTCTCTTTGGGTTCATCTTATTTGGAACTCTCTGCATTTCCTTCCCCAGGTTAGGGAAGTTTTCAGCCATTATTTCTTCAAATAAGTTTTCTGCTCCTTTCTCGCTTCTCCTTCTGGGAATCCTATAATACAAATGTTGGTCTTGATGTTGTCCCATAAGTCCCTTAAGCTATCTTCACTTTTTTTTCATTTTTTTTCTTTTTGCTGCTCTAATTGGGTGAGTTCCACTGCCCTTTCTTTCTTCTGCTTCATCTAATGTGCTGTTGAATCTGTCTAGTATATTTTTCAGTGCAGTTATTGCATTCTTCAGTTCTGTGATTTCTATTTGGTGCTGTCTTGTACTTTTCTATTTCTTTGTTTAAGTTCTTGCTGTGGTCATCCATTCTTCTCATGAGTTTGCTGAGCATTTTTATAACCATTACTTTGAACTCTTTACCAGGTAGATCACTTATCTCCATTTCATTAAGGACCTTTTCTGAAGTTTTATCTTGTTCTTTCATTTGGAACTTATTCCTCTATCTCTTCATTTTCCTTGACTCTCTGCATTGGCTTTCCATGCATTAGATAAAAGAGCCACCTCTCCCCATCTTTAAGGAGTGGCCTCATGCAGGAAGTGAACTTCATCATTCAACACTCTTCTAGCTGTTGGTTGTGTTTCCTTTGTGATTGTCCAAGCAGCCTATTTTATTCTTAGTGGCTCCCAATAATGAAGGATGTGCCAAGACCTGTCAATGTCCCAAAGGGCACGATCTCAGTCAGCACCTAGATTCAGGCTGATTGGAAGTCAGACCCTCAGAAAGCAGCTTTTGAAGTATGTAAATATACATACAGTCCTGTGAGACTTCAAGCATAAGCCCTGCTGGCCACGATAGCCAAGCAAATTAGAGATGTTTCCTGACAACAGCTGCAAAAAATCAGGGCACCAGAGGAGGGTACAAGCTCCTATCCAGGAGATACCAGTGAACTGGAGTGAGGCAGAGGGAGAGCGCAAAGATGGTGACTGCCAACCTCTGTCCCCAGAGAGTTCTCCAGCAGGTCCCTCCCTAGATGTGTGTTAGGTTAGATGCCTGGCACTGAGGCCAATGCTTTAAGACAAGCAAATAAGCCCCTTTCACATAAAGTCTAGACACTGGTTCCTGGGGCAGGTGAGTCTGAGTGCAAGAGCCCTTTAAGAGCCTTTCTCATTTCACTATAGCTTGTGAGTCTTGTGGACGTGAGCCCTGCTGATTTTCAAGCTAGATGATTTGGGGACTCATCTCTCAGGTGCAGGTCTTAAAAGTTGGAGTGCCTGATGTGGGGTTCAAACCCTTTGCTCCTCAGGGAGAAGCTCTGGGATTTGAGTTCCCTCTCAGTTGTGGGTAGCCATGCCAGGGTAGGGTTTATGGCAAGTTGTATCTCAACCTCTCCTACCCACTTTGTTGTGAGGTTTTTTTTTTTTTTCTTCATTTGCCTGACATGTAGGAGTTGCTCCACTAGTTTTTAGGTTTTTTGGAGGAAATTGTTCCATATGTTGCTGTAGATTTGGTGTGTCCATGAGTTCAGGATCTTCCTCTGTTGCCATCTTGAACCAGAACCGAGAAGATTTCCTCTTGATTTTATAAGAGGGGTTAGCTGGAGGAAGGAGTCAAAGACATCCTTTAAGGTTTCAAGCCTAAGAAACTAAGAAAAGAATGGTGCCAATCAGAGAAATAACAGAAAATCAAGGCATGGGAAAGGATGTTGACCTAAGAAAAGGGATGAGTTTGGTTTTAAACAGGTTGAATTTCAGGTGACAGCATTTATCCAGGTGACTTAGGGATCTCAGGCAAGCGGAAGTGTGAATCTGAAGCTTGGCGATGTCAGAGCCAGAGGCATAGATTTGGGACTGGTCCATAAAGAGGCCATCAAAGCCGACGAAACTGCTCAGGGGACCACAGAGAAGAGCTAGATGAGAACAAGGCTGATTCTTGAGCATTGTCCACACTTCCGAGTCTGAAGGAGGCAAGTAAATCACTAAAGAAGAGATGAATATTCAAAAAAGTAGAAGGAGAAACAGGACAGGGTAGCATCACTCACGAGAGGACAGTTTCAATGTGAGGATAAATAACCAAAGTTGACATGTGGCTAGAATAAGCATGGTGCTGAGGTCAGAAAGGACTTTTAGGAATCACATAGTTCAAGTCCTCATTTTGTAGGTGAGGCCATTGGGTCTTAAAGAAGTTAATTATCCTACCCAAGATAACAGATACTGAGGTACACCAATGTAATTTTATCTCTGCCTCCTGTTCTTTCAGCTAAACCAAACCCTGCCATCTTGCCATTTTTCTAATTGTCATATTATGTAATCTATAATACACCATATTTAAGCTCTTAGAGGCAGGGACCATATTTTTTGAAGAAACTAGATGAGAAGGACTCAACGCAGCCTATTATTGTCCATAAAAAATGGTTCATGATATTATTGTATCAAGTTCAGGATGATCCTATGTCATTAACTGGAGAAGTCTAGCAATGAGATAAACAGATTAATTGGAGAACTCTAGTAATAAGATAAACAGAAAAAGAAAATACATTTTATTTTACAAATATGAATTATTTTCCTCATTACAAACTGGCAGACATTTATTTTAATAAAAGAAAGAAAATGTAGAAAAGTACATATAAGAAAATAAATATCACTGATAATCCTACCACAGAAAATTACTCTTAGTATTTTAGTGATTTTTTTTTCTCATGTTGTGTCTATTGGTTTATACAGTCGAGGTCATACACAAGAGACAATTTGTTTTCTGTTGATGTTATATTACGAACATTTATTGTGGCTGACACTCATTTTTTGTGATTTCTTTTTTTTCCTTCCAGTTTTACTGAGATATAATTGACATATAGCACTGTGTAAGTGTAAGGTGTGCATGACTGACTTACCTACAACATAAAATGATCATCACATAAGTTTAGTGAACATCCATCATCTCATATAGATACACAATTAAAGAAATAGAAAAAATTTTTTCTTGTGATGAGAACTCTTAAGATTTCCTCTCTTAACAGTTTTCCTATATAACACACAGCAGCGCTAATTAAATTTATCATCTCGTACGGTACATCCCTAGTACTTATTGTGTCTGACACTCTTAAATGCCTCCTTGTACCTGCTCTTACCTTCTTCATTACTAACAGAACCATGAATTTGTTTAAGGAGAAATTTAGTTTCTTTTCAACGAAAATATTCACATTCATACAGCCCTTTGCAGCTAGGGTTGATGATGCGATGCAGTTCTAGGCAGTGACACCTAAGGAGAGGTTGCTGGTGGTGGGAGCAGGGGCTTCTGAGAAAGCTTTTAAAAGGAACAGACTCAGCTGGCATGTTACTTGTGGCCTTTTGTCCCTTCCCTCTTCTTCCTGTCTGGTATGCATACATGATACGCTGAGGGTAAGGGGTACAGCAGCTACCTTTGACTGTGAGGATGAATGCCACACAGGCCGATGGTGGAGATGAAGGATGGAAAGATTTTGAATCCTTGGTTATATCATCAAGCATCCATATCAGCCCTGGACTGTATTTCTCTATACTTCTTGATGTGTAAGATAAAGACTTTAAACCTCAGTTGTGTCAAGTTCTGTATTACTTCCAGCCAAAAATAATATTGATGAATACATTTAGTGAATAAATTTTAAATGCTCCCCTTTGCATCATAAAATGCTGTTGTGCATTTAATTGTTAACTCACGCCTCATCTTCTTTCAAAAAACGTTCTGAGGTAGCTTATAATAAATGGCACCAGTAGTACAGAACCTTTCAAACCATGGTAACAGAATATGATTGAATTAAGGGGAGAGATAGTTATTCTAGAAAAACTACACGAAGGAGAAATACTGGTGTTAAATCTAAAATTTACCTCCGAGTTTCTGGCACCGAACGCTAGTTATCTAACGGCTGAAACCATACCAATTTATCGATTTCTTCCTAGCACAGAGTTTTAAAAAATGTATCATGTGGATCTAACTATGAAAGTCTTTTAAAGCAGTTTTTAAAAGATGCAGCAATTTTATCATAAATTATCTAATATCAAATCCCAATAAAGGACAAAATTTAAAATATCAATGTATAATCCAGGTTAGCCCCTTCCCCCAAAATGTAATCTTAAATTGTCTGCTGCTATCTTTTGGGGCCTTTTTAAAGTCAAAACAGTCGAGAGAAAGTGTATAAAATGGAAGAGAGTTTAAAGGACATGCAGGAAACCTCACCCTTACCTTCATAGTGTATATTTTCCTCTACATGAAGCCAGATGAAAAAGAGAGAGCGCTCACACTGGAACACGTTGTCTGGAGCCTGCGCAGTTGCCTTCACCATGCTTGGCCCTATTCACCTGAAATGCACGGAAGGACCTTATGTTAATTTCATACTGAATCAGCTGCCGCATTCGCTGTCCAGGTGCGGTGGGGACGTCAGCCACAGCAGTTCTCAGCATTCCCATGCAAAAAAGCAGGCAAAACATTTTTTTAAATACCCAACTATCAGGAAAAGCTTTTTATGTATTTGTTTGTTTTTCTGAAAAACTGGTTATGCTTTCTTCTTTTGGACAATGTAGATGTGTAGCTCATCATATTTCTCGTTTTTCTTTGGTTTCCAGGAAACTTAGATGCAAATTTGCAGCCCAGCCTTTTCTTTAGGTCCAACACTTCTGCCTAGTATTTATTTTCACACTCACTTTTATTTATAATTTCAATAAATTATGTAATTTATATTATACATAATACACATACATTTTTATTTTATACATTATATGCATATATATATAATTTATCTCCCATGCTACCTATGTTTCCTCTGGATATTAATTTTTAAAACTTGTATTTCATTATACATGTGTGGCTTCACATCCTTGTTAGAATAAGGTAGAGTAGAAATAATTAAATACAGGCAGTCAAAATAATTTGTCCAGGTATGTGGTTATCCGGTTATCTAAATAAAAGGTTAGAACTAGAGAACCAAGGCATGATCGATTACCGTATACCTCTCAAATATTAGTAATGAGGCTTTGGGCCAGGTTTAGAGAGCACAAGCGTTGCGAACACTGTCTTTACAAATGCTGGATAGCAGAGTAAGGATGATAGGTACTATAAATATCCAGCTGTGCCTGATGCACTTCTTTTTTTTTTCTAATTTTTATTTATTTATTTATTTTATTTTTGGCTGTGTTGGGTCTTCGTTTCTATGCGAGGGCTTTCTCTAGTTGCGGCAAGTGGGGGCCACTCTTCATCGCGGTGCGCGGGCCTCTCACTAACACCTCTCTTGTTGCGGAGCACAGGCTGCAGACGCGCAGGCTCAGCAATTGTGGCTCACGGGCCTAGTCGCTCCGCGGCATGTGGGATCTTCCCAGACCAGGGCTCGAACCCGTGTCCCCTGCATTGGCAGGCAGATTCTCAACCACTGCGCCACCAGGGAAGCCCCCCTGATGCACTTCTAAATGGTCTCCATGTGTCATCTCATCTGCTTCTCACAGCAGCTCCCACCCTGCCCCCCAGGAGGTCAGTTTCACTGGGGTGGCCATAAAGTTCGTTCGGGTTTTCCCGTAAGATCGTATCCCGAATGAACTTTTTCGCCAACCCAATATTATTATCATCACTGTTTTACAGTGAGGAACCTGGGTACAGGGAGTCCCTGGGGTTACCTGGAAGGACGGCCGTGGGTTGTTTAGAGACCCGCTAGGTAAATGGCAAGGTTGATTACTGCTGTCTCAGGTAATGAGCCTGGGGGTAGTCCTGCCAGCACTCATCCTGGGAAGCATCTTTGATTTTCTGTTTTTTAGTTTTAATTTTCAACTATACAATATGGTGTCATCAACTATTGTCACCAGGTTTTACATTAGATCCTTAGACCTTATTCATCTTATAGCTGAAAGCTTGTACCCTTTTGTCAACCTTTCCCTATTTTCCCGACCCCTCCAGCCCCTGGCAACCACTTTTCTATGAATTTGGCTTTTGTTTTTTTAAATTTCACATATAAGTGATACCATGCACTGTCTTTCTCTGACTTATTTCACTTAGCATAACGCCCTCAAGGTCCAACCATGTTGTCACAAATGGCAAGATTTCCTTCTTTCTTGTGGCTGAATAATATTCCATTGTGTATATATACCACATCTTTATCCATTCATCCATTGAGAAACACTTAGATTGTTTCCATTTCTTGGCTGTCATGAATAATGCTGCAATAAACATGGGGGTGCAGATAGCTCCTTGAGATAGGGATTTCATCTCCTTTGGATATATACCCAGGAATGGGATTGCTGGATCATACGGTAGTTCTATTTTTAATTTTTTGAGGAAAGTCTGCACTGGTTTCCATAGTGGCTGCACGGTTTGGGGAAGCTTCTTTGACTCTGCTCAGCTGCTGCTCACTGGTACCTGGTTGAAAATGCTGAATTCTGCACCCTAAACCCAGGAGAGATCATCTTGGTCTGAAAGAACTTTCGGGACAAGACGTAATGATCATCCCCTTCCACTGTAACGGCACCTCTTCCTAATGCCTGTGCAGTGTTTGGCTTTGAGCAGGGCTGTGGCCAGACCAACCCTGATGATTTGGTTCCAAAACCCACGCTTAGAATCAGCGTAAAGCAGAAAGGTCACAGGGATCCCGGGAAGTGATCTCATCAACCCTCAGCTACCCGGTATGCGACACTTAAGCCATGTCTACCCAGAGAATCCCCAGGTTCCCCAGTGTAAGATTTACATTTAGGGTCTTTGGAAAAATCATATTGTCTCTAATCTGTGAGATGCTGCCACTTTTGTGCAATTTCTGCACGTACACAGTTGCCTCTTTCACGGCTGCACACGCCTGACAGCTCCTGAAAACATTGTCCAGAGTCACCCAGCCAGACAGGCCATGTAGAAAACCTACACATTGTGGGCACAGATTCAAGAAATAAGAGCAGGCCTCCTAAAGTGGAGCCAGGAGCTGTAACTTCAAACAGAAATTATCTTCATTAGCCAGTGTGGAAAAACAACGAAGATGTTTGCGTTTCATGTGCAGCGAGGCCCTCACCATCACCCTGTGCTCCTGGGTCCCCAGCCCCTTTTTCAGGGGCGAGGAAGGTCCCTGGACCTCGCAGACCTCTAGCTTGCAGGCTGCAGCTGCAGCTCCTGCCCTCTGCCCTGTTCTTCCCCCTTAAGGGTATAACTGAGTACATCTCCCTTTTTGTTATTGCGAGACAGATGAGTCCCTTCACTTTCCCAATAAGGAAATAAATAGCCACGAACAAATGATCTGGTCGTACAGGAAATAGTGCCATTTCCCCAGTTCTTTCATGGCCAAGTTCTGTGTTTTAAAATAAATATTATGGTTGTCAGCGTGCTAATGAATAGGTGACTATTGCATCAGTGGGCTGGGAGGATAACGGCAGCCAATCTGATGCCCGAGGGTGGAGAGTAGTGGACGTTATTTCTCAGGGTCTGGACCTCCTCTGGCCACCACTCCCAAATCTGTAATATAAGACAGACTTGAAACATTTCCTTGGCTCTCTCCCAGATGCATTCGTTAGGCATTGCTGTCCTGAGGAGGCTTCAGGGAACATGTTCAAGTGCATGCTGCATGGGGGGACAGGGAAAGGAAGAGGGGGCGACCCAGGGCAAACACACGACTGGGGGTCTCAGCCCTCTTCTGATAAGCTGGCCGTCGGAGGTGTGCAGGTTCTCTAGCTTCAAGGATGTTGTTGGGAGGTGGGCAGAGGTGGGGGGTTTGAGGTGGGATTTGTGGGCTTCACCTCAGGGCTTGGCTGCTTTCTCAGAGACACAGAGGGAGGCATCCTGTAGGGGACCAGGGGCCGTGAAGGAAATGCTGACATCATGAAAGCTCCAGTTTTGGACACCTGGAGCAGGCCTTTGCCCCAAGGGAAGAGCAAGAAAAAGTAGCATGGCCAGCTACCCAGAGGGTACCTGGAAGTGCTTCCAGATGACCTCTTCTGTGCCCAACCCAGGAGTGGTCTGAGCGCAGGGACATGCCACAGCCCAATAGCCACCACATCCTACTCCCAGTATGTGTATTGAGGGGGCGGGAGTTGGGGTGGCATCTGTCCCCAGCCCTGTTCCCTTTCTGTGCTGGAGGACAGTGGGATGTGGGAACGGGGTAGGGCTAAGATGCTATCTCAGGCTGCAGCAGGAAGTCAGAGGTTACGTGTTCCAGGAGCAGACGCTGAGACTGGATTTGGAGTGCAAGATATTTCTTAGGGGGTAACATCTGTGGAGGATAAGAAAGGGAAGAAGCATTGGGTGGAAGGAGAAGTTTAATGCAAACTGAAAAAGCCTGGACCAGCCTCAGGACAGCGCTGGGGAGGGACTTGCCCATCAGAGTTGTCCTGAGTCTGGCCGTTATTCACCACAGGACCAGAATCCTTATCGCTTTCTGAGACATCAACATCACCTCGAAGTGAGGCTACCCTGACTTTCACCTGTGGCATCTTGTTCGGTGGAGCTTCGATAAACTGCATAGTGATAGGAATTGTCATCTTTTACTCTGAATTCCACCCTGAGATGGACACATCCCGGGCAGCCTCCCTTGTGACCAACAGACGTGGACGTGCAGTGGGAAAGAACCACAAAGACGGAGAAAGACTTGCCCCCAGTGTAGCACACCTGAGTTAACAATGAACTTCAAAGCTTCATATGAATAAAACTACGTGCTAGTCATAAAGTACACATTGGCTTTATGGCTGTAAATTTCTAAAATCAGATATTTGAACAAGCACAAGTATATGAAAGCTTGCTACAGTGTATTAATCAGGGTTCATTCTGTTTCTCATCTACAAGGTGAGAAACACCATCAAAGCGACAGCCCGGTCAGCCTCTCTCTGGGCTTCACAGCTGAGTCCTACCTCAGCCCACTTTAGGCAAAGGTCTGGCCCGGTTGTCTGTTTCACAACTGCAGGAAACAGTTCAGGGTTCTCCGTGGGATCCCATCGAACCTGCTCCTAACCCCCGCTAAACTTGACCTTAGAAAGTAACACCTTGACCCCTCCAAGCAAAGAAGTGGATTGGGAACTCAAAGTTCTGCAGCCGCCCTCTCCAAAGAAATTTCTTCGACAATCTCCTGGCAAAATTCTCTCCCACACTTTAGCCCTTGTTCTCTGAGTGGGTGAGGGAGTTTGAGAGTCGTTGGCAAATAACCCCTGTGTCCCCACGGTGAATTCTGCACTTGGTGGTGGATGCCTTGTGTCTCGCTCACGTTGGTATTCTGATTTCCACTGTATAGTCCCCTTGGTTGACATCAAGGCCAGAACAGTCTCCTATCCTGTTCCACCTGCATGACCTTGTTTAATCCTACAGTCGTAATGAAATAGATACCCTTATCCTCGTGTGACGTACAGTGACGCAGACGCGGTTAGAAGCCGCCTTGGTTGTAAAGCTAGACATTGGATTCAGGTCTTTTTGACTCCAGTCTGTGCTCTTAACTGCCAAATCGGCTCCTTAGTTTAAACTTAATGCAAATTGTTCTGAGGTCAAATATAATTAAATTGTTTGGG
This sequence comes from Balaenoptera borealis, assembly GCF_965194805.1. Classification (NCBI taxonomy): domain Eukaryota; kingdom Metazoa; phylum Chordata; class Mammalia; order Artiodactyla; family Balaenopteridae; genus Balaenoptera; species Balaenoptera borealis. The sequence continues at coordinate 171,652,083 of NC_138866.1, read as the reverse complement.
TTTAATTGGAATTATACTAAATGAAAAGAAATACAACTTGAAAGGAGAGCTGAACTGTTTTGTTGTAATGTGAGCTTGTTCGCTTGCATACATTGCTGTAAGTCATATTTGCAAACTGCAAGGTTCAGGAACTCTGTGGAACAAATGCTGTTCTATAAATGAGCCAAAGACGCCCTCTGTGCGTTGTTGTTTATTTCCTCACCTCAGGCCGAGACTCCTTAGCTCAGTGCCAGATTCAAATTTTTATGCATCCCGTTATTTTAAAAGTAATAAGCAGATTCCAGGGTCCACGTCCTTTGCATACCCTCACCCCATATCTGCTGTCATTGGTAAGACAGAGCCTGTGGTCATAAGGCCCCAGGCTGCTACAGCTGGGCCTGTGGCGCTCTCTGACCTGAGACTCCTGCCCTGCTGCTGGTCCACGTCAGCCACTCTGGCCTCCCTCTGCGCTGGGAGTTTTCCTGCCCTCCTTGCCTTCTGGGTAGTGGTCCCCCACGCCGGAGCCTCTGGACAGACTCCTTCTGTGAGGGGCGTCCCCACGTGCACCGCTGTCCAAGCATCACTCAGTGAAGCTTGTCGTGTGCTACTGCCTCTTGCAGTCGCATCCTTTCCCTTGATCAGCCCCAAATCCCTCGAACCCTGACAGATACGCACTAAGTGGGACAAGAAATTCAGGAGTAGAAAGCGAGATTACGCATTCTACTCTCATTTCTCTTCTCTTATTTCAAGCTCCTTAATCTCACTGATGTTTTCTTTGTTCTAGTTTCTCTAAGTCTGGTGGTGGCTGAAGGCTTGGAACATTTACGTCTGAGCACTTAGCTTGTACATTGACCTATCTAAGGCGGATCGCAACTTCCTAGCCTTGCCCTAAGTGTCATTTGCAAAAGCATGGATTTGACATGTTGGTTCATGTTTCTAACATACATCATAAACTCAAACCTATTTTTAAAATAAATTTATTTATTTATTTATTTTTGGCTGTGTTGGTTCTTCGTTGCGATGTGCGGGCTTCTCACTGCGGTGGCTTCTCTTGTTGCAGAGCACGGGCTCTAGGTGCGCGGGCTTCAGTAGTTGTGGCTCATGGGCTCTAGAGCACAGGCTCAGTAGTTGTGGCACACGGGCTTAGTTTTCTGCGGCACGTGGAATCTTCCTGGACCAGGGCTCAAACCCATGTCCCCTGCATTGGCAAGGCAGATTCTTAACCACTGCGCCGCCAGGGAAGCCCAAAACTATTTTTTTAAAAACCCACGTATGAACTAAAATAAACTTCGTACCATACTTTGGGAAGCACTGGCCAAGTTCTAACTCTTTAGGGCGACTCACACGGCCCTTTCAGGATTTCTCCCTCTCAGTTATCCCCTGGCACATTTGAGCTCTGGAAATACAGAACTTGCCCAAACTTACCATGCCATCGCATGGCTCTGCCTTTGTACATGTTATGCTATGTAAAGTGTCCTTCCCCTCTGTCTGTCTGGGATGAGACTGAGCTGGTCCATGACCCCATGGAGAAGTCTTCACCACTCCCCACCTCCTCATTGGATCCTCTTCCCACCAACCCTCCTCGGTCAGAGTCCTCTGTCCACCCCCAGGCCTCCCCTGCAATGTGAATTTTACCCTTAACCACATGGCCTATTGTTTGTTTGCCTGTTTCTCTCTTCCTCGTCTTCAGACCCGCAGGAAGTTAGGGACTTAGAGGTTCTTGTATTCCTGGTGCCTACACTGAGGAGACACTCAGCAAATGTTTTTTCAATCAATGAAAGAGTGAGAGAGCAAACATCATGAAAATAGTGGCTCTTCTGTTTTCCTTTTATTTTAATGGCGTTTGTTGACCTGAAGTTTGCCTGTGGAAGTAGGAGGGGCTGGGAGAGGGAAGGTGAAGGGGAGGAGAAGAACGGGGGAGGAAAAGGGATCTCGTGGCTCTCTTTTCATGATGCTGAGTCCTCGAAAAAGTATAGGCTTCCATTTCAAGACAGAGAAGTGAGAGTTCCCATTTACTTCTCCTGTCTCCCAAGGTCCCATTGAAATAGCAGGAATTTTTTTTTGTTTTTTAAGAAATGAAAACATAACAGAGAAAACAAGAAGGGAAGTCACCTTAGGACAGGAAGTTTGAAGAAATCCCTAATGAGGAAAGAGCAGGATAGGAAGCTTAAAGAGAGCAGAGAAAAACACAGCCCAAAGCAGCCCTTCCCAAGACAACCCCAGCACCTGACCCCCCCAACAAATAAAAGAGTGGGAGGGAGCTGGCAGCTAAGCCCGGTGGTTAATTGATGAACTATATTTACAACAGCTGGGACAGTGAGATCCCTGCCCCTTGCTCTGCTCTTTCTCCTTCCAGAGCATCCTGGCTTGGCTGGACAGGGGCCTCTAAAGACACTTATTTGCCTCTTGGGGCCCCTAGAATGGGAGGGGCCTCAAAAAAAGCAAAGCAGTTTGCAATAACTCTGGACCCTCACAAGGAATAATAGAAGGGACAAAGGGGCAAAGTGGCTTTGTCCCAAATAGACGTCAAGTCCTCCTGTGACCAATTAACAGCTGTCTTTTTGGCATCTGGGGTTGAGATGGGGCAGCCTGCCTCCTTGCTGATACAAACATGCAAACCCAAAGTAAAGCCTGCCAGGGAACACAGCCTGCCCGTGTCCATGGGGCCCTGGTCAGGCCAGAAGCCCAGATGATGTGAACCTGAGGGGTGGGTAGTGTCGGAAGACACTTCACAAGGCTCTTTGTTCCTACACAGCTTGCTGAGTATGCCGAGAATGCAAGGCCCTGGCCACTCTTTAGGGTTGTACTTGCAGCAAGCAGCCTTGAGGGATGAGATCATGTCTGCTTCTGGGATAAGGAGAAGTCTTGCTTACTGGTTGCTATAAAACAGAAGGTTCCCCAAGCTCAGTGTTCTACTCCTGTAACTCAACCCACTGTGTGTGCAGATGTTCACTGAGGCCCCTCTGCATCGCCCTGTGCAAACTGGGGCTTGGAACTGACACAAACATGCTGACACTCTGGATACTGCTTTTGTTGTGAGTTTAAAGAGTCTTTCATTTTGACCCAAGAGCCTTGTGTCTCCAATAGCATGCAAGAAATGGCAAGCTAACTTGTTACCTTTTGCAAGTAGAGTAAAATCTCAGACGTTTCATAGTTCTTTTTTTTTTAATTGAAGTATGGTTGATTTACGTTATATTAGTTTCAGGTGTACCTAGTGATTCAATATTTTTATAGATTATATTCCATTTAAAGTTATTATATTGATTACATTTCCTGTGCTGTTTATTACATCCTTGTACCTTATTTATTTTATGCATAATAGTTTGTACCTCTTAATCCCCTGCTCCTATTGCCTCTCCACCACCCCTCTCCCCACTGGTAACCACTGGTTTGTTCTCTGCATCTACGAGTCTGTTCTGTTTTGTTTGTTTTTTTAAAATATTTATGTATTTGGCTGCATCGGGTCATAGTTGCGGCATGTGGGATCTTTCGTTGTGGTGGGCGGGCTCTTCGTTGTGGCACTTGGGCTTAGTTGCCCTGCAGCATGTGGGATCCCAGCTCCCTGACCAGGGCTCGAACCCGTGTCCCCTGCATTGGAAGAAGGATTCTTAACCACTGGACCACCAGGGAAGTCCCAAGTCTGTTCTGTTTTGTTATAGTCATTCATTTGTTTTATTTTTTAGATTCCACATCTAAGTGAGAACATACAGTATTTGTCTTTCTCTGACTTATTTCATTAAGTATAATACCCTCAAGGTCCATCCATGTTGTTACAGATAGCATAATTTTCATTCCTTTTTCTGGCTGACTAATATCCGTGTGTGTGTGTGTGTGTGTGTGTGTGTATATCACGTCTTCTTTATCCATTCATCTATTGATGGACACTTAGGTTACTTCCATATCATGTCTATTGTAAATAATGCTGTTATGAACATTGGGGTGCATGTATTTTTTTCCGAATTAAGTGTTTTTGTCTCCTTCAGATATATACCAGGAGTGGGATTGCTGGATCATACGGCAGTTCTATTTTTAGTTTTTTGAGGAATCTCCATACTGTTTTCCATGGTGACTGCACCAATTTACATCCCTCACCAACATTTATTACTTGTTGTCTTTTTTTTTTTTTTTTTAATATTTTATTTATTTATTTATGTATTTATGGCTGTGTTGGGTCTTCGTTTCTGTGTGAGGGCTTTCTCCAGTTGCAGCAAGTGGGGGCCATTCTTCATCGCAGTGCGCGGGCCTCTCACTATCGCGGCCTCTCTTGTTGTGGAGCACAGGCTCCAGACGCGCAGGCTCAGTAATTGTGGCTCACGGGCCCAGTCGCTCCGCGGCATGTGGGATCCTCCCAGACCAGGGCTCGAACCCGTGTCCCCCGCACTGGCAGGCAGACTCCCAACCACTGCGCCACCAGGGAAGCCCACTTGTTGTCTTTTTGATGACAGTCATTCTGACAAGTGTGAGGGGATATTTAAATCTCATTGTGGTTTTGATTTGCATTTCCCTGATGATTAGTGATGTCGAGCATCTTTTCATGTGCCTGTTGGCCATCTGTATGTTGTCTTTGGAAAAATATCTGTTCAGGTGTTCTGCCCATTTTTTAATCTGGTTGTTTGTTTTTTTTTGATGTTAAGTTGTATGAGCTTTTATATATTTTGGATATTAACCCCTTGTTGGTCATATTATTTGCAATTATCTTCTCCCATTCAGTAGGTTTTCTTTTCATTTTGTTGATGGTTTCCTTCGCTGTACAAAAGCTTTACATTTAATTAGGTCCCATTTTTTCATTTTTGCTTTTGTTACCTTTGCCTGAGGAGACAGATCCAATTGCTGAGACTTATGGCAAAGTTTCTTCTAGGAGTTTCTTCTATGAGTTTTATGGTTTCCAGGCTTACATTTAGGTCTTTAATCCATTTTGAGTTTATTTTTTTTATATGGTGTGAGAAAATGTTCTAATTTCATTCTTTTACATGTGGCTGTCCCCTTCACAGTTGTTGACATGAGGCTGTCATTTGTAGGTGACATGACATGTACAGAGAAAGTCCAAAAGAATCTACAAACAAATTATTAGAATAAATAAGAGAATTTAGCAAGGTTTCAGGATACAGGGTCAATTACAGAAAAATCAATTTACTTCTAAATACTAGAAAAAAAATAGAACATAAAAATTTTAGAAATACAATATAAAATAGCACAAAACCCATCAAAAACCAAGGAACATAAATAACAAAATCTTCACACTGAAAGTGCAAAAACATTGCTGAGAGAAATTAAAGACAATATTTTTAGCAGAATGATAATATCATGTTCACAGATTATTAAGATGTCCTTCTGCCCAAAATGATCTATAAATTCAATTCAATTCCAACCAAAATTCTAGCAGGTTATTTGTGAAAATTGACAAGGTGATTTTAAAATTTATATAGAAATGCAGAGGACCTATAATAGTCAAGGGAATCTTGAAGAACAAAGATGGAAGGCTTTAACTACCAGATATCAATACTTATAAGTTTACAATGATTAAGAGTGTGGTAAGGATGTACAAATAATCAAATAGATACATGGAATGCAATTGAGATCCAGACAGAGGTGACAGAGGTGACATTAACTATAACTCAGTGGGAGAAGGGATAGTCTTTTTAATAAACAAGAATGCTAGGTCAAGTAGACATATACTTGAAAGAAAAAAGAATTTTGACCTCTAGTTCATACTGTACACCAAAATTAAATCTAGATAAATCTTAAGCCCAAATATGAAAGGTGACACAGCAAGAGACTATTTTTATGGCTTTTGGGCAAATAGAGATTTCTTGTAAGGACAAAAAAAGATTGATAAATTGAACTCCTTGTTATATATCCAAGAGATATGAGTTTTTGTTTTTTTTAAACTTTGGGGTTTATTTATTTATTTATGGCTGTGTTGGGTCTTCGTTTCTGTGCAAGGGCTTTCTCTAGTTGCGGCAAGTGGGTGCCAATCTTCATCGTGGTGCGCGGGCCTCTCATTATCGCGGGCTCTCTTGCTGCGGAGCACAGGCTCCAGACGCGCAGTCTCAGTAATTGTGGCTCACGGGCCTAGTTGCTCCGCAGCATGTGGGATCTTCCCAGACCAGGGCTCAAACCCGTGTCCCCTGCATTGGCAGGCAGATTCTCAACCACTGCGCCACCAGGGAAGCCCGAGATATGAGTTTTTATGCCCACAAAATGACATTCAAGAATGGTCATAGCAGTATTATTCATAATAAACAAAAACTGGAAACCACCCAAATGTCCATCAACAATATAACAGATAAATAAATTGTGATATAGTCGTATAACAGAATACTACACAGCAATGAAAAGTAAACCGTGAATGAATCTCACATACATTATGTTGAATGAAAGAAATCTGATTGAAAAGAGTATATACTATATGATTCCATTTACACAATGTTCAAGGACTTGCAGAACTAATCTATGTTGATAAAGGAGAAAAGTGTTTGTCTTGGAGGGAACAGTACTGCGTGGGAAGGGGTAAGAGGGAGCCTCATAGGAGCTGAAATGTTCTGTGGCTTGATTCGGGTAACAGCAGTAACGTGGTTGTAGACATACATACAATTTCTTTGAGTCGACTTAAGATTTGTATGCAACTTACTGAATGCAAGTTATACCTAAATTAAATGGAAAAAAAAAAAGAATTAACATACTAAGTATATTATCTAAAGGTATAATGTTACTTTTTTTAAGTTACTTTTTTTTTTTTAAAAAAAAAGAAGAGCCACTATCAGGATTGATTTGAGAAAGGAGAATTTTACTTTTTATTTTATGCAGTTCTGTGAAATTTGCAGTTTGTTTAACTGTGGCTTTTTGTGGTACACAAATATTTCTTTAATTTTATAAAGTAGACTTTTATTTTATAAATATATGTTATGATTTTTATCACCTTTCATATTATGTTATACTTTAAAAGTATATCTCTCTAGATGAGTGAAGTTATGGATAATATTTTGCTTTTTCTACCTTTCTATATGGTATGATGCTATGTGTAACTTTTAAAAATCAGAGGAAAAAAATTTTCTTCAAAGAAAAAGGAGAAAAAACATTTAGAGAAATGTTGCCTACTTTTCCAAGTTAGAAAATATATATCTGGACCAATTTTAAAGAAAATCATCCTGAATTTTCAGAATAATTATGGTAGTAAGAAGTGTTTTTATAGGGCAAAGACATTGTCTAATGTGGATTTAATGATAGATTTGTTCACATAGCACCTATCAAGTCAATAATTTTTTTAGAGTATTTGGATTAAGGGTAACAATTCAACTTAATTCAGCAACCTTTATTACGAAGTTGAAAGAATTTTGCTTTAAAAAAACTCTATGATTAAAAATTTGTTTCCATTAAATAAGTTTTTTATGAAATTAAACTAGCTCACCTTTGGGGGAGCTAGGAAAGAAAAGTGCTTTCAAATTTGATAACGTTATCACTCCCACATATGTATACATGGCGTTTTCCTTATTTATTTATTTAAAAAATATTTTTTTCTATTTCTTTTTTAAAAAATTTTCTTATTACTTATTTATTTTTGGCTGCGTTGCATCTTTGTTGCTACGCGCAGGCTTTCTCTAGTTGCGGTGAGCGGGGGCTGCTCTTCCTTTCAGTGCATGGGCTTCTCATTGCGGTGGCTTCCCTCGTTGTGGAGCACGGGCTCCAGGTGCCCGGGCTTCAGGAGTTGTGGCTCACGGGCTCTGGAGTGCAGGCTCAGTAGCTGTGGCGCACGGGCCTAGTTGCTCCGCGGCATGTGGGATCTTCCCGGACCAGGGCTTGAACCCATGTCCCCTGCATTGGCAGGCGGATCCTTAACCACTTCACCACCAAGGAAGCCCCATATTCAATTTTTAAAACGAGCACTGAGTTGGCCAAACCAAGCCCATCTGCAGGCCACGGGTCAACCTTCGTTGTTAGAGGGCCAGGCTCTAGTTCTAGATGGTGAATCTGTTTATTATCTTAAATTGTTGGTTATCAAAGCATATCAACTACTCTTGTGACAGATGGATTTTCCTATTTGTAGATTTGTCATCACTTGGTATTAATTAAGTGCCTCTTAGTAATCTGATGAAAAATCAGAATGCAGAAAGAAAAAATAAAACAGAAAGGAAGAGAGGTAATGGAAGGGAAAAAGACATCAGAGGCAAAGGATAATTTGTTAGAAAAAGAGAAGTGTCAGTACCGATCAAAATCAAATCGGTGCTACAATCTCAGTATTTTCTTGTCTCTTCTAAGGAGAAGTATATGTATATGATGTTTTTATATAGAAATCCAGAGACGACTTGTAAAAACTGAAAATAGTAAGCAGCTAGAAGGGTCCAGATGTTTGTTTAGGCTTCTCTGGTCTCCCCGGAGCCCAGCTCGTATTTCAGCGTGAGAGCACGACGCGTCCTTGGCCTGTGGCCACTGTTTGCATCACACCAAGACAAGCCTGGATCAGAGTTTGGCCTGACAAACATTGTGTTAACTTATAATTTATTTAGAGACATTAATTGAACTGGGGTGATTAAAACCTTTTGAACGAGCAGAGTTTAAGATGGGTAACTCAGCATCTCTGCAGTTTTCTAATGTGTCTAAATGTCTACTGGCATTCAAACATCTGTTCTATTAAACTTCCACCCTCAGTGTTAGCTTATTGATGGAGTTAGCTAAATTTAAGTAATAATCATTTGGAAACCAACACACAAGTTCTCTCATGCAGTAACTTTAAACTACAAACTCTAACCTGAATTGTAATCATACTTTCTAATCCCTAATGGGACATTTAACATATATGTGGTATTTCATGGCAAAGTTCTTCCTTGAAACAAAAAAAATGTACTTAGGATTCAATGTATTTTAAAATACAATTTGCTCTCATCATGACTCCAACTAATTATACACCTCAATTAAGTATGTATACTTAACAGCTATGCCAACAATCATATGTGATATAACCTTACATTACAACACAGTATGTATATTTAATGTGCCAACATTTCATTCTTGTGCTCTGGGGTGATGATCTAAAAGTTACAGACTTAAAAATCAGATCGAGACAAATTAAAGGGGATTTTGAGCTCAGATTCCCGACTCCCTTCCCTTTTGATTCCAAGGCCACTCAGACAACTGTCCTTTATTGCTGAAGCCTAGAGGAGCACCGAAATACATCTGAGTTCTGGGGCAGAAGTTACAGGTTCAGAACATCACTGTATACAAAGTTAGAGCTCAAAAGTTATGAGGCTGTTTCTGCAGTGGGTCAGAGATGAAGACAATAGATCCCGTTGGGCTTAGGGTGAGGAGGTACCAGCTGCCTTGAGCAGATGCCGCTCTTCTAACATTGGCCAATAAAACTCATTTCTTCACCTACTGAAGGATTTTATACCTAAAGATATGAATCAGCCAAAAAAGAGCAGTAATCGCTTCAAGGAGGCAGGCTACCAAATAATCAAAGCAGTTGGCACCCAAGAAGGCAGACTTAATTGAAGGGTTTTAGATGCTTTGCATGCTTTACATGAAGCATTACAGAAGGAGTGGGCAGGGCGATTGGGGTAGAAATGTGCGTGAGATGCACCCTCTTAATAGCCCTTAAATACTTTATCATTGTGCATTTAGAGTTAACTAGCGTATCACAAGGTTCAATGCCCCTCCTATTCCTTGTACTCTTTTTATTTTATATTGGAGTATAGTTGATTTACAATGTTGGGTTAGTTTCTGCTGTATAGCAAAGTGAATCAGTTATACATATACATATATCCACTCTTTTTTAGATTCTTTTCCTGTATAGGTCACTACAGAGTATTGAGTAGAATTCCCTGTGCTATACAGTAGGTCCTTATTAGTAATCTATTTTATATATAGTAGTGTGTATATGTCAATCCCAATCTCCCAATTTATCCCTCCCCCTGCTTTCCCCCCTGGTAACCATAAGTTTGTTTGCTACATCTGTAACTCTATTTCTCTTTTGTAAATAAGTTCATTTGTATCATTTTTTAAGATTCCACATATAAGTGATATCATATATTTGTCTTTCTCTGTCTGACTTACTTCACTCAGTATGGCAATCTCTAGGTCCATCTATGTTGCTGCAAATATACTCGTACTTTTTATTTCTTCCTGTCGAGATCATCAAGTTAAAGCCCAGAGTAATGAAAAAAGTTAGTCATATCATGGCAAAATTTTTATATACCAAGGATGCAGTCTTACAATCTTTCAGTCAAAGAGAATGGTCACTTTATAAGGGAAACAAGTATAACAGTCTTTTCATCTTTAACACTGGGAGTTAGAAAATAGTAAAATCACATTTAGAGGAAGTGAGAGATCCAAGAATCCACTCCACAGCCAAGTGATGGCAAAAGAAAAGGCATTTTCCATGCACAAAGAGCTCAGAGAAATATACAATCATGTTCTCTTTCTGAGGAAGCTACCCAAGAAGAACTGAAAAAAAAAAAAAAAGTTGAAATCAAAGACTATCTCAAGACACATAAAGGCAAACTGGTAATATCAAGCATTTATCCTGCCTTCCCTGTACAAACTTACCTTCATGTATTAGTTTGCTATGACTGCCATAACAAAGTACCCCAGACTGGGTGGCTTAGATAGCAGAAATCTCTCACAGTTCTGGCGGCTAGAGGTGCAAGATTAAGTTGTCCTCTCTTGAGGCCTCTCTCCTTGTCTTGCCGACAGCCACCTTCTTGCTGTGTCCTCACGTGGCCTTTCCTCTCTGTGCACATCCCTGGTGTGTCTCTGTGTGTCCACCAGTCAGATTGAATTAGAACCCACCTTAACGGTGTCCTTTTAATTTAATCACCTCTTTAGGGACCCTATCTCCATACAGTCATATTCTGAGGTGCTGGGGGTTAGGACTTCAATATATGAATTTTGGGGGAAGCAATTCAGTCCTTAACACTTAAGGTAACCAAACAGTTGTTGAAGAAAAGTATTTCTTTATAGGGAAATTTGAATTAATAAACAAAGAAGGAATGATAGAATTAAATATAACCTTTTTGTAATCTGCAATGGATTAATGCCCTTAAGCAGTGGCTGGTAATGTCACAAGATAGGAGAATACCAGACATTATGTATCTCCTGATGGAATGTTCTTGTCAAAAAAATCAAACCTGACTGTGAAGCCTCTATCTCTAACTACCAGTTTACAGGAACTCTGGGGAATGAGGACAAACATGTTAAACAACACCATGGAGCCTGCAATCAGCAAAATCTATACAATGGGAAGTACAATGGGCCAAGCAACTCTGTCACTTCCTATCACATAGACTTCCTATAAGCTTATTTTTCTTCCCATCTTGTTTGCTTGTTTTTTGTCTAACTCACCCACTATATTGTATATGGCTGTATCTCCAGAGCCTAAAGCAGTGTCTGGCATATAGTATGCGCTCAACAAGTGAATCTAGACACAGAACTTACAATCATCAAAAAATGAACTCAAAATGGATTATAGACCTAAATGTATAATGCAAAAGTATAAAAATCCTAGAAGATAACATAGAAGAAAATCATGATGACTTTGGGAGTGGTGATGCCTTTTTAGATTCTACACCAAAGGCATATATAGCTAACCCTTGAACAATGTGAGTTCTAGAGGTGCCGAACCTCCGTGCAGTCAAAAATCTGCATATAACTTAACAGTCAGCCCTCTGTATCTGCCGTTCTGCATCCACAGATTCAACCAACCATGGATCAGGTAGTACTGTAGTATGTATTTAGTGAAAAAAATCCATGAGTAAGTGGACCCGTGCAGTTCAAACCCATGTTGTTCAAGCACCAACTGTACATGAAAGAAATAATTGATAAGTTGGACTTCATTAAAATTCAAAACTTTTGCTTTGCAAAAGACAGTTTCAAGAAAATAAGAAGACAAGCCACAGACAGGGAGAAAAAATATTTGCAGAAGACACATCTGATAAAGGACTGTTATCCAAAATATACAAAGAACTGTTGACATTAAGAAAACATACAACCCAATTCAATAAATGGGCCAAAGACCTTAACAGACACCTCACCAAAGAAGATTTACAGATGGCAAATAAGCATATGAAAGATTCTCCACAGCCTATATCATCAGGGAACTGCAAGTTAAAAGGATGAGATACTACTACACACCTATTAGAATGACCAAAATCCAGAACACTGACAACACCAAATGCTGACAAGGATGTAGAGCCACAGGAAATCTCACTCATTGCTAGTAGGAATGCAAAATAATACTGCTAATTTGGAAGGAAGTTTGGCAGTTTCTTACAAAACGAAACATACTCTTATCATATGATTTGGTATGTGATAAGTACTAAATACCTTTGGTATTTATCCAAAGGAGTTGAAACTTAGGCCCACAAAAATACCTGCACATGGATGTTTATAGCAGCTTTATTCATATTTGCCAAAACCTGGAAGCAACCAAGATGTCCTTCAGTAGGTGAAAGGATAAATAGACTGTGATACACCAAGACAATGGAATACTATTCAGCACGAAAAAGAAATGAGCTGTCAAGCCATGAAAAGACATGGAGGAGTCTTAAATGCATATTACTAAGTCAGAGAAGCCAATCTGAAAAGGTTGCATACTGTATGATTCCAATGACATGACATTCTGGAAAAGGCAAAACTATGGAGACAATAAAAATATCAGTGGTTGTCAGAGGGGAGAAGGATGAACAGACAGAGCACAGAGAATTTTTAGGGCAGTGAGAATACTCTGTTTGATATTATAATTACAGATATATGTCATTATACATTTGTCTAAGCCCATAGAATGTACATTACCAAGAGTGAACCCTAAGGGAGACTAGAGACTTTGAGTGATTTGAGTGTTGATATAGGTTTATTCTTGGTAACATGAATAATTACGGAACGTAATGCACCTTTCTAGTGAGTGATGCTGATAATGGGGGAAGCTATGCATGTGTGGGTGGGGGGGTAAGGGTTATATGGGAAGTCTCTTTACCTTCCTCTTAGCTTTGTGTAAACCTTAAACTGCTCCAAACAAAATGTAAGTCTTTTAAAAAGTGAGAATGTGGAGAAATTGGAACCCTTGTGCACTGTTCATGGGAATATAAAACGGTGCAGCCACTATGGAAAACAGTATGGAAGTCTTCCAAAAAGTTAAAAATAGAAATACCATATCATACAGCATTCTCACCTCTGAGTATATATATCCAAAAGAATTGAAGACAGGGTCCTGTAGAAATAGTTGCAGACCCATGTTCACTGCAGCATTATTCACGACAGCCAAAAGGTGGAAGCAATTTAAATGTCTATGAAGAGATAAATGGATAAAGGAAATGTGGAATATCCATGCAATGGAATATTATTCAACCTTAAAACAGGAAGGAAATCCTGTTACATGCTACAACAGGGATGAATCTTGAGGACATTACGCTAAGTGAGATAAACCAGTCACAGAAGGACAAATTCTACATGATCCCCCTTGTATGAGGAATCTAAAATAGTCAAACTCTTAGAAACAGAAAGTAGAATGGTGGTTTCCAGGGCCTTCGGGAAGGGGGAAAGGGGAATTGTTCAATGGATATAGACTTTCAGTTTTGCAAGACGAAAAAGTTCTAGAGGAGTGTTGTGCAACAGTGTACATATGGATAACACTTGGAGTGTACACTTAAAAGTGATTAAGATGCATTTTTTACCACAATTGAAAAAATCCACCTCAAAGTTATATAATAAATGATTTTTTTTTACATGGAAATTTATATAATAAGTGATTTCATGTACATGACACTCTCAATAGGCAAAACTATAGTAGCAGAGAAAATAAGTGGTTGCCAGAGGTCTGGGGTAGGAGGCAAGCTGCAAAAAGCAGTGTTTGGGAAAGATGGAAGCCTTCTGTCACCTGAGTATGATGAGGGTTCCATGAACCTAGACATGTGTTAAGATTCCTTTCCACTGTGAACCCCCCCAAGTCAGTCTTTCTAAATGGTAACTTTTTAATAAAACAAAAATTGAGTACAAAATGCATGATTTGGGGTATATGATTTTATGACTAGCATGAAAATCTTAATGGTTCTGTTTCATATTGGCATTTAGGTCAGCAAATTACATGTACCCTTGATAGAAAACAGAGTCATTTTACAAGAACTCTACATAATAATGATCATTTTAGCTTCTGTACCATGTTACAGATTGCTTTCTGTGGCCTCTTCCAACATTGTTCTTCCTTTACTTGTGTTTTTTTCCTTTGAGTAATTTGACTTGAAATTGTTCCCATAAAAGCTATCATTTTATACTTTTCCTGATTAACTGGGGTGGGGGGGAATTTCTCATTCTATCCGTCCACCTTTTCTAGTGTTTTTCCTCATATCATGTTTAACACCTCCCACCTTGAAGTCACTTAAACATGTAATAACGGGTTCTTTTAAATCAGTCTTCTAGATTATTTATGAAGATGTTAAACAAAGCTGGGTTTGACCTTAAACCCTACCAGGTCTGCTAATCTAAACCAAAATCGTTCACTCACATGCTGCTTCACTTTAAAGTATTCATTGTTTACAGTCTTATCTAAGATACATTTCGTAGTATCAATAACCAAAGGAATTCATCTCCATTTCTCTAATGCGTATGCTACCAAATGCTTACCCCACAGTCCAGATGTTTTACATCCTTTTGTCTATTCACTTGATAATTGTAAGAAAAATGTGATCTCACAATCCTCTTAGTGGCCACCTACAAAGAAGCAAGGATGTGAATCCCTTAGAATCAGTTTGTTCCTAAGAGTTAGATAATAAGTCAGTAAGTAAACAGAAGAAATGAGCACTACAGACAGATGCCTTATACAGATAAGCAGATCTTCTTCAGGTTGGAGTAACAACATAGAAGAGAGAGAGAGGAAGGAAGGAAGGAAGGGTGGGAGGGAGGGAGGGAAGGAGGGAGGGAAGAAAACAGTAAAGCAGAGAAACTTCTTATTATGAAAGGTAACAGTACATGAGTTCACAGACACAGTTAGAATTAAGCAAAGCCTGTGATGAAAAGCAATAGATGACACGTGATGTTTGGATGCAGACACAAAGAAACAACGGAAAAGTAGAATCCAAGCTGCATTCTAATGAGAAATGTGGAAGTTTAAGGCTTTGAGCAAGATTCATGATACGATGAAAGAAACTAATTGAAAAGAAAAAGCATGTGGACCCATTCAGTTGAGACACAAATAACAGGTCCCCGATAAAATGAGGGGAGCTCAAAAGGAGAAGAGCTAAAAAAGTGAGCAGATGCTTTAAAAACAAAATTTAAATATTACTATTTATAGAGTGTCATAGAAACAGGTCTGGAACACATCTGAATAGGCATAATATTATCAAAGATGTCTTCCATCTGTAAAAAAGAATACATGGAATAACATTAAGCCACATTTAAGATACTGGTGACTCAGTTTATGGGAGGAGAATGGTGAACTCAATCGCTAATGGTGATAAGAAAAAGTACGTCTTGTTAAGGTAGTTATAAACTAAAAAAATTACACGGCTCTGATTATGTCATTCCTCTGCCTAAAGTTTTTACATAACCCTGACTGGGTGACCTTCAAGGCCCTTTGCAAAATGGGCTCACCCCCTCTAGCACCTCCTCATCTATATCCATTAATGCGTAGTGATGCATCTCGTTACTACCTCACGACATTCTTGTAGGAAAGTTAATGACACAGAGTACCAAGTATGTGACACATAAGTGCTTCACAAGTGCTAATTTCCTTCCTTTCCGACTCTCTTTCCCAAGAGCCCTATGTTCTCCACACACCAGGTTATGAGAGCATGCTGTGCTCATAACAGTGCCGTGTCTGTTTCTCATATCCACTCTCTGAAATATCTTGATTGTTTTTAATTTAGCAAAATGCAATTTTTCATAGAGGCCCAGCTTTAATGTGTCTTTTTACCCTGCCAGGCAGAAATGATCGCAATCTCTTAGCTGACCCCATAGCACTCTGTTCCTATTGCCAGAATTTCACCTATTTCATTGTTTTCTTTCCCTCTGACCTCAAGCTCCCTGAGGACAGCAACTGCATATCCAGAGTGTAACAAAGTTGCATTCATTTATCCCACCACTAAACACTGATTAAGCACATATTATGTTACTAAGTATCATGGATACAAAGTTAAGAAGAAATAGTCATTGCTTTCAGAGAACTCCAGTCTGTTGTGGAGAAGAGGTACATAAAGAAATATTGTTAATAATGACTTCCAATGGGATGTCAGGGGATTTGTGATTTCTTCTTAATGCTATTCTGGATTGTTTGCATGTTTATAATGAGGATTTTGTTTTTAAAAAATCAATATGCTATTTTCACTTGGAAAAGAAGAATTGATAATAGAATTCTGTAAGGCATAATGGGAGCATCAAGGAGGAAAGCAAAGGGAAGGCAGCTCAAAAGAAGCTTCCTAGGGGATCTTAACAATGGGTTCCATCCATTAGAAGCACTAACGGGTGAGACAACAGATCTCAAGCCCGGCCCTGTTTCCCTACGCAGTGGTCTAAGAAGGCTAAACTATGCTCACAGGATTATTTTCTGACTTGACAGTACTTTGGTTTCTTAATTCATATCTTCTTTTTAAGAAAAAAATTTTATTGGAGTATAGTTGATTTACAATGTTGTGTTAGTTTCTGCTGTATAGCAAAGTGAATCAGTTATACATATACATATATCCACTCTTTTTTAGATTCTTTTCCCATATAGGTCACTACAGAGTATTGGGTAGAATTCCCTGTGATATACAGTAGGTCCTTATTAGTTATCTATTTTATGTATAGTAGTGTGTATATGTCAATCCCAATCTCCCGATTTATCCCTCCCCCTACTCTCCCCCCTGGTAACCATAAGTTTGTTTTCTACATCTGTAACTCTATTTCTCTTTTGTAAATAAGTTCATTTGTATCATTTTTTAAGATTCCACATATAAGTGATATCATATGATATTTGTCTTTCTCTGAGTTACTTAACTTAGTATGATAATCTCTAGGTCCATAATTCATATCTTCCAAATTATGTGCTTTATTTTTTATTTATTTATTTTATTATTATTATTAATTTTTTCTTTTTTTTGGGCCCCTGCAGTGGAAGTGCAGAGTCTTAACCACTGGACAGCCAGGGAAGTCCCTAAATTATGTGCTTTAAAGACCCACATCTCATACCAAACAAATAAAAGTACTCCCAGACCACCCATCTGACTTTCTTGAACAATTCCAAGAGGACTTTCAGATTATCTTGTATCTAATATTCTCTCATTCATTAATTTAAAAATACTTACTGAGTACCACCAGTGAGGTGTACTATTCTGTGATCAGCGATGGCTCATTAATTTCAATTATCTATCACTAAATTTTAAAATAACTTGTATTTTTATATTTCAGACACAGTTCCTTGATTTTTTTTTTTTTTCTATGATTTGCCCACAGAATTGTCTCCTAAACAAACTTGCCATGCCTCTTTGGCCCTTGCCACTTCCTATGTGTGACAGGAACATTCGTCTGTTATTAATGACCTAGATTCTGGAGATTAAAGGTGAATGAGACAGAGTCCCTGCCTTCAGAGGACTCACATTCTAGCCAACAAGGGCTTGAGTAGAAGGATAACTTCAGGTCTCCATATGATACAATAGTTTCTTACAGGGCATAATGGCAAAACTCTCCAGGCACCAAAGTTAGAATCAGACACGATCACATAGTAGACTTTACTAGGCAAAGCGTGATTGGGGAGAGCAATTTATTGTTTCTGAAGGAAAATACTTGGTAATGCCTTCTAAGTTCTCCTAACCACTATGATGGTGGAGCCACTTCAGTGGGTTCAGGTGAATGGAATCTGGTAGAAAGAACATTGAGGGGAGGGATTAGGTAAGTGGGTTCTGGTCCTTGCTGCTGGACCCTAACTAACTGTGGGGATTTGGACAAGTTTTATTTATTTATTTGTTTGTTTATTTATTTATTGTACTTTATTTATTTTAAGGAACATGGACAAGTTATTTAACATTATGGGTGCCTCATTTATAAAATACCAGGGTTGCTCCTACACTGTTGGTGGAAATGTAAATTGGTGCAGCCACTATGAAAAACAGTATGAGTTTCCTTAAAAAACTAAAAACAGAGCTACCGTATGATCCAGCAATCCCACTCCTGGGCATATATCTGGAAAGGGCAAAAACTCTAATTCAAAAAGATACATGCACCCCAGTGTTCATAGCAGAACTATTTACAATAGCCAAGACATGGAAGCAACCTAACTGTCCATCAACAGATGAATGGATAAAGAAGATGTGGTATGTATACACAATGGAACACTACTCAGCCATAAAAAGGAATGAAATGCTGCCATTTGCAGCAACGTGGATGAACCTAGAGATTATCATGCTAAGTGAAGTAAGTCAGACAAGGAGACACAAATTTTATATGATATCACTTACATGTTGAATCTAAAAAATAATACAAATTAACTTATTTGCACAACAGAAATAGACTCACAGACATAGAAAGCAAACTTAGGGTTACCAAAGGGGAAAGGGGGGGAGGGATAAATCAGGAGTTTGGGATTAACATATATACACTACTATATATAAAATAGGTAAACAAAAAGGATTTACTATATAGCACAGGGAACTGTATTCATTATCTTGTAATAACCTATAATGTAAAAGAATCTGAATATATAACTGAATCACTTTGCTGTACACCTGGAAGTAACACAACATTGTAAATCAACTATAGTTCAATAAAAAATAATAAAATAAAATAAAATACCAGGGTTGGACTACAGTTGTAGTTTTCAAGATGTTTTCCAATAAGTGCCCTCAGGATAGGAGAAAGGGAATATTGACCAGCTGGGTTCCTATCTGCCCACTCCTTCTTCACCCACAGCAGTTCTGCTTTAACTTTGTTTATATGTTGGGTTTCCACTTCCACTTTCTTTCTCTCTTTTTTTGTTTTTTAGATATAATTGACGTATAACATTATATTAGTTCAGGTGTACAACATAATGATTGGATCTTACACTTTCTTTTGAGGTGAAGTTTGACCTCTCAGATTCTTTTTAATCCTATCATTCTAAGACTCTATGAGTCTATAGGCCAAGTATTCATGCTCTTCTGTACACTTATATTAATAAGGCCCTTTCAGGTTGGAAGCAAGAGAGAGCAACAGAGTTTATCTCAGATGATGGGGGAACTCAGAAAGACCTAGAAACCATGTCAGCACAGTCTAGTCTCACTGAAGAATTAGACGAAGCTATAGTAACCAAAACAACATGGTACTGCCATAAAAGCAGACACATAGACCAATTGAACAGAACTGAGAGCCCCCAAATAAACCTATGCATATAAGGTCAACTAATATTTGACAAGGGAGCTAAGAATACTCAATGCGGAATAGATAGTCTCAATGCGGAATAGATAGTCTCTTCAATAAACAGTGTTGGGAAAACTGGACACATGCAAAAGAATGAAACCAGACCACTACTTTACACCATTCGCAAAAATTAACTCAAAATGGATTAAGGACTTAAATGTTAGACCTGAAGCCATAAAACTCCTAGGAGAAATCAAGGGAAAAACTCCTTGACATCAGTCTTGGCCATGATTATTTTGGATATGACCCCAAAAGCACAAACAACAAAAGCAAAAATCAATGAGTAGGACTACATCAACCAAAAAAAGTCTGCACAGTAAAAGAAATCATCAACAAAATGAAAAGGCAACCTACAGAATGGGAGAAAATATTTACAAATCATATATTTGGTAAGAGATTAATATATATATATAAAGAGATTAATATATATAAAGATAAGAGATTAATATATACAACTCAGTAGCAAAAAAAAAAAAAGCAAATAATCTAATTAACTTGAATAGAGCTTTTTCCAAAGAAGACATACAAATGGTCAAAAGTATGTGAAAAGATGCTTAACATCACTAATCATCAGGGAAATGCAAATCAAAACCACAATGAGGTGTCACTTCACACCTGTTAAAATGGCTATCATCAAAAAGAAAAGATAAAAAGTGCTGGCGAGAACATGGAGAAAGGAGAACCCTCATTCACTGTTGGGAATGTAAATTGGTACAGCCACTATGGAAACAGTATGGAGGTTCCTAAGAAAATTAAAAATAAAACTACCAGATGATCCAGCAATCCCATTTCTGGGTATTTATCAGAAGGAAATGAAACAACTATATTGTAGACATATTCAACACTTACATCATTCAGTGAAGCATTGTTCACCGTAGCCAAGACATGGAAACAACCTAAGTGTCCATTAATGGATGAATAGATAAAGAAGATGTGAAAACACACACACACACACACACACACACACACACAGGAATATTATTCAGTCATAAAAAAGAAGGAATTCTGCCATTTATTAAAGCATTGGATGAACCTTGAAGGCATTATGCTAAGTGAAATTAGTCAGACAGAGAAAGACAAATACTGTACGAACTCACTTATACATGAAATCTAAAAGGCTGAACACGTAGAAATAGAGAGTGGAATGGTAGTTGCCAGGGGCTGGGGGGGTTGGGGAAATGGGAAGATATTTGTCATAGGGTACAAACCTCCAGTTATAAGAGGAATAAGTTCTGGGAGTCTAAGGTACCGCGTGGTGGCCTTAGTCGACAATACTGTCATGTATTCTTGAAAGTTGCTAAGAGAGTAGATCTTAAATGTTCTCATCCTAACAACAAAAAATTATAATTATGTGAGGGGAAGGATGTGTTAGCTAATCTTACTGTGGTATTCATTTCCCCATATATACACGTATCAACTCATCACGTTGTACACCTTAAACTTACACAATGTTATACCTCAGTAAAGCTGTGGGGTGGGGGGCATGAAGGCCCATCCTATCCCAGTGGTAACTCCTGGTGTTCAGTAGTTCTGGAGACTGGGCACCAAGTGGGCTTCAGTGCTGCCCATTCTGGTGGCTCCGCCATACTCATGACACAGCTTCTGTCCACTGCTTCCTCTCCACACTACATCTAGAGCACAAGTTCCCAGTGAGAGAACCTGACGGAGCTGGTTAGTGTGAATCCAGTATGAAAGGCCTTTTATCGGCTGGCATTTTGCAAATTTCCAAGTTCTAATCAACTGTGGTCAAGGCCCCAGGATCACATGACATGAAGCTTGGCAACTTATGTATAACCACCAGCTAGGGCTGCTTTGTCCCAAGGAGCCTATAAGTATGTCAGCTCCCTAGAGTTTCACGGTCTGTCTAGTTCACTTCTATAGCTGGCTTTCATCCAATGGCTATTGTATTATTTCATATTTTTATAGTAGGAACTACCCAGGGTGCTAGGCTTTGAGTTATTAAGCATTGAATGGAACGGGTATCATATGTTACAACATTCCAAGGGGAATAAATCTTTAGGATAACTCTGGTGGTAAAGATGGTAATAAAACAAGGTATCAAAATAGAAAGATCAGCCCAGCTACCATGAAACAGAGTGTCCCATTCTAAATCTAGGTTTTTGGGGAAAAGTAAAGGTAATTTACAGCATTAATAGTAAGTGTAAACCCTTTCTTAAGCCTATAACATCTGGAAAGGTGTGAAGGTACTATTCCTTATCAGAGGGAAAAATCTTATTTTTACATAATCATATCACAAATGCACAGAGGCCAAATTAAGTCACAAAACAGACAAGTTTGCTTTTTTTAAAAAATAAATTTATTTATTTTATTTGTTTATTTTTGGCTGTGTTGGGTCTTCGTTGCTGCACACGAGCTTTCTCTAGTTGTGGCGAGCAGGGGCTACTCTTTGTAGCGGTGCGCAGGCTTCTCATTGCGGTAGCTTCTCTTGTTGCGGAGCACGAGCTCTAGGCGCACGGTCTTCAGTAGCTGCAGCACGCTGGCTCAGTAGTTGTGGCACATGGGCCCTACGGTGCACGGGCTTCAGTAGTTGTGGTGCACGGGCTTAGTTGCTCCGCGGCATGTGGGATCTTCCCGGACCAGGGCTCGAACCCGTGTCCCCTGCATTGGCAGGCGGATTCTTAACCACTGCACCACCAGGGAAGCCCCTGACAAGTTTGCTTTTTGCATCAAGTCCCCTCTCAGTACTTAGAGGCCACATCAGAGAGGTACTTGGTAATCTCTTCTTTCTGTCTTTGTTCCCTCGGTGTTTTTTACCCCTCGCTCAGGCTCTCTCCTCCACCCCAATCCCCGTTAATTGATCGCTTTGATTTTCTTCTCAGTAAAGCTGACCATGCAGCATGAGGGAGGGGATTGTAGGTCCTTCTGAGAAGAGAAAACCTCCACCAGACCAACGTTTTTTCCTTCTCTTGCTGATATTGATCACCTTCATAACATAAATACCACGGGTTGTTTTGCTCTGCTTCTCTTTTCCACTTAAAAAAGATCCCTCCCAGGGTGGAGGGTGGGGAGTGAAAAGGGGAATGCTGGAAGGAGAAAAGCTTACCTGCCACCCCATCTTAATGAAAATTAACAGAGACCAGAATCTGTGAAGCCCTGGCATGGCTGTTGCTGGCTCTCTCATTAAATCAGCTTGCTCTCCCTAGTGTACGTGTAATTTCCATTCAAATTGACTCAGTCCCAAACAGGAAAGAAAGACTAGATTACATTATGTTACATTACGAAAGATACAGGTGCTATTGCAAGTGCATTTGGAATTTTTTGAGTTTAAAAGACAAGACCAGTTGTGAAGTTTCTATGGTTCTATGTATACTGATACCAAGTTAAGTCAAAGTGAATACCTTTGCCTTCATCTGATGGGAGTTGTGTTTAATTAGTGAAATTTGGATTATAGTAGAAGTTTATATTTAAACCAGGAGTTTATATTTTAAGAGGTAAAAATTCACACAAAGCTAAATAGGAAAAGTACAATCCTAAGGTTCTTGATGTTTTCAAAATCTGTCACTGACAAGAAACAAATGTCAGGATATTGATTTTAGTCTTAAACATTTAGAGAAGAGGAACCTAAGCCAGCCAGTGTGGTAAAGGTAAATTTTCTTTAATAAAAGAGCTGTGGGGCTTCCCTGGTGGCACAGTGGTTGAGAATCTGCCTGCCAATGCAAGGGACACGGGTTCGAGCCCTGGTCTGGGAGCATCTCACATGCCGCAGAGCAACTGGGCCCGTGAGCCACAACTACTGAGACTGCGCATCTGGAGCCTGTGCTCCGCAACAAGAGAGGCCGCAATAGTGAGAGGCCTGCGCACCGCGATGAAGAGTGGCCCCCACTTGCCACAACTGGAGAAAGCCCTCGCACAGAAACGAAGACCCAACACAGCCATAAATAAATAAAAATTAAAAAAAAAAAGAGCTGTGAACTCAAACTATACTATGAGGCCAAAGTCATTTTTACTGGAATACATCTCATGTAGTTATTGAGCTTTCTACTACTAAGATTCATGTGTATTAATTAGACTTAATATGATATCATGGTTTGCTTTCATTGTATAGTTAATTATATTTCATTATTAACACTTTTGACTACAAATCCAATCGAGATTTCTCGTTATCAATCCATCACAGAGTTCTGCGAATTCCAACCGCCAAGTATCTTTATTTCGACCACTACCATGACCCCATCCTCCCTCACTCAGACTATTGGCATGGCCTTCTAATTGGTCTCCTGCTCCCTTCCGCCCTGGTCCGTCTCCCATCTGTTCTCCACCAGACAGACAGAAGGCATGTTTGCAAATGCATACAGGCGAAAAGAAAGTCAAACTCTTTACCGCAACCTACAGGGCCCTTATGATTTGGCCCTTACCTGCTTCCCGCTCTCATCTTGCACAAGCTACTGCTCAGTCTTTCAGAGCCTCATATTGGCCTCCAGCCACAGAGCCCTGCACATGCATCTAGGACCCTCTTTCCAGAATCCTCTCCCCTCCCCTCTTTACCTTATTAACTCCAAGCACCTTTCAGGTCTCAACTCAAGGGCCTCTTCCTCCAAGAAGCCTGCTCTGATCTCCTTCCCTGACTAGATCCCTCTTAACATCCTTCTTAAGGCGTGTGATTAGTGCTGTGTAACTCTTCTTCCTAGCCCTTGTCACAGTCATGCTGCTTTATTGGTTTGGAGATGATTTGATGAATGTCTCTCTCCTCTACTTGACTAGTAGTTCATTGAGGAGAGGAATCAAGTCTTTTTGCTCACTCCAGGCCTAGAAGGGTACCTCATACATAGTGGCACCCAATAAGTCTATGTTGTATGAATAACATGAAAATAGCCCAAAATAAATATAGGTACATTTATATTTTATGGATTGAAATGTATAGATACAAAATTACTATTATGCCATAAATCCAACTACTTTAACAGTTAAGAGAAAAAATAAAACTGAACTTAGGCTTTTATTTATTTGTTTATTGGGAAATAGTAAATCATTCAAAGTGTTGTTTTACTAAAATGGTTAGTTTTTCGTGCCATCCATGAATATTAAATTGTCAAACTATGTATGTCAACCTCAAACTCCCATGACATTCTTTTTACCCTCCAAAATTAAAAAATTTATTGGCTCATGATTTTGAAATATTAAAGTGCTTCTCAATTTTAACTTTGAGTTTTACAGCTTTTTTAAAAATAAAGAAAATACTACCAAAAAATTAAAATGGAAAGTGTTACTGATGTTAAGTATAGTAGGCAGGATGGCAACAATTTAAGAAAACTAAGAGTATTGTGCTCTATTTTCAGGTGGTTTCTCATAATTTATGTTTCTACTTCAATAAATATTGCTGTTTGCGAGTTTTTCCTTGCCTGGACCTCGTACAGGTTTAAATGTGTTTAAAAATTTGGATAGTTAACTTTTATGGTCAGAAACATTTGATTCTAAATGTATAATCCTTGGTGTTTTCAGTGAAGTAAACATGTGTGAACAGTCTGGAAGAAGAAATTCCATTACCACATTGAACAGAAACGGAATTAACTCCTTAATTTTCTGGGTAATCTTCGAGGGGATTTTCATCTAATCGCTTGACTTTTCAAATAGAAATATTTTGCCCAAGTCAGACATTAGCAATTGGATACTTCGGTGATGTAACAAAGTACTCAAAACAAATCATGCTAATGATTTAAGAGTGTTTTTTGTTCACGGTGATCCATGTCATCTGAAAATAGTGCCTGTTACAGAGTGGGCATTTAATATTTGTTGAGTGATAAAATATATATGTAAGTCTAATTTTAAAAGCTTGATTAATCTATAACATAATAAATCTTTCATTTTTGGAAATTAATTCTTAATTCAGCTAATCTTAACGGCTTTGCAATAAGTAGACCTGTGGGTTCTCACGCTTTAGAGAAAATGGAGGCATATTTCATTTGTAAAGAGGGGAAAACCTTTTCAGTGAGTTTTTAATGTCCAAAAGAGGCTGTGGCTGGAATGAAATATTCAGTTACTTGTGGTTTATTTAATACTCAGTTTATTCAAGCCAATAAATTCAACTTATAGATATTGATGTTTTATTTAGAAATCTAATACTTGTATGTTAAAATACAAAATGATGGCTTTCACTTTTTCTTTGAATGATCTCATAAACTTGACAGTTTAATTTCTCCGAGTCTTTTATTTATGTTTTAAATACCAAAGGTACAAAGAATGTTAAAGTACATACTGATGCCGACCACTAGCTTAAGAAATAAAGTATCACAGGTAACTTTTGAAGTTCCCAAACTACTTCTTCTGAAATGTATTTTCTACTCCCACACACTACCACTATTCTGAATTATAGACTATAAATGTTTACTGTAAATAATACAGTATATTGTTCTGTATGCTTTAAAACTGCATAAACAGTATATCACAGGTTGGGCTCTCTAGAAGCAGACACTGACCCTGAGTGGCTTGTGGCTTGTCTGTGGCCTGTCTTTTCATTCTTTTTTAAAACATGGACTTGTTTGCTAAATAGAGGTTTTAATTTTTTACACTTTTGTGTGGTCACATTTATCAATCTTTTTCTTCACAGTTTGTATTTTTGGTATCTTATTTTCAAAATCTCTCTTCATCCCAAGGTTGTAAACATATTCTTCTACATGTAGAAGCTCTCTTGCTCCCACTTATATCTTTAACTCTCGTGATGGTTAATTTTTATGTGTTAACTTGGCTGGGCCACAGGTGCCCAGATAGTTGGTCAAACATTATTTTGGATGTTTCTGTGAGGATGTTTTGTGTTTTTTAAAATTAATTAATTAATTAATTAATTAATTAATTATTTTTGACTGTGTTGGGTCTTCGTTTCTGTGCGAGGGCTTTCTCTAGTTCCGGCAAGCGGGGGCCACTCTTCATCGCGGTGCGCGGGCCTCTCACTATCGCGGCCTCTCTTGTTGCGGAGCACAGGCTCCAGACGCGCAGGTTCAGTCGTTGTGGCTCACGGGCCCAGTTGCTCCGCGGCATGTGGGATCCTCCCAGACCAGGGCTCGAACCCGCGTCCCCTGCATTGGCAGGCAGACTCTCAACCACTGTGCCACCAGGGAAGCCCTGTGAGGATGTTTTTGATGAGATTAATATTTAAATCAGTGGACTTGAGTAAAGCAGATTGCCTTCCCTAATGTGGGTGGGCCTCATCCAATCAGTTGAAGGCCTGAGTAGAACAAAAAAGCTACCCTTTCCTGAGTAAGAGAGAATTCTCCAGCTGACTGCCTTCACGTTTCATCTGCAGCATTGACTCTACCTGCCTTATGGCCTTTGAAAGCTGAACATCAGCTTTCCCTGGGTCTCCCCCACAACTGGCCCACGCTGAAGATTTGGGGCTCACCAGTCTCCATAATTGTGTGAGCCCGTTCCTTATTATCATCTATCTATCTATCTTTCACCGATCTATCTATCTACCTACCTATCTATCTATCTATCATCTATCAACTATCTATCTAACCATCCATCTAGCTAGCTATCCTGCTATTTAATCTATCTGTTTGTCTATTTACCTATCCATCCATCTGTATCTTCTATTGATTCTGTTTCTCTGGACAACTCTGACAAATATAATCCCCCCTCACCCCTGAAATAATTTTTATGTATGTATGGGAGGTAAAGATTCAATATTACATTTTACAAACAGAAAACCAAGCGTTCCATCACCATTCTTTAAACAGTTCATCCTTTACCCACTGATCTACAATGCTGCCTCTGTCATAATCAGTCATACACCGGCATGTCATAATTATTACAGTTTTAAAATGAATCTTGATATCTGGGAGAACACGATCTCTGCTCACCTTTTCTTCTGGCTATTTGGGGCCCTTTTCTTTCATATAAATTTTACAGCCATCCTATCAAGTCTGCAAAAAGTTATGAGTTTTTATTAGAATTTCATTGCATTTCATTAATTTGGAGAGGATTGACATACTTATATTAATACATTTTTCTATTCTTAAATTTATTTAGGCTACAAAGTTCTTGCACATCTGTTTTTAATATTTATTCATAAGTACCTTTTTTTTTGGTTCTGAGGCTCCATTTGTTGCTAGTGTATAGAAATGCCATTGATTTTTTTTTTATAATTGATTTGCTTTTTCTATATCTATTGAAATAAAATTTAATTTTTTCCTTTAGTGTGGTGGAATCCATTAATTGATTTTTCTAATGTCAAACTGGCTTTGCATTTCTGGAATTATCCCATGTTGGTCACTGTATGTATTACTTATCTTTTGCTCCATAGCAAGTTACCCCAAAACATAGCAGCTTAAATAACAAATATTTATCATCTCGTACAGTTTCTGTGGGTCCGGAAGCCAGGAATGGCTTAGCTGAGTGATTCTAGCTCAGGGTGTCTTACAAGGTATCAGTCAAGGTGTTGGCAGGGGTTACAGTCACTTGGAGGCTTGATTGGGCTGGAGGAACCATTTCCCAGCTCACTCACATGGCCCTGGGCAGGCTTAGCTCCTCACCACGTGCGCCTGTCCCTCTGATGCTTATGACATGGCTTCTGGCTTCACCCAAAGTGAATGATCTGCAAGGAAGATCAATAGTTAGAAGCCATCACATCTTTAATAAACAAATCGCAGAAGTGACACACCATCACACCTACTGTATTCTGTTGGTCACATACACCGACCTTGATACAGTGGGAACTACCTGGAGGTGGGGACCACTGGGGATCCTGGAGGTTGGCACAGTCATGATGTTTTATACTCTCTGCATATTGCTGGATTCAGTTTGCTAATATTTTACTACAACTTTCGTGTCTATATTGGACTATAATTTTTCTTTCTCATTACCAAGTTTACACTAGCCTTGTAAAATGAGATTAGTAGTGTTCTCTCTTTTTCTATTCTTGAAGGAGTTTGTGTATAATATCAGAAGAAAATCTTCAGAATATCAGAATTATTTATTCCTTCACTGTTAGAATTCAATGGGGATCCATCTAGTCCCCATATTTTCCTTGATTCAATTCCTTCAACTGCATTGAAAGATCATTTGGGTTTTAAAACCACTCAGTTTTTCTATTTCTTCTTAAGACAGTTGATGTAAATTGTACTTTCATAAAATTTGTTCGTTTAATCAACATTTTCAGATTCTTTGGCATAAAATTGTCCATAATGACTTTTTATTCTGTATTCAGTATTTCTAGCTTTTATAGTAATGTCCTCTTTTTCTGATATTGGTTATTCATGCTGTCATTTTTTTTTTATTGGCCTCATCAGATGTTTGTTAAATTTATTAGGTTTTTTGAAAAATCAATCTTTGACTTTACAGATCCTCTATATTGTGTGTTTGTTCTTTTAATTTTATTGGCTCCTGTTCTTATTTCTATCATGTTCTTTCTTCTACTTTCTTTGGGTTTATTTTGCTTTTCTTTTTCTGTTTTCTTGAATTTTATTCTTAGTTTGTTAATTCTTAGCTTTTTGCTAGTATGAACATCTTAGACCATAATTTTTCTAAGTATTGCTTTAACTGAATCTTGTAAGTTTTGATATGTACTATTTTAATTATTTCTCAGTTCAAACTATTTTTTTAAATTCAACAATGATTTCTTCTTTGATCCATGAGTCACTTAGATATGTATCTAATTAATTTCCAAAAATACGAAGATTTTCTTGAGGTCTCTTTTGTTGTTGTTGGTTTCTAACTCATTGTATTATGTTAGGGAAAAAATGTTTGTGTTATTATTTCAATCCTAAAACATTTGTTTAGGTTGCTTTAATATTGAGTATATGGTCAATTTTTGTAAATATTTTGAATGTGCTTATTATATGCAGTATTCAATATATGTTTATTAGGTCAAATTTATTATAATGTTTAAATTATATATATATTTAAGAATTGTTTTTCCATTTTTCTATCAATTACTGAGTGGTTATGTTAAAATACCATATTATGAATGTGGATTTGTCTATTTCTCTTAACAGTTCTATCAATTTTTAAGGCTAAATGATTAGGTACATAGAAACTTAAAGTTGCTAAACCTACCAGTTGAAATGAACCTTTCATAATTATAAGTTACCCCTGTTTATCCTGAATAATGCAGTTTGTCTTAAAGGCTACTTAGTTTAAAAGCAATTTGGCTTTTTATCTGAGCCTTCTAGTTTTCTAATTATAGTACAGGTGGATTCTCCTGGATTCTCTCCTTTCCTTATCAAGCACCAGTTTGCATCTTCTTTCTATAATAAGCTTCAGCTTATTTCACTGTTCTTTAGTAAAATCCTGTTCATCTCTTTCTCCTCTTCTTCAAGTAAAATTGAATCCCACAGGCCTGGTTGTTGCTTTAAGTAATGAATGAAATTCCAGAGTTGGCTCTTAAAAATGCAAGTCTTTGTAATTCACAAAAGGAGCCTAAGAGACATTTAGGAGAGGTGGTTTCTCCACTGCAGCTGCATAAAAGTGACCATCCTTGTGTCATAAAACATGTTCGGAGAATCTGATCTGATGTGGTATTGAGACTTGCATGAATGTTTATAAATATTATTAACTTGTTCTGTTCTTTGTTATTATAAGTTTATCCTTGGAAGGATAATACAAAGACTCTGGAAATCATTGCTGTGTTCTTCATCTCCAAAATGCTCTTTAATTATGATAAATTGTCTTACTTAATAATCTGATGCTCTCTTGATGTCATGTTTGACATTTCCATATTTCTATACAGTATCAATACTTGTAAGATTGTTCTATGAAATCAGTAGAAGATTACTAGCATTTTTTTTCTTCTCTCCCCTGCATGATAAAAAGAGTAAATGACCATGACTCTACTAGATTTCTTGTTTAGCAAAGAGACTGATTGTCTTGTCTCATTTTTATTAACCAGCCTAATGGCTGGGCTTCGATATTTTTGTATTCTGTGTTCTGCATTTTTATTGCCTCAATTAGAAGTTCCCAGACCTGGGCACAGTATCAGTTGATAGGTTTGGTAGACTTTCGTCTTTGCATTCGCATCTATGGTTGTGTTTAAAGAACTGCATCAGAGTTTATTCCTCCTAATCAGGCGTACTTCTATCTGTTCTCATAGTTGGGGCAGGGGCGCTGGTGTGGCGAGGAAGCCTATTGTCCTGATTATGCCTCTAATTTAGGTTGTACCAAGACTTTATACTGTCAGAAACTGTTAGCTCTGAAGGAGTATTCTGCTGTCCACTCTTTATCCACGAGCCACATCCCAAGCCTTTTTCTGACGAAAAGGAGAGGGCAAAATGCAGGGTTTCCTCCAGTTCAAGCTAAGACACTATTTGTGTACACAACAGAGGACTGTTTCACATGGAACTTTCCACGTACCATATATGTCTCTGGTGGTTTTTAAGTTTTTTAGTTAAAAAAATTTTTATTGAAGTATAGTTGATTTACTGTTGATTCAGGTGTACATCAAAGTGATTCAGTTATACATATACATATATATTCTTTTTCAGATTCTTTTTCATTATAGGTTATTACAAGATATTGAATATAGTTCCCTGTGCAGTAGTTTTTAATTTGTTTCCTTTTTTTCATTTCAATTTGTCAAGACTTTTTAAATTTGAAGATAGTTTTCCCTTATTATACCCCAATTTCTCTCCTACCTTGTTCCCAGCAAGAGAAAAATAGACCAGTGTGATTGGCATTACGTCTGGCTTTCATTGATTCACTGCATATCCATGGTGAGGAGCAGGACTTCCCTCCTAGAGCGACTTTCTGTGTCTTTCCTTATGAGCAAATATCACATGCCTGTCACCATCAGTTCTGCCCAATTCCAAAGTAGATGTATTAGTCATGGATTAGAATTTTGTCTCAGTACCTTCCTCTTGCTTTTTTTTCCTCTCTTACTCTTGCATCTGCAAAATCTGCTTAAGGATTCCCACGACTTCTGTTTCTGAATAATGCTTCTCAAATAACATGGAGAAAATTTTTGCCCCCCTGTAGTTTAATAATGCATGTGTATGCTGTTTCTATGTCTTATTAATTTATTAAGATTTTAATGGGAGAGAGAAGGAGATTCTGTTGTCCTGCCATTTTTCTCTGGAAATGAGTAAATAAATTATATATGTGTGTAATTTTATTTTAATAGACTCTGTATAAGTCAGAGTTCTCCAAAGAAACAGAACCAATGGGATATAAAAGGAGATTTATTATGAAGAATTGGCTTATACAATTATGGAGGCTATGAAGTCTTGTGGTCTGATATTCCCCAATCCAGTCAAACTGAGAGATAAAATTTACTGTCACAAACTCTAGAAGAAAATATGGGTCAAGGGCTTCCCTGGTGGCTCAGTGGTTGAGAACCTGCCTGCCAATGCAGAGGACGTGGGTTCGAGCCCTGGTCCGGGAAGATCCCACATCCCGCAGAGTAGCTGGGCCTGTGCGCCACAGCTGCTGAGCCTGTGCTCTGGAGCCCGTGAGCCGCAACTACTGAGCCCGCATGCTACAACTACTGAAGCCCACGCGTCTAGAGCCCGTGCTCCGCAACAAGAGAAGCCAGTGCAATGAGACGCCCGCGCACCGCAACGAAGAGTAGCCCCCACTCACCGCAACTAGAGAAAGCCCGCGTGCAGCAACAAAGACCCAGTGCAGCCAAAAATAAATAAATAAAATAAATAAATTTATTTAAAAAAAAAGAAAATATGGGTCAAAAAAAGAGTTCAGAACTTTTTCTGGAGGGCAGTTTGCCCCATATCTATCAAAATGTTTTGACCTAATAATTTTACAATAGGAATTTATCCAAAAGCTGTACTTACACAGGTATACAATGGCAAAAGAGTAGGGTACTTTGCTGCAGTATTATTTGTAACTGCTAAAGATTTTAAAAAATATAAATATCCATGAAAAGGAAACTTCTCAAATAAATCATGGTACTGTATATCCATACAATTGGATAAGCAGCAGTAAAAAAGAAAATGAGAAAGCTCATTGTGGATTGACCTGAAAGATCTCCAAGATCTATTGTTAAGTGAAAAAAACAAGTTGCATAACAGTGTACATAGTATGCTATCATTTCTGAAAACGGAAAAAAGGGGGGGGGAATGCATGCATTTGTTTTTATATGCACAAATTCGTCCTGGGAGGATTTGGAAAGATACATAAGAAATGTATATTAGTTGCATCTAGGTGGGAGAACTCCATGCCCAGATGACTTGGGTATGTGCTTTTTTTCTTTTGACTCTTGAACCATATGAATATATTACCTACTCAAAACTAGAAAGAAGGAAGGAAGAACTACACCAAAACATTAAAGTAATTGTCTTTTGGTGATTAGAATCTGAGCAACCTTTATTCTCTTTTTATGTTCTTCATTGTTTTTCCTAACTTTCTACATGGTATGCATTACTTTCACAATTAGGAAAAATATTTTTTGAATAAAAATAATCATTTTTGTCCTTTTATTTATCACATAAGTCTCTCTCACTGTGGTTTAATCCTAATTCCTTTTGAAGAATAGGACAAAAAAAGATAGGCTTTGAAGATACATATTATTCTATTCTTCTTGACATAGTGAATTAAGAACAGAATATTTTGAAGTGCACAATACTGTGTTGTTATTATAGGCACTATATTGTATGGCAGATCTCTAGAATTTATTCATCTAGCATAACTGAAACTTTGAACAATGACTCCCAAACAAAACAACAACAAAAAACCAAAACCAAAACAAAAGAACACAAGGAAATTAGGAGGTGATGGGTATGACTATTACCTTGATTGTGGTGATGGGATCACAGGGGTTTGCATACATCCAGACTCTTCAAATTGCACCCATTAAGTATGTGCAGTTCTTTGTGTACAAATCATACCTCAGTAAAACTGTTTTTTCAAAAAAACTAGAATATTATCTATATGTTCTCTTCTTCCAGCTAAACAATCCAAACTGTTCTAATATTTTACTTTCCTATTTCTAAAGGTAGGAGGTAGAATTATGTATGTATAAAAGACAATTATGTATGAAAGACAAAACAAAGACAGCACTTTTTTGTGTGTCCTTGTTTGCCTCAGAGCTCCACTTCATTTTGACTACGTTCTACATCAAGGAATCTAAACTTATTCACAATTTTTTTTTCCTGCAGCTTGAGTCATATGGTGTTATCATTTAGAATTTAAAAATTTTCAGCTTCCGTGAATTTATCACCTAAAAACTGGGCCATTGTGACTGGTTAATGTATTTTAGTTATATTATGGGTAAATTCTCTTTAGGTAATGAAATTTCACCATAAAACGTTATCGTTCTATGTAATTTAAATTATTTATACAACTACTACATTTGGCATAGGAATTCGTTGAATTCTGGTTTCTGAGGTGACAGAAGGAAACTTCTACGCACTGAGATCCTGGGTGGGATGAGGTTACAATGCCCAGTACTGATAGAGAATTGCAGGACCTCAGCCTGGTTTCATCAGTATCAGAATTATTGCCATAAACAGTTGTGTAATTGCTTTTGCTTACTTGGAATGCTGACGTGGCTGGTGGTATAAAGGCAGCGAGCACACAGGTCTGTGCTCCTTCCGCCAGGCAGCTGTCTCCCTCACAGCCCGTAGCCCACCAGCCCTCCAGTGTATCTCCACGAAGCACAAGGGAGTCACTGGTTGCTGAGTGCCCCCGTTGGAATGCTGATCTCAAGAATATCTTCTGTACCTTGTTTCTTACTGGGGCAGACCTAAATGAAAGCTTCTGTGAGCTGGGAGAAGTCATAATTCTCATCCATTGTCATTCTAGAACCAGACTCTGTGGTCTGGTCCAGCCCATTCTTTCATTTAGAAACCAGAAACCACACACAGTATGAAGTTAGATCATGACGTCAACCGTAAAAGCAGGCAGAGTTTCCTGGTGGCCTAGTGATTAGGATTCTGGGCTTTCACTGCCGTGGCCCGGGTTCGATCCCTGGTTGGGGAACTGAGATCCTGCAACCCGTGCAGTGTGGCCGAAAAAGAAAAACATGTGAACTGATTAACCCTAAAAGCAGGCAGATCTGATGTGAACTCTGTCCCTACCACATACTGTTTTGGTGATCTAGAAGAATGACTTAATTTTTCTGAAACTTAAAGTTCATGTTTATAAAACTGGGACTACAATGCTTACCTCAGGATATGGTGGTAAAATTAAATATATTTGTGTAAAGTGGGAGGCCCTTAAGTACTCAGTATTTCATTAGTTACTTTCTCAACTTGTGGTTAAATTGTAGAGCACAGTATAATCTTAGAATTTATATATATTATATAAATTATATCTATATTTGTGTATATATATTAATTGAAAGTATTTTCCATACTTGAAACTGAATAGTGGTAAAGTTTAGATAACTGCCACCAGTTCTTCTACTTTATTTCAAATTCTGTCTCTTTTTTTCACAAATCATTATTTTAATGTTTGTTGCTTTGTTTTTAAAAGTTACTAAAAGAGAAAGAGAAAGAATACACAAAGAACATTTATTTTTATTTTCTAATATTAGATTACCTTGACCACAAATTTTAAAACTATGAGTTCTCAGTTTTATTTATTTTCACACTTTCCAAAAATACTTTTTCTATTGTGATGTGAAACAAAAAAATCCACCAAAAATTATCTCTTCCTGTAATCAGGTAAATAAAATAGTCCTCTGACTGACGTACAAAAACAGACTAAAATATGAATAGGACTGTTCTTCAAATCTGGGTCTTCAGAAGCTGACTGAGGTCAGTTTCCCTGGGAAAGAGACCCTGAGATGGAGACTTGTGTGTAGTTAACTGTTGGCGAGTCTTATGGGGCTCAACCCCTGTGGGGAGGGCGGAGGAAATAGGATTGGCTGAGGGAGAAGCTGCAGTGTGGCGCAGTCCTACAGGCAGCTCTGGAGCTGGGAAGGCCCTTCAGGAGGCACGGGAGCCGGGCAGGATGGCTCCGCGTGGTCCCGTCCTCAGCTGTGGGCTGTTCCGGGAAGGAAGGTCGAGTGGCTCTTTTTAGCTGAGGGCAGTTCCCAGGGAGGATTTAGCTGAGCTGGGGAGTGGGAGGAGGCGTGAGGGGTGACTGAGTCGCTCTCCACAGCATTCACTACATGCTTAAATCAAAATATATTCAGACTTTCTTCAACTCCTACTTTAGATGTGTTACTGCAGACTAATGGCTGCTGAATAGTTAGCAGTAACCACCAAAGTCCGGACAGGTAACTCTCAAAATCATCTAGAAGAACAAAAGAAAATAGAATAAAACCCTCATTTGTTTGGAAACAGCCTTTTGTGAGCAACATAATTGTTTAACATGCCAAATATCTTTACAAGCAACAACCACAGCCCAGAACACTTGTTCCAAATATACATGATCCTCTTACTAACCTGTTAGTCTTATTCGTGTATCTCCTGAACATTCAGTATTAGGATTACATTACTCCCCACCTCCTGACGCCCCAGGAGAGAAGCACAGATTTAATATATGTGGCTACAAGTCCTGGGACTATTCATGCAGAATCTCTGACAGTCAAAAGGCATGAGACTTTAGTGACTGCTGGGGTATTCCAGGGTCTGTGAGAGATGACCTTAGGCTAAGCTCTATTGGGGGAATTTATCACTTTCTTGAATCCACACTGAGAAAGAAAAGCAACGGATGAGAGTGGGGAGACAATTGTGGAAGATGAGAGGGAGAGCTCTTTACAATGGAAAAAGACAGAGAACTGGGACAAAGACTAATTCCCCCCCCCCAATATTTATTTGCCCCTTTTCCCCTTACAGAAGTAGAACTGCTGAATTTTAAGTCAGCAAATGACCACCCACTTCATATTTCACCCCTTCCTGCATTGGCTGCAATAATGGGATTAGTTTTATAATGAGAAGTGAGTGAAAATGTTTTGTACAATTTATAGAAAGTGTCCTTAAATAGAGTCTATGTGTATTCTTCCTGCCCCTTCCTTCCTCCTGTTGGACCATTCAGACAAGGGCAGCACACTTTAGGAACCACGAGCAACGAAGTAGAGGCAGCCTGGTTATCTGGACAAGTTCACAGAGCATTGCCCTGAACCACCTACCTCCAGACTCTTAGGTAATAAAGAAATTAATTTCTCTCTCGTTAAGCTGCTGTTATTTATATGCAGCCAAATATGTATTCTAAATCAATACAAGAAAAATACTCGAAAAGCTCTCCTTTTGAGACTTCCTTTGTGGTGCAGTGGTTAAGAATTCCCCGCCACTGCAGGGGACACGGGTTCAAGCCCTGGTCCAGGAAGATCCCACGTGCCGCAGAGCAACTAAGCCCGTGCGCCACAACTACTGAGCCTATGTGCCACAACTAGTGAAGCCCGTGCACCTAGAGCCTGTGCTCTGCAACAAGAGAAGCCACTGCAATGAGTAGCCCCCGCTTGCCACAACTAGAGAAAGCCTGTGCACAGCAACGAAGACCCAACACAGCCAAAAATAAATAAATAAATAAATAAATTTATTAAAGAAAAAAAGCTCTCATTTTTCAGAATCTTTTAGAGCAGTGAAAGTTTAATAAATACACTTTTATTTATTTAAACTCTAAAAGATTCATAGATAATAAGATAATTTGCTCAACAAATTTGAAACTACTGTGTGCCAGGCACTGTTCTAGACACTGATGATACAACTGTGAATGGGATATGCAAATTCTGCTTACATTCTAGTGGCAGGAGGCATTCAATCAACAAATAGACACGAAATATGGCAGGAGGTGGTAGTGTGACCACCAAGCAGTATAAGAGAGTTAAGGAGTGTCAGGGAATGCTTTCCTAACAAGATTATATTTGAGCACAGATCTGAAAGAAGTAGTAAAATTTAAAACACTTGGTTATCTGGGAAAAGAACATTCCAGAAAGAATACCAACAACTATTAAGAGAGAAGTGGGAGCAAGGTTGACATGTTT
Source organism: Balaenoptera borealis (assembly GCF_965194805.1). Classification (NCBI taxonomy): domain Eukaryota; kingdom Metazoa; phylum Chordata; class Mammalia; order Artiodactyla; family Balaenopteridae; genus Balaenoptera; species Balaenoptera borealis. Next base: position 171,614,921 of record NC_138866.1, on the reverse strand, counting down.
GAAGACTAGCAAGGCTTTATGGTTGGAGCTGAAGAAGCAAGGGGAAGAATGTAGGCGGTCCAAGGGTTTAGATGGTAAGGACCTAGATTTTCTCCTGAACGGAATGATTAGAGGCTTTTGAGCAGGAGGAATGAAGTGATCTGAGTTATATTTTGAAAGCATCCCTGTGGAAGATAGAGGGGCCAGGTGGGAGCAGAAAGACTAGGTGAAAGTTGATGGTGGCGTGGAGCAGGGTGATAGTTATGGAGAAGTGGTCAGATTCTGGATATATTTTGAGGGTAGAGCAGATATGATCTGCTGATGAATTGAATGTGTGGGGTGAGAGAATAAAGACTCAGGACTGACTCTATGATTTGGCCTGATAGATGCTGTCTTGATAAAAAAAACCTGCTATAAATTCCACTTTGGGGGTAGAGACTTGGGGGAAGTGAAGGCTTTGTGGCACTTCTCTAGACGTTCATTATAGTGGTAACTAGACTCACTGTGACCTTGCATGTGCTAAACATACATGTCTTACTTCATTTTACTCTCACAACAATCCTATGGAATGTCTATTACCATCCTCATTTTACAGATGAGGGCATGGTTTTAAGTGGGTTGCATAACTTGTCCAAGGTCACACAACTAGTGAGTGGCAGAGTCAAAATTCAAACCCACCTCTGCCTACTCCAAACGTGGGTTCCCAACCACTCTGTTACACAGACTTCAATGTTTCTACTCTGCCGTCCGTTAGAGTAGGGCAGACAAACTAATCCCCACAGGCCAAATCTGGCCCTTCACCTGTTTTTGTCCAGCTCATAAGCTAAGACTCTTTTTGAAAAAAAAAATCAAAAGAAAAATATTTCATGACTGTTGAAAGTTATATGAAATTCAAGTTCAGTGTCCATAAATACAGTTTTGTTGGAACAGAGTCATGCCCATCCACTTACCTAGTGTCTATGGCTATTTTCAGGCTACAGTGGCAGAGTTGAATAGTTGCAACAGAGACCATTTGGCCCACAAAGCCTAAAATATTTACACTCTGTACCCTTATAGAAGAAGTTCGCCAACCTCTGGTTTAGAGAGTGATCTCTGTCCTAACATTATGAAATGCCAGACTTGTGAAACATTTCTATTGTAGTTAATTTCTCCAGTGTCAGAGAGGGTACCCCTCTGTGGAAGAGAGTTTGTTCAGCCAGTTAAAGATTAATTACTCATGCAGTTTTGTTCTACATTGAAAGCACAACACACAGTGGAAGTGAACCCAGAGTCAGAACAATGGCAATAACCTTGATGGCTCCCTCTCCTTCTCTCTCTCTCTCTCTCTTCTCACTCTCTTTCTCTCTCTCTCTCCTCTCTTTCTCAAATAAGGGTTAAATACCACTTAAATAATCTGTACCTTTCAGGACATTGAGAATACCTGTTATTTTAAAATTATTAAAGAATTTACCTTTAGGACTTCTTTGTGAAATTTTTAAGTTCCCAAATTTCTAGCTTTGAAACTATATCACACACTGGGATATAGACCCAATCAAGTTTCCTTCTGCTGAATGCCATGGGTGAATAATCATGATAACATTGATCAAGGGACGGTATTCTATAGACCAACAGTCACTTTATTTCCACCAGAAAAGAGGTATGTGAGGTCTGCAAATATGGGTCTCCCAGCAGAAAGCTTTGTAATGATCTAGTGGGGAGGGAAATAAGGCAGAAAACAAGATAAGAGCTACATATGAAGGGAGAGCGTTCCATCTCTGTGCCAAGAACAGAAAAGCTCTCAGTCACAGTGTTTATCTGTGAATCTAGAAGCAGCTGATGTTGTGAAGCTCAGCGTGCAAGTGTGTTGCTATCACCGCTGCTGGCTTTCGCTTCCAATAAAAATCTATCTTATCTGAACTGAGCTGAAAACAGCTTGTTTTCGTCCATGTCATTTTTGGCTCGGAGAGAGTCGTGAAATCCCATCCTTGGAGTAGACTCGAAAAGAGACGCACGTCAATTGCGTTTGTATGTGAATGGTGACGCTACACTCTCCTCGGAGAGCAAGAACGGATTCTCTCCTGTTTGGTCATGCCCAGTTGCCTCTTGTCATGCTCAGCTATATCTTACATATAAATTTCTCTGTACTGTAAGTATTATCTATATTTACTACTTCTGGTAACAGGTATTTTCTTTGGGACCAAACTTTTGTTTAAAAATAACAGGACTGACACTTCCCTGGTGGTCCAGTGTGGTAAGACTCCACGCTCCCAATGCAGGGGGGCCTGGGTTCGATCCCTGGTCGGGGAACTAGATCCCACATGCATGCCACAACTAAGAAGTCCTCATGCCATAACTAAAGATCCCCCATGCCACACCTAAAGATGCTACAACATGCCTGCGTACTGCAACTAAGACCCGGTGCAGCCAAAAAAAAAAAAAAAAAAAAAATAGGACCAGTCTTGGTGCAGGGGGAGGGTGGGGGTTGATACTATATGATTCTATTTATATAGCATTCTCTTTCTGACAGCATTATTGATATATAATTCACATGCCATACAATTCACTTACTTAAAATGTACAATTCTCTGGTTCCTAGTATATACAGAGTTGCCCAACCACCACCATGTTCATTCTTAGAACATTTTCATTACCCCCAAAAAGAAACCCTGTACCTTTTAGCCATCACCAACCATTCTCCCCCATCCCACCCAGCCCTAGACAACCACTAATCTACTTTCTGTCTCTCTATATTTGTCTATTCTGGACAGTTTCTATAAATGGAATCATCCAGAATGTGATCCTTTGTGGTTGGCATGTTTTCAAGGTACATCCATGTTGTGGTGTCAATACTTTCTTTTCCTTACTGAATAATATTTCATTGTATGATATATCCTATGATACTTTTTAAATGACAAAAATTATAGACATGAAGAAGAGATTAGTGGTTGCCAGGTGTTAGGACTGGCAGTTGTGAGGGCAGGGGATGCCATGACTGTGGCTATGAAAGGATAGCATGAGGCATCCTTGTGATGGAACTGTTAGGTATCATGACTGTGGTGTTGGTCACACAAATCTACACATGTGACAAAATTCTATGGAATTAAATACACACACACACACACACACATACACACACAAGTACATATAAATGGTAAAATCTGAATAAGATCAGTGAATTGTAGCAGTATCATTTTCCTGCATAGGATAGTGTACTCTAGTAATGCAAGATGTTATCTTTGGGAGAAACTGGATGAAAGGTATACAGGATCTTTGTATTATTCCCTACAACCATATGTGACTCCAAAATGATCTCAAAATAATATTCAAAAATAATAAAAATAGGAACATACCTTTCAAGAATGGCAGAGTAAGGACCTCTGAAAATTCACTCCTCTATAAAAGCAAAAAGAACACTAGCAAAAATGGTCAAAATCAACTTTTTCAGAACTCTGGAAATTAACCAAATGCTTGTAACAATTTGAGGAGTGTTTATTCAAGAAAAGCACTGAATCATGGTAAAAACAGTGAGCTTTGTGGCACTTTAACCTGCCCTGTTCTCATCCTCCTCTTCCCAGCTCCAGGGTAGCCTTAAAAACAAACAAACTGGGCTTCCCTGGTGGCGTAGTGGTTGGGAGTCCACGTGCCAATGCAGGGGACACAGGTTTGAGCTCTGGTCCGGGAGGATCCCACATGCCACGGAGCAACTAGGCCTGTGCACTACAACTACTGAGCCTGTGCTCTAGAGCCTGCGAGCCACAACTACTGAGCCCGTGTGCCACAACTACTGAAGCCTGTGTGCTTAGAGCCCATGCTCTGCAACAAGAGAAGCCACCGCAATGAGAAGCCCATGCACTGCAACGAAGAGTAACCGCCACTCTCCACAACTAGAGAAAGCCCACACGCAGCAACGAAAACCCAACACAGCCAAAAATAAATAAATAAATTAATTAATTAAAAAACAAACAAACAAACCTGCAGTCATGGTGAAAACGAATAGCAGCCACTGGAAGGGATAGAATGTTGGAGCTTCCCCAAAGCCCCATTGCCAAATACCTGTCTTTATGTGACCTGTCTGGCAGTTCCCTGGAAAATCCCACTCACAAGGCTTGTCTTTATTTGACCTGACTCAGAGCTCACACATTATGAACAGCATTTTCCCCAGGGGTGTTTGTAGAAAACAACCAATAACAATTGTTTAATATCACTGCTGCCTGAGGTGGTAGTAACAGTTGCAACAATAAACAAGTTCACCAACAAACTTAAAAGGGAAAGCTGGGGCATAAGATGTCAATAATAGGGTTTGAAAAGCTCTGACATATTCCTGGGAATCTAGAAATCCACACCCATGTGTAGGGCTGTGTGCATGCCCAGGAAAGACCTGAGAAGGCTCTAAACTCTCACCTCTGGTTAACCATGAGGCTCTGTGCAAGCAGGAAGTGAAGGCTAAGGCAGAGTTGTAAACAGCCTACTGGAGTGTTGAAGGCATGTCCCAACATGCATGCAAAGGCTGGCAGACTTATTCGTTCCAAGAACTTAAGGAAATGTATATACAATTGTTAACTGCCCAATAAGAAAACCAAATAGAGACTTCGGTGTCCATACATGAAAAAGAATACAGACTTTACAGAACTAATTCAGGAAATTCACTGAAAAACAAATAGCAGCAGTAAAACAAACAGCGACAACAACAAACCCCTGGGGAGTGGAGGGAAATTTGATTTCCAGATGTTACATTATATGATTTAAAACTTCCCATTTTCAGCAAAAAAATTATGAGACATGCAAAGAAACAAGAAAGTATGGCCCATACATGGGATAAAATTAGCAGTCAGTAGAAATTGGCCCTGAGGAAACTCAGGTGTTTGACTAACTACAAAAAGCCTTTAAATCATCTATTTTTAAACATTCTCAAAGAACTAAGGGAAATTATGTCTAAAAAACTTAAGGAAAGTGTGAGAATGATGGCTCACTACATAAAGAATATCAATAAAGAAATAGAAATTATAAACAAGAACCAAATGAAAATTCTAGAGTTGAAGAGTATAATAACTGAAATGAAAATTCACTTCAGGGGCTCAACAGAAGATTTAGGCTGACAAAGAATCTGTGGGCTTGAAGACAAATCAATTCATTTGATCTAGTTTGAGGAACAGAAAAAAGAAAGAAAAAAAACAGACACACAAAGACCTGTGGGACACCGTTAAGTATATCTGAAAGAAAAGACTGTCAACCAAGAATTCTTTATCCAGCAACACTGACCTTCAAAAACAAAAGAGAAATGAAGATATTCTCAGGTACCTAAACATTGAGAGAATGTTCAAAGAAGCATTATTTATAATACCAACAAGTAGAAATAATCCAAATGTCTATCAAATGATGAATGAATAAACAAAAAGTGGCATATTCATACAATGGAATACTATTCAACCATCAAAAGGAATATGCTTGATATGCTACAACATGGATGAATTTTGAGAATATCCTAAGTGAAAGAGCCACTCACAAAGGACGACATATTGTATGATTTCATTTATATGAAATTTTTAGAATAGTCAGATGTATAGAGATCAAAAGTAGATTAGTGGTTGCCTACGGTGGCAGGGTTGGGAAAAATAGGACATGATAGCTATATGATAGAGGAGTTTTTTTCAGAGAGTGATGGAAATATTCTAAAATTGATTGTGACAATGGTTGCACAACTCTATGAATGTACTAAATATTATTGAATTGTATGCTTTAAATGGATGAATTGTATGGTATGTGAATTACATTTCATTAAAGCTGCTACCAAAAAAGGGTGGGGGAGGGGTAAAACAATAAAACTCTTAGAAGAAAACATAGGCATAAATGTGCATGACCTTGGATTAGGCAATTGTTTCTTTTTTTTTTTTTTTTTCTAGAAGACTTCCCACCCTCACTCCCATCCTATCCTTTGGTGAATGTGACCTGGCACCCACTCCCTGGGGGAAAAGCCTCTTTTTTTTTTTTTTTTTTTTTTTAAATTAAACACCTGATCCTTAGGTCATTTGCATTCTTAATTTATTTATTTATTTATTTTTGGCTGTGTTGGGTCTTCGTTTCCGTGCAAGGGCTTTTTCTAGTTGCGGCAAGCGGGGGCCACTCTTCATCGCGGTGCGCGGGCCTCTCACTATCGCGGCCTCTCTTGTTGCGGAGCACAGGCTCCAGACGCGCAGGCTCAGTATTCGTGGCTCACGGGCCCAGTTGCTCCGCGGCTTGTGGGATCTTCCCAGACCAGGGCTCGAACCCGTGTCCCCTGCATTGACAGGCGGATTCTCAACCACTGCGCCACCAGGGAAGCCCTAGGCAATTGTTTCTTAGATATGACACCAGAAGCAGAGCAACAGAGGAAAAGAAAAGATAAATTATACTTTGTCGTAACTAAAAACTTTTGTGCTTCAAAGGGCACCATCAAGAAAGTGAAAAGACAACCCACAGAATGAAGAAAATATTTGTAAATCATATATCAGATAAGGAAACATATAAAGGATCCAGAATTATGAAAGAACTTTTACAACTCAATAAAAAAAAGACAATTAACTCTATTAAAAATGGGCAAAAAATTTGAATATACATTTCTCCAAAGAAGATATGCAAATAGCCAGTAAAACACATGAAAAGATGCTCAACATCATCGGTCATTGGGGAAATGCAGCCAAAACCACAAAGAGATGCCACTTCACACCCACTAGGATGGCTATACCTTTAAAGAACAGAAAACAGTAAGTGTTGGTGTGGATATAGAGAAATTGAAATCCTTGTATATTACTGGTAGGAAGGTAGAGTGATACAACCACTTTGGAAAACAGTTTGTCACTTCCTCAAAAATTTAAACATAGAATTATTAAATGACTGAGACATTTCACTGTTAGTTCTGTGTTGGTTTTAAAATGTACCATGAATCACATTTTGACCAGCCAGAATATAGGGGAGTTTGCTGGTTTGCTATACCATAAGGTCCAGAGGTCACAGTGGAAGAGTTTGGAAAGACAGAAAGGGGTGGGAAGGTAGGTCAATTAGTAGAAGCACAATTCATTTAATAAAGTTTTTGTTCTTACAATTTTAGAGCTTTCAGGGAACAAAATTTAAATCAGTGTTCCCAGGAAGTTATGTGAAGAAACAGTAGTCGGCATTTGGTGGGGGGGGGGGGCAGTCTCATGATGGTAGGAGCAGATCTTTCTGACAGGCAGCTGATCACCTTCCCCAGAGAATATCACATCCTCAGGTGACTATATAGTCAGGTGTATCAGGAGAATAAAAAGCTGGGGTGTGTTAGGGGGAGCCCTTTACCCTCCCCCTTTACCTTTCAAAGAAGGGAGAAAATGCTCACTCAGTAAGAAAGAAAAATACAAGAGGAAATTTCTAGGTTTTTTCTGCCCCCTCATTCACTTCTTCCCAAAGTTGAGAAGTAACTTATACTTGAAGGGGTGGAGGATGTGTGGTCCAGCCTTTTCTGGGCTTTTTGTTTGTTTGTTTGTTTGTTTGATGCAGCTTGGTATTAAGAGACTTACTCCCTGCTCATCTTTCCCTAAACTTTCCAGGGTTGGATGGAGAAAGAGCTCTATTAGGGATCCAGATAATGGCCACAGCTCAGATCATGATCTTTAAGCCTAGCAGGAAAAAAGCTGATGTTTTTATTTCAGTCTATCTGACTGCAGCATCTCTTTCTCATTCGGTGGGAGCGGGTCTTCCTGACAGGCAGCTGACCCCCATGAGCATCCTTTGCTCCCCGTGGCAGTCACATATCCTGGAGCAGGAAGCTGAGACTGCCACTTATTCTAGAAGAGTGGTAGGGTTGTGGCACTTGATTTAAATATAAACACTGGGGCTTCCCTGGTGGCGCAGTGGTTAAGAATCGCCTGCCAATGCAGGGGACACGGGTTCGAGCCCTGGTCTGGGAAGATCCCACATGCCACGGAGCAACTGGGCCCGTGAGCCACGACTACTGAGCCTGCGCGTCTGGAGCCTGTGCTCCGCAACAAGAGAGGCCGCGATAGTGAGAGGCCCGCGCACCGCGATGAAGAGTGGCCCCCGCTTGCCGCAACTAGAGAAAGCCCTCGCACAGAAACGAAGACCCAACACAGCCATAAATAAATAAAATATAAACACTGGGTTCAATTAACTGCCCATCCATTTATTCCATATACCTTTGTTGAGTACACTCCCTGTACTCATTGCTGTGTACAAGGTGACAGAGATGTGAAGGGGAACATGGCAGACGGAGGATATTGACCCTTACAGACCTTTCATCTCCAATGGGAAGTTCTCTGCCCTTTGGGGACAGCATTTCGCCTCTAAAGTGGAGACTGGTTTTCCCTCTCAAGCCTCATGTACCTGGGACCAGAAGGAGGGGAGAGTCCTTGTTGCCCCCGAAATGCCATCTCAGGTGTTACATCTCCCACCCTCCTTCAAAGTTCATATCATCAAACATCTTGCTGTACTGATCATTCCACCTTAGTCACTGATGACTTTAACACCTGGCTCACTCTCTTCTCTTCCACCTCTACTCCTGTTTTTATTTTTTGACGACTTCATTCAACAGGCTCATGGATAAAATCCATCCGAGACAGGGTGTATCTCTAATTTCCTGTGTGCTTTCTGTGAATTTCTCCCCTCTTTTGCTCTCTCTAGAACCCTGAAGGCTGTTTTTCTTTCCCGAAGCACACAGTGAAGAAGAAACAGACTCAGAGGAGCCTCTGCTGCAGATGTGAGACAGGAAGATCCAGACGTGGGCTGCTGAGTATGCCGGGGCTCCGGGGAAAGGAAAGAGCAGGCGTGAGGATGGTTCACAGGGAGGAGGAAAGCCTTGGAGGAGCAGAGTTCTTGAAATGGGAAGGGAGAAGACCCTTAGTTGAGAGAACCAGGAAGTGGAGTGGACAGGACTTGGTACTGAGCTATCCTTACTTGGGAAGGAAGCTCCCACCCACTGGGGACGTCCTGCTGCTCCCGGACTTGTACTGCACCCTTGACCGGAAGGTGAGGAACTAGGTCATCTTCTGTGCGGTTAGAGCCACAGAGGGAAAAATCACACCTCCTGACCAAGATGGGACAAAAGAGGATCAGATTAGACTTTGCTAACCCCTGCACTGCACTGACACAGCTCTGCTGCCACATGTTTATGCTGTGGTCTCTTAGTTCCTTGACCTCTCACCTCTAGTGATCACTTCCTCAACCCACTTCAGATGCCCACTATCATGAGGATGGTCTTGTCATCAGCCATGACCAAACCCAATCCACACCTTGCAAACCCCATGAACTTCCTGGTCCTCTCTCTCCCTCTGTTGTTCTCTGGCAAAGCCCCAGCCTGGTTAAAACCAACCCTCAGCCTGATCTGTGCCTGTCCCTGAGCGGCTGAGCGGTGCTGGAGAAAAAACGCATGGCCACGCTGAAAAAACAGTCTCACTGCAAATCTGTGACCACAAATCGCAAAAGGATACTCAGCACTGCCCAGGGTCCTATCTTACATCCCTGGTGTGTTTGGCTTCCCAGCTCCAAAATGGCTATTTTATACCTTCTTTCCCATCAAATTCCCTATGCACACCCACTCCCCCACCTCACTTCCTCACACAAGCGTGTTCTCACTGGTGGCGCAGTGGTTAAGAATCCACCTGCCAATGCAGGGGACACAGGTTCGAGCCCTGGTCCGGGAAGATCCCACATGCCGCGGAGCAACTAAGCCTGTGCACCACAACTACTGAGCCTGTGCTCTAGAGCCCGCGAGCCACAACTACTGAAGCCCACACGCCGCAACTAATGAAGCCTATGCACCTAGGGCCCGTGCTCCGCAACAAGAGAAGCCACCACAATGAGAAACCCGCACACTGTGATGAAGAGTAGCCCCCGCTTGCTGCAACTAGAGAAAGCCCGTGCACAGCAATGAAGACCCCACGTAGCAAAAAAAAAAAAAAAAAAAGAAAGAACTATATATAAAAAAAAAAAAAAGCAGACACCTACACACGCCTCACCCTACCACGCTCCCTGCCAACTCCTCCTCTTGGGCTCCAGATCCCACCCCTTTCTTGTTCTCAAGGACAGGCTCCTACCGTTCCCCCAACTCTTCCAGACTTTTCCTGCCAGCATCCAAACATGCTGCAATCTGTCCTATGAAAAAATAAAATCAAAACACCTCAAATGACCCCATAACACCTTTCAAATTCCCCTCTCATTTCTCTGCTCCCCTTCAAAGCAAAATATTTTGAAGGCAGTGATTATAATCACTAGTGTTTCCACAATCTCTCCTCAACACACTCTATGCAGTTTCCTTCCACACCACTCCACCCAGACTGCTCTTGTCACGGTCTCCCAGGGCCTTTGTGTTGCCAAGTCCAGCATCACGTCTCTGCCTTCATCTTACTCACCCAGCACTGGGCCCAGAGAACTACTGCTGCTTCCCTCTGCCCTTTGGCAGTCTGAGAAGACAATATTAGAGTTTCTATTTTCACTTATTTTTTTTCTCTAAAACAAGTAAGGAAGAAATTAAGCTTTACTAATAGGTAAAATCCATTTTTATACTGGTGCCCTCACTTGGTTGCTATAGCAGACAATTAAATGTCACATATGCCACACAGGGCGTGCTGAGGGATGCTCCATAGTCAGAGGTATGCCACGGTTCAGTGGTGTCGGCTTATGGATTACATTATCTTAAAAAAAAAAAAAAGTTTTATTGTGGTGAAGTATACATATTGGGTTGGCCAAAAAGTTCGTTCGGGTTTTTGGTAGCAGCCTGCAGAAAACCCGAACGAACTTTTTGGCCAACCCGGTATCATGAAACTGACCATTTCAACCATTTAAAAATGCACCATGTAGTGGCATTATAAGTACATTCACATTGTTGTGCTACTGGGACTTCCCTGGTGGTCCAGTGGTTAAGACTGTGCCTCCATTGCCGGGGGCACATGATCGATCCCTGGTCAGGGAACTAAGATCCCGCATGTTGCGAGGTGTGGCCAAAAATAAATAAATAAACAAACAAATAAATAAAAGTAAATAAATCATATTGCTGTGCTACCATCACCACCATCCATCTTCAGAACTTTTTCATTTTCCCCAACTGTACCCATTAAGCAATAACTGTCCTTGTCCCCCTCCCCGCAGCCCTGGGAAACCATCATTCTAATTTCTGTCTTTCTGAATTTGACTACTCTAGGTACCTCATAAGCAGAATCATACGTTATGTGTACTTTTGTGACTGACTTATTTCATTAGCATAATGCCTTCATAATGGATAAGCATAATCCATATAATCCAATGGATAAGCATAATGGATAAGATTTACCCGTATTGTAGTATTTATCAGAATTTCAATCCTTTTTAAGGCTGAATGATATTCCATTTCATTATATGTATATGGCACATTTTGTTTATCCCCTCATCTGTCAATGAATATTTGGGTTTTTCTCCGGCTTTTGGGTATAGTGAATAATGCTTCAATGAACATGGGTATACAAATATCCGTTTGAGTCCCTGCTTTCAGTTCTTTGTGGTATATACCCAGAAGTGGAATTTCTGGGTCCTATGGTGATTCTATCTTGAATTTTTTGAAGAAGCACCATACTGTTTTCCACAGCAGCTGCACCATTTTACTGTCCCTTTAGCAATGCACAAGGGTTCCAGTGTCTTCACATCCTCACAGACAGTTATTTTCTGTTTTGTTTTATTTTGTTGATAATAGCCATTGTAATGGGTGTGAAGGTGTATCTCACTGAGGTTTTGATTTGCATTTCCCTAATTATTATTGATATTGAGCATCTTTTCACGTACTTGTTGGCCATCTGTATATCTTCTGGGAGAAATGTCTATTCAAATCTTCTGCTCATTTTGGGGGTTTTTTTTTTTGTTTTTAAGCTGTAGGAATTCTTTATATATTCTGGTTATTAATCCCTTATCAGATGTATGATTTTTTTCCCAGGAAATATGTATCAGATATATATTTTCTCCCAAAATGTGGATTGCCTTTTCACTCTGTTAATAGCATCCTTTGATACACAAAAGTTTTTAAGTTTTGATGAAATCTAATTTAACTGGTTTTCCCTTTATTGCCTGTACTTTTTATGCCATATCCAAGATATGACAAATCCATTGTCATGAAGATTTTCCCCTATGTTTTCTTCTAGGAGTTTTATGGTTTCAGGTATTACGTTTAGGTCTTTAATCCATTTTGAATTAATGTTTTATATGTTGTAAGATAAGGGTCCAACTTCTTTTTTTTTTTTTAATCAATGGTTGTTTAGCAGTTAGTTGTGATTTGGGGTGTGCTTATGAGAGGAGGTGAGCTTCGGGTCCCTCTACTTGCCATCTTGTCTCTCCTGCATTTCCCAACTCTCTTTTGCATGTGGATATTCAGTTTTTACAACCCTATTTGTGAAAAGACTGTCCTTTGGTCTAGTCATCCTTGTCAAAAATCATTTGACCATATATGTGAAGGTCCATTTCTGGTCTCTCTATTCTACTCTATTCATCTATATGTCTGTCTTTATGCCAGTACCACACTGTTTTAATTACCATAACTTTGTAGTAAGTTTTGAAATCAGGAAACATGAGATCTCTAACTTTGTTCTTCTTTTTCAAGATTGTTTTGGCTATTTGGAGTCCCTTGAGATTCCATATGAATTTTAGGATGGAGTTTTCTATTTCTGCAAAAAAAAGTCATTGGGATTTTGATAGGGATTGCATTGAATCTGTAGATCAATGCAATACTTTAGGGAGTATTGACATCTTAACAATATTAAGTTTTTCAATTCATGAAGACAGGATGTCTTTCCATTTATTAGTGTCTTTCATTTCTTTCAGCAATGTTTTGTTGTTTTCAGTGTACAAATCTTTCACCTGCTTGGTTAAGCTTAATCCTAAATATTTTTTCTTTTTGATGCTATTGAAAGTGGAATTGTTTTCTAAATTTCCTTTTCAAATGGTTAGGTGTATAAAAACAGAACTAATTTTTGTATGATGGTTTAAAATCCTGTGACTTTCCTGAATTCATCTATTAGTTCTACCAGGTTTTTGTTGTTGTTGTTTTGTTTTGTTGTAGATTCTCAGGTTTGCACCTGTCTTTGATACTTCCTCTTCTCTCTTGCTCTCTCATTCCTCTACATGCAAATAGCCACCAATTCATTTCAGTTTGTTTTGATTTCACAGTGTTTCTAATCTTTGACACTTTCTTTAGTATCATTATAATCCAATGTGATTGAATGAATATTTCTATCCACAATATCTAGGGCAATGTGTGAAGAAATTAGTTTCTAAAATAGTCCTTTTATCTCTCTCTCCCACTCAAACCTCTAGGACCTCCATATAACAGTAGAGGCTCCAGCCTTCTCTCCCATCGTCTCAGAAGCAGCACTGAGGCTATGGGCTCAGGAAGACCCAAGGTGGAAGCAGACATGCTGCTTACTAGCTGTGTGACCATAGGCATGTAATGTAGATCCTCCCTGGAAACTGGTGATGATAATAATAATAACTACCTCAAAGGGTTGTTGGGAGGTATAAACCCATTTGGGCTGCTGTAACAAAATACTTCAGATTGAGTGGCTTACAAACAACAGGAATGTACTGCTCACCATTCTGGAGGCTGGGAAGTCCAAGATGAAGGCACCAGCGTGGTCACATTCTGGTGAGAACACTCCTCCTGGTTCACAGCTGACACCTCCTTTCTGCATCTTCACGTGGTAGAAGAGACTAAAGATCTCTTTTTTAAGAGCACTAACCCATTCATAAGGACTCCACCCTCAAGACTTGATTACCTCCCAAAGCCCCCCCACCAACACTATCACACTGGGCATTATTATTCCAACATGTGGATTTGCAGGGGTGGGAGGGAGAGGGACACAGACATTCAGACCATAGCAGGAGGCTTAAACAGGACGATGAACATAAAGCACTTTGTAAAACACCCCCTTTCTCCTACTTTCTTTCTCCAAAGACACAGATGGGATTGATCTCCTGAATCCTCTTGTCTTTATTACTCCTTTGGCACTTACCATCTACTGCCTTGTACTATTATCTTTTTATGTGTATCTGTGTTATCTTCCCCACAAAATATATAAATTCTCCAGAGGCTGAGAGTTTGTCTTTTTTTCTTTTTCCCTTCTTTTGTGCTTGTGGCATATTGTAATACAATGCCTTATACATGGTAAATGCTTAGTCAATATTTGCTTTTCAGTTGTTTGACATAATGAAATCCTTTATTGCCTGGTTTCCAAAGTCTTCAGAATTGATGTTTCATTTATTTCAAGTAGGTTTTTCCCCCACTTTGATTTTAAAACAGCCTGCAACACTTAAAAATAGATAACAAGAAAGTAATGAAGACATCACCACTTCCTGGAAGACCATCTGAATGTATTTCAACCTATGTCTCTATCAAAAGTGGAAAAAACAAAGACAGACCAGGGTTGCCAGATAACATACCCAGTTAAATTTGAATGTCAGATAAGCAAGAATTAATTTTTGTTAGTATAAGTATGTCCCATGTGATATTTGTTGTTTATCTGACATTCAAATTTAATTAGGTGTCCTGTATTTTTGTTTATTAAGTATGACAACCCTACCACGAAGGCTTTAAGTTTAAAAAAAAAAACTGTGAACAAGCATTATTCTCTGTTGAAATGAGACTATTCCCATGTGCTTAAAGTGTTTTTGTGTCAAAAGAATACAGCTTGAGACATCATTATGAAACAAGCTTTAACCACAACTATGACCTTACATGGAAAAGACATGTGATGAAAAAGCTAATGAAAGGTAACATTAACTGAAATATCAACACACATTGCTTTGGAATATAAATGAAAACAGTGATGTTTCCGTAAAATGCAATCCTGTACTAAATGAAAGAATTGGTTGGGCTTTAAAATCTTTTATAGTGAGTGTGTAAAATGATCATATTTGCATATCTAAGTCTTCTCAGAAATACTATTGCTCTGCATGTTGAAGACATGACTTAGAACTTACAGGACAAATCTTGAGAAAAATTAGAATTATCTGTGGCATGTCCTATTGCCACTCGGGAGAACATAAATATAAATTGTACCTGTCAGCTTTATTTATTCAAGATGTCAGTGAGAACTTTTATGTGACTGAAGTACTTTTGGACCTAGTCTTCATTTTGGCACCACATTAGAATCTGATTTGTTTTTAAAAGTAATGACCAGTTTAATATATACTGATCAAAATGACTAAGAATACCTACAGTGTCTCTGGGGAGTCAGTGTTACTTCCGACTTGTTACCCAACCACGTGGTGCAACCAATGATTTGTATCAGTACAGCCTGTAGGTCAATTCATCACATCCTCCACCATGAACCACATGGTTCTACTAGGTAAAACATGGAACTTGTCATGCACATAGCAGCTTACCTTGAGAGCTGGCTATTCTCCTATGGCTTGAACTTGGGCAATTCTCCAGTTTACTTGATTGTTTTAGAAGTCTGATCCATAATACAATAGATTATTACCCTCGGAGAAGGAAAGGTGTTTTTCTTTTTCAATTCAACAATATTTATTGAAAGCCCAATATGGGCTAGGCACCATTTGGAGGAATGAGCAAGATGGACATAGTCCTGCTCTCATTGAGCTTGTATTCTAATGAGTGGAATCACACAATAAACAAATAATGAATGAACAAGGAAGATAACTGAGAATGGTAAATGCTAGGCAGCGGATTGAATAGGGGGGTGATGTGAAAGAGAGCAACTGGGTGCCCTTTTAGGTTAGGGGATTAAGATAAGCCTACCAGAGGTGGTTGAATTTCAATGCAAGTCCAACGGAGGGAAGACGCCAGTCAGGCAAAGATTTGGAAGAGTATTGGAGCAAAAGGAGGGCGAAGTCCCTAAAACGGGATGAGCCTGGTGTGCTCTGAAGGAGAACCAGTGTGGTGAGAGAGAGGATGGTGCAAGGTGAGGCTGCAGGTAGACAGAGGCCAGATTATGGAGGATTTAAAAGAACGGGGATTTATTCTAAGTGTGATGGGAAGCCATGGGATTTTTCCATTAAAAAAATTAAATAAATAAACACACAATATAATCCTTCAAAGTGAAGGTAGTGTTTTAACAATGAGGAGAAAGTAAATGCTTTGAAAGAAAACTAAGCAATGGAGAAAAATATTTTTAAGGTTAACCTTAAAATTGACCTAATCATTGTATCATGAAGTATTGATTAAACCAAGATTTTCTCCAAAAATGAAGAATATTATCACCATCTATTTTTATTGAGAGAAATCTGGTTTAAAATGATGTGTTAATTTAGAAATCTGGTTGAACATTTTGTGATAAATTAAAGGTCCAATTTTAATTTCAATTTATATAGATGCTTAGTTTGAATGGGTGTCATAGGTGAGAAAGATTCCTCACAAAAAGACATAGATCTAAATGCAAGACGTGTATTCTTGGCTCTGCTACTAAGTCATAGGTTCTTTTTGTATTTCCATTCAGCAATTGTGCAAAGGTTTTTGCTAAAATTTAGCTTAGTAATTTTCCATCCTCCCTTATGTCAAATAATTATTCTTGAAAACGAACTGAAAATGAAGGGTTTTTATATTCTTAACAAAGGGACTTTAAATCCACTGAAAAGCTACATTTGGAAGATTTAAAACAAGTTCTTAAGAGTCCAGGTAGGAGAATTTTTATTAGTGACACATATTTTTGGCAAAAGAAAAAAATCATATTCACCTAATGATGAATTTCCAAACACCCATTTCCCTACTTTCTCTATAGTATGAGATTCTTTCTCAGTCATTTTTAGAATACTGTCTTTACCTTTAAGAGACTCTCTGTGGTTTAAAGCTTTTTAGAAAATTGTAGATAGCGTGCTACTGACAACCATTTGCCATTACAAAAGGAGATCAGAAAACTTGGCCCAAGGCAAGGAGCTTTTGGGGTGCACCTGTAGGAGGCTGACAGAAGCAGCGTGGAATTGGTCACTGGCTGAGGTTAGTTTACACATGAGGCAGAGCGGACTTGAAAAGATGCATCAAGTTATCTAACACAGGCTGTCAAAGTTCAGAATGGAAAGGTTAGCCTTCTCCAGCCTGCTGCCGGTGGCTGGGCAACAGCTTGAGGACACACTAGAAAGAAGGATTCCGTCAATCCACACTACAACAAATAGAAAAAAAAGCAAATTGACAACAGGAAAAAAACCCCCACTTTGTCTCTACGTTTCCCTTTATCACTAATATATAAGTGGTGGGTCATAGAATGTTCTTTAGTGTGTGCCTCTAAATAAACCCTTAATGCTGACCTTTTGCAACTTCTTTTTCTCCTTAAGTTTGCAGTCAATATTTATTTCAACATGATTTCATCTGGACAAAAATGTTCTGTAGGTGAACATACGGTGGTATCTGGCCCAATTCTGCACCCCCTGGAGACAGCCCTGGTGCCAGGGGGAGGGAGAGGGGGAGGGGCGGGGGCGGCATGGGGGGCTGTGGCTGACGGTGGAGATGCGGACCAGGCTCCAGGGAGCAGCAGAAGGAAAGAACAGTAGCAGAGCTTTTACCAGATCACTGTGCGTCCATTCTGCTTCAGGCCTGATTTGAAATAGTGGCATCCTTATAATCGATTCAGGGGAATGTGGTCTCAGCAGGTACTTAGGAGCAGGAAGAGGGGAAAGAAAATAAGCCAAGGAATAAAATGTGGTTGTTTGCCTACACCACAGATACCTTGATTTAAAAACTCTCAGTTTCACTTCCATTACTGGAACTTTCATCAACGTACAAGTCAGAAATAATCAAATTTCCTGAAACATCAGAATACGGGACTGACACGTGTTAGACCAAATTTTTCACCTCTGAACAGTAATTTACTATACTGATAATTCTGTTTATTGTCTATTCATGACTCTGGTACTTTCTCAGTAAATTCAGAGATATCCAGGTCTCAAAAGAGATAACTGGTGAATTGATGTGCTTATCAGTTATTTATATCATTTCTCAATTATAAAATTAACAAATGACGAAGCATTAATTGAGTCAATGAACCCAATTTTAGAAGGAGGTAAAGACCTGAGTACATCACTTAATCACATTAAGTTAAAAAAGCAGAGCTGAAATGCATGCTTAGGAAACCATTTGTCAAAAAATACCATGAGCTAAAAGCCATTTAAAGACCAGCATAGACAAAGGCTAAATTAATATTTCAAAAGTTCAAATTATGTTTTTCCTCCTCTTGTGCAAACATACAAAAGGAAAGGGAAAAGGGAGGTGGAAAATTTCTTTTTAAGCATCTAAAAATGATAGTGAATGAAAGGGCACCTGGTTAATGGTAACTTGTACCATTTTCTCTTTTATAAACACGATTCTTCCTTAAATTTAAAGGTTTAGGTTAGGATCTGTATCTCTTAATTTGAAGCTATTGAAATTCTAACAACAAAAACTATGTTCGCGCGAGGTAACTCCTTTAGAATGTCAAAAATAATCTTTGCCTGTAAAAATGTTCTTTGCCCCCTGGTGGTGAAAATATTATTATTTAATTTTTTAAAAGTTAAAAGACTTTCATTATGGAGTCTTGGCACTAAAAATCCTTCCATGGTTGCAAAAAATAAGAGAGGATTATATATTGAAGTGGGGAGAAATGAAGCTAGGCCATAGGTGTGGTAAAGGAATTTAAATTTCTCCTAGCTTACCATTTAGAATTGTTGATTGCTAATTCAGTATTATTTCAAAATGCCGCCTCCTTTTAATAAATTTAATAGTAAGCATTTATGAGGCATGGAATTTTTGTGCATAATCTAATGCCTTAGCTGTGCGGCGTGTTGACTGAGGTGATCAGCAACTTTGCACTGTTTCCTTTGTGTTTCAGTTTGGCATCACAAACAACATTAGAGCTCAACGGCACAATGCCAAAGCCAGGCTGTTGAGGCTGGAAGAATATGAAGAGGCCTGTTCAAATTTTCTTTTGCAGACTAATTGGAGCTTTTGTGTATGAGGGAAATACAACGATTGCTGTACTCAGGCTGGACAGAGGAGTCGGGAGAGACTATCCTTGTTGGTTGGTTAAAAGTAAAAGGGGAAAAACTAATTTTCAAATTTAAAAAGTGATTCAGTGAGTTGATGGAAACCTTTGAAAAATGAATGATAATCTTGGAATTGTGTAAGATGTTAGGAGAAAGAAATTTTTACATGGATTCTACTGAGGCACATTAACGTCTATGTAAAGCAGAAGACATCATTATCTGAAAAGACAGAGCTACTTCAGGGTAAGACAATCACCAATGAGTCTTTAATGACTTAATCGGTGAACAAATTTTCCCTTCCTCTTGTTCATGTGGGTCACATGCTTTTAATTAGGTATTTATTAAAGCTGAATTTGGCAGGAAAATCATGAATAATATGTTTTATGGAGTTGGAACAAAAAAAGTAAACTGGCTTTGAGAACCAGTCATTATTTTGTAAAGGTGGTCTTGTCTGCCACCATCTTGGGCAGACAAGTGATTGGATAAATTTCCGGTGAAGTGGGCATTTGCAGCCTAAGTTTAATAACAAATGACTTTAAACACAAAATCTAAACATTTAAGAATAGATAAGCTTTATTTATGGAGCCCTTAATACAAAGTAGATAGAGACCTTCCAAAACATATTGGTAACATTTAAATAGCAGTTACTATATACTGGGCTCTAATTATCTCACTTAGCTCCTACAACAATTTTGGTAGTATTTTATGGTTTTGGTAGTATTATTATCCTAATTTTACAGGTGAGGTAACTGAAACACAGGGATCACCCAGCTAGTAAGTAATAGAGCCAGAATTCATACTGAATCATCTGGCTCTAGAATCTGTATTCTTTTGCACTATGAGATTATTTGAGTAAACAGTACATTATCCAGAGAAGTAAAAGCCAGAGTGTCAACATGATAGAAATGTATTTATTATTTATAACATGAAGAACATCTGCATTTATTTATTAGCCCTTCAAAAGATTAAGATTCAGTACTGCAATAAAAAAGAGATTATTTTTCAAGAAGGTGCTTCCCCAAAACAATATTTTTCTAACCTTTGTCAACTCAATATGTTTGTGAATGATGTTTGGATAAATAAATTACAAGATAATGTTCCATTAGAGAACAATGATATCTTAGAACTTTAAGTCCCTATATTTGAGAAACAGCCAAAAAGGGGCAAAAGAGAAAATTTCAGAATAATATTCCATTGTATGGATATACCACAGTTTGTTTATTCATTCCTCAGTTGATAGGCATTTAGGTTGTTTCCAACTCTGGTTAGTATGAATAATGTTGCTATGATCATTTGTATACAAGTTTTATGTTTTTACTTTTCTTGTGTATATACCTAAGAGTGGAATTCCTGGGTCATATAGTAACTCTATCTTTCGTTTTTTGAGGAACTTCCAAACAGTTTTCCCAAGGGGCTGCATCATTTCACATTCCCACCAGCAATAAATGAGGGTTCCACTTTCTCCACATCTTTACTAACCTCTTTTTTGTCTGTCTTTTAAATTACTGCCATCGTAACGGGTGTAAAGTGGTATCTCTCTGTAGTTTTGATTTGCATTTTCCTAATGACTAATGATGTTGAGAAGCTTTCATATACTTATTGGCCTTTTGTATATATCTTCTTTGGAGAAATCCGTTGCCCATTCAAAAAAAATGTTGAGTTGCAAGAATTCTTTACATATTCTAGATGTAAGTCCCTTATCAAGTATATGATTTCCAAATATTTTTCTCCCATTATCTTGGTTGTCTTTTCACTTTCTTGATGATATTGTTTGTGACACAAAAGTTTTAAGTTTCTGTGTAGTTCAATTTATTTATTTTTTCCTCTGTCACATGCTTTTGGTGTCATATCTAAGGGACCACTGGCTAACCCAAGGTCACTAAAATTTACTCTTATTTTTTTAAATAAGAGTTTTATAGTTTTAGCTTTTACCTTTAGGTCTATCACCTATTTTGAGTTAATTTTTTTTTTTCATCTTTGGTTTCATGTCTTTCATTGGTTTTGTAAAATTCTTGGCCATTGTTTCTATAATTATTGCTTCAGCTTCATTCTCTCTCTCTCCTCTTTTTCTAGGACCCCAGTTATATGTGTGCTAGATTTAGTCACCGTGTCCCACATGCATTTTTTTAACATCTTTATTGGAGTATAATTGCTTTACAATGGTGTGTTAGTTTCTGCTTTATAACAAAGTGAATCAGCTATACATATACATATATCCCCATATCTCCTCCCTCTTGCGTCTCCCTCCCACCCTCCCTATCTCACCCCTCTAGGTGGTCACAAAGCACCGAGCTGATCTCCCTGGGCTACCACATGCATTTAAAGCTCTATTCTCTTACCATTCTTTTTTCTCTCTGCTTCAGTTTGGGTATTTTTTCTGGACCTATCCTCAAATTCACTAATCCTCTCTTCTGCTGTGTCCAGTCTGCTGTTAAACTCATCCACTGAGTTCTTGATTTCAGATATTACATTTTTAAATTTGAGATTTTCCATTGATTCTTTTTTTAATGGATTCAACTCTCTGTTGAAATTCTGCATTTTCTAATCCATTTTATCCACTTTTTCTTCTATTTTATAAACTATTGCTCTATTTTATAATAGTTATTTTAAAGTTCTTGTCTGGACTCCAATAGCTGGCTTATCTGTGGGTCTTCTATTATCTATTTTTTCCTCTTGATTATTGGTCAAATTTTCCTGTTTTTCTCACATCTCATAATTTTTTTTTATTATGTACCAGACTTTTATATTAAAAACAATAGACAATAGAGATGATGTTATTTTCTCCTAGAGATGAAAATAGACAAATAGGGTGAGGGTCAGGGACTGAGCTGGGTAGGGATTGGGTTGGGGTTTTAGTAAGATTCATTCAACTTCTGGTTTCTCTGTTTCTTAGGTGTGATTCCTCTGAGCCTGCAAGGTTTCTATCTCCTCAACCCAGCATATTCACTTCTGCTCTTCAGAGGTTTTAAACTTAGATCTTTATCCTCTTATTCATATAACTTCAGAAATATTGCAAATGTCTTGAGGGAGAAGACTGCCTGTGTATTTGAAGCAGGCTCCTCCTCTTCAGTAGAGTTCATTTTGTATGCACTGGTAGAATGTGAGGAGATTTTACTCGTCCTATCCTTCAGTCTTTCAGCCTCCTGCACGACCCCAGAATTCAGCAAATGTTCTGTGGGAAAGCTGGCTGTAAGTCTGGGCCTCCTCTCTACATTTCCAATCCATTACACAACTCACAAGACTGTTAAACATTTCACTGGCTTCTCTCTTCCTGTGTACACTGCCTCTGCCCAGGCTAAGCTTCATCAGTCCATGCCCAGAATCATTAAGTGTCAACAGATAAGAAAACAGCTGTTCATTGTGAGCTAACTTAGTCCTGGCTTCAGCAAAAGAAGATTTATTCAATTGCATTGTCCTCTGCATGAGACTGAACACGTGAAGATGCCAAATTAGAAGTCTAAATGTAAATAGCACTGTGGTCTTTGCAGAGACCTAGACCAGAACAAGCAAGGACATCACTTCAGAGTGGACTAGTGTTATTGGAACTGAGTAGGAAGAAGCTTCCAGAGCAATACCTTATAGCAGTGAGAAGCAATAGCAGTGCTGTATTGAATAGACTTCAGTTCTGCTTTTCAGCTTGGCCTTGGAAAGAGAACTATTCCCTTTAGATGGAGGAGGTCCTTGGGGTTCTTGGACAACATAAGAATAGAGCTCAAGAGGGAAATACCAGATCGCTAAAATATCAGTGGCAATATGGCACCAGTTTCAAATGTTATATTGCACTTAATTTAATGGTCAAACTAGGAGAAAAGATGAATGTTGGGATATTATGTAAAAGTAGTACTTAAGATTATTGCTCTCATTTTATTTCGATGTTTTAATCATTGAATAAACAGTAAGCTAACTTAGAGATGTGGTAAAAATACCTCTCGCTTTAAGAAAACTGATATATCAAAAAATCAAACTAAAAAACTGTGGGGGAGGCATGGAGGTGGGGAGGTGTTCACAGGATTCCATTCAACTAATTGAATGCTAGCATGTGCTATGCATTGTGCTTGGAACTGGGAATACACAGAAAAGGTGATACCCTTTGCTATGGACTGAGTGTTTGTGTCCTCCCCAAATTCATATGTTGAAGCCCTCATTCCCAATGTGATGGTGTTTGGAGGTGCAGCCTTTGGGAGATAATTAGGTTTAAATGAGTTCATGATGGTGGAGCCCACACTGTGGGATTAGTGCCCTTGTAAGAGGAAATGCTAGATCTCTCTCCCCCTCCCCCACACTCCCACCATGTGACGGTACAGCAAGAAAGCAGCCCTCTGCAACCTGGAAGAGGGCTCTCACCAGAACTCGACCATGCTGACCTTTCCCAATTACAGACTTCCCAGCCTCTAGAACTGTGAGAAATAAATGTCTGTTGTTTAAGCCACCCAGTCTATGGTATTTTGTTACAGCAGCCCTTGCCGACTGAGACACCCCTGCTCTTGTATCTTTGAAAGTTAAGCCTCATGATGAATTTAAAATGGGATTAATTCAAGCACATATATTATTTTTAAGCAAGATATACTTGCATTCATTTAACTATTTTAAAATATATATATTTTTTAACTCTACAATAATGGAATGATTTCTTCAGTAAGATTTACTTCCTGCATCCAGGTAGTGTTTTTCTAACCTTTGTCAAACATAATATATTTTTACTATGAGAGCTTTATCATTATCCTGTTGAGCTTAATTCAGCTGGCTGGATCCTAGATGGGAAAGCATGAGATCAAACTCTCAAAACTGGTCAAGCAAAAGCTAAGAAGAAAATAAGATTCACACAAGAGAAAGCAATAGCGGTGAGGGGGAGGGTGGAGTAGGAGGTGAGACACTGGTGGGAAAGAGAGGAGGGTTTTAGCCTAAATGTCATTGAAAATAGACCTCAGTTGGGAAAGGAACACCAATTGGAAATCGACTAAAGCGGATAAACTACACTTCCCCTAAGACTTTGATTGAGTCACGCTTATTAATTTCTGCCAGGTTGCCTACTTTATGGTATTATGCCTATAAATCTTAATTCATTATTAGAAGTATACTTTTTGTCTTGGTTCAAATTTCATTTCTTCTTCACCTCTCTCAAAAGGATACTTTAGACTACTCACTAGATTTGTCCCTTTCAAGTCCTAGGTTCAAGTCCTCCTATATCTTTGGGGATGGAATAATGAAATGTGTGGAACAGAGGCCGTAATCAATACATCAGTTTTCAAATATACTTTTAGTTTTTAATATCTGGGGGAGGGTAAGAAGGTAACTGTTTCAGGGATATTTGGGATGTTCCAGGTGGATGCGCGATGTCTATAACTGTCCACGTCTCTTAATCTGTGTCAAGACACGGCACAGCTTCGCGGAGCGCGCCAGCGACTGAGAGGCATTTCGCGGAGGCCCAGGTCTGGGGCGCAGGCTTCTCTACTTCCGGCCCCGCCCCCTCTCCCGCGGTTGCTAGGAGACGTGATGTCACCGGAAGCGAGGCCTGGGATAGGCTAAGGCGAAGGGAAGCCTCTCCCACCCGGTGCAACCTCAGCGCCCGGCGCTGGCTCGCCAGCTGTTTGTAGGCCTGGGTGAGGGGCGGGGGTCCGCGGAGGGTAGAGCCGCCCGCGGCCGAGCCTATCCCTCAGGCTAGGACCAGCCGCAGGGCGGGCGACGCCGGGGCGGCTGCCCGTGCTTCCGACTGACAAGCACTGTTCCCGTAGCCCGCGCTGCCCGCCACGTCCCTGGTCTCGGCCGACGGCGCTGCGCGGCGGGTGACCTCTCCGAGCCCCGCGCGATGACGGCGCCCTGCTCCCGGCTGGCCCGGCTTCTTCCGCGCCGCCGGCTCCGGCTCGTGCCGTTCCCGCCGCCGCTGCTGTTGCTGCTGCTGGCGGCCGCGGGGCCGGCGCGCGGCTGGGAGAGCGGAGACCTGGAGTTGTTTGACTTGGTGGAGGAGGTGCAGCTCAACTTCTACCAGTTCCTCGGGGTGCAGCAGGTAAGCGGGGCCGGCCGGCCGGCCGGCAGCCCGCCCGCCCGAGGGCTGCGCCTCCGGGGCAGAAAAGTGCGGGTCTGGGCGGAAAGGAGGGGGTGGGGCGGGCTCTGACCCCGCTTCCTCCGAGGGAGCCGGGCACGCGGGGCAAGACTTGGTCATCCTGGGCTCGTCTGCCGTCCTCAGCCCGATCCACCAGGGTCTCCTCGTAACCAGGCTCAGAGGGAATGACCCGCCTTCCCCAATTCCTCACCGCCCGGCTCCCCTTCTCGAGTTCCGGTCTCAGTGACAGCAGTCTCAGTGACAGCCTGGACGGTGCCACCAGCCTGGGGTGGCGATCCCTTCTCTTTCCTCTGCCATTCTGGGGGAGATCCTTGCACCCAGCTGTGCAGGAGGAAGAAGGAAGAGTGGTGTGGGTAGATCTTTTACTCTTACCCTTTCCTTGACTGCCCCGTGAACGTGGGAAAGAGTAGTCGTGTCTCCCTCCAAATTTTCACCTTCCCAATTACACTTATCCATATTTTAGCAGCCTCCTTTCCTCTGCCTTTCCGGGAAGATAGGAATACATTTTGGTTGGCGTCTGGGTTGCAGAAGTTTTTCTTGCACTGTACTTTGGAATCTATGTAGCCTATTCGATTAGGCGTTCGTATCATAGTTTAGAAATCTGGAGGAACTTGAAGCCTCTACAGTGTTGGTCCTGGAAGTCATAGAAGGAGCCATCAAGTTTTCGGGGCAGTAGAGGCACTTGGGGTGCTCCAGGAAGAGAAGTCCAACCAGTAACGCAGGGTCGTTGTCTTTTTCTTTTCCTTTCGTTTCGTTTTCTTTCCTTTTTCAGCTTGAGACTTTAACTTGTAATGTCCGTTTGTTGCTATTTACTTACACCCTGGGAGTGGTGAATGAGGGTAGATATCCCGTCTCTGACGCCATTTTACTGGTTTAAGAATTATGGGGTTAAAGACTTAGAATTTCACAAGATCTGACTGAGCCCATCATAGAATGCTTTGAATAGTTATGGGGGCAAAAAAAAAAAAATGTTTACCAACAATTGCCATTCAAGGCACACTTCCCGTGACCAGATGTGAAGTGTACATTTCACTCCTACAGGTCATCATAAATTTGTGTGAACTGTTGAGCTTAACACTAAATGGAAATTTACTTTTAAATTAAATATATATAATTGAATATAAAATAGCAGTTGCCATGGCACCATGATTTTAACGAATTTCAATTTTGTAAGTTATAAAGTAGTTTAAGAATTTCACACTTCAAATTCTGTGCAAACGCTTATGTGGCAATTGTCTTTAGTCATTGTCTTCACCTGGTGCCACTTCCTGCTTGTAGAGACAAAGTAGACCTCATTTCAAAGTAAATGATGTCTCAATATGTGTAAAAATCACTAGTGAAATATAACTGAAGACTTTTAAGAACGCCTTTAATATTGAGAATATTTGTTAGAATTTATCATAATTGATTAAATTCTGTAGCTAGAGAGTCTTTTACATAACCTATCCAAAGATTTTGAAGATATTTTCCAGTTATTCAAGGAAAATTAAGCCCCTTTCAGAGAATACAGAAACTTAGTAGCAGTGGTTTAAATTTTAGATTATGTAATCTAGCTCGCATGTGAACTCTCATAGAATTTTCATTTATAAATTCATGGAATTAAATTTGCAGAGTTAATTAGGCAGTGTGAACAACCAGAGCATTTAACTATATGGGCAAAGATGGGAAAATAAAGAAGCATCGGTAATTGAGAAGATTCTGTGTGGAGGTAACATTTTAATAGAAGGATCCAGAAAATTGTTTTCATCTGTGTTTCTCTACCCAGTTGTGTTGAATTGGAAACAATGCAGAAGAAACTTTATTCTACCTAAGCAGAGAAACTGATCGGAACAAGTTCTTTACATTACATTGAATCTTAACTTTCTTAGGAGACTTTCAGGAGACCAGAAATTTGGTAGAGACAAATGCAGCCTGTCTTATGTCCTTAATGTGTAATTTTCAGGCCAAAGCCGACCAGTCTCTTCTTGACTAGCCAGACATGAGGAACCAGAGCAAAGTAGGTAGGTTACTTAAGAGTGGTGACCTGGCTTTACACACTTAATCAGTTTTGTTGTCCATTCAACAGAGATTTAGTTCATACCTACTAAATATTAAACACTGGGAATTGGCCAGTATGTAACACAAAACCCCTAGACTAAAGAAACTCACATTTTAGTAGGGGGAAACAGTAAACAACCAAACAAGTAAATATAAATGTCAGATGGTCAGAGAAGTCCTCAGAAAGAAGTAAGGGAGTGAGCCATGTTGATAAGTGCATTCAAGGAAGGCAAATGGTTAAGCTCAAAGGCCTTGGAGCTTGCTTAGTATTTGAGGAATGGCAAGGCAGCCAATGTGGCCAGAGCAGGGTGTATGGGGAGGACAGTAGTAGATGAGATCAGAGTTATGGGGGGCGGGGGAAGATCTTGTAGGGCTTCGACGTAAGTCATGAGGACTTTGGCTATCATAAGTAAGTTGGGGATCAAGGGGGGTTTTGAACAGAAGAGGTACATAATTTGACTTAAATTTCAAACCGATCACTTTATTGAGTTGGAGATCAACAATAATGTACGTTATTAATTATTGGATAATTGTGGTGTAGAATGTAGAATGGACCTGGGTGGTACAAAGTGGTCAGATTCTGGATATAATTGGAACATAGAGCTGACAGCATTTTGCTGATTGTTTGAATGTGGGATGTGGAGGTGGGGAGTGGGGAAGAAAAGTTGAGGATAATTCGAAAGCTTTTTCTAAACCTCAGAAAGTGAATAAATACTCGTCTAATTGCATTTGCCACTTACTGAGATGGAGAAGCCTGGAATAGAAGCAGGTATGGTTAGGGGAAAATCAGTAATTTGGTATTGGTCATGCTAAATGTGAGGTGTCTAATAAACTTTAAAGTTGGTTATCTAACCCTGGAGTTGTAAGGAGAAGGGTTTGGGCTGTGCATAATAAATTAGGGAGTCCCTGGCACTTCGTAGGTAATTTGAAGCCACAAAACCAGGTAAGTTCACCAGGGGAGTGAATGTAAAAGAGAAAAGAGGGGTCTGGGAGCTGGACCATGGGAGGAACCAGCAAAGGAGAAGAGGAAGGAACAGCCAGCAAAGTAGCAGGCAAACCAACAAAAGATGGTCTCTTTCAAGTCAGGTGAGGAAAGTATTTTAAAGAGGAGGAAGCAATCAGCTGGGCTAAATGCTGATGATAATTCAAATAAGATGCGTTCTGAGCACTGACTGTTGAATTCAACAGTGTGGAGGTCATTGGCTACTTTAGTGAGAGCTGTTTCAGTGGAGTGGTGAGATCAATAGATTGGTTACATTGGGTTCAGGAGAGAAGGAAGGGGGCGGAATTGGAGACAATTAATAGAAAAAAACTTTTTTTTGAGATCTCCATACCCCAAACTAGACTCCAGGGATGATTAGTGACTTAATGTGGCATCCATTTTACCCCTTTTTCCGCCAGGTCTAAAGTAGTTCGCTCAGTCACTCCCTAACCTCTTTAATTGGAATAATCAATGACTTTTAGAACTTGAACCAGGCCACTTACTGACTTATGACCTTGTCAAGTTAAATTATTTCATTTTTAGGACAAATGGTATTTTCTTTATTTACTTCATAGGAGACACTTAAATATTTATTAAATGAAAAAATATGAACATGGTAACTAAAACTAAACAGTAATTCACCGAATGAGTAATTGCTTGACTGTTTTTATTCAGTAGGTTATATTTATATTGGCCTTTTATTGCTCTCATACAGCAAAGGAATCCCTCTCCTTGTATTCCCAGGTTTCAAATTGGTTCTAAAAGCTTTCAAAGGGATTCCAGAAGTTTTTAGTGGAGGTATGTATACAGGTGACATACCAGAGGCTCACTCTATTTTTAGAATGACTTTGATTGTTCACAGGGCATTCCAATTTGGATATTGCATCTTTTCAGAGGATACAAGGTAGAAGATTAGAAGAATGTAGGAAAAAAAGTGTGTTATTGAAATATCTTTCATTAGTAACTTAAATTCTAGGTCCCCAAACAGTATTTATATTTATTCTAACAGCTCCTGCTCCTTGGATACCTGTATTTCTTGTGGGATCAATTTTTTTCATTGTATTTTGGGTCCATGAGTTTCTTTATACTTTGTACAGTGTTCTAGCCAACAATAAATACTTCATAGTCATTTAAAAATCTGTGAATTGAAATTGTAACAAGCTAAGTTATCTTAAATTTTGCAGCATTTACTTTCTGATGCAATCAGAGTAATTTTCTTGGTGCCAGTCATTACAGATTCCTATTCCTATAGAACTAGAAAATGTTAGAAATGCCTCTTTCTCTTATAAAATTTTTAATAACTGCATCCTTACATTCAAATGAATGCTAAAACCTGGTTAAAAGAAGAAAACTATTGTTAAGTGCACATGTGCTTACAAAATGTTGGATTTTAACTTTTTAATCAGAATTAATAAATCTTTTAAGCTCTTTCAGTCTGTATTTCAGATGCACAGAATGCACAGAGTAGCAGCCTGTATAAGGGAGGGACAATTATGGCACACTCATCCTACATATATCCAAGGGGAGGGACTTCCTTAAAGAAACACTGCTGATCTCTTGACCCATCTCTTACATCTTTCCGTGGATGAGTTACCTTGTTAGAGGGTGATCACCTGTGGTCTGCTTTGCTTGATTGGGGAGAGCTAACTAATTAAAGAGCTAGAAGTAATGATGCTCATTCTTAACAGACCAGCAAGGCAGTTGTTATCCTGGCCAGACTTTCTCTTGAGTGTACTGTCTCAAAGTCTAGGCTGGGGATGGGAGGGCCAGACTTTCTAGCAAGCCCTCTTGGCTCCTATACGTAATCTCAATTCTCCAGTAGCTTTTCAGCAATAAAGGTGCTATTTGATCTCTATTTGCCTGACTTCTGTGTTCTGTTTTTTTGGGTGGGAAAAGCACAAAGTCATTAATGGGGCCTTCTCAAACCCCAGCATAGGGGTTTGAGAAATAAAGAGGAAGATCTCTTTCATAAGTGACTGGTGAATCTGTACTGTGAGTATCAGTTCTCTCCAGTGATTCTTGTAGATTCCACTGAGCTTGTGGTGTTAGTTGAATATAGTGCAGTCTTTCTCTAGTGAGTCTATTCCCTTGTAAATCTATGTCATGTAATAATCACTCCCCCATTTTCATTGTAGAATCCAAAATTATTTGTTGATTTGTAGAGAGAGAGATGTACAAAATCTGGAATGGTAGATAACCTTCCAGTCATTTATATTTCTGATGTAAAGCATATCATGTATAGAGTTAGAGCTGAATAAATACTTGTTTAGTTGTATACATATTTGCATCAGCTTGGATTATTGTAAAATTGATTTACTTTTCTTATGTACACGCTGTTTAGTGGAGGTTGCCTAGACATATTTTACGGGAAAAAGCAAGTTTATTGGGAAACTTTTGCCACATAATCTAGAGCTGATGGAACAGAAATCCTCTTCTAGTTGTAAGTTTCTGTTTTCTTTTTATAGTATTCTTTTTTTTTTTAAACTAATTATGAGAACAATCCTAGAATAGTGTGTCTTTTATCATTCATAGATACACCCTAGGCGGAACTGGGAAATGGAATTGTCCTTTGTTATTACAATTATTCTTAGAGATACATTCTAAAATCTTTTTAATAAAAGTCACCATTTTACCCAGTGATTGGTGTAATGTGGTGAATTTCAATATCATATGTTTTATTCAGTGTTGGGAATGATACACAGGGTAGGATGGAGGTGAGGGTAGGTACTTGGCTTGATGATTGCTGAGAGGAGAACCTCCGTGGCAGTTGTAAGTAACACCAGTTGATAAAATGCCTTGTATCTATATTAAACATGTTCTCACTTATTCCAAGACTATATGGTCTTGGGAATCTTTTTCTAAGTCAGGCATTATTGGGTCTATTTGGACAGTAATGACGTCAATTAATTCTACCCAGAATTAAAAACAAATCCAAAGTCTTTCTTGTATAGAAGTGTGCAGAGATGGAAGGAAAGGAATGGCAGTGAAAAGAGAGACTTCTGATTGGGTGAAGCAGGACCCTAGACCAATTGATAATGAAGCTATAGTCATATGTATTTTCAAAAACCTTTCTTTATTTTCATCAAAACACCTACTTGTGAAAGATGGGTCCTATACTAATGAATGTAAAAATATGATTATGTTTTAAGTAACATCATGGTATTCCATTTGAAGAGCTAAATTTTTTTTTTTTTTTTTACTTATATTTACTGAAATTTTTGTCTAAGAGTGTCATTGGGACTTAATTAGAAATTTAATCTAGGATTTGTGTCTCATTCTCATCCTCCTTAATACTACATTAAGTAAGATTAGGACTCATTCACTTACTCAGAAAGTGTTTCTGATTACCATCATCCAGCAACTGGAATCTCATGCGTAATCAGGCACGTTGCAAAAGCAAGGCATGCCGCTGTCTACGTTTCTGGTTAGAGAGAATATGTGCATAAAACAGTATGCTTCATTATTAGACAAAATGCCCATTTTAGTGCCAGTGAAGCAGTGGACATAAAGCTATGTGCAGCTACATGGTCAGCTAATAGAATTTGAATTAAATATTAAAGGTAAGAGTTTAAGATCAAGAATTAAATAAAAGGACACATGTCATGGTATAAGCAGCGGTATTAAAATGGAAAAGAAGCAGTATTAAAATGCCACTGAGTGCAAACAGTAGAATTCTAAAAGGAAGTAATTAATTAAACAAATTCTGGAATACATACAACTCCTGATCATAGAAGGTACAAGGATTTTAAAAAGCTTCATGAGACCGCACTGTGACATGTGTAGTAAGCAGTAGTCAAAATGAGTTAAGACCAGAAAAGTTGTTGTTGTCATTTATTGGGAAGGTCTGATCAGACCATAGAGAAATCCTAGGGTCCATATATGTGCCTGCTAAGGAAAGTAGAGGCTTCATATTTCTAGCCAATACTTAAGGACTTTATACCATTAAAATGGATCAGGTTAAGGAAGCTATCTCATGGCCAATTACCAAGAAGCCTCTGACTTTTTGGAATTAAAAAAAAAAAAATGCAAATCTTATTAGCAGTTATTTTCAATTACCACACTTTTAGTTAACATATAAAAGATTAGTATTGAGGTCCTTCTCTGACTTTAAGTAGTGTTTTGTATTAATATTGGTGATTAAATTTGATTTAAGGAAGTTAATATATGACTGTATAATGTAGGGTGACTGGAACTTGTTGTTCCTTGTACTTAAGTATATTATATAAAGTTCAAATGATTGCCTTGCTATGCAGTTCTATAGTAGTTATACAGAATTAGTGTGACTTTTTGTATCACCCATTTGCAAGTATATGTTTAACTTAGAGTAAATTAGATCTTGAAATTAGTTTTTGTGGAAAGCTTTGCAGGTTTTCAACAATGCTGCCACCTCTCAAAGCATTGTTGAAACTTCTTATTTTGCGTTGCTTTAAAAGCCTGCAGCATATTTGGCAGATTTACTCATTAATAGTAAACCTTTAAGATGGATTTGATTTTTGCCTACAGCTTATAGTCATTTGGAGCTAAATTTGATGACTAAATTGGGTTAGCAAGCTTGGGTAAGTACGCTTTGGACTGATAAAGAGATCTGAAAATAAATTTCAAGTAAGGCTCATAAACTGGTTTGAGGACTGTTGTCAAAGAAGAATTCCAGGGAAGTTTGGAGGGGGTGTCAACATGAAGTAAATCTGTAGCCTTACAAAGCAACAGAATGTATTCCAGTAAATGGCTTTTGGAGTACTTATTACTTTGCGGGTAGCAAATTTCTAAAAGAAGTTTTACCTGTCAGAGAGAAATATGTAAATAAAAATCATCATTAATTTTAGAGAGGCGGGAAAATATTGAGCTAGAAGAAAATATTTTAATTATTTGCCTGCTTGCTTTTAAAATTAAAAAGGATCATAAAGGTATTTATTATATAACATTTCTCTAATAATGCTAGTTAAAGCAGAGTGGTGGAGGAACCAATATAAACGTTAGGGATAGAGACAGTAGCTGAGAATACCACTGAAGGAGAAAGGAAATACACAGAAAGAGGGACATGTACACAGAAAAAAAATACATCAATACAAATACTGTAATGGAGTAGTATCTCCATCTTGTGGCCTTCTTTGTATATTGTTGTTAAAAATGTTGAGGGGTTGTATTTTCACAACTGTAGGCATAAGTAAGAATAAAATATAAGTCAGATGAAAATAAAATATGGGTCAGAGATTTTTTTGCAGTGACCTTTGAGCCTGAGCTTCCCCGTTGGTGTGCAGTAAGTCAGTGTGCTGGGACAGTGGTGCCCTCCCCGGAGAGGCCTTAAGTTAACTCCAGTGTGTCTTACAAATGTAATTTTCTGTGAAATGCCATGGTATGGAAAAAGTTGGAAGAGCACTGTGAAGGCATGCAGTTATAATGTTTTTCTTCCAGGGAAAATTTTATAAGCCTGTGTATATATGTGTATACATATAAAAATAAAATTGTCCTATGTAATTACTCGTATCAAAATCTTTGCTATACTAAAGATCTTCGTTTAGATCTCATAGAACCAAGAGCATTAGTTAACATATTGGTGAGTGAATCCGGATATAAAAGGAATCAAGAAATCTGATGAATTAGTGTCCTTCAGTTACTTGATTACTTATTCTGGATGGTGGAATGACCATTATGTAACTATGGGTACTGCATACCCATAGTTTGCAGTAACTCAGAGAAATACTTTAATGGTTTGTAACAATCTGTGTGAAGAGGATACAAATGTCTTTGGAAAGTATAAGTATACCAATTCTGAGTAGCCTAAAGTAATACTTTGTGACAGTAGGAGATCAGGATTTGTAAGTAAAATACCACCTTACTGACATATATTTCAGATTTTTGACAGATGACTTTCTTTTTAAAGCCATTGATCCCTTAGGGCAGCACTGTGCAATAGATACATAATACAAGCCACATACATAATTTAAAATTTTTTAAAAGCCACATTTTAAAAAGTAAAAAGGAAACAGGTAAAATTAATTTTAAAATATATTTTATTTAATCCCATGTATCAAAAATATTATTTCAACATGTAATCACATTTTTAAAAGTTATTGAGACATTTCACATTTTAGCTTTTTTACTAAGTCATCAAAATCTGGTATATATTTTAAATTTATACTTCTTAGCACACTTCAATTTGAATACTCAATTTTGATTGAAAATACTTAATCTGTGTTGAGATTTCATAGAATGTGCAGCTAACAAGTAGATTCATGTAATCAGATTCTTCCAAACTAACAAGTAGAGTCATGTATTCAGGTTCTTCCAAACATACTTAAAAAGCTTTTCAGTAACTGAATCAAATATCATTTAAAAAATTTAAATATAAATGACTCAAATAAAAAATTTGATTTCTGAGTTGCACTAACACATTTCAAGTGCTCAGATATGGCTAATGGCTACCACATTGGATAGCACGACCTTAGAGAATGAACATTTCTGTGTTGTATAGCTATATCTAAATATTTTTGGATAAAATCACTGATTGCTGTTTCCATTTTGTCAGGGACATTGTAGGTTTTGTTTTTGTGTCTTAACTCATTGTGGTTTTTATTGTTTTGCTTTTTTTTTTAGGATTGTTCCAATTATGCTATATATCATCTTCCTAGTTAGTTTTCTGTCCGTTTTGTCCATTCTTTTCTTTGGCCTGTAAAGGCTGTTAGTATAGTACATGCTGCTCTTCTAGGGACAATGGGTTCTGAACATCCATGGGTAGAGGTCTGTCTGCTGAGGGTGTTTTCAGTAATCAGCTTAATCCAATTTGGTCGTTTACTTTTGCTGACTAGCCTGTTATATTTTATAATTCTTAAAGTGTTATTAAGTTAATATATTAGGTCTTTAATGATGCTTTGACCAAGAAATCACCAGTGTTCCTACTTTGTAATTTTAACTTTGAGGTTGCCTGTTCTCCTTAGTTATTCTGAAACTCATCCATCAAATATATTATTAGTTATGAAATATTCACTGTATTCTCTGCTGTCATCTATTTTGATTATTATAACATCTTTAATTAAATAATTTAAAAAAGGGATGTCCAGGTGCAGTTCTATTTGTGTGCCAGTCTTTTGGCTCATTATAATATCAATTAGGGATTCCAGAGTCTTCCTTTTCCACTAGCCACCTTTGCCATCTCCACACAGCTCCTAAAAGTACTGCTTTATTTTGGACTGATTAATTGCTGATCTTTTTGCTTTTGTCTTCTGTAATTTCATAAGCAAGTAAGGAAAAGAAGTAGATCTTAATATTGATCGTTCTTATACCTGGCTATTATTGTTTTAAATAGTCCCGTTATAGGAAAGAATTGCAGTGGGTCAGAGATGTTAAAAACTCTATGCTAAGGGAAAAAAACAACAACGAAAATTGAAGAACGGATATAGAATCCTGAAGTTAGAAGAGACCTCACCAATATCTAACCTGTTTCCTCATGTAGGAGTCTCTTCTGTAGCTCTCCCCGAAGATGGTCATCCAGTCTGTTTGATTTACGTCTAACAATGGGGGATTATGAAACAACCTGTTAAGTTTCTGATAAAGTACCCAATGGGAATTTTATTCTTATGTAAAGCCAAAAATCATAATTCTTATACTTACTTTCAACTTTATTTGCAGTCTTCTTTTGGAGTACCTCTGAGTATATATTCCCTCTAAATTATTTTTCTGAAATGCCTTAAAATAAAATGCACAAGAGAAATAATTACTTGTTGATTCTCTCCACAACAGTAGAGTTATTTAAAACAAACAAACCACAATTCTTTGTATAGCAGTTATACCTCAATAAAGTTGTTTAAAAAAAAAATACAGGCAAGCTGAGAAGCCTACTTGGTTTCATGGTCTTTAGATATGTATTAAGTCCACCCTAGAGAAGACCCAAGCCACCGTAGTTACAGTTGTCTTGGAAGTACACCAAGCATGATTTGAAGTTACTATAAATAATTTCCTGGGCTCATCAAAGTCAGCAACAGGCAATTTCTGAACGTTGAAAGCATAAGATGATTTGGGGTATGTCGGCTTTGATAATATGGACCACAGGGTTGATTTAATTAAAATTGTACCCAAAAGTTGTTACAGACTCTTAAAGCAAGACCCGTGTGTACAGTTGTGCAGGTTGTGTGTCTGCTTCAAAACTATCGTGATACAAAGATGTTTTAGACCGAGGTTTTTATGAAGAATTGCACATAGGTAATTAAACTGTGAAGGAAATAATTTCTCTTTCATAATTAAAATGTTATGTTTCTTTAGGTAGAATTTTAGTTTTCAGGTCCATCTTGAGTGGCTGTTTCTCTCTCCTTTTTATTCACCCGTCCTCCCTAGGGGCTTTATAATGGCTTTTACTCCTTTCCCCGAGACACCTAGACCAGCAGTCGGTCTGATATAGGCAGCTTAGGGCTCCCTCCTGAGGTTATATTGAGGCCATTGCAGATCCAGATACCAAGCCTGCAGATTGTTTGGCCTGGTTTCAGCTGTTGGGCTGAAACTATGGCCTCTTAGCATCTCGGACACATAATATTTTACAAGCTTGTCGCCTCAGGCAGCGGACTTCACTTTTTTTCACAGGTGGTGGAGTCCCACTGCAACCCTTGGTTTCCAGCATCGAGTCTGGCTCTGATCCCGGGCCTTTTGTGGAGCACTTTCAGCCCTCATCACTCTGTGGGAGTCATACTTCTCATTTCTCCTGCCTACTACAGGTGTGGAGTCCAGGCTTTTAGCTTAAGCTCTGTTTGTGGCTACACGTTTCCTTTAGTTTTTGTCTACAGACATACTTAACTAGTTTTGGCCGTGGCTATATGTTTATGATTTTCTCTCTTTAAATTTTATCGTTGGTACATATTTGGAGTAGGGTTTAGGAGGAGCAGTGCTACTTTGACTCCAGAGTATTTTTTAAAGCTGCACTTTTTAAATTATTATTTTTTAATGCCATTTTCCTATTATCTAAGCACCTTTTACTACTTAACATCCAGAAATATAGTCAGGCCTATTACTCACAGCAATGTAAGAGGCTGTTACTTAGGCATTAAAAGGAACAGTAAACCGTTCAGTCCGTGTCGCTATCAGTCCACTATTCCTAGACTTGATCCAAGTCTGGGCGCTAAAACAGGCAAGTAACATTTCTAAAATAATCAGATCCCACAGGTTTTGAATATTGTAATAAGTAGATCCATTACCTCAGAGTGATGTATGTGGCCCTGTTATTGGAGGTGTCCAGAGGAGAGTCCTGAACTCTGTCTTGAATGTAGTTAGAAAACCATGCCAGGTGGGGAAATAGTTACTGAAACTCAGGTACGTGTCAGAAAAACCATTGCTGGAGGAAATGAATGGTCCTGAAGTTAAGATATATGCAGATAATTTCTTGCTGATGTTTTGTAAATATATACCAATCACAAACCTCTTAAAAAGACTTTTTTTTCTGGACCTGAATAACATTATGTTCTCTTACATATACTCTTCAAAATTCACAAAACAAAAAATAGGATAGTGAGGGTTAACCTCACTGAAAAACATTTTCAGTAATCAACTTGATGGACAATACTAAAATCATAGCGTTTCAGTGGATATTAGCTTCATGGAATTGAGTGATCTTTAATCAAAGCTTCAAGCAGTTTATAGAGTACACATTTGGAATGTACTTTAAATTATTTTAAGGAAAGAAGTATACAATTCAGTCTTACAAGAAAAGATAAAGGGTCTTTTCATATTAGATCCATAGGATTTAAATATAATCGGTTTACATACAATTTGAAGGACATGTTTATCTTATTATTGTATACCTTTAATATTGAGTTGTTAATATAAGGGAAATCTTTAAAGATACTACCATGGATGAAAACCGTGGTATAATGATCTTTTTAAAAGACATTTCACTTACAGACTGTCATTGTTGCTTTTCTTTAACATGGATAACAATACTCTGTTTCTGCAGCAGTTCTCTGCAATAGTGTTTCTAACCTTTGTTTTTGTGACAAAATAGAATATGCACAGCTATCTAGGTTATGTTATGAAATTCTGATAAAACCTGTTTTTCATATTTATTCATTTGTTCCTTCTACAGCACACTAATAATAGTAGAGAATGGAAACAATCAGATTCTAATAGTAGGAGAATATTTGAGTGAACTATGATATGTTCTTGGTGTGATATGTAATCATTAATAACAATATAAGTGAAAAGTACATAGCAACATGGAAAAATACGTATAAGTGAAAAAAGCTAAATAGCAAGTTTTATTCACATTTGATTATAATTTTGTAGGAATCATATATATGCACAAGGGTGAGAAAGTAACATGGGCTAATGAGAACAGTTTAAATTGTGGGATTGGTAGAATCATTTTATTTAGGGGTGAATATTTCATTTAGAGTCCTGATAACATTACTAATATATACCCATGTAAATTCTATTACTTTGGAAAAAAGAATGTTATATAATTAAGTCACAATTGGATAAACTAAATTAGCAACATATCTTCATATTTATGAGATAAAGTATATGGATATTTTAAAGTTGCTTTTAACCTATAAGCTATTTAAAATTATGAGTGGGAAATTAAGTAAATCAAATAATTTTAGACTAAAAATCCCATGTATTTATTTTGTTATTTAAAAATATTACCAAATAATTTCTAATAATTATTTCAGTGAATCAAACTGTTTCATCATAAGTCTAATCTTCCAGAAAAGACTATAAAACTCTGTTGTTGAGCTTATAACATATAACGATTACTATATATGATAATGATAGCACAAAGAATGGGGCAAGAGATGGAGCTGTAATGGAGCAATGTTTTTATATTTTTCCAGAATAAAGTTAGTATTTATCTGAAATCTTTTTTTTTTTTTTTTTTTAGTTTATTTAGCTGTGTCAGGTCCTAGTTGCAGCACGCGGGATCTTCGTTGCAGTGCACAGGCTCTTCATTGCGGCATGCGGGCTTCTCTCTAGTTGTGACGCATGGGCTCAGTAGTTGTGGCGCATGGGCTTAGTTGCCCCACAGCATGTGGGATCTTAGTTCCCCAACCAGGGATTGACCCCGCGTCCCGTGCATTGGAAGGCGGATTCTTAACCATTGGGCCACCAGGGAAGTCCCTGAAATAGATCTTGGTAAGATACATATTGTAATCCTTAGAGCAACTACCAAGAACATAACTAAAAAATTTATATAGTAAAAATTCTAACAAAGGAGGTAACGTAGATCACTAGGACATATCTATGTAACTAAAAAGAAGGCAGTAAAGGAGGAGAGGGGGAAAAAGACATGAGATATATAGAAAACATAGCACAATGGTAGATGTAAATCATGTAAATCTGACCATATCAGTAACTAAATTAAATATGACCAGATTAAACATTCCAATAAAAAGGCAGATAATGTTAGGCTGGATTTAAAAAAAAAAAAAAAAGATAAAAGATCCAATGATATGCTTTCTACAAGAGACATACTTTAGGTTCAAAGACACAAATAGGTTGAATGTAAAAGGATGGAAAAAGCTCCCAATTTTTGGAACTTAACACATTTCTAAATAACCAATCAGTCAAAGAAGAAAATCACCAGGGAAACTAGGAAATATTTTGAACTGAATGAAAATGAAAACAGAAGGTATCACCATTTATGTGATGCAATTAAAGTAGTACTTAGGTGGAATTTATAGCTTCAAATACCTATAATAGCAAAGAAGACAGATTTTATTTTATTTTTTATTGTTTATTTATTTTGGCTGCATTGGGTCTTTGTTGCTGCGCACGGGCTTTCTCTAGTTGCGGCGAGCGGGGGCTACTCTGTTGCGGTGCGCGGGATTCTCATTGCAGTGGCTTCTTTTGTTGTGGAGCATGGACTCTAGGCACGTGGGCTTCAGCAGTTGTGGCACGTGGGCTCAGTAGTTGTGGCTCTCGGGCTCTAGAGCACAGGCTCAGTAGTTGTGGCACACAGGCTTAGTTGCTGTGCGGCATGTGGGATCTTCCCGGACCAGGGCTCGAACCTGTGTCCCCTGCATTGGCAGGCGGATTGTTAACCACTGCGCCACCAGGGAAGTCGCACAAAGAAGACAGATTTAAAATCAATAACCTTACGCTTTTGCCTTACAACACTAGGAGGGGAAAAAGTGCAAACTGAACTCAAAGCAAGAAAAAGGAAGGAATAGTAAAGATTAGAGCAGAAACCAATGAAATATCAAACAGTTAATAGAAAAATCAGTGAAACCAAAAGTTTGCCCTTTGAAAAGAGCAACAAAATTGACAAACTGTTAGCTATACTGATCAAGAAAAAAAAAGAAAGAAGACATAAACACCAACCTCAGGAATGAAAGAGGATGTATCACTGCCAACTCTACAGAAATTAAAAGGATTATAAGAGAGCACTATGAAGAACTTTGCCTACAAATGAGACAACGTAGATGAAATGAACAAAGTCCACTGACCAAAACTACTTTCAATAAAAAATCTGAATAGACTTATAACCAGTAAGTAAATTGAATTAGTATTTTAAAGTCTTCCCACAAAGAAAAGCCAGATGGCTTCATTGGTGAATTCTATCAAATAGTTAAAGAAGAAATAATCACAAATTTTCAAAAACTTACAGAAAATAGAAGAGGAGGGGAGGGAATATTTCCCAACTCATTCTGTGAGATAAGTATTACCCTGATAACTAAAGCCAGACAAAGATGTCACAAGAAAAGAAAACTACAGACCAATAACCCTCATGAATAGAGATGTAAAATTTCCAGCAAAAATGCTAGCCAGCTGTATCCAGCAACATATGAAATGGATTAAACTTAATGGTCAAGTGGGATTTATCCCAGGAATGCAAGGTTGTTTTAACATCTGAAAATCAATTAATATAATACACTGTATTAATAGAATCAAAGACAAAAACTGCATGATTATCTCAGACACAGAAAAAAAAAATTGAAAGAATCTAGTACCTATTCATAATAAAAACTCTCGGCAAACCAGGAATAGAAGGTAATTTCATCAACCTAATAAAGAGAATCTAAAAAGCTATCCGTGTAGACATTTCCCCCAAGAAGATATACAAATGGCTAGTAAGTGCACGAAAAGGTACTCAACGGTATTTGTCATTAAAGAAATGCAAATTAAAGCCATAAGGAGATAAAACATTACACCCACTAAGATGCCTATAATCAAAATAGTGGACAGGAAAAATCATTGGTGAGCATGTGGAGAAACTGGTGGTAATGTAAAATGGTACAGCATCTTTGGAAGACAGTGTGGCAGTTTTCTTGTTTTGTTTTTAAAGTTCAAGTAAACTTAGGATATGCCCCAGCAGTTCCTCCTAGATGTCTATAGTGTCTTAAGGCAAAAGTGAAAGTATATGTCCATACAGATTTGTACATGAATGTTCGTAGAGCATTATTCATAATAGCCAAAATTGGAAACAATCCAAATGCCCAGCAACCTATAAATGGATAAACAAAATGTGATATATCTATGTAATGGAATACTATTTAATATTTAGTATAAAAAGGGAGAACTTCTGATATAAACTACAACATGGATGAACCTTAAAAACATTATGCTAAGTAAAAGAAGTCTGACTCAAAAAGACTCCATGTTACATGATATCATTTACATGAAATGTCCAGAAAAGGTAAGTATATAGTGACAGCAAGTAAGAGTAGTAGTTGTCATAGTCTGGGAATGAGGGTTGACTGAAAATGGCATGAGGGATCTTTTTTAGGGTGATAGAAATGTTCTAAGACAGGATTTTAGTGATGATTGCATATCTTTGTAAATTTATTAAAATCACTGAATTGTGTACTTACAGTATGTGAATTTCATGATATGTAAATTATACCTCAACAAAACTGTTAGAAAAAAGATGTGTTATTTTATGGGAAACGTGAGGGTGCTCTGAATTGAGAGTCTTGTTTGACAGATTACTCTGTAAGGAACCTAAATTGTGACTTCCGACATGTCTGAGCATTTAAAAGTTCTTATGATTTGTCCTCTTCCGTACAGATGCACACACACATACACATACCTATGTTAACTGAATATACAGACTTGTTTCTACCATTGCATCTTTGCTGTCAGGGACTTCCCTGGTGGTGCAGTGGTTAAGAATCCGCCTGCCAATGCAGGGGACATGGGTTCGAGCCCTGATCTGGGAAGATCCCACATGCTGCGGAGCAACTAAGTCAGTGCGCCACAACTACTGAGCCTCTGCTCTAGAGCCTGCGAGCCGCAACTACTGAACCCACATGCCACAACTACTGAAACCTGTGTGCCTAGAGCCCGTACTCAGCAGCAAGAGAAGCCACCACAATGAGAAGCCCACATACCACAACGAAGAGTAGCCCCCGCTTGCAGCAACTAGAGAAAGCCCGTGCACAGCAACAAAGACACAATGCAGCCAAAAATAAAATAAATAAATAAATAAAAAGAATTCCATCTCACTATGTTCTGGCTTTGACATTCATTAAAATGTAATTTTTTTTTAGTGTAAAATGTCCTAAAGACTTGGTAATGTGTATCTTTTTATTAGATTTTATACTTTTTAGAGGTGACTCCAAATAGTAAAGATGAAAGCTGAAATTTTAGTTATATGAAAAATGCTTTTAAGTATCCGAGGCAGACTACTAACCATCTATCTACTTTTCTTTAGTAGCAGAACCCCTGTATTATTAGATACTGGAGTTCAAAACAAAACAAAACAAAACACACCAGCATTTTCCTGTCTTCTTTACAGGTAATGGTGGCCAGCGAACAGAAGACATAGAGTTGGGCTTCTAGTGAAGGAAGCCCTTAAAGGGCAATACATCATTTTGTCCTTGTTTCTCCCTCCTTTCTGCTCACTGGAATGTATCAATAGATGAGATGTTAGTAGCTGTTGCAGCAGACCTCTTGCAAGTAGAGGTGACCTTGAGAAACCAGGAGCAGAGAGATAGTAGGGGCCCGGGTCCTGGTGACTATGGACCCACCATAACTGCCCTGGATGCCCACTTCTGTACTTCTCTTATGTAAGAGAAAAACAGACCTCCATCGTTTAAAAAACCATTTGGTATATTGAGTTTCTGTTACAAGCAGCCTATTTCTAATACACTGTTCTTACCTGTATGAAGGGTTGTTCTTTAATTATTTTTTATTAAACTTTTTATGTAAAAGCAAAGAAAAATGACATTTTAAAAATCCAAAGAAAACCACTTTTGACATTTTAACCTATATCATTTCAGGGTTTTTTTCCTCATATATATGTTTTTTTACCTAGTAACTCTGCTCATACTGTTAACTGTGCCTGAAGTTACTTCCACCTCCAAAAATAATCTATGTGAGTACTTTTATGTGAGTACAGCATGCTAACTGCTCTTTTTTAAATTGTGGTAAAATACACATAGCATAAAATTTAACATTTTAACCATTTTTAAAGTGTCCAATTCATTGTGTATATTAACAGTGTTGTGCAACCATCATCACTATCCATTCCTAGAACTTTTTCATCATCTCAAAAAGAAACTCTGTATCCATTAAAAAAAAAAAAAAATTGCTCACTATTCCCTCCTCCCCCAGGCCCTGATAACCTCTAATCCATTTTCTGTCTCTTAAGACCTTGCCTATTCCAGGCACCTCATATAAATGGAATCATACAATATTTATCCTTTTGTGTCTGGCTTATTTCACTTAAGTCTTCAAGGTTAATCCATGTTGTGGAATGTCTCCAAATTGTATTCCTTTTTATGACTGGATAATATTCCATCGTATGTATATGCCACATTTTGTGGAATATATACATTCATCTGTTGATAAACTGGGGTC
The DNA here is from genome assembly GCF_965194805.1 of Balaenoptera borealis. Classification (NCBI taxonomy): domain Eukaryota; kingdom Metazoa; phylum Chordata; class Mammalia; order Artiodactyla; family Balaenopteridae; genus Balaenoptera; species Balaenoptera borealis. The sequence goes on along the minus strand of NC_138866.1, from coordinate 171,571,152 downwards.
CACCTCTGGCTATTGTAAATACAGTCGACTCTTGAACAACATGGGTCTAAACCGCACAGGTCCACTTATGTGCGGGTTTTTTTTCAGTAGTAAATACTACAGTGTTGCATGATCGGTGATTGGCTGAATCTGCAGATGTGGGGACTGAGTGTAAGTTGTATCTAGATTTTCAACTGCATGGAGGGTCCGTGCCCCTAAACATGCCCCCTCCCATCTCCACCAACATCGTTCAAGGGTCAGCTGTAAAGTTGCTTTAGACACCGGTCAACAAGTATTTGCTGGAGCCCCTGCTTTCAGTTCTTTTGGGGATATACCTAGAAGTAGAATTGCTGGATCATATATATGGTGATGATCTTTTCCACAGTGGCTGCATCATTTTACATGCCCACAAGCAATGAACAAGGGTTCTAATTTTCTCCACAGTATCACCAGCGTTTTTTTGTTTGTTTTTGTTTTGATAATAGTCTTCATAACGGATAAGAAGTAGTATCCTATTGTGGTTTTGATTTGCATTTCTCTAAAGGATTGGTGACGTTGAACGTCTTTTCATGTGCTTGTTGACCGTCTGTATGTGTTCCTTGCACAAATGTGTATTCAAGTCATTTGCCGATTTCGGGGGGATTGTTTGTTTTTTTTGTTGTTGAGTTATGGGAGTTTTTGATATATCGTGGATATTAATCCCTTGTCAGGTATATGATTTGCAAACATGGATTGTCTTTTTACTCTCTTGATAGTGTCCTCTGATGCACAAAAGTTTTTAGTTTTGATGAAGTCCAAACTTATCTCTTTTGTTTCTTTTGATCCCTGTGTTTTTGGTGTCATGTCCAAGAAGTAATTGCCAAATCCCATGTCATGAAGTTTTTCCCCTGTGCTTTCTTCATACAATTTTATAACTTTAGCTCTTACCTTTAAGCCTTTGATCCCATTTTGAGTTAATTTTTGTATATGGTGTAATGTAAGGGTCCAGTTTCATTCTTTTGCGTACAATTTTTCTGGCACCATTTGATGAAAAGGCTAACTGCTTGGGTATATATTATTTAATCTCTAAAACAGTTCTGTCAAGTTAGGTATTTTATCAATGAGGAAATGGAATTTCAAAGACTTCCCTAAAACTAATAATTCGCGGAGTTAGGATTTACACTCTTGTTTGTTAGGTTCAAAGATCATAACCATTATTCTGTATTATTTCTTACTATTCAAATGCTGCCTATTCTTAAAGATCTAGCCTAAATTTAATCTCTTTATTAAGATTTTCCCTACCCTTCCAATCAGATATGACCACTCCATGGCAAATTTTTTATATACTCTTAATTCGTAGTACACTGCAAATGGTATGTATTCAATACACGGCAAGTGAGTGATAGACTTGTAATTCAGAATAATCTAACTGGTACCCTTACCTGTGTAAAATATGAACAGAAACCAAAAGGGTGGAAATAATCACAGAAAAAGGTAATTCCACATTTTGCTTAAAAAAATCAATTGCACAAGTATAAAATGGGAAAATCTAATTTGACCTTAGTAAAGGTAAACGCTCAAGTTTTAGTTGATCACAAACTGAATTATGCCAACAGTATGGTGCATCTGCTTTTAAAAACCAGCTCTAGGTTGCATTAACATACATATAGTGACTTGATTGTATGAAGTGAGAAATATAATGCAGTCTGTAACTGATTATGTACATTCCTGGTAACAAATGGAGTGTTTTAAAAGGGGAGCTGTAAGTATAGTAGGGGTTCTGGGAATCTTGTCCAATGCAGAACATATTAAATGTGAAAAAGAAAGGCTAATGGGGTGCATGATCACTGACTTTGAATATTAGAATTAAGAAATATATTTTTAAACTTTTTACTTATCTTTCATTTTGGAATAATTTCAGATTTAACAAAAAAGTGGCAAAAGTAATGCAAAGAGTTCCTTTATACTCTTCTCCTAGTTTTCCCAAATGTCTTACATAACCTTAATAAAATGATCAAAATCAGGAAATTAAGATTGATACAGTACTATTAACTAACCTACAGATCTTATTCAAATTTTATCAGCTGTCCTACTAACATCTTTTTTCTAGTCCTGAATCGTACATTTAGTTCTTATCTCATTGATGTCCTCTACTCTGGGACAGTTCCTTAGTCTTTGTCATTCTTGACCTTGACACTTTTCAAGAGTATTAGATAGTTATATTTTAGGATGTCCCTCAATTTGGGTTTGTCTCATGTTTTCTCATAATTAAATTCAGGTTATACATGTTTCGCATGAATACCATAGACTTGATGCTGTGCCCTTTTCAGTGTATCATGTCACCAGGCACATGATATTGATGTATCACATTGCCGCTGAGCTTAACTTTGATTACTTGGTTAAGTGTATGCCAAATTTTTTCATTGTAAAGCTACTGTTTTCCGTTTGTCATTTTTCATGTGGGAAAATACTTTAAGATTATGCAAATATCTTATTTCATTTTTTAAAATAAATTTATTTTATTTATTTATTTTTGGCGGCACTGTGTCTTTGTTGATGCACACGGGCTTTCCCTAGTTGCGGTGAGCGGGGGCTTCTCATTGTGGTGGCTTCTCTTGTTGCAGAGCACGGGCTCTAGGCTCACGGGCTTCAGGAGTTGTGGTACGCGGGCTTAGTAGTTGGGGCGCACGGGCTTAGTTGCTCCACCGCATGTGGGATCTTCCCGGACCAGGGGTTGAACCCTTGTCCCCTGCATTGGCAGGCGGATTCTTAACCACTGCGCCACCAGGGGAGCCTGTTTATTTCTCATCATTCTTTTGCCCAGTAATTTTAGCATCTGTTGATGATTCTTGCCTGTAGCCAACGTTACCATGGTACTTACCAAATGGTGATTTTTCTATCTCCATTATTCTTTCTATACTGTAAGGAAGAGATAGCCCTTCTCACTGTTTGGTCAGTTGCTTATATCAGTATGAATATTTATTTTAATCTATGGGTTATGCTACATTACTATCATTATTTTTTTGCTCATATTATACTACATTTGGCCATTAAGAACTCCTTCACATTGGATCCTGTGTCTTTTGTCTTTACTCCTGTTGTTTTTCAGGGCACTTATTTTCTGGCACCGCAAGATGTTCCAGACTTATCTTGCACTTTCACTGCCCCAGCACTGGAATCGGTCATTTCCCCAAGGAGCTCTGGTTCTTTTCATTGAAGAATAATATTTAGAAACCAAAATATGGGCACTAAGTGTGCTTGTTGCTTTTGTGGTGCCCTTGCATCTAGTATTTCTCAATGGACAGAACTAGGAAATATATGTATGCATATGGTTTGCTCAGTATCTGGATTTTGTGTCTTTTTGTTGTTGTTTACTGCCATCTCTTTAACATTTAGCGCAGTGTTTAGCACTATGGTCGATAGATATTCGTAACTAACAATATAGAAGGGATTCCTCATTTAGCGCAGTGTTTAGCACTATGGTCGATAGATATTCGTAACTAACAATATAGAAGGGATTCCTCACTTAGTGAGGTTAGACTATATAACCTAAGGACTTTCCAATCCCATAAATCTGTTGTGTTTTGATTCTGAGAAAGGTAAACTGGGGAATTAGACAAAAAATAAATTCAGAATAACAAAAATAAAAAGCTGTGGGAGGAGAAAGTTTTGATTATTATCAAAAACAGTGAAGGAGTTGGAGGCCTAGGACAAACTTTGCTCAGAGTAGTAGGTAAGCAAGAGAAGATTGGTACTCCTTTTATCCATTATGCCTTAGTCTGGCTGTCTTGAGAAGGTTGTATCAGTAAGCCATGGAGACATCCTCAGAGAAGCAAATGAGGATATCCCCTTCACTGGAATTCTGTCCTTTTATTTGCTTTCCATTATTTTCTACTTTATCCAGGTGGACCAGATCCAATAACAGTTATTTCTGCTACAATACCATATTTGGCTCCTTGTTCTGCAAAATCACGCCGTGAAAGTAACAGATTTTTAGGAGAAATAGGGTTGAGTAGAGCCCTCAGAATCTATGGAACTTTATAAACACTAACAAAAACAAAAAATACTTAAGAAACAATCTCCCACCGGCATTTGTACCTAGCGTCATAGTCAGTCAGTTCTTAGAACCCTTCAAACTCTTCTGTTCATGCTCATTTATTTGAGATATAGATTTTTTAGGTCATTTGAATAAAAATTCAAAATATGATCCAGAGCAGAACACTTTTCACTGATATACAAGTTTAAAAATGGAGGAAATACACTTCTTCAGCTATACTCACAGTTTCATCAGATAGCTTTACATAGTAGCAACCATAGATGTTCTCAGAGCCACTAAACCAGGTACTACTTACATTAAAGGAAGGCATTTCTGTGAATTTTTAGCTTTTTAAAATTTTTTAATTTTTTTAAGCTCTTCAAAAAGAGCTAAGGCTTTGTCTTTAATTGCAAGAAAGCTTGTCTCCAATCATTTTTTTTTTAAATGAATGAGCCAGGAAAAGATCAAATTGGGCTAACACAACTTCTGCATTATAAGGACATCATACCACTATTTACTAATCACATAATAAGGTAGTTCAAGTTAAAGAAGCACATGCCATAGCAGTAATTAACCTGCAGTAAACTGAGTAATTGATTGCTAATCTGTGTGCACTTCAATGACAGTGTTTAACCAGAGTTGCTATTTGCCTTTTCTTATAGCCTTAGATGTTTCTGATAACATTGTACAAGCATATCACTTGCTGAATTTACAGAGTCTTTGAATGGAAGATGGGCTTGTGTGATGTATGTAGTACTTTAGCCTGTGGATTCTTGGGTTTTGGAGAGGTGCTTTTGGGTAGTGGTTTTGTGTATGTTTCCACAGCCTTTTAAATTCTTTCCCCTTTTTTCCTGTGCCTCTTTCTATGCCTCCATCTATTCTGTTAGTCCCTGCCACTGTGCTAGGTTTTATGGAATCTTTGAAAGGAGAATATAATATAATTCCTGCCCTTTATAGACAGGAGGTAATTTGGTTGCATTGCAAGACAAAATATAATCAGTTGACGAACTGCTCTGTGATGCCTGTAAACAATAGGCCTGCCTGTGCTCTGGCATTGCCTAGTTTGGCTGAACACATTTCAAGCTTAAGAAGTTGCTGACCCCAGTCTGACCAGGTTCTGAGCCAGTCCTTTCACTTGCTAATTGACTTTCCCACTTCACTGAGAGACTTTCTGAATTCTATAAATTACTATATCAGTATGTGAGTACTACAAAATCTTGTTTCAAGAATAATGGAGGGACTTCCCTGGCGGTCCAGTGGTTAAGACTCCATGCTTCCACGGCAAGGGGTGTGGGTTCGATCCCTGGTTGGGGAGCTAAGATCCCACATGCTGCACGGTGCCAACAAAAAAAAAAAAAAAAAAGTAATGGAAACTCTTGTAGAGTTTGCCTGTTGTATTTCTCTCCCTTTCTCCCACCCTCCCTCCCTGTTAAAATTTCCCTCTCTTAGTGGAGATATGCTTCTAGGTGGCTAGTGGCCTTTTATATTTTGTATTCTTTAGTCTTCTTGACTATTGTATGGTAATCAAGAAAAATCTATATATTTGGTTGGGGAGGAAGGAGAAAGGTGTGGAAAGACTTGAAGTAGAAGAGCTTTAGAAAGAAAACTATTGAACCTAATCTAGCTTACAAAATAATCTAAATGTTCCTATTTAGAAACTAGACATCCTCATTTTTTTTTTTTTAAAAAAGGGCTTTTGTAGTTATATATTATCTAAATGTTGACTTGACGTACAGAATGTAGAAAAATAATTTGGGCATGGATTTTATTCCCTTGTCACTTTGAAAAGTATTTTCTTCATTTATTTATTACTTTCCTGTTGACTTTTCACAGAATTTTTATATTAGACAATCTTGTCAGCTTTCCAAACCAGAGAACAGACTGATTATCAACCCTTATTATCCAGGTGGGGTAGTGGAGATCCAGAGTGATACAAGGATCGTATGTAGGGTCAGCACTAGAACAAAAGCTTGACTTAAATGTTCTATTGGATGTATTAAGGTGTATTTGTTTTATTTAATGTGAAAAAATCATGGTGACTGACTGTCGTCTCCTGGGTATGTGTATTTTGGTCCCCTGCACTGGGGATCAATTCTAAACTCAAGTCTAAAATTGGCTCCAGAGACTACAATGTTGAGAAGAGAAATAGGAAGAGATATCTGTACTTCTTCAAATCACACAAATAATTGCTTGGATTAAATTAATAATTACTACTTTTGGAAACCATTTCTCATTCTGAATTTTATTTTAATTCATATTATAGTTTGTGTTTATAAAACAAGGAAGTGAATTCCTGAAGAAAACCTGATAATAGTTGCTTTAGAGAAACCGAGCTTTGTAAATTAATTAATTAGACTATCTATATTGCAGCTCTAAGCTAAATAATGTTTACTTGGCATAGTCTATTATTTCATTTTTCTTTTCATTTTTTACATTTGGTAGTTTTCTTTTTAAAAAAAATCACTAAGATAAAATCTTGAATCTTGTCTGGCATTGAAGTACTAAGTACTATGACTTGCATTTGTGAGTGTGAGAATATGTGAAGGGAGCAGGAGGCCAGCTGTGTGAGTGTTCACCATATTCTCTTCCTACCTACAAAGAAGCATCATGTGCCCGACTCATTCATGAGACCAGGTTTGGAGCCATCACTGCTCCTTTCTTCTGTCCCATACCATTGGCCCCATTTCCTCCTCACTGATGCTGCTTGTCTTGATGCGTTGCTTTTGCAGTGGCTGTGTTGGTGCTGTTATGGAAGAAAAGAGAAGTAGGGGAACCTGGTGGGTGGCCTGCATTCAAGAAAAGACTTAGAGAAAGGCAAAGGCTGGTAGCCTTCTCTTCCTCCACCGATTTTTAACATAGCCATAGAAGTCAGTAAACAGCCTCTGTAGCTAGATGAGGGTTGAATCCTCCAGCTCCTTTGCCTTTTGTTACCCATTGAGAAGAACTGAGAAAAGCCACAACTAGGAAAAGTCCCTTGCTCCCCAAAGCAAGTGTAACCTTTTCAGACAGGTATTGATCTTCGTTGGGTTAAGAAATACAGTGTGTATTCCTTTAAACCCCACTTCAAAACTGTCTGTTGGCATTTTCCCAGTATTCAATTAGCATTTTAAAAATTACTGCTATTAAGACTCTGATAAATAACATGGCTAGGGGAAGATTTGGCATGGAATTTTAGCTGATAGTGGGATGATATTGGTACCTTCAGGAGGTATGGGTAGTAGGGAAAAGAGAGTGTTAGGATTAACGAATAAATATTTATGTAGACTGTCTTAACTTACTGTTGAACAACTATATTCTTTTATTATTGGCCCTCTTATCTCATAGGAGCAACGCCTTTCACATATGCCAAACATTTCACAACATTGGTCATTACCAAATATTTGCATGCCTAGTATATGATACTTTTCTAGGTTTTATAGACTGTGTGGAAGGTACGATCCTTGCTCTCAAGTATAATTTAAAGACGATACATGGCTGTATTTTGGAATCAGGAAGATGAATACAGTTTCCAGTGATAAACCTATTATTGTCTTTTAAAAACAATCTTATATAGCCCTTCAAGATACAAAGTTTCCTTTATAGTAGTAAATTATAATTAGATACAATTGCTTATGCAGCAGCTGGTTGATTTACAAACCTCTTCAGTGCATATTAGGATTACATTTTTGCTCACTTAAATATGTTACTCTTTTCCTAATTTCCCCCTAATTTGTCTAGAAGAAATTTGAAGTGAACCTAACCTAAAAAAAAAAAAAAAAATCCTTTAGGCTGAAAAACTTGAGTAGTAATCAATTCATAGTTTAATAAAGGACATGTGTAGTTTGAATTTCTGGATAACCACTCGTCCTTTGAAAGTGTTCCTTAATTAAATCCAGATGAGAGTAGCGAGGAAGGTATTCAGAATACTAAATAAAATGGATGTGCTTCATGGAATTTGCAGAATTCATCAGTACATGTAACAATGATTTATAATTGCATTTAGTCCTAACGCATATCAGTGTAGATCTAACAGAGGCACAGTTAAGTAAGGAAGCTAGTATAAAACGCTAAGGTGAAAGGGTTAATTGGCCTTGCACAGTTAAATTTGCCACTCTAGTGGCACTTTCTGTTGTCTGTGTAAACAGAGTTGCTAAGTACTTTCTCACTAAGCTGCCCCCCTTTTATTTATACAGTTGAACCACCAATAAGGAATGGATCAGTTTACCAGTTGTTAGGCCTTTTCTTCCTGCCTTTTCTGCCCACTTCATGCTTCCCTCCCCTCCCCCAAAGCTGTTGCTACCTACCTCTCTAATCTTTCCTCAGTCCTTATGCTTTTTGTGGGTTTTATTATTTTTTTTCCAGCTTTTTTCTCTCTCATTCATTGATTTAAGTGTATGGGTATGTACACCTGGTTCTGCTCATCTGTACCTCATTCTTTCTCACCCCAGCTCCCAATCATTCATTCTACTCCAATTGCTATCTCAAAACTTGCTGCAACTTTTCTATTTTTTTTCAAATAACATTTAAATATTCTTAAAAACTTTAAACATTATGTATATAGCTAAAGGCCTCTCTAGCCAGACACTTTACCGTCTGAGAACCCCCCACCCGGCTGTGAGTTAATATATTAATATATATACACTGTTAAGCCATTTTAGTAATTTTACATTTTTATGTATACCTATTCATAATCATAATATGATTGCTGGAAATCTGCAGAAATGATAAAATTCTGGAAATATTGTTCTGCTTGTTGGTTTTTTTCCACTCTACATTATATATATATATTTTTTCATTTATTTATTTATTTATTTTTGGCTGTGTTGGGTCTTCATTGCTGCGCACGGGCTTTCTCTAGTTGTGGTGAGCGGGGGCTACTCTTCATTGCAGTGCGCGGGCTTCTCATTGCGGTGGCTTCTCTTGTTGCGGAGCAAGGGCTCTAGGCGTGCGGGCTTCAGTAGTTGTGGCATGTGGGCTCAGTAGTTGTGGCTCGCGGGCTCTAGAGCACAGGCTCAGGAGTTGTGGCGCACAGGCTTAGTTGCTCCGAGGCATGTGGGATCTTCCCAGACCAGGGCTGGAACCCGTGTCCCCTGCATTGGCAGGTGGATTCTTAACCACTGCGCCACCAGGGAAGTCCCTACATTATATTTTAAAGATATATACATATTACATAGAGAGATCTAATTTAAACAACTTCTTCATAATATTACATTGTATTTTGTATTTAAATTATGCGGTTGTGTGGATGGATGTATAAGTTGTGTCCAGTTTTTTCCCTATTTTAAACAGTGCCACAGTGAGCACCTTTACAGATGATGTCTTGCACATATTGCTACAGTTTTTTAGGGCAGTGTTTTCCAAACAGCAGGCAGTGAAATCAGTTTAGTAGTTTGGAATCTGCATTTTGAAAAAGAATAGAATGTAATAGAAAGTGTCAGCGTAAAGGGCACTTATTTTTTCATGAGACATGTATCACAACTCAAAACACAATTATATAAAATGTATTCCCTACTGTGGGTCTCAAATATATATTTTGTATGGTGTATCTCAGTCTGTTTTGGATTCTATAGCCAGAAGTGGATTAACTGGATCGTGGGCTACATAATATTTTGAATTTTGTTAGACACAGCCAAATTACTTTCCATACTGTCTACATTAATTTACACTCCCTAGACCCTAATCAGTATTTGATAGTCTAGTCAGATTTTTATATTTTCTATATTCTTCAGGGTGAAAAATTCCATCTTATTTTAATTTTCATTTTAAGTAGTGAAGTTGAGCATAACTTCCTTATTACTAAAAATAAAAGTGTTCAGACCTGTCTAGTTGGTAGATTGCTATTCTTGCAAATCATATTTCAAACTAGAGAAACCTTCATCTCCACAATCTTTTTTTTTTTTTTTTTTTTAAACTTTTTTTTTTTTTTTTTTTTTTAATGCTATTCTTGTCTGCTTACATTCTTTTTTTTATGTATGTATGTATGTATGTATGTATGTATGTATGTATGGCTGTGTTGGGTCTTCGTTTCTGTGCGAGGGCCTTCTCTAGTTGTGGCAAGCGGGGGCCACTCTTCATCGCGGTGCGCGGGCCTCTCACCATCACGGCCTCTCGTTGCCGAGCACAGGCTCCAGACGCGCAGGCTCAGCAATTGTGGCTCACGGGCCGAGTTGCTCCACGGCATGTGGGATCTTCCCAGACCAGGGCTCGAACCTGTGTCCCCTGCATTGGCAGGCAGATTCTCAACCACTGCGCCACCAGGGAAGCCCCATCTCCACAATCTTTGCCAGCACTTTTTAAAGTAGTGAACATAAAACTATATGACCTTAGTAAGTAATTGCTACTAAATATAATTTTGTTAACCATGCCACATTGTGTTACATTCAGGTTTATCTCAAATTTGTTTTGAAACACAGTTCTCTTACCCAATGTGAGTAACTTCGGGTAAAACAGCATATTTGAGGAATACTGATATCCCTCAGGGTGTGGATTTAGATTCATTTCAGCAAAATTCTATCATGCCTATTCCTTCTGTTGTAGAAGAAGAGTTCTAGCCAAGTGCTAGGATGTATTTCATCACTTTGTGAGGACCACTGTGGACTGATAATGATCTTAGTATTGAGCAGAACATTAGAAAATAATTTTAGTTTAATTGTTATTATTACTTATCTACCTTCTGTTTGATTTTCTCTGGTAATAGAGATATTGTCACTTTCTTTCTAGACAGTCTTTTTTGTTGTTAGTGTTGGTTATTAAATTTTAACCTGATACCTGTTGGTTTTATTCATTGGTGCCTTCAAGAGTCACATAGGAAAGACTATACTTCTTTCATTAGGACAGTTCAATATTGGAAGCAACATAATTCTTTGTTATGGGAGTTTTGATCTTTAGAGAGTTGAGAGACCAGAACACACAACCAATAACACGACTCAATTTTTAGAGAATTGAGAAATGGGAACACACAGCCATTAACACAAGCAGCAACAACAACACACACTAGTATCATTTCTGGGTTTATTACTTCCTAAGGCTTATTCCATAAATTGCCAGTTTTTAATATTACTTCACTTAAGTATGTGGTTTGTAAAGCTGTAAACAAAGTTGGAAGCTGATTTGAAAAATGGGGTTATATTTTGAAGAGCCTTTCATCTTTCTTTCTTTTTCTTTTCTTTTTGTTTTTTAAATAAAGACTTTTTACTAGAGTTGTATCATGCTATTTAGGTGATCTGGTTCTGTTTTTAACCTGAAATTGCCCTACTTCTGTTTTCTTGGTGTGGAGCATGAAATATACCAGCAACTATTCTCAAGTAGTAGAGTCAGAGCAGAAGTAGTTCTGGATTAAAACCAGTCGGTGGTCATCAGTCCATTTTATGCTGCCCATGGCAGTAGCCTCCTGAGCACTCATTTAGAGTTTTATACTGGACAAGTGGGAATTGTTTATAGGACTGCTTGGACAACCCAATGTTACTCTTGAGAGAAACAGATTAGATTAATTTAATTTATAGATTCATTTATTTTCAAGACTTAATATTTTTCCTCATTTAAATTAATTGCATGCTCAAACATCATTCAAACTCAGCACTTGGCTTCAAATGTGATAAAGCTTCTGCTTAATTTTTAAGAAAATTATATTCAATGCATTTCTTTTAAATGTGTACTGTTAAACAGCAAGTTTATGGAATACTTAGCACTTAAAGCTTTAGTCACTAATTCCGAATTAATTTCTTGTTGTTACCTTCTTTCTTGTTTCTGAGATAGTGCTACTCAAAGTGTGGTCTGTGGACTGGTGCTGGTTTGTAAATTGTTACTTGTTTGCAATGAGATAAACACAGACATTGAGAGTAAGCATTTAGACATTTTTATAGCAATTTGACAGAAATTTTGTGCCTGTTGAATCTAATAATAACAAAATTTGTGGTTATGTTTTATATATCCTTGTTTTAAAACTTGTTTTTCCAGTAATTAATTTATATTATATTTTAAAAAGTCTCCTTGAAAGCAAAATAAAGATTAGGTCACATTCCACATCAGTAAACAACTACAGTAGAGTGGAGTTCTTAATTTTATGCAGATGTATTAATATATTAAATAAGGAAGATAAAGGGAAAAGGGGGAGATGATGAGCTTAAATTATAGTATTCAACTCCTGAAAATTTTTCTAAGAACATTTTATTTTGTGTTTGAAATCTGTTTACATGACATATTTAGTCATGCTGTCTCGTCTTTCAGTATGCTCCAGTTACTCTATGCAGCTTATAATACTCTCCAGGTTGCTCTAATATTCTAAAGTTCTGTAAATTATTGAGATTTTTAATGCTGTATATTTATATTTGTGCCATTTGCTCTTTAGTTTTAATGTTTACTTTCAATAAATGTAATTTGAATAATGATGTCAAACTCTCAGTTCAAAATATTTTCCAAATAAGTTTTAGAGGAGCTTCTGATAAGAACAGAAATCAATTATGACAAGTCTTTAAAAAAAAATGTACAGCATATCTTATGTTTCTCAAAGCAAGAAGCTTTAAAAATGACTCTGTGTTATGTTTCTCTAATACCAATTTTTTCTAAGCCAGTATTTCCTATTTAAAAGTTCACATTCTGTTTCCAGATGTCCTTTTCTTTTGAATTCTCGTAAGCCTTAAAAATTTCTCTTTAATTAGTCCTTATAAATATATAGCAAAGAGAAGGACAAGATATGACTCTTCAAAATGATTTTAGCTTCTAAATATGAAATACGTTGTTAAGATAAACAATTCATTGTTTGACATAACTGATACCCAAATAAATTATTTCACTCCTAGTTATTATTGAGTTGTTGAGCCAAATCTAATGTTTAAAGGAAAACATTCATTAGCACTCATTTTTTTTCTAAATATCTCTAAACAAATTATAAAATTAAAGGCATTATGCCACATGTATGTTTAGACAGCTATTATATATACTTCTGTGGCCAGAGTCGTGTCAGGATAAACTAAAATACTTACTCTAATTAATTTGGAATAAAAGTTTAGAAGCTATATTTCAGAACTTTATTGTGATGTAAAATATATATGAGAGATTAGCACTATAGAAGAAAATTAGGGTGTGAGCAGAAAAAAATCTCAAAATATTTAGGATAAGATTCCAAACTCTTAGGCTGATAATTTTATCTTTTATTCCTACCATAATCAGTGACCATACTAACTATCCCTGAGAAAGTAATTTTAGGAATATTTTTTTGTAGAGGTAGCACAGCAGAAATCAAATCAACTCCAAATTCTGTTGTGGTCCATATTTAAAAATACATCTTTGGTCTGTCAACTTTAGATAGAGATGCCGACACAGGAAGGAGTTTGTCAAGATTTACAAAGGAAAACGTTCCATATGGAAGGACAGGAACAAATATTTGAATAGGATTGCAAGTACTTTCTCCCCTCTTGGTAAATTTCAAATCCTTCATTTAAAAATGTTTATTAGTGTATCTTATAACTGAGAATTTCCTGCTCCTATTTGCTTTCTGTTTCTAGTCCTGTTTCTGCATTTTTTCCCTTTTTAAAAAAAACTTATATTTTAATACCTATAGAGAAACATGCAATTTTTTGTTTTCTCCTAACCTCCTTTAAACAACTTAGTATAAAAGGAAAAAGAGACTATTAATTTATTAGATAACTTCGCTTTCAGAATAAAAAGTGGAAGGCCACAAAAAAGAGAATTTACCTATTCATAGTGTTCATTCCATTTTTATTTCATAGTACAAAATCACATTAATATAAATTTGAATTGCATTGTTTTTTAGTTTGTAATAAATCTGCCCGATCAAGAAAACTTAGAAACATCAAAATGTGAGTAGAAAAAACAAAGAAAAGAAAAAAGCTAATAGAAATCAATGAGATTGTTAAAAATTTTCATGATAACAAGGATAATTTAAGAAAGTAACTTAATGCCTAAAATATTTTTAGTTGTTTCCGCAGCCTTGCAAATTATATATAGGTTAACATAAAGAAAACCAGGAATTGTGTAAATTCAAAACTCATCAGAGAACATTATACTTTATGAATCAGAAAAAACTGGGAAAGTGCCAATGCTGTATGATCTGGGTTTAACATCAGATTTTTATCCTGCATAATGCATAAGCTCCTGGTCAGAAGATGAGGTTGCGTGGAAGGGGGCATGATTTTATTGATGTTATATCTGAAGCTCAATATTAAGATGTCCTGTCGTTAATTACATAGTAAGCACTGGTTTTGCTATCATAGCACGTTGTACCATTATTTTATATACTACTTACAAGGAAAGCATACTGTCAAAGCTTTTTACCATTTAGAATTTTCATGTTTGTCAAAAGAACTCTGTCAGAATTAGTAAGACATAGATTTTATTGTTTATAACTCTTACACATACGTGAAAATGTAAAATACATGTGAAATAAGTTTGTTAAGGGATTTTTAAAGTTCTTTACATTCAGAATCACTTTTTGACTCAGTCACTGATGTTCAGTTTTTTCACACGGAGTCTTCCTCTGGACAGCATTTCTGACAAAGAATCAGGAACCATTGGTGCTGAGCTCTTAAGCCAGCTTTGCACTTAATGTGGAGTGAACCTACTTTTGATATCCACTTTGGAAACGCTGCTAAGTACGTCCGATTTTCCCCACCCCGCCCTCTCCTCACAGTTGCTTGCTTCTTAGGAATTAAAAGGAGTGTTCCAAGATCATTTCTAGGATTTTCTTCTGACTCAAATTCTGCAAGTCTTGGTACTAGTACTTTGGAGGTTTGCATGCACACAGGGAGTGACAGTTGCCGCATTATTGTCACTTAGAATTGCTACAACAGCAGCTGTAATACACCGACAATTTTAAGATTCACCCTGAATTTAGAGTTTCAAGTGTGGGGGAAACATTTATTTTAAAGCATAGTGGCTAAGAGCTCAGAGTTGGGTTGCTCTAATACTTAACTAATTGTATGATCTCGGGTAAGTAGCATAAAGTCTCTAAATCTTAGTTTTCTCATCTGTGAGATAAGCAGCCCTTACATTATCAGGTGGTTGTGAGGTTTCAGTATTATGATACATGTAGAATACACTGCCTAATAAATGTTAGCTAATACTTTATCTTAGTTTTTTCGAGAATATAATTTTATTGAGCTCCTTGTATATTCTTTTACTTAACGTATGCTTTTACTTTGAAGGAAGTAATGACTTGTGGAGAAGAAAAGATACTGATAAATTTAGATACTGAGTGAAAATTCTGGAAAAAATTTCTAATGGAACTTAAGTGTCGGTGCGATATAAAACTATTCAAATATGCATTTATAATTAAAGGATGGTATTGTATGTAATGGGTCATTTTGGAAACTTGACACTAAGTTATTTCTATTGTTTTAGAAGGTAATTAATGATTTTAAGTTGTAGATTTTGAAATGCTACATTTTGTAACCATTATAAGAATAAAAGCTTAAAGCTATTTTGTAACCTTTGTTTTGGTTTTTGATCTGTGATTGTTCAAGGAATTATTACCATCTTGCACAGTTTAAAAGAGTAGGCAGTAAATATTGTTTTTTAATGTGGTGGAATGATCCTGAATGATCCTCTCAATTGAAACAATTGAAATCCTGAATGAAATGGGAAAACAATTAAATGCATTGCTCAGCTGACCTGAGTTAGCATGCCTTAGAGGGTCAAAACTTGCCTATCTCAACCTGGTTGCTTGGTAGAGAGGCAAAAACATCTCCCCTGAGATTTTGTAGCCAGGAGTGAGTCTTCATAAGTTGGTGGTCCTAAGTTATGTTACTTATGGAGGACAAAACCTCAAGTGGGGAATTTAATTTGAAGTGGTTCTAATTGGCATGGCACAGGGCCTCTTGTGCTAGTTATCCACAAAGATTTCCTAGTTTATAGATGAATATACATGGCTTATAGCTGCCAAGCTGGAAACTATTCACTGACTTCCCATGAAGGTTGATATGGCTAAGGCTAAGTTTTGGCAATTGATTATGAACAGAAGTCATGTGTGGCCCTTCTATGTCTTGCCTTAGGAAGGAATGCCTGTGCATGACCCCCTGCCTATGTCCCTCTTGTGTACTGATAGTTGACGAAAACTCGAGTCAGCAGAATCTGGACACAGAGATTGTAGTATGTGTGGAGCTGCCCGTCCAGCTATGCACGGCTTATTTCTAGACTATTACATGAGAAGGAAATAACCTTCTATCTTATTTAAGCCACTGTATTTTAGAATCTCTTTGTTACAGCAGCTTAGCCTGTATCCTAACTAATGCCCTTTAAAGAATAGCCAAACAGATTTTTAAAAGGACCAATTAGTACTTGTATAAATGAAAAAAAAAAAAAAGAAATAAAAACTCACTGATTAAATTAAAAGAACCAGGGCTACATGGAGAAATGGTTGATTCCAGGGCTGGGTCAGGAAAAATAGAAGATGAATCTCGAACACTGTGCTGCAAGAGAATAAGGCAGTGCTTAAAATATGATAAGGTTGGAATACTGCTCAGTTATTTTTTTAAAAAATGAATAACTGATACATGTAATGACATGGATGAACCTCAAAAATGTGCTCAATGAATGAAGCCAGGTACGTAAAACTAATGTTGAATTATTCCATTTGTATGAAATTTCTAGAAAAGATAAAACTAAAGAGATAAAGTAAATTCGTGTTTGCCTTGGGTTGGAAGTTGGAGTGGGGACTGACTGCAAATGGATTTGAGGGAATGTTTGGGATGATAAAAGTACTCTAAAACTGGATTGTGCTGAAAGTTGCATAACTGGATAAGTTTATTAAAAGTCATTGAGTTGTACACTTAAGATGGGTGAATTGTTTGTAAATGATAATTTCAGTAATGCTGTTAAAAATATTTGAGAGAGGGCTTCCCTGGTGGCGCAGTGGTTGAGAGTCTGCCTGCCAATGCAGGGGACACGGGTTCGAGCCCTGGTCTGGGAAGATCCCACATGCTGCAGAGCAGCTGGGCCCGTGAGCCGCGACTACTGAGCCTGCGCGTCTGGAGCCTGTGCTCTGCAACAAGAGAGGCCGCGACAGTGAGAGGCCCGCGCACCGCGATGAAGAGTGGCCCCCGCTCGCCACAACTAGAGAAAGCCCTCCACGGAAATGAAGACCCAACAGAGCCAAAAATTAAAAAAGAAATAAAAAATAAATAAATTTAAAAAAGAACATTAATATTAAAAAAAATATCTGAGAGATATTGTAAAAAAAAAATGATGGGGTGGCAAAAGCTAAATTAAACATAGCAAAAGAAAAAAGTCAGTAATAAAGTAACAGGCCTTTAATTGTAGAGCAGACTTTAGAGTAAAATTAGAGCCCTCTCCAATTTTGAGGAAGGTTTAAGAAGTGGCATGTCTTAATAGTTGCTCAATAGTGTTATATTGGTGATCAGAATAATTCACTGTTCGTTCACTCAACAGTGATTTATTGACTGCTTACTATGTGCCTGGCACTCTTTTAGGGACACAGCATTGAACAAAATAGACAAAATTCCTGCCCTTATGGTGTTTACATTCGAAAGGAAGAGAATGACAATAAATTTGTGATTTTTATACACACACACACACCAGATAAAGTGCAGTGGAGGAAAATAAAGTGGAGAAGAGGGATAGGACATGTTGGGGGAGGGGCTGAGTTTTGAACAGAATAGTCAGGGGAGCCCTTACTGAAAGGGTGATATTTGGGCAAAGACCTGAAGGTGAGGGGGAAGTCCGTTTCAGACAGAGGGATCGGATCAGCAAATGTAAAGGTTCTGAGCAGGACTGTGCCCGTGTGTGTTCAAGGAACATCAAGGAGGTGTGAGTGTGGAAAAAGCCAGAGGGAAAGTGGTTGGAGATGAGATCAGAGAGATAATGAGACATCAGGTCCTGGTGACTCTGTAGGCCTTTTAAAGGATTTTGGAGGTGATTGTAAATGCGATTTTAATGTGATTGTAAAACCTTTGGCTTTTAACAGAAGTGGTTAGGGACTTCCCTGGTGGTCCAGCGGTTAGTTCTCTGTGCTTCCACTGCAGGGGGCATGGGATCAATCCCTGGTCGGGGAACTAAGATCCTGCAGGCTGCGCAGCACAGCCAAAAAAATAAATTTAAAAAAATAGGAAGGAAGGAAGGAAGAGTGGTTAAAATATGTAAAACAAAGAGTTTGCTATTTCAACCACTTTTAAGTGTACAATTCAGTGACATTAAGTACATTCAGTGTTGTACATCCCTAACCACCATCTGTTTCCAAAGTTTTTTAATCACCCCAAACTGAGACTCTGTACATATTAAGCAATAACTTCCCGTCCTCCCTCCCCCAGCCCCTGGTAACCTCTAGTCTATTATTTTCTGTCTCTGTGAATTTGCCTATTGCAGGTACTCACGTAAGTAGAATCATACAATATTTGCCCTTTTGTAGCTGGCTTAGCACAGAGTTTTCAAGGTTCATCCATGCTATAGCATATATCAGTACTTCATTGTTTTTATGGCTGAATAATTTTCCATCATATGTATATACTACCTTTTGTAGTATATGCATTCATCTGTTGATGAACTTGGGTTATTTCCACTATTGTGAATAATGTTGCTGTGGACATTGGTATCCCTGTTGTCAGTTTTTTAGGGTATATACTGAGAAGTGGAGTTGTTCATCGTATTCTAATATGATGTTTAACTTTGTAAGGAACTGTCATACAAACTATTTACCATAGTAACCACCATTTTACTTTCTCACCAGCAATGTGTAAGGGTTCCAATTTCTCTATATCCTCATCTACACTTACCATTTTCCATTTTTAAAAATTACAGCCGTCCTAGTAGTTCTGAAGTGGTATCCATTATGTTTTTTTTCTTTTTTAAAATATTTATTTATTTATTCATTCATTCATTCATTTATTTTGGCTGCACCGGGTCTTCGTTGTGGCAGGCGGGATCTTTTAGTTGCGGCATGTGGACTTCTTAATTGCGGCATGCATGAGGGATCTAGCTCCCTGACCAGGGATCGAACCCAGGCCCCTGCTTTGGGAGGGCAGAGTCTTAACCACTGTGCCACCAGGGAAGTCCCTCCATTATGGTTTTGATTAACAGTTCCCTAATTATTAGTGATGTTGAGCATGTTTTCATGTACTTTTGGCCATTTGTATATCTTTGGAGAAATGTCTATTCAAGTCGTTTGCCCAATTTTTAACAGGATTGTTTGTCTTCTTGTTGTTGAGTTGCAGGAGTTTTATATGTATTCTGGATATTTACCCCTTATCAGGTATATGATTTGCAAACATTTTCCCTCTTTTGTGGTTGTCTTTTCAGTCTTTTGACAGTGTCCATTGATGTTATTTGATTTCTATAGCTTATGGGTTTTTGTCCCTCAATTTCTTCATTACTGCCTGGTTTTGTACTTAGCTGATTTTTTGTAGCGCACCATTTTACTCCCTTCTTTCTTTAAAAAAATCTTTTAAAGTTATTTCTTAGTTGTTGCATAGGTTGTCAAAAGTTAAACTAGATTGTTTTAAGTTTAAGATGTTAATTGTAATCACTAAGGACTTGGACTTTTGATCTGAGTAAAAGGGAAAGCTGTTGGAGGTTTTTGACTGGATCTGTTTTTTGTTTTAGTCTGGCTGCTGTGCTGAAAACAGACTGTTGAAGGAAGGGGCCTGGCAAGGGCTGAAGTCAGGAGTTGTGTTAGAAGTTTTTGTTACGATCCAAGCAAAAAAGGATGGTGGCTTTGGACCATTGTGGTAATGGTGAAGGCATTAGTGTTCAGATCCTGAATATAATTGGATAATAGAACCATCAAGAGTCGCTAATGAATTGGATGCGGACTGTGAGAGAAAGAGGAGTAAGAGTGACACCAGAAGTTTTTGGAGGATGGATTTCTGTTTGGAGATAGAATTCCACTTGCGGATAGAATTCCAAATTTTTAGAGACCTGTATTAAATGGATTTCTCATCAATTTTTAAAAAGTGTATTCCACATTTAGGAGAAACTGAAACATCTCAAGGACACGATATAGTCATATGTTGGATTTCTGTTTTGTTTTTCTTTTCTTTTGATAAATTTATTTATTTTTATATTTGGCTGCATTGGGTCTTCGTTGCTGCATGCGGGCTTTCTCTAGTTGCAGCAAGTGGGGGCTACTCTTCATTGCGGTGCGCAGGCTTCTCATTGCGGTGGCTTCTCGTGTTGCGGAGCATGGGCTCTAGGCGCGTGGGCTTCAGTAGTTGTGGCACACGGGCTCAGTAGTTGTGGCTTGTGGGCTCTAGAGCACAGGCTCAGTAGTTGTGGTGCACGGGCTTAGTTGCTCCGTGGCATGTGGGATCTTCCTGGACCAGGGCTCGAACCCCTGTCCCCTGCATTGGCAGGCGGATTCTTAACCACTGCACCACCAGGGAAGTCCCTTGTTTTGTTTTTCATTAAACTATCAGGATATGTATTGGAGTGGATATAGAAAAGCCCATTCCTTATACCTTCCATGTATACTGTATTGAAAACTGTGGTCTATTAACAGTGATGATCGCTAAATACTGTAAGAGTGAAAATTGGCAAAGAGAAGAAAGGAAGGAGAGGAGGGAGAGAGGGAAAGAAGGCATAGAGTTTAGTTATATTTATAGCATCCTTACCAAATGAGCAAAGCATGTTAACTTTTAGAAAAGACTTCAGCAAAATCTTTATGCAAAAAGTATTTTGTTTTTTGCTACTAAATCTGATATTTAAATATATCAGAAAAACCTCATCCCTTCCATTTATATGAAACGTTCAGAAAAGGCAAATCTATAGAGATGGACAAGAGAGATCTTTCTGGGGTGTTTGAAATATTCTAAAACTGGATTGTGATAACCTTGCACAGCTCTTTACATTTACTAAAAAATCATTGTGTACTTAAAACAGGTGACTTTTATGGCTTATGCTTTAATAAAGCTGTTTAAAAAAAAGTACCAGAAAGAAAATAAAACCCTAGTTCCTTGATCATTCTGATTAATATTTTAAAACTTATAGAGAATATTTTTGTTAAACTTTTAAATCCAATTATAGTTTTAGTATCAGGTCCCTACTTATATATTTTATGTGTTAAAATAGTGTATGTTTTACACCATGGTATTTTCAATTAAATGTTTCCAATAATAAGCCAAATCCTTGGTAAAACTAGTGTTACGTAGCATATCTTGTATGAAAATGAATATTAACATCAAAGCCCAGCAAAGCAATATGTGAATGGACAAAAGCAGACATTAATTATGAGTTCTTTTTTTAATACAAGGAAAGTGCTTTGCTTAATGATGGTATAATATAAAGTGGAAGATTTCTACATGTACACATATATGAAAGTAAATTAATTAAAAAAAGAAAAAAGATCTAGAAGTGTGTATATGCACCAAACTGATAACCATAATAACTTCTGTTGGGGGAGTGAGCTTTGCCAGGGGGGGATAGTTAAGGAGGATGTTTTACTCTGTGTTATTTAAATTTTTATAAGAAGATGTGTGTATTTATTCATGTATTACTTGTATAGCTAATAGCTAGCAAAAGTATAACGAGACTAAACAACTGAAAAGAAAAGGAAAAAAAAGATCAGAGCCTAAATAAAGGCAGTGAGGATAGAGAAATGTGAAAAAATGTGAAAAATATTTAGTTGCCTAGTTGATATAGTAAAAAATCATTGCAGAGATCAACAGAATGGATAAGTAGATTATACTAAACTATGAACATTACTTGAACATAAACATTATAAATATTACTTTATTAAATTTATGAAACAAAATGGAAAATTGATATGTATACTGACTGAAAGAAAAGGATACAATGTAGTATGTACAATTTAGTTTACAGCAGTAAAAACAAGTAGGAAAATGAAGGAAAAGAAATAAAGATGACAATGAGAGAATTTAAAGTTAAATGAATAGAAGAGTACTTATTACTCTGTTTTCTTTAAAGGATTTCTAAATAAAGTAACTGGAAAGGAAACTTGCTATAATTGGGGATTGGCAAAATGTACATGGTTAAAGTTATTGCAGAGACTTCTAGAAAAAATAAGAATTGTTTGAAAATTGTATACCCACTTTTATACACATCTTTAAGCAGCACCCTTGAAAATATACACCTCTAGTAGTCTCTTAATTTGTTATTCAGTTTAGTAGTTTTCAAACCCATGGTTAACTATCTAGTTAATATTTTTTGTCTAATTAAGCATGATTATTTTATCATGAATTTTATTATGAATTTGTTGTATTTCCTCCATTAGTATGTAAGATAGAACATAACAGGGAGAAATATGGGAAAACCAGTGAAAACAGCTCATGGGAAAGCATCAGTGAAAAACCTGGAAAAAGATTCTTCCAGGCCCAGCACAGAGCATTGTGCCCTCTGGAAGAATCGCTGCCTGGGGTGAGAGTGGCGTTTCCCAGGCCATACATGGCAACGTGAGCCCTGAAGCAGCCTGGTCTGAGCTGTGGACTGAAGCCCTCGGCTTGGGGTAGACTGATGGGCGGGGATGTGTTCTTTCTCTAGCCTAGGTGGACGCCGGTTGCCTGGATCCTTCCTCAGTCTAGCCAGCCTCCTTCCCATCCGCAACCCTGTAGTTAATAAGCATAACTGAAATGCTGATGTCAGAAAGAAAAAGTTTTTCCTAAAATTTGGTTTCTAAAAAACTTAGTAAAAAACCAAAATGTTATTTGAAAAGAAGTTAACACAGTACCAAAATACATAAAGTGAAAGGTGATATTCCCATACTTTGTCCCTCAGTCCCATTTGCCAGAGGTAACTACTTCTATAAATTTGAATTAAATTTATGTATCTCCTTCATTATTTTCATGTTTGCCTACATAAACCTTGTATGAGGTTTGCCCATCATACTATGATTTTTAATTATATGACATGTCATCCCCTAAATGGTAAGACTTAGCGTATTGCTATCCTAAACTATCTGTTTTAGATTTAAAATTTTCTGTATTGTGGTAAATAATTTAAAATGGAGGAAAACTAATTTCAGATTAATTGGTTGTCCTTTGTTTCTGCAGTGTTATAACAGATTAACTAATCTTATATCATTGATTTTTAACTGGGAGCAATTCCCCACCCACCCTCCCTCCCTCCCTCCCCCCCAGACATTTGGCAATGTTTGGTTATCATAACGGGGTAGGGGGGTGAGGTTATCATAACGGGGTAGGGGGGTGAGGTCATGTTAATGGCATCTGGTGGTAGATGCCAGGGATGCTGCCAAACATCCTGTAATACACCAAAGAGCACCCTCCCCTCCAGGTAAAGAATTATCTGGTCAAAGTGTCAGTAGTGCCAAGATTGAGAAAACCTGCCTTATACCCAGGCAGACTACTTAGGTTTATATCTCATCCCTACACTTACTGTGTGACTGTGGGTGGTTATTTAACCTCTCTGTGCCTCAGTTTCCTTATCTATATAATATTAATAGTACCTATCTTGTAGCTTTGTTGAGAGACTATTTAATACATGTGAAACATCTAGAAAAATGCTTGGCACATATTAGGAACTCAATGAATGTTGGCTGCTATTGTTAATTTAACATGGTAATTCATACCTATAATCAAAGCTACAAAATTTTCATGTTCTCTGTGATTTGTAAACAAGTGTCTCAGTAAAAATTTAAATCCAATCAAAAGAATAAAAGAAATTCTGAAATTCTGAAATTTTCATGTTACAAATATATAAAACAGAAAGAGTGGTCCATTAATATCTATTTTAGCAATGTTGGAAAATTTCTAAACATGATTATGAGATGAAGTTAACTACATTCCTACATACTATTTTGTATACAGATAATTTTTTTAAATATTTTAAAATTATGTCATGAGTGATGCATCTCACATAGCAGCATTCCTTGAACTGAGACATTATTTCATGGGTCTTTTCCCCTAGGTTCTGTAGCTGTAGTTTTGTTTCTTTGACAGTCCTAACTCCTGTAACATAATTCAGGAAGTATATGTTCATTTAAAAAAAAAAAAGGAAAGATATTAAATAAACTTGAATTCACTTTTTGACTTGTTTCCTCATGGTTAAATTTTTTACTTTTTCTTTCCACAGTGTTAAATCATTATTCTGATCCTTCTCCATTCATAGGCTGTGGAAGACATTTTGGGGATATTTTGCTATCACCACATTCTGAGAGTACAATGAGAGTGTTCAGTTTATTAAAATCTAGATTATTTGTAGAGGTAATAGAAAATCCTTATTTTAGCGACATCATTTTTTTTTAATAACTGTTGTAATGCACTATAAAATTCATCAATCTTAAGTAATTCTTTGTGTGTCTCACTGCTATCCCTATCAGTGAAGTAATTTATGAACTGTAGTTACATTAAATATAACACTAAACTACATAATGACTTAATTCAAAGTATTTTTATGTACCTTGTAAATGTAAAAATATCCAGAAAAGTTTCCGATTTATAGGAAACGACTATTTTCTAGAAACAGATGGCAAATCAATTTTCTCCATAATCACTAAGGTAGTAAATGACACAGGAAAAAAAACAAACTTATTTTTTGAACCAAAAAAAGAGGGTATGTAAGTGGTATAGAGTATATAGTTTTTTTCTGTTTTTTTTTTTTTTTCCTTTCTTTCTTCCTTCCTTTTTTTTCCTTTCAAAGTTCAGTTTTAGCTTTTTACCACTTGATGGCAGTGATGGAGCTAGAGCTACCCTAAGAAGGTTAGGTCAAGAACTCATCATGAATAACAAAAGAGTATATACAAAAGAAATCTCTGACATTTTAATATTATTCACATTTCTAGGTGATATTACTTATATTGCAAGTGACAGTAATAGGGCGAAAAGCCTCTAGATGGAGCTTCAGTACTTTCTAAGGGAGAATGTTTGCTGTATCTTTCCAAATATATGCTTTATATTGTTTTACATAAGATATTGAAGGCAGAATGGATTTTTAAAAAATAATATTTAAGGATGAGTATATGTGAGTTTTAACTAGGGAAGCTGATTCAGCTAGTCCACAAATAATTTGAAAAAATGGCTATTTAAGTATCTGTTTTATTGTTATTATTTGTTGAAAAAAGTATGTTAAAATTGTTAGTCAAAGGTTCCTAACTAGTATTAGAATGAGCTTGCATATCTAACAAGTTAGTAAAAGACATTTTATTAGTAGGAAATCAGGTGCTTAAAATCAGTATTGCACCATAATTAAACATGACCATCTATATTATTAATTGTTATGCTTACTATCTATCATTCAACATTTGAGTTCTTAAGAGAACATATTTTTCCAATTCAGTTCCCCGATTTTTAAAAAATTAAATCAATTTAAATTAATCCAAATTTAGGAATTTTTTTGTAAAATATTCTTTTTATGAACACATGTTCTTTAAGTAGTAAATATTCTTACTCATCAGAAATGGTTTTCTTTCATAGTCAAATAAAGAGTCCATTGTCACTATATGTAGAAGTGTGGTGGTCATTTTTAATAGGGAAAAAATATGGATGTTAATGTTCTCTGTACACTGTTGATTTTAGTGTCTACTTCTTTTAGAATATCAAGAAAACTGGAAAAAAGAATAGTAAGTTTTCTTACCTTCCTACTCATACCATTACCTGGATTAATTTTGATGTCTTAAAAAGCATTTCAATAGGTATGTGCTATTGGTTTACAATTGGTATTTTTAACCCTCAAAATATTAGCAGCAAACCATGAGTAATATTTGGTTTGATATTTACATGAGATAATTGTTTTTTGTTGAGGGAGAATGTATAACTGGAAAATCATATTAGAAGCATGAAAAATGATATGCAGTGGTTTTTTTTACTTTTCTTCAGTTTCTTAAATTCTTTTTCTCTGTTGAGACAAAAAGCTCACTGAAACAGAGTCATTGCCAATAACTTTATAATTACGTTTAATGATAGTGTTAAAAACAGTTGATTTTCTTTTCGGCTAAGCAAATATTGTATAAATTCATTTCAGGCTGTGTATAAAGTCAGCTAAATTTGCAGCATAGTTTGCTTGTGAATCACCTCAGTAGTAACAATCTCCTAGAAAGCCGTGTGTCGCTTTATTTGTTTCTTACCTTATTAAGTTTTGGGACTCTAGTAAGAAAGAAACACATTTCAAAAACATCTCGTAATTTTCCAAGCATTTCCTTTTGTTATTAATACCTCCTAAGCCAATATAATTGCATTAAATTAGCTTTCGGTTGTGTACTGACATGAACTTGAAAAGATATGGTCTGTTTATCAGTGATAGGCAAACTCCAAATCAAAAAATTGTTATGCTACTACAAATATCTATAAATGGTAACCTTGTAATAGTAGTTACTAATGAAATAAATTCATTTTAAGTAGTTATGGTTAAGTTTCAACTTAAGCTTTAACTTGAGGAATCTCTCTTGACAAAGGGAAACAAACATTCTCCATTTCTCTGAAGCACTTGCCCTATGAAGAAATCAGTTATACGTATATCAAGTTAATTTTACATGTCAAACCTTTTTTAAAAGGAAAAAGGATAAAGCATGCAGTTGTTATTTGCTACAGTCAAAGAAGTTTAAAACTGTCTTTAATTCGGTGGAGGAAAAATTCCTCTGTTTTACACTGAGGTTGCTGAGTTGCTTTTTCTCCTTTTTAACCAGTGTGTTGGTGTTAGGTAGTATCATCTCTAACATTTAAAGTTTACTTAGCTTACCTTTTTATCTTGCTGGTAGTAGTGCCAAAACCTGCAGTGAAGCATTCCTATCGCCCAGTACTTAACTGTTAAGAGTATTATACTCACTTTCAGTATTAGTACTATAAACATCATTAACAGTAACTTTTGTCGATAAGACAAAAATAAATTAAGTAGAAAAGGACAAACTTCTCATTTCTTTTTGTAAACTAGTTTTTTTAAAAAATAAATTTTCCTGAAATGTAGTCTACTTAACAGGTTTTTATTAAACTGTATGTCGAAAGTATAATAAGCACAAGGAAATCTGTAGTAGTTATTATAGTGGCTAATAAAAATCTTTTGATTTGTCAAAGCATTCTATTAATAAACCAAAAAAAAAAAGCACTGACACAGCCCCTGCTGTTAATACAGACTTTAAACAATGCAGATTACATTTGTCAATTCTTAGAATGTGTCTGGACAGCTCTATATCCCATTAATTATATATGTGTTCTAATACTGTCTTCTCAATCTGTTGAAGTTTCGATTTTACATTATTATTGCATAGCTTTCAGTACTATCTAAAATATGGTCATACAGCAGCTAGTACAACAATTTGGCTCTCTAG
Source organism: Balaenoptera borealis (assembly GCF_965194805.1). Lineage (NCBI taxonomy): Eukaryota > Metazoa > Chordata > Mammalia > Artiodactyla > Balaenopteridae > Balaenoptera > Balaenoptera borealis. Next base: position 171,543,982 of record NC_138866.1, on the reverse strand, counting down.
TTGTTATTTTGTTTCAATAAAAATTTTATTCTTTTCATACATTTAGCATTAAAGATTTCCTGCTTTATTTTGCTTTTGAAAATAAAGTATATGTAGTAAAATAATCTAAGTTTCACTTTATTTTATATCATCAGGCTATCTAAATAGCTATTGAAATACTTTTCAAAGCTCACTTTCTTTTGAAAGAAATTTTTTTTATGAAGTTGTACTACACAAGTGATGTCTTGGGGTTGTCCCCAACCCTGGATCTATCCCCTTTCCTTAAATTTTTCATTATTAAGCAGAAAATATATATGATTACTTCTCTAACAACACCATGGCTTTTTAAACTAAAAAGCAAAATATGTCAATGAATAAACACTCTGAATTTAGCCTTCTCTATCCTTTAAATTTTTATGAAGGTAATAACACTAAATGAAAGGCCATATTAATTAATATAGGTATAATTTTTAGTAAAGACATTATTTTACTTTTAAGTATAAATTTTATGTTAATACTCTTTTAAGTGAAGTAGCCCTGATTTATGAAACAAATTTATATGCATCCAAATACATGTTTGATGGTGTGCAAAATGGTAGTGGTATTTGTATCTCAAATTCATTGATATGCAAAAAAAATTTAGCTGATATCTGTAAAAGAAACTTCAGTATGAATTAGCTTATTAATGAAGGTTAACTAAAAAAGTCATGCCATGTGAGGCAAAGAGTGTATAAGTATGAAGAGTGGATCATATACTGTATGAATATAATTATAATATGTATGTCATATAATATTTTATGACACGTTGAGGAAAATGAAATAATTAGTTATCAATAAGAAGTAATAGTGTAAACATCAGAAACTGTGTAGAAAATTATCAAGTTTCTGTTCATCTGTTCTATAAATGTCAGCTAGATAGTTTATTATTTTAATATTTTGATAAGACCTTAAATTAATCTGTGTCGACTTAGTCCTCTTGCTAACATATTAATTGAACTGTAGCATAAAAGTAATAATTAATAGCTCAGTAAATTTATGTAACTGAGGATGACCTGCGAAAAGAAAATTGAATGGGCATTTATTGTGTACGTAAAGAAACTAATAAAATAACTTTTAGGGTTATTGCATAAAGTTTATTTTCTTATAGGCTAGCATAAATACTGCATTTAAAACTAAATACATTTTATCTTAATGGGTATGATGTTTTGATATGAAAAACTATAACTTAAACTCTTTCATACTAAAAAACCTTAACATGTCAAAGTTTATAGTTATATAGTCAAAGTAGTTATAGTTATTAAATACTTCATAACAATACATAAAATGATGAGGCTGCAGAATAATAAGAATTTAAGTGCAGAGTGAAACTTAAATCTTGCTTGGTATGCTTTTTTGCATTTAAAGTAATCATGACTGTTAAAAGACTTAAGAGCAGAGGATTAAAGAAACTTTCTCATCTGAATTCCTGACTTCTTGATCACAGGTACTTTTCTCTGTGTATACTAGTTCTTCTTTCTGATTCATTATATACAAATGATCATTACAAAAGTACATGATTGTCGAGGTTTTTAAAGGAGAGTGTTTTGTTCTCAATGTAAGTTGTCTTTTAAAAATTAATTTGGTTTGACTTAAAAAATTTTTATCAAATTATCTTTAGTAGAGTTCCCTGCAAAATCACGTAGCCTCACAGAACTGTGTTTGTTACCCTTAGCAAAGTAAGCCTAAATTATTCTGATAAGGAACTGTAAGTATAATTAATTATCATCATTCATAGTTTTGTTAGCTTATCAATTAAATTGTTTTCCACATAATTGTGATTTTAATCAATAATAACATCCAAAGGTTTGTTTTATTTTGTTTTAATTTTAAGTACAATTTTTTTTTCAGTAACGTTTTTCCTATTTATTTTCTTAAATTAATTTTTATTGGAGTATCATTGCTTTACAGTGTGTGTTAGTTTCTGCTGTACAGCAAAGTGAATCAACTATATGTATACATATATCCCCTCTTTTTTGGATTTCCTTCCCATTTAGGTCACCACAGAGCACTGAGTTCCTTGTGCTGTACAGTAGGTTCTCATTAGTTATCTATTTTTTACATAGTAGTGTATATATGTCAATCCCAATCTCCCAATTCATCCCACCCACCTTCCCTCCTTGGTATCCATCTGTGTGTCTATTTCTGCTTTGCAAATAAGTTCATCTGTATCATTTTTCTAGATTCCACATATAAGCAATGTTATACGATATTTATTTTTCTCTTTCTTACTTCACTCTGGTGACAGTCTGTAGGTCCATCCATGTCTCTGCAGATGGCACAGTTTTGTTCCTTTTTATGGCTAATATTCCACTGTATATATGTACCACATCTTCTTTATCCATTCCTCTGTTGATGGACATTTAGGTTGCTTCCATGTCCTGGCTATTGTAAATAGTGCTGCAGTGAACATTGGGGTGCATGTATCTTTTTGAATTATGGTTTTCTCTGGGTATGTGCCCAGGAGTAGGATTGCTGGGTCATATGGTAGTTCTATTTTTAGTTTTTGAAGGAACCTCCATACTGTTCACCATAGTGGCTGTATCAATTTACATTCCCACCAACAGTGTAAGAGTGTTCCCTTTTCTCCACACCCTCTCCAGCATTTATTGTTTGTAGATTTTTTGATGATGGCCATTCTGACCGGTGTGAGGTCATATCGCATTGTAGTTTTGATTTGCATTTCTCTAATGATTAGTGATGTTGAGCATCTTTTCATGTGCCTCTTGGCTATCTGTATGTCTTCTTTGGAGAAGTGTCTATTTAGTCCTTCTGCCCATTTTTTTATTGGGTTGTTTGTTTTTTTGATATTGAGCTGCATGAGTTCTTTGTATATTTTGGAGATTAATCCCTTATCAGTTGCTTCATTTGCAAATATTTTCTTCCATTCTGAGGGTTGTCTTTTTGTCTTGTTTATGGTTTCCTTTGTGCAAAAGCTTTTAAGTTTAATTGGGGTTAGATCTATTCTGGGTTGGGGTGGAAGTGTGTTTAGCTACTGAAGACTAGTTTGATTTCTCAGATATTTCTAATGTCATGATTCAAAGAAATGGGATATAATAAAAGTATTAGTCCTAACCAGTCCTTATTTCCTTACCAACTTGTAGTCTTTAATATTCAAGTCTATGAATCATCTGAAATTCTGCATATTTACTGCCTTTAAAAATGTCAGAAACCATTGCACAAAGTAATTTTGGGAACAAAATAAATGACAAAATATTGAATCCAAGGAGCACTTAGATGTAATATCACAGCAGTCTCCAAATCATTGCTGGTGGAATCAGTATGGGAATTTAATAATTCCAGGCAGATTGTGTTTGGTGACCTGTAGAGTACATTAGGAATCAAAGGTCAAAAGAAGCTTAGGACAAGTTAAGAGCGAGCACCTCTTCTTTAAAATACTTGTCACTTATTTCAGCTTCATTCTCCACTTCCTCCCAATTGGAGACTTTCTAGGAAAGCAATGTTACTAAAACACATTTAATTAATTCAGAAGAGTAGCTCAAAGAAATTGTGTCTGTCTTAGTGAGAGGTCAGACTCCACCAGTTACACTGGAGGGAATAGTAGTTAAAAGTTTTAAAATTTGGATACAGTATATTTGGGTTTTCCTTTTCTATCTTTTCTGTCTACTGCTTAAAAACGAAACAAACAAAAAGCAAAAATAAGTAAGGTTCCAGAAAGAGAAGTGAAATATCCCTAACCAGTTTAAGAATGAAGTTTCAAATAATGTCCCTTATGTTACCCATGTATGAGAACCAGGAATAAATTATTGAAATAATTTCTGGGTTAATTTAAGGATAGGGTTTTTTTTTCCCTCTACCTTTAACTGATTTAATAAATGATTTAAAATCATTTCTGGATTCACAAGGGTTATGTCCTATTCTCTTTTGAAGACCCCATGTTTCAATGAATGATTGCTTTCTAACCTCCTTTGTAGCCTTCCAAGAGATAGTACTGTCATACTAATATATTATTTATAAATAAATAAGCATATTTTGGTAATTCATGCTCAAAAATGTTTAGTGACCATTTCATTATGTTATCTTTGTAAGGTCTGATATAGTGACTCATGCATTGTTCACTGCAGTAGTCTTTTTTCTTACCTTGTTCTCCTATTACTAAATTCTTTAATCTTGTAGACATTTCTAGCATCTAGTTGTTTTTTACCTTGCTCCCCAGATCACATCAAACTCCCAGGTAAACTCTTCTCTGTCTGCACACCACTGAGGCACTTCCTTCTTGCCTTTCGTAGTCACTTTCTACTTCAGCTATTGCCATAATCTCCCCAACCCATTCAGGCCATGTACTAATTTATTGAAACGTAGGTGAGATAGAATTTAGATTTTAGTAAGCTATATTTGCCTTGTTTCTTTCTTTTGTGATCTGTGCAAAGGTGGGCTTACAAATTATTACAAATAATTTGACAAAAATTATGGCCAACAGGTCAAATGTGACAAATATGCTAAAGCAAAATATTTTTTTCAGAGGAAGAACTATCAGTAACTTCCTAGAGTATAATGATCATAAAATAATCAATAAGCAGCTATTGCATAATAAAATGCCCCTGAGGAAATCAGAGTCTTCTTAAATTCTTGGCATCAGGAGCTGCTAAAATGCATAGAAAAGATACATAGTATCAAAGTATATACTCTGACATAGATTTCCTTTTATTAAGTGTTGATTTGCTTCTTAGAAATTTGCTTCATAGAAATTAGACTACCCTGCAAAAAGAGAGATAAATTATTGCAAATCTTCTCTCTGGTTACAGCCCTAAAACTAACCACAGAGCTAAGTGGAAGAATAACTCAGGCTTCTATCATTTCATATAGTTTTATCTTTTGGAAGGCTACAAATGAGGTGTCTTTACTTTTTTTGTTTATTCAAGATAAGGAAAGGGAGGAAGACCACATGCTCCTTGGAATGAAGGTGGTTGGCCGGTAATTTTTGTTTAATTTCCATGTAATTTTTTTTTTGTAATAACTATTTTTATTTTAAGTTTTTATTGGAGTATAGTTGATTTGCAGTGTTGGGTTAGTTTCAGGTGTACAGCAAAGTGAATCAGTTATACAAATATATATATCCACTTCTTTAGATTATTTTCCCATATAGACCCCATGTAATGTTTTTTGTATCTTGTTTCTTTTTCTTTTGGAAGAGAGGTTGCTTACATGTTTAGGTTATATATTTTATTTTCTATTGGATTGTTGCTATTTCTGTAAGGAGCTCATTTGAAGAGTCAAATCTACCAAAGTAGTTTAAGAGATACACAGTTTTCTGAAGTAAAGTTTTTATTGAAATGCACATTCGTACATTCAGAAAGACGCAAAAATCGTAATTATAGAGTTATATGAATTTTCACAACTGAATCCATCCATGTAATCACCAAGGACAAGAAATAAAATGTTACCAGCACTCCAAAATCCCTTCTTGTGCTCTTTCTCAGTTACTCTCCCCTCTAAGGACAACCGTTATCCTGCCTTCTAACATCATAAATTAGTTTTACCTTTTAAAAAAATTTACATTCACATAATCATATGGTATATGCTCTGGTTGCTTGGCTTCTTTTGCTCAACATTATGCTCATGAAAGTCATCCATATTGTGTCGAACAAAAGTTCACTTGTGTTCATTGCTGTCTGTGTATTCCATTGTATGGATGTATCCCAATTTATTTACCCATCCTACTGTTGATGGATATTTAGGTTGTTTCCAGTTTGGAGCTGTTATGAACAGTGCTTCTGTGAACATTCTTGTACATGTTTTTTGATGAGCATATCTATGCATTTCTGTTGGGTTCATACCTAGGAACGAACTTGCTGGATCACAAGGTATGTGTCTATTCAGCTTTAGCAGATACTGCCAAACAGTTTTCAGATGGTTGTACTAGTTTATAGTCCCTCTAGCAGTGCATTGATGGTGTAGTTGCTCCATATCCTGTCAACACTCGGTTGTTAATTATCTTTTTTATAAAGAGAGAATCTTTTACAAATTTTCATTTTACAAAGATAAAAAAATTACCTTCTTTATTTTGGCCATTTTGTTAGGTATGTAGTGGTATCTCAGTGGGGCTTTAATTTGCTTTTCCCCAATGATTAATGAAGTTGAATACTTTTTCATTTGTTTGTTGGCCATTTGGATATGAAATACAGATTTTAAAGTATTATCTATTTCTATGTAATACTGCTACACAGAGAGAAAAGCTGGGAATTTGAACTTACTGATCATTTCTAGTATATCATTTCTAGTGATTGTCTAGTATAATTTTGATTTTTCACCTGTCACTTCTCAAATTACTAAGTAAACAGTTATTTTGCATAAAATTGGAAATAAGATGAAACAGTAAAGTAGGAGAAAGTGTTAAGGTAAATGTAGAAATAGCCACTATGTACATCAGGTCTTCCATTAACGAATAGCTAGGCAAAGTTGTACAGACTGAATTACTAGTTCTGTCTCTCCTCTGTCTACATGTCCACTTTTTTCCTTAGTATGACCTTCCTGCTACCTCTAACGAAGAGTTCAGCCTAAAAGAACTCTCTTACCGTCAGCTTGCATTCTCATTCCTGTTAATTCAAAGAATCCCCCTCAGCTTTTATTAGCAATGACATTTATGCATCATCAGGATTTATAACATTTACAGCCAGATACTTCCAGCTTCCCACAATCACCCTACAGACTTCCTCTTACGTCTATCCTCTCCTTCTTCCTGAAGGCTAGTTTTTCTTTCATAATTTGGATTCTATCCCCACCTGCTCTGAAACAGTCTGTCAGTAATCCTGTATATCACTTATATTTAAATTCTCCTGTCAGCTGCATCCTTATCAGTGTCAAAAAGGAGAGAAAACCTTTCTCAATCCCACATCTCCTTTTAGCAGTCAAATTTCTTGAAAATCTGTCCTCATTTCCTCACTTCCCCCCCATTCCTTATTGCACTCTAGTTTGGCATCTGTACCCATTACTCTATCAAAACAGCTCTTCCCAAGGTCGTTGGTGATCTTCAAAATAGCAAATCCAGTCAGTATGTTTCAGTGCTTATTTTACCTAACAGTAGCAGTATTGATACTGCTGACCATTCTTTTATTCTTGGAATAAAAGAAAACTCTTCTGATTTTCTACCTAACTTTGGTTCTCTGTCATTTATTTACATTCTTCAGACTCATTTAGGCCTTCATGTCTTACCACTCCATACTTTTTTCTTTAAGTGATCTTATTCGTGCCTGTGTTCGATTTTTCTTCATGTACCAATAGCTCCTAAATTTATATGTCTAGCACAAACTACTTCTTTGAGCTTCAAACCTGTATATTCAGGTGCTTAATTGACAGTTCTACTTGACTACTTCAAAGGCATCTCCTGCTTGGTAAACTCATGATCTTCTCTGCCCTTCTAATCTAACTCTTTCAGTATTCCCTATTTCCACCAATGGCACCAGTATCCTTACTTGTGCAAGTCTGACACTACAAGTCACCTGTCATTTACATCCTTCCCCCAATCTAAATTATCAACAGAAGTTCTCCTAATAACATTTCTTAAAGACTTTTTATTCTCTCTCCCCCAAAGATTATCTTAAGATAAACTCATTGCTACTTTTCTACAATACTGAATTCTGTCTCCCCTGTGATTATCCTAGACTTATCCATTATCTCTTACTTGGACCGTACTATGATTGCTACAGTTAGGAAGTTATCGTGATCAGGGAACTGTCATGATCAGTTAGCCACTGCAACTGCTGCACTATACCTGTTCCACCCAAAGGAGTGTCTGGCAGCCATGAAGCTAGTGGTAGAAACAGGACTTCTAATACTATGACAGAAAAACCTATGACCTTGTTTGCCAGCAGAAGTGGTCTTTGCCTCATTTTTGCATGCTAGATCAGAGTGCGTCTAACTTCTTTAGTATGGGAAGATGCTCTAGAAATTCATTGTTGAACATAGTAGCCACTAACCACATGTCGCTATTTAAATTTAACTGAATTAAAATTAAATGAAATTTAAATTCAGTTCTTTAGTCATGCTTCCCACATCTCAAGTGCTCAGTGGCCACATGTGCTGATCTGGAACATTTCTATCATTGTGCAAAATTCTTTTTAGACAATGCTGGATTAGAAAGAGGGTGGACTGAATATCCACTTTATATACCAGAGGAGCCATGATATTTGAAGCAACATATACTTTGAACAGAGTCCCGTAGAAGGGCCAAGAATAGGTTGCTTGGACTAGTATGAGGGGAGTGTTTGGACACCTGACAAATTATATAAAGAGGCTGAAGGAACGAAAATAATTGAGGTTTACCGTTAGATTTTTGGCTCTGGCTACTGAGTAGATAGTGGTGCCATATACCTAAAAGGAAAAACTGGGAAAGGAGGAAATTTGGGAGAACTGTATTATTTATGCTTTCTAGTGGGAACTTATAAAAACATAAATTGAAAGAATTGGTCTCTGTCTTCAGGGATTTACAATCCATACTATGAATAATTTAGAAATTTACTCTGACAGTCCTTGAAGAAAAGGAAAAATGTAGTGGACTATTACACGTCTTTATTTGGAGATAAAGGTTTCACCCTAAAAAAGTGAGTTAATTTCAGAGATCCAAAGAAAAGCATTCATTATCATTCCATTGCATTTCCTGGTTTGCATATTTATTTTACAAATTTATCAGCTTTCTTAAATGCTGTAAGAATTTGTATATTAAAATTAGAGGATGATATGAGAAAACAAACCTTCTATGTGGTAAATACAGTGGATTGGTTTCAACATTTATTCCTTCCTTCTGGTGTGCTTTACTGCACCAAGTGTGGAAAGTTAATAACTATGTGTTTCAGACTCACTTGCAGTTAAGTGTTCTGGATATAGTATAGCTTTGACCAGTTAGACATACTTTGGTAAATTTTGGAAGGTGGAAATCAGATGGAGGCGGTGCTTCTGCTGCTTTTGCATTTCTGTTAGTAGGCATGGGTGCCTATCTGTTTTTCCTTTGGTGTGGCATGGATTTGAAATCAACACTTTCATTGACTGTAGCCACCTTCTCACTTACCATGTCAGAGTGGAAGCATACCAGTGGGAAAATGGACAAACCGTTTAACAGTAGCAGTCAGTTGACTGTTCTCTAAGAGGTCCAGCTGTGGGCCTTGGGGACTATTCCCTGGGCTGACATTCAGGAGTTGGGGCTTCTGTCTTTGGGAAGAAGACTACCAGGAACAAGACATAGTCTGCAAGAACCACAGCAGAAAAAAGCCCTGTAAGGGGAACTGGTGCTCTGGTATTAAGAACCAATCTGTCTCTGAAAGGGAGTAAATGCAAAACTGATTAGGTGAAAGACAGATTTTGAAAGTTCCCGGTATCATATCTAGAACTTGTCTTGGCTGAGCTTTCAGATGAGATCGTTTGGCTCTGCTATTGGACAGTACAGGAGGCGGGGTCAGTGGAGAGGAAAGTAAAGTTGATATGTGAGAATATTCAGGATACAGAAACTGAGGTTTTAAGTGACTATCAAGGCACTTTGTGTCTGGTACGTTTTATTCACTTTCCCAAAGAACTAGCTTTTTTTCCTTTACGGTTTCATTACTTTCACCTTTTATGTTTATTTGTTCTTTCTTCCTATTTTCTTTTGTGTACTTTGTTGTTCTTTTTCTACTTTCTTAGGCTGGGCACTTCATTCATTTTCGGATTGTCTTGTTAAAAGAGTATTTAAAGCTACAAGTATTATCCTCTAAGTAGAGCTTTAGCTGTCATAGGTTTTGATATCAAATATTTTCCTTTTCATTAATTTCTAGGTAATATGTAATTTCAACTTTTATTTCTGCCTTGCTAAATTTTTTTTAAAACATACATTTGGTTCTGTCTCTCAAATCTCTTTAATATAGAACTGTCCATCCTGCTTTGTGCCCCTGCCATTGACCTCCCTTTCAAGATAAATTAGTTACAAAATATAGTCTAAGATAACTAATCTGGTTACCAGAAATGATGATTTTGTTTTGTGAATAGTTGATTTGATGTTCCTGCCAGCTCAGTCCCTCAGTAATTAGATATCAGAAGCAGCTGTCTCTTGAGGCTGCAGTATTTTGTTTATCTACATTTTGGAGAAGGCTTGCATTTTTAATCTTACGGGGAGGGCAGAGGTGTGTTCAACTTAAATAAACATGTTATTAATCCAAATTTATTTCGATGCAAGTTAAAAATAAGAGGATAGAATGCATTCCTCTTTTACTCTACTGGAAATTATCTGATTTGTCAACAAATTATTCTTACCAACCTTGACTCTCAAAATATAATAAGATGTATGTTCTATACGAGCATGAATAACTAAGATTTTGATATAAACTAGCCCTGTATTGGTTCCTATATATAGTTTAAGGCTAAGAAAAGTCAACTAAAGCTGTCATCTTACATAAATTTTAGTAGTTTTCTCCAAAGGCAATTGACTTTTAACAGTGATCTCCAGTGGAAGAACCCAAAGCTTCTCCCTGCTTCTTTTGTAGCAGGTCAACCATAGAAGCCCAGACTTAAAATTTATTATGAAGTAAACGACTTTATTATTTATTTATTTTTGCCATGAAAAATCATTTTTTAAAACATTTTCCTTTTTCAGTTTATTTTGATTTTTTTTCCAATTTATTTTGAATATTCTGTGAACCTGCATAAAATCCCGTAGTCCTGAAATTATGGTGAGCACAAGTTTCCTGTCTTATCTTCCTGGTCCTTAAATGCCTCCTTAAATGCCTCTATTATTTAATTCTTCTAGTGATAAATGTACTTGTATCCAGGCACATAGTTTTTTGTTTATTTTTTGTTGTTGTTGGCTTTTTGGGGGGGGTGGAGGGTGGGAGTGGACTATAAATTTAAGTGCAAAGGCCAGAGTAAAGAGGACGACGTCATTATCAAGAGTTCAGCTTGAGCTTTTTACTCAGTAATATCAGATGAGAAAATGACCCAAGGACTTAGAAAGATTGCATGGAATTACTAAGTTTGAGGCAGTTGACCTTGGATAATAACATTACAGAAATTAAGATACCCAGATGTCAACCAGAGTTTGAAGTTCTTCACCTGTGTGCCTAAATATATAGTTTGGATAACTATAGCCTTCCCTTTTTACTGAATCTGATATATGTTCTTCTCTTGGATTTAATATTCTTGAGTTTTTTCAAGGCAATAAGAAGTTTTATTAAGAACAGTTTACTAAAGATTGGTTCAAGATGACGGAGTAGAAGGACATGCTCTCATTCCCTCTTGCGAGAACACTGGAATCACAACTAACAGCTGACCAATCATCAACAGGAAGACACTGGAACTCACCAAAAAAGATACCCCACATCCAAAGACAAAGGAGAAGCCACAATAAGACGGTAGGGGCGCAATCACAATAAAATCAAATCCCATAACTGCTGGGTGGGTGACCCACAAACTGGAGAACACTTATACCACAGAAGTCCACCCACTGGAGTGAAGGTTCTGAGCCCCACGTCAGGCTTCAGAACCTGGGGGTCCAGCAACGGGAGGAGGAATTCCTAGAGAATCAGACTTTGAAGGCTAGCGGGATTTGATTGCAGGACTTTGACAGGACTGGGGGAAACAGAGACTCCACTCTTGGAGGGCACACACAAAGTAGTGTGTGCATGGGGACCCAGGGAAAGGAGCAGTGACCCCATAGAGACTGAACCAGACCTACCTGGTAGTGTTGGAGGGTCTCCTGCAGAGGCAGGGGTTGGCTGTGTCTCACCGTGAGGACAAGGACACTGGCAGCAGAAGTTCTGGGAAGTACTCCTTGGTGTGAGCCCTCCCAGAGTCCGCCATTAGCCCCACCAAAGAGCCTGGGTAGGCTCCAGTGTTGGGTCGCCTCAGGCCAAACAACCAACAGAGGGGGGACACAGCCCCACCCATCAGCAGGCAAGCAGATTAAAGTTTTACTGAGCTCTGCCCACCAGAGCAACAGCCAGCTCTACCCACCACCAGTCCCTCCCATCAGGAAACTTGCACAAGCCTCTTAGATAGCCTCATCCACCAGAGGGCAGACAGCAGAAGCAAGAAGAACTACAATCCTGCAGCCTGTGGAACAAAAACCACGTTCATAGAAAGACAGACAAGATGAAAAGGCAGAGGTCTATGTACCAGATGAAGGAACAAGATAAAACCCCAGAAAAACAACTAAATGAAGTGGAGATAGGCAACCTTCCAGAAAAAGAATTCAGAATAATGATAGTGAAGATGATCCAGGACCTCGGAAAAAGAATGGAGGCGAAGATCGAGAAGATGCAAGAAATGTTTAACAAAGACCTAGAAGAATTAAACAACAAACAGAGATGAACAATACAATAACTGAAATGAAAAATACACTAGAAGGAATCGGTAGCAGAAAAACTGAGGCAGAAGAACGGATAAGTGACCTGGAAGACAGAATGGTGGAATTCACTGCTGCGGAACAGAATAAAGAAAAAAGAATGAAAAGAAATGAAGACAGCCTAAGAGACCTCTGGGACAACATTAAACGCAACAACATTCACATTATAGGGGTCCCAGAAGGAGAGAGAGAAAGGACTCGAGAAAATATTTGAAGAGATTATAGTTGAAAAATTTCCTAACGTGGGAAAGGAAATAGCCACCCAAGTCCAGGAAGCACAGAGAGTCCCATACAGGATAAACCCAAGGAGAAACATGCCGAGACACATAGTAATCAAATTGGCAAAAATTAAAGACAAAGAAAAATTATTGAAAGCAGCTAGGGAAAAATGACCAATAACATACAAGGGAACTCCCATAAGGTTAACAGCCGATTTCTAAGCAGAAACTCTACAAGCCAGAAGGGAGTGGCATGATATACTTAGAGTGATGAAAGGGAAAAACCTACAACCAAGATTACTCTACCCAGCAAGGATCTCATTCAGATTCAATGGAGAAATCAAAAGCTTTACAGACAAGCAAAAGCTAAGAGAATTCAACACCACCAAACCAGCTCTACAACAAATGCTAAAGGAACTTCTCTAAGTGGGAAACACAAGAGAAGAAAACGACCTACAAAAACAAACCCAAAACGATTAAGAAAATGGTCATAGGAATATACATATTGGTAATTACCTTAAACGTGAATGGATTAAATGCTCCAACCAAAAGACACAGGTTTGCTGAATGGATACAAAAACAAGACCCATCTATATTCTATATGCTGTCTACAAGAGACCCACTTCAGACCTAGGGACACGTACAGACTGAAAGTGAGGGGTTGGAAAAAGTTATTCCATTCAAATGGAAATCAAAAGAAAGCTGGAGTAGCAATGCTCATATCAGATAAAATAGACTTTAAAATAAAGAATGTTACAAGAGACAATGAAGGACACTACATAATGATCAAGAGATCAATCCAAGAAGAAGATATAACAATTATAAATATATATGCACCCAACATAGGAGCACCTCAATACATAAGGCAACTGCTAACAGCTATAAAAGAGGAAATCGACAGTGACACACTAATAGTGGGAGACTTTTAACACCTCACTTACACCAATGGACAGATCATCCAAGCAGAAAATTCATAAGGAAACACAAGCTTTAAATGACACAATAGACCAGATAGATGTAGTTGATATTTATAGGACATTCCATCCAAAAACAGCAGATTACACTTTCTTCTCAAGTGCGTATGGAACATTCTCCAGGATAGATCACATCTTGAGTCACAAATCAAGCCTCAGTAAATTTAAGAAAATTGAAATCATATCAAGCATCTTTTCTGACCACAACGCTATGAGATTAGAAATGAATTACAGGGAAAAAAACGTAAAAAACACAAACACATGGAGGCTAAACAATACGTTACCAAATAACCAAGAGATCACTGAAGAAATCAAAGAGGAAATCAAAAAATACCTAGAGACAAATGACAATGAACACACGACGATCCAAAACCTATGGGATGCAGCAAAAGAAGTTCTAAGAGGGAAGTTTATAGCTATACAAGCCTCAAGAAACAAGACACATCTCAAATAAACAATCTAACCTCACACCTAAAGGAACTACAGAAGAAGAACAAACAAAACCCAAAGTTAGCAGAAGGAAAGAAATCATAAAGATCAGAGCAGAAATAAATGAAAAAGAAACAAAGAAAACCATAGCAAAGATCAGTAAAACTAAAAGCTGGTTCTTTGAGAAGATAAACAAAATTGATAAACCATTAGCCAGACTCATCAAGAAAAAGAGGGAGAGGACTCAATAAAATTAGAAATGAAAAAGGAGAAGTTACAACAGACACCGCAGAAATACAAAGCATCCTAAGAGACTACTACAAGCAACTCTATGCCAATAAAATGGACAACCTGGAAGAAATGGACAAATTCTTAGAAAGGTATAACCTTCCAAGACTGAACCAGGAAGAAACAGAATATATGAACAGACCAATCACAGGTAGTGAAATTGAAACTGTGATTAAAAATCTTCCAACAAACAAAAGTCCAGGACCAGATGGCTTTACAGGTGAATTCTATCAAACATTTAGAGAAGAGCTAACACCCATCCTTCTCAAACTGTTCCAAAAAATTGCAGAGGAACAAACACTCCCAAACTCATTCTATGAGGCCACCATCACCCTGATACCAAAACCAGACAAAGATACTACAAAAAAAGAAAATTACAGGCCAATATCACTGATGAATATAGATGCAAAAATCCTCGGCAAAATACTAGCAAACAGAATCCAACAACACATTAAAAGGATCATACACCATGATCAAGTGGGATTTATCCCAGGGATGCAAGGATTCTTCAGTGTATGCAAATCAATCAATGTGATACACCATATTAACAAACTGAAGGAGAAAAACCATATGATCATCTCAATAGATGCAGAAAAAGCTTTTGACAAAATTCAACACCCACTTATGATAAAAACTCTCCAGAAAGTGGGCATAGAGGGAACCTACCTCAACATAATAAAGGCCATATATGACAAACCCACAGCAAACATCATTCTCAATGGTGAAAAACTGAAAGCATTTCCTCTAAGATCAGGAACAAGACAAGGATGTCCACTCTCACCACTATTCAACATAGTTTTGGAAGTCCTAGCCACGGCAATCAGAGAAGAAAAAGAAATAAAAGGAATACAAATTGGAAAAGAAGAAGTAAAACTGTCACTGTTTGCAGATGACAGGATACTATACATAGAGAATCCGAAAGATGCCACCAGAAAGCTACTAGAGCCAATCAATGAATTTGGTAAAGTTGCAGGATACAATATTAATGCACAGAAATCTCTTGCATTCTTATACACTAATGATGAAAAATCTGAAAGTAAAATTAAGAAAACACTCCCATTTACCACTGCAACAAAAAGAATAAAATACCTAGGAATAAACCTACCTAAGGAGACAAAAGACCTGTATGCAGAAAACTATAAGACACTGATGAAAGAAATTAAAGGTGATACAAACAGATGGAGAGATATACCATGTTCTTGGATTGGAAGAGTCAACATTGTGAAGATGACTATACTACCCAAAGCAATCTACAGATTCAATGCAATCCCTATCAAATTACCAATGGCATTTTTCACAGAACTAGAACAAAGAATTTCACAATTTGTATGGAGACACAAAAGACCCCAAATAGCCAAAGTAATCTTGAGAAAGAAAAACAGAGCTGGAGGAATCAGGCTCCTGGACTTCAGACTATAAGCTACAGTAATCAAGACAGTATGGTACTGGCACAAAAACAGAACTATAGATCAATGGAACAGGATAGAAAGCCCAGAGATAAACCCACGCACATATGGCCAACTAATCTATGACAAAGGAGGCAAGGATATACAATGGAGGAAAGACAGTCTCTTCAATAAGTGGTGCTGGGAAAACTGACAGCTACATGTAAAAGAATGAAATTAGAACACTCCCTAACACCATACACGAAAATAAACTCAAAATGGATTCGAGACCTAAATGTAAGACCGAACCCTATAAAACTCTTAGAGGAAAACATAGGCAGAACACTCTGTGGCATAAATCACAGCAAGATCTTTTTTGATCCACCTCCTAGAGTAACGGAAATAAAAACAAAAATAAACAAATGGGACCTAATGAAACTGCAAAGCTTTTGCACAGCAAAGGAAACCATAAACAAGACGAAAAGACAACCCTCAAAATGGGAGAAGATATTTGCAAACGAATCAACAGACAAAGGAGTAATCTCCAAAATATATAAACAGCTCATGCAGCTCAATATTAAAGAAACAAACAACCCAATCCAAAAATGGGCAGAAGACCTAAACAGACATTTCTCCAAAGAAGACATACAGATGGCCAAGAAGCACATGGAAAGATGCTCAGCATCACTAATTATTAGAGAAATGCAAATCAAAACTACAATGAGGTATCACCTCACACCAGTTAGAATGGGCATCGTCAGAAAATCTTCAAGCAACAAATGCTGGAGAGGGTGTGGAGAAAAGGGAACCCTCTTGCACTGTTGGTGGGAATGTAAATTGATACAGCCATTATGGAGAACAGTATGGAGGTTCCTTAAAAAACTAAAAATAGGGCTTCCCTGGTGACGCAGTGGTTGAGAATCTGCCTGCTAATGCAGGGGACACGGGTTCGAGCCCTGGTCTGGGAAGATCCCACATGCCGCAGAGCAACTGGGCCCGTGAGCCACAGCTACTGAGCCTGCGCGTCTGGAGCCTGTGCTCCGCAACGAGAGAGGCCGCGATAGTGAAGAGGCCCGCGCACCGCGATGATGAGTGGCCCTCGCTTGCCGCAACTGGAGAAAGCCCTCGCACAGAAAGGAAGACCCAACACAGCCAAAAATAAATATAAAAATAAATAAATAAATAAGACCTGGTGCAAACAAATAAATATTTTAAAAAAAAAAACTAAAAACTAAAAATAGAATTACCATATGACCTAGCAATCCCACTACTGGGCATATACCCAGAGAAAACCATAATTCAAAAAGACACATGCACCCCAATGTTCATTGCAGCACTATTTACAATAGCCAGGTCATGGAAGCAACCTAAATGCCCATCGACAGACGAATAGATAAAGAAGATGTGGCACATATATACAATGGAATATTACTCAGCCATAAAAAGGAACGAAATTGGGTCCTTTGTTAAGACGTGGATGGATCTAGAGACTGTCATACAGAGTGAAGTAAGTCAGAAAGAGAAAAGCAAATATCGTATATTAACACATATATGTGGAATCTAGAAAAATGGTACAGATGAACCGGTTTGCAGGACAGAAATTGAGACACAGATGTAGAGAACAAACGTATGGACACTAAGGGGGGAAAGCGGCGGGGGGTGTGGGTGGTGGTGTGCTGAATTGGACGATTGGGATTGACATGTATACACTGATGTGTATAAAATGGATGAATAATAAGAACCTGCTGTTTAAAAAAATAAATAAAATTAAATTAAAAAAAAAAAAGAACAGTTTACTTTGGTCAGATTCTGGATAAGGTCTTCTCATTTTTGTTTTGTTAACCACCTGGCAGACCTAAAAAGAGGTGGGTCTCAAATTTGCAAAGACACTGTAAATAGAATGAGTTTTAGATTATTGGCAATCCACTGATATAAATCGGGTCAACAAACTACACTCCATGGGCCAAAACCAGACACTAACTGTTGCTGAAAATAAAATTTCACTGGATCACCACAACACCCATTTGTTGATGTGTCGTCTGTGGCTGCTTTCTCACTACAATGGCAGAGCTAAATAATTGCAGCAGAGACTTTTTGGCCTGCAAAGCCTCCAGTATTTACTATCTGGCCCTTTACAGAAAATGTTTGCCAATCCCTGATATAAAGTAAAATAAGAAACCCCTCTTGGACCACCTAAGACAGAATTTTCAGTGTTCTTACCTTGCAAAGCTTTTATGAGGATAGATTGGGTTTATTTTTTTCACTACCGTGTCCTCAATGGTGGTAAGTAGTAGGTACGCAATAAATATTGTCAAATCAATAAATAAAAACCATCCAAATTCATTTTACTCTTCTCAGTTCCTTAGTACTCACGGTCTGAAGCACAAATCCAAATAAACTGCAAGTCAGGTTTGCTAAGTGTTAAAATGAAAGAGAAATAGTGACTTTCTAGCCTACGTATTATAACAGTTTTCATTTACTCAGCACTACTATGTGCCAGATACTATAATCACATTATGTACATATATGTATGTGTGTATATATATTTACATATATGTATATATATTTAGGTGTTGTAACATTATTATTTCTATTTTATAGATGAGAACTTGAGACTTAGAGTAGGTAAATTGTCCAAAATCACATAGCTAGTAAGTGGCTTAGTTATTTTCAAGCCCATCTTCATCCTAAGCATCATAGTAAGTGGAAAGGGGCTAACTCTAATATAATCTAGAATACGAGTAAAATTTCTCTGAGATTTGTCCCACATCTAACATCCTAACCAGATCTGTTCAAAAGTAAATTAGATAAGAAGTTTTTCATTTAGTGTATCTACCTCTAGAAGAGTGTTCACTGGGAACAATGAATACATTTTAAACATCTCTGGGTTGAGCTATATCAGACCACTACCAATCCTGCTTTTCAGACTCCCAGAGATAGCTGGCTCCATTTTGATGTGTATAGCTTAACTTACATTAGAAGATAATCAAGGAGTGGCCATAGGATATGCAGAAAATAGTCTTTAATTCTAGAAGAGGTAGCATGGGAGGTGAGACTAAATTTCTGTCAGGAAATTTCTGCTACCTAGAATCTATCTAACATTTTGGCAGATTACTAAGCCTTAGTGTAAGCCCCAGTTTCCTCATTAAAATAAAGATAATAATTATACCTATCACCAAGGGTTGTAAAAATCAAGGGAATTAACATATATTGTGGCTAGAATGGCGCCTAGCACATAGCGTGCAATAAAGATAATTCTGCATTGTTTCAATTTTTAAAAATTGAGATATTCATGAAACATAAAATTCACCATTTTAACCATTTTAAGTGTACAATTCCATGATTTCTAGTGTATTCACAATGTTGTTCAGTCATCATCTAATTCCAGGACATTTTCAGCACCCCGAAAAGAAACTCTGTGTGTATTAAGCAGTCACTCCTCATTCCCCTCTCTCCCCAGCCCCTGGGAACTACTGATTTGCTTTCAGTATCAATAGATTTGTACATAAAGGACAAATGGACAGTTAAAATGGAATCATGAAATACATGGCTTTCTGTGTCTGGCTTTTCTCATTTAGCATCGGGTTTTCAAGATTCATTCATGTTGTAGCATATATCAGTACTTCATTCCTTTTATGTCTGAGTAATATTCATTGTATTGATATACCTATACCACATTTTGTTTATCCATTCATCAGTTAGTGGACGTTGGGTTGTTTCTACTTTTTGGCTATTGTAAATAGTATTGCTGTGAACATTTGTGTACAAGCATTTGTTTGAACACCAGTTTTCATTCTCTTCATTAAATACCTAGGAATATAATTAAAAGGTTATATGGTAACTCTGTGCTTATTTTTTTAAGGAACCACCAAACTTGCACAGTGGCTGCAAAGTTTTAAATTCTGATTAAGTACAATTTGTATATTTTTTCTTTTGTTGCCTGTTCTTTTAATATCGTAGCTAAGAATCCATTGTAAAAATCCAAGGTCGTATAGATTTACCTCTGTGTTTTCTTCTAAGAGTCTTATAGTTTTAGCTCTTATATTTGGGACTTTGATTTATTTCAAGTTAGTTTTTTTATATCGTGTGAGATAAGGGTCCAACTTCTGTCTTTTTTTTTTTTGCATGTGGATATCCAGTTATCTCAACATCATTTGTTGAAAAGACTGTTCTTTCTCTATTGGCTGATGTTGGCACCCTTGTTGAAAATCAGTTTGACCATAGATGAATAGGTTTATTTTTGGATTCTGAATTCTTATATTGAGCTGTATGTCTATCCATATGTCATAACCACACTGTCTTGATGACTATAGCCTTGTAGTAAGTTTTGAAATCAGGACATATGAATCTTCCAACTTTGTTTTCAGGGTATTGTAGCTATTCTGGGTCCCTGGCATTTCCCTATGAATTTTAGGATAAGCATGTAAATTTCTGCAAAATGCCAGGTGGGATTTTGATAGGGATTGCATTGAATCTGTGGACAACTTGCGAATTATTGCCATTTTAATATTGTCTTCCAGTCCATGAACATAGATGCCTCTCCATTTATTAAGACCTTCTTTCATTTCTTTCAGCAGTGTTTTATAGTTCATAGTGTACAAATGTTACACTTCTTTTGTTAAACTTATTCCAAAGTATTTTATTCATTTTGATGCTATTGTCAAGGATTTGTTTTCTTAGTTTCATTTTTGGATTTTTAATTGCTAGTATGTAGAAATACAGCTGATCTTTATATATTGATGTTGTATCCTACAACTTAATACATTTACTTCTTAGCTCTAATACTTGTTCTGTGATGCTTTAGGATTTACCATGTATAGGATCATGTCATCTGTGAATAGAGAGAGTATTAATTCTTCCATTCTAATTTGGATGCCTTTTATTTCTTTTTCTTGACTAATTGCTCAGGGCAGAACAGATATCCCTCTTACTACTGATCTTGGGGAAAAGGTTTCAGACTTCACCATTTAGGTAGGAGGTTACCTGTGGGTTTTTCATAGATGCCATTTATCAACTTGAGAAAGTTTCCTTCTAGTCCTAGTTTGTTGAGTGTTTTGTTATTAAATGGTGTTGGATATGCTTTTTCTGCATCAACTGAGATGGCTATGTGGTTTTTTGTTCTTCATTTAATTAATATGATATATTGATTGGTTTTCATGCACTGAAACACCCTTGCATTCATAGGATAAATCTCACTTGGTCATGGTATGTAATCCTTTTTATATGCAGCTGGATTCAGTTTACTAGAAGTTTGCTGAGGAATTTTTGCATCTGTATTAATAAGGAATATTGATCTATAGTTTTCTTTCTTGAGGTGTTTTTCTGGTTTTGGTATCCTTCCTCCTAATGTCTCCTAATGTCTCCTTTGGTATCCTTCCTCCTAAACTCTCCTAATGAAGAGTTTAAAGAGGATTGTGATTTCTTCAAATGTTTGACAGAATTTAGTAGTGAAAGTCATCTGGTTTTGAGGTTGCGGGCTTTTCTTTTTAGGACATTGGGTTTTTTTGGTTTTTATTAACTGATCAATCTCTTTACTTGTTATAGGTCTATTCATTTTTTCTGTTTCTTCATGAGTCAGTTTGTGTGTTTCTAGAAATTTGTCTATTTCATCTGGGTTTCCTAATTGGCATACAATTGTTCACAGTATTCTTAGTGTACTATTTGATTTGCTTTTTGTTTATTTTACAGTAGATCTTTATTTTCTTAGTGTTTGCCATGGAGATTACAATTAACATGTTAATTTATAGAAATCTAGTTTGAATTAATAGCAAGTTAGTTTCAATCGTATAAAAAATTTGGCTCCTGTATAGCTGTGTTCCCCTTCCTTATGTAGTTATTGTCACAGATTACATCTATATACATGTATGCACATAGACATAGATCTATATTATCATTTTATTTGAGACATAGACATTTATTATTTAAGACATTTAAGACATTTATTATTATTGCTTTAATAGTTGTCTTTTAAATCATATAAAAAATTGGAGTTACTAACTAGAAATACATGAATATTGACTTTTATATTTATCTATATAGTTATCTTTATCAGTGTTCTTTATTTCTTTGTATGAATTGAGTATTCAATTCAATACCCTGGTATTTTTTTCTTTCAGCCTGAAGGACTCTCTGCAGCACTTTTTGTAGAGCAAGTCTACTAGAAATGAATTCTTATCTTTTGTTTAATTGGAATATCTTAATTTCTCTTTCTTTTTTGAGGAATAGCTTTGCTGGATATAGAATTCTTGCTTAACAGATTTTTTAAAGCACTTTGAATATGTCATTCCATTAACTTCTGGCCACCATGGTTTCTGATAAGAAATTAGCTGTTAATGTTTTTGAGAATTCCTTGTACATAATGATCACTCTGCTGTTCTCAGGATTCTCTGTGTCTTTGAACAGTTTGAGTGGAATGTTTCTAGGTGTGGATTTCTTTGTGTTTACCCTACTTAGGATTTGTTGAGATTTCTTGGATGTGTATATTCATGTCTTTTATCAAATTTTAGAAGTTTTCAGTCTTTTTTTTTTTTTTTTTTGCCCTTTTCTCTATTCTCCCTCTTGGACTCTTATTAAATGTATGTTGGTATACTTGGTGGTGTCCCACAGATCTCTTAGGCTCTGTTCATTTTTCTTCATTTTTTTTCTTCTTTTTGCTCCTCTTATTGGAAACTCTCATTGACCTATCTTCAAGTTCATAGATGTTTTTCTCCTACCTGCTCAAATCTGCTTTTGAGCCCCTCTAGTGATTTTTTAAATTTCAGTTATTGTATTTTTCAAGTCCAGAATTTTTCTTTGGTTCCTTTTAAAATTTTATGTCTCTGTTGATATTCTCAATTTGGTGAGACATCATTCTTGTTCTTTCTATTAGTTCTTTGTACATGCTCTTGAGCATATTTAAAACAGTTGATCTAAAATCTTTCTCCAGTAAATCCAGTGTCTGGTCTTCATCAGGGACAATTTCTGTTAATTTCTTTTTTCTGTGTGTGTGGGCCATACTTTCTTGTTTCTTTGCATCCTTCATAATTTTTAATGAGTACTGGACATTTTGAATATATAATGTAATTAGATTATTTTACCTCATCAGGGTTTTGTTTGTTTGTTTTTTTCTGCCTGTGGTTGGTGTTGTTTGTTTGTCTAGTGATTTTTCTGAACTAATTTTGTAAAGTGTATATTCTTTGCCATGTGTGGCCACTGACATCTGTTTGATTAGCTTAGGGGTCAGCTAATGATTCAACAGAGATTTCCTTAAAGGTTTGGGACCAGAAACAAACAAACAAACAAAAAAAACCTCAAAATCTTTGGCAGTGGGTCCTGTGTATATGTTGGGGCATGCCTTCAACACTCAGCTAGGCAGTTTACAACTCACCCTTAGACTTCATCTGCTACTTGTATACAGCCTAAAGCTCAGCCAGAAGTGAGAATTTAGGGCCGTCTCAGGTGTTTTTGAGCAGCTACTCCGCCTTGGGCACACACATGTGGGTCTTCTGGTGGGAGCATTTCAAATCCCATATTCCCCAAAGCATCTCACTTTCCAGTTTTTCCTCCTAAGCTTTTTGATGTGTCTATTGTTTACCCCAGCTGCCATCCCTTGCCTCATTTGGCACCTGCTGATAAATTTGCCGTTAAATGTTTTTGACAAATGTCCTGAACAGTTGCCTCTCTGCGCTGGGAGAGATCTGAGCTTGGTGAAATAAAGGTAAGCCCTTTACACAGTCTGTCAGGGAACCAAAAGACAGGCCAGAACAAGCAGCCACAGTTCTTGGAGGACAAAGTCCACTTTGCTTACTCTAACACTAGGAACCCACACCAGTAACTCAGATTGGCATCTTCAGGACCCTTACTGCAAATTAGCTACCTTTTGCTTGACTAAGTGCTTGACTGATTGCTGGAATCCTTTGACTAGTTTGAAGAGTTCAGATAAAGTTGATTCTGACAGGTTTTGCCAGGTTATTTGCTGTTTCTCTTCAGGGACAGGCCCTTGGAGTTCCCTACTCTGCAACTTTCATTGATGTCTCATCACATTTTTTTCAATTTTGACAAACATATTATTTTCATAGGTTGTTGTTGTGTTTTTTGTTTTTTTTTTTTTTTTAATAAAGAATGACCAGGGACTTCCCTGGTGGTCCAGTGGTTAAGACTCTGCACTTCCAATGCAGGGGGCACAGGTTCGATCCCTGGTCAGGGAACTAAGATCCCACATGCTGTGTGGCACACCCCCCCCCAAAAAAAACAAAAAGAATGACCGTATATATCTCTTCTTTACAGGGGTCATCCAAGTATTATGATAATTCATGTCCAGCTTGCCAAAAAACCATATCACATTTAGAAGGAAAGAATCCTGGCAGTTGAACCCTGTAGATCTTCTGATGTCAACAGTGTTAAAGATGGCCAGTTCACCCATAGTCCTATCAAAAATTTTTCTCTGAAAGCCAGAGAGATAAAACGTCTAATTCACTGTGTATGTGAGATGAATGTTCTAACATTCAGGTCTCTAGTAGAAATACGATGTAAAATGTGCCATAAAAGCCAACATATATCAGGATCTTTACCTTTAAAACTGCAGTCGACCATATTCCGTTGTAGTTGTGTGGATGTTTTCCACATAGTTTATCAGCTCAGTAGGATTGTAGCAGTTGTTCTCACTGCCTTCCCAAAAGCTTTAGCCCTTGTGAAGTGGCTCAGATGAAATCTACTAACTGAATCTAAAGAATCCACATACAGAGCTATGATTCTGATGCAATATTTTCTGGGTTTGAATTCTGTTTTCCTCCATTTGCCAGTAGTATGAACTTGAGCAAATTACTTCTTTTTGCCTCACTTACCTCATCAGTAAAATGGGACTGCTAACAACTGTGCTTATCTTATAGCTTTGTTATGAGGATAAAATAAGTTAAGATTCATTAAGTAATTAACTAAAATTTAATACATACATAAGCTAGTTTGAGGTGCAACTTGTCTAGAGCATGTCTTTTAGATAGGGAAACCTCTGAGTTTTTCAGTTCTGTCCACTTAGCATGAAACTAATAAGTTCTTTCCACTTATTAGTGAAATAAACATACTGGGCAGATTCTCAAGAGGAAAATAGTCAGGCAGTATTTCTGTGTAGCCTGAGAGGCCCATTCCTAAGTCAGGAGAGAACTGTCTGTGTCTACAGCTGGATGCAAAACAAAAACATAAAGTTGGAGAACAGCATCGTATCGTGTGATGGTTTGGGGGACAAGGAGGATGGACCAAGATAGTGGGATATAAAGCTAAAAAGACTGGAAAAGACAGATGATGAAGGTTCTTGGGCATTACTGAAGGGTTTGAAATAGGAGAGCCATCTGGCCACATTTACCCTTACGGTATATACTGCAGCAGAAAAACGGAGGATTGGGGTCAGCTTGCCAAGACTGGAAGGAGGGAAATGTCTTAGGTGACTGTTATGTAAGTCATAGATGTTCCATAATGAGCATGTATTAATTTTGTAACATAAGCAAATTCATACACTCTTATTTTGTAAGAAATCTACTTTTGGAATTTCTCTGTGATAGAGTCCCAATTTAATAAAATCTAAAATTAAAGTCCCAATTAGAGAATGAGAATTCATTTCACACTTGACCTCTTTGCTCAACAAAATCTCCATCACAGAGTTTCAGTAAATAATCATCCTTTTCTGCTACATGCTACCTATCATTTAAGTATAAGGAACACATCAATTCCATTGAGCAAATGAGAATGGAAATTATAACCATATTACCTGTGAAACTTACTCTGCTAATTTTATAGCTCCTCAGCCCTCCACAAGTCAGAAAAATATTCACACCTAAGTTGAAACTTTAAAGTAGAGTGATTGCCTGGAGCAATAAGCCCCAGAAAATTGGTAATGAAAGTATTGGTTTATAAAAGAGAGCTTGGCAGACTAATTGTAGTCTCACTTTGCCTCTTTCCATCTCTGTTTCTTTAACAGCTATTTAGTCCCAGGTACACAGACTTTTGTTATGTTTTGTTTTTTTAGTCATTTGAACTTTTTAGTAAATCAGTTTTAGGAATTAATTGAACAAATACTCAGCTAAAAAACAAGATACAATTTAATAAGCAACTTTATCCTCATTTTGCCCCACTATGAATGTTCGTTTTTGCAGTAACTTTTAAATTTAGTGGAGATCAAGTTTTATACCCAACTTAACAGTGTGTTCTTTGTTATTGTCATGTATTTTTTACATGTAAAATGATGTTCTCTGAGTTTACATGTACACACGGGATTACATAAAATTCAATTTTAATATCCACTTAATCCAAAGTACTCTTCCTCAACTATCATGACCTTTTAAAATATATTTAAACTATATTAGTAATACATAAATAGTGGGCAAATTTATTTCTGGAAATCAGACTATGGAAACTGGACAGCATTGAAAATAACTTATAAAGTACTAAAAAAAAAAGTTAATGACAATATACATAACTATTTCTAATTATAATTATTTTGGGTAAATGCAAAGTTAACTGCCTTCAAATAGGCATACTTTTTGACATGTGAAATTGAGATTCCATAGGTTGTTGCTTCATGGTAAATTCAATATAAATAGCAATGAAGGAACCACATATGGTAAGCCTGGGCTTCAGACATTGGCTTTAGGATTCTCAGATAAATAAAGACCTTCCTTGAAGGCACACGGATGTATTAATTTTTAATTTGTTTCTTTTTGATCTCTTAATTACTGAAAAAGATTTATTGGTTAATTTTAGGAAGGCAAGTGTTTGAAAAGTTTTGCCAAATACTGTCTTCTTTAAATGAATGTATGGTAATGAAAAGTTAAGAGGAGAGCCAAATTAGATTGAATAATTGTTCAGTCATGTGGGTCAGGCTAGTTGCATAGCCTGGTTGTTAGACTGATTGCTCAAATTACATTGCCTGGGGTCCTGCACTTGGTTGGCTGTCTTCTCAGATCTTAACAAGGTTCTGGGAATTTCTTTTACTGACAAAGTTTGCTTTGTGTTTTTCCCCTCCCCCCACCCCCCCAGGATGCTTCATCTGCAGACATTAGAAAAGCATATCGTAAGCTTTCACTAACTTTGCATCCAGACAAGAATAAAGATGAAAATGCAGAAACTCAGTTTAGACAAGTAAGTGAAATATGCTGTTATTGTATATGTATTTTTGTGATAATTTATAAATAAATGTTTATGGTAGAAACAGTAACCTACACGTAGAATATTTCCATTTAAAATGAGATTGTAGTTTAGAAATATAATGTATACGTATTTATTCAGTTTTTTTACAAAATATGCTTTTACCAACATTTTTTTATATTAGAATCTCTAAATTCCTGGGGGTCATAATTGTCATAATTTTCTTGTCTAAATTAAAGTTTTTGCTTTTAAAAATCACATGTTAAGATAATTATTAGTTTTGCATCTTTCAAAAAGATTTATTTTGGTATCAAGCCTTTTTTAACCTCTTAAGGTGCTACCAAAACCGTAAAATGTTACTTATAATTAAGATTTTATCTGTTCATTGTATATATGAGTACGTGGGGTTTTTGCATGTGAATTATAGTGTGTTCGTCTCCCTAAGTGATTTCCTATAGTTGAGATTATTTTTAAAGTAATGCTTCTGTTTTAGTTGGTGGCCATTTATGAAGTTTTAAAGGATGATGAACGAAGGCAGAGGTGAGTGTTCATCTGCTTTTGAATTAAGATGTTATACTTTGATGTCTCAGTTTATAAAGGAGAGAATTGTCTCGTTAAACATTTTATTATGTTAGTATTTTATTTTCGTTCCTTTCAAGATGTGCATTGTTTTTAAAATGTATGTTTATAGGAGAGTTAATTTCTATTGAAAATATTCACTAGGTTGATTCAGTACTTATAGACTTCAGGATCATGGCTTCATTAGCTAATATTTTTAACGTGAGTATCTATGCTCTGGGAAATAAAATTCCACTTGACTTCAAACAAATGCCTATTCATTTTTGATATATGAGTAATTGCTCCTATCTGCGCTTGGGGGGCTTTTCCCCCCCTCTATTTCTTAAATGTTTTGCAATTAGGCGATTAGTGATATTCAAGTTATTACCATTTCTTGGTGTTTCCTCATCCTCAAAATAATAAAGCCAATTTGTGAGTGAGAGAACAGACTTGTATAAGTCTGTAGAAGATAGGAGTAGAAGAAAAATATTTGCTTCTTTCTCCTATTTCTTTGGCCTCCATCCCTTCCCTTCCTCTGCTCCAGTGATTCTGTGTTTAGGGTCGAACGTCAGAGAAGAGGCAGCTACCTCACTCTGAGACTTCTCTGGGCCTCTTTCAGCAGAGTAGTAATGTATTTATACAGTGGTTTATATGCTAGTGACTTAAGAGGAGATTGCAGAGAGACCCCCCTTCCTCTGTTCTTCCGAATGTGTGGAAGGTAGACACTACTGTGACCGGTTTCAGAGTTTTTTTAAGTCAGACCCACGGTAAGAAATACATTTTGCATCATGCTTCAGGACACACACACACACACATACACACAGACACAACTGAAACAAAAATTTGACAAAACACTTCTTATTGTGTGTGAAACAGACTGATGTTTTCTATTCTAGGCTAGTCTAGACCAGTCTTCTTTCTTTTTAAAAACAATGCTGATTGTGGTCCACTAAGTTGATTTCAGGAGATACTAGTGAGCTACAATCTGTAGTTTGAAAATAGTGCTTTACAGTAAGAGTACCTTTAAAGAAAAAAAGTAGGTATTTGAGATTTTAGGCTAAAGCCAGCCTAAATATCTGTATCTCTCTATGGAGGCTAATATATCTTAAAGATAATCCAAAAAAGTATGCAATGTGACCTTCTGAATCTTTCTTCAAATGTATTACCTGGAATTATTCTGTATCCTACAATGTCAGCTACCACTCTTGGTTCTCATCTTAACTCTTTAATTTGAATACCTCAGTTTGTCAGATTGCAAAGCAAGGACTCAGGATATTCTCTTGAAGAGTTCTTTGCTTTATAATAAGGGGCTGGCATTGGTCCAGATACCATAGCAGACATTCCTCTGGTTTGAGATAATCCATAGTGTTGAAAGAGTCCTACGAGTGTGTTGAAAGAAGTGTTGGTCATTCTGTGCATATTTTCTAGTTGGTTTCTCTCACTGAGCCCCTAGTTTTGTTTCACACATCAAGAACGTGTCTGTAAAGATAGCTTTATTTAGTCTCTCTACATCTTTGGCATCAGATTTTGCCTTTTTGTTTGTTGTTATTTTAAAAGTCAGTAAACTTTGTAACAATTTCTTCCAATTACCGAAATTATTTATATCTTTTCAGAACAAATCACTTCTCATGTAAAAATTGTTTCTTCATTAACATAGACTCATCTAACATTTTCTTTTTAGGATTAGTTCCCTTTGCATTTATTGTAGAGTGTTAGTAGAAAAAAATGGATCTGACAGTTACACAAACAGCTGTAGTATTTATACCCCTTGAGGCACAAGTAACTCTTTGGTAACTGGTTTTCCTTGAGGCAAAAGTCTTAGCTAATCAAGCTGAGAATCATTCCTCTAAAGCTTGCGCCTGAGGCCGGGTGACCTATGAGTATTTAAACATATAGGAGAAATGCACCTCTACAGACAATTATCTAATGTTTATAATTCCTTGTTTTATCTTCTGAAAGAAGATTGTCTTATACTGATATTTAAAAATGCTCTTTGGTATCACAATTATTTATTATAAATATTCATTAAATAAGTAATGTGTAACCTTCCAGGAATTTGTAATTTGGAAAATTGTCATAGACATTTTTATCTATTTAGTTCCCTTACAAATAATTGTATTTTCACTGAAATCAGGTGCATTTTAAAAATTTTGGTAGAAAAGGGAATAGCATTGAAATAGATAAAATAACAAACTGGGTAACTTTTTTTTTTTTTTTTAAGGAATAGGCAAATTTTATTTTTTTAAACAGCCTTATTTAGGTGTAATTTGCATACCATAAAAGTTACCTATTTTAAGTGTACAATTCCATGATTTTTAGTAAAAATACCTATTTTAAGTGTACAATTCCATGATTTTCAGTAAAGTTACAGAGTTGTGCAAACCACAACCAGTGTTAGACCATTTCTGTCACCTCAAAACATTCCCTCAAGTCCATTTGCAGGCGTTTCCCATTCTGATCCCAGCCCCAGGCAATCACTGATCTCCTTTATGTGTCTATAAATGTGGTTTTTTCTGGACACTTCATATTAATGAAATCATCTAATATGTAGTCTTTTGCATCTGACTTCTTTCTATTATCAAAATGTTTCTGAGGTACATCCATATTGTAGCATATACCAGTAGTTCATTCTTTTTTATTGCTGAATAGTATTCCACATTCCACTTTTGTTTATCCATTCACCAACTGATAGACATTGAGGTCGTCTCCACTTTTTGGCTATGATGAACAACGCTGCTGTGAATTATCACGCACAAGTCTGTGTGAACGGATATTTTTCATTTTTCTCAGGTAGATTCCTAGGAGTATAATTGTGAATAAACTTTTAAGCTTTTTTTTCCTCCCAAAGCCATAGACTATAGCATGAAAAAAGTTTTCCTGGTTCGTGTAAGGGAGATTAATATAGAAGTCTTCTGAACTCCTTGGGTAACTTGCTTATTTTAGGAAATAGCAGCTCAGCTATGTTCTGACATAAATTTCTATCCAAGTGCCCTGAGTGTTAGCTGGAATAAAGTACTGAGTAGATCCTAATCACTACATATATACACTAGATTGTGCTTTAGTAATATTAGTATATTTACTTTTGTTTAAAATCTATTTTAAAATTTTACCAGTATTCTTTTGCTAACCCTCTTGTGCAACTTAAAATTTTTTTGTCTATTTTATGGTACTATATTTGTAAAAGTTCAATGTATTTTTTTAGTTTACTAAGTAAAGTCACATTTTATTTACAAATCCAGTGAAAAGTATAGTTTTCTCAGCTTTAATCTGCGAAACTTTTACAAATCCATTACCTCCTTATTGTAAATTTGATTACAGGTGTGTTTGAATAAAAATAAACATTAACCTGAGAATAAGAAATCTTTCTTAGTACCTTCCCTAATTAGGAGATATTATAAGACACGTATTATATACAGTATATAAAGTGCTGTGTACCACAATTTTTGGCACATATATACATTTTATAAAGGAGAGTAAGATCAATTAATTTAAGCTTGTTTCCTGTTTATGATCTTTGTACAATTAATTTTTATTCTTAAGTTTCAATATGTGACCTAAATAGATGTTGTTGTTACTCTTTTAAGCTAAAAATTCTAACTTTTTACAATGGGAGATTCACAATTTAGGCAAATGCTAGAATTATTTCAATATTCATTTTCATAATATACATGTTTTCTATTTTAATTTCATAGTTACTATTTTATTCTTCAAAGCATGCTAATAATATTTTTAATTTACATACTTTTTTTTCTTCTGGTAATTTAAACATTTTTAGATTTACTTGCCAATGTTTGTATTAGGCTAAAAATATTTGATGAATTGCAGACTATAGAATGGAACTCACATAATTATGTAACCATTATTATGTTCATCATGTGCATTTTAAGAAAATCAAATGATGTAAACATGTATTAGGCCATATGTAGAATTGATCAATGTTTTAATTTCTAATTAATAGTTCCATATGATTTTTTACATTAGTGATATTTTCATCATAGAGATTTACTTTTGTATTTTCTTATAATATTCATACATGTGTACATTCTTAATCTGATTTTAACAAATTGTTAAGAGCAGTTTGTATGAGCTTAATTATTTTAACAGTGTTATGTGTTAAATATAGAAAAGGCATAACAGTGATGTTTTAAATTTTATGTGTTGTCAACACAACATTTTTTTCTTAAATAACTTATGAATATAATGTCTGTGTATATTTTAAGAAATATCTTTATTTTTTCAGTGTTTCAGGAAAGCAGTGATTTATCTTTTAACAGCATATATTCTAAAAAGTGAACTATAATAGAAGCTATCTTCCCTTAAAATGGCCAGTCGTGTGAGCCATAATGTTCATTGATAGTAAAATCAATAGAGCATTGATTCTAAGCTTAATCCTTGGAGACTGTTGTTCAGAGTGGCAGACGTAGCCTAGTAAATATCTAGTTTTGTTTAATGTGTTCAGTGCATAAGGTTTTGCTATCTTGAATTTAGCTGTGCACTAACAATTTATATGTGGGGTAGAAAATAGTAGCTATTAACAGACACATAGCATTTCAAAGATGATGGTGATAAAATATTTGATACGAGATTCGCAGCTATGAGCTCAGCTGGGTTTTCTTCCAGTACAGTTTAGATCTAAAACAAATTTAACACTTAGCAATGCTCTTAGGGAATTGTTGCCACTTTCTTAGATGTTCTTTATTAATAGCCACACTTTTTACTTGAAGTTATTTCATGGGAGAGATTAGCTGAAAATAATTATTTTTATATTCCACCTTTTTTCCTCAACAAATCTGAAGTAGAATGTAGATTCAGAATAAATTCAGCACTTCATTCATTGGACTTCATTCAAATGTTGTAATCTTGCATTATACCACTTGAAACGTTTTTGCCAATCCATTTCTTATCTAAAATGAGTCAGTTTTTACAGAAATAGATTTAAAGATAAATTTTCGAGGACAGGAATGATAACTTTTGATGAAATCGTGTTATTATGTCTTGATATTAGTGTTCAAGAGTTGCTATGTAAATATTGAAAAAGAATATTTAACATCAAACTTTGGTCCAGCTACTGCACAACCATATTTTAATTAGCAGATTCTTGTATACTACACAGTTTGCCTGCCTTTAAGAGTTTAGTACCACTAATGTCCTTTGCTTTGAACATTGGTTATTCTGATCTGCCATTATTATTAATAATCTAAGTTGATCCTAAAAGTCACGTTTTCTAGATAGCCTGATAAAATATATTTCGAATTTATAACCAATATTTTTTGTACCGAAAAAAGAAGTTGCCTGTAATAAATCCTCTGCTTTATTTTTTTAAGCATATCTCCAAGGTATCAATTTAATAACTATCAAAGTAGCTACTGCAGTTGTTGCATTTAAATTGATTTACATGTCAAGACTGGCAGTTTAGCAGCTGCGCTATTATTCCTAGATCGGTCAATTTACTTGAGAAAAACCTACTACTGAGTTCTACTGACCTGCCTGACAATATAGGCCCTATTTCTATTCCTGTAATTAGGCCTGCGACTAACTCAGAATATTTTTAATTAAAATATTTTGGTCAATGTGTTGCACCAAATTAGGCCTTTCAGTGAAGATTTAATTCTGGAAATAGTGTGATTAGAATATTTAATGAGTTGTGTTGAACTAAGATTAACAGGTTGTGTGTTTTGAACATTGTTTGTGTGTGACCATTTTGAGTTTTACAATCATAAATGTTATTCCTGATTTTTAACCTTAAAAATATTGGCCTCAATAACTGTCTGACGGGTAAATTTAAATTCAGTTGAAATTTCATTCTAAAGAAAGCAGATTTAAAATGCATTACCAGGAAAGCTGTTATTTGTTATGTTCTTCCCTTTCAGCAAAGCCAAAAAATGAGGAAATTGCCACTTAAATGTTTACAAATAAACAGTTTTATCAAGAAATTGGTTGTTTCCACATCTCCTAATTTGGGGATTTTTTATTCTCTAAAGGAATGTGACCAACATAAAATTAAAAAGTGCTCATTTTATAGGCTCTTTATGTCATTAAGAAGCTTTGATAAAATGATAAATATTTCAACCTTGAACCCTTGTAAAGGGGTGGAAATAAAAGCACTGACTAGAAAATTTATCCTGATTTTGATTCCATTAATATATAATTCATGGTAGCAGATAGAGCTCTTATCTTGATTTTCCCCCATTGAGAGCCTTCCTCTTGTTGCTGACTTTCATGGCGGGGCCCCTCTGCAGCCTGCAGTGGAGAGAGGTAGCCTCTGTGGCTCCTTCAGCCTAGCTGCCATTACAGGAGTCACATCGCTGGGGTTTAAGCACGCAGGGTCTGGGATCCACAGCAGATCTCTGTGTGCCTTTTTGAAGGCTGTCTGTGATTGGATACAGTGTTTTGATTTATAGGCCATTGTAATGCCGATAATCTATATAAATGTTATCTCTTCTGGAGAAATTCTTTTCTCTTTCCTCTTTTTACATATAAGTACAAATAAAGTTTTTTGTTTTTATTTTAAACTCCCTATGAAAAACTGTTATATTTGCTGCTGTAGGTATGATGATATTCTGATCAATGGACTTCCAGATTGGCGACAGCCTGTATTCTACTACAGGCGGGTGAGAAAAATGAGCAATGCTGAGCTGGCATTACTTTTGTTCATTATTCTCACAGTGGGTCATTATGCTGTGGTTTGGTCAATCTACCTGGAAAAACAACTGGTAAGTATTGGTAATAAATCAAATGATCTAGCCTCCTTAATTTTACATGGAATTTCAGACATTTATTTTTTCAACTGATAAAAATTTCAACTTTTCTGTATATACTCCTTATTCTAATATTTTTTGTACTCAGCATTTAGTATTTGATATGTTTCTATTTCAAGAATCCATGACATAAGAAGAAAATATGTTTCTTTTTTAAAATGTGGCATTTGAGTTTGTTACAAAATTTTGTGAAGGCTCAAATATCTAGCTGAAAATTAGAAGGTAGAGCTATGTTTTCTTAATTGTCACCTTCCAGATATACATATTTTTTATGTAAAATGATTTTAGAAATTTTTGTGTCGCAGGCCCTTATATAAAGAATGATTATTTTAAAAGCTTTTAACTCAGTAAAACTTGAAATGAGTATAATTTTATAATTTCAGAGATCAGTTGGTTAAAAAAATCTTACATTTTTCTTAGCCTAATATACCACTACATAGTGTATTCTGCTATGGGCTTTTATTTATACGCTAAAGATAAACATATTTATCAGTATTCATGAACTAGCATCTGTTTACTCATTCTTTTTGAAGTGACATTATTAAAGTTGGATGAATGAGAAAAAGTAAGTTGAACGCCTTCTCTTCTTAGAAAACTTTGATTGCTATGGAGATACACATGACTGACAGTGCTGAACTTCATGTGTGTTTAAGGACTGGTTACCATGGCAACAGTTATTGTTAAAGATTGATGATTTTACTTAATCATGTTGGACCCTACATACATTTGCATAAATGTTCTTCTATAATGTTTACCCTTCACAGAAGACTCTTGATAACATTTGAAGAGTACATGTTAATGATAACCTGTAACCATAATTTTTTCCACATTAAGGATGAACTGCTTAGTAGAAAAAAGAGAGAAAAGAAAAAAAAGACAGGCGGGAAGACTGTGGATGTATCAAAACTTGGTGCTTCAGAAAAAAATGAAAGGTGGGAGCATATAAAAACATTTTATAATTCAAAATTGTTTTAAAATATGTCTTTAACGTGATTCAACTTCATATGTATATCCATTTCAGATATGCTAACATTTACATCTGTATTCAGTTTATAAAAGACTAATAATGTGCCATAGTTTATGAAACACATTCTAATCTTAAGCAAAAGTTCTACAGGTTTTACCCTTTGTAAAGTGTTCATATATACTTAAATAATTAAACCCCTGAATTCTTGTTGTTTGAAAATTTTGTACTGAACTTTAGAAACAGAGTATTACTAGAAGAGTCTATCACTGTAGAGTTTAGCTCAGGAGTGACAGTATGTAGAGAGACAGTGATATGCAGCACACTCAAAGAGATACCACCATTTCTTCTATTGATTCATAGGAAGAAATAAAGGGTTTAAATAGTTCACACAGCAGGGCAGGAACTGGATCAATGTGAGATGGAGATCAGAGACTATTCTGCCTGTCTTCTGTTCTGATGACATCAGTGAGTAATGCTTCAGTGAACTGCAAATGACATTAATTTTTATGTATTGGTTTGTTTATGCTACAGTCTTCGTATCTGCTTGTCAGCACTTGGGGACGCTCTGATGATGTTTAGTCTTTTACCGCTGAAGTAATCATAAGGTCTAAGAATTCATTTTGCCAAACTGATGAAAAGTCCAGGTTAGAAACAGGGCTTTTGTTTCTTTATCTTTATAACTTGATTACAAGTCCCCTTCCCCAAAATCTTAGCCTAGATTCTCTTACTTATTAAACATAATTGCATTTGTTGTACTAATATATTTTATGATAAAATATGTCAGATTAAGTGATAACTGTCATAAATATTTCATTGAAAAACTTCTTCCTTTGTTGAAATAGCCATTCAAAACAGAATTCATGATTATTATAAAAATATTTTGTCTGTCAGCTTTCTTTCTATATTTTGCTTCTATATTTTTGCTTTTTGTTTTCCCTTTAGATTACTGGGGAAACCACAATGGCATGATTTGCTCCCCTGCAAGCTGGGAATTTGGTTTTGCCTTACACTAAAAGCATTGCCTCATCTAATCCAGGTAAAATGTACCTCTTTCTTAGAATATTAGATGCTTTCACTTTAATTATTCATAAAATAATTTATGCCTGCTATCTGAATGCTGAATATACAGTAGATGCTTCCTAATGCTGATTGAATGAGTAGTGTAAGTATAAACCTAATTTAGAATAGTTCTAAAATTTATTTAGGTATCTATTCCTATAACTATCTCTTAAACTGCTTTTATAACACCTTAGAATT
Organism: Balaenoptera borealis; assembly: GCF_965194805.1. Classification (NCBI taxonomy): domain Eukaryota; kingdom Metazoa; phylum Chordata; class Mammalia; order Artiodactyla; family Balaenopteridae; genus Balaenoptera; species Balaenoptera borealis. The sequence continues at coordinate 171,507,693 of NC_138866.1, read as the reverse complement.
CCAAGACACTAAAAAAAGGAAAAAAGCAATACTATCTTTTTTTTTTTAACATCTTTATTGGAGTATAATTGCTTTACAATGTTGTGTTAGTTTCTGCTGTATAACAAAGTGAATCAGCTATATGTATACATATATCCCCATATCCCCTCCCTCTTGCATCTCTCTCTCACCCTCCCTATCCCAGCCCTCTAGGTGGTCACAAAGCACCGAGCTGATCTCCCTGTGCTATGCGGCTGCTTCCCACTAGCTATCTGTTTTACATTTGGTAGTGTATATATGTCAGTGCTACTCTCTCACTTCATCCCAGCTTACCCTTCCCCCTCCCCATGTCCTCAAGTCCATTCTCTACATCTGCATCTTTATTCCTGTCCTGCCCCTAGGTTCATGAGGACCTTTTTTTTTTTTTAGATTCCATATATATGTGTTAGCATACGGTATTTGTTTTTCTCTTTCTGACTTACTTCACTCTGTATGAGAGACTCTAGATCCATCCACCTCACTACAAATAATTCAATTTCATTTCTCTTTATGGCTGAGTAATATTCCATTGTATATATGTGTCACATCTTCTTTCTGATAAATTTTTTTTTTTTATGGTTTCAGTTTTATAATTTTTACTTCATTTTTTTTAACATCTTTATTGGAGTATAATTGCTTTCCAATGGTGTGTTAGTTTCTGCTTTATAACAAAGTGAATCAGCTATACATATACACATATCCTCATATCTCCTCCCTCTTGTGTCTCCGTCCCACCCTCCCTATCTCACCCCTCTAGGTGGTCACAAAGCACCGAGCTGATCTCCCTGTGCTACGTGGCTGCAGCAATACTATCTTTAGGACAGATATAAAAGCAATAAAAATTTAATCATTTAAGGCATATCCAGTAAAAAAGAACAGAGCTCAAATAGCTTGTCACCATATTTTAATAGCATTTAATTAAGTACATAGTGTGAAAAAAAAAACACTTTACATAAGCATTGGTATAATTAAGCAAAAATATATATAGCTTTCCATTTTATTTGCAACTTTAAGAGGAGTCAAGATATTTTGTCTTAAACTGGTAATCAAAGTTTCTGTTGCTAGTCAGTCTTCCTCTGACAATAGAATGTACATATCATATTTATGTGGCAATTTCTTATTTTTTTATATTTAGCATACCAACACATATTCTATTATTGCTCTGCTAATTTTAATTGTTGTATCTGGTTAGAAGATTTCCAACACATAAACAGAATATTTGAAAGAATATATAATAGTTTTGGTGTACAAATTTTGAGATTCTTTGAAGTTGTAATTTTGGAAGAAATGTTTCATTTCAGAAAATACAAAGAGCAAGAGAGACAGATAATTTGTTTAATTCTACTCACTTTTTTTCATGTAACAGCTGTTTTTCCTAATTGTTTAAGGAAGTGAATGACTCCAACTTCTGTACTTTATTCCTCTTTTTCCTCTAATAATGAAAATTTTATATTTGAAGGGAAAATGAACTAAAAATTACTAGTGTGTTTCTTTCTAGCCTTTGAGAAATTATTTACCAGTTCTTTTGTCAAAATAGTTTATCTTAACAGTTATTGCTTACAGAATCATATATTTTGTTTATAGTTAATAGAGACAATTGAAGTATTTTGGTAATTTAAAAGCTTTTGTTTTTAAGTTGTTTATTTGAAGTTTTATGTTGTTTATTTGAATAAAAATCCACAATCCTTGTATGCTATGTATGTAAGAGTTAATAAGAGAGAGGGGAAAGTATATTTATCATACTGGTATATTTATGAGAAGATGTGACAGAAAAATATTTTAGGACATGATTTCCTATATTTTTTAAAGAATGATTATTTTTTGCTGGCTTTAGAATCTGTGCAGTAGGCAAACCAGAATGTAGATGAATTTAAAAGTATAGTCATGAGGCAGTATAAATAAAATATCACATAAAATGTCAGTCTGAAACACTTCTTTGTAATTTTAATCTAAGTCATTTGAAACAAAGTTTACTTGGTAAAATTAACATATTTCTTGGTTAGCGTGGAGTAATTTGCAAAAACAGAATCAATATATTAAGATGGCTTAGATTTACATGTTATTGTTTTGCCTCATCACAAATTTGTAGAAAGCTTACAAAAATAAGGAATTTTATAAAAACGTTTTAGCCTCTTCAGAAACTTTCTTAAACTGTTGAATCAGTTTGAAGTTTAAAGTTTTTCTCATGTTCACTAACAAAATAATGTAATATAATAGACTCTGATACAAATTGTAATAGTGAAAGTATTTTAGGTTGATAAACATATAGCTTATACTTTCATAAGCATCAGCAAAGCAATACTGAATAGTTGCTATTAAGATTAGATTGTCTGCTTTTTTTTATCTGCTTTGACCTTTGTATTAATTTATCATTCATAAAATCGTGTAATGTGAATACATATGCCTTATCTACAACACTGAAATTTTCATGTGACACTTCTATGAGATCTTCTTAAATAAGGTATTTATGAAATTTAGAGGAAGCCCTTTTTACCCGAAGCAGTCTGGATTAGTAACTGGCACAGTGGTGATAAAAGAGCCCTACTAGAGCCCTCAATATAAAAAAATGATACACATGACCTTCAACATTTTCTTCACCACTCTTGTGATACAAGGCCACTGTTTTATTTTTAAGTAGGAGTCCTTTTTCTTGCGTAAACCATACCTATCATCTTGGTTTCTTTAAGGACAAATTTCCAGTTGATTTCTCTAAAGAAGAGTTAAATCATACTCTTGTGAAGCAATGTAGTTGTGTAAGCCTTAGAGATTTGTATGATATCCGTCACTCAGTCTTTCATCATCGACTTATTTACATCTAGTTAACAGCATTTTTAGCAACTCTTTCATTGAGCTTTCCAAAGCATCCACTTGGTTTTCATAGAAACAACTGTCATTTTCTACTCAGTTTTCATCTTTTTAATATAATATTTAATTGAATCGTATAATTACAGTAACATGTATCACTGACACAAATAGGTTTAAGAGCTAATACAACCAGCTCATATAAGCATACAGTTAGTTAAATAGGTATCAGTTAAGGGAGTTTTACTTCCGTGTGTGAATCCCTTGAATTTCATGGAAAGTTCATTAAAACTGAGCTGCAGATATTCTGTGTAAGCAGACAGCTGTTGGATAAGATGGAGTATCCAAGCTAAAAGTGGGAGATTCAGAGACTTCCAGCAAATGGCCTCACACTAGCAGAACTGGTACCCAAATTTTGTCCTTGTCATATCAACAGCTCTTCATCTTCAGCTGTTTTCCTCCCACTCTTCCTCTAAATACCCATTCCTTTATTACACTTCACATGCATATATGTTGGTTATCCAGTAGGATTTGAAAAAGTGGCAGTTCTGGTTCAGCTTATGCTCCTAAGTTCACTGTTTATTACTTAGTATCTAAAATCTCTAAGAAAATTCCTTGTTGCCTACTTACTTTACCTAAATTCTTTTCTATCCCTTTCCCAAAAAAATTACAGATGAGAATAGTTATATCGTAGTTATTTGATGTATAAAACTTCTTCTGGTTATATTTTTAGAAAAACAGTTTAGCAGGTTCAATAAAAATTTATTAAACACAGTATCAGAACAAGAGGCTATAGAGATGAATATGCTTTCTTGGACCTTACAGTCAGGTAGAGGTTATATCACATGAATGAAAATAATTGGGACACAATATGGTATATAAGCTTCATATATGTAGTATAAACAATGACTTCTGTAGATGTTCAGAGAAGTAAGATTGTTTCTATTTAGGATAACCAAGGAAAACTGAAAAGAGGAGCCACTTGAATTGAGTCTTGAAAGATGAATAGACACTTGACAGTGAAGTACCCACTCTGTGTACTAGTTTGTGTACAAAAATAATTTGATAGATACAGTAACTCCCATGTAATCATACGTGTTAGGACTGGAAGAAACCTGAGGAAAACATTGTACAACTGCTTTTTAAAAAAGAAGAAAAAAGAAAATTCCACATAGCCCATTGCTATCATCTAAGACTATATCCCAGGTCTCCAGACTCTGAATATAGCCATTTAGGAATTTATACTCCAATAGATAAATCTGACAAATCTGTTAAAGGACATTGAGACAGCAGAGTGTTTCCATCGCACATGTCTGTCAAAGATACGTATACATTGTTAGGAATGAGAAAGTTAAAGTACATAGTGGGCAGAAAATACTCAAAGTGGTTCTGTGATCAAGCAGGGCAGAGGTAGAAGTATTTCTTTGATAGCTCCCCTTGCTTTTTGAGAAGGTCTTTATTACCTCCAGCACTGGGTTTTGTTCCTTTCCTTTGTTCTGAAAAATATATTGAAAGAATTATAAGATTTGGTAGACTAGAAGAATGAGGCCAGTAACTGAAAATGATTATACTTGATATGTGTAAAATATTTGATGTTAAGTTAATAACAAACATTTCCTAGATTGGAAAATATTGAAGGGAAAGATGTATGGATATTACTATATTTAGCAAAATGTATGTCCCTATATCATTCATGTACCCACATAGGCAGAGAAGTAAAAAGTCAAATGAGAAACCATAGAAGAAGAATGTGGAGAGCATTTGTAAATTGATGTCCATAGAGAGATGAGAGAACTTTAGAGAGGAGTAAAATGCATGACCGGAAGCTTGGGAAACTTGAGAAGAATGTGTTTAGACAGCGAAAACGGCAGGTGGAATGATCAACTGAAGACATGGAATGTGAATTAGAATATAACAAGGAACTTGGCCTATATCAGGAGGGGCATAGTGTGCTTTGAGGCTAGAATTTAATTTTAACATTAAAAGTATAGCCCTAGTGACACTTTCATATCTTACCAGTGCTTCTTTTTTCATGATAGTTTGAAGGGAGTACACAATCTCTTGGAATCTGACTAATCCAGTCTTCCATGTTGACTATATTCAGCCTATAACCCCAAGAAATTTTTCTGACCTCCAAAATGCCCTTCTTGGATATTTTTTAATTGACCGTATATGTTCTGAAACATATTCATAGCCATGAGGGTAGCAAACAACGGATGAAATATAACCAATGCTATGTGCATATTTTAATTTTAACTCTTATAACTTATCTTATTTTTGTCACTGCCTGTTTGTGTTGGAGCTTCATTTATTTGGGCCCATGATAATTTAGGTCCTTAACACCACTGATTTCTCATACAAAATCAGTAAGTACCAAATATCCCAAGTGATTACCAACAGAAATCATAGTTCATAGTTCTCTACATTTTCTGAGATGAAAAAGGTCTTCAGTATTCAGAATTTATTTGCTTAATAGTTTGTTTGATTTTCTATGAACTCACCATTTAAATTTCTCTCTACCTGCTATGTTACATTTCTCAGTAATGTAATTTATAAAATGTACAACTCCTTTATGTGTGCATTGCCTAAGGTTGTTAATCTTTCTCATTGTTAAGTCCCAGTCCCATCTTTTCTCACTACCAAGCTGATCTAATATGAACACAGTTAGACTAGAAATTATTGTAGGAAATTTCCAGCATGCATATCTCCACCCTATCAGGATTTATAGGTTGCTGAGGAGCAGTGGCTGAGAAAATAGAGTAATCTTTTCTGTAGTGCTATGACTTTTACCTTAAAAAATTAAAATAAAAGTTGCCTAAGAGAGTAAATGGAATACTGTACTTTATACAACTATTTATAAGTGGAGGCATCCTCCCTCCCAAGAAGCTTCTTCCATGGAAACTACAACTGTGGACAAGCCTGGAGGTCACCCTCTCTACAGTCAGGGCCCTTCATTTCTAGCCCCTTTGCTTCTGCTTGCTGGGACAGAAACCAAATAAACAAAACATTCACAGCTAATTAGCAGGGAGAAAAGCTTCTAAAAGGCTAGGAGGCATTTGTAGCAAGCTCAGTTGCCTGCCCTTCTACTCAGAGTTAAACACAGATTTTCCAAGGGATGAGGAAGCTTACTTTCAGTACTCACATAACTTTTTGAAAAATTTTGCATACAAACATACTTTACATAGGGAATACGTAAACAAATGAAAAAGGTTGGAAAAACTCGTCTGAATTTTTATAAGGCTGAAACTCTACTGCTACGGAAGGACAAAGGGATACAGGAAAACTGGAAAGGCCTCACAACATAACAAAGATTCCATTCCTTCTACCCTCTGAAAGGAGGCCATAAGATGCAATTATGCGGAGGTCCGAAGGCAGAATATAGAGTTTTGTAGAAAAGATTTTAAAATCACAAAATGTTAGTTAGGTAGGATGTTAGAGATGCATAGTCTCATCAGTTCCATATTTTGTAGATGAAAAATAAGTTTAAGACTCAGATTGGTGAGACACTTTGCCCAAAGTGACACTACTAGTCAATGGTAGAAATGAAACTTAAAGCAGACAAAAATAAATTTAAAATATAAGAAATATAAAAGCTAAGAAAGAATAAATTTTTTCAACAGCTGGATAATAAGCTAGATATGTTATGGTGAGTGAATAAGCTGTCTGATCTTACATTCTCTATACGAATATTGAGGCAGACTGTAATTGTTATAAAAGTTGTAGAAGGATTCTTGCCTTGAGTTGGGGCTGAATAGATGACTTCTGTGGTGTCTTCTGTCTCTTAGCACAAATGGGAAAAGTTGCTTTGGGCCTTCCATCTCTTTGAATACTACTGACTCAGGCAAAGGAAAGCTGAGCTTCTTGTTTTCTTCTTTATTTTTATTACTTCTTGTGAATTTAGTGTTATTATCATTCTGTACAAGAAAATTTACTCTTATTCAGAGTATGAAATTTAAAAGTTTTCCTGTATTCTTCATTGTAATTTTATACATTATATGTAATTACACATTATATCTAATTCTGAGATTATAAGTCAGTTGGAGAACAAAATTTGATATAGAGCAATTGAATTTATGGGCAGATTTTCAGAAATGCACTTAACGATATTCTCCTGTGTTGAAGGTTATATGTAAGCTTCAAACAAGAGATTTGTGCTGTCACACAGTCAAAGAGAAATGTTCCCTATTCCCATTAGGACAGGTGGTACTATTTCCCTGCTTGTACCACTCTAAATCAATTCCTTTCTTTCCTAAGATTTTTTTTGGATTGTTTAATATTTTAAGGTTTATATGGAGAAGTAAAAGAAAACCAAAACATGACGAGCACTGCCAGCTCAGCATGTTATCTTTATCACTTAGATAAACTATGTCAATAGAGTTAAAAAGAAAGGTTTATAAGGGATGACTTCCATCTTGTAGCTAACTAACCTTGGGAATACTACATCTTCAAGGCTTAGCTAAATTGTCATCATCATTATGAAACCTTTCTTGATCAGGCCAACTGAAAATTTCCCATTGTATATTCTCTGTACTAACTTCATAGCACTTACTATTTGTATTAATCAGGATAGACTATGGTACAGATCATCCTGAAATTTCAGTGACTTAAAATTTTTTTTCCAGTGTATGCCACTTATCTATCACTGGTTGGTGGGAAAAGGGACATTCTGCTCTAACTAGCCATTTAGGGACCCAGAATAATGACGTCTTCACCATCTTCTAGCTGTTCGCATCTGGAGCATGTGGCTTCCTTGGTCCCTGTGGCAAGAGTAGAGATCTGGAGGATTGCACAAGTTTTTTGATGTTGGGTTTGAAATGACACATGATATTTCTAACCGCAGCCCATCCAGAACTAGTCCCATAACCCCACCTGATTTCAAGAGAATAAGGGAATGTGGGGAAACAAATAGAATGTTGGGAGAGCACCACTCTCTCTTTCAATAATTCATTCAGCAAATTTTTTTTTTACTCTATTTTTTAAATTAGTTTTTATCAGATTATGGTTGCTTTACAAAGCAAATATTTACTGAGTGCTTACTATGTGCTAAGTATTCTTTTAGGCGCTGGAAATACAAAAAATTTTCTAAAAAAGACCAAAATTCCTGTTCTCATGTAGTTTATATTCCTTATTTTGGTTGATATTCATAGATATTTTTACATATGCTTCAAGGGCAACTGCTAGTCTTATCATGTAACCCCCATATATCCTAACAAAGTACAACACATATAATAGTGGTTCAGTAAATAAGTATAAATAAATATTACTTTTTAAACACCTTCTCGTGCAGGAGCCCATGCTCTACAATTAGATAAAGAACCATTCATAATATGTAAATTCTTTAAGTCATAGTTCTATAATGTAAAATCAGTCCTCTGCTTGGTGTCTATGCAGACAAGCTTTGAGCCCTCCAAGAAATTTTAAGTATTAAGAGAGTTGATTCTAGAGTAAAAGCTTTTCCTCATGTTCCATCCATAAGGATTATAAGCTCCTCGAGGATAAGAACTCTCTGTTTGGAACAGTGTAAACTCTGTAGCTTTAATACAGTATTATGCAGCTAAACCTAGGCAGTCCAGAGCCCTGATTGATTAAGCATTCATTCACTCATTGAATACTTATTAAGCATCTATTATGTGCCAGGCAGTGTCTCCAAAGATGGATGAGAAGTTTATCCACAAGAAATTTATCCTTTCCTGTGCAGGTAAACTGGGGCTTATTCTGGACTCAAAATGAGATTTTGTGTTTATTTTCCCTACTTAACAGTGGTATTCACATGAATTAGCTTCTCTTAAGGAATGGGGGCGGGGGGGGAAGGTTGCAAACAACTGCTCTTATTCAACCTCTTTTGAATACATGACACCCCAATCCCTACCCACCACCCCTGTCACCGGCCTGGTCTTTCTTGAATATTACCTGCAAAGCCAGTCTGTTTCATTTTCAGGTGATTTTAATTATCAGCAAGCTCTTTTTTGTATTTATCCAAAATCAAAACTTATCCCGAATCTTCTCATTTCCATTCCCTTTTAAATACAGTTTCAAGCCCAGATTCACAGACACAGAAGACAGACTACCAAAGCGGAAAGGGAGGAGGGGAGGGATAAATTAGGAGTATGAGGTTAACAGATATAAACTACTATACATAAAGTAGATATGCAACAAGGATTTACTATATAGCACAGGGAACTATATTCAATATCTTATAATAACCTATAATAGAAAGTAATCTGAGTGTATATATATGTATATAGTTTCAAGGCCCCTCACCATTTGATCACTTTCCTTTTAAAGTCTTCCAGTTTGTCAGTGCATCTTAAAGTATGGGACACCAAACTCTACAGAAGGATGGTTGGAACAAAGAGTTTGTTGAGTACAGTAGAATTATTTGAGATCGTAGGTTTATTAAAGAAGTAATGCTTTCTAGAGTGGGCATATTGTAATTATAATTTGCAAGTACAAACAAGATATGAAGGAAAGAAAAAGCATGAGGAACATTTAAATAAATGCTTAGAAATGGGGCAAAAGGGAGATAGGTTTCTTTGCCTAGAACAAACAGTGAGTGAGACTAGGGAATGTGTTAAAACTCTTGGAATTAGGTGGAGTAGGTTAAGGTGATTGGGTGCATTGCAATCCTCAGATAAGTGTGTTTTTGAATCTAATGCGTATTTCCAAAAGGAATTTTTAGTGGAATTCTGTGCTGCAGCAGAAGGAAGAAACATTAACAGAGAAATGTTCAGATTTGTTAGGACCACTAGGAAGGGATTGTCCAGCAAAAGGTTTTTGCACTGAGGTGAAGAGGGTTCATGTAAAGAGAAGTCGTGTAAGCGAGAAGATGCAGGATTCTGCAGGAGTTTTGGTTTACTATGAAGCAGAAAAACTCACCCTGTCTTTGTGGTGGAGAATAAGGTTCTTGGCAAAATGATGAAGTAATAATAAAAATAGGTACCATATATAAGGCCTAACTGTGTGCAAGATGTTATTCTAAGTGTTTCCCATATATTAACACATTTAATCTTTCCAACAGCTCTATGAGTTAGGTACTCGTATTATCCCCGTTAGATGGGTGAGAAAATTCGCCCATAGGAAAGTGAGGTAATGCTGAATGTCACATGGCTAGTGAGATGGCAAAGCCGAGATCTTAATCCAGGCAGCCTGACTCTAAAATCTGCCCTCTTCATCACTATATTCTATCTCATTCTATTATACTGTGGTGTTTGATTTCAACTCGTCTTCTTTCACACCTCATAAATAACTTATCTGTGCCCTTCTTTTCTTACATGGTGCAACCCTTCCTACTCCCCTAAGGAGCCAGTGCCTTCCTGACCTTTTCTCTACTATTAAAAATTACTCTCTGGAAAGAAGCTAATAAGCCTATTCATTCATTCATACTGAGGAACGAATGATTGATATGGTTTAATATAAAATAAGACTTTTCCAGGGTTGAGATTTTGGGGGTGCAGGGAGTGTTAAGGGACCATAAATTCTTAACCAAAACTCTGTTGAAATTTAAAGTAAATATGGGTAACCAAGGGATCACTGAAGAAATCAAAGAGGAAATCAAAAAATACCTAGAAACAAGTGACAATGAAAACACGATGACTCAAAACCTATGGATGCAGCAAAAGCAGTTCTAAGAGGGAAGTTTATAGCAATACAATCCTACCTTAAGAAACAAGAAACATCTCAAATAAACAACCTAACCTTACACCTAAAGCAATTAGAGAAAGAAGAACAAAAACCCCCAAAATTAGCAGAAGGAAAGAAATCATAAAGATCAGATCAGAAATAAATGAAAAAGAAAGGAAGGAAATGATAGCAAAGTTCAATAAAACTAAAAGCTGGTTCTTTGAGCAGGTAAACAAAATTGATAAACCATTAGCCAGACTCATCAAGAAAAAAAGGGAGAAGACTCAAATCAATAGAATTAGAAATGAAAAAGGAGAAGTAACAACTGACACTGCAGAAATACAAAGGATCATGAGAGATTACTACAAGCAACTCTATGCCAATAAAATGGACAACCTGGAAGAAATGGACAAAATTCTTAGAAATGTACAACCTTCCGAGACTGAACCAGGAAGAAATAGAAAATATGAACAGACCAATCACAAGCACTGAAATTGAAACTGTGATTAAAAATCTTCCAACAAACAAAAGCCCAGGACCAGGTGGCTTCACAGGCAAATTCTATCAAACATTTAGAGAAGAGCTAACACCTATCCTCCTCAAACTCTTCCTAAATGTAGCAGAGGGAGGAACACTCCCAAACTCATTCTACGAGGTCACCATCACCCTGATACCAAAACCAGACAAAGATGTCACAAAAAAAAACTACAGACCAATATCACTGATGAACATAGATGCAAAAATCCTCAACAAAATACTAGCAAACAGAATCCAACAGCACATTAAAAGGATCATACACCATGATCAAGTGGGGTTTATCCCAGGAATGCAAGGATTCTTCAATATACGCAAATCAATCAACGTGATACACCATATTAACAAATTGAAGGAGAAAAACCATATGATCATCTCAATAGATGCAGAGAAAGCTTTTGACAAAATTTAACACCATTTATGATAAAAACCCTCCAGAAAGTAGGCACAGAGAGAAGTTACCTCAACATAATAAAGGCCATATATGACAAACCCACAGCAAACATCGTCCTCAGTGGTGAAAAACTGAAACCGTTTCCACTAAGATCAGGAACAAGACAAGGTTGCCCACTCTCACCACTATTATTCAACATAGTTTTGGAAGTTTTAGCCACAACAATCAGAGAAGAAAAAGAAATAAAAGGAATCCAAATCGGAAAAGAAGAAGTAAAGCTGTCACTGTTTGCAGATGACACGATACTGTACATAGAGAATCCTAAAGATGCTACCAGAAAACTACTAGAGCTAATCAATGAATTTGGTAAAGTAGCAGGATACAAAATTAATGCACAGAAATCTCTTGCATTCCTATACACTAATGATGAAAAATCTGAAAGTGAAATTAAGAAAACACTCCCATTTACCACTGCAACAAAAAGAATAAAATACCTAGGAGTAAACCTCCCTAGGGAGACAAAAGACCTGAATGCAGAAAACTATAAGACACTGATGAAAGAAATTAAAGATGATACAAATAGATGGAGAGATATACCATGTTCTTGGATTGGAAGAGTCAACATTGTGAAAATGACTATACTACCCAAAGCAATCTACAGATTCAATGCAATCCCTATCAAACTACCACTGGCATTTTTCACAGAACTAGAACAAAGAATTTCACAATGTGTATGGAAACACAAAAGACCCCAAATAGCCAAAGTAATCTTGAGAAAGAAAAACAGAGCTGGAGGAATCAGGCTCCTGGACTTCAGACTATAATCTACAGTAATCAAGACAGTATGGTACTGGCATAAAAACAGAACTATAGATCAGTGGAACAGGATAGAAAGCCCAGAGATAAACCCATGCACATATGGTCACCTTATCTTTGATAAAGGAGGCAAGAATATACAGTGGAGAAAAGACAGTCTCTTCAATAAGTGGTGCTGGGAAAACTGGACAGCTACATGTAAAAGAATGAAATTAGAACACTCCCTAACACCATACACAAAAATAAACTCAAAATGGATTAAAGACCTAAATGTAAGGCCAGACACTGTCAAACTCTTAGAGGAAAACATAGGCAGAACACTCTATGACATACATCACAGCAAGATTCTTTTTGACCCAGCTCCTAGAGAAATGGAAATAAAAACACAAATAAACAAATGGGACCTAATGAAACTTAAAAGCTTTTGCACAGCAAAGGAAACCATAAACAAGATGAAAAGACAGCCCTCAGAATGGGAGAAAGTATTTGCAAATGAAGCAACTGACAAAGGATTAATATGCAAAATTTACAAGCAGCTCATGCAGCTCAATATCAAAAAAACAAACAACCCAATCCAAAAATGGGCAGAAGACCTAAACAGACATTTCTCCAAAGAAGATATACAGATTGCCAACAAACACATGAAAGAATGCTCAACATCATTAATCATTAGAGAAATGCAAATCAAAACTACAATGCGATATCACCTCACACCGGTCAGAATGGCCATCATCAAAACATCTACAAACAATAAATGCTGGAGAGGGTGTGGAGAAAAGGGAATCCTCTTGCACTGTTGGTGGGAATGTAAATTGATACAGCCACTATGGAGAACAGTATAGAGGTTCCTTAAAAAACTAAAATTAGAACTACCATACAACCCGGCAATCCCACTACTGGGCATATACTCTGAGAAAACCATAATTCAAAAAGAGTCATGTACCACAATGTTCATTACAGCTCTATTTCCAAAGCCAGGACATGGAAGCAACCTAAGTGTCCATGGACAGATGAATGGATAAAGAAGATGTGGCACATATATACAATGGAATATTACTCAGCCATAAAAAGAAACGAAATGGAGTTATTTGTAGTGAGGTGGATGGACCTAGAGTCTGTCATACAGAGTGAAGTAAGTCAGAAAGAGAAAAACAAATACCAGATGCTAACACATATATATGGAATCTAAAAAAAAAGAAATGGTCATGAAGAACCTAGGGGCAAGACGGCAATAAAGATGCAGATGTAGAGAATGGACTTGAGGATATGGAGAGGGGGAAGGGTAAGCTGGGACAAAGTGAGAGAGTGGCATGGACATATATACACTACCAAATGTAAAATAGATAGCTAGTGGGAAGCAGTCGCATAGCATAGGGAGATCAGCTCGGTGCTTTGTGACCAGCTAGAAGGGTGGGATAAGGAGGGTGGGAGGGAGGGAGATGCAAGAGGGAAGAGATATGGGGATATATGTATATGTATAACTTATTCACTTTGTTATAAAGCAGAAACTAACACATCATTGTAAAGCAATTATACTCCAATAAAAATGTTAAAAAAATAAAGTAAATATGGGGACTTCCTTGGTGGTCCAGTGGCTAAGACTCTGCGCTCCCAATATAGGGGGGCCCCGGTTCAATCCCTGGTCAGGAGACTAGGTCCCGCATGCCTCAACTAAGAGTTTGCATGCTGCAACTAAAGATTGTGGGAACATACTGCAACTAAAAATAAATAAATAAATAAAAAATAAAGTAAATATGGGCATGGGAGGATAAGTCAGATGTATGACCTCTGTGCCCTTCAAATTATGCCATTATTTAGCTGGCCCAGGGCTTGTAGAAATCCTTCTAGAAGAAATGAGGTAGGAACCTAAAAGTGGGAATGGAAGTAATAAGAGGTATATCTTTATTATATTGATTCAGTGATTTTAGAAGTGCCCTGTCATTTCCCTAATTAATTATCAAGTAAAAGAGTTCTATTATAACCCCAAGAGACATAGACCCCAGGAGAAAGCTTAAATTTGAACAGTCATAACTGAAAAGAGATAATCCCATTCTAGGGTTTAAGTGTTCATGCATTTACATCTGAATTGAGGTAGATCCAAGGATTGATTTTGTTCCTTCATTTCCTGCAGAAATAAAACCCTCTCAGACGGGTCTATGATTTATATGCTCTAGGAGTCGTACAGTCTGGGGATATTACTCTAGAGTTATCCTTGATATCTTTTTCTTATTCCACACCAGTCAGTCATCAAGCCCTTTTGCTTCTTTCTTAACAAGGTTTCCCATATATTTCAATCTAGCTCAGTTCAAAGAATGCTTATTGAGTGCCTGTTTGATGCTAGATACTGTGCTCTGAGCATACAAGTAACCCTGTCTCAGATTTCTCATTTTCTAGAAGAGAATACAGCATGATACAAGCAACCATAGAAATGTGTTTAAATACAGAAGCAGTATACAGGAGAGAATTACTCTTCCAGGGAAGGTCAGAAAGACTTGCAAAAGAGGTGATGCTTGAATAGGGTTTTCAAGGATGAGTAGGAGTTCTTCAGAAGGGGGAAGGGGAGCAAAATGTTCTAGCTAGAATGCAACGCATACAGAAAGACATGGAAGCATAGCACAGTGTAGCCTGGCAGCTACAAGTAGTATTGCTATAGAATAGATGGAGCTTGAGTCAAGGGGTGGTGGAAGATTATCTGTTTTTGCTCTTTTCAGTGTCAGCATCTTCATATGCCTAGAGCACCAACTTGTTTATCTCCATGTCTGTGATTAAAGGCCTGGTCTTTTTTCGGTACTCTGCTAAAGTCTTACCTATCCTATATGCCACTACTTGAGACTTTAGCCACTGTATCTTGACACCTAAGTATTTGTGTACAGTATGTGTCCTCAGTCCTCAACTCTCAGTGGAGTGACAACTTTCACTTGTATCTATCTATGTGGTCATAGAAGTTTCACAATCAGATTTGCATATAGTAATTTTGAAAATCTTTTGGAGTTAAGGGACTAATATGAAAATAGTACTTTGTTTGTCACAATAATGTAATTTACTCTGCTATCAAATAATTCAGTTCAGCAAGTGTGTTTTTCTGCTCTCTGTCTATGCATAATACTGAGAAAATATACAATGGAAGAAAACAGGAAGAGGATACGTTCCTTACGTATCTGAGAGTAAAGGCTTTACTTAAACATATTTATACTCATGTAGTTTCTGGCTTTCATTAATTCTCTAAGATAGAGAAATCATAGAGAACTGCTTATTCAGTTTCTTCTGTTCATCATAAAATTTGAAAACATAAACACAGAGGATGACTACTTATTAAATGAATATACTGCTTTAAATAGTTTCTTTTAATATTTATTTTATTTTTATTTATTTATTTTCCTTATTTTTTTGGCTGCATCGGGTCTTAGTTGCGGCATACAGGATCTTCCATTATGGCTTCCTTGCGGCACGCAGGTTTCTCTCTAGTTGTGGCGTGCAGATTTTCTCTTCTCTAGTTGTGGTGCACGGGCTCCAGGGCGCATGGGCTCTGTGTTTTGTGGCATGCGGGCTCTCTCGTTGAGGTGTGCAAGCTTAGTAGTTGTGGTGCACAGGCTTAGTTGCCCCGCAGCATGTGGGATCTTAGTTCCCCAGCCAGGCATTGAACCCGCATCCCTGAATATACTGCTTTAAATTGAAGTTATGTGGAAAATACCATCAAAGCAAACTGACTTTTATGTTAATTTATTTGTTACTTCTTTTTTCAGGATGCTGGGCAGTTTTATGCTAAATATAAAGAAACAAGATTGAAGGAAAAGGAAGATGCATTGACTAGAGCTGAACTTGAAACACTTCAAAGTGAGTTTTAAACATTTTCTTACTGTATTAACTAAAACTGATTATTTAAATTTGGATTTTCCCTTAAATTCAGCAGTAATTAAATTTTTTGTGCTTTCTTTGCTACTCTCTAAATGGAGTTACTTGTACTTAATATACTATATGTGGAAAATACTATATTAGTAATTTCTGAACCACCCACAGCTCAATATCAGGAGGGATAAAATTAACATGGGGTCATATAGTTCCTTTAATCTGAGAGGCATCCAAAATCTAGAAAGTCCTTAAATACTCCAGTGCTGCAGTTGCCATTGATATTTAGTGCTGAGTCTATCCAATTGATCACCAACTTGCTGTATTAACAGTAGTAAACAGGAAGCCTGAAAATGTCAATGATTTTTGTTTTGAAAGCCTTTGTTTCATTTGCATTATTGTTATATAACACGAAAAACCTTGGCTAAAGTGTCAGTATGTTGAAGTCTTCCATTGAACACTAAAGACAGCTCTTGCTGATTTTAGGAAAAGTTGAACATACTATTAAAGGTGACATTTTCCCAGCCCTGGTCTTTTTGTCTAAGTTTCTATATCTACATCTTTCCCACACAAATACGTTCTGTCCCTTTACGTTGCTTTATCTTTATCCAGAGCATTTAACACTACTTAACTTTAATTTATATATTCATTTTGTTTACTGTCTGGTCCCCCCAATAGAATGTAAGCTTCATGAGGGTAAGGACTTTATCTGTTTTGTTCGCTGTTATGACTGTCCAAGGACCTTAAAGAGTCCCTGGCACATAGTAGGTTCTCAGTATGTTGACTGAATTCATGGAGGTGAAGTCTATTTTTTAAAAAATTCCAATATGAGTGTTTTTGGTTCAAACTTCATTTCTGAATGCTGTGCATGGTACCAATCTGGGCACAGAAGACAGTGTAAACACCCTTAATACCTGGTCACTTCACGCCTATAAATGTATATAAATACACAGCATGTGTAGTTTAGAAAACAACTTGTGTGCTTTTAAGGGTATACAGTAAAAGCTTTTCTGCAGCGCATAGAAGTCACTTAGCCAAATCAAACTGGAAAAGAGCAACTGTGGTATTAGTATACCACACATTCAGTTCACACTTTCAATATATATAGAAAAATGGTGATGGCTATTTCCCTTCATATACTGAAAGTCTAGCTTTCTGTCTTTACCCTGACACTGACCATGGTTTGAGAATAGAGGAGAATTATGTTCTCTCCAAACCCAAAGAGTACACTGCTCCTACCTAAATGTGTGACTTTGAGGGTTTTACTTTCCTTATCTGTCAGAAAAACATGTCAGACTAGATGATCCCAGTATTAGTTTTCTATTTTTGCTCTAACAAATGGCCACAAATTTAGTGGCTTAAACACAAATGTATTATCTTATAGTTGTATGGGTCAGAGTCTGACATGAGTCTCACTGGGCTAAAATCAAGGTTATCAAGCAAGGCTGCATTCCTTCTCCAGCTTCTAGAGGCCTTCCACACTCCTTGGATCTTGGCCCCCTTCCTCTTTCTTCAGATCCAGCAATGTTTCATCTCTCTGACTATTCTGTAGTCACATCTCTGGCTGATCATAACTGGGAAAAGTTCTCTGCTTTTTTTTTTTTTTTTTTAAACATCTTTATTGAAGTATAATTGCCTTACAATGGTGTGTTAGCTTCTGCTTTATAACAAAGTGAATCAGTTATACATATACAATATGTTCCCATTTCTCTTCCCTCTTGCATCTCCCTCCCTCCCACCCTCCCCATCCCACCCCTCTAGGTGGTCACAAAGCACCGAGCTGATCTCCCTGTGCTATGCGGCTGCTTCCCACTAGCTATCTATTTTACATTTGGTAGTGTATATATGTCCATGACACTCTCTTACCCTGTCACATCTCACCCCACCCCCTCCCCATATCCTCAAGTCCATTCTCTAGTAGGTCTGTGTCTTTATTCCCGTCTTGCCACTAGGTTCTTCATGGCCTTTTTTTTTTTTTTCCCTTAGATTCCGTATATATGTGTTAGCATACTGTATTTGTTTTTCTCTTTCTGACTTCACTCTGTATGACAGACTCTAACTCCATCCACCTCATTACAAATACCTCCATTTCATTTCTTTTTATGGCTGAGTAATATTCCATTGTATATATGTGCCACAGCTTCTTTATCCATTCATCTGTCGATGGACATTTAGGTTGCTTCCATGTCCTGGCTATTGTAAATAGAGCTGCAATGAACATTGTGGTACATGACACTTTTTGACCTATGGTTTTCTCAGGGTATATGCCCAGTAGTGGGATTGCTGGGTCGTATGGTAGTTCTATTTGTAGTTTTTTAAGGAACCTCCATACTGTTGTCCATAGTGGCTGTATCAATTTACATTCCCACCAACAGTGCAAGAGTGTTCCCTTTCCTCCACACCCTCTCCAGCATTTATTGTTTCTAGATTTTTTGATGATGGCCATTCTGACTGGTGTGAGATGATATCTCATTGTAGTTTTGATTTGCATTTCTCTAATGATTAATGATGTTGAGCATTCTTTCATGTGTCTGTAGGCCATCTGTATATCTTCTTTGGAGAAATGTCTATTTAGGTCTTCTGCCCATTTTTGGATTGGGTTGTTCGTTTTTTTGTTATTGAGCTGCATGAGCTGCTTGTAAATCTTGGAGATTAATCCTTTGTCAGTTGCTTCATTTGCAAATATTTTCTCCCATTCTGATGGTTGTCTTTTGGTCTTGTTTATGGTTTCCTTTGCTGTGCAAAAGCTTTTAAGTTTCATTAGGTCCCATTTGTTTATTTGTGTTCTTATTTCCATTTCTCTGGGAGCTGGGTCAAAAAGAATCTTGCTGTGATGTATGTCATAGAGTGTTCTGCCTATGTTTTCCTCTAAGAGCTTGATAGTGTCTGCCCTTACACTTAGGTCTTTAATCCATTTTGAGTTTATTTTTGTGCATGGTGTCAGGGAGTGTTCTAATTTCATACTTTTACATGTACCTGTCCAATTTTCCCAGCACCACTTATTGAAGAGGCTGTCTTTTCTCCACTGTATATGCTTGCCTCCTTTATCAAAGATAAGGTGACCATATGTGTGTGGGTTTATCTCTGGGCTTTCTATCCTGTTCCATTGATCTGTATTTCTGTTTTTGTGCCAGTACCAAACTGTCTTGATTACTGAAGCTTTGTAATATAGTCTGAAGTCAGGGAGCCTGATTCCCCCAGCTCCATTTTTCGTTCTCAAGATTGCTTTGGCTATTCGGGGTCTTTTGTGTTTCCATACAAATTGTGAAATTTTTTGTTCTGGTTCTGTGAAAAATGCCAGTGGTAGTTTGATAGGGATTGCATTGAATCTGTAGATTGCTTTGGGTAGTAGAGTCATTTTCACAATGTTGATTCTTCCAATCCAGGAACATGGTATATCTCTCCATCTATTTGTATCATCTTTAATTTCTTTCATCAGTGTCTTATAATTTTCTGCATACAGGTCTTCTGTCTCCTTAGGTAGGTTTATTCCTAGATATTTTATTCTTTTTGTTGCAATGGTAAACGGGAGTGTTTTCTTGATTTCACTTTCAGATTTTTCGTCATTAGTGTATAGAAATGCAAGAGATTTCTGTGCATTAATTTTGTATCCTGCTACTTTACCAAATTCATTGATTAGCTCTAGGAGTTTTCTGGTAGCATCTTTAGGATTCTCTATGTATAGTATCGTGTCATCTGCAAATAGTGACAGCTTTACTTCTTCTTTTCCGATTTGGATTCCTTTTATTTCTTTGTCTTCTCTGATTGCTGTGGCTAACACTTCCAAAACTATGTTGAATAATAGTGGTGAGAGTGGGCAACCTTGTCTTGTTCCTGATCTTAGTGGAAATGGTTTCAGTTTTTCACCATTGAGGACAATGTTGGCTGTGGGTTTGTCATATATGGCCTTTATTATGTTGAGGAAAGTTCCCTCTATGCCTACTTTCTGCAGGGCTTTTATCATAAATGGGTGTTGAATTTTGTCGAAAGCTTTCTCTGCATCTATTGAGATGATCATATGGTTTTTCTCCTTCAATTTGTTAATATGGTGTATCACATTGATTGATTTGCGTATATTGAAGAATCCTTGCATTCCTGGGATAAACCCCACTTGATCATGGTGTATGATCCTTTTAATGTGCTGTTGGATTCTGTTTGCTAGTATTTTGTTGAGGATTTTTGCATCTATGTTCATCAGTGATATTCGCCTGTAGTTTTCTTTCTTTGTGACATCTTTGTCTGGTTTTGGTATCAGGGTGATGGTGGCCTCGTAGAATGAGTTGGGGAGTGTTCCTCCCTCTGCAATATTTTGGAAGAGTTTGAGAAGGATAGGTGTTAGCTCTTCTCTAAATGTTTGATAGAATTCACCTGTGAAGCCGTCTGGTCCTGGGCTTTTGTTTGTTGGAAGATTTTTAATCACAGTTTCAATTTCAGTGCTTGTGATTAGTCTGTTCATATTTTCTATTTCTTCCTGGTTCAGTCTCGGCAGTTTGTGCATTTCTAAGAATCTGTCCATTTCTTCCAGGTTGTCCATTTTATTGGCATAGAGTTGCTTGTAGTAATCTCTCATGATCTTTTGTATTTCTGCAGTGTCAGTGGTTACTTCTCCTTTTTCATTTCTAATTCTATTGATTTGAGTCTTCTCCCTTTTTCTCTTGATGAGTCTGGCTAATGGTTTATCAATTTTGTTTATCTTCTCAAAGAACCAGCTTTTAGTTTTATTGATTTTTGCTATTGTTTCCTTCATTTCTTTTTCATTTATTTCTGACCTGATCTTTATAATTTCTTTCCTTCTGCTAGCTTTGGGGTTTTTTTGTTCTTCTTTCTCTAATTGCTTTAGGTGCAAGGTTAGGTTGTTTATTCGAGATGTTTCCTGTTTCTTGAGGTAGGCTTGTATTGCTATAAACTTCCCTCTTAGCACTGCTTTTGCTGCGTCCCATAGGTTTTGGGTTGTCGTATCTCCATTGTCATTTGTTTCTAGGTATTTTTTGATTTCCCCTTTGATTTCTTCAGTGATCACTTCGTTATTAAGTAGTGTATTGTGTAGCCTCCATGTGTTTGTATTTTTTTACAGATCTTTTCCTGTAATTGATATCTAGTCTCATAGCGTTGTGGTCGGAAAAGATACTTGATACTATTTCAATTTTCTTAAATTTACCAAGGCTTGATTTGTGACCCAAGATATGATCTATCCTGGAGAATGTTCCATGAGCACTTGAGAAAAATGTGTATTCTGTTGTTTTTGGGTGGAATGTCCTATAAATATCAATTAAGTCCATCTTGTTTAATGTATCATTTAAAGCTTGTGTTTCCTTATTTATTTTCATTTTGGATGATCTGTCCATTGGTGAAAGTGGGGTGTTAAAGTCCCCTACTATGATTGTGTTGCTGTTGATTTCCCCTTTTATGGCTGTTAGTATTTGCCTTATGTATTGAGGTGCTCCTATGTTGGGTGCATAAATATTTACAATTGTTATACCTTCTTCTTGGATCGATCCCTTGATCATTATATAGTGTCCTTCTTTGTCTCTTGTAATAGTCTTTATTTTAAAGTCTATTTTGTCTGATATGAGAATTGCTACTCCAGCTTTCTTTTGATTTCCATTTGCATGGAATATCTTTTTCCATCCCCTCACTTTCAGTCTGTATGTGTCTCTAGGTCTGAAGTGGGTCTCTTGTAGACAGCATATATATGGGTCTTGTTTTTGTATCCATTCAGCCAGCCTGTGTCTTTTGGTGGGAGCATTTAATCCATTTACATTCAAGGTAATTATCGATATGTATGTTCCTATTCCCATTTTCTTAAATGTTTTGGGTTTGTTATTGTAGGTGTTTTCCTTCTCTTGTGTTTCTTGCCTAGAGAAGTTCCTTTAGCATTTGTTGTAAAGCTGGTTTGGTGGTGCTGAACTCTCTCAGCTTTTGCTTGTCTGTAAAGGTTTTAATTTCTCCATCACATATGAATGAGATCCTTGCTGGGTAGAGTAATCTTGGTTGTAGGTTCTTCTCCTTCATCACTTTAAGTATATCCTGCCACTCCCTTCTGGCTTGCAGAGTTTCTGCTGAAAGATCAGATGTTAACCTTATGGGGATTCCCTTGTGTGTTATTTGTTTTTTTTCCCTTGCTGCCTTTAATATGTTTTCCTTATATTTAATTTTTGACAGTTTGATTAATATGTGTCTTGGCATGTTTCTCCTTGGGTTTATCCTGTATGGGACTCTCTGTGCTTCCAGGACTTGATTAACTATTTCCTTTCCCATATTAGGGAAGTTTTCAACTATAATCTCTTCAAATATTTTCTCAGTCCCTTTCTTTTTCTCTTCTTCTTCTGGGACCCCTATAATTCGAATGTTGGTGCGTTTAATGTTGTCCCAGAGGTCTCTGAGACTGTCCTCAGTTCTTTTCATTCTTTTTTCTTTATCCTGCTCTGCAGTAGTTATTTCCACCATTTTATCTTCCAGGTCACTTATCCTTTCTTCTGCCTCAGTTATTCTGCTATTGATCCCATCTAGAGTATTTTTAATTTCATTTATTGTGTTTTTCATCATTGCTTGGTTCCTCTTTAGTTCTTCTACGTCCTTGTTAAATGTTTCTTGCATTTTGTCTATTCTATTTCCAAGATTTTGGATCATCCTTACCATCATTATTCTGAATTCTTTTTCAGGTAGACTACCTATTTCCTCTTCATTTGTTAAGTCTAGTGTGTTTTGACCCTGCTCCTTCATCTGCTGTGTGTTTTTCTGTCGTCTCATTTTGCTTATCTTACTGTGTTTGGGGTCTCCTTATAACAGGTTGCAGGTTTGTAGTTCCCGTTGTTTTTGGTATCTGTCCCCAGTGGGTAAGGTTGGTTCAGTGGGTTGTGTAGGCTTCCTGGTGGAGGGAACTAGTGCCTGAGCTCTGGTGGATGAGGCTGGATCTTGTCTTTCTGGTGGGCACGTCCACGTCTGGTGGTGTATTTTGGGGTGTCTGTGGCCTTATTATGATTTTAGGCAGCCTCTCTGCTAATGGATGGGGCTGTGTTCCTGTCTTGCTAGTTGTTTTGCATAGGGTGTTCAGCACTGTAGCTTGCTGGTCATTGAGTGATGCTGGGTCTTGATGATGAGATGGAGATCTCTGAGAGATTTTTGCCGTTTGGTATTACGTGGAGCTGGGAGGTCTCTTGTGGACCAGTGTCCTGAAGTTGGCTCTCCCACCTCCGAGGTACGGCCCTGATGCCTGGCTGAAGCACCAAGAGCCTTTCGTCCACACGGCTCAGAGTAAAAGGGAGAAAAAATGAAAGAAAGAAAGAAAGAAAAGAAAGAAAAGAAAAGAAAGAAAGAAAGAAAGAAAGAAAGAAAGAAAGAAAGGCTATAATATAGTGAAGTAAAATAAAGCAATTATAAAGCAAAGCTATACAGACAAAATCTCCCCCAGAAGCATAAACATATACACTCACAAAAAAAAGGGAAAAGGGGAAAAATTAATATATCCTGCTCCCAAAGTCCACCTCCTGAATTTGGGATGATTCGTTGTCTATTCAGGTATTCAACAGATGCAGGCACATCAAGTTGTTTGTGGAGTTTTAATCCGCTGCTTCTGAGGCTGCTGGGAGAGATTTCCCCTCCTCGTCTCTGTTCGCACAGCTCCTGGGGATCAGCTTTGGATTTGGACCCGCCTCTGCGTGTAGGTCGCCTGAGGGCGTCTGTTCCCCGCCCAGACAGGACGGGGTTAAAGGAGCAGCTGCTTCGGGGGCTCTGGCTCACCCAGGCCGTGGGGAGGGAGGGGTACAGAGGAGGCGGGGTGAGCCTGCGGCATCAGAGGCCGGCGTGACGTTGCAGCAGCCTGAGGCACGCAGTGCGTTCTCCCGGGGAAGTTGTCCCTGGATCACGGGACGCTGGCAGTGGCGGGCTGCACAGGCTCCCGGGAGGGGCCGTGTGGAGAGTGACCTGTGCTCGCACACAGGCTTTTTGGAGGCAGCAGCAGCAGCCCCAGCGTCTCACGCCCGTCTCTGGGGTCCGCGCTGATAGCCGCGGCTCGCGCCAGTCTCTGGAGTTCGTTTAGGCGGCGCTCTGAATCCCCTCTCCTTGCGCGCCGCGAAACAAAGAGGCAAGAAAAAGTCTCTTGCCTCTTCGGCAGCTGCAGACTTTTTCCCGGTCTCCCTCCCAGCCAGCTGTGGTGCACTAACCCCTTCAGGCTGTGTTCACGCCGCCAACCCCAGTCCTCTCCCTGTGATCCCACCGAAGCCCGAGCCTCCGCTCCCAGCCCCGCCCGCCCCGGCGGGGGAGCAGACAAGCCTCTCCGGCTGGTGAGCGCTGCTCGGCGCCGAGCCTCTGTGTGGGAGTCTCTCCGTTTTTCCCTCTGCGCCCCTGTTGCTGTGGGATCCGTGCTGATAGCCGCGGCTCGCGCCAGTCTCTGGAGTTCGTTTAGGCGGCACTCTGAATCTCCTCTCCTCGCGCACCAGGAAACAGGGAAGAAAAAGTCTCTTGCCTCTTTGGCAGCTGCAGACTTTTTCCCGGTCTCCCTCCCAGCCAGCTGTGGTGCACTAACCCCTTCAGGCTGTGTTCACGCCGCCAACCCCAGTCCTCTCCCAGCTATCCGACCGAAGCCCGAGCCTCAGCTCCCAGCCCCGCCCGCCCCGGCGGCTGAGCAGACAAGCCTCTCGGGCTGGTGAGTGCTGGTCAGCGCCGAGCCTCCGTGCGGGAAGTGCGGGAATCTCTCCGCTTTGCCCTCCACACCCCTGTGGCTGCGCTCTCCTCCGTGGCTCCGAAGCTTCCCCCCTCTGCCACCCGCAGTCTCTGCCCGCGAAGGGGCTTCCTAGTGCGTGGAAATCTTTCCTCCTTCACAGCTCCCTCCCACTGGTGCAGGTGCCGTCCCTATTCTTTTGTCTCTGTTATTTCTTTTTTCTTTTGCCCTACCCAAGTACGGGGGGAGTTTCTTGCCTTTTGGGAGGTCTGACGTTTTCTGCCAGCGTTCAGTGGGTGTTCTGTAGGAGCAGTTCCACGTGTAGATGTATTTCTACTGTATCTGTAGGAAGGAAGGTGATATCTGCGTCTTACTCTTCTGCCATCTTCTCTCCTCCCCAAGTTCTCTGCTTTTAAGGACTTGTGATTAGATTGCGCCAACTTGGATAATTCAAGATAGTCTCCTATCTCAAGCTTACTCACATCTGCAAAGTCTCTTTTGCCATGTAAGGTAAAATAGTCCCAGGTTCTGGGGATTAGAACATGGTCATGGTTAGGGGACCATTTTTTGCCTTATACAACCTTCAGGTGTCTGGGCAGCTTTAGAACAGGGACTTTCTTTTTCATCTTTGTGTCTGCAGCATTGAATATAGTGTCCTGGCACATAGTAAAGGTTTAATAAATGGATGAATGACTAAATATATGAATTAATGTAATCCCATGAATATTAATGAGTGTTAGTGAAGAAGAAAACAAACTTACGGTTACCGGAGGGAAAGGGGTGGGGAGGGAAAAATTGGGAGATTGGGATTGACATATACACACTGCTCCATATAAAATAGATAATAAGGACCTACTGTATAGCACAGGGAACTAGTCTCATTACTCTGTAATGACCTATATGGGAAAAGAATCTAAAAAAGAGTGGATATATGTATATGTATAGCTGATTCACTTTGCTGTACAGCAGAAACTAACACAACATTTTAAATCAACTATACTCCAATAAAAAATAAAGTTTCAACAGTTACAAACACAAAATAATATTCAGATAAACTATATCATTGTTTAAAGCAGACTTCTGTTTAAGAGGGGAAAGTTTAGGATGTTAGAGAATTACGTATTAAGGTTGACTGATGTGTGTTTTGCAGAGTAAGGGTGGACAAATGATTATTATTGTTATATTATTATTGTTTTATTATTGGTATATATACCAAAGATTGAAACAGAAGTTGATGTTAGAGCAATTGTTGAAATAGTTTTAATTAAATTGAATAAATCAATGAATAAATGAAACTTTAAATGTAATTTTTATATAATTGTTATTTTTTAAGTAAAACTGTTACATAAAAATTTTCTAAGCCTTTTAAGACTAGTCAAAAGGAGAGGGGGAAATCACATTTACAAGAAAAGAGAAAAATATCACACTAAACCAAAATTTACCTGTAGAGGCAGTATGAATACACTAATTTCATTGCTTTCATAGTCATGTCTTCATGACTATTTTTCCAAAATTGATCAGAGACTTTTGTTCTGCCTAAGAATTTGATAACAGTTCTCAAGCAGATTTGATAATGCTCTTTAAAAATTTTTTTTTTAATTTTTATTTTTAAATTGAAGTAGAGTTGATTTACAGTGTTTCAGTTATACAGCAAAGTTATTCAGCTATACATATACATATATATCTATTCTTTTTTAGATTCTTTTCCATTATAGGTTACTGTAAGGTATTTAATATAGTTCCTTGTGCTATACAGTAGGTCCTTGTTGTTTATCTATTTTATATATAGAGGTGTATATCTGTTCATCTCAAAGACCAAATTTATCCCTCCCTCTCTTTTGCCCCGCTAACCGTAAGTTTTTCTATGTCTGGGAGTCTCTTTCTGTTTTATAAATAAGTTCATTTGTATCATTTTCTTTAGATTCCACATATAAGTGATATCATATGATATTTGTTATAATAATTTGTTATTATTGTTTAATAAAAAATATTGTGTAAAGAAGCATTAATTTAAAAATAGGTAAATATCTGAAAACTCTGTATGCCAGCAAAAATGTGTGATAGTCTTCTAAAAAGTTGGAAAATTCATTACTAGCTTATGGTTTCTTGAAACTGAAAATGAGGAAATTAAATGCCAGAAACTTTATTAAAAACAATACTCATCCTAGGCTCTTAGTAATAAGACTTCTGTCGCTCATGTTTTGATATCAGTAGTATATTTAGAAAAGGTGATGGTATCAACATTAAGAATGTTAAAGAACAGTCACATTACTGTTAATAACGTCAAAAGCTGTCATGTATTTTTAAATGTAGTCTCTAATGGTTACATGCAAAGAATCTTTTAATTAATTTTGTTAACTTCATTACAGTGTTCTACATTGTATACTTAAGAACTAATACATAAAGGCCCCAAATCCCCCAGTGTGCATTTCATTTGCCCCCATCCTTCTTAATTTTAAAGACCATCATTGGAATACTGAGTTCATAATAACATTTCCATCTGCTTAATTGAGTAAATGCATCTCATGCAGATTAGCAATAGCTATTTTATGCTGCCTGTTTTTCATGACCTAATTGCTAATCTGCCCTCAAGTCTGTTTGCTTTACTGCTGAGATTGTGCAGAGTCGTCTAAGGGCTACACTAGAACTACATTGAGTAGGGTGTGGTGGTCTTACTTACTAAAATGGTATTTTAGAGGGGGAAATCTGAAAAAGGGTAATTTCTTAAAAATAAATATCATTCTTCTGGGAAGTCTTTATGGAAAAAAATGTGATGATTTATTTGGAAATTTTTGAGCATTTCTTTCTTTATTATAAACTTTTAATCAATTTTATGTTTTAGGTTTAAATCCAAGGTGAATATTTATAAATATAAGACTTTTTCAGTGTTAATAATATTTCTATACATTCTCTAATTATATGAGTTTTAATCTAAGTCAATAGATGTGAGTTCCAAGTACTATAATGAAACAGCCCATATTGTGAATGGAAAAAAATGAGTTATTTTATGAAGAAATTGATTGTAAAGGTTAAAATTTGAATAGAGAAAAGAGGGGAGGAAGGGTAGAAGGAAAACTCAGTATTTCCCTTTTTTTACTGTGTACTTTATATGAGTTAAGAACAAAAGCAAAATCAAATAATCAAAACCCTACTGTCAAGTACTTCTTTTTTGTCGGCAGAGATAATCATTCCAGACGTTATATTTTTCTTCTTGTTGTGTGGTCCCCACTCCATGCCCCAGTGATGGCCTAAGTAGGGGTGCCAAGGGGACAGTAAGAACGTGGTAGACAGAATATATCTCTTTAGGGTGGCAGGATGGGAAAACATTCACCTTCCCTAAGGTAATGGAAGACTGGTTTTCTAGAAAACTTAGATTCATGAGGAAAGGAGTTGCTAGTGCTGATTTGTAAGCTAATTCAGGGGTTGATGGAGAAGGAGGACAAAGGAGGTAGGGCAGATGTAATCCCAATGGGTTAGAACATTTTTCCTTTGGTGATATAGGGTGCTCATGGATGGGAGATTACTCTCTGAGATAATTTATGAAAAGGCATATAACACATCACTAGCTCCAGTACATTTGGAAACATGACCAAATAGAAACTCTGTACCTTAACTTACTATATAGTAAAACCTGATAGGAGCCCTAGCCCCAAGAGTTTATATGTAGGCAAAGGATATCTTTAAAATAATATTATTTCCTACGTACTTTGTTCTAATAACAATGGAATGTGAATTTTTAAAATCATATAGCTCAAATACAAATTACAATTGCCTCGATATTTCAAATCATAATGCTGTGATGCTTAAATATATTGCAATCTCAGTTTTCTCACTGAAATGATTCAAAAAAGCATTTATCCAATTTAATATATAAACAATTATGGCTATAGATTAACTGGTCACATTTCAACTAAAATTTTACTTACTAATCTGGAAACGAGTACCTGTTTAATGTAACTGTATATAAAATGATATATCAGTTTATAAGATCCATGCAGGCAGGCATTTTCATCTCTCTTGTTTATAGTCATAACCCCAGCACCTAGAATAATGCCAAGCTTGCGGTAGCTCCTCAGTAACTATTTATTGAAGGAATTAATGAATTTAGAAATACTGTATTGCTCTTTTCTACTTCATACTTCTTAAAGCAATTTATTAAAACTCTTCAGTAACATTTTTGACAAGAGGATTCTTGTCATCAGTAAAACTGCTTTTTGAGTCATCAACACAGTAAATCATCTTTATTTCCATATATAATGAGGTGTGATCTTTTTGATTCCATGTATGAGACTGACAGTGAACATTTTATTCCAAGTCACAAGGACCTATTCATCTAATATTAGGATTTTTTCCTTTTTTTTTTTAATATGATTGTTACAATAAAACCAATGTATTGCTTTATCCCCTCAATAATATTCATTGTGGTAAAATATACATAACAAAATTTACCATCTTAACCATTTCTAAGTACAGCAGAGTTCAGTGGTATTAAATATATTCATAATGTACAACCATCACCCCCCTCCTTCTCCCATAGCTCTTTTCATCTTGCAAAACTGAAACTGTACCCGTTAAATAATAACTCCCCATTCTCACCTCCACCCACCCTGTGGCAACCACTGTTCTGTGATTTTGACTACTCTTAAGTATCTCATATAAGTCTAATCATACAGTATTTATCTTTTTGTGATTGGCTTATTTCACTTTGCATAATGTCCTCAAGATTCATCCATGTTGTAGCATATGTCAGAATTTCCTTCCTTTTTAAGGCTGAATAATATTCCATTGTATGTGTATACTACATTTTGTTTATCCGTCTGTCAATGAACACTTGGGTTGCTTCCACTTTTTAGCTGTTGTGCATAATACTGCTATGAACTTGGGTGTACAGATATCTCTTTGAGTCCCTGGTTTCAGTTCTTCTGGATATATATCCAGAAGTGGAATTTCTGGATCATATGATAATTCTATTTTTACTTTTTTTA
This sequence comes from Balaenoptera borealis, assembly GCF_965194805.1. NCBI lineage: Eukaryota > Metazoa > Chordata > Mammalia > Artiodactyla > Balaenopteridae > Balaenoptera > Balaenoptera borealis. The sequence goes on along the minus strand of NC_138866.1, from coordinate 171,478,019 downwards.
GGAACCTCCATACTGTTTTCCATAGCACAGTACTGTTTTACATTCTCACCAGCAGTGCACAGAGTTCCAACTTCTCCATATCCTTGCCAATGCTTTTTATTTTCTGGGGGTTTTGTGTGTGTGTGTGTGTGTGTGTGTGTGTGTGTGTGTGTGTGTGTGTGTGTGTGTGTTTCCTATAGCCATCCTATTGCGTGTTTCTTTGGAGAAATTACTATTCAAGTGCTGTACCCAATTTTGAATCAGATTGTTTATTTGTTTGTTGTTGAGTTTTAGGAGTTTTCTATATATTCTGTATATTATTCCTTATCAGATACATGATTTGCAAATATTTTCTCCTATTATATTGGTTGCCTTTTTACTCTGTTGATATTGTCTTTTGATGCACAAAATTTTTTAATTTTAATGAAGTCTAATTTGTCTATTTTTTCTTTCATTGCCTATGCCTTTGGTGTCGTATCAAAGAAATCATTGCCAAATCCAGTGTCATGAAGCTTTTGCCCTGTATTTTCTTGGAAGACCTTTAGAGTTTTAGTTCTTAGACTTAGGTCATTGATCCATTTTGAGTTAATTTTTATATATGGTGTTGGGTAAGGGTCCAACTTCTTTATTTTCACATGGTATCTAGCTTTCCCAGCACCATTTGCTGAACTGTTGCTTTTTTTGTTTGTTTTAATTTTTCTTTTTTTAAAATTTCGGCTGTGCTGTGCAGCTTGTAGGATCTCAGTTCCCTGACCAGGGATTGAACCCGGGTCACAGCAGTGAAAGCGCCAAATCCTAACCACTGGACCACCAGGCAACTCCCATGAACTGTTACTTTTCTTTTTTTTTTTTTTTTTAAAGCCTTATTCTTTTTTTAAATTTTATTTATTTATTTATTTATGGCTGTGTTGGGTCTTCGTTTCTGTGCGAGGGCTTTCTCCAGTTGTGGCAAGTGGGGGCCACTCTTCATCGCAGTGCGCGGGCCTCTCACTATCGCGGCCTCTCCCATTGCGGAGCACAGGCTCCAGACGCGCAGGCTCAGTAGTTGTGGCTCACAGGCCCGGCTGCTCTGCGGCATGTGGGATCTTCCCGGACCAGGGCTCGAACCCGTGTCCCCTGCATTGGCAGGCAGACTCCCAACCACTGCGCCACCAGGGAAGCCCAACTGTTACTTTTCTATTTAGCTTTTTACTTTGAAATAATTATAGATTCATAGGAAGTTGCAAAGATAGTACAGAGAGGTCCCATGCACCCTCCTCTCAGTTTCCCCCATTGGTTATCTTATATAACTATAGTATAATATCAAAACTAGGAACTGACATTGATAGAAAATGTATGTATAGTTCTCTGCCATTTTATCACATGCTTATGTTAATGCAGCCACCACCCCAATTATCCGCTACTGCTTTGTGATCACAACCATCACCTTCTCCCATCCCCCCATTATCCCTAACACCTGGCAATTACTAATCTGTTTTTCATCTGTCTAACATTGTAATTTTGACTGTATGATTTAGAGAATGTGAATTCGAGAACCATATAGTATGTGACCTTTTGAGACTGGCTTTTTTCACTCATTGTATTGCCTTTGGGATGTATCCAGGTTGTTCCATGTGTCAGTAATTCATTTCCTTTTATTAATGAATAATATTCCATGGTATGGATGTACCACCGTTTGTTTAACCATTCACGTATTGTAGGACATTTTGGTTGTTTATGGTTTTTGACCGTTACAAATAAGGCTGCTATGAACAGTCATATGTAAATTTTTGTGTGAACCCAGAAGTGCAATTGCTGGGTCATATGATAAGTTTATGCTTAGCGTTTTAAGAAATTGCCAAATTATTTTCCAGAGTTCCCGTACCATTTTATACTCCTACCAGCAATGTATGAGAGATTTAGTCTCTTTGCAGCCTCACCAGAATTTGATATTCTCACTATTCTTTATTTTAGCTATTCTGATAGGTGTGTAGAGATACCTCACCATGGTCTTAACTTGCACTTTCCTAATGGATAGGGATGTTGAAACATCTTTTCACGTGCTTATTTGCCACGTGTATATCCTCTTCAGTAAAATCTTTCTTCATGCCTTTGGCTTGTTTTCTAATTGGATTTTTTTTTTTTTTTTACTATTGAGTTTTAAGAGTCCTTTATATATATGTTCTAGATATGATTCCTCTTTTAGATATGTGGTTTACAAATATGAAATCTTGATTACTGCAGCTCTACAATAATCTCAAAATCAGGTAGAGTGATTCTTCCCACTTTCTTCTTCTTTTTCAAAACGTTTTAGCTATTCTAGTTCCTTTGCCTTTCCATGTAAATTTTAGGGTAATCTTGTGTGTATCTCCAAAAAAAAAATCTTGCTGGAATTTTGATACGAATTACGTTAAACTTGTATATCAATTTGGGGAGAATTGACCTATTTACTATGTTGAGTATATCTTCATTTATTTATATCTTCATTAATTTCTTTAGTGTTTTGTAGTTTTCAGCTTACAACTCATATATGTATCTTCTTAGATTTACATCTGTTTCTCTTTTTTTTTTGAGTGATTAAATGGTATTGGGTTTTTAATTTCAGTCTCCAAATGTTTACTTTAAGTAAAGTAATTCAGTTGAATTTTGTATGTAGATCTTGTATCCTGCACCTTTTGGGATTTACTTATTAGTTCTAGGAATTTTTATGTAGATTCTTTGCATTTTCTATGTAGATAGTCATGTCAATATGACAATAGGGATAATTTTATTTTTTTCCTTTTTAATTTGTATGCATTTTATTTCCTTTTCATGCCGTATTTTGCTATCTAGAACTTCCAGAACTATGTTGAACATGAGTGGGGAGACAGGGCATCTTTCCTCTGTTCTAAACTTTAGGGGGGAAGCATTTAGTGTTATACCATTAAGTAGGGTGTTAGCTGTATGTTTTTTATAGATGCCCTATATGAAGTTAAGGAAGTTTCCCTCTATTCCTAGTTTTCTGAGTTTTTAATCATGACTGGGTGTTGAATTTTGTTAAATTTTTGTTAAATTTTTTTCATCAATTAATATGATCATGTGATATTTCCTCTTTGGCCTGTTAATGTTGTGGATTACACAGATTGAATTTTGAATATTGAACCACACTTGCACCCCCCCGCAGTAAATACCATGATGGTATAGAATTCTTTTTTTTTTAACTTCGGGTTTGTTTGTTTGTTTGTTTATGGCTGTGTTGGGTCTTCATTTCTGTGCGAGGGCTTTCTCTAGTTGCGGCAAGTGGGGGCCACTCTTCATCGCGGTGCATGGGCCTCTCATTATGGCGGCCTCTCTTGTTGCGGAGCACAGGCTCCAGACGCGCAGGCTCAGTAATTGTGGCTCATGGGCCTAGTTGCTCCACGGCATGGGGGATCTTCCCAGACCAGGGCTCGAACCTGTGTCCCCTGCATTGGCAGGCAGATTCTCAACCACTGCGCCACCAGGGAAGCCCTATAATTCTTTTTATATATTGCTGAATTCTCTTTGCACATATTTTGTGAAGGATTTTTGCATCTATATTCATGAGAGATACTGGTCTATAGTTTTCTCTTTTTGTACTGTCTTTGTATGATTTTAGTATCAGGGTACCCTCATATAATGAATTGGGAAGTCTTCTCTCTTCTATTTTCTGAAAGAAGCTGTGTAGAATTGGTGTTAATTCTTTAAACATTTGGTAGAATTCTCTAGTGAAGCCATCTAAGCCTGGATATTTCTTTTTGGCAGTTTTTAAATTATAAATTAAATTTCCTTTATAATTACAAGGCTATTCAAATATCTATTTCATATATCTATTTAATGATTGAATTAGGGTAGTTTGTATTTTTCAAGCAATTGGTCATCGTTACCCAAATTGTCAAATTTATGTGTTTAGAGTTGTTCACTTATTATCCTTTTGATGTCTGCATGTCCTGTGGTGATTTCTCCTGTTTCAGTGCTAAAATACTGCTAACTTTTGTTTTCTCACTTTTTTGGTCAGTTTTGCCAGATGTTTATCAGTTTTATTGATCTTTTCAAAGATCCAGTTCCTTGTTTCATTGATTTTCTCTATTGCTTTTCTTTTCAATTTCATTGATTTTTGTTCTTATTTTTATTATTTTCTTTTTTCTGCTTGCTTTGGGCATCTTTTGGGTAATTTCCTTTACTCTGAATTCTATTTACCTGATATTAATTAGCTACTCCTGCTTTCTTTTGATTAATGTTTTGATTAATTTGAAATAAGTTTCTTGTAGATAGCATATACATAGGTCATGGTTTTTCATCCACTGTACCAATCTTTATCTTTTAATTGGTGTATTTAGACCATGTGCCTGTAATGTAGTTATTGATATATTAGGGCTTAAGTGTGCCATTTTATTTTTTGTTTTCTATTTGTTCTGTTTTCTTCTTTCTGCTTTCTTGTGTAGGTTACTCGAATGTTTTTATTTTTTTAGAATTCTATTTGAATTTATCTGTAGTGTTTTTTTAGTATATCATTTTGTATAGAGTTTTTAGTGGGTGCTCTAGGTATTATGTTATATATACATAACTTACTACAATCTACTGGTGTAAGCAATTTACCATTTCAAGTGATATATAGACACATTGCCTCACTTTACATCCATTTATGTCTCCCACTTATAACTGTCTTAAATATTTTCTCTACATACATTGAATGTTATAATTTCCATTCAGCTGTCAGATATAACTTAGAAAACTCAAGAGGAGGAGGAAAATCTATTGTGTTTACCATAGTTTTACTCTTACTCTTGTTCTTTCTCCTTCCAGCTATTTTAAGATTTTTTTCTTTTATGATTTCCTTTCTGTTCAGATAACTTCTTTAGCCATTATTATCAGATAGGTCTGCTGGTAACAAATTCTCTTAGTTTTCCTTCGTCTGCAGAGGTCTTGGTTTCCCCTTTATTCCTGAAGGATATTTTCACTGGATATGGAATTTTGAGTTGACAGTTCTTTGCATTTTGCACTTGAAAAATGTGCCAAATTCAGTTAGCGTACTTTTCAGTTCTGGTATTTCCATTTGGTTCTTCTGTATATCTTCTGTTTCTTTGCTGTTGACTTTTTTATTTCTTCATGTGTATTATTGCTTGTCAAACCATTTTTATATGGCTGCGTTAAAATCCTAGTCACATAATTTGGGTATCTGTTTCATCTGTTGGCATCTGTTGATTATCTTTTTCATTCAAATTGAGATATTCTTGGTTCTTGGTATGATGAGTGATTTTTTTTTTTAATTAAAACTTGGACATTTCAGGTATTATAAGACTCTGGATCTTATTTAAATCCTCTCTTTTACCTGGTGTTCTCTAACAAAGCCTAGCAGTGGAAAGGGGAGGGTTGCTGCCCTGTTACAGTCAGGTAGGAGTGGAATTCCAGGTTCCCTTCATGACATGTATTACAGCTGAGGGGGAGGCTGGTTGTGAATCCTTTCAGCGTTGGGTGGGTGTGGGTGCTCCTGCTTGCCAGTAGGTCTCCACTTACCCCAGCCTGGCTGGGATAAGCAAGAATGTCTACTTACTGCTCGCCACCTGGCCTCCCCTGACATTGCGGGGGGTGCCTCAGCTGGACAGTTGTGAAAGCCCTGATTGCCCTCTAGGCTTCCTCTGAAACCACCCTGGCAGGGAGGAGGAGGGACACCTCATTATCCCTGGGTGGATTTGGAAACCCAGACTACCAACTTAGTCTCTGCTGTTTCCACATGGGAAGGGGGATCCCCATCACCTCTCAGCAGACATGAAAGCTTGGCTTCTTACACAGCCTTCTCCCACATCACCCTGAGATTGGGGTGCCTCATTACAGCCTCACTATGGCAGAAGTCTAGGCTTCCCACTAGCCTTTGCTGGCATGGGGGTGGGGTGTGGCCACAGTTTTTTCTGTGTTGTTTGCCTGAAGTAGATCGGTTATTATCTAAAAGTTTATCTTGATATGCTGCTGCTTTTCTGGTCCTTTTGGCTGGAAAGAGAAAGCTTTTTAAATTTTTTATTATTACCGTTATTATTTCTGTGCCTTTCAGTGGTTTTGGGTTGCAAGCTTCTCTGGGACCAAGTCTGGGATATATGAGGCTGTAAGAAACCCAGGGAAGTTACCACCTTGGTGCTCACTGGGTCCTGCCATTCCTAGTTGGTCTGTCTTCTCTCCAACATTCAGATTATTCTTCTGTTTGTTTCATATATAACATTTAGAATTTTTAGTTTTTCTTAGTGGGAGGACTATGAAAAAGTACTTCTTCATTTTTCCGGGAGTGGAAGTTTTGTATTATTTTTTTAAAGTGATTTTTTTAAATGCATATTTTAAAAGATTCAAATACTTGCAATTGTGATCAACACCCCAGAAATAAACCAAATTTATTTGCTTCCTTTTTATAACTGATTCTCTATAAGCAACCAAAATTAGTAGCGATGAGATACGTTCTAGTTTATGTGTATTTTCCCTTAGCAATAATTTGTTGCTCAAAATAAAGAAATTGTGAAAAATTGAGTAATATGACCGACTTCATAAGGAATCTTTTTTTTTTTTAATTTATCTTTGGCTGCATTGGGTCTTCGTTGCTGCGTGTGGGCTTCCTCTAGTTGCAGCGAGCAGGGCTGTACTTTGTTGCGGTGCGCGGGCTTCCCATTGTGGTGGCTTCTTTTGTTGCGGAGCACGGGCTCTAGGTGCGCAGGCTTCAGTACTTGTGGCGCATGGGCTTAGTTGCTCTGCGGCATGTGGGATCTTCCTGGACCAGGGCTCAAACCCGTATCCCCTGCATTGGCAGGCGGATTCTTAACCACTGCACCACCAGGGAAGTCCCCATAAGGAGTCATTTATACGGTTTCTTGCTCTTTTCTGAAAAACAATTTTGAAAAACAAGAAAACCTGGCCTTCTATTTGGGCTCATATTGTACTCTGGTGACACTATGTTTTTATACTTTTAAATTAGACTCATATGTCATTTAAGTTACTAATTTCCTATTTTGGTATTAAGGTGTTTTGGTTTTTTTTTAAGTCACCATTTCAAAAGTCTGGATGTATAAAGTTACTGAAGCAGTACAGGATAAAATATGGTATTAGATACCATGTAATTTCTAGAAAGGTAACAGCCTTGTTAAGTAGAACTGTTCCCATAACACTGTATTCTTAATGCACATTATTTTTGGCCATTTTTCTCTATTGGGCTGCCAATCCTCTTGTCAGTTTACAATATCTCTTTATGTATTCTATATATCAGTCTTCTGTTTGTACTCTGAACTGTAGATGATCTTTCCAAATCTGTTATTTCTCTCTTGATTTGTTTATTCTGTCTTTTATCTTTTTTTTTTTTTATAGCATTTGGGTTTTCAGTCTTAGTTAAGATTTTGTCTTCCTTTAAATAGTACAGGTAGTATTTTAGATTTCTTTTTGCAAGATTTTTATTGTTTTGGTTTTTAAAGTCAAGTCTCTTATCCAACTGGGATTGATTTTGGTATATATTGTAAGGTTGTGTCCAATTTTCTTTCAAATGGGTATTCATTTGTGACAGCATCATTTAATAAATCCTTTTCCCACTGAACTGAAATGTTTATGAATTCTCTGTTCTATTCTAGGAATTTGTCTCTTCATATGCCAATATCATATTAATTTTTTTACGTTAGCATTATAACACATACACACACACAGGATGGAGAAGATATGGTTATAAGGATGGATGAGTTTGACAGTAGTAATCAAGAGTGAAGTTGCTTCTCAGTGTTAACTCTCTAATCAGAAAGGGATTTAATGGAGAGGCCAATTGATAAATTGATAAGTATCTATTGATAACTACCCTTGATGTTGCCAGATTATATTTTGCATTTGTAAAATATTGAAAAGATGAATGTATACCATTAAGAGCTAATTTTCTGCCAAGTAGTATGTTAGGGGATATATAATTCTCCTCACATCAACTTTATGAGGTTAGATATAGCTCCCTTTTACAGAAGAGAAAATGGACACTTGTTCTAAGGGTTAAGTTACTTGCCCAGTATTGTGCAACTATTAGATAGTAAAGGTAGGATTAAAACACTAATGACCAGGCTCTTTGCACTATGCCATAATGAAATGTTGCATGAACAGTACCTTGAACACTAAAGATATATACAAATTGATATGATGGTTATATCATAATCATCTATCATTAGCACCTGTGAGTTTTATTTTAAAACAATGCAGTGGATAGGGCACAATAAAACTTACAGCTAACTATTTATAGCAAAGCAATTCTATTTTGATGAAAGAACAATATATATTTATGTGTTCTTTCAAGAATCGTCTATGAATAAAATGTTAGAAGCTATTATGTTATTGATTTGTTCTTTTAAACATTTTTTTTTTTTAGAGCAGAAGAAAGTTAAAATAAAAAAACCAAAACCTGAATTTCCTGTATATACGCCTTTAGAAAGTACATATATTCAATCTTATGATCATGGAACTTCTATAGAAGAAATTGAGGAACAAATGGATGATTGGCTGGAAAACAGGAACAGAACACAGAAAAAACAGGTAAATTTTTAAAATTTTGTTTTAATTGAGTAAAATACATACTGAAAAGTACATAAAATATAGATATACAGCTCAGTAAACTATCACATGGTAAATCAAGTTAACCATTGCCAAGATCAAGAAATAGAACATTGCCAGTGTCCAGAAGCCACACTCATGCTTCGTCCTGGTCACTACCTTTCTTTTCTTCTACAAAGATGATTATCCTGACTTCTAACCATAGATTAGTTTTTCCTGCTGTTTGAAGTTTATAACTGGAATCGTCCTGTCTTAGTCCTTTCAGGCTGCTGCAACAAAAATATAATAGACTGGGTGGTTTAAACAACAAACATTTATTTCTCACAGTTCTGAAGATTGGGAAGTTCAAGATCAAGACACCAGCAGATTCGGTGTCTGGTGAGGGCCCTCTTCCTATTCATAGACAGCAGTCTTCTTGCTGTGTCCTCACATGGTGGAAGACGTGAGAGAGCTCTCTGGGGTCTCTTTCATAAGGGCACTAATCCCATTCATGAGGGCTCCAACCTCATGACCTAATGAACCCCCAAAGGCCCCACCCCTGCTACCATCACATTGGGGGTTAGGATTGCAACATATGGATGGGGGAGTGGACACAGACATTCAGTCCATAACACATTCCATATGTACTATTTTGCATCTGCTTTCCTCTATTCCTATAGTATTTGTGATAGTTATTCATTATTGTGTGTAGCAGTAATTTGTTCATTTTCATTGCTGTATAATCCATTTAGAAATATAGCACAATTTATTTTTGTTGGAGATTGATGTTGTTTCCAGTTTTTGACTATAATGAGTAAGTTTCCTTTGCACACTATTGTACTTTCAGTACACGTATGTGTAAATTTCTATTTTTGGAGTTAAGTTGCAGGGTCAGTTTTAGTAAATAATTCTGAATAGCTTTTTTATTTTTAATGTTTATATCAATTTATAGCTCAGCAACAGGATCTGAAAACTTCAATTACTTTACATCCTTGCCAACACTGGGTCAAGTCTTTTATGTTTTTAACCATAGAGTTAGGTGTGTAGTTATATTTAATTATGGTTTAATTTGCATAACCTTTGATGAGTAAGTTTAAACACTTTTTCTTATGTTTATTGGACACTGATATTCTCTTATGTGAAATGCCTTTTCAAGTCTTTTTTTTTATTGGGTTGCCTGTGTTTTTTCATACTGATTTGTAAAGAGGTTTTTAATGTATTTCAGAAGTGAATCTTTGCACATGTTTTCTCCCACTTTGGCTTGCCTTTTCATTCTCTTAATGGTGTCTTTTGATGACCAGAGTTATTAATTTCAGTCATCAGTCTTTTCCTTTCCTTTATTTGATGTTTGTGTTGTGTTTAAGAAATCTTTTCCCACTTTGCAGTCATAAAGATATTTCCAAATTTTTCTAAAAGCTTTAATGTTCTACTTTTTACATTTAGATTCATAATCCCCTGGACTATATATTTGTGTTTATTGTAAAGTAATGATCAAGTTTAATATTTTTTCAAAAGTTTTCCAACCCAATTGACCCAATACCAGTTAAAGAAAAGACTGCTTCCTACAGCTCTGCAAATGCCACCTTTATTATAGAACAAGTGTCCATAACCATGTGGTCTGTTTCTAGACTTTCTGCTTTGTTCCATTAATCTATTTCTCCATGCTTGTGCTGATACCACACAATCTTAATTACTGTAGCTGTGTACTAGATATCTGGTATAATAATTTTCTAACTTAGTTTTCCTCCTATAAGATTGCCACTTTACATTCACATATAAATTTTTAAAGTAACTTGCAATTTTCCACAGATTATTCAGCTGAGACATTCAATTGGGATTACATTGAATATATAGATTAATTTTGGAAGAACTGGCATCCAGACAGTATTGACTCTACAACCCATGAATAAATCCATTCATATAAGTCTTTAAAAAAATTTTTTTTAATGTGTCACAGGTTTTTGTGTGTATATACTGCACGTTTAAAAAAAAAATTTATTCCTAGTCATTTAGTGTTTTTAGATGACATTATATATGATACTGTTTTTTTAAACTTCACTTTCCAATTATATTTGCTATATAGAAATACAGTTGATTTTTGTATAATAACCTTGTATCCTGCAACCTTGCTAAATTTATTTTTTAATTTTAATAGTTTCTCTGAGTATTACACTTTTTTTTTCTTTTGTGCTAAGGATCTCTAGTACATGTAGAATAAAAGTGATATAATAAGTATCTTTGTTTCATTTCCAATCTCAAAAAAGCTTTCTTTATTAAAAGTTTTATTTCATTATTAAAATTATATATTCTTTTATTGTTTAACTGTTAAATGTGATATATGCTGTAGGCTTTCTATAACATTTTTTACTAAGACACACTTCACATAACATAAAGTTCACCATTTAAAAGTGCACACAGTTCAGTGGTTGTAGTCTATTCACTATGTTGTGCCACCATCACCACTATCTAATTCAAGAAGATTTTCATCACACCAAAAAAATAAATAAATAACCCTCTACTTGTTAGCAGTTAGCTCCAATTCTCCTCTCTCCCCTTCCCTGGCAACTGCTTATCTACTTTCTGTTTATGGATTTGCCTGTTCTAGACATTTCACATAATTGGTATCATACAGTATGTGGCTTTTTGTGTTTTGCTTGGCATAAAGTATTCAAGGTTGTGTTATTTAACAGTACTTCATTTCTTCTTATGGCTAAATAATATTCCATCATATGGATATATCACATACTGTTTATCCATTCTTCAGCTAATGGTTTAGTTTGATTCCACTTTGGGACTATGATAAAAATGCTATGAACATTCACATACAGGTCTTTATTCAGACATATATTTTGTGGTTTCTCTAGGGATTACATTAACATCTTAATTTATAACAATCTAGTTAGGATTAATGCCAACTTAGTTTCAGTAGTGTTAAACTTTCCGCCGTATAATGTTATTGTCACAGATTAAATCTGTATATATTGTGTGCCTGTCAACTTAGATTTATAACTATTGCTTTATGCAGTTGTCTTTTAGTGAGATTAAAAAAGAAAAAGAATTACAAACAAAAATTACATTTATGCTGTTTTCTATATTTACCTGTGTCAATACAAAAACACCTATCCTGGTGTTTATTTCTTCATATGCCATTGAGTAACTGTCTAGTGTCCCTTCATTTCATTCTGAAGGAGTCCCTTTAAGCACTTGTAGGGCCAGACTGCTAGCAACAAACTCTCTCACTTTTTGTTTATCTGGGAATGTCAGAATTTTTCCTTCATTTTTGAAGGATAGTTTTGCCAGATAAATAATTTTGGTTTGACTGTTCTTTTCTTTCAGCACTTTGAGTACATCATCCCACTACCTTCTGGTTTCTGATTAGAAATCAGATGTTAATCTTATTGATGATCACTTGTACATGATGAGTTACTTGTCCTTTCCTGTTTTGAAGATTCTTTCTTTGTCTTTAGCTTTTGATCAGTTTGATTGTGATGTATGTAGATGTGGATTCCTGTGAGTTTATCCTTTTGGAGTTCATTGAGCTTCAAATTTTAGAAGTTTTGACCATTATTCTTCAAATATTCTCTTTCTTTCTCTCTCACCCCCCTTCCCCTTCCTCCTTTTGCCTTTCTGTTACTCGTATTAAGCATATGTTGATATGTTTAATGGTATCCCACAGGCCTCTGAGGCTTTGCTTATTTTTCTTTTTTTTTTTTTTTTTTCAGGAGGTAGATTCGAATCGCCTTTATTTTTTTTTTTTTCACACACACACACTGTATTTTATTTTTACAAGAGATAAATAGACTGACACCAAGCATTGTACATGGATGACCACAACAAAAGCAACAATGATTGCAATTACCAAACATGAAACACACTCATACTATGTGCTTATTTTTCTTAATTCTCTTTTCTTTCTGTTCTTCAGAACAGATAATCTCAGTGGGTTTATTTGTCAGTTTGCTGATTCTTTTTCTGCCTGTTCAAATCTGCTGTTGAGCCCCTCTAGTGAATTCTTAATTTGTTATTGTACTTTTCACCCTCAGAATTTCTATTTTATTCCTTTTAATAATTTCTACCTATTTATTGATTTATTCTCAACTAGGTGACACATTGTTCTCATACTTTCCTTTAGTTTTTTGAGCATGGTTTCCTTTAGCTTGTTGAATATTTAAAATAGCTGATTTAAAGCTTTTGCATAGAAATTCCAATGTCTGGTCTTCCTCAGGCACAGTTTCTATTTATTTTTTCCTTTATTTGGGCCATACTATATTGTTTCTTTGCAGGTATGGCAATTATCGTTGTTCCTGTTGAAGACTGGGTATTGTGGCTGTTATTAGTTGCAACTCTGAAAAAATCAGATTCTCTCCCCTTTCCAGGATTTATTGTTATGTTTGGCTTATTGTAGTTGTTGTTTGTTTACTGACTTTTCTGTACTAATTCTACAAACTCTGTTTCTTTTGTTTTGTGTAGCCACCGATGTCTCTATTCAGTTAGCTTAGTGATCAGCTAATAATTGGGCAGAGATTTCCTTGAATGCCTGGAGCCAACATTTCTTTCAGTCTTTGCCATGGGCTCTGTGTATGTGTTGGGGCTCAGCTTCCACACCCAGTCAGGCAGTTGACAATTCTGCCTTAGCTTTTACTTTCTGCTTCCAAAGAGCCTCAAGATCAACAGCAGGTGAGAACTTAAGTCCTTCTCAGGTCTTTTCTGACCATGCTCACAGCCTTGAGCATGCACGTGGCCTAGAGTCTCAGAGTATCTTATTCCTCAGCCTTTCTTCTCAAGCTTTTTGGTTAATCCGTTGTTTGCCCAGCTTTTTTCTGTTGCCTCAGGAAGCAGTGGCTAAGATACTAGACAGTAACCATTTTCCCAAAATGCCCCCAGGGAAGAGCTTTTAGCATTAGGCCAGTTTTCAGTTAGGCAAAATAAAGACAAGCCTTTTGATCGGTCTTCCAAGGAGCCACGAAACAGATCAAAACAAATGATTACAGTTCCTTGAAAATTAGTTCATTCTGCTCCCTCCACAATCAAGAATATGGTTGTTATTTTCATAGGTAGTGCTGAGCTGTGGAACAGGGAATAAGACTGGGGTAAGTTAATGTAGCACAAAGGTTGCTGTTCTTATCAAGAATCAGCTTTCTTTAGTACATGTTACCCATAGTACCGCACGCCTTTGATTAATTTCCAGAGTTTAGAAAAACTTGATTCTGATAGATTCTGACCATTTTTTTGTTGCTTTTATAAAGAGAGTAGATTTGGAGTTCCTTACTCTGCCATTTTTGTTAACGTCACACTGTGAATTTTAAAAATCAAAATTTCTTCCTAGATTTGCTAAGAATTTTTATTTATTAAAAATGAATGTTGTAAAATGTTATCAAATATTTTTTGTGTCAGTTATGATTATAGCTTTTTAACCTTTATTTTGTTAATGAGATGAATTATATAGATTGTTTCTCTGATATTAAACCACTTTGCTTTCTTAAACCCATTTGATTTGATATGATTTGATAGTACACAGAATTCTAATGTACCTTTAACCCAGTTTTCCCTGATAGTTATATCTTATGTAACTACAATACAATTTCAAAACCAGAAATTGACATTAAGTACAATGGCTGTGTATAGTTGTATGCCATTTTATCACATGTGTAGATTAATTTAACAACCACTGCAATAAAGATATAGAACTAGTCGAGGTACAGAACACAAATATATCACTCATGCTTCTTTATATTCACACCCATCACCTTCACACCATCCTTAACCTCTGACAACCATTAATTTATTCTTTCTCAAGAGTTTTGTCATTTTGAGAACATTATATAAACGGAATCATTCATTGTGTGACCTCTTGAGGTAGACATTTTTTAATGCCTTTTCATTTTTATTCCTTTCTTTTTTTTAGTGAGGTGTAATTGGCATATAACATATTAGTTTCATATTTACAACATGATTCGACTTTGTATGTATTTTTTTTTATAAATTTATTTTTATTTATTTATTTTTGGCTGTGTTGGGTCCTTGTTGCTGTGCGCGGGCTTTCTCTAGTTATGGTGAGTGGGGGCTACTCTTCATTGTGGTGCGCAGGGTTCTCGTTGCGGTGGCTTCTCTTGTTACGGAGCATGGGCTCTAGGCATGCGGGCTTCAGTAGTTGTGGCACACAGGCTCAGTAGTTGTGGTGTGCGGGCTCTAGAGTGCAGGCTCAGTAGTTGTGGCGCGTGGGCTTAGTTGTTCTGCGGCACGTGGGACCAGGGCTCAAACCCATGTCCCCTGAGTTGGCAGGCGGATTCTTAACCACTGCACCACCAGGGAAGTCCCTTGACTTTGTATGTATTGCAAAGGAATCACCACAGTAAGTATAGTTAACACCCATCACCACACATAGTTACAAAAATTTTTTTTGTGATGAGAACTTTTAAGATCTACTCTCCTAGCAACTTTCAAATATGCAGTACAGTGTTATTAAGTATAGTCACCATGCTGTACATGACATCCGCATGACTTATTTATTCGTACCCTTTCACCCGTTTCATCCACCCCTCACTGCCACAGCCACACCTCTTATAAAAACCAGTCTGGGCCTTCCCTGGTGGCGCAGTGGTTAGGAATCCACCTGCCAATGCAGGGGACAGGGGTTCCAGCCCTGGTCCAGGAAGATCCCACGTGCTGCGGAGCAACTAAGCCTATGCGCCACAACTACTGAGCCTGTGCTCTAGAGCCCGTGAGCCACAACTACGGAAGCCCGCGTGCCTAGAGCCCGTGCTCCGCAACAAGAGAAGCCACTGCAGTGAGAAGCCTGCGCACCACAACAAAGAGTAGCCCCCGCTCACCGCAACTAGAGAAAGCCCGCGCGCAGCAATGAAGACTCTACACAGCCAAAAATAAAAACAAATAAATAAGTAAAGTTATAAAAAAAAGAAAAAAAACAGTCTTTTCTCTTATTTTTGAGCTTAGTTTTTATGGTTTTTGTTTGTTTTTGTTAAGATTCCTCTAAAAAAGTGAGATCATCTGGTATTTGTCTTTCTCTACCTGATTTATTTTACTTAGCATAATGCCCTCAAGGTCCATCCATGTTGTCACAAATGGTACGATTTCCTTCTTTTTATGGCTGAATAATATTCCTGTGTGTGTCTGTGGATGTGTGTGTCACATTTTCTATATCCATTCATCCATCAAAGGACACTGAAGTCCTTTCCATATCTTGGCTATTGTAAATAGTCTGCAGCAAACATTGGGGTGCATATATCTTTTCAAATTACTGTTTTCACTTTCTTTGGATAAATACCCAGAAGTGGAACTTCTAGATCATATCGTAGTTCTATTTTTAATTTTTTGAGGAATCTCTGTACTGATTTCCTTAGTGGTTGGACCAGTATACATTCCCACCAACAGTGCATAAGAGTTCCCTTTTCTCCATATCCCTGCCACCACTTGTTATTTCTTGTCTTTTTGGTAATAGCCATTCTGACAAGTGTGAGATGATATCTCATTATGGTTTTGATTTGCATTTCCCTGTTGATTAGTGATGCTGAGCATCTTTTCATGTGTTCAGTGTGATGTTAGCTTTGGGCTTGTCACATACGGCCTTTATTATGTTGTGGTGCATTCCCTCTATACACACTTTGTTGAGAGATTTTACCATAAATGAATGTTTTTGTCCAGTTTTGTCAAATGCATCTATTCAGATGATCATGTGCTTAATCACCATACATCTGTGAGTTTTGCTTTCTTCTTGTAGTTGATTTCTAACGTCAATACCATTGTGGTAGGAAAAGGTGCTTGATATGATTTCAATCTTCTTAAATTTAGGACTTGTTTTGTGGGCTAATTAACATCTCGTCTATCCTGGAGATCCATGTGTACTTGAGAAGAATGTGTATTCTGTTGCTTTTGGATGGAATGTCCTGTATATGTTATTAATTCAATCTGGTCTAACATGTCATTTAAGGCTAGTCTTCCGTATTGATTTTCTGTCTGGATGATCTACCCATTGATACAAGTGGGGTATTAATGTTTCCTACTATTATTGTATTGCTGTCTATTTTTCCCTTTATTCTGTTAATATTTGCTTTATAGATTTAGGTGCTCAGCTTGACTTTTTTTTTTTACTCATATTATGCCCTTAAGATACCTCCAAGTGTTTGAGTGTATCAGTAGTTTGTTTCTTTTTATCACTGAATAATAATCCATAGTGGGTTAGTTTGCATGATTTAACATATTATGTATATAGGAGCATACAGTGCATACTCTGTTTTGAGATTTATTCATGTTTCTATAGTTTTCCCTTTTTAGTGCCAAGTAGTATTCTATTGTATGGGTACACTACAGTTTTTAAAATTTATTAGTTGATAGACATTTGATTTGTTTCTAGTTTCTGGCCATTATAAATGAGTCTTCTATGAAGATTCATTGTACATGTCTTTGTGTGGACTTATGCCTTCATTTCTCTTGGGTAAATACCATGTAGTAAAATGACTGGAAGGTGTGATGTGTGTATATCTAAATATTTTAAAAGTTGCCAAACTGATTTCCAGAGTGGCTATTAATTTTACATTCCCACCAGCAATGTGTAAGAGTTGCAGTTGCTCCACATCTTGGCCAACCTTTGCTGTTAACACTCTTTTTGCCATTCTAGTGGATGTGTAGGACTATCTCATTGTGATTCTAATTTGCAGTTCTCTAATGATTAATAATGCTGAGCATCTTTTTATCTGTTTATTTTCCATTAGAATATCTTTTTTATGAAGTCTCTCTTGAAATCTATGGCCCATGCTTGTCTTATTATTGAGTTTAAAGTTCTCTACATATTTTGAACACTTTTGTCACCTATATGTTTTGCAAATATCTTCTTGTTTATAACTTGCTTTTTTTAATATATAAATTATTTATTTGTTTTTGGCTGCGTTGGGTCATCGTTGCTGCGCGCGGGCTTTCTCTAGTTGTGGCGAACGGGGGCTAGTCTTCGTTGCGGCACGTGGGCTTCTCATTGTGGTGGCTTTTCTTGCTGCGGAGCATGGGCTCTAGGTGCATAGGCTTCACTAGTTGTAGCTCATGGGCTCAATAGTTGTGGCGCATGGGCTTAGTTGCTCCATGGCATGTGGGATCTTCCTGGACCAGGGATCGAACCTGTGTCCCCTGCGTTGGCAGGTGGATTCTTAACCACTGTGCCACCAGGGAAGCACCCTAACTTGCTTTTTATTTTAGTAATAGTGTCTTTTGAAGAGCAAAAGTTTTAAATTCAGATGTTCAGTTTATTAAATATTTTCTTTTATACTAAATTCTTTTTCTGTCCAAATTAAGAAGTCTTTACCAAACCCAAAGTTACTGAGAGTTTCTTCCATGTTTCCATTTAGAAGTTTTACAATTTTAGCTCTTAAATTTAGGTCTGTGAGATTTCAAGTTAATTTTTGTATATAGTGGGAGGTAAGCATTGAGGTGGTTTTTGTTTGTTTGACATTCAGCTATCCAGTAGCCCCATTTGTTAAAAAGGTTATACTTTTCCCATTCAGTTGGCATGGGACCTTTGTTGAAAATAATTGACTGTGTATGTGTTGGTTTATTACTGGGCTCTCTATTCTGTTTTTTAATCTGTATGTCTATATTTACACCAATACAATTTGTCTTGATAATAAGCTATATAATAAACCTTGAAATCAGATAGTATAAATCCTCCCACTGTTATCTTCTTTTCAAAATTGTATTGGCTATTCTAGTTCTTTACATTTCTTTATAAAATTTAAAATCAAGTTGTCAATTTGTACAAAAGATTCTGCTGGAATTTTTATTGCAGTTGAATTGATCTGTAGATAAATTTGGGGAGATTTCGCATCGTAACAATAGTGAGGTTTTTTTTTTTTTTTTTTTTGCTGTCTTGGGTCTTTGTTGCTGCAAACGGGCTTTCTCTAGTTGCGGCGAGCAGGGGCTACTCTTTGTTGCAGTGCGTGGGCTTCTTGTTGAGGTGGCTTCTCTTGTTGCGGAGCACAGGCTCTAGAGCGCAGGCTCAGTAGTTGTGGCGCACGGGCTTAGTTGCTCCGCAGCATGTGGGATATTCCCGGACCAGGGCTCGAACCCATGTACGCTGCATTGGCAGGTGGATTCTTAACCACTGCGCCACCAGGGAAGTCCCAGTATTGAGTCTTTTGATCCATTAACATGGTATATCTCTTATTTTATTTAAGTCTCCTTTAATTTCTCTTAGGAACATATTTTGTCAAATTTATACGTAAATATTTCATATTTTATACTATTCTGAATTGTATTTTTAATTTCAGTTTCTGATGTGAGTATATCGAAATACAATTAATTTTTGTATATTAGCCTTTTATCCTGTAACTTTGCTATACTCACTTATTAGTCCTAGTAGCTTTCATGAAGGATAGGCCTACAATTTTGTTATATTTTAATGTTTTTGTGTCCTCTTCATATCAGGTAATACTGGCCTCATAGAATGCATTGGGAAGTGTTCCTTCCTCTTCTCTTTTCTACAAGCATTTGTGTGGAATTCCATCTATTTTTTTCTTAAGGTAGCTTTGGCTGTTTTTCTTTTTGAAGGGATTTGACTGTTTTATCCAAATTGTTGAATATACTGGAATAAGTTGTTTATAATATTCCCTTATTATCATTTTAATATCTGTTGTGATGTCTCTTTCATTTCTGATATTGGTAATTTGTGTCTTCTGTTTTATTTTTGGTCAGGGTCTCTAGAAGTACATCCATTTTACTGATTTTCTTTAGAAATCAGCTTTTGGTTTCATTGATTTTCCTCTGTTGTTTTTTAGTCTGTGTTCATTGATTTCCGCTATTAATTTTTTCCTGTCTTCTACTTATTTGGGGTTTAATTTGCTCTTTTTCTAGTTTCTTAAGGTGGATGTTTAGGTCATTGATTTGAGAACTTCCTTCTTTTCTAAGTATTAATGCTGTAAGTTTTTTCTGAACACTGAATTATTTAAATGTGGAGCTTTATATTCGGTATTTTTAATATTTATATATTTGTATTTTAGCTGTATCCCACAAATTTTGATATTATGTATTCATTTTCATTCAGTTCAAAACAGTCTAATTTTCCTTGTGATTTCCTCTTCAACTCATGTTTATTTTCCTAAAAGATAGGTATTTTCCAGATATCTTTCTGTTACTGCCTTCCGTTTGTATATAGTTCTTTTATTATTTACGTCTACCATTTTAGGAATTTGGGATGAGCATTTAATTCATCTATATTTAGTATAATTAGTGATATTTTGGGGTTCAAATTTATCATCTTAGTATTTGCTTTCTATTTGTCCCTCTTTATCTGTTTCCTCTCTTGCTTTCTTTTGGATTAATTTTTAATTTCCATTTCTCCCTTCTATAAACTTGATGTCATTATACACTCTTTTAGTCTTCCTTTTGTGGATAATATGAAGTATTCAATATGCCTCTTATTATAGTCTTGCATGAGTTTCTGTTGCTACTCCCCAGACAATAAAATGACCTTTGACCCTTTACTTCATCTATTTTTTTGTGTGTATTTTGTGTGTTATGTGTTGAGCTGTGTCCCCCTAAAATTTATATGTTAAAGCCCTAACTCCCAGTACCTGAGAAAGTGACATTTGTAAATAAGGTCATTGCATATGTAAGTAGTTCAAATGAAGTCATACATGAGTTTTTTGTGTGTAGAACTGTGTGATGATACAGCATTTCATTTCCTGGATTCCTTTGTTTCAAAGCTTGTATTCTTTTCTCATTAGAATTTTTACCTATGGTTTCTTTGGTTGAACTGACTGTAGAAATGTGCACACATTATACTCTCAGTAGATACTTGTTAAATTGATCAAGTGTTCAGAGTAATTTATCATGGTGACTTCTGCTGAGAGACCATAATAATGGGGGGAGTGGGAGACAAAATACTGGATTCTTAAGATTTGAAGACCTAAGTTCTAGTTTTAGCATCACTGTTTATTACCTATATGATCCGGGTTTTTGTTTTCTTATTACTTAACACCATACAAAGAGTGTGAAATTATCTGCTCTTTCTACCTTAGAGATAAAAGTATGTATGTTAAAACATTTTGTAAACTGAGAAACCCTAAACCAAAATTTTCCTTTTATTCTAGCCTTCTTTGGGATCTTCCTGTCATTTTCAAAGTTTTCATCTACATTAAAATTTTTCTTTTGTCCTTTTATTAGTAGAAACCAAATGAAGAGAAACATATGTCCCAGTTGACCTCTCTGCTGTTTGTATTAAGAAGTTGACTAACTTTGTTCAAGAGCTTCTCCAATAATCTCCCTAACTAGTTTTTGTTTCGTCCAGTATATATTTGGAAAGGTTTTAAGTACCATGTTTGTAAACTCTCACAAAATATTGCTGTAAAATGATGTAATGGAGAGATGAACTTCTAGGAAAGGTTACCCTGGGCATATGACATGGTGGCAAATGACCGTAGACAGAGGCTATACCTCTGTATAGCTCATATAGACAAATTGCATAAGGAAAATACCATAGCAGAAAGCTAGCTGTTGACTTTACTGATAATTCCATGTCAAATAGGGGAAATACAAATTTTTATCATTATCATCATCATTCTTGACATCTTATGTCAGATATTGTCCTATGTCCTACTGAACATTGAGTTGCTCATTTAACTCTCACAAGAACCCTGGTAACATTTTTTCCATTTTGCAAGGGGTGTTTGATTATCAGGGGCACTGTACAATATTTAGGTCTGTCATAGGCAATTGCTGTTTTTTAGGGTAAAAACATTCAAATATCAGGAATTTTACATGGCTCAACCAGTGTAAGTACATTAGGCATGAATCCATCTATGGAATTTCTTAACCTTCTTAAGCTCTTGAAAGGGTCAAACACAGGTAATTTCTCCCAGAATTTGCCACAGCTTTCATTAGTGGCAGTGCCTGTAGCACTTTAAAGCAATAAGTAAAAGATGACAAATATCCAAATAGTAGGAATATTACATAAAAAGTGAAATATAAAAAGTTATTTCTGATTATAATTGCCCGACATTATAAGTTAAGTTGGTGATAGTCTTTTTTTTTTTCAATTTCTGAAACAATGTAGTTTTTTAAGTCCAATGAGCAGATGTCAAACATTTTTTGTGCGAAAACAATCCATGTATATGATTAATAAAAGTGAGGTTTTAATGAGTCATTGGTAAGTCAAACAAAATAATTTTCTACCATAAATACTATAACAAATAAACTCTTCTAAAATAAAATAGTTTCTTCTTTTTCCCTCTGGTGACCTAGTGGTAATGTTCTGCAGTGTTTTATGTAGGAGACTTGGATTTCATTCCTGTTCTCGTTATCTCTCTCCCTGGGGCTGCAATGAATAAAATAAGAAATAAAATCACTATCCTGCATCCTTATTGCCATAGGCTGTACCCATGTCAGATTTCATAAACTAAGCTAGATGGGGCCTGATTAGTATTGGGATGGAAGACCTCAGAACAAAGTCTGTGGAACACACATCTTCCATACAGCCAGTATTTCATCTTCCTTGAACCCTTGTCTTACAGTCATTATTGCACTTTCCTCTTTACTCTTTGATTGATTTACTTGCTGTAGGAAAAAAGAAAAGAAAAGGTCTTTAAAGTAAATGCATTTCTAGTAATTTAAATCAATGAATTTATTTATTTTCCCTTTTCAAACTTGAAAGACTATTTAGTTTGAAAGGTGTTTGGCTGTATTCTTGAAAAGACAGTATTCCAACCAGCAATGTGTTTTATTGTCTAAAAATTTACTATCTCAGGGACTTCTCATTTTATTTATCTCTGTAAAGTGTTCTTTGTTTCTATTTGTTTTGAGAGATAGTGTTGCCCTTGTTTTATAAAAAATATACAACACATGAAATTATTTTTTAAAACACATATGTAATTATGTGAAGATTCAAAACTTAGAATTGTTTTCTTGTTCGCTTTAAAACCTAGATTATCTACATACTCTGTAACTTTAAATTTTAATTTAAAAAACCTCAAATACCAGTAATTTAAATCAATTAGATCTTTGTGTAGGTGTATATATAAAATATAATGCATATAATTCAGTTAAAAATGCACTTGTGTTTTAACCATGAATGGACCCAATCTACCTATAGCTGTTCCTCCCAAAACACACACAAACACACCTTGCATAATTACAGGTGGTACATATGCATGCATATGCAGACACACACTCAAACATTGGCGTACCTAAGTTCTCTAACACACTGGTTTTCTTTTCTTCTCTCTTTCCACCTCCGTCCCTCCCTCCCTCCCTCCCTTCCTTCCTTCCTAGTGACATTTTACACATAACCTCAATATATGAAAGACAGCTACAAAAGGCTGAGCTTCTCTGGTTAATGTCAAAATGAGGGAGGCTAGAGTCCCATCCATATGGCCTCTTCCTCACCCCATGAGGCAAGGCATCTTGGAAAAACCCTAACGTTCTAAGAAACATGGCTGCCCTCCTCAGTTTCACATTATTCCATATACACAAAAACTTAATGTTTTGAAAGAGTTATGGTGAGTACAGAAAAGTGAGTAAACAAAAACAACAGAAACAAAATCAGATTATTGTCAGAAAAGAGATACTTGAGTAGGTGTGTGAATGTAAACAGGAGAAAGTTATTTAAGTGGAAAAGAAGGGCATGTATCTTCATCAGGAAAACAACTTCCAGAATGCTGTTCCTATTTAAAAATGTTGATGGTAACACTTAGAGCTGTGAGCATGGGCCTGCGAAGTATTCAACAATGACTCTTGGTGGTTTCTTATTCTGCCCTTATGCCACATCCTCTTCATTTCTGTTTAGAATGACGCCAAACCAAAATTAAACCCCCAAAGTCATAGCAGTCAAAGATGGGTGGCATATTTTTCTTTATAAAATAAAAAGTCATTTATTTATATCCTGGAGTACTCCAGGGTTGATCTAATTTATATTTTAGTAGCATTTAAGATAATATTCCCTATTTGTCATCAATGATTTTTCAGGAAGTAGTTTTTCAAGTATTTCACAGTGTTACTGCTTTTAAACCAGCCATCCTTATAAATATTTTTAGAATACCCCATGGTACTGGTAGGTTGGTGAATTTTTAAAAATTGATTCTTTGGAGGGAAAAAAGAAGCCTCAATTTGTAGCATTTGCCAATTTTACTGGTAATTTACTCTCGTCATGGCTGATTTGAAATTATCAACATGAAGTCACTGAAAGTGGAGTTGGGAAGAGATGTGGAGCAGTAGTTTACCATTCTGTAATATTTCCATCAGGTAGATACACTAGGTGTGAATATCCTCAAAGGCATACATAATAATAAAATGTAAAATAGGAAGCAATGAGTTTTGACTATTACCTTTTTTAGTATAATTTAATTAAAAGTTTATATAATTTAATTTTTAATAATGGATACGTTTAATAACTGGCTCACACAGTTCCTGAAACGTTGGCAATTGGCTCTCATGAGCTGGTTTAAGTGGGCTCCAGCACACCACTGTCCTTGGGAAAACTCCATTTTTTTACCTTTTACTGTATGTCTGATTCAGCCATCCTTCATCTGTCTCCGAGATTCACTACAGTTATGCAAATTATTTGACTATTGGTATTTAGGGGATATATAGAGGATATAAATACCAGCCTGTTTTCTGCTTCTTTTTATCAGTTTGTCTCTATTATTAAGGCACCTATTATATTATCCTGAAGTCATTTAATTTGTTACCTTCCTGTTACTTGCCTAGCAAGATGACTTTAAACCATTCAAAATGATTATCTTTCCCATGTCTTAACAACAGAACCAAAAGAAGCGAGCCCTAAGTACATTGGAGTATTGGTGAGATTTTTTTGTTGCTAGATCATCACCTATCTAAAACTGCCTAGATAGATCTGTTTTATTTGTAAGAACAGGGTTTTCATTTTAAAAGCTTTTTAATGTAATTAGTTTGATAACAGCTGAAGTCTCCGGTGAAAGGTCCCAGTCTGTTACCCAGCGGTTAACTGTTTGTGTTCATCGTTGATAATAGCAGCTTGCCGCTGAATATTTTCATCATTCATTAGTTTACCCTTTAATAAAATTGTTTTACATACATTTTCTAAAGTGTATTATATTTTCAAAATAATTTGGCCATGGCCATATTAGATCTAGAATATCTGCCTTTTCCAGAAGATAAATTTGAACTTTGCCTGTTAGAAAATCTTATATTTTGCTGAATTGGCCCTTTGTAATAAAGCTGTTTCTCACTTAAGTAAAGCTTCAGGAAGAAAAGGAAAACTCTTTTTAAACATTGTCTCTGACTATTATAGAATGGATAGCAGAAAAGACATCCCAATGAATGTTTACTATATGGTGCTGTTAAAAGTGCATTTCGTGGTTTTCTTGATCATCAAGACAGAAAATGGCCAGTAGATTTGAGATCACGAAAAACTGAGATATTTATGTGTCTGGTAGTCTTATTTTGTTAAAATCCTGTTTTAAGTCTACTAAAATCACTTTCAACAAATATTAAACACATATATTTTGTAAGATTCTTTTAGAGGTATAACTTGTTTGATAACACTAGAGTACAAAAGATGTCAAATCTCTCAGTTTTTCCAAAGAAATTTCTGACTTTAAGCCCTTCCCCATCAGGGTCTGTGAGAAGTCCACTGTTAGTCATTCTTTGGGCCCTGGCCCCTTTCCCAGTTGTCTCTCCAAAAATAAGTCGCTCAGTCTGAGATTACTGCTTTGTTGATTATCTGAGAATGCCCTCTAATTCCTTGTCCTCCTGCTTTGGCCAGTGTGGTGTCTGTAGTCTCTGATACAGCAAGAGGCCCACTGGCAACTGCTGTCCTCATGCCGAGCTAACCAGGGGCCTCGCCACCACCGCTCTCAAGCTCGCCTCCAAGTGCAAGTATGTCATCGTATCCTGTTACCAATTTTAGGAACTCTTCTATCCCCCCCAGTTGTCTTGCTCTTTTCTTCAACGCTTCCGTTTGCACTCAGATTTTCTTTTCCACCCTCATCTCTTCACACACAGTTGGAGCCTAATGGCTTCGTTATGCACTGGATAGTTCTGAACTAGGACACATTTCTTTTAAGCAGTAAAAAGTAAACAATACAGCAGGTTTTTATATCCTGCTGTATTAAATTCTTAGTAACTTATCTTGTTATAGAAGTTTTCTCTGAGTGGGAAAAGAGAATGAATATCACAGTCTTCAGTTTTACAGACTAAGATAAAATGAAAGCACAACATAAGAAACTACTTTTGTGTGGGCACCAGATTTATATATCAGTTTGTGTATATCACATTCATGCATATATTCAAGTACATACGTGAGTAGACAACAAAGAATACTATGAGAATTAAATGAAACATACGTAAGAGTGGCAGACACATCGTAGCCCTTCAATAAAATTAATCTTAATTAGATAATTTTCTAAAAGAATTAATGGTTTTATGGTTCAGGTGGGTGATTACCAGCATGTGTTATTCTACTAATATTCTCTAACACTGTGTTTAGTTTCATAATGTCTTAAGACTTTTTCCTAGATAGCTGAGAAACTTTTTTTTAAACAGTCATTTATTTTGTGATGGCTGTTTGACTTTAACTTTTATTTATAAATTTATTTTCTTCTTAGAAACTTTCTACAGTGGCAACAGTTTACAGTCAGTTTGAAGAATGCTAAGATAATTGATAAGTCTTTACAGTGGGTCTTTCGTTAAGCCCAGGTACCTGATAATTAATGACTGCTACCACACCACCTGCTCTCTTCTGCCTTGAATCTTATCACATCCACGTTGCTTTGAAATCTGAGAATCCTTTCCACTTCCTGACAACTAATATGCTACTAGTTTTAGTCTGACATCATATTACTGATTAGCTGAGTACTATTTCCTTGTTTCTTTTTCTGTATCTCTAAATAAACCACTTTTGTCTTAGGATTATGATGTTATAGAAAAAATACTTAAATTTAAATTTTTTTTTTTGCAGAGGGAAGGAGATCATAGAAAAGATGAATCATAAAAGTAAAATTTTGATAATATTTAAAATATAATTAGGCATACCTATGGAGAGAGAGTTTTTAAAAATCCACATTTGTTTCTCATCTTCCTTTTATAATGTAAGGGTTTTTTTCTGTATTCTGTAGTATAGGATTTAGTTTTTGTGTTTTGTATTGTTTCCCTTGCATCCAGTCTCATTAATAATATAAGTAGGTATTTTTTAGGAATAAGCTGAGATATAATTCTTCTATTATAACTACCTGGTCACTTATGTTGTTCCTCTTCTCCACTATAAACCACCTGATGGTCGTGCTCATACCCTTTTCATTTTATATCCCCTGTAGTGTCTATAGGGTAAATATTAATTGAATTGAATTCACTTGTTGAATTAAACTGATCCCACTAATTTACTTCACTGCATTACTCAATACCATTACATGTTCTTATCCTTTGTGTGTTTATCTTTCAAAAGATAATCTTACTTCCATGAGATTAAAGTTCCTGGGAGTATCTCACTATATTCACCACTAGGAGTCACAGGGATAGGGCCAATTTATTTTGATACTGGATTAGATTCAAGTTTCTGGACCAGAAAAGCAGTTTTCCAGTGTCGTTCTTTTAAGAAGAGATAACTCTGGTACAACAGTATGGTTAGTATTGAGAAAATAATAACTTCCTCTACCTGAATAAAATGCCCACAAGGCCAGAGTGTGTTCCTGACTGCTAATTTATTCATTGGTTGCGTGGATCAGTTTATTCTCTCCCATGATAAAGGGTTACGTGTAGAAGACCCTTTATCAATATACCATGAAAATCACTTTCTCATGACTCAGAGATACTTAAAGTAGAGAGGAGAGTGAATTCTTGGAAGAAAGACATGTTGAGCAAAGACACAAAGGTAAGACATTTCAAAACATGTTCAGGATAAGATGGCAGACCATTGTGTCTGGCTTCCAGAACACAGTGGGAGTAGACTGTGACCTGAGGCTGGAAGGACAGGTAGGTAACAAAATACACAAGTTTTTGAATGCCAGGCTAAGAAGTTTACATTTTATATTTTAGGTAGTAGGGAATCTTTGGATTTTGAGCTGGAAGGAGTGAGGTGGTGATGTGCTCTGAGTTTTCTTTTTTTTTTTCTGGCCATGCCACGCGGCCTGTGGGATCTTAGTTCCCCAACCAAGGATTGAACCAGGGCCCAGCAGTGAAAGCTCCAAGTCCTAACCACTGGACTGCCAGGGGATTCCCAATGTGTTCTGTTTTAGAAAGACGACTCTAGCAGCAGTAGACTGAAACTGTGGAGTGAGAGTAGAAAGAAAAGAAATTCCAGAAATGATATGGAAATAAAGTTCAGATTTGCCTGTAATCATAGCTAACTAGTCAGTAGTGGAGCCAGGGCTTAAATGGTCTGTCTGACTCTAAAACCAATGCACTGTGCTCCCCTACAGTGTAAATGTGGTCACCCCTCAGTATTCCAAGGGGACTGGTTCCAGGACACCGCTCCCAACCCCAGGACACCCAAATCCACAGATGCTCAAGTCCCTTTATTTGTGTAGTATTTGCATATAACCTATGTACATCCTTCTGTATACTTCAATCTCTGGATTACTTATAATACCTAATACAATGTAAATGCTATGTAAATAGTTGTACCTACAATGTAAATGCTGTGTAAACAGTTGCTATCATGCAGCAAATTCAAGTTTTGTCTTTTTGGAACTTTGTAGAATTTTTTTTTCTGATTATTTTCAATCCGGAGTTGACTGAATCTGCACATGTGAAACCCACAGATACAGAGGGCCATCTGTATACTGTTATTATAATTATTTAAATGTCTGTTTATTAGGAGAGAGAACCATGACTTTTCATTTTTATGCCCCAGGGTCTTAGCACAGTGCCTAAAAAAACAGTGGGAACTTCATTAGTTCAATCGATAAACATTTATTGAGCACCTACTAGGCATTGTGCTAGGGTGTGCATATAATTCAGCTCTAGTAGATTACTACGAAGTAGTAATTTTATTTTACGAAGTAATTATAACCAATGTATGCATACACACCAATTTATGAGAGTTCCTGTTGTTCCATATCCCTGCCCACAGTTGGTATTTATGTCTTTTTTTCATTTTAGCTCTTCTAGTGGGTGGTATACCAATGTGGGTTTTTTAAACAATTTTTTTTAATTGAGGAGAAATTCACATAACATAAAATTAACCTTTTAAAAGTGAACTCTTCAGTAGCATTTACGTTCACATTGTTGTACAACCACCTCTGTCTGGCACCAAAACATTTCATCACCCCAAAAGGAAACTCTGTACCCATTAGGCAGTTGCTCCCTATTCCCTACCCCTGTCCCCACCAGCCTATAGCAACCAGTAATCTTCATTTTGTCTCTGTGGATGTACCTATTTTGAATATTTCTTTCTTTCTTTTTTTTATAAATTTATTTATTTTTATTGTTGGCTGTGTTGGGTCTTCGTTGCTGCGCGCGGGCTCTCTCTAGTTGCGGCCAGTGAGGGCTACTCTTCATTGCGGTGCGCAGGCTTCTCATTGTGGTTTCTTGTCTTGTTGCAGAGCACGGGCTCTAGGCACATGGGCTTCAATAGTTGTGGCATGCGGGCTCAGTAGTTGTGGCTCGCGGGCTCCAGAGCGCAGGCTCAGTAGTTGTGGCGCACGGGCTTAGTTGCTCCACGGCGTGTGGGATCTTCCCGGACCAGGGCTCGAACCCGTGTCCCCTGCATTGGCAGGTGGATTCTTGACCACTGCGCCACCAGGGAAGTCCCTGAATATTTCTTATAAATGGAATCATACAGTATGTGAACTTTTGTTTCTGGCTTCTTTCACTTAGCACGTTTTGATGTTCATCCACATTGTAGCATGTATCAGTCCTTTTTATGGGTGACTAACATTCCATTGTATGTGTATACCACAATTTGTTTATCCATTCTTCAACTGATGGATGTTTGGACTGATTCTACCTTTTGGATGCTGGGAGCAGTGCTGTAATGAACATGTGTGTACATGTATTTGTTTGAGTACCTGTTTTCAAATCCTTTGAGTACATACCTGAGTGGAATTGATGGGGATATATGATAATTCTATATTTAGCTTTTTGAGGAGCCCCTAATCTGTTTTCCATAGCAGCTGAACTCTTTTACCAGCAGTGTACAAGAATTTCATTTTTTCACATATCCTCATCAACACTTGTTATTTTCTGTTGTTGTTCCTGTTGTTGTTAAGCCATCCTAGGGTGTGAGGTGGTATCTCATAGTGGGTTTGACTTATAATGTTGAGCATCCTGTCATGTGCTTGTTAGCCATAAGTATCTTCTTTAGAGAAATGCTCTTTTTTTGAAGTGGGTTGTCTTTTTGTTATTAAGTTCATTGTATGTTCTGCATATTGGATATGTGATTTGCTTATCAGATATATGATGATGATTCACAAATATTTACTCCCATTCTGAGGTTTTCTTTTCACTTTCTTAAAAATGTCCTTTCGTGCACAAACTTTTACAATTTTGATGAAGTCCAATTTATCTACTTTTTCATTTGTGGCTTTTGGTACTATAGCTATGAATCCACTCTCAAGTTCTAGGTCTTGAACTTTACCCTTTTGCTTTCTTCCATGAATTTTATCGTTTTAGTTCTTATATTTAAATTTAAATTGTTGATCCATTTTGCATTAATTTTTTTGTATACTATTCAAATTCAGCTTCATTCTTTTACATATTATACATAATCTCAGCAGAATTTGTTGAAAAGACTTCCTTTTCCTATTAAATGGTCTTGGCACCCTGTCAAAAATCATTTGACCATATATGTGAGGGTTCATTTCTGGGCTGTCTGTTCTATTCCACTGGTCTGTATGTCTGTCTTTATGCCAGTACCACACTCTTGTTTTTTTAATTAATTTTTTTTTAATTTTATTTTTGGCTGCATTGGGTCTTAATTGCTGTGTGCGGGCTTTCTCTGGTTGCAGCGAGCGGGGGCTACTCTTCCTTGCGGTGCACAGGCTTCTCATTGCAGTGGCTTCTCTTGTTGCAGAGTACAGGCTCTAGGGCATGCGGGCTTCAGTTGTTGTGGCACGTGGGCTCAGTAGTTGTGGCTCCCGGGCTCTAGAGTGCAGGCTCAGTAGTTGTGGCGCACGGGCTTAGTTGCTCCGTGGCATGTGAGATCTTCTCAGACCAGGGATCAAGGCCCTGCAACATGTCCCCTGCATTGGCAGGCAGATTTTTAACCACTGCACCACCAGGGAAGTCCCCACACTCTTTTGATTACTGTAGCTTTGTAGTAAGTTTTGAAATAAGGAAGTGTGAATGCTCTAGCTTCTTGTCCTTTTCAAGATGGCTTTGGCTTTTGGGTTCACTTGAGATTCCATATGAATTTTATGGAGATAAGTTGCGGAGAGCAGGGGCTACTCTTCATTGTGGTGCACGGGCTTCTCATTGCAATGGCTTCTCTTGTTTCAGAGCACGGGCTCTAGGCATGAGGGCTTCAGTAGTTGTGGCTCGCGGGCTTCAGTAGTTGTGGTGCATGGGCTTAGTTGCTCCACGGTATATGGGATCTTCCTGGACCAGGGCTTGAACCCGTGTCCCCTGCATTGGTAGGTAGATTCTTAACCACTGCGCCACCAGGGAAGCCCTTGGTGGAGATTTTTTTGAATCTGTAGATTGCTTTGGGTAAAATTCATATTTAACGATATTGTCTTTTAGTCCATGAACATGGGATGTCTTTCTGTTTACTTATGTCTTTAATTTCTTTCAACAATGTTTTGTAGTTTGTATTGTACATGTCTTTCACCTCTTTGGTTAATTCCTAAGTATTTTATCCTTTTTGATGCTATTATAAAAGGAATTGTTTCATAATTTCCTTTTCAGATTGTTCATTATTAGTGTATAGAAATGCAACTGAGTTTGTGTCTTTTGTTTTTTGTTTTTACTTCTTCCTGTTTTTATAAACCCAGTTTATTCTGGCTTTGTTTTCTCTCTCTGTTTCTATCCCTCCCTTTGAAACCCCTCAGTGCTAACCATCCTAGTCCAGTATCTCATGACCTCATGACTGCTAATAGTTTCTTAACTATTATCCTATCAGTTCATCCTGTTTGCTTCTCTCTGATTAGAACTTTTAAAATACAGTTTCACTGGGGAGTCACTCTTTCCTATTTTCTTACTCATCTTACTTCCCTTATCTGAATTCTTATAGCACTATTTCTGTACCACTTAATCTTATATTTGAGTGTATAGTGCCTTGAACTACCTAGTATTCTATTGGTTTTAATTTTTTCCAATTAGAAAAAAAACAACTTGCTGACTGCCTGCTATGTGGGAAATAATGTGACTGGGTGATACAGTGATAAATAAGACGTACCCAATTTTGTCCTTAATATTAGATAGCATTTATTAAGTGGCTACTATGTGTCTGATACTATTCTATGAACTTTATATATAACTCAGTCCTCACAGCAACACCATGTGGTCTACACTATTTTCTTCATTTTACGCAGGAGAAAACTGACATACAGAGAGGTAAAATAACTTTTTCCAAATTAGTTAGCTAATAAGTGACAAAACCATGATTCAAACCTACTTCACTAGCTTGAGAATCCATGCTCTTAGCTACTACCACTATATTATCCAGTTGAAAAGGTAAGACAGAGACCTAAATAAGCATATTTTGAGGTTTACTATAACAGCTTTGTGAGAAGGTTAAAGAACTTTTACAGTTCAGCAGATGGCAAGATTACTTCCACCTAGAAAAAAAACAAAGGCATTATGAAGGATTTGGAAGTGGGGTGGGGAGAAACATTCCACAGACAGGAACTTGCGTGATATAAAGCACTCTTGAGAGGAGACTCTTCAGAGCATATTACCAGGCACGGTGAGTAATGTAGTTTAACTGCAAAGGATGCTTGAAATGGTAAAGGGAAATAAGTTTATAAAAGTGGGTTGCAGCCAAGTCATAGTTCTTGAATGTGAGAGTAAGATGTTTAAGTCATATTTTGTAAGTAGTTCAGTGATATTTTAAAGTCTGTATCATAGAAATGTTTGACTATCATTATGCAAAAGGTCAAAGAGAGGAGAAGGACTAACTAGAAAGTTATTGCCATAGGTTAAGTAAGAGATAATGAAGCCCTGAATTAGGTAGCTAGCAGGGAAAGTAGAGACTGGAGGAGAGACTATGTGAACCTTCTTGAATCTTCAAGATTTATCAACTGATGGGCTATACAGCAAGGGTGGGGCTGGGAGACTAAAAATGACTAGTGGGTGGTTGGAAGAGGCAGATGCCATTAACAGAGATAACAAAGAGCACAGTTAGGACATGACAGTTTGGGAGAAAGGAAGATATATAATCAGTTTGAGACATGCCAAGTTTATGATGTCAGTGGAAGGAAACATTCAGTGATAACATAAATTTTTTTTTTTTTTTTTGGCTGCATTGGGTCTTAGTTGCAGCATGCGGCCTTTTTGTTGCTGTGCGCGGCCTCTTTGTTGTGGCACTCGGGCTCCTCTCTAGATGTGGCTCACAGGTTTCTCTCTAGTCGTGGCATGCGAGTTTTCTCTCTCTAGTTGTGGCACGCAGGCTCCAGAGTGCGTGGGCTCTGAAGTTTGTGGCATGCGGGCTCTCTCGTTGAGGCGCACAAGCTCAGTAGTTGTCGCATGCGGGCTTAGTTGCCCCACGGCATGTGGGATCTTAGTTTCCCGACCAGGGATTGAACCCAAGTCCCCTGCATTGTAAGGCGGATTCTTTACCACTGGATCACCAGGGAAGTCCGATAATATAGAATTTAAGAGATGAAAATTAGAGATATAACTATTAGAGACCTTGGTGTACATTTGATACCTAAATCCAGGGAAGCATGTAGAGGCAAAACGTCTAGGGGACATATGGAAAAATCAGAACCACCAAAGGAATATTCCCAGGGTAAGGAGAACCAGAAGATTACGGTGGATTAAAATAGGAAGTGAGAGAGTGGAATGTTTCAGAGAGGTAAAACAAACGTGGCAAAACATCAGCATTTATGAAATCTAGGTTGTGAGAACATGAGTTTTTGTGCTTCTACATGCTATTTCATATTGTTTTTTCCTTAGATCTTTGTTTTTCTTTGCTTCTATAATTGGCTGTTCTACTTCAAATCATTTTCTAGTTGTTATATCTTACAAGTGAATTCTAGATTCCTTCATAGCACTCAGAAATCACAGACTAACTGTGGTATCTACACATGTTATATAGACACAGATAAAGTGAATATTAGATTATTAGACTTAAGAGTAAATGTAGATTAGCCCTCAGTAAGGCTCCCTTGGCAGATTTCTAGCAGCATAAAAGACAGAGCTGATATGAATGAGCCCTGCCCTTCCAATATAAGATTAAGTATTACGAACAAAAAAAATAATCATAGCCTTGATTAAAGGAATAAAAGGGAAATCCAGTTTTGTTTTAATGCCAGCAACAGCTCAAAACCATAGTCAAAAGCAGGAAATGACACCACAGAATATTAGCCTTGGTGCCTGGGGTTTTAATACTCACTTGAAGCAAAAATTGTGCCTTTGGGTCCACAGGCAGCTGGAATTGAGCCCCCTGCATAAAGCCTAGTCTCAAAGGGCTACTGTTTTGTGAAAGAATGAGAAAAATTCAGTGGTCCAGAGCTATTAAAACCCTTAGGACCCTGACAGAAGCCAATGCCAAAACTGTTCTCTACCACAAAACTTAGGGCTTTGTGAGCTCCTGTTAAGGAAGTATTTTTTAAAAAATCAAAAAACCTCAGTGAAGATGTGCTCACAATATAAACTGTGAGGATAGTCAACAGATGTAACAAAGAAGAAAACTGTCCTTCTAAGAACAGGAGATAAGAAACCTAATCTGAAAGATGCCATAAAACTAATCATTTTTAAATAAACAAAGAGATAAAAGAAGGAATAAAACCTTAATGAAAGAACATGACAGGATAAGAGAAGAAAAAGAACTATAAATGAAATGTTCATTGATTTTTTTTTTTCTTTAACGGTTGGATTAAACTGCTGAAATGAGAATTAGTGAATTGGAAGATGATCTGGTCAAATCACCCAGAATACAGAACCAAGAGATAAGGAAGGAAAATATAAGAATGCTTAGGAGACATGGGAGATAGAATGAGAAAGTACAGCAATATCTATCTAATGACAGTTTAGAAGAAGCGAATGGGAGATGCAATATTACCATAAAATAATGGTTGAGATTTTCCAGAATTGACAAGAAAGACAAGTCCTCATATTTAAGAAGTACACAGTATCCTGAACAGGATAAATAAAAGCAATCCACATTTAAACAAACCATAGAGAAACTGTTCAACATTAAAGCAAACAGAAAATTTTAAACCAATTGTAGAGCAAAAACTAAAGAACACCAGTTATACTAACAATTACCTTCTCATCTGAAACAAAAGATATCAGAAAAAGATAGAAAAATATCTTCAAATTGCTTAGAGAAAATAATTGTCAACTTAGCATTTTATACCTTGTTAAAGTATTAGTTGAGAATAAAATAAAGATATTTTCAGAAAAATTAAGACTTATCAATTTGCCATTCACAGACCCTTACTTTGAAGGCAAATAAAGGGTATACCTCAGCAAGAAGAAAATTGAGTACAGAAGGAAGGAGAGGGCAGCAAGAAAAAGTTCTAACTCAAAAAAAAAAAAATAAACATGTTGATAAATCTTAAGCACTGACTGTAAAAGAAATTATTGTAATGATGATGACTAATTTGGAGGGGGTTAAAAACAGTATGACAGCAAAACTTAGAAGATGGGAGAAGGAAATCAGAAACATTTTAGCATCCTTAGCATCCTTGTATTGAGGGGGAGGAGGATAGAGATACTAATTAGACTTTGTCAATGATTATTTTTTAAATATAGGGGTAAAACTACAGTATGTACAATTTTCAAACCAATAGGTGGAGAAAAACACAGTAAGAAAAATAGAATATAGGAAAAGAGAGAATAAAAGATACATAAAAGAAGATACAAAAGCATAAGATAAAGAATAAATCCAAATATTTCAGAAATCACAATACATGAAAGTAGTATTTTCAAATTGAAAAACTAATACAAAATGTGGCCACATGTTATTTATAAGAGAAACATCTAAAACACAGTGTCACTGAAAGATTATAAGTAAAGGGATAGAAAAAAATCAGAATTCTGACCCTTATAATCTTTATGCATCTAACAACATAACCCAAATTTACATGGCAAAAAAATACACAAATACCACACCTTCAAGGACCAGATAACCTCTATCTTATATAGATATTCTAATATTTGTAGAGGAAAAACTCCCGAAGTTCTTTTATGAGGCTAATGTAAATCTTAATTTCAAAATTAAATATGTATTATGAAAAGGAAGAGATCATTGTTACATATGAACATAGATACAAAAATTTCCTAAAAATGTTAGATATTGAGTTTTAAAATGTCATTTTCTAATACCTGAGGTTTGCTTTAAAAGTTTCTACTCTGTTAAATGAGTATGATAGTAATACCAACTTTGAAACATGTAATATAGGCAATCCACCTGGGCTAGCCCAGCCTAGATCAGCCATCTCTGAGTGTCCCACAGACTCATGTGATAAATAAATGCCTGTTGTTTTATATACTGAGATTTTCAGTTGTTTGTTTTGTAATAACAAGCTAATACATCTGGCAAAGTTAAAATTTAGATGTTGCCAACTATGTGGAGGAAAAATGGGAAATTTCCATTGCTTTTTAAAAAATATTTATTTGCTTCTTGGCTGCGTTGGGTCTTAGTTGCGGCACATGGGATCTTCGTTGAGGCATTCGGGATCTTTTGTTGTGGCGCGGTCTCTTCATTTCGGCGCTGGGGTTTCTCTCTCGTTGTGGCGTGCGGGTTTTCTCTCTCTAGTTGTGGTGCGCAGGCTCCAGGGCGCATGGGATCTGTAGTTTGCGGCATGCGGGTTCTCTAGTTGTTGGGCGCGAGCTCAGTAGTTGTGGCGCGTGGGCTTAGTTGCCGTCGGCATGTGGGATCTTAGTTCCCTGACGGGGGATTGAACCCGTGTCCCCTGCGTTGGAAGGCGGATTCTTTACCACTGGACCACCAGGGAAGTCCCAAATCTCCATTGCTTTTGATGGGAAAGTGAATTAATACAATTACTTTGGAGAAAAGTTTGGTGATACCTAATTGCAAATTTGAAGATACCCATATCCTATTGTCAGGAATCAGTAAACACACAAGCAGGTAAAGAGTCATTTAAAGGATATTCATTGGCGGGAGGAGCGGCAGCGGCCAGGCAGCCCAGCTTCGCGAAGGCTCTCAGCGCGGCCCGCAGCCCGCAGCCCACAGCCCGCAGCCCGCAGCCCACAGCCCGCAGGCACCCAGCAGGCGCCAGCCCCGCCGCCACGATGCTCAAGAGAGTCAGCTCCAAGGAGGGGGCGGCGAAGGAGGAGCCCAGGAGGAGATCGGCGAGGTTGTCAGCTACACCGGTTCCTGCAAGAGTGGAAACGAAGCCAACAAAGGCGGCAGGAAAGGATAAATCTTCAGACAAAAAAGTGCAAATAAAAGGGAAAAGGGGAGCAAAGGGAAAACAGGCTGAAGTGGCTAACCAAGAGACTAAAGAAGACTTACCTGCAGAAAATGGAGAAACTAAAAACGAGGAGAGCACAGCCTCTGATGAAGCAGGAGAGAAAGAAGCCGAGTCTGATTAATACCACGCACCCGGTCCTATCAGTGGTCCCTGTCTCCCTTCTTGTACAATCCAGAGGAATATTTTTGTCAACTATTTTGTAAATGCAAGTTTTTTAGTAGCTCTAGAAACATTTTTAAAAAGGAGGGAATCCCACCTCATCCCATTTTTTAAGTGTAAATGCTTTTTTTTAAGAGGTGTTATCATTTGCTGGTTGTTTATTTTTTGGTACAACCAGAAAATAGTGGGATATTGCATATGGGAGGCTTTGATTGTCTTGGGTGTCAGCTTAACATTCCACAGATGGGGGGGTAGCTTTTATATCCTATAATACAAAGCATACTTAATGGCAGTTTGGAGTCAGTTGTGCATTTAATGTCTTAAACACTTTAAATTACTACTCTTCCCATGTTGTTTTGGTAGAATTGTTTCCTAAAGCAAACCACTCACCCCTTGATCTTGGCTCTCCTGGTCAGGATTTTGTGCGCCCTGTAACATCTTTGGTGGTGGTAGTCCAGTTCTTCTAGTAACTGTTAATGTGCTGTGAACGATTGACAATTTGAGTATGTAGTGTATATGATATTAAATTGCAAATTAGTGGGACTTACGATGTAACAGCATATCAATATTTGAAGATATTGGTACTTGATATCCTGTGAAGGAAAATTTGCCTCCAAATTTTAAGCTGGAAAGTCACTGGAATAACTGTTCAGAAAAGAA
Source organism: Balaenoptera borealis (assembly GCF_965194805.1). NCBI lineage: Eukaryota > Metazoa > Chordata > Mammalia > Artiodactyla > Balaenopteridae > Balaenoptera > Balaenoptera borealis. Next base: position 171,440,202 of record NC_138866.1, on the reverse strand, counting down.
TCACAACTACGTGATTTTTTAGATTTTTGGTACGTATGTTGAGAATTGTGTACAAATTGAAATGTCTGTGTACTGATCCTCAAAGCAACCAATAAAATCTCAATTATGAAAGAAAAAAAAAGGTATTCATTGCAGCATTCTAATAGTGAAAAATTGGAAATACCCTAAATGTCCCTCAACAAGGGGAATGAATAGATAAATGAATTACATATTATAGTCAAATAATGTATAGTGAATAGTGCCCTCCCAAAAAGGGCACTATTCATGTCTACCCAGAACTTCAGGATATGATCTTATTCAGGAATAGGGTCTTAGTTAATATGAGGTCATACTAGATTAAGACAGGCCCTGAATCCAATAACTGCTGTCCTTATAAAAGGTGAAGATACACAGAAACACACAGGAGAGATTGAAGTGATACAGGTACAAGCCAAGGAACACAAAGATTACTGGCAACCACCAGAAGCTAGAGAGAGGTGTGGAACAGATTCTCCCACAGAACCTCCAAAAAGAACCAACCTTACCAACACCTTGACTTCGGACTTCTAGCCTCCTGAACTATGAGGGAATAAATGTTTAAGCCACCCAGTTTGTAGTGTAATGTTTTATGGCAGCCCTAGGAACTAATACTACATAGCAGTTTAAACGAATGAACTAGAACTATATGTATCAATATGGGTAAATCTTGAAAACTTAGTGTCAAATGGGAAAAAGTATATCCCATTACAATTTATGTAAACCCAAGGCAGATGGTGGGGGAGGGAGGAGACTGTGACCTCCAGTAAGCAAGTGATACTGACTGGACAAAGTGGCTTTGAGCTTCATTTTAAAGATGAATGAAGTACACTGAAAACTACAAATCACTGGTGAAAGAAACTAAAGAAAAATAAATGGAGAGGCATCTTGTGTTCATGGATTGGAAGACTTACTACTGTTAGACGTGAATACTACTCAATCTACAGGTTCAGTGCATCCCCATCAGAATGGAGTCTCAAGGGACTCCAAATAGCCAAAACAATCTTGAAAATAAGAACTAAATTGGAGGACTCATATTTCCTGATTTCAGAACTTACTACAAAACTATAGTAATCAAAACAGTGTGGGACTGCCATAAAGACAGACATATATATCAATGGAATAGAATAGAGTAAAAAAATATCCCTCGCATATATGTCAAATGATTTTCAACAAGCGTGCCAGAACTGTCCAATGGAGAAAGGACAGTCTTTTCCACAAATGGTGTTGGGAAAACTGGATATCCACATTGAAAAGAATGAAGTTGGACCCTTGTTTTACACCGTATAGAAAAACTAACTCAAAATGGATCAAAGACATAAATGCAAGAGCTAAAACTATGAAACTCTTAGAAGAAAACATGGGGAAAGCTTCATGATATTGAATTTGGCAAGATTTCTTGGATGTGACACCAAAAGCACAACAACAAAAGAAAATATAGATAAATTGGACTTCATCAAAATTAGAAACTTCTGTATATCAAAGGACACTATCAAGAGTGAAGATGGAACAGAATGGGAGAAAATATTTGCAAATCATATATCTGATAAGAGATTAATACACAGAATATATAAAGGACTCCTACAACTCAGCAACAACAAAAAACAGCCCAATTCAAAGATGGGCAGAGGAGATATACTGATGGCCAATAAGCATGTGAAACGATGCTCAACATCATTAATCATTAGTGAAATGCAAATCAAAATCACAGTGAGATACCACTCACACCCTGTAAGCATGGCCATGTGAAAAAGAGGGGAAAAGGAAAATAACAAATGTTGGCAAGGATATGGAGAAAATGAAATCCTCATAAATTACTGTAACGTATGTAAAATGGTTCAGCTGCTGTGCAAAAAACAGGTTGGTGGGTCCTCAAAAAGTTAAGCATAGAGTTACCGTATGAGCCAACCCTTCCATTCATAGGTATATACTCAAGGGAACTGAAAACAAGAACTCAAACAAATACATGCACGTGCATGTTCATAGCAACACCATTCACAATAGCCAAAAGGTGGAAACAGCCCAAATGTCCATCAATTAATGGATAAACAAATGTGGTCTAAACGTACTATGGAATATTACTCAGCCATAAAAAGGACTAACACATGTCACAACATGGATGAACACTGAAACATTATAAGTAAATAAGCCAGAAACTAAAGGTCACATATTGTATGATTCCATTTATATAAAATATCCAAAGTAAGCAAATCCATAGAGACATAACGTATGTTATGTGTATTTTACCACAATAAAAACCATGAGTAAGGGCAGGTTTGTGACAGTCCTGGGAGCTGGGTGGGAAGCGGAAGCCGGAGGGGAGCAGCATGGTGGCCCAGGCTGGTAGGAAGCAGACAGCAGACTTCCCTCACCCCCACCTCCCTCTGGAGGGCTATTTGGAAATTCAGTAACCCACGGCTAACATTTATTAAATATTATTGGCCTTGATATATGTCCTTAACTTACAGCCTCACTTCAAATGATGGTAACTATCTAATTTACCATCGTGTGGTGCCAGATCTTTCCTGAAAGATTTGAATAATCTCTTACTCAGGTAGTGTTACGGACCTATAATGTTTGTGGAACTGGAACACTTAGCTGCACTGAGCAGTAAGAACACAGACTCTGAAGCCCTCGTCCAGCTGTTGCTCCTCCCATTCTCTTCTCCCCTAGCCTAGTTTTTGGTGTAGGGCTGTACCAACGGCTCTTAGTATTACTGTCTTTTGAACGGAAGCTTGACTCTTCCCTCCCTTAGCCGAAGCGAGTCTAGTCTGCTTGGTTATGTGCAAGAACTGTTCAGTGCCAAATTCCAGCCACTGTCAAAATGGCCAGAATCTTTATTTCCGTCATTCACTCAGCTAGTCAGTCAGCCATTCATTCAACATAATTATTATAAGCCTGCTATGTGTCAGGCACAGTGATATGTATGCTCAGATAACCAAGGAGTTTTCCATGCCTTTTCATTTGTTGGTACACATGAAGGAATAACAGAGTACTTGATGTATTATTATTGTTCAAACTAAAAAAACTATTGACTGGTATTGTTTATATGTAAGTGGAAAGCATATCAGAAGCCATAAATTTTTAAGACTGAATAAGGAATGAAGAAAATATGACAGTTGAATAGCTTTCTCTTGAGAGTAAGGAAAATATACATCAGTGAGAGAAAAATCACAACTGTTAAGAAAAAATGGGAAAAGAATCTAAGAAGAATATATATGTACATACGTGCGTATATATGTATGTGTATATATATATAACTGAATCACTGTGCTGTGTACCTGAAACTAACACAACATTGTAAATCAATGATACTTCAATAAAAAATTCTAATTAAAACTACCCCATCTAAAAGTGCAATTAAATATATGGTGGCACACATATGGGTATGAAGGTATCATTTTATGACTTGATCCTGGTGTGAGATTGGTTTTTATACTTTTCACATCCATTTCCCTTATCCTGGGAACCATCTTACAGACATATACCACTGGTCATAAGGAAATCTGGATAAAACACAAAAATTTAAAGCCTTCACAAAGAAGCAGCTCTTCAGTGCACACTTCATCTAAGTTTTTATTTTCACTTAAAAAGCTTCTAATAGGTTTGTTTGTGGTTTTCTAGATGTCAGTTCAAGTCCCCTTGAATTTGCAGAGATGAGTAAAGACCTAAATAACACATATTTTTAAAAATTATTATGATTTTATAAACTATTCCTCTTTATTATATTTTTCCTAGCTGTATTCTTGTCTGTATCCCTTTTCTGCAAATTATGTAGGCCTTCCCTTGTTAGTGGTTAATACTTGAGACTATCATATGGTATTCTTTCAGTCAATTTAACAAGTGTTTTCTGAGTACTTAGTATGTGTCTAGTGTCAACCAAAAAATAATGCAGGAGGCTGCAAATAAGAAAAGTGTTTATTTGGGGTCTTAAGGATCACAAATCAAGAGACACAGATTCTGGTAACTCTGAAAGAATGTTCCGAGGAAGAGAAAGAGTCAGGGGCTTATTAAAACAAAAAGCCAGAGGCTGTTAAAAGTTGCCTGGTGAGAATTATGATTGACTCTGACCTGAGTCAGACAGTATTTGTCCTTAAGGGATGACAAGTTTGTTCTTATTTATTTATTTTATTTTATTTTTTTGGCTGCGTTGGGTCTTCATTGCTGCGCCCGGGCTTTCTCTAGTTGCGGCAAGCAGGGGCTACTCTTGCTTGTGGTGCATGGGCTTGTCATTGCGGTGGCTTCTCTTGTTGCGGAGCATGGGCTCTAGGAGTGCAAGCTTCAGTAGTTGTGGCACGAGGGCTCAGTAGTTGTGGTGCACGGGCTTAGTTGCTCTGCAACATGTGGGATCTTCCCGGACCAGGGATCGAACCCATGTCCCCTGCATTGACAGGCAGATTCTTAACCACTGCACCACCAGGGAAGTCCAGGGATCACAAGTTGTTTTAGGGTAGGGGTCTGATAAGTAGATAGACTGTCACAAGTTATGTTAGGGTAAGGGTCCTATAAGTATCTTGAGTTTCTGGCAGGTGTTCTGGATGACTTCATCAGGTCCAAAGGTCAGATTCCATCCAGGCTGAGACTTGCATACGTCATACTTCCTTAATGGCCTCCCAGCTCCATTTAAGAGAGCTATCTGAGCAATACTGACTATTTTTATTTTCCTTTCACACTAGGACTTTGCTATCAGATGACATAAAACTGGAAAGGAAATTATGACATTTATACTAATTTACAGAATTTGCAAGTATTGTCCTGACTATGATGCTGTCTAAAATTATTATCCTACCTTAATTTTGTAGAAATATTTAAAAGGTATCCCACTTTCAACAGTTTGGCTAAATATGTTTTTATAATATTGCATGATACAATAATATATGCTCACTGTCAGTGATAACACTTTTATTTGTAATTTAAAAAACTCAGAATGGATTACTGGGCTAAAATTGGGAAACCTGAGATCTTATCTCGACTCCATCACTGATTGCCCAGTGAACCTGAAGAAGCTTTTTCAGCTTCTGTAGGCTTCAGTTTCTTCCATCTTAAAAAGAGGGTGTTGGGCTAGGTTGTCTCTGTGACCCCTTGTAATTCTAAAATATTATTAAATATTACAGCCTATAGATAAACCACTGAAATGAGGCTGTTTTAAGGGAATATAACTACTAAAAGTGTTACCCTTTAAGAAAGCTAGTTAGATTCCAGTGTACATACATGATTCCAGTTACTAAACTAAGAATCAGGTGTCATTCTGTTGAATAATATGACCTTTAACAAATACTGGATGCATTATAGTTGAACAACATGGAAAGAGTACTACAGATTTCCAGCTTCCCCCGTACTATTTACCAATACATCCTTTTATCATGCGTCCTGACTTTTTAAAAATCCCTTCGGTTTCTTTTGTTTCAGTTATTTTTTCTCAAATAGGATGATGCAGAAAAATTTCTGCCTGTAGACAGAATAGTTGGTCCTTGAGGTCACATTTAATGTTAATAGCTATAAATCTATAAATTAAAATGTCCCTTAAGACATGAAAATGTCTCTGGTGGAATTCTAACTTTACTAAGCAAGAGATCTACATTTTGAGTATCACTAATCCTAGAGAAATATGTAATTATTGTCGTTTTCCACTCATGTATGTGTTATCCACTTCTAATAATACATATAGAACTTATTGTCCTACCTCCAAAGGGGCCTGGTATGCTTCCCATCTATTTTTCCTTTGGGTTTTTCAACTTTTTCCCAAAATACTCACTCAGTAATTATTCACTGACTTTATAATGTGCTCCAGGCATTGAGAATATATGCATGAAAGGCATAGTCCCTAAGCCTTAGGAGATTATAATCCATACAAAGAAACAGTTATATAAAGAGGCCATCACAATATAATGCAATAATTTTTATAAAAGTATATATAGTTATGGAGGAAGCATAGCAGAGGGAGTACTTCAGTATCTTGGGAGTTAGAAAGGCTTCACAGAGGAAACTTATTCTTAATGTAGGAGTAGTTATTAGATAGAAAATGCAGAATAGTGTATTCTAGGCATAGGGAAAATATTCAAAAAGGCACAGTGATATGAAACATCCTCCATGTTCAGCCAGTAGTTTCAGATGTCTGAAGCATTAGGATAGGAGGCAGAGATTAAGATGAAATAAAAGTGGAGAGGTAGGCAGGGGCCAGATACCCAGTCTTTAAAGGCCTTGCATAGGACTTGGATTTCTTCCTAAAGGAAATGAGAAAAATTGGTGGATTTTTAATAGTGGATCAAATCTGGGATGTCATGGAGCTTACTGCCTATGTTGTCTTCCAGGAGTTTTATGGTTTCAGGTCTTATACATTCAAGTCTTTAATCTGTTTTGGGTTAAGTTTTATGTATGGTGTAAGATAGTGGTCCAGTTTCATTCTTTTGTGTATGCCTGTCCAGTTTTCTCAGCACCATTTATTGAATAGACTGTCCTTTCCCCATTGTATATTCTTGGCTCCTTTGTCATAAATCAATTGACCGTATATGAATGAGTTTATTTCTGGGATCTCTGTTCTCTTCCATTGATCATATATATCTGACTTTATGCCAATACCATACTGTTTGGCAGGGGGGGGGTGTCCATTTATTTTTTATTTTTCATACAATTTTTCATTCATTTTTTCCATTTACGGTTACTACACAGTATTGGCTGGGTTCCCCATGTTGTGCAGTACATCCTCGAGCCTGTCTTGCCCCCAGTAGTTTGTGCCTCCCTCTCCCCCACCCTTTTATTGCCGTCCGCCCGCTCCCACACTGGTAACCACTAGTTTGTTCTCCATATCTGCAAGTCTGCTGCTTTTTTGTTTTATTCACTAGTTTGGTGTGTTTTTTAGATTCCACATATAAGTGATATCATATAGTATTTGTCTTTGTCTGACTTAGTTCATTTAGCATAATATCCTTCAAATCCATCCATGTTGCTGCAAATGGCAAAATTTCATTCTTTTTTATGGCTGAGTAGTATTTCATGGTATAGATATACCACATCTTTATTCATCTGTTGACGGGCACTTAAGTTTGTTTCCATATCTTGGCAATTGTAAATAATGCTGCTCTGAACGTTGAGGTGCATGTAGCTTTCGAGTTAGTGTTTTTGTTTTTTTCAGATGTATACCCAGAAGTGGAATTGCTGGGTCATATGGTAGTTCTATTTTTAGTTTTTTGAAAAACCCCCATACTGCTTTCCACAGTGGCTGCATCAGTTTACATTCCCACCAGCACTGTATGCGGGTTCCCTTTTCTCCACATACTCACCAACATTTGTTATTTGTGTTCTTTTTGATGATAGCCATTCTGACAGGTGTTAGGTGATATCTCATTGTGGTTTTCATTTGCATTTCCCTGATGATTAGTGATGTTGATCATCTTTTCATACGCCTCTTGGCCTGCATATGAAAAATCTGCATTTCCTCTGGAAAAATGTCTGTTCAGTTCTTCTGCCCCATTTTTTAATCGGGTTGTTTTTTTGATGTTGAGTTTTATGAGCTATTTATATGTATTGGATATTAATCTCTTATCAGTAATATCATTTGCAAATATTTTCTCCCATTCAGTAGGTTGTCTCATACTATACTGTTTTGATTACTGTAGGTGTGTAATATAATTTGAAATCAGGGAGCATGATGCCTCCAGTTTTGTACTTCTTTCTCAAGATTGCTTTGGCTATTGGGGGTCCTTTGTGCTTCCATTCTAATTTTAGGATTTTTTTTTATTTCTGTGAAAAATGCCATTGGACTGTATTGAATCTGTAGATTGCTTTGGGTAGTATGGACATTTTAACATATTCTTCCAATCCACGAGCACAGACTGTCTTTCCATTTATTTGCGTCTTCTTGAATTTCTTTCATTAATGTCTTACGGTTTTCAGTATACAGATCTTTCACCTCCTTGGTTACATTTATTCCTAGGTATTTTTTTGTAAATGGGATTGTTTTCTTAATTTCTTTTTCTGAGAGTTCATTACTAGTGTATAAAAACACAACAGATTGTTTTAATTGATTTTGTTTCCTGAAACTTTACTGAATTTACTAGTGCTAACAGTCTTTTGGTGGAGTCTTTAGGGTTTTCTGTATATCATATATCATCTGCAAAAAGTGACAGCTTTACATGTTTGCATGCATTTTCCAGTTTGCATGCATTTTATTTCTTGTCTACTTGCTTTGGCTAGGACTTTCCATACTATGTTGAATAAAAGTGGTAAGACTTGGCATCCCTGTCTTGTTCTTGATCTTAAAGGAAAAGCTTTCAGCTTTCCACCATTGAGTATAATGTTAGCTATGGGCTTGTCATATGTGGCCTTTATTATGTTGAAGTACATTCCCTCTGTACCCACTTTCTTGAGAGTTTTTATCACAAATGGATATTTATGGATTCTGTCAAATTCTTTTTCTGCATCTACTGAGATGATTATATGATTTTTATCCTTCATTTTGTTAATGTTAACAAACCAATGTTGTTAATGTTGGTGTATCACATTGATTTGCACATGTTGAACCATTGTTGCATCCCTGGAATAAATTCCACTTGATCGTGGTGTATGATACTTTTACTGTATTAATGAATTTGGTTTGCTAATATTTTCTTGAGGATTTTAAAATGCATCTGTGTTCATCTGGGATATTGGCCTGTAATTTTCTCTTCTTATGGCTTCCTTGTCTGGTTTTGGTATCAGGGTAATGCTGGCCTTTTAAAATGAGCTTGAAAGTGTTCTCTATTTTTTGGAAGAGTTAGAGAAGGATTGGTATTACAGTTGACCCTTGAACAACATGGGGATTAGGGGCACCAACCCTTCACACAGTGAAAAATTTGCATGTAACTTTATAGTCAGGCCTCCGTATCCCCAGTTCCACATCTGTGGATTCAACCAACTGTGTTTCATGTAGTACTGTAGTACATATTTATTGAAAAAAATCTGCATGTAAGTGGACCCATGCAGTTCAAACCCATGTTGTACAAGGGTCAACTATAATTCTTTAAATTATAGTTTTGGAGGACATGCATTAGCCCATCAATATACTGACTACAAGAGACTGACTTCAGATATAAGGACACACACAAACTGAAAGTGAAGGAATGGGAAAAGATACTCTATACAAATGGAAAACAAAAGAAAGCTGGGGTAACTATACTTATATCAGACAAAGTAAACTTTAAAACAAAGCTTATCATAAGAGACAGAGAAAGGGTATTACATAATGATAAGGGGGTCAGTCCAACAAGAGGATATAATTTTAATTATGTCAGTGGTAAATCAATACTTTTTTTTTCTTAAAGATTTTATTTTATTTTTGGCTGCGTTGGGTCTTCGTTGCTGCTCACAGGCTTTCTCTAGTTGCGGTGAGTGGGGGCTACTCTTTGTTGTGATGCGCAGGCTTCTCTTTGTGGTGGCTTCTCTTGTTATGGAGCATGGGCTCTAGGCGCGCGGGCTCTGTAGTTGTGGCTCGCAGGCTCTAGAGTGCAGGCTCAGTAGTTGTGGCGCACGGGCTTAGTTGCTCCGTGGCATGTGGGATCCTCCCAGACCAGGGATTGAACCCGTGTCCCCTGCATTGGCAGGCAGATTCTTAACCATTGTGCCACCAGGGAAGTCCCCAATACATTTTTTAAGCTTGAATTTCAAAGCGTGACTGACAAGCTGGTGGGCTAATGCATGTCCTCCAAAACTAAAAAAAACTAATTTGTACTGCTTTTTCATGCGGTCTTAAATCAAAGCCAGTGTCATGTTCTAAAATTTTTCTATTAACATCGTTAGTCTTAAATATGATATAACTTTATCCTAAGTAGTCTAATAGTATATATATCTAACTTTGATTTTCTACGCTTTACTATTCATTTTTCTCAAAGCGATAAAGTTTTAGGCAGTAAATAGTAATGTAATTCTTTATAAAGCTTTTCCTACTTTTCAACATTTAAAAAAAACAATAGAAAACAATAATGATGGCACAAAGATTTTCTAACATACATTTACCAATGCTCATTTTCAAAGAGTCTTTCTTTTGAATAATATAGTAAATGCACACTCACACATATCTTTTATATAATCTTAGTAAATAATATAGTAAATGTTGGGTCTTAATCATTTATAATTTTATCCAGAATACTTTTTTTTTCTTTAAGAACTTTGAATCTTTGGCTTCTTGTATTGACTTTCTAGGTGGCCTTAAGAAAATTATTACATCTTTTTGCCAATTCCCTAACCTTATAGGTGATGATAGTGTTATTATTTCAGGAAGAGTAAGACAGGATATAAGTTTTGTAGAGCATTAGAAAGGTGTAGCTAAAAAAGACAACAAAGACCCCAGGTCCTGATTTAGGCCCTTTTGCAGACTATATAGCATTATTCCACAAGCAGGGATAAAGATTTAAATAGATGGAATATTTATTTGTAATTTAAAATAATTTTAATTTCCCCCCCCAAAAAAAAAAAAGTTGTGATGTGCTACATCTTTAAAAAAATTAGCACAACACTACAATTTCCTTATCTTATAATGGAAATTATATGGCATCCAATAGATAAATAGATAAATGTAACATTAAAAAGAGCCCTGAAATAGACACATACATACAGTCAATTGATTTTTTTTTAAGAATTTAAAATGTTTATATTTGCCTTTAGTGATTACATTCCTTTTCTTCTTGACTTCTCTTTGTTTCTCTTCTTTGTCTTTTTTTGTTTCAATTTTTATTAGAGTATGGTTGCTTTACACTGTTGTGTTTGCCTGCACTGCACAACATAATGAATCAGCCATACACATACAGATATCCCCTCCCTTTTGGACTTCCCTCCCATTTAGGTCACCCCAGTGCATTAGGTAGAGTTCCCTGTGCTATACAGTATGTTCCCATCAGTTGTCTATTTTATACATAGTATCAATAGTGTATAGTGTCAATCCCAGTCTCCCAACCCCTCCCACCCCTTTCCCCCTTGGTATCCATACATTTGTTCTCTACAGTCTGTCAATTGATTTTTGACAGTGATATCAAGGCAATTCAGAAGGGGAAAGAATATAGTCTTTTCAACAAATGGTACTGGAGCAACTGTGAAATAGGAAATGAACCTTGACCCCTACCTTACCCTTGAGATTGGTAAAGCCTTTAGAGACAGGACACTCAAGTCACTAACCATAAAAGAAAACATTGATAAATTGGACTTCATGAAAATTAAAAACTCTGTCATTCAAGAGGTACCATTAAGAAAATGAAAAGGTACATACTGTCAACAACTGTGAAGGGTCTACAATTTCACACTATTTGTAGACTAACAAGTTAGCCTGCCACAGTTTCATGAATGGTGATAGAAGAATAAGACTCCTGATCAGAAATAAAGGACAGTTTCTTACTCACAGCAACGGCAGTAGCCAGAATATCAGCATTTTTAAGCCAGTTCCCCAAGCCTCTGGTATAGCAGGATGCTTTAGCAAGCTTCCACCCTGGCCCACAGGAGAAATCTGTGGCAGTTGGGTCACCAGTAACAACCCTGGCCAGAAAGTTGAGGCTGATCTGAGTGTCTTCCACCACCACGGTAGGTAGTGTAATTGGTCAATTCAAATAATCAGGAACAAATTTCGTACCACCTTTTAAAATTAGATGATTCCCATTGTAGGGATACCTTCCTCAATGAGCACATGAACTACAAGTCAGTTGTCCCTCATTTCGGAGGGATCTTCTCAGTCGTCTGAGGGCTACATAACCTGCTGGTGGTGTTTCCTTAAACACTTGAACGTCTCTTCTGACTACTCCCAGGGTGCAAGTCATTGTATTTTCAGGAATAAAGGAAAAAAAGATGGCTTACTTCTGCACCAAAGTGTAGTCCTGAGGTGCATGCACATGATGACCCTGTAAAGAAAGTTTATTTACAATTATTAGGGCAGTGGTAGTACATCACATATGAGACTTCTATGAGTCAGGGGGAGGAACAAGTTGACCCTGCTTCCTACACTCCTCTCAGCGGGGCCAGTTCACTTTTAATAATGGAGTCTAGTCCTTGTTTTGTTGAGCAACTACCTGAAGTCGTCAGCCCAACCTGTCATGTTGGTCAGTGCCGCCAGCCGAGTCACATTTTTCTTCCCCACAGAATTATTGAGTGATAGCCATGGGGATGAGGATAGAGATGACACTCAAAGGTGCTGATGGATGTTTAGCATGGAATATATAGGATCTGGGCCATCTGCTGTTTTTAATGGCATTGTCAGAAATATTTAAGGCAATAATGATCAAATTGTGGTACAGCCAGCTAAATTTAAGGCACTTGGAACAGTTTGAGAGAGTAGCACCAGGGTGTTTTCCTTCATGAGGAAGGTTCCAGGGCCTATTCTGAAAGACAAAATTATTAACAGTCCTCCCTTCCCCATATCTCTCAGGATCTAAGCTGTTCCCTTTCCAGATTTTGAGATTGTTGTTGCTGTCCCAAAGACAGCAAGGCAGAAGCTGCAGTGTCTTTTATAAACTATCCTTGGAAGTCACACACTGCCATTTCTACAATATCTTGTTAGTTACACAGGTCAGCTCTAGGCACTGTGGAAGGGGACTGAACAAGGAGGTAGAAATCACTGAGGACCATCTTGGAGGCTTGTAACCACAGTGGTTACATAAGCTATTAGCATCGTAGTTAGCTAGATAAAGAGTATATGGGAATTAGGTAAGTCTTCAACTGTTTCAAAATAAAAGTTGAAGAATTTTAAATGAAAATGTAAGTTACAGACTGGAAGAAAATATTCACAAAACATATATCTGACAAAGATCTTGTGTCCACAAAATATAAAGAATTCTTATAACTGACTGATAAAAAGACAACCCAGTTAACAAATGAACACATACTTCACAAAAGTAGCTATTCAGTTGGTCATTAAACACATGTAAAGATACTCAAGATCATTTGTTATCTGGGAAATGCAAATTATTACCACAATAAGATACATTTCATTCCCACCAGAACAGTCAAAATAACTGGAGACTTACCTGGAGGTCCAGTGGTTAAGACTCTGTCCTTCCAATGCAGGGGGCACCGGTTCGATCCCTGGTCGGGGAACTAAGATCCCACATGCTGCATGGCATGGCCAAAAAATAAAATTAAATTAATAAATAAATTCCTGATTATTCTTTTAAAATAAATAAATAAATAAAATAACTGGTAATATCAAGTGTGGGTGAGGATCTGGAGCAACAAGAACCCTCATTTATTGCTGGTTAGAGTATAAAACAATACTTGGGAAAAATACTTATCTAGTTTCTTATAAAGTGACATGTATACTTTCTCTATGACGTAGCAATTCCACCAGTAGGTATTTATCCAAGAGAAATTAAGACACATGACCACTAAGAGAGTTATACACAAATATCCATAGCATCTGTATTCATAATACATAATAACCCAGAGCCGGCAGCTACCCAAATGTTTATCAGTAGGAGAATGGATAAACCAATTGTGATACAAATCTTGTTTTCTGATATGTGTTGTGAATATTTGCTCCTGGTTTGTGGCTTTCTTTTTCATTTTTTAAGCAGTTTCTTTAAAAGACCAAAAGTTTAATTTTAACAGTCCAAATATTTATGGTTTTGACATTTTAAAGTGATTAGTTGTATACAACTGGTATCCTAACTCAGAGAGAAGGTTGCCAAAACGTCTACAGTGAAGGAGTCTCTGGGGGGCACTAACAGGAGTGTCTGTTATTTTGCGATTGGGACAGATTCTAGAGCCCTTTGTTAGAGGGGGCCCCATTCAAAGTGAGCTAATTTGCAAGTAACAGAATAAATGGGCTTAAGTACAAGTTGTAAATGAGAAATATGTTTCCTTCAGAACACAAAAAAAAGCCTAAAAGAAGTTGTGGGTGCTGAGAGTCAACAGCTGTTTCTTGACAGTGTCACAGAGAGTGCAGCCTTCAGTTTCCCAAATAATTTTCAGGAATCTCACCGAGGTGGCAGGGGGGCCTTACCCTGTGTGTGAGGCAGTGGCCCATCCCCTTTTTGTGAGCACCTTGTATTTGTATGTCCTGAACGAGTGTGTCAAAGAGGAAATCATCAGGGTAATGTCATACCTGTGTCCCTAGAGAAAGAAGGATGTAGTTAAGGTCTTGCCCTCAGAGGTTGCGTGCAATGACAGGGCTGTGAGCTGCCCGCCGTGGGAGCTGGGTGAAGTATGTCATAGCCCTTTGGAGGGGAGGGCAAACTGCAGTCAAGAGGCTGTTGAAATAGGCACTGAACAAAAGATATTCAACAAATTCTATAACAGCAAAATATTTACCATTTGCTGATTGGATGAATTTGGTAAATTCAGTAGTACTGGCTACAGGGACCTTAACGAGGCCCACAGCAATCCAGGCTCACGGGTAATCCACTGTGAGGCACATTCATTCTTCCCAAGTTTCAGAGCAGGGTGAACTGGGCTGTTGAATGGCAAAGCGGTGGGGATACTCACCACTTCTCTAAATACATCTTGTCTAAAGGGTTTCAATCATTAAAGACTCTGTTTTAATTTACATGGGGCCATATTAACGATTTTAATGGGGGAAGAAGAGGTTCGTGGGGTTCCATTTTATCAAGATAATTTGTGACAAATATTTATTACTTGTTGAGTCAGAGAGTCCATGAGCACTGGCACATTTTAGGACAATGGGTACTGTGATCATGAGAAATTTAGGCAAGACAGTACTTCCTGTGGTTAAGGTAAGGCATACCTGTTTGTCCTCTTTATCATGTTTAGTAACTGCCCGAAGATTATAGGGGGTACCTTATTTAAATTTAGTGGGATGCCCAGTGTAACTGTAATTTGAGCCCCATTATTGATTAAGGCCATGAAGGTATCCAACTGCTGTGTTTCAGCAAATGTTAAACTAATTCAGAACCAGTGTTATAGAGGTACGAAAGCCAATCTGCCCTTTTAATCTTTTTGTTGTAGAAATTCTTTCAGTAAAATTTCAGTTACCAATTGGGCCAAATTACGGACTTCCATTTCAGTTTTTGTTTGTTTCCTCCTTGTTACTGACTGAATTGTGTCCCAACTTCATACGCAGAAGTTCTAACCCTCACGTGACTGTACTTGGAGATGGGGCCTTTAAGGAGGTGATTAATTAAGGTTAAGTGAGGTCATACAGGCGGGCCCTAATCTGATAGGACTGGTGTCCTTATCAGAAGAGGAGGAGAGGCCAGGGATCTTCCCTCCCTTTGCGTGGGCACACACAGAGCAAAGGCCATGTGCAAGCCAGAAAGAGGTCTCATCAGAAATCAACCCTGATGACACCTTGATCTCCTACTTCTAATCTCCAGAACTGTGAAGAAATAGACTTCTGTTGTTTAAGCAACTCAGTTACGGCAGCCCTAGCAGACCAGTGTGCTCGCCCTGTAGGATTTTTATTGTTTTGGTTTGGGGTTTTTTGGTGGTGGTAGTTACTGGGTGTGCTTCAGGGAGGTCTTCTCTGCACTGCTCATATTTATAAATTTCTTCCTCCAGAGAGCCTCCAATCAGTATCGTCAGGGTTAGCGTCCTTCGCCGTGACAGCGGTTGAATTTACACCTTGGCTGTGCCACAGGGATGCCAGGGGTGTTCTTCTCTATAACCCTGAGGATCAAGATGTTTTTTTCAACAGAGACACAGGCAGCAGAAGCAGCAAAAGCATCTTATAGGGTCCTAGTGAGCCATCTGCCTTTAGGAGTATGAATCTCAGTCATTCAACTGCTCTTCAAGTGGGGACTGCTGTTCCTCCATACAGGTGACTACCCAGCGGGCCTGAACAAGCTCTCTTCCCCGAGCCCTCTTTAGAACAGGGCCAACACCACCTACTTGAGACACACAAGCAGCATCTCACAAGTTAAGAGTCTTTCTCCTGAGTCCATCAATCAAGACACAACTCAATCTAAGACACAGATGAGTCTGGGCTGAGACACACAACCCAAGGCTACTTAAAGGAGGTCCCTGATCCCATACTCTTCTCTGTGAACACCAATCATCGACGCTTCCAACTTAGGTGGGTTAAATCTATGACAGAGGCTTGGTAGGACTCAGCAAATGCAGTACCAGGCAGCAGATCCAGTCAGCAAACCAAAGCAAGAGAAGATAACCCCGGGTGGTGGTCGCCCCCCCTCTAGACATCCTGCTCCCAATGCTGTTGGCCACCTTGCAGGGACAGCATTACCACCTCCATACCCAAAATTTGGTTCCAGTGTCAGGACTGATAATGTCACACACACACACACACAACCCCCCTCCCCCCGCAAGATTATACAAAAAGGTTGATTATATAACGAGGCTTTCTGGGGAAAACAGGGCAGGCTTTCCATGTTGGCCCAAGAATTACCTGAGAAAGAAAAGGAGGCTGGTTTGGGATTTTTTATTGCGGTTGGGATGGGGCTGGGATGAGGGTTCTCGCACACACGGAGGGACGGAGGGACGGAGGGATGTGCGAGGTTTCAGCCTCTCAGGCTTCCTTCAGGCCTTACCCAGATGTGGGGCACAGGGGGGAGGGGAGAGGGGAGGCTTCAAAGCTATCGGCAGTCAAACATCGTACGATGGTGTCAGCTCCTTATTTCAATATTAAATTACCATGAATAGATGATTCTAGTACGTACTCTTTAGGTTAGAATTTGAATAATGTATATCATAGTTTTAAATAAGACTTCACAAATCTTTCCACGTAAAATCATATTCTTCTGGGTAAATATATCCCCTTGATCACATTTATTTATCGTTACTCCTTTCTGAATCCCCACAGAAGGAGAGTAAAGGAATAAAAAAGGCAGAGAGAGATTAGTACTGTCATTAAAGACTTCAGAGATTCTTATCCCACCCTGATATTATTCCTTATCATCAACTGTTGGGCCTGTGCAGTAAATTATCACAACCTACTTAGCTGTGGTTCTGGATGTGGTCATCTCAGGCCAACTGCTGCCCTGCACCTGATTTCACTCTCACCTCGTAAGCAGGCTGACTCTGTGGGCATCTTCTCTTGCAGGTTTGAGCTGTCAGGACTGTCAGTGCACTAGCTCTTGTGGCTCCCCTCCACTCACACCTTTGTAAATAGCCCCTTTGGTAAATAAGCTCTCCACCAACTGAAGGGAAAAAAACCTCTCCAATAGCTTTGTGTCAGGCAGAGTAAATGAGCCAGAGTCCTTGTGATGGCCTCCGAGCCCTTCTGTGATTTTACCTCCTTGCCCCTCTGACCTCGCCTCCTCCCCCTGCCACCTCGGCTTGCTTTGCTCTGGCCACCCTGGTCATCTTGCTGTTCCTCAGACATCCTAGATGTGCTCCCACTTCAAGGCCTCTGCAATTTGCTGTTCCCTGTACCTGGTGTAATCTTCTACTACATGCCAAGTCCCCCCCAACACTTAGTGGCATAAAATGTTTTGCAAAGGAATGGATCAAACATCTTTGTGTCCATTTCTCAAGAGCTCCAAGTATTTACTGTTGCTCCTAAAAAAAAAAAGGAGGTAAGAAGGAATTTGAACTATTTGCATTGTCTTGAGCAGTGTTTGTTTCTCAAATTTTCTATAGTGAAGGACCAGGTTTTAAAAATTATTTCCGGCTACCGCTGACCAAGCTGTAGTCCTGTTGTGCCGAACAAGATTGCAGCTCGCACTTCATGTGACGTACCAGGCTAGTTTGACAACTAACCCAACTGGCTTATAGTCTCTAAAGGAAGAGGCTGCTGATTGCTCTTGGTTGTGGTGGCAGCGGTCAACTGCTGTTAAGTGTCTGAAGTTTGTCACAGGTGGGTAACAAACTCATTTACCGGTTGGCGCCAGACCACATTTTAGGATCACTGGTCCAGAGGGGATCTCTCTTTTGGCAAGGTAGCTAAATCATAGATGGGAAGACCTTTCTGGTCACAACGACTGCTGCTAAAGTATCACAACACTATAATACTAGCTTAGGATGAGCTGCAAGTTTTCTTCAAAGAAGAGTTTCTCCTCCTAAGAGTGAAAAGACATTAGAGGTGATTTGTTTTTAATTTTGTTGTTTGGGTTTTTTAATATACCATTTATCCACATATATAGTCAAGGTCAATTAACTGCTCAATTTTCAAACTGGAAATGAAAATTGTATAGCTGAAAGCCAAATGCACATTCTAAAACACAATGTCAGTACAGAATGTAGAATGAGAGGGTAGCAGGTTATTCGATCATTAGATACACCATCCACATTATTAGATGCATATGTGATATTTTAACTGGGTGATGCTATGTAAGGATATTATTTCCTAGGTAAAATTTGAGAATTCATGAATTGAGCTGAATCTGTTAAAAATTGTTGAATCCAAAATTGTAAGGTCTGTAATTACATAAATAAGGATCATTAATAAGTCATTTCAACATAAATATTCTTCATTAGGGAGTTTCAATAAAGTATGAAAATGCAATAAATAAGTACATTTAAAATTTTTCTTTTAATTGGGTCATAAGTTTTCAGTACCAAATAAATTGCCTGAGTTTGTAATTAACATTTTACGGTCTAACTAACTCTGTGAGGGGAAAGGTATGTATAGGTTACTTTAAAGGTACAGTGTGCTTTCCCCTACAGCCTCCAACTCCTATCCCCCAAGAATATTAAGGATTTTCAAAGGCACTGAATCTTTGAACATTAGCTCGTTTTATGACAAAAGTCTATCCCAAAGGGGTAGAGAGAATACAATTTAAATGTTATATCAGCTCTTACTTTAGCAGATATATTTTGGGGTCATTACATAAATGTATTAAATAATTTGAAAACTTTTTATTTTTTATTCAGTATGGAGATTTATTCCCAGAGCGGGGCTTTTCTGATGCAAAATTGGAATGCTTGTGTAGTCACAACAGCTGTCCCCACCCCATGGGGTGTCTTCCATTACTTTACTGTAGAGATGAATTTCTGGCCCAGTGTCTCAGTGATACTGGACACACGTGGTCTTAAGTGGCAAAGCGGTATGCATATGCATTCATTTGACTTTCAGAGCTACAGCTGGCTCCAGATTAGAGCAAGGAGAATACGTTCACACCAAGGCCACCCTCATGGCTGCTGCAGTAGCTGGGTCACAGTCGGCTCTGTTGCTTCTAAAGACACAACCAACTATTGCTGAGGAATTACACATTCACCAAAGTGCCGTACAGCTGGAAGAGAGAGAATAATGAACTGCTAACAGGATTCTTTCAAAGATTTCAGATTATGGTCCCAGTCATTATTGATCTAGTTTTTTAATATTAATAATAAAATCATGGCTGTGAAATAACAGTGAAACTAAAAGGAAAGATTTTCAAAGAAGTAGATGATTTTTCAGGATATTCATCCAAATATTTGATTTAAATCTTTTCCTTTCCAGAAAAAAGTGGCACTATCCTTTTAGACTCATTAACAAGGAATTAAAATTAGATTGATTCTTAATGCCCATTGTTGATATATGCAGCATATTTGGAAGGCCAATCTATTAAAAATAGATTATTTTAAAGAATTAGTTTACTCTGTGAAAAAATGGCTTATATTATTGACATTTTAGACAATTTTGTTTGCTACAAAGATGTGTTTGTTATAATTAATGCAGAAATAAGATCTGATTTAGTGTGAAGTTGCATTGATATACTATATGGTTGGAATACTCTATCTCTGTGCAGCATCAACTTAATGCTGTTTATGTATGACTTTGTACTATAAGCTTATATTTAAATGCTTCGTAACTTTTGCATTTTGAAGCCAATTGGTATAGTTATTCAAGTTGCAGCTTTTTAGCAAAAGTGATTTCCTAGAAAATCCAATTATGTCCGTCTAAATAATATCTCAATAATGCTTTTTGCCCTAAGTAAAAGCAAACAAGCAAAAAGAAAGTAAAAAACCTTCAGTGTACATTTTTAAATTATCTGATATGGAGAATTAGATTTCTGATATTCATTAAATAATCAAGGAAATTCTGACCGTACTCAGTGCAGGCTACCTTTTTATAGAAGGGAATTTATGCATGTTTCATAAGGGTTGTACTGATGAATATGTTTGAGGCTTTCAGCTTTTAGTGGATACAAAATAGAATGATTGATAAAATCCTCCCTACTATTGGCTATTATTTACTGACTCTTAAGTGGCAGGTTGTATTTATGCCAATTTATCTGCTTCAGGGAACATTCTTGATAGCAGAACAAAGTGAATAAAAGTAGTTTGCTTTGCAAATGAATGCAAATGGGAGAGCCTTTCGGAAAGCCCTTTAACAGGGGCAGTGCACTTTGATTATGAGTGAAGCTGCCATTTGGACATGGTGAAAAGAGCACGCTTGAACCATTGATTGGGGGAGACAGTAAAAAGTCAGGAAGGGCCCCGTTAAGCTTGCGGTGAGGCAGGCGGATGTCAGCGTGGTTAGAGCACAGTGGGAGAATGACAGGGAGGATTAGTGTCAGGGAGAAGCTTTGCTGTAGCTGTGGAGATAGTCCCTGGGGTCACTCACCTCTGACTGTTGTCTGTGCTGATGGTCCTGTAATGCATACGGCCTGATGTGTGCCTGTTCATTATCGGAAACGGTGATTAGAAAAGGTATTTGTCTCAGAGGTTTCCTTCCTTCTTTCTTTTTTTCTTTCTTTTTAATTAAAGGAAAATAAGGTGGCTTCCTCCATCTCTCTGCTGACTCCTAGAGTCTTGTGTTTTACCATTGTGGCTACTGCCTCTGGTAGGAAATAGTTCAGTGCTGTAACGTAAAATAATTGTAACGTGGTTATCTGTTATTTGATGATGGTTTCTTTTGCTTTGCTCAACTTTGGGTTTCACCAGGTGGTAATGCTGAATAAAATGCAGAGAATATGCTTGCTCTGAGAATTTTGGCTTTTGCAAAAAAAAAATTTTTATAATCTTTAAGGTATTTTATTATTCAATTTAATAATTTGATCAACTTTTAGAAGCTATTTACCTTCTCAAAAAGGAAGTGTTGCTTTGCATGGACCCGGTGGTTTAAGTCTTGGCTGCAGGAGTTTCTAATTTCTGTTCTCAAGTTTTACAAAATGCTAGCACTTGATAAATTAACTTCTTGAAGATACATGATTTTTAGAATTAAATATCGTTACGTAGAATGAACAAAAAATATATCTTTGTCTCGGTTCTGATTCTGAATCAGTCCATTTACTTGTTCACATTTTCATTTACACTTAACAAAGTTTTTTGCTTTTTTAATCATTTTTCTTAAAAACTTCAAGACCTGTGGTAAGCTCACATGAGGCATTTGTGAGCATTAGTGACACAATGCACTTCAAAACAACTGTCTTTCTTTTTTTAATGTCTTTAAGAGCCTGGGTTCACAGTATTTCTTCTTTATTATTTGGTGTACGTTGGAGCATTTAAAAGGCTGCGGGAGCTTTGCATTCTAATGTTAAATATGCAACTCAGACCTTCACCTAAACTAGTAGATACATTTTAACATTGTTATTTTTGCAGAAAGCATAATGCCAATACTTGGTTTCACAGGTTTATTAAATGTTTTAGCGAACATTCTCTGAATTATTTTTTTTTTTCTTTAATGTTTTGCAGGCACCTGAATGGACAGAAGAGGACCTCAGCCAGCTGACAAGAAGTATGGTTAAGTTCCCAGGAGGAACCCCAGGTCGATGGGAAAAGATTGCCCACGAATTGGGTCGATCGGTGACAGATGTGAGTTCACTCAGATTTGCATTGTATGGAGAGTGACAAACCAGAATAAGCCACCTATGTAGAAGGCAGACATAGATGCAACCAACATTATCTTTGGAGAAAGCCTACAGTCTTTTTAAGGACCTGGAAGTGAACCGTTAACGAAAGAAGCAAGAAGCAGATATCAGCCAGTCCCCTGGTCTACAATTAACAGCTGTGTGAGGCATTCTGGTGTTTAGAGACTTAAGCTACTGTAACCTAATCACAGAAAAACAATGCTAGTTTTTGTGTTTCAAGTGACCCCTTTAGCTGTGGGAAAAAAATAGTTTCTCTGATTAGAATTAGAGAAGTTACATTTCAGCTGGATCTTTTTAACACTGAAGTACAGATTGCTATAGGTAGTTGACAGGTGGTTTGCATTAATTAAATGAGCAATATTCCTACCATTCATTTTGACAAGTTGTTTAACCAAAAAATTTTTCTATGCATATAGCTTTATAATTATATATAATATACATTAAAAGTGTATAACTATAGATTTATATATATACCAAGAACAATATATATTTAAATTATATATAATTATGTGACTAGTCATACCGACCATTTAAAAGACAGTGTTTACTGGGAAAGTTTTCGATTTAACACTTTAGAAATATAGGGCAGAGAATCTTATAAAAGCACCTACTAGAGCACCTGATATGTACTAAATATTCAGTAAATGTTTAATTGAAATGGAGGTCTTTATTTTATCAATATGATCCTTATTTTCATAAATGATAGTAAATATTCTTTACTGAATTTACTTTAAAATAAATCCTATAGCTCTAAAATATCTAAGGATACTGAAAGCAAAGATTCAGATTTCTTATGTTCTCAATTGTATTAGTATACTTTGGGTCTTTTTTGATAATGAACAATTTAAAAACCCTGCAAAATAATTAGTAAGCACAACTACCAAAAAAATAACCTTTTAATTTAGAAACAATACATATTACTGTCAATTTTTTTTCTTGGGTTTTTTTTTTTTTTTTTTTTCCGTTTCAGATAGAAGCTGCTTTGAGAATTTTAAATTATATATGAATGTTTTTACTACCATATGGTAGGACTTTTTAAAATCACATTTTAAAGACATAAAAATTTTTGTAAGATGTTTTACATTATTTTGACTTAAAAGTTAGTCTGATCATGTGGAAAGTTAGCCCTTGTATCTTATAACTTTTTTTGGCTATTTCATGATGACACCAGTTATCTTAGGTTACTGGAGGAAAACCATAAGGATACCTTTTCCTCTGCTAAGAATGTTGCTGGGATGTGCATTTATCTTGTTGTAAGGTTGTTTGTAAAAAATAAGTTAATAGTGCCTTATCAGTAAATATCTGACCAGGTTAAAGATGTTCCATGGTTACTGATGTTTTAAGTACTATGATCCTCTAAGTATATAATTACTGTTAATATAATGATTAACAAAAATTACTGAAATACTTTTTAGAAAGTTATAAAACAGGCATTGGTTTAAAAGGGCCTCAAAACTTTTAGTTCAGTTGGCTGATGAGAGAGAATAGTTCACTAACTTAGTGTCTCCGTTGAAGATAGCACTGCCTTTAACTTTTTTTTTTACATGTTTTATTTATTTATTTATTTATGGCTGCATTGAGTCTTCGTTACAGGCTTTCTCTAGTTTGCGGTGAGCAGGGGCTACTCTTTGTTGCGGTGCGCAGGCTTCTCATTGCGGTGGCTTCTCTTGTTGCAGAGCACAAGAGCTCTAGAGCACAGGGCTCTAGGTGTGCAGGCTTCAGTAGTCGTGGCTCGCGGGCTCTAGGTGCGCAGGCTTCAGTAGTTGTGGTGCACGGACTTAGCTGCTCTGCGGCATGTGAGATCTTCCTGGACCAGGGCTCGAACCCATGTCCCCTGCATTGGCAGGTGGATTCTTAACCACTGCACCACCAGGGAAGTCCCAACACTGCCTTTAACTTTTTAAATAATATTTCTATGAGACCTTACAGTTAATAATGCCAAAGGCAGATAAGAAGTTGAATAGAGCAATATTTTACTTTGTTGTTGTCATTAAAATCTGGTTAAATTTTTAATCTATATTTTTAAGAGGAGAGAGATGAAAGGTTTTTTTGGGGGGTTTATTTTTTTTATTAATTTGTTTTTGGCTGTGTTGGGTCTTCGTTTCTGTGCGAGGGCTTTCTCTAGTTGCGGCAAGCAGGGACCACCCTTCATCGCGATGCGTGGGCCTCTCACTATCGCGGCCTCTCTTGTTGCGGAGCACAGGCTCCAGACGCGCAGGCTCAGTAGTTGTGGCTCACGGGCTTAGTTGCTCCGCGGCATGTGGGATCTTCCCAGACCAGGGCTCGAACCTGTGTCCCCTGCATTGGCAGGCAGATTCTCAACCACTGCGCCACCAGGGAAGCCCGAGAGATGAAAGTTTAAATGCTAATATACATGATGTAACCAACAGAGCCTTGGGATGGCTGTTTAGTATCATAGATCTAGAAAATCGACGTAACTTACAAGAGCAGTCTTAGTGCAGCCTTGGTGTAGGTAAAGGCATCTTTTCACACTTTTGCAAATTCATCCCATAGTTTTTTCTTCTTCTTCTTCTTCTAGACTTACCCAAGGGAGACTGATTCCATGTAATAGATATTTTTTCCTTTTATCATGGAAGTAGCAAACATGACTTGTTGCGATTTTTTTTTCCCCCTCCAAGTATTAGTTCTATTTTCATAATACCAAAAGTACCTTGGAAATACTTAGTAAACCTAAAATTTTGGGCACCAAAAGTGCCCCTGTAACTTTTCTTCTATATCAGTATATACACATATATAGACTCACACTGTATTTTCATCCTGTGAGCATCACCTCCATAGCTAAACTGTACATTTCATTTCAGTAACACACACACAAACACAAACTGTAAAGCACTCTCTCTCTAAAAGAGAACAAGTGTCTGAAGACAAAACTCATTTTACCGGGACTTCACTGGTGGCGCAGTGGTTAAGAATCTGCCTGCCAATGCAGGGAACACAGGTTCAAGCCCTGGTCCGTGAAGATCCCACATGCCACGGAGCAACTAAGCCCGTGCGCCACAACTGCTGAGCCTGCGCTCTAGAGCCCGTGAGCCACAACTACTGAGCCCACGCACCGCAACTACTGAAGCCCGCGTGCCTACAGCCCGTGCTCCACAACAAGAGAAGCCACCGCAATGAGAAGCCCACGCACCACAACAAAGAGTAGCCCCCGCTCACCACAACTAGAGAAAGCCTGCGTATAGCAACGAAGACCCAATGCAGCCAAAAATAATAAACAAATAAAATAAAATAAAAATTAAAAAAAAAAAAAAAAAAAAAAAAAAAACTCATTTTACCGAACACACAGTGAGTTACATTGAAGCAGCTGAGATGGGTTTGGCTAATACAGTTCCTTTAGTAGAATGTTAAGTGAAAGCTAACCACACTTTAGAAGATCACTTATACTTCTTTTTTGGCTATGGTGTTAATTAGATTTGTTTTCATTAAGTGTTCGACTATGAGAAAAGAAACCAAGTTGAGTTTGCTGTTATTGGAACCTCTGCACACTGACCGGATCACCTGTACCAATTCTCCCCAGCTCTGCACATCTGTTCTTTGACCCGTTTTCCTTGCTAAATGTGTAGCTTCAGGCTGAGTTCTCTTTCCTTCGAGAAACAGTTGACCTTTTTGGGAGGGGTAAGAGTGTGCCGTGGTGGAATCTATATGTTCTTTATTTGGGTTGACAGATTACAGTGAAAAATCCATTTTGTTCCTCAATTAAGAAAGGAGTTTTCAGTGTATTAATTGTCGTAATTCACTAGTTAAATTGCTAAATACTACTCTGGATAAATACAAGGAATGTTATTAGCTTTGTAAAAAAAAAAATCAATGCAAAGTATATTTTAACTCAGATATACCTAAACTGTAAGACTTACTTTATTATAGATGAAATATTTTAAATGTTTATATATGCCTTTTAGCAAATAATTTTGGTAACCACAAAGGACACTCAAATTGTAAAAACAGGAAACAAAAACTGGCATGTAAAACCAACTTTAGTGTGATTATTAACTGCAGGTTTTCTAAATTAAGGTCAGGGAGCCTCACATTTCTTGCTTGTGCAGTAATATCATTCTCTTGCCTGTAAGGATGTAAACTGATTCTGCCTCTCTCCATAGTCACTAATCCCCTGCATCCTAGTTGTGATAACAGACTGATTGGAGATGTTCTGCCTGCTTGGAAAAGGCCCAGGTAGGTAGCAAAACAAAAGATAGGTGGATAGATTTAAACAGACTTTTGTAATTAGCTTAGTGCCACTGTGAGATGTGTAGTTAGATAAGCATTTCATATGCAGGTGAAAAGGAGGGAGAATAATAAAATTCCCAGTTTTATTTTATATAGCCACAACTAGAGAGGAGATAGAGGAGATACCTGTTGGGGGAATATTTATATGTTATTATGGCAGTTGTTTCAAAAAATGTAAGCAGATTATTCAATAGAAAATAAACTTTTGTCAGTGAACTAAATATATAGTATATATAATGCTGAAAGGCATATGTTAACATTTAAAATACTTCATCTATAATAAAGTAGGTGTTACAGTTTAGGTATATCTCAGTTCAAATAGACTTTGCATTAATTTTTTAACAAAGCTAATAACATTCCTTGTGTTTATCCAGAGTAGAATTTAGCAATTTAACTCGTATATATTTTGGCAGATGAATTATTGCTGTTACTCTTAGAGTCAGACTGTCCTACACAGGTTGTAAAGGCGCGTCGGGCTTCCTGCCATAGCCGTTCTCCTGACCAGCCTGATCGCTGCTCCTCTCGCTCCCTCACCTACTCAACCCCACGACCTTCAAAGATACATACATTTTAAAAAGGAAGGGGTCCTTTATACCATTCTTCTTGCTAGATGAGTCACTAAAATCTAATAATCAGTTTTCAATCTGATATTAATAGATGATAATAATTTAATGTGTTATCAGATCTCTCTCTCACGCACACACACTTTGTTGTATGTCTTTCCAGACTTTAGTCTTCTTATGTAGGCATATGACTACATAATTTTAACAGTATTAATCTGTATCCTGCCCTTTTCCCTTTGCTATGAGCTTCTTTCTGCGACAGCAAAGATCCACATCATTTTTCTAAACACCTATACAATACTCCATGTTGTCTGGATATAATTAAGGAGCACCCAAGTGATTGTCACTTAAATTGCTTCCCTTTTTTTCTTCATTCATCTTTCCATTTATATCTGTTTCCTTAGCTTGTATGCCTAGGAGTAGAGATGCTTGATTCAAGACTATGGATGTTTTTAGAACCTTTGGTGACTCTAAAATTGGCCTCCAGAGAGGTTATAATATTATACAATGCCCCTGGTGGTAATGAGAGGACACTTCCTCATAGTCTCATAAACACAGAACGTTTGTTTTTCATCATTGCTCATCAAGTAAGTGAAAAGTGGTATGGCACTGATTTTTATAACTTGCCTCCTTACTTACTGGTCTTATTTCGAATAGAGTTTGTGTTAATTTGAGGATAGACAGGCCTACTGTTTTTTGTTGTTGTTCTTTTGGCTGTGTTGGGTCTTTGTTGCAGTGCGCAGGCTTCTCCGTGAGGTGGCTTCTCTTGTTGCAGAGCGTGGGCTCTAGGTGCACAGGCTTCAGTGGTTGTGGCTCACAGGCTCTAGAGCGCAGGCTCAGTAGTTGCAGCACATGGGCTTAGCTGCTCCGTGGCATGTGGGATCTTCCCGGACCAGGGATCGAACCTGTGTCCCCTGCAATGGCAAGCATATTCTTAACCACTGCGCCACCAGGGAAGTCCGACAGTCCTACCTTCTGCAAATAATACTTTGCCATTTTCTTTATATCTTTTGTTATCTTATTTGAGTGTGTTAGCTAACAATTCCAGAGAAATGTTATATTACAGTAATAGTGATTCATGTAGACTTTTTGCTCAACATTTTAATAAGAAAACCTAATGTTTGGTCATTAATTTTAATATTAGTCATTGATATGAGAAATCCATTATTATGCTAGGGGAATTTTCTTCACTTTAATTTTTCCAGTTCTAATTTATTACAGTTGTGTTCAGGAATAGATGTGAAATTTTAACAGTGATTTCTTCAACATCCCTTGACATGATCATATGACCTAATAAGGATGAATATATTACCAAGGTCCCCCTTTGTATTTCTAAGATAAAGTTTACTTGGTCATATAATATTATTCTTTCAATAAACAGCTGGATTTGATTTGTTAATTTATTTAGGATTCTTGCATTTATATATCTTAAAGTAAAAATATTCTAGAATTCTTGGTGTTTTGTTAATTGGATATCTTTAGGTAGGGTTATACCAGCCTTCTAGAATTAGTTCATTATACCTGCCTTCTAACATCTAGAGCAGCGGTCCCCAACCTTTTTGGCACCAGGGACCCGTTTCGTGGAAGACAGTTTTTCCACCCACGGGGCCGGGGGGGATGGTTCAGGCGGTGATGTGAGCGATGGGGGGCGGCAGATGAAGTGAGATGCTTCACTCACTCGCCCGCTGCTCACCTCCTGCTGTGCGGCCCGGTTCCTAATCAGGGGTTGGGGACCCCTGATCTAGAGAGTCAAGAAAATATTGAATTCATAAAACAAAGAAAAAAGTGCGCTATGGAAAAAAATCAGAACAAAGCTAAGTATCCAAATAAATGAAGTAGAATGGTTGAAAATTATCATCTGGAAAATCTCCTAGAGAGCAGAACAAAAAGACAAGAAATACAGGGAATCAGTCCAAAAGGTCAAAATCTGATTAAAAGGAGTTCCAGTTAGACAAAGAAAACAGACATGAGAGCATTTTTGAATGAATTATACAATGAAGTTTTCCAGGATGCAGAAACACCTGAGACCAACAACGCATGAACACTGAGACTACACAGAAGATCTTTAAAGCTCCTAGGGAGAAGAAACCTCCAAAGTAAGGCAGGTCAGAGTGACAGCAGATTGCTTAGCAGCACTAGATTCCAGGAGACAAGAGAACACTGGCCTCACAGTTCAAGGGGGAATGGTTCTGAATCTAGAACAGACTAACCAGCTATGATGGTAAATACGTGGGGCGAGGACTCATTCTTAAGACAGTTTCCCGAGAGTGCACTCCAGCAAATGAGGGATAAGTCACCAAAGAGGAAGACATAGAATCCTCGGAATAGTGGACTGAGTCCAGTGAATGGAAATCCTGAGACCCCACAGCGATACAGCAGGCGAAGAGCGCAGAAAGTCCACGCTGGAGCAGGAGAACAAAAGACTGTGAGAGAGCAACCACGTGAACAAAAGGCAACTAGAAACTCCACCAACGGAAAACCATACAAAAAAGGCATAGTCCAAATTTAAGTTCAGCCATACCTCAGGTTCAGTTCCAGACCACCGAAATAAAGCAAATATCACAATAAAGTGACCCACATGAATTTTTTGGTTTCCCAATGCGTATAAAAGTTATGTTTACACTATATTGTAGTCTGTTAAGTGTGCAATAGCATTATGTCCAAAAAATATACCTACCTTAATTAAAGATAGTTTATTGCTTAAAAAAAATGCTAACCATCATCTGAGCCTTCAGTGAGTCATAATCTTTTTGCAGTAGTAACATCAAAGATCACAGGTCGCTATGACAAATATAATAATAATGAAAAAGTTTGAAATTTTGTGAGACTTACCAAAATGTGACGCAGAGACACAAAACGAGCAGATGCTACTGGGAGAATGGTGCCCACAGACTTTCTCAACAGAGTTGCCACAGACCTTCAGCTTACAGAAACCACAATCTGCCTGTGCAGTAAAAAGTGGAACGATAGAAACAGCAAGGGAATTTGATACTGAGAACATTCTCCTTTAAGTGACACAAGAAGTGCGATCACAGTGCGGTACTTATCTCTACAGTGAGTAATGTTTACCATATCACAGTTATGTAAGATCTTACGTAATGGCTTTTCATATTTTAAACATTTTATATACTTTCAGATGGTTTTTCAATTTTTAAAATCAACAAATTGTGGAAGACTATGGCAAGTTGTCCATCAAAATATGTTATCCCCTTTTCTAGTAATAGAGAAGGCAGGCACATATTTGCCCACAAACACTGCACTTCCAAGCCCTCCAAGCTCTGCTATGGCTAGGTTACTAATTTCTTCTCAGAGGAACATAATTGAAGTAATGTGTGTCCCTAGGAGCTCTTGCTCACTTTTCCCTTCCACTGAACTGGAATACCAGTTTGCCTGCAGCTCAGCTGCGACCATGCAGGCAAAGACAATTGCCCTAAAGAATGGCAGTGAAGCACAATGGAAAGAACACGAACATATGGAGTAAAATAAAAATTGTAAACAGTGACAAGCTCCATGAAGAAAAATAAAGCAGAGTAAGAGGTTAGAGACCTAACCTAGGGAGTGCAATTTCAAGTGGGATTCTGAGGAAAGTCCTCTCTAAGAGGTAACGTTTGAGCAGAGACAAAGCAACTGAGGGAGCGAGGTTGTCTGAGAAAGCATTCCAGGTGGAGGAAACAGCAGCTGCAAAGGCTTTGAGGCAAGAGCTTGCTTGGGGTGCACAGAGTCCAGCAAAGAGGTCAATATGGCTGACCAGGAGTGAGCAGGGGCGATTAGAGAAGATGCGGCCAAGAGATAGTGGAGGACCAGACCACCTAGGACCTCCTTGGTTAAGGTAAAGATTTTGGATTTTACTCTGAGTGAGACAGGAAAGCACCAAAAGATTTTGAGCAAAGGAGTGCAAGATCTAAAAGGGTCATTCTGACTTCTCTGTGGAGAAGATGCTGTGGCAGGGCAAGTGTGGGAGCAGGAAGCAGGCCAAGTAAGAGGCTATTTCAGTTGTCCCTGCAAAAGACAGCGGTGGTTTGGACCAGGGCTTATTGGTAGAGGTGGGAAAAAGAGGCTGAATTCAGGATATAATATACCAAAAGCCTGTTAGTTAATTATGTGTACTTGTAAGCATCAGAAGAACTGTGAACATACAGATGGCCAACAGGCACATGAAAAGACCTCAGTATCACTAATTATTAGAGAAATGCAAATCAAAACTACAGTGAGGTATCACCTCACACTGGTCAGAATGGCCATCATTAAAAATTCTACAAATAATAAATGCTGGAGAGAGTGTGGAGAAAAGGGAACCCTCCTACACTGCTGGTGGGAATGTAAATTGGTGCAGCCACTATGGAGAACAGTATGGAGGTTCCTTAAAAAACTAAAAATAGAGCTACCATACGATCCAGCAATCCCACTCCTGGGCATATATCCAGAACAGACAAAAACTCTAATTCGAAAAGATACATGCACCCCAGTGTTCATAGCAGCACTGTTCACAATAGCCAAGACATGGAAGCAACCTAAGTGTCCACTGACAGATGAATAGATAAAGATGTGGTATATGAACACAATGGAATATTACCAGCATGAAAAAGAATGAAATAATGCCATTTGGAGCAACATGGATGAACCTAAAGATTATCATACTAGTGAAGTAAGTCAGAGAAAGACAAATATATCGTATGTCACTTATATGTGGAATCTTAAAAAATTGTATAAATGAAGTTATTTACAAAACAGAAATAGACTCACAGACATAGATAACAAACTCATGGTTACCAAAGGAAATGGTAGGGGGGAGATAAATTAGGAGCTTGGGATTAACATATACACACTACTATATATAAAATAAACAACAAGGACCTACTGTATAGCACAGAGAACTATATTCAATATCCTGTAATAACCTATAATGGAAAAGAATCTGAAAAAAATGTGTGTGTGTGTAACCAGGTCACTTTGCTGTACACCCGAAACCAACACAACATTGTAAATTTATTATACTTCAATTTTTTTTAAATGGTTTAAAAAAACAATGCTCAGAAAAAATATTTTAAAATTTCAAAAAAAGACTGTGAACAGAAATGCATGCTTCTGGGTATAGGGTACATGGCTTTTCATCAGAAGCCCTTGTTGTAAACTGATTTTTTTTTTTTAAGCTGTGTGCATGTATTACATTGGTTTTTAAAACTACTTTTAAAAATGTAAAGAAAAAATATTTTATATCTTTCCATGTCAGTATATATAAGCCTACCTCATTCTTTTTAATTTTTTTTTAATTATAAAAGCTTTATTGGTTTACAGAAATAGAAAAAAAATCCTAAAATTTGTATGGAACCACAACGGACCCCAAATAGCCAGAACAATCTTGAGAGAGAACAAAGCTTGGAGGTATCACATGTCCTGTTTTCAAAATATGTTATAAAGCTATGGTAATCAAAACAGTAAGGTACTTGACAGCTGACACCTAGGCCGGGAGGGCAGTAGGAACATTCAGCCTCTACTGAAACACTTGCCAGACCATCCCCTCACCGAAAACAGCTTTACTAGTGGAATTCTAGAGCCATCTGTTAATATTTTTGTCCGTCTATATTCCCCCATCAAAGGGCCTTGAGGGCTAATTTGAATGTTCTAGCAAAGTAATAACAACTACTTGCAGACCCTTTCCAGAGAATGTCCTCCTTTTATCTGGTTCAGTTGTCTTCTTCCACAGAGGACACAGCTTAAGGAGGGGCAAACAGAATAGTGGAGAGAGAGGAACAAGATATCCACCCAGCCTGTTTATACATCAGTAGGGTGACAGGTATCACCAACAGATCTCTGTGACACACACTGGGGAAATCAAAGTACAAAGGGCTTGAATCTTTACTAAATTCACCTAGTTGGTGATTGGCAGTAACTCAGGTAAAGCAGTACAGAATTGGCCTTCATGAGAGGTGAGGCCAGACTCCCAAACTGTCAATACACAAGCCTGTTTTGGATTGCTCTTTCCTTACTTTAACCAACATTGATTTAGAAGTAAAAAACTTTTAAAGCAATAAACAATGATTCTCTTTCTTATAAGCACAGTCCTAATTAATTGGAAATCTGTTGAATGAGTATGCAAAGGAATAACCACATTGGAAGCTCCTTGAGGTAGATAAGACTAGATCTTACACATACACCACTGTTCTCAGTATAGTGATATGCTAAGTCAATACTTAATATATATATTAAGTATTAATATATATTATACTTAATAAATCTTTTAATTCACCTAAATTGAAAGATAGTTCATTAATAATATCACATCTAGGGAATTCCCTGGCGGTCCAGTGGTTAGAACTCCATGCTCTCACTGCAGAGGGCCCAGGTTCAATCCCTGGTTGGGGAAATAAGATTCCACATGCCACGTGGTGCAGCCAAAAAAATAATAATACTAAAATAATGTCACATCTAGTGAATCACAGAATATTTGATTTAAAAAGAAATCATTAATGCAATCTTTTGTTTTATGGATAAAGAAGTAAAGTGGAAAGAGAACAGAATTTAAAAGAAAACGTGGCTTTGGTGTCCTGTGCTACCATTTATGGGCTGTGTGATTTTGTAGGTCCCCATATCACTCTGAGCTTCAGTTTCTTCACCTGTGATATGAATTTCACGGGGTAGCTGGCGGGTGAAATGTGATAGCATCATGAAAATACTTTGTTATTATGAACCATTACACAATTGTAAATCACTATAATAATCACTTATTACAGATGTGAGTTCTAGAAAGAGACAAAAGTTCAAGGCCACAGAGCTAGTTAATGGCAGCCTGGGACTAGAACCCAGATTGTTTGACTCTTATTTAAGCCACACTGTCCTCTTAGTTCAGCAAAGACTTGATTTTTACACCCTAACCCTGTGTGTAGGACAGCACTATTCTTTGTCAGCCATGCCTAGATCAAATATCATCTTCAAAGTGAAATATCTTGGTTTTCTGAGGTTCTGGGCCAAAGGAGGATAAATTTGAGAGCAAGGTATTTCATGCCCCAAGACACTGGCCAGTCCATGGGGCTGTAACTCCAGACAGCTCCAAAAACAGTTGCTTTCCTTTGAATATTTGAACCACAGAAATATTCAGCATCTCGTTAAGCTCTAACTGAACACTTGTTCATCTTCCTCAGTGACTCAATCAAGCAAAGCATACTTGCAGATTGCATGAAAATTTTTCTATATATATCTCCCATTTACCATTTTTATATGTTTTCTCCTGGATCTTATTTAGTGTCCTATATTACTAATATATTGAGCTTGTAATTTGTACTCACTCATCAGAACCCTGTATCTTACCAAGAGGATAGTATCCACTTTAAAGTCTAGATCTAATTTACTAGTTACAATGATATTCACTTTGAATACCATGGATGTTTTATTCATGAAGGAACTGGTTTCTCACAGTATAATCTATGGTGTGGGGATAGCATTGTACTTTATGGTGAGATTTATTTTATTACCCTGAATTATTTGCTTAACTCTGTCTTATGTATAGCTTAGAGATGCAGCAAGTCAATAGATGGTGACCCTTGAGCAGATGCTAATGTGTTAATGCAATGCAGAATTGCTTCCTTGTGCTAAAAATTTGGGTAACCCATTTAAAAAAGAGGAAAGTGGGTGAATGTATGTTGGCTTGTTGCAATATCTTGCTGATAGACTAAAAATATCTGTAAAACTACACTACTGTCTGTTGGCATAAGTATTTTCTCCCAGTAATGGCCATCTACATTACTTATAGAGGTGATCAGGAAGTTAATGGAAGGCCCTCTTTTTCAATGATTAAGATGTACACTATTATTATTTCTTGTATTTTCTATCCAGACAGAGGATCCAGAGAAAAATTTAAAGACATTGGAGAAATAATAAGAATGAACAGCACTGCTCTCTACCAGCTGGAAACATTTTTCAGGTGGTTTATTTAATGTTCAGGTAACAGAGTGCCATTTTTATTTGAAAACTACAGTAGCTCCTGGTTATAACGAGTGCTAGATTCAGCAGAAAGTTGGCCAAAATTTAATACAGCTGAATGAAAATACAGTTGATCCCTGAACAACATGACAATTAGGGGCACCAGTCCCCTGCACAGTTGAAAATCCACATATAACTTTACAGTCAGCCCTGTGTATCATAGTTCTGCCTCCTCAGATCCAACCAACGGTGGATCGTGTAGTAGTTTAGTACATATTTATTGGAAAAAAAAACACGTAAGTGGATCTGCTCAGTTCAAACCTATGTTACTTGAGGTCCAGCTGTAATGAACTTCACAGTTACATAATTTTTATTATTAGAATACTTAAAATATCATTAAGTCAGCCAGAATTTGAAAAATTTGACTTGAGGTTATCACTAATAGCCAACATTTATTTTCTGAGTTATCTGAGGATGCCAGGAATATGAGTATACACTTTATATAGCTCAGAAAAATGGAAAACTCTTCTGTATGTTGAGTAGAAATGTGCCACTATGTAACTATCCACTGATCCTAACTGTACCCTATGGAATATAGTTTTCATTTTGTTAATTAATTTTCTGTTTCTTTCATCAGTGTTCTCACTGGAAGGAATGAAACCTATTTTAGGTTTTTTTCATTCACTCCACCCTAACCTATATATCCCAGATTTGATCATAGAGCCCCCGTTTCATAAGAATTTTAAAGATAGCTTTAGGCATAACTACATTAAGAAGAAGGATTATAAAGTATTTTCTGCTTGGAATCAGAACATGATGAAACAAATTTCCCTACAATTCTACAATCCATGTAACTGTTAATACACATGTGGGTAGTGTTATCCAAAAGCCCACCTAAGCCAGTAGCCCACAGTATTATTTGTTCACATACTGAGGAAGAAGAGAAGTCTTGTCTGTATGGACCTATAGGTCTTCTCCCAAAAGGAGGCTAGCAAAAAGTCATAAATCTCCATTAAGTCAGACAGAGACCATACCGTCTACAATTGCACATGATATAAAAGCAGAATGAGTAACTGAAAAATTCATTATAGAATAGGTGAGAGAAGTAATACTAAACATTCATGACTAAATTGGCACTCATGTTATCATCCAAGTCATCTATATCTATCAGAGAGAAGTAAATTTGGTGATGACTATGTCACCTCCAATGTCATCTCTATTTGCAGATGACATGATATTACATATAGAGAACCCTAAAGACTCCACCAAAACTGTTAGAATTAATAAACTATTTCAGTAAAATCGTAAGCTACAAAATCAGTATACAGAAATCATCTGTAACTCTGTACACCAACAACAAACTATCAAAAAGAGAAATTAATTCTATTTACAATAGCATCAAAAAGAATAAAGTGCTAGTTTTAAATTTAACCAAGAGGATGAACGATCTATACACTGAAAACTCTTAAGACACTGACGAAAGAAATTGAATGAGACACAAATAAATGGAAAGATATTTTGTGTTCATGACTGGAAGAATTTAATATTGTTAAAATGTCCATACCACCCAAAGCAATCTACAGATCCAGTGTAAACCCTCTCAAAATTCAAATGGCATTTTTCACTGAAATAAATAGTCCAAAAATTTGTATGGAACCACAAAAGATCCCAAATAGCCAAAGCAATCTTGAGAAGGAAGAACAACCTGGAGGGATCACATTTCTGATTTCAACTTTTAAAGTGATAGTAATCAAAACAGTATGGTACTGGCATGAAAAACAGAATAGAGAGGCCAGAAATAAATCCACTGGTTTATTTTTCTTGACAAAGCCAAGAATATACAATGAGAAAAGGATAGTCTCTTCAATAAATGGTGTTGGGAAAACTGGACAGCCACATGTAAAAGAATAAAACCAGGCTTCTATCTTATACTGTACACAAAAACTAACTCAAAATGCATTAAAGACTTGAACATGAGACCTGAAACCATAAAACTAGCAGAAAATATAGGGAGTAAGCCCCTTGACATTAGTCTTGGTGTTGATTATTTTGGATTTGACACCAAAAGCAAAGGTAACAAAAGCAAAAATAAAACATGTGGTACTACATCAAACTAAAAAGCTTCTGCACAGCGAGGGAACCATCAACAAAATGAAAACCTATGGAATGGGAGAAAACACTTGCAAACCACATATCCAATAAGGGCTTAATATCCAAAATACACAAGGATCTCACACAACACAATACCAAAAAAAAAAAAATTTCAATTTTAAAATGGGCAAAAGAGCTAAATAGACGTTTTTTCCAAAGAAGACCTACAAATGGCCAAGTATATGAAAAGATGCGCAACATCACTAATCATCAAGGAAATGCAAATCAAAACCACAATGAGATATCACCTCAAACCTGTTAGGATATCTATTATGAAAAAGACAAGAGATAACATGCTGGTGAGGATGTGGAGAAAAGAAAACCCTTGTAGACTTTTGGTGGGAATGTAAACTTGTACAGCCACTATGGAAAACAGTATGAAGGTTCCTCAAGAAATTAAAAATAGTACTACTATATGATCCGGTAATCCCACTTCTGGGTATATATCCAAAGGCAACAAAATCATTATCTCAAAGAGATATCTGCACTCCCAATTTCATAGCAACAATATTCACAACAGCCAGCCAGTGTATGGAAACAACTTAAGTGTCCATCAACTGATGAATGTATACAGAAAATGTGTTTATACACACACACACACACACACACACACACACACACACACACACACAAAATGGAGTATTATTCAGCCAAAAAAAAGTCAAGCTTCATAGAAAAACTGTAGAAAAGCAGTTGCCAGGACTAGGAGATGGGGGAAATAGGGAGAGGTTGGTAAAAAGGTACAAACTTTCAGTTGTAAGTTGAATAAGGTTTGAGGATCTAATGTATAACATAGTGACTACAGTTGATAACACTGTATTATAGAATTGAAATTTGCTAAAAGAGTAGAACTGAAATGTTCTCAACAACAAAAGTGAATATATGAGGTGATCGATACGTTAATTAACTTAATAGGGGGAATCCTTTTAAATGTATACATATATCAAATCATCATGTAGTTCGCTTTAAATATCTTATAATCTTATTTGTCAATTATACCTTTAAAAAAAAAAAAGCAAACTGACACCCATGTAATTGAAGTTATCTAGATCTATAGGAAAGAAATAGAATGCTGGGCAGTGGCAGCAGCTGCAGCTCCCGGTCAGCCAAGTGATTATGAGGGTGAACAACTGATATACTTACAACCATTCTTTTTTCCACTTTCAGTACAGTATTCAATAAGTTACATGAGATATTCAATACTTTATTATAAAATAGGCTTTGTGTTACATGACTTTGTCCAGTTTTAGGCTAATGTAAGTGTTCTGAGCATGTTTAAGGTAGGCTAGGCTAAAAGCTATGATGTTCAGTAGGTTAGGTGTATTGTAAGCATTTTCAACTTACTGAAACTTGTTGAAAGTTTATTGGGCTGTAACTCCATCATAAACCAAGGAAGACATGTATTGTATTCAGAATTCTCTGTCAGTACAAGGAATAACTAACCATGTATTCTCAAACCAACTCATGGATAATAACTCCTTCTCTAGGAGGAGTCCTCCAGGAGTCAGAATAAATATCAAACATTGCCTTCAGAAACCATTCCTTCAAAGGAGCCACAATTTGATTTGATTTGATTTGATCGTAGAGCAATTTATGCCCTGGGGCATTTTGTAAACAATAAAGCATAAGCCAGCAGTTAATGTAGTTTATTAATGGGTGTGGTCAGGTAAAGAGAGGAAGAGAGTCCTACAAATACCACTAGCATCCCAAGATGACTGGGGATACCCATACCTGCAGTACCTGAGGAGCGACATCAGAGGCTTAATGCTGTAGGGGGCAGAGGGGCGTAGGCCTCGATAAATCCAGCCATCCATTAAATAAACAGGCAAATAACAACGACAGACCTTAACTTGGGGAAGGGTGTGGCGAGAGAAAAATCACTAACCAGAATTGCTGCAATATATTATCTAAATGTTCAGTTTTGAACAAAAATAATGAGCCATGAAAAGAAACAGGAAAATATGACCCGTACGTTAGAAAAACAGAAGGCAACAGAAGCTGCCCTATAAGAGTGACCAAATGTCAGATTTCACAGAAAAAGACTTCAAAGTAACCCTTGTGAATATGTTCACAGAACTGAAGGAAACAATGATGAAAGAAACAAGAGAAGATATAATGACAGTGTTGCATCAGACAAATAATATCAATAAAGAGATAGAAATTATTTTAAAAGAAATAAAAGAACCAAGTGGAAATTCTGGAGTTAAAAAGTACAATAATTGAAATTTTAAAAATTCACTAGAGGACTTCCCTGGTGGCACAGTGGTTAAGAATCTGCCTGCCAATGCAGGGGACACGGGTTTGAGCCCTGGTCCAGGAAGATCCCACATGACGCAGAGCAACTAAGCCCGTGTGCCACAACTACTGAGCCTGCGGTCTACAGCCTGCGTGCCACAACTACTGAAGCCCGCATGCCTAGAGCCCGTGCTCTGCAACGAGAGAAGCCACCACAATGAGAAGCCTGCACACCGCAACGAAGAGTAGCCCCTGCTCACCACAACCAGAGAAAGCCCGCACACAGCAACAAAGACCCAACACAGCCAAAGATAAATAAATAAATTCACTAGAGATGCTCCACAGAGAGTATTCAAGCTGAAGAACAGAGAGAAAAACAAAAGAAGCAAAGTGAACAGAGCCTCAGAGAAAAATGAGACACCATTAAGCACACCAACATATGCATAATGGGAGTAAGGAGAGGAGAGAGAGAAAGGAGGGGAAAAAAAGTCCAAAGAATGGTGGGTGAAAATTTCCCAAATATATTGAAAAAAGCTAACCTATATACATCAGGAAACTTGCTGAATTCTGAGTCGGATAAGCTCAAAGATATCCACAAAGGATGCATCATAATAAAAATGCTGAAAGTCAAAAATAAGGAGAAAACCTTGAAGGCAGCAAGAGAGAAATGACTTGTGACTAACAAGGGAACCCCCCAACACACACCAATAAGATTAACAGCTTACTTCTCAGCATAAACCACGTAGGCCAGGACAGTGTAATAACATATTCAGAGTACTCAAAGAAAAACTTGCCAACCAGAAATCCTACATCCAGCAAAGCTATTTATCAAAATGAATGCAAAATAAAAAATTTTCAAGATAACAAAAACTGAAGTTCTTCAGTCTGAAAGCAAGTGACCCCAGATTGTAATTTGAATCCACATGAAAAAGAACACCAGTAAAGGTAATAAGGTAATTATGAAAGACAGTATTAATAAATGTTTTCTTCTTAACTGATTTAGAAAGCAATTGTATCAAATAATAGATATATGTTACTGTCAGACCTGTAACATATAGAAAGGTAGTATTTATCTAATATATTTGCCAATAACAGCACAAA
This sequence comes from Balaenoptera borealis, assembly GCF_965194805.1. NCBI lineage: Eukaryota > Metazoa > Chordata > Mammalia > Artiodactyla > Balaenopteridae > Balaenoptera > Balaenoptera borealis. The sequence goes on along the minus strand of NC_138866.1, from coordinate 171,400,316 downwards.
GGAGGTGGGTGGGAACAAAGCTGTATGGGGCTGAGTAAACCATTACAGATGGTAAAGTAGTAATTATAAGAATATTACTGGGTTTGTAACATGAATAGATACAATATGTATAATGGCCATACTACAGTATGGGGGTAAAGGAAATAGAGCTAGGGAATTCCCTGGCAGTCCAGTGGTTAGGCCTGGGTTCAATCCCTGGTCAGGGACCTAAGATCCCACAAGACACGCAGCATGGCCAAAAAATGGGGGGGGGGGGGGCCGAGGGATAGAGCTATATTGAAGTAATATTTCTGTATATCACTGGAATTAAGGTAGTATAAATCTGAAGCTGACTGTCTTAAGATGTATATGGTAAACCCTAGAGCAACCTCTTAAAAAAAACAAAACTCAATAAAGTATAGTAAAAAAAAAAAAATCATTAATTAAAATGCTACATTAGAAAATATTCACTTATGCAAAAGAAAACAATAATAGAGGAATAGAGGAACAAAAAAGACATTAAAAGTTAAAAGAAATCAAATTCAACTATATCAACAACGACACTAAATGTGAATGGATTAAACAATCCAATCAAAAGAGAGATTATCCAACACGATAAAAAAAATCATGATTCATCTCTATGTGGTCTACGGGAGACACACTTTAGATTCACAGATAGAAATAAAATGAAAGTAAAAGGATATTAAAAAGATATCATGCAAATAGCAATCGTAAGAAAGCTGGAGTGGCTATACTAATATTAGATTAAGTAGACTTTAAAACAAAAAAATTACTACAGATAAAGAGGAACATTTTATAATTATTAAAAGGCCAGTCCAGGAAAATATAACAGTTAAAAGCATGTGCATCTAATAACAGAGCACCAAAATACATTTAGTAAAAACTGAGATGGATGAAAAGAGAAATAGATGATTCAACCATAAGAGTTGGAAACTTCAATGCCTCCACTTTCAATAATGGATAAAACAACTAGACAGAAGATTAACAAGGAAAAATTGAATGATAATAAACCAGCTAGATCTAACAGACATCTCTATAACACCTCATCCAACAACAACAGAATATACATTCTTCAAGTAAACATGAAATATATTCCAAGATAGACCATATGCTAGGCCATCAAACAACCTCAATAAGTTTAAAAGGATAGAAATAATACAAAGTATATTCTCTGATCCCACAGAAATGAGATTAGAAATCAGTGGCAGGGAAGAAATTGGGAAAATCAACAAATATGTCTAAATTAAACCGCAGACTCCTAAACAACAAATGAATCGAAGAAATTCCAAGGGGAATCAAAATTCTTAAAGACAAATGAAAAATGAAGACACAACACACCAAAATTTAAGAAATGCAGCTAATGTAATTCGTAGAGGGAAATTTATAGCTGTAAATGCCTTTATTAAGAAAGAAGGTCTCAAACCAATAATTCAATCTTCCACATTAAGACAACGGGAAAATGACAACCTAAACTTGAAGGAGAATAAAGGAAATAATAAAAAGTAGAGCAGAAATTAATGAAATAAGACTAGAAAAGAAATAGAGAAAAGTCAATGAATCCAAAAGCTGATTCTTTGAAAATATCAATAAAATTGACAAACATTTAACTAGTTTGACAAAAAAAGAAAAAAGACTCAATACAGTCAGAAATGAAAAAAGAGACATCACTACCAACCTTACAGAAATAAAAAGGACTGTAAAGGAATACTGTGAACAAATGTATGCCAAGAAGTTAGATACCTGTTTTTCTAATAGATATAAATGAAATGAACAAATTCCTAGAAAGACATAAACAAATAAAACTGAATCAAGTTTAGAAGAAATAGACAATCAAAATAGGCCTATAACAAGTGAAGAGATTGAATTAGTAATTAAAAACAAAAAACAAAAAAACTATTCAAAAAGAAAAGCCCAGGCTCAGATGGCTTCACTGCTGAACTCTACCAAACATTTAAAGAAGAATGAATACCAAAACTTCACAAATCTTCCCCAAAATAGAAGAGGATGAATACTTCCCAACACATTTTGTGAAGCCAGTATTACTCTAATACCAAACCAAAGACATGAGAAGAAAACTACAGACTAATAGTTCATATGGATATGGATGCAAAAATTCTCAACAAAATACAGCAAACCAAATCCAGCAACTTATAAAAATAATTATATACCCTAATCAAGTGGGATTTATCCCAAGAATGCAAAGTTGATTCAATATCTGAAAATCAATTAATGTAAATTAATCATATCAATAGAGTTAAAAAACAAGATCATCTCAATAGAAGCATTTAACAAATTCAACATCCCTGCATGATAAAAACACTCAACAAATTAGGAATAAGAGGGAAGTGCCTCAACCTGATAAAGAACATCTACTAAAAACCCATAGTTAATATCATGCTTATTGGTGAAAGAGGGGATGTTTTCCTGCTAAGATAAAGAACAAGACAAGGATGTCTGCTCTCACCACTTCTATTCAACATTATATGAGGTTCTAGCCAGGGCAGTTAGCTGAGAAAAAGAAATAAGATTGAAAAGGAAGAAGTAAACTGTCCCTATTTGCTAATGACATGATTTTATGTATACAAAATACTAAGTAATTAACTAAAAAATTATTGGAACTAATGAGTTCATCAAGATTGCAGTAAACATAAATATACAAAAATGTCTTATTTTTATATACCTACAATGAACAACCTGAAAATGAAATAAAGAGAATAATTGCACCCACAATAGCATCAAAAAGAATAAAATACTTGGGAATAAATTTAACAAAAAATACAAACTTTAAAAACTACAAAACATTGTTGAAAGAAATTGAAGAAGATCAAAGTAAGTGGAAAAATATCTCCTGTTCATGGATCAGAGGATTTAACATTGTTAAGATTGCAATATTCCCCTAAATGTAAGAGCTAAAACTATAAAACTCTTAGAAGAAAACAGAAGGGTAAATCTTCATGACCTTGGATTTGGCAAAAGGCTTCTTAGATAGGACACCAAAAGTTCAAGCAACTAAAAAAAAAAAGAAAAAGAAAAAAATGTGGATGTCATCAAAATTTAAAACTTTTGTGCTTCACAGGACACCACTAAGAGCGGGAAAAGACAACCCACAGAGTGGGAGAAAATATTTGCAAATCATTTATTTGATGAAGGACTTGTATCCAGAATATATAAAGAGCCCTTACAACTCAACAATAAAGACAAATCACCCAAATAAAAAATGAGCAAAGGATCTGAATATACACTTATCCAAAGAAGATATACAAACAGCCAATAAACAATAAAAAAAAAATGTACAGTATCACTAGTCATTTGGGAAATGCAAATTAAAACCACAAGATACCACTTCACATCCACTAGGATGTGGGATAATACAAAAAGTTGGATAATAACAAGTTTTAGGAAAGATGTAAAGAAATCAGAAGACTCGTATACTGCTGATGTGAATGTAAAATGGTGCAGCCATATTGGAAAACAGTACAACAGTTCCTCAGAAAGTTAAACACAGTTACCATATAACTCTGCAATTCCACTCCTAGGTATATACCCAAGAGAAATGAAAACATATGCCCACACAAAAACTTATACACGAATGTTTATAGCTATAGCAGCATTATTTATAATAGCCAAAAGATGGAAGCAACACAAATGTTTATCACCTGATAAATGGATAAACAAAATGTGTATATCCATACAATGGAATATTATTCCGCAATAAAAAGGAATAAAGTACTGATATATGCTACAACTTGGATGAACCTGGAAACCGTTACCCTAAGTGAAAAAAGCCAGCCACAAAAATCCACATATTATATGATTCCATTCATATGGAAGTCCAGAATAGAGAAATCTGTAGAGACAGAGATTTGTAGTTGCTTATTGCTTGATGAGGGATGGGGTGGGATGAGGAGGATGGAGAATGATAGCTAAAGGATATGGGGGGTTCTTTTCAAAGTGATGAAAATGTTCTCAAGTTGGCCACGATGATGGCTGCACATGTCTGAATTTAGTAAAAACCACTGAATTATACACTTTAAGTGGATGAATTGTACAGTATGTGAATTATATCTCAGTTAAGCTGTTTTTTAAGAAACAGAACAAGGGAGGTCTTTGTGTACTATTCTGGAATAATCTCCAAAATATTTTGTTAAATAAGAAAACAAGATGCAGGAGAAAAAAAAGAATTATTCCATATCCTATATGTAGGTTGTGTATCCTATAGTTACATGAATCTATAAACGTGTTAAAATTCATAGTGCAGCAAAAGAGGAAAAGGTAATTTTATTGTATTATGATGTAAAAATATAGAATCTTTAAAAATACAGTAGAAATTGAGAGAGGAGAGGTACTGTCACCAGACTTGGTAGTCCTGGTGGTGGACATCTGGGAAGTCTTCAAGGAGAAAGTCACACTTGCAAGTATCTTGAAGGATGATTTGGCTCTGGACGGATAGATATTTAAGGAGAGGTTTGATGAAGAAAAGAAAATCATTTAAGGCAAATGTTAACAATGGCCAAGAGTACAGAGTAGAGAATTTCTGACCATCTGGGGAGCATTAATTGTTTAGTTCGCTGAAAGGAAGGATGCACACAGGAAAGAAAATAGATCAGATTGTGGATTTCCTTGTGCGTCAGGTTAAGAATTGAACACTTTGTTGTATGGTCATTGATGAGCCATGAAAGGTATTTGATCAGAACTCTGCCTTAGGGATATTATTCCATGGGAACTGCAAATAAATAAGTTGTAGACCAGTTAGAAGGCTGTTATATTAATTCAGTCAGAGAATGAAGGACTAATGCAGGTGGTGGAGATCTGAGAGAGACGGGAACACATGGGATCAGTATTGTGAAGAACGCGGCAGCTGGTTGGGGAGGGAGAAAAAAGTCCAAAAATTGGCTCTTTGGTTTTGCGCCTACGTGACTGGGATGATAGTACTGTTAGGAAAAGGAAGGGAAAGCAGAGAAGTTGATGAGTTTAGGTTGGGAGTTGTTTAGTTTCAGGAGCTAGGAGACGTCTAAATAAGACACTTAATGGCAGTTACAGAGGGAAGCCCCACGGTATGGTCGGGACCACACCTACAGATTCAATCAACCTCAGATGGAAAGTATTTGGTGGGGTGGTGGGGCGGTGGGGCGGGGGGGGGGGGGGCGGAATCCAGAAAGTTGTAAAAAGCGAAACACAAATTTGCTTCACAGTGGCAACTATTTACATAGCATTTAGATTGTATCGGGTATTGTAAGTAATGCAGAGATGATTCAAAATATACAAGAGGATATGTGTAGGTTATATAAAATGTGGGAAAGATATATGGTGGTGCAATCAGAAATTTGAGTTGGGAAAGTTGCAAGTCAGGGAAGCTCATGTTGGATAACTTTTAAGTTTTTTCCCATAAAATATGAAGCAAGGTCATCCACAGAGAGGGAATAAAATTGAAGAGTGTTTCTAAGCAGCTTTAAATATTTTCTCTAATTCTGCCCTTTTGCATGAATGGAAAACAAATGATCCACATCAATTATAATAGGTAAATATAAGCCTTTAACTAGTATTTGCTAGGTATCATGCTAAGAGCTTATTTCAAACTTAAAACATCCCTACCAGACAAAAGGTTATTAGCAGTTTTATCCACATATTACAGAGGGTAATACATGAGAGAGAGGGAGAGGATTGGAAATAGCTCAAGGTTACCCAGCTAATCAGAGGTGGAACCAAAACTGAATACGAGCTCTAACTCCGAGCTCTGAGGATGTTAGAGCATGCTTTCTGAGGTTTTCCTTTCAAATTTCATTAAAGCAGCAAAATGTTGGTTCAAGAATTTACACGGATTACGGGGATAGAATACAAAGTATGTATTACATGTATACAATGAAATGTAATTTTAACATAATTTTAATAAAGTTAACCTTTTAAATAAATGGAGAAGGGATGGCTTGTTTAATAAGTGCATTGGGGCAGTTAACTATCCAACTTTAATTTTTGTTAATTAATTTTGATCTCCTGTTTAAAATATATATAATAGAAATCAGAACAGTGGTTGTCTATGGCAGGGTAGAGATGGATTTAGGGGCACAGGGAACTTTCTAGGGTAACAGGAATTTTCTATAATTTGATTAGAACGTTGGTTGCATGGGGGGTTTTTTTGTCAAAACTCATTGAAATGTACATTTAAAACTCTGTACATTCCACTCTATGCAAATTTTATCTCAGTTTTAAAAAGGGAAATCTATCTATAGACCTCCAAGACATCATTAAATTTAAAAAAGCAAGCTAAAGGGTGAGACGTATAATATAATACCATTTATAGAGAAGAAAGAAAACATTATTTCTGTGGATCCACACTTGTGTATGTAAATGTCTCATGGTTCTTGGGTCCATCTACTACTCCACCAAGAGGTCCTTCCGCTAGTGTCAATCTTGGTGCTCTTAGGGTTTCTTTCTGGGATGCGAAGAAAAGAAAGACTTTTATGTTATAACATCGTTAGCTTAAGAGTAAATTTCCCCATTGTTCATAATACCCCTTGGTATCATATTCTCCACTGAAGAAAGATACTCTTTCAGGAAATCCTAACTAAAAAACATGCCGTGTTTGTATAGTGATTCTGGAAACTAGTACATCTTCACAGACAGCCTTGTATAATGGGGCTGTAATCAGGTGATCTGAATTCTTGTTCTGAGTCTGCCACTTGATTAGATGGATATTTTGGAGTAATTCATTTAATCTCTCTGGGCTTCAATTTCCACGTTGGTTAAAAAAATGGACTGAACTGATGACTGAGGGTCCATCCAGGCCTAAGATTCAGTAAACCCTGTTCCTTCACATGGACCTTCTATGAAAGAGGTCACTTGACCGACAGTAGACATATGGAAAGTCAGATTTTCTCTGCTTTTATATTTTGAAACAGGTGACAACCAAAGCCAAGCAACTGAAGGATTCAGTTTCCTGCTCCCCAGGTGAGTCAGCACCCACTCCATCCCATTAATCTAAAGCCGTGCCTTCAAAATAAATCCCTTTTTATAATAACTTGTTTTGCCCAATGGACTCTACTGGTCATCTCTGTGAAAGGGATCGAATTACAAGCACCCATAAGCCAATGCAGCCCTGCACACACAGTGATGCTAAGATGTACTTAATAAGTTTGAAGAACTGTAAAAACCTTGTTCTTCTCTAGTATTGGTGGGGAGGAGGGCACGCAGGGGAAAGCCAGTCTGCGCCATTTCCCCACACTGTCCACCACTGCCACCACACGCACAAAGCATCCTTCAGGACAGACCAAGCAGCTTCTCCAAGAATCTATGTTTCTCAAAATCCATTTCCTCCAGGGACTTCCCTGGTGGTGCAGCAGTTAAGAATCTGCCTGCCAATGCAGGGGACACGAGTTCGAGCCCTGGTCCGGGAAGATCCCACGTGCCACGGAGCAACTAAGCCCGTGCACCACAACTACTGAGGCCACGTGCCCCAACTACTGAAGCCCGTGCTCCGCAACAAGAGAAGCCACCGCAATGAGAAGCCCGCGCACCACAACGAAGAGTAGCCCCTGCTCTCCGCAACTGGAGAAAGCCCACGCGCAGCAACGAAGTCCCAACACAGCCAAAAATAAAATAATTTTTTTAAAAAAAATCCATTTCCTCCAAGACTAAGTGGAATTTTGTTCAAGTCCCCATACTTTTTGCTTGGAAGCAAGAAGAAAATGCCTCCTAAACCTTCCAACTCCACGTAAATACAGGCCCCTGTACTCGATGTAACCTACTAGGGACCAGCAAACCCTGAGATCTCGAAACGTCTCCCCTGGAGAGGGCTGGACGTGCGGTTCTGTGGGCTCCAGCGAGGAGGGCATTTCCAGACTGCTCTCCTACCAGCGCGGCTGTTGGTCTGCGTGTGGAGGCCCAAGCGCGCAACGTGCTTCTGTGAAAGACGCTCCCCTCCGACACAGTCTCCAGAAACCTGCTCCTGAAAAGGCGGGGCGGTGGGGGGGGGGGCGGGCGCGGACAGATCTTCCTGGAGCACCGGAGGGGTCGGGAGTGTGTGAGCAGGGTGGGAAACGCGTGGCTGAACACCCCTGTGGGTGGCAGGGGGCGTGTGCTTTTCTGTCAAGCGAGGCATCGCGGTGGCACAGGAAGCAGCTTGGCTGGGGGGGCGGGTCCCCCATGCAGGCAGTGAACCCAGCGGGAGGTCTGACGGATTCACTGTACTTGCGCTCGTGGAATTAGTAACCACCCTAGATTCTGAAGAACATCTTTCCGTACCTCGAGAGTAGCCACTTATCCCCTCTCAAAGAGACCTTCTCATTCTCTGATCGCAGCCCGGCCCTGGGAGGCCCCCGAAGTCCTCAGAGTGGTGGAAGGACAAAGGCTTGGGATCAGGCAGAAGTGGGTTCAGATCCCACCTCTGCTGCTTCTGAGACTGACTTCCCTCCTCTGTGCAGTTGGGGTCACGATGGCTGTCTTTATAGAATAGTGTGAACATTAAGCATATAATACATGCAAAATGTCCAGCGCACTGTCTGCTGTGGTGAAGGCAGCTGTCCTGACTCTTGTCACCGGAACTGACCTTGCCCTTCCCCTCCGTGTGTCCTTTCTCACAGGGATGGTCAGACTCTCCGAACTCAGATCCACAGCCCAGAACTCCAGGCCCCCCAAGGCCGCCACGACCTTGCCGGACGACATCATCACCCAGCGGGAGGAGGCCAAGCAGGCCGGGGAGCGGGAGGAGGAGGAGGAGGACGGCGAGGAGGAGGCCGAGCCGGAGGCCGCGGAGGAGAGCCGGCCTCGGAGGCGGAGGCCAGCCCGGCCGCCCGAGCCGGAGGAGAAGGTCCGGGGAAAGAGGCAGAAGGACTTCGACATGTCGGAACAGCACGAGTCCAGCGACGACGAGAGCCAGAAGAGAGAGCGAGCGCGAGCCGCGGAGGAGCCCTGGACTCAGAACCAACAGAAACTTCTGGAGCTAGCATTACAGCAGTACCCAAAGGGATCCTCTGACCGCTGGGACAAAATAGCCAAGTGTGTCCCGTCCAAGAGTAAGGTGGGTGACGCCGGGAAGGAAGGCCTCCGAGCGGGTCTAGATCACACGGACGCGGCCGCAGCGGGTCCACCGACTTTCCCTCCTCCTACGCGTCTTTCTATCCGCCTCATCTCTTACCTGCCAGTTACCTTCCACTAGATGTCTCCCGAGAGCCTGGGAATCTGCACTCGACTGCTTAGTGTAAATGAGGTCAAGATTCCAAGTTGAATCGTTATACAGACCAGTTATGTTTTCTCAGCGAAAACCCCACGCATAGATCATAACCTTCCCCCACAGCAATCCCGCCAACCTTCTGGAGCGTTCGCTCGGCGGGGGGCGGGGCGGGGCAGGGACAGCCGGGCAGCGTCCTTGTCGCCGTGAGGGCCGCGCAGGGCCAGGGCCCCCTCGCAGGCGGAGGCTCTCTTCGGCCAGCAAGGAGGTGGTTTCCCACAGAATCACGAGCCCCTCCAGCGCTTCACAGCTCTTTAACCCGGGGAACACGTGTGGCGGCCGGCGTCGCCATGGTCACCAGTTCTGCCGTGTAAGTTGTCTGGACTCAGCGGTAGCACCTGTGGACCAAAGGCTGGAAGCAATGTTGGGGGCGGGGTCAGGGAGAGGTTGCCCTCAGGATCAGGATCCAGCTTGTCCTCTGTAGCCCTTTCCTCCCTGTGTACAGCTTTTAGTGTCTATTTAAACACATCTGCAGAGAGTTCCCAAATGCCAACTCAGATAGGAGGGAAGAGGGACAGCCCCTGTGGGAAGTCAGGCCCCGTCCGGCCTCTGTCTTCTGCTCCGACAGTTGGGAGCTGCAGAGCCTCCGGTGTGATCTTTTCAGCTCCAGCCTTTCCTGACAGCCTCCTGGGCGTCTTTCCTCGTAGCCATACCCTTCGTCTGAGGCACCAGGAACACAGAGAAATCAAAAGAACCAGTCTCCTTTGCCTTCTGTGCCCATCACTCAGTAGCCTGTGGGTACACTGATGTTCATTTACATTTTTTTTTTAATTGAAATTCGATGTCGGAAAATCTAGCTCGTGGCCATGGATGTCCCTGTGCGTACAGGTCTAGTTATCTATCACCTACTTTAAAATGAGGAAGTTGAGAATTCCCGGGGAGAAAAATAAACCATTAGCAGTTGATCTATTTGAGAAACACAGATCCTCCCAGCCCCTCCAACTGGTTTGCCAGAAGTAATTATTTTCCCTGAATTTCTTTAGCGTCTGTCGGGACACAGGCATTTACATGTGTGATGAATTGACACTGGCTTAAAATGAAGGAGCTGGAACCGTGGATTCCTGCGGATAGCACACTCAGAAACTCATTGCCGTGGGGTTTGGAAACCTTCCTGGTTCAGGGAGGAATGAGCAGCACTGTTTATTATCCTGCAGGTGTTCCCCTTAAGCCTCCACGTCAGAACCAGGTCCAGGGGAGGTTGCCTGCTGGCTCGCCCGCTACAGGGCGACTCCCTGGAAGTGGCCCGCAAGCCGCTGGGAGCCCTGGGCCTGAAGGAGGAGCCTCTGCCTGAGGCCCACACGGGGCTGGGCTGGGCCCCCGACCCTGGCAGGCCTGCTGCTCAGAGCCCAGGGTCCCCGCATCCCCCCACCCCAGAGCGCTGGGCCGGCCGGGCGGCTCGGCTGTTAGGGAAAGGGTGACGCTTTAGGCAGGTGGCCCTGGGGGCTGCAGAAGAGGCACTTATTAGAAGATTCTCTCAGAACACTACTAAGCCAAAACCCCAGGAAGAGAATGAACACCCATTCTCTGCCCAGGGCCGCTGATAAAGTCGTCTGCTGCGGAGCACAAACCAGTTCTCGTGCGACCTTAAGTCAGTGAAGGCGAACAGTGCCCTTGGGGTGTTTTTGAACAGAAACAGAAATGGATTATGGAAAGTACCTTGTGATAAACAAGAGAGCAGTGAGGCCCTTCCTCTGCTTCATCAGGGGTCCTCACCCCAAGGGCTGACAGCGACAGGCAGCTGGCGTCTGAAGCTGCTAGTTCTGTAGCCTGAGTGGAAGGCTGGAAGACCTCGGCAGGGCTGGCACGAGCCGGAGGAAGAGCGGGGCACACTCCCCGCAGTAGCCCGTGGGGCTGGGCCGACGTGGCCCTACCGCAGGAAGGTCCCAGGGGCCCCCAGGGAGAGGCAAACCATAATGAGAATGATGTTGTGGAGGCCGGGCCTCAAGGTTTTTCGTTTCTCTGAAGTAATGTGTTGTGACGAAACGGTGAAATGTTAAAATGTTAAGTGCCACTGGTGAGTCGAAAGTCACCATCACAGTAACCAAAGTCTCCGTCCCACAGACGGCAGCCACCGGCCCCTCCCCCAGGGTGCACATCGCACCTCCCGCCCGGGCACCCAGGGAATTCCAGGTGGACAGGACAGCCCTTGGTCAGCGCTGGGCACGGCAGGCTCACCCCACGAGGGTCCCTCTGATTGTAACTGTCAACTCTCTGTCTGTCTCTCTCTCTCTCTCCAGGAAGACTGTATCGCTAGATACAAGCTGCTGGTTGAACTGGTCCAAAAGAAGAAACAAGCTAAAAGCTGAATCTTCTGGAAGATGATGTTTACCTTCTTTTCCAAAAGGATTATTTTAAAAATCTTATGCAGAAATTTGCATTTTGTACCTCACTATTTCTATACGTCACGTGCCTTAGTAAAAAAAAAATTAAAAATGTAAAATAAATGTTGTGCTACATTGTTTAAACAAATACTGTGTTAAAGGAGAAAAAATCAGATTTGGGTATTTTATAGATTATTTTCTCTCTCATCACTGCAAAGTTTAATTTCCTGGGGAACAAACTGAATAGTGCTTTCTAACAGTCAGGCAAATGTATGATTTTGAAGGAACATATGAGTGAACTAATGTGTAAGAATGAAAACTTAATGTGTTTCTTTGACCAAAGATCACACCAGCTAACGAGTAGCAGGATGCCAGTATTTGGGAGAAAAAACCAGCTTTGTATTGAGCTAGCTGGCTGGGAGTAGTGTGGGGTTATCTTAACTGTATGTATATGCATATGTTATATGTATGTAGAAAAAAATAAGTCTAAATGCACAAGGACATAAGTAATAAACTCTAAGTTTGGATGGTTTGGTAGAAATGCATACGCAACAGATAGAATTTCCAGACAACACATAGGCAAGGTTTTTCGGATCTGATGACACTGGGTCCCACTTTTCAATACCTAAGTTAAAAATCACTATTTTGTGCTGTTACTTTTGACTGAACCATCACCATCAGCTGAGTGCTCCTTTTTAAATCTGTCATTTGCTCAGGGCTGAAAGCAGTTTGCTGAAGTACAAATTGCCTAAACTTGAAAACCATTAAGATCACCAGAACAGTGCTTCCCTGGTGCTGCAGTGGTTGAGAATCCACCTGCCAATGCAGGGGACACGGGTTCGAGCCCTGGTCCGGGAAGATCCCAGATGCCGCAGAGCGACTAAGCCCATGAGCCACAACTACTGAGCCTGCGCTCGAGAGCCCGCGAGCCACAACTACTGAAGCCCGCGCACCTAGAGCCCGTGCTCCACAACAAGAGAAGCCACTGCACTGAGAAGCCCACGCACCGCAATGGAGTAGCCCCCGCTCGCCGCAACTAGAGAAAGCCCGCGCGCAGCAACGAAGACCCAATGCAGCCAAAAATAAATAAATAAAAAACAAATTAAAAAAAAAAGATCACCAGAACACATTTCAGGGAGGTGATCTGATAAAATAGCTATAAAGACATCGTTTTTCTCTAAGGAGTGAAATGAGGTTAGATTCCCGGAGAAGGTTCGGGTGGCAGCGGCCACGCTGGCTCTGTAACCTTTCAGCCGGAGCAGGACACACGTGGCTCCAGGTAGGCCCGCCTCTGATGCTGTGGAGGACCTGCCACCTCTGCGACGTCAAAAAGAGCAGTGGAGAAACTGCTCCAAGTCACTGTTTTCGTGAACTGAGTCCTCGGGCAGCAGCCCCCCTGAGCCTCATCCTGGCCGGGAAGGGGAGGCAGCTGGGGAGGGAGAGGCCGCCTGGCCTGCATGTCAGGAGGCCTCTTTCTAAGAACAAACAAGAGCCGGTCACGGGCGGCACCAGAGCCAACAGCTTCTGCCCCAGAACTTTCTCCTGGAGCCAATGGGGCCATGAGGTTATTACTGTGCATTCGCTTCGGGCCAAGGCCCACTCCCCATTGGTGTGGGACGTCTCAGAGGAAGAAGCTGGTGCATGGAGGGAATCAGGAAGGGGTTGTTCTGGCTGCTTTCCAGGCCTTGGGTCCATCCTGTCTCCGAGTCCAGGGTCAGGCTTGTCACACAGCTTGGTTGTCCAGCCTGTGACATTCTGTGAGCATCCTTCCATGAAATCACCCTTTTCACTTATGGTACTTTGAAATGGGTTTCTGTTGCATGCACCCCCAAATCCCATGACCAGATTTCTGGGCTTCCAGTGTGGGGAGAGCCCCACAGGGGTCCCAAGATGCCTTAAGAGGTACAATTTAGGATGAAATGCCCTTATTTGCCTACCAACCTCGTCTTTTGCACACTCACTAAGGAGGAGTCTTCTAGCGTGGTTTTCTACTGATGACTGTCCCTGCCACCAGCCCCTTTCTGCGTGGCCTCCCCTATTTGGGGGACCTGGAGCTGCTGAGTTTTGTTGAAGTAGGACCAGTGGGCCGGGTGGGGCAGGGCTCAGGAGCTCAGCTGCACACAGGAGACCCGTGGGGTTCGGTCTGAGCGAGGTCACGGTCGGGAAAGCAATGGCACCTCCAAAAGGGGTTCCCAACACAGGTCACATGGGGACCAGGCACGGCCCCCCTCTCCTTCCTGATGCCCCAGGGAAGTGCTCCCTAAACCCACTCCTCAGCCCCGCCTTGTGACCTTATCTATCTAGTCACACCTCCAAGCTGTGTGACATCAGTGCCTTGTCTTACCTCTTTGTCTCGATTCCTTATCTGGAAAAATAGGGAATAACGGCGGCTGCTGCATAGGTTGTTACGATGATAATCTGGCTTGTTGAACACAATAAATGTTCTTTTTCTATCTGACCATCCAGGCTTCCTGTTACCATCTTTTCAGTGGCTGCAGACGCAGGTAGCAGGGCTGACAGGCCACCAGCCATGCTCATTTGGTCCCTCACAGGCAGGAATCCCTAGCCTGGGCCCCGGGAGTCCTGGGCACTGTATAGACCCCGGTGGTCTGGGAACCCTGCCAAAGGTATGCAAAGTCTTTATTCTTTTGGACGTGTGGTTTTCTGGAGAGAGGGTACACATCTTTCACCAGTTGCCCCAAAGGTTCCTTACCCAAAAAGGTTAACTCAGGCCTCTGCTTAAGTGTTTACTCTGACTGCAGCCCACCAGGGGCCCACGTGGTACAAGGAGAATCCTCAGACTTGGCCTCTGACAAAAAGAGGCCCAGAATTCGACCTCAGAGTCCCCACCCCACTCAGACCCTGGCAGAGGGAACAGCAGGAGGTGTCTCTTCGTGCGGGGCTTGGAAAGCACTGGCCTGGCCCCAGCACGCACCGCCCACCTGCGCCCCCCGGCCCCGCACAGCTTGGGGTATCTGCCCTCATCTTCCCAGAGAACCGGGCCCTTTGTCCTGTAGTGACTGACATTTACTTTCTCCACTGGGGCAAAAGCTTACAGCTCCGTTCTTCACACCACCGACGGCACCGGTTTTCAAGCCCATTCACACGTTCCCTCCTGTGTCCTCACGAAGCCCCTGACTGTTCTAGCAGGTTCCCGCCAGCAGCCAACGCTGCTTCAAGGCCAGGTGCTGCCACCCGCTGCCCAGGGCCCGGCGGGGCTGGCAGGCCTGTGTTCTTTCCTGGCTGTGCCTCACGATGCTTTGTTACTAAGAACTGAGGTTCCCAGTGGACAACCTGGTGCTTCCGTGACATTTGCTCAGGAACCACCTAGAAGTCTTGCGCTCTTATCTCCTTGACTGACCCATGTGTGCCTGGCAAACGTCCCGTCCCACAAGACGGGATCCGTTTCGACTGGAATATTGACCCCATGGGCCGAGTCTCCTCCTGGGTTCCTATCTCAGTTTTAGAATAAATCATAAGCAGCTTTCCCCAGTCGATGTTCCGGACGCCTTAAAAAGGCCTCTTGCCTCTTGGTATGTGCCAGCCCTGCCCTCACACCAAGTCCACCCACCCCTTTTGAAAGTAGATAACTCATCCCTTTAAAATACCAACTACCACAGCCCTACTTCCACCTGTAGGGTAGTTGTTAGGTTTTTTTCTCACACTTAAACGGCACAGTTTAAGTTGTGATGTTCTATACACACAGGGTGACCACAGGTCCCAAGTGGCCCAGGACAGTCTCAGTTTATACCTGTCTCCGTGCACCCAGTCTGGACTGCACGTTACATGGTCACCCGTCTGTGAGGGGCTGCTGGAGGATGGCTGGTCCCAGAGGTCCCTGGCGGGGGATGGGGGGGGGGGACGACTCTGAACCACACCCCCATCCCCGATGGCTCGGAGGCGTCCGCGTTCGTTTTGCTCTCTTGTGGCCGAGAAAACGCGAGGACGGAGCGACTGTGCTGACCCTGAGCCCTGGTGCCCCCGGGGGCACGGGGACCCACCTGAGTCGGGCCCATCCCGACCGGGGGGCTCCTGCCAGCGTCAGGCAGGCTCCCCGTGCGCTCCCGCGGCTGCCCGGGCCGCAGCCCCCTTTAGCGCTTTGCCGCACGGCCTCCCCTCCCGCCGCCGCCGCCGCCCCCGCAGCTCCACCTGTAGCTGGGATCACGGCGCGGCCGGCCTGGAAGCCACCCCACTGTCTTGGCAGGAGTCCCAGCCTCCTGTTTGAATAAACTGCTTGGCCCTCAGCCTTCGACTTGATTCACCGGAGAGCTAAATTAACACGCTGTAAAACTGAACGGCTGCAATTATTTTCCCCTCTGGTCTGGGGAGAGAGAGAATGGCTTCATGTAGGACAGAAAAAGGGAAACCACGTTAGCAATCAGATCCCCAGGGGGAAGCTACCAGTGTGTCCAGAGAGAGCCAGGGGCCAGTCCCGGGGCCGTCGCCTCCCCTGGTGGGAAGTGGGGGAGCAGGGCAGCCCCTCCTCCCGCTCCCCCCCCCTGAGCACCTGGCCTGGCTGCTCTGAGACCCTCCAGCCTCAGCAGGGACCCGCGGGTCCAGCTCCCTTCCTCACGCCCTCCGTGTCCTCCCACTTCAGGAACTGCTACAGGAATGAACAAAAGGACATTCTTCTGCAGGGAAGGTTGACTGCTCACCTCTTGCCTTCACCACCTGTCATAAGCCAGGAGCCTGAGGGTCAGTATGCCCTGGATTATTACAGGCGTTCAAACTCAATTAAGCCCATCTTTGGTTAGTAGAGTTTAAAAAGAAATCCTGCTTTTACAAAATGAAATGGACAAAGATTTGAGTGGCAATGAGGGGGTCGTCTTTTTTAATGAAGTATAGCTGACTTACAATGCTGTGTTAGTTTCTGATGGACAGCAAAGTGATTCAGTTATACATATACATATATATATATACTTTTTCATATTCTTTTCCATTATGGTTTATTACAGGATATTGAATACAGTTCCTATCCTACACAGTAGGACCTTGTTATCTACTTTATATACAGTCGTAACTGCTAATCCCAAACTCCTAATTTATCCCTCCCCACCCACCCCCTTTCCCCTTTGGTAACCAGAAGTTTGTTTTCTAGTCTGAGTCATTTTTAAATTTTGTATGTCCTAAGTTACAAAGGAACACAAACAATCTCTGCCATGCTTTCTTTTCTGTTGTAACTCAAAAAGAAATATTTTGTAAAATTTAAGATAAAATATCAAATTGTTTATCCCAAATTATCTTGGTTCCAATCTGTCTCACAAAGGACGATGTTCCCGCAGTGACAACTAGATGCCTCCAGACGTCTGACCCAAGCTGGTCTCCTGTTTCAAGAGGCCTGGCATAGGAAACCCCCTTGGAACTCTCCTCTGGCTAAACTGAGATCTATCCTGTTATGTTAAAACTGGAACCAAAGCATTGGATGCGGACGTTTTTGCTTGGGGCTGTGTTTCTATAACAGGAGAGAGGATGATTCTGGCCTGGGGTGGGTGATGACGAACCCAAACTTGCTTTAATCCTGGGACCGGTCGGCTCCAAATACCACCCCCGACCCCGCCCCGCCGCTCAGCACCAGCTCCTGGCAGCAGCGAAAGCAGCTGTTTGCAGCCAGCTGAGCGGCCTGAGGGGCCACTTCCTCCGGGAGCAAAGCCTGGGGTGAGGCAGGGCCGCTTGGTACCTCCTTCCGGGTCTTGGCTTGGACATTAACTCCAAACCAGAACAAGGGCTGCAGTCATGGAGAAAGACTGTTCTGAGGGAGGAGTTAAACATGGGTCATAAATCAGAAGAAAGTAAAGAAGCTTCCAAGGACCTGAGAAGCCCGAAGCTGTGAGAGCTGCGGGCAGGGAGGGCCGACGTTTACGAGGTCACGGGCCTGCCCACTGCGATGCTGAAGGCCACAGAGAGCTACCCTCCGCCCCCAGTAAAACCCAAGACCGAGCACTGACGCCTGCGGTTGAAGTGTCAAAGGCTCACATCGGGGTGAACAACAAGGCCACCTGATCCGCAGCTGGGAGAGGCCAGTTCTTCAAACAGCCGCCAAGGCCCACGATGGGCAGCTGCGAGGCTTCGCCCAGAGCCTGGGAAGGAGGGGGGCGTCAGGGGTGAGGCGGGGCAGAGGGCCCGGGAAGGGCAGGGAGAGCAGCCTGACGGCCCAGCAGTTTCTCACGGGAGCCCCCAGACACCCAGGGCGGGGCCCCAGTCCACACTCCGCCTTCACAGGCGGCTGGAGGGAGGAGAACCAGTGCGCCAGGCCAAGAGTTTGCAAAGAAACTCTGCACGTTATTTTGTTCACAGACTGCCCGCACACGAAGGGTTCAGCTGCGGAAACACCTGTCCATACTTGCTCCGGGAGGAGGGGGAGAACCAGCGAGATCGCTGCGGCAGGAGCAGCGGCGATGCCAAAAATGTAAAATCTCCTAATTAATCCGTCTGCTTGTTCAGTGAGCCAAGTGAAAAACAGCAGATGCATCAATCAGAATTTGAGGGAAGCCAAATTAACTCCATCAGCAAAAAAGTGAACGTCTTGCTTCAAACTTCAGAAGGACCAGCAGAGCCAGAACGCTGTGCATTCACAGCCGCCAATCGCGAGGTGCCTCCTTTCCTCGCTTGGCCTGGCTCTGTGACCCACCCTCCCTGTCACCTGACCCCTGGCGCTCACGCCACCCAAACCGCTCCTGGTCTCGTCACTTTCTAAGCACTGGATCCAGGAGGCGTTTTCAGGTTGGATCTTCAGTCCTGATGAGCAGGGGGCGGCGTCACCTTTCAACTTTTCTGCAGCCTCAAGTTTTTCGGGAAAGAAGTGCGTGTAATTCAAGAAAACAGGGAGCCCTCCCGGCCCGTCCTCAGATCCCTGTGCAGGCGCTTCATCTCCCACCTGCCTTCTAAACCTCAGGGTCCCTGAGGGCCAGCCTCCAGCACGCCCTCCTCGCGGCCGTTGCCTGTGCCGCCTGCACTGGCCTGATGGGGACCAGCCTCCCCAAGCCCGAGCCAACCATCGTCCTCTCTGCGGAGGAATCCTGGGGCCTCCCTCACGTCCAGCACCGCAGCACAGCCTGGGAAGTCTGCCCCTCTGGGTCCCCTCCCTGGGAAGCAGAGGTCGGAAGCCCTCCCACAGGACCGAGAAGCAAGACAACGCATCTCCAGCCCAGAGCCAGCGACGGAGCCTGTTCATTCCGTGCCCCTAAAAGCCTTCGCTTGGTCGAAACACCCCTGCGGTTTCTGGATCCTACTCGGGGGTCACTTCCCCCACGGGACCCAAACGTGCCTTTCTTCCCCACCCTCCATGTGATCTCATCTGAACCTTCAAACCAGTTCAGTTCAGTTTGTCTGCTCCCCAGTCCTGGATCTGTGCGGGACGCCGGGCCCAAAGCAGCCAGAGGTCTGGGGGCCAGAGAGTGGCCACAGCTGCAAGGATGTCACAGCACCACCTGGGCTCTGCCCCTGAGGACAGACTCATCAGGCCCGAACTGTGACCAAAGGCAGCTCATAGTTCACCGAAGTCTTTACTGAATTTACGGGATTGTAAACATTCAGTTAACGGTATGAAAGAGACATTTTCTTTGTTGCCAATAGCAAGGTGAGGGGTGGGACTGTAAGTGGAACAACGGTTGGCGTGAATTCTTAACAAGGTAAAATTATCTGAAAAAAATCTAACGTTTTCCCAATGTTTACAGAAGTTCACAACTATTTCATTTGGAAAGGCCTAGTGTGATGTATACCAAAAGTGGTTTTCATCAATGTGTGTTTTGTTTCCAGTAAGTGAAGTTAAGGTTAATGGTACGAGTCTCACTGAGAGTTGTCAAATTCGAAACAAAAGTCCATCCCCTACTTTTAAAAGCAAAGTTACATTCCGTCGTGAGGCACCTCTTGCCTACAATGCCAGGGCCTCCGCTGTCTGTCTTGGGGAGTGTCCAGGGGCAGTGGTCATCCTGTCCTCTGCTTGGTTGACGGAGCGCTTAAGAAAGCCACCTGGCGACCTGCGTTCTCAGCACGCCCGCCCATCGCGTGCTCTCGACCCCACGACCCAGCACACTCCCACAGCACTTCTGCAAAGCAGTCCAGACGGGAACCGGCCCGTGGCATCCCGGGCGGCACGCAGTGCACCCCTGCCCGAGGGTCTGTGCTGGGCAACGAGCAGCAGCTGCTCAGAAACTTCCCGGAGCAAAACTCAGCAGGGAAGCTGGGAGCCAGCAGCCCAGGTGCGTTTCCCGCGGCGGGGGGATGAGGCCGCCCAGCACCTCAGGCCAGTTCCCAAAGCGGCGTAGGCATGTGGAGCCACACCAAGACACAGGCACAAGCCCACAGCCCAGACAAGTGACACAGGTTTGAGAACTGAAAAGGTGCACCGCCGGGTAACGTTCTGTCGAGGACTGGGAGAGCGAAAGCTGAGGAGGCGGCTAATGACGATGAGTCACCGGCCTTCTGGAGGAAGGCTGCTCCTCAGCCCCGGGGGGAGACAAGACTTTGCAGAATCAGATCATCATTTTCCCATTCGTGTACCAAAAAGGAAGTCTTCCCAAGAAGCTAAAATGCGCTCCTTAATAAAGTTAAAAGCCTAAACCAGTTTTCCCTGTTTATTCAACTCTTAATTACGAGGACCCAGTTACACAGATCACGTATATTCTGGTTCAATTAAGTCTGAACCTTTGCAAGGCCCACAGGTGATCCTGATGCACACTGAGAGCCAGGAACCACTTGGGTTTCTCTTTTATTTACATGCCTCTGGTTAAAGCTAACTGTGTAAACAAGAATTTACTCTTTACCAAGTATGAATACAGCTTTATTGATGTGCTGTAATTCTCATCTGGAATTTATCTTCCTTTCATCTTCACTGTGATTATTTCCTTCCTCTTTCCGCTGCGGCAGTTTGCAGGGCTCTCTCTGTCTCACCTAATGATGTCTAAGAGTCGGACACAAGGACGCGGTGGGCTCGGCCGCTGCGCAGCGTCTACTCCCGAGCGAGCTTAAATAACCTCAAGATGGAACCACCCTGCTGCCGAAGCACAAAGCGCCCAGAGGCTCCTGGAGCGAATCGACGCGAGGCACCAACGGCCTCAGGAGCGTCCTCTTCTCCAGACAAGAACGGATGTCACCAAGCTGGCGACACAGGTCCTTCCTGACCTCACTGCCCTCACAAGAACAACGAACACCTGTTCATGGACAAGACACCCCTAAGAAAATCCTAGACCACGGGCGTGAGGCTGAAGCACCGCCGGCACCACAGAGACCACGACGCGCCTCAGCTGGCAGAGTCCGAGGAGCCGCCCCAGGCCCGCACAGCACCGGCCAGCAGGGCCCCCGAGCCCACCGCGCCTCCGGCGGACACGCAGCGCCCTCGCCCCAGCACCGTGGGCTGCTTCACCGGAGCCCCTACTCCAGTTGCACCCCGCCGCGTCACCGGGGGAGCTGCGGGGCTCGACCCCTGGGCATCTGTGGTGGAGAAGACGGTGGGGCTTCCGACAACCGGCACGCGGCCGACCGAGCACCTACCTGCTGAGCCCAGGCGGCGGTCCCTGCCAGCGGCTCTGCGCGCCTGCGGCAGCACGTCCGACCAGGGAACCCGGCAGGGCGCAGGCTGCGGGCCTGGGGGCGCGGAGCCGGCTGTTGCCCCCGCGCGGGCCGCAGTTCACTCGGAGCCCCGCCCACCGGAGAGGCAGCTGGGACGCGGGCACGTGGGCGCCGCGCGGAAGCTCTCTCACAGCCCCGCCCGCCGCCGAGTGGAGCTCCGCGGCCCCCCGCCCAGGAAGGCGGCCGCAACGCCGGCAGAGCCGCACCGCCCAGCCCTGCTGGAGCCCTGGAGCCGAGTCCAGCAGGGGCAGAGCTCTGCCGAGCAGATCCAGCGGCCCTGTTCAGCCAGGAAACTTGAGACGCCGGTCGGCTAGAGTCGAGACCACGAAGCGCCTTACCTGTCTTGGAGCCAGTTCTCCCACTCCACCTGGGCAGGGGAACTAATTTGTAGCCCCACCCACTGCTGAATACAGCTGCCCGCCCTCTCGCCCCGGAAGCCTGACCAGAGCACACAGCAAGCTGTGTAGCCCATCCGAGAGCCGTGCTTACAGTGGCACTTAAACAGTGCACAGCCTGTGCTTCCCTGTCTGCAGAGCAACACCGGCGGCCCTGTCTGACCAGGGAATTCAGCACACAGTTTGGCCTAATTAGGGCCCCCAAACAATGCTGCCCCTCCAGGGAGGGCAGCTAACTCAGAGCCCCGCTTAATACTGGGTATAGTGCCCCGTCCCGACAGTCTGATGGGCCTGACCAGAGACCCCAGGCAACAGCAAAGCCCATCCTACAGCCTTACTAGGGCAGGGGAACAAGCCCGCTTTCCTATCCAAGCGCTCTCAGCAGCACCACCACCCCTGCCCCCCACCTCAGGGTTCTGGGCAGTGGCCTTGCCCCAAAGTAGACCCTGATATAGCAGGGCCCCCCCTGCCCACAAACATTACCAGCAGACACATCCAGAAACCCCAACAGGGCTGACTGGTGAAAAACTGTCTCTGCCAAAATGAACCTGTAAAATCTGGAAGAGGAGCCCACTTACTCAAATGCTCAGATACCAACATAAGGAATCAAGGATCACAAAAATTCAGGTAAGCGTGACACCACCAAAGTAGACTAGTAACTGATGCTAAAGCAATGGAGATCTATGAACTATCAGACAAAGAATTCAGAATAATCCTCTTGAACTTTAAGTGAACTACAAGGACACACAGCTAAACGAAATTAGGAAAACAATATGTGAACAAAATGAGAAGTTCAACAAAGAAATAGAAGCCATTAAAAGCAAACAAAAATCCTAGAGCTGAAAAATACAATGACTGAACTGAAGCATTCAACAGAGAGCTTCAAAATCGGACGACCATGCAGGAGAAACAATCAATGACCTAGAAGACAGGACATTTGAAATTACCCAGTCAGAAGAGCAAAAGGAAAAAAAAAGAAAAAGAGTGAAGAAAGCCTTATGGGGCACAATCAAAAGAACCAATACCTGCATTATGGGAATTTCAGGAGAAGAGAAAGCGAAAGGGACAGAATGTATGTTCAAAGCAATAATGTGAAAAAGCTTCCCAAACCTGGGGAGAGAAATTAACAGATCCATGAGGCCCAATAGACCCCAAATAGGTTGAGCCTAAATAGGGCTACACTGAAACACATTAAAAATATCAAAAGTCAAAGACAAATAATTTTGAAAGCAACAAGAGACAAGAGAGAAGTTACATACAAGGGAAACCCCATAAGACTATCAGCAAATTTCTCAAAAGAAACTTCAGGCCAGGAGAGATGGGATGATACATTCGAAATACTGAAAGTAAAAAACTGTCAACCAAGAAGCCTGTATCAGGCAAAACTGTTCTTCAGAAATGAAGAAGGGGTAAAGATTTTCCTGAACAAGCAGAAGCTGAGGGAGCTCATCACCAGGAGACCTGCTTTATAAGAAATCCTAAAGGGAGTTGAGTGGAAGTAAAAGGATGCTGATTAACATTATAAAATATAAGAAGGTACCATAAAATTCAATGATCATGGTAAATATACATTCAAAATTAGATTCTATAATATGGTAATGGTGGTGCATAATTCACTTACAACTCTAAAAGTTAAAAAACAAACAGTAAAAAGAATCATAACTATAAAAATCTGTTATTGGATACACAATATGAAAAACATGTAAACTGTAATATCAACATAAAATGTGAGGGGAGGAGAAGTAAAAGTGTGAAGCTTAGGACAGCTATCTAAGTTGTTGTCATTTTAAAATAGGGTGTATGGGCTTCCCTGGTGGCGCAGTGGTTGAGAATCCGCCTGCCAATGCAGGGCACACGGGTTCGAGCCCTGGTCTGGGAAGATCCCACATGCTGCGGAGCAACTAGGCCCGTGAGCCACAACTACTGAGCCTGCGCGTCTGGAGCCTGTGCTCCGCAACAAGAGAGGCCGCGATAGTGAGAGGCCCGCGCACCGTGATGAAGAGTGGCCCCCACTTGCCACAACTAGAGAAAGCCCTCGCACAGAAACGAAGACCCAACACAGCCATAAATAAATAAATTTAAAAAAAAAAAAAATAGGGTGTATTATAATTTTAAGATATTTTATGTAAGACTCATGAAACCACATGGGAAAAATCTGTAGTAATTACACAAAAAGAACATGATAGAGAAGTCAAAGCATACTGATACCCAAAGACATCAAAACACAGAAAGACAGCAGGATAAGGAACAAGGAACAATGGGGTCTACAAAACAGCCAGAAAACAATGAACAAAATGGCAACAGCAAGTCCATACCTGTCAATAATTACTTTAAACAAAAATAGATTAAATTCTCCAATAAAAATAAAAAGAATGGCTGAATGGATAAAAACACAAGATCCAACAACATGCTGCTGCCTACAAGAGACTTGCTTTAGCCTTTAAGACAATTAACTGAGAGTGAAGTGATGGAAAAAGACATCTCAAGCAAAACTAACCAAAAAGAAGCAGGGAGAGGTAGCTGTACTTACATATATCAGACAAAATAGATTTTAAACTAAAAATGATAAAAAGAGACAAAGAAGGTCATTATATAATGATAAAGGGGTCAATCCATCAAGAAGATATAACAAAAAACTGAAAAAGACAACCTATAGAATGGGAAAAAATATTTGCAAATCATGTATCTGATAAGGGATTAATATCCAAAATACATAAAGAACTCAGACAACTCAACAGAAAAAAACAAAAATAAACCAAATAATCCAATCTTAAAATGGGCAAAGGACCTCAACAGACATTTTCCAAAGAAGACATACAGATGGCCAACAGATACATGAAAAGTCACTTGAAAAGTTCCTCAACATTACTAATCATCAGGGAAATGCATATCAAAATCACAATGAGATATCACCTCATGCCTGTTAGAATGGCTATTATAAAACTACCATCTGATCCAGCAACCTCACTTCTGGGAACATATCCAAAGGAAAGAAAACCACTTATGTTAAAGAGATATCTATACCCCTATATGTTCATAGCAGCATTACTCACAATAGCCAAGATATGGAAATAACCTAAATGTCCACTGATGGATGAAGTTGTGGTATATGAGTCTGTATGTATTTGTGTGTGTATATATATATGTGTCTATACACACACATATACATACATACAATGTATGATAGAATATTATTCAGCCATAAAAAAGGAAGGAAACCCTGCTATTGTGACAACATGGATGACCTTGAAGGCACTGTGCTAAGTGAATTAAGTCAAACAGAGAAAGACAAATACTGTATGATCTCATATGTGGAATCTTATTAAAAGAACAAAATTTAACTCATAGAAAAGAGGTGGGGGTTGAGGGAGAGGGAACTGGACAAAGGTGGTCAAACAGTTCAGATTTCCAGTTATAAGATAAGTACTAGGACTGTAAAAGTACAACATGATGACTGTTGTTAAGTCTGCTGTACACGATATACAGGAAAGTGGTTAAAGAGAGTAAATTCTAAGAGTTCTCATCACAAGGAAAACACTCTTTTTGTCATTCTCTTTTTTTATTATCTGTATGAGATGATGGATGTTAACTACGCTTACTGTGGTCATCATTTCACACTATATGTAAGTCAAATTATTACGCTGTCCACCTTAAACTCCTACTGTGCTGTATGTCAAGTGTATCTTAATAAAACTGGAAAAAAAGGCAGAGTTATAAACATTATTAAATTTTATTAACAAAAACTTTGTACATTTTAATACATGTAGAATTTTACATCTAAGTAAAATAACAACACATCCAAAATTTACCATTTATACAAATTGTTACAGAATAACAACCAGTGGGTTAAATAAGTAAAATAAACCACACCGATTTTTTTTAATTATCTACAAAAGATTTGACTTTCTTTAAAATTCCCCTGAACATATAAAAATAAATTAATTTTACTTTTCAATTAAATCTACCAATTAGAAATATTACAAATCAAAATATCAATGTTATCTTATGAATTTTTCACAATACAAAACAGATTCACAAAACCTTATTTACAGAAATGAGGTAAGAACTGTGCAATGTTTAACCAAGAGACATATTGCAGAATTAACATGTTCTTCCAGCTAAGTACACAGTGGAGGTCTAATTACAGCTGGGTCTTTTCCACTAATAATTCACACATTTAAGAATAGTTCAATGATTACATCCCCAATTGTTTAATTTATACTCTGCTATACTGTCACACCAGGAGTGGGGCTACCCAACGTGGAAGGGCTGTAATACAGATTTCACCTGTTTCAGGAACTGCAGTGGTGGGTTTTTTGTCTTGTTTTGTTTGTTTCAAATCATTGTCAATAATGGGAAGTTGTCTAACTTAAGAAAAAAAGAAAATTCTTACCAAATCCACTCACTTTTCTTGTGACTCATTAGTGGATAAATACCCAGGTAATAGTTTTGCCTGAGCTAGCTACAGTGGCATAGAAAGTTCTTAATAAAGGCAGAACCATGGGGAAGGCTGCTGGTGCAACGCCGACTGTCCCTACTACTCCCAAGGACTGAGAGCGCAGGCTCAGCTGTCCAGAGCCACTTCAGCACAAGGCAGGTACTAACAGGCACTTGATTCAGGCCAAACCCTACCAGCAGTTTCAGAGTGGCCCCTCTTTCACTTTGAATTGAGCTGGTTCCCTCAGCAGCCTTAGAAATCACTGAACTCAAGCTTTCTTTAAAATATGAGTAGGTCTTAACACTAAAGAAAAAGCATTTAGCAAAAGAAAATTACCTTTAGCAGAAGCAGACATTTACCATCCTAACTTGATTACCAAAATTGGCCAAATCCCATTAGAAAGGAAATTTTTATAATAAAGATTGCCAAGTCCAAGTGGATGACCTATTTATTTGTAATATTTAACCAATAAAACTCCAGTAGAAGAAATTAGACAGTTCCTTGAAATTTGTTTTGACTCACAGAGCAAGCATACTGTAACCCAAACAAAAGATCATATTTCATGTTCCAACTTTTACATTAAAATCAAATGGTTTAAAAATAGAACAAGTCTTTAGTTTTGCTATTCATCTCTCCAATTTATAACAAAATTAGTTGTACACCAACTATATTAAATTTCTCTTAGGCTGATAAACTCATTGCATGTAAATTATTTCAATGACAAAAGTTAGCTATTAAATTTTCTTTCAAAATTCAAAAAATGTGGGTGAGGGGTGGGGGATATGGGAATTCCATTTCAGTGCAACAAAGCAACAAGAAAATCAATCAAAGCCTTACAAGAATGCTCTTGGGGCAATTAATCCTTTGTCGTGCAGCTGGTTTCTTGTTGCATTTCTTCATAGCTGTAGTAAGGGGACTGCAACAGCAGCCAGATGAAGTGCTAGCGCAGCAGGATAGTCCATTTCTAGATGTTTCTCAAGTGTCAACTTTTTTCTTGAGCAACAGGCCCAGTTTTATCACTAAGTCTCTGCAGTTAAAACAAACAAAATAAGATGCATTAGCTAAATGAATTTTTGGCCCCCACTTGAGATAATATCCTCTTACTTGAAATTATAACTGAGATAAAAGGTCATGTATACGGTTATTCCTTTTTTTCTACAAGTCAGCATGGCTACTTTTCAGCATAATATAAAGACATGAATTTACTGGTAAACATTCAGTTGCTTTATATTAAATTCAGCAGTATACAAAGACAGAAGTGCCCCTCTGAGGGAGGATTCATAAGGAATGAATGTAGAAACCATCCCCTCAGATTGACTTTTCCACATAAGTAGTAACAACATAGTAGTGTGGAAAATGAACTAAGAAAGTCATGGGTTCTGATCCCACATGTGCTATGTGTCTTTTGAGCTTTAACCTCTTTGAATCTCCCTATTTAAAAAATGGGGTTACAGCCTATTAATATTTTAAAGATTGGCACCACGTATACTATTGTATCTAACAAAGATGACTGCCACATAGCAGGATACTCATAAATATTATTTCCCAGCCTTGCTTTTCTACATTAGATAATATTGTTTATTTTATAGTGTTTACTATTGTGATTTTCCATTAAAAATACATTTCATACTGTCTAACTTTTTTTAACACAAGAAAAAACTTAGGAAAAAACGGTTAAAAAAAATTCTAAATTAATACAGAATCAATGAAATTTTCCACATCTGCAAAACTAGGTTTGTGATAATGACAGTATTCACAGTCAGGAAGTCAGAGGAACAGTGGGGCAAACAAAAAGCATTGAAGAGTTAATGAAAACCAATAATTCTATATTTTGAACCAATTCTTGTTACTAAATACAAACTAAAGTTTCTGAAAACTAAAAGCACAGTAAAGAGCAAACTTTCAAAGTAATGGGAAAGAGCAAACATTGTGACTTTTAACACCATTTTTTGCCAAGTCTCCCACCTCATTCTTTCCCTTCTTCCTTTTCCTGATGTCCAGTCTCCATTCTATATCCCAATATCCTTCCTCTAACAGGGTTCTGCCCTGAACTGGAATTTAGGGGAAACATTTATACTCCAGTAAAGTAGACCTGATTGAAGGGGAGAATTAATAGAAAGAAACAGCCTTAAAATGTGTGTTACTATATGTATAGTATACTGTTCCTGCACCCATTTTTATTTATCTTAACTTGTACATTGAAAGGGTAAGATGCTATCACTTACATGAGATTAATAATTTAAATTTCATTACAAATATGATTATGATTTACTTTCTATCAGGTAGAATAACTAGATTGCCCTAAAGTTTATGTATTAATTTTATTATGAATATAATTCAATTTTAGCATGTCTGAGCAAAATAATAAAAATATTCTTAAATTATCTAGACTATTTCTATAATTAAACAAATTAGTTAAACAAAGATTCTCAAAACACCAACTACTATCTTCTGATTGGACTGTCCAATACCACTTACCATACTGAAACACATTTTCATTTTGAAAAATTGCTGTATTATAAAACAGTCTTCCAACCTTACGTGCAAATTCAAACTGATATACTTAGAGGATATATAAATTGGCTTAGGTCCTTTGTGTTTACAATATCCAGGTGCTGAAACAACTGGTTTTAAGAAGAAATTATCAGGGGGATAATATATTTTAAGGGGGGTGGGGAGGAAGAGGGGGACTGGACAGTCATCTCTGATTAATCAATAAACTTCGTTTTGGTATTTCACTAGCTGTAACAAAGCACAGACACTTACTGTTACCTTCTGACTTGCATTATCGCCATGGATGGTGAGGAACGGGTTGGTGGTGGCTGGATGAAGCGGAGGCGCCTGCGTGCCTGCGAGCAGGTTGTTGATGGGCATCTGCGTGGGTGCCGGGATCTGCAGCTGCTGGAGATCAGGCTGGTGGTGCTGCTGCACCAGCTGATACAGAAGGGCCTGGTGCTGCTCCTTAGGTAAGAACATGCAGGAGAGGGTGAGTCCCAGTGCGGACCCGGCAGTCAGGACAGCCTGCTTTCTCTCTTCTTTGCTCTGACATTAGGTATTTAAGTGACAGCAAGGTCATACTACTAAGAAAGACAACAAGAGTCTCATCTGGAAGAACACACTGCACGAGATAATAACCATCTACTGTAAAATGTCAATATCATCAGGGAATGGCTTTATTTTCAAAATGGGGCAAACAAACGTAGGAGACCCCTATTCATATGAGGTTGCCCATGATAATCAAGGAGAACGGCAACTTAGAGCAGCCACGTGACCTGCGTTTGGCTTTAGAATGCACTGCATGGTGAAATCCCTCCCATAATTCTGGGAACTTAAAATAACTTTTAAAGTTCTCATTCATGCCAACAGAAAGAGTGCTTTCTTGATGCGGTTATGAGACCATGCCTTCCAGCGAGCACTCCTGAGCGCTTACTATGATGTGGCAGGCACTGTTCTGGGGTGAAGAAATGTTAGGAAATGATTACTGCCCAGGGTCGGGGGAACAGGAATGTGAGAGAGAGGACAGCGGGGGCGGGGTAGGGGTCAGGGCGATTCTCACTTGGACACAGACACGAGGAGACGAGGGAATTCTCTATATGGATATGGGGGGGCGGAGGGGGGGTTCCAGGCAGAGAGAATGCTAGCCAGTGCTGAGGGGCCCCGTGGCACACCCAGCATGACCCAGGACGAGCAAGGAGACCGGGGCCGGAGTGCAGTGAGCAGGAAGGAGGCCAGAGAAGGATGAGGGCCTGTAGTGTCGGCCGAGAGCTCTGGTTTTTCTCAAAGTAATGCAGGAAGGCAAAGCAAGGTTTTGAACAGAGGAGTGACACAACCTGACCTAGGATTCTTGATGGATTCAATGTGAGGTGTCAGAAAAAGAGCGGGGTGAAGGAGTAACGGCTTGAGCAGCTGGAAGGATGGAGGTGCATCAGCTGAGGTGGGGCAGCCATGTGGAGGGTCAGCAGTTCAGTTTGGACACATTATGCCTGCACCATCTATAAAGAAAGCCAAGTGGTGGCAACTAAGTAAGCAGTGGATATGGGAGTTTGAAATTCCAGAGAGAGGCCCGGGCTGGAGACGTCGGTATCAGCACAGACAGTATTTAAAGCTTTGCAGCTGGAGGAGATCCTGAATTCTAGGATGCTCTGAAATGAGTGGGGCTGAGGAGAAGAAGAGGACCCAGAAAAGGAAGCTAAAAAGGAAGAACCAGTTGGGTAGGAAGCAAACCAAGATAATGTGGCATCCTGGGAGCTAAGGGAAGAACGTGTTTCCAGTGGGCAGAAGCCGTTACCAGGTCAGGGGCGATGCCAGGCAGAAACGGACA
Source organism: Balaenoptera borealis (assembly GCF_965194805.1). Taxonomy (NCBI): domain Eukaryota; kingdom Metazoa; phylum Chordata; class Mammalia; order Artiodactyla; family Balaenopteridae; genus Balaenoptera; species Balaenoptera borealis. Next base: position 171,370,051 of record NC_138866.1, on the reverse strand, counting down.
GGGCTGCGCTTGGGGCAGCAGCTGGTCGGGAGGAGGGTCAGGAGGAGGGTCGAGCAAGAGTTTTGCTTAAGGTGGCAGGAGGGAGGTGCCTCACAGTACCATTCCTGACTACGTGAAGTTTGATGCTTGTAAATAAACAAACCTCACGCCACAACCTTGGCTGCAAAGGAAACGTCAAATCTAATCCACTCAGTCTTCACGGTCTCTGGGTAATAATTTGTGCTAAAAATTCCTTGATCAACCACGTTCCAGAAACGAGGCACCTATATGTGCTGTTATTAGAGTAAAATCTTGATTAACAGGAAGAACCCCAAATAACTTGAATTCCAGAACTTCATATTAAGATGAGGCAAGAGATAAGAAAACAAGATTACATTTTAGTGTAAGCATGTAAGAATTTATGTAGACTCTGTCCTTATACCACTGTAAGAACAGTGACAGTGACAATGATCCAGAATTGTAAAACAGGCATTTTCAATACATTTTTGACTAAAGCAAGAGAGTAGGTAGATGTATTTTAGAAAGAAGTTACAAACAAAGGCTGAAACCCCAAAGTTAATTAAATGGGTGTTCTCCTAGCAGTGAGGTGTGCTAGACACACCCTCCCACATCTGCCTTAGCTCTCTCCCCTCCTCCAAGATATCTGTTCCACACCTTCTTTCTCTCCTCTAACCACAATATCCCTATCTCCCTCAGCTGATGACTTTACTTATAACTCCCATTTAAAAACTAAAACCATTAGAAGTGGGTTTCCTCAACCTCCTGTCATAAAACCCACCGACAGCCTCTCTGCCTCCCTCTTATCACAGGGGAAGTTGCTCCCTCCTGAAGAGCTCTGCTGCCCTGGCGTTATCCTTCCTCTCTCTGCACCAGAAAATTCCCAATCAACATACACATATGCTGTCATTTTCAAAATGATTAGAAACTACCCCCCTTAGACCACGTCCTTCTAATGCTAGCTGCCGATTCATTTCTCTGCTCTTTACAGTAAAACATCTTGAGTTGCCTGCACCCCATCTTCGCTTCCTCTCCTATTTTCTTTCCAACCACTCAGTGAAGCTTTTCACTTCTCACCAAAACCACGTTCTCAGAAAGCTCTAGACACCCAAATCCAACGGGCTGTTCTTACCTGTCTCACCAGAAGCATTCTATGCAGCTGAGTCCTCCCTTTCTTGAAATGTTTCTTCACATGGAACTAGGCCACCACTCTCTGTGCTAACTCACTGGCCACTTTTTCCCTAGACCCTTGGCTAGATTACTCTCCTCCTCCAGGGTGCCCAGGGCTCAGTCCTGAGACATTCGATTTCATTCCCTACTGACTTCAGAGAATCCCGTAAATCTAAACATCACTGTATGTCATGTCACTGTTGTGTTCAAAGCCCTACAATTACAGGACTTCCTTGGCAGTCCAGTGGTTAAGACTTGGAGCTTCCACTGCAGGGGGCGCGGGTTTGATCCCTGGTCGGGGAACTGAGATCCTGCCTGCCATGCTATGCGGCCAAAACAAATAACAAACAAAAACCCTACCATTAATTCTTTAAAATTCTGAAAGGAAAAATGAGGATATACGAAAAAAGAGTTTTTTAACTGGGATAATTATTAAAGCTAGGCAATCGGTATACCATACTCTCTACTTCTGGTACACTCGAATGTTTATTTCCACAAAGAAAGGTTTTTTTAAAAAAATCACCAATGGCTTTCCATCACACTTAAGGTAAATCTAAATTCCATGCCATGGAGAGCCAAACAAGGCAGCCCACAACCTTGCAGCCCACGCCCACCTGTCTGACTGCTCTCCTCCACACCAGCCCAGTGACACAGCACACAGGCCCTGGTCCCTCCACCACCTTGAGTGCATGTTCTCTTCCACCCCCCCATGTCAGAAAGTCATGCTCCTTCAACTTTTATTCAGGTGTGTGCTCAAAAGTCACCTACTCAGAGGCTGGACCATCCTATCTAAGATGGCTCCCATCCGACTGTTATCTATCCCCTTATCCTGCTTCATTTTCCTTCCCAGTACTCATCACTACCAAAAAGTGTGTATATATTTATCGTCCATCACCCCTACCAGAATGAAGCTCCATGAAAATACAAGTCTCCATGAAAATACAGAGTCTACCAGAGCTGCATAGACCACGTTCTAGTATTTGTCGATGAATCAATATAATGTCACTGCAGGTATCACAGACTACACCACAATGTCATTTCACAAAGTGGGCAATCTATACCTATGCTGAATAGTTATTATAGCTTGGATCACTTGCTCCTAATAAAGATCAAGTATTATCAAAAGGAAGAACTTACTGGTGTGAGCTGCTGCGAATTTAACAACTGCTGGAATTGCTGTTGATGAAGAAATATTTGTCTTTGCTGGTCAGAAAGTAATCCTAGTCCTGAGGCACTGAAAAACGATGAAAATTCTTACTTTCTACTGTACACCTTTTAACGTTTTTTTTTAATGTAAAATGAACAACTGTTTCAATTTGATGTTTAATAACTTAACAAGTTTCTAACCATAACACTTTTTGAAAACAATGATGTACAAGTTTCTTTTCTCTCTCTTTCTCTCTCTCTCTGCACATATACAACAGGTAAACAAGAATTCACATTGTCAGTAAATGTTTTGTTTCCCTTTATATTGTAAACCAAGCAGGCATTCAGTTGTTTTATGGAATAAAAATTTACATGTGTTTATAACATGCACATGTAATACTTTATTTTTAATCATTCAAGGATAATTTAACCCACACTGAGTGACACATATTTAAAACAAAGAAAGAATCCAAACATACTACTAATTGATTTGACTTAAACTTTTTTTACAGTCCCAATGGTCGGTAAAATTAAGCACCAATGAAAAGAGAGCCAGAAGAAATAGTTTACTACTATCCATTGCAAATCCATTTAAAATGATTTATTCCTCAAAAGTATGTGCAATAACAACATGGCTTTGCCATTCAAATGAAATTCCACTACAGTGAAACAGCGAGTCTCACTTCCTGGAAATTCAAGATAAATATTTGACCTTCATCTTGTATCAAAATCTTTGACTACAAAGCTAACAAAATTACATAGCTGAATTTTAAGAAACCAACATTCATATGTGATCTTCATTATAATATTACTTTTCTTCAGGATTTATGACACATGAAGGCAATATACATGGGGATAAGAAAAATTAGCATTTAAAACACACATCACAGATCAAAATTGAAATTTTCAGTATAGAACAAACCTAATGCTTTGTTACGAAAGGTGATTTAATTTTGTTTTAACCTGAATTACATAAGTGTCAAAAATAAATGGCTCTTGGTATAATATATTAAGTTTGGTGGTTTTTAATTTCTTAGAGTACATCTAACAAGGAACACATTTCAAATCCCAATCTAAAGTATGGACAGCACTGGTACCATGTTGCACTAAAAAACCCAAAAGGTATTTAAGTAAATTTCTTACCTGTTAGTCAGTGTAGTTGGCATTGGATGTGCTGCATTAGGTGGTACAGTTGTGTGGGTGAGGGGGGTAGGGTTCTGGGATATTGTGACAGGGGTCTGAATAACCCCATTTAAAGCTCCTACAATGCCATTAATTGCCAGTTGGTTACCTGGCAAAGCTCCAATTATTCCACCCATTCCAGGCACGGCAGGAATGGTGGATGTCACAGTCTGCATTCCACTGGCCAGTGCCCCCACTGTCACACCGTTGACCTGCTGAACTCCACTAAGGCCTGAGCCCTGCTGGGCTGGACTCTGCCCCGCAGGAGGGGGAGTAGAAAGAGCCGAGGAGCTGCTGGTGCTCTGTCCACTGGAGGTTAAGTCCTAACGTAAGAAAGAGTAGAAGCTAAGTTGTAAACAACACAGAAAAACTGTTTGAAATAAGTTTAAACCATTCAATGTGATATACCACTGTTTACAAGTGAAACACACAAATGAAACTAACCACACCCAAATTACCTGATTTAATACAGGAAGAGAATTATCAGGTAGAAAGCTGTTTCCTAGATGAGGGCTCTTACTGCTGTTCAAGGAATCAGTAGTAGGAGCTAGATTAAAAAAGACAAAGAAAAAAAAAACCTATTTACCTGTTAAATTACATTATGTGTAAGATTAAAGGCTTGTCTAAAAAAGCTTACCCTGAAGCCCACATTAAAAACACTTAAATATTAAGCCTTGTTATTCTTAAGACCAATTTGAATGAAAAAAATCTTTATCTCTACTGAATATCATGGCTTTAAATCAATAAAGAGATCATTACATATTTAAATTTTACCATTAAATTCTGTACTAAAGAAGTTAGAGCAAATTCAAATTGAACACTGAACAGGATTCTTTTTTTTTTAATTTTTGAATTTTATTTTTTATTTTTTATACAGCAGCTTCTTATTAGTTATCTATTTTATACATATTAGTGTATATACGTCAATCCCAATGTCCCAATTCATCCGACCACCACCACCAGCCCCCCACCACTTTCCCCCCCTTGGTGTCCATACGCTTGTTCTCTACATGAACAGGATTCTTTATGCTCCTAGAAAATAATTTATCATTCCTTTTCTACAACTGCATATAACTGGTGACCAGTTATTATTCAGTTATTATGAAAAAGATAATGGAAGTCCATCCTACTTTCCTTAGATCCACAATAAATTCATACTTACCATTCTGTGCTGAAAATGCATGCATTTGATGAGATGGGCTGGGATTTGTTGTTATTGTTGGAAAAGGCACTGAGAGCTGTGCATTCAATAATTGAAGGCGTTCCTTTTTGGCAGTCAAGTTTTTAATCTGTTCCTCTAATCTTCGATTTTCTACTTGAAGTTGGTGTAATGACTTCAGCATTCCTAAAACTAGCAGACATTTGAATGGTTTTTAATAAAGAATTTCATACACAGGACTAGGTATTTTATGGACTTAAGTGTCAATAACTTTAGAAATAAATTAAAATAGAAAAGCAGATATTCTATAAAGCATTTCTAAGTGACTAGGTTCTACTCCTAAATTTATATGTAGATATAAATATACCATAATATACTTGTACCTACGTAAGCATAAAGGGATACTGTTCCTAGATATACCATGGGGAAACTTTGTCGCCACAGACCAAAAAAACCCCACCTAGTTCAGGTAATTTCCATTCTCAAAGAAAAATCATGAGACCACTTTATTTTCATCAAAATAAAAACCTAATTAAAAATTCAAAGTGCTTGCCATGAGTTTTCATTAAAATAATATTTCAAAGGGCAAAGAATCACACCAATATCCTTCGCCACAAATAAGGAGCACAAGTATTTGTCTGTTGCTTGGTTGAGTTAAGCAAGCCACCCGACACAGGACTAGGAAGCCCAGCGCTAGGCCTGCGGATCCCCACTCGGCCAGCAGAGAGCAGTGTGTGCGCACCGCAGCCCCGCTCCCGGCTCCGAGGGAGGGCGCGTCATCTGCGCACAGGCTCAGCTTCTGTCCTGCCTCACCACCTCAAGTACCGTTTCCGTTCCTGCCACAGCTCTCAGACCTCTCGACACAGCAGAGAGAGAGGGCTGTGTGATGCTGCGGTGATGGACACTTTAAAAGTTCTATGTATTAAAAAGTTGTATTTGTTTAACATGCCCTCAGGGCCTTGAAAACACACAATTCTACTGGTACAGACACATACGGTCATTTCCCAAGGATTTAACTTTTATCCCTCCTCTTCAAGATCCCACAAATAAACCCTTAGTATACCCAAATGAGATGCAGTAAGACTAAGCTAAACCTGTCCTCCAGCTATCATGTTCAAAGGATTATCCCGGCATGAATTTCCTCACAATTAGCATTTTTTGTCAGAGCACCATTCATAAAAATACCAATTTATGGCACCTGTGTAACAATAAGCAAAATATTTTGTTTTGTTTTAAAAAAATAAAGCAGCAAAAGCTTATACCTCCCACCCCCAAAATGATTAAAAACCAAACCAAAACAAAACACCTATTATTTCCCCCAGATATATATATATCCTTAACATTAGGCCACTTCTCTAGCTAACAGAATCTGTAGTAACAGTTTTTGTTTTTGGCATTTTTCACCCATGGCTCTCCTTAATACTTAAAATTGTAAAGATACTAAATATGTATATGTAATATGTATTACATAATTTAGCAAGTAAATGATATAGATAATATATATAAGTTATATATATAATTTAGTAATTATTCTCCTTTCTCACCCAAATTGTAAGATCAAGAGGGTTGGCCATACTTGACTATACACATTTTTTAAAATAAATTCTCCAAAGGTGAGCAAGTTTGATTCAAACAACTAAGCTAAAAGAAGCTATAACTCATATTTTAGTAAAACTTAAAAATTGATTAGAACAAAGTACAATGGAGAAACAATGTACCAAAATTTTAATAATTATAAAAAGTAACAAAAACCAGTGAATTCTATGAGCCAGGCAACGTTCTTTATATATTCTATGTCATTTAACCCTCAAAACAATACTATGATATAGGTACATTATTATACCCATTCTACAAATGGAAATCTAAAAGCACAATGACATTAAGAAACTTGCCTAAGATCACGCTGTTAATAACAGGTAAAAACAAAATTCAAGCCCAAGCAGTAAACCTGTAGCATTTGTTCTATTGAGCCACTACATCACACTTTCTCACCATATTATGTAAGACATATCATAATTTCAATGCTATTCTTGATGAAGTGTGACTTCAACATCTATCCACCTATCTGTTCATCCATCCATCCATCCATCTATTGACCTTTCTTTAAAGACAAGAAGAGAATACTTACTGTCACTAGGAGTGCCCTGTTCTAATAAAAACTGCTGTCCTTCACTCCACTGCCTCTCCAGAAGCTGCTCTATGCTGGCTGCTACTGGGGGCAGGTTTTCCAAACTGCTGTTGCCTGGTTGATCATAGCGGATCTGTAAGCTACTTACAGGGGACCTGTTGGAAACATTAATCCTCAGGTTAAACAGAAGAAGGACCCTTTGAAGGAAGCACATTCACATTTCTCACCTTACGCTGAGCCTTCTCCTGTACAAGTTTTCTAACACCGGGCTGCCTATGTTAGAACGATAAAACCATAATCTACCCTAAAATTTAGTAATTACCATCCTTCCTCCCCAAATGGTAAAAATGAAGGGAATAGCTGGCCATGCTCGATAATTAAAAACCACTAGAAAATATAAACACACCACTAATAATCTCTGAAATAGGCTGTAAAAGAACTTGATGCAACTTTATAAGACAAGAGGGAGAAAGACAGGACTAGAAAGACTTACACTGTACAATTATAATAAAGTAGAGAGCATTTTAATTCATAACCACAAAATCTCAAATATCAGTAAAAAGAATTTTTAAACAATTTTGAAGGAGTATCTTGTTATAAATTCAAAAATACTTAGTTTCAAGTATTTTCAGAATTAGGGAACATTATCAAGACCAAAGCAATTTTTATTTGAGCCCTTTATACAAGTTTTTTCTAAAATGTCTTAGATCTGTACTTCAAATGATAACAACTTAATCACCTCTTCCAAAATAAGTATCACTTATATTAAGATGAACATGTTATGTTCTTTCATCCACTTTTTGTTCTAAATAAGTAAATGTGGCCATTTCTGGTCTCCAGCCTCCATAAAAATATAATAAATTAGTAAAGGGCTTTAGAGTTTCTGAAGTGTTTCCACCTAGTTAACTTCACAACAACCTAGTGAGAAGTCAAAACCTGCATTACTGGCTCCATTTCTATCTGAGGAAACAAGATGGGGCTTTAGTGACTTGTCCAAAGACACGCTGCTAGTAAGTGACAGAGCTGGGCTACAGCTCAGGTCTTCCAACAGCCCGAGAGTGCTCTGCCGCATCCCTGATATGCATCTCTACAAAAATCTCTTTAAATTAGAAGTTAAACAAATGAGGCTTTTTATTGCACATGTAAACATCACATGCTACATACAGCTGCCCATCCCTTTCCAAATAGTATATTATTGCCAGGATAATTTAGGCCATTATATTTCAGGCTGATTTTTAAAGAATAATATACAGTTGGAAGTATGTGCTAAAGTAATTTAGTGCCATTTTTTTGTGTTAAATACCATTTAGCTAATGAAACACGAAGAACTGCACAATGCAAAATTGCAGTAAGGAATCCTGAATAATTTCTAGGTAGCTTGAATGATATTTTAAGTTTAAAAGGAGAACACAGGGACTTCTCTGGTGGCGCAGCGGTTAAGAATTCACCTGCCAAATGCAGGGGACACGGGTTTGAGCCCTGGTCCGGGAAGATCCCACATACCACGGAGCAACTGAGCCCATGTGCTGCAACTACTGAAGCCCGCCCGCCTAGAGCCCGTGCTCCGCAACAAGAGAAGCCACCACAATGAGAAGCCCATGCACTGCAAAGAAGAGTAGTCCCCGCTCACCACAACGAGAGAAAGCCCACGCACAGCAACGAAGACCCAACGCAGCCAAAAATAAATTAATTAAAAAAAAAAAAAAAGGAGAACACAGAGATGCTTCCTCCACTAAACATATGAGCAAAAAAATCCATTAACTTTCTTCTTTGAAAAAAAAAGAATAAAACAGTACAGAAGTAACACAGCATAAATTACAGATTGGTCAGATGATGTTATAATTGTACTTCAGGTTCCTAGTTTCAAAAGAAGAATATTTAATTTTCTGCAGAGTTCAATTAGGAAAAACAATACTACCTTTAGTTCACTCAGGGATTAGAAAAAAGGCACTACTGATGCAGCACTAGAAAACAGCAAAATTAAGAGGTTATTGGACTAATCTCTCTCACGTTAAAGATGCTCCTTAACAGACATTCCCATATATATTAGCAACACAACAACAGTGATATTCACGGTAGCCATGGCAGAAGAAATTTTATTTTTAATAGAATTTTAAAATTTCCACAGTTGAAAAAGATTCTTGAATGGGCTTCTTCCTCCTTCTGCTCCATTCTCACCCAATCTAATACTATGCTTGAGACAGTTTACAAAAGTAGAGAACAGAGAGAAAACAAACTAGAAACAGTTATAGGAGTTGAGAGTGGAATAAAGTTAATAAAAAGATAGCCTAATGTGCTATTAGCAGGAATAACCTTATATATTATATATTAATAAATGGTACCTGAACTCTTTCATATAATACCTAAGATAATTTCACAGAACAATGTAACATATTTGCTATGCTTTGCTTCAGACAATTTTAAGAACTAGAGGGATTTTAGAGACGAGCCACAAGAACTTCATTTACTGAATTAGGAACGAGAGACTAAAGGGTTAAGTGCATTGCCCACAACAGAGCTAAAACTGGAACCCAAAGTTGAAAGTCTGGAGTCTGCAGCTTTAAGAGACTTTTTTTGTTTGTTTTTGTTTGCTTTGTTTTTATTTTTGGCTGTGTTGGGTCTTTGTTGCTGCGTGTGGGCTTTCTCTAGTTGCGGTGAGCGGGGGCTACTCTTTGCGGTGCACGGGCTGCTCATTGTCATGGCTTCTCTTGTTGTGGAGCACGGGCTCTAGGCGCAGGGGTTTCAGTAGTTGTGGCACACGGGCTCAGTTGCTCTGCGGCATGTGGGATCTTCCCAGGCCAGGGATCAAACCCGTGTCCCCCCTGCATTGGCAGGCAGATTCTTAAGCACTGCACCACCAGGGAAGCCCTAAGAGACTTTCAAGACTATTTTATAACCAAAAAGAATTACCCAAATTAATACATTAATAGTACCAGGAGCTAAATATACAAGAGAGCTGAAATTGATTAGAAATCCAAGAAAAGGTGTATCTTCTACAAAGCTTACAAATCTAACCATGTGTTTAAATTAATATTCAAGTCAATTTAGAATCATTTTTCTTGACTGTCCAGACATGCTTCTTATCTACAGAATGCTTTTATAGCCTCACAAATGTATGCTCTGCTGATATGAGTTAAAGAAGTTTCCAAATTGAGAAATGTTTCCTTTGCCGATACTTTGCAGTGCAAATAAGGCTTACCTTGGTGAGAGACTCCCTCTGGGTGAGCTTCCTCTGCCACCAAGGCTGCGGCCATTGTCTCCGAGTTCTTGATCTGCAGTGTAAATATTTCACAGCTGATAAAGTGACTCTCACTAGATAACAGGTTTTAAGCTCTGGCCCTGATTTTTTCTAAAACATACATAAAACCTTTACCACTATCTTTGCAGTTACTATGAAAGTAGAAGATCTAGTATGTTGCTAGTTTAGAATTGCTGAACTGTGGCATGTAAGGCGTTGTCCCTACACGTTTTTTGTGGGTGGAGAAGGCCATGGATTATGTTCGTTCTTTCATTCCTTTCAATTTTACAGCACAGAAGCGTGGTTTCCATTTGCAGTACCCTCCCCTCAGCCACTTTTAATTTCTACGGTTAAAGTAATGAATCACAGCTGTGGACAGCTAATCTGTATGCTTATCACAGCAAATCCTTATGCTTTGTATATTTTAACACTTTGCATTCCAAGACAAGTCATAAAATACATATGTATTACACAGAGCTACACACCAAAACTAGAAGTGCATCTATTACATGGATCATTTCACACAACACTAAATATCCAAATGGACAGTAACAAGTAGGAACACAGAATTCTGTATTTAAAAGGAAAAAGAAATTCATTTCTTCAGAATATTCCTTAGGTAACACCGAATATCTCTGCTTGAAAAATAACTTGTATTTCCTCTACAGTTAGTTCCTTATAAAATCATCCTATCTGGCCTCTTTAAGGTTGTCCTCCCCTTACTCTGAGTCAGGTAACCTCTGACCCTTAAAGGGTAAAGACATGACTGATCCATTCTTGGTGAACTGCTAAACCCATTCCCTTCCCCCAAACAGGCATGACTACTTGGACATGTCAACAAATCCTTAAGGATGGAATGAGACAAAGCAAATCCAGTGGCTCATTAAAACAGTACAAGAGGCAAATGCTACAAAACGTCAACTGGTAAAAATTCACAGGATTACTAAACACTGTAGAAATTCTCTAACAGGATTTTTTTACCAAGTTTGTGTAATGGAATTTCATGAATTATGCAAATAAAGATTGAGGCTATTCACAGAAAAGCCCAGTGTTATGTTACTTTCATTGCACAGAACTGAGCACTGAACACATCAATCACAAAAGTCACAGGAGACACTAGCATTCCTGCCTGCTGATGGCTCTGCTTAAACATTTACATTTCAGACAGTAAAAAAGCACATCACTATTTTGCAGCACAGCATACTATTTACTTCCAACTGTGATTCTTTTGATTTAAAAAGGGAGGGGCACAATCCCCCCCCCACCCTTTAGATTTTACTTATTAACCACACCTTTAGATCTTTCAAATGAAATGACCTGAAGGGGGTAAAAATTACATTGGGGGAAGGGAACAGAATTTCAGAGTTTAAAAATTCTTGAAATCTTACCTGTTTGATTATTTTCAGACTGAGCTATAAGAGCTGCCATTGATGAATTTGGATTTAATCTATTGCCATATATATGAGATGATGCCTGACTAAGAGAAGATCCAGCTAGAGTATTTGCCTAAATGAAAAGAATTACAAAGACAAATGAATTATACTTAAAAATATCTTAATACTTTTCCTCCTAATAGATCTAGTAACAGCTATTTTCTCCAACCTAAGAATATAAGCAAAAATTCCTGACTTTCTGAAGAGCAAATTTCATTCTTGTTTTACCATTCCAATACTCCAGTTTCTGAAAAGTTACCTAACTCTAAATTTAAAAAAAAAAAAAAAAAAGTGAGAGAGAGAAAGAAAAAGAATTGGCACAAAGTTAACTATTCATGCTTTAATTTCAAAGTACCTATTCGATACCAAAACCAGTGGCATGGTAACCATGTGAACATATGACTAGTTATTTAATCTTATTAAACCATTTACAAAATAAGGGCAGGGAGACAACAGATGTCTAACAAATGTTTCAATCTCTTACCTCACAGGCTGGCTGAGGAGGTCAAAAGGTCCAACTCCTACCTTTAGTATTTTAACTACACAGAGCCATATTTCTATTGCTTAACTCTGTCATTAGTAAAACCTGCACACTATTTTGTTACTTCCTATTCTGATAGACTTGGAAGCCTGCTGCTTTTTCTGTTTTGTTTTGTTTTTACTTTAAAAGAAAGCAAACAGGCATCACAAGTATGTTTTCTATACAATGCAGGGCTCAACGAATCACAGCTTTGCCCTGACCCCATATAAGGCACTGTCTTTTTGGCAGTAAGCCAGCTCTACGAACTGAAGAGCTGGTCCACAGTTTGTGATTCATTCATGTTGCTAACCACAATTCTGAAGGCCTCCACTGGGACTTGTGCCAAACAAGCGAAAATGAACCCTTAAACAGATGAAGCTAAGGAGGCTGGCCAAAGTCTTGCGTAATCCAAAGTAATAAAAATGCCTTCTTTGATGTGAATACTTTCTCCCACTTTCCAAGAATATTATAACCTTAAAAATGTGGCATTTTAGAAGCAAATCTCTTGTACACAAAACACTGTTAACTCACAGAAGGCTATTACTAGCCTGAAATACTTTTCAGACTTAACAGAACCACGAATTTCAAAGTAGATTTCTTTTTCTTTTTATGAATGAAATCAAACTTAACCTTTCATAAAAACAAAATTCTGGAGAACAATTTAAAAGAACTGAGGCGTTTTTAATATAAAGCAGCTGAATAACAGCAGAACAAAAGATGTGGGACATTTTGACATGTTTAACTGCACAAAAGAGACCAAGACGACATAATAATGACAACAAGCAAAATATAAACAAGAGAATAAACTGTGTTTCTGGAAAGACTCAGACCCTGATATTAATATTCGGCCTCTAGCCAACTTACTAAGCATAAAAGTTGGACTTTACAATTCACAGCAACAGTCCCCGTGATGTAGAATCCTGTCCTTGCTTTCCATTGTTTCAAAGGGTGTATTTCATAGTTCATACTGTAATGTCTAAGTTCAACTGGTCAATTTCTGGGCTTCATTTTTCCTCTTATTAAAGATATGTATACAAAGTCAGTAGTTTGGATTACATAGTACTGTTTAACAATCAATTAGCCCTCAGCAAAAGCTAAGTCAGCACTTTAACCTAAAGATCCCACTAGACACTTACCATGTATAGAATACATAAAATATGAGTCAAAAATGGAAATATAGGAAGACTTTTTTTTTAACCTCTCCAGAAGTTAACTACTTGGGAATCTTGGATACTCATAAAATAACTTAGAACAAGAAAAATCCAAAGAGACACACAGAAAGATCAGATGTTACCAGTAACCCAGTTTAAAATCTTGGGCACCTCACACTTAAAAATGCTCTTTGCAGAGCCAATTTACTTACTCTAGACACAATTCTAAAAAGATCAACTAAGCATATAACAGATTAGAAGTGGAAAATTAATTAGAAAGAGGAAGAAAAAATAATATCTTGAGACATTTTGTTGGCAGCAAGAAGTAACAGCTGACAGCAAGAGAGGAGAGAGAAAAATACGAGCAAGAATGACTGCACTCCCGACTGCTGGTGGGGCTGTGCTCTGAGTACAGGGACAGGAGGGCCCTCTGCACCTGCACCCTGTCCTTTGACTCGCATGTTTGTGCGCTCATCCACTGGCTGAATCAAAACTATTACCATACCAGTTGAACTGCTTTTCTAGTTCCAATTATCAGTTTTATGAGCTGCCTTAGTCTCTTGACAAGAATCAAAGATCCTATTCTCTTTCAGGAAGGGTTCCTTCTGTCAAGAGCTTTATATTTATCCTTGTTAGCTTCAAATTTCTTGATGTAGTCTCCAAATCATCTTACTTTCCGAATCACACACTACGCCCACTACACTAACGGATCAAAATGCAAAGCAGCACAGCATAACTGATTTCCATAATGACTATCAACAGGAAGAGAATCAATCATCGTTAGCATAATTCCAAAGCAGGAAAGATGTATTTTATAAAGATGGCAGGAAAAGGTAAAATTAATAATAAAATAATAAATTAGAAATATATTCTTCATTATCCTGAATGATCAATTTCCCAAATTTTCTGAATGTTTAAAAATTATCTGGTAGTTTTGTCTTTTAAAAATTATTGTATTTATCTAAACAAGAAATTTTCAAGAGACTGAAAATAAATTACTAATTTTACCATGTAGGGTTTTGTGGTATATGAAAACATCTAAACCACTCCACGTTAAAATTCAAGTCATTACCATCATTTTAAGCAGGTAACATGAGCTACCAAAGATTCCACAAATGTCTGACACTGCTTGGCCAACACTTCTGAAATGATATTTACAATGGTTACTGCTGGAAACTCTTGATAACTCTGTAGGCACCTTAGGGCCAAGAAACTCCCAATATTTTAGTGAAAAGATTCTTCAGCTTAGTAGCAATGAAGAAGGATAAGTGAGAGAGCAGAGAAGAGACACACAACTTATGAGGAGAGTATACACATAATGACTGGCATTTTGTAGACTCAAAAACCTTCGTTATTAATAAGTGAAAGCACTAAGATTCATGGAAGTCCATGAGAACCTAAAGAAGCTAGTTATGAAGCACAAAGGGCACTGAAAGCTTTTATATAAAAGGAATCTGGAACAAGGAATAAAGGAAACAATATATACACAGTTCTCCAAAGCACACTTTGGACATGGATTTTTAAAGTGCACTGAAAGCAAATTACTAATGTACCATAGGTCTGCTTCAGAAGACCTGGTATAAAAACTGGCAGCTGGGGGCTTCCCTGGTGGCACAGTGGTTGAGAATCTGCCTGCCAATGCAGGGGACACGGGTTCGAGCCCTGGTCTGGGAAGATCCCACATGCCGCGGAGCAACTGGGCCCATGAACCACAACTACTGAGCCTGCGCGTCTGGAGCCTGTGCTCCGCAACAAGAGAGGCCACAATAGTGAGAGGCCTGCGCACCGCGATGAAGAGTGGCCCCCGCTTACCGCAACTAGAGAAAGCCCTCGCACAGAAACGAAGACCCAACACAGCCAAAAATAAATAAATAAATAAATAAATTTAAAAAAGAAAAGATGACTACTATCTTTTAAAAAAAACAAAACAAAAAAACCTAGCAGTTGTTGTTGCTGGAGATGGTGTGGAGAAAAAGGAACCCTCCCCTACACTGCTGGTGGGAATGTAAATTGGTGCAGCCACTACGGAGAACAGTATGGAGGATCCTTAAAAACCTAAAAACAGAGCTACCATATGATCCAGCAATCCCACTCCTGGGCATATATCCAGAGAAAACCATAATTCGAAAAGATACATGCACCACAATGTTCATAGCAGCACTATTCACAATAGCCAAGACATGTAAACAACCTAAACATCCATTGACAGATGAATGGATAAAGGAGATGTGGTACATATATACAATGGACTACTACTAAGCCATAAAAAAGAGTGAAATAATGCCATTTGCAGCAACATGGATGCACCTAGAGATTATCATACTAAGTGAAGTAAGCCAAAGAAAAAATCATATCATATAGCTCACATGTGTAATTGAAAAAAAAAAAAGAGAGAGAGATACATATGAACTTATATACAAAACAGAAATATACCCACAGACATGGAAAACAAGCTTATGGTTACCAAAGAGGAAAGGGGAAGGGGCAGAGGGATAACTTAGGAGTTTGGGATTAACATATACACACAACTATATATAAAATAGATAACCAACAAGGACATACTGTATGGCACAGGGAACTATACTCAGTATTTTGTAATAAACTATAAGGGAAAAGAATCTGAAAAAAAATATATATATATATGTATGTATAACTGAATCACTTTGCTGTATACCTGAAATTAACACAACATTGTAAATCAACTAGATTTCAATTAAAAAAAAAAACAAAAAAACTGGCAATTGTGTTTGGAAGGAAGTACATACCTTATTTCAATTCTATCTTCCCTGGGAAAGAGAATGTCTACTGTGGGCAAATATGTTCTCAGGCCTATTGGCACTACAAAGAGTATGAGTTGTTAAACACTGGGGAGGCTGAGTGAAGGCATCCACAATACACATAAACTCTGTACTGGTTTTGCAACTTTTCTATACACCCAAAAATTATTTCAAAGTAAGAAGCTAAAACAAAAAAGGATATGTAAGTGTCCATCAACAGATGAATGGATAAAGAAGATGTGGCACATATATGCAGTGGAAGATTACTCAGCCATAAAAAGAAATGAAATTATTTGTAGTGAGGTGGATGGACCTAGAGTCTGTCATACAGAGTGAAGTGGATCAGAAGGAGAAAAACAAATACCGTCTGCTAACACATATATGTGAATCTAAAATAAAATGGTTCTGATGAACCTAGGACAGGTATAAGGTACTATTATACCTTATAATAGGACAGGTATAAAGACACAGACGTAGAGAATGGACTTGAGGACACGGGGAGGGGGAAGGGTAAGCTGGGACGAAGTAAGAGTAGCATTGACATATATACACTACCAAATGTAAAAATAGATAGCTAGTGGGAAGCAGCTGCATGGCACAGGGAGATCAGCTCGGTGCTTTGTGACCACCTAGAGGGGTGGGGTAGGGAGGGTGGGAGGGAGGCACAAGAGGGAGGGGATATAGGGGTATATGTATGCATATAGCTAATTCACTTTGTTATACAGCAGAAACTAACACATCACTGTAAAGCAATTATACTCCAATAAAGACGTTTAAAAAAAAAAAAAAAAGAATATGACTGCCAAAAAACTGGTTACTTGGCTTTATAGTGTCCTGATGAAATGAAGTCATCTACTCAAAATGTAAAAACAGGTTTTAGATCAAGATAAAAATATTTTATGAAATTATAAGTTCATATTGCCTTAATAAATTTCTGCTTTCACTTCCAAATATATGATACCTTAGACAGGTTTTTTTTCCCCTCCCTAAGACTAATAATTGAAGGAACCACTTCCACGCAAGATGTTTTTTCAATTACACATGTGAGCTATATGATATTAGATGTATCTAATACCCTAGTAAAAGTCTCATTAAGTGTAATAATTATTTTACAAGATGGACCCAAAGCCAAGTAAAGTAAAAATAAACTGAATAATTACTGAGGTAAATCTAAGTCACGGTGAAGCAAAATATGCTTAGTACCTGAGTCAAAGAATACCCTTAGCAAATTTAGAATAACTTACTATGTTAAGCATCTAGAAAGATATGCAAGTCCCTACACCAAGGGAGTAGTGAAACTCAAAATAAATCAGAGAAATTTAGTGTTTCCTAAGTAGACTGACATACCCTATTAAAATATTAACAAGATTAAAATTAGAGTTCAGCTTGAATTTTCCCATTAATAGTTCACCTCTTACATTTCAAATGTCTCCTTATGACCACAGAGAAGTTTTGAAAGAGTTCTAGTTGTAGAGTGAAGTAAGTCTACCAAACTCCTAGGCACTTGGCTCATTCTAAAGGAGTCAGTAGTAGAGAGGAAAACAATCCGGCTAAATCTACTCAATTATCTGAGTATCAGACTTAAAAGTGGGTATTGTTTTGGTAATATTTTTTCCCTCCCTAATGTTGGTAAAGGAAGAAAAATAAAGTATAAAGAAGAAAAATTAGGTTTGAAAGAACAGTACCTATCAAAATTTCACCTTTGGAAAGTATCATTGCAATGCATCATTTAGAGGTGAGTATGAAACATCATGCTTCAATCATACAGGAAGAGGTCATAGCAAGCATTTTTTAAATGCACAATTAACCTGTCAATAAACATTAAAGTCAAATGATTCAAACAAGCTCTAAAACACAGTAGCTTCTTCTTCAAACTTTCCAACCCTGACACATGATTTAAAAATGCATTCTTCTGAAATACTGTCAGCTCACTAAACAGTATTATTTTTAAAAATTCCTACTTCATCCATACTCTTACAAGAAAAAACTTTTTGTTATCACTATATCGGCCATAAGACAAACTATCTCACCTTGGGTGAGGCACTAAAGCTCTCTGTCTTCAATTTCCATCTGTAAAAATGGAGATATAAATAGTACCTTCCTCATAAGAATACCGTGAGACTTGAGTTACTGCACGTCAGGGCTGAGAAGAAGGCGTGGCAGATGGCAAGCACTCTGACTTTACCTTGTTATTTAAGACTTTTTTTCATAAGCTATTATGGTTTCCATCTTTTCCATTAACTTCATTAGAGAACATAATTTGCCAATTATATTCTGATATTAACATGGCTATATTCAGAGTAAAACATTTCCCTAAGAAAAATTGGACAGTATTGTCTCATTATGCAATGATATTTTAATCTATATATTCTATAATAACATAGCAATACAGCAAATATAATGTAAGGATTCAAATATTTTAATGACAATTTATACACAATTTGTTTGACTAGAAAAGTTTCCAGGAAAAACTGGAGAACAACAGAAAGTTTCATATATTCTCCAACTCAATCCGAACTTTGTACTCTAAAATATATCCTGATAAGAGACCCATTTCTGTGTCAGCTACCACCATCGGGCTTTAAAACTCAGCGTGTGATGAGAGAAGAAACCATGTGTGAACAACTTTCAGGTCCCATGAGTAGGCTGACTGTTAAAGCTGTCAGGTTCAATTGCATCATTCCACTTTATTCAATGCCCCAAACTGCTCCCTAATTGTTAGGAGCTTAACGTATTCAAAACCATTGTTTAGGCTAATGCTGAAATGCCCCACAATTGAGTTTATAAAGTAGTGGGAGGGATTAAATTGTAGTTAAACCATCAATGAACACTCATGATTGAACAACAGGACTGTGCAGAATAACCACCAATTCTAAGCAGGTTTCTTAATTGGTCAATACCTAATCAATATATCACCTACCTTTTGGGGTGGAAATTAAGTCCCTAGGACTAAAGAGGCTATTGAAATAATTTAAGAATGGAAAAGACCTTAGTCAACAGCTGTATGTGAAATGACTAAATGGGTGTAATAACCATTAATTCCAAAGTACTTCATGGTCTGCAAAGTGCTTATTCTCGCTTGAACTTCAGAATATACCTGTACTGCAGGTAGAACAGGTATTTAAAGTATTCCATTTCACATATGAAAAAAAAATCAACATCCACAAATATAAAAGACCTACCTACAGACACACTAGTGAGCAGCAATGCTCCAGGAATCTAGGATTTCGGACCCAAATTTCTGCTATTTTGCATTGTGCCACACAAACAGACACAGTAAAATTCCTAAGAATGTTTTTTCAAAGAGATACCCCTCAACACAACTCATGATCTATGTCACTTAACCTCTTCATCACCCAAAAGTAAAGTTAGAAAGCACTTATAAAAACTTATTCTGGGCTTCCCTGGTGGCGCAGTGGTTGAGAATCTGCCTGCTAACGCAGGGGACACGGGTTTGAGCCCTGGTCTGGGAAGATCCCACATGCCACGGAGCAACTGGGCCCGTGAGCCACAACTGCTGAGCCTGCGCGTCTGGAGCCTGTGCTCCGCAACAAGAGAGGCCGCGATAGTGAGAGGCCCGCGCACCGCGATGAAGAGTGGCCCCCGCTTGCCGCAACTAGAGAAAGCCCTCGCACGAAACAAAGACCCAACACAGCTAAAAAAATAAATAAATAAATAAAGTAGCTGTTAGTTAAAAAAAAAAAAAAAAAAAACAACTTATTCTGCTCAGAATGTGAACTTCCTTAAAATTACAAGTCATTATGTAATTATTTAAAACAGGGACTTCCCTGGTGGTGCAGCGGTTAAGAATCCGTCAGCCAATGCAGAGGACACGGGTTCGAGCCCTGGTCTGGGAAGATCTCACATGCCGCAGAGCAACTAAGCCCGTGTGCCACAACTACTGAGCCTGTGCTCTAGAGCCCGCAAGCCACAACTACTGAGCCCGCGTACCGCAACTATTGAAGCCCACGTGCCTAGAGCCCGTGCTCCGCAACAAGAGAAGCCACCGCAATGAGAAGCCCGCGCACCGCAACGAAGAGTAGCCCCCGCTCGCCGCAACTAGAGAAAGCCTGCGTGCAGCAAGACCCAATGCAGCCCTAAAAATAAATAAATAAATAAATAAATAAATAAATAAATAAATAAATAAATAAATAAATAAAAAAAAAAGCAGGATACAACAATAAAATAAAGTAAAGTAAAATAAAATAAAATAGATGAAACTTTCATTCTGACCAATCAAGTCAGAGCTCCTCCAAAGACAGGTGAATCGGCCTGGGAAACTGAACCATTTTCCCAAACAGAATCAAAGTGCCCTATCAGACATCCTCTGAAAGGAAATCAGGATTATATCTAAGACAACTCCCCAACACACACACCAAAGTTAAGATACTTGAAAGTAAAAGTCTCACAGAAATCTGCAAAACATTAGTCACTAAATTATACCTTTAAAATAATTAAATTTATCTGCATTTACTAAATATCACATAAATAAACCTTAGAAGTTCCTTCAATTAAATTACTTTTAAACCTATATCATTTTTATAATAGTAACACAGAGTAAACAAGGAACCATGATTATCTACATGAAGACTGTATCCAAAAGCAAAACTCAGAATGCAAGACATATTAGAATACATTTTCATTACATTCTGTCTTAAACTCTATTAAAGCAATCATCCTTCAAACAAAAGCACCAGAATTCCTCCAAAGACAAAACAGAACGAATGCAGAACTAAGAAACAGTGGAATTTGAAAGGCAAAATGAAAAATTAATGGCACACCTATAGAAACTAATTTATACCTCTACCCATGATACAAGAGCAGAGCACCCATCATTATAACATCACAAGGACAGCAGTTCTATCTCTCAATAATGTTAAGGAACTATAATTGTAACTATATTGCTGATATCTGTGAAGGAATAATTAGCCTAAAAACAATTTTATCAAATAAAGCAAAAGGATTTGACATCAAACAATATAAAACTAGGTTATCAAACATTTTTAAAGGTTTTTTTCAAATTAGGGCTGCTAAGCATCAGACTTTGTCTCCCCACATTTTTAAAAGTGTCTCCTTTTTGCCCCATTAAAGGCACAAATCTAGTTTCAGTTTTTAATTTCTATTAGCTCTTCCTGATCTTACTTCCCTGACCACTTGCCTGGGAACAATCCTTAAGACAGCAAATAAACCAAAGAAGAGGCCTGTCTATCTTACTTAAAACCAAGGCCAGAAAGATCAAGAATGACCTACGGATTTTTATCCTGCTGGCACCAAACCCATCACTAAAAATTACTACTTTCATTAAGTTTTTGGGAGGGAAAGTAGGAAAGTCAACACATCGTTCAAATTTAACACTTGTATTCTCTGATTTATATTTTTTAAAACATTTGCTTGCTGGTGTGATGGTTTTCTCAATAATCGTAACAAGGCTTCTATAATTATATTTTAAATATTGATAGTTTTAATTTACACACTTATAGCACTACTCTCTTCATTTTTAAATAAACTACCTATAAAGAAACTCTAAATAAAAGGCCAGGATGTGATTATCTAAACACACTGAATTGCATGATCTGAAAACATACAAGGCCTATACGAAAGTTAAACAAATAAACTTTTGTCATTTTGGAAAGAAGATTAAATTACCAAGTGCATCACAATTTTAGGAGTTCTATCTAAACATTCGATTTATTCTAAATATTTCTGTACCCTTTCCTTTGCACATTGCCTAGAAAATTCACACTTTGCACATTCAACACCAATACTATTGTCTAAGGCAGCTAAACTGAAGTAGTTCTGCACTCAGTTCAACTCAGAGGTCAACCTGCCTCAGTTGCCTGGAGACTGATGGTTGCTACAGCAGCACCAGATAAGCCAGGCTAAATAAGCTCCGGCTTGAAGGCAGAAAGTGTTTACTGCTGGACAGAAACACAGATGCAGCTGTCTCGGCGTGCAGCATGTGAGTCTCACTGGATGATCATATTTATAAGAGACCCATCTTACTGAAACACGGAAGAGGATAAACAGTGAAGATTTTAATTGGACTGAATCCTGGATTACTTGCAACTATGATTTCTTTGTTCTTCAGCTGAGTCATATGTTAAGTGGAATCTTCCCTCTAACTATAAATTTCTTTTCACTACCACTTCCCCCACCCACCTCCCTAAAGCCAACCCCCAAAACCACAAACATAATGAATGGGAAGAAATGAGACTTTTGCTTAATTCAGCCTGGAATTAACCAGAGGGTAATTAAAACAGACTTTTAGAAAGAAAGGAAAGAAAAATACACACTGAAAATGTTCATGTGAGACTCTTTCCAAGGATATAAAGCTATCAACAGCATATGGTTACACTTAATTAAAAGAGATAAAACTATTAATAAGAGCCATTTTCTCATTTATCCTTTCACCCTAACCCCAAACCCCTATCATTATGCCTATACCTCACCAAGGCTAGTGAAATGAACTAGAGAAGAACTCTCCTAAACTAGTCAAACTCCCCTTCTTCAGATTGAGAAGTTCACCAAATTGTTAACTTTCATTTTCAAAGACAATACCACTAACCATGCCATTGTTTTTCTGTGCTGAATTGTTGTTTATTCTAATTCTTGATCTAATGATAATGGTGATCGTTTGCACTACACCATTACATACTTTAAAAATAACTTAATGCTGTGCTTTGAATGTACAACTTACAGAAAATGCTGGAAAAGTGTACATATATTCTAAGACCTGTACAATAGAAATTATGAACACATACATAAAGCATAAGTTTACAGCAACTTACAAACAACTACTTAACTAGTTGTTTATAATTAGACATTTGTCTTTGTCATAATTTTCTTAAAACTCTGAGACTGTTAGAGGCATTGGGTAAAATGAAAATAATAAAATTATAAAGAATTCCAATAAAGAAAAAATATATATACTTTAGGAATTTTAAATTATTACCTTTGAGGAAACGTGGGGGTTGCGGATGGGGAGTGAGGGTGTGTGCTTGTGTGTGTGTGCGTGTGTGCACATGTGTGCGCGCGTGTGTGCATGTTTGCGTGTGTGTGTGCGCGTGTGTGTGCATGTTTGCGTGTGTGTCTGTGCGTGTGTGCGCATGTGCGTGTGTGTGTGTGTGTGTGTGTGCGTGCGTGTGTGCGCGCACAGCTGTGCCCATTTACTATTCTATTTATATGATTATGATTTCTCTGGTTTGACTCTGGCTCTTAGAGCATTCCTGTAGACTAGGTCACCTATCAAGTTCCAGATCTAAAATGAAGGAAAAGGATAAATAAATGCAAAACCACCAACATAGTCACCATTATTTATAATACTATAAATATTCCTTCTTTCTCATAAGAAAGAACACCATATAAGTATTTAAAGGAATCATTCACCCTTAATCCTATATTCTCCTTCACTGGTTTTTAAAAATTTACACTGCAGATATTCATATATTATTTCTGTGATTTTAAAATTATGAAAGGAATTTTTTAAACCACAGAAGTCCAAAAGTGGTTCATACTTTTTAAGTCCTACTTTTAAAAGAGGGAATAAAAGCTCCCCCCAAATTACTATTTTACATCATTAGGACAGAATCAGAAACTCAGAAATTGAAAAGAATCAGTTGGTGTCAACATATTCTTTTGTGCTCTCCCATGAATATCATGTAAAAATGTGTATTATTTCCACTCGTGTCAATACAGGTTGAGATATTTTATAAATTCCTATAGGAAGCCCTATTTCATTTATCTCCCCTATAATCTAACTTACTTTCATTTGCAAACGAAGCAACTGACAAAGGATTAATCTCCAAAATATACAAGCAGCTCATGCAGCTCAGTATCAAGAAAACAAACAACCCAATCCAAAAATGGGCAGAAGACCTAAATAGACATTTCCCCAAAGAAGATATACAGATTGCTAACAAACACATGAAAAGATGCTCAACATCACTAATCATCAGAGAAATGCAAATCAAAACTATAATGAGGTATCACCTCACACCGGTCAGAATGACCATCATCAAAAAATCTACAAACAATAAATGCTGGAGAGGGTGTAGAGAAAAGGGAACCCTCTTACACTGTTGGTGGGAATGTAAATTGATATAGCCACTATGGAGAACAGTATAGAGGTTCCTTAAAAAACTAAAAATAGAACTACCATATGACCCAGCAATCCCACTACTGGGCATATACCCTGAGAAGACCACAATTCAAAGAGACATGTACCACAATGTTCATCACAGCTCTATTTACAATAGCCAGGACATGGAAGCTACCTAAGTGTCCATCGACAGATGAATGGATAAAGAAGATGGGGCACATATATACAATGGAATACTACTCAGCCATAAAAAGAAACAAAATTGAGCTATTTGTAGTGAGGTGGATGGACCTAGAGTCTGTCATACAGAGTGAAGTAAGTCAGAAAGAGAAAAACAAATGCTGTATGCTAACACATATATATGGAATCTAAAAAAAAAGGTTCTGAAGAACCTAGGGGC
Source organism: Balaenoptera borealis (assembly GCF_965194805.1). Lineage (NCBI taxonomy): Eukaryota > Metazoa > Chordata > Mammalia > Artiodactyla > Balaenopteridae > Balaenoptera > Balaenoptera borealis. The sequence goes on along the minus strand of NC_138866.1, from coordinate 171,345,652 downwards.
AGGACAGGAATAAAGACGCAGACGTAGAGAATGGACTTGAGGACACGGAGAGGGGGGAGGGGGGGAGGGTAAACTGGGACAAAGTGAGAGAGTGGCATGAACATGTATACACTACCAAATGTAAATAGATAGCTAGTGGGAAGCAGCCGCATAGCACAGGGAGATCAGCTCGGTGCTTTGTGACCACCTAGAGGGGTGGGATAGGGAGGGTGGGAGGGAGACGCAAGAGGGAGGAGATATGGGGATACATGAATATGTATAGCTGATTCACTTTGTTATACAGCAGAAACTAACACACCATTGTAAAGCAATTATACTCCAATAAAGATGTTTAAAAAAAAAAAAAAAGACAAACGGATGTACATGTTACTTTGTAACACTGTAATAATTTACCTGAGTTGTAGCAACAGCAGAGGGTGCAGACGACCCAGCAGATGGGGAGAGCGCTCCCACTTGCTGTAAATGCCCAGAAGGTTGCTGAGGTAAATGAGAACTGGAGACAGGAGTACTCGATCCTGAGCCAGATGCTACATTTGGAAATGATACTGCTACATCACTGCTGCTATAAATACCTACAAGAAAAAAACCTTATTTAAATATTTTATAATTTAGCAGTCAAATTTGTCACAGACACACATTAATCGATAAGTTAGAATACCCACATTTCCTCCTGATCCCTCCCACAATGATAAATTTTATTGATGTCAAAAAAAACAGTAACTAAATGTATAAATACTGACTTTTCATAAAGCACTTGTCTTAAAGAAACTAACACATTTTTTATACGTCAAAGATGATTTGTTAAGAGACAGAGATCACATCAGGAAGTGCTTTGTAAAAATAATAATAAGGGTTTTAGGAATTCCTAAGAGCAGTGACATGTTTCTGAAATAGGAGAATGAAGAAATTAGAGTTGTATAAAAATCACTTGGTAAGCCTTTCAAAAATACAGATACTAGAGCCCCAGCACTCATGATTGAAAAGGTCTGAAATGGGAAGAGACTTTGTTTTAGAAAGGTCATCCACGTTACAGAGTAGAAAATAAAATGGAACAGGACTAGACTTGATACTCCGAGAACAACAAAGAGCCTGACGCCACTGGCGGGACACAGCAGTGAGAATAGAGAATACAGGTGGGTTCTATAGATACTCAGGAGGTAGAATAAACAGGGCTTTATGACTGACCGAATGGGGCATCTAAGTAGCAGTCGGGGTGGCCAGGGAACAGAGGATTAAGAGATGATGGTGACGTGGAAAGCTAGGTGGTGGTAGCATTCACTTCAGAGAACACAGGGAAAGAGGAAAGAGATTTGAAAGCATTTTCAGTAGCACCACAGGGGTAAAAAGCCAGAAAGAAAGAGTAGAAGCAATTCACTCTAGAAAAGTGGATGGACAGAGGACAGAAAGAGAAAATGAGCGAAAGTTAAGAAGAAACAAGGAGTTACTTTAAAAAGTGTTTGGTGGGTTTTTTTTTTTTTTTTCAAGATGGGAGATCATGCAAAGAGTCCACAGAAAAGGAAAGGCTCTTTGAGGATCAAGGTTAAGAGACAGGCATCTCTATAAACCAGTGGGGTTCTGAACCAGGGGTGATCCTGCTTCACAGGAGACATCTGACAATGTCTGGACACATTTTTGGTTGTCAAAACGAGGAGGTGCTACTGGCGCCTGGCAGGTGATGGCAGGGATGCCGCTCAACACCGCACAGCGCGGGGCAGCTCCTCACGGCTCAGAAGTCTCTGGCCCACGAGTCAACAGCGATGCAAGCTGAGAAATCTTACAACAAACCAGGGCTCTGTGGGGGGTGGGAGCGAGTAAGATCCTAAGAACTTGACACTATAAACAAGAGGAAAGCAGAAAAGAAGAACCTAAGTAGGCTACAGTCAAAAAAAATTTTTTGAGAACACACAGTGCTTGAAGGCAACAATAATTAGTTATTTATATCAACAGTAAAATTTACTTTGTTCTAAAGAATATAAATATTACTGATTCATAATAAATAAAAGTACCTATAATCTTCAAACAAGGGGAATACAAAAATTGGGACATTTTTAAAGGCCTTACAACTATAATTGAGGCTCCTAAGATCCTTTTTATATCTACAATTTCTCCAGAATAAAGATAATTTATCCACTTAACAAATACATTCATTCCACAAACATCTGAGAGCTCACTGTTTGCCAGACATTATTCTAAGCCCTAGAGATACAAAGCCATTCAAGATATGTGGTCTCCGCCTTCAAGAAGCTTAGTGGAAAAAAGAGACAATTACAAAAGACCGTGAAGAGTACTATGATAGAGATATCCTTGGGAGGCTATGAGTGCATAAAGAGGGGCATCTAACCCAGACCTGGAGTGAGAGAGGATGGGGTCAAAAAGCGAACTGGGAGAGATGGGTGCCTTTAAAGCTAATTTCTAAAGGAGCTGCAGGACAGAGGTGAAGGGCATTCTGAGGAAGAAACACGTGCCACAGAGCCAGGTAGATTCTAAGAACTTATAAGTGCCATCTGTGTAGCTTAAGCAAGAAATGAGGCTAAAAAATAAGCAGGAATCAAATCAAGCAGAACATTAAAAGTTAAAATGTTAAAAGTTAAAAACTTACAGACAATAGGAAGCCACCGAAGTATTATAAGCAGAAGTTTGGTGTGATCAGATTGGTGTTTCAGCAAAACATAAATAAATCACTGGCACAAGGCTGAGAACAGATTGGGGAGGGGATTTAAACAGAGACTGAGAAAGCTGTTAAGGGCTGCTACAATGATACTGATGAGCAAAAATAATATTTTAAAAAAACAAACCTAAGGTAACAGCAGTAATGAGACATTAGAAAGATAACATTCATAGGACTGGTAACTAACTAGATCTGAAGAATAAGAGGGAAGAGTCAAAAATGACTCTTAAACACCAGTAAGTGATTGTGAGAGTGGTAACATTCACTGAAGTAGAAACAGCAACTGAGAGTATCCAGCACTTGTTACTATGTGTAGGTCACTGTGCTAGGACAACAGACCAATAAAGTAAATATTACTCCCATTTTACATAAGAGAAAACAGAAGTTTGAAGAAATAAACTAATTTCTTTAGTGACCTAGTAGATGGTAGAACCAAGAGTCAAACTCATAGCCATGTGACTTTACAACCGAAACCACTTCCTAATTACATGTTTGAGGCTGAGGTTGATCATCACAGTCTTTGAGATGCCTGTGGGACACAAAACTCCTAGATCATCTAAAACAGAATGGGATGAGCCTGAAGCTCAGCAGAAAAATCAGGTCTGGAGATACAAATCAGGAGTCAGAAGGATGACAAAGATAGAATAAGTAAATGTGAAAACTCAAAAAGGCTTATTGTTGGCTTGCTAACTAGTTCATATTTCGAAACATGGAAATTTCATATTAAAAAGTCTAGATTTCTAATTTCTCCTGAAAAACCTGAAGCTCTGTCAACACTGGATACTATATTCTGAAACAGCAACAATCCGCTGGAGCCCTGGACAGGGCATTGATTCTTTAATCCACCAGAGTCCCACCATTCCTTATGCTTCACCTCTTCGTCACTCATTTATGTTACCTACCTAGCTCCTGTAAGTATTTGATTAAAAACCTGTGATATGGAAGCTGGTCAAAGGCAAGGCAAGGCAAGGAAAATTGAGATCAACCAGGGAAGTTCTCGGTGTGCTCAAGAGAAGAGGACTAAAGACAGGACCTAGGGAACATTACCATTTAAAGGGTAGACAAAGAAAGACGGACCACAAAGAACAAAATAAGGAAACAAAGAGAGAGAATCTTAGAAACCACCTAAGAGAATTTCAAAGGAAAAGGTCAAATGATTCTATTAGTCATTTAAGGTAAAGCCAGAAAAAGGAGTCATGAAAAGTAACAAGAAATTTTGGCAAGATAACTCTTTTAAGAAGTTTGGCTGTGGAGGACAGAAAAGAGCACATAAATGCAGTGAATATTTATAAACCTACATTCCAAAGGACAGGCACGCAGGTGAGAAAAAAAAATTGTTTTAAGCTGTTTACCCCATAGTTCTTTCAACAAATACTTACTGAGGTTCTAATAGTAATTTTTAAAAAGGCAATGAAGATAGTAAAGAACAGAAAGGAATTCATCCTTCAAAGAACTTATAGTCTCACAGCAGAGCTAATAAGTACTCCCAAGCTACTATGATACAGGAGGGAAATGCTAAATACCATAAGAAGGACATATGATACAAAAAAAGACTTAAGTTCAGAGGAAGAGACTGGGGTGGAAGAGTTCCAGAGAGAAGTACTTGAACTCAGCTTTTTCAAAGTACCTTAAAAGGTAGAGTGCTGATTTTTTTTTAATGTCGAAAAGCATACTATATGTGGAATCTCCAATTCCCAACACTAAAAGACAAAAGTGAGCTGGAGGCAGTAGGCTGAAATCACAAGAGGACATCACAACAGGACAAGTTTTTGACTGAGACAAACGTCCTGGCTCTCCCAACCTTGCGATCTTAAACTTTGTGAGCCTCCATACTGTTCTTTTCTAAAAACCAAGATAATAGCTACCTTAAAGGTTTTTGAGAATACCCATGTAAAGGCTCTAACAGTGCCTAATACACAGTAAGTTGCCATAAGTGGTAGCTATAGCTATTTTAGAGTTAGTGCTCTAGTTAAAAATTTATCTTTAAGTCAGGGAAGTACAGTATTTTAATTGTCAGGTCCTCTAATGTCCATACTACACTTTGAAAACTGCAAATACCATTACCACATGCAATAATATATCATGAAAGTATAATACTGAGAAGCAAAACTGTGGTGTGTTTGAAGATCTTCAATCTCTAAACTTAAGTCTGTTTTTATACTGCATTAGCTTGATCTTAAATGGGAAACTGCACAGCTAAAAACTCAGCAATCACACTCTGAAACTGGTACTCAGGTTACTGTAATAAAATAGAACAAATCAAAATTTTCCTTTCCTATCAAGTCAGGAAAGCATGGAATTCTAAATCTTTTTCTGCAAATGAGGATCACTGGCTCACCTCAACTCCCTCATACCTCAGGTATGATGGTACAGCATTAACCATTCACTAAGACCTCTAGATCCTTTTTCACAAGGCAAATAATCCTCCTTAGATTGTTCTGTACCTGCTTTCTATTTAACTTCACTCTATTTTCATCTTTTACAAGTTATATGCTATTTTAATCTAAATCAGGTGACATTCATCTAATTAAATAGAACTGAATCCTGCAATGCACAAGCTCAAGGAAAATACCCTCAAATTCACCTGTTCAGGATACAGTATTGTGCACCTGCCGTTCACGGTAGTTGTACTGGTTTACACACTCCACCAGCAGAGACCAAGTGCCTGTTTTCTACATCATACTAGATTTTATCTAGTCTTTAGATCTTTGTTAATCCAATGGGCAAACAAAGGTGCATGACCACATTTGTACCTGTGTGTGACCGAGCGTGGGAGGACGTGTGGAATGAGCAGTGTGAGGAGGAGCGCTCCTCGTGTGGAATGAATTCTGGCGAATGGAACTGGAGAAAGAGGAGGCCCCGGCTGAGGACCAGCCAGGGTCAGCCATCACGTGTGGTGACGGTGAGGCCGGAGACCTGCTCACCCACCCACGGGCGCCCGAGGGAGAGAAGCAGCGCAGGTATAATGTGCAGTTGTCCTGAAAAAGGCTCCCCTTCTGGGATTCTTAGCATCAGGGTATGCCAGACAGACCGTGCTTGCGTCTCCTCCTCTGTCCGAAGTTTCCTTGGGTTCCTCACAGATGCCTTTGTACCCTTCAGGTCTCGGCTCAAATGGCACCTTCTCAGAGAGGCCTTCCTTGACCACCCTATTGAGTACTGCAACCCCCTCACTGCCCCCATGTACTCCCCTGCTTTATTTTTCTCCATACTCATTATCACATTTATCATCCTGCATGTTTTCCTTATTCCTTTTGTTCACTGTCTTTCCCATGTCCCTCTGCAATGTACTCTCCATGAGGATGGGAGTCCGCTTTGTTCACTGCCTTATTCCCAGTATTGTACTTAGAGCAGTGCCAGGCATACTAGATTTGCAATACATATTTATTATTATCATTCAGTATTCAGTGAGTGAAATTCTATTTGGCAAGGCAGTATAGCTTAGTAATTAAACTTGCAGGGTTGGGCTCATTTGGACCTGAGATCAGCTGCGTGACTTTGGTCAAGCAACTTAACTTCCCTAAGCTTCTTTCCTTAAAGGTGAAGTGGGGGGCTTCCCTGGTGGCACAGCGGTTAAGAATCCGCCTGCCAATGCAGGGGACACGGATTCGAGCCCTGGTCTGGGAGGATCCCACATGCCAGGGAGCAACTAGGCCCGTGCGCCACAACTACTGAGCCTGCGCTCTAGAGTCCGCGAGCCACAATTACTGAAGCCTGTGTGCCACAACTATTTAAGACTGCGTGCCACAGCTACTGAAGCCCGCATGCCTAGAGCCCGTGATCCGCAACAAGAGAAGCCACAGCAATGAGAGGCCCGCGCAGCACAGCGAAGAGTAGCCCCTGCTTGCTGCCGGTAGAGAAAGCCCACATGCAGCAGCGAAGACCCAATGCAGCCATACACACATACGTACATACATACATGAATCTATTTTAAAAAACAAAAAAAGAGGTGAAGTGGGGTTCATGAGAACACCTTGTCCTTGATTGGGATGTAAGGATTAAATGCCTGGCACACACTAGACACTTAGAGGCTATTGTTATTGTTTCATAAGCTGTGTAGACTAGCAGTCTTGGTTTGTCTTTTCTGTTTCTAGGCTGCTCATTTGAGGCAAGTGTGCATGTGTGTGCAAATGTGTGTGCACACGTGTGCACTCTAGCAAATTTATCATGCTGTGAACGAACTAGGCCACCTTCACAGGTACTTTTAAGAACTGGAGTCTCAGCACAAACAGTCCCCATTTTTTACTCACGACAATGGGATGTTTTATAATAAAGACACTGTAAATCAACTATATTTCAATAAAAAAATTTAAAAAAAGAATGAAATGAAAAACAAACAAACAAAAGAAACAAAGATGCAGAATGGATACAGAGAATGGCAGTAACAAACTGATTCATTTATCCATCCACCCAAGAAATATTTATTTCATATGTACTAAAAGACAGGCACTGTGCTAGGAGCAGGTAATAAAGTAGGGAACAAGACAGAAAAGATCTCTGTTCTCCAAGAATATACAATTAGGGAGGCAAACATCAAAACAAACACATGGGACTTCCCTGGTCAAGACTCCATGCTCCCAACGCAGGGGACCCGGGTTTGATCCCTGGTCAGGGAACTAGATCCCACATGAAGGCCGCAACTAAGGAGCCCACGAGCTGCAACTAAGGAGCCTGCCGGCAGCAACTAAGACCCAGAGCAACCAAATAAATAAGTAAATAAATAAATATTTTTTAAAAAAACAAACATGACTATAAATTGCGGCAGATGCTATATGATGGAAGAGAAAGGGTATAATGAGAGTGAAAAATTAAGAAGCAGAAAAGATCTGTCTGAAAAATGATATAACAAGACCTAAAGGTTAGGTATGTAGTTGTTAACTGAACAAAGAATGAAGCAGAAAAGCTCGTTCAAAAGACAAGTTAAAAAAAAAGGTAATATGGCTAAAGTATAGTGGAGAGAGTGGTAGAAGACAAGGTTAGAGAGGGGAAGGAGTAGATCTCACAGGACCTTGTAAGCCAGGTAGAGGTGTTTGGAATTTATGTAAGATCATAGGAAGGGGACTTCCCTGGTGGTGCAGTGGTTAAGAATCCGCCTGCCAATGCAGGGGACACGGGTTCGAGCCCTGGTCCGGGAAGATCCCACATGCCGCAGAGCAACTAAGCCCGTGTGCCACAACTATTGAGCCTGCACTCTAGAGCCCACACGCCACAACTACTGAAGCCTGCGTGCCTACAGCCCATGCTCCGCAACAGGAGAAGCCACCACAATGAGAAGCCCGCGCACCGCAACAAAGAGTAGCCCCCGCTCTCTGCAACTAGAGAAAAGCCCGTGCACAGCAACAAAGACCCAACGCAGCCAAAAATAAATAAATAAATATTTTTTAAAAAGATCAATGGGAAGACAATAAAGACGAATAGTGAGAACTGGATTTTTAAAATATCATCCCTCTAACTGCTATGTAGCAAATGAATAGAAAGGAGGAAAAGTGGAAACAGAAAGATCATTTAAGAGGCTATTCCATAAACTAGATGAAAGATTATGATCCTCTGAAAATAGTAGTAGAACTGACCATGAAGAAAGATGTGTCTGAAGTGCATCTAGAAGTTAGAATCACCTAAACTTGATAAGCTATATTTGGTAGACACAGTAAAGTATTTTGCATCAATCCCAATTTTGTTCATTACATGTTGTTTCTTTTGAATTTACCCGTAAAAACAACACATACTCATTATTAAGAACTTTAAGTAGATGGGAAAGTAGGAAAAAAAACAACCACAAAGACTGTTAATATTTTTATATATTTTCAAACTTTTTGGTGCAGAGTTTATGGTTTTGCTCTACACAGTTGCCTATATACTGGACAAAGAATTTTTAATACTCTTACACTTACCATACATATTTTGATTTCATTTTAAAATATTTTAAAATGTTTTGAATATCATTTTGATATCAATTGAATACTGCACAGTTGACCTGATTTTACAATATTCTACAAATATTTATGCAACTAATATGCCCAGATACAATACTTGCTGCTAAAGATGCTACAAAGAAGAAAACAGATACCATCCTTGCACTCGTGGAGCTTAAAGTGAAGGAGTCACACGTTAAATAATCACACAAATATTAGTGCTATGATGAAAAAGTAGAATGTGCTATGACAGAATACGAGGGGTAACTTAAGATTAGCAGTACCAAAAAAAAGAAAAGAAAAAGAAAAAGAAAAGAAAAATTTGCAGTAAAGGGTAGGCCTTTGTAAAGTGACACATAAACTAAAAGGAAGTCCTTAGGGGAAGTTCTAATTTTACTTGCCTAGACCTCTTTCCCATTTCTTTTCCAAATAGCACCCTATTTTCTATTAGGGAAGTACCCCTCCTCCACTTCATGCACTCCTGGCCCAGGGATGAACATGTAACCCAATCTGAGGCGAACCATCTCTGCTGGGAAATTACACCTTGAATGCATGCTCATAAGGGCCGAGAATGATCCCTGAATTAGATCCGAGAATTCCCTAACTTAGGGAATGATCCCTAAGTTAGTCTAATGGTAATAATATTAGGAGTCTATTAGTTCTTGTTCACCTCGCCCTTTAAACTACCCTTATTTCTCTCCTCCAAAAGTTTTAGAATAAGGTTTTTCTATTAATTCTCTAAAATAACTGTATATATCCAATAAATTACTTTTTGCTTACATTCAACAGAACCTACTTCTGTGGCTTACGTACAATGGACCCTAATGGACACAGCCACTGTGGTATAATAAACAAAGAAACAAGATGCTCATAATGAAGCTAGGGACTTCCCCCGGTGGTCCAGTGGTTAGGACCGCTGTAGGGGGATTAGGACCCACTCCAAGCTTCCACTGCAGGAGGTGCCGGTTTGATCCCTGGTTGGGGAACTAAAAAAAAAAAGAAGCTAGAATCCAGCCCAAGAGTCAGCTCAGGTAAAACCCTGCAGGCCATAAAGGACTTTCCAATTTTGTAGTAATGGAAAGCTATTAAAGCGTCTTAACCAAGAGAGTGACATGATCAGAATAACATTTTTAAAGAGATCACTTTGAATACAAAGTGAACAATGCCTTAAAAGACAACAGAAGAGTAGAATCAGGGAGATAAGTTAGGTAGTTATTGCAATACTTTACACAAAAGATTTTAAGTAACTTAAATTTGGTAAGAATTATGGAGTGAGCAAAGCAGAGGCTCAGGAGTGAGCCCCAAGGAATTTCAACACCAAATCAGGATAAAGGAGAAGTCACAAAAAACTAAAAAGAAATGGTCAAAACAGTAGGACAACCAAGTTAGGGGAAGTGGAAAAAGAAGAGAAGGGGAAGTGATGTAAGATGGTCATGTAAGAAGAAAACTGAAAAATACTCACTGGACTTGACAATGTGAAAGCTATTCCTGACCTGAGCGGAGTAGTAGTTGCAGAAGCCAATACGAAGTGGTTTTAAAAAATCAATCAATCAATCAATCAATGGGGGAATTTCTGTTTCTGGCAACAAGGCAGACTCGACAACCTAAAAACCTTCCTAACTAAAAGTACCTAAATGTGAATAGCTAAACCCACACACAAAAAATTAGGGGTCCAAATAAAGAGGAAAGGCTTTAACAGCTGCCCTAAAGCAGCCAGCCTATGTCAGGAACCTAGGAGCTTTGGCTTTAATGCCCACCACAAGGAAAAGAGATAAAACCTTGGGTCTCCAATGGAGGGAAAGCTGAAATTGATGAGACCTTGTTTATATAGTTTAGACTTTCCCATGGCTACACTTTTAGGGGAAAACTAACCCATCCCTTCTCCACTCCACCCCCAAAGACCCCCACAAAACACAAAACCCCAAAATCATAGCATACACAGGGAGAAAAATAAAATAAGGAAGTTTGTCCAATTTGATCTGAGCTTTGGATAGAGGATGGAAGATCTGCCTTGACAATTTACAGCCACAGCCTTGCCTTCAAATAGGTTTTTGGGTCTGAACTTACACCATCTGCCTGGTCTGGTAAATCCCAAGTACTGAATCAACATAAGAAGGGGTCAGGCAGTACCGTCACTTGAATATATAGCAGAAGCAAACGCAAAACCTCTTTGAAGGGATATATCCTCAACCCAGGCTAGAAAATGAGTTTGCAATCCAAAATTAGAAAACATGGAAAGAACAATCCCCTTGATCACAAGTTAGCGGACATTAAGATTTGACTATCTTCTAAGAACCTTAGAAAATAGAAACAGCAAATAAAGGTTATGAGATAAAGATTTTAAATGATTAAGAACCTAAGAGAAGAAATCAAAAATATGAGAAAGGAACAACATTCTATATAAAAAAGAAGAACCTGGGATATCCTTCTCTGGTAAGCAGAATTTCCCATGTGTCCCATCTCTTGGTTATTCAATCAAACACTAATCTAGGTACTGCTCTGAAGGCACTTGGCAGATTGAATTAAGGTACTAATCAGCTGACCTTAAAATAGGTGGATTATTCTGAATATGAGGGTGGGCCCAGTGTAATTGAATGAGCCCTTAAAAACCAAAGAAGGGCAGAAGAGTCAGTGGGAGATGCAGAAGAGAAAGCAAGAGAAATGCGGCAGAAGGGGACGTCAAGAGAGATTCTAGGTGTGAAAAGGATTCAAATCATCACCTTTTCTGGCTCTAAGATATAGGGACACATGTGCAAGGATGGGAGAGAAGCCTCTAGGAGCTAAGGGAGGCCCTTAACTGACCAGAAATGGTGACCTTGGTTCTACCACTCCAAGGAGAGAACTGGATTCCACCAACAACCTGAATGAGCTTGGAAGCGGGCTGTTCCCAGAGTCTCCTGACAGTAAGAGTTGGCCAGCACCGTGATTTCAGCCTTGTGAGAATCTAAGCAGAGAAACCAACTTACCCAACCCAGACTTCTGATGGTGCACTAAGAAATTTGTCTGTTTTTAAGCTGCTAATATTTGTGGTAATTTGGTACAGCAGCAAGAGAAAACTAATATACCTGCAGTGTCAGAAAGTAAGGAAGCATTAAAAGAATAGTGGGGACATATCAAAAGGACGTGGAGTCAGCTTAAAGGGCTCCCAATGGCTAACTGTGAACAATCTGAGCATCACAACAAATCGATTATAACCCATACAAATCCATAAGTCCATACTGAAATAAACTGAAAGTTTGATGAGGAATGGAATATTTACATAGTCTCACAGTTTATTCCACAAAATACTAATTACAAGGGGGAAAGAAAACCTTTTCATTGGAAAAGTCTCATTACATGCAATGTGACAAAATGCAATGGAAAGATCACTTCTAAAATATATAACCCTGGGTCTTCCCTGGTGGTCCAGTGGTTAAGAATCCACGCTTACACCGCAGGGGGCACGGGTTGGATCCCTGGTCGGGAACTAAGATCCCTGCGTGCCACGTGGTACGGCCAACAAAATAAATAAATAAATAAATAAAATAAAACAAATAGCCTGAACCTAGCAACTTAAAAAAAAACAAATCCAAAATAACTGGCCTATAATCCTCAAAAATTAAGGCAGCTGTCAAAACTCAGATGGTGTCTAAAGACTAGATGCTAGTAATATGGTGATATTAATTTCCTGTTCTTGATAGCTGTACAATGATTTTGTAGGAGAATATCCTTGTTTGTAAGAAATACTTAGGTATTCAGGGCTGATGGGGCACTATGACTGTAACTTACTCTCAAATGGCTGAGGAAAATAAAGTTCTCTATATCTGCAATTTTTCTATAAGTTTGACACTGTTTCAAAATAAAAAAAATATTTTTAGATGTGAGGAAAGTGCTGAACACTCTTAAAAAACAAGAAAGAAAAACAAAACCAGACCAGGTCCATTAAAAAAAAACAACAAAGAATTCCTAAAATTTAAAAACACATTCACTAAATAGAAACAATTAATTAATAGAGCTAAAGAAATGATGAGTGAACAAAAAAGAGCTAAAGAAATTACACAGATATAGCACAGAGAGATTAAGAAGTGGAAATTATAAAAGAGAGGGTAAGGGACATGAAAGACACATGAAAATCTTAAAAAAATTCCTCAAGAATAGAAAGAATAAGAAGAGTAATAATTTAAGATATAACGGCTACAATTGTGTCCAGAATTGATAGCAGACATGAATTCTCTCAATGAGGAAGTACGAGAAGATCTTAAACAAGGGAGTGTGGGGAAAACAGTCCGAGGTTTAGGCACACAAATAGGAATGTGGGATTAAAGAGTTTGGGTTTTTTGGTGTTTTTTTCAAGAGGAAAAGACTAGAGCATGTTTAGATGTAGATGGGCAAAGATAAGTGATAGTGAAAGAGACGGTAAGGAATCTAAAATGGCAAGGTCTCTGAGAGGGCAAAAAAGGATAGATGAGATCCAGAGCACAAGTAAGGATTAGCCTTTGATTGTAGGCAGGACTAGAGAGAAGGAAAAGACGATGGACACAAATCAAGTAGGTTGCAGAACTGAGTTATGAGAAGATCAAGGTTTTTCTGGGAGTAAGAGGCAAAGACATCTAATATACTGGGGGATGGGGAAAGGGGAGGAAGAGTTAAAAAATGAACAATCATGGCAAAAATTAAGAGCTTCCTAGAGATGTGTACTAGCATTGCGAAGCAATTTAAATATCACTCAAGGCTAATATAATGAATCTACAATGGCAGGAATATGTACATGGTGTGATTTTGTCTATAGAAACACTTAGCTAAGATGAAGTATAAAAATATAGGTGGGAGGAGGAACCAAGATGGCGGAGTAGAAGGACATGCTCTCACTCCCTCTTGCGAGAACACCAGAATCACAACTAGCTGCTGGACAATCATTGACAGGAAGACACTGGAACTCACCAAAAAAGATACGCCACATCCAAAGACAAAGGAGAAGCCACAATGAGACGGTAGGAGGGGCACAATCACAGTAAAATCAAATCCCATAACTGGTGGGTGGGTGACTCACAAACTGGAGAACACTTATACCACAGAAGTCCACCCACTGGAGTGAAGGTTCTGAGCCCCACATCAGGCTTCCCAACCTGGGGGTCTGGCAACGGGAGGAGGAATTCCTAGAGAATCAGATTTTGAAGCCTAGTGGGAATTGATTGCAGGACTTTGGCAGGACTGGGGGAAACAGAGACTCCACTCTTGGAGGGCACACACGAAGCAGTGTGCGCATCGGGACCCAGGGGAAGGAGCAGTGACCCCAGGGGAGACTGAACCAGATCTACCTGCTAGTGTTGGAGGGTCTCCTGCAGAGGCCGGGGGCGGAGGGGTGGGGGGGGGTGTGGCTCACCGTGGGGACAAGGACACTGACAGCACAATTTCTGGGAAGTACTCCTTGGCGTGAGCCCTCCCAGAGTCTGTCATTAGCCCCACCAAAGAGCCCAGGCAGGCTCCAGTGTTGGGTCGCCTCAGGCCAAACAACCAACAGGGAGGGAACCCAGCCCCACCCATCAACAGTCAAGTGGATTAAAGTTTTACTGAGCTCTGCCCACCAGAGCAACAGTCAGCTCTACCCACCACCAGTCCCTCCCATCAGGAAACTTGCACAAGCCTCTTAGATAGCCTCATCCACCAGAGGGCAGACAGCAGAAGCAACAAGAACTACAATCCTGCAGCCTGTGGAACAAAAACAACATTCACAGAAAGACAAGATGAAAAGGCAGACAGCTATATACCAGATGAAGGAACAAGATAAAACCCCAGAAAAACAATTAAATGAAGTGGAGATACGCCATGTTCCAGAAAAAGAATTCAGAATAATGATAGTGAAGGTGATCCAGGACCTCGGAAAAAGAATGGAGGCAGAGATCGAGAAGATGCAAGAAATGTTTAACAAAGACCTAGAAGAATTAAACAACAAACAAACAGAGATGAACAATACAATAACTGAAATGAAAACTACACTAGAAGGAATCAATAGCAGAATAACTGAGGCAGAAGAACGGATAAGTGACCTGGAAGACAGAATGGTGGAATTCACTGCTGCGGAACAGAATAAAGAAAAAAGAATGAAAAGAAATGAAGACAGCCTAAGAGACCTCTGGGACAACATTAAACGCAACAACATTCGCATTATAGGGGTCCCAGAAGGAGAAGAGAGAGAGAAAGGGCCAGAGAAAATATTTGAAGAGATTAAAGTCAAAAACTTCCCTAACATGGGAAAGGAAACAGCCACCAAAGTCCAGGAAGCGCAGCGAGTCCCATACAGGATAAACCCAAGGAGAAACACGACGAGACACATAGTAATCAAATTGGCAAAAATTAAAGAAACAGAAAAATTATTGAAAGCAGCAAGGGAAAAACGACAAATAACATACAAGGGAACTCCCATAAGGTTAACAGCTGATTTCTCAGCAGAAACTCTACAAGCCAGAAGGGAGTGGCATGATATTCTTAAAGTGATGAAAGGGAAGAACCTACAACCAAGATTACTCTACCCGGCAAGGATCTCATTCAGATTCGATGGAGAAATCAAAAGCTTTACAGACAAACAAAAGCTAAGAGAATTCAGCACCACCAAACCAGCTCTACAACAAATGCTAAAGGAACTTCTCTAAGTGGGAAACACAAGAGAAGAAAACGACCTACAAAAACAAACTCAAAACAATTAAGAAAATGGTCATAGGAACATACATATTGATAATTACCTTAAACATGAATGGATTAAATGCTCCAACCAAAAGACACAGGCTTGCTGAATGGATACAAACACAAGACCCATCTATATGCTGTCTACAAGAGACCCACTTCAGACCTAGGGACACATACAGACTGAAAGTGAGGGGATAGAAAAAGATATTCCATGCAAATGGAAATCAAAAGAAAGCTGCAGTAGCTATACTCATATCAGATAAAAGAGACTTTAAAATAAAGAATGTTACAAGAGACAAGGAAGGACACTGCATAATGATCAAGGGATCAATCCAAGAAGAAGATACAGCAATTATAAATATACATGCACCCAACATAGGAGCACCTCAACACATAAAGCAACTGCTAAAAGCTATAAAAGAGGAAATCGACAGTAACACAATAATAGTGGGGGACTTTAACACCTCACTTACACTAATGGACAGATCATCCAAAATGAAAATAAATAAGGAAACAGAAGCTTTAAATGACACAATAGACCAGATAGATTTAATTGATATTTATAGGACATACCATCCAAACACAGCAGATTACACTTTCTTCTCAAGTGCACATGGAACATTCTCCAGGATAGGTCACAACTTGGGTCACAAATCAAGCCTTAGTAAATTTAAGAAAATTGAAATCATATCAAGCATCTTTTCTGACCACAACGCTATGAGATTAGAAATGAATTACAGGGAAAAAAACGTAAAAAAGACAAACACATGGAGGCTAAACAATAC
Source organism: Balaenoptera borealis (assembly GCF_965194805.1). NCBI lineage: Eukaryota > Metazoa > Chordata > Mammalia > Artiodactyla > Balaenopteridae > Balaenoptera > Balaenoptera borealis. Next base: position 171,329,627 of record NC_138866.1, on the reverse strand, counting down.
GTTACTAAATAACCAAGAGATCGCTGAAGAAATCAAAGAGGAAATCAAAAAATACCTAGAGACAAATGACAATGAATACACGATGATCCAAAACCTATGGGACGCAGCAAAAGCAGTTCTAAGAGGGAAGTTTATAGCTATACAAGCCTACCTCAAGAAACAAGAAAAATCTCAAGTAAACAGTCTAACCTTATACCTAAAGGAACTAGAGAAAGAAGAACAAACAAAACCCAAAGTTAGCAGAAGGAAAGAAATCATAAAGATCAGAGCAGAAATAAGTGAAATAGAAACAAAGAAAACAATAGCAAAGATCAATAAAACTAAAAGCTGGTTCTTTGATAAGATAAACAAAATTGATAAACCATTAGCCAGACTCATCAAGAAAAAGAGGGAGAGGACTCAAATCAATAAAATTAGAAATGAAAAAGGAGAAGTTACAACAGACACTGCAGAAATACAAAGCATCCTAAGAGACTACTACAAGCAACTCTATGCCGATAAAATGGACAACCTGGAAGAAAAGGACAAATTCTTAAAAAGGTATAACCTTCCAAGTCTGAACCAGGAAGAAACAGAAAATATGAACAGACCAATCACAAGTAATGAAATTGAAACTGTGATTAAAAATCTTCCAACAAACAAAAGTCCTGGACCAGATGGCTTCACACGTGAATTCTATCAAACATTTAGAGAAGAGCTAACACCCATCCTTCTCAAACTCTTCCAAAAAACTGCAGAGGAAGGAACATTCCCAAACTCATTCTATAAGGCCACCATCACCCTGATACCAAAACCAAAGATACTACAAAAAAATAAAATTACAGACCAATATCACTGATGAATATAGATGCAAAAATCTTCAACAAAATACTAGCAAACAGAATCCAGCAACACATTAAAAGGACCATATACCATGATCAAGTGGAATTTATCCCAGGGATGCAAGGATTCTTCAATATAAACAAATCAATCAATGTGATACACCATATTAACAAATTGAAGGATAAAAACCATATGATCATCTCAATAGATGCAGAAAAAGCTTTTGACAAAATTCAACGCCCATTTATGATAAAAACTCCCCAGAAAGCGGGCATAGAGGGAACCTACCTCAACATAATAAAGGCCATATACGACAAACCCACAGCAAACATCATTCTCAATGGTGAAAAACTGAAAGCATTTCCTCTAAGATCAGGAGCGAGACAAGGATGTCCACTCTCACCACTATTATTCAACATAGTTTTGGAAGTCCTAGCCACGGCAATCAGAGAGGAAAAAGAAATAAAAGGAATCCAAATTGGAAAAGAAGAAGTATAACTGTCACTGTTTGCAGATGACATGATACTATACATAGAGAATCCTAAAACTGCCACCAGAAAACTACTAGAGCTGATTAATCAATCCATTTGGTAAAGTTGCAGGATACAAAATTAATGCACAGAAATCTCTTGCATTCTTATACACTAATGATGAAAAATCTGAAAGAGAAATTAAGGAAACACTCCCATTTACCACTGCAAAAAAAAGAATAAAATACCTAGGAATAAACCTACCTAGGGAGACAAAAGACCTGTATGCAGAAAACTATAAGACACTGATGAAAGAAATTAAAGATGAGACCAACAGATGGAGAGATATACCATGTTCTTGGATTGGAAGAATCAATATTGTGAAAATGACTATAGTACCCAAAGCAATCTACAGATTCAATGCAATCCCTATCAAATTACCAATGGCATTTTTTACAGAACTAGAACAAATCATCTTAAAATTTGTATGGAGACACAAAAGACCCTGAATAGCCAAAGCAGTCTTGAGGGAAAAAAACGGAGCTGGAGGAACCAGACTCCCTGACTTCAGACTATACTACAAAGCTACAGTAATCAAGAGAATATGGTACTGGCACAAAAACAGAAACATAGATCAATGGAACAAGATAGAAAGCCCAGAGATAAACCCATGCACCTATGGTCAACTAATCTATGACAAAGGAGGCAAAGATATACAATGGAGAAAAGACAGTCTCTTCAATAAGTGGTGCTGGGAAAACTGGACAGCTACATGTAAAAGAATGAAATTAGAACACTCCCTAACATCATAACCAAAAATAAACTCAAAATGGATTAGAGACCTAAATGTAAGACTGGACAATATAAAACTCTTAGAGGAAAACATAAGAAGAACACTCTTTGACATGAATCACAGCAAGATCTTTTTTGATCCACCTCCTAGAGTAATGGAAATAAAAACAAAAATAAACAAATGGGACCTAATGAAACTTCAAAGCTTTTGCACAGCAAAGGAAACCATAAACAAGACGAAAAGACAACCCTCAGAATGGGAGAAAATATTTGCAAACGAATCAACGGACAAAGGATTAATCTCCAAAATATATAAACAGCTCATGCAGCTCAATATTAAAGAAACAAACACCCCAATCCAAAAATGGGCAGAAGACCTAAATAGACATTTCTCCAAAGAAGACATACAGATGGCCAAGAAGCACATGAAAAGCTGCTCAACATCACTAATTATTAGAGAAATGCAAATCAAAACTACAATGAGGTATCACCTCACACCTGTCAGAATGGGCATCATCAGAAAATCTACCAACAACAAATGCTGGAGAGGGTGTGGAGAAAAGGGAACCCTCTTGCACTGTTGGTGGGAATGTAAATTGATACAGCCACTATGAAGAACAGTATGGAGGTTCCTTAAAAAACTGAAAATATAATTACCATATGATCCAGCAATCCCACTACTGGGCATATACCCAGAGAAAACCATAATTCAAAAAGACACATGCACCCCAGTGTTCATTGCAGCACTATTTACAATAGCCAGGTCATGGAAGCAACCTAAATGCCCATCGACAGACGAATGGATAAAGAAGTGTGGTACACATATACAATGGAATATTACTCAGCTATAAAAAGGAACGAAATTGAGTCATTTGTTGAGACACGGATGGATCTAGAGACTGTCATAAAGAATGAAGTCAGAAAGAGAAAAATATCGTATATTAACGCATGTATGTGGAACCTAGAAAAATGGTACAGATGAACCGGTTTGCAGGACAGAAGTTGAGACAAAGATGTAGAGAACAAACGTATGGACACCAAGGGGGGAAAACCACGGTGGGGTGGGGATGGTGGTGTGCTGAACTGGGAGATTGGGATTGACATGTATACACTGACGTGTATAAAATTGATGACTAATAGGAACCTGCAGTATATAAAAACAAACAAACAAAACAACTAATACTGAACTTTCTTTTGGGTATTTGTATGGAAATATGTTAATATAAATGTTTCAGACATTACATGAAATTTCTAAAAATCTTATATGTTCTGGTATAATGTTATAAGTCAGAATTCTAGTTATTACTTTAAAATGTGTATCTCAGAAGTAACTAATTTTCCTTGTCAATTGCATTATTATGAATTTTCATCAAATCTTTAACTGTGGTCATTTTTAAGTCTTTTGTCATTTACAGACAGTTCTGGGTGTACTCTGATGCTTTTGCAAATATGTTCCTATAAAAGGGTTTCATCTTCAAGGAATTCATGGAAAAGACTCTGACAAGTACAGGTTTCTGGTAACTGACTATACTGCTAAACTGAATGAATAAGCATTTTCAGAACTCTAATGGAAAACTGATGAATTCATAAAAGTGCTAACAAAAGATCAAGATGAAAAAAAAATTAATTACATGGGACTGAGTGAACTGATGAGGATGATTATAATTTTTGTGACTTTCTGTTTGAATTAAAAAAAAAAAATCCCACAAGGACTCAGAGGTAAAAAATGTACAAATCAATTTTCACTGCAAAGTAAAGGAGCTGTTACAGTGGAGGATTACTGGACTGAATGTCAATATTATGACATAGTATGAGTGTGTTTCGTGTTTGGTAATTGCAATCATTATTGCTTTTGTTGTGGTCATCCATTTAAAAAAAAATATATATATATAGGTGGTCAGTTTAATGAAGGAGAGTACTTCACTAAGAAGAGATAAGACACACATATATTAGTATCAATCATAAACCTAGATGAGAAACATGAAGTTCATTACACAGTGATTTTTTTGTTCTGTTTCTTTAGCTTAAGGAAATTAAAAGGAAGGTTTAATAGGAAAAGAAAAATTGCCAATTAAATGAAAAACATAATCTTATTAGATGTGGCAGCTATTAAAACAATTTGCCATTCTTCATTAAAATTTTTTGTGATTTAATTGAAAACATAGGGACTTCCCTGGTGGTCCAATGGGTAAGACTCTGTGCTCTCAATTCAGGGGGCCCGGATTCTATCCCTGGTCGGGGAACTAGATTCCACATGCATACCGCAACTAAAGAGTTCGCATGCTGCAACTAAGGTCCACACCGTAACTAAGAAGTCCGCATGCTGCAACGAAGACCCCGCATGCAGCAATTGCGACCCAGCATGGAATGAATGAATGTAATGACCACATTCAATTTTAGAAAATGAAAACAAGGAAAAAACTACTCTCAAATCTATAACATAAATCTTTAACATATCCACTATGATAATTTTGTCTAACATTTTATTCTGCAATTACTCATTTACATTTCTGACTCTTCCAACTAGAATCTGAGCACCAAGAAAACAAGAATCATATTATAAGGAATCGACAGTCCTTTACCATATAGTTATTATTTATGCATAATAATATACAATTTGTTGTTCTGGGTTTGGTGTCTGGGAAAATATATCCTGGATATATTTTCAAGTTACTTAGGTAAACTTCCTAAATAAAACTTGATAATCAAATCCAGGAGATACTACAAGAAATAGAAGTATAATTTTCACATTCCCAGTACTTCCACTTTTTTGTTATGATAAATCTATCTGTAAGTCTAGCTTTTTCATATGTTGTACCATTTCCTTAGAATAGTAATCACTTCTATTTAGTCCTTTTAAATCTCCCCAAGAAGCACTTCATAATAATAGTCCAATGTATTTCTTTGATATGTCTAAATTTCCCAATAATGTGTCCAGATGATGATTGTTTGTTTATTTATGGCTGCATTGGGTCTTCGTTGCTGTGCACAGGCTTTCTCTAGTTGCGGTGTGCGGGCTTCTCATTGAGGTGGCTTCTCTTGTTGCGGAGCACAGGCTCTAGGAGCGCAGGCTCAGTAGTTGTGGCACACTGGCTCAGTAGTTGTGGCTCGTGGGCTCTAGAGCGCAGGCTCGGTAGTTGTGGCACACTGGGCTTAGTTGCTCCGTGGCATGTGGGATCTTCCCGGACCAGGGCTCGAACCTGTGTCCCCTGCGTTGGCAGGCGGTTTCTTAACCACTGTGCCACCAGGGAAGCCCTCCTTCACTCTTTTCTTTGACACTTCATGGGCTGTTTCAATCTAAGACCTCACTTTTTTTTTTTTTTAAAGGAAGTTTACCTCCATTATTTCTTCAGGTTATTTCCTCTTCTCCATCTTTCTCTCTCCACCTTTCTGGGGCTCCTGTTATCTGGATTCTACTTCTATTCTCCATATGATATAGTTTTAATTTTTTATATATAGATCCTCTCTGCCTTTCTAGGGATTTCCTTAATCTGAACTTTCCATTAATTATTTTCTTCCTTGGCTATATTTATCCCATATATTGCATTCTTTACTTCAACCATTAAAATAGCCTTCCATACCTAAAATTTCTACTTTTTTCTTTTTATAATATTTTCTTTGTTTCAAATTATTTTCCCTTATGTCTTTATATGTTTATTACACTGATTTGTTTCCTCTCCAATGTTGCTTTAAGGACTGATCTGGGTAGAAGATCAGATTTTTAGTCTCCTAAATCTTGACACACCCAGAAACAACTTTCAATAAAAGTTTCCTAATACACTTCTGAATAAAAATATTAGTTGCTCCTAATATTACAAGCATCCTGGAGAAAAATCTGAGAAACATAATTCCAAATACTTAGTTGTTATTATATAAATATACTATTCTGTCAGAAATAGGTACATACATAAATCCAGATATCCTGAAATAAAATGACCCTATGAATGTGAAACAAGTAATATCGGCCATCTATAGAAACAGCTCACCATAAGACATGGTCTATAACTCCAGGTTTAATCAAGGTGATTGGGACAGATTTTCAGAAAACACATGACCTGACATTAATGTAAAAGGAAGCTGCAAAGCAATGAACTGCATTATAAAGAGAGAAAAAAGAATGTTATCAAGATGGTGACAGTCTTTAAACATAATCTAACTCCTTATTCTGGTAGCAGATTCACTAAGCAAGTAACTTCCCTATTATGATGTGTTCCCCAAGATTATTTTAAGGAAGAATAAGACAAGCAACATTTGGCATTCTTGACAGTTTATGTTTTTATCATTAATGATTAAATGACATTCTTTCCTACCTTCATTTCTGAGATACTGTCTTGGGTCAGCCCACCTGACCAACTCTAGGTATACTGACAAAACCAAAAGGAGTCTAGTATATTACAATAATCTGTGAAAGAGGTAAGTAAGGATCTGAACCAACCCATAGCCATGAGGAAGAAGATGGAGTCTGAAAATAATAAAGAAATCAGATATAAAAGTCATATCTAGGAAGTTTCCAATTAATTAATTAGAAAAAATATTTAGAAGGGTACCACTTGGTGACTGATTCAGTTAGGCGAAGGCAGAGAATACAATGAGAGACAGACAAATTCTTGACAAAAGGAGAGGAGGTAACTTTCAGGAGACACTGAGTATTACAAAAGAAAATACTGTAGCGCAGAACCATAACCTTTACATATGTAGTTATCATTATTTATTACTCATATAATCATTAAAACATTATTCTGAAGTACACTAAAAGGATACCACTTTTGTAGTAAACACATTCAAGTTACTACACATACCTGAAAGTAACAATCATTTCTTTTGGAGGGAAAAGGCTACTTTCAAAATTTCTAATAATTTAAACATGCATTAATCCAAAATTTATGAATACTGTGGAGTTTTTTATATTGAATGTTTCTACTTGTTTTCTACTTGCTCACTTGATCTCTTCCCATCTGTCCATTCTTTGGTCCATCAAATATTCTTCTCTTATGTCTTGATCCTTGATTTTTCTAGAGTCTTCCTTTCCACCCTGACTTTCCTATCTTAAAATAAACCTGATCCAACCTTTCTTCTTCTTCTCTATCAATATTTCTCAGCCTTGACCAATCTTGGAGTTTTAGTTATTTACCCCTATGTGGAGGACTACTATCAATACTCCTTCATGCCCAAACTCTAATCTCATCTATCCATTTGCATGCTAAACGTCTCTACCTAAATACCTTGTTAGTAAATGAATACCCATCCTTCCCAAGCTCCTACCATTCAGTTCATTGACAATTACTACCAGTTCCTTCTTGGGTAATATATGTCCCATCAGTCTGACTTCATTATTCTCATTCAGGCACTCAATACATTTGGCTATGTTATATTAAAAATCCAATTGGTTTCTCTGTTCCAGCATTAGCTCCTTTTAATCTTCTTATATGCTACAGCCAGATGAACCTTCCTAAACAACAGGTTTTATCTTTTTATTCCCAGCTCAAACACTAACTACTCTCAACCCTTTGGCCTAGTATCTAAGGGTGTTATTTTTCTTAATTCACATCAAATAGCAGTATCACCATCACTTTACACAGCCTGTGTATTCTCATTTATGTGCCACTGCTTGTGCTGTTTTGTATTCCTGGGATTAGGAGTCTAGCCCCGATCCCTATTCTCCATATAGCTAAATTCTACATGCTCTTTAAGCATCAGGTAAAATGTTACATTCTCGGGACATCTCCTTCCCTCAGTTGAAAGTAATTTCCTCTGACCCTGAACTCTTATTATACTGTAGATCATTAAAGAAGTTAAAACTACATATCTTGAAATTATTTATAAACACATTTCTTTTCCTTTTAGATGTTATGTTTCCTAAAGGCAGGATCCATTTACAGTATATACTTATTTCTGCCAAAGCAACTAACCAGGATCTTAGAGACAGAAAGAACTTAATATATACTTGTCAAATGAAAAATAGTTTCAACACTCTTGAGAAGGAATGTTTCATATTGCAGATACTCACAGCCTGCAAGATTCCTTTTATTAATATGCGAAACTAAGGGTTTAAGGAGAGAGAAAGGGGTGGAGTAGATGCATACATTAATTGGTTAAGAGTAGTAGATTCAGAATACACATGCTCACTCTCAAACTACTGCAGAAGTATTAGAGAGACACATTACAGAATTAAAGAATTATTGTAAATCATAGAATATGGTTCACATTCTTCTTTCTCTCAGTGAGAGAGAAGGGTCACAGATGTTCTTAAAAAATCCAAGACTTAAGGCGTCCAGACCCTGACAGTAAATAGTTTAAGGAATCCTAAAACCCACGGTACCATGTCTTAATATAACAAACAAGTACAACAATAAGAACATGATAAAATTCTTCATCCCACCAACCATCTAAAATTATGGAGAATTCCTTTCAGCTATCATTTCTGTGACTACAGATCTCTAATACTGCTTTATATGTGAAGGCTTCCAAGGTACATTAGGATTAATTTAACACTATTACCTTTAGAACCACGCTTGAGTTTGCTACATACCTATGAATTTAAGTTCCTGCTTTGTTAGTGTAGAACTGTCAACTCTGTCTAAAGAAAGGACACACTTTAATTTTGAATTTTTAATAACCAGTTCCTAAAAACTACCATGATAGACAAGTTGAGGAACTTAAGACATTATGAGGAGGAAAAATCAGTAGGGTTAAAGTCAAAAAGGGGGGAAGGGGAATTTTCAGTCATTATAAATTTATTTTTCACTAAAATAAAAAGGTAGCACCCTAAATATATTATCAATGGCAGTACCATTTAATTAATTTAAAAGTAATTCTTATAAATTCATTTCCATTTACACTAATTCCTTCACTCAATAAGAACTTTTCAGGTTCTTCTTCTCTTGCAGTTTCAATGAGATGCTTATAAATTCATTTCACTTTATAAGTAGTTAACATGCATACTGAAAATGACTTTATCTGCCCAGTGGCTGATTCACCATCCAAATGTTAATATCCTTCTCTGTTTATCACTTAAGAGTCTCTGAAGGCTACCTTTCAGGAACTTAAAGAGATCCAAGAGACAAAGTAGCTTGGATGCTTTGAAATGGAAAAAGTCTTACTGTCTTATCTATAGTATATGTCTTATACTACTTGGCAAGGCTATATAGTAATCAATCAAATTCCTTCCTATACAGAAACAAACATTGAAACAAACAGCAGCATTTGCTGTATCCTGGGATGTTAACAATTTATTGTATAAAAGTAACACACCAACTAATTGGGTAAGAAGGAAAAACAAGTCTATTGTGATTAAAAAGAAATTAGATCTAGAATAATCTAGATCCACTGTTCTCAATCTCCACACTGTTCAAAGAGACAGCTTCTCCCATCAGTAATGCCTCATTACACATAGTGAATCTTTTTTTTTTGGCGGCGCCGTGCAGCATGTGGGATCCTAGTTCCCCAACCAGGGATGGAACCCGCGTCCCCAGCACTGGAAGCGTGGAGTCCTAACCACTGGACCGCCGGGGAAGCCCCCATACAGTGACTCTCAAATGATTCACAGATGTACTACGGAACTGTTCTGTCTGAGAACTACTCATCTTTTTTCTTAAATCCCTACACCTCAATGCTTCCCTGAAATGAAAAGGGGACACATATGAAGAATAAAAATCTAGTTTCCTACAAACTATTCTGAAAAAACCTGGATAGGATCCCATATTTGAGGGAGAATGTTCACCCCCAAAATCAATTAGCATCCCTATTACTCTCAATCCTATAGGAGATATCTACGAATAACTGGTTGGCATTACTTTGCCGCCTCCATCAAGTGAGATGTGCTTGATGAGCATGGCTGTGACAAATTCTGGGCACCATAATTAAAGGGGATTCAACAGCATAGGAAACGGGCACAGAAATCAATTAGCAATGTTACTGTGGTGAAAACAGATCCAAGTTCTCTAGCTACTTTAATCTTCTATTTCAAAGTTATATTAAAAGTGAGAACTGCCAAGACAAACAAATGAAGAAACTCCATTACTGCAGCAAAGGACCAAGTTCCTACTCTGATAGAAACAAGACTGCCTAATGCAAAGTTTAATTCCCGAAGAAAACGAACACATTACAAAGAATATATAAAACCTATTCAAGGGCTGTGTAGTAACTGACGACAATTTATTCATTTAACATTAATGGAGAGTCTGTTAGATGATGAACTAAATACCAATGAAATAAAGAAAAAACCCAATTCCTATGCTAAACAGCTTTATACTCTAGTGAGGAAGAAAAACTATGAACAAATAAATTATTAAACCACCTAGAAAGCACTAGAGCAAAATCATACCTGAAATAGGATGATGAAAACCAGGCTGATGACGTGCTAGTTTTTAACTGGACTATAAAACTAAACTGTAATCCCTATATACATAGTACTTGTTTCATCATTATAAGCATTTTAAATACACCTACCAAATGAAACAGAAGTTAAACTTAGAGTTTAGTAATATCATGAAATCTAAATTCTCTTACTCAAGCTGGCTAGTTCAAAGGTACCACCATAAAACAAAATGTTATGAAATACAAGGCACTTCACTTCATGGACATCTATTCAAAGTTTACCGCCCCCATACATTGTTTTCTAAAATAGTCAAATGACTATTTTGCCTTTCCAAATTGCCTTAAAAGTTTCAAAAATTTACTAAAAGATTTTTACATTATATCTTTCTCCTATCTGTTCAGTTTTCTTTCTCCTCTGTTAGTACAATAATTTTATTTCTTCAACTCTTAAGTTTCCTAAATTTCTCTGATCACATAAAATTCATCTCACTGGGCCTATTTTTTACAAATATATTGGTGAAGTGTTTTCCTGAAAGTATTTTTCTTTGTGTTGATGATATTCTTATTTCCTTGAGAAACACCAATTTCAACGTACAGCTGATTCATGTTGCTGTACAACAGAAACTAACACAACATTGTAAAGCAACTATACTCCAATAAAAAAAATAAAAATACACACAATAAAGGGAAAAATTTATATGCATAAAAAAAAGTTTATGGAATATTTTACACACATTCAAAAAAACCTCCACCATTAAGTCCTAAGATCCTCTATGAGAAACACCAAGTCAAGATATATGCTTAAAATTCAACGTCTATGACTATTAAACATACAATATTTCCTTGGTTCTTATAGTTTTCAAAACAAGTCTCAGTGAAATAGTAAATTTTAATTTTATAAAGTTCTATATAATAAAACATTTTGAGATGTATCAGATACTAGAGAGTAAATAATGAAAGTAATCCAGTCTTCAACTTTTCAGAATTTCAACTTTCTAACGGAAGAGTTTATGGGTTTGTCTTTTTCGTTTTTTAAGTTTCACAAATGTGAGACAAGTATGACTAAGATATAGATCACAGAAACAAAAACAATTGTCTGGAGGAGCAGCAGAAATAGAATGAAGAAAATATTAGATCACTATGTACAAGAACCCAGGAAGTGTTTTTTTTGTTTTTGTTTTTTAGTTAATAATACTATCAAAAGACTTTGGAAAAAACTCTGTAGGAGGCTTCCCTGGTGGTGCAGTGGTTGAGAATCTGCCTGCCAATGAACGGGACACGGGTTCAAGCCCTGGTCTGGGAGGATCCCGCGTGCCGCGGAGCGGCTAGGCCCGTGTGCCACAGTTGCTGAGCCTGCGCGTCTGGAGCCTGTGCTCCGCAACAGGAGAGGCCGCGATGACGAGAGGCCCGCGCACCGCGATGAAGAGTGGCCCCCGCTTGCCGCAACTGGAGAAAGCCCTCACACAGAAACGAAGACCCAACACAGCCAAAAATAAATAAATAAATAAAAATTAAAAAAAAAAAAAAACAACTCTGTAGGAGATAAATCTATGCTTAGTTTTAAATTCTACTTTCATTAGTAAGGAAAGGAGGAAGGCCATACCAGCAACAGACACAACCAAAGTCTATATCATAGATTTTGCAGAGAACAGTCTATCGGGAAAGTATGAGTAGATTATACTGATGCAGCAAGAAGTGGGAGAGAAGAAATGAGACTGGAGAGGCAGGTCAGTGCCAGAAAAACTCCTTATGCCTTGCTAAACAATATGAATTTATCCCATTAATACCAGAAAATCCTTAAAGGATTTAAGTAGGACAGTGACACGGTCTGATCTGCATCTTTATTTATTAAAAAAATTTTTTTAATATTTATTTATTCATTCATTCATTTATTTATTTTGGCTGCACCAGGTCTCAGTTGCGGCATGTGGGATCTTTAGTTGTGGCACGCGGACCTCTTAGTTGTGGCATGCACGTGGGATCTAGTTCCCCAAACAGGGATGGAACCCGGGCCCCCTGCTTTGGGAGCCTGGAGTCTTACCCACTGGACCACCAGGGAAGTCCCTGATCTGCATCTTTACATAGACCCTAATAGATTCTGGTAACACCTAGAGAAGGAGCTGGAGAACAGAATGAAGGTTAAGAGGTTGCTGAAAGAGTTCATATGACAAATTACGTAGAATCGCCAAAGCAGGAGCAGTGGAAACATAAAGGAAAAGACAAGTTAAAGTGATGAATAACAGGAAAAACCTTTAAAAAAACAAATGGTGACAAACTAAACGCCGCCCTCTCATTTCTTTAAGTCCCTAGCATAACTCTGGTTTAGAACTTTTAATTCTTTTAATCTATCATATAGAGATAAGGAACACCAGAGAAGAAGCAGGCTTAGAGTGGGAATGTAAGAACTGAGGTTTATTACGCTTTTGGGAATGAGTCTGAAAATCAAGATAAAATTCTACACTGGAGGCAGAGATTTGGCAATCTAACGAATATAGATGACTGCTCAATCTGTAGGTATGAATAAGATATCTTCCAACGGAATAGGCACAGAATGAGAAGTGAATAAGTAGAGGAGAGGATACTAGGAATAAAACAAGAGGTACACAAACAAATCGTAAAAGATACTGTCAATACTCTCAGGAAGACATTGCTATAAAGACCTACTTTCAAAAAAAAGATCTGAAATAAATAATCTAACCTATCTTAAGGAATCAGAAAAAGAAGAGCAAATGAAACTCAAAGCAAGCAGAAGGAAGAAAAAAAATAAATAGCAGAAATACAATAAAGAACAGGAAAACGATTTTTAAAAAAAGAATGAAATCACAAGTTGGTTTAAAAGAACAAAGTAGCATATAAAGCAATTATACTCCAGTTAAAAGAAAAGAACAAAATTGCTAAACTTCAGCTAAACTGACAAAGGAAAAAGGAAAAAGGACTCAAATATACTATAATCAGGAATAAAAGGGGATATTACTACCCACATTACCAAAAAAAATTTTTTAAAGGATTATGAAGAGAATACTATAACTGTATGCCAACAAATTTAAAAATCTAGATGAAATGGGCAAATTCTTAGAAACATCCAAACTACAAAAATTGATACAAGAAGATATAAATAGATTTTTCTCAAAAGAAAATATACAAATGGCCAAAAAGAACATGAAAAGATGCTAATTCATTAGTCATAAGGTAAATGCAAATTGAAACTACAATGAGATACCATTTCACACTCACTTGGATGGCTAGGAAAAAAAAATAGAAAATAACAAGTCTTGGTGAGGATGTGGTGAAGTTAGAACCCTCATATACTACTAATGGAAATGTAAAGAAGTACAGCTGCTGTGGGAAACAGTTTGGCAGTTCCTCAAAAAGTTAAACAGGAGTTACCATAATGACCCAGAAGTTCTATCCTAAGTATATACACAAGACAAATTTAAAAAATATGTTCACACAAAAACTTGTGTGAAAGTTCACAGCAGTATCATTCATACCAGTCAAGAAGTGGAAACAACCCAAATGTCCATCAACTGATGACTGGATAAACCAAATGTGGTATATATCCATATAATGTGTATCATCAAGCCACAGAAAAAAGAAGGAAGTGCTGATATGTGCTACAACATAGACAAAACTTATGCTTAAATATGGAAAACATTATGCCAAGTAAAAGGAACCAGACACGAATTCCCTCTACATGTAGTGTCAACAAAAGGCAAATCCATAGAGACAGAAAGTATATTACTGATTGCCAGGGTATGGAGGGGGAGGGGAATATATTGGGATGTATGTGATTTATTTCCGGATTGATAAAAATGTTCTGGCATTAGGCTTCCCTGGTGGCACAGTGGTTAAGAATCCACCCACCAATGCAGGGGACATGGGTTCGAGCCCTGGTCCGGGAAGATCCCACATGCCACGGAGCAACTAAGCCCATGTGCCACAACTACTGAGCCTGCGCTCTAGAGCCTGCGAGCCACAACTACTGAAGCCCGTGTGCCACAACTACTGAAGCCCGTGCTCCGCAACAAGAGAAGCCACAGCAACGAGAAGCCCACACACTGCAACAAAGAGTAGCCCCGCTCTCAGCAACTAGAGAAAACCCCCGTGCAGGAGCGATGACCCAATGCAGCCAAAAATTAAATAAATTAATAAAATAAAATAAATTTTTTAAAAAATGTTCTGGCATTAGATAGTGGTTACAGTTGCACCATATTATGAATACAGTTGACCCTTTACCAATATGGATTTGAACTGCATGAGTCCACTTACATGTGAATTCTTTTCAACAGTAAGTACTGCATTACTACATGATCCTCGGTTGGTTGAATCCATGGATGCAAAACTGACAATAGGGATGAAAGCTGTATACAAAGGGCCAACTATAAATTTTAGGCAAATTTTTTTACATGTGAGGAGCGTCAGGGCCCCTAACCCCTGAGTTATTCAAGGGCCAACTGTATACCAAAAACCTTTGAATTATATACTTTTAAAATGGTTAAAATTGTAACTTTTATATTACATAAATTTTACTTCATTAAAAACTTTGGGTGGGGACTTCCCTGGTGGCACAGTGGTTGAGAATCTGCCTGCCAATGCAGGGGAAACGGGTTCGAGCCCTGGTCTGGGAGGATCCCACATGCCGTGGAGCAACTAGGCCCGTGAGCCACAACTACTGAGCCTGCGCGTCTGGAGCCTGTGCTCTGCAACAAGAGAGGCCACGAAAGTGAGAGGCCCATGCACCGCAATGAAGAGTGGCTCCCGCTTGCCACAACTAGAGAAAGCCCTTGCACAGAAACGAAGACCCAACACAGCCAGAAATAAAAATAAAAATAAATTAATTTTAAAAAACCTTAAAAAAAAAAAAAAAATCTTTGGGGGGAAAAGATAAGATACTGGAGAAGTAGAACAAGAACCATTTACTCTGAAAAAGGATGAGAGAAGTATGAAAAAGAAATAAGGGGTGTAATTTTATACATACATGCAAAACAATTAATTAAAGCAAAGGAATGATAAACAAAATTCAGGATAGTCATTAACCTTGGGGAATGCAATGGTGAAAAGCATGCACTATATTCAACAGTGCTGGTAACATTCTATTTCTTAAATCAGTAGTAGATTCCTGAGTGCTCATTTTATTAGTGTGGCCACATAACTTATACATATTGCTTTCAATGTATCAAATATTTCAGAATAAAAGTTGAAAAAGGATTTATGAAAATATGTCAAAATATTAACAGGTGTTATATATCTGTAATAAATTCATAATCTCTGTACTTTTCTATAACTTTGAAGTATTTTATAATTTATAAAAAAGATAGAGGAGAATGCTATAATGGAATACAGAAAGCTTCAAAAGAGAATGGCCAACAATTTCTCTGAAATGAAATCAAGTAAGATAAAAACCTGCCTCCTGGAATTGGGAACCAGAACTGGTCACTAGTAATTTATGGGAAAAAAAGCTAACAAAAAAGGTGCTAAAACCAAAACTATTCAATAAGTACATGTACTAATAAAACCTAACCCTGGAAATGATTTAAGTAACATCTTAAAGTATGGCAGTTAGAATAATTGTGAGCAGACATGGTATGCAGAATAATGCCCCCCCCACCTGTCCCCAAGGTGTCCATGCCTTAATGTCCAGAACCCATGGATACGTTACCTTAAATAGCAAAAGGGACTACACAAATTTATCTAAGTTAAGGACCCAGAGATGCAGAGCTTATCCTGAATTGTCTGGGTGGGCCCAGTCTGATCATAAGAGTTCTCATAAAGTGTATTTGAAAACCAGACAGACTGAAGCATTAGAGGGACTTCCCCATAATTGATGGCTCTGAAGATGGAGGATGGGGGCCACAAGGCAAGCAGAGCAGGCAGCCTCCCAAAGCTGGAAAATATAAGGAAAGAGATCTTCCTCTAGAGATTTTGAAAAGGTTCAAAGCCTGCCAACACCTTAATTTTAACCCAGTGAGGTCCATGTCAGACTTCTACAGAACTGTAATAAATGTGTATTGCTTTAAGTTTGTGATAATTTGTTAGAGCAACCATAAAAAACAAATACAGAAGAATAAGATGGAATGTAAATTCTTCTTTATCTTTCCTCCCCCAGAGACAAGTCTCAAGGTTTTTATTGCTTGATGCTCAATATAATGAAGAAGAAAAAAAATTTTAAGCTAACATTTGACACCTCACACCCATTAGGATGGTTACTATCAAAAAAAAAAAAATTAAGTGTTGGCAAGGATATTGAAAAATTGGAATCCTTGTACACTGTTGGTGGGAATATAAAATGGTGCAGCCACCATGGAAAACAGTATAATACTTCCTCAAAAATTAAAAATATAACTGTATAAAATAAATAAGCTACAAAGATCTACTGTACAGCACAGGGATGTATAATAGCCAATAATGTATAATAACTTCAAATGGAGTATAATCTATAAACATTTTGAATTACTATGTTGTACACCAATATTGTAAATCAACTATACCTCAATTTAAAAAAATATTAAATATAACTACCATATGATCCAGCAATTGCACTTCTGGGTAAAATGGAGATTCGAAAAGATATCTGAACATCCATGTTCAAAGCAGCTTATTTACAATAGCCAAAAGGTGAATGCAACCCAAGTGTCCCTTAACAGATAAATGGTAAGATGTGGTATATGATACAATGCAGTATTAATATTATTCAGCATTAAAAAGGAAGGAAATTCTGACACATGCTATAACATGGATGCACCTTGAGGACATTATGCTAAGTGAAGTAAGTCAGTCACAAAAAGACAAATACTACATGATTCTAACTCACATGAGGTATCTAGGAGCTGTTGTTTAATGACTATAGTTTCAGTTTTTGTAAGATCAAAAAATTCTGGAGATTGGGTGTACAACAATGCGAATATATTTAACACTACTTAACTGTACACTTAAAAATGGTTAAAATGGCAAATTTTATATTATGTGTATTTTACCACAATTAAAACAAAAAAATGGAATACACTTGAAAAAAGAGAAAACACAAACATATGGATTTTTCCAACTAAGTCCAAGCAACTCTCCTTCAATCCTCCACAGGCTAAATATTACTTCGCTAGGTGCCAATTCTACATTTGTCTTCGTAATTGAAAATATAAGTCCAGAGCAATTAGGCGAGAAAACAAAATAAAAGACATCGAATTGGAAGGGAAGAAGTAAAACCGTCACTATTTGCAGATGACATGATACTATATATAGAAAACCCTACAGACTCCACAAAAGAAAATGTTAAACAAATAAACAAATTCAGTAAAGTTGCAGAATATAAAATCAATATACAAAATCAGCTGCATTTCCATACACTAATAACAAACTATCAGAAAGAGAAATTAATAAAACAATCCCATTAACAACTGCATCATAAAGAATAATACATAGGAATTAATTTAACCAAGGAGGTGAAAGATCTCTACACTGAAAACTAAAATGACATTAATGAAAGAAATTGAAGGCACAAATAATGGAAAGATATTCCTTAGTCACGGGTTGGAAGAATTAATACTGTTAAAATGTCCACACTACCCAAAGGAAGCCACAGATTCAGTGTAATCCATATGAAGATTCCAACAGCACTTTTCCAAGAAATAGAAAAAACAATCCTAAAATTTGTATGGAACCACAAAAGGCCCCAAATAGCCAAAGCAATCGTGAGAAAGAACAACAAACCTGGAGGCATCATGCTCCCTAATTTCAACTATATTACAAAGCTACAGTAGTCAAAACAGTATGGTATTGGCATAAAAGCAGACACATAGATCAATGGAACAGAATAGGGAGCCCAGAAATACACCCAAGCATATACGGTCAATTTGCGGCAAAAGAGACAAGAATATACAATGGGGACAGGACAGTCGCTGCAATAAATTGTGCTGGGAAAGCTGGACAGCCACATGCAAAAGGATGACACTGGACCACTGACTTATACTATACACAAATATCAACTCAAAATGGATTAAAGACTTGAATGTAAGACCTGAAATCATAAAACTCCTATAAGAAAACATAGGCAGTAAGCTCCTTGACATTGCTCTTGGTGATGATTTTTTGGACTTGATACCAAAAACAAAAATAAACAAGTGGTAATACATCAAAAATAAACAAGTGGTAAAAAGCTACCACAAAGCCAAGGAAACCATCAACAAAATGAAAAGGCAACCTACCAAAAGGGAGAAAATATCTGCAAATCATACACAGCTGACCCTTGAATATGGGTTTGAACTGCACAAGTACACTTAATGTTTTTTTTTCAATAAACATAGTACCTGTATTTTCATTTTACAAATCTTTAAGTGTGGGGGAAAGTTTGTGTTCGCTTCAAAATCATAATACTGGAATCAAATGAACCAGGGTTTAAGTTTTGGTTCTATCTAAACTGTTTCTGCTTCTTGCTTTGGGTGAGTCATTTGTCATTTCCTTTGTTTCTAAGGCAGAGATAGCAGTACTTGATTTTCAACTGCTCAGGGGTCAGCACCCCTAACCCCTAGTTGCTTCAACTGTTGAAGAGTCAATTGTATCTGATAAGAAGTTGATATCCAAAATATATAAAGAACTTCTATAATTCAAGAGGGAAAAAAATCCAATTAAAAACTGAGCAGAGGATCTGAAGAGACATTTTTTCAAAGAAAATACACAGATGGCCAACAGACATATGAAAAGATGCTTAACATCGCTAATCATCAGGGAAATGCAAATCAGAGTCACGAGATATCGCCTCACATCTGTTAGAATGGCTATTATCAAAAATACAAGAAATAAGTATCGGTGAGAATGTGGAGAAAAGGGAACCCTTGTTGGTGAGAATGTAAATTGGTGCAGCCACTATTGGGAAACTGTTTGGAGGTTCCTTTAAAAAACAAAAAAAGTCCTACCACATGGATCCACTTCTGCACATTTATTTGAAGAAGACAAAAACACTAATTCAAAAAGATATATGCACCCCCATGTTCGCTACAGCATTATTTACAATAGCCAAGACATGGAAACAACCTAAATGTCCGTCAATGGATGGGATGGAATGGGTGATGAGGGTCAAATTTCCAGTTACAAAATAACCCAAGATTTTAAAGAAAACCTGTGTTCATTATATTAATCCCATGACATTAACTTCATTCACCCATGCAAAGAAACATGACAATTGGCCTGTTAAATTAATACAACCCAGTACTACGTCAGTTAATAATGGCAAAGGATTTCGGTGGCTCCCAATAGTATCTACTTTCTTTTTTACCCCAAATATACTCTTTTCAAACTTTCAGCATGCCTCCAAATTCTAATATTCCAAAATTAAAGAGCAAGTCTAAATTTACCTATGCAAACTGAAAATGCTTTATACTTTCCTATCAAAGAATGGTAACATATTTGGTTTATTTTTAAGAATGCTTCTAATCTCTTTTCCTCTAGATACCTAATATTCAAGAGTTCCTTTTTATCTGGAGTATTTATTCTAAGAGTCTGCAGTTCCAGGTTACACAGGGAAGCAAGAGTTATTTTAAAAATGTACCCATTAATAAAATGCTCATTAGGGGTTTCCCATCCCAACCACACTAGCCCTCAAATCAACACAGTGTCTATGCCTGTTCATCATGCCATTAGTCTCTTGCTGGCTATAGGTTTGTAAACACCTGACAATTTAATCCAAGTGCAATGCAAAACGAATGCAAATTAAACTACATTAGCAAAATACGCAAGATTTCAGAAAGTTAATGAAAATGTGTTGGGAAAACTGCTTGGAATCATTTAAACAGTCTTGAACAAATAAGAGGTATGTCAGCTAATGACTAAAAAAGATAATCAACAAAGATGATACTAGATTCAAGAATTTTCTTTGAACAGCAAAGAATTAAGGAAGGTTCTTGGAACTGAAGAAACTATCACTTTTGCAAAAATAAACTCCATTATAATTATATCTTAACAGTTAAAAAAATGGTAGCATTTGCCTTATATTCTGATTTCAGAACCCAATCCTGCAAAAGATGCAAGTCCCCTGTAAAAACCTGGCCTCAAATTAGACATAATCTAAAAGGCTATCTTATGTTTATTCACTAAATGGAATAGAGAGATAGAATAATAAAACTATTATTATTATTTTAATCCTAAAAATAAAATTCACATTCCCAGTTGTGGAAGAAGCAGCAAATTCCTGATGTAGGTACCAATCACCAACTGCACTGGCAAGCCAGAGCTCAAAAGAACTAGAAAAAACTATCTGCAAAAATAGAAAAATGACCTTCATAAAGGTAGAACAACACTATCACCATTTTGCCTTACAAAGAGACAATAAAAGCCAAACTGATGAACTAAGTTGACCTATTATCCTCCTGTAGGCAATCCACAAAAAGTTTTCACTAAGGTGCTGAACAATTGATTCAGAGCTAGGTTTCATTTCATCAATAGAACATGCAAGCTTTCAATTGGGATTCTCTACAAAAGGCAACCTTTGTAATAAATGAACCACCAGAGAAGATTCTAATAAAACTTACCATTGTGTATTGCATTCAGCAACTCTGAGAAAGCTTTTAAGTAAGGAAAAAAGGACTTCAGGTTAAGATCATTCTCAAACACACAAAAGAAATACATAGGCATAGGCTGCATCAGTATAATAAAATCTCAGTAAGTCTACCTTGGATCATTCCTTAAATCATTAAAACTACAAGCTTGGCTCAGTCTTCACATGGTATAAATTTCTAGATATCGCATTTCACTTGCCAATATATTACCTACTAAATTTAAATAATATGTCAGATATACTGTCATAATGATGACAAATCTCCTTAGTAATAAATAAAGCTACTTTTAAAAAGACGTTTAGTAGTCTAACTATGTAATGTCTTTCTGGCTGAAAGTCAGTATCTATAAGATGCAATTCTATATAGGTAAATCCACCTTTGGTCACACTTAATAGTATTTATTATAACGAAAAACCTCATTTTATCATCTAACCTGATCAAACATTCTCAATTCCTAGACTTTAGTATAATAGGCTCAAGATATGCAGAGGCCTAAGCAAAAAAGATATCTAATGCCAATATACAATTATTAACATTAAGATTAGTGAAAACCAAAAAACTGAAAATATTACTTCATTGGGGAACAGAAGTCACAATTCTACAATGGAAGCACCATATTAAAAGGCCAGCAATCAACAAAATTTGGTCACAATTTGACTATAATATGGATCCTGAACACAGGACAAAGCAGCAAGTTAAGCTACCTTTGTAGGAGAAAGAAATCTATTCAATTAAGAACCAACTGCATTTTAGAAAATTAAAATTTAAAGGTTCAGAAGTGGCATAATATACTAGAAGAAGCACTAGAGTAGGAGTCAAAAAGTCTGGGTTACCAACCCAGTTAGACAACTTACTAGTTGTTGGACAAGCTCCATCATGCCGATACTGCATGGAAATTTCTGTTGGGAGGGAGGAGAAAGGAAATCAGCAAAGAAGTTGTCAGTGAGTTAAGGGCAGAAAAGAAACAGGCCAGAAAAACAGGAAAACATTCACCTAAAAGTCTAGCTGAGCAGGGCAAACAAATGCAAGAACAGAAATTATGAGCCAGTAATTGGGACATAAGGGGTAGGAGGACCAACCAAACATGATGGCATTCTCACAAATCTTAACAGGACAGTGTAGAAATGTGTGTGCATGTATATGTGTGCAACGAATGAGGAAAAGACAGAAGAGCTTACAAATGAATCTGCATAACAAGCATTTAAGAATAAATGGATTCACTTCTATGAGGAAGTACAGTTAGGCAATGAGATAAACTAACGTGCTTTATATAATTCATTAGATGAGAACAGTGTATCAAACACATTTGAATCCTATGTTCAATTAGAAATTACAATTTAAGTATGAAAATTATTTAGTTTATATCTGAGCAGAAATCCATTATGACTTACATAACAATGTAAAACTCATTAAACTACACTCTGCTTACTTTCTTGTACCTTTCATTTTTGATGATGGTAATGAATGAAAAGCCATTACTCTTATTCTTTTACTCCACCCAAATGAGGAGAACGAGCAGAGGGTGACATGAAGCAATAAAACACTGCTAAAAGCAAAATCTGCTCAGAAATGGGAAATTAATTTCCACATGACACTCCAAACGAAAAGTAATCGATAAAACCAGTGCTAAGGCTGTGACTCAAAAGTCCTGGCCTGGGAACTCCCTGGCAGTCCAGTGGTTAAGACTGCACTTCCACTGCAGGAGGCAAGAGTTCGATCCCTGGTTGGGGAACTAAGATCCCGCAAGCCACCACAGGAATTCTCTGGCTATTACTTAACCAAAAACATGACCTCTAGGAACCATGTGCACAGCAGAGCCTTCCAGGCAACATCACTCACACATCTACCTCAGAACTCAAGTCTAATCATGGGCCCACTCTGAATAACTTGAAATTAAGAAGAAAGACAGAGCAAGGTAGAGGAAGCCAGCACTCACTTTCAATCACTGTAATGTTAAAAGAACTTGACATTAGATACTGTTAAAAAATCAAACACTTAGGCCAGTTTAGTGTTAAGTCCTTTCCAGATGACCCTCGAAAATGAGCCATGGTGGGAGAATTTGCCACCTTAATGCTTCATTAACAAATGCAATACAAGTGAGATTTTAAAAGGCTATTAAAGAGATAGACATGTTACATTATAGAGAAATGGTAGTTGTTTGGAATGGTGCTAAAAAAATAATCAAAGGACACTCATGAGAAGGATTTTCTCAGTGGGGACAAAAAAAATGGAATATGGCTATTCTGGCCTTTGATCTAGTACTTTCATAGAAAGACAGCCATGACATAGGGCCAGCAAATTTTCAGATCATCAAAGGCCAAAACAAAATCAGGGGATTTTCTAAGAAAGCAAATTCCAAGGTATATCCTGGTCTTAGCAGCATCCAATATCCTTTATGATTTTCATTTATAATCCAATATAATCAATGTATGTAAGATCATGAACCTGAGTCATTTAGATGTGAATTATGTTCACTAACTGTAACTACTCCTTCATCTACAGTACTGTGTTAGTAACTCTACTCTCATGAGTTTATTAGATTAATATTTTATCTATATGATTCCCTTACCTGTTTACAGAATCAGTCTATTTCTAATTAAAATATTTTATCAAAAAAAGACTTCTCAGTTTCACTTTATCAACATAAGTAGATATGACATATACAGGGATACATTTAACAAGTTCCCTTTCATAGTTACACAGGCTCAAGTTAAACTTTCATAACCTTCATATTTCAGTAGAAGCCAGAAGAAACTTCTATTGAGGCGATATACTCATAGTAATAACTTGTCTTTGTGAAATCAGCAACAATTTAAGATTAAGTACATAGTCTCACAACCAAAGGACTGCCTTTCCAGAATCTCCTTTTATAGCATGTATCACCACTAAAGAATTCCATCACTGAAACAGATTTCAGGTATCTTAACTGAGAAAGGTATAGCAGCATTCTATTAAAGAATTAGAGACTGAGTTTAAAAAAAAAAAAAAAAAAAGCAGGGAACCGTATACTTTGAAAGGACAGAGCATGCCCAAAGAAAAGAAATTAATGTTAAACCACCATCATTTAAAAAATACCAAACTTTTCTCAGAGAAAATAAGATGTTGATTTTTGTGAAGAAAAAATGCTAACTTTCACTTTACTAAATCATAAACTCTCCTAATGTGGTTGAGATAAAAAGGAAAACGGGGACTTCCCTGGTGGTTCAGTGGTTAAGAATCCGCCTGCCAATGCAGGGGACACGGGTTTGAGCCCTGGTCCGGGAAGATTCCACATGCCGCGGAACAACTAAGCCCATGCGCCACGACTACTGAGCCTACGCTCTAGAGACAGAGAGCCACAACTACAGAAGCCCGTGCACCTAGAGCCCGCACACCACAACAAAGAGTAGCCCCCGCTTGCAGCAACTAGAGAAAGCCCGCGCGTAGCAACGAAGTCCCAACGCAGGCAAAAACAAACAAATAAATTAAAAAATAAAAGGAAAACAGAACAGGACAAATACAGCACGTCAACTCTTCCAAAATATTCAATGTTTTCAACATCTTAATTTTCAATGTTTGAAAAGACCAGGTGCCTGTTAAGAGCTCAAAAGAACATATGTAGGAAAGAATTCAATCAAAAGTTTAATATAATCTGTAAGCCAAAACTTACAACCTTTAGTAGCTGCTTAAAACATTTTGTACAAGTCAGTATAAAACAGTAGGTCATTTATCAGGATGTACTGCGATTTAATAAAAATATTACAATACAAACCCTTGATCAGACAAGTTTAGAGGTGTTTTCTGGGTTTCTATTCTGACTAGATTAGGCCTCCTAGAATAAATATCTTGCTACATATGCTCTACTATAATTTGAACATGTCATGAGAGAATTTTGATTACTCTAAAATTCTTTTAATAGTAAGTTGCCAGAATTAAGTCCAGAATGCTAATTCTAGGAGAAAGACCACTAGCCTCAAAGTCTGATTTCTTCAGCCTGGCATTCAACTCTCCATAAACTCATCCTGCTCTAGTGAATCAACGTTACTTCTAACTATCCCGCAAACACAAGCTTCTTGTTTCTATGAAGTTTACCCTTCAAATATACCTTTACTATCTTTTCTGATAATAATGTTGGCCTTCGTTTTCTGCCTACTCCAAAGTACAATTCAAATTTCATCTTGTCCATGGTCTTTTCCAACTAATTATATTTCCTAAAACTGGTCTGTAATACTATTGATACGTGAAAAGCTTTACAATAAATAATTTCACTTGCAATCTGGCAAAAACACTTGAAAGACAAGTACAAAATCACACAGGATACTACTAAACACATGATAACATTCTCAGTGATTACTAACAGTATTCATTCTTTTTTTTGTTTTTTCATGTTTAGCATTTATTATGGTCAAAGCACTGTGCTGGCAGTGAGGAGACAGTAATGAACATGACAAACACAGCCCCTAACCTCCTGCAGCTAGGATTATAGTGCTTGTTATAGTCTGACCTTATAACTAGCAGGTGTTTACAAGGTCACCTGAATTGTTACTTGCACATGAATCTTTAAAAGGGCATCATGAAAAACAATTCTTGATAACACAGTACACATTTTCTCCTTCTGACTTATTTATACAGGAGCCAGTTCTCTGCTTTTACAATTACTAAGTGCTTTCTCAATCTAAAATTAGTCCAAAGGAAAAATTAACATTTTGATACTAGTAGGAGGTACTATTGTTGCAAGTTAAATTATTGGCTCAAACTCTCTTGTTGATCCCATTGCTTAAAGCATGACTGACAGTATACTAGCAAGGTTTTACACCCTCATCAGCAAACATCCCTTGAATTTTATAATTAAGTGTCTCTGGAATCAAGGAAAATGCATAGCTCCACCACTGAGAGCTGTGAGAATTCTGTCTCTGTTTCCTCTTCTATATAATGAGCGATAATACTTGATGCCTGTCAAGTGCTTAAGACAGTGTGCAGCACATGCTAAGTTTCAACAGCAGTTAGCAATTCTTAACTTATGGTAAGAAGGCGTAATTCCTAAATACTCATGGCATTTAGCCAGCTTCTAGATAAGAATAGACTTTTTAGTACTACGCTTATCAGTGAGAGAGTGCTCTGATCTAGTCATAAAACTTTTAGTAAAATGTGTAAGATTAAATAATATATTACCTCAAATAGTTTTCAACAACTAATCTTATTCCCTAATTATGGCTTTAACAAGATATATACACTCTTCAGAGTGATTTTAAAACTCAAGTTTAAGAAAAAAAAAATCCTGACAAGTCTAAATTTAAGTCATTTATTTTGGTGAAATAACATTTATGGGAATTTCTCCCTACATTTCTGTCTACCTACTGGTGAGGTAAAAGGGATACAAATTCTTATTTTTCTGCCACAGATGTACCACAAACATTGCCCTCACAAAGTAATCAGTGTGTAAAAAACATGATTTCCCATACCTAAAATTTCCCTAAATCAATAACAGCTAGGAAAATCTTTTAAGAATGTAAATCAATAGCTTAAGTCCATTAAATTGAGGATGTGTGTTTCAAATGGCATCAAATGCAATTTCTGAAATTCAGTAATTTTCAGACTATGCCCCCTATGCCCCTATGGACAGTATATTGGTGAGGATCTCTTTTCATTAGAGCAAATTTAGGCCTAATTTTCTCAATATGTTACTCACCTGATTTCTGTGCCTCTTGCTAAAAATAAATATGAACTAAAATTTTTTCTGAGGAAATGTCTAAATTTATTTCTTGTGACTAGGGGCTATGGCTAACTGCTAAGCTCTTCTGATCTCAAAGGAAACATACTATATAAATAAAACGTATATTTAAGTGTGCAACATATTAAAATCTTTTCAATGAACTTATTTCTCACTGCAATTTATTATTTTTCCCCTCTAAAACAGTGGTTCTCAACCAAGGGCAATACTCCCCTCCCCAACCTGAACATTTTTTGACTGTCACTATGGGCGGGGGAGTCTTGGGTGCTATTGGCATTTAGTGGGTAAGGTTTTGGAATCCTGATAAACATCCTACAAGGCACAGGACAGCAATGCACAACAGAGAATTATCCCAACCAGAATGTCAATAGTGCTAAGACTGGGGAATCTTGCTCTCAACCATCTTTAACACTACTAATGAAACAATCCTTCCATAGTTTCCACTCATTTCTCCAAAAAATTTGTCAAACAGGTCCACCACAGGCACAGAAGCTAGCTATGAGAAATAAAAAGAGAAAGAAATCTCTGGCTGTGTGATCTTGGGCAACTTATTTTGTCTGTCTAAGCCTCAGTTTTATCAGCTGTGAAACAGGGGTATTAATAGCCCTTACTTCATAAAACTGCTCTGAAGATTAAACAAGTTAATAAGCGTAAAGCACTTAACAGATGCTGGCACAAAACAAATGGTAGTTAATAGTTACTACTTTTCATATCTGACCTTTACATGTGCTCTTTTCTCCCTTATAATGGTTTTTCTTATGTTTACTTACTGAAATTAATCTGTACAATTATAAAAACAATCCAAAATTCTATATTTATATAATATACGTGAACAACCTTCATTTAAATTCTACTTATTATTTTTCCATGCCATTTTCTACCTATCCTCTCCATCAACTAACAGAACTGATAAAACCCATAATGGTTTTTTTTAAGCCAAAATTTCATCATTTCTACAATCAGAAATCTAAAATCAAAACATGGCTAAGATTTACAATCAACACTTATTTAAAATCATTTATCTCAAATTGAAGATGCAATTTAAAAGATAAATGTTGACATTTAGCTAATATACACACTGTTAAGTTCCTAAAAACACGAATCTTAAAAATTTTTTAAATTGAAAATAATATTCACATTACAAACTATAGGTTAAAAAAGCATCCCAATGTGGTGAATAAGAACATATATAAATTCATTCATACTACAGTAAAGATAATGGTAAAATACTGGTAAACACAGTTGAAAACAAAAATGATATAAGTCATTTCAGATATCTCCTGAAATAAAATGTGATTTTTAAAGTCCATAAATTTAAATCATTTATCACTGATTAAAAAATACTCCAGATGGAGTTAATTCAAGTAGAATTTGTGTGAGGAATTGTTGAGAAAATGAAGACTAACTGAAGTGTAGGGAAAGGAAGCCCCAAAACAAATACCAATCAAAAACAGTGCAAAAACTCTCACATCTTAAATGTGAATTCTGAGTTGATTTTTAAAATACTATGCAAGTGAAGCAAAAACAAAAATGGGAAATTAATTCTAGGTGTTTCATAAGAAATGAATGACCGGGGCTTCCCTCCTGGTCCAGGGGGTAAGACTCCGAGCTCCCAATGCAGGCGGCTGGAGTTCAATCCCTGGTCGAGGAACTAAGATCCCACATACTACAACTAAGCCCATGTGCCACAACTACTAAGTCCGTGTGCTCTAGAGCCCAAGTGCCACAACTAGAGAAGCCCACGAGCTGCAATGAAGACCCAGCACAGCCTTAATTTTTAAAAATAAATAAATATTCCTTAAAAAAAAGAAATGAATAACCAACAACTATTTAGCCTATATTAAGTAAAACTGGATTAGTGCCAAATGTCTTTTCCAAAGACCAAACTGTCCTCCTAAGATCATAACCCTTTTCATTAAGATAATTAAATGTCACTTAGCAACTCACAGTATTATCATAATGATAGTTTAAAATGAATTTGCGGGGACTTCCCTGGTGGCACAGTGGTTAGGAATCCACCTGCCAATGCAGGGGACACAGGTTTGAGCCCTGGTCCAGGAAGATCCCACATGCCGTGGAGCAACTAAGCCCGTGTGCCACAACTACTGAAGCCCACGCGCCTAGAGCCCGTGCTCCACAACAAGAGAAGCCACCGCAATGAGAAGCCCACACACTGCAACGAAGAGTAGCCCCTGCTCGCCACAACTAGAGAAAGCCTGTGCACAGCAACGAAGACCCAATGCAGCCAAAAATAAATAAATAAATAAAAAATTTTTTTAATAAAATAAATTTTGCTTGGTGGTGGTGGCAGTGGCAGTGGCAGTGGCGGTGGGTGGGAGGGAGGGAGAGTGGGAGGGAGGGAGGGAGGGAGAAAACAAGTGGCCAAGCCTACCTGAACCAAGTGGAGAGGAGCCCACACTAAGACTCTGCACACTCCCATTCCTGAGCGGCGTGGGGGATTTCTGGAGACTAGAGCTGGTTACACTTCCTGCAGCTGACGCTACAGATGACGTTGGTGAAGCAGAAGAAACTGAGAGATGAGAAACATTCTCTTGACTTTTGTTGCCTTTGGGTCTACCAGGCCCATGCTTACTTTGCTTATTTCCTTTTCTTTTCTTTTCCTTTACAGTTTCTTCTTCTATGCCAGAAGTTTGAGCCCGCTTATATCCTGCTGTAGGAAGGCTGGAATTACCCAAATCTCCAGGTGAATTTTCAAAGCTTTTAGGCTGCGGAATAACAGCTGAGGTTGAAGGGAGACCAATTATGGAACTAAAACTATTTACCCCCCCTTCCTGGCTTCCAGACTCTCCTTTATGTACATCTTTGGTTGATGATGACTGTTGGGAGTGAGTGTAACTGTCATTACGCAGATCTGAGTCTGTAAAGCTCAAGAAATCCTGGGGAGACTGTACTGAACTTCCCGAAGATGATTTTACACTGCCTGGAGTTCCTGAAAAACTGCCTGTAGTGGGGGAAAAAAAAAAATGGGGTAGGAAAAGAAAAAATTGGATGCAAAAGTTCCCATGAGCAGTAGAAATGACACAATCATCAAAAAGAGAGGATGAAAAAAACTATAAAACTTATTAGGACATCAGTACGTAACAAAGCTAGATTTTTTTTTTAAGGATTATTACTGAAATCAAGTTTATCTATAAAATTATATTCTAAAAATACTTATTTTATAGTTATTAAATTGAATATTAACTCTTGAATTATAAGCTATTACTTGTACAATTACCAAGATATAAGATGTGCTTTATTTAACCTACCTTTTACCATGGCAGCATTCCTCTACTCTCCCCCAAATGCCTTGTGTATGCTTGAGCAAGGACCAAAGAAAAGCAAAGTCTCAAGGAGACTCTGAAATGACTATGATTGAACTCTGAATGGCTTTGGGAACTTCCTTTCTTGCAATTATTGAAGGTATGATTATAAATGTTCCCAACATACAATAAGATCCAAAAGATGTTGCTCAGGTCGTAAGTTCTGAGTTTTAACTTCAAGATAATGTTGGTGAATGTTATCATTCAGTTATATCTACCCCACCAAAACATGGATTTGATCTAATAATGATCATATGGAACCTAATCGATATAACTCACATTCTCCCAGTCCACCTCCCATGGAGATGCATAAAGAAAAGAAACCAGCCACTTATATTCTGTTATTGCTTTTATGAAAGTAAAATCATAGGAGGGGCACCTCTCATGAATCTCTCACAACTGCTTATTTTTTCCCCACTCTTTAGTTAAAGAATATTAGTAAGCCCACCGTGTCATTATGAGATATAAAAACCTCAAGGTTTTTATTTACCAGGTTAAAACTAATGGCTGGGATGAAACAAATTCGATCCACCATCCCACTTCATCAAACACTCTCGCCACGCTTGCCAAATGAAGTAACAAGTGTTTAGACTCAGTTTTGACCAACATCTATTGTGTTTCATAAAACTAAACTATGTCATGTTTTAACTAATGTCTTTAAGAAACGAAAGCTCAAAATAACGTGTTCTGTTGGCAGTGGAAAGGAAATTCCAAGTTAAGTGTTAAATTGTACTGCAGAGCACATTCGTAAGTAATCACACATAAATCCACCTAAATATTTACAAAGATATTTTTTCCCTACACATAAGAAATAATTTCTTTTTAACTAAAGTCTCAAGGTTTTGGTTTTTAAATTTTAAGCTCTTCTAAAATGGCTCATTAAAAACAATTAATAGTTCTAAAATTTAACTCCTTCAAGAGAATATCTGCCTTATTAATTTACAAAATTACTTGTACCTATGTGACCATTTTCAGGCCATTTCTGTGTAAAAAAAATATATACATATTAAGAAGCCATTTACATTACATCAATCATTTAAGGATAACTGCAATTTGCCACTTAATTAGCAGCTATAAAGAAGTTCTTTATTATCCATTCTGATCTGTCACCATCTGTTTTTTTCCTGCACATTTTTGTTTTTACAGCTGGTGTTAAAAGCTCACGACAGCATAGCAAATACTTTAAAACACTTAGTATACACAATATTTTAAATGTGTATTTTCTAAAATTCACATACTACCTGCAATTAAAAAAAAAAAAAAGCCAACCAATTACCTTAAATGCCCTACCTTTAAATTTCAACTTTTAAAACTTTTTAGGATATTACTTCAGATATAAAAACATAACACGTTCTCTACCATATCTTAACAGAAGCAGGGAAAGACTCTCCAATATTGTGAAGTTTAAGAAAATGAGAGCTCTCTTTTCTAAATGAATTAGTACTTCAAAGATAACATTAAAAACTCAAAAACGCAATTTTAGAAGTACAAAATAAGGTCTTAATTATAGAGAAGAGATGACTGAATTCTGCTAATCACATTCAAAACGTGAATGAAGTTACATAAAAATTAGTTTTACAGGAATTCCCTGGTGGTCCAGTGGTTAGGACTCGGCACTTTCACCGCCGTGGCCCAGGTTTGATCCCTGGTCAGGGAACTAAGATCCCGAAAGCCATGTGACAAAAACAAACAAACAAACAAAAAAACCAAAAACTACAGTTTTACTATTTGTTTTCCAAAGTATCATAAAAATAATATACAGTAAATTTATTAAACATAAAACAGCAAATTTAGCATTTCATTTCTTTTCTACTTGTCTAATTTTTTGTTATAGGAGGCAAAAAGAAAAAAAAGTCTAGGACTTGAAAATCTTGAAGCCCAAAATAACTTAGTTTAAAAATATATGAATATACTTTTTAATGAAGAGGTCAGGAGACTAAGCATCTCTCTACATATTCAAATTATGTTCTGGTAGATTCCGGGTATAATTTTTATTGTCAGCAAAAGCTTTAACAGGGTAAAGAAAAGGACAACTTTTTCCCTCATTTACTCCTAAGGGACAAAGGGCGGGGGTGGGGGCGAGGGAGAGGAGGCCTTTATTTTACTAAATATATTTGTCTCAGTTTCAGCACTTACATTTCTCAACATATTTATTTCAAAATAAAAACCTAGAATCTAAGGTTTAGCTGAGTTATTTTGTTCTCCATAAAACAGACTTGTCATATAAAACACAGAATGCCTAGTTAATTCTGAATATCAGTTAAACAACAAACTATTTTTCAGTATAAGTATGTCCCAAATAAACGCATGGGACACACACTGAAAAATATAATTTGTTGTTTAACTAAAACTCAAAACTACCTGGGCATCCTGTACATACAGCAGCCATAATTACCAAAAGACATGCAGGCTGAGCAAAATTCTACTTTCATCTTCAAGCTTTATAATAAATACATTAATAATCAGCAAGTATTATTTACCGAGAACTATTTAGCTCCCCTAAAAATTACTCAGTACTTATTCACTTACTGAAAATGTATACCTTGACAGTTTTAGTGTTCAACTGGGAAAGACAAATAAAAACAATTTATAAATTAGAATGACTTTTCTGTTGAGCAGAAAGGAAAGGAAAACTCCAGCTTTTATTGTTTTTCTCCTCAGACTTAAACTTTATTCCACATCTATTTAAACATTAAAAAAATTACAGTTCAACTTTAGAAGCACAGGTCATAACACAAAAAGAAAGCAAAGTTCCCAGAAACATTTGAAGAAGGAATACTAGTCTTTGAAGTAATCTTACTATAGCATCTAATCATAAAATAATCTCTAATTATCCAATAGTTATAAGTAAAAGGTAAATTCTTTTATAAAACTTAACTACTATTGATCATCACAAGAACAAGTATTTCAACTAAAATATCATAATTAATACCTTGCTGGAAAGGACTAGCTGCTGATACAGTCGTTCCTGGATTTCTTCCACCAGGCTTTCTTCCCCTTTGACCTGAGCTGTGAGCTGAAGATTTCTTCCCTTTGCCCTCTGACCCTCTAGCCTCTGAAACATCTTTTGCACTAGTAGTGTGCGCAGAGACTTCCTGGAAATTTGCATTTGTAAATCGTGCTGCAGTATCTTCCAAGCGCTTCAATGATCCAGATATAGAGTTGCTGCTAGTGCTTGTATAAGTCTAACATTTTGATTGAGAAAGGAAGTAAAAGGAAAAAGAACTGATTAAAATTTGGCTACAGGGGGAAAAAAAGATGGCACATTAATAATAAATAATTATTGGACTTGAAAAATAAACATATGAAAGTTTCAGTTATAAAAACAAGTCAGTCTGCCTAAGAAAATCATGTAAAAACAATTTATTTTAGAGTCTGGTACAAATATTTCTGTTAAAAATGTAGATAATTTATAATATGACTGAGCATCAAATTGCAGCAATTAGTAAAAGTACATATTAGTTGTATTTATTAAGTGACACACAGTAAGCAATACAGAAGATACTTGTTTCTCAAGCAACATAATTTTCAACAAGAACAATCTACTTCTTAGACATGAAATTAAAATCAGCTTTAGTGTTCATCACTGAAAGGCAACAGCTAGAGAGAAGTAAGGTACTACAATTTCACTACCTGACTATATCCATTATATTATACAGATCTAGCACAGGTCAGAGCAAGAATTTTTTAAATTCAGGTGAAGGCTGCTTTTCAAAAGGGAAATATTTAAAACCTTGAAACAGAAAAGATTTCTTCCCAGTATTAAGTTGAGGAAACAGTTACATTTTGCAGTTAAGATTTCTAAAAAAAATTAAAAGTACAATTATACCATAAAATTGATTCACAATCACCCCCTATAATTAGTTATGGTAGGGAAACAAAGCAAGATAAAGACAAATTTAAACAGTTTCCATTTTTAATAATCATTTTAATATAAGATGCATGCAAATAATGACAAATTAAATGACTATGAAAGTGTGATGCCAGATGTAAATTAATCAACATGCTTTGAAATTAAAGATTTATATGGTCCAAAGGGTCAGGGATTTTTGTTGCCATTGTTAAATTGGTGCCTGAACTATAACTAGCCTTAAATTTCTGTTGAATAAATAAATAATTTTCTAATACTTCTATCTGAAATCTCCAATGTAACACAAGTGAAAAATCTGAAAATATGCAAAACTGGAATCTTTCACATATTAACAACCACTCAGTACAAAACATCAGATAAATTTTAAAAACGAGAAAGTGACGATAAAAATCAGGTTTGTTAGCAAATCATTTTTAGCAAATCAGTGTTCAGAAAAAAGGAGTAAGAGGAAACTTCAACTGTTTTGAAAACCAAATCTTTACTACTACTTTTCTGCTACTTGCCCCGTGTTGCTGCTGCACCCCACAGCATCTCACTGCCAAGAATAGATTTTCACCATCAAGTACAAGAGACATTATGATCTCATAAAAAACTAATCACTACTGTAATAAACTATAATCCACAAATAAGAAAAAAGTTTTCAAACTAAATTTCAGGAGAAAACACACTCCCATTTAACAAAACAATCATATTTAAGCTGATTAAATTTCATGGATGACTACCTTTCCCATCCAGACAGGTCACTTTCAAAATCACCTGACACTTCACTTTTCCAATATTTTTTTCCAATAATTCAAGTTGATCCTGAGATTTTCCAACCCACTCATTTGACCCTAGTGAAGTTTAAAAGTCATCTAAAGAAAACACAATGAGGTTCTTCATTCAAGTACTCTATGTGTCAAATAAGGAATAGGAGAGAAAACTGGGTAGAATACCAACAACAGAAATATGCTGTTTCCACATAATCTAAATTAGGGTTGGTCAATTTTCCCAGTCATTTAATAGAATATACTTGCTTACCCCTGAAGTATAAATATGTCCATAAATCCAATGAAAACATGATACTTGGAAGAGAAGGTATTACAAAGAAAGCATTTAATGAAAATTAAACAAATTTCAGTGACCAAAGTCATATTAAATAAAACCATAACGTTTATTTTTTACAAACCTCAACACCTTGTAAGTTTCAAAACAAAAAACAAAAAACAAAAACAAAAACAAAAACTAAAACAAAAACTACAGGGACTTCCCTGGTGGCACAGTGGTTAAGAATCTGTCTACCAATGCAGGAGACACGGGTTCAAGCCCTGGTCCCGAAGATCCCACATTCCGCGGAGCAACTAAGCCCATGCACCACAACTACTGAGCCTGCGCTCTAGAGCCCACACGCCACAACTACTAAAGCTCGCATGCCTAGAGCTCATGCTCCGCAACAAGAGAAGCCACCGCAATAAGAAGCCCACACACCACAACGAAGAGTAGCCCTCACTCACTGCAACTAGAGAAAGCCCGCCTGCAGCAACAAAGACCCAATGCAGCCATAAATAAATAAATAAAATATACATAAATTTTTTTAAAAAGATACCACAGGTTTCTTAGTAAGAAAAAAAAAATAACAAAAAAAAACTTTAGCTGAAGATTCTAACAGTTAAAAAAACTTTTATACATGCCCCCAACATCACAAACCTGTTTCCTCAGTCAGTTTCACAACCTAAGTAACTCTCACAGCATTAGTATCTCATTGTTCTGAGAGCCACTATAGTGCTTAAAAATACATATTCATGTAAATTGACCATAAAATGCAAACTAACTACATCAATTGGTACTCAACTAAGTAAAATATAGCCTTCCTTTTTCTTCTTTTCCACTAGAGAGAAAACTGGATATCTGGCTATATTGACAGTCTTTAGAGAAGTGTATAAACACTTTGTGATTTACAGGCAACTTAATGAATCTTTTAAAATAGACATCTACAATGTGTGTGATTTTTGTTTCATGGCCAACTACAATTATTAGTCCTCAGATGAGATGCAAAGCCAATATACCTACTAAATAGCATTAGTTAGGAACAAAAAATATTTCTAACTTCAAACAAATTTTTAGACTCATAATTAATCAAAGGCTATCAGAGGTAACCAAAGAAATAGCAGTTATTATATTTTAAAGGTATGCTTGCCTTAGGTTTTATTCTACAAGGCTCTGTAATCCATGTTTGGAAGAAGGAGGCAGAGGGAAGGAAAACAAGCAGTAGCTGTGCCTTTCACCAACATGGTGAAACAGAATAATGCTTGTTAAAAATTTTTTTTAAATTATATACTATTCGGGCTTCCCTGGTGGCGCAGTGGTTGAGAATCTGCCTGCTAATGCAGGGGACACGGGTTCGAGCCCTGGTCTGGGAAGATCCCACATGCCGCGGAGCAACTAGGCCCGTGAGCCACAACTACTGAGCCTGCACGTCTGGAGCCTGTGCCCCGCAACAAGAGAGGCACGACAGTGAAAAGGCCCGTGCACCGCAATGAAGAGTGGCCCCCGCACCGCGATGAAGAGTGGCCTCCGCTTGCCACAACTAGAGAAAGCCCTCACACGAAATGAAGACTCAACACAGCCATAAATAAATAAATAAATAAATAAATAAATAAATAAAATTATATACTATTCAAGTCTCTCATAAAAGTCACACATTTTTCACTAGCCCAATTCTTAGGATACAGCACAGAAACTATCAAACATGAAGCACAAAATGAATGAAGACTTTTTAAGGGGGGGAGGGGTGCCAGTAAGCTATGGGACAACATTAAGAAGCCTAATGTACATGCTACTGCAGTACCCAAAAAAGAGCAGGGGGGAGGGAGGGGGAGGGACTTAAAAATAATAATAGCAGGGGGAAAAAAGAAAAAATACAGAAATAATAGAAGAACTATGAAATTTGATGAAAACTATAAATCTACAGATCAACTAACCCCACGTATAAGAAACATAAAGAAAATGCCATGAATGCACATCATAATCATACGGCTTCTCACTACAAACCAACAACAAACAGAAAATGATAAAAGCAGCTGGGGGGGCGGTTAAATATGCTTATGTGCTAAGAAACAAGGATAAGGATGAAAACAGATTTCTCATGAAAAAGATGCAAGCTAGAAAAGAGAAGAGTAAAATCTTCAATGTACTAGAAGAAACAAACTATCATTAACCTAGAATTCTATACCAAGCTAAAATACCTTTCAAAAACACAGGCAAAATAATTGTTTTTCAGATAAAAAAGCTGAAAGAACTAATCACCAGCGGTTAACACTATAGTACATGCTAAAGGTTGTCTTTCAGGCAGGAGGAAAACAACAAAGGAAATGTGGATGTACACAAAGTAATTAAGAGCACTAGAAACAGTAATTACATGGATAAATATAGAAGACTTTTTAATTATTTAAGTCTCTTTATAAGGTAATTGATGATCTAGAGCAAAAATAATAAGAATGAATTGTGAAGTTTATAAAATATGTAAAAATTTTAAAACATGACAAAAACAGGCCCAAAGCCAAAAGGGTAGCAATGGAAGTATATAGTTGTAAGGTTCTTATATAATACATGAAATGGTATAATATCACTTGAAGGCAGACTGTGACAAGCTAAAGATATAGAAACCCTAAAGCAACTAATAAAATAATACAATTATTACTAATCAGCCAAAATGCAATCATACAAAATATTCAATGAGAAAAAAAAGAAAATAGGAAGATGAGAAATAATGGGCAAATTAAAAAGGACTAACAAAGGATAGATTTAAATACAACCATATCAATAATCACATTATATGTAAATTACCTAAACATCCCCATTGAAAGACAGAGATTGTACAGTGAAAAAAGAAACTCAAGACTTTATGTTGTCTACAAGACACCCATTTAAAACATAAATACAGAAGATATTAAAAGTATGGGGAAGACATATCAATCTAACACTAATCCAAAGAAAGCTGAATTCACAACATTAATATCAGACAAAGTACACTTCAGAACAAGAATTACCACCAGGATAAAGAGGTCTATTCATCAAGAGGATATAAAAATCCTAAATGTTTCTGCAAATTATAAGAGACCTTCAAAATAAATGAAGCAAAAACTGAATACAGAAAACAAAGAAACAGCAAAATGTATAGTTATAGTAAGAGAGGTTCATATCTTTTTTTCAATAATTGACTGAACAAACAGACGCAAAAAAATGAGGATATAAAGAACTTAAACAATATAAGTCAACTTGACCTAACTGATATTTATAGAAAAACTTCATACAATAAGAGCAGAATGAATACACATCCTTTTGAAAGCACACAGAAAAACAAAATAATCCATGTTCTGTGTCATTAAGAAAACCTCAAAAAAATTTAAAAGAAATTATAACACAAAGATATTAAATGAGAAATCAACAGTAAGATACGTGAAAAACCCCTAAATATTTCAAAAGTAAATAAAATGCTTCTAAGTAACCTATGGTCAAAGAAGAAATCAAAAAGAAACCATAAGGTATTTGTTCAACTAAGTAAAAATGAAAATACAACATATCGTAACTTGTAAGTGGGGCTTAGAACAAAGTTTTTAGCATTAAATGTCCATATTAGCACTTTCTGGTCAGCATGTAATAAGGAACTTTGAAGTCTTCATTCCATCCTAACAAGTAAAAAGCCTAACAAATTGAAAAGTCAATAACTCTTCTTAGATCCATCAGAGAAGCAAGGTCACAGGGCAAACCACTGCCACCAAAATTAGAGAGAAAGACAGACAGATAAAGGGAATCAGAGCGTACCCAGACAGAAATCTCCATGGCAGCCAGTATCAGGGTAGGAAAACCTCAAGTGTAATTGACAAATTGTTGAAGGCTCAGTGTGGACAAGTCTGAGAGATTAAAAACTCCAGGAAGGGCTTCCCTGGTGGTGCAGAGGTTAAGAATCTGCCTGCCAATGCAAGGGACATGGGTTTGAGCCCTGATCAGGGAAGATCCCACATGCTGCGGAGCAACTAAGCCTGTGCGCCACAACTACTGAGCCCGAGCTCTAGAGCCTGGGAGCCACAACTACTGAGCCCGTGTGCCACAACTACTGAAGCCCGCATGCCTAGAGCCCATGCTCCGCAACAAGAGAAGCCACTGCAATGAGACACCCACACACCACAATGAAGAGTAGCCCTCGCTCACCGCAACTAGAGAAAACATGCGCACAGCAACAGACCCAACACAGCCAAAAATAAATAAATAAAATACATAAATTTATTTTTTAAAAAAGATAAAGGTAAGGCAGAGATAGATCTCATTAAAAAAAAAAAAAAACCAAAAAAAAAAAAAAAAAAAACAACTCCAGGAGGACCCTCACACTTTTCAAGTTTTACCTCCAGGAGCTCTACCAAGTCTTGACAGTGAATACCAGAGGAAAAATATACACTCATGCTTCCAGCAGGGGAGGCAGAAAGGAACTATTCTAACATGTCAAGGTATTCTGTTCTTCTTAATAAGGCCTATTATCAGGAGAATCTATTTTACCAGAGCATAATCTGCTGGGGTTGTATCAGAGCCTCAAGTACGTGAAGGAAGGGAAATACCCAACTACAATCCCCACCAGTATCCTGTCCCAGCAAAGCAGGGTAGGGGGTGAGAATCACTTGTAAGGTTCACAGTCCAGGGGCACAGGCTCACCAAAAGACTGAGAACTAACCACAGGACTATAGAATGCTTCCTGTCCCTCTTACCATCACATTATTAAAGGCCTATTTACCACAGTTCCTTTTATCCAGTAAATCATATACATCTTTTAACAAAAAAACTACAAGGCACACTAAAAGGCAAATACACCGTTGTGAAGAGAACGAACAAACATCAGAAACAAAGACAGAGATGGCAGGACTGTGGGAATTACCAACCCAGAAATTTTTTAAACTATGATTAGTATGCTAAGGGTTTTAACGTAAAAAATAGACAGCACGCAACAACAGATGGATATTGTAAGCAGAAAAAAATTCTAAGAAAAAATTAAAAAGGACTCTTTGAGATAAAAAAACCCATAACAAAAATGAAGAATTCCTTTGATGCGCTCATTAGTAGACTGGGCATGGCTATGGAAAGCATCTCAGAGCGTGAGGATATGAAAATAGAAACTTCCAAAAATGAAAAGCAAAGAGAAAAAGAAACTATGAAACAGAGAACAATATCCAAGAACCACAGGACAACTACAAAAGGTGTAACATAGGTGTAATGGGAATACCAGAAGGAAAAGAAAGGAACAGATGCAGTATTTGAAGCAATAATGACTAAGAATTTAACCAAATTAATGTCAGAAACCAAATGACAGATCTAGGAAGCTCTGAGAATACCAAGATAAATGCCAAAAAGCAAGCAAGAAAACAAAACAACACCTAGGCATATCATATTCAAAATGCAGAAAATCAAAGATAAAAGAAAAAACACTCAAAGAAGCCAGAAGGGGGGAAAGCCTTAACTACAAAGGAGCAAAGATAAGAATTACATCTGACTTCTCTTCAGAAACAATGCAAACAAGGGAGTGATGTGAAACATTTAAAGTGTTGCGAGAAAAAAAACAACCTAGAATTCTGCACACTGCAAAATTATCCTGTAAGCGTGAAAGACAAAGACTTTCTCAGACAAACAAAAATTGAGGGAATTTGTTGCCAGTAGGACTGCTTTGCAAGAAATGTGAAAAGTTCTTCAGAGAGAAGAAAAATGAAACAGGTCAGAAACATGGATTTACATTAAAAAGAGCATCAGAGAATGAATCAGTGAAGGTAAAATTAAACTTTGATTTTTTAAATTCTTAATTGACCTTAACAGATAGCTTGCTCAATGGTTGTATCTGATTATATAGTTTTATGCATTCATATGCTTATGTATGTTCATGTATAAGTGAAATGAATGACAGCATTGACAGAAAAGATGGGAAGGAGAAATTAGGAATATTTTCTTATTATAAGGTACTTGTGCTACCATGAAGCAGTATAGTGTTACTGAAAGACGCCGTAGATACGCTGTAAAGATATATTGCAAGCATGAGGGCAACCATGAAGGAAAACAAGTATAATTGATATATTAAGAAATGAAAAGAAAATGGAATCGTATAAAATGCTCAGTTAAAACCACAAAAGGTAGAAAACATGTGGAAGACAGAAACAGGAACAAAGACCAAGAACAACAAATAAAAAACAGTAACAAGTTTTGTAGATACTAACCTAACTGTATCAACAATCATCCTAAACATAAATGGTCTAAATATGCCAATTAAAAGACAGAAATTGTCAGAGTGGATCAAAAAAACAAGACTCAGGTACAGTAAATATAGAGACACATTGTGATTTAAAAAAAAAAAATCAGTGGATGGAAAAAGGTATAACATGCTATCACTAATCTAAACAAGGCAAGAATAGCTGTATTTCAGACAGAGTAGACTTCACAGCAAGGAAAGTTAACAGGGATAAACAATGACATTATATAACAACAAAGGTATGAAGACTACAAGATGACACAACAATCCTTCATGTGTATGTGCCTAAAAACAAAACATTAAATACATGAGGCAGGGACTTCCCTGGTGGCACAGTAGTTCAGAAATGAAAGACGGAACATTAACTACAGATCTCATGGACATTAAGGGATAATCAAGGAATTTTACACACAAAAAGAAACAGACAATCTGAACAGGCCTGTATCTATTAAAGAAATTTAATTAATAATTAAGCATCCCCACCAAAACACACAAAGCACCAAGACCAGATGGGTTCACTGGTAAATTCTACCAAATTCTTAAGGAAAAAAATTACACCAGTTCTCTACAACCTCTTCCAGAAAACAGAAGCAGAAGAAATAATTCCTAACTCACTCTATGAGGACAGCAATACTATATCAAAACAAAGACATTAGAAGAAAGAAAACACAGAATAATATCACTCATGAAATAGATGCAAAAATTCTCTACAAAGTATTGGCAAATCAAACCCAACAATGTATAAAAAGAATTATAGAGACCTTCAAGATGGCAGAGGAGTAAGATATGGAGATCACCTTCCTCCCCACAAATACATCAGAAATACATCTACATGTGGAACAACTCCTACAGAACACCTACTGAATGCTGGCAGAAGACCTCAGACCTCGCAAAAGGCAAGAAACTCCCCACGTACCTGGGTAGGGAAAAGAAAAAACAAAAAACAGAGACAAAAGAATAGGGACGGGACCTGCACCACTGGGAGGGAGCTGTGAAGGAGGAAAAGTTTCCACACACTAGAAAGCCCCTTCACTGTTGGAGACGGGGGCTGCTGGGGGGGAAGCTTCGGAGCCAAAGATGAGAGTGCAGCAAAAGGGGTGCAGAGGGCAAAGTGGAGAGGCTGCCACACAGAGGATCGGTGCCTACCAGCACTCACCAGCCCGAGAGGCTTGTCTGCTCACCCGCCGGGGCAGATGGCGCTGAAAGCTGAGGCTCGGGCTTCGGAGGTCAGATTCCAGGGAGACGACTGGGGTTGGCTGCGTGAACACAGCCAAAAGGGGGCTAGTGCGCCACGGCTAGCCAGGAGGGAGTTCAGGAAAAATTCTGGACCTGCCTAAGAGGCAAGAGACCATTGTTACGGGGTGCACGAGGAGAGGGGATTCAGAGCACCGCCTAAACGAGCTCCAGAGATGGGCGCAAGCCACGGCTATCAGCGCAGACACCAGAGATGGGTCTGAGACACTAAGGCTGCTGGTGCAGCCACCAAGAAGCCTGTGTGCGAGCACAGATCACTCACTACCCACACCTCCCCTCCCGGGAGCCTGTGCAGCCCACCACTGCCAGGGTCCCATGATCCAGGGACAACTTCCCTGGGAGAACACACAGCGCGCCTCAGGCTGGTGCAACGCCACGCTGGCCTCTGCCGCCGCAGGCTCGCCCCGCATTCCGTACCCCTCCCACCTCCCGGCCTGAGTGAGCCAGAGGCCCCTAATCAGCTGCTCCATTAACCCTGTCCTGTCTGGATGGGGAACAGATGCCCTCAGGTGACCTACACGCAGAGGCAGGATGTAGGTCAAAAAAATCCAAAGCTGAACCCCGGGAGCTGTGCGAATGAAGGAGAGCAAGGGAAATCTCTCCCAGCAGCCTCAGGAGCAGCGGATTAAATCTCCACAATCAACTTAATGAACCTGCATCTGTGGAATACCTGAATAGACAACGAATCATCCCAAATTGATGTGGTGGACTTTGGGAGCAACTGTAGACTTGGAGTTTGCTCTCTGCATCTAATTTCTTTATGATTTTATGTTTATCTTAGTTTAATATTTAGACTTTATTATCACTGGTAGATTTGTTTATTATTGACTTGGTTGCTCTCTTCCTTTTTTTTTTTTAATATAGAGATATATATATTTTTCCTTCTTCTCTTTTAGTGAGTGCGTAGGTGTATGCTTCTTTGTGTGATCCTGTCTGTATAGCTTTGCTTTTACCATTTGTCCTAGGGTTCTGTCTGTTTTTCTTTTTTTTTCTTTAAGTATAGTTTTTAGCGCTTGTTATCATTGGTGGATTTATTTATTGGTTTGGTTGCTCTCTTCTTATTTTTATGATTTTTTAATTTTTAATAGTTTTTTTATTTTAATAACTTTACTTTATTTTATTATTTTTTTCTTTCTTTCTTTTCCTCCCTTTTCTTCTGAGCGTGTGGCTGAAAGGGTCTTGGTGCTCCGGCCAGGTGTCAGGCTGATGATGCCTCTGAGGTGGGAGAGCCAAGTTCAGGACACTGGTCCACCAAAGACCTCCTGGCTCCACATAATATCAAATGGCGAAAACTCTCCCAGAGACCTCCATCTCAATGCTAAGACCCAGCTCCACTCAACGACCAGCAAGCTACAGTGCTAGACACCCTATGCCAAACAACTAGCAAGACAGGAACACAGCCCCATCCATTAGCAGAGAGGCTGCCTAAAATCATAATAAGGTCACAGACAACCCAAAACACACCACCTGATGCGGTCCTGCCCACCAGAAAGACAAGATCCAGCCATATCCAGCATAACACAGGCACCAGTCCCCTCCACCAG
Source organism: Balaenoptera borealis (assembly GCF_965194805.1). NCBI lineage: Eukaryota > Metazoa > Chordata > Mammalia > Artiodactyla > Balaenopteridae > Balaenoptera > Balaenoptera borealis. The sequence goes on along the minus strand of NC_138866.1, from coordinate 171,285,720 downwards.
GAAGCCTACACAACCCACTGAACCAAGCTTAGCCACTGGGGGGCAGACACCAAAAACAACAGGAATTACGAACCTGCAGCCTGCGAAAAGGAGACCCCCAAACACAGTAGGTTAAGCAAAATGAGAAGACAGAGAAACACACAGCAGATGAAGGAGCAAGGTAAAACCCACCAGACCAAACAAATGAAGAGGAAATAGGCAGTCTACCTGAAAAAGAATTCAGAGTAATGAAAGTAAAGATGATCCAAAATCTTGGAAACATAATGGAGAAAATACAAGAAACGTTTAACAAGGACCTAGAAGAACAAAAGAGCAAACAAACAATGATGAACAACACCATAAATGAAATTAAAAATTCTCTAGAAGGAATCAATAGCAGAATAACTGAGGCAGAAGAACGGATAAGTGACCTGGAAGATAAAATAGTGGAAATAACTACCGCAGAGCCGAATAAAGAAAAAAGAATGAACAGAATTGAGGACGGTCTGAGAGACCTCTGGGACAACATTAAACACACCAACATTCGAATTATAGGGGTCCCAGAAGAAGAAGAGAAAAAGAAAGGGACTGAGAAAATATTTGAAGAGATTATAATTGAAAACTTCCCTAATATGGGAAAGGTAATAGCCAATCAAGTCCACATAGCACAGAGAGTCCTATACAGGATAAATCCAAGAAAAAACATGCCAAGACACATATTAATCAAACTATCAAAAATAAATACAAAGAAAAAACATTAAAAGCAGCAAGGGAAAAAAACAAATAACATACAAGGGAATGCCCCATAAGGTTAACAGCTGATCTTTCAGCAGAAACTCTGCAAGCCAGAGGGGAGTGGCAGGACATACTGAAAGTGATGAAAGGGAAAAACCTACAACCAAGATTACTCTACCCAGCAAAGATCTCGTTCAGATTTGATGGAGAAATTAAAACCTTTACAGACAAGCAAAAGCTAAGAGAATTCAGCACCACCAAACCAGCTTTACAACAAATGCAAAAGGAACTTCTCTAGACAGGAAACAAGAGAAGGAAAAGACCTACAAAAACAAACCCAAAACAATTAAGAAAATGGTCATAGGAACATATATACCCATAACTACCTTAAATGTAAATGGATCAAATGCTCCAACAAAAAGACACAGACTGGCTGAATGGATCCAAAAACAAGACCTGTATATATGCTGTCTACATGAGACCCACTTCAGACCTAGGGACACATACAGACTGAAAGTGAGGGGATGGAAAAAGATATTCCGTGCAAATGGAAATCAAAAGAAAGCTGGAGTAGCAATTCTCGTATCAGACAAAATAGACTAAAACAAAGACTATTACAAGCGACAAAGAAGGACACACATAATGATCAAGGGATCAATCCAAGAAGAAAATATAACAATTGTAAATATTTATGCACCCAACATAGGAGCACCTCAATACATAAGGCAAATGCTAACAGTCATAAAAGGGGAAACTGACAGTAACAGGATAATAAGAGGGGAATTTAACACCCCACTTTCACCAATGAACAGATCATCCAAAATGAAAATAAATAAGGAAACACAAGCTTTAAATGATACGTTACACAAGATGGACTTAACTGATATTTATAGGACATTCCATCTAAAAACAACAGAATACACTTTCTTCTCAAGAGCTCATGGAACATTCTGCAGGCTAGATCATATCTTGGGTCACAAATCAAGACTTGGTAAATTTAAGAAAACTGAAATCGTATCAAGTATCTATTCCAACCACAATGCTATGAGACTAGATATTAATTACAGGAAAAAAAAATCTGTAAAAAATACAAACACATGGAGGCTAAACAACACACTACTAAATAACCAAGAGATCACTGAAGAAATCAAAGAGGAACTCAAAAAATACTTAGAAAAAAATGACAATGAAAACACGATGACCCAAAACCTATGGGATGCAGCAAAAGCAGTTTTAAGAGAGAAGTTTATAGCAATAAAACCCTACACCTCAGGAAACAAGAAACATCTCAAATAAACAACCTAACGTTACACCTAAAGCAACTAGAGAAAGAAGAACAAAAAAACCCAAGTTAGCAGATGGAAAGAAATCAAAGATTAGATCAGAAATAAATGAAAAAGAAATGAAGGAAATGATAGCAAAGATGAATAAAACTAAAAGCTGTTCTTTGAGACGATAAACAAAATTGATAAACCATTAGCCAGACTCACCAAGAAAAAAAAGGAAAAGACTCAAATCAATAGAATTAGAAATGAAAAAGGAGAAGTAACAACTGACTCTGCAGAAATAAAAACGATCATGAGAGATTACTACAAGCAACTATATACCAATAAAGTGGACAACCTGGAAGGAATGGACAAATTCTTAGAAAACCACAATCTTCTAAGACTGAACAAGGAAGAAATAGAAAATAGACCAATCACAAGCACTGAAATTGAAACTGTGATTAAAAATATTCCAGGAAACAAAGGCCAGGACCAGATGGCTTCACAGGAGAATTCTATCAGACATTTAGAGAAGAGCTAACACCTATCCTTCTCAAACTCTTCCAAAATATAGCAGAGGGAGGAACACTCCCAAACTCATTCTACGAGGCCACCATCACCCTGATACCAAAAGCAGACAAATATGTCACAAAGAAGGAAAACTACAGGTCAATATCACTGATGAACATAGATGAAACAATCTTCAACAAAATACTAGCAAACAGAATCCAACAGCACATGAAAAGGATCATACACCATGAACAAGTCGGTTTATCCCAGCAATGCAAGGATTCTTTAATATATGCAAATCAATCAATGTGATACACCATATTAACAAACTGAAGGAGAAAAAGCATATGATGATCTCAACAGATGCAGAAAAAGCTTCTGACAAAATTCAAAACCCATTTATGATAAAAAAACCCTCCAGGGCTTCCCGGGTGGCGCAGTGGTTGAGAGTCTGCCTGCCAATGCAGGGGACACGGGTTCGAGCCCTGGTCTGGGAGGATCCCACATGCCGCGGAGCAACCAGGCCCGTGAGCCACAATTACTGAGCCTGCGCGTCTGGAGTCTGTGCTCTGCAACGGGAGAGGCCGCGATGGTGAGAGGCCCGCGCGCCGCAATGAAGAGTGGCCCCCGCTTGCCACAACTAGTGAAAGCCCTCACATAGAAACGAAGACCCAACACAGCCATAAATAAATAAATTAATTAATTTAAAAAAAAAAAAAAAAAAAAAAAACCCTCCAGAAAGAAGGCATAGAGGGAACTTACCTCAACATAATAAAGGCCATATATGACAAACCCACAGCCAACATCATTCTCAATGGTGAAAAACTGAAACCATTTTCTCTACGATCAGGAACAAGACAAGGTTGTCCACTCTCACCATTATTCAACATAGTTTTGGAAGTTTTAGCCACAGCAATCAGAGAAGAAAAAGAAATAAAAGAAATCCAAATCGGAAAAGAAGTAAAGCTATCACTGCTTGCAGATGACACAATACTATACATAGAGAATCCTAAAGATGCTACCAGAAAACTACTAGAGCTAATCAATGAATTTGGTAAAGTAGCTGGATACAAAATTAATGCACAGAAATCTCTTGCATTCCTATACACTACTGATGAAAAATCTGAAAGAAAAATTAAGGAAACACTCCCATTTACCACTGCAACAAAAAAGAATAAAATACCTAGGAATAAACCTACTGATGGAGACAAAAGACCTGTATGCAGAAAACTATGACACTGATGAAAGAAATTAAAGATGATACAAAAGATGGAGAGATATACCATGTTCCTGGATTGGCAGAATCAATATTGTGAAAATGACTATAGTACCCAAAGCAATCTACAGATTCAATGCAATCCCTATCAAACTACCAATGGCATTTTTCACAGAACTAGAACAAAAAATTGCACAATTTGTATGGAGACACAAAAGACCCCAAATAGCCAAAGCAATCTTAAGAAAGAAAAACAGAGCTGGAGGAATCAGGCTCCTGGACTTCAGACTATAAGCTACAGTAATCAAGACAGTATGGTACTGGCACAAAAACAGAACTATAGATCAATGGAACAGGATAGAAAGCCCAGAGATAAACCCATGCACATATGGTCACCTTATCTTTGATAAAGGAGGCAAGCATATACAGTGGAGAAAAGACAGCCTCTTCAATAAGTGGTGCTGGGAAAATTGGACAGGTACATGTAAAAGTATGAAATTAGAACACTCCCTGACACCATACACAAAAATAAACTCAAAATGGATTAAAGACCTAAGTGTAAGGCCAGACACTATCAAACTCTTAGAGGAAAACACAGGCAGAACACTCTATGACATAAATCACAGCAAGATCCTTTTTGACCCAGCTCCTAGAGAAATGGAAATAAAAACACAAATAAACAAATGGGACCTAATGAAACTTAAAAGCTTTTGCACAGCAAAGGAAACCATAAACAAGATGAAAAGACAACCCTCAGAATGGGAGAAAATATTTGCAAATGAAGCAACTGACAAAGGATTAATCTGCAAAATTTACAAGCAGCTCACGCAGCTCAATATCAAAAAAACAAACAACCCAATCCAAAAATGGGCAGAAGACCTAAATAGACATTTCTCCAGAGAAGATATACAGATTGCCAACAAACACATGAAAGAATGCTCAACATCATTAATCATTAGAGAAATGCAAACCAAAACTACAATGCGATATGACCTCACACCGGTCAGAATGGCCATCATCAAAACATCTACAAACAATAAATGCTGGAGAGGGTGTGGAGAAAAGGGAACCCTCTTGCCCTGTTGGTGGGAATGTAAATTGATACAGCCACTATGGAGAACAGTATGGAGGTTCCTTAAAAAACTAAAATTAGAACTACCATACGACCCAGCAATCCCACTACTGGGCATATACCCTGAGAAAACCATAATTCAAGGATTCTACCTCTCACTACTCTATTTCAACATCATACTGGAAGTCCTAGTTTATGTAATAAGACAAGAAAAGAAAGTAAAATGTATACTGATTAGGAAGAATGAAATTAAACTACCTTTTTTTTCAAAGATAACATAATTGTCTATGCAGAAAATCCAAAATTATTGACCAAAAATATTCCTGGAACTAATAAGTGATTAATGTACCCCATCTTCCTTACCCATTCATTTGTTGATGGACGTTTAGGTTGTTTCCATGTCTTGACTATTGTAAACAGTGCTGCAATAAACACTGGGGTGCATATATACTTTCAAACCAAGTTTTCCTCCGGATATATGCCCAGGAGTGGGATTGCTGGGTCATATGGTAGCTCTATTTTTAGTTTTTTAAGGAACCTCCATACCGTTCCAGGAGCATGTATTCTCGCCTGTTTCCCCACAGGCCAGCCTCATTCCTCTAACCCCTGTTACCACAGCGACGCATTTTAAGATACGGCATCCAACGAGATCCTCTCACTTGCTAGCAGTCCCCCCCGCAAGGAACAATAGACGATATGGGAGTTTGGGACTGACATATACACACTGCTGTATTTAAAACGGATAACCAGGGGCTTCCCTGATGGTGCAGTGGTTAAGAATCTTCCTGCCAATGCAAGGGGGACACGGGTTCGAGCCCTGGGCCAGGAAAATCCCACATGCCGTGGAGCAACTAAGCCTGTGTGCCACAACTACCAAGCCTGCACTCTAGAGCCCGCGAGCCACAACTACTGAGCTGGTGAACCACAACTACTGAGCACTTGCACCTAGAGCCCGTGCTCTGCAACAAAAGAAGCCACTGCAATGAGAAGCCTGCACACGGCAACGAAGAGTAGCCCCTGCGCAGCAACGAGACACAACACAGCCAAAAATAAAAATAAATAAATTTATTTTAAAAAAACAGATAACCAACAAGGACCTACTGTATAGTACAGGGAACTCCGCTCAATATTCTGTAATAACCTAAAAGGGAAAAGAACTTGAAAAAGAATGGGGAAAAAAAGATAATACTGTATTTAATGAAATCTAAGAAGCATTAATTACATGATGTACCATTATGTCATGAGACACCGAGGAAGGACAAATGCTACCTGTTCAACCATAACCCATTTTTTTAACTTTGATGTATAATTTTACTTAATGTAAAATAAAATGAAAGCATCAAGCCTTGGAAAAAAAAAAGTGATTATAGCAAGGTTGCAGAATACAAAATCAATATAAAAAAGAAAATTGGTTTCCTATATACCAGCAAGGAACAAATTGAATTTGAAATTAAAAATACAATACCATATACAATAGGTAAATTAAATACTTAGGTTAAATCTAACAGAATATGTATAAGGCCTATATGAGGATACAACAAAACTTTGATGAAAAAAATTAAAGAAGAACTAAATAAATGGAGAGTTATTCCAACTTCATAGATAAGCTGCCAATATCATCATCAAAATGTCAGTTCCTCGCAACTTCATCTACAGATTCAATACAATCTCAATCAAAATTCCAGCAATTTTTTTTTGGTGCATGGATATTGACACAATGATACTATACGTGAAGAAGCAGAAGACCCAAATAGCCAACACAATATTGAAAGACAATTTGGAGTACTGACATTACTCAATTTCAGACTCACTATAAAGCTACAGTAATTAAGACATCATAGTATTGATGGAAGAACAGACAACTAGATCATGGAACAGACACAGAGCCCAGAAACAGACCCACATGAATACTGTCAACTGATCTTTGACAAAAGTGCAAAAGCAATACAGTGAAGCAAAACAGGCTTTTCAACAAATGGTGCAGAACATTAGATATCCACATGCAACAAAAATGAATCTAGACATAGAACTTATAGCCCCTCACAAAAATGAACTCAAAATGGATCACAAACCTAAATGTACAACAGAAAACTATAAAAGTCCTAAAAAATAACATAAGAGAAAACAGGATAACCCTGGGTTTGGTGATAGCTTTTTAGCTACAACACCAAAGGCACGATCCATGAAACAAAGAACTGGTAAGCTGGATTTCATTAAAATGGAAAACTTCTACTCTGCAAAAGTCACTGTCAAGAAAATGAAAAGATAAGCCACAGACTAATAAAAACATTTGCAAAAGACATAGCAGATAAAAAAGACCGTTATCAGGCTTCCCTGGTGGTTCAGTGGTTAAGAATCTACCTGCCAATGCAGCGGACACGAGTTTGAGCCCTGGTCCGGGAAGATCTCACATGCCACGGAGCAATTAAGCCCGTGCACCACGACTACTGAGCCTGTGCTCTAGAGCCCACAAGCCACAACTACTGAGCCTGCGCTCTAGAGCCCGTGAGGCACAACTACTGAAGCCTGCGTACCTAGAGCCCATGCTCCGCAACAAGAGAAGCCACCACAGTGAGAAGCCCGCGCACCACAAAGAAGAGTAGACCCCGCTCGCTGCAACTAGAGAAACCCCATGCACAGCAACGAAGACCCAACGCTGCCAAAAATAAATAAATTTATTAAAAAAAAAGACCATTATCCAAAATACATAAAGAACTCTTAAAAGTCAACAGTAAGAAAACAACCAATCTGATTTTTAAAAGGGCCAAAAACCTTGATAGACACCTCACCAAAGAAGATACACAAATGACAAATAAGCATAAGAAAAGATGCTACACATCCTATGTCAGCAGAGAAATGCAAATTTTTAAAATAAATTATTTATTTTTGGCTGCGTTGGGTCTTCATTGCTGTGTGCAGGCTTTCCCTAGTTTTGGCAAGCAGTGGTTACTCTTTGTTGTGGTGCATGGGCTTCTCACTGCGGTGGCTTCTCTTGTTGCGGAGCACGACTCTAGCTGTACGGGCTTCAGTAGTTGTGGCATGCAGGCTCAGTAGTTGTGGCTTGCAGGCTCTAGAGCGCAAGCGCAGTAGTTGTGGCACACAGGCTTAGGTGCTCCACGGCATGTGGGATCTTCCCGGACCAGGGATCGAACCTGTGTCCCCTGCATTGGCAGGTGGATTCTTAACCACTGTGCCACGAGGGAAGTCCGAAAAATGCAAATTTAAACAATGTTAACAACACTAATAACTGGTAAGGATGTAGAGAAAAATAAACTCTATTCATTGCTGGCAGGGATGCAAAATGATTCAGCCATTTTGGAAAACAGTTCGGCAGTCTCTTATAAAACTAAACATATCAGGGAATTCCCTGGCGGTCCAGTGGTTAGGTCAGGGAACTAACATCCCACAAGCAGTGTGGTGCAGCCAAAAAAAAAACCAAAAACCAAACAAACAAAAAAACAAAACTAAACCTATGATCCAGCAATTACACTCCTTGATTTTTAACCAAAGGAGGTGAAAAATTGTGTCCACACAAAAATCTACATGTGGATGTTCATGGCAGCTTTATTCATAACTGCCAAAACTTGGAAGCAACCAAGATGTCCTTTTATATGTAGATGAATGGATAAATAAACTGTGGTACATCCAGACAATGGAATATTATTCAGTTGTAGGAAAAAAATCAGCTATCAAGCCTTGAAAAGACAGACGAATTTTTTTTCTGATTTATTTTTAAATTTATTTATTTATTATTTTTGGCTGTGTTGGGTCTTTTTTGCTATGTGTGGGCTTTCTCTAGTTGTGGCAAGCGGGGGCTACTCTTTGTTGTGGCGTGCAGGTTTCTCACTGCGGCGGCTTCTCTTTGTGGCGGAGCACGGGCTCTAGGCGCACGGGCTTCAGTAGTTGTGGCTCACAGGCTCTACAGCACAGGCTCGGTAGTTCTGGTGCACGGGCTTAGGTGCTCCGCAGCATGTGGAATCTTCCTGGCCCAGGGCTAGAACCTGTGTCCCCTGCATTGGCAGGCGGATTCTTAACCTCTGCAGCTCCAGGGAAGCCCAAGACAGATGAATCTTGAATGGATATTACTAAGTGAAAAAATCTAGTCTGAAAAGGCTACATATTATATGATTCCAACTATATGATATTCTGAAACAGGCAAAATTATGAAGACAGTAAAAATTTTTGTGGTTGTCAGGACTTGGGAAGAAGGAGGAATCAATAGGTAGAAGATGGGATTTCCAGGGTAGTGAACTCTTCTGCAGGATACTATAATGGCAGATACATGTTATTATACATTTGTTAAAAACCACAGAATAGAATGTACAACATCAAAACTGAACCCTAATGCCAACTGTGGATTTTAAGCCTTAATGATGTGTCAGTGGAAGTTCACAGATTGTAACAAATGTACCACTCTGGTGTGGGATGCTGACAGTGGGGGAAAGTGTCAGGAGTTATACAGGAAATCTCTATACTTTCCGGTCAATTTTTCTCTGAATCTAAAACCACTCTAAAAAATAAAGTTTTTTTTAAGCTGCCTATTTTAGAGAAAAGAAAGGTCCTGAATAAATTCATATTAACCTTAATAAATTAGAAAATGAAGAGTAAAAGAAACCCAAAGCAAGCAGTAAAAAGGAAAAAATAAAATTAGAAGAGAAATCACTAAAATATAAAACATAAAAACAACAGAGAAAAATCACTGGAACCAAAAGCTAATAATTTAAGATCATAAAAATTCATAGCCAGCCTGGTTAGAAAAAAGAGAAAAGACTGTCAAAGCTCACTCAAGAAGAAATAGATAACCTGAATATAGCCCTATATCTATTTTTTTTAAATGAAATTACAGTTGAAAACGTTCCTCTAAAGAAAACTCTAGGCCCAGATGGCCTTAAAAGTGAATACTAGTGGGAGTTCCCTGGCAGTCCAGTGGTCAGGACTCTGCACTCTTACTGCCAAGGACCCAGGTTTAACCCCTTGTCAGGGAACTAAGATCCCACAAGCTGTGCAGTGCAGCAAAAAGAAAAAAAAAAAAGTGAATACTATCAAACATTAAGAAATATTACCAAATTTACATAAACTCTTCCAGAAAACAAGAGTGAATACGTGCAATGCATTCTATAAGGCCAGCATTCCTTTTGAAACCAAAACCAAAGACACTGTAAGAAAATATGGGTCAATATCCCTCATGAATACAGAGGCAAAAATTCCTGTACAATTTCTAAAAGTAGAATCAAACAGTATATAAAAATGGTAATATATCAAGACCAAGTGGGATTTCCCCAGGAATGCAAGGTTTTTTCAACACTGGAAAAATCAACCCTTGAAAAATCAACATACTTCATCATATTAACAGATTAAAAAAGGAAAAAAATTAATCAATATATCTATTAAAAATATATAAACAGTCTCTTCAGCAAGAGGTGCTGGGAAACCCTCATGTCAATCAATGAAATCAGAACACTGACACCATATACAAAAATGAACTCAAAATAGCTTTAAGACCTAAATGTAAGACATGACACTATAAAACTCCTATAAGAGAAGAACATAGGCAAAACATTCTGTGACATAAATCATAACAATATTTTCTTAGATCAGTCTCCCAAGGAAAAAGAAATAAAAAGCAAAAATAAACAAATGGGGCCTAATCAAACTTAAAAGCTTTTGCACAGTGAAGGAAACCATCAACAAAACCAGAAAGAACCTACAGACTGGGAGAAAATGTTTGCAGACGATGCAACCAACAAGGGCTTAATTTCCAAAATATACAAACAGTTCATGTATGAAGTTCATGTTCAACTCAATGTCAGAAAAACAAACAACATAATCAAAAAATGGGCAGAAGACCTAAACAGATTGCTCCAAAGAAGACATACAGATGGCCAAAAGGCACATGAAAAGATGCTCAACACTGCCAATTATTAGAGAAATGCAAATCAAAACCACAACAAAGTATCACCTCACACCAGTGAGAATGGCTATTAAAGAGTCTACAAATAATAAATGCTGGAGAGGGTGTGCAGAAAAGGGAACCCTCCTACACTGTCAGTGGGAATGTAACTTGGTGCAACCACTACGGAAAACAGTACGGAGGTTCCTTAAAAAACTAAAAATAGAACTACCATATGATCCAGCAATCCCACTTCGGGGCATATATCTGGAGAAAAACTTGGTTCAAAAGTATACATGCACACCAATGTTCACTGCAGCACTGTTTACAATAGCCAAGACATGGAAACAACCTAAATGTGCACTGGCAGATGAATGGATAAAGAAGATGTTGTGTACACACACACACACACACACACGTTCACAGATTAGAAGACTCAATATTCCTGAGGTATCAATTCTCCCCCAAAACGATTTGAAGATTCATTACAGTTCAAGTCAAAATACCAGCAGTTTTGTTTTTTTTGTTTTTTTGTTTTTTTGTTTTTTTTTTTTTATAGCTACTTTATTTATCTATCCATTTTTGGCTGTGTTGGGTCTTCAGTTCGTGCGAGGGCCTTCTCTAGTTGCGGCAAGCGGGGGCCACTCTTCATCGCGGTGCGGGGACCGCTCTTCATCGCCGTGCGCGGGCCTTTCACTATCGCGGCCCCTCCCGCTGCGGGGCACAGGCTCCAGATGCGCAGGCTCAGTAGTTGTGGCTCACGGGCCCAGCTGCTCCGTGGCATGTGGGATCTTCCCAGACCAGGGCTCGAACCCGTGTCCCCTGCATTAGCAGGCAGATTCTCAACCACTGCGCCACCAGGGAAGCCCTACCAGCAGTTTTATTTCTACAAATTGACAATTCTAAAATTCATATAAAAATGCAGAGAACCTAGATCAAACAACTGAAAGAGAACAAAGTTGGAAGTGGACCCTATCTGACCTCAAGGGTCATTATAAAGCCACAGTAATCAAGATTGTGTGGTATGGAACAGAACAGAGTCCAGAAAGAGACCCATACATATATGGTCAACTGGTTTTATACAAATGGGAGTAAAGGTAATTCAGTGGAGAAAGGACAGTCTGTTCCACAAATGGCTCAGGAAAAACTGAATATCAGTATTCAAATAAGTGGACTTTGATGTGTAACTCACATCATATGCAAAAATTAACTCAAAAAGGATCATCGACCTAAATGTAAAACATAAAAATATAAAACTTCTAAAAGAAAACATATAACATATCTGATAAAGGATTTGCATCAGAACATATAATGTCTCACAAAACTCAGTAATAAGAAAACAAACAAACCAATAAAAAGGAAAAAATAAATAAATGGCAAATATTCACATGAAAAGATGTTTAACATAATTTAGGCCATTAAGGAAATGCAAATCAAAACCACAATGAGAAACTGATACATACCCGCTAGAATGGCTAAAATTAAAACGACTGATTATACCAAGTGTTGCAGAGAATGTAGAGGAACAAGAACTCTCGTACACTGATGGTAGAATTGTTAAATGGTATAACCACTTTGGAAGATAGTTTGACACTGTCTTAAATAATTAAGGGCATACCTACCATGTGACCCAGCTATTCTACTCCTTGGTATTTATGCAAGAAAAATTAAAGTGCATGCCCATACAAATATTGTACAATGTTCCTAGCAGCTTTATTTTTAATAGCCCAAAACTGGAAACAACCTGAATGTCTATCAATTATTAAATGGATTAACAAATTATGGTATGTCCATACAACAGAATACTAGTCAGGAATAAAAGGGAATGAACTCTTCATACACACAATATGGATGAGTCTCAAAATAATTATGCTGAGTGAAAGAAGTCAGATAAAGAAGTATACATACTATATGTTTCCATTTTTAACATTCTAGAAAATTCAAACTAATTTACAGTGACAGAAAAAACAACAATAGTTGCCAGGGCAAGGGTAGTCGTGCGAAGGCAAGAAGGGGATTACACTAAGTCACAAGGAAACTTTTGCTAATCATTTAGCAAATCAATTCACAAATTTCCCACTTCAAATATGTGCAATTTATTGTATGTCAATTTTACTTCAAGAAAGCTAACAAAAGGTCCAATGTATTTGATACACTAAAATTTTGAATACTTATTTTATCATAAGATTATTGTGTATGTGTGTGTATTTCCTTAAAAATTAAGTCTCCAAAAAAAATTTGTTGAAGGATGATTAGCATTCAAGGGTGTTGTGTTGCTGAATAACACAAGAAAAGAACAAAGAGACTGACATATACTAAAAACATAGTGGATAAATCTACACCTGGATTTCTTAGTAACTTAAAAGTTCTACAGATTTCTTTAAAAGTTAATCTTTAAAGAAGCATATTAGAAGTTTTTAAACATTAAGAAATCAATTAACCTATTTTACAGAAAAATGTTTGTTCTACTATCAAAAAATCTTAGAAAAACAGCATAAACTTTAACAGTTATTTAAAAGTTATACTTACTGAAAGGCCAAGAGATACAAGAAAACAGAACTTAACTATGGCTTTCCCTCATTCAAAGATTTTTTTCAGAAAAATAACACTGACACCAAACAAATCGGCACAAGGTAAAGAGCTAAGAATTTCTTCTCTTATCCTTCCTTGGCAATATACCCTTCTACTAACACTATGGAAAGAAGGAAACAGATTTGAAGTACTCAGAAAGACCAAACTGAGGAAATCAGGGGAAGCAACCACACTGTCCTACAAACACAAGGTGAGCCTCCTTTTCTGCTTTCTCAACTTGATGTATTATATTAAAGGATTCCCTTAATTCAAGTCTCTTCAGAATCTAATCCCATCTGTTCCATCTAATCCTCTTATACCTAAAAACCTAAACCTCCCAATGACAGAAACAACAAGCTGTGTTTTCCAGGAAGGACACTTACATATACAATCTTAATGATTAATATTAAAATCCTACTCTGTTCCTAGTGACTTTTATATATCTATGTATCACCAGGAGTACACTACCACGGTTATCAAGGATTTATGTGAAAATATTATACTGATAAATTAAAGTTGCAGTATTTAAAGGATTACAGTGACACCACATTGACATGGTGGTGACATCGAGGCATTTACTTGCTGCTAATTTCTAGCCTGAAAAATGTTTAGAGTCAAAAAAGGGTTAAAAATTAGACATAAAGTACAATTAAAAATTTTAAGACCGGCAGAGTCGATTCTAAGTTAATAAAGAAATAAAATGGAATTTTGCCTTAAGGTGTAAGAAATGACAAATGTAAGGTTCAAAAATGTACAATCGAAACTGGCTATAGAGTACAGGTATTTAAAAACTGCAATAGTAAATTAAACTTCCCAGTGACTCAATTTAAATGTGCTCTACAAATTTTAACCATGGGGTCTAAAAGGAGCCTTGAAGATCAGAATATAACTCAGCCATACATTCCTTGACGTAGCCCTATGTTTCCATCAATAGAAGGTAATAAAAAGTGTGGTGAACCAACAGTAAAGGAACACTGCCCTCCTAAAAGGAATCTATGGCTCAAATCCTCTACCATCCATCCACTGGGTCAAGAAGCAGCCCAGGGCTTCCCTGGTGGCACAGTGGTTGAGAATCTGCCTGCTAATGCAGGGGACACGGGTTCGAGCCCTGGTCTGGGAAGATCCCACATGCCACGGAAAAACTAGGCCCGTGAGCCACAACTACTGAGCCTGCGCGTCTGGAGCTTGTGCTCCGCAACAAGAGAGGCCGCGACAGTGAGAGGCCCACGCACCGTGATGAAGAGCCACCCCCGCTCGCCGCAACTAGAGAAAGCCCTCGCACAGAAATGAAGACACAACACAGCCAAAAATAAATAAATAAATAAATAAAAATTTTTTTAAAAGGAGCCCACACTACCTACCCCTTTCAAATACTCAAGGCCTGGGCTTCCCTGGTGGCGCGGTGGTTAAGAATCCACCTGCCAATGCAGGGGACACGGGTTCGATCCCTGGTCCGGGAAGATCCCACATGCCGCGGGGCAACTAAGCCCATGAGCCACAACTACTGAGCCCATGTGCTGCAACTACTGAAGCCCATGTGCCTAGAGCCCATGCTCCGCAACAAGAGAAGCCACCGCAATGAGAAGCCCGCACACCACAATGAAGACCCAACACAGCCAAAAATAAATAAATAAATTTTAAAATTTATAAAAAAATACTCAAGGCCTCACCAGATTATCTGCCTTAAATATCCAAGGGTTAATCTGATTATGACTTTACCAAAAGACAGACTCCAGGTCAATCCTCACCTGCCTCTTTGCCACTCCCTAACAGAAAGCCCAGAATCCAGTTTAATCCTCACCTGCGTCTTTCTCACTCAGCCATGAATATTTTGTCCACACACCCCCGCCGCTCCCTCCTCAACAGCTGAAACCCTTCCACTGTTCTCTCTGGAACTCAGAATGATCAGGAAAAGCTGCTATATTAAACTCAACCTTGGGACTGCCATGGTGGTCCAGTGGTTAAGACTCCACACTTCCAATGCCGGGGGCCCAGGTTCGATCCCTGGTCAGGGAACTAGATTCCCACATGCTGCAACTAAGACATGGCACAGCCAAATAAATAAATAAATATTAAAAAATAAATAAGCTCAACCTTTTCTCAGAATATTCCCTGCAGATTCTTGCTCTAACAAAACCAGGGGTCGCCCTGAACATCCTGTTTACCTCACAGTTACTTCAAGTAATGGATACTCTACTCCAGCTACTCTACTCTGGTTTCACTGGCTATGCAGGTGGGCTGGGTTCTCTTGCTCTTCAATGCTGATTCTAAACCCCTCTCTCAGGCTTCCATGGTGGTGCAGTGGTTGAGAATCCGCCTGCCAGTGCAGGGGACACGGGTTCGAGCCCTGGTCTGGGAAGATCCCACATGCCACGGAGCAACTGGGCCCGTTAGCCACAACTACTGAGCCTGCGCGTCTGGAGCCTGTGCTCCACAACAAGAGAAGCCGCGACAGTGAGAGGCCCGCGCACCGTGATGAAGAGCGGCCCCCGCTTGCCGCAACTAGAGAAAGCCCTGCACAGAAATGAAGACCCAACACAGCCAAAAATAAATAAATTAAATTTAAAAAAAATAAAAATAAACCCCTCTCTCTCTGAAGCCCTCCAGGTATAAAACCTCAAAACATCAGACCTTATCACTCACTAGGTCTCACTGTTACAGTTATTATCAATCCCTCAGAGCAGAATTTGGAAAAGTACAAGTTTAGTTGTATTTTGGGTCTTATTTAAGGCACATGGGATCTTTGTTGCCGAGTGCGGAATCTTCATTGCAGTGTGTGGGATCTTTAGTTGCAGCATGTGGGGTACAGTTGCCTGACCAGGGATCAAAGCCAGGGCCCCTGCATTGGCAGCATGGTGTGTTAACCACTGGACCACCAGGGAAGTCCCAGCCTTTTTTTGTTGTTGTTGAATTGTATGAGCTGTTTGTATATTTTGGAAATTAAGCCCTTGTTGGTCGCATCATTTGCAAATATATTCTCCAAGTCCAAAGGTTGTCTTTTTGTTTTATTTATGGTCTCCTTTGCTGTGCAAAAGCTTGTAAGTTTGATTAGGTCCCATTTGTTTATTTTTGCTTTTATTTCTATTGCCTTGGGAGACTGACCTAAAAAAACACTGGTACAATTTATTTCAGAGAATGTTTTGCCTGTGTCCTCTTCTAGGAGTTTTATGGTGTCCTGTCTTATATTTAAGTCTTTAAGCATTTTGAGTTTATTTTTGTGTATGGTGTGAGAGTGTGCTCTAACTTCACTGACATGCAGCTGTCCAACTTTCCCAACACACTTGCTGAAGGGGCTGTCTTTTACCATTGTATATTCTTGCGTCCTTTGTCAAAGACTGTCCATAGGTGTGTGGGTTTATTTCTGAGCTCTTTATTCTGTTCCACTGACCTGTATGTCTGTTTTTGTGCCACTACCACACTGTTTTGATTACTGTAGCTTTGTAGTATTGTCTGAAGTCTGGGAGGGTCATAACTCCTGCCTTGTCCTTTTTCCTCAGGATTGCTTTGGCGATTCTGGGTTTTTTATAAAGTTTCCATATAAATTTTATAATTATTTGTTCTAGTTCTGTGAAAAATGTCATGGGTAATTTGATAGGGATCACATTAAATCTATAGATTGCTTTGGGTAGTATAGCCATTTTAACAATATTAATTCTTCCAATCCAAGAGCAGGGGATATCTTTCCATTACTTTGAATCATCTTCAGTTTCCTTTATTAAGGTTTTGTAGTTCTCAGCATATAAGTCTTTTACCTCTTTGGTGAGGTTCACTCCTAAGTTTCTTTTTCTTTTTTGAAGCAATTTTAAAAGGGATTGTTTGTTTGCATTCTCGTTCTGTTATTTCATTGTTACTGTAAAGGAATGCAACTGATTCCTGTATGTTAATCTTGTATACTGTTACCTTGCTAAATTCGTTTATCAGTTTTTGTGTGGAGTCTTCAGGGTTTTCTACATATAGTATCATATCATTTGTGTATAATGACAGCTTTACCTCTTCCCTACCAGTTTGAATACCTTTATTTCTTTTTTTTGTCTGATTGCTGTGGCTAAAACTTCCAATACTATGCTGAAGAGAAGTGGTGAGAGTGGGCATCCTTGTCTTGTTCCAGATTTGAGCAGGAATGCTTTCAGCTTTTCAACGTTGAGTATTACATTCGCTGTGGGTCTGTTGTAAATAGCTTTTATTATGTTGAGATATGTTCCCTCTAGAACCACTTTTGCAAGATGCTCATCATCACTAATTATTAGAGAAATGCAAATCAAAACCACAATGAGGTACCACTTCACACCAGTCAGAGTAGCCATCATTAAAAAGTCTACAAATAACAAATGCTGGAGAGGCTGTGGAGAAAAGGGAACACTCTTATACTGCTGGTGGGAATGTAAATTGGTGCAGCCACTATGGAAAACAGTACGGAGGTTCCTCAAAAACTAGAGTTGCCATATGATCCAGCAATCCCACTCCTGGGCATATACCCAGACAAAACTATAATTCGAAAAGCTCCATGGCACCCTTATGTTCACAGCAGCACTATTTACAATAGCCAAGACGTGGAACCTAAATGTCCATCAACAGACAAATGAATAAAAAACATGTGGTATACACTGGGTTGCCCAAAAAGTTTGTTCCGGTTTTTCCATAAGATTTTACAGGAAAACCCAAACGAACTTTTTGGACAACCCTAAACACACACAAACACATACACACACACACACACACTGGAATATTGCCCAGCCATTAAAAAGAATGAAATAATGCCATTTGCAGCAGCATGGATGGACCTAGAGATTATCATACTAAGCAAAGTAAGTCAGAAAGAGAAAGACAAATATCAGATGATATCACTTATATGTGGAATCTAAAATACGACACAAATGAACATATCTATGAAACAGAAACAGACTCACAGACATAGAGAACAGACTTGTGGTTGCCATGGGGGAGGGATGTGGAGGAGGAAAGAATTGGAAGTTTGGCGATTAGTAGATGCAACCCATTATATATAGGATGGATAAATAACAAGGTTCTACTGTACAGCACAAGGAACTATATTCAGTATCCTGTGATAAGCCATAATGGAAAAGAATATGAAAAAGAATATGTATATATGTATGGCTGTGTCACTTTGCCATACAGAAAAAATTAACACAACACTGTAAATCAACTATACTTCAATTTAAAAAAATTTAAAAAAGAACACAAGTACCATACCCAAAACTGAATTCCTCTTCTTCCCCTAAACCTACCACACCCACAGTCTTTCACATCTTTGTCAACAGCAGTTCCATTCCTTCTAGTTATGTGGGCTAACATCTTTGGAACCATCTTTGGATCCTCTTTCTCTTACACCTCTTATCTATAAGAAAGTTACATGGGTTCTACTTTTGAATGTATTCATAACCTGATCACCTTTCACCACCCTCCAGTGTCACCACCATCCCTTTCTGGATTATTGCAATAACCTCCTAATGGCCTCCCTCCTTTCATTCTTGACTCTCTATAGTCCATTTACAACAAAGCAGCCACAGGTTCTTACAAAACCTAAGTAACACCATGTTACATCTCAGATCAGAACTCTTTAATGGAGGGGTTCCCAACCCCCAGGCCGGTACCAGTCCATGGCCTGTTAGGAACCGGGCTGCACAGCAGGAGGTGAGTGGCAGGCGAGCAAGCGATGCTTCATCTGTATTTACAGCCGCTCCCCACTGCTCGCATTACTGTCTGAGCTCCGCCTCCTGTCAGATCAGCAGCAGCATTAGATTCTCAAGGGGGAAGAACCCTACTGTGAACTGTGCATGTGAGGGATCTAGGTCGCGTGCTCCTTATGAGAATCTAATGCCTGATGATCTGAGGGGGAGATGAGGCGGTGATGCTAGCACTGGGGAGCGGCTGCATATACAGATCATCATTAGCAGAGAGGTTTGACTGCAGAGACCATAATAAATCAATCGCTTGCAGACTCATATCAAAACCCTATCAGTGAGAGGCAAGTGAAAACTAGCTCAGGGCTCGCACTGATTCTGCATTATGGTGAGTTGTATAATTACTTCACTATATATTACAATGTAATAATAATAGTAATAAAGTACACAATAAACTTAATGCACCTGAATCATGCCGAAACCACCCCCCACCACCCCCCATCTGCGGAAAAATTATCTTCCACAAAACCAGTCCCTGGGGCTTCCCTGGTGGCGCAGTGGTTGAGAATCTGCCTGCCAATGCAGGGGATACGGGTTCGTGCCCTGGTCTGGGAAGACACCACATGCCGCAGAGCAACTAGGCCCGTGAGCCACAACTACTGAGCCTGCGCGTCTGGAGCCTGTGCTCCGCAACAAGAGAGGCTGCAACAGTGAGAGGCCCGCGCACCGCGATGAAGAGTGGTCCCCGCTCGCCGCAACTAGAGAAAGCCCTCCCACAGAAATGAAGACCCTACACAGCCAAAAATAAAAATATAAATAAATAAATACATACATACATACATACATACACACATACATACCAGTCCCTGGTGCCAAAAAGGTTGGGGACCGCTGCTCTAATGGCTATCTTTTCACTCAGACTAAAAACTACGTCCTTCCACTGGCTTATACAGCCCTATGTGACTAGCCTCTCATCCTGGCCTCTTCTCCTACTGCACCCATCCCACCTCCCTTTCTCACTCTGTCCCAGCTGCCCAACACCATCCCCACTTGCTTTCTTGTTAACCACATGATTATAATCTTAATAATATTTAACATTTACTAAGTAATATTTACTATGAACCAGACATTGTTCTAACTGCTTTATACGCATTACCTCATTCAATTCCAACAATTATCTCCCCCACTTTAACGAATGATGAAATTGAGTTACAAAGAGGTTAATTAACCTAAGAGCTTGGTCTGTAAGTGGTGAAGCCAAAATTCAAAATCACAGGTGGACAAAGCCCACTGCACAGCCTAAAGTTTACATCTCAGTGATGCCCCCCGCTTGTTATCCTCACTTAACATTCTTCAGAAATAAGCACAGAATAAACAGAAGATAGAATAAAGGACTAAGAATGGAAATCCTAAAGCACTTGATGTAGGGTTAGAGAGGTGGAAATGCTTAGAAGAAACCAGGACACTTCCTCAAGTATTTTCAAAATTCAGCACATAACTAGTTAAACAGTAAAAGTCAGCACATAACTAGTTATTATGTAAAACAAAATATGACACTTAAAACTTACTTTTTCTGTAGTAACAGTCAAGGAAGGAACCAATGCAGGTGATGGTTCTGGTTGCTTCTTGTGTTTTTGTTTGTGTTTGTCCTTTTCTTTGTATTTCTAAAAGTGAATAGAAGTAAAATCCAATTTAAATTTAAATCATAATCCATATATATACAATAAAGATGAGATTTCTATATAATTGTGTTTAAGTAATTTACAGTGTTAACAAATATTTGTCAAAAATAACAAAATCACTTCTAACCATGATATTATTTTAAATATAAACAATACTAGTAATATACTTATGGTATTACTATATATATTACTACATATTAAAATATATAGTAATACTAGTATAACTTATTTTAAGGTGACTTCAGTTCCCTTATCCTTGACCAATGTAGAACAATATATAAACAACTGAAGTCTACAATTATTTGCTACTTTTATATCTGACAAACTTTTTCTTCTGTTAAAAACACCAAATACTGTTGCATACATTTCATAAATAGCACTTTAAAATTTACATAGCCCTCTGACATGCACTATCACATCATAATGATGTCGGATTCTCCATCACCATGCTTTAAATTCTATGGCCCACAAACTACAGAACAGGGCATAGAAACTCAGGCAAAAAATTCTTTCTGAGGTTTACTCCAAAAATAGATGAATTAGTTATCTCTGCTAAAACTGATGAATTGAAATATAACAAAGGAATTCAATTAATAAGAAATTAATTACATATTAGGAGCCCAACCTTATTTAACATCAAAAACTTTTAACCAAATCATTCTCAGATGTTTGAATCAGTAGGTAAGAGTCAGTATTTGGTGTGAAGTTTACTACTATTTAGTTAATTCAACTTATTTGTCATAGTTCATAAATTTAAACATTTGGAGCACTTAATCTATTCAAGGCATGAAAGAATAATATCACTGGCCCTGCCCTAAAACAGATTACATACCAGCAAAACAAAAAGCATAAGAATTAAGGATAGATGTTTTACTATAATACCCAAGAGTACTGCCACTCTTTGCTTTTAACTCCTGATTTAATAAGTACATTAGATACCTCTTGACTGCAATGTTAATACTTTAGTAAAAGAAAATGTAAAATAACACAATAATAGTTTTTATTCAGATTTTTTAGGAAATTTTCTTACTATGAAGATATTTTAACTGTGACAGATCATAAGATCATAAGGACTCATGCCTCCAATTCTTTGTAATAGGATGTCATGTACAAGTTCTGGAGCCAAGAAGACCCTTGAGAAGTCTTCTATGTCTTTCACCTTTGCCCCCTTAGGTCCCAGTCATCATGTAAAGAGTCTGAATAAGAACAAGATAAACAATCTCTACAATCTTGGAAAGCACACGAGAGTAATAAGTAAAGTATGCATGTGTAAATCTATGAAAATGTGAATGTATGGAAGTCATCATGAAATAACACAGAACTTTTTGGTCCTCTGTAATACGCCAAGAAATACATCCTGAGATGAAGATTGCAAATGCTCAGTGGAAGAGACTATGAATAGATTATATTCATAATATTGGCCGGTAAAATATGAATCAACGCAGTCTAATGACTTTCACACTAAAAAGATAGGCTGATTTTAATAGAACAAAAGGAAATTCCAGGAAAATATTCAATTAATATAAATATTTAGCATATGACAAAGACGGGATTCCAAATCAGCAAGGAAAGACTGAAATTATTTAATAATGGTACTACAATAACTGGTTAATAATTTAGGGGAAAGTATCTTATACAAAGTAAGACAAAATCCAAATGGATTACTTTAAAGAGTTAAATAAAAATTAAAATAATCTAAGAGGTTAAAGGAAATATTTTTTAAAACTTTAAAGAAAGACTTTTTCTAAGAGTAAAAAACTCACTAAAAAATCAGAAATGGATACCGTATGCTAACTCACATATATGGAATCTAAAAACACGGTACTGATGAACCTAGTGGTGGGTCAGAAATAAAGACACAGACATAGAGAACGGACTTGAGGACACAGCGGGGGAAGGGGAAGCTGGGACGAAGTGCGAGAGTAGCATTGATATATATACACTACCAAATGTAAAATAGATAGCTAGTGGGAAGCTGCGGCATAGCACAGGGAGATCAGCTCAGTGCTTTGTGACCACCTAGAGGGGTGGGATAAAGAGGGTGGGAGGGAGGCTCAAGAGGGAGGGGATATGGTTCACTTTGATTCACTTTGTTGGACAGCAGAAACTAACACAACATTGTAAAGCAACTATACTCCAATAAGATTAAAAAGAAAATCAGAAATGGAAAAGGCAGTTTTAGCTATTCAAATTCAAAATACTTCTACATCAATTTAAAAACCATTAAAAAGCTAAAAACAAACTGAGAAGTGAGTTAGTATGTTCCGTATTTCAGTGCTGTTTAAATTTTTTATAAATCAGTAAGAAAAAATATATATGCCATAAAGCAATGTACAAAGGGCAATTTATAAAAGAAACAGAGTCACTAAGCAACAATAACAAAGAATGTGCAACCCAACTACTAGAGAACTTAATGGTAATATTTTTCTATTACCTAGTGATCAAAATTGTTGGGGTTTTGCTTATAATAAGACCCAATGTCGCCCAAGTTACAATGAAATGAGTACTTGCATACATTACTTGAGAGAATGTAAAAATGCAAAGGACCATTTTAAAGGTAAGAGTTAGAAACCATGAATACATTATCTGATTTAGTAACTTCACCTTTAGGAAGTGAACAAAGGTTTAAATACAGTTTATTATGCTACTATTTGTGATGAGAAAAAACCTGAAAACAATCTGAATGTCCAACGACACAGATGTGGTTGAAAAAATTATTATACAACCATGTAATGGCCACTTAAAAAGCATGTTCTGAAGGAATATTTAAAGATTTGGGAAAATGGTTAATATGATATGAATTTTGCTTTAAAATTTTATGCAAGGAGCCAAAGAAATATGAGAAAGAAGAACAAATCTGGAGGCATCACAGGCCCTGATTTCAAACTATACTGCAAAACTATGGTAATCAAAATACTATGGTACTAGCACAAAAACAGACACACAGATCAATGGGAAGGAACAGAGAGTCCAGAAATAAACCCATGCTTACATGGTCAGTTAATCTATAACAAAGGAGGCAAGAATATGCAGTGAGGAAAAGACAGCCTCTTCAATAAATGATGTTGTGAAAACTGGACAGCTACATGCAAAAGAGTCAAACTAGACTACTTTCTTACACCATATACAAAAATAAACTCAAAATGACTTAAAAAGAAGACCTGAAACCATAAAACCAGAAGAAAACATGGGCAGCATGGTTTCTGAAACTGGTCTTAGCAGAATCTTTCCAGATATGTCTCCTGAGGCAAGGGAAGCAAAAGCAAAAATAAACAAAAGGGACCACATCAAATTGAGAATGAAAAGCTTTTGCACAGTGAAGGAAACCAGCAACAAAATGAAAAGGCCACCTACTGAATGGGACAAGATACTTGCAAACAACATATCTGATAAGGGATTAATATCCAAAATAAACAAAGAACTCATACAAATCAACATCCAAAAACCAACAACCCAATAAAAAAAATAAGCAGAGGACCTGAATAGACATTTTTCCAAAGAAGACATACAGATGGCCAACAGACACATGAGAAGATGCTCAACATCACTAATCATCAGGGAAATGCAAATCAAAACCACAATGAGATACCACCTCACACCTGTCACAATGGCTATCATCAAAAAGACAACAGGGGCTTCCCTGGTGGTGCAGTGGTTGAGAATCTGCCTGCCAATGCAGGGGACATGGGTTCAAGCCTTGGTCTGGGAAGATCCCACATGCCGCGGAGCAACTGGGCCCGTGAGCCACAATTACTGAGGCTGCACATCTGGAGCCTGTGCTCCGCAACAAGAGAGGCTGCGATAGTGAGAGGCCCGTGCACCGCGATGAAGAGTGGCCCCCGCTTGCCACAACTAGAGAAAGCCCTCGCACAGAAACGAAGACCCAACACAGCCATAAATAAACAAAAATAAATAAATTTTTAAAAAAAAGACAACAAATAATAAGTGTTGGCAAGGATGCAGAGAAAAGAGAACCCTTGTGAACTGTCGGTGGGATTGGAAATTAGTGCAGCCACTATGGAAAACAATGTGAAGATTCCTCAAAAAATTAAAAATAGAATTGCCATATGATCCAGCAATTTCATTTCTGGGTATTTACCCAAAGAAAACAAAAACACTAATTCAAAAAGACATATGCACAATGTTCATTGCAGCATTATTTGCAATAGCCAAGATATGGAAGCAACCTAAGTGGCCATCAGTAGATAAATGGATAAAGAAGACAGTGTGTGTGTGTCGTATTACTCAGCCATTAAAAAAATAAAATCTTGCCATTTTACATGAATGGATTTAGACAGTATTACACTAAGTTAAATAAGTCAGACTAAGAAAGACAAATACCACATGACCTTACTTTTATGTGGAATCTAAAAAACAAAACAAACAAACCGAATGAAAACAGACTCAGATGCAGAGAACAAACTGAGCGGGGTGGGGGAGAAAACTTCCAGCTATAAAATAAGTGAGCAAAGGGGCTATAATACACACCATAAAGAATATGGTCAATAACACTGTTAAGAACTTTGTACAGGGACAGATGGTTACTAGACTTATTATGGCGATCATTTCATAATGTATGTAAATATCAAATCATTACATAGTACACCTAAAACTAATACTGTACATCAACTATATTATTTCCATAAAAAATAAATTTAATAAATAAGTGAATAAAATTTTATGCAAAAAGAGTACCAACCAGAAGGAAATAAACAAATACTGAATATTTTTATGTAAAACCATAGGTAAGGACAACCAGCGTCACTCCTAAATATATTAGTGTGTATAATTAACAATAAAAATAATCAGAATTGTAGCAATTTGTAATTTACAAATATATATATTATCTCATTTAATCCTTAAAACAGCCCTGTAAGGATCTATTTTTACAGATCACAAAGGAATGGCTTAAACAAGCACAAAATAGACTTTAACCTACACCTCCCAAGAAAGTTAACTGAAACCTTTAAAAAAAAAAAAAAAAAGATTTTTTTTTTTTTTTAATTTAAAGAAAAATATAGTTAAGCTACCCATGATGACGAATTATAAAATGGAAATTTGGACTTCCCTGGTGGTGCAGTGATCAAGAATCCACCTGCCCAATGCAGGGGACACGGGTTCAATCCCTGGTCTGGGAAGATCCCACATGCTGCGGAGCAACTAAGCCCATGCGCCACAACTACTGAGTCTGCGCTCTAGAGCCCACGGGCAGCAACTACTGAGCCCACACGCCACAACTACTGAAGCCCACACACCTAGAGCCCGTGTTCCGCAACAAGAGAAGCCACCACAATGAGAAGCCCACGCACCGCAACGAAGAGTAGCCCCTGCTCACCGCAACTAGAGAAAGCCCGCACACAGCAAAGAAGACCCAATGCAGCCAAAAAACAAAAACCAAAAAACAAAAAAAAAGGAAATTTGAAAGAGATGGGGAAAGAAGAAAGATATAAAAGAAGGGAGAGAAAATGTTTCCATTTTAAAGTAGCTTTAGCTCCAGAATGAACTATTTTCCATGTAGAAGCTAGGGACAATACAGGAATTTTTAACCTAAGTTTAGAGCAAGATAAACAACTAAAAGACATCCAATGTTTCCAGTGTTCAAACTGGAATGGGTAAAGAAATTAACTGCTAAAGGAAAACTAAAGTACAATACAGTAGAGATAACACTTGAAATAAGTTCATGTCTTCAGACACAGAGAAATCAGATATCTCAGAGTTTGAAAAGTACACATGCAATCGATGAACAACTGGTAGAAATATTGGGGGTAAATTAGAAAGTGAATTCTAAAAGGAATGCAATATTGGGCTTGAGGTTATTACTTCCCCAGAAAAATTCTAAGTTATCAACAACGATTTGCTCATCTGTAGGAAAGAATTTCATCATCACTAAGTGCAAAGAAGAGTTCATCAGGAAGCCCAATATTAGAAATTAAATTTCTAGTAAGGAGAGTGTGTCTAGATTCAATAACTCCTAACACTTAAAAAATGGTGATTTGAAATCACATCAAATTTTTCCAATGTTAACGATTCAAAATCAAACAAACAAAAACCAGTGAAAACAACAAACCAAATAGCAACCAAAACTGGGGGAGAGGCAGAGGCAGATAATAATGCATTAAACGAAAACTGGCAAGCAAGCAGTGAAATAGAAGACTTCAGAAATAGAGGAGAAAATGCCCTGGACTGTACTATAGAATTCAGCTATTAATAATCCTGCTTCCAAAACTAGCTAAAATTCTGAGAATATCACAAAAAACCCTCAATCTGCAGAGAAGCAATCTTTTCTTTTTGT
This sequence comes from Balaenoptera borealis, assembly GCF_965194805.1. Lineage (NCBI taxonomy): Eukaryota > Metazoa > Chordata > Mammalia > Artiodactyla > Balaenopteridae > Balaenoptera > Balaenoptera borealis. The sequence continues at coordinate 171,258,866 of NC_138866.1, read as the reverse complement.
TTTCCTGCCTACTTAATTTGTTCTTTCTCTGCCTAAAGAGTAGTGCAAGCTTCAGGGCAGAAACAGGGAAAACTAGAGGAAGGGAGAGTACTGACTCTTTGGAAGTAAAGGATCTAGGCTAGGAGTGAATTATATAAAATCAGAGGGTATTCTTAACTGTATGAGATACCCCCACACAGTTAAGAGATTAAAACCTAGTATAAGACATTTAATCAAAAATTAGAAAAGAGAGTTGGGCCTGAGGTTTTCCCAAAAACTGCATACTGCCCCAGCTGAGCTTTCACACCGCATCCTTGCCATTTCCTCCGGCGTCAGAAAAAGGCAAAATACTTAGCCCTCAAACCCTAGTCTCAAAAATGGTGAGAAGAGATTCAAGAAATTACCTGAACTACAGTGGAGCAAGTATCTACACAGAGCCTCACAAACATGAGCGAGAGGGAAAAAAGCTGCATGGCAAAGAAAGCACAGCCAAAAAAGAAACAATATAAAGAGCAAAACGTGCATAAGAGAACCAAAAATCTTACCCTACAAATAAATATAACTCAGCATAAAGATATTTCTCAGAATTCCCTGGTGGCACAGTGGTTAAGAATCCGCCTGCCAATGCAGGGGACATGGGTTCGAGCCCTGGTCCGGGAAGATCCCATATGCTGCGGAGCAACTAAGCCCGTGCGCCACAACTACTGAGCCTATGCTCTAGAGCTCACAAGCTGCAACTACTGAAGCCCACGCGCCTAGAGCCCGTGCTCCGCAACAAGAGAAGGCACTGCAATGAGAAGCCCATGCACTGCAACGAAGAGCAGCCCCCGCTCGCCACAACTAGAGGAAGCCCATGCGCAGCAATGAAGACCCAACGCAGCCATAAATAAATAAATAATTTTTTTAAAAAATGCAATTTGAAGATGTTTCTCAAAACTGTTTCATGCTAAATAAAACTTCAAACAAAGCACAAGAATGAGATAATGAAACAAAAAAAAGTTAAAAAAAGGGATTATAGAACCAAAGTAATTTAAAAACTAAAACAGAATTAGTAAATAAAATAGAATCAGCAAGGAAAAAAATACACATTCTTGAGAATAAAAATACTGCTTAAAAAGGGGCATGAAACAATCCTAGTAATGCAAATGAAAAATCAGCAGATATTAAAGTGGTTATGTCCAAAAGGGAGGGGATATCTATATGTGGATGGCTGATTCATTTTGTTGTGTAGTGGAGACTAACACAACATTGTAAAGCAACCATACTCCAATAAAAATTTTAAAAAAAAAGAAAGTGGTTAGAGGGAATTCTCTGACAGTCCAATGGTTAGGACTGGGCACTTTCACTGCTGTGGCCCGGGTTCGATCCCTGGTCAGGGAACTAAGATCCCACAAGCCGCACAGTGTGGCCAAGAAAAAAAAGGGGGTGGGGGGTTAGAGAGGAACTAACAGCTACATAAAACAAGATAATCAAACGTAAGTATAACCTGTGTCCCTAAAGTAGAAAATCCAATGAATGGAGAACAGAAGATGTATTTAAACATAAAAGCACACAAAATAAAAATTGGAAAAAATGCATTCTGAAAAATTCAGTTACAGAATGTTCAACGGCAAGACTTACTGTAGTTAAACTCAGTAGACTGCAAGGGGGTCAGGGGGGTGGGACTGTCCCTGGTCCTCCCCACAGCAATACTGTCCAGGTCCACTGCTTGAATTCTTAAAAGGAAAGAAAGTGTGACCTAATGATATTATATACAGCCAAGATACAATTCAAAAATCAGGACAAGAAGGAAATACTTTCCATTATGAACAAACTCAGAGAATACAGGTCTGCAGAACTTATTCTTGAAAAAAGATACTGAACAATAAAGTTCTGCCATTTAAGACATGATATAAAGAACTCACTGGAGAAGCTGTGGTGAAAGGACTGGTAGTGACCATCCTACAAATTTAAATTAAATACAGAACAAATGGGACTTCTCTGGTGGTCCAGTGGGTAAGACTCCATGATCCCAATGCAGGGGCCCGGGTTCCATCCCTGGTTGGGGAACTAAATCCCACACACATGCGCAACTAAGAGTTTGCATGCCGCAACTAAGAGTCTGTATGCCACAACTAAAAAAAAAAGATCCCATGTGCCACAACTAAGAAGTCCGTGTGCCGCAACTAAGGCCCGCCAGAGCGGGACTTCCCTGGTGGTCCAGCGGTTAAGAATCCATCTTGCAATGCGGGGTACAACGGTTCAATCCCTGGTCGGGGAACTAAGATCCCACATGCCGTGGGGCAACTAAGCCCGCACACTGCAAATACTGAGCCCGCATGCCACAACTAATGACCCTGCGCGTCGCAACTAAGACCCAACGCAGGAAGAAAAAAAAGACCCGCCACAGCCAAACAAATAAATAAATATTTTTTTAAAAATACAGAACAAATCCCTAAAACAACTCTGAGGATTGCGTTTACAGAAGAGAATGTCCCAGACCTGAAAAATATAACATAAAGATCTTTGAAAAACAAACAAACTGGAGGGCACAGGAAATGAGAAGAGCATGGGGATGCTGTTAGCCTTTCAAGGCAGGAGCTCAATATAGATTTTGAAGCATGTAGTTAAAACAAAATAGCCTGCCACCAAATAGTAATTACACATAAATCCCCTCCTTGTAGACAAAGTCTGGTTTTCTTTGGCTAATCACCCTCTCACATCCTCAAACTCCAGCCCAGAGGTGAACATGGTATATCTAAGTCAATTTAGATAAATCTACCCTCCCTACCCACTGACTGCCTTAGGTCTGGGACAGATTTAGGTCAGGATAATAAAACAGAAGGGTAAATTTTCTGTGAGATGGCTGGGAATGTTCTCTCTCTTAAAAACGTACTCCCTTCCTGCCTTCAGATGCTCAAGTGTTAGGCCATGACCCTTGGAACAACTGTAATGACCTGACAACTATGCCTAGAAAAGCCAAGAGAACCACAAGAAAGACAACAATGCCCTGCCACCGTTGAACTGGCTATTGTTAAATTAACCAATCTTAGAAAAGCCTCTGAACATCTTATGCAAAACAATAAATTTCCTACTGCTTTAGCAATATTCTGTTACAGCTAAAAGCATCTGAACTGGAAAGACAATCTTACCTCTCAATGTTTTCTGTTTGTTTTTGTAATCTCTATTATTAAGCTTCAAGGTATAAATTTAAGGAAATAATATCTCTTGTGGTAAGGAAATTTTATATGAAGTTCAATGTTATCTATTTTGCTTCACTTTCTTTTTCTTCTATATAGCCAAGTAAATCTAACTTTAATATTAAAAAAATTAATGTATTATATCATTTTAACATTTTTTTATTGCTCTATCCTTTTTTAAATCTATTTTCCATCTATATATAAAAATCTGGATTATATAGCTATCTATATATAAAAATTTACTTAGTAGTAATAATGGCTATTTCTGGATGGTGGATTCTGGAGTGGGTCTTTTTTTTTTTTTAATTAACTTGCATTTTTTAAAATGCTTTGCCTTGTTTGAATTTTTTTTAATAACTACATATGGCTTAACAAAAAGAATGGGCTAAAATGAGGTAGAGACAGCTAGCTATTCACCAAACCCATTTCCTTTTCTTATTCAGAGTATAACTAGACATTTCCCAGTTTCCTTTTGCAGTTCAATGTGGCATTTAACTGGGTTGAAGTCAAACGCAATCTGAATGAAAAACGACATGTGCTGCCTCTAGGCCTGGTCCTTCATAGCCCCAAGTATTGAGTGTCCATGCTCCGTCCTCTTCCAGAGATTAATGCAAGTGAACACGGCAGCCACGAAGGAACAATGAAAAGAAGGCCGAGTCACAAGGTGGAAGGAACTTAAATTCCTGATTCATGCCTTATAAGAAAGAAAGCTGTCTGCAACACCCATTCTGGACTTAGCTGTCAATGAAAAATAAACATTGTATTAATCCTCATAATCTGAAGATTGTCATGTGTTAGGAGAAAGTTCTTACATGAGTCTCTACTGTTTCTGTATGTCTTGAGAATGAGACAATGACTTGACCATCATTCTGAACTATCTTTTCAAGGTTGTTCGTATAATGATCAGACTTAGAAGACAGAATGTGTACCTTAGGAGCAAAGGGCAGCCACACTTACTGTCTATTACAAAAGATTCAGGTGCCCTAAGATCAGAGTTCCTCTACTGCAATGCAAAATACTGCATGAGCAGATGTCATCTGGTCCTCTTTGCATTGCCCTATGGAAACTGGATCTTGGGGGAGCAGTGCAAAAACACTGATACTCTGGCTACTTCTACTGCTTTAAGTAATAAACTATACTTCATCTCTGACCCAGAATTCTCTTGTCTCCTAACTAGTTACCTTATAAGTAGAGTAAAATCACAGACCTCTTTCAAAGTTCTTGACAGTTTGGTAATAGGAATGTGATGCTGTTAGAGACATGGCTTTCTGGAAGAGGAAGAATAAGGGCCTCAAGGGCCAGTTAATGGGATTTGAGGGAAGTCTGTGGGAACGACTAACAAACATATTGAGCAAATCGTATGGTCAATCAAGTAGTAAACGGTCCTTCATTTTACTGCCTGACAATGAGGAAGAACTGAGGAGGTGGCTGTTGAAACCTCCTCCAGTTTACAAGGATATACTGTACAACACAGGGAATACAGCCAAGATTTTATAACTATAAATAGAGTATAAACTTTAAAAACTGTAAATCACTATATGTACACCTGCAACATATATAATTTTGTACATCAACTATACTTCAATTAAAACAAAAAACAAAAAACCTTCAGGTAGGATGATTTCCTCACCAATCTGGCAGTTGGCTTCAGTTCCATCCTACCATAATAATAACTAGTGAACAGAAGGTTCTAACCCTTTTCAGATAACAGTTACAGAGCCACTCACCTATACTGGGCATGAAAGGAGGGAAACTGGCAAGCAATCACTATGGGCAGAAACAAGGTGAATCACAGGAACCCTGGTTCGCTTGAAAAATGCAGGTAGAGGGGCCTTAATGTATGTTAAGGAAGAATGGCAATAGCTGGGTTGCCTCACAGCTCAATACCACCTGCGATCTATCGAGCCAACTTTAAATTCAATTAGAGATGACAATAAAAGACTTCAGATATTTTTGCCATGGATCCTGGTTGCTATAAGGCAGCTTTGGTCAGGAAATCTCAGGGAGATTTCCCAGAGACAGACCAACACCCATGAGAAATTACAGTTGAGACTTAGAGTAGTATTCAGGCTCTTGATGCCCCAGGTTGGATTTACAATATTAATAAAGCATTTACAGTATAATAAAGATGACCCACTGGAGAATGAGAAATCTAGATAAATTTTTCCAATCACCACTGCCACCCTGAAAAACTCTCCCAGTCTTTATGAAACTAGCACCTTACTGAAACTAGGTGAAAACCTGAGAGTTTAACTTTGTATTGGGTAGCAGATACCCCAGACTGAGGAGAGCGCTCCAAAACGGGTTCCTACTGTGTGAGCCAAAATCAAGTTGACCAGAGAGTGCAAACTGGCTGCTGAATCATGGGGCCCCCTGGGCTGAAATAAATGGTGTCACCCATGAGGACATCAAAATATAGAGCACTGTGAATGCTGAAAACACGGGAAATTTGTTTGGTTAACCCACCAGCAGCCGTCATGCCCTTGGAAATTGAAAATAAACCCAAAGGTGAATTTAACAGTGTGGAGCCATCTCTACCCCCGTAGTCTCTCACTCTTCCTCAACCTCCTCAGACTTTAAGGTGATCACAGTTGCTTTAAGAAGAAAAATGATTAGAGATGAGGATAAGGTTTCCCAGTCCCCAAAGAGAAATCAACTAATGGCCATAGGTGCCCATCCAAGTATGCTGGAGAATTTGGAGACAGCAGAGACACAAATTTTTATAGTCCTGTCACACAGGGTTACCCAGATTACTATCTTACCGGGACCTATGGAAGAAAAAGGCACCAGCATCAGTGGAAAGATTCACAGTGGGAAGAAGGAAGCTAATACTCTCTACCTTCAGCGCCCCACAATCCTCATTATGCACTTGAGCTACAAGTTTTGTGACTGATGATTTTGCTCATTTGAGACTCTGGCAAAAAGCCTCTACCCAGAGGCTCCCATTGGGGTTCTAGATTTGCTGCCTCCCTGACACAGCTATCAGGGGCACCCCTTTTTGAAAAGTAGCTATTAGCTTGCCAGTGGGCCCTTGTCAAAACTAGACCCACGGAACAATGTGACTCTCCAGCCTATGATGTCTAATATTAAGTCAGACTTAATGACTAACAATGTGGCAAGGGCCCAAAATTCCTCACTTGTCAAATGGAAATGGTATATTCAAGAACACAACTGCCCTGGTCCCATCAGCATCTCAGCTTTGTATTTAAAATGTGACAGCTACCTCTGTTCTGTCACCTGATGCAAAGCTGTTGGCTTAATGTGGACCTCAATTCATAGAGCTTCCCTTCAACAATGAGCTTGGTTCACTGACTGGTTCAACTAAACTGAAACCAAATGGTATGTGGTATGCACTGGGCTGCAGCAGCTATTCAGCCTCAGTACTTGCTAAACTGATCCAAAATTACAGGCCATCACTACACTAGGAGGCAGAATTCAAGCCATTCTCACAGCACCAGACAATACTTCTGTGGAAGGTAAAATAATGGTACTGAAAGATGTCTAAACCCTAACCCTCAGAATCTGTAAATACGTTACCTTACATGGCAAAAGGCACTTTGCAAATATAAGTATATTTACTTATCCTGGAGTATCCAGCAGGCCCAATGCAATCACAGGGATCCTTAAAGTGAAAAAAGGAGGGCTTCCCTGGTGGCGCAGTGGTTGAGAATCTGCCTGCCGATGCAGGGGATGCGGGTTCGAGCCCTGGTCTGGGAAGATCCCACATGCCGCGGAGCAACTGGGCCCGTGAGCCACAACTGCTGAGCCTGCGCATCTGCAGCCTGTGCTCCGCAACAAGAGAGGCCGTGATAGTGAGAGGCCCGCGCACCGCGATGAAGAGTGGCCCCCGCTTGCCGCAACTAGAGAAAGCCCTCGCACAGAAACAAAGACCCAACACAGCCAAAATTAATTAATTAATTAATTAATTAAGAATGCAAATGACCCCAAGGATCAGGTGTTAAAAAAAAAACAAAAAAAAACAAAAAAACTTGGCTACTGAAATGATCCTTAAAAAAAAAAAAAAAAAAGAAAAAGAAAAGAAAAAAGGAGGCAAAAGAAGAGAGTCAATGGAAGATATGACTACAGAAGACTGCTCAGAGAGCTGCAACGTTGCTGGCTTTAAACAGACGAGATGGGCCATGAAGCAAGGGATGTGGGCATACCCTAGTGGCTGAAAAAGTTAAGGAAACAAACTATGTAAACACACAAAGGAATGAATAATAAATGATTTAATGCTCACTTTAACTTCTCTCTGCCTGCTTAACAAGTATATCCATTTTACAACATTTAATACTAAATCGTTTTTTTCTTCCATGGATAAAAGTCCATCCCTTCTCAACGTCTCATCAGAGATTATCCCTTTTCATGACCTCAGCAGACCCCTCCTACTCCATTAACATCCTGTGCTACAGTTTCATATTCCTATAAATGTATATGTAACTACTACATTATAGTCAATGCAACTAAAACTATAAATCCTCCTAAATCAGTTCTTAATTACTCAAAAGTTGTCAATAATACTACCTTTATTTCATTACCCTCATACTTAAAATTCTGGGTTTGTTTAAAAAGCAAGCATTTCACATGGTTTCACTGTGTTCAAGAAACCATATTAGGCACTGTGGAAAAAACAGTAAAGTACAAAAGATACGGATCAGTTTTGAAACACAATGTAGGGAATTCCCTGGTGGTCCAGTGGTTAGGACTCCGAGCTTCCACTGCAAGGGGAATGGGCTTGATCCCTGGTCAGGGAACTATGATCCCGAATGCCACACAGCACGGCCAAAAACAAAAAACAAAACAAAACACAATATAGCCCGGCAGTTAGACATATACTAATGACAACTAGTAGTAAAAAAGTGAAATGAAAAAATAAGAAAATTGTGTAAAAGATATCCAAAGCAAGAGATACAGCATGAGTCACACAAGACAAAGTTTAGCTTCATGAGAAAGCCAGAACTAAGTGCTGGACTTGAACTGAGATGGAAGAAAGAAAACAGGAAAATGAAAACTGAAGAGCATCATTATTTGACAAAAAAAGAATAATTGGAGCACACAGAATAATGTTTAAAAAAAAAAAACCCAAAGCTTATTTGGAGGCAATGGGTACAATATGATTCAAACAAATTGTTTTTCCCTTCTGTTACATGTAATGTGCCAATACCTCAGTCCAAGCAAAGCCTCATCACTTAAGTCTTTCTTTTTTTTTTTTTTTTTTTTCTGTGGGGGTGGAAAGGGCACCCTATGTCAGTTTTTCTTTTTTTTTTTTTTTTTTTTTCACACACACACACTGTATTTTATTTTTACAAGAGGTAAATCGACTGACACCAAGCATTGTACATGGATGACCACAACAAAAGCAACAATGATTGCAATTACCAAACATGAAACACACTCATACTATGTCATAGTATTGACATTCAGTCCAGTAATCCTCCACTGTAACAGCTCCTTTACTTTGCAGTGAAAATTGATTTGTATATTCTTTGCCTCTGAGTCCTTGTGGAAATTTTTTTTTTTTTTTTAAATTCAGACAGAAAGTCACAAAAATTATACTCATCCTCATCAGTTCACTCAGTCCCATGTAATTAATTTTTTTTTTCCATCTTGATCTTTTGTTAGCACTTTTATGAGTTCATCAGTTTTTCATTAGAGTTCTGAAAATGCTTATTCATTCAGTTCAGCAGTACAGTCCGTTACCAGAAACCTGTACTTGTCAGAGTCTTTTCCATGTATTTCTTGAAGATGAAACCCTTTTATAGGAACATATTTGCAAAATCATCAGAGTACACCCAGAACTGTCTGTAAATGACAAAAGACTTAAAAATGTATAATGTTATAAGTAATAATCCTAGTTATTACTTTAAAATGTATATCTCAGAAATAACTAATTTTCTTGTCAACTGCATTATTATGAACTGTCATCAAATCTTTAACCGTGGTCATTTTTAAGTCTTTTGTCACTTAAGTCTTTCTGACAACTCTTCGTTTTTACTATCAAATCAATCTCCTTATTTTACAATATTAATTATAATTTACAACTCTTAAAATAGTAATAATTTCACTTATTTGAATCAAATATACATCTAGCCTAACCCATCTCAAACTCCAGTTTCACACTTCTAACTGCCTTTAAAATGTTTCCCATTCCACCACACCTAATGTGACTAAAATCAGAATTATCAGTTCCTCCTTTTTATAATGTTTACTCATTATAATGAGTAATTATAATGTTTACTTTTTCCTCAAGGCCCTACTTGTACTTATGGTGGTAGCGTGTCCCCTAGTGAAGACAGCCTGTAACCATCCATCACTTACAATGCACTCTTCCCCTTGCCCTACTGCTACCAATCAGATCCCGGGCCTTATAGATTTTATTGCTTCAGTGCCTTGAATATCATTTCCCATATCTTTCCACTCATATAGCTATTAAACTCAGTTTAGACTTCATTACTTTTAATCTGATTCAGGCTAACGTGCTTAAGCAACATAATATAGTGGTTAAAGAGCATGGACTCAGGAGCCAGACTATGTGGGTTCACATTTGGCTCTATCTTATTCACTATTAGCTTGTGCACACTGTTAAACTTCTATGGCATAGTTTTCATATCTGTAAACAATAATAATAATTGTACTTATCGCACAAGTTTGTTGCTGGGGATTCTATGAGTTAATGATACACGTAAAGTACCTAGAAAAATGTCTAACATACAGTAAATGTTAGTTATTGCTGCTTGGCTGTCATTGTGGTTGTCATCATCATCATTCTACAAACTGGTCTCCTTATTTCAATTACTTATTAAGTAAAATTATTTATTCAGTACACAAATGCTGATAATACAAACGTAAATAGGACAAAAATTTATGGAGAAATTCCATTGTTTCAATGGGGAAGACAAATACACAAAACTTAGATACATGTTATAAAGAGAACTATCAGTCATCATAGTAGTTCACAAATTCTGTCCCCTCATACAAAACTGGGTGAATAATCTTCCTTGTACCACTATTAAATGCAAACTCCTCTTACTGAGATTGCCATAAATGGCCCCTACCTATATTTTCATGCTTATCATTCTTATTCCCCTACCCCATGTTTTCAACAAACTGAACCTTCTCCATGTTCAAAATACTGTGAAGCTTCTAGCTTTTGTACTCTGAAGATATTGTTCATGCAATTGAGAGCACTGTCCTCTCCTATCTCCTTAGGAAAAATCAGTGACAACATTCAAAACGTTTCTAAAATAACACTACTTTCACTTAGCATTTCCTACTGCCTCACAGGAAACTTCTGCCAAATTTCCACAAGAACTTTATTTTCTTCTCACTGGACCAATCTCACTCTGACTCACGTGTATATTTATTTTAACCATTCAGCCTAACCTAAGCTATTTTAAAAAAAATTCAGCTGTGGGGGCTTCCCTGGTGGCACAGTGGTTGAGAATCTGCCTGCCAATGCAGGGGACACGGGTTCGAACCCTGGTCTGGGAAGATCCCACATGCCGCGGTGCAACTAGGCCCGTGAGCCACAATTGCTGAGCCTGCGCGTCTGGAGCCTGTGCTCCGCAACAAGAGAGGCCGCGATAGTGAGAGGCCCGCGCATCGCGATGAAGAGTGGCCCCCGCTTGCCGCAACTAGAGAAAGCCCTCGCACAGAAACGAAGACCCAACACAGCCACAAATAAATAAATAAATAAATAAGTAAAATTTTTAAAAATCAGCTGTGGTTATATAGGACAAGGTTTGAAAAAAAGTAGGTCTACACAACAATTTATTCAGTAAAAACGTCAATTGAGTGAGTGATTTTACCACACAGAATCATAATAGGTAACTATCCTCTAAGCAGAGTCACCTAATAATTCATCAATTAAGAATAAATTATTATTGGGGACTTCCTTGGTGGTCCAGTGGTTAAGAATCCGCCTCCCAATGCAGAGGATGCAGGGTGGATCCCTGGTCGGGGAACTAAGATCCCACATGCTACAGGGCAGCTAAGCCCAGGCGATGCAACTACTGAGCCCGTGCCCTCTAGAGCCCGCGTGCCGCAACTAAAACCCAACACAGCTAAATAAATAAATATTTTTAAAAAGAATAAATTACTATTATCCCCATAATTTTTTTATCACAAAAACTTTCCAGTCTACTGGTTACCTGGAAGACTTAGTACAAAGTAATTCCTTACCTATTAGTGGTTGAACCTAAAACTTTTTAGTGCCCATGTGATTCCCATATTTACTTCATGATGAAGTAAACAAGAAACTGAATAAAAACACTTCATAATTTAAACAAAGTAACACTAATATTTGTCCAGAAACCGTAAACATGAACAACCAAGCTCTCATTATTTTCTAAAGCCGTGCTTTCCATATGGTATCTACCTGCCACACGTGGCTATTTAACTTATTTAACTGTGGTCTAGTCTAGAACTTCACAATAAATCAATAAAAATTTACATTTGAATGTACTCCTCTCACTTTTCCTCTAATGTAGCTATGAGACAAAGTTTATTTAACAATAATCAGCCCCAAGAAAATAAACAAAGAGCTGAAGACCAAATAACTTATCATCATGAAGGAACAAAACTACTACTGAGAAAAGCAAAAACAAAAAATAAGTGTTGGCAAGGATGTGGAGAAACTGAAACCCTGTTGGTAGAAATGTAAAATGGTACAGCTGCTATGGAAAATAGTATAGCGGCTCCTCAAAAAATTAAACACAGAATCACCATGTGATCCAGCAATTCCACTTCTGGGTATATACCCAAAAGAGCTGAAAGCAGAGGCTTGAAGAGATATTGTATACCCACCCATGTTCACAGCAGCATTATTCATTCGCAACAGCTAGAATGTGGAAGCAACCCAAGTCTCCATCAACAAATAAATGAATAAGCAAAATGTGGCATGTACATATAACAGAATATTCCACTTATAAGAGGAATCTAGAGTAGTCAAATTCCTAAAAACACAAAGGAGAATAGTGGCTGCCAGGGGCTTGGGGGGGGAGTTGGGGGGGAAGTTACTGCTTACTGGTTGCAGAGTTTCCGTTCTGCAAGATGAAAAGAGTTCTGCAGATGGATGGTGGTGATGGGTGCACAGCAATATAAATATATTTAATGCTACTGAACTGCACATTTTAAAACGGTTTAAACAGTAAATCTTATGTATGTTCTACCACTTTAAAAATTAGGGGTGATAACTACTAGAGAGAGAGAGAAACCTAGGGCCCTTGTCATTACCATTATCATAAAAGAATTGAAACAAGCTCACACAGAGAAGTTTAAGTAGTTGGAGAGCTGCCCCAAACTGCTTATATAATACATTCTGTCTATGCACTGTTTACTTTTTCTTCATCCATTCCCCCACTTAATTGAAATGCTACAACTAAGACTGAGGTGGTTTTTTCAGCTTAAAAATAGGGAATAGCAGGGGCTTCCCCGGTGGCGCAGTGGTTAAGAATCCGCCTGCCAATGCAGGAGACACGGGTTCGAGCCCTGGTCCGGGAAGATCCCACATGCCGCGGAGCAACTAAGCCCGTGTGCCACAACTGAGCCCGCGTGCCACAACTACTGAAGCCTGCACGCCTAGACCCCGTGCTCCGCAATAAGAGAAGCCACTGCAATGAGAAGCCCATGCAAGGGAGAGTAGCCCCCGCTCGCCACAACTAGAGAAAGCCTGCGCACAGCAACAAAGACCCAACGCAGCCAAAAATAAATAAATAAAAGGAATAAATTTATTTAAAAAAAAATAGGGAATACCAGAAACAAACCAAACAAGACAAAATCACTTGCTTTTAAAATACAACTGTTGGGGCTTCCCTGGTGGCGCAGTAGTTAAGAATCTGCCTGCCAATGCAGGGGACACGGGTTCGAGCCCTGGTCTGGGAAGATACCACATGCCGCAGAGCAGCTGGGCCCGTGAGCCACAATTACTGAGCCTGCGCATCTGGAGCCTGTGCTCCGCAACAAGAGAGGCCGCAATAGTGAGAGGCCCGCGCACTGCGATGAAGAGTGGCCCCCACTTGCCACAACTAGAGAAAGCCCTCGCACAGAAACGAAGACCCAACACAGCCATAAATAAATAAATAAATAAAATTTTAAAAATAAATAAAAATTAAAAAAAAATAAAATACAACTGTTATGTCACAAAGTATTCAGTAGAACAGTACTGTAAAAGTACTTTCTACTACTACTACCTCAAACAATAAGGTAACTGATATAAGATTAACATATAAAAGTCAACAGTCTTTATAAACAGACAATAAAAGAAGATACAATAATAGTGAAACCCCTTTTAAAGTAACAAGAAAGAAATTAACAAAGGGAAGATGGTGGCAACAGAGTAGTTTCTCAATCTCTCTGAATCCCCATATAAAAACAGACAATTTAGGAAAACCAAAAATCCATGGAATAACATTTTACAACAAAACCAAGTGTCAAAGTACTTCCATCAACCCCAAAATACAAACAGAGTGGAACAAAGAACTACAAGATCTGCATGGTAACAGCATCTGTGAGGGGAGAAGGAAGCCACAGGAAAACCACAAAATTACCAACAGTATCCACTGCAAAGCACTAAGGGCTAATTTGAGGACAGCAGCTGAAACAAGAAAGGGTTTTGCAATGGCCAACACCAGATAAATGCAAGCAGCCTCCAGTAAGAAGGGCTAAAGTGGGGTCTCAAATTAACTTTCCAGGCAAGGGCCCATTCTAGGACACGGACTTACTCCAAAGAAAAATGGTTTCTAAATACCATCCCCACTGAAAGAATATGATACAATGATAGCAAAAAAAAAAAAAAAAAAAAAAAGGTTATGATGCACTGTGAACAATACACCACTTATGTGGTATTTCTATCAAGTATGCTTAACATAAATCTAATCAAAAGGAAATGAAAAAGACAAATCCCAGTTGAGGGACATGCTGCAAAACAACTAGTACCGAACCTTCAAAAATGTCAACATTGCCAAAGGTAGAAAAGCCTGAGGACTAAAGAGATGTAACTAAATGCAATGCTTGATACTTAACTGAATCCTGGATCAATTTCTTTTAAGTCAGCTATAAAGAACATTATTGGGACAACAGGAAATATTTGGATATGGACTATATAAAGTAGATGCTACATAAACATTTATTAAATTCAATTAAACATTAATGTCCCTATTCTTCATCCATGGAAAAGGAAATTAAACTAGATAGTGTAACATAGGAAATAAGTATATTAACAAATTTTTACTATTAATGGAAAAAATTTGTTACCGTCACCATAATTCTAAGATTTTAGACAGTTGGAATTCAACTCTAAACACCTAAATGAATTTAAGTCTTCACATTATGTGTAATCTCAACCTTATAAAAGATAGTAACTCTACTGAATAAAGAAATTAGTCCCTCAGCCAATTCAATTATTCATAAAATTCCATTTCATGGGCATGGTATTTAATTGATGCAAACTGTATTAATGTTTATCTTTAATATCTAAATTCAAGCAAAATTTCAAAAAGGCTATTCACATCTACTTGAAACTTGTCTGTTTATCCTCTTTTGACAAGGAATCTTTCCCTCCTAAGTTACAAGCTCTTTTTAAGTCTCTTCTCCCAAACACTAGTCTAAGTAAGAACTTCCTGGAACAAAGCAGAGGATTCACGAGAGATTCTTTGTATCAGCATTCTTTTTAGAACACATGAAAACTGCACCATTTGTACTAAGACCAAAAATAGTTCAATTTGTAATACATCTGATTTATCTAACTTTTAAAGAAATGTGATTATTAAACCTCCAAGTAAAAGGCAGAAAGACTTGTGAAAAAAAGATCCACAGGGGCTTCCCTGGTGGCGCAGTGGTTGGGAGTCCGCCTGCCAATGCAGGGGACATGGGTTTGAGCCCTGGTCCGGGAGGATCCCACATGCCGCGGAGCAACTAACCCCATGCACCACAACTACTGAGCCTGCGCTCTAGAGCCCATGGGCCACAGCTGCCGGGGCCCACGCACCTAGACCCCGTGCTCAGCAGCAAAGGGAGGCCACCACAGTGAGAAACTCGTGCACTGCGGTGGGGAGTGGTCCCCGCTCGCCGCAACTGGAGAGAGCCCGCGCGCAGCAATGAAGAGCCAACGCAGCCAAAAATAAATAAATAAATTTTTTTAAAAAAGAAAAAAGATTCACAGACTTTGGAGTCAGGCATGCTTGGTCTTAAATCCTTGTTCCATCATTTATTAATAGATATCTCCTGTTTTTGTCTGCCCATTATTTTTCTTTAGGTAACTCTTCCCTACTCCTTGTGACCTTGCTAAGACCTTCAACTACAGTAACCCAATACTCCGGACCACAAGAGTGGGTGTGTTAAACAGACAAGGCCAATCCTATGTGGACAACCCTCAGGGTCCCCAAACATTCTCAGTTCCAATGGCTTTCACTTAGATTCTCCTTTGGTATGCCTATATAATCACATCTTGTGCCCCAAAACTTGAAGGGTCTAAGATCTTACCGTACTTGCAAGCTAACAATTAGCCCACCAGTTTCATGAGTGCTGGAAGAAGACACAAGACTCCTGGGTTGGACACAAAGGGCTCTATTACTCATAGCAATAGCAGTAGCCAGAGTGTCAGCATTTGCATCGTTCCCCAACCCCCAATTCTGACAGGATAACCCGAAGGAGGCCAGATGACACTTGCACACAGAGTGGGTTGCATTTAAGGAGAGCAATCTTGGGCTTAGGGAACCCAATTCTGAACAGTAAGCATGCTTGCCAATTACCCCAGAAAGAGGTATTATCTCTGTACCTCCCAAGACTATATGCAACTCTGCCTTTGCTCTGGATGGTGCCTCCATTTTCCAAGGGTATTCATTATATAAAAACTTTGAAAAGATAAACAAAGGCAGTTGAGGCCACTGCTCACAAGACGTGTACAAATGTCAGAGTCCCACGGAGAACTGTCTCCCAACAACTGATGCCAAAACAGACCAATGAAATATTCAACCACTATGATCTATTCTTTCTTCACAACCTTGCAGTTAACTCACTCTCTTACTTGTTCTTGGGACCTCACTGAGTTCTTCCAGGCCCTTGCTCCAACACTTCCTCCAAATCTATATGCCCCCATTCCCTAGTTTCACTTTAAACACTTTTGAAAATAACTTGTCTCCTTATCCTAATACCCAACCTGCTTAGCAATATCTCCCCTAGGATTCTGCCCTCGTCTACCTTCTCTGTTCCATTATCCAGGTGACGAAGTTGTAAGCAGATCAGGTAGGGGGGTCTCGGAGAAAGAGAACCAGGCATGGCTTTCTTGACATAAGAGAAGCCATTTCTGGCCTAAGCCATTTTGTGATCTAAGCCTGGCCGCAAGGCTTGCCCTTGAACAGGTCTCCATAATTATTGATCTTACAGGAAATGCAGGAACAAAGGAAAATTAACAGGGAAGAGCTAAATCAGACTGCATATTCGATCTGTTTGATTTCATTAACGTTTGCTTTTTGTTGCTTTTGTTATTTTAATCATACATAATGGCCTGCCTCAGGGAACCCTGCCCCTCTGCCTGAATGTTAAACTAAAGTGCCTCTGTTCAGCTCACCGGGAGACAATCTGACCCTGTCCACCTGTGGATGGCTGCAAGAAAGAAGAAATTAACACACTCCCTCACAGAGGCTGGCCATTCCAGGGGATATGTGCAAAACTTACGGCCTTTTTACTTTACTTCCTCATCTACCCCTCTCTGTGTTATAAAAGAAACTGGCACCCAAACCCCGATAATATGGTTTTTCGGAGACACCAGTCTGCCACCTTCTCTGTCTGCCAACTTTCCGAATAAAGTTGTATTCCTTGCCTCAACACCTCCTCTGCGATTCACTGGCCTGTCTTGATGCAAGCAGAGCGAGCTTGGACTCGGTAACAGAAATGCAGTCAAGAAACAATAATTCAAGACTTCCCTGGTGGCGCAGTGGTTAAGAATCTGCCTGCCAATGCAGGGGACATGGGTTCGAGCCCTGGTCTGGGAAGATCCCACATGCCGCGGAGCAACTAGGCCCGTGAGCCACAACTACTGAGCCTGCGCGTCTGGAGCCTGTGCTCCGCAACAAGAGAGTCCGCGGTAGTGAGAGGCCTGCGCACCGCGATGAAGAGTGGCCCCCACTTGCCACAACTGGAGAAAGCCCTCGCACAGAAACGAAGACCCAACACAGCCATAAATAAATAAATAAACAAATGAATAAATAATTTTTTTTAAAAAAAGGCATAGTGTTTGCATATAGCCTACACATCCTCTCATATATTTTAAATCATGTCTTGATTATTTATAATACCTAATACAATGTAAATGCTACATAAACAGCTGCCTGAGCCTGGCACATTCAAATTTTTCCTATTGGAACTTTCTGGAATTTCTTCCACAGTTGGCTGGATCTGCAGATATGTAACCCATGGATACGGAGGGCCAACAGTATATTTATTATTATTATACTACTTGATCTTTCATATGCAATGACCCTCCTTCTTGAAATATTCACTTCCCTAGATTCCAAAATACCAGTCTCTCCTACTTTTCCTCCTATACCTATACCACCTCTTCATTTCCGCCACAGACTTCTCCCTTCCCCATTACTGCTGAAGTAAGAAAGGGAGGGAGGGACTAATTTACAACAGAATACCAACTAATGGATGTAGAATGAATGATGGGATTAGAAAATCACCTTTTGTCAAACACTTGTGGCATCATCAATGGATGCTAAAACTTGTGGGTGAAAATTTGTAAGAATCAGGACATTTGAGTAATTCTCAGGGTGTGGTAGCCATGCTCCAAGACAGTTCCCAATGATCTTTGTCCCTAGGCAGTATCCACCCACACTGAACAGACTGCCCTATGTATCCATTAGAATATTGCAAAAATGATGGTATGCCTTTAAAGTGGTTAAAATAGTAAATGATACTTTATATATATTTTACCACCAAAATATAGTTTAGAAAAACAGGCATCTAACTGGGAGGACAGGGACAGACACACACACACACACACCATGTGATATCTGTGGCCAGGTCACAAAAAATACTGCAGCTTTCACCTTGCTCTCTCTTACTCTGGGCAAAGGTCACTCACTTTAGGAAAAGCTAGGTGCCATGTCATGAGGACACTCAAGCAGCCCTATGGAAAGGTCCATGCGGCGAGAAACTGAGGTTCCTGCTCAGCCAGCACCAACTTAGTGGCCATGTAAATAAGCCATCTTGCAAGCATACCTATCAGCCTCAGTCAAGCCTTCAAATGACTGTACTCCTGCCAACATCTTGACTGTAATCCGATGAGGGACCCTGAGCAAGAAACACCCAGCTAAGTCTAAATTCCTGACCCACAGAAACTATGACACAATAAATGTTTATTATACTTTTAAGTCACTAAATTTCAGAGTAATTTGTTATGCCGCAATTGGTAATTTATACACATTTTTGTTACAAGGCATGGGATGCTACCATAAGAGAAAACCTAAAAATGTGGGAGTCACTAGGAATTAGACAGTGGGCAGGAGCTGGAAGGACTCTTAGGAGATGATGCGTGAAAGCCTAACAAGCATGGAAGAGACTATTCCTAGCCTTTCAGGACGCTGCTAAGGAGGGCTTAAAAGAGAAAAAAATGTACTTGAAAATTAGAGGAAAGGGGGTTCTTGTTATGTAGTAACAACATTTAGCAACATTATGCCCATGGTAACATAGAAAAGAGAAAGTGTACTCAATGTATTGTATGATTTAACAAGGAGATTTTCTAGGTAATATGTTGAAAGTGCAGTCTTTTTGCTATTTATAGTAAAAAAGCAGTATAGAGATAAACTAAACTAGGAAAACCACTGACAAAAAAGGAACCAAGACCTGCTGGTTTTATAAGTTGCCAGTCTTTCCAGACAGTAAAACAATGCTAAAGTAAGGACTAGCTTCCAGAAAAACATAAAATCTAGGCTACTGTCAGAAAACCACTATATGAGAGCAAAGCAAGGGTGTGGCTGTAAAATCCACTGTTAAGATTTAGTGAGCCTCAGAGAACCTGAAACAATGTCAGGTGTCAGGGTCAGGAAAGACAAAGAAAGAATTAGGAAATATTCCAGACTGGGAAAAACTAAGAGACAGGACAACTGACTGCAATGTGTGATCCTGGATTGGATTCTGGAGCAGAAAAAAAAAGTCTCCCTCTTTTAGTATGGAGGACATTAGTGGGTGGAATTCAAATAGGATCTATAGATCTAATAGTTCTGCAACAATGTTAATTTACTGCCTTTGATCACTGTACTGTAATCATGTAGGAAATTTCCCCTTTTATTAAAACTACACATTAAAGTACTTAGGCTAATAGGGCATTATATTTATAATTCACTGCCTCAAGTTCAGAAAAAAAGATTATACATAGAAAAGTGAGCGAAAGAGGGCAAAGGCGGGAGAGTAAGGGAGGACATGATAAAGCTCACAGGATGAAATGCTAACATCCTGGGAGTCCGGGTGAATGGTGCAGAGAAATAATGTGTAGTATTTTTGCAACTTTTCCCAAAAGTCTAAAATTACTGCAAAATCAAAAGTTAAAAAAAAAATGTCAATCCTTCTAGCTGGCTGCCCAACACCCCAGGATGAAGGATAAAACTAGCGTTACTTATAAAACTATTCATGAAATGACACCTTTTTTTTTTTAATTGGGGTATAGTTGTTTTACAGTGTTGTGTTAGTTTCTACTGTACAGCAAAGTGGAGTTCCCTGTGCTATACAGCAGGTTTTTGTTAGTTATCTATTTTATACATATTAGTGTATAAATGTCAATCCCAGCCTCCCAGTTTATCCCACCCACCCCCTTGCCCCCCGTGGTGTCCATACGTTTGTTCTCTACATCTGTGGAAATGACCTTCTTAATTAAATAGTCTCATCTCCCGTCACTCTTCAGCCCCACCAAACACACACTCCAAACATTCTAAATTACTGTTCCTGCAAAGCCCTGCCCTTTCCCCTCTCTTAACTCTTTGCACATGTAGAAGCTTAAAGCTTTAACCTGAGTGGAAGATTTCCAAAAGGAAGTACAAAAAGGGTGTGTGTGTGTGTGTGTGTGTATATGTGCACGCGCGCACGCGTGTTAACGGGTGACTCTCAAAACTGAAAACTTAAAAAAAAAAAATACAGAGAAGTAATGACAGCTCTGTGATTGAGAGTTTTATTCCTCCAAGGACCACAGAAGTAGCCCAGTTCTCTTCAAAGAGATGAACAGTCCTAAACAAAAGGGAAGTCCAGTCAATTCCCTGAGGTTCACAAAACACTAACCAAAAAGCTTATCTCCCCCAACCTCCCAAAGCACCCTAACAGTATTTATACTAGCAATAACTCCTTTATCTGTTGCCAGTTATTAATAACAGAATGGAACCAAGGGCAAGTAAGGGGGTAGAGTACAGGATGGGAGATAAATCCCTCTAATTGTAGTAGGGGACAGATGGATTTCTGTTATACCTATTTGGAACTGAGTATATTTCCACAAGATACACTGCCACTAATGTTAATGTGGTTGTAAAGTATTGTAAGTCTAGTATAGCATAATACTATACTACTGATACAATATAAGTTAACATTGATGAGTGGGAAGAGGATAAAGTGAGGATCAAATGAACTGGTACAGATTATCTCAATGCAATAAATAACCACTGATTTCTAAATGATGACCTCCAACTTAGCCTTTAGAAAAAAAAATCCTTTCTGAAGCTCGGAGCCTCACAAAACAATTGCATGCCTCCAAGTCTGATATGCATCTCCATTTCCTAACTCTTGCCCACATCTCACTCTATGACAGTGCTTCTGTAAACACAAAAACACTAGGCTTAAAAAAAAAATTCTATTTTACAATGAGCATTAATTGACATTAATAGTCTTAGAAGATATTCTTCTTAAACAGTAATTCATGATCCAAACTATTTCATGATTGAATTAAGCCCCTCCTATAATATGCATAGCTTTTCATTCATTTCAAACATGTACTTTGATTCTTTTAAAAATATATATGCCAATTTTTAGAGAAACTGTCTCTCTTTCAAAGGTATATCTCACCATTAACTTTTCCTCTCTCCTTGCGGCATTTCACAGTTAATATCTAACCAGTAATAATATATCTTGGGCCACACAGAAATTCTCTGAAAAGCAAAGGCTAAGTATTGGGTTGGCCAAAAAGTTCGTTTGGGTTTTTGTATCCTATGGAAAACCCGAACGAACTTTTTAGCCAGTCCAATTTTTTTTTAATCTTCTTATAGTTATATATAAAAAGTTAACTTATAAATTGATTTCATTTAAAAATAAGTGAGTTGGATAATACAATATTTAGTATTAAATATTCTTTACCATCACTTACTTATAACTTAATAAACATGTGACAGAATGAACACAGATGTATCTTATGAACAATATCACCAAAATTTAGTTCATAATATATAATATTTTAAATTAGTAAAATCCAAATAGATTATAAGTACTACTTGTCAAAACATTTTATAACACGATATGCATATTTTCAAGACAACCCTATTAGATGTTAAAATCTTAAAAGAGGTAAGGAGGGATGAAGAGAAAGACAGTCTATAACACCCAATCTTTACAGCTACGTTATCACTTAACATCATACCATAATAAAAAAAGTCCCTCCCCAAATATTCCTAAGGCAAGCCAACAAGTCTAACAATAATAATAAATTTATAGTATGTTTATCTCACAGCCTTTATAGAGTATCAGAAAATCTTAATTATTAGAAAATAAAATGCACAAACTGATTTTAAGTCAGACAACAAAATCAAGTTGTACTAAACTTATACGTGTTAAAAGTAAAATTCAAATAGTATTTACATACTAATGAAAATACCAACTGCTAGAAGTTAAAGCTAAACAAGTTTGACTAACTTCATACATTGTTTTTTAATACAGTATTCAACAACTGCAAAAACTCATAAAATGAAAACTTTAATTCATTCCTAGAGGGAAAAAAAGATTAATAAATAAATATAGTCACCAGTACCATATTTATTAAACACTGTACTACATTTAATAATTGTCCATTAAAAATAACATGACAGGGCATAGATTAAGATAAATATGGTCATACAGCAAATACTTCTTTAAACAAGATAATGCTCATGAAATGGCAGAATATAAGAACATCATTGGTATGACTTCCCTTTTCACAATTTATAATAAGCCCTACCTAAGACTTCCTCAATCGTGATTAAAAAGCTTAAATAAAATCTCACAATGCTTGTTACAAAAACTGCTAATTAAACCAAATCTGCCATTTTTCCATGAGCAACGCAAGCAACAATAAACAGCAAAACCAAACCCTACTATTGTCACTATCACAAAACCACCTCATTAAAGAACTCAAAATGAATATGTGTACTTGTTGCCTAAGATCTACCAAAAATATATAAACCTGACAAATGTTCGGAAGGAGGATATAAAGTTATAATTATTATTCACTAATAATTGGAAAATTAATCTCAAAACAAAAAATTTAAGCTTTCAAAATGTTTACCTTGAAAAAAGAAACAAATTCTAACCAAATTCCTAAGTATTTACAAACATGAAAATGTTAAGTGATTTAGTTTTTCACACAATCTGTAGAAATATCTTCCAAACTAGTTTCCACCAACTGTTTAAAAGTAATATTCTTTCCTAACTGAAGAAGTCCTTTGTATCTTCACTTTGCTGAAAACAGTCCATAGCAGTACCCTTTTCCTATGTGGGCAATGTGTCCTATGAATGATTCTACAGTATTTATCAGTAGTTTACTAAAAATTACTCATATCCTTTACAATAAGTAAAAATGTAAGCAGAAAACAGGTAAGTCAGAAGAAGACAGATTAGTATTAGGCAAGCTTTTAGTGTTTTAATTAAAAGACAGAATATTCTCAAACAAATGGTATGACATTTGGTCATTAAAAAAATAATAAACCATTAGCACCACTGGGGAAAAAATAACAGTCAAGAATATATAGAACTTCAAAATTGTTCTATATTATAAAGGGAAAAGGCTGATGAGATTTTTACTTACATGTGAAATAATCAGTTAATAATATCTAGCAACAAACCATTATTGCTAAAGTTACCCAAAGATTTCAAAAGACGAGAGTAACACATGCAAGAAATCCCTCACATGCCTTCAATCAAGTTTTCAATATTTCAAATTTTCAGTTGAAATGGGTACAACCATATTCACAAATATGGCATATTATTTTAAACCTACTCTTTGACTTAATACTCTGTATTAGCCAAAATTTTTCAGTATTTCAATGTTTTCATTCAGCTATCAAGAACTTAATTTTATCTAAAAAAGGGAAAAAAATCTATTAAGTAGATGTGCTACAGATTTAGCAACAACAAATCCACTTACTTTTTTCTCTTTCTCATGATGTTTATCCTGAGAGTGAGAGGAAGAATCACTTAAACTTTGATCATATGACCTATTACATCCCCGTTTGCTCTTTTTCTAAAAAAGAAAATATGTATACATATAGGTATATGTATATAAAATTTGAAATCTTTTTTGTTAGGTTTAAACCAATTCAAGTGTGAAGTACTGTAAAATGTCTACTGAAGGAAAAAAAAAGTCTATTTCAAACTATATACTCCAGACACCATCCATATATTATATATTGCATTATAAAGGAAAATCTAACCCTAAATCTAACATTAATGCCATGTTTTTGTACGTTTATTAAAAAGTGTGAAAACAGACTATATTTTCAAACAAGCAGTAGCTTATTTGTCATTTTATTACAAAACCACCTCATTAAAGAGATCAACTATAGTTTTCAATGTCTGGTTTAAAAAACTAAAGATGTTTCAACCAAAAATAGAGAATGCCATATTGAAAGAGGATGCCAAGACCAGAAGAAAAGAAAAGAAAATATCTGAAGAGTTACTTTATGCCACTAGGAAAAGCAAGAAGCCTTTTAATCTCATACGTTCAGTATTAAGGCATACAATTTTCTAAAAATTTGTCTCTGCAGTTCATATAGAAAAAAAAAATGAAAGGAAATGTCAGCATTAGACCCATGCATTTTTCAAAGCATTACTAAAACTATTACACATTTCTATTTAAAATACTTACACAGATTCATAATAAAGTATGACAGAGTTACTGGAGGTGTTAAAATTTGGTGGTACCATAACTAATTAGTTTAAACTAGATAAAAGTGACTATAAAAGATGATCAACTTCCATGCAAACATAGATCTTATACAATCTTATTAAATTAAACAGACTTTTTCCCCCAACCACCAAATGGGATAACAGCATATTAATAAGTAACAATGAAAAAATTCTATTTACGCAAAGTTCAAAATCCACTTTCATTATTTCTGTATTTTATCTATATCATCTCTGATTTAGAAAATGAACATTCCAATGTGGTTTTAACATCCTAAAGCAAATTTTCAATTTTACTATCTCAAGATTTCTCTTAGAACACTTCAATGTTCTTTGACAGTCATTAAAATAAATCAAAGTCTTCAATATTAAACAATATATATGTACAATCTTAAATATTTTATATGCATGAACCAGAATACTGGAGTCATGAGCTGCTCATTTCTTAAGAAAGGGGCCCCTAATGATATTATTTATTTTTAAAAAAGAAAGAAATAGCCCTATTCACAGGGGAGAGGTAACAATAAAAAATAACAGTGAGACACTAAAGAAAAACAAAGAAGCCTTAAATTTTCAGTATACAAATCTGATACCACTAAAGACTGAGAAATAGACAATGGGGCATTTAGGAAATATTGATCTGTCAAAGGAACATGGACACAAAATATGTAATGGTTAATCAAATAATACTAACTCATCCATGCTACTATGTGACAGTAAAGAGTGATCAAATCTAATATTTCCAAAGTTGCATTTAAATATATTTTTCTCAAGATCTTTAACCAAGAAGTTACAAAAGAGCCTTGTTTCAGGTTTACTATCTCCAAGTAAATAAAAATGAAAATAAATAATAAAATGGGTAATAGTAATAAAGCAAAAAGATGAGAAGTGATAGAGAATCACAAAATACATAATCAAACTTAAAAAATTAAATTAACTGAAAACGGTGGTAAATTACAAAGAGTTCTTTATACATTTGTATTTTCTACTAAATGTACACCAACATTTACTATTAACTATTAATATATATTCTAAAGTAGAATATTTTAGAATATTCACCTTTATAAATGAACCCAAGCAAAGCAAAATCTTTTAAAATTACTAGAGCTTTTAATTCCCAACAAAGAACACGCTAAGCAAACTTAATCTGAAGCACAAACAACCAAAAAAAGTAATGGCTATTATGCCTTTTCTATAAAAGACTCAACTCTACTGTCAAAACTAATTATTATCATTTTAAAATTAAATTCAAGACAAATTCTTACCAGCTTACTGAAATGGTATTTACAGTAGCCACAGTATTGGACGTTATCTGCACCATTACCTTCTTCTTCACAAAGTAGTCCTGCAAATTGAGCACTGAAAAAAAAAGCCAAGTATATCAACAAAATTTCAAACCATGGTGTGTGTATATATATCTATATATATTATATAGAGAGATATATATAAAACTTAAAATTCACTTCCAAGCATGTAGGGTTTATAAGAAAACCCTACATCTCCTAAGAAAAAAAGGGAAAATAAAAGGCTTTATTCTAGCTGAGAGCAAGAACATTTCATCCCATCCTACGACTGATATATTCTTAAAGTTATATACATGGTTTAAAATAAACTTTTCATCCATCTCTAACAAGGATGAAGATTTATTCACGTTTTATGTCACCAAGTAGACATTAAATTTCTTTTAAAATATCCCCACACCCCAAACCTAACATTTCATTTTACTTTTCCAATCTCTATCACAGGTACAGTTGGAAAGGCCAGGCGTGTAAAGGGCTGACATGACATACGATGGTATTCACTCATGGATGTAGATTACATACTGTTAGAAGGAAAATGCTTCAAGTCATACCATAGTACAGTAGGTAAGAGAAATGTAAGCTGTGTTTTTCTAGACAAAAACAATGGAAGAGGGCTTCCCTGGTGGTGCAGTGGTTGAGAATCTGCCTGCCAATGCAGGGGACACGGGTTCGAGCCCTGGTCTGGGAAGATCCCACATGCCGCACAGCAACTGGGCCCGTGAGCCACAACTGCTGAGCCTGCGCGTCTGGAGCCAGTGCTCCGCAACAAGAGAGGCCGCGGTGGTGAGAGGCCCGCGCACCGCAATGAAGAGTGGCCCCCGCTTGCCGCAACTAGAGAAAGCCCTCGCACAGAAATGAAGACCCAACACAGCCATAAATAAATAAAAATAAATTAAAAAAAAAAAATTAAAAAAAACAATGGAAGAAATGGAACTGAAACCTAAGGCTATGATATTCATATTTTTAAAAAACACGAAGTGCTAAAGTTTAGAATCATCGTCTTGTCAATTTGACCTTCCACTTTTAACATTCCAAAATTAAAGTACTAGTATGTATCTCATACCCAAAAAAGGTCTTTCATCTTTGGAAACTTAAATACAATATTAAGAGAATTCTTTTTATTTTTTATTGAGGTATAGCTGAATTACAATGTTGTGTTAATTACTGAGGTACTACAGCAAAGTGACTCAGTTATACATATATGTACATTCTTTTCCACTATGGTTTATCACAGGATACTGAATATAGTTCCCTGTGCTATACAGTATGACCTTGTTGTTTATCCATTCCATATATACCAGCTTGCATCTGCTAATCCCCAAACTCCCAATCCATCCCCCTCCCCCTTGGAAACCACCAGTCTATTATCTATGTCCCTGATTCTGTTTCTGTTTCATTGATAGGTTCATTTGTGTCATGTTTTAGATTCTACATATAAGTGATATCATATGGTATTTGTCTTTCTCTTTCTGAATTACTTTGCTTAGTATGATAATCTCTAGTTGCATCCATGTTGCTGCAAATGGCATTCTTTCGTTCCTTTTTATGGCTGAGTAGTATTCCACTGTGTGTGTGTGTGTGTGTGTGTGTGTGTGTGTGTGTGTGTGTGTGTATGTGTTTATATATGTGTGTATATATATATACCACATCTTCTTTATCCATTCATCTGTCAATGGACATTTAGGGTGTTTCCACATCTTGGCTATTGTGACTAGTGCTGCTATGAACGTAGGGGTGCATGTATATTTTTGAATTATACAGTTTCGTCTGGATATATTCTCAGGAGTGGGAATGCTGGATCATATGGTAATTCTAGTTTTAGTTTTCTGAGGAACCTCTATACTGTTTTCCACAGTGGCTGTATCAACTTACATTCTCACCAACAGTGTAGGAGGGTTCCCTTTTCTCTACACCCTCACCAGCATTTGTTATTTGTAGACTTTTTAATGATGGTCATTCTGACTGGTGTGAGGTGGTACCTCACTGTAGTTTTGATTTGCAGTTCTC
Source organism: Balaenoptera borealis (assembly GCF_965194805.1). NCBI lineage: Eukaryota > Metazoa > Chordata > Mammalia > Artiodactyla > Balaenopteridae > Balaenoptera > Balaenoptera borealis. The sequence continues at coordinate 171,231,271 of NC_138866.1, read as the reverse complement.
TAATAATTAGTGATTTGAGCATCTTTTCACGTACCTAGTGGCCACCTGTATTTCTTCTTTGAAGAAATGTCTCTTTAGGTCTTCTGCCCATTTTTCAATTAAGAGAATTTAAAAGAAACAAAAATCTTTTCCATGGGACTTCTCTGGTGGTCCAGTGGCTAAGACTCCATGCTTCCAACGCAGGGGGCCCAGGTTCAATCCCTGGTCAGGGATTTACATCCCACATGCCACAACTAAAGGTCCCGCATACCGCAACTAAAAGATCCCACACGCCGCAACTAAAGATCCAGCAGGCTGCAATGAAGATCCCGCATACCGCAACTAAGACACAGCGCAGCCAAAAGAATAAATAAATATTAAAAAATATATATTTTCCATTCCCCAAAAGTAATCTAAAATGGACTTCATAAATCCACATACTAAAAGCTCAGGAAATAAAGCCTGTTCCTATACTGGCTGCTAAATATGGACTGATTTTTAAAATTAATAACTACATGAGTTATTCCCAAACTTTTATTTTTTATTTTATTTATATTTTTTTGGCCGCACAGCATGTGGGATCTTAATTCCCCCACCAGGGATTGAATCCGTGCCCCCTGCAGTGGAAGCATGGAGTCTTAACCACTGGACCACCAGGGAAGTCTCGCCGAACTTTTATTTTTAATTGTTGTCTATTATGTTGAATGTTTTGTTTTAGGATAATTTATGCTTTTGAAATTTTATGCTCAAAAAAAACATATAAGTACAAGTTTTGTATCAATTTACACTGCCTCCAAAAATTTAGTAACACGTGTTAAGAACAATAATAATGTTCACCATTTTTGCCCTGAAATCAGACTCCATGGAACTGTGCCCACTTCATAGTAAATACTCAATACATAATAGCTATTAATTATCATTAGTTACTATTCTAAGGAAATTACATTTATGTTTGTTGAATGCATAAAACGTTCTTTACAGCACCACATATTATAAAACAATTTGGAAACAATGTGTCTGAAATTGGAGAAACATTAAATAAAATACTAACATTTGATAGGATATAATGCAGCCATTTCAATGTTGCTAGTGGTCTATATCATCTTACCAAAATTATCAAAAAACAATGTTAAAAAAAAAAAAAAATGTTACATTTAAACTGTGATTTAAAAAAATTATGCAACAAATAGGTACATGGATAAAAACTGAAAAGAAACATGAACAAAACAAAAATAGAATATGTTATTTAAAAAAACATTTAAGTAACTCTTTAAGAAACAGCCACTAGAATACTGAGAATGATGGCTACTGCTTTTTTTTCCCCCTCTTGAAACACAGACAGTGAAAAAATGCTATCATTCATTAAATCCTTACTAGTATTTCAGGCACTGCACTAAATTTATCTAATCAGCTCTTTTAATCCTAATGACAAATCCAAGGGTAGGTAACCAACAGAAGTATTTTAAACAAAATGCAACTGAATAAGACACTAGAACCAGGGTCCACCTACTGGACTCTGGTAAATACACTCAATTATTAGAATTATCTCTATTACAATAAATATAAACATAGACACTATCCCAACGAAAGTTACTTTAATAATATTTGGGTACCTAAGTTTTTAACTTACAAGGTATTCCCAATTTCACTTCTGTACAATGACAGAAACATACTTACCATGTCACATGGAAAGCCTGTCGACATCCATGTTTATTACATGTCATGCAAGCACCAGTGGCTGCTTTGCTTTCTCTTCCTTGTTCATCACAAATGTAGCAAGTCTTAGAGTAAAGAAACAAAACAAAATTGAAATGAAAACAAAAACTTTACGAGTGCTTCACACAAATATGGATTTTATAGTTATCTTCAGAAGTCAAGATCAGGTTTACTATCTAACCTACTCCAAATCATGAATTCGTTTTTTTTCTGACTGTAATCTAATTTTTACAAACAATACAAACATGAAAACATCAATACAGACATAAACAGTCCTAGTACGATTTCACAAGGCAGTGTTTCCTTAGACTCAAAAACCCCATAAGATAGGAAGAATCTTCACAGGAACTGAGGCCAGGGGGCATGACACAGCCTACCCCACCTCAGTATTAATATACTCCTCCTCACCAATATTTAACTGATTCCTGTAAAAAGGTGTAAAAAGAGATTTGTCTTTCTTTTCTGCTGGAAGTAAGCATAAATAAAGGAGGTTGATACAGGAAGTTGGGACTTAGAGGTGAAGGACAGTCCTAAATGAGCGAGCAAGGTTTAGGTCATTCCAACTGTCCACAAGAATCCCACATGACCTATCATTCAGCCCTGCCAAGCTGACATAATAGGCCTGGGAGGAAGACACTTTAGGAGATCAGAGATGTCCCCAAGAGGTACTGGCCAATGAACACTCCCAGCAACTTTGACATCTATCTGGTCCTTCTCCCAGTTGAAAATAGCTGATAGACAGTACCACTTTTTCATGAAAGACTAAATTATAAAAATGGTCATCTACAAGTGTATAATGAATAAAATTATCAACTGACTGTAAGTTGAGTATACAAAAATTAATGCCTAACTACATATACTCAGATGATACAATTCTAAAAAGAAACCAATTTCTGAACAGTAACAAGGTATAACCTAGCAAACTTCAACAGGACCACATGTATTTTTAAACTTGGAGAAGTTTCCCCCACTATGCACTGTGGTGCCAAATAACACCATTCAACAATATTGATAAGAACACAGTTTCCAAAAAAGCCTAATATATAGTAAAGTCAGGTAAATGAATTTCAACTCCTCTGCTGAAAGACATGGATTCAGACTGAACTGAATTACAAAAATTATTTTATATCTCTAAAAAGTAAAATCCTTAGTTACAACAAAACTAACCTAGACACACTGAATAAGAGCATCTCTAGAGACCTCCCTCGTGGTCCAGTGGCTGAGAATCCAGCTTCCAAGGCAGGGGACGTGAGTTCGATCCCTGGTTGGGGAACTAAAATCCCACGTGCCACAGGGCAACTAAGCCCACGTGCCACAGCTACTGAGCCTGCGCGCTCTACAGCCCGCGCCATAACTAGAGAGAAGCCTGCGCGCCACAACTAGAGAGAAGCCCAAACACTGCAACAAAGAGCCCACGTGCTGCAACAAAACTAAGCCCGCATGCTGCAACTACTGAGCCCGCGCACTCTAGAGTCCATGTGCCACAGCTAGAGAGAAGCTCACTCACCACAACAAAAGATCCCACGTGCCGCAACTTAGACCTGATGCAGCCAAATTAATTAATTTTTTAAAAGAGCACCTCTAACTGTTCAAATTACCAGAAGGCAGTATCAAACAATTACAATGGAAGCATTTAACATACATCTTTTAGCCTATAAATGACCAATAAAATTTTAAAAAGAAAAGTACAGAGCAGATTGAAACAGTAACTTTTTTAAAATTTATTTATTTAATTTATTTTTAGCTGCGTTGGGTCTTCGGTGCTGCGCACGGACTTTCTCTTGTTGCAGTGAGCGGGGGTTACTCTTCATTGTGGTGCACAGGCTTCTCATTGCAGTGGCTTCTCTTGTTGAGCACGGGAGCTCTAGGTGCATGGGCTTCAGTAGTTGTGGCACGCGGGCTCAGCAGTTGTGGCTCATGGGCTCTAGAGCGCAGGCTCAGTACTTGTGGCACATGGGTTTAGCTGCTCCGTGGCATGTGGGATCTTCCCGGACCAGGGCTCCAACCCGTGTCCCCTGTATTGGCAGGCAGACTCCCAACCACTGCACCACCAGAGAAGTCCCGAAACAATAACATTTTAAATGGCAAAATTCAGGGAAAATATGCAAATAGGCCTCAAAGAATATCTCAGTAACTTCCAAGAGCTGACAGTGAAAAGACACCATCATTTGACCACTCAGTAAAACTAAAATAATGACAGATTTTTTTTTTTTTTAAAGAAGTTAGGCCTTCCAGACTTCTGAAATAGCAGAGTGAAGAGGTCCACGGATCCTCTCCTCAGTAAATTAACCATTTCATAGGTGAAAAAGAACCATTTAAAGTCTCTGTATAGAATAAGCTACAAGGATATATGGTACAACACAGGGAATATAGCAAATATTTTATAATAACTATAAATGGAATATAACCTTTAAGAATTATGAGTTACTATATTGTAAATCTGTAACTTATATGGTACTGTTTATCAATTACACTTCAATAAAGTAAAATAAAAATGATAAAGTCTCTGAAAATTGTCCTAAAGACATGCAGAAAACAGAATATTTTACCCAAGACAATCTACTAAATCTCAATAAGAACAGTGAGAGCCAGTGGCATTTGAGCCATGATCTGCCCCCATCACCACCACCACCCCCACATACTGCTTCCTGTGATGGAAGTTCCTTTCTGGGTGGCGCTGTCAAGAAGATGAGGGCTCCCCCTCTCCACAGATCCTAGTCTAAGGCTACAATTTTACCCGAGGAGGGCCAGGTCTCCAGTTACTCTCATACTACTACTCATCCTGGTAGCTCCCACTCGTAGCCTCCCACTCTAAAAACAGGCCAAGATTCCTGGGGCCCTATCATTCCTTCCCCAGATTGCTAGCAGAATGGAAGTTCCATGCTAGGAGGGATAATCTGGGCTACTATACCCTTCCCTCCTTCCAGCACCCTGTCAGAGTACACGTGCCTCTTCAGGAGAAGCAGAGTGTTGTCACCATCCCCAGCTCCAGAGCACTAGTGCAGAGGTTCTGTCTCTACAAGGAGAAGGAAGACTCATTCTCTAGAGTGGCTATAGTATCTAAAATGTCTAATTTTTAGGAACTTCCCTGGTGGTCCAGTGGTAAAGAAACCACCTTCCAATGTAGGGGACGTGGGTTCGATCCCTGGTGGAAGAACTAAGACCCCACATGCCGCAGGGCAATTAAGCCCACGTGCCACAACTATTGAGCTCACATGCCTCAACGGGAGAGCCCACGTGCCGCAAACTACAGAGCACACGCATCACAACTAGATAGAGAGAAAGAAAAAAAAAAACCCAGCACGCCACAATTAGAGACAAGCCTGCGCGCCGCAACTAGTAAGAAACCTGAGCAGACCACGTGCCTTAATGAAAAAGATCCCACGTGCCTCCACAAAGATCCCGTGTGCCGCAACTAAGGCCCAACACAGCCAAAAAAATAAATAAAATAAAATAAAATGTCTAATTTTCAACAAAAAATTATAAGACATGCAAAGAAAGAGAAAAGTATGACCCATTCATAAGGAAAAAAAAAGCAGGCATCGATAACCGTCTTTGCAGGGAATCAAGATGTTGGACTTAGGAGACCAAAACCAACCAAATAGAAATTCTCAAGTTTAAAACTCACTAAAAGGGCTCAACAGTAGATTTGAGTTGGCAGTAGGGAAAGAATCAACTTTAAAAATAGATCAATAGAGATTATACAATCTAAGGAACAGATTTTTTAGATTATACTACCTAAAGAACAGTTTCAGAGAAACGTGGTATGCCATTAACTGCATTAACAGATGTATAATGAGAAAATCAGGAGAGGAAAGAAAAGGATAGAAACTGTACCTGAAGAAATAATGGCTGAAAACTTCCCAAATGTGATGAAAAACAATAACCTACACAACCAAAAAGCTCAACAAACACCATACAGGATAAACACAAAGAGATGCACACTCAAAATGATGAAAGGCAAAATAAAGAGAAAATCTCGAAAGCGAAATGGGGAAAATGGATCATCACATACAAGTAAACCTGAGGTTTCATTAGAAATAAAATAGGGGACAGAAAGCAGTGGAATAACATTCAAAATGCTGAAAGAACAAAACTATCAGCCAAGAATCCTATATCCAGAAGAGCTATATTGCAGAAATAATGGCAAAATAACAACATTCTCAGGCCCAAAAAAACTGAGATACTTTGTTGCTCCAAACCTCACTAACAAGAACTACAAAAAGAAATTCCTCAGGCTAAAATTAAGTGACACTAGACAGTAATTGCAATCCACACAAAAAAACAAAGAGTTCCCTCACTTATACCTCAATAAAGCTGAAATTTTAAAAAATAAATATATAGACCAATTAAAAAACAAAGAGGGGCTTCCCTGGTGGCGCAGTGGTTGAGAATCTGCCTACCAATGCAGGGGACACAGGTTCGAGCCCTGGTCTGGGAGGATCCCACATGCCGCGGAGCAACTAGGCCCGTGAGCCACAATTGCTGAGCCTGCGTGTCTGGAGCCTGTGCTCCGCAACAAGAGAGGCCGTGACAGTGAGAGGCCCGCGCACCGCGATGAAGAGTGGCCCCCACTTGCCGCAACTAGAGAAAGCCCTCGCGCAGAAACGAAGACCCAACACAGCCATAAATAAATAAATAAATAAATAAATAAATAAATAAATAAATAAATAAATAAAATTAAAAAAACAAAGAAAGTTCTGACAAAGGTAATTATATACGAAATGATAAAAGATAGTATGATGAGATATTTCTTTCTCATTCTCTTAATTTAAAAAGCAATCACATAAAACAATGTTCATAAATTGTACTGTTGGGACTATAACATACAGAAATGTAATGTATGTGACAATGACAACACAATGAAAGAGAGTGGGAATAAAGTTATTTTGGAGTAAGGAAATAACACAAGATGGTAACTGGAACCCATAGGAAGAAATGAAGAGAAATAAAAATGGTAAACAGGAAAAGACACACTCTATAAATATATCTGTGGTCTTCATCTCTTAGCTTCTTTAAAAAAATATAAGATTATATAAAGCAATAATTTTAACTATTTTGGGGCTTGTAGTATATATAGAGACATGATATCTATAATAATAATAGCACAAAGGTGGGGAGGAAAGAAATAAAATGAATGTTATAAATTTTCTATATCTTACTGGAGTTAAGTAGATTCTGGTAAGTTAAGATGAATATTGTAAGCCCTAGAGCAACCACTAAGAAAATAACCCAAGAAAATATAATTTAAAAATCATGAAAGGAATGAAAACGGTACACCAGAAAACATCCACTTATAAGCATAAAAGAAGGTAGTGTACAAAGAGAAAAACAAAGTAGTCACAAGACAAAGAAAACAAAGTAAGGGACGTCCCTGGTGGCGCAGTGGTTGAGAATCTGACTGCCAATGCAGGGGACACGGGTTCAATCCCTGGTCTGGGAAGATCCCACATGCCGCAGAGCAACTAAGCCTGTGCGCCACAACTACTGAGCCTGCACTCTAAAGCCCGCGAGCCACAACTACTGAAGCTCATGCACCTAGAGCCTGCGCTCTGCAACAAGAGAAGCCACCGCAATGAGAAACTCACGCACCCCAACAAACAGTAGCCCCTGTTGGCCGCAAGTATAGAAAGCCCACGCACAACAACAAAGACCCAGCACAGCCGAAAAAACAAAAACAAAAAATTGCTATTAAAAAAAAAAAAGTAAGAAAGAAAACAAAGTAAAACGGCAGATGTAAACCCAACCACATTAATAGCACTGAATATGAAAATAATCCAATCAAAAGGCAAAGACTGATTAACTGAATTAAAAAAAAAAGTTCCATATGCCATCTATAAGATGCATACTTTAGATCTGAAGACACAAGTAAGTTAAAAGTAAAACGATGGGGGCTTCCCTGGTGGCGCAGTGGCTGAGAATCTGCCTGCTAATGCAGGGGACACGGGTTCGAGCCCTGGTCTGGGAAGATCCCACATGCCGCGGAGCAACTGGGCCCGTGAGCCACAACTGCTGAGCCTGCGCGTCTGGAGCCTGTGCCCCGCAACGGGAGGGGCCGCGATAGTGAAAGGCCCGCGCACTGCGATGAAGAGTGGCCCCCGCTTGCCACAACTAGAGAAAGCCCTCACATGAAACGAAGACCCAACACAGCTAAAAATAAATAAATAATCGGCTGTTTTAAAAAAAAAAAAAAAAAAAAAAGTAAAACGATGAAAAAAGATATACCATGCAAAAGGCAAGCAAACACAAGGCAATGCATACTTTAGATCTGAAGACACAAGTAAGTTAAAAGGATGAAAAAAGATATACCATGCAAAAGGCAAGCAAACACAAGTGGCTTATTATCAGACAAAAAAATAGACTGTTGAGAGAGATTTTATAATAATAAAACGGCTATAACAATTATAAGCGTATATACATGCAACCAACAAGAGCTTCCAAGACACATGAATCAAAGGAGGAAAAAAGTGATTTGCAAATTTTAAATTGCGCAATAGCTATTGGATCAAGAAGAAAAATTATAAACTAACTTGAGGTTTATTGAGAAAATGATCCCAAACAACAAAATCGCATCTAAATAAAATGTCAAGTATGTGAATAAAGCTATACTCAGAGGCAAATTTACAGCCTGAAAGCTTTCATTTTAAGGGGGAAAAAAGTCACAGTCTGACCTAATATTTTGAATAAAAGAAACAGTGTTCATATCAAAAGGATTCAGGGGCCAAATTCCAACTCTACCTAAAAAGTAGAGAGCTGAAAGAACATCACTCCAAACCTATCAAGAAAAAGCCATTTAAACTATAAAACCCACAACTTTTCTTGAAACTATGAAAGATTTGCACTTGCAAAGGCAACCAAATAGTTTGAATTCCAAGGGCAGACACACTCTCTCCTTCAGCTGCCTAAAAACCACAAGACACTCAGACTATCCACTAACGACTGAGCAAGGGACGAAAATGTGGAGGAAGACATGCAGATAAGAAACCAGCTAAAATGTAAACAAATTGCTAAAGGCTGACTGTGGGCTACTGCAATAGTACAGAACCACTGGAACCAGAGACCGGAGTTCACACTCACTCACAGGCTCCACTCCATGAAGACTTACAAGGAGCTCTTGGGGAAGACTGGAAGCAAGGAGACAAAACAACCAGAAAGAATCTCCCTTGGTGGTGCAGGCATGAAGGAGAGGATCAGGTGCCACTGAGGCAAAGATATGAAATCCCACCTCTTGCCCAGACACTACTCTCAAAAGCCCTGAGTGTCTGGGGGATTGGCAGCAAATCCTGTCACACCCAGGGCATGAGTAAAGACCCATGATGGCTAGGAGGACAAAGGAGAAAATCTTTTACCCCTAAACAAGGGGCAAGAAAAATTCCTGACCCCAGGATTTGTTAATCTATCGGAGATCTTCTAGCACTTGGGGAGAGTCAGGAAGCTGTCTCCCTCCCAAGTCCTTCCACAGATGTAGAGCAAAGTCTGCCAAAAGGAGGAGGCAATGAATTGGTGAAACCCTGAGGCCCAGATATACAGAGCCCACCAAGGACTGAGGCTGCACCAAAACAACCAAGAAATCAAAAGCCCAAAACATCAAATAATAAACAGCAGCAGTCTAGCACTAACAGGTGGGGCAAACGTGTGGTAAAAGGAAGAGCACAGAAAGAAACCAACCTCTGTGGCACCAAATCACCCAATATTCCAGCCCTCAACCTAAACATAAGGTATCATTAGAGGAGGATGAAGGGGCAGGGCCACCCCAATGGGCTCAGGAAACAGATCATCAAGCCACAGAGAGAGGTCACACAATGTTACTTCCACTGCACTTTATTAGCCAAAGCAAGTTACAGAGCAGCCTAGACACAAGAGATGAGGTATTTACTTTTGGTGCGAATGTAAACTGGTGCAGCCACTATGGAGAACAATATGGAGGTTCCTTAAAAAACTAAAAATAGAGTTAACCTATGACCCAGCAATCCCACTCCTGGGCATATATCCAGAGAAAACTATAACTCAAAAAGACACATGCACCCCACTGTTCATATTTACAACAGCCAAGACATGGAAGCAACCTAAATGTCCATCGATATATAAATGGATAAAGAACATGTGTGGGGGGGTGTATGTGTGTGTGTATACACACACACACACACCACATGGGGGATAAATTTGGAATTGGGGATTAACATATACACACTACTATATATAAAATAGGTAAACAACAAGGACCTACTGTATAGCACAGGGAACTATATTCAATATCTTGTAATAACCTATAATGGAAAAGAATCTGAAAAAGCATATATATGTATGTATGTGTATACAGACATAGATATAACTGAATCACTTTACTATACACCTGAAACCAACACAACTTTGTAAATCAACTATACTTCAAGAAAAAAAAAAATTCTTAAAGCTTTCCACATCTATTCCTTTAGAAAAAAGATAAAGGGAAGTTGGGCTAGCAATTTCTAAGTTTTCCTCTACCGTTATCCTCTTATAATTCAATGACACCATGTTTTATAGTATTTTTGGTTTGGCTGGTTGGTCTGTTATGATCCTTCCTATACTTATAAATACTTGTTCCTTCATGACCATTCAGTAAATAAAAGCTATTCAAAAAGATAAATCCAGGATATACCCATCATCTGCCAACTACTCTCTATGGAAATTGCAGCCTTCTAAACTAAATGCTTCCTTGACTCTAAAGAACACAAGACCACCCAAAAAAGTTCCCAAATATCTATGTTGCCCCAATCTTCCCATTTCTTAAAAATTATTGAAACGCAATTAAAGGTAACATATGCCACTCACATTTATTAACAAAATGTATATGTTAGTGAAATAAGGAATTGATACGAGAAAATGTGAGAGGTCAAAAAATAAAAACGAGAATCTAATGACAAATGGTACAGAAACTGGCCACTATATATGTAATGACTTGGAAAATTTAACAACATAAGTCAACACAGTGAATTCTCTGCAACTGGATATACTATACAAATAGTCTAGAAATTTTCCTTTTTTTCTTCTAAATCCTACAGTGTTCCAGCCACACAGGATTATTTATTATTCTCTGAACTGCCTAGCACCTCCCCTTTGCACCTATTACCCTAATTTATGCTACTTTCTCTGTCTAGAATTATTATTTGATTCTTTCTTCCACAGGTCAAATTTCTTATTATCATGCACAGCCCTTATATCTTTGTGTGCCTTATTCAGTTCCTTAGACAAAAATAATCCCTCCTTTCATTATGTTACATAATACTCCATTCAGGTTTTTTATTATTTATAATCTCTTATTATTTTCATACATTGTAATTATATATTTACTTGACTGTCTAAGTGTCACATGGAGATAAACCCTGTATTTTATGCAACTCTGAACTCTTAGCGTCTAGCACAATGCAAAGCAGGTCCATTTTAAGTGCCCAATACATTTATTAATAATCTCCACATTATCCTTTACTACCACTCATCAAGGACTGATGTATTCCAGGGGAGCTCCTTGGCAGTCCAGTGGTTAGGACTTGGCGCTTTCACTGCCATGATCCAGGTTCAATCCCTGGTCAGGGAACTAAGATCCCACAAGCCGCATGGTGTGCCCCCACCCCCACCCCCCCCCCCAAAAAAAAGATTGATGTCTTCCAAAATGCAACAATCCATTTTCCAATTGTTCCTATCATTTCAGAATTACATGTCCCCTATTAACCATACTGAATATTCATGAACAGAATATTATTCTTTTTAAGGTTAACTATACAAACCAACAACCATAAGAATCCAAGAAACATATAAGGAAAAAAATTTGACAGAGAGATACACCATGTTTCTGGAAGGGGAGATTCAATATTCCAAAAAGATCAATTCTTCCCCAAAATAATACTTCACTGTAGCACCAGTAAAATTAAAATTGTATTGTTACTCTTAATGTTCATCTAAAAAAAGAAATACATGACAGTATTTGTTCTACCATGTACCAAGATGTATTTAAACCCATAATAATTTAAAACAGTGTGGTACTAGAATAAGAATAGAAAGACACATCAATGGAACAGAAAAAATGTCAAGAATACCCAAGAATTTAATAATGATTCAAACAGTATTTCAAATCACTGTGCAAAACATAGATTATTCAATAATAGTGTTGAAAAGAATGACTAAACCACGTGGGAGGGGAAAAATTACACACACATCTCACCATATTCTAAACTTAACTCTAACTGGATAGGAGATTTATATCTAAATTAATTCATTCTTCCTCTATACTCCCTCCCTTACTTCTTGAGTACTTTAGTCTTAAAGCCATGAGCTGGGGCCAAGCATGCTAGCATCTATCCTGGGAAGGAAGGGGCAGGCCAACTCAAGTATCAGAGCCCCAGTAGTGTTGGCGCTCATGAGAGGGTTGGGGGTTGGGGTGGAGGTGGTGTCCAAGTGAGTTGTAAGAACCTGAGCAAAGTGAGCAAAGTGAGGGGAGAAGGGGTAGTTCTGGACTGAAGCTGGGTGTCAAACCCCCAAAATGGTTTAAAAAGAAAAAGGCAGACATGCAGGGAAGCAGCAGCAACCCAGAGTGAGGTCTGAGCCTCAACATGGTTAGGCTGGCCTCTGTATTATGGGGTGGCAGCAACAGAAGATTTGTTAATATAAGAGAGAATGATCAAATAAATATATTGAGGATAATGGGAGTCAGGTTTCTCATTGTCTGGCATGAGAGTCATAACACAAAAAGAAAAAAACATTAGAATGAACCCTGTGCTGTTGGATTAGGTTTAGGGAAATTACTAAGAAATTCCTAGGAGTTTATGGTTCGATAAATAAATAGATACATAGACAGGTACAGAAATACATACAGATATGTTTGTATTTAATACATAAATCCATATACTAAATCAGAAGTATCTGTGTGACCTCACCAACTTCAAAATATAAAGAAGACATAGATGTGAATGTGTGTGTATCTCTGCATCTATACACACTGAGAGGGCCTGGAAGTAGCAACATCCTAATAACAATGAGCACACCTAGTGTCCACTTTGGTTTCTAAATACCATTCTCACCGAAAACAAATCAAGGCTCCCTGGAGAAATGTTATTCTAGGGCTAAGACAGGAATGGTTCAAGATATGCCTAGAACATACTGTCATGTCAGAAGTAAAGAAGTGCTCAAACAATGATGGAACCATGTCAGAAGACACAGGAACCAACATGAAGAGGTCCCACTGGCCAAACCTGGGACAATACGAACATCACAATAAGTGACAGTAATGGGGAATGACCCATTAAAATAAAATATTAACATGTAAGTCAATATTAGTCCATACTAATATAAATAACTGGGGAGTGGAGAAAGCTTTTCCTTAAAATGGAATGCCACCTGATGAATGTAAAAGATGGAATTAGAAAACCACCACTTGCCATCAATCTAATAGATAAAGCAAAGAAGCAACAATGAATGCTAAAATTAGTGAGTAAAGGGCACAAGGAACAAGATATTTACATAAAAAGTACTTCCCCACAAAATGCTTACTGATTATAAAGGGAATAAAGATTAAACTCCCAGGGGAGAAATCCTGTAGACACTGCCTTAACTAAGTGATGAAGGTAAAATCACCAGTAATGGGAAAAGCTGAAATCATGTACCACCTGACAGGATGCAATGAGAAGAACATAGCATCGTTTCTGTGATATTCCTGCCAAAAACACATAATCTGAATTTAATCATGTGGAAACATTATAAAAATCCATTCTACAAATAACTGGCCTATACTCTTCAGAAGTATCAAAGTTATGAGAGTCAGAGGAAGACTGAGTAACTATTCAGGAGACTTAAGAGACAAAAAGCAATCTGTGATCTTTTTGCTATGAAAGGGAAAAAAGAAAACATGAATGAAAATTAGGCAAATAATGATGGGGTCTCTGGATTAGACAGTAATAATGCATAAGTGTTAATTTCCTGATTTTGGCTGTATTCTGGTCATGCAGAAGAAAGTCCTTCTTTATAGGAAATACAAACTAAAGCATTCAGAGGTGTCGGTGTTATATGATAAATTACTCTCAGATGGTTTAGGAGAGGAAGAAGTCTTTGTACTATTAATGCAACCTTAAATTAAGTTTGAAATTATTTCAAAATTGAAAGGAAAAAAACAAGTATTTTTAGAAATGAATTTTGAAAGTACTAAAAAAATACTTAGACATTAGTGTAGAGAAAGATTTTCTTTCCATGGCAACAAAGGCAGAAACAATAAAGAGTAGTTGTATAAATTACATAAAAATTTTAAACTTCAAACTAGAAGAAATTAACCTGCTAGAATACCAACAACAATAAAAACCATCAAGACATAATGAAAATTAAAAAGAAAATGTTAAGTTATGGGCAAAAGCATTCACAGCAATTATATAAGAATAAAGAATAACATCTCCAATATAAAAAACATTTTGTAAGAAAAAATTAAAACATTACAATATTAAATTGAACGAAGAGCTATTCAAGATCAATTAACAAACATGAATAACCTTTTTAAAAAACTTTAAAATATTTAACCTTACTAATATTCAAAGAAAATCATTCAAACACTGTAATATTTTTCACTAAAAAGAATAGCAAAGACTGTTTTAATGGTAATATACAGTGCACTTAACAGGATATAAGATTATGTGCAATCTCACATATAACTAGTGTGATTATTAAATGAGACACTGCATGCTAGAACAACTTCACACAATATATTTACTGAAGCTTCCAAAATGTTCATACTCTTTTACACAAAAATTCAGCTGGTATGTACACGCCAAACACCAAGTGAGGCTCTTCAACAAGAAGGCGTTCCTAATAAATTATATTTTATCAAAACTAATAATACTTTGTATTAGATGCTAAATATCCACTAGAAATAATGGCAAAATATAATTTATTAACACAAAATGATGTTCAGGGTTATTAAGTTTCAAAAACAGAACAGTATAAGCACTATGATCCAAACTTTTTACAGTTATATAGTATATGTAAAAATGCACACAAAAAAGATTTTAGATGACTTCTGTCTCGCATTTTCCTATTTTTTTCTCCATATTTTCCATTTTTAAAAAATAAATACTAACGATCTACATTACAAAATGTTTAGTATTTTGAAACCTTAGAACTGGCTGCAGTGACACTTTCTTCACCAATGGAATAAATCAACAGGTACTTTCAGTTAAAAATGGTAACACTATATTTAAAGACACAGTGGCTAATAAAAAAAAAAATCATCCAATAATATGCAAAAGAGAATGAAACAATAATATAAATTAAGAAAAAGATACAGGAAAAAAGTGAACATTAACTAAGGTTTTTAAAAAAGGCAACAATAAAAATCTTATCTCGGGGGAACAAAATAATGTGGAGAGGAGAGATGAGCAAATAATATTCTATGATAGGATTATTTTTAAGACAGGATGTGTAGCATCATACGAATATTATACCAAATAATGATTAATTCAAATTTAATAGATCCTCAATGTCTGAAAGAACATAAAAGTAATTCTTAAAGAACAAATCTAAGGACCTCCCTGGTGGTCCAATGGGTAAGACTCTGCGCTCCCAATGCAGGGGGCTCGGGTTCGATCCCTGGTCGGGGAACCAGGGATGCATTCATGCTGCAACTAAGAGTTCACATGCCACAACAAAGAAGTCTGCATGCCGCAACTAAGAAGTCCACATGCCGCAACTAGAAGATCCCGCATGCTGCAACTAAAGATCCTGTATGCTGCAACGAAGATCCCAAGTGCCACAACTAAGACCTGGTGCAGCCAAAATAATAAATAAATAAATTTTTTTTTTAAAAAAAGAACAAATCTATACAGATTAAAATGTTAGAAGCTTAAATACCTAGGTTAATATAAAAGGTAATAAAGTTTTGTGTGTGTTTGTTTTGTACTCCTATGACCTTAGTAACATATTTTAATACTTGTAGTTTACCACAGTAATTACACTTTTTCCAAATCAATGGAGGCATTTAATTTAAATTTTTTAATGAAGGGCTGTAATAAAACAAAATTTAAAAATTCCTTTACACTTCCCAGTTTTAAAACAAAAAAATTATATTCAAACATCAATAAAATAATATCTACTATACCTTATTATAACGATCATGTGGCACAGACTGTAAAACAATTGGTTCCATTGTAGAAACATTGGCAAACTGTACCTCTGGAATATACAGGGCACAAACCACATGAGCCCAACCTAAAAATAAATAAACAAAAATAATGTCATTTTTCCATTTTTCAATAAAGCTTTTTCAAAGATAAATTAAATTATTAACTTTATGAACAGATCCCTTAAATGTCCATTTTAGGAAATATACAACAAAAACATTAACAAATTATCACTACTGACTGATCGTCAAACCACCACTGATAAGACGCTTAGTCGTTTCTCCAGTTAATACACACAGTAACACAAATAAAGGGAAACTTTTTTTTTTTTTGGCTGTGCCGCAAGGCTTGCCGGATGGATCTCAGTCCCCTGACCAGGGACTGAACCTGGGGCCACAGCAGTGAAAGCCCAGAATCCTAACCACTGGGCCACCAGGGAACTCCCCAAGGGAAATTTTTAATTCAGATGCTGGCACTGACACTTTTCATAAGAGTAAACTGAATAATTCAGATCAATAATTCCTCTGAGAACCACTATAAAAGTATGAAGTTTTGGGACTTCCCTGGTGGTGCAGTGGTTAAGAATCCGCCTGCCAATGCAGGGGACATGGGTTCGAGCCCTGGTCCGGGAGGATCCCATATGCCACGTAGCAACTAAGCCCATGTGCCACATTACTGAGCCTGCACTCTAGAGCCCACAAGCCACAACTACTGAGCCCGTGTGCCACAACTACTGAAGCCCGGTGCGTAGAGCCCATGCTCCGCAACAAGAAGCTCACACACCGCAACGAAGAGTAGCCCCCGCTGGCCGCAGCTAGAGAAAGCCCGTGCACAGCAACAAAGACCCAACACAGCCAAGAATTAATTAATTAATTAATTAATTAATTAATTTTTAAAGTATGAAGTTTTATAGCTGAAAACCTATAATAAAAACTTTAATACTTTAAATCTTAAATGTCAACTTTAAATTTTTAACTGTTATACAAATGTTGACATTTTTAATACTATAACATTCATTGTTCTACTATTTTAATATTTCACTTAAAATATATTAACAATTTATCAATTTAAATATTAATATTAAATGCTGTTTCTTTTAATTTTCAAAATGTGACTAAAGGTATCAAAGAGCTGATGTCATAGTAAGAAATTGCTGGGGCCAAAACCTGAAAAGGATGGAAGTCAAGGGAGTTAAGTACAACTTTTGACCACTTTGCCGCCCAGGGGACATTTGCCTATTTCAAAGAAAGCAGCTGAGAGAGTGGAAGGTACTTCTGACAAACTCAGAGGGCTGAAAGTACAGGGATCTATGTCCATAGACAACTAAGGGAAAAGAAGAACACTAGTAAATCCTTTCCCTCTTTCAGCTGCAACACTGAGGGGCTGCAAGCCAGGAATGACAATAAACTAAAAGTACATAGGCCCGCCCAGAGACTGCAGCTGGGCTTTGATCATCTCAAACTCTGAAATTTGACTCACATAACCCTAAATTACAAGTGCCCCCAGACACCAGACAGAAGCTAATATACATCCTCTTTAGAGGAAAACAATGTCATTTTGGCTACAAATAATTTCTAATACTAGTTCATTACCATTTTCGGCACAATGAAAAATACTAAACACATGAGAGTCAAGACAACATGAATGAAAACCAGCAGAAACATGAAGATCAAAACATATTTGTATTTTGTAGTTTCAGATACGGACGTTTATAAAAAGTATGCTTATTATGTTCAAATACACACAACACAAAATTTAAAATTTCTTCAAAGAACTGAAAACTCTAAATCAAAAATTACAGAAGTAAAAACAAAAATTATAAAATCAATAAATGGGATTAACAATGGCTTAGACATAGCCGAAAACAGAATTAGAACAACAACAAAATATGTCAGAAGAAAATATTCAGAACATTAGCACAAAAGTATGAAAAATACAAAAAGACAGGAAACAAAAACAACATGATGGGCAGGCCTAACACACATGTAATTAGAGTCCCAGAGAAATATGAGAGAAAAAAAAATGGTACAAAAGCAATATTTAAAATGATAATAACTGGCACTCCCCTGGGAGTCCAGTGGTAAAGAATCCGCCTTACAGTGCAGGGGACGCGGGTTCGATCCCTGGTCAGGGAACTAAGATCCCACATGCCGTGGGGCAACTAAGCCCACGCTCCACAACTATTGAGTTCACGCGCCTCAACTAGAAAGCCTGTGTGCCGCAAACTACAGAGCCCACACGCTCTGGAGCCCATGCATCACAACTACAGAGCTCACATGCCCTGGAGCCTGTGTGCCACAACTAGAGAGAAGCCCACACGCCACAACAAAGAGCCCAAGCAACGCCACGAAAGATCCCGCATGCCTCAAGGAAGATCCTGCATGCCTCAATGAAGATCCCGCGTGCCGCAACTAAGACCCAACGCAGCCAAAAATAAACACATAAATGGATATAGATAGATAAATAAATAATAAATCTTTTAAAAAATGATAATAACTAAAAACTTTCTAAAACAGAAGAAAGATGGCAAGTCATGGACTGAAGAACCACAATAAATCCCAGGGTAAATAAATATAAATACACATACAGGCACATTAATAAAACTACAGAAAACCAAAAAGAGAAATAAAAATCTTAATATAACCCAAAGGCAAGTTATCATTAAAAGAACTGGATAAATAACAAAGCCAAAAAATATCTCTAAACGAATTTCCGTTAAAGGGAATACCAAACAACTTTCCTCGGGCAGAAAACAATGACCCAAGAAGTAAGCTCCAAGATGAAGGGGAAAATGAAGCATGATAAACATGCAGGTACTTTTGATAGATTATTGGCTGATAAAGCAATCATAATACCTCCTTTCACTTAAAATATATATGACTGCTTACATCAAAAGTTAAAATGCTGTCTTGTAAAGTTTTCAATGTGTGTAAAACTATAACAAAGATTGGGGAAGGAGCAGGTAAAACAGATTTACACAGTTTCGAGGTTTCTACATTTTGCGTGAAGTGGTACACATAGTAGACTGAACTTATTTGTATGAAATTTGTAATCCCTAGAGCAACCACTACACAGATAAATATTAATACTTGTATATACAGAAAGAGATATGGCCCAAAAGGTAATTTAATTTACAATTAAATTTAAATGCAATATTAAATAACTGCATTATTAAACTGATTAAAATGCAATGTTAAAAATATTCATTATAATCACAAATAAGGAAGAAAAGAGGAAACAAAAAAATAATGAAATACGAGAAAATATCAACGCTAAGAAGAAATAGAAGGAAATTGGTCAAGATGGAATAACAAGGACCAAATTTATCCTCCTGCATGAAACAATGCATACCCCACACTCTCAAAATTAAAAAAAAAAATGGACAAAATAATTCAGACAATGGTTCTCAAGATACCTGTGTATCAGGTACAGAAGGACAACAATCTCAAAGAGGTAAGAGACAAATGAGGTGAGCCCTCCGTTTGCCCCCTCTTAATGTCTTGAGAGTTCTTCCAGGCCAAGACTCAGGGAGAGAAACTGAGGCCAAGCCCAGGATACTCTCAAAGTATAGCAGATGGGTGAGACCAAGAAAGCTAAAATTGGCAGAGCAAAGTACCAGAAATGAAAGCCCTTCAGAGAGAGAACACTCAAAGACAGAGAAAGAGAAACAGCACTACATGAGTATTAAACAGAGAACATGTGAGTAGAGAAATTACCTGAGGCTGGAAAAAGAACCATCCAAAAAGATTAGAGGGAACAGTATCCAGCTGGCACAAAGGGCTAGGAACAGTGCCTGTTCCCTGAGCCAGACTGGAAAAACTCCTAACTCACAGGGCTTTCACTGGGTAAAAGACTCATAAAGGTCTTGCCTCAGTAGTGGGAATAAGTACCCCTAGACTGAGCGCTGCTCTGGACCCACTGAATAAATCATAAGAGCAGGACCTGAAAAGATCAAACTGTTTCCAAGGAACATAACTGTATTTCAGAACAAAACTCAAGGAGACTTACAGGGATGCAAAAATATCCAGATTTATGTTAGCAAAAATGGGGGAGAAGGCCACTCCAAGGGCACATTCCACCACAGAAACATCAAGAAGTCAAGCAGAAACTATCAGAACCAATTTTGTCAGGACTCTGGGAAAGAGAGTGAAAGGTTTGCAGCAACCAAGCAAACGCTAAGTCAGAAAAAACCAACTTAAAAATGGCAGGAAAGTGGGAGTTCCCTTGCGGTCCAGTGGTAAGGACTCAAGTGCTCTCACTGCTGTGGGCCCAAGTTCAATCCTTGGTCAGGGAAGTAAGATCCCGCAATCCACGCAGCGCAGCCCCCCCCCCCCCAAAAAAAAGGCAGGGAAGCTTTGGGAATTTTTACTTTCCCTTGACCCATGGATTCAGCAGAGGTCTTGAAGATAGCACTTTGTATTCCCAGTGAAGAACCCCAGCTTCTGGCTTCAGAAGGAGCAGAGCAGACTTTATTTGCAAAGAATTGTGTTTCTCTATTTTATTTTATTTTATTTTTTTTTATAGTGAATACAGAGAGATGTCAGAGGAGCTAGTTAGAGTAGCAAGTATTAAATTTATTTATTTATTTATTTATGGCTGTGTTGGGTCTTTGTTTCTGTGCGAGGGCTTTCTCTAGCTGTGGCAAGCGGGGGCCACTCTTCATCGCGGTGCACGGGCCCCTCACCATCGTGGCCTCTCTTGTTGCAGAGCACAGGCTCCAGACGCGCAGGCTCAGCAATTGTGGCTCACGGGCCCAGTTGCTCCGCGGCATGTGGGATCTTCCCAGACCAGGGCTCGAACCCGTATCCCCTGCATTGGCAGGCAGACTCTCAACCACTGCGCCACCAGGGAAGCCCCGTGTTTTTCTATTTTAAAGTGTCTGTGGGCTACTGAAGAACTGACACAACATGCTTATTCTTTTGACAAGCTCAGAACTCACTCAGGGCAGAAAAGTGGTGGGTATTCCTCAAATCACTGTAAGGCAGATAAAATACCCACAGGTTCCTGGGGCAAAAGATCATGGTTCAAGCATATAACCTAGTGCCAAGAGCCTAAGAGGAAAAGCTGGGGACAAAGTTTCTCTTGGAAATTGGGGCACTGAAAAGTGTCTGTTCCTTCTAGGGAATTTAGACAGCACCACATGCCCAGGGCAGGATGCATATTCCTAAAAGACCTGATAAGACACTAAACTTTCATCTCTGGTCTCTCGTCGTACAGGGCAAGCAGGAAGTGAAGGCTAAGTAAGGGAGAGTGGTAAGAAGACTGGCTAGCCACTCACTGAGGGAACGGTCCTAGCACAGAGCCAATCTGCAAAGACTGGAAGAGGTGTTGTTTTTTTCCTTTTTTTTTTTTTTGATTCTCCCTCTCTCTCGTTATTTTGGCACCTGGCATTCAAGCAAATCTCTGTCAAAAAACTAGCTGAGGGCTTCCCTGGTGGCGCAGTGGTTAAGAATCCGCCTGCCAGTGCAGGGGATACGGGTTCGAGCCCTGGTCTGGGAAGATCCCACATGCCACGGAGCAACTAAGCCTGTGCGCCACAACTACTGAGCCTGCGCTCTAGAGCCCGTGAGCCACAACTACCGAGCCTGCGTGCTGCAACTACTGAAGCCCGCGTGCCTAGAGCCAGTGCTCCACAACAAGAGAAGCCACCGCAATGAGAAAGAAGCCTGCGCACCACTACGAACAGTAGCCCCCGCTCGACGCAACTAGAGAAAGCCCGTGCGCAGCAACGAAGATCCAGTGCAGCTAAAAATAAAAATAAATAAATAAATTAAAAAAAAAAAAAAACTAGCTGAACACAAACTACAGAAACAGACTTTAGAGATCAAAGTGACAAAGAATGTACACTTTTTAAAAAATTGTATAGAAGACCACTAAAAAGGCAAATAACTGCAGCATACAGCAAGCAACAAAATTAAACCGTGAGTAAAGAACCCACTTTCCAGAGTTACCATATCATAATATTCAGTACATCCAGTTTTCAAGAGAGTTACAAAGCATGTAAAGAAAAAGAAAGTATAGCCCATTCACAAGAGAACTGAAGAGAATCTGTCCCTGTAGAAGCACAGACATTTAATGCAGACTTTAAATCAACTGTCTTAGATCTGCTCAAAGATAAAGGAGAGCAAGGTCAAGGAGCTAAAAGGAAACCAGGACAATGATGTCTCAACAGAGAATCAACAGTCATTTCAAAAAGGAATCAAACAGAAACATTGACATTGAAAATTATAATAACCAAAATGAAAAATACACTAGAGGGTCTCAACAACAGATCTGAGTAGGTAAAGAAAAAAACTCAGTAAACTTAAAGGTAGACCAATTGAAATTATCCAGTTTCAGGAGCATTTAAAAAAGGGGAGCAGAGGAGTGCCTACGAAACCTGTAGGACACAATCACGCCTACTAACATACAAACAATGGGAATTCCAGAAGAAAACAGGCAGGAAACAGGCAGAGAAAATATTTTAAGAAATATTGGCCAAAAACTTCCCAATTAGATAATTACGTGCATCTACACATTCAAGAGGCTCAAGAAACCACGAGAACAATAAACACAAAGAGATCTGCACTGAGATAAAATAATAATCACTGCTAAAAGCCAAGGAAAAAGATAATCTTTAAAGGATTAACAGAAAAGCAACTTGTCACATACAAAGAATCCTCAGTAAGATTAAACAACAAATTTCTCACGAATTCAACAGGCGCCATTAGGGTGTGTACAATGACATTTTTAAATTTCTGAAAGAAAAAAACCTGTCACCCAAGAATTCTAAATCAAGCAAAGCTATCCTTCAAATATGGAAAAAGACAGACATTCCCAACGAAACAGAAGGTGAGGGAATCTGTTGCTAAGAGACCTGCCCTACAAGAAATTGGAAAGGGGGTCCTTCTGGCTAAACGAAAGAACACTAGACAGTAACTAAAAGCCGTACCAAAAAAAAAAAAAAATTTTTTTAACGCCAGTAAAAGTTAAATATAGGTAAAAATTAAAGCCAGCATTATGATAGTTTTGATTTGTAACTCCTCTTTATATTTCCTACATGGTTTAAAAGACAAATGCATGAAAAAAATAACTATGTCTATGTTAATGGGCACATGATATGTATAAAGACACAAATTTTGAAAAAACAAGAGAAAGGTGGGGGAATGTGAGCAGAATTTTTTGTATGCTACTGAAGCTAAGTTGGTATCAATTCAAACAAAGTGGGACTTCCCTGGTGGCGCAGTGGTTAAGAACCCGCCTGCCAATATGCAGGGGACACGGGTTCAATCCCTGGTCCGGGAAGATCCCGCGTGTCACGGAGCAACTAAGCCCGTGCGCCACAGCTACTGAGCCCGTGCTCTAGAACCCACAACCCACAACTAGTGAGCCCACACACCACAACTATTGAAGCCTGCATGTCCTAGAGCCCACGCATCACAACTACTGAAGTCCATGCGCTCTAAGGCCTGCATGCCACAACTACTGAAGCCCACATGCCACAACTACTGAAGCCCACACGCCTAGAGCCCATGCTCCACAACAAGAGAAGCCACCACAATGAGAAGCCCGTGCACTGCAACGAAGAGTAGCCCCCACTCACCACAACTAGGGAAAGCCCACACACAGCAAAGAAGACCCAATGCAGCCAAAAATAAATTTTTAAAAAAAATTCAAAGTTATTACAAATTTAGGATGTTAATTGTAATCCTCATGGAAACCAGCAAGGAAATGAAGTTGGCCCTTGAAAAACACAGGTTTGAACTGTGCAGGTCCGCTTACCCACAATTTGTCCATAGTAAATACTACAGTACTACACGATCCAGAATTTGTTGAATCCGTGGATGTGGAACCTTGGATATGGAGGAAGCACATATATATGGAGGACCAACTATACATTATACTTGGATTTTTGACTACACAGTGGGTCAGTGCCCCTATCTCCCATGTTGTTCAAAGGTCAACTGTGCCTTAAAAATATACACAAAAGAAAAGGAAGGCGGGGGACTTCCCTGGTGGTCCAGTGGTAAAGAATCCATCTTGCAATGCAGGGGACATGGGTTCAATCCCTGGTCAGGGAACTAAGATCCCACATACTGTGGGGCAACTAAGCCCACGCGCCACAACTACTGAGCTTGCACATCTCAACTTAGAGCCCGCATGCCACAAACTACAGAGCCTACGTGCTCTGGAACCTGCACGACACAACGACAGAGCCCACGTGCCCTGGAGCCTGCAAGCCCCAACTAGAGAAGAGAAAACCCGCACGCCACAACTAGAGAGAAGCCCGCACACCACAACAAAGAGCCCTCACGCCGCAACGAAAGATCCTGTGTGCCTCAACAAAGATCCCACATGCTACAACTAAGACCCAACGCAGCCTAAAATAAATAAATAAAAAATAAATCTTTAAAAAAAAAAAAAAAGAAAAGGAAGACAGGACTTCCCTGGTGGTCCAGTGGTTAAGACTCCACGCTTCCACTTCAGGGGGCACGGGTTCAATCCCTGGTCAGGGAACTAAGATCCCGCATGCCGCAGGGGGGAAAAGAAAAAAAAAAAAAAGAAATGAAAAGAAAAGAAAAGAAAAGAAAAGAAAAAAAAAAAGGAAGGCAATCAAAAGGGCACAAAGCCAAAAAAATCAATTTAAGAAAAAAGGCAATATTGGAGAAATAGAAGAACAAAGGGGGGCATAAAACGTACAGGAAAAATAGTAAAATGGCATAAATTATCAGTAACTACTTTAAATGGAAACGGGTTAAACTATCCAGTCAAAAACAAGAGAGAGAGATTGGCTAAGTGAATTAAGAATATGCTCCAACTATACAGGCATACCTCATTTTACTGCTCTTCACAGATGTTGAGTTTTTTATAAATTGAAGGTTTGTGGCCATTCTGCATCAAGCAAGTCTACTGGCATCATTTTTCCAACATTTGCTTGCTTCATGTCTCTTTGTCACATTTTGGTAATTCTCGCAATATCTCAGCTTTTTCATTATTATTATATTTGTCATAGTATCCATGATCAGTGATGTCTGACGTTACTGTTTAATTGTTTTGGGGTGCCACACCCATGCATGACAGCAAATTTAATTCAACAAATGTTGTATGTTCTGACTGCTCCATTGACCAGCTGTTCCCCCATCTCTCTCCCTCTCCTCAGACCTCCCTATTCCGAGACACAACAATATTGAAATTGTGTTCAATTCAAGTAATGTTTAAGCGAAAGGAAGAATTGCACATCTCTCACTTTAAATCAAAAGCTAAAAATGATTAAGCTCAGTGAGGAAGGCATGTCAAAAGCCAAGGGAGGCTGAAAGCTAGGCCTCTTGCACCAAAGAGCCAGCTATGTTGTGAATGCAAAGGAAAAGTTCCTAAAGAAAATTAAAAGTGACACTACTGTGAACACACAAATGATAAGAAAGTAAAACACCCTTATTGTTGATATGGAGAAAGTTTCAGGAGTCTGGATAGAAGATCAAGCCAGCCACAACAAAGCCAAATCCACAGCAAGGCCTTAACTCTCTTCAGTTCTAAGAAGACTGAGAGAGATGAGGAAGCTGCAGAAGAAATGTATGAAGCTAGCAGAGGTTGTTTCATGAGGTTTAAGGAATGAAGCCACCTCCGTAACATCGAAGTGCAAGGTGAAGCAGCAAGTGCTGATACAGAAGCTACAGCAAGTTATCCAGAAGAGCTAGCGAAGATAATTAACGAAGGTTGCTACCCTAAACAACAGATTTTCAATGTAGATGAAACAGCCTTCAACTGGAAGATGACATCTAGGAGTTTCATAGCTAGAGAAGTCAATGCCTGGCTTCAACGTTTCAAAGGCCCTGACAACACCCCCAACTATCTTACTAGGGACTAATGCAGCTGGTGACTTGAAGTTGAAGCCAATGCTCATTTA
This sequence comes from Balaenoptera borealis, assembly GCF_965194805.1. NCBI lineage: Eukaryota > Metazoa > Chordata > Mammalia > Artiodactyla > Balaenopteridae > Balaenoptera > Balaenoptera borealis. The sequence goes on along the minus strand of NC_138866.1, from coordinate 171,205,561 downwards.
GTACTTCAAAACTCCTAGAATCCTTAAGAATTATGCTAAATCTACTCTGCTTATGCTCTAAAAATGGAACAACAAATCCTGGACGACAGTACATCTGTTTACAACATGGTTTACTGAATATTTTAAGCCCACAGCTGAGATCTCCTGCTCAGAAAAAAGATTCTTTCCAATGTAATACTGCTCAACGACAATGTACCTCATCACTCAAGAACTCTAATGGAGATGTACAATGAGTTTTATGTCGCTTTCAGGCCTGCTAACATATTTTCCATTCTGCAGCCTATGGATCAAAGAATAATTTCAACTTTAAAGTTTTAAAAATTAAGAAATACATTTTGTAAGGTTAAAGGGAGGAGTCAAGATGAAAGTGTGGGAAGACGCAGAGTGCGCATCTCCCCACAACTGGGGCACCTGCCAGACACCAGTGGGGGACCCTGATGCCCAAGGAGACAGGAAGAACCCCCAAGAAAACCGGTAGGATGTGGGGGGACTGAGGGGGGGAGGAGAAGTGGAGGCCGGACAGGACCGGCGTCCCTGAGGGGTGGCTGAGGTGGGGAGGGGTATCCACACCTGGAGGGACCTTCAGGGGCTCGGATCAGGGGGCAGCGGGCCCAGCGTTTCCCCTGCCCAATTAGCAGGGGATGTTTGCCCGGCTCAGGCTCAGGCTAGGCCGGGTCCTATGCCCTCAAAGGTCCCCTCTGGGCTGGGTTGGTCCTGGGTGCGTAGAAGGGAGGGTGGAGAGAACAGGAGAGGCAGGCGGGAGGGGCCCTCCAGGACCAGAGGAGCTGGGAAAGGAGCAGAGCCTGCTGAGCTCCCAGACAGGCCCGCGCCCTAAAAAGCCCCCTCCCAGCTGTGTTGGCCCTGGGGGCATAGGAGGGAGGCTGGGGAGATGTGGAGAGGCAGGCGCGAGGGGCCCTCCATGACTGTAGGAGCAGGAGAGGAGGGCTTCTGCCCCATCCACTCGAGCCCAGAAAGCCTTCTGGGCTCCCAGGTGGGGTCCCCCACCCTCTGAGACCAGAGGCAGGAGGCATGTCTGGGCCCATTCTGTTCTGTGGAGCCTAAGCCACCCCGACCCAGGACTTTTCCAGCCCTGTGGGTACTAAGCATAGGCCCTGCCCACCACCCAAACCTCACCCCTGCTTAGGCCTCGACCTCCACAGCCAAGACCTTTTCCACCTTTTCTTTTTCCTCCTCCTCTTTTTTACTATTGTGGTTCTCTTTTACCTTTTAGTTGTTCTTTCACCTTTATTTTTATTTCTGTATTTTTTCTAACATAGCTGTTAGTTCCCTAGTCTAATTTTATTCTTTACTTTGTTATTGTTCTCCTTTTCCCACCCCACCCCGCGCTGCCCCACCAGCACAACTTGCGGGATCTGATTTCTCAGCAGAAACTCTGTAAGCCAGAAGGGAGTGGCATGATATACTTAAAGTGATGAAAGGGAAAAACCTACAACCAAGATTACTCTCCCCAGCAAGGATCTCATTCAGATTCTATGGAGAAATCAAAAGCTTTACAGACAAGCAAAAGCTAAGAGAATTCAGCACCACCAAACCAGCTCTACAACAAATGCTAAAGGAACTTCTCTAAGTGGGAAACACAAGAGAAGAAAACGACCTACAAAAACACACCCAAAACGATTAAAAAAAAGGTCACAGGAACACACATATTGATAATTACCTTAAACGTGAATGGATTAAATGCTCCAACCAAAAGACACAGGCTTGCTGAATGGATACAAAAACAAGACCCATCTATATGCTGTCTACAAGAGACCCACTTCAGACCTAGGGACACATACAGACTGAAAGTGATGGAATGGAAAAAGATATTCCATGCAAATGGAAATCAAAAGAAAGCTGCAGTAGCTATACTCATATCAAATAAAATAGACTTCAAAATAAAGAATGTTACAAGAGACAAGGAAGGACACTACATAATGATCAAGGGATCAATCCAAGAAGAAGATATAACAATTATAAATATACATGCAGCCAACATAGGAGCTCCTCAATACATAAGGCAACTGCTAACAGCTATGAAAGAAGAAATCGACAGTGACAGAATAATAGTGGGAGACTTTAACACTTCACTTACACCAATGGACAGATCTAAACAGAAAATTAATAAGGAAACACAAGCTTTAAATGACACAATAAACCAGATAGATTTAATTGATATTTATAGGACATTCCATCCAAAAACAGCAGATGACACTTTCTTCTCAAGTGATCACAAAACATTCTCCAGGATAGATCATATCTTGGGTCACAAATCAAGCCTTAGTAAATTTAAGAACATTGAAATCATATCAAGCATCTTTCTTGACCACAACGCTATGAGATTAGAAATCAATTACAAGGGAAAAAACATAAAAACACAAACACATGGAAGCTAAACAATACGTTACTAAATAACCAAGAGATCACTGAAGAAATCAAAGAGGAAATAAAAAAATACCTACAGACAAATGACAATGAAAACATGACGATCCAAAACCTATGGGATGCAGCAAAAGAAGTTCTAAGAGGGAAGTTTATAGCAATAAAATCCTACCTCAAGAAACAAGAAAAATCTCAAATAAACAACCTAACCTTACACCTAAGCAACTAGAGAAAGAAGAACAAACAAAACCCAAAGTTAGTAGAAAGAAAGAAATCATGAAGATCAGAGCAGAAATAAATGAAATAGAAACAAAGAAAACAATAGCAAAGATCAATAAAACTAAAAGCTGGTTCTTTGAGAAGATAAACTAAATTGATAAACCATTAGCCAGACTCACCAAGAAAAAGAGGGAGAGGACTCAAATCAATAAAATTAGAAATGAAAAAGGAGAAGTTACAACAGACACCGCAGAAATACAAAGCATTCTAAGAGACTACTACAAGCAGCCCTATGCCAATAAAATGGACAACCTGGAAGAAATGCACAAATTCTTAGAAAGGTGTAACCTCCCAAGACTGAACCAGGAAGAAACAGAAAATATTCCAGCCCTGTGGGTACTAAGCATAGGCTCTCCACAAGTAATGAAACTGAAACTGTGATTAAAAATCTTCCAACAAACAAAAGTCCAGGACCAGATGGCTTCACACGTGAATTCTATCAAACATTTAGAGAAGAGCTAACACCCCTCCTTCTCAAACTCTTCGAAAAAATTGCAGAGGAAGGAACATTCCCAAACTCATTCTCTGAGGCCACCATCACCCTGATACCAAAACCAGACAAAGATACTACAAAAAAATAAAATTAGAGACCAATATCACTGATGAATATAGATGCAAAAATCCTCAACAAAATACTAGCAAACAGAATCCAACAACACATTAAAAGGATCATACACCATGATCAAGTGGGATTTATCCCAGGGATGCAAGGATTCTTCAATATATGCAAATCAATCAATGTGATACACCATATTAACAAACTGAAGAATAAAAACCATATGATCATCTCAATAGATGCAGAAAAAGCTTTTGACAAAATTCAACGCCCATTTATGATAAAAACTCCCCAGAAAGCGGGCATAGAGGGAACCTACCTCAACATAATAAAGGCCACGTATGACAAACCCACAGCAAACATCATTCTCAATGGTGAAAAAACTGAAAGCATTTCCTCTAAGATCAGGAACAAAACAAGGATGTCCACTCTCACCACTATTACTCAACATAGTTTTGGAAGTCCTAGCCACGGCAATCAGAGAAGAAAGAGAAATAAAAGGAATACAAATTGGAAAAGAAGAATTGAAACTGTCACTGTTTGCAGATGCCATGATACTATACATAGAGAATCGTAAAAATGCCACCAGAAAACTACTAGAGCTAATCAATGAATCTGGTAAAGTTGCAGGATACAAAATTAATGCACAAAAATCTCTTGCATTCCTATACACTAATGATGAAAAATCAGAAAGAGAAATTAAGGAAACACTCCCATTTACCATTGCAACAAAAAGAATAAAATACCTAGGAATAAACCGACCTAGGGAGACAAAAGACCTGTATGCAGAAAACTATAAGACACTGATGAAAGAAATTAAAGATGAGACCAACAGATGGAGAGATATACCATGTTCTTGGATTGGAAGAATCAATATTGTGAAAATGACTACACTACCCAAAGCAATCTACAGATTCAATGCAATCCCTATCAAATTACCAATGGCATTTTTTACAGAACTAGAACAAAAAAATCTCAAAATTTGTACGGAGACACAAAAGACCCCAAATAGCCAAAGCTGTCTTGAGGGAAAAAAACGGAGCTGGAGGAATCAGACTCCCTGACTTCAGACTATACTACAAAGCTACAGTAATCAAGGCAATATGGTACTGGCACAAAAACAGAAACAGATGAATGGAACAAGATAGAAAGCCCAGAGATAAACCTACGCACCTATGGTCAACTAATCTATGACAAAGGAGGCAAGAATATACAATGGAGAAAAGACAGTCTCTTCAATAAGTGGTGCTGGGAAAACTGGACAGCTACATGTAAAAGAATGAAATTAGAACACTCCCTAACACCATACACGAAAATAAACTCAAAATGGATTAAAGACCTAAATCTAAGGCCAGACACTTAAAACTCTTAAGAGGAAAACATAGGCAGAACACTCTATGACATAAATCACAGCAAGATCCTTTTTGACCCAGCTCCTAGAGTAATGGAAATAAAGACAAAAATAAACAAATGGGACCTAATGAAACTTAAAAGCTTTTGCACAACAAAGGAAACCATAAACAAGATGAAAAGACAACCCTCAGGAATGGGAGAAAATATTTGCAAACAAGTCAACGGACAAAGGAGTAATCTCCAAAATATATAAACAGCTCATGCAGCTCAATATTAAAGAAACAAACAACCCAATCCAAAAATGGGCAGAAGACCTAAATAGACATTTCCCCAAAGAAGACATACAGATGGCCAAGAAGCACATGAAAAGTTGCTCAATATCACTAATTATTAGAGAAATGCAAATCAAAACTACAATGAAGTACGACCTCACACCAGTTAGAATGGGCATCATCAGAAAATCTACAAACAACAAATGCTGGAGAGGGTGTGGAGAAAAGGGAACCCTCTTGCACTGTTGGTGGGGATGTAAATTGATACAGCCACTATGGAGAACAGTATGGAGGTTCCTTAAAAAACTAAAACTAGAATTACCATATGACCTAGCAATCCCACTACTGGGCATATACCCAGAGAAAACCATAATTCAAAAAAACACATGCACCCCGATGTTCACAGCAGCACTATTTACAATAGCCAGGTCATGGAAGCAACCGAAATGCCCATCGACAGACGAATGGATAAAGAAGTTGTGGTACATATATACAATGGAATATTACTCAGCCATAAAAAGGAACGAAATTGGGTCATTTGTAGAGACGTGGATGGATCTAGAGACTGTCATACAGAGTGAAGTGAGTCAGAAAGAGAAAAACAAATATCGTGTATTAACGCACATATGTGGAACCTAGAAACATGGTACAGATGAACCGGTTTGCAGGACAGAAATTGAGACACAGATGTAGAGAACAAACGTATGGTCACCAAGGGGGGAAAGCGGCGGGGGGTGGGGGTGGTGGTGTGATGAACTGGGAGATTGGGATTGACATGTATACAGTGATGTGTATAAAATTGATGACTAATAAGACTAATAAAATTGATGACTATACTGCTATATAAAAAAATAAATTAAATTCAAAAATAACCTTAAATTACATGCTTACACTGAATTCATCTCACAAATATAATGCTGAGCAAAAGAAGCCAGACACACAAAAAGTATTTACTAAATGAGTCCAATTATTAAATTTCAAAGATACATAGAACTCACCTATGGTGCTGTAAGAAGTCAGGATATTGGTTACCCTTGATTAGAAGGGGGACATGAGGGCTTCTGGGGTAATGGTCTGTTTCTTGATCTAGTGCTGACTAGATAAATGTGCTCACTTTGTGAACATTTATTGACTTATACATTTATAATTTGTGTACTTTTCTGTATTAGTATTATGTTTCAATAAAGCCTGTGTTAAAAAGACAAAAAAAAAAAGGCTCAGATGATGGCTATCATTTTCTGGCAATAAAGTATTTTTTAATTAAGACACGTACTTTTTTTTTTTTAGCCATAATGCTACTGTATGCTTAATAAAGTATAGTATAAATGTAACTTTTATATGCAGAAAGAAACCAAAAAATTCATGTGATTCACTTTACTGCAGTGATTGGAACCAAAATCAAAGTATCTCCAAGCTTTGCCTGAATACTGTCTACAAGAAACTCACTTTGGATACAGAGGCACAAACATTAAAAGTAAAGGGATGGAAAAAGATATTCCATGCAAATAGTAACCAAACCAGACCTTGATGGCTACCGTAATACCACACAAAAAGACCTTAAGTCAAAAGTTGTTGAGAGAGAGAGAGAGAGAGAGAGAGAGAGAGAGAGAGAGAGAGAGAGAGAGAGAGGAAGGGAGGGAGGGAAAGAGAGGAGGGAGGGAGACTAAGAAGGACATTATATGTTAATTTAAAAGTCAATTCATCAGTGTTAAAATTATAAAAACACACACATCAAACAACAGAGCCCCAAATTACATGAAGCAAAAATGGAAAGAATTGATAGACAGTTCTAATATTTAGAGACTTCCACACCCCACCTTCAATAATGGATATAACATCTAGACTGAAGATAAACAAGGAAACAAAAGACCTGAACAACACTATAAACCAGCTAAACCTAAAATAACAATCAACCCAACAACAGCAGAATACACATTCTTCTCAAGTGCACATGAAACATTCTCCAAGACAGACTCTATGTTAGAACATAAATCTCAATAAATTTAAAAAGAATTAAAGCATACAATGTATCTTCTCCAACTCCAGTGGAATGAAGCTAGAAATCATTAAAAGGAGGAAATGAAAAAATTAGAAATATTTAGAAATTAAACAACACAGTCTTAAACGACCAACGAGTTAGACAAGAAATGAGGGTAATAGGAAGCAAATGTTTAAAGGGTAGAGGGTTCCCTTTTGAGGTGATAAAAATGTTTTACAATTACGTACAGGTGGAGGTGGTGGTTGTACAACATCATGAATGTTCTAAATGCCAATGAATTGTTCACTTTAAAATAGTTAATTTTGTTATGTTAATGTTATCTGTTTTTAAAATTGCATACACACACCAAGCCAGCACCCAAAATAGTATAATTCACAATGTCTGGAATCCAATCAAAGATTACCATGCATGAAAAGAAGCAGGAAAACACAACCCACAATGAGAATAATCAATCAAGAACTGATATAAATGGGCTTCCCTGGTGGCTCAGTGGTTGAGAATCTGCCTGCCAATGCAGGGAACACGGGTTCGAGCCCTGGTCTGGGAAGATCCCACATGCCGTGGAGCAACTAGGCCCGTGAGCCACAACTACTGAGCCTGCGCGTCTGCAGTCTGTGCGCCGCAACAAGAGAGGCCGCGATAGTGAGAGGCCCGCGCACCACGATAAAGAGTGGCCCCCGTTTGCCACAACTAGAGAAAGCCCTCGCACAGAAACAGAAACGAAGACCCAACACAGCCAAAAATTAAAATAAATAATTAATTAATTAATTAATTTTTTAAAAAAAGAACTGATATAAATGATAAAATTAACAGAAAAAGCAACAAAACGGTTACTATAACTTTACTCCATATATTTAAAAAGTTAAGTAGAGTCATGGAAGAGTCTAACAAACAATTATTTAAACAAAAATAATAATTCATTGTGGGGTTTATAACAAAGATAAATACATGACAACAATTGCATAAAGGCCAAATAAAGAGAAATGGAACTGTATTATTTTGAGGGTCTTATACTATAGGTGACATAGAATAATAACATCACTTGATGGTAGACTGTACTGAGGAAAAGATTTATTATATTTTAAACCCAAGGCAATGAGTAACACAACACAACAAAATATATAGCTAGTAACACAACAAAGAAGATAAAATAGAATCATAAAAATCAAAAGCCAAAAAAGAATACAAGAGAGCAAAAGACAGATGGAACAAATGAAAACAAGTATCAAGATGACAGATTTAAATCTAACCACATTATTAATCACACTAAAAGTAAATGCACTAAATACCCCAATTAAAAGGCACAGATTGTCAGAACACACATAAATAAGTGGTCAATAAGCACATGAAAAAATGTTCAACATCATCACTCATTCAATAAATACAAATCAAAAAATGAAATACCACTTCACATCTATCAGGATGGCTAAAATAAAAAAGACAAACATTAAAAAGCGTTGACAAGGATCTGGAGAAATAGGACATCTAACACACCAGTAGTAGGAATGCAAAATGGTTCACCAACTTTGGGAAATAGACTGGCAGTTTTTCAAAAGGGTAAGAGTTTTAACATATGACCCAGGAATTCCACTCCTAAGAATAACCTGAAGGGAAATTAAAACATATTTACACACACACCAAAAAAACAAAAGTGGAAACAACCCCAAATATCCCTCAACTGTTGAATGGATAAACAAAATTTGGCATATCCATACACTGGAATATCACTTGGCAATTAAAACAAATGAAGTACTGATACATGCTACAACATGAATAAAGCTCAAAAATAGGAAACCAGTCACAAAGGACCACATACTGTAGATTCCATTTATACGATATGTCCAGAATAGGCAAATGGACAGAAACTGGACTAAATAGCTGCCTAGGTTGGAGGTGTTGAGGGCAAGTGAGAAGTGAATGCTAATGATTAGTGTATATTTTTGGCTGGATGCAAGTATTAATTGTGATGATGGTTGCACAAGTCTTTGAATACTGTAAAAAAACACTGAATTACATGCTTTAAATGGTTCAATTGATTGTATAATACATGAATAAAGCTGTTATATTTTAAAAATCAACAACAGAGAACTGATTATTTTAAAAGGGCAAAAGATTTGAACACACATATCACCAAAGAAGATGTGAGAATGGCAAGTAAGCACATGAAAAGGAGCTCAAACTTATTTACTCATTAAGGAAATTCAAATTAAAACTACAAAGATACCACAGACATAGAAAACAAACTTATGGTTACCAAAGGGGAGGCGGGGAGATAAATTAGAAGTATGGGATTGATACCCACTACTACATAAAACAGATAAGCAAAAGTGATTTACTGTATAACACAGGAAGCTATATTTAATATCTTGTAATAACCGATGACAGAACATCATCTCAAAGATGTACATATACACATACCTGGAAAAAAAAAACCCACAAGGATACCAACTATACACTTCTTTTAAGGCCACTTAAAAAGAAAAAACAAAAGCCTGCCTACATACTAAGCGCTGAACCGGATGCAGAGCGCGTGGGACTCTCACATGCTCCTGACAGGGCATAAAACGCTACAGCCGCTGCAGAAAAGCGTTTGTCAGTTCCGTAAACAGTTAAGCATGGACTCACTATAAACTAGCCATTTCATTCCTATTTGCCCATGCACTGTGTGTCTATTATATATTTGTGTGTCTAGACACACACAGAAACACACGTATAGATTCCATTTATATAAAACTCTAGAAAATGCAAATTAATCTATGGTAATAGAAAACAGACCACTGGTTACCTGGGACAAGCCTGAAAGAAGGAACAGGTGGTTCAGATATAGTACAAAGAAATCAGAGGAAAGTTTTAGGAATGATGGATATGTTTACTGACTTGATTATGTGGATGGCTTCATGTACATACATTAGTCAGAACTTTTCAAATTGTTCACTTTAAATATATGTCATATACTGAAAGTCAATCATATCTGAATAAAGCTGTTTTTAAAAGAAAAATCTTAAAATAGATCTCAATCCAAACTTTAATTTACATTAAATGTTAAATCATTTATACACAACAGTTGATGGGACAAGGTAAGATTAAAGAGAGACTGAAAGGGACAGAGTAGATTTTTTTTTAAATGACCAAATTATATGCTGCCTATAAGAGAAAAAACACTTTTAATAAACATAAAGACTCTGATAAGTTTAAAGAAAATAAGGCACATGGACGGGAAATAATATACCCTGCTAAATAACAGTAAGAATATAAAGGCTGGAGTGACTATTTTGATATCAGATATACACTATAAAACAAACACTCCATAGAAAGGGACATAACAATAAAGGGATAATTCAACAGAAAGACATAACAATTAGAAAAGTATATGCACCTAAAAATAAAGCCTTAAAATACATGAAGCAACACTTGACAGGATTAAAGGAAGAAACTGACAATGTTCCAATCATAACAGATTTTTAACACACCATTTTCAGCAAATGACAGGTGTACTAGACCAAAAAAAGAAAAAAATCAGGCTTCCCTGGTGGCGCAGTAGTTAAGAACCTGCCTGCCAACGCAGGGGACACAGGTTTGAGCCCTGGCCCGGGAATATCCCACATGTTGCAAAGCAACTAAGCCCATGTGCCACAACTATTGAGCCTGTGCTCTAGAGCCCACGAGCCACAACTACTGAAGCCCGCGCACCTACAGCCTACGCTCCGCAACAAGAGAAGCCACTGCAATGAGAAGCCTGCGCACTGCAACGAAGACCCAACACGGCCAAAAATAAATAAATAAATTTATTTTTTTTTAAATAGAATGAAAAAAATCAATAAATACATAAAAGAGCTTACCTATAACAAGCATCTTGATCTAACTAACTAGAACACTATATTCAACAGTAGAGGGACTTCCCTGGTGGTGCAGTGGTTAAGAATCCGCCTGCCAATGCAGGGGACATGGGTTCGAGCCCTCGTCCAGGAAGATCCCACATGCCGTGGAACAACTAAGCCCATGTGCCACAACTACTGAGCCTGCGCTCTAGAGCCCACGAGCCACAACTACTGAGGCTGCATGCCACAACTACTGAAGCCCGTATGCCTAGAGCCCGTGCTCCACAACAAGAGAATCCACTGCAATGAGAAGCCCGAGCACCACAACGAAGAGTAGCCCCCGCTCACCTCAACTAGAGAAAGCCCAAGTGCAGCAATGAAGACCCAACAGAGCCAAAAATAAATAAATAAATAAATAAATAAATAAATAAATAAATAAATAAATAAATATTTAAAAAAAAAAAAAAAACCAGTAGAATACAGATTCCTTTTCAAATACATATGGTACATTCACCAACGCAGACCATATGCTGGGCCCTAAAATAAGTCTTAGTGAATTTTAAAGGACTAAAATCATCTAGAGTGTAATCACTAACCACAATGAAATTAAATTAGCAACCAATAATAATTAGCTATCTAGCAAAACCACTAATATATGGCAAATAAATAATAGACTTCTAAATAATTTATGGGTCAAAGAGAAAAATCACAAGGCACATTTGGAAAACATTTTGAACTGAATGGCAACAAATATACAACACATCAAATCCTGTGAAATGCAGCAAAAGTGTTAGGAGGGAAACTTGCAGCTTTAAATACTTTTACTAGAAAAGAAGATCTAAAATCAAAGACCTAAAGTGCACCTTGCCTGGTGGTGCAGTGGCTACGAATCCACCTGCCAATGCAGGGGACATGGGTTCGAGCCCTGGTCCGGGAAGATCCCACATGCTGCAGAGCAACTAAGCCCATGCGTCACAACTACTGAGCCTGTGCGCCACAACTACTGAAGCCTGCACGCCTAGAGCCCATGCTCCACAACAAGAGAAGCCACCACAATGAGAAGCCTGCGCACCGCAACGAAGAATAGCCCCCACTCACCACAGCTAGAGAAAAAGCCCGCGCACAGCAATGAAGACCCAACACAGCCAAAAATAAATTAATTAATTAATTTTTTAAAAAAAAGACCTAAAGTGCCCCATGAAGAAGTTAAAAAATTAGAGCTAAATATATACAAAGTAAGTAGAAAGAAGGAAATCATAAAGATTAATCAGTAAAACAGAAAACAGGCAGATGACTTTAAAAATTAAAGCCAAACACTATTTCTTTAAAAAGGTGAACAAAACTGACAAATTCCAGGTACACAGGTTAAAGAAAAACCAAACACCAAACTCCAAAACCCAAACCAAGACGACAACAAAAACAAAATAAAGCAAAACAAAAAGCTGAGACCACAAATTACCAATATTAAGAATAAAAATAGGGTTATGACTACTGACACACTACTGATCCAACAAACATTAACAGGCTAATAAAAAAATACTATATATACTTACTCTTCAAAAATAAATTTTTTATCAAAAATCTTCCCAAGAAAAGTTTCACTCTAACACTAAAAGGTTTCGCTGGTAAATTCTGCCAAACCATTCAAGTAGAAAGTAACACGTATTACACAAACTTTTTCATTTCAAAGGACTATTATAGCCCTTGCATAAAAAATCTGACAAAAATATTACAATTTTTAAAGAAATGGAGAATTAAAGTACATAACAACAATAAGATTTATGTCAGGAGTTTAATAAATGAATTTCAAATTCATAGGGTTCAGAAAGAGGGTAAAAGCAAATATAAATATTAAATTTTATGAAGCTAACAGAAGGGGTAGAACAGAATAAGAAGTAATCCAATAGAAACCTCTGCACACCTATTAACATGGCCAAAATCCAAAACACTGACAACACCAACTATTGGCAAGGGTGAAGGGTAACAGGAACTCTCATTCCCTGATGGTGAGAATGCAAAACAGTACAATACTTTGGAAAATACTTTGGCTATTTATTACAAAAACTAAACATACCTTACCCATACAATCAAGCTTATGCTCCTTAGTGTTTACAAAAATAGTTGAAAACTTATGTACACACAAAAACTTGCACATGGATGTTTACAGCAGCTTTATTCATAATTTCCAAAACTTAAGAGGCAACCAAGAGGTCCTTCCACAGGTGAATGGATAAACTGTGGTACCTCCAGACAAACAATAAATCCGCACTAACAATAAGTGAGCTGTCAAGCCGTAAAGAGACATGGAGGAAACTTAAAAGCGTATTACTAAGTGAAAGAAGTCAACCTGTAAAGGCTACATAACTATATGATTACAAGTATATTACATTCTAGAAAACACAATACTATGAAAACCATAAAAAGATCAGTGGTTTTCAGGGTTTAGGAGGTAGTGAGGGATGAATAGGCAGAGCACAAAGGGTTATTCAGGGCCATGAAAATACTCTGTGTGATATTATAATGCTGGACATCTGTCATTATAACTTTGTCCAGACACAGAGAATGTACAATACCAAGAGAGACCCCTACTGTAAATAACTTTGGATGATAATTATGTGTCATTATAGGTTCATCAATAGTAACAAATGTCCCAATCTGGTGGGGGATGTTGATAATGAGAGAGGCTATGCATCTGTGGGGACAAAGGACATATGGGAAATCTCTGTACCTTCTGTTCAATACTGTTGGGAACATTCAACTCCTCTAAAAAATAAAGTCTATTTTTTAAACATTTTAATTCAAAAAAAGACAAGAATGAAAACGAACATAAAGCAAGAAAAACAAATAGAAAACATTTAGTAAAATGGAAAGTGTAAATTCAAATACAAATACACACACATGCACACAAACACACAAAAACCCACATGCATACATTAAACGTAAACAAACTAAAATTTACTTAAAATACAAAAACTGTTCAACTAGGGAAAAAGGCGACTATTTGCTGTTAACAAGAGCCAAATCTAAAGCATTCAAGGGCTTCCCTGGTGGCGCAGTGGTTGAGAATCTGCCTGCTAATGCACGGTACACGGCTTCGAGCCCTGGTCTGGGAAGATCCCACATGCCGCGGAGCGACTAGGCCCGTGAGCCCCAATTACTGAGCCTGCGCGTCTGGAGCCTGTGCCCCGCAACAAGAGAGGCCGCGATAGTGAGAGGCCCGTGCACCGCGATGAAGAGTGGCCCCCACTTGCTGCAACTAGAGAAAGCCCTCGCACAGAAACGAAGACCCAACACAGCCATAAATAAAGAAATAAAAAAAAAAAAGGTTAAAGCATTCAAATACAGAAAAATTAAAACTAAAAAGAAGATATACCATTTGAAAACAAAAACTGATAGAAAGCTGAGGTAGTTATGTTAATATAAGTTGAAATACACATACTTTGAGGTAAAAAATAGCACCAGAGAAAAAGAGTATTCCACAATGAAAAAAAATTCAATTCTTAAAGAAGAGAAAGAGTAATAGTAAATATGCATGCATTTAATAACATCATCAAAACATATAAGGCAAAAACTGAGACTACACAATTACAATAAGAAATATTAGCATACTTTTCTCGGTAAATGATAGAACACATTCAACAAATCAGAAAGGATACAGAAAATGTTAACAACCCAAATATCAAATCCAACAAGCCAAATATCAAATTTTATGTAAATGCAGATTTATATAAAACACTACATTCCAAAACCACAGAACTTTTTTTTTTTAATTTATTTATTTATTTATTTATGGCTGTGTTGGGTCTTCGTTTCTGTGTGAGGGCTTTCTTCTAGTTGTGGCAAGCGGGGACCACTCTTCATCGCCGTGCGCGGGCCTCTCACTATCGCGGCCTCTCTTGTTGCGGAGCACAGGCTCCAGACGCGCAGGCTCAGTAATTGTGGTTCACAGGCCCAGTTGCTCCGCAGCATGTGGGATCTTCCCAGATCAGGGCTCGAACCCATGTCCCCTGCATTGGCAGGCAGATTCTCAACCACTGTGCCACCAGGGAAGTCCAACCACATAACTTTTTAAAAGCACACAGAGAACTTCTTTAAAAACTGACCATATCCTATCCATAAACCAAGTCTCATAACACACTCCATAGGATTAAAATCAAAGACTATGTTTTCTGACAATGGTGAAATTAAAGTAGAAATCGATAATAAAGATAAAAATACTCATGTATTTGGAAATTAAGAAATAAACATCTTAATTATCAATAGGTCAAAGTAGCAATTAGAAAGGAAATTATAAAAGTTTTAACTTATGATAAAAATATCTAAGTTGTAGGATAAACTAAATTTCTCCCTAGAAATAAAGTTTTTAAAGCAGTATTAGAAAGACTGGAACTTAATGAGCTAAATAAATTTGCATCTTAAAATTTTAAAAAATAGCTAAATAAACCCCAAAAAAGTAGAAGAAAATTAAAATATTTGCAAGTATTAACAGCTTCTTGTAAATAAAGACATACGGGTAAACCCATTGCTAGACTAACTTAGGAAAAAAGAGATGGCACTAATAACCAAGGACATTTTAACTCTGCAGATATTTAATAGAGTAAGAAGGTAATGAAGAACTTTTGCCAGTAATTTTAAAATTTAGATGTGAAACTGATGAATTCCCCAAAAGTATAACTTACCAAAATTAACCACAATAAAAAATAGAAATTTTAAACAGTTCTTTAATCACTAAAGAAAATAAATACATAATTCTAATTTTGGAAAACTCAAGACACAGACAGGTTTGCCAGAGAATCCTATCAAACACTAAGGATAAAATAGTGCCAACCTTATACAAATGCTTCCAGAAAATAAAAAAAGAGAGAATACTTCCTAACCTGTTATGACATCCTCATAACGTTGAAATCAAAATCTGACAAGGCCATAATAAGAAAAAAAAAATTACATACTAATGTCCCTCATAAACACGGGTGCCAAAATTATAAAGAAAATAGCCAATTGTATCCCAGAATAACAATTTGAGCTTACTCTAGGAAAACAAGGTATATTTAACATTCAAAACTGAATCAATTTAATTCCTAACAGAATAAGGTAGAACAATTATATCATCTCAGTAGAGACCAAAATATCTCCTCTCTTTTTTTTTTAATTGAAGTACAATTGATTTACAATGTTAGCGTTAGTTTCAGGTGTATAGCAAAGTGATTCAGATATATTATATATATATATGTTATATTCTTTTTTCAGATTCTTTTCCATCATCGGTTATTACAAGATATTAAATATAGTTCCCTGTGTTATAAAATAGATCCTTGTTTATCTATTTTATATATAGTAGTGTGTATCTATTCTTGATTAAAAAAAAAAACAAACTCTTATCAGGGTAGGAATAGTTACCCAAAAACTAAACAAAAGCCAAGAAAAAACCAGAACAGGGAATTCCCTAGTGGTCCAGTGGTTAGGACTCAGCACATTCACTGCCATGGCCCAATCCCTGGTCAGGGAACTAAGATCCTGCAAGCTCTGTGGCATGGCCAAAAAACAACAACAACAAAAAACAAAATATACACATATCAACACAATTAATGGTGAAATGCTCAATACAATGTCTTTGAAATGTAGAAAAAGAATGCTTGCTATCACCACTTCTATTAAATGTTGTGCTGTAAGTCTTGGCCAAAGTATTAAGGCAAAAAATAAATAAATAAGATGATAAAGATTTACTTTTACTGTAATTTTTTAAAGCACATAACCAAATTCAGTACATTAACCATGTTTTAAGTGTACAGTTCAGTAACGTTAAGTATATTCACGTTGTTGTGCTACAGATCTCCAGAACTTTTTTATCTTGCAAATCAATATCCAATAAACACCCATTCCCTTTCTACCCCTCCCTCCAACCCCTAGTAACCACCATTACAGTTTCTGTCTCTATGAATTTGACTAAGCACCTTATATTGTGGAATCATACAGTATTTGTCCTTTGTGACCAGCTTATTTCACTTAACAATAATGATCTTAAGGTTCAACCATGTTGTGGCACACCGCAGAATTTCCCTTCTTTTTAAGACTGAATAACATCCCATTTTATGTATATACCACATTTTGCTTATCCATTAATCCACTGATAGACATTTGAGTTGCTTATACTTCTTGGCTATTGCGAATAGTGCTGCTATGAACATGAGCGTACAAATCTCTTAAGAGACTCTGCTTTCAGATATATACTTGGAAGTGGAATTGCTGGATCGTTCTTTTTTATAATAGTTCTTTTTAAATTTTTTGAAGGAACTCCATACTGTTTTCCATAGCGGTTACAACCTTTTACAATCCCACCAAGAGTGTACAAGGGTTCCAATTTCCCCACAGCCTCACTAACACTAGGTTTGCTTTTTTTTTTTTTTAAATAGTAGCCATTCTAATAGGTGTGCTGTCACCTCACTGTGGTAATGTCGAGTGTCTTTTTCGTATCAGTGATGTCATATGGATATCTGTACCCCGGATAAGATATGATGAGAAGAGGACTTAACTTTTGTGGTATTCTTTCCCCAAACCCATAAATCCAATCTAATCATGAGAGAAACATCAGACAAATGGAGATCAGGGGACATTCAACAGGTACCTGGCCAGTATTCCTCAAGACTGTCAAGGTCATGAAAAACAAGACAAGACTGAGAAATTGCTATAGACCAGAGGAGATCAGGAGACATGGCAACTAAATGCAAAAGGACATTAATGACAAAAATTGATGAAAACTGTTTTAAAGTGTAGCATTCAGTTAATAGTAATATATCATTGTCAGTTTCTTAGTTTTCACAGATATACCACGGTAATGTAAAAAGTTAATAATGGGAGAAACTGGGTAAAGGGTATACAGGAACTGGAACTTCCCTGGTAGTCCAGTGGTTAAGAATCCACCTTCCGGGGCTTCCCTGGTGGCGCAGTGGTTGAGAATCTGCCTGCCAATGCAGGGGACACAGGTTCGAGCCCTGGTCTGGGAAGATCCCACATGCCGCGGAGCAACTAGGCCCGTGAGCCACAACTACTGAGCCTGCGCGTCTGGAGCCTGTGCTCCGCAACAAGAGAGGCCGCGACAGTGAGAGGCCCGCGCACCGCGATGAAGAGTGGCCCCCGCTCGCCACAACTAGAGAAAGCCCTCACACAGAAACGAAGACCCAACACAGCCAAAAAAATAAATAAATAAATAAATTTTAAAAAAACAGGCTGATTAGCAAACTTAATTATATCTGCTATCTAAAAAAAAAAAAAAAAAAAAAAAAAAGAATCCACCTTCCAATGCAGGGGTTGCGGGTTCGATCCCTGGTTGGGGAACTAAGATCTCACATGCCACAGGGCCATTAAGCCCATGCACCGCGACTATGGAGCCCGCAAGCCACAACTAGAGAGCCCGTGTGCCACAACTACAGAGTCCACATGCTCTGGAGCCCAAGCGCCACAACTAGAGAGACGTCCATGCACCACAACTAGAGAGAAGCCCACGTGCCACAACTAGAGAAAGCCCACACACAGCAATGAAAGACCCAACGCAGCCAAAATATAAATTAATTAAATAAATCTGTTTAAAAAAAATTTTTGTAATTACTCCAAAACAAAAAATTAATTAAAACAAATTAAACAAACTGATTAAAAAGTTTCCTAAAGAAAAATTAAACGAGTAGAGCCAAAAACCCCATTAGTAGTTTTTAAAAATTAAAAAAAATTTTTAAAGACAAGAAAATGTGGGAGAGGAGAAGAAAAAAGAAGGGAGGAGGAGGAAGACAGTAATGAGGAAGGGCTGTATCTGCAAGATAGAAAACTAAAATAATTAAAACAGTGTGGTGCTGGCCCATAAAAAGACACATCACTGAATACAATGAAAGTCCAGAAATAAAGCCAAATCACATGTGAACTTTGTATTTTAAAAAGTGTCATTTGGAATCATCAAGGGAAAACAGATTATTCAAAATAGGTATTTGGAACAAATGGACAGTCATCTAGGTGAAAAATAAATAGCTCCATACCTCACAGCTTACATTACAATAAATTCTGGATGGATCAACAATCTAAATTTTTTTCAAACCACCTACTAGAAAAAACCATACAAAAAGTTTAAAATAGGGGCTTCCCTGATGGCGCAGTGGTTGAGAATCTGCCTGCCAATGCAGGGGACACGGGTTCGAGCCCTGGTCTGGGAAGATCCCACATGCCGTGGAGCAACTAGGCCCGTGAGCCACAATTACTGAGCCTGCGCGTCTGGAGCTTGTGCTCCGCAACAAGAGAGGCCGCAACAGTGAGAGGCCCGCGCACCGCGATGAAGAGTGGCCCCCGCTTGTCCCAACTAGAGAAAGCCCTCGCACAGAAACGAAGACCAAACACAGCCAAAAATAAATTAATTAATTAATTAATTAATTTTTTAAAAAAAGTTTAAAATAATCTTGGTGTAGAAAACAGTCCTTCTAGTATGCTACAAAATTAGGAAAATATTTGTTAATAATAATAATAAACATGATTATAAACTTAAATTTCTGTATGGCCAAAAGCAAAATCAAAACACAAACCACCATCTAGGAGGAAAAAATTCTGCAATACCCCAGACAAAGGACTAATTTCCATAATACACTAAGAGTTCTTACACAACAATCAACAAATCTGCCAGGACTTCCCTGGTGGTCCAGTGGGTAAGACTCTGCAGTCCCATGGCAGGAGGCCTAGGTTCGATTCCTGGTGGGGGAACTAGATCCCACATGCGTGCCACAACTAAGAGTCTGCGTGCTGCAACTAAGAGTCCGTGTGCCACAACTAAGAAGTCCACATGCTGCAACTAAAAGATCCCACATACCGCAACTAAGACCCAGCACAGCCAAAATAAATTTTTAAAAAATAAATAAATATTAAAAAACAAACAAAAAAAACCACATGTGCCATGAGGAATGTACCAAGAGGAAAATGAGCTAACAATATGAATGAATACTTCACATAAAGAAAATACAAATAGCTTTTAAGCATATGAAAAGTTGCTCAACTTCTCTCATAAGAGAAATACAGATTAAGGCTAGGTTTACATAATTCTTACCTACCAGAATGGCAAATATAAAAAGATTCTTAATACTGACAGATGGAAAGAGTTAAAATCTGTATTCTGAATCTCTCTTTCAGGCTCTTGAGGAAAATATCTTCACAGTTCTTGCAAGATCAACCCTGAAGATAGATGAGGGTCCTATAGTGTCTGCCATGTACTAATAATTTATCCAAGAATGCTCTTTAGCCTGCTGTACTTGGCTGTCAGGAATGAATATTGCATAACTTATAATTTATAGTCTACACTACATTAAAATAGAAGAGCTAGCCACTTACAAACAGAGAGGCTATATGGCTAGTAGGCAGATTTAAACTAAGGGTCCCCAAACCTGGAGGCTTCCCTCTGCTAATGGGACCTGCACTCGCATTAGCTTCTTGTCAACCTTACAATCAAAATGCTGGAAACATCAAATCCTGCATCAGAGTTTGGAGGCCTCTGTATCGCAATGGTGTATGCTTTTCCTTTACAGGTATATTTGGTGCTGGATAAGCCAATTGTGACTTGTGAGTCTGATCAACAATCCAGAACTGAAACTGACTCGAGTGGTCATACAACTGTGCTGAGGAAAATATGATGAAAACAGGCTCTTCGCGTGTATTGTGAATATACTGTGAATTAGTACATCTCAATAGCGGGGAATTAGGCAAAATCCACTGAAATTTCTGATGCACATACCCTCTGACCCAGCAATCCCACTTCTAGGAATTTTTGCCTATAGCTAATCACCCACTTATCCATGATTACATTGTACTTGGCCATTCACTACAGTACTGTTTAAAAATAGTAATAACAATAATAACTAAATGTGCATCAAGAGAATGGTTAAATAAATTACGGTTCATTTTTACAATTAAGTATCTTGCAGATGTATATGAGAGAGTTTTTTATTACTTATGTGCAATGATCTCCAAGGTATATTATGAAATGAAGAAGCAATTCATAAAACACTATATCCTACATTTGTGTAAAAAGTGTTTATGTATGCAGAAAATAGCTCCGGACAGATATCAAGAATGCGGTAACCTCCCCAGGAAGCAAACTACATGGTAAGGAAGCAGGAACAGTAAGAGCTAAAAGCTGGTAATTATATCCAATTTCCTACTGACATATACATTTTTCAGCAATCTCACCATCACCTTAAACTCAACACATGATAAGTATATCTCAACATTGATCTTTACTCTCAAAACAACCCTCTGCCCAACACTCTCTACCTCAGTTAAGACCATCAACATTCAGCTGTCCACAGAGAAATCTGAGCAGCTCCCTTCCCTCATCTCAACCCACATCCATTAACTCATATAATACTACCGTAGATAGCCACGATTTAAGCTTATTCACAGGCTTCTGTGGTGGCACAGTGGTTAAGAATCCGCCTGCCAATGCAGGGGACACGGGTTCAAGCCCTGGTCCAGGAAGATCCCACATGCCGCGGAGCAACTAAGCCTGTGCACCACAACTACTGAGCCTGCGCTCTAGAGCCCGTGAGCCACAACTACTGAAGCCCGTGTGCCTAGAGCCTGTGCTCCGCAACAAGAGAAGCCACCACAATGAGAAGCCCGCGCACCGCAACAAAGAGTAGCCCCCGCTGGCTGCAACTAGAGAAAGCCCGGCGCAGCAACGAAGACCCAACACAGCCAAAAATAAATAAATTAAATAAACAAATTTAAAAGAAAAAAACTGCTTATTCAGTATCCATTCCCTCTTCTTGCTAGAATACCACGCTTCAGGAGATTCTATTCATTTCTGGTTCCAGTCACTCCAAAATGCAAACACTCGAGCACTCAATTTTTCCTTAAGTCTGTGAGTTATACCTTTTCATATATTCTTGTTGCTTCAGTTATCCAGAATCTATTCCTGTTACTGGCAACCAAATAATATACTTGTCTCTTGAAAACTGGTAAATAAGGGTTAAAAATGAAGCATTTGGACCTATGGCATCTCCAAGAGCTTGTGCTGTCACAGAAACACCAGACAATGGAGCATTAAATGTCGTAATCAACTTTGTCAGAACTCTGGAAGATAGTCAAAAGTTTATGCACCCAAGTAAACAATAAAGAAAGAGGCAACTTGGGACTTCCCTAGTGGTCCAGACTCTGCACTTCCACTGCAGAGGGCATGGGTTCAATCCCTGGTCGTGGAACTAAGATCCCACATGCCACGCTGCGCGGCCAAAACCAAACAAAAAAAAAAAAAAAGAAGAAAGAGGCAACTTAAAAACAGTAAGAGTTTTGCATCATTTTTACTTGCCCTGGCTCTACCCCTCATTGGCTTGACAATGGTCTTGAAGACAGCACCCCATGTTCCTACTGCCAAACTCTGGTCCCTGGTTCCAGAAGTGGTTGAGCAGAGCTTGTTCTCAAAGAACTGTGATTTTAAGTTTTGACCTAACTGTGGGAGGGGGAGAGAAAGAACCCAAAGGACTGACTCAAGGCATTTGCCTTTGTATTCCCTAACCTGGGTGTTTCTCAGGGTGTTGTTAAGTTTAAGAAGTTAATTGCAATCCCCAGGATAGCTACTAAAAATATATATATGGAAAATGAAATAAGAATTAAAATCTGTTACAAGGAACAGAGAAGAACATTATATATTGAAAAACAGGTCAAAACACCAAGAAGAGGGACTTCCCTGGTGGCGCAGTGGTTAAGAATCTGCCTGCCAATGCAGGGGACACAGGTTCGATCCCTGGTCCAGGAAGATCCCACATGCCACAGAGCAACTAAGCCTGCGAGCCACAGCTACTGAGCCCACGTACTGCAACTACTGAAACCTGCACGCCTAGAGCCCGTGCTCCGCAACAACAGAAGCCACTGCAATGAGAAGCCCACACACCGCAAAGAGTAGCCCCCACTTGCCGCAACTAGAGAAAGCCCACGCGCAGCAATGAAGACCCAACACAGCCAAAAATAAATAAATAAATTTATTTTTTTTAAAACACCAAGGGGCTCCCCTGGTGGTGCAGTGGTTAAAAATCCTCCTGCCAATGCAGGGGACATGGGTTCGAGCCCTGGTCGGGGAAGATCCCACCTGCCGTGGAGCAACTAAGCCCGTGCACCGCAACTACTGAGCCTGCGCTCTAGAGTCCATGAGCCATAACTATTGAGCCCGTGCTCCACAACAAGAGAAGCCACCACAATGAGAAGCCCATGCACCACAACGAAGAGTAGCCCCCGCTCACCGCAACTAAAGAAAGCCCGTGCACAGCAATGAGGACCCAATGCAGCCAAAAATTTAAAAAAAAAACAAAAAAAAATGCCAAGATAAAACAATTATAAATATATATGCACCAAACATCAGAGCTCCAAAATACATGAAACAAAACTAAAGGGAGAAACAGACCGCTCTTTAGTAATAGCTGGAAACTTCAGTACCCAAGTTTCAATAATGGACAGAACTTATTAGAAAATCAGTAAATAAATCGAAGAATTGAATAACACTACAATACATCTAGGCCCAATATACATATAAAGAACACTGAACTAAAAACAGCAAAATACACATTCTTCTCAAATACCCATGAACATTCTCCAAGATCACAATTCAGGTCACAAAACAAGTGTCAATAAATTTTAAAAGATCTGAAATCAGATCTTATCAATCTACAATGGAATGAAAATAGAAATCAACAACAGAAGGAAAATTGGAAAATTCACAAATACATGGAAATTAAACAATATTCTCTTAAATAACCAATGAGTCAAAGAAGAAATCCAATGGAAACTAGAAAATACCCTAAGACAAATGAAAAACACACAATATACAAAACCTCATGTGATACATAGAAAGCAGCACTCAAGAGTTAAATTCATACCTGAAAATATCTATGTTGGAAAGAAGATGCTTGAGGGGGGTGAAATGGGGGAGGGTGGACAGATAAGGGAGTGATAGTTTAAAAATACAGGGTTTCTTTTGGTTTTTTAATTGAAGGATAGCTGATTTACAATGTTGTCTTAGTTTCTGGTGTACAGCAAAGTGATTCAGTTTTATATACGTATATATTGTTTTTCAGATTCTTTTCCATTATAGTTTATTACAAGATATTGAATACAGTTCCCTGTCCTATACAAAAAAACAAAAACAAAACAGGGTTTCTTTTTGAAGTGATAAAAATGTTCTAAAATTGACTGTGGTGTGTTGCACAAACTGTAAATACTTAAAAAAAAAATCAGTTGCACACTTCGAATGAGTGAAACACATGCTATAAACCATCTCCCAAAAAAGCTGTTTAAAAAAAAGCAAAGATGATCTCAAATTCATAAACTAATTATATACCTACGCTAAGGAGCTAGAAAAAGAGCAAACTAAACCCAAAGCCAGCAGAAGGAAGAAAGGTGTAAAATTAGAGATAAAATGAGAATAGAAAAATAACAGGGACAGTCAACAAAACCAAAAGTTCTTTGAAAAGATCAACAAAACTGACAAACTTTTAGATTGACTAAGAAAAAAAAGGACTCAAATTACTAAATTCAGAAATAAGAGTGGGAACATTATTGCTGACCTTAACAAAAAGAAAAAGAATTACAAGAGAATACCATGAGCAAATACAGACCAACAAATTAGATAACCTATAGGAAATGGACAAATTCTTAGAAACACAAACTAACAAAGCTGAGTCAAGAAAGAGAAAATCTGAACAGACCTATATAACAAGAGATTGAATCAACCAACAAGCAAAAACCTCCCCACAAAGAAAAGCCCTGGACCAGATGCCTTCATAAGTGAATTCTACCAAACATTTAAAGAAATATTAACAAAAATCCTTCTCAAACTCTTCCAAAAATCTTGAAGAGGGAACACTTCCTAGCTCATTCTATGAGGCCAGTATGATAGCAAATGCCCCCAAGGTCAGACAAACATAAGAAAACAAAATAACAGCCCAATACCCCTTATGAATATAAATGCAAATATTCTCAAAGCAAGTATATCAGTGTCCTAGAACAGCCATAAAAAATGTCAACAAATTTGGTAGCTTAAGAAAACAGAAATACATTCTCTCACAGTTCTGGAAGCCAGAAGTCCAAAATCAACATGCTTCTCTCCTACCTTCTCATGGCTCTCGCAATCCTTGACATTTCTTGGTTTATAGCTACATTACTCCAATGTCCACATTACTCTTTTTTTTTTTCAACCTTAGTCTTCACATGGCCATCTCCCCTATGTCTGTGTCTCCACATACTTTTACAAGGACATCTGTCATTGGATTGAGTGTCCACACTAGGCCAGGATGATCTCATTCAAGATTTTTACACTGAAAACTACAAAACATTGCTGAAAGAACTTAAAGACATAAATAAATGGAAAGACATCCTGTGTTCATATTATGGAAGACTTAATATTGTTAAGACAGCAATACTATCCAAAGCAATCTACAGATGCAATGCAACCCCTTATCAAAATGCCACTGGCCTTTTTCACAATCCTTGAATTCATATGGAATTTCCATAGAACGCAAAGAGCCAAAGCAATATTGAAAAAAAAAGAGTAAAACTGGAACAGTCAAACTTCCCAACTTCAAAACTTATTACCAAAGCTACAGTCATCACAACAGTGTGCACTGGCATAAGAATAGATAAAAAGAGCAATAGGATATAATAGAGTCCAGGAATAAACCCATGCACATATAGCCAACTGATTTTTAACAAGGATACCAAGACCATTCAATGGGGGAAAGAATAGTCTCTTCAACAAATGGTGCTGGGACATCTGGATACCCACAAGAAAAAAAAATGAAGTTGGACCCCTAACTCACATCATATACAAAAATTAAGTCAAAAGGGTCTTCACTGGTGGCACAGTGGTTAAGAATCCGCCTGCCTTTTCAGGTATATCAAGAAGTACTTTTAAAATTGTAGCACACCTGTAAATGTTGGTATGAGTGTAATGTGCCTACAAAATCTGTCTTCATTGAAAATTACACTAATAAATGCCTGATAAATCTTAAAAAAAAAAAGAATCCGCCTGCCAATGCAGGGGACACAGGTTCGATCCCTGGTCCAGGAAGATCCTACATGTCGTGGAGCAACTAAGCCCATGCGCCACAACTGCTGAGCCTGCGCTCTAGAGCACATGCTCCACAACAAGAGAAGCCATTGCAATGAGAAAAGCCTGTGCAGTGCAACGAAGAGTAGCCCCTGCTCACCACAACTAGAGAAAGCCCGCACGCAGCAACAAAGACCCAACGCAGCCAAAAGAACAAAACAAAACAAAAACTCAAAATGGATCAACAGGGGACTTCCCTGGCAGTCCAGCGGTTAGGACTCCGTGCTTCCACTGCAGGGGGCACAGGTTCGATCTCTGGTTGGGGAACTAGGATCCTGCATGCTGCACAGCACAGCCAAAAGAAAAAAGAAAAAAAGACCCTATCTCTGAATGTAGTCACATTCTGAGCAGCTGGGGATTAGGACTTCAACCATGAAGTGTGTCAACTTCCTTGTCTGTTAAAATAAAGAAAAAAAAATTTTTTTTAATGGATCAACAACCTAAAAAGAGCTAAAAACATAAAACTCTAAGGAAGGAAATCGGTGTAAAATCTTTATATCTTCGGGTAGTAATGGATTATTAGGACACTAAAAGCATAAGCAACAAAAGAAAAATTAGATAAATTGGACTTCATCAAATTAAAAACTACTGTGAATCAACAGACAATATAAAGAAAATGAAAAAACAACCCACAGAGTGGGAGAAAAGATTTGTAAATCATGTATCTCTGATAGGTGTCTAGAATCCGGAAGATATAAAGAACTCTTACAGCTCAACAAAAAAAAGACAAACAACCCAATTACAAAATGGACAAAGAATATGAACAGGGGGACTTCCCTGGCAGTCCAGTGGTTAAGACTCCACACTTCCACTGCAGGAGGGCACAGGTTCGATCCCTGGTCGGGGAACGCCCGGCACAGCCAAAAAAAAAAAAGAACATGAACAGGTATTTTTCCAAAGAAGATTTACAAATGGCCAACAAGCACATGAAAAAGTGCTCAACATCATTCATGATCAGAGAAATGCAAATCAAAACCACAATGAGGTACCACTTCATATCCACTAGGATAGCTATAATTCTAAAAATTCAGAAAATATTAAGTGTTGGTGATAATGCGAAGGAAATGGATCCCTCATACACTGCTTGTGGGAATGTAAAAATGGTGCAGCCACTATGAAAAACAGTTTGGTAGTTCCTTGAAAAGTTAAATACAGAAGCACCATATGACCCATCAACGCCACTAGTAGTATATACCCCCCAAAATACCAATGTTCTAACATCTATACCAGTGTTCACAGCAGCACTATTCACAACAGCAAAGAGATAGAAACAACCCAAATGTCTTTCAACAAATGAAAGGATAGATAAAATGTGGCCTGTATATATACAATGGGATATCAGTCAGCCATAAGGAGGAATGAAGTACTAATACAGACTGCAACGTTGCTGAACCTGAAAATGGATCTAGACACTGATCAACAGCTGTTAACACACACACACACATACACAAAACAATTATCATATGCCTCTTGAAGGAAATATACAACACTATCTATGAAGTATTCTTGACTGTCCCCACAATAAACTGATTATGATCAAGTCTCTGAATATATCTAACTACTAATGTACAGAAAATACATGGAACAAAGTGACATGTTAACACACACACACACACACACACACACACACACACACACACACACACACACACACACACACACACACACCATCTAAGATTAATCAACAAAGTCTGCTGTGTACAAACTCTACAGGACAAATGACCCAGATTTTTTCCATAAGTAAACTGACAAAGGGGGAAAGAAGACAAAGGAGATTACAGAGAGACCTAAGAGACATACCAAGCTACTGCAATGTATGCACCTTATTTGGATCCAGCTTATGGACCTTATGGGATCCTGATTCAACAACTATAGAAGAAAACAGGAGACAATCAGGAAATTCTGAACAATGACTAGATATTTGATGGGTTTAGGAAATCCTTGTCAATTATTTTAGGTGTGATAATATATTGTGCATTTTTAAAATATACACGTAAACTAGAAATGCTCACATAATTCAAAATAATCAGAAGACTGGGGTAGCGAAGGGTTTAGAAGAAACAGCTGGCCATGACTTGGTCACTGTTAAAGCTAGGTACCAAGGTAGGGATACTCTCTACTTGTATGTATGCTTGAAATTTTTCAATAATAAAAGCATTTTTTTAATATACCTGTAAAAATTTACCACTTTAGTATCTCTGATGTCCATTCCCTCATTTTTATCCCTCCTCCTACTTCTGTCTCAAACAGTTCCTCAGTATCTCTCCCTTGGACTTGCTACAATAAAGCAGAGTCTTATCTCTGTGGAGTGTACATTCTAACATCAGAGTATAAAACCCAAAAAAGTATGTATAATCAAAACTATCCCTGAAAAACCCCTTAAAATCCCAATAGAGAAAGTGCAAGACACTGTACATCATTTTGAATACACAACCCTGCTTTATTCAAGTTCTTCTAACTGTGCTGTCAGATAGTATCTATCAATGATCCTCAACTCATTTTAAAACTTCCTCTTCAAGAATATAAGTAAGCCGACATCACCTCTTGCCTGGCCCCCTCAATAATAGTATACTTCATGTCTTTGTCAGCGATGGTTGGGAAAGCTTTACAATAATTCACAAGGGATTTCCATATAGGTTTGCCTAGAGCTCAGTGAGTAAAATGGCAGACTGAATTACCTCCATAATTTATTTTTTTTCTATCTCCCCCCACCCGCTAGGCCATATAGCTGGTTTTAAGTATGTTAAATGCACTTATCATCCAGCTTCGCCTTTCTTTTTTATAGTTGGTCTGGTCTCATATCCTTCCAATCCATTTACCACAATGCTGTCAGAGTGATCTTTCTAAAACAGAAAACTCATATGTTATACCTCAGTTTCAGTGGCTCCCCATAATCAACAGGATCAAGTCCTTAGTATGAAAGGGTGGAGCAGGGGCGGAGAAGAAAGAGGGAAGGGGAAGGTGGGGAAGGAGGGAGGGAAGGCAAGCCAAGGCAAGGGGAGGGGAGGAAGGAAGGAAAAGGATGAGCAGGGGAAAGGGAAAAGAAAGAAAATCTTGCCTATACCATCAGCTCCACCTCTCAGAAGGGCTACTATTCAAACTTTACAATGCAAATCCCTGATATACCTGTGTCTTTTATCATTTACTTCTCCCTTTGCCTATAATAACCCACCTTTCACACATCAATCTATGTTAAAACACTTACCTTCAACAACTGAGAACTATGGAGTGATTGACATTGAAGAAAAGTAACAGTTAAATTGAAAAATTCCTAATCCTGATCACCAGAAAAACTAAAATTTGGAACATATTTTCTGGTATGAAAAATGGGTACTAGATATTAAAGAACAGCATCATTGATACTATATACATCAGGTACACTGTGAGGTTTTGTTAACCAGTCTGGAAATACAATTGGCATTTCTATAATAAAATGCATACCAGGCTCCAAAATAATTTTGGAACACAATTTAGTCAGAATTTTTAAAATACACATCAAATTTAGAGTATGAGAAAGATGGCATTGCAAATCAATATGAAAAAATGAACTGTTCAATAAATGGAGATGGGACAAATGGTAGCATTTTATCATCTAGGAAAAAATGAAGCTGGAACCATACCTCACATTGTATTAGCTGGATACATTCCAAATGTATCAAACATTAAACTGTTAAAAAAAAAAAAGAAAGAAAAGAAAGAAAGAAACTATAAAAATAATAAAGGAGGGAGGGGCTTCCCTGGTGACGTAGTGGTTAAGAATCCACCTGCCAATGCAGGGGACACAGGTTCAAGCCCTGGTCCAAGAAGATCCCATGTGCCATAGAGCAACTAAGCCCATGCGCCGCAACTACTGAGCCTGCGTTCTAGAGCCTGCGAGCCACAACTACTGAGCCTCTGTGCCACAACTACTGAAGCCCGCGCTCCTAGAGTCCCTGCTCAGCAACAAGAGAAGCCACCCCAACGAGAAGCACGCGCACCGCAACAGAGTAGCCCCTGCTAGCTACAACTAGAGAAAGCCCGCGTGCAGCAACAAAGACCCAACATAGCCAAAAATAAATAAATAAAATAAAATAAATAAATTTACTAAAAAAAAAAAGAAATACTAGAGGAGGGAGTTCCCTGGTGGTCCAGTGGTTAGGACTCTGCATTTCCACTGCAGGGGGCACAGGTTCACTCGCTGGTTGGGGAACAATCCTACATGCCATGTGTTGCGGCCAAGATAAAAAAAAAAAGCTAAAGGAAAACCATGAAAGAATTCCTTTATAACTCTGAAGTAGGGAAAGCCTTAACTAATGGTTCAAAACACAGAAACCAAGAAAGACAAGATTAAGAAATTCACCTAAATAAAAATCAAAATTTTCTGCATGAGAAAAAGCCACATGAGCAAGATCAACAACAGGGCCAAAACTAGTCCAACTCATCACAAAAGCCTAATATATGAGGTACTCCTATGAAAGCTTCAACAAATCAAAAAGGAAAAAATCAACAACCAAACAGAAAAAGAACAGATCACAGATGGGACAATACCAGTTGAACTGCTCTTAAAAACATGAAAAGATATTCAGATTCACTCATAATAAGAGAAACGCAAAATGCATGGTTTGAGACACCAACTTTCATCTACTGGATTACAAAAGATGTGTGCTGCTGGGAACACAAATTGGTACCACCACTAAAGAGAATAATTTGGGAATATCTACCAAAACTAATTGTAAAATCTCTTTGACCTAACAGTTCCACTGCTGGGAATTAATAAAATCCTACAGATGTCTTTGCATAGAAGCAAAATGACATATATACAAGCATTAGTCATAAAAGCAAAAGATTAGAAACAGGCAGCTGATTACATAACATACGATAATAAAGAAAGCTCTATACTGATAATAGATAAACTGTTCAGGGAAAAACTTAAGATGCAAGAGAGTATATATAATATTCATCCATTTGTATAAAATTGCAGAGAATTTTTGTTTCCTCATATTTATTTGTGTATCCAAAAACGTAGTAACAGCAACTATGTTGGTGGCAGAAACTGTACTGAGAAACTGTGCAGATAATGGTGAATCAGGAGTGGGAGCGAGGATTTTTAATATATAAAATTTTGGATAATGTGACTTATAGTCTAAACATTAGATTTAAATATTTATATATATCTATATAGTGCTAGCCAAAAACACTGTATTTTCCCCTTTTTTTTTTACTCATGCCATGAAACTATTCTATGCCAAAAATACTTTAGAGCTGGCTTCCCAAAATGTAAGTATATACTAATAGTACTAGTTTTATCTCTACTATTTTGAGTTTCCTCATCAGTTGCTTAATTTTCATAAAATGCCACAGTTTAATAAATTGATGTCTACACATTTAAGAATGGTACTGAGCTATAAAGAAACATGGATTTCTCTAAGAAAGGTAACTAAAAATGGAAATGAAAATTAGAAATACAAAAGGGGTCTTATGAAAGCACACTAAAATTTAAGAGAAGTCAGAATTTGTTTATATTCAAGCAACAAGGATCCACAGGGTGTTAAAATTAACACGCATTAGAAACATCATTTGTCTAGCAATACACAAAACAGGAGAAAAAGAATCTAAAACAGATTTTTATCTCTAACAAAGAAAAAAAAAAAAGTGGCTTTTCCCAACAGTAATATAAGAAACTGTATCCATTTAAAAAAAAAAATCAAGATTTTAATTAGAAGTATGTGGATCATTCTGCACCAAAACAAAATAAAACTTAAGTTTGTCCAGAAAGTAGAAAAGTTATGTTTCAATTTTTAAAAATTCATGAATTACATCCAGTACTGTTAAAAATATTTAAGCAGCAAACACTTTGATATAATATGAACTACCAGATATTTTAAAATACATCTGCACTCCAGTGTTCAAGAAAATTTTCAAGAGAAAATGTTCAAGAGAATTCTCTGCACTTACCGCCATTATCTGTTCTTTTTAAAGCTCCATCCTTATGAGGACACAGTTCACATCTCTATTAAAGGAGGGGGGGGAACAAAGAGATTTTTCAGATTACCAAAGTATAACATCTTCCCTGTAACTTCAAAACTATTAAAAATATGGTAGTGGCATTTGTACTAGTTGCCACCAAGAGTGTTATCAGAAAGATCCTCACAAAGTAATTCTCCTTGACATCTGATCTTCCTCAGAGTACCACACAACAACTTCTAAAAAGTAATTTTACTTAACATTTAAATTCCTGCCACAATTTTTTTTCTAATATTACATTAATAAAAATAAAAAGATTCTCTCAACATAGGATTGGGGCACAGTTTTTAACCTTTGCCTCTACTCCTTTGCTTTCTGAGTAGAATCAACCAGGATTATTACATACTCAGTTGGGATCTGGTTTCTCCTGAAATAAAGAGCCAAACTCAAATTCAGAATTTTGATTCAAGTAGGAAGGCATGATCTCACATGTGCTGACCTGCCTTTGGAAGGAAAGAACTGCTCTAATTATTCTAGTTACTCTTTTCATTCACAGCACAATGATACTCAGAATTATTATGGATCCCTCTCTACCATTCCCACAATTTAAAACCAGAAATAAACACCAAGCCAGTATTGCCATTTCTTTTCACTACTGACAAGAGTACTGAAATAACTGTAAAAATAATAAAGAGTTTCAGTGGCACTGTCTTACTATGAAGACTACATTCCTAGAAATCATATATGATTACTTATTATTTGTACCCTACCTTACTCTCCAAAGAGGTTTGAAGCATATAATATAGCAATATAAATGAGTTACAAAGGAAAATACGAGCAGAAAATTAAAATAAAATAGTGAATAAGCACGCAATAAGCTGGTAGGGAGGTTAAAGGACAACAGTAGTAAAAATCATCCACATCCACGATGAGCAGTTAAGGGATACACAAAACAATTAGATGTAAACTATGATATCAAAAACAGTAATCATGGGCTTCCTTGGTGGCGCAGTGGCTAAGAATCCACCTGCCAATGCAGGGGACACGGGTTCGAGCCCTGGTCTGGGAAGATCCCACATGCCGCAGAGCAACTAAACCCGTGCGCCACAACTACTGACTCTGCACTCTAGAGCCCGCGAGCCACAACTACTGAAGCCCGCGTGCCTAGAGCCCATGCTCTGCAACAAGAGGAGCCACCACAATGAGAAGCCCGTGAACTGCAACGAAGAGTAGCCCCCACTCGCCACAGCTAGAGAGAAAGCCTGCACGCAGCAATGAAGACCCAATGCAGCCAACAATAAATTAATTAATTTAAAAAAAAAAAACAGTAATCATGAGGGGAGGAGAATACAGATGCAGGGTTTTTTAAATGCATTTGAAATTAAGAGATCAGCAACTTAAAACAATCCCGTATATATATATAGACTGCTATAACAAATCCTCATGGTAACTGCAAGCCAAAAATCTATGATAGATATACACATAAAAAAGAAAAAGAAATCCAATCATAACCCAAAAGATAGTCATCAAATAATGAGAAGAAAACAAGAGAAGAAGAAGAATGGGGAAAAAAAGACCTACAAAAACAAATCCAAAACAACAAAATGGCAATAAGAACATACATATCGATAATTACCTTAAATGTAAATGGACTAAATGCTCCAACCAAAAGACATGGTCTGGCTGAATGGATACAGAAACAAGACCCACATATATGCTGCCTACAACAGACTCACTTCAGATCTAGAGACACACACGTACTCAAAGTGAGGGGGTAGAAAAGGTATTCCATGCAAATGGAAAAATCAAAAGAAAGCTGGAGCAGCAATACCAGTATCAGACAAAACAGACTTTAAAATAAAGACTGTTACGAGAGACAAAGAACACTACATAATGATCATGGGATCAGTCCAAAAAGAGGATATAACAATTGTAAACGTATACGTACCCAACATACGAACACCTAAATATACAATTCAAATACTAATGAACATAAAATGAGAAATTGACAGTAATACAATAAGGGTAAGGGATTTTCAACTCCCCACTTATATCAACGGCCAGATCATCCAGACAGAAAAACACTAAGTAAACACTGGCCTAAAATGACACATTACAGCAGATGCACTTAACTGATATATAGAGAGATATATGTATATCTATATATATGAGCACTCCATCCGAAAGCAGCAGAATACACATTCTTTTCAAGCGCACATGCAATATTCTCCAGGATAGATCACGTACATACTAGGCCACAAAACAAGCCTCAGTAAATTTTAAGAAAACTGAAATCATATCAAGCATCTTTTACAACACTATGAGATTGGAAATCAACTACAAGAAAAAAACTATGAAAAACACAAACATGTGGAGGCTAAACAATACGCTACTAAACAACCAATGGATCACTAGTGAAATCAAAAGAGAAAATTAAAAAATACCAAGAGACATGGGACTTCCCTGGTGGCGCAGTGGTTAAGAATCCACCTGCCAATGCAGGGGACATGGGTTCGAGCCCTGGACCAGTAAGATCCCACATGCTGCGGAGCAATTAAGCCCATGCGCCACAACTACTGAGCTTGCGCTCTAGAGCCCACAGGCCACAACTACTGAGGCTGCGTGCCACAACTACAGAAGCCCGCGTGCCTAGAGCCCGTGTTCCGCAACAAAGAGAAGCCACCCCAAGAGAAGCCCACGCACCGCAACGAAGAGTAGCCCCCACTCGCCACAACTAGAGAAAGCCCACGCGCAGCAACGAAGACCCAACACAGCCACAAAAATAAGTAAATAAATAAGTAAATAAATAAAGTGCAAATTAAAAAAAAAAATACCAAGAGACAAATGAAAACAAAAACATGATGATCCAGAGAGTTCCCTGGTGGCCTAGTGGTTAGGATTCCGGGCTTTCACTGTCATGGTCCAGGTTCAATCCATGGA
Organism: Balaenoptera borealis; assembly: GCF_965194805.1. Classification (NCBI taxonomy): domain Eukaryota; kingdom Metazoa; phylum Chordata; class Mammalia; order Artiodactyla; family Balaenopteridae; genus Balaenoptera; species Balaenoptera borealis. The sequence goes on along the minus strand of NC_138866.1, from coordinate 171,170,901 downwards.
CAAGGAACTGAGATCCCGCAAGCCACGTGATGTGGTCAAAAAAGAAAAAAAAAAAAAACACAGGATGATCCAAAACGTATGGGATGCAGCAAAAGCAGTTGCAAAAAAGGGAAGTTTACAGCAATACAAGCTTGTACCTCAGGAAACAAAAAAATCTCAAATAAACAACCTAACTTTACATCTAAAGCAACTAGAGAAAGAAGAACAAACAAAACCCAACATTAGTAGAAGGAAAGAAATCATAAGGATCAGAGCAAAAATAAATGAAATAGAAATGGAGAAAACAATAGAAAAGATCAATAAAACTAAGCTGGTTCTTTGAAAAGATAAACAAAAGTGATAAACCTTTAGCCAAACTCATCAAGAAAAAAAGGGAGGACTTCCCTGGTGGTCCAGTGGTTAAGACCTCCACTGCAGGAGGCAGAGGTTCAATCCCTGTTCAGGGAAGTTCCGCATGCCGTGGCGTGTGGCCAAAAAAAATCAAAAAGAAAAAAGAAAAAAGGGAGAGGGCTCAAATCAATAAAATGAGAAATGAAAAAAGTTACAACTGACAGGACAGAAATACAAAGAATCATAAACTACTACTACTACTAGCAACTATACACAACTAAAATGGAAAACCTAGAAGAGATGGACAAATTCTTAGAAAGGTACAGTCTCCCAAGACTGAAGCAGGAAGAAGTAGAAAATATGAACAGACCAAGTACTGAAATTGAATCAGTAACTTAAAAACTCCCAACAGGAAATTCCCTGGCGGTCCAGTGGTTAGGACTCTGCACTTTCACTGCTAAGGGCCTGGGTTCGATCCCTGGTCAGGGAACTAAGATCCCGCAAGCTATGCAGTGCAGCCAAAACAAAAAAAAAAAATTAAAATACATAAAAAATAAAAGCTCCCAACAAACAGAAGTCTAGGACCAGATGGCTTCACAGGTGAATTCTACCAAACATTCAAATATTTAAAGAAGAGTTAACACCTATCCTTCTTAAACTATTCCAAAACACAGCAGAGGAAGGAACACTTCCAAAGTCATTCTATGAGGGCACCATCACCCTGATACCAAAACCAGACAAAGATATCACACACAAAAAAATTGCAGGCCATTATCACTGATGAACATAGATACAAAAATCCTCAACAAAATAGTAGCAAACCATATCCAACAATACATTAAAAGAATTATACACCATGATCAAGTGGGATTTATCCAAGGGATGCAAGAGTTTTTCAATATCCACAAATTAATCAATGTGTTATATAACACATTAACAAATTGAAGAATAAAAATCATACCATCATTTCAATATATGGAGAAAAAGCTTTTGATAAAGTTCAACGTCCATTTATGCTCCCCAGAAAGTGAGCAGAAAGGAAACCTACCTATACATAATAAAGGCCATATATGAAAAACCCACAGCTAACATCATACTCAATGATGAAAAGCTGAAAACATTTCCTCTAAGATCAGGAATAAAATAAGGATTCCCAATTTCGCTATTCAACATTGTTTTCTAAGTTCTAACCACAGCAGTCAAAGAAAAAAACAAAAAAAGAAAAAAAAGGAATGCAAATTAGAAAAGAAGTAAAAATGTCACTGTTTGAAGATGGCATGATACTCCACATAGAAAATCCTGAAGGGCTTCCCTGGTGGCACAGTGGTTAAGAATCCGCCTGGCGATGCAGGGGACACGGGTTCGAGCCCTGGTCCGGGAAGATCCCACATGACGCGGAGCAACTAGGCCCGTGAGCCACAACTACTCAGCCTGTGCTCTAGACCCCACGAGCCATAACTACTGAGCCCACATGCCACAACTACTGGATCCCGCACGACTAGTGCCCGTGCTCCACAACAAGAGAAGCCACCGAAACAACAAAGAATAGCCCACGCTCGCCGCAACTATAGAAAGCCCGTGCACAGCAACGAAGACCCAACACAGCCAAAAATAAATAAATAAAATAAATTAATTTTTTAAAAAAAAGAAAATCCTGAAGACGTTACCAGAAAACTACTAGAGCTCATCAATGAAATTCAGGAAAGTTGCAGGGAACAAAACTAATATACAGGACTTGCCTGGTAGCGTAGTGGTTAAGAATCCACCTGCCAATGCAGGGGACAAGGGTTCGAGTCCTGGTCCGGGAAGATCCCACATGCTGCAGAGCAACTAAGCCCATGTGCCACAACTACTGAGCCTGTATGCCACAACTACTGAGCCTGTGCCCTAGAGCCCATGAGCTACAACTACTGAAGCCTGTGCACCTAGAGCCTGTGCTCTGCAACAAGAGAAGCCACCGCAATGAGAAGCCTGCTCACCACAACAAAGAGTAGCCCCTACTAGCCGTAACTAGAGAAAGCCCACGCACAGCAATAAAGACCCAATGCAGCCAAAAAAAAAAAACTAATATACAGATATCTGTTACATTTCTATACACTAACAACAAACTATCAAAAAGAGAAATTAAGGAAACAATTCCATTTACCACTGCATCAAAAAGAATAAAATACCTAGGAGGTAAAAGACCTGTACTCAGAAAACTATAAGACACCGATGAAAGAAACTGAAGATGACACAATCAGATGGAAAGATGTTCTTGGATTGGAAGAATTAATATTGTTAAAATGACCATACTACCCAAGGCAATCTACAGGCTCAATGAAATCCCTACCAAATGAGTAATGGCATTTTTCACAGAACTAGAACAGATGATTTTTTAATTTCTATGGAAACATAAAAGACCCCAAATAGACAAAATAATCTTGAGAAAGAAGAACAGAGCTGGAGGAATCCCACTCCCTGACTTCAGACTGTACTACGAAGCTACAAAACAGTACGGTACTGGCAAAAAAAAAAAAAAAAAAAGACACATAGGTCAGTGGAACAGAATAGAGAGCCCAGAAATAAACCCACATATCTATAGTCAATCTATGACAAAGGAGGCAAGAATACACAATGGAGAAAAGACAGTCTCTTCAATAAAAGGTGTTGGTAACACGGGACAGCTACATATAAAAGAATAAAATTAGAACATTCTCTAACACCATATACAAAAATAAACTCAAAATGGATTAAAGACCTATATTTAAGGCAAGATACTATAAAATTCCTAGAGTAAAACAGGCAGAACATTCTTTGACATAAATCACACCAATTTTTTTTTAATCTGTGTTCTAAAACAAAGGAAACAAAAGCAAAAATAAACAAATAAGACCTAATTAAACTTAAAAGCTTTTGCACATCAAAGGAAACCATAAACAAAACAAAAGACAACCTGCTGAATGGGAGAAATATTTGCAAACGATGTGACTGATAAGGGGTTAATACCCAACATATATAAACAGCTCATGCAACTCAACATCAAAAAACCACCCAATTGAAAAATGGGCAGAAGGGGACTTCCCTGGTGGCACAGTGGATAGGAATCTGCCTGCCAATGCAGGGGACACGGGTTCGAGCCCTGGTCCCAGAAGATCCCACATGCCGCAGAGCAACTAAGCCCGTGCGCCACAACTACTAAGCCTGCACTCTAGAGCCCGCAAACCACAACTACCGAGCCCTCATGCCACAACTACTGAAGCCCATGTGCCTACAGCCTGTGCTGCACAACAAAAGAAGCCACCACAATGAGAAGCCCGCACACTGCAATGAAGAGTCACTCCCACTCGCCACAACTAGAAAAAGCTCGCGCACAGCAACAAAGACCCAATGCAGCCAAAAATAAATGAATTAAAAAAAAAAAAGGGGGCAGAAGAACTGAACATTTTTCCAAAGAGGAAATGCAGATGGCCAACAGGCACATGAAAAGATGCTCAATATCACTAATTATTAGAGAAATGCAAATCAAAACTACAATGAGGTATCACCTCACACTGGTCAGAATGGCCATCATTAAAAAGTCTACAAATAGGAGTTCCCTGGTGGTCCAGTGGTTAAGAATTCGCCTTCCAATGCAGAGGACGCGGGTTCGATCCCTGGTCAAGGAACTAAGATCCCACATGCCACAGGGCAACTAAGCCCATGCGCCACAACTACCGAGCCCGCACACTCTGGAGCTTACACACCACAACTAGAAAGAAGCCTGCACGCCAAAACTAGACAGAAGCCCGCGCACCGCAACAAAGATCCTGTGTGCCACAACTAAGACCCGATGCAGCCAAATAAATAAATTTTTAAAAAATATTTTTTAAATCAATGAAAGCATTCTGTGATAATCAATGCACTATATGAAATTTACAATAAAGACAATAGTATCATTCATTATAAAAAAAGAAAAATACTAATTACTTCACTTCTAGAGAACCAAAGGAAATATGATAGAAATGGCAATTATTAAGTACAATGTGTTACTTTTATATCACTTACACTTTAATTTCAAGACATGAAAAGATATGTGTACAGAAATATTTTATATCACTGTTTATGACTATAAAGTTTTTATTGTAAGTCCAACTATATAACAATGAGGGAACTAATGCTATATTCACAAAGATTTTAAATGAGTTATAAAATGCAGAGAAGAAAATTCTAAAAGAAAACTACATGCTAATAAGTAAAATACTATTACTATGTCTTTACCTTTAGTCTTTTACTAAAGGTAAAAATAGATATATAGAAGACTTGAGAGAAAGAAATAATTACAGGAAAAGAAGATTAATTTATAATTAGAGGCTATACCCTAAGCTCAGGAAAAAAGAATCAGGTTCTGGACAACAGAGATTCCAGACCCTACAGTAAACTAATCCAACCTGAAAAGTTTCACAGGGCAGGCTTGCAGCTAAACATGTTACTATTAAAATTCCACAGATGCATTCTTATTTAATAAGTGAGAGGTACTGTTAAAATGCACAAGTAAATCTTGTAAGAGGGTACACAGATTATAAGGAGACAAAAAAAAAAAAAAAAAGCACACATTAAAGATCTTACATTTTTTTTTCTATTTTATACATAGTAGTTTGTATCTCTTAATCCCCTGCCTTGCCCCTCCCCCACTCCTTCCTTCCCCACTGGTAAACACTTGCTTGTTCTTGGTATCTGTGAGTCTGTTTCTGTTTTGTTTGTTTCTATATTATTTCACTATTTATTTATTTATTTATTTGGCTGCGTTGGGTCTTAGTTGTGGCACGCAAGATCTTTGTTGCAGTGTGCGGGCTTCTTCAGGACCTTCACTGAGGCATGCGGGATCTTTAGTTGTGGCATGTGACTTCTAATTCCCTGACTAGGGATCGAACCAGGCCCCGTGCATTGGGAGTGCAGAGTCTTAGCCATTGGACTACCAGGGAAGTCCCTCTGTTTTGTTATATACATTCATTTGTTTTATTTTTTGGATTCCAAGATCTCACATTTTAACAAAGGGGGGGGAAACGTTTTAATTGAAACAGTCCAAACAAGCGGAAGTTATATAAGGTGGTTCCTTCTTTTTTACATCATGTAGTATAGTAAGAAAGCATGCAACTACTTTCCATCTTCATAACGCAGGCATCAATTTCCAAATACTTTTTCTACTTTACATTAGTTTCTTTTCCAAAGTATAAAACTCAGTATACTTCACTAAATCAAGTTCACCCAAAATACTGACTTTTAGGAGGCTCTGGCTATTAACAAGCCATTCAGCTATACTGGTTTACTCAGACTTCGAACACCACTGTATTACAGAGAGCAGCAAGATAATAATTATTTTTTTAAAAAAAGTATAGGCTAAATAAGAAGAATAAATTCAAGCTTTAAGTTTGATCTTCCTCATATAAAAGATGTAATTGTGGCATAAAGAAGTATGTGTAGGATAAAACATTTACCATCATTACTTCCTCTTTTAGGCAAAAGATAAAAATACATATTAATTAACCTATTTTTTCTTGTGTTTTAGAAAGACTCATGACTACCACAGTAGAAATAAGCACCCAGGCTGGGGTCTCCAAACAGCATTTCCCAAAGGAACCAGAACTACTGAAAGAAGTGGATGATTCTAGGTCTAGGTCAAGTATGCCCTGAATACCTTGTTCTATCAAATAGCAAGAAAGCTATAAAAGACTGCTTTAGTCATGTCAAAAGGACCTATGGTCCAACCTAAAGAGGCTCCTGCTGGCCAAAGATGAAATCACTTAATGCTAAACAGAGATAAAAACTGCAATAAACTGAAAACTACCAAATATTTTAAAATCCATCATAAAATGAATTTCTACTTCAAAAATTGCTGAGTGGACTGCCCTGGTGGCACAGTGGTTGAGAATCTGCCTGCCAATGCAGGAGACACTGGTTTGAGCCCTGGGCCGGGAAGATCCCACATGCTGTGGAGCAACTGGGCCAGTGCGCCACAACTACTGAGCCTGCGCTCTAAAGCCCATGAGCCACAACTACCGAGCCTGCGTGCCACAGCTACTGAAGCTCACGCACCTAGAGCCCGTGCTCTGCAACAAGAGAAGCCACCGCAATGAGAAGCCCGCGCACCACAACAAAGAGCAGCCCCCGCTCGCAGCAACTAGAGAAAGCCCACATGCAGCAACAAAGACCCAACGCAGCAATCAATCAATAAATAAATATCAAAACAAAAAGAAAAGAACTAAATAGGGAATTCCCTGGTGGTCCAGTGTTAAAGAATCCGCCTTCCAATGCAGGGGATGCGGGTTCGATCCCTGGTCAGGGAACTAAGATCCCACATGCCGTGGGGCAACTTAGCCCGCGCACCGCAACTACTGAGCTCGCACGCCTCAACTAGAGTCCGCGTGCCACAAACTACAGAGCCCATGTGCTCTGGAACCCACTCACGACAACTACAGAGCCCCCATGCCCTGGAGCCTGCGTGCCACAACTAGAGAGAAGCCCACGCGCTGCAACAAAAGATCCCACATGCCTCAACAAAGACCCTGCGTGCTGCAAATAAGACCCAATGCAGCCAAAAATAAAGAAAATAAATAATAAATAAATCTTTAAAAACAAAAAAGAACTAAATAAAAATTCTTAAACTTAAAAATATACATGAAGTGAAAAATTCATTGGATGGGCTTAACAACAGAATCAAGATGACAAAGGAAAGAGTCAGTGAGCCTGAAGCTACATCAATAGATAGGATCTACCTGAAAAAGAGAAAACAGTGAAAAACATGAACAGAGCTTCAGGGACCTATTGAACAGTATCAAGAAGCCACCATGTATAACTGAAGGCCTGGAAGAGGAGGAGGACGTGAGGGAGAGAATATTAATATGAGAATATGGCAGTAAAGAAAATTTTGAAAAAATAATGGATGAAAATTTCCTCTATTTGAAGACAAATTTATGGATTCCAGAAGCACAGTGAATCCCAAACAAGCAAAACTGCTTCATGAAAAGCAAACAAAAGTCTTCAAGAGGCAGCCAAAAGAAAATGACACATCAAAGACAGGGAAACAGTGATTGAATTAACAGCTGATCTCTCATCATAAACTATGGAAGTCAAAACAGTAAAACAAACATCTCTAAAGTGCTTGAAGAAAAAGAACTGTCAATCCAGAATTCTGTATCTAACTAATATATCCTTCAAAATGAAGGTGAAACAAACGTTTTTAGGTAAGAAAGAGCAAACAGAATTCATCACCAGAAGATATGGACTACAATAAAGGCTAAAAGAAATTCTTTGGAATAAAGGGAAATGGTACTAGATGAAAAACACAAATCTTCAGGAGGCAACGAAGAACACCATAAATGGTAAATATCTGGATAAATATTGGGTTGGCCAAAAAGTTCGTTTGGGTTTTTTCGTAAGAGCTTATGGAAAAATCCGAACAAACTTTTTGGCCAACCCAATATAAAAGACTTTTAGTTCTTAAATTCTTAAAAATACATATGATTACTGAAAGCAAAAATTGTAATACTGTCTTCTGGGGTTTATAATATATGTAGCTCTAATACATATGACAATAGACAATAACATAAATAACAATGGACAGAGGTGATGTGATGTAAAAGAATCTCTACAGTTACAAGATTTCTACACTTTACAAGAAGTGATACAATATTAACTGTAAGTGGGTACGCTAAATAGACTGTAAAAAAGCTAAGGAAATACACTGAACTTGCTAGAGAAACACTAAGAAACTAAGGCAAACAGAAATAGCTCTACAAACTGATACATTAAAAATTCTCTACATGCAAAAAATTAAGTTGGACCCCTTATTCATATGATACATAAAAAAACTCAAAATGGATCATATACTTAAATGTAAGAGCTAACACTATAAAACTCTTAGAATGAAACTGGAGTAAATTCTTCATGACTCAGGGTTGGATAACGGTTTCTTAGATACAACACCAAAAGCAGAGGCAACAAGAGAAATAATAGATAAATTGGAATTTTCCGAACCTAAAACCTTTTGTTCTGCAAATGATACCATCAAGTAAAAAACCCCATAGAATAAAATACTTACAAGATATATATCTGATAAGGGACTTATACCCAGAACGTATAAAGAGCTCTATAACTCAATAATAAAAAGATATATAGGGGGGCTTCCCCGGTGGCGCAGTGGTTGAGAGTCTGCCTGCCGATGCAGGGGACACGGGTTCAAGCCCTGGTCTGGGAGGATCCCACATGCCACGGAGCGGCTAGGCCCGTGAGCCACAATTACTGAGCCTGCGCATCTGGAGCCTGTGCTCCGCAACAAGAGAGGCCGCGATGGTGAGAGGCCCGCACACCGCGATGAAGAGTGGCCCCCACTTGCCGCAACTAGAGAAAGCCCTCACACAGAAACGAAGACCCAACACAGCCATAAATAAATGAATTAAATAAATAAATAAACCCAAAAAAAAGTTAAAAAAAAAAAACAATCATTAAAAAGAAAAAAAGATATATAGGGACTTCCCTGGTGGTCCAGTGGTTAAGACCCCGTGCTTCCACTGCAGGGGGCTCGGATTTGACCCCTGGTTGGGGAACTAAGATCCCACATGCTGCAAGGCATGGCCAAAAAAAATAAATAAAACCTTAAAAAAAAAAAGATAAATATCCTAATTAAAAACTGGGGCAAGGATCTGAATAGCCATTTCTCCAAAGAAAACACATAAATGACCAAAACAAGCCCGTGAAAAGACATCTAACATTCATTAAATAAATACAAATCAGGCTTCCCTGGTGGTGCAGTCGTTAACAATCCACCTGCCAATGCAGGGGACACGAGTTTGAGCCCTGGTCCAGGAAGATCCCACATGCTGCGGAGCAACTAGGCCCGTGCGCCACAACTGCTGAGCCTGCGCTCTAGAGCCCATGAACCACAACTACTGAGTCCATGTGCCACAACTACTGAAGCCCGCATGCCTAGAGCCCATGCTCCGCAACGAGAAGCCCGTGCACCGCAACCAAGAGTAGCCCCCACTCGCCACAACTAGAGAAAGCCCATGAGCAGCAACGAAGACCCAATGCAGCCAAAAGGAAATAATTAAAATAAATAAATTTATTTAAAAAAAAAAAAAAAAGGAAATACAAATCAACACCACAATGAGATACCACGAGGATGGCTAAAATCAAAAGATAAACAATAACAGATAAACAAATCCTGTTGGCAAGAATGTGGAGAAATCAGAACCCTCATATATCGCTGATGAGAGTTTAAAATGGTGTGGCTGGGCTTCCCTGGTGGCGCAGTGGTTGAGAATCTGCCTGCCAATGCAGGCGACACAGGTTCGAGCCCTGGTCTGGGAAGATCCCACATGCCGCGGAGCAACTAGGCCCGTGAGCCACAATTACTGAGCCTGCGCGTCTGGAGCCTGTGCTCTGCAGCAAGAGAGGCTGCGATAATGAGAGGCTCGCGCACCGCGATGAAGAGTGGCCCCCGCTAGCCGCAACTAGAGAAAGCCCTCGCACAGAAACGAAGACCCAACACAGCCATAAATAAATAAATATTTAAAAAAATAAAATAAAATACAATAAAATGGTGTGGCTGCTTCAGCAGTTCCTCAAAAAGTTAAACAGTTACCACATGGGTCAAAAATTCCACACCCAAAAGAAATGAAACCATACATCTACCCAAAAACATGTATGGAAATGTTCAAAACAGCATTATTCAGAATAGCTAAAATATAGATAAAATCTAAATGCCGATCAACTGAGTGAACAAATAAAATGTGCCAGATCCGTACAATGGAATGTTATTCAACAAAAAAAAGGAATAAAGTTCTAATACATGCTAAAACATGAGTGAACCTTAAAAACATTTTGCTAAAAGAAAAAAGCCACTCACACAAAGTCACCACCTAGTGTATGACTCCATCTATATGAAATGTCCAGAACAGAGACAGAGATTAGATTACTGGTTGCCAGGAGTTGGAGAAGTTTGATAATGAGGAGTGGCTGCTAATGAACAAAGAAGCTTCTTTTTGAAGTGATAAAAATGTTCTAAAACTGATAATGGCAATAACTGCACAATTCTGTCAATATAGTGAAAACTACTGAACTGTACACTTTAAATGGCTGAACTGTATGATATGTGAATTTTATATCATTAAAACCATTTTTTTAAAAGTAACTTTGGGGGGACTTCCCTGGTGGCTCAGTGGTTAAGAAGAATCTGCCTGCCAATGCAGGGGACACAGTTCAAGCCCTGGTGTGGGAAGATTCCACATGCCACGTAGCAACTAAGCCCGTGCGCCACAACTACTGAGCCTGCTCTCCAGAGCCCGCAAGCCACAACTACTGAGCCCACGCACCTAGAGCCCGTGCTCCACAACAAGAGAAGCCACCACAATGAGAAGTCCATGAACTGCAATGAAGAGTAGCCCCCGCTCACCACAACTAGAGAAAGCCTGCGTGCAGCAACAAAGACCCAACGCAGCCCCCCCAAAAAAATTAATTAATTTTAAAAAAAGTAACTCTCAAATATATTAAAAAGAAAAAAAAATGAGACAAACAGAAAATAACTTCATAAAATGGTAGATGTAAACCCAATCACGTATTTACATTAAATGTGAAGAGACTAAACTTAAGAGACTAGTTAAAAGGCAGAGTGTGTTGGCACAGACATAAAAGTGAAACCCGGGACTTCCCTCGTGGCACAGTGGTTGAGAGTCTGCCTGCCAGTGCAGGGGACATGGGTTCGAGCCCTGGCCCGGGAGGATCCCACATGCCGCGGAGCAACTGGGCCCGTGAGCCACAATTACTGAGCCTGCGCGTCTGGAGCCTGTGCTCCGCAACAAGAGAGGCCGCGATGGTGAGAGGCCCGCGCACCACGATGAAGAGTGGTCCCCACTTGCCGCAACTAGAGAAAGCCCTCGCACAGAAACGAAGACTCAACACAGTCATAAATAAATAAATAAATAAATAAATAAATAAATAAATAAATAAATAGAACGTGAATTTCTAAAAAAAAAAAATAATAAAGAAAGAAAGAAATCTTACAAAGTATGTTCCCTGACCATGCTAGGGGAAAAAGCTATAAAATTAATTAATAACCTAAGATTTCACCTGAAGAATCTACAAAGGTGCAAACTAAACCCAAAGTGAGAAGAAGAAAGTAAATAGTAAAGAGCAGAAAAAAATGAGATAGAAACACTAAAGAAAATTTAAAATCAAAAATTGTCCTTCGGAAAGATAAACAAAGTTGATAAACTTCTAGCTAAACTAATTTAAAACATACACAAAAATTACCAATATCAGGAATAAAGCAGGAATTATCACTATAGAACCCACAGATAACTAAAAAACCAAAGATTAACTTTACACTAACCAATTCAACAACTTAGATGAAATGGAAAAATGCCTTGAAAAATACAATTTACCAAAATTGACAAGATGAAACAAAATCTGAAGAGCCCTTAAGTTGAATCCATCATCAAAATCCTTCCCCAAAATACAACTCTAGGCTCAGATTTTTTCACTGGTAAATTCCATCAAACACCAAGGAGAAAACAGAATCAATCTCACACAAACACTTCTAGAAAATAGACTACTTCTGAAATCATTTTCTAAGTTCAGCACAAAAAGTACTAATGAATATACCAATACTACCAAAACCTAAAAACAAACTACAAAAAAAATTACAGACTAACATCTCTGAAGTACATAGATGCAAAAATATTTAATAAAAATACTAGCAATTTAAATCCTGCAATATAAAAAAAGAATAATACACCATGACCAAGCAGAGTTTATTCCAGGAATACAAGGTTGATATAACATATGAAAATAAAACAATGAAATTCATATTAATTCTGCAAAAACATCACATAATCATCTCGACAGATGCAGAAAAGCATTTGGCAAAACAACATCCATTCATGTCATAAACTGTCGCAAAACTAGGAAGAGAAGAGATCCTACTCAACCTGTTAATCATACCTTTTCATTCGTATTTTTGATACTTTGAGGCCTTGCTGACCCTGGAGGGCTGTCCCTCCCAAGGCTAATTCCTGGAGATAGCAAACAACTCCCCAGCTTGCTTTCATATGCAAACCAACCAACTAAAAGCTCATACCCCCAACCATCTCTATTTTACACTGGCTACTATACTCCCCTGCCCTAATCACCCCAGGGCCAGGTACCAGACAACTAGGGGCAGGCCCCATACCCCAAAGCCCTTGATATTATTCAAACTAGACAATCCTAAACCTGATTACAAGTCCTTGACTATTTCCTCCCACAGAAACCAAAATAAAGGCTCTTGCCTTTACTTTTTCCCCCCGTTCACACCTGCTGCATCCTAATTAGGGTGCTTCCCCATGTGTCTTCCTAGGCTGTGGTATACCCCCCTCCTCTGGGGAATCTGTGAGTATAACGAATTATCTTTTCAATGGCAATCATCTCCTGATCTGTTAGCCTTCCCTGCCATACTTAAGCAATAATAAAACCAGTATTTTAAAACAACCTGATAATGATCATCAATAAAAGTCTACAGCTCACATAATTAATGGCATAAAACTGAATCCTTTCCCCAAAGAATGGGACCAAGACCTAAGTGCATGCGATAAGAGAAGAAAATAAAACTACAAATTGGAAAGAGGTAAAAATCTTTATAACGTGATCACTATTAGAAAAATCGAATTAAGTTGTCTAGAAAAAAACTCGTAGAACTAACGTGAGTTAAGGTTGTTAAGACACAAATCAATAAACATAAGTCAATTCTATTTCCATATACTAAGAATAACTAAAAATTGAATTCTTTAAAATACTCCCTCCAATAATATCAAATAACATGAAATATTTCAAAATAAAAATAACTTTTAAAAAAAAGACATGCAAAACCAAAGGCTGAAAACTACAAAACACTGCTCAGGAAAACACAAAGATGACCTAAATAAATGGAGAGATATGCCATGCTAATGAACAAGAATATCTAACATTGTCAACATGTCAATTCTCCTCAAATTGATCTACAGATTCAAAGCAACTGCAATCATAATCCCATCAGCCTTTCAGAGAAATGCAAAAGCAAATATCAAACTTTTTATGGAAGTGGTAAGGACTTAGCAAAGCAATCTTGAAAAAGATGAAAAAGATTGAAGGACTTGCAAATCTGATTTCAAGACTTTCTATAAAGTTACAAATAATCAAAAGTTTGGTAATGGGTGGGAGGGAGGGAGATGCAAGAGGGAAGAGATATGGGAACATATGTATATGTATAACTGATTCACTTTGTTATAAAGCAGAAACTAACACACCTTTGTAAAGCAATTATACTCCAATAAAGATGTTTAAAAAAAAAAAAAAAGTTTGGTAATGATATAAGGACAAACAGATCAGTGTAACAGAATAAAGATTTCTGAAATAGAACCAAACCCACTTCTGCAGCCATGTAATGTTTCACCAAAGCAACCCAGTGAGGAAAGGAAACTCTTCTCAATAAAATAGTGCAGGGCTTCCCCGGTGGCACAGTAGTTAAGAATCCGCCTGCCAATCAATGCAGGAGTCATGGGTTCGAGCCCTGGTCCGGGAAGATCCCACATGCCGCAGAGCAACTAAGTCCATGCACCACAACTACTGAGCCTGCACTCTAGAGCCCGTGAGCCACAACTACTGAGCCCACATGCCACAACTACTGAAGCCCACGCACCTAGAGCCGGTGCTCTGCAACAAGAGAAGCCCTCACTCGCCGCAACTAGAGAAAAGCCCACGTGCAGCAACGAAGACCCAATGCAGCCAAAAAAATAAAATAAATAAATTTTTTTAAAAAGTTACATTTTAATAAAATGGTGCAGAAACAATTATGCAAAAAACAAAACCTATAAAACTTAATTTGAGATGCATCACAGACCTAAATACAAATTAGCAAAAACAAAAAGTTTTAGAGGAAACAAAGGAAATTACCTTCATGACTTCAGGGTTAGGCAAAAGTGTCTTAGCTCACAGTAAGCAATAACTATAAAAGAAAAAACTGATAAATTAGACTTCATCAGACTTAGACATTTCTGCTCATCAAAAGGCACAGTTAAGAAAATAAATAGGAAACAGACTTGGAGAAAGTACTTACAAAACACTTATCTAACAGAGGACTGGTATCCAAAACATATAAGGACCTTCTGCAATGCAAAACAAAAAAAAAGAAAAAAAAAAACAGACAAAGAAAAAAATAAGGAGAGAAAGAAGGAAAAAGGCTAAAGCTCTGAACAAACTCTTCACAAGAGAAACACATGAATGGTCAATAAGCAAATTAAAATGTGCTCAATATCACTGGTCAATATGAAAATACAAAATAAAACCACAATAATACCACTTCCAGTCAAGATGGAATGAAAGAGACCAGACTTAGCCTTCTGCATGAAATAATAAAAACCTAACAAAATGTATGAAACAATAATACTGAAGATTTTAGACAAGTAACGCAAGACAGTGATCCCTGGGAGACAAGAAACAAACAACACAAGCATACATTTGCCCAGCTTACTGCCTTGAGAGTCTCCAGGCCGTGGAAGGAACCCAGGCAGAACCTGTGGGCTCCCCAAGTTGAGGAAATGGAGCTGGGAGTCCAAGGAAGCCAAGGTGGCTAGAGCTCACAAGGGAGACCAGCACTGAGTAGAAAGCTGGAGAGAGAGAGAAAAATGAAGAGATCTACAGAGGCTCACCCTACAATATGTTGAGTAACTAATCAGCACTTGCTTGTGAGAGAACTATTCAAGGCCAGAGAAAGAACCACGAAACATTTAGAATTGACAGCACCCACACCCCACACAAGGATACAAATAATGGCTGTTCTCAAAAGCCAGAATAGAAAACCAACTAATTCATACTGCATCAGAATACTAAGAAGCATAATATCTCAGAAGGAGGGGAAAATTTAACCTAGACTAAACCTAGCTCTGGTCCATTC
Source organism: Balaenoptera borealis (assembly GCF_965194805.1). Lineage (NCBI taxonomy): Eukaryota > Metazoa > Chordata > Mammalia > Artiodactyla > Balaenopteridae > Balaenoptera > Balaenoptera borealis. The sequence continues at coordinate 171,155,648 of NC_138866.1, read as the reverse complement.
AAACAAAACATAAAAGCAAGACCCAAAAGCAACAAACTGTTTTCCAGTAACTTAACCATGTCATAGAACAAAGTCCAAAAATATTTTTAGGCATACTTTATAAAACAGAGAATCTAACAAGATAAAATTCACAGCCTTTCTCACCTTCTGAGATGGCCCACACTCTGCCTGTGGAGTGTGTTTATCTCTAAATAAATCGACTTCTTACCTATCACTTTGTCTCTCACTGAATTCTTTCTGCGATGAGACATCAAGAACCTGAGCTTCATTAAGTCCTGAGACCAGTTGTTCTACAGGAACTGAGACCCTCACACTCAGGTGGAGGATGGCGACTACCTGCTGAGCACAAGCACTAGACCCCAGGCTGTTCAGACCAGAAAGCTGATGATGAAGATTCCTAAAACACCACACTGTTACTTCACAACACATCAATGAGAAGAAAGTCATGAATCCTACAGCCTTCACCCCCAAATGTTGCCTTTAAAACTGCTCCCCTGAAAGCCATTGGGGAGTTTGGGTCTTTTGAGCATGAGCTCCTTGCTTGGCCCTGAAATAAACCTTTCTCTGCTCCAAAAGAAAAAAAAAAAAAAAAGATAAAATTCACAACAACTAAAAGACATATACAGAAGCAGGAAATTATACCCCATAATAAAACAAAAACCAGTCAAACCTTGAAATGTCAATCTTGAAATGACAAGAAGAATTAGTATACAAGTCCTTTCAAACAATTAGTATGAATACAGTTCATATGTTCAAGGAGACAGGGGAAATATTAAACTTGTTAAGTAGAAACATCAAATAAAGTGAACTTCTAGAGATGAAAATCATAAGGTCTAAGAAGAAAAACATACTGTGTGAGATTTATAGCACATGAAACCAAGTAATAGTTACTAACCAAAATGAAACAGAAAAAAAGTACTTTTAAAAAATGAACAGAGCATAGATTAGCTTTGAGACAACTTCAAGAAGCCAAGTACACTTATAAATGGAGCCACAAAGGAGATAATACAGAAAAATATACTTGAAGAAATAACATCAACCATTTTCCAAATTTGATGAAAACTATAAACAGCTAAAACAAAGCACTCTTTAAATAAACACCAAGCAATAGAAACATGAAGAAATGTAAACCAAAACATATTATGATCAAATCGCCTACAACCAGAAATAAAGATCTTTAAAGCAGCCAGAGAAAAAGGATATATTACATACTGCAGAATCAAAGAAAGTTGAAATGGTTACATTAATTTCATATAAAGTAGAATTAATAAAAATCAACAATATTGGGACTTCCCTGGTGGCACAGTGGTTAAGAATCCACCTGCCAGTGCAGAGGACACAGGTTCGAGCCCTGGTCCAGGAAGATCCCACATGCCGTGGAGCAACTAAGCCCATGCGCCACAACTACTGAGCCTGCTCTCTAGAGCCTGCAAGCCACAACTACTGAGCATGTGCCACAACTACTGAAGCCTAGGTACCTAGAGCCTGCGCTCCACAACAAGAGAAGCCACCACAATGAGAAGCCCGCGCACCGCAACAAAGAGTAGCCCCCACTCGCCGCAACTAGAGAAAGCCTGTGCGTAGCAATGAAGACCCAACGCAGCCAAGAATTTAAAAAAATAAAATTTTAAAATTTTAAAATTTTAAATCAATAATATTATCATAAAAGAGGATCATTTCTCAAAGAGAAAGGGTACAGCTCATTAAGAAAATACGAAAAATCTAAAACATTTATTCACCTAATAACAGCTTCAAAAAACATAAAGTAAAAATAGTCCTAACCACTGGACTGCCAGGAGATTCCAAGATGTTTGTAATTTTAACATCTGACATGGATGCTAGAATCATCTAATGAAGATTTTAAAGCAACCCTGATAAAAATTATTCAACACACAATTATGAACATAAAAATGAAAACTAGAAAACTTTAGCAAAAAATTGAAGATATAAGGAAGAACAAAATGGAAACTTTAGAACTGGAAAGTACAGTAAGAAAGAGCTCACTGGATGACCTCAAGAGCAGAAAGAGAGGAAAAGAATCAGTGAATGAGAAGATATTACAGTGAAAATTGCTCAATGTAAACAACAGAGAGAAAACAGACTGAAAAAAAAAAAATGAAAAGAGCCTTGTGATTTCCCCAGTGGTCCAGTGGGTAAGACTACATGCTCCCAATGCAGGGGGCACAGGTTCGATCCCTGGTCAGGGTGCTAAGATCCCACATGCCACACAGCTAAAAAATGCTAATCACCTGAGTCTTCGGCAAGTCGTAAGAGTAACATCAAAGATCACTGATGACAAATCACCATAACAAATATAATAATGAGAAAGTTTGAAACATTGCAAGAATTACCAAAATGTGATACAGAAACATGAAGTGAGCAAATGCTGTTAGAAAAATGGCACAGACAGGCTTGCTCGATGAAGAGTTGCCACAAACCTTCAATTTGTTAAAAAAAGAAAATAAGTGCATCTGTGAGGTACAATAAAGTGAAGTGCAATAAAACGAGGTGTACCTATGTAGGGAAAACATAATTTAAAAGAGAGCAGCTTTCTCATCAGAAACCACAGAGGCCAGAAAGACATGGCACAACAATAAAAGAGGAAGCCTCAAGGAAAATGAAAAAAATATATTAAACTGAATGAAGGGACTTCCCCAGTGGCTCAGTGGTTAAAAATCTGCCTGCCAATGCAGGGGACACGGGTTCGATCCCTGGTCCAGGAAGATCCCACATGCCGCAGAGCAACTAAGCCCATGCACCACAACTACTGAGCCTGCAAGCCACAACTCCTGAGCCCACACGCCACAACCACTGAAGCCCGTGCACTCTAGGGCACACGTGCCGCAACTACCGAGCCTGCATGCTGCAACTACTGAAGCCTGCACGCCTACAGTCTGTGCTCTGCAACAAAGAGAAGCCATTGCAATGAGAAGCCCGTGCACCGCAACAAAGAGTAGCCCCCACTTGCCACAACTAGAGAAAGCCCACATGCAGCAACGAGGACCCAACACAGCCAAAAATAAATAAAATTTTTTAAAAAACTGAATGAAAATGAAAATATAACATACCAAACCTTGGGGGACATAGCCAAACCAGTGGAAAGAGGGAAGTCTGTAACAATGCAAAGAAAAGTGGAAAAGTCTCAAATCAATACAGTAGTCTTAAGATTCCACCTCAGGAAACAAAAACATAAGTAAACCCAAAGCAAGCAGAAGTAAGTAAAAAAATATACAGCAGAAATCACTGAAATTTAAAATAGAGAAAAAATTACTTCCCTGGTGGCACAGTGGTTAAGAATCCACCAATGCAGGGGACACGGGCTCGAGCCCTGGTCCAGGAAGATCCCACACACTGCAGAGCTACTGAGCCCACGTGCCACAGCTACTGAAGCCCACACACCTACAGCCCGTGCTCCGCAACAAGAGAAGCCACCGCAATGAGAAGCCCCAGCAATGAGAAGCCCGCGTGTTGCAACGAAGAGTAGCCCCCACTTGCCGCAACTAGAGAAAGCCCATGTGCAGCAACGAAGACGCAGTGCAGCCAAAAATAAATAAATAAAATAAATTTTAAAAATAAAAAAATAAAATAGAAAAAAAAATCAACAAAACTAGGAGCAGGTCCTTTGAAAAGATCAATAAAATTTCTAAACCTCTATCAACACCTGACAAATAACAGGAATGAGACAGGGGCTATCAGTACAAATCCTGCAGACATCAAAAGGATAAGGGAATGCTACCAACAACTTCACACACATAAATATCACAGCTTAGACCAAATGGATCCCTTCCTGGAAAAATACAAACTACTCCAACTCACCAATCATGAAACTGATAATGTGAATAGCTCTATATTTAAAATGTTTAATTTGTACTTCAAAAACTACCAAAAAAATAGGAAGGTCCAGATAGTTTAAAAGGAGAACTGTACCAAATGTTTAAAGAAGAATTAACACCAATTCTATGAAATCTCTTCCAGAAAACAGAAAATGAAGGAGCATTTCCCAACTCATTTTATGAAGGTAGTATTACTCCAATACCCAAACCAAAGAGTATGAAAAGAAAAAACTATAGATAATATGTATCATGAATAGAGACACAAAAATCCTTAACAAAATAAGCACAGAATCCCATAACATATAAAAGGAATTATATGCCATGATCAAGTGGGGCTTACTCCAAGACTGGTTAAATATGCAAAATCAGTGAATGTAATCTACCATATTAACAGGCTAAAGGAAAAAAATTACATGCATCAATTGATGCAGAATAATTAACAAAATTCAGCACCCATACATGACTTTCAAAAAGCTGAGAATAGGAAAATAGGTAAATTTCCTCACCTTCATATAGAACATCTACAAAAAAACCTACTTAGTGACATCCTACTTAGTGGTTTGCATCACTGAGTGAATGCCTTCCCCCTAAGGTCAGAAAAAAGTATGTCCACTCTCAACAATCTTAATGAACATGGTGCTGAAATTTCTAGTCAAAACAATTAGGCAAGCATAAAAGGGCATATAAATTGAGAAGGAAAAAATAAAAATAACCCTATTTGCAGATGACACAATAATCACAAAACAAAACTCCCAGAATAAGTGAATTCAACAAGGTCATAGGATGCAAGATACATATAAAAATCAGTTGTTATTTCAAAACACTACCAATAAATGCATGGACACCAAAATTAAACATACAACATTATATACAATTGCTTCCCCAAAAATTAAATACTTAGAAATCCACAAAACACGCACAGGACTTATAGGCTGAAAACTATGCCAAACTGAACAACAACAACAACAAAAAAAACAAGGGGGCTTCGCTGGTGGCACAGTGGTTGAGAATCTGCCTGCCAATGGAGGGGACACAGGTTCGAGCCCTGGTCTGGGAAGATCCCACATTCCGCGGAGCAACTGGGTCCATGCGCCACAACTACTGAGCCTGCGCATCTGGAGCTTGTGCTCCGCAACAAGAGAGGCCGCGACGGTGAAAGGCCCGCGCACCGCGATGAAGAGTGGCCCCCACTCGCCGCAACTAGAGAAAGCCCTTGCGCAGAAACGAAGACCTAACACAGCCAAAAATAAATAAATAAATAAAAATTAAAAAAAAAAAACAAGGAAAACCTAAATAAATGGAAAAACACAGAACGTTCATGGATTAGAAGACTCAACAGAGTAAAGATGTCAGTTCTCCACAAATTGCTATTCAGTTTAATAGTATCCTATCAAAATTCTAGCAAGATTTTTGGACAGGTAAAGACAGGTTATGCTAAAATATACTCTTTTTTTGGGGGCTGCTTTGGGTCTTCATTGCTGCGTGCAGGCCTCCTCTAGTTGTGGCAAGCAGGAGCTAGTCTTCGTTGCGGTGGCTTCTCTTGTTGCGGAGCACGGGCTCTAGACGCACAGCCTAGTGGGCTCAGTAGTTGTGGCTCATGGGCTCTAGAGTGCAAGCTCAGCAGTTGTGGCCCACGGGCTTAAATGCTCCACAGCATGTGAGATCTTCCCGGACCAGGGCTCGAATCCGTGTCCCCTGCATTGGCAGGCGGATTTTTAACCACTGCGCCACCAGGGAAGTTCCTATACATGTTTGTAAAAACCAACAATGCGGACTCCCCTGGTGGCACAGTGGTTGGGGATCCGCCTGCCAATGCAGGGGACATGGGTTCGGGCCCTGGTCTGGGAGGATGCCACGTGCTGCGGAGCGGCTGAGCCCCTGCGCCACAGCTGCTGGGCCTGCACTCTGGAGCCCACGTGTCATGGCTACTGGGTTTGCATGCTGCAGCTGCTGAGGCCTGCGCACCTGGAGCCCGTGCTCCGCGGCCGGGGAGGCCACTGCAGTAAAAGGCCCGCGCACCGCAGCAGGGAGTAGCCCCCGCTCATCACAGCTGGAGGGGGCCCACACATGGCAGTGAGGACCCAATGCAGCCAAAAATAAAATTAAAAATAAATAAGGACTTCCCTGGTGGTGCAGTGGTTAAGAATCCGCCTGCCACTGCAGGGATCAACACGGTTTCGATCTCTGGTCCGGGAAGATCCCACATGCCACGGAGCAACTAAGCCCGCGTGTCACAACTACTGAAGCCTGCGCGCCTAGAGCCCAGGCTCTGCAACGAGAGAAGCCACTGCAATGAGAAACCCGCACACAGCAACAAAAGAATAGCCCCCGCTCGCCACAATTACAGGAAGCCTGCGTGCAGCAACGAAGCCTCAACACAGCCAAAAATAAATTTAAAAATTAAAAAAAAAGAAAAAACACAAACAACAAATGTTGGTGAGGATGTGGAGAAAAGGGAACCCTTATGCATCGTTAGTGGGAAGGTACACTGGTGCAGCCACTGTGGAAAACAGTATGGCGGTTTTTCAAAAAACTAAAAATAGAACTACCATATGACCCAGCAATTCTACTCCTAAATATACACCTTAAAAAAATAAGAACACTAATTCGAAAAGATATTTGCACCCCAATGTTCACAGCAGCATTATTTACAATTGCCAAGATACAGAAACAACCTAAGTGTCCATCAACAGATGAATGGATAAAGAAAATGTGACACACACATTACACACACACACATATACATGTATATACATATGCCATGCAACACTACTCAGCCATAAAAAAGAATGAAATTTTGCCATTTGCAACAACATGGGTGGACCTGGAGAGTATTATGCTACGGGAAATAAGTCAGAGAGAGACAAATACTGTATGTTTTCACTTATATGTGGAATCTAAAAGATAAAACAAATTAATGAATATAACAAAACAGAACAGACTCAGATGCAGAGAAAAAACTAGCAGTTACCAGTGGGGAGGGGCAAGACAGGGGTAGGGAATTAAGAGCTACAAACTACTATGTATAAAATAAATAACCTACAAGGATATATTGCACAACACAGAAAATATAGCCAATATTTTATAATAACTATAAATGGAGTATAACCTTTAAAAACTGTGAATCACTATGTTATACACCTGTAACTCACATAATATTGTATATCAACTATACCTCAACAAAAAACAATAATTAAAAATATATATATATTAGTAGTTACAAGGGACTAAGCCTGGGGGCAGAAAGGAAACAGGTGTAGCTGTAAAAAGAGTACCATGAGGGATCCTTGTGGTAATGCATATATTCTGTTTGTTAACTGCATCAATTTCAATATCCTGGTGGGGATACCATCCTACAGTTCTTCAAGATGTTATTAGCATTGGGGAAAATGGATAAATGGAAATTGGGTAAATAGTAATTATTTCTTATACCTGTATGTGACTCTACATTTGACACAAAAGGCTTTAATTAAAAAATAATTGTAGGGACTTCCCTGGTGGCGCAGTGCTTAAGAATCCGCCTGCCAATACAGGGGACACGGGTTCGAGCCCTGGTCCGGGAAAATCCCACAGGCTGCGGAGCAACTAAGCCCGTGCGCCACAACGACTGAGCCTGTGCTGTAGAGCCCATGAGCCACAACTACTGAGCGCACATGCTGCAACTACTGAAGCCTGCGTGCCTAGAGCCCGTGCTCTGCAACGAAAGAAGCCACTGCAATAAGAAGCCCATACACCACAACAAAGAGTAGCCTCTGCTTGATGCAACCAGAGAAAACACACACGCAGCAACAAAGACCCAATGCAGCCATAAATAAATAAATAAATTTATTAAAAAATAATAATAATAACTGTAGGGGACTTCCCTGTTGGCACAGTGGTTGAGAATCCGCCTGCCAATGCAGAGGACACGGGTTCGAGCCCTAGTCCAGGAAGATCCCACATGCTGCGGGGCAACTAAGCCCATGCACCACAATTACTGAGCCTGCGCTCTAGAGCCCGTGAGCCACAACTACTGAGCCTGCATGCTGCAACTACTGAAGCACGCACACCTAGAGCCCGTGCTCCGTAACAAAAGCCACTACAATGAGAAGCCTGCGCACTGCAATAAAGAGTAGCCCCCGTTCGCCGCAACTAGAGAAACCCCACACAGCAACGAAGACCCAGTGCAGACAAAAATAAAATAAATAAATAAATAAAGAGATTTTTTTTTTAAATTGATTTAAAAAAAAAAATTGTAGGGACTTCCCTGGTGGTCCAGTGTTAAAGAATCCGCCTTCCAATGCAGGGGACGTGGATTCAATCCCTGGTCGGGGAACTAAGATCCCACATGCCACAGGGCAACTAAGCCCGCACACCGCAACTACTGAGCCCTCACGCCTCAACTAGAGAGCCCACACGCTGCAAAGTACAGAGCCCACACGCTCTGGAGCCCACGTGCCACAACTAGAAAGAGAAAACACACCACAACTAGAGAGAAGCCCACACGCTGCAATGAAGATCCCGCATACCACAACTAAGACCCGATGCAGCCAAAAAATAATAAATAAAATAAATAAATAAAAAATAATTGTAAATGAACAATCCGAAAAGGAAATTAAGAAAACAATTAACTGCATTTATAAGACCATCAAAAAAGAAAGAAAGAAAACCTTGGGAATAAACTTACCCAGAGGCAAATAACTTGTACACTGAAAACTACATAATGTTGCTGAAAAAAATTAAAGGTGACACAAATAAATGTAAGTTCACAGACTGGAAGAACGTTAAGACGTCATCACTATCCAAAGTGATCTACAGATTCAATGCAATTGATACCAAAATCCCAAGAACATTTTATGCAGAAATAGAAAAATTATTCCTAAAATTCATTTGGAATCTCAAGGAACCCTGCCTGAATAGACACTAAAATCATGAAAATGAAGAACAAAGTCAGAGGACTCACACTTCCTGATTTCAAAACTTACTGCAAAGCTACAGTAACCAAAGTGGTCTGTACAGGCATAAAGGCAGACATACGGAAGAGCATAGAGAGCCCAGAAATAAATCCTTGCATGTACTACGGTCAAATGACTTTTGACAAGGACGCCAAACCATTCAATGGGGGAAAATCACCTTTTCGATAAATGATGCTAGGAAAACTGGATATCCACATGCAAAACAATAAAGTTGGACTCTTACCTTACACCATATACAAAAATTAACCCAAAATGGATCAAAGACCTAAATAAATGTTAAGGGCTAAAACTTAAAAAACACTTGAAAGAGAAAAAGTTTAAAAAAAAAAAAAAAAAATGTAAGGGAAATCTTCATGACACTGGATATGGCAATTATTTCTTGGACATGACACCAAAAGCACAGGCATCAAAAAACAAAAATAGATAAATTGAACATCATCAAAATTAAAACTTTTGTGCATCAAAGAACATTAGCATAAGAATGAAAAAACCCACAGAATAGGAGAAAATATTTGTAAATCATGTATCTGATAAGGGTCTAGATCCAAAACTAGATAAAGAATTCTTACAATTCAACAACAAAAAGACAAACAACCCAAATACAAAATGGGCAAAGAACTGAATAGGCATTTCCCCAAAGATTGACAAATGGCCAAAAAGCACATGAAAAGACGCTCAGCATCACTAACCATTAGGGAGATACAGATCAAAACCATAAGAAGGTAATACCACTTCATACCATTAACGTGGCTATTATCAAAAAAATGAGATGGAGGGGATGTGGAGAAATTGGAACCCTCATGCATTGCCAATAGGAATGTAAAACAGTGCAGCCATGGTGAAAAACATTTTGGCAGTTCCTCAGAAAGTTGAACATAGAATTACCATATGATCCAGCAATTTCACTCCTAGTATATACCCAAAAAAACTGAAAAGAGGGACTCAAGTAGATACCTGTACACCAATGTTCACAGTAGCATTATTCACAATAGTTAAAAGGTAGAAACAATCCAAGAGTCCATCAAAACATGAATGTATAAACAAAATGTGATACATACATACAATGGACTATTATTCAGCCATAAAAAGTAAATTCTGACATGTCTACAACATGGATGAACATTAAATGCTTTAATAACTAAGTGAAATAAAGGACAAATATTGCATGATTCCACTTAAATGAGGCATCTATAGCAGACAAATTTCATAAAATAGAAACTAGGATACTAGAAGTTACCAGGGGCTGAGGAGAGGGTGGTAGGGGGATTTCTTTAATGGGTACAGAGTGTCTGTTTGGGATGATGAAAAAGTTCCAGAAATAGATACTGGTGATGGTTATACAACATTATGAATGTGCTTATTAATGCCACTGAACTGAATTGCATACTCAAAAATAGTTAAAATGGTAAATTTTATGTTGTATACATTTTACCAGAATTAAAAAAGAAAACCTAACAACTAGACATTACTATGTTCATAGACTGAAAGATTCAAAACTGTAAATAGATGTCTCAAATTGATTTACAGAATCAATGCAAAGCTAATCAAAACACTAAATGGATTTTTCATGGAACAGTAAGATTCTAAATGGTTATCAAATGCAAAGAGCAAGAGGCAAAATATTAAAAAAAAGAAAAAGACAAGAGGGAAATACTAATTTTATCTGACATATGTCCAGACTTTAAAAAGCTAGAGTAAAAAAGAAAAATAGAAGCTAGAGTAATTTTAAAACTGGTATCGGCATAAAGAACAGAACAGCAAGTCCAAAAACAAATCTACATATATGCATACACTGCTGATTCATGACACAGTGGCACAGTACAGCAAAAGTGGAAAGAATGGTGTTAAAGTAACTGGATGTTCCTTTTTAACATAATATGTAATATATATTATGTGTACAATATGTATAAAATATATAAATATATAATGTACGTAAAATAGATACTTTTTCCCCCATTTCACTCTATACATGAAATCAAATCCACATGAGTTGGTTATAGACCTAAATGTAAAAAGCAGTTAAAAAAAAATAATTCTTTTATAGGAAAATCATTTCATGACCTCAAGTTAGGAAAAGATTTAACAGGTTGCAAAAAACACTAAGCACCAAAAAAAAAAAAAAACCCGTAGAACAAAAAAAACCCACCTGAAAATTTTAACTACAGTGAAATTGAGAACTTCGCATTAAAAGGATAAAAAATGAACCACTAACACAGAGAAGCCATCTGCAAGTCACAAGTGAGAAAATCTTAACGGCCTATAAATATACAAAAAGGGTTTCACCATCATTAGTAATCAGGGAATTGCAAAGTAAAAACCACAATGAGACTACCAAAATGACTAAACTTAAAAAGACTGACATACTAAGCACTGGGTAAGGATGTAGAGCAAAAAAGCCATTCACTGGTGGGAAAGTGAAATAACCACTTCTAAAAAAGGAGTGGCCTCCCTGGCAACCTACCAACTCCAGCTCTTAGCACATACCCTAGAGTAACATTTCTCAAGCTGTTCTGACCATGAACCACTCTAAGAAATATGTTTTATACGGCAACCCCATATATATACACAGAATACTAAAACTGCACTGTCAATTTTTTTCTGTTCTAGTTCATTTTTTAATGCTGGTTGCTCCCCACTAAATTGATTTTATGACCCTTTTTGGAGCAACCCCAGCAGTTTGATTAGTAGTGAGCTGAATTCCTGCAAGTGTACAAGAATATTCACAAAAGTGTTCATAAATTGCAAAACACTGACAAAAATCTACATGTCCATCAACAGGAGAATGGACACTGGTGTAATTCAAATGCTGAAATCATGGAACAAAGGAAATTAATAAACTACAGCTACATGCATCAAATAGATGAATCTCAAAAACAAAATGTAAATCAAAAAAATCAATACAGCATTACTCCATTCACATGAAGTTCAAAACAGCCACAACTAAATAAAATACTGTTTAGAAGTAAAGGAAGAAGAATTAACACAAAATTCAGTAGTTTCTCCTTCAGGTGAAGAGAGGAATGTGCTCAAAGGGAGGCACACAAGAGTCAAAGGTACGGGCAAAATGTTCTCCTTATTAAGCTTGGTCGCTAAATATATGGATACTCACTTTATTATTTTAAGTGTCCATATACTGGGTACACCCTCTTTTCTTTGCATCAAAGATCTTACAATTAAAAATAAGTGATAAGGGGCTTCCCTGGTGGCACAGTGGTTAAGAACCCGCCTGCAAGGCACGGGACACGGGTTTGAGCCCTGGTCCAGGAAGATCCCACATGCCGTGGAGCAACTAAGCCCGGACGCCACAACTACTGAGCCTGCGCTCTATAGCCCGTGAGCCACAACTACTGAAGCCCGTGCGCCTAGATCTCATGCTCCGCAACGAGAAGCCACCGCAATGAAGGGTAGCCCCCGCTCGCCGCAACTAGAGAAAGCCCGCGCACAGCAACGAAGACCCAACACAGCCAAAAATAATCTTTTAAAAATAATAATAGGTGATGAAAATTCTACACATAAACACACACAAGTGAGAAAAGTAAATTAAAATGCACAGGGTGGGTCCAAAGAAATTAGGAGTCTTTGTTTGAATATGAGTAAAATATCAATACTCTTATGGCTTATGCACAGCTATTTGTACAAAGGACAAAAGAAATATATTTTAACATACATTATCCATATATCAAAGAAACACGAAGGATGGAGTGTGTTTGGCAGAGAAAACTAGCACTTCCCCCCAAAAGTTAGTCGCCAAAAGCACTCAAACATCCATAAATATTAATCATATGTTGCCAAAGAAGTGAAGAGAAAAAAAGCTTCTGAAAAGTCCTTTTTTTTTTTTAATTTATTTATTTATTTTTGCCTGCGTTGGGTCTTCGTTGCTGCATGCAGGCTTTCTCTAGTTGCAGCGAGCAGGAGCTACCCTTTACTGCAGTGTGCGAGCTTCTCATTGCGGTGGTTTCTCATCGCAGTGGCTTCTCATCTTGCGGAGCACAGGCTCTAGACGTGGGGGCTTCACTCATTGTGGCACGTGGGCTCAAGTAGTTGTGGCACACGGGCTTAGCTGCTCCGGGGCATGTGGGATCTTCCCGGACCAGGGCTCGAACCCGTGTCCCCTGCGTTGGCAGGCGGATTCTTAACCACCGCACCACCAGGGAAGCCCTGGAAAGTCTTAAGTGAAATGAAACTTTCATGTACAGAGATACAGCTCATCTAAACTACCCCATCCTAATTTGGTTTTTTTTGGCCACACAGCACAGCATGCGGAACTTCCCCAAGCAGGAATCAAACCCTGTGCCCCTTGCAGTGGAAGCGTGGAGTCTTAACCACTGGACAACCAGGGAAGTCCACTCCATCCTAATTTTAAAGACAAAAAGAATCAGGTAGGAACTACGGGGGTTAAAACATACACATACAATAGCAGAAACTAATGAACCTCAGAAAAGATCCAAACATGAGGGAATAGTGGCCTTATTATTGATAATATACTTCCTAATCCTACCACATTGATGCTATTTCACTTTCTCCTATTCTAAAATAACATCAAGGACTTCCTTGATGGCACAGTGGTTAAGAATCCGCCTGCCAATGCAGGGCACAGGGGTTCGAGCCCTGGTCTGGGAAGATTCCACATGCCACGGAGCAACTAAGCCCACACACAACTACTGAGTCTGCGCACTCTGGAGCCCACGTGTCACAACTAGAGAGAAGCCCACGTGCCAAAACCAGAGAAGCCCGTGCACCACATCGAAAGATCCCACATGCCACAATGAAGATCCTGCATGCCGCAACTAAGACCCGATGCAGCTAAATAAATAAATAAATAAATAACATCATCTCTGGAGAGCCCAGGGTTCAAAACCTGGCTTACCCACTTTTATGTGACACTGAACAAATCATTAAACCTCTCTTTGCCTCAAGTTGCCTCCTCACTAAAAAAATTTATATTAAAATAGTACCTCTATTTCATTGTCCTGTTGAGAGGGTGAAATGATGTATTCCTCTGTATTAAGCACCTGACACTACCTGGCATGTTATTAGAGCTCCATGACATTTTGCACATGAGGAAACTGAGGCATATGAGATAAAATTGCACAGGCATAAATCTAGTCCATCTGACTCCAAAGCCCATGATCTTAACACTACTACCATACTACTTGGATATCTCTACATGAGATTATGAATTATGGATTTTTTTCTTTCCACTTATCTTTCTTTCTTTCCCTAATTATCAAAAATGAGCAGGCCTGCACTATACTAAAATTAGAGCAAAAATTTTTTAATACAGAAGATAACAAACACTCTGGGCTTTGGGAGTCAGAGAACAGAAAAGCACTTGTAGCATCTGAGAATAAAATGCTGAAGTAATCTTTTGGGGTTATCTGTCTATTCATGGCTATGTGGAGGATACAGTGCAGAAAGTGAAAATAGGAGGGGTAGGGACAAGATAGATGGAACAAGAAAAATTTACATCATGTTAGGGCAGCTATAATTTCTACTTGTCTCTAGAGCAATACCACCATAAATTTCTGACCCTACTATGTAACTACAGAACTAAATTTTTTATTGTTGGGGCCAGGGTTGGGGGGGTGGGTGGTTACCCAGCCACACCCTATGCAGAAATTACATGTGTGAGAGTGGAAATACTGCGGACCTGACAAAAGAATTTTCCCTGCACCAACAAGGTAACTAAGGAACTAAGATCCCACATGCCACTATAGGAGATTGGGAAATAACAATCATATTTGCTTTATAGGAGATAATCTTGAAATGTTGGGGAGGGGGACAGTACTGAAAAGGAGAGAGGTAAAAAGACAAGGGAGAAAAGTTCACTCTAAAAATGTGTAACATGCTACCTTTTTGTAGAAAAGAAAGAAAAACAAGAGTTTATATATGTAGAAATATATACATACATGAATAAACTAGAAAAATGAATTAAAAACTAGTAACAACAGAGAAAGATGGAAAGCTAAACTTGGCAAATAAGAGGCAGGTTTAGCAGGAAGAATTTTCACTGTGTATCTTTTTATATTTTCTGAACCATGTCAATATATCATCTAACCAATAGTTACATAATTTAAGCTGTTGAAATAATTTAGACAAAAAAATAATCTAGATTGTGTCAGTGACTACAGAAGTAGAGAAATTAAATTTAAGATGCCTAGGGTATCTAAACAGAGATATCCAGAAGCCAACTGCAAATACGGGTCTAAAGGCTAGACAATGTTTCAGGTGACACTGACGCCTCGAGGCATCCATAAGCACGCCTAAGTTTATCCGGGTGAGGTAATCAGACAGGCCAGAACAGTAAGCATCTAACATAAACTTTAAACAAGTAAATAAGTAATGCCAAATAGGAATCCAAAAGGCAATGTTTAAAGAGGTACAAGTAGAAAACAGTTTATCAGAAGTCATGAGAAAAGAGAGTTGCAAGAAAGATGAGTGATCAGAGTTTTAAATGCTGAAAGTAGATCAAGTGTAATGAAAAGTGAAAAAGAAATTTTGAATTTGGCCGTGTGAAGTTAATAGCAAAATCAGTAGAGTGGTAGACTTAAGAGTCAAATGTAACAATGTGAAGAATGAATGAACAGGAACTTGTGATATTTTATTTACTTATTTATACCTAAAACTTTTTTCAGAAAAGGATTTGAGGCAGACTACAAATAAAGGACCTGTATTATAATAAAAAAACAGAAAAATGAACAGTGAAAGCCAGTATGAGGGACATCCCCTGATTTAGGGAAACTGCTCTTACCCCTGACTCCAACTATGTAGTTCTAGTGAGGGTTGTCATTCATAGTACCCTCCCCACTCCAGCCACAGGGATGGTGGGTACATGATCCAAGACAGGCCAATCAGAGTCTTTCCCAGGATTCTTCAAGACAGCCCCTTCTTCTGGTAGAAGGGGCTAGGAAGATGAGAGCCAAGAGCTGCCAGCAGTCATGGTTCCAGCCTCATGAAGTAGAGTCTGTAGTATGAGAGAATGAAATCAACACGCAGAGAAACAGAGATAACAGGTGAAGTCCTAAACAGGACCAGGAGGAGAAAACAAATATACTAATAATCAGATTAACATAGCTGATGTAACTAAAGACCAGATTTGGTTCTGGGCTGCCTGATAGCCAGAAAAAAAGAAAAACCGGAATACGTATCATAGAGCTATCAAAGAAGGAGGAAATATACCAGATTCTAAAGGGAGACAATTTTCCTTATGCTAAATTATTAGAAGAATTTCTTGTACATGGATTTTTATATAAGGGTCACTGAAAGACAAAACGGACAGTGTCCATAATGAGAGTGTTACAGCAAACGCTGACTTCATATGCTACTGTTTAAAATGACAATTAAGGGACTTCTCTAGCAGCCCAGTGGTTAAGACTCCTTGCTTCCACTGCAGGGGGCACGTGTTCAATGCCTGGTCGGGGAACTAAGATCCCGCATGCCATGCAGTGCGACCAAAAAAAAATTAAAAAAAAAAACAAGACGATTAAGTTACACCTTAATCATTAAGCACAACTGAAAGGCTAGACCACAGTAGGCAGTTGAAGAAGCAGAGATATCAACTAATGGTTTTATTCTTCCAGGAAGCCTGCGAGTAAAAGGTGAAAAATGTAATAAAGGGAAAGTAAAATCCATGGGAAGATTCAAAAATGACTGTGAGGGTTTCCCTGGTGGCGCAGTGGTTGAGAATCTGCCTGCCAATGCAGGGGACACGGGTTCGAGCCCTGGTCTGGGAAGATCCCACATGCCACAGAGCAACTGGGCCCATGAGCCACAATTACTGAGCCTGCGCGTCTGGAGCCTGTGCTCTGCAACAAGAGAGGCCGCGATAATGAGAGGCCGCAATAATGAGAGGCCCGCGCACCACACTGAAGAATGGCCCCCACTTGCCGCAACTAGAGAAAGCCCTCGCACAGAAACGAAGACTCAACACAGCCATAAATAAATAAATAAAAAATAAATAAACCCAAAAGTTTAAAAAAAAAAAAAAAAATGACTGTGAGCTGCGTGGGAAAAAATCAAGTAAAAAGGACAGACTAAAAGGTAAAACAAGACCCTGGAAGAAGTGGGAAAAGACTACATCATGAGAACAGGCAGTTAATTCCACTTGAAAACTACCTCCTCTCCTTCCCAAAACTCCACTGAATGACATTAAAAGGGCAAAATCACAAATCACAAAAGGTAAACAAACATAAAGGAAGACAACAGTTCTAAAACTTTGGAAGCTAGGAAGGAAAAGAGTAGCAAATGACTTAGCGCATGAGAAAAGGCTGCTGCAGTAAGGCAAGTCCAAAAGCAACGCGTCTCGGGCCACAAGGCGCCCCAGCTGAGGGACCTCAGGCGCCACATCATAGCGGTGGT
This sequence comes from Balaenoptera borealis, assembly GCF_965194805.1. Lineage (NCBI taxonomy): Eukaryota > Metazoa > Chordata > Mammalia > Artiodactyla > Balaenopteridae > Balaenoptera > Balaenoptera borealis. The sequence goes on along the minus strand of NC_138866.1, from coordinate 171,138,502 downwards.
GCACGCCCCTGAGAGGGACGGGTTCAAGTAGGGCTCAAAACAGGACGAGGGATAAGATAAAACCTGAAAGATAATCAACACCCCCCCTAATCCCTTCTCTACACACTACCAGGTAACTCTATCTCCCACAGCCGAGAAAACCACACAAAGGGTAAACAAAAGGAAATTTGGACCTGGAGACACCAGACACATCTGAGCAAAGGCGTACTGAAATATCTAGTTCTAGATCATGAAATTCCAGCAACCAATGGCTCAAAGAATACTGGTAACCAGGTTTGTGAATCCCAAACAGATGACTGGAGGATTTTTCTCTGAATAAACTAACCAGTTGGTGGCATCCCAATAAAAGAACCCAGCTAGACACCTACAATGAAGCCAATCTGCCAACAATTTCTGCCACACACACAGAACTTCCAGTCACCTCATTAGGAGCTTGTCTTAAATTCAAATGGACGGCTACCAGTCACTAGATTTGTAAGCAAAGTCCCTAACAAGACAGGCCAAAACAAATGGTACAAAGGAACTCTGAGGAAAAGAGTCCCAGGAGCAGAAGAAAACTTCAGAACACTGAAACAAAACAAAAACAACCATCTGGTTAACATCCTCACAGAATTAAGAGAAAACATTGCACAAAAGCAGAGAATAAAAAATAAACATTCAGAAAGCATAAAAGAGCCTCTGGAAATTAAAAGTATAATAGAATTTAGAAATTTAAGTGAAAGAATGGAAAATAAAGTAAGAAACTGCCTCAGAAAATAAAACAGAAATAGATTAACTTAAATGCAAGATCAGTTCAAAAGGTCCAACGTCCAAATAAAGAAAAATACAGAAAAAGCAAACAATGATAACAGAACTGAGGAACTGTCAAAAATAATTCCAAAAAATTCTCCCTTACCTAAACTCATGTTCCGTAACATGATTTACCAAATTGAAAGGGCCACTGTGTGCCCAGTACGAGTGAGGGACAGCATACTAACTACCATGAGAAATAGCAGGTAAACTGGCTACAGAAAACACACTAAATCCAGAAAGAACAATCACATACAAAGGATTAGAAATCAGAACTTCATTGGTCTTCTTAAAAGAAACACTGACAGCTAAAAAGTAATGGAGAAATATCTTCAAAATTTTGAAGGAAACTTATTTCCAACCAAGAAAGAATTCTATATTCAGGCAAACTATCCATCAAGTAAGATGGTAAAACTTTTTTCCTTTTTGGAATTTTAGAATGTATAGAAAACTGAATTTATAGACTACCTGATTCATTAAAGTGGAAAATTACATGAAGAAAGTATGCAAAGATTTAGCCTTAAATAAAGAACACAAGGAAAATGAAAATACAAGACAATTATTAATCCCAGGAAAAAAGAAAAAAAAATTACGAAAGAAAACAATCTTAGTATGCTTTTGGCCCAGAAATAAACAAAATATTTAAATAGTCATAATAACATAAAATTTTCTGTTTAACACTCTTGACTTAACCAAAATTTGTGATATACTGAAAGACAACACCTAAAACTGGTATGTCAAGAATAGCTGCTTCAGGCTTCCCTGGTGGCACAGTGATTAAGAATCCACCTGCCAATGCAAGGGACACGGGTTCAAGCCCTGGTCCGGGAAGATCCCACATGCCACAGAGCAACTAAGCTCATGCACCACAACTACTGAGCCTGTGTGCTGCAACTACTGAAGCCCACGTGCCTAGAGCCTGTGCTCCGCAACAAGACACCGCAACGAGAAGCCACATCACAACAAAGAGTAGCCCCTGCTCACCACAACTAGAGAAAGCCCACGCACAGCAATGAAGACCCAGTGCCACCAAAAATAAATAAATAAAAATAAATAAATTTATTTTTTTAAAAAAGAATAGCTGCTTCTACATTCCTTGTCAAGAGTCATGCAGCAAGGTACTGTTTTACTGTGTGTGCAAAAGAATCTTTTGGTACTACTGACTGTGCATTTTTCACTTTGATAAACATAATTAAATCTAAACAAAAAATGGAATAAATAGGTACAATGGGCAATGTATCAATGTACCCAGTGTTTTCATTTCTCTTACTAGTTATGTAGGCAGGTTAGAAAAGGATACAAGCAAGTATTAAATGCCTACTTCACGTCAGCTGTTATGCTAAGTTTTTCTCACAGTAAAAGAAAGGAATTCAAGAAGTGAGACAATGGAAATTGGCTACTTGCTATTTTATGTATGGTGGTAAGCACTAAATCTGTTAACTTTTTAAAATCACCTCTTTCAAAGCTATAGGAACTCAGGATGCTACACTTAATTTAAAAGCAAAGAGTAGACATGAATCATCAGTAAGTGAAAAAAACGTTAGCAAATGTTAAACTTTGAAGGCATTCTATTTAAAGTATATAGGCTGGGACTTCCCTGGCAGTCCAGGGGTTAAGACTTCGCCTTACAATGCAAGGGGGTGCAAGTTCGATCCCTGGTCAGGGAGATAAGATCCCACATGCCTCACGACCAAAAAACCAAAACATAAAACTGAAGCAATACTGCAACAAATTCAATAAAGACTTTAAAAGTGGTCCACATTAAAAACAAAACTTTAAATAAATAAATAAAGCATACAGGCTAAAAAGCTCATACAGGAATAAAACAAAAAAGTTATATATAATTTTTTTTTTAATTTTTGGCTGTATGGGGTCTTCGTTGCTGCACGCAGGTTTTTCTCTGATTGCGGCGAGCGGGGGCTACTCTTTACTGCAGGCTTCTCATCGCAGTGGCTTCTCTTGTTGCAGAGCACGGGCTCTAGGCGCACGGGCTTCAGTAGTTGTGGCACACGGGCTCAGTATTTGTGGCTTGCAGGCTCTAGAGCACAGGCTCAGTAGTTGTGGTACACAGGCTTAGTTGCTCCTCGGCATGTGGGATCTTCCAGGGCCAGGGCTCAAACCCGTGTCCCTACATTATCCACTGTGCCACCAGGGAAGCCCCTACAATACCTTTTTCAAACTGCCACTGAAGACACCCCATCCTGGCTTCTTGTACTCATAAGTCAGAGGTATATAAGATAAATAAATTTGAAAAAAATTTTTTAATTGCGTAGATAAAGGTAAATCTTCTTGTGGTACAAATAGAAAAGAAATTAAAAGCTAAAAGAATCAAAAAAAAAAAAAAAAAGCTAAAAGAATCAACATTGGTTCAAGCTGAAAAAGTCAATGAAGATACCTGATCTAATATATACCTTAGAGGCTGGGGTTGACCATGACACCAGCACAGACCCTAGATGTGCTGTGTAAGGACAGGAAATGGTAAGGGCCAATCCTACCGAAGGGGAATCTATCTCAAAAAAACATGGACTGGACCACTAAAACTAGAGAAAATTCATTTAAGAGGATAACTCAGCTGGGAGGAGAACCACTTTCAACCTTACCCTTCCTTCTTTCTGCCTGGAACATCTCTCTGCAGTCACAATGACTGCCATGATGTGACCATAGAACAATGCTGAAAATGAAAACTATCTGCTAAGATTGGTATAGTAGAGAAACAGAGAAAGTCTGATCCCTAAAGATTTCACAGAGGGACTTCCCTGGTGGTCCAGTGGTTAGGACTCCGCGCTTCCACTACAGGGGGAACGGGTTCAATCCCTGGTCAGGGAACTAAGATCCCGCATGCCACATGGTGCAGACTAAATAAATAAAGATCTCACAGAGCTGTCATAAAAGCTTTAAATGCATTTCTCAACTCCTTTCAAATAAGAAATTAGTAAATTTGTAAATTGCTGATCTGTAGAAGCCACTGTAATCTGGTCTTATAGCAGCCAAAAGCAATTCTTAACAGATACAGAGCAAATGCAAAAACTTCCCTCAGTGACACCTCCACAAACCCAGGTTAGAGGACCAGGAATCCCAAGAAAAAAAACAACTCTTAAAGATTAGCTCACAGTCAAAAATTACAAAGTATGTGAAGACATCTACCACCACAGTTAAAAAACAAAACAAATGAAAGAATTGCAGAATCTCTGAGAAATTTTAAAGTAAGTATGTTTTGGGGACTTCCCTGGTGGCGCAGTGGTTAAGAATCTGCCTGCCAATGCAGGGGACACAGGTTCGAGCCCTGGTCCGGGAAGATCCCACATGCCGCGGAGCAACTAAGCCCAGACACCACAACTACTGAGCCTGCGCTCTGGAGCCCACAAGCCACAACTACTGAGCCCATGTGCTGCAACTACTGAAGCCCGTATGCCTAGAGCCCGTGCTCTGCCAACAAGAGAAGCCACTGCAATGAGAAGCACGTGCACCACAGCAAAGAGCAGCCCCCACTTGCCTAAACTAGAGAAAGCCCACGCACAGCAACAAAGACCCAACGCAGCCATAAATTGATTAATTCATTAATTAATTAATTTAAGTTTTATAAAAAGTATGTTTTTGCCACAACTAAGAAGCCCGCATGCCGCAACGAAGATCCCACATGCCACAACTAAGACTTGGCGCAGCCAAAATAAATAAATAATAAATATTTCTTTCTTAATAGAGTTTTTTTTTTTTTTTTTTTTTTAAGTGAAAAGTTTATTCAGGCAGAAACCCACTCCATAGACAATGCGTGGGCTGTCTCGGAAGGCAAGAGGCCAAAATAAGTTATGTTTTAAATATTCAAATAAGTAAATAAATATACTCCTTAAGACTATAATAGGGACTTCCCTGGTGGCACAGTGGTTAAAGATACACCTGTCAATGGAGGGGACATGCATTCGATCCCTGGTCTGGGAAGATCCCACATGCCACGGAGCAGCTAAGCCTGTGCACCATAACTACTGAGACTGCACTCCAGAGGCCGTGAGCCACAACTACTGAAGCCCGTGCGCCTAGAACCCATGCTCCACAACAAGAAGCCACCACAATGAGAATCCCGTGCATCGCAACTAAGAGTAGCCCCCACTCGCCACAACTACAGAAAGCCCACGTGCAACAACAAAGACCCAAAGCAACCAAAAATAAAAAACTAAATAAAATTGATTCTTTAAAAAAAAAAAAAGGTGGAATTAAAATATAAACAACAATAAAACTGATTTTGCAAGGTAAAGAGAGTGAACACAAGGTGTCCTACGGTCCTTGGTTTTGTTCAAAAGGAGTACAAAGATTAATCTTAGGGCTTCCCTGGTGGCGCAGCGGTTAAGAATCTGCCTGCCAATGCAGGGGACACGGGTTCGAGCCCTGGCCCAGGAAGATCTCACACGCCCTGGAGCAACTAAGCCCGTGCGCCACAACTACTGAGACAGCGCTCTAGAGCCCGTGAGCCACAACTACTGACCCCGCATGCCACAACTACTGAAGCCCGCGTGCCTAGAGCCTGTGTTCTGCACGCAACAAGAGAAGCCACTGCAATGAGAAGCCCGCGCAACGCCACGAAGAGTAGCCCCCGCTCACCACAATTAGAGAAAGCCCCGCACATAGCAACAAAGACCCAATGCAGCCAAAATAAATTAATTAATTAATTTTTTTTAAAAAAAGAAAAGATTAATCTTAGACTCACAGAAAAAATATAAAGCATGTACATTAAAATATTAAGGGCAGGGCTTCCCTGGTGGCACAGTGGTTGAGAATCTGCCTGCCAATGCAGGGGACACGGGTTCGAGCCCTGGTCTGGGAAGATCCCACATGCCGCGGAGCAACTGGGCCCGTGAGCCACAACTACTGAGCCTGAGCGTCTGGAGCCTCTGCTCTGCAACAAGAGAGGCCGCGATAGTGAGAGGCCCGCGCACCGCGATGAAGAGTGGCCCCCACTCGCCGCAACTGGAGAAAGCCCTCACACAGAAACAAAGACCCGACACAGCCAAAAATAAACATAATAAATAAATAATAAATAAAAATTTAAAAAAAAAAATATATTAAGGGCAATCACTAGAAGAAAAGAAATGGAACACATAACCTCCAAATCAGACCAGATTTTTTAAAAAAAGAATAAAGAACAATCACTCCAACTGAAGAAAAAAAAAGAGGAAAAAATATAAGCATGGTAAATATATAACACAAAATAAAAATTTAAGAAGTAAGCCCAAATGTATTAGTCATTACTATAAATGTAAACAAATAATCTGTAATGCATGTTAATACAGATTCTTAGACTATATTTTTTTTAAAAACCAAGCTTCACTATATTTACAAGGATGTTCACTGCAGCACTATTTGTGATTATGAAAAATTGGAAACCTAAATGACAATCAATAAAGGAATTAAATAAATTACAGTACATTCTGTGACACAATACTAAAAAGCAGATAAAAAGAATGAACTAGATCAATATATATCAGTGTAGTGATGTCACAAGTAGCTATGTCACAAATCACAGAACACATATATAGAATTTACCATTCCTGTAAAATAATACACTACTTGGTGGTGTGTACGGATATATGCGTGTAGTAACAAGGATTAAAACATGGATGGTAATACATGTATACAATGGACTATTAGTCTTAAAAACAAGGAAATTCTGCCATCTGTGACAACATAGATGGACCCTGAAGGCATTATGCTAAATGAAACAAGTCAGACAGAGAAAACAAATACTATATGATCCCACTCATATATGGAACCTAAAAAAACCAAACTCAGAAACAGAGAACAGATTGGTGGTTGCCAGAGGCAGTGGGTAGTGGGTTGGGGGAAATGGGTGAACGTGGTCAAAAGGCACAAACTTCCAGTTATAAAATAAGTGAGCTCTGGGGGTGTAATGTACAGCATGGTGACTGTAGTTAACAACACTGTATTGTGTATTTGAAAGCTGCTAAGAATAAATCTTAAAAGTTCTCATCAAAAGAAAAAACAATTTGCAACTAGGTGAGGTGATGGATGTTAACTAAACCCTCTGTGGTGCTCATTTTGCAATATATACATATATCAAATCATTATGTTGTACACCTTAAACATTCTGGTGTTACATATCAATTATAGCTCAATAAAACTGGCAAGAAAAAAATATAGAGAAACTGGCCCCACAGACATTAACAGGGTAATGGCTGACCCAGACTGGGGAGGATACAAATAGTACTTCAACTTAATTTTTTAATTTATTGTTCTTTTTAAGCACAAGGGAAGATTTGAAGCAAATATGAAGAATGGACATTTGTTCATTCTGGGTAGGGAACACACAGATAGTCATTTTATTATGTTTTATACTGCTCAGAACTACTTGTGATAATCAAATGCATATTAATATAATTTTAATTTGTAGAATTAAATCTAAATATATACTTAGTGTGATTGTTTTTCATATGGTTTTATAGATTTATAGTAATTTATTTGCATTATGTATGCTCAATAAGAAAAAATTTAAAAATAAAATAGTGCATCCCTAGATCAATCCCTAAAGCCCTGGTTTTGAGTTCATCCAGTGGTTCCTCCCTAACAATGTAAAAAGCCAGGAAGAACTGCAATAAAAAGAGGCAGAGCAATAGAAGAAAGTTACAGCTCACCTCCTGGAGGAAAGGAATCATCTTTCATTTAGAGCAAGAAGAGCAAGACCTAAACAATGCAAATTCTTAAAGGGCTTTTGGCCATTTTATTTTTTACACAATCCACTGTCAACACATTTTCCAAGTAGAATAATTAAATATCTAAAATATCCTCTCTCTGTATCTCATTAAAATTGTATAAGTAGGTAAAATTTCTAATAAATCTCTTCAGCCTGTGGTAGTTACGAACAGATACACAGTAAACACGAAAACAGTCATCAGAACTTCCCTGGTGGCACAGTGGTTAAGAATCCCCTGCCAATGCAGGGGACATGGGTTTGATCCCTGATCCAGGAAGATCCCACATGCCGTGGAGCAACTAAGCCCGGGTGCCACAACTACTGAAGCCTGCGCGCCTAGAGACTGTGCTCCGTAACAAGAGAAGCCACTGCAATGAGACGCCCACGTGACACAACAAAGAGTAGCCCCCGCTCGCCGCAACTAGAAAAAGCCCACACACAGCAATGAAGACCCAACGCAGCCAAAAATAAATAAAATAAATAAATTTACTTTTAAAAAATGTTAATTAAAAAAAAAAGAACACATACACATTAAATACAAAAACAGTCATCAGAACTTCCCTGGTGGCACAGTGGTTAAGAATCCACCTGCCAATGCAGGGGACATGGGTTTGATCCCTGACCCAGGAAGATCCCACATGCCACGGAACAACTAAGCCCATGCGCCACAACTACTGAGCCTGCACTCTAGAGCCAGCGAGCCACAACTACGGAGCCGGCGCACCACAACTACTGAAGCCTGCGCGCCTAGAACCCAGGCTCCGCAACAAGAGAAGCCACCGCAGGAAGAAGCCTGCGCATCACGACAAAGAGTAGCCCCTCTTGCCGCAACTAGAGAAAACCCACACACAGCAACAAAGGCCCAATGCAGCGAAAAATAAATAAATAAATTTATTAAAGGAAAAAAAAACAGTCATCAATGAGTGTTTTAACCTCTAACCACAGGACTTCCCTGGTGGTGCAGTGGTTAAGAAGCCACCTGCCAATGCAGGGGACACGGCTTCGAGCCCTGGTCCAGGAAGATCCCACATGCCGCAGAGCAACTAAGCCCGTGTGCCACAACTACTGAGCCTGTGCTCTAGAGCCCGCAAGCCGCAACTACTGTAGCCCGCGTGCCTAGAGCCTGTGCTCCGCAACAAGAGAAGCCACCACAATGAGAAGCCTGCGCACCGCAAGGAAGAGTAGCTCCCGTTCACTGCAACTAGGGGAAAGCCCACCACAGCAACAAAGACCCAATGCAGACAAAAATAAAATAAATAAATTTATTTAAAAAAAAAAAAAAACTCTAACCACTGTGACAGCAGTTAGTAAACAATGAAGTCTAATGAAAATATTGCAGTAAAAATTCTTGGGCTTCCCTGGTGGCACAGTGGTTGGGAATCCACCTGCCAATGCAGGGGACACGGGTTTGATCCCTGGTCCCAGAAGATCCCACGTGCCATGGAGCAACTAAGCCCGTGTGCCACAACTACTGAGCCTGTGCTCTAGAGCCCACGCGCCACAACTACTGAAGCCTGCGCGCCCTAGAGCCCGTGCTCCGCAACAAGAGAAGCCACCACAATGAGAAACCTTTGCACAACGAACAGTAGCCCCCACTCGCTGCAACTAGAGAAAGCCTGCACACAGCAACACAGACCCAACGCAGCCAAAAATTAATTAATTAATTAATTTTTTTTTTTTAATTCTTATTCACTTGAGGTGAATAAAGCAATTTGAGTGTTTTTTCTGAACAATGAATGCCTAACAAAGAGCTTCCCTTAAAAACCAACCAAACTTTCCCTCAATTCCCCATCTATTTTTATTTCCCTCTTTCCTTATTTTCAACATTCAATCTAACCCTACAATCCTTACTCTTTTCGATGCCCTATCATGAGGGTTCTGCCCAAACCAGAGAACTACAACTGCTGTCTCAAGTACTTGTCTTAGTCCTTCAGCATCCTTAGCAGCAATGTCACTATCAAAAACTCTTTCTCAAAAAAAAAAAAATTGTGGACTTCCCTGGTGGTGCAGCAGCTAAGAATCCACCTGCCAATGCAGGGGACACGGGTTCGAGCCCTGGTCCGGGAAGATCCCATGTGCCGCGGAGCGACTAAGCCCGTGTGCCACAACTACTGAGCCTGCGCTCTACAGCCTGCGCGCCACAACTACTGAAGCCCGTGCGCCTAGAGCCCGTGCTCCACAACAAGAAAAGCCACCGGAATGAGAAGACAGTGCTCCACAACAAAGAGTAGCCCCTGCTCGCCATAACTAGAGAAAGCCCGCGCGCAGCAACGAAGACCCAACGCAGTCAAAAATAAATTAATTTAAAAAACAAATTAAAAATAAAATGGGTATAGAATGTTAATATTTAAAAAAAACAAAAAAACAAAAACTGTCTTTGTTGCTACTGGACCCTGCAGGTTCTCCTTTCCTGACAGTTCATTATCCATCCTTGGAAACTCGTTCTTACTCTCCCAAATGTGAACATTCACCATAGTTCTGTCTTCACTCTTCTTTTCTCTAACAAAAAATATCACTTGTTTCCCAATCTTCCTTCTACGCAGCTCCAAGTCTAACTTGTCTTCATTACTTTAACCCTATATTTCCAATGAAAAGTCCTAGCGGCATCAAAACCAACATGCCCCAAACAGAACTTTCCTTACTCTTCAAATTTGCTCTCCTTCCTTTGTTACTGTTAATGGTATCACCATTCCAGAGTGCTCAACCTTGACATCTCAGAATCATCTCTGATTATTCCCTTTCCTTCACCCCACATCCATTTCTGTCATTTCCTCCTTCAAAATGCTCCCTCTCTTCCTTTCTACTCCCTCCCTTTCTACTCTCACATTTTTATAGTAACAGCATCCTGAGACTTTCAGTTTCTAACCTCCCCTTTCAAAGCCATTCTATATACAACCAAACTTCTTGTCTAAAGATACTGCTTTATTGTTCTGGATTTTTACTCCTCAGTATCTGTCAAGGTACCACCAGTTCATAATTACCCCTCTTCTGAAAAGTGAGCTATCCCAAACCCACAGAGATCTCCCTGTGTCTGAGCAACTCAACCCTATTGTCTAGCCATGGCTAGCTAACTGGTCCAGAACTAGACAAGCCAAGACAGTTTTTTTCCCCCCAAAAGGAACATGAGATTCGCACTGCAATTTAGCCTCTTGAGACAAGAGACAGAAAATATTAAGAGCTGAAGTGTATGGCCATCTTTCACCACAGGAGGCAATATACAACACCTTGGTTGAGAGCTTCATCACAGCCCAGACTCCAACTAGATATGTATTTCTCTTAAAACTACGCTATCTTTATCTATGAAATGAAAGTAACAGAATATCTACCTCATATATTTGATAGGTAAAGAAAATAATTGGTATAGAACATTCAGCACAGTATCTGACAAATGGTTAACAATCAAAAAAGTTAACTATTGATTTTTGGAGTAAGTAGCAGAGAAAATCTGCAGAAAGGAAAAGAATGAAGCAGACACACAGAGAAAAGCAGAAATAATATTAAAACTAATTCCATTCCCGTTCTAATTCATGGGTACATTTTCAGGTTAGATTTCTTGGCTACTATATCCTTATAACAAAATGCCCTTTCTTTGCTTATTTAAGCTTGGAATGAGTTTTTGTTTTTTACAAACAACGCTACCTTGTATAATTGTACACTACAGGAATTTAGAAGACGCTGTGCCTCTTCTTTCATTAACGACCCCCACCATCCTACCAAATAAAGCTAAAATAAAATGGGTCCTCCAATATACCTTTATATACCTTTTAAGATAAATACCTTATTCACCTGAATATCCTGACCATGACTTCAGAGAGGAAAAAGAAATAGAAACAGGCAACAAGTGGCATTTGAGGCAAATAACACTGCCATTTTACCACTCCCCATTCACCTCTTTATCCTCCCTCTCTTGATGCCCACTTTCCTATTTTCTAATCTTTCTCTGGCCATGAATCTACTGTGATATCCCCTGGAAGAGCCTCACCTTACTGTCAGTGTTTACTAACAAATTAAAGCATAACTTCCTTTGCTTGGTGACCCATCAACCCCAAACCATAACATGCTACAAAGAGGAAAAAAGACAGAGTAAACCTATACATACTTTAAGTCCTAAAATTTTCATGATTAATTTCATCCTCCACTTGCCAGTTCCCGTTTCTGTAATGCTAGAATAGCTGAAACTCTGGTACAGTGCATTCCCACACACAAAGAAAACACATCAACAGAATATTGCTCTGAGTTTCACAATCCTATAGAAGCTACTCAGCCATTATTTCTGATCAAAAATTGCCCAGACAAAAATAAAAGCTTCTGTTCTTACTATCCATGTAGGTAGAGAAGTTGAAATATTTGTTTTCTACCTTCTGTCACATTCTCTAGTCAACAACAAAAGGAAGAAACTATCACACTGCAAATGCTAATACTTTCATGTGATTAATGAAGATTAAATCTTTTTTTCCCTCATATTTCTAGAAGTTCAACTGGAAAAATGATTTTGGCCACAAAGAATAAACATTCCTCCCTCATTCTTACAGAAGGCTTACAGAAGTGTTCAGAAAGAAGGTTAGCCAGCCAAGTCAAAAAAAAGGAAGATTTTTATGTTGCTTTGCCAAAGGGACTGAATGTCTGAAAATACTGAGCAAAGTTAAACTGTACATGTATAGGTATAGTAAAAAAAAAATGTGAATCATTAAACACTTTTTTTAACTCAGTAAACAGAACCTAGCAAAATTATCCCAATATAACTTACTTATGTCCTACTGCCATTATATTCCAACTATGATTAGCCAATTTAACCCCCAAACCAGTAGGCAGGGCTAAGAAAACCCAAATACAACTTTATATTTTACCTGTTCTAAGCATCCATCAGTATATACTTATGTGATTCAATTTGTTTTTCAGATCTTATAAAACCAGTTTAAAACTGTAAGTCAATACTTGGCCCAAATTCAATATTTGAACAAAAGACTGAAAACCCTTCAAACTGAAACATGAGTGTGTAGCATCCTAAACTACTTACTGAAGTATTTTAATGTTTTTGATAAACAGTCCTTACCACTCTGGCTGCTCTCTCCTGAGATTCACATTTCCTGCAAAACCATGGTCCAGTGGGTACTTGAACAATGCCATAGCAAGCTGTTGGGAAATAAATGTTTTAAAGTAAGTTAAGATTTGAATTATGGAAAATCAAATACCCTTTCAAAGCCCTTTTAAAGTAATTACCTCTGAAACTATTCACATAAACCACCTGCTTTGTAAAGAACTAAAACATGCTATATTTATGTTTATAACTTATCACCTAGCTAAAATTGACATTTTAACTAAATATTAGAAAAATAATCTTTTTCAATTAAAAAGTATAAACATCACAAAATTTTTTCTTTTATAACAGAAAAATATGAGATAAAATTTAACACTTTTCTTTACATGGAATAACTCTAATTAATTCATTCATTCCTATACTCTGAAGTTTAAATAGCAAGCATTTTAGATACATGAAAGTGAAAATTATTTCCGAATCACCTTTCAAAACAAACAAGACATTACAGGAAAGAAAATGAAATGTAATGTTAAAAATAAAATGCTTCTATTTAAATAAAGTGTCCAGAATAGACATTTGTCTGTCTATAAAGACAGAAGGTACATTAGTGGTTGTCTAGGACTGGGGGAGTTAGGAAGAAATGGGGAATAACTGTTAACAGGTCCAAGCTTTCTTATCAGGGTGATGAAAATGTTCTAAAATTGACTGTAGTAACACATCCAAAACTGTGAATACTAAAAACCAGTGAATTGTACACTTTAAGTGGGTTAACTGTATGGTATGTGAGTTACATCTCAATAAACCCGTCAGAAAAAAAAAGGAAACTACACGTTCATTTCTAATACATAATGTTAATGTTCCAACAAGTGATCTGTATATCACACATCCAAATCACAGTCTAGTTGCGTACAAAATTGTTTTTATATTAACATTTACCTAACTCAAAATTTAACATTTTCCAAAAACCTAAAAACACTAATATCCAACTGACATCCTCTTGAATGAGCTTGCTCAAAGGTAACTTGAAAATATATCAAATATTGGAAAGCACTTAAAAAATATAAAATCAGCACAAATTTTTAAAACTCCAAAAGCTAAACTTCTAATCCCTTTTAAAATGTATCGGAGTAAAAATATTCTATCAGCCAAGAAATACAGCATCAGAGCCCAAAAACTTATAGCTTAATTCAGAAATACTTCTAGAAAGGAAATTTTAACACTTAAATGAACACTTTCTAAATTGGGAGATGAGACTACTTAGCATCATATCATCCAATTCAAAAGAAATACCTCTACAAGTGCCAATGAACACTATAACGGAAATACACTATACCAGTTCTGAGACCTTACAATCAGTACCTAGTTTGAATACACATGGTTTTCACTCCTTAGAAGAGTAAGGTGTGCAACTCTGCCCTTCTTTAAAAGAACTGGGGATACATGCATGTTCAGGTTCGGTTATTCACTATCTCCTAAGTCCCCCTTGCCGGTTCTGAGATTCCGTTCTATAAAGAATACAGTTTAGTCCCTTACGCTCAGGCTTTCTCTCGTTTAGTAGCGCCCGATCCACTACTGAACCTCTGCCTCACTCAACGCCAGATTCAGAAACGGGAAGGGGGGGCGGGTTGGTGCACAACAAGGGGAGTACAGGAGCCACCAAAAAAGTGACCTGTTTTTCGGCCCCAAAATTTTCAGCCTCAATTCCTTACCACGTGAAATGGAAAAAGTCAGAACCTTCAAACGGCCAGAAAACTACCTTAACTAGTGTCCTCGGCTTTTCTGTATATCCCCAAAACTCACCTAATGGAAACACCCAGAAATAAACTAAGATGCTCCCCGAGTCACCGGCGGCGCCACCACCTCCTCTTCTGTCCAGTCACTGACGCTGAGGAAGGGGCCCGAGACGGCCACTCAACAGCCTCATCCACCACCCCGAGCAGCTCAGCCCAGCCGCGCCCGCGGCGGCGCGACTGCGGCGACGGCCTTCCGCCTCTTCTCCGCGGGAAGCTCCAGTCCGCAGGAGCGGCAGCAAGGTCTCGGCCAGAAAGCTTGGGGTGCGGCAGCCGGCGCCCTCCCCCCGCCGCCCCCAAATCTAAAGCGGCAGGGCAGACCCCCGAGCTCCCGATCCGCCCCGGCGCCGCGCGCCGCGCTCCCGAGCCCGACTCCATGGTACAGGAAGTCTCCAGACACTGCGGCAGACGGCGCGGCGGGAGGGGGAGGGAGCTCCCCACTCCCCAACCCGAACCCACAGCCGCGGGGCCACGGCCGAGGGGCGCGCGCCCGGGCCCCGACACCCCCTCGCCGCCGACCCCCGCCTCCGAGAGTCCGCAGACCCGCGGCTCCGGGCGCAGGCGGCGGCCGAATGACACTTGAGAGAGTGAGCGCAGCATCACATGACAGTCCAGGCCACACACACTTTCTCCCACATGCGCAGCCCACACCCCTTCCGCCCCGCAGCCGACCCTCCGAGTCAATCCCCGGCCGCGGAACGGGGCGGGGGCGGGGGCGGGGGCGGGGGCGGGGCGGGGGGAGGGGCGGGAGGGGAACTGGCAGTTGCTGCCAAGGTGGGGGAAGCGGTGACGGTTGGGAGAGGCCGGGTTCGGCCCGGCGGGCGGTTGGGTGTTTACCTTGATGCACCGCGACGCTGCAGCCGTGCCCGTCGCAATAAACCAGCGGGTTCTCGGCCCAGCCTCTCTCGTCTGAGCAAACGCAACAGCCTCCAATCATCTCCTTCATACTATGGGAGACCTCGTCCTCCAGTGACACGGGCCGGTCGCTAGAGACCATCTAAGAGGGAGTTGGGGGGGACCATTAAAAAACACAAGCAAGCCAATGAGTGCTTCCCACCGCCCAGTCCCCCGCGCCCCCGCTCCCTTCCCGGCGCCCCGGCCCCCGCCCGCCGCTCGGCCGCTCGCTCACTCGGGCTTTGCCGCTCAGTCACTCACGTTCCGCACAGGAGTCAGGAGCCATGTCCTTGCTGACTCCCCCCACCTCCCCTCCACCGCCTCCTCCGCCTCCTCCTCCTCGTCTTCTTCCCTCCCCACCTCCACCCGGCGGCTAACGCTGGAGCCCAGAGAGGGCACACATAATCAAGTAGGCCTCCGCACAGGCGCACTGGGGGGGCTCCCGCTGGGCCAGGGGCAGCGAGGGAGGGGAAGGGGGTTGCGCTTCCTCCTCCGAGCGTCACTCGGCGTGCGCGCCCGCCCGGCGGCCAGCGTGAGGGAAAAGGCCCGGGAGAGGCGAGGCCTGCGTGCGCGCCGCCGCGTCCGGCCGGCAGCCCGGGCCTGCCTCCCGGCCCCGTCCCCTCCCCCGCGCCGCTCGCAGCCGCCGAGGTGTGCTGGGGGAGCGGGGGCTAGGGGAGCCCGGGCTAGGGGAGCCCGCGGCGCGCCGAGGCCGGAACTAGCCAACTGGAGGGCGCGGGGGCGCGCACGCGGGGGCGGGGACGTTGGGGCTGCCTTCTGCAGCGCCGGCCGCGCGGGCTGCGTGTGCACGTAGCGAAGAGGCCTCGGCGGGAGGGAGGGTGGGAAGGGAGGATTCCGAGGGCCGGGAGGGAGGACGGGTTTTGTCTGAGTAGGTGGAGGGGACTCCCTGCGGGCATCTGAGAACCTACCTGCAGGCCTTTTCCTCAAGAACTGGCCCGTGGGTAACAAGGGTTGGGCAAGTCGGCCAACTTCCATGAAGGGTGCAGTGAAGCATGGCTTCCTGCAGTTGGCCGCGCGAATTTCACTGTAGTGCCGAAGCCTTTCCACCCATTAAGTTCACATCCTGGACTCTACCCAAAGTTCACCCAGTGGAAGTGCCACCAAGTCGGCTGCCCGTTTACACACCACACTGGGCCCAGTGACAACTGAAACTGCACCACAGACAGGGTCAAAAGCCTAGGTTGGGTTGTACTCGAAGAGGGAACAACACCTATGCTACCCGCAACTTGCCGTGTAGGAGTACAAATGGTTGTTAATCAGGAATTAGCAATATAATGTGAGGATCAGGAAACCGCAGTTTGAGGGAACCCAAGTTCTAGTCAGTCACCAAATGATATTTAACACCATGTGACAGTGGAGTCCTTTTAATTCAGGATTTCTCTGATCTGGCTCTGTACTCCAAATTTACTCTTGAAAATTTGTCAATTTTTTACTAAGGCCACTTAAGTGGCAGAAAGATGGGAGCTCACTCACATACAAAAAGAAAATGGATCAGGCCTATCTGAATAATTAGCTGGATATTGAGCAGTTTTGAGCTGTGAAATCTTCCACTGTTGCCCTACCCCCTATGTATCCTTTTTAGTCCAATATTGATTTTAGGCCAGAAAAGTGTCTCATTATAAAAGTTTAGCATGAAATAGGAATATAGATAGATTGTTTAAATGACAAGCATAGTTACAAGGCGAATTCATGACTTTGATAAATACCTTAAAGGTACAAAATGACTGTTTATCAGGAATTAGCAATATAATGTGGGGATCTGGGAAATGCAGTTACATAAAATGCTAAAAGATGAAGGAACCCAAGTTCTCCTAGTCAGTCACCAAAAGATAATGGTTTAAGTTCTAAAAGCATTCCAAGTGTTCTCATAAAGAAAAAAAAAAAAAATTTGGTGGCATGGCTGCTTTTTCTATTGCAAATTAATTGCTAGAAATCTATTTAAGAATTATAATAGATATAATACAACGCAAGCATATATTAGCAAATATATTCAAACATTCTAAAAGCGAAGTGAGATGGCTACAGTAATGCAAACCTAGAAGTGTAAGATAGGGGAAAAATGTACACTAAAGAGACCAAAAAATGAGAATTCGCTTTTAGTTATATTAGTGCATTTTAAAAAGGTGGCTACAAGATTACATACTTATAAAATGCAACTTCTTTTGGAGGGTATGGTAATAATAAATTTCCAAACATATAATAATGATGTTCTTAAAATATCATTGATATTTTTACTAGAACCGTGTTCAAACAAATCTATATTGTTTTGTGTATCTCTACTGTATACCTTATCTTTACCCCTTTACAAGGGATACCAGTTCAACATCCAATTCCTGATCAGGTTCAGACTCTTAATGAAGAGTAATTTTTAGTTAAAACTAATGTGAAATTTCCCTTGCTAAACACTGCAGTCGAACCTTAATGAAATAAATTATTTGAAAATACATTCATTTTATTTTTAATGCATTGGAGCTTAGTTCTTGTGATGGAATTAATTTATATGTAAAGAAAGATGGGTACTTTACCCTATTCTGTAACACTTAATAGAAGAAATGTAGGTAAATGCTTGCTGTTTCCAAAACAAAACAAAAAAGTTCATCATTTGTAATACATTTTTGAAATTTAGAAAAATAGAGAAAATACACTATTTCTTAAGAACAGGCCTATATATAAATAATAGCATCTGGAGAAGAAATTTTATTAAAGATGTACATATAAATGTTGACAAAATATAAGTCAAATTATTTAAAACTGATATTTAACATATTAAATGTTATGAAAACTGTAAGAAAAAACATAATGAGCTAAATAGGTCATTCTAATTTTAACTCATGTACCAGATATAGAACTTTTTCTTATGCTATATATCAGAAGTATAATATTTAATATATTTCTAAAAAATATTAGGTGATAAGAATAACAGACATTACAAAATAGTTCAGAGATACAGTTAATTATTCATTCAGTAAATATTTATGGAACATTTACTGTGAGCCAGGGAACATTTACTAGATACAGGAAATATAGCAGTGAGCAAGTTATATTTGTCCTTTGTGCGATATATATGTGTATGATTGGCTGAATATGCTAATTCTCATAACTCAGAATGGATAAAACTTACAGTTAAATTGCCAGAATTGTTAAAGTTCCAGCAAGTTTTTCACAACACATGGTAATGTTAAAAAAAAAAAAATTCATGGGATTTATAGAATAACTTCATAGAAAAGTAAAATTTCAATCTTAAAATAATGTTATCCTTTAAATCTGATTCCACATTCTCAAAATATTCTTTGAAAAAGTACACCTAGTACCTGTAGAATAAAACAAAAGCCTGTGGTTCCAGTATACTTCTTCACATAACAACAGCAGCTAACTCAGTACTGGCTCATCTGTTTCTCTGAACTAATCATCTGAGGCAAACCACAAAAAACTCAAGTAAAGTATTTTATGATGTAACCTCTAACCCTACCATAATGGGAAACCATATTTTCTTCCTGTATGGGTAATATATCTTCTTATAATTTTCTTTATTCCTCATCCTGGGCACCAAATTTTTGGATTTGCTTTTCCATAATCATTTACATTAGTAGATACTTATGAACGAAATACTTAAAACCAAATTTGGTTCCTAGGTTAGTATTGCTTATATTTATCTCCTTTTTAAATTGAAGTTTTATTTGCCTTCTGTTATTTGCCTCATGTTATGTTTAGTCTATTATACCCATTGTTGAAGTATATTTCTTTAATGAGGTATAGAAATTGAGGTATATTTCTATAATGTTAAGACTAGACGCACTTTCCTTAACTCAGATTCTTAACTTCCATAAAGTGTTTAAAATTCTGTATTGGCTCTGATACCTAGGTTTTTAAACAAAAAGCAATTATCAGAATTCATTCATCTACTAAACCTCATCAGAAACTATAATTTTCTTTCTAAATAAATTAGTTGGAAAAAGCAATAAGGCAATTCCTTATGATCTGCACAAACTTTAAGATATGTCCTCTTTTAAAGGAATCTCTGAATAAAATTTTGTTTTGCTCATTTGGTATCCAAGGTTTCTTACCTTTTACATGAAAAGTTTATGAGCCATATATTTATACTAGTATGATTAAAATATTGAGGTATTTCTGATACTAGTTTTGTTATTTATCTCACAGTAAGCGAGTATTGTGTCTTTATAGGTACAAACCTGTGCATGGCACCTATATCATGGAGCATTATCAGAAATTTCATTAAAAGGTATTCATTTCAATTATATTTTCAGTTGATATTCCGTTCATGGCTTTTGGAAAATTCCATTTAATGAAGCATATTAATCTTACTAGGTGATTTTTTTAAACTCACCATACCGCCTAGCAAGTGTCCTGCACGTAGTAGGCCCACAATAAATATTCATTTAATGTACAGTATTGTTGTTTAAAAGCTAATTGCTGTCTGAGCTTTATTCTTCAGAGTAAAGCAAGGCTTTATTTTGTATGTACACCTGAACTAAAATTTCTAAGTAATGATTAGGAAATTTTCAGATAAATTAGCTTTAAAGATTGTCAATAGTTGAAATTAATATAGGTGAAGAGTTTTTATTTACCGGGTAATTTAGAATTGTCTGTATTTAAATAGCCCTCAAATGTTAACCACCTCTCCATGTAAAAGTCATTTTCTTACAAAACAGACTCTAACTTAGAATCAATCATAATTAATATTATTGTTACATACACTTAATTGTTAAAAAGTTTAGTTAGGTAATTCTGAAATTTAAATTTTATGTAATTTAAATTTTAAAATCTTTTTAAGAATCAAGGCCTAATATTTACTTTAAAGGGTTTAGTTTGGTTAATCCTGTGTTTGGCTTCAGAGCCACTCCTTTTGCTATAAAATTGATATGCATTGGTTATATTTACATTTTTAGGTAAAACACCGTGTAATTACCAACAGAAAAATAATATCTAAAAGATGCCTTTAGATCCTCTAGGCATTACACAAACCTCAATAACATTTCAGAGCTGGGCTATTTTTTTCCATGATGCAATAATACTTAAAGGTGTCACACTTTAGACTTTTCAGAGTATCATCAATATAATGTAAGGGCAGGAGTGTAAGGTCCATGTTCCCATTTTTTTACTGACACTGAAGATTTGCATTTCTGTTATAATTAAAGTGTGATTAAAGTGACATATTTAAGTGTCTGTTTATAGGATACAATAAGGTTATCCAAGTGAAAAGATTCTGGACATGGAAAAGAGGAAAATCAGTTTTTGAAATGGAAGAGAACCTTGCAAGAAATGAAACATATCTTGGACTGAAAAAAAAGAAGAATCAGAAATTAAACCGAATTGCTAAATACTATGTGGACCAAAGAAGATTACTTTTTAAGATTTAAATGTTTTCCTCTCTGAAAGGGGCCACTGCTTATCAAATCCAGAAACAAGCCCTAGAATATGTTAATTAACTGCATTGTGTCCCAGAAAGAATGAGGTTGACAAATTCATTTTTTTATTCCTTCAATCAATAAACTGTTTGCCTAGTACATCTTAGATTTTTTAAATCTATAACGTGTATATTTACCTCTTGGAATTGCACAATAACAGTGCCAAATACCACCATGGCCCCATAGGGTGCATCTTATGAAGCTTAACATTCCTGGCGAATTAAACACACAAGCCTCCGATCACTTTTTGTCAGTCTTTACTGTGGCGCGTAAGAGCCAAACTGTAGGTAATTTTTATATGGTGGCAATTTACCCCAATTTAAAAAGCAATGATCTTTGATGCAAGCAGAAGTGGAAAATATAATGACAGAAAACTAAAGAAAGGTATTACAAAGACTGACCTGGAACGCTTCTTGTCCCTCTCCATCCCCACCCCCATTCATGCCCTGTTTTCCGCCCATTTGTTGTTTTTCTCACAAGTATATCATGACTTGCAACATATTTTTTAAAATTTAAATAAAACCCCCAAATGCCTGAAACACTAAAAGATGTAAAAAGATTCACCTTCTGCAGTCAACTACATAGCAGATAAACTTATAAAGCTATTCTAAACATCCAAAGACTTATAAATAAAAAATGTAAATTGAATCCAAGTAGTTGGGGAGGGGGACCATGGGAGGATGAGTGTGGAAGGAATGAACAGATTGAGAGTATCTAATTTCAACACCAATTTTTTTTCCGTTCAAACCTTTCCATAGTTACACCTCAAATGATTTCTTATATAAGAATTTCTCCCTATATTTCGAAATTACTGAATGATTTCCGTGAGGAAATGCAAGTTTAGGAAGATCCGCAAAATGAAAGTGTTAAAATGCAAACCACTTCTATAGCATTTCAAATGCAAAATCACAACCACCACTACCTTTAACTGACTCTTAAGGGTTCTTTTCAAACAGATGCTGTTTATGAACATCATCTGTTAACTTCTTTCTGGTAATTCAAAACTCTTGTCAAATGATGTTTTCAAGATGACGTGTAAATATAATATTCCATTAGAGATCAATTCTAATTGGTTTTTAAAAATCCACCTTGGGAAACCAGTGCTGTATAATACACAGACTAGTAATGAGCATTTTAGAAGGAATTTCCGCAAAGTCTATTATCAATCTAAGTCGAAATTACTGTCTTGCCCTAGTAAGGTTTGGGCAAAAGGACTGAAATTATTTCTTCATGAGTTTTCACGCACGATGACTTTGGTCTTGTCTTCAAGATTCGCGAGCACTTGTTGGAAATCTTCATTTTTTAAAACTGTGATGCTTGCCAGAAATATTTTTTCCACATGCCTCACAAAGGAAAACAGGCAGAGTTTCGTAGATTGCTTACAATTATTTCTTTCTAAAACGTGGTATAAAAGCTAATGACACGTTTTTCCCTTTTGAATTTCACTGTTATTTTGAAAATGCATTTCACGTTAAGAAACCAAGCCTGTTTTTGTTAGGGGTAGCTCAACCCAGCCTTTTAAAATTAGACTCCTTGTATACAACAAAGAGCTGAATAATAACAAATAGAGACAGCGAAACGTGCTTTTCCGAACTCCTTTGAATCCCGACATTCATTTTCGAATCCATACATTTAAAGAGACTTAAAATAGGATATGATGGGCTCTAACTTTCCAGATCCAGAAAAAAAAATCGCCCACATTTGTCTCTATCTACTTATCACTTTGCAAACATATCTATGCTGCTTTCCCTCTTCTTTTCGTGTGTGAGTCGCAGCCTTGCCCAGCTTCCTCCAATTTAGCGGCACGTTGTAAAGCCTTCTTCCTACGCGGTCTGGAGTTGGGAACCCCTCGCGGGCCGACACTGATCATAAAACTTGCCGCGCCGACCCGACCCGGCCCAAGCGTTGCAGTTCGGGGAGGTGGGGGTGGGGGCCGAGTCGGGCCGGGGGACCCCTCCCTCGGGAAGGACGCACCCGGCGAACTGCCGCACGAGGGCCGAACAATGGGGGCGTCCGGGCGAGCGGGACCCGGCTCCCGCTTCCTCGGCGGCGCCGGCCGCGCGCCCGGCCGCCCCCGCCCACCGCGGCCCTCCCCGCCCGCGGTTTCGCGCTCTCACTGCCGGCCTCAGCCTTCCTCCCGAGCGCCGCGGCCCGGCCCGCCGCTCGCCCCGCCGCCGCGCGCCTCCTTCCCGTCCCCGGGCTGGCCCTCCTTTCTCCGACTGCGACACCGAGGCGCTGCCTTCGGCGACTCCAGCTTTCGCTGCGGCCGCCTTCCCGCTATTTCCTTAATATATTTTCTAAATTTCTCCTTTATTTTCGGAAGTGGTTGAGATGTCTCACTTCCACCTTAATTTCCATTTGCTATTTCCCTCTGGAAAAGATGCCCCCAGGAAATCCAAAACCTAGAAGGAACTACAGCAAATCCCATAAAACCTTTAACTCTAAATACGTCTTTTTCTTTTTAATTTTAACGCATTTATGTCGTCTAACCTGGCAAAAGAACTCTCTTCTCTTTTTATTTCCTCCTTTAAATACTGTTATTTTAAACTCTCCATCAAGTGCATTTTGATGAGAGGACAGAGAATGTGTCCGGCAGCACGCAGCAAATCAGAGGTTTTATCTTACGCCTCCTGGGATGGTAAAAAAGTGGAACGTGGACGAGTAAGCTTCTAGGGAAGAAAAGCAACACAATTCGCTGGAGAAGAAGCCGGGCCAGGCGGGGGGAGGCGCAGCGGGGGCGTCGAGGGCCCTCGGGCTCCGGGCAGGGGAGCTAGTCTGGGAAAGAGAGAAGGTTTTAAATAGCGGGGGCCGGGAGGGCGGCGGGCCCGCGCATGACGGTACTTTATGAGAAAGGATGGCGCAGCGGATGAGATTACTTTGCTTTCTCATCCCCTAAGAAAAAACTAAAGTTGGAGGGAGGCGGAGAGAACAGCCATCCTTATTTCCTCCCCACGTTTCCGCAGAAGGACCGGGGCTGCGGCGGGCAGGGAGAGGGCGCAGGACGAGGTGGACCAATAGCAGTCAACAGGTCGAGGCCGCCGCAGGGCAGCGGGGCCGGGCCCCCTCCTCTCAGATCCCCTCCCCCCTTCCCCTTCTCCTTCCCTCCCCTCCCCCGCAGCCCCGGCCCGGCAGGGGAGGCCGGCTCTGCACTCCCCGCCCCACCCGGTTTGACTGCGGCCGTCTAGGCCTGGGCTCTCGGGGTGGGGGTTGGGGCGGGGGTTCCCTGCCGGAGAATCCTCCCCCGGGGCTGGCGGCGGGAGGGGGAGGGGATGGAAATCGGGGAATGGAGGATTAAGAAGGACTCGAGCTCGGCACGAGCGCGGCCCGCGCGAGGGATCCTGGGTAAAAAGTGGCCGCGCGGCACCGGGAGAGCGCGGAGAGGAGCCGGGGTCAGAGGTCAGGGCCCTGGAGCCCGGCGTGCAGATCCCCCCCACGTGAACGCAGCGAGCAGGAGGAACCTTTTTGTTTTCGACCGCGCCAGCATGCTCCCCTATTGACCGCGCTGCTTTTCCCGGGCCGCTGGAGCAGAGGAGCTCCATCCCGTATCTCCTAACCCCACCCCCCTTCCACCACCAACACACTACCCAACTCTACCCTTCCTCTCAACTCACTTCCCAGCCCCCCGTACCGGGCTTGCAATAACGCAGTAAATTTGCTTTAACAACAAGTGGGGGTGGTTGCATTTACTCCTCCCTCTCTTCTCTCCTCCCCCTTCTCTTGCTGCGGCTCTTGACACTACTACAAACCAGGACTATAAACATAAACATGTGTCACTGTAACTGGGCAGGTAATATACGGATTTGGGGGTGGGGTGGAGGGGGGCTTGGTCGCCGCTTGGGGGGCAGTAAAAAAATGTGTGTTTCACGTGCTCGTCGGCTTTGGGGGCTCCCCCCACACACCGATCCATTTATGTAATGCCGACTGCACTCGGTCACTTACTCATTCAGCCACACAGACCCACAAAGGCAGACTTGCCGATAACCACCGTACCCAAAAGCAAATACATTTAAATAGACTCTCTCCTTTCCCAGCCACCGCTGCTGCCATTTCTTCTATCAGCAAACAGTAGCGTCAATTCTTGAATCCCCTTTCCTTTAGAAAAATTCTTTTCCACATAGCAATAGAGAACATTTTTCGACCTAAACAGTATGCCGCTCTTTTTTCCCATAGACAGTAACCTACATATTTTGTGCGCAGAAGTCATTTCAAAAAGCAAGTAAGGCTATTTAAGTGACTGAGTTTGAAATCTGTAAAGGTTCTTCCTTGGGCTTTCCCTTCCTGCATTTAGCAACTTCTGCTCTAAGTTGCTGCGACTGGAGCTGTGGAGATTAGCCACAGCAAGCCTTTATTATTATTATTTAGTCCATATTTACACTGCCGATCAACTTCTTTCTCTTTCTTAGTTCAGCAAGCCTAGCAACAACTGCTTACGGTAGAGTAAAGCGAATCCTCTCGCTTTCTGGCTTGAAACGGAGGGAGATTCAGAAAATGTTCAGATGGAGAAGTGGTTCCCTTTGTTCTTTCATTGTTTCTCTACGAACTGGTGGATACAAGGACAAACACTTACCTTCTCTTCTTTTTGCTCCCCAAACCAGACGTTCCCATCAGCCTTAAAATACACAATCCACCTTGAAAGTAACTACGAATGTCGGGAGAGTTTGTATTCCATTCTTTTTCGTTCTCTGCCCTCTTTTAGCGTAGGATTAAGTTGCCGAGCACGTTGCTGCAAGCTGTAGCCCCCCGCCTTAGTGAATCGGTCACGTTTAGGACCCTCTAAGTCCATCCTAATTCTGCCAGTAGAACTGAGGGTATTGGAGCTCTAAACTTTCAAAAGGAAAGGGGCCCGCAAGTACCCAGAAAACTTACGTATCCCTTGAAATTTTTTACTAGTGTATTTTTGTACCACATCACCAAATAGAATTTGCCAAGAAATATTAGATATTTCTTCGAGGAAAGTGTGTGTGTGTGTGTGTGTGTGTGTTTAAGTTTCTTCTTAGCAATGTGCTGCTTAGACAGATGGAGTAACAAGGCAGGTTTGTATGGACATTTAACGGAACGAGTGGGTTTTCCATAACGTTTGTTATGCCATGTGTTTTTTCAAAACACTACTGGAACTGAGAAAGGAAGCAAAGAGAAATTTGAATTATAACATTGCGGAATGACTTAAAGAGAGGCGCTTGCTTGAAATGAATTAGTGTAAAAATTGGCCTCAAAAGCAAAAAGTGAGATTTTTAAAGTTGAAAGACAATTTTAACTCTATGATTCCAAAATTTAGCAAGTGACTTTTCTGGTTAGCGTGTGATATGTGTCAGTATTTAGTGTCCAGCCTGGTGGGCATTACTGCCCAAACCCTGTTTAAATCTGATTATGATGTGATTTGTTGAAGTCATGAATACGAAATGATCCTTGTGTATCCATAAATGTGAACTTGGGGTTTTTTGATCTCCCGCTTTTTTGTGTGCGCCCAGTAGCTGCAGCAGTGGAAGACAGTG
The DNA here is from genome assembly GCF_965194805.1 of Balaenoptera borealis. NCBI lineage: Eukaryota > Metazoa > Chordata > Mammalia > Artiodactyla > Balaenopteridae > Balaenoptera > Balaenoptera borealis. The sequence continues at coordinate 171,112,355 of NC_138866.1, read as the reverse complement.
ATTGGCTCCAGTGCTCCTAGAAGGATTTGGGCTGAAGCCAGGGGAACAGAACCAGAGGATTCCCTTTCCAGAGACCATCAGGCCCCACATGCCTTATCTTTCCCTTCTCCCCTCATGGGTGCTCAGAATTTCAGTATGGCTTCAGCAGCCCATAGGTAGGCCTCAGCACTGAGTGTCATCACTTCGGTTTCTACACGTTTGGCCCTGATGGGAAATAAACAAAAATTGGGGTAATCCAAATAAATTGTGGGTCTTGAGGTTTGTGTATTATTTGATACACCAACAATGAAAACTACTTTCTCTGATTTTTTTTTTCTACATTCAGGATCAATTGTGAGAGGCCCTGGTGTCTCATAGGAAAATATTGCAACAAAACAAGATAATTGGGGGAAAGGCAGTTGCAGCAGGAAAAGTGGCTTTTCTTTGATGGCATTTAATTGGAATTAAAAGATTCTTGAGCTGTAAACATTATTTATTCAGCACACATAAGCAGGCATTGTTTTATCACCATCATAATTATGGTGTCCTTTAAGCTGGCTGATAGCAGGAAAGATAAGGGAATGTGCCTGTAGATCCAGATCAGGTCCTGCTCCTTTCTTTTTTTCCCTGCCACCCTCCCTCCCTTCTCTCTTTACTACCCTTCCCCCCCCATTCCTTCCATGGTCACTAGGGTCCCCCACAGCCCTTGAGATGAGGAGAGCAGGAAGATTGTGGCCTAACCATTTCTTACATCGTGAAAGTGATTTGTACCACACTCTAATTTGACACAATCTGTAACCTTCTTGTCTCCCTTGTTTATAACTGCTTTTTAGCTTGCAATATGTGTTATCTGAAGAGTTGCCTATTGCTCACCTGTATAAAATCTTGTCCACTAGGGTTTGTTGCTTTACCTTTGTCTGATTTAGAAAGCACACTCTTAGGGCTTTTTCAGAACAAAGCCTCACAAAACCCCCTTTACCTCCAAGGATTTGCAAATTTATAAAGGCTGCATTGAATTCAAGATGGGTCAGGGGGCAAAAAAGGGTAGAAGGTCACTGCATTTTGATTATGGGTCAGTAGACAATATGGCATATACTCTGTGTCCCAAACTTCTGTTAAAAACAGGATTTTTAAATGCCTAAGAAGAGAAGGATGGGCCCTTTTGGAGACTTGCCCTGATTTGTTTAGATGAGACAAAAAAGAAAAATATTAAAGAAAATGTACTAAGTTATAATTTAAGTTGTTCCTTAATTTAGCCATTTCCTCCTCCTCCATTCTCATTTTCCCCTCCCCAAAAGCAGAGAACATGTGACATGACATAAATTTAGGTAAGGAACTGTTGACTCTCACACAAGATTTTATTGTCCTATATCCTCAATTAATTCAGCCATATAAGACTTTAAATTATTATTATTTTAGACTTTGTTATGTTGTAAGTATTATAGTTACTTTTGGCTAACAGTACAAGGGACTTCTTTTATTCTTCTAACCAGTATACTTACATTGTTGAGGCCTTTGTGATGTTCCTTAGTCTTTTCTGTCTGAATTCATTTTGAACAAAATGTGCCAGCAATCACTAAAACAAATGTATATGGTGAAGAGTTAGGTGATGGTGGTGGGATTGGGAGGGGGGTGATCCTCATTTAAATTATGTATGTATGGGTGAAGGCTGGGAAGGGAAAGGATTATTTTAATGCTCTTCAGTACTTTAATTATATGACATTGTAGTGTAGAAATGCAAAAGTACTCTTAGGTTTTCCTTCAGGTTTTCAAAAGAACTTTCCCCATTAGTAAACTACTTCTGCAAATTGCTATTGCATTTCCCAGCTAACCATTTAAAAGACTGTAAATGCCGTGTGCATTACTTTGCTCCAGAGGAAAGAGGTCAGACTGAATTGCAATGGTATTTAAACATAAAATACAGTGAAAATAAATCAAAATAGAACATTTGAAGATAAATGTAGCACATCAACACAGGATAAGTAAAGACAAATATGTTCATATCTTCATAGCCCATCACTTTAAAAACTGAAAGTGCTGATTTTTTACAATAAATGCAGAAGTAAGTGGACATTTATGTATTTCTGTCTGTATTTGCCACAGAGGATCTTCCTCTAGCAAGCAGCTTTGTTTTCAAAGCTAAAATACTTTTTATGAAAGTGTGTAGGTTATGCATTCCTCACTGACTAAATAATCGCATTTAATTAACAAACTCAATGCATATCATATATATGCCTGAATTCTCAGTTAAGTAATCCCCTGGACCCTCAGAGATGGATATACACATAAATGTTAATTTGGGCGTATCCACCCACATATGTATATGTGTTTGAGAAACAGAGAAGTTGATATATCTTTTCTTAAAAAAGAATTTGAATACAGTCCATCGTCTGAATTGGGTTCATCTTTGATTGTAGAGGCGGCTGACATGGTCAACATATTTATCAAAGAAACCCCCTGGCTTTTGAAGAATAGTACTTTATACATCTGGATCTGCACATCCAGGCAAAGTAAGTAAATTATTGCATAACTTTAAGCATAATTGATAACAGACACCTTTAATTTTTCATCCCCATTCTTTTGGCCAGCTTTCACATTAATAATCTAAGCCATAAATGTTGGTAGCTATTGATCGAAATCCCCTGTGTGCATGCAAATCCATCTTAAAGTCCCCTGCCTTTCATGTGTGAGCGCTCAGGGGCCTCTGCTAGATCTTTTTATCGGGATCGACCCCCAATGTGCCTGGAGAAGACCCCGGATATACAACGTGTCCTGATGGCCACAAGAAAGCTGTCTGTCACATTCTGTGTGTGTGTGTGTGTGTGCGCGCGCGCGCTCACGCCTTCTCACACACACACACACACACACACACACACACACACCCCGATGGGGAAGTTAAAGGAACAAAAGAATGTATTAGACAAGAAGAAAGATGTGTAATAGGAGTAATAAAAATGTATAAGTGTGAAGGTACCTGAGTGCACATACAAAGATATTCACATAAATTGTATACATAGACCCAGTTCCCAAATCTTTTGGCCTTTATTTTTCTCCATTTGACCCAACAGATTGTAACTTTAGTTTAAAAAATACTATTCTTTTAGTTTTAAAAACCACCCATATTGCCAGTATTTTAAAGGTGGAAGGGGAGGAAGGAGAGGAAAAGGTGATTTTGAAATGGTTACTAAGTCATGTTGCCTTGTGCAGGAGGAATAGGAGTGTGAGTGTGTGTGTGTGTGTGTGTGTGTGTGTGTGTAAATCTAAATAGGAATCGAGAACAACTAGAACTACCTGGCCAAAAAAAAAAAAAAAAAAAATGTTCTAGCCAACCTTTTGTAATGTCTTCTCAGAGGCTTTTTTTGAGTTTACTATTTCTTGGCTGTTTGACTCTTTGGTGGAAATCTTAAAAGCTGGGGGAGGGGAATTGGACGGGGTGGGGTGGGAGGGAGAGGGCTGGCAGTATATAAGTGCATCAGGAGGAATTTTAAAACGACCTTATTGTCGCTGGCAGTAGATTCTGGTCATTATACTTTAAAAAAAACACCAGCATCTGCTTTTCCTGGAAACTTTGCTTTCTGCTTAAACCTTTAGCATTTTGCCTCCTGCGAAAGTGAAAGAGAAAAACGCGGTGTGATAGATCCAGATGCAAAAGAAAGCCAACTCGGTGGATGGTATTAGCTGTGACGAGGCATTGTTCATTGCTGCCTCTCGGTTACGTTTAAAGCCTGAAATATCACGAGATCCATTCAATGATCCTTCTCTCATTCAAGGGACAAAAATGTAATTTGCTGTAGCTCTGATTTCTTGGATGGAAATGCTAGCCTTAGATTTCAAAGGCAAGAACTAGACATCGCGGTTTGTACACACATTGATTAAGTTGAAGAGCGGCGATTACATCTGTGCTGAGTGCAACAGTAGTCCAGGGCTGACTTTTCAAATCCCAACCTCTGAGTTACAGACTCTCTTAAATAGGCTTCCTTAATTTCCGGATGCACTTCTTGAAATTCCCAATTCTCTTCAAAATTCCTGGGAAATTACAAGGAAGATGAGGGTGGGGGTGGGGAACTATGGCCGAGATTTCATTTCATGCAAACTACCTTTTTGTATGTCTGATTCCTCGGTTTTTAATCTCGCTCTCTCTCTCTCTCTCTCTTTGAGCCATACCTGCTTGTGCTAGCCAGACCAGAGCAGGGGAAGCTGGAACTTTTGAATGTGAAGGAAGAAATTATTGTACATTTTTTTTCTTGCAGGCTCAGAAATATCCGTTTATTCTTTTAACCACACGGATGTGTCTATTTTTGGAAGAACAAGGAAACATATAAATGCCTGAGTTGCATTTATGCTGTAGTTCCAAACACCGAACAGTTAAGAAGATTTTGTTGAATTTTGCAAAGCAGCCAACAAACCGCCTTGGGATCGTGGTAATGCGACTGGGAAGACCTTTGCTCTCATTTGGCAATATTTTGGATATCCTTGAAAATGACACCAAGATATACTTTAATTTGACTAAGAAGAGGTTAAACAATATTGATATTCATCCAAAGTGATTTTTTTTTAAGCAGATGCTTGGCTTTCATGGGAAAAAAAAATGGGAGTTGTGGAAGATTCATTTAAACTACCAACCAAGAGCATCACAGACCACTGAAATAGTCTGCATCGTACATCAGCACTTTCTTTTCATCGTTATTACCTAAAACCTATGGAAGCACCTTGGGCGTTTTACATTTTCTTTTCTTTGCTACAGAAGCAATCTGCTCCATGGAATTCTGACCTGTCGTGAACAGGACCCTGGCTAAGGCTGTGCTGGGGACTCTAGGACCATCCCGCCTCCAATCCAGCCTGGTTAATTGTGAAAAGTGTACACATTTCTGGCTTATCTATGCTTTGTTATGGGTCTGACGTGAAACTACCTCCTCCCCACCCCACCCCCCAGCAGAGAACCAAAATCCAGTTGAATTGTTACAGTGTTTCGGAGCTGGAGCCTTGAACTGCTTCCTTGGTCAAATAACTTTGTTTCTGGTTGTAAAAAGGCATTTTAGGGGGGGGGGGGAAACAAGGAATATCGAGAGAAATTCAAAACGTAAGTCTGTACTGGGGTGGTTCAACGCGCGGATTTAACTTTGGAGCTCCCAGCCGGGCTCCTTTCCCCACTGCCATAAGGGAAATACCAGGCTATTCTGCACGTTTTCACTTAAGCTCCATTTTCCAAAGGACAAGGGGGTGGGGTATATGTATTTAGGCTTGATAATGTTTTAAAAATGCTTTTCTTTGAAATGATAATAGCTATAGCAGTAAAATGCAAATAAAGCAAAAATAGGCAATATTCCTTTAAAGGCGAATATACAGGGCTTTTTTTTTTTTTTAAAGCGTACACACACTGCTTCTGATGAAGTCTGTGAGTCAGCCTGTTTCTGAGCTCCGATAGTTTAATGGAAAGATTTATATACCGACTGTATTATTTACTTTGGGAGGGGAGGTGGCAGTATAAGGGTATGCTAATTAGTGGGAGATTTTGGGGGGAAGGGGTGGAATATCAATTTTTATTGCATCACCTGTCAGGAGTGTCCAATCAGCGCTGGCTTTAGGGGAATTAATTGATGAAGGTGTCTCCGGACGAGCTCACTTCACTCTGTCATTTTATTTGTAGCTAAAGCAGCGGCGGGAATAGCAGCTGCATTTCTTTTCTCTTTCTCCCTTCACATTCCATTATCATAGTGCTCCAATGGAGAAGGAAGGAATAGAGGGGCCCAGGTACTGATCTGCATCGGGGACTTAGACCAACACACTGGCAGATCAGAAACCGGATGGTTTTTTCCCTCTTTTTTAAAAAAACGAAAACCAAAAAAAAAGCAAGAATCAAGTCAGTGTAATTTCATAGTTTTCCCCCCCCCCCCAATAATTTCGCCTAGAGTTTGGCACTCCCTTCGCCGGGAATAACAGTCTTTGTTATTTTATTAGCAGGATGCCTTGAGACACACGCAGCATCTGGTGGAGGATTAACATACATACATGTGTATGTATGCGTCACGTATATATTTACTGCAAATGGTGGGGATCGTTTAGTGCCCGAGATGGGAGACCTGAAGTCAGGTTTTGAAGAGGTGGATGGCGTGAGGCTCGGCTACCTCATCATTAAAGGAAAGCAAATGTTTGCCCTCTCCCAAGTCTTCACGGATCTGCTGAAAAACATCCCGAGGACGACCGTGCACAAGCGCATGGATCATCTGAAAGTGAAAAAGCACCACTGCGATCTGGAGGAGTTGCGGAAACTCAAGGCAATCAACAGCATCGCCTTCCACGCCGCCAAATGCACTCTCATCTCCCGGGAAGACGTGGAAGCGCTCTACACCTCCTGCAAAACCGAGCGCGTCCTCAAGACCAAGCGCAGGAGGGTCGGCCGGGCCCTGGCCACAAAGGCGCCGCCGCCAGAGCGCGCCGCCGCCGCCGCCGCCAGCCCCCGCCCGGGTTTTTGGAAGGACAAGCACCAACTTTGGCGGGGCCTGAGCGGAGCCGCGCGGCCCCTGCCAATCAGCGCGCAGTCCCCGCGCCCGGGCGCCGCCGTCGTGCGCCCAGCCGCCCATCTACCTCAGATTTTTAGCAAATACCCGGGCTCGCACTACCCGGAAATCGTGCGCTCGCCTTGCAAACCCCCTCTAAACTATGAAACTGCCCCGCTCCAGGGAAACTACGTCGCTTTCCACTCGGACCCTGCTTATTTTCGGAGCCTGCTGTGCAGCAAGCACCCGGCTGCCGCCGCCGCCGCCGCCGCCGCCGCCGCGGCCGCCGCGGCCGCCGCCGCCGCCGCCGCCTACTACCAGGCGTCGGCGGCCGGGCCCCAACCCAAGGCGGCGGCGAGCGCCGGAGGCCCCGTGAGCCTGACCTACCGGTGCAAGCGCAAGCGCGGGGGCGCCAAGGACTGCCTGCTGGAACCCCACGCCGGCGCCCGCCGCCTGCTTCTGCTGCCCAGGTCCTACAAAGCCAAGGCGGCGGCCGCGGCGGCGGCGGCGGCGGCGGCCGCCGGGGCCACTTGCCTGGAGAGGTTTCATCTGGTTAACAGCTTCTGCCCGCCTCCCCACCACCACCATCACCACCACCACCATCACCACCACCACCATCACCACCACCACCACAGGGCCCAGCAGCCGCAGCCGAATCACCACCCCCCTCATCACCACCGGCCGCAGCCCCATCTGGGCAGCTTTCCCGAGAGTTGCAGCAGCGACTCCGAGTCCAGCTCCTACTCGGACCATGCAGCCAACGACTCAGATTTTGGCTCCAGTTTGTCTAGCTCCAGCAACTCTGTGTCCTCGGAGGAAGAGGAGGAGGAGGGAGAGGAGGAGGAGGAGGAGGAAGAGGAGGAGGACGAGGAGGAGGGGGGCAGTGGGGCCTCGGATTCCAGTGAAGTCAGCTCGGAGGAGGAGGACTCGTCCACGGAGTCGGACTCCAGCTCCGGCTCCAGCCAAGTGTCAGTGCAGAGCATCCGTTTCAGGCGCACCAGCTTCTGCAAGCCTCCCAGCGTGCAGGCGCAGGCCAACTTCTTGTACCATCTGGCCTCCGCCGCCGCTGCAACCAAACCCGCTGCTTTCGAGGATGCCGGCAGACTTCCCGACCTCAAGAGTAGTGTCAAAGCGGAGTCGCCCGAGGAGTGGAATCTGCAGAGCTGGGCCCCCAAAGCGTCTCCGGTGTACTGCCCGGCCAGCCTGGGGAGTTGTTTCGCAGAGTTAAGGAACGATAGGGTATCTGAGATTACATTCCCACACTCTGAAATTTCCAGTACTGTAAAGAGAACTGAGCTGACAATTAACTGCCTGGCGGAGGGGGCCTCTTCACCTAGCCCAAAGACAAACAATGCATTTCCACAACAAAGAATACTCCGAGAGGCTAGGAAATGCCTACAAGCAACTCCTACTACATACTGTGCAGATAACAACACAATTGCTGCTAGGTTCTTAAGTAATGATTCTTCAGGAGTGGCAGCAAATTCAGAAAAAGATTCCAAAATCCCTCATTGCACTGAATTTGCTACGGATTTGCCCTCTTCGCCAACTGATCCCGAGGTGGATGCAGCAGCAGCAGCAGCAACTAAAGCCGAGAATCCCTGCACTGACACAGGCGACAAGACATTGCCATTTCTGCACAATATTAAAATCAAAGTAGAAGACAGTAGTGCTAATGAAGAATATGAACCTGACCTTATTACAAATAAGCTAAAGTGCGAGTGCAATGATACAAAGGGTGAGTTTTACAGTGTGACTGAAAGTAAAGAGGAGGACGCCTTGTTAACCACAGCCAAGGAAGGTTTTGCATGCCCTGAAAAAGAAACTCCTTCCTTAAATCCACTGGCTCAGAGTCAGGGCCTTTCATGCACTTTAGGTTCTCCAAAACCTGAGGATGGGGAATATAAATTTGGTGCCAGGGTGAGAAAAAATTACCGGACACTAGTACTGGGAAAGCGACCTGTACTTCAGACACCTCCAGTCAAACCAAATCTGAAATCAGCTAGAAGTCCTCGTCCTACAGGTAAAACTGAGACACATGAAGGAACACTGGATGATTTTACAGTTATAAACAGACGCAAAAAGGTAGCCAGCAATGTAGCATCAGCAGTGAAAAGGCCATTTAATTTCATGGCAAATTTTCCTTGTCCACCATCACTCATTATTGGGAAGGATGGGGATTTGTGGCCAGCATATTCCTTAAACACCACTAAGGATTCCCAACCTCCTCACAAGGCCCATCCTATATGGAAATGGCAGCTGGGCGGTTCTGCAATACCTCTTCCACCTAGTCACAAATTCAGGAAATTTAATTCATAAAAGCGTTTTGGAAGATATTTTCTTGAACCATATTCCCTTCCTTTTGTTGTAAACTGCACAGGATGCTTTGTACAAGTCCATTAATGTGTTACACCCCTTTTGGAGTCCTGGTTTATCGCATTTTGAAGACAGAAATCGGATTACTTTTTTTTCCATTGCGGGTTTTTTTTTTTTTTTTTTTTGGAGTAGGGTGGGGGCGGGGTGGGAGAAGGGTTGGTTTACATTCCACAGACTATACTTCAGGCTAAAGACTCAAGTAAAACTCAGTTATTACGGTAGAGCTGGAACACTTTACTGTTTCAATGCTAATAATGCACCTGGTACCTCAATTCAACTGCTACAAATAAATGTCAAAAGGTTGAATAATAAATATTACAATGAGCCATTAAGTTTATGCACTAGATTTCAGACCTGAAAGTGTAACTGTTAATTCAGTGAAAGTTTGTTAGGTTACATGGTTACACAGTGAGGTAGCAAGAAAGCCCAAAGTGTTCTCTACTGGAGGTCTTGTTTGTGGGGTATCTTTTTCTCCCCTCATTTCCTCTCCAAGAGTCGTTGCACTTATTATTATTATTTTTTTGAGTGGAAATATTGGGGAGTCCTGATTGAATGCTGGTAAAAGCTGCCTCTTATATACTGAGTAAAGTAAATATAATATTGTCTTTTCTTTTTTCTTTTTTTTTTTGTAAAGGGTGTGATTTTACTTTTACGGGCACTCCTTGCGATTGGAAAAGTCCTTTTTTGTGTTCTCACCCAAAATTTTAAATTAGGTGACTCTTACTACTGTCCTGCTTACCTTGTGGTCTGAACATGACTCCTCAAACTTGCAAAACAATGAAAATATTTCTCTTAATAGCGGAATATGTTATGGTCTGACTCTTTATAGTGACAAAGCAGTAAAAGTGACCGAGAAAAGTAAAATGGGTCAGAAGTATAAGAATACCCCAAATGAAAAATAACAGTTAGTTCAGGGCTTTTTGGTACCAGAACTCAGGCACTTGGATTTTATTACCTTTTACTTTCTCTGCATCTCTCTAAACTTCTATTTTCAGACCATCCTGTGTATAGAGCAGGAGAGTTTCTACTGCAAGTGACAATCAGAGGTGATTATCTATATTTGCACTTAAAATCAAAGTAGTTCAACATGCAAATGGTTAGGGTCTAGCCCTTGGTAAGGGCCATGCTGGTGTACTATGTTGTGATGATGAAAGCAGTAAATCAAAATTATGGAAATTTGCACTGTTGAAAAGCATGCTTTAGCTTTATTTTCAATTAAAAACACTGTTTAAAATTCCTGGTTCCATACATTTCTACTTATTCCAGATTGGAGAACAGTTAACAGGAATGAATGGTTTTGTTGACATTTTCACTTGTAATGTTTTTGCCTGAAAGAAATGCATTTATTGGGTGTAATGTTTTGTTGTAACACCATGTGATGAGGCCAGTCAGGTTCTGTGCAAAACACTGGTGGATTTCTTCCTAAATAACAACAAAACTTTACACACTTGTTACAAATCAAGTGCAAAAAGTTTCAGGTTTAAGAAAGTGAAGCAGAGATCACTTGCTATTTTGATGAAAGTTAAACCTAATAATTTTGGGTCCACCTCCCCTAGTCTGACAAATTATATATCTCAGATCTTTGCCATCTTAAACCTAAGAAGTTGCATATATAGATCATAAATCAGAAAACAAAACAAAACATCAATGAAATGTTTACTGTGTGAATTTAAGTCACTAGTTCTCATGGAAATTCAGTTTTTTTTTCTTAACCTTTTAATTCCTATTCCCTTTGAAATTTTCCTTTTGTCTATAAATGTTTCAGATAGATCTGGATGGTCTCAGCCCTAATTGCTGTATATGCTCTGTGGTTTTACTCTTATTGTAAAGGACAGAGTCTGAGAGTACCTGCATCCAAATACATTTGGATGGAGTAAACAGATGCTTTGAACTGCCTCCCTTCCTTTCCTTCTTGAATGTTGCCAGATGTAGGTTCAATGGATTTTTTTTTTTATTGGGATGATAGATATGGTCAAAGCAAAAATTGGGGGATGTTATCCTTGAATTCATGTTTGTGTAATTTCAAAGACCAGTACAAGTTACAGTTAAAGCTCCAGAAAACTGAACCATTGGCTTCTCAGTCAGTTCTTTCCTCTTTGGAAGGCAATACAGAATTTGGGTGCAGTGAGTTGTCCTGTAAAATCAATCTGTAAAAAGTGTGACATACACACACTGGAAGTCTGTAATTTCTACTCTTTAATTACTGCTAAATCAAGGAAGTTCAAAGTATGACTACTACATTTAGACTAGTACTTTTCTTGTTGGCTATGGAATCATTGTGCCTAAATTATAAATTGAGAATATATTTGAAGCTTACAGACCTTGGGTGTGGGAGGACTGCGAGATGGAATAAGCACAATTTAAAACAAATATACCCTATGGAATTTCTGACATAAAATATTGGCCTCCAGCTTTGACACTTGGTCTCCAGCCCTCAGAGAATCAATAGTTTCAGTTTATAGCAACTGGAGAATGAGCAGCATGGAGGCCGAGGCATTCCAGAGTGATACCATCAAAAGGAAAGAAATGAAATAGTCAACACAAATTTCACCCCACAGTATTACCACAAGCCAGCCAACCAGAGCAAAACCTGAGTTGGGGCTTCTGTTAGGAAAGTGTACCAAATGGTATACAGTAACTTGTAAATTCAAGGTATTCTTTCAATTTCTGGGAGCCCCTTAGCTGTTTTCCCATTCTGCTGTATTCTTAGTACAGTTTACTTCATTTTGGTTGGTTTATGATTAATGACAGTATCTAGATTTTCTAAGATGCTATAAATGTCCCATTTGTTCAAAAAGTTAAGCCTTATTGAGAGAAAAACAAAAGTTACCTCCATTGATAGATCGCATTTTTACATTTAAATGTTTTCAGGTGAGAGAATTTTTTTTAAAAAGGCACTATATGGTTCCAGGGTCACCGATTCCTGTGTCTAAAGCTCAACACTTATAGGTGTAAGAAAAATGCAGGAAAGGGCTCTTTTTCTGACTTTTTTGTGGAAACAAGTTATTTTTGGTCTCCTGTAAAAGTAGTTTCCTGATAAGACTGTGAAATGAAGATTTAATTATTTTTTTAAGAGATGTGTGTAGTCTGTCTTCCACAGTCAGGTTATCTGCCTTTTTTAGCAAATGCAGCGTGCTCTTTCTCAACTATTTACTTTTTAAAGTGGGTATTCTTTTGTACTGGCTTACTTGATTACAGTGGAGTATACTCAATAATGGTTGTTTATTTTAAAATCAACAACAAGGAGCCACCACTAAACAGCAATAACATAAACTAGATGGGCTGGTGTTTGGACTTTTATCTTATCCATGTCTGGGTGACTTTCAATGGTCTAGAAATTCCTCAAAGTTCCAGTCACTAGAATTGGAAGTTTCTGCTGATATGAGAATGCTAGTTTTGTGTGCATGCAGGGAGAGATGTAGACTAATTCCTCAAAAGCATTTTTTTTTCTTTCAAAGGAAACAAAAATCCTCTATTCTAAAACAAAAACAAAAACACAACCATTAAAAAAATAATAAAGTATTAGCATCTACAAAAGACAGAAAATGTGGTGAGTTTTGCTTCACCTTGAAAATACTTCCTGCTGAAAAGAATGTGAAAAAGGGAGCTCCTAGAGCCAAACTGGCGTGGCGTGGGGAGCAGGGATTTAAAGGCTCCCCCATCAACTAACCTCAGGAAACTGGCAAGGAGGAGCAGGGCTTCCACCTTAGGGAGTCCTCCGGGTCACCCGGGCCTTCGCCACGATTTTCCCCTTCCCTGTAAGGAAGCGCTATTTTTAATGCTAGCTTTGGTTTTGGTTTGCTCCCGAGGCCAGAGGGCATTTTGCAAACTAGCCTGGGGGGTGGGGACGTAGGGCAGATCTAGGAGGTGGGGGAGGGCTGCATCTTACCTGTTTGGCCCTCTTTTGCTGGAAAAAAAAGGAGGGGGGGGGCAGCTATCATTCTTTGCCCATGCCCTAGGCCCCCTCTCCTCTCTCGCTCCTTTTCAAACTGTGGCGGCCTCACAAGCTCCTACTTTAAAAGGCCTGAGATGTTTTGCATGAAGCCCTCACAATAGGGGTTGAGGGAATTGACAGTTTCAAAAACAAGGCGTTCAGTCCTTTCCAGCTGCCGGGCCCGCTCTCTCGCACCAACTCCTCGTCCCTCTCTGCTGGGGGCGTCCTCGGGAGCGGGCCGCCTCCCCCGCCCCGCCAGCCCGCGTTCCGGCCGCCCCACCCCGCCCCCAGGCTGTGTTTGTAAACAGGGGTCAGTGTCCAGGGGCTGCTGGCGCGGGGTTGGGGACTGGCAGGCTTTGGGGGGGGAAGGCAGGGGACAGCCGAGCAGGCTGAAGGCCGGCCCGGGAGCCGAGGGGGCGTCAGGGTCCCTTTCTCCCCCGCCTGCTCCGGCCACCGCGCTGACCCAGGGCAGCTCCCGGCTCTCTGGCCTGGGCCACTGCCACCACCAGAAAGATGTGCAAATGCCGCCATTTTGCACGGTGGCAAACAAATTTCTTTGTGACTTCTTTTCCCGCCCAGCTCTTGCTCTCCTCGGAATGAACCAACCCGCTCCCCGGGCGGAAAGGCCCGTACCCCCGTGCGCACGGCCCCCAGCGCCTTTCGTGCGGCCTCACTGCCCGGCGACCTCGTGGCCGGGCCTACCCGGAGCAGGGCAGGGGCGCCGGGGCGCGCGGCCGGCCTGGCCTTCTCCCCGGGGCCGGCCCTCGGGGGCTGGACCGCCTTCCGTCCCTTGGCGCTCCTTTTGTGTGGCCCGGAGTCATCTCCCACCCCCGCGCACGCACACGCCGCCTGGCCATTTCTCACCTTCTCGCCCAGGCCTGAGCTCTCTTCCCCAGGCAAATGGGGCCCAACTTTTCGCCTTGGGCGGAGGGCTGGCCAATGCCTCCAACTGCGTTTGCGGAACGCAAGTGGCAAAGGGATGGGGCTTCACTCTGGGGCTGCCGGCGGGGCTGCGAACGCCCCCTGGGAAGTGGCCCAAGAGCCCAGACCGGGAGTCGGGGGAGGGCGCGGGCGCGCCGGCGAGGCCCGGCGGAACCCCCCAAGTCGGGGAAACGCGATGCGGCCAGGCCTACTTCCTTTGGCGCCGTGGTTCCTGTCCCTTGGAACCGCTCAGTGCATCTGAAAGTGGAATGATGACCTGGAAACGGGAAACGTGAGACAGTGACCTGGAAAGCCAGCCTGGGTTGGGGAGGTTGGAGCGCAGCAATGCAAACAAAGCTGCTTCGAGAGGAAGAGGGGAAACAGAGGTGCACCGCAGACAGGTCACAGGAAAGTGCAACAAGCTTGTTTTCCCGGGTGTTTAAGATGCAGTCCCAGTTGTAAAGTGTGTGAAATTACGCACTGGTCTCTAAAGAGTGCCTAATTTATAGTAAATAGCAAGGTCTTTGTAAATGGCTTTATTATGTTGTTTCTTGTTAATTGTTGAGAAAATCCCCATTGTTGAGTGTGAAAGGCTTTATGAGCTAACCTGGTCCTGGCGCAATCAGAGGGCAGTAAATGGCCGCTCGGCCTCCGAGGCCCAGGGCGGAAGCTGACTCCGGCCGGGAGCGCCACGGCGACCCCCGGAGACGCTGCGGGACCTGGGAAGAAAGTGGCGAGGGGGTCCGGGCTTTCGTGGATGAGAAGGCGTGTTTTGAACTCGCGAGCCCACGAGAGCAGCTTGCTGAGTGCTGCGAGGAGAACCGGGCGGGCCAGGGCGACCCAGGCGGCGAGGCCGCGGACGGGCGCAGGAGACCCGGCGCCCCTCTCCGGTCACAGCCTGGACCGCAGGCCGCCGGCCCCGGACGCGGGCTCGAGCCGCGCTGCGTGGGGGGGGTGGGGGAGTGGAACTGGTTCTTGGGCTTTGTCTCCAGTTCTCCGGCCGCGTGGAGCGCGGGATCGGGCCGGTTCGGCCACGCCTGCCGAACGCCCAAAAATGCAGGGCCGGGGACTGGAGAGGCTACAGGCAGAGAGGTCCCTGAAGGAGGGCTCCAGACCCCTGCCTGCGCCTGCTCGTCTTTTGTTTAAAGCTTTCTTTCTCCTTTTCTCTCTCCCTCTTTCTCCCTTTCTCTGTCACGCGCGATCTCTCTCTCTCTCTCTCTCTCCTTTTCTCCCTCTCCGTCTCCTTTAGGAACCTGAAATGGACACAGAAGACAAGAGAAATAAGAGGAACCGTTTTTGGTTTTGTGCGTGTGTGTTTTTAAACAAGGGAAAGGATTTCTTCTTTCTTCTAAGATAAGATATTCCCATCTCCTTTTCCCATCTCCTCCAGTTCTCTTTCCAGCCAGTTGGGACCCGGGAAGGGTATGGGCTACCCTATAAGGCGCTGGGTTCATTTGATTAACTTGGAGGGGAAGACCCCGCCGGGCCCTGCAGGCCTGGAGTGGGCGGGCGGAGAGCGCCTCCCTGGGCTCGGCCCCGCGGCCTTTCCAGGACTTAAGACCCGGTGGGTCGGGGGGAAAAGCAGCAGCAGCCTCTCCGCAGCCTCTGAGCTCTGACCGTGCAGCTTGAGGGAAGGGAATTTCTTCGAGAGAGCCGGCACTGGGGGTTGGAAAACCCTGGGTTAGGTGGACGTAAGGGCTTGGACGTTAGCGAATGCAAATCACAAGGAAATGTTAATTCCAGTCAGAAAAACCTATATTCAGCTATCTTCCTTCCCTTCTAAGATGGCCCTCTGCTTGCGCACTCTCGCTCTCTCACCAAATTAGCTATTACGCGAAATCCCCTTGGGTTTAAAGCACTTGTTTCGCGGATTCGCGTACAACCCATATTAACTATGCACTTTCTGCTATTCCTCTTGTGACTGGCCCTGCCTCTTCCTTCTTTGCGGAGAGTATGATGAATTTTATTTTAGCCCAATCGATGCGTGCAAATACTGGGATAACACAGCCCGTACTCCTGCGATGGAGGCTGTTTTCAAAATTGAGTTTAGGGATCAATATTAAGTCGAAATGCTCCAAATTGCACGAATTCACCAAATTCAAGCCTTGGGCTCCCAAGCCCCTTTCCTGATTAACGCACTCGTGGGCCGTTAACTGCGGTTCCACCGTTCCTGCTTCTCAAAACAGTTTGTTTTCATCATGTGTCTTTGGCTTTCCCTAAAGATCACTCCAGTTTGTTTAGAAAAACAGGATCCCAAAACGTGTGGAGTTAAACCTCCGTCAATGGCTTCCATGGGGGAACTGCTGACTGCCATTCCTTTTCTTTCTCTACCTAGAACCTAACAGCAGCACCTAAGATTGCCAGAGTGGGTGCTCACAAAACGTTTGCCAGGTTGAATAAATGTTTCACTGGTCAGGGAGCGGCCCTGTCCTGGGACACTACTTGACTCCCACGACTTCTTCCCCCAGAGCCGAGCTATTGGGGCTGTAGCACAGCAAGCTCCCTATTCTTTGGTGGCTGCAGCCAAGGCTTCAGGACAGACTGGTGCCTAACTGGGGGAAGGGCACTGGTTGTCCCCTTGCAGGGGACGTTAAGGCCAGAGAGGTGGAGGGAGAGAGGTTTCAAAAGGAAATTAGGAGAGCCTGCTGCCTGCAGATGTGTGTGTGTGTGTGTGTGTGTGTGTGTGTGTGTGTGTCCATGTAGTCTGAAAAGAACAGCTACAAGGGAAACAGGCCAAGTACCTGAGATGCTAGGGTATTCCCGATTCCTTAGCTCCTGCTACCTGGATCTTCCTTCAGTTGAGAGGACTGGAGCAAGACAGGAAGAGGTGGAAAGAAAGTGGCAGGCAGCCTAGAGGCTCTCCAGTAAGATCCAGTTATTCATCGAATCAGTGCCATCAGTATGTTTGTGTTTGACCCTCTTGGATGGAAGAGGCTTAGCAGTCAATACACTTAGGCCCTAAAATGTCGCCAGTCTAGTGCAGAACAACTGCTCATGGGTCTGCAAGGCCCTCCACAGCCAGGATGCTCAGAAGGAAGGGAGGGAAACAGAGGGGAAACCAGCTGAGTGGCTGCCTGCCCTCTTCCCCAAGCCATCAACACAAACAGACAAACAAACTCAATTTTCCTGGAGTCTGGGCTGTTGGGCAAGCACATGTGGGGCATGGAAGGGTTGGAATATAATTCCCATTGTTAGTGCTTGCCCTCTTTAAGATCAGTTTAAGTTAGCTCCGGGAACAACACAATACTTATGATAAGTGATGAGCAGTAGCAAGGAAAAGCAGTAGGGAAGAGAGAGACTGCACCAAGCTTAGGCAGAAGCCCTCCCTCCTTCCTGTGAAAGTTAGACATGATGCAAATATGTAAGGGATCTTGAGGCTACAACTTGGTCAGGAGGCAAGAGTTTCAGTCTGAAATGACTGGAAAGGACCTAAATTCTTGGATCTCCCAGGAATAAAGGCACATTTTACGTTCATTCTCCCTTGCGTTTCTCTAGATTTCTCTTTTTCCCTCCCTTTCAAAATGAATACCCTCATTGTCATTGGTGCAAATGTGCAAGATTTGTTTTCTTCCTCTACATTGAATCCAAATGTGCAAACCAGGGGATGGTTAAGCTTTCAAATGCCTGGTTATTAGATCCACTCAAAGTAAAAACCTGCATGCTATAGTAGAAATTGCCATAGCCAGTTTTTTTTTTCTTCTTCCTTTATCATCACTTTTTTATCTTCTACCTTCTCAGCTTGTCCTCTTCTTCCCCTCCCCCTACCTAACACTGCACCCAAGAGGAGACTTCATGGGGGAATACCAACAGTTAGCAACATTTTCTCCAGAGGTGGAAAGAGGGTAAAATCTGGACTTAAAGCAATGCTGATAGAGGCGGCGTGGGAGCCTGTGGTGACCCTGAGCTTCCTTGCTGGGGTGAGGGGCCAGAGCTTCCCAGCCTCTTGTCCTGCATGTGCTGAGCTATTCCGGTTAGGCTATAAAAAACAGTGTGGAGGAGGGTTCAACTCCATAAACACCCAGCTATGGTTCTAACATGGAGTACATTGCCAGATGCAAATGCAAAGAGATACTTTTAATTTTGTTCCAAGTGTTATACATCATGTGGCAAAGTGGTCTTCAGAAAGCCAAATTTGATTTTTATCTGTTATAATAAAGACTTTTAAAAAGCGACCTTAAAAATATATGATTGAGAATTAAAAGGGTGTATGTCACTAATACCAGAGTGTTTCTCATCTGAGTTTAAAAGGAGAGGTGAAAAAAAAAAGAGAGGTGGTACTTTTCCACCCCTCCTAAATAAGGAAAAATTTTAAGTAGAAGAGCTTGGTTAACATGTGAATTGTTCAATTGCTTTGCTGCTCATACAATTCCAGGAAAATAAAAATATTTTAATCCTTGTTTTTTAAAATCTTTTTACATCTTATGTTTTGTAAATTCGGGAATCAGTCATACACGCCTGCCATCTTCTTTAGAAAAATGACCTAAGAAACATCTGCTTTCCCTGAAATATCAACATTTCCTATTATATTATACATTTTGGTCTGTGGTTTGTAGTTTAACAGTACCATTGAATAGGAGAAAAACAGAACTTAGTTTGTATAATTTAAATGGGAGGAAAAGATACCTTATTATATAGACTTAGGGAGGTTGCCAAGGGCTTCTAAAATCTTGTTCTTTGTATCAATCTCTAGCTGATTTATCTGAATAGGATCCAATCCTACATAACATGTGGGCTACATATAATATTCTGACACAATAGAAGGATTTCTAGAGGAATTGGAAGCATCCCGATGGTGGATTTCCTATCTCTTCCTGTTTTGAAACATTACTTTAGTGTATACTCCAAGGTTGATTTTAAATATGGTCTTCTTCAAAAAAAAGAGTGCAAAAATGATTATTAAGAGAAAGGAAAGCAGGAAATCTTTTATAAATACTGTTAGGACCATTGATCCCAGTTACCTGCTATAATGTGAATGGAATCATTATGGCTGTTCCATTGACACTGTTTCTTCATTCAGGATCCTGGCCAAAGGAATAGCATGTTGATGTGTAAAATTCTAGCCAAAGATAAGCCATTACAATGGAAATCGCGATGTGCAAAGTCTCATTGAAGCCTATGAAATTGAGTGTAATATCCATACCGCATTCTCATCTGCTTGCCCCAGGATTTAGTATGCGGCTCTGCATTGAAATGAGATTATGCATATAAAATGCCAATATAGAATACAATGCCCAATAAAACATTAGAAAAGCAACTTACAGCCCACATACATGGGCTTTACTTAAATTGGAACTTCATGTGCAAAGTAAACCATAGCGCCATCAGAACACTAAATCTACACAATGTCCTCACTCTGGTTTTTCCTGCTGCTTTCTGCATGATTCCCCCCCACCCCCTCCTATCCAAACACAATTCTTTTAAGGGCACTCTTCAAATCATCTAACAATTCCCAAAGGATATTCCAGGAGTCTCTTAAAGTGTCTTTCTAAATTAAAAGGCCCCGAACAATTTAAGTGCATTTTTGAACCAAAAATATCAGAAAGTATTTGGACTTGCAAACCTATGGGGGTGTGTGTAAAAAAGAAGAAAGGGGCCAAAGAGAAACCGGCCCCACAGTGGATTACAAGGTTATGGGACAGGTCACTAGGAAAGGGAAATAAAACCGAACGTTAGGTTGGGCTTGTAAATTATGCACCTTTCAGGGAAAGCGGTTTTAAGGTCTCTTCAGTCAAGGGTTTTTTTTCCCATCCATTTTGCTATTAATTCTTAACTCTTGGTAGGCAGCTCTTTAATGAGGTTGTTTGTGGCAGGTTAATTTTCTCCAAACTACTGAGCTCCTCATTTTCCCTTTTAAGTGCAGTGCTGCCTAGAGCTTTCAGTATTTTCCATACCAGAAAACAAAATAAACGTGAAGTTGTCGGCGGCGCTGGGCTGAGAATTAAAGGCTTTACTTATGTGGACAGAAAAACAGAGGGCCTGGACAGATGGGAGTGGGAGGGTAGAAATCAGGCTGAGTTGAGGGCATGAGGGAGAGAGAATTCGGTCTTAGGAGAGCGATGACCCAGGGAGTGTAATATATTAAATATTGCAGCGATCGATTTCAATATCCCAAGTGGACACGGGAATAAAAATTCACCAACAAGCTGAAGTGATTAGGAATGCTTTGTTGCGAGGGAAAAAATGTGATTTTCTTCAGATCCTTTTTGTTCAGGTTAGAAGAAGCATAGACAATCCACGTCTAAGCTTTGGACTCCCAGTTTGGGATATAACTCTAAAGGTTAGTCCTATGTCAACGGTGCTTCTGCGTCGTGAAAAGATGAGCCTTTGTACTAAGGAGGATTAAATATCATCCACAATTACAGGCTGGTGCCTCTAGGAGCTTTCCTCCCAAATCAGAGAAGGGTACATTTTGGAAAGGCTACTCCTTTCCTGTGTATTAGTCTTTGTTTCAGTGGCTCTGGGACAAAGCAGTTGCGTTTGCACAGTTCTTTCACTAAAATCCAGGGGAAAATGCACTATATAGTTTAGAGAGGGTTGCTTCACAATAGCAGGACATAAAAACAGCAGTTGGTGCTATGTAGGGAAGAAATATTTTTGAAATGTCATTCCGGGGCCAAAAGTATGAAACCCGTCGTATATCCAGGCACAAATACTCACTGCTGCACATGATTGTGTTAGTGACTTCAGAATTGGGTGGGATTTTCTGTTCCTTTTTCTACCAAATCCAGCTCTTAGACATTCATGCTATGAACTGTGTTTCCCTCAGTCCAGGAATCTGTTTAGGGATTTGGGGTCATCACTGAGGAGGCTGCTTGGGGTGGGGGATTGTTTCCAGTCACAGCCTAACGGGCAGGGCCTGGGCTCTTCACACTGGGGACACCGAGTCTGCTGCTAGGAACACACTGCTGGACGTCTGCACGCGGTGGCCACCACAGCTGCCTCCTCCTTCAGTGTGTCTGCCACAAATCTGGGAAAGAAATGCAGCATCATACGAAGGATTTCTTTAATGAGGATGAGTTCCTCAGAGTGACTGGGGGCTCTGGCTGCTGTTCAGGCCTCTCCTTCCCTCTGCCAGATCCCATTAAATCCTTCCTTATACACCAGCCTGAGGTTGGAAAAGCACACCCTCACGCCCCCGCCGCCGCTCCCTGACCCAGAAACTGATCTCAATTTTACCCTGGTAGCTGAGTGAGGATGAACTGGAAGGTCTGAGTAGGCTGGAATCCCTGAGTAGGGCAAAACAAAATATACCTATCTCTATCTATCTATCCTCTATCTTACCCCCTCCCTTCTCTGCCATCAGTCTTCCAGTCTTCTAATCATCTTCCATCCTAGTTAGGATGACTAGCTCCCACTTGGAGCATGGTCCTAGGGACTAGCCATATTTCCATATGAAGCTCTTCTTCACAGCAGTAGAAGGCAGTAGAAGGAAACCTAAATCTCCCATTTCCTTTGCCCCTAAGTTGAGCCGACCCAAGTTGAGCTGCGTGAAGGCCGAGGTTGCTTGTGCAACCGAGCACTTAGGCTCCTGCGGCTGGAAACTACCAGACTCTCTGTGGAATGATGACCGCCTACAGGGAGGCTGATTCTGCCCTATAAAGCTGTTTACTTCCCTAAAGCTACATAGGTCCTTCCTCTCTTGAGGTTGGGGAGAGTGAGTAGGTTGGGTCCATTCAGGTCCAGGAGCAAACTATCACTCAAAAAAGTTACTTTGAGAAGCTAGGGTTCATGAAACCAGTTCTCTCTCTTCCTGAGTGTGGGAAAGACTGAGTCAGGGGCAATTTGGATAAGAAAGGAATCTCTGTTTTGCTATGGTCCCCCTTTGGCCTTCTTTTAGTTTGCATTTCTTTTTCTTCTCCTTCTTCTTCTTCATCATCATCAATGTCACATCAGGAAGAACAGCGGGTTGAAGGCACCAGCGGACTTGCAGTGTGAGGGCCTGCTGAAGCTGACTTGAGGCCTGGCTGTGTCTGGACAGGTGGCTCAGAGCGCAGAGATGCCTGCTCTTGTGTGAGGAGAGGAAAGCTGGAGAGAAGGAATCTCCTGGGTAGGGACTCTCTGTCCCAAGTTCCCTAGGAGCAGGTTCTGCATCCAGGCCCTAAACGCTGAAAAACCTGCTCTGCTCTGCTGTAAAGTACCTGTTGCTTAAAGCTGCTTGGGGAGCCCTTGGGCCCCTGCCCTATTGTAAGTCTTGGGGGTTAGGTCTGGCTTCCCCTGGGGCTGCTGGATTCACCTGTCATTACGCTCACTGCCCAGGGACCCTGACAAACCTCCACAATGTGGGTCTGAAAAAGGGTGCTTAAGGTTCACTGATCTGTGTGTAGAACTTTGCAAAACTGCAAATAAGCGAGAAAATTTGTCTATTCTTGGGAAGGGAAATACAAGTTTGCACTTCACATGGAAGCATGAGAAAAAGTGTGTGTGTGTGGGGGGGACTTCTGGCCAAAAGCCCCACTGTAATCTCCAGAACAATTTCATTTCCTCTGCGGCACCCTGGCTACCCTAGCCGAGGCCTGCGAGAGGTCAGGGAGGAGAAGAAGCTTAAAAGCGGGGATGGGGAAGAGGAGAGGTGGCGAGGCCCTTAGCAAGGTCTCAGGTGAGGGCCAGGCCGGCTGCTGAGGAGGGGACCGACAGGATGGAAGGCCGCAGGACGGGGGGAGGGACAGAGCCACGTCTTTTGGAAGGTTTCGGTGTTTTCGAGAGGGGTTTTTCGCAGGAATTCGCACAGCCTGCCTCCGGGGCAGCCCGCTGGCGCTCTCCCCCGCCCCTTCTCGCAGAGCAGGTCACAGGGAGCTCGGGTTTCCGCGGAGGCCCCGCGCCCTGGCCGCCCGCGCTGCGCCCGCCTCGGCGCGCAGGCCTTTCCCGCTTGCTGAGAAAGGGAAAAGCGCGCGCCCCGGCTCGTGCGGGCTGGAGCGTGTCCGTGCCGAGGGAGATCCGGTGCTCCGGGGGGAGCCAAACTGCCCCGGCAGGCCCTATAAATCCGGCCGGCCGCGCAGGCGGGAGAGGGCACTCCTGTCGGGGCGGCCGACATCCCAGGCTGTCGCGCGGCTTCTGGGAACCCGCGGGCTGCTGAGAGAAGCAGGCCCCGGGAAGCTCGTTCTCTCTCCCTCCAAAGGGTGGTTGGGACTTTTGAACCCTTTAAAGTGATTGATCGTGTCCCACCAGAGAGCGGCTCCACCCCCGTCCCCATCTCCACCGCCTTCCCTTGTCACCTCGGCTCTAAGTGTGCGCGGAGACACGCGGGCGCGAGGGTTGGCGCGTTTGGAGATGCGAGCCGCAAACGCGAGCATTTGTGTATGAATGCGTGTCAAACAGGCAGGGCCAGAGCGGCTGTCGCGATTTTGGATGAATCCTGGTGTAAGAACCCATTACGGGAGGGTAGGAGTCGCGTCTCTGCGCCCAAAGCCCTCTAAGAGGAAGACGTAAGCGACAGCTATTCCCAGGAAACCGTCCCGGCACGCCCGCCTCCCGCCATGGAAGTCCTCGCAGGAGCCGGGCTCCGCACTGGGAGCCTTCAGGGAAGTCAGGATGAAGGCTCACAGCCTCTACGTGAAGTTGGTCATTAATTTGGGCTGCTCGGAGCCAGTAACACACTCAACGCCTCTGGCTTTGGGGATTGTCTCGGAGCTGGGACCCAGGCGTAGGCGACCCAGGGCTGCGGATGGGAAATGCGAGTGTTGGAGGCTCTGGGATGTGTCTGAGTGGGCTGGGTAGAGCTCGCGGGGCAAAGGTTGGCTCTTCCTCGCCCCAGATAAATTCTTGGTTAACTTGTGTAGACTAAACACATTAATGTTATTAGATGGGGTAAAATAGAAGGGGTTGAAAGTGGGGGGCATGCCAACTGGACCCAGACCCGGTCATACTTCTCTTCCGGTGACAAGTCAGGATGCTTCCAACACGAAAATAGAAATGTAACATTCAACTGGACGAATTAATTTTTGACGGATTTACGGTATGATTTTCTTTCAAGCGGTATTCATCGGTTCTTTCGATCAGTAGTGCGGTCCAAAGGCAGAAATATAAACAAGCACTTTCTGCTTTGCGGACCCCTTAACAGTATCTCCCAAAGAAAGACCAAGACACTTTGTGAATTTTCCCCAGATAATGCCTCATATTCCGAATGACTGATCAGAGAACTCCGGTATTGTTAAATAAAATGAGAGGAAGGCGAGTGACGTGGGAGTCGAACAATGGCATTTCTGAATCAGTTTGCTTGATTGACATTTGGGAGCTTCATGACCCCAGGGAATAGGACTCTTTACGGTGAATACACCAAAACATCAACCAAGATTAGAACTCTAGATCCTGTTTTAATCCCATTTCAGTCTAAATTACAGTGGGAAAATATAAAATCTAAGAGGAGAGAATTACTCCATCATATATTGACCTAAAGTTTTAATTGCTCCAAGGGGGAAATAAAAGTGGAAAACCAATATTCTTTTCATCACTTTAGGAATAGCACTGACAAGTAAAGTTTAAGTGTTTGGGAGGGTAGGTACTAAGAATATTTAAGTGGTGTAAAATATTTTATATTTATTTCGGGAGACATACTGGAGAAATGTATAGGGAGATTTTATGCATATGTGAGAGAAAAAAATATAGTCCCCCTCTGTTGGATAAAAAGTGAGGCTCATCAGCAAACTGATGCTAAGAAATAATTAGATACCTTTAAGGTGGACTCTAAATTTCCATTATTATTTGGAAGGCTTCTCTATTTCGTGGGAGGGGAAATTTTTTTAATGCCAAAAGTTGTGTTAAATGTAAATTTAACCCAGGAAATTGTTGAGAGCCAATCTTCAAGTTGGAAAAACGGAATGTGTTTGAGCAAAGTCTATTTTTAACCACAGAAAAGTGTGAGATAGTGTGGGCTCTGTGTTAGGTGGGAGTAGAGTCTATGGCAACTTCGCTTTACAAAAAACATTGATTCTTCAATGGAACTTATCCTCAAACCTCAGAAACTTGAAAAATAGGAAGTTTTAAGTATTATATATTAAACTGAACCGATGCAACACAGAAAGACGAAGTTGTAGTAAAAGATGTTACAGTTACATTCTCCCAATTTTTAGCAGATAAACTACAGCAAAGGGGAATGTAACAGGAAGACATAGAAATAGACCAAATATGTTATAAATAATGGAATAGAAAGGGTTGTTGCACAATATGGGTTCACAATCTTATATTTTGAGGGGTAGATTTTAATGAGAAGCCTCTCTGTTGCATGGGAATTGGGAAAAATAAGAATTATTTACGCAAGAAGGAACAAAAATTAATTATTAGGAGCTCAGTAATCACCAAATAAACTCTGAGCTTTGAGGTTAAAAATAGACGACTATCTTCATGTTCAATTATACAGTATCAATTACTAATACAACTGATGTTTCAGCATCTCAGCGAGACCAGATACCATCTTCTATGGAGATATCTTGGTATTAATTAATGACTGCTTTATTCTCATTATTCACAAGGAAAAATAGGGGTCGTGTCACATTAAAATTAAGATTATCTTAGTTTATCTGGGCCCTTAAAGATCATTCAAAGTAATTATATTTTGAATTAACAGAGGTAGGCAATTTATCTCGTTATTATTTTTGTTGTTGTTGTTCAAAGACAGAAAATAAAGATCAGAAATAAGCAAAGTTTCATTTTTGAAGATAGGAAGAACCAAACAAACATGTCTTGACTTCTGCAATATTTCCCTTGCTAAAGGGGGAATGAGGGAACTGTATAAGACGTGACTTTGCAAAGTCAAGTCCTTTTTAAAAGACTCGGATCGAAATTCTTGCTATGCAACAAGGATTCAGGTTTGATTAATTTTCTGCAAGCGACGTGACAGCGGTGTTTTGAAAGATTAATTAAAATTGAAGTGATAGGGAGCAGGAATTCAACCTGCAGAGGCGTCCCAGGCGCCTTGGGGGGCTTATGCAAGCGAGTCCCAAGCTCAAACTACGGGCTTTCCCGAGCCTGGGACGCAACTCCCCGTCTCCTGGAGAGGAACGCGGAATTTGGCAAGGCGCCCGCCTGGCCGCCTGGCATCCCGAGCTGGCCGCCAGCTCTCGGGGGTGGGGACGGGGTGTGTCCCGGGGAACCCGCTGCCGAGAGGACTGCTGGCGCGGCTCTCGACGAGCCAGTGAGGTCCAGGGTCACGCTGAGAGGCCGGAGGGGACTCCAGAAAGCCTCGAGCTGATAGCCCCGGGCCTCCCAATTTCCGGGGGTAGGGGGACACCTACTTTGTACCCGGGCTCGTGCGGAGCCCCCTCTACAGTCGCGAGCGTGCGGGCGCGTGGAAGGCGAAGGCGCATCCCCAGAGACGAGGACGTGAAGGGCTCGGCCGCTGGGCTGCGGCGGCCGGGCCGGGGCGCAGGCCTGCACCGGCAGTCCTGCCTCGTCGGCGGAGACTCGGAACTCTGGGAGGCCCTTCACTGCCCGACTCCCCTTACCTCTCCGCTCACTCCCGCCCCGGGTTCTCCCCTCCCCCCCGCAACCCTGTCCCCTCGCTCCACTACGCGACGCCTTCGCCGGAGTAAGAAATTAGCTGCTTGCAACTGTAACTGTACTGAAGGAGATACAATCCGCGGGAGCCCTCGGGGTCGCGCGCGGCAAAGTGGCGATGCGGGTGGCGCCCCAGAGGGTAGGTAGGGGGAAGCCGGGGGCGTTTGTTTGCACTTCGCCTCCCCGGGGCGCCAACTACAGTGTCCCCTTCTCTCGACCTGGGGGCTCAGGTCCTGACCTTGAGGCCGCGCCGCGCGGGGCTCTCTCCCGGCTGCAAGGGCGGGCTGGGTTGCGCGCCAGCGGGTGCCCGGGCCGTCCGGCAGGGGCGCTGGCCGGGCGGCTTCCCGGCTGGGGCGGGCCCTCCGCCCTGCGGCGGCGCCGGGAAACCCCTGCCTCTGCAGCGGGTCCCCGGGGACGCAGCCTGAAAGTGTCCCCGGGGATTCTCCGTGCCGCGGTGGCAACGTGGTTTCTCCTCCTCCTCGCGTCTGCCTCTCCCACCCTCTTCCCGGAGACCTCGGAGCGGCGGCGAAGTGGGAAGGGAGGCGGGTAAACACACGGCGAAGGCCTGGGAGCGGGAGCTGGGGGACTCCGGGTCGAAAAGGAGGCACTGGGATGCGGAGAGGGGGCCGGGGGCCAGGGGGACTCGGCTGGGGAAGGCTGGGGCGGGGGGCGAGGCGAGAGTCCCCTCCCTTCCGAGTGGCGCAGGGGGACCTCTTCCCCGGGGAACCCCCACCCAGCAGCTCCCAACCTCGAGAACAAAGGGTCTGGGAAGCACGGCCGGGGTCGCGGAGCGGAGGTGCAGGGAGGCAGGAAGGCAGGCGGTGGGGGCAGGGGAGGACGCCTCGCCACATTTCCTCTCCCGGCCGAATGACGGAAAAGCTCCCTCCAGCCAACGCCTCACTGAGGCCGCTTCAGAATCCGGGAGGGTTCGGGTTCCTTACCTAACGGCTGCACTCGCTCCCTTCCTCCCCCAGCGTCCCCACCCCCTCCGGGGACTGCGGCCCGGGAGCCGCAAGGCAGGCGGCGCGCCGCGGCGCGGGCGGAACCGCGGGGCAGCAGCGCCCCCTGCAGGTGCCGGGCGCCTCTGTAGCCGCCGCGCCGACTCTTTAAGGTGGAACCGGCCTCGTTCCCCACCCGCGCGTTCGGCTCTCCCGCAACCGTGCTTCCACCCGCGGAGTCTCCCTCGAGAAGCGGGCCTGGCAGTCCAGAACGGTCGGAGGCTGCTGGCTCCTACTGCTATTTCCTTGACCCCTTGGCCCCGCTACCTGAAGGTCCTCGTCCGCGGATGCCCCGGTATCGATTTCGACAATCACCATTGATAATTCCCTGCTGGTATAAAAAGAGGCTAAGTCATGCGTCAGGGCTGAAAGACGAAAACGGCGTTTCTTTAACTTGAAAGCAAACTTTTATTTTCGTTTATTAAAAGCAGAAGGCCACCAGGAAAGGGTCGCCGGGGGTTGGTGACCTGTCCATGGGTCTTTCAGATGTAAGTGTTCAGGATGAGCCTGGCCGGTCCCGGAATCGCATTCAGCGCCCACACCCCGCAAACTCCTGGGCAGGTGCCGGTGCAAGAGGCCGGGGAGGAGCGGCGGGCCCACAGGAAACCTCTCCTTGTGCACCTCCGGCGCCCCTGGCTTCAGCTCACTCTCGCCCGGATGCTTTATTTGGTGAAAGCAAGGAACGTAGAGAGGATCGAAAAGCAGTTTTTCTTTCTTTCCTTTTTCCCTTTTAACTAAAGAGTGTGCGTGTGAACTCATCGTTTCTTGGGTATAAGTGACCTCAACGAACTCGAGATTCTTGGGGAAAACCTACGAGCATCGAGCAGGGCACGAACAAGCCAACTCCGGTTCCGGTGCCATCTGCAGTAAATTCCTTTTCTTTGCTCTTCCCTCTTCCGCGTCTTGGAGAGGGGTCCCCCAGGGGTTGTCACAGGATTTCCGCACACCCAGGATCCGGACTCTCAGAGGAAAGCTCAGGTCCCGGCGCCGAGAGGGCGCGGGGGAGGGGAGGCAGTGCCGGCCCGGAGCGTGAAGTTTACCTGCACAGAGGGAACCGGCCTTCCCCCTCCCACCACCCCCACCCCACCCCACCCCACCCCACCCGACCCCACCCGACCCCACCCGGCGCGCAGTCTCGGCTCCGCCCTGCCGGGCCCCGCCCCAGGGAAGCCGAGGCCGCAGGTCGGGCCGCAGCGGGAGGAGCTCGCCCCGGCAGGTGCCGCAGGGTCACGCCTTTCCCGGGGGTTGCAAACCGCAAGCGAAAGTCGAGGAGGGCTGGAGCTTTCCCTCTAATCCGTTTTACACTCTGAAAACCGCAAAGCTGTCGCCTAGCCGGCCACTTTTTAATTGGGAGGCAAACAGACGAAAAACCAAAACAAGCGCGCGAGCTGACTTTCCCTGTGTTTTTCCTTCTCAACGAAAAGCCCGCTCTCTGGTGAAGCGGAAAACGGCTCCGCGCTCACATTTGCTCTCTTTGAGGTCTGTACTGGCGGCGCCCCCAGCGCAGGGGGCAGCCTGGACTGGGCCCTCTCACCACCCTCTTCCCCCAACTCTTGGGTCTCCACGCGCATCTCGTCCCCCCACGGGTCACGCCGAGGCCATACGAGCCGTGCAAGCTCCATCCTGCGCTTTCTCGCTCGGGCTGAAGGGCAGATGTGGGTGCTTGGGTGTTGGGGGCTCCGAGGGCTTTGAATTATCCCCAGACCCAGGGTCCCCCGACGCCAGGCGCGGGAGGAGGAGGGCTTTGGGCCTCCAGTCCGGGGGCTCGGAGACCCCAGGCCGACCACAAGAAGCACTTGCCGACGCGCTTCGAGTCTCGCAGTTTTCCCTGGGGGAAAGCAGAAGTTGGTGGCCACACCGCGCGGCGCCAGAGCAAGCTCTCAACTTGCCGCGAGCCCTGCCGGCGGTGCTCAGCCCCCGGGGGAGGCGCCGGAGAAGCAGGAGAGCAGAGGGCGGGGTACGGGGGAGGCCGCCCGGGTCAGGTGGGCCGAGTCCCAAGATAGTGGGTGTCCACTTATCACGTTGATGTGTTAAGAAAGGTCCTATGTGTTAAGAAGGGTCTTTCGTGGAAAATCCTTTTTAGTCAAATTAGTGGTCGTGGAGGTACAAGGAGGGAAAGAAGGCAAAAGAAAGGAGACGGACCTTATTTAAAAAGAAAAACTGGGGAAAATGGAGTGGTCAAATTGTGGAGAGGAAGGGAGGGAAGGAAGGATGGAGGAGGCTTTCCTTCTTTGTTCTTTAAAAGCCCGAGCACTCTCTTTCTAAATCAAAATACAGAGAGCCAGTCTTTCTTGAAGCATGGTTAGGTAGCTAAGAGATACTGCTCATTAGTTCACTTTTAAAGCATTTGCTGGGTTGAGCAAAATTTTTAGAAGGTTCTTTCTCACCAGCCCCAGACTGAGCTCAACTCATTTTAATTTAAAGCAGATTTGAAATAAAAATTTCAGAAGAGAAAATGTGTGTATGTATCTGTACACGTATGCACATGCAACAGAGTTTGTATTCCCTCTAGTCTATTTCTAAGACAAGCAATTCTATAGTAAATTACATATGACGCCTGATTTTTTTCCTAGTATTGTATTGTCACCAGAGAGAAGAGTCCTGGGTTATCTTTCTCTCCATTCCCCATTAATAAATCTAAGAGAGAGAACCATTATATGATTGTGGCTCCTTTCCCCTCTCTTTCTGGCTTTCGTTCCCACACATGAACACACACACAGAATATACATTATGTGCTTCCCTAGTCAGCCTGTAATGTATCATCTATAAATCCATGCCCATGTCTTGTTTCCATTGAAATTTGGAACATGTTGAGGACCTAACTTTTGTTCTTGGTGGTGTGTGCATTTCATCAGGGATCTTTGGTAAACCAATAAACCAATTATCTTTGCTTTGAATTTATTTCTTTGTGATTAATGGAAAATAGCATTAATGAGTGGTTTAAACAGTATTTTTATATCAAATATCAACAAATAATTTTAAAAAAACTATAGTTTCCAAATGTTCAGAATAATGGCTTCCCATTTACAGTTATATTTTGGCAAAACTACTTCATATTAATTGAAAATGACTAAAACATGCATTCTATTTAGAGAGGCTTATTCACTGAGATTGAACTCCAACAACTTAAACTATCTGGATCAAATTACTTAAGTCATTCCTACTGAAGGAGGGGTTGGAAAATTAGAAACTGTGGAATACTTTTTAGCCTTTTCATAAAGCTTTAATTAAATCTGACTTTTGTGAAAAATAAAACTAAAATACAATTATCCGTTAAGTGGTCTTGTAGAATATATGTTAAAAAAAAAAAAAAGAGTGCCCAAAGTATATTTTAATGAAACTAGATGAATACAAATATAACTGTTGTTTTCCCAGTGATTTTTCTCTCTCAAACGTAAGACATGTAGGACTTCAGAACATGCTCTTTTATGTGTTCTGATAATAAGAAAACCATTGCTGCTTTTCTCAGAGGAGCACAGTTATCTAGGGGCAATGCCAAAATCATTAGATAAGCCTCATCTTTCCTATCACATTATTGTCTACATGAAATTCCATCTTAGAAAATATGCAAGAATATTACATTTTCCTGAAGCTTGAAAATACAATAAAATTTGAAGTGTTGAAAATATGATTCTTAGTTGACAGTATCTTAGAAGTTGCAGAAGTATCCATCTTTTTTTGAGATGGCTTTAATAACGACCGACTTTAATAATGTTGGAAAGTAAGGAAAGATTTCAGTAGCAGGCAGGCAAGATGTGATGAATGGACACAAGGAACAATGAAGCTATTGACAAAACATGCTAAGTTTTTAGAATTCTATCTAAATTATTATTTTTTCCTTCCAGTGGCAGAGGAAGAAACCCAAGTGCATCAATGTTCATCAGATGTAGGGTAATAAAAATGTGGGCGGGTGACAGTCAATGAGCTGTGACTGTAATATGGTTGTTAGTGTAGGTGAGTGAGTGCACTGAAACATTTGTTCCTGTTTTAAAAAGGTCTCTGGTCCTCAGTGGAAATAGGGGAATTTTGTAGAAACTTGAGGCCAAGAGGGAAAGAAGACTAAAAAAAGAATAAAGGAAATTCAGTAATTAAAAAACTATTTGTTTTCTATTTTAGATTTGATTTTAGATTCGATTTTAGTCAATTGTTCCTGGGAGCTATTTAGATGAAATAAATGGAATGTCACTTAATAGGCAGATGCTCTGATACATTTCTTCTTCAAGGATCTAGTTCCTGGCATTCAAAGAAAACTAGGATTCAAGTTAGTATTAGAACTTGAACTTGTTCTGCCAGAGTGAAAATTGGTTCCATTAGGCGTCAGTCACAGAACTCTTACAGACCTGGCTAGAGCTGTGGTTATGATGTATCCAACTAGCTGAAATAATAAAGTCGTAAGTAATGCTGGATGTGCTTTGGGAAGCCATCCAGGGGGTTTAATTTTTTTTAATGAAAGTTTCCTAATTTTACAGTCCTCATAAATCTGAAACAAATCTGATTATGGTCATCAGGGTAAATTAAAACTTAATGCCTGACCCTTTGGAGATAACATAATAAGAATAACTTAAAATGCAAAATATTCAGTTGTGTGCAATCTTTAGTACGGATTCATTCCTGGACGTTTTTCTTACTCGCTTGCCCATACTTCCTTCTCATTGCAGATTTATAGTGCTCTGGGGGAAATGCTCGTACGAAGTGATATATTAGACAGATCTAACCAAAGCTTAAAAGTTAGTGTCTGACTATATAAATAAAAATCTAAACAAAAACAGCCACTAAAAGGAAAATTAACTGTACCTTAAGTGAACAATTGTACCCAATGTAGTAAGAGGAATGGGACAAATATGCATGTTTTTCAAAAGTTCATAATTTATTAAATATAGGAGAATTTTAAATAAATCCAATTCATAATACACATGTGGATTTATGTATATAAATATAATGATCATTCCTAAATTAAATAAAATTGATTGGAACCCTGGGGTGTTCCTTATATGAAAATATGTGATAGCTTTCATTAAATAATGAATTGCATATTATAAAAATTTTAAAAATACTAATAAGAAATAGAATATTAGACTCAATAGAAAAATTAAAATAAATTTAAATTCTCCTAATTTATTATAGAAATCTGTTTTCTCTTACTTTTCCTTTTGAGCAGAAAATTTGTCAACTTGTTATTTTGGCATCAATTTCTCCTTCTATGTATTTTATTTACTTGTGAACAAATGTTATTAGCTAAGTTTTAGTACCAAATACCATAATCATAAAATCTCAGAGATCATGTTTTGATGTGAATATTAATTCAAATTTAGAAGTATTTATGGATAACTCAGAAAGCTTACTTACTTTATTTTCTTATTACTCATAGCCACCAGATTTTTAACTTCGTTTGTCCATAACGGCCGATTTTTAAGACATGTTAAAAACAAACACTGGGACTTCCCTGGTGGCGCAGTGGTTAAGAATCCGCCTGCCAATGCAGGGGACACGGGTTCGAGCCCTACTCTGGGAAGATCCCATATGCCACGGAGCAAATAAGCCCGTGCGCTGCAACTACTGAAGCCCGCGCTCCTAGAGCCCGTGCTCCGCAACAAGAGAAGCCACCGCAGTGAGAAGCCCCGCACCACAAGGAAGAGCAGCCCCTGCTCACGGCAACTAGAGAAAGCCCACACAGCCAGAAATAAAAAAAAAAAAAAATGCTATCTTCAACAATTTTTGTAATTTGGAACTTGAACTGAACCTGCTTAAATTTTTAAACAAATGGTTAAAAGTAGATAAAGGGAGTAGTTTGTTTTTTTTTGCCAATTAAGGAAAAAAATTGAGGAATATTCCTCTCAGTAAATTTAGATATTTTTTTAGTTCTTACAAAATATCTGTTGGCTCCAAAAATCACTGAACAACTAAAAAGGCCGCACTGACAGTTAATGGTCACCCAGCTATTAAAAAGTAGCTCTGTAGACTTTACCAGAAGCTGAATGTCAGAGTTCGCTCTTCCTGTTTTTTTTCCCTTCCAGATTCAGAGGAGATTGCTTTGCCCTATGGGGAGATTTGCTCTTCCTAAGTGTGGAAAAAAATGTGATAGGCAGTTCCAGGAATGTTGCCTTTGACAGCTTGTCTCAGAGGACTTAATATTCTAGGTGGCAATTGGCCAAAATAAGTAGGAAGCTTAGGTAACTGCCAAGCTACAATACCGATGAAAATTCTGCCATAGCTAATTAGAAAGCGGAAGGAAAGTTTTTACATTAAAAAAGAACTAGGAGGGACTTCCCTGCTGGTGCAGTGGTTAAGAATCCGCCTGCCAATGCAGGGGACACGGGTTCGACCCTTAGTCTGGGAAGATCCCACATGCCACGGAGCAGCTAAGCCCGTGCGCCACAACTACTGAGCGGGCACTCCAGAGCCCGCGAACCACAACTACTGAACCCGTGTGCCACAACTACTGAAGCCCACGTGCCTAGAGTCCATGCTCCACAACAAGAGAAGCCACTGCAATAAGAAGCCCGTGCACCGCAACGAAGAGTAGCCCCCACTCGACGCAACTAGAGAAAGCCTGCGCACAGCAACAAAGACCCAACGCAGCCAAAAAAAAAAAAAAAAAAAAATTTTATTAATTATAAAAACAAAAAAGAACTTGGAATTAAATGGCTAGTGGTGAGGGACAACTATTCCTGGTGTGTGTGTATTTGTAGGGAAAGGATAAGTAAGCATTTGTTAATTTTTATAATAATCTTATTAAAAAAGCTATTTGACAATTGATTTAAAAATATAACGGTGCTCACTTCGGCAGCACATATACTAAAATTGGAATGATACAGAGAAGATTAGCATGGGCCCTGCGCAAGGATGACACGCAAATTCATGAAGCGTACCATATTTTTAAAAAGAAAAACTATTATAACAGAGCTATTTGAGAATAGCTTTACTTGAACGTTGGTTTCAGAAATCAGAAGCACATCATTAACAATACTTGCCTTTGTCTGAGCTATGAAAATAAGATAATGCGGAATCACGAAAATTCTTTTAATGGTTGCAAGTTTGTCCCATTCCAGAATGCACAGCCCTTTGCAATGTGAGTTTGCTGCTCCCATCCAGAAGTGGACTCTATCCTCCACTCCCTGGAATATAGGCTGGGCTTGTGACTTTGACTAATTGGATAGAGTGGAGATAATGTTATACAAGTTTTGGAATTAAGGCCTGAAGAGATCCAGCAATTCCACTCCTGGGCATATATCCAGACAAAACTCGAAAAGATACATGCACCCCTATGTTCATAGCAGCACTATTTACAACAGCCAAGACATGGAAACAACCTAAATGTCCATCGACAGATGAATGGATAAGGAAGATGTGGTATATATATATATATATACACACACAGTGGAATATTACTCCGCCATCAAAAAGAATGAAATAATGCCATTTGCAGCAACATGGATGGACCAAGAGATTATCATACTAAGCGAAGTAAGTCAGAAAGACAAATACCATATGATATCACTTATATGTGGAATCTAAAACATAACACAAATTAACATACCTACAAAGCAGAAACAGACTCACAGACGTAGAGAACAGACTTGTGGTTGCCAAGGGGGAGAGGGTGGGAGTGGGGGAAAGAATGGGGGTTTGGGGTTAGCAGAGGCAAACTATTGTATATAGGATAGATAAACAAGGTGTTATTGTATAGTATGGGAACTATATTCAATATCCAGTGACAAACCATAATGGAAAAAGAATATGTATATATGTATGGCTGAGTCACTTTGCTGTACCAAAGAAATTAATACAACATTGTACATCAGCTAGACTTCAATAAAATTAAAAAAAAAAAAAAAAAGCCTGGAGAAACTTTGCACCTTCCATCTTCATCCTCTTGGAACACCATGCCACAAAGAAGACTGGGATGAAAGATCCTGAGGAGAGAGAGGGGCCCAGCTGTGTATCAGCTGCTCCCGTTGAGCCCAGCGCCTAGCATATCCACCAGCTGAATACCACTACATGAATGAACCCAGGCAGAGGAACCACACAGCCAAAAGAATGATGAAAAATAATAAATCTTCTTGTTTTAAGCCACTAAGCTTTGAGGTGATTGGTTATACAGCAATAGACAACCACACTTGTCTTGTTAGCCGCAGTTATTACA
Organism: Balaenoptera borealis; assembly: GCF_965194805.1. NCBI lineage: Eukaryota > Metazoa > Chordata > Mammalia > Artiodactyla > Balaenopteridae > Balaenoptera > Balaenoptera borealis. The sequence continues at coordinate 171,077,018 of NC_138866.1, read as the reverse complement.
ATCATATAAAGTTGAGAAGGAATTTGTTGATATAGCAAGTGTCCAAATCATGATCAAATTAAAGAGCTCTCCATATTTTTAAGAGCCCGAGTTAGCACCACAGGCTCAAGGTTACTATCTGTGATTGTTATCATGATAATTAATTTTCATCCCTGAGGCTGGTGAGATTTAAGGAAGTCACATTATTTTATATCATTTGCACAGCAACTCAGTGAAGCAGGCAGGGTGGTTATTATCTACATTTTAAAGATGAATAAACAGGCTCAGGGAAGTGACAGAAGTATTGAGACCAACATGTGGCTTGAGAAGGGATATCCCCAGGGAAATGTCGATGACCTCATTTTTCTTAGTTGGAAAATGAAAGGATTGGATTAGAGGATCTCTGAAGTTCCTGTAGTCATGTCAGAGGTCTCAGGCTGGGTCACATTAATCAGAGCCAGTGGAGAGGAGAAGGAATCTGGGACCATCAGGAATAGAAGCTGAGAGACCCCAGCCTGCATGAGGATTTGATGGAAAGCCATTCATTCACTTCATTCATTCAACAATAATTTTCTGAGTGCTTTTTACATGCCCAGCACTGCTCTAGGCATTGGAGATGTAGTGGTGAATAAATCCCACAAAATCTCTGCTTCTATGGGACTTACATTCTGGTAGGGGGCTTATGACAACAAGTAAACAAACACACTGATTTCAAATAGAGATAGGTGCTATGAAAAAAAAAAACGAGTAACCTAATAAAGAGTGATGGTGGTGGGTGTGGAAGGCACCTTGGAATAGGTGGTCAGGGAAGACCTCTCTGAGATGACGTTTGACAGCCATGGGTTCAAGTCCTGGTGATGCTACTTACTAACTATGTGAAATGAGACAACCAAGTTACCTCTCTAGCCCCTTTTCTGTTAAGTGGGGCTAATCATAGATAGTTGTTGCGTAGAATAAATGAAGTAATGCATGTAAAATGTCTGGTACAGATAACCCACTTAATAAATACTAACTTCCTTAAACTCTCTTCCAATCAGGGTAGCAAGCTTGGTTGTCGTGTTCTTTGGTGGGGACCCTACTGGCGACTGGGTGGAATAATTCTTCACTGTGCAGGACTGCAGGAGTGCACTGCTGGACATTTAGCCCACCTGGCCCCCACCAACTAAATGCCAACAGAATTTCCCTAGTCATTTTGACAATCTAAAACCATTGTGTACCTGTTAGCTTTTCCTGAGTAACAAATCATTCAAAACTCAGTGGCTTAAAGCACACACAAAATATTTTTCTCATGATTCACTGGGTTGGGGTGTGGAACATATACGCTGAGTCAAATTGACTGAGGTTGAATGGTCTAGAATGGCTTCCCTCACATGTCTGGAGCTGGGACGTCTGGTCCTCTCTCCGTGGGGCCTCTCATCTTCTAAGAGGTTAACCTGGGCTTCTTTACAAGGGGCTTGCAGTGTTCCCAGCAGCAAAAGAAGGCAAGCCCCCAAACATAAACATTTTTCAACTCTCTGCTTACACTGCCTGTGCTAATATCCTGTTGACCAACAAAAGTCCTAAGGTTAAACTCAGATGCAAAGAGTGGACTCCGACTCCTGACGGGTGGGGAGCTGCAAAGTCACCCAGCAGAGAAACACACGCACAGTGAGGAAACTCTGTGGCCATTTCTTCAGTTTACCAAAGTCCATGCTCTGGCTATAAATTATTCATGTTCCTCCCAGCTATGAAATATACCTATCCACATCCTAAGACCCTCAAAACTCATGCCAAGTGTTGTGTCAGACTTGAAGTAGTGAACTTTTAAAAAATAAATTTATTTATTTATTTTATCTTTGGCTGCGTTGGGTCTTTGTTGCTGTGCACGGGCTTTCTCTAGTTGCGGTAAGTGGGGCTACTCTTCATTGTGGTGTGTGGGCTTCACACTGCGGTGGCTTCTCTTGTTGTAGAGCATGGACTGTATGCACGTGGGCTTCAGTGGTTGTGGCTCGTGGGCCCTAGAGCACAGGCTCAGTAGTTGTGGCACATGGGCTTAGTTGCTCCGCAGCATGTGGGATCTTCCCGGCCCAGGGATCAAACCTGTGTCCCCTTCATTGGCAGGTGGATTCTTTTTTCTTTTTTTCATTTTTCCAGCTTTATTGAGATATTATTGACGTATAACATACGTAAGTTTAAGTATACAACATGATGATTTGATACGTGTATATACTGCAGAATGATTACTGCAATGGTGATAGTTCACACCTCCATCCCCTCACATAATTACCTTTATTTGTGTGTGTGTGGTTGATAGTAACATTTAAGATTTACTCTCTTAATAATTTTCAAGTGTACAATACAGTAGTATTAACTATAATCACCATGCTGTACACTAGATTCCCCAGAACTTATCTTAAAGATGAAAGTTTGTACCTTTGACTAACATCTCCCCATATCCCCCTCTCATAACCTGGCATCCACCATTCTACTCTCTATGTGTATGAATTCAGCTTTTTATTTATTTATTTATTAACATCTTTTTTTTTTTAAGTAGATTTTATTTTATTTTATTTTTATTTTTGTGTGTGTTGGGTCTTCGTTGCTGCGCGTGGGCTTTTCTCTAGTTGCGGAGGGCTACTCTTCATTGCGGTGCGCGGGCTTCTCATTGTGGTGGCTTCTCTTGTTGCGGAGCACAGGCCCTAGGCGCGCGGGCTTCAGTAGTTGCGGCACATGGGCTCAGTAGTTGTGGCTCACGGGCTCTAGAGTGCAGGCTCAGTAGTTGTGGTGCATGGTCTTAGTTGCTCCGTGGCATGTGGGATCTTCCCGGACCAGGGCTCAAACCCGTGTCCCCTGCATTGGCAGGCGGATGCTTAACCACTGCACCACCAAGGAAGCCCATATTTTTTAACATCTTTATTGGAGTATAATTGCTTTACAATGGTGTGTTAGTTTCTGCTTTATAACAAAGTGAATCAGCTATACATATACATATATCCCCATATCTCCTCCCTCTTGCATCTCCCTCCCACCCTCCCTATCCCACCCCTCTAGGTGGTCACAAAGCACCGAGCTGATCTCCCTGTGCTATGCAGCTGCTTCTCACTAGCTATCTATTTTACATTTGGTAGTGTATATATGTCCATGGCAGATGGATTCTTAACCACTGTGCCACTAGGGAAGTCCCAAGTAGTGAACTTTTGATCTTCATCAGATATCAATGTGGCTAAGGCTCTTTGGGTATGGCTATTTTTTTTCTTTTAAAAATTGTGATAAAATACACATTACATAAAAAATTTACCATTTAACCATTAAAAAAAATTGAGGTATAGTTGATTTACAGCATTATATAAGTTTCAGGTTTCACATAGTGGTTCACTTTTTTTTAAAGGTTATCCTCCATTTATAGTTATTATAAAATATTGGTTATATTCCCTGTGCTGTACATTACATCCTTGTATCTTATTTATTTATTTATTTATTTTTAAAATTTAATTAATTAATTTATTTTTGGCTGTGTTGGGTCTTTGTTTCTATGCGAGGGCTTTTCTCTAGTTGTGGCAAGAGGGGGCCACTCTTCATCGCGGCGCGCGGTCCTCTCACCACTGCGGCCTCACTTGTTGCGGAGCACAGGCTCCAGACGCACAGGCTCAGTAACTGTGGCTCATGGGCCCAGCTGCTCTGCGGCATGTGGGATCTTCCCAGACCAGGGCTCGAACCCATGTCCCCTGCATTGGCAGGCAGACTCTCAACCACTGCGCCACCAGGGAAGCCCTCTTATTTATTTTATACATAGTACTTTGCATCTATTAATCCCCTACCCCTATCTTGCCGCTCCCCCCTTCTTCTCCCCACTAGTACCATTTAACCATTTTTAAGTGTACAGTTCAGTGGTATTAAGTACATTCACATTGTTGTACAACTGTCACTACCATCCATCTCCAGACCTTTTTTCATCTTGCAAAACTAAAACTCTGTACATATTAAACAACAACTGTCTATTCCTCCCCTCCTCACAGCCCCTGACAATCACCATTCTACTTTCTGTCTCTATATATTTGACTACTATAAGTACATCATATGCGTGGAATCATACAGTATTTGTCTTAGATTATTTCACTTAGCATAATGCCTTCAAGGTTCATCCATGGTGAAGCATGTATCAGAAGTTTCTTCCTTTTTCAGGACTTCCCTGGGGGTCCAGTGGTTAAGAATCCCCTTTCCAATTCAGGGGACACAGCTTCGATCCCTGGTCAGGGAACTAGGGTCCCACATGCTTCTGGGTGGCTGGGCCTGAGCGCCGCAACTGCCGAGCCTGCGCACTTCAGAGCCCACGTGCCACGACTAGAGAGAAGCCCGCACACCGCTATGAAGAGCCCGCGTGCCACAACGAAGAATCCTGCGTGCTGCAACAAAGATCCCAGGTGCCACAACTAAGACCTGATGCAGCCAAATAAATAAATAAATAAATAATAAAAAATAAAAACAATAAAATCTATCAAGAAAATTAAAAAAATAAAAGAAGTTTCTTCCTTTTTAAGGCTGAAAAATATTCCATTGCCTGCATTTACCACATTTTGTGTATTCAACTGTGTACATAGCAATCATTGGTTCATAGCAATTCTGAAATTCAACTGGGCACGTGTAGCCAAATCCCCCTACTCTGGGGAGAGGGAACGTTCCTAGATTAGGACCTGGTTCTGCCCTGTGGAGCGGCTTCTTAGTCCACTGCTCTTTGAGGTTCTTAGTTCTACCCTTGGGGATCTTGACTTTGCTTTCTGAGATATCCTGTTTTCCATAAAAAATGGCCTCTGTTTGTAACTGAGTAGTTTTCTCACCTGCTTCCTAGCCATAGAAACTTGGGGGACAAGAGGTCTACTTGCAATTTGGACGACCTCAGTCTTTTTTAGTCTGAGCTGATACAAGTCCCTTAAAAAACTTTGTGGGCTTGGGCATTCCCTGGTGGTGCAGTGGTTAAGACTCCACCCTCCCAATGCAGGGGCCGCAGGTTTGATCCCTGGTCAGGGAACTAGATCCCACATGCATGCCACAACCAAGGTGTGGGCCTGCCACAACTAAGACCCGGCACAACCAAATAATAAATAAATAAATTTAAAGAAAAAGAAGTAAAAAAAAAAACTTTGTGGGCTTTCTATGCATCAGATTTATAGTCTACTCCATTAGATAAAATCATATCCACAATTCTTTTTGAGACAGGCCCACCCTTTAGACTTCTTCATAGCTATTTTAGGATTAGGCTTCTTTGGGACCATGTTCTTAAGATTCCTAGAAGCCCTTTTGTCTAACTGAGAGTATCTACTAGGCACCACCTTTAATGTTTCTGAAGTTTTGGCAAAGGGTCTTATAGCCAAATCCTTGATTTGATCTTTACCTGAGGCTATTTCTTCCTCAGAGAATCTTTTGCTGCCTATAGCAGCTGGAGATGTGACACAGTTTTGTTTTCCAACATAAACAAGTCCTGGATTTTTTGTTTCTTCTAAATTCTACTTGCAAACTAGAGTTCCTTCTTTTCCCTCCTGCCCTCCCTCTCTTGTGGTACTTTATTAAATGCAGCTAGGAGTAACCAACTGGTTACTCCTCATTTCTGTACTGATGACTATCACACCTTTCATCTCCACTTCAAACATTCTGCTTGGAAATAAACTTAGCTAGATCCAAAAATTCATTAGGTACATTGTCTTTCTAGTTACCACAGGAGACAGCGTTGCCAATTGTTTTACTGCTATGTAACACAAATCACCCTTTCAATCTGCAAAAACAGGTTTTCACCACCTTTCCAACCTCTACTAATGATCCTTTCACCATTTTTCTAGCCTTTGCTAACAGTTTCCGTGCTGCTTTTCCAGGCTCTACGCATTGCCCCATCCCCAAACCAAAGCCACATACTGTAGGTTTTGTTCTGGCTGCACTTCACTCCCAGTATCAATATTTGGGTCAATGAGAATTCAATCAGAGAAACAGAGCCATCAATAGCATTGTGGGGAGAAGGGATTAGAAATCAGAGACTTTACACAAATGTAAGAGGAACTAAGGAAGTAAGGAAGTGGAAGTCTGGGAGGAGACTTGAAGGATCAAAAGAAGAGTCATTACTCAGTTCGTCTGTAGCACTGAAGTGGGTAGACAAGTTGGAACTGCAGAGAAATTTGAGAGATCATGCACTGTCCAGACCCTGAAGTGGGACCACAAAGGGAGAGCTCATGGACAGGTTTCTGGGAGACTCTTTCCTCTGTGGGTCTGTATCCATACATCTGGTGGTTTACCTGGGGCTGCTGTTGGTCTTAGCGCCAACAGTTGGGATGATGATCTGAATGCAGAGTGAAGGAAGATGATGACCGGCTGAGGTCTGCCAAACACTTCTGAGTCTGTCCTTCACCATATCTGACTAAAGACCTCCTGAAGATAATGGTTGCTGCTTCACTGCTGCCTCCAATTTCACTCAAGTTCCTGTTCCGGGCAGTTCCAACTTGGAGCACACAGGGAAGGGGATTCTGGGAATTGTAGTTAACCAAGTTGACAACAGCACAATCCAGCACATACCCTATACATTTTTCCATGCTTCCTGGGGAAATGGTACCACTTTACTTGGGATCCATTGCGAGAAACATAGAAGTACATAAATCTAGGCATTTATGTGTGTGGGGAGTGGAATGGGAGTGAGGGATAGTGTCATTATGGTTTTGAATGATTGGTCCATCTTTATTTTCTGTTGGAAAATAGAATCCAGCCTGATTATTCTTGGTGTCCAAGAATTATCTCAGTTGTAGTTTCCAAGCCTTGATTTCACATTAACCTCTAGGCCCACTGTTACCTGCCTCCATTAAAACTGATCTTACCAAGGATACTAAAGACCTCCTGATGCTAAATCCAATGGACACATTTTAGTGTTCATTGTATCTGATTTTTTTTGGTGTGTGTGTGAGTTGTCGACCATTTCTTCCTTCACATTCTTTCTTTCTGTGGACTGTAGGATGGTTTCTTCTTTTGAGATTTCTTTTGTTCTGCGCATTCCTTAAATATTCATGTTAGGGTTATTTGCAGGCTGTCTGCTATTCAGTGGTGTGCTGGAGCCAGCTCCCAGCAGCTCTCTAGAACCAACTGAGTGCATCTCTTCAGAACTCCACATTCGGACTTCCCTGGTGACGCAGTGGTTGAGAATCCGCCTGCCAATACAGGGGGACAAGGGTTCGAGCCCTGGTCTGGGAAGATCCCACATGCAGCGGAGCGACTAAGCCCGGGAGCCACAACTACTGAGCCTGCTCTCTAGAGCCCGCAAGCCACAGCTACTGAAGCCCGTGGGCCTAGAGCCCGTGCTCTGCAACAAGAGAAGCCACTGGAAAGAGAAGCCCACGTACCTCAATGAAGAGTAGCCCCCCCGCTCGCTGCAACTAGAGAAAGCCCTCGAGCAGCAACAAAGAACCAACACAGCCAAAAAAAAAAACCTCCACATTCAGTGATGACAAGTTAGTAGTCTGAAATTGACTGCAGTGGGAGTAGTTACACCACAGACATTAGCAAATGCTACAAATCAGGGCTTCTTTTGCTGGACAGCTGATCCTTAAACACTTAACAGCACATCACTGCTTCCATTTTGGCTCTTCACACCCCCCTGGATAATCCACAGTTATAGTTTTAAGCACCATCTCTATATTGATGACTATCACACCTTTCATCTCCAGTTAAGATCTGTCTTTAGGCCCAGCTTTTCAAATATCTTCTGGCTTCCCTTGGCTGTTCTACAAGCATATCATATTTCCCCTTAAAATAGCTCTTTTTGTTTTGTTTTTTTAAAATTGTCTGTTTCAGTGAAAGGCACCGTCCGGGCTCTCTTTCTCACCCCTCAACTCCCCACTCCTTGTCCAGCCAATCACCAAGTATGCTCAGTTACTACACCACATCTGCCTGAAGTCTACCTGCTCTTCTTCATGCCCATTGCCACAACCCCAGATCAGATCAGAGCTTCTCTTCTAGAACACTGCAACAACCTCCTGACTTCCTGCTTTGGGTCTTACCTCCTTCCAGCTGGCTCCCTACACTGCGGCCAGGATGAGCTTCCAGAAGCACGAATATGGTCATGTCACTCCCTTGTTCAAAATGCTTCAAAGGCTTTCCGTCACTCTCAGGATAAAAGTCCACTTTAATTTACACGGTGCCCAGACCCTTTATGATAAGGCCCTGCTTACCTTTTTAGACTCATGTCTTATCACAACTTCCCCTGACATTTTTATTCCAGTCATTCTACACCAAGATCTTTCACCTCTGGGATTTTTCCTCCGCAGGGCCCTCTATCTGAAATGCTCTGTCTCTTCCTTCTCACCTTCTCCGTTCACCTTCCTCACCCTTTAACTTAGAAACTGCCTCTGCCGTGTGGCAGAGATAATGCTATGTGGCCACCACGTCGTTTAATTTTCTTCCTGGAGCCCAGGAAACCCACACGACCCATTTCTTTTGCATCTAGGTGGGGCCACGTGGCCAGTCCTGATGGATGGAATGTAAATGAAAGTTATGTGTGTTACTTGCAGGCCCAAGTTGTTGAGAATCTGATGTGCCTCTCCCTCACACACCACCATCCCCAACCCCACCTGTGCCCTATATGCCAACTGGATGATGCGGGGGTAGCCTTGAAGCGATAAGCTGGTATGGGCACAACGTAGAAGCTGTCCTTGGGACACCTTTGGAGGAGAATACCAGGAAATGTGCCTGAGCTGAACAAAACATAAATATTGTGCTAAAACACTGAAATTTAGAGGTTCTTTGTCCTCCCAGCTGGCAATTAATGTCCTGATTAATGCAGTTTGGGAATCTGTTCCTACATTCCTTTTTTTTTTTTTTTTTTTAAAGGACTTTTAAAAGGTTTTATTTATTTATTTATTTAATTTATTTTTATATTTATTTTTGGCTGTGTTGGGTCTTCGTTTCTGTGCGAGGGCTTTCTCTAGTTGTGGCAAGCGGGGGCCACTCTTCATCGCGGTGCGCAGGCCTCTCACTATCGCGGCCTCTCCTGTTGCGGAGCACAGGCTCCAGACGCGCAGGCTCAGTAGTTGTGGCTCACGGGCCTAGTTGCTCCGCGGCATGTGGGATCCTCCCAGACCAGGGCTTGAACCCGTGTCCCCTGCACCGGCAGGCAGATTCTCAACCACTGCGCCACCAGGGAAGCCCCCCTACATCCCTTTTGAGACTTGGTTGAGTACTTCTCTATCTGTCCCCATAGCACCCTGTACTTATTCCTAATATAGAACTTCTTTCTATGGAACACAAATGCCTATTTTATTTATTTATTTTTTAAAATAAACTTTTTATTTATTTATTTATGGCCGCTTTAGGTCTTCGTCGCTGCGCGCGGACTTTCTCTAGGTGCGGTAAGCGGGGGCGACTCTTCGTTGCGGTGTGCGGGCTTCTCTTGTTGCAGACCACGGGCTCTAGGTGTGCGGGCTTCAGTAGTTGTGGCACGTGGGTTCAGTAGTTGTGGCTCTCGGGCTCTAGAGTGCAGGCTCAGTAGTTGTGGCGCATGGGCTTAGTTGCTCCGCAGCATGTGGGATCTTCCCGGACCAGGGCTTGAACCCGTGTGCCTTGCATTGGCAGGTGGATTCTTAACCACTGCGCCACCAGGGAAGCCCCCGCAAATGCCTATTTTCTGGCTTCTTCCTGCAGCTGTAAGCCATCTGAGGCCAGGGCTTGTGTCTTGTTCACGGCTGCCCAGCACAGCATCCAGCACGACCGTAACTGGCTTGTCGGCACGCTACGCTAATACAAACACCTGTGTTAATCCTTTCTTTCTTTCTTTTTTTAAGTTTTAATTTTTTGGCTGCGAGGCACAGCGTGTGGGATCCTAGTTCCCCGACCGGGGATGGAACCCTCGCCCCCTGCATTGGAAGCGTGGTGTCTTAACCACTGGACCACCAGGGAAGTCCCTATCATTTCTATTAATCAGTTGAAGTCTCACATGTGCATGATGTCCAGAATCTCTCCTTTCAAGCTGACTTCTCCCCGCCAGTCTTCCCAGGATAGTAGGGGCTTATTCAGTCCAAAGGGATAAGTTCTGTTTTCAAACATCAGGCAGAGAGAGTTAGAGAATTGAATCCGTTTGTCAGTGGGCTCTGGGTTAAGGCTGCTGCTCCTTTCCTCACAGGTCTGTCATCTCACTGCACAAGAGTCGTTCAACCCAGGCCTGGCCCCCATTGCTGGAAGAATGGCCCTACTAGTCCAGAGGCCCACATGTGGGCTCCCAGGGAACAGCTCTTCTGGTTCACATTCATTCCAATCATTATTCCTGAGGCTGAACCAAGGGGACAAGGTAGCTGGATCCAAAGAGGTGCAAAGTATGTGGATCCACCCTCAGGTTCACACTCAGTGTGAACTCTTCCTCTTTGTGGCCTTCTAGGTGCTGCTATGGGAGCGGGGTCGCCTGTGCAGAATTCTCCATCACAATGAGCTCCTCTCTGAAGACTTTGATGGTCTTTGTTCCCACCAGTTCTCATGCCTTCACAGCAATTGGTTGCAAGGACACTGACTCCCACAAGGAAGGGGTCAGGGTTGGATCACTTTCCTCCCAGGATGCATCTTGGTCCCCGTGCAAATGTGCACACAGTGACCACCTCTGTATACTAAGCTTTGAGAGACAGCCTTTTTCAGGCCAGAAAAGGTCCTCTTACCCTTTCCCCCAGAGCAGCAGGTGTCTGTTCATTGTATATTTCATAACTAATAAAGGCCACTCATGCATTTTTCCTGAGCAAAAAGCAGGTACATTCTAAAGTGATTTTCTGTGTTCAGTTAAACCAGCAGTTCTCAAACTTTTTGGTCTCCAGACCTCTTTTCACTCTTAAAAATGATTGAACTTTTATTTCAGGGTTCTGTTTATCTATATTTACTATGTTAGAAATTAAGATAGAGAAACTTTAAAATATATATATATTCATTAATTCATTTAAAAGTAACAATAATAAACCCTATACATGTTAATGCAAATATGTTTTATGAAAACAGCTATGTTTTCCAAAATAAAAAGGGTTTAGTGAGAAGAGTCATGTTGCTTTACATTTTTGTATATCTCTTTATTATCTGGCCTAATAGAGGGGACTAGATTCTCATATTTGCTTCGGCATTCAATCCATTGCAATATATTGTTCTGGGTGAAGTAGGTGGAAAATGGATGAGTATTTTAGTAGCCTTTTTAGATAATCATAGATATTATGCTTTGATATCACACCAAAACTTGATGAGTGGTAGCTTCTTAAAATTTAGTTGCAATGTAGAATCTAAAATCATATCAAACCCATTGAACTACTTTGCACTTTGGGTTTTTTAAGATTAATTAATTAATTAATTAGGTTGCGCCAGGTCTTAGTTGCAGCAGGTGGGCTCCTTAGTTGTGGCACTTGCGCTCTTTAGTTGTGGCATGTGAACTCTCAGTTGCGGCTTGCATGTGGGATCTAGTTCCCTGACCAGGGATCGAACCTGGGCCCCCTGCATTGGGTGTGTGGAGTCCTAACCACTGCACCACCAGGGAAGTCCCTACTTTGCACTCTGAATGGATATTTTACCCACACATAATTTTGTCACATCATGTGTTGGTCACATGCAAAATATTGGTCCACCTAATTGTGCAGATCTTCCAAATTTTGACACACCTCCTTAAACAATATTAAAAGATTCGAATTGTCACTGTTATCACTGGTCTCAACAGAAAACCCTTAAGTATTGGGAAACTGTTAAGCTCAGAGTAGCTGCTAGAAGTTTTCCAAAATTCTAATTTTCACTTAAAAGCTCAAATTTTATCACTGGCAACCAACACTGTCAGTTGTTTTCCTTGAAGTGACAGGCTCACTTCATTTATGTTTGAGAAAATGTGCCAAATACCCAAGTCAAAATAATCATAGAAGTCTGTCAGTTCTCTCAAGTAAAAACAGTGTTCCATGAAAAAACCGCTAGTTCAACTCAGACCACATACAATCACACAAGTGCTTTCCCTTGGGGCAACCATCCCATTTGGGTATGAAGCAGAAGTGTTTTATTTCCATTTCCTCACATAGGATATTAAAAAGATGTATAAATAGGTTTGAGGTTTGATATAATCAATGATTAAAAGTAGCTTTATTTTTATCTGTTGTCTATCTTTTTATTTAACTTTTTTTTTTTAATTTTTATTTATTTATTTATTTATTTATGGCTGTGTTGGGTCTTCGTTTCTGTGCAAGGGCTTTCTCCAGTTGCAGCGAGCGGGGGCCACTCTTCATCGCGGTGCGCGGGCCTCTCACTGTCGCGGCCTCTCCTGTTGCGGAGCACAGGCTCCAGACGCGCAGGCTCAGTAATTGTGGCTCACGGGCCCAGTTGCTCCACGGCATGTGGGATCTTCCCAGACCAGGGCTCGAACCCGTGTCCCCTGCATTGGCAAGCAGATTCTCAACCACTGCACCACCAGGGAAGCCCCCTCTTTTTTCTTTTTAACATCTTTATTGGAGTATAATTGCTTTACAGTGTTCTGTTAGTTTCTGCTTAACAAAATGAATCAGCTATATGCATACATATATTCCCATCTCCCCTCCCTCTTGCATCTCCCTCCCACCCTCCTTATCCCACCCCTCTAGGTGGTCACAAAGCACCGAGCTGATCTCCCTGTGCCATGCAGCTGCTTCCCACTAGCTATCTATTTTACATTTGGTAGTGTATATATGTCAATGCTACTCTCTCACTTCGTCCCAGCTTACCCTTCCAGGTCCCTGTGTCCTCAAATCCATTCTCTACCTCCGTGTCTTTACTCCTGTCCTGCCCCTAGGTTCATGAGAACCTTTTTTTTTTTTTTTTTTAGATTCCATATATATGTGTTAGCATACGGTATTTGTTTTTCTCCTTCTGACTTACTTCACTCTGTACGACAGACTCTAGGTCCATCCACCTCACTACAAATAACTCAATTTCGTTGCTTTTTATGGCTGAGTAATATTCTATTGTATATATGTGCCACATCTTCTTTATCCATTCATCTGTTAATGGACACTTAGGTTGCTTCCATGTCCTGGCTATTGTGAATAGAGCTGCAATGAACATTTTGGTACATGACTTTTTGAATTATGGTTTTCTCAGGGTATATGCCCAGTAGTGGGATTGCTGGGTCGTATGGTAGTTCTACTTTTAGTTTTTTAAGGAACCTCCATACTGTTCTCCATAGTGGCTGTACCAATTTACATTCGCACCAACAGTGCAAGAGGGTTCCCTTTTCTCCACACCCTCTCCAGCATTTATTGTTTCTAGATTTTTTGATGATGGTCATTCTGACCAGTGTGAGGTGATACCTCATTGTAGTTTTGATTTGCATTTCTCTAATGATTAGTGATGTTGAGCATCTTTTCATGTGTTTGTTGGCAATCTGTATATCTTCTTTGGAGAAATGTCTATTTAGGTCTTCTGCCCATTTTTGGATTGGGTTGTTTGTTTTTTTGATATTGAGCTGCATGAGCTGCTTGCATATTTTGGAGATTAATCCTTTGTCGGTTGCTTTGTTTGCAAATATTTTTTCCCATTCTGAGGGTTTTCTGTTCATCTTGTTTGTGGTTTCCTTTGCTGTGCAAAAGCTTTTAAGTTTCATTAGGTCCCATTTGTTTATTTTTGTTTTTATTTCCATTTCTCTAAGAGATGGGTCAAAATGGATCTTGCTGTGATTTATGTCATAGAGTGTTCTACCTATGTTTTCCTCTAAGAGTTTTACAGTGTCTGGCCTTACATTTAGGTCTTTAATCCATTTTGAGTTTATCTTTGTGTATGGTGTTAGGGAGTGTTCTAATTTCATTCTTTTACATGTAGCTGTCCAGTTTTCCCAGCACTACTTATTGAAGAGGCTGTCTTTTCTCCATTGCATATTCTTGCCTCCTTTATCAAAGATAAGGTGACCATAGGTGCGTGGGTTTATCTCTGGGCTCTCTATCCTGTTGCATTGATCTATATTTCTGTTTTTGTGCCAGTAGCATACTGTCTTGATTACTGTAGCTTTGTACTATAGTCTGAAGTCCGGGAGCCTGATTCCTCCAGCTCTGTTTTTCTTTCTCAAGATTGTTTTGGCTATTTGGGGTCTTTTGTGTTTCCATACAAATTGTGCAATTTTTTTGTTCTAGTTCTGTGAAAAATGCCATTGGTAGTTTGATAGGGATTGCATTGAATCTGTAGATTGCTTTGGGTAGTATAGTCATTTTCATAATGTTGATTCTTCCTATCCAAGAACATAGTGTATCTCTCCATTTGTTTGTATCATCTTTAATTTCCTTCATCACTGTCTTATAATTTTCTGCATACAGGTCTTTTGTCTCCTTAGGTAGGTTTATTCCTGGGTATTTTATTCTTTTTGTTGTAATGGTAAATGGGAGTGTTTCCTTAATTTCTCTTTCAGATTTTTCATCATTAGTGTATAGGAATGCAAGAGATTTCTGTGCATTAATTTTGTGTCCTGCAACTCTACCAAATTCATTGATTAGCTCAAGTAGTTTTCTGGTAGCATCTTTAGGGTTCACTATGTATAGTATCATGTCATCTGCAAACAGTGACAGTTTTACTTCTTTTCCAATTTGGATTCCTTTTATTTCTTTTTCTTCTCTGATTGCTGTGGATAAAACTTCCAAAACTATGTTGAATTATAGTGGTGAGAGTGGGCAACCTTGTCTTGTTCCTGGTCTTAGAGGAAATGGTTTCAGTTTTTCACTATTGAGAATGATGTTGGCTGTGGGTTTGTCATATATGGCCTTTATTATGTTGAGGTAGGTTTCCTGTATGCCTACTTTCTGGAGAGTTTTTTTTTTTTTTTAATTAATTAATTTTTGGTTGTGTTGGGTCTTTGTTGCTGCACGCGGGCTTTCTCTCGTTGCAGCGAGTGGGGGCTACTCTTCGTTGCGGTGCACGGGCTTCTCATTGCTGTGGCTTCTCTTGTTGCGGAGCACAGGCTCTAGGCACGCAGCCTTCAGTAGTTGTGGCACGCGGGCTCAGTAGTTGTGGTGCACGGGCTTAGTTGCTCTGCAGCATGTGGGATCTTCCCGGAAGAGGGCTTGAACCTGTGTCCCCTGCATTGGCAGGCAGATTCTTAACCACTGCGCCACCAGGGAAGCCCTCTGGAGAGTTTTTTACCATAACTGGGTGCTGAATTTTCTCAAAAGCTTTTTTCTGCATCTACTGAGATGATCATATGGTTTTTATCCTTCATCTTGTTAATATGGTGTACCACGTTGATTGATTTGTGTATACTGAAGAATCCTTGCGTCCCTGGGATAAATACCACTTGATCATGGTGTATGATCCTTTTAATGTGCTGTTGGATTCTGTTTGCTAGTATTTTGTTGAGGATTTTTGCATCTGTGTTCATCAGTGATATTGGCCTGTAGTTCTCCTTTTTTGTGACATCTTTGTCTGGTTTTGGTATCAGGGTGATGGTAGCCTTGTAGAATGAGTTTGGGAGTGTTCCTTCCTCTGATATATCTTGGAAGAGTTTGAAAAGGATAGGTGTTAGCTCTTCTCTAAATGTTTGATAGAATTCACCTGTGAAGCCATCTGGTCCTGGGCTTTTGTTTGTTGGAAGAGTTTTAATCACAGTTTCAATTTCAGTGCTTGTTATTGGTCTGTTTATATTTTCTATTTCTTCCTGGTTCTGTCTCGGAAGATTGTGCTTTTCTAAGAATTTGTCCATTTCTTCCAGGTTGTCCATTTTTTTGGCATATAGTTGCTTGTAGTAATCTCTCATGATCTTTTGTATTTCTGCAGTGTCAGTTGTTACTCTACTTTTTCATTTCTAATTCTATTGATTTTAGTCCTCCCGTTTTTTTCTTGATGAGTCTGGCTAGTGAATTGTCAATTTTTTTTATCTTCTCAAATAACCAGTTTTTAGTTTTATGGATCTTTGCTATTGTTTCCTTCATTTCTTTTTCATTTATTTCTGATCTGATCTTTATAATTTCTTTCCTTCTGCTAACTTTGGGGTTTTTTTGTTCTTCTTTCTCTAACTGCTTTAGGTGTAAGGTTAGGTTGTTTATTTGAGATGTTTCTTGTTTCTTGAGGTAGGACTGTATTGCTATAAACTTCCCTCTTAGAACTGCTTTTGTTGCATCCCATACGTTTTGGGTTGTCGTGTTTTCATTGTCATTTGTTTCTAGGTATTTTTTGATTTCTTCAGTGATCTCTTGGTTATTTAGTAGTGTATTGTTTAGCATCCATGTGTTTTTATTTTTTATAATTTTTTTCCTGTAATTGATATCTAGTCTCATAGCATTGTGGTCGGAAAAGATACTTGATACGATTTCAATTTTCTTAAATTTACCAAGGCTTGATTTGTGACCCCAGATATGATCTATCCTGGAAAATGTTCCATGATCACTTGAGAACAAAGTGTATTCTGTTGTTTTTGGATGGAATGTCCTATAAATATCAATTAAGTCCATCTTTTGTAATGTGTCGTTTAAAGCTTGTGTTTCCTTATTTATTTTCATTTTGGATGATCTGTCCATTGGTGAAAGTGCAGTATTAAAGTCCCCTACTGTTATTGTGTTACTGTTGATTTCCCCTTTTATGGTTGTTAGCATTTGCCTTATGTATTGAGGTGCTCCTATGTTGGGTGCATAAATATTTACAATTGTTATATCTTCTTCTTGGATTGATCCCTTGATCATTATGTAGTGTCCTTCTTTGTCTCTTGTAATAGTTTTTATTTGTTAAAATTTATTTTTGGCTGCGTTGGGTCTTTGTTGCTACGTGCAAGCTTTCTCTAGTTGTGGTGAGCGGGGGCTACTCTTTGTTGTGGTGCACAGGTTTCTTATTACAGTGGCTTCTCTTGTTGCAGAGCACGGGCTCTAGGTGCACGGGCTTCAGTAGTTGCAGCACGCAGGCTCAGCAGTTGTGGCTCGCGGGCTTAGTTGCTCTGCAGCATGTGGGATCTTCCCAGACCAGGGCTCGATCCCATGTCCCCTGCCCCCTGCATTGGCAGGCGGATTCTTAACCACTGCGCCACCAGGGAAGAAGTCTCAATGTCTTTATTTTAAAGTCTATTTTGTCTGATATGAGAATTGCTACTCCAGCTTTCTTTTGATTTCCATTTGCATGGAATATCTTTTTCCATCCTCTCACTTTCAGTCTGTATGTGTCCCTAGGTATGAAGTGGGTCTCTTGTAGACAGCATATATACAGGTCTTGTTTTTGTATCCATTTAGCCAGTCTGTGTCTTTTGGGTGGAGCATTTAATCCATTTACATTTAAGGTAATTATCGATATGTATATTCCTATTACCATTTTCTTAATTGTTTTGGGTTTGTTTTTGTCTACCCTTGTGTTTCCTGCCTAGAGGAGTTCCTTTAGCATTTGTTGTAAAGCTGGTTTGGTGGTGCTGAATCCTCTTAACTTTTGCTTATCTGTAAAGGTTTTAATTTCTGCATTGAATCTGAATGAGATCCTTGCTGGGTAGAGTAATCTTGGTTGTAGATTTTTCCCTTTCATCACTTTAAATATGTCCTGCCACTCCCTTCTGGCTTGCAGAGTTTCTGCTGAAAGATCAGCTGTTAACTTTATGGGGATTCCCTTGTATGCTATTTGTTGCTTTTCCCTTGCTGCTTTTAATATTTTTCCTTTGTGTTTAATTTTTGATAGTTTGATTAATATGTGTCTTGGCATGTTTCTCCTTGGATTTATCCTGTATGGGACTCTCTGTGCTTCCTGGACTTGATTAACTATTTCCTTTCCCATATTAGGGAAGGTTTCAACTATAATCTCTTCAAATATTTTCTCAGTCCCTTTCTTTTTCTCTTCTTCTTCTGGGACCCCTATAATTCGAATGTTGGTGCATTTAATGTTGTCCCAGAGGTCTCTGAGACTGTCCTCAATTCTTTCATTCTTTTTTCTTTATTTTGCTCCCTGACAGTTACTTCCACCATTTTATCTTCTAGCTCACTTATCTGTTCTTCTGTCTAAGTTATTCTGTTATTGATTCCTTCTAGAGTATTTTTTTTTTATTAGAGTATTTTTAATTTCAGTAATTGTGTTGTTCATCACTGTTTGCTCTTTAGTTCTTCTAGATCCTTGTTAAATGTTTCTTGTATTTTCTCCATTCTGTTTCCGAGATTTTGGATCATCTTTACTATCATTACTCTGAAATACTATTATTATTATTTTTTAATAAATTTATTTATTCATTTATTTTTGGCTGTGTCGGGTCTTCGTTGCTGCGCGTGGGCTATCTCTAGTTGTGGCGAGTGGGGGCTTCTCCTCGTTGTGGTGTGTGGGCTTCTCATTGCGGTAGCTTCTCTTGATTCAGAGCTCGAGCTCTAGGTGCATGGGCTTCAGCAGTTGCAGCACATGGGCTCAGTAGTTGTGGCACACAGGTCCAGCTGCTCTGCGGCATGTGGGATCTTCCCAGACCAGGGCTCGAACCTGTGTCTCCTGCATTGGCAGGTGGATTCTTAACCACTGCGCCACCAGGGAAGTCCACTCTGAATTCTTTTTTAGGTAGGTTGCGTATTTTGTCTTCATTTATTTGGTCTTGTCGGTTTTTACCTTGCTCCTTCGTCTGTAACATCTTTTTTGTTGTTTCTTTTTTTTTTTGATGGGTGGTGCTGTATTCCTGTCTTACTGATTGCTTGGCCTGAGACGTCCAGCACTGGAGTTTGCAGACAGTTGGATAGAGCTGGGTCTTGGTGCTGAGATGAGGACCTCGGAGAGGCCTCACTCTGACTGATATTCCCTGGGGTCTGAGGTTCTCTGTTAGTCTAGCAGTTTGGACTTGGAGCTCCCACCACAGGAGCTTGGGCCCAAACTCCGGCTTGGGAACCAAGATCCCACAAGCTTCATGGCGTGGTAAAAAAAAAAAAAAAAAAAGAAAAAAAGGAAGGAGCAGTGCAATATCAAAGAAAAAAATAAAATAAAATTAGAAAGATAAAAAATATATTAGGAAAAATAAAACTATAATTGAAACAACTGCAAGGAGGGAAAATAAAACCACAACAGAAAGAAGAAAAAAAAAAAAGGTGCGGGAGGGCTTCCCTGGTGGTGCAGTGGTTGAGAATCCGCCTGCCAATGCAGGGGACACGTGTTCGAGCCCTGGTCTGGGAAGATCCCACATGCTGTGGAGCAACTGGGCCTGTGAGCCACAACTACTGAGCCTGCGCATCTGGAGCCTGTGCTCCGCAACAAGAGAGGCTGCGATAGTGAGAGGCCCATGCATCTCGATGAAGAGTGGCCCCTGCTTGCCACAACTAGAGAAAGCCCTTGCACAGAAACGAAGACCCAACATAGCCAAAAATAAATAAATAAATAAATAAATAAATTTAACAACAACAACAACAAAAAAGTGCGGGGAACAAGCCAAAAGGAGAGATCACTAACAAAGTATAAAGAATAAAATAAAATTAGAAAAATAAAAGATTTATTAGGAAAAATAAAAATACAAAAGAATCAATAACAATGAATCAACAG
This sequence comes from Balaenoptera borealis, assembly GCF_965194805.1. Lineage (NCBI taxonomy): Eukaryota > Metazoa > Chordata > Mammalia > Artiodactyla > Balaenopteridae > Balaenoptera > Balaenoptera borealis. The sequence continues at coordinate 171,057,617 of NC_138866.1, read as the reverse complement.
GTAAAACCGAACCCCAATCTAAAAGAGGAAAAAAGAAAAGAAAAAAAAAAAGCCTTGGCTATTGGGGTGTTTAGGTGGGGGTGGAACTTAGGCAGGGGCGCGGTTTAGGGTGGGGCGGGACCTAGGCGGGCGGGGGGGCTCTGTTCAAGCGTGGGGCGGGGCCTCTGCTTAGGACCTGCGAGGAAGGGGAGAGGTAGCCTGTCCAAAGGAGGGCCTCTGGAGTGTGGAGTTCCGCAGTTTGGAGGTAAGACCCTGAGTGAGGGTGTGTGAGTGGGGTTTAGTCCCAGCTAGTTGGAGGGGGTCTCCGAGTGTAGAGGTGGGGCCCTGGGTGGGGGTGTAGGGGCGGGACTTGGGTTCTGCGTGGCAGGAGGGAGGATCCGAGGGCAGAGGTTTAGGTCGGGGAGCCCAACAGGCTGCCCGGTGCCTGAGTGGACAGGGAAAGCACTGGCCGCGTTCCCTTCCGTTCCTTCGTGCCCCTCCCCCACTGTCTCCCCCAGGATCTCTCCCATCACTGCTGGACCCCTAACCATGGGTGGGTCCCCCTCAGTGTAGGAACTCCTTCCCTTGCCCAGCCACTCCTCAGAGGCGCCGGTCCTGGAGGTCCGGCCTTTACTTTTGCTCCCCCTTCCCCCCCTCACACTCCCTCAGGACCTGCAGGGCTGGAGGAGGCCTAGGTGGGCAGAGGATCAGGCCCGGGATCTCAGCAGGTTCCTGGGGGCCCAAGTTGGTAGGGGAAACCTGGCCACGCTCCCTTTTGATCCTCTGCCCTCCCAACGGTTCCCCAGTTTCCCCCTTCTGGCATGGGATCCCTTCCCTTCCCCCAGCCACCCCTCAGGGCGCCAGTCCTGTCCCGCCTCCACTTCTCCTCCCCCTTCACTCCCCCCATGCCCCACTTCCTACCTGGTTACTGGGGGTTCCTCCCATCCCCTTAGGTGTCTGTGGTCGCCCACCAGTGCCTGGTAGGTGCCCTAGTCGTGAGAAGATGTGAATTCTGCATCCTCCTAGTACGCCACCTTGACTCTGCCCCCATTTATCTTTTTTTGTTTTGTTTGTTTTCTGTTTTTGCTGTGACTGCATAATAATAAAGAACACAGGGAATTCCCTGGTGGTCCAGTGGTTAGGACTTGGTGCTTTCACTGCTGTGGGCCTGGGTCCAGGTTCAATCCCTGGTTGGGGAACTAAGATCCTGCAAGCTTCATGGGCACGGCCAAAAAAAAAAAAAAAAAAGAACCCAGTGACTACCAGTACTGGTTGGTGCTAAGTGGCCAGCATTTTTACCCACCTTTGCTTTTGTAATACCAGTGTAAATGTAAGTAGTGGAAAAAAGGCAAATAATATTTTGGTAATATTATAAAAATAGTTTTGACCTTGCAGATCCCCTGAGAGGATCTTGGGGTCACCCAAGATTTTCAGATTATACTTTAAGAACTATTGAGTTATATCGTTATTTTCCTGTTCCTTCCTCCTAATTAGAAAAACTTTATTGAGGTATACCTGACATACAATAAACTGCACATATGCTATTGGCTTCTTTACCCAGGGAAAGTCTTGAATTCTACTTTATCAGGCACACAGCATATAGTAGCACTTATTCCAGCCTTACCATGTATTCCCTGCCTCAGACTTGGAGTTAGCTATTTCTCCAAGGAGGCTTGCTCCCATTTAGAGGAGGTTGGTACTTAGAACACAAAATTTGGTTACTAGGCACGCTCATTGCCACTGGTTTAAGATTGCTTCTAGGTCCTTTGAGTGACTAGAGTTAGGAGATAGATAGGTAGTATGGGGGAGGAAAAATAATTTTTCCTGCTACCCTCTGTGTCTTGGCTGAGACCCCTGTAATAAAAGACAGATTAAAAAGAGAAAAAGAAACAGAAATTTGTCAACGTGTATACTTCATGTATACATGGGAAATACCTGGGGAAAAATGAGTAGCTCTCAGAGGTGACTTAGAACTCCAGCTTAAATACCATCTTCAGCTAAAGACAAAAGAAATAAAGGTGTGGGGGAGACCAGTTATGGGGAGGTTACAAGGAAAAGCATGGTAAACAGGAGTACAATTTGTTATTCAGATTTAAGTTGGTGCCTTCTCCATTGATAAGGGTCTAAAGTTGCATCCAGGATCAACCTTTGTCCTTCTTGACAGAGAAGAGAGGAGGGTCCCCTTTGTAAATTTATGTCCTGTCTTAGAGGGAGGGTAGGGAGCTTTTCTTGTATCTGCTTCTTTTCAGTTGCTTTCAGCTCAAAATAATGCTCATGTTAAAGTGGCATATTTTGGGGTGGCATATTCTGCTACCCTTCAATAGATAGATAGATAGGTTTAAAAATCAAGTTCATGTTGATATTTCCAATTAAAATTTAACAAGTTCCGGATATTTATTTCTTCTTTTATTTTATGCTCCTATCTTTTTTTTTCTCATGCTGAAAATCTTGGTACCAAACAACAGTAATGTAACTATTTATTTTCTTGATCCTATGATATACCTGAAATAGTTTGTGAACACTCTTTTTTTTTTGCCTTCATTTGTGCTTTTTATTTTTATTTATATATTAAAAATTTTTTAAATTTTATATTGGAGTATAGTTGATTTACAACATTGTGTTAGTTTCAGGTGTACAGCAAAGTGATTTTTATACATATACATATATCTATTCTTTTTCAGATTCTTTTACCATTTAGGATATTACAGAGTATTGAGTAGAGTTCCCCGTGCTCTACAGTAGGTCCTTGTTGATTATCTATTTTATATATAGTAGTGTGTATATGTTAATCCCAACCTCCTAATTTATCCTCCCCCACATTCCTTCTTTTTTTAAATTGAGGTATAGTTGACCTAAAACACTATGTTAGCGAAGCAAAGGAGTCTAAAGTAGTCTTTTTTTTTTTGGTCCCACTGTGCGGCTTGTGGGATCTTAGTTCCCTGACGAGGGATTGAACCCGGGCCCTCAGCAGTGAAAGCACCAAATCCTAACCACTAGACCGCCAGGGAATTCCCTAGAGTAGTCCTTTTCAAGAATGGGTAAGGGAATTTGCTAGGAGGTATAGTAGGATGGTCTGGCAGTGTTAATTCTGTACCTGGGATTTGTAGTCATTAATTTAATGTGGCAACAATCAGCATGATTCTGAAGCTGCTCACATGCAGTCACGGGATATAGACGTAGGAGTCTAGTCAGGGCTGGGGTTTTCCAGGCAAATGCAGAGAAGAAAGAGAGGTGCAAAGGGGTTAAGTGTATTTTCAGGGGAGTAGTGCTGGATCATGATATCTAAGATGAATAAGGAGGGAAGTGAGAACACGTAGGCAGTTACGGAAGTGAAAAAACAGTTATACCTATGGATTAAAGAGCCCCGTGAGGTCAAAAATAGCTAGAGCAGGGGATCTAAAGTTAGCAAGTTTGAAGGATAAGAATAAGAGGGAGTGGTCAAAGGGTGGGATGCTTTGAAAACAAGATTTTGAGGCGGAAAAATCTTCACAGGATGACATGTGAGAATCCAGCAGAAGTAGGGCATTGGAACAAGAGATGAGGAGAAATATGTTTTTCTCAAGAATCCCCAGAGATATTGGAGGCGAGACCCTAGATGTCCAACCATACACGGGATGGTACTTGAGTCATTTGAATTTAAATATCATGGTACGGAGTAAACCCTGCAGCCTGGAGGACTGGGAGACACCCAGCTGACTGACTTCTGGGTTACATTTTGGGAGCCTGTCTAGAGCAGTTCTGAACTCTGGTGCAGTACCAGATGCATGTTGGATTCAGTCATCGCTCTAGACTTAAGCCAGGAATACATCTTTGCTAGGACTACCACACGTAACCAACTCCTGGTGATAAATTAACCTGCACAAGATATGTGGATTCTTGAACAAGACTTCAAAGTCAGAGAACTTATTGAAACTACTTGAGATGGTCCTTGAAACTATAGTTCAAGAAGAAAAGTTTTAGGGGGAAGAGAGCATTGTGTATGCAGGATTGTGTGCGTTTCCTAGAGGGATTAAGACCAAGAAATTCCAGAAATAGCTAGTGAGAGAGGATCTGGGAAAATAGTGTGTAGATAGTGTGTAGGCCACAGAATTCCTGAAGGGGAAAAGATCTTTGACAGGTGTGTTTTGATTGATCCAATGTTCTTACCCAGTTGCATTGCTGGGAGAGGATCCCTGACAGGCTGGGCTTATACGGTAGGGCAGGCAGCTAGACAAGCAGCAGAGGACCTGGAGGAGGCCATATGCGGCCAGAGACTGTGGATATTGGATCAGGACAAGAGTCGAGGACTTCGATTTGTGACTTGGCCACACCTCAGAGATGCTCAGTAGTGGCAGGTCTCTGGGAAACGGTAGTGAAGGACAAGAACAGGATGCGGATACTGCTGGTACCACTGGGATGGAGGCAGCTGGGACTCATACATCAAAGTGTTTGATTGTGCACTAACCAGAAGTAGAAACTAACCTACTTGAAATGCACTAACCTCTGCATTTGTGTTACTACTTTTAAAAAAAATATTTTTTTACATGATTAATAATTTTTTTAGTATTTATTTTATTTTTGGCTGCGTTGGGTCTTTGTTACTGCTCATGGGCTTTCTCTAGTTGTGGTGAGCGGGGGCTACTCTTCCTTGCAGCGTGTGGGCTTCTCATTGCGGTGGCTTCTCTTGCTGCGGAGCCCGGGCTCTAGGCTCAGGGGCAGCTTCAGGAGTTGTGGCTCGCGGGCTCTAGAGTGCAGGCTCAGTAGTTGTGGCACACGGGCTTAGCTGCTCCGCAGCATGTGGGATCTTCCTGGCCCAGGGATCGAACCTGTGTTCCCTGCACTGGCAGGCGGATTCTTAACCACTGCACCACTAGGGAAGTCCCTATGTTACTATTAAAGAGAGTTTTGCAAAGAGCTCTGAGACCAGGACAGGGAGATTTTAAGGAAAAAACAGGCTGAATTAGAGCCAGCAACTGCCGCTACTGTTCAGAGTGATGTGTAGCATATGTAGAAGGCCAGACTCAAAGTTGAGCCTAAGAAGCCAGAGAAATCAAGATTCCAGAGAGGAGGTGACTGGGAGAGATGTCAACCCCTGTTTCCCTCCAAGAATTCTTGGACTTATTGGGAGAGACACTAGATTTCCCCCTGTATATGGGAGGGGCCAGTGAGACATTTTTATAAAAATATTTTTCTTCATCTCATTTGTAAATGTTTTCTTGCTTTAAAAAAATCTTAGTGATTGCTTATTCTTTAACTTTATTTTTTGAACAGATATTACATACACATGGTATAAAATTAAAAAAGCAAAAAGAGGTATACAATGAAAAGTAAGCATCCTTCTCTCCTCAGTTTCCTAGCTATTCAGGCCTCCATTGTTATCAACTTCTTGAATATTTTTCAAGAGATATCTCAAGCATTTTTATAAACATGTGAATTTATACATTATTTTTTCCTTACACATATGGCAGCATACTTTACATAATCTTCTTCACATCTTTTTTTTCACTTAATGGTATGTCTTGGGTATATCTTTTAATATCTCCACATAGAGTTTTGTTTTGTTTTTTTAAATTTTGGCTGCATAGTATTTCATGGTCAGAAGTACCATCACTTCTAATTATGATACCCTTCTTTCACTTTGGGTGTGTAGAACTTGCTTCAGTCCACAAAACAAGGTACTATATTACTAAACTAGTTAGAAATGATAACCAGATATGATTGTAACTGATATTTCATACTTAAGATCTATATATTAATAGCTATTCTCAAAAAGAAAAAAAGAATGAGATCCAGCTATATGTAATATGAGTCTTCTACCTTACAGGCTACTTTGAAGAGACAAACTGTTAAGACCATGAATGGGAGCTGGGGGAGGGGCTGGAGGGGAGGAGCACACACACAACGACACATGTTGCAACAGATATTATCCCCAGGCTTGGAATGTTCTTTACTACTGTTCTTAAAATGTTCATTCTGCTGCAGCTAACTAGCCATCTTTTACACCAAATACTATTCCATGCCATGGAGGCGCCATGCAATAACTCCCAGCTAGCACCTTATACTGCTTTCCAGGCTTTAAGTCTCTGATATGAAGGTATCACAGTAAAGAAATGTAAACATGTAGGAAAAGAAAAATGTAATTATCTGAAGAAGTCATCTATGTCTATGGAATGGGCTTGCTTGTCACTAAAACCTGTGCTGGTTAAAATTTGCTGAATTTTATCTGCTATGCTGAAATCTTCTGGTATTATCTATCAATATAAGATTCAGAATAGGGCTTCCCTGGTGGCGCAGTGGTTGAGAATCTGCCTGCCAATGCAGGGGACATGGGTTCGAGCCCTGGTCTGCGAAGATCCCACATGCCACGGAGCAACTGGGCCCGTGAGTCACAATTACTGAGCCTGCGCGTCTGGAGCCTGTGTTCCGCAACAAGAGAGGCCGCGATAGTGAGAGGCCGGCGCACCGCGACGAAGAGTGGCCCCCGCTTGCTGCAACTAGAGAAAGCCCTCGCACAGAAACGAAGACCCAACACAGCCAAAAATAAATAAATAAATAAATAAATAAATAAATAAGGAATCACTTAAAAAAAAAAAGATTCAGAATAAATGACCAACATATCTTTAAAAAGAAAAGTAGGGCTTCCCTGGTGGCGCAGTGGTTGAGAATCTGCCTGCCAATGCAGGGGACACGGGTTCGAGCCCTGGTCTGGGAAGATCCCACATGCCACGGAGCAACTAAGCCCGTGAGCCACAACTACTGAGCCTGCGCATCTGGAGCCTGTGCCCCGCAACAAGAGAGGCCGCGACAGTGAAAGGCCCGCGCACCGCGATGAAGAGTGGCCCCCGCTTGCCGCAACTAGAGAAAGCCCTCGCACAGAAATGAAGACCCAACACAGCCAAAAATAAATAAATAAATAAATTAATTAATTAAAAAAAAAAAAAAAAAAGAAAAAGAAAAGTAGTACCATCACGCCTTTAATCCTTTTTTAAAGCAAACTTAGGGACTTCTCTGGTGGTGCAGTGGTTAAGAATCCGACTGCCAGTGCAGGGGACACGGGTTTGATCCCTGGGCCGGGAAGATCCCACATGCTGCGGAGTAACTAAGCCCGTGCGCCACAACTACTGAGCCTGCGCTCTAGAGCCGGTGCACCACAACTACTGAAGCCCTCGCACCCTAGAGCCTGTGCTCAGCAACAAGAGAAGACACTGCAATGAGAAGCCAAGGTACTGCAACAAAGAGTAGCCCCTGCTCACCACAACTAGAGAAAACCCGCATGCAGCAACGAAGACCCAACGCAGCCAAAAATAAATAACTAAATAAAATAAAGGAAATTCAGATTTTCTAATATTTTGCTTATAAATAAGGCTATAATATCCTTATACTTACGTAGTTTTGCAAATGTGCTGTTTTTTAAATTAAAAATGTATTAATTGGGACTTCCCTGGTGGCGCAGTGTTTAAGAATCTGCCTGCCAATGCAGGGGAAACGGGTTCGAACCCTGGTCCAGGAAGATCCCACATGCCGTGGAGCAACTAAGCCTGTGTGCCACAGCTACTGAGCCTGCGCTCTAGAGCCCACGTGCCACAACTACTGAGCCTGAGTACCACAACTACTGAAGCCCGCATGCCTAAAGCCAGTGCTCCGCAACAAGAGAAGCTACCTCAATGAGAAGCCCGTGCACTGCAACAAAGAGTAGCCCCCGCTCGCCACAACTAGAGAAAGCCCGCGTGCAGCAACGAAGACCCAATGCAGCCTAAGTAAATAAATAATTTAAAACAAAAGTATTAATTAATTTTTATTGAGATACAGTTAACTTACAATATTTTTAAAATTAAAAATATTTTTTTGGTGTTAATATGTTTATAGGATAAATCCTTGAGTGGAATTGCTAGGTCAACATAGGTGTGCTTAAAATCTTTTTTTTAAAAATTAATTTATTTTTATCTTATTTTTTGGATGCACTGGGCAGCTTGTGGGATCTTAGTTCCCCGTCCAGGGATCGAACCGGGCCCTCGGCAATGAAAGCACAGAGTCCTAACCACTGGACAGTCAGGGAATTAATTCCCTTAAAATCTTAATAGCCATTGTCAAGTTACCTTCTAGACCGGTTGTACCAATGTGCACTTCCACAGACTAATTTTTTTTTTTCCATGCAGCACAAGCTTTATTCAGTGGCCAAAGAACACAGCTTAATTTTAATCTTGAAGTACAGATTGACCCTAGATGACTGAAGGATTTAGGTCAGCCGGACAGCTGAATTTTGGGTTACATACAAGTAATCTGTCTGTTAGGTATATCTTTGGGAACTTTCATACCTGTGGCTACTCTTGTGGATCACACCAGGTGGGCATCAGATATCTCGTTATGTTCTTCATTAGTTTCTTTTGCTGGTTTCCTATCCTCTGTCCACCCTTTAAGCTTCTTTCCTTCTTGCTTGTATGTTTCCCTGGGTGATTTTCTATGGCTTCATGCCTCATGGATGCCTTTGAGATCTGTACCTTCAGATGCAAACCCATGGACTCTTTGTTCCCCTTTGTATACTGTTGTGTGCACACTAGGGAAGTCCAGGATGCAGACAGGATTAAATTTTGATGTTTTTGAAGGAAAGTGAAAGGGATGTTCTATCCTACATGAGGATGGAGTGGTGTATAAGCTTCAAGAGAAGCCAATGACTGATCAAGATTGAGCAACAGGGCTTCCCTGGTGGTGCAGTGGTTAAGAATCCACCTGCCAATGCAGGGGACACGGGTTCAAGCGCTGGTCCAGGAAGATCCCACATGCCGCGGAGCAACTAAGCCCGTGTGCCACAACTACTGAGCCTGCGCTCTAGAGCCCGTGAGCCACAATTACTGAGCCCGTGTGCCACAACTACTGAAGCCCATGCGCCTAGAGCCTGAGCTCAGCAACAAGAGAAGACACTGCAATGAGAAGCCCACGCACTACAACGAAGAGTAGCCGCCACTCGCCACAACTAGAGAAAGCCCCGTGCAGCAACGAAGACCCAACAACGAAGACCCAATGCAGCCAAAAATAAATAAATAAATAAACTTATTAAAAAAAAAAAAAAAAGATTGAGCAATACCAGTAAGTTGTCCCAGTTTGATATCTCAGCTTTACATAGGAGGGTGAAAAATCATAACCCCAAGGCCTTAGCTGGAAAAGGAAAATAATAGTAGTGACTTGACTACTACCAGAGCTTTGTGATGGGTCTCCCAGCCTCCAGTTTCTTCCTTTATAGTCCATCCTCCAGCCCACTGTGGATCTTTCTAAAATACAAGTCCTATCCCTAGCTTGAATGTCTTGCCTTTGTGGCTTCCAGAATGAAATATATGTGATTTAGCACAAGGTCATTAGACATCTGGAGTCCTGCCTGCCCTCCAAGCTGCATGTTTTTTTCTATTCTTTCCTCCCATCCATCCCAGATGCCCTCATCCTGAGTGCAGCAGTGACACTGAACTTCTTACTGTTTGACACCTCCTTTTCCTTCCTGGTTCACCTAGTGAATGGAGATCAGGTTGAATGGTAACCTCTTATGAATTCTCTTTTACTCTTCTCATAAAGAATCCTCGAGACAGAGCTCATCACTCTCTGTACTTCCAGGGAAGTGAGTGCACACTGTATTACTGAGTCATCACACTACTCCACAGCCATCCAACTAGGTCTGTTACCACGCGTGACATGCACTCCCACGAGGCCAGCGTCCACCTGCCCTCATCATCCTCATAGCCCCCCAAACGCACAGCGCCTGCCACACATTAGGCACTAAATGCACCTTTGTGGACTCCATGATTGAGGCCCCCAGTCTAGAGGAGCATATGTCATTTGGGGCAAATCCTTTACTCTCACGTGGAATCAGTATTCTTTATTTGTAAAAATGGTCCCTGCCTTTCTTTTTTAAAAATTTATTTATTTATTTATTTATTTTGGCTGTGCTGGGTCTTAGTTGCAGCACGCAGGATATTTTAGTTGTGGCATGCGGACCTTAGTTGTGGCATGCGGACCTTAGGTGCGGCATGCATGTGGGATCTAGTTCCCCCACCAGGTATTGAACCCGGGCCCCCTGCATTGGGAGCGCGGAGCCTTACCCACTGGACCACCAGGGAAGTCCCGCCCCTTCCTTTCTTAACATTTTGTAATGCTAGGATGATAGTCAGGTCTCAACTCTTGAAATTAAAAATTAGGAAGTATTGCTTTTCCTCCTTAAGTGACTATAATCACACTTCTTTAACATGAAATCTGATAGGTGGCCTGAGTTCTTTTCTTATACTGACTGGCCATTTCTGGTTTGCTGTTTTGCTGAGCATGAGATATGATATATAGACCTGCCAAATCATAATCAAAGAGCTTGATGCAATTGCATTATTTATTCAAGGCAATACCAGAACTCCTTCAACATATGTGAACATTTTTCTCATATTTTTCTGGTATTTTCCCTCTCGAATTTTTTCCCCGGCTTTATTAAAGTATGATTGACAAACAAAACCTATCTATACATATGTATGTATATACACATACAAATATATATTATGTGTGTATATATATATATATATATGTGTATATATATATACACATATATATGTTGTACAATGCGGTGTTTTTGAAAATTTTTATTGTGGTAAAATATGCCTAACATAAAATTTACCATTTTAACCATTTTTAAGTGTCCCCCCTTAAATTTTATTGGTAAATAATTTCAAGGACATCACTCCAATTCCCTTCCCTCACCAACATTCAATAATATATTGACTATCTATTTATATCGATGTATAGATTTCCTTATGGCCAGTGGAAATCTGCGTATTGTCTGAGAAATCCATCACTAGGGATGGACAAGGATGCCATATTTTGGACCATTTTGTTTATGAGAATGCAATGACAATGCACAGCTAACCTTTATATAGGCTTGAGTGCTTTAGAGCGAGGCTAAGATAAATATTTTGGTGAGGAATGAAAGATTAATTTTAAAATGTGTGAGAAAAGTTTGAACTTTAATTGGGTTTTAGAAATAGTCTTTCAGCTTCTTTCTTTAAATTTTACTCCAGTTTCTGTGTATACACATATAGACTGGTAGGAAAAGTAAATGTAATAATTAAATCATGATGTTTTGAGTTTCTGTTTTCTCTCTTACCTGGTATAACCCAAACTTTAGAGAAAATATTTTCTTAAATCAGTTTTGTTTATCACGAGAAGTCACATTCTTCAGAGTGAAAACAGCTTTAAAAGATAACGGTCAATGATCAAATCTGAGAACGCATTCCAATGTAAAGATGTTCTTGCTCTCTTTCTGAAGCGTTGTCCTACTGTTCAGGCTTAAGCAAGGCAGGTTTCTTCCCATTTGACAGCTGGGGGATGATAGAGTAAAGCTGTCCAGCTACTTTTGTATAAAATGATTTAAAAAAATCCTGGTGAATGGACGTCCCTGGTGGCACAGTGGTTAAGAATCCGCCTGCCAATGCAGGAGACACAGGTTTGAGCCCTGGTTCGGGAAGATCCCACATGCCGCGGAGCAACTAAGCCCGTGAGCCACAACTACTGAAGCCCATGCGCCTAGAGCCCGTGCTCTGCAACAAGAGGAGCCACCACAATGAGAAGCCTGCACACCGCAAGGAAGAGTAGACCCCGCTCGCTGCAACCAGAGAAAAGCCTGCATGCAGCAACAAAGACCCAATGCAGCCAAAAATAAATAAATAAATAAATAAATAAATTTATTTAAAAAAAAAAAATCCTGGTGACCTTTTTCTGCCCTCAAATAACTTTAAGAACAGTTGGACATAAAAACTTCAAACTTTACATATTCATGGCTCTCTGAGGAATACAATCACTGTTAGCTTGAGAAAAAGCTGAGTGTTTTTTTTAGTTGGAAAGCTCTAATATTACATGTTTGCACATGATTGGTACGTTACTCTTAGTCTGCAGATGAAAATTGATATGAGAATTTTATAGCATATGTGTAGATGCTGGTTTTTTACTTTATTTACCATGTCTTAGAACTTACAAAGGCATATGGAATTTATGCTGTAACCTTTACATTGAAGTTCAAACTTTACATCTGTTCAGCAATATAAAAACAGAGATCCTACCACGACATTGCAGAAGTCACATAGAAAATCTTACAAAGGTGACTCCAAGAACTGATCTCAGTTATGTTCATAGCCCACCAAAGTAGGCCTGAGTGTTCTGACGCTCCATGGGAAAGGGTTTTTTTTGGAAGGCTTCATAAGAGATTTTCACACATTCCGGATAGAGTCCTACAAAGACTGTTGATTGCTAGTGCGGTCAGGCTTCTGACACTTGGAGTTTAAAAATAACTTTCATCAGAGTTCTATTTAAAACATGGAAGGTAGTTAATTCTTCACTGCCTCATATATAACCCCCTGAATGTTTGGCCACCGCCCAAAATGCAAGCCCTTTGTATCGTCTTCTCCTCTGGTTTGAGGTCCATAATATTACACATTCTCTTTTCCCCATTCATCTTCCAAATGTTGTAGTCTAGTCTCTGGAATCTCTTCCATCATAAGCAAACCCTCCTGTACCCTAAGCCTCTTTCCAGAAGTCTTCCTCTATTTACTCAGAGATGCTACTCTTTCTTACTACATCCCTTACGGTTGCTGGCAGTGTTATTTTCCTGGTACTCTCCATCCCTGTAAAAATCTTCGTAATACCAAAGTAATAAAAGAAAATAAAAGTAAAAACTATCCTTAACCCCCAACCACGAGATAAACATGGTTGCATTTTTGAGTATATCCTTCAGAACATGGGTAGTGATAATATTATGTATATTTTTTCGCCATATAACAATATACTGTAAGTTTCTTTTAAGATTTTTACTGTGAATTATTTCAAATACATAGAGAAAAACATAAGGAACTCTTGCATATCCACTAGCTGGTTTTATGAGTTTTAATAGACAATCTACTAGTTATCTTCTGCTTATCACTCCAGGTTCATTCTTTACCTTTATGCAACCCTGCAGAGGGCCCCAGGAGGCTGGCCAGTCTGGACTGATCCACTGCCTTGTTCTCTGGCTTCCACCTGGTTTGGCTCATGGGAGGAACCTGCAGGGGGAGATGAAGTGTGGGAGGTGGGTGAGGTCAGGGAATTTGTTCCCTCCACTCTCCAGCTCTATCCTGGTTGCTTGTTGGCTGAATCCTTTTACTGAAAGCCCTGGTTCCTACATGACAGTCATCTCCACCTAGCTCCTCTCTCTCTGGGTTCTGATAATCTCTTCACACCTAGGGTTGAAACTGCTTTCTGCTGTGATTAGTCCCAGGATACTGTGCTATCCCTGGGCGGCTTCCTCAAATGCTGTGTACACAGCTGTTATGGGTTCAGTGATGTCCTTCCAAAATTCTTATGCTGAACTCCTAACTCCCAGGGCCTCAGAATGTGATCTTATTTGGAGATTGGATCTTTACAGAGAGAATCAAATTAAAGTGAGGTCATCAGGGTGGGCCCTGATCCAATATGACTGGTGTCCTTGTAAAAAGGAGAAATTTGGACACAGAGACAGACACACAGAGGGAAGAAGATGTGAAGACACAGGGAGTAGAGGGCCATCGACAAGTCAAGGAGACAGGCCTGGAACAGATCCTCCCCTCACAGTCCTCAGAGGAAATCAACCTTGCCGACACCTTGATTTTGGACTTCCAGCCTCCAGAACTGTATAACAATAAAATTCTGTTGTTCAAGCCATCCTGTCTGTGGTACTTTGTAACAGTGGCCCTAGCAAACAAATACAGCACCTTTATGAATAGTCCTTTCATTAACATTTAATTATCCAGTTTGAAAGTGATATCTATTTCCTGTTAGAATTGGACTGATCTAGAGCTATAATCTATCAATCTATGCTTTATTTGCTTCAGATTTTTTTTTTTTTCTGTTAAGGAATTGAACAGTGCGGATTCATGAACTGCTTTCATGTCAATACACGTTTGCACAACACTCTGAACATATTTAGGGAGCCTGATCTGGAGTACTCCTCTTACATTGGCCCACGTCTACACTATTTCCACCCACATGGAGGTAGCACGCCTCTGGAGCTGTCTGTCCCTCCAGGGTGCTGTGATTCATTGGCTCCTTTGACCAAAATCACCTGTGGAATCACCTGTGGAATCACTTGGTAACAGTGCTGTTTCCGTGCATTATGAATGTTTTAATCACCCCCAAAATTAGACCAGTAAGCAATTGTTGGCTTACTGACAACCAGCACATTTGTTTGTGGAAGTCTCTTTTATTATAAAGAGGCAATATATTTGTCTTAGCATTTCACCTCAGGCCTTTTAATTTCCAAATTGTTATTTCCTTATTTGTCTCCAGTAACTCATTAAATCCATTTTTTTTTTTTTTTTTAAAGAACACCACTAAAGAAGAGGAAACTTTTGGTGTTCCTGATTTTTAAAAAGGGAAAAAAATGCAAAAAGCTTGGGACTTCCCTGGTGGTGCAGTGGTTAAGAATCCACCTTCCAATGCAGGGGACACGGGTTCGATCCCTGGTCAGAGAACTAGATCCCACATGCATGCCACAACTAAGAGTTCGCATGCCACAACTAAGGAGCCTGTGAGCCGCAACTAAGGAGCACACGTGCCACAACTAAGTAGCACGTGTGCTGCAACTAAGACCAAAATAAATAAATAAAATAAATTTTAAAAAATGCAAAGTGCTTTTCACTGGAAATAACATATTAAAACAAATAAAACTCTTCTCTGCCAAATTAAATTTTAACACTGTCGTAGGTAGTGAAATCAAGTTTCATGCTCACTTGCCTACCTTAGGTAATTAGCAAAGCAGTTCTTTTGAACAGAACTAACTGAAGAAGAATGAGCAGTTCAGGAAAAAAGAAATTTAACAGCCTTGGGGAAAATATAACTGGAAATTGAAAATTCAGTCCACATTACATTTTGAGCTACTGAATGTGATTTGACTATATGGAAGAGTGGCCTGGTAAATCCCTCCGACCACCGTCCATCTTAAAACATGGCACTGAAAGCAATGCTTGCCACTTAGGTTAGTATTTCACTGTGGCTTTCAAGATAATATGCTGTCCATTTTTAAATAACATTTAACATGTTCATCTCCCTTTGACTGAGCACTTACAGCAAAATTATTAGTGCTTATGGTTTGCTGCAGACAGTATTTATGCTGTTTCTAGAAGCCACTTTTATCTGTTGGAAAAAAAAAAAAATCCCACCGCAGGATTTCCAACCTTTTAGGCTAACATCTGACTCTATTAGCTCCTGAAGAGAAGAACCATAAATAATCTTCCCATTTTACATTCTATGCTTTTAGCTCAAGCATTAATCACAGAGGTTTTTTTTCCTTTGCCTCATGAGAAAAACCAGTCTTACAGTTTGAAAATTTGGTTTACAAAATATGGTTTGTAGGGTAGGCAGGAGCGGGGGTTGGACATAGAAAGAAGGGGTCTTTGCTGGGCTTTATGAGGAAAAAAAACCTTGGGACAAATGGGCCTTTTTCCTTCCAGCACCAAATAATATCTCAGAGAGCTCCCTAGTAATACATTTGGGGGAGGGGAATCATATTAACTCTTTCAGGTCAGAAGGGTGCTATTTATTCATCACAGTAACAATGCGGTCAAGTCACCCTGGGGCCCTGAGCAGCTTGTGGCTCTGGAAGAGCTTAGTGTTTAAACCTGCCGCACAGGGTAACATTAGAACAAGATTAAGGCTGGTTAACCTTGTTTCTCTAAAATTCACATGCATACAATTTAATTATTATTATTGTTGTTCTTCTTGTCATTGAAGTGACAGGTGTTCTTAGATATATTTTATTCAGTAAACAGGCAGTTCCTTTTTCTTACAAGGTGATCGTGGGAGAGCAGTTTTTAACACAATTCTATATTTTTCTCCTTTTTTTTTTTTTTTCCAAAAGACACTACATCATCCTTAGGAGTTAGCCTGGCAGGGCTCGATGGTGCTAGTTCTGGTTCAGCCATTAATTCCCTACATCATTTGCTCTTGAACTAGGTTTATGCTAGGTCCGTAACATTTCTGAGCCTTGAAAATTGCTTGCTTGATTTGATTTTACCTACTGACAAAATTTGCCTTTTGATTTTGTTAATGCTTCCATATTATTTCTGATATGACTTAGGTTAGCTCAGACTTTTAAGGAACAATTTCAATTGACTTGGATTAATAGCAGTAATAATTTACTAAATGGCAGTGTTATTCATCCTTAAATATATATCTGTTCTTAAAGTCTCCAATTTCTGTAACAGCTGTAAGTGGGAATAAAATGACTAAATTACCACATACAAATTTTTCCTATGCTTCTCAAAATTGCTTTAACAAACAACACACCATATT
Source organism: Balaenoptera borealis (assembly GCF_965194805.1). Lineage (NCBI taxonomy): Eukaryota > Metazoa > Chordata > Mammalia > Artiodactyla > Balaenopteridae > Balaenoptera > Balaenoptera borealis. The sequence goes on along the minus strand of NC_138866.1, from coordinate 171,041,339 downwards.
TTTTTTTTCTACTTTTCATGAATCTGGAAGAACTTTATCACACTGTTTTAACTTCAGTATCTTTTTTATCTCATTCTGTACACCACTAAGCAGCTAGTCTCTCATAATTTAAATATTTTTGTCCCCAAGAGACTCAACTTAATTGATAAGTAAAGTAAAACATTCTTTCCATTAAGGAATAGTGTTATTTTTTCTTTTCTGATAGCATGAACTATAGACTCCCACATTTCCTCCTTGCCTTGGCTACTTGGGTGCTTAGAACAAAAGGCTGTTCTCAATTCTTAGAAACATTTTTTCTTTTTATTTCCCTCTCATGATTCTGATTTTCTTTCTTTGTGTTTTAAAGCTTAAGTATAGATATCTTTGTTATTCCGATCATTTTAAGAATGTGGTGGGCTACAGATAAAAACACTTTCTAGGTGTTTTTCATAAATCAGTAGATCAACAAGTATTTATTGAGCAAATGGAATGTTGTAAAATCTGTATCAAATGATCTGAGGAATGACTTGCTTTTCTAGTGCTTTGGTAGAAAGTTCCCTGGCATTTTGACATGATAGGGAAGGGGATGGGAAATCCGCAAAAGTTAACATTCCTTGTCAGACTAATGGAATGAGGACTCAAAATTGCCTGAGACTGTAGATTTAAGATTGGTGCTCACTGCATACAGAATCCAATAGAGCCGGCTCTGCATATTCACGGGGGGATAGGTTCTAGGACTCCCTCAGATACCAAACTCTGAATTCAAAAGTTCCTTATATAAAATGGCCTAGTACAGTTGGCCCTCTAAATCCTTGGGTTCCACATCCCGGATTCCACCAGCCTTGCACTGATTTTGTTCTAAAGTGATCTGTGGTTGGTGGAATCCGCGGATGCAGAACCTACGGGTGGAAGGCGGGGTTGGGCAACTGTAATGTTGGTGCTGAAAGAGGGGACCATAATGGTCAGAGAGTCCCATTTCCTCATTTTGTACTGACTCTCAGTGACAGTGTTCAAAACATGCTACCCTAAAAAAATGGCACCTTGGCATATGGAATATCTTAAGCTGAAGAATTTGAGAAACAGAAGATGCAGGAAGAATTCTCTGACCTCTCCATCTCCCCTGAAGCGGGTTTTGAGATCCTCCTGTGAGAGATGTCGTCCCCATTCCCAGAGGAAAGGACCATCCTTATCTCCCAAGACCGAGGGACTGTGAGAGGAATTTGAAGATCAAGCCTTGCTGTTTCCCCAATTTTCTACCTTTAGCTTGTATCCTTTTGTCCTATCAATTTTTCTACAAGGTTACACTCTTCATCAAACTTAGTTATAAAAAGGCTCAGGTTTAACCACTTCTTTGGATTTCCATTTCCTTATGAAGGCTCCTGTGTCATGTAAATCTTATAGTAAATAAATTTGTATGCTTTGCTCTTGTGAGTCTGTCTTTTGTCCCTCCAATTTACAGGGCCCCAGCTGGAGAACCTATTATGGGTAGAGGAAGAGATTTTTCTACCCCTACACTATCTCCCCAGACATTTTTAACATACTTACTTTAAACTCTCTTCCTAATAGTTTTACTAAAATCAGTTCTTGGGTATAAAGGATCACCTTTGTCCTGTCTGCTGACTTTTCCTCAGTGGTTTATTTTCTGGTGTGGTTTCTGATTTTTACTGTGAAGTTATTTCAGCAGGGGTTGCTCTGTTTTCTATGAAAGTCTCTTGAGCGTTAGGTTGTTGGAGTATTCCTACAGAATGGTTTTGCTTTTCCCCCTGACTGGGGACCTGTGGGTTCCATAGTGTCAAACCAGTTTATACGTTAATTTTTCAGCCTTGAGGTCCCAGTATCATGCAAAGAGTGTGAATTCCAACCTCATTTCTGCACACAGCAAAGGCCTGGGTTTCGGATTTCTCTCCAGTGACTGTTTTTCTATTCATGGTAACAGCAAGTTTCCTTGCTGCTTCCTCAAATGGGTGGGCCAAGTTTTTCTAGGCTCCATTTCACAAGGGCCAGCCCTGTGTGAGTCCTGGCTTGACCTAGAGTCCTATACTCCTGTCCTCACATAGGTGTTAATGTCACAAACTCCAGCTGTTAAGGCTTATATTCAACTCTGATTCCCCTGTGAGCATTTTGACTTAGTTACCATCCTAAATTTTGCTGCATTCCTAAGAGTTTCACTTCTTGATTTCAAGCTCATTTATGTCTTAACATAATAAAATATTAATACAGCATTCCTATGAGGTTGAAGTGGAAGGATTTCTTACATTGGCTCAGTCGTCGAGTTGACTAGAAAAGCAAATTTATTAATGAGGAAAATAAGGCCTAAAAAGATAGAAATATCTTGCAGGTGAGGAATATAGTGTTACGAAACTAAGGTATACATCATGCCATGAATGCTCACATTCTACTTTCTTCAAAACCTAAAATACCTAGATTTTTGCCTTGTATCCTCAGACCAAAAAACAAACAAACAAATAAAAACAAAACAAAACTCCCCAAAACAACAACAAAATACTATATCTTCCTTTTTTATTGGTTTTACTTTCAAAATGTCATATGTCATTACTTTAATTGAGTATTGTATTTGAATTGAATGATAGAGGTGGTAGGAACACAGTGATGCCTTGGGAAATTACTTGCTGATACTATTTAATTGGGATCTTGGATGAGTTGGAGGAGAATTTGGAATAGGTGGCATGATAAGGAATTTTAATGGTCAAAAATTTCTCATAATAAGAAGAAAGAAAGATGCAGCAACATCAAACTGACCCAGAGGTTTGAGAGGAAAGCCTAAAAGATCAGAACAGAATTTGGTGAGATGCTCACACAACCCGTTAAGTGATAAGGAGAAAACAAAATTTAAGCTCTCTGGGTACGGACATGGGAAGTTCCAGCTGATTGGTGGGGGCAGGAAATCCCCACCAACATGGTAGGCAAGCAGGCACCTAGCCTGATAAACCTGGCTCAAGTTAGGATCATCCAAAGCACCAGCAGGTCCCAAGATCTGGCCAGAGATTCTGGAATTCAGCTACAGAACTAGCTGTTTCAAATGTTGACTCTGCCCCACTCTCCACGTATAAGTAGAGGAATAATCGGAGAATAAACTCAGTCTCATTGTAAGGAAAAATCAAGGGTGCTCCATATTGAAAATTCTTGGCCATGTGTTTTAGGAAGAGCAGAGAAGAATGGACTTTTGGAATTGGAAATGGGACTTATTTGAAACAGCTCTTTTTACCAGAATGAACATATAATTTGGAATTAATCAGGATTTGGTTCTGACTTCAGGTTTTCCACTTCTGGTTCTATATATTTGGGCTAATCGTTTGACCTTCTTGAAACTCATGTATTTCATAGGCGTTTCATTAGCAAAATGGGGATGATGCAAAATTGTTTCTGTGAGAGTTAAATAAGGTACCCGGCACCAGTAGACTCTCAGTAAATGGTACTTATTATTATTTGGATAAATACTTCATAAGAGGCGAGTGTCAATACGGAGGAGAGTTAAAAATGTGATGTCCTTAAAGAGATCATGATTGACCCTCAATCTAAATTAGTCCCCCTCTTACATTCTCTCATAAAGCTCTGTATTTTCCCTTTAAAGCATTCGCTGCTATTGGTAACTCTGCATTTATTATTTCTGTGACTGTTAACATAGCAGTTGCAAACAGTGCTGAGTGAGGGAGATTGTGTGAGGGCTGGGAAGAACTCCATGTGTCCAACCAGGGCAGTTCCCGCTTGGATCTGCTACTTGTTCTTTTGAGGGAGCAAGGGGTTCAATGAGACTGGATTTTCCAATTTTTTATATAACCCAGAACTCTGACTTTTTGTGGGAAATGTCCCGGCCTTAAAACGTAGGTAAATAATTCAATTGAAAAAAGACATGGTGTGGGCCAAACGAAATTCATTTGTGGGTCATGATACATCTGAAAGCTGCCAGTTTACAATCTCTGGTTTATATCTGTCTCCATGACCAGAGCTATGACTATGTTATGTTCACTACTGTTTGTGTAGTGCCTGGTTCAGGGGGGGCACATAGTGGGCACTAAATGTTAATTGAAAAGAAGAGAAAGGAGAAAGAAAGGAAGGAAGGAAGGGAGGAAGGGAGGAATGGAGAAAGAAAGAAAGAGAAAGAAAGAAAGAGAGAAAGAAAGAAAAGATTACAACTGGATTTTTTTTTTCCTTTCTGTAAAGAATTATGTTGGAAAAATTGCCAATATTGAGAATATTATTAGAGTCTGGGCAAGTTGATAGATTTCATATTTAGGAGTTCTAAGTTAGTTAATATAAACTATAAGAAAGAAAAACCACTCACTACCTCTCTGTATTATTTTCAGGCAAAAAAGAGAATTGTGAATTTTGTTGCTTTTATAACCAAATATTAATAAAAATGAAAATGTTTTGACTACTTCAGAAGCAAAATTTTCCATATATATCACATTGAACAAACTGTTGGTTTGCATATTGTCAAACCAATTTTTGTCTACTGGGAAATAGACTTTAATCTCTGACATCAAGTTTTATTGTGTAATGAGCTCACCAAATATGCTGAACTGCGGATTTCCATGGTAGTATGATATGTGTACTGATTTGAACTTTGGAAGTCATTGCAGCTGTCATTTGGTGTAAAATAGGAAAAAAAACGGGGGTTTTGGGGAGCTTAGATTTCTAGAGCCAATGGAAGGTGGGGAAAACCTCAAATGCTAGATTATTTAGAGACTGTCTAAATTGAAGTGGCTATCTTTGACATAATTGTAAATTTAAGGATTCCTAGAGATTTGTCTATGGGGACAGAAAATATGCATTGGTAACTAGAGTGGTCTGCTGACCAGATTACTGAATTGCAAAATTGAAGATCAACAAATGTTCCTAATAGATACTTATTGTGAATCCTGCACTACATTAGGCACCATAGCCCAAAAAGAAAGTATTAGGTGTGGTAGTGGAGGGGCTATCTCTATACTCAAGGAGTTTATACCTTAGTTGAGGTGCCAAGACACATAACTGAGGAAGGATACAAGACTCTATGATTAAGGGCTAAGCCATGTGTTAGACTGTAAGTGTAACAGGAAATCACAGAGTAAAAATCACAGCCGGCTTCATAGATTAGGCAAGACATCAGCTAGCGCTTCAAGAAAGTATCGTTATGATTTGGAGAAGGAAAGAATATGTATCGTCATCTTAAGCCTCTCTGCTTTTGAAAGTATGCTAATTTCTGTCTTGGGCTTTTCTTTAAAAAAAAAAAGTTGTTTCTTTGTCTACTATCAATTTACATATTTAAAATATTTTTTCTCTAACTGTCACATTTAACCATCAACAAGTCCTAGGGTTTCTTTATTCAAATTGGGTTTCCTACCAATAATACCCTAGTTGAGGACTTTTCAACGTCATACATAGATTTTGATTTGTCTAAGTTCACTCAGCAAACGGGAAAGCCAAGAGTAGAACCCGAGTCCTGGGCTTTGTCTCTGACCTGGTATGGTATGGCCCACCTTCCACAATCTTAAAACATGCTCTACTGATGGGTTAAACAAAGCACAGGACATCCTTCTGATACAGTACCATGCAGCCATCATAAGTTATGATTTATACTTATATTTACTGTTGTGGAAGTTGTTCACAGTGTATTGCTAAATAAAGAAAGCAATTAGTAAATATGATACCATCTTTGTAAATATGTATCTTTATGTATATGTTTGCATGGGAAAGATCTGGTGATTTTATTTAAATCATTAACAGTAGTTGCTCTTTGTACTGGGATTTTACATAATTTAGATTTTTTTCTTTGTAATTTCTCATCTTTTGACATTGATTATTTATTATTTGTGTGACTAATAAATAATATGTTAACATCCTCTCCTTCAGAAACCACGAAGAGCTCCTTGTTGCTTACACCAGTAATTAGAAAGATTAAAAACCCTGGTTGCATATTTTAATCACCTGGGTTATTTAAAAAAAACAACAGAGCTCAGGTACTTCAAGCTGATTACATTAGGATCTCTAAAGGGTAGAGCCCTGGCTTTGGCTTTTTGAAAAGCTTTTCAGGTGGTTCTAATGTGCAACCAGCATGACCTAGGAACACATTAGAACTGTAACATCTCAGGTCCTACCCCAGATCTACTGAGACAGAAACTCTGGGACTTGGGTCCAGTAAGGTGTGTAGAAAATCTGCCAAAGTTTGAGGACCATAGCGTATAGGCTGGGCTTGACCCTCACGCTTCTTCACCCAGCCTCGACCTCTCCAAACTTACTCTACTGCTTTCCAACCCACAACTTGCACTCCAACCAGGTGAGCTTACTGTATGTCTCCTGAGCTTATGCAGCTAGGTCCATCTCTTCTCCCATGCTCTTCACTCTTCCTGGCATGTCTGCTTGCTCTCCCTTTGAGCCACCCAAATTTTAGCCATTCTTCAAGGCCCAGCTCAGGTCTTCCAACCTCCGTGAAGCCTTTCTGCAGCTCTCTAGTCCTCCCACTACCATGTCTCCCTCTTCTCTAACGTTGATTTCTTCAATAAGTGTTTATTTTGTTCCCATTATTTGTTTTGTTGTTGTTGTTGTTGTTTGCCTGTACTGCATGGCTTGCGGGATCTTAGTTCCCTGACCAGGGATTGGACCGTGGCCCCCAGCAGTGAAAGTGCTGGACCACCAAGGAATTCCCTCATTCCTATTATTTGTGAAGCATTGAGTGAAATTCAGAAGAACTATGTCAGGGTCCCTTTAAAGGTCTTTAACTTGTTTATATATGGGATTAAAGGAAGTAAATCAGATGTTGAAGGAGATGACAGCTGATAGGATGAGAAGTTAGGACATGTGAGAAAGGTGGTTAGAAGAGCTATGAGGCAGGGGCGTTGGCAACCCGAACGTGGGTCACTTGCTCCAGATGACAGCTGAAGAGAGGAAAGGAATAAGCTCTCCCAAGTACCAAGTCTTTTTTTTTTTTCCATGTCTTTTAAAGGAACACTTTTTACTCCTATTTACAAAAGCAAGGGGCTTAGCGTAGGAAATTTGGAAAAGATAGAAAAACAAACAAATCACTTGCATTCCTACTATCTGAAGATAAACACTGATGTTAATTCTTTGCTCTATATCCTTTGTCTTTAAAAAATGACTCAATGTGAATAGCCATAGATAAAATATATTTTATAATAATAAGATCATATTTAACATACTATCTTGTAACCTGAATTTTTTACTTAAATTTTTAAGTAAATACAATTTCACATATTTTCATGTCAATTTTTAATGATCATAATATTTTTCAGTGGTCATGGACTACTTCACAATTTAGCCAATCCTTCTGTTGTTGGATTTTCTCCCCCATTTGATCATTTTTCTACTTGTGGGTTCCATTTGTTCTCTTAAAATTCTCCTTTAAAATGCTCAAGCAAATGTTTGTGTATCACAAAATATTTCTTTAGCATACTTTTAGCAAACAATTGTATAATTGCTTGGAAATCCACCTCTTTCTCTTCTATCACCCTTCTACAGATTTTGTTCATCTTTCTGAGAAATTTCCTCAATATTAGTTTTCAACTCTTCCACTGAATTTTTAGTTTCTGATAACATATTTATAACTTCTAAAAACTTTCTTTTTCCTGATATTTCATCTTTTTAGAATATTCTATTCTTGTTTTGTGTTACAATATCTTATCTCTCTGAGGGTTTTTATTTGTTTTGTTTTTTTAAAACTTTCTTCCTACATAGTTTCTTTTTCCTCCAAGTTTCCATTTTCTGTTTGTTGCTTTGGTGTCTGTGAAGTTAGAGGGAATAGTACACAAGACCGCCCTCACTTCTGATACCAATTGCAAATTCAAGGGTTCCTGAGGCCACCCTTAGGTCTGATAACTCACTAAAAGGACTCATAGAACTGAAAGCTGTGGTTTGGGACAAGGAAGGATGAGGGTGTGGGATGATGAACCTTTGATTCCTGGATGGCTACAGGGTCATCCACGGTATGGAACTGCAATTCTACTGCCATCAGTTACTGGAGGTAAAAGTTAACAATGGAATTTAGAAATGAATCCAACTCCAAGGAGCTGGCTCACTGGATGCACACAGAAATGCAAGATAACAAGAAATAAGCTAACTATACAATCCCTTGGTTATTATTCTCTGAAACAGCTAAAATGAAGTTAAAGGAGAATGTTAGGGCAGATCCTGACACAGAACCAAGCTTGGACTCTGAGCTACAGCTGCTAGCCTCTGGGTCATTACCAAAGCGAAAAGTTATGTTGAAATAACAGATAGTGAAGAAGGTTAGAGTGATACATAAGAGAATGGGGAAAGAGAGAAGGGAGAGTTAAAGAACTCATCCCCGGGGACTTCCCTGGTGGTCCAGTGGCTAAGACTCCATGCTCCCAGTGCAGGGGGCCTGGGTTCAATCTCTGGTCAGCGAACTAGAGCCCACATGCATGCTGCAACCTCAGAGTTTACAGGCCACAACTAAAGATCCCGCACACAGCACCAAAGATCCTGCGTGCCACCACTAAGACCCGGCACAGCCAAATAAATAAATATTAAAAAAAAAAAAAAAAAAGAACTTACCCCAGCAGGATAGAACTCTTTAAATGGTGATTAAGAAACGGGATGAATAGGGACTTCCCTGGTGGTGCAGTGGTTAAGAATCCACCTGCCAATGCAGGGGACACGGGTTTGAGCCTGGGTCCAGGAAGATCACACATGCCATGGAGCAACTAAGCGCATGAGCCACAACTACTGAGCCTGCACTCTAGAGCCTGCGAGCCACAACTACTGAGCCTGTGTGCCACAACTACTGAAGCCCGCGTGCCTAGAGCCCATGCTCTGCAACAAGAGAAGCCACTGCAATGAGAAAAGCCCGTGTACCGCAATGAAGAGGAGCCCCTGCTCGCTACAACTAGAGAAAGCCCGTGCACAGCAATGAAGACCCAACACAGCCAAAAATAAATAAATTAACAACAACAACAACAAAAAGAAATGGGATGAATAAAGTGGAATTGATATGGTCAAAACAAAGGTCTTATTGCAGCACTCTTGGAACTTGGGTGGGTTGATGAGAACCCCTGAAGGTCCCCCAACTCTGAAGGGTTCTAAACAAGTCTGCTCTATATATCCTAGTTTTGAGATATTTAAAAAGCCAGAAGACAAAGATGACAAACAGAAATCTGATCTCCAAACCCCCACGTTGATAATCAAGATAAGGACTGACAGGGGGGCCTGGGTCTCTTGCCCTGACCCCTGTCTGAAGACTCAAAGCCATGTGCATGTGAGTGTGTAGAATGGTCAGAGGGTGGAGAAGAGACTTTCCTAGGATTCCTGGACATGGGAGCCCAATGCACTGTGATTCCAAAATCTGTTGGTAAAGTCCTAACAGGGCTACACTGAAATTGGGAGGATGTAGGAATGCAGTGGTTGATAGGATCAAGGTAAAAATTTGGATAAAAATTGGAATGATTGAACAGAGTTTCCAGAAAACTGGAATGTTTGTGTCTCCTTTACCTGAATGTACTATGGGGATAAATACTGTGTCTGGCTGAGGAACATGTCTCCTATTTAGTATTGTAAAACAAGTCATGTAAATCTGCCCTTCAGCCAATATTGATTTGACATGCTCAGTGGAAACCAACAAGATTGCCCAAGCCCACACAGTTTGTTCATTTGAAACATATAGAATATCTGGTGGACAAAAAGTTTATTACTTTAATTAATGCCCTGTTAGAAGCTTGAGTGCTGGCTCAGACAAATTCTCTACACAATAGCACTGTGTGAAGCGCAGACTGAGGCTTATGGTAAAAGCCAGTGATCACCACCCAGCAGTGACCACTGGGAGTTTGGACCATAAAATTCCCATTTGAGAGATTACTAGCTTACTCTCAGACTTTAATTGAAACTGCCTCTATGACCGCAGGATATAAAATAATCTTGAAACCTGAAATACCCCAAATGTCTTGGGTGATGTTGAAGAAACATTCTGGGTTTAACCCTGGCGGTCCAGTGGTTAAGACTCCACACTTCCACTGCAGGGTGCACGGGTTCGATCCCTGGTTGGGGAACTGAGATCCCGCATGCTGCGTGAAGAAAAAATTTAAAAAAACAAAAACAAAACAAAAAAACATTCTAATGGGGGAGGGCCATGACCAGAAGAATTTCATAATAGAATGGAAAGGGTCTGTACAGGGACATGTTATCATGGGAATGCTAGGTACTCGTTGTTTTGCTGTAAAAAAAAGCCTTGGCAAAAAAACCAAGCAGTGGCCTGTATAGTAAAGAATTTAATTTTGCCCTAAAAATGTTCTGGCCTTTGCCTTAGGCTTCTGGGAGGTAATCTCTTAGCTCTTGGAATGTCAGGCTGATAGGATTGTTTTTGTTTGCCTGGGGGCTTTGAGCCACGCCAACAGCATGATTTAGAGTGGGTGCTTTCGGTCATGTCAAAACTCTGGACCGACAGGGTGAGCTTCCCTGGTTGGCAACAGTCTGCTCATTGCCACTCATCATTCCTGGATGCCATGGGGAGAGGACAACTAGAAAACTCTGTGTTTGGACTCTGCCCTATGCACTTCCTCTCTTGGCTGATTTTACTCTATATCCTTTAGCTGCAGTAGACCATAACTGTGCATGTTAACAGCTTTCAGCATGTTCTGTGAATCCTTCTAGCGAATTAAGAAAAGCCTAAGGGTGGTCTTGGGGACCTCCAAATTTACAGTTGGTGTCAGAAGTGAGGGTGGGGCTTCCCTGGTGGCTCAGTGGTTAAGAATCCGCCTGCCAATGCAGGGGACATGGGTTCAAGCCCTGGTCCAGGAAGATCCCACATGCTGCGGAGCAACTAAGCCTGTGCGCCACAACTAATGAGCCTGCACTCTGGAGCCCGCGAGCCACAACTACTGAAGCCCACGCACCTAGAGCCCGTGCTCTGCAACAAGAGAAGCCACCGCAATGAGAAGCCTGCGCACCGCAACAAAGAGTAGCCCCCGCTCGCTGCAACTAGAGAAAGCCCACGCAGCAACAAAGACCCAATGCAGCCAAAAATAAAAAATAATAATAATTAAATAAATAAATTTATAAAAAAAAAAAGAAGTGAGGGTGGTCCTCTGGACTGTTCCCTCTAACTGTGCAGTGTCTTTCATATTAGAGAGTTTCCTTGGATACCTGTTGATACTTGAGTGTCAGCTCCCACTTAAGCATGGATGGTTAAAAATCTGTGTGTGGTACCTACACATGGACTGCACTTCACATTAGGCTGGCTGTTCAGTGGGAAACCTTCACGTAGGTGTTTGCTCTTGGATTGGTCACATTCTATAAAGACTGTCAAATACTACTTGAGGGAGGTGCTGATTGTCAATGTTCTGCAAGCCCAGGAGAAAGAAAGGTGGTATCTCAGCATCCAGTTTGCATATGCTAATGAATCCCTCCGTTTTCCTTTGCTTTCAATCATTCCTTGGTGCCCCCCAGTCCCAAGCCACTTGCCTTTTCCCTGTTTGTGGGGATGAGGCAGTAACTTGATTGTTTATAGCTGGCAAGGGAAATGAAGCTCTAATTGCTTCTCAGACAGACTTTCAAGTCTCTCTTTTATTCTCCTTCCCTGTCTCACCCCTGCCTCCATTTCAGCTCCATTTCTAGCAGTGTCTGATGCCACCAATTCCCAAGCCTTTTGGGGCTTCTCTGATGTAAATCCAGTTGTTTCTTGACTTTCTTCACTGTCAGTTTAGGATTTAGTTTTTTCAGGGTGCTAAATCATTTGTCGCTTAATAATCTGCTTTCCGGCTTTCACAGTTTTCATGCTTTGTTTTCTCTCCTATTCTTTCTTTTTTGGGGGGTTTGTTTATTTATTTAAACCCTTTGGGTGAACTGGGTCACATCTACTGGTTCAGTAGGTTCTGAAATTAGGATTTCATTTGATTTTGCCTAAGATTTTTAGCACTGCGACCCGAAGCAAACACTCTCAAAACTGGAAGCGATGTGGGAGATCATATATGGGACTTGCCCCCTCCTTTCCCACAAGCTGAAGTCGTGGCCTTGAGAGGGGAAAAGACTAGCTTAATACCTCACAGCCAGAGAGGGGCAGGGCTAGGACTGGCTTCCGGATCTGGTGACTCCTAGGCTACCAGTTCTTGCTACTATGTCCACCGTCTTCCTAGGGACAAGAAGGAAGCCCCAAAACAGAGCTCAGCCCGAGGTTTTCAAATGAAGGTCCATAGAGATGTGTTGGGGTTCTGGATACGTTTGGCTTAAATTTCATTTTAAAGTAGATTTAAAGCACTAATGTTTATATTTTGCCCTTTTTTACCAATAAAACACAACTTTTATTGGATTAAAGATCCCTATACTGGGCTTCCCTGGTGGCGCTGTGGTTGAGAATCTGCCTGCTAATGCAGGGGACACGGGTTCGAGCCCTGGTCTGGGAAGATCCCACATGCCGCGGAGCAACTAGGTCCGTGAGCCACAACTACTGAGCCTGCGCGTCTGGAGCCTGTGCTCCGCGACAAGAGAAGCCGTGATAGTGAGAGGCCCGCGCACCGCGATGAAGAGTGGCCCCCACTTGCCGCAACTGGAGAAAGCCCTCACAGAAACGAAGACCCAACACAGCCAAAAATAAATTAATAAATAAATAAATAATTAAAAAAAAAATCCCTATACTGTCATTTTAGCATGATTTTAGGAGAGAATAGACATAAATGCAAAGGTTCAAGTCTTCCATCTTTGCCCAGAAGTCAGGACTTTGTTTTCTGTATCTTTCTTGACTTCCACGATGATGCAAGGTGACAGCAAGGACACAGAAGATACACAATGGCGTTGTTGACTAACTTCTCCGGAAGTAAAATAAAGGCAGTCTAGTAAAACAATTCCTTATTTTTTAGTTAGGTGGGTGATAGGGTTTTACATTCTATCCTTGGTAATGTGTTTATGCTGCTTGATCACTCCTAACATAATGGAAAATGGGGGAAAAAACAAAGTATCGGGGGAAGAAATAACAGAAGGATGAAAGGCTACAAAAACAATGAAGAGAAAACAGAAGTGAGAAGATGCCCTTCTTCTGGCTTTCGGCTCCAACCCGCCCCCACCCCCCTTTTCTTTCTCTTTTTGTGCTTGAGGAGCATAATCCAATTAAGAATTCATTTCAATGCTTAGTAATAAAAAGAGAAAAAGAATCACCTGTTTTTAAACTTCATAATAGGTCTTTAAGGAGAATTAAGGTCTTATATTATTGATTAAAAAGACTTAAGAGATAGCTCATGCTTCAAGTACATTGTTATGTCTTAAGCAATACAACAATTACATAGAAGGTGTAGACCTTGTTTGGACCGTGGTTTGAGCAAACCAACTATAAAATGCCATTTTTGAGCCAAATCAGGATATTTGATTTTGGTCTGGGTATTAGATGACATTAATTTTGTTTGTATAGCTGATAATATTGTGGTTATGCATATACAGAAATGCCCTAATTTATACATGTGCATGAAGACATGCTATATGAGAATTACTTGAAAATATTAAGATATTACTGGTGGCGCAGTGGTTAAGAATCCGCCTGCCTTGGGCTTCTCTGGTGGCGCAGTGGTTGAGAATCTGCCTGCTAATGCAGGGGACACGGGTCCGAGCCCTGGTCTGGGGGGATCCCACATGCCGCGGAGCAACTAGGCCCGTGAGCCACAACTACTGAGCCTGCGCGTCTGGAGCCTGTGCTCCGCAACAAGAGAGGCCGCGATAATGAGAGGCCCGCGCACCGTGATGAAGAGTGGCCCCCGCTTGCCGCAACTAGAGAAAGCCCTAGCACAGAAACGAAGACCCAACATAGCAATCAATCAATCAAAAAATCTTTAAAAAAAAAAAAAAAGAAAACCCCCCAGAGTTGTGGGTTTATTAAAAAAAAAAAAAAAAAAAGAATCCACCTGCCAATGCAGGGGACACGGGTTCGAGCCCGGGTTCGAGCCCTGGTCCGGGAAGATCCCACGTGCCGCATGAGCCTGTGCTCTAGAGCCCATGCTTGGCAACAAGAGAAGGCCATCGCAGTGAGAAGCCGGCGCACCACAACAAAGAGTAGCTCCCGCTCGCCGCAACTAGAGAAAACCTGCATCCAGCAACGAAGACCCAATGCAGCCAAAAAATATATATATATACATCTCTAAGACAGTGATTTAGCTCTAACTCATTATTAAAAAATAAAAAGATATGACTGCAAGCAAAATCAAGGAAAAGAATGCAAAAAGGTGTAGGTGAAACAAGTAGGCAAAATGGCACTTCAAGTATGGCACGTGGATTTGGGGAGGAGCTTATTATGTTACTCTGTAGGCAACCCTTAATAATAAAAAGTTTAAAATGACATTTAGAATTTCGTAAGTTAACTATGGCTGCTACCCCTGAAAAGATTTGACTGTGCATGCCGTTAATCAAAACACAAAAGGGAGACTTCCCTGGTGGCGCAATGGCTAAGAATCCGCCTGCCGATGCAGGGGACACAGGTTTGAGCCCTGGTCCGGGAAGATCCCACATGCCGCGGAGCAACTAAGCCCATGCACAACAACTACTGCGCCTGCGCTCTAGAGCCCGCGAACCACAACTACTGAAGCCTGCGCGCCTAGAGCCCGTGCTCCGCAAGAGGAGCCACCGCAATGAGAAGCCCGTGTAGCGCAACGAAGAATAGCCGCCTCTCGCTGCAACTAGAGAAAGCCCACGCGCAGCAATGAAGACCCAACGCAGCCAAAAATAAATAAATAAATAAATTTAAAAAATTTATAAAAGAAAAAACGCAAAAGGGTAAAAAAAGAGGGAATGAAAATTTTTAGGCAAAACAGTAAATGAGGTCATGGAGGCTGGCTCCATTTGGGAAAGGGAGCTCTGGAACACATGGAAAATGTGTAGAAACAAAATGAGACTAGTAATACTAACAGTAAAAATAGTAGCTACGACTCATAATAAATAGGCTTAGCTATCTTGCTGCTATTATCAATAATACAGAATAACTGCAAGATCTTACTTCTCCTTAAAGAGCAATTGTGAAGTTTTTTAAAAGGTGATTTTTAAAAAATTTATACTTGCTGCTCTATATCAGGCACTATATTTATCTCACTTATATGACCCCAACAAGCATGTGAGTTAGACACTGTTAATGTCACCTTTTTACATATGTGGAAACTAAGGTACAGAAATCTTAAGTGACTTGCCCAAGGCCCCATGCCTGGGAAATGGCAAGCGAGGATTCTCGTCCCGCCTGGAGACCATACCATTTACCTTCAAAATCCTGACCAAGAGAAAAAGAAATTATTTTTGGAATGTACAAAACCATGGCTATTTTGACCAAGGAGATTTCTGTTCAATGTTTTATAGATATAATTTATGGTACATTGAAAAAGTAAAAATGCACCTGCAGCCCAACTGCTGTGCACGTAGTTTCTGGAAATGTGTAGGATAACTGTATTCAGAGTCACCTCTAGCAGTTGTGATTTGATTTCTCCCAGGTGGAAAATATGTCCTTTCCCACACAGTAGTGACTGCCAGGTAAACTCAGTGTCCCTTTGCTGCCCAAAGGGGACTCCTGGGAGAAGAGGAGAGGTTGGCTGTAGCTACAACATTTGACGCCAGCTGGCTCCCCTAAACATAGGGCTTCTGCTATATTTTAACACTTTTTTTTTTTTTTTTTAGTCCATGGCAACAGAACCATTACAGAAATTAGCTGCTTTAGAGTAAGACAGCAGTGGATGAGACAATTGGAAAATGAAATCTATTTGGGCAAGTAGAAGCATCCTTTAAATGAGCTTTTCTGTTCATCCTGAAGTGTTCTGTCCATTGCACTTACGTGGGCCTATAGTTAACGAAGCTCTTTTCGCATAAAAAAGCAGCAAATGCTCTTTTGAAAAAAAAAAAAAAAAAAAAGAAACATTAGTGATTTTTTAAAATGCTGAATCCTAGGTGTAGAGGGCTTAAAAATGACTCAGGTATGTACTTCATGCCTGTGTTTTCAACTCTGACTTTTGCATGAGCAGGAAGAGAAAGAACCAATCTTGTTGATATAAAAGATGTCCTCACCCACGGTGCATGTCATAGGCTTCACTAGACGGCATTTGAATTGTGAATATTGCAGTTGTAGAAAGAAGAATGAAAATAAAAAAAAGGAATGGAAAAAGATGGAGGAAGATTATAGGTTGTGCCCATGCAGTTTATGGCAAAGGAAAGCAGTGGCGTCTGGCTCAGGACAGGGGTACGTGCAGGGGATAGCTGCAGGTAGTAATTGAAATTTATATAGACTTTGGCTAAACTGTGACCACCACCCACATTATCCCCATAGTCTCCCAGGTCAGACATCATACCATTAAGTGTGATACAATCGCTCTCACAACAGGGGCTACTAGTTAGAGAGAACTCCAAGATGGTTACTGAAATGCTTGATGAAAACAAAGGACAAAAAGAACACCTCGATGCTCAGAAAGAAAAAACAGAATTGGTTTGCTGCAGGGCCTCTGGACATACCATGTGACAATGTAAGGGGCGTTTCTCCCTCACAGACCCTCCAGGTCAGGATCCACATGGTGCAGAATAGAGAGAGCATTGATGAGAATATGTGTCAGTGACTATATTTATCATGATATAGATTTTCTTTCTTTTGCAGAGACATAGGTACATTCTCTACCGCTACTAGTGTAATAATAATCAATAAAAATGATCATTTACTGAGTGATTACTATGAGCTGACACATGACTTGGGGAAGACGTGAATCCCCAAAGGTATGGATGCTGCTTAGACCAAAATAACAGGGGCCCACTATAACATTACCATCCTCATCCAATAGAAAAAGAATCTGAGGCTCAAGGGGTTAAGTAACTTACCCAAGGTCACACAGCTGGTAGGTGAGGAAGCCCTGTCTTGACACCTCATACTCTGTCGACTGTTAAGTGGACATATCCAGGTGGCACAATTCTGGGAACCATGTCCTTTGAACGCATCTGTGTAGGATATAATAATTTTAATACAGTTAAATATGAACATAACAAAGGGACTCTGAAACTTTGTTTCCGCTGCTCCTATCAGGGTGTTTCTGGGTTCCCAGGCTCTGGTGCATTTTTCATTGCAGTTATTGTATTCCTCATCTCTGTTTGGTTGTCCTTTATATTTTCTAACTCTTTGTTAAAAACTTTTAACCTCTCACTCTTTGCATCCATTCTTCTCCGAAGTTCTTTGATCACCTTTGCGATCACTACCTGAACTCTTTCTCAGGTAGATTGCCTGTCTCCACTTCACTTAGTTCTACTTGCTGGGTTTTATCTTGTTCCTTCATCTGCAAGGTGTTCCTCTGTTGCCTCATTTTGCCTAAATTGCTGTTTGTATTTTTTTTTAACTTTTTTTTTTTTTGGCCGCACTGCGCAGCTTGCAGGATCTTAGTTCCCCGACCAGGGATCGAACCAGGGCCCTCAGCAGTGAAAGCATGGTGTCCCAACCACTGGACCGCCAGGGAGCTCCCAACTCTGTATTTTTATGTATGTGGTAGGTTAGGTACATTTCCCGACCTTGGAGAAGTGGCCTTTGGTAGCAGACGTCCCATGTTTCCCCACAGCGCACTCCCTTCTTGTCACCTGACTCACATGCTCTAGGGGTCCCCCTCAGAGGGCTGCATGGGTCCTTCTTCGCGGCGGGCTGACTATGAGGGCGGTCTGGTAGGCTTGGTTGGCCCCGGGTCTGGTTAGTTGCCGGGCCCTGCCGGCCGCTGCTCGGCGGGCCCAGGGCACGAAGCGGCTGACGGCGGACCCCAGGGGGCCTCAGGGCTAGTGCGGCCTCACTGCTGGGTCTGGGCTTTTGGGTGAAGCCAGGTCCTGGGGTTAGCGCCGGCTTACTGGAGGGCAGAGCCGGGTCGTGGAGGCTGGTTGCAGGGCCCAGGGCTCCCGCAGCTGGTGTCGGATTGCTGGGTGGGTGGGGTGAGCAGCCGGTTCCTGACCCAGTCGCATACGAAGTCCAGGCTGTCCCGAAGCTTGTGTGGCCTGCTCGTGGTAAGTCAGGGTCTGACCTTGCTGGTGGGCAGGCTGGGTCCGCAGGCTGTGGCTTTACCACCTCTGGCGTCTGCCCGCGGGCGGGAGAGGTTGGTGGGAGGCTAGAGCAGGCTCCCTGGGGAGGGGCCGAGCGCAGGGGATTCTGGGACTGGTTCTGACCGCGGGCGGGCGGAGCCGGTCCTGCGCCCTCTGGTGGGCAGGGCTCTGTGCTCTGGGCGTCTTAAAGAAGCCTGACAGCTGAGGAGTGCGCCCGTGTCCTATCCTGAGGCGCTGCTTGGCCTGAGGCGTCCAGGCACTGGCGCCTGCAGGCTGTTGGGCCTGAGCTAATAAGCTAGAGGGAGGATTCCACAACGGCAGGCTTGCCAGCACTGGGGGCCTAGAAGGCCGCCGCCGGTGTCTGTGTCCCCAGCGTCGGCTGCTGTTGCCTTCTGCCTCGCCGGGAGACTCCAAGACCAGCAGGTAGGTCTGACCCAGGCGCCTGTCAAATTACTGCTTCTCTCCTGGGTCCGAGAACGTGTGAGATTTTATATGCGCCGTTTAAGAGTGGAGCCTCTCTTTCCCACAGCCCTCTGAGTCTGCCCAAAAGTAAGCCGCGCTGGCCTTCAAGGCCAGATGCTCTGGGGTCTCATCGCTCCTGGTGCAGGACCCCCAGGCTTGGAAGCCCAGCATGTGATTCGGAACTCTCACTCCTTTGGGAGAACCTCTGCAACGTTATTATTCTCCAGTGTGTAGGTCGCCCACCTGGGAGTATGCGACTTGAATATATTGTGAGTCTTCCCCCTCCTACTGTTACCAAATTGGTTTCCGGGACTCGCGCAGGGGTTCTAGCCTGGGCTAAGACCCTTGTCTTGGCCAGGGTGGTTCTTTTTCTTCTTCTTTTTAAAAAATTTTTTGGCTGTTTTGGGCGGCCTGTGGGATCTTAGTTCCCCAACCAGGGATCGAACCTGTGTCCCCTGCAGTGGAAGCGTGGAGCCTTAACCACTGGACCGCCAGGGAAGGCCCGGTTCTTTTTCTTTTTGAATTTGCACAGCCAGTAACACAACTGATGCTGAGACTGGAACAGCACAAGATTTATTCAATGGCCAAAGACTGGAGAAGTGGGAACTTAGTTTCCAAATCAATTTCTCAACCTGACTCGGGTGGAGACACCATATATATAGGAGAGTCGAGGTAAAAGAGAGGGAATTGAGTAGAGGGAGGGAGGAATATTCATGACATATCTGAGAACAGGGTTGTGGAATCTGACTCCGTCTCTGGGTAGATAGTGTCAGAATTGAGTTGAATTATAGGACACCCAGCTGGTGTCTGAGAATTCCTTGTTGGTGTGGGGAACGTCCCCGCCGTACATGTCAGGACTGGGTTTAGAACACATTAAAGATCCTCTTGGGAGATCAGCTCGGTGCTTTGTGACCACCTAGAGGGGTGGGATAGGGAGGGTGGGAGAGAGGGAGATGCAAAAAAAAAAAAAAAAAGATCCTCTCAACAGGCTCTGTAACAGGAGTGATAACTCAGCTAGTATCAAAATATGTGATTTCTAACCAGCTTTGTGTCCATGGCCAAGTTACTTTTTCTTCCTTGAATATTTATATTCTCATCTTCAAATAGGCAATAAACACATCTGTCCCTTAAAAATTGTCATATTGACTAAATAAGAAAATATTTGTGAATAAAAAGCATCTTGCAGAAATGTATGGGACATTGAAAAAAAATTTAGATTTTCATTCTTTTGAAATAAGTGCCGATTAGGCAGAAAATAGCAAAGTAACACTTCATGTGTTTGGTATCATTGGAATATTCATAAAAGTGAATTTTCTGGGTTGGCTAACCCCTTGAAATGTCAATGTAAGAAAATTATACTCTGTATAACT
Source organism: Balaenoptera borealis (assembly GCF_965194805.1). Classification (NCBI taxonomy): domain Eukaryota; kingdom Metazoa; phylum Chordata; class Mammalia; order Artiodactyla; family Balaenopteridae; genus Balaenoptera; species Balaenoptera borealis. The sequence continues at coordinate 171,021,552 of NC_138866.1, read as the reverse complement.
GACCATACACTAAGTGAATGTCCCAAATGATCATGGGGTCACTTTATCCCTCTCCTCCTATCCCTTGGAGCCAATTACCAATTAAGTTATATTCAAATTTGTAATTTTGCATTATTGTGAGGTTTTACTCTACATGGTCTTCTGTGTTCTTTACTTGAATATGCTGAAAATAATAAAAATGTCTGGGGTCTTGGTTATCATAAATTCAGTTGGGATATGATACAGGAGGTTCTGTCCCTACAGGTTGTTAAGATTTGTTGAATTATTGAATTTGCTTTTTATAGGTTTTCTGACTCTTCCTTTCTGCCAGGCTTTCTATGGTCAGTTTAGCTTTTGTCAGAGAACTGAGAACCAGTAGTTGTTTTGCTTGCCTTCTAGATGCTCCTTTTAATCTGCTATGGGTGGGTTAGAAAGCCAGTAAATCAAGCTTATTAGAATTCCATGTGCTTCCCAGGCCATGAGCCAAGGGGAAAAGAAGTTTATTTTATTTTATTTATTTATTTTAAAAAAATTTTCTGCTGTGCCACACAGCATGTGGGATCTCAGTTCCCCCACCAGGGATGGAACCCGTGGCCCCTGCATTGGCAGCGTGGAGTTTTAACCACTGGACCACCAGGAAAGTCCCGAGAAGGTTATTCTAAAAGGTTATAAAACAAATAAAAAAGAAAATAGAAACAACCTAATAACAAGATAATATTTTGATGTCTCCATCCTCACCTGTGTAGTTGTGGGAATCCCAGCTTCATTCAAATCCTTCCCTTTGAACTCAAAAAGCAAAGAAATTTTCGGTTACCATCCACACTTCCTTCTTTATTCACCAGGCCATGAGCTCTTGCCTTGCATGTGGCTGATGCCGTGCCCTGGCCATTGTGGAAGTCCTCTTGCATGCCCCACTCCCTTTACAATGTCACTTTGCTACTCCCTTCCTCAAGATTACAGTCTACTACCCACCCCCCTTTTTTTTTTTTTTTTGGTTGTACTGCACAGCACATGGGATCTTAGTTCCCTCACCAGGGATCAAACCCTCCCACACCCCCTGCATTGGAAACGCAGCCTTAACCATTAGACCACCAGGGAAGTCCCTCTCTCTTTTTTCAAACTGAAGTATAGTTGATTTACAATACTGTGTTAGTTTCAGGTGTACAGCCAAGTGAGTCAGTTATATATGTGTATATATTTTCAGATTATTTTCCCTTATAGGTTATTACAAGATATTGAATATTGTTCCCTGCGTTATATAGTAAATCCTTGTTGTTTACCTATTTTATATATTGGTGTGTATCTGTTAATCCCCTACTCCTAATTTATCCCTCCCCCATCTCCCTTTCCCCTTTGGTAACATAAGTTTCTTTTCTATGTTTGTGAGTCTGTTTTGTATATAAATTTATTTGTATTAGTTTTTAGATTCCACATATAAATGATACCATATAATATTTGCCTTTCTTTGTCTGACTTACTTCACTCAGTATGATATTCTCTAGGTCCATCCATGTTGCTGCAAATGGCAGTATTTCATTCTTTTTTACAGCTGAGTAATATTGCATTGTATATATACCACATCTACTTTATCCATTCATCTATCCATGGACACTTAGGATGCTTCCATGTCTTGGGTATTGTAAATAGTGCTGCTGTGAACATTGGGGTGCATGTATCTTTTTGAATTAGAATTTTCATCTTTTTCAGATATATGCCCAGGAGTGGGATTGCAGGATCATATGGAAGCTCTATTTTTAGCTTTTTTTCTCATCTTTTTTTTTTTTAAACTACTATTATTTATTTATTTATTTATTTATTTATTTATTTATTTGCTGTGCTGCTCGGCTTGTGGGATCTTAGTTCCCCGACCAGGGATTGAACTCCGGCCCTCAGCAGTCAAAGCGCAGAGTTGTAACAACTGGGCCGCCAGGGAATTCCCCATTTTTAGTTTGTAAAGGAATCTCCATACTGTTTTCCACACTGGCTATACCAATTTACATTCCCACCAACAGCTACTACCCCATCTCTTGTATCCAGGCTGCTTTGTGACTTGCTTTGACTAGCAAAATGTGGGGTGGAAGTGACGTTGTGTGACCTCTGAGGCTAGACGTTATGGGGTCTTGCAGCTTTGCTTTTCCTCTCTTGAAACACTGTTGCCTTGTGAACAAACATGGGCTGGCCTCTTTGAGGACAAGAGACTACACAGGGAGAGAGGCACAGCTGTCTCAGCTGAAGCCTCAGACACATGAGTGAGAACATCCGGGACCAGCCAGTGCCAGCCAGCCATCCACTAAGGCATCAGCTGACTGCAGCTTCACCAGTCACACTACCCAAGACCAGGAGATAAACTGCCCAGCTGATCCCAGCCCAAATTACAGAATTGTGAGCAACTAAACTGTGTGTTGTTTGAAGTCACTACGTTTTGGGATGATTTGTTATGGAGCAAAGGATAACTCAAAGAGGAAGATAAGAAAATACTTCATTCCCATCAGCCTCCAGGGATGTGTTTGTGTGACATCCCAGAGTGCTGCCTGGAGTCGTCTTCGTTTCACACAGAATAAGTGGTACAGATTTTGTTTCACTTGCTCTTCTGTTTTCCTCTGTTGTCCCTAGGGCGCTGGCTCTTCTTATCAGGAGTGCCACTTGCTGCCACCCAGCCCTCATGCTCATCAGAGCCTCCACCTGACCTTCCCCACCTGAGCTGTAACGGGAGTGCTAACGGGGCTCCCGCTCCCCTGTAGCTGCGGGGTCTTACTCTGATGGCTGCAGATAGATCTCAGCAGATCCTTAGGAACATGGGGGACCAGGGTAGCCCCCTCAAAATACCCTCCCAGACACTGGTTCATTAGTCAGATAGACCCAGTTTCCCTCTGTACTCTGGGACTCTGTTCCATTTACCGAAAGCAAGAAAAAATTGACAAAGGGTAAAGCCCAAGTGGTTCTATTTTGAGCAAGATGTTTTATCGTCTCTTTTTTTGGACTGTTCAGAGGCCTTTTTGGATTGTCAAGATACTTGGCTATACTCTGATTAGCTGAGGTTCCTTGATAAGTGATGACTTCCAGATAAATAGTTTTCTGTGTAAGAAGGGTCTATTTTTAAAAAATAAATTTATTTATTTATTTATTTTTGGCTGCGTTGGGTCTTTGTTGCTGCGTGCGGGCTTTCTCTAGTTGCGGTGAGTGGGGCTACTCTTTGTTGCGGTGCGCGGGCTTCTCACTGTGGTGGCTTCTCTTGTTGCGGAGCACGGGCTCTAGGCACATGGGCTTCAGTAGTTGTGGCTCATGGGCTCTAGAGCGCAGGCTCAGTAGTTGTGGCACGGGGGCTTAGTTGCTCTGCGGCATGTGGGATCTTCCCGGACCAGGGCTCGAACCCGTGTCCCCGGCATTGGCAGGGGGATTCTTAATCACTGCACCACCAGGGAAGTCCCAAAAGGGTCTATTTTAAAACTAGAATTTTCTGTGTTCTTGCCACTCCACGACGGAGAGTTTAGCTGAATGAGATTTTATCACTAGCATAACTGTATAGAAAATGGATTCCTCAGAGAAACCTTGTATGCCCTGGTTTCAACGTGGGAATAAAAATGATATGAATTTTAATCTCTTATTCACTGTCCTAACTGTAAATTTGCCACCAAAATATTAGTCAGGGAATGACATAATTTTAGCTAATAATAAAACAAAAAGTTATTTTTCTTTTATTAAGATGGTAATAAAAAATTGTAAAGAACATTTTGAAAAAACAAATAGTAAACAATTTAAAAAAGGAAATCACTTAATCTTACTTCCAGAGATAGTCATTGTTCATGTTTTTTACTGTGTCCTTCTAGACTTTTTGAGTGTACACACTCACTGATGAGTGTCCTCAAAAGATAGACTGCAAGTTTTTTTGCTCCCTTCAACTTGTATTTTACTCCAATCATTCCGTTAAAAAGTCACCAAAGCTGGAAATGTCTATTTCACTTTAGACAATTTGGTAATTTTTATGGTGGTTGACTTACCATGCTTTGGGGAGGAGGGTAAAATATGACCTGTAAGACCAGGAATTTAGCTGTCTGAGCTCCATCATTCTGTGATGATGCCTGCACACCAAGAAAACACATGTCCATTCATGGAAGCCAGGGGGACACAAAAGGACAGGCCTGTTGGTCAAGTCAACAAACAGCCTGTCAGTTGACTATGCTTTCCCTCTTCTAACTGTAGACCATGTGGATATTGGGTGTGTTCCCAAAGAGGTGGCGATTACTCCCAGAGACCTATGTTTACTCCGCCTGGGTCGAGTATGCTTCAAGGCATTCACAATTTATTGGAGTCTGAAATGAAATGAAGAAAGCAAGTGAGCTGCTGTAACAAACAGGTGGCTTTCATTAAATATAACCATTAATCTTGTCCCAATTATTTACCAGACTGTGTTAGATTTCAATGTTTCCTTAATCTGTTGATGGGCTATCACCACAAAATATGTCACTGAAGTAAAATAATGGCTGATGTGTTAATGAAAACCATCAGGGAGACCAGAAGCCTCCCCTCCATAGAATGAGGACAATGAAGAATCTATTTAGGAAGAAAGAAGGAATTACTGATATTAATCAGATTGAACTACCTCTTTGGAGCTGTGTTTACGATAGTGGAACAAAAGCACAAAGCTGTGTAAAGACCTGTTGAATTATAAGAGCACTTCTAATTAAGCACTTCACAATGAAAATCTGAGTTTTACAAAAGCAATTTTAAAGGGATGATTCTTTATTTTACAAATGATTCACAATATAGTTAACAATACTATATTGTATGCTTAAAAACTGGCTACGAGGATAGATCTTTTTTTTTTTTTTCAAAACTGGCCAGAGGGGAGGATTCTTTTTTATTTATTTATTTATTTATTTTTGTTTGTGTTGGGTCTTCGTTTCTGTGCTGTGCGAGGGCTTTCTCCAGTTGCGGCGAGCAGGGGCCACTCTTCATCGCGGTGCGCGGGCCTCTCACTGTCGCGGCCTCTCCCGTTGCGGAGCACAGGCTCCAGACGCGCAGGCTCAATAGTTGTGGCTCACGGGCCTAGCTGCTCCGCGGCATGTGGGATCTTCCCGGACCGGGGCACGAACCCGTGTGCCCTGCTTTGTCAGGCGGATTCTTAACCACTGCGCCACCAGGGAAGCCCGAGGATAGATCTTATGTTAAGTGTTCTTACCACTAATAACAGTACTAAAAATAATGATAAATAAGAGGGCAGGAGAAAACTTCCAGAGGTGATGGATAGGTTTATGACATTGATTATGATGATGGTTTCATGAGTGTATACTTATCTCCAAACTCATCAAGTTGTGCACATTAAGTATGTATAGCTTTTTATATATGAATCATACCTCAATGAAGTGGTTTAAAAATAATAAAATTTAAGAACAACACACACAAAAAGATTCACAATAGAATTTTTAAAAAGATTAATCATCCAGTAAATTTAACATGGCATTTTCATTTTAAAATTCTGTCTGTAGAGACCCGTGAGACGCGAGTAGGAGCAGCGTACGGGGTAGTTGTCTCCGAGGGGCGGCAAGGGAAAAGGATTAGCCATGTTGTCTTTGACCAGAAAGGTGATCAGCACCGAGAAAGCCCCAGCGGCCACTGGTCCCTACAGTCAGGCTGTGTTAGTTGGCAGGACCATTTACGTTTCAGGACAGCTAGGCATGGATCCTGCAAGTGGACAGCTTGTGCCAGGAGGGGTGGCAGAAGAGGCTAAACAAGCTCTTACAAACATGGGTGAAATTCTGAAAGCAGCAGGCTGTGACTTCACGAATGTGGTAAAAACAACTGTTTTGCTGGCTGACATAAATGACTTCAATACTGTCAATGACAACTACAAACAATATTTCCAGAGTAGTTTTCCTGCAAGAGCTGCTTACCAGGTTGCTGCTTTGCCCAAAGGAGGCCATGTTGAGGTTGAAGCAGTAGCTGTCCAAGGACCTCTCGTGACAGCATCACTCTAAGTGGGCCCAGTGTTATTTAGTCTGGAATTTTAGTAGTGTTTTTAAATTAACATCTTAATTTTTACAGTATTTGTTGGAAAGTGTAAGGTTGACTGAAATATCTGAAGTTATTATGGAAATACCATATAATAAGGGGAATTGAACATGAGTTGAAGATTAATGATGAATCTAGTTACTGATGTTATAAATTACACTTCTATAACACTCATATTACTGGATGTGGGAAAAGAGACACACATTACATAGTTACTCAGAAAAATAAAAGTAAAGGGAAATAGCATATAGGAAAGATGAGTTAACTATTCCTGAGAAATAATAAAGAGCACACCTAATTCAATTAAACTATTAATTTAATGATGTGAACTATTTAGTTCTCATGTCAGATACATGATTCTGCTTTTACTTGAGTAAAATTAAAGCATTTAAGTTTGAATGGTAGAGGTAAAGGAGAAGAAACTGGACCAAATTTTATATAGGTAATATTTTTCTAATGGAAATAAAATAACACGCAGATTTAAAAAATAAAAATTAAAAAAAAAATTCTGTCTGTAACATACTGGGAACATACCTAAAGTATAAAATAAAAAAATATGATACACGAAGTTTACAATGGAGGAAACAGGTGGGGGTGTGAAGCCCTTCAGTTTTATCTGTTGGGTTCAGAGCAACTTTTACACACTGATTAACAAAGGAGAAATCACACTTCAGCTGTATTTCTTCTCTAATTTCCATAATGTATATGGAATTTGAAGGGACTTAGTGAAACCTTTTTACTAAGTAATCAAGGAAACTGAACCCAGAGAAACTAAGAGATTGCCTAAATCAGTCAACCAGTGAATGGCAGGTTCTCATAATGGTCAGAAACACAAGTTCTGGCATTTGACTGCCAAGTTCAAGTCCTGGCTTCTCTGGAAGCTAGGTATCCTTGGGCAACTTGTTTCATTTCTCTGGATCTAGGTTTTTTTATCAGTAAAGTACAAGCTGAGCTTATCTACTTCAGAGGGTGGCTGTGAGAATTGATTCTCCATGTGGCACACTTGGTGTTTTTTGAAGTAAGCATTCAGTAAGTGTTAGCCACGTTGGCTGCAGTATTCTCAATAGTAAAAACCAGGATGAGAACTCAACTTTCCTGACCCCCATCCAGGGTCTTTTCCTTTACACAAGTAATCACAGATGATATTAAAATGTTTATCATGGCCTGGGTACCAACTGGTCAGAATGAACCCATACCACCAAGATGGCAGCCTTTGTGTTCCCTTCCCAGCAGGAAATCTCACAGGAACACAGGACAATGGATGGCTCTACAGTTCTTGGAATGGATGTGTGGATGCCCTTTGTATTATTTTAGGGAGGCATTAATGACTGTGGAATAAGAATCACTTGTAGTGGGGCTGTCACAGACTGTGACACCTCAAATAAACCACACAACCTCTTTGTAGCTCACACTTAATACTCAAACACTGTGCACAGTTGTTATGGGGATCAACAAGAATCAGAAATGTAAAAGCCCTTTGAAAAAGGGTAAATCATTACACAAATGCAGGAGATTTGTGAAATACCTAAACCTTCAAGAAAACAGGTTCCAGGGGGAAATCAGCTAAGATCTATATACCTCTTCCACTTTGTAACAGTTTACACTAAACCTGTCTATGAGATTTAAAATGTCACATTCTATTTCTTCATTTTTACATTGGCCAAGGCAATCAAAATGAAAGGTTTTCTGTACTTCTATTCAGAAAGTGGATTTCTTCCTATTAACCAGGAATGATAAATTGGTAATTTTGCTTTTTTCTGTAGTGTAATGCACTATTTTATAATAGCTTAGGTTAATGAAACTATCACAAATTACATCTATTAACTAGAAACTCTATGTTCTTTAGTAAGTTTTTTCTTATGCTTGACCTAAACTTCTTTCACATGTGAGTGATGAATGTCTAAACCCATTTAAGGTTGGTAAACACTGCTTTAAACCATATTATGGAGTTGGTAATTTTTAAATGCCACAACAGTGTGGCAAAGTTATAACCAGTGCTAAACATCTATTTTAAATTTATGACATTTGTGCCTCTTCAGTAACGCTTTGGCCTTTTTCCTCTTCTGACTTAACTTCCTTTCTGTTTCTTATTCTCTATATAGATTGTTTCAATCTGTCTCACTTCTGAGCCAACATTTCTGAGATTAGGACACCATTTGGGACCCTTTATTTACCCACATCTTGTGTACAAATGCTTCTACAGACATTTACACGAACACACAATCACACAGAGCTAATCACATGAGGACTCAGCTCCAGCCTCTAATCACACGTGTGCTCACAAATATACAAACCGTCACTGGAAATAGTGAGACAGTTTTCTTTTTTTTTTTTAATTTATTTATTTTATTTTATTATTTTTAATTTTTGGCTGTGTTGTGTCTTCGTTGCTACACACGGGCTTTTCTCTGGATGCGGCGAGCAGGGGCTACTCTTCATTGTGGTGCACCGGCTTCTCATTGCAGTGGTTTCTCTTGTTGCAGAGCACGGGCTCTAGCCGCGCGGGCTTCAGTAGTTGTGGCTCGCGGGCTCTAGAGCACAGGCTCAGTAGTTGTGGCGCACGGGCTTAGTTGCTCCGCGGCATGTGGGATCTTCCCAGACCAGGGCTCAAACCCGTGTCTCCTGCATTGGTGGGCGGATTCTTAACCACTGCGCCACCAGGGAAGCCTGACAGTTTTCAAAGTTGCTCACAACAGTCTTTCTTTACTCTGTGGCGACATCTCATGCGTTCCTCGGCATGCTCTTTATTTAGGTTCCCAGAGGTGCAAAAATTGTTTCTGTGAGTGTGTGTAGGGGTAGAGTGGTAGAGGTCCTGACCCTGCAGAGACGATGACATCGCACATATATGAAGACAATAAAATAAGAATAATTTACTTTTCACAGTGAAGCCCCAACTTTGAGATTCTCTCTCCTCTTTAGTGCCACTGCTTTGCTGGTCCTGAGGTGCATACTTGGTCCTCCGCTGGAGTCATCAAATTTCATTCATGCACCTGTGACCACACAGGTGCAATGGCTCATATCAACCCTCCCCCAGGTGTCAGGCCTCAGACCTTTCTAATGGTCTTTATTAGTTTTGGGGAGGTGTCTACTCTGTTGCACTTTCTACTCTTCTTTTTTTGTTTTTCTTCTCATTACTCAGAGGAGCCTCTTAGCTCAATTACTTCTTCATATTGTGGTTCCCATCTCCTTGTTATTAGGGGTTTGGCTGATGGGGTAAAACACATGCTACCTCACAATATGGCACCTTGACATATTGAATATTTTGGGTTGAAGGAATTTGGGATATAACAGGTGCAGAAAGGATTCTCTCATCTCCCCTCTTCCCCAAAGTGGGTCATGAGATCCTCATGAGAGATGTGCCCTCCTTATCTTCACAGATGGAGTGATGCCAAGAGGAATCCGAATGATCAGGCCTTGCTAAGTTTCCCCCAGTTTACTAACTTTATCTCACATTCTTTTGTTTTATCACACTTTACCATGGCTTTCCAGTCTTCATCAAACCTAGGGTAAAAGTACTTGGGCTTAACTGCTTCTTCTGGTCTTCATTCCTTATGAATTCTCCTGTGTCACATAAAACTTATACTAAATAAATTTTTATGTTTTTCTCTTGTTAATTTGTCTTTTGTGAGTCCAGTGTACAGGGCCCCAGCCTGAGAACGTAAGATGAGTAGAGGAAGAGATTTTTTTCCTCCCCGACAAGGCTGTCAGATTCGTGCAGGAGGTAACGATTCTGTACTAGTGTAGAGTAAGGAGAGAGACACTTGAGGGCTGTCATTTCATCTGTGCTGCTTACCCCTGCCCTCTGAGAGTGGAGTGGGCTGAAGGTTCACTCATGCATTTGTTTGTTCATTCATATTTGTCTTATCCATCATTCATTTAATGCAGTTTTTGAGTGAAGACAATACCCCAGGTACTGTGCTATTATCAAAGGAAACCAGGGCCAGACTGTAGCTAAAGCTGTAAAAACAGATTTTATTCAGGAACTATTGCAACTGGGAAAAAGAGACCCCAGCATAGATTTGACCTTGATTCTGAATCAACAAGAAAAAGTGGGGATTTACAGCCAAGGAGCAGGGAGGGGGTTAGTGGAAGGAAATTACTAAGAGGAAACATCAGGGGTAGGGGGGATTCTGGTTAAACAAACTGAACAGGTTTGTAGCTGAGGGCAGGCAACAGTGATCAGATATCACCCAGAGGATGATTCGGGTTGAGAAATTTGATCAGATATTAAGGGTGAGGTTCTCTGTAAACTGAGCTTAACAAGATTCTTGCTAAAACTGGGCAGTGCAGGCCTAACATGGATGGACACAAGTCCAGGTTGAGGTCTAGTTGAAAAAGGACTTAGCACAGGGACTTCCCTGGCGGTCCAGTGGGTAAGACTCCACGCTCCCAATGCAGGGGGCCCAGGTTCGTTCCCTGGTCAGGGAACTAGATCCCACATGCTGCAATGAAAGATCCCGCATGCCACAACTAAGACCCAGCACAGCCAAATAAATAAATAAATATTAAAAAAAAAAAAAAAAGGACTTAGCACAGATGTAGAAAACAAACTTATGATTACCAGGGGGGAAAGCGGGAGTGGGGGGGTGGAGGGAGGGATAAACTGGGAGGCTGGGATTGACATATACTATGTATAAAACAGATAACTCATGAGGACCTACTGTATAGCACAGGGAACTCTTCTCAATACTCTGTATTGACTTACATGGTAAAAGAATGTAAAAAAGAGTGGTTATATGTATATGTATAAATGATACACTTTGCTGTACAGCAGAAACTAACACGACATTGTAAATCAACTATACTCTAATAAAAATGAAAACAAAGAAAATGAAAAGGACTTACAGGAGCCTGCCTAGCGTCTGGTCAAGGAGAGAGCTGTGGTCACTAGGTGCTGGGGAACGAGCGAGGGGGAAGGGAGTCCATGACACTGACCCTTCCCCCAAGGAACGAACAGATAAACAAAAAATTGCATCCTAAGATGTGGGTGGTGTGAGTGGGGGATGCCCAGTGAAGGAGGCAAATAACCTTGCTTAGAAAACTGGGTACATTTGATACCCCAAAACTGAGTTCATCTTGATGCTGAGCAGGGCCCTGTGGGGCTCCCAGGTACGGAGGCCTTTTTGTCCCACATTTCTCGTAGGCAAGACTCCAGCCTCCATGACCTTCCCTGAGTTCCAAAGGGTAGATTCAAACAGTTGCTAATCAAGGGAGGAGCAGCCAGGAAACCACCTGAGGCAAGATTAAAGGGACCAGAGAAGCTCATCAAGATTAGAAGACCACCTGAGACCCTCCACACACCCTAATCTTGTCAGCAACCCCACCCTTCTGAAACTTTGCAGAAGAAAGAAGAATGCAAGACTGTTACTGCCTTGATCCTTATCACATGATCCTTATCATCACCAGGAGTCCTGACTCTATAACCTGTCCCTCTTCCCCAGGGAAGGGGGCACAGTTCTTGACGCGCTAGCCTACTGTGTTTCCTCTTTGCCTGGCAAAGAAATAAAGCCATTCTGGGCTTCCCTGGTGGTGCAGTGGTTAAGAATCTGCCTGCAAATGCAGGGGACACGGGTTCGAGCCCTGGGCCGGGAAGATCCCACGTGCCGGGAACAGCTAAGCCCGTGTGCCACAACTACTGAGCCTGCGCTCTAGAGCCCGTGAACCACAACTATTGAGCCCATGTGCCACAACTACTGAAGCCCGCTCGCCTAGAGCCCGTGCTTCACAAGAGAAGCCACTGCAATGAGAAACCTGCACACCGCAACGAAGAGTAGACCCTGCTCGCCGCAAATAGAGAAAAGCCACGCGCAGCAACGAAGACCCAATGCAGCCAAAAATAAATAAATAAAATAAATAAGTTAAAAAAAAGAAAGAAATAAAGCCAGCCTTTCTTTCTCCTCCATAACTCCATCTCCGTATTTCTGTTCGGCATCGGTACACAGAGAGCCAAGATTTTGGCAACAATCTGTTGGTGGGTTTTGAGCCAGTAGACACAACCAAGCCAAAGATCAGGAGAAGGAAGGATTTATTACTTGCAGCAAGTAAGGAGACCACTGGGGTTCTCTCCCAAGGCAGTGTCTCCCAGGAAAGCAAAATTGGGAAGTTACAAGCTAAGGGTACATGCATATTCATGAAGGGGCTTGAGCAGAGGAGAATTCAGCATAGAATTGGAGCAAAGTTTGACAGAGTCCAAGCTTTAGTTGATTGAAGTCAGGAGGGTCAACATCATCATTCCATCCTCCACCTGGGTGGGGGCCTTAGTTCCTGCCCAACTCAAAGATATATTATTATGTATATCCCTTGAGGAACCAGGACCCTGCCCCAAGCCTGCACTGTTGATTCTTGACTGCTCCTGCATTCCCTTCCTTAAGATCATTAATTATGGAGACCTGTTCAAGGGCAAGCATTGTAGCCAGGCTTAGATCACAAAATGGCTTAGGCTAAAAGGGGTTCTCTTATGTCAAGAAAGTGAAGCCTGATTCTCCTTCTCCAGGGACCCTCTAACCGATCTGCTTACACCATCTTTTCCTTCATCCAAGAGGAGCAGTTTTAAAGACTGGTCCCTGGACCCCTGAGTTCTTAATCTGTTAGAGGAGCTGCAGAAACATGGGGAGACCTCTCAAGAAACAAAGCCAGTGTTAGCTGAGTTGCTTTGAAGTAAGTATAAATCCAGATCTTTCTGGCCAGTTGAATTCCAACTGTTTGAAGTTCTTAAAACAGGAAGATTTTCAGATGTGAAAAATGGTTTGCTCGTTCTTACCTTCTCCCCTTTAATGGACGTTTTTCCTTCAAATGTTATGCAGATGACTGAAGTATTCCCACTGTGAGAGTCCATTGGAAAGTCACGTCACAGTTCTAGACATGTTTGATGTTGAGGCTTGCTTTTTGATACTTGGCCTTGTGAGCTTATATATTTGGGGCCTTCTAAATCAGAAACTGATCCTTAACACAGAAAAGGCATAACTCCCCAGGTTGAGAGGAAGAAGTGTAGGAGTTCTGCTTGGCTTCCTTTATTGTTCTATGGGTGCCCTGAAAAGATTTTCTATTAAAAAAAAAAAATTGGAGAATTAGAATAAGATATCCTGTTCCTGTTACCTCTGGTCAGAAAAATAGATTCTTTTAAAAAAGGATCTATTTCAACATTGATCAGATTTGCATTGCATGTTTTGGCATGTCTTATGTGGACCAAATAAATGGTCTGTGAGGAACTAGGTGAAAATAGTCTCTAGTGCCACTTCCTTTGTTATACCTGTGGGATGGAGAGTTAGAAAATGAAGCTGGATAGAAAAAAATAAAAGCAGACTTTAGGGTTTATAGATGTTTGTGGGGTGTTCATTTGCATATATACAGACCCCCTAGTGGAGTCAGGGTGCTCCATCCTCTGTTAATTAGTAAAGAACATTTCTTTCTGATTCTTTTTTTTTTTTATTTGGCTGCACCAGGTCTTAGGTGCAGCATGTGGGATCTTTCTTTTAGTTGTGGCATGCAAACTCTTAGTTGCGGCATGTGGGATCTAGTTCCCTGACCAGGGATCAAACCTGGGCCCCTGCATTGGGAGTGGGCAGAGTCTTAGCCACTGGACCACCAGGGAAGTCCCCTGATTCTTTTAAAAAATTTTTTATTGGCGTATAGTTGAATTACAATATTGTGTTAGTTTCAGGTGTACAGCAAAGTGAATCAGTTTTACAGATAACATATATGCTCTCTTTTTTTAGATTCTTTTCCCATATAGGTCATTACAGAGTATTGAGTAGAGTTCTCTGTGCTATACAGTAGGTCCTTATTAATTATCTATTATATATATAGGAGTGTTGTTGGGCTATGCCCCACAGGCCTACAAGGCCTGTGCTTGCCCAGCTTCAAGACTGAAGAAAGAGCCCGGAGTCAGCAATCAGAGACATTAAGGGTTTAATGGATGGGGGAGCTTACGCGTCTGAAGCAAGGTCCTGGAGCGATACCCCACCATGTGTGGCAGACAGCGGGCAGGACATGGTGGCTGTCTTTGCTCCCAGGGGGAAGGAGTAGATTACCAGTTATAAGGAAATTGACATCAGGTGGGCTCATTAGTTACCATGGAAACCAGCAAAGGGGCATGACCCTCATTGCCCTTTTGATAAACTATCATTAGCTGGGGCCTGGGGCAAAAGGGAGTTCAGTCATGTGAGTATGGTGTAGGTGAAGCAGGCCCTGGTCGGGCAGGGGATGTACAGAGATCAAGAGAAGAGCCATCATGAGTGGCCTGACCATACAAGTGTGTATATGTCAATCCCAATCTCCCAATTGATCCCTCCCCCACCCCCCTTCCCCCCCCCCACCCCCCCCCGCCCCAGGCTGGTAACCGTAAGTTTGTTTTCTACATCTGTGAGTCTATATTTTTGTTTTGTAAATAAGTTCATTTGAACCATGTTTTTAGTTTCCACATATAAGTGATGTCATATATTTGTCTTTCTCTGTCTGACTTACTTCGCTTAGTATGATAATGTCTAGGTCCATCCATGTTGCTGTAAATGGCATTATTTCATTCTTTTTTTATGCTGAGTAATATTCCATTGTATATATGTACCACACCTTCTTTATCCACTCCTCTGTCAGTGAACATTTAGGTTGCTTCCATGTCTTGGCTGTTGTAAATAGTGCTGCAGTGAACATTGAGGTGCCCGTATCATTTGGAATTATGGTTTTCTCCAGATATATGCCCAGGAGTGGGATTGCTGGATCATATGGTAGCCCTATTTTTAGTTTTTTAAGGAACCTCCATACTGTTCTCCATAGTAGCTGCACCAGTTTACATTCCCACCAACAGTATAAGGAAAAGTTCTCTCTAGTTGTGGCATGCAGGTTTTCTCTCTCTAGTTGTGACGTGTGGGTTCCAGGGTGAGTGGGCTCTGTAGCTTGTGGCACGCGGGCTCTCTAGTTGAGGTGCGTGAGCTCAGTAGTTGTGGTGAGTGGGCTTAGTTGCCCTGCGGCATGTGGGATCTTAGTTCCCCGACCAGGGATCGAACTCGCATCCCCTGCATTGGAAGGCAGATTCTTAACCACTGGACCACCAGGGAAGTCCCTGATGATGGCCATTCTGAACTGTGTGAAGTGATACCTCATTGTAGTTTTGATTTGCATTTCTTTAATAATTAGTGATATTGAGCATCTTTTCATGTGCTTTTTGGTCATCTGTATGTCTTTCTGATTATAATGAACCATTTGGCAGAGTATTTGGAAGTGCTAATGGCCTTTGATTTACTCTGGCAAGATGGATCCTTCGGTCCAGTTAGAATTATCCCTTTTCACCAGGTGATGGGGCCCAGTGGAGCTGCTCTGTCCACCTGGAAGTCATTACTGGAGAAGAATCTCTCTCTCTCTGTAAAATTCAGGGTCAATAACACAATGTGTTGTTTTTACAGTGACGACATAGTCTCAGTTGGGAAAAAAATATGTAAAAGAATGCTCTAAAAACAGTGCCCAACTGGAGACTATTGTTTTCGAAGATACATGTAGAATCATGTCTTCTTTATAGTAAGAGGAAGAGTTAGTATAACTCAGTTTTATTCCTCATTGTGCCATTGAGAATCTAACTTAGAAAAGGCATTTGTCCCTTTCTTTTAGTATTTACCAACCCTCTACGTGAGAAAACTAACCCTGAAAACAGGGTCAAATAATTCCTAGTAGCTATTCTGATTTTGTTGGGTTAAACCTTGAGGAAAATACCTTATAATGAGAGCTAAGTGAACATACACACTTTCTCTGTAGAAGAGTCCCACAAAAATCAGCCAAAGACAGTCTAGAAAAGATGACCTGTTACATGGAATTTCTTGTAGTTTTACCATTTTTACCTTTCTTCTCCCTTTTTGGGGGTTTGCTTTCAGGCTAAATGACAGATCTGTATCGTATGTAACCATCAAGTGCTTATTTTCTTGGGTGCAATTCCATCACCTGAAATGGGCTTTGTATACATACATATTACTCTTCTTTAATAGAAACCTGATGAACTTCAGAATTTCTTTGAAATATGTACTCAATATAAACCACTCTTCATTTTTTACAAAAGTAGAGCAGCATAGCAGCCTTCATTTATTCTCAAAAAATTTTTTTTTCTATTCTCTCATCTCATTCCTCAAAACAGCCTTAATGGAAATATCGATAAACATGAAAAATGCTCAACTTCCGTAATAATCAAAGAAATGCATATTAAAATGAGATAGTATTGTTTCTCCTATCATTGGGACAGAAATGAAGGATATTAATCATACCATTGTGGTGAGGGAGAGGGGCAAAGAGAACTCAGAACCCTGCTCCCCACCCCACCGTGGTCCAGCTCCAGCCCTTTCTCAGGCCCCTGCTCTGTTCCTTCGTGCCCCAGGGGTCTGTAAACCACCCCCTGTTCTTGCAATAAATCCCTTTTCTCTCTCTTTTTTTTTTTGCTTTTGTTTTTACCTTTTTTTTTTTTTTTGGTGCAAGGAAAGTCTTAATTAATATAATGAATACTTTTGCCTTCATTTCAAGCTGTTTTCTCTTTATGGTATTTATTACTTTTACAATTTATCACATGCACCTTCTTGCCTTCATTGTATAAAGGATACTAAACCATTTCCTAATTTCTTTCCTGGATCCCGCATAGGATCATTTTTCAGTTGTAGGCTTTTCCTTTGAGCTCTCTGGGCATTTTTCCTTTTTCCTATGTCTAAATGTGATTTCACAGACCTCAAGTTTTCCACCAACCCCCTCCTTTTTCTGAGCTTCAAACAAGAGAGAGAGATCTATTCACACTTGATATTTGCTCTCAGACCTTTAATTGCTGTTAATTGTCCTTGGCTCTACCTACTCACTATATGTACTTCCCCTTCTTAGATTCAGAGCTGCAGGCAGATTGATACGCTCAGCCCTCTGCCTATGTCCCCAAAGAAATTAATCTAGTGGGGCTCTTGAGGTACTCGGGAATGAGGCCTTCCTAAACCCTCTTGATTTGTCCTTTGATTCTTTGACCCATTGGAACACAGGGACAACTGTAATCCCCAGGGCGGACCACACCCTCCAGGGTAGATTGCAATCCCCATGAACTGCCACCCAGATCCTTCTCTCAATCTATAGAATTTTACTTGTGGGGTTTTACCTTCCAGGATGCAATGCACTGCTGCTATCAACCCTTCTCTCTTGCCCTGAGTTTTCTGGCAGAGAGACAGGGGGCACAGAGGCATCTTATCCTGCCTGCCTTACAGCTCATTATTTGGTTTTTTGGTAGCCACAGACACTCAGTCTCTGAGACAGGAAGTAGAATCCCAGGGAGGTATAGCATGTCTTATTGCTTTTTTCAGTCTGGCTCTGGTTAGATTTTTCTCAACCCAGCTCCATTGGCAGTAACAGTGGATGGAAATTTCTAACAGGTTTTGGCATTAGATTGTCTCTCAGTGTGAGTTTTCACTAGAGAGGAAGGAAGCTGATGAGGAATCCAGTTATCCGCTGCATGGGACCCAGTAATATCTTCTTACCGCCCTCCACATGAAATTTACCCCACTCCCCCTGGGTTTCAATAGTCTGCACAATCTGGCCTAATCCTGTAATCCATAACCTCTGCTCCAAGCAGCTGGCCTCCTTCATCTGTGTATTCATGTCTCTTTTCTTCCTGGCAGGGTCCCTTTTTCTGTTCAGCTAAATCCTTCCATGTAATGCCGAGATCAAGTTTTATCTCCTTCTTGAAGCCTTTTGATGATCCCAGCCTGCATCGAAGTCCTATATTTTCCTTCCTTCCTTCCTTCCTTCCTTCCTTCCTTCCTTCCTTCCTTCCTTCCTTCACTGAACAAATATTTGTTACATGCTTGTGCTATGCCCATCACCATGCTTTAAGTGGGAATTCCACTTAAAATAAGTAAATAAGGCAGATTTGTTCCCCGCCTTCATGGGACTGAAAGTTTAGGTATTATACACACAAAAATCAGACAATAATAGAGCCTTTCAGTCCTCTTTATAATCCTTATTAATCAGGGTATTTTTTTTTTTTTTTTTTGCCATCAGCAAGACCTAGTTCTGGAATATAGACCCAAACATGGATTTCTTGGGAACGTCCTTGGGTACCTCACAGAACTGAAGGAGAGCTGAAACCCTGGCTTCCGGGGGCAGGAAGAGAGAATCTCCAGGGATCTCAGCAGTGGAAATATTTACGCTTTGCAGGGCAGTGCCTCGGCTTCCAGAACTGCTCCTTCAGGCGTGGATGCAGAGTTTCAAGTCCCAAGAGAAGCTGGCATGTTTAAGTTTAACTCAGGTGATTTAGATCTTGCAGCCAGGTGGAGGTGGGTGAGGAAACTGGGGCCACTGGGGCCTTCCCTTTGAGGGGAGACTTTTCCCAGAGCAGGGGAATTTGTTGTGACCTGGAGCCACCATCCCATGGACGCTGTGCTGCCCAGATGGCCCCTTCAAGGTTGAAGAGCCTATTCCTCAGCTGCTGGGAGTGTGCAGGCCAGGCGGGGAGCCCCCAGCTCTCAGCCCACCCTGGGAAGGGCCACCTTGCTCTCCGTCAAGCTTCCCACCTGGGCATCCCACACCCAGCAACTGGTGGGAATGTGTGGGGCTGTCTGAAGGCCCAACGTGGACCATTCTGAAGGGACATCTCAGCTTCAGAGCTTCCCACAGATGGCCTGTGCCACAGCCCTGCTTCTCCATCTGCCAGGCTGAGTCCTTCCGTTCCCCCACAGGTGTGGCCCCCGAGAGCACTCCCCAAGATCTTCCTGTGACCTAATCTCTACCTCAGTCTGCTTTCTGAGGAGGCTGATCTGCAACACACCCGATGGAATACACAACACTGATGACAGTCGCACCCTTCTACACCTTTTTATATATTGCCTGGCTTAGTTTGTTAATTATTTCACATCTTACTTACGCCTTCCAAACTAGATTACAGACTTCCTGTGAGTAGAAACCTTAACTTCCCTGACATCCAGCCCTCCATCCCGGTTACTACATGAGGCACATAAGGATCACTCAAAATGATTGTTCCCAGTTGAGGGACAAAGTCACACGAAGTCTCACATGTCACAAAGTTTGCTGTTTCAGATGGACCAGAGATTTAACACGTCAAAAAGAGCTCTTTTAAAAGAGTTTCAAGCTGTAGTCAAAAGGTTTTGTCTTGTTTTTTTTTTTTTTTATTGTTTTCATTTGATGAGTGGCCAACGCATTGATTTTCAAGAGCAGAAAATTCTGATTAGGGAGAATAAATCCCTGTGTGATAACATCTTTTTTTCTCTCTGCTTTCTGGGTTTTCCTTGTCTTTCATCTCTGGGGGAATGCAGCCACATAACCTTACCAAACATGCTTAAGTACATGAATTTAAGAGCTGTTTCATTTCTTTATGAGTGTGTGTGTGTGTGTGTGTGTGTGTGTGTGTGTGTGTGTTGGGGGGGAGCGGGGAGAGGAAAGAGCCTCCTAGACTGTGACGTCGTATGTCCCAATGACTGGATTTGGGAGCTGGCTGGGTGCACAACAGCCATGTGCCTAGAAGAACAAATGAAAAGTTGGTGAGGGCTCCCAGGCTTGGAGCTTTAAATAAGTATTTTTTCAAGAAGAGGGGATTTAGGAATAAGCCATCTCCACAAGCACTTTGTAATCATCCCAGTTCCAAGACCAATAAAGCGAGATTCCTTTTACCTAGAGAATGTTCAGTTTTTAAAATGGAATAAAAACATGATTTTCTGGTCCTTTTTCCAGTCTCTTAAACACTCCTACTCCTACCTGCGTCCAGAGGTAACACTTGCAAAGGGAAGTTATTACCTCCTGCCCATCAGTCCCTGTCTGACTCTGACAATGTAAGAATATTTCATAGAGCTACCCCATGATGCTGCATTTCCTACACTCAGTACACATGTGTAGTTTCCCTTCATTTTAGAAAAATTGTGCCATGAGCACAGTAAGGAGTCCCATGTTTTTTCTCGTAAGAATTGTGCTTTTGTGATATATTTTTTAATTGATTAAAAGGTGAGGGTAATAAATGAACATCTGATCCAAGTTTCAGCAAAGGACTCTTTATTGAGGTACAGGCTCTAAAAAGTTATTTTAGGCAAGTTCCCAGAGGCAGTTTTTAAAACCATAAGGCTGGATGAGGAGACTGTGATTCTAATGAATTCTGCCACTCCTTAGAAATAAGAGTTTCCTTCCAAGCAGAGTGGCTAGTGAGCTGAGAGGTAATATTTTAAAATTGCTGAGTCCAAACATAACCTGGATTTGCATTTCTTAAAGCCTATAGTTTGCTTTTCACATTTTCTCTCTTCCCCAGTGACTCTGGCATTGTATGGTCCAAGTTGCTTTCTTTCAGAGGAAACTTGGGCTCATTTTATGAGGTGTGGAATAGAGAGCCAGCCTGGTGCTTTGACTGGCTGAACTTTCCATACTGCCTTAAACAACCTGGGAAAAGTCAATGTGATTTATGACAGTAGTTAACTGCTACCCTTTTACTTAGCCAGAAATACTCTCAGCTATCAAAAAAAACCCCCAGACCTCCCAAACCCCCCAAACTGGCACATTTTGAGCCACTGTTATTTCTACATCTTGACTAGTCATCTGAGTGATTCATTAATTAAGTTTATCCAGCTAAGGAGCCTTCCTTGTAAGTGAGGGTACAGTGAAAATTGGTAAAGAGATCTTCTAGCTACATCCAGTATAATCTTAAAGACAGGGAAGGTCTACTGAACAGATATATGGTATGAGACTGGTTGGTTATTTTCATGAATTATTCCCATGTGTTGGGTCTAAAAAGCCCAAGATCATGCAGCAGGTGCTGGCTTCTATAACATTCACTGGGGTCTTTTTGTGCTTGTGTTTTAGGTTATGTGAATCTATGCAGTAGAGATGAAAATTAGAGACACAGACAGACACAGACAGACACACACATGCACATACCCTACACACCCCTCTACCACTCAAAAAGCATTTCCCCCCACCAATATTTCTGAAAGATCAGGATGCCAGGCAGGTATTTACAAAATCAGAGATGATCATCAGACTAATATCTTTAAAATTGTATGGTGCATTTTCCTTGCAGTAGCTTAAAGACCTTCCTTTATATCTACTATATGTTTGGAAATGAAAAACTCCCCTTTCGCATAGAGGTTAAAGCCACACGCCTGCAGGGGTTCCCAAGCTTTTTATGGCAGCGGCACATATGAGAACAATGTTCACCATCAGGCGTCTGTCATTGGACATTTGGGTTGCTTCTATGTTGTAGCTATTGTGAATAATGTTGCAATGAACGTAGATGTACAAATATCTCTTTGAGATGCTGCTTTCAGTTCTTTTAGTTATGTACCCAGAAGTGGGATTGCTGGATCATATGGTAGTTCTATTTATAACTTTTTGAGGAACTGCCATACTCTTTTTGAAAGCAGCTTTATAATTTATCAGTCCCTCCAACAATTCACAAGAGTTCCAGTGTCTCCACATCCTCACCAACACTTATTTATTTATTTATTTATTTATTTAGGATAGTAGCCATCCTAATGGATATGAGGTGGTATCTCATAATTTTGATTTTCATTTCTTCAGTGATTAGTGATGTTGAGCGTCTTTTCATGTGTTTTTTGGCTATGTATATATTTCCTTTGGAAAATGTCTATTCAAGTCCTTGGCACATTTTTTGAGTAAGCTTTTAAATTTTTTTGTTGTTAAGTTATAGGAGTTTTTTATATATTCTGGATATTAATCCATTATCAGATATATGATTTGCAAATATTTTCTCCCATTCTGTGGGTTGTCATTTTACTTGTTGATACTGTCTTTTGATGCACAAATTTTAAAAAATTTTATGAAGTTTAGTTTGTTTCCTGTGCCTTTAGCGTCATATCCAAGAAATCATTGCCAAATCCAATGTCATGAAGATTTTACCCTATGTTTTCTTCTATAAGTTTTGTAGTTTTTGGTCTTACATTTAGGCCTTTGATCCATTTTGAGTTAATTTTTGTATATGGTGTTAGGTAACGGTCCAACTTCATTCTTTTGCATATGGATATCCAGTTTTCCCAGTACCATCGTCGTAACGACTGTCCTTTCCCCATTGAATGGTCTTGGCCCCCTTGTCAAAAATCATTTGACTATATATGAGAGGTTATTTTTGGGCTCTCTATTCTATTCTATTGGTCCTTACTTCGGTCTTTATGCCATTACCACACTATTTTGATTACTGTAGCTTTAGAATAAGCTTTGAAATTAGGAGGTGTGAGTCTTCCAGCACCATTCTCTTTTTCAGGATTGTTTTGGCTATTTGGGGTCCCTTGAGATTCCATATGAATTTTTTTTTCCTATTTTTTTGGCCACGTGGTGCAGCTTGCAGGATCCTAGCTCCCTGATCAGGGATCGAACCCAGGCCCTTGGCAGTGAGAGCGCAGAGTCCTAACCACTGGACTGCCAGGGAATTCCTCCATATGAATTTTAAGATGGGTTTTTCTCTTTTTGCAAATACATCATTGGGATTTTGATAGGGATTGCATTGAATCTGTAGGTTGCTTAGGGTATAGTTTCTATCCTAACAATATTAAGTCTTCTGTTCAAGTATTTTGTTCTTTTTGATGCTATTGTAAATGGAATTGTTTCCGTAATTTCCTTTCTGGATTGTTCATGGTTAGTGTGTAGAAATGCAACTGATTTTTGTGTGTTGAGTTTGTATCTTACTATTTTGCTGAATTCATTTATTAGCTCTAACAGTTTTTGTGTGTGGAACCTTTAGGGTTGTCTACATATAAGATCATATCATCTACAAACAGAAATAATTGAAATTTTTCCTTTCCAATTTAGGTGACTTTTATTTATTTCTTCTTCTTCTTTTTTTTTTTTTGTCTAATTTCTCTGGCTAGCACTTCCAATACCAGGTTGAATATAAGTAATGAAAGTAAGCATCCTTGTCTTGTTCCTGATATTAGAGGAAAAGCTTTCAGTATTTCACCATTGAGTATGATGTTTGCTGTGGGTTTTCCATATATGGTTTTATTATCTTGAGGATGTTTCCTTCTATTCCTAGTTTGTTGGGTATTTTTATCTTGAAAAGATTTTAAATTTTGTCAAACACTTTTTCTGCTTCAATTGAGATGATCATGTGTTTTTTTCCCCTTCATTAGATTAGTATGATGTATTACATTGACACTGACTGATTTTTTTGTATGTTGAACCACCCTTGCATTCCAGGAATAAATCCCATTTGGTTATCATATATGATCCCTTTAATATGCTGCTGAGTTCAGTTTGATAGTATTTTGTTGAGGATTTTTGCATCAATGTTCATAAGGGATATTGGTCTGTAGTTTTCTCTTCTTATAGACTCTTTGTATGGCTCTGGTGTCAGGATAATACTGGCCTCAAGGAATGAGTTAGGAAGTGTTCTCTCTTCAATTTTTTGGAAAAGTTTGAGAAGGATTGGTATTTGTTCTTTGAAAGTTTGGTAGAATTCACCAGTGGAGCCATTTAGGTCCAGGGCATTTATTTTGGGGAGGTTTTTGATTATTCTTTTCAATTTTCTTACTAGTTGTAGGTCTATTCAGATCTTCTATTTCTTCATGACTTACTCTTGGTAGGTTTTGCATCTATGAATTGTCCATTTCATCTAGGTTATCCAGTTTGTGGGTGTACAGTTGTTCAAAGTATTCTCTTATAATCTTTTTTCTTTCTGTAGCATCAGTAGTAATGTCTCCAGTTTTATTTCTGATTTTAGTATTTGTGAGTTCTCTCTTTTTTTCCATTGTCCTTCTAGCTAAAGGTTTGTCAATATTTTTTTATCTTTTCAAAAACTTTTGGTTTCATTGGTTATCTCTATTGTTTTTCTGTTCTCTTTTCATTTATCTGTACTTTAAACTTTATTATTTCCTTCCTTCTGCTAGCTTTAGGTTTAGTTTGTTCTTATTTTTCTTGTTCCTTAAGTCATAGAGTTAGGCTGTTGATTTGAGATCTTTCTTGGGTTTTTTCTTTAAGTCTTTATTGAATTTGTTACAATATTGCTTCTGTTTTCTTTTTCTTTTAATGTTTTGGTTTTTGGCCACGAGACATGTGGAATCTTAGCTCCCTGACCAGGGTTCGAACCCGCACCCCCGGCATTGGAAGGTGAAGTCTTAACCACTGGACCACCAGAGAAGTCCCTCTTGTTTTTTAATGTAAACATTTATAGCTGTAAATATTACCCTTAGCACCATTTTTGCTCTGTCCCATAAGTTTTGGTATGCTGTGTTTTCGTTTTCATTCATTTCTAATCATTTTCTTTCTTTTTTAAAAAATTTATTTATTTATTTTTGGCTGCGTTGGATCTTCGTTGCTGCGCGCAGGCTTTCTCTAGTTGCGGCGAGCGGGGGCTACTCTTTGTTGCGGTGCGCAGGCTTCTCACTGCTGTGGCTTCTCTTGTTGTGGAGGGGCTGTATGCGCACGGGCCTCAGTTGTGGCACACGGGCTCAGTAGTTGTGGCACACGGGCTTAGTTGCTCCGAGGCATGTGGGATCTTCCTGGACCAGGGCTCGAATCCTTGTCCCCTGTATTGGCAGGTGGATTCTTAACCACTGCGCCACCAGGGAAGTCCCTAATCTTTTTTTTTTTGGAGACAGAAGTCCACAAGTCCAGAAGCACCATAACCAAATGATCCTATCTCCCATGTATTCTCTTAAGATCTCATTTATCTTTCAAGAAGTCATTTGTGTTTTCATGAATGCCTTTTGTGCTCCCCTTCTAAGAAGCTATTTATTCTCCCAGAAATGGCCCCTCTACTCTTCTCCAGCCCCACTCCAACCAGCTCTATTTTTAAAAAATATTTTATTTATTTTTTTATTTTTTATTTTTGGTTGCATCGGGTCTTAGTTGTGGCACGTGGGGTCTTCCTTGCGGCGTGCATGTTTCTCTCTAGTTGTGGCATGCAGGTTTTCTCTGTCTAGTTGCGGTGTGCAGGCTCCAGGGCACATGGGCTCTGTAGTTTGCGGCACACGGCTCTCTAGTTGAGGTGCGCGAGCTCAGTAGTTGTGGTGCGTGGGTTTAGTTGCCCCCCTCATGTGGGATCTTAGTTCCCCCACCAGGGATTGAAACTGCGTCCCCTGCGTTGGAAGGTGGATTCCTTACCACTGGACCACGAGGGAAGTCCCTAACCAGCTCCTTGAGTCACATTTTTCTGTGAACTCCTGTGTACATATGTAAATAAAAACCTGTCATTTTTCTTGCTAATCTGTCTTTTGTCATCTTAATTTGTAAGCCCCTCATCGCAACATAAGAGGATAGAGAAAACGTTTTTTTTCTTCTTGACATAACTGTCTTGTTGGGAAAAGAGGAGATAGTACATGTAGCACTAAATATTTGGACAGAGTTGAGTATTTTTAAATTCTTGCATTGCTATCTATCTTGAGTAAATTACTCAACCTGTCTGAACTTCCTTTTACTTCATCTGTAAAATGGGATAGTGACTTTACCTACTTCTCAGGTTTGCTCTGAAGGTAAAATCAGATAATGTACGTAAAGTGCTTAGCATAGTGTCTGGCACATAGCAAGTATTCATTAAATGTTAGCTTTGGCTACCATTGTTCATCGTGATGTTTGTAGCCGTCATAGCAAAGTTTTTATATGTTATGACTTTGATGACTATTGAATTAGTTTGGATTGAAGGTGGCATATTTGGGCCTGCAGGGGAAGAAAAATAATTTTCCCTCTACCTTTCTGAGTCCTTGGCAGAGACCCCTGTAATGAAAGACAGATTAACAAGAGAAAAAAAGCAGTTTATTTGCTTATTTATTTTTAAAATTTATTTTATTCGAGTTGATTTACAATGTTGTGTTAATTTCTGCCGTACAGCAAAGCGATTCAGTTATACATATATATATATGTATACACATTCTTTTTCATATTGTTTTCCATTGTGGCTTATCACAGGACATTGAATATAGTTCCCTGCGCTATACAGTAGGACCTTGTCTGTCCATCCTATATATGATAGTTTGCATCTGCTACTTCCAAACTGCCAGTCCTTCCCTCCCCTACTCCCCCACCCCGATCCCCCCTTGGCAATCACAAGTCTGTTCTCTATGTCTGTCGGTTGAAACAGAAGTTTATTAACAGGTATACCTCATGTATACATGGGAGATACCCAGGCAAAGATGAGGAACTCCCCGAGGTGGCTTAGAATTCAGACTTAAATGCCATCTTAATAGGGAAAGTGGAGAGGGGATGTAGGTCTCCTAGGGGAGCGTAAATAATTTTTAGAAAAGATGAATGGACCCTTAGAAGAATTGATGGGAAGTATGACAGTTTGTGACAAAGTTTGTCTCATCTTCTCTCCTGTGATAAGAGTCAATTTTGGGACTTCACTGGTGGTGCAGTGGTTAAGAATCTGCCTGCCAGTGCAGGGGACACAGGTTCGAGCCCTGGTCAGGGAAGATCCCACATGCCGCAGAGCAGCTAAGCCCCTGCGCCACAACTACTGAGCCTGTGCTCTAGAGCTTGCAAGCCACAACTACTGAGGCCTGTGTGCCTACAGCCCATGCTCTGCAACAAAAGAAGCCACCGCAATGAGAAGCCCATGCACCGCAATGAGTAGCCCCCACTGGCCACAACTAGAGAAAGCCCAAGCACAGCAACAAAGAGCCAACGCAGCCAAATATAAATAAATAAATTTATAAAAAACAACAAAAAAAAATAGATTATTAAAAAAAAAAAAGAGTCAATCTTCCCTGGTTGATGAAACTGCCCAGCAGGGGATTTATGATAATTCAGTTCCTTTTGGAGGATCTGTCTTTAGGTAGATAAGGGGAGTTCAGGGAAAGCCTCTCCCTGCATCCGCTGTTTTTCAAGTGTGTACAGCTCAAAATAATCAGTGTATTAAAGTGGCATATTTTGGGGTGTCCTGAACTCCTACAGTCATATTTTGGGATTCTGTTACAGGCTTTTATGTAGCCAATCAAAAAGAATTTAAAAAGCAACTACAGGAAAGTTTTAATTCTTTCCCTCCCTTGAACTCCTGTGGCCCTTTAAGCACTCACATGTTAAAAAATGTTTTTGTTTTATCTCCTCTGCTTGATCCTAAGTTTCTTGAGCATAAAGACTATCTGTGTGTATTTCCTGTAGGGTATAAAGTAGATAATTAATAACTATTTATTTAACAAATGAATGATTCTCTTGTTGTCTTTTGCCCTGAATTTACTAAACTCAGCAAATAATTTATTTTGTGTCGGAGAGATTTAGCTTGGTTTCTTTTTTTTTTTTTTAAATTATTAGCACCTTTTAAATTATTATTTATTTATTTATTTTGGCTGTGTTGGGTCTTCGTTTCTGTGCGAGGGCTTTCTCCAGCTGTGGCAAGCGGGGGCCACTCTTCATCGCGGTGCACGGGCCTCTCACCATCGCGGCCTCTCCCGTTGCGGAGCACAGGCTCCAGACACGCAGGCTCAGTAGTTGTGGCTCAACGGCCCAGCTGCTCCGTGGCATGTGGGATCTTCCCAGACCAGGGCTCGAACCCGCGTCCCCTGCACCGGCAGGTGGATTCTCAACCACTGCGCCACCAGGGAAGCCCAGCTTGGTTTCTTAAAAAAAGATTCCTACCATCAGAGAGGCATCATGATATTTCCTGAGGGTAAAAATCTGCCCGTGAAAAAAATCATTCTTAGAGCCAGAAAGGGAACTCAGGAGTCCAGGCCAGCACTTATAAACATTTAATCTCACTTTTTATGGCTGTGAATTGCTGGGGGCATTGAAAACACTCAAACTGCAGAATGGTCAGGCTGCAGCACTGAGGGGAACACATTGGGATCAGCTCAGGAATTTGTGATGGAAAAGGTAGGAAAGTCATTTAGCTTCTACCCCTTCGGGTGCAACTGCAGGGCCTGAGGGTGGGGGTGGGGTGTTCTTTTTATGTTTCAAAATAGGAAAGGAATGAGAAAGCTGAGGACTTATAGGGTGAATTTGCATGAGAATAGGGGATTGGAGAGCTGAGTAAGGTCAGGGAAATTTGTATGTACTCTAAAGGCCACTGGGGTGTCTGAGAAGTATCAGGTTAAGCAGAAACAGGAAGCACAAAGAGAAGACAAAAGTAATTTTAAGTCTAAGATATCCTTTTTTTTTTCTAATCTAGAAAATGACATATTCCTCCTGAACAGTTGGCTGCACTGAAAACCTTTGATTTGATCCATCTTCTTTTTCTTCTAGAGTAGGAGCTGAAAGGTATTTCTAATTGACACACTGCACACTCAAGTAGCTTATTTTCCAGTTTTTTTTTTTTAGTTTTTTTTTTTTTTTTTTAATTTTGGCTGCACCACGCGGCATGTGGGATCTTATTCCCCAACCAGGAATCGAACCTGCGCCCCCAGAATTGGAAGCCTGGAGTCTTAACCACTGGACCGCCAGGGAAGTCTCAGGTAGCTTATTAAGGCAGCATCTGTAGGGTAAGGGACCTTGCTTACCTGGTCCACCCCTTTGAGGCACTGGGATCTGGACCATCATTGTCAGTTAGGGGTTTTCTCTGAATGTGGCTGTAACAATACCTGGAGGGTTCATCAGCATGGAATTTCACAGAGCTAATAAAGGCATTAATTAAGAATGCTAAAATGCTCACATGGAAGGAGACCTAGATCCAATTTACTCTGGGCTGAATGTAAGCACCATTTTCTATATAACAACTACAGATACCTTACAGTGTGGTTCTGCTATTAATTTATAATCCTTCGCTGCTGGAGACTTGGGGAAACCTTTAGCTGTGTGTGCCTAAAGGAAGGGACTCCGCTGTGTCTATTCTCCTCTTTTGTCAGCCAGGTTCTGTGTTTTGTCTGCTGACCTTTTTAGAATGTCCCATGCTACTCTTATCTGGCACTGGTTTGCACTGGAATGGTTGCTTCGTCCAATAGGGGGCCTTTCCTTTTTCTACCACTAACTGAACGTCTCATACAGCAAAAATGCTCCGTTTAGAGCTCGAATAACAGAGTCCTTGTTACTGGGTAAAGGCTGTTAGGCAGCTCCAGTGGGTGTGGCTAAGTGTTTGCTGTCTACTTTATGCCGGGGAAAGTCTTTTCTCATGTTAAAAAAGAGACAACAGACCCCAAATGGAGTCACTTGTGCTAAATCCACATCAGCAAACCAAGACTTAATACCTGACCTAATTGCAGTTTCAGCCTCTCCTAGGGATGTGATCTTTAGCCAGTTCATCTGGAATTGCCTGCTCCGCACTAGTGAGGTTTTCAGCTCGAGGGACCCCTTCCGTCCCCATAGGAAGGTGACCTTGCCTGAAACATTCCACTCTTTGCTAGAAACTTCCTTTTCCGGCCCCCTTATGACTATAAACACCTTCTATTTTGTATAGCTCCTTAGGGTTCCTTTCTTCTGCTAGATGGGGTGCTGCCCGATTCATGAATCATCAAGTAAAGCCAATTAGATCTTTGTATTTTCTCAGCTGAATTTTGCTTTTAATACTCTGTATCTTTTAACTTTCAGAAATGATGGGAGAGCTCTAAGTTCTAAGCAGATGCCATTTCCCACCTCTTGGTATTGTTTTTTAGTTGTTCATGTACTCTTCAATTCTGCCCCACACCCTACAAAATGCTCTCAGAGCTCAGCTTCTACTGTAATTAACTCATTTATTGTGTGGCTAGTTGTCAACGCATTGTCTCCCACGCTAAGTGCCAGGAGGGCAGGCACCAGTCTCCTGTTCACTGTTGTATCTGCAGCATCTAGACCAACATCTCTCCCACAGAGGGTCTCCCATCAATGGTTGTTGAATGAATGTCTCTTTCCCACTGGGGCAGAAGGAAGAAGCCTATATACTTGCTTATTTTGGTGGAAAAAGAAACTTCCAGACTGAGTTGGACTTAAAAAGATTTCCCAGATTCCTGGATGCCGTGATAAATTGATGTAGCTTTAACTGCAGTCACTTAAGAGTTTTTCTGTTTAATCATTTCATGCTCGTTATCTTTATAGTTTTTATCATAAATTTTGAAAGGGAAGAAGCATTTCACAAGACCAAGTGAAATAAAGAATTTGGGAAATTATCCAGCTAATTCAGGAAAAAAATCATATATGTGTTCAAATATAAGGCAACATTGAATGTAATACTATTTCCTTTTTTTTTTTACAATGAGAATATTTATTTTTATCAACTTGAATATACAGAGTTCTGTGGCTATAGAGGAAATAGTCCAATGTCTACTCATTATATTTAATTATTTATTTAATTACATATTTAAAATTTGATATTTAAAGTCACATATAAAATGCATTACTTTAAAAGTAGGGATGGAAAAATTTTAACTTATGCTATTACAGACATCTTTGGCATCTATTTTCTTTCATCATTACCAGAGTCACAGTTTTTCAGAGCACTTTGTCTGTATTTCTATCTAAATTGTTTGAGACAGAGCACTTTTTGAATCCATGAATGATGAGGGTCACTGGAAATTTCAACCCAAGTCACAAGCAGCCATTCATATAATGTTATAGCCAGTGGGTTTTTTATTTCTCCTATTGGCTTCCTGACTCATCTATGCTGGCCACAGTCTAAACTACTTCTGTATTGCTTTAGGTGATTTTTGAAAGGCTTGATTATAATGACATCCAATACTTGTAATTTTCGTACCTCCGTATAACAATATGTCCTTTAAAAAATCAGTTTCATTTGTTTATACCTATAAACATCCAAAATAGTATTAATTAAAGTTAGGCTAATATGTGTTCCTCAAACCATACTTTGTAGTTCAAAATAGAGTAATGGAAAGAGTACTTTACAATATGAAAGACTTCATAGGGACTCAAATAAAAAAATTTTCCACTTTTTCTGAGGGTTAATTTTGGGAACACGTTGGCTTGCATTTAAACACATGAAACATTTCCTACTGGCTATTTTGGGGGTGTTCCCTGAGATCTAGACTGGTCTGTCCGTTGATTAATCCATTGGATCATTCTTTAGTTTTCAATGTCACCTTAAGCAATTATTAACCAGAAAATATTTAATGGGCAATATTTAGGGAGTGATTTTTTAAAAAAGTAATTTGTAGCCTGACTTACTAAAGATGAATTTTGAAACTAGAGATTATTTGCATTCTTTAATTGTTGCCTCCCTGACCCATTCTTCTTGTCTTCCCCCACCACTCCTAACAGAGATGTTACAAAGGATACAATCAGAGAAATATGGGACTTAGCTCCTCAATCTGGCTTCTGTGCTAAGTCTCATTTCATTGATTCCAACACTTACTATACTCCCTCCACCTCATTTTTAACATCTCTGAAATCAAGATGCATCTTACAACTGAAGGCATCTACAATTATTATCTTCCAAGTCACACTTGTGATATGGTTGCAGGAATCTGGTCATAGCTATTCATATTGTTGTCACTGTAGTTGAGTTATATGCATTTAGTTGCCATTTACAGTGTCTTCAAAATAATCTCACTGTGATTTGGCATTGAGACAAAAAGTTATTATATTTACCAAAATGTGTGGAAAAGAGCAGTGTGATATATAATGAAAATCTATGACTAAATAAGTCTAAAATGAAATATGGTAGTATTTGCTTTGGATTGAAAAGTTGAATCTCATGTCCTTTTCTTGGTAAATTTCTTGTCCTGATGTGCTTAATGTACTCCTCCTTTCTAAGATCACATTTAAAGGAAATTGTCTGTGGTCTGTTTACTAAGAACTTTGCTCAAGTTCAACTGCAGTTTTTCAATTAGATTCTACTTCAAAGCATTACAAAGGGGAGTGAAAAATCTGGTGAACATGTTGCAATGACAGGATGTATTAAAACCTATAAAGGTGAACGAGGATTTGAGATTATAGGAGTATCACAGCTAAATAAGTTACATAGTGCACTGTTTTCTCTCTCTCTTTTTTAAAAAAATCATTTTGGACAGCTAATTAAAAAAAAAAAATTATTTAATTTATTTATTTTTGGCTGTGTTGGGCCTTCGTTGCTGCCTGCGGGCTTTCTCTAGTGCAGTGAGCGGGGTCTACTCTTCGTTGCGGTGCGCGGGCTTCTCATTGCTGTGGCTTCTCTTGTTGCGGAGCACGGGCTCTAGGTGCACGGGCTTCAGTAGTTGTGGCACGTGGGCTCAGTAGTTGTGGCTTGTGGGCTCTAGAGCACAGGCTCAGCAGTTGTGGCTCACAGGCTTAGTTGCTCGGCGGCATGTGGGATATTCCCGGACCAGGGCTCAAAACTGTGTCCCCTGTGTTGGCTGGTGGATTCCTAACCACTGTGCCACCAGGGAAGCCCTGGACAGCTAATCAAAAAAAAAAAAAAAAAAATTATTTATTTGGCTGTGTCGGGTCTTAGTTGTGCTGCACAGGCTTTTCATTGCGGCACGTTGGTTTCTCTCTAGTTGTGGTGTGCGGGCTCTCTAGTGACACACAGGCTCCAAAGCATCGGAGCTTAGTTGCCCTGCGGCATGTGGGATCTTGGTTCCCCCATCAGGGATTGAACCCGTGTCCCCTGCATTGGAAGGCAGATTCTTTACCACTGGACCACCAGGGAAGTACTGTAATTTTTTCTCTTAAAAAAAATCTCTTATGGCTTCAGAAGGAATTGTTTGAAGCCGTTATAAACATGGTTGGGTCCATTCGAGTAATCATCAGACACACATTTGTTGAGAAACTACTATATGTACGACTCAGTGTTCATTTGTATGTGATATTTAGTGTGCCTGCTCTGTGCTAAGTATTGTGCTGGGCTCCAAGAATAAATAGTAAAACGGAGGGTCACAGCCCCCTTGGAGCTTATTTTTTTATTGAAGAAGGCAGGTCAGTGTTAGGAGGAAGCATTTCTAAGTTTTGTAGATATTTCACTCTGATGAACCTGAAAGTCATCTTTGGCCACTGCCCTGCAGGGTGGACCATGAATGATGAGAATCAGTCAAGGTTCCAGCAGGAAACACATAGCACACTCCAAGTGGGGACTTTGCAGAGTGGTGTTTTTTTTCTGGGCCACATTGCACGGACTTACGGGATCTTAGTTCCCAGACCAGGGATTGAACCGCAGCCCCGGCAGTGAAAGTGCTGAGTCCTAACCAATGGAGTGCTAGGGAACTCCCTGCAGAGTGCTTATAAAAGGGATTATTGACAAAGTTGTGGGCAGGATATAGGAAAACCACAAGGATAATTTAGTACTTGAGGAGCCAGTAATAGTCATGGAGGGAGGCTGGAGGGTGGGGTAGAGTGGAGGGTGAGGGGGTAAGATCCCCACCTTCAGGCCTGAAGAGACCTGAACTTCAGCAGAAACAGAGGAAAATCACAGACTCCAAGGAAAGAAAGTTTTTCAAGTGTTTAGAGAGGTACTTTGATGTGATTAAGAAAGATGGTTCTGGATACAAACAGGCCAGGATTTCAGTGTAGCTCTTTACGTAGAAGTTGGTCTTCTGAGACTGTTAACTTCTCCCAGCATCCACTTTCTCTTCTTCCTTTTAGTAAAAGCATGTCTTAGAGTTTTCACTGGCCACATGGTTTCTCAGCTACAGGCTCTATTGCCCACCTAACTCTGGACATGTGACTAAATTTGGACCAGTGGGAGGTGGGCAGAGGTGATGCATGCAACTTCTGGATCATCTTCTTAATGATGCTTGGTTCTAACTCTCTCCCCCCATTTCCGTTGGCTGGGCATCGGCAATAATCGGAGCATGTTTGGAAGCTATGTGTTGAAGAAAGCAGATCCATCTCTCACCTCTGTCATGTGAGAGAGAAATAAATTTCTGTCTTATTTAAGCTGCTGTATACTTAGCTCTTTTTGTTACAGCAGCATAGCTAATCCCTTAACTAATATATTATGTGACTTTGGCATAAATTATGTCATTTTGCTAAGGCTTAGTTTCTTTATCATAAAAATAATTTCCTCTTCATAGGGTTTTTGTGAGGATGAAATGAGATAATGTATGTCAAGAGATTAGCATAGTGCTTGGTACGCGTTCATTGAAACCAAGCATGGTTGAACGCTGGGTGTTGTACAAAATGAGGCAGCTAGTGAGAGACCTGCTGTGGGTGTATGTGAAATAACAAGAAATATATATATTGGTCTTGACCCCCAGTTCCTGCTCATATCTGGACTTTGACTCTGGTTTCTGGCAGAGGTCCTAAAACACTTGTAATTTCCTGAGTGGTAGGAGTGTCTGATAGAGAGCTCCTAAATCCCTTGGAATTTCCCAGATAATAGGAGAATATTTTGTCTGATGAGGCTACTCTTGGTAGGTTCCTGAATGGGTACTGATCACCAGAAAGACCAAGTCATGATTAGAAGCATAGAATTTTCAGTCCCACCTGGTATTCTCTGGAGAGGGGAGGGGGGCTAGAAATTGAGTTAAAATTCAGTCATGCCTACATGATGATGCCTCTGTAAAAATCCTTGAACAATGGTGTTCAGAGAGCTTCTGGATTGGTGAACACATCTATGTGCTGGGAAGGAGGTGCACCCCAGTTCCAGAGGGACAGAAACTCCTGTGCTTGGGATGCTTCTGAACCTTGCCTGTGTATCTTTTCATCTGGCCGTTCATCTGTATCCTTTATCATATCCCTGAGTTCTATGAGCCATCTTTGTAAATTATTGAACCTGAGGAGAGGGTAGGGGAACTCTGATTTTTTTTTTTTTTTTTGTCTGCGCCACTCGGTTTGTGGGATCTTAGTTCCCTGACCAGGGATTTAACCCCGGGCCCTCGGCAGTGAAAGCACAGAGTCCTAACCGCTGGACCACCAGGAAATTCCCTCCTGGGAATTTGAAGAAACCTTGGGGGGGTGGACATGAGGGTGCTTTGGTTCTCTGTGTGGCTTTTATCTGGTCTTACATGGATCCCAAGAAACTAGGAGTCTCTAGCTGACATCAAGGTAACACAGTGACTATCCTAGCTTAATATTCTTGGACACATGTGCAACGTAACTGTGGTAACTTTCCAAGAGTGGAGTCAAAGAATAGTTGTTTCTAATGGTTTTGATTGCTATTGGGTTGGTTGATTTTAAGTTGATAGACAGGATCTGACAGCCTCACCTGTATACCTGGTATATCTCCTGCTTTTCTGCATCTTCTCAGGGTTCTGCTTTTTGTCTGCCTTGGAACCTTCTGGGGGCCTTGGTTGTATCCACATCCTGAGAAGGGCCATAGTCCCATCTGGATAGGTAGCTTTTAGTCATGCAGGCCCTGGGTTGTGGCTGGGCCAGCCTGTGAGTGTGTGGGGACACCTGAGTGGGGGACTCAAGGTATAAACATTCATATGATTTAGATACTGTGCTTGGAAAGCTTTAGTGGCACAATGAGCTAAATGGCTGTGATGTCACGATACAGCTGTGGAGGTGGTAGCGTTTGTGCCTCATATATGTTTTGTCAGAATGGTGCGTGACATGATGATGTGCCACAGATAGCTGTCAATAGCAATTTCAAGGATTATCAGAGATGCTGGCTGGCACCTGGATTTAATGGAAAGGACATTATCTCCTCCTGTGGAATGCTTCCTGTAACCAGAGTCTTTATGGGGTGTTGTGAGAGGTAATCCAACATTTCTCTATTTGCCTCAATAAAAGGCAAATTCTTTCTTGAAGCCTCTGGCTTTGTGCCTGTGTAATCTACACCCTTGGGTCACTAGTGCTGATTTCTAGCAGGCAGTATGAAATCTGTTTTTGTCTTAGGATCATGGTTAACCAACCTCCTTATTAAGGTAATTTAAAACTGGTTTACTCATTCCCTGCCCACCTCACCTATCGGACTCTATCTGCCTACGGCTACCAGGACTCAATCACCCCTCCCTGCATTTGACCCCAACACCCCCACTACCCACCTTCTTGAACTTGCCCCTTGCCTTCCTAAGACTTAAAAATCTATTGGGTATCCTCCCACTTGGCTGAACTCCTGGCCTCAACCCACGTGAGGCACCTCTGTCTTATTAACAATCAGGCCCCAGCGGGACCTGTTGTTTTCCAGAGGTTCTCTTAAGTCAGGTTTCTGGGAAACAGACTCCGAGATGGAGATTCGCATGCAGAAGTCGTGTTGAGGGGTGCGCTTGGTATCAACAGCTCAAGGAGTGAAGGAAACAGGACTGAGCAGAGGGAACGGTTGAGCTACGAGGCAATAACGAGGGCCTCAGCCAACCTCAAGGGGAGCTCAGAGCTGGGATGGCTCTTTGGAGTCGTCCCGGATTGAGTGTCTTTGTAACCAGGACACTTCCCAGTCATTGGTTGTGGTCTTCCTCTAGGGAGAGGGAAGAGATTCAACTGTGACCGTTAGCAGCCAACACTCCCGGCAGCTGGAGGAGTGATGTCTGTACTCTGCTGCCCTGCTGCCCCCCACCCTGCCCCACCCCACAGGAGGGAATCTGGGTGGTGCATCCCAATGGGCACCACAGGGCTAGAACATTATCCTCACGCCTTCTTGGAGCAGGATCTGATCCACCTGGTGAGAGAAGACCTCCTCCCCTTTGAAGTCCATAGTCATATTTTTTTGTTCTGGGAAATTTTCTCTTCTGATCACAGCATCTTGGCTTTTCAAATTTTTATTTATTAAATTATATGGGAGTTATATGTGAGGTTCTGGTCTAGGCCTGGAGAGGGATGGAAATGTGAGTTACACTAGGTCGTTTTCCTCAGAGGGATTCACAAGCTGGGGAATGGAATGGAGCCGGTGGAGAGGGTCATAGAAAGTGGGACAAGAGGGATGGGCTTTGTGCAGGCAAATTGAATGAGTCTTCAGCATTGAAGGCTAAATCCGACCCTTGTCTCATGTAAATTTTGCCTGGGCAGCATGAGTGGACACAGCCAATCCTCCCAGGTGTGGCCTTGGAGGGCAGATCTGGGGGAGGGCCATTTCCTTTTTACCTTAAAAGACCATGCATAAGCAAGGACTGGAAGGTGGATTAAAATGAATGTCTGTGATAAACATCTCTATTTATATTATTGAAAACCTAGAACATGCAGAAAGTAGAAAGGAAAAAACCCATGAACTCCCCACCCAGAGAAAACCATTGTTAATCTTCTGATGCATTTTCCCCCCTCTGTCCCCCTCTCCCCTTTTGAAAATGTAGGAGAGATGATCGCTTTCTATAATTTTGCATCCTATATTTTTGGTTTAACACTGGTAAAGTGCAGGCAGTCTCTGGAGTATCACTGCCTAGGTTCAAATGCCAGCTTCCTCAATATCTGTGTGACTTTGGACAAGTTAGTAATCTTTCTACAGATTACTTTCTCATTTCTAAAATGGGAGCAATGAAAGGACTTTTTCCAATAGGACTCTTATGAAGATGGAATGAGCTAGTATGTGTGAAGCCTGTCGTGGTCCGAGCGCGGGTTGGAAAAGAATTTCCAGACACAAGGCAGAGTGTAAGGAAAATAGCGTTTATTAAAGAGAAGGGTGGGTTGCTTGTCTGTTTTCATAGCCACGGAAACTGCAAGTCATCTGCTGAGTGGGCAGAGTATGTATACTTTCAGCGTGCTGAGCGGGAGAAAAACGGAGCAAATGTCTTTCCTTATATGGGATGGGAAAGGGACAGGGCATGCTGCTTGGGGGGGGCTCTGGGACATTGCAATGGTCACATTGTGACAGAATGATAGGAGTCCTGTAACTCTTTGTTCTGGCAATATTGGCCCTTTGAGTTTATCTTGTTCTTTGTCCTTGGAGCACAACAGAAAGCCCTTAACACCATTCCTGGCTTTCAGAAAGTACTCAATAAATGTTAGCAATGATTACTTTCCCCATATTATTACATCTTTCTATATCTCATATATGTCTACGTAATAGTCTGTCCTGTGGTTGAACTCTGGTTTACTTTTGTTGGACGCCTAGGCAGAATCCATTCTTTTATTGTTATAAAAAATGTTACAATGAACATTTTTGTGCATAAACAATTCAGGAATCTTGTACTTCTTTAGGCTAAAATCCCAGGAATAGAATTATTAGGTCAAAGGGTAGGCTCTTGACTCTGTATGTATGTGTTTTACTGTAGAACACATTTTCTGCAATTAAAATTTTGTTTATTTAATTGTGGTAAAGCCTATGCCATGTTATTAGTTGCTTTATTACCTATGTTTCTAAAGCATTTAATAAAACATGTAACTTAATGTGTTAAGAAAGGGTTTAAAGAGTATGGAATCTATTCTACAAATTTATTTCCTTTTTCATATACAGTCATAAACCGAAGATAGAATCCAGGCTGTTGCTTACCTGATACCAGTTTTGTTTTGGACATACTACTTAGGAAGGGTCTAGAATCTCTGAATCTTAGTTCCTAAACTCAGATTTCTTAGACATTTCTCTACATTTTGCATGGAATTTCTTAACATTGATTTCTACATATATATCTGTTTATTCACTTGCATGTTAGTTAAATCTATAGGTACTTGGATAAAAATATCTGGAACAAAAATATTCATATAGTTGATTGTCTTGTACTTCAATGGAATTTTTAGATGATAGTGTCTGACAAATTTGTAAAGTTTATTCATCCAGGAACCTTCCCAACAGTTCAAACTCAACTGACTCAAAACCCAGGAGCACTGGGAATTCCTTGGTGGTCCAGTGGTTAGGACTTGGTGCTCACACTGCTGGGGCCCCAGGTTTGATCCCTGGTTGGGGAACTAAGATCCTGCAAGCCATGTGGCTTGACCAAAAAAACCAAACCAAAACGAACAAACAGCAAGAAGAAAAAACCCAGGAGCACTGAACTGACAGAATGAGATTTTTATGGATTCTTCATGACTTCTGTGTTCATAATTATTTCATCTGTGTTGAAAGATGGTTTTAATTTCTTCTTTCCAATCTGTATGTCTTTTATTTATTTTTCTTGTCTTATTTCAATAACTTACTTCTGTTATTGTGATGAATTATACTGATTAAAACTTTTTTTTTAATAAATTTATTTATTTTTGGCTGCGTTGGGTCTTTGTTGCTGTGCACAGGCTATTTCTCTAGTTGCGGCGAGCGGGGGCTACTCTTTGTTGCGGTGCATGGGCTTCTCATTGCGGTGGCTTCTCTTGTTGCGGAGCACAGGCTCTAGGCGCACAGGCTTAAGTAGTTGGTGGCATGCGGGCTTCAGTAGTTGTGGCTCGAGGGCTCTAGACCACAGGCTCAGTAGTTGTGGCACATGGGCTTAGTTGCTATGTGGCATGTGGTATCTTCCCGGACCAGGGCTCAAACCCATTTCCCCTGCGTTGGCAGGCAGATTCTTAACCACTGTACCACCCGGGAAGCCCCAAAATATTTTTGAACTTCCATTTTCATTTCTTCTTTGAACCACAAGTTATTTTATAGTATATTTCTTAATATTAAAATAATTGGATATTTCATATATTTCTTTTTGTTATAAATTTCTGATATAATTATGTTATAGTTGGCAAATACACTCGGTGTGATTTCAGTCCTCTTAAATTTATTGAAACTTATTTTGTATCCTAGCATATGGTCTTTACTGATGAATATTCCATGCCACTTTTAAAAAAGTGTATTCTATGGTTATTAGTTGTAGCTTCCATAAATGTCAACTGAGTCAATTTGATTGATTTCGATAGTAAGGTTTTATATATTCTTACTGATTTTCTGACACTTGTTCTGTCAGTTAGTGAATAAAGAATGTTGAAATCTTCTATGGCAAATGTGGATTTGTCTATTTATCCCTTTGGTTCTGTCAGTTTTTGCTTCATGTATTTTTAAAGCCCTGGTTTTAGGTGCACAGATTTATAATCACTATGTCTTTGTGATGAATTGACCTTTTGTCAATATGAAATGTCTCTCTTTTTCTCTGATGATATGGCTTGACCTAAAATCTCCGGGGCTGATATTAATATGGTCATTCCAGCTTTCTTGTCACTAGTGCTTGCATACCACGTCTCTTTCTGTTGTTTTATTTTAAACTAAACTATATCTTAATATTAAAGTGGGTTTCTTGGGACTTCCCTGGTGGTCCAGCGGTTAAGACGCCATGCTTCCACTGCAGCGGGCGTGGGTTCAATCCCTAGTGGGGGAACTAAGATCCCCGCATGCTGTGCTCTGTGGCCAAAAAAATAAAAATAATAAAAATAAATAAATAAATATTCCAAGGCTATTAAAAAAAATAAAGTGGGTTTCTTGTAGTCTGCATGCAGGTGGGCTTAATTACAATAAGCCTGAGGGATTTTAGTTTTATTCAATCTATTAAAAATACTGAGAGAATGCCATGTTGCTTTATTTAAATAACTTTAAGTAAATTTATTATTTTAATAGATTTTTTTAAACAAATTTATTTATTTTATTTATTTATTTTTGTCTGCGTTGGGTCTCCGTTGTTGTGCACGGGCTTTCTCTAGTTGTGGTGAGCGGGGGCCACTCTTGCTGCAGTGCACGGGCTTCTCATTGCGGTGGCTTCTCTTGTTGCAGAGCACGGGCTCCAGGCGTGCGGGCTCAGTAGTTGTGGCTCTTGGGCTCTAGAGCACAGGCTCAGTAGCTGTGGTGCACGGGCTTAGTTGCTCCGCGGCATGTGGGATCCTCCCGGACCAGGGCTTGAACCCGTGTCCCCTGCATTGACAGGCAGACTCTCAACCACTGTGCCACCAGGGAAGCCCCAAATTTATTATTTTAAATAAATAGTTGAATAGTATTTGACATGAAAAATATAGCACCCATGGGACCTCTCTGGTGGCACAGTGGTTAAGAATCTGCCTGCCGGTGCAGGGGATGCGGGTTCGAGCCCTGGCCCGGGAAGATCCCACATGCTGCGGAGCGGCTGGGCCCGTGTGCCACAACTACTGAGCCTGTGAGCCACAACTACTGAGCCCACGTGCCACAACTACTGAAGGCCGTGCTCTGCAACAAGAGAAGCCTGTGCACCGCAACAAAGAGTAGCCCCTGCTCACCACAACTAGAGAAAGCTCGCGTGCAAAAACGAAGACCCAATGCAGCCATAAATAAATAAATAAATTTATTTAAAAAAAAATATATAGCACCCATATTTGAAAAATCAGCATACTTCACTTTTTTTTATTTGTTTATGCCCTTCATTTCCCTCCTCCCCATGTCACGGTGGTTAAGAGTGCAGACTCTGGGACTTCCCTGGCGGTCCAGTGGTTAAAGACTTTGCCTTCAAATGCAGGGAGGGCAGGTTCAATCCCTGGTTGGGGAGCTAAGATCCCACATGCCTTGTGGCCAAAAAACCAAAACATAAAACGGAAGCAATGTCGTAATAAATTCAATAAAGGCTTTAAAAATGGTCCACATTAAAAAAAAAATCTTTAAAAAAAAAAGAAAGAATGCAGGCTCTGGGGCTTCCCTGGTGACGCAGTGGTTAAGAATCCACCTGCTAATGGAGGGGACACGGGTTCAAGCTCTGCTCCAGGAAGAGCCCACATGCCACGGAGCAACTAAGCCTGTGTGCCACAACTACTGAGCCTGTGCTCTAGAGCCCATGAGCCACAATTACTGAGCCCGTGTGCCACAACTACTGAAGCCCATGCGCCTAGAGCCCGTGCTCTGCAACAAGACAAGCCACCGCAATGAGAAGCCTGCACACCGCAACGAAGAGTAGCCCCCGCGCTCCACAACTAGAGAAAGCCTGTGCACAGCAACAAAGACTCAATGCAGCCAAAAATAAATAAATAAAATAAATTAAAAAAAAAAAAAGAATGCAGGCTCTGGGGTTCACATCAGTAGGATTCTAATCTTGGCCCAACCCCTCTTTAGCCATGTGTTTGGGAGAGTTTCTTAACCTCTCCATACCTCAGTTTTCTTATCTGTATAATGGGAATATACAGATAGGAAATATACATTACCTTTCTAAGTGTTATTTTGAAGAATAAACGAGATAATTTATGTAAAGCACTTAACCCAATGCTTGGCATATAATAGGTACTCAATAATTGTTAGCTGTATTATTATTGTTATTGCTACTACTACTAAACTTAACGATTTATAGGAAAGCAGAGACCTGCTTTCTACAGCAACTCTATTAACCTTTACTTTATTTGGATTCAAATAATCTAGTATTATTTATCCCATGTAAATGGTACATGGGATGTACTGTAGTTGTGTAATCAAGTCATTAAATGTCAAAAAGGGAGCTTTCTTCAAGCGAGTGGTTGCACTGGACTATTCTTGGTGGCAGGGACTTGCCTCAATTCTCAGAGGGATAGAAAAGCTCATGAATGAAACCTGGGACCATAAAATGTCAAAAATGGAAGGTTCGTTCTTTTGCAGAAAACTGAGCCTCAGATCCACATTAGCCTCTCTGAAGCCTGTCGCGCCCCAACTCCTCTGACAGAGCAGGAGAACCTTCCAACGTCAGAATA
Source organism: Balaenoptera borealis (assembly GCF_965194805.1). Classification (NCBI taxonomy): domain Eukaryota; kingdom Metazoa; phylum Chordata; class Mammalia; order Artiodactyla; family Balaenopteridae; genus Balaenoptera; species Balaenoptera borealis. Next base: position 170,979,390 of record NC_138866.1, on the reverse strand, counting down.
CAAATAGTTAAGTTAGGAAAAAACTTCCATCTGCAAGTGGAAATTAGGTGGTGCGAATTTTGAATGTTTACCGGAAAGTCTTAGAGGCTGGTTGGCCAGAAATAGAGAAAGGGCTTCTGCTCTGAGTGAGAGTTTAGATGAAATTGTGCTGCTCAAATGATCTCTGGTGCAGACTTATTATTTTTACTTCCCAGTGCATTTTGCACTGAAACTTTATAAAATACAGGAAAAATGAGTTATTAGAAAAATACGTCTAAAAAGCAAAGACGTACAGAATACAAGTCTAACTTTCTCTTTATCGTTAATTCAACAGACAAGCGTAATTGTTATAAAAGTTACTACATGCTTATTCTCAGTTTCTTGACCTATTTTGCTGTGGATCAGTAACAAATAGTTTGCAGACTGGCCCTGGATTTAGGGGACCTCATTTTTTTTTTTTTTTTGGCCATGCTGCGCAGCTTGCAGGATCTTAGTTCCCCAGCCAGGGATAGAACCCGCTCCTTCGGCAGTGAAAGCACGGAGTACTGCCCACTGGACTGCCAGGAAATTCCCTAGGGGACCTCTTGTAGTCTGACATTCTGTACTTTTATTTGAAACCCAAATAGCTGTGTCTTGAATCTAAGGGGAACTCCTCCCTTACACATCAATTAATTTTAAAAAAGTATTAATGAATTTTAAAATGTTTGTTTAAAACCTATCATGGATGGGTTAAACACATGCTATATATGAAAGTAAATGAGAAATGATCCCCTTTCTCAGCAACTATGGGCTAGTGGAGAAGCGAACATCCCTGTCCGTGATATGGAAGGGAAGCCGGCACATCTAGGAGAGCGCTGTGGGTGTGTTGCCAGGGGACCCAGAGCAAGGAGCATTCCTGATAGCAGTGGAGGAGTCAGGAGAGCTCTGGAGGACATGGCCTTGAAGGCTTGGAAGGCTGCAGGTGGGAAGATGCAGGGCCAGGTATGCTGGAGGAATGAGTAACTCTCAAAAACCTTGGCATACTTCTTTTCATGTTTAAAACATCTCTGTGAGGTTGAGAGGTATTAAGAACCTCCACATAGACAGAAACTGAAGCACAGACATGCCGTTGTTGTAAAGCCCATAGGTAGCACTGAGCAGTTTGTCATGGACTGAATGTATCCCCTCAAAATTCATATAGTATTACAACCCTGCCTCCCAATGTGATGGTACTAGGAGGTGGGGCCTTTGGGAGGTGATTAGGCTTAGATGAGGTCATGAGGGTGGAGCCCTCAGTATAGGATTAGTGCCTTTTAAGAGTCATGAGAGAGCTTGCTTCTTTTCTCTCTTTCTGCTTTCTGTGAGGATACACCCAGAAGGCAGTCTGCAACCTGGAAGAGGGTTCTCACCAGGACTTAATCATGCTGCCACTCTGATCTTGGACTTCCAGCCTCCAGAATTTGAGAAGTAAATATCTGTTATTTATAAGCCTTCCCAGTCTATGGTACTTTGTTATAGCAACCTGAACTAAGACACAGGTCCTCTGGATTATTTAAATCTTCGGTTTTCAACTGTAAAATGAGCCTAATAACATTAACCTTGTTCACAGGGTGAGAGATAATGCACAGACATTATATTCCTTTATAAATGTACACATAGTTACATTACAGAGTACTGGCACATTATCTGATATGTAGTAAGAGTGCAACAAAGTGTGACAATTATTATGTTATTATTAAACAGCTGGCCCAGGACCATGTGTCAGGTGAGAACTAGGGCTGTGGTGGAGGTCATTTTTGGGGATGGAAGGATTCTTCTCAGCATTCCTTTCCCCATTCTTTTAGTAACCTTCCTTTGGGGAACTGTCAGTCCCTCACTTCATGCAGTTCTCATGTGTCTGCTTATTCACTGGCCACAGGGACCACATGTGATCCAGAACTGGCCAATTGTATTTCCCCATTCCTTTAGCCACAGAGATTGACTGAAGGATGGGCACTGAGTTGCAGTCTGGACCAATCAGAATCTTTCACGGAGGTTTGTATCTATGCATGTTGAGAGAAAAAAATTACCTTCTCTTTCAGGCTGTCTAAGCTGGGCTGAAAAGAACTGGGTCTGTCACAAGTAGCAAAGCCTTAGAGATGGAGAAAGGGGAGGGGGAGAGGGAAATGAAAATACCATCAGGTCTCTGAATTTACACATCAACTTTCCAGTTATTTGAATCGCTACGTTCCAATTGTCTGTCACTTGCACCCCTGACTAATGCAAGGACTAGCTCAGGTTTCCAGATTCTTGTCTCAACAGGTTATTCTTTAGGTCATGGCTTTTCAAGAGACATCCCCATGATGTACTAATTAGTCAAAATTATTTAGGACAGATTCTGGGGTGAAGTTGAGTCAAGAGAATAACAAACCAGGAATTCCCTGGCGGTCCTGTGGTTAGGACTCGGCGCTTTCACTGCCGAGGGCCCAGGTTCAATCCCTGGTCGGGGAACTGAGATCCGCAAGCTGCACAGTGTGGCAACCCCCCCCCCCACCAAATAATAATAGTAATAAGAAGAGAATAACAAACCAATGTGTGCCCTGCTATGTGAGAGCCTTAAACCCCACCAGGGATGCAAAACACTAAAAAGTTAACCAAGAAAATAAACCGAGCTACAACAAGTGCCAACTGACTTGAAGTGCTATGAGAATCCAGAGAAGGGAGAGAGGCTCATGATATTTGGGAACTATTGGGAAGCTTTAGAGGAGGATGCAGGGATTTGAGCTGGGTATGGAAGGACAGTTAAGAAAAGTGCTTTAGGAGAGAATCTCAAGATAGTGTTGTCATGGGTGTGGAACCCTGGAGATGGTAGGCTACCTAGTGTGGAGAGTTTCTGTTGCAGGGCAGTAGGAAGTAAGAGTGGAAAGATAAAATGGTGCCTTATGTACTTTTTGAAAATTCTGTTATGGAAACTTCAAACATATTCAAACGTAGAATAGTATTAACGAATCACCTGCCGACATCAGCCAGCTGCAACAATAATCAATATTTTATCCTTCTTATTTTATCTTCCTACCTTACTCTTCATCATCTTCCTCCCCCCCATTCCCCCCACTGGAATATTTTAAAGCAAATCCCAGACATCATATCATTTCACCCTTAAGTGCTTCATTATTATCTTGAAAAGTTAAGGGCCTCTTTCTGCAATATAAGCACAACATTATCATACCTTAAAAAATAAAAAACAATTTCTTAATATATTATCTAATTTTCAGTCCATGTTTGATTTTTGTCTCAAAATTGTCTTTTGTAAGACAAATTGTCTCAAAAATGTCTTTGTACCGATGGTTTGTTTGAATCAGGATCTGAAAAAGGTCTGCACATATATTTGGTTGTGTCTCTCTCTTTTTTAAATTAATTAATCTTTGGCTGCTTTGGGTCTTCGCTGCTGCGCGCAGGCTTTCTCTAGGTGCGGTGAGCTGGGGCTACTCCTCAGTTGCAGTGCGTGGGTTTCTCATTACAGTGGCTTCTCTTGTTGTGGAGCATGGGCTCTAGGCGTGCAGGCGTCTGTAGTTGTGGCATGCGGGCTTCAGTAGTTGTGGCTTGTGTGCTCTAGAGTGAAGCCTCAGTAGTTGTGGTGCACTGGCTTAGTTGCTCCGCGGTATGTGGGATCTTCCCCGCCCAGGGCTTGAACGCGTGTTCCCCACATTGGCAGGCGGATTCTTATCCACTGCGCCACCAGGGAAGCCCTGGTTGTGTCTCTTGAGTCTCTTGTCATCAACAATAATTCCCACTTACTCCTTTTAAAAACTATGTATTTGTTGAAGGAAGTTGGTCATTTTTCCCGTGGAATTTTCCACATACTCGATTTGGCTGATTGTATCATCATGGTATAGTTCAAAATGCTTCTCTGTTGCCTGAATTTCCTGGAAATTGGTAATAATGAGGTCCAGAGGCTTGATTTGATTCTGCTTCAGTTACTGTTATTATTATTTTGAGGGTGAGAATACTTTATAGGTGGTGCAGAGCAGTTCCTAATGCCTGTCATTAAGAGACACATAATATCGGACTATTCCCTTTCAGTGATGTTACAGTTGATCAGCAAATTTTAGTTAAAAACGCTGTTGTAGTTTTTTCTGTCCCTCTCTGGGATTCTGACCTGAGACCGTGGGGGCTGGGCTGCTGGACAAATCTAATTCACAGACCAGGCTGCACTCAGAATCACCCTTCCTCTGGGACCAGGGAGGCATTGTTCCCCGGCCAAGCTTACGCCTGACCTTTGCCAGCTTCCCTTGGGTGGTAGAATTCCCAGGAAGCTATTCAGGCCCTCAGGCAAATAAGGTTCCTGCTGGCCTGCCTACCAGTCTGTCAGACACTTCTGAATCTTTGAATGAAGTGAGGGAAGTCCAAAGAGACTTGTCAGGATGTGTGATATTAGATTTCTTTAGCAAGAATGCTTGTCACTTTGCCACTTTCCAGTGAAAAAATTCCCACTGATTGTGTCTAAAAATGCAAAATAAAATGAAGAATCAAGGCAATTTCACACGAAAATATGAAGCCATGGAAACTTACGGAGTAATACAGGGGGGCTTTTCTTTTCCTTTATGGTCTTGAATTAAACAGCTTGCCCTTTGAACTGGATAATTTGATTATGTAGTCGAATCCCGTGGGCAATTTAGGTTTGCCCCCTAGATTATTATGACTCCCCTGCCCTCCATATATGAAGATAATTGTGTCAGCTTCAGACTTTTTAAACCTATAGTAGAATTTGGATTATGGTAGGCTCTAAATATAGGAAAATTGTTTTATGTAGATTGGTGAACGTGATAATTTAGTTTTTTAATTCATTTGACTCAGCTGCTAAAGAGAGTTCAGCTTTAGAAATTAAGAAACTCTATACTTGCTTTTCTTTTATAGGATTTTGAGATCCTTTGCAAACACGAGGTAATAGAAAGCAAATGCATCTGCTCTGCCTTCTTGTTCCCTCATAATATCTTGTGTTTTGGGATGTTTCATTTCTGTGTCTGCCCTGGGGGCTTGTTCTGTGTCAGGTGATATGCTGACCTTCTCCTGGATTAATTTCCACATTCAGGAAGGTTTTCTTTTTTCATAAAACATTAGTTTTGTTCATAGACAGTATTAAAATGTTTGGAGAGGTGTTATGAAGTATTTCACATGTTTTTCTGCATCTTTTAATAAAGAGGGCTTCTCAAATTTATTTATTCCATTTTAGGCTTTCTTTCTTTTTCTCTTTCTTTCACTGAAAACTGAACTAGATGAAGTCCCTAGAGGAACTTTATCTTATACATCATTGTTTCCCCAGTTCTGAGCACGGGTGCCTGGCCCATGGCAGGTGTCCAGTGAATATTTACGGAATGAGTTAATGAGTGAAAACGAACTTTGGGAATTTTCTTTCCTCTTTCCAACCTTAAATTCCCCAACTAGGGCACCCATGTTTATTCTGACTTTTATGAAACTCTAAATATCAATTATAACCCACTCCTTTTGCCCAGAGAGATTTATTTTTCTTAGATAAATGCTCAGCTAAATTCAAGTTGCTAACTCCAGATTCTAGGTAATACTAGAATCAGGCTGGAACATTTTGACCAAGGGCTGTGGTTATGAAAAAACTTCCAAGACTAAAGTCAAAGATAATGGCACTGTATTAATTTCCTGCCGTAAAGTTACCGAGGTGGCTCAAAAAACAACAGGAAATTTATTCTCTCACAGTTCTGGAGGCCAGAAGTCTGCAATCAGTATCACTGGGCTGAAACCAAGGTGATGGCAGAGACTCCCTCCCTCGAGAGGCTCTTGGGGAGAAGCCCTTCCTTGTCTCTTCCAGCAAGGAAATGGTGCTGGCGGCCACTGCACCTGAAATATTTATCAATTATATTTTGAAAGTGGGTGGACAGAAAAGAATGCAAAATTTCAAGATAGAAACATGCCATTAAAAATTACTCTTTGCAGCAGAAATTGCAACTATTTTGCTAGCCTCCAGTGCCCCCTTTTCTTTTAGCTCTGTACACCCTTCTCCCTGAACTTTAGCAGGTAGACATGATGGTGACCAGCCTTTTTTGTAGCAGGTGGGGCTATATGATCTAGTTCTCACTGCTGGGTGTGAGTTGAAGTGATGTGGGCAACTTCCACATCACTTTCTTAGAGAGAAATTGCTTGCCTTCTCCTTCCTCTTCTTCCTCTTCCTTTGGGAAGAGATGCAGATGTGAAGGTCTGATCACACAGGTGAGAGTACCACCCTCCTGCCCGGTAGAACAATGAGATAGATTGTGTCCTAGAGCACAGCTGCTTTACCACCCCATGCCACCCACTTCCCTCTGGGACTACAGGAGAGGGAAATAAACTGTATTGTTTGAGTCATCGTTTCGGAGTCTCTTTGTTACAGCAGCTTAGCTCACACATGAACTAATACACAGAAAAGATTAGGAATGAAGCTCATTTCTTGGTTTCCACTACTGCTGTTTGTCTATTTGCTAAGACATGCTGGATGACAGATATTAATGTTGCTTTGCATTGCTATATAATTTTTAAAAGACAGTTCTTCATACTTCAAAGGAAACTAGTTATCACAGGCTGTGTCTGGGTAAGCTGATTATTTTGTCTCTTCTACACTGGGTTCACTTATGCCTGCTTAGAAAGTCCTGTTTTACTCTGAATTGCCAGAGTGGACTTTTCATTAGTTAGTATGAATCTATCACCACAATATGTCTTTCCTGCAACAGCCTTCTGGGGACTCTTTAAAAGCCTTCATAAGAAATACAGTGTCTCCTAAATGTGTTTAAATTCACAAAAATAACCTCTGGGACATTGGCTAAAGAGAATCTCTCCTAAACTTTATTGAAAACAAATCACTTCTTTTTTCTTTTGTAAAAGAAAAAGATCAAGAAAAGAATTTTTTACAAAGGCAATTCATTTCAATTATTAACAAATTTAAAAATAGAGTGAATACAAACAAAAATTTTTTTAAATAGAATGAAAAGAAAACACAAAAGTTTCATAATCTTACTATCCAGTTAGCAACTTGGTATAAATTCTTTCAGTGCTTCTTCTATAAACATATGTATATTTACTAAAATCAGATTATATCTTATAGTTTTATAATTTCTTCCTTAGAAGAAAAACCAAATATTTTTGGTAAATATATCACTTTGACTAAGATGACTACCTTGGTAGCTGCAGAAGCCAGACTGGGCTCTCACAGAGGGAAGGTGGATCTCCTACTGAGTGAATTTGGGTTTAGTATGTAACATGTGCTTTATCTGTCTGCAAGTGGTGTGAGGTAGGGGAGAAGGAGCTGCACCGACCTATCTGTCATCTGTAGAAACTTTGCTCATGATTTACAAGCATGAGAATCTGCTAAGCCTATTGATTCAGCTCTGAATTGCAGGCTATTTATTTTTTCTTTCTCTTTCATTGTAGTGATGAGAGAGAGTTGTTTGCCTAGTTCATTCAAAATAAGAATCCAATACTGTTCCTATGCTTCTTGCCGATTTTCCTTTTGAAAAAGCAAGAGGACTGGAATCTAGCTGATGTTCTGAGCATTTACCAGGTGCCAGGCGCTGGTTAAGCACAGCACACAATAATGTTTCCACCTCACAAAACCCTAGGTACTGTTAGTCCCTTAGTCCAATTTTTCATGTTGGAAAATGGAGACTCAGAGAGGTTAAGCAACTTTTGCACGTTCTTAGAGCTAGTATGTGTCAGAGCTGAAATTTAAACCCAGTCTGTGATTTCTAAGCTCACCTTTTAATCACGGTGCTTATTGTCTCCCAGAGTGAAACTAATTTATTTTTGCATCTTATTCTTTAAATACCCCAACTCCATCAAATCTGTGACACATCATTATTTCACATTCCAATAACAAAGAAAAGTGCTGCTAACTATAATTGTAAGATGCATTTCAATTTCTGAGAAGTAATAATGTGAAAATATGTCTTAGAATCGACGAAATATGATAAAATCGTAGAACTACTTTTTATACAAATAAGAGGCTAATGCTGTGTTACCCACTTGCATGGGTGGTGCTGACAATGTGACTTCTTGGCGGGTCTACTATATTCTCAGGGTGAGTTCTTGCAGGCAGGACCATACATAATTTTCAACTCACTTGCAGAAATGAGGGTTGTGTGGTTGGATTTGTTGCCACAGTTGGATAAGTCATTGTTATTCTTGCCAATGGTCCCAGAAGCTTGGAAGCACCAAGCTGCCTAGAGCTACTTGAAAATAATAATAGAAAAAGAGAATCAGGGCATAATGGATGAGGTATCCATTTGTATTTGTGATTCTGGATGTAGGATATGTACCTCTAGCAGTTCTTTCCCTGCAATGATGTATTGAATAACTACAATAGCAATGTTTTGTGGTTTCCAGGAAATATCAGCCAAAAAATTACAACTGAAGAAGGAAATGAAATCAGTCTGGCAGAATTATTCCAGGAGTGTAGAATGAGACCAACAGAGGAGTGAACACTGAGCCTTGAGAAATGCCTGCAGAAGGGGGTGAGAGAGAGAAGAAAAGGAGAAAGGTGGGGGGGGGGGAGGGAGAAAGAGAGAGGGAGGAGGGGAAAAAAACCCCACAAAAGGGCTAAATCACAGAGGCCAAAGAAGGGCAGAGTTTCTTAAGGCAGAGGTGGTCATTGGGGGTCCGATGCTACAGAAGGGTTCACTGACAAATGACTGTTTGCTGTTCAAGGAGTTTAATGGGCTGATAGGAGAACAGAAGGCAATTAGAAAGCAGAGAAGACTCCTTTCCCCTTTATAATTTTATCAGAAATGTTACAAAGGTAAGGGTGGGAGAATCTCCACACAGTGACTGGACAGGACCTCATGATACGAGTGTTTATCCTGTGGGTCTTCTAACACCAGGGCTCACCTTCCTCTGCCTCCTTAAATATTGCCCTCACTTGAGACCAGGACACCTCACTCTCCGGATTACTTCCTGCCTCTTGGGCTGAACTTTGTCCATCACCTTGACCGGATTTTTCTCCCTCTTCCTGCACCTTCAGTGTGGACTTTCCCCCTGTTTTTATCCTTGGCCCTGTTCTCTCCCTTCTCATCTACATGCTCTCTTTGGAAAATCTCATTTATATACCTGGCTTCAATCACCATCTATTTGTTCATGATGCCTAAAACATACCTCTAGCCCAGCCTCTCACCTCAATTCCTGACTCAGCCTCCTTCCCTTCTTCCTTCCCTTCTGTTCTTCTATTTGATAAATTTTGCAGCAAGGTGTACATGGCCCAAGAGAATGTACTTTAGGGACTAATTTTGCCCTTAGCCTGATCTTAATGTTTTCTGCTTTCATTTTCCCTCTCCCTCTCCACTCTCTCTTACCTGGACTTCAGTCATTTTCCTGTCTTTCATCTTGGTTCGCTTTTGTTCTCCAAGTGTGAACTCTGTAACAGGAAAATTGGATCAAATCGGATGGAAATTCTTTAATGTCTCACCACTGCCTACAGGTTAAAGCAACCGCCTTTCCCAGGGACACAAGTCCCTTCATGATCTGGCCTCTGTCTACTTCTCTGACTTTATCTGTACCTGTTTCCCACTCAAGTTTTGACTCAGGAATGCTGAATTACTGGTAGCTGAGGCTGTCACGTTTCTTTGCTTCTGCTTGAACTGTACCCCCTTCCCCACTTAATCTGCTGGACAAACTCGTGGTCGCCCTCGGTTTTCTGACTCCCAGTGTGGGTGCCCCGTTACTCAAGTTCCAGCCGTACCTTTGCTTGTCTCTGTTACAGCCAATACTGCCTCGTAACCGTCTGCTCTCCCCTGCTAGACTATAGGGGTTACAAGAGCAAGGACCCCCTTTTCATCATTGTACCTTTGTGCCTAGTACACTCCTGGTGTTAAACAAGAGATTTTTGGTGTCGCTGAGGATAGTTTTGTCCACCAAGAAGTGCATTCGGAGGTTTACTCTGGTTTTAGAAACTGTCGTTCATTTAGGCAACATCAAATATTCAAGTTCCTTCTCTTAAGGTCAACTTAGAAATTTATTTTATTTATAAATCTAGCAGATCTCAACACTTTAAGCAACGGTTTTAATATTTGGCCCCATTAACAAATCCAAACGTTTACATATTTAAAACTGTATTTATGACCAATAAATATGTTGATTCCTTTTTTAAGTACTTCAGATGTCTGGCTGTTAAACCTTCCTAAATGTTTAATTCCTATAAACCCAATAATTAAACATGTGACCATAAGTCACATGTAAATCGTTAATTGTTTTCTGGGGTTCAACCTAAGCTAGTGGAATTCCCTTACTCCCTGTCTGCCTCAGCTCCAGCATCTCTGTGGCTGGGAGCCCTTCCTGATCTTCAGGCAGGTATCTTGGCTCCTTCTCTGGAATCTGGCCTAGACTGTTCCCTAGGTACTGTCATCATCCGTCTATATAATTATCTCCCTCACTGAACTGCACCCCAGGCACCTAGCATAGTGTATCAGAGAATTCAATTCAATAAACTGTGAAGTGAGTTCATGGAGAGTTAAGGTATAGAGTATTCATCTTGTTAACTGCAATGATAACATTGTGGGTTAGGGAGCATCTTTCCTGTCCTCAAACTCCACCCCCCCCCACCCCCCCACCCCCGCCCCAAGAGTTGGCTCTGGCGCCTCCCAGCATTGTGGTGAGCTTGAGATAAGACACAGCTTGGTTAACTTCCCGGAGTTCTCCTAACAGAGACCACGTCACATCTGGGTGTGTACGATGCTTGCCTCATTGACCTGTAAATTGCAAATATCTCTTTTCATAATGAGGTTTCTGAAATATTCCTTGTTTTTCAGAAACTCAAGCAATTAGCTAAGTTGGAACTGGCAATCACCAGTGAAAGGACCAGATATTTCCTGTGCTATTGTTTCTAGTTATGACAGGGGTGGCACGGATTACTGGGGGAAGGAAGATTGAAATGTCAGTCTACATTTTATTCCCTTGTGTGTGACTTGGCAGGATCCTGACATTGTGATCTCCTTGAAGGTCATCTTGAACCTTATATGTGCCCTGAACTTTCCTTTCAACTAAACAACTACAGTACAGCTTCTTGGCTGTACCTTATTTATTTATATGTATATCTTATTTGCTTTTAGCAACAGCAAGCCACGAGCTATCCCAGCCCAGAAAAACTGAGATGCGTTTTGTTTCTTTGGCAACTGTTATATCACTCTTGGCTTTTTTTATTTGATGAGAAGGTAGTGGAGAAAAAAATGATAATGATTATCTCACACAGTATTATGTAGGTATTTTTTCAAAGCAATCTTACACTTGAAAATAATTTTAGAATATGTTAGAAAAATATAAAAGAAAAATATAAGGAAAAGGGAAGAATCAAATTACTGTAAGAAAAGGTAAAATATCATGATTGCCTTAAGAGAAAAAATCTACAGTGTAAGTAAAGGAGTCATTTTCAAAGTGTTTTTCATAACTTAAAAAATTGTCTTATGTACACTAACAATGAAAATAGTGGGAATCTAATAAATGAAATGCAATCCTTTTCTGTATTGCTCTCTTATATATTGTTGTACCTGCTTACTACTATTTTGTTTCTCACACTCACATACACACTTAAAGAATTAAGTACGATCCTAAAACAGAAGAAAATCAAAGATATATCAAGTATGTGCACTGCCTATTAATGTCTAGTTATTTCAATATGAACATGGTATCAACAAATTCAGAAAACAGATTATACACTAACAGGGTAATGGTAATTTTTATTATATAAGGTAAGTACTTAAGCAATTCTTATATCTTAATCACAATTTGGAATAAACACTAATCTAGATGAGTAATAAGCTGGGCACTTTGTTTTGAAAAAAAAAAAAGAAAAAAGAGTCAGGCATCACTAGGTGAAGAAAAACAGTAGTGGAGACTCCTAGCTGTCTACCAAACTGTTCTCCCATTTCTTCCTTAGTATTAGAATGGTACTGGGGATCTTGGCTGCACTTCCAGGGACTGAATTTCTTGCTCCCCTCCCAACTTTACAGCAGCGGTCCCCAACCTTTTTGGCACCAGGGACCGGTTTCATGGAAGACAATTTTTCCATGGACTGGCCGGTGGGGGGGATGGTTTCGGGATGATTCAAGTGCATGACATTTATTGTGCACTTTATTTCTATTATTATTCCATTGTAATATATAATGAAATAATTATACAACTCACCATAATGCAGAATCAGTGGGAGCCCTGAACTTGTTTTCCTGCAGCTAGATGGTCCCATCTGGGGGTGATGGGAGACAGTGACACCCGAAGTGTGTTGCTTATGTCCAGTCTACTCCATAAGATGCAGCTTAATTGTCACTTGCCGCTCACTGATAGGGTTTTGATATGAGTCTGCAAGCAATTGATTTATTATGGTCTCTGTACAGTCAAACCTCTCTGCTACTGATCACATCTGTATTTGCAGCCACTCCCCTCAGATCATCAGGCATTAGATTCTCATAAGGAGCGGGCAACCTAGATCCCTCACATGCACAGTTCACAGTAGGGTTCGGGCTCCTATGAGAATCTAATGCCACCGCTGATCTGCCAGGAGGTGGAGCTCAGGCGGTAATGCAAGCGATGGGCAGCAGCTGTAAATACAGATGAAGCGTCGCTCGCTCACCTGCCACTCACCTGCTGCTGTGCGGCCTGGTTCCTAACAGGCCATGGACCGCTACCGGTCTGGCCCCGGGGGTTGGGGACCCCTGCTTTACAGCAAAGGGTGGCTGTGTGACTCAGCTCTCACTAGTGGAATGTGTGCAGGAGTATTGGGAGCAACTTCTGATTCACTTACTTGAGGGAATCTCTGGTCCTGGACTCAGCTCTTTCCCCCTTTCTTGCAGTCTGGCTTGGCCACAGCTTGGAAAACCTGGGAAGCCCTGAGTTGAAGAACTGCCATCTGCCGGCCTGGAACAGGGGTAAACCCACCTGCAAGTCCCAGACTGTTAGATGAGCAAGATCTGAAGACACTGAGTCAGTCCTGGAGCCCCATTTTTCCTCTTCTAAATATGTTGCTTCTCAGTCTCTCTCTCTGTACGGTCCCTTCTAACACCTGAGGTTAGAAGGTTGGGACTGCCTCATCTTTTCATCCAGACTCTTGTTACGGGCTCCAATCTCATCCCACCTCTTTGGGGCACCTTCTCATCAAGCCCACCCTTTGCTCGGCAGCTGAATGAATTCCCTGAAACGACAGCCTGAAGTGGTCTCTTCCAAGCTAAGGACCATGGCATTCACTCAGCCTGTAGGCCTGCCTCCTCTCCTCCAGCCTGGCCAGCTCTCCTCTGTGGAAGCTTTTCTAGGTAAGGAATGAATTTTCCTGATCACTCTTAACATGTATTTTTACAGCTGGTTTTTTCAAATTAGCATCCAGACAAGATCCTCACACTGTATTTGATTTTTCCCTATTTTCAGTGATTTGTTGGTAAAACCAGGTCATTTGTCCTAGCTAATGAATACACCCTGGATGTGTCAGATTTCTTTGTTGTGGAGTCATTTAAAGTATTCTTCTGTGTCAGGTCTTTTAGCAGACATTTTAGTTTGGCCAAGAGAACAAGTTAGGAGTTCTGGTTACTGATCTTATTACTTTGGACAAGCCTCTCTCTCTCTCTTTTTTAAAAAATTAATTAATTAATTAATTTTTGGCTGCGTTGGGTCTTAGTTGCTGCGCATGGGCTTTCTCTAGTTGCGGAGAGAGGGGGCTACTCAGTAGTTGTGGCGCACAGGCTTAGTTGCTCCGCAACATGTGGGATCTTCCTGGACCAGGGCTTGAACCCGTTTCCCCTGCATTGGCAGGCAGATTCTTAACCTCTGCACCACCAGGGAAGTCCCCTGGACAAGTCTCTTATGTTCTCTGTATGTTAATCCCCTACCCTTCCCCCACCAACTCCTTGATGCATGCCTTTGTTTTTCTATCTGAAAACCAGGGATGATAATAATGTATTCTACCTTTAGAATGGCATGAGAGTGAAATGAGGTGCTCTATGGGGTAAATATTAAGGTTCTTAGGAAGAAAGCACTATATAACAATGAATAGAAAAACTTTTCTTAGGCTGCTGGGAATACAGTGAATTTAGCAATACAAAAGCTTTCGTGCCACGTGGGAGAAGGCATGAATTCATTGGATACAGAGATCGATACCATTCCTTTCCTCTCTGCATAAATATCAAGGTGTCTAGCCCTAAATGGTAAAGGAGGGTGCAAAAAAAGCAATACAATTAGAAGTGTCACATCACATTAAGTTTATTCTGTTTGTCTTCTTCATTACTGCTTCCAATAACTGTGAGTACCATGTAGGGATCTAGCTGTTTCTTTACTCTTGATGGTGTGATAATAGCAATATAGGATGAAAAGAACATTCTGATGTGGAAAACTGCACTGCATAGGGCAATGATAGGATGTCTGGAGAGGTGACAGGAGACCTCTCAGCTTGCATCGTTAGACCTCAAAATTTCAAGTCAGGGATTGCCATCCAAGGTACTAATGCTGCTCTGTCGTCCTCCTTGCCACCCACCTGCTCATCACACTGTTCTCTTTACAAACCAGGATTCTTGAGCATAGTCTGCTGCAGGGTCCCCTCTCCTGTTCCTCTCAAGGCCTTAACTGTCAGCATCTCCTGCCCTAAGTGAGCATGGAAACTCTTGGTTACAAAAAGGTTGGTTGTGGGAGTTCCCTGTTGGAATTTGACACCATAGCCAAATATAAAAGCTCAGGGCGGGGACTTCCCTGGTGGCGCGGTGGTTAAGAATCCGCCTGCCAATGCAGGGGACACGGGTTCAATCCCTGGGCCGGGAAGATCCTACATGCTGCGGAGCAACTAAGCCCGTGAGCCACAACTACTGAGCCCACGTGCCACAACTACTGAAGCCCACACGCCTAGAGTCCGTGCTCCGCAACAAGAGGAGCCACCGCAATGAGAAGCCCGCACACCGCCCGGAAGAGTAGCCCCTGCTCGCTGCAACTAGAGAAAGCACGTGCACAGCAACAAAGACCCAAGGCAGCCAAAGATAAATAAATAAATTTATATATATATAAAAAAAAGCTCAGGGCAGTCTTTTACGTTTGAGAGACTGAAAAATAATCTCAATATTTAGAAGATAAGGAAAAGCACTTCTGGGACTTCCGTGGTGGTCCTGTGGCTAGGGCTCGGCACTTTCACTGTCAGGGCCTGGGCTCAGTCTCTGGATCCCGAAAGCCACAAGTTGCGGCCAAAAGGAGAAAAAAGAAAAAAAAGAAAAGCACTTCTGCTTTGGAGTTTGCCCTGTGTCCTGGCAGGACTGCTTGCGGCCCTTGGCTTCCCCTCCTAGCATCACTCACCACGTAACATCCTTTAAGCGAGAAACCCCGGGCTACTCAGTCAACATTTGCTAAGGGCCTGTATGAATGGAACATGATATTGGGCAGGAAGCTTTTTACTTGGTGTAGCAGGCTGCATGGTGTCCCCCCCAAAAGATATGTTTACCTGGAACCTCAGAATGTGATCTTAATTGGAATAACAGCCTTGACAGATGTAATTAAGGTAAGAATCTGGGGATGAGATCACCCTGGGTTTAGATGGGCTCTGAATCCAATGACGAGTCTCCTTAAATGAGGCAGAAAAGGAGAATACATAAAGGCACAGGTGGAGAAGGTCATGTGAAGGCAGAGGCAGAGATTAGGGTGATGCTCCCATAAGCCATGGGACACCTGGAATCACCGGAAGCTGGAAGAAGCCGGACGAAATCTCCCCTCGAGCTTTTGGAGGAGTGTGATCCTGCCAACACCCTGATTTCAGGCTTCTTGCCTCCAAACTGTCTACTGTTTTAAGCCACCAAGGCTGTGGTGATTTGCTGCAGCTGCCCTAGGGGACTAAGACACCTGGCCTATGTGAGGACTTCACCCTTTACCTGCCCCTTAGTCACTTACAAGGAATTCGGGTTTGAAAAATTTTTTCTGTGTTCAGATAAACTCCAAACCATACTTCTGCATGGGCAGAAGCTGACAGTTCTTGGAACAGCTGAAATTTTAGAGAGAAGTGGTGGAGAGATAGTGGCGGTTGGCCCATCTGGCCAGTTAGAAGGGTTCTCACAGGTTTGCAGTGTCCTGGTGTGATGACCATGGTCCAAAGCTATGTCCTCAGGTTTACAAATTCAGAAACATTTATCTTTTTTTTTTTTTTTTTTTTTGGCCGTACTGGGAGGCTTGTGGGATCTTAGTTCCCTGACCAGGGATTGAACCTGGGCCCTCAGCAGTGAAAGCACAGAGTCCTAAACACTGGACCACCAGGGAATTCCCAGAAACATTTATCTTTTTATATAGAGATGAATAAGTTCTTAGGGGGTAATTTGCAATAACAGTAAAGTCATGATAGAATTATAAGCTAAAAAGATGATGTATTAATTTAAGTTAGGAGACATAGCTCCCTGGTGATGGAAATGCTTATATACATCTTTCAAGGCTCCCCCTTTCTAGATTTGGATTCCAGACAAACCAAATTAATCACTGGAAAATTGCGTGATGCTCACCCACGACCGTGTCCTCCTTCTGGGCATGGGGCCACGCGAGGAGTTCTTTCTACTGGAATGTGAGCAAAAGTGAGGTTTACCTCTGGGCCAAGAATCTGAAGAGTGGGTGTACTTTCTCTACCCTCTCCCTCCACATCCACCCACTCCAAGGACTCAGGTGATGGTGGAGCCACAATATTAAATGGTCCTGAGTCCCTGAAGGACTGTGTGGAGCTTACTGGTGCCCCAACTGTCACTGGAATGTGACATGCCAGAGACAAATTTTATTGCTTTAAGCCAATGTGATTTCAGGGTTATTCACTCCAGCAGCCAGGAATACATGTGGTGAGCATGAAATTAGAGCAAAGGGATTTGGGTAGCCGTGAAGAATGTTCCATCCAGATGTGATAAATCTGGTGAACTGCTCCTTCCCCACGGTGGAGTCCAGTTCTCCAGGAACCAGCATATTTATGTTCTCATAGCTAGTGGCTCTCTACCCGGACAGGACTGGATAAACACTAAGAATTCTTCCTCCTTGGGGCTCTGGTTTTTCTGGTCTCCATGCTGTGTATCCTTCTTCTGCTAAAACATCCCCATCAAAGGGGTATAAGCTGCAGGCTTCTTGGGTTAGACTCACATGGGTCATGCACCCTATGCCCTGGTCAGTTGGATTAGATTTGGAGATTCTCAGATTTCCTCTTTTGAGCTATCTTTTCAGATGAGTGATCTTAATATTTATATATTATCAAGTATATAACTTTCTTTTCACTTCTTTTTAATTATAAAATTGATACATGACATGGTAAAACGTAAAAGATAAAACAGAAAAGGTAGAAGTCTCCTTTCCTTCCTCCCCACCCATCCCCAGAGGTAAATCCTGGTAATAGTCTCTTGTTTATCCTTCCAAAAATTTTGGATGCATATATTTAAAAACACAAATAAATGGTATTGCTGTGTCTATATTTTTTACCTTGCATTTTGCACTTTTCATTCAATAATGTATCTTGAGTATTCTTGAAATATCAGAGATGAATAAACATATCTCCTGCCTCTGGAAGTATGGCAGGGGGCATATAAATCGGGACTATAAATGAACTAAAAAGGAGCATACAGTTGAGCACTGAACAGTTGGGGGGTGGTTGTAGGGGCACCAACAGACCCTGGTATCCTTGGGGGATTGGTTCCAGGACCCGATGTGGGTAACAAAACCCACGGATGCTCAGGTCCCATTGTCGGCCCTCAGTCTCCAGGGTTCTGCATCTGCAGATTCAACTAATCATGTACAACTGTCCTCCTAAGTCTTGGAAGAACAGAAACCTAATTTATCAATCCGTGAATTGTGGAGAGTGGAATGTTTCTCAGGGGTGGAGTCCCATGAACCAAACTCAAAGAGTGATGGAAAAGCCAAAGTAACTGCCAATTTCCTATGACTCAAAGGGCCAAGGGGACTGAATACTAGCAGTCTTTGGCCAACGGCGAAGGCAGGTTACATGGGAAGTCAAATTCTGTAAGAGGAAGTTGCTTAGTGACCACAGAAATTGGAACAAGGGGAGTTCGTTTCATAATTCAGATGTTTAATGATGGCAGGCTAAGATGATCTGATCCATTCATCCCCACAGAGGGAGATACCTGCTGTCCTGCCCAGGCAGGGAGGGCCAATGGGTTAGATCATGTCTCTCTCCCCTTGGCGCAGAGTCAAGTGCTATTCAAAGAGCTTTGGCAGAACTGCTAATCATTGGCTACACGAAGTTTATCCCAACAGAAATCTTGGTTGTAGGAGCTGAGCTCAGAAAATGTTATGCTCATTTTAACATTGTAAATCAACTATACTCCAATAAAAATTAAAAAAAAAAAAAGGCTAAAGTGGTTAAAAAAAAAAAGAAAATAGTATGCTCATTTTGATGAGGGTAAATGAATTCTACTGCTTGCCTAGAAAGGAGAGACCATCTGTTTCCGACGGTTCTCTGGTCCTCCCTGACTTTTCATGGACACCAGATCTTCTCCTTGACCACCAGGAGGGCCCTAACCTCCCATCATCTCTTCTCCTCCTGTTTATCCACTGCCAGGCACTCAAGGGTTACACTTATTTTACTGACAATGGCTGCTGTTTCAGCTGCAGCCAAGTGAAGAAACAATTGCAGTTCCAGCACTCAGATCAATTAATCACAGGTGTGCAACCTGGCACCCTAGCCCGCAGCCTTTTTGAACAGGAGACCTTGAATTAACATCAGAACGAAACCAAGTTGCCTCAGTAATGATGATTCGTACAGAACTTCTGCCTGTTACTCACGAGAAATGCAACCCCCAGAACATTCTTAAGGCTTTATTTTTGACCTCTTAAGACAGTAATGTAATTTGAGAAGGGAGGGAGAAGCATGAGAATTAAGTGTCTGGTTAAATAATATGGGACACTGCAACTGACTGCCTCTGAGAAAGAAAAGAAACCACAAAAAATAATGCTGACTTGGTGTACTTCACAGTAAATGGAGTACTGTTTTTATACTGTATTTTGTACAGAATTTGCAGTATCAATTCCCTTTAGAGTGAGTTTTCAAATGCCGATTCTAAGTGTGTTTACCTATCTGTTAGGCTAAACTAGTCTACATTCTTAAAGCCTATGGCTGTATTATGAATGGACACTCTATGTGTACTTGGGGAAGGAATTTAGACACTGTTGTTTTTCTGGAACATTCCCTTGCTTGATGCCAAACTTCCTATTGCTAATCTCTTATCTGGATCCCTCTCCTGGGGAGTCTTGCCTAACCCCAGACCTGTAGATCTTCTGGGCAAAGAATGTTGGCTGACAAAACACTAGGTTTTGATGTTTTAAAGTGACACAGCAATTTTTGTTCCTATCTTCCAGCAAGCTGCAAAAAGATTTTTATCAGTTTGATTTATCACTGTGAAAGTGATCTCATGGTAGATTGAATTTCCTCTGAATTTTTAAAGTGGTAAATAAATAAACTGATCCTTTTTTTTTAATATGGGAGAAATGTTGCCACAGTTATTTCTTGATTTTCCGCATGTAGCTTGAGTACATTGTGAGCTTATTCGTGGCAACTCAATTTCTTTTTTTTTTTTTTTTTAAATTTTATTTATTTATTTATTTATTTATTTATTTATGGCTGTGTTGGGTCTTCGTTTCTGTGCGAGGGCTTTCTCTAGTTGCGGCAAGCGGGGGCCACTCTTCATCGCAGAGCGCAGGCCTCTCACTATTGCGACCTCTCTTATTGCGGAGCACAGGCTCCAGACGCGCAGGCTCAGTAGTTGTGGCACACAGGCCTAGTCGCTTCGCGGCATATGGGATCCTCCCAGACCAGGGCTTGAACCCGTGTCCCCTCACTGGCAGGCAGATTCTCAACCACTGCGCCACCAGGGAAGCCCTTTTTTTTTTTTTTTTTAATTTTATTTATCAATTTCTTATTATACCTTGGGGGTAGTGATACCCTCCTGATTTTGTTTTGTTTAAAACAGCATTACATTTATTTTTAAAGCATGTTTTGGAGATTAACATTTGTAAGGCTGCATTCCCACATCATTTTCTCTCTTTCATTGTGATTCTGCACATTTGCCTCCATTTCCTGGGATCATCTTCCAACCTAAATCTTTGGAGCTACATTTTTCCTTTTATTGTTCCCTCAAAGAAAGACTCTTCACTGATAATTAGGGAAATGCAAATTAAGCCCGCAAGGAAATACCACCTTATACCCATTAAGATGACTATTATTTAAAAAAAACAAACAAACCAGGAAATAACAAATAATGATGAGAATGTGGAGAAATTGGAACCCTTGTGCACTGCTGGAGGGAATGCCAAATAGTACAGCTGCTGTGGAAAACAGTATGGCAGTTCCTCAAAAACTTAGGCATAGAATTGCCATGTGATCCAGCAGTTCCACTTCTGGGTATACACCCAAAAGAATTAGAAGCAGAGACTTGAACAGATATTTGTACAACCATGTTCACAGCAGCATTATTCACAATAGCCAAAAGGTAGAAGCAACCTGAGTGTCCATTGTCAGATGAATGAATAAACAAAATGTATGCATACGATGGGATATTCAGCCTTAAAGAGGAAGGAAATTCCAACACGTGCTATAACATGCATGAACCTTGAAGACATTATGCTAAATGAAATAAGTCAATCACAGAAGGACAAATATTGTATGATCCCACTTATATGAGGTACCTTGAGTAGTCAAATTCATAGAAACAGAAAGCAGAATGCAGAATGGTGGTTGCCAGGGACTGCGGCAGGGGGAATGGGAAGCTAGTGTTTAGTGGGTACAGAGCTTCCCTTGGGAAAGATGAAAAAGTTCTGGGTATGATGGGGTCCAAACAGCCCAGCCTGCCAGATCAAGGAAAAGAGTCTGGATGGAGAGAAGGTCAACTCACACTTTAGACATTGCAGAGCAGGTCAGTGTTTCACAAACTTGCCTGGTCATCAGAATCACCCTGGACTATTCCCAGCTCCACCTTCTGCAATCAGAACATCACAGGCAGGGGACTTCCCTGGTGGTCCAGTGGCTAAGACTCCACACTCCCAATGCAAGGGGCCTGGGTTCGATCCCTGGTCAGGGAACTAGATCCCACATGCCGCAACTAAAGATCCTGCGTGCCGCAACGAAGACCCAGTGTAGCCAAATAAATAAATATTAAACAAAACGAAACTAAACTATCACGGGCAGGCACTGGGAATCTGGTTTTGTTTGGGTTTGTCTTAAGTGTTTTAGGGGATTCCTAACGATCAGAAAAGTTTGGGGTTACGGACTGAATGTTTGTGTCCTCACAAAATTCATATGTTGAAGCCCTAATGCCCACGGAGTATTTGGAGATGGGGGCCTTTGTATGTATAGGATCAGATGAAGTCATAAGAGTGGGGCCCTGATCTGATAGGACTAGTGTCCTTATAAGAAGACAGAGGTTTCACTCTCTCTGCGTGTGCACACACAGCCCCCTACACACACACACACACACACACACACACACACACACACACACACACACACACACACACACACACGGAGGAAAGGCCATGTGAGGACACAGTGAGCAGACAGCCGCCTGCAAGCCAGGAAGAGGGCCCTCACCAGGAACTGAGTCAGCTTGTACCTTGATCTTGGATTTCCAGCCTCCGGAACTTGAGAAATAAAATTCTGTTGTTTAAGCTGCCCACTCTGTGGTGTTTTGTTATGGCAGCTCAAGCTGACTAAGACATTTGGGAAATACCGGTGAGTGATGAGAGTATGGTCTTGATTACCTTATAAAAGAAGCAAAAACCTGGAAAGCTTGAGGCTTCTTCTTTTCAGATGTGGGTTCTGTTGCTGCCACACAGAGTCCCTGTTGGAAAGCAGGAGTTGAGTCCCCCAAAACATGAGGGGTAGCTTGTTCTGGTGAGCTTAGAGGCAAATCTGTATTCTGGAAGATGGCTTTTTGGAGGGGCTGTTTATGCCTAGGATCTTCCCTGATCCACAAGCACTAAAGGCACATGAGTTAGTTGAAGAAATATGGTTTTGGTTAACACCTGTAATATAAAAAGTATGGTGCCAGGTATTGGAAAGTCCTGAGTTAAAAACTAAATGAACTTCCTGTTCTCCAGAAAATTAAAAATAGCAATTCTCATCTTACTTTTAAACTTGCAGAATTAATGTCTTATTTTATGCTATTTATAGGATATATTTTATACTTATTAAAGTAATTATGCACAAATTGCAAGCTTCTAAAGTTCCAAGAACTAGCAGCTATTTTGTTTCTGGAAATTGAGAGAATGAGAATGAACAAAAATTAAAATTTTATTTTTCTACTTCAGCTAAGCCTCAGACTGCTAGTGTCTTTGCTCAGAGACTCTAGATTTTTTCAGGTTTCCTGGATTTTCTTATATTCAGATCTCACTGGTCCTGTTTGAGCTGAATATTTGAGTTTATACTTGTTCTATTTTTTTAGGCTGATTTTTTCCTATTTTCAATTGTTTTCCATCAAAGACTTGGATAAGTCATTCAAGCTAAACCAAATTTGCCTTTGGAAAATGTCCTATTCAAAGTAGATTTTTTTTTCTCTTAACTTGCTATTTACATCTTCTCACTTATTAAAGACATGATTTTTTTTTTTTTTGTCTGAAAGATCAGGTGAATAAATGAACACATTCATTACGATAAAAAAAAGTTTGCTTTTAGGGGTATTTGTAACCGGGGAGATCAGATTTGTACCTGAACGTGCATTTTAGGAAGAGTAATAAAACGCGCTTCCTGTCTCAAAAGGCAGTAAAATAACATCCCTCAAAAAAACTAGGAATCTCATAGGATGGTCCTTGAGTGTTTTCCTTATGAACTGATGCACATTAAAAATAAACGTGTTTGGGGGGGATTCTTTTGGGCAAATGAGGCAAAATTTTCATTTTTGTATTCAATTTATAGAGCTACTTACCACTAACTTAGTGAATAATTTAGAATAGTTACATTGAATATTAAATCTATTTCATACCAGCATTTACTGATAATACTACATCAGTATTATAAGATGTTGGTGGCCATGCTAATAATGTTGGTAACACAGGTACTTAAGGAATTCTTGCAACCTGGGAAAGGGTGCCTCATATCACTTGTCTAGCTGGTTGTGATTTCAAATGGATTCTAGTCATGCTTTTAGATAATAAATTCTTGTTAGTTTGAGTAATGTTTGGTGATGGTGATAGGGTTCATGGTGCATATTTTAATTTTAATTTTCTTATTTTTAATCTTTTAATTGAAGTATAGTTGATTTACAATATTGTGTTAGTTTCAGGAGTACAGCAAAGTGATTCAGTTTTATATATATATATGTATTTTTTTTTTCCATTATAGATTCTTTTCCATTATAGGTTACTACAAGATATTGAATATAGTTCCCTGTGCTATCTATACAATAGGTCCTTGTTGTTTATGCATTTTATAGATCATAATATGTATCTGCTAATCCCAAACTCCTATCCCTCCCCTGCTTCCCCTTTGGTAACCATAAATTTGTTTTCTATCTCTATGAGTCTGTTTCTGTTTTGTAAATAAGTTCATTTGTGTCAATTTTTTTTGATTCCACATACAAGTGATATGATGTGATATTTGTCTTTCTCTGTCTGACTTACGTCACCTAGTATGATAATCTCTAGGTCCACCCGGGTTGCTGCAAATGTCAATATTTCATTCTTTTTTTTATGGCTGAGTAACATTCCATTATATCTATATATATCTATCTATAGCTATATCTACATAGATATATATATATCTCACACCTTCTTTATCCATGCATCTGTCAATGGACACTTAGGTTGCTTCCATGTCTTGGCTATTGTAAATAGTGCTGCTGTGAACATTAAGGTGCATATATCTTTTCAAATTAGAGTTTTTATCTTTTCTGGATATATACCCAAGAGTAGGATTGCAGGATCATATGGTAGTTCTATTTTTAGTTTTTTAAGGAATCTGCATACTGTTTTCCATAGTGGCTGCACCAATTTACATTCTCACCAACAGTGTATCTCACCTTTTCTTTACAATCTCTCCAGCATTTATTATTTGTAGATTTTTTGATGATGGCGAAATGGAGAAGGACCCTGTGGGTGCCTCCCAGGTACAAATCCTTTCCATGTCCCCCATTTCTTGTTTGTAGGAAATAGGCTTCATTCAACCTCCCTGACCTTCCCTGAGTTCCAAAGCGCAGATTCAAACAGTTGCTTATCAAGGAAGGGAGGGAATGCAGAAACTAAGGGGGAGCCATCAAGAAACAGTAGTGAAACAAGGGGCAAGGCGCAGGTTCCTCCACAAGAAATATACAGAACAATATTTTTGAGTTCTTCTGTAAGAACTAAGGCCCCCACCCAGGTAGAGGATGGTAACTTCAGGCTGAGTATAAGATTCCTGGAGCACTGCCCTGTTACCTCACCACCAATCAATCAGAAGAAAGTCTATACACAGTGGAAGATCACAAAGACTCTGACCCCCTCCCCAAATGATTCTCCCTTTAAAAACTTTCACAGTTGAACAGAATCTTCTGAGTTGGTCTTTCGACATGAGTCTGCCTTCTCCCCAGGTTGCCAGTCTCCTGAATAAAGCAAACTTTCCTTTCCAACCAACACTTGTCTCTCAAGTATTGGCTTTTGAGTGGCGAGCAGCGCAGCTGGAACGAGCAGGGCCCTGTGGGGCTCCCAGGCATGGAGGCCTTTTTGTCCCCCATTTCTTGTAAGCAAGACTCCGTCCTCCATGACCTTCCCTGAGTTCCAAAGGGCAGAATTGAACAGTTGCTCATCAAGGGAGGAGCAGCCAAAAAAACCAACTGAGGCAAGATTAAAGGGACCAGAGAAGCTCGTCAAGATTAGAAGCCCAACCACCTGAGAGGAGATCAAGGGAGGGCAGGCCCTGCTCACACCCTAATCTTGTCAGAGACACCCCCCCCTCCGAACCACTGTTATAAACCCTCATCAAATCCTCCCAGGATGGGGGGGACACATAGTTTTATGAGGCAGGACCCCACTGTGCCCCCCTTTGCCTGACAAAGTAATAAAGCTGTCGTTTTCTACTTCACTCCAAACTGTCTCCGAGATTTGATTCAGCACTGGTGTACGGAGAGGCTGAGCTTCCAGTAACACAGCCAAACCTGAGTTTGGTAACAATAGCCATTCTGACGGGGTGCATTTTTTTTTTTTAATTTTGATTTATTTATTTTTTTATACAGCAGGTTCTTATTACTTACCTATTTTATACATATTAGTGTATATATGTGAATCCCAATCTCCCAATTCATCCCCCCCTCCGCTTTCCCCCCGTGGTGTCCATATGTTTGTTCTCTACATCTGTTTCTCTATTTCTGCCTTGCAAACCGGTTCATCTGTACCATTTTTCTAGATTCCACATATATGGGTTAATATATGATACTTGTTTTTCTCTTATTGATTTAACTTCAGTCTCTACAACAGTCTCGAGGTCCATCCACGTCTCTACGGATGACCCAATTTTGTTCCTTTTTATGGCTGAGTAATATTCCATTGTATATATGTACCACTTCTTCTTTATCCATTCGTCTGTCAGTGGGCATTTAGGTTGCTTCCATGACCTGGCTATTGTAAATATTGCTGCAGTGAACATTGGGGTGCATGTGTTGTTTTGAATTATGGTTTTCTCTGGGTATATGCCCAGTAGTGGGATTGCTGGGTCGTATGGTAACTCTATTTTTAGTTTTTGAAGGACCCTCCATACTGTTTTCCATAGTGGCTGTATCAATTTACATTCCCACCAATAGTGCAAGAGGGTTCCCTTTTCTCCATACCCTCTCCAGCATTTATTGTTTGTAGATTTTTTGATTATGGCCATTCTGACCGGTGTGAGGTGATACCTCATTGTAGTTTTGATTTGCATTTCTCTAATAATTAGTGATATTGAGCAGCTTTTCATGTGCCTCTTGGCCATCTGTATGTCTCCTTTGGAGAAGTGTCTATTTAGGTCTTTTGCCCATTTTTTGATTGGGTTGTTTGTTT
Organism: Balaenoptera borealis; assembly: GCF_965194805.1. Lineage (NCBI taxonomy): Eukaryota > Metazoa > Chordata > Mammalia > Artiodactyla > Balaenopteridae > Balaenoptera > Balaenoptera borealis. Next base: position 170,953,482 of record NC_138866.1, on the reverse strand, counting down.
TTTTGATATTGAGCTGCATGAGCTGTTTATATATTTTGGAGATTAATCCTTTGTCTGTTGATTCGTTTGCAAATATTTTCTTCCATTCTGGGGGTTGTCTTTTTGTCTTATTTATAGTTTCCTTTGCTATGCAGAAGCTTTTAAGTTTCATTAGGTCCCATTTGTTTACTTTTGTTTTTATTTCCATTACTCTAGGAAGTGGCTCAAAAAATATCTTGCTGTGATTTACGTCAAAGAGTGTTCTTCCTATGTTTTCCTCTAAGAGTTTTATAGTGTCTGGTCTTACATTTAGGTCTTTAATCCATTTTGAGTTTTTTTTTATGTATGGTGTTAGGGAGTGTTCTAATTTCATTCTTTTACATGTAGCTGTCCAGTTTTCCCAGCACCACATATTGAAGAGTCTGTCTTTTCTCCATTGTATATCCTTGCCTCTTTTGTCATAGATTAGTTGACCATAGGTGTGTGGGTTTATCTCTGGGCTTTGTATCCTGTTCCATTGATCTATATTTCTGTTTTTGTGCCAGTACCATATTGTCTTGATTACTGTAGCTTTGTAGTATAGTCTGAAGTCAGGGAGTCTGGTTCCTCCAGCTCCGTTTTCCCCTCAATATTGCTTTGGCTATTCAGGGTATTTTGTGTCTCTATACAAATTTTAAGATTTTTTGTTCTAGTTCTGTAAAAAATGCCATTGGTAATTTGATAGGGATTGCATTGAATCCGTAGATTGCTTTGGGTACTGTAGTCATCTTCACAATATTGATTCTTCCAATCCAAGAACATGGTATATCTCTCCATCTGTTTGTGTCATCTTTGATTTCTTGCATCAGCGTCTTATAGTTTTCTGAGTACATGTCTTTGACCTCCTTAGGTAGGTTTATTCCTAGATATTTTATTCTTTTTGTTGCAGTGGTGAATGGGATTGTTTCCTTAATTTCTCTTTCGGATCTTTCGTTGTTAGTGTGTAGGAATGCAAGAGATTTCTGTGCATTCATTTTGTATCCTGCAACTTTACCAAATTCATTGATTAGCTCTAGTAGTTTTCTGGTGGCATCTTTAGGATTCTCTATGTGTAGTATCCTGTCATCTGCAAACAGTGACAGTTTTACTTCTTCTTTTCCAATTTGGATTCCTTTTATTTCTTTTTCTTCTCTGATTGCCATGGCTAGGACTTCCAAAACTATGTTGAATAATAATGGTGAGAGTGGACACCCTTTTCTTGTTCCTGATCTTAGAGGAAATGCTTTCAGTTTTTCACCATTGAGAATGATGTTTGCTGTGGGTTTCTCGTATATGGCCTTTATTATGTTGAGGTAGGTTCCCTCTCTGCCCACTTTCTGGAGAGTTTTTATCATAAATGGCTGTTGAATTTTGTCAGAAGCTTTTTCTGCATCTATTGAGATGATCACATGGTTTTTATTCTTCAATTTGGTAATATGGTGTATCACATTGATTGATTTGCATATACTGAAAAATCCTTGCATCCCTGGGATAAATCCCACTTGATCATGGTGTATGATCCTTTTAATATGTTGTTGGATCCTGTTTGCTAGTATTTTGTTGAGGATTTTTGCATCTATATTCATCAGTGATATTGGTCTGTAATTTTCTTTTTTTTGTAGTATCTTTGTCTGGTTTTGGTATCAGGGTGATGGTGGCCTCATAGAATGAGTTTGGGACTGTTCCTTCCTCTGTAATTTTTTGGAAGAGTATGAGAAGGATGGGTGTTAGCTGTTCTCTAAATGTTTGATAGAATTCATCTGTGAAGCCAACTGGTCCTGGACTTTTGTTTGTTGGAAGGTTTTTAATCACAGTTTTAATGTCATTACTTGTGATTGGTCTGTTCATATTTTCTGTTTCTTCCTGGTTCAGTCTTGGAAGGTTATACCTTTCTAAGAATTTGTCCATTTCTTCCAGGTTGTCCATTTTATTGGCATAAAGTTGCTTGTAGTAGTCTCTTAGGATGCTTTGTATTTCTTTGGTGTCTGTTGTAACTTCTTTTTCATTTCTAATTTTATTGATTTGAGTCCTCTCCCTCGTTTTCTTGATGAGTCTAGCTAAAGGTTTATCAGTTTTGTTTATCTTCTCACAGAACCAGCTTTTAATTTTATTGATCTTTGCTATTGTTTTCTTTGTTGCTATTTCATTTATTTCTGCTCTGATCTTTATGATTTCTTTCTTTCTACTAACTTTGGGTTTTGTTTGTTTTTCTTTCTCTAGTTCCTTTAGGTGTAAGGTTAGATTGTTTATTTGAGATTTTTCTTGTTTCTTGAGGTAGGATTTTGTTGCTATAAACTTCCCTCTTAGAATGGCTTTTGCTGCCTCCCATAGGTTTTGGATCATCGTGTTCTCGTCATTTGTCTCTTGGTATTTTTTGATTTCCTCTTTGATTTCTTCAGAGATCTCTTGGTTATTTAGTAACATATTGTTTAGCCTCTATGTGTTTGTGTTTTTTACATTTTTTCCCCTGTATTTGTTTTCTAATCTCATAGAGTTGTGGTCAGAAAAGATGCTTGATATGATTTCAGTTTTCTTAAATTTACTGAGGCTTGATTTGTGACCCAAGATTGATCTATCCTGAGAATGTTCTGTGTGCACTTGAGAAGAAAGTGTAATCTGCTGTTTTCGGAGGGAATGTCCTATAAATCTCAATCAAATCTATCTGGTCTATTGTGTCATTTAAAGCTTGTGTTTCTTCATTAATTTTCTGTCTGGATGATCTGTCCATTGGTGTAAGTGAGGTGTTAAAGTCCCCCAGTATTTTTGTGTTACTGTCGATTTCCTCTTATAGCTGTTAGCATTTGCCTTATGTACTGAGGTACTCCTATGTTGGGTTCATATATATTTATAATTATTATATCTTCTTCTTGGATTGATCCCTTGATCATTATGTAGTGTCCTAACTCATCTCTTGTAACATTCTTTATGTTAAAGTCTATTTTATCTGATATGAGTATTGCTACTCCAGCTTTCTTTTGATTTCCATTTGCATGGAATATCTTTTTCCATCCCCTCACTTTCAGTCTGTGTGTGTCCCTAGGTCTGAAGTGGCTCTCTTGTAGACAGCATATATATATGGGTCTTGTTTTTGTATCCAATCCGTGAGCCTGTGTCTTTGGTTGGAGCATTAATCCATTCACATTTAAGGTAATTATCGATATATATGTTCCTATTACCATTTTCTTAATTGTTTTGGGTTTGTTTGTTTCTTCTCTTGTGTTTCCCACTTAGAGAAGTTCCTTTAGCATTTGTTGTAGAGTTGGTTTGGCGGTGCTGAATTGTCTTAGCTTTTGCTTGTCTGTAAAGCTTTTGATTTCTCCGTCGAATCTTAATGCGATCCTTGCCAGGTAGAGTAATCTTGGTTGTAGGTTCTTCCCTTTCATCACTTTAAATGTACTGTGCCACTCCTTCTGGCTTGTAGAGTTTCTGCTGAGAAATCAGCTGTTAACCTTATGGGAGTTCCCTTGTATATTATTTGTTGTTTTTCCCTTGTTGCTTTTAATAATTTTTTTTTGTCTTTAACTTTTGTCAGTTTGATTACCATATGTCTTGCCATGTTTCTCCTTGGGTTTGTTCTGCCTGAGACTCTCTGCACTTCCTGGACTTGGGTGGCTATTTCCTTTCCCATGTTAGGGAAGTTTTCAACTATAATTTCTTCAAATATTTTCTCGGGTCCTTTCTCTTTCTCCTCTCCTTCTGGGACCCCTATAATGCGAATGTTGGTGCATTTAATGTTGTCCCAGAGGTCTCTTAGGCTGTCTTCATTTCTTTTCATTCTTTTTTCTTTATTCTGTTCTGTGGCAATGAATTGCACCATTCTGTCTTCCAGGTCACTTATCCGTTCTTCTGCCTTGGTTATTCTACTATTGATTTCTTCTAGTGTATTTTTCATTTCGGTTATTGTTTTGTTCATCTCTGTTTGTTTGTTCTCTAATTCTTCTAGGTCTTTGTTAAACATTTCTTGCATCTTCTCTATCTTTGTCTCTATTCTTTTTCCGAGGTCCTGGATCATCTTCACTATCATTATTCTGAATTCTTTTTCTGGAAGGTTGCCTATCTCCACTTAATTTAATTGTTTTTCTGGGGTTTTATCTTGTTCCTTCATCTGGTACATAGTCCTCTGCCTTTTCATTTTGTCTGTCTTTCTGTGAATGTGGTGTTCCTTCCACAGGCTACAGGATTGTAGTCCTTCTTGCTTCTGCTGTCTGCCCTCTCGTGGATGAGGCTATCTAAGAGGCTTGTGCAAGCTTCCTGATGGGAGGGACTGGTGGTGGGTAGAGCTGGGTGTTGCTCTGCTGGGCAGAGCTCAGTAAAACTTTAATCTGCTTGTCTGCTGATGGGTGGCACTGAGTTCCCTCCCTGTTGGTTGTTTGGCCTGAGCCGACCTAGCACTGGAGTGTACAGGCTCTTTGGTGGGGCTAATGAGGGACTCCTAGAGGGCTCACACCAAGGAGTACTTCCCAGAACTTCTGCAGCCAGTGTCATTGTCCCCATGGTGAGCCACAGCCACCCCCCACCTCTGCAGGAGACCCTCCAACACTAGCAGGTAGGTCTGGTTTGGTCTCCTATGGGGTCACTGCTCTTTCCCCCTGGGTCCTGATGTGCACACTACTTTGTGTGTGCCCCCAAGAGTGGAGTCTCTGTTTCCCCCAGTCCTGTCGAAGTCCTGCAGTCAAATCTTGCTAGCCTTCAAAGTCTGATTCTCTGGGAATTCTTCCTCCTGTTGCTGGACCCCCAGGTTGGGAAGCCTGACGTGAGGCTCAGAACCTTCACGCCAGTGGGTGGACTTCTGTGGTATAATTGTTCTCCACTTTGTGTGTCACCCACCCAGCGGTTATGTGATTTGATTTTATTGTGAGTGTGCCCCTCCTACCGTCTCACTGCGGCTTCTCCTTTGTCTTTGGATGTGGAGTATCTTTTTTGGTGAGTTCTGGTGTATTCCTGTCAATGATTATTCAGCAGTTAGTTGTCATTCTGGTGCTCTCGCAAGAAGGAGTGAACACACGTCCTTCTACTCTGCCATCTTGAACCAATCCCTAGGTGCATATTTTTATAGACAGTATTTTGGGCCTATTATTTCCGAGTAACTAGTCCCTAATCCGTGTATTCATCTATATGCTTATTGCTGAAGTGAATGATTATATAATCCCCCCTAACATTTCCTTCTTCAGGCACATATCATTGGTGATATGCTACCAATGAATTTGTGTTTTTTGAATAATAACTTGTGTTCTTTAAATAATGGATAAAACACTAGCAAATTAGAAGATTTCTGGGTTACCTTTAAGGTACCTATAGCATTGGTTTAGATGTAAACTCACGGATTTGTTGCCTTTCAATTCCTTATCACAGAGTTCTTTTCTAGTGGTAATTGGGAGTGGGTGGGGTAGGGCGGTATTTAAGATCTTTTGCCTTGCTTCAGATGGATTTGGTTAGGAACCATTGCTGTAAATCAAGACTTCCAGGAATTGACTATTTGAATATACATTTATCATGAATGATTTTCCTATAAATCAGTGACTCTCAAGCCTTTCTGCACATCAGCCTGTCCTGGGAAGTGTGTTTAAAATATTGATGCAGAGCCCAACTTCAGGTCGATTGAATGGAAACACCTGAAGGTGGAGGCCAGGCATTGTGTTGTTAAAATTAAGAGGTAATTAAGAGGCTTAGTGAAGGCTAAGAATTCCTATAAATGCACATTCTCTAGCTCTTTAGGTGTATAAAAGAAGCAGCAACCACCATTATTACCACGGAACAGAAATCTTATAAAGATGAAAACATTTAAAGGGCATTTTTATTTTAAAGACATTGTTTTGGGAGAACTCACTGGTTAAAGGGCAACTAATTGCATGGCAGTCATAGTAAATAAGGAAAACAGTGTCATTTATACATGAAATCCTCTAAGTGTGTGCTTTCCACTTATGATTCATATCATCAGATGCTCCCATTAGAGATAGAATAAGGGGAGGGGTGGGGGCAGGGAGAATGACAGTTGAAGGGAACAGTAGGAGATGAAGCGGGCAGAGTATGAAACCAGGAGATGGGGCTGACAGAGAGGAGTGACATTTCCGAGGTCACGTGACCAGGGTCATGGAGCGCCAGCAAGAGGCAAGAGGCAGGGCTGTGACAAGTGGGGAGAAATGTGACCAAGGGCATTGGCAGCAGTGGTGTAGAGGCTGTGAGGCACAGGGAGTAGGATTCAGAGGCCGGAGAGGCGACAAGAGAAGCCAGGAAGGAACTGGAGTCGGGGGCAGGTGTCACATGGTGCCTCAGCCAGAAGGAGGTGGAGCTTAAACACAGGGCTCCGTCCCATGAAATCAGCCGGGAGCCCAGCTCCAGGTGATAAGCATTGGAGGGGGCCAGAGCCTGCTGAGTGGTGAAATAAAAAAGATAACCCCAGAAATCTGTAAAGGTGCCCTCACCTGGGACGTGCTTGGGACCAGAGCCTGCAGGTGCAGTGAAAGGAGACCTACTTCTCCCATTCTGACTGACCAGAATCCTCCCCGTCCCAGCAAAGATTGTGTCCACCCGGGGAACCTCTGCTTCCATTAGCATCTCTTCCTGCTCAGCCGTTTACGTGTCTAGCTTCCCTCCGCGTGACCCTCAGCTCCTGAGATTAAGGAATGTGGTAACACACCTTTGCTACCCCTCTCCAAGACAGAGAGGGTGTTAGGGTTTCCTGAATTGAATAAACAAATGTTTGCACTTGCCTTTCATCCCCTAATTCATAACAGAGGAAGAGTCAAACTCACCTCATTTACTCAGTGGAGATTCTGGCTTAGGGATGGCCACTCACGTGTGACCCAGAGGAGCACAGCCAGACTCATTCTGGAAATGACAGGAAAGCCTCAGTGATGCTGACAGTCTACTGGTGCAACTTGAGGAGATAAATTCCCTCCCAAAGAGGAAAAAGAGTTGTAGGGAGAGAATGTAGGTCAATCAGCCAGTAGGGCAGTTATTCAAAGTGGGTTGGACATCAGAATCACAGCGTTTCAAAAAACACAGATTCTGGGACCTACCCTCTGTGATTCTGACACAGTTGGTAGATCTGAGCCTGGGTGCAATGGAGCTGCTTTTAAAAAGCTCCCAGGTGGTTCTGGGCACACACAGCCAGGTTTGGGAGCTGGCACTGCTGCTAGCCAGATGCCTTTACCCTGTGTCTCACCTCAGCACAGCCTCTGGCAGCACAGCCCACTTCCTCTGGCACGGGCTTGCTGGCAGCCCCGGGTTGGGGTGATGACAGGGCTTCCTGGGGCCCCCGAGTGCCACCCTTTTGCTTCCTACAGCTTGTGAGGGCTCGCTCTGTGTTCACTCTACTTGGACAGGGCTATGTGAGTGCGAGTTCCTGGGCAGAATCTGTTCTTGGCCGATGCGTGAAACTCTATCTCAACTGGCTCTGCTCCAGCTGGCTGTTTCTTGGCGTCAACTCAAGAATTCAGGCACGATGGAGGAGAATCCTTTCTTCTCTGCAACTGGGGATGAGTGCGCACTGCCCAGCAAGGAAGGGGCTGATGCAAGAGGGTCTGAGGGAAGGTCAACTTCAGGCCTAGAGTCCTAGAGGGGGAGAGAGAGAGAGAGAAATTCATTAGTACCCATTAACATCTTAGTGTGGACTTGGGGACTTCCCTGGTGGTCCAGCAGTTGGGACTCTGTGCTTCCACTGCAGGGGGCACGGGTTCGATCCCTGGTCAGGGAACTAAGATCCCACATGCTGCGAGGTGCAGCCAGAAAAAAAAGGAAAAGGAAAAGAAAAGGATTGTGACAAGCCTGAGAAAGGCCTCATGCTGAACTTTGTCTGGAATGAGGGGTAGGGATGGATGGTCTCCAAGGCCTCTTCCTACCCTGGCATCTGTGAGTTCAGTCACCGAATATCAATATTGATGCTCCCTTCCATGTACCAGGCACTGTTCTAGGCACCGGGGACACACCCAGTGAACAGGACAGAGAAGGCTCAGCTCTGGTGGGGCTCACAGCCTGGTACCTGCCATTGCAGCTGCCTGAGGAAGGTGGTCCTTCGGGTGGCCACTCCAGGGGCGGACCACCGGACACTGGCTGAGACTCAGAGACGTGTTCCTTCCTTCCAGTCACCCTCAGGGCCTGCTCTGAGTGGGAGCAGGTGCCAGGAACAGATGATGTCACGCTCTGCACTGTGAGGGCCGCTCCCGGCCGGCTCCTGGAGCCCTGCGTCCGTGGAGAGATGGGGAGTGTTTCTGGGTACTTGAGCTCCGTGGGCATGGCTGTCCCTGGATGCCCATCAGATTCAGAGACACTGGCGCTGGGGACGTAGGAGTCAGCCTTCAGTGTTGGACTTAATGAAAAGGGCTGAAGGCTGGAGAGACACTCAAAGGTCTTAAGGAATTAAAAATAAGAAAAATATCTAGGAGTTTGGTGCCAGGTTTGAGTTTAAATAGATGGGTAATGTCATACCAAAGATTCTGGCTTTGGATTTGTAAAGTGTTGGATTCAATAGCAAGAATCTGTCTTTGGCTTTTACTGTGCAGGAAACTGAAACAGGCTAATATTGAAGGTATAAGGGGACCGTACAAATGGATGTCAGGAAACCTGGAAAGAAAGGAAAAGAATGGCCAATTAGTGTATTTATATAGAAGCTAATTTTCATACGAAAAAGTAAGAGATTCTTACTTGAGAAATTGACAGTTACTAAGGGCCCGCTTTGGTTATTTGCAGTTTCTCCTTCCTTCTCCCACGGAAAAATGATAGTTTCTCTTCCTTTTTCTCATTCCTCACATGCCTTCCCTTTTACCTCTCCCCTGACTCAATTCTGCAAATACCAGAGTCCAAAAAACTATTATGCTGCTGCACAAAAGCGCCAGCTATTTGTAAAAGTCATAGGCTCACGTGGCTGGTGAGACTGGACGTTGGTCCCCTTCCCCTCCTTTGCCTGCCAACAGAATTGCACCCCATCTGTCCAGGAAAATGGGCTCCTCCGTGTTTTGAAGAACTACAGAGGAGGAGCGGCCCTGATCTCCCTTGATAACTTATCCCAAGCCTGATATCCTCATTGGCAGAGATTATTTTCTAGCTTAAGTCACTCCTGTGGAAGCTGAAGCTCATTTCCTTTTGTTCTGTCCTCACTAGAGACTGTGAACAGCTGGTCTCCATCCTCTGAGGAATATCCCTTTAAACCTTGCAGGCCGTTGTGAAATGGTCTCTAGACTTTCTCGTTCTCAGACTAAGAATCATAGCTTATTTTCCCCATCCCTCGTGGGTCCTATTTTCCAGCCCCTTTCACATCTTTGTTCTTTGAATGCTCTCAGATTTTTCTAAGCTATTCCCCTTTGGAAGTTATTTGAAGGAAAACAACAGAAGGGTCTTTAGATGTACTCAGTACTGGCCGCCCTCTCACCTTACAACCAACCTTCTTGCTCCCACTGGCTGGGTGGCTTCTGGGTCCTTGACCCCCAGGCCAGGCTGTGCCTGAGGGCTGAACAGCCTGTCAAGAGACCAGCAGGCTCATTGGCTGGACCACAGGCCAAGAGCATGAGCCCCAGCTCAGCATTGGGCTCACCTGAACTGAGAACAGTGCCTGTCGTTCGTCAGGCTCTCAAGGACTTGCTAAATGAACTCTTGTCCCTAAACTGTCCCATCTGGACTTCTCTTGGACAGAATGGGTAATCTAAGCCCTGACTGCTAATGTGAAAAATCCCTTTGTTTAAGAAAAGAAAGAAAAAATTAAGTTCAGAAAAGTCTAATGGTGGAATTTCCTGGCAGTCCAGTGGTTGGAACTCTGAGCTCTCACTGCTGAGGGCCTGGATTCAATCCCTGGTCGGGGAACTAAGATCCAGCAAGCCGCGCCGCACAGCCAAAAAAAAAAAAAAAAAGGAAAAGAATAGAAAAGTCTAATGATTATGTTGAGAACAATGATGCCTTGGGCACCTTGCCTTGTTAGTGGGGGTGGGGTGGAGGTGGAAGTGACCAGTAAGTGGAGTTAGGGGGCTCGGGTGCCCTAGGATGTGAGATTGAGGCCCCAGGGGGATGACTGGGGATGGATGAGGGTGGAGGCCTGTAGGGCAGTTAGAGGGATAGATGTTCAAACAGAAACTAAGGACTCTGCTTGCCAGACTTTGGAACAGAGTCTGGTGAAGGAGGCAGTAGGGAAAGTCTTGGGAAGTGACAGGTGTAAATGGGGACTGGGTAGCTCGAGGGAATCAAAAGTGGAAAGAGGGAGGGAGGGGGAGAGAGAGAGAGAGAGAGGAAGTCTAAGGTGAGGTCTGACATCTCAGGCTATAACCAGCAAGGAAATTAATAAACTCCTTAGAATATTGTGGGCCTGGAGTGAGGGTAAGGAAAAATCATTCAGAAAGAGCTTCACTTCGTCAGAGACCAAAGCGTTTAAAATGAGCTTTATTTAGAGGAATCTGTAGAAGTGAGCTAGGAAGTCAAACTGGAGATAACCAAGACCCTCAGCCAAGTTAGTTCAAGTACTTGCATGATGTGTGTCTGTGACTTAACCTAATGAGTGCAAGAGCCGTGCCTATGATGCAGTATAATCTCCAAAAAACAAAGCATAAACAGTTGTTACATAGTTGTTATCACCTTTAAAGTAGTCACCTGGGGCCATTTGTTCAAACAATGTGAAGATTTCCACACCCCTCTCTTGGTTTTTTTTGTTTGTTTGTTTTTGTTTTTGTTTTTGGCCATGCACTCGGCTTGCTGGATCTTAGTTCCCTGACCAGGGATTGAACCCGTGGCCCCTACAGTGGAAGCTCAGAGTCCCTAACCACTGGAGCACCAGGGAATTCCCTGATTTTATTTTCTAAGCCTACAACATTGACAGACTTTCATATACCTTTCTTTATTGGTGGGGAATCTTCATCTTCTGAGAGTGTATTTCATTTTGAGGAACAGTTAGATGTAATTGGAGCCAAGACTGCAGAAAAGATGAGTGATCAGGTTGGCAAGTGTTAAAGAAAACTAGAGCCAGACAGAAGTTAGAGCTGTGAAAGTAGATTTTATTCAGGAATGATTGTAATAGGGGTAGAGAGACCTCAGTACAGAACTGGGTTCCATTCTGAATGGACAAGTGGGGATTTCTAGCCAAGGAGCAGGGTGGGGGTCAGTGGATGGAAAATTACTAAAATTATATCTGGGTAAAGGGGGATTCTGGCTAAACAGACTTTTAGGATTCTTGCTGAAGGCAGGCCAGGGTGATGTGATACCAAGCAGAAGAGGTGAGAAATTTGATCCCATATGGAGGGTGATGAGATATTGAGGGTGAGGATCCTAGCTAAACTGATTTAGCAGGAATTTTGCTAAAATTGGGCAAAGTAAAGACTGTCCTAACTTCCAAAGGTTGAGGCCAAGCTGATAATCAAGAAGGTTCAGAGGAGCCTGACTAAAGTTTGGTCAAAGAGGGCGTCTTGTCAGGTTTTTTCTTTTTTTTTTTAATATCAAAAGTACTTTACAGGGAATTCCCTGGCGGTCCAATGGTTAGGACTCTGAGCTCCCACTGCAGGGGTTCCATCCCTAGTCTGGGGACCAAGATCCCGCATACCGCTCGGCGCCGCCAAAATAAATAAGTAAAAAGAAAAAGAAAAAATTTTTTAAAAAGTACTTTGCGGAGGCTTAGTTTGAGTTGGAGCCTTGAACTAGAATTTCCTCCTTCTGCCATGCTGAGAATCTATCAGAGGCTTTGGAATTTCTTCATAAGTTCGATGGACTGTTTGACCTTGAGGAATGAATTCTGCATGAACAATGCCCCTGACGTCAAAGAAACCAATCCACTCTGTCATCCGTGGTGATTTTGCTACAGCAGCGTTATGGGTCCTCCCAGGGGTTGGAGAGCCCCACTGTAGATGCTGACACTCATTTTCCAGGTCATATTGGAAAACACATGGTTCATCACCACTTACTCTATTCCTGAAGAATGTACCATTTGTTCAGCTGTCCTTAAAAGATAAGGACAAAAGAGGCATACATCTCTTCCATTTCTATCACTCAAAAATGTGTGGTGCAATCTCTATGTTCAAGTTGTCTCTAAGGAAGAGTTTGTTCCTTTATCTAAATTTAACTCTTTAGCCTTCTTTCTCCCAGTCAGTCACCCATGTGAATTAGCCAAATTGCTGACTGCCTAAACATTTTTATTGATCTTATGGACTACTGCTTATGCATCAAGAATGCCTTTGCTACCTTTTAAGCTGTTTGTTTCTGTTTAAAATGATTGTTCCATAACAAACTCCTTCTTTTTTCCAAATGCATCCTTTGCAGAGTAATTTCATTTGGTATTTAGTATTCTTTGCACTCAATGATGCTTATATATAGCTTAAACAGAAGTAAAATGTATTTTACTTTGTGATCATAATTTGTGATCATAATTTCTTAATACTGATTGACCTGTGTTGAGGGAGTAAGGTAGGAAGTGGTGAGTAGAGCCAGCTCTTGTTGAATTGTTACTAGAAGCCAGGAACAAATTATTATCTCATTAAAACTTTACAGAAACCTAGGAGGTAGATATTATTATTCGCTTTTGGCAGAAGAGAATAACTGAAACTTGGAGAGATTAATTGCTCACCTAAAGTCACACAGCGAGTTAGTGGTAGGGTCAGGGATCTAACTCAGGGGTTCTAAATTCTAGGAAAAACAATCTAGATGTTTTAGACACCAATAATCCAGTTCTCAGTGTACTATATTGTCATAAAAATGGTCTGTCTTGTGGTGTAAGGAAGCTGTTTCCTCTGTCTTCCACAGACCCAGCCTTCCCTAAAATGGCATCTAATGGTCATTCTAGAGGCAGGCATTTGGTCATCTGTTAGTCCTGTCTTTCTTCCAATCATTACAGCTTTCTTCTCAGGACTGATTTTTCATGCTTTTGATAATCCATGGTACACTTTTTTGGAATCTCCCTAATACATTCACAATTGCTTTAAAAAAAACCCCCAAACATCAGGGGCCACAACAGAGTGAACTATTCTTATAAAGATCAGGTTAACACAGAGGACAGTAGTGTGGTCACTTACTGCATGAGGGTGTCATGCTCCTGTTAGAACGTTGATTTCATGTAGACACTGCCTCCAATCCTACTCGCGTTGTACTGCTGACTTATATACAAATATGCAAGTGCGGGTACGTGTGCACTGGCACACACAAACATACTTATCTACTGTGTGTGTGTGTGTGTGTGTGTGTGTGTGTGTGTGTGTGTGTTTCAGCTTTGGCCCCTGTATCTTTTTCTGCTCTTCCTGCTCTTCCAACACATGAAGGAAGAATAGAAGCCAGCCAGAGGCAGGGTGTTTTCGTGAAGGAAAATGCACGCGGGAAGGCTTTGAGGAAAGGAAAAGAGGGTTATATTAGATGTTTGTTGGCTGGGGGAGAGCGGCTGACGATAGCATTGAAGACGCAGCCAGGCACCAGAGCTAGTCTAAGTGTTTTACCTCAGTCGACTCACTTGATCCTTACAACAATCCTATAAAGCAGGTACTCTTAGTATCTGCTGTTTACTAATGTGGAATCTGAGACCCAAAATGTTAAATAACTTTCCCAAGCTAGCTTACTTAATAAACATTTGTTGAATGAAATAAAAAGCACTAACTTCATGGTGTGGATTTGAACTTGGGGAAATTTTTATTCCTTGGCATGCGATTGGGTTGATTTCTGCATTCTGCTTTAAATGCCTTAAAGTACCTTCAAATACCTTAAGGTATAAAAATATGAACTGATGAATGCACCTTCTTCCTTCATGAATTTTTGTTTAAATGTTGTTTTACTTCTCCTCTGTAAATTGATATGATATTAACTCTTAGATTCTGGAAATAGCAATGCCTTAATTTCCTAAGCCACAATGTCTCAATTCATACCTAGTTCTGTCTTCAGCAGTAAATCCTGGCTGCGCCATCACTTTGGGCTATTTACTTAAACACTCAGTGCATTAAAGAACCAATCAGGTCAGATGAGCAAGACCCTAGGGTAAGGGATGCTCTAGAAGCTGTCAGAACCTGTTGGGACACTCCACAGATGCCAAGTCTGAGAACTCCACTATGATACACAGAGAGAGCCTGATACAGCTTCCTTTGGGGGACATTAGTCTTGATTTTACATACATTTAAGTACTTTAAGTGAATATCTTTAAAGTACAAAATATTCCTTTAAAAAGGACACCTTGACGTCTTCCTCTTCATTTCACTTCCAATCCATCATTCACTCCTATTGGTTTTACTTCCTGTTTCTGGAATCCTCCTGTTTCTCTCCCTCTCTGTCTCACCACTCTCGTCTTGGCTCTTATTATTTCTTTTTATTCTTTCTTTCTGGTTTTTTTTTCTTTTGGCCGGGCCATGTGGCTTGTGCAATCTTGGTTCCCCGACCAGGGATCAAACCCATGGCCTCTGCAGTGGAAGCACAAAGCCCTAACCACTGGGCCGCCAGGGAAGGCCCCTTGGCTCTCATTATTTCTCACATGAATTGCTTCAACAGCATTGGACTCGTTACCTTTCCGCACTCTGATTCCTTCCCTCTCATAATCCCACAGTGTGGTGTTTGACGATGTCCATTTCATCATGATCCTCCCCTTCAGTGGCTTCCTGTTACCCTGATGCTAAGGACTCAGGTCCGGAAGCCATCCTACAAATCCCTGCACGTGGGCCCCCCTCCCCCTCCAGCCTCATCCTGCCCCTGCCCCATGCTTCTCGTGCCCTGTGCTCCCCCGCATTGGCCTTCTCAGGGGCCCTTTACCATCCATGCGCTCCTTGCAATATTGTTTCCTTCTCTCCTCTCCTGATGCCACAGTCCTCCACATCTCAGCTCAGGGGTCACTCCCTCAGGAAGCTCTCCTTGACTAAGTCAGCATCCTATACCTTTCGAAGTTGCAACTTTGTGTGATTGCAGATTAATGTGTATCTTGTCCATTAGAACTTAAGGGGACCATGCCTTCTGTTTGTTTGCTCTCGACGGTACCCATAGTGCCTAGCCAGAGGGTGGCACAGTGTAGGGGCTTAAAAAATATTTGTTGAATAAAGTGTGCAAAGTCTTAAAAGTAACTATGCATTTTGTGCAATTTCATTAGTGTGAAATGTGGCTCATTTTAAGTGCTTTTGAGACACTCCCCCGTCACAGCAGCATGCTCTGGTGGGTAGGCTGTTGCACCAGCAGCTAGAAGCCCTGGTAAAATGGGACCGTCTCCGGCTTCCTTGCCCGCCTTGAAGGCCTGGTGAGGAAATGTACTACGTGAAGTGCTTCCGAAGCCGGAAAGTTCTTTAAGAATGCAAGATGATATTATAAGTCAGATTCAAGAGCTGAATCGCTCCAGCTGACTTGAAGACATTCTCGTGGACGATACTGAAAATTAGAATCTATATTGTCTTGAGTGAGCAGAAAAACACGGTAAGATCTGTGGACCAATGTCTTTTTTTCCTAAGTGAAAGCCAGAAATAGAACAAGTTACCAATGTTAGAGCCACACAAGAAGCCGTTATTTCCCCGTGATAACTGTTGTACCTTGAAATGCAGTGTGCTTCTTTCAAGTGTGTCTTCTCCCAGGAGTAACCCCTTGTCTCTGTCTGGGGACAGGATGCAAAGGGGCCCAATTCCAGCAGCCATTCTGTGGGGCTCAGGACCCCACTTACAGGGTCGTGACCCCTGAGACTGGGCCACGGGGGCCACAGGGACCATGGAAGGCTGTTTCTGCAAAAAGAGAGAGTAGCTGCGCCAGCTTTGGAGAAGCTAGAGATCAATCCTTGTATGGGTTGGAGGAACAACGGGAGGGGAAAGAAGGAAGCAACAGAAAGACAAGACAGGCCCAGGTAAAGGTTTGATTCTCTGACTGTTGCATTTAATAACATTGACATTTTAAGGGCCAGGGAGAGGGTGGGGGGCTTGAGTGGGTGACTCAGTTCTTGGGTTTCCTGCTGCCATTGTGGGGTTCTGAGCTATTTTCTGCAAGGCTGCATGAATACAAGCCTTTCCCTGAGAGGATGTCAGAAACTTAAAGTAACAAGAAATAGAGCTTTTATAGGCAAAGGGGTGGAGGTGGAAAAAAGTCCTATTTCTTGGACCAACGATGCCCACGCATTTCTGAGTTGGTTACGGAGGACTTTTCCTGGGACACTTGTCGTCCTCATATTTGTGTTGCTCTCTGGGTTCTTTGGAACGTAGGGAGACCAGACCCTAGTTTCTGGCCACTGGACTTTAAATCTAGGCAAGTCAGATATAATTAAGACATCAAAGGGCCTGGTAGATAATAAATAGTGTGAAGACTGTGTCCAAGAGAGTGTGCAGTTTTACTTGACAAAGTTACACAGATACTAAGAACAGTACTTAGACCAAGATGAAGTGTCTGTAGCTGATGGGAACCAGGCTCACTGAATTGCATTTATGATCCCTTTCCGTGTCAGCGGCTGACCTTCTGAGTATCTCAGTCAAGTATTTAACTTCCCTGAGTTTCCACCCATCTAGTTTCCCAAAGGAGACAATGCAGTGTGTCTCAGAAAAAATGTTTCAGTATTCTCTTAGGAGAATGTAAGCATTATTACAAGGATTGTTCCTGGCACGGACGGTGATAGTGATGACGTGTTGATTCAGGACTAAAGAACATTCTACCCAGTGGCTATTCATCTGAAGGAGGGAAAAAATCCATCCTAGACCACTCCACTGGCCCATTGACCTTGGGTCATTTATCTCTGGGCTCTCCCTTTGCCCTCCTTCCCCCAAATTCTATAACCAGCAGGGGCCCGGTTTCCCTGTCTTTGAGAAAGAAGAGCAGACGGAGAGGGTGAAATTCCACAGTTCTGAGGTTAGAACCCAGGTAGGCCCCTTGAAGAACTCTCTGTCTATAAGATTAGTTGAGAAGGAGATGTGACAGATTGTTAGTAGCAGGGCTTCTTTTCTGATTTTGTTTTGTTTTGTTTTTGGCCTTGCCGCTTGGCTTGTGGGATCTTAGTTCCCCGACTGGGGATCGAACCTGAGTCCCTTCCAGTGGAAGCTCGGAGTCCTAACCACTGGACCGCCAGGGGGGAATTCCCAGTACCAGGGCTTCTTAATAAACTTTTGAAATAAAAAAAATATATGTTTACATATTTGTTGTTTTTAGGAGGGAATTTATATACTTTAACATATCATTTCACAAATTCTGAGAATAAACCTGTTTTCATGTATTCAGTCTAAATATGAATGGGTCATTGGTGGAACAGAAGTGTCAGGGAGAAAAACCTTTTTCTCTATCCTGTTTAGTGTTTTTCTTGGGGGCCTGCAAATTAAATCGACAAAAGACAAGTTAGCAAGAGAAGAAAACAGATTTAATTACCTATTTAGGCAGGGGAGTTCACTAGGAAATGTGACTCAAGGAGGTGGTTAGATTTTAGGGCTTCTACACCATAATCATAGGGGATGGGGAGGGGCAAAGGGGCACTTCTGGAAGAACAGATGACTTTTTTGTAAGATAAATGGGCTCATAGGAGAAGAGATAGGAAATATGGTAGTTTTGTGACACTGTCTGTTTGGGTGAGGTGCTTCTGTCTCTAGAATAGATTAGAGTTGCTCCCTGGAAAGGGATTTATGACAAACGAGTTCTTCGGGAAGGCAATGCTTTTAGGCAGATAAGGGATTTCAAGAACGCAAATGTCTTCAGCTCAAAATAATTCTTATGCCAAAGTGGCATATTTTCAGGTGGCAGGTCCTGTTCCCCTTCATTTATGTCCCAAATTCTAATACTACAATTTCTCTGTTCAAGACTCTTCAACAGCTTCTCATTTGACTTAGCATAAAACCCGAGTCTTTACCACGGCCCCCCTCCTCCACCCTCAGCCCCACCCAATGCTGCTCTTCACAAGGGATGGAGTGGGGAGTGGGGAGTGGGTCTGGACTCCGGACCACATCAGTCCTCTTGCCACTGGGAAGGCTCCTCCCCAGGGCTTCCCAGACCTCCAGGGAAGGCGAGGCCTGGAGGGTCCCATTCTTGTCTTTCCACTTTCTTCTTAGCACCTCTCACATCTGATGTATATTTACCTGTTTAGTGCATGGGAAGGCAAGGTCCCTGAGAAAAAGGGCTTTGTTTTGTTCACTTCTGTGCCCACACTGCCCCGCCCCCCCGGCACATAGTAGGGCAAAAAATTGTGAGCAGGGCAGACTCTACCGCTGTCCCTCAATAGCTTACTGTTTAGAGGGAGGGAGAGTCAACAGGAAAAGGGTACCTAATCTCTGGTACAGTGCGTGCCAGGGGGGGCAGCAGCTCTGGAGCAGGTGCCTGGCTTGCCCAGCGCGAGGCTTCATGAGATTGCAGTGAGGGGTGGGGGGGCTGGGTAGAAGGAGCATATCTTTGTTCTTCCCACCTCTCCAGGTTTGTAGAATTAGGCTGAGTGGAGGCACTGAAATACTGTTCCCTATGCAAGACCACTTGTTATGAATCTTTTGTCTGCTTTGATTTAATTCCCGGAAGATTCAAGTATCATTTTGTCAGTGTAAAAAAAGAAGTTCTTGTTTGTGTGCTATCTGTATGAACTCCCGGGGCGGTTTATATGAATGAGGAGGAGGATGTTATCAGTCGGGGGTGTGGTGGATTGTAACCACCTGCGCTGACATCTCTCTTCTTTCTAGGTAGCGTTCTTTCTCCTTCAGCAAACTGCTCTGTTACTCCATGGGGTGCACAAGCTAATAAATTATTCTTAAGCCAGCCTCAATTGGGAATCTGTCCCTTGCAAATGACAGACTAGTACAGGGACTATATTATGTTGACAGTGGGTTCATAAATGGATTGAATGAAGATAGCTTTTTCTGACATTTGTCTGTTCTCCTTAATATTTAGTATGGCATTTAACACAGAGTAGGTGCTCAAAAAATTAGATGACTTGATATCCTTAACACACAAACACATACACAAAGAGAATAGAAAAGTATATTTTGACCAAAGCTGCAATCTTGGACGAGTATTGATTAGGAGTGTTTTGTTTTCTAGTGTGGTATTGCTGTCAAAATCCAGTGATGGCAGAATATGTACTCCTAGAAGAATTGTTTCTCATTTTATATTGGCTAAGACTATCCTTCATTTTCTTGCAAATAACCATCTTACAAAAAAGACCAGAAGATATAACCTCAAAATGAATTCCCAGAGGGGAGGAGATGCAGTTTGATGGGTATAATAATAACAGTAACAATAATTACAGCACAACATTGACAATGCAAAGGGGTTTAAATGCTTTACATAATCCTTTCACTGAGTCTTCACAGTTATCTGTCCTGTAGAAATTCTCATTCCCATTTTACCGAAGAGGAAACAGAGGCTTATAGAGATTGATTTAAATGAAAATTGGAGCTAGAGCCTAGAGAATAGCCTGGAATTCCTGCTGGGCTCCCTTGGGAGTTGTCCCTATTGCTGGGGGAAGATCATTGACCTCTCAGGGCCTTCTCTGAAGATTTGGGATTGTTTTGCCATCTCAAAGGCTTAAGGAGATTTATCATTGTTTTTAAACTTTCTAAGCTCAAGGTGCCCGTGCAAAAAGTCTGGAGGCCCTGATTCTTTCCAACTCCAAATGGCAGGAACAGCTTTCCAAACCCAAATCCAAAACACTTTACAAGTAGGGTGACTTGTGTTACAGGGCAAATGCCCTGATAAATGAGATTCATCAGAAAATTCATCAAGTTTCCTTTTCTCCAGCTTATAACTTCAAAGGGCCTCATAGAAATGAATCCATAAATGCCATGTAGACTTTCAATAACATTCTGCCACCAGAAATTGACCAGTGAGTTGTGACGGTCCTTGGACACTTCTTGCGCCGTCTTGATTTCTCCAAGTACTTCTTTTTCTAAAATTGGCTCACTTACTTTCCTTCCAGACCAAGTTGGGGGGTGGAGCGTGGGGAGGAGTTATATTATCTGAAATCCCGAATCAAGCACCAGGATAGGCAAATTTCACTTTTCTTTCCCTCAACTTTGAAATCGGCTCTCATCGGTGTTATCAGGCTGTGATAAGCCAACCTGATTTGGTGGTGGATTGGTATTGGGATGAACCAGGTTAACTTAATCTCCTTTTTAGTAACCGAGAGTTTTGGGAATATTGACTGTGAACATTCAGACAATGTTATTGTAAAGACACTTTCTCCATGTCCTGCTAGGAAACACGGAACCCTCACCTTCCGAGGTGGAGTTAGGAAGATTACGGGACCCATGTGCATGGTTATGATCAAGAATTCGAGCGTATTGGCCCGTCTACCGCACCAAAGAAATCCGGATTCTAACACAACTGGGGTTTTACGGGTGCGCGGAATGTGTGGGAGACTTGGGTGTCAGGCACCGTTAATGGGCCATGAACGATGGGAACATTTCTGCCTCTTTCATCTTCACCCTGAAGGTCCCCCTCACGCTGCCCCAATGAAAATGTGCTAGGAGGAAAAGGAGTTGGGATAATAATTTCCTTTCTTTCCCTCCTGTTGGCTTCTGCTGGCAAGTTGTCCTTTAATAAAAAGCATGATGGGCAAGTGTGAGAGCGTCTAGCTTGAAGCTGGAGACAAAACCCCATCGGGGAATGCCAGACGGTCCACCGGGGGAAACTGAACACCGACTCCCTTCCCCACCCAAGGCAGCCTCCTCCCTACCGCCACTCACCGGCTGCACTGGCTCGTCTAAACCCAGACCCTCGAAGCTGAAGATTTTCAAAGAAGGAGGGTGAGTCGCTGCAGCTGCTGCAGCAAACAAAAGCAAACAGATTAAATTAATTTAGGCTTCAAAATCAGTCCCATTCTCTAATTCATAAAATACCTCAAACACGGAGAGAAATGTCATCTCCCAGATGATTGAGGCTAATCCACTTTATCTCTTTTTTTCTCTCGCATCTGAATGCAAACCATCAAGACATACCTCGCCAGTCAAAATAAACTCCTCATTCCAAACGCTTCCGTCAGCTTTTAATAAGTCTTCTCGGCTCCGTACACAAAATAAACTCCTGCTTCGACCGCGCTCAACGGGCTGTGTGCAAAAAGAAGAGGGACGATGTACTCATTACAGACTGTTAAATTGCCAGCAATTAAAAGGTATGGCCCGTGGAAACACTGCAAAACAGCAGTTAGTGTCATTGTCTTCTCATTAACAAGATTGTTATTTTAGCTCTCCAGGTACCAGGCTTCAGAAACAAAACATTCTTGGCTCCTGGGGTACTCCAGGAAAACAGGGAGTTGTTGACAGCTAGGACTTGTGGAAAGGACCGTTTATACTATAAATAAATTTGCACATCCTTGTGGTTGCAATAAATACACTTCCACACCCATTCTATTGGACTAGATGCAGAAACCATTTACAGGGAAGTCAAAAAGTCTTGCCCACAGCAAACAACACTTGTCCTACTTATGAGGTCAAAGCGGGTGCTGCTGAGTAATGAATGCCTCCCCTTGGGACACAGAAATTTGGATTTTTTCCCTGCAAACAGGCTCTGTGGTCGACGCCACAGGCGCAGGGCTGGAAGGGATTGTGGAGGCTGTTACTTGTGCTCAGCCTGAGCTCCTCACTGCTTGGCAATCATTTAAAAAATGATGACCCAAATCTTTGCCTTTCGCCAAGTGTGAGTACTTTGTGGCGAAGAGGAATGCAGCTCTTTGATTCCTGCATTCCTCCTGGTTTCCCTGTGTGGGTGGAAAAAAAGGCCAAGAATGTGAGTGATACAAAATCTCTTATGTTCTAAAGAAACCAAAGGAAGCAATGTATCTTTCCTATTCTGCCAAGATACAATTTTAAGTTTGATGCCCATGTGATTTTTCTTTCATGTGATTGAGGCCTTCATGGTTTTCCTTATGACATCACCAGAAAATGTAAAACGCTGATTTTCTTTTTAAGTGAATGGGGTGGGGGGAAAGTCCCTTTTAAGAGACTAGGCACAAGGGATGTTTTCCTAATTATAAAGACAGTATTTACTGTAAGATTAAAAGTATAATTGCAGTTGCTTAAGGCTTGAACCGTTTTCAGGGAAAAAGTCCCTAAAGTTACTTTCTCAGTAAATTTCTCAGGGGCCTACTGTTTATTTTACCCTGAGCCATAAATTTCCTCTTAAATGCAGTCTTTTGCATTGACATTAGGTGGTGAGAGACCAAGATCATCTTGCAGTTTTAATGATATGCTGGTTTACACTTTAATGGCCAACTTCCATTTTTCAGGATTTTGCTAGATAAGACCATACAATGCTTTGTTAATTAAACTTGATCTTAGGAAACGTGTACATTTTATACAAAATAAACACATGCCCTGAAATTGGTTGTTTTTGATGAAAGGCTCTCCCTAGAAATATCCTGTGTGGAGAGAAAAATAAAACCACTTTCAGCTAGAGAGAACCAAACACCAAATACCTTGAAAATCAGATGTTTTGCTCCTTATTAAGTCAGATTTAAGAGCATTACTAAGTTATATAGCCTGACTGATATTTTCACTTTTTTGGAAGAGGGACAAGTCTGGGCATTAAACGCGTAACAGCAATTATTATCTGCATGTGGATTTAATTAGGAAAGAAGTCAGGTTTTTATTTTTCGTAATTGTCATCGTCATGACCCAGTCTCCATGTCAAGCTTGGCACTGAGCGGAAAGGCTCACAGGGCCTCCAGCCCTCCCAGGCTTCTTGCCTCAGCGCACTCCCTTCTCCTTGCCCAATATTTCTTCTTTTAGCTTCTAGTGGGACCTTCTGAAAACTGATTATTTGGAGGAGCTTAGTAAGGCTCTTAGGGAGAAGAACAACTTTAATGAGTTCTAGGAGATAGGAATCCTCAAGACCCAGGACTGAAATCCAGTCTGGGGAAATGTGATGATTCCTTTTGCTCTGACTATAGCTCCGTGCATGAGGGTAGAATATCTATGCAAACACCAGGGAGGGTTGTTCCAATTTCCTGTAGTCTCGTGTGTGTGTGTGTGTGTGTGTGTGTGTGTGTGTGTGTGTGAAGAACTATAGTGAATCCGATGGCCCTCTTTGCCTCTCTTTAATGTTAGCTTGTTTAGAACTTGCTTTCTTCCAAAATGGATTTGAGGCAGCTTCCAAAACACACAACCAGGTAAAAATCAAGAAAACACAATGGGAAGAAAATAAGTCTAGAGCAAGATTTGGGGCTTTTGTGGGCCCTCCCTGGCGGTCCACTTGTTAAGGTCCAGTTGTTAACACTCCGTGCTGCCAATGCAGGGGACCTGGGTTCGATCCCTGGTGGGGGAACTAAGATCCGGCATGCCACACAGCGTGGCCAAAAAATTAGAAAAACAAAAGAAACAAAAAACTGAATCACTTTGCTGTACACCTGAAACTAACACAACATAATTAAAAAGAAAAAAAAAAAGATTTGGGGCTTTTTGGCCCACACAGTTTCTGCTACAAGTATCAACTCTGCTGTTGTGTTGCCACAGCAGCTGTAGAAAACAGTCAAGGGGTCTATTGTGTTCACTGGAACCATAAACAGGCAGCAGGCAGGATTTGCCCGTGAACTGCTGTTTTCCGACCCCTGGTCAAGACTCAGAATGTTAAAATTAAGTAACGAAAATATATTAGGGTGAACTGTATAACTGAAGGGCCTGCATAATTGCTCAATGGGGTCTAAATTCAGCTGTGAGTTTCCTGAAGGTCAAAGCAAAGAGGAACGCTGGCCTTACGTTTATTATTTTTTTAAATTTATTTATTTTATTTATTCATTTTTGGCTGCATTGGGTCTTCATTGCTGCGCACGGGCTTTCTCTAGTTGCGGTGAGCAGGGGCTACTCTTTGTTGCGGTGCGCGGGCTTCAGTAGTTGTAGCACGTGGGCTCAGTAGTTGTGGCTCACGGGCTCTAGAGCGCAGGCTCAGTAGTTGTGGCGCACGGGCTTAGTTGCTCTGAGGCATGTGGGATCTTCCCAGACCAGGGTTCGAACCCGTGTCGCCTGCATTGGCAGGCGGATTCTCAACCACTGCGCCACCAGGGAAGTCCCAGTTTTACGTTAAAAATCTCACTTTCCACAAGATGAAAGCACACCAGTTGCTCTGGAGGAATTCTGGCCTTGTGGTTTTGATCATTTCCTAGAGACCTGAGAAAGGGGCGTTATGTGGGATAAGGCAGGGGTCCCCAACCCCTGGGCCGCAGACTGGTACCGGTCCACGGCCTGTTAGGAACCAGGCCGCACGGCAGGAGGTGAGCAGAGGGGGACCAAGCGGAGCTTCTTCTGCCGCTCCCCATCGCTCGCATTACCGCCTGAGCCATCCCCTCCCCCGTCCGTGGAAAAACTGTCTTCCATGAAACGGGTCCCTGGTGCCAAAATGGTTGGGGACTGCTGGTATAAGGGACAAAGTCCACAGCGTCGTATTTTCAACAGCCAGGTTCATGGAGCTGCTGTTAAGCATCCCTCCAAGTGAGCCAAGGGCATGATTCCAAAGCACGGTCCAGAAAATGCAAATCTGAGGACATGAGACACTTTACTTGGATTGCCGGTGGTCTGGGCTGGAATCAAAGTAAAATGGAGACCATTTAGCTAAAGGAACGAGTTGCATGCTTGTCACCCAGACAGTCCCCCCTGAATACTGAGTCGTTGAGCTCCCACCCAGCTTCAGGCTGGTGTCAGGATTCCCCTGTGGCCACAAGGTGCTCATTCAACCAGGGCAATTATGTTCCCACTCATTCTTTCAGGTTCAGGACCAATCAGGCTTAGGTCCCCGTTCCTGCTCTATCATAAAACATAAAAGAAGGCAGATGGCAATTATTTTCATGTCTTGTTATTACTTCACCCCCTTGATGACTGGTGCCATATTGATCACCATTTATTCAGTGGTTTCTAGGTGCCAGGGACTTGGCTAAGCACTCTCTGTGCGTGATCTCATTTTCATCCTCACAGCCCCATGGGGATACAGGCTACTGTTCTTATTCCTTTTCTTTCAGATGAGAAAATTGAGGCTCAGAGAGATAGTAGCTTACCTGGCATCACTCATGAAGTATTTGGATATGAACATAGGCTTTATCTGGTTCTTTGATTTTTTTAGACTTTTTTTGAAATTGAAGTATGGTTGATGTATAATAGTATATAAGTTATAGGTGTACAATATAGTGATTCACAATTTTTTAAAAGGTTATGCGCCATTTATAGTTATTATAAAATATTGGCTAGATTTCCTGGTTGTACTATATATCCTTGTAGCTTATTTATTTTATACAGAGTATTTTGTGCCTCTTAAGCCCCTACCCATAATTTGCCCCTCCCCTCTTCCCTCTCCCCACTGGTAACCACTAGTTCTCTATATCTGTGAGTCAGCTTCTTTTTTGTTATATTCACTAGTTTGTTGCTGTTGTTTTCTTTTTTTTTTTTTTTTTCTTTTTTTCTTGCCACGCTCCGTGGCCTGTGGGAATCTTAGTTCCCCCACCAGGGATCGAACCCGTGCCCCCTGCAGTGGAAGTGTGGAGTCCTAACCACTGGACTGCCAGGGAATTCCCATTTGTTGTATTTTTTACATTCCACATATAAGCATCTATATGCTTATATAGACTCTTAACCAAGGCCCTTCATGACCATCTCTCTCAGTGTTCTCACGACTTCCTGGTTTCCTGACCTTGACTTGCCTCTGCTGACTTCCCCGTGGTCTTCAGATTTCCTGGATGCTGAGGCTCGCTTGTCTGTTACTGGTTACTTTTGGGAGTGGCTCTTCTAGAACCCTTACCAGGCCTTGGTGTCTCATCATAGAGTCCTGTTCAGGTTTTCACCTTAATCACTCGGTTCTTGACCCTTTACCTGGCTTCTCCTTTCAGAATGGCCTCACTGCCTCCCCACCACCTTTTCTTGGTCATACTTGTCATTACTACTACTGCCATTCCAGTGTAAACAAAGATGGACTTTCCAGTTCTTGTGCAATTCCTACAATCTTCACAGCTGTGGTCTACATCTGGTTTTCTAATGACCAAAAATAGTAGAGGCATAGTCAACCTCTCAGTGACACATGTGAGATAACACATGGAATACCAGAATGTCCTTCTTTTTTTTTTTTAATTTATATTATTTATTTATTTTTGGCTGCATTGGGTCTTCGTTGCTGCGCACGGGCTTTCTCTAGTTGCGGTGAGTGGGGTCTACTCTTCGTTGGTGCACGGGCTTCTCATTGCAGTGGCTTCTCTTGTTGTGGAGCATGGGCTCTAGGCACGCGGGCTTCGGTAGTTGTGGCACGTGGTCTCGGTAGTTGTGGCTCGTGGGCTCTAGAGTGCAGGCTCAGTAGTTGTGGCACACGGGCTTAGTTGCTCTGTGGCATGTAGTATCTTCCTGGACCAGGGCTCGAACTTGTGTCCCCTGCATTGGCAGGTGGATTCTTAACCACTGTGCCACCAGGCAAGTCCAGAATGTCTTTCTTAATGTGGCAGTTCTCTTCAGATATTAACAGAGACTTCATAATAATATTGGTAGCTTTTCATTGGCCTGGCCATGCCCCACAAATGGGGAATGTTAGTAATTTTCCATGACCAGCTCTGGGCTACAGAGAATGTTATTAAATAAACCATTAAAGATAGAAAGATTCCTGAAATGGCCAGCATTTTCTGTTCCCAGCGATGAAAACCAAATATGCTATTCACATTGCAGACATGTATAACTTATTGGACTGTTTCAAGGACACAGTGGGATGGAATCAGTGACTAAGAGAGAAAAGAAAATAAAATCCATTCATTCATCCTTTCATAGACTGGCTGAGAGAAAGCCAAGGTCGTAGCTAGGAAGATAATTTGAGGGCCAAGTCTAAAGAGAGGGGCAAACCAGAAATGGAAGAATGAACAATGATGTCAAAAGCCAGAAGACTTGAGAGCTGCATGGAATGTGGCCTGAGGAATGGGTCAGGGTGAGAAGTTCAAAATTAAGGCTCTGGACAGCGGGAGCATAAACGCTACGTGGCATGGGGGCCGCCTTGGCTGCATAGGGACCAAGTGTGGTGACTCAGTGGCCCCTGAATAGGGTGATTCACAAGTTGTAAGAGTTACTCCTTTGCTCTCAACTGATGCTTTACTCAATTCTCACAAAGTCTGAAATCTCATTAAAATAATAACTTTAGACACTTCCTGGAGAAGTGGAATAGCTTATCTTGAAAAATTTCAGTGGAGCTTTGCAAGTTGTATCAATTATCTACTGGTTAATGGCACATTTCTGTAATGGTGAATCTGTTCTTCAAAAAGCAGAAAATGAAAGCAGTCCTCTTCACATTGCAAACTTAAACTTTATGTGGCGGCATAGTGACCCAGTTAGAATACCGCTTCTTAATGCAAAATGTTCAACCAGTTCACAAAAGGGAGACAAAAAATGTCATGACCTCCCGTGAGTTATGTTAATTTTACACAAAACTCAGTAAAATTTGAAGGCCTTGGTGTTGGTGGACCAGTCAGTGAGATGTTGGCTTGTGTATGATGGGTGTTTCTCTCTATTTGCCCAGCTTTGAGGAAGTTGTGTTAGGGAGAGAGAGAGAGAGAGACTTCCCTAAGCCCCCAGGGGAGAACTTCTTCAGAGCAGAACCAAGTTTGGCAAATCTCTGAGGTCTGGAGTGAAATACAATAAAATTTGCATTTATATAGCACTCCTTATGCTCTTGCTTTATATGTGCCATCCATATTAAATAAAAACACAATTAAGAGTTAGTTCTAAAATACCAGGTCAAACATATCAAACAAAATCAGGAATGGCAATTAGTGCTAGAATACCAGAACAAACAGATGGCTATTGAGTTTGGATTTAAGAAGAGAAATAGGATGTGCCAGCTGCATATCAATAGAGGAGAAAGTAGTTCTGGAGCTTGGGCAGACGGGCTGGAGGTTGGGCCACAGAAAGAGCCAAGATGCGACAGTGATCAGGGCTGTGCAGAGGCCTTATTAGAGGTCATGAAAATTCAGTGCAGCCAAAATTTTGGGGCATGTCCTATGGGTCAGGTGCTATGCCCTGTGCTGAGGACCCGAAGACAATCAGACTTGAATCCTGTCTTCAAGCCACTGAGGGTCCAGTTAAAAGGAAGAACACATGCGTGAAACCCCTTGAGGGAGCTTCACTATTTGTGGAGGTAAAAGACTTTATTCCAGATATTAAATAAGCCTGTGATGCTCGACCTAAAAGCTGAAAAGAAATTCAGCTCAGATCCCTTACTTGGCTCTTATCTGCTCTGAAACCCCAAAAGCTCTGAAAACAAAAAAGATTTTCTTAAGATGAAGCTCAAGCTTTATGATCTTAATCTGTCCGACTTGGTGTGAATATTCTTACGATTCACTGCAGAAACATTGATGTGTTTGATTAGGGGGGCTTATCCCCGACTCTGCTGGGTGTGTTATATCTAATCTAACATGGTGGTGTGCACTGTATTACCTTTCTAAAATCCAAAAAGGTCTGAATCCTGAAATATTTGCATCCGACTCCAAAGGTTTTAGATAAAGGGTTATGACCCGTCGTAAAATGTTTTCTTTCCTGACCTCCATTTCTTTTTTTTTTTTTTAAAGGGGTTGATCCCTTCTTCTTATTTTTAATTAATTAATTAATTAATTAATTAATTAATTTGTGGTTGTGTTGGGTCTTCGTTTCTGTGCGAGGGCTTTCTCTAGTTGCGGCAAGTGGGGGCCACTCTTCATCGCGGTGCGCGGGCCTCTCACCGTTGCGGCCTCTCTTGCTGCGGAGCACGGGCTCCAGACGCGCAGCCTCAGTAGTTGTGGCTCACGGGCCCAGTTGCTCCGCGGCATGTGGGATCTTCCCAGACCAGGGCTCGAACCCGTGTCCCCCGCATTAGCAGGCAGACTCTCAACCACTGCGCCACCAGGGAAGCCCCTGACCTCCATTTCTTCAGGATGCATTCCCTATTCATTCAATATCTGGCTTTGTTCCCCAGGATCCAGCTGAAATTGCTCTCACCATGGCCTCTTTTTGCCAGAGTCCCTAGTTTTTTGTTTGTCTTAATGCTCCTAGATCCAGTGGCAAAGGGGTAACATTCCCTTTTGTACAGACTCTTTCCTTGGCTTCCTTCCAGGATGCTGTGGTATTTACACTTCCCTGCAGCCTCCTGCTCAAACCTCTGTTTTGTCTGCACCTTTCCTTATGTCAGTGCTCCCCACAGGGCCTCGCTCATAGTAGGTTCTAAGAAATACTTGCAGTGAAGGAACTCCCCAGGCCTGGATCTCTAGTTTGTGCTCACTGCTCTCCCCGGGAGAGTTCATCCCTTCTCAGCTGCCCCACTGGGTTGGGGTCCTGAATCTACATATGCAGGTCTGACCTTTCACCAGAATTCCTTTTCCATTGTTGTGGACGTTTACCGATCTCTTTTCCTAATCGTCTTGCTAGCACCTCATTTTCAACATCTCCCCTCAAAAGTCACACACACACACACACACACACAAATGCACGCGCATGTGTGTGTGTGTGTGTGTGTATGTGTGTGTGAACTGGTAGGAAGGGAACTGGGTGAGTGAGTGCTGGCTGCTGGACAGAAGGAGAGAGACTTTTTTTTAAACTGTATCTTTCGAATGTTGTACCTCTGCAGGTATTACTTAAAAATAAAGTCACTTATTTTTCAAAAAGAAAAAGGTTTATGACATACTGGAAAAGGCAAAACCATGAAGATGGTAAAAAGTTCAGTAGATAGCAGGGGGTTGGGGGGAGGGAGGACCAAAGGGAGCACAGGGGATTTTGAGGGCAGTGAAATGATACTGTCTGATACTGTAAATGGGGGATACGTGTCGTTATACCGTCGTCAAAGCCCACAAAATGTACAACAGCCAGAGTGAACCCTAATGTAAACCGTGGACTTTGGAGGAGGCTTATGTGGTGTCAATGCAGGTTCATGGATTAGAACGAATGTACCACTTGTAGGATGTCGATAGTAGGGCAGGTGTATGTGTGCAGGGACGGGGGGTATGTAGGAACTTTCTGTACTTTCTGCTCAGTTTTGCTACGAACTTAAAGCTGCTCTAAAAAATAAAGTCTATTAATTGAAAAAAGAAAAGAAAAGGAAAGAGCTTGTACTAAGCTTGAGTGCTGGGACTTTGCCTGGGAGGCTTACCATATTTATACTAATTGTAGTAAGTGTGGACAAACTGAAGATTCCTAGGAGGAGGAAACAGTCTGCTTCTACCAACATCCCATCTCTGTCCACTCACCCAGGCTGGGTCCACTGGAGGCCCTGTTAACTTGGCTGGGCCCTCCAGGTCTAGTGAATCTGGGCCTTCCTTTGGAAGGGCCTTTGCACTTGGCTTTGTGTGTGAGCTTGGGGCCACCTCTGTGGGTCAGGCTCCCTTGAGCTCCCCCCTGGGATACTCCAACAGTTTCCTGAATTAGACATTTCTCCTGGACTTTCTGCTACTTTCTCTACAATCCTATACAACATTGCTGGATTAAAATGCATTTCCCTGCTTTCTTCATATCACTTCTCTCCTCAAAGAAACCCATAATCCCTCTTACATCAAGTCTGGGCTCCTTCCTGACTCAGGGGGACCCCCGTTTGCCATCCACACCTTCTTGCCACCCGTCTTTCTAACTTGTCCCAATTCATCCCCCAGAAGCCTCTCTGCCTCACGCGCTTCTGCGGGCTGGAAATCCTCGAATCTTCCTCCCCACTCACTCTCTATCCCAAGTCCAGCTCCTGTGTGGACTTGGAATTACTTTTTTCTTCTAGAGCCTAGGGCCATGCTGGAAGGGCAGCACTGAACTCTGATCTTCTGGGTTTGGTGTTCCTGGGAGTGTGTGAGTGAGCACTCATACGTAGAAATGAAATCTACACACCTGGAAGGGACAGTTGTGTGACTTCTGCCCGTGTGTCCTGTACCCCAGGCCGCTGCCAGTTTGCTGAGGGGGCATCGCTGGGGTTTCGGCTTGTGGAACAAATCCTGAAAAAGACCTTGGTGACCATCAACTCAGATTCTAGGCAGCCTCCAGCAGAAGGTTATTTCAAAACTGTCTCCTTCTAGGGTCTCTAGGGGACCCTGTAGCTTCTCCAGAGAGGCAGAGGCTTTTCAGAGACAGGGTTATGGTATAAGATTAATCTCTCTGAGCTGTGGTCCATATATGTTTGTAGGAAGTGCGTTTTATACTTGCCCTCCAACTTTTCATAACTCTTACAAAGCTCAGGAGCGACAAGAATATGAACAAATCACGTGAACTATGGGCAGAATTCAGCCTGCTGCCTGTTTTTGTATCGCCTGCAAGCTAAGAATGGTTTTTATATTTTTTAAGTGTTGATGAAAATGAAAAGAGTACCTTATAACACATGAACAGCAGAAGAAATTCAAATTTCAGTGTCCATAAAAAAAGTTTTTTTGGAACATAGTCCCCATGGATTCCTTCGCTTACTGTCTGCAGCTGCTTTGTGCTATCACAGCAGACGTGAGAGAGGGCAACAGACAGAATGGCCTGCGAAAGCCAAATATTAACTGTCCTGTAAGTTGCTGATCTCTAATTTGAACATTAATGCACATAAGACATTCTGATCATGGCCGTGATCTTTCTGAAGGGAACTGGGGCTTTGAGCTTTCTAATTGCCAGGCCCTGGAGTTACAGGACCCCAGGGAGGCACCATTCGCGTAAAATATGATGGGAAAACTAAGACCCCACGCAACCAAATAAATAAAATAAATTAAAAAAAAATACAATGGGCAGAGTGCCCCCTGGAGGAGGCCCCAGATCTGCCGCAGCCCAGGCAGGGGGTCGGGGAGGAAAGGCCTGATTCTGATCATGGCCCAGCTAAGAGCTCCCTGGCTGTGCAGCTCGGGGCAGATGGCCTAACTGCTCTGGGCATCAGACCCTCCCATCTGCACAAGGAGAGGGTTGTACTCTCTGTGGCTCTCAAACGTCCTCCCTCCCTCTCTGCTTCTTCTTAGCAGAATCTTTACTCAAATGAATTCTCACATAGACCCCCTAACACATTAAACAGCTAAAAGTGGAGCAACCCTGTTAGAAGCAGTGCCGGCCTGAGTCCCTCAGTGGAGGATGGCCCCCGAGAAATTTGAAAGCTCCTCCCAGGCCTATCAGGTACGGGTTCTGTGGGTCTAGGTCCTCCTCACAGAGCAGCCCAAACCCACAGCTGGATTAGACTGGTTCTCTTCAGAGAGCCTGTTGGGACCAGCTGAGCAGTGCCACATGCTCTGAGGCCATGTAATCTGGCCATGTATTCTGGCCCCGTCAACCAGAATTTTCCCTGGTGCTGGCTCTTCCCCTCAGGGAGTCAATCATCATTCAGATGCTGATAACAACAGCTAGAGAATATTATGCTTAGGGAAATAAGACAGACAGAGAAAGACAAATACTATATGATATCATTTACATGTGGAATCTAAAAAAATAATACAAATGAATCTATATACAGAACAGAAACAGACTCACAGACATAGAAAAAAACTTACGGTTACCAAAGGGGAAGAGGGGGGGAGATAAATTAGGAGTACAGGGTTAACAGATACAAACTACTATACATAAAAATAGATAAGCAACAAGGATTTACCCTATAGCACAGGGGATTAATCTATAATGGAATGTAATCTGCAAAAAACACCCAAATCACTATCTGTACACCTGAAACTAATGCAATATTGTAAATCAACTATACTTCAAAGATGAAAAAAAAAAAACTACAATTTCCTGAGCACTTACGATTTGCCCTCAATGATGCACCTTTTGTCATTTAATACAGACAACAACCCAACGAAGTAGGTACTAGAATTACTCCCATTTTACAAATGAGACACACACAGAGGACACAGTCGTAGAGAGTGTCCTGCACGAGGACATGCCACTGTGAGATGTGGAAGCTGGGCACAGACCCAGGCAGTGTGACATCAAAGCCCATTCCTTTACAGGGAGTATGGATGCCTCATTCCTCTTGGGCTACTTTTAGTCAACAGGTATGAGGATTTATTTATAATTCTCACTTGCTGTGTGACTTCGGGGGACAGACTTAACCTTTCTAAGCTTCCGTTTCCTCATTGGTCAAATGGGAATAATGATAGGATCAATAATATTATTGTGTGGATTAGTGGGATAAAACATTAGTGAGTGAGAGTTAGTGCCTGGCATTACTCAGTGCTCAATAACCAATACCTTCTGTTATTATCCCCGATCGTCATCCCCGCCTCTCGCCTTTTCTGTTCCTCTGAACAAGAGGCTCGGAGCCTTTCCATATAAACATAGTCTGCCTGGACCATCTTTAATGTCACGTCCATTGACTTCTTTTTGTTGTTTTTGATTTACAATATTAGTTTCAGGGGTACAACAAAGTGATTCAAAAATTTTGTAGATTACACTCCGTTTCAAGTTATTATAAAATATGGGCTATATTCCCTGTGCTGTACGATATATCCTGTGGCTTATTATTTTATATATAGTAATTGGCACCTCTTAATCCCCTATCCCTATCTTGTCCCTCCCCTCTTCATGTCCACTGATTTTATGGAAGTCGTTTTTAAAGACCCAGTTCCAGCCTGCTTTATTTAGGAGAGTCTAGCTCTTTTCTTTCACCCTAATGGCCAAGGTAGCATCTTGTTTTATTGAACCTCTATCAGTGATCTTATATTCATTGATTGCTCTCTGTGCTTGTCTTACCTTTCATCACCACCACTGTGCTGGGACAGATATTGGCTACCTAGGACAGTAGAAAAAGCATGGGCTTTTTAATCTGAAAGACCCAGGGTTTAAATTCTGAATCTACCCTTGACTAACTGGGTTCTTGGGTATGTTTTCTAAACTCACCAAGCCTCAGTTAGTTCGTCTGTAAAATGGGAACATTAGTTCTTTTCTTACAAGTTACTGTGAGAACTAAATGTGATGACGCTGTGAAAACTCCCCTGGCCCTTTTTTGCACCCATGATGGGGTTGTGCACTCGGTAGTTGCTCTTTAAAAACCGATCGACTGGTAGCTAATGCTGTAAGAAGCAAGGTCAGTTTAAATATTTCTCCAGTTTCCCAACAAACAGTGCAGTCTGTCCCAGGGCGGCTGGAATCAGCTCATGCTCATATCCTTGAGGGGTTTCATCTGTAAGGGGCCATGAGGTCTCTAAAGATAGAGGCCGGTCCTGCCCTCGAGGAGCTGAACATCTGATAGAAGACAGGAGACAGGATTGTGTGTAGGGTCTGCTGGGGTCTCAGGCCAGTGCTCTGGAAGTTCCGAGAGGAGGAACAATCCTGCCTGGTTCTTACCCCACAGATGCTCACAGCCTAGCAGGGCCATGAACAGCCAGGTGCAGGAAGGAGGAACAATCTGAGGGAGGAGGGGGTTTGGTGCCAAATGAGGCTCAGAGGTAGGAAGCAAATGCCTTAGAGTTTAGGAGAGGGACACATCTCTGAGGCATTCTCTAGCTGGGGGTCAGAGGTTAGTGTGTGCAAGTGGAATATTCAGGAATATAGAGTTCGGTTGTGGAGAGTGTCTAGCATAGACAATTCAGATATAAGTGCTCAGGGGTGCCACCTGGGCACCGGAATCTTTTAAATTCCCCAACAGAACTTTCTGTGGTCATGGAAATGTCCTACATTGTAGCCACCAGCTCCATGTGGCTATTGAGTCATTGAAATGTGGCCAGTCTAAGTGAGGGACTGATTTTTTTCTTTGTTGCACTGAAAAAGTCTTTCATTATCCCTCTCCATCCAAACCAGAGGTCATTTCCCCTCTTCAGCCCACTTACAAGGAACTGAATTTTAATTCATTTCAATTTAAATGTCAAATAGCCACATGGAGCTAGTGGCTTCTGCCTTGGACTGCAGAGGCCTAGAGCGGTTAGGGTGGGGATTGCTAGGGAGCTAAGCTCACTCTTTGCATAACTTACATGATTTCGTTGAACCCTGGGAACAGCCCTGTTTCCTGGATGAAGAAGACGAGGCTCAGAGGTCAGGGAACATGCCCAGGGTTTCACAGCCAGGAAATGGCTCTTATCACTAGAGGTGAAGTTGTGCACAGGCAAGGCCAGTTAAGGGCTTTGGACATCAGAGGGCTGCCAGTTGTTCTGTGAGCAAGAAAAGAACCATAGACCCCCGCCAAGGGACCAGAAATGCTGGGAAGCACTTACCTAGCCCCACCTAGGAATCACAGAGCTGACAGGCCCCTGATGGCTGAATTCTAGCAACACAACCTCAAATGGGGAGGAAGAGGTTGGGCCACACAACACCAAATGGCTCAACAATGAATTTTGGCAAGGTAGAATGTTCTAGAACAAAACCAAAACACTGTGTTTTGGAAGGCACAGTTGGGGAGCTCACTGAAGGAGAATTTGGAGCTTTGAAGACATCACTAACCTCAGGTTTGCCTGGCCACACTGATTGCTCAGCCTGCAATAGGGCTCCGTCTACTGAGGTTTCAATAACATACTCACCGTTTTTAGAGACATAAACCATCTTATTTGCATTTGAAATCTTTCCTGGAGAAATCAGGACAATGAAAATGTCCTGCAGAGCCTGTGGAAATCCTTTAGAGCTAAACCCAGAATGGAGATGGTGGGTCTGAGTCTCCCAGAAGAAAGGCACCCATCCAGTGAAGCCGCCTTTAAGGGAGGCTGCTGAGGACGAGACATTTGGTGATGACCAGAATGCCCTCCTACTTGCCAGTGGGAAAACATGATCATAGCTTCAAGGTCAAGTAGGAAGAGAATGAGAGTAGCTGAGAATCCTGCACCCAGGGAAGCCCAGAGGACTTGTTAGCACTACAAATAAGTATCTGAGGCCAATTCATCAACAAGGGACACTGTTGCAGAAATAGGCAAGGAGGGGGAAACAGACAGGACCTGACATTTTAATGATTTTTAAGAATATGCAAGTTGATGACAATGGCTTTCACCCCCTCAAGCCCCACCCCCCAAGACTTTGAGACGCCAGTAGGAAGCTTATGAGATACAAAGGACCCACTCAGAGATGTTGCTTGGTGCCTAGAGTTGAGGTCCTCCATGATGCCTGGGGAACACATGCTTAATCAAATTAATAAACGAGTGAATGAATGAAGAGCAGAACTAGAAGCAAAATGAATAAAGAGTGGGGCTTATTCTGCTTAGTGCAGGCAGAACTGCTTTGAACAAAGATTTTCGTGAAATATTAGGCACATTGGCCCCAGGCCATGTACCTATAGGACATGGGCAGTAAGGTTTGACTGACATACTGCCAAGTTCTCCTTGCAGCTCAGTTTTGGTGACAAGAAGCTTCCCTGAGGAAGAAGTGGAAGATTTATGGGAAGTGATGTCTGGTCTTGGGGCAAAGACTTGAAAGGCTGCTCCAGAGTCTCTCTGGGGAATGTGGGTGGGGAGGTGGAGGGTTGTGGTGGGATGAAGACTTTTTGCCAAGGATGTGGATCAACCTCATAAAAGTAGTACTCTGACACTTAGGGAAAAGATTCTAGGTTTTCATAAGCCCAGTAAGATGGTAAGGTGATGGGTCTGTGTTGGTTTAGGTTCTAATTTAAAGCAGACAAGCATATGGGACAGACAAGTAGTTTTGTCAGAGGTGATCTCAGTAAACATAATGAAGGAGTGGGGAAGTGAGAAAGGGAAGGGAGGAGAGCTAGTAAAGGGTATGTTAAGGACTGATTACCTCTCTGAGCAACTGGGGTTCAATCTGCTAGGAACATTCTGAGATACTGCATATTTGGAATCATGCCATTGAAGATCAGGAAGCTGGGGAAACTTATCCAACTCCGATGGCTGAGGGATGCTCCTGCAGTGTTATTGGCTGGGGCCAAGCATGCTTCTAAGGCCAGAGAATGTCCTCGGGCAGAAAGATGCAGAGAGCCTGTGCATTCATTGAAAGCCTAAAATGGCTTAAAATAACACACATTTATTATCTCTAATACCTCTGGGTCAGGAATCTGGGCATGGTTTCATTTGAGGACCCTCTACTTCAGAGTCTGTCATGAGACTGCAAGAGAAGTGTTGACCAGGATGGGAGTCTCATCTGAAGGCTCAACTGGGGAAGGATCTACTTCTAAACTAACAGACGTGGCTGTGGGCAGGATTCATATCTTCAAGGGCTGTTGGCTGAGAGTCTTGGCTCCTTACTGATTGCTGGCTGGATTCTGCCCAGTTTCTTGCTACGTGGGTCTCTCTAACCTGACAGCTTGCTTTTAAGGACAGCAGGAGAGTCTCCTAACAAAATGGAAGTTAGAATGTTTTGTAACCTCAGCGTGGAAATAACATCCCCTCAACGTTGCAATATTCTGTTGATTAGAAGCAAGTTACTCAAGGGGAGAGAATTACAAAGGCTGTGAATGTTGGGAGGTGGGGCTCATTGGAGCCAATGTGAACAAAACTGACAGCATCAGCTGGGAGCGGGTAAGCAAATTCTGGCAAGGGGAAGGGTGATGGTGAGGAAGGTGAAAGGGTAAGTCACACATGGGGATAGGCTGAGAACCCCAGGGAGCCTTCAGTCTCAGGAGGGGGAGCCCCTTTGGACGGGCAGAGCAGCACTTAGCAGCACCCTGGCTCCTGGGTCTTAGCCCCCAAGGGCATGACTAGAGTTTGCATTCTGAGGGGTGCTCCGCTCTCTGCCTGGCGGTCTTTCTTGTGTTTCCCTTCAGAAGTGTTACAGCTGGACCACAGAGCAATGCTTGGTAGAGGTTGTAGGGCACAGGGAGAGACTGTCCCCTCCTCAAAGTCAACAGAGATGGAATATGGAATGGAACCCTAGCATCTCAAAGTGGGTCACAACCGAAAGGCTTTGCGAGTTCTACCAGCCCTGTGATGAACCCCTCAGCTCAGCTCAAGGAGAGGGTGTCCCCCAGGCTGGGAATTTTCTCCATCCCACTCCTTTCAGGACTATTAGACAGTTTATTCTTACACAGAAATGAAACCTATTTCCCTGAAGCTCCCTTTCATCTTTATCCTCCTTCAGAGAAAGTTAATTCCCTCTTTCACAGGACTGGCCCTCAAAGGGAGAGTCCTGCTTCTTTAGGTGCTCTGTCCTGGTTAAGTGTTAGAGATTGGTGCTCAGAGCTGCATATTGTGTCCTGGATGTGGTCTCTTCAGAGTGGATCTGGGAAGTGGGGGAGCTCCCATCTCCACACAAACCACTCTTCTATTAACCTTGTCCAAGGGCCCGAGAGCCCACTGGTTCCCCCCTCCCAACCCCCGCTGGCTGGTTGTCAAATTCCATTATTTGAAACCTCCAGTCAGTGAATGAATGACCCAAGTTGCCTTCAGTGAGCGGATGCTGAGTCAGATCTCCTCTCTCTCTGGTACCTGGGCGTCTGTTTGTTTGTTCTTGTTGGGGGGAGTGTAAAAAGGAGATTTGTCCATTCTGCATCTCCAAGGAGAGAGATAGCCAGAGTGGTCCTGGGCTTAAGGGGAGAATTTATCTTGCAATTTAATGGTAGGATGACCGTAATGGATATAATAACAATAACTTAAAGCAAAAGTGCAAATGAAACTGCTCAGGGAAGATGGATATAAAGGACACTAAGAGCAACTAACAAGAACTTAACAGTTTACACTGCCTTTCACTCTGATGATCTCATTCATTCTTCAAAATAATGCTGTGAGTAGACTGTTAATATACCCAATTTACAGATCCAGAAACCACCTTTTAGAGATGACCCCGTGCCACATAGCCATCAAATGGAAGATCTGGAGCAAGAACCCGGTATTGTTTTCAAATTCTGTACACTTTCTACTGCAGAGTTCTGCTTGCCTTAATATAGATACTTATGTAAATTATTCAGTCCTTAGCAAGCCCTTATCAGAACCCACTAAGATAGTAGGAAGCATACGGTGTATAAGAGAGTTAAAAGACTTGCCCTCAAGGAGTCCATGACCTTTTTTTATTTTTATTTTTTAAATATTTATTTATTTGGCTGTGCCGGGTCTTAGTTGCGGCATGCGGACTCCTGGTTGAGGCATATATGTGGGAGCTAGTTCCCTGACCGGGGATTGAACCCGTGCCCCCTGCCTTGGGAGAATGGAGTCTTAACCACTGGACCACCAGGGAAGTCCCCATGACCTTTTGAGGTGAAATAAGATCTATGCACCAAACCGTTAGAAAAGTATGGAAAACAGGCTCAGACTCTATCAGATTATAAGCTTGAACAATGGTCTGTCAGTGCTACACTAATTTGGAGACGTGCCACTTAACTGAAGATGTGCGTAGAGGAAACTTCAGTAGCTTACAGCAATTCTTGAGCAATTTAACACAATTAAGAAATTAATATTTTTCACAGAAGGATGGCAAAAATGTGTAGAGGAGTTGCAGTATCACTTATGTCCACCAGATGATGCCACTATTCAGTGGAATTCCAGAGAGTTTTGCTTTGCGGATACAGGTTCAGTTGTGGTAAGTTTGAGATAATGGCTAGAAAGATAGTTGAACCTGTTTCAGATGTTAATCATTTTCTTACTGTAATTTTTCATGGAGTTCATGCACATTAGCAATAGAGAATCTGATAACACACAAAGAACTCCTCAACTTTCTCTTAAGTTCTGTACGTTGTCTCATTAGCCTAGCTGGGTCTTACCACCTTTTTAGTATTTGCTCTGTGCAAATCAAGTTACCATGAGATTTAACAGAAGGCAGCAGAGAGCTGATCCAGAGACCAAGGCTGGGAGGGAGGGCCACCACCTCGGAGGTAAACTTTTTACTCTATTATACATTGGCGCTCACTCTATATGCAAATATATTCCCTACAGCAAATCTTGATAAACTACAGATTCAGCCCAGTGGAAAAGCCAGTATGGACAGCCTGATGCAATTATATTCAGCATTCATGAGCTGTGGGCTCCATCCTAATGTGTTGATATTTTGTAATATTTGATAATGAAAGAGAATAGAGGCTTTGAAGTCAAAATGTTCTGGTGTTGCTGGATATTTTAAACCATGAACATTTATTATTTTGTTTGACAAATTGGCCTGCTTAGGAATATTAAACACCGAGTCTTTAGGGGGTGAAGGAGATGAAAGCAACTACATCTACTGTGCTCACTGAGAGTGTTTCCCAAGAAGCCCAAAGCTCTTGCAAGGTTTTATCTGGGAGATCCCATCCCTGTGAACCCAGCCCTTTCTTTCTGGAGGTGGCTGTGAGAATTCACATTCTCTTGTGGGGGGCCCGTTTGCTTGAGCCCGGCCTGCCTGAGATGGCTGTTGGGGCTTCGCACGCAGCCAGCCCCGCTCTGAGGACTCAGGCTGTGACACACTTGGGGATGCCCTCATGCAAAGCCAACTGGGGAGGACAGGTGACAAGTGTCCTCTATTTCTCTGTTGTTCTCAGCAGGAACTTGGGAACCCCTGTGGTGTTTCTTCACCTTCTTGTGAGAAGCTCAGCTTTGGCAGTGGCCAAAACACAATTTAGATGTAACTATTAACCAATAATGATTATGACAGCTGAAGTCCATTAAGTAATTATTATATTCTAGGCATCATACAAACTGCTTTGGATCTATTATTTTATTTAACTCTTACAATGAACTATGAGTTGTATTCAGACCCCCAATTCACCCACTCCTTTGCTGGTACGGTCTTAATTCTATAATTTCCACTCTCTTCTGAGTGGCCATGCACTGTGGGAGGGGTGCCTTTCGAACACCAGGGCTGAGTCATGATTGGCCGAAGGCTGAGCCAATCAATCCTTGGGTGGGTCTTGTCTCCCTTGCCAGTGATTGGTTTAGGAATGAGCATGTGGTCAGGGCTGCCCTACCTGGGCTTGAGCACAACACAAAGGCACCACATCTAAAGAGGCACCATTCACATCGTAGACATATATTAACTGATCAGAGTGTTCAAGCATGAAGACTCTGGCTGAATCATAGAGCAGCTCTGTCCCCCAGACCTTTCTGTGATGACAAACATGTTTTGCGTGTACCAATACAGTAGCCACTAGCCACGTATAGCTACTGAGTGCTTGAAATGTGCCTAGTGTGACTGAGGAATTGAATTTTAACTTTTATTTAATTTTAATTACTCTAAGATTAAAAAGCCCTGTGTGACTGATGGTTGCCATATTGGACAATGTGGTTCTAGAGCATAAGTCCACGTCAGTACCCTCCACTGAGAAAGCATTTAGCAGAGCAGGCATGTACACAGTCACTGCCCAGAGCAAGCAGCTGGGTGCCCTCCCGAAGCCACACCTTGTTTGAAGAAGAGGTGACTTTCTCCAATTTGCATAAAGGTGGGGTGTAGGCCAACAGCAACTCTGAATGTGATCCGTGTCTGGACAATAGAAGGGAGAAGAGGGCTGCTGGGGGCTTCTGGGAAAACTTTCTTTTTCTCAATTCAAAGAAACAGCTCCCCATTTTTTCCCCCCCTCTGGTTGTTGCTATTATCTAGATAAAGTGTCTGGAATTGCAGCAGCCATGGTGCTACTAGCCTGAAGATGAAGCCAACGCGCAGAGAAGTTGAACCAGGGCCCTGATGGGCTGGGCTTAGAGGCTGCTCTGATTTTGGATTTCTGGTCGTGTGAGATTAAAAAAAAAAATCTGCTTATTGGTTAAGCCATTGATTTAGGAGTCTTCATTATTTGCAGCTGAAAGCAATTTAATAGACAGGAGTTTA
Source organism: Balaenoptera borealis (assembly GCF_965194805.1). Classification (NCBI taxonomy): domain Eukaryota; kingdom Metazoa; phylum Chordata; class Mammalia; order Artiodactyla; family Balaenopteridae; genus Balaenoptera; species Balaenoptera borealis. The sequence continues at coordinate 170,912,131 of NC_138866.1, read as the reverse complement.
TTATATTGACCTCATCTTACAGATGAGGTCACTGAGGTTGAGAGATTTTATAAGTTTGTTCAAGGTCATCACGCTAGCTATTGCACATTTGGGTGCAAGTCAAATCCAGGTCTGTCTGACTCTAAAATCCACGCTCTTAATTAACGTGCTGTATTATCTTCTGAATGGATTGCAAATTCCCCCCATTTCAAAAGCAATGCAGAGCCTTTTGCTCTAGTTCCTATGAAGAATACCAGTTCCTGCCTGTCTCCTTCCAGCGGTGGGTGGCCTTGGACCTGGACCTGCCCTGTCTCCTGGGTTCTGTTTAGCTGTCTGTGGCCGGGACCCAGTTGCAGAGGTGCCCGCTCCTTCTTCCTGGCCCCTGAAGGCAGGTCCAGGGGAAGTGGGGCTAGAGAGCACTAGCTAATGCTCCTAATTCCCTGCAAGCTACCTGCAGACGTGATTCTCATTTGAAGGTTGTAATTTAAAATTCTCAGAGTCTAGAAAGTGTTAGACCCGCATGGAGACCCCCTCCTTCCGGTGTCTGTGGAGGGGGAGAAGGAGGAGGTGTGGCAGCTGATCTAAGGACGAGGACAGGTTCGGTGATCCTGGACAGTGCAGGCCAGTGGCTGGACGTGGAGTGGGAGAGGTTGGCAACTGACCAGACCCTCCACTTGGGACCTTCTCCTCTCCCCTGCCCCCCCCCACACCGGGGATGGCAGTCGTCTTGGAGCTTCAGGGTCCCTGTGGGCAGAGGACTCCAATATCCTCATCTCCTCTGGGCCCAGCTCTTGGGTGTTTAAAGGCACTTCAAACTCCAAAGGTTGAAAACCAAGCTCAGGATTTCTCTTTCGTTGAGTTTGAGTGATCTTAACCATAGTGCTTTCCCTAAAGGTTTGGGATTATTTGAGAAAAGACACAGGCATCCAGAAAGGAAGCACAGTTCGGCTTAAACTCCCGCTCACATCTCGTAAGAACCCACACAGCTAATGTTTTGAGTGAATGGGAAGAAGAGCCGAGGATAGTGCCTGTAGGAGGGGGTCGGCTTGCTCCGTTCAGCCCTCTGCCCCTGCTGGGGCGGTCGAGGCGGGGGCAATGGCCCAGGCCTCTCTTGGGACCGAGATCCAGCAAATGCCTCTTCTCCAGCCCCTCACACGGTGGCCACATGCTGCCCGAAAGGCCTCTGAGATGGCCCAGCGCTGTCCCAGGACGCATCCCGGGGCGGGTGGAGATGTCCTTTGTGTCTCCCCTTTGCCTTTCCAGCCCGCTCCTGCTCCCAGGCTGTGTCCCTACAGGGCCACCTCAGCGAGGACACAGGGTAAAGTGGATGTGCGTCCAACACCAGCCAGCGTCTAAGCTTCTGAGTGCACGACTGGGAACAGTCTCTTCAAATGCAGAATCCAGAACATAGAGTAAATATGGGGATTAAAATAGGCTAATACACGTGAAAGTGCTTAGGATAATGCCTAGAACATAGTGAAGTGTTCAGCTGCTGTTGTTATTATTATTATCTTGCCATTATTATTATTACGAGAGCACAAAATACAGAACTACATCTGTGCATCCACTGAAGACTCAAAGTGAATAACAAATTTGCACCTCCTTAACCCCCCCACCCCCCAGGGACTGTGGGAACTGTTTTCAGACGGCCTTTTCTGCCCCCGATGCTGGTAGTTATTGCCTTTGTGTAATCTCCTGTCTGGGTAATTGTCTCCAACGTGCTATTAGAATGTCTACACTGTGCATTTAGAGAGCGCCTTGTAATCATGCTGTACTGGAAATCACTACACTCGCCAGCAATTATCATGGAATCACAGGCTGGAAGGAAGGACAGATGTCATTAAGTCCAGCCCTCAGCCCCCATCCCCCAGCTCAGACACAAGCCAGGCCTTATCTCACAAATGAGGCTTTTCTGGGGAAATTTCTTTTACAAAATATGCCCTTGATCCGATCACCTCCTGAGAGAGCATCCAGCTCTGTACTTAACTGCCCACAGCTTTGAATTAGTTAAAGGCCCAGGTTCGTTTCCTATCCCAGATGAGTTTTGCTTCCCCTGGTTTCACCCTGTTTCCAGCTCTGGTGCCATAGGCCCTGCAAGGCCGACACTCTTCAGAGGCCCCGTGGGCCAGAGGCCCGGAGCCAGCTGTGCCCTGCAGGCAGCAGAGACTCTCGCAGCTGGGGCAGCCCCCAGCCCAGGGGAGAGAGGGCACCATTATTTCTAAATCCTGTGCCCTGGGGGCAACCATCTTGTGTTGACTTCAGGATGCAAAGGCATTTGTTCCATCACTTAAACCTCCTCCCCGGCACAGCTTTAGCGGATGGCAGATTCCAGGCAACACCCATCCTCCTCCGACATTTTCCCCAGACCGAGGTCCTTCGTTCTCGGGGTTCATTTGAGCCGTTTCCATAGTGACAGAGACTTGTTGAGTTTCCAACCTCCCATCGAGGTCCTTGCAATTTGCCAGCTAAGCCACTGATCAGCAGGCGTGCCAGGTTAGTAAGACAAAGTCCGTTTTATTTCATCTTTGCCTTTTTTGTCTGCCTTCAGTTGGGGGCAGCCTCACAAAAGCGAGGGCCTTTCGGCTTTCAGAATTCTTCGGCCTCTGCTCATTATCCCAGGCGCTAGTTTGGACTGAACCCTTGCGGGCAGTTTCCTTGCTTTCTCCGGCCACACTGCCCCAGCCCTGGTGACAGTCTGGGGGCGTGCATCTGGCTCGGAGGAGGCCACAGGGAACTTCTTCTTGTTTGCACGTGGGCATGTGTTGGAGCTGACACTCCCTGCTCTTTAGGTTACAGGCGGGGTGCTCAGGATGAAAACATTTTCATCGTGTGGCTCAGGGTCCATTCTTAAGTTTTATTTATTTATTTATTTATTATTATTATTATTTTTTTGTTTGTGCTGGGTCTTTGTTTCTGTGCCAGGGCTTTCTCTAGTTGTGGCGAGCGGGGGCCACTCTTCATCGCGGTGCGCGGCCTCTCTTGTTGCGGACCACAGGCTCCAGATGCGCAGGCTCAGTAGTTGTGGCTCACGGGCCCAGTTGCTCCGCGGCATGTGGGATCTTCCCACACCAGGGCTCGAACCTGTGTCCCCTGCATTAGCAGGCAGATTCTCAACCACTGCGCCACCAGGGAAACCCCACAGGGTCCATTCTTGAAGTTTGGAATCACAATAATTTTGCTCCCTTTTTAGAGAATCCTCTGTCACCCTCCATGCAGAGAAGCATAAGCAGGGAGGCCTGGAGTCTCGTGAGCCCCACTTCTCTGATGCTTCTTACGTGTACAGACTGACGACACCCACCATTTCCCCGGGGTGTGTTTAGCCTAATCACTAATATTTTTTGCAGCCAAGACCTGCAAAAAGTATTAGTGATTCAAACAAACGCATATCCTCACAAGCAGAACAACCAAAGAAAGCCAGCCGATAAGAGGATCAACGGATCAAAGCTCCATTGCCATCAACTCTCCCTTCTTAGTGACTTAAATGGAAAAGCGTCTTGTCCTCGTGGCTACAGCTGCGCTTCTACACACCTCCGTGGGATTTTTAAACATGGGGAGAGCTTGTTTCTTCCAGTGTTTTGAATGTTATCTTGCAAGATTTTATTGTTTGTTGCTCCGAGCTTTTAGAAGAATCTCTGAAGAAAATTCCTGCAGTCTGAATGATTTGCTGTTTTGTGCGTGGCTGCTTTAGTGAAGGGCACGCAGAAGGGCAGCATTCTTGGCTCTTAGGAGCTACTAGGTACAAGCACCGGCTGACCGGGGTGCCTAAGAGGAGGGCTCGACCTTCAGAAAAATGCCTGAAAGCCCTGCCTGTCTGGTTTCATCATGGGTTTTAACTGAGTACTTGAAAAGGGAAAACAGAGGAACGTAATGATCCAGAGCCTAAGGCTTCTTGGCTGCAAACCTACCAAATACTTGAACAAATGAACACGAAAAATCAAGGGCAGTTTGCAAAGCGGCATTTCAGTACAGATCTATTTTAAAGGAAGGCAAAAGAAAAAGGGAGAAATTATCTAAATTAAAAGGAAATGTTTCTAACTGCAAACAAGAAAATGGAAAACGCAATGATAGAAGAAAGAAGCCCGTCAGACTGTGTCTGGAGCCAGCAGGTCCTGTTGACTGTTTTGGCACACTGTGGGCCTGGGCTCTTCCAGAGCCTTCTGCGCCTTTGGGAAAGATGGAGCTGGATGACCCACTCCTGTCTGGAGATGTCCTCAAAGGGCCAGAGGCTGCAGAAGTCTGGACTAGATTCTCGGATGGATTGTTAAGTTCTGGGGCTTCCTGGGGACCTCAATCACGAAGGAATCCTTTCGTTTCAACCTAACCCAATTCAGACTGGTTCAGGCAATGAAGAACCATACTGCTTTGCCTAATGGGAGGGCCCAGACCTCAGGCAGGGCTAGGCTGGTTGGATCCAGTCATTCAGTGATATCACCAAGGACGGGGTTTCTTTCTCTCTTCCTGCTTTGCCCCCAGTGGTATCGGATTTATTCCGAGGCTGGCCTCTGTCCTGGTGAAGGTGGTTGCTGGCTGCCTTTGGCCATGTGCCTCCGTATTTGTGTTCAGAGAGAGCGAGTGAGAAGCTCTCTCTCCTTCAAACAACAGACGAAGTCTTGCGTCTCCCCAGTCTACCTGGGGTCATCCCCGACTTGCAGGGGTGCACTTGCGATCCTCGTGGCCACAGAAATGCCAGGGCTGATTGGTTTAGGCCTCGATTACTACCCATCCCTGCAGCCTTCACTGTGGCACGGGGTGGGGGGGGTGGGGCGGGGGTGGTGGTGGGGGGTGGAATGCTGCTGACTGGCTTAGGCCAATCAGGGCATCCCCTGGAGCTGGGTGTACAGGCGGGGCAATCCCACCCCAAGCACAGGGCTTTGCCACCAGGAAGATTGGAGTTCCCTTGAAGGAAAATCCGGGTGCTGTTTGCAAGAGGGAAGCATGGGAGGGGTTGGATGCTGGTGAAGCAATGACCATAGGTCCCCTCCAGGCCCTGATCTTCGGGGTAGGGAAAGGCTGGAGGGAGGGGTGGGCAAGAGCAGAGAGGAGAGTTACATCTGAACCCTAGGAGGGAAGGGTGGGGATGAACTAGGAGGCTGTTTGGATCAGTTTTTTTTTTTTTTTGGCTACGCCATACTGCATGCAGGATCTTAGTTCCCTGACCAGGGATCGAAGTGCGCCCCCTGCAGTAGAAGCGTGGAGTCTTAACCACTGGACCTCCAGGGAAGTCCCGGATCAGTTTTAGAGCTGAACCCTCACTCTTCTTGCATCCATGTGCTTTCCTCCTTACCTTCCCCGGAGAACGACCAGCACAGACTGGTGATTAAGAGTGTGTGTCCCAATTCAGGCACTGTCACCAGCCTACCAGCTGTACCACTTGGGGCAAGTTACTTAACATCTCTGGCCTTCGATTTCCTTATCCATAAAATGGGGACATAATACTACCCCTCTCACAGGATTGTTGTGAGGAGTAAAGGAGTTCAAACACTTAAAGCACATAGAACAGTGCCAGACCCAAAGTAGGTCCTCAGTAAATATTACCTATTATTCCGTGGGAAAAAATCTATTTCCTTGTCATCTCCAGCAACAGACAAGGCAGCCTTGTGACTTCTTTTTCTTTTTTTAAAAAATAAATTTATTTAATTATTTATTTTATTTGTGGCTGTATTGGGTCTTCGTTGCTGTGCACTCGGACTTTCTCTAGTTGCGGCGAGCGGGGGCTACTCTTCGTTGTGGTGCAAGGGTTTCTCATTGCGGTGCCTTCTCTCGTTGCGGAGCACGGGCTCTAGGAGTGCAGGCTTAAGTTGCTCCACCGCATGTGGGATTTTCCCGGAGCAGGGCTCGAACCCGTGTCCCCTGCATTGGCAGGCGGATTCTTAACCACTGCGCCACCAGGGAAGTCCCTGACTTATTTTTCTTTGCACGCTCAGCCCCCAGCACAGTGCCTGCCGCATAAAAGGCTCCACACGTGTGTGCGGAATGAATCGACACCTGAATGCATGGTAGCTGGCCAGTGCTGTAGGAGACCCTAAATGTGGGCAGAGAGTGGTTGAGCTGTAAGGCTGGCCCTGCCCAAGTGCTCTCTGGCATAAGTCAGGTAGCTTCGTTTCTCTGTTGCAATTGACCTGTCATGGAGGTGGGGTGGCACCTGGCCCCTGCCTACACGGCTCTCATTTCCCGCGTGTCCCTTTGGCAAGGCTCTCTCTGCCCTCACTGTCCTTTGCTGGGCTCGCCCCCACCTCGTAGTCTTTGATCATATTATTTCTTTGCTTTGAATGTCCTCTGACTTCTTTCCACCCAAATTCCACCATCTTGCACGACCTGGATCAGGCCCAGCTACCCTCAGGAGTCTTCCCAGCCAATACGATCCCTCTCTTTTCTGAACGGCTCTCGTGCACAGGAGTCTCACCTTGTGCCACACCCCTTGGTGTCCCCTCACTTCGGCCTCGGCCTCAGAGGTAAGTTCCGTGCAAGCTTCGGCTCAAGTCAGCGTCCCATGCCTCCTGCACGCTTGTGTCACTCTGTTTTCTGCCCCAGGAAGCACAGCCTGCAGGTTCAGGGGAGTTAAAGCCCAAGGGGCCAGTTGGTCAGCACAGCTTACACTCTGGGAAATACTTCTTAGCGGGGCTTTATTATGAAATCGCACGGCAGCTCCTGAGCATGCGTTTCCTGCTTCTGGCTGTCTTAGCCTCTCTACTTTTATCTCTTCCAGCTTTCAGCTTGGTTCCCAGCTCCACTAGTCTTTTTTTCCATCCATAACGGACATACTCAGCTGAGTCTCATATCTGGCCTTTGGACTTGATGTTCTCTCTCTCTAGTTCCCATATGTGCCTCTCATGGGCTATAAGGAAGTGCCCGTGAGCTATTGCTCTCTTCAACTTGTAGGGTAGCCTTGCAGGGCCTGGTGTGGCTGGAGCTCCTGGGAGAATCACCCTCAGACTCCAGTTGATTTGTTTGGGGCCCCTGAGAGGGAGCAGAGTCTGACGACTGTCCCATGGGTCCCTAGGCTGAGGGCTCCAGGGACACCTTCTTTCCAGGACCCACCACAGTGCACCCTGTGGCTAAGGAGATAGTCCGCCGGCAGGACTGACCTCAGCAGCCAGCCACAGAGCGGGGTCCCTGCTGTTCTGGACCAGCTGCCTGGGTGCGTCCGGTTCATGTTCCAGGTCCCCGGGGTGTAAGACACCTGCCCAAGGGCCGAGCAGTCAAGTGGTATGGAGTGGAGTCCAGGGGCTCCTAGTGGGTGCAGCTCGCAGGGTGGTCCTAAATCTTCCTCTGTACGTAGTTCAGATACTTCTGTCCATTTGTGGATGGTAGGTCCTTGAAGCGGTGTCCAAGCTAGCCACCCATGAATTGCCTTAACAATACGTGTACACTCTGCAAATTAAGAATATGTCAGTATATTGAAATTCTCTTTATAGAGGTCTGATTAAATTAGAAATCCATCCATATTATCATAAGGCATTTAAATGTCACATTTATCAATAAAGAATAGGCATTTTTTTTATAGTAGAGTTTTTTTTTTTTTTTTTTTTGGCTGCACAACTTGCAGGATTTTCCCCGACCAGGGATAGAACCTGTGCCCCCTGCAATGGAAGTGTGGAGTCCTAACCACTGGACCACCAGGTTTTCCCAGGAATCACTAATAGAGGCTTTAAATATAATTTCAACTGCTGTACATTTTTGATAGTTGTAAAAATAGGTTTAAGTTCTTCAGCACATATTTGTGCAAAGTTTCTCACTGATGATGATGTTCAAGAATTTGAAGATATGATCCTTAAAAAACTGGCATTTTTGCCATTGTTGGCATAACTTAGTGGAAAAATGTTATATTCTTGCAAGTAAGCTCAAGTTTCTCATTTAAATACATCAGAAAGGTTTATTTGGAATTCATGAAAATTTATATTTAATAAATTCCCTAATAATTGACATTTTTTCTCCTTATCATTATGTAAGGTTAAAAAGTAAGAATTTTCTCCTCTTAGTACTATGTAAGTGGCCACCTCCCTCAATCTCCTCTAGTTCATCCCAGCATGCCAAGCCAATATTTCTTTCTCCGTGTGCCCTGACCTGAAAACTGTGGGCAGCAGTGCCCAGATTATCTTCCCGCCGTCCACTCTGCCTCCCTAAAGCTGCCTCTGCTTGTGACTCATGCCCTCCCTGCTCTGGACACCCCACAGCCAGCGGTCTCTGGTTTCTGCCTTGCTTTGGTAGGCAGGGCATACTACCCGTATGTGCTTTAAGGCAGCCTTCACGTGACTCCCTTATTGTTCTGTACATTCATATATTTTCTGCCCAGTGAAGTTGTACATACTTTATGTGTAGTATCTACGGGCCTATACTGTTGGATAATTCAGTTCCTTAAAAACTCCCAACAAGAATCACAAGATCCAAAATGAATTCACCTAAAATTAAAGAGTGGAATTTATTTTCCTTCTATCTCCCTGTAAGGAGGCTAATATAAAATATCTATCTATGTATCTATCTGGGTTCCTCCCTTTCTTTCTGTCTCTTTCTTTCTTCCTTCCTTCCTTTCTTTCTTTCTTTCTTTCTTTCTTTCTTTCTTTCTTTCTTTCTTTCTTTCTTTCTTTCTTCTCTCTCTCTTTCTCCCTCCCTCTCTCTCTCTTTCTATCATCTATATATCTGTATCTATCTATCATCTATTTATCTACCAACAACTTTTGGCTTTTCTTGTATGCCTTCAGTGCTTGTGTGAATTTCCACCTATTCTGCCAGGGGCATTTACTTGCCTTGGGGAGGATTAGGATTATTACACAGAAATGCAAAAAGAAAGACCGAATCAATGTTAAGTGTTTGATATCCAAAATAGGATGTTTGAGTCCACAGCAAGACTATTGAAAACCAGACTTTGAAATAGAGGAAGTGTTTTCTAAGTTTCTTAAGCTCCTTTTAATGCATCGAAAGCTGGGGGACTTGAACGTTAGGCTTTTCTATAAGCCAAGGCTATGATATGCGTGGGAAGTGGTAGAAGCTGGCGCCTTTCAGTCCCGAGGATGTAGCATGAAGAGACACAGGAAGAGGAAGCCAGCGGCAGACACATGAGTCCTGACTTCCCTCCTTGGATCAGCATCCCGGGATGTGGGGCTGGCTTTAGATGGGGAGAGAGGGAAGCTGAAAGCTGAGGAGGATTTCTCTACCCTGTTCCCCATTTTGAGAACTCTTGGAAAAGAAGACATAAGATTACATTCACAGGTTCCAAGTGGACGTGACTTTTGGGGGGGAAACTATTCAACCTACTACACAGGTAGAGGAAAAATTAAACACTGAACATTCACCCAAAAGAGATTGATCTAACTGAAATGGACTATTTCAACCTGATGAGGCTGAGCTACCACAAACTGGCAGTTTAAATAGCCTTCCCCAACCCTGGCTACTACCCAAAAGGATGGGGGCTCATGAGGAAGAGTAAACAGTTGTAGAAAATGAACAAGTTACATTTTCTATTTGTATCTGAGTAGCACTGAGGTTAAAATTGCCACATCACTGTGTATCTCTCTAGCTACTACTTGAAAAGGAAATAAAAGAAACAGATACTACCAAATCACTACAATCAAGGTAGAAGATCACAAGCAAAGATAGTGTATTTTATGGGAGCATAAAGTGAGCGAGGGGTGGGGAGAGGAGAAAATAATTATAACTAGAAAACTTAAGTTTAAGAGAAACAATTACAATTCGTCAAAAAGTACTTCTTCTTAGCCCTGGGTTTCTGGGCAACCAAGAAAAGAAGGGAAAGATGAAAGATTATAAGGACCTTATTATTAGTACAAGGAAGCATACCTTAATGCCAAAAGATGAAAAAATTGCTTTAAAATTACTGGATATGAGAGGACTCTGTCATAAAGGGCATTTATAGAGGGAACAGAGACTACCATGAAATATGATTTCTTTAATAGGAATTCTGTAGGAAATTCAAGGACATTTTTCTTTTGGCATTTCTTATATCTAACCTTAAACTAAGGGTATAGTATCAGTGTGAGGTGCTGAAGGCTTTTGTGTGAAAAGCTAGAATAATACAAAAAGCTGAGTATATAACTTTCTGGGGGGAAAAGCTTAAGAGAATCTAGACGTTGTACTATATGTAGACATTGTACAATATGGTAGGCACTAGCCACACAAGGGTATTTAAATTTGAATTAATTAAAATTAAATACAATTAAAAATCAAATTCCTCTGTTACCCTTGCCATATTTTAAGTACTCAATGGCTACATGTGGCTAGTGGCTACTGTATTGGACTGTGCAAAGAAATTTCCTTCATTATAGAAAATTCTATTGGACAGATCCTAGAGGAATGTCTGGATGTACCTTTTGGGTAAGAATTGTCTTGTGAACAACTCAGTATTGAGACTGTAAGAAGTATGTTAAGATATAAGGTTTTAGATAAACTCAGGAACTATATTGAGGGGCTTATAAAGATAAATTTAATATTTGAATAATTGTTTTAAATGATACTAAATAAAAATTAAAATGTTTAAATAAGATCTTCCCTCTACCTAATACATATACAAAAATTAACTCAAATGGATCAAAGACCTAAATATAAGACCTAAAATTATAAAATTCTTGTAAGAAAACATAGGGCAAATACCTTATGATATTGGGTTTGGCAGTGATTTCTTGGATATGACACCAAAAGCACAGGCAACAAAAGACTAGACAAATTGGACTTTATCAAAATTTAAAACTTTTGTGCATGAAAGGATACTGTCAGCAGAGTAAAAAGCCAACCCACAGAATGGGAGAAAATATTTACAAATCATATATCTGATAAGGGATTAATATACAGAATATATAAAAAACTAAGAATCCACAACAACAAAACAAACAATGTAATTCAACCTGGGCAAAGGACTTAAATAGACATTTCTCCAAAGACTGTCTACAAATGGCCAATAAGCATATGAAAAGATGCTCAACATCATTTACCATTAGGAAACGCAAATCAAAACCACAGTGAGAGGCACAGGAAGAGGAAGCTTCACACCTATTAGGATGACTGTTATTAAAATAGCAGAAAACAACAAGTGTTAGTGATGGTGTAGATAAATTGGTACCTCTTCTGCATTGCTAGTGGGAATATAAAATGGTGCAGTCACTTTGGAAAACAGAATGGCAGTTTCTCAAAAAATTAAACATAGAATTATCATTTGATCCAGCAATTTAACTTCTGCACAAAAAGAATTGAAAGAAGAGACTCAAACAGATATCTGAGCACCAATCTTAACAGCAGCATTATTCATAATTGTCAAAATGTATAAACAACCCAAATGTCAATTGATGGGTGAATGAATAAACAAAATGTAGTACATACATACAATGGAATATTATTCAGCTTTAAAAAGGAATGAAATTCTGATACAGGCTACAACATGGATAAACTTTGCAAACATTATGCTAAGTAATAAGCCAGACACAAAAGGGCAGATGCAATCATGATTCCTCTTACGCGAGGTACCTAGGATAGCCATTCATAGAGATAGAAAGCAGAACCGTGGTTCCCAGGCTCTGGTGGGAGGGGGAAATGGGGAATTATTATTTAGTGAGTACAGACTTTCAGTATGAGATGATGAGGAAGTTCTGGAGATGGGTGGTGGTGATGGTTGCACAACAATGTGAATGTACTTAATGCCAATGAACTGTATAGTTAGAAATGGTTAAAATAGGAAATTTTATATTATGTATATTCTACCACAATAAAAAAATCTTGAAAAAGAAGAATCACAAAGAAAGGAACAGTCTCTCTTCTACTGGCTATGGTGCCACCTGAATGAGCTGCATGAACTGCTACAGTTATCTGGCAACCAGGAGCAGTCCTAGCCTTCGGACAAGCCAACTTGCTGCTGCTGCTGAGGCAGAAAAATGGAAAAAGCCCATGTCGCTGGTGGTGTCAGTGAGTCCCCAAACCAATTCTGAAACTACCCTACCTCCATACTTCCTGTTATCTAAAGTTTCTTTATGCTTAAAAAAAAAAAAAACTTCACGTATTTCTAAGTGACTTTTAAATAGTTCACTTATATTCAACAAACCTAAAACAACTGTCATACATAAAATGGTCTTTTTTTTCCTTTTGCTGTACAGCTCTGTGAATTTAAACACAGGTATAGATTCATGTCACCACCACCACACCAGCAGACAGAGTAGTTCCAGCACCCTCCCAAATTCCCTTGTGCTGTACCTTTATATTCACATCCTCCCCCACCACCTCACCCCAGCAACTACTGATCTTTTCCCCATCACTATGGTTTTGTCTTCTCAAGAATGTCAAGGAAATGGAATCATATAGTGTGTAACCTTTAGAGGCTGGTTTCACTTAGCCTAATGTTTTTGAGATTCATCCTAATTGTTACATGTATCAATAGCTAGTTCCTTTTTATTGCTGAATAGTATTCCATTGTATGGATGTACCACAATTTAAAAATCCATTAAACAGTTGAAGGACATTTGAGTTGTTTCCAGATTTTGGTAAATATGAATAGAATTGCTATAAACATTTGTGTACAGGTTTTTGTGAAAACATGAGTAAAAACATACAAGGATAAACCACTACTTTCTTACGAGGACAAACTGCTTGTAGTCAACAATTGATTTGATAAATATTATTAAGCTTGTACAGTCTATTCAGTAGGATATTCAAAATAGAATAAGGTACACAATAGTTTGACATGTGTCTAGTCTAAATTGATAAATTATCTGATATTTTTCATAGGTATGGGCCAAATTCACTGTCTCCACTTGTGTTTAAGCTTTCTGCTTTCTTGGGTTCAGTATTATCTCTTTCTCCCCAAATGTTTTCTTTCAGGATGTAGACCTTTATAAATGCCGACTTTTTTTTTTTAAGGTAGAGTTGTGGATTTCCTTCTTGGAATGAGGCAGGTGAGGTGCCTCCTTTCACCACTAGGGTTAAACCCAGTGACTTCTTCCCAACACGAGGAGGCACTGAGGTGGCACCTGTCTTGCTCCTGTGCTTGTGGTAAACTGATGGCTTTATAGCGGCCATCAATGGCTGATTGTAACTTGATGGTTACCAGCCAGAGGCCAGGTTCTGTGTTTGCTGTCTTCCTTTCTGGAGGCTTATTCCTCACAACTAGGTTTATACTGAGAGTTTTCCTTAAGAAATTGGTAACTTTTTATAGTATTAATGGGGCTATTCAGATTCAGGTACTGTATCAGAAACAGGTTTTTCTGAATGTCTGTGGCTCTTCTCAGCCAAAACCTAAACTCTAAACAGGGTGGATAAATCACTCTTTTTTTTCTTCTTCAGACTTAATGAATGGCTCAGTCAGGGGCCTTTGGAGAATGACATGAGGTCAGGGGCTGGGCAGTGTCTCCTGTACTCTTTTCCCATCAGGATGGGAGGTCCCTGACCAGTCCTTAGGAATTCCTATTCGATTAGGCCAGTGGTTCTCAAAGAGTGTCCTGGACAAGGAGCATCAGTATCATTTAACCTGTGAGCTGATGGGAAATGCAAATTCTCTGGCTCATCCCAACTTACTGAATTGGAATACTATCTGGGAGTGGGGCCCTGGTGTTTTAACAAGCTCTCCTGGTGATTCTTATGCATGTTAAAGTTTGACAACCACTGTTTTAAAGGTATGTGGATTCTACAGGTGGGATTGGCCTCTTGGAAAATTGTAGTCTGTGTGTTGGCTTTTTTTTAAAATTTTAAATATTTATTTATTTATTTTGGCTGCGCTGGGTCTTCGTTGCTGCATGTGGGATCTTTTAGTTGCGGCATGCAGACTCTTAGTTGTGGCATGCTTGTGGGATCTAGTTCCCCGACCAGGGATCTAACCCGGGCCCCCTGCATTGGGAGCACGGAGTCTTACCCACTGGACCACCAGGGAAGTCCTGTGTGTTGGCTTTATCTCCAAGGGAACAACAGCATTTAAGAACAGAGGCCCTCAAGGGAATAGTCTTGAGTTTGAATGCTAGATCTACCACTTAACAGCTGTGTGAATTTAGGCAAGGTATTTATTTTCTCTAATCCCCAATTTTTAAAATCTCTAAAATAGGTAGAGTGGATATAAAATTTCAGACCACAAACCCAGGCATGCCAAAAATAACTTTCTTTTTTGATAGCTGATCTTTATTGCTATCTTGAGAGAGGCATTCTACCAGGTGGGGAAAACCCCCACAATTTTAGTCTACTAATTAATTATTCAAGAAAGGAAATGTAATCATAGTACACTACTTGGCCATGAAGTGAAACAGTATTCCCACAATCAAAATAGTATAAATGTAAATAACTGATTTAACTGAAACTTACGATATAATTATTTTGGGAGATTGGAGGGTGGGAAAGTGGAGGTGGTGGTGTGGAAGTTCATCTACCATAACAGAAAGTCAATAGAAAATATTTAATATTGAGAAGTCACTCTACAGCAGTATAAGTACATAATTCGGGAATAAGAAAATAAACATAAGAATAAGTTTAAAGAGTTGAAAGTTGTGACTCCCAAGGTTTAGGCTAGGGGAGAGTGGGAAGGGGTAGGATGGAGGATTGCTAGTTTTTGTTATAATTCTTTTAGGTAAAAAATTAAAAATAAATTACATCTTCATAAATGCACCCTTTTCTCTCAAGTTATTTTCTTTGAGTTCCATAAGCACATTTGGTAACTGAGAATAGACTTTTTCTTTTTATATTTCTACTGGAACGTCCTTACACTGAGGGGGTGAGTGTAGCATGCTCATTGCTGCTCTATGGGGGCAGGATGGAGAAAGGAGCACTGGTTGATGTTTGCATATGTTCTACCATGGCGGGTAGGGCCGTGGTCCCTGCCTCATACAGTAGCTGGCAATATTTAAGGGGATAATGCTTGTAAAGTGGTTGGCATGGTTCCTGGCATGTTGTAAAGACCCAATACCTGTTGTTAGTTAATAATAATGTTAATATGATAAATCACCCAGGAGCACCTACCTATGAAGCGGCTAGATTATGCTTGGTCCTGCAGGTTGACAGACTGGCTATTTCTTTTTTCACCAGGGATTTGGACATCTTGAATGGAGGTCTACAGTGATTTTTTTTTTTTTTTTTTTTTTTTGGCCGCGCGGCTTGTGGGATCTTAGTTTCCCAACCAGGGTCAAACCCGTGCCCCTTGCAGTGAAAGCGTGAAGTCCTAAGCATTTGACTACCAGGAAATTCCCTCTACAGTGAGTTTTAACCACACTCATTAGATACTTCCCACTCCTGGAACAGGGGGGCTGTAACAGATTCCAACTGGAGACTCACCAGGGTGTAGCAATCAGCTTTGTTAATCGGTCCCCTGATCATTCATTCCTTCAGGTGTGCATGGCTGAGAGAGCAAAGGCCAAAGCATTTTGAGACCCTCGTGAGATGAGAAATACTCGAGACCTCAAACCTGGCTATGAGAAGGAGCCTGCTGGATTTCCAAGGCAGCAATATGCTCGGGGTTAACCGCTGCTTTTTTCTTTCTGGCCCTTCCTCCCTAGCCCTTGAGAACATTCCATGTGTCACTTTGCCTGTGACTTGGTTTACAACTCCCTTAGATAGAGGTATTTGAACAAACGAGTCCTTTCTCCAGTCCCGGCTTGAAGAACAACAGTCAATTTTTTAGCCATTTGATATGTTGACATGCTCTAAATACTTTGCAAATACAAACTACCTATAGATTGTTAGTAAAATGCCTCCTTTCTTCTGTTTGCCCAGGTAAGTTGTGTGTCCCTCAGCCAGTACAACAGGACATTTCTTAGAGGAAATATGGGTCAATTCAAGAACCAAGATGTACTGAGACAGATGTGGGATACCAGATCCTGGTCTGATTTTACAAAACATCACAGGCTTAGTCTTTTAATTCTTCTTTATTGCTGGGTAGGGTTATCACCCCCTTGCTGGCCACACTGGACTCAGATGTCCCTGTGTCCTGATCTCCCTGTAGGACCTGAACCTCCTTTCCTGATCTCCTGGTGTGGAGAAAAATCTCACAGGCCAGTCTCTCTTTCCAGCCTCTAGCAAATGACTTCTTATGACAATTAAACATCAACCATAAAACATTTGGCAAGAGTATACACTAAGGACATTTTTCTAGCACAAAGGCAGAGATGTCAGCCATGATTGTGTTAGTGCTGCGTTGACTACTTTGCAAAACATCCGTCACTCGTGCGGCTCCATGTAGGAGAGATGTTTCCAGATGCAGGAGGCAGAACAGCCTCAAATGTGTCACCTGGGAATAGAATCTGGGAGCTGAAGGAGTTCGGTCCATGGGCAGCTTGGTGGCCTGGTTCAGGCTGGCCTGGCCTCTTGCTTTTCTTTTTTTTTGCAGGCATCAGAGTTTTCTAGCTTCTGACTTTGTGAAGGAGGAGTTCATTGCATGTTAGAGAGATACTAACATAAAATCAGGACAGAAGCGTGAGTGTATGCCCAGGAATAAACATTTGAAAGGATAGGGTAACATGGTCCAATGTGGGAAGAAATCCCCTTTTCACAAATCTGTGAAGTTCATAAAAATAAAGCAACAGAAGAGGCAGGAAATCCAAGTATGAAAACCCAGAAAACGGGGCTCAATAGAAAATGCTCCACATGCCACAAGTTGTAGACAGTTTGGGAGAAGTTCTGATACTGTTTTTTTTTGCCCTGTTCTGTTTCTGAAAATGAGTTCCCTCTGCTTGTTCTGGGGGGACATCATAGAAGACACTAAATCCAGGAAATAGAACTTTGTTAATAATGTTTTCTTCTAATCTTAAGATTTTTCTTACTTATCATAAGCTAGCCAAAACTAAGAGATGATATTTTAAATTCTGAGCTTGTAACTCTGTTATAAATTTTAAAAACGTGGAAAAATAAATCCAATAATAACTTGTAAGGATATTAAATGTTACTTTTATATTTAATACATTATAATGACTGCTTTTCTTTTTCCTTTTTTTTTTTTTTTTTTTTTTTTAGCAAAACAAGTGATTGATTTTCTCCAGGCTATATTTATATGCAATGAATCTTTATGATCTTAAACTAATAAAGGGATTTCTAATATGTAAAGTACATTGAAAAACTGTAAATATGGGCAGAATCCAACTGAATATTAAGTTTCAAGAGTTTGTAACTTAACTGGTTTGAACTTAGAAAATGTTCCTGGTAGAAAGAGTGCTATCAGGCATGGAAGGGTAGTTAGGCCAGTCTATAAAATTCAATTTAGCTCATATTTTATGGTACCAACGGAATACAGATATTAACTCTCACTTACAATACTTTTAAAAAAAATTGAAGTATGGTTGATTTGTAATATTATATTTGTTTCAGGTGTATGGCATAGTGATTTGACATTTTTGTAGATTATACTCCACTTAAAGTTATTATAAAATATTGGTTATATTCCCTGTGCTGTACGTTACATCCTTGTATCTTATTTATTGAACACATAGTAGTTTGCACCTCTTAATCCCCTTTCCATATCTTGCCCCTTCCCCCAACCCTCTCCCTACTGGTGACCACTAGCTTGTTCTCTGTATCTGTGAGTCTGTTTCTGTTTGGTTATATTCATTCGTTTGTTTTATTTTTTAGGTTCCACATATATGTGAAAACATACAATATCTGTTTTTCTCTGTCTGACTTACTTCACTAAACGTAATACCCTCCAGGTTCATCCATGTTTTTGCAAATGGCAAAATTTCATTCTTTTTTTTCATGGTTGAGTAATATTCCATTATATACATATATACAACTCACAACAGTTTTTAATGGGAAAGTCTATCCTGAGTTCTCACCAGGTTGGCCAAGATCATACTCCAGCAATTCAAGGGAGAGGGGTCGAGGTCCCACAGGCTCTGGCAGATGGGGGTGATGGGTGGGTAGGGTCCCAAAGAGCGGAACCCCGGAGCTTCTAGAGGAGTAGCACTCCAGAGATCCTAGGTTTGGAAGTCTTGAAAATAGGTCCTTCCCCTGAGCCTGCAAAGGGCTGAGGCAGGAGTGAGAGGGTAGCTGAGTAGGGCTGCAAGGTCGGGGCAGGAGTTTTACAGGTGTCTGTTTCCCTTGGTCTCAGCAACCACTGACTAGATCCCCGAGGAAATAATTTGATCTCATCAAATTACAATTTCTAGGAAGTTTTCTTTTTAATGAAGAGTGAGATACTTAGCATCCGAACATGAGGCCAAAGCTCATTGTAATGTGCTTGTAAAAAAAAGTAAATTGTGCTGTCCCATCTCACTGGGTAAATTGGAACAGCATTGGGACTCTTCTTCAGACACTTTGGGCAGTAGAGATAACAACCAAGGCAGCTCAAGATAGGAGAGTGGGTGTCTCAGAGTTATTAAAGCGGTGTAACTTTATCCATGAAACAAAACATGTATTTACCGGAAAACACATTTCTGATGCACTTTTACTCTATCGCAGAAACAAGAGTTGCGGGCGTGTAGTTCTGATAAAATGGTTTTGAATCCACGAAGGCTTTGAAAGGGAGTTTAGTCAAACGTGCTGTAGCCCTGGGTTTCCTGCGTTGTCAAGGTAACCAGAGCCTTCGTTTTCTTGGTAACCTGAACCTGCCAAACCAACATCAGAGACACCTCGCGCTTTAGCTAGTCAGCCACCTGCCACGCAGTTACACGGTGTTTTTTTTTTTTTTTGATGGGGGCTGAGTTTCCTAGAAGAAGAAGTCCAGCTTCTTCTCCCCCCGCCCTCCCTCCTTCATTTTATTTATTTATCCTTCAGTTTTATTGAGATTTAATTGACATACAGCACTGTGTAAGTTTAAGGTGTACAACATAGGGATCTGACTTACATATTGATACATCATGAAATGGTTACCACAATAAGTTTAGTGAACATCTATCATCTCATATAGATACAAAATTAAATAAATAGAAAAAATTGTTTCCTTGTGATGAGAACTCAGGATTTACTCTCTTAATAACTTTTCATATATAACCTACAGCAGTGTTAATTATATTTATCATGTTGTACATTACATCCCTAGTACTTATTTATCTTATAACTGAAAGTTTGTCCCTTTTGATTACCTTCATCCAATCCCCCCCTCCCCACATTCTTCTTTATTTTAGAGGAAAAGCTATATTCACTTTCATGAAATTGCAAAATTGGATTACGTCTTAAGCTCTTAGGAAAAAGTGCAACTATTTAGGACATTTGCCTAGCTGACATGGCAAGTACCAATCCACACAATTATCCTTTTCCCTGAAATGACTTTATGGAAAATGGGGGAATACTTATTTGGCTTTCTCTCAACAGTGCTGAGGTTGACATAACACAAGGCCAGGACACATTATACCACACCTGTAAGCTGAGACTAGTTTTTGTTTTGCACCCTGGGAAAATTTAGACTGAAACAAAGAAGAAAGTTCACTAGCTGAACACATTTATCCAGAGCCTTCAGTGTTCCAGGGACTCTGCTAGCTGCTGCTCGGGATGTAGGGATGAAGATGATTTAGTCCCTGTGCTCAACGGTTTGCAGGCTACTGAAGGGTCTAAGTCAAAAACCCAACAATAGATAAAGGTAGAATATAATTAGGGTCATCAAGGAGATACGAAAACATGAAGAAAATGCTGCATAAGCTCCAAGGAAGATTAGATGTTAATTTGATGGGAGTAGCCAACAACTCCTCATGGAAGACGTGGCATGTGAAATGGGCTTTGACAGAATGGATTTTTTTTCAAGGAGTGTATTGAAGATGCAGGGTAGAGAAGGACCCACAAAATCATCAAGTTCAAGGATGTAAGTGGTGAAGTGTTTAGGCTCAGGCTCCAGGCTGCCTGGATTTAGATCCCAGCTCTACTGCATTCTACTGTGACCTTAGATAAGTCACGAACCTCTTTGGGCCTCAGTCCTCTATCTGTAAAGAGGTGGGATAATAATAGTACCTCACTGGCTAGTTGTGAGGATTAATTTTTTTTTTTTTTAATATTTATTTTTTTAGTTTACTTATTTATTTATTTATGGCTGTGTTGGGTCTTCGTTTCTGTGCGAGGGCTTTCTCTAGTTGCAGCAAGTGGGGGCTACTCTTCATCGCGGTGTGCGGGCCTCTCACTATCACGGCCTCTCTCGTTGCGGAGCACAGGCTCCAGACGCGCAGGCTCAGTAGTTGTGGCTCACGGGCCTAGTTGCTCTGCGGCATGTGGGATCTTCCCAGACCAGGGCTCGAACCCATGTCCCCTGCATTGGCAGGCAGATTCTCAACCACTGCGCCACCAGGGAAGCCCTAAATTCTTTAAGACGTGTGAAACTCTTGGACCTGCTCCTGATTTATAGTAAATGCTTGAAAAGTGTTAGCTATTATTATTGCTGCTGCTGTTGGTGTTATTGTTGTTAGTGAAGTTTAGAAGGAGGTGCGGTGCTTATGAGACTGCAGAGAGTTTTGGGTTCATTTTGTGGCCTAAAATATATCAGATTTAAGTTTATACTTAATTTGATAGGCAATGGGGGAATCTTTAGAGTTTTTAAATTATTTTTCTTATTATTAAAAAACTTTTAAAGTAGGTAAGTAAATAGCACCAGAACAACAAAACATTTGGAAGCAACAACAGTGTAAAATTCAGTTGTTAAACGTTTGGTGTAGTCTTTTTTGGTTATATTTCCAGCCATTGCCCCAAACTGCTAACCATGGTAATTTTCTGTTCGGTGATTGAGACCGTGAGAGGCATTGGGAATTGATTTGATACAAAACACCTGTAGAAAGAATTACTGAACGCTAATCTTGTACAGGTGAAGGGAAAATCGATTTGGAGAGGAACAACTTCTACTTTATCATATAAATAAAAACTATGGGGGCTATGAATGTCAAAGCCAGTGGCCTTGAACCCTTCTCTACCATAAAGGGCTACAAGACGGTGCAATATATCATTTAAAAAAAAAAGTCATTTCTTTTCCATTTCGTAATATGTTCTGGGAGATTTGACTGATGACCTATATTTCAGGAAGCATGAATGATCTCCACATCTCAGATGAGGTAGGTGTGTCATAAATCAATACATGATGTAAAATGCCTTTTCCGCCTTGACGCAGCCTTGATCCCTAATTATGTGTGCGAACAAGGTAAACATCTTTTTTTAACAGCTGCAATCTGTAAGAGTTTTAGTGACCCCAAATGTTTTTATTTGCTGTTCTCAGTTCAGAGATGCTAGTTAATGTACTGCCGTGAATGACGAATGCCACCGTACACTCACTTTTTGGAGAACAATTGTCGAGTTCTAAAAACATCCATGCTTCCGGTTCTTCTGACCTCTGGCTGTATTTGTGTGACCTTTTCAAGGCCCTTGTTCTTTGATCTCTATAGGTCTGCTCCTTTCTCTCTGTGAAAGAGGCTTTGGGTGTTGGTTATACCTCACAGCCAAGCCTTGTTTTGGCCTCTTCTGGAGGAAGCCAGCTGTTCCATGTCTCTTCCCTCCGGACAAATTGATGGCTTTCAAGCTTTCTGAAACATTAAGGGAGAGTCCTGCTGAGTGACAGGTCATTGGAGGGGGCTCCTGTGAGTTCAGTTGGCTTCTCTGGATCTATTAAAGCTGATTTGGCCTTTTCCAGTCCCATGGTTTTAGTGACTCAGGAATGCTGGTGAATCTCAACTTTATTTCCAACCCAGACTCCTTCCTTGAACTTCAGATTTATATATCCCACTGCCTACTCAGCACCTCTTGGATGTCAAATAAGCATCTCCTACTTAATATCTAAAATAGAATTATTGACTTTCTCACCTAAACCTACTTGCCCCCCAGTGTTCTAGCTCTCGGCAAATGGCACCCCGTTTCGCACAGTTGCTCAGGCCTAAAATCTAGGAGTTGCCCTTCATTCTTGTTTCTCCTTCACGTCCCGTGTTCAATTGTTCAGCAAGTACTATTTGCTCCATCTTCGAAATATTCCAATATGACCAATTTTCACTTCCTCTACCACTACCGTTCCAATCTGAGCTGTAATCACGGCTCCCCTCAGCTGCTGCAACTTCCTAATAGGTCCCCGGCCTACCACCCTGGCTCTTTTGTGGTCCACTTTCATATAGAAACTTAAGTGATTGTTTAAAACTCTAAGTCAGACCAAGTCACTCTCCTGCTCAAAACCCTCTAAAGTCTTCCTAGAACACCTAACCTCAAATCCAAGGTCAGCAGCATGGGTCAGAGACCTACATG
Organism: Balaenoptera borealis; assembly: GCF_965194805.1. NCBI lineage: Eukaryota > Metazoa > Chordata > Mammalia > Artiodactyla > Balaenopteridae > Balaenoptera > Balaenoptera borealis. The sequence continues at coordinate 170,890,057 of NC_138866.1, read as the reverse complement.
ATCTGGTTGCTGCTTTGTTTTCTAACCTCATTTTCTACCATTCTTCTCCTTACCCAATTCTGCTGGTCACACTGGCTGGCTTTCTGTTCCTTGGACTTGGCAAATGTGTTCTGCTGCAAGGCTTTTTACTGTCTCTTCCAGGGAGGCTCTTTCTCCAGGTCATCCATCACTAGCTTGCTCGTTGGTGTCACTGAGCTGACTGCACCTCCTCCCGTGTTCTCTTCCGCTTGCGACTGATACTGCTGGCTCCCCCAACATCACTCTGTCTTCTTATCCTCTAGTATTTTTCTTTAAAGCAGATACCTCTGTAATAAATAATACATTTTATTATCTATGCATTTGCTTGTCTCCTCCATTAGAATATGAGTTCCATGAAGGCAGCTGCTTTGTCTTACTCATCACTGCATGTACCCAGAAGTGCTGCCGCAGAGTTCTCAATAAAAATGAGTAAATGAGCTTGTGTCCTACTGTTACCGAAAGTGGGGTCTGGCTGCTGGCTGCTCAAAAGCCAATAAAGAGGCAAGGTTGGTGGAAAGGACAGTTTGCTTTATTTTGGAGGCCGGCAGGGCAACTGGGGGGTGCAGGGCGGACGCCTGTCCAAAGGCCGACTCCCCCCACTGACAATCAGTGCGCAAGAGCTTTTATAGACGCGGGGAGGGGGCTACACGCAGAAACAGCACAGTCAGCTCTGACAGTCATCCTGATGTTGGTCATCGGTGGTCTGATCCGCGTCATCTTGATTGTTTTAGGTACAGTTAATCTTCAGTTCCAGGGTCAATTTGTTCCCATTTCTTTAAGGCCAGCTCTCAGAATTGTAGCAGCTTATGTCATGGCGACAACCTGGTCATCATGTAGTTAACTTCTTCCACCTGGTGAGGGTTTCAGTATCTATAAGACAGCTCACGGGATATGGCTCAGAATATGATCTATAGCCCTTGAGAAGGAACTAAAGGTCTTTAACTATGCTTAATGACTAAACTACTATTATTTGGTCTCTTTTGACTGTTTTCCTTTGTTTCTGCATTTTCTCATTTCTCTGATTAAACTTATTCTTAGGCTAAAGTTTTTCCACAGATGAAAGGCAGCCTGATGACATGGGGGGGGACAAGGACCATAGGGTCCTTCTCCGTTTCACTCTTGTTTTCAGCAGTGCGTTATAGTGAATCAACTGATTTTCCTTTGTTCAATGGATGCTGCTTCATTTGGTCTGAAGACATAAAATAGAGCAGAATTGTAATAGTTTTCAGCTTAATTGAGTGATTAAGAAGAAATCAGCTTGCCTGGAGTTTGCTTTCATTTCTTAACACTAGTGACTGTTGGTTTCCAGTTTGTGGACGATCTTAAGTTTAAAATCCAAATGGTGTTGAAGTGACCTCTCTCAATACAAAAGGGAATAGCAGGGGCTCTGAGAAGGTGAGATTGTTGACACCTTCAGTCTTGAAATCACCACTCTCTTCACAGGAAGTTAAATTTTAGTAAACCATGTCAAAAACTCAGAAACACAACATGGAAGGAAACTAAATTTTTTTTTTTTTTGTCTTTTTTTAAGTGAGCAGTTACTGTATCCCAGGTAATGTGCTTTATTCAGCATGCATGTTCAGTTCACTTTTATGACCATGCTCTAGGATGAGTATTATTACCCCTTATAGAGAAATTGAAATGGAGAATTAGAGAATTATGTGCTTGCCATAGGTCGTAGTCAAAGGCAGAACTGAGATTCAACCCCTGCCCTGACTCATTCCCAAACCCACGTTCTTAATATCTCCCAACACTGCTTCCCATGGGGGAGACTGGAGTGAGACTCTCATAGGTATATCTGAATTATTTTTATGGGTTATCGAAATTCCAATTTAAAAATGAAATTGAATGTGTGCATCTAAAAATGCCACAGCAGGAATCTCCAACCCAAGAGATGGAATTAGCTGATGAACCATGAACTGGAGGAAGAAGAAGAGTTGATTCATTTTGAAACACGTTGTCTGCCAACTCCATTTGCAGACTAGCCACCCTGGGCAGAACAATGCAAAGTGAGTTGAATGTAAAAGGGAAAGCTCTTGCTCTGGACAATTTCTGACAATGTCAGGCCATTATCTGAGGTTGACTATGTGCCAGTCAGGTTTACCGCCCACCAGGTTCTGTGCTGGCAGGTATTATCCCCATTTTTTTTTTTAATGCACGGAGGGGCATGACATGCTCAGGGTTACCAGCTGGTGTGTTACAGAGATGTGACCAAAAGCCAGGTCCATCTGCCTTTGCCTACACTGTTATCCATTTGGCTATATCCCCTCCTACCTACTTAATAGACACAGACTAGAAAGGAAACAACTGGGAATAAAACCATTTAAAATAACATCACTTACTCTCCACGGATAGGACAGCTGAGAGAGTTCCAGTAAATGGTGGAATCAGGGGGAGGGTGAATATCACAGCAGATTGTTGTCAGAAGTAACATCTTTTCTTAAAATTTCTGTAATTCAGAGGAATTACTAATTCAGTCCAGTTTATTTTTTTAACATTATTTTAAATTGGTGAAATATTATTATCTCATTACATGGAACTTGTAGCAGTCAGGATAGGTTAGATTACTCTGCGGTAACAAACAGTCCCAAATCTTAGTGGTCTAAAACAACAAGCATTTTTATTTTTTTCTCTTTGAGAAAAAGTTATGAGTTGGTGGGGGGCTCTGCTTCCTTTTGTCATTGTCTTCACTCAGGGATGCAGCTGTGACAGAGGGAAAAAAAGAGGGTCTCACACTTCCCTCCATGGGCCATTACTAACTCTCTGGGCCTCTGTCTTCTCAGTCAGATGAGGTCATGGGCACATAGGCCTATGGGAGTGTTGGGGGACAGACTGGGGTGACATTTGTAAACACCGGGTGCAACTTCTGACACGTGTTGGTGCTAAATAGATGCTGACGGAGCCAGAAGCCAGACGAAGCTTCTGGAAGGGGCCGCTGCTTATTCAACACGCGAGCCCAGGCCCGTTTGCTGTGCAAGTCTCAAGGCATTTTGTGTTTCGCTGGGGCCTGACGGGCAGGTGATCAATAAATGCTTGTTTAGTGCTGACGGCCGGTCTTGAAGGGGAAGGGGATTTAAGGGGCTTCCGGGCAGGAGGCGCTGGCGGGGAAGGTGCAGGGCCGGAGAAGAGCCTGGGGGTGGAAGTCAGCAGAGCGGTGGGGCTCGGCTGGGTGGGGCTAGGGTGACACTGGTGGAGCTGGAGGCCCGAGAGCTGGCCCTGGGCACGCTCCCTGCTCCCCTCTCTGCAGCTGGCGGGGCCGCCGAGGACGGCGAGGGTACACGGCATACCGGGTGCACTGTGCCCTCGCCCAGGCCTTCTGGAAGCCGCCCGCCAGGTCCTTAGCCGCTCTGGGCTTCAGTTTCTTCACGTGCTATAGGAACGTGAAGACCAGGTCAAAATGCAGCTTTACTATTCCGTGAAGGAACCTTTCTGTAAAACGGGAGATTCATGCCTGTAGGGTAAGGTTCAGACAGTACCACAGAGATCCATGGCATCTCCCTCCTGGCTCCGGCTCTGCAGCAGCTTCCCTCCTGGAGCTCGCAGGGCGGGACGGGGACCCCGCGCCCGCACCGCAGGAAGGGCCGGCTCTGCACGGTGCTGCACGGGCGTCCCCTCTCCTTTTACCCAAAAGAGACCTTGGTGATGCTTCCTGGTCAGGACAGAGCGCTTCCACAGCCCTTCCCTAGGCTCTTTGTTTAAATGGTCATCTGGGTGGCCGTGGACGGGTGGACAGGGCAGCCTCGGCCCCTCCGGGTGATGCTGGGCAGGCGCTCTGTCTGCAGGGGCCGGCGTGGGGAAGACAGTTGCCACCAAGGTGGAATCCCACTACCCTCGTCCGGCCGGCACGTTATGGGGTAAGTGATGGGCCGTTCCAGCGTCCGGGTGCTGGACATTGAGGTCGGAAGAGCGTGTCCTCCGACCACCACTCTGCTCGGCCCCAGAGTGGCCACGGCCCCGGGTCACGGGATTTCTGCCACAAAATGCAGGTGAAGAGGAACCGAAAACGTGAGACCCTGCGCAGGGCCTGAGCGAGACAACAGGATGCTGGGGGGCCAGAGCCGAGGTCGCTTCCAGTGGAGACCCGGATGTCCACATCCCACTACCCTGGATGCCGTGTCCGAGGAGCCGCCCCCCCTACGGCCATGGCCGCGCCTAAGCCCCGACTAGGCTGCCAATGGCCTGACCCATGAAGGCCGTGACCCGCCCCCGTCCCCTGCATCGAGTGTGCCTACCTGACCCTGCGGAGCCCACGGTGAGGGCGGGGGGCGGTGAGCGCGGGAGCCCAGGACGGGCCCTGCATCCCTCCGCCTGGAGTCACCTCGGAAGGTCAGCCCATCCAAGGCAAATTTGGCCGAGGCTTCGTTTACTGCTTCTCCCAGTATTTAGTTTTAGTTGACTATTTTTCAGATTGTAAGTGCAAGTTAAGGAATTTCTGCTTGTTTGTGTCCCAGCAACCTGCTCCTGAAGCTGGAGATGGTGCAGCTGTGAGAGTGAGGCAGAGAGCTGGGGGTAAAAGTGATTTTTAAAAGTCATTTTGTTTTTCATTCAATTCTAATTTTAAAAAGTGTACCAAGGGCTATACTTGTCTGTAGAGAGTCATGCACATGGAAAATAGGGCTGCAAATCAGCAAGACGGCCTGATTGTCTTTGGCCAAAACATCCATTAAAAACTTTGGATTATTAGCTCTGACTTCAAGTAAGCAGAGTGAAACAAAATACCCTCTGCAGAGGAGAACACTATCATCCTCTGCTTTCTTAATTCTGGTTCTCAAACTCTGAGCATTTCAGAAGCACCTTTACAAATTTTAAGTATTATTTTAAAAATCAGTGCTTATCCCAAGATTGTGAACCTTAACATTTGTATTTTTACCATACTTCTGTCTCTCTCTCAAGGCGTCCTGATAAAGCAAGTGCTCTTGAATGACCCTTACAGATATTTGAGGACAGTGCAATGTTTCTCTTTTTTTAAAAAAAATTAATTAATTAATTAATTTATATTTTTGGCTGTGTTGGGTCTTCGTTTCTGTGCGAGGGCTTTCTGTAGTTGCGGCAAGCAGGGGCCACTCTTCATCGCTGTGCGCGGGCCTCTCACTATCACGGCCTCTCTTGTTGCGGAGCACAGGCTCCAGACGCGCAGGCTCAGTAATTGTGGCTCACGGGCCCAGTTGTTCCACGGCATGTAGGATCTTCCCGGCTCAGGGCTTGAACCCGTGTTCCCTGTATTGGCAGGCAGATTCTCAACCACTGCGCCACCAGGGAAACCCAGTGCAGTGTTTCTTGACAAAGTAAAATGCAATTTGGAAAAGCTGATAGCTTTTCGCTGACCTGGGGGAGATGGTTTATAGCCAGAGGGGGTGGAAAGTCAAACACCTCCAAGGAAATGTATCTCTGTGCTTGGAGACCACTTCTGATGATCCCAAGGAGAATCAACATTTTGGATACAAAATTAACATTCATCTTCTTTAAATTAGATAAGTGCCATATGACTTTTTTTTTTTTTTCTTTTTTTAAAGGAGGTGGTATATAAATAAGTAATGAGCTAGTGCTAAAGCTCCTAAAAGTTTTGGGAGTCCTTGCAATAAACAAACAAGAGCCCTAATATATGGAAATAGCTGAGTGGAGGAGGTCCTGAAAGGTCTCCCGCGGGGGAGGCTGCAGTGAGATCAAGGAACTGTCCCGTAAATGGGTTTTTAAGTTCACAGATCAGAAAATTTCCAGTTGGAAAAAAAATAAAAAAGAATTGTGCTTAAGTCTAGCCACCCAGTGACAGCAAAAAATTGTCACTGATTTGAGATTTCAGCTGTTTGGCAGGGAAATGTATCAAGAATTAAACTGGGTGAGATCTTATATGTGAGATCCTGGGGGGGGGGGGATGTAATATTTTAATAAAATAGTAGTGATTTGGCAGGATTAGAAATTTTAGGTTTAGCAGCAATAAGGTATTAGTAGAAAAAAAATTAATGCTATCAACCAGTAATAACAGCAATTAAACTGTAGATTTTATAGGATATAGGAGAAAATGAGACTTGAAAAAACAAAACAAATGAAACAATGCAAAATCTGTAGTTCGAATGAATTATTCTCTAGGATTTAAACTTTTCAAAAGTCTCTCGTAATGGTGGATATTCCACAACTTGAAAATAGAAACTTCAAAAGAAGATAATAGTCTAAAACCCATTGAAGTGACCCTGGCAGTGTTCATTGCAGCCCAAAAGGCTCCGCATTCGGTTCTCAGGGGCAGCGTGAAGAAAAGGCTTCCTACTTCCTTCCACGGGCCTCACCCTTCACCGCAAAGAGTTTGCAACCACGATAAGTTCCTGGGTCTTAATAAGAGAGGACATAACCCAGGAAATCCATAGCGTTTTGAAATGTAAACACTCAATTCTCTAATAACACTTGCTGAAAAGTTTTTGAAAAAGTAAAAAAAAAAAAAATCGCACATCTGTTCTCCCTGTGAACTAGTCAGGACTTGAAGGAAAGCACTGCTAAGTTAGAGAGAAATGAGGGCTGACTTGGGCGTCTTTCATTGAATGGCGGTTTGGCGTGCTGTAGCTGTGTGGGGCTGAGTTCCCAGTGGGTAGGCAAACACATTTTTATCAATTATTTTTTTTTTTTTATTGAAATACAGTTGATTTAGAATATGTATCAGTTATTTTTTAAATGCCAAAATGAGCATATTTGAGGGAAAACTAAAACGATAATAGAGTCTAGGAGTTCACATAAGCTTCTATACTTTAATGCTCTTGAATTTCAAGGGTTTTAACTGCCAAGATACGTATTTTAGTAGTAGAAGATCTAGTCTTTTTTTTTTTTTTTTAATTTTTATTGGACTATAGTTGATTTACAATGTTGTGTTAGTTTCAGGTGTACAGCAAAGTGAATCTGTTATACATATACATACATCTACTCTTTTTAAGATTCTTTCCCCATATAGGCCATCACAGAGTGTTGAGTAGAATTCCTTGTGCTATACAGTAGATCCTTATTAGTTATCTGTTTTACATATAGTAGTGTGTATATGTTAATCCCAATCTCCCAATTTACCCCTCCCCCCAAAATGTTAGTCTTTAAATCAGTCCTGACTACTTTGGAATTTATATAGCCTTCAGTTATAAAAAATAAAACTTTGTTACTTGTAATTAATACCTTCTCTTTCACTCCACTCCCACCCTCCCCAGATATACACCCCCAACTCACATCCTTAGAAAGGTTTTATTTTTAACAAACCAGACTGATCAATATGTAGCTTGACCACATACTCTCAGTTTTCATTTGGGATTTTAATCTCAATTTAACAAGCAAGCACTTATTTATTTGTGTAACAGGCAAGGTCACCAAACATGGCAAAGTAAATGGGAAAGGCAGCTTTCTAATAATGGCAACTATTGGCTGAAAATTTCATTTGTGGCTAATTGTCACAAATGTCATGAAGCCTCAACAAACCTAGAGTAGGTATTATTACACCCATTTTATGCGTTAGGAAACTGAGCTTTTGAGCAGCTAAGTACCTTATCTGGGGTCATATAGCCAGTAACTCGCAGAGGCTGGAGTTGTGAGATGCCCCAAAGCTACATTTTTCCAACAGCAGGGTTCTATCAAGATTAAGCGTTTCAGATTATTGGAAGACGATTTGTATTTAGAACTTGCTGGCCTCCCTGGCAGTATCCGGGAGAGCTCTCCACCACACTTAAATAAATAAACAGCTGTTGCTCCTCATCCGCGCGAACTGTATAGAGTTACTCTTGTGAAGAGCAGTTCCAGACGCGCAGGCTCAGCAATTGTGGCGCACGGGCCCAGTTACTCCGCGGCATGTGGGATCTTCCCAGAGCAGGACTCGAACCCGTGTCCCCTGCATTGGCAGGCAGATTCTCAACCACTGCGCCACCAGGGAAGCCCCAGGTTAGAGGTTTTAGGGTAGGGTGGGGTGAGGCAGCCTGGGGTGGGTGTGGGTATCACACTATATTGCCACTCACGGGCAGGTAAGGGAACTAGGTCTGAGGAGATGGGCCAGGGAGGCAGTAGGATTCCTCCTTTAATTTATTATTATTAGTTTTTTAAAGAACACAGGATGTTCTCTTCAAAGAATCTAATGCTAAGGGTCAACCTAAAAATATCAACAGTGGTTAATTCTGGGAGATTGAATTAGAAGTGATTTTTATTTTTTTCCCTTTTTAGAATAGTTTTTGCTCTTTATGTAAATACTGAGAATGTATTAGCAATAAGAAAATGAAGCGTTCGAAGACCCTTTCCCCATGGCACCCACAGTCCTGTGGGTGTGTGTGCGTGCGCGTGCGTGTGTGTGATTTTACTGCAGCCATTTTCCTTCCTTCCCTTCTTCGTTCCTTCCCTCTTTCGTTCCTTCCTCCCACTCTTCCTTCCTCCTCCTTTTTCCTTAGAATAAATCCATAAAGGCTTACTAGCATCTTAATAACTCTTTGGGAACTTCAAAGAATGCTTTATTTCATACCTTTTAAAACTGTGTGCGAGATACAGATTTTTTAATTTGAGAAAAACATAAGATAGGAAGCAATTTCCTTTGACTCTGACTTTTTGGTGCGTGACTGTGAGATACAAGCAGAGCAGAGATTCATGAGTAAATTACCAATTAGTTGTTGAGAACTGCAGAACGTTGGAGCAGAAATTAGGATCTAATTATCTGTCTCTGTGATTGTCATTCAAGACACGAATCTGCCGAGTTTTATAATTGTGGGGAAAATCTATTCCACCTGCGACAATTCCCTTACTGCATCAATATTTTTATGAAAGTCCAGGAGGCGGATTGGTTGCTTTTAAGGACGTGCGCTTCCTTTACTTCAGAAATGATTAGGGTGGCTCAGGCCGGTGCCAGCCCGGGGTTGGACTTCCTCTGGGCACGGAACATCGAGGACAAGCAGGGATATAAGGTGTAGATATTTCACTAGTTCTTTTAAAGACAGAAATTTTTCTAGGAAAAATAGAATAATTTATTTAAAATGTAAACTCCATTTATATTACAGGTAACAGCTGCTATAGGACTGTTTCTAGGGTTTTCTTTATTTGCTCTCTGCTCTCCAGGCTGCCCCAGGCCTTCTTCTGCCCTGACTCTGCGCCTCAGGACATTCTCATTGAGAGGTCCTTAGAGCCTTTGCTAAATGGCTCATTAACACTCCTGGGCTACTCGTTAGTGTCTCCTCCTGTTTCCTTAAACCCCCTCCGTTAGCCCTGTACCTGCACACAGTAGGCATTCAGACGGGTTGTTTTGCATATGTATTTCACAGATACTGTCCTTAGGTTTGAGCACATGCCTCTCTCCAGTCTCCCCAGGGCCTCCCCTCTCCCTTCCCTCCACCAGCGCCACCTCTGCATCTGTGTCTAATCCCCTCTGAAGTCCACTCTCCCTGGGTGCTTGATGGTTGGAGGCTGAAGGCTCTGCATCCCGGTTTGTTAAAGGAGCCATATCAGTTTGCAACAAAACCCAACACAGGTTCAAGAAAATTAAACCATTAAGTGAAACTTGACTGGGAAGCCTATTTTTCTTCCTGCATTCTTTGAGTATTAGTGTGTAAAGAGGAACTCCACAATAAACTATCATTTTCAGTCCAACTCTGGGTGATAGCATGAAGGGTTTGGATTATTGTGTGATTAAATGAGCTAAAATGTGGATGAATTCTAACACGGTGCCTGGCACGTAGTTGGCACCCCAATAGTAACTAATTTCCTTCCTTTTGTCACGGTGGTCCGGTTACATTTGTAGCTCTGTTACAGTGTGTAGCTCTGCTCCGTAAAGAATCACTAAGAACTTAATGAGCTGTATTTCCTCCAATGCCATGGGCTGTGTCAACACAATGTAAACATTGTGACAATTTTTGACTGAATTGAGTTAACTGACTGAATGTTTTGAAGTATTGACACAGCAGCTAAAAGAGTGAGAAATGTAGTCAAGCCAGCTATTCGGTACGATAAAAACGGCAACTATTTCAAAACTAGAATAGAGACGTGTGAAGCCAGTGGAAGTTCAGTAGCCACAGGGCCACTGGAAAGCCCTTGGAAACGGAGGCAGACACAGGAACGAAAATCTGAAGATTGTCCCCAGATCACCCAACAAGCAAAGCAAAGCTGAAGGACTATGTAACTTTACCCCCTTATCCAAAGCTTCTTTAATTTACTCCAAAGGAACAGGAGTAGAAAATGGAAGGTGTCACAGAATCTTGAGAAATGATGGTGAGGGTTCGTTCATTCATTCTGTCCTTTCAGCCATTATCTGCCTTTAGTTCCTTCCTCTGTTGACTCTGAGGATGGGTAGAAGGCTGTCCAGAGCTGGGTGCCCAAACATGTGCTGGCTGTTGGAAATCTTTGCAAGGAACACTGGGACAAGGATTGCCCTAGTTGGGAGATATTTGTTCTTCAGTTTATTCAATGAATTTTCTTAAAGATTAAAAAATTTTGTTTTACAAAATGTTCTTACAGGTATATGTAAATCTATAAATTGTTATATATGCATATTGTATACAATATATAATAAATAATATATTCAGTATTCTCTCTGTATTATACATATAATATATACAGTATCGTACAGACAGTAAATATACAGTATTATCTTTCAGATATATGAGATAATACTATATTATTATATATATAATACTATGTATTTATATATAATGTATAATAATATATGTATAATAATTATAATAGCAATAAATGTATAGCATAATATATAGGGTTGGCAGAGGGAGAGAGAAGGAAAGAGAATTGAGTAATTTTAGCCCTGAAATGTATTTACTAGCTTGGGTAACCTTCCATAAGAGAAAGTACACTTGGTGGTAACTTGGTGGGTCATTTCGGAAAGGCTTCTGACCCAAGCGTCATTGAGAAATTCTGTGTTTCCTCAACTACCTTGTGGGGATGAATGAAGCCACACCTATAGATCAGTTTCCATCCTCACAATAACTGCTAGCTGGAGGATCCCTCTCTAGCAAAAAGATGTCCCTTGGCAATGGCCCACTTAGTTGACATAGGGAACTTTTGGCACAGCAAAATTTTACCTGGACTCGGACAGGGTAGGTTTTTGGAGTTGCTGTAACTGGGTTTGGCGTCGCTGTGTGAGGGGAGAGCACAGCTAGTTGGTTTTCTTCATCAGGGATGCGGGACTGTTAAAGGAGCCAGTCTAGGTCAAATGGGGTCAAGGGTTTTGACTGCATGCATCTGTCAACTCAGTGAAATAACTGTTGATATTTTGACTGTTTTTTCATTACCGGATTTTCCCTCCCTACATGGCATTGATAAGAATGATCAAATCACTTGGTGCAGACATAGACTTGAGACTTCATCACCCACTTCCTCTCATGGCCTTTATTCCCACTCAGTCTGTTACACAGAGCTCCAGTCACAGAAAACCTGATGGAGGATGTGGGTCATGGTTTGGGGGTTTTTTGCCACAATATTTTACATTGTTTCCAAAGAACCTAGAGGGCACACTTGAAACAATAAGTGCAACCCAGCTGAAATGATCTCCTGCTGGCGAGGATAGCTCTAAATGTCAAGCTGCGGGATTTTAAAGACTTTCAGTAGCTCATACATAGCTTGTACATTTATAAGCATTATTGAGTTGGAAGATAATGACAGTCACATGTTGAGAATAGAGTATGACATGTTAACGTATGTTCTTCCTCTCTGTAAGTCTCCAGAGTCCAATTACTGAAACTTAAAAATGCAGCCCTTCAGTGCATGACTACAGAACCAGTGGGAATAATTAATACTAAAAATTTTAATCTATTTACAGGCCTCACAAAATACATAGAGTGATAAGGAAAAAACATGCTTGACAAAGACATTTAATTGTACAATTTTTACTTTGAACTTATGAAAAATGTGTGTATTCCTACTTTCAAATGCGTGCCACGTTATATGACCTCATGTTGATTTTATTTCTGTGTCTTGGTGTAATGAGATAAATGTCAAATCCATTTGAAGTGTACGTATTGTGCTGAAGAATCTGGTTTTATCAGTTAGGATGTTCTTCCTCCAAGGGAAAGAAAGTCCAACTCAGATGATCTTAAACAATAAAGACATTTATTTGTTGGCTCATGTAACTAGAGGAATGGTGGGTTTTAGGGTCAGCTCAGCCTGGTGGGTCTGGCTTTGTTTGGGGCAAATTCCATCAGCTGTACCGTCTTTGGGGTCTTTGTGTAATTCTCAGGCTGCTTCTCTTGTTCTGACAAAGAGGCACAGCAGCACTCTTGGCTCCACATCCATAATCCGGGAAGGAGAGATGTACCAGCCAGGAATGTGTTCTGCTGAAGAAAAGGAAAGAAACAGAGGAAGGGGATAGGAGAGGGAGAAAGAAGCAAAGAATGAACCACATAGTAGCAACGGCTTAGATGGCAGTATATCGTTGGTCTTAAGTCTGGGGCATTGCAACCATCCCTTCTGGACCCAGGTTCTTTGCATCTTTTTACTCCCCCAGCCTCAATTTATAGGCCTCTGTCCTCATGTTTGCTACCTCATGGTCTCAACATGGCTGCTGGGCTTATAAGACTCATGTCCATGGTTCAGAAAAAAGTCAAGTCTGCCCACTTGTATCAGGAGAAGGACAAAACTCTCCTGAAAGCTGCACCCAATAGACTCTACTTTTGTGTTCCTGGCAAGTACTGGGTCACATGGTTACTGAGGCATAGATTTCCAGTTGCCTACCCAATGTCCATTTCTTCCTCTTCCTTATCAACAGAACCTGGACTTTTTTCAAAGATGCAATATGGCCCTTAAAAAATACACGTCTTCACAGGCTAGACGTGCTAGATCTAGCAAAAACAAATAACAACAGGATGCCCAGCATGAGACATCCATACTTATACAAAACATGATTTGTTGTTTGTCTGCAATTTGAGTTTAACTGAATGTCCTATACTTTACCTGGCAACATTACCCTAGGCTTCCTTGAAGGTAGCATGGCCATGAAAGAGACAGTCTGCTAGATGGGGCTTCCAGAAAAGCTTTTGAAGAAAGGGACCAAACTTGCCAGACACATTCCTTTCATCCTTTGCACTTTGTCCTTCCCCCTTCCTTCTGCCTGGACTTCTGACAGAATTATCTAAAGCCATCTTGCAACCAGGAGAATGTAAGTCTTTTAAGGATTGCAGAGAAATAAGGAGGAGAAGCCTGGTTCCTTGAGCAGCTCTGAATTGCCTACCCCTAGATTCCTTGTTACATAAAAACAAACAAAGGCCTTATTTGGTTAAGTCATTGTAGTTCAGTTTCTGGCCTCATGCTGCCAAATGCAATCGTAACTGATACAGCTACCCCTCGCTGGAAGGGTGAAGTAGAGGCTGGCTAGTGGTTCACCAAACTTTTGTTTTCGTCCTTGCCGCACAGCTAGACTACACTTTCCAGTCCCCTGCAGTTAGGTGGGGGCCATATGAGTGAGTTCTGGCCAATGCAATGTGAGTGGGGCTCATGTATGTGACTTTCAGGCCTGAGTCCATGCTCCGGCTCCTCCCATGTCTGCAGCAAGAACAAGGGGCCCTAAGGAATAGTGGAGACATCAGATGACAGCGACCTGAGCCCTTGATGACTTTGTGAAGTAGACCCTCCCCACCTCGCGCTGATCTTCATTATACTATAATGTGAACAAGAAATAGACTTCTCTTGAGTTAAGCCACTGAGCTGTTGGGTTCCTTGGGGTCAACTAAGTCAACATTGCCTGTTGTAAGAGAGGCTGCTTCAGGCCTAGAGTTCCAAGCAAGAATCCTGAGACTCACTCTCACTGGATCACACATCTTGGGTCCACTCTTTAATCAATAGAATGGACTTTGCTGATGGCTTAAACAAACCATTCCTGGAGCTGGGGCTGGGGCACGTGATCCGTCAAGGTCCCAGCAGGAAACAAGAGTAATTTGAGGAGAGTTTAATAAAGTGACTACCTACAAAGATGGGAGAGCATGTAGGGAATCCACATGAGTGCAGTACCCCGTGGTTAGTAAGAGCAGAGCCTTGGCACCCCTAGCCCGGAGGGTGGGTTGTGTTGGTGAAAGGTTTCCAGAACCTAGAGGCAAATGTACCACAGGAACAGATAGGCTGTGGGGAGAGGGCTGTGTTTCCCGTCCTATGACCTTAGGTGAGGGAAGCAGCCAGTCTGCACGGAGGGGGCCAGAGGGAACAATACCTTGGCCTTATTCTTCTCCTGCCCTCTGATCTCCTGCAGGGGCTCCCCATTGTCCAAACCCAACTGGAAGCCTAAGGTCATGAGCGCCCATGACGTAGTCCATGCAGCTCAGTGTCCCAGGTCAAAGTGCTAGAGAAGGGAGGAGAGCAGATCTGGAGGGGACATCCAGCCCAGGCTGTGTGTGCAAGTCCATTACCCAAACCAAATCTGGCTTCTGTCAGGATGGCTGAGGGGAAAGGAATAGTGGGGAGCAATCCACAGTTCTACCTCGCTGGTGACCTCTCAGGCCCTAGGGGCTAACTCCATGACTGTAACTTGTTTTTGAGATAGAAATTTTTTGGCCATATTACAAGTACATAGAAGGAATAGCTTCTGAATTTTCAGTAACACATGATAAATTCCAAGTTCTGTAAGATGTCGAATAACTTATTTATTAAAGCATTAGAGTTGCCAGGACAACAGAATTTAATTTAGTAGTGTTCAATTTACACATTTGCTTTAATTCTTCTGCCAGAGCTCCTTGTTTAATTCTGCCTCCTTAGGTTTTACAAGTGTTCCTGCTAGGAGTAATTATGATATCAGTAATATCCACTGTTTCAATATTTTTGCATAATCCAGTGCCTGTTTTATTGGCCAGTACCTTTGGATGTCTTGTAATTGGTTTTATTCCAGGACACCTTGTTGCAACTGATGCTGAAGACAATCTTAGGTTTGTACGTTTAGTACTGAATGAATTCCCGTATTGATTCACACTTGACAGCTAATTGTTCGTGCATAATCTTAGCATTATTTTTGTGCCTATTGTTATTAATCATAGCAACCCTAGTAATGCATTGTTAAATTATATGTTAAATTGTTTTGAAGATTGTCATTTATCTTCTGCTATGAAAGCTTTCCTTAACTGCATGTTTATGAAATTTTTAGTGACAATCACGCTTTTTTATACTATAATATTTTTGTGAGTTAGAGCAGGTATTGTTTATTATATTAAAATTTGGTAAGCAGTTAATGCTTAGTACAGAACAATCATAAATATATCTAACTATAAGGTGAAAATAAAAATCATCTTTTTTTCTATCACCTCACTATAACTTTGATTAATATATTGGTATATATCTTTTCAGAATTTTCTCCAAGATTTATGTATATTTCTTCTTTTAAAAATCTCACTGAAAGGGAGTCCTACTACACTGTTGGTGGGAATGTAAATTGGTGCAGCCACTATGGAAAACAGTATAGAGGTTCCTTAAAAAATTAAAAATAGAGTTACCATATGATCCAGCAATCTCACTCCTAGGCATATATCTGGAAAAAATGAAAACTCTAATTAGAAAAGATACATGCACCCCAATGTTCATAGCAGCACTATTTATAATAGCCAAGAATTGGAAGCAACGTAAAGGTTCAACAGATGAATGGATATCAACAGATGAATGGATATCAACAGATGAATGGATAAAGAAGATGTGATGTGAGATATATATATACACACACACACACACACACACACACACACACACACACACACACACACACACACACACAATGGAATATTACTCAGCCATCAAAAAGAATGAAATAATGCCATTTGCAGCAACATGGATGAACCTAGAGATTGTCATACTAAGGGAAATAAGTCAGAGAAAGACAAATATCATGTGATATCACTTATATGTGGAATCTAAAATATGATACAAATGAACTTATTTACAAAACAGAAACAGACTCATAGACATAGAAAGCAAACTTATGGTTAACAAAGGGGAAAGGGGGTGGGGGAGGGATAAATTAGGAGTTTGGGATTAGCAGATACAAACTACTATATATAAAGTAGATAATCAACAAAGTCCTACTCGATAGCACAGGGAACTATATTTAATATCTTATAATAACCTATAATGAAAAAGAATATGAAAAGAATATATATATGTATAACTGAATCACTTTATACTAGAAACTAACACATTGTAAATAAACTATACTTCAATAAAAAAAGAGATCTCACTGAATATACTGTTCTCTAACTTGTTTTTTTACCTACATCATGAATTTTCTTTTTTATATTAAAAAACATACTTCTATAATGTTACTCTTAGTAGCTGTGAAGTACTCCACTATAGATGTATTATAATTTATTTAAATACTACCTTGATTTTGATTTGTTTCTAATTTTTTGCTATTATATACAATGCCTTGAAAAAAATTATTGTGTATTCATCTTTGAACTCTTGTTTCCTTAGAACAGTTAGCTAGAAATAGATATGTTGGGCCACATGGTAAACAAAATGTTAAGGCTTTTGATACATATTTGGGGCAAATATTATAATTTTATTTTGCAAAAAGTATCCTTCAAGGTCATCTACTAATTTGCCTTAATTCAGTCATGAATTAGATAGCTTTGCTTTTGTAATTTTGGATAGTAAGACGCAGATGACACTGATAAATTCTTGTTTTCATGACTAAATTTAACTTGGAGTATACAGTTAGTGCTCTTAGTTGCAAGCAGCAGAAATGGAACTAGCTGATTTAAGCAGAAAAGTAGTTTATTAAATAAAGGCAGCCCTCTGAATCCTTGGGAGAGTAGGAGACCCTGGTGCAAAGCTAAGCAGCCGGGAAAAATGATTGAAAACGATGGAGCAGAGCTGATCTGGTTAAAAAAACCCCCACTTCCCGGACTTCCCTGGTGGTCCAGTGATTAAGACTCTGCGCTTCCACTGCATGGGCGTGGGTTTGACCCCTGGTTGGGGAACTAAGATTCCCACATGCCACAAGGCCAAAAACAAAACAAAACAAAACAAACCCACTTCTGCTGCCACAAAACACTAAATGTCATAGTTTAATGGCTGCCACTGCAGCAGACTCTGTCAATGCCCCGTCCATAACCCCTGGGCACCCACTGCTCCTTCCGTGATCATGGTTGCGGCAAGTACCTGTGATTCTCCATGGGAAGGCTGCCTCTGGTGGTGCTCTGCCCATCCCAGGATGGCGGGCTGGATGTCACTGGAGTGTTAATGACCTCAGGACAAGTGACAATCGAAGGATGTATTAGTCAGCCTGGGTTGCCATAACAAAATACCACAGACTGGATAGCTTAAATAACAGAAATGAATTTTCTCAAAGTTCTGGAGGCTGGGATGTCCAAGATAAAGGTTTTGGCCGATTCTGTTTTTGGTGAAGGTCCTCTTCCTGGCTTGAAGGCAGCCACCTTCTTGCTGGGTACTTACATGGCCTTTCCTCTGAGTGTGCATAGGGAGAGAGAGAGAGAGCTCTCAGGTGTCTCTTCTGTTTTAAATTTATTTTTTATTGAGGTAACTGGTTTATAACTATATAGGTTTCATGTGTACATTCTATTTCTACTTCTGTATACCCTACAGCATGTTCATCACCAAAAATTTAGTTTCCATCCCTCGCCATACAGTTGATCACTTTTATCCATTTTGCCCTCCACCTCCCCCCCATTCCCCTCTGGTAATCACTGCTCTGTTCTCTGTATCTACATGTTTGTTTTGGTTTGGTTTTGTTTGTTCCACAAACGACTCTGAATAGCCAAAGCAATCCTGAGAAAAAAGAACAAAGCTGGAGGTATCACATGCCCTGATTTCAAACTATATTACAAAGCGACAGTGATCAAAACAGCATGATATTGGCAGAAAAACACATAGATCAATGGAACAGAATTGAGAGTCCAGAAGTAAACCCATGCATATATGGACAATTAATTTAAAACAAAGGAGCAAAGAACATACATGGAGAAAGGACAATCTCTTCATTAGATGGTGTTGGGAAAACTGGACAGCCACGTGCAAAAGAATGAAACTGGACCACTATCACACACCATACACAAAACTTAACTCATAATGGGTTAAAGACGAATGTAAGACCTGAAACCATAAAACTCCTAGAAGAAAACATAGACAGTTTGCTGTTTGACATCAGTCTTAGCAATATCTTTCTGGATATGTTTCCTCAGGCAAAGGAAACAAAAGCAAAAATCAACATATGGGACTGCAGATGTCTCTTCTTATAAGGACTCTAATCCTCTTGGCTCAGAACCCCACCCGTATGACCTCATTTATCCCTAATTACTTCCTTATTCCAAATACTGCCACACTGGGGCTTAGGGCTCCAACATATGAATTTTGAGAGGCACATACATTCAGTCCATAAATGAGGATAAATACTCCAGTAGTGAAATGCTGAGACGTGTTCTGCTTTGTCTCTTAGAGGTCTCAGCAGGACTGAACTTTCAGCGTTCACAAGAGTAACCTGTTCGCCAAGGTACGCTTGCTGTTTGGCTTTCTTCTGTTCTCTAACTTCCCGACCAGTGCTTCCAGAGATCACGGCCCCTACTTGTCTTCAGATCCTTATCTGGGGGAATCTGACTTGATAGATTATTTGGGCCAATGGGCTTACTTCGGAAACAAAGCTGCCGCTGACACTGCAGAAAGAGCATGCTGCACTCTTCCTGCTTCTTGTGCTCTGGGTCAGCATCTGGGAGGGAAGCCAATTTACCTGCCAGCATACTGGCTGCAAGGGAGCCTGGAAATGCAAGTATCTGGCAGTCAGCGGAGTTTTCAGGCTGTCAGACTCAGGGTGGAGGTTCAAATACTGGGCAGTTCAAAAGAACAATAAATGTCCTTTTGGAGGGGTCGTTGCATATTTTTGCTGGGTTACTCTCTTTTTCCAATACGGAAACAGGTTGTGTTCAGACCTGTTGGAAAGCCATTGTTAGTACAGAAAATACTGATGTTATTTTCTCATTCTTTATTCTTTATCATTCAGCCCCACTCTTCTGTTTCAATTACCGAGGGAGTAATAAGGCGTTTGCTGCAGTTCTGCAAAAATAGAAAATTATCTACTGACCACTCCTAGGCTAAAAGAGAAATGAAGTGAGAAATTCTTCTCCCCAGATAAACACCCACGGGATTTCAGTCCACAAGTTGGAGAACTTTTTTATAAAAGCAATTTCTCAGTCCTTTTTACACTAAGTTATATAGATGACTGTGGATCCTCTGGGGAAAATACTTAGCTCAGGATTTCTGAGAAGTTCTGATGTGGGAGCTTTTGGCCATCTGGGCCTGGCTAATGACTGTACACAGAACGTCTTGGGAGAGAGAGACAATTTGTTGGTAATGAGGAAACAGCACAGTAGCATTCTTCTTCCTCATCGAGCATGCTTATTGCAAGAGAACAAGCCGCATATTAATCAGTGCAGATTTTTTTCAAAAGACCTACAGTAATGACTTGATTCAGGAATCTCCAAGAGCATAGGAATTCGATTCCCAAGAACCTTACTCCCAATCTTGCAGTGTTAATTTTTAAAATGAATATGCAAATATGCTCCCAATAAATGCATTACCAAACCTACCAATCCTAATACGCCGTTCCTCGTCTGTAGGGAGTTTTCTGTGGTCTGAGCAGAAATTCTTTGGAAGCAAGATAAACTGCCCTAGATATACATTTGCCACCAATACCATTACTTATTAAAGAAAACATTTTCAATATTTTAATATATACTTTACAACCTGAAAGAAAAAAAGGTGAATCAACTATTCTGTCCAAGCTTAATGCCAGTTGTTTTGTTATATGTGTTTCTAGAATGTGGGTGGATGGATAACAGATCACAAAACAAGCGACAGGAATTCCCAGCGCATCCTATTTACCTCACAAAAATAATAACTGTTAAAAGTAGCTACCAGTTATATGATACTTTATGAACACAATAAAATTAGCTACCATTTATAAAGTGCTGCTAACGTTTATTCACATTTAGTCCTTATGTTACAAAAAACAAAACGACTTTGTGAGGTACACAGAGCAGGTGTTATTCTCTATGACCTTCACAGACTTTCTCTGGCTGCCAACATTGTTGATTATCCTGGTGTCATGAAATAAACATGCAGGGGTAGATGTTGATTCATGAGAGGAAACTGGAGGACAGTGTAAGGTACTAGAAAAATGTAGATAGGGGAACAAGTTTGATATTCATGGAGCCACAACCTACTCTGTAGAATATTCTTTCAAATCTATATGAAAAAAAATCTGATAGTTTATTTTCTCATCTTGACAACAGTCCTAAAGTTTTACCTGACATTACCAATAGAAATCTGTGAAGTTGAAAGAGACTTTTCTCAACTATCAATAGTAAAACAAATTTTGGTGGTGCTGTGGGGAAGAACATCAGTGTCAAAGCTGTAGCCAGTGGGGTGGGTGGCACAGAAAAGGGGCAGCATGCATACAGGCAAAACCAGGAAAGCAGAGGGGGGCATCCGGAGGAAGTAGGAACTTGGGGACTGCTATGGACTGAATATTTGAGTCCCCCCTGAATTCAAAGGTTGAAGCTTAATCCCCAATGTGATGGGGTTCGGAAGCGGGGGTTTAGGAGGTGATTAGATTGTGAGGGTGGAGCCCTCATGAATGGAATTAGCGCCTTTATAGAAGAGACCCCAGAGAGATCCCTCACCCCTTCCACCATATGAGGACACAGTGAGAAGATGGCTGTCTGTGAACAAGGAAGTGGGTTCTCACCAGACACTGAATCTACCAGTGCCTTGATCTTGGACTTCTCAGCTTCCAGAACTGAGAAATAAATGTTTGTTGTTAAGCCACCCAGTCTAAGGTATTTTTGTGATAGCAGCCCGAATGAATGTAAAGACCACAGAGACTAGGAAATATGCAAGGTTCTACCACTTCTCTTCCCCCTCCCAATAAATCCCAAAGATCTGGGAAAGGTCTCTGAGTTTTTCCTTGTTAAAGAAATGGTTTTAAGTCAGTTTTATTAAGATCTCAGAGAAGGAGGGGATCCCAGCAGGCTGAAGGACATGGGGACATCCAGACAGCAGACAGCTGTGTAACATGGGAGAAGCCTGTGTTCAGAGGAGGTCAGCAAAGGGTGTGATAACCAGGATGTAAGACTCTGCAGTGGGTCAAGGCTGTACCCCTTGTTTTCTGTATTTTACTTATAGAGCCCCTGCTCCATTTGAGTCATTACATAAAAATATAAGTCAATATTGAATTGCTGCTTTCAAAACTTAGGAATTACTTCATCTTTATACTCCATTCCCTAAGAAGAAAAGCTTTCAGTCATATTGTAGAACAGCAGTTCTCAGTGCTGGCTGCCCATCAAAATTACCTGTGGAGCTTTTAAATATACAAATGCTAGCTACAGATTCAGAATTTCTGGCAGCAGGGCCTTGGGCATCTGTATGTTTAAACAACCTCACAGGGATTCTGATGCACAGCCAGGGCTGGGCGCCACGACTGTAGAAAACCACTTGATAAAATTCACCAGAAGAGAAATAATCATCTTTCACAAGTTGAAGATCAAAATTAAATATGTCATTATTTTTAGTGGAATCTATGCCAATGTAGCCTCGTCATGCTTTTAGTTGGTAAGTATGAGATCCATCATAACTGCTAACTGAAAATGTGAGAAAATGAAATAACGTCCTAGAAAACTGCACTTTATGGAAAATGCTGTTGTGCATTTCCTTAGCAGCAGAGCTGAAGCATGTATTAAAGAAAAAAGATAGGATTATAAACAAAAAATTTAGAACAAGAGCCTGAGTTTTTTAAAGAATGCTCAATTATGTGACTCATAGAATGCTCACTTATGAGACTGGGTCCAAGTGACACCAATGAGTAGTCTGAAAAAAAATTTACTTTTCAAATCAGTTGTTACGAAGAGTCCTGGTGCGGGACAGAAGCCGAACAGTCCTTGAAGCCAGTGGAGTAGCGAGATCCAAAAATAAAGAGCTATCGCCAGCATCGATAGTGTCAAAATAAAGTTAATGAAACAAACTCTTTAGAGGGTTTGTATAGGTATAATTTCAATTGATTGCTTAAAATTTGGCTGTATAGCACAAGATATATAGCCCTTGTGAAATAAATTTTAACATCCTTACCAGAATCCTTATAATTGCTATCAAATAGCACCAATATTTCCATTTGGTTATAGCATATTTTGGTAACGTTGATTTACTTAGAGCTAATAGAATAATAACGTGTTTATTTTAAACTCTAGGGATAGTGGGAGGGAGGTGTGTGGTTACATGATATAAAAGCAGTGAAGATGCGTTTGTTTTTCAACTCTGGGAATTAGAGTTATGCAATTAAATGGCTGACATCCAGTATTTAGCTAGTCATTGAAAGCACCTGTCTCATGTTTGAAGTGCCCTGGCAGGTTCATGGGTGGAATAGATTCAGAGAATAAAAGTCCTTTCTGGTGACAGAGAGTTGATTTAATTACTAGAATACGTTGTATATTTGGATATGTTGTGATTTTTATGCTGAGCATCACCCTGACAACTTGGAGATTTATGTTTTTTTAAAAAAACCTCCTAAGTAGGGTTAATTTTATGGCTGTCACTCAAGTTGAGCCAGGTGTATTTCCTCATTTGTTATCATCTGCTTTTCTTCCTTGTGGTTTAATTTTGCTGAGTGATGTCTCTCCAAAAAACTTGAGGATATCCCTATCATAAGGATGGCTGTAGCCACTTGACACTTTGCGGGTGACTGTTTGGAGTAATTTGACAATAATACCAGGAGGAAAAAAGAGTGAGTCAGGTGTGGGACACTTCTAATTTTATCAGTTAATAATTTACAAAATTCTAAGGGGCGCTTAGAAGTGGGAGTCAGTTTAGATTATCTTCTCCCTCCTCTCGTACGTCCCATTTGTCCCCCCAGGTCCCATCGATCCAGTGTGGCTGTTGACCACCTGTTGAGTGCATCCCAATTGCGGGGCCTCCTGCGACAAACCCCATTCTTTTTCTTAAACTATACCATTAGCTTCGTATCTGATTTCCCTGAAGTGGATCTTGTGGGTCTGAGCATGTTGCTCTGTAACAGTTAGGATCCTTTTGGTAGCCAGTGATTGAAAATGAAAATTGAAAACCAAAGTAGCTGATGGAAAAAAAAAAAAAGGAATTTATTGTCTCATATAACTGAATTGTGCAAGGGTAGATCTCAGGAGAGGCTTGACATGGCCTCAAAAAATGGACATAGTTTCCATTCCTGGCTTCTCTCCCAGGGTTGCTGCTGCCCCCCTAGAATGGCCTTATGAGACTTCGGAAACGGTGCTCTTCCCTGAAATAAGCATCTAAGTTATTACACTTTATTTCTCTGATTAGAACAATGATTACAAAGTTTTTCTGTAAAGTTATACAAATTATTCTACCTGAAATCATAAAAATTAGTAATCAGCTCCAAGTTCTTGATGAGAAAATTGAAGTCTGTACAATTTGATAATTTGTTGTAAAATAGTTACACTTCTTGCCTTTGGTATGAATGCTTATTTGCTTCAATAACTTGCTTTCTATTAAAAAATGGTTGCTAGATTTGACAGTATTTCTTGTAACTTTGTAGAATTTAAATATTTTAAAATATAGTTTACTGTTGAGAAGCTACATTCTTCAATGGGGAGAAATATAATAGCTTGGCATTTCATCTTTGAATCTGGAACATTTAAAAGTAACATACATGTAAAAAGCTGCTACATTTTAACAGCGGTTAATTTTCGTACTGAAGAAATCTCTTCGACAACAAATAAACAGTGCTATGGTATAAGTGACAGCCCACGTGGAATTCCTTACAGGATCGTTTAAAGATTTACGGGCATAATGCAGAGAAAGTGTAGGATACTGTGCCTAAGCCCTCAATCAATATTGGCTGTAATTATTATCAATCATTACTCAGACTTATGTCTTGGAATCCACAGCTTTTTCTCCTTTTGTCCTTCTGGTTCTCAGTGGTTGCTCTAGAATTCTATAGAGAAGAGCTTTGAACAAGCAATCTGGTTGGAAAGAGCTCTGTAGGACTTGGCTTGAGCAGTGTTTGCACAGGAAGCTCATCCCTTCTTCACACTGGGATTTCATGCTTGGGTATCGGGGTGGAGGGGAGGGCTAAGGGAGATGACAGTGGGAATGGGCACTGAAGTTTTCCCACTACATTACTGGGTATGTCCCTGCTGGTCTAAGTTCATCTTGGGCTCCTGGCTCTGGCTTTCTGAATTGTTTGCAGTCATCAGTAATCAGCTTTCTGTTCACTTCCACCTACTGGTTCCGTTTACTCAGATCTCTGACTTCCTTGAATCCCTAGGCTGCGGCCCCTTCCAGGTCTCTAGGAGCTGACCTACCCCATCCCCCCATATTTCTGGCCCGGCTCCTCTTTCCCCGTTCACTCTTCCCTCCCATTGGGGTGACTGGCTCTCCGATTCCTGACAGCATGGGCGTCTCAGGGTATTTGCACACATTCTTCCCTCTGTCTGGAATGCCCTGTTCCTTCTTGACTGCCCAGCAAACTTCTCATCCTTTGAACACTCAACTCTGAGTCAAGAACGCCTTCAGCTAAAAACAATAATATAATAATAATATAATATATAATAATAATAATAATAATAATAATAATAATAATAACCTATTGTCCAAGGCTTTGGGTGTATGGTCAAATAATTACATAATGGGATTACAAAAGCCAGTTAGCAGACGCTGGGTTCATACTTTTCTTGCTGAACAGGCCTCTCCTACATATGCTGAAATAACAACAAAAGTTCCTATCAGCAAACTCAGGTGTTGTCCTGGTCATAGGATGGGACATCCCAAAGATGAAAGCTTTCACGGATGGGGAAGATCTTGGGCCTGACTTCCTAACCTGGTATCCAGGTATTATAAAGAAATTTCAGCTCATTTCAACATTGAACAGTGGGTAAGAATTCAAACTCCAACATCAGAAGGCTTGAGTTTAAGTTCAGGTTCTTACATTGATCAGTTGTGTAGTTTTGGGCAAGTTGCTTACCGTCCACATGCCTCATTTTGCTCCTCTGTAAAATGGGTCTAATCATAATACTGCTAGTGTAGTAAGTTATCAGGAGAGGAGTAAGTTAACCAATATATGTGACATGGTTAGATGAGTGCCTGGCATATCATAAACATTCTAGAAGTGTTAACTAATGCTATGCCAGATTCAGGAATGCTTGGGGTGGGGCCCCTGGTGGGAAATCCGTAAATTGTGTAAGAACACCCGTGTATACTCCTGAACCAATACTGGATATCTTCAAAACTGCATCCCTCTATTGTAAGTAGTTTTTAAGTTTCCTCTGCCAACAGAAGATACTTAAAAGGCATTATCAGTTATAAGGTGGGGCGGGGTCAGGGGGGAATAATTACAAAGGAAGAAACTTATTAGAGAGCAGTGCCCAGTTCCTTTCCGGAAATGTACCTATTCTCAGTCCTGAGAAAGAGGGGAAAGTTGAATTCTGAGACAGTAATTTGGAAGCATTCAGATATCACATCCCTCAAACACTAAAATATAGCTGGTTAGTAGAAAGGACACACCTATTCTATAGTTTTATTTACTTGCTAATAAAATCAGCATTTTATTTCATTCTATAAGCATCATAATAGTTATTGTATGTTCTATGAATACATTTCTATATCAGTAACAGTTTGGACTCCTAGATTTTTTGTTCTTAATGAATATCTTCTTAATTATCCTTTAAATGTTTAGTATAAGCAGATTATGACACTCGAATTGCATTAAGAGATTAATTACATGGTACAATCCACTTCTAATAATCAACAGATGGATCATTTGTGGTTTAAATTAGCCTTGAATAATTCTGTTTTGCAAATTCTTATCAACTAATCTGAGAGGGTACCAGATCCAGGATCTTTTGTTATCTTTTCAATCAATTAATCACCAAATATTGAGTGCCTATAATGGGCCAAGCCTTGTGCTGGGGTAGTAAGATGAATTATCCACACTATCCCATCACTCAGAGAGTTCATAATTTAGTAGAGGACATTGCTTCATTTTAGCCCTGAAGCAGAAAGACCTTTCAATGCAAAACATCTCAATTCTGGGATGATGTCTGGAATTTTGAAAAATTTCAAAAGGGTAACTTGATTTATGCTGTTATTTTGCACCAGCCACAGGTGAGAAGCTGTGATGTAGGGAAGAATTCTGAGCAGAGGAGCAGAATGAGAAAAACAGACCATTTAGAAAACCCTTCTAAACTGTTGGATTAGTTTCCTAGGGCTGCCTAAACAAATTACCCCAAAAGTGATTGCTTAAAATAGCAGAAATTCGTTCTGTCACAGTTTTGGAGGGCAGATATCTGAAATCAAGGTGTCAAGGGAGCCATACTCGTTCTGGAGGCTCCAGGGGAGAACCCGTTCTTTGCTTCCTCCAGTTTCTGGTGGCTGTCAGCATTGCTTGGCTTGTGGCTGCATCACGCCAGTCTCTCCCTCCCTGTGTCTCCTTCTCTGTGTCTTCTCCTTCTCTGCCTTTCTCTTATTAGGATACTTGCCATTTGATTTAGGGCCCACCCAGATAACCCAGGAGGATTTCCTCATCTCATGATATTTAATTACACTGGCAAAGACGCTTTTTCTAAAATAAGGTAACATTTTTAGTTATTAGGGACTAGGATGTGGATGTATCTTTTTGGGGGGGGCCACCATTCAACCCACTACAGTTGTCTTTACAGTATATTTTCAACATTTTTATGACTGTTCTAAATCTTCGGAAAAATCTCATGTACCCTGCTAAAATACAGATGCCAGAATATCTCCTCTAAAACAGTAATTTTGAGCTTCTCTATTATTTCTCCACTTGTATGAATAATTAAAAATTCATTACGTATCCACCAAACACGTTTTAATTTCATAAATATTTTGCAGCTATTAACATTTTACATGCATTGCTATTATAACATATATTAAACTTGGAGAAGAAATAGATCAGATTTATAAATCATATAAGGAATACAGATTCCCAAACTGTGACACGTCTTAGCTAGAAATGACAACTATTTTTATACCACACTTGTGACAATGATTCTGAGGCACTGGAATTTTCTTAAAGTTTCAGATCACATATGTGCTATCTGGTCATGGAGAGGGATGGGAGAAAGCCGTGGAAAGTCTTACATGACAACTTCCAGTTTCCAGTTGGGCATGTAAGGAGCTAGAACGTTATCACTCCTGTCCACACAACAAGAAGAAAGCCGAACAAACTAAAATTGACAGCTCTTCTTAGATGCATCAGAGAACTGACGTCACAGGGCAAACCACTGTTCCCGAAGTTGGAGAGACAAATAGGCAGATACAGATAATTACAGCTTACCAGAGCAGATGCTCGTGAACAGAAACTGTAATTGATGAATCGCTGGGGGCTCAGTGGGGACATGGCTGAGAGTTAAAAACTTCAGGAGGACCTTGTCTTAGGAGGGCCCCAGACTTTTGTGAGTTTTACCTCCAGGAACCCTACCAGGTTCTCACAGTGAAGATCAGAGAAAAATCTCCTTCTGCTTCTGGTAGGGGAGGGGAAAAGGGGCCATTCTGGAATAAGCCAGAGCATTCTGTTCTTCTTAATAAGACCTGACCTCAAGAGAAACTGCTTTACTGCCTCATTACCCCGAGGAAGGGAAAAACTCAACTTCAGCTTACTCTAGATGGCTTATATTACATCTAAGTAATATAAGGGCAGGTAGGGGAATATGAGAATTACTTGGGATGGTCACAGCCAAGGGGCAGAAGCTCACTAAAAGACTGAGACCTAATCATAGGACTAGAGCGTGCTTCCCCTCCCCTATACCTTACCATCACATCAATAGGACTTCTATAATAACAGGGAAATGCTATTGAAAGAAGTGTACCTCTCAGACCTTATTTAAGAAGTCTCTAGGGAAACCCAAAGACAACAGGAGAGACAAAACAAGGACATCAGGGAAAGTTTCAACCTCTGACACCTATGGCTGAAGAAAGAATCAGTGAGTTTGAAGAAATGTTGATAGAATCTCCTAAAACAGAAGTTCAAAGAGAAAAAAAATGAAATAGACAAAACAAAATATCCAAGAACTCTGGGACAACTACAAAACACATAACATATGTGTAATGGGAGTGCCAGCAGGAAAAGAAAAAGAATGAAACAGAAGCAATATTTGAAGCAATAATGACTGAGAATTTCCCCAAATAGTGTCAGATGGCAAACCACAGATCCAGGAAGCTCAGAGAACACCAACCAGGTTAAATAGCAAAAAACCCCATACCTAGGCATATTATATTCAAACTGCAGAAAGTTGAAGACAAAGAGAAATCTTGAAAGAAGCCAGAGGAGAAAAACACCTTACCTATCGAGGAAAAAAAATAAGAGTCACATTGGAACTCTCTTCAGAAACCATGCAAACAGAAAAGAGAGTGGAGTGAAACATTTAAACTGTCAGAAGAAAACCCCAGCAACCTAGGATTCTGTATCCAGTGAAATTATCCTTCAAAAGCGAAGAAGAAGGACTTTTTCAGACAGTCAGAGATTGAGGAAATTTGTTGCCAGTGGACCTGACTTGCAAAAAATATTAAAAGAAGTTCTGTAGAAAGAAGGAAACCGATATATATGTCAGAAACTCAGGTCTAAATAAAAAAGGAAGTGTTAGAGAAGGAATAAAGGAAACTAAAATAAAACATTTATTTTTCTTGTTCTCAATTGATCTAACACATAACAGTTTGTTCAAAATAATAACAGCAACATTGTATTCAGTGGGTTTAATTTATGGATAAGTAAAATGACTGACAGCAATGTTATAAGGGGTAGAGGGGAAGAACTGGGAATTCTCTGTTGTAAGTTGTTTGCACTACCCGAGAAGTGGTATAATGTTATTTGAAAGAGGATCTGGGTTAGTTGTAAATGTATGATGCAAACTCAAGGGCAACCACTAAAAAAAGTTTTTAGAAAGTATAACTGATATGCTAGGAGAGGAGAAAAAAATGGAATCATATGAAATGCTCAAAAGAGAAAAGAGTGAAAGACAAAAAAAGGAACTCAGAACAAAGGCAAGGAATAGCAAACAGTTATAGATATGGTGGTTATTAATCCAAATATATCGAAAGTCTTTTTTTGATTTTTATAATCAAAAGCACTTGATTTTTATAATCAAAGCCACTCCCTAGTGGGGTGATTAAAAGCAAGGGCTGCAGCCAGACTGTCTAGTGTTCTGGGACTTTCTCTTATTTCTTTTTTTTTTTTTTGGCTGCATTGGGTCTTCGTTGCTGTGCGCAGGCTTTCTCTAGTTGCGGCGAGCGGGGGGCTACTCTTCATTGTGGTGCGTGGGCTTCTCATTGCAGTGGCTTTTCTTGTTGCGGGGCATGGGCTCTAGGCGCGCGGGCTTCAGTAGTTGCAGCATGCAGGATCAGTAGTTGAGGTACGTGGGCTTAGTTGCTCTGCAGCATGTGGGATCTTCCCGGACCAGGGATTGAACCTGTGTCCCCTGCATTGGCAGGCAGATTCTTAACCACTGTGCCACCAGGGAAGTCCCTCTCCTATTTCTTAAACTCTCTCTGTCTTAATCATCATTTAAAAGGGTAGAATAATAGTACCAACC
This sequence comes from Balaenoptera borealis, assembly GCF_965194805.1. Lineage (NCBI taxonomy): Eukaryota > Metazoa > Chordata > Mammalia > Artiodactyla > Balaenopteridae > Balaenoptera > Balaenoptera borealis. The sequence continues at coordinate 170,860,526 of NC_138866.1, read as the reverse complement.
TCATAGTGTTGTTGTAGGGTTTAAATGAGATAATATATAAAAAACCTTTAGTACAGTGCCTGGCACAGATAAATACCCAGTGAATGCTACCTATGATTATTTTCTGACAGAATTAGAAAAAAATGTTTAAGTACCTACTATGTGTAGACATAACATAGGTGATAAGCTGATGCAATTTGAACTGTGTTTATTTCATTAAGTAAAAATACTACATGACATATGCATATAGAACATTAGAACATACATCAAATATGTGTGTGTAAGAGAGAGATAAAGGGAAGAAAAAAGTCTACCATTCAGCAACAACCATTGTCAATACCTTGATAAACACCCTTTCAGATTCTTTTAATGCATATAGACATATAAACAATTTTTAAAGGGAATTATTAAGCATGTTCTGTTTCGTCTGCTTTTACATTTTACATTCAATATATCTCTAACGTCTTTTTATGCATAAAGACACATTTTTAAGTTTTAAAAGTGTGCACTAATTTTATCAGAAGTGTTAAGATTTTAAAGTCACTTTTGCTTCACTGTTTCATTAAATAATGGGAATTTAGAGAGATGCAAATGGGAATTACAAAACAACAGTTCACTCACCAGAAACAGAAGCCACCGTACACCAAATCTCTGATGCCTCTAGTGAGTTTCCCTGGGAATTGAAGCAGCATCAGAAATATAATTGAATTTTCCATTTTCAGCTGAAATGTTGAAAAGTAAAAAAAAAAAAAAAAAAAGAGAGACAAATGAAAGGTCTACACAAGCCAGACATGAGAATTTTCCAAATAGCAAAATCTATTGCATATACTGCTGGAATTTTTAAGAAAGCCATTTATGTGTTGTAGGGTCTGAGGACAACGGAGCAGAAAGAGAAGTTGAAATTCTGTATGCTTAGGTTGGTGGTGAAGTTTGAGGAGACGCACCCTCCTTCTTTCCCTGACCACCGGAAGTTTCAGGGACCTGTATTTCTCCCCCATCAGCTTTTGACCCCGGGGTTTTAGCAGTCTCTCTGGGAGCTCGTGACCTCTCCACACCCTTGGGCTCTTGTTAGCAGCTGGAACAGGGGCTGTGGGATGAGAAGCTTGGGTGTTACCAGACACATTCTTTAAAATGTGAACGAAACAAAAGCCCACACCCTAAAATCTGTCCTGAAAACTGGTCATTACTTCCTCTTGGTTCCACCTTTCTAATGGAGCACGTGAGGGCCCGTTTGAGTGACAAGTGGAGCTGCCAGTTTGAACGGGTGGGGTGGAGCCCGGGGAGCCGGAATAACGTTAGGCAGCGGCCTCAAAAACAAAGCACCTTTATGCTTTATGGAAGAGTTTTCTTGTTAAAATAATATTTATTGTAGAAAATTTGTACAATATTTGCAAAATATAGATAGAAAGGAAAAGGTAAACCAACTATAATCCCACTGCTGCGGACATTTTAGTATACACCAGTCCAGCATTTTCTGTGCACATTTACCTATATAAAATTAACAAAAATGAGATCATAGTGAACATATGTTTTTATAACCCGCTTTTTTTGCTTAACAAAATATCAGAAACATCTTTTTGTGCCATTAAACACTCTTTAACATTATGTTTTACCTTTTCACTTTAATTTTTACGAGGTACTCCGTTACAGCATTAAGTCTCTGTTTTGTTTTGTTTGAGCTTTAATACCTGTTTTTATTGGACGAAGCTGCTGTAGCAGCAGCAGGAGGGGCTCAGGTTTCTTTTTTATATAAGGAAGGCGCTTTCCTTCTGCCATCTCCATGTCGTCAGTTCCATTCATTTCATTTCGTTTATATCACTCACGCTGAAGAGCACTTACTTGCTCTGGTACCTACTGCTAATGGTCACGGTCTGTACCTTGCATGTTTGTAAAAGTGGTTAAGAGCAGACACCAAACTTATTTGTTTGGTGAGTCATTGTAAATGAAAGGGGAAACCACCTTCCCGAACTTTCCCTGAGATCTCAGCACCTTTGCATCAGCGTGGGTTGCTTCTGATGTAGTTTTGCCACAAGACATCTTTTGCTGCAGTGTTTCCAACAGGAAAAGCTATTCTGATGAACTTGAACCTGTAGTCCACTGAAAAATCATGATGACCAAGTAAAAATGAAAGAAAAAAGTGTTGATCTCTTGAACTGGTAGCTCAGTTTCCATTAGAAGAGGTCTTTATTTCTTCACTCATGAAAATCCTGCCCAGCAATTATTTTCTCCTTACGCGAAGCCTTCCCATGGAGTTCATTACCAGGAGCTCAAGTACATTAATCAACGGAATTGATTTGTTCATGTAAAGCAAAACATATTCTGCTTTTGTCAACTACGTAAATGGCATTTGCCCTTGATGCCTCTCTGTTGATTTTTCCAGGCATTTGATTTTTATGAACTGCGTTTCTGGGCCTGGTGACTTCAGCCCCATTGTGGTTCAGAGCAGCACGCAGGCCTCCCGGAGTTTCGCGGGCCCTTTTTTCTTTGTTTGCGTCTGTTATCCCGGTTGGGCTCGCTCGGAAGTTCCTGCTGAGAAGCTCCCTCCCACGCATCACGGTGCCCTTCCCGATGCTGTTCAAGCTCCCTCGTGCACTGTGGTTGCTACACGAGCCTCTTCCATCGCAGTTTACTTTTCCATCTTTCCTTCCTTCCCTTTCACTTTATTTCTTCCTTCTCCATCTTCTGTGCTCTTCTTACCTTCCTCTCACTCACCTGCACCTGCCCTCGCTGCCTTTTCCAGGCTGCTTCGCCCCAGGTTGACGTCAGCAGAGGGTGGTGCTATCCCGGGTTTAATCACTCCCGCGGGGAGCCCTTAAGAGCAAGTAAGCACTCACCCCTGCCCCATTCTTTGACCTGACCCTTTTCGTGCTACCTGCTTTCTGTCTTAGGTTGAGCAAGTATTATGCTCTCCAAGTGGCCACCAGTGGCTATTAAGCATGCGAAATGTGGCTGGTCCACAGCAAGAGGTGCTGTAGGTGTAAAACACACTGGATTTCGAGGTCTTCGTATGAAAAGGAAGAATTAATTTAAAAAAATATCATTAATTAAAAAAATACCGATCACGTGTTGAAGTAATAATATTTTGGATAAATTAGGTTAAATAAAATAAATTACTAAAATATCTTCCACTTGTTCCTTATTACTTTTTAAAATGTAGCTACTAGATAACTTGAAATTGCACATGTGGATCACATCTGTGGCTCTCGCTCTATTTCTCTTGGGCAGCACATGTACAAGTCTTTGAATGGTTGCTCAGAACTTGCCATTTTCCAAATGCTAAGGGCTCAGAGCTTTCTTTTGACGCCATTATGACTTCTTTGTTCTTATTTACTTTTGCTCCTTAGAAATGGGAATAGTATGTCTTAAAGACAAGAATATATATACATATATTATATATATATATACTTTTGCTAATTTATTTTAAATTTAATTTAAAAGGGAGAAAAATCCCTGTAGCCACATCCTATCCGTGGTTATATTTTGGTCTATAATGATATCCAGATTTAAAAAATGAGCCTAGCCCTTCTCTCATTTTTGTTCTTGAGCTTCCCTTAGTATTCTTGATGGGTCAGGCTACCAAATGCCTACCAGGTCCCACGTGATCTTGTCTAAGCCCCCTCCCCTCTTCCTCCAGAGCTGCTTGGACCTGACTCTGGGTCAACCAACAGGGGGACCAATGACCCAGAGATGTGAAACCATGAGCTGGGCCCATCAGCATGTTTTTCTGATCTGGAATTAGGAAAGAATAAGGCTGTTATTTGTAGGAGATGAAGATGAAAAGATGCTAAGAGAAGCAATCGAGGCCATGGGTGGCCATGGCCAGCCAAATTTATAAGGAAAACAGTATGAGTAAACAGGATTTGTGAGCAGGGAAACCTATCTATGGAGAAGCATGTAAGATAGACAAGATAAGAGTGACAATAAGCAAGTTGGTAATGACAAGGAGAAGCAGACGTGTGGAGATCAGCTGAATTATCCCAACAATAGGTGTCTTAGTCTGATCCAGCTGCTAGAACTGAAATACCACAGACTGGATAGCTTACAGAACATCATTATGAGTTTCCTCTCATTGAGACTATTTGAGTAGCTCTCTTTTTCATGTAACCAGAATCTAAAGGAAACACCACCTTCATTTTTCATAATTTTTAGAGTTAATGTCTCCTTTCCCCACTAAAATAGCTTTGAGCTTTAGATACTTTCCAGCCCCTTCCCACTCCCACTTTTCTGTTAAGTCCACACAGAATTTTAACCAACCTACTCTAACCCTAATCTTTTTTTTTTTTTTTTAAATAGTTTTTCCCTTTCTTAGTTTATTTTTATTTATTTATTTTTGGCTGTGTTGGGTCTTCGTTTCTGTGCGAGGGCTTTCTCTAGCTGCGGCAAGTGGGGGCCACTCTTCATCGCGGTGTGCGGGCCTCTCACTATCGTGGCCTCTCTTGTTGCGGAGCACAGGCTCCAGACGCGCAGGCTCAGTAGTTGTGGCTCACGGGCCCAGTTGCTCCGTGGCATGTGGGATCTTCCCAGACCAGGGCTCGAACCCGTGTCCCCTGCATTAGCAGGCAGACTCTCAACCACTGCGCCACCAGGGAAGCCCCCCTAGTCTTTTTTAATACTTAAAATGACCCTTCATCAATTGCCCCTAAACCAAATAATTTGATATAACTTTAAGATTGTTAAATTTTATTTGCTTTTGTGTATATTAAGAGGAGGATGATCTCTTAATTTTGCCACTGAACATACTTTCAATTCTTTCCAAGCAGGTTAGAATTCTGCTTTCCTTTGAAGTTCACAATTGGTGCTAATTAGTGAGTCAGAGCCTTGGTGTAAAAAGTAAAAGAACTTACTGTAAGGTGTCAAATAAAAATTGTCTCTTGCCATCTGCCTCTACAAGGATTAGGTCACTAGCCACTGCATTTGCTGACTTTCAATACACCCTGAAAAGAGTTCAGGGCAGAGATCAGGAATGAGGCACTCTGTGCTCTGGGAAAAACTGGCAGAACAGGTCTTCAGACAGTTAGATATTTCAAGAGAAGATTTTATGAGCCCAAATTCTTGCATCTTCTCCTATCTAGAAAAGTGCTACAATCATTAATGGAGGCATCTGCTCCTTGTGACTAGAAGCTAGCCTCTGCCAGAATGCGTGCTTGACTGCACGTACCCCCATCACTAAAGTCATATATAATACTGACTTTCCCCCCTACCTCTTCAGAGCAGTTCCTCAGAGCTATCTGAGAGGCTGTATCCCAGGCTACAGTCCTCATTTTGCCCTGAATAAAACTTAACTCACAGCTCTCACGTTGTCCATTTTTTTTCCATTGATGGTTTTGACACCAACAAAGGGACCCAGAGCAGACTTCTCTGCTTTGCCTGAACTCTACGAACAACCAGAGCCTTGGCACCAGCAGAAGCCCTTGGGCCCATCCACCTCTGCCGAGAATCCAGACGAATTTGGGTGAGTCTCTCCTGGTTCTCAGATCTCCTGTATTGGTTGTTGATCCTGAGTTTTCTTTGGTGGTGTATAGTAAGTACCTGGTCCCTCAGTTGAAAGATACAGGGGTGGGGAGCAGTTTGAAAGACACCCGGCAAATGTCCATCCAATTGAAAGATGCCTGACAAGGGTGCTGGTTGAGACAGTGGGGAAATACCCACACAGTTGAAAGATTCTGGGGGCGGGGGCTGGTTGAAAGACACTGGCGTTTGCTGAGTTGAAAGACACTGAGTGGTCTGGGCTGAGTGGTTAGGTAAGAGGCTGATCTGATGCCTTTCCTCAGTTTGGCTGCCTTAACAAGATTTGTTGGAATAAAAGTGAAGGTATTACATGAAAACTTTGCTCTGAAGAAGAGGGACAAGACTCCTCCTGGTCGATTACCAATTACGGCTTTCTCAGGCAACTGAGAAATTTATGGGAACAGTGAAGGCAGAGTCCTCATTCTGTGCAGTGGTCCCATAGGGAAGCCCGCTCATTAATTAAAAGACTTGCTCAACCAGAGGTCATGCATAAGAACTGGCCATTCAGTGATCTGAGCACCCACTGTGGTCTTAGACCACTGAAGGGAGAACTGAGCCCCAAAAGAGGGCTGAAATGACTCTAGAGTGATGCTTAGAGAAGTTAAGCTCACAAGCAGCACGCTGGCCCACCACACAATTTCATCTTTAAATTCAGCTTTAAAATGGGAAAGAGAGACCTCAAACAGGGAAGCGAGGGGTGTCAGAAAGCTAGCCTCTGACTAACACCCCAGCCAGGTTTATGTATGTACAAAACTTATACTTACAAGTACTCACTTAATTGGGAATTAAAGGAAAATTTTGCCCTGAAAATGGACAAAATGGGCTATTTTATTGCATTTGCAGTTGTTAGAGAAAACGGGCTTGAAAATAATTTTTTTTCTCCAGAATTCTGACCCTGAGGGAACAAGTCCTTCTAGAAGAACTTGCTTTTCTCTCCCAGCGCTTTGAGACCAGGGTTCTCAGGAACACTTACCTTATCTAGATCATCTCTAATTCCTGAGACTGAAGGGGGAAAAGGGGGAAAAGGCCTTTTAAAATTTAACTTATTCCAACTGTTATAAACTAGTGAGTTTTATATTGTAATACTTGATCCTTGCCTAAGTTTAGAAAATGAAGCCATGACATCTCTGGTTCTATCTGTCTATATGTGTGCATTATGTATATGCCTTTACTTTTGGATGGTATTATCAAAATTAATTTGTAATTGAGTTCTACTTAATTGGCTTAAGGAAAATTAAGCGCTGATATAAATTGTCAGAAATATAAAAGGAAACTGACCAGAATGAATTTCAGGTTCACGTGAACACGGAAATATTCAGTATTAAATTAATACCAGATAGTAAAGTTAAAGTTTGTTCATTTAATAGGCATGTCTTTAAAATCATCAACATTAAGTATGCTACCTTTATTTTAACTAGGTTTAATAGAAGTCAAATGGGATCTTGTTATATGTCTTGCAAATTTGTCAGCAAGAAAAATAACTTGATACAATGAAATTTTTTATAAGTAAATTAAATGAGATAAGAACTCTTTAGGAATAGTTATATTTTAGGAATGTCTACTTAAAAATATTCCATCCACGGACTTCCCTGGTGGTCCAGTGGTTAAGACTTCATGCTTCCACTGCAGGGGGTGTGGGTTCAACCCCTGGTAGGGGAACTAGGATCCTGCATGCCATGAGTCATGGCCAAAAAAAAATCCCTGCCTCCAGATATTTGATAACTTGAAATTTTAGAGTTCTGCTAAATTAAGTTAAATGATAGAAATTTATTGAATAGCTAGGCCATTCTCAAATAAAATAAGATATTAAAACATTAATTACTGAACATTGGCTTCCTTTTACAGAGAAACTAATGATATTTAGGGTTATTATATTAATAAATACGTTTGGTGCCACATTGAGATATTTTCTATTAGAAAGCACATGTTTTTAGAAATTATTATTGATATTTATGTTTGCCAGTCTACAAAATGCTAATGTAAGACATAGTTCATAATTGCTTACTTCTTAGTTTTCACTAGAAAGTAAGGTTTTTTGGAGTTGAAGATTCTAATTTAAATATATGATTAAAGCTACTAGAAATAATAAAGGAAACATTTTGGTGTACAGTAGCAAAGTAGGATGTGTGCTTTTAATCAAAGAAGGTATGATTTTGTTAAGGGAAAAGAAAGAGTTTTGTCCTAGAGCTGGTTGTTTCTGGATGGAAAAAAATAAGGAACAAATTAACATGAATACAGAAAGTGATGGAAGGTTTGTGGAAAGGGAACCCTTAGAAAAGAGTTTTGTGCATGGTCAGGATTGGCTAAGTTTAGAATAAATTTAATTGAGTAAATGAATTTTTATAGTAAGCTGGTGCAAAACCTGAATTTGGTTTTGGTTTTTCTCTCTGTTAAGAGGACAAAGTTTTCTTAGGCTATGAATCTGCTTTTGATAACAGATTGTAAAGTTTCTTTTACCTTAAATTGTAATCTGTTATAACTTGCTATATTTGCCTTTGAAATCTTTTATTGTCACCTTGGTTAAGGGAATAAGTATTGTTTCATAGTGACCTATGATCCTATTTGACCAAGTGTTTTAAACCTTTTTGATATTTTGACAAACCCCCCAAATCAAATTCTAATCAAGTCCCTTTGACTTCTAGCTAACATTGGGATGCTTCAGAAGGCCCCTGAAACATCCCAAAGAGAGATTTTAAATTAATTGGGTTCATTTTGGTACATTAAGTTACATGGGAAGTGTTGTCAAATGAGTAATAAATCTTAGGTTATATTGTATGGTAAATGTTATTAATATAGATAGTCTAGAAATTATATGGAATTCCTAAAAATCTGGTACGTCCTGGTAAAATGTTATCAGTCATAATTCTAGTTATTGTTTTAAAATGTAGTCTGTCACAGCAGTAACCAAGTTGGTCTGTCAATTGCATTGTAATCAGGTTTTTAACCATGCCTCCTTAAGTCTTTTGTCATTCATAGACAGTTACGGTTTTACTCTGATGCCTTTGCAAAAATTCTTCCTATTCAAGAAGATTTATAGAAGGGACTTTCTGACAAGTTCAGGTTTCTGATTACTTTCAGATCATACTGCTGAACTGGGTAAGAAATTACCCAGAATTGAAGAATTCTAATGGGAAACCTGATGGCTTCATAAAACTGTTAACAAAAAGGATTAGTTACATAGGACTGAGTGAACTGGTGAATATGGTTATAACTTTTATGGTTTCTGTCTGAAATATTAGTGGCTTTTAATCTGTGTTTTCCAGATATAAGGAAACCCTCCCCCTCAAGGTAATTGTGACTTACAGAAATTTGGTAAATTATACCTTTGTAAGAGGAGTTGAAACATTTATCTTCTCTCTCTACCTGATTTCCCCAGAGATTGGAAACTCTTAAATTCACAGCAGCTTTATCAGATAAATTAGGAGGGCCACCTGCTAACAGGTGCAGGAATCTCAAGTAATTTGGGGGACTTGGAAAGGGGAGGAATTCACCTAAATCTGTGACAAGCTCTTGGAATGGCTTTCCTGGCCCTCTTAAAAGTTCAGTCTGAGATTCCTTATAAAAAGTTCCAGCAAAGCCAATTTAAAAAAACCCTATATGGAGAGGGCAGACAGCAGAAACAAGAACTACAGTCCTGCAGCCTGTGGAACAAAAACCACATTCGCAGAAAGATAGACAAAATGAAAAGGCAGAGGACTATGTACCAGATGAAGGAACAAGATGAAACCCCAGAAAAACAATTAAATGAAGTGGAGCTAGGCAACCTTCCAGAAAAAGAATTCAGAATGATAGTGAAGATGATCCAGGACCTCGGAAAAAGAATAGAGGCAAAGATCGAGAAGATGCAAGAAATGTTTAACAAAGACCTAGAAGAATTAAAGAACAAACAAACAGAGATGAACAACACAGTAATTGAAATGAAAAATACACTAGAAGGAATCAATAGCAGAATAACTGTGGCAAAAGAATGGATAAGTGACCTGGAAGACAGAATGGTGGAATTCATTGCCGTGGAAAAGAATAAAGAAAAAAGAATGAAAAGAAATGAAGACAGCCTAAGAGACCTCTGGGACAACATTTAAATTCACCAACATTCGCATTATAGGGGTCCCAGAAGGAGAAGAGAGAGAGAAAGGACCCAAGAAAATATTTGAAGAAATTATAGTCAAAAACTTCCATAACATGGGAAAGGAAATAGCCACTCAAGTCCAGGAAGTGCAGAGAGTCCCAGGCAGGATAGACCCACCAAGGAGAAACACGCCAAGACACACAGTAATCAAACTGACAAAAATTAAAGACAAAGAAAAATTATTAAAAGCAACAAGGAGAAAATGACAAATAACATACAAGGGAATTTCCATAAGGTTAACAGCTGATTTCTCAGCAGAAACTCTACAAGCCAGAAGCGAGTGGCACAGTGTATTTAAAGTGATGAAAGGGAAGAACCTACAACCAAGATTACTCTACCCGGCAAGGATCGCATTAAGATTCGACGGAGAAATCAAAAGCTTTACAGATGTGCAAAAGCTAACAGAATTCAGCACCACCAAACCAGCTCTACAACAAATGCTAAAGGAACTTCTCTAAGTGGGAAACACAAGAGAAGAAAAGGACCTACAAGAACAAACTCAAAACAATTAAAAAAATGGTAACAGGAACATACATATTGATAATTACCTTAAATGTGAATGGATTAAATGCTCCAACCAAAAGACACAGGCTCGCTGAATGGATACAAAAACAAGACCCAGGGCTTCCCTGGTGGTGCAGTGGTGGAGAATCTGCCTGCTAATGCAGGGGACATGGATTCGAGCCCTGGTCTGGGAGGATCCCACATGCCGCGGAGCAACTGGGCCCGTGAGCCACAACTACTGAGCCTGCGCGTCTGGAGCCTGTGCTCCGCAACAAAAGAGGCCATGATAGTGAGAGGCCCGCGCACCGTGATGAAAAGTGGCCCCCGCTTGCCGCAACTAGAGAAAGCCCTCATGCAGAAACGAAGACCCAACACAGCCAAAAATAAATAAATAAATAAATAATTAAAAAAAAAAACAAAACAAGACCCATATATATGCTGTCTACAAGAGACCCATTTCAGACCTATGGACACATACAGACTGAAGGTGAGGGTATGGAAAAAGATATTCCATGCAAATGGAAATCAAAAGAAAGCTGGAGTAGCAATACTCATATCAGATAAAATAGACTTTAACACAAAGAATGTTACAAGAGACAAGGAAGGACACTACATAATGATCAAGGGATCAATCCAAGAAGAAGATATAACAATTATAAATATATATGCACCCAACATAGGAGCACATCAATACATAAGGCAAATGTTAACAGCTATAAAAGAGGAAATTGACAGTAACACAATAATAGTGGGAGACTTTAACACCTCACTTACACTGATGGACAGATCATCCAGATAGAAAATTAATAAGGAAACACAAGCATTACATGACACAATAGACCAGATAGATTTGATTGAGATTTATAGGACATTCCATCCAATAATAGCAGATTACACTTTCTTCTCAAGTGCTCACAGAACATTCTCCAGGATAGATCACACCTTGGGTCACAAATCAAGCCTCACTAAATTTAAGAAAATTGAAATCATATCAAGTATCTTTTCTGACCACAACACTATGAGATTAGAAATCAATTACAGGGAAAAAAACGTAAAAATCACCAACACATGGAAGCTAAACAATACATTACTAAATAACCAAGAGATCACTGAAGAAATCAAAGAGGAAATCAAAAAATACCTAGAGATAAATGACAAAACACAATGATCCAAAACCTATGGGATGCAGCAAAAGCAGTTCTAAGAGGGAAGTTTATAGCAATACAATCCTACCTCAAGAAACAAGAAAAATCTCAAACAATCTAATCGTACATCTAAAGCAACTAGAGAAAGAAGAGCAAACAAAATCAGAAGTTAGTAGAAGGAAAGAAATCATGAAGATTAGAGCAGAAATAAATGACATAGAAACAAAGAAAACAATAGCAAAGATCAATAAAACTAAAAGCTGGTTCTTTGAGAAGATAAACAAAATTGATAAACTGTTAGCCAGACTCATCAAGAAAAAGAGGGGACTCAAGTCAATAAAATTAGAAATGAAAAAGGAGGTTACAACAAACACCGCAGAAATACAAAGCATCACAGGAGACTACTACAAGCAACTCTGTGCCAATAAAATGGACAACCTGGAAGAAATGGACAAATTCTTAGAAAGGTATAACCTTCCAAGACTGAACAGGAAGAAATAGAAAATATGAACAGACCAATCATAGGTAATGAAATTGAAACTGTGACTAAAAATATTCCAACAAACAGAAGTCCAGGACCAGATGGCTTCACAGGTGAATTCTATCAAACATTTTGAGAACAGCTAACATCCATCCTTCTCAAACTCTTCCAAAAATTGCAGAGGAAGGGACACTCTCAAACTCATTCTACGAGACCACCATCACCTTGATACCAAAACCAGACAAAGATACTACAAAGAAAGAAAATTACAGACCAGTATCACTGATGAATATAGATGCAAAAATCCTCAGCAAAACACTAGCAAACAGAATGCAACAGCACATTAAAAGGATCATACACCATGATCAAGTGGGATTTATCCCAGGGATACAAGGATTCTTCAATATACGCAAATCAATCAATGTGATACACCATATTAACAAATTGAAGAATAAGAACCATATGATCCTCTCAATAGATGCAGAAAAAGCTTTTGACAAAATTCAACAGCCATTTATGATAAAAACTCTCCAGAAAGTGGGCACAGAAGGAACCCACCTCAACATAATATAGGCCATATGCAACAAACCCACAGCAAACATCATTCTCAGTGGTGAAAAACTGAAAGCATTTCCTCTAAGATCAGGAACAAGACAAGGATGTCAACTCTCACCACTATTATTCAACATAGTTTTGGAAGTCCTAGCCACGACAATCAGAGAAGAAAAAGAAATAAAAAGAATCCAAACTGGAAAAGAAGAAGTAAAACTGTCACGGTTTGCAGATGACATGATACTATACATAAATAATCTGAAAGATGCCACCAGAAAACTACTAGAGCTAATCAATGAATTTGGTAAAGTTGCAGGATACAAAATGAATGCACAGAAATCTCTTTCACTCCTATACACTAACAACGAAAGATCAGAAAGAGAATTTAAGGAAACAATCCCATTCACCATTGCAACAAAAAGAATAAAATACCTAGGAATAAACCTACCTAAGGAGGTCAAAGACATGTACTCAGAAACCTATAAGACACTGATGAAAGAAATCAAGGATGACACAAACAGATGGAGAGATATACCATGTTCTTGGATTGGAAGAATCAATATTGTGAAAATGACTATACTACCCAAAGCAATCTACAGATTCAATGCAACCCCTATCAAATTACCAATGGCATTTTTTACAGAACTAGAATAAAAAAATCTTAAAATTTGTATGGAGACACAAAAGACCCCAAATAGCCAAAGCAATATTGAGGGAAAAAAACGGAGCTGGAGGTATCAGACTCCCTGACTTCAGACTATACTACAAAGCTGCAGTAATCAAGGCAATATGGTACTGGCACAAAAACAGAAATATAGATCAATGGAACAGGATACAAAGCCCAGAGATAAACCCACATACCTAGTGGTCAACTAATCTATGACAAAGGAGGCAAGGATATACAATGGAGAAAAGACAGTCTCTTCAATTAGTGGTGCTGGGAAAACTGGACAGCTACATGTAAAAGTATGAAATTAGAACACTTCCTAACACCATACACAAAAATAAACTCAAAATGGATTAAAGACCTAAATGTAAGACCGGACACTATGAAACTCTTAGAGGAAAACATAGGAAGAACACTCTTTGACATAAATCACAGCAAGATCTTTTTTGACCCACCTCCTAAAGTAATGGAAATAAAAACAAAAACAAACAAATGGGACCTAATGAAACTTAAAAGCTTTTGCACAGCGAAGGAAACTATAAATAACACGAAAGGACAACCCCCAGAAAGGGAGAAAATATTTGCAAATGAATCAACGGACAAAGGGTTAATCTCTAAAATATATAAACAGCTGCTCATGCAGCTTAATATTAAAAAAATAAACAACCCAATTAAAAAGTGGGCAGAAGACCTAAATAGACATTTCTCCAAAGAAGACATACAGATGGCCAAGAGGCACATGAAAAGCTGCTCAACATCACTAGTTATTAGAGAAATGCAAATCAAAACTACAATGAGGTATCACCTCACACCCGTTAGAATGGGCATCATCAGAAAATCTACAAACAACAAATGCTGGAGAGGGTGTGGAGAAAAGGGAACCCTCTTGCACTGTTGGTGGGAATGTAAATTGATACAGCCACTATGGAGAACCGTATGGAGTGTCCTTCAAAACTAAAAGTAGAATTACCATATGACCTAGCAATCCCACTACTGGGCATATACCCAGAGAAAACCATAATTCAAAAAGACACATGCACCCCAATGTTCATTGCAGCACTATTTGCAATAGCCAGGTCATGGAAGCAACCTAAATGCCCATTGACAGATGAATGGATAAAGAAGATGTGGCACATATATACAATGGAATATTACTCAGCCATAAAAAAGAACGAAATTGGGTCATTTGTAGAGATGTGGATGGACCTAAAGACTGTCATACAGAGTGAAGTAAGTCAGAAAGAGAAAAACAAATATCATATATTAACACATATATGTGGAATCTAGAAAAATGGTACAGATTAACTGTTTTGCAAGGCAGAAATAGAGATGGAGATGTAGAGAACAAATGTATGGACACCAAAGGGGGAAAAGCTAGGGGGGGTTCTTGGTGTTGGTGGTGGGATGAATTGGGAGATTGGGGTTGACATGTATACACTAATATGTATAAAATAGATAACTAATAAGAACCTGCTGTATAAAAAGTAAATAAATAAAATAAAATTACAAAAAAAGCCTATATGATCAATTATACTTACATAAATCATCAGGCCAGGTTTATTGAAACCAGACTTATTTTGCAAACAAATTAGTTTTAATTTGGCTGTATTTGGTAGAAATGAGGGTAATTTTAGAGAGAAAAAGGTTATGTTTTAGTGAATATTAAATTCCAGTTCTGTTAATTGAGGTCTGTATTTACTAATTCTCACTTCACATGTAGTTCCTTGCTGTTGTGTTATATTATTGGAAAGTTTAGTTGAATTATTAAAAGGACACTCTAACATACACATGGCCAACAGGTACATGAAAAGATGCTCAACATAGCTAATCATGAGAGAAATGTAAATCAAAACTACAATGACCTCACACCAGTCAGAATGTCCATCATTAAGAAGTCTACAAATAACAAATGCTGGAGAGGGTGTGGGGAAAAGGGAACCCTGCTACTTTGTTGGTGGGAATGTAAGTTGATGCAGCCACTGTGGAAAACAGTATGGCGGTTCCTCAAAAAACTAAAAATAGATTTGCCATATGATCCAGCAATCCCACTCATGGGCATATATCCTGACAAAACTATAATTCAAAAAGATACATGCACCCCTATGTTCATAGCAGCATAATTCACAGTAGCCAAGACATGAAACAACCTAAATGTACATCAGCAGATGGATATATATGGAAGATATGGTACTTATATACAATGGAATACTACTCAGCCATAAAAAAGAACAAAATAATGCAATCTGCAGCAATATGGATGCAACTAGAGATTATCATACTAAGTGAAGTAAGTCAGAAAGAGAAAAATACTATATGATACTACTTATATGTGGAATCTAAAATATGACACAAATGAACTTTTACAAAACGGAAACAGACTCACAGACACAGAAAACAGACTTCTGGTTACCAAGGGGGAGAGGAAGTGGGAGAGGGATGGAGTGGGAGTTTAGGGATAGCAGGTGCAAACTATTATATATAGAATGGATAAACAACAAAGTTCTACTGTATAGCACATGGAACTATATTCTGTGATAAATCATAATGGGAAGGAATATTAAAAAAAGAATGTATATATATATGTATTGAATATAACTGTATCACTTTGTTGTACAGCAGAAATTAACACAACATTTAAATCAACTATACTTTAATAAACAAAAAAAGGACACTCTAAGTTTGTTTCTGAAGCGTATCTCAGTAATCTCTTTGGATGAAGATCAGATGCCCCATGACCTGCAACCAGGTAATTATGCATACTGGAAAAGACATCATTTAAAGGACTATCTCCAACCTAGATGGAGGGACCCTTATCAGTTACTCTTAACTAGCTCATACACAGTGAAACTTAAGGGAATTGACTCTTGAATTAATTTCCATTTACAAAGGGCCCCTGCACTGGACTGGGCTATAAAGAGGACTGATGACCTCAAAATCACCATTAAACAACGCTCAAATAGACGAGAAACTACCAGACCAGGATGAGAAGACGACGTCTGAAGTAGACAGCTGACCCAAGATGCTGGAGCAAGACTTTATACCAATTACTTTGATAATTGCTCACACCTTTGCTTATGAACCAAATATATTTCTTTCTTGGGCACAATCTTATGCAGAGTTTAAAATTAATCCAGTTGTTGGGTTTGTGTTCAGTTACCTATATCCAGTACTTTTGGGTTACCTTGGTGGATTTCTTCACCCCGAGGCTCTTATTGGATGGCCCTTTGGAAATTTATTCTAGAAGAAAGAAATTATAGTTCTGTTCAGGCCACTATTGGTATTACTAGGTGGGATCCCCTCACCTGGTAAATTAATAATACCTGCTCTGACCCTGGCCATAAATATGAACTTTCTTTTGTGGTCACTCAAGCTCATTATGTTGGGAACGATTAAACCATACTAAGGATAACCAGCCTAGTAACACTAGGAAATTGGGCTGGGTGCCTTATGAAGAAGGCCAATATATAATTCCCTTAAAGATAAGGACTGGTACAGAACAGACTAAGTCAGATAACCTAGGAATACACTGAGCTGCACCTAATGGAAGTTCTTGGCTTAAATTCTTACTCATGACCTTACTAATGCTGCTGGATAAACTGTTTGTGTTTTGTCTGTTTTACAAAATTGTTGCTTTTTGCATTACCAAATGTGTGACTGAGCCTTTGATAAAATGATGACCAGGTGACTTGAGCCAGTTGACCAGATATTTAGTTCTATATGAGATCAATGACTGTAATAGTGTAACTTTAGATATCGGAAGAAGCAACAAGAGGGAATTTTTTTTCCTGGACCATAACAGACTAGTAAGACAGGTGGTCCAGAGACTTTTGGCTGCTGTTAACAGGGCCTAGTCCAGTGATAGCACATTGAGTAGCCCATCAGTGAAATCCTCGCCTGACCTAGGAATGAGCATTCCAGCACCATGGGATGAAATGGTCATGAAATGCCTTCCAAGCCATGGTCGAATTTAAGACCATGAGGGTGCCTTGCCAAATAAAAATTGTCACTTGCCATCTGCCTCTAAGGATTAGGTCACTAGCCACTGCAGTTGCTGACCTTCAACACACCCTGAAAGGAGTTCAGGGCGGAGATCAGGAATGAGGCACTCTGTGCTCTGGGAAAAACTGGCAGAACAGGCCTTCAGGTAGTTAGGTATTTTCAGAAGATTTTATGAGCCCCAATTCTTGCATCTTCTCGTATCTATAAAAACACTAAAATCATTAACAGAGACATCTGCCAAAATGCATGCTTGATGCATGTGCCCCCATCACTAAAATCATATACAATACTGACCTCTTTGGAGCAGTTCTTCAGAGCTATCTTAGAGGCTGTCTCCCGGGCTATAGTCCTCATTTTTGCCCCAAATAAAACTTAACTCACAACTCTCACATTGTGCACTTTTTTCAGTCGACAAAGGAATTTAAAAAAACACTTTTTTTTCTATCACTATTTTTATTGGGCCAGAAGAACATTTGTGTTGATCTAATTTGCAATTAATTAATTAATTATTTCACTGACAGAAAGCAACCTTTTAATTTTATTTTATTGAGCTATAATTGACCTATTAGTTTCAGGTGTATAGCATAATGATTCGACATTTGTATATATTGTGAAATGATCAACACAATAAGACTAGTTAACATTTGGCACCGTACATATTTACAAAAATTTTTTTTATTGTGATGAGATCTATTAAGATCTACTCTCTTAGAAACTTTTAAATGTGCAATACAGCATTATTAACTACAGTCAAAATGCTGTACATTACATCCTCATGACTTATTTATTTTATAACTGGAAGTTTATACCTTCTGACTACCTTCACCCATTTTGCCCATCTCCTGAGAACTTGACCTAGTTCTTAATTGACTATAAGTCATGCTGAGGTAATATATTAGTTATCTCAGGCTGCCATAACAAAATACCATACAGTGGGTGGCTTAAACAATAGAAATTAATTTTCTCACAGTTCATGGAGTCCTTCCATGACTTGTATGATGATAAGACTTCTTAGAAGGTTGTTATAGAACCGTCCAAGGTGGATATGATAAATTGCTAAGCTAAGGCAGTGGCAGTGAGGATGGTAACAGATCCATAAACTCTTTTGGAGATAAAGTTGACAGGATTGGGTACCTGGACAGGGTTGCTTAGGAAGAGAGGAAGGAATTTGGGTTGATTTTTAGGGTTCTGGCTGGGAAGATGAAGATGTTACTCATCGAGTTACTCTAAAGAGGAGGAGAGGAAGATGGAGAGAAATATGTTGACTTTTTGAGCAACCCAGAATATTTGTATCTACGTGAGAAATTAACTGGAGAAGTGAGGCAATTATCTGAAGACTTTCAGTAAAATGTCTTTTAATTAGGATGGGGGAGAGAGAATGAAGGCATGTTGTGCTTTTAACTACTTTGCTTTAGGATCTTTCCATTGGAGACAACAATGATGAAGAATCACAGCCATCTTGACTTCCAACTGCTTCTTTTAGCAGTCCTGGAACTCAGTGTGGTCCTAAAGACAGAACAGAATTCACGCATAGAGGGTATATTAGTTTCTTATTGCTGCAGTAACAGCATAAATTTATTGGCTAAAAGCAACATAAATTTATTGGCTAAAAACAACATAAATATTGTCTTAGGGTTATGAAGGTCAGAAGTCCTAAAATCAATATGTCGACAGGGCTGTGTTCCTTCTGGGGGAGAGAATCTGCTTCCTTGCCTTTTCCAGCTTCTATAGGCTACCTACATTCTTTGCCTTGTGGTCCCTTCCTCTATCTTCCAGGCCAGCAGCATCTTCAAATCTCTCTCTGTCTGACATCTGCTTCCATTGTCACATCTCCTTTTCTGACTCAGACCTACCTGCCTCCCTCTTATAAAGATGCTTGTGATCACATTGGCCCACTGGGATAATCTAGGATTATCTCTCCATCTTAAGATCCTTACCTCAATCACATCTGCAAAGTTCCTGTTGCCATGTAAGGTGATATATTCACAGGTTCTGCGTATTAGGATGTGGAGGTTGTCTTCGGAGGGCCATTGTTTTGCCTACCACAGAGGGTCTGTCTTGTCCTTCATCTGGGGGAGGCTCGGTTCTGTGAGGACCAGAACAAGATGTTGCTGCTCCTCCAGCTTTTCTTTTTCCTCTTTCCAGATCTTAAAATGTTTTGCATGAAACTTACAATTATGAGTTGATATCTACAAATGTTTTTGTTAAATTGGAGATTTGGTGGGCCTTATTTTGAAGAGATGTGTCATCTATCAAGAAATAATTCCACAATATATGTAAGTGAAGTCATTATGTGGTACACCCTAAACTGTTTGTCAATTATTATCTCTCAATAATACTGGAAAAAAAGAGAAAAAAATCATCATTATTTGAAGTTTGTTGCTATGCTATGTTAGGAGGGGATATTAAAGTGATATAAAAATTTCAGCATGAGGGTAAAAGCATAATAATCCCATCCCTGAAACAGGAACAAATAGGCTAATTATCCTAAACCCCTCATTTTAGGGGTGCTTATATTCTTGGGGGAGTGGCAGTAGCTGGTTCCTACTCCTGGTAAGAAGCGTAGTGTGCACTTCCTTTAGGTAGCATTTTCTGACTTCCCAGCTGAATTACAAGTTCCTCCTCTGTTCTGCCACAGTATCTGGGGGCAGGGTTTTACTTTAGAGCATTTATCACATTGTACTGTAATTCATTGCTTACTTATCTGTCCCACTAGATTTTATTATAAGCAGAGATCATGCCTTATTCTCCATTGCATCCCCTTGTACCTAACATCTTGCCTACCAATACTTTTATATTGAATGGATGAATGAAAAGTAGTAATTGTTTCTATAACAGCTTCTGAATCTTAAATTTCCATTAAAGTTTTAATTTTACATTTCTCATTGACTTGTGGTGGTACTGTAACGGTAAATGAGGTAATTTCTCTAAAGTGCATGAGACCTTTGGAGAGATGTGTCATTAGGCTAAGGCTCATATACAGCTATCAAATGAAATTGTGAGCTAAAATTTACCATTTTCTTTTAGTTTCACCTACCAAATTGTTGGCTGGGAAAAGTTGCCTCTGTGGTGAATTTGAGCCAGCTGGAAAAATGTACACAATTTTACACAATGTCTGACAAATACAAGGCACATAATAAAACTTTGTGTAACGAGAGAATGAATCATTTATTAATTAGTAATGAGACAGATGCTTTACTACACTTCTAACATGTATTATAGAAAAAAAAATAGCCCATACTGAATCTTGTATGGAAATCCATTAGTTTCTTTTTGGTGTGATGAGTGGAAAGCATTTCTCTTCAGTTCCTATCATTGGTGTATCAGTCGGCTTTTGCTGCAGTAATGAACAACCCCCCAAATTTCAGTGGCTCACAGAAACAATTATTTCTCACTCCCATTATGTGAGGGTTGTGGACTTGCTGTGGCTCTGCTGGGCATGATTGGACTTACTGAATTCATTTTGGCTTTACTGGCTAGACAGGTCTTTCAATTCCTGGACAAAAATCAAAGAAGCAGCCACTCCCTGGGATATGCTCTTCTTACAGCCAGGTGCCAAGGCTCAAGGAGGTGGGAGAACAGAGGCAAACCATGCAAATGTTGTAAAGCTTCTGCTCTGATATGACATAAGTCATGCCCTCTGAAATTCCATTGGCTAAGGGAAGTAACATGACCAAGCTCAGAGTTACTGCAGTGGGGAAATATACTCTGCTTACAGGAAGTGTTGCCAGGCTGGAAAGGAACAAAAAATTGTGAACCAATAATACAATCCACCATACTCTGCATCCTCTGTTTGTCAAAGCCACTATTTGGCCTTTTGTAATATTAATTACTCTTTAAGGATTTTAATTTGGAGTTCCTTTTATGTAGCTTAAATAATAAGGGTAATTATAGGGACTTCAATAGGTTCTATGTAAATAGGTCCCAGAGGTAAAAGTAAATAGATTTTGGAATTTTAACTAAAGAAAAATTTTAATTTTTTAAGTATTATAAATGTTTTCATAAGGGTCATGATGGTAAGTTTTTCTTTATATCTGTGGATGTCCAAGCCAGCAGAAAAGGATTTAATTAGAGATATTGGGGTATAGTAACCATAAGGACCGATTTCTAGACTAGTCACGTGAAAAAGACATGAAAGGGGCAAAAGGTCTCCCCAGTGGATAATTAAATCATTCATCTGCTTGAAAGAGGAAGGCTGGACCAGATGACAGGTTTCTGCCAATTCTCTGTTTATAGTTCTTTAAATTTTGAAATAAAGAAGCCCTTTAAAGACAGATGGTATTAAAACTCTTCTTACATCAGTAAAATGGCACTAAGAAACTTAGAAGCTGGCTTAATGCAGAAAATAAAATGAGCAAGAAAAACATAGTTGAGAGGAAAATATAACTTGAGTATTCACTGTTTACTTTTGAGAGAATAAAACACCATAGTTAATTCCAATTTTAATTCATTCGTCTTATTCATACTTTCTTTCAAAAAACATTTGAGGGGCTTCCCTGGTGGCGCAGTGGTTGAGAATCTGCCTGCTAATGCAGGGGACACGGGTTCGAGCCCTGGTCTGGGAGGATCCCACATGCCGCGGAGCAACTGGGCCCGTGAGCCACAACTGCTGAGCCTGCGCATCTGGAGCCTGTGCCCCGCAACGGGAGGGGCCGCGATAGTGAAAGGCCCGCGCACCGCGATGAAGAGTGGCCCCCGCTTGCCGCAACTAGAGAAAGCCCTCGCACGAACTGAAGACCCAACACAGCCAAAAATAAATAAATAAATAAAGTAGCTATAAAATTAAAAAAAAAAAAAAAACATTTGATAAGTATGTACTATGTGTTGGGCATTGTGATAGGTGCTGGTTGGCTAGGAAGTTACATAATTCCTAGTTAAAATATCTGATAAATCAGCTATAAATGTCACATATCACCATCATGCCTCCTTAGAACTTTTTGCTTACCATTTAAAAAGGACAATAGGAGTTTTAGACTATCTTTTATGATCTACATTTATGAAGATCTAAGTGCTAAAAAAAGTTACCGTCTTCTAGGTGATCACATACTTTTTTCCTCAGCCATTTCTTTTTTTTTTTTTTTTTAATAAATATTCAATGTAGGTCCTTCCCCTTCCCCAATTTTATTGAGGTATAATTGACAAATAAAATTGTAAGATATTTAAAGTGTACAATGTAATGATTTGATGTACATATATATTGTGAAAGGAATCCCCCTATGGAGTTAACACATCCATCACTGCTCATATTTTCCCTTTTTTTGAATGAGAACATGTAAGTTCTCTCTTAGCAAATTTCAATTATACAATACCATCTTAACTATAGTCACCATGTTATATATAAGATCCTCAGACCTTATTCATCTTATAACTGAATGTACCCATTTACCAACCTCTCCCTATTTCACTGCGCAGCCCCTGGCAACCACTTTTTACTCTATGTTCCACTTTTCCCCTTTTTTTTCCCTTTACGATTCCACGTGTAAGTGACATCATGAAGTATTTGCCTGGCTTGTTTCACTTAGCATAAAATCCTCCACTTTCACCCATGGTCTTAAGCATTTCTAATTAGCTCTGGGGTGTTTTTAAACAACTGATCATCTCTGACAGCAAATTATTGTTTTATTTGCTTTTGTGGTGGGCTTGTGAGACAGGCAAAGAGTGGTTCAAAGGCTGCTGCATTGGTGGATGGATCTTTTTTAAGAAATCATCTTTGGAAAAGTCAAACAGCACAGCCTCATTATGAATGTTATTTCATCAGTGCAGCCTGCCTGAGGAGCTCAGAAATCAGTAGTTTTCTTTTTTCATGAAAGGCTGCAGCTATGATTTTTTAAAAAAACGACTAATATTTGTTACAGTAGTTGCTATGTGGCATTACTGAGTCTTAATCTGTGTGCTAGCAACGGAATGTGTTTGCTTATTTGTTACAACCGGCCAATGATAATCCTCGCTGACACTTCCGCAGCGTTTAACAAGAGCCAAGGCAGGTTGAAACACTTCAGAACTGCTGACTCATATAATCCTCACACTAGGAGAGCAGGAGCTGTTTTGTAGCGCTATGTTATCCCCATTTTGCAGATGTGAAAATTGAGGCATAGAGAGGCTATGCACGAAGTATGTCATGTGCACAAAGTCACATGACAGTAAGGGCAGGGTTGGGCTTTGAACTGAGGCCGCGTAGCTCCATTTTGCTGCTTTTACAAAGCAAGTCCAGTAACCTTATTAAAACCAAAAACCGATTCCTACTCCGTTTGGTATCCTACCCTCAGCCTTCAGCTTGATTTTCTGGCCCTTCCGGTTAGGACCATGAGTTTGTAATTCCCTTCATGGAGGTGAAGAACTTTTCCTAGACCCTGTGGTGTTTAATTGCAAAAATTTACAGTGTATACACACACACACACACACACACACACACAGCAAAACGAATGATGACCGTTTAGTTAATCAGGAAAGGCTTGATTCGGGCCTAAAATGACCAGTCGTTCTTCAAGAACAGATATAAAAAGTGCAGCGGTGAGGAGCCAGTTTGAGACGTCTCTTCCCATCCAGGGTCCGAGGACTTCGCGCAGGCACACGGGGGACGCTTTCTCTGGGAGGAGGCCCGTGGGAGCGGCGCGGCACAGCCGGGGGCGCCGCGGCGACGTGAGTCTCCGGGTTCCCAGGCCCCAGCGCGTCGCTGCGCGCGTCCGGACCAGCCTCCGCCCGGGGACGGGGCGCTGCGCGGGCGTTGCTGCGCCGCTGCCTGCGACCCGGGGCCCGGGAGGAGGAGGGCGGGCGCACCCCCGCCCCGCGCTCCCCGCGCGACCTTTGGGTACCGGGAACGTCAGTCTGCCTGGGAGTGGGGCTGCACCGGCCGGGGCAGGAGACAGGAGGAAGGGGGGCAGTGAGTGCGTGGGTTTGAGCCCTCCCAGCCCCGCGTCCTCTCACCCCCACCGCTCCCTCCCGCCGCCGCCGCCGCCGCCGCCGCCCACCTGGCCGCCCCCGCTGCGGCAGCGGCGCGAGGCTCGCTTCCAGGCCTCCGGGTCGCAGCCCGCGCGGTCTGCGGAGCTTGCCGTGTGTCTGCCCTCCCCCTTCCCCCGCTTCGCCCGCCCTCCCCGGGGCCCAACGTGCTCGTTCCCTGTCACTTCGGTCGGGGCGCGCTGGTGGGTTTGGCCTGCGCCGCGGCGGCGAGGCGGGGGAGCGAGTGAGCGCGAGGGGCGGGAGCGAGTGCCTGTGTGAGTCACCGGTACCTGGAGCGCGAGCGACGCAGAGAGAGCGGCGCGGAGCCCGAGCCGGAGCCGAGCCCGAGAGCGCGGCCGTCCCCCGGCGCCAGGCCCCGCCGCGAACCCACCCGCGCCCCCGCCGCCTCCCCGCGCGCCGCGCGGCCCGCTCGCCCCGGGCCCCGCGCCGACGCCCGACCCCGGCGCCCGGCCCGCGCCGCCCTCCCGCCTGCCAGGAGGCGGTGCGGGGCTCGCCGGGGGATGTCACAGCGGCTCCTCGGAGCCCCCAGCCGTCGTCGCTTCCGCCCAGCCGCCGCCCCCGGGAACCGCGACAATGAACCCCCAGTGCGCCCGCTGCGGGAAAGTCGTGTATCCCACGGAGAAAGTCAACTGCCTGGATAAGGTGAGCGAGGGGGCGCCGGGCTGCACCTGCTCGGAGAAGTTTTGGCATCTGGGATGGAAAGAGAAGAGTGGGTCTGTGCGTGTGTGTGCGCGTCTGTGTGTCTTGGCCCCGGGTGAGGGCACGCGAAGCAAGATGCCCGCAGGAGTGCCAGAGAGCACGCTTGGCGATCGTGATGTTGGAACCGGGAGAGGCTTTTGTCGGGGTGCGGGCGGCGGCAGAGCGGCTGCGGAGGGCGCCTGGAGGAGAGCGGCCCGGGCTGGGCCCCCAGGGGCAGTTCGGCCAACCGCGCGCCTCCCACCTCCGCTGCGACCCCTCACTGCCCCGCACGCCCACCTCAAGGATCCGCCCGGATCGCCACCTCACCCCGCCCCCCCCCAGCCGCCCTCAGCGCCTCGCGTGAGGGCGGCGAGGTGGAGAGGCAGATAGTAATTAACATGTCGTGGGGCGGTCGCTGCCGCATTGCTAAGAATAAGCCCCGCCGGAGAGCCCGGGCTGAGCGCGGCGAGCCAGACCCACTGGGGGCTAATCCACCCGCCTGGGGAATTCCAGAGGAAGTGGCTCTAGCCTGGCCCCCGCAGCCCTGCTTCCCTGCCCTTCCCGGGCGTGGATGGAGTTGAGCAGCCTGGGAGACAGACCCTGGCGCTAGCCTGAGCGACTGACAGTTGAACCCAGCCGGAGGCGGTCCCTGTGAAATTTGCGTGTGGTCATACAGATGCCTCATAAGAGCACGCCGTCATCCCTACAGTCATCCCAGACAGAGTCCGCCTTTCCCGCAATTTAGTGGAAGCTGGACAGGGATGGGGGGGGGGCCGGGGGTACTTAACATAGTGCGTCTCCGGCCACCTCGGGTTGCCTGACTTCCGGTGAGCGCATGTGTATCGGGATGTTACAAACAGTGTTGTTTAGGCACTTTGAACTGGATTCGGTTTCCTTTCGAGGCCACTTCACAGGCTCCATTTCTCCGTTAACCAAGCGCAGAATTCCTTTTTGGCTGCTCATAGAAGTGTAACACGGGTAGAGCCCGTGACATTTCTTCCATCTGAGTCTGTACGTTGTGGCGGAGAGTCATTTAAAACTCCATTTTAATAACTGCCTGCTTTGTTTACTTAACTGAAAGTCGGCAAACAGCCACTGGTACCTACAGTCATTTTGTTGTAGTATTTTCAGACATGGGGACTTGGGATGCACTAAAAAAAAAGGTCTCCTTTCTGTACCCATCCTGGAAAGAACTGGCGTTGTACTATAATTTTAAATATTTATTTTTTTCAGTATTGGCATAAAGGATGTTTCCATTGTGAAGTCTGCAAGATGGCTCTCAACATGAACAACTACAAAGGCTATGAAAAGAAGCCCTATTGTAATGCGTAAGTATTGTCAACATAGTGTGCCAGGTGGGGCACAGCAGCAGAGCATGGAAGTGAGTGCATTCGCCTGTTCTGGAGAATTGACTTGCTGTGTCACCCAGGTGTGGCAGTGGCCAATTACCTGTTTATGCCACATACTTTGGGGCCATGTAGTTTGTTGAAGTTCATTGCATTTATGTCTTTCTGATGTGCAGGGTCATTTGTGTGTCTTCAACCAGAAGGTTAGTTCTTGAGGTTCACAGTGTTGCAGAGTTAGGGACATTTGTTAGAAGCTGCAGAACTTAGACACTGAGAACACCTGTGCTCTGAAATGCATGTCAGATAGATTTGCATTTTATTCATATGTCAGTTTCCATTTTTATCATATGATGTTGCCGTACTGCATTTTCTGCCCGAACCTCGTTGCTTAGAGAAAGGAGTCTTGCTCCTTTGGCTTTAGCTGAGACCACTCCAGAGATGCTGGATCTTAAAAAGGGAACCAAAGAATTGAGACCTGGGTATTTCCAGCTGGTTAGTAGTAGGTCTCTCGGTGGGGATTAAAGAAGGTAAGTTTTCTTTAGTAGGCTTTTCCATTGGCATGCTTCCAGCCTATAATACTAGCGATTAGGTAGCATTTATGCAGTGCTTATCATGTGCCAGGCCCTATTCTGAGCACTTTATGCATTACTGACTCATTTAATCATTACAGACCCTATGACTTTGAGGAGTACTATTATTTTCCCCATTTGTCAGATGAAGAAATTGAGGCATTGAGAGGATAAGCCTCGGTAAGGGGCTCAGATCACTCCTAGAGACTGCAAATTGTAAACATTGTTCAGTGCTTCCAAATGGCTACCTTGGCGCCCTCGCCGTGTGTTTCCCCACTTTTTGAGCATCCCCCCACCCAGATTATTTTCAGCGGTGGGCTCTTGGCCCTGATTGCTGAGCCGCCTTCTTCCTGGTTCCCTTGTGGGGGCTTCTCCAGCCTGGAGGCGGCAGAGGATCCCTCGCCTTCTGACTGGAGCATTGCCAGAGATGCATTCTCCCTGGAGTTTTGGAAAGAGGTTTATTCAGGTCTCCTGGAGATGGAGGGTCCATGGTTAATTCATGCTTCACTCATGGGAGTGAGTTTTCATAGACGGTAAATTTTTGGTAAACGAATGTAATGTGCTCATACCTCTCTGATGAATAACCTAAAAAAAAAAAAAAAACCTCTTTGTATTTCCTTCGGTCCTAGCTTAGTGCTTACAAATACACCAGAAACTTTTCAAGAAATCAGAAAATGGTGGCATTGAACAGAATTCATGATTTGGATGAGTGAAGTCCACAGATAGTCCCAAACCATTGATGTTTTCAGCTCTCCTGTATCGTGCCTCTTACTAGAATAACATGAAGCAATAAATGAGATCCCAGTGTCGTGGTCGCCTGCTTCTCTTAAAGAGAGGTGTAGAGGGCTGGTTAAAGATCAAAGGCAGGTAGCTGTCCCTAGAAGGGAAAGGGCCCTCGACAGCCCATAGACAGGATGATTGTTCTTTGGTTAAAGGAAAGTGAACCATTCTTCCCATAACTCTTCTAGCCTGTGGCCTGATTCCATCAGGCTTCATGGGCCACATCAGGATTCTTTCTAGCTTCACAGCCTGAAGTTTTTTTTTTTGTTTTTTTTTTTTTAGGTTCTGGAGTTTTATTTCCTGAGCTGAATAAAACTCAGAATTGCTATTATGCATAGTAGGATGGGGTAATTATAATAATGTGATTAAGTTTGTATGAACCCATGCATTGCAAGTGCAGTATGCGTTTACCCTTTTAAATACAAAATCCAAATAGGATACTGTATTAATTTTCTATTGCTTCATAATAAATGATCACAAACGTATCAGCATAAAGCAATACCCAGCTATTATGTCACAGTCTCCATGGGTTGAGAGCACAGACATAGCTTAAGCTGGATTTTCTGTTCAGGGTTTCACAGCGCTGCAGTCAAGCTGTTGCTCAGGGCTGTGTTCTTATCTGAGGCTCAGGGTCCTCTTCCAAGCTCATGTGGTTTTTGGCCAAATTAATTTCCTTGCTGCTGTAGAATCCATGGTAGTTTACTTCTTCAAAGTCAACAGGAGAGAAAACCTCTTAACCTCTAGATCATCTTTTAAAGGGCTTGCCTGCTTAAGTCAGGCCCACCTGGGTCAATCTTCCTTCTGATTAACTTAAAGTCAAATGATTATGGGACTTTACATAATCAAAGTCCCTTCACCTTTGCCAAACATATAGGTAACCTAATCATTGGAGTGGCCATCCCATCATACTCATAAGTCCTGATCAGATTCAAGGGGAGGAGATTACACAGGGTGTGAACATGAAGGGGCCACCTTACAATTCTCACAGCCTGAAGTTTAACTAGGTTTTACCAATGCCTTTGGGTGGCTCTGGAGGAATTGGGAGGGGAAGAGGAAAGACAGGAAGAGGAAAGACAGGAAAAAGAAAAGGAGAAGACAGCAACAAATATATATGTATATGTGTATATGTATGCATAATGTGTTTATGTGTGTGTATATATATACACACACATAAACATATGTATATATACACACACACACACAGGGCACACACATATACACACACATACAGATAAAGCATTGAATGAAGGAGAAAAAGAGATGATAAAAATAAAAGTACAGAAAAAAGAAGTGTAACTGAAGTGGAGTCTTTGATTGCATCGGGCCACTTGAAAGTTCAATGCTTACTGCTGAGTTTCAGTTCACTCCAGTTAAAAAAGAATATCAGATTCTGCAGCAAGTCATGGACGGCTGGTTGGCCCTCTGACTTCGTAGTGAACTAGTGCCCAGAACTGTTGAGATTTGGACCCCAAAACAAAAAAACCTCTGTTTGTAGATAAGAAACATCCTGCTATGTTGTTTCATAGGTCTGAGTCTTATTTTTTTAATACTTTCGTTATATCTACATTGAATGCTTACAGGTTTTCTCTCTAAAATTTCTTATATAATTCTAGTGCTTTGTTATTAGATTTAAGTTGAGTTTTGGGAGTAGCATCTCAGATTTTTTTTTGCTGAATGTTGAACATGGTAGTCCACTTTATGGAGCAGAGAGACAGGGTAAGACAGAAATCCATCTTTAGTGGGTGAATGAGTAGAATCGATGGTTTAAATGTCTAATTTAGCTTTACGTTCATGTCACAGCTTGATATGCTGTCTCCCAGACAACGAGCCTAGCAAAGTTGCAGGTTCTGTCTGCTGTAAAGGTTCCATGCTGGAAGGCCCCTATTCTCCACCCTTATTTTTCCAAGGGCGCAGGCTGGCATGTCAATTCACTGGTCAGCATGGATTACCGTTTGGGGATCCTGATGCCTCTGCTCTAAATCAGGTGGTGTGTGTCAGTCAGCTGTTCCCTGTGATCTTGGCCGGAAGGGCTGCCATAATTTCTCTGGGTCAGTGGTGGAAAATTGATTCTCTGAAGTATACTGCTACTGGGAAATGAAACATTCTGTGTCCATATAAAGTAATATTTTATCTGCCCCTAGTTTGGCTCAGGAGTGAATACACATACATGCTTAAATGAAAACGACTATTCTTCCCCCACTGCAACTTTTTTATTGTGAAAATTTTCATATACAAAATAGTTACAAGAATAATGCAATGAACGTCTGAATATTCTCCACTGAGATGTAACTCTTATTAACATGTTGCAGTATTTGCTTCATGTTTTTATCTAGTATATGTACAGATATATTTATTATTTTGGGACCATTTGTTAGTTTCAGGCATCAAGCTGGTTTCACGCATCAAGATATTTCATTCTTAAAAAGGACCTCGTGCATGTACTAAGAAAAAGGATATTTTTCTTAAAGAATCACAGAGCCAATATCACACTTCAGAAAATTAACAAAAATTTCATAATAACTTCTAAAATCTGGTCCATATTCACGTTTCCCTCATTGTCCTAAGGATGTCTTTTATAGCTTTTTAAAAAAAAATACAGGATCCAATTAAGGTTGATACTTTACATTCAGTTGTTATGAAAATGGCAACTTTTGATTATTGGCGATTCAATATCAGTTCTTTAATTTCTGCTGTCATTTCTGTTGTTTTACATGACCTCTTAGAGCTTTCAGGAAGAGTATTTACGTAGCATTTCTTGTAAAAATAACATGTAATTAACTTAAGAAACTTTAAAATAAATATTAAAATATGCTGAAAATATTTGAAAGCACAAGCAGACATTTAGGATTGTTTTAAGAAAACATAAAGGCTTTTTATTTTAATTGATACCCGGGGGCATTTTTTTAAATGGAATGAAGTAGTGAGTATTTTCTTCGGTCTAAATATGTTGCTTGTTTATATTCTTGTGTGTTTAGAGAAGAAACAAGTTTCCTGTTTGACTTCATGCAAAGAACATGTATAAAATATAATTTACCTAATATTTAAATTTTGATCTTTTGATAGAATGATCAAAGTATAGTACACACTAGATGTAAGATTAGGCATGATACACATTTAGTTCCTAATGCAGCAGTGTACCCTACTAAAACATTTAAAAACAAACTGACCTACTTGAGGGCATGCCATGTTTTCATAAGCCTTTCTGTTTCATCAGCAGGCAATGGATTCTTTTGCACGTTCAGGATTTTTTTCCCATCATGGAACTTGCAAAGAAAAGAGGACTAGGCAATATTTGTATTGCTAAGAGGTGCTAGGAAAATAACACTAGCTGATTAGACAAAAAACAGCTCGTATTTGTATGTGAGTTGGTATGCCAAGTTAAACTATAAATGTATTGCTACCCAGCAAGCCCCACAAAGAATATAAACCCTAAAGGCCATTTGTCAAATAAATAATTTAACTTACTGTAGGTGTCAGAATTGCATTTATTATGTGTTTGTAGAAAATACATCAGTTCTTAAAGTATTCTCAGCAGTATCATCCCTTAGAAATAGCAGTGCCAATGACTGGCCAGTTAATGTACTGTCGCCAAACATCAAGTTTTTTTAGGTCAGGGGAAGGATCAGTTTATGATGCAGTCGCTTTGCGGAGCATTGCCAATAATTTCCCCAAATCGTCACTTTTGCAGAGATTTTTTGGGGGGGGGCTGAACATTTGTCCTGACCTGCTCACGTTAAATATCCCTTGTATCTGTGTCAAATGTATCTTCAGTTAGGGGGCTGAAAGAACACAAGTGTCTGTGCTATAAATACGTTTAGTTATCCTTCCAAAGACGCTTCCTTCTCAACAGATAGTTTCGCTTAACATAATTTTGGACCAATTTAAAAATAAGCCAGCAGGAGCCATGCTCCGTGTTTACTTTCGCTCTGCCTGTGTTAGCGTTCCGTTTTGTGAATATGTATGGACTGTCTACAGCCTGGAAGATTCCGGGCAAGGTGCTCCTGGTCATGAGCCACTCAGAACAGGCAGCTCTGTTCAGCCTGCCTGCCTTGAGGGGGACTGTCTAGGCCAGCCCCCCCCCGTAGCTCTCACTTACCATTTCTCTGTTGGTGACTCCCCACAAGTGCCTTTACTGAGGGGTACTCAGAGGACATGGAAGGAAATTAAATTGAAACCTGAGATATTTTCCACCTCATATTTCCCTTGTCTCTGCTGAGGCCTCCCAAACCTGGTTCCATAACACTCCAAGGACTTGACTTATCTCAAGGGGGCTTAGGAAATTCTTGCTCTTACGTTAGCTTTAATTACTGAAGAGCTTTTCATGAAAGGCACAGTAGGGTGACTGGAGATTTGAAGCAAGACAGAGCTGGATTCAAATCCTGGCTCCGTCATGGTCTACTGAACGAGTCTCTTGATCACTGAGCTTCAGCTTTTTCATCTGTAAAATGGGAATAGTAATGCTTAACCTGCAGGGCCATGTGAGGATGAATGAGACAGGGCATGTCAAGGTTCCAGCCCAGTTCCTGGCACATAACAGACCTTCAGGAAACTGTAGTGTTCTTATTTCCTCGGCGGTACTTTTTTGAGGGGTGAAGGAAGAAAAGGAGGGTAAAAGGCGGAAGAAGAAGTTCCTCAGTATCCATGAAGGATTGGTTTCAGGACCGTCCCTCGGATACCAAAATCCGAGGCTGCTCAAGTCCACGGTCGGCCCTCTCTGCCTCTGTGGTTCCACATCCTCGGATTCAAGCAACCAGGCATCGGGTTGTACTGTAGTATTTATTAAGAAAAATCCGTGTATAAGTGGACCTGCACGGTTCAAACCCATGTTGTTTAAGGGTCAACTATGTATCAAAGAAATGACAGTCATGCCTATTAAAAGGTTTATACCAGTATTTTTCACACTATGGGTTGCCACCCATTCGAGGGTTGTATCTAGAACTTAAAGAGAGAGAAAGAAGAGAGACAATATCAGAATGGGTTTGAGTAGTGGAAAGAGTATTGTTTTGGCAAATGTTCTTTTCCTAGTTATATGTGTAATGTGTGTACTGCATCATGATGTAAAACATATTTTTGCTGGAAGATATGGTCAAAAAAAGTTTGAGAAGCACTAGCTTAGTTCCGTATTCTTAACGCCCCACACATCACAGAGCATTGGGAGCTGCCGGCCTGTACGACGCTATGCCGAAAGTCCATGAATTCAGACAGCCGCTGCTTTCGCTCCCTCTGTCTGTGCCAGCCACACCCTATCCCACACCAGCCGTCCCTCAGGACTCAGCTCAGCCCTCAGAGCCCTCACCATCCTATGGAGGAACCACGAGCCTACCTGTCTGCACCCTCTTCCAGCGTAGGGTGGCTCTGAGGGCATCTGTCTTGCTCACCCCATCTCCGCAGAGCCTGGCAGTCAGCGCTCAATAGAGATTAGCTGCGTCAGGGAGTGTGATGGTTATGCTGCAGCTCAGAGTGTGGTCCCTGCCTCCCCCCCAAGTTCAGGATGTGGGCCAGCTGAGTTCCTTCTGAGGCTGGGCATCTAGAGGAGGTGGCTTGAGAAGAGGCGTTGCGGAGCCTGAATGGTGGTCTGGGAGCCAAGCTTCACCAGGTCTGAATACCAAGGAGTAAAGTCTTCCCACTGAAGGAGTAGGCTTGCCTTTGCCAATCCGAAGTGAACGTGCTGGGCTTCCCTGGTGGTGCAGTGGTTAAGAATCCGCTTGCCAATGCAGGAGACATGGGTTCGAACCCTGGTCCGGGAAGATCCCACATGACACAGAGCAACTAAGCCCGTGCGCCACAACTACTGAGCCTGTGCTCTAGAGCCCGTGAACCACAACTACTGAGCCCGTGTGCCACAGCTACTGAAGCCTGCACGCCTAGAACCTGTGCTCCACAACAAGAGAAGCCACCACGATGAGAAGCCTGTGCACCGCAACGAAGAGTAGCCCCCGCTCGCCGCAACTAGAGAAAGCCCGTGTGCAGCAACGAAGACCCAACGCAGCCAATAAATAAATAAATAAATAAATAAATAAAAACAAAGTGAACGTGGTGGAATTTCCTTTCACTGCTTACAGGCTTGGTTTCAAAATATGATACCTTTCTAAAAGATTCTTTATGGATGCTCATTTAGTTTCTTCTGAGTTTAATTATAATCTGTAAAACGGGATAATTTCTACCTAAGAGGAACTTTATAGAAATGAAAAGGGGGAAATATGTGTAAGCCTCAGCACATCAAATGACACCTATTAGTACCCAAATGTTAGTCCCCTCCCTTATTTATAATAAATTGAAAGCTGTTGTCTCATATCTCCCCCTTAAAGAGAGGAGAAAATGTTACAGGCAACCATTTCTATGGGAGGATATTGTGATATGTAGGGATTCTAGTTTGCATCAGTTATAATCTGCCTTTCTGACTTTTTGGTTACGTACTGCCTAGAAAAAATTAGACCTTTTGCACACAGATCTGATGTGGGAGGATGACAGTTGTTTTTTGTTTTGTTAAAACTGGATGATTGAAAGTGAGGGAAGGAGACACTTTATTTGAACCAAATAAAAAAGTTCCAGTGTATATGCAAAATGATCTGATTCCCAGCTACCTATTGAACCATTGATGACATCGAATGAATTTTAGTATCCTTTGAAATTGTAGAAGACTGTATTTACAAATCATGTCCTGAGTTCCGCCACATTTGAAAATGTTTCCGTGTCTTTATGATGATCTGTCTGTTACAGAGTGATGTCAGATTAGAAAACATTTGGAGATGGAGCACAGCAATATCTCCTAAATTATGGTGAGATGCAAGGTTAATGCAGGATACAGATGTGTGTGCTTAAAAGGGTATTGATTATGTGTCAGGGACCTGTGTAAGAGTGCATTTTGGTATGTCTTCTTTAAACGTTTTCAGATGAGTGCTTTAAAGGATGAGTGGTTCCTGGGAATGTCAGGAGTGAGAGGGAAGCAGACATACCCACACATGACAACCTTGTCCTCCAGAGATTCAGGGCCCCCTCAAAGCTCCGTCTCCAGAGGAACGGGAAGTCGAATTTCTTTTCTTTTCCTTTCTGTTTCGTTCTCCTCTAGTCAGCGTTATTAGGAAGAGCTAGGCTTTTTGCAGTGTGGGAAGTGGGAGCTAGAATAATATTTATGAGCTGAGTGCCCAGAACATTTTGAGGACTTGGTAGAAGGATGATTATTGATTCTAAAGTTCTGCTAATGAATCAAACGGTTCCACAGCCTCTCTCGTCGAACCTAGACGTAGGGCACAGACATAACCAGAAAACAGGAAATTGTGGGAAGGACCAGGTTTGAATGGCAAGGATCGTTTATTCCAGCACTGGAAACCCTGCATTAATTTTAATCTGTGGTCAGCTGTGTGTTTTTCTTAGTGGGGTCCTTGAGGGAGTCACGTTGTGTTCAGCTTCTGTTTACTTTTCCACACTCTGTTGACTCATTCCCGGCAAATCCTGGGAGGAGCTAGAAGAAAACTTAGTTCGATGTGTGTACTTTTGAATAGCCTCAGACCTATTTGTAGACCAGTGGCCTGGTATACTTCTGCTTCAGCTCGGCAGTCTGAAAAGTCATTTAGACAAAAATCCTTGATGGGCTCCTCTGATGCTCATTACCCATCCAGAGCAGGCGCCGGTCAACCACACAGAGAGCGTGGAGGCGTGGGATGGCCGTGTGCAGCCTAGGGCCAGAGATGTGGGGTGTGGAGTTAATTGGTTGCCCGCCAACATTGAATTCCATCTTGAAATCTGACTTCGCTATCTGTTGTTGCATCAAGAGTGTGAACTCCACCAAATTCAGGCAGCGCGCGGGAGCATCAAGAACAGTGTGGCACATATATACAATGGAATATTACTCAGCCATAAAAAGAAATGAAACTGAGTTATTTGTAGTGAGGTGGATGGACCTAGAGTCTGTCATACAGAGTGAAGTAAGTCAGAAAGAGAAAAATAAATACCATATGCTAACACATATATATGGAATCTAAAAAAAAAAAAAGGTTCTGAAGAACCTAGGGGCAGGACAGGAATAAAGACACAGATGTAGAGAATGGACTTGAGGACACGGGGAGGGGGAAGGGTAAGCTGGGATAAAGTGAGAGTGGCATGGACTTATATATACTACAAAACGTAAAATAGATAGCTAGTGGGAAGCAGCTGCATAGCACAGGGAGATCAGCTTGGTGCTTTGTGACCACCTAGAGGGGTGGGATAGGGAGGATGGGAGGGAGACGCAAGAGGGAGGAGATTTGAGGATATATGCATATGTATAGCTGATTCACTTTGTTATACAGCAGAAACTAACACACCATTGTAAAGCAATTATACTCTAATAAAGGTGTTAAAAAAAAAAAAGAATGGTGCAGTAAATGCACACATCAGTACAGAAAGACATATAAACAGATGTATGTTTATTCATTTATTTTCTTTATTTTCTTGGCTGCATTGGGTCTTAGTTGCAGCATGTGGGATCTTTCATTGCATCGTGGGCTCGTCATTGCGGTGTGCGGAATTCTCTCTAGTTGTGGCGTGCGGGTTTTCTCTCTCTAGTTGTGGCACGTGGGCTCCAGGGCGCGTGGGCTCTGTAGTTTGCAGCATGTGGGCTCTAGTTGAGGTGGGCGAGCTCGGTAGTTGTGGCGCTCGGGCTTAGTTGCCCAGCGGCATGTGGGATCTTAGTTCCCCGACCAGGGATCGAACCCGTGTCCCCTGCATTGGAAGGCGGATTCTTTATCACTGGACCACCAGGGAGGTCCCCAGATGCATTTTTGATGGTCTGTTTGGATACCTGCACTATCTCCTCCTGGCTGCTCTTCCGATCATCCACCCAGAGCCCTGTGTATCTCTGTCATCTTCTAGACGTCCTTGTCCTCCTTCCCCATCCCCACATGTTCATTCCCTCAGTCCTCACCCTGCTTCCGGCTCTCATCCTGTTTGGCCAGTGATCTGACCATCATCCCCTACCTGGTCTCCCTGTTCTAGTCTTTCTCTTTTTGAATGCTTTTCCTGCCACTGCAGTTTCTCTTTTGAAACCACAGTTCTGGTCATATTATTGCCCTTATGCACACACCTCTGATGGCTCCCCACTGCCTACAGAAGAAAAAAATTGGGTTTCTGATAGATACTCAGGGCTTTTCATACTTTATCCACTTCCTTTCACCCTCCTCTCCAGCCACACTGGACTGCCAGCTCTGATGCCTTCATCAGGTTTCCTAACTGAAGTCTCAGTAGCCTCACCTGTAAAATGGGTATCATAATAGACTCTACCTCATAGGTTTAAGGATTCATTGGAATATCAAAATAATAAGTTTAGCCACAATAAGGAGGTAATAAAAGTTAGATAGGATATTCATTGTTGTTAAACTTGACACAGTGATTTAACTCTTTCCTTACACTGTTCTTAAGCCATCCTATCCTCCCTTGTTTTAAAATTGCTTTCATCTTTAAGGCACACAGCCATGGCAACCTTTGTGAAGCCGTTCTGAATCTCTCAGTCAATTACTGGACTCTTTCTCTGTGTGCCCATTGTAGTTTTTATATTTCAGTTATATCACTTAATCAAAAAGCCTGCCTTGTACTAGAACTGTGTTTGTCTTCCCATTCAAGGTGGTTTCCTGCTGAGATTGGACCATGGAAGTTCTTAGCCTGAGGTTGGAGCTGGGTTGAGGGTGGGGAAGTCAAGTCAGCTGAGCTTTGCTTCTAAAGGGATTATTTCTGGCTTGTGTTTCAGGAATCGAGAATGGGGATTGCAGTGCTGCAGTGCAATTCTGACACTAACCACTCCATGAGTGAAGGGTGCAGTCCCCAACAAGACAGCCCTTGCTTCAGATGCCACTGCAAGTTCAGGTGTCCACAGGACAACCACACTTCTGACCAACTAGCTACAAATTTGGGGAGGGGGTCCCACAACCCCTTCAGATTTGACAGTTTCCTAGAACGACTCACAGAACTCAGGAAAGTCCTATACTTAAGATTATTGTTTTATCATACAGGACATAAGGCAGGACCAGTCATGTGAGGAGACACGTAGGACCAGGTCTGGGAGGGTCCTGGACATGGAGCTTCCCTGCCCTCACCCTGTGGAATCAGGAGGGGTCTCCCTCCCTCCCTCCCTCCCAACACGTCCATGCGGTCACAAACCAGGAATCTCCGCCAAATCTGGAGCTTTGGTGTCCAGAGTTTTTAATGGGGTTTCATTGTGCAGGTGTGATGACTCAGATTATTCAGACTTCATCCCCTCTCCCCTCCCTAGAGGAGGTCCACTTACCTCACCCGACTCAAAGCTCCAACCCTCTAATCCCATGATTCCTGGAGTGGCCAGCCCCACCCTGAGCATCTTGTTAGCACAACTCAGATATGGACCCTGGGGCTCATGAATATCAAAGATATTTCCTCTAGGGAAATCCCAACTATTTAGAGTAGATTGCAGGAACCAGGGACTAAAGCTAGTCAAATTCATGATCATACAACAGGCCTGCTTCTCACTGTCCTCATCAGATGTCTTGTTTGCTTCGTCGAGACAGTGCCTCCCTTTCATATCATGAACCTTCATATCCCATTATGACAAGAATGACGATCTAAACCCACCATGTCTATGTTGTCAATCAGTAGAAGTTGGGTGAGGCATATAAATGGTTGACAGCCTGCACGCAGGAGGTGGGTGGGAGGACCTATTTATGGAAGGATCCTTGATATAACTCTCTAGATTGTTCTTCTTTTTTAAATAAGCAAGTCTTCCCTATCAGCAGATTACATTCTTGAGGGCAGGAACGGTCCCAATCACCTTTGTACACCATGGCGCCTACCATGTGCTTGGTGAGTGTCCCCCCATAGAGCCCACTGCCCAGCAGCTCTCTTGGGGGTGCAGCTCAGCCTCAGGCGTCCCTCACTGAGAGAGCAGACTCAACAGGAAGGAACAGACTTTCTTTCCATGAGGATCCGTGTGGTGGTCCCAGCGGAGCTAGCCATGCTTGGGCTGACAATACACATGAACAATAGCTACCACTTCCTCTGATAGGTGGAAATATTGACGTTTATAGCTAGATTATTGGTCACTGACATGCAGCCAAACAAAAGATGACAAGAGTAATGTTGTCTACAGAGGGAGTAGGTAAAATCACTTTGTTACAACTATGTTTTTCAAAAGTCTCAGGACGAACTCCTGTGCTTTAGACATCAGGCCATGTAGCCATTCACTTGCCTATCCATATATTTTTTCCCAGAAATAAGTATGATTTATTTATTTCCTGAAACAAATGTAATCAGGGATTAATGCATTAATCCCTGAGAAATGAAAAGTCTTTACATTCTCTTACGGAAGAATTTAATTTTCTTTAGTGACTTTCTTCAATCCTGTCTTTTCTCCCAGATTTCCAGAACTTCCGAAACAACTCAGCAGGCTCTGTGCTTCCTCCTCCTCCCCGTCCCCATCCCCCACGCCAGAGCGAGCGCTCGCTCTCTCTCACTGTGCTAAAGTCTTCGCTGTTGTCACTGACGTAGTTATCTGATTTTCTTTTTTTTTAATTAATTAATGTATTTATTGTTGGCTGCGTTGGGTCTTCGTTGCTGCACGCGGGCCTTCTCCAGTTGCGGCGAGCGGGGGCTACTCTTCGTTGCGGTGCGCGGGCTTCTCATCGCGGTCGCTTCCCCCGTTGCAGAGCACAGGCTCTAGGCGCGCGGGCCCCAGTAGTTGTGGCACATGGGCTCAATAGTTGTGGCTCGCGGGCTCTAGAGCTCAGGCTCAGTAGTTGTGGCGCACGGGCTTAGTTGCTCCGCGGCATGTGGGATCTTCCTGGACCAGGGCTCGAACCTGTGTCCCCTGCACCGGCAGGTGGACTCTTAACCACTGCGCCACCAGGGAAGTCCCTGATTTTCTTAATGTTAAGTCAAATTCTATTTTAAAATGTCTAGATGCTTAAGGCACATAATAATTAAGGATTATTCCTGTCAGGAATAGAAACACCATATTAGAACAGTTCTTCCTCAGAGGCTGCTAAACAAGGAAAATCCTATTTAGAAGGTTTGCCTCTGTGGTCTTTATTTTTATTTTTTCTATGGTAGTTACGTAACGTCAGGTTTAATTGGCCAGGAGTGAGGAAGCTGGTTTATTTGTGTTCCTCTTGTGTCATATGTACCCGAGGGGCTGAGCGGTCAGTGAAAGTACCTATAATTTGGACATGGGGGCTGCTGGCCAGGAAGTGTCCTGTATAATGGCAGTTTGACAGATGTTGAAAGAAAAGCAGTTTGTTTTCTCTTTCTGCGGTGATGGGTATGTAAGAGCCACTGAATAAACATGTGTGGATTGGCTTTAAAAGCACATTTATGCTGAACAGGATACAACAGTCCTTTATTTGATAGAAAGCCTCCTAATGCTGGCATCTTTCTCTGGTGCAGACTGGTGGGTCAGGAGAGGGTGCTACTCAGGATTTAAAAATTAATTCCCTAAGAGAAAAAAGGTGGTAACATAAAAGAAGGACCTGAGTGTACAAACTCTTGAGGGTAAGATAGGCTCAAGGATGTACTGTACAACATGGGGAATATAGCTAATATTTTGTGGTAACTGTAAATGGAAAATAACCTTTAGAAACTGTATAAAAATAAAAAATTGAAAAGAAGAGGAAAGGTTAGCAATCATTTTGAAGAGGTGGCACAGCACAGAGAGTAATGACTCTGGAGCCAGATGGCCTGACCTCAGATCCCAGCCCTGCCATTCACTAGCTGGGGAGAGTTACTCAAGAGTTCTTTGTCACAGTTTCCTCATCTGTCCTTATCTGTAAATAGGAGGCGCAGTGATAGTAGAGCTCGTTATTTATAGAGAATTCAGCACAGCACCTTGTACCTACGAGTTCTCAGTATGTAGAAACTATTGTTTTTTTTCTCTCCATGTCTCTTCAGGTAAAACTTTGCCTACATTTGTGACTTATTTCTAGAATCAAACACATCCAGATCTGTGGTGCGTTACCCACTCACCATGTCCAAATGTCTTTCTACTTTGACCAAGAGGGGAGGGATGGGGAAAGCTCCAGTGAGAAAATGGTGCTGGGATGCTATGTATGGTGTTCACTCTAAGGGCAGACTCTGTAGAAGTTAAATTTACAGTTTGGTGACACCCCCTTGTATTCTATTTGAGGATAAAGAATCTGTATTCAGTTCAGTGTTTATCACTATTGCTTTAGGTTTTCTGGGGGGGTTTTCATCTAAAGAATGTAAACATGGGGCCTCACAGTGAACTTGGGTAATTCAACTAAACAAATATTTGTGGAACTCAGATCAAATGCAAGGCAATCATATACAAAATTCTGAGGGATGTAAAGACAACTATGAAACAGTTTTCACTCTTGACAATAAAGTCTGTTGAACAAGATAAAGAGAAAAAAAAAAAGAAGTACCTGAGTGGAGGATGGAGGAAAGATCAAGTAATCCTCAGAAGATACCAGCAGGGGAATACTGATGGTCTCGGCCATCCGTACCGAAGCATAGACACTAACGATGGTTCATAGGGTCCAGAGATGTGACCGGTGTGTGGTGGGGACAGGACAGGCTGATCAGTAAACCCTGGTGGCGGAGAGGCTTTGCGGTGCTAAAGAAGAAACAGATCTCATAAGCGGGTCCATGTATAGAAGGAAAGAAACCGGAAGGGGAACAAGTGATGGAGAACATTTGGAAGAGGCTGAAAATGAAGGAGAAACCAACTCAGGGCAGACCGGGGCCATGTACGTGGATGGAAAAGATAACTAGTGGTTTCTCCACATACTTACACTGTGGCACAGAGGCTGGATGCCGTGTAAAGGGAGGCTTTACCGAGACAGCGGCTGAAAGTTTAAAAGACAATGTCAGGGCTTCCCTGGTGGCGCAGTGGTTGAGAATCTGCCTGCCAATGCAGAGAACACGGGTTCAAGCCCTGGTCTGGGAAGATCCCACATGCCGCGGAGCAACTAGGCCCGTGAGCCACAACTGCTGAGCCTGCGCGTCTGGAGCCTGTGCTCCGCAACAAGAGAGGCCGCGATAGTGAGAGGCCCGCGCACCTCGATGAAGAGTTGCCCCTGCTCGCCGCAACTAGAGAAAGCCCTCGCACAGAAACGAAGACCCAACACAGCCAAAAATAAATAAATAAATAAATAAATTAAAAAAAAAAAAAAAGAATGTCAGTTGATTTTTCACTTTGCTTTTGTATACAGTTCTGTTGTTTTCAAGCTGCTTCGGACTGAACATGGAAAATGAGGAAGCGTGGGTTGGAGATGCAGTGGTTGTGAGGATTTTAGAGCAAGTGGTCTCACTACCTTGAAGTTCATCGGAGTGACAGGGGGGATGGCTGGTCCCACCACATCCCAGACTTCAGGACACCTGTTCAGTGTGCGAGCAGCAAAGGGGGTGTGTGTGTTCAGGGAGCCCCGGGTTATGAGAAACTCTGTGAGACAGGAGCCATGTATGAGTTCAGTTCTGCGTGTGTTTCCAGGGGCTGGAGCAGTCCTTGGGGCACAATCGACCTTTCATAAAGATTTACTGAATAAACAAAAGAAGGAATAAAAAGAAAGGGGCCTCCACTAGGTAGAAAACTTTGAAACGTAAAGTTCTGATAGAAAACATGTTAATTATTCCAGTGAGGGAGAAAATGAGGAATACCTCTTAAGACAAAAACCAAAAGACAAAAAAACAGCATAGGGCACCACCCCCTGGAGCCTTCCGAGCTCCGACTAGTACGACACACAGTTTAAAGGATGGGAAACTGAGAAATCAAAAATGCACACACAGTGAGATTAGGGTCAGGAAAGCTAAAGGCCGACATGAGCCATGGCTTGTGAAAAATTCTCACGACGAAAGAGTTTTGAGAGCACTCATGTTCTGAGAAAAAAAGGTGAACTTAAGCTTGGGGAAGATGCTGGGATAATAAA
The DNA here is from genome assembly GCF_965194805.1 of Balaenoptera borealis. Lineage (NCBI taxonomy): Eukaryota > Metazoa > Chordata > Mammalia > Artiodactyla > Balaenopteridae > Balaenoptera > Balaenoptera borealis. The sequence goes on along the minus strand of NC_138866.1, from coordinate 170,818,350 downwards.
AAATGACACAGAAAAAAGTAGAAATATTCGCTTCCTAGTTAGCTTTCCTCCTTTCAATGAAGAAGAAGATATTTAAAAGTAGAAAAGACCCATAAACATCATCAAGAAATTAAAGTAAAAGCCAGGAGGGTAAGGTTAGGAAGAAAACATCAAGGCATTCTTCATGGTAATAAAAGAAGTTGGACTCTCTAGACCCAGATGAATGGCATCGTACGGTCCTGAGAAGGCCCTGTGGACGAGGTCCTGGAATTGAAATCGTGGTCCCCTGGCCCTTGATGACAAGAGAAGATGTGGTGGGACAATTACGAGATGGACTCGGGCGCTCAGCTGCGTTAGTTACTTCCCCTGGCTCTGCCTCTGGTCCCTCATCTGTAAAATGATGTCCTGTCAGCCCATCTGCCAAATGAGGCTGTGCCTCCGCTGATGATAATAATAACACTTACTACCTCTTCTGTTTACTGTGAGGAATAAATCAGATAATCTGTGTAAACAGTTGACAGAGTTGATACCATCTAAGCATCAGTTATACTCATTATTGCCTGTTCTCTTTGAGAAATTATCTGCAAAAGAGAGCTTTGGGAGTTTTGGAGATGGAAAAATATCCCAAGTTTAGAATGGGGAAGAAGAGACAGATTGTAGAAATTACAGCCTAATAAATTTGGCATTAATTCCTGGCAAAATCCTCATACAGATAAGTACAGAGATGGTTTGGGAGAATCCTTATGGATTCTGTATTAGTTTGCTAGGCCTGCTGGACAGAGTACCGCAAATGGGTGGCTTAAATAACAGGAATTTATTGTGTCACAGTTGTGGAGACTAGAAATCTGAAATCAGTGTGTCCACAGGATTGGTTTTTTTGGGGTGGAGGGGCGTGAGGGAAGGACCTGTGCTGGGGTGCTCTCCATGGCTTGTAGATGGCTATCTTCTCCCAGTGTCTCCTCACATCACCTTCCCTATGTGTCTGTGTCGAAATTTCTCCTTTTTACAAGGATAGCGGTCGTATTGGATTAGGGCCCACCCAAATGACCGCACTTTAACTTGATTCCCTCTGTCAAGACCCTGTCTATACATAGGCCACATTCTGAGATCCTGGGGATTAGGACTTCAACGTGTCTTTTTTAAGGGGATTCAGCCCTTAACAGATTCAAAGCAAAATTAGCCTTATTTTATTTTATTTTTTTGATGGTATAGAAGAAGGGAAATATATACACAGTGAACTTTGAGTTTTTTAAAAAAATGTATTCAATACTATTGGTTTTCATAAATGAAATTTATGGTGAGTGTATTCCCCCCTCCTTCCCTGCAGGCACAGGGTTTAATCTGCATTTGAATTATTACACATTGGCCGCAGTATCTGTTTCTTCATTTGATGCTATATTTTCAAGACCTCACTCTTATTTTCAAGGTGTAATAACCTTCTTCTCGTCCACCCAGGACCTTTACTTTGTGACATTGTGTGCTTTGTAAGCTTGTGAAACAATTACGAAATTGTGCTCTGATGGATTTTTCTTGCTCGCAGGAGAATGGCATTAAAATATTTATAGGGAAATGAATTTCAGTTTCCAGTGGAAAAGGCCAGAAGAAATATGGTTTAAAATTTCATAGAAAATGACTGTCCTTATCATTTTATTTTGAGAAAGGGGCGGGGGGGAAATCTCCTGACTGTGACTTCATGTTTTAGTTCGTGTGAAAGAGTCCCGTCTGGAGATTTATCATCGTAATATTCCTACACTTTAGGATTTATCTTTCCATTTCAGAATTTAATTATTAATTTGATCATGAAAGTTTCTCAGAAGGCTTCTCTTTCTTAAAACTTCCTTTATTATTTTATTAAGTGCTGAAGAATTGCATCTGTGTTTCAAGAGGTAGTGGAGTAGACTGAGTTTTGTCATGTAGGCATTTAAGTGTAAGTGCTGGGCTCCTGAAAAGTACAGGTCCAGGCCCGCAGGGCAGGTGGATCCTGTGATAAGGCTTGTGTGGGTCCTGCTTTGTTTTCAGTAGCCGTGCTCTCTGCTTAACCTCTTCTCCCAGGTGAACTTTATTACCAGATAGAAATCTTATCCACCCAGTGAGTTCATGCGTGTTTTGAAAAACAGCACTGCTTCTCCACCCTCGCCCCCTGACTTTGAAAACAAACCCCAAACACACTCCTTTTTCCTCCTCGTAATCAGATCTTAGCTATCAATGCCTCCCAAGTCCTGTTGATGTTTCTGTCTTGAGTTAATTTTTTGGTAACTCTTTGTCTATTTATACGTGGCTGCTTTTTGCTCCACAAGATACCGAATGGAAAGCTCTTAGGGCCTTAAAAAAAGGACCAAGCCACCTTTCTCCAGTTGTCCTAGTGTCATTTCTCCTCCCCTAGATAAAGGAAGGCCTCTAATTTTTTTTTTTTCTTTACAGTTTCTACTGGTCCTTTCTGTTTTTACCGCTTGAGTGGCCAGAAATTTAGCCTTGATGTAAGATGGACCTTTTAAATTTTTCTAAAAATCTTTGACCCCAAAGAGGATTTCTGGGCCTGGCCTGAGACCGTAGTGCAGTAACCCATCTGGTTTTTGAGAGTCAGCAGAGGCAGGTGGCCTGGGGCCCATCCACCCCTGTCTGCATGTAGTGGGGTTAATCAGAGGGATTGATTGTAAGAGGAAGAAAAAAAGTGTATATAAAGATCAAGGCATAGCTCTCCATCACCGGGAGCATGAATGGCCACCTGACTTGCTTTTCCAAGTGTCTCTTGCCCAATCTCTCTCTTCTTTCTAGAACTGGGAAATGCTCTATCCATTCCACAGCTCTAGTCTTCTTTTCAAGTGTAGCAGTTGTTTGAGTCTTAGCAGTGCAGAGATTACCTGGGTTTTGAGTGTGAATTTTAAAGCTGAAGTGTTCAATTTTTATGGGCACATTACTTATGATTTCAAAAGCACTCTTTTCCAGACGTACATTTTTCAAATTGGAATACCTTTTCACATTATTTTAGATTTTCTGTAGGACTGAGATTTTGAACGAGAGGTTGAGAGGGAAATTACTTTTTTTTTTTTTTCTGTTAGTTTTAAGCTTCAATTAAAAAAATTCTCATGGTGGGACTTTCCTGGTGGCGCAGTGGTTAAGAATCCGCCTGCCAATGCAGGGGATACAGGTTTGATCCCTGGTCCAGGAAGATCCCATGTGCCGAGGAGCCTGTGTGCCACAACTACTAAGCCTGTGCTCTAGAGCCCTTGAGCCACAACTACTGAGCCTGCATGCCACAACTACTGAAGCCCGTGTGCCTAGAGCCCATGCGCCACAACTACTGAAGCCCTCGTGTCTAGAGCCCGTGCTCCACAAAAAGAGAAGCCACTGCAACGAGAAGCCCGTGCGCCACAACGAAGAGGAGCCCCCACTCGCCGGAACTAGAGAGAAGAGCCCGTGTACATCAACGAAGACCCAGCACAGCCAAAAATAAATAAATAAATAAAATAAGAAATAAAATAAAAAAAAATCTTCATGGTCAAAATCTTAAAGGTTTATTTTATGATATTGTTGAGGAAAATGCACATACATTGTCTCTTTAACATTCTGAATAGTGTTGAGAGTTGTGGTGGTTTTTTTCATACTCTGCTTCACACTGTGAGTTTCTAAACATACAGGTGCTGTGCAGGCCCAGGAGCGCAGCAGACAGAGAGGAAAGGTCAACATTCAGATCGTTTACACTGTGACTCCCTTTCTAAGTTTGACTTTAGTGTTTGCTTCAAAGAGTATTTATTTTTCTGTGTGGTATTAATAATACCAGGTATTCTCTTCTGAACTGGGGAATTGTTCTCTCCATTAAGGTAGTTTTTAGCAAACATTTCTTAAAAACAGTGAAACATTTCTGAAAAACATGTCATGAATCGTTTTTTCGTGTTCTGCCTGTTCTATTCTATGTGGCCTATTACACTGTGCACCATTTAACAAATATTATAAATGCAGTCCTGCGTCTTACTTCTACACTGTAAAGACTTGCATTTTATTTCTGTACATAACAGTAGTCTGCCCTTATCCTGGGCATACGTTCCAGACCCCTAGTGGATGCCTGAAACCGCCAAGAGTACCGAATCCTGTGTACACTATGTTTTTTTCCCCCTATGTATACATATCTGTGATAAAGTTTAATTTATAAATTAGGCACAGTAAGAGATTAACAATAATAACTAATAATAAAATAGAACAATTATAACAATACACTGTGATGAATGTTATGTGAATGTGGTCTCTCTCAGAGTATCTCATTGTACAAATTTAATGCCTTTTTCATCTTAACTAAGCACTTACCACGCACTGTGGCTGTAACGTTTGCAGTTTGAGGTGCGAAAGCAAAGCATGCAGATTTCTTTTTCCTTCTTCATGATTTCAGAGACAGATGATTTGTTCTTATCGTAGATCGTAGCAGCCTCAACCTACAATTTTTTCCTTTCTTTATTAAGTCAAGAACTTTCACCTTTTTACTTACAGAAAGTACTTTATGGCTTCTCTTTGGCATATTCAGATCACCAGAATCACTACGCTTGCACTTTGGGGACATTATTAAGTGAAATAAGGGTCACTTGAACACAAGCACTGTGACACCACGACAGGCGATCTGATACCCCAGAGGGCTACTAAGTGACCAATGGGTGGGATACGCCAGACAAAGGGATGATTCACATCCTGGGCGGGTGAGACCAGGTGGCTCAAGATTTCATTACCGTACTCAGAATGGCGCGAAATTTAAAACTTATGAACTGTTTACTTCCGGAATTTTCCGTTTAATATTTTTGGACTGTGGTTGACCGTGGGTCACTGAAACTGTGGAAAGTGAAACCACGGATAAGGGAAGACTACAGTACTTTTATTTTGAGAAGTTAATTTGTAATTTATTAGACTTTGTGACCTTGCTGTATGGTGTAGTCATTAAGAGCCCAAGTTCTGAAGTAGGACATTTCAGTTTGAGCTCTGGACTCAATTGGATATCACTTCCTCTCTCCAACCTTAGTGTCCTTATCTGTAAAATGAGGATAATAATAGCAGCTACCACCTGGAGTTGTTACGAGATGTACATGAGACAATGCATGTAAAATGCCTGACCCATATATGTTAGCTATTACCATTAGCAGTGTGCATTTATGAGATAGAAGGTGCATGGTGTGTGGTAACAATATGGGACTAGCAGATTGGAGATGTGGGGTTCTAGGCCAGAGAAAATCCACAAAGGATGGAAAGGGGTGTTGAGACTAAGGAGAGTAAGACCTTGGTTCTAAGAACAAAAGGCAGTGTTATTTTTCTGTTGGATTATTCTATAATTCACATTGTTACAAACAAGGAAATGGATACAGAGTTTATTATTATTATTTTTTGAAGTCACTTTTCACTTTAGCAGAATAAATAGGAAAAGATTTGTAGTCACTGGATTCCTGGACCAGAACTTGATGCATCTATCTCCTTATTCTCTCCAAACAGGAAGTTAAATTACTGTTCTGAGTTGAGTTTGCGTCTGGAACCAAATACGTTACCTGATCTACACTTGGCTAGGCCAGTTAAGTGTTTGGATGAAATGACACGCTTCTCTTTTTATTTTTGGAGTTTTCTGTTCTGGATTAATGTTGGATGTTTGTCGACGGTGGTTGGAGGGGCGGCTTGCAATCTAGAATCAGTTGGTCAGGGAAATCTAGTCCTTATACTTGAGCAAAACCTGGAGGACGCCAGGGAGTGAGCAGAAGAGTAATATGATGTGTAACTGAGGTTTTTAACAGGATCGCTCTGGCTGTTGTGAAAATAATGTACTAATAGGCCCCCAAATGCTTTTTTTTTGGTGTGTATATGCCAAAGGGACAGTCACACATTGGGTGTCACCTTTAGTGTAAACAAGAGTGTATTTTATCATAAAAATGAACCCAGAGTTCTCAGGAGGCTCCTGTCCTTAAGGGAGTTTTATCCCTGGAAGTTGCCAGGACACAAGGGTCCCAGGAAAGGGACAGAGCAGGGGTTTCCATCATCATCGGTGACTAATTACTACTTTTGACTGAATCAGGGTGGATACTTGTGGGCATTGTTTTATGTGCAAAAATAGATCTTTTATTTCCCAAATGTACTGTAGGCCTAGATTGATCTAGATGGAACTTGGAAAAATCCTGGAGAATGATTGATTCTTGTTGATTTCCCTTCAGACGACCTCATTCCTTTCCTTGACACCCCTCATTCCGTCGTCCCCTTTCCTGCCCTTCCTTGTTGATGAGGGCTGAGGGCATTGCCCTCACAGACTGTATTTTTCTGAGTGGTGGTCATTACTTTCCCTTGGATTGGCTGAAAAATCATTCCTGTCACCTCTCTGGAATGTAGAGTTCCACCTTGGCATGCATGCGTTTTGACAACGGAACCTTGTTCTGCAGCTAGAGGTTGGCAGGGTTCTACTTCCTTTTAATTTTCTTGTACAATTAAGGCACCTAGGAAAACATTTGAAGAAAGTTTTCATTTTGTGGGCTCATAATAAATAACATAAAGTGATTTGCCAGTCTGTTGGCTTCAGTGGTGATTTTTGTACAGAAGGTATGCAAACAATGGTTACCAAAGAGGTTAATTGGGAGCACACCATGACTATCTGTTGAACCTTTGAAACACAGAAGTGGATTTACACAGATAATTGTTCTGAAGTTTTCACATCTCATTTTTATATTTGCCAAACACATCCCCACCAGTTTCGTTTCTTGGCAGTGCAAATGTTTGGAGACACGTTGTATGTTCTCCAGCAGTCATGACTGACTTTTTCCCCACATACGGTAGTTGTGCAAGTCTGTGGATGGAGCCAAACTGGGGGGATTCTTAGTCCATCATTTCAGTTTTAATTCCTTATAAAATATTAGCAGGAAGGCAAAGTTATTTTACATCAAAGTGACTTTTTTTTGGGAAGTGGCAAATTAAACTTTATGGCCACAGCTGTTCTGAGTGGAATTTGTAGGAAGTTGAAGAAAAGGGAATGCTTACAACACTGTGATTTAAATCCTTAGTTTAAGAAAGATGCAAGCTGTGAATAAACCAGGGTATTGAAATGTAGAAAAATATTTTTGTAAATATGTGTTTTAAAACCTAGGCCCTGTTGTTTCAGCCTGTCTTCCAAAAACAACGATGGCTCTGATTTTGCAAAAGGAGTCTTTGTTTAGAGGTCAATGTGACACACTGAAAAAGAAGTGTAACTTAGTAGGGAGGCTTCCTAACGGCGAGTACAGCCTTCCATGTCTGCGGTTTGCGACTCGGTGGATTCCATCAACCACCTCTCGTCGATGTTGAACCGCCCCCCACCCGCGGAACCCGTGGAAGCGGAACCCGCGGAAGCGGAACCCGCGGGCTTGAGCACCCATGGATTTTGGTATTCACAGCAGGTGCTGGAACCTCCTTGGATACCGTGGGACGACTGTTTACTGGGTAAAGAATTTGAGAAGGAGCAGGACCTTTACCACATGTTGTTCCTTTTCCTGGAGTATCACCTTCCTCACCCCTACCCGCCACCACATAACCTTGCTTAGTCGATGCCTTTTTCTGCTTTAGCTCTCAACGCTTGATGGGGATGTCTTCTCTGATTTGGCTAGTCTCTCTACGGTGCACTTTTATAGCCTTACATAATTCTTCATAAAGTATAAAATTTTATTTTATGCTTATTTGAATAATATACTTATTCTAGGAACTCCATGAGATTAGGGAGAGTTTCATTATTTTTTGTTATTATTGCATCATCACTGCCTACAAACAATGCTTGGCACAGGATAAATTTTGGCAGTTGATAGGTATTTGTTTGATGAAGAAATCCATGAATGATTGAATGTGGGTGGCTATAGAAAGGCCAGTAGAAAGATTTAGGCTCATGTCCTCCAGTTCAAATGCCTATGGGGCCAGCAGCCCAAGTAAATGATTGAAGGAGACTAGTGAAATGACCTGTCATGTGCTGGGCAACCAGATAGAATGTCGTGGACAGGTGCCCACGTAGTGGATGTTCATGTCCCTCCTTCAGTGGAGGCTAGTTCTTCCCATCATAGGGGTGTAGGCTTGGACTGTGGTAAATTTGAAGGACTGCCCCAGGCATATGGGTTAGGTTGTGGTGGACTTAAGTAGTAAAGAAAACTGGAAGGAGGTCTGCTGGAGGACCTGGAGTGTCAAGATGGTTTTTGAGCAGAGGCGAGAAATCATCAGATGAGGGAGTGTTTAGGAAGAACGTTTTAGCAGTCTGGGATGTCTTCAAGTAGAACAGAGGACTACTAGGTTTTGAGGTTGATGTAATAGTCCATGCCAGAGCCAAATGAAGCAGGCACTGGGAGAAGAACCAGTAGTTTAATATCTAGCACTATTTTTGCAAAGACAAACGTATTAGAAAAACAGATTTCTGAAAAGTGTACTACTCTTCATCGAAGTCTTTCTGGAATCAGCAGAAATGGTGACTGGAAGAGGAAATCGTGAGGGAAAGTCGGATTGCTGTGGGTTGAGGATTGAGTGGGATGTGAGAAAGGAAAGCCAGTGAATGGAGACTCCTCTTTCGAGAAGTTTTTCAAAAAAGGAAGAAAAGAGACCGGAGCAGAAGCAGGGGCAGTGGAAAATACCAGAAAGATACAAGGGGTAGGAGGGATTTACAGCACCAATGAGGACCCCTTTTTCTGAGGTAGTAAGAGCAGAGCAGAGTGGGTGTTGATGCCCAGTTCCTGAGGTGGGCATGGCAAGCGGACAGCAGGGTCTTGTCAGGAGGCAGGAGGAGGTCATGCACTCAGTGAGGAGGGTGTGTCGGGTTGGGGTTTTGCTTTGGGGAAGATATGTATAGGACGGAGTCCTGAAATGCATTTCCATTTCCACTTTTATCACAGATTTTATTGAGAGGTGCTAAAGAAATATTCTTGGAAAGATTGAGGGAAAGCTTCTTTTGCTTTTTCCTTCTGACTTGAAAACTCACCAGAAGCCTTAAACACTTCCTGAAATCTTGAAAGAAGTGAGTTCAAAACTATGCTATGAAGGATATTTTGGACCTGTGGAAACCCAGAAGCCATTGCTTTTCTGTGAAGGATCCTGCTTTGACTCAAAGTCCAAGTCTAAGGCCTGTCTCACAGAGCTTCAGTTAGCCTTTCAGTCAGATAACTGCATCTGAAGTGCTTCAGAAACTAATAGATCAGTAATAAAGTATAGTAAAATATTATGAAACTACTGTAGACATTCAGTAATGTCTTTGGAATCTGGTAAAACGTTAAGTTTACGAGTACTTTTTCATTTAAAAAATATTTTTGCTTTACCAGGCTGTTACTGTTTTCCCATCAGTGAATTTCAGGCTAAGGTCTTTTCAGAGTATCTCGCGATAAGTCAACAAATCTATTTCAAATGTGTTTGTTACTAAGCAACGGTTACCAAGAGCCTCTGTAATTAAGATGAAACTTGCAAGGTAACAATGCCCAAGCACAGTACCATTTTCACCATTTTCTGATAATGTTGAGAGTAGGGTGAATACAAGTGAAAGAAGACTATATTTTAGTGAGAGCCCAGTGTCTGAAATTTCTGACCATATTGGCTGTCCTCTAGCTCACTCAGGACAGAGTGTTTGTGTTTGACAAATCAGCCAGTGATTTTTTTCTGTTGTGTCTGCCGTACATATTCCTCACGTGAACCAGTGAGCATCTGCTGCAGGCAGGGTCCCTGTGCAGCTGTGGCACGACTGGCCATGTGTTACCCAGGCCTGCACTGTCTGACGTGTGCTCTGGCAAGCGGGGTGACCCGAGTGGGCTTCACATGAACTCAACCTCCTTTGCAGCCATTGACTGACCTAGATTAGGCTGCGATGCAGGCATGTTACGTACTTTGCTTAACAGCACACAGTGTCTTTTTCTTTTGGTGATTTGTAACGGAAGGCTCAGATGAATTTTTTCCTATTCATTGTGCCTGGCTCATGGCAGATGCTTTACAAATGTTTCTCTTTCCCTTCCCAATCCAGCGGCAAGGGTGTGGGTGTGGGGTAGGGTTTCCATGACGACCTGGTGTTGAATGACCTCCTTTCAGACCTGTTGTTAGATACCCAATGGGCTGGACTAGAGGTCCTCACCTCATGGACGGCTTTGCTGATAAAAGGAGTCAGTCTGTCCCAGTCACCAAGCAATTACTGGGTGACCCTGCAGCTGCTTATAAACTTGTCGCTTCCCCACGGGGTTTCTCCTAGGTTGGCCTCACGGCAGGCAGAGTGGGTGTCAGTCACCGAAGAGCAGTGACCAATACCTTAGGTTTGTGATCTTGGGCATGTCATAATCACCTTGAACTTTAATTTCCTTGCCCTTCCACTGGGGACAGTATTCCCTGCTTGGCTCATGTAGTTGGATTGCCATAAGAATTAGGTGAGATAGGATATGTGAAAGTGCTGTGGAAAGATATATATGTATTCATTTATTCAACAAATACTTACTGAGTGACTCCTATGTGCCAGGCGCTGTTCTAGTTTCATAATATATTTCATGCCAGCAGAAATAACTAGATCTATTTAATTCTTTCACACGGCAGTTTAATATTCCATGGTATAGATGTTCCATAATTTATTTAACCATCTCCCAATTAATGGACATTTAAGTAAACAGTGCTTCATTGAACATCTTTATGCATATATTTTCGGCATATATGAGACCATTTCTCTAGAAGAGTATTGCAAAAGATCAGAAGGCATGCATATTTAATATCTTGATGGGTACTGTCAAATTCTTCCCAAAAGACAATGACAAACTATCTTTCCACCCAACACGTATGAGAATACTCATCTTCCCATACCCTTGCTAATATGATATTTAAAATTTTACCGATGTGTTGGATGAAAAGTAGTATCTAATGGTTGTGTTATTTTCAATTCCTGATTTATTAATGAGCATCTTTTACTGTTTATTGACCATTATTACTTCTTCTATGATTAGCCTTTTTAGCTATCTCTTTATCTACTGGGAGATATATATTTGTCTTATTAACTTGAAGGGGCGTTTTATACATTTAAAACATGTTTGACTATACATACTTTTGAGATGATAGGTCCAATGTTAATCGCTATTTTACAGGGGAGATAAGAGGCACATGAAGTTAAGTAGCTAGTTACAGGTCACACAGCCAGTTAATGATGGGACTTGGTTTAGAGCCAGGCTCCTCCTAGTCCAGTCTGCTTTTATTTGAGCAGAGAGGTTAGTTGCGAAGCTCGGCAGGCCAGGGAGGGTGGGTTACCTCCGTGGTGGATGGCTGGAAGCAGCATGAGGGAGGCCTTTGGGTCACAGAAGGGGAATGGGGCTGAACACAGGCTTTTCCAAGTGTCAGTGGCCCTTCATGAGTTACCTAATCCTGGGAAAAAGTGAAGACTGGGGGCTGATGATCGTGTCTTTGTTCCTTAGGAGGTGGATACAAAGGCAAAGGAGAACAAGAGTGACAGCCCCTGTAGGGTGCTGCCTTTCCGCCTTCCAAGGGCACAAGTACCCTACGCTTCAGCTGCCTCTGCATTGCAGACACTGGAGAATGTTACTATTCTTGATAATCACGAGAGAAACAGAACAAAGATCCTCTCCTTATTTGAGTTTTCTGCAGCACCTCTTTTGAATAATCAGAACTTCTTTTTCTGATTGAATCATTACCATTTCCTTTTCTGTGTAAACTAGAAATAAAGTTTTCCTGAAATGGCTTCATTTTAGACTTTTTCTCTTCTTATCCTGATCTGGCTTGTGATGTATGTTCAGTGGGGCACATCCTAGGGTACAGATTCTAGATTTTTTTTTTTAAGGCTGGAAGCAACCTTAGGGGCCATCTGGTTCAATTCACTTATCGAATCTAAGATCTTGGGAAGCATGGTGGTTTGCCAAGATTTCCCAATTATTCCAAATCAAAGACTAGGACTGGGGACTCTTCAACTCTATTAGGACTTCTTGTTGTACCATTTGACATCTTTCTGAAATTTGTCTATTTTTTTCCTCCTTTTTCTTCCAGATTTCTTATCTTGAAAGTGAGGCTGGTGGTACTTATTTCATTCAACTGTTGTGCTAAGTAGTTATTTAAAAAGCATTTTCACATTTGAATTTTAACCCCATTTCTTCATTTTTTTTAAAAAACCTGTTATTTTGTTAAGCCACTGAGCATTTCAGGATTTATTTGTTACTGCAGCGTAGCATAATACAGCCTGACCAAAATAAGTACAAAAAGGCTTATAACGAAAACAAACAACAAAAATGCAGTTCCCCTACCTGACCTCTCCTCACTTTGTAGTCTTATTTCCCAGAGGACCACTTTTGGTGTTTTAGCAGCTTCTTTGGGCATTGAAGTCCATATCTCTACATATGATTTTACTTCTAATTTTTTATGTATCAATTTTAGGCATTATCTATTAACTTCCCATTATGGCAGATCATTTTTTTAACATCCTTAAATCATCAAGTACCCTGATTCTCTGCTTTGCATCTTTGCTAGGTGATAAATAGGAAACGTGGGGGGTTAAATCCACATTCAGGTTTTTTTTTTGAATTTTATTTATTTATTTTATGCAACAGGTTCTTATTACTTATCTGTTTTATACATATTAGTGTATATATGTCAATCCTAATCTCCCAATTCATCCCCCCCCCCCACTTTCCCTCCTTGGTGTCAATATGTTTGTTCTCTACATTTGTGTCTCTATTTCTGCCTTGCAAACCGGTTCATCTGTACCATTTTCTAGATTCCACATATATGCGTTAATATACAATATTTGTTTTTCTCCTTCTGACTTAATTTCACTCTGTATGATAGTCTCTAGGTCCATCCATGTCTCTACAAATGACCCAATTTCGTTCCTTTTTATAGCTAAGTAATATTATTCCATTGTATATATGCGCCACATCTTCTTTATTCATTTGTCTGTCGATGGGCATTTAGGTTGCTTCCATGACCTGGCTATTGTAAATAGTGCTTCAGTGAACATTGGGGTGCATGTGTCTTTTTGAATTATAGTTTTCTCCGGGTATATGCCCAGTAGTGGGATTGCTGGGTCATATGGTAATTCTATTTTTAGTTTTTGAAGGACCCTCCATACCGTTCTCCATAGTGGCTGTATCAATTTACATTCCCACCAACAGTGCAAGAGGGTTCCCTTTTCTCAACACCCTCTCCAGCATTTGTTGTCTGTAGATTTTCTGATGATGCCCATTCTAACTGGTGTGAGGTGATACCTCATTGTAGTTTTGATTTGCATTTCACTAGTAACTAGTGACGTTGAGCAGCTTTTCATGTGCTTCTTGGCCATCTGTATGTCTTCTTTGGAGAAATGTCTATTTAGGTCTTCTGCCCATTTTTGAATTGGGTTGTTTATTTTTTTAATATTGAGCTGCATGAGTTGTTTATATATTTTGGAGATTAACCCTTTGTCCGTTGATTCGTTTGCAAATATTTTCTCCCATTCTGAGGGTTGTCTTTTCATCTTATTTATAGTTTCCTTTGCTATGCAAAAGCTTTTAAGTTTCATTAGGTCCTATTTGTTTATTTTTGTTTTTATTTCCATTTCTCTAGGAGGTGGGTCAAAAAAGATGTTGCTGTGAATTATGTCAAAGAGTGTTCTTCCTATGTTTTCCTCTAAGGGTTTTATAGTGTCCGGTCTTACATTTAGGTCTTTAATCCATTTTGAGTTTATTTTTGTGTATGGTGTTAGGGAGTGTTCTAATTTCATTCTTTTACATGTAGCTGTCCAGTTTTCCCAGCACCACTTATTGAAGAGACTGTCTTTTCTCCATTGTATATCTTTGCCTCCTTTGTCATAGATTAGTTGACTGTAGGTGTGTGTGTTTATCTCTGGGCTTTCTATCCTGTTCCATTGATCTATATGTCTGTTTTTGTGCCAGTACCATATTGTCTTGATTGCTGTAACTTTGTAATATAGTCTGAAGTCAGGGAGTCTGATTCCTCAAACTCTGTTTTTTTCCCTCAAGATTGCTTTGGCTATTTGGGGTCTTTTGTGTCTCCATACAAATTTTAAGATTTTTTTATTCTAGTTCTGTAAAAAATGCCATTGGTAATTTGATAGGGATTGCATTGAATCTGTAGATTGCTTTGGGTAGTGTAGTCATTTTCACAATATTGATTCTTCCAATCCAAGAACATGTTATATCTCTCAATCTGTTTGTGTCATCTTTGATTTCTTTCATCAGTGTGTTATAGTTTTCTGAGTACAGGTCTTTGACCTCCTTAGGTAGGTTTATTCCTAGGTATTTTATTCTTTTTCTTGCAATGGTGAATGGGATTGTTTCCTGAATTTCTCTTTATGATTTTTCGTTGTTAGTGTATGGGAATGCAAGAGATTTCTGTGCATTCATTTTGTATCCTGCAACTTTTCCAAATTCATTGATTAGCTCTAGTAGTTTTCTGGTGGCATCTTTCAGGTTATTTATGTAGAGTATCATGTCATCTGCAAACCGTGACAGTTTTACTTCTTCTTTTCCAACTTGTATTCCTTTTATTTCCTTTTCTTCTCTGATTGCCGTGGCTAGGACTTCCAAAACTATGTTGAATAATAGTGGTGAGAGTGGACATCCTTGTCTTGTTCCTGTCTTGTTCCATATCTTAGAGGAAATGCTTTCAGTTTTTCACCATTGAGAATGATGTTCGCTGTGGGTTTGTCGTATATTGCCTTTATTATGTTGAGGTAGGTTCCATCTTTGCCTGGTTCCCTCTGGAGAGTTTTTATCATAAATGGGTGTTGAATTTTGTCAAAAGCTTTTTCTGCATCTATTGAGATGATCATATGGTTTTTATTCTTCAATTTGTTAATATGGTGTATCACATTGATTGATTTGTGTATATTGAAGAATCCTTGCATCCCTGGGATAAATCCCACTTGATCATGGTGTATGATCCTTTTAATGTGTTGTTTCATTCTGTTTGCTAGTATTTTTTGAGGATTTTTGCATCTATATTCATCAGTGATATTGGTCTGTAATTTTCCTTCTTTGTGGTATGTTTGTCTGGTTTTGGTATCAGGTGGTCTTGTAGAATGAGTTTGGGAGTGTCCCTTCCTCTGCAATTTTTTGGAAGAGTTTGAGAAGGATGGGTGTTAGTTCTTCTCTAAATGTTTGATAGAATTCACCTGTGAAGCCATCCGGTCCTGGACTTTTGTTTGTTGGAAGATTTTTAGTCACAGTTTCAATTTCATTACTTGTGATTGGTCTGTTCATATTTTCTATTTCTTCCTGTTCAGTCTTGGAAGGTTATAACTTTCTAAGAATTTGTCCATTTCTTCCAGGTTGTCCATTTTATTGGCATAGAGTTGCTTGTAGTAGTCTCTTATAATGCTTTGTATTTTTGCAGTGTCTGTTGTAACTTCTCCTTTTTCATTTCTAATTTTATTGATTTGAGTCCTCTCCCTCTTTTTCTTGATGAGTCTGGCTAATGGTTTATCAATTTTGTATGTCTTCTCAAAGAACCAGCTTTTAGTTTTATTGATCTTTGCTATTGTTTTCTTTGTTTCTATTTTATTTATTTCTGCTATGATCTTTATGATTTCTTTCCTTCTACTAACTTTGGGTTTTGTTTGTTCTTCTTTCTCTAGTTGCTTTAGGTGTAAGCTTAGATTGTTTATTTGAGATTTTTCTTGTTTCTTGAGGTAGAATTGTATTGCTATAAACTTCCCTCTTAGAACTGCTTTTGTTTCATCCTATAGGTTTTGAATCCTTGTGTTTTCATTGTCATTTGTCTCTAGGTATTTTTTGTTTCTTTGATTTCTTCAGTGATCTCTTGGTTATTTAATAATGTATTGTTTAGCCTCCATGTGTTTGTGTTTTTTATGTTTTTTTCCCTGTAATTGATTTCTAATCTTGTAGTGTTGTGGTCAGAAAAGATGCTTGATATGATTTCAGTTTTCTTAAATTTACTGAGGCTTGATTTGTGACCCAAGATGTGATCTATCCTAGAGAATGTTCCATGTGCACTTGAGAAGAAAGTGTAATCTGCTGCTTTTGGATGGAATGTCCTATAAATATCAATTAAATCTATCTGATCTATTGTGTCATTTAAAGCTTCTGTTTCCTTATTTATTTTCATTTTGGATGATCTGTCCATTGGTGTAAGTGAGGTGTTAAAGCCCCCCACTATTTTTGTGTTACTGTCAATTTCCTCTTTTATAGCTGTTAGCATTTGCCTTATGTATTGAGGTGCTCCTATGTTGGGTGCATATATATTTATAATTGTTATATTTTCTTCTTGGATTGATCCCTTGATCACTATGTAGTGTCCTCCCTTCTCTCTTGTAACATTGTTTATGTTAAAAGTCTACTTTATCTGATATGAGTGTTGCTACTCCAGCTTTCTTTTGATTTCCATTTGCATGGAATATCTTTTTCCATCCTCTCACCTTCAGTCTGTATGTGTCCCTAGGTCTGAAGTGGGTCTCTTGTAGACAGCATATATATGGGTCTTGTTTTTGTATCCATTCAGCGAGCCTATGTCTTTTGGTTGGAGCATTTAACCCATTCACATTTAAGGTAATTATTGATATGTATGTTCCTGTTACCATTTTCTTAATTGTTTTGAGTTTGTGTTTGTAGGTCCTTTTCTTCTCTTGTGTTTCCACTTAGAGAAGTTCCTGTAGCATTTGTTGTAGAGCTGGTTTGGTGGTGCTGAATTCTCTTCACTTTTGCACGTCTGTAAAGCTTTTGATTTCTCCATCGAATCTGAATGAGATCCTTGCCGGGTAGAGTAATCTTGGTTGTAGGTTCTTCCCTTTCATCACTTTAAATATATTGTGCCACTCCCTTCTGGCTTGTAGAGTTTCTGCTGAGAAATCAGCTGTTAACCTTATGTAAGTTCCCTTGTATGTTATTTGTCCTTTTTTTGCTTGTTGCTTTTAATAATTTTTCTTCGTCTTTAGTTTTTGTCAGTTTGATTACTGTGTGTCTTGGTGTGTTTCTCCTTGGGTTTATCCTGCCTGGGACTCTGCGCTTCCTGGACTTGGGTGGCTATTTCCTTTCCCATGTTAAGGAAGTTTTCAACTATAATCTCTTCAGATATTTTCTCGGGTCCTCTCTCTCTCTCTTCTCCTTCTGGGACCCCTATAACGTGAATGTTGGTGTCTTTAAATGTTGTTCCAGAGGTCTCTTAGGCTGTCTTCATTTCTTTTCATCCTTTTTTCTTTATTCTGTTCCATGGCAATGAATTCCACCATTCTGTCTTCCAGGTCACTTATCCGTTCTTCTGCCTCAGTTATTCTTCCATTGATTCCTTCTAGTGTATTTTTCATTTCAATATTGTATTGTTCATCTCTGTTTGTTTGTTCTTTAATTCTTCTAGATGTTTGTTCTTTAATTCTTCTAGGTCTTTGTTAAACATTTCTTGCATCTTCTTGATCTTTGCCTCCATTCTTTTTCGTATTCCTGGATCATCTTCACTCTCATTATTCTGAATTCTATTTCTGGAAGGTTGCCTCTCTCCACTTCATTTAATTGTTTTTCTGGGATTTTATCTTTTTCCTTCATCTGGTACATGGTCCTCTGCCTTTTCAATTTGTCTATCTTTCTGTGAATGTGGTTTTCATTCCACAGGCTGCACTATTGTAGTTCTTCTTGCTTCTGCTGTCTGTCCTGTGGTGGTTCTCTGCATATTTTTGAAAGCCCATTTTTGCAGCTTCTGTTATGCATATAACATGAGCTTAGTCAGCACTTGTCGAATTAATGAAAGATTGAGGTAGTTGTTTTGTATTTCTATGCTTCAGTCTCACACACACACACACACACACACACACGCTCTTAATTCCAAATTCACCACTGTTTTACCCTTTCAAGGTTATATAGTCTGTCTTTCGATTTCAGACATAGAAATATTTGACATACTCAGAGTAAATAAAAGTCTCCCCTGATTTTAAAGCATTTACAGAAGGGGACACCAAAAGTCCCCTTCAGCCTTCATTTTGATTTTTCAAAATTGATCTTGTTAGGAAATTTCTTTGTGTGCTTTAGTCTCTGGTTCTAGGCTGCTGTTGTCTCCAGTGTGTTGTCACACAGAGCACCCTCAGGGTAAAGCAAGCTGGAGTCTGCATGGTTACAGGTCACAGGGTGGCTCAGGTCGTGGTAATAGATGGGGTTGGTACAATCCAGGGTGAAGTTGTATTTCATTTGTTTGTCTGGTCATGAGCTCATAGAAGGTCCAGGCACATTTGAAGTCAGATATCTGTGTACTGGGAACACCACCAATAGGGAATGCTTAGGAATGGGGGGTTTATATTACCAAGGAGAACGGTAGGAGAATTACTGTTCCTACAAGTTTCCCCACTGAATAAGATCTTTTGTCCTGTTACAAAGAGTGATTCACAACCCTTTAGTCCTGGCCTGGCTTGGGTAGATATCTGGATACCAGGCGTAGGACCTGCCTTCTACCTAGAAGCATTTGGTATTAGGTCAGGAGGGAGATTTTCCAGAAGGAGAGTTCTGCTGAAGGGACTGGGATGAGGGAAATAACCCTGAACCTCAGCTACCCTGTTGAGGTTAAACTCTGGGGCAAGCATTTGCTGTGGGCATCCCACGTTCTTGGTATTAGAGCCCTCATCTCAGGGGATATAATTGACTATTGGTTCAAAGTAGAGGAAAGCTTAACATACTTTAAATAATCCTTTCTCTAATTTCCCTTTTCTCCATTTTATTCAATCCAATTCTACTCTCTCAGATTTACTTTTCCAGCTTTTAATCATCTTTTTGTGTTTCTGTATCAGTGGGTGATTTTTGATGTCAAAGGGTGGCTTTTTTAAAAAAACTGTTACTTTAATATTTGTGTTTCTTTCTTTGAAGTTTAAATAGAATATAATACTAGACATACGGAAAAGTTGCAAGAATATTAAAAAGAATTCCTGTAAGCCTTTCATCCAGATTTTCCAAATGATGACATTTTATCCTTTTCTCTTTTTCTCTGTTTTTTTCTTTTTTCTGAACCACTGGTATAAGTGCGGACATGGTGTCTCTGTCCCTAAATACTTCACTGTGTATTTCCTAGAAAAAATGGAACTCTCTTATTTAAATAGCACACAACTTTCAAAATTGGGAAATTAACATTGATACCGTAGTACTATCTAATCTACAGACCTCATTCAGATTTTACTAATTGGAAAAATAAAGTCATTCTTAGCAAAAGAAAATCCCAGACCATGCATTTCATTGAATTGTCATGTCCCTTTGTTCTTCTTTAATTTGGAACAGTTCTTTCTTTTATGACAGTGACGTTTTTGAGCAGTACAGACCAGTCCTTCCTCCCTCCCTTCCTCCCTCCCTCCCTTCCTTCCTTAGAATGACCGTTATTTTACATTTGTTTGATGTTTCCTCATTATTAGATTCAGGGTATTCATTTTTGGCAGGTCTAAAATTACTATTCTTTTTTAATGAATATTTACTTATAAGGAATGTTGGTTTATTAAAGTTGAAAACTAGATTTATTTTTATTTTATCTAAAATACTTGTTATTCTTTATATAAGTCTAGTAAGTAATGTATAAAATAAGAACAAACAGTTTTCAGATGTTTGGTTTAAATAATGGCCAATAAATTCAAGTTGGACAGACTAAATTTCCGTTAATCCATTTAGTTTAAAAGTTAATCACATTTCTTAAGCATTTAAAGTTTCATTTGTAATGAATATATCCAATCTTCTTTTTAATTGCTTTAAATGCCTACTAAAGCAAACTGAAAGGCCTTCACGTTCTTCTAAACGTTCTAATACTGTTGGAAAACACTTACAATTTCACTTATACTTAGTCACAAGTCTGTTACAATCCGGCACATTCCCAAAGATGGCAGGTTCTCAAGCATTCCATGCGATTTGATACCTAATGTGCCAAGATTATCCTGAACTTAATACAAATTATTAATACTGTTGCCTTTATTTACTTCAGTATCTCTATATTTAGTTCCAAATCCTCCCAGGGTTATCAAGACACATGCTCACTAAGGGAAGAAGATATATTATGTGAGGTTGGCTGAGGTTGCCACTGTAATAGTTGGGGTGAGTGGGCCACTGTGCATTTGTTTATGTGACAGAGAGTTGGAGTTGAGGAGGCATATGTCCAGTTCTTTTAGAACTGCCAGTAAGTTCATTTTATAATCACTATGACAGCAGGGGGCTAAACCCTATATAGTTGCTATGACAACAGATGGCAGTCCACACACTTCTGATAAGATGGATTTTTCAACCTTGGTTTCCTGGGTTGATAGCCTTATGTCCTTTCATCTGATTTGAGTAGACATACATCTGCATCCTTATGCAGACTAATTCCCTCTACTGCTTGATTACATTCTGCATTTCTTTAGTTTTTGGCAGCATTATATAGTCATTTTATTCTATCTGATTGGATTTTGCATTTCCTTTCAAATTTTTGCCCACATGTCTAAAGCTTCACGCTAATGAAGATGTGTTTCTCTAATTTCTCCGTGTTACTTTGAATTATAGCCTTTAGAGATTGGCCTAGATTCCCAGAAAGAGTTCCACTAGTGCTATGTAATTTGATTATGAAAATTCCTAGGCCAGCCACTGCTCTTAACATCTGAGAGCTCTGTGTATATATTGTAACTAGAGATGACAAAGTGTGTTGTCTTTGAATTTTTGTTATTGAATTGCTTTTGAGCAGATTTGAAGGCTTAATCACAGTTGAACAGATAGGATCAAGTAGGTACTGTATAAGAATATCGAAGTTATGGATAGTGGCTACTGTTTATTATGATGTGCCATTTACTTTTTAAAATTTAATTTCACTTTGCTTACTTACAGTGTCTGCGGTAATAGTAGTCATTGTCTGTTTTCTTGGCAGGTATCCTGTCCCATTATCCTCTTTTCTAATTCTAAGTTGCCATCTCTGTTGTGTTTTTATCATCCATTGCCTCTGGTCTGCCTCACTTCCTCCTCTGACATCTCATCTTGTTGAACTCTGACCCCTCTTTTGGTTTTTCTAGAAGCCAAGTGCTGCTTGTATTTGCTCTGTATTTTTTACCTTGTAGTTATGGTAGAGGTGTAGTTGAAGGCCCATTTATTTGAAAGATTTCTTCTCTGTGTCTTCTGGGGAAGCCCCTCAGTTTTACCTTCTGAGTCACTGCACGTTGAGCCCAAAGGAGGAGGAGCCCAAAGGCTATCAACTCTTTCTCCCTCAGAGGGCTGTTTCTTGAATGTGTCCATCTCTTCTTAGTCTTGGAAATTCCCAGCAGAAAACGGACACATTTTCTAAGTATTTAGTGTGGGTTGGGACAGTGCCATCAGTTGTGCCAATAATGCAAGACTATCTTGGTTTCTGTTGTTTGAAGAAGCCAGTTTTATGCTCCTTTCTTCCTTGTCCTTCATGGTTTTAGTCATCATTACCCTGTAGAAGAGGGACCTGGTAAAGAGGAGCTGACCACTGACCGTTAGAAATCCCGGTGCCCATGGTGCCCCCTGTGTTCAGCTCCTCTCCACGTGCTCTGTTATGCTTTTGCTTATGTGGTGCCCCTAATAGGAAGTGGCCGAGGCAATAGCCTCAGTGACCTTGACCTTCGATGGATTTTTAAAGGCTGAAAGCCCAGGAGGAAATTAGCAGCAGTAGCCATGGTATCCTTAGACACTGAGCAGGATCATTTGGTAAACTGGACTAATTCTACAAATCTCTGTTGTCCAAGGCAAAACCAGGTTGGTGATGACCAACATTTCCCCTACTTTTTACAGTTGTAAATGAACACCAATGCTATCTGAACAATTAACCATGAAGACTAAGCACACAAGAATAGTTTTGTGTAGTTGAATACAGCAGAGTTTGGATGTTTGGATGAATACTCATTGAGTATTCATTGAAAATATGTTGAGTTTGGATAAATACTCATTATATACATACTCTTATAATGCTAATAATAATACCTATTTGTTAAGCACCAGATGCCAGATGCTTTGAAAAAGTTTTTGTTGAATTTCAACAACCTTCTGAGGTAAGTGTTGTAATAATCTCTGGTTTTATGAGTAAGAGGTTAAATATGTTGCTCAGACATGACCAATAAGTGGTAGAGTCAGGACTTAGACCTGTGTCTGCCTGGGACTAAAGACCATGCTTTAACCACTTCCCTGTAGGTGTATGTTATAAGGCGTTATGTAATGCCTATCTTAGAAGGATTTTTCCTTGCTAAATCAAGATTTTGTGCCAGTCAGGGAAGTCAGCAGAAAGCACTGATTTAAGGAAGAACCCTATAAACCCCCCAGTACTTTCCCTAGATGTCTGTTAATTCCACCAATCGATGACTTATTGGGGTAATAAGCAGTTCTTCCTTCCCAAGAAGAGTAAGACTTTATATCAGTCCTTTTGCCCAAACTATGAATTAATGTATGCAGATTGCCTTCCTACAACAAACTGCAATGTACTATTGAACAAAAGTTTAGATGGTTAGGGAGGAGAGATTGGAAGTAATTTTGGGACACAGAGACTGCTCAGAATAGAGCAGGTCTTCGTGAGCCTTGTCTAGCAAAAGGGCAGCCAAAGGTAATGGGCTGCAGAGGGAGGAGAGAAAGGAGTTAGAAGCTGGAAAAGGGCCGGGATACAGAGGAGAAGTGGGGGAGGCCCAAAATCAAGTTCACTTCTCTTCTGATTTTGCTTAACCTGAGGATTCCTGATACTGGAGTCCTGGTTGAGCCCTGGAGTGTAACTGAGGATGCGGGCGAGGGAGAGGATATGAAAGAGGAAACAGTCAGGAGAGTAGTTCTTAGACTTCAATATGCACCACACATTTGGGGCTTTCTTAAGAAATGGAGATTTCTGAACTCTACTGCTAGAGAATCTGATCCAGCAGGTGTGGGATGGACCCAGGGACCTAGGTTTTATCAACTTCACTAGGTGATTCTAATGCAGATGATCTGAAGACCAAACTTCTGGAAATTTTGGGTTGGAGTCTCTTCCACTGAGCTAATAGAAAGTCTGCAACCCAACTCAGATTTTGATCTGGTGGCTTCTATGAGGGTGTAGGCCCCCTAGCTGGACAACTGAAGGTTCTTGAATAAAAGAAGGAGCTCTCTGTCTCTTTGAGAACTGCATTGGATCTAACCAGTCAAAACTCTTTAAGATCCAGAAAGTTCTGCCTCAGGGACAGGGTGTCCTACTCTTCCTCACCTCTTACTAGTTTCTAGTCTCCTCTCTTGTCCTGGCCCAGTTTAGGCCAAGAGTGGCCAACTGCAGAGAGCCGATGGTGGTAGGGTAGCCACTGAGATCACAGATCTTTCAGTGTTGAAACTGGGACAGTCGCAGACATCTGGGATGGTTGGCCACCCTGCTTGCACAGAAGCCCTCATTGTGTAGTCCCATCATACCTCTGCTCAGCACACAGAAGGGTGGTGGATGGCATCTCGGCCAGATGAGTAGCTCGACAGGCACATTCCTTGTGTCAGTTGGAGCTCTTCCTTTTCTTTAGTGCAGACGCCCTTTGTGGTTATTTTCATTGGCTCTTCAGGCTTATTTCCTGCAGCTACAGGAGGCTGAATGCAGGTAACCTTACCTGGTCCAAGAAGTAACTTATCAACGCCTCATTTTTGTCAAATATTATTATGCCAAGAATCATTGCCAGCTTAATTTTTTTTTTTTTTTTTTCATTCTCCACTTAGGCTGTAACTAGCATGCGGGTTTCCTGAGACTGGAGAAATTAGATCTTAAAACAGCCCCCTGGGAGGCTAAGGATGGGGGAATACCAGAGAAAGGGGTTTAGGGAGGATGAACTATCCTGGTGGCAGAGGCCCTGTGGCTTCACCTCACCCAGTGGATTTACTCTTTTATAAGCTTAGAGAGACTCTAGTATATTTTTCCTGAATTCAGTTTGGAAGAGGGAAATGTGTTTTCTTGAGTGAGGAATGTCCCGCAGGTGGAGTTCAGGCTGCTTTGTTCTCAGCTTGGGCTCCTGGATGAAACAGAGTCTATACACACAGCTCTGTTTGAACTAAAATGATGCACTGTGGGTGTCCAGGGAGGAAGTGAATGAGCGTGCTGGAACCTGGACAAGCAATGTCCTCAGTTGAGGGTAGACTGGGCAAATGAGCAAGCTGAATAAACCCATTTTTGGTTTTTAAAAGAGGTATAAAATACTGAAGTGTGTGTACATAGATAACAGAGTCTGAACGGGATTCTTAAGAGAAATTCTGTTTTAAGCCAAAGCATCATTGTAGAATCAGGGTAGCACACCTCCCAGGTGAAAAGGAACAGCATTCTCCTGGATGAACAAATCCTGATACTTGTTACAGCAGTGGCAGAACTCAGTAAGCACCCAGGACATAACTTGATCCCAGAAGGTTTTCCATCTAATTATATTTTGCATTTGCTAATATTAAAAGTAATTTGCAATTGCTAAATAGACACTGATTGATGGGATATTTGTGAGGGTAGTAAGGAAGATGTTCCAGAAGCTTTCTGATGGATGGGAAACCACCTTTGAATGGAAACTTGTTCAAACCCAGATAATTAGGGATTAAAGTAAAAAAGATAGCCCTTGGGGAAGAGAGACTTACAGTTGTTTATGATGTGGGTTTACATGGATTGAACGGTGTCTCCTAAAATTTATGAAACATGTAGGAAATTCCTGAAAAAATTTGAGACTGAGCGAATCAATCCTGCCTTCTGACTCCACTGTTACCAAGTATTTCTAACACTGTTGCTAAAATGACCTGGAAACAAAAAGGCTATAGAGAAAGAATACTTTGCCCTTATAAAGCGGCTTTGAGTCTAAGAGAGTAGAGTATTACTCCAGTAAATTCAAACATAACTTTTTTGGTGTGTAACATCGAAAATTTGGCACCTGTTAGGTAAACTTGCACGTCTGTGGAAAAGAAAACAGAGAGTGACTTGTACGCAGGACAAAGATGACCGTCAACATCAAGTGGTCCCCAGCAGGGAGGCTCTGGGATGCAAGGACGCCACCTGGGTGAATAAGAGATGTTGTCATGGAAGCCACATCACCCATCCAGCCTCTACTCTGCTCTTATTTTAAGACCTATATTTCTTTGGAAAATGTAGTCCTAGGATTAATGTAATTGGATCTTCACTGGTAACAGTAGCTAACAGGGACTTGATGCTCACAATGGGCTGTGCACTGTTCTGAGTGCTTTTCCTGTATTAACTCATATAATCCTTACAACTCTCTGAAAATGCTCTATTTTTTCTCTCCTAATTTTTTAATTTTAATTTTTCTTCTCTTAATTTTAAGATAGGGAGGATCTGGGTACAGAGAAGTGAGTAACTCAACTCAGAGTCACACAGCGTGTTAGTAGTAGAACAGAGATAGAATCTGGCTTCAGAACTTGAACCACCGCCCTGTGTATGCCTCCCCAGTCATTTCATTTTGTTAAAAATAGTACCTCCTTCTCTTACCTTGAAGCAGCGACTTGCACTGAGAAATGATGTGAGGGCTGCAGCCTTACAAACAGACTGAAGGTGTCACAAAAAGAAAGCTACCAAAAGAATGAAGTGGGACTCGGACCTCAAATCATTTAAAAATATTAACTCAAAACTTAAATGTAAGAGCTAAAGTTATAAAACTCTTAGGAGAAAACAGGCATAAATCTTTGTGACCTTGGATTAGGTGGTGGCTTTATGTATGACACCAGGAGCACAAGCCACAGAGGAGAAAATAAATTGGACTCCATCAAAATTTAAAAACTCTTGTGCTTCAAAGGGCATTCCCAAGAAAGTGAAAAGACAGCTCACAAAATGTGAGAAAATATTTGCAAATTATATATCTGACAAATGATTTGTATCCAGAATATATGAAGAACTGTCACAGCTCAGTAATTAAAAGACAAGTAACCCAGTTAAAATTGGGCAAAAGATTTGAATAGACATTTCTCCACAGAAGATATACAAAGGGCTGATAAGCATAAGAAAAGAGGCTTAGTGTTTAGGGAAATGCACATCAAAACCACAAGGAGATACCACTTCACACCTGCTGGAATATGCATGGTCAAAAAGAGGGACAGTAATAAGTGTTGGTGAAGATATGAAGAAATTAGAACTCTCACAGAATACTAGTAGGAATGTAAAAACAGTGCAGCTACTTTGGAAAACGGTCTGGCAGTTCCTCAAAAAGTTAAACATAGAGTTACCATATGATCCAATAGTTCTACCCCTTGTCATATACCCAAGAGAATCAAAAACATACATTCACACAAAAACTTGTCCATGAATGTTCATAGCAGCATTATTCATAATAGCCAAAAAGTGGAAACAGTCTATGAAAAAAAAGGTGAATTCATCAAAAAGTGGAAATATCCATCAAATGATGAATGGATAAACAAAATACAGTATATCTGTACAGTGGAACATTATTCAGCACTAAAAAGGAATGAAGTACTGATACATGGTGTCACAGGGTGAACCTTGAAAACATTAAGCTAAATGAAAGAAGCCAGACACCAAAGGCCATGTCTTGTATGATGCCAGGCAATGGAAATGTCCAGGACAGGCAAATGCATCGCGACAGCTTCGTCCTTGGTGTTGACTCTTGGGAGAAGGGGAGAATGGGGAATGACTGCTGATGGGTACAGCGTTTCTTTTAGGGGTGATGAGAAAGTTCTGGAATTATATACAGATGGTTTTTTGAGAAGGTACTAAAAACCACTGGATTGTGCCCTCTGAAAAGGTGAATTTTATGGCATTAGAATTATATCTCAATATATATACATATATTGATATATATATACTGAAAAAACAAACAAAAGAGAAAGCTATATCTGCCCTTCTGGAAAAAGCTGGAAACAAAGTCTCTATTGACCGTTCAAAAAGCACATTAGGAAATTTTTTTTTTTTTTTTTTAATAAATTTATTTATTTATTTATTTTTGCTGTGTTGGGTCTTCGTTTCTGTGCGAGGGCTTTCTCTAGTTGCGGCGAGCGGGGGCCACTCTTCATCGCGGTGCGCGGGCCTCTTACTGTCGCGGCCTCTCCTGTTGCGGAGCACAGGCTCCAGACGCGCAGGCTGAGTAGTTGTGGCTCACGGGCCTAGTTGCTCCGCAGCATGTGGGATCTTCCCAGACCAGGGCTCGAACCCGTGTCCCCTGCATTGGCAGGCAGATTCTCAACCACTGCGCCACCAGGGAAGCCCCCACATTAGGAAATTTTACCAGCTTCATTTGGAAAATAGGAACCAAGGGAAACTGGGATCCAGCTCCTCACCAAATGAGTTTCCTTCTCTTCTCTTTTTCTTCTCCTCACTCCCTCTCTCAAACTTAGCAGTTGGAAGAAATGACTAGTTCAGTGGGGAGAAAAACAGATGATGCTTCTGTTTCAATCTCAAGGTCAGTGTTCCAGGTCATGACCTGTCAGACACTCCAGAGGTTCCAAAATGTGTTACAAAACAACAACAATTTACAATGTTGACGCTCTCCTCACTGCCTTTATTAGTCTTGTGCTGTGCTGTGCTTTTCTCTGGCTGTGTTGGGTTTTGTTGTTTGTTTGATTTTGTTACTTCTGCTTATTTATTTTGACAGAGAGAATCCTCACAGTGAGCCAAGTACAGCCCACTGAGACCTAACTGTGGAGGATACATGGGGTCATTGTTTCAGAAACTTTGTTGTTTCTGGTTAATATGCATGGGGCTCATCTGATATTGGGCTCTTAGCCCACTGTCAGCCTTAATCCCAGCATGTCTTTCTTTCATGCTGTTCCTTAGAGATGGGGATCAAGTGGGACTTTGAGCACCAGGTTTTTAAAAAAAATTGAGATATAATTGACACGTAACATTGTATTTAGTTTCAGTGAGCAACACAATGATTTGATATATGTATATATTGTGAAATGATCACCACAATAAGTTTAGTTAACATCTGTCACCACATATAGTTACACATTTTTTTTCTTGTGATGAGAACTTTTAAGATTAATTCTGTTAGCAACTTTCAAATATACACTGCAGTGTTATTAACTATAGCCAACATGTTGTTCATTACATCCCCAGAACCTATTTGTCTTAAACTGGAAGTTTGCACCTTTGGACCCTCTTCACCCATTTCACCCACTCCTTACCCCCACTTCTAGCAACCACCAATCTGTTCTCTGTATCTATGGGTTCAGTTTTTTTTAGATTCCACATATAAGTGAGATCATACGGTATTTGTTTTTGCCTGTCTGACTTATTTCACTTAGCATAATGCCCACAAGGTCCATCCATGTTGCAAATGTCAGGATTTTCTTTTTCATGGCCGAATAATATTCCACTGTATATATACATCACATTTTCTTTATCCATTCATCCGTCAGTAGAACTGAGGTTGCTTCCATGTTTTGGCTGTTGTGAAAAATGATGCAATGAACAGGACCAGCTTCTCTTTTTCCTGCTTTTCCCCCCCAGTATTATGTTTCCGTCCTTCATTTACATTTTCACTTTTGTCATGCTTTTTTCTTCTTTTTAAACAATCCTGGGCTAAATTGAAACTTGGAAAAGGTGTTGATAGTGTTCTTTGTCTCCCTGGACTCTGCTTTTGCTGCCCCATTTCCATCCTGAAATTTCTTTTCCAGATAATCATTCCTTTTACATTTTTACTAATTAATTACCCTGACGGTAGAATTTTACCCCCCTCTACTTTCCTTGATTCTTAGCTGTCCTGTGTTCCATCTCTTAGGACCCGGTTTAAAGACTAAATTTCAGCTGATAAAGTCAAAATGGAAATTTTCTAGTTCCATCATTATTTCTGCATTTTTGAATTTTTCATCATCAATTATTTGGTTATCCTGAATGGTTTGAAAAGAAAAAACAGGATACGTTATTCAGCCTTGCCTTTTATTTATCAATTGTCAGAATGGTGAATTGGGGTCCTAGCATCTTTTACTGGTGGTCACCAGTGAACTATTCTCTACTGTTTTGGGGGAGGAGGTGGGAGGACATCTTATCAACTTATTATAAACTCATGGACTTTATAGATTTGATGTGTTTGAATCAGTTGCCGTCATTCTTTTTGATATTCAAATTGTTCTAACTTTGGCCAGTGGAGGCTCCTTCTAAAGCTTGTATGTCTTCTTGATGCTACCCTGTCAGTCTGAGCCACTGACTTCTGGGCAGTGCTTTCCACCTCGTTAAGTAATTGGATTAGTTGGTCTTTAAGATTTCCTTTAGTTCTAGCTTCCCTTCCAAAAAAGCCAATTTTAATAGCCTACAATAAACTCTTTTATGCTGGAAATACACTATTCTGATTTTTTCCCCCTTTTCACCCAGTGGGTGAATTAATGCATTGGAAAATATGAAATATTTTTGTTTCTCCCCTCAGATCTTTTAGCCCCCAGTGTCACTTATGTGACACTGGCTCAGGACACTTCCACACTCTAAGTTCAGTATCTAAGCAGAAAACAAAACAGAACAAACGATATAAACATTTCTATACCTAAGGCTGTAGTGAGGCTTACCAAGGAAGTGCCTGATTTTGAAGATGGATTGTTTTCGAAATATACCAGTGTTATAGTTGTTGTTATTCCACACGTGGTGTCTTTCTCATCTTCTAGCTGGGGCACCAGGCAGGAAGAATGGATAGCTGCATTTTATCCCGTAGTCCTGGTAAGGCAGAATGGGGAGATAAGGGGGGCTTGAAGCACCCGAATGAGCTGTTCAGGGAAGTCCAGAAGGCTGCAAAGCCAGCCAGATCTTGCCAGGTGGCTGCAGAGAGTCAGTCCCAGTCCCTACAAGCCGGGAGCTGGAGCCCGTCCGTCCAGGCAGAGCCTGAACCGGATCCAGGCAGCTGGGCCAAGTCCCCGAGGCTGTCCCTGGGACCAGAAGGTATAACTAGAGGGAAGCATGGATTTAAATTCCAGGGCATAAGACAAAAGCTCATCGTATCTGAGGAGAAGGAGCTGAAAATGGCTTTTTTAATAAATGCTGGAAGGACACTGTCTCATACTGAACCGCCTATAATAAAACTTAAGAAGTACCTGATTTTTGTTTCTGTCTGTGCCCTGTGGAGCACATGTGACTTCAAAGCAACTCTGCAGGGTGCAGGGAGAAAAGAGCATGCTTTTATTTCTAATTTTGGCACAAATCCCCCAAACTATTTTTGATGGCTAGGAAACAAAACTTATATTCCCTCTAGATTCACTTGCATTTAGAAGGCCCACCTTAGTTTTCCTACAGTGACAGTTTCTACTTCTTTAACCTGTGCATTCTCCCTACTTTGAGGCTTTATTTTATAGGAAAAAGACAACGGCGATACTAGATGATTTCAAGTGAAGCCTGGGACAGCCTGGGTCGTCAGTCACCCCCCTCCTGGAGTTCTTTCTTCCCGCCATAATAAGTGTCTTCAGAATTTAAAACAGTGGTTTATAAGACTATTTAAAACTAATGAAACACCCTTTTAATAGCAGTCTTAGGCTGTGAAAAGAAGTCCTGGTTTCATTTCAGTCTGATGGGACACCTTACTGATGAGCGAATATAGCTTCAACCTAATGCATGTGTGTGATGTGTGTGTGTGTGTGTAAGCTTCTTGAGTCCCGGAGATTCCATTAATTCCAGAAATTAGAGGCATCAAGGTTTTTTCCAACGACTGTGTCTCTCCCTTACCAACACAAGATGGTTCTTTCAGGCATGTTTTTGGGGCGAGTTTTCTTTGTGGCCTCTTTGCCCTTCCTTCCCCCCAGCTACTCCTCCCCACCGAGGCTTCAGTGCAGACTGATTCAGGCTCTGCTGTTTTTAATTTCTTTTGGCCTCTTTTTTTCTGATCAGTTTTTATTACTCTTTTACTATTCTGTTTGAAACTTTGGATCCTGATATAGTTGGGCGGTGGTTCTGCTTGACTTAAAGAGTGATCCTAGTGAGCCTAAAGTGGTTGTTTTTAGGTGCCATGAGGGTCTTGTGACTTCTCAGGAAGAAACTGCCTCTCTGTGGCCCTGGTCTGATTATTACAGGTCAGCAAATGAAGGGCAAGATATTATTAGGTCTGATAGCTTTGGTATTATACTTTTAAAAAATCCCTATATTAATAACTCATTGTTCTTTTTTCTAATCATTGTTAGTGATGTTGCCTTAAATTATAAAGACCAGTAGTACAGTAATGATAATAGTTATATCAGTATGCTAAAAGATTTACCCTCATCCCTCTTCATCCTCCATTGAAATAGAACCTTCTCTGAAGAGTTAGGTTATGAGTAGAATGAATATATGTTGGTCTAATAAGCAATATTATGATCTAAAAGCATTTATCAAAGGACCAAATATAGAAGGTATTTTATGAAATTCTATAAATACCGAGAAGCATTTGTCATTTGCATATATTATCTACCTTCTATGTGTAAAAAATCGCATAAAATGGTACCAGTGAACACACACACACACACATACATAAACGTGGAGATTTCCCTCAAAGAGTTTATTGGTATATTCCAGTAAAGAAGAAAAAAAACTTACATGAAACATTTATTGAATAACACAAGGAAACTTAAACCTAAATGTTCAGTTGATGGAGGCTGGCTATATATAAAATTATCAGAATTCAGAGAAGGGAGACTGTCGTGTATATAAGTTTGAGATGCCACGTGGAAGAGAAGAATTTGGATAATTTGTATAGTGGGGGTGAGGGAGAAATTTAGGCAAGTGGTGAGGATTTATGGGCCACTGGGAAGGCCAGGATAACTTGGACTGAGAGCTCATGTACATAAGAGATTTAGTGAACTTTTTACCAATAGTTTCAGTGTATGAATGAAGTTGATGATAGTGAACTTTACAAATATGAAGTTTTATCTATAGATATGAAGTAAGTAGCAATTATACTCAAGCATTTTACTACTCGTTTAAGTAGTTTAGACTGTTTCCCAAAGTCAAAAGAAAACTATCAAATTATAAGCACTTGTATTAGCAACTACAGTGGAATACCCTAAAATGACTCAAGACACAGGTTTATCTTTGACCTTGCACAAGATGGTTACAATACTGTAAGATCTACAAGAGTGAGGACCTTGTCTCATTGAGCTTTGTGTCTCCCAAGAGGTGCATCTTAGCACAGTACCTTGCACAGGGTGAATTTTTAGTAGTTTTCATTGAATGAATGCATTAATATAAAGACATTCTTTGGTGTTGGCCTCAAAAAGGCATTATAAGTGACACTCCAGAGCACCCTTAGAAGGTAGACTTCATTGTCCAGGAAATATGTTATGTGTCAGGAAAGTCCCACTGCTACTAAGTTTTTCATAAATATCTTGGGGTGGTTATTAAAACCAGCCAAAATGATTTTATTGAGTATCTTCTATGACTCCAGTAACAGAAGGTATGTGAGACTTGATTCTTGGCATTACAGAAGTTATGGATAAGAATATTCATTGGGGAAAAATTAGAAAATCAGAAGACAGTATACACGGCAGAAATACTGGAGGGGAGTATAGGTGGATATCTTCACTGCTGCTCTTTTCTTCTTTCCTCTTTTCCTTAGGAAACTGATCTATGTCATATTTTCAACTGCTATCTCTATCGACGACTCAGTTTGATATGTTCTGGATTTCATACCTGGACACTGAGCATTTTTCCATCATCTCTGACCTCATATCTCTAAACCTAACCAGATTAAGTTCCTTTTCCTTTTTCTGTAATAGCACTGTTCTAATCACCCAGGCGCAAAGTCATTGATTATTTCTGTATATACATATTTCCTTACGCTTAGCAGTTGCCATTGCTACTCTATTCTTGATCGTGAGTAGATCAAGAGAAAAGAAGAGATTTTTAATCAAGTGAGCCCATATATGCAGGGCAAATGTGGTGGACAGAAGGAAATACAGTAATGTTCTTGGGACTCTAATGGAAGACAGAGATGGTGGAGCTTTGACTTAATGGTACTGAGAAAGGTCTGTTTCAGGGCAAGAGAAACAGTGGGAGAAATCCTCACATTCTTTGGCCTGAAACATGTTACCTGTTAACTTGCTTAATATTGGTATATCAAATTTTGATAAGTAGAATTTTGCTTTAAATATTTTAGAAAATCTTGAAAGGATTGAAAGGAAGTCTATTATTAAATTTGCATTTTTCTACTACTGTGTTTTTCTGGCATACTGGTAGCCTTACATGCAAAACACATTGATTCTTCGCTCCATGGTTTCTGGGCTGTCTTATGTGTAGCTGATGATTACTGGCATGAACTGTCATGTGTCCTAGGCTGTCTCTTGCTGGTGGTATTTAAACAGAGACGGCATTGCTATTTCAGATACTGAAGACATGAGCCTGGCATTGGGTAGGAGATTGGACTAGCTCTCTGTGACCCCTTCTAAGATTAAGATTTTATCCTTTTACAGTGATTCATAAGAGAATTACTTAGTAATTTATTTCTGTTATATAATATATTGGCAATAAACATGCATTGGTTTTGGCTTTCTCTATAGCACCTGGGAAAGTATAAGGTTAAACACCTACCAATGATGTCCAAGAGTGGCACCATTGGCAGAGTGTTCATGGATTACACTGTAAATGTTGAATTAAACTAAAATACTCTTTTGACTTTGTTGACACGGAACTTGGTGGTAGGTGCTGAACCTTGGAAGCACCGAGTTTAGCATTTTTGTGGCATTAAGGTGGTCTGCAGACAATTAGCCTGACAAAGTTTATAAAGATATACAGTTATAAAGCCTCAGGGTATCTCTCCATAAGAAAGGGTAGAAGGGGATAGAAAGAAATACCTTTTCCTTCTTTGAACAGAAGTCATGCAAGACAAGGGATGAAAGCGTGTGACTTTGGGGTGCTTGATCTCTCCTGTAAAAAAAAGTTTCAGAGCCAAGCACACTTTAGGAATGATCTCCTGGGTTTCTCAGCCGTGTCCAATTTTCTTAGTCTGATACTTTCAGAGTTTCTCCCCCTGCTTCAGGGAGGAAGCTAGAGGTTATTGTATGAAGCTTGAAAAAAAATGTGGTTCCTTTAGATCCTTTGCCAGTATTCCATCATCATCTTGAAACAAAGAACATGGTAAACATCCACAGCTTACACAATGGAAGAATTCCTTTGAACCAGATTGACCATAGAGAAAGTATCTCCGTAGCAGCAGATGCAGAGTGGTGTGTATCTAGCACTAGCCCCAGACTTCACTCAGGTGTGTGCCCTTCCTCTGGAGTGCTTTGGTCTCTCCAGCGAGCACATTCATTCTTGTTCTAATCCTCTCATATAGGTGGTCCTCGATGTTTTGGCGATCACAAAGTATTTTCGAAGAGTGCCAGTTAATAAATGTAGAAGGAATGATGGAAGAGAAAATCCCTATTTTACAATCTTGGTAATTAATAAGTGATTCAGGCAAGAATGATCAGTGGATGATAAAGTCAGCAAGTGAAAGATTGTTGGGGAGCAGAATATTCTCAAAGTGTCACCCTTTGGACTACTTGATTACAAAGGGAAGAAGGCCCCTTTAGGAGGGAAAATACGCAACACGTGATCAAATTTAAGGACTCTAACATAACCAAAAGAGGAACAAATTGATGTCATGTATCCACTGATTTGATAGCCCTGCCTGTCATTTAGGCAGCATTCTTGCCTCAAATGTTTAACCTGAATCTAATCATGAAGAAACAATCAGACAAATCCAAAAGTAAGGGCTTGTTTTCTTAAGAAATGCCAGTCATTACAGACCAAAAAAGCAGGGGAAGCTATTTTTTGATTAAAGGAGGCTAAAGAGATATGACATCTAAATGCAGTGTATGATCTCAGATTGCATCCTAGATCAGTGAAAGAGCTATAAAGGACAGTTATTGGGTCATTTGGGGAAATTTAAAAATGGACTATATATTTGATAATAACATATCAATGTTAAATTTCCTGAGTGCAGTAATTTCTTGTAAGAGAACGTCTTTGTTCTTAGGAGATTCATATTGAAGTGTTTACTACTTAACTGTCATGATAAAAATATATTATATATGATTTTTATTATATATAATAACAAATATAAATATATATACAATCATTCAAATATAATACATTATATTAAATATATTATACATATTTGCTTTAAACACATATACACATTTACATGCATGTGTAAAGCACATATGGCAAAATGTTGATAATTGGTGAATCTAGATAGAAAGCATATTCATTGCACTATTTTTGAAATCTTCCTGAGGTTTGAAATTTTTCAAACTAAAAAGTTGGGGAAGAAAAGAACTTTTGTTTTAGGGATGAGGTAATGGAGAAAAATGTTGAGCTATTAAACTCATGAGAAACTGGCATTTTATTACTGTTGAATAAAGCAAGGTTAGATGATACAGTCCACGGAAAATAAGTATTCACAAACATAAACTGTTGAGTGAACTTGACTCAGATAGTCTGGAATTAACTATTTTTAGTGTAGAGAAAGCATTGTGGTTGGACATCTTAGTCTTTTTTGTTTTCACAATATTGGCTTTCTCTTGTTGAGGGTCCTTAGCTCACAGGATTATTGTAAGAATTAATGAGATAATGTATGTGAAAGTGCTTTGTAAGATGCGAAAATAATGTCTCCAAGTATCTTTGTGTTTGGGGTATTATAACTTGTGCTGAATTATAACACCCAGTGCTGTATTTTATCATTATAGAAAGTATGCATTCATAGGAAGACAAAGTGGGTCAGTGACTTTATTAAGACTCATTCCAAAACATACGTAATTTAGAAGAATAAAGCTGCCTCCATGTAGATGAAATTAGCATAGTTCTGCCTTATGGAATGTCTAGAACAGTGTCTACATATAACAAATATTAGCTTTTTCAATAATGAAACAAAACTTCACTTGCTTTTTATGCTCATTTTACCAGTTGTACTTATGGAAAAATCTTTCCCCAGAGGTTGGAAAAAGAGCAAACAAGAGTTTTAACATAAGTTAATAGAACATTAAGTAGAGAAAAGCTCAGATTTGCTTGCTGTGCTATTATCTTGTGATAATTTCAATTTAGGTTTTTATTTTATTGCTACACTAAATATGAAACTGAGTCATTGTATACGGAGTACTTGGAATGAATATGGAAAGTGAATATTTTGCCCCTTCAGAGGGAGACAGGCCAGGGTATCTATAAAATGGTATTTTGACGCTGACTGAAAGAAAACTATATAGAAAGAATGATGACAAGGAAAGAATTAGGGGGAACAAATATAATCCATTAGTTAGAGGAGACGTTCCTGTCTGTTATTGAACTTGTTGACAAGATTCTTCAGCTAGTATAGACAGTTCAGGTGTAGCCTGTGGTGGGTATGGGTTTCGCTGGTAATTAGCCAGAGTGACACTAGGTTGCTTTCTTTGTCATTTGGCATATGAGGTGATTATGCTGATAAATATTTTAAATGACAGCAGTCATTGAGTAATTAATGTGTACTTGCAGCAATGTTAAATGCTTTATTTGTGTTTCCTCACTTAAATCTCACAACATCTCAGTAAGATAGGTATATACTTCTAATATTCTTATTTTACAGATAAGCATGGTGAACTCAGAGAGGTTAAATAACTTGTGTAAGGTTGCGCAGAGAGTAGTGGCAAAGTTGCTACTTGAACCCAGGTTGTCTGACTCCAGCCCATTTTATAACCACAATACTATACTTAACTGACTCTCTAAAGGTGATATTGGAGAGAACAGATTAAGAAGATGTAGAGACTTTTTAGAGATAAGACATGTTTCTAGTGACGATGGAGTAAAAGGGACTGGAATAACTCTCAAAACTTAAAAAACTAAAAGTAACTAGGGAAAATATATGACACAACAGTTTTCAGATATTAGACAAGTAGCACAAAACAGTAATCCTTCAGAGAAGGGAAACAAAGGAGATTGCTGTAGCTTCCTGCCTGGAGAGTATATTATATTTTCCGGTATGTAACAGAGCCCAGCTGTCACCCTCAGTTGAGAAGATGCACTTCAGGGTTTGAAGAGGCTACAGCCACTAGAATTCACAGGGTAAGGTCCTGGATTGGAGAGAACTACACAGAGAGCCAGCTCCAGGGATCTGCAGAGTTGCAGTGAATAAAAAACTGCTTAAGGCCAGGGAAAGACATGGAAAGAATCAGGTGGAATCATTCTTGGAGCTCAGCAGTTTATATTTTCCACCACGCAGAGTGGAAGGACCTCCTAACATGCATGGTATCAATTGGAGTTCTCAGAAGACCATTGCTTCAATTGTGTGGCAGAATTAGCCCTTAGACTAGACTCTTCTGGTCTTGCTTAACAAAGCTTAAAAGCAAGCCATGGAAGGATTAAGTTGTTTCCAAGTAACTTTATTGCATCTAGCACAAAGCCCCAAAATATTTAAAGGAATATAAAAAACTCCAGCTTCAACAATGTAAAATTCACATTGTCTGGCAACCAATCCGAAATTACCAGCATTCAAAGAAACAGGAAAATATGACCCATAATGAGGAGAAAAACAATCTATAGAAAAAGGCCCAGAAATTACACTCAACAACAGCAAAAGATACATTCATTTCAAGTGCACATACCAAGATAGACCATATTTTGGGCCATAAAACAAATCTCAATCAATTTGAAAGGATTTAAGTCATATAAAGTATGTTTTCAGACCATAGTGGGATTAAATTAGAAATCAATAACAGAAAGACATCTGGAAAATCTCCAAATACTTGGAAACTACGTAACATACTTACAAATAACTACTGGTCAAGAAGAGATCACAAGTGAAATTAGAAAATATTTTTAATTGAATGAAAATTAAAACAATGTGTTACAATTTGTGAGTAAAAAATAAAGCAGTGCTTAAAGGGAAATTTATAGCATTAAATGCATATATATATATATTAGGAAAGTAGAAAGTTCTAAAATCAATGACCTAAGCTTAGACCATAAGAAACTAGAAAAAAAGAGCAAATTAAAGCTGAAGTAAGCAGAAGAAAAGAAATAAAATGTAGGAGTAGAAATAAATGAAATATAAAATAGAAAAATAATAGAGAAAAACAATGAAAACAAAAGCTAACTTTTTGAAAAGAAAATTGATGAATCTCTAGCTAGAATGATTAAGAAAAAAAGAGTAGGCATAAATAATACCAGGAATGATAGATGTGACATTACCACAGATTCTACAGATATTAAAAGGATAGTAAGGGAATATTAAGAACAGCTCTATGTCAATAAATTTGACAACTTTTAGATGAAATGGAAAAATTTCTTGAAAGCCTTACATACTACAAAAGCTCGAGAAGAAAAGCAAATTGAATAACCACATTACTATTAAAAAAAGACATTTTTATTTAAAAACATTCCCACAAAGAAAGCTACAGGCCTGGTTGCTTTCACTGGTGAATTCTACCGAACAATTGAGGAAAAAAAAAATCAATTCTACACAAACTCTTTCAGAGAATAGTAGAGGCCATGAGGCCAGTATTATCCTAGTTCTAAAACTAGACAGAGAAATTATAAGAAATGAGAATTACAGACTAATGTCTTTCATGAACACAGATATAAAAGTTCTTAACAAACCAATCAAATTGAACAACATATGAGAAGGATAATATGTTATGGCTACATAGGGTTTATCCCAGGAACGCTGGGTTGTTTTTAAATTTAAAAAAATCAATAAATGTTACTCATACCAGCAGAATAAAAAAGGAAAACCATACGTGTATCTTAATAGATGTAGAAAAAGCATTTAACCATTCCAACATCCCTTCCTGATAAAAACTCAGCAAACTAGGAATAGAAGGGAACTTCATCCTGATATAGGGCATTTATGACAGATGTAAAGCTAACACCTTACTTAATGGTGAAAGACTGAAAGCTTTCCCCTGAGATGAGGAGCAAGGCAGAGATATCTCTTTTCACAGCTTCTATTCAAAATAGTACTGGAGGTTCTTGTCAGTGCAATAAGGCAAGAGAAAGAAATTAAAAGCACATAGATTGGAAAAGAAGGATCAACTGCCTTTATTTACAGACAGTATGACTATGTAGATATACAAAGGAATCTAAAAAAAAAAAAAAGCTACTGGAGCTAATAGGGAGTTTAATAAGATTGAAGAATATAAGATCAATATACAAAAATTATTTATATTTCTCTATACCAGAAATGAGCAATTGGAACTTGAAATCAAAAAACAATACCATTTACAGTAGCATCAAAAAATATGAAAAAATGAGGAAAAATATGAAGTACTTTGGGATAAATTTAACAAAGATGTGTAAAAATAAGACCTCTACACTGAAACCTAAAAAATGTTGCTGAGAAAAATTCATTAAGGTTTAAATAAATGGGTAGATATACCATGCTCATGGATTGGAAGACTCAATATTATTTTGTCAGTTCTCCCCAAATTGATCTATTTATTCAGTATTATCCCAATTGAAATTCCGGCAGGCTTTTTATTTTGTAGAATTCGACTTGCTGATTTAAGAACATAATTTTGAAAAAGAAGAACTAAATTGGAACATATAACTACCTGATTTCAAGGCTTATTATAAAGCTACAGTAGTCAAGACAGTGTGGTAGTAGCATAAAGGTAGGAGATATATAGAGCAATGATTTTCCATAAAGACAGCAAGTTAGTTCAATTGGGTAAGGAAAATTCTTACAACAAATGGTGCTGGAACAATTGTTATAGCCATATACATAAAAAATAAAAAGGACTATAACCCTTATCTTACACCACATACAAAAATTAACTGGAAGTGGACCTCAACCCTTACCTCACACCACATACAAAAATTAACTTGCAAAAATTTAATTAACAATTAAATTTCTAGAAGAAAATGTAGAAAAAAATTTTAGTGACCATGAATTAGGCAAATATTTAAAAAATATGACACCCAAAGCACAAACTATAGAAGAAAAAAAAAATAGATAAGTTGTACTTCATGAAAATTAAAACTTTTTTTCTCCAAAAGATACTAAATAAGAAAATGAAACAGGAAGATAGAGACTGGGAGAAAATATTTGCAAAGTATGTATCACACAAGGGACTTGTATCCACAATATGTAAAGAACTCTTAGAATTTAACAGAAAGCAGACAAAAACCTAAATTAAACATGGATAGAAGAGTTGGAGAAGTATCTTTTTTCAATATGATTAGTCATTAGGTAGATATAAAATAAAACCACAATGAGATACCACTGTACTACTCCTGTTGGAATGGCTTACATTAAAAAGATTGACCATATCAAAAGTTAAAAAGGATGTGGAGAAACTGGAACTTTCAAATGTTGCTGGTGGGTATATATTATAAAATGGTGAAGTATTTTATAAAACAATTTGGTAGTTTCCTAAAAAGTTGGATACCATACCCCAAAGCCATTCCACTCTAAGATAGTTATCCAAGAGAAGTAAAACATGTGTACAACCTATGCGTATAAAGACTTGTACACAAATGTTCATAACCTATATCTTTATTTCTAATAGCCCCAAACTGGAAGCAACCCAAATGTCCACCAACAGGTGAATGGATAAATTTTGGTGTATTCCTACAATTTGATACTATTTCGCTATTAAAAAGAACAAAATATCAATGCACTCAACAACATGGGTGAATCTCAAAATAATTTTACTGAATGAAAGGAATCAGGCAGTAACATGAACATACTGATTCATTTAAAATAAAATTTTAGAAAATGAAAACTGATCTATAGCAACAGAAAGCATATTGATGGTTCCCTGAGTGTGGGTTAGTTGGAAGCAAGAGGAGATGGATTACAAAGGGATACGAGGAAATTGTTATGATGGACATGTTCATTATCTTGATTGTGGTGGTTTCAGGGCATACAAAACCCATTACATTGTACATTTTAAATATGTGCGTTGCATTGTGCACCAATTATACCTCATTAAAGCCGTAAAAAGAATCCTAACTTATACCACTGGTGAGATGCTGAGGTAGCATGTTAACAGTTGTGGTAGAAGCCTAGACATTTACAGCAGATGAGACCTTAGAGGTGATCTTTATCATCACTGAGAAGTAAATGATTTGTCCAGGATAGTCACACATCATTCATTTCAGCCTTATTTAAATGCTACATCTCATGACACTCCCCCAAGGATGTTAGTTCCAGGAAGACTGGCATGTCCTGTCCATCTTTGTGGCTTTTATCTATTTTAGACAGTATTTTATACACAGTGGTGCTTAGTAAATATATGCTGGTTAGTTGAAAGCATGATGTTTCCTAAGCTGAATTATAGATGAGAACTGCTTCACTTTCTTGGTATAGTGGAAAGATGCACTTAGTAAGTGGTATATCTTATTACAATTTCCGCTTATTAAACTTTTGGGAGTTTCCTTTGGGCACAAAGTTGTTTTATTGGCATGCTTGGCACTGCTTGGGTCTAGGAAAGCCTCTGAGTTGGAACAGATCCAACATGTTACGTAGGATCTGCAGGTGACAGAGAAACCAGATAACAGCAGCTTAAACAAGATGAAAGTGTATGTCTCCATCACCTAAGTCTGTGAAGCCATCCGAGACCCAGGCTCATTCTTGTTTTTCCACTCTCCCTTCATCTTGCCCTTGTCCAGATGTTTCATGATGACTCTCACCATGTCCACTTTCCCTCCAACAAGAAGCTGTGGGGGCCATGGGGAATGGAAGCTACGACCAGAAAGTTTCACCCAGCACCTCTGTGCAGATTGTTTTGGACAGAGCTGCTACTAGGCCACACCTAGCTGCAAGTGAGCTGGGCATGGAGTCTGATCTTGGAAGAACAGAGGCTAGATGCTGTGGGGCTGACCAGCAGTGTGAGCCACAGGGAGGGGTCTGAGTATCACAGGAGTTTTAGACTTACAGATAACTGGAGTTCAAGACGGTCACGATATCGTAACGTCACCCACTTCTTCCCTTTTTGCTTCGGCTCAGAAGTGACAAAGAGGGAGGAGCCTGAGAGATGTGGCTCAGTCTTTGCCCCATCGCTGACACATCCATCTCTGTTTCAGGCTGTGAATGACTGAGATGACTCTCCCTTCTCTAAAGTTACGTTCTGATGGTTAATATTTCTGCTAAAAAGCCACAAAATGTTCTCACGGAAGGTCAATAGGCGGGAATGGAATCTCCGATAAGAAAAACTGCTACAAGGGACATCTGAGGAAGACTGGCAGGAAATGTGTTATTACCATTTAATAACAGATGGTAGTTTAGTCATTGCTGAGGACTTTGTAATACTGTTTAAAAAAATCAATTGCCTACAATTTTGTGAAGCAGCTGATTTTAATTTTCACTTTTTCAAGGGGAAGAAACCGAGTCATGGAAGGGTGTGTAATGAAGCAGCTCTGTTCAACGAGTGAATTTGTGGCACAGATCAATCCTGGAAACTCAAATTATGGGTTTGCCATCCATTTCTTTGCTCATTAGGTCATCTTTCTTTTGGAGAAAATGAGAAATGATCTAAAGAAAAAGAAAGAAAATTTAAGAACTTTCCTCCCCAAGCCCTGTATTAATGGAGTCGACATTTCTCTGTTGATTGTC
Organism: Balaenoptera borealis; assembly: GCF_965194805.1. NCBI lineage: Eukaryota > Metazoa > Chordata > Mammalia > Artiodactyla > Balaenopteridae > Balaenoptera > Balaenoptera borealis. The sequence continues at coordinate 170,776,067 of NC_138866.1, read as the reverse complement.
CTGAGGTCGGCCCCCTAGAGTTCATGGGGAACTGGACTGCCTGGCCCTCAGAGCCACGCATGGTGCTCTTTATCTTTTACACAGGGTGCAAAAGTGTTGCTTAGCAACAGTGATTCTTCCAGCTCTCACAACTGCTGCAGCCCGAGGAACTGACAATAGAGTGGAGTTTGAGAGCGAGATTCTCATTTTTCAGCTTCTTCATTGTGGTGAGGGGGAATAAAGAAAGAAAAGGCAAATAAGATGAAAGAATCACAATCAACAGCACGGTGCAGAAAGGCTTTGGCTGATGGTGGAGAATGGTTGAGCGCCATGCGTCCTACACATGATTAATAAATGCTGGCCAGGAGAATTAAAAGGGAATAATCACAGCGGCAGAGGTTAATTAGAGAAAATAAAGAGGCAGTAGAATGAGGTGGCCGGGCAGTCTGGAAGTTTCTGACCAACTGGGTGTCTAGAGCACTTTCATCCCCTGTTTTGGGGGTTTTTGTTCCTTTTTTTTTTCTTTTGGTCCAGGTTATTGGGAAGTTTTTGAAGGGTTATAGAAAGGATGGAGGGAAGCTTTTTAAGTTTTTCTCCAGTTCACTTATTGGCAACCCTAGAAGTGGGTTAAGCAGCTTCTTCTTGAGTCCTAAGTGTTTAAAAAATGTTCAGGACAGCGCCTTTCAGTGGTGATCTCGGGTTGGCCTCTTTGTGGCTCGTGCCCTAGAAGCCGAGCAGCCCTGGACACTTGGAAATGCTCCACAGCCTTCAAGGTGATTTTAATGTTAGAAATGCCCTCATTTCCTGGTTCATAGTCTTTCTCACTCTTTCCATCATTTCATGGAGATAAAATGGAAGAGCATGTGCTGACCACTCACATGAGATATTTCAGACCTGAGAGATTACAATCTTTCATATCAAATGCAGTTACAGCCCTTTGTAGAGCAGTTTTCTGAAGGGAATCAGATGGGTTTTTCCGAGCTGAAGGAAGTCGGAGGATGAAATAAATAAAAGCAGAGAGGAAATTGAAAGGGGTGTGTGTGGGGGAAACATATGTTTTCAGATGATATTTTAAAATAGATGGAGAGTTGATGAGACAGAGATACTGAAGACTGACTCCAGATGGTGGGAATAGCAATGGCAAGCTGGTGTGAAGGGACAGAACGCAGGCTGGCACCAGACGGGGGAGGAAGCGAGGGGAGAGGGAGAAAAAGGTTGCCGAGGAGGCTGAGGGAGGCTGCCGAGCTGGTGGGCAGGGCACTGAGAGCTTTTGAGGTTATGTAGAAAGAAATTAGAATTATTGAATCCATACCCAACACTTTCAGTGTAATCATTTACTCAGTAAGTTCACGTCTTGTAATAGACCTTTATTATGTTTATGAAAAAGGCAGACTTCACTTTGACTCCTTTGCTAAGTCTGTGGCTATAGGCAAAACAATATTTAAATCAACACCAATGAGAGGCCATGGAGGAAGTGGGCCAGAGGAAGATGCTATCAAATTTGTTTTTCTGTATACATTCAGATTATAGTGATACATATTGAAGAATATTTATGCTTTCTTGTAACAGTCTTGTAGAGTCCTAAATGACCTGATCTTTATGGGTTGATTGGAGTGGGGGAAGAATTATTGGGAGAGAGGAACTTGAGAAACAAAAAATTATTCCAATTCTAGCATAAGATATTCAGACTGGCTTCTCATTACTAAGAGAGATAGAGAAATCCATCCACATTCTCTTCATGTGAAATGCTGTGGTTTTATTTGCATAATAATTTTTTTCAACATCACTGGGTTTCCTGACTCTGAGCATTATGATTTCATTCAATGAGCATCGACTGCCTACTGTGTGTGAGAAAGAGTTCTAGGGCTACAAAGAGGAAAAAGTCATAGTTCTGCCTTTGTCTTTTGTGTGAATGAATGAAGATGTCTCCTTTCAATATCTGTACTGTGTGTGTGCTGCTATATTATCACCTGAGAGGGGCCTACAGCTTGAGTCCTAACACTGTCATAAATCTACACCCACTGCACTCTTTTGCCTCTTTTCAGCTGACCCATCGTTACTGATTCTGCCTTTTCTAACAACTGTTTACACTTAGATAATTGTTGGTAGCAGCACTTTGCTATCAGGGTTACAGAAAACATAAAGATTCAAAAGGAGATTATTTTAAGTGTTCATTTTATGGAGGGCCATGAATTAAAATGGCAACCCTTGTCTAGTCCATTAAACAAGGAAAAGAGTTGGTATGCAGAAGGTGACTGCCCTTGTGTCATTAGAGTCTTTTGCGTGGAGCTGTGACTATTATATCAACAGAAAAGTCTCATGTCTTCATTTATTGCATGGTTCCTGTCATGTTTCAGGGAAATGCCAATAATTTCAGTTGTCTTGCTGAAAGTGGTTGCTTTTGGGAGGGTTGCATTCCAGTGTCATCAGAAATGGATTCAGCCTTATCTTTTCAGTTTACATTTCTCTTGGACTTCTTCATTTGTTCTTGTTGCTTGCCATGGAAACCTGTTTGTAAATCTTTTGTTGGTAATGCTGTAACCAGAATAGTACAAGCAGAGCCCCCAGCGCCTGACAATACAGAAAATGACTAGTTTAGCGGAAATGGAGGCAAGCCTATTGCTATAGGGAACAGAAAAGATGCACTCTATTATTGAGTTCATTTTATTTGCTAAGAGTAAACAAATAGTAGTTATGGTGAATTTTATTTGGAAACAGTAACGAATTGACAGTGTGTGGGCAAAATCCCCGAAGTAGTGGTAGCTGAGAAGTGAAAACTCCTACAAGTGTAGTTAAATGAAATATAAGCTGAGAGGTATAACAGTTTGCCGGTTATTGATACTGTGATTAAGAAGGGCAGAGGAAACGATGCGGGTGTTAGGATGAAAGAGATGGGCCCAGAGTGAGGTGAAGAGTAGAGACAAGTTAAGGAAAGACAGATTGATGTGATGAATCCAGTTTAAAGCTCTGTTAAAAATATACAGTCAAAACCGAGTAGCTCTAAAAAATTGTGTAAATATTTTGTCCTTTACAGACCCTTTAGGAATGTCTAAACGACTTCTTGAGGCTAATCTAAGATACTACCCTCAGCAAAACTTTTTTTTTTTTTAAATTAATTAATTAATTAATTTATTTTTGGCTGTGTTGGGTCTTCGTTTCTGTGCGAGGGCTTTCTCTAGTTGCGGCAAGCGGGGGCCACTCTTCATCGCGGTGCGCGGGCCTCTCACTATCGCGGCCTCTCCCGTTGCGGGGCACAGGCTCCAGACGCGCAGGCTCAGTAGTTGTGACTCACGGACCTAGTTGCTCCGCGGCATGTGGGATCTTCCCAGACCAGGGCTTGAATCCGTGTCCCCTGCATTGGCAGGCAGATTCTCAACCACTGCACCACCGGGGAAGCCCAGCAAAACTTTTTGAGGACTGAGTGTTCTATGCAAATCATGTTATGCAGTTAAAGCAATTAGCTGATTGAGGGTGAGGACAGAGAGGAGAGAGAGCTAAAGCAAGGAAGGTGGCGGGAAGATAAGGAAGAGGGGCTTAGAATTTCACTAGTATCCGAAGCCCAAATAGATTTTATTTTTCTTTTAGTCAGAATCTATTTTGTTTTCCCAAAGTCACAGTACAACAAGATCATTTTGACATGTTACATTTTTCAGTGCGGGAAAATAAATTGAGATGCCTATGAGTTCTATCCTCTTTAAAGCAAAAAGCACTGCATCACTGTTGTAGATAATGTTACATTTAGAGGTTTAGAGCTGGAAGGTAATCTAGTCTGACCTCTTCATTGCACTGATGAGGCAGCTGCAACCTACAAGGTTAAATGACTTTTTCAGTCTAGTTAGCGGATTAGTAGAGATCAGAACCCAGGTACCCAGGTTTTCTTACATTCCGGTTCTGGCCTCGTTTGCAAAGTACTCTGAGGACTGGCGGGGGAAGGAGGCGTGAGAAAGCCAAACCCAAGTCTTCCAGGTCACTTTCTCCAAAAGCTGATGTCCATAGACTACTCCTGACTGACACCGAACAAAGCTAACCGGGAGCCAGGAGATGAACACCACTGGGGTATCCTTCTGTCTTTGAGCACAGGGTGCTCTAAATTCAATTCAAGGTAAATTAATATAGAAAATGTTCGAGATCCCAGTATGATTTGAGCCATACTTCCTTTACTTTATCATACTTAACGTTACATTCTCGAGTTATGCTCTAAATCTGATTTGCTTCAAATTCCTTAAGCTCAACAATTGGCCTAGCAGTTTAGTGGTTTGATTTTAAAAGGTAGAATTGTGAATATCCCAGTTTAACATCCTTAACTCAGTGTTTTCCGAAAGTTTATTGATTTAGAATTTAAAAGAAATTCTACATCTACGGGAACGTATACTTGGTTTTGGCCGTCTTTTCTCATCAGTTTCCTTCACTCTGACCTTGATCCCCTTATCACTCCCTCCGCCTGCTTTTCTTAGGCTAGATTTTCCCCAACTCAGTCCATACCTTGGCCAGATGTCTTCACATTTTACCACCCACTGGATAACTCTCTACTGGTTAGGACATTTGTGAGACTTGTCTTTCAGGGCAAGAGTTCTGAAACTTTAGCGGACCTAGGGAGAGTCCCAGGAGCTGAGTCTTGGACCCCCACCTCTTAGATCCCGATACAGTTGGTCTGAGATGAGGCCTTGGAACCTGTATTTTAAACAAACACTAGCATTGACTTTGATGCAGGTGGTCCATGACCCACAATGCTTAACGATGTCAAATTTTGGAAGCACTAATATAAATCACAGGGACAGTTACACTTTGGATCCCTTTACCTAATTATAAGGAGCTTTTTCTGTGCTATTCCAGCCACTGGTTCTGTCTGTTGGCCCTAATCTTTTCCTCACTAACACTTAAGAATAGTTGATGGGGAAGAATTCTAGTCTCTGATACAGTATTGTCATTCTTCCAGTTGATGAATCTGGTTCAGTGAATTTCACTTTCAATACTGTGAGGCTTGGAAGCCAAGAGGTGACTATACTGTGTTATCTGATGTTAAAAGGGACTTGAAAACACATGCTACCACCAAGGAATGACATTTTAGAAGAAACAGGTTTTAAGCAATAGCTGACTCCTGGCCTTCTTTAGACTGTTAAGAACTCATAAGAGCAAATTAAGTTGAATAATGATTCTTAAGGTGTCAAACCACAGATAAATAGAATTTTCTGTGGAAAGCTTGGAATGGAAAATAGTCTTTCATAAAAATGACACAATGTTTCCTGATTCTGAGGAGAAAAATTTATCTCTGTACAAAAGAAGGTCATCGAGAACTTTTGTGTGATTCATGGAGTATGAAAAACACCTGCAGTAGAGGCTTAGTAAACTGGTCTAGGACATTTTAAAAAAAGATTTTCACAAGACGTGTATTGATTTGTGTATGAAGCAGTAGATTTTTCAGGAAAAAATACTTTTTTCCTCTTCTAGTGGGTGAACTTACATGTATTTGATGAAGATAGAGATTTGTGCATACAGGAGCCAAAGAGGGCCTACGTATCTTTTCCCTTTTCTTGATTCTATCAACTCTTTAATCTTGAAGAAAGCACTTAAAACGTTTTGACCACATATAGTTGCACATTCTTTCTCCTATTTCAGCTTGTTGGCAAGAGTGACATTTTGGAAATGTTATTCAGTTTTCACGGGCTTAGCAGACTGAATAAACACTGATGGAGTTTTTTCACTGCTGGTGGAGGGCTGATGAGCTTGGCTCTGGGTACCTAGTTCTTTCAAAGTGCTGCGTGATGGGAGGAGGAGACCGAAGCAAACTAAGGGAGACCAGAAACCACCTTCTCCTGCTGACTTCTCTCCTTTCTACCCTTAAAACTCATGGTCCTCTAATAAAATGCCTCAAACACTCTGGGCCGGTAGAATCCGGCACCACCATGCATTTCTTTGCTGAATGCTTCTCCTCTGAGTCACCAAGATAGACACAGCCAGGTGAAAGGAGACCAAATCTTGAAGAATCTTCATTTGTTTGTGTTAAAATGAAAAAAAAAAAAGGACTGACCTGATTTTAAATTACTAGAGATGGGCTTAAATTTTTTCCCCTCCTTTTTCTTCCTCTTGGAAGGTGCACAAGAAGCCAAGAAAAAATAAAATACAATGAATTGAAAAAAAGCAATCTATATTCCCTCCTATTCTCCTGTTATAAACTTTTCCCAGCTCAGGGAGAATCTCCTGTGAGTCCACTTTGGACCCTGTCCATATGGGCTAGTTACTGCAAGTTTCAGAAAGACTTTGTTGTAATATTATTTCACCAGTTGCTTGGCATGGGTCCCTGATGGACAGGACGAGAAAACTGATAACAGAAGCTGGTGAAAAGGCAGAGGCTTTTAATGTCTTATTCAATTCACTCTTCATAAGAGATATCAGATGTGAAGGGGCCTGGAGCAGTTCCCAGTTTTGATGAAAGCAAAGAGAGTCAAAATAGAAAAAGAGTTAAAAAGTGCTTTGAAGAACTGGAACTATTTGTATTAGTCAGGCACGCTGGGTACTGAAGGAACTGGCAGGTGCCATTATTATTTTTTAAATTGTGTAGATAAAGAAAAGTCCGTGAGAATTAAAATATGTTACGTGTTGTGACTAGCTTAAAAAGACACAGCCAAAATAGATTGACCATGGAAATTATACATAACTCAGACTAACATTGAATACATAGATGATAAATAAAAGACATATCAGATCAAATTGTCAAATAATTTACTGTCATTTCTGGAGGAACGTAGTTACCAACTGAGTTTTGTATAAACTAAATAGCGGTAGACTAATCTAACTGCCTTCTGTGTATAGGACAGATAAACCATGGGACAATAATAGCTGTGTTCATCTTAACTTTAGTAAGCTGATACTTTCTCTTGACTCTAGTAATGGTTTATAAATGAATGAATGAATGTCACATCCATAGAACATTTATATTTGTTTGTACAACCAATGAAATGATATGAGGAGTGATAGAACATATGGCCCAGTTCTGCTTACTATTTCTGTGGGTAATTTGATTAAGAATTAGAGAATATGACGTCAAATTCGCAGATTTCATGGAGTTGCTGATACTTTGTAAAATATGAAAAAATTCAAGTCGACCTTAACAAATTAAAAAAATTATATGGTGTAAGATTATATTAATTATGGGTAAAATATCAGTAGCAAATACAAGATGAAGAAAAACTAACTATCCTGTAGTAGCAATCCAAGCATAAGATACGAAGAATCTCAGTTGGAGAGATGGAGACTAAGTGATTGAATTTGGGGAAAATTTTAGAAGAAACTTGAAGGTACCTGAAAGCTGATTGGATAAAGATGTGTTTTTGTTTTGTATTGACACTGTATTTTGTAGGCTACTTATTAGTCTCATACTCCATTTCTGTGTAGTAGAAAAAACAAAATCTAGCTATGATTCTTGATCCTTTATTTGTTCTTCCATTTATTGAAATGTCACAGCTACATTAAACACTCTCAAGATTGTTTTCTTTTTTTGAGGAAAATAAGGATCTAAGTTCAAATGTTCCAACAGGATAAATGTTATGACTGAGACACTACAAGGGGCAACCTACCCCCTGCCACCCAGCCCCACAACACCAGAATTCCACTTGTAGACTCATAAAGTCTTCTTAGCTAATTGTGAAGTACTGCCTTGTTTCCTTGCTTCCTTGTGGTCAGGGGCTATTTTAGTAAGCCGGGACAGAGAGGATGGAGGCTTGGACCCAGACAGCGGTGGTAGGAAGGGAAATATACAGACAGATCTGAGCGATTCAGGGGGTGGAATTGACCTTGGGTTGTAGAGGAGAGGGAGGAGTCAAAGTTATGCCAAGGTTCTAGTTGGGATGATTGATTAGATGGCGGTGGGGCACTTGCGTGTGTGTGAGATGAACTTGACTTCGGTCATGTTGAGTCTGAAATGTCTGCTAGCCAGTTGGATATGTATATCTAAAGTTCAGTAGAGATATGTATTTAGGCTGAAGAGCAGGAAGTGAACAGCAGGGACCAGTAACCACGAAAGGTGAGTTCTGAGCCAAGTGGGAAATGGCTAATAACAAAACTGGATGGGGGCAGCGAGGCTGCTCAACTTTCTGATTCCTAACAGCTGGCCCTTGGCCTCAGGTGTCTTGGTGTAACACAGATCAGTGAGGTGGAAAAGGACTAAAATAAAAATGTTAAGTGTGACTAATTTGTTCATTCTAAAAATATATTCTTATAATTAAGGGGAAAAAACAGAGGAGGGAATGCCCAAGTACTTGTGCTTGAGAAGATAGACATTATCTTTGTTTATGGCAAGAATCTATGTTTGCAGTTTTACCAGGCGGAGATTCTTGGGGCGATACTGTTTTGTAAGCAGTTCACTGCGGAGATAGAGGCTCTTGAACAACCTAAACTTATTTTATTGAAGTATAGTTGATTTAAAATGTTGTTTGAACAGCTTAAGTGCCATATTTGTCTGACTGGGCAGGCATTCCTTTTTCCCGGGGCTCACAGTGCCCCTGGGGGAGATGCAGCGGTCAGCCTTGGCCAGGGCAGGTTTGAGTGGCGAGCGGGACACCCATGGACAGCCAGAACGTGGGGGGCAGAGATCCGGGCTGGGAGTACGAGCTTGGGAGTCATCGATCTAGAGGCGGAGTGTGTGCTTTGTATCTTCACCACGCAGTAAAACATGATGTGCGATCATTTTTAAGTTTAAAAGAAGGCACAGTGCTACAAAAGGTTAACTTAAATATTAGAACCGTGAAATTATTTTTCTTAGAAAGACACGTCTGTTTTCATTTTCTTCCTTTAACTCTCGCGGGGACTTTCATTCAGAGGAGCGATTGATTGTGTCTGGGAGGAGGCGGGGTACGGGAGGAAGGCGGAGCTGTGCTTGGGGCGTGGTGGTGAGTGAAGGGCGGTCCCTGCCCTCCCACCTCCCGTTCGCTCTTCTAGCCGCTTCTGGCAGCCCCACGCCGGTCCTTAACCCCCGACTGCCCCTGCTCTTCGCAGGTCGCTAGTACCCCACTTTTGGGGTAAACTCGGAGGCTCAGTCCATCTTTCTGCGTCTCTCTGCCTCCGGCTTCCTCTCCCGCGCTCACCTCTCTCCTTTCTCCAGCGCTGTTTCCGCTGAGCTCTGACCTGGCTTCTGTGCTTCCCCCTCTGATTGCTCCCTGAACAGGCTCATTGGATCCCGGACTTCAGTTACCATCTCTAAGCCGATGGTCCGTTTTTGGCGTTCAGCTCTCACCTTGAGTTCTCCAGCTGTGCCCTGGACACGCCCCACTTACATGTGTAAATGCGGGTCCCTTGAGCAACTCAGACTTCTTGTGCCTAGGAATGGCCTCGTATTTCCCCCACAGGCCTGTTCCTCCTTCCTTGTGCCTCGTTCCTGAATGTCCGTGTTCTCCAGACTCTGCTCAGGACAGAAAAACAAATGTCAGCTTTGATTTCTTCTCCTTCAACCCCTCTAAGATCCTGTCAGATCAACTAGATTTCCTTGTTATGTCTCACTTTTTCACTCTCTGTCACCACATGGGTTCCAGTTCTGTCCTTCTTCATGGGGAGTGCTGTGGAACCCTCTTTTGAACCCCACCATCCCACCCCCAGGGCTTTGCACGTGCTGCTGCTTCTGCCTCAAACAGCCTTTTCGTCTTCGTTACCCGCTTAGGACGTTGCCTGTGCTCATTTCAGATGTTACTTCTGGGAAGCCTTCCTTTAACCCCGGACATTGGATTATTCGACTCTGCAGAAGGGTTGGCAAATACTTTTTATTTCGCTTGCCAGCCTCAGTCAGTTTTCTGGAATGTTGGGGTCAGAGAGATTCTGAGGTCAAGTCCATTCTCTGTGGGAAGGGGTGCTGTCATTATTCTTTGCTGGCAGCACCTGTGACTGATATCGGCCTCCCTTCTTTTATAGTCACTGTAGTCAACTGTGTTTCTGTTGACCGAATATTCCAGTTTCCTTTCCCATGCTTCCGTTCTCTGCAGGAGGATTGTTCCTTCTGGCCTGGCTGGACTCAGGAATGGCCATTGACTTACCTTGGCCAGTGAAATGAAGGCAGAGGTGATGGTGTCACTTCTGGGCAGAAGTTTTATGAACCAGTATGTGATGCTCTGCATCTCTTCCTGTACACTAGGAGTGACAACATGGAGATAGATATTTGGGTCCCAGGGTGAGAATGTGGACCCTTAGGTGATTCATGGTAGACATGTAGCATGAGTGAGAAAAAAAAGTACTGTCAGTGGGAGACACTGATAATTTTGGGTTGTTTGTTCCCACAGCATAATCAAGCTTATCCTGATTGATAGACAATATCTACTGTGGTGTTTTCTGTTTTACAAATGGTCGGATTCAGAACAGAAATTGATTAGCTTACTTCAGAATGTATCAAGAGCCATTTAATTCATTTTAAACTTTCAGTTTCTGAGTGATTTCCATGTGAATTTTTTTCTTCTAATGATGGATTATGGAAAATCATATCTCAGGTGCTTAATTGTTATAAAATCTCAATTATGTGGAGGTCAGGACTGCAAACCAGGGTGGAGAAAATGTCATGTAATTTCCAAGATCTCAAACATCTGAAGTAGCTGTCACGCATTCCAAATACCAGAGCCCCAAGACATTATTGCTTTATAGGCACCAATTCAAAGGCTTTAGTTTTAGTTGCACAGGTTTAACAAGCTTAGTTATCAAATTCCTCTGCCTTAGCAGATTACAGGCTACTAATTAAGAGAGGTGGGGGCTTCCCTGGTGGCGCAGTGGTTGAGAATCTGCCTGCCAATGCAGGGGACACGGGTTCAAGCCCTGGTGTGGGAAGATCCCACATGCCGCGGAGCACCTGGGCCCGTGAGCCATAGCTACTGAGCCTGCGGGTCTGGAGCCTGTGTTCCGCAACAAGAGAGGCTGCGATAGTGAGAGGCCCGCGCACCGCGATGAAGAGTGGCCCCTGCTTGCCGCAACGAGAGAAAGCCCTCGCACAGAAACGAGGACCCAACACAGCCAAAAATAAATAAATTAAAAATAATAAATTAAAAAAAAAAAAAGGTGGATTGTGAGCACTACCAGAGGCAGTTTTACTGAAAACAGGGCGAAGAGAAAGTCTGAAAAAAAAGGAGACAGAGAAAACTTAAGAAGTGACCCAAGAGTTCATAAATCCCTGCCATAGGGAGGCTTTTAGGATTGCAGCACGCAGTCCTGTATGAATCAGTAGCCAGAGGGCCTCAGTGATAATTTATAAAATGAGGATGAACTTGAGTCATCAAGAAAAAAAGTTTAATGATGTATTATACCCTGACAGGGCAGGGTTGTCTTATGAAACTTAACCATAAAAAGTAAAAGTGAGGGACTTCCCTGGTGGCGCAGTACTTAAGAACCCGCCTGCCAATGCAGGGGACAAGGGTTCGAGCCCTGGTCCGGGAAGATCCCACATGCCGCGGAGCAACTAAGCCCGTGCACCACAACTACAGAGCCTGCACTCTAGAGCCCACGAGCCACAACTACTGAGCCCACGTGCCACAACTACTGAAGCCCGCATGCCTAGAGCCCGTGCTCCACAACAAGAGAAGCCACTGCAATGAGAAGCCCGCGCACGGCAACGAAGAGGAGCCCCTGCTCGCCGCAACCAGGGAAAGCCCGTGCGCAGCAACGAAGACCCAACGCAGCCAAAAATATATATATATATATATTTTAAAAAAAAAAGTAAAAGTGAGGTAAAAAACAGTGTTAGTTTTCAGAAACCCCAGTTGTTCGATCATTCAACAAACTTATTGTTGACAGCATTAGACATTGCTAGTCATTGGCGGCACAAGGAGATGTTAACTGTCTCTGTCCTCCAGGAGTACCCAGAGGTAGAAAAATAAATGAATGAGAACACTGTGTCTTGTGTTTTCCTGTAGGTGTACCCAGATGTGATAGAAGCTCAGAGGAGAGAGGCAGGCAGATTCTTGGTGAGGGAGAGTAGATGGTGGATTAAGAAAGATCCCTTGCAAAAGAAATAGTTGGGAGTCTAGATGGATAGCTTAGCAGACAAACAAGTTGCTTAGGATTGACCCTGGGGGTGGGGGAACAGATAGTGAGCACCAAGTTGCCCAGGCATGAAAGTGTGTGGTGTATTTGTGGTGAGGGCAGGGCATGTGGTTCTAGAGGGAGATGAGGTTGGCTTTCTCTTTTCCCTAGGATTGGCAGTTATACGAGCTGTGACTAGATTCCTTATTACTGGTAACTATTCTTGATTTTTAGTTTCACCGGAAGTCTGATTTCTAATTTGCACCTTCAGAAACACAATCTCCAGGCCATTCTTTGGTTTCAGTGTTTTAAAGAAAAATTTTTTCAGGGAAACAGATAAAGAGCATTGATAACCTTGTAGAAATAGCATCATGCTGTTTGAGTTATGGGGTCTTAATGCAATTGCTACAAAATTAGAAATCTACCAGTCATTGATTTCTCCTTACACAAATTGTGCAGCTTTGCATAAGCTAATATTGACTATGGGGTATTTATAAACACAAAACACTAAATACAAATGAGCTCTATTTTATATTGGCCCTAATAATAAACAGCATAGAATTGAACCTTTAAATTCCTGTGAAAATTATGGTGAAGCACAATCAACGGTACTGCTCCCGTCTCTTTAGTTTCTTTTCTATATCACTGCACCAGTAGAATACTAAATCCTGACCAGTGAAGACATGTTTATGGATTTTTTTTCCAAAATACATTTTATCAAAGGAGTATTTTGAAGATAAGGCAAAGTACAGATGTAGCCTATTTTAAGAAAATCCTAAATGAAAAAGTGCATATTTCCATTTCCACCTCTCCCCAATGTATCTAAAATATTTTTATGTTTATTCATGATGTCTGAGTGACTTATCTACCCTGCAGAGTATAGTGCCAATGAGGAAGAAATACCCTGTTGTCTGGCTGTCATGGGGTTCATTTGTATATATATTTTCATATTTGTGTATTTATATCAGAATAAAATTTTACTTTAACAAAAGTAAACTTTTTAATCTTTATGGAGAAAAAATGGTTTTAATGTCTTAATTAAATGAGCATTTACGTGTTTGGTGTTTTAAAAACGCCATTTAAAATACTCTGTTGTAAAAAATTCAGTGTTTTTAAAACAATGAGAAGAAAGCTGATGTAACTTAATCAAGTCTCTGAAGTATATCATACTTCGGGAAAAAATACAGAGATTTCAAGAATAGAATGTGATGGAGCACAAGAAAGAAAAGGGGTCCTCACGTGGAAGTTGAGCAGCTTTAGAGGGTGATTCTTTCCAAATCTGCGGTCGTTCGTCTTCTAAGAGTTCACGGTATTGGTTCACAGCTGGGCGGAAGCTGTTTAGGCACAGCGAGGGTGACAAGCCCGGTGCCGCTGCCTAAGCACAGGGGAGATCGGATGGGCATAACCCTTTCACATTTTTCTGCACTAACCCACTGGTCTCTTCTCTGAAAAGCATTCATGTGCGACAGGGCTAGCCAGGCATGAGCTCCCCGCCAGGCTTCCTAATGAGTTGACCAAGAACCATGACCAGACCAGGTGGTTAAAGTCACGTCAAGGTTTGGCAGCAAGCAGGCGCGCCCCGGGCAGGAGTGTGTGACCCCGGTGCTTTGGCGAATGTTGCTGGGGATTTAACAGGAGGAAGACGGCAAGGTTACTTCATTCATTCAGTGTTTCTTGGAAGTCTATCCCGAATAAGGCGCTGTGAGTTTGTAGTGAGACTCTTCAGCTATTGTTAGTCTCATTTTTTCACTCAGAGCCTTGAGCTTTAATCTGATCTTTTTATACTTGGGCAGCCCTTCAGTTATGTTTATTGAGTGTCCATTCAGCAGGCAGAGAGAAAGGGAGTCTAGATTCTTGCCCATAAAGCAGTTAAAGTGTAACCGAGGAGAGGAACAGTATATATAAGGCAGTTGGGGAAGAAGGCAACAACGTATACAACTGCATCCAACACCCAGACCATAAACAGATGTACTGAGCAGAACCGGACATTTGTGGTTGAATTAAAGGGGCAGAGAAATTTGAAGACGACTCAAGGCCACTCCCATTCTCTGGACTCTAGGATTTCATCTCAGTTCCATCAGTCTGAGACCTCAGTGGCTGGTTTATGCATCCAGCAGTTGGTTAGGGCCCGGAAACCAGCATATGGTACCCAGGTATGTGGGACCTGGTGCTGGAAATTCAGGTTACAACTTTACACCAGAGACTGTCTTTTTCTGAGATGGCAGCTGTATTAGTCATGACTCTGTGGGGACAAGTGAGAGAAACCCAGTCTGCAGTGGCTTCAGTAAGAAAGGGAACACTGGCTCTGGAAGGGTACCAGATCTGTTAGAGTTGTAGGGAGAGCTGAGTGACCACAGCACAAAGAGAGAGCGTCTTTCTTCTAGCGTTGTATACATACTTCAGGAAGAACTCGGATTGTGGGTCATATGTACCCCTTAAACAGATGACTGTTGTGGTGGTGGGGAGGGGTGGGCTCTGTCCCCAGAAGAGGGAGAGGGAAACTTCCTGGACAAACACAACAGCTACACAGTTCAACCAATTTAAATAGACTCTTGCTTGCCCTGGGGTCACTCTATGCTGCCCCGGGTCTACCTGGATAGGCCCTCCTAACTTACTTTATATTCTTATACCCTAAAGAATCTTTAAAGCTTTTATACCCAACGGGGCTCTGCTGGCCTCTGGTAAGTGTTAATGTTTCTACTCATCGCTGTGGTCCTTGGTCCATGAAGCAGTCAGCAGGAAAAGGGCACATCCCTCCTGCATTTCCTGTGATTTTCCCTTTTTAGATAAGCGTATTTTCAAGTCCTTAGGGTTAGGGACAGTATTCTTCCCTCCCGTGCTAGGTCGCTGGTATAGGACCAAGCTGGGCAATGGAGTGGGATGAGGGGATGGCCAGTTGCAGCATCAGACTATTTATTCTACTCTCTTTACACATTCTTTTTTTTAACCTTTTTTTGGGGAAAAAATCTCAAACTTACAAAGGTTTTAAAGTACACTATAAAAAACATTTCTTTTGCCCCTGAACCATTTGAGAGTAAGATGCCAGCACGATGCCGCATCACCACTGGATATTTTAGTGTGGCTTTCTTATAAGCCAGGGCACTCTCCTACATAGTCACAGTACAACCATCAAAATCAGGAGACTACTATTGATTTGTTGCTGTCATCTAATCTCAGACCCCATGCCCGTTTTGCCAGTTGTCCTAATAATACCCTTTAGAGCAGAAGCATCCAGTCTAGAGTCATGTGCTGCATTTCCTTGTCCTGTGTCTTTAGCTTCCTTCAACCGGCAACGATTCCTTAGTCATTCAGTGACTTTCATGATGCTTTTGAAGGCCAGTTGATGTTCCTCAACTTGAGTTTGGCTGATGTGTCTTCATGACTGTACTGAGGTTAGGCATCGCAGGCAGGGATTCCGTGGACATGGTGCTGTATTCTTTTCATTGCCTCCTACCAGGTGACACACATTTTTGATTTGTTCCATTACTGGTGATGTTCACTTAATCACTTGATTAAGGTCATGTCTGCCAGCCTTCTCCTCTGTAAAATTACTTTTTTTCCCTTTGTAATTAATACGAACTTTGTCGAGGGTCCTTTGAGACTAGATATTGCATCCTAGTCCTCATCAGACTTTTAATCTGTTCATTCATGTATTTTTATCAGTACAGAGTTATGATTTCCTATTTCATTCAGTGGGTTATAATGCATCACTATCATTATTTATTTTGATCCTAACATGGTCCCACACCTGGCTAGTGTGACCCCATCTAAGCAAGTTTCTGTGTCTTTTTGACACAATTCTGTCATTCTTTAGGCACCTCCTTAGTTTCTGACACATTAAGATATTCTAGGCTCATCTGATACTCTCCCTGTCCCTCTTTGGAATCATCTATTTCTCCAAGGATCCCTGGTTTCTTTTAGTGAAGAATGGTTTTAGAAACCAAGCATTAGGGCATTAGGTATGCTTATTGCTATTGGGGTGTTGCTGCTTCTGAGTCCTCTTAGTTGTCAGGACTAGGAAATATATATTTATATTTATTTTTATGTGTGTGTTAAATATCATTAATTTCTGTATCTATGAGTTCATACCAATATCTTCATTTCCAATTTTCTCCTTTTCCATATTTGTAACTCGCTTCTTTGACAGTGAGAAGCCTGGCTCCTGTCATCTTCTATATATTTACTTATTTGACCCCCCCCTGCCAAGTATGTACTAAGTTGCATGTCACTGTGCTGGCCGTCTTTCCCACCCCACACCCGTGGGAGGCTCTGCCATCCTGTAAGGCACTATAGCTCTCCCCTCCCTTTAATGGTGGCCACATTGATTTTTAGGCCAGCTTAGGAAACAAATGGAAAGATTTCTTATCATTCAGTATCATAACCCATAACTGCAGTTTTGCTGGGCTTAGTAGATGTGATGGTAAAGTAATACTGGATCAAATTGTAAAGTAACACATACCGGAATGTTACTCTCTGGGCGAGCATCCTTTGTTGGAATAGCACTGTTGGGAGGTCACATGCTCGTGCCATTGATGCCACTGAAGTTGCTGTTGCTCGAACAGGTTTGGAACACCTCCTTCTGGGACTGCGTTGATAACTGCTTTGTGAGCCAGGTCAGAAACCCAGCCTTGTTACTCTCCTGTCAGAGTCCTACTTAAAAGCAACCGGAGCTACTTAAACATCTTTGGGAAAATGGTATTATTTCCCCTGTGAGCCCCTTAAGAGCTGAGGCTGTCTTCATGTGGCATAGTGTCCAATGCAATAATTGTTGAATAATTCAATGAATGAATCTTATTTTTGGTTCAGTTTTCTCCAGCTTATGTGCCAGATTTAGTTCCAAATGACTCAGCTGTTTCCAAAAATGAAATCCACCCTCAAAGTATGAATATTTACCACAGTTGAGAAGAATCAAAAGTATATGTCTCAGGCATTGAATACAATATCAAAAGAGGAATTTTCACAGAGTTTTGAGCAGCCTCAAGAATATGTATATAATGTTCCAAAGCACCCAGTTAGAAGGTGATGACATTCTTTTATTGTACATATAAGTTGTGGTGTTTGTTAAAAGATTAGCATCATTCTTTTATAGTCAGTTGTATTTTATATGCATCATAAACTAAATGCTGATAGTAAGATCACAGCCACCAGAAATATCTCCCTATGTTTTATCCTTCACTGATGGTGATTTATGATCAGAGCTACTAGCTGCAACATCATATAATGCTATTCTCACCACTAAAGAACGTAATACATGTTGTTCAAAACAATAATATAATAATTATTGATATAAAGTATCCATATTCTGCTCCTCCCCTGAGGGTTCTATCTTGTCATTGCTCACGGCTTCTGTCACATCCCCTTATCATAAAAAAAAGGAAAGATCAACGTAGAACAGAGGCAGAGCTTCCCCGAGGGGTTCAGAGAACAAAACAATGATCATGTATGTCAGTGTATGTTGGTTCCTCCAAATGTTTGTATGACTGAAATATTTTAAAAATTAACAACTTTGGCAATCTTGAAGGAGGAAAACAAAGTTGAACAAATAGAGGAATATGCAGCTCAATATGTGTGATTATGTGTGCGTGGGGAGTGGGTAAGTGAAGACAGGAGCCACAGACCTTCTTGAGGGGTAGTTGCTCCTCTTCAGTCTTTAGGTTTGGGTTAGAGGTTGCTGGGCCTCTGTGTATATTTACCTCGGGAGCTCTTTCAGAGCCCCTGTTATGTCAGGGCAATGTGGGGTTGAGACTTGGAGAAAAGGTTGAGGTTCCAGTCTTCAACTCACAAATTCTGTGTGCCTGCCCTTGAGCAAGTTTCTTAACCCCTATGAATCTCCCTTTCCTGTCTCTAGAATAGGATGGTCACACAGGTGTATTGGGAGGCTTAATGAAAGCACCCACCAAATAAATCACATAAATGAAAGTCTATCAAAGTGTTGTTTTCCCTGTGTTTTATATTGTATTAAAAAAAAAAAATCTCAAGATGGTGGCGCTGCTTCCTTTTCACCAACTCATTTTCTTTCCCAGTCCCTGCCCGCTTGTCTCTCTACCAGGGCGGTGCCCAAGATAACTTTCCCAGATTGCCATGCCCTATGGGAGACTCCGGCCAGAGTTTATAGGGAAGGTTTCACGGAGGCAGGCCGATAGGCACCTTCATGGGAAGGTTGGATTTCTAGATAGAAAAGCAAGGGAAGGTTCTAAGAGAAGGGCATTTACTATAAGATTTACCATTTATATTTGGGAGATAGGAATACAGGCATTCTGATGTTTCTATTAAGGCTGTCAGCCAGAGGCACACGTGCTTATTAGGGTTGGATCAGTTGATACACCCGTCCTCTGGATCAGGGAGCAAACTGGAATCAACAGTGCCACCAAGTGGCACCGGGCTAATCAGCAAGTGGAAACACGAAGACAGCAACTTCTTCCAGGGCATTGCCCAAGTGTCTGTCTCTGTCTCTTTCTTTTTCTAAAAATAAGATCAAGGATATTTTCCTTGGCTGGATAGAGAGAGAATGATCTGGGAAATGAACCTTCCTCTGGCATGTGGCAAAGTATAGATAGATGATTCTTCTTTATTAAGCAATCGAAACTGTTGAAGGCCTGCCCAACTGAGCATGTCATGGAGGTAGATACCTCTGCATATGTGTATACAGGTCATTTGTAAAAACAGCAGCATGGGGCTGTGTGCTGGGACGTGAGAAGTATTTCGAGGTGCATCGACCAGGAATGAAGGGCCAGGATGATATATGCTCTAGACAATTCTAAATAGTATAGACAGTAAAAAGGACTATATTTAGGAAAGGAAAACATTTATTATACTCTGTGATATTTTCAGTTTTTATACTGAGGATTTGTTCTTCTGATTGTAAAAGTGCTCACCATAGTAATTTGGAAAATTTATTATTTAAAAAAAATACATTTTACTTGTTCAAACGTTTTGTAAGTAACACAGAAATGTTAAGATTTTCAAGATGTGCAGATGTCTACTTCATCCGTGTCCATTCTTCTGTCATTAAGACAAGAATATATTTGTACTTGTGCTGCTGTTTTCATTTTTAGGTCTACTTTTAGATGCAAAAGTTGAGATGAACTTCCAGCCTCAATTGTTGCTTTCCCCATTACTTGTCTTTTTTCTCACCTATAGAACACATTTTCTATATCCATCTTCCCCTCCATTCCTGATTTTCAGAATAGTAACTGTGTTGAGAGCCAGAATTCTAGAGTCAGTCTCTCATTGTCCCTGCTATGACTCTGACTCTGCAGTATTCATTTTACTCGATGGTTTGGCTGTTTGTGGCATTGCTTTCCTAAGAGCTAAAGCACTTTCCTGTGGTCATGAATGGTGTTGGGGAGCCCATAGGTTGGGCTGCTAAAAGCTTTATCAATCCTGTTTTGCCTGAGAGCCATTAACCCCAGAGGAGAGAGCTTTCCTCCTACCTTCTGGGTGTATTGGGTGGGAGGGACGGGTGCTGGGGGATTTCTGAACGAGATGGAAGCGAGGCACAGAACAGCAAAAGGGTGAGTGGAACCAACAGAACGTCAGATGAATTCTAACTATGAAAATGACAGTGGTTTTATTTTTACTATCAAAAGTAATTTAAAACTTACCTCACTGTGCAGCACATATGAAGGGGATAAGTGAGGTAAGAAGCTTTTATTTCTTTTTCCTCCTTATTTTTTTTTTTAAAAAGAAAGGTAGATGAAGCATGATTTTTCAGTACTGCTCAGAACAAAAAGCAAGATAGACTCTAACAACCTTAATTTAAAAATAAGTATTATACTGTAGATGAGTTTTGGATTTGGATGGCTATTATTTTCATATATTATTTTTATTATGATTAAAATATGATTTAAATTTACTATTTAAACCGTCTTTAAGTGTCCAGTTCTGTGGCATTAAGTACGTTCACATTGTTGTGCAGTCATCACCACCATCCATCTCTAGAACTTTGTAATCTTCCCAGACTGAAACTCTGTACCCATTAAACAATAACTCCTCATTCTCCTCTCCTCCTGGCCACTGGCAACCACCATTCCGCTTTCTATCTTTACGAACTGATCACTGTAGGTACCTCATATACATGGAATCATACAGTATTTGTCCTTTTGTGACTGGCTTAAATCGCTTAGCATAATGTCTTCAAGGTTCATGTGTTTTAGCATGTGTCAGAATTTCCTTCCTCTTTAAGGCTGAATAGTATTCCGTTGAATGTATATATCACATTTTGTTTATTTATTCACCCATCAATGGGCACTTGGATTACTTCCTCTTTTTGGCTGTGGTGTATAATGCTGCTCTGAACATGGATGCACAAATACCTGTTGGAGTTCCTGCTTTCAGTTCTTTTAGGTATGTACCCAGAAGTGGAGTTGCTAGGTCATATGGTAATTCTACGTTTAATTTTTTTAGAAACTACCATACCATTTTCCACAGCAGCTACACCATTTTACATGCCCGCAATGAACAAGGGTTCCAATTTCTCCACATCCTTGCCAACACTTGTTAGTATTCTTTTTTTATAACAGCCACCTTAATGTGTGTGAAGTGGTATCTCATTGTGGTTTTGGTCTGCATTTCTCTAATGATTAGTGATGTTGAGCATCCTTTCATGTGACTAGTGGCCATTTGTAGATTTCCTTTGGCGAAACGTCCGTTCAAGTCCTTTGCTTATTTTAAAATTGGGTTGTTTGTTATTTTCTTGTTGAGT
Source organism: Balaenoptera borealis (assembly GCF_965194805.1). NCBI lineage: Eukaryota > Metazoa > Chordata > Mammalia > Artiodactyla > Balaenopteridae > Balaenoptera > Balaenoptera borealis. The sequence continues at coordinate 170,755,399 of NC_138866.1, read as the reverse complement.
TGTAGGAGTTCTTTGTGTATTCTGGATACCCATCTCTTGTCAGATAAAGGATTTGCAGATATTTTCTTAGGGTGGCTATATTTAAGTGGATTGATGATTTAAGTGGATGATACCCTGGGCTGAGAAAATCTACCATTCAAGTGATGTAACGTAGTAGACAACTGCTGAAAGCTAAGGTTTGAAGAAAATGAAGTTACCCTCGGGACAGGCAGTCCATGCTAGAGAGCAGGGGCAGAATCTTTCACCTTCGGGCAACCACATCATCTCCTGCAAGGGCTGCGTTTGCAAGTGTAAAACAGCTCCTGCTACCTCTTCTCCTCAGTGTGATAGGTTGGTTATGTGAAATCCTTGCCATTTGGTGTAACATCACGGATCACAGATGTAACCGTGTGAGACCCAGGTAATCAAGGTAACGACGGAGCTGTTCTTAGGTCTTGTTACTTCAGGGGATTGAAGAAGAGAAACAAGCTCTCCGTTTACAGCTCTCCTGTTATCAGCCAGTGACACAGCCCAGTTAGTCTCCAGCCATTTTAAAGAAATGAAGAAACGGGTGGGTGTTCGAGAGGTGTTTTCCCCTTAGCATTTATTTATGTAAGTATTCGTTGCTAGATCCCTTCATGGGTTTGTAATTCAAAATGTTATCATTGTATTTCGAGAGTGGGTATGCCACTCTTATTTCATATTTTTTTTTCTTTTTTTTTTTGGTAGCTATCTTTAATTAATTAATTATTTATTTATTTATTTATTTATCCTTGGCTGTGTTGGGTCTTCGTTTCTGTGCTAGGGCTTTCTCTAGTTGCAGCAAGCGGGGGCCACTCTTCATCGCTGTGCGCGGGCCTCTCACTATCGCGGCCTCTCTTGTGGCGGAGCACAGGCTCCAGACGCGCAGGCTCAGTAGTTGTGGCTCACGGGCCTAGCTGCTCCGCGGCATGTGGGATCCTCCCAGACCAGGGCTTGAACCCGTGTCCCCTGCGCTGGCAGGCAGATTCTCAACCACTGCGCCACCAGGGAAGCCCCCACTCTTATTTCAGAACAGAGAAACATTTCTTTTATTTTCTTTTTTCTTCTTCTTTTTTGGGTGATAGTCCTAAAAGAAGTTAAACGAGTAAATGAGAAGCAACACTTGACTAGAGATGCACTAATATAATAGTCTCTCAGTGAACAACATCCTCTGTGAGGAGGACGGTATCAGTGTCTCGGAGGAATCCCATAGAAGCCGGTGGCAGGATCTCTGCCTGTGGTGAGCCATCAACCTCACTGGGCCTGGGTCTAAAAAGGCATAGGATGTGTGGTGTAAACATGTTTATAAGTACAAGCAGACACACTTAAAATGATGCATGTTTATGCTAAAGGATGTGAACTGGGATGGTCCCATAGGCCTGGGGGTGGGGAGAAACCATGAAAGGGCAAGGACTTTTGAGCATAGCTTTGAAAGACAGCAATAACATGAATTGGCATAAAAACAAGATTAGAGTTGTAGTAGGCATTTTATAGCATTATCGTCTCTTTTCCTCCTTGCTATGTATAACAGGATTCATGGAAATCCATTAGGTCTGAGGATTTGTTTGGGGGATAGTAGGAGAAAGAAAGTAGTGAGATTATTGAACATAATAAACGAGGGCCTTTTTCCAGGGTTGAGGAATGCATAGCCTCTTGAGCGGTCACGGAAAGCCTTTCCAACTCTGCGGTCCCTCTTTATGGAGGCCACACAGCATGCACTTCTTTGTCCCGGCATAGCGGAGGTACCGGCTCATGTTGTCTCTAACTAGAGTAGAATTGACCTGACAGCTGAGTCCTGAGCTGCTTGTGGGAGTTGGCCCAGAGCCACCTTGGTGTACCCTTCGTGTGCTCCCCCTTCTGTCCCTTGTTCTCCCTGTGATGGCAGCCAAAAGCCCTGTGGCCTGTCTCCTCTGTGCAGTGTACCTTTCAGTTGTCCTAGCACCTGTTTCAGAGGATTCTGTTATTGGCTTCTGATAAGAGTGGCACCTCCAGGGTAGTGGGTTGAATGGTGGCCCCCAAAGATATGTCCACCCAGAATCTCAGAATGTGATCCTCTTTGGAATAGTGGTCTTTGCAGATGTAATGAAGGTACAGCTCTCTAGATGAGATCATCCTGGATTAGGGTGGGCCCTAAATCCAATGACAGGTGTCCTTATAAGAGACAGAAAAGGAGAAGACACACAGGGCCTAAGAGGGGAGGGCCATGTGAAGATGGACGCTGAGAGTGGAGTGATGCCGCCAGAAGACAAGGAACGCCAAGGATGGCCCGGCAGTCACCAGATGCGGGGAGAGTCACGGAACGGATTCTCCCTCAGAACCCCCTGGAAGAACCAACCCTGCCAAAATCTTGATTTCAGACTTCAGGCCTCCAGAACTGTGGGAGAATATATGTCTGTTGTTTTAAGCCTCCAGGTTTGTGGTAATTTGTTGTGGCAGCCCTAGGAAACCAACCCATTCCGTGTGTTGGACATGTTAGCTAAGTGGTCCTTATATGAATAGATGGACACGGAGAGCTTTAAGACTGAAAGAATCCTGGAGACACTAATTCAGTCATTTTTTTTTTTTTAGCTCTGGCTGCACATTAGAATCATCTGGAGAACTTTTAAAAAGGATAGATGCTGGATCCCTAAACCTAAAACAACCAAATCAGAATCTCAGGGGGCTGGGTTAAGGGATTAAAAAAAATTTTTTTTTTTTTTAAATTTTGAAAGCATCCTAGGTGATTTGAATGCACAGCCTGGGTTCAGAACCACTGATCTCTTCTAGCTGTCCCATTTTTACAGATGAGGAAACCAAGAGTCAGCAAAGCTGCCCTGTGGGCCAAAGAAAACCTTAAAACATCCTTCTGTGAAGGCTGGGAAGGACAAAAACAACTCATTCAGGCAGACGAATGAGTGTGTTGGGAAAATAAAGATTTAGGGAAAAAAGGGGAAGAAATTAATGAATTCATTTCATTTTGGGGTTTTGTAGACACTAGTGATGAAGAGGGGGAGGAAGAACTCATTTGCTAATATTTTCAAGGGTCCTCCCCCCAGTCCTGTATTTAAAAGAGAATTTGTTCATGTAATAGAAGAAATGTTTCCCTTCTTATACATGCATGCCAGTATAAAATATTTATGAATATTTTTACCTCCTAAAATGAGATTTTCAGTTTATTTTTATTCCCTTAAGAAATTTGAATAGAGTCTAGATGTCTCTATGGCAAAGGAAATGAATAATTGTGTTTCAAGTCTTATTATGGTGTTTTAGTAAATAACATAGAAGATTTAATGTTCAGAGTAATTGTTAGGGAAAAAAAGAGTGTCTGTTGAAACAGGACCTTGGATCAGGGCTGTGGTATTAAATCTAATCACCCCACTTAGGCTATCCCTCCTTTGGAGACTCATAAAGATAAGGGTAACAGGATAATTGGGATATTATGTACTCTTTAAAACAACATGATTTAGTCCAAGTAGGAATCTCTGGGTCTCTAAATTAATCCCCTGGGGAACAAATGAAAAATATATATGTGATATATTATCGAGGTATATATTTTGGTGGTTTGATATCTTGGAGTGTCTCACATTAATCTGTCATTAATTTTCACCAGGGCAGTCTTGACGGTGATTAAAGCGTACCTAGATAATCAGACGCTAAAGAAGCCCACCGAGAGATTTACTTAAATGATCTAATCAGCTTTTCTTTTCATAGAAGACACAAAACTGAGGTCCTGATGACTGGAGGGCATTAACAATCCCAGGGCACTTTTCACAAGAGTCCGGGTATTTAGCCCCAGTGTCCTGGCCAAATTCCAACTCAAGTAATGCCATTTTGTCTCCCGAAAACGTCCCCCTGCAGCTACCAGTGGATACAGTATTATTCTTCCCTTCCTGTCCAAAGCGTGAGGCTTTGTGTGGACGTGGCACCGTGTGCAGCAGATCCGATGCTGCATTTCTATTATGAGTGCCTGCGTTTTGGCTAAGCTGCCACAAGTACGTGGTAGGGGATATTTACATGACTTGCACTAACAGGGGAAAATGGCGTTAAGACTTATTCTTTCAGAAAACTTGTTTATGTCTTTTGTAAAAAATGATGGTGTGATTAATATTATCAGATATGAATACATGTATGTGCATTTTAATCTCTTCGTACCTTATTTTGTTCTATAGAGGGGTAGAAACAGTTATGATGACCAGTGACCCATGCCAGGTTGTATTAAAATGTGTAAAATCAAGCATTTCTTAGTTTGTTTAGAAAATGTAAAGAAAGATTAGAAATGCTCAAAAAAGCAGAAGACGTAAGTGTGGAGTGATGAGGAGATTCTGGATGCCCTCTCTGGTTAATGGGCCTAAGGCTCATTGAGAAAATTCTGATTCAGGGAGAAAAGAGATTAATTCTTTTGGCCTGGGCAATGGTTTCATAACAGCAAACCTGGACAGCTTGACAAACTATTTCTGGAATCCTGTTTTTTTTGAAACAGTCTGTTCACTTAGAGGGAAAATTTCCATTTGGTTTGTGTGAGCCTGATGCCACAGGGGAGAGTTGGCTCTTTTGTGTGAACAGGATGGCTGATGACTCTTGGAAGTGCCCCATGTCATTTCTTTCTTGGGAGATTGAGAAACCAATACAGAACCTCTTGAGAGGTTAAGGGAAACCAAGGCAGAAAGCTGGGAGAAAAGCTGGTTCCATATGAATTGGAAAATAGTCATGATGAAGAAGATGAGAAAGTTCAAACGGTACCAGGAGGTACCCTAAATATTTTAGGTTTTAAAGGTCGAAACTTAGAATTAGATTATTAGCCAGTATTTATATTATTAGCCAGTATATATTAGCCAGTATTTAGACATTCAAGCTCCCTTTCTCATTATTTCCTCCTTTGACATCGGTTAGGACTTTTTGGTTGCAAGTGACAGAAAGGCAATGCAAACTAGCCTAAAGCAAACTAGCCTAAAGCAGAAAGGCAAAGCAAACTAGCCTAAAGCAGAAAGGCAAGAGGATGTACTGCTTTGCTAGCTGATGGCTGAAAAGCCCAGGTGTCAGTGGGTCCTGGGGTTATCATCAGGTTTCAGCTCTTCTCTCTTGTAACTCTTTTCCCGGTAGCCTCTTTCCTTATGATGATGGCAAGATAGCTTTTAAGCAAGCTTCAGCCTTATATCCTAGCCAGCTCCGCAGAAAGAATTTTCCTTCCCTAATAGTTTGAATGAAAACTCCAAGATTATTTGCCTGGGTCTGATTTTAGTCACATGCCCATCTCTGTGGCCAGGAGGACGAGACAAACTGAAGAGGTGGGGCTTCGACCAGCCACACTCAGACCAGAGGGGCTGGGTCATTCCAAAGGGAAGAGCAAGTTGATGCTACCAGGAGGAAAATGGATGCGGAACACCAAAATGCAGGTGTCCATCGCAGACATGTAAATTCTGATGCATTTATTTAAAAGTGCTCACCTACACTTTTTTGACTTCATAGAAGGGTTCAACACATTTGACTATACACACGTAAAGTGGAGAGTCACGGGGCTGGCCTCCTAGTCTTGTTTCCCACCCAGTAGAGAAATTCACAATTTCAGTGTCCATGCCTAGTAGTCTTTCAGCTTCTACTTGAATTCCTTTGAAGATGTTAAGTTTGTTACTCCGTAAGTGCGTATATACCATTTTAATAGGAAGTTCTTCTTTACCACATTAAGTTGAGAGTTTCCCCTCTCCTCTCTTGACTTTGTGCCAATGGTCCGACTTTGTGCCAGTGGTCCCTTTTCTGCCTTTTGGAGTCACGTGGAGTAAATTTAATCTTTCTAAGCCACAGTCTCGTGGCTCTTTCAAATTCCATCTTGTCTCTTGGCTACACACACCTATTTCTCTTCATTGTACACTTCTCTCCCCGCTTCCTCCTGTTCCTTCTTTTTTATAATATAAAGAAACCTTATAGGTGCTCATTTTTGGAGGAAACTCTGTGTCCCCGATTTCATAACAGTTGTTGGACATGTAATTCATCTTTAGAAGTTTCTCAAGTTTCTCATGAATTACAGTTTGAGGCTCAATATAAAGAGTTTGTCATGAAAGTGAATTTTAAAAATAGCACTCTCAGACATTTATGTATTCAATTTTAAAACTCTCAGACATTTATGTATTCAATTTTAAAAGTAAAGTTAAATTATTTCAGAAACATAGGCCTTTAAACATTTTTGGTGTGTGTTCTAAACATTCTGAAGATGGAGCAAATGGGGCATGATGACAGTAATTCTGAAGTGTCCTAAAATAGTCCATGGATATAAATATTCAGTTAAATTGTAAGAGAATCATGATTTTGTAGATCAGAATTAAGATTCTAATGCACACTTGACCTAGTAAATGAACTCTTAAGGAATGTCTCATTGTTCTCCCTTGCGTTACTGTGTTTTTAGTACGGTAAGTCCAAGCCAAGAATATTAAAATCTTGGCTTTTAGAGGAAATTCAGAGGCTTAAAATAAAACTTCTTTATTAGTGATTCTCTACTAGCCATTTACATTTCTGGATCAGTGTCATTTTCCTTTAGCTAAATATCTTAAACAGATTTGTCTTAGAAAAAGTGTATATTGTTCTGTTTCCTGTTTTTTCTACTTTAAATCGATCTCTTTTAATCACTAAATTTTGTTAGTTCTTAACCTTTATTTTTGTTTATAAGCATTAGCAAGAATAAGATTGATCAACATTGAGTTGCTATCATCTTTATAAGAAATGCAGTAGTAGCAAATTTATTCATTTATCTAGGTGATGATTACTGTTCTCATGAAAAAGTTCTCATTTAATAATATTTTTCCAGCAACTGCAACATATAATATGTCTGGTGGGTAAAAGTCTGGGGAAAAGGAAATCTGGCGTCTTTAAGAAGTGTACACTTCTTGCAAGGCAGGGAGGAGAAGCTGAGTGGACTTTAAATGAGTTATCCAAGCCTATGAGAATGGAGGGAGGTGACCCAAATCTTAGGAAGATTGTTCTTCACTCTCTCATTTTCCGTACAGCTTAATGCTGATGTGGAGAGACTGATGGATCCCGAGTTGGCAGAGCTATTAGTCTAAGAGGAGGATGAATTGAGGATGCAGGTGTGGAAGGATAGAGAGGAGGGCTAACACGGCACCGGGTGGAAGAAAGGTGTGCAGCTGCCGATGGTAAGACCAGAAGAGCAACTTGTCACATGCAATTTCGACTGAAACCCATCACCCCGGCTTTGTTAATGTTTTTACCTAGTGCAATTTCTTTTCCAGTGACTGTTCCAGGAGTAACGTGCCAGATGGAGTGAAAGTGTTACTGGGTCGAGTGAAATCCTATTACTAGTCCCATCTGCTCACGGCCCCTGGGGCTTCGCAGCTGCAGGATTAAAGACTAATCCTGAGTGACAGACGCAAAAGGGGCAATCCTCATACATAGTAGGTGCTCAGTAAATGCCATTGGATTTGAGTGAAGACATTAGTGATTGATGGGGCTGCTTTTGCAGTAAGAAACATGAGTTAAGACATGAACATGTTTTAGAACAGTTTCTGCCTACATTTCAAGAGGAAACACTTCAGTCCTTCCCATCTTTCTTTCTTCTTAAACAAATACTTTCTGAACACCTGCTAAGTACTTAACTCATTTTAGGTACTGTGCGTGGAAAAACAATCATATAATCCCAGCTTTTTATGAGGTTGAGGCTGTGTACCTAATTTTTTGTCCTCTAACACAAGCTTTAAAAAAATCATCTCAAATCCTCCCAAATTATTGCCAAGTTTGAAGAAAACAAAACAGCACTTTTATTCATTTGTATGTTAGTGTGTTAAGCAGAAAATGGTGATCAATTTCACGATGTAAATATAAAACAGACTGGAAAGGATTCTGTGTTCCTCTGAAACTAAAGTGTATGCTGTGGGTCAGATTTTTCTCTTCACTCAAAGTGAGGTTTCTCCCTGTTCCTTACAGGCGCTTCCATATATAGTTCAGTGCCATCCAGGAATAAACCCTTTCAATGACTCATTATTGGCAGACTCAGATATATAGGGAGAACTACCTGTACTAAATATTTGTTACAACACACCTTCCTAATATCAGTTAAAAAGCCCCTCTGCTGATTTGTTTCTTCCCTCCAGTTGCCTATCTCATTCTCAAGATTTTTTTTCTTCTGCTTGCACAAATCAATTTCCTTTTTTGGGCTGCTTTTTCCCCTCACCCAGTCTGTCTGTACACCTCTACAGCACCTATCACCATAGCACCCATTTAATAGTATCTGTGCTAATTATCCTATCTTTAAGACACAGTGGCTTGGTTTGTTAGAACAGAATTTATACTGCATTTCTAATTATGGGCATTTATAGGTAATTGCTTACTTTTGATATGGTAAGAACATGGTTTGCAATATTTTTAGAAATAGTAATTAGAAATGCATCTCCTAAAATCATTACTTTAAAAACTTCATTAACACTTAAATAAAGAAGCAGAATAATTTAATTAGTAAAAGTTAATAAAAACTTTCAGTTGCCTTAAGTGGACAATAAAACTAAAGGGGATTGTGTGTATTATTAATTTTTTCTTAAAGTTGAGTCAGATCCGTATGTGCTGGATGTGAACTCATGAATTTTCTTTTTCTGTATCCTTGGCCATTGTGTTTATGATTATTGTGGTGGTTGACCTGGATTGTTTTTCTGAGTAGGAAACACCCTCAACAGATAAAAATCAACGCTTATCTTGGCTTTGCAGTAAAAATCCCAAAATAGCATAAAAGTTTTTAAGGAGTGAACAAATCTGTAGAAATCAGAAAGGAAATATGTATGTATTTTTAGAAATCTCATTTGAATTCAGATTGTTTTTTGACCTCTACTATATATTTAAATAGGTACTAGTTTTCTATTTTAAGCCTCCATCATTGCTGTGGTTTTTAAACAACAAAGCAAAACAAAATAAAACAAAAATCCCAAGTGGAAAAAAAAAAAACCTAACTGTAACTCCAGAGATATTTAAAAGCATTTCTGTAGAGACACAGATGTAGAGAACAAACAGAGAACAAACGTATGGATACCAAGGGGGAAAGGGAGGTGGTGGGATGAATTGGGAGATTGGGATTAACATCTATACACTATTGATACTATGTATAAAATAGATAACTAATGAGAACCTACTGTATAGCACAGGGAACTCTACTCAGTGCTCTGTGGTGACCTAAATGAGAAGGAAATCCAGAAAAGAGGGGATATATGTATACACATAGCTGATTCACTTTGCTGTACAGTATAAACTAACACAATATTGTAAAGCAACTATACGCCAATAAAAATTAAAAACAAATAAAAACAGTTCTGTTCTACAGTGGGAATCAGAAGGAAAATATAACCAACATTGATTCTAAAAGTTTGAATAGAAAACCTTGATAATCTCAGTCATGTTTCCATGGATTTCATTAAAGAGACATTCCAGCTCCATGTTACTCATTACGATTTATTTATTAAATTTAATTAAATGTAATTCTAATGTTAGTCTAAAATATTAGGTCTCTAATGACTATTAGTGGTTTGATATTAATTGCGAACTTAGAGCATTAGGTACCATGCAGGACAGAAGCCACAGCCTGTGTCCTTGCTGGCACATGGGGAGCGATGTAGGAGCAGGGCCATGCATGTGACATGTGCAAGGGTGGACACCCGAGGAGGTTAGAAATAAGGTGGAAGGTATAAGAGAGCAAGATCATAACTGCGTGTGTGGTTGAGAGTCTTTTTTAAACACCAGGGCTTTTGCTGTGTCCTTCTTCAGTCCCTGGAGCAATTGGGCATATATAGTAATGTCCCAGGTGTCCCCAAGCTGAAATCACTCTGGCTTTCATATACCTGTGGCCTTTCGTGCAACCTTTATTTCTAATGCTTTATCTTTTATATACTCAACTTCCGCTTTTGGTTCTCCTTTGCAGCAGAATCACTCTTGTAGATTCATCTTCTTGACCACAGCTTGGCCACCCCTCCCTTCTTTGTGCTCTTTAGGTGTACACTCTTCTCAAATGCTCAATACATTAAAAGAAATTGATGCCACAGCACTGTTACCTTCCAGAGATCCCATTTCAAGTCCTAGTTCTGTTGTGTGTAGCAGTAATAAATAGACCAGTGGGGGATTTAGGGGTTGGCCGGACAAGACACATATCTAAATCCTTCAGATATGGAAACAAAGGAACACAATTTCTAACAGCACTCCTGGGCATACCTAACAGATTCCTTTTTTTTTTTTTCCTCATTAAAATTTTTAACGAGTCTCAAATTCTGTGACAGATTTTTGGTCAAGTTGTTTCCATTAGAAAGTACTGAGTTTAAAAACTAATAACTTAAAACTGCCACACACAAAACAAATGGTCCACAAAACATTCTCCTTTCCTTCTGAAGGTTTTACTATGCATTGTTATCATTAACCGGTCTTTTGCTATTAAACTTAAATGGCCAATTGAGACAAATAGTTCTGAGGCTGTTCTTCCACCACTGATTAAGACTGGGGTGGCAGGTATTGGGGATAATATTCATTTAGCCTTCTGAGCTTTCTGGGCAGACTTGGTGCCCTTGCCAGCTCCAGCTGCCTTCTTGCCACTGCTTTGATGACGCCCACAGCAACCATATGTCTCATGTCATGAACAGCAAAATGGCTCAGAGGAGGATAGTCAGAGAAGCTCTCAACACACATGGGTTTGCCAGAAACCATATCAACGATGGCAGCATCACTAAATTTCAAGAATTTGGGTCCATCTTCCAGCTTTTCCCCAGAACAATGATCAGTCTTCTTCAGTTCAGCAAACTTGCGAGCAACGTGAGCTGTGTGACAATCCAGACAGGTGCATATCCAGCACTGATTTGGCCTGGATGGTTCAAGATAATCACCTGAGCTGTGAAACCAGCTGTTTCCATCGGTGGGTCATTTTTGCTCTCACCAGCCACATTGCCATGACGAACATCTTTGACACGTTCTTGACATTGAAGCCCACATTGTCCCCAGGAAGGGCTTCACTCAAAGCTTCATGGTGCATTTCAACAGACTTCACTTCAGTTGTCACGTTGACTGGAGCAAAGGTGACCACCATGCCAGGTTTGAGAACACCAGTCTCCACTCGACCCACAGGAACAATGCCAATACCACCAATTTTGTAGACGTCCTGGAGGGGCAAACGCAAGGGCTTGTCAGTTGAGCGAGTTGGTGGCAGGATGCAATCCAGAGCTTCATGCAGTGTGGTTGGTTCCACTGGCACTGCCATCTTTACAGGTGACTTTCCATCCCTTGAACCACAGCATGTTAGCACTTGGCTCCAGCATGTTGTCACCATTCCAGCCAGAAATCGGCACAAATGCCACTGTGTCGGGGTTGTAGCCAATTTTCTGAATGGAGGTGCTGACTTCCTTAACAGTTTCCTCGTATCTCTTCCGGCTGTAGGGTGGCTCAGTGGAATCCATTTTATTAACTCCAACAATTGGTTGTTTCACACTCCGAGTGTAGGCCAGAAGGGCATGCTCAGGGGTCTGCCCATTCTTGGAAATACCTGCTTCAAATTCACCAATGCCAGCAGCAACAACCAGGACAGCACAGTCAGCCTGCGATGTGCCTGTAATCATGTTTTTGATGAAGTCTCTGTGTCCTGGGGCATCAATGGTGGTCACATAGTACTTGCTGGTCTTGAATTTCCATAGGGAGATATCAGTGGTGATACCACGCTCGTGTTCAGCTTTCAGTTTGTCCAAGACCCAGGAATACTTGAAGGAGCCCTTTCCCATCTCAGTAGCCTCCTTCTCTAACTTTTCAATGGTTCTCTTGTCAATCCCACCACATTTGTAGATCAGATGGCCAGGAGTGGTAGACTTCCCTGAATCTACGTGTCCAATGACAACGATGTTGATGTGGGTCTTCTCCTTTCCCATTTTTGCTTAGGTTTAGCAGTGGTTTTCATGACGCCTGTGTCCTGGCGGCAAACCCGTTGCGAAAAAGCCAGATTCCTTTTAAAATCTCATTTCTTTCTCTTTATTGCCTTTTCCTTCTTCCCCTCCCCCATCTTTTGCTGTCCTTCACCCTAACACGTTGTGATAGAGAGTTTTCTTAGTTCAGAGACTAAGAATTTAGCTGTATTGATTTGTCACATTGCACCTGCTGAAATCCTAATGGAAAAAAACTTGGCACATGAAATAGAAGTCAGTCTGATAAAATTAAACCTCACAAATTATGCAGCTGCTGTGTACATAGAGAACGCTATCCGAATCTTCATCACTGACTGCTTCAATATTCTCATTTTACATCTTGGCTGTTTTCACTGGGCTTGCATTTTGCATGTTGGGAAAGTACATTTTGGGATGGTCATTTCATCCTGCAGAAGCAGACACTTGATTCATATGGCTATGTGATTGCAGCTGTAACTTACGTTCATGTAAAGTGTGGTAATTTACAGATGATTATGTGTAGAGCTGACGCAGGTACAGCTTCTGCAGAGGAGGAACTGATGCCAAAGAGTCACTTTGTGTAGGTGGCTCAATCCCGAGGGACTGTGAGGCCGAGGGGGACGCACCCATCTTTAGGGGCAAAAACATCATTTAAAGGAAGAATGATATTAGCGTACTTTCTGGGGGGTAACTCTGAAGAGTTTTACTTCTTCCTAGGATCTCTGATTTTTTTATTTTATTTTCTTTTATGGCCACAATGTTTGCAAGGCTGAGACTGAGCTGTGCTTGTGCCAACTTTGGAGAAATTTAGGTAGATGAACTTGTGAAAAAGCTATTTACGTAAAAACAAATGTCACCTCATGTTAGGGATTTCTACCTCCTTTTTAAATTTCTTCATTCACACGTGTATTAAGTGCTTACCAAGTACAAGGCCCAGTTTAGGAGCTGGGGATATAGCAGTTCCCTTGCTCACATGGAAGTTCATTCTAGTGAAAGGACACAGATTAAAAAAAATGGTTAATAGTTCACAAATCACTTGGTGCTCCATGCTATGGAAACAGTAACGCAGGGAAAGAGAATGCTGGGTTGAGGGGTGAGTTCCTATTTTACGCTGGGTAATCAGAGATGGTCTCCAAGGAGGGGATGTTTGAGCAGACCTGATGGAAGTGAGAGGGTGAGCTGTGATGTTTGGGGGAAGAGCAGGTATAAAGGTAGGAGGTGGAAGCACGGTGGTGTGTTGGAAAAAGTAAGAACAGTGAATGGAGAGAGTACAGGGCAGAAGAGGTGGGGCTTGGAAGAAGCAGGAATCATAAAAGGTCTTTTAGAAGATTTTAAGAATTTTGACTTTCACTAACCGAGACGAAAAGTGTGATGGTGTCTGGTTTATGTTTTACAAGTCCTGTCTGGTCGCTGTGTTGAGAATAGGCTGTAGGAGGCAGGGGTGGATGCAGGGAGCCCCATCAGGTGTCAGGGGCAGTTATCCAGGTGGGAGACGATGGGGTTTGTGCCGTGGTAGTGATAGTGGAAGAGATCGGAAGAGGTCACGTTCAGAATATATTTTGGAGGTGGAGCCACCAGGATTTACCTTTGGGATGTGGGTCATAGAAAATACAAGGAGATAGGGCTTCCCTGGTGGCGCAGTGGTTAAGAATCTGCCAACCAATGCAGGGGACATGGGTTCGAGCCCTGGTCCGGGAAGATCCCACGTGCCGCGGAGCAACAAAGCCTGTGTGCCACAACTACTGAGCCCACGTGTCACAACTGCTGAGCCTTGTGCCACAGCCACTGAAGCCTGCATGCCTAGAGCCCGTGCTCCGCAACAAGAGAAGCCACTGCAATGAGAAGCCTGCGCACCGCAATGAAGAGTAGCCCCCGCTCGCCACAACTAGAGAAAAGCCCGTGTGAAGCAACAAAGACCCGACGCAGCCAAAGATAAAAATAAATTAATTAAGAAAAAAGAAAATACAAGGAGATAAATATCCCTTTTATTTTTTTTTTGTCTGAGAAATTGGTCAGTGAGTAGTAATTTATGGAAACGGGAGAGGCCCAAGGAGGCATGGGTGTTCTGGGGAGAATCAGGAGTTTGGTGTGGGACTGGTTAGGCTTGAGATGTCTATCAGACATCCAAGATATGTGAAGAAGGTAGGTGGATCCATGAGCCTGGAGATCAGGAGACAAGTCTGGGCTGGAGTCAGCATAGAGAAGGTATTTAAAGCCATGAGACTGGTTGAGATCTAGTCAGTGTGGGTATACACAGGAAAGTAAAGAAGTACAGTGACTGAGCCCTAAGCCACCCCAAAGTTAGGCAGATGAGAACCAGCCATACATGCTAAGGAGGATTAGCCAGTGTCTTAGTTTCATACAGCTGCCAAAACAGAGCACCAAAACCTGAGTGGCTTCAAACAACAGAAGTTTATTGTCTCACAGTTCTGGAGGTTAGAAGTCTGATTCAAGGTGTTAGCAGGACCATGCTACCTCTGATGGCTCTAGCGGGGGAGTTCCTCCTTGCCTCTTCTAGCTTCTGGCGTTTACTGGCAGCACGTGGTGTTCAGTGGCTTGTAGATGCATCACTCCAGTCACATGGTTATCTTCTCCCTGTGTATCTTCACTTCATCTTCCCTCTGTGCCTCTGTGCGTCCAGATTTCCCCATTTCATAAGGACACCAGTCGTGTTGGATTAAGGCCCACCCTAATGACCTCACCTTAACCTGGTTATATATGGGAATCTGCAAAGACCCTATTTCCAAGCACGGTTACATTCTCAGGTACTGGGGGTTAAGACTTCAACGTATCTTTTGGGGGGACACAATTCAATTCATAACAGCCAGCGAGGTGGTAAGAGAACCAGGAGAGTGTGGTATTCTGGAAACCAAGTGAAGAATGTGCTTCCGACAGGAAGGATGGATAAACTGAGTCAGATGCTGGTGATGGAACAAACAAGATGGGGACTGAGGACTGACCGTTGGCTTGACCATGTGGGGGTCATTGGTGTCCTTGCCATGAGTGGTTTCAGTGAAGTGGTTAGGCTGAGAATCGGATTGAAGTTCAAGAGAGAATGGAAACAGAGGAGTTAGAGAAAGCAAGTGTAGACAGCTTTTTGAGGCATTTTGCATATAAGGCATGAGAAGAATGGGGTGGTGGCAGTGGAGAGACCAGAGTTCAAAGGAAAAATTTTAAAACAGTGGGAGAGATAGCAGCATGCTTATATACCAGTGTGGAACAACACAATAGAGAGGAGGAATATTACAGAGAAAAGGGGACAATTTCTAGAACGATGCCTTTGAGGTGGCAAGAGGGTGTGGAATGTAATAGCCATGCAGAGGAAGGCTGTGTGGACAAGCCTGCCAGGTGATTCTTACGCACGCCCAAGTTGGAGAGCCGCTGTTCAGATGATCTCTAGGACCTTTTAAAATTCTATGTCTTGTGATGTATTTTACCCCATTAGTTGAGAATGAAATCCCCCTTTTGTTTAGAATAATGATTACTGCCTAATGTGCACGAAGAATGAGTTCAGATGGATATGACCACAGAGTATGTACAAGGAGTTGTGCCATAGGGGATGGTAGCTCTCCGACTGTGCTTTACTCTCAGGGCCTTAGTAAGCTGTACTGTCTCTTTAAACTACAATTTCTGCCATTTAGAGGTGCCTCTTCAGCATTGCCTGGAAGATCTGGCTCTGTCTCCAACTGCTATTTTTAGATGACCCTGCATCAGACCCCAGTGGAGTGAAGAGCATGTCATGGGGGCTTGAAATATTTGTATCTGGCGGGACTCAAATGCTGTATGACAAATTAATGTCCTAATACCCAAATGCTATTATATCAAATTTGTGTGTATTGAGTTAACATAAAATATGACCTAGGACTTCCATTAAAACTTTCCAAAGAAAACCCCAGTTTGGCTTGTCTGAGGACTGTACAATTTTATTTTGTTCCCTCAAAATTGTAGCTAAAGGTTGGTATTATCACCTTAATGTGATTGCTCTTTGACTCACTTTTATTCCAAAATACACAGTTTCCAATAAGAGAGCCATACCTTCTTTCTTGAGTCAATGAAAGTTCACTTTCATTTTCGTAATGTTAGAGGACTGAAAAAAGTTGAGACAACGGAGAGTTTTAATCAAAGCAGGCAGCAATTGACTTCAGTTTTAGTAAAATAACTTGGTGTGAACAGATGTTTGGCCAGCACAGAGAATTATGCTTTACTACCTATTAATTTGAGAATATTGACTGCACATTATTTGGTAGAAAACATGAGATTAGCAAGGTTATATATATCCCATACTCTCTGAGGTTTACATTTATCAAGAGGACATTTATCCCCCTTTCCCCTTTGAAGTAGTCAGAAAGGATTTGAGTTACCTTTCAGTCCTAGAAAGTATTCCCCTAGTTTCTCTGAATGTGTCTAAGGGAATTTGGAGTGAGACTTACCTTTTAGTACCCTGGGTTTTTGTATCCTGCTTATGCTCGTGTCAAATGTTAACTTTTTCCCTTTGGGGCATTTGTCAACATCCCACAGATGAGTGTCTGTCTGTGCCCACCACGGGAGATGCAGAATTTGAGGAGTGCAGGGTCTCGTGGGGCTGACAGTCCAGCAAACAGCATTTGTTAACACATCCAGTGCGGTAAGAGCAGCAATAGATGCAGGCATAGGCGCTCTGGCTGCCTGATGAGGCGGCTTACCTGTGACTGCTGGGCGTGGTGGTCACTGGTAAGCATGGTGAATGGGGGGACGTGATAGCGGAGCTTTCCCAATATGTGATCTTTTAAATACTTTATAATAACTTATATCAATAATAATATTTCACAATTTTATATTTAATTACTTTTGTATCCTTTTATTTTATCCTCATAAATACTCTACATATAGGCAGACTGGGAGAGAAAATCAAGGCTTAGTACCTTTGACCTGCCCAAGTTCAGATGTCCTGGGTTTAAGGCTCGTCTCCTATACTTACCAATTGTAAGTACAAGTATAGGAGCTAAGCCTAAAACCCAGGGCATCTGAGTCCTGGTCCAAATGTTTTACACCCATAGGTAAGGAAATCCTTGGTTCTGAAGTGAACCAAATCAGGCCTAGAACAACTGACAGTTCGGCAATCACTTAAAGGATGTTTGAACTGTTTTTAAGTATCCTTGAAATTGTAAATCTTTAGCTGCAACTCTGATACTATGATAGCTTTGCGAAGTTTGAAGAAAGTTTAGTTTGAAGTTTTGGACTGAGATAATTTTGTGTTTAATGTAGCATTTGATAAGCATGCCGTAAAATAATGTTGGTTCTTTTAGAAGAAGTTACTTTAAAGATGCATTATAGGGGTTCCCTGGTCGCCCAGTGGTTAAGAATCTGCCTGCCAATTCAGGGGACATGGGTTTGAGCCTTGGTCCAGGAAGATCCCACATGCCGCGGAGCAACTAAGCCCGTGCGCCACAACTACTGAGCCTGCGCTCTAGAGCCGGTGCTCCGCAACAGGAGAAGCCACTGCAATGAGAAGCCCGCGCACCGCAACGAAAGAGTAGCCCCCGCTCACCGCAACTAGAGAAAGCCTGTGCGCAGCAACGAAGACCCAATGCAGCCAAAAAAAATAAAGAGACTGAAAGACCTGAAAATCCTGAAATATTGAAAAAAAAAATGCATTATAAAACTTAATGCATGCTTTGTTGTTTCCAAAGGAGAAGTTTTTGGCTTGTAGTTTCTCAAATATGAAGTGTTATGGTAGATAGCTTTTCCCCCTTCTCTTTACCCATATTTTAAAGCCACATCTTTTTAAGTGATTGAAGCCATTTTGTGTGTGTTTGAAATTATTTTTGATTACTTTAAAACTTGCAGTGAAACTTTATCTGATAGACTAGTTGAATGCCATGTTAAGCTAAAGCATCTTCCAAAAATCTAGAAGAGCAGGAATGGATCATATGTGTTTCTTCTGGAGCAGAGAGAGTGTGCTGCTGTCAGGATCACAGGCAGAATGAAAGGAGATGAGCCCAACATATTTGACCCAACCCTGGCTCTTGACCGGAATGGGAGGAGCTGATGGTCTGTGGCACTGGTAGCCTGGTCCCACAGCCTCTAGAATGAATGTTACTCATTTTGATAATAGCTGTTCTTAGTCATATTTCTGAGAAAACACACAAAACTGATTGCAGTTGACTATAAAAATGTTTTTAGTTATATATATGACTATAACTAACTTTTACTTTTATAGTCATATATATATATATATTTATATATGTGACTATAAAAATGTTTGTCCTGTTTTTAGTTAATTGATGTATCTTCCCATAGACATAGATTTAAAGTTAGAAATTTCCCCTTTGGTAGTGGAGTAAACTGATGTTCAGGACTATCTGATTTACTGAAGAAATTTGGAGAAACAAGTCTAGTTTTAAACATTCTTTTCGTGTCATATTACATTGTGAATAAATTAACAGTACAGGCATTTCTAATAGAGTCTTACTGGGAACTCAGACTTGGGGAGTTAATCGGCTATTGGGGTCATCCAGACTCTTAACAGAGCTCAGATTTGGGAACCAGTTCATAGTAAACTGTATCTCTGGCTATATGTATAAGCTAAGGCAAGGATCCAAAGTGGACTATTTGACATTTCTTGGACATGCCCAGTGTCCCTCTGCTGCCCTCTTTCAAAGTGTTGTTTTCTCTACCCTAGGTATCCAGTCACCCTGTTGCTACTTGCTCAAAAGCATTACCCAGTCTTACAGCAAGAGTCAAAAAGCAACGCTCTTCAGGAAATTGTACTCCCACCTAGGTGTCATCTCTCTTTTCTTTGAGACCTCATATTACCTCTGTGCTTTTTAAAATGGAATTCCTTTATGTGAAAATCCCCACCATGGTCCTGGCACAGAGACACTGAGGGAATGTCAGCTCTCCATCTCTCCGTTTTATTTTGCCTTATTTTGTGGCTAGTTGTGTGTATGACTGTTTTGCTTTTAGCAGTTAATAAAGTTGATCTTTTCTGCTTATTTTAACAATGCTTTGTTTTAGAAAATACATTATACATGCAAAAGACTATAAATTAAATGCACATTTTAAAGAATGATAAAAATAGCATCTGCATACAAATTGCTGAGCTTAAGAAAGAGGTGGCCAGTACCGCATGGAGCCCTCTGTCTTAGTCCATTTGGCTACTATCACAAAAATGTCGTATCCTGGGGGGCTTAAACAACAAACATTTATTTCTCACAGTTTGGAGGCTGGGAAGTCCAAGAGCAAGGAACTGGCAGGCTCAGTGTCTGGTGAGACCCACTTCCTGGTTCATAGCTGCCTTCTCCCTGTGTCCTCACATGGCGGAAGGGATGAGCGACTCTCTGGGGCCTCTTTCATAAGGGCACTAATCCCATTTGTCAGGGATCCTGACCTAAGCACCTTCCAGCGTCCCCCACCTCCTATTGCTGTCACATTGGAGATGAGGATTTCAGGATGTGAATTTTGGGGTGACCTAAACATTCAGGCCATAACGCCCTCCTTGACCACATTCCTCTCCCACTCAAGTAACTGCAGTCCTAAATTTTTGTGTTTGTAATTTCCTTGCTTCCTTTTGTAGTTAATCTGCAGGTGGATGATTCCATAAACAATGTATTTCTTGATTTTATGTCTTTTTTTTTTTTTAAATAGAGTTTTTTTTTAAAATTATTTGCTTTATTTATTTATTATTATTTTTAAAATTTTATTTATTTATTTATTTATCCATTTATGGCTGTGTTGGGTCTTCGTTTCTGTGCGAGGGCTTTCTCCAGTTGCGGCGAGTGGGGGCCACTCTTCATCGCGGTGCGCGGGCCTCTCACTATCGCGGCCTCTCTTGTTGCGGAACACAGGCTCCAGACGCGCAGGCTCAGCAATTGTGGCTCACGGGCCCAGTTGCTCCACAGCATGTGGGATCTTCCCAGACCAGGGCTCGAACCCGTGTCCCCTGCATTGGCAGGCAGACTCTCAACCACTGCGCCACCAGGGAAGCCCTATATCTTCTTGAACTATATACTACTAGAATAAAACCGTGTACTCTCCTGACTTGCTTTATTTCACTCAATATTATGCTTTTGGGATTGAATCCTGCTGCTGTGATTTTCACTGTTGTGTAGTATTTCAGTGTACAGTGTATCCAGTTTTTTGATAGACAGTGTGGGTGTAAATGTGAAAGAGTTCTGAGTCTAGAGGATATACCTAGGAATGGAATTGCTGGGTCTATGTGCATTTCCAGCATTTCTGAGTGTGATGCCACTTTGTTTTCCAAAGTGGTTGTACTAAGTTATTCTTCCACCAGCAGCATATACGTGTTCCTGTTGCTCCAGATTTTTTCCCTACTGCTTTTAAAGTGCCAGAGGACAGTCACCATAGGCCTGTTTGCATATCTAGTTTTTAACATTGAAACTTTCACAAATTTGGGAAATACTGGATTCAAGAATTGAGTAAATTTCCCCCTCCTCTCTGAAGTATTCTATGCTAGTTTTCATGAACAAGAGGGAGCACTGTGTAGGAGAAAGTCCAAACTGCAGTCAGGCATCCTGGAGCGAGCTCTGGCCCCACCGCTCACTAGCTTCATGATGGCAGAATGTTCTCTACCGCGAGGAACAGATAGTCATCCTTACATCATGATGTGGAGATGTCTTACACACTGTCTAGCCCATGTCAAAGCTCAGTGAATACAAGTTTCTCTATGCTTCCCATCTAACTCAGCTCCAGTGCTAATGCAGGACATTTTGAACATGGTTCATTGGTCTGCATTGTGATGAATCACCCAGAGACAACTAAGCCTCAGGACAAACAAAGCCTTTGTCTGTGTAGCCGCAGGGCAGCCTGTAGCCAAGCTACTCTGGCTGATTCTAATGTGTGTGTCACCATGATGCATCTACTTCGAGGCCTTTTGGGTAGTTTCTTTTCATTTTCATACGGGAGCCCCCTGAATTCTCTTGTAGGAATTGTGGCTACTTTTGGGGCTAATTTGGGTGTATCATGTGGACTATGGGCTTGTCATAGAGTTGGGTGGTGCAAGCAGTTGTGTAAATGGCAGTTCATTGAACACAAACCACTTAGCGTGTGCCAGACCCGTTTGAAGCACTTTATAAATATTAATTCACGTCATCCTTATAACAACTCTGTGAGGTGCTTACTGAAGGAAAATGAGACACAGAGAGGTTAAATAACACGCCCAAGTGACAGAGCTGGAGGGTGGGAAAGCCAGGATGCAGTTAGATGGATGACGGTTACCTTAAGCTAGTGAAGCAGGGGAGTGACTTTTTATATATGTCACAGGACCATTGTGTGCCCTAACCTTTGTGTGTAAATACAGCATTGACACCAAAGTTAAAAGAGTTGTCACTTTAACACCAGACCCCCCCCCCCCCCTTCCCAGCCCTGCTTCCTTTCGGTATGTGAATTAGCAGATTTAAAAAATTGTTGCTAGCTGAACATCGCCCTTTTTATAATGTCTCTTGAGGTCTCAGAGAGTTCTTACCAGTCCTCAAAACTGTAAATATTTTTTCAGGAAATATAGTAACTAAACATATCCGACCTGACACAACCTTAACAGGAACTTTCTGTTTTTCTTGTTAATAGTAATAACAATAAAAACAAACAGAAAACCAAAACCAGCATAAAAAAGAGACAATATCAGTGGGTCCAAAACCACCTTTGTACTGTTTCTAGCTCATTAGCCACAGCGTTATCTTATCACAAGTTGGTTAGAAACTCTTTTGAAAAAAGTATTTTAGAAAAAAAATTTTTTTTTCCTGTTTTGCTCATTTTGCCCTGATATCCTGAGTGTTTAGGCGTATTTGTTGATTTTTACTTTGTCTTACTTACAACACAACTCCTCATATTGGTTTCACTCAAGTCTCAGGGACACCTTTAAAAATGAACTGCTAAATAAATGCGCATACTTCCTCGGGAATTGTTATAGTAAGAGACCATTGGATGAGGTTTACAGAGATTCCAAGGGATTCGCTTATTTTTATAACTGAAAAGCGAAAACATATCTACTATCTTTCCCCCAACTACTAATGCTCATTATAAATGTTTTAAGCATTTAAACAAATAAAGAAGAAAAAACGACCTGAAATTCCCATCATCCAGAAACAATCATTGCTAATATTTTCGCGTATTTCCTTTAAGACTTTCGTGAGTGTATGTGAGTGCTCATGGACATGTAGAAAACACCTAGAAGGATGGCCACTGTTTAAAAAAAGTGGGAGATGGGATTATAACCCATAACACCTCATCCTCTTTTTTCCCTTCTCAGGAGTCTCCAAACTACAAATCTTGTATTGTACATGGTCAGGATGGTGGGGGGTGAAGAACGTTGTCAGTGAATTCTTTGTGGTGACCCCAGGTCCTTGACTTTGGTCATCAGAGGGCTAGGCCAGAGCAGATGGGTCTTGGGCCTTTCCTCTCTACGCTTAATGCCCGTGCCGCCACATTTAGTTGTGGCTCCAGCCCTCATCGGATGCAAGGAGGTGGCATGTCCACAGACAGTGGGCTAAAGAGGACCCATTCTGTAAACTCCCAGTCCCAGGCCTGGAATGAAACTGCTATTCCTGACTGTTGGTGGTTTCACTGGATTATCCATACTCTGTCGAGACAATGCCGTTTAATCTTGGTTCAAGCATCTCTACAGACTTAGCCCTAGGTACCAAGAGCTTCTGTGTGCAGGTGCCTAATTGGTGACAATCAGTTGGTGGCTGAGTTCCCCACGTAAGGAATCTCCCAGAGAAGGAGGAATTCTGCCTCCACACTGCCTTCAGACTCCAGCTGCAATATTCAGCACTTCCTGCTGGATTGGCCTTCA
This sequence comes from Balaenoptera borealis, assembly GCF_965194805.1. Lineage (NCBI taxonomy): Eukaryota > Metazoa > Chordata > Mammalia > Artiodactyla > Balaenopteridae > Balaenoptera > Balaenoptera borealis. The sequence goes on along the minus strand of NC_138866.1, from coordinate 170,732,734 downwards.
GATTTCGGATTTGCCTGCCCCTACAATCACGTTAGCCAGTTCCTTAAAATCCTTCTCTCTTTCTGTTTATGTGTATATACGTCGTATTGGGTCTTTTTTTCTGGAGACCTGACTAATACAGCAGCCATTTACATCTTTACCACTGTGGTGTTTTTAGAACTCATGTGCCACTAAATCTGTTGTTCACCTTTGGTTGTCCGTTCCCTCCCCCGCTCCCCATCCCCACAGGAAGACATTTATCATGTTTAAGAGTAGAGTGGCCCCTAAAGGAAGAAGTGCACTCTGGGAGATATTCTGAATGGCAGCCATCAGGAGCTGTCAGGGCACGTCTGTATTTACATGTTTTCCAGCCATATTTTCCCAGCATGTTGTGGATCTGTGACTTTCCTCGGAGGAATTTGGTATTCAGAAGTCAATAAACAAATTACATTGATCTGTAATGTGGGACTGTCACAGTGACTGATGGGATACCAACTCTTTCAGAACAGTATGTGAGGGAAAGATAACAAGATTGAAAGAGCCCGTGCAAATGACAAGGAATGCTGTAAGAATTCAGTGTAGGTTGTTCCTCTCGGTGGAGTTGCTGCGGCGGAAATTTTTATCTTGGAAAGCTGCTCACTTTGCATTGAAATGTGTTGATATTGTGACATACAGAAGTCTTTTGTTGAGTAGATTCTGGATGTATCAGTTGTATAAATATTCTATGGTGCTTGCATGCCCCACAAAGAAAGGAAGCTTATAAGCTATATGACAGCATCATTGTGGGATAAAAGCGGCCCTCTTGGCAAAGTAAATAATCCTTGAAGTTTATATGTTGTTTCATGATTTATTTTCAGTTGATGGCCTTTGACAACATCACTCAGGCATGTGGGAAAGGTATTACAATCTCTCTTTACAATATGAGGAAAGGAGCCTCTTGAGATGAAGTGACTTGGTCAAGGTCACAGAGAATTAAGACTCATCTCTTCTGATTCATGCAATAGTTGCTTAGATTATTTTAGGGACCAGATTTCCATAGAAGTCCAGTAGATTGTTTGGTCCCTACTATGTATTTAGCCAGTATTTACTTTATCTGAACCTTAATTTATTTTTGGGACAAAGAAGATTATATTAAAAAAACAGTTCTTTTTATAACTTCATTTGGGAAGGTATTAAATACAAAGGGATCTGTTATTGAATGAGCTTAGGAGAAACGTGAGTTTATTATTGATAGAGCCTTCTTTTGAAATAACTAGAACATTGCAAAGTCCGATAGATATTTTTCTTGCTTTCTGTCCCATTCTTCTTATCAAGTGCCTGACTGGATACCGTCTTTGGGCATAGAGCTCCCAGATAACGACATGATTCATTCAAGTATTGGCAGGCATTTTGACAAGGGATGTCTCAGTCATCACTTCGTTCATGACCATAGTCAATGTGCGTAACTTGCAACAATCTTTTATTTTTGTTCCTGAGTAAATCAGCAAGGCGTAAGTGTGTGTGTGTGTGTGTGTGTATGTATGTGTGTGTGTATATATATACTTAACTGACAGTACTGAGTAAAAGTGACTAGATTTATGATCTCCTTTCCCTCACAGTTTAGATTTGCGGCCTTTTCACTATTGGGATGTCATTAGTGATCAACTTCTAGTGTAGCTGAAAAGGCCACTTGACAGACATATGCATAAAATTTTTATTCTGTGAATCATGCTTCCTTAAAAATATAAAACTATAAAAGATGTATTAAAACTGTATGTATACTTTTTTCCCATCCAAATTGGACATTTCCCCTTTAATTATTAAAATAAAGTAGCAAATGATAAAAATCTTAAAATTAGGTTATAACCTGGCACTAAAGAATCCAAAAATTTTAAAAACAGGAAGCAAATGAGAAGTCACATGTCTGCCTTTATTTCTTGGCCAAAGAGGATTTATTTTTTTAAGAAGTTGGACATTCACAGTGTTTTTTGGTGTCTTCTGGGTTTGTGAGGACCGATGTTAATAGCATTTCGGGGTGGGTTTTCAGTTTTCAGCAGTCAGTGCTGCAAGGCTGGGATTTGACACCTGAAAGAAGACAAGCACGTTTCTTTAAATGTGTAAATTGAATTTTCCTACGAATTATGATTTGTTCAATACTTGAGCGGTCAGACTTAATCTCTGAGTGTAAATTTTTGGATTCTGTTAATTTACTGTAGTATTGCCTACAATTCAGAAACCATAAAGAAGGTTACTGACTTTAAACAAGTGGTGCAGAGTAAAAGTAATAATTTTAAAGAATTTTAAAGATACAGTTTTAATTTTAACAATTTATGGAAGCCTTTAGGAATCCAGATATATTGGAAGAGAAAAGCTTAATTTCCATTTTAGCAAAGTATTCTATAATTAACATTCTTCTGAGGATGTCTATTTTGGGTCAGTTATACCTTTTTATTTCTACCATTTCCAGTGAGCTGTTTACTGTATCATTCTTTCAGTTAATCAGTCTTTTAGTCACTCATTTTTTCACTCAATAGTTTTTGCAAGTTCCTCTCCTCCCCCCAGGAAGCATACAGGCAGTTAGGGATGACGGGATGTATACAAATGCCAATATAATGGGTGTCATAAGTGAGTTGCGCAAGAGCTGCTTTGAGTGTGCGGCTGGGAGATCAGAGAAGGGTTTATGGACCAGAGGCGTTTGAACAGGGCCTGAAAGAGTGGATTGGTGTTGGCCTACCAGCCATCAGGCAGAGCACGTTCAAAGAAAATCAAAAGCAAATGTATCCAGCTGGAAATCTCAGTGCTGAGGAAAGAATCTGTGGACAGTTATGTGAATTTATTTTCTATTCTTTTAAACTATCCTTTCCAATCTACATACTTAGGCTACAGTGCTGCGTAAATGAGCATTTCTCAGGATTTGATCTGAGGAACACCAACTATGTGAGATGTTCCTGGCCAGCAAGGGCCAAATCTGAGCAGTCCTGCAGTAAAGATCCTGTTTAACTTTGTTGATCCAAATGTATTTGATTACAGAGTACCTTCCCCCCCTTTATATTGAACAACAATTTTTTAACACCCCATGGAATCTATATTCCATGCAGCATTATTTAGGGAACATTGGTCAGCAATCATATTATCCAACCTTAGCTTTCTGTTTAAAGACATTTCCTACTTTGTTTTAAAGCAGTTCTGTAGAAAGGAGCTTCAGGTAGTGATACTTACGTTGTGGATATAGACTAGTGGGTCGAGTGCGTATAACTCACTTTACAATTCTTTCCTCCCACCTTGAACTTTGACAACTATTTTTATTTTATGGTATTTGATAGGTGATAATAGTAAGCAAATACATCATATATATATATATGATTACGTAGCCTGATGCATCTGTGTTGAATAAATATAACAGCATTGTTATTAGATACCTAATCATTACTTGTTGAAAGAATGAAGGTTAGAGAGACCTCAGTGTTCTGGCTTGGCAGATACTTGCAACCCTCTCCGTAGGAAAAATGATGATATTAAATTATTTCCATCTACAGGATTCCCATCTACAATTCTTTTTGAGTAAAAAGAAAATCTAGTTTATAAATAAATTCATAATTCCTTTAATCATGTATGTGTGTCTGTATGCACAGATATGAGTCACATGCATGTTATTTTGTTAAAGAGAAAATTAAATTTTGGAGAATGATATCTAGCAGTTGTCCCTCCTAAATGGGAAAGTTAAGTATTCAAGGAAAGGAGATAATTATCTTGTTCATTGTGCATAGAAAGCACACTTGGAGATCTTGGATTTTTATGATTGCAGGCTTTCAAAATTCTGACAAGGCTGCTTCTAAATTAGTCAATGTCAAGTGCTGTCTTTTTGTAGATTGACAACTGGTTGGTGTTGCTTCATTTTATTGAAAGAAGAAAAGCATAAAAAATGGCTCCACCATCTGTTGGATGTGAAGCATCAGACGGAAGGGTGATGTAGTATGTGGTGAGGAAAGGGTACTGCTGAGCTATAATCTCAGACCCTTTCTAAGATACAAATTTTACTACATTCGGGAAAGATAACTACTTATGTCAGATTTAAATCTTTAGCGGAAGTGGTATAAGTAGGTTGTAGGAAGACATTGGTGAAAACGTATTTCTTTCTCGTTTGTTTACAGAGCAGTCTCGCCCCCTCCCCCGCCCCTTTATTTCCTGGGAAATGTTATTTTTGAACCAGAAAGGCAAAGTCTTCCTCTGAGAACTTAATTAAATGCTTCAATGGAGTGAACTACTTTTACTTTTCATGTGGTTTAATTTTCTAAGTAAAAGCAAAGCGTGTCTGAAAGCCATTTGTTTTCGTTAAACAAAAAGTAATGTATAGCGCTTATCAGGTGGAAAAGAAAATTATAGAGTTAAGAGCTTGTGGTCTGGAGGAGGGATCCAGGGTGTGCTGATAAATGTTTAACAACTGGCTCTCTGGGAACAAAAAGTCTGATTTGCAGTATTTGCCATTTTCCGTGGTGAAAAGACTCCCACCATGGTTAATTTCAAGCCACGGACCAGACATCACAGAAGATGGAGTCCGGAAGAGATACACAATAGCATGCATTGTACAGTGCTTTCCTTTACAGTACAGTAGATGTAAATAATGCCAAGAACATTGATAATAATACACAGTGTGGTAAAATAATTAAGAAGTGATAAGATTTGAGTATTACTTTTGCTTGTATTATAATAATTTATTTAACTCTAAGTTTATATAATTTAATTTTTAAAAAATGGCTGTATTTAGCAGCTTGCCCACAACATTCCTGAAAATTTAATGATTGGCTCTGATAAGCTAGCATGAGATGGCTGCAGTTCACAGACCACTGGTGGGGGCAGACCTATGTTAGATTTCTGTGCCAACACTGACTAGCTGTTTGATAAGAGTACCTACCTGATAGGGTTGTTGGGATGATTAAATGAGATATTGAATAGAAGTCCTTAGAGTAATGCCTGACACTATAGTAAGTGCTCAATAAATGTAAGCAGTTATTAGTGTTTGATCTTTTATAGCAAAGGGAATGCAGGATGGCTCTCTCTATAGGTATCCTTCTAGTTATTTTAAACTACAGATGACCCTTGAACAATGCGAGGGTTAGGGGTGCTGTACTCTGTGCAGTTGAAAAATCTGCGTTTGACTTTGACTCCCCAGAAACTTTACCAACAGCCTACTGTTAACTGCGATAACATAAACAGTTATTTTGTATATGTATTTTCTATGTTATATGTATTATATACTGTATTCTTACAATAAAGTAAGCTAGAGAAAAGAAAATGTTATTAAGAAAATCATAAGGAAGAGAAAATACATTCACAGTACTGTACTGTATCATTGATGCAGTAAGTATATGTCATCTGTTTACAAGGTGAATCGTCTATCAGTACCTACATCAATATGGTCTTATATGATGTAAAACACTGTAGATGTTGTATGTATACAACACTAGACATCAAAAGTGAAAAGATTAAGTGAAAAAGAAATTCATATTTATTTACAGCATTGATCCATGCATTGCTCATGAAGAAGCAGCAATATGATTGCTTTGTGGTCTCCCAGTGTCATCGATAGGATTGCTCACAGTAGCCTAGCCTATACACTAATGAATGAACCATTATAAAATCTTTATGGCATACAGTGTTACAGTCATATCCATAACACAGTATTGGAAACATCGTTACATTAAAAAAAAACTCACTTACCTGAGATGATAGGCTGATAAGCAGTCTCTCCACTTAGAGAGAGAGGCATACTTTATGGTACTGTAATTCTTTGAAAGCAAAGTGATAAAACAGTAAGAAAAGGCACACATTATTAATTTTATATTAAATATCACTTACCATATGCATATATAAGGATAGACTAGTATCTACATATATTTTATGCCTTCATTACATACCTAACTTTTAATTTTTTTGATATTCCTAGGCGATGTGGTTAGTCTATGAGTTTTTTCAAGTTGTTGCAAATCTCCAAAAATTTTCCAATATATTTATTGAAAAAAATGTGTATGAGTGAACCTATGCAGTTCAAACTTGTGTTGTTCAAGAGATTAAAGCACTCATTTTTATACATAAAAATGATTTTATGTGTAAACTGAAGGTTGGTAATAAGGGGCCATAAGCTGAAGGTTGGTAATAAGGGGCCATAACCTCAATTAGTATAACCTTTTAAAATTGTATTTTTTGTTTTTAGTAAAAGAAGTTTCTCTTTCGCATAAAAAATTCTCCTTTTTCTCCATGGTTTTTTCCATGTAGTCTGGATCTTCCCTCAGTTTTATTGGAAAGGATAACATTGTCTTTATTCTGTCTGCACAATGCTATTGTGGTATTGATGCCAGAGTATCTTTGTAAGCTTTTGATACAGGAAGCATCTGTAGCTTTAGAATGAAGCTGGCAAATTATTCAGAGTCCAGAAAAGACAAGTGAACATTGAGGCTGCAGTGGGGGTTTTGGGGTTCGGAGTAAGAGGAAAAATCAGTTATTTTAAAAATAAATGATCAATAAGATAATTAAGTCTAAATCATTTAATATTAACCATTGAAATATTTTCAAATAATTAATAAGCACCATCATATTAAGTTGAACATCACTAATTTAGAATCTGAAAATTCAGATGAAAAGTCATTAAAGTTTTTTTTTTATTGAGCAAAACATTCAAATTATTTTCCCTGTCTGAAATTTCTGGATCTCATGGGTAGGCAAAATCTAGTCTAAAACCAGAATTCTTTAATGTGTAACTTTTACTTCAGTCCAGTAGATAATTTTGTTGATTGGCATGTTTATGATTTAAAGTGACAAAATTTCACTAACAGTAGTTTGAGCCAGCGGTTATCAGTGTTTTTGGCCTCAGGATCCCTTTAAACTCTTTAAGATTATTAAGGAAAAGTTTTTGTGTTTATTGATTGATATTTACCATTTTAACAATTAAAAGCTTTATAATATTTACATTTATGCATTAAAGTTTTCTGTGCTTTGTTTATAGATTGATCCTACAAAATTAAATCTTATAAAAACAGCATTGAAAGTTAGGTTGTATAAACAGTCTACCTGGGAGAATAGATACATATGTGGCTTGATTCAGTAAGAAGGAAATATAATTGTTGTTAAGTCCCAGTCCTGAACTAAAGTGTACCAGAAATGTAACTTTAATTTGCTATAACGACTTAATTTCTCCTCAAGTCCTCATTCTGGTGGGGTGATGAAAACCCAATGTAAGTAAATGTAGGATTTTATCCCCCTTTCCCCAAGATTGTGGCTAAATTACTGGGGATTTGCTGCCAGGACCTTGGAGGAGGCCTTATCTTGACCTTATCACCTGGTTCTCAAGGCCAGGCTCACACAGGTCACCCCTGAGATGTCTCTTGTTCCTTTGTCCACAGCCTTCTTGGTTCTAGTGGTTCTGTGTCCTACATGGAAGTACATACTAGGGCACTGTGGTCCCCGGACTCCGTAGGCCACTGACTCTCGGGACTGCCAGTGGCCCTTTTTCTGCCTGGACTTGGGGCTCTGAGCCAGGCCTAGGCCTGCAGTCCCCTCTCTCTATTCTCTTTATTCCCCTCCCCTCTTCATCTGAGTGATACTCTCTTAAGGGCACTTTCTCTGTGATTTTTTTTCCTCTCAAGGGCCAATCAGCATAGTCTCCTTAATGGTCTCAGGCATCAGGAGATACAAAAGCAAGGACTAGCCGGGCCTTTCTGCTTTCTTCCTTGTCATCCCCCAACGAGACTGTGAACTCTGGAAGGAGTCAGAGTGAGTGAGAGGTTGGGGAGATGGAAGGGGAAATACTGGGAGGAAAAAAATCAGTTGGCATTTCAAAAATCTTCCCTGGCCACATCATCCTATGCCTTTAAACCCTGCCAGTCACAGAGTATACCACACTTGGAGGTCCAGTGGATCCTCAGATTTTTTTATGGTTTTTAATTTATTTTTTTCTTGCTTTGCTTCTGTGAGTTCAGTGTTTTTCAAACTGCGAATTGGACCCATTCCTGGATTAGGACATTGATTTGGTGGGCTGAGACCAGCATTAAAGAAAAAAAAAGGAATCTACTAGAACAAAGTAGAAAAATGTTAGAGATCATCAGACAGAACAGATGTCTATATTGTTTGGAAACCTCCATTTTATATACACTTTGTGTATTGGGCTGTGGGGTAAGATGCATTTCTTACTGTGGGCTCTAGTCAGAGCTTTAAAAACACATTCTCAGTTGCCACTGAATTTGGTGTATCTTAAAATTTCTTGTTACTATGGAAAATGTCCTATTTTAATATTTAAAAAATATAGAGTGCATAGGTTGCAAACTTGAGTTGGCTTGACTGAAAATGTCATATTTTTGTCCTCATAGTTTGATAGGGTATAAAACTATTTTCCTTCAAAATTTCAAAGCCATACTTTTGCCCATAAGACTGATGATACCTGGGTGACCGACCACCTCTCCTGCCAGTGGAATATGCTGTGAATGGGGAGTAAATGGAGAAGGGAAAGGGCCCGAGGAGCCGGCTGGTTTTCAGATAGCCTGGTGACCCTGCTGACATTTCCAGAGCCCCCTTATATCTGGTCAACAGTTTTGACTCTGTCCATTAACTATCAACTAAGGTGTCTTTAATCTTTCCTCGCTACAGTCAGTGCTTTTAAACAACTAACATTATCTCTCTCTCTCTGTATGTATATATATGTATTTATTATATATGTGCTTATGTACATTTAAAAAGTATTTCCATTGGACCTTGGGTGGGAGGTGCTTGGTTTGCCACTTGAGTCAAACATATTGAAGCGAATATGTACAATTTTGAAGGTAATAACTATATTCCTTTTAAAATAGAACATTTCATTCAGACCTTTCACAGAGGCCCTCTTTTCTCCCTGTGCCATTAACCTGTGATGGAAAAGGGTTAAAGCTGCACATCCTTCTCTTCATCCAAGGCACCGAACACAGCGGCAGTATAGGCCTATTGGGTTTTCGTTTCATTGTATAATCAATAGCCAGAAAAAAGTACATTTAGAGAAGAGTTGGTCTGTTTTGTGGTTAGACTCTGCCTGAGGTCCCTAGGAAAGGAATGTGACTTGCTTAGAGGGAGACAGGCGGGGACAGCGTAAGTAGTTGGTGATGTTGTCTACTATGAGTTCCTTTTCTCTAACCCACACTGGTATAAAAGATGCTAATTTTGGTACAGTTTCCTTTGTTTCCCCCCAGTCTGCCTATTCTGAAACCACATCAAATGAACTATTGTACACAGTTCGGCACTGAACAAATTGAAGTATGTTGAAGTCTTCCTCTACTCCACCAGAATATATCGCTAATTGCATAGCGGAGGCCGATGGTTAAATAGCTTTTAGATTCTTGATATTACTTTCATAGCCTGTAAAGTTAGGAAACAACTGATCTGCAAATTGTCAAATAAGTAGAGTCTGTGGAGGGCAAGGAGATTTAGCCTGTGGTCCAGGATGTTTGGCGGTGGTTGCCTGGAGTGCTATGTTGAGAAGAACGTTGGGTCTTCTCTGGACCCTTCAGGAGGAGCGGTGTGCATTAGCGATGTCTGCCCTGAGCATGGGCGGTGACACACGGGCGAAGTAGAGACCAATATGCCGGTGGTAGTGGCTCTTCTTCCTAGTTTCCCACAATTTATTTGATTTGATTTCTGGCCATACATTTTTCTGTGAGACTATAACATTTTTACCAAAAATGCACAGCTGGGTATAATATCACATTTTTAGGTTTGCGTAGGTCTTTCTAAAAAATAGAATTATGCTTCCCCCTCTTCCTTTAGGCTTTAAATAATTATTTTTATGGATACTGAGTATTTGCTATAGGTACTATATTTATTATTATTTTTAGCAAAGGAAGATAATGTGATCTTTCTTGTGTTTCTAATGTTCTGTTTTCCTAGGAACTTTGTTTTTAATATTTTTCAGACCGTGGTAATGCCTCAGACACTTGAGTCCCAGATCTGCGTGTGTTCTCTTGGCTCTAGTCACCAGCACCTTTTGGTGGTTCCTGGGCACGAATCACAGAGCTGCCCAGCTGCACGTGCGCCCCTGTTTGTACATTCCCACGGTCAATGTCGGCAACAGCATAGGGCACAGACTCTCCTCTACCAGCTCATATTTTTCTTAAACAGCATCTGGGGTGTGTGTGTGTGTGTGTGTGTGCGTGTGCGTGTGTGTATTAATTACTCACCTTTTACAGAGTAATTCAAAATCTAGGTGACATGTTCCAATAGCTGATAAGCATTTCATAGTGTGGTCGGTTTTCTGTGTAATCCCTTTGATCATGGCCTCTTTTGTAAACACACGATAGAGGTTACAATGGAGTCCCGCCGAGGAAGTAATTCAGAGGGTGGCAAGTTTTTGACCCTTACAGACAGAAAGAGAATTTGGTAAATCGTTAGGTTAGTGACTGCCCTTTAGAGAGCCAGGGGTTTGCTTTCTGTACCTCCTTTCAGCTGGGCTTGTATTTCATGTACGGGAGGCCTACATTATCATAATCCATTTTTCGCTTTTATGTGATCTACCAGCGGCTCTCGTAACCCTCCTTTCTGAAGAGCACTCCCCATTTACTTGCTCTAATTCACCGTCTTTTTTTAAATCATAAAAATTGATGTTTTGCAACCAGTGGCATTATATGGGAGTTGTTTATGGAGGTGCTGCAGGGAAGAATAGTGGTAGAATTAAGCACGAGATGACGGCTGGGGAGAGAAATCTATGAAGAGACATCACATCAATGACATAGCAAGAGAGTGAAAGAAGCATGTTAAACTCGAAGATACTGGAAGAATATCATGAGTAAAATTATAATATGTCTTTTGCTGACGTTGAATAGTGTTAATCATACACTAACAAGTTTTTACTTAAGGAGTCATATTAGGTAGAAAATGCCCAGATTGACCCCAATATGTAAAAAAGATATTATCTTAAAATGCTTCTACCCATTAGATGTTAATTTCCCTGTCAGCGCTCACACTAGAATATTAGAAGAAATAATGTGGAATTGTTTTTACTCAGTGTTATCATCTAGGTCTTAAAACATTTGCTATGAGAATTTCCTATTTTATACAATTTTACGCATCTGAAAGGATAACCAAAGTAGGATGGTTTTTGCAAATTATTAATAGTTATGGAATTTCCCAGGGACTTTTATTCAGAGGAAAAAAACTTCCAGGTTTTCTCCTTCTCTTACATAATATGCCATTTTCCATTATTGCTCTTTAACAAAGAAAAACCTTCCAATACAATGAACGTGAGTTTTAGAATATTCTTTTGGAGAAAGAAGTATAAATGGAGACTAGGAATGTGAGAGCCTACATGCTTTGCCCTTGAAGAACCAGGTAAAGAAGCCCAGTGCATGGCTTTGGGTGTTCAGGCCCTGTGAGATTTCCAGGTGGGAAAGAAAATGGTAGGAGAAACTCCCTGATGTGTCCGGCAAAGTGTGCTTAGGCAGCAGAAGCATTTACAAAGGAAGGCCCGTGGCAGTTTGGAGCTGGCTTCAGTTCAGATTTTTTCGGCCATGGAGGAGGTCTTCCTTAAACAAATCTGTTAACATTTTAGTTTTGGGGGGAGCACAGCACATGGTAGATGTAAACGCACCAGTTCATATTTCTGTCTGAAGCAGCTCCATCTCACCGCCCCTGAGACCCCATCCCTTCATGAGTAGGTCTGATTTGATCTAGTCTTCAAAGCTGTGCCTGACCTGTGTGTCCTCATACTGCGTTTGTCCCTGTTGCTCCTTTGCCATTAGAAACTTCTCTGTGCACAGCGCGGGGCTCCTTCGGCCCCTCCTGCTGGACGCATTTTCTTCGTGGAGGTCTGGCGGTTGTTTCTCATGTTTAGTGTGTGATGGCAGATCCCAGCCTGGGTTAAAGTCTTTCTCTCCTTCTCTCTTCCCCTCCCTTCTCATCCTGCCTCTGTCCCCACCCCAGTTTCATGCTGTTTCCTTTTCTCACTACATCTGGGCTCCAAAGCAGCCAACCTCAGGAAAGCTCTATCCGATGGGGCAGGATACACGTATGAAGAGTTGATATTACAACTGAGACAGTTTTCATTTCTTTTCATGATTCCGCTGTCATTCCGTATGGCACACGTTGGCATCCTGCTTCTTCCTGCCTTGGAGGCAGACTGGTGGTCCTCAGTCCACACTGGTGCGTCCTGCCCGTGGTTCATGGCCGGGTCGGCTCTGAGACCCCTTTTGATTGATGGGTGTCCATGATGTGCTGGTTGTTAGATAGGTTGAATACCGCCCCGTGGAGAAGACATTACTAGTGTTACTGTCACAAATTCCGTATTTCACATATTTGATATATTTATTCATTTTCTGTCTGTTTGCTTGACCTAGCGATAAATGGGAGAGGGGTGTTGAAATCTCTCACCATATTGGTGAATATGCTAGTTTTCCCTGTCATCAGTGTTGCATGCACGTGCACACAATCTCTCTCTCTCTCTCTCCCTCTCTCCTTATATATATGTATATACATATATACACACACACATATTTTAAAAAAATCTACATTTAAGATGATGCTTTTTTGGCGACTTGAGCCTTCATCACTATATAGTGTCTCTATTCTTAATAATGCCTTTATTTTAAAAGTATATTTTGTCTCATTTTAATATAGCTATTTTATAGTGGAGTTAAAAAATATGACTATATATTGATCTTTTAGCTAGCAGATGTAACCCATTTACATTTTTGTGATTATTGAATTGTTTCTCCCAACTGTTAAATTTCCATTTGTCTCGTTTATTCTACGCTGCTTTTTGTTTCTATTCTTTCTTTTTTAAAAATTTTATTGAGTTAGAGTTTTGGCACTTTTAAAAAATTTGACTTTTTCCCTTTTATAGGATTTGAATTTATGTGTTATATTTCCATTCTTTGTGGTTACCCTTAGAATTTTATCACATTTATTTAAGCACAGTTTAAAATTCAGTAATGTCTTAACCTTTCTCATGAAGAACAGAAGGACCTTAGAATGCTTTATTTTCATGCTACCTTCTCATTTTACCATCAGATGTTTTAGCTTTGTCTTTTTCCATACAATGTTGTGTGTATGTGGGCGTGTGTATGCGTATGCATGTGTGTGGTGCATTGCATTTAGCGTTTTATTTGCTTTACCATTCCTTTTTGCATTTTAGCTTGTCCTTCTGGAATTATTTTCTTTTTTTGCCGAATTGCATCCTTTATAAGTAGCTTCATAGACGACCCTGGTGGTGGTAATCTCTCTCAGGGCCTGGTTATTTTTAAATGTTTTATTTTTCACTTTTTAAAGATAATTTTAAATGATGTGAAACAATCATTATTGCTACAAAATGGAGTTGTTCTAATTTGGGAGATACTTAAAATTATGTTCAAACCTTCTATCATCTCCCCACTATCCAATATAGTTATGATCTTGACCCTTGGATAAAATTACTTCCTTGGGTAAAATCAGAGCATAAAAAGATGGTCCAAAGAAAAGTCATCAGGCCCTCACCTGACTCAGAAAAGCAGAACTGAAGAGTCAAATTAATAACGTGAGGTCAGAACTTTTGCCTTTTAAGTGTTCTTAAGAGATAAAGTTGCATTTTCTTAAAGCAGATAATATACTAAAAATGTTAATACAGTACCTCTTTCATGAATGATAAGTTGTTAGGCAGAAGAGGGCCTAAGGTCCCCAAGACTGCCCCCAGGTTTGATGATTCTCTAGGAGGCCTCCCAGGACTCAGCCTAGAGTCATACTTGTGGCTATGATTTATTACGGCGAAAAGATACAAAGCAAAACCAGCCAAGGGAAAAGGCACGTGGGGCAGAATCCAGAGGAAACCAGGCATGGGGTTCCAGAGTTCTGTCCCAGAAAGTCACACGGGACACCCTTAGCTCCCCCAGCAATGAGCTGTGACAGCACGTGTCAAATGTTGCCAACCACTCAAGCTCGTTAGAGACTCAGCTCCCAGGGTTTTTAACCGGGGGCTCTTTACAGAGGCACCTCTGCCTGGCATGTACCCAAACTCCAGACTCCCAGAAGGAGAGCAAGTGTTCTGCATCAACCTTACTGTTTGTACAAACAGCTTAGGCACAGTGTTCCACCCTTATCAACTAATGGTGGTGGGGACCCTCCCAGAATCCAAGTTCTTAGACACTAGCCAAGGGCCAACCTTGAAAGCTGGCTTTTCATATATAGCGTTTGGGCCTGCTCTATTTACTCTTTTCTGCACAGGGCCCATCAGTAAATAATGATATAATAACAAATGCTTTTGACACCTGAGTTCTGTTCTCAGATTTTCTAGTTTGAGTAGAACTGTAACAGTGGTCGGAGAAACAAAAAACTGGAGAGGGTGGGTAGACTTAGGTGCTGGTGAGGAGGAGACTCAGACAGGCATCATTGACCCGCACTGTGGCACAGGATTAGAGGGAGATGGCAGGCCATTTGACTCTGCCAGGCAGGTGAGAATGAAAAAAGAGATCAGAGATCTTTTTCTGGAAGGTCTCTTGGAAAATCTTGAAACAGCTAGCAGTTGGAAACAGCTAGCCGTCTTAAAATTAGCGGCCTCCTGTAATGTTAGAGATCTATTATGTAGGGACCCCAGCCTCAGCACTGCGGGTATTTTGGGTGGGGGCGTCCTGTGCACTGCAGGAGGTGGAACAGCATCCCTGGCCCCTGCTCACGAGACGCCAATAGCGCCTGTCTCCTCACCGCCTCCCCCGGTTGTGACCACCAGACATGTCTCCTGACATTGCCTGTCGCTGGCTACCCAGAGATTAAGAACCATTGTATTACTACAGGGTTTACAGTAAATAAATTCATAACGATCTTAGCTTTATCTGTCTAAGTGGTTTACTCATATCTCACATTTATAGTAGTTTTCCATTGATAAAGCTCTTTCATGTGTCTCTAGCAAGAAGCTATATAGATGAAGGCAATGAAGGCAATGAGACACAGAGGTTAAGGCACTTTGCAGTAAAGCAAAGAGAAAAGTAATAGTAGAAATAATAGTAATAATAATATTTTTTGTTATTAATAATAGATACTTGATTGAGTGCCTATGACGAGCCAGACGCTGTTTGAAATGCTTTACAGGTGTTCATTTTGCAACAAGCATAACAAGTGCTATCATTGTGTTGCTTTTACAGATGAGGAAATTGAGGCCAGAGAGATTAAGAAACCTGCCCAAAGGCGCACAGTAGGTGGAAAAGCCAGGTCCAGACCCAGGCCATTTGGCTCCAGTGCTCTCGTGACCCCTGGGCTCTGGATAAAAAGTGAGAGGTTCTGGATTCTTGCTCTTCTCTGTGTTCTGTCTCATTACTATCTCTGTGGAGGTTGCCATTTGCTTATTACACTGCTTTCCTCACTCCGCCCAGCTCTGGTCTCCTGGTTTACATACAACTTTTCCTATATTCTTGTAGACTGAATCTCACAGAGATGAAAAAATTGGGAAGCCCTCTTTTTGTGACCTAACTTTGCTGTTTCAGTTGTAGTCTTCTGTGATTATCTTGATTCTTTCTCTTTTTATTTATTTTTAATGTAGCATTTCATCGAAATCTGGATTTGTTGCAGCTGTCAGCCTAATCTTGACGCATACGCTTCGTCCAATTCCTGCATATTTCAGCTAAGAGGCTTCTGTTTATGATGCTTAAACATTTCACGATATTCTTCAGATCTTTCCACCAGCTCCCAATGTGTTATTTGTCATGGTTCCATGATTATATTTTATTATCCAGGAAATATATTAATGTACCAATTTATCCACCCCATCTTTTGTTTTTTTTTCTTTTTACTTTTTTCCTGATTCCTTTTGAACATGCGTTTTTCATGCCCCCCCATGCCTTATGCCCCAAGTTCTGTCCCCTAATATGGACGAGGAGAAAATGTCATTCTTCCTCTAAGCCTAGTGAAGAAATCATCTTTCCTGGAGCTTTCTTTTCAAGACATTTATTTTAGGAAGACCTTCTACAATCATTTAAATGCAGTATTTGTGTAGAGCTAGAATTAACTGTATGGTATCGTCAATTAGTTTTAAAATGCTTTGCTTCTCTGTTCCTATGATCCCATGAGGGACCACTGAGCCCTCAGTTTATTTCTGGGTCTGTTTTTCTTTTGTGGGTGGGGCGGTGAGTGGGTGGGAGTTGAGACTATGACTTCAGAGCAGAATATCATCAGATTAGTTTAGATGGACATTGCTACATGGACATGATGTTGAGAAATCCAGGATTTTCAGATGTGTCCACTTTGGCAAAATTCATTAGGTTTCTCCAGATGTTGTAATTATTATTTTTTATGTAAGCAGTGTGTGCTGCCACATCTGTAATTACATTTACTACTTCTGTGTCTCATGGTTCCAACTCATGAGACCATTCCACTCTCTTTTGATTGTTAGGCACTTTTTCCTAAGACCCTAGTCACTTGAATTTTGCTAGCTCTGAAGATAACTTTGGTCCCCAAAGCCTTAGGTTTTAATCCATTGTAGTACTCATGACTACTAGTAGTTTCAGATATGAATTCCTCCTTTCCTTGGCATTTTATATTGTGGTTATTAATACTAAGTTGAATTTTTCTTCTGGATCAAAAATTTGGATAGTTTCTTCTTGTTATTCATCTTTAGAGAAAGTTATGTTACCCATTATTACAAAATCATTGAATTTTAGGATTGGGAAGGATATTGGAAAAAGTGCAAAGTATTACAATCTGTTTATAGTCCCAGTATAATTGCTCAGCATGTCAGTATGTTTGTTGCTTTGGCCGTCAGGTGAGCAGAGTATGTCCTCTAAAAAGAAAGAAAGAAAGAAAAAAGCAGAAGCTTTTCAATTTGTTTTTCTTTTCAGTGTAAAACCTTGTTCCAAATAGAACTTAGTATGCGTTCCCAATATCAAACGTGTTAAAGTGGTGTTTTATTTATATGCATGTATTTTGTAAGTTCAAATCTATCACCTCTTCTCATTATAAAATCAAATGGTGGGAATAGATTATTTTCATGAAATGGTAACTTTAAAATGGGAGATATGAGTGGCAAGTGAAGTTTTGTTAGTATCCAAGTAGACATTATTTTTGCCTGGTGTGGGCCAAGTTCATGTACATACAGAGAAGCAATTGCAAATTGAATGTCCTGCGCTCCCCCAACAGTTCAATTTTCCATCTTAGAATGCTGTTTACTTAAAAATTCTGTTTAATTTTAAAATTATGTTTACTTAAAAATTCTGTTTAATATTTAATTTGTGTTTAATGTAAAATGTAATTTTTAGCTTTTAAACATAATTTTTAATTAAACATAAATGGCAGGAGAAGGTTGTCCCCTCAAAGTCTGCCCCTAAACTGAGTTAACCTGCAAGTTAGTACAGTACAGTCTCAACGGGTTAAACTTTCTGTAACATATTTGAGAGTAGATTTTAATTACAGTTTCAAACGTAGTTAAAATACATACATAACATTTTTGAATTAAACATTGTGGAAATCCTGAAAATCTCTGTGAAACTTTATTCCACAGAATGTATTTTGAAAAAAAAAAGTGCTAATTTGTTATTTTAGCTTTAAAGTGTAGCAATACATACATAATGGCTACATTTTAAAGTCCAATGAAGTTCAGCTTTCCAAGATTGAGTTGCAAACATTCTGAAACACACTGGTTGTCTGTCCAGCTTCACCTGTCTGGAGCACAGTTCAGAAGTAGCCCCCAAGTAATCTATAAAAATATCGAATCCCTGTGTCGTACACTTGAAAGTAATATAATGTTGTAAGTCCACTATACTTCAATAAATTAAAAAGAAAAAGAAGTAGCCCCCATAGTGTGTAGCTGACACGGAGTCTCTGAGTTCAGGATAAAGGGAGGGAGACACCTTGCCTATTACAGCTTCCTCACTTGAACCAGTAACTCTAGTTTTACCAACATTTCACTAAACTTGACTACTCTCTAGTTACTTACCCTGGGATAGAAGAAGGAAACCAGAAGGGAAGAAGGCTGTGCAAGGCCAACTGCTGTGTGTGAGAAATGATCTCTTTGCCAGTCCAACAGACATAGAAGTGCAACGATCTCATGGGATTTAGGCCATCCCAACCTTTGTAAACTTTGAAAGCACTACTGCTTTGTATCATGATCTGATAATGTCTGTTTAGATGACCCTGAGTTATCATGAAAAAATTTAAATTAGGTTTGTATCTGCTCTAAGAAGGCAAGAAAATTATGGTGAAATAGTGAGGCTTAGAGGACTTTTGAGAAACCACAGGAAGATTTGGAGGGTGGACATCACCAAGGAGAGGGGCCAGGGAGAAGGAAACAGGGAGTGGGGGCTCTTTGAGGGGGCGGCTCTGAGCTCCACAGCTTTTGTGGTGATAGAGTCACAGCAGCCGGAGATGTACCCTCCGTGCCGGCTGGGCATGGGGAGCAGAGGCAGTCGCTGGTGTTCGTAACCACACGTGGGAGTAGACGCCATCACCTCACCACCAGGAGGGCTTGTGTGTTTGCATATATGTCATTATGTATGATGTAATGCAGTGAAGCTTTCTGTAGCCTGACACGCACTGTAGTCATGTGGCTTCTTCTCTCCCCTCTTTCTCCTACCCTCCTCCCTCCCTCCCTTCTTCCCTCCCTTCTATTCTTCTTTCCACAAATATTTACTGAGGTCATATGAGCCAGATGCTAGTAGGTGCTGAATGTGCTCTGACAAGGGACAAGATAGCCTGTTCTTGTGGCCGCGGAACTTTCCTTGTACTGTGAGACAGAGACATGTCAATAGGAACATAGAAATGAATACGAAAAAATATTATAATGGAACAGAAAGTACATTCCAGGACACATTTGCGAGACCAGGAAGGCTTTCTGGAGAAAGTGAAATCTAAGGCGAGACCTAAGAGATACAGAGGAGTTAGCCAGAGAAGTGGGGTGTTCCAGGCCAGGGCAAAGCACACAGGGGAAGAGGTGGGAAAGAGAAGGTGAACTTCTCAGCCAGAGCGTGGATGTGAGCGAGAAGTCCGCAGAAGGCTCATCGTGGGGGCCTTGGGGGACCGGAGGCTGGCCTTTTTTCTTGGATCAATGGGAAGCCATGGAAAGGTTTTACTCAGAGGAGTCAGGTGATCAGGTTGGCATTGTGGAAAGTTTGCTTTGGCGCGTTGGATTGGAAGGGCAAGACTGGCAAGTGTTGTAGTTACCTAAAAGATAAACGTGGCCTAAAATGAAAAAATGCAGTGGAGACGGAGAGAAGTAAATATAATCAAGACATATTTAGGAGATAAAATCAATAGACTTGGCGATGGATTGATTAGATGTGTGAGGAGTCAAGATTACTCCCAGGTTTCTGGTGTGGGCAGCTGGGCACTGATTAATGAAAGACGGAATACACGGGGAAGAAATCGTTTTGGGATTGTGGTGGGATGATGGACTGTTGGATTTCAGACTGAATGTGTGGTGAATATGGGGTATGCACGAGTGGAAATGCCAGTGGCTCTGAAATTCAGGAGGGAAAGCTGGGCTAGAGTTGTAGATTTGGAAGTGATCAGCATGGTTATAGGGGATACCCAGAGCTGTGAGAATGAATGAGATCACCCCGGCGATCACCCAGGCGTACACTGAGAAGAGAAGAAAGCCTGTTAGAACCCTGAAGGAGGATGGGCAGAGAGGAGCCCCCAGGAGACAGAGGAGGAACAGCTAGAAGGGGAGAAGCTGGCCAGGAGTGTGTGGGGACAAAGACACCGAGGAAGAGGATGGAGGAGAGGCTAAGCAAGAGGAAGCCCAAAAGATGTCTGTTGGATCCTCTGTGCTGCAGGAAGCCATTATAGCTTTAACCAGAGAAACGTCTGGAAACAGGAGCTAGAATGCATAGCATTGAGGAGAGAGCTGGAAGAGATGAGCGGAGACAGTGAGCTTAGTCCTCTTTGTAAGGAAGTTTGGCTGAAGGAGAGAACAGACTCTTGGACCTCATGCTAGAATAGTGTGGGTGGAGGGAGGGATAGAAGTCGGGGGAGCCTTGAGAGTGCTTGGATGCTGACGGGATGTAGCTCATAGAACAGGGAAGCCTAGGGTGAAATTTTGGGAGACAAGTGGGTCATAGAGGGTCATGAGAATGGAGGAGGGCTTGGGACCCAGAATAATAACAGAGAGGTGACCTTGGCTAAGAGGAGAGACACCTGTTCCATTGGGATAGAAGGGAAGAATAAAACAACTGGTGTTAAAGTATTGTTTTGTGTCACAATATTTTAATTATGTTCTTTAAAAAAATTTCTCCACAGACACTACCCAAAGCAGTCCTTCACCACGGTGGCAGATACACCTGAAAATCTTCGCCTGAAGCAGCAAAGTGAATTGCAGAGTCAGGTAATTTCTGAAAGGCCTATTTTTGTTACATTCGTTCTAAGTATTATTCACAAGGCCACTCCTCGGTCATCGTACTGTTCATGCCAGGTCACCAGCCGGTGTGCAGACTGAAAGCGGGCCTGGGTGGGCAGTCCGGGCAGAAGTGCTGAATGTCTGTTTTATTCCCAGTCTTGGATAATCCTGATATTCTCGGTTCTGTTATCCACATGGGACTAGGGCAAGTAAATGAGTTCTGGTCAGAGTAAGTGTTTCCCAACAATATTGATTTATTTGGTCCTAAATATTTAAAAACATTTTATAAATAGCTTTTCCACACTGCATATGTAGGGGAAAAAAGAGGTGTTAACTTGACCCAACTGCAGTGAGTGTGGGGCTAACACCCTGTCTGTGTATCTCACACCAGCCACTAGCTTTGTTTTCATCCTGTCACTTTATTCATATTTCTTTCATATGTCACGCTGACAGCATGAACAAAGATTAGAACACCATGATTGGCTCCCAGTCAACCATTTTGGATGGAAACGTGCCTTCAATATGGCGAAACACATCGGTTAAGACTAGGGATTTGAATGGCAGTGTTTTCTTCAGGGACACCCCGTCTCTTCTTGAGAAACCTAGGGTGCTCTCTTTCAGAGGAGTTGTTGTGCCAGCCACGGTGTAGGACGGTGCTGAGCAGCTACGTGGCAGCCCAGTGGTCAGCGGCGAGGTAAAACGACACTGAGGAGCGGGGAGGGAAGGCTGGGTTGAGGTCCGCCTTCCACTGTTCGTTGGTTGTGGCCTTGGGCCAGCCACTGGGATTCTTTATGCTGGTGTAAAGTGAGACAGTCTATCTGATCTTGTCTACCTGTCTTGGGGGTGGCTGCAGGTGTCAAATAGGTAGTTAGGTGTGAAAGCATGTTGAAAAGTTAAAAAAAGGTTGTATGACTGTGGAGGCTGATTATGATTACCGTGGTCCCTGAGAATCCTTGATGTGAAAAAGGGAGAAGAGCAGACTTCGTGAAGGAGGGAGGTGTCTAGCTGACACTCTTTGAAAATGTCAGTTGTAGCTGTTCGTAATGAGAGTAGTCAGCTCTCAGTTGCAACGGATCTAATTATTTCCACGTGGGTTTATCTGATCACAGGGGAGATGGTAGTTCCCTCCATCCTCTTTCTGGAGGACTTGGGACCACTTCTCAGTCCACTTAATTAGAGGGGAAAAAAACTCCGAGTAGGGTTTACTGTTGGTTAACAACGCCATGAAGACTTGGTTGGCAGTTAGTTTTCGGTTTATGTAAAATGCTAATTTTCCGTGTGCTAAGCTATTAGTTCAAAAAATTGAGTGCCGGCCAAAGAGAGGCACTATTGCAGAGCCAGCAAGAACGCCCCTTGCTCATTCACACTGCGGAGGGTGCCAGGACTTGGCTCCCGTCTGCGCAGCTCCAATATGCCTTTCTTCTCATCAAGTTAGGATTAATTAGGTAATTCTGGAGAAGTACTTCGAGCACATTGGAAAACAGAACTAAATCAAGCAACCAAATATTTGTTGCCTGCCTGTTACATGTCCTTGTTCTGTGCAATAGAATTTATAATTAGTTAATCCTCTCTTCACAGAGTTCATGGGGTGTCTGAGGAAACAGGACTAACATACCACCACCCCCACCTCGAGCAACTATGTTTAATTTAAAATAGGGACTCAGAAATGGCGGGGCGAGTATGGGTTGGTCTGGTTATGCTTCGTGCTGGCGGGGGGGTCTGAGCGGAGCCTTGAAGGTTGACAGAGGATCTGATATGAACCCTTATCTCCTTCCTTTAGAGAGCACGCCACTCCCTTTGGGTTCAGTTAGTGGTTATAGGTGTCGTCTACTTGGTGCAGGAACAAGCATTTATTGTTTTCCTGCCACACGCCTGACCTCTGGAAAGGCAAAGAAAAAAGGAGCTTACTGTTTCATGAAAGGCTGATTTTATTCTCCCTCAGGTAGGTAGCAGCAAGCTGCAAACTTCAGAAGGCAGAGCACACACATAGTTCTGGGCTCATGGGACAGGAGTTCATAGAGGGGCACAAAGCGCTATGGGGTCTCCAAGCAGTGGTCAGGTGAAGGCATCAGATTTTCTGTAAAATTTTGCTCAAAAATCATCTTCAGAAAGAAAATGTAGGACTTCATCAGACAGATGGCATGGGGAAATTCAACTCAATTCAAGAAACACGTGCTGACTACTTACTATGTGCAAGGAATTGCGCTAGGCGTCGGGGGAGGGAAAGACATCACCACCATCATCATCATCATTATCGTCAATCTTGCTGTATTCAGGGCACATAATTTTACGTGTACTATTTCATTTCCTCTCAAACAGCCCTATGAGACAGGTATTTATTATTATCCCTATTTAGATGAAGCATTCAGCCTTTAGAGAGTTTAATGAACTCACCCTTTCAAACTTAGCAAGGAATTGAACTTGGAATAGAACCTAGATCTGTGAGCCCCAAGTGTCCACAATCTCAACCAGTACTCTGGTCACATTACTCAGAGAGCACCTAGAAAAGGAGATGTGTAAGCAGATGCTTTCAGTACAAGCCAATAGGGCAGTGTATGTAAAGGTAGAATTTCTCATAAAGTGCAAAAGTCACACATAGGAAGAAGTCCTCTCTCTCCCCTTCCTCCCCTCCCCCTTCTTCTTTTTTCCCTCCTCCTCCTCCTCCTTCTCCTTCTTCATGAGCAATTAAAATACTTCTAGAGTGTTTCTACCTTTTACAAAGACATGGAAAGATATCTACCCTAATGGTAGTACTCATTACTGGCAAATCATTTAATGTTAACCTATTAAATGATTTGGTTCTGTGGTAGAGCATTCCCTTTGAGTTTTGATATCAAGAATTCTGGGGCTTCCCTGGTGGCGCAGTGGTTGAGAATCCGCCTGCGAATGCAGGGGACATGGGTTCGAGCCCTGATCTGGGAAGATCCCACATGCCGCAGAGCAGCTGGGCCCGTGAGCCACAACTACTGAGCCTGCGCGTCTGGAGCCTGTGCTCAGCTACAAGAGAGGCCGCGATAGTGAGAGGCCCGCGCACCGCGATGAAGAGTGGCCCCCGCTCGCCGCAACTAGAGAAAGCCCTCGCACAGAAACGAAGACCCAACACAGCCAAAAATAAAGAAAGAAAGAAAGAAAGAAGCTTTCATTTAAAAAATAAAATAAAATAAAGTGCACAATTTAATCATTTTAGGAAAAAAAAAAGAATTCTGAACAGCTCAACAGTTTTGGTGGAAAATTGACTATTAACATTTTATTTACTTGTTTTGATAACCTGTGATGCTAAATGAGCCAAATCTCTTCATTACTCCTAGTTTTGAAATTCTGAGATCCTTTAGAATTGTTTGGTTAAAACTCCTATTTTTTCTTCTAGTTCATTAGCTTACCAAATGAGCCAAAATGAAGGGAAAACAAAAATAAAATTTCAGTCCAACCTAGGAAGTTATTTATAGTTACATGTTGTTATCTTTTCCTTTTTTCTCTTCTCTGTCTCGGTCTCTTTCTTTTTCAGAGGGTTATGAACATTGCCAGCATTTTTTTTTCTTTTTTTTTTTTTGCCTGAGTGTTAGGTCCTCTCAAGCTTTTTTGGGATCTATATTAGGTGCCGATTGTCATAATAAAATGATACGGAATACCGGAGAATAAACAAGGAAACCATGAGTTAGCTTTTCAGAGCTGGTGATAGGCGGTGGCTAACAGGCATTATCCAGCTCGCAGATAACTGGTGCCTGTCCCCTTGGGCAACCACTGACCGCGCTGGCTATGGATGGCTCTGGAACTCTGCAGACAACGGGGGGAGGGGAAGCCTTCCTTCGTCACTAGCTCCCTTTCCATCACATCTCACAGGATGAACTGCTTCAAAGGAATAGCATAACTGGAGGTTAGGTGCCCCCACTGGCCCACAGTGACTAATACTGTAAGGGGCAAAAGTGGAGACTTTTCCTTCTAGTGGTATTAGTAACATTGTACTTCATACGTGGGGCATCAGGCTTTCACTGCATGCCTTGGGACCAGCATGATGTCCTTGTTTTTGTGGGGAGGTGAGCCTTGAGTTCCAAAGCCTTGCCTGGTAAACTAAACTTCTGGAACACAAACTCTTTGTAAGTTGGGCAGTCCCTAAACTTTGAAAACTTAAGTGAGGTGAGAACCCCCTTAGGAGAGACATTTTTTAAACTTATTATTTTCACATGATGTCATAGCAAGTGTTTCTTTTTTCAGGCTGTGGCAGAAAAGGCGCAGATGCTTTGAGTACTTTCCATCAGGAGTCTGTGGACATCATAAAGCTGGGGAAATGGTTCTTCAAATGGAATTTTGAGGGGAAGCCTTCATAGAAAAGAGAGCAAAACAGGGCTGTTGTAGCTTTAGCAAGGGGAGGGGGTGCAAACCCCCCTCTCATGTTCCCCCTGCCTCTCCCCATCCTCCCCCTCTAGGGCTTTGGGATGAATGTCTTAGGAAGCCTTGGGCCTCTGTAGGGCAGATCTGAAAAGCACTGCTGAAAGACCAAATGTTAGCGAACTTTCCCACTTGGTTGTTTATGTGATTGGCTTAGCTGTTTGCAATCCTGCTGAAAATAATGGAGAATTGGGGCTCCCTGGGTTCTTAAATGGAGTGTGTGTGATTTATGAGTGCTGATAAGATGAAATTGAAAATTATGATGGATCGAATACAGATTATTCCGGAATCTTGAGTCTTCATTTTGTAAGCTATGTTAATTCTTTTTTAATCTTCCATGTTTCTTTGGGGGCATAAAAAACATGGCGCACAGGGAACAGGATATATGACAGTAGTAAGGTGAGAAGGTGACATGGTTTTTTTCTAGGGAAACATAATAGTTACACATCTCTGCGGGAGGAATGAAGACACATGTCTAATATAAACCTCTGGAAGGTCAAGGAGGTAGGGCTGTGACCAGCATTCCCTTTCTCTGGCTTGCCCTAGGTACCTTTCTGTTCCTCCTCATTCTGTCTTCCATTTTCAGGGTTTTTTTCTCTCTGTTCTCTGTCATCTAACCAGCCAGTATGGTGTTCAGTTATCACCTAAAGCAGGACTCCTCTCAGGTTGCAGTTGCTTTTTAATAGGGTATCACTGAGGACTGACTTCCTTCAAAGCAACAGATCCACGACTAGGGAACATCAGTAATTGTCTAAAGATGACTGGAGAACTGCTTTGGAGAGCGTCCTCTGTGTATGTGTCAAATCTCATCCCAGAGGCCCCAACCCGATCATAAATTTGACCTGAATTTCATTTGCCACCCAGTGCCAATGATATGCTAAATTCTGTGCTAGATATTGAGGATGCTGTAGTGAGCAGAATCATATAAACCTTCACTCTCAGGGGATTTATGGTCTAGTCGGGGAGAGGGCGATAATAAAAAATTAACGAACATAGGCAAAATTGCAACTGTGACAAGAGCTGCAGAGAGAGAGCTGTGTGTATCTTAATTATGTTTAAAAACATTTTCAGGGAGTTGGAGGCCTGAGTGCTTTTCTGCAGACAGGTACATAATGGGATCTCAGAGTGGCCTGCTGCATCCTGCCCAGCTGTGGATCCCATTTCTAAATGCATATCTTTTTTTTTCTGATTTCCTGATCTTAGCTGACGATTCTTTGCTCCTTGCTGGGTCCTCTTACCGTCCCTTATCTCATGCGACAACCTCATACTTCTAAACAGGAAGACTGTCTCTCCAGATAGCTTTCGTTGGTAATTCTTATATTCCGCTGATCTCGGACAAGAAGCCTTTCATATTTGCTTTTTAATTTTCCATCTTCTTTGAACCTAATTTTGGCAGCTTTATAGTTCCCATCTTTTGATTTTTCACCATTTGATGCCGTATTTTGATCCTAGGGTGATGCTTCTTATTTCTCACAATAAGCGCTTTCTCATGTATGTAAAGGTAAAAGTTCACAGGGAGAAGCTTCAGCATGTTTCTTTTCAAGGTCTTGAGGCAGTGAAAATGATGAGAGATTATGTTTCACATATAGGAAGGGCTGAATGTGAATAAGTACTTCAAAGGAGAAATATTAATTCACTTGATGTGGCACATTTCTTTCAGGGAACAGAACATGCTGTGCAGATGTTAACTCTAACCCCCACCATCTCCCACAAGTCAGGTTGTTTTTCTGTTTTACTTCTGGATAAAATGATGTAAGAGGCAAAAATGTCGGGAGTGACAGACAGCAAAATAACCAAGATGTTTTGATTTGCTGTGTCATGATGGAGTTTTAGAGCCTTTCATCACAGGGGCCTGGTTTTCTACTCCTCACCCTTCTGAAATGACCCATATTCTTTCCATCTGTTCTCAGAGTCCCAGCAGAGTGGTTCTTTGGTGCCCTCCCGGCTCATCCTGGCTCCCTGCCCATTGTGCCCACAGCCGGTGGTAGAGGGTGGAGGTGCTGTACTCTGGGGGGTGGGCAGGCCATGGGCTACTTCTTATTATTCTGTGGGCCAGAGCCCGATTACTCGTCCTTTTAATCAGGCATTTGAATATATAGCCTATCAATTTTGTGGCTCTGGGGTCATGGATATAACAGCTGTGATGAGGAGACTATTTTAAAAATATGAAATTAATGTGTTTTTCATCTTTCTCGTCTATAAATCATGTTCTGCTTTACCACCTCACACTTAACGGCTCCAGAGAAAGGAGAAGAGTGAACCCCACTTTGAGGAGGAGGGAATATGGTCCCAGGTGAAGGGGACGCCTATCCTTTCTTCTGGCCATGGTAACTTGTAGAAAACAGGCAGGAAAAAATCAGAGACTGAAACGTGACCCTCCCCCGTCTCTTCCGGTGGAAGTCTCTCAGAGGGAAGATGGGGGAGGCCTGGTAGGTCGGTGGAGAGCAGCGAGAAGCAGAGACGACCACCCCACGAGGCATCCTGCCGGCCCCTGCCAGCTCCACCGTGTGCCTGCGGGCAGGGAGAGAAGCGGAGTTTAGTCCCTCATGTGGCGCAGAAGGGGTCAGACATTCCGGCGCAGAGGCAGTAGAGAGACGCTGAGGGTGCTTGCTGAGGAGCTGGCAGGGGCAGTGCCACCGAGGAATAATGGGCCCCGGGAGCCAGGGCGGGTGCGCGGGCAGGGAGGAGCGGTGGGACCTCGGCGAGAAGTGCCCTTCTGAGCCGGGGGAGAAGACACCGCGAGGGCACCAGCCAGAGGCTTCGTCAGGGACTCCAGCAGGGGCCCAAGGAGCGGGAGGACAGGGAGATGCCAGCGAGGTCAGACGAGTTGGAGGAGAGAACGAGGGAACGTGGGGCTGGGTCCAGCACTTCACCCTTGCTTCCCTCCGAGGTCACTGCCTCAGCATGGAATCAGGCAACAAAACCAAGTTTATAGTACAATATCGGATTCAGAAAAGTCCTCTTGGTAGTAGCCAGCAGCACACAGTAGGTCTGATTAGTGCCCTGAATCTTTCAACTCTTGTCAAGTACCTGTGTTTTCTTTTGCCAGAAATTATTTGGTCCAATTATCATTTCACGTTATCTCAGAACTTTGCTTATAGCGTCCACTGTCTTCAGGAGGATCTCCCGCCGGAGTTCTACATGGGCCTTGTACAGATGGAAACTGGCTCGAGAAATTCTGTGCAGAAAGATGACTATGATGGCTTCATTCTTTAAAAAAGCTTCCATTTGCAACAATCATTGTGTTGTGTTCTGAAATGAGATCTCTACTTAAGCTTCGGAAAATATTGGTTGTACTTTTTAAAGGGTGAGGAGAGCAGTTGGAATTTCCCTCCCTTCCTTCATCCCTCCTCACCTCTCTTGATTTCTGTTGAAGTCAAGGATGAGGATGATAGTAAATCAGAAATTAAGGTGACACAAATTTGGTCCTAACTAGTAGGGAAGTCAAAGCTCCATTTGACTGACACTCTGAGTCCCTATTTATATGAAATTGTCTTTATTTCAAGGGAATCTATAATCTGCAAATATCTTCTAAGGGAAATTTAACAAGCCTCTTCAGCTACAGATTTAGCTTCCTAAGCATGCGGTACTTTTAGACCCCAAGCAACTAAATATACCAAATTTCACATTCTTACTTAAACTAAAGATGTGAAGAATAGCGAAACCAAGGTTCCTATCCTATTTTTAATTAAACGATCTTAGAGCCCTTATACAGATTTTTTTCTTTATCTCTAGAATGGCTATAATGCTTATAAATTATTAAAATTAAAATGAAAGTAAATCTTAACTGTGTTTCTTCTATGTACTTTGCAAGATTTCCTTAGAATTGGATAATCTCCAAGGCTCTGAGAGAACTTTTCATTCTAGAATATTTTATTCTCTACAGGAATATCGCTTAAAGTCTTAGGTATGTATATATACTATATATATTGTTACATATACTACATATAAAATGTTTGTATGTGTGTGTATGCATGTAATGCACATATATACATTGTGCATATATGTTTACACATGTATATACATCTGTGTATAATATGCAGATACATACATACATATACATACATTTATATATATACGTACATATAATAATATAATAAAGCTAACTTGGAGAGACAATGTTCAGAAAATAGTCTCCTTGAAAATCTGAAAGACTGAGAAAACGTGAAGTATCTTTTCTCTTTTGTTATCGATGGCTAAGTATGATTTAATTCACTGCCGGACACTGAAACAGCTGCACCATTTGCAATCTTAGTTCCCATCATGTAAATTAGCTCTGCAGTTCCTGTGTCTTTTAGTCATTCCATATGTTTTAGGAAATAGCTAAGGTGAAAAAGTGTAACAGAGAGGGTATTATTTCTGGAAGTGAGGTAATGAGATCTTTTTCAAAATATCACCTATTCCAGAGGGCAGATTACTCATTTCACAGTATAACAAGCAGAGACATCGTTAAAGCTTTACCTGTTTTGATGGGCCTTACTCTCTCTGCAGTTTGTTAATTAATTTAATGTTTTTTTAATAGCTGTTTTCTTTATCCTTTGTTTTAAATTTTAAACTAGAAGCTAGAGATCTTATTAATGTAACAGTTATTACTTAATAACCAGGCTAAGCAATTGTCAGGACTATATTTATACCATTTGAGGGTAAGGGTGATAATGTATGAAATGAAGTAGAAACAAAGAAAATAATGTCATGAAAATCAGGAGTCTTATGGGAATGAAGAATTAGATACTTTCTTGCAAAGCAGACAGATGCTTTTCTAATTTTTTCTTGGCATTAATTACAAATCAAGAAAAATCAAGGTGTTTTTGATTTCAAACCTTTACTAGCAAAGAAATCTCATTTAAGGACCCACATGTACTTCTTGTAATTTAATTCTGTATGAAGCTGCTTCAATTATTTATTGGTTTAATCTACATTTACTGAATACCTCCTTTGGCCAGACACGGCCTGCTCTTGGGGTGAAGGTGTGTGTGGACAGAAGCCAGCAGCGTTGGGGAGGAACACGATCCCTGACTTAGAGGTGTTTATTGAGTTTCCTCAGAAGATATTCTCCCAAATTCTGCAAACAGTTATTTTTTTCTGTGCTCTATGTAGCTTTCCCCTCTCTTTCTCCGCTGAAATGTTTACCTGTTCTTTGAATGGAAGCCCAGAATGACTCTCTTTCCCTTTACATAGATCAAATACCAGCTGCTCTGAGAAACTATGTATTGGGGAAGAAATGATCTTTTAACTGGTTTTGGAAATAACTCCCCAGCACCCGTGCCCTTCTGTAAACCTTTTGTAGAGTTTGCTCCTTCTTAAGATAATGTGGATAAAATGTTTTTGATTGTTTCATGGACACAGGAAAGCTTCTCCAATAAAATCCACTTTTTTGGGGGGGGTTATCATCAGGAGAATTAAATCATGTCATCAGCAATATCCCAATCCTCTTGTTATCCTGCAGACTCCAGAGGAGTGACTCCTCACCCTTTTTGGGTCATGGACCCCTTTGGAAGTTTGATGAAAGCCATTGAACTTCTCCTTTGGAAAAGGTACAAAAGCAAAAATATGCCAACTTTAGGATATAATTGCAGGGAGTTCATGGGTCAGCAAAGGTCATCAGAGTCCCAAGTTTTAGGAGGTGTGGTCAGCTCAGCCAGGGGGAGGAGCAGAGAAAACTAGGCTGAACTTAGAGGTTTAGCAGAGACTGGAGGAGTGGCGCAGAGATTACGGATTCCCTGCCTTCTAAGCACAAATTTGTCTTGATGAAAATATTAACTGTCTGGGAAACGTGAAATGTTACTGCCTTAAAGAAAGCCATCTAGCGACAACTGTTAAACCTTAAAAATACACATACTCTTTGATCCAGCAGTTCCACCCCTGGGAATTTCTCCTGTAGAAACAGAAATATCAGCATATAAGGCACATGGGCAAGGATCTCTAGGTCAGCATTGTTTGTAGCAGCAAAAAACTGGAAACTGAATGAAAGCCCATCAACAAATAGTAGAATAAATTATGATAACCCAGACCACAGAATATTATACAGCCATTAAAAAGAATGAACTAGAGGTAAACCAGATGCCTTTGGTTGGGATGTCCATGTGGTATTACTCAGTGAGAAATTTAGATACAGAAAAGTGTATAAATTACACAACTCTCCCTCTGTGCATGTGTGTGCCTATCTATGTCTGTATTTGCATATGTCTGATTAAGATTATATGTGTGGGGAGAAAAATATGAAGTAATATACACTGGGGTGTTAGCATTTATTTGTTCTGGGGGCTTATCCATGGTGAGCCAAACAAAGGGGAAAAATGGTTAAAATAATTTAAAAGATGTATATGATGGCATGAATGCGTTTTTATGCAATTATCTATTTATCCGTCTATATCTGTCTATCTCTATTTATTATCTATATGCTGGTGGGTATATGTGAGAAGAAAGAAAACAATGACTTAGAAACATATAATTGCTTGTATGTATTTAGCATTCCATTCTTTTACTTCTTTCACAGCCAGTAACACTGGAGCTTTTCAGTTCAGTCTTGTGGGGCTAACTAGGCCAATTTGGCCAGCCTGTGATCTCCCTGCTGACTTATTAGGTGGATTTCCTGTGACTTACTGCTCTAAAGTTATTTAGTCTTCAGCAAATGTTTGTTGGATGTCTATTTTATGTCATGTACTAGGCTTTGTGCTGGGAAGACTCAAAGAACTAAGGGGTGTGTGTGTGTGTGTGTGTGTGTGTGTGTGTGTGTATACACAACTCAGGGACTGTTTGCAGCTGCATTTGAACTTCCTCCCCCCAATCTGTCATTTATCTGCTTGTTTGGTTGTGGGTGTGTAGGGTGGAGAGCATAGTTGCTGCTCTCGTGTCAGTAAGAACCTAAGAATGTGGAGTAGGATCTTGACGTTCCTTCTTTTGTTCCATTAAATGACCTACTGCCTAATTCTCCAAATTTTCCTCAGAGATGCCTGAAGACCTCTAGGGAGGATAGTACTGAAAGGACTTTAAAGGAAAAAGAAGCAC
Organism: Balaenoptera borealis; assembly: GCF_965194805.1. Classification (NCBI taxonomy): domain Eukaryota; kingdom Metazoa; phylum Chordata; class Mammalia; order Artiodactyla; family Balaenopteridae; genus Balaenoptera; species Balaenoptera borealis. The sequence continues at coordinate 170,701,086 of NC_138866.1, read as the reverse complement.
GAGGTGCTTCCTGTAGATCATTGCCTCTCAAAATTGTGGTTTCCCACATCATAGTTACCTGGGGAGCATGTTGAAAATGCTTATTTGTGGAGCTGGCCCCAGACTCACTAAGAGGGAGGCCTAGAAATGCACAGTGTTATTAAGTCCCCAATGTAAAGTCTTACACACGTTAATGTTTGAGAGCCAGTTCCATCAAATTTTGCTTCAAATAACGAGCCCTCCTGGCGTCTTTCCCCAGAATTTTACCAAGACTTTTCCATATCCTTGGACTTCTTTCCCACGTGGCTGTGGAGAGCTTAGATATTGTGCCATGCGGCAATTGGTGCCCATTCACTGGTTTCTCGTTCAGATGGACTGACCTCCGTCTGCCAGGCAGGAAACTTGGAGTCGTGTGCTGCTGCCAGGCTTCTGAAAGCTTATGCCACTGCTCAGGATCCAAATCTAGGGAACATAGACAGGAGAAGGGACGCTTTAATTCAGTTTTAGGACATTTAGGCATTTGACTCAGCAGATACTCTTACAGACATTTTTCCAATATCCAAATGGCTTTGTATTTTCCTCTTTTTGTTCATTAGTGATGTCTGCATTTTAGAGGAGATTTTATGAAGAGAAACTTTCAGACCATAGTGTCACTACCGAACACACACAGTTTCATTCTGAATGTAAAGAAATCAATGTAGATCAGAAGAAGACTAGAATGGTTTGAAAAATCAACAATCTGATGGTCAAATTCAAATGTCTTTAATGTAACAGAGTCAGTATATACATACACACAAGAGAGAATTTCAGGTTACAATGCATTTTGTTGTTTGTAACGACAGGAGTAAAACCAGGATTTGCACACATGATGTAAATGTTTTGGAATTCTTGATTCTTTGGACTACTTCTGGTTTATTTATAAATGTTCGTAATAGAATCAAGAACTGAAAGTGTTTTTCAGATATCTAAGATTTATCCCTTTACACAGGTTTCTTCCCCAGTCCTTTTATCTAAAATGTCAAAATAACTGAAGCAAAGGCTAGTTCATATGAAAAGCAGAACTGAGTGACTGTTTTCCTACATTCCTCATGTGATTGTACCTGTATAGACCACAACCTTAGTACTGTTCTGATTAGAAAGGCCTTGTCTGAGAACCTTTTATCTCCACAGCAGGATATATACAATCCGAGTCGATGCTAGAAACCCACGACTTCATCCCTCAATCAATAATCATCGACTGAGTAGAGTTGGTTTCGGGGCTATGTATTAGATACCATGAGGCATACAGAAGAAGAGTCATAGTTTCTGCCTTTGAAGAACAATCTAATTCAGAAGGTAGTTCAAATGTGCACGCTCTGACATGGTTCCGTAACAAAAGGTTCTTTCAACAAATACTAGGGAAGACAACACAAAGAAGTGATGGTGGAACCGGGAAGGTGTTGGAGAGCAGGCACATGACATTGTAGAGAGACAGCTGAACAGGAGCAAGACGCGAGGAAGGCATGAGCATAATCCAGAAAGCTGTCTCCATCTGAAAGTCGTCAGCTGGAGGGTGTGGGCAGTCAGTCAGGGGAGTCTGTGCTCTGGAGGGTGGAGAGGCTTTGGAACGAAATGATGAGGTCCTCAATCAGGGTAGCGAAAAAGGTGTTGAAGAATCACGGTCTAGGGATTTTATGAAATGCAAAGCTTGGAGAAATGAAAGAACTCCAGTGTGAGGAAGTGAGGAGGCTGAATCAGGATCGTGGCTATGAAAATAGGGAAGCGAAACTTAGTGTTACTTTTGGAGAAAATTGGATATTAGGGATAAGTTGGGGAAAAAAAAATAAAGCCATATAATGAAAATATTTGTGAAGGTATTAAACTCATCAATCTGAGACATTTTAAATTAGAGGGGAAACAGTGATTAGTGGTGGGGAATAAACCTGATTAATTGACTTTTAAATTTTAAATTGTCTGGATTTTTGATCTTCAGAAAATCATTTGTGTCATAAACTATCATTGAACAGACCTTTGACATGGTAAATATTCTGCAGTTTAGAATAACTTTGTAGGCTTTCATTCAGTAGGTGGTAAATAAGTGCTGGATGACAAATTCTGGTATTTATCTTGCAAGGTAATCTGCAGTTCTATTAGACATTTTTTCCTGCCTGGGACACAAAGCTCTGCTACAACTATTAGTGAATAACTTTTTATGACTCATGTTCTAAGACTATTGTAAATTGCCATTTAAAAGAACAATGTTTCATCAACATAAAAATACCTCCCTCCTTCCTACATCAGGGGTATTTTCCTCTTGTCTAAAAAGTACATACTTCTTTTTAGAAGTCGACATTTACACTGAGTGGTACTTTTTTTCTCTGGAAAGGAAAAAAAAAAAACACTTAGAAAAACCCAACTAACCAAACAAATCACCTTGATTACTACCTACAGAGAAAAAGAGCTGGCTTTATTTTTTCTCTTGTGCATATTTTTAGATCAATCCATATATGAGAAATAGTTATGTTAGAAACTGTTTGGATATTTGGTGTAGTGGGTGTAGAGAATGGGTACATCAAATTGCTACCTAACAGAGCAAGGAAACGAGTTCATATTGTCTATTGGGAAACAAAGCATATGACTATTAAAAAGAAAAAAAAAAAGACAGTGTTGAAAGAGTGTGTTGAGTTGCCAGGGACCACTAAGCTTCTACAGTCTGTTCACGTGTGGAGTGCTGTTAGTCATCATCTCCTAGTTGTTGCTGACCAGAGGGCTTTACCTATAGTGGCATTATTTTCCTGGGTTTTTATTTCCCTGGAGTACCTATGATAATGCTGTATGTTATGCTGCAAATCATTTATTTTGGTAGACCTTGAAATTATGTCCACCTTACAACTTGGAAAACTTTGGGTAGGAAGAATCTTCTGGCTGTGTTTCACTTTGCAGCTTCTTCGGCTCTCACTTGCTGCACGGGCTGTGAGCCTGTTCCGTGGAATGTGTGTGTGACACGGGTGCCTGCTCCACTTCATACGCGCCAGTCGTCCTCTTGTACCAAGTCGCCCTTCTCCCCACGGAATGTGGCGGCCAGGCGGTGTCAGCTTTTGGTCAGCTGGCTGGCCCTGGTGGGGTAGAACCTGGTGTCCAGGTCTGACTCCACACTCGCTTTTTCCTGACAGCCTTCATCTCTATGACATCTTGCCCGTGACTTTCTGGAGAGAAAGTGGGATCCACAGAAGCTAATAGGGGGATCCTTTGCGGGCTCTCCACCTCTCCCCTGGGCTTTCCCGAGCTTGTCCTCTGCCCTTCGCTCTCAACACAGACACCCATGACCGTCTGACCACTGCTCTCCTCTTCTTCCTTGCACTTGGCTTTCCCTTCAGTGCATCAGCTTCCTTCCAAATCTTTGTCCGTCTTCCAAACGGCAGAGCACCCAGAAAGACTGGAGATACGTTTTCTGGTGTCCATGTGAAGCTTTTGCTTACTTAGGTACATTTTGGGATATGCCTTTCTTGTTTCAAGGGCCGTTTTTCTGTTAGCAGTAAGTATTTGACCCTTCCATCTCCAAATGTCTGGAGTTTAGATTTGAACAGATTCTAAATCCACTTGATTTTTTTCTACAGCTGTTTCAGTCCCTCCATTGCAAATGCTGATCTGCAGGTTACCTCGGAATGGCTTCTTCCTCTTCAGAGACCTCTGTTGTTTGCAAGGGGTCAGCATCCTGCAACCCTCTGCAGACAGGGAGAGTGATAGGCTTTGTTTGGCCAGGAAAAGTCACTTCTGACTGAGGATATAAGTAAAACGAAAATCTTCTGTAGTGCACCCTCCAGGCACTAAGTTAAACCACCTGCTTCAGCTGTAGCGTAGAGCCCACCGTGTGGCCCTTCACATGGCGTCACGCTAGGGCGAAACCAACGCTTCACAGCAGAACGATAATAAATCTGTCGTGGTGGCCACAGTCCTCTTCGGCCCCCTCTGCCTAGTGGCCAAAGTCCTTTCTGAGTTAAGAGATTCACCAATGACGAGGATGGTGACGGCTGGCATCCAAAATATAACAATTCATGGTTGCAGTTAGAGCTTAATTTCCTTGAACCTTTCATCAGGGAAGGAAGCACTTTATAGTAAATGACTGTATTGCTTGAAATCATCTGCCCGTGGAGCCTTCATTATATTCCTTAGTCATTATGGTTTGCATCACATGATCTTTTCTCAAACATCAGCCTGGTGAACCAACGATGAAATTGCATTTCTTTGAATTAGAGTACCGATTATTATGGCAGAAAAAAGACATTGAAGGGGAAACGTTCATGTTTATGTTTGAATAAATGTGAAAGCTTAATGGCCTCAGAGGCAGTTAAAGCAGAGGTTGTAAGAGAACACGGAACCGTGGTACCTCATTGCTTTAGATGTATCTCTGAACGAGTGCAGGCAAAGCACTTTCACTTTCCAATCCCGGGTGTATGAATCCTGGACATATAATCATTTGGTGTGTATTTCTTGTGTGGGTAGGAGAACACAGCATCACTGATAGTTCTTATTTTGATCTCCGGGCTCTAACACGCATTAGGCAATCAATCAATGATTATTGAAATAAAGTGGAAAAGTCTTTACTCAGAGATGGTCCCCCTCCCCCATTTCTTGCCCACACACACCTGGGCTTCTCCATGGCTTTTGTATGGTTGACGCAGTCCTAGGATTGGGAACATTTTGGCACTGCAGGTGGGAATAAGCAGTTAAAACAACAGCCTGGGAAAGAGAATAATTGCTTGCTTGGGCTTATTTATTTGGCTCTGACCCCGGGCCTCGCCTGACCTGCATATCCAGCACGATCCCTGGATTCCAGATAGCCAACCTTGCCTTGCTGGGGGCTTCCGGACCCTGTCATGAGTGTGCTCGACTCCTGGGTCCATCCTTGCCATCCTGCCATCTCACCTTTGCCGCTGTTCTCCTTACCTATACATACTGGACAGATAGGAGTCACTTAGTGGAAAATAAAGTGGTGCATTAAGTAACTTAATTGGGGCTAGTTATGGAATCAGATTGTGACTTTTACAGGGTATCTGAGTCGACATGTTGCAGAGTGCTAGAAGCAAAGCCAGTTGGGGGCTTCCCTGGTGGCGCAGTGGTTGAGAATCTGCCTGCCAATGCAGGGGACACGGGTTCGAGCCCTGGTCTGGGAAGATCCCACATGCCACGGAGCAACTAGGCCCGTGAGCCACAACTACTGAGCCTGCGCGTCTGGAGCCTGTGCTCCGCAAAAAGAGAGGCCGCGATAGTGAGAGGCCCGCACACGGCGATGAAGAGTGGCCCCCGCTTGCCGCAACTAGAGAAAGCCCTCGCACAGAAAAGAAGACCCAACACAGCCAAAACTAAATAAATAAATAAATTAAAAAAAAAAAAAAAAAAAAAAAGCCAGTTGGATTTGGAATATAATGTGCAGAGAGATAGTATCATTGCTGTATGCTTTATTATAGTTTCTATTTTTCCTCACAGCCATCTGCTATGTTATATATTTGTTTATTCTGATGTCAAGTAGGAGACCTAGATATAGCATTTTTATTATTCTACCATTCCTCCTGCCCTCTTCCAGCTGCACAATTCTTGTAGCAGTCAGAACCTGTGGTTGCCAAATGCCCGTGTTGCAAGAGCTCCAGCAAGGATAGAGATCTTGTGTTTGTTTTCCCCGTAGATTACAGATGAATGAATGAGCGAATGATTGGAGACCACATGAGACATTATTTAGTGAGGGTTTATAATGAGCCAGTCATTGTGCTCAGGGCTTTTTGTAGAGTGTCTCCGTAAATCTTCATGATAACTTCCTTAGGTAGGCACGCTCATTCTCATTTTGTAGATGAGGGAGCTGTGGCTCAGAGAGGTTCAGTAAACTACCTGGGGTCACATAGCTAGTTTGGGCCCTTTCCAGCCGTTGGCCTCAGGTCTTTCTGACTCCAGAGCCTGAGCTCTTCCTTACCAGGCCAGGCTATCTCAGCGTAGCCATTCTTATAAATGACATTTTTGTGATTTTAATACCATATCATAGCAGTGCGATGACATTTCAGGTTTAAAATTCTGCAAGTTCTCTTCATGAGGTTAGAATTTTTATATTTGGACTTTTAAAATTGTAATTTCTGGTAAATGTCTTATTATTTTATTTTATTTACTTCTGTGGTTATTTTGACACTCAGTCTAGTTTATATCGTTCCTGGAGCCATTAAATACTTTTGTTTAAATTATGCAATAACTTTTTGTTTACATGTTAGCGATTTTAGCCAGTTTAGTTATTAACAGCTCTGCTGTTTTGTTTGCTTTATCCATTTTAATTTGTGTTGAATAAATGTTCTCATGTTTTTTAAGCTTACTGATTTTTAAATTCTAATTCTATATAGGCTCCTACCTCATGCATCTAATTTTTAAACTTTTATTTCTATACTTCTACTGATCAGAGTCTTGCCATTTAATGTATTATAAAACCAATGAAAAAAGGGTAAATTATTCACATTTCAAAAACAGTTTTTAAAGTAGGTCTGATCGTAGAAAATACCGAGTTATATTAGAAATCTGATTTTTGGTGTAGCTATATTTCGCCAAATAATGGCGAGGAACTGGTTAAACACGTTACTGCGTAGTGTGTTGGAGACTTGGTCGCTACTCATGAATTCTTCAGGAGCTAATTTTTATTGGCAAAGATGTTTTCCATTTCATCACGTCCTTTGTCTTTCTCTTCTGAGACAACTCAGGAACCCAGCGCACTCATTTACTCGGTGGCGGCTATGGTGCTGCTTCCAGGGGCTCCGAAGCATCAGAGCAGCTCGAGTTGTGGTTTCTGACTTTGCTCAGCACTAAGGAGGGAAGCGCCCCTCGTTAGTGCCCGCGGAGTGGAGTCTGCAGGGGAGCACTAGAGGTGCCCCGAGAGGGGCGAGATCACCGCCGTGGGCTGGGCACGGTTCACTGGGCACATCCATTGTGTGCATGCCTGCGTGCCTGTGAGCTTTATCCTGGCTCTGCTGGTGCCAGAGAGGATTTAACATCACTCTCAATGGAAAACACTTAGAGGATATTTACGAGTATAATAAGAAAGGAAGCAAGGCCTTTTAGAGGAGGAAGTGTCTTAACGGAGGACCAGGACTTTGACAGGTGGTGGGAGAGACGGCAGGGCCCAGGAAATCGTGGGTGGGGCTGGGAGTGTGATTGATGTGTTGATTGATCATCAGTGGACCAGTGACCCTACAGAAAATCCAGAAGAGGTTAAGTCTGGGTGTAAAGCACCTGAATAGCACGCTAAGGAGGTTGGGCTTTATCATTAGGCATGGGGAGCTATCAGTTCTTGGGCAGGGGAGTGATTTGCTGAACATGATGTTACAGCAAGATTAATCAGGCAGCAAAATGGATTGGATGGGGAGAGATTTGAAATAGGGAGCCAAGTTAGGAAATGTCTGCTGTTAATGAAAGTATATGATAATCAAGTGGATCATCAAGGGAAAGGAAAGGAGAGGAGAGAGAACTCTGAAGAATGATTGTATGTGAGGGAAGTGGTGTCGGGCCCTAGAGTTCCTGTGGGAGGAGCTTCCAGTTGGCAAACCAGTTGGAAGTGGGAAGAGGCCCTTAGACAGTGTGGCTGGATGCTGTGTTCACATAGCAGGTTGCTGTTTTTACTGAGATTGAGTGTTGATTTGGTGTGGTTTGCAGGGGTAGGGGGTTGTCTAATGGAGATTGTGGCCACTTCCCTCCCTACCCCGTACCCCCTTGTTGGTGCCACTGGGAGAGATGGAGTCCAGCATGACTGAGGTCTTTGTGACTCTTAGGCCTGAGTAGCTGGGACTGTTGTCATGCCCGTGGTCAGGGGTGGATAATTCAGGGGCCCATTGTCTCTGTAACCCCACAACTGTAACGTTTGAATGAATAAAGGATTGAGAATGAGTGAGTTCAGGATTAGCACTGACTTGAAGAGTTTGGCAATTATTTAGGGGGAACTGACTTCCATACAGATGGATGAACAGTGACATTCGGGAGAAAGCCAATTATTAGTGACTAAAGCTTTCTAAAACCACGTTCAGTTGCAATATAAAAGGACTGAGTTTTGAAAAGAAAACACTTATGACGCATGGATAAGTTACATAAGTGTTATTAGAGTTATACATAATGAATTGTTTTCCAGTTTGAACATTTGTTTTGCAAAGTGGCCAAGCGATGATTGATTGCACACACATTTCAAAATTTGTTCTGGGGTTTACAGAGAGAGAAAGAGAGCCGAGAAGAATCTGAGTATTGAATTAGGATTGGGGATGACTGCTCTCTAAATTTCTTTAGCTTTGCCATTAGTCTTGATATTGAGTGATATAAAAAAATACCCCTGTGAAACTTTGGGGGACTTTAGGTGGTTTTAGGTGATCACTGTGACACTTTTTAGAAGGCACCTTATGCAGTTTAATGGCTTGGCTAGAAAGCTGACCCTTAGACAATCTAACCCCCAGAGAGCCAGTGGAATGCGAAGGAAAGAGTAGGGGTTTTGGAGTGAGTTAAACTTGGGTTTCAATTTGTCTCTACCACATAACACTGTGTGGTCTTGGACAAGTTTCTTACACTCTCATTTTCTTCATTTTAAAATGGTGATTTTCCTCTCTCTCTTCAAAGGTTACCGTGAGGTTAGTGATAATATATTGAACCAGCAGGCCCAGTACGGATCTTGGCACAAAGCAGGCACCCAGCAAATGTTAACTATAGTCACTTTGTCTAGGATACTATATATTTTCATTTCACTGTCCGTGGGGTGATACCAATCACTTTTGAAAATGACAGCTGTTTTCCTTAATTGTGGAAGTGGGATGGGGCTTGTGAGCAAGAAAGCATTCTGGAAATAATATCCCTAAACCTTTTTAGATGGCCTCACCTCCTGGAGAAAGCTCACTCCTGAAACTTGGTATGGGGAACCTGTAAGGTAGAGTAAAAAGCATGGATTCAGATCTAGGTGAAAATACTGGCGGTCACTTGCTAGTTATGTGGCTTTGGGAGGTAATTTTTCAGTTTGTTTCTGCAAAGTGTGGTTACGATAACCACACGCATGGATGTTGAGAGAATCACACAGGATGACGTGAGTCTGAAGCACAGGAAGTCCAGTGGGGCTGGGCAGTAGGCTTGAGGGGAAAGGGTGTTAAAATGAAGCAAGAGAACCAGATTATGGGGACAGCCTAGGGCATATTTAGGTGTTCCTGGTGCTATTACTTGCAAAGCTAAAAAAGCAAAAAGGTATTACTTGCTCATCGTTTTAAAGCTTAATGAAATCCTGATTTATAAAAAAATAGTGAAATTAATTATTAAATAATTTATCATGGATGCTTAAATAATCTATTAGCTTATGGAAAATATCTGAGGAGGAGCGGTAATTTGAGAGTTTAGAGAATGATAATAGTCTCAGGAGAGATTATTAGAGAAAAGGTAAATTAATCAGTTACTTCTCATGACCTGGATTATTCCTTTTAGTAAAGGAGTGTCTACCTACTTTTTGGTGAGTTGTTGAATTAGTGGAATTTTAAGGCGGTAGTAAAAGAAATAAAATAAAAATAAGTAAAGTTATTATTTTTTAATCCATAGAAACCTTTGACAAATCGTAAGGTATTTTAAATACGATTAAGGCACATCAGTTTCTTCTTGTGTATTGAATGGCTTAAACCAAGAACAAGGTTTAAAATCAGACTATTTTTTTGAGCAAATCAAACAAAAGTATATTCATGCTGAAAGGCATTCTGAACAGCAGATCTCAGTTTTGTGAGAAGATATAGCAGTTTCGGTGTATTTGATGTAAAGTAGACTACTATGGGAAGGAAGTACCTTTAATGGCCTGGGTGTCCCCTAATAATTCTAGAGCTCTGGGCCATGATGGTGCAAGACAGTGGTACATGAACTGATTTTGCATTGTTCCAGGGAAGGGTCACCTAGAAGACTTAAACTCCCAAGGTTCATGATGAGTGTGAATGGGCCACGAACGCCGTTAGGTTTGGCTGAGTTATGAGCCAGGGGGCGCTGTTGTCCAAGCAGGGATTAGTTGTGGAAAAGGAAGCTGGCCATGGAGGGGGGAGTGCTCCCTTCTTAAGATTAAAAGTGGAAGCGCGTTTTTGTTTTGTTTTTTACATATACCGTAAAGGAAAAAGAATTAGTACCACAAAGAGTAAGTGGGTTGAGACAGCAGTAAGAATTGCTGCTCACAGCATCTAGCTCGTAGCTAGCCTTATCCCCTCAGAGATAATTATTTTCAAACCGAGAGCAGCATTTGCAGAGACAGCTCCCAAACAGCTATGTCAGCTTTAGAATGTGTGAAAACTGCTCAAGAATAAACCATAAAAGTACGTTGTGGAAATTAAAAAAAAAACAAAACAAAAACTCAAGGATGTTTTGATACGTAGGGGTTATTAGCAACAGTTTACGAAAAGACAGACGGAAAGGTGGGCATTCATTTCGTTTCCGCGGCGTCCTCCTGTTTATCTTCCTGATAGAGCTGTCCCCGCGGTTACCACGGCGCTGCTCATTGGTATTCCCCTTCGTAATCGCACTGAGCTAGAGGATCTTTACTTTTTAGGCCTTGGCTCAAGCGCAGGGTCCGTTTTTCTTCTGTGTGGCAGCTTTAATCTTGCACCCAAATGACAGCTCCTGTCCTGCTCCTTTCGTCTCGCTGGCAGGATGGTCAAGCAACCACCTTCACATCTGATGCGATTACTAATCTGTTTCCTTCCCAGGAAGGCCGTGCTCCTTGTCCCCAGCCCTGGGGACTATAAACATCCTTTTTTTCCTGATATCTGTGCTGCAGGTTCTGTCAGTCCTGTGCTCCCCTCCGGTTACCAGGAGGTGCTGGGCATTTTTCAGAGGGGGAATAACCATTCCCTTTCAAGAACATTTTCCTTTTGCGTTTCCCTGTCCTGACTTTTGGCCTTTGTTTCAAAGGTGGGGGGGTTCCCAGTGCCCTCAAGTTTCTCCAACCCCGAGATGAGTGTGTGTGGTTGGCTATCAGGAGAGGTGTTTGTAAGTGAAGCACCCCTTGCTAATTGCTTTTATGAAGTTTGGCTTCTTAGATTATGGCCAGTGAAACCAATTATCTTGTATTGTGAATTTTGAAGGCAAAAAGACACTGAATTCGTGACATTTGAATCATCTTCCTATCTATTGATTACTGCAGTGATTTTCGGGGCTTAGATTAATGTATATTGTAGATGCAGTTACTCTTTTTGGATCCGATAGATTAGATTCAGCGAAAGATCCCTCTGGAGATGTGTTAGCCATACTTTGCCTCTAGCTCCTCTTACATGGAGTCAGTTTCAAGTTCAAATACATTTTGTCTGATAAATTGACTGCATGTGGAGGAACTAAAGAGAGCAATTAGGTATGACATCAAATAAATGACTCAGTGACAATGTATATTCCATTTAGGTCAGCACAGTTCAAAATGTGAGAAAACATGATTTAGCTGGCTGGACTGAAAGACAGTTTAAATTACTGGACGAGAAGAATCACTTTACCTTCTGAGGTTAGGTAATTGGAGATATGTAATATTTATGGTGTTTGCTGTGAGATGATTCTGTTGTGAGATGGGTGCAGTTGTTTCTGTGGGTATTGTTTAATATGACAATGTGCTGGTCCAATCTTTATGCAGAATGGGTGTTGCTTTTGGCCAAGGTGAGGGCGGGTGGGTGAGTGATGTGAGGCTGAAGCCTGTTAAACCATGATAAGCGAATATATTTTGCTCGAGAGTTCATTAGGGTGGCAGTGCCCTAGAGTAGGGAGTGGGCGACTTCTGTGGTTAATGGCAGTGTTTTCCTCCATTCTTCACCTCTCCCTTTTAGAATTGTATGCCCACATCTTTCCATGTGATTTTGTAGGAGCTTCCATTATAGGAGGTACTACTGCCCCATCGATGTTGGGCATGACCATGTGACTCGTGTCAGTCGGTGGACTTAAGCAGACATGGTGCCCGCAGAGATCTTAGATGTGCTTCTGTGGTTGGCGTGGCCTCTGGTGCTCCTGCATCCACTGTGGGAAGAATGCATTCTGGTTGGCTGCTGGCCTTAGGAGGACGTGGAGGCATGTGGAACAGAAGTGAACCCCACCTGAAACCTGGAGCCAAGCAGACTGTGACTTGCAGACCTGTGAGCAAGAAAAATAAATGCTTAGGATTGTAAGCCACTGACTTTTGGGCGAGTTTGTTATGAAGCATAATAGTGGAAATAGCTAGTAGATGTACATACTGAAAAAAAAAAAACCCTGCCTTTGTAAGAATTTCATTCGGGTTAACAAGCTCCTTTTACATTCAGATCCTCATTTCCACATCCTTCGTAGGGTGTGGGTTATATCATTCATAACTTAGTGGTGTCCTTTGGCTACAATGCAATGATGTCTTTTGCTGGTGAGATTTCATGACCAGAGGTTGCATGAATATATCCTCTTATATATTAATATAATTAGACACTCCTACTTAATTATGTATTGGGGGAATTTACATATTTTACAACTTATATGTAGGCTTTTTGATTGCTTTAAAAAGGAAATTTGAATGACTGAAAAATTCTGTAAAAGAGTTTTTAGTTGCATGTAATTCATTTCGCTATAGTTTGGGAGAAAATAAGTTTAATAGACCATATTAGGTAGCTCAAAGAAGGTGAGGACAGGAGAGACAGGTCTGGAGGCTAAGCTGATAGGGGCAGTGCTCTCAGAGTAAACCATGACTGTGTCAGCAAGGACCCTTTTATTTTTATATCTGCTGATGGGACCTCACAGCTTCTGCTGCCTTAATGGGCTACTGGACCCTAGAACCTCTGCCACTCATGTCCCTGCTGCCCTGAGTCTGGGAACCTGTGTCATCACCCTTATTAGAAAAGATTCTGCTTCCTCAAGTTCTCTTCTGAATGAAAGGCTTTTATGAGTACAGCTCATTGGCGGTGCCTAGGTCACATGCCTGTATCCTAGCTGCAAGGGAGCCTGAGGAAGTGAGTTTATAGCTTCTACCTTAGGAAAGCAAGACTTAAAATGTGGAAAATTACTGAAACTTAGGTAGGTTGTTCAAAAGATACCGGGTAGTCATAAAGCTTGAAAAATGTCCATATAAATCCATAATATCTATTTTAAAACCAATCTTTAGTTACTGTTAATTAGTATTGTAACTTTAAAAAAGTGAAAATAAAGGTAGTTTATCCAATTAAAAATTTTTTTTTATTTTTTGGCCGTGCCACGGGGCATGCAGGATTTTACTTCCTCGGCCAGGGATTGAACCTGCACCCCATGCAGTGGAAGTGTGGAGTCTTAACCACTGGACCACCAGGGAAGTCCCATATCCAATTTAAAAAAAAAAATGAGCACTAGTATAAAACAAAATTGCAAAAGTACCTCTGGCCTTATAGGTATGTATTTCTCAACTGGGTACTTTCTTTAAAATATGCCAGAAAAACAAATATATCAAGTAGAAAAATTTTTTACATCAAAATCTCATTGATTTAGATTCCACTTACTCAAAATTTGTGATAATCAATTTGACTAAATTGGTTTATTAGTTTCACAATATGGCAGTGTTTATAACACTAAGTTAAAAAATTCTCAGACTTTAGAATCATCTATTTATGTACCATTCTATATACTTAATTTAACATTTTTCTTTTTCATCAAGCTGGTAGCATTGTTTGATTTCCTTTAGGGCTTGGCAGTCATAAATCTACCTTTAAAAATCTACTATATAAACTGTTCATTAAGTCAGAGACTCAATTCCTCGTTGAGAACTGTGGGCACAGATACAGAAAGGTTGGTAAGTTTTTTGGTGGGGAAATGGAGAAAATGAAGTTTTCTTCTGAGTAGTTCCATTTCCACAGTGAAATGAAAAAGTTATCATTGAGAATAACTGGCCCAGGGACAGAGAAATTGTCAATAGAACTAAACAGAAGCCTCCCAGTTGGGGGAATGGCTGTAGGATGTTGGGGAGACAGAGGAGTGTGGAAATAGTTTTCCTGACTAGTGAGAAAGAGATGGACTTGGGACAAGTTGTAAGGTTGCCAGACACAGCGAGGGCCCAGTTGCAATGATCATATATTATTAAACTGAGATCAGATAGCACAGTTGTGTGTTTGTCTCTACCACGTTGGGCCTTTTGGGTGCAATGCAGAGTAGGCAAAGAGTTGGGTTTTTATGAGGGCTGGGTTTTGCTAGGAGAGTACATCAGAGGAAGAGAGGGGAAAAGTATTTGAGGGTAATTGCTGGGAAGAGATTGTAACAATGGGCCATAGAATCTAAGATGTATGTAGAGGGCGTGAGGACATGGAGAGTGATGGACAGTAAGCAGTAGGTCAGTGGATTGGAAGTCCTGGTGAGGTCAGAGAATTGGTGGAGTTAAAAGTATTGAGAAGAGGAGATGAAAAGTAAATGGCGCTGGGGATTGATGGAGAGGGTTGAAACAGCCTTTGGAGGTGGCACAGCTGTCGTCATCGTGCTCCAGGCTCTGGCCCTGGTAGTGGGAGGATGAGATGAGCGGAGGACAGAGACGAGCTGGTCAGGGAGTGCGGAGCCAGCATGTTGAGTGCACTGTATGAGTGACGTTGAGGTCCCTGAGAATGTTGGCAGAGTGGGAGTAGAGGGAGGCGTAGTGAGCCAGTGGTTAAACGAGGCGGCATGTTGGTGTGGTAGCTGTAGAAAGGCTGCAGTGGGGGTGTCATCCAGCAGCATGCACCCCAAAAGAGCTGGGAGGGGGAGAAGAATAAAGGCCTGGAAGCAGCAGTGGGCAGTAATGGGGCCACTCACCCCAGCTTTGTGGGGCCTGGGAGAAAATATTGCCATCGCTTGAGGAGCTTCGTGGAAAACAGTGTCCGTAGGACATAGCCAGGGTTTGGTTAGAATGAATCCTATGTATGTGTTTTAGTAAAAAAGCGGAAGCTAGCATGAGGAAGCAGTGACCTTCTTTATAGCTACGCCAGTAACGATCCTGTAGATAGTGTATATACATTTGCAGCAGCATGGTATAGTACCTTAGGAAAAGTAGACTGATTTTTATCCATTTAATCAGCATTTAGTCCAACCAGTACCTTAAAAATGTAGTATCAGGAATGAATTTTTAAATTAAAAATTAATAATGTTGCTTTGGGCTGGCTAATACAGGACTCCAAGATAGTAAGTCAATAGCATCTTTTTTTAGGGGGGGTGTTAATAACTCCCCATAATTGAATGAGATAAAAAGTTCTTTTAAATATAAAGCAGATGCTTGCATTTATTATCCTGCTTCTTCATTTTAGTGTTTGGAAAAAGTATGATTTCACTTTTTCATTCTCATTTGTTTCATTTAAAATTTTCAAGTATGTTTTGGCTAAGATATATGATAGAAATTAATACTCAAGAGAAAACAAGGTTCTAGGTCATTTATCTAAACATATGTAACGAAATTATGAAACTTGGACTTGTTCATTGTAATTCGATGCTAGTTTACTTCAAGAACCTATAAATCATGTACTTGTGTGTATTTTGGTATATTAAGATAAGTAGAGAACCACAGAATTTATTTCTGAAAGTGATTTTAGATATCATTTAATTTAATCTTCCTTAAGCCATCGTTTAAGCTAATTAAACCATTGCAATGCCAGCACACTTGAAAGATGACTGGTGCTGGACTGCTTGTAATCCTCATATTAAGTTACCTCTGTTAGGATCTAACCCGAAAGTACTTTGGAAATTTTGAAAAGAAGAGAATAGTTATTGAATTATGTTCAGCTTAATTATTTTGCTTAGGTCAATGAAATATGTGACATTTCCATTACAGTTAGCCCCATTTTAAAGTGTGTATTTGTTTTTGAGTAGGCTGATCTGGTTTTTATAGCAACTGAATCAACTTTTGAACTGTTTGGTTGCTTTGCATTAGTTATGTATATTATTTGTGAATTAGTAGATATATTACACATATATTTTTGTTATATGGATTATATAGATAATTATATATGTGGATTGTTTTGTATGAATAATATATATGGTATATATTATATGGTTATATTTTACTTATTTGGAGAAAGCGCATATACACAGCTACTTATATATTAGAACTTTGCAGGAGGACAATGAATTTCGATGTATGATTGTCTCTGATCCCTCATTTAGCACTTCACCTGCTTTGTAGAGCAAGATCCATTCCCCATGCTTGTAATGCTACTGGGTCAAGAATATACCGTTACCCTTAACCTGAAGGGATGTGCGTTTACACTTTTAATTTATTGCACAAATAATTTTATAACAGCAATAATGGAAATAAAATTCTGAAATCATGTAGAGGTGATCTGATGCATCAACATTTTTATTTTCCTTCCAGTCTTCTTATATATGGATGCATGCTTTTTAAAAAACATGATTTAGTCATAGCTTACATATATCTCTTTATTCAGCTCAGCTCTTTGCCCTGAATATTGTATGTTTAGTGGAGATGAGTACTTGTAATTATGGAACATGGTTTTTTGTTTTGGTTTGGTTTGGTTTTTTTGTCAAATAGAACAGAAGAGTTTTTTCAATACTTTGGGTGTTTCTGACTAACCAAAATGAGTAGCAGGACTCGAGAAATTTTGCTGAAGCTCGTCTGATATTTAATTAGCACTTTAGTTTGAGATTTCATGGTAATAAAGTTGATCCATGTTCTGGTTTTTTTTGTGGGGATAATCTTATTTGAATGTCACAGAGTCTGATTTAAAAAAAATATTTTTTGAACACAATTTTCAGCGGGTGAAGTCACCTTCCTTCCGTGATCACCTTGCCCGTGGGGATGGAGTTGCCAGGATCCAGGGGAGACTGAGGGCATTATAGAAATGGGGGGCATTTTCTTTAGCGCATAAAACCAAGGTAGGCAAGGGCCGCATTGGACAAGAGCTCCTCTTGCGTGGGAGGAGATTTCCCAGGGCTCCTTGTAAACCTTTGATGAAAGGAATGACCCTGGCTAATAGAATGCCCTCAATTCTTCTCTTTTCTTCTTAAAAAAAAAGTTGCATTTAAAGTTTGGTAGGGTAAAAATTTCTCATTGTCAAAACCTGATGAAACAAAGATGTCCTTCTTGGTCAAGTTGAAAACTTTTAGCAGTTTGTCACCTCTCTAGAAGTAATAGTTTTAGTTCAAAATTTTATTTTGTTCTATATGAAAAACACAAATAACTTTCCATTCCACTAGATTATTTAGTTTTGTCCTCTGAACCCTGTCAAATAGACTGACAACTACATTGTTCGGGTAGCTTGGAAACAAATAATTTTGTTATTAAGTTGAAATAACATCATGATAACATCATGATAATTTGATTTAAAATGATGGTGGAAGTCAATGTAGCTTTCACAAGTTTGATATTAGATTTTTACTGTGTTCTCTGTGTACCTGTTTTTAATATAATCTTTACTTTTTTTAAAAAGACGTTTGTAGAGTTTTTTTTTTTTTTTTTTTAATTAAACTTTCTGTTGGATTTTTAAATGTTTGCCTGGAAAGCGTTGATAGAAAGTGCTCTTTTCCCTCTTTATAAGTTTTGACTAAAAATTAATTGGGTGAGCTGTTTAATATTTTTACCTTTTGATAAATGACATGGATTTACAGAATAGATAAATTAAGGTAAATTACTTTCTCTTTAAGAAAGTAATTGCTCTAAAAGATTTTTAGAAACCAACTCTCTGAGGCATTTAAAGTAGGACTTGGTTAACTAAAGTATAACTTACAGTTAACCGTGAGAAACCAGTATTTCGTGGCATCTGATATGTTTAGGCATTTTTTCCTTGGCTGTGTGTATCATGTGTAGCATCTTTCTGGAGCCTCTCTTAGCAGAGGTAAGTGCGTATGTCTCATTAGTTTGTGATGGGGCTGCCCAGTTGGCCCATTCAGCTTATTAATGAGGCCAAGGTTTGGGCTCTGTCCCTGGACAATCCAGTTACTGTAATTTCTCTCTACCCTGTACACATTAGACTGCACTAGTTATCACTGGATGCCTGTGAATCCTTAGGAACAGATATTTTGGGCACAAGTCTTTGCAATTTGAGAACAACTGTTATGTTTATTGCTGTGGAGAACTGGAGTGATTAAGGAAAGAGGTTTTTTCCCAAGTTCGGTGTTATGGTTAGCCAAAGGTTAATCAGAAAACTCCCTTTATTTCTCTGATGAGTTTTGAAAAGAATTCTAAAATATATTGAAACTAAGCCATGGTTGAAGTTTAGTGCACATTTTTGCATTAGAATAGAAGCACAGTCATTATATTTTTATTTGGTGCTTATTATAAGCTGTCTCAGGATAATTGTTCTCACCGTCTTTCATGGTTAATTCTCTAGATGATTTTATAAAAGGAAGCTCAAATATTTAGCATTCTACAAGACCTACTGAGATCATCTAGTTTAACTTTCTCACCTTACCAAGTGAAGAGATATGATCCTCAGGGAACCTGCTAAGGTCACATAGCTTGTTAGGCCCAGCTCCAAGTTTACAATGCAAGTTCCTTCACCAGCTTGACCCACTCCCTGCAACGCTGTTTCCAGGGAGTGGGGTTTCTACCCACCTGGAATATCAGCTTCCAGCCTTAGCATTTTCCTTATTCTTTACTTAAATCAGATTATGGTTGGCCCTCCGTATCTGTGGGTTTGCATCCATGGATATGGAGGGCCGACTGTAAGGGACTTGAGGACCTTTGGATTTGGCTATCCACGAGGGGTCCTAGAACCAATCGCCCTCAGATACCCAGGTATGACTGTATAGTTAAAACATTAGTGAGTATTGTGAGATCTTACTGTGAAGCATTTTAAGTTTATTGTCGATCTGCTCAGATCTACGTAAAACTTGGCATTCTTTCTTACTTAAGACATAATTGTCCTCATATGAGAATTTATTGTTTCTTTATGTGGGCATTTCTAAACAAAACTGTTATTGAAAAAGAAAATATCAAAATGACTAGAACAAACAAAAGATAGGAAAGATTTTGGAGGGGGGAGGAGATAGTAAGAACTTTTGACTACTTACTATGTGCTAAGTAATTCAAAAGGGTATAAATGGGATGCTTGGCAGTTCCTGTTCGTAGGTTTCTAGGAATTCTGCATAATGGAGAAAACACCTTTCAACAGAAATACCGGGCATACACAGCTAAATCCCAGTTATCTTGTTTTCAATCATTTTGTGGAATTATCTCCTCTTCAGAAAATAGTTTTAAATAATATTTTTGTTATATTATTGTTTGCTTTGCTTAAGTGTGGTTTTCACTAGTATCTCAAATAGTGACATCCCAGCAAATTCTGGAATACAGAATTCTTGCTCAAGTTTAACTGTTCTTTACTTATCTGCAGTCAGTTGGGGAAGAGGACTCCCATTTGAGGAGTTGTTAAAAAATATATTTAGGGACTTCCCTGGTGGCACAGTGGTTAAGAATCTGCCTGCCAGTGCAAGGGACACGGGTTGGAGTCCTGGCCTGGGAAGATCCCACATGCCGCGGAGCAACTAAGCCCGTGTGCCACAACTACTGAGCCTGCGCTGTAGAGCCCGTGAACCACAACTCCTGAGCCCGTGTGCCACAACTACTGCAGCCGGTGCGCCTAGAGCCCGTGCACCGCAACAAGAGAAGCCACCGCAATGAGAAGCCTGTGCACTGCAACAAAGAGTAGCCCCCAGCTCGCAGCAACTAGAGGAAAACCCGCGGGCAGCAACGAAGACCCAATGCAGCCAAAAATAAATAAATAAATTTAAAAAAAAATTTAAACAGTGTTTTACGATTTTTTTTGTTTGTTTCTTTAACTACACAATGGATTGCCAAACCACATGCAGATGATTGGCAGGTATCTGCTTTTTGAGATTATCGGAACCACTTTTCTGTTGGTGTGTATAATTGAGCTTTGATCACAAACAGCTGTGTTAAGTCTTAGCCCAACAGGTGACAGGTATGATACTGAGAGGAAAGTAATCTGGAAGGCTCTAAAACCCATTTTGAAATTTTATCCACTAACAAAATGTATATTAATTAAGACTTTTTTTTGTTGCAAGTGCCAGAAAACTCAACCACACCTGGCTTTAGAATTGTTGGCTCAGGTGCCTGAAGAGCCCAAGGGTGAAACTGGTTTTAGGGCAGGGCTGCCTATAGGGGCTCAGAGGGTTTTGCTGAGGCCCAGTTTCTCTCCATCTCTTAATCCTGTGTCTTCTGTGACAACTCAGTTTTCAGGCTGGCTTACCTATGTGGCCGAAAGACAGCTGCCATATGTTCAGCCTACATCTCTGTAGGTGCCAGTTCAGTGAAAAAGAGGCCCCCACCAATGGTCAGTGATCTCACTGTTTCTCTCTGGTCCTGATTGGATATTGTGTCAATGGTTGAACAAATCAAGGGGACTGCACTGTACTGTCTGGCCACTTCCAAGTCACATAATCTACCCTTGTAGAGAGCTGGGGAGAGCTGAGTTCTCAAAAGAAAGTAAGGGTGTTATACCAAAAGAAGGGGTGGTGGATGCTGGGTGGTCAGAGAATAACAAAACAGTGACCACAATATAGGTGATAATTTGTGCTTTCCACCTCATAAAGTAATCATTATGTGATTTTGCATTTACTGTGAAATGTCATAGAATCTTTCACTTCATAATACGAGGAAGGGAGTGAGATAAACTATTTTTCTCTTTCTGTAAAACTAACATTAAAATGCCTTTTGGTGGACGGCTGGTATTAGTATTTGAAGGCACTTTCGGCAGACTGTCTCTCCAGTAGGACTTGTCCCTGAACCAATAAGACTATTTTTGAATGTTATGTGTCCTGTAGCCCTTGCTCCTTCCGGCACATGAGGTTTGAGCTTGTTCCCATGTAGTAAGACAGTAAATGAAATCACCTGTGTGTTAAAGTTAGGGCGATCCACAGGATGTCAGTGTGGTAAGAGGCTTCAATGGAATGTCTGAACCGTTCTGATCAGACTTGGGAAAATGTGAAAGTCTTGCCTCTTAGAAGGGAGAAATAATAAATTTAAAATATGCTCCATCTATAAGACGATTCAAAAAGTATTGATACCTAAATAGAAAATAACTCTAACTCTTGCTAACAAAAGCAGCAAGGAGAGCTGGGTCCTGGGGCAGGACCTGCTAAGCCTCTAACCAAAGCCACTTCTAGCTTTCAGGGTGGTGCCGGCAGTGCGTAGATCCTTGTCATGACCCTGGCGTTGAGGTGGGAGAGGCCGTCTCTGTGTTAGTGGCCCCCGCTGACAGTTTGCTGAGTTTACCGGTAAGGGTACTGGTGAATGGTGGTCATCTCCACTGCTGCCCACGATAGCCCTGCTCTCTACACTGTATGTACATAACCTCAATGAATATACTGTAGACGCGCTGTAGATGCTGGTGCATCTGCCCGTTTCCATTTCTTCTTTCTTCTCCAGCTGCTTTTCTTTCAATTTCTTTTCCACTATTTCAAGCACTCAATTTTTTCCTTCTTTTTCCTGGTTCTCTCTTTTCTGAGCTTAGTGATCACTAAAGCTGGACAGAGGTATCACTTA
This sequence comes from Balaenoptera borealis, assembly GCF_965194805.1. NCBI lineage: Eukaryota > Metazoa > Chordata > Mammalia > Artiodactyla > Balaenopteridae > Balaenoptera > Balaenoptera borealis. The sequence goes on along the minus strand of NC_138866.1, from coordinate 170,679,674 downwards.
GCCTGTTCACAGATGACCTTTGGATCTTTTGGCCGTGACCAACCCCAGCACTGTATATGACTGTATTTGCTGTTAATGTGGTAGGTTTCATCACATGTAGCCAAAACAGGTCTATCTCGGTTCATAATCATAACACTACGTACACATCTCCAACACCCCTTTTATCGCAGGGATTTGCTATGTGAAATCAAGCCTGAGTTTTTGTTACAGTAATTGATCAAGAGTATTTATTGGTGACAGAATATGGGATAAATATGCAAAGTATGGGCCATTCTTATCAATAATGGAAATAGTGACATCATATCTACCTTTATCTTTGCCACGATGACTTTATTTCTCAATAAAAGGGAAATTACTACAAGACTGGGTTTGAAAAGCTAGTTAGCACAAGCAGTGTGGTAAAGAAAGTTGCTTCATTCTCCTTTAAAATTTTTTTGAATGGCATGTGTATTTTATTCATTTTAAATTTTTGTCAGAGTTTCAAAGTACATAACTTATGATTTTAATAAGATACAGCAGTCCCCTCTGTACCTCTTCCTACCTCTAATTCCTTCTCTCCAGAGACAGCCACTTGTAAGCCTTTGATTTTCTTTCTGGCACCTGTCTATTCTATATATTGCTATTTGTAAGCTTAAAATTTTTTTAGATGTTATCTACTGACTTTTTGATATGGAAGAAGAAGATTTATTCTTTGTTAAACCACCCCGCCCGATCCACCCAATATGGTTATGTCACATTTTTTTGGTTATTCAGTATCCTTTGTTTACAGGCAGACCCCAGGGATATGGTGGGTTGGGTGCCACAATAAAATGAATATTGCAATAAAGTGAGTCACACGAATTTTTGGTTTTCTAGTGCATGTAAAATTTATGTTTACACTATGCTGAAGTGTGCAATAGCATTATGGCTAAAAAAATATAGATACCTTAATTAAGAAATACTTTTTTGATAAAAAGTGCTACCCATCACTGAGCCTTCAGTGAGTCATAATAGTAACATCAGAGATCACTGATCCCAGATCATCATAATAAATATGAAAATTATGAAAAAGTTTGAAACATTACAAGAATTACCAAAATGTGACACAGAGATATAAAGTGAACAGATACTGTTGGAAAAATGGCGCCGACAGACTTGCTTGAAGCAGGGTTGCCACAAACCTCCAATTTGTAAAAAAATGTGATATCCATGAAGTGCAGTAAAGCAAAGGGCAATAAAATGAGGTATGCCTGTATTTGGACTATTAAATATTGTTCCTGGCTGAGCCAATGAATGTACTATGATTATACTTTCTTTCTTGAAAACCTTTTTTCTTTTTTCCTAGAGTTGCTAATTTCTTTTGTCCCTACTTTATCTCCATGCTCTGATAGTCTTAAAAGTCCTTTTACTAGATCTACATGCATTAGGTAATCTATCAATTCTATAATTTTTTTCTTGAGATGTTCCTCCCAGAGCTTTTTGTCTCCTACTCTAATCTGGATTGCTTTCTCTCTGAGTTTGTTGAATAGCTTTGTCCTGGGATTCCCTTCACCATTATGCTGGGCTTTCCCTTTGCTTTTTTACTCTTGGATACCATGTCTTCTTTCTTGGTTTACTCCCTCTTTTTGGTGGAACACATCCTCCAGTAGCTTTCTGAGAAAAGGTATGTGGTTGGTAAATTTTGAGTCCTTACTACTCTTCACACTTGGTCAATAGTTTTGGCTGAGACTACTTCAAAACTTTTCTCTCTTTAGGTGAAAGATAATTCTGGTGAGTTTATTTTTTTTTTTGGTGAAATCATTTTCATTAAGAGTTTTGAAGGTATTTTTCTATTATTTCCTATATTAAGAAAGAAATTGATATAATATCTAAAGCACAGATTTTAAAAAAATTTTCTTTGCCTTTTATTGATGGTTTGAAATGCACTAGAATGAATGTTCTAGCAGTTTTGTATTTACTTACTTGAATTTGTTGTTTTTATCTTGTTGCTCCCAGGCAAAATCTTTCTCTCTTCCGGTAAAAAATAATTCTGTTGATTTTCCTTCAGTATTTGGTTTTCAAATGTCACTAAAAGAATGATGGTTTCATACCTTGACTCCGGGTTTTCTCATGTAAGAAATACCAAGATTTTGTCATTTGCATCTCCATTAAAAAGGGAAAAAATCATATATTAAATAAACATCCAAGTACATCCTGTATATTTTGGATTTATTGTTACTGCCTACTGAATATTCACATGTACATCCTATTTTTGTCAAGTTCATCTGTGACACTCAGTGGACAATGCCCGATCTGTAGAAATTTCAGTTGTTCAGAAATTATCTAATTATTTTATGCATTTTATTGTTTTCATGCTCATTTTCCCCATTTCTTTTTTAAAAGGTGGATGTATGTTCCTACCCAAAAATACCATTTAACATTTATATATATATATATATATATATATATATATATATATATACACACACACACACACACATACAAATATATATAATTATATTGAATAATTCTCTAACCATAATTTAGGTATATTAGGTGGTTGGGGAACCAACAACTTTTGCGGCAAGAAGTGGAACCAATGAGGGGAGACATGGGGGCTCCCAGGTTTGCAGTTTTGAAATCTCATTTTGGATGCAGATTGCAGAGACAGGCCAACACGCGGAAGGATTAGTAGGAAGGGATCGCAGTCATTCAAGTGAGTGATGGTGGTGGCTTGGGAATGGTAGTGGTGAAGGGGATGGAGAAAAGTAGGTTGCATTTGAGATACTGAGGAGAGAGGATCATTAGCACTTGAGGCTGGGAATTGGGTGGGATGAGGAGAAGAAAAATAAATGAGAGGAAACTGGAGACTTGGAAAGCAACTTGTTAATTTCACCCAGAAATGTGGTGAATAGGATAGACTCACAGATCAAGTAATCTGATACTGATAAGCTGTATATTCCTCATTTAGAAAAGTAAAAGGATTTGGTGTTTGGATTAGAGTATTTAATCCTGGATGAATCTTTCCTGGGCCTGGGGTTAAAAGGTTTCAGACCAGGGGGGTGTTTAGGAAGCTGGGATATTTATGGGTGGGTGAATTTAAATCTAATTTCAGTGTCTGTCCTGTTTAACTGGGAATTGTCTCGCTGATTACATATACTTTTCATATTTGTTTCCTTAATTTTTTCTGTAGTGTTTTCCATAATTATTGGGAGCCCAGAACATTTAAGCGAAGAAAACAGATTTTCAAAGGTTTTTTGGTTTCATATCATGATTTTAAGATTAATTTTTTCAATGCGATCCATTACCTCAAAATATTTTCTTTTTTGCTAACACTGTTTTCCCTATTTGTTCCTGAGCAAAGACTAGAGATGAGCATTCGGCTTGAGTTACAGGTAAAACCAGGGATGTGTTGGTTATTCCTTGCATTGCACTCCTGAATTAAGAAATGGTACCTAACAACCTGACAGTGTATTAGGGCCAATGGTGGTTGACAGGCGCCTTTCAAAGGTACCGTTCTGATGCTTTTGTTCCATTTGCCTTTTAAGTTAAAATGCTAGTTGGAGCGGACAAATACTACTCATTTCACAATTTCTTCCCCCCCCCGCCCCCCACACACCGTGAGGGGCCTTTTGGTTGCTTCAGTCTAAGCAGAAGAATGGGAGCAGCGATTGGGTTTGGTGGAATTCGCCTTTATCTGGCTCCAGCTCCTCCTCCTCTCCCTGTGGGCTCCCAGGCCAGGGTGCCTGTAGGGGCTCTCTCCTCTTCTGCAATCACAGCTTTGTGGTTCTTTGTGTGAGCTGTTATCAATTTCAGTGGATACGCTTTGTTACCTCTATTTGTACTATAACTAGCAATTTGATAAGGTTATGTGCCTGTCAAATGATTTAGATGTCAGGTGTAGGTGCAACAAAGCAATTTTGACAAGTCAAACATCGGTGCAAAGAAGGGGGATGAGGGTGACCTGCTGACAGAAGAAAGTAAAATCTCTTATGGCCTCACTTTCTTTCTCTTTTAACTCTAGGTCAGTACTTTAACCTCTTTAATTTGTCCCTTCTTAAGTGAATGTGACATGGTGACTTCCAGCTTCTATCTAAAGGGCAGTGAAACGGAGGCCTGCTGTTGGAAGGTAGATGCTGGCATTTAGGGAGATTTGACTTTGGGTATTCTGATAAAAACATCTGGGTCTGGAAACTTTATCTTTGACTGAAGCTGAGATTAAGGTCTTAGAAGACAAGGTTTATTAATGCCAGTGTCTGTTCACATATGTGTGTTACAGAGAGCCTGGTATTTTTAGTAAGCAGTGCCCCTTTCTTTTAGGTGGAGGTAAAGGCCCAGGGCTTCCAGTACATTTGTCGTCCTGTGTTCTGCAGCCCCGGCAATGATTTGAAGGGTATTGCTCACTGATTTGTCACATCCTCTGTTGGATGAGGAGTCAGTCGAGCCTAGGATTAATAGGTTTAAGTTTCTTAGAGCCTTTCTGTCTTTTTCTTGATTGATTAAGTAACTTGTACCTCTGAGCTATCCCAATACCTAAATCTCTTTACTGCCCACATTGAATATGTAGCTTTGCCTTGGCATCTACCTCAGCAGAAAATCCCCCAGTTTACCAGTGGTATGTTGGACAGTAGTTACCCCCTTAAAGGTTAATGTGTCCAAGAGATGCTGCTGGAGTTATAGGGATACTTCCAGTATTTTGCCACTTGGGTTTGTGAAGTTATGGAATGAATGTAGGCATTCAAGTGTAACTCATCTTGACAAGGGTTTCATTATACTCTGCAAGCACAATTCAAAGAAATAATGAATTTATATTCAGGGTAGTCTTGTTTGAGTTTATTTAAAGAAATGAAACACACAATCCCTATAATAGCCCTTGCTACAGAAGTATTGATGGTGCTGACAAAGAGAAAACTCAGACCAGATGGTTTCCAAACAGTGGAACCACCTGGTTCCCTGGCAATGCCAACTTATTCCTGTTTCTCAAATAGCTGCACTCTCACGGACCGTGAAATGTATAAGCGAGACGTTCATGGGCTCAGGCAGAATAACATTCCAAAATTAGAATTGTTAAGAGACACTAAAACACTTATCCGTGTCAACTCAAACTGGCCACTCTCTTCCGTTTACATTTTTTTCTTCTTTCTCTTTATAACTATAAAACCCAGTTCTTTTTTATTTCCACATGGCAGAGAGGAAAAAAAAACCAAAACTATTTCTTCTTGAGATGTTTATTCTGGAGGAAAAAGAAAGATCCTTTGTCCTTTTGGGAAATGGACTCACCAAAACTCCATTCATGTTTTCAGACCAAAGAGGAGACTTTTAGGTCAGCAAGGGAAGAATAGAATTGTACCTATATAGCACCATGAAATTACACCGAATCATGAAACTTCATAGGAATATAACCAAGATAATATATTAATTGATGTGCAGACATGCAGTAACTTTTTCTAATTATAATGTTAAACTTCGGGATTTTCTTGAATTACTTCGTATCTAATTTTTCATGTTGGAAATCAGAGTGAATTTAAAAGTGAAAATATTGAATCATCTACAGACCTTTCTAAGTTGATGCTTAAGAAGACAATCATGTTAAAGTTTCATTTTGAAGTGGTTACCTTAGCTTCTTACTCATTTGATGAACACCTAACTGAGCACCTAACTGGCAGTGTTTGTAACCATTAGAGATCCAGTACTGGATAATGTATGTAACATGTGAGACAATTTAAACATTAAGATATTTACGCTGTTGTTTACAATCTAGTCTTTTTAAAGAAATGATGATTATTTTCATCAAAATTACATGTCAGTCTAAGTGAAGGTCTTTGAAGTTTGCAAAGCATTTGAATTACCATCTCGTGGCATGATAGGCTGGAAAGAGCCAAGGCTTTCAAGATGGCAGATCTGGCTTTGAATCCTGACTACTGCTCACCAGGTGGTGATGTTAGGCTTGTGTCTTAGTCACCAAGTCACAGTTTCCTGTATTAGCTGGGGACTCTGGGCTGTAAGAGATGGAAAACCCAACCCTCATTCACTTGGACAAAATGATAATTTCTCTTGAGAATATTAAGGTACACAAATCCATGGGCAGGAATGTGCCTGTTTCAGCTTCAGGAACAGTGTGAATCAGGACTCAGAAGTCAGCAGGCCAGGACTCTTTTTGGCAGATGGGGTGCATCTGCCTCTTTGCGTTCTGGTGGCGGCAAGCCTGGCTGTCGACAGTTCCAAAGTTTTATCTCTTAGAGTTTTACTTGCCAGAGGGAGAGGCTAATTCTGCACTTTGGATCTCAATTCCCAAACCCCCTCAACATCTGGACTTGGACTAGCTTGGGCCAGATGACTGACTGCCTTTGGGACCATCCTTGGCGGTTAAGGAAGTGTGTCCTGTAGGGAAACGACAGCTCTTGAGAAGACCTACATGGGTGAATGGGGCCCGGGACCGTTACCAGGAGGAGGTTGGGGGCGGACCAAACAATAGTCGTCTCCATTACATTTCTCATGTGTAGAAAATGGTAAATAGACATCTCTTTTACAGTGATTTTGAAGATTAAGCAGGATAGTCTGTCAAATGCCTAGTATAAAGTCTGATACCTTGTAGCCCTTTAATAAATCATAGCTGCTATAACATAGCAGGGAGGCAACTAGCCAGCATTTCTCAAAACTGACACCTGTAATCAGTGTGCAGCTCTCACTCTTAACTAAGAAGCATAAGTAGCCATAATTCTTCACTTCATTCTTCAGCACTGCTCATGTATTTATTTCTCATAGTCTCTTCCCTGTGGAAGACCTGAATTAGGACTACGTTTCTAGTTGTAGTATAGGTATGTTAATAACCTGTAAACATTTCTGGGAAATGTATGTTTTAAATAAAATTCCATATTAAGGATTGAATCTTAAAAATTTTCTTTTGATTAAAAAGCCTTACTGAGATCCATGGTTTTTTCTGGGTGGCGAAAACTATCTATCGTGGAAGCTATTCTCAGTGTCATTTGTGTGCGTATTAAGTGTATAATGTATTTAGATTTTTTCTTCTTCTGCATTCTTTTTTCCTTTGTTTTTGCTGTTATAGTTTTTATTTTCCTTCCCCCCCGAGTTTTGTAGAAGTGGAAGAAGCATGTTTTCTTACAGAAAAACAGTCGATGTTGCCTGATGGATAATGCCATTGCAGGTGTGGGAGGGTTGTTAGGGCCAATTTTAACGACATTATCAATCTGTTAGGAAGCAGGCGTATGTAAGAAAAGCTTGGGGGTGGGGGGATCATCTGTCACTTTCATCAGCTGTGACTCTGAGATTAAGAACAGGTTACTTTCACTTTCATGACTGTTTTGTGTTAGTTCAGCTCTGTTTACATTTGCTTGATTCTTGATTTTATCCTTATCTCTTTACTGTAGTTTGAATGTAGCTTTCTTTTCTGAATGACTGATTTGCTAATTAGCTTTATCCTCACTGGAAATTACCCATTTTCTAATACTTTATAATTCAGAATACGCACACAGGAATGTTCCCCGTTGTAACTTCTTATCCATCCTCTCCTTAATTTAAAGTTGCATGATATCTTCTGGTTCAAAATAATTTGAATAATATTCTACTCTGTGTGTGAATTAGGCCGTTTATATTTAAAAAACATAATCATGTAATGGGATGAGACTGGCTCTCTCTAAAGGATTAATAGTTAAGAGAACACGTGTCCAGAAATCAAAATTCATAAACTGTCTGAATTATTATATGTTATTTAAAAAGTAACATGGCAACATAAATCATCGAGTCAGGCTCTATGAGTCAATTACTCTTCAGGACTAAATCAGGTATTAGAATATTAATTGTTTTTTGCTTCTTTAGTACCTGAATAGTTAATTGGATGGTACTTTAGTTTCCTGGAAAAGTTAATCATCATCACCAAATACTTAATGTTCTCCCCAGAGTAATGTGTAACTCATAGGCAGAATTTGGTGGATTAGTTACATTTTTCTACCGTGAGATTCTCGGTGAAATATGCATTATATGTGTACATTTTAGGCACCAATTTTCTTCATCAACGTAGATATGATTTTTTGGTTTGAATCAATAGTTCCATCAGTACAGGCATACGTCGTTTTATTGTGCTTTGCTTTATCGCACTTTGCAGATACTGGCTTTTTTACAGATTGAAGGTTTGTGGCGACCCCATGTCAAGCAAGTGTGTTGGCACCATTTTTCTGACAGCATTTGCTCACTTCATGTCTCTGTGTCACGTTTTGGTAACTCTCACAATATTTCAAACATTTTCATTATTGTATTTGTTATGATGATCTGTGATTAGTGATCTTTGATGTTACTATTAAGACTCACTGAAGGCTCAGATGATGGTTAGCATTTTTTAGCAATAAATTATTTTTTAATTAAAATATGTACATTGTTTTTTTAGACGTAATGCTATTGCATATTTAATAGACTACAGTGAAGTGTAAACATAAATTTTATACGCACCGGGAAACCAAAAAATTCATGGGACTTGCTTTACTGCGATACTTGCTTTATAGCAGTGATCTGGAACAGAAACCACAATATCTCCAAGGTATGCCTGTACCAGAGTTTTGGCAATGACCTTCTTCCCCCTGGCCTGATTCTTACTAATAGAAAATTTAAACAAGTGTTTCCTTCAAAAGAAAGACCTGAAAACACACTTTGGGTGAAAAGTATGGGCTGTGATAAACTTTACTTTGGGTGATAATTTTTGTCCCTTTTATGGCACCACAGATTCCATTACAGATAATGAACTAGCTAAAATTTTAGTTTTTAAAATTTTAAAATTAGTTTTTAAAAATATTCAATTGCTTCCACTTTCCTCTTTAATTATTTACAGGACGTTGTTTATATCTTATATGTGTTCAGTTTGATTTTTTCATTTTGGCATTTTTTTTCATTGTCCGATGAATTGAAAGATAATATCTGGGGAGATGCCAGAGAGAGACTTCTGCCTCCTATTAGCTCTGTCACCTCAAACTCCCGCCCTTCATCGATAAAAATGAGCACTAAATTGTGTACCTGCTAGGATTTATCTGAAGATAATACAGGTGAAGCATATTTTAATTTCTTCTTCTTTTATTTATTCATATTCTCTTTTGGTCTTAAAAAGACTGAAGGAGCTTCCAGGTACAGGTGGCACAGTGCCTGGCCCATGCGGTAGGAAGCGTTCTCTAGGTGTTTAGGTACTGTTAAGTTAACACATGCTTACAGGAGTTGAGTGCTCAGCCCTCCTTACACATTAGCTGCCAGCCTTCCCACCCTGGCTCTGCTCGCATGATATATAAACCACTCGGTGCAGTGCCTGGGATGTAATAGAGAGTTAATAGATGGCAGGCATTATCATCATCATCTTATTTAATTCTCACAAACGTACTGTCAGTGCTGTACTACAGTTATGCTTATTTTGTACACAGGGAAACTGAGGCTCAGAGAGATTAAGTAACCTGCTTAAGGTCACACAGCTATTAAGAGGTGGAGCCGGGGCCCAAGATGAGTTTGTCAAAATCCTAAACCTGAGCCGTTAACGTCTAAGCTACACTTTAGTGTCTTAGAAGTGATTTTTAATTTTCTTAGCTTATTGAGAAATTAATTAAGATATGCTTTTTATTATGTATTCAGAGTACTTGCTTAGAATAAAATGTAGATTTCAATGTTTTTAAAGTAAAGGAACTCCGAAACTGATGAAGTTGGATTGTGAATATACCTAGAATACTGACAAATCTGTAAATATTCAGTAAGTACCTCTGCAAATACAGTGGAAGGCTGATTGAAGGCTTAGAAATCTATGAAGATTATTTTTAATGCCTTTTAATTATGTTTAAAAAGGTAATTAAAAATTTAATTTTACTTAATTAACCATAAATTTACAAATTATGAGATTAATTTATAAGAAACAAATTCGCTTTTGAGCTCATTTGACTTAACATTTGTTAAAATTAACTTCACCTTAAAAAAAATCCCTTAATCAGTTTTTCCTTTGTAGTTGTTTAATTCCCATCTAGCATTGTAAGATTAGCCAATTTTCTGCATTTTAGACATTAAAGATACAAAACTTGATAGTAATCAATCATGAAATAGTTATTAAGCTTTTAATACATGCTTAGCACCAAGCAAAATGCACTGAGATAGAAGGAAGCATATGGTACACATTCTCCAGTACTTTGAAATCTACTGAACTATACAAGATGGTACATAATTGAGTGCTGAATTTTGCAGATCAAACTAAGAATTCTGCATGTAGTTTAAAAATGACACGACCCTCACAACTCCCGTGGAAGAAAAGTAAAATATCCATCATGTCATGAAAGATCATAAAATTGGTCACTGATTTTATTGTATCAGATGGAGACTTTAAAATGTGTGACATAAAGAGCAGAATAACATGAATCAGTAATAAACATGCCTGTAGATTTTAGGCTTCCGTTAAGCATAATCGGACAAGGTAAGCTGCTTTAAGGCTCAATAATGTTCTCTTTTTGCTTCCTCTTCTGCCGCTGGATTATTCTTAGCCCTCTGGTCTATTGTGATTCGCCAAGAATTCTCTCGTACGGCTACTATTGCTCGTTAATCCATGTTTGGAATCCCTTTCATCCTCTTCTTGATTTCTCCTTTCTTGCCTTTTTGCCTCATTTCATTATTTGCCAACATAGTGAAACAGCTTCATTAGGATAAAGCCACTTAGAGGGACTAGTTTAACTTTCTGCCTATGATGGCCACTGACTAAGTCACTTGCCACTTAATGGAAAACCCAAGTTTTGTCTTTCAGCTGACTGAAAATATCCACTGAATTCCTGGCCTTGAGATTCTTTTCCTATTCACTTGCTCATGATTTTTCTTTAACCTCTGGTACCTCAGCTTCCCCATCTGGGGTTTTAAAACTCTGTCCCTGCTTTCCTTTTTTTTTAAAAAAAAAAATATTTATTTATTTATTTGGTTGCACCAGGTCTTAGTTGTGGCATGTGGGATCTTTTAGTTCTTTTAGTTGTAGCATGTAGGATCTAGTTCCCTGACCAGGGATCAAACCCGGGCCCCCTACATTGGGAGTGCAGAGCCTTAGCCCCTGGACCACCAGGGAAGTCGCTGTCCCTGCTTTCTTTCTTTCTTTTTTTTTTAGCTTGAACTATGAACATTTATTTCTCACAATTTTGGAGGATGGGAAGTCCAAGATCAAGGCGCTTGCAGATTCAGTGTCTGATGAGGACCAACTTCCTGGTTCATAGACTGCTGTCTTCTCACTGTTACTTTCACTTCTCCCGTGCTCTTTCCTAGCTGTATGTGAGATGCATGTGTAGTAAGCAGGGCTCTCATTTCGATATGTCCTTGCTTTCTTTGAAAACGTTTTATTGTAAAATGTTTGATCAAGGCAAGAGAATATATGGCGCATACATGTAAGTTTTACAGCTTGATGATAAAAGGATCGCATGTGGATCTACCTTCCAACTGAAGAACTTGAACATCACCATGAACAGTGAAGCTTCCCCCGCATCCTTCTCTGAGCAGATCTCCTCACAACTCTCCTGGATGTTATGCTGATCAAGTCCCTTTCCCCCCACTTATTTACCACCATATGTATGTACTCCTTGCTTTTTTTCTTCTTCAGCAAAATGTTTCTGAGATTCAGCCGTATGGATCCATGTAACCGTAGTTCATTTATTTTTTACTCCTGGATAATATTATATTTTATGAATATACAATAATTTCTTCATCTCCTGTGGTTGCTTAAGTTGTTTGCAATTTTTTGGATAGTACAAATGTTATTATGAACATGTTGGCTTATGTCCCCAGACGCTCATGGGCAAGGGTTCCTTTAGAGAGACGCATACTTGGGTGTGGAGCTGCTGAGCTGTAGGACGTGCCCATCTTTGATCTCTTTTAATCTCCTTTTCATTTATCATTCAACAATTTACCAGTCTCTGGTTCACTTGGCTTTTTTAAATCAGAAATGGCTTTCTGCCTAAGAATGGCCTTTCTCATTAGTCGTTTTCATTTTCTTCGTTTATGTACATTGTTATAGTATTAATAATTATGGTACTTGTAGCATTGGGGGAGAGAACTTATATTTCAGAATTAGCAAGTAATTCAACTGGCAGTTCCGTTCACTATTTTGATTTTTAAGTTTTCCTTTTCAGTCATTGTGAGCCTTTTTCTTAAGCTTGGCCAGAACCACCCTTGGTTTTCAGGCTCTTTGTCTGAACTTGTGAGTGTTACTTGCTGATGACTCCAAACACAAAATATCACTGAGCATGCACACATTGACAGAAATCATACTTAAGCAATAAAGGTCATTTTTGAAATTTAATAAGAAGCAGGAAACTAATATTTGCTAATGACCTAGTAAGGGCATGTTGCTGCTTGATGTTCCCATGTTATTTATGTTAACCCTCCAAACATTGTGTAGCATATTGCTTTTTTTTTCTTTTTCCATTTTATAACAGAGGATCAGGAGTGTTAGAGAAATTGAACAAATTAAGATCACGGGACAGAATTAGGGTTTAAATTCAGGTCTTTTGATTCTTGATTTAGGGTTCTAATCTATAATACAGGAAGATAAATATGTGTGTGTATGTGTGTGTACACATGCATTTACATGTGTATGTAGCATATCAATATTAGGTAGCATTCAGTATTGGAAATATATTAAGTTACTTCTGAAGAAAAATATGGCATCAAATTGCCCATTGTGTATATTTCTTGCATTTGAGTTTAAGAATGCATTTTCAAAATGCCTTGATTTAGTTTTGAAGGGATAAGCCTACAGGAAACTGAGACTGCATTACCTTCCAGATACAGCATGTCCTCTTTCTGAACTCACAGTTGTGTCTTGATTCTCTGCTCCCTCCTTCTGTGTCCTTTCTGCCTTTTTCTGACAGGAGATGCAGATCACCTGGCTGGGTCTCCTGAGGAGACCAGGGTCTCAGGCTGGGCCCAAGAACTCTCTGTCTTCTGTGGTCCTGGGATGTTCTCTAATAGTGGACAACTGCAGGGGGGAGGACCAAAATTGCCTGCCCTCTTACTGGTCTCCTGCTTCTGTTTTACTCACTCCAGTGGGTTAATACAGTGGCCAGAAAGAGCCTGTTAAACCAGAAGTCCAGTGTGTTGCTGCTCTGCTTATAGCCCTCACCTCCTTCTGGTCTTACTTCAAGGTCACTTTGTCACTGAGGCCTTCCCTGATCACCCTATCTAAAAGGGCAGCATTCCTGACCCTTCTCATCTCACTTCTTGCTTTATTTTTCTCTTAGCCCCCACTGACATACCATTTATTCAACTTATATAAGTTTCACATCTTTTCTTTCTCTCCCGCTGTAATGTAAACTCCATGAGGCAGGGATCATTGACTGTTTTCTTTGCTGCATTGTTCCCACCTCTGGAACAGTACTTTGCTCATAGTAGGTGCTCAATAAGTATTTGTTGAATGAGCAAAGAATTAAATAGGTGAATATTTGAGGAGATTCCAAAGAATGACATTCCTAGAATAATTTGCCATTGTTATTTGTAGAATCATCATAAAATACTTTTTAACAGGATAGAGGACAGGAGACCAGAGGTGATAATTTTATAGCCAATGCTGAAGCATAGGGAAGAAAAGGCATTTTTAGTGGGGACAGAGCAGGAGTTTCTAAGAGCAGCTTATATGCTCAGTGAATACTTGTTGAGTTAATGTTAATATATAAGAGCACTGCGATGGACTGAATGTTTGTATCCTCCCAAAGTTCATATGTTTAAACCTAATCCCCAATGTGATGATATTAGGAGGTGGGGCCTTTGGGAGGTAATTTGGTCATGAGGGTGGAGCCCTCATAAATGGGATTCGTGCCCTAATAGAAGAGACCCCAGAGAGCTCCGTCATCCCTTACTCCATGCGAGGTTACAGTGAGAAGATGGCCATCTGTGAACCAGGAAGCAGGCTCTCACCAGACACCGAATCTGCTTGCACCTTGATCTTGGATTTTTCAGACTCTAAAACTGTGAGAAATAAATTTTTGTTGTTTATAAGCCACCCGGTCAATGGCTTTTAAAATTTTATTTATTTATTTATTTATGGCTGTGTTGGGTCTTCGTTTCTGTGCGAGGGCTTTCTCTACTTGTGGCGAGCGGGGGCCACTCTTCATCGCGGTGCGCGGGCCTCTCACTATCGCGGCCTCTCTTGTTGCGGAGCACAGGTTCCAGGTGCGCAGGCTCAGTAGTTGTGGCTCACGGGCCCAGTTGCTCCGCGGCATGTGGGATCTTCCCAGACCAAGGCTCGAACCCGTGTCCCCTGCATTGGCAGGCAGATTCTCAACCACTGCGCCACCAGGGAAGCCCTCAATGGCTTTTTTGTTATATCCACCCAAATGGACTAAGATAAGCTCTATGGCTAGCAATTTCTTTCCAAATCTGATCTAGATCTCTGTTTCTTAGCTTAATCTCCCAGCTCTTCCCCCTTCTTCAGCCAAATGGAGCCATTTTCAGTCCCTGAATATGAGGTTCCTCTCTTACCTCTGGGTCTGGGCCACACTTCTGTTGTCTTGCTTCTACTCCCCTTCTTTCTCTCTCCCCTGCTCCCTCCCATCTTCCCTTTCTTAATCATTTTTCAATCAACTCACATGGGCCAAGTGCTATGCTACGTTCTTGGATTGCAAAGCACAAGACTTTGCCCTTGTCCCTGAGTTCCACGTGTTCTAGAGTAGGAGACTGACTCCATTGTAATTGCAGTTCAAGGTGATAACTGCTCTAATAGGTAGGTGTAAGCTGTGAGGCTTGGGACGGGTTGGGGGGAGGCCAGTCCAGCTCACAGAGCAGGACCACTGGCGCTGAGCTTTAATGAATAAATGCATTATGCTTCCCGTGAGCTGAGGTTAGGAAACACTGTGTCAGGTACAAGGAACCCCGAGTAGCCGGTCGAGAGTACTCTTCACACAGTTCTTACAGATTTGCACTGCCTGCGGTGCGCCTTTTGGTGGAGACAGATTGTTGCCCAGCACCTGCACAGATGGGGGTCAGGATTCATCTCCACCTGTGTGGTCACCGGATGACACATCCAAGATGTTTTGTAGGGGTCTGATCATTCACACAAATCCAACAAAAAATAAGTATCTATTCTAGAATAACTTTAGTAGAATTAGTAAATGTAAACTAATAGCTGATTCTTAATATGATATATTTTGCTTTGTTAACCATGATTTGTCTGATTGTTATAGGACTGTTCTTTTTGATGTCCTGTGACAGACACTGGGTAACCCTTTCAAGGCAAGCAAAACCAGTACTATGATGATAATGCTGGGCATTTGCACAATACCTTATACCTACTAAAGTTCTTCCCTGTGATTTATTTCATTTAGTCCCTACAGCCTTATTAGTTAAGGATTTATCAGAATCTCTAGTTAGAAATGAGGAAACTTTGGCTCAGAGAAGCTAGGAGACCTGTGAGGTGACTGGTAAGTGACAGGGATAGGATGTGAAATCTAGGCTCTTGTCCGCTAAAGCAATGCCTTTTCCCTGATACAATCCCCTATTTTTATAAACTCATAAATCTTGTGTCACAAATAGAACCAGAGTGTAGAAGTAAACGAGGAGAAATTCACATGTTAATAATTCTGGGAACCTCACTGTACATGTGTATACGTTGTAGGCATGTTAGGGGTGGTGTATTAATCAGAATTCTTTTGGTTATTGAAAGGAGAGATATTAGCTCACTTAACTGGTAAGCCTGGTGGTTCTGGCTTTAGGAAGAGTTAGATCCAGGTGCTCGAATGATATTGTCAGGAGTCTCTCATGATCTCTTGCTTTGCTTGCCTCTGTGTTGGCTTCATCATCATTGGGTAGTGGCCAAATTATGGCCAGCAGCTTCAGTTTTACAGCTTGCTAAACTAGCCAGACCGTGGAGAAAGAGCATGGACACACACCAGATTCTGTGTGTGGGCCGATTCCTGGGCCCAGGGTGCAGCGCTCTCACTGGCTGGATGGGGTCATGTTGTGAGGGCAGAGGAGACACATGAGACTGAAGAGAGGAATCCTCTTACCTCCCTCTGACCTTTGAGCTCTTTTTATTTTTATATCCACTTATCTCTCAGAATCAGACTATGCATACCTGGCAAACCATCAGATATAACATTTAAAATTAGACCTAAGTAGAGAGATAGGATGTAAGTGGCTGGGAGTACGGAAAAGAGAGGGACTGACTAAGGGCTCCAAGGCTCCCTGTGTGCAGTAAAGATTTACTGGGTGGATTGGTGCTTGAATTGATGCTAAGTGTATATGAGGCTTGGTTGTGGATCACCCCATTAAAAAAGGATTAAACATCTTCTAGAACTCTGCAAACCAGTTATGGAAGTAATTGTATACTCTTCAAAACTAGTCACTTCATGTGGCAAGCCCAAATCAGATGCTTCTTATGTGTCTTGTGAATGTGGAAAGGACACTTAAATGGTAATTAACTCAAAAGTTACGATTCCGAAATTTACTGGTTTTTCTTTTCAGTTCTTTCTTTGGAAATTGCCCTTAAAAAAAAAACCCAGGCTAATCACAAAAGAATATGTGATTGTGTCTTCTCTGAAATTGGTGTTAAGGATATTAGAACTTGGCTTATAGATTTTTCTTCTTATTTCTTCATTCCTGTTGCTATTATAACCTTGCCATCTTTCTTACTTTTATTATTTTACTGCTCTGCACCTTAGTGCTTACTTCAAGGAAAGCTAAATGTCTTCCCTGCTTAGTTAGGCATAAAACACTGAGAATGTACTGGTGTGTATCTTCACACATGCTGGGAGATTGAGAGTTAGAAGGCTAATCTCATTCAGCATTTTCCGTAGAAGAAAAAAATAATGTGGTTTATTTGACCTTTTACTTATGGAAATAAAGTAAGGGTTTTAATACTTTTATACATTTAAACGAAACGTGGAGGGACAATTAGATATTCTTAGGCTAAAAGTGATGAGAGTATCTGTTTCTTTTTATTTATTGTCATCTGAGTTTTTTTTTTTTTAAGCTCTTCAGGTAAAAGGAAATCTTCCAGTAGCCTCACGGACAGTAATGCCTGAGAGAATCAAGTATTTAAATACAAACACAACTCAACAAAAACAGTCATTCCATGCTCAGTTAAGGAGACTTTTCAAATTTATATAGAAAGTAGCATTTACAGAATCATTTTTATTAGCTACCCTAAATGTTAGTTATTAATTTAAGTTTTAATTTGAAGCTGATAATTATGAATGTGAAAATGGGGATTATATGAGTTATCAAAAATATGTTTCCATATGTCTTGATATCTAGGCTTTTAAAGAAATAAGAACAGTCCAAGTGATGTAACCATCTCAGTCATTAACAAGCAGGATATTTAACTGGTGTGACAGTTATTGTCATTATGCTAATAATAGGAGTTGGGGCCCTAGTAAGATTAAGCACTAGCTATTCCAATCCCCTGAGGAAACTGTAAAATTCAGCCTCACTGGGTTGTAATTAGAAAAGAAATATGTTTAAATACCGAAAAAAACTTAGGTACCTCACACAGTATGCCAAGGGCATGCGCTTGAAGCCTTTTAATCTCTAGGTGTGGCCTGTTTTATAAATATTTTTGTAAGCATTTACCTAGTCAACATTTGGCAGTACAACATTGTATAATCATATCCATATGCTTTGCCTTATGAAATAGAATGAAAACTTTGTTAGGACAGGGCTGCTGTTGATAATGTTGTATGTCTGCCTCCTCCATAGTGCTGTCCAGGCTCAAAATGATGCCTTGTCACTGACAAGACAAGCCATGGGAGCAGATTTAACTTTCTTTTTCCACATTTTTGTCAGTTTTAGTATAACTATTAATGATGATAATAACTATTATGGAGTACTTGCTTGCTTCTTGTGGGCTAGGTATGTGAATTAAGACATTTGATCTTATCTTTCAACCTACTAAGTAGCATTATTTAAATACTATTACTGTTGTTATTACCACCATTTTACAGATGAGACCACCGAGGCACAGAGTGGTTGAGTAACTTGCCTAAGGTCACACAGTGGTTGCTGGAACACACACCAAGCAGTCTAGCTATGCACTGTGCCACCTGCTAATAGAGCTGTTCCTGGAGACTCTGCTTCCAGTTTTAGTAGCTTATATGGCCCCTGTCTATCCTGAGTGGGATTTGTGATTCTTTTGCTTACTTTTCTTTTTCTTCCTTTCTTTCTTTCACTTCTATTTCTGTTAGGTCAAGTACAAAAGAGATTTTGAAGAAAGCAAAGGAAGGGGCTTCAGCATTGTTACAGACACTCCTGAACTACAGAGGCTGAAGAGGACTCAGGAACAAATCAGTAATGTAGGTGACCTTTTGTTCAGTGATGTAATACCCTAACTTGTATTTATGGTGAGAAAGTGAAATTGGGCAACTTGGAAGTGTTCTTATTGCTATGGGATGCAAGCAGTACTCGGTGTCCTCAGAAAATATGCCAAGTTCACCTTTTAAACTCCTTCCCTTTGATTTCATCACGGTTATCAAGAGCCTAACACTTTAATAGCAGTGACTACAGGCATACCTCATTTTATCATGCTTTGCTTTATTACACTTCACAGATAATGTGTTTTTTACAAATAGAAGGTTTGTGGCAACCCTGTGTTGTCAGATTATGGTTAGCATTTTTTAGCAATAACGTATTTTTAAATTAAGGTAAGTACATTTTTTTAGACATAATGTTATCGCACACTTAATAGACGACAGTATAGTATAAACATAACTTTTATATGCACTGGGAAACCAAAAAATTCATGGGACTTGCTTTATTGTGATATTTGCTTTATTGAGCTGTTCTGGAACTGAACATGCAATATCTCTGAGGTATGCCTGTATATTTCTGAATACACTTTTAATTTATTTATTAAACTGATTTATCTAGTAAATTGATTTATTTAGTAAATCAATTTAATTAAATAAATTGTGTATTTAGAAATAATAATATTGCTATTAAAAGACATTATTGTAATTTACCATCTTATTTCTTTTTGAATGATTCTCAGCTTTTGAATTTTTCCAAAATAGGACTTGTATAAGTAAATATTAAAGCCATCAGTTAATTTTTTGCACTGGAATAGTATACATATAAGGTTAGCTATCTGGAGAAATCTCATATTTGCTAATTGTGTATATTTAAGATTTCATATTTTAAATTAGATATTTGTTGAAATAGCATATTACATCTAATTTTTGAAATAAACATTTACCTATGAAGTTGCTTTGGATTTGAAAGCTGCGTCTTGTTCAGTAATAGCGTTTTCTTGAAAAAGAAAATTGAGACTAGCAGAAGTTCAAAACATTAGGGACCAAAATTGTTAACCGAGTACTTATTAAAAGTGGTAATTATGTTTCTTCTAAAGTATTATATGAAGTGCGTCAAAATGAATTTTTTTCCAGAAAAAAATTAACTCAGTGTTAGGTATTCAAGAGGAAATATGAATGAAAGTCAACAACTGTGGACGTGATATAAAAGTATGAGCAAATATGCAAGAGGCCTACCATTTTTCACGAGAAGTCTATTTTGTGTGTCACTTGTACAATCACCAAAATTTGTGTGTCGAGATGTTTTAAGTTATGTAGCATTAATTTCTAGGAAATTTTTAATTAGCAGATTGTTTTAAACTCACTGGTATTTGGCCATCATCATAATATACATATATATAGTAACAATTTGCAGATAGAATCATAGGCTATAACCTGAGAAAGAATTTTATGTGTCAAAAGTTCAAAAACAGAATTATTCAGTATTTTAAAAATTTATTTAGGGAGTGAGAGGAGGCAGAGCAGACACTTTGTTTTGCCATATTCCCTAAGGTTTATCCATTGTTTGCTCTTTAAATGGACATTTTATTTCAGTAAGGACTTTTTTGTTTGAAGAGAAAGGGTTGAATTTTAAGGATTCATGGCTTTTGTCCCTTAGTTTTTCTACCCCATCCTAACAACCCCACCAATCATTAATACTGAAGATTGTGTCCATCGTCTTTCTTCCCCTTCATTCTTTCCTTAAATCAAAACCCTATTTTTGTTTTTTAAAATACAAATTAGAGATATGTCCCACTGGCAGTTACATTCAGTAATGTTTCTTTTTTTGGATTACTTTTGGAGAACCTTTTTAAAAAAATAAAAATAATGCTGCATAAAACAAAGTTACATCATAAATCTTCAACTTTCACAAATTTATTTCAAAAAGAACTAAACATTTCTACTTAAGACATCTACATGACAGCTAACGTAAGGATTGCAGTTGATTCAAAGGTAAGCCTTTTAATTTATATTCAAATTAAGTCATTATTCATATTTAATAAGAGAAGAACTGATCATTTCACCAACCTTTATCATTAGCAGGAATATACATTTTATTCAATACCAGAGGCTGTTTGCAGATCCATTCTTAATTATGCAAAAAACCATTATAACCCAGGTACGTATAAATCTATATTTATCATATACATAGCAGTATGTGCAAAATACTATTTAGATTAAGCCTGTAATATAGACAGTGCTGATTTTTAGAAGTATTTAAATTAGATAACATCTTTTAAAAAAAAAATTTGTGCAACTTTCTTGATGTTAGCAACCATAGCATTCTTATAAGTAGTTCTTTTAGCTGTGATGAGGCATATTACTATTTGAATAGCAGTAAGAAAATATAGATTTCATAATATTACTGTTAGGGATTCATTCTTAACAGTTTTACTGAGAAATAATTGACATACATCACTGTATAAGTTTAAGGTGTGCAGCGTGATGGTTTGATTTACATATTTTGTGAAATGGTTACCACAGTAGGTTAAGCTAACATCCATCTTCTCATATAGATACAATAAAAAGAAAAAAAATTCTTTTTGTGATGAGAATTCTTAGGATCTACTCTCTTAACAAGTTTCCTATATATCATAGAGCAGTTGTACGTATAATCATCATGTCGTATGTTACATTCCTAATACTTATTTATCTTATAACTGGAAGTTTGTACCTTTTGACCACCTTCCTCCAGTTCTCCCTCTCTCCACCCCTCTGGTAACCACAAAACTGATCTTTTTTCCTATGAGTTTGGTGTGTGTTTTTTTTGTTTCTTTGTTTTTTAGATTACGCAAATAAGTGAGATCATACAGTATTTGTCAATAAGTCTCTCTGACTTATTTCACTTAGCATAATGCCTTCAAGGTCCATCAATATTGTTGAAGTGGTAGGATTTTCTTGTTTTTTATGGTTGAATAATATTCCATTGTGTGTGTGTGTGTGTGTGTATACACATACATACATATATCTCAAAACTTCTTTATCCACTTATCCATTGATGGATACTTAGGTTGTTTCCATGTCTTCACTATTGTGAATAATGCTGCAATGAGCATGGGAGTGCGGGTATCTTTTTGAGATAGTATTTTTGTTTCCTTTGGATGTATTCCCAGAAGTGGAATTGTTGGATAATATGGTAGTTCTATTTTTAATTTTTTGAGGAACCTCTATACTGTTTTTCATAGTGGCTGCACCAGTTTACGATCCTACCAACAGTGCACAAGGAGTTAGGGATTTACTCTTGAAGAAAAGAAGCTGTTAAATATTCTGAGGTCTAGTGAGTTTATTATTCATTTGTAAGGCTACAACTTCATGAATTTTCCTGTGACCTCACAGGTTTTCCATATTACTCAAGGATCTTTTTTCTATGAGAAACTTGGGTTAATCTGAAAAGTGGTACTCTGGCTAGTCTAGTTTTCCGCATTGCTTTCAGATAAACCCAAATACTGAAATATATTGGCCAGATCCAGACAGATATTTTCAACAGTGGCCTAGATTGTGTCTGTTTTGGGAGGAAGAAGGTCAGACTGAAGAGACACCAGCGTCTTCCTGCTGGAGATGCTGGGATGGAGTGGGCTTATCCTGAGAATCACAAGGGATATGAGATTTGAGCTCCAGGTTTAATATGGGTTGATGTAGGTGGGTTAACTAAGTCAGGGTCTTTGCAATCTTTATTTTTCCATTTGCTTCATTTTTTTTACTTGTTTTTAGTTTATCTTTGAATATTGTCTGGATCCTTCTAAGCTGCCTTTAATACCTTTCGGACTAAGGAAAATATAAAGACATAAAACAGTGGATTTAATGACAACTCCTAGGTGTTTTGGGTAATATGTTACGGATGAATGGGCATTTTTGATTGCTTGTGTCTGTGTCAGTGTTATGAAAATTTTCCAGACGCTCTCATATTCATTTGTCAAAGATTTGAAATCATTTGGAAATGCCTACTCAGTCTGCATATGTTACTGAGGTGTGGGATGAAATACAGCTGTAAATTTGAAATTGTGTGTAATGAAAAGGGTGAGAGCAGGTTTAGCCTTAACTTCTTTCTTTTGGAGTCTATAATGCCAACATATTGAACCTGGAGATTTATTAAATGCTGCAATTTAAAATTCTTCTGCTATATTACTCTCTTAGTATAGCTGCAGAAAGAATAAGAAAAGAGGCAGGATTTCACAGTTTACAGAATGGTTGGAAAGAAAAAGAACTGGTTCCCAAAATAAAGAAAAAAATTTTCCATGAAATTCCAGAAGATGTCTGATTGCTTACCCCACCTCCCTAGGTCATACATTCTAGGTCATAAATTCAGAAATGGCAGAAATGTCCTAGTACACCCTCATTACTTAGTGATATTTTAGGAAAATGTTCTTAAAGGACAACATACAAATGTGAATTGAGGAATTCCTGTGCATTTGAACATTAAAAAAAGCCTTTTCTCCGTTGTCCTTATAGCTCTAGCTTGTGTGGGTAATTGTAAAGGCTGTTTCTAATTCATGTGGTTACCACCTTCAAGTTTATAATCAGTACATTCAGGGAATCTGCAGCAGGATAGCAAGGCAGAACCACCACCAGACATCTAAGGGACTCAGTCCAGCCTGAAGAAGATTATTGATGTGTTTCATTCTGTCTGTTTACACACTAATATAAGCTGTATTTTCAATTAGCTGAGACAGTCTGTGGATAAATTGTGAAATAAAATGATGAAGTTCAACCCCGAGAGACTTTGACAATCTTTGTGCTGTAGATAAAATCTAGATGTTTATTTTCTAATTTATTTCAGGTGGTGGAGAAATATTGTATGAAGGGGAAGGAAAAAAAAAAAAACCCAGATGACAAAATCTTGTATTTTACAGAGTGACTGAAATGGTAAGTTTACCATTACGTGATTCGTGAAGATTTGTGCCTTGACTCACAGGAAATACTTGTGCGTATGTATATGTATACATGCATATGTGCCTGTGTGTGTTGGCTGCAGTGGGAGTCTTTAGAACTCCCTTTCCTTAGATCACTGGCCCACAGACAATACAGACAATAGTATTTTCATCTGCTCTGTATTCTGTCCCTTACCCTGTAAGTATCTATCCTTATGGTTATCTCTCCTGTTTCCCAAATACCTCTTTTCACTGCCATTTTCACATTTAGCATACCCAGAAATGCTTGCTTGCTTTACAAGAAAAGTTCAGGTTGAAGCCTTTTTTTTTTTTTTTTTTAACATTATAGAAAAGAGTCTCTCTGTAATTTGATATTGAAATGTAATTATTTTTAGTTTTTTTTGAGACAGCTACATAATTTTTCATTGACTTCTTAGAATGCAAAATAAATTATGTGCCCATTAATAAGCTCACATGGATACTGCTGATTTAGTTCCCTGAGATTTTGTGAGTTAGCTTCAAAAATATTAGATTATTGGAGGTAAACATGGCCTAATAATTGAATAGCAGTGTCTATGGACTATTAAAAGATTTGATTCAAAGTTATGTTGAGTGTAAGGGTGAGCATGAGGGTAGGGTTGATTATCTGGGGATCTGGTCTCTGTTTGTAATTTAAATAAATCATTTTGACAGAGACTGACTGTGGCCATGTTCAAGCTGCTGATGGTGTGAAATTGAGTTGTATGGTGGACAGAAGACAAGCAGTCAGGAGAAATCCCCAAAGGCAAAATTTGTTATGTAATTGGGTCAACTCATGCATGAAAAATGCATGCTAATTGTAAACTGGTAGCAAAATTATAGTGTATGAGGCAATTGGGTCTTATATGAACCTGAACAACTGACATAGAGTTTTTCTTTCTTTTTTTTTTATATTGAGCAAACATAAAATAAGATTTTTTTTTTAAAGGTGGGAAAGGTAAACACCATTCCATGTTGAAATAGATTGTTAATTTTGTTCCTCATACAAGAAGCATAACTGTTTTATAACTAATGAAAAACTGGTATGGAATCTTCTGATTTTGAGTAGTGAAATCTAGTACACCAAGTAGTTTGAAAGGAGAATGGTGATTTCTGTTATAACAGACAGTTTGTTATAACTCATAACTGGGCTGGTTAACATAGGTGATTAGTGATGAGGTCAGTGGTTTCGGTTTAAGCCCTTGAAATCTAGTATTTTCACAGAGTGAATTTATGTGTTACCTTAATGACCTATGCTTTATCCCCACCTTATCTCAACCAGTAACTCCGATGCATTGCTGAGTAATAGTGGGTCAGTAGCATTATCTTTAAAGCAGAGATCGAATATGTCAAAGAAAGTGATAGGGCAATAACATGTATTTTCCTTATAATACCTACCACATGTATGAATGGTTTATTCGTTTCAAAACACTTTGACATACCCAGTCTGATTAGATCCTCTGAACGACCTCTCCTTAGGGAAAGTATTTCTGTGAGGAATACTTATAAAAGTATTCATGAGAAAAATGTACGGAAAATTACCTCTTCGTCCTTTCTTGTCTAAATCCGTGGTTTCCCTTACACCTGGTTTTGCTTTATTTTTCCACCTAGGGCAGAACATCAAAGGTTGATCTCTTCTTTTTATCCTCAATATTTTAGCCACAGTCACTTAAAGAAACAAATACATCCCACACCAGGAATTACTTGTGCATGGCAAGTACAAGAGTTTTCATTGAAAAATGGCATTGTCTAAAGAGGAGGTTTGGGAAAGGCCCCCATAATAAAAGAATTAACACATATGACTTCTTTTTGGAAACAGAGATTAAGGATTCAGCAAACAATTTCTGAAGGTCCTTCTTTTGTGAAATCCCTTTTCCCCGCCCACTCCTTTCTTTTCTGTCCTGCTGTGTTCAGGCCCTTATCCCGCCTGAGTTCTTACAGGGGTCTCCTAATTGGCCCTGTCTCCTTTCAGGCTGCTTCTGCTCCTCCCATTGTATCTTAAACACTGTCACCAGAGGACTCAAAATACCTTTTTCATCATGACCCTAATTATAACCCACTAAAAAACTTCCCTTGGACCTCCCCTTTGAGTAGGATCAAGTCTAATCTCCTAAACTCCTTAATTTCTGACTCTAAGGACCCTCTACAATCTGCTCCTAAATTATTTTTCACCTTATCTTTCACTGTCCTTCAACACTATTCTTCCATTTCTTTTAGGCCTGGCTATTTACTCTGTTCTGGGCTTTTCATGCGTCTCTCCTCTGGTCTGGAACAATTTCACACTATCTGTTAATTACATTCCCACCCCCTGATCCCAGGCACGCACTCAGACCCCAGGAAAAGCGATCTTTCTAATCTCTGAATCATGACAGTACTTTGACGACAGCACTGTTACCTGTAGCACCGACTTCACACATTGCATTCCACAGTTTGGTTTTAATTAACATTTCATGTGGTATGTGTTTTACCTCTCTAACTTTGTGAAGATGAAGATTATCCATGTCTTCTTCAGTTTATGTTTTGTATCACCAAGAATGATGCTTTGCACTTTACCTTTCTTGTCACATCCTTAACTTAGCCCTCCCTATCCCTTGCTTGGGTTGTGGGAATGGTCTTTTGACTGTTCTCAGCTGTCATTCTACTGCCTCTGCTCCCTCGTAAGCTGTTCTCCTTGTGGTTTCTTTCAAGGTTCCTAAAGTGCACATCTGATCTTGTCACTCTCTTCCTTAAAATCTGTCAGTGTCTCCCCATGGCCTTTGGGTTAAAGTGTAAAACCTTTAGCATGGAATGAGGCTGTCCCTGGTTTAGTGCCAGCTGAGATCTCCAGCCTGGGGTCCCTCTTGGACCCTGAACCCGATCCACTTCAAATGTCTGTCTAGAAGGCTGATTGTACCCGCCGCCTAGCCACACTCAGCTCAGAGGTTGTCTTTTCTCCCATGACCTTGCTCTTCCTCTCGCCTCCCTGGCATTGTGGTTCTAGAGTTGCATTATGAACTATCTTCCTCCTGGACTGAACTCTATGAAGATTGGGCTGTGTCTTTTTCTCTTTAGCCCCAGGGCCTAGCGTGGAGCCAAGTTTGATAAACAAATGAATTGACTTCTTGTGCCAACAGATCTTCCCTTGGTTTCTCACTCTGCCCAAGGCTGCGGGCTCTGGGACGGCTTACCCAGGACTACCAGTGATTAACATACCCATTTTGAGACTTTGAGGAGTGACTCCTTCTAGCATTGTGTGAATTTTGTCTTGTAATAGAGATTATTACAGGAGTTCTAACCTTTCTATATTGATTTTAATCAAACATCTCTTTTAAGATCTGTGTAGATATCACATGGATTTTCTTCCTTAAAACTCCCAGATCTTTCCTCCATTCCATCATTTTCTAGCACAAAGTAGTTACCTAAATATACTTGTTCAGTAAAGGACTGAATTCCTTTAAGGGTGTCATTTTCTCTATTTTCTCCATTTCTTCTTTTTTTTTTTCTTTTACGAAAGAGTCTGCCTTTCCATCTGAAACCACACAACTCAGATTGGGACTTAACACTGACAGGCCAGGACTTGAACTCAGCCAAAACCCAGATTGGGACTTGAACCCACTGCCTTCTAATTGAGATCACACACCTGGTCTCAGGACATAATGAAGCTCAGGTTCTTTATGTCCTATTGCAGAAAGGATTTAGTGAGAGGCAAAGTGATAGGTAAGAAGTGGATTTATTTAGAGAGATATGCATTCCATAGACAGAATGTGGTCCATCTCAAAAGGCTAGAGTGACCTTGGGAGAAGCACACTCCACAGACAGAGGGTGGGCCATCTCAGAAGCCAAGAGGCCCCGAAATATGGGGTGGTTAGTTTTTATGGGCTGGGTAATTTCATAGGCTAACAGGTGGGAGGATTATTCCAACTGTTTGGGGGAATGGGCAGAGATTTCCAGGAATTGGTTCACTGCCTACTTTTTGGCCTTTTATGGTCAGCCTCAGAACCGTCATGGTGCTGGTGGGTGTGTCATTTAGCATACGCTAATGTATTACAATGAGTGTATAATGAGGCTCAAGGTCCACTGCAAGTCGAATCTTCTGCCATCTTGGACCTAGTTGGTTCTAACCAGTTTTTGTCCTATCCAATGGCTATATCATTCTTTTAAAGGTTGTGCCCTGCCCCCTTCCCTCCTGTTTCACATCTACTTCTCAGTCTAGGCAAATTAAACTTTTCCTAGGATATGTGCCACAGTTGGGTAGGGAACTAATCTATCCTTTCAACACAAAATTGCTAATGCCTAGAATAGTGCTTGACACATAGCAGGTGCTCCATAAATGTGTGTTGAATAAATGAATATAATAATATTTAAAATATTGACTAATTTTGCACAGTCTCTTTAAGCTTCTTTTTGAAAGAACGTTCTTAGCTTTTAAGATTGCTTTGATTTCGTTATTTTTTTCCTTTTGTGCTGCTTGATAAACATCTATTTTTCACTTTCTCCTATTTTTACTTAAATATTCAGTGATTTCTGTAGTTTCATCCAACGATTATAGTAGTATTCTCTAAGTAAAGCAAGACCATTTGGTTTCTAACGTGGCATTGAAGAATTTCATCATATTAGAAATGCAAGGACTGCCCCTGTTTTAAAATGTCATAGCCAGGGAATTCGTTTTGATGAGTAAGTACCTGAAAAAAATAGGGCTTGCAGTAGTCTGTTTGGGCAGCCATAACAAAAAATATCATGGGCTGTGTGGCTTAAACAGCAGACATTTATTTACTCACAGTTCTAGAGGCTGGAAGTTCCAGGTCAAGGTCCATCTGGGTTGGGTTCTGGTGAGAGCTCTCTTTCTCATTTGCTGATGGCTGCTTTCCTTTCCTCAGTGCATGTGCACGAGAGAAGGAGACTTCTGGTGTCTCTTCCTCTTCTTGTAAGGACATCAGTTGAATTGGATCAGGACCCCACCCATATGGCCTCATTTAACCTTAATTACTTTCTTAAAGGTCCCCATCTCAAATACAGTCACATTGGGGATTAGGGCTTTAAGATATGAATTTGGGGGTGGGGC
Source organism: Balaenoptera borealis (assembly GCF_965194805.1). NCBI lineage: Eukaryota > Metazoa > Chordata > Mammalia > Artiodactyla > Balaenopteridae > Balaenoptera > Balaenoptera borealis. The sequence goes on along the minus strand of NC_138866.1, from coordinate 170,651,511 downwards.
ACAATTCCGTCCATAACTGGGCATTATGAGAAATGATCTACATAAGTCACAGGATAATTTCGAGATAAGTAACATATGTTTTAGATATGCTTAGATACATAAGCTACTATCATAAGCCATTGTCTTTAGTGGAGGTAGATGATATCACCTGTTGCTATTCCAGGAAAACTTGTACATTCAGTTTTTAAATTTTTTCCTATTTTCAAACCGAACAATCTTTAAAAAAATGTCTAGTTCCTCTTTCCAATCCTTAATTAAGGATTAGGGCCAATTGGCCCTTCCAGGCCTCTTTTTATTTGTGGTTTTGAGCGATGGTCACTTATGGAAATAAAGGTAACTCACAGGAGTAATTATATTTTTAAGTTCTCCAGGCCTCAGTTGAATTACGTAGCTCAGAATATAGATTTCATGTGTCCTGTGCTGGCAGTTTGACCTGGGTGGATATGAAGAAAAAAGAGGGCAGAGGTGTGACAATAGAAAAGAAATGTTCCCATGCCACAGGGCAAGTCTAATAAAGACTAGCTTTTTTTAAAAAAAGTCTCAATTTCCAGTACATTATACAGATTTAAAACTTAAAAGGTATCTGAATTTTCTTCCAGATTTTATTATACCTCTTGGGACGTATCTACAGTGAGCACATACTAAATGTTGAAGAAAACACAGGAATCTTACAGATATATTTGTGGAGTCCCCACATGTGACTATCATTAATAATTATGCCACATAATTATCATTTCAATGGATTTCTGGAGGTAGGTTTAAAACCTGTTGTTTTTTCAGTTAATAGGTGTAATAGTCAAACGTCATTTTAACTTATTAGGAGGTCATGAGTCAAGGGAGATATTATACAGAGATTTAATTAAAACCCATTGGTGACCCAAGCCAAGTTTAGACAATTAAAGAAAATTGCATGACTGGAAGTTAGAAGAATGTTTTTCTTTTTCAAGCATATGCAGATATGTTCTCTAATTTGCATTTCATTTTCCTAGAAGAATTGTCACGAAAATTGCTTTTCTTTATTTTTTGCTTATACTTTCTATTCTAGCTTTCTTTTCTTTCCCCATTGTCAAGACTGCTTTGTAGGCTTTTCCTTTTCTGTACAGAATCATGTGCAATGATGCTTGTAAAAGGATAGCTCCAAATTTCTGTTTGAAGGACCTATTGCTTTTGTAAAGTACCCCCAGACTTTTCCAAGAACAAGAAGCAAGAAGTTATCATTTTTTTGTTTGCTCATATTTATGATTTATTTTTTCCTCTTGTGGCTGTATTAACTGTAACAAAGCCAACTTTTAATTGAATTAAGCTTTTGTATCATTGCCTCCTTAGAATTATGAAAGTGTCAGAATTTGCCTGTGTTTATTAGCAAACTGTGAAAAAGGGTATAGATTTAGAAGAAAGAATAAAAGAAAGAAACCTAAAAATAATCATTCTGTTCTTCTTAACACTTATTATTTTTGATAGACAGAATTGATTTCCCCCAAACAAAGTGATTTAAATATTTACTTTTGTTGTATAATTATTATAGGTCTTTGAGGGCAAGCAGCATTTCTTGTACATGTTTGAATCCTCCAGAACGGAGTGCTTTGACTGTAAGTAATAAGATAGAAGTAGAAGTTGCCTTCACTGTTCCCTTACGTGTATATGCATGTTTGTTAAACATTAAACATTTGCTGTGGACATCGCATTCCACCAGCCCCTGTAGCTTGCAGAAAAAAGTGAGAAACCACTTTTTGCATGCATTTATGCCCAAACTAGAATGCGTGAAGTGTTTGGGAAAGGCTTTCATGGAGAAGGAGAGCCTTAATGCAACGTAAAGTCACAGATGAGGGAGATGGCATTGAAATGAGCAAAGGAAGAAAGGAATGAATGTAAGGTTAGGAACACCCAGCATCTACCTGTGAGAGTGCAGAGAGAGACACCATCACTGAAATGTAGATTGAGGCAAGATTGTTGAAAGATTAGTATCATATTTTCAAATGTGCAGATTTCAAATGTGTACCTGTAAATCTGTGCCTGCCCCCCCCCATTTCTTTTTCAAAAGAAACCACTTTTGACAACAATTGCTGATTTAACAAACATTTTGAGTGTTTGCTCTGTGCCAGGCACTTTGCTAGCAGGTGGGGATTTAATGAGAAATAAAATAGATATGACCCTTAACCTCATGGAGCCTGTAGGTTACCCTATAAAAGGCGAGCAGATAATTGCAGCGCAGTGATAAGTGCTTGATAGAGGGAAACACTGTGTTAATATCAGAAGGATAACTAACCAGGTTTGGGAGGTAAAGAAATCGAACCCTTGCCATCATTGTTTTAAAATAGTTTTTGGAGAATTTTACTGAATCATTTTCTTGAACAGTGATTCATACAGTTCATTTGTATAGTAGGTGCTATCAGTTTTGTTTTTCAGTTTTCCTGTGTCCTGTGTTTGTTTTCCCTATTCCCTGTTTGCCTGTCAGTATGGGCTTCCGGAAACTATCATTAAAAATTTATCACACCATAGTATTATATATAAAATGTAAAAAATGCTCATCTATAGAAGAGTATCGATTGGCTTATTAATTTCAGGATGGCTAAAAAGATTAACATATAAATATTTGCATGCATTTAAAAGTTCAGATACATGTTCTCTCTATTTTGGTTTTCAGTGCTTAAGAAGTTGAAGGGTTTTGAAAGTAAAACTATGGCCATTTTTCTTCATCTCTTTCCTACTCCCAACCTTTGTAGCGATAGTTTTGAGTTGAAAAATTTTCATGACTTGGTCCAAAATACATGGATCTGGAAGAGCCATATATGAACGTGTGATGTGTCCGTTAGCACACGTATGTAGAGTGTACGTATGTGTTTGAGTAGAGAGGTACTGAAATGAATTGCTAAACATCAGTTGGTGCTATTTGGTTTCCACTTTCGGTGTTCTTGGCCCAGTCTGTGCTGACAGCGAACCTCTGGGACGTCCCCTCAGTGCTGTGGGGTCTTTTCCTGCCAAATATCGTTCTCTTGCAAGATTAAATAGCTGAATCAGTGTGGCCCGAATCTCGATCCTGCTGAGAATATTGACTCCTGGAGGTTGTAATACAGATTAGCTGGTGAGAGCTCTGTTGGAAAAATAAAGTGAGTTTCTCTAAATGAATTTAACAACTGCTGTGAACCTCTTTGTGTCCTCCAGCATGAATGTGTATGCTGGCAGTTAACCATTTATTTCCCTCATTTTCTCCAAAAGTTGCTCCAGTGCACCCCTGGGCATTTATTGTAAATGTTTTCATAACTTTATTTCACATTTATGTTTCGCTAGATAAGGCATTCGACATGTTAAATTACTAAGTACTGTGAAGGGTAGGTCATTATTTATTTATTTAAGGAGGAAAACCATTTTTTGTACTTATAAAAATAATTTAGTGTCACTTATATAATTAAATAAACCACACCACAGGGTTATTTAGAGTAAACTGACTAGCCCGTTGCTTTCTGATCATAGACTTCATGTTATCGGTCAAAAAATGGTGAAATATTTAGCACGAGGCAGGACAGATGGCTAAAATTATTTGCATTGCTTCCAACCTCTATTCCATGACTATTTCTGCTTCCAGGGTTAGCTTATAATAACCTTTGAGGGTTCTAAATTCTACAAAGATTATGGTGCTTCCCCTTAAATGAAATATATTAAAAAGTCCACAATAACAATGCTGACCTCTAAAGCACAGGACACACAGATACCCTGAAGATGATGAGTAGTTTATTAGATTTTCTGATTGCATGCTTCTGGATAACTTCATCGAACTCTTTGCTATTTTGGGGGTGCCTCACGTCACTTATGTTTATGAAGCCTGTGCTCAGTCTGTTTATGAGACAGTCCTTCCATCTGCTTCCTACGTTCTTACCCATTTGTCTCCTGACACCTCCTCTGTGTGCGTGTGTGTGTGTGTGTGTGTGTGTGTGTGTGTGATTTCTCAGTACAAATGTCTGTGACTGTGATTTGTAAATGCCAAAGCACGACACAACTGGAAGGCTGTTAAACTGGTGAGTGCTGTGTTTACTTTTGCAGATTACTCCTTAGATCATCACTGCGATTATTACAATAATATCTTTAAAATTAGATAATTAGTTAAATTATTTTTTAATTTGCCACCATAAGCACACCAGAAACTGGAGGTAAGAAAATGTCCTGAGTGGGACTTCCCTGGCGGTCCAGTGGTTAAGACTCTGCACCTCCACTGCAGGGGCAGGGGTTCGATCCCTGGTCGGGGAGCTAAGATCCCTCATGCCTCGCATGGCACAACCAAAAGAAAAAAAAAATGTCCTGAGAGAAGGCACAAGAAGAGGGGGGCGGTATCAGTTTGGCAGCTTTTAGCCTGTCTTCATAAAATAGCCTATATTTTGCAGTTACCCCAGATGAGGGTGTTAGACAAAGTACCACCTGACATGGAGTCTGTGTTTACTGAATACTTTGCAGGTTAACTTGCAACTCTGCCACACTGTCAGGAATATAATTGGGGCTAGAACCAAGGTCTCTTGACCTCTAGCCTGTTTTGCCCTTCTCTTTGGATGCATGACTCTTTGAATTACATTGATGGTCATTGTTGAAATTTGCAGTCATTCAGAAATAGACTTTTGAGGTGTATTTAAAAAAGGACTCCTAATTATTAAACTGTAAATCCTCTAAAATATCATCAGAGGCTCAAAAGAATTCATCACTTCAAGTACACAAAATATTTATGAGTTATCCATAGTAAATGCCATTGGGATTTCCATGCCTGTGACCTTGATTTCAGTCTCCCAGTATTAAGACTACACCCCCCTTTTAAACTGTAAAATATATTACACAAACAAAACTGTCTATGGAAACTTATGTACAGTTTAAAGAATAGTAATAAAGTGGGCACACATGTACCCAATACCCAGCTTACAGAATAGAGCGTTTTGGAAACATTTGAAGGCCCCGATGTTCTTAGGTTTATACCTCATCCCCCTGACTAGCTACCAGCAACACAAGGGCCACTGCATCTTGAAAACACAGATTTTCACATCCAAATGATGAAAAGATGATATGAAAACACAATTTCCATATATGGAAACAATGTACAGGTTTTGGAGAAAACCTGATTGGCTTCTTGCACCATAAAGCACACAACGGTCGGCAGGTTTATCCTCAATCAGCTGTTCGGGAGTCAAGCATGAGAATGTCAGTCATTGTGACACTGTGCACCACTGTTTATGCTTAGATGACGCCTCCTCCCTGAATGGAGGACGAGGCTGGGGACAAACGTTCATGAAGGGCTCACTCTGTGCTGGGCACAGTCTTTCACATTTGTTATTTCATTTGTTTTTCTCAACAGTCCCTAGAAATAGCTGTCATTATCCTCATGTCATGGATAAAACAAGCCCAGAGAAAATAAATAAATTTCCTAAATGCATACAACCAGTGAAGAACAGAGTGGAGGTTTGAGTCCAGGGTTTTTTCCTGACTTTAAAATGCAGAATTTTCCCTCTACACCAGAATTTCGGGATTGTTGCTTATATGTTGTATCTGGAGCCCTTGTGCCATAGTGCAAATGTCCAAGATGTAAGCTTCTGTGTTTTTTTTTGTTTTTGTCGCGCCTCGCGGCTTTCAGGATCTTAGTTCCCCTACCGGGGATTGAACTGGGGCCACAACAGTGAAAGTGCTGAGTCCTAACCACTGGACCGCCAGGGAATTACCAGGAACTTCTTTTTGTTAATGCAGCAGTTCATTTATCCTTAAATGGCATTTTGGAGGCCACATGGTGATATTAGGACCAAATTTAGAAGTTTCAAATTTGTTACCACCGGAAACAGAGCTTTATCACCGATGAGTGGAATCTCCCATTCAAACGTTCCTTTATGTGCTGGGGTGCAGGAAGGCACTGCGTTGCCCCAGACAGTGTGAGTGTGGGACTTACTCATGTGATACTTGAGGTTAAGGATTAATGCATATTCTACTTCAGGATGTACTTACCTTTCTTGTTCTACCTTCCTCTGAAGGTGCCTGCTCTGTGCTTGGTTTTGTGCTGGGAGCTGGGGACGCAGGATCTAAGCATGGATCTCGCTCAGCCCAGAACACACAGCACAGCCTGTTAGGAGACAGATGAGGTTTCGGGGTTTGGGTATCATAGAGTCAGGAACCCAGCCCTAGGTGGGATGTGGTGACGGCCACAGGTGGCTTACAGAAGGAGGTGGCATGAAATGAGTTTGTAAGAATGAATAAGGATGGAGACAGGGGAGGAAGAGGTGATGGCGAGTGGTGGGTGGTGAAAACTTCCCACATAGGGAACTGAGTATACAAGGAGTCAAGAATGAAACTGCCTCTGAGGAACTGCAAATACTAATTTTATCCTGAAGATTGGGGGAGTAACTAAAAGGTATTTTTTAGTAAAGGAATGGCACTAGACTTTAGGGTCATCGTTTGTCTAAATGTTGGGAGTGGTTTATCTAGTCCTGTTGTCACCTTGGCCCTTGTATGGGTGGTATTTCACTGCAGTTTTTACCATGGATCTTGAAGCCCCTACGTCCGGCTCTTGTTGGGCCTGTGACGATTGTAACACTAGTGTTTGTAGGGCTCTGCTTTTGCAGAACAACAACGACAAAATCACGACTTCTTGTATCTCCGTATTTTTAAGCTATGCCAATTAAAAATAAAATAACTTAAGCACTTTTGTTGCATGGATTTAGACTTGAATGACAAATGTCGAGCACAGGTGTCGGTATGGTATGTAAATAGGGCAAAGGTGTGTTCGCGCACCAACCGTGACACAAGCCGGGGATGGCCAGTCTCAGACACAATGTCAGGTTGGCATGTCTGAGAGTGTAAACCCATATAGATATGTATGCCTTTCGCATTGTGTGCAGGTGCTACATTAGTTCCATACAAATATGGAGAGGAAAATCTCCATTTCTAAACTGTTGGCAATTGGGGTAAACTTAACTATGTTTTAATAAAGGTTAAACTAAACTTTTGTTGCTTTGTTTTCAAAAGTTAGATGACAAACCAGAGTGCAGCTAACTTTAACTCAGAAAACGTAACTGCCTCTTGCTCATTCAACAGGCCAGAGATCGTAGACATCAATCAGCACAGATGACTATGTTGTGCATATAGATGGTCCAAGAGATGACCTGGGGTCCTTGTTGTCCTCAGGGTACTGTCCGGAAATAATCTTTTCTGGCAGCTTATAAGGATACCTGTCCGAGATGATTTACCATTGGCTCCTCAAGTCAGAATGCAAAGGAACGAAATCCTTGTAGTTGAATAGTTTTGAATGACAGTTTTTATGTGTGTAAGAAATTGAGGACTTGATCCTAGTTAAAAGCAAAGGAAGTTAGTTTTGAATTGTAGCAAGATATGTAGGTAAGAAGCAAGAAATAACTTCCACGACTTCCCTGGTGATGCAGTGGTTAAGAATCCACCTGCCAACGCAGGGGACATGGGTTCAAGCCCTGGTCCGGGAAGATCCCACATGCCGTGGAGCAACTAAGCCCGTGCACCACAACTACTGAGCCTGCGCTCTAGGGCCTGCGAACCACTAATACTGAGCCACAGCTACTGAGGCCGTGTGCTGCAACTACTGAAGCCCGCGCGCCTAGGGCCTGTGCTCCTCAACAAGAGAGGCCACTGCAATGAGAAGCCCGCGCACCGCAGTGAAGAGTAGCCCCTGCTCGCCGCAACTGGAGAAAGCCCGGCACAGCAATGAAGACCCAATGCAGCCAAACATATATAAATAAAAATAATAATAATAAAAAAGAACAAAAAAGAAATAACTTCCTACGATATGTGGATTATATAATAAAGTCTTAAGGCTCTTTCAACTTTTAAAATGACCTATTTCAGCAGAGCCTTATATCTCAATCATTATGCTTCTTTCTCTTACATCTCAAACGGGAATGATAATACTTATGCTTAAGCTGAGAGGATCAGTGAAAGCCTGATGGAAAAGCCCTTTGTGTGATGCAGAAGAAAGGCACTGTTAAATAACAATGTGAAATCAGGCTCTGTCTATGGAGATGGGTACATGGAGGGATGATTGGCTTTCCTTTTTGGCTTTTTATAATTTTATTAAAATGTAATTGAGAAACCCGGGGAAAGCAGTATAGTCTGGCTTGGGAGAGTCAGGGAAATGCGTGTGTAGAGGAGGGGATGCCGGTGTACATCACTGGGCTGCTCTGTGCTTGCCAGATGCTCTCTGAAATCCCTCCAGATCACACACTGAAAGCCAAGTGGAGGCAATTATTCCTGAGGATCCCAAAGTGTTATATTTTGAAATGGGGATTAATACCGGGCAAAAAGTCCTCTGTTATTTATGAAAGATCCAGTTTTCTTCTTCTGTATGGTTTTGTTCTTTTAAGAAGAATATTCGAGATTGAGCTGATGTTTATGGCCCCGAAAAAGAAGCGACCTAACCTTATTCAGAAGGTGGGAGCATGTTCAAGTCTGTTGAACAATGTTGGATGACAAGGTCAGTTTGAAGGACAGAATAGGCAATAATTACAACAGGCAGAAATTAAACCATAATGAACAGTAATCCTGAAGAAAATTAAAACACAGAAAACACTGCATTATTTATTTGGATTCAGTGGGAGCATGCCAAGGGAGAGGCAGCTGGCTTTCTGCTTTTGGAATGTTTGTAGACTAGAGAAGAAGCTGTCAATCAGATTTAAGCTCTCACTTGATTCTTGCTCTTAGGTCAGATCTAACTGTAAAGTGAAGTGGGGAATGGACGCAGTGAACGATGTGACTCGGGACAGGAAAGACATGAACCATAGAGACAAGCCGACCTGAGGTTGGATTCTGCCTGTACCTATTTCATCATCACTACCTGCTGTTGCCTAGGTTCTGTACTCGGCAGAACTTTGGGCCTTAAGAGCTGATTTTTAGAGGCAGAAAAGACTGGTGTTCAAATGACAGCATCTTTTATTACCTCTGTTTCTCTAGAAAATAGAGTCATAAAGGGTTTCTGCTTCATTTATTTCACTGTATCTTAAGTTTCCACATCTGTAAAATGGAAATTAAAAAATACTTTAACTTGGGACTTCCCTGTGGTGCAGTGGTTAAGAATCCGCCTGCCAATGCAGGGGACACGGGTTGGATCCCTTTTCTGGGAAGATCCCACATGCTGTGGAGCAACTAAACCCTTGTGCCACAACTACTGAGCCTGCACTCTGGAGCCTGCGGACCACAACTGTTGAAGCCCGCGCGCCTAGAGCCCGTGCCCCGCCACAAGAGAAACCACCGCGATGAGAAGCCCGCGCACCGCAATGAGGAGTAGCCCCCGCTCGCCGCAACTAGAGAAAGCCCGCGCGCAGCAACGAAGACTCAATGCAGCCAAAAATAAAATAAATAAACTAATTAATTTAAAAAAATACTTTCACTTGTAGGATAATTATGAGAATTAAATATTAGCACTTGGCATAGTGCTCAGTGACAGATAGTTTTGTTATTATTGTGAAATAAACTGAAAATTGAGAAAAGATCTTGGCACGAAAATGTTTAAAGAGTCACTTCATTTTGTTTTTGTGGAAATAGGAACAGTATTTCCAATCTTCAAATTTATCACCATTTTTAACAGTTTATTTTATTTGGATATCCTTGAAGTATTATTTTGACTATTTTGGTTACGGTCACTCATAGTTTTGTATAAAACATCTTGATTAGACAATGTTGCAAAATTTTCCTGTGAGCTAATGTCTGTTATAGAATTTTCATTGGTAAGTGTAGAAGGTGGTCGTTTCAATGACAGTATGCATACTGATTTAATGATTCTCATGCGTTCAAGGAGAGAAAAAATCTCATTAATGCAGCTCAGCACAACACACAAGTTCGCAAATGAGTTGTTTCCCAATTTAGGCTCAGAACTCTTAAGATTTTTAGATGAATCCCTAATGGTGTTTTGCTTCCTCACAAGCATTATGATAAACAGCAGGGTTATTTAAGTGCTAGCTTTTAAATAGGATGGAGGAGGTGGATGGACGATGGAGGAAAACCCATGTTTCTGCTGGAATTCTGTATCTTAACTTAAAGGGGTTGAAACTAACGCTTAAATTCTGCTTCTGCTTCATCAGAAGGCACAGATTCCAGATTCAGTATTTGATCTGCAGGAGGAGGTCCGTCGGTGTCCATGGTGCAATGTCCAGGTGGTATGGATATTTTAAGGCAGGTTGCTGCAGTGGACTTGCTCACCTGGCGGGGGCGGGGTGGGGGAGGGCGGCATCTGCAGTTCTGTTATGTGTGTTCTTGCTGTGTGGTGCTTAGCGACTTTGATAAAGAGATGCCAAGAATCATCTGCAGCATTAGTTAATATTAGAATTACTAGTATGCTCACAGTTGATGTCTGTCATATTTAGCACAGTCTTGGCAGATTCAAAATTTCTGTTATTTTTCATCCAGAAATGAATTTGTTTTGTGACCTTTGTTATGGATACCCAAGCTGTGTATTACACAAAATCCACATCTGAGAGGGGATTGTAGCTGCTTCCTCAGGGCGACTTTTATAGCATTTGCCACACTTTGGCGAAGAACTGATTTTATTTTCTTTCTCCCCAGTCAGCTAGGCTGTGGTTCCTTGAGCTCAGGGCACGTGGCCAGTCATATTTTTAACCTCAGCACCAGACATTGTGCCTGGCATGTGTTAGCATCCAATAAACGTTTTAATGAACAAGTGAAATTGTGTGGCCCTTTACTTCACTGATGCACAGCATGTAAGTTTTTTTCTGGATTCATTTCCACTCAGACTTTTACAAGGCCCTGACCTGTCCTGCCACACTCCTTGATCTCCTCTCCTCCCATTTGGCTCCTAGAAGAGATGTGTTGCAATGTCTTAAAGACTCGTCTACTAAGGAAATGTTAGTGATGTTGTATGTGCTGTGGTTACACCTTATATGAATCAGAGTAGATTAGCTGTTGAAATAAACAATCCTCAGATCTGAGCACGATAAAGTTGATCCCTCTCTCACATACGAGGCCAATGCAGTGGTAGTGGGGGTGGGGTGCTTAAGGGCTCTGCTCCATGGAGTCATTCAGTGATCCAGGCCCCTTCTGTCTAGTGTCTCTGCTGTTGCCTGGGCCTTGGAATTCTCCACTAGGTGAGTACATCTGGCATGCAGTCAGTCATAGAGAGGAACCATGGTGGATCATAAGAGGTGTTAGGGGCTTGGTCTGGAAGTCGGGTACATCACATCCATCCATGTTTCACAGGCCAGAATTCAGTCCTGTGAACTCATTTGACTGCTGGGGGCTGGAAATACGGAGTAGTGGTATGCCAAGGAGGAAGGCAAAAAATGGGTATTAGTGGCCATGGTCAGTTCCTGCCATACAACCTTTTATCAAAAGTCTGTCCTTCTAGGAGAGGCAGAAAAAGTGCCAAATGCTTTGTGTATCCTTTTAGCTTTTAAGATGCTTGCCATGTTCTCGTAAGAGCTGAATCTGGGTTTCAGGGAGAAGAAGTAATACTTTGGGTTGAGAACTCTTTCTCTGTCCTTTGTTTTGACTGTGGACCTGTCTCTTAGGGCTGGCTCAGTCACAGGTGAGACTAATGTCCAATCTAAAGTGGGCAGTGAGATCTTGCAATAATATGATAAAGAGGATACAAGAAGTCCAAGTGTAAAATGCAGACTTGATTTTTGGTCAAAGTTAATGAAGAAATATTTTAAAGTTAATCTGTGCTGTCCAAAAAGTACAAAAATAAAGTGAAACTTGTAGCGTACCCCGCTGGCCATTTATTGAATTGAGAAGTCCCAAATGGTCACAAGGAAGTTACTTCCTCGTCACCCATGTCCCTCAGATAAGAAGTTTAGCCTGTCTGCATTTGAAAACGGAAGCTGGGTGGAGGACAAGAGCCAACTGCCAGTTGTGCTGTATCCAAATTGACTAAACCAGGGGCTTTAGTGTATTTTTGTGTGTGTGTGTGTGTATGTGTGTACTTTTTAAAGTTCACATTTACCTGCCACCTCTAAGAATGAATCAGATGTATAATGTAATGGTATACAGCTAAGTTTTGAGAATGATGTTTTGTGAAAATTACTTTCGAGTCATATTCTTTTTGAAAAAGCTTCTGAGGCCATTTAGTGACTTAAAAAATTGACACGTCCTTTTGGGGTCATGGCTAACAGTTTATAAATTTTCTGTAAAAGGGAAGTTTAGTTTTCAAACCAGGAGAGATGCATGTAAATAGTGAATTATAAGTAACCTAAAGGCTTCAAATAGTTTGTGTAAATTCCCAGTTGACACCTACAAAATGGCAAACATGTTGAGAGAATCTGGCCTCTTCCAATGGATTGTGCCCTTTTTTTTTTGTCATGCAAACTTGTGCATGTATTTTGTGAAGTGTTAATACGGTTAGTATCTAATGTTCCTAATCTGTGCAATTGGATGTTTCTTAAATGGGCTTTCTGCATGCAAGCATTTGTACACATTAATATTTATGCAAGTATTCAAATCAATGCAAGGGCATCTGTCTGAGTATGTGATAAAAATATGCATATGCATGAACATTTGTACCAGGGGATAAGTCCCCAAAGTTAGTGATTGCTGAGGTTACAGTTTTCAACTTTTGTCCTTTTAACAAAATTTCCTTGACTAGAAAAGGCATGCACAGAAATAGCACGAGCACTAATATTGACAGATAAAATGGTTTTATTTAACAGTATTTAATAGGGGTGAGTTACAAGTCTTTAATTAGCAATGTGATATTTTAGAAAACGGAGTATGTATTTTAGAATATGTAGCGGTTTTCACAAAGAGCATTTATTCTAATATATTGCCAGTATAAAAAACATGCTATTAGTAATGAAATAATTTTTGTAAGAAATATTCTATTTCTTTATTATTTATTTCTTTATTTTAGCTTGAAGTTGACCCCTAGAAATACTTGGCTCAGTTAGGACAGGGCTTCCTTTGCCTTTTTTAAGGATGCACGCGAGAATGTAAAGGATGACAGAATGGTGGGGAATTGGGTAGAGGGGAAGGGTTCCAATTTCCAGCCCTTCATGGTCACTGTTGATATGCTTGTCCGTGTTAGCTCAGGCGATTCTGACTTCTGGGATCTTTCTCAGGCTGGAAAACCTGGTATCTGGGGTCCAGCCTCCCTGCGAAATCTAAGGAGCCTCCCTGCGGAGGCCTGGGCGTTTCCGGGACACTGCTGTGAAGCACAGGGGTTGACAGTCCTCACTGCTTGGTGATCTACTGACCCCCACCCTGTACCTTTGTGAGTCTGGAGGAAAATCTCTCTTTGATCTCTTTATAGTTCTGATTCTGCTTTGTCTAGTTATTAGGTTCAACTGAAAAAGTTTTTTTCTTGATTTATAAACTTATTTGTTGGTAAATGTCCAGCTCCCGATGTTAACAATTCATGGAAGGACAAGAATAAACAGAGTTGATTCTGAAATATCAGTTTTGTAGTCTAAAGATGTGTGAAAGATTTCTTTTTTTGCGTCCCATTGGCCAGGAATTTAAAATCTACCAGCTGTTTGGAAGAGATTGAGAATTATGGTGTGTCTTTGTCATGCTTAAGCAACATCTTCCCAGTGAAATTTTGCTTAGCTGATTTTAAGCTGAAATGCCAGGGAATTAATTTTTTTCTTATGGGAAAGAAAGGGTTGAGAGAATTATGAACGACTTAGGTGTGACTTTGAAAGGAATTACTTGCTCAGAGTTATACTGTCCTTTCTCAAAGCCTAAATAGTACTTATTTTCCATGATTAACTGGGATGAAGGTGCAGATTTTTGTTTCTGTGTTTCATATGTGGAAGGCAAAGCTATCACTATTCACATAGCAGAGATGGCGGGTTAAAATGTTCCAGATCTCTAATGGGCGTATAGTATTGCCTCTTTGAACGTTTTCCAGTTGAATCATTCTAGGCAAGCCTTACGGTATAGCATTTGGGGCCTGGGTCACATATGCTTCTCTGTGTTGGAGGAGGCTCGGAACCATTGCAAGGAAGGTTTTGTCTTCCTTGTGCGTATTTGCTTGGTCCACCTCTAAGGAGAGGCCATCTATTTAGGCTGAAGGCAGAAGGAGTAGCTAGTGTAGAAATTTTGCAGTAAGAAGGAGTTTGGTATGTTGTAGGCATGAAGAGAAGGCTGGAGAGAGCAAAGGGGGAAGTGGTATAGGATGTAAGAAGGGAGACTAGGCAGGGCCACGATAAAGAGTGGGGACTTTACTGTAACTATAATAACTATAATGGAAGCCGTTGAAAGTTTTAAAGTAGGGGTGTGACCCAATTTGATTTACGTTTTCAAGAAGATAACCTTGGCTGATGGGTGGAAAAAATGGATTGTATGTGGCCAAGAATGAACACAGGGAATAATTATGGGGGATGGGTAAGATAATGGTGGTTTGGACTAAGCTGGTGGCAATGGAAACGAAGAAAAGAGGACCATTTCAAGTTTTACTTTGGAGGTAGGGCTCCTTCAGCCTCATGCTGAAGAACAGATGTTGAGAATGAAGGAGCAGAGAATACAAAGATGTCTCCCAGAATTTTGGTTCTAACAAATGATTGAATGGCGTGGCCATTTAACTTAAATGAGGAAGACTAGGGGAGGAACAAGTGGAAGACAGAAATTCTGTTTGGTTGGATATGAGCTTCCATGTGGAGGCAGCCATTAAGCTTTTCTCTCTATGTCATGAAGCTCAGGGGAGAGGCCAGGAAGGAAGTATAAATTTGAGAGAGTCATCAGACCTTATATGGTACATGTGGTATTTCAAACCCTGGAAAACTGCTGAGGTCACCTAGACAAAAAGGGTAGAGATGAGAAGAGGGGCCAGAACCGAGCCCCAAGCTCTCCAGCCTTTAGAGTCTGGTAGAAAAGGACAAACAAGACAAGATGGGTCTTGTGAGATGACAGAGAATTAGGTAAATTCGAAACAGAAGCCAGGAGAAGACACAGTTTTTATTTATTTATAAATTTATTTATTTAATTTATTTATTTATGGCTGCGTTGGGTTTCCGTTGTTTTGCGTGGGCTTTCTCTAGTTGCGGCGAGCGGGGGCTACTCTTTGTTGCAGTGCGCGGGCTTTTCATTGCGGTGGCTTCTCTTGTTGTGGAGCACGGGCTCTAGGCGCACGGGCTTCAGTAGTTGTGGCTCGTGGCTCAGTAGTTGTGGCTCATGGGCTCTAGAGTGCAGGCTCAGTAGTTGTGGCACACGGGCTTAGTTGCTGTGCGGCATGTGGGATCTTCCCGGACCAGGGCTCAAACCCGTGTCCCCTGCATTGGCAGGCGGATTCTTAACCACTGTGCCACCAGGGAAGCCCGACACAGTTTTTAAAAAGGACAAGTCAAATGCTGCTGAGGAGGTCAAATAAAGGGAGGATGTTGAAATGCTCATTAAATTTGGCACCCTCAAGGGAGTTGCTGACGTTGGCAAGGTTCAGGGGAATGGAGGTGATGAACTGGAGATAGCGAATAGAGGTAAATTGTTCAAGAAGTGTTGCTGGGAAGGGCTGAAGGTGGAGCTAAACTTAAGGTGAAAAGATTTTTGTTGTTGTTTCTTTTTTTTCCTATGGGAACTACTACAGCATATTTGAATGAACGTTGATGGAATTGATCCAGTGGAGTAGGAGAAACTGGTGATGCAGGGGAGAGAAGGATAACAGCAGGAGGAGGATGGTGGGGATGGAATTCAAAGCACAAGTGTAGGGTTGGCTTTGCTAGGATCCAGGAATATTCCTTCCATTATATGAGAAGGGAAAGCAGAAAGTATGTATTTAGTTACAGGTGGGTTTATGGTTGGTGGTGGGAAGGCTAGGGAGTCACAGAGGGTTGCTTCTGTTTTCTGTGGATCTGTGTTTCTGGACTCTGCATGCTCTGCCTTTCTCTAAATCCCCTTTTTCTCAGTGCTTATGAATTGGTTCTGCACAACTCCAGTCTCACCTTAATCACATACCTGTGTGTGTCCAAGTTCTCTTGTGGGTGTCTACAAGTGAGGGCATAGCCAGAACCTTAGGGTGGTTCTCAGAGTATTGCTTTTACCTGAGCACTGAGCTGTCCCGTATTGTAGCCAGTGGCCATGACTGGCTGTTGAGTACTTGAAATGTGGTTAGTGCAACGAATGAATTGAACATTTAATTTTATTTCATTTCAACTTAAAAACTGATGCCCGACTCAGTTATTGGAAAAACTTTTTCTATGTCTGGGACAAAGTTGATATGTGAATCTACTTTTTCAACTATACCAGGGACCTCCAATAAAATTTTGTGTCTGGATTGAGATGTGCTGTGAGTGCAAATTGTACCCTGATTTCAAAGACTTAGCTAAAAAAATAAGTAAATTATCTTGTCGATAATTTTATATCGATTACATGTTGCAACGATGATGATCTGGATACGTAGAGTTAAACTATATTGTTAAATTAACTTCAGTTGATTTAAAAAAATTTTTTAAAGTAGCTACTAGAAAAGTTAAAATTAAGATATGGCTCACATCGTATTTCTGTTGGGCGGCACTGCTTTAGGGCTGTGCCTGTAAGAAAGGCTTATATCTTGGGTGTGTGCTTGGTCATGCCTGTCTAAGAGCAGTCCATATCTCACTACAAGGAGCAGTGACCTCAGAGGGTTGATGCTACTTGCTTAAGGTCTCAGGGCTGCAGAACTGGGATTTGAACCCTGGCTCTCTGGCTGCCTGCAGGCTGTGCCCTGGGCCATACACCACGTGGAAGTCATTTTGTGCATTCTTTCTCTTGAGTTATTCTGTGTTTACACTAGCAAAGGATATTTACGTGGACACTTAAAGGACAGAATTTGGTTTTTAACTCAAGCAGTTGAAATTATGACTCTCGGGGTATGGTTTTAATGTACTGTTACTGACTTTGCTTTGATTTCACTAAGGATACACAGTTTATAGTGAGGCCTCTCCCTGGCCTTGAACTCAAGGACTAACAGTCGGCTCTTTCATATTTCTTATTTACTACTAATGATGACCACCGTTTGCTTCTGTGCACTGGATCTGCTATCACCAGGTGCTGGCATGCACTTAGTCCATTATCCCATGCTTGATGATACACTCCTTTTGTCTTGCGATTGTTAAGCTTTCATTAGGGATCCTCGTGAAGAAAAGATTTATTTATTTTTCATGGGACTAATTTCAAGTTAATATAAATTTTAAAGGGTTATGACCTACCACGATTTTCTACGGGCATCTGAAGGTCAGTGCGTCTCAGACTGAACTCATTATCCATTCCTCCTCTTTTTCATTCCCTGCCTTATTTAGTGTCATCTTCAACTCCAGTTCTCTTCCATCGCCCCCAGGATGCCGCCATCAGTCGCGGTGAAGTGACTCTCCACGTCCTTCCGGTCTCTCTCATCCCTTCTTTGTACCCACTGCCACTGCCTAGTTCAGACCTTCAACATCTCTAACTTTTCTTCCTGCTCCCATTCACTTGTGATTGTTTACTTATTTATTTTTCCCACTCATCAGTTTCCCGAGAGGGGCCTTTGTCTCTATCATCTTTGGGTTTTTGGGTCTTAGCTGAGAGCTTGTGCTGTTGACAGGAATGTTCACAGGTTACGTTGCTCTCTTCACGCGCATTCTTCTCTCCCTCCCTCCTGAATACTGGTAGCAGAGCTTACTCAGCGTAACTCCCCAGCTGGAGGCACAGTCTGCAGCAGTGCTGCAAGCCCTCGGTGAATGCGAGATCGCATGCCGTACCCGTGTTCCCGCTTGGTTCACGTGGATCCAGCGGAAATCTCTCCCTGGCTACTCCAGCTAATGAGGGACAGATTTCTTTCTTGGAGCCTAACTAATATGTCTCTGGGGAATAGAACTGGATAGAAATCCCTAGAATGTGATATCTAATACTCAATAACCTTGGGACAAACTGAGGATGATTTCCATACAGGTGTATAGGCAGAGCATTTGGTTCACTGTTTATGAGCCAAAGCTTGCAATAGAAAACTAAGGGGAAAAAAAGAAAGAAAAAGTAAGGGACTGTAAAAGAAGCAGAATTCCATATAATCAAATCACAAGTTCGTTTTAAATTCTCTGAAAAATTAGTCAAATTTCATAAGGATAGCAAAAGAATGCCATTAATATAGATAATGTCTGGAGTTCCATGTTACCATATTACGTCAGCATCTACTTTGGGTCTCTCTCCAAAAGGGATATAATTTCAGAAATGAGTCTGCATCCCTCCTGCCCCTGGTGAAAAGGGAACAGTTATTTCTGTCTATAATGTAGCAACAAGATGCCAGTAGCTACTCAAGCAGTTTTCCGTGCATCTGATGAAGAGATATTGGTACTTTTATATGGCCTATAGGATTTCATAAGAAGTATACTGGAGAGTTTAGTTAAACAAAACGTTCTTTTCTGCTCTTAGTTTACTGGTGGCAAGTCTCAGAATGGTGGGTCCCTATGTTACAAATACTTGTTTATGAATGATCATACCTGCAGACAGCCTACTGAATAAGAGTATTGTAAAAAATCTTAGAACTTTGGAAGAATGATTGGATATTTAGCCAGAGAGAAAAGAAGAAACTGTCCAAAATATCATCGGTTACAGGAAACTCTCTCTGCCTAGATTCTCTGACATGAGTCAGCAGTCAATATGGTAACCCCCAACTCACAATTGTGTATTATTGACAGCTTCTATTCTAGCTTTATTTTCTTTTAAATTTTGTTTAATTTTGTTGTTCTCCGTGGAACTACAGTAATTGGGTTGGCCTTTTATAAATGTGAGGGTTAAGGACTTGTCAGTACTCATGTAATAATTAGTATGAATCAGATTGCTTTCTTCAGAATGAGGTTGGTGAGTGAGGTCAGCCACTCTGAAAGGAGGTAAGTGTGTTGGGTGGAGAGAAGCACATGCTTTGGGAGTGTGGAGGCTTTGGGAAAGGGGATAGAGGGGAACCAGTCAGCAGAGAGAAAGTGAAGGGTTGGGCAGCTCTTCACTAAGAACAGGGGAACCTTGGGGTTTGGGGTCCTGAGTTGTAAGAGGGGAAGGATAAACTTTTGCTTTTTCAGAATGTTCCCAGGAGCCAACCTAATGTTGATACAAACGACACATCTACATGATGGAATATTCTGCAGCCATTAAAGAAACAAGGTAGATTTGCGGTTAAAAAGAAAGTACAAAACAGACTGTATGGTATGCTCCCATTTCTGTATATAGATTTGCAAAGTTATATATGCTTGTATTTGTTTGTATGAGTATATGCAGAGAGTATTTCCGGAGGAAATATAGGAAACAGTAACTTGGCTGCCTCTGGGAAAGGAGCCTGGGGACCTGGGTCTGAGAGAGGATTTTTTGTTGTTTTGCAGGTTTTTGGGTACAGTTTGAATTTTTATGCTCTCTACTTTTAAATTAAGAAAAGATAACTAGTTAAATTTCTAGGATTACTCTCTTACCCATAGGAGATTTGGTGGGGGTGGGAGTGGGGGAAGGGAGGAAGGAGAAAGAGGGAAGTGGGGAGGGGACAGATAATCTCTTTGACCTTCTTTCTTCTGAGTCCCAAAGCTCAGGGCTCTTATACCCCAGGACTCCTCTGGTTTTATTACCTCAGCTGGATTATGGTTAAATAAGCTTTTCTGGGCTGACCTGGAACTGAACTACTATTTATAATCACTTTCTATGGGGAAAACTCTACAGTGTTCCAGAGAACATGCTAAACTAAATTGTCTCTCCCACTTTGTCTCAATTTCATGTCTATTACCTTCCTTAAAAAAAAAAAAAAAAGAGGACTTTAGACTTATTCCAGGAAGCCCTATCTGACCACATTCTCGCTTATCTCATCAGAAATGACAAAAACACTGTATGCAGTTATGTACTTGAATACCTGCTGGGTTTCTTGTTTGTTAGTTTGTTTCCAACAAAATACCGTATGTTTTGCACTTTCTTTTCCAGCTAGCTTGAGGAAGGGTAATGCCTTTTATTTGTTTGCATGCCTGGTAGAGAACGATAGGCATTCAGCAAATATTTGTTGGGTCAGTAAGTTAAGCGGTGGATGCCTAAGCAGACTGCTCACTGTAAACCGTCATAGATGAAACTTTCATGGCCTCGGAGACACTGTAGAGAGGACTCTGATCTAGCACAGGGCTTCTTGACATTGGCACTGTGGACATCTTGAGCCACGTAATTCCTTTTTCCACCATCCTGTGCATCATAGGAGGTTTAGCAGCACCTCTGGCCCCTACCCATTAGATGCCAATACGAATCCTCCAATCAGAACAATAAAAAATATAGACATTGCCAAATGTTCTCTGCGGGCAAAATTGCCCTAGCTGACAGTCACTGATTTGGAGTGATTTTGGATTTGCTCTTCAGTCTCCAAGGATTGTTCTTTATTGAAAGAGCAGTCTTCAAATCTTGGAGACCTAGAGGTGGGGCAAAGCAAGACTTTCTGAAAGTGTACAAAGTGCTTCTGTGCAGAAGTAGGAGAGGTGCCCCTCTGGGCAGAGGAATGAGAAGAGGACCAGGGAAGGAAGTGCAGGCTGGATTTGATCCTCCGTTTGTCCCTCCTGTTATTCCTGCTGGGTTTTTGGCTACGAGGACTTCCTGTGGCCTGGAGCTAAGTCTGGAAGTCTACCTGAGTTGGTAAACAACAGATTCTGAGAGCCAGTAACCCTGTAGAAAGATGGAACAACAGATTTAACTGACTCTTCGGCGTTCAATCAGCTGTGTTGTGGTCACTTCCAAACAGCATATCAAGAAGGCACTTCCTTATTAATATGGATAAGAGGCAGATTATACTTCTCAGATGTACTCACCTAACACATGTTTATTGAGCATCTACCATGTGCCAGGAGAGAAAACGCTCTCCTCCACTCCACCCTTATTTCTGTACGAAGTATTCTATTTCTGCGTGATTGGTATGATCATTTTATTTTATGTTATTCAGAACCTATCTTATTAACACAAAGTCTTCTCTTTTTTTCCCCTGCACTTAATTTACTTACTTTCTGAAGGACCAATTATAATTAAAAGGAAGAGGAAGAGCAATCAAAGGGATGGCTACAATTTTCAGGAACCTCCTTAGCTGTGTGTGTGCTCAGTGAGTGCACACACACGCTGGGCTGCATTCTGGAGACCCTTCTCAACTGTCCTTATATTTATAAGTTATCCTACAATGCGTTGGCACATCAGCTGTCAAGGCAGTTTGTAGAATCTCCTTCCCTGGAGGTCTTTAAAAATCGAACTAAATATCCATCTGTCCAGAATGGTTTTGACACAGTCCTGCTGATTAGAAGGAATAGGCTGGATTTTCCCATCAAGGTTCGTTTCTGTCTTAAGTGCTCTTAAATGAATCACTTTGCTTTTTGGTGGGGGCAGGGAGGGATGTAAAGTGACACTCTGAATTATTGATGTGTATCACTGTACACATCCTGGTTAAATAGAATAAATTATATCCCTCTCATGCTTTTAATGTTTCTGCAGCACTCGGTGCATTTGGAGCCTCAAAACAACCCTGTGAGGTGGGTGGGCCTTTCTTTGGGTCCCTGGGTCACAGAGGAGTCAGCAAGGCATGCAGATGTTGTGTTGTTGGTCCAGAGTCACAGCCTGGCTGATGCAGAGCGGAGATGCCATTCCTGGCTGTCAGCTCTCCAGGTTCACGCTCTTTTCTCTTGACCCTCCTGCTTCTTTGTGCTTGTGGGGTTTGCTCTGTCATACAGTGTCCAGACATTTGATTTGGAGCCAAGAATTAAAAAAAAAAAATTGGGGGAACCTACTTAGGACCAATACTTACTCTATTTTTCCTTCCAAAAAAGTACATTTTCACATAAAATTGTGGTAAGGGTTATTGCCGACTTCACACACAGACACATATGTTCATATATATGTATTTATATGTATGTATATATGTGGTTGTGTGTGTATATAGGAATATAGGAGAGTATGTGTATGTATGTTTAGATGTGGATATATAGGTATAGCTGTGTGTGTGTGTGTGAGTGTGTGAGAGAATTTGTTCCTATTTCTCTAATGTGAAATAAGAAAACCTGAAAAATTTGCCATGGACCAGCACTACTCTGGATTCTCTTAACAGTTTAGGTAAAATCTCAACGTTTGTTTCCTAATTAGAAAAAGGCATAAATTCACTCTCTTGGTGATTATCTCAGACTGTTCGTGACACAGATTGAAAATAGTCTTTCTAATATTTCGATTACCCATTTTTACTGGGTTGTCATTACTTCTGAACAGTTTCAGTGGACAGGGCTAACAAACACATATTTTTAAGAAAGGAAAATACGGTATTGACAAAATAACAACCTTAGTGGTGCCAAATACACTGAATGCAGCGTGTCAGAATACTAGGAAGAATTGTTTTCTGTGTGGTTATGCTAGTTAATTTGATATATACTTAGGTCCACTTATTTCAGTTTGATTTTAAATTTTGGAGGTTGCTTTATTTTTGTCTTTTTTTGTTTATATTTTTCAGTTATATAACATGTTTACATGATTTTCCAAAATCACAACTATGGAATGAAGTATGTGGGGAGAGATCTCACTTTTATCTCCATTTCTTCCTTTTTGGTCTGTCCCTTTCTTGATAAAAATTGTTTTGGTTTTTCTTCTGATTAATTTTGGTTCATCTTTCCCTTATTTCTTCTCAAATATGTAAGTAGCTGTGTTTATACAGCATATGTTCTTCCCTTTCTCACCCAAACTGTAACATTCAGTACACAGTCTTCTGTGCTTTTTTCTTTATTCGTGTGTCCTGGAGAGATGTCCATAGCAGTATATGGGGATCTGCCTTATGTATCTGACAGCTCCCTTGTGTGCTGTACTGTAGTTTAACCAGTCCCTTGTTGATGGACATTTGGGTTATTTCCAGTCCTTTGCTATTATTGGTCTTGTAGTGAATAGTCTTGTACATACATTATCTCATATTTTTTACTAGTACTTTTGGGGGTTGATTTTTATAAGAGGAATTGATGGGTCAAAGAGTAAATCATATGTATTTTTGTAGAAATTGCCAAATCCATCTCCATTGGGTTTGAAAGGTTTTGTGTTCCCAACAGTAATATACAAGAGAGCCAATTTTCCCAGTCTCACCAACAGAGTATGTTGTAAGCTTTTGGAGTTTTGGCTAATCTGAAAGGTGAAAAATGGGATCTCATGTTGTTTTAATTTGTATTTCTCATATCATTAGTGAAGTTAAGCATCTTTTCTTATGCTGAGGACCATTTGCATTTCTTTTTCTATGAACTATATGTACATCTTTTGCCTACATTGGGCTGTTGATCTTTCCCTTCTCAGTTTTTAGAAGTTCCATATAAACTAGGGCTATTATTCCTTCATGATATATTGCAGTTTTTTTCCCTACTATCTTTATTTTGCTTACAGTGTTTCATTTTTACATGTAAATTTTAATTATTACTTATTTTTTTGTAGTTATATTTATCTTTATGTGGTCATTCATTTCCCCACTGGATCTGGATTTTGAGATGGGAATGGTTTCCCACTTCCAGGTTCTAAAGTAAGCCCCAGCTATTTTCTTCCATGGTTTCATTTTGTACAATTAGATTTCATTTGGAATTTATCTTGGTGTGAGGTATGAGGAGTGGATCCAATTAAATATTTTCCCATGTTGTTCTAACATTATTTACTAAGGCATCTTCCTTTTTCCCGTTGGTTGGAATGCCCTTTATCATATGTACTTGGGTCTGTCTCTGGCTGATTTATCTCATTCTATGTATTAATGCTCCAGGAGCATAGAGTTTTAATAACAGGAGCTTTACAATATGTGTGAAAAATAGTTTTTAAACAAAAGTGATGGTGACATGATTCCTGTGTTTATAAAAACGTGAAGTTTGAAATGGAAGCATTTTTGGAGATACCACACAAATGAGCTACTTTTATTATTCCATTTTGCAAAGACGGTTTCCAGAGGTTGTACAAACTTATCCTGAATCACCAAGATGATTACCAGATAGTCAACAGTGGGACTGGAACCCATGTTTTCAACTACTACATTGCATGATTTTCTCATAAAGATATGATTTTCTCAGTAAATATGGGTGACTAGTCTCCTAGCAGGGACCTAGAACCAGGTCGGATGCCTTCTCTTATCACAAAATATTTTCTTAGTTTGGAATATTTAAAATAATACATGATTTAGTTTATTTTAATTATAATATATTCATTTTAGAATATTTGGAAAAGAACCCTGCTACTGATTCCCAGAAATATATTAATATTTTGGTCAATTTCTTTCTGGAATTTTTTAAATGCCAAAATCTTTTGTTTATTATGATCATGTTAAGTGGAAACAATTTTGAGAGGATGACAATAACATTAAGCATTTATTAAGCACTTACCTAAGTGCACTGATTAAAGTGTTCTAAGTCCATTCTCTTATTTAATTATCACAAAACCTATCTAGGGATGCAGTCTTTATTATTTCAATATTTCTTATGAGGAATGCTTGGCTCTGAGAAGTTAAATAACTTGCCCAATCTAATGGAGCTGGTAAATAATGGAGCTTGTATCCTTACTCATGTGTTTCCTCCAGCCCCTATGTTTTAACCGCTATGCCCACTGTATCCCATGTATACCATTTTGAACCCTGTTATTTAAGTAATATTTTAATGGAAATGTTCATTCTTGTTTCCTCAATGGTCATATTAAATTTTGTTTATAATATCACCTTTCTTTTAACACAATTAAATTGCTTATATCAGATTGTAAGAAGAGGGAGTTAAAAATATTTTTTCTCATTTTTTTTCCTTCGGATGTTATTCATAAGATCTTGGCAGGTACACAAAGATGTATCTTGAAAATTAAGTAGAATGATTTTGGTGAAGGCCAGTGTGAGACAGAAAAGCACATTGATTTTATAGACATGGTTGCTGCCCAACGTTTTTTTTTTTTTTTTAAAGTTTTTTTTTTTTTAATTAATTAATTAATTAATTTATTTATGGCTGTGTTGGATCTTCGTTTCTGTGCGAGGGCTTTGTGTAGTTGTGGCAAGCGGGGGCCACTCTTCATCGCAGTGCGCGGGCCTCTCACTATCGCGGCCTCTCTTGTTGCGGAGCACAAGCTCCAAACGCGCAGGCTCAGTAGTTGTGGCTCACGGGCCTAGTTGCTCCGCGGCATGTGGGATCTTCCCAGACCAGGGCTCGAACCGGTGTCCCCTGGATTGGCAGGCAGACTCTCAACCACTGCGCCACCAGGGAAGCCCCTGCCCAACGTTTTACATGATGCTCAGAGGGAGCTTACTTTCCTCTGTTGACTGAACAGCCTCCCTGCAAGTTTGTTTATATTAAAATTTGCATAACTACCTTTATTTTTTTCCAGTCTTTTCCAGATCCAAATTGTCCCAAATTTCGAGTTAAAGATGAGGTACAGAGTGATGCGTGGCTGAATAGTGAATAATGTGCAGTCGGAAGTAAATAAAATAGACATTTTCTAAACCTGCCTCAAATCGCATCCTAGCTCAGCAGTGTACATTCAGTGGTGACATCAATAGACACATCAGTAAGAAAGAAGAAAAATGGCAAAGACATTTTGAAGAGAGAAATGAATTCAGTGTATCAGGCCAGTGTGAAAATACAGTATTAGTGACTATTACAGAAGACAGTGATTTGCTGGCAGCATTTTAAGTGCAATTTTGTATGTCTGTGTGCTAGGAGAGAACAAAATGGTAGATTCTGGATTCACAACCTGCTTTTTAACTTTGTAAAAAGTTAATACTCTTATGAACTCTGTTCTAGGTACACATGGACTATTAGGCTAACCCAGGGTAGTTTCTGTCATCAAGAGGTTTATGATTTAGTGCACTGAACTCTTCTTTTTTACTGTGTAGTCCCTATCAGTAAATAAAAGTCTGAGCTCATTTCCTAGTATATTTTATATTTACTTATAAATTACATACATGTGCTACTGTAGGTCCATCAGTTAGTAAAGTTTTCTATCTTAAATTTTCAGAGTAAAAAAATTTGTGGATAGACATTCCAATGATTTTCCCTGCATGTCAACGCAGTGCAGGATGTGTATATCGTGTTTCAAATATCACTGGTCTGTCACTCTAGTGGTAGAGTATAAAACAGTCTATTGCCTTGAAGAGCTTCAGCTGGGCACACATTTTATCCCTAAATAAAGTTAGAGGCTTTTAATCAGGGGAGTATTTGAAAATTAAATTGTTTTCTTCACAGTTGCCTAAGAAAGATTTCATAATAAGACCATAGATATTCCTACATTAAATATTTTTTGTATTTTAAATTTGATAATTTGCTACTATTTCCACCCTCCCTTCTTTTGTATTTGTTCCAAAAAGAGTTGGGAACTCCATAAAGAACAATTCTGGCCTGTAGTTATCAAATTCTGACATTTAGCAATCTGTACTCATCAAACATCTAGTCAAACTAGATGACTGGTTAATCATCTTATGATTCATTGTGTTTCACTTCTTTCCTAGGAAATAAAAAGCTAGTTATTTCTGAAATTAGGGATGACTTAGTTAATAAGGATTATAATTTAAAGATAATCTTTTATGTTTTATTATGCTGTATAACTAAGTGATAAGGTTATGATAACATTTGGAAATGAGTTTTAACAATTATGTTTTTAATAGAATGTTCATTTACTCTCTAGTTCTAAATATGTCCTGTTAGCTTGCAGGTCTAATTTAAAACATCAACCTTAAAAATTTCAAAGCCTAGTGTCTTATATAGCTAAATGTCTAAAAGGTATTTGTTGGTGAAATATTATTGTAATGATAGGTTTGTTTATTTTCATTCATATTTCATTCATAGATCCCAGCTCTGTATTATAAAGAACTTTTACTAGTATATAAAAAATAAATCTTGAGAGCTAGTATAGTCAATGTATATCTAATTGGTTATTAAAGTTGTCCTGGTAATTTAAGATCATTTCCATTATTTTTACTCTCATACATTTCTTTTAAGTTTTGAACATCTGTTTAGATGTGTTGTTGCCTCTAGTTCAGACTCTGATTAGCTTGTCAATAAATTAACTACTCATAATAGGGCATTATGTTAATAAGTCTGGAAAATACAAATAAAATAGATTTTTAAAAGAATTATGTAGATTATCGAAATTGATGTTAGGGGAATTAGAAAAGCTGAGCAAAGCAATAACTAAAGAAAACATTGAAAAATATTGTGAAATAATTATGAAAGGCTCCTGTCCCTGATCTTGTCTTAGGGATGTTTAATTCTAAGAAATGGCTAAAGAAAAAAAGGATTTATGGAAGGATCTCGTGTAATCTCATAGAAAGCAGTTCTAACAAGTAAGGCTGAAGTTCATGGGAACTGTGAAGTTCTTAGAAAACAAACCTCTTTCATCATGTGTTTTAGCGTCCATACGGTTCTTTGTCTCTGTTTTTCTCTGAATACAGGATTTCTTAGGCTGCTTGTCGGCATATGGTTGAAAAATAGCTACCCACCTGGCCTTATAGCTCTAGCACTCACCACCATCTGATTATCTACAGCTAAATGTCTCTTGGTTCAAACACATAAACACTTTCTTATTGCTCACTGAATGGCCAATGTACTTCTCCTCGAGTGAGGTGTTTGCTCTGGGTCTAATGAGCTATCGCTGAATAGTCAGGTCATGTGAGTCATAGTCTCATAAGAGCCTGGGACCTGAGAATGGTTCACACAGGCAAATTTATTGATGTGTCTGCTACAGCTTATTGATGAATCTGTCCTATTGTTTAGGGAACAACCATTTAAAAAGTACATAAATTGACAGAGAGCACACAAAAAGGTGACAGCCTCAAAAGAAAACTCCAGTTCATCAACATAAATGGCTCTAGTCATGAACATATTTGTGCATTTTCATCTACGTACTATTATGTAAACAAATGCTATAAAATTGTATTTATTCAAAGAATAATCTATAAAAAGTAGTATTTAATCTGAGAATGCAAGGATGGTTCAATATTAGGGCACCTATTAATATAATATAATAAAATCAATATGCTGTCCATACCGATCAAAATATCAAATAAGAAAAATGATCTGCTGCTGGACAAGTATTTGATACAGTTCAACAATTTCTGATACAATATTTCAAACACTTGGCTTTCATGCTTTTTTGCTACTTCCAGTAGACTATGAACATTTATCATTTTTATAACCAGACAAAAATATGTAAAAGGTTTTAAAAGCCCCTTAGGGCAGATAATTTTTTTTTTTTTTTTTGTATTCCAAGTTCCTTACTCATGAAATGGTGTCTCAATAAATATTTTAAATGAAGCATTCCATTAAAACAAAGTAGGTTTTGAGAATTGTTAAGAAAACAGAATAGAGAGAATTTTTCTTTTTCTCTTGGAACACCTTGTTTCTGGAGTGTACCTTTTCCTATGTATAGCATGAACAATCATCAGTGTCCTTTGAGGGTGAATTGCTTTTCTTTTAGAAGATACCTTTGAAAATTGTTCTCTTTTTCTCCGCCATTTGCTTCTCTGAACTCTTACCTCTTTTCCTGAGCTGAATCAGTGCCCTAATCTGACAGCTATGCATATCTAACTGATAGCTGTTACTCCACCTGAACAATTCCATCTTAGATTCAACATGCTCGTGCCTGAGCCTATTTCCCTTACTATCCCGACAACTCAAAATACCTTAGAATGACCTCTCTCCTCTCATTTTGCTTCTTGTCTGTTGCCCAGCCTACATTTTTAGTGTCTCCCAACTCTTTACCTTTATCAGCTTTCATAATCCTGGGTGTAGGTTTTTATTTCTTACCTGGACTATTTTGCAGAAGTCTTCTGATATCCTTCTTCCTTCCATTTCAGCATATTTCACCTGCACTGCAACTAATCTTTCTATATTTGATTTATATGTCACTCCCCTGCTTAAAACTTTGTGAGGCAGCATTTCTGATTGAATTATATTTAAAATTGTTGGCTTGGCATTTGAAGCTGTCTTCATTTTGTCTTTCATGTATTCCTTACTCCTAGACCTTCCCCATGCATGCTGAACTCATTTCTCATGGGGGCCATAGTGTGGTCATTCTGTTATCTTTTCTCATGCTTTGTCTTCCAGCCTTCCTTTTCTCACTTATGAAAAACTGACTTATCTTCATAATGTGCAGATCCAAGGCAATGTTCATGAAACTTTAGAGTCTCCCTGATATTTGTGATTTCCTTCGTTTTCTGAGCTGTCATAGCACTCTGTAATTCCCTGATGACTTCAGTGTATTTTCTGATTGTTTCATCTCTACTCATGGATTAAAAGCTTCTTGAGTATAAAAGGCTAGATTTTATTGTTTTATATTTCTTATAATGCCTAACATGGTGATTTATACATAATAGTTCAAATATTGATATTTTGAATCAAATACTGAATTATTTGAAAGTAATGTATATATGAACAATATACATTTGTATTTCAAACATATCAGTGCCATTGTCTCCAAAGTATTCCTTCGGGAGATGGTAATACAACTGAAAATATAAAACAGAACTAATGTAAATAAAGTTGGTCATCTATTTTGTGTTGGTCATCTAGTGTCATTTTTAAAAAGTTATTTTTATTTTTTTCACATTTACATTCATATTTGCAGGACCACTAAAATATTATTAGTGTGAAGAATAATAAAAGTTATTATTATAACCTTGAGAGAGTATGTTAATTAAATTGAGGGTTAAGGAAAGATAGTGCTTAAGATAACTTCTTTCCCCATTTGTGACGACATGAAAACTTTATTTTCTTATGTTGAGTCAAACTGCCAAGAAATTCTTGCAACAGACTGAGTGCTATGATAAATATCTGCTTTTTAGAGCTTTGGACAGTGTCGTGGCTTGAAAAGCAAGCTTGAACTCCTCACGAGATCATTGGAGAGATAAATGCTTAAAAGCTTTTCAAAGCCATACTCTTGGCTCTATCAGAATTTAATTTCCCACTGATTATGTTTATATCGATTTTGGAACACATGGCCATGTATATACTCAGCATAGCTACATCACCGATGATTTCCCATGCCTTGGGACTATATCACTGTTTTATATGCATATGGAACCCACTTATATATTCTTATATGTAAGTACCTTGAATTAAATACTCTGTTTTTAGACTAGACTATGAAAATGTTCTTGTTTAAAGGCTAAGTCTTTTTAATAGTTAAAAACATTTTGATGGGTATGGAAATGGGCTTTATAAACGTCCTGTACTTTATCAGCCACTCAATCATACCTGGTTAGGTTCTGACCTGTAGTCAAAATACAAAGGGTGTTTTTAAAAGTAGATTCCCGCTGTATGACATCACAGTGTTGAATGCACACCGTGGTTATAAATGGTGAGGCAATACATAAAATATATAGAAGATCTTGGTTCTAGTCCTGTTGCTGTTACTTTTAAGCAAGTGCTGTACCCTTTTGATCTTCAGTTTGGGGGTCCAGATAGTATTTACTTTCTAGAGAGTTGATGAGGCTGCCAGGAGATAAGATATGTAAAGGACTTACCCCAGTGTCTACTATTCAACATAGTTGACTTCTATTACTCTTTGACCAAAAAAAAAAAAAAAAGTGATTTGATCAAAGAATTTGTTGATGATAATGTTTTCATCTTTGAATGCTTTGTACCATGGTGATTAGTAGATAAGATAAATTTGGTAATCAGGTAATCATACAATCTAAGAACTGGAAAGGCTGGCCTAATTTTTTACACTTGAGAAAATAAAGGACCAAAGACCTCAAGTGACCCACCAGCTACCACACAACAGGTCAGTAGCAGAGTGGGGTTTTGAACCCAGATCTTGGGACTCCTCCTCCTGAGGCACTTTCTCCTCTCTGCACACCAGAGTGGTGCTTCCAGAGCTCACCCTTTCCAAGTGATGGTTCTGTGACTACAGTTCATTCATTGAGGAGCTAGTGGGCTTCGTATCTCTTCTGTCCGTAGTCATTCTTGCCTGGTCAGTCGTAGTGTTTTTGCCAGGCTAAAAAGTAAAGTTCTGCTATCAATTCGGTGTGGAATATGATCTCATGCATGGGTTCTGTTTTTTTAGTATAACATAAAGAACTTGAGCAGAATCTCCATTATAACGTATTTCATGAGTCAGTTATGATCTTCGTCAAATCATGGCCCAAATAAAATCACTAGTCCTGTTTCTGAGATACAAACATTATAAAAGCCTGTAATATACTTTAAAAGATACATATTTGATGATATTTTGAAAACTATTTAGTCCTTATAGCATAAACATTCGAACCTTTGACTATTTAAACAAAGATAGTGCTGTGTTTGGAAAAGTGAAAAAAAAAGAATAAAATGTTGAACTTAAGATTTAATAAAAAGACAAATAAAGAACTAGTTAAAGCATAATCTTCTTTACAAGAAAGTCTTCTGCAACTCTATCCCAGATGATTAGATTTTATAATAAAGATAATTCACCCCTTATAGAAATTTTTGTATTTTGAGTTGGCTACAGGTGGTCTCTAAAAAGAATCTTGTAAGGTTTATTTAGAAAATCTAAAGCTATTATGATAAGTTTTTTAAAATCCATACAGATGAATACTTTAAAATAGGATTATACAATTTAGCTATTTAATCTGATTAAATGAACATCTGAGATTTCCTTACTCATGGCTGTTTGTACGAGAGAGTAATGTAAATACCATAAAGAATTGTCAAAGGAAATAACATATCTAATGATTTTAAATCCTAAAATAAGAAACCAAGTACAGCCTTGATCAAATGCACACGTAGTGATATTTCTGTAAGAAAAAAATATTTCATAGGACTATGATGATAGTGGCGTAGTATCAAAGCTTAATTAAAAATCTTGAAAAAAAGATGTCCTTGTTACTTCATTAATATGTGTCAACAAAATTACCTCCTTTTCAGCAAACTTTATACCTGAGTAAAATTTTGACATAAAAAAGACCCTCAGAGTGGGAATGCTCTTTATAAAGTTCACTTTTTTGGACAGTTTATGATAGAAAACCTTAAAAGTAGCTACTTCATGCTTTAAAAATGGTAGACTTACAAGAAATGGCTAGAGAACATTCATTTAAAAAATTATCCATTTTGTTAAATGAAATTCTCATTTTCAGCTCAGGAGCACATATAAGGTCAGTATTTCTTTTATACAATTATAATTGCTCTTAAATTTGGGGGTGAATTTTTCCTAATATTCTAGTCTAAATCTAGAGAATTCTTCAGTTTTTTTGGTAAGTTATCTTCATCAGTTTTGTGTCAATCAGAGAAACCTTACCATAAAAGTCATTGCTGTCACACTATTTTCAATGAATACTTAACTATATTCTGAACTGTTATGTATTGAATCCCATTAAAAGAAAACACACCAGATCTTTTTGGGTGTCAAGGCAGCTATGTAGAAAGAGCAGACTCTATTTGGACACAATGAAATCTGCCTCTTAAATTATTTTCCTTTCCACTTCCTTCATGTGTGTGTGCAATGTCTTATATGCATCTGAATTATCATTAAGAGGACCACAAACACAGACTTTATGACCTCAGTATATGATGATCGGAAGAGAAAAAGCACTGCTTAAATAAATTTGAAATCTTATTATTTAGAATGATTTCAACATGTAGGTAAGGAACAGAATAGCACTATGGCATAATGGTATATCTTGAAATGCGTATTTTAAATTTTGGAAGATTAGTTTCTCAGGTGGCCTGGTGACACTTGGTCCATTTACTGGGAGATACAGGCTTTTGTTGTTGTTACTCACAGCGCTTCGTGCGAGGTGCCGGCTCCTAAGAGCTCATCCCAGCCAATTGTGCTCCGCCCTCCCTCTCTCCCTCCCACCCTTCCTTCTTTTCTTCCTTTCTTTCCCTGGGAAAGATGGTTGTTAAATATTTGCTGGCTCACTACTGCTTATAAATGTACCATTAATGAATGAAAAGCAGGAAAGCGTCTCAGATTAGGTTGTGTCAGGTCAAGGATGCTCATCGTGCTTTCACTGTTACCTGCTTTTACCTTTGATTCTAACTCTGGGGGAGTCTTGCTTTTGCCCATCCCAGGAACCAAATTGTCTCTATACCACAAGTACTCTTCCTTTCAAGAACCATCAGTAACGACAATTCCTTTGAAGTTGGAAATCGAAAAAGATAATAGAAAATAATAATATTGCTACCAGAAGTCAGTCAGTGAGTCAGCATTCTATTATTGCTCTATGGTCTAGTGGGTTTTACATGCACTGAAGTAATACAGACCTGGGTTTGAATCTCTTACTGTGAGAACTTGGGCGGGTTCACTCTGCGTCTCAGTGTCTCATCTGTGAAATGGATGTTGGGAGGATTAAGTAGGATTTTATATGTAAAGCCCAAGGCAAGTGCTTGGCATATGGCAATTACCCTTTCATGCCCTCTCAGAGTACCTGGTAGGGGCCAGAAGAGGGGGCTTCTAAGAGTTCTTGACTGCCTCCCTCCACTTTTATATGGAGTTACCTTTCTCCAAAATTTTCAGCAGAGTTTGTATGAGGGATAACACAAATGAAATTGAAGGCTTTGGATATCATTTTATGTAACAGTATTTTTGATTCAAACACTTCATGGCAATTGGATATTATTAAAGATCCCAGCAGTTTAAAAATAGCCATTTTGCTGGCTCCATCAAGGAAAGAAGCTGGGTCCTCTGTGGAACAGAAATAGGAGATGCTGTATTTCCCTTAATTCCTCAAGATCTTTTCTGTTGAGTATTTGAAGATTTCAAGTTTTTAATAGAAAAGTCTCATTTCAGTAAAACACTTAGGTTCTTTAAGTGGTCCATCAGTTTCTTTATTAAAATCTCATACTTCATTGTGACACTGCTTTACAACATGGTTTAAAAAGGACTTACCTGGCCATATTGATGAAGAAATTGCTGGTGTGTTTTAAATTGCACAATGTGAGTTAAAAATGTGAGTTTAAAAAAAAAGGGAGCATTG
This sequence comes from Balaenoptera borealis, assembly GCF_965194805.1. Lineage (NCBI taxonomy): Eukaryota > Metazoa > Chordata > Mammalia > Artiodactyla > Balaenopteridae > Balaenoptera > Balaenoptera borealis. The sequence goes on along the minus strand of NC_138866.1, from coordinate 170,617,721 downwards.
ATGGAGGATATTTCACTATTTGGGCTTTTGTTGTTTAGAGAGAAAAAGAGAGAATATTTATTATTCACTCATATAATTATCTATTTGTTAGAAAAATAATTAATGAGTGAATATTTATCCTGAAAACTGCTGGGACTTTAAATATGTCATTCTCATTAATGAAACAAGATAGCATTTTGAAAATACACCTTTGGTGAAGTTAATTAAAACATAATTTAAAGAGTTAATTCATTATTTATAATAACAATTTAAACCCTTTAATAAAATACATTCCCATACAAAGGACTCTGATTTAGATAGTTTTGGAAACTAAAGTAGATTACAGTTTTTATTGCTTGATTATTAGGATTCTGAAATTCTCATCTTAAGAAATTTAATTTTAAATGTATTATTTCATATTTAAATTACATGTGATCAAAAATGAAAAAATAGCGAATGATTTCCAGTCTCACAGCATTACCATAGAGCTGCACTGGCCACTACGGAGCCGCTCTCCAATATGGCTCTTCTGAACTGAGATGTGCTGTAAGTGTAAGATTAAAACACATGGGATTTCGAAGGCCTAGTATAAAAAAAGATAAAATATCACATATGTTGAAAGATAATATTCTGGATATATTGAGTTACATAAAGCATATCATTAAAATCAATTTAATCTGTTTCTTTTTTTAACGTGGCAACTAAAATATTTAAAATTACATATGTGGCTCACATTACAATTCTACTGGACAGAGCTGCTCCAGAGAATGATTTTGGAAGTAGTTAAAACAACATAGATAGACTTTGCCTGGGAGATGTCACTTTATGAGCAAATCAAAAATAGGCCAAGCATATTGGGGTTTTGAAGAAAAATTTTGCACACACAACTTAAGACAAAAAAGATGGATGGGGAAAACCACCTGTAGATATAACTAGTGTACAAAAGAACAGAAAATTGATATCTACAAAATTATTTGAACATTGATAAAAACTTTTAAAAACATGCTGCTACATTTTTGAAAATGCAGCTTTTGTTTTTTATTTATTTTTAATTTTTAAAATTGAAGTATAGCTGATTTACAATGTTAGAAAATGCAGGTTTTATAAGTCCAATAAATTTATCATACTATAAAAAATATGTATTTTTAACTGACTATACTAGTGAATGTTGACTATCACATGTATATTTAGTATCTGAAATATACCGGAGATGCAAAGCCTAGTACAACACATGATATAAAGTAGATGCTCAATAAATATTTAATGAATGAATATGTGATTGAAATAGGAGAGGGTAGAGATTTTTGTTGGTGTTATTCATTGATTATCTGAAGAGATTAAAATTAAAATAGTGCCTAGCCCATAGAATGCACCCAAGAAATATTTGTGAAATGAATGAATGAAGTTAGACACACACACACATTAAATCATAAAGAAGATAAAGTCCTCAGAGAGAAATTACCACCAATATACATTAAACTAGTTCTCACTATTCAAAGAGTACCAATTATTTTAAAACATCACTAAATTTATAGCTGTTTTAACGATACATTTACTTTAATAATGGTCTTATTTTGATAGTATCTTATATTTTGAGTTACACATGAAGAAACTCCATGGAAACAATTGGAACAAAACTCAGGAATTAGTGCTTCAAAAGTTCCAAACTTGTGAAGGTCAGTTGTGTTGTTTTCCTTGGCTTTACTGATATTGAAATCATGACTTCAAGATAGAAATACTTAGCGAATTTAGGTGTAGTAATTGGATGCTTAAGGTTCAAGTAGAAATATCAATAATGCTTATTTAGTAAAAAGTAGAAGAAAATAGGTGCGTTTTAATAATTAAACTGTAATTGTAGCATCGTAGAAGTGTGAAATTTATATCATAAACACATATAACATAATTTCCATTTATTTGCGGGGATATATAATACAAATATATTTCCCTTGAATATTTTTCTTCATTAGACTGATAAAATTGGGAATAATTTCTTCACTATGAGTTTTCATAAAGTCCAGGTAAGAGGAGTATTTCAATTGGCTAATGATACAATGAAGGGGTAAAAATTAAATTCAAGGCAAATGAAGGGAATAGAGTAGGTGTAAAGCAGATGTTTTTGCAGTTAATTGACCAGGAGCCGTGTTATTCGTAAAGGTTCATGGCTCAAACCCGCTTAGGCTTATTGTGTTAGGAAAAGTGATTTCCATACATTTACTTCAGGGAGCTCTCCCTGCTGCCCTCATCTCTCCCCATTGTATGCTCCAGTGACACTGAACTCTTGGTTCCTCCAAATCTTGTCTCTGGATCTTTGCAAATGTTTTTTGGATGTCGTCCCTACACCCCATTTCTTTGCCTAATTCCGGCTTAAATATTCTCTCTAGAGGGAGATCTGCCCATTCCTTGGTTCCTGCTAAATCTTCTTGTTATGAGCTCATGTAACTCCCTACTTGCATTTTAGAGACGCTGTTAAACTTTCTCCAAAAAGGGCTGAATTGTTGAGTTTCACATATGTTTACATAAGTTATTGTTCTAATGGCTGTTTTCAATATGCTCTTCAACTCCAAAGCCTTTCCCTTTTTCCTTGACTATAAGAACTTCCTCATTATTTCCACATTTTAATATATGATTCTTCCCGTCTGGAAACATGACAGAAACAGCTTTTCTCCATAAATGACTAGGAAATTATTTACTGCGTTTTCATAAAATTCATAAATCATGTAAGCAGGACATGTTATGAATTAATTGGTAGAACATCTATCTCTGAAGGGTTAAAGAATTGCCAACACTGATCAAGCCTGCTCTCTCTGGCTCTTGATATGGTGTTGACAGCCAAGCAAAGAGCTTCTTCAATAAATCCACTCTCATATTCAAGTTTTTCCAGATGTGAGAAGTAATTAAGTCTTTGCATTTATTGAAGCCTTGTACGCTTTTCAAGAGGGAACTGGCAGCTGTGATGAATTAACTCTGCCTGAGTGCATGTGTGTGTTGTGTGTGTGTTTTGCGTGTGAATGTACATATATACAAGCACACATGTGGCATTGCCAGTAGTCAAATGAGATCAGACCTTTTAAAAACAAAACAAAACAAAACAAAACAAAAAGCTCATTTTCATAAACACCAAAAATTTTTACAGCTATATCTCACAATTGAGAGACTAGGGCTTTATCCAGTAATACCTTCTCAATTTCTGCTTTTGCTGAATGTTAAAGAGAAGAAATGAAATCATTTGCATCTGTTAAAGGATTTTCTTAAGAAAAGGTGAAATCATGATACTCGTAAAGCATAAAAGGAACACATTTCAAAGATTTTAACTCATTAATTAAAGAGGCCACCAGTAAGATGTTACAGTTGGTTCAAAGTTGAATTTGAAGAACCAAAATGTAAATGAGTAATAAGGAATTCGGAATTGAATTTACAGATAGATACAAAAGGGTCTATCAACAAGCCAATAATCAATTGCTTTTCCCCAGGACACAATTAATTTGCATTTGTATGGCTAAAGCATCATTAACATTGTTATCAGTTTTCAACAATTTAGGGTGTGGTAAAGTAGTTCAAAGACAGAGAAAGGCCAAATTAGCCAGAAGGTAACACTAGATAAGACATGGTGTAATTTTTTGTGTGTGTCAGTTTCAAAGTCTTTCACAATTTTTCCTGCCACATCTCACACAGAACTTCAGGAAAGGGATACTTTTTGGGATAGCCAAGCTGTTTTTTCGTGCTTGAGCCTTTGGTTCTGATTACAAGCCACACAGAGGCCGTTCAAACCTTGGACTTCTCTCAGTGGGAAGGATTGCGGAAGTGTTTATGGTTTTAGCTTTGTTGTTATTAAATTGGAACAAATATCTCAAGTAAGCAGCAAATTAAACCAAAGTCTTTCAGTTCACTTGGTGGTTATGTTAATGTAGACTCTGAATAAGAGGACTTTGTTTTCCCCTGTCAATATGCTTAGAAGAATAGGTATTTTACATTTTGGCATCCCAGCCACCTCCAACCTGAAAATTGTTGAGCCAAAAATTATTTTTGGTTTCTTGTTCTTCTCCAACACCAGTCTAGATGTGTGGCTTTCGTATGTGAGTAGGATCTGTATTTGTGAAAATAGGAGCATGAATATAGAAAAACACTAATAAATCTTATTTTAATAGCAAAATTGGTAATGGTGACAGTTATTCAGGTTGTTTTGTATTCTTTTGATTTCTAATTAACAAACAGTAATGAAGTAGCCATTAAGAAGGAGAAGATAGGCTTAATGAATGTTAATTGTAAAAATAGATTGGGCTAATAATAAGCAGAACTCTTCTCTTTTATAAAGAAGACAAAATGCCCTAGAGAGCTTACATTTCTTGTTTTAAAAAACAATTTCTCTCCCTCATCTATTAGTAAAGTTCTCTTTTGGATAGATGCCAAACGATGAAGAAATACATGAGGCAAAAGTAAAATAACCAGGGATTTAACTGAGAAGCAAGAACCTTTTGGGGATAGTCATAAAAAAAACCCAGGCAACTAAAAATGAGTACATGAAAAGACTGCCAAGGCAGGCAAACAAGTCAGATGAACTAATTTCTCTCTCATCTACCATTTAGGGGGAATATTTTTTAATAGGAAATGTTGAATTAATTTTCAAAGTGGAAATATTCAGTTTATCTCTGTAAATGTTCCTTCACGCAGAGCTGAATCTCAATCTATTTCAGTTGTTGAATATGGATTTTCATTTGCAAGTCACTTCATCACCATGTTGGGGAAGAACACATTTTCTATCACTGTAGAGAAAAGAAAGGAGAAAGAAGTGAAATAAGTATGAAACATTTCTCAAAATCCAAGAGATTCTTGTTGTATGTGACCTTAAGAACATGAAGACAGTCAAACTTTGGCCAGGGGCTGTGTCCCCAGAGACCTGAATTACCCCTAGGACCTGGCAGTTGTTACAGAAATACATTTGGTTACATATAAACATCAGACTATAAAAAGATGGAAGACTTCTGTATTACAAATACACAAGTTAGCTCTTATCTTCGGGCTTTTATGCTGCAGGAGGCCCTCCTGGCCTTTATTTTTTTATTTATATTTTTTAAAAGATTTTTAAAAAATTTGATGTGGACCATTTTTAAAGCCTCTATTGAATTTGTTACAATATTGCTTCATTTTATGTTTTGGTTTTTTGGCCCTGAGGCATGTGGGATCTTAGCTCCCCGACCAGGGCTCAAACCCACACCCCCTGCATTGGAAGGTGAAGTCTTAACCACTGGACTGCCAGGGAAGTCCCCCTCCTGGCCTTTAAAAACATATTGATGCTATAGAATATACCCTTTCAAATGAGAAGATCCTTTCATACCAAGTACTTTCCCTGGAACTGTGTACCTTTATTCGATAGTTGAAAACTCTTTTGTTTGTTGAAAACTCTTTTGTTTGTAAGGGGCTTTCCTATTTTTTAGGTGCTTTCCTTGTATTAACTTATGGCAATTCAGTTTTTCTGCTCAACGATGGAGAATTAGAGGCAGAGAGGGATTAAATAATTTGCCCTAGAGGGTGTGGGCGAGCCAGACCTGGAAGTAGGGGGTCTAGCTGTAGGTAATGTGATTCCCACCTTGGTCTCATTCTCAACCAGGGCATGGGTAGAGTACGAAAGTAAAAAATAGACAACATAAATGAAATGCTCAGTAAGTGAAAGGGATTAGCAACTACATAGATATTCCCTTTTGGGGCACCCCAAGATGCAAATATGTATTAAAGTACAACATTTAACATGGTTTAAAAAAAAAAAGAGGATAATGGGGGAATTTTGAAACATGATAGCTATCCACGAAGAACACTTTCTTCATATTCCCCAAGTTCCATTTTGGAGCTATTGACAAGAGAGCATTGCTGTGATTAAGTTCAGGGCTTAAAATATTGTAGAGAAAACTTTATGTGAATTTTATATTATACCTACAGGTGAAAAGAAAAAAGATGTATTCAATCAAAAGTAATAATGTATCTAGCTTGCCAAACACTCCATTAAGGAGTTCCTCCAGCAAATCTCGAATGATGGTTTTTTAGAACAATTCCTATCTCATTTTAGCACAAAGTATATTTTACTCACCATTGCATCTCTAACATCCAGCACAGTGCCTGGCATAACCACCCACGTTTCTTTGAATGAATGAACCTAGGGCTCTAGTTAAATTCTGGTCCTAGTGCTCCACTGAGTAACTTTGTGAATAAGACAAATAATTAATTTCTCTTGACCTCAATTTTGTCCTCTGTGAAAGAGGAGGCTTTAGTAGGATTGATTTCTTAAGGACCCCTGTAGCTTTAAAATTCTGATTCTAAAATCTCAAATGGAAAATTCGTGTTCACATTGTATATGGTGTTTGTTTTTGCTTTCAAAACTTTTGTGCATAGTCTCAACAGATCATTTTCTTCCAGCACAGTGGAGAGACAATAAGAATTTATTGTATGATGGGAAATGAGAAAAATAGCAGCCACTGAAGTCTGACGCAGGTAATTCACCACGGGGAATAGATGTCACCACGAGCATCGCAGGTACTGTCACCTCAGACACTAGCCAGGCAGTGCATCTTAGGCAGCTTTGGCAAGATTTTCTCCCTACGCTTTTAGAAGTTTGCAAGAAAAGCTTATAGAAAATGCTCTTTTCCCTATTTCCCAATAAAGATAATGTAATAGAGCTTCTATGGAATATTAGAAGAGTCTTTTGGCAAAGGACTTGAGGGAAACAAGCAGAGTCTACACATTCTGCTCCTTTATGGAACGAATATAATGTACAGAGAATTTCCTTGTAGAATTCTCTACATAGGCATGACATGACTATGATTTTAAAGTTAAGGTTTCCAATTTCGGCACCCTCGGGGCATTTCTTCTTGGCATTTTGCCGGTAAGCAGGATGTGTGATGCCATTAAGTTAGCCTGTATTAAAAGTCATTTCATGAAACAATCAACTACTATTATAGAACACAACGTTGTTTCAGAATAAAACGATGTTTCCCCAAGTAATATTTCACAGAAGAATGTTAGTTTTCTAGAGTGTCAGATGTCAATAAAAAAATAGGTAAGTAGGTAGGTATGTAAGTAGGTAGGTAGATAGGTTAGATTAGATGAGATGAATAGGTTTCATATTTGGGAAATGCTGGGTTAAGCAAACTTAATAGTTTTCTTGGTTGTGGGTCTTCTTAGAGCTTCTAATGTGTCATTGTGCCATGTGGATCTCTAAGTGGCAGGGGGAGAGATTAGTATATAGGTTTCCCCAAACATGTTTGTTGAAGAAACCCCCTTTTCTGTTCCGAGTATTCTGTGGAACTTTAGCTTCATAGAACACAATTTGAGAAATAATCTATACATGATGACTGTATAGAATTTTTTTCTTTTTGGAATTTTTAGGCAAGGCCAAGGTAATTTTAAAAATTTAAAACTAAATATGATATCAAGAGAAAACAGTATTATACTTGTCTACCTAGAATGATGTATTTTTTGATTAAAGTTATATTTTATATCATTAGTTTCATTATTCACCCTAGGGTATTTTTTTTTTTAAAAAACAATCATTTTGCTGTACACCTGAAACTAACACTTTTTAAAAAAAATTTTTATTTATTTATTTATTTATTTATTTATTTATGGCTGTGTTGGGTCTTTTGTTTCTGTGCGAGGACTTTCTCCAGTTGCGGCAAGTGGGGGGCCACTCTTCATCGCGGTGCGCGGGCCTCTCACTATCGCGGCCTCTCTCGTTGCGGAGCACAGGCTCCAGACGCGCAGGCTCAGTAATTGTGGCTCACGGGCCCAGTTGCTCCGCGGCATGTGGGATCTTCCCAGACCAGGGCTCGAACCCGTGCCCCCTGCATTGGCAGGCAGATTCTCAACCACTGCGCCACCAGGGAAGCCCAACCCTAGGGTATTTTTTTATTATGTCCCACACTGATATGCTATGGCTTTATAAATATTAATTTATCCTAGGATTTAAATAACCAAATTTGATAAATTGAGCTGTATAGTCTTAGAATTACCTCAATTGACATTAAAGGATTAGTTTTGAGAAATATATTTTAAATTATGTAACATATACCCCATTATAAATATTGTTATAGTTTATTTTTCCAAACATTTCCAAGCATGTATTACACATTGAGAAATATACAAATAACTAGTGGATTTGTAAAAATTGACACAATGGGCAGAATTGAAAAAGGGTAATTATTATTTTTTGAAACGATATTTCTAGAATTCTTAAATGATATATCAGCTTATGTTAGCTGCAGCTTCTCACGTTTAATGATGTTTACAATTAAAATAATACAATAGCAATATAAGATTAACAGTCATAATTAACTCAGAATAGATTCTTTGAAGTGGTTCAAAGGGTTTTTCATAATAAATTACTAGCCTTTAATCAGTTAATATAAAGTATTTTTTTTTAGACTGGAGAAGTACATATATGTCTCATAAAAAATTTAATTTAGGTTAATGAAATGAGTTTGAATGATCCAGATTCACCATACCAAATCCGGGATATGTCTGACATTCCAGTGAAAGCTTTATTTAGATGGAGTTGAGGAATCTTTGAGATAATAGGCTTTGCACTGTGCTATCTTGAGTGTTACAGCTGAGTGGTTCACCCAGAATCTTTAAGTCTTTTTCAAATGATTTTATGAATGAATTGAATTCATGAAATATTAGTAAGTTGTCTCTTTTGGATTTCTTAACCAGTTTAGAGAATGTTGACTTTAAACGTTCTCAAAATTGAATTTTGCCTGTTAAAATATTATTTCCGCTTATGAGGCTAGCTCTGGCCGACCTCAGTGATGCTGTTCCATCCACTCACACCCCGCTGTGATAAGGAGGATGAAGTGTGAGCTAAATAGGGAAGAGGCCTGGGCACGGTCATTTTTGCCAGAACACAGAGACGCCAAGACCTCAAGGTGCTGTAGTATAGAAAAAGGTGCTGCACTAGTGAATTAAAAAAAAAAAAAAAAAAAAAATATATATATATATATATATATATACACACACACACACATATATAGAAAGAGTAGAAATGAGGGTCCCTGTATTTGAGGATGTAAAAGATGAAACTGAAGAAGAAAAAACAGGGGAAGAAGAAAATGAAGAAGACAAGGTGGGTGAGAAGGCATTGCTGAAGAACAGTATTTGTTCCTCCAGGTCGATGATTAGAAAAATGTTTCCTTTTCTTTTTTTTTTTCCGGGCAGGTGTTCTTTAAGCCTGTTATTGAAGACCTGAGCATGGAATTGGCCAGAAAACGCACCGAACTCATTAGTGATGTAAGTGGCTTAAGTAATTTTTGTCTGATTTTGCATTGCACGTGTGGCACTATTATGTCATGGAATCAGAGAGCTGAGGGGAAAACCCTGAAATCATTTATTTAAAACACTGTGATTTTCCAGATCATGGAAATAAGTCCAGATATTTTAGGTGATTTTCCCAAGGTCTCCCAGACAGAGAATTTCTGTGGGGACAGGTCTCCGTGTTGTTTAGCCAGAATCTTGTCCCTTCTTGAATTTCACTGTCACTCTGGCGTGAAATCACAAAGCATCGAATTTCAGAACACACTCCATTGAGAACCCAAAGCTTTTTTACAATTTGTATAATGATGTAATTTGTTTTGAGAGGATCTCTATCTAAATGAATGATTTTTAGCATCTTGGGGAACTTTTTTGGAATCTGATGAATTCAGTATTTTTCTAAACCAGAATCATGCATATATACCTGCATATAACACTTATTAACAATTTAGGATTCACGGATTACTGAACTGTGTGTTGAGAACCCTGAACTATATGATGATGATGGATATTAGTGAAAGGAGCATTTTTGTTGCGACTTTTTTCGTTAACTGGGATCGGTTTATGTTATATTTCAAGGGAATCCTAGAATTATGGAATTAATTCATATGTATATATCTGTATATTTATCTGTCTACCTTCCTATCTATAGTAAATATGTAAACTAGAATTACAGCAGCACAGGGAAATGTGTTCTTCACTCGGGATGAGAATTTAGATGATCCTCATCAGAACAGTTGTAGGAAAGAAAGTCGCCGGTACACAGGAAAGATGGCTCGTGAAGCGTGAGTGGGTGCCTGTCTTATTTAGAGAGGGGAGCAGAGAACTGGTTGTTTCTGTTGTTGTTAAGCAAAGTGATCAGAATATTTTGCAAACGTTTGTTTGCGGAGGAAGTCAATCCTGGGCCTTACGGTCATGTGCCGGTCTGTTCTCTGAAGTCAACCTGCCTGAGTCAGTTTAACAGTAACCCTGGGCAGGCTGGCTGGGCTCAGTTCCTCAAGGGCAGCATTTCTAATAGTAAGATTAAGAAATCGTAACACATCTGAAGTGTTTAGTAAATTGTCTGGAACATTGTGAGTACTCAAGAGATGCTAGCTGTTATTAACTACTGCCTCTGCAAATTAATTTTGTATCTGTCCAATCACATTTTATATATGATTCTGTATTCCCTTCTGGTTTGTCAGAAAGAGCCAAAGGATGGTGGGAATCAGACCCCTTCCTGTATACTTGACATGCACTGTAACCAAATTTTAAATTGAGTATTTCTTTGTGCCATTGCTTAATAATAGTCACAAGCTAATGTATGTAAAAGTTCTTTGTAAACTGTAATAATAATGAAATGATAATGACAACAACAATGATAATAATATCAGCAACAGTTAGGATTTATTGAGTACTATGTGCCAGGCATTGCAACTTGTGAGATAGGTTCTCTTGTTTTCCCATTTTAGAGGTGAAGAAAAGAAGGCTCAGAGAGGTTAAGTAACCTCCTTGGGTCACACAGTTAAGCAGTGGGGAGTAGGACTTGAACACAGAGCCCTCTCTCTTAGCCAGTTTGCCGTGTTATCTCTCACTGTAGCTTTCATGCAGTTTACCTTAGCTTTATCATTATGTATTACACAAATATTAGTGATAGTAATGCGACCATTTAAAACCTTAAGTTCCATAACTCTGGAGATAGTACCTCTTCCGGTGTTGTTATGTTTTGTTTGAAGTGTATTTGTGGCTGAGCTAAATTATATTATATAAACCATTAAACTAAAGTGGCAACTTTAGTTAGTAGGTGATTTTGTTGGAGTTGTTTTGGATAAGAGCGTTTCTCAGTGACTTCAGTCTTGTGGTGAGGGGCGATGGCCTTTACCGTTTTGCCAAAGCGAAAGCCGTTATTCCACTCTCATGCAAGTGAAATCAAGTGCGTGGGAGTAATTTCTGTTTAGTATAGGTTTATATTGCAATGCAGAATGCCTGTACTACTTAAATATTTAGGTCATATTGCTGTGATATCTCGTTTATATCTGTGTACATGTTTACATTTTATTTCCAAAGAGAATTCCATACTCATTAAGATACTGGTTTAATTTTTGGAATTTTTATATCTACCAGTGAACAATCTGAACAATGACTTTGTTTCTAAAAAAATGAAAAGAAGAGTTTGTACAGTCATTTGAAAATCAGATTTTAATTTACCCTTTCTGGAAGGGCTTCACGTATTGGACTAAATCAAATTTCTGGTTTTTTAGAAGTGTGGTTAAATAATATTATCAAGTAATAACTTGCTCATTCACTCTTGGTGTCATGAATGTTTTTATATGGGGCCGATGAACTTAAATTTGAAGTGCTTTTCTCTGTTGTGTTGTCTGCATGTCTAGATGGTTGTCTAAAATGTATATTTGAAATTGCATCAATACGGAGCTAAAAACAAATATAAAAAAGGACGAATTGAGTTACATTGGAGTTCCAGTCAAGACTTTATTACGTCTCTGATAGTGCCCATCTGTTCGTGCTCACATTTAATTTAGTCTACCAGTCTCTGCCCAGGTGTCAATCTTAAAGACAAAGCTTCAAGGACTTTAGTTTTGTTTTATAATCCTTTATATCCCAAGGGGGAATCCATGTGTTTACCTGAGCCTTTTTGTTTGTTTGAAGGCAATCTGTTCGCAGCCTGTCACCATGTGAATTTGGTGTTTTGTTTGCCTGCTTTGTAGAGTCCTACATCTTGAAGCTTTAGGAAGCAGACTCACATTTTCTTGATCAAATCACACAGCTAGTGAGCCACTGACCTGGAATTTGGAACAAGGTCTGTCTGATTCCCAAGCCTTGGCCACCACGATGTCCTTTCTCTGCTGCTGTGTGCCAGGCACTCCACGTGCAATATTGTATTTCATGCCACAGCAAGCTAGTGCCGTAGGTCCTGTGAGCCTCAGTTCAGAGGTGGTGAAACCCAACATTGAGTAGCTTGTCTACGGCCACCTGGCTACTCAGGGGTGGGGACAAGATTCAGGTTTAGGTCTGGCCTGGCCGGTAGCCACTCGCTATTCTGCTCCATTTTTCAAATGAGAAGGGTAGTTTTATGGGTTTCTCTTCATGGAGCAGTCTCTCTACATCCCCTTCATTATCATTCTAGTCATCCCTCTTTGGAGCTCTTTTAGCTTTCATGTGTCTTTATCGGGATGTAATAACCAGAACTGTGCACAGAAGTCCAGATGTGGGTGGCTGTGATTATGAGTGGGGAAGGATGATGTTTCTGCCCCCTTTGTGATGATATTTAGTGTTTCTTGGACTTAGGGCTGCAGAAAGCTGTCAGATCAACCCCAGTAAGGGCATCATGCTCAGCCATTTTCAGTCCTAGTTTTTGACTTGTAGCTGATCACGTAGGGCCCATTCCCTTTTAATAGTTTGAATGATTTTTCCCTTGCTAGTGATGTAATCTGTAGTTTTCCGCCCTCTCGCACGGCCCTTTGAGAGCTTCCGCGGTTCATCTCTTTCGGTTTACCATTTCCCTCTCCATGAGAGCGTGGGGTCATCAGCAGACCCGCAGACTTCGCTGTAGCATGCCCCTGCCAGATAATTTATTAAAATGTGAAATAAGAATGGCCTGGCAGTCAGTCCTGGGAGGGCTGCACTGTTTAGAATTCTCCATAGAAAGAAATGTCTGTTTTTCAGATCAGGTGGCTTCATTTTGGGGATCAGTATGAGGAATTTTTCAAAAAAAATTTGTTTTGCCTCGCCTAGTTTCAGCTTTGCACGTGCTCTGCCCATGTTGTGGGGTTTCCCTCTGCATAACTCACTTCCCAGTCTTGAAAGACACCTGGTCCTCTGAGGCAGCCTTTTTTATTTTTCTGTTAACCATGTAATGCTTTTTATTTCCCCAGATAACCTTTCTCTGTTGTTTTGTCCTGTTACTCAGCTATCTAATCAATTCTTTGAATAAATCAAACCTACTGACTACATTAAACAGTCAGAATCATGGATCTGGGAGCCTTTTGTAGGGTGGTCATAAAAAATAGTAGGTTAAAAGGGACCCTTTATATGTTTCTTGTAAATTAGGATAAAGAGTCTCTGCAGAGCAAATTAGTCCACATCTGCATGAAGCCTCTGATTCAGTGTTTTGAGTCAAACCTTTTCTAGGGTGTTCATTTGCGTGGCAGCAGAACGAACATTTTCCAGGCAAGTGAACATTGTTTGTTGTGGGTAAACCCTTCCAGTGCTGAAAACATGGCATTCCGTGGTTACCCCTCCAGAGAAAGCTCCGACGGTGTTAGGAAACCTGAGAGAGCAGCCTTGGCTCCGAGTGCCCCAGTTAACACACAGGGCAGGAGCCACAGTTCTGTCTTCTGGGGTTCACTGCATTTAGCCATCGTGGCTCCATTTGTGAAAAGGCTTCCTAGCTCCTTTCGGTTAAGAATGCTTCTAAAAGGAAATGTCCTCTAACATTTCTACATCTGTCATCTACTGTCAGCCATTAGCTGATCTCATAGTAAGTAAAAGAAAGTAGGCTAGGAAGAGGAAGCTCACTCAACTAATTTAACTCTAACTGTAGTTGAGACATGGTGGGATTAATGGGTGAGGTTAAAGCAGAAAGTAAATATTTAGGGCATCTTATTGATCATTAAGTCATCAACTTTGGATTGTGTGTTGGTTGTGAGTGCAGGTGGCTGGCTGCGGGTTACAGGAAAGTCCTAGCACAGAGGCTTAACAGATGTCTGTTTTTTTCACATATGAATCCTGGAGGTAGGGGGTTCAGTCTTGGTGCAGTGGATGTTATCAGTCTCTCAGGCGCCTTTCCTTCTGCTCTGCCATCGTTGGTGTGATGGCTTATTGTCATATGATGGCATCATTGCGGCTGTTTCCCTGTGGTTGGGGAAGACAAAAGGCGGAAGGGCCAGGGGTCAAAGGGCCATGTCAGCAAGTCTCTCCCTTTATATCAGCTACACCAGTAATAATGCTGGGAAGACTTCCAAGAATGTCTCATGGCCAGAGCTAGGCACTTGTCCTCCCCGGCCAATCACTGGCCAAGGGGAATGAGAAAACCATGCCTAGTTCAGAGCAATTTGTCCTCTGGGGCTGGGGTAGGGGCATGTCTACTCTCATAAATACATTTGAGTTCTACTGTTAGCAAAGAAAGGGATTGGGTAGGCAATCTATCCAATAGGTGGGACCATGGTTGTATTAGGAATTGACTGTCTACTCAGTGATTTTTATTTTACCTAAGATTGAGTATCAGTCATCGATGCAGTACCCTTTCATCCATTTTTTCCTATTCTCCTGGTATAGGAAGGCTACTAATATGTAGTATTCTTTATGTAAAAATTTAAGATCATTTGCTTATTGTCACTCATATTGTAAAATTCATTAGAAATACGAATGACAATAAGCATATAATACGTGTGTGTGTGTATCTTTTAAATAAGACCAGAGAAAGGCATGGAGAGCACGTTTAAGACTGAACTATCTGCCTGCACAGGAAAGGAGGTAAATACCTCGCCCTTATCCCGAGTGCCTGTCCTGAGCATTCTGCTTAGGTCAGAGCTTATCAGGAGGCCTGTGGCCATGGCACATACCTCTGCGCTGCGTGAAGAATGTGCATGCGAGACGGAAGAGATGGTGGCGAAGGATAAAAATAATGAGCCAAACTTAAGCCTAATGATAGGTTATGTTCTCTCACACTTAATTATATAACGGAGATACCTTTTTTTTTTTCTCCTTATGATCAAAATAGCCTACTATTTATCATACTGCCATTAACGGTTTAATTACTAGTGACTGAGGAGGGTGATTTGCAGAGACCTGAAATTATGGCTAATCTCTGAGAAGAAAAAAAAGCAATTTAGTGCTCAGATAAGATAAATATGTTCTAATGTTGATTTCATGAATAAAGCAAATGTTTAATGTGGTCAGCATCTAATATCTGAGTCATAGCTGTGAAATACCACATTTTAAAAGAACGTTACTTAGTATGTTCATGTCTGGTTATACCTCAGGTCAGATAATGCCCCTCAAATGAGGTTTGAATATGGTAAAATCTCTATGTCATGTTAAAGTGTAACATCAGTATTAGTCATGATCTTTAAGAACCAGGTAGGGTATACAATTAAACTTCACTTTTAGGCTGTAATTAGGGAGACCATGTAATTTATCATCTGAACTAGGACATTTTTTTTGGCCTAAGTATTTATAGTTTTGGGTAGATAAACATGACTTTTTTACAGGGTGATACAACTTTTAGCAAATTACCTTCATCCTCTCAACTAGTCGTTAAGTTTTGCCTGCTCAGTTTTTAGATTGGATGGCAGTTAGTGTGACAGTGGGATTATTTTAGGTCCCTCTCCATAGTTCCTGACCTCTTTTTGGTTCATGTGTCTGTGTGGGATCTTCCCCCACATTAATTCTGGCCTCTCCCCAGGGGGAAAGGAGTGACTCCTTTCACTAGTGAGTTGGAGAGAAGAAATGAGCATTGCCCAGCTAAGCCTCTCTGGACTTTGCCTTGCTCCTCTGCCGGCCCACCACAGGGGGCATTCTGCAATGATCTCCACCAGGTGGCAGGCTTTCTGGGTGGGTCCTATGCTTGGGGGTGGGGAGGAGGTTGGGGAGGCCTGTGGGTGCTCATAAATTGGATAAGTTTGATTTGAGCATAATTAATTAGTAACAGGAAGCCCATTGTGGCCACAATTTAGGCCCCTTCCTCTAAGCCAGCATGTCTAGCTAATGATGCTAGAAGTATTCTCCATTTGTTTAATTTCTGCCTCTTCTTAACTGGTTACATCTGTCCTGATGATGCCTTGTTTTAAACCTAGAGGTAGGCAGCTATGTTTCTGTTTGACTGCACGCTTACCTATTAGGGTCTGTGGCTTAAAAGTAACAATAAACTAGGACAGTTGTACGAGTGAAATGGAGAACGTTTAATAATCATGCTGAACAAGCTGGGCAAACAGGACCCACAGTTACTGTGGGTCCAACACACATGATCCTTTTTTTGGTTTGTTTGTTTGTTTTCTACTTTATTTTTTTATTAATTTTTATTGGAGTATAGTTGCTTTACAATGTTGTGTTAGTTTCTGCTGTACAGCAAAGTGACTCAGTTGTACGTATACATCTATCCCCCCTCTTTTGGATTTCCTTCCCATTTAGGTCACCACAGCATTGAGTAGAGTTCCCTGTACCATACAGTAGGTTCTCATTAGCCGACACACATGATCCTGGGTGATAACTAGACCCTGGCTTATGTAAAGAGCAGCCTTTTCCCTCCTTTGCCGCATCACCTTTGCTGTTCCGGGCTGGATATCAGTTCATTTGATTTGGCTTGTTTTGAGCATCCTTCCACATTGGAGTATTTACTTAAGAAAACAGATTTTCTCAAGTTAATTCTTCTGTTCAAAAAAGGAGCATTAAAATTGTTTTTCTTTCTCTTCTTATGTAAAATATTCTTTTAGATCCATTATAAAGAAGAGTATAAAAAGTCTAAAGACAAGTGTACATTTGTGACTGACACGCCTATGCTAAAACATGTAAAACATATTGGCGCTTTTATTTCTGAGGTAAGGTATCAAAACTTGCAAAATGGCTTGCACTTTCTTTTTCTATTTGTGTAAGTAAAAGTCTGTGCATGAAAGTTAGACAATAATATTTTTGATAACACCACTGAATGTTGGTAATATCTGTATAATTACATAATTCTGTGCACCATGTCAATTAACTCATGTAAACTGATAAGTTTTATTATTTATGGTTGATGTATTTTATTATATGTCTATTTTGACTCTAACCCTTTCTTATATACATAAAATTACTCTTAAAAAGGGATATTTTTATTCAATAGAAAGTATTGGCAAAAGAGTTTTAGAAGTTCCATTATTTTATTTCTTAACAGACTTATTAGATATAAATGATTCAATATAATTTTGAAAATAAGTGAAACCAGCAGATTCCATAAAGTGTGGTACCTTTGGTAAGTAACTTTAAATCAATTTGAACTATTTTTGAGTAGGATCAGTTCAACAGAGATACCTGTTATGAAACCATAGAGTGAGAAATACACTACATTCATTTTCCAGCTGAAATATCATAGAGTCTTTTTCTGAGAGCATTTAGAACTGCAACTTACGTTGTCTTATAAAGCACAATGTTAACAGTGATTTCTGTGATGAGACACTGCTGGTTTCTGTGAATATATCATTTCAAAGAGATAAACTTGAAAGGAAGATGATTAGATAGTGTTGTAAATGACTGACCTCTAGTGTTTCATAAGTTATGTTGGAAAAAGATCAACATGATATTCTCGGGATTATTTCTGTCAACATGAAAACATTTTGAAGAAAATTGGTAAATTTTAAGTACCCAAATCCAAAGAGTTATGGGAACGCAAGGCTTACACAGGCTATATGCTCAATAAATCAGCACTCAAATCTAGCTCCAAGTGGGAGTAACAGCAGGGACCTGTGGACAGAGTGGGGAAAACCACGGTTTTGTTTATTTGTGTTAGGTATTAGTTCTCCTGCACAGAGAAAAGGAAGAGGGCAATCTGTTATGTTCCTTTGAACTTAATGTTCCCAAGAATAAATAGTGAATGAGTGTCTCTCTTTATGAGTAATGATTGAGATCACTGAGAGACAGTGCAGATTGCACATGGGAAGGTGCACAAACAGCAAAAAAGTACCCCCTGCACCCTGCCATTGTGGTGGAAGGAGTTAAGAGGACTTGAATAAAGGAATGTTGTCCTTTGCATTCAGGTTCTAGACTGTAAATTCTAATGACTTGTGTTTTCTGGAACGATTTAAATGTCTCATTGTTCTCATATGTTTCTTTGCTGATCAAACATGAAATTGTCAATACAAATAGATTTACTTTGAGAAATGTGCATGGGTTTAAACAGAAAAATAGTCATTATTATTTTTTACCAAATTGATTTAAGATTTTTAATTTGAGGTATAATTGACATTTAACATTTTATTAGTTTCAGGTGCACAGTGTACATGATTCGATACTTGTATGCATTCTGAAAGGATCACAGCAATGTCTGGTTACCATCTGTCACCACACAGAGTCACACATCTTATTTCTTTTTTTTCCCTTGTGATGAGAACTTTTAATATCTACTCTCCTAGCAACTTTCAAATGTGCAGTACAGTGTTATTAACTATAGTCACCATGCTGGACCTTATGTCCCCATGTATTTATTTTATGACTGGAACTTTGTACCTCTTAACTCCTTTCACCCATTTCCCCCATCACTCAACCCCCCTCTCCCAGTCGTTATTTTCTTGCATGTTTCATTTAAAGGTTTTACCATGATAAATTGGATTTCTTTATCTTTCTTCAAATATGTTCATCAGGTTCAGCATCTAAGATTAAAATGGACTTTATATTTTTTAACTGATTCTGTTTCTGAAGAAAGTACTTTTTTATTCTCTTTCAATATTCACAATAAAAAAAGCTAAGAAATATTTTTTCCCTTTTCTTTCTCCCCGCCCAGGCAAAATACAAAGGCACCATTAAGGCGGACCTTTCCAATTCTCTTTATAAGCAGATGCCAGCCACAATTGACAGTGTCTTTGCAAGAGAAGTTACACAGCTACAGAGTGAGGTGTGGTTTTCCTGAATTATTATACAATTATGTAGACCAAACATATACCTAGTACCAATTGTTTAGCATTTTAAAAAGAGTTGTTTGTCTTAGATATTAAATACGGAGTGAGAAGTTGGAAGCGACTGATGCGTGTGCTGTCAGCTGTCGCTGGTGGAATCACAGATAATGACAAGGACCTGCCAGTATGTCAGTTACATGACGCTGTTTTTCCTAGTCCCATTCACCACTGCTAATAGAGCAAATTTGAATCTTATTTAGACAGTTTACTTAGATTACAATCTTATAGCAAATATTAAACTAGTCTTTAACTATGATCTTTAAGTGGAGAACATTCCAGTAGCTTATTAAAAGTTGCATAAAGAATTAATGGTTAAATTCAGGATCCACAGATCTGTGCTCCATCAATTAGACAAGTGGTTCCTGAATTTCTTTTCTGTGGATGGTGTTTTTCACTTGGTAGACTATCTCAGGCTACCAAAAAAGAGCCTCCACCAGGCGGAAATGGCCGTTTTAGTGATTGCAAGTTGCAGATGAACTTAAGAACTGTCATCATGTAAACTCATTTTGAATCCACAAGAGTTTAGGAGTAATTTTCCCTTTATAGTACATCAACACAGAAGGAATCCTTAATGCATTTAATCTATTGTGTTTCTTAAAACAGAATTTCAAAGCAGAATATTTTGCCTCTTTCTCACTCCTATTATTGCTTTGTTTTCTTCATAGCACGATCTGATTTTTTTTTTTTTTTTTTTTTTTTTGGTTACTTTATTAGTCCCTAAGAGAGCAGGGACCTTATCTGTCTTGTTCCCTGCTCCACCTCTGTACTTAGAACAGGCCCTGGAACACAGGGAGGATTTAGTAAATACTTGTAAAATGGATTTTTGTTCAATTTATTGATTTCCTTTCTAAGGAGATGTTTCCTTTTACATAGTTTATATTTTTCATGCTACATTTTTGGTTAATAATAATAAATACAAAGAAATGCTTACTATGTGTCAGGTACTGTTCTATGCATTTCACATATATTTATATCATTTAATCCTCACAGCTGCATGAGATATCCTCATTTTGGAGATGTAGAAACTGAAGCACAGAGAGGTTAGGTAACTTGCCCAAGGTCACACAGCTAATACATGGCAGACCCAGCACATGAACATGGATAGATTGGCTCCAGAGTCTGGGTTCTTAACTATACCCCTTACCACCTCTTTTTACTATTTCTATCCCTCTTTTTCTTATTAAACAAGTTACTTCTTTTTTCAGAATCTTTTTACTTTTAAGTAGAGGATACCTAGATAATTTTAAAATAGTCTGAAAATAGATGACTCTTGAACAATACCAAGTATAGTCATCCTTTGCAGAATATCTTTAAGTACTTCATTATCACAAACTTAAATGTCCACTATGTACCCAGCTTGGCAGTAAGCTAATCTCAGCTGTGCACATGAGGCTAAAAATATATGTCAGGGTTCTGCATGGCTGACCATGACTAATATGCCCCCTTTTTTTCCTGCCAACACCTGGTAACCCAGCCACTTGCTGATCACATGGACTACTTTATAAAGCAAGCAATTACAACACTTGATGTTTGACAACATTTATACAATAATAATAATAATAAGCAACAATTATGCGATAAAGAAAAGAAACAATCTTTTCTTATTTTTATACTTGGGAAGGTAAGATTTTCAGATATTTGCATCCTAATTGCTTTGGAAGGGCACAACTTTTCTCAAATTTTTATGGCATAAACACATCTAAAGTACATAAATATGTGCACATAGAACTTAACATGCAAAATAATCCATATTGTATATTTTGGAATCTATCTCTTTTTTTGCAGAATAGGTTATCACTTACGTTAGAATATGCACCCTAGGAAAGACATACGTGTGCTCTCAAGGAGCAGCACTGCCCAGTGTTATAATTAGTCCCTGAACTTGTCTGAAAGGAAAAACCTGGATTCCGAAGAAGGGATCTATTTCAAAGATTTATGTAATTGTAATAACATTTCTTTAGATTTACATAAATCTATTTTATTATTGTTAAAATTGCAATTCTCAATTGCCTAATAAGACAGGCAAGAAAGTAGAACTATTTGATAGTGTCTGTGATAATTATAGAACTAACCTTTTACTGTGTCCAAATAGTATCAGATTTGTGGCAACCTGAATTAGAGTATTAGTATTAGGCAAATACTAAAATTTAACTGTCTTCCAACTTCTGTTAAAAAGTATCCTAAACTTTTGACATTGGAACAAAATATTATCTTAAAATCAATTTGCAAACATTCTCAGATGCTTACATTCAAACTAGAGTGATGAGGTGAAGTTAGCTAGGTTAATACTCCTTGTAGAAAATGGCTGATAGGAAGAAGCACCTTAAAAAAAAGAGAGAGAGACAGATGTGGAGATTTTAGGAAGCCATTTTGTTAGATAACTCTCATTAAAAATTTTACAAGCAAAGATCACAAAGAAATCTTCTGGAAATGGATGGGCTGTGCCATGAAGTGCTGTGACCCTTCTCACCAGGGCTGTCTCAAGCAGAGACTAAATAATCCCTTATCACAGAAGTGATACAGGCTACTCAGGCATCTGAACTGAGGAGATTTATGAGAGCTTATGTTTTTATCTACAGTGGCCACAAGGTCCTGTTTCAGGAGCTTCAGGGCTGCCTGTGTTATGGGATTAAAAGTACATTTACCTATATAGTAGTTATGAAATATACTGTAAATCAGAAATATATGTATATATGAGATATAAACATATAAGATGAAATATATAACATAAATGTGTATATTATTTGCATAAACATATTTACGTATAATTTATATAAGACTATTGCAACTATCTTCCACTAGTTAGGCATCTAGTGCCATAGCAACCTTAATTCACAAGGTTGGAAGAAAACAGTATTAATCTAGGGAAATGCCACACAATAATGACAAATCCTAAGAAATCAAATTTATCAGAAAATTTATTAGTGTGACATAATTTTCCATTAGCTATTTTAAGGACGAAAATTAATATGATAAAGTTCAGCTGCCTCCAATTTGATGTAATCTTAATTCTAAAGTGGCGCTTAGCAGCAGCTATAAATGAAATGACTATTTTAATGCTGCAAGTAGAAAATTACATAGCCTTTTTAAGAAAGAGTGCTTTTTAAAATTGTGCTTGATGACTCACCACTTCTATGATAACCCACAAAATGATCAGCTGCATTGGTTATGTTTGTAAGTTCACAAGTACCATAGTCAAAAACGCAAAATCAACCAGGCATCCAGCAAAAAGGAGACAGGCATGTGCTAGTGTTTTTTTCCTTATAACAGATCTCATAGAAGTTGTTTCTTGGCTTAAGAGACTTGGCCACTCACTAAACTCCTCCTTCCTCCCCACAAGTTATAATAGATAATGTAATGAAACTGAGATAATGGACTTTCTCAGCCTGAATGGAGTTTCTTAATGGGTTTCCTGTTTAACATAATTAATTGGTGAAAATGTAAAAGATATGTCCATCAGAATTAGATATCCTGATGGATTAAATCAACGGACAGACTCTAGCAAGATGAATTATCCCTGGAATAATGTGAGGTGCTGTGTGCGAGGCCTAATAATCAACCAGATGTGGGAACAGGGCTGAGCAGGAGTGAACAAGACTTAGGGGCATTAGCTGACAGAAGTCTCAACACAGTAATCAAAAGGAAAATGGTGTGATCCATGGATGTGTTAATAGCATATAGCACATTTGAGATGATAACCTAGATTAAACTGAACAGTTCTAATTAGGATAGGTCAGGCCATATCTGGGATATTGTGGACACCTTAAGAAAGAGGAGGAAAAGTTGGAATTGTACTTCGGAGAGCGTTTAGAGTGTACAGGGGTTCAGTACCTTAATCTATGCAGACAGGTCCGGGGAATGGAAGCCACTGACAGCTGTGTTCCCATGTTTGGAGTTCTGTCCTGTGAACCAGATTCTTCCCTTATGGCCAAATGGATGCAGCTCTGGGGAGATAGACTTAAGTTTCATTAAAGGAGGAACTTTGTATCAGAATCTTCAAAATTTAAAGACTGTGATACCCAGGTTGAGTTCTCTTTCACTGGAAGTTTTCAAGAAAAACTCGGTGGGGGAAGCCAGAGAAGGGATTTGAACATTGATATTTGTACTAGATGACTTTCCCTTTTTTTTGGTAGGATCGGATGCTTTTACTTAAAAAAATTATTTTTGTAATTATCACTTGAATCCTTTAGACAAGTATATTATCTAAGTTAAGTGGGTGGTTAATTCTACTTATTAAAGCCTACAAAGAGTTTAAGCTCGTGAGAATGTTTAATAAACTCAGTTACTCATTCATTCACTAAACATTTATTGCGTTTCTATTCTGTGTCATTCAGTATGACTGGCACAGGATATTAAAAGATGTGTAAGATACGGACACAGCTCTCAAGGAGCTCATGTTGGTAAAAAGTTTTTCCTTAAGTGTAACTGTATACTTTCATTAAAAATTAGATCTTGTTTTGTCTTGGTGACCACTGTTCTAGTTTTTCTTTTTTAAGTTACCTTTATTCTGTGCCAAGTAATTCCAGTTCCATTTAATATCTTATTATTAAACTTTTAATATATATAATTTAAATTAATTTAAAAATAATTCATTAATTTATTCTTGTTTTATTCTCATCCGTTTAGTTATACTTTTTTTTATTTACTTTTTTATACAGTAGGTTCTTATTGGTCATCAATTTTATACACGTCAGTGTATACACGTCAATCCCAATCGCCCAATTCATCACACCACCATCCCCACTGACCCACGGCTTTCCCCCCCTTGGTGTCCATACGTTTGTTCTCTACATCTATGTCTCAACTTCTGCCCTACAAACCAGTTCATCTGTACCATTTTTCTAGGTTCCACATACATGCGTTAATATACGATATTTGTTTTTCTCTTTCTGACTTACTTCACTGTATGACAGTCTCTAGATCCATCCACGTCTCAACAAATGACCCAATTTCGTTCATTTTTATGGCTGAGTAATATTCCATTGTATATATGTACCATATCTTCTTCATCCATTCATCTGTCGGTGGGCATTTAGGTTGCTTCCATGACCTGGCTATTGTAAATAGTGCTGCAATGAACATTGGGGTGCATGTGTCTTTTTGAATTATGGTTTTCTCTGGGTATATGCCCAGTAGTGGGATTGCTGGATCATATGGTAATTCTATTTTTAGTTTTTTAAGGAACCTCCATACTGTTCTCCATAGTGGCTGTATCAATTTACATTCCCACCAACAGTGCAAGAGAGTTCCCTTTTCTCCACACCCTCTCCAGCATTTGTTGTTTGTAGATTTTCTGATGATGCCCATTCTAATTGGTATGAGGTGGTACCTCATTGTAGTTTTGATTTGCATTTCTCTAATGATTAGTGATGTTGAGCAGCTTTTCATGTGCTTCTTGGCCATCTGTGTGTCTTCTTTGGAAAAATGTCTATTTAGGTCTTCTGCCCATTTTTGGATTGGGTTGTTTGTTTCTTTAATATTGAACTGCATGAGCTGCTTGTATATTTGGAGATTAATCCTTTGTCCGTTGATCCGTTTGCAAATGTTTTCTCCCATTCTGAGGGTTGTCTTTTCATCTTGTTTATGGTTTCCTTTGCTGTGCAAAAGCTTTGAAGTTTCATTAAGTCCTATCTGTTTATTTTTGTTTTTATTTCCATTACTCTAGGAGGTGGATCAAAAAAGATCTTGCTGTGATTTATGTCAAAGAGTGTTCTTCCTATGTTTTCCTCTAAGAGTTTTATAGTGTCCAGTCTTACATTTAGGTCTCAAATCCATTTTGAGTTTATTTTTGTGTTTGGTGTTAGGGAGTGTTCTAATTTCATTCTTTTACATGTAGCTGTCCAGTTTTCCCAGCACCACTTATTGAAGAGACTGTCTTTTCTCCATTGTATATCCTTGCCTCCTTTGTCATAGATTAGTTGACCATAGGTGCGTGGGTTTATCTCTGGGCTTCTATCTTGTTCCATTGATCTATGTTTCTGTTTTTGTGCCAGTACCATACTGTCTTGATTACTGTAGCTTTGTAGCATAGTCTGAAGTCAGGGAGTCTGATTCCTCCAGCTCCTTTTATTTCCCTCAAGACTGCTTTGGCTATTCAGGGTCTTTTATGTCTCCATACAAATTTTAAGATTTTTTGTTCTAGTTTCGTAAAAAATGCCATTGGTAATTTGATAAGGATTGCATTGCATCTGTAGATTGCTTTGGGTAGTATAGTCATTTTCACAGTATTGATTCTTCCAATCCAAGAACATGGTATATCTCTCTATCTGTTGGTATCATCTTTAATTTCTTTCATCAGTGTCTTATAGTTTTCTGCATACAGGTCTTTTGTCTCCCTAGGTAGGTTTATTCCGAGGTGTTTTATTCTTTTTGTTGCAATGGTAAATGGGAGTGTTTCCTTAATTTCTCTTTCAGATTTTTCATCATTAGTGTATAGGAATGCAAGAGATTTTTGTGCATTAATTTTCTATCCTGCAACTTTACCACATTCATTGATTAGCTCTAGTAGTTTTCTGGTGGCATCTTTCGGATTCTCTATGTATAGTATCATGTCATCTGCAAACAGTGACAGTTTCACTTCTTCTTTTCCAATTTGTATTCCTTTTATTTCTTTTTCTTCTCTGATTGCCGTGGCCAGGACTTCCAAAACTATGTTGTATAATTGTGGTGAGAGTGGACATCCTTGTCTTGTTCCTGATCTTAGAGGAAGTGGTTTCAGTTTTTCACCGTTGAGAATGATGTTTGCTGTGGGTTTGTGGCATATGGCCTTTATTATGTTGCGATAGGTTCCCTCTATGCCCACTTTCTGGAGAGTTTTTATCATAAATGAGTGTTGAATTTTGTCAAAAGCTTTTTCTGCATCTATTGAGATGATCATATGGTTTTTATTCTTCAGTTTGTTAATATGGTGTATCACATTGATTGATTTGCGTGTATTGAAGAATCCTTGCATCCCTGGGATAAGTCCCACTTGATCATGGTGTATGATCCTTTTAATGTGTTGTTGGATTCTGTTTGCCAGTATTTTGTTGAGGATTTTTGCATCTATATTCATCAGTGATATTGGTCTGTAATTTTCTTTTTTTGTAGTATCTTTGTCTGATTTTGGTATCAGGGTGATGGTGGCCTCATAGAATGAGTTTGGGAGTGTTCCTTCCTCTGCAATTTTTTGGAAGAGTTTGAGAAGGATGGGTGTTAGCTCTTCTCTAAATGTTTGGTAGAATTCACCTGTGAAGCCATCTGGTCCTGGACTTTTGTTTCTTGGAAGATTTTTAATCACAGTTTCAATTTCATTACTTATGATTGGTCTGTTCATATTTTCTATTTCTTCCTGGTTCAGTCTTGGAAGGTTATACCTTTCTAAGAATTTGTCCATTTCTTCCAGGTTGTCCATTTTATTGGCATAGAATTGTTTGCAGTAGTCTCTTAGGATGCTTTGTATTTCTGCGGTGTCTGTTGTAACTTCTCCTTTTTCATTTCTAATTTTATTGATTTGAGTCCTCTCCCTGTTTTTCTTGATGAGTCTGTCTAATGGTTTATCAATTTTGTTTATCTTCTCAGAGAACCAGCTTTTAGTTTTATTGATCTTTGCTATTGTTTTCTTTGTTTCTATTTCATTTATTTCTGCTCTGATCTTTATGATTTCTTTCCTTCTGCTAACTTTGGGTTTTGTTTGTTCTTCTTTCTCTAGTTCCTTTAGGTGTAAGGTTAGATTGTTTATTTGAGATTTTTCTTGTTTCTTGAGGTAGGCTTGTATAGCTATAAACTTCCCTCTTAGACCTGCTTTTGCTGCATCCCATAGGTTTTGGATCATCGTGTTTTCATTGTCATTCGTCTCTAGGTATTTTTTGATTTCCTCTTTGATTTCTTCAGTGATCTATTGGTTATTTAGTAACGTATTGTTTAGCCTCCATGTGTTTGTGTTTTTTACGTTTTTTTCCCTGTAATTCATTTCTAATCTCATAGCGTTCTGGTCAGAAAAGATGCTTGATATGATTTCAGTTTTCTTAAATTTACTGAGGCTTGGTTTGTGACCCAAGATGTGATCTATCCTGGAGAATGTTCCATGCGCACTTGAGAAGAAAGTGTAATCTGCAGTTTTTGGATGGAATGTCCTATAAATATCAATTAAATCTATCTGGTCTATTGTGTCATTTAAAGCTTCTGTTCCTTATTTATTTTCATTTTGGATGATCTGTCCATTGGTGTAAGTGAGGTGTTAAAGTCCCCCACTATTATTGTGTTACTCTCGACTTCCTCTTTTATAGCTGTTAGCATTTGCCTTATGTATTGAGGTGCTCCTATGTTGGGTGCATATATATTTATAATTGTTATATCTTCTTCTTGGATTGATCCCTTGATCACTATGTAGTGTCCTTCCTTGTCTCTTGTAACATTTTTTATTTTAAAGTCTATTTTATCTGATATGAGTATAGCTACTCCAGCTTTCTTTTGATCTCCATTTGCATGGAATATCTTTTTCCATCCCCTCACTTTCAGTCTGTATGTGTCCCTAGGTCTGAAGTGGGTCTCTTGTAGACAGCATATATATGAGTCTTGTTTTTGTATCCATTCAGCAAGCCTGTGTCTTTTGGTTGGAGCATTTAATCCATTCACGTTTAAGGTAATTATCAATATGTATGTTCCTATGATCATTTTCTTAATTGTTTTGGGTTTGTTTTTGTAGGTCCTTTTTCTTCTCTTGTGTTTCCCACTTAGAAAAGTTCCTTTAGCATTTGTTGTAGAGCTGGTTTGGTGGTGGTGAATTCTCTTTGCTTTTGCTTGTCTGTAAAGCTTTTGATTTCTCCATCGGATCTGAATGAGATCCTTGCCAGGTAGAGTAATCTTGGTTGTAGGTTCTTCCTTTTCATCACTTTAAGTATATCATGCCACTCCCTTCTGGCCTGCAGAGCTTCTGCTGAGAAATCAGCTGTTAACCTTATGGGAGTTCCCTTGTATGTTATTTGTCGTTTTTCCCTTGCTGTTTTCAGTAATTTTTCTTTGTCTTTAATTTTTGCCAATTTGATTACTATGTGTCTCAGCGTGTTTCTCCTTGGGTTTATCCTGTATGGGACTTGCTGCGCTTCTTCGACTTGGGTGGCTATTTCCTGTCCCATGTTAGGGAAGTTTTCGACTATAATCTCTTCAAATATTTTCTGGGGTCCTATTTCTTCACTCACTGAGCAAATATTTATTGCAGTTTATGTCAGGCACTATTCTGGGTTCTGAGCATTTAGTGAACTAGACAGTTATATTCTAGTAAGAGAAGACAGAAAATAAGTAATTTTACAAAAATTAAACTGAGTAATTTAAATTTGTGAAGGAAATAAATAGGATAATATAGCATTAGACTGAGAGTAAGGGGATAATTTGCTGTCTTATGGATCTTCTTTACTTTTTAACTCTGTTGAGTTTGGTTAGTTCTACTTCTGAAGTACTTCTGATTATTCTCATGCCTTCTCTCCATCCCTGTGTGGGACAGATTTAATATGGTGGTGATGGGTGGCATTGCTATGATGCTTATTTCCCTAACAGAGAACAAGGCTTGACATATGTGAGAATTTTGTTATATTTTCTCCCAAAGTTTAGGGCTTTTAATAAGGTTTGTATTCTATTATAGCTGTACCTCCATAAAATCATAACAATCAATTAAAAAATGAACATTTCACTTTTAAATATCCAGCCACATCCCCAGTTTTGTCATTTTCTTTCCCAAGCTTCAAACCTTGAACATTTATGACCCTAAAACCTCTTGGATGTGGAAGATTTCCCAAAACCGTAGCTGAGATTTAAGCTAGATGAATACGAGTGGGGAGTTCAGCGTGTGGACAAAGACTTTTGAAATAAATGACAAAGACTTAGAATTAGGAGTCTAAACAGAAGCACAAAGATTAAAGTATTATGTATATCATTTTGTTATAGAAGCTTAGGCAAATTTGACCATTAATGGTGGTATTCAACTATATGAAATCCTAACAGAACACTGAAATTTAAAAAGTAAGGAATTTCATACACCTGTAAATGAAACTAACAATTATTTGTGTTTTTCTTAAGATTGCTTACAAGCAGAAGCACGATGCTGCCAAAGGATTCTCAGATTATGCCCACATGAAGGAACTGCCTGAGATCAAACATGCCATGGAGGTCAATAAGCACCAGAGTCACGTAAGCAAGCCATTCCTCATGATTTTCTGGAAAATTGTAGTTAACTGACATCAGGCCTAATGGGAGTGTTGTTGAAGTTTAAACGTTACAACATTCCTGTTCAAAAAGGACTTCAGAGTTTCTTTTATTTTTATGTCCCAGTGTTCAGTCAGAAGCACATCTGAATTATTCTGTCAGTTGTTATTAGAACCTTGTAGAATGCCTTCAAAATGTCAGGCACTTGCAGAACTGGGAAATTGGGTTTTTAACAGCAATTCCTAGAACTTCCTTGACTTGATGGCGTTACTCCCACGGTTTACAGTGCAGAATTGCAGAACTGGGATGCTAGTGAGATTGTACCCCACTGTGGTTTCTTCTGGAATTCATGTGGGGGGCAGATTGTCACACTTAAGACCCAAGAGGAGTAGGAAAGCAATAGATGTGTAACGGCTGGCTTAGAAGCAGAAGCCAAGAGAGAGGAAACAAGCCCATAGAAAACACATTTATTCTTTGGCTATAAGGTAACAAGTACATCAAAACCTTCATGTGTTTGCTCGATTACCACTACTATCTTGGGGGCCTAGAAGAATATTTCTTCCTGAAATTTCAGTGGAAGCTTATTTGTCTCATTATCATGAATTCTTTGCTTTCTAGAAGGAACGTAGGAACTGTTTGTCAGGTCCTTTATGGGTTAGAATCAGTTAAGATAAAGTGTTTGCCTTCGTTGAGTTAAAAAACTCCCTTTCTTTGAAAAGTACCTGAAACATCTCTGTCATCTCATACAGGCTCTGCCCCACCACTTAGTTCTCTTACTGAATGGTGCTTTGCTGCCTCAGGGCCTCCAGAGCCCCAGCTGTGCAGTGTCTCTTTGTAGGATGGCAACAGTTATCTGATATTAAATTGCAATAGGTCAATGCTTAAGTAAAAGCTGAGTGAGCTTTTACATTTTAATCCAAATGTATAAACACGTGCCCATACCAAAAGTGCTTTTCTAAAATGGGTTAAGATTGATAAGAGATGAAGAAGCTACATGTCTGTAATTACCAGCTAGGCCATTTTACCAGGAGGCTTTATGAGAACTTCTGCTTACAGAATGACTATCATAATCCTAATAACTACCGCTTAGCAAGCACTGCCGCGCACAAGAGACTGTGCCGAGACTTTGATCATTGCCAGTTCTTGCAGAATCCGTGTACTGATTCCCATTTTGCAGATGAAGAAAATGAGACTAAAGAATCAAACTCCCTAGTCCACTCTTTCCGTTACACCCTGCTGCCTCCCTCTTGAAGGTCACTGGTTATTGGTCAAGATTTTAAATGAAAATTTTAAAATGTAGGGCAAAATAGGTTATCATTAGAATTCAGATCAATGGATCCAGTGCATTTGCAAGAAAGAAAAACCGGACCCTGAGCTTCCACTGTTTGGAGCGGAAGAAACT
Source organism: Balaenoptera borealis (assembly GCF_965194805.1). Lineage (NCBI taxonomy): Eukaryota > Metazoa > Chordata > Mammalia > Artiodactyla > Balaenopteridae > Balaenoptera > Balaenoptera borealis. The sequence goes on along the minus strand of NC_138866.1, from coordinate 170,587,229 downwards.
TTGAACTCCCATAGATGACGTGGCTTCGAGGATGGTCTGGTGGTCTGGGGAGACGGCTGGCATTACACAGCTCCTGGGGAGACCTTTCTCACTCTAAAATTCAATGAAATTCAAATACGGAAGTTCCTTATCATAGAGCTGAGGTTATTATTTTAATTCTGCCTTTTCTTTTAAAAAGTCTTTGATTGAGGGATTGAGGGAATAGAGTATAAAGCCCCTTTCTCCTCCATTCAGTACTGTGTACTTATGGGAGAAGGATGTATTTACTTACAGTCCTCTGCCTGCTTGGCTCAACCTTTACATGCAAAGTTTGTACATATAATAGGATTTAGAAAGTGTTTAAGACTATTTACTCAGATTTAAGGGGAGAATGATATTTGTATTCTACCTGTGAAGTAGTTGATATTCCCCTAGAGTCAAGTCACTTAGAATAATACATTTGTTGTCCCAAAGATATGAAATTTAAACGTGGGTCTTGAAAACCACAGGAAAGCAAGTACGTCTCTTGGTTCAGTAGGTGAGGCTGCAGCTTCTCCATGAAAGACAAAACCGTGTCTCCCAGAAGACTTCAGTAAAATGAAACTCATCTGCAGAGAATTTAACTAATAGGGTTACCTTTTCATGATGCGGAATGTCACTTTGCACTATGCCTATTAATGACTTAATTTAATTTAAAATAAAATGTGTTGTCACATGTGCATCTGATTTACCTAGAAACAATGCATGTCAGCATCTTTGCTTATCTTTTTATGTTTCCACCAAAATCGAGTCAGCTTTCTGATATCTGTTAGAGAACCAAGAAACTGGGGTGATTACATTTAAAAGCTTTTAATTTCTACCTCCTTTTTGGTCAAACTTTTTATTAGAACAATCATCAATGGGCCAAATGGAATCATTTTTATTTCAGAACCTTACTGTCCCTTATGCCTTTGGAGATGTGAATAAGCAGCAGAGAGGATTCTTTCTGACTGGCCAACTGAATTTCCACCTCTGAATAACTGAGAGTTCCAAGGGGAAGAGTATTCTGGGGGCAGTAGTCTCTTCTTTCACCCCCAAATTCGATGATCATGGAACAGGAAAAAATTATTTCTCATAATATCCTCCACTGTCACATATGATAGAAAAGGAGTTGGGAGTCAGGCCAGGGTTAAAATGCTTCCTTTGCCACGTGTTGCCTGGATGACCTTGGACAAGTTACAAATGTCTCCAAATCTGTTTTTTTTTTTTTTTCATCTAAAGTTGGGGCAGTGATACCCATCTCACAGGGCTCTTGCAAGTGATAAATGAGATATGATATGTAAAGGGCTCTGTAGAAGAGCCAGTCCATAAAATATTAGTTCTGTTTGGTCCTCCTTCAGTTTTGAAGGGTGATTTAAGAGTTTAGGGTGATACATATAGCTGATTCACTTTGTGGTACAGCAGAAACTAACACGACATTGTAACGCAATTATACTCCAATAAAGATACTAAAAAAAAAAAAGAGTTTAGGGTGATATCATAGTTAATTCAAAACAATGAAACTAGATTAGATTTCTAAAAAGGCCAAATCAATATGAAATTTATATTAAGAAGCATTTAGGTCAGAAGGGCATATTCAGAAGGTTCCTGAACCCAGTTAACTACCTATCTTGTTGATACTGCAGTCAAAAAATGATTAAAAAGAGCCAATCTAAATTTTTTTGTATCTTCAGGGATGTACCCCTGCCAAATTTTTTCTAATGTAATTAGAGGAACTGGAGATATTCTATCCTGTTACTTTCCCCTAAAGATGGGCTTGAAATGAAAACCCCAGTAACATTAATAGTTTTCATGAATCTTATCAGAGACATGAAGTCCAGTACTTCTAAAGTAAGTCAAACAAATTTTAAACTGCCATTTTAAGTTTTATAAATAATGTGGTCTGTATAGACTTGTGATGAAATTAGAGTGGTAAACTTTCCCAAAATGCCATATTGGTAATCAGTTCAATGTGTATTAGAAAGAAGTATCCAGCAGGGGAAACTAGAGACTTAATGTTCTTTTCAAGAATGATATATGTACTTTCTTAACATTAATAAAAACTTTTCTCTTAGAGGAAAACATAGGCAGAACACTCTTTGACATAAATCACAGCAAGATCTTTTTTGACCCACCTCCTAGAATAATGGAAATAAAATAAAAAATAAACAAATGGGACCTAATGAAACTTAAAAGCTTTTGCACAGCAAAGGAAACCATAAACAAGACGAAAAGACAACCCTCAAATGGGAGAAAATATTTGCAAACGAAGCAACTGACGAAGGATTAATCTCCAAAATATACAAGCAGCTCATGCAGCTCAATATCAGAAAAAACAAACAGCCCAATCCAAAAATGGGCAGAAGACCTAAATAGACATTTCTCCAAAGAAGACATACAGATTGCCAACAAACACATGAAAAGATACTCAACATCACTAATCATTAGAGAAATTCAAATCAAAACCACAAAGAGGTATCACCTCACACTGGTCAGAATGGCCATCATCAAAAAATCTACGAACAATAAATGCTGGAGAGGGTGTAGAGAAAAGGGAACCTTCCTGCACTGTTGGTGCGAATGTAAATTGAGACAGCCACTGTGGAGAACAGTATGGAGGTTCCTTAAAGAACTAAAAATAGAACTACCATATGACCCAGCAATCCCACTACTGGGCATATACCCTGAGAAAACCATAATTCAAAAAGAGTCATGTACCACAATGTTCATTGCAGCTCTATTTCCAAAGCCAGGTCATGAAAGCAGCCTAAATGTCCATCGACAGACGAGTGGATAAAGAAGATGTGGCACATATATACAATGGAATATTACCCAGCCATAAAAAGGAACGAAATTGAGTTATTTGTAATGAGGTGGATGGACCTAGAGTCTGTCATACAGAGTGAAGTAAGTCAGAAAGAGAAAAACAAATACCGTATACTAACACACATTTATATGGAATCTAGAAAAATGGTACTGATGAGCCTAGTGGCAGGGCAGGAATAAAGATGCAGATGTAGGGAATGGACTTGAGGACTCGGGGTGAAGGGTAAGCTGGGACGAAGTAAGAGAGTAGCACTGACATATATACACTACCAAATGTAAAATGGATGGCTGGTGGGAAGCTGCTGCATGGCACAGGGAGATCAGCTTGGTGCTTTGTGACCACTTAGAGGGGTGGGATAGGATGGGAGGGAGATGCAAGAGGGAGGGGATATGGGGATATATGTATACTTATAGCTGATTCACTTTGTTGTGCAACAGAAACTAACACAACATTATAAAGCAGTTATACTCCAGTAAATATAAAAAAACAAACCTAATAAGCAGACAGAATTTCTATTCCGTCAGACAGAGAGAAATCTTTAAGGATAAATCAGTTAAATGATACTGGAAAAACATTTGTGACTCTGTGATTCCGTGATGTGACTTAAAATAACAGCGCTTTTAGAATTTAGTATTAAAATAGGTATATTAGTATTTTGTTCATCTCTAAGGCAGAATAGTTAGCAATACCTATCCTGCTTTCTTCACAAGATTGTGGTGGTGATTAAATTAAATCATGTATGAGAAAACTTTTCAACTTTCAACTTTTCAACTTTTTTTTTTCAACTCTAAAATGCTTTTATAAACAATGATAATACTGCTAATAATGATAAACTGTTAGATACAGCTCTATATTTTACTCCACTGTTCAGAAAATTGAAAAACAATTTTGTTTTCTGATGAATATCAGATCCTGCATTTACTTATATTTCAAAGGTTTACATTTTCCTTTAAAAATAATATTTACAATTTAATGATTCAGTTGTTTTTTACATGCAGCATACCCAAACAGAAGTAAGTCTTATTAAGATAGAATTTCCAGTCCATGCGACTACTTGATGACACTTGGAGGGCTTCTCAAATGTAAGAGTTTATGACAAAAGAATTTCTTGAGGCTGACTGAACTGGTGTTTTTGAGATTATGACTGAATACAGTTTACACTACTTACTTCTGTCCTACATACTTACCCTGTCTAGTTTCTTCTCACCAAGAATCATTTTAACCTTCACCAGAGAAGCAAAGGGAATGAATGAGTTCGGGGCCAGTTGGATTTGATTTCTTTTGGTCTGTCTGCTCACCTTGCCCTTAGCCTCGCAGGTGTCTGTCTGTGGCTTCCATCCTGCCTGCCATCCCTCAGCTCTCGCTCTTCGCATCTCCAAGTGCTTGAATTTCACTGTATGGACCATCATGGTGGAGGTTTTGCTTTTCTCTAGTTTATTAACTCACCTATTGAAGAATCTCAAATCACTGTTGTCTAAACATGAAGAGCTTGCTGCAGAGTCACTGGGAATCCTTTGCTCAATGTGTCTGGCTGTACGTGAAGAATAAAGGCAGCCATTTCACTTCCATTTTCAATATCTAATTGAAAGTTCCTCTTATTGGCCAAGTCCAACCAAGAACGATACAAGGAGGGGATTCTGGATAACTAGTTCTAACGATACAAGGAAGGGGATTCTGGATAACTAGTTCTAGCCTTGGGAGGGAGTGTTGATGGAGCCCAGTTGAGTACAGACAATCGAGCACAGCAAGGGAGGGGTGAGGATTTAAGAAATGAATGTGTTTAAAGTGTTTAGAACAGCGCCTGGCACGTGGGACGCTCAGCATGACTGTAGGATACATGCAAAAGATGTGGCCTTATGAAACAGAAGTAGAAAGATTATAAGGGGAGAATAAGCTGAGATTAAAAGACAATGAAATGAGATGAAAATACAAGCTGAGGGAGAAAGTGAACATGGTGAGATAAGGAAGAAATTCAATGACAGATTTTGACAGAATTAAAATCTTTAAAAAAAAGTTTAACTATAGTTGATTTGCAATATTGTGTTAGTTTCAGGTGATAAAATTAAAATCTTTATTGGAGGCCATAAAGAACAGATTTGACACTGCAGAAAAACGTATGAAATGGAGGCTGCATTTGGAGTTTCTAGGTTCAGTAACAGAAATCCATCTTATGTTAGCTCAAGTGAAAAACGAGAATTTATTGGTTTGTGTAACTGGGAAATTCAAGCTACCTTCAGGCATAACGGGCTCCAGAGGCTGCACAGTGTCACGAGGACTCTCCTTCTCTTCCCATCTCTTGGCTCGGCTTGCTTCTGTATGACTTCACTTGCAGACAAACTCTGTCTAGGTGGTCTCAAGGCTGGTGTTTCCAAAATTAAATCATCCTCACAGCAACTGATCCCAGAGGAAAGGACAGCAGTTCTTTTTCCCCCAGCCTCAGATCCATCAATGACTCTGGCCTTGCTTGGTTATGTGTCTGCCCTCGATTTAATCATGGTTTCCCAAGGGTTGGGCTATCTGATTGGACAACCTGTCACATGGCCACTCCTGTCACTAGGCAGGAAGGCTGCTTTTGATGGCCCCGCGAGATCACGTGGAGTGAGGGAAGGGCAGTTTCCAAATAAATAATGCTGCTAGGCAGATTTTTAAAAAATTAACACATGTCCACTACAAAGGAATAATTTAGGAAAATGATCCAGATATGTGGAAAAGGGCAAGGAAGTAAATTCAGTGGGGAAAAAAAAGGCGGGAGGAAGAGATCAAGCATGTACAGTAATAATTCTAGGTGCTTCGGTGGAAGAAACCATAACTAGTCTTTGCGAAAATATTATATACTGCTAAAAAGATAAAGCAGTTTATCTTGAGTGCAAAATAAATGTATAAAAGTGATAATAATATGATAATGATTGTATTTTCCTGTATAGGACCTATGGAAGATAAGGATGAAACTTCACTGAAAGCTAAAATAAAAGATTTAAAGAAATGGAGAAATATACCTTCTCCTGTGAACAGACTGAAATCATGTTGAGATATCATTTTTCCCTACATTGTTTGGTAGGTTTAGTGCAATGCCCATTAAAATTCCATTTGTTTCCTATGTGGAACTTACTAGGATTATTCTAATGTTCATTAGTGAGAATAACTAGTTTAAAATTAAGAAAAAATTTGAAATAGAAGAGTCATAAAGGGAACTTGGTTTAATGGATATAAATCGTTATAGTCATACATTTAAGAAATGTGTGAGTGAGACAGTGAATGTTAAGTCCTTAATATGGTAGCTGGTACATAATAAATGGCCTAAAATGACAATTATTATTACTGTTATTATTATTATTTCTCCTCTTCTTCCTCCTCCTCTTTCTTCCCTCCCCCTTTCACTTCTCCTCCCTCCGCCTTCTTTTTCATTCTCTTACTCTGAGGACAGGATAGGGAACAAAACATTAAATAAAACGAGGCAAAATCAGTCATTGACCCTCAGGCCTGCACCTGTCCTGGGTTGATTTTCAGGAATTTTCAGAGATTTTCAGGAATCTCTGTCTTTCTTCTTATTCAAAACAGTTTTTTATAGAACGCCATCTCATCTTGAGAAGAGTGCCTGGAGAATGGGGTCCCATCTGTCGTCGTCCCAACACAGTGAGCATTTAGGGTTTGGATTATTCAGAAAAAAAAGAGTGTATGTGTGCGTGTGTGTATATATATATATATATTTTTTTTTTTTCTTTGCCCTTCCTCTCACAAACCTCTCTTCCACTGTAACGTTTTTATTCTCCCTCAGTTGTGACGGCCTGAGGAAGGGAGCAAACACATGTTGCAGACATTTGAGAAATGTCAGATGAGCTTCCCTTGGCCCTAAGTAACAGGTTAGGTGGAGGAAGATGAGTAATCTGCTCGGGTAACCTTGTTTCCAATGTTCAGACGTCCTTGCAGGTAGCGAAAATCAGGAGCTTGCCGCTCTCAGTGTCCCTCAGCGTAAGCCCCCGTTCCTGTGGGATAACCTCAAACCTTGATATTCTGGGAGCTCGGTAGAGACCAGGCTCCTGGGTTTTTCTCCTGTGTGGCTCTGTGGTGTCCGCTTGTTTGAATGTGCAGCTCATGTCAATCTTAATATTTGTTTTGAGTCACGTAGGCTGGCCTCTAATTTGCAATTTACATGGACGGTGGGGCCCTATTCATTGCCCCGCTCCCGCCGTCTTTGTGCTGTTCGCCTCTCTTCACACAGCCATTAGGCTGAACAGCATATAATTAGGTAACCCATGTAAAGCATAGATTTCTGAAAGGTTGCAGCTCTTTTCAGAAAGTAAGGGTTTACATTTTTACCCTCATTCTTTTCTAAACAAAAAGACATTCCCCCCTACGGCTTTCATCTGAATGTAGTAACTTAGAAACAGTTAGTCTTGTAGGTGGGTAGTAATTTTGGATTGTTTTCACCTGAGAGTCCGCTTTTGTTGACACAGTTTGTGTTTAACTCGGTGCAGGCTGAGGTTGATTGGCCATCATTTGTAGACGAGTGTGTTGCTTTTTGAAACCAATCAAAATTGGCTTATTTTAAATCCCTGAAGATTTTAAACTCACCCAACAAAATAACTCAGTTTTCAGATTATTTTTGTTTCTTTTGCTACCGGTGTGCACAAAACCTACTTAAAATGGCTTAACGTAAAGACTATGAAAATACAAGTAGTGAAGGAAAAGATGTTCTTGCCAAAATTATGCTAATTATATTTAAGCTGTGTTCACTTGTCAGACAGGTTCATAATTATAAACATAGTTTAAAAAGTAGTTGGTGGTGAAGCCAATGCAAGCTCTTTTTTTTTTTTTTTTTAAATTAATTAATTTATTTGGCTGCATCAGGTCTTAGTTGTGGCACGCGGGATCCAGGTTCCCTAACCAGGGATTGAACCTGGGCCCTCTGCACTGGGAGCGTGGAGCCTTAGCCACTGGACCACCAGGGAAGTCCCAGTGCAAGTTCTTAAATAGAAGTGCATATACATGCTTCATGGAAATAAAATCATATAATGCATTAAGGATCCTATGAAAGTTTTAATGCATTGTCATTTCGTACACTTGATATTATTTTTGAAAGAAATAAAAATGTACAAATTTTTTTTAACGCTGCAAGGTTGAAAGGAAAATAACAAGATACACTGATATTATCCAGAGCACTGATTCATAGTGGTCAACTGGGGAATTCATTAAAATGCGGATTCTTGGGCCCCATTTACCAAAATTCTGTTACAGAGGATTGAGGATGGATCTCAGGAATCTAAAAATTTTAATAAGTACCCCAGATGATGCTATTGCAGAAAGCTTGCAGGCAACATTAGAAATACTTGTTTTGTACAAATGCAATTAATTGTGCATTTTGTATAGATGTTCAGTTGTACATTTCTGTGTTCTACCTTTTCCATCTTGAAAAAGTGAAGATGGGTTTTAAAAGTGACTGTTACTACACCCTTTGCATTATAAATTTAATAGTATCTAATGTAATGGACAAGTTGACTAGCCACCCACTGGTGAATTTGCCATATAGAACTCCATCTGGCAAATAGATAAATATTTCTTCAGCTCATGACCAATCTCAGGAAATAGAGAAGCAGACAGACTGAGATGTTTGCCCATCGGGGATTATATGAGTTGGCTTCTGGTCTCTCCTCTCATTTGTCAGTCAAGTTAATGTAAATGACCACTGTCATCTAAAGTACGTTTGGCAAAATTTATATATATTTTTCTCTTTAAATCTCTATTTTCCACACTTTGATTTGATTGCATCTAATGTGTATTCAGAGGATGAATATTCCTTAATGTGAATCCTTTTATTGTTGGAGGATCAAGTCATTGCAATGATATTTACTAGAATAAAACTATCAGTACCCATCGCTAGGCCTCCCAGATAAGGGGCATTTGAAGAGTCCAATCAGAAAAGGAAGAGAAAGGTGTGGTTGGGAGGGTGAAAGCTGGAGAGTTCCAGAGTTTCACATACCCTCACCCCAGGAAATGATTTTCCATATTCGTGTGCTGGAGCTTATCCTGTATCCCCTGGGGGTCAAGACTGTGTGGTAGACAAGTTAACGCCCTTGGTGAGGATATTCTGTATGTGAATATGCACATATACACTTACACAGAATGACATGCTTATAAGGATGGTATATGTAAAATCTTATAAGATTGGTTCTGTGCCAAGGTCTTGGGATTATATTTTTTATGTTGTATAAATTCAGTTCATATGCAATAATGTTAGTGAGGCATTGGCATAGTAAAAAGAGAATATAGTTATCCAAATAAATGTTGCACATAAAAATTAAAAAAAAAAACTTAGGGTCAGTGGCTTTCTTAGAAGATTATGGCAAGGAAAAATTATGTTATGGACATTAAGGCTAGCAGCTATATGAAACTACTCATTTCTGTTTTCTTTTTTCAATCAAAACTGTCTCTTTGATCAGATTTTTTATAGAAAAGATGTGCAGGACACCCACATGTATAATGCGGAGCTTGACAGACCAGACATCAAGATGGCGACACAGATCTCCAAGATCATAAGCAATGTAATCTCTCTTTCTTATCTTGAGCAGAATTGATTTCTCATTTTTGCAGGAGACAAAGTGGCTTTGGTTGTTGGATGGTTAATTTAGTTAGTGAAATTAATCCATCTGAATTAATGACATCTCAATTTTTTCATCTGAATTATCCATTTCACTATGTAAATTATTTGGATATGTGCAGAAACTGAGCAGACTTGACTTGACCATGGCTCTGTTGTCATGCTTTTAAAAAAATAAATACTATTCAGGCATAAGATAACATTCAAATGTCTGAGCCTGAGAATCAAGTTTGTCATTTGTCTGGTCCCATATTATCTCTCACCTTGTCCCAAAGAACTTCACTTGGCCTCCTTTCCATCTTGTTGCTGTTAATTGTGTAGGTTCTCTTTGGTCAGCATTTACCCATGCACACTTCCTATACATCATGGCTGTTTTTATCTTCCCTAAGACATCCTTCTTGGTTAATACCATTTTACGTAAACATACCTTACATCCTAATTAAAAATGATTACTTAACTTGAACCAAATATTTGAGTAACATAGGCTATACTCACCTTTAAAAATCAATAATTATTTACTAAATTCAACTGCATGATAACCAGACAGGGTTAGATCAGTTCCTAAGACTAAACAAAGCCGGAAGACATCTGTATGCAGAATGCAGGGTCTCAATTATCTAGAAATTTCTCCTGGATAACATAAACACGATGATGATGGTGACTGGATTCATGGACTCAAACTTAGTAATTATTTTACTACAAAAAAGTTGTATTTATAAAATCAGTTTCTTCTTAGCAGTCAGCATTTTAGTATTTGGTGAGTTGTAAGGAATATTTTTTATGGACTGAGGGTCAATTTTATTTTGGCTATTATCAATGTAATTTTTCATTGGAAAGTAGAAATATTCAACATTCTCTTATTTATTCATTTTAGGCTGAATACAAGAAAGGGCAAGGAGTAATGAATAAAGAGCCCGCTGTAATTGGAAGACCAGATTTTGAACATGCTGTGGAAGCTTCTAAACTTTCTAGTCAAGTAAGAATCTAGTGATGATTCCACAATGATTTTATTCAGAGATTTTGTTTCTAGCAGCACTGGAAGATATTTTACTTTAGGTAATGTCTTTAATTGCAAGAATACGTAAAGATAATGTTTCTGTAACCATGTCAGATAGGATTACAATAATTGTAAATTTCAGTAAGGGATAAAATAAGTCCAATTTTAAGCATAAAACTAAGTTTTCTTTTCTCTTGGCTCAAATTCTAACCTTTTTCAATGAGTTCAGCCATGTTGTCACATTTCCTAGGATTTCTAGAATTTAGCAATAGTCATATCAATTAGATTAGAAGAATAATTAAATTTCTATCTATACACGCATACACAGAACTTTTAACTTAGTAAGAAAAATAGCTATTTTCTCAATTTTCAAATGCTTTAACCACAAAGTAAAAAAGAGGTAATGTAAATGAAGAGAACATTGAAATCATAAAAAGGATCTGAAAAAGTGTAAAGACATGCCATATTTTTGGCTGAACGTCTCAATAGATAAAAATTTCAATTTTCCCCAAATTAATATATAAATGTCATGCAATTTCAATTAGAATCCAACAGTTTTTTTGAAGTATGGGTAAATGATCTTAGAGTTTGAATGGAAAGGAAATGCCTGAGAATAGCCTTTAAAAGTATGAAAGCGAAGACCAGTGAAGGAGAACTTAAGTTGTGAGTTACCATAACATAGTATAAAACCACTGAAATTACATCAATATGGGATTGATATAGTAAGAGATAAAATAATCAGTAGGATAGACTAGGGAATCCTGGAATAGGTTCCAATGTGTATAAGAATTTAATATATGATAAAAGTGTTGGTTCAAGTCAGTGGGAAAAAGTTGTATTAGTTAATAAACGGTGCTGACATAACTGGCCATCCATCTGGGTAAAAATAAAATTGGACCTGAATCTTAAACCATCTACAAAATGAATTCCAGATGGATTAAAGATATGAATGTAAACCAAAAAATTTTTTTAAACCTTAAAAGAAAATCCAAGAAACTATATATACCACATAGGGATAACAGAGTTCTTCTAAAAACTGGAGAACCAGAAGCTATAAAATAATAGTTAGACATGCTTGACTATATAAAAATTAACAACTCTTGTAATGGGAAAAGGTAACATTTGCAAAGTCAATGATAACAAACAGTAATTTTTATGCATGTATAGTGTTTTCAACTTTGAAAATGTCCATTCCTCAAGTTGCAAAAGTCTTAATTTGATTATACTTCAAAATGGAGAGATGTAAAAGAGGAAAACTGTAAAATCTAACTGAAGAACATAAAATACTATCTGAAAAAATGAGAAGACCTACTATGTTCTTAGCTTTGGAGGGCCTGAGAAGGGCTGTGACTCCAAGCTCTTCTCAGCCCAAATAACACTCATTGAGGAGCAGGGGATATTGGCACAGACCTGGCAACTCTTCCGGTATCGCTTTAGATTTTCTGACTTCTTACATTTTCAGCCTTTTTTGGGGGCAAAGAGTTCCTCTCGGTTGTGTAGGAGAAGCGGCAGATTCTAGAAAAGCAGTACAATTTGGTTGAGTAATCAGAAAATGGGCTGTGGACCTGGACCCTGAGTTCCTGGTCCTGCCGCTGGCTTACTGAGTGACTTTGGACAGATGGCTTAATTTCTCCATCTGCAGTTTCCTGGCCCGTAAAATGGCATGGCAGCAATACTGCTTCTTAGGGTTGTTGTGAGGATTAAATGAATTACCGCGAGCAGCTTAAAATACTGCCTGGCCCATAGAAACACTGCATCATTTCCCAGGAATAATTTTACTGTAGCTATTTAGAATAGTTTTCTACTCTGCATTTTTTACATGAACTCATGCACAAAATGAAGCAGAAATAGTTGACTGGCCCTTAGATTCTGGTCTTAAATTCATTCCTTCACAATCTTATTTGAGAGTCCTTAGAAGAAAGTTTTAGTATTTGAGTTTTTATTTTCACATTTCAAATGCAGTCACCAAAAATCCTACCATTTGATCCTACCTGGGTTCTTAGGCAGACTTTAAAAAAAAAAAAATCTCAAATCATTTAATAACTGAATTATCAGATGCCTAAGCAGATTGTAATTTGCAAGTTACATTATATCTGTCATCTTTGTTTTTTCATGACATTTTTGCTGATCTCACAGTGTACAAACTCATTAGAAAAGGGAAAAACTGGGCAGATGAATATATAGGACTTCCGGAATGAACTTGGTATATTCATTTGTATTTTCAGGTGCGTTGACTAGAAATAAAGGCAGAAAGTGTAGTTTCTTATTTTTATTGACAACTTTGGAGATCATGTATTCTCTTGCTCCTAAGCTAATGAGATTGTGAATATAGGAGCCCACGAAGGCAAGTAGATACGTAGAAGGGAAATAAGTTAGGAATGCAGTAAGCTGGGAAGCTAGGGGCAGGATGCAAGATGCAGAACAGAAAGAGTAAGAGAGCACCCGGATTGTGAGAGGGAAGGTGATGACGGGGCAGTGCCCATGGTGTGGAGAGATAAGACACCCCTGATGAAAAGACAGAAAGAGAAAGCAAGAGGGCACACTTCTCCCATTTTACCTGGAAATTGAGCTCTGTGGGATTGAACCCGGAAAAAGTAATGGAAACAAAACTCTTCCTATGTTAACTTGTACAATAGCTTTGCTCCCATAGTTGTAAAGTCTAGGAGGCACATAAAATTATGATCAAGTAATTAAAAGAAAATCAGTGAAAAATGAAAGTGAAATCTCATGTGCTAAGATAAAGAGATGGGTGTATTTATAAGTATCTCAAATATTAGGGCAGTAATTATTGAAGTCATCATCTTAAAAAAATTCTTCTAAGAGTGGTTATTTTGTTTTCATATTCATAGATCATCTTAATTTATGAATTGGAATTTGTCTATGTGATGAATGGAATTCCTTTAGTTTTATAATGTCAAAGAAAATTTTGTATTTATAGTGATTAGTGTTTCTTCTAAAATTGCATTTAATGTATTGGTAAGAGAGGGTTTTAAACCTAAACATTACTAATTAGATTGATGTTAAAATTTAATAATAGGTATTGTCCTTAAATTGTAAAGGGGTATTAATTGGTTTGGAGAATCTCCCATTCTCCCTTCTGGGCAAGCACTCTCCCTTCCAACCTCCTTCCACCCAACTTTTGGCTTACATGTCACGTCTTTGACTTGCTGATTTAAATTATATTGCTCTGTTCCCCTTTATTCTGTTTTTCTTTATAGTTCTTAACACAATGTATATTAGTCATATAAATGTATATGTGTGTGTTTTAAACATCTATTCACTACCACTCAGCAGGCTCTGTGGGGACAGGGTTTAATGGCATTAATGGCACAGATTAGGCTTTCAAGAAATACATAGAGACTGATTAAACAAATTTCTCTAGATCATTCACATTTGGTTCAAAGTCAGTAAGGTATTATTTTATTATGAAAATAAGGGCAGAGTATATTTTGGGTAAAATTCAGACTTAAATGCATGGATTTTATGATGAATTCTACATAAAAATCTGTTTTTACTCTCTTCCTCAACAGCTTTTAGTTCAGTTTCATCCAAAATTGGAGGGAATTGATGCCCATGGATATGTGGCTTTGTGTTGTTGTTTACTTTTCATTTTCACTGATAATTAAGTGCCCTTATCCAATTTTCCACTTCTTTCCTAGCATATGTTTCTATGACTATGATGAAAAGCTTTCGTTCAGGGTCTGCTTTTTTTCTGCTTTTCTGGCACTTTGTGAAACTGAGCCATACGTGATGTCACGAAGCCCAGCACTCCTCGTGCTGAAAGCTTTGAACTACTGAGATTGGAAGTCAGGCTTTGACTATTGAAACACAGCCCTGTTCAGATGCAGTTATGAGGAACTAGGTTAAGTTCTATCATTGCGGTTGAGCAGTTCTAGTGTTTTTTTGTAGTGTGTACCTCTGAAAGTTCTGCTAAGTCTGTTAAAATTCTTTATAAAACTTTTAGGAGTTTCATCCCATATACCTAACCTATATTTTTTAAAAAGTTGGTAGTCATGAACTTTTAGATATGATATTCATAATGTGAATAAAATCAGTCATAGGTATAACTTTTCATTTGTTTCCAGTGATTGATTTATGTAGAAGGGGTAACATTGTGCCTTAAAACCATAGCAAATTCACCCAACACCTATTTCCTCTTGTCTCAAATGGTCTTAAAACTGGAAGGAAGATACTTTGTTCCATGGTTGAGTCACCCATTATAATGAAAGGAAAGCATTACCCTGATCCCTTAGCAGAAGTGAGTGTGCGTGAGCAGGTGGGCACTCAGATGTGTGAACCGTGGGTTGAAAGTAGGATAGAATGTTCAGTGTGTATGTGAAGTTAGTGAGTGAACCAGTGAGTGAACCAAACTATTTGGCTATTTTCTTAGTTCATTTATGTGCAAACCTTACAGCAAGATAAGAAACAGTTGGTATCAGTGTCTGGTAAATATATTTTTTACGTAATTCAGTTATTTTACTTTCTGGTTAATTAATGAGGGAAACTCTTGCATTTTTGTTCTTTAGGTATCTTTTAAATCAGATCACACAGAGTTCTGAAGGTTAAAATAAGATAAATTTTACAGCACTTTGCTTATTATTAAACTCATTAGAAGTACATGAATGACAGATATACTTTAAATAATTAATCTCATGCTACAGAAATAACCTGGAAAGGTTAGACAGCATTTTAAAATTCAAATTTTAGGGTGTGTAGCCCAATGCATAGCAGTGGTAGAAATCTTTAAGAAGAAAGTTCTCATAAAAATCTATTACAAGACTATTGCAAAATTTGGAGACACCATGAAAGTTACCTGGTCCTGCTTTTCAATGAAAGAATCCCTTCTCAATGTAATCCATCCACTTATTCATTCAAACAATACAGTTTCTGAACCAGATATTACATGCCAGACACTATGCTTGGGGTTAGATTTTCAAGGGTGAACAGAACAGATATAGCCCATGCCTTCACCAAACTTAGAGTCTAATGGGGAAGACCAGCACCAGAGACAGTTTTGCAGATAATTGCAGCAATGTGTGATGAGTGACCAGGTAAATTTGGGGTGCTTCAAAAATATATCAGCAGTAAATATTATAGTTTAGAAGGTCAGAGAGGGCTTTCAGAAAGAAGTTACATTTGGGCAGATGCAAGATGTGTAGAAATTATTCAGGTGAACATTGGGAGGAGGTAGGGAGCAGTGATTTGAGCGGGAGGGCAGAAGGGGAAAACAGAACAGGAAAGCTGTTCCGCTGGTGGGCAGCTCAGCTGATAGAACATTTTCCTTATAATCAGCAGAAATCTCATTGGCTACAACTTCTACCTATCAATACTAGCTTTACCTTTTGTAGTAGAACAAATGCTATTTTTCTGTTTTTGCAAATGTTTGAAGACAGTTACCGCCCGATTCCCAAATCTCTTCAGTATAGAACTCTTCAGCATAGTAAGTGATGTAGAGTATGCGTTAGATAAATAATTCTTGAATGAATGAATGAATGAATAAAAGTCTGGCAGGAACTATAAAGTATGATACAGATGCAAAATGTTATTTTTATATCTATTGTTTTTCATTTCCTTTTGCATTTTTTTCTTCCTAATAGGATGTTGTTCAAACCAATTTATCAATGACTGTGGGGGGTGTGTGTTGGGGGAACAGACTTGGGAAATTAGAGAAGTATTATATATAGTTCCAACACCTACCTCAGGGTATGACTCATTCTGAGTCCTAATAGAGAGTTGATTGCTTATCATTTTCTCTTTAATTTATATGTTTCTTTAATAAACATATATTAAGTGCCAAATCCATTCAAAGCACTGTGTCAGGCACTAGGGATACAAAAATGAATAAAAATCTAATTCTTGTTCACTGTCTAGTGGGAGAGCAGACATGCACAGATAATTCAAATATGTCCAAAACTTAGAAAATAGTCTAATCTTATATTTCCAGGGAAAACTCACCTTTAATAATAGGTTAGTATTACTAAAAGTGTGTCTTGTAAAACATCAGGTGAAAAAATGCAGGGTTCTGTTTGTATTGAAGTATTTAAATCTAATCAATTAATCCAGCTGAGTAGTGCTGGCTTGCATCAAGTTTTCTTTCAATTATTCATATTCTTCAACCTCAGACATCGTGAGTGTCTTAGTTATGCATTAGCTAAATGGCAAAAATAGGTCATATCATCCTTGAGCACAGAGAGCCCATCAGACTGCCTTTGTACCCCTGTAGTTCTCAGCACAGTTACACTAGGAGCAGACACAACACGGAGCGGGGTGTTACTTGGAAATTAATCTGACACAGAGGGGACAGCATATGGAAGGCCAGAGAGGGGCACATGCAGCATGTTCAAGGAACTTCAGAACACGAGGATGGCCAGAGGACAGAAATTAAAGGGGAGAATGGAGAGCTGGGAATGCCAGGTCCCACTGAACCTTGTAGCCATGTCTGGGATCCTGGTCTTCATGCTAAGGCCAATAAGAAGTGAGTTTAAGCATGTATGTGACTTGATCAGATTTGCTTTTGGAAGAGATTACTGACTCCAAGCCTGATGGAGTGTGTCTGGGTCATATCAGCATTCCCAACCTCAGATAGGAACTCATCCTGACTCATAGTGGGAACCCAGTGCAGGCTCAATGTTTAATGAATAGAGGAAGGAAGGCATCATTACAATGTAGATTGATTATTGTTTTTCAGAAATTATTCATTTACTCGGAAAGAGTAAATGCTGCCAGGTTATATAACAGATGAGAACGTGTCAGGTTAATTTCCAAGTAACACTTCCTTCCATGTTGCCTCTAGGCTTAGTGTGATTGTGCTGGGAACCCCAGGGCTGGGTACAAAGACAGTATGATGGGCTCTCTGTGCTCAAGTTCTGCCTTTTAGCTAATACATAACGAAGATACTCATGGTGCCTGAGGTTGGGAACTGTGAATAACTGACAGGAAATGATGCAAGCCCATGTTACATAGAATCAGTTGATTAGATGGAAACAGCTACCAGCTGAGAGGGTTTACGGCACTGTGGCATCAGGCAGCGTGTTTTCCTCAGTAGGTGGAAAGCGTTGGTGAATCTGGCTGAATCGGGAGTGCCATTCTAGGGGAAGTCAGTTCAGAGAATCTACTATCATCATTAAGTGAATACCTTTCAGGCACTAAAACCTAGAAGAGACAAAAACACAGATAAGAAAACTGTGAAAAAGGCCACAGCAGAGGAGTGCTGGGGAGCGGCATTGTGCGTTTAGGGGAGGACCAGGTAGGGAGAGTCTTGGCTTTGGTGCCAGCTACTGTGGAAGGTAGTAAAGGAGGTCTAAATTTATTCCGTTGGTGATGTTGGCCCTGATTTCAAGATAAAATAATTTTCTAAAAATCAAAGATTTTCTTGTTTTAGGGAGACCTTGCCTGTTAATTAGAATAAACAAGATTTTGCTTGAATTTATAAGGTAAACTGAGTATCAAAAGTTATTATTAGCAAATGGAACTGCAACAGAAAATGTTCCCTGTGAACCATCTTGACATATTTTCCAAATGCGTTCCCACCAGGGTTTTCACAAGCTCCCACTCGTAGGTACCCGGCATGTGTCCCTGAGGGGGAGACCATCACCCAATACACACTAGATTAAAAGAGGTAACATGAGCCATTCCCAAACTGCTTTTTTGTAAAGGTTTCTGCAAGGCAGAGCTTAGGATGTAGAATAAAGGTGCATTCTGAATGTTGTTAAGAAAACAACATCGTGTAAGAATCATTATGTAATAAAAATATTACAAGAAGACAAAAGAGCTTACTTTTGCTTTTAAGATCTGTGCATCCTTTCCTGCCTACAGGAATCAAAGCAGATGTGAAATGAGACTAGCTATTTTTGTTTTATTTTTGTAAAGAATTTGTATATATATTCTAATTAGTTATCATAACATACATTCACATATTTCTCTATTCGTGGAGAAAAATATAGTTCTACACAATAAGTTGATAATCCTTCTTTTGGTTGCCTTAAGACTACTTAAAAAAAAAATCCACAGTGAAGATTGGAGATGGTTCTGCCGCTGAATACAATTGTGGAGTTAAAGCAGAGAAATGAAAAATGACATTAAATAGACCCAGGATATTTCAGAAAATATAATCCCTAACAATGAGTTTTTGAACAAATGGGAAATGATGAGAAAAACCATGGTACGAGCTATGTCCTGCATTTGGAATAATTCTTTTAGGAAAATTAATATTCAAATTCTGAGATTTGAGACCCATTTTCTAAATGTGGTAGATGTTAAGACATTTGTGGTCTTGATTTCTAACTGATCATAAATGTTAGGAATGCAGAAGTGGAAACTGACATTTAAAAATCCCCAGATTTTAGTATATTATTCTTGTTAATAGGATTTGAGTTCATGCCTAATTGCATTTATGATCCATGTTCAAGTAGAGGTGTTTTTTAATTAAAAAGAACCCTTTATGCCTAATTAAGCTTTATGGGGGGGGGAATACCAGGAATTTAAACTTTTGCTATCATACATTTTTAAGGTAGCTTTGATCTGATCTAATTAAAAATCAAACGTGTTACTTTGAAAGCTTAAAGGTAAATGTGCTATTTAATTTATCCTTTTTGTTTCTTTTATGGAAGGTTAAATACAAAGAAAAATTTGATAATGAAATGAAGGATAAGAAACATCATTACAATCCTCTTGAAAGTGCTTCTTTTAGGCAAAGTCAGCTGGCCACTGCCCTGGCGAGTAATGTAAGTTACTTTCTGCCTCATGACTTGTAATTCACAGAAGATTATTTTCAGTATATTTTGATTCTTGTTTTGTCGGACTTGGCTGTGTGGTTCTTGTGATACTTAATCAAGATCATGTAATTTCCAAATAATTTTAGAAAAAGCTGAAGCATATTTTCCTGAAGCTTTTCTGAGAAAAATTTCATATTGTAATTTACTATTAATGGTTACTGATTACTAATTAATTAATAAGTAGGAACAGTATTGCTAATAAAACTATTATAGCTGATCAAGAATAGAAATAGATTAGTTTTTCAGAAAAGTAGTGTGTAGTATCATAAATTAGTGATTATGACAATAGTTAACTCATGTAATTATGCATGAAATTGTGCATATTGTAAAGTATACCTGGTGCATAGTAGTTTATCATAAGGAAATTTCCAGAAATTGTACTTGAGATGGCTTACAATTTCTTTCTTATCCCTTATGTAAATTCTGTGAAATACCTCTTCGTAAGTTTTGTTTTCATTTCATATCTTTAAAAATAAAGTTTCAAAAAAATAAAAAATAAAAAAAATAAAGTTTCAATTTATAAGAAAAGAGGTCTTAATTTTTTATTAGAATTAGGAAGAGTATGAAAAAAGAAACATGGGAAAAAATCAATTACTTTGCTATAATTGAATGATGTATAGAGTACCTTTTTAAATATTAAGTTTGACTATTGTTGAACTGTTGCTTTGTTAAAGCATTTAAACCTTTCAACTCCTGTCATATCCTTGGGACTTGGTATATTTTATTTTCATTAATGTTTAGAAGGTATTGTAATTTGTGTTCATTAGCCAGCTTTTGTTACCAGCAATTGAAATAGGTGTTTCTGTCTTTTAGGACCTTTGGGAATATCATAATGATTTATTTTTCTTATTTGATTATTTTTGTGTGTGTACAAACGTAAAGCAAATAGAGTTGGGATATACTTAAAGGAACCTAGAGCACAGTACTGAAAGCTCAAGGTTTAGAATCAATTGCCTGGATTTGAATCTTGCTCCACCACTTAATATTATGCTTTCATCTTTGTGCCTCAGTTTCCTCATCTGTAAAATGGGGATATTTAAAGTATTTACCTACTAGGATTGTGGAGATTACTTAATACATATAAAGTGTTTAAACAGAAAAGTTTTTACTTGTTTACTTACTTACACAGTAAGTGCTTGATGTTTTCTATTATTAACATTTTATTATTATTGTTACTAATATTATTATGTTTCCAAAGCAACTGATTAAAGAGAAAAGAAACATTCTATATAGTAATAGGATGAAAACCACCAGAAGCTCTAAAATAGACAGAAAATATAATTGAAAGATGGTGGTAATTTCTAAAGAGTAAAGTTTCTATTTTCTTTATTTTTTGAAAGCAGAATTTCTCTTAAAGTTACTTGATTCTGTTAACATCACCCTTTCTGATCACATAAAACAAAAGGAGTTACCAAAATTTTTTCAAGTCCCTGTAGTTTTCTTTTATTCATTCCGTAGTAAATGAGCACCATCTAGTGGCTCCTTGTAAATTCATTTGTCAATTCCCCATTAAATAATACTTTGTTGTGTTTAAAATAATAATGGCCGTAATGCAAAAGCATAATATTTTCTTCTCCTAGATGGTATATTGTTCCATGTTATTTTCATAGGTGAACTACAAGAAAGACATTCAAAATATGCATGATCCAGTTTCAGATCTCCCAAACTTGTTTTTAAACCATGCTCTGAAAGCCAGCAAAATGCTCAGCGGAGTAAGTGGTCGTTTGTTGACAACTGTAGGTGTTTGGCTCTCTGGAGCCGATGTGTCTGCAGTGCTCATGAGCACACCTGCTTCCTTAGGCCTTCACTCCTCCCTCAGTAACTAACTTAATGCAAAGTAGTGCCTTGCGTAAATCCCACCCAGGCTGTCGCTTTACAAAGCTAGCTCTTTAATATCTCTGGAATACAAACTTTCTTGTTGAACAGCTACCCTTCCAGGTGTTTGTACCAGCGTCCTTTCTGTCTTTCTCCTTCCCCTTTCTTTGTCTGTAGTAGATTGAAGCCACTTGGAGGTCAGGCTGTTAAGTCAGGGATCTTTTATTCTGTACAGGCCAGAGCAGAGTGTCTGCTATTCAGTAGGTAGCATAAAAGTTATCTTAGTCTAAATTATATCTCCTCTAAAAATAAATTTCAAGGGTGTTTGTGTTGATGCTATACTTTTACTCTTACGAAGGTTTCGATGTTTTCTTCAACGCAACTAGGAGGAGAGGGTGATTTCCTCATGTCCTGATGAAAATACCTGGGTCCACTGCCAAGTGGGCCATTCCATCAGAGCTCAGCTCTTAGATGCTGTTTCCAGCACGCAGTGCATCTGAACCCTGACTTCACTGGCTCTCATTCCTGATGACCCCGGCTCACCTGTGCCTGTATTTCCTACATCTCAGAATGGCCCACGGTGATGATGAACTCTAATATGACCTCAAGTTATTTCTATGCCTATTTAATAATTACTCAAAAATTATCCACATTTATCATATATCTGCTTTGAATCAGGCACAGATTTGATGGCAAAGTATTGATATGTTGGCAAAGAATGTGAAAAAGCAAAAACAGTCATCTTCAAGAGATGTACCCACGGTCATGCATGAGAAAAATCTGTAGTCAAAACCTGGTTCCCAAACCATTAAATAATGAGATAACAGCTTCAGTTCAGGTTAAAAATGTCTACACTTGGCTTTGATATATTGAAACTTCTGCTCATTACTTTGTAATCCTCTTTTCTTCTTGAAATGTAATCTGCGTGTAAATAATTTGTATTTACGGAGATTAATTAATTAATTAATTATCACTGGTCTCTGGAGGAAAAGCAGTCCATTATTCTTTCCTGTCTGTTGAGCAGAGATGAAGGTTGGGAGACTGTCAGGCACAGAATTAGACTCAGTCCCTGGATGCTTAATTCATGCTGTCCTGCCATTTCAATGCTTATCCCCTCCTCCTCTGCCCACATGCCTCTATTCCTTGAGTGGCTCTGTTTCAGTTATACATTTTCTGCCACGACTCATAGGTATGCTTCTAAAAATCAATATGTTTCTGTGCTCTGAGCCTCTGCTTTCTTCATGTTCAGTCTTTGCTCATGCAGTTTGATCATTGCAGTAGCATTTGACCTGGGACTCTTTCTCATCCCTATTTGGGTTAAATTTCCTTAGGACACAAGGTTTCATGTGTAAATAAGCCAACAAAAATATCATAGTGGTAATTCAAAAATTTGGTAGCTAGGAAAAAGGCATGCCACTCACAGGCAATAATTCTTTTAAAAAATATTGACCTTTATTTTATAATAGTGGTGAAAAGCAATAATAGTAATTGTTTCTATTTTCTCTTCAACAGAGAAAACCCACCAAATTTGTATATTCCACTTGTTTTATATACCACTTATAAAGTTTAAACCTTCATTCAGGTTGCTTTTGCCTGGATTATAGATTTTTTTCCCGTTCAGTCATAGAATTGTGACTGAATGGTTACTTCATGGAAGAGAAAGTTTGAGCCAAAAAAGGTGTTACTCTGAAGTGTCTACTTATTAAAGTTGCACGATGTTACACGGGCTCGAATTTATTGTACATCAGAATTGCCTTCTTTTAAATTTTAATGTAAAGAGAATTGGGATTTTGTTGATTTATAAAGGCAACTTAATTTTATTAAAAGATTGAGTAAGGGAATGCTTAAACAGACATTCTGCCAGAATTAGTTGTCAGTTTGTTATAAATGGCTGTTTTTTCAAAGACCTCTGAATGTCTTTGATATAAATCATAATTTAAAAAATTGTAGTGTGTAGAGTAAAATTAGTGCCTTATGAGTTTGTACAGCCATACTGATTAAATTTTTGAGAGAACATTTTCCTTTGGAAAATAGAGCTCTATTAGCTTTCAGTTTCTTTTATAACTTTGCATAAATTAAAAATATATATTGTGTGTTACTCTATATAATTCCCACTAGGAGGCAACAGAGACTATTATATAAGAAAAAGCAAGTATTGGTAATTCTTTTGCAGATCTTAGTTCAAATAGGGTGGTTTCGTTTTGGTTTTAAAATAGGAGTTTCTGAAATTCTCTGTAACTACAGTAGATCATTGAGTTAGGGACAGTATTTTTTGACCTTTTCTCCGTATATACCCGTTATCCCAGACTTTATTAGTTCTGGATTTTAACTTAGTAATGGAATATATCCTAGCTTGTTACATTCAGTTCATAACTATTTTATAAATATATATTATAAAATAAGTTGTAATCAAATTATAACATCTCTAAGTATATTGTTATTCTTTGAAATTATCTTTTTTTAAAAAAATTAGTAGAGAAGCCAAAATTTATTTAGAACTTGTTCTCTTGCGTCAAGATGTACTATGTGAACATTTTCATGAGCTTCCTGGGGGTGCTATTCTCCCTAATGTATTCGGGTTAGAGTTTTGGGAGACACATGTCTTAGTTCCCTAATTGGCTGAAAATGACTCTGGGGACCATTGCTGCGTCCCCAGGGAAAGCAGTTTTCATGTGTAGGCCACTTGGACCTTCCATCCTTCCCATCCCTGGCACTGGGCCTTCTTCCTGCTTCACTCTCAGATCACTGGAACATCTCCTAAGACCCAAATGTCCTAGCTCTTTCCTGCTCCCTTTCAAATGCTGCTTACCTCTCCCTCCACTCTACACAAAACTGCCATTTTCACTGAAATCCTCATTGTCTTAGGAGCAACAAACTTTAGCTTAAGTCTCTGTAGATGTGAGTCTTTGAGAGTTACCATTTACCTCTAAAAGTCTCTTCCAAATAAGGCAAAACAACTAAGTGTCCAATCTTCAATGATAAAAATCAGGAAGCAGTTTTTGTCTTATTGCTGCCTGTTGTATTTAGAGTCCTACACTTGCCAAATTTGACATCCTTATCCATTCTGGTCTCTTCCAAATTCACCTTTTTTTTTTTTTTTTAAATAAATATATTTATTTTATTTATTTATTTTTGGTTGCCTTGGGTCTTCGTTGTTGTGCACGGGCTTTCTCTAGTTGCGGCGAGCGGGGGTCACTCTTCTTTGCGGTGCGCAGGCTTCTCATTGCAGTGGCATCTCCCGTTGAGAGCACGGGCTCTAGGTGCGCCGGTTTCAGTAGTTGTGGCTCATGGGCTCTAGAGTGCAGGCTCAGTAGTTGTGGCGCATGGGCTTAGTTGCTCTGCCGCATGTGGGATCTTCCCAGACCAGGGCTCGAACCCGTGTCCCCTGCATTGGCAGGTGGATTCTTAACCACTGCGCCACCAGGGAAACCCCAAATTCACCTTTTTGTCTGTATGTCTAAATAATGTCTTAATCCAGTTTCTTCACCTTAAAAATGCAACCAACCATACCCAGATTCCTCAGTTTCTCTTCCAGGCACCTCCTACCCTCTCCTTTTAGGAAAATTAGTTAAATTATTTCTCACCCTCTCATTTTCCTTATGAACCCCAATCTTTCTCAGGGCTGAACCGTTGTATACAACTTTTTTTTCTTTTCTGACTCCAGCTTTCCGTTCCTATGTTCTTTTTTCTTTTCTTTCCCTCTCTTCTTGTAGATGCAATTAAATACATTTCTGTTCTAGAATAAGGGCAGGACAAGTTGCCTTTATTTTGCCCACTTTGCCTGTTCACACAAGTCAGGGGTTTTCTGTTGTCACTCCTCAGTGTCGCAAATATCTTTTACATTGTGTTTACAGCCAGTTGTCCTCTGCTTCTCTTGAGTGTTTTAGATGCTGTTCACATTGACCACCTAGAGCTGGTCTATCTTGCATTGTTGGTTTAGCTCAGGGTCAGAAATCTGTACAACCAGCCATGGGAACCTGGTGGTAGCTTTGCAGCTCTTGCTGGCTTGCATTTTTCAGCTTGCATTCCTAAGCATTAGTTGCTCTCATCGGCCTATTCTATTCTGACTTTATTTTCATGTTCTCTATTTTAGCGAGAGTATAGAAAGCTTTTTGAGGAAAACAAAGGCATGTATCATTTTGACACGGACGCTGTGGAACACCTGCACCATAAAGGCAATGCCATGCTCCAGAGTCAGGTATGAGACCTCCCCAACCCAGACCCTGTAACACTCACTGCCGGGCACCTGGACCGAGAATGTGCAGCTGCTGGAAGGAATGTGCGTCGTGAAAAAAATCTCAAACACTACGCTCTCTATATTTATTGGGCTGGGGAAGCTTGAACCATGTTTCATATGCAGGCATTTCATAATATTATAGTTACTATACACAAGTTAAAACTTACAATATATGAGTTAATTAATTAAATGATGATCATATCTCATAATTTCAATTTTATAGTGTACTGATTTGTCATTTTGAGCTGCAAAAGTAATTTTCCAGGCACAAAGTTCATTATAATTTCTCAGTTCAATTATAAGTGTATTAAAAAGGAAAAACTATCTTACCAGTGTATTCTACGTTAATGTTTCTTTCGACTATGAAATTCTATGTACTCTCTGAAAGAAATCTTTAAAAATATATTTTTTCTTGAACACTTAAAGTTGATAACTTTTTTTTGGTTCTGAATTTCAATGGTTGCAAAAAATGTTATTTCCAGCATCTATTAAGATAAAATTTTACATCACTCTTTTAAATGGATCCCATGGTACATAAATTCCATAATGATTTGATATCCACCTTCATTTATTTAAAAAATATACAAACCCACTCTCCTTTAAGGTTTGGAAATGTATGTGTTTTTCTCTTGTGTTCTTACTTTTATTTCGCTTTCCCCACAAAATTTTATCCTAACATAGTGTATTATTATACTTCACACACTCTCATCGATCATTCTATTATACTTCTCTAAAACAAAAGTATTCCTAAAAATAGGAATTTAAAAATTTGTTATATTTCCTGCCACCACAAAGTTCTAAGTTTTGAAAAGGTTCTTTTGGATTTAATTACCATTAAAATTATTATTATTATAATATAACTTAAGAACCAATTTCATAAGTAATTATTATACCTAAGGATTTTAATGAAAATACATTTCTGAATGAAATGAATCATGATCAAAACTTTTCTGTGAATTTAATTTAAAAAGGTATATTGCTAAAAAAGCCAACCACTCTGACAGTTTACAGAATATAATTCTAGTTTTTGTTTTTCGGAGATAGAAAATATCGATCGTTTTATAAACCGAAATAAGATGGGGATTGGTTGTAACTGAAATAAATAATTCATGTTATGATATTATTAAATAATGCTTAGTGAAACTGAAAGAAGTCACATAAAAGATCTGTGTGTGTGTTTTACTCAGTGTCTACGAAAAAATTCAGCAGTCCCAAAGAACACTGTCTTTCCTTTGTCAGAAAGAGAGAATCACAGCTATGTTTTTCTTCTTGTTCATGATTTACTGCTAGGCATTCAAAGTTATCACGGAGATCTCTCTCTCTCTCTCTTTTTTCTCTCTCCTTTTTTCTCTGTCTCAGCCTCTCTGTCTCTTTGTCTCTCTCTCTCTCTATATGTACCTATACCTGTGTGTGTAACGTGTGTGTATACATATGTAACCCCACATATATGATACCTATCTATATATCCCAGCTGTCTAACTACTTATACGAGTCCTAGAACTACATTATTTAGTTCTAAATCATTTTTATCCCTTAAACTTTTTAATATATTACCTGTTTACTTTCACTGTATATCATTAACCACAGAGAATCCAGTCATCAACCTAAATGGCCAGAAGAATGTGATTTTAGAAAATAGGGTGATTGGTTTTGCACATGTATTTATTTGACTTTGCTCTATTTGTGTAAGGGCTTGTGAGCTTTATGTGCCTTTTATACTCTTTTTCAATGAAGGTTAAGTACAAAGAAGAGTATGAGAAAAATAAGGGGAAATCGATGCTTGAATTTGTTGAAACACCATCATATCAAGCTTCAAAGGAGGCTCAGAAGATGCAGAGTGAGGTGGGTCCCTTTGTTTTGTTATCAACTGTTTAATGCAAATTGGATGTTTTATCATTGAAAGGAGCCAGTAGAGTGGTTCAGAAAGTTTAGTGGGTCCGGAAGAAAGTACACTACACTGGTTGGCTGTTTCTGACATTAGGTGTAAATCAGCTTTAACGTTTAACTGTAGTTATACATTTATCATATGCTGTGGAATTAACTTACGTTGGGGACTGTGTGGGTCTTTCATTAATATTGGCTTTCAATTTTTGCTATTCTGATTTCTGGTATTGTCACTAGGGGAGAATTATCCTTTGCAGAGGCTGAGACATGTTTTCCCTTAAATTATAGCCATTGGCTATTAGATTTTTAGGCTCAGCAATTATGTTTCTGCTCATCAGGGCTTGAGGAGGAAGAAATCTTCCAATGGAAAATATCTTTGAACCACATTTATACTATAAAGACTTATACTCTATAATTTATTCTATATAAATTGGCAGATAATTTTTATACTAGAAAAATAATGTATCTAAAAATCTTAGACAAAGTTTGATGTGAAAGATGTCTTTAAATGCAGGACCAGTGAAGTAGATACAAGAGATGGTTCTTATTCCTAAGGGAAAAGCTTGACCATGTGCTTCTTTAAGAGCATCCCACAGGTAAAGCTAAGTATGAACTCAGGAAAAGCCACTAATTTTTTGTTATAGCCTATAATTAAGCTTCTCTCACTTTCTTCTAATGCCAGATGTAGGTTTAGCCAGTGTGTTTTCTAGAAGTCTCTAAATCTGGCTTTGAGAAGTTCTTTGTCTTCTGTTCCACAAATAGAGCTCTCCTACAAAAAGCATACTTCAGTGTTTTTTTCTATTTTCTAGTCATATACTGGCGAGTTGAAGTCATCATCAATCTTCCTAGTGAGTTACTTCTGTCAAATAATTTTTTTTTCAGAGAAGGGCCTTTTGAAGTGAAAAATATGAAATAAATAAATATGCATATATTTGTATTTCATTTTTAAGAGTCATTTTTGGCCTCAAAATGCCCTAGATTCAGCTTTATAATTATGATCTCAGTTAGTTCCACATAAAGAGGACCACTTCTCATCATTGTTCTTTGGTGTGTCTGTAGTTCCTTTAATTCAGGATGTTTTCTTCTTAATTAGCTCTGTTAGTTTTTGAAGAACATCTATTTCTCATGGCTATTCCTGGATTGTTAAATGGTAAATGGCCATGTGTAACTCAAATGTAGGGGAGGGGACAGCATATTCTCTTATCCTGCCTCACAGTTTGGAGAATTTCTGTGTACAATTACCTATCCCTGTAATAAGTACATAATGATCCTGGAAATAGCTTTTCATTTTGCATTAATAGGAATAAATTCATGCAGAATTTATTTGTATGATCTTTGTGTTGCTATTTGAATAAAATATTTAGCTGGTAAAATCTGGACCCTTGTTTGTCTGATACATATTTCACATGGATGGATATTTTTGTTATTTAGGGAGACTGTTTTTATAGTCATGGATCCTGGGTTTCCATTGATTTCCAAACGCCTAGCTCAAATGTAGAATTTAGAGCCTAATAACCAAAGGGTGGCAATGTCAAAAGGGCAGATGGGGATATGGATTTAGGCCCTCCGCAATCTTCTTTCATTTTTTGTCGTGAACTCTTACCCAAAGAACAGTTTATCAGGTTCCAGGTAAGATTCTCCTCACAGTGTAACTTGATTCATATCAACTCCGTAGATGGTAGAGAAATATTCTCAATGCCAAAATCATTAAAGGAAAATCTCCTCCAGCCTCCATTACATCTTAGAAATGGTCCTTTCTTTTTTCTTGGCCGTGCCACGCGGCTTGCTTGCGGGGTCTTAGTTCCCGGATCAAGGATTGACCCCCACCAACCGCCCCCACCCCCCAGCCCTCGGCAGTGAAAGTGCCAAGTCTTAACCATTGAACCACCAGGGAATTCCCAGAAATGGTCTTCCTTGAATTCACGTAAGACTAACCGTTGAGGGGGATGATGGGGACATGAACGTTCATTCTACTTTGGTTTGAGTGGATTTCCGTGCCTCTAGATCTTCTTCCAGTGGGTGGATCCACTATCTTTTGGGCGAACCAATCAGGTGATGCAGTCAAACAGCCAGCTGTATTGGTTCTCCTCCTGAAACGGGCTGATGTCAAACAATAACAGAGTCTGAGATGTTAAGTAGCCCCTCTCAGAATGCTTTCCTAGAGGGAGCTGGTGTACTTGAAGAGCCCGCTTTTGTTTGGCAGAATTCTAAAATTTATGATAAAGTTGGAGTTATTTTCCTGTAAATAAAATACTCAGAGGTGGTAGAATTATATATGAAAAACATCAGTTTTGTTCCGGGAACCCTTGTTCTATTATCTTTTCAACAGTCACTAATATTTTCTAAATTTAAAATCATATGGTCTTATCTAACAGAAAGTTTACAGAGAGGATTTTGAGAAGGAGATTAAAGGAAGGTCATCGATGGATTTAGACAAGACTCCAGAGTTTTTACATGTAAAGTACATCACCAGCCTTCTGAAGGAGGTATGATCCTACTATTGCTATACAATTCTACAAAAGACATTTAAAGAGATAACCCAGGAAATAGGTACTAAACAATTCTCTACTAATTCTCTAATTCAGTGTTTGAGTTATTCATCCATTACTCTTTCCCTCACTTTGAGCTTTACTAATAGAGTTTTCCATTTTCATTAAAAACAGGTAAGTGTTAACATTTCCATTTAAAGATAAGGGAAGAAATTACCCAGATTTCCTGGAAAAACTTGAAAAATAGTTTGATTTTGTGTTTGGGTTGTAGCTTAGAAGCTCTATAAGTAGTTTTACAGCTTTATAGCAGTTAGTTTTTCAAAAAAATATTTTCAATATGGATGAGGCTAGCTTGATTCTCTCAAATTTAGTTATTGTAAAAACACATATTAGAACCATTTTTTCCTGTAACTTCCCTGCAGCATTCTCATGACATTTGATATCAGAAATGAGGTGCTTATGTGTGACAGTCTGGATAAATGGTACATTTATAAGTGGTTTTTGTTCTAAGTAGGGAAAAATAATATGTTTAGCATATAGAACATAGGAATTCATGTCCATTTTTCATTTTGTACTCAGCAGGACTTCCTCCCAACCCCCAAACTTAGTGGTACATTTTGGCTCACGGCGTATTAAATTTGTTGAACATTAAGGCCCTCAAATCTAACAATTAAAAATATCATGTTCACAGCTTAAAAGTTTTGTTTTTGTTTCTTTTTTTTTTAAATGGTTGCTAAGTAACTTGGAGCTCTTTCAATTCCCTGTTTAAATAGATTCTCTTTACATTAAGAGAAAGCGTTAGAGAACTCCATTTCATCCGGAATTTTGAACTGAAGAAACTATTCCTGAAAGAAATGTCTTAAACCAGTGAAATAAATTGGAGTATAATTACCTACACAGACATGAATCATCATGAACTTTTTAAATAAGCAAATGCCAGCTGGCCTTTACCATTTAACTGCTTTTAGAAATTTAATGTGATTCACTGTTGTAATATATGCTGGGCTGAAATAGGCATATAATTTATGGAAGAGAGTCCTTGCTACCCTACTCTTCTCACTTCTAGATCCTATAAAAGCTTTTGAAGTTGAAGGGTGATCATGTGGCAGCTTCCTGATATTACTGTCTTCCATTTAAAAAATATGCATTATTTATATGAATTTTTTAAAGGGGAATCTTTTTCTTATTTACATACAAATGCCAATGTGAGATCTATTTTGAGAATCATAAATGACTTAAGAATTCCCTGGTGGTCCAATGGTTAGGACTCCGTGCTTCCATTGCAGGCGGCCTGGGTTCGATCCCTAGTCAGGGAGCTAAGATCCCGCATGGCGTGGCCAAAAAAAAAAAAAGACTTTAATATACATGCCATCGCCATTCTCTTTTATTTTTCTTTTTGAATGAATCTTATTTTAGACTTACTGATTCAGAATGTATGCATCAGTGTAGGAAAAAAGCCTAGAGACGATGATTAAAAATCTTTTAATTAAGTTATAGTGATGTCTAATTTTAGAAAGAGACTCAGTGACTTAATGAAATTTTGACTTCCCTTTGAAAGTATGAGCATTTAGCTTTAAATTGTCTTCTCATTCTTTACTTTATGGTCTTTGCATTTCTGTTGCCATTTAAAGTATTCAAAGTATCATTTTATACTTCATTTCATTTGATTTCGTCAATTGTCCTTGACACTGGTAGAACAAGTACTTTTATTTTCATTTTGTTCATGTGGAAATCAAGGCTCAGTTACTTAAAGTTCTCTTGAAGGTCACATGACCAAATAAGTGAAAGAACTCTGACTTTCATCCAGGTCATTTGACTCCAGAGCTCTTTCCAAAATTACATGCAGGTCATTACAATGTCTTGTAGGCTATTACTTAAGCAGAGTACCGGCTAATTTAATTAAACTGGACAAAGAGAAAATAACATCAAATGAATCCTAGAATTAACTAGAACATGATTTCTTATCATTAAAGGAAGTCTCATCTTTCATCTGACAAGTTAGTCATAAAGGCAGCTTAGTTGAATTGGATTAAGATATATATTGTTTTCATAATTCAATTAGTAAGAAGACAACAAATTCATTAGCACACACAAAAAAACCCATGTTATATATAAGGATTAGTAAAGACATTTGGATCTACTTAAAATATATTAAAATGGGTGAAATTCAGACTATATATTATCAATCTGTAGGAAATTATTTGGTTTTACAAATCTTTGAATAAAACGGAAACTTAAAAAAAATTTTGGCCATATCAGTCCTTTTGATTTTGTAACTTTTCATTCTTTTCCAATTATGTTCTTTTGATGATTCATATTTTATAGACAGCTTTCAAAGAAATACTTCAAATAATTAGTAAGAAACATGCATTCCTAAGATCTTCCTCACCATTTAAAGGGAAGATGTCTTTTTAAAATATGGCACCAATATGGTACCAAAAATATATGAGAGGAAAGGATGAAAGAAAAAAGACTGATAATATTGGAAGCCACTCAAACATGATTAAAAAAGAAAATGAAGTATCTGTAGGTAATAAAGAGCATGAATGCTCAGAAATCTGGTTCATTCCTTTCTAGAAATATTTTCTTTCTGTGGTCTCTGGAAAACATGTAAAACAATACATAAATTAGAGTTTCCTAATAAATTTCAAGCAGTAATATTCTTGTCTCATAGAAGGAATATAAAAAAGATTTGGAAAATGAAATAAAAGGGAAAGGAATGGAACTTAATTCAGAAGTACTCGATATTCAGAGAGCAAAACGTGCATCTGAAATGGCTAGTGAGGTGAGTACGTTTATTTAACAATTGAGAATGTATGAATTTTCAGCTGATTTCCTTGTCTGTAAATCTTTCTCAGAGATTTTACAGTTGACCCTTGAACAGCATGGGTTTGAACGGTGCAGGTCCCCTTACATATATTTTTCAGCTGTAAATTCTAC
Source organism: Balaenoptera borealis (assembly GCF_965194805.1). Taxonomy (NCBI): domain Eukaryota; kingdom Metazoa; phylum Chordata; class Mammalia; order Artiodactyla; family Balaenopteridae; genus Balaenoptera; species Balaenoptera borealis. Next base: position 170,554,674 of record NC_138866.1, on the reverse strand, counting down.
AGTACTCCACAGCCCGTGGTTCGCTGCATCTGTGGATGCCGAAGAACCTTGGGTGTGGAGAGCCGATGATGAGTAACAGGTGGATTAATCCTCTTGTTGTTTAAGGGTCAACTGTATACAGTATAAATGTTCCACAGCTTTTATGTGTGAGATGATTATAAGCAGCTATGACCTAATAGTCTTTTCCCAATCAATGAATTAAAAAAAAATGATGCCCACCATCTCCTGTCTATGTGGTGTGAGACAAATGACCATTTCCTCATTTTAGGGAAAATTCTATATAATTAACCAAAATAATTTAATAAGGTTTAACTTCATCTTTTAAACAAGTGAAAGGCATATTAGGAAGGTGTGTTATCATGGTCTGTCAATAACTGTAGTTTAAAAGTTCCCATGCTCTCCTGCCCATAGACAAAATGACTGTCCTAGTCCTTGCCTAGCTACTGAGTCCACTTAAACCTCTGTATAAAATGATAGTGGCCGTTACTTACTTTACATGAAGTTTATAAGAATGAAGTGCCTCTGAAGTGCTTTAAGTCCTTTTAATCCTTGTGTTATGTCATTACTTTAATAGTAAATAATGGCACTGTGCTTTGAGGAGAATCTAGCTGACTTTAGCAGTGAAAAAATTTAAAGTTTGATCCCCATATGTTAATAAATGGCGGTGATGATGGTGGTGGTGATGATGGTGGTGACCCTATTAGGTTGCAAATGATAGAAACCCAACTCAAACTGGGTTAAGCAACAAAGAAACTTTGTTTTGGTTTAAGAACAGAGAAATCCGAAGACCAGGTTGGAATTCGAATGATGTCTCTCTTCCTTCATCCCTCAGTTCTGTTATCTTCGCTGTTGCTTCATTTGTGAGAGGCTGCTTCTATGTGATGGCCCCTCTTTACGACAGGATAACTCATATCTGTGGCCACTAATCCCAGTAGGAAGTGAGCATCTGTTTCTTTAAAATAGGATTAAGGTCTAAGGATTGAATCTCATTGGGTCACCTTCTGTCCTGTGCCCACACTTGACCCAATCAAGTCTGGGGTCAGGAGTCAGTTAACTTTCTAGGTAGTTTAATGATGTTTTAAATATAAAATATTCTAAATTGATATGTGTTTTTAAAGATTTACATTCATCTTTGGCTAGTGTTCTTTACATAAATTAAAGGAAACATTAAAAGCATTTTAGTGGAATTAAAAGTATATATGGGTAGTAGGAAATCAACCCACCCAAAGTTTATGGATTGAGAGGGGTTAGAGGTAATTCCTCAAGAGAAAATTATAGAAATTTTTGCCAGGAGAGGGAGGGATAGATGCTGTTCGGGCAGAAACAGCAGCTCTCTGCCACGATGTCTTTGGCTAATATTGTCATTACACTTACCTGCGTTAGTAATTTTCTACAAATTCTTCTGTTGTGGTGACATATCCAGTGACATTCAGAGTCAGATCTTGTAAATCACTTGTCAATAATACTTGGAAAAGTTGTTTTAAACTCTCAATGGCAGAGTTCAGCCAGTGAAAGTTGAATGGCAACACGGTAGCAGGAGCAGCAAAAAACCCAGGTCTTAGCGTGTGGGTATAGGAGTGAAAGACCAGAAAAAGCTATCAGTTACGGAGAACCTGCTCTGTGCTGGGCACTAGGCTACCTGCTGTCTCACTGACCCTCACGGTGATCCTGCACGGAGGAATTATTATCCCCATTTGCAGATGAGTAAACCAGAAATGTGAAGAAACATTCCCAACGTCACACACACAGCCAAGAGTGCTCTGACCTCAAAATCAGTCTTCTTTCTAAAATATCAACTCATTTAAACTTGCCTCTCTATCCTTCAGGCCTCAAGACAATTGTCAGTGAAGATTCTCACCTGGCAATTGCCTTTTTATAATAAAAATCTTCAGAGTGTATATACTCTTCTTCAGTGAGAATAGTGAATATAGTTCTAAGCAGTTCAGAAAATTTAGTTCTAGGTGGTCATTCATAGTACAAAGTAAGCTACGTTTTCTTTTTTAAAAAAATATGTTTAGCCATTTTTGGTATCATTGAATACAGATGTATGTTTGTCCCCTGAGTGTCTGAATGTTGTAAAATGTTGCTTTTTTACAGAAAGAATACAAGAAAGATCTGGAGTCAAAAATTAAAGGGAAGGGAATGCAAGTTGGCACTGACACCCTTGGAATTCAGCATGCCAAAAGAGCTTCCGAGATAGCTAGTGAGGTTAGTAGAGTGAGTGATGCAGACCTTGAGACTCGTATTTTGGAACTTAACAAATCATAATAACAAACTGATTAGTACATGAAATTTTCCAAAGCTTTCTGTGACTAGTTTAACAGTTTGGAATGGAAACCATCTGCAGTCATCATGCTTACTGGGAAAATTTACAGTTTCTGCTTTGCTCATTAACTTCAAGTATATCAAAGAAAACTTGGGGAAAGGCATTTTAATAGAACACACACACACACCCACACACACACACACACACACACACCCACACACCTGCTCACTTTATTCCGTAATACAAATTTCATGTTAATTTTAAACTATGATAAATATTTTCATACCATTTTTTCTTTAAGGATGGATCGTGTGCTACTTGGCATATCTGCGTTTCCAACTTTGTGAGCAGAACTTGAAAATCACACATCGAGACTATAACATGACAATCATGGCATTTCTGTGTGATTTGGTTGCATGTTCTCAAAATATCCTCTGTTGACCTCATCAACACGTCTGAAATTTCTGTAGGGTCAGCATTTTGGGTTGAGGTTGATTCATCTAATGCCATTTTCTTCTTCATGTAACACATGAACAACAGGATATTAATTTAGAAGTTTTGTCTTAGATGCTATGACATGATAGATACAAGATAACAAAGTTGTAGCAGTCAGAAGGAAATGTGTATTTTTCGAAGGAAATACCCCAGAGTCAGTTCCACATCTCTTGAATTCCCCCAGAAATTTTGAAAATGTAACAGGGCCACTGGAGCAGAGAGCATTTGGGAAGAGATGACTTAGAAGAAGAATACATAAAGAGAAAGTTGGGGTACAGGTTAAGGGGTGCAGCTCACTTACCTCAAGGCTGGCTAGGGTGAGGCTTCAGTGGGGTTACTGGGAGAGCTACGATGTGACAAGTGCTGTTAGGAAGAGCTGGCTTAGGACTGAGTCCCACCCAGGAAATCTGGAGGTTGAGAGGTAGCTGATTAACTGCCGGGGGAGTTACTGCTGTGTTGGGATCTGCTTCCATCCCCAGGGTTAGGTACTGGCCAGGGGAATGGAATAGCCATAACTGACTTAGTCAAAGAAACTAGGGCTGGCAGAGAATTCTTGACCAATAGGGATTCCATTTAGAAATGGTGGGGGGTGTGGTGGGAGGATGCATGCTGAACAGGCACTTGAAAACCTTCTTTGACTCTGCCCTTAATTCTGTCGTCCCCCTGAGAGATAGCCATTGTTACGAATTTGCTGTAGAGCCTTCCAGGTCCATTTTTATTTGTATATAGATAACTATACACTTGTGCACACAGAGACTTAAAAAAACCTTAAATAAATACCATGTACTTTGTGCTTGCTTTTCTCACTAAATATTACGGACCCTTTTCCATGTTACTTCACATAGTTCTACTTCATTCTTATAGAAAAATTGTGTTCTATAACGTGGATGTGAATATGCAACCATTTACATCTAATGTCCCATAGGCATTACCACATGTAAATGACATTTAAATGTATTGTAACAGGGACTCAACATTACATGCCAAAAACCCTTAATTTTTCCCTGGATCTGCTTCCCTCTTCCACCCTCTTCTTAGCAAATGGTGTCAGTGAAATCCCAGAAGTCACTTTGATTTCTCTTGTCAGCACGTTTCATTTACTCCAGCCCCATAATGACTTCCTAGATCCATCTACTCTCCCCCACCCTCCTCCAAGCTGCCATCTCTATCACCTGGATCATTGCAGTAGCTTCCTAACCAGAATTTTGCTTCCATCATTGACCTCTTAGTACCCATTCTCTACCCAGCAGCCAGAACAATCCTTGAAGAATTAAGTTATGTGATTCCTCCCACTGAAAACTCCCCAGTGGTCTCCAGTCACGTGCAGCATGGGTGCCATACTCCTTGCTCTGGTTTCAGAGCCCCCTGCTTCTCGTCCTCAATCCTGTACCCTTCTTGCCTTGCTCGTTATGTTCTAGCCTCACAGGCTTCCACGCTGTACCTGCACAAGGTTTATGGTCTCTGTACAGCGCTGTCGTCTTCCTGAAAGTCCTTCCCCTGGGTTTTGCATGGTTGGTTCTTTCTTGTGCTCTCTCTTGCCATTCATTTCTTAGATGTATTAGTACTTTCTTATGGTGGCCTCCTTGAGCTTCTGAGTAGCTAACTACCCAGTAACTATCAAATCACTACTCACAATTTTCTGCTATTTTTGTTATTATGAGGAGAGTGTGACATCCGGTATTAGTTCAAGGTCCTGGATTGGAGTGTGGGAGTGGGGTGGGGAATTTGGAGCTGTAGAAGAGTTTTCCAAATCACCCTCATGGGGCTGAGACTTGAAGCCAAAAGAAAGCATACTTCCTCTGGAGAAAAGAATGTGGGAAGAATAGAGAAATTTTGCATTTCACACTTTTACCTAAGAACCTTCTGTGACATATTCCTTTTATGAAAAGTTGGAGTGTTGCATCTTTCCTTAGTATGGTAATACATTACTTTATTCAGCCATGTGCTGGTTTAGATTTCTCTGAGTACCTTGGGACTGTATACAGTTGACACTTGAACAACACAGGGGGGTTAACCCACATATAATTTATGGTCTCCCCTATGTATCTGTGGTTCCACTGCACCCACTGATTGATCCAACCACAGACCAGGTAGTACTGTGGTATTTACTATTGAAAAATATCCATGTATAAGTGAACCCGCGCAGTTCAAACCCATGTTGTTCAAGGCTCAAACTTACTAGGGAAATGGTGCATTTTTGTTATTGAGAGCCTATGGGAAAAACAGGCCTAGGGGAGTCAGCTGTACTGTGGTTACAGGTAGCTTAAACCAATTTTGGTGATGCTATTATCTTTGTAATCTGGAGGTCTCATTTGCGTGTAATTATAACCATGTCCCAGTTTGCCCAAATGACAGGCTCTCAGATCCTTTTCAACCAGACTTAGGGACTTTGCTATAGCTCAATGTTTATTTTTTCAGGTAAAGTCAATGTGCTATATTATTACACAAATGACGTCTAATATTCAAACCTTCCTGTACCTGTGGGCTTGACCATGTGACTTTCTTTAGCCACTGGGTCATTAACAAATTTGACTCAGGCTCTAAAAGCATGTGTGCATTGGGGTTTGCGTGGAACCTAGATGTCATCATGTTTTTCTTTTAAGTTTTCTAAGTTTTAGGGTATTTTATTATGCATCAATATTAACTGATGTGATTAGTGTCCTATGGAGTCTATTTATGTGCTTTTGAATGCTTTTAGATTTGAAAGTTCATATCGGAAAATTAGATGACATACTTCTACCCTGAGACTTTGGTGGCGATCTATGATCAGTACCTTAGTTTCTACGTATATTGCCCTTCAAATGAGGTATTTTGCTTTTGGGCCTAAAGAGGCTTGCTAAAAACAGAGCTTTTTACAGACATAGTAATAATTTAATATTATTAGTTTGAAAGTTAAACATTATTACTTGAACTTTCATTCAGAAAAGTGAAACTGAGACTGTAAGTCAGTGAAAATAGGCAGATTTATGGGTAGTAGATGGGGAAAAATATAGTATTTCTCTGAGATTGAGATTTTTGTTTATGACTTCTCTAAATTTAGAACACCACAAATAAGCAAAGCAAAATTTACTTTAGAGCAGGGAATCACAAATCTAGAGTATGTCAACATAATAGAAAATAACTGTTTTTGAAAGAATTTAATAAGAGATAATCAATAGTTTTTTTCCTTTTAATATAATTTTCATTGAAGAAAAACATACATACAGAAAAATGTACAATTATAAGAGTACAGCTTGCTGAATTTTATAATCAGTTTTAAAATGTGACAAGAGTCTCTTAAGACAGTCGTGTCTGTGTAATTATGACATTTTATTATAAGTAACAGGTAATCCAACTCAAGCTGGCTCAAAAAAGCAGATAACTTATTGTTCTTGTAACCAAACAGTAGAGGAATTCTTGGGTGTGGCTTGATCTAGGACTCAAACAGTGTGATTCCGTTTCATTTTCTATCTTTCTGTTCTCAGGCAGGCTTTCTTCTCCTGTTTGCAAAGAGACATCTGGCAGATCGTAGGGCTACAGACTTCTCCATTCATGTCCAGAAGGAAAGAGAAAATCTCTTGATACCTTGTATGGAAAAATTAATGTACCTATCCTTGAACCAATCATGAAGGGCCAGGGATGGGCTATAACGATTTACTTAAGCCCAATAGGGCCCTTGGATGGCGGCCAGTCTCAGCCAAGCTGGGGGTTTAGAACAGGAAGCAGTGAGTTGCCCAGTGGCAAATCAAGGAGCTAATGAAGGAAAAAGAGGAGTGGGATTCCAGGGAAGCAACCAGCAATTATTCACTACAGAACAAGACCTGACAATTTTATGCTCACATTTTATTGATATCATCAACTGAGTTATATATTAACCAATAATTTATCAATTTTATCATATAAAAATATAAAACATTTTCCCTCAGCTCACTCTGTTTTCTTTATTAAGTCAGGTTATTAGAGAAAAACCTCCTGATTCCTTGCGAATACATCACTCCAAGTTGTGTTCTTGCCACAAATTAAAAATCTTTGTTGTTTCCTAGAAATAAAAGACATAAAGGTCCGACTTATTTCTAAAAGCCATGATCTTGATGTCAAAAATGACATCGAGTTTTTCAACACAGATTTTCAAATTATTGTAAAGCCCTAATTGCAGGTTTTATTTTCTGCAGAAAGATTATAAAAGAGATCTGGAGACTGAAATTAGAGGGAAAGGCATGCAGGTGAGCACAGGTACCCTCGATATCCAGAGAGCTAAGAAAGCATCTGAAATGGCCAGCCAGGTAAGAAACTAATGGCACACAAAGTTTAAAACAAACATATCGAATTGTATACAGAAAAAGTATAAGTAGCGTTTCCATATGTGTGGCATTGAGATTCAAACACATAAATATCTACATTGCTATGGAAGGCCATGCAAAGCTCTGAAGATTGTTTTCTGTTCTTTTAGAAAGAATATAAGAAAGACTTAGAAAATGAAATTAAAGGGAAAGGAATGCAAGTGAGCATGGATATTCCGGATATGCTTCGAGCCAAGAGGGCATCTGAAATCTATAGCCAGGTTGGTAGAGAATGAAGATGCTTAGGATAATGTATTCTAATATCCAGTCACCTTGTGCTGTGTGTGTCTCTGTGATTGGTGTCTTTTTGAGGGCTTTCTATTCAAAGTCAATGCACTCTATTATAAAGGAACCATTGACCAAACCTGATTACCTCATTAATGAAAGGGACAACTGCTTTAGATTCAGTTCAACAGACATTATTGAGTGTCAGAGCGCCCGTGTTGGGGCCCTCTGTTTTGGGTCCAAGGGCATTTTGACCATTTTAATTTCCATTTTTTGACTCTATTGTGAACTTGGCTCTAATGCTTATACTACAGAAAAAAATTACAAACAATTTGTCTTTTATCCATTTCATCATGAATGTTTTAATTAAAGTAATCAACTTCAACTGAAACTAAGAGTTAATAAAACTGCACAAAGTGAAATTGAATATTAACTAAAATTTAATGGAAGAACTAAGTTTTCTTGATAAAATTTAATTTGCCAGGTATACCCATGACATATCCTCTAGAAAACTGGATGTGAGAGAAATAATGACCACAAAACAAAGTGTTTATTGGAAGAAGAAAGTTTATTGATAAAATCTGATTTGGGCAAAAATATTCATTAGTGAATAATTTCTTTGTTATAAAATTTGTTATAAAAAGAATGAATCCTAATGGAAAAATAGTAAAGGGAATGAAAAAAATAAAATGGTTAAAGAAAAATGATGAAGGAATTGAATTTGGTTAATGGAGTTTGTGTTGAAATAATTTTTAACCAAATTTGACCAAATTTGTCAAAATTCTGGTTGACATGAGCAAAGAGTCTAAACATTCGCTGGTTCAAAATGAGAGTGTTACAGAACTCAGGTTCGGCTGCTTGTCACTCAAGAATCCAATACTGAGAGACAAGTGTTGGGTAAAAGGAAAGATAGCATTATTGAGGAAGCCAGCAATCCTGGGGAGAAGGTGGACTCATGTCCCAAAGAACCAAGTTCCTCCTGCCAATCAGGAGCAAGAGGTTTTTTTTGTTTTATTTATTTATTTATTTGTTTGTTTATTTATTTATTTATATTTTATTTTTGGCTGTGTTGGGTCTTTGTTGCTGTGTGTGGGCTTTCTCTAGTTGTGGCGAGTGGGGGCTACTCTTTGTTGTGGTGAGCAGGCTTCTCATTATGGTGGCTTCTCTTGTTGCAGAGCATGGGCTCTAGGTGTGCGGGCTTCAGTAGTTGTGGCACACGGGCTCAGTAGTTGTGGCTTGCAGGCTCTAGAGCGCAGGCTTCAGTAGTTGTGGTGCACAGGCTTAGTTGCCCCGTGGTATGTGGGATCTTCCCGGACCGGGGCTCGAACCTGTGTCTCCTGCATTGGCAGGTGGATTCTTAACCACCGCGCCACCAGGGAAGCCCAGGAGCAGGACTTTTTAAAGGGGAATTTCAGGGGTGTATAGGCAGAGGGAGGAGGCTGTGTGCAGAGCAGCACAGTCAGCTCTGACAGTCATCTTGACATTGGTCTTCGGTGGTCTGATCAGCGTCATCTTGATTGTTTTAAGTACAATCAGTCTTCAGCTCCAAGGTCAGTTTGTTCCAATTTCCCTGAGTCCAGTTCTCAGAATTGTGGCAGCTTATGTCATGGCTACAGTCTGGTCATCATGTAGTTCACTTCTTCTACCTGGTGGGGGGTTTCAGTATCTACAAAACAGCTCAAAGGATATGGCTCAGAATATTATCTATAGCCCTTGAGGAGGAACTAAGGGTCCTTGACTTTGTTTAATGACTAAATTATTATTTGGTCTTGTTTGACTGATTACCTTTGTTTCTGTATTTCTAATTTCTCTGATTAAATTTATTCTTTGACTAAAGTTTTTCTATAGACAAGAGGCAGGTGACGGTAATGGGGGAGGAGGATCTGTCCTGGGAAGGCCCCATAGGGTCCTGCTCCGTTTCAAGGGTATCAAGAGGCCAGAATCAAGTATCAGAGGAGCTGCCTGCTTCTCAGCCTTCTCCTTGACAAAGCAGTTGGGATGGTCCTGAAGTGTGTGTTCATCTGTCCTCAGTGTCTCGTAACAGCATGTGAGCTTGGAGAAGTTGTCTCTAGCTATATCAGCTGGACTAAAATCATAGATAAATAGTTAAAACGGGCATATGGCCATTTGAGTCAGGGGAGAAAAGTTGCCAAGCTCATTCATTCATTCAGCAGATACTTCCTGAGCACCCATTTACATGCCAAATTAGACATGGTTTTGCCTTTGGGAAACTACAGGCTAATCTAATAATCAAATAATCGTGCAAATATGGTATGACAAACTATGATATATCCTACCAGAAAGTAACGGTATCAAGAGTAAAAGCTTCCCATAGGAAGTGATGCCTGAGCTGTTAGAATTCCTGCTTTAACTTAACGGTGTTGATTTTTTGAGTATGATGAGGGTACATCTGATTTTAAGGAATTTTAGTTATTTGGGATACAATGGAATACTTAAAGGGTGTAATGATGCTGTGGTGCATTTCAACATGAGCAGGAATTACCTTTCCTGACAAGCATCCGTATGCCGTGCAGTTCTCTCCACTGACTTTGGAACCGGAGTGCCTGGGTTTAAATCCTGGTTCTGACACTTCTTAGCTAATCCCTAAATTTCCCCATCTGTAAGAGTGGATAATAATGGTATCTGCTTGTGGGGTTAATTAAATGAGTTAACGTGTGTTAAGTATTTAGGACAATACCTATTACTATGTAAATGCTGGCACTAGTAGAAGGTATTGCCCAGGATGGATCAGAGCTCAGAGTACATTTAGTAGAAAGAAAATTGAGATTTCAGTCTCCACTACAAAATACTAGTACCTTTCCCTTAATCAAATGTATCTTTATCTGAAGCAGGAAGCAAAGCATAAATCCAGAAGCATGAAAACAAGTAAGCAAAGAGAGTCAGGTTACTGGTAGGAGTTATTAGGGCTACTTTGAACAGGAACTGGGACTGCTCCTGAGAGAGTAGGTTCTAGGCTTAGGAATGCTGTTAAGGTCAAGCCCTCCCAGGGCGTTTGAATAGTCTGGGGTGGGAACCATTGCCTGAGTGGAGGTGAATGTGCTTTCCTAGACTGTTTGCTTACTCTGTTTGCATATGCTCTTATTTTTACTATTGCATAAGCACATCAACAACTGCTTTGAATCCTAAGATACAATTTAGAGCCAGGTGGTATATAGTAGAGTTGGAAAAAGTAGTACCATTTTCTTTGTCTCTGTCTCTCTTGTACATGCACACACAGAGTTTCAGATTCACATTCACTGTTTATAATTTTAGAAAAAGTATAAAGATGAGGCAGAGAAGATGCTTTCTAGCTATTCTACTGTGGCAGATACTCCTGAAATCCAGAGAATTAAGACAACTCAACAAAACATTAGTGCGGTGAGTAGTCATTATTTCTTTTCAGTTGCCACCTTGAAATTATGTTTTGTAAGGAGGGCCTTTTTCCCTCATTGTCTGATTTTTGGCTGCATTGCTGGAATTTTCTGTCAAATGTATATCTTTCCTTCTTTAAAATAATAAGAATACCAAATGTTCTTACAACTTGTAATTTATCGTGATTGTTGTAGAATTACAAATTCAAATCTCCTTCTTTGGTACAAGCGACTGCTATTTTTAACTGAATTTTAAAATTTTACTCAAGAAAGAGATCTTAATCTTCCACACAGATTTTACTTTGAAGATGAAAATAGTCATATGAAGTGATTTCCTTCCTGGTCATTCATTATTTACATTGATAATATACTTAGGGATTTACCAGTTTGTAACCAGTTCCTAAACTTTCGTATTTTTGTTCTGAGGCATAGGAATTTTGTCAGCACCATTAATTAAGATATTGGGCTTATATTTAAGGGATATATAAACTTGAATTCTAAAATAAAAATTGATGGTACAGCTAATGTTTTAATGTAGAATGAACTCATTTAGTAGTTAAGCAAATGTGTTATTAAAAATATAAATTCTGTTATTTCTGAAGATTTCTGGAATATTTTCTACTTCTAGTAAATTGGCAAACTCTTAACCCTCCAGATTTGCTGCTCAGGTACCTTTAGGGTCTTCACAGGCAGGCGGTGCTAAGAAATGGAGAAATCTTGCTGGAGGAGACGATGAGGGAGAAGGGCAGTGTGGCCCTTATCTCCTGTGATTCCACGGTCGCCCAGATTTCTAGCTTTTGCAGGGGAACATCTCTCATGTCCTGCTCTCCTGACCCGCACTGGTCCTGGTGGTTTCAGGACCCCCCTCTCCCCACCCCGACTCACAAACACTCACGGGACCTACGGGTTAACAAATATCAAGAGAGGGAGTAGTTCTGTCCTCGTATGACTTCCTTATAATTATTCTATTTTTCTGTAGGACACTTTGTTTTTTCTTTTGCTTTGTGTTTGAAAGGGGTAGGTATTGGTAGGGATGGAGAGACATGGGAAGGTCTAAGGAATAAGTGGAAAGATAAGGAAAATAGGCTGACTTAGTGTTGATGTTGAAGATAGAGCTAATGTTTTCTTTGAAGAGAACGAGAGCATCTTTGCTCTCATTTGGAGAATAGCAGTTGCTTAAAACTTCATGCTGTTTTTGAATTAAATGATAACTGCTTAGTGAGCTTTTTTAATATGTCCTTTGATTTTTCTCAAATACACATGTGATATATATTTGTATTTGAGAAGGAAACTCTAGTTTGCTGATTTATATTCTTAGAGCAAGTAATCTGCAGCCATGTAAGTTACCAAGCATACCCTAGAACAGGTAGTAGAGGTTTACTTGTAATATTGTGGAATACAAAACCAAAGTTTTGCATTTATTCTCATAATGGATTATTTAATTGATTAACGTGACATTGGTTCTCATAAATAGAAGCTGTATTCACGTTACTTTAAAATCTGAGAGATTTTCTTTTTCACGAATCAGATCTCTAGGACTTGAATTCTAATAAGCTTACAGTTATTCTTTTCCTTCTCTTATAATAAAGGTATTTTATAAGAAAGAAGTAGGAGCTGGCACAGCAGTAAAAGATACTCCAGAGATTGAACGAGTGAAGAAAAATCAGCAGAATATTAGTTCAGTAAGTTCTCTATAGCATTATTTTTAATATAAATTTATTTATTTATTTATTTGTTTTTATTTTTGGCTGTATTGGGTCATTGTTGCTGCACACGGACTTTCTCTACATTGTGGTGAGCAGGGGCTACTCTTCAATGCGGTGCACGGGCTTCTCATTGCGGTGGCTTCTCTTGTTGCGGAGCACGGGCTCTAGGTGCTCAGGCTTCAGTAGTTGTGGCATGTGGGCTCAGTAGTTGTGGCTCACGGGCTCTTGAGCGCAGGCTTCAGTAGTTGTGGTGCACGGGCTTAGTTGCTCCGCAGCATGTGAGATCTTACCGGACCAGGGCTCGAACCCGTGTCCCTTGCATTGGCAGGCAGGTTGTTAACCACTGCGCCACCAGGGAAGCCCCCAGTTCTCTATAGCATTAATCATCCTTTCCAAAAGCAAACATAAGCTAGATAAATGTTTTTGGTTCTTTACTAAACTGGCTGCCTTTTTTTCTTCACTTTGTTGAAACACTATTTCATCAAATATCAAAGGTCTAACTTTCAGAAGGAAACTGTAGCCTTGTTCCCCTTGAACCTAAAGCAGTATTTCATCTTGATATATCATAGTGCATAAGAGATAGATCACTTTAATAGTACAGTAATGAAATCTAGGATTAGATTTCACCCTTTTGAACAGAATTTTAACTGTATTAAATTTTTCAGAGAAAGGATAAATTTCAATACCTTTCCACAACTTGGAGGAAAGAAATTTTACCCTGACAGAATGATTAAAGGCCCTAGAACATTCATTTGGTGGCTTAAGAGAAGGTTTCAAAGGCCCCATTCGCTTTCTGCTTCTTCCAATTTCCAGCAAAGGAAAGCACACACCTTCACTATAATTTTGTAAAATAAATTACCTGCCTCCCCACCCCCAGTTCCCTTTGAGCTTGGGGGAAGGGTAGAGGAGATGTTTAATGTTATGGATTAAAAACTTCTTCATTCAGTGCTTGACATTTACAATGGATAATTGCTATCCTTACCAATAGGCATATTTGGTAATAGTTGTCATACAGTCATTCCTTGGTATCCACGGGCCTTGGTTCCAGGAGCCCCGCCAACCCACACTCACACACACTCACACACACTCATACACATTCATACCAAAATCTGCAGATGCTCAACTGCCTTACTGTTGGCCCTCCATATCCACGGTTTCACACTGAGGAAGTGGAGGGCCTACTGTATTTAGCTTCTTGCTGAGGAACTCAGTAGGGTTCTTTCCTCACGTGCCCTTGCCTGACCTTTCTCTTCACCTTCACCCTTAGAGGCAGAGTTTTCTTGAAGTCATCCAGGTAGAACTGCCTTGATTAAACTCCTCTGTCAGGAACTCTGACGGTTACCTGGCATCTTAGAATATGTGTGCACTGGCATTTGTGGAGACAGAGTAGGAGAGGCAAGGTAACGCTGTGGTAAACAGACTTCAAAATGAACTTACAAAAAATCTGCAGAATCCTAGTGCACTGAAATCCCCGTAGCATGAATGAAGCTCTCTCCTGAGGAAGGCATGAGGAGGAGGACCTGACCATGACGATTCCCATCCACCGTGGCGAGAGCCTGTGTCAGGCAGCACTCGAGTCTGGTGGAGAAATGCGTTCCGCTGAGAAATGTGAAATGGTTGTTTCCTTCACTTCCAAATGATAATATCTGAAATGTACCCATCAGTGTACTGGGGTATATAATGTTATAAATGTTCTGTACTGTGCAATTCTATTGCCTACAGTGAAATGACTGTGCCATTTTGATTAGTTTGGAGTCATATGAGAAACAAAAATGTTCATCTTTCATCATGTTTAGCTTCTCACCCGAGGAAAATCACGGAAATTAGTACAGTCTATCATTTCATCTCCCAGCATCCCACTGCCCCTTCTAGCAAACAATAGTAGTTCTGTATCTCTATGAGGTTGGGCCCTAAACTCCTGCTTAGTATTCAAATGGAAAGTTGCCCTTTCAAGATTAGCTAGATCTGTCAAACCAAGATAGGATTCTCTAACATTTAAAGATCTCGACATTTTCCACCTCCAGAGCAAAAGTCTTTTGGCTATTAGCTTTCTCTGTTAAGAACTACTTTTGAATCTTAGTTAGAGGTAGTCTGTCTCAGTGTACTCTCCATTTAACTGTTTTGGATCTGGCCTAATACTGACATTGTTACTCATATCTCATATTAAATGTACAGATGCTAAGATATAGATGATAGCAAAGATATTTAGGTATCGTTTCTTTATGACTGTCAGTGTGGATTTCAGCTTTAATCATTTTAAACATTACCAAGTGATTGCTAAAAGATGTTTTATGTAGATCTAGGTCTTGGCTAAATTTCAACATATGCCTCTTAAGTCTAGCCTATGTTTCCGTACATATATGTATGTGTCCTTTTTCTCGAATCCAATCTTCCATGAATTTTACACATTAAAATACCACCTGATACGATAGCATCACTAATCATTTCATAAATTTAAAGAGCTTGTCCCAGGCATAACTGTGTGTTGGCATTATCATTTGTCTGGTTGATCTTCCTCTAAATAGACTTGAACGAGGAGCTTTTGATTGAGGCAAATGCCGGGATATAGGCGGGCTTTACATAACATGATTGTGTGGGTAGAAGACGCTTCCTGACTTTCTGCCACTGGCCCATCTATAGCGATCAGCAGTCAGTGGCCTCTGCTCATAGTACATTTCCCTCCACCTTCCCCTTTCTCTTCTTTTATTTTTTTCTTATTCTGGATCATTTGGATCCAGATGGATACGCAGTGTTTCCAAGACTTTGTAGCTAACTCAGTTTGACTTTTGCCTTTAAATACATGGTGAATTTCAATTAACATGTTAATAAATAGAAACTGCTTTTCAAATAGAAAATAATAAGTTATTATGTTAAGATAATTTCCAAGGTTTTTGGTGCATCTGCCTGATGATAAAATTTATTTTCACAAGCAATATATGCTTATTTTAATTAAAAAACCTCTTCAGTGACGGATAGGTGAATAGATGTGGGTTTGTTTGTACTTCAGGATAAAGGAATCCTGAAAGCACCAGACGAAATAAAAATTTGTGTTCCCACTGAAGGAAAATTAATATTGGAATTAAAAATTCAACTATGCAGTAGTTACAAATGAAGAATTCTTAGCTATTTTTTAAGCCTTGTGTTGAATAAAACTTACATTTTAAAAAATAAATCATGCAGGTAAAATACAAGGAAGAGATGAACCATGGAACAGCCATTTCTGATCCACCAGAGCTCAAGAGAGTTAAAGAAAACCAGAAGAACATCAGCAATGTGTGATCATATTCCTTTAAGTATTGTTTTCTGTGGGCATGACACTTGTACGGGTGAAGTCCTACTACGATGAATACCATTGTAGGAGGGCCAGTTCCTGAAAGGTGGAGATAAGATTTCACACATATTTATGTTGGGGTAGCATTACACCAAGCATGTGCATTTGCTTATTAAAGCACATGGTATTGAATGCCTACTCTGTTCTTGTTCTTGGGGGCATTCAGAGATGAGGTTAGGGTCTTAGGGGCGGTGTGTATTCTCAGGGTCTCTAGGAGAAACAGCTGTGGCAATAAATAAAGATTGTGCATTAAGTGCTATAACAATAATTAATATTTGCCGAGTGTTTACTACGCTTTTTGAGTTCTTTACATGCAACATCTCATTTAATATTAAGTAATAATTCCGTTTGCAAAGCGCTGGGGAAATGCAGAGAAGGAGGGCTATGTCAGTGAGAGAGAGGAAGACCCTTGGAGAAAGAGTCACATTTGAGTTAGATCTTGAGGAACTGATAAAAGTTTGGGGTGGATTTCGTGAGAAGGGGCCCTCCTGGCAGTGCAAACTGAATGTGTTCAGGATCCAAGATCTGTTCAGAGAGGGGAAGGTTTAGTGTGATGGGTGCTTGGGGTGGAAGATGGCAGGAGAAAGGCGGTGGAGGGAGAAATCATAACTCAGGCCACGAGGAGGCTGTTGGCAGTGCCAGTGCCCCGACAGGATGATTCAGATGCACACGGTCGCTGCTGATGCGCTGGCCTTGACTTAGGGATTAAATTGTTTTAATGTGTCCTTTTTTTAAAAGTTATTTTATATTGCAGTATAGTTGATTTACAGTGTTGTGTTAGTTTCTGCTGTACAGCAGAGTGAATCAGTTATACATATGCATGTATCCACTCTTTTTTAGATTCTATTCCCATATAGGTCATTACAGAGTATTGAGTAGAGTTCCCTGTGCTGTACGGTAGGTTCTTATTAGGTATCTATCTATATATAGTAGTGTGTATATGTCAATCCCAATCTCCCAATTTATCCCTCCCCCCATTTCCCCTTTGGTAACCATAAGTTTGTTTTCTACATCTGTGACTCTACTTCTGTTTTGTAAATAGGTTCATTTGTACCATTTTTTTAGATTCCACATATAAGCGATATCGTATGATATTTGTCTTTCTCTGTCTGACTTACTTCACTCAGTATGGCCTAGAGATTGTCATAATGTGTCCCTTTTTCTAAAAGAAGGGTTACTAGTTTTCAATTTATCATAGAAATATAACACTCCCTTAAAATAACTATTTGAAAACAAAAATGAGTTAATTTAATAAGAAAATACTATAAATCACAGCACAGGTGACATCTGGCATGTCATATGGGAAGTGGTGTGTACATGGTGGAAGTTTGGGTAACACTGGAGTAGTGGAGAAGAACGTGGGCCCGGGACTGTTGGTTTGATCCCAGCTTCAGACCCTACCTGCTGTATAACCTTCATAAGCTACCAACCCCTCTCCAAGCCTCAGTTTCCTCATCTATAAAACAGGGACTAGAATATTAAGTGAGATATTGCCTGTAAAGCGCTCAGCATGTTTGTGAGTGGATGAATGCAATACGTGAAGAGTCTCCATATCAAACATTTGTCCCCAAACTTATATCCACTAGAAATTGGCTACAACAGTTTCTCAACATCAGTAATGCTGTTCAACAATTTTTTCTCCTCTGAACTCAGCCCAGAGTAATCTTTCTTTGTATCCTGCCATCAATAGAGATTACACTGGACCTTTCCTCACTTCAGGCAATTATCCGACACAGAATCTGCCTAAACTCTCAAACTGCATACCACGGCACAGAGAAAGAAATCACACTGGCAGGGACCTGACCCTTTTTCATTTATTTTCCAGGCTTATCAAATATCTGTTCACTTGCACATGCACTGCTGAGGGTGTACATCTCAAGTCCATTTTATCTGCAGGCCCTGTAGGCCTTGTGATGTCTTACAAAAAAAAAATTCTCTAACACTAAATTTAAACTCCAAAAAATCATTAAGACTGTCCCTGTGGAGTTCCTTATAATGGGATTTTTTAACCTCTAGTTTTCCTTTTACCTGTCAAAAGTTCATTTGATGGACATGCCATTCTATCTCTCTGTGTTGGATCCTCATTTATTTCCTGGGGTGTTGTGGAATTGCCAGGAAAGCTGACCACAAACGTTGGGTCTGATCCCCCAGCTAAGAAAGAGCCACCTTTATGCAGTCAGTCAGAAATATCTCCATAATGCTAGCCAGAGCATGGGCTTCTAATGTTGGAACTTGGCAGAGGAGGAAACTTTGAGGTTCAGGGTTTCTTTACATAGTTACAGGCACTCAGTGAGGTGCGGGCATAGGACTGGCATAGCCCTCCTTTCTAATGATAAGAATGCAGCATTTTAATTTTTAAATATAAAACGGTCATTTGGTAATGGTGCTTTCGTGCTGTGAGCTCACAGAAGGGATCGTTTATCATAGCTGATAAGATCGAACGCAGAGAGGCCACCACTAAATTATGCAGTTTGAAGAATAACAACCCAAGGTAGAATTCAAAACATTTGGGCAAGAAAAGGTTTAGATCTGGGATCACTGTGTTGACGAAGTCTTTTAGCAAAGCATATTTCGCTATAAAATCCTAATGAAGATTTTAGCTAATGAATGCTCTGTGACTGTGTAACGTTTCTTTTAGTCAGTTGCAGTGTGCTAGCTCACACTTCCTTCCCATAATCCCACACTGTCTTGCGCTTGTCTCTCAGCTCCGGTACAAAGAGCAATGTTACACAGCAACTCCAGTGAGCATGACGCCAGAGATAGAGAGAGTGAGGAAAAACCAGGAGCATCTGAGCACGGCAAGTTGTTTCTGTTTCCTCTTATATTTTACCAAACAGTGTATATTTTTATTCTTTACAACGCCTTCTGAAAAGCATTAGACCCTCTACATCTTGGCTGCTTCCTTTCCACAGTCACATATTGAGGGACAGTAGACCTCTCGTGTTAGTCCAGGAAATTGGGGACTGTCTTGCTGACCTTCAGTCCTGCTTGTTTATTCAAGAAATCTTCATTAGGCAACGTGCCAGGCATTATCCTGGTCACTGGTACACAAAGATGGATAAGACCTCATAGTTGGTAAATCTCTAAAACTACATGCAGATTTAAAGAGCAGTATAGTGGGTCTGTTGTCAGTCTGAGAAAACAAATTGTCTGTTGGCATAAGGCAAAAGAAGACCTGGCTTGACTGGGGTTCTAAGACATAATGTCAGGGCAGGGAACCTTATAAATAAAACAGAAAACATTATCCAATCGGTCAGCAATCTATTGCTAATAAAGCAATGGTAGTTAACAATCATGAGGTTCCTCTAATGTGGACCCTGTGCTAAATGCTTTATATAAATCCGTGAGGTTGGCACGATTTACTCCCCTGGTTTGTAGGTGTGGGAAACTAAGGCTTGAGGAGTTAGAGAACATGCTGGGGAACCCATGGTTTGTGGCAGCAGGGCTGGGATTTGAACCCAGGCCTCCCTGAATTCAGAAATCTCTTTCAGATGTGTCCCCCAATAGTTATTTTTCCCATTCTTTCACCCTTTTATGGAACTTTTACCATTATAAACAGTAACCTTCTTCTAAAATGGGTAATTTTGAGAGACTTTAAAATTTAAGAGTGAGTTCAGGCTGATGACTGCTTTATCCTTACAAGATCCCTGATGGTGGTAGGAGTGAGGGATCTGCAGCTTCTTTTGAAGGTGGAGGCTCCAGGGTCAGGATGGGAGCAAAGCCAGCGTCCCAGGCTGCTGTGGCTACTTCACTGTAGTTCTCTTGTAATGATTTCATTACAATGTTTTCCCCTTATATTTCCATTACCTTTAGTTGTGGCATTTGCAGTTAGTTTTGGTATTGAACAGCAATATATTTATTAAAAAAATCATTTTTAAGAAGCACAACAGCGCTTCGTGCCTGCTAAGTTAGAAGAATCAGAATCCAGATGCATTTGAACTGAAAGGTTGACACGCATCTACTGTGGAAAAAGATGCTTAAAAATTAGGGTTAATCTTGAGGCTCGTCCTCTGTTGCTATTTGGGTGGAGACCATTATACTATTTGTTAAAAGTCTTATTTATCCTCCACAGGTAAAATACAGAGGAGAGATTAAACAGGCAACGGCAATTTCTGATCCACCAGAGCTGAAGAGGGTTAAAGAAAACCAGAAGAACCTCAGCAATGTGTGATCTTAGTAACTTTTTTCTTACAAGAGCAAACATATTGTCAACATGTCAGTGAAGCAATCGTGTTTACAAAGTTTTCATGACCTTGAGTTGATAGCCTGCTCTCAATTGACTGCCAATTTATTGGAAAGGTTTCAGGGTCTTAGGTATTGTGAGTCCAGCCAGGCATTCCCTGATAGAGTTCCCAGTGACTACAGTGTGATTTTTTTTTTTTTTTTTAATTTATTTTTGGCTGTGTTGGGTCTTTGTTTCTGTGCGAGGGCTTTTCTCTAGTTGCGGCAAGCGGGGGCCACTCTTCATCGCGGTGCGCGGGCCTCTCACTGTCGCGGCCTCTCTTGTTGCGGAGCACAGGCTCCAGATGCGCAGGCTCAGTAGTTGTGGCTCACGGGCCTAGTTGCTCCGCGGCATGTGGGATCTTCCCGGACCAGGGCTCGAACCCGTGTCCCCTGCGTTGGCAGGCAGACTCCCAACCACTGCGCCACCAGGGAAGCCCCTACAGTGTGATTTTTGTTTGCAGGTTATTGTGCATCCCTCTTACCCGGTCTTCCTTCACGCTTGTGGTTTCTGTGGTGCCCCAAAGGCTTACAGTGGCAGCTTCTGGCATCTTGGCCCTACAAATACGCTTTCCCAGTCCCTTTCCTGCATATATATACATATTCTTGTTCTGTAGCCTTTGCGGCCCTATCTCCCACTCCCAGCTGTTGTCACTTTATTTTTGGATGATGCTGGGGGAAAATTATAAAGTGTGCCTGGCTGAGTAGGTCACATGGGACAGGTCCATTTGGGGGCCACTTGCTGAGGGGCTGTTAGCTTTTACTCAGACACCAACTCCTGTCCTGCTCTGACTCCTTTCTGTTATGTAATCCGTGCATGCAGTTCACTGAGAGAATCCTTTTTTGAAGTCATTAACATATAAATTGGGTTCTTTGGAAGAGGAAATTTGGAAATCTGTTAGGTTCAAAGAAATCTTTTATTCTTCAAACCTTTAAAGTCCTTTTGACCGGATTATAAAGGAAAGGCAGTTTCTTGTTTGGCACTTTCCCTGACAACTATATTTTGGAGAAGTAGATGCTCACTTTTTCCCAATGTATTCAGAGTCACAGTTGATGTAACTCTGTTACTCTCAAAAGGGAACATGATTCTGGAGAAGGAGGGATGGAGCAGTGGGAAGAATGCTGGCCTCATGGATGACTGTGGTTACTACTTAGGCATGCTGGCAAAAGTTCTGCCACAGTTAATTACTAAAGCCATAACAGTATAGCAGCATCCTATATAGGTAAGAGTACCTTAAAGTAATATCCATGAAGACATTTCACATCATAGTCCTTTGTGATAAAATGCTTATTACGGCTCTACCGATGGTATGCCCATATAATGAGTACATTAATAGTGATTTTATTCACAGTGATTCACTGCTATGGGATGAATTAAAATAGAATGATTTAAGATGCAAACATTTTAAATATGACTAAACCTCTGATAGCATCCTTTTTTTTTTTTTTTCATAGCTTCCTTTCCTTGGCTAGCTCTTTAAAATAAGTACTATGAGACTCTTAGGTGAATTGATTCACAGTGCTCTGCTTTTTGTTTTCTGAAATGATAGGTTTATTATAAAGGTCAGCTGGGAAGAGCTACGGCTTTAAGTATAACTCCTGAAATGGAAAGAGTAAAGAAGAATCAAGAAAATATTAGTTCGGCAAGTTGTTTTATTCACTTGGGGCTATCACAAAGGGCATGTCCTTTATATTATTTACTTGCAAACCTGTTTTCTCCTTGTGAAAATAAAATCGATTTCCAAGAAACCTTTGTAATATATGCAATAAGTACATGTATTATTTCAGATGACTTCCAAAAGCTGCCACTGTCTAACTTTATATTATCCGGCAACTCTTTGTTGATATTTCCAGATGTGACCAACACTTACATTTAAAGTTTTGTTTTAAACTGTATTATGTTCATTTAAACAATGATTCATGTTATTTTAGCCAGTGTCTTTGAAAGTAGTAAAGTCTTTGATGTGTAAGTTAAACAATTGTTATTTTACAGATGTATTCCATTGAATGTGGATTGTTAAATCCTCTCTGCAAAACAAAATAAGAAATGACTCATAACTCCAGAGTAAGGACTTAGAGGGGAAAAATTTTTTTAAATATATTTAACACAGAATTCAGTTACTCATTAAAGTCCCTTGGTGCACATCGGTGACTTTCTCTTAGGAAATACCAGGGCTTCCGTTCTGAATGCACATATGCCCTCAGGTCTGCAATAATTGGTATCCTAAACTTATACATAATCAGCTTCACAAATAGCAGTGTTCTGATGGTCAGATGTCAAAAAGAGCTTTATGCCTAGGAATCAGCATTTAGGTTTTACAGTGCACAGCTCTCTAGTGGCATTTCTGTCCAGAGATGCTGATTGTATTCAACATAAACTACCTTTAAGTGGTGGCTGTTTAGAGGGAACCTAAATTTGTTACTTATTGATTCTTGTTGTCGGCAGTGGGCGAATAAAAGGAATTAGAGGGATGTTCCATATGCATTCTTTCAGTGTTATGGTGGGAAATGGGGAAATAGAGAAATGGAAAAATAAATTTAGGTTCCATTTAGCTTTGGATTTTTCCTGTTTAAGTGTGGTAACCACTTTTACTGACTCATTGTTAGTGGATGTTGCTCACTCACATTTGTTTTCAGTTGGTAGAGAGATTTAGGTCATCTTGGCTGCAGCCTTTAAAGGAGACCATCGAGAGTACAATTTTAGATCCTTATTCTAGAACGAAATGTAATTCACCAAACAAGTTACCTGGGAAGTAATTCACGATACGCTGTATATGTTCCACTCACTTGGGAAGCTTGAAAAAGTTATGTAATTTTTTTCAACTATAATTGTCTTATTTTTAAGTATGTTCTACTGTTTACTTTGCAGGTAAAATATACCCAGGACCAGAGACAGATGAAAGGTAGACCAAGTCTGATTTTAGATACACCTGGTCTCAGACATGTCAAAGAAGCTCAAAATCATATTTCAATGGTAGGGTCCAACCAGGTCCTCCATCTGTGACTAAAACATACTAAGGAATGGCACCACCCAATGCACTGATGGCGTTGTTCACCATTAATCTGGATAACTAACAAAGCATGGAAAGGCCGATGGGCCCGTCCTTTGGGGGGAGCTTTCTAATCACACTGAAATGTAATGAAAATATTTAGTCTAATAAAATAATTTTTCTCAGTGATTTTTTTGGGTGTGTTTTTTATTTCTAACATGACTGCTGTAAACGTACTTTATGAAAGATATTTGCTTGGACTTCTTTTCAATTAATTTTAAGGTTGAGTTTGGTATGTTTACATGTTTAAAGAATATAAAAATATGTATTTTTTAAAAACAGTTTCATGAGATGTATTTTATATACCATAAAGTTCACCCATTTAAAGTATACAATTCAGTGGTTTCTAGTATAATTTGCAGAGTTGAACAACCATCACCCTAATCCAATTTCAGAACATGAAAAACATATGTTTTGAAATATATATATGTTTTTGTAATTATATACAAAAATATATATATATATAATTATTTGTAACTGTCAATCTAATTTTAAATAATATGGCTTTCTTGAATAATTGTGTAGAAATACCTTATCATTTTATTGCATACTAAAGTTTAAGAGAAAGGATATTACTTTATACCTAAGTGAGTTCATTTTAGGAAGTAACCAGGATTTTAAAAATATATCTTTTAACACATCTTACTGATACACAGGTTTGTATATTAAAAGAGCTGCTAACCATAACGATGAAAATCATTGTGAAAATGTCAGCTTGATTTCTGATGCTAGGAAACTGAAGTTTCAGACATTATTTTTGGAATAATTGGAAAAGATACATCTATGTAGAAAATAATCTAGATGCAGCTGGTACAGTGACAACTGTCGTTATATCAAAATTTTGTGAGCTGTGTAACAGTCAGGAAATTTCAGTTTGAGTTAATATGGTTTTTCCCTTTTTCAGGTGAAATATCATGAAGATTTTGAAAAGACAAAGGGAAGGGGCTTCACTCCTGTTGTGGATGACCCTGTGACAGAGCGAGTGAGGAAAAACACCCAGGTCGTCAGCGATGCCGCCTATAAAGGGGTCCATCCTCACATCGTGGAGATGGACAGGAGACCTGGAATCATCGTTGGTAAGCTGACGGGCCTGCTTGGCAAGTCTGCACAGTCAAAAAGGTCGTGCTTGCCCTGGCTTTAAAATTCGCTTCCTTATTCATCGGACTCCTCCTCCAATGCTTGAGGTGGTGCCCAGGTGAAAGTGGACCACAGGTAATATGGTTTGCACCGTGTTGGATGGGATTCATGGCCTTTGCCAGGTATCATTGCAAATCCATTCTGTTGTTGGACGTTCTCTTGTCTTTAATAACCTTCTGGTCTTAAGAGTGTTCCTACTTGTTATGCAAAGAAGCAGCCCAAATATCAGACATGGGTGATAATGAAGGTTGAGCAATTTTTTTGTTTCCCTTTAACTTATGTACTGTATAATTGTACTGCAGACGTTGTCTGCGTGGGTGACATAACAGAAGTAATCCCATTTACGTCCTTTTACTGCAAATAGACATGCCGGAGAGATTCTGATGGTTTCCGCAATATGAATAGCTTATATATTTTTTAATATTATCTCTGAACTGGGAGAATCGAGAGCTGTCTGAAAGTCTCACAAATCAGAGAGGAAGGAACCTCTCATCCTGCCGTTCCTTCTTGTCAGCCTGGGAAAACCTTAGGAACATAGTGTTGAGTGGTGACAGAGCAAGGCTTATACTAAAATCTAAGGCAGGGCTAGAAAGGAAAGTTACTAATTTTTCAATTTGTTCAACATTTGTTTCTGTCGTAGGGGGAGAAGTTTTTGATTTTTATTTTGTTTTCTTAGACAAAAACCTTTTAGTCGCTTCTTATGAATTACTCACATGTCCTTAATCAGGAGTTTTAACCCAACATTTTACCTGTTTCAGTGTGTGGAGAGCACGAGTGGTGAGGGTTCAGGGATGCGGGGAGTTGTCTGGCGTGCACGTGTGTTGGGTGATGATTCACAGGCTCCCCGTGGAAGGTCAATGAAGAATAAACCAGGCAACTTAAATTTGATCACAAAGTTTTCTTAGCAAATCCAGTGAGTGTGAATATCCCTTTGTTCTCTGAAGTAGGCTGCACAGTGGGTTTGCCTATTACATGCTTGCTTTTTGCATACGCCCCTTTTCAGACTTTTGCTTGACTCTCTTGGGTGCTGACTTTTTTTTATTCATTCTTGATTTGTTGATTTCTTCCTTTGGTAAAAGACCTCAAAGTTTGGCGCACAGATCCTGGCTCCATCTTCGACATTGATCCCCTGGAAGACAATATTCAGTCTAGAAGTCTACATATGCTCTCTGGTACTGCTTACATTTTGAGTTCCTCCCCATTTACGTGGTTTTGTCCTCAAAGAGAAGCTACTGTGAGCTGTGGAGTCTCATTGTGCCGTTTGTGTAGTGTGAATTTTTAAGTTTGGGATTTGAAAAACTGAAAAAGTTGCTGTGCTATTTAATATACCATTAATCATTTATGAAAACAAAACTTGCAAAAGGGCTTTTTAATATATCCTAGATTAGTTTGTTCTAGATTTATTTTAAAGGTGTCTAGAGCTTACTTACATCCCCTTTCTATTAGTGAATATGATTTTAGAGGTTTTCTGGGCTTTCAAATGCAGCTCTTTGGACTGCACTAAACTGCTAAGACATAAAGGAGATTTGTTTCATGAAAAACGCAACATTTTAAAGGTATAGTTCTTTAAAGACTTCTTTAATTAAGAATTCTATGTAAAACAGTGGGGAGATTTTCTATATAGTATCATAAATGTCTTAAAATAGATTTTCACGTATCCTTAAAATTTATCTCTGAGTTTTTAGAAAATGCAAAATTTGTAGTTTACCTAGGAAGTTTATTTGACTTTTAACTTAGACTGCATGTTTATAATTAAAAGCAAAACCCAAATGGTTTGGATGTTTGCGTATAGTGATAGCATGGGTTGACTTTTCAGACTTTCAGACCACATTTAGCAAACTGAAGATTTGACAGTTATGCAAGTATTTTAAAAATATAAATAGATATATCATTTAGGTCTTACTCTGCCCCCTGATTTACACTCCACGTTTAATTGTTGACATTAACAAAATTGAAAGCCCAAGGCAAAGTAGGGATTCTAATATTTGTATAGTTAATTTGATCTACATAATCAGCCAAATTGTATTTAATTTTCTAAAAATAAAGGCAACAAATGCTGTATCCTTGGTGATATTTGAAAAGAATTATTTATAACCAAACCTTTTGTTTGATAGAAGTTTACTAGTTTGCCAGTGTTTTCTTAGTTCTTGTCAATTTCCCATCCCTCATCTCTCCTTTAAAATTTAGACAAAAAATGAGTATAAATAATCATTAAGTCAATTATATAGTTGATGCAATGTGTGCTGAAGTTTGGGAATAGGTGACTAGAATTTCTAATACCTGAGCTTTTGGATTGTAATTTAATAAGGGATTATTTTTCTTGTTAAATTTTTAAGTAATTTTTTTGTTTCCTTTGTTCTTCAAGTCACTTAATCACAAGTATGAATATTTTCCCTCCAATATAGAAAAGGCGAATCATTATAGGAGACAACGGTCTCGATCTCATTCGAGCAGTACTTTTGGTACAGGTCTGGGAGATGACAAATCAGAAATATCCGAGATTTACCCTAGCTTTTCGTGCTCCAGTGAGGTAACAAGACCGTCTGATGAAGGAGGTATCAGACGTTAACCACTCTCAGAAATTTTTTTTAATGTGCCACAAGCGTGTCTTTAACAAATTTGTCACTTTTGCGCAAGCGTTTGGCCTGGGTGTATCTGAACATTTTAAATTATGTTTAGAAAGTTGAGTCTTTTTTTTTTTTTTTAAACTACTAATTTGCATTTTTGCATGCTTGTTTTTCCTGTCTTACTTCACTGTTTTTGCTACAAATGGATCTTTAATGACAACAGGGTCTTGGGTTCTGCTACGTGAGTTTGTTTCACAGGAGTTATATGTGATGGATATACACAGCCAGAGTGGAAACTTGAGTTCTACAGAGTTTGTATCTGATTTCCATTAAGGAAAATCAATCTTTCGGTTATATTTGAGTGGCTAAGAGGTTGCTATGAATTTGTGTGTTTAAATATTGATTTACAGCTGCAGACAGAGTTAGATCTTGCCAAAAAGAAATGGAGTATGTACTTGGGATATGAGATTTTTTTTAATGGAAAATACTGTTGATTGTTAATAATCTTCTCTGTATTTTATATAACCATACTTTTCCTCTACCTTCTCCTGTTTTCTGCATCCAAGCTGGTGGGTTAGGTCTAGAAATTGGTAGTTGAAATTGTTTTGGATGTTAACTACTCCTGCTGATAAAGCTGTTGTTAAAGGTTGAGACTGAGGTATAACTTCGGTTTAGTGACATGGGGAGGGAGAGAGTAGTGAGCACAGAAGAACAAAAGGAAAACTGAATTTCCTTTTCAACCAAAGTCCATAGGGCTGAAATTGCTGAGGCAGGAGATTTTGAAGTTGAGCAGTTTAACATCTTGGGGGAACATGTAATGGGACTGAGGACCTGATGAAACTATGAAATCTCTTGTAATTGAGTAATTGTTTTTTTGCATTCATAGGAAAACACCTATGAGAATAAAATCAGTTATAGTCAATACGTCTTAAATTATACATTCAGACTGGCCCTACCTTGGTAGAAAGGTTTTTCTTTTCTTAAATTTCAGATTTGTTGAGGTATAATTGACATATAAAATTGTAAGATATTTAAAGTATACATCGTGGTGGTTTGATGTATGTGTACGTTGTGAAGAGATGTCCCCCCACCTAGTTAATTAGCACATCCATCACCTCGCAGATTTATCTTTTTTCTTCTTTTTTTTTCTTTTGTTTTTGGCAGGAACACTTAAGTTCTACTCTGTCAGCAAATTTCATTTATACAATACAGTGTTATCAACTATAGTCACTGTGTTATTCTTTAGATCCTTGGATCTTATTCACTGTATAGCTGAAAATTTGTACCCTTTTACCAATCTCTCCCTATCTCCCGCACCCCCCAACCTCTGGCAACTACTACAGACATGTGTCTGCTTATCTAACAAAGGATTCAGTAACTTTTTTTTTTCTTTGGACTTAGGGTTGTTGATTTCTCCCTTCAGTGTCCTCTGTGGCTCTAGAGGTACAGAATAATGTTGATGCCTGATGAGATAAATAAAACCCAAAGCAAATACGAGAACAAATTTCGATCAACCTTATTTAACTTCACTCAGTTCAGTGTACTGGAGCTGATGTCTCTCGCAAATGCGGCGCACCTTAGTGTTTGCTTCGTCAGGGACCCTTTTACTTCATGTCTGTACACACAAACAAGGCATTCATTCATTTACTCACCAAATGTTTGAGTGCTCTTTGTACAGCAGCCAAGAGCTCGGATCTGGCAATGCATACGGCACTGAGCAGCAGAGATATGCATCTGCTCTAAGGGGCTTGGAGTCTGGGGCGGGGTGGGGGGGGGCCCTGACATTGAGCAGATATTTACCCAAGTAATATATAATTATGGACTCAGTAAGTGCTCTGAGGGGAGGTCATGGGGGCCACAAAGGGGGGACTCCATCTGGCCTCAATGTCAAGGAAGCCTTCCCCAGGGTAGGAAGATTTGAGCTGAGATGGGAATGCTAAATGGAAGTTAGCTAGGCCAAGGGGGCTGTGGGAAAATAATGTTTCTCCTTGAGAGAACAGAGCACAGAAGTGGTGCATCAAAGAGACATTCAAATGGAGGCATCGAGCAGGCAGGCAGAGTCCACAGGAGGAGGCCGCACTGCAGATAAGTGCAGAAGCCATCACCTGTGTCCGTGATCAGGCCTTGGATGAGTCTATGCAGAGAAGGAGAATTTGAGACCCCTCTGGCAGGTTCCTCGGCTCCTTCCCCGCCAGGTTCGCGCATCTCCAAATTCCACTGGCTCCTCGAAGGCTGCATTCTAAAAACCTACTGCTGTTGGTTTATCTCCTCTTTCTCCTCTCAAGCCACCACTCCTTTTCTTCCTAAGTATTTCTAGCAAGAGGACCCTACACTATGCCAAACTGCCTAAGAAAACGTCTCCGTTAAAAGAAAGTACACATAAATATTCTTGCACTTATACAAGAATTTGGGGAAGAGTAACACATGGTTAAGAGGGAATGATTACATTTTTTAAAGTGGAGGAATTTCAGACTCCATGAAGGTGGTAGGGGGAGATTTTTTGACAGGAAGGAGTGTCTCAGTAGCTTAAATAATGCCTTGTAAGAAAAGCTGACTCCTCGAAGGCATTTATAGCCTGTCATTCTCAGTTACCTGTTACAAGGCCTGTGTTCGGTGACATTTCCAATTTCGGAAACTAGGTATTGAGGTATGAAGCAAAAGTAAAGATGTACCAATAAGTTTTATAACATTAACACAAGTGGTGGCATACCCACAGGGTATCTGAGTTAATTCAAAAAGATTTTAGAATACCTGGGAATACGCTTCTAATTTTATTTATTTTAAGTGAAGCACATCACATTCTACTGATTGGTACTTTATATCTGTCTGTATTCAAATGATCAGTGACGCATCTAACCTAATAAGTCCAAAACCACCTTCCCCGCAACATCTGCTGCTTTTCCAGGCTTCCCACCTTGCTAAGTAGGAACTGCAACTTTCCAGATACGGACTTCAAACCCTTAGAAATCATCCTCCACACTTGTCTTTTACTCCCATCCACATCCAAACCGTTAGCAAATCTTGTCAGCTCTCCCGGGAGAAATATATCCAGAATCTGACCCCTTGTGCCCACCTCTGCCCTCGCTGCTTGTTTCAGCGACTGCCCTCTCTCCCTCGGGTCATCACAGAAGCTTCCAGACTAGTTTTCTGCTTCTGCTCTTGCCACCCTGAGGCACCAACCCTCTGCCCTGGTCTGTTCTCCACGTGGCAACCAGAGCATCTCTTTGAAACACAAGTTAGATCATGTTATTCTTTTGCTACCATTTCATTCAGAGTATAACCCAAATCCTTACCGTTGCCCTACAGGGCCCGCACCTGATATGGGCCCTGACTGCCGTCCTGAGCCATTTGCTGCCGTTTTCGGTAGACTCGTCCACTCCCGCCATCCTGGTCTCCCCGCTTTACTCACACCTTCCAAGAAAGCGCCCACCCCGGGCCTTCACATCTGCTGTTCCCCCTGCTTGGGAAACTCCCCCTCCTGCCACACCCAAGGTGTGTGCTTGCCTGCATCCGTTTTGCTTCATGTTTCTGCTCAGATGTCACTTTATCAGAGAGACCGTCTCTAACTACCAGAGATAAGACGGCACCCCTTCCCATTCTGTCTGGCCCTTTACTCTTTCTTCATAGCACTTGACACCTGAAATATGTATTTATTTGTTTATGTGCTTGTCTGCCTCTTCCTCACTGGGATAGACGCCCCACAATGGCTGGGATATTGGCTATTTTGTATACTACTCTGTCTCCAGCTCTTAGAATAAGCACTCAGCAAATACTTGGTGAATGAATGAAATGGTCAAATTAATATTTTTTTCCACTCATGCCACTTCACTTTTTAAACAAATTGAAATATAATTGACATACAACATTGTATTATTGTAATACATTGTAATAATTGTAGGTGTACAAAAATTAATATCTTAAAAATTAGAACTGCATATATAAATACATGAGTTTTTTTAGAAATTAAAATTCTGTTGTGGAAGCCTTTCAAGAAAATTCTTCCATTTTTGTTTTGATGATGTTTTGATATGTTTCAATGACATTAAAGCATAGCTGAAAAAAAAACCCCCTAAAGTGGAAACATTCCCAGGGTATTTTCTTTTCTGGTCAGGAGGCAAAGAAGTAGTATCCATGATGTCTTGGTTGCTTTGAAATTTGGGGTCCCCTTTGAAATGTGTATTACACTGGGCCCTGGTAAGGAGGTGCTGAGTGACTGCATAGGAGGAGGAAACTTTCATGGTGATGAGAGCTGTTTGCTGAAAACCTTTAGTGTCCTTAGTTAACCATATGCATTTGTTTAAATACTATTCTAGAAATTGGAAAGAATTTTAGAACAATACTTGTTAGTGGTAAGATGAAGAAAAACAGGGAATGTTCGTATTGAGAGATGCCATCTTTTTTCTTACAAATTTTTTTTAAATCTCATTAATAGCTTTTTAATATGATTTTTTAAAAAATTTATTTACTTATTTTATTTATTTATTTTTGGCTGTGTTGGGTCTTTGTTGCTGCGTGCGGGCTTTCTCTAGTTGTGGCGAGCGGGGGCTGCTTTTCATTGCAGTGCGTGGGCCTCTCATTGCGGTGGCTTCTCTTGTTTCAGAGCACGGGCTCTAGGCACGCGGGCTTCAGTAGTTGTGGCACGTGGGCTTCAGTAGTTGCGGCACGTGGGCTCAGTAGTTGTGGCTCGCAGACTCTAGAGCGCAGGCTCAGCAGTTGTGGCGCACGGGCTTCGTTGCGCCGCAGCATGTGGGATCTTCCTGGACCAGGGCTTGAACCCGTGTCCCCTGCATTGGTAGGTGGATTCTTAACCACTGTGCCACCAGGGAAGCCCTTTCTTCCAGATTTTATTGATTTCTTTAAATTTAGATTGGAATTTTGTATGATAAAATGTGTTATGTCCTAGAAAGGTGTCCTTTAGTATTGGGCTGTCTTCCCGCCTTTGAGGTGACGTGTGTGGCAACACGGTCCCATGGTGGACAGAACACTGTGTGGGGGCAAGAGACCATCCCGCTCTCCCACTGCTTGGTCTGGGTTCTCGGGAGGTCACCTAACCTTATCAAGCTCGGATTCCACATCTGTAACAAGAAGGATGTAGAACAAGTAGCTTTTCTATTCTAAGATACTTTACATTTCCTAAGCTAAGTGCCGTAAATTAAATAAACTCCTTTTTCTTTCTCTTCTTTCTATGTATGAGAATGTGTTTATGTCCTGAAGGTGACCTGTTTTACTTTTTGAATTAAATGGCTGGGCAGTTATGAGAGTCATAGTTTCAGGGTCCTTTTTTCTGAGTTACAGGAAATTTAGCTTGTTAGGACAAAGGGTTAAACAATCAGCTCATTTCCTTGAGGCAGAAGTACAAAGTTTTCATCATTCACATTTGGTTTTCATGAGCATTAACATAAAAGCCTTCTCCTTTACATTTTTATCATTGTTTTAGTTATGCATTTCTCATAATGTTTTCCCATCTTGCTTTGATTGCTGAATATTTTCATTGTCTTATGTGATTATTTTGGGCTTTCTTTAGTTTTCGGTCTACTTTCTGAGGTATTACATTACCAAAGGGTTTGCATTTTCCGTATCTACTGTGTTCCTTCGATTCAATAAAGGAGGCTTTTATTTAAATTTCATCTAATTTTGTTTTGATTCTTGAATAGTATTATTTGAAATTATCTTTATTGCCTTCTGGTATTCGATTAGGTTAACTTATTTTCATTTGACACACAGTTTCTTGAGTGGAAACAATCCTGATGGTTTCTGTTTATTTCACTGTGAAGTTTTCTTTGATCTCTGTGTTTGTCTTTAGGTCACTTACCAGCAACATGTATTTGCCTTCTGGTACTGCTTTGTATTCCTTTGGTTTTCCTTAATTCACAGTGTTTTGTATTGCTGGTATTTTTATGTGTTTGCCTGTCTCACCCAATATTTACCCTTCTCAGTTTGAACTTGTGTTCAGTTTTGCTTCAGGTATTTTATGTGTTTCTGTTTTCCTCTGGAGCATAAAGAGGATGGGGGTGTGACAGGGAGGAAACCCAGAGGCACTTTTCAAAGCAGACATTGTCAGTGTTCCAGCCTTGTGAACTTTTCCATTTTGCTGTGAAAGAATCTTATTGGTATGACCTAGTCCTGCCTTAACTGGTGGAAAACAAGTTTCTGAGTTCTAGGACAGCTCCAGCTGTGCTGTGCTTATAGCACCCCATCCCATGTAACATGTCCTCAAAAGAGGTTAGGTTGCAAGAGACGCTTCAGTACATCCTGGAATGCTCAGTTATTGCCCATACGCGTGCCAAGAGGGCAGTGCACCAATTAGGTAGCCAGTAGCCCTGGTAAACACCCATAACTCCATCTGTTTATTCACCAAACATTTATCTAGTATTTCCCATATGTGTGAGATGCTGGAAACAAAAAAAATAAAAAATATACTTATTGTCTTCAGAGAACTTGCGTTCTGGTGGGTGAACCAGATACATAAATCCACTGTGCTCAGGAAGGCCTTATGATAGAGTAATATAAAGAGTTAGAATTAGCCAAGCAGAGAAATGGGAAAGAAGTGTTTTAGGAAGAGAGGTAGCATATGAGAGAGAACACAGCACATTGGAAACCTGGTGTGTTTTGGCATATCTTGAGCCCAGGGGCTGTGTGTCTAGGAGATGGGCTGAGGAAGGCCAGAACCACAGTGTGGGCAGGGCTGAGCCAGTGTCTCTTCAGAGACAGGGTTCTGCTGAATATGATTTCTGGGCATTTATCCTTGGGCTTTATCGTGCAGGAGATTTAGAGGCTATTTAGAGGGCCAGTTACCTAGACTGGAAGGTAATTGAGTCTCTGCCTTGGAAGTTTTAATCCACTTTGGGAGCTTGTCTAAGCATCCAGTCTGCATTGGATGATTTAGACTCTACCAAGAGACTTGACTCCTTGGGCATCAAACAACCAGAAGGCCTTCTTATCAGTCTTCTGGAAGGGTTAATAGTGTAGAGACAGCATTGCGGATTTTTATTTCAAACATCACAACCACTCTTACTGTTGACATTTGTCATTTGTGTAGAAGAGCAGAAACACTAAAACTCTAACGACTCCCAGACTCCAGACAAAATAGCCAACAGCTGGATGTTTAATACACATCTTAAATCTTATGTCTGGAACCAAAATTTTATTTCCTGTCTTCCCCACAAAACAAACAAACAAACAAACAAACATCTGTTCTTGCCTTTGTTCACCATCTCAGCTGATGACACACTCCTTCACCCTACTACTCAGGCAAAAACTGTGGCTTCATCCCATTACCTTTCTTCCTCTCACACTTCACATCTAAGCCATCCGTAAGCCTGTCGACTCTGTCTTCAAAATGTATCTGCCCCTCATCCAGCCACTTCTCATCACATCCACTGCACCCCGAGTGAGTCACCATCCTGTCTCCTTGAGATCACGGAAATCAGCTCCTGGTCTTTGTAATTCCATTCTTACCCCATCGGTCTGGCCTCCACCTGGCTGCCAGTGACCTTAAAAACTTGCACCTGATCCCATTACATCTTTGCTCAAAATAATCTAATGGCTCCAATCACACATATATAACCAATGTCCCAGGTGTGATTACCATTTAGATAGTTGGAATAACATAACTACACTTACTACACTGGGAGAATGAGGGAAATGGGAAGTAAGTATTGAAAGAGGTGTTGGAAAGTAGGTGAGGTACAGGTTTGGTGAAAGAGAAAGAAAGTTGCCTCTTCAAGAGTGGAAAGAAAATAGAAAATACCTAACAGTAAAAATAAGGAAAGAGCATTTTAAACCCCCAGCCCTTAGCAACTGCCATTCTATTCTTTGCTCTATGAGTTTGACTATTTTAGGAACCTCATATAAGTAGAATCATGCAGTATTTGCCCTTCTATTTGCTTAGTATAATGTCCTGTAGGTTCATCCATGTTGTTGCAAATGGCAGGATTGCCTTCTTTTTTAAGGCTGGATAATAATCCATTGTGTGTGTATACCACATTTTCTTTTTCCATTCACCTGCCAATAGTCATTTGGGTTGCATGCATGTCTGGCCGCAGTGAATACGGGACCACAGATGTCTCTTAGAGATCAGTGAAATGCAGATCTCTTCAAGATCAAATGAGATATCACCTCATCTGTTAGGATGGCTATTACCAAAACAAAACCAAAACCAAAAAAAGATAAGAGTTGGTGACGAAGTGGAGAAATTGGAACTCTTACGCACTGTTGGTGGGGATGTAGAATGGTGCAGCCACTATGGAAAACAGTATGGAGGTTCTCCAAAATGTTCTAGATATGTTCCAGCAATCCTACTTCTGAGTAGGATTCATAACTCTTTTTTACTACCTGACATTTCATTATGTATTAATTAGTTTGTTTGTGTAGTGTCTATGTTTCCCCCAGAATATAAACTCTATTAGAACAGAATCTTTCTGCATGCTTGGTTCTCTATTCTATATCTAGCACCTAGAACAGTACTTGTATTAGACACTCAGTAAATATTGTTAAATATATAAATATATTCAAATTAAATCTGATCTGAAATATAAAGAAACAGCTTTGTTGCATGTGTTAAATCACTAAAACTTGGCATTAGTCTTTAATTTATTAGTGTCTAATTAAAGTTACTTTGACCTGAGAGTAACAGTGCAATAATAATCCTTATTATAACTTTTTAAAAAGCAGTCATGAAGGATGTATCACCAGAATGTAACCTTGTGACCTGTGTTTATTACAAAACCTGAGTCAGCTAATGACCTTTCATAACCAAGAAATCAGTTAATTATTCCTACGTTAACACTTTCATTCTCATATAAATACTTCTCTCTCAGTGTTTTGCTTGTTTATTGAGGACATCTGTCCTCAGTAGGGACTCAATAGAGTAGAAGTGCCCATGAGAATTCTGAAATTCATACCTTCCATGGCTTCTGTCTCAGTGTACTCTAGTTTATTGTTCAATCATGAACTCCGTGGAGACAGAATAGAATGTGCCATGTGGCTTTCCTTCCAGAGCCTGGCACAGGACTGCGGGTGATCAGTGAAGAGCGAAAGCAAGTCATCGCTTTCCTAGGCTCAGCGAAGACCACTAGGATCTGCCTTAAGCTCCTAAGGACAATAGCTGTCATTCAAAGCTGAATTTGCCATGAAACTGGGAACAGAAATGTTGAACGCAGGCGCAGTAATAAACTCCTAATATATTTTGAAAGGGATGGATTGTATCCAACCAGCACTGTTGCCAAATCTCTTTTAATATGAATAGTGTCCATAAAGTCATAATCCTTTGCCCAGTATTCACATTAATTTTTCTGTTGATTCTCTTTTGCCATTGAAAATCTATTTCTTATGATTTATAGATGCCATTTTGTCCCAATTTCATGTTATTGGCTTTCAGTGATGAGCAATTTTAAAATTAGATAACCAGAACAACCTACAAGAAAATACACTCCAAATTTTAAACTCTTTGCCATCATTTGAAATAAACTCTCCAGTAATTCTATGTTCGCCACTAATTCAGTTTTCTGATTACTGATTGACAATCCCTTGAAAAAAATCCAACTCCTTCCCAGCCTGACTTCTGTAAATAAAATACATTCAGTACGAGAATCCCAGTTGTATTATTTCCCTTGTATATTTGACTGTTATTTCCGATCGAAATTTGAGACGTTTGCTAGCATCTGTCAAAAAAGTGATGGTTTAGTATCTTCATTTAAGTTTAGGAAGATTTAAGGAGTTGATGATTGAAATATGAAATTTCTGTGATGAAAACTAATCTATAAGAAAACAAATATTCCTTTATAATATAAAATCCAATTAGTAGAATATGACAATTATATTTAGCCATCTAGGCAGTACATCTAGCCTAGAAAAAAAAGCACACAATGTAAATTGTTAGAAACTTTTAGTTAGTTCTGTTACTCCCCCAAGAAAAAGGTTCAGGACTGACTGAATTTGAAGTCCTTAGAGAAGCTCATATTCCTAGTATCAATAGACTTGGAATGAAAGAAACGTCATAAGTTTCCTTTTCTGAGTGTGAAGTTGGGGAAAGGATCAAATACTAATGAATAGCACTTGTTCCAAGATGCACATGTGTCTTTCATTGATTTGCCAAAATTAAATCAAAGGGTTCCATATGTGTCTGAAGGAGAACCATCTGACACTTAAAGTAGCAAACAATAAAACTTTAAAAATATATTTCCTGTGAAGCTGAGTTGATTGGGAAAAAGAGAAGGTTTGATCATCAGGAAGGATATAAATGTGGCTATAGCATATGTGTCAAATGAGTAAACTTTGGAAGAGCTTTATAAATCGTTAAGTGGCGTACATGTAAAGGAGAGAATAGGTATTCTTGGTTTTTTATTTCTTATTTTGTTTATTATTTATTATTAGGTACTGTTAAACATTAGCAATGAAAATGGAAATGGTAGCTTTTGTTTTTTATGGATCAAAATTGATGTCCAAGTTGGATACTAGACTGAGTGTACGTATATTTACATTTCTGTCTTGCACATAAAACAGTCAAGTCGTAATGTTATCTTTGTAGTCACGAATTTCCCTGTTCTCCCCCAACTTCCTATTTCATCTAGGTGCCCACATCCTCCCGCCCCAAGCCCCAGGCTAGTAGGTCGTGAGGGTTGGATCCTGACTTTACAGGAACTACTTAAGATGTCCACGGGCTGATACAGCTGGGCGATGTATCGAGTTTCTGCCTTTCGTTTGCTCATTAGCTCCTGTTGCCTGGGCTCGTTGTCATGTGCCGTTTCTCTTGTGACCAGATTTCCTATTTCTTATTGTGTGATCTCCCTCCCCCCAAATATTCCTGATCTGTCCATGCTGAATTTCTCAGACATTCTGGTTCTTGATCTTTATCTTATGCCATATACCTGGCCCATGTGTACCGAACTTATTGTTTACTAGTCTCTCTGTCAAGCTCTTTCCTAGACCCTGTCTCAAGGTCCTTATACTTGTGTGATCAACAACGACCCGTTGCTCACCTCCCTACCTGACTGTGACGCTTCATACCTGCCTATTTCACCAGCCCCTGCCACTCACCTTGAACTTAGAGCTTGGGCTCTGGGAAAGCCAGACAATCCTTTAACACTCATTTTCCCACATTTCCCTAACTTCAAATCATGTCAGGAACACATTGAGTCAGTTTCATAAATGTTCATTGGTTGAAGAAAACATACCTGCTCATTCACAAATGTAATCAATACTGAGACATGTCTAGATGTGATATTTAGTGTGGGTTATCGCTAGGGGAGTCTAATGTAAAACTATTCAAGAACTCCTCGTGGATCGATGGTATTCCTTAAGGGTCAGTATCTGAATTGATTAGTGTGAGAATAAACTAAATGCATAGTCCAGTTTTAAGTCTTTGAGAATATATTACGTATATCGATCCAACAAGTATTTACAGAATTGCCTCTTCAATAGTGTAATGAGATTTTCTTTCACTGTACTTGAATGATGATGAATCTTGCTATATAAGATTGATTTACACAATATCAGCAGTAGTGGTCACTGAGGAAAATTGGGATTTGCTATGAGCTGACTTTTCAGTCATGGCATAATTTGTGTGTAAAAGCTAGTCTCGGTGGTATGGCTTACCTAAATGGAAACAGCGCCCCCATCTACCTGCTATCCTTAAGTTCTTTATTGATTTCATCTTATCAAAGAACTGCCCCAAATTATATAGTTATGTCAGGAAACCACATACATATCCACACTGTACATTCCTTGGTTTTCTTTTTTGACTTGTTTTGAGGGATCATGTACGTATGCCTGTAGACACAGATACATGCCATATGGATTTTGTGCCATGAGAATATTATTAAAGACTCTCTAATCTGGGGCAGAAATTATTTCCTTTTCCATCAGTGACAGACCTGCTCGTATTTGCGGTTTGGGTTATGGTTACAAGTTGGGAAGTTTATTCTGGCTTTGATAGCTAAAAATTAGAAATAAATCTGAGAAAAAAACTACGCAAGTTGAAATTCAAATCTAAATGTAGGAGTAAATTGGCTAGATTATTCTGAAGCAAAATAGCAGACATTCTTCAATCCAAAGTGCTCAATTTCTATTCAAACCACATTACATCTTAGCTCAGTTCTGTCAGAGAAGATCCACAGACTTACGTTTTCTAGAGAAAAAACAGCTTTGAAATCAAAACGTATTGCTTTTCTGGGCTTTTGAGAGTAATTAAGTGTAACTGGCAGATAATTTAAAATAAAACTAATTTTGTGTCTTTTTCAACATTTAGGAATTGCAGAGTCCCAAAACAATATTTTAGAAATTCTTGCTTGAGACAACTAAGCCAAATATATAAATGAAATGGTGAAATGTAATGTATGTATGCATGGTTCTAAAAAGTACGTAACATATATATGTTTCCTTTTGCGGTTAACAGGTAATTAGGAATCTTTAAATAGCCAACTTATATTTGATTGAAGCAACATTATAAGTCTATCATTTAAGTTTAGGGAAGAAAATAGTTAAATAGTTTCCTGGACTTAATTGTATTTTCAGTTAGATTCTTTGAATGTCTGCGGGAGTAGAGCTTGTCACTACTCTGATGATGACTTAAGGCAGTAACATTTTTCAGGCAGTTTCTACAGAATGACTTTGAAAATTGTTAGGTGGCGTCATGATGGGGGTCTTCGCCGCTCAGTGGGAAAGTGGTTGATTCATACTAGGAGACGTGACTTGAACATAGACCTGAAATTATTCATACAGGATGAGGTGACTGAATGACAAGCGCCCTAGGTAACGTAGGATAGCATTGGCAATGGGAAGAAGAAGCAAAGGTTAAACATGTGCGCACACACACACACTCCAGAGAATTATCAGATGCCAAAATGACCCTTAGAAGAAATCTAAAAGCCGTCGCTCCAGAAGTGATGCTACTGTCTGTGATTTGAGCTTGCTTTTCCAAAAGTGAATGAATTATTCTCACTATAATTCCTTCCAGGGATGTCCTGGCACACCTCATCAACCACAGACACAGAAACTTTTTGTGGGGTTTGTACCCCAGCGTTTACCACAGAAAAGTCAGTGACAAGTAGAGTTGCCCCTGTGAGCGTGAGAAGCCTGCTTTGCATATCTCCCCATTAAACCTCTTTCTTTCTTCGTTCCCTCCCTCTAACTCCTGTCTGCCCCACTGGCAGGAGTGCGTGGCTGATGCTGACTCTTCCGACTTCAGGGCAGGTCCTCCCCACTCCTAGAAGCTCCTCTCCAGACCATAGCGCTCTTCCACATTTCTGAATTCACAATGCTTATTTGTAAATTAACCTCATGCTATCTTGTCATTTCTTCCATGATCATTTTGGTGTGGTACAGCCCAGAGTTTGGTTTCTGGAGTCAGACTGTTGGCATTTAAATACTAGCTCCTGCATAGCTCTGATATTTTTGACCAAGTTATGAATCTTGCTAACCTTCAGACTCTCTGTCTGTAAAATGGGCATTTACCATCTGTCAGATGGTGACGATTCCACCAGCTCACGCACGTGACACTCTAGGCACAGGGCCCCACGTGGCATAAGGAGAGGGACCGACCGTGCCAATTTGCCCGAGACTAAGGAGGTTCCTGGGAAGCTGAACTTTCAGTGTGAAATCCGAGAAAGTCCCAAGCAAACTGAGTTAGTCCTCCTAGTTGTAAGCATTTCATTTATATTATTCAAATTTTATCGTATTCATATTTTGTATTCCTTGGGAATCCTATGTTACATCTTTCCCCCATTAAGGTTCACAGAGGCGCATACCTAGGTGCTTAAACATCTTCATGAGTACTGCATTTTCTTAAAGGAGGTTTGCAGTACTTTATAGTAATAAAATTCATAAAACACTGGAAAATTAAAACAAAGATGACATGGGAGTCTAGAAGGAGAAATTGTTAGGAATGTAGCATTGGCTTGAGAGATAATTTTTGATTTTGCAAAGACATTTTTTTAAATGTATCCCAAATGCCTAGAACACTGCAAATAATAAAAGAGGTTAACGATTACCTACAGGAAAACATCCTACACAAAAGAAAATATAATCACAGATTGCTACTGTTAAATCAAGAGATCAAGCAATCCCTAAGCGCGGTGTAGCTGCAGGGCTGTCTCGCCACACTGCATAAACCCAGCTGGTAAGAAAACAAAGAAACCTTTATACCCACGACACAGCAGGCAGCATGGGCTTCGTGTGGCCACAGTTCCCCTTGCCCCTCCACCCCCTGAGTCCCAAGGAAGAACGTGGCCGGTGGGTCATGGGAGCAAGCGCAGGTAGATGCTGAGCACACAGTGGATCTTTGTCACAGCTGAGAAGTGCTAAGCTTAGGAAGCTCGCAATCGTGTAAGGGGACCACTAGCAAACCTGCCCAACCTTTGCCCCACAGGGAGACATTATCTGTATCAGCCTGGTTAGGAAGCAAGTCTTCTCTGGGGAGGAAAGGGAGACTTTATTATTGCAAAGATGGTTCTTGGCTGCCCAGTCTTCCTTTCCTCTCAGATGGTGACCCGGAAGTGGGGACTTTATTAGTCCGCCCCCCCGTTACTGGTGCCACGTGGCTCTTGCCTCACCAGGAGTGTCAAATGTTAGTCCACACCCCCACCCCCCCCACCCCCGCCCCCAGTTATCCTGTGGTGAGCTTCCTCGTGGCTCAGCTTTCTTCCCACAATCCCCGGTTGCTTCTTGAGTCCTGGGTTAAACATTTGCCTCCACAAGTAGAAAAAAGTCATGGGGTGTGTGTGTGCTTTAGCCTGTTCAGCTGCTATAACAGAATACCATAGACTGGGTGGATTAGAAACAACACATATTTATTTCTCACAGTCCTGGAGGCTGGAAGGCAGAGATGAGAGTGCCAGCATGGTCAGGTCTGCTGAGGGCCCTCTTCTTGGTTGCAGACTGCCGTCTTCTCCTTGTGTCCTCACATGATGGAAGGAGAGCTAGCTAACTCTCTGGCCTCTTCTCATAAGGACACTTATCCCATTCATGAGGGCTCCACCCTCATGACCTAATCACCCAAAGGCCCCACCTCCAAAGACCATCACATTGTAGGGGGGCGGTTAGGATTTCAACATATGAATTTGTGAGGATACAGACATTTAGTCCATTGCAGGGGGAGAGAGGGAATTTGGAAGTAGCGTAAATAGGGTCACATGTGCCTCTAAATTTGTGTCAGGTGGAGAAGAAGGACACCAATAGTAGCTTAGTTGTTCTTCATCATGGCTGCCCATTTGAATCACTTGGAAGATTTAAAAAATAAAACACCAGTGTCTACTCCCTCCCACTCCCACCCCAGAGACTCTGATTTAATCTGGGGGACCTGGACATAGCATGGTTTTAAAATATCCCAGGTGAATTTAATATGCAGCCAGGGTTGAAACTCACTGCAAGTAACTGAATCCTCCTGTCTCCTCCTTTCCTTCCCACAGTTCATGGCCCATACTGGAGCTGAAAATGTAAAATATGATATAGTAATGATTGCTTTTATTTTTACATATGGCTTCCAAAGTTTGAGCAATATTTCATATCACAGTGACGACTGTGCCTGTCTCTAAAACTTGGTGGTTTTAACTCAGTGGTAGATGGTTTCACTTTTACGTTAAAGTCTGTTTATTCATAGTTTATTATGTAGCAAGGCTGTTTCTTAGGCAGTTGTCTATTCACAGCTTATCGTTAAAAACCAACAACTAAAACCTAGAGGCAGTCTGGCTTGTTTCTGTTTACTGCAGGGACGGAAAAGCATTTTCTATAGTGCTAGGAATTCTCTCAGATTAAAAAATAGCATCTTGTTGCTGGATTAGGCATAATTGTTGTGGATTTAGTACCCACTGTGGCTTGTGGAGAGAATCAGAGGCCACGAGGACTTGAGGCTCTGGCATGGAACTCTTGGTGGCACGTGCAAAAGCCATTTGACCAAACAGGTTCACATCATGGGCCTATTTTATTACCAGTTAGCTCAGCCACCTTGTTCATGGCCTACATGAGATCTAGTTAGGATCTAGCTCATTATTTAATATTTACTTCAAAACTAGCAGCATCTTCATACTTTCTCTTTTATGTTTATGTCTTCGTTCAGTTTAGCAATTTTCCTGTGGTTGTCTAAATAGAGATTTTTCTGTCCTAGAAAAAAAAAAAAAACACCTCATTAAGTTCTTTGACATGCATTAACTGATAAAACCATAGTCAAGTGTTAGAAAATATGATGATTTCATTGCACCTTGTATTCTTCATTGGAAAATTCCCGAGGGCTGATTTTCTCCTTATTCTAGATTTTTTAAAAAGTAAGCCTATGAGAAAAACCCCAAAATTATTTTCTCTGTACATTCTATGTCTGTAGTTAGCTAATTGCTACAGACTTAATGCTTTTGTCCCCCTGTCCAAATTCATATATTGAAATCCTAACCCCCAATATGATAGTACTAGGAGATGTAGCCTTTGGCAGGTGATTAGGTCATGAGGGTGAAGTCCTCATGAATGGGATTTAGTGCCATTATGAAAGAGACCCCACAGAGCTCCCTCACCTCCTGCCATGTAAGGACTCAGCAAAAAGATGGCCTTCTGTGAATCAGGAAGCAGATTCTCACCAGACA
Organism: Balaenoptera borealis; assembly: GCF_965194805.1. Taxonomy (NCBI): domain Eukaryota; kingdom Metazoa; phylum Chordata; class Mammalia; order Artiodactyla; family Balaenopteridae; genus Balaenoptera; species Balaenoptera borealis. The sequence goes on along the minus strand of NC_138866.1, from coordinate 170,511,421 downwards.
CCGAATCTGCTGAAGCTGTACTCTTGGACTTCCCAGTCTCCAGAACTGTGAGAAATAAATGTTTGTTGTTTAAGCCCCGCAGTTTATGGTATTTTTTTATACCCACCCCAGATGACCTAAGACATCAGTAAAGCACCATTTTTATGTTCTGCATTTGGAGTTTGGTCATATACTATTACTCTATGGTCATTGTGAGGCTGTCAAAACCTCCACTCCTTCTGTAATGACCTGAGACTTTTATTGTGGTGTCACTGTGCAGAGATGATTGTTCTGATGCCTTCCTGCTTAATCTCCCAGCCTCTGTATTTTTATTCTATAAAGTGGGAATGACACTTGTATTAGAGAGTTATTCTGTTAATTAAGGGGCAATATATAAAGCACCAGGCACACGGAGGACACTTCCATAATTCTCTTTCTCTTCTCCCATCTACTCTGGGTACCTCCGCCAGAGTGGACATTTTTGGGGGTGCTTTTTCTACTTTTAATTTGGGTGAATTTCTGTGGTTCATTTACTCTAATCTTTGTATGTTTACATGTATTCCCTTATTTTTCCAGTTTCAGATTTCTGAAGGCTCCTAAAAATTTTTCTTCCTCCATTTTTACCTTCTGTTTTATGATCTTCTTATCTACTTACTTCTTTCTTTATCTTGATTTTACCTCCTTCAATCATAAGAATAAGCCTTAATTAGAAAATATTAGTGTTGGCTGTTTATGTAAGAATTTATTGTGCACTAGAAGAGAGATTTCAGTTTTATAAATACTATAGGACATTTCAAATAGAGCCTGAAACCCTCAGAGCTTTAGTCATCTTCCAGACCTCTGGTCAATAAATCTTACCAATGTGAAATGAAAGTTGAGTCACACTTTTGTGTTTTGTTGTTGCCTTAGTATAATGAAAGCTACTGTTTTGTGGCTTTTATGCTATTGAAATAGAAACAGCTCAACCTCAAGACTCTTGGGTTGGAAGACCATCATACCTTTACCACCATCTGTACTAATGCCCATGGGTTAGGACTCCGAGCTTCCACAGCAAGGGGATGTGGGTTCAATTCCCTGGTCAGGGGGAGCTAAGATACTGTATGCCGCTCTGTGCGGCCAAAAGAAAAAAAACGCTCATACTGTCTGACCACTAGTTTAATAAGGAGGGCACTGTGTGTTTTTCTCTTTCATAAGAAGTACTTGTTTGTTGCAAAATTAGCCTAACATCTTGCTTTTGCAAAACCCATTGAATTCCATATTTTTGTGGACAATGTCTCATACTCACATGGAATAGCTATCTTTTACCCAAATCCATAATAAACCCAATTTCCAAAGCCATTACCTGAAATTTCCTTTTGCTTGTTTCACCTATGTTTCATAAAAAACATTCATGTAGCACAACAATAAAAAAGCAATGTTTGTGCCTCTTTTTAAATAGGAATTTGCTTTTAGTAAGTTGATTCCTCTGAGCTCTCAGTTATATTTTTCATAGTCTTAATAGGAGCTTCCAAAAATATCTTCTATTGTACCAGGTATAAGGTTGATAACAAGTTTGATAACCCTAAAGAGACTTGCGTTAAATAATGTAAACAGAGATGGAGATAGAAATAATCAATAAAGGCATGAGGAGAGACCATAAGGACAAGGTAATTTGTATTTACTCCAAGGTTTCTCATTCTAAACTCTCCTCTCTCCAACCCACACATGTTTAGGATAAATACCTTCTTCTCCTTCTGTATTTGACTGTAGCTACAGATTCCTTTTGAAGGTCGGATCTGAACAATTGAGTAGGCATGAAGTTTCATTTTTAAAAGCCAAAGTTAGAGAACACTTTTCTTTTTCTTCTTTTTTAAAAAATTTTTATTGGAGTATAGTTGATTTACAATGTTGTGTTAGTTTCAGGTACACGACAAAGTGAATCAGTTATACATATACATATATCCATTCCTTTTTAGATTCTTTTCCCATATAGGTTATTTACAGAATATTGAGTAGAGTTCCCTGTGCTATACAGTAGGTCCTTATTAGTTATCTATTTATATATAGTAGTGTGTATATGTCAATCCCAATCTCCCAATTTATCCCCCCCCCCATTTCCCCTTTGGTACCATAAGTTTGTTTTCTACATCTGTGATCCTATTTCTGTTTTGTAAATAAGTTCATTTGTACCATGTTTTTAGATTCCACATATAAGCGATATCGTATGATATTTGTCTTTCTCTGTCTGACTTAGTATGGTAATCTCTAGGTCCACCCATGTTGCTGCAAATGGCATTATTTCATTCTTTTTTATGGCTGAGTAATATTCCATTGTATATATGTACCACATCTTCTTTATCCATTCATTGGTCGATGAGCATTTAGGTTGCTTCCATGTCTTGGCTATTGTAAATAGTGCTGCAATGAACATTGGGGTGCATGTGTCTTTTTGAATTATGGTTCTGTATCTAGAGAACACTGTTAAATGACATTCTTGAGTTGTCAGTACTGATGGGTGCTAAACTGGGATTATCATGCACAACCTGTGTAAACATAAACGTGTTACAGCTGATGAGATAGCATATTTAAGAGTTTTTTCATCATTGTCCTTTCCTGATCGTTTTTTTCCCCAAAATATTTTAAGATGGTTGTGCGTGATTCTGTACATCAAAATTTAAAGACCATAGTTAAGTAGTGTAACAAAGGATTAAGTGTTTAATTCTTTATTTTAATTAATTGTCAAGGGTTACTTATTTAATCTTAAGTATTTACAAATAGATCAAAATAATAATGAAGAAATGACTTTTTTAAATGGATAAAAACCAGTTCAAGACTGCTAGCCTGGGGATGCAGTTGGAGTCATTGACTAATAATGTATTTAAGGAAATGCCCTAAGTATCCTGAGCCATCTCCTTAATTGGGCAAAGGACAGATGTCCAAGGCCATCACTGCTCTAGGAGGGCAGTTAGTTTTGTCACTCCTCTTACGCCTGCGTGCTTTGAGCATAGTGGACAGGGATTATTGTTAACATGCATGCAAGCTTACTAAGTGACAGGAAGTGTAGTAAGCTCTGTGCGTGCATGAAGTCTCTTCAATACTTGCTGAGAGTCAAGGGAGTAAATAAATGAATGGTCATTGCTTCCAGCTTCCAACACAAGAAAAAGCTCTTTTACTCAGCTAGTTAAGTAGGTCTAGATATTTATGGGAATTTCAGTATTTTTTCTTCATGAGTGAATTATGACAACATCCTTGACATCTATTGACGTTAATATTCAAATTGAGTTGATCATGTTAAAAAGTGCTGTTCTCTGAAGTATTTGATGTTTAATCACTTTATAATATACTACAATCCAAGTAAAGATCTTTCTCGAGAAAGACGTTAAATAAACACAGTTGTAACAACATTGTAATATGAATTAATTCAAGAACTATTTTAAAAATCCCCATTTAACCTAATATCATTATTGTCTGGAGAACAGTTTAATGATTTGTAATTTTCTGATGATTAAACTTCTTTAAAGTTTGATGTTCTCATATATCATTAGAATGAGTGTGCCACTTATAAAATATTAAATATTCATAATACCCAAGAATTACATCTGCTTTATTCTTTTATTATAACTGTCCTGAATAAATCAACCCATGATAATTACTTTATATACTCAACCTGATTGAACAAAGATGGCAACCTATTGTGGGTTTTTATAGCACATATATCATAAAAGTTTTGCTAGTGCATCATATAATTATTCAAACCACAACGAAGGGCATGCCTACTAAAATACCTTCATTTATAGCCCATGATTCTGGTTACAAATACTTAAACACACACTACTGATGTTGTAGGGTTTTATCTAGCTTCTGTATTGGTTTCTCTAGAATTCAGTTTTCTTCAAAACAGTAACTATGTCTTTTGAATGTCATTAATTAGTGGTGAGAACAGCACAAACTAAGTGAATACTATCTTTTTTTATGTATTATAGAAGGATAATGTTTATGAAATTCTTTAAGTGGTTTCGTTCCTCAGGCTTTCATAACATTATCCAGCTAACTTATAGCCAAAAATAAAATGGATAATTCATAGTATTCTAAGTAAAATTTTCTTTTAAGGCTTAACAAACATTTGTTGCTAAACATATGCTATGTTTACCATCTTTGTAAAGGTAATATTCAACAGTATGTCTCAAAATATTGAAAGCACCCGTTATTAAATATCCTGTGAAAACACTTATACCCTGTCATTGACAATCCAATTAAATTCCTTTAAATTTCTTTTTTTTTTTTATTGAAGTATAGTTGATTTATAATGCTGTGTTAGTTTCAGGTGTACAGCACAGTGATTCAGTTATGCATATATATGTAAACCTGTTCTTTTTCAGATTCTTTTCCCTTATAGGTTATTATAAAATATTGAGTATAATTCCCTGTGCTATACAGTAGGTCCTTGTTGTAAATTCCTTTAAATTTCTAATTTTTATTTTGGAAAATACCTACAAGGATCACATGGCCAAATGAAAACAGGATTTTGTTAAGGGATTGTGGGAAATTTTTGTTTTGTATTTGTGTTGTTTTAACATAGCATCTGCAATAGACTAATACAAATATTTCTAACATATTTAACTGCATGTTAAACTGATTACCTATATATGTCCTTAATTACTGAAATTTATACTGCTCTAGAGATCACTTATAATATCACTCTTCAAATTTCACATGACACTGAAAATGACATTTTGTTTCAGAAATGTCTAGCAGAGCATGGGGTCACCTGAGGGCTTGGGAGGGGTACTTCGAGACTCGGTTTAAGGATTCTTTGTGTGTGTGTCTGTTTAATGTCCAGCACCTGTTCTTCCTGGAGCCTACCAGCAAAGCCATTCTCAAGGGTATGGGTACATGCATCAGACCAGCTTGTCATCCATGAGGTCAATGCAGCATTCACCAAATCTAGTAAGTGCCCATTTGAAGCGTTCCTCCTTCCCTGGTCTTCATATTTTTCCCCAGAATATAAATGCACATAGAATACAGTTGAATTGAATATGGTACATTTTTTTATATAAAGGGTAAATGACGATGTGTTGCATTTTTACAAGCTTCCCTAAGGAAGTGGAAGACATATAGGGGTAAACCGTTGAGAAGGGAAGGCACAATGAGAAAACATGTAAACAGTAAAACATACAAAGACTCTACCAGTACTATATATCCTAATTGTTACCTCATGATTGGAAGTAGTCAACTATGGTCTTCATTCAGTAAAAAAAAGCACAAATATCTGGTCATGTTAACTAGTTAATCAAAATGGCCACTGAGAGCTAAATGACACAGCCAACATATGTCTTTGAGTCCTCCTCTGGAAATCTTGGAGTGCTGATTCATTCACTGAATGTAAGGTTTGGAAGCAGTGTTCCGGGTCATTTAGTCAAATGTGGCATCTTCTGCTGAAATTGCTTCTCCAGGCTCCCGACACAGTCCCTTGGCCTTTGCCTGTGCACTTAGAAACAGGTGGCCCTTCTAAGCTTGTAAAATACCTCTTTTAAAATGTATTTTTGTTGAAGTATAGTTGACTTACAATATTATATTAGTTTCAGGTATACAACATAGTGATTTGGTGTTTTTATAGATTATGCACCATTAAAGTTATTATAATATTATTGACTTTTTCTGGGCTATACATCACACGTCTGTGACCTACTTATTTTTTATAACTGGTAGTAAGGTATCTTTATTCACTCTAAAGTTCTTTGCATCTCAGCCAGTTTCCTCAGTCTATGAATACACTTGATTTTGAGATTGTCTGATATTATTAGCTAAACTCTTGGCCTCAGATGAAAACAAATATAGTAAAACTCATTTTAAAAATTTCCTCATTATAACAAGGATTTAATTATATGTACTTAAATATTCAGGACATTTATATGCTAAATTTCTATCACTGTGATACAAAAACCTATTGACTATATTATGGATTTTTTCTTTTATTTGTTTTAAATATTTTTAAGAGGAAACAAAAATTTTTAGTAAAGTTCATTACCTCTGCCAGGGGACCGACGGTAGTGATTTGGCAGTGACTTGGAGCTGTCTGCCACTATGGTGGGTTTTGTTCTCTGAAGAATGTGGACTAGGGGAGAATCTACATAATCTAAGGTCTCTGGGCTTATCTGAAGCTGGGGGAGTGGCTTTACTGCTTCAGAGCTTACTTTTTGACGGGCTAGCTATTGTATTCAGCGGCTTGCTCTGGCCCCATTCTGGCCCCCAGCATTACGTCTTTTGCCAGACTAGTAACCTTGAGATGAACACAGTCAGGACAGACAGTACGCTCTGGTTTGCAGGACTCCAGAAATAGATGTGCTTGGGAAGATTGCTGATCGTTACTTTATGCGTGGGTTGGTTTGTTGCGATCAGCATTTGCGGCCGTGACTATCTTGGTGTCCATCGTGTGACCCCGTCTTTCCTTCCTCAGAGGACCTACCGAGCCATGTACGATTACAGTGCCCAGGATGAAGATGAAGTCTCCTTCAGGGATGGCGACTACATCGTCAACGTGCAGCCCATCGACGACGGCTGGATGTACGGCACGGTGCAGAGAACTGGGAAAACCGGGATGCTGCCGGCGAATTACATTGAGTTTGTTAATTAATCATTTTTCCTTGCCCTTTGAGCTTTGTTCTAATGTACACTAAACGTAATCTTTTTAAAAGATAGAAGATACTTTTAAGACAACTTGGCAGTTATTTTACAGTAATCTATCCTTCCTTTGACAATTAGACACGCAGGTACCAGGAAGAAGGAATGACTTCTGGGCTGAAAACAGCAGCATTTTCGGTGATTCGTATAAACAAAATAATTAGGTCTGGAGACCTGGTGCTGCTAATTGTGTTAATGGTTTCCTTTGATTGGCTATCGTGAACCCTTCTGGGGAAATGTATTTTTGTAGACTTTAATAGAGACGTTGATTGTCCCTTAAATGTCACAAGTATATGAAATTTCCTCGCTGTCACTTTGGAATCACCAGAAGCCAGTCCTCTTAATTCAGTAACACAGCCGATAATTTAAAAACCATTTAGCTTTTGAGTCACGAGGCAATTTCCAATTCAAGTGAAAATTGCCTAAATATATTAAATGTAAGCAGTGGCAGAATGACAGTTTGGTTAAAATTATATTGACTGGTGGCCTTAGGGATCTAGAAACTTCTACCGAACAAAGAAATTTCCTTGTTCCCTGGGCCAACTTGGGTCTATTTATTTCTCATTTGTACCAAGGTGTATCCTACTCTCCATTTACATTCTATGGACCTAAGTATATGCTTGGCTGAATAGAATGTCAGGACCAAATAACTTCACAGCTACTCTACAAAGGGCAAATTTTAAGGTCATCTATATTATTTCCCTAATACTAATAGCCTTTACCCTGTTGCATGTCATGTAGGTTCAAGCTTCTGTAACATAGGCAGCTGCACTGCCTGTTCCTGTTATTAAAACTAAAAGTGTGGCCGATATCTAAAAGCCCTTTCCTCTAGTTGCCAGCTCATCAGAAAAACATAACTTGAAAAGTTGCTTGAGATTCTCTTGCCGCATTGCACTCTAGATTTGAAGGATTTACACCTTAGGAAATAGATGTATACTCTAGCAAATAAGTGATTTAGGTGTTTATTGAACAGCTTTCATTAACTTAATGCCGCTATTGATTTAAAAGCAAAGAAAACTTCATAAAAGCCAGTTACAAAGTTGGAATATGAAGTGTGCTGGGGGAAGCCAGCGAACAAAAGATTACCAGCTCTGCACACAGAGACAGGTGATCTGGTTTCTTATTTGGGAAAATGGTATTCAGATTCTGGAATGGAAATCTAGCCACTGAAACCGCTTAATGAAAAGATTTCCTTTCCACTTTCTGGTTTTTATTTTGTAAATCACATCCAGGGGTGAGATTGGGACGTCACCAGAGATTTGAGGTACAGGCCCAACAGGTTGTTCATTAAAAAAGAGATCGTTGTCACATTTTCATTTCCAAATGAGTGACTTTGCAGGCTCTTGCTGGATTCACAGCCGTGACCGTCATGTAGTGAAGTTTTACCTGGAGTCCACAGTCAAGATCACTGGAGAGACTAAGGTCCATCAGCAACTCTGTTTTTCTGACCATGCGGTTAGTGAGACTTGCAACAGGGTAGCAGTCATGTAGGGTCTGACTCTATAGCTGTAATGAAACTGAAAAAGTAAAGTTACAAAAATGTAATCAAATGTGTGGGCCTTGGGGCTTTCTGCCTTAATGATATATTCAAAGAAATTAACAAAATATGCTGTAAAACATCTTCTACTGAAATGTTTATTGGTCCAAAGGCAAATGTTAATTCATTTACACCTTTGAAAAGTAAGCACATCATTTTGAAAATCTGTAGTCTTATTTTTATCGGGCTAAAAGAGTAATTAAATAAGCTTTATTACATTCAAGCTGCATCTACATGACACTGATGTAAAATTGAAAAGAGAGAAATTAAGGCAAATAACTAGAGATTTTTTGAGGGGGTTTTACATATTACCACATAGCCAGCTTGGCTGATTTTCTATCATTGAAATGACCAGTTGTGATTCAACTGATTAAGCCCCATATCGATCTTGGTGTCTTATACAAAAACCTGCAAAGACAAGCGGAACTTGCAATATTCTTGCAAAAATTTCTGTGCATTAAAACTGAGGGCAATAAGCTTGCTTAGTTTGATTATACCATTAAGTAAATATTTAAGATTCACCCAGACAGACTACTTTTTTGTGATTATAAAAGAGTAGTTGTTGATTAAATTTGCAGATGAAATGTAAGACGGGTACAATTTTTGATAAATAGCACATTTACAGGAAGCTCAAAGGAAACCGATTTGAAATGATGATTATAATCGGGGAAGTAACCACAAAGTAACAGCTTGATGTTTCCTTGTTTTTCTCATCCACTGATTTCAAAATCAGATTCACTGAATGTAAACGTCAATACTTATTTGGGGAATAATTCTCCTAAAGTTTTAAGCTTCACATAATGTTTGCATAGTAAAATGTTTCTGCTTTCCAGCCTTTAGGAATTAAGATCGGATCAGAATTTAACTAGAGGGCAGTTATTTTACAGTAAAGACTGAGGGAGAACAAGTTGCACATGTTCCTGATGCTGTGATTTGATAGTGTTGTCACCATTACTAAAGCCTGTCAGGATATTAAGCATCTCAGCAGAAATATAGGAGACAATGGATGTATAAAACCAAAGTGCTATTTTTACAGCATCATTTTCAAAACTGTACTCTCGAACAACTTTTCCCCTTTCCACACTCCCCCTCTCGCCTTCAATTTGGCAGCAGGCAGATACTACATATAACGCTGACAACTCAAGAAGGGTTTCAAAAACAGTCCTTTTAAAAATCAAGTTAAAGAAGACTGTGTAAATGCCCGAGCACAGAGAGCATGCACCTGATTTTCTAAATGTGTTCTCAAACCTGATAAAAGCACAAGGGCAGTTTGAAACGCTTTTCAGAGTTCCGAAAACAGAGCTGTACGTGGATCATCTCTCTCTTGAGAAGAGCGTGGCAACAGAATATATTGCTTTTGGTGTAAGTTTTTGTAGTAGGCGTTTTTACTAATTCTCGTTCTTTGGGAAAGCTTTCTATTCCTAACCTGTGGCAAGACAGAGTCTTCATGTCTTCTTGTGATTGTTTACACATCCGCAGTGTAGCCCACTTTGAAATATTTATCTGGTTGTCAGATCTCCGAGCTGTCCCTGCATCGTCTCAGGCCTCCCCCACCTCAGAGACCACACAGGAGTTTGCAAGCACAATTCCCAGAAGCACCTTGCATGAATATGGATGCGATTAGACCAGCCCCTCTCTTGCCACCAGGTTCATTGCATGAGGATGACGAAGACACAGTTTCGCCAGTCTCGCCACAGTCTTTCTTTCCTTACCCTGCATGTTGAGCTAGACAACACTCGGGGATTTGGGAAGCAGACTTTTCTAAACACACAGTGGAAGCTCAAGAGGTGCACCTCTTTTTCAGGTTTGTCCATCTCCAGTGGAATGTTTTTGATGAAAAGATAAAGAAAATGTGTGTGATCCTTTAATAACACCTCCCTATATAAAGTGGATATATTAATAGTTTATACAAAAATTATAATATAGAGATATAACAAAAATATAGGTGCCTTTTTGATTACCCTTGTTTATTCACTGTGGTCTTGGAAAGAAAACCAAGCAAGCAAGCTTCTGCCTATTCTATAGTAATATTTTATTATATGATTGGTATTTTTTATGGCGGGGAAGTGACATGCTCCTGACAGATACGAAAGGTGATAGATGATTGTATTTTACCTCTAGAGGTTTAGAAAATACTGACTTCTTCCGTCTATTTCTGAAAGGTTCTTTGTGGATTTATATATAGTTGAGATGCATAAACATTAACTTTAGGTTTGAGATTTAAAATACCTATTGTAAGATAGAAGAATTATGTTATGAGGCTGAATTCATGAACAAGATGAAATTCGCTTCATAAATTCATTATACCGTAGCTGTTTGCTTCTGATAATCTGAAAGTGGCTAGAGTACGGTTGTTTGGGGTAACTCGACATGGAGGTGAGAAAGCTTTAGTTAATAAGAAGCTGTGTAAACCAAGTTAAGAATGCTAAAATGAAGGTCTGTTTCTGAAGTATTCCATGCCCGTTAGGGTTCTTTCCAGGCACTGTCAACCAGTGCTGATCCAAAAAAAGTCAAGACATTGTACGATGCTTCTGTGGCCATCATTCCCTGATCCACAGGCCTGGAGTGACCCCTAAGGCAAATCTCCTCCCCAGTTGTCCTTGTTACTTCAGTATCTTCATGGGAATTCCATATGCTTTTTGTGTTTGATATGTGGTATTCAATTTGCATAGTATATACTTCTTTGTAATCCAGTTGCTGTTAAGAATGATTTATCTTAAAGGAAAAGAGAAAACTGCATCATAGTTCCCTTCTTCAGTGTTCATACAGTGAACTGCTGAGCATTTAGAAGCAGCACTGAGTGTGTTACAGGAGGGGTGTGGAACCGTTGGTCTTTGACCTGTGATTAAAACCCAAAATTGAATCATTGTGCAGATTGGCTTCTCTTTGCTTCAAAATATGTAGCATTGTGGTTGATGATTCATTTGCAAGATTGTTCTAACTTTGAGAGCCTACAGTTTTACAGGAGACACTTCATGTTTTTAAAATGAAGGGGCTTACAGAACAATACAATGTTATTAATGTAATCTGGCTTTTGTTATGCAAATTGTTAACACCAGCTATTAAAATATATTTTAGTAGAAATGCTTTAATTCATGGTTTTTTCCTCTACACTGTGAATCTTTAAGCCTTGGTGAACTAGAGCAACATCGTGCTGCCCACAGGACTAACCTATGCAAACTAGTTCACATTTCAGTGGATGTCACAGTAATTGTGTAGCAAGACGTTATTTCCCCCTGCATAATGGACAGCGGCATTGAAATAACACATTAAGCCTAGCATCATGTATGTATAGATAGTTACTCACAGACCCTTCACAGCTACCATAATCATTAGTATTACCATTCGTGTAAGAGCAGATCGCTGATTTATCTGTTAAAACGACGTCAACGATGTCAGAACAAGAATGACAGATGGATGCGTCGGCCTTGGCTTCCAAGTGGTCCCTGCAAGCGTTCTCCTGTGATAGAACCGCGTTCTCAGATGCGCTCTCTCCAGGGTATTATTATTCTGTGTCTTCTTTCTGTATTTGTAAAACATTATAACGCTTTAATTTCCTATCTCTACACATTTGGTTTGCTTAAATAAATGCAGGATATAACAAAATGGTTCCACTTGTTGGTTCTCACCTTGGTTTCTTGGAGCAGGGGTCATTGGTAACACCCTGGGTATGGGTTTATCGAGACAACTCACGTCAAATGGCCTCGAAGGTCTGTGGTGGCCTCAGTGCACTTACCTTGGTGAGTCATTCAGAATGTGTCTTCTTCCCCCAAATAAACTTAGCTTTAAATGATAACAATATTATGCTTTTGCAAACTCAATCTCCTTCTGATTTTATATCAAAGTACTATAATAATACATCATCGTAGTTCACTTCTTTCAAGGTTAAATTCCTCATATGTCCTCAATAGTACAGTTTTAATTTTCTTGTATTTGTAAGATGAAAGAAACAGCTTGCAGCAAAGAATAGAAAATGCACAAACTGAGTGCATGAAACAGGGAGATGCTCTGATTTTCCAGCTCAGAAGGGCTCATTTATCATAGAGGAGAATTGCTTTTGTCCTAAGTTTCCCATAGTTGGAAAAAGTGAGTTACTTCCTTTTTTTGCCCTCATATAAATCTACTGAGACTAGGATCTTAGCTTTATTGCGTTATTTTGTAAAAGTTCCTCTTTGATGGTGCCTAAACCCTCCTAACTGTAAACTGATAAACTCTGCTGCTGACACGTTTAGTGCTCTTGCCCATAGAATAAACACTCTTCCGAGTCTTGAATTTTGTGTTGCTCATATTCCAAAAGTATGAAATGAATATTTGTATGATATTAATCAGCAGACATACTGATAATATTTCAAATGACAAAACAGCTTGCTTCTTTATTTATTTATTTATTTGAAGAATTTACTTTTTTTCTCTCTCTCGAAGTTTTTTTTTTCCCCACCATACTCACAAATTTTACTCTTTGGAACCCGACCCACAGAGAAATGAGTCACTTAGTAAGGTTTTTTTTTTTTCTGAATTAAAATAATTTAGGTTTAGAATAAACTATGCTTATATTTTTATTAACTTAAAAATTTGTGAAGTGAGTTGTACAAGTAATTGAGACATACGTGACCACTAGAAGTCTACCGAAGTAACTTTTTACAAAAATACTTATACATAATAAATTGAAAAGTAGATAAAAGGAAAGTTTTGTTCCTTTCTTTATGTAATTTGCTTCTTCTAAGCAGGGGGATTGAATAGAGTCTTGTGATGGCAGAAAACTGGATATGGTCCAAGTGTGAACTTCAACTACTTTCTGCAGTTCTAAGCAAAATTCTCAGGCCTTTGTCCATTTATATTTGTACTTGGGAGCAGCAGAGTTCTGATGAAAAATAGAATGAGAAAGTGGGTTTAAAGGGTGAAAAGTCAATATTAGAACAAAAGACCCAGTTACTGATTTTGTATTTATACCGTGGCATTTTGATCTTTGCTTTCACTTTTTTTTAAAAGTAGCAAACATGAAAGAGAATAATAGACTAAAATAGAGAAATTAGCAAAATCTGAATGCCTGTTATTTCACTTGAGAAAATAAGGAACTTTTCTGCATCCCAAATTTAGTTATTCGATTGCTTTTAAAATGAACTCGTTTCTGGTTCTTGAGCCAGGATAGCCCCACTTTTTCCAGAGGGTTTCTACCCAAGGCCACGTGGCCCTTATTAACGTTTGTTATCTCGCCACTCGTGACAGGCGGCTGGATGGAGGTGACCCATCTATAGCATGCCCAGGAGCCCTTGACAGGAGCCCCACAAGAACTTTGCCCAACAGGGGTGATGGTCACTGAACCTGTCCACATCTCCCTGAGGAGCCCAAGTTCACAATATAGAGCAGGTTGGTTAACTGGTCTGATTATTAAAAGCTAAAAGACATAGAGAAAGGAGGAGGAAGTCAAGAGTAAGCAGAGCTGTGAGTAAGCAGAAGGCATGAGATGGGGAAAGCTCATGAGATGGGGAAAAGATATTTAGGACAGATGGAGCAAAGAATAGAGAGGATGGATGGTGGTGGCACGAGCCCTGGAGATGGGAAGACACTGATTCTTGCTCACGGCGGCCCCTGAGAGTAGCGAGCCCCAGCCCCTGCTGCAGACGAAGCGGCCACACTCCATGTCAGATGCTCAAGGTTCCATCCTGGTCCTGCTGCCAATGTGAGGCCTCCTCCCCCTGTCTCGATAAGGAACAAATTTCATGAATGTTGGAAACCCTTGCAGGGTGTCCCCCAAACGAAACACCAAGTGGCCAATGTGATTAAAATGCCAATTTTTGCAGTTGAAATGTTCCAAGGTTGTCTTGAATAATTTTGTTTTCTTTTATGATGCGACATATTACACTGTATACATGCTACTGAAAACCACTTTAGTTAGAAGTTGTTTCCCTAGGCTCTATGAAGGGTATCAATAATTAATAACAGATGAGTTTAACTTCAACCAGTGGGTTTGTACAAAGAAAGGATAGGGAGAGGAATGTTCTCATCAATTTCTAAGTGTTTGGAAAAGAACATGGGAACGACTGGGCCACCTTAGAGAGTGACTCAGGCACTGGTGTCCCAGGGACAAAAGCTGAATTGTTTTTGCAGAGCTTTCAGAAATACCTAATTCTTCCAGGTTTCCTCGGTGATAGTTCTTGATTAAGGTGGATGAAGCAGTAACTGTAACTCACTCAGCATGGATTTATTCAATGCTTACGTGATTCAAGGAACAGAACACAGGAACTTTCATACTGTATTGGTAGGGGAGACTTACATTAAACAACCAATGATATACATTTATCCACTTGTATACAGTTGTGTATACTTATACAGTTAATTGCTTCATTGCAGTTTGAGAGATGTTGTGAAAGGGAAGCCTAGTGCCCCCTGAGTTCTTAGAGCTGGGCCAGGGTGACCTGTGGACTCGGCGCGGGGGAGGGTGTGGAAGACTTCTTTGAGGATCTGCTATTTGAACTGAGCTGAAAGCTGCACTGAGAGCTGTCTCGGTCCATCTAAGCCTTAGAGGTGTGGGAAAATTTAGTCACTGGCAGCTAATGATAGAAATACTCTAGTCTTCTGCCAGATTTTAATTTAAATAGCAATGGCAGGTTTTCGTAATTTTCATACAATTAGATTTTCATGCACAAAAGTTGGGGTATGCACGTGCATGAATATGTGTGCATGCCCTACCCTTTGATTATTCTAATTATGACTTATTCCACTTAGAAAGTCAGCAGGTTGCAAAGAGTTAATTATATACACAAAGTTGTACAGATGTGGAATACTTCACTTCCTTTTTTGGATAATTGGTTATTATGTAGACTTTCCTGTGTCCTTACTTCCTCCTTGAGTATTTTTGGAAAGCATGTGCTTACTGGAGTTTACGGTCATACAGTCTGAAGCAGAACCATTGATTAAAAATGCTGTTCTCTCCTGTTTTAGATTCCACAGATTTGGGAATTGTCCTTCCATCTAATATGTGATATGAGTTAGATTTTCAACATTAGCTGGACAACACAGGGAAAAATCACTCACAAAGCCAGATAGTTGTTGGTAATTATTTATAATAAGTCCTTGCTTGGAGGTAAATCATAGCTTTGTTTATAGAATTCTGGCAAGATTGTTGAACATCTGTCTCCTTTAAAAATCTGACAGTATGTTTGCACATTTTATCTGGGGTACCCTTGCCCCAGTTAAATTCATGATCAATAATATTTTGGATGTATTTGGCTCTCTCATATAATATAATGCTTGTGTGGGAACACTTTTTGATATTTATAAATACTTCCTGGCTGCATGTACATCTTTCTTTTAGAAAGAAGTGTTTTGACTTTCAAGATGGTGCCGCATAAAGCGATTTCTGAACTTCTACATCTTTTTGTTATGTTGCTTTTCTTCCCAAGAGGGTAGCTCTGATGATCCAACTACAGCCATCATATTTGTACTGTAACACAGTTTCTTTTGTTTACAACCATATACCCACTGCTTTACATTCATTTTAGTGGGGTCGGGAGAAGAGGTGCCTGAAAACCCGGGGGACAAACTTGTTTTGTGTGACCCACCCGGTGGTCCAGGTGAATGTGGAAAGCATCTGCCTGCAGCCAACCTCCACCCAGAAAAACAAGGGACGGACACGGGGAGATTTTTCCATCTTCCATGATTTAAGTCCTAGAAAGGTGTGAGAGTGGGGGAGAGGATGGCTCCTATGATGATTTATTTTTCAAAGCAGGCAAATAAAAATGTTTATGGTATGAGAACATTATTATAGTATGTCAGCTCTTAGTAGTATTGAAAGATTTCATGCCTGAAGCGTATTGAAACATTTTCAGAACTTCGAATGGGGCTTCTGGTCTTGATATGCTACTTGATCATGACGGAGACCCTAAAATGGTAGTTTCGTAATGTAGAATCCTTAAGAATTTGACAGAGCTAATTTAGTTATATTTCGGCACAGATCCAAGATCTACATTATGATCGATTGGGGTAGAGGGGAGTTATCAGCCAAAAGAAGTCTTGTACCAAAGATAACCGTGTCAGGTGAGTGAGTGAATACCTGTGGAATGGTAGCATCGCAGGAAAGAGAAGGAAAGACGTAGCTGGGGCAAGGGCAGATCTGAAGAGCCCAAGGCCTCACTTGGATGAAAGGTCACAGTTTTTGCTTCAACTGGAATTGAATCTTTCAAAATTATTCCAGTCTCAGGAGGTAGAATTTCTCTGTGTTGGCCTTGGTAAACTTCCCATGTCTTTGCAGTTTTGTCATGTCCACAAAATAATGCTGCACTCAGTTGTGTTGCTGAGCTTTTCTGGGGGAACGATGGATTTAGAAAGCATCTGGAAAATGCTGAAAATTCACTTTGTGTGAGTGCAAGTTGGGATATAGTCTTTGAATTTAGGATTGTGTGATGCCCCAGCCTTTATATGGACTTTTTTTTCTTTAAAGTCTGAGAAAGCCATGTTAATCGGAGCGGAGCTGAGTAGGTCCTGCGTTAGGTAGAATTTGGGTGTCTCACATCTCTGAGAGGGACAAGTTTCAACCAGCAACATGTGTGCCCTTCCACACTTGTTGCCTTTGGACTCACAGATTTTCAGGGGAGCAGAGACCTTCAGTCAAACCCCTACCATCAGGAAGACATGGCATGATTGTCTCGTTGTACTGATTGGAAGACCAGGGCCTGAGAAAGTTGGTGACTCTATCATAATCTAATGGCTGTACTTTGAAGGGTGGATAAAAACCTAGCTCCTCTGTCTTCGGTCACTGTGCCTCTCCCCTCACACACTGTTGCTCTCGATGTCCGCTCGATCTGGTTCAGATGGGGAGGAGGAGAGTGAGCGCTTATCTGGAGCTGCCCTTCTTGTTCCTTTAATGTCCCAATACTGGCTCTGCTGCACAGCTGTGAGCGCTGAGGAAAGTGATCCCAGGCGGTGCCCTGCTTTGATCACCCAAACCATGGCAAGGACACTTTGGAGTAGCAGAAGAAGTGATGGTGTCCAGACTCTCATATCACAGGTCGGGAAGGCAGTATCTCATTTCCTTTAAGACTCTGCAACTGCAAATTAAGATAAAAGGAGAACAGGGTCTTTAGAGCACTGATTTGAAGTCAGAAAGCGTTCTGTTCCATGTCCAGCCCTTTCTTCTCCCGGGGGGACTTTAATAGGATGAGTGAAGCTACCATCTGGTCCAAACTCAAACCTCTTGTCGTTCGGGTAGTTAGAATGCCTCAGGACTTCTAACCAGCTTGGTTTTTAAATGTCATTTCCACAAGCACTTTTTAAACACTTAAACATTTGTCCCACTTGTGATGCCAGCAGGGTTTGGATTTGGATGCATAAGATAGATTTGGGGCTCGCGACAAATCACCCCCTCCCAATTATGTGCCATCCTGTTTTCCCCTTCCTTTTCTTTCCTTTTATTCCATCCCTTCTGTTTCCTGTTTTTAAAAGAATGTATTGGTTCTCTATTTAAAAAAGTAATCTATCCACATTCAAAAGAGTAAAGAGAAGGAAACAATGACTTCTAAGCCCACTATCAGAAACTATGCGTGTTACTGTGTACCCTTGCAGAGTATTTATTGATACATATGTGTACATTTTTAATGATAATTGTCTTATAGACAATTTTATGGACCTTTTTCCCATTTGACGTTGCATAATGAAAATTTCTTTTATCATTAAGTAATTTTTGGAAAACATTCCATCATATGTATGAATTATTTAACCTTCTTACTGGACACTTAGATTGTTTTCCTTTTAAAATAATGCAGTGAATATTTTCATATTATTATTTCCATTATTATTTCCTTAGGGTAAATTCCATCAAAAGGGAATTGCTGGGCTAAAAGGATCATATAATTTCAAGGCTTTTAATAAATACTGTTACTAACTTGTCACTCAGCAAAATTTACAATTTAGATACCTACTATCAATAGATTGTTCCTCTTTTACATCTTTTATTTCTGTGATTGCTAGTGAGGTTGAACATTTTCTTCACATGCTATTGGCTGTTTGCAGTTCATTCTCCCTGCCCCCAACTTCCTGGTCTTCCATTCTGTTGCTTGGGATATTCAGCACTGGTGTCTGAATGTTTGTTTGTTTGTTTTCAATTTGGTATGTATGACCAAATTACCATCCAGAAAGTTTCCTCTAATTTATACTGCCATCAACAGTTTGTTTGTTCCATCAAGCCCTTTCTGACACTGAATGCTACTGTTTGTTTTAATTTTTGTGAGTGCCCCCTTTTAGTTACAGAAACTGTTAATGCCATCATTTTTACATATGCAATTGCTGTGCGTTAAAACCTCAGAGACAGTACAGAACAGAGAGAGAGACAGACAGACGGACAGAATTTTGCAGGAGAGGAAGTATAAATAGAAAATGCAGAGAAGGAGTCGGGTATGAAGGAGAACGGATGACTAGGAAAAAGAGTATGGAGTCGAATTAGTCTGCTAGGACTGCCATGACAAAGTACTGCAGACTGGGTCGCTTAAACAGAAATTTATTGATATTTTCTCACTGTTCTGGAGACTGGAAGTCCGAGGTGCAGACCTGAGCAGGACTGGTTTCTTCGGAGGCTTCTCTCCTTGGCCTGCACATGGGCGTCTTCCCCCTGTGTCTTCTCACGTGCTCTACCCTCTATACCTGTCTGTGTCCAAATTTCCTCTTATAAGGACACCAGTCAATATTGGATCAGAGCCCATCCTCATTACCTCATTTTAACTTAATTACCTCTTTAAAGACCTTATATCTAAATATAGTCACATTTTGAGGTACTGGGGGTTAGGGCTTCAACATAGGAATTTTGGGGGAACAAAGTTCTGCCCATGAGAGGACTGAAAAAATCAGTACTTGTGGGCAGCCAGGCACAAACAGGGGTAGCTTGGAAGGGATTGAATTTAGAGAACTTTTAGAGGGACTGTCTGAGTGCCCAAGGAAGACACTTGAAAGATGAAGGAACTAGGAACCAGAAAGGTGAGCCAGTTGGCCCAAAGTCACAGCAAGTTAGTTGTAGAGCTAGGACAGGAGCCCAGGGCTCAGGGTTTCAACTCTCCTGGTTTTCCTGTCGCACTGCACCGCCTCAGAAAGCTCAACTCTTCAGTGAGGCTGTGCCCTTGTGTCTCTCCTGCTCTGACTCCAACCCTTGGCAGTGATCTTGAGCTCAGCAATTCACTGCTACAGGCCCCAAATCACTGTTGCTAAATTACGCTCTGTGGAAGGATGATTTCCCACCTCTCCTCTCCCTCAGGTTGGAGCCAGTGTAGCAAGATCAGTTTCACTTGGTGCCCTGTCTGGAGGGAGCCCACCTCGGGCTCTGCTGGAGGAGCTGGTTTCTATATTGAAACTGGGGGGCCAGTCTCCTCCTTGCCCTGTATCCCGCATCCCTCCCCCTTTCTCCACCTCCCAGGCCTCCCCAGAACCTCCCCTTTCCACCTCCTTGCATACCTGGTTATAGTCACAGAATGTTGGACCTCAGTTTATACTTTCTTCACTACATCTTATTTCTGTCTCTTTGTTGTAAGTTCTTATAGAAGTTCCATTTCCCAGGAGGTGAGGGACTGAGACTGCACAGCTGGTTTGTCCTCTTGTACCACTGCTGGATCCTCTCTCTACCTGGTTATTGTATGTAACCACCAAATCAGTGTTGACCTGTGCAAAAGCACAGTTCCTAATCTCCCTGAAACAATATGGCTGGTGTTCAGTTTTTATATCCACTCTTTCCTAATATGGAAAACATTATACAGAGCTAGAAGCATATAGTACTTAGTAAGGAAACACAACAACTTAATAAACAACATCCATTTGTGTCAACACTGATGATAAACATCTTCATTGTCTAAGCTTCCTCTCACTTTAATCAGATTGTTTTCAGGATGCTGAACGGCTGGCAGACCGTGCGCTCATGGAGACGGCTTATGGCGGAGGGATGCCAAAGAACAGAGCAGTCGTCTGGGTGGGCAGGGTTATAGTCTGGAGAATGACACCACCTTTAGCTTCTTGGAAGGCGCTACCTAACTCCTGCGCCTGAGTTTCTTTATCTGTCCAACGGAGATAAGGTTTCCCTTTCACATATGTTCTGCATATTCTGTTTGTAAAGAACCTAGCACAGGATTTAGCTCATACTAGGTGCTTAGTAAATGGCAACAGAGGCCATAGTGGCCGTCTCTGGGGGATGCCCTTGTCAACTGTTACAAAAGAGAACTCGCTTCCATTTCACCATCTACGGGGCCATTGAGTGGCCAGTAGCAAAAGATTAGTGCAAATCCATGCACTTAATAAGAGCAGATGATATATTAATTGAGCACTAATTAAGTATAATGAGATAATACAAATGCATGTAAAGACTTCTGGGTATTGGGTTAAGAGAGGACCTCGACAGAGTAACTACATTACTTTTTAAATATTTAGATGTTTATGCCAATAAGTTCTG
This sequence comes from Balaenoptera borealis, assembly GCF_965194805.1. NCBI lineage: Eukaryota > Metazoa > Chordata > Mammalia > Artiodactyla > Balaenopteridae > Balaenoptera > Balaenoptera borealis. The sequence continues at coordinate 170,490,824 of NC_138866.1, read as the reverse complement.
TTTAATTGATAGAGATATCTGGCATATTTTTACGTATTGTGCTTTGTAAATTACCATTTAGGATATTAATTTCAAAAGTAGAAAAGTAGTGCTATGTGGTGACCTTTAAAAATGCATAGCTAATTGAATCCTGGTATTTAAACACTAATAGATTTAATTATATGAAAGTGACACAAGAGGGCAGCTGTGTACTGTTTCTGAATACCTTTTGCTACAGTAGATTAGGTTAAAACTGAATATGTGAATAATCAGTATGATAGGAAATTAACTTTCTTAAACTTCTTATTACATAGATGAAATAAAATTATTTTATTTAGAAATAACTTAGTTCTGTATACCTCTCAAATCCATATTGGCAAATAAAGGCTGACAAGTAATGATACAATTAATATCCTACTGATTACCCATAGTTACTATGTTGACGTAGAACTTCCTGGTGATGCTTAAAGATCATTTGACTGATCTGAGGGTACGGTGGGAGAAGGGGTGGAGGGGCTGATAAATCAAGGCACAGCCTGGTCCCCACGGGAAGCCTGTATGTTGGAATGAAATGTGTGTCTGGTGCCGCAGAGTTTAGCAGTCCTGTGGGGCTGGAGAAGAATGTCTCAGCCTCTGTGTTTTCACACAGATCTTGGAGGTTGGCTTACTTCTGATACCTTTGGTTGTCATCCTTTGAACCCACAGCGGGTAAATATCCTGCATGATACCTAGAGCCTCCTTGCCAGAGCTGTGGTGTGACTCTGTCAGTGTGTCCCATCCTGGGGGTCAGAGAGGTCCTGGGCACCAGGATAATGAAGCCGAGCTGACGGATGCTGAGGACGCCTAGAAGGTTCCAGGTCTGAATTGCATCCGGTTTCAGGGGCTTGGGCAGTTGCATGAGGACAGCTGGAGAGAGGGCTGTGTCTCGGCATAGATCAGGGATAGAGCTGTAATGGATCCTCCTGTGCTTCAGATGTCGTGTTGGAAGGACAAATCTGGTTTGTGAAAATGGGCAGCTGCAAAACTTATAATAGAGTTTTTCCCAAAGTGAACGTAGGTGGATCATTGTTACTTAAATCACTCCAATAAGCATTTATTAATTTTCTACATGTGGCCAGATCCAGTTCATATGGGTGCAGAGAAGCAACACAGGGTCTTCTGACTTGAACTGATCAGGGAGGAGGTGGGGGGGAGGGGTGATGGGACACAGTAGGGCCATGGGGACAGTAGTTTGTGCAGTGCATGCTGGTTTGACAAATTCATAATGATATTACTGGAGTCTGAGGGAACACACCCATGACCCTGGTGCACAGTGTGTGTGACTTCCCGGGGAGAACATACAGTGGAACCAATACTGGCCGCGAGGGCAGGGCAGGCCAGAGGGGGAGTGGCATAGAGACCCAAGAACTGGCTATGGGGCTGTTCATCCAGAAACAACAGGGGCAGGGCTGTGTGTGCAAAGGTCCTCACGCCAGGCCCAATTCAAGAATTAGGGACAAAATATAAATCCAGAGGTTTGAGCTGGATATTCAAAATGGGCATGGTGCATGCGGGTTTTCAATGAGAGGAAACAGGGCAAAGCTCAGAAATTGAGAAGCCAGGAAGAGCAACCAGATCAGAGAGTAAACAATGCCACCACAAGTCTGGATGTCATTGATCGCAAGTCAGGAAACACTTTGCTTTCTGTGTTGGTTTAAGACATTTTTCCTTGAAAGGACAAGAACATCCCCACAGCTTGCTGGTTCTCTGGAGAGTCCCAGAGAATTCTAGCAGAGTAGAACAATCTATATCATAAAGGAATCGCAGCCCCAAATGACTGGAAATGGAGAGCGAGCCTTAATTCATGTCATAAGTTCATGTCTTCAGGTATAGCCAAGTTTCCTCCCAGAGTGCTGGAAGAATTCAAATATGTAATCAGGGAGTCACCACTGGTCATCTTTAAAAAATCATGTACAACAAGCGAAGAATCAGAAAATTAATGACAAGTAAATGTCACAAGTTATGAAAAGGGGTGGACCCCAGAAACTACAGACTATTAACTTTGGTCAACGTTTGGTCAAATTATAGAATGAATTTAAAGCAGATGTCTTATGAACACTTTGAAAGGAATGTGTTGACTGCTAGAAGACATGGAATCACCAGGAACAAGTCATGCCAAACTAACCTCATCTTTTATGAAAGCATTTTTTACTGACGTGGGAGATTGGGGGAGTAACAGAGATCTAGTGTTTCTTAGTTTTAGGAAAACGTTTGGCAAAATCAGTCAAGATATCACTGTGTATAATATGGCAAAACACACATAGTAATGAAAGTACTCTCAGACGGCTGGGACCTGTTTGAAAATTGTGCTCAGAATGTAAGAACAAAAAATTTTCTACACAATGACATTCAGTGAGTTCCCCTGTTGACTCTTGCAAATTCTTACTAGAGAACCTGTGAACACCCAGGAAAGAAGAAAACTGAAATTAGGACTGCCTACCACATTAGTGCCAGGATCAAGCACTAATTTTACTAAATTCAAGGCTGAAGAAAATGACAATCAGTAATCTATAAATAACTGCCTATATGTAGGTAGAAAGACCTGCTCTTTTCTCCTCCTCTGCTTTAGAAACATAGATTCTATAAAATTAGGAAACTGGATATCTCCCCCTTCTGCATGGGAAGAAAGACTCCAGTCACAAGGCAGAACAAAACCGAAGACTAATTCTATAAGAAATGAATGGACCTATAAGAAGAAAATGATAGAACTCTGCTAAGTGATATAAAAGTATGAATAAATGGAGAGGCCCATTCCTGAATGAGAAAATTAAACATCATAAATACGTTAATTCTTCCATAATTAATTACAAGTTTAATAGATCCTAACAAAATCATGAAGAATTTCTTTTTTTGGACTTGACAAAGATATAGGGGGAAGAGACTGAGGACAGAGGGAATGGCATGGGTAAGGCCCCAAGATAGGAGGACCCGTGGAGTGTCCACAGAAGTCCAGAGTAGCCCGGAGAGGGAAGGAGGAGAGTCATGAGTGAGGCAGCTGAGGAGGTAGGCAGGGACAGAGCACACAAGGCCTGGGAACCTCACGGACAGTGTTGGTCTTTATCCAAAAAGCAATGAGAAGTTAAAGGTTTTTAAGCAGTGAAATACAATGATTAAAGTTGAGATTTTAAAAGCCCACCTTTCTGCCGTGTGGAGAATCAATCAGAGGGGGAGAAGAGGGGAGAAGAGAAGAGAATCTGATTAGTAGGCAGTGGCAATAGGCAGGCAATGTGGTTGCACTAGGCTGGCAGCAGTGGCAAATGAAATAGAAGAGAAAGGCAACTTGCTTTAGTTCACCAGGGCATCCCGGAAACCAATGCTGTGATACCACTGCAGGGAAATTGGACAATTTTCTGTATAAATGTCATTCCACACTTATTATGGCAGCATACAAGGGAAATAAAACGGTCTTGGTATAAAAATTTCTAATTTAGGTAGTGGCTATAGCACATGCTAGATGTATGACCGCAGACAAGTTATTTAAACACTGTGAACCCCAGTTTCCCCATGTGTCCCATGAGTTTACTAATACCTGTTCACGGAGCTGTTGGAAGGTGTAGTAGGCACTGCTGATTGCCCCCAAATATCTATTTCCCCTTCCTTCAGAGTAAAATAGATTTTGGCTGAGCCAATGGCCATCAAAAAAAGAATAAATATCCTGGGCTCTTTGCACTTAGATATGGTCATGTGACAAAGTTCTGACCAACAGGACCCAAGAGGAGAGCTGGGTGCTGGTGTCCACAGACCTTCCTGAAGAGAGACGCGACACCTGCTCTTGGCCCCGTCTCTCTTTTTTCCTTTCCATCTGGAAGGAAATACTTCCTTGGACCATGAGGGCAAGGGCAACCCCTTAGGGATCATGGAATTGTGAACGAGAAGGCGCTTGATCCCTGAAGAATCCAAGCAGACCCACAGGCCTGAATCTTGTTTTACTGTTTTGTTGCTGTTTGTTGGTTTTGCTACCAGAGAAAGACTTTCTGTCTTACTGGTGATCTAGCTTTGTCATACGTGTTACCTAAAGATGAGAAGATGTAACATATGTGAAATGCCCAGACATTGTAAGCCATCACTAATATTTTTGTCTCCCATGTGTTTCTCCCACCCCCCCCAAAAAAAAAAAAATCCTTTATAATTCTGCCCTCCCGTTCTGGAGAATTTAATTGTATTCTTAAATTTTTTTTTTTTCTTAGACTCTGGCAAACTGGAATCTATCCAGGAGAAACTTCTCAAGGTAGTGAGCAGGCCTGGAAACCACATGACACAGGGAACAGTTAATTACAGGAGTTGTTTTGCATTTGCTATTTTTAAAGGAAGTGTGCCTTTGACTGGAGCTTGGGAATCTCAGGTGAGTGGGATCCTGTAGTTTCATCTGTTCCCACGGGACTGGAATTGGCTTACCCACGGCGCGGCTGGGGGTCAGAGCTGGAGCTCTTACGAGGGCACGGGGTGGGTTTGGGAGGGGGTTGAGGTGGCCTGCAGTCGTCTGCATGCCCGCAGCCCGGGTGAGGTGGGAGGCGCCGAGAGGATCGTTTTGTAGAGGGGCCCTGCCCGCAAGTCTCTACCCTGATCAGACCAGCGGTTTTCTCCGTGTCTCCCAGGGGGACACGGGTCTGTGAATGTATCTCAGGGGCTGCCACGGAGGTGAGGCAGGATTAGGGGCTTAGAAGTTTTGAAAATCTACATGTAGAAAGTCATTCTGAGGACTTGAAACCTGAAGTGGAGACTAAGAATGAAGCAAGAGTGATTCCCGTTCAACCTGTTCCGTCGTCTGTTCTCCAACGTGCCAAGTCGATGTGAAGTCACTTCCAACGTACAGCCGGCCTCCTTCAGAAAGGAGCCAGAGCTACAAACAAAGCTTAAGTGAAAATGCTGAGCATAAAGAGAAGAGTCCATCTAAGGAAACACATAAGCTACGTTGCTAAGTGCACATCTGGGTCCGCATAAAAGGAAACTGGTAGGGAATCAGGCATAGCGATGGCTCTGTGTTGGGGTCAGCGGTAATACTTCACCACAGGGGTTGGAACAGTTGAAAGGAGGTTCAAATGAATAATTTTCAAATGGGTATCTTCTAGGTTTATTCTTATTCAAGTGACAGATGCCCCTGTGATGACCTCGCACTTTGATGGGCCCTTCACAGTTTGCCTGAGTAGCTGGAACATCAACCTGCGTGCGTCCCTAGGAAATTTTTTCCCTTCCGTTCTTCCCTTACATCGTGTGATCCAGCCGTTCGAAGTGACTTGCGATGATCAGAGGGAGACATGGTCTCCCACCCCTGCTTGCTTTGTGCTCTCAAATCCTGTCCACCCCCCCCCCCCCCCACATAGCACACGTCTGTCATCGTACTTGTCACTGTAAAGTCTGTCTTCCCCACTAGGCTCAGACAGCTTTCAGCTAGTTTTTTCGGGTTTTTTTAAACCACTTTATCCCACTAATAGCCTGGCACCCAGAAGGTGAGTGAAAATGTTTCTTGACAAGTTGAGTTCATTCTCCAGCCCATCAGCCAGTGTCATGAAGCCTGAGTATCCTGTACCCTCAGAGACTTTTGCTCACTGCGACGGACAGCCATATAAATCCAGCAAAAGTCTCGGGAGCTATTCCAGTGCCCCAGGTGGTCCCTAGCTGGTTAGTGTACAGTTGGTTTGTCAGACAGGCAGCCAAGTGTAGAAAACTCCCAGGAAGTGGGGCACTTTCAGCTGGTCCCCAACTTGCTGGGTGACTTGGAGCAAGTCTCCTAACCTTTTGGTGCCTTACTTTCCAGACCCTTTCATAGCCAACCACATAGTAAGTCTCATATAATAAGTCAGGGAGGGCGCACAGCAGTCTAGCTATGTAGAATATTATGAAGGAAGCATGAAGGGTACAAATAAACATAGGCGTTGAGGGGCACTCTTCTTCTCTGGTCTCATGCGGAGGAAGTTCCATTTGGAGAAACCCTTTAGAGAACCACGTCTGGTCTTTGCTTGCTTCCTCTTGTGCCCTGCTGGGGGCGTTGGAAAGATTCCTCTCCCTGGGAGAAGGTGCAGAGCGCGCTCAGCCCCGCCCCTTCTCTTCTGAGCCGGGGTTCCTGCAGGGGGTGTGGCTTCTGGTGTGTCCCTCCACACCCTCTGCCGGCCCCCTGAGGTAGGGGCCTGGGGCAGTTAGCGGTTGGGTGGGTGCTATGGACTGAATATTTGCGGCCACTCCCCCTCGCCCCAATTCATATGTTGAAACCCTAATCCCCAGGGTGATGGAATTTGGAGGTGGGACCTTTGGGAGGTGATTAGGGTTAAATTAGGTCATGAGGGTGGAGGCCCTAAGATGGGACTCATGCCTTTATAAAAAGAGGAAGATTTCTCTCTCTGCGTGCACACACACCAAGGAGTGACCATAAAGGAGGAAACTGGGAAGAGAGCCCTCACCAAGTACCTGACCTGCTGGCACCCTGTTCTCAGACCCTGATCTCAGGCTCCCGTTTCTGGTCCAAGCTCTAATGCTCACTGCCTTTGCTGTCTTTGCCAGGTCCAGTGGCTTTTCTGGCCCTCCATTTTTCAACTTTAAAATGCAGGTGTTGGACTAGGTCTTTCTAAAAGCTTATGAATCCATGGTTGGAATCCACCCAAAGAACTTTCCAAATGGACAGGGAGTCTTTTATCTCTTGGTAACTGACAGAGACTCTTAGTCAACTATTCAATATCCATTCACTCTTTTTTCTTTAGTAAGAAAGCCCAGTTTTTATTGGCTGGGAATGAAAAGATAGAAACTTGGCTTCTCTTGAAGCTAGGAAACTTTGTGTAGAAGGTCTGAGAAGGCTTCCTAAGGAGGCAACAGACAGCTCTTAGGTCCTCTTTTGCCCATCTTCCTTCCTCCCGCTTCCTTGGAATGTGGAAATACTAGCTGGAGCCCCAGTAGCCAGCAAGGACCAAGAAACCGTATTAACAGTGGAAGCCAATGCAATGGTTGGTAGAAAGAGAGAAGGATCCTGGGCTGTTGATGACACGATAGAACTGTCACCCAAGTCCTAAAGTGCCTAACTCCAGATTTCTTTATGAAAATGAGAAAAGAAGTCACTGTCTTTCTGGTCTTTGTTGCCAGTAATTGAATGTGATTTCTAAGTAATACAGCTCATTGGGCTTTCTCTCATAAATGACAACTCAGTTCAACAGGATGGAGAGTCTAAACCTGCAGGACCGTATCGTCCATATAGCTCGTCTTAGAACAGGAAGGTTTCATTTGCATCCCGAAATCTATGTCCTGAATGGTGAGAGACAATTAAATTCTCCTTTGCTTTTGGATGCCTGTGGCATTTCATTATAGAACTAGAGATTCTCAGTTTCAGTTGACTCTGGCTGTTAGTTAAATATTTCAATCAGCCCAATGCGAATGTTTTTTCAGACATCTCTAATAGTTAACAACTGTGGATCCAAATAAAACCTGTTGGCCAAAAATTCTTTCAGGCTGACAAAATGTACTAATCCCTGCCAAATATGAAATAACACTGAGTCATTTTAGATGAGCACTATAAAGCATTGCAGTCAGTACTTCATGTGTTTTGCACCCTTATGAAGTAAGTAGTGACAGGAAAATAGATATTCAGCTAAATCAAGCAAGTGACATTCCTCTTTAAGGATCTCAAGACACTTCTACAAAGCTCCCAGATGTAATAAAGGGAAGGCTTTCCATGAAGAGCGCTGTAAATGTTCCTTCCACATGGCTCTTGATGGTAACTGTGGCATTGTGAGCAGCCGTCTGGACTGGGAATTGGGAGTCCTGGACTTGAACTTCAGTTTTCCCAAGTAGCAACATGACTCTGGACAAGGCATTTAGGATCTCTGAGCCTCCGTTTCCTTAACTGTAGAATTGGGATAATACTGTTTATCTCATAAGGCTATTGTAAGGACTGAGAATCTAACACAGGTGAAATACCTGGCCAGGGCTCAATGGAGAGGGAGACGCTATTGAATAAACATTATGTTGAATCTGAGTCTTACGTCACTAGATTGGTTATCTGGAATCCCGCATTTCATCCTAGAGCATTTGAAGTATTGATTGCATATGTTAAAGTGCAGTGAGACTTTGCCAAGACATTCGATGTTGAAATAAGTTAAACTCCCTCGCCGTTCCTGGGTGAAGGAAGTAACTGATAGTGTTTGGGTGATTGTGACCCAGTGGGGCTCTGGGAGGGACCCACTGATGGCTGCAAATGGGGCGAGTGTGGCTAATAGTGTGAAGGACAGCGTTGGAATTAAATATAAAGTTGGACAAGTTTAATAGCGAGCAAGAGAGTGTGATTCATTTTGGGAGGGAAAGCCAGAGCCCCCATTGTCTGATGCGGGAGGGCTGGCTTATTTGCACAGAGAGGTGGCTATTGATCGTGGCAGCTCAGCGTGGCCTGTGGTAGTCAGCGCAGGTAACAGGCTTCCTCCGTGTCCCACTTGGGAATTTCTGTGGAAGAAGTTCCAGGTGAAAACAGAAGCTCCAGGGGAGCAGTGAGCCTTTACATGGTGAACTGCTCCCTCCCTCTGGATGTTCTAATGGGATGTTTAAAAACAACCTTGGTGTGCAGCCAGGGCAGGTAGTCTGGTCAGGAAAAGAGAAGTTAAATGGTGGAGTTTTTGAAGCTGAGACTAGAACCCAGTGGGAACTTGGGTCTATTACGAAACTAAGAGACAACAGCGTCGTACTGTGCACATAGCTGGCAACAGTAATGGTCTTATTGATACTGCTGACAAAGGGGATTGGGCCTGGGGTTCTTCAGCCTGGAAATGATGCTGAAACTCGGCCCCTGTGCACCAGTGCCAAATGGAGTCCTGGAGACCGAGTTTTGAGTGAAGTGGAAAAGAAGAGCTTTATTGCTTTGCCAGGCAAAGGGGGGGACACAGAGATCTAATGCCCTCAAAACTGTGTGTCCCAACCCGGAGGGATTTGGTGAGGAGTTTTATAACAATGGTTCAAGGGTGGGGTTGCTGAGAAGGATCAGGGCGTGTGCAGGGCCTGCACTCCTTTAATCTGGCCTTTAATCTGGTGGTCTCCTGAGGAGCTTCTGTGGTTCTGGAGGTTATCAAGCTGTGACCTTCTCTCTGGAATGAAGAACGCTTCGTCAGGTAGCTAACATCTTCCGTTTGTTGGGGTTTTAGTTCTGTAGAAGAGCTCAAAGATGTTGTCATGTATCCCCCTCGAGGTAGAACCAGGATCCTGCCCCAAGGCTGCACTATTGTTTCTTCTCCCTTGTCTCTGCACCCCCTCCCTTCCCTGATTAGCAGCTGTTTGAACCTGCCCTTTGGAACTCAGGGAAGGTCATGGAGGCTGAAGCCTATTCCCTACAAACAAGAAACGGGGGACACAGAAAGGCTTCCATGCCCAGGAGCCCCACAGGGTCCTGCTGGGTTTCAGAAATTAGGGCATTCTTAGGACTCAGTTGTGCTCTTTAAGGACACGTGGAAGAAGCCAGCCAGCTGCTTTCCATCTTTTCTGAGAACAAATCAAGAGGAAATGGGTTTCAGCCACATGTGGAATCTGTACATTCATCCTGAAATGAGCTTTCTCCTTAGAAAAAAAAAAAAAAGGCCTCAGGATGCAAGCTCTGCAAAATCAGTCAATAAAATAATCAAATTAATGGCAGCAATAATATGTTCAAATAGAAGCTAACACAATGTGTACTGTGGAAACAGCGTGTTTGCATCATGCTCAGCTCAGGTGAGGAAAGATTTTAAAATGGGCATTCTCATCTGTACCCAGTTTGCTCTCAGCCCACCTCCCCCAGCTCCTAATGAAGACTGAGGGGCTGGACGGCTTCTATATACATCACCTGCCTCCAGGGAAGGACACCGTTTACAGGGATGAAGGTGATGATTCACAGCCAGGCCTCTGAGCGCTTTGTGGCCGTGATTAACCCCTGTGATCCTGAGGCACTGACGCTCAGCTGGAAGCAACAGACAGCGGGCCCTGGGCTCACGATTCAACAACCCACTTTGTTCACAGTCCTTTTGCTTTTTCTCAGATGCCTGAGCTCTGGACTCTTGCAGCCCTCTGTGATCCTTCTCTCCTTTTTCTTCCGCCTTGGCCGGTTTGCTCAACATTTCCCCCTTCCTCTCTTAGTCCCACAGTGCCCTCATGATCAGTGCTTCACCAATGGTGATTTCCTGGGGAGCTGGTTCAGATTCTGAATAAGCAGGTCTGGGTGGGGCCTGAGACTCTGCATTCCTAACAAGCTCCCAGGTGTTGCTGCTGCTGCTGGTGGTGTATGAGCTACACTTTTAGTTGCAAGGATCTAAAATCCCCCTGCTTGGAAAGAGAGCCTGGTACCCTGCCCTGCATCCTCCTGGCCAGTTCAGAGGGTGTGACCCAAGGCTCTTGTGTGGCAGGCATATAGGAACAGAGTGAGACCAAGTCAGAGCAACAGAAACCTTCCTCCCGAGATGGGCTGAGCACTGAAGGAAGTGAAGAAATATCTCATCATGAGAAACTTTCAAATTTGCCTCTGTCTTCTGCAGTTGAGGTAGGTGTTGACCTTGGACTCACCTAGAGATGAGTGCAGGGAAGGAAATTACACCTGGAAGGTTCTTGGAGCCTTTACATTGTGGGACCCAGGAAAGAATGGAGGAGAGAACCGAATCCCAAGTGAGTGAATCATTGTTTGGTCCTCCTAGGTTTTTATTTATTTATTTTTTTAGCCAAATGCCAAAAATTCTAAACCACAGTACCATTTTTGAACATTTTCAAAGCAAAGCTCCAGCAGGGGATACCTTCCCTGTACACATAGACTTCATCATTATAATGATTTTCCTGTTCTATGTGCAATGAGCCAAGAGAGAGTCTTCAAAAGTCTTTTTTTTTTAAACCCAAAATGCATTTTCCCCCTGAAATATTCATTTAAGTAATCCAACTACCTACCCCAGGCTCATGATAAACTATTTAGATAATTGCTTTAATCCTCCGCTTCATTTTGCTAATGTAGATCTGGCCTTTGCTTATAGATTTATTGCCAGCTTCATGTTTTTCAGGGAACAAGAATTATTAAAGGATTGATTGTTTCATTGAGGTTTACTGCTGAGGTATTAGAAATAACTCTATGTCCTCATGTCCTACAGTTAGAATTGTGTGTGTGTGTGAGTCTGATTATCAGATACCTTAGCAGTAACTCCCATGGCGGTGGGTGATGAGGGAGAGAAATCTCTAAGATCATGGATAAAAGTTCCCGTACGAAGCTCTAAATATTATTGCTATTAAATACTGCATTTCAATTAGACTGTCACACTTTGTCTTCCAAAAAGTAATGTAATATATAAGTACATTTTCCCATAACTTTGCTAAACATGATACAGAAGGAATGTTCCCTTCAATGTGCCGTGATGCCTAGTAAATACCTAGTAAATACAGCCACCCGTCTCCACTGAAGATGTTCTGACCTCGGACTGACTCATCTTCGTTCTGTTAACTTGGGTGATTTGATGTGACTGTAGCTGGAGGCCATTTGATTGGCGGCTGTAGAGAGGAGGAAAGCGCACAGAACCCACACAGGGGTGGTGCCCCAGGCGGCTTGATGATGATAAAAAGGATAGTGATATAAGGAGCCCATGTTTAAAAAATCCTGGTGGCATCTTAGGTCCCCGAGTGAGAGAAATAAGAAACAACAGAAGCTCAAGGACATTTCAAGCCAAAGCATACAGTAGAATTATGGGCAAAGGAAAAGAAAGAACATACATTTGAGAAACTGTTCAGGGAGTTTGAATAAGGCTACAACACGTGTATCTAGCCTGATTCCATTTTGTCCCCAAACAGTCAGGCAAAGTGGTAGGAAGTGAGTCAGCTTTACTTCTTTCTAACTTTCCATGGGTGGGGCTCCCTCCCTGAAACACACAACCCAGGATTTCTGCATTGGAGGGGCAAGGGCCTTCTAAGCTCTTAAGCTCAACACTGTTTAAATAGCCACTTAAAAAAAATTAAACAAACTCTATTTTTCATTAAATAAACTCTATTATTAGAACCAACAACACCCTGCAGAAATTGTAGTCATTGCCATTTCCCCTACCATGTGCTATTTTGAAGGTCTCAGTGTCCTTCGCTGGACAATTTATTACGAAACCTAACCATCAGTGCCTGAAATTTCCTTTTACCTTCAGTGACTTCCACCTTGTGGGCCTTGAAACACTCTAGCTGGTGAAGCTGAACTTTTCCAGGCTCACTGAATTTCTTGTGTGAAGAAGGCAAAGCAGACAGTTGGCTTCTAAAATATCCCATAATGCCTCAAATATTTTCTAGGTGCTGGCCCTGGCCTGGAGTCCTTTAGAAGGATTCCAACTTCACCCCATTATCCAAATTATTTAATTTGAATGACGCTCAATACAGCGCTGTGGCGAGCATTTTTCTTCTTGTTTAAAGTCATTGATGTGCTGCTGACGTGTTCATGCGGATGCAAAAGCCGGGTTTGTTTCTTTGTCATTCTTTCCGCTGCCACTGCCATGAGCAGCTGTCACTTTGGAATCTGAGAGCCATGTTGGACTTTGATCACAACTTTGCCTCTTGGACTAATTTTTTTTTTTTTTTGCTTCTGATCTTTGCTTCATTCACGCAATTGCCTAATCCAGAAAACTGGACACTGTTCTGGACTTGTGGCTCCTTTTTCCCTGCATCTAATGGTTCACATGGAGAAGCTAGTTCTTTCTTTCCCTAATCACGTCCTACTTATGTCATTTCTCTCTGAGGAAACCTACTGCCTTTTGGATGAAGCGTCTTCATGGGCCCTCTCATGATCTGACAACCTCTCCTCCTGCCGTGCGTGTACAAATCGTATAGGCCTTGCTTTCTAGGTGACACTTTCCCCTCGAGGCTTGCCCTACACACAAGCGCTCTGCTGTCACGCAGCTGGACCATGTGGCAAAGCCCACCTCCACCCAGCTCTGTGTGAACCTGGAGCCCTTGTTTCATCCACCGTGTCTTTCTGCCTCTCCAAAGAAGTGCAGCCTTGGCCTTCGTCCTCTATGGAGCTTGCCCAAGGAGGACGGAAAAATTTTGCTTCTCTCAATCCTGGCAGGGCCTTTCTTCTCTTTTATTGCCGTCTACATCAATGGCCATGAAAATGGGATTTAAAACAATCCTATTCTTTCATCTGTTTGCTCTTACTCATGGTAACCCCTGTTTCTGTTGGCATTCACGGACTCCCCCATTTGCTCTACAAACCAAAGAATCAGTAGCCTGGCCCTTGAAGTTGTGATGCCTGAGCCCTTCATGACCCGATCTTGCTTAGCGAATACTAATAGTATGCCTTGTACATGTAACCGATGAGTCAGGCCTATTGTTTGTGGCATCTGGCTAGGTTTGTGTTTCCCAAACCAGTATCCTAAGGAATTGTTATCATCTCAAGCAAAATTTCATGAAAAAATATCTCTGATCAAACATATACAGCAAGAATGGTACACTGTACATACCTCAACGCCTCTCTAGAAGGTGTTTATAGTACAGGAATTCCTCTAGATTGGAAAGCAGTTTAATAGGGAGTTTAAGTGTTTGTCCCAAGATGAGATAGCTAGTTAGTGGGGAGGCCGATAAGAGAACCAGATGTTCTGTAACTATTACTACAGCTGTTTATACAGATCAGGCCACCATAACCCCGAATCTTCCTGGCTAGAGATGACAGACATTTGGAAGATGCGGTCACCCTTCCAGACCACAGGAGTCTAGGGCAGGCAAGACAGACACTGTGGTATACTAAGCCAGTTACTTAAAACATCATAATCCAGTGAACAGAGAAAGATCATTTGGGAACCCAGTCTCTGCATAATGGCTCTTGATACCAAATCAAGTTCCCTGGCTAAGACTGCATTTCAAAACGGAATTACTTTGAGTTTTCTTCAGCTGTGTTCTCAAAGTAATCACATTTAAAAGAAGACATAATAAGCCAGGCGCTCAACTCATAGGATGGCACGTTGAGATTTGAGAATCTATTTCCATTCCCCGTAACCCATTCCTGCCATTTCACACTTGGCAGACAGATGCCATGCATTAAGCAGCTATTTCCTGGAGGGTGGTTTGCATGACCAGCCATCCTGCTCCCTTACCAAGTTTCAGGACTGTACAGGACATGGAAGCACTGTTAACTCCAGCCAATCTGATTTTCTAGTACATGAAGGTCATAAATCAAAAAGTAGGTGCTTATGACCGTAATAAAATATGGGCATATACATATAGATAGATAGATATCACAAGCAAACATTAGGATATATTAAAAATTATGAAAAATGTAGTTTTGCAAATGTGTTTTTGCCACAACTGGCAATTCAGTTAAATGTCTTTGAAGTAGGCTCTGTAGTCTAGTCAAAAGGAGATTTTGAAATTTGAAGAGAAGTGATTCATATATTTTTGCTGTCAAGTTTAGGTTGTCTCGTACTGAGACTATGGGGCTTGTAGTGACATGAAAACTCTCACTTGTAGTGACTTGACAGAACACAGGAGTGGGTGGATCGTGCCCAAATGCAGGACAGATACGTATATACACTGCAGGTAAGGAGGTGAGAAATTTACCTTTACTAAAATTTGTTATGCTTTCACTGTGTCCTAGATTCTGAGAGACACACACAGATAAACTGGACGGACTTATTTTTCCCTTCAGAGGATTTAGTATTTCTAGTCGCAGTGAGACCACATGCACATGATAAAAGGTAGGGAGTGAGAAGTGTGAGAATTATTTCTTCTCGGGGAATGCAGGGGCAGCCTTCGTAAAGAAGGAGGGATAGCCTGGAGAATGGATGAATTTGGATGTGGAGGTGGGGAGACATCGAGATGGGGAAATGCTTGGACGTGAGGTGTGTAATCATGGACATGCAAGCTGCAAAGTTTCTACGTGTGTGTCATCATTGTGTCTGCCCCGTTCATTTGGGTTTTACTTTTGGAGTCTTGGGATTTCTCCTCCGTTTCTGTTTTCTTAGTGAGAATCATATTAGTATCTTTATCCTCACATTTCTGGAGTCTGAACTGGTTCTCCATTGTGTGTTCTACTTCACGATTTTGATTGGATGCTGTCTTGAGTCTGCAGTTTTCTCTGTGTTTGGTTGTGAACACGTTGAGGACGAAGGATCTGTCTTATTTGTTTTGAACCTCAGATCTGCCTCACAGTCGTTATTAATGACAGTTTACTGAGCAAAACATGACAGTTCCATGTGCAATAGTGCAGCTGACCTGGTCACGCCATTTTGCATGTTAAACATCTCTTGGTACTTAGCTTATAGAAAGCAAGCATTCCATAGCACTGTTCTTCTCAGCACTGTACTATCATTGACTGTTAGAGCTGAAAGGAGACTGATCATCTAATGAGGACATCAAGAAATTAAAATTCTAGGTCAATATTTCTTATGAATACAAATACAAAAATCCTTAACAAAATGTTAGCAAATGGAACTCAGCAACATACAGAAGGATAATGCATCGTGTCTAGGGGCTGAGTTGTGTCTCCCTTCCAAATTCATATGTTGTACTCCTAACACCTCAGAATGTGACTCTATTTGGAGGTCGGGTCTTTGAAGAGGTGATTAAGTTACACTGAGGTCATTAGGGGAGGCCCTAATCCAGTATGACTCGGGTCCTGGTAAGAAGATAAAATTCAGACACAGACACACACAGGGGGAAGACCTTGTCATGACACAGGGAGAAGGTGACCATCTACAAACCAAGGAGAGAGGCCTGGAGCAGATCCTTCCCTCATGGCCCTCAGAGGAGACCACACCTACTGACACCTTGATCTGGGCCTTCGAGTCTCCAGAACTGTGAGGAAATAAATTTCTGTTGCTTAAGCCACCCAGTCTATGGCACTTTGTTATGGCAGCCCTAGAAAACCAATATGCATAATAACCAAAAATGAACAGAATAAAGAAAAAAATCATATGATGATTTCAAACAGATTTAGAAAAGGCATTTGAAAAATTCAAAACCGATTTATAATGAAAAAACTTTCAGCAAAGTAGAAATAGAAGGAAATGTTCTCAATCTGGAAAAGGGCACCTACCAAAAACTTAAAAGGGAAACTTGAATACTTTCTTCCAAAACCTGGAACAGGACAAGGATGCCCACTGTCACCACTTCTATTCTATGTTTTACTGAATGTTATAGTCCAATAAAGGAAGAAAAAGAAAGAAAAGGCATAAATATTAGAAAGGAAGAAATGAAACTACCTTTATTTTCAGATGACATTTACATATGTCAAAAACCCTCTGGAAGATGCAAAATAACAACTAGAGTGAACAAATTCTCAGGATACAAGGTCAATATACAAAAATCAAATATATTTCTATAAATAGTAACAAATCATGGAAAACAAAAGTTAAAAAATCATTTGCAATAGCATAAATCTTAAAATTCTTAGGGATAAATTTAACAAAAGGTGTACAAGATTGCTTTACTGAAAACTATGAAATATTGCTGTTCATGGATTGGAAAACTCATCATTTGTTGAGCATCAATTCTCCCCAGTTTCATCTATAGATGACACACATTAAAAATGCAGCATTTGGGAGGCAAAATATACAAGCCGATTTTAAGTTTATATGGAAATGCAAAGGATCTAGAATAGTCAAAACAATCTTGCAAAATAATAAAGTTGAAGGACCTACACTATTCGATTTCAAGATTTTAAAATTATGTCAACAAAGACATAATAATGGCATCATGCAGATGATGGAATAGAATATAGTCTAGAAAGAGCCCTGCACTTATGTGGTCAATTGATTTTGACAAACATGCCAAAGCATTTCAACAAGGACTGGTGCTGGATCAACTGGATCAACTGGATAAATTGATGAGAAAACTGAAAAAAGGTGGGAATTGTAGCCCAGAGAACTCAAATAAATTACTCAAAGTGACACAGATGAGTCATGACTCCTAATTTGGTGGCTTGGGGTGGTTTCCATTGTCCACAATAGATCCTTTGAAAATATTAATAGTTTGGTACATTTGTTTTTAGTTTATATATAATGTAGCCTGAATTTATGTGGCTAGGTAATGTCTCCAGTATGTTTTCAGGTATCTATTTCATTACAAAAGAGTACTGAGATTTAACAGAATGGTACTGGCCACATGACCTATAGTCTGATTTAATCAAAAGTCCTAACACTGGGAATCTTGTCTCTCAAGAGTTTTCTTTACCCAGCACTATCTTAATGCCATTAATGAGTGTCTGTTTGCATTTTCTTTTTCTGAGTTCTTTGCTTCTTATATGAAGCGCCTCAAATTAGCAATTAAAAAGAATATTTGTCAGTTTCTCCTGTTTTGATAATTAATGAATTACAATTGGTTAAAGGTGGAAGTGGATGAAGGCAGATGGAAAAGGACTGACAGTTTCAGGTCAGAAAACCCTGTGTCTGAGCATTGCAAAGTTTTATGTTTTCTGACAGCCTGAAAATTCAGGGATTTTTATTTTCTGAATTTGGTTTGGATAGTTTTTGAAAATACTTTAAAAAACGTTATCAGGTAGAAATCCATGTAAATATGGCAGAGCATATGCAAAGAAAATACAAAGATGTTTGTGATGTTTGTGAAGGCAGGGCAGAATGGGGTAGGCAGACAGGTTTTAGAAAACAGCAAGAATTCCAGATTCTGCGGCTTGATAGGTTCATGTCCTACATTCGCCTAGACATGGTTTCTGACATGCCAGAGAGATACTCTGTGTAAATCTCTTGTATGTGTTGGAACATTTCTAATACTTTGGGACTATATAATATTTGCAGTAGCAGTTTCATAGGAAAATAGTATACTAGATATGGAAAAAGACTTTGAGATATCCTTATGCAACCAAATACAGAATATAGATGAAGCAACTAAGGCCAAGATAAGTTAGTTGAATTGGTCAGTCTAATGCAGCCAGTAATTATTCCATAGAAGGCATCCAGCTGTTCTGATGCTGAGGGCAAGGCTGCTGTCATTATATCCTGTCACCTTACGGCTTCGATTTTTTCCCCTCAGCGTACAGGCAGTTTTAAAGGTATAAAAGAACGTTAAACGTGAGTTTTCCGGTCTTGGATTTTTAGCTGAGAAGAACACATTCTAAAGACCAGTGCTGCCTCCTCCACGGGCGGGGTTTGCTCATAGGTGCCTAAGAGGTAGTCACAGCCCCACAGCCACCTGCAGCCACGTGGGTGAAGAGCTGCCACTTGAGCATCTTCCGCATGGAGGGCACCAACACCTGCCTCCTGAGCACCACCCCACAGAGACCTTTTGTCCCTTTAACGTTTTTTGACCCCTCCGGCCCCAACCCTTGAGGAACCACTAGCAGTTCCTGAGTGGGGGGGACGCTGAGACAGGAGAAAAAAAATTCCTACTCGAGGTCTTTGAATGTGGTTAAGCTCTGAGCTATGGGGAAGGGGAGAAGCTATGGATGGGATGACAAATGGAAAATTTTAATACCTGGTTATGGACTATTTATTTATTTATTAGTACCCAGGGTACCTAGAAAAAAATGATAGGTTCTTCCCATTTCAGGGTGGGGAAGGGAGAGCTACCAGAGCATCTTAAAGAGAGTGAAGGAGGAAATCAAGCTGTTTCCTGTTTGTCAGTAAAGTGATCCCAGCTAGTCCAAGACACTGGTTAAACTTTTCTGGGTATTTTCATGCTTTTGAAGCATCTATACAGTCTTATCTGACTCACACTTGACTGGGAGGGGGACCTCTTGGTTCAGGTGAGTTTGGGGTTGGGGGGATAGTATAATGTATCTTCTTGGAGATGACGTGGGGCTACACTTGTTGCAACTTGACCGACCAGGCTTCCATGAAAGAAAACGAATTTCTGACTCTATCTTCTGAAACATGTTAAGTCGAGCTTCCTAGGCAATTGAGCTCCCAGAATAGTATTGGTCATTGATTAGGAGGTGTGGCCCTAAATACGAAGAGACTCTGCCTATCTGTTGTCTTGGAATTACACTTCTCAAATTCTGTAAACTTAGAATTCTAGTAGTTTCTTAAATCATCAAAGTTTCTACAAGGACATAATGTGGAAAAGATTTAAAAATAACAAACAGGAAGACCCTTCAAGAAGTGAAACATTATGTGTGAGAGTTTCAGACTGTGTATAAAACTGATTGATTCTAGTGAATTCCCTGAAACCATAAAACCTTTAAATTGGACATCATCTGAAACTGGTACAATCTCCGAAGTGTGATCCTTTGCTTCAAGTTTTTACTCAATTATTATTTTTGTTTCTGGGAAAGGTGTATTTTTAGCTTTCAAAAAACGTAATGATTGCACAAATTCTTTTCAGCCCTGGTAATTTGGTTGGCACTCATTCTATCTATGTGTATGTAGATTGTGGGAACATAGCTTTCTGATGAATTGTTCTTTCTTCCATTCGATAAAGGGCTTTAAAATATATTATTGTTCTGTCTCCAAATGCAAGTGGGTCATTATTTCCACTACATTGTTTCCTCAAAAAGATGAAGTCTTTTCCATGAGATAAGACTATCAGCTTCAAGCATGCATTCAAAAGTGCCGTATCTTTGCTCACTGTGTTTTAAATCAACACGTGGCTCTAAACAGTTGTCCAACCAGGGTTTAGGGTCAAGCTTTGTTACCTAAGGCTCTGTCCTATTTCCTCCCTATGCAGGATGTTGACAAATTATGTTCCTATTTCCCTGCCTGAATACTTTCTTTTTGTCCACCCAGATTCATTTTCTACTCTGCTTTCTATCCTAGGAGGTGAGATTGTTCAAACTACATAAACTGGTTCCTTTGACCTCTGACTCCTGGTTGGGTCTGGCCCATGGAGAGCACCCACAGGAGATTGGAGGGCAGGAGGAGAGTGAGGCTGAGGTACTTATTTTCATGTCTCCCTCTAAGTGCAGTCACCAACGGTGGGCTCTGTCTCTAGACCAAGGTTGTACCCCTGGTCAGGTGGCCCTGTCTGTGTGTTCAATGTCACTCTCTCCTTTCGCTCCTTCACACCTCGGATGGTAACTAGTCCTGGGACACTACGTTGCCCCCATGAGTCCCTACACCTGCCCATACTGATACCAACCAGGGTTCTTGGCCTTCCCCAATCAATAGAAATTGACAAGAGGCCAGACAAGAAATTCAGGCAGGGCTTTACTGGGGCCCCTGCTGCAGCAGGGGGGGAGCGAGAACAAGCAAAAGGTTCCCTTGCTTGCTCGCTTCCTGAGGGGGGGACGAGCTTGTTCCTTATGTGGGGTGAGAGTAGGGGTGGGTCCAGGGCTCGGGCCGGAGGGGTAGCTTAGTTGGTTTGCCCACCCCTCTGGTGGTGTTGAGTGCAGGGGGCATGCTCAGTACCCTGCTTTTGTGCCCAGCACCCTGTTTTTGCTGCGGGTTCTTCAAAAGTGGCAGTAGGGGTTTTTTGGTCTTTTTGTATCTTTTGTCCAGAATTTGCCCCAACTAGCCATGCACACAGTTAATTTTAGTCCCTTATAGTTTCTTTGTATTTTGTTGTTTGAGCAGAGGTGTGTCCAGGTGCAAGCACTGCAGTACGGCAACTCAGGGTCCCAGGTCCCGGCCTGTCTCAATACTTTGTAAGTCATCTCTTGGTTATAGTCTCTTCAAAATACACAGTTTGAGAGAGCCATTTCTTTTTCTATTGGGACCTTGACTAATACATTCTCTTTTTGACATTTTCTTCTCTTTCGGAGGAAACTGACAGCATCCATTCCAATCTTCCAATGACCTGTCATCATTTAGTCGAAACCTTTTTTGACTCTTCTGTTTCCCTATATCACTTTCTGTGTTCTTCTATTATTGATCTTTGATTGTGAACAGCTGCAGAGCAGAGGTTTGTATTTCTGTTAACACTCCCTAGACAATGAGTTCTGCCAGTGTAGGAACATCTATGTGCCCTATCATTTGGTAAAGAATCTTTATCAGACCTTTCCCAGTATACATTTTTTTTCACTATATATATTTATTGAAAGGTACATTGGTAAAGCCTTGATAAAATGCACACAAAAATGAAGCAAAATGGGAATAATTAGATGCTTACTATATTATCCTATAGCAATTATTATTATTATTATTATTTTTTTAAACGTTCCTTTTTTTTTTTTTTTTAAAGAAATTCACGTTCTTTCTTTCTTTCTTTCTTTCTTTCTTTATTTATTTATGACTGTGTTGAGTCTTCGTTTCTGTGCGAGGGCTTTCTCTAGTTGTGGCAAGTGGGGACCACTCTTCATCGCGGTGCGCGGGCCTCTCACCATCGCGGCCTCTCTTGTTGCGGAGCACAGGCTCCAGATGCGCAGGCTCAGTAATTGTGGCTCACGGGCCCAGTTGCTCCGTGGCATGTGGGATCTTCCCAGACCAGGGCTCGAACCCGTGTCCCCTGCATTGGCAGGCAGATTCTCAACCACTGTGCCACCAGGGAAGCCAGCAATTATTATTTTAATGGGCATCAGTGTATCATATCAGTGAGTTGATATGATCAATGAATGGTGGAATTTAGGGCTCCAGAAATAAGTCTGTTGGTGAGATATTTTGAAGAGAGGAAATGATATTGAAGTCAATATTTGTTCCAGTATTTTGCCAATGTCATTTTGCACTGAAGGTGGAAAATGAATTCTGTGGCCAGAGAGACCTATGTTCAGGTCCCAGTTCTAGCAGTTATGACTGGGATGACCTTGGGAAAATGATCTCTGTCTCATAGAATTATTTTGAAAACTTGCCATAACTTTTTTTTCTCTCCAGAAACAGATTATGTACTCAACAAAGGTTATTCATTTGGTAAATGTTAGCTTATTTCCTCTTCTATCCTTTCAAACCAAATCATAAAGGCCAAGAAATGTGACCAAGTGATGAAGAACCGCAGAAACTAAAAAGCCAGGGTATCAGTAGTCATAGCACTAAAGCCGAAACTAGCTCTGGGTTTTTAATTCTCTCTCTAATGTAGCATCCTGTGATTTACCAAAGATAAACAGCTTCTCTGGGAGCTGGAAAGTCTAAAAGTACATTTGTTTAGCCCAGACATTCTATTACTTGGATCAGGAATTAAAAATCCTGTGACTTGGATTCTCACAACAAAAATCTCAACTGTAACTTGATATTTCTAATATTTGTTAAAGCTTAGGCAATAGCGCATTTATTGAGCCAAAGTGGCACTGTTAACTATATTAGAATCATGGATTCACAACAAAAATGAGGAAGAGGAGGACCTCGCTTAGGTCATAGAGCTAGTTGGCGACAATGACATGACTCAACCAGATGTCAACTGTCTCAAATAAGTGCTCTTTTTAGCACATGGTTATTTTTTTGGCAGGAAAAAATGATATTAAAAAATTTCATTTATGCTTCTTGGCATAGACAGTTTTAAGAACTGTGATTGTGATGCCCTTCTTTTTGTTAGCTCAGGAAAGCTGTATAAATGAAAATGAAACTATCCATCTTATGGCATGATAGGTATGGGGAGTAATGGATCTGTGTAATTCCAAAATAGCCAGTCAGATCCATCAGTGCAGGGAAACAATTAGGAGTCTGAGAAGCCGTTAGTCCCAAAGTTTATTTAACTGAGAGAGCCAGTTTATTCTGAAACACTGCATCACTTGTCCTGAGTGGATGGCATCCGGCTCAGAGAATGTGCCTTGGGATTTGCCAGTAACTGTGTCATTCCATTCATTTCAGCGGACCTCCCTTTCATATCCTATTCCCGTCAGAAAATTGACTGTGTTAAGATGTCTGTGGACAAGTGAACTTGGCCAGAGGAAGTGGAGCCATCCCACTGATGTCTTCTAGTAGGTGCTTAATAAATTTATATTGAACTAAGCTGGAGAATTGTGGCTTCACTTTCTGAATATGTGATTTTTCTCACTGAGCTGGAGAACCAAAGCCACACCCATGTACTTTCAACCAAGCTGTGCCTCTGCTGGTGAAGGTTTTATTATTTTGAAGGTGGAATGAAATATAAAATATTTTCAAGCAAAATAAAGTTAAATTTACTATAAAATGTTATACTTCACCAAAACTAAGGATGTTGCTTTTTTTTGCCTGTTTTCTCCGCTTCCAATTCTATGGTAATTAATAAAATAAGGGCTCTGATAAAAAATGTTCCTATGGGTCAATAGACATTAGCTTCATTTTAATTAATTAATTACTTCATTTTAAGGATTCCTCATTAAAAGAGTATGTGGTTTTGAATTTGTAATGGAAAGCATCCTGTTTGGTTTTTTGTTATTCATTGCCATAGCATCAATATATTAAAGTCACACTCTTGTCAATGTATTTCATGGTCATGACCTCTTCAGAAACATGCTGTAGAGAATGTTGTTTTGAGTTTTCCTCCCAATTAAAGTATCTTCACAGTAATTTTGAGAATAACAGCAATAATGACAGATTCCTACAGATAGAAATTAATGAAAAAAATGATGGCCTGGCCTCCTGTTCTAGTTACTACTGTACTGTAACAAATTACCTGAAACTTAAAGACAGAAGGCAACCATTTTATTAAGCTAATATATTGTTGGTTTGGTATTTGGAAAGAGCCTATGGGGAAAGTTTGTCTCTGTTGTACAATATCTGGGACTTCAGTTAGGAAGATTCCATGGCTGGGGAACTGGAATTATCTGAAAGCTCATTTGCTAGCATGACTGGCAGCTGACGTTGCTTTCAGCTGGGATCTCAAATGGAGCCAGTGGCTAGAACACCTAGACATTAGTTCTCCCCATGGCTGTCTGAGATTCCTCACAGCATAGAGCCTGGGTTCTAACAGCGAGTGCCCCACGGGAACCAGGCAGAAGCTGTATCATCTTTTATGATTGGCCTCAGAGGTCACATTGGGTCAGTTCAGCCCTTGTCACAAGCCTGCACATATTCAAGTGGAGACAATATAGACCCACCTCTCAATGGAAAAGGTGTCAAATCCATTGACAGAGGGCCACGTGTGCGGGAGATAATGTGGGCATCTTTGGAAAACACAACCTGCTACGTCTCTACTCCATGGGAAGGAGGGATGCATGCCATGACCCTGTGTTCCATGCTTTTCCCGTGGCCTCGTGCTGTGGTTTGGCTGCTTCCCTGTATTTTACAGAGTGTATGATTAGCTAGGGACCCCACACCTCTGATTTTCCTTTTCTCTAATCCCTTCTCCGAGGATTGCATGAGAAATTTTATATGCCGTGTGAATATCTACTTTGCCTTGAAGACAAAGTAAGGAACTATTAGACATGCATTTCTGGGATGAAAGAAAATAGGAATGGTTTTTGGAAGGAGGGACAAATGGGACAGAGGGATTCTGAGAATTAATCCATGAGGAAAATGATTATAGACTCAAGATTAGTAAACAGCCACATGTCAGGGCCTAAATATTTTTTCAGCTTTATTGAAGTAATTGAAATACAATGAATTGCCCATATTTAAAGTGTATAATTTGTTCTTTTAGCAAATATATAAACAAGTGAAACCAGCACCTCAGTCAAGATAATGGGCATATTCATCACCCCCCAGATTTCCACACGTCCTTCCTTCCTCCACTCCCCGTCCCCTAAGAAACCACTGATACGCTGTTTGTATTTATGGATTAATTTGCATTTTCTAGAAATTTATGTCAGTGGAATCATGCAGTGTGTTTTGATGTGTCCATTTGCCTGTTGATGAGTATTAGAGGGGTTTCCAGTTTTTGGCTATGACAAACAAAGCTGCTGTGAACATTGATGTGCACATCTTTGTATGGACAAAGGTATCCATTTCTTTTGCATAAATAAATAACAGTGGAATGACTGTAGCATATGGTAGGTGTATATTTAACTTTTAAGAAACTGCCAGATTGTTTTCTAAATTGGTTGTACCAATTTACATTGCCATCAGCACTGTACAAGAGTTTCACTTCATCTACATCCTGCCCAATACGTGGTGTGCATAGTCATTGAATTGCTTTCCTGCCCAGGTGCAAATGATATATTACATAGCAAAAAGGATAATTCTATTTAGGGTGATCTCTTGGGCAGTAGTTCTCAGCTTTGGACTTATATTGCAATTGCCTGGATACTCATTAAAAATGAGTTCACATTCGAGAGATTCTGATTTAATTGATCTGGGGTACAGATTTGACATCAAGGTTTTTAAAAGCTCTCAATTGATTCTAGTTTACAGCTAAGATTGTAAACCAAGGTGTGATGGTTAATTTTGTGTGTCAGCTTGACTGGGCCATGGGGTATCCAGATATTTGGCCAAACATTATTCTGGGTTTGTCTGTGAGCGGTTTTCAGATGAGATTAATGTTTGAATGGGGTAGACTGAGTAAAGCAGATTGCCCTCCCTACTGTGGGCGGCCCTCATCCATTCATTTGAAGGCCTGAATAGAACAAAAAGCCTGACATCTTCCCTCAAACAAAAGGGAACTCCTCTTGCTTGAATGCTTTAGCTGGGACATCAGTATTTTTCCTGCCCTCAGATTTGAATGGAAACTTCGGCTCTTCTTGGGTCTTGAGCCTGATGGCTATCGAACTGGAATTTACACCATTGGTTCTCCTAGGTCTTCAGCTTGCTAACCCCCGATCTTGGAATTTCTCAGCCTCCATAATTGGATGAGTAAATTCCTTATTATCTATGTATGTATCTATGTATGCATGTATCTATCTATCTACGCATCCTGTTGGTTCTATGGAGAACCCTGACTCGTACACGAGGATTTAGGGTCTAGGTTCTTGCCAGCTCCAACACTAAGGTACCATTCAGGATGGATTTCAGGTCCTCCAAAGTAATGAGGAGTTATTCTCCTCGCCTCTCAGTTTTCTGCCTTGATCCTGAGTGTGGAGAATGATGTGGAAGAATGTGGACTGCTGAGGGTGAGGATAACAGGCAACGAGAGATTGTCAGCTCAACCCCCGTCGCTGTGATGATGAGTGACAGGAGAAGTAGTGGTATAGGAGGTATTGGGAGACGTGAATGTACCTGATAATGAAAGCACACCTCACATCAGTCTGGATGTGGCGTATGTTCATTGGCATTAGGATGCAAGATAACTGGCTTGGAAAATGTTGAAAGATTGAATGAGTTAATTCTTCAAAAGCATCCCCTTCAGCAGAGGCCCTGTGATATTTGAGAGGCTGTAGTGATGGACAGATGTATGCTGAAAGATCATAAAGAATCCATAAGATTAAAATGAGGGCATCTAAACAAAGAATGAAAGGGGAATCAGGCTGAGCATAAATTATGTGAAATCAAATCTGTCTCTGGCAGTGGGATGCTTTGCCGTTTGTGGGGCACAACTAGCAGCAAAATACACGCAGTCAGCACGTGGCTGTTACCCAGTTACTGTCGGGAGAGACACAAACTGTGGTGTTGAAATTAGCTCAGCTCATTCCTTGCTAATGCTGGAAAGACTATTGACCTGTGTGCAGCATGCATTTTTATTCTCAAAAACAGAGTGATTTTGTAGTGTTTGACAGAGACAGTGTTCATAAGCCATTTGTCATCTTCTGATGAGAGGGTTTGCATTATTTAAACTGAAAATGTAAATTACTTCTTTTGTTTTTTCCAGATGATTGAACAAGTGCAGCATTTGAAAGGTTTGGTTCACTCTGCCTCGTGTGCTGAAAACACACACACACACGAGCTCTTTCTATGATGAATACCTGTTTATTTGTGTGTATGGGAGAGGTAGGCAGGGAGAACGACATCACTGAAAACAAACCACTTCATATTTTGGATGCCACATCTGCTGAAAACCACAATGTTTTCTCAGTGAGCAATGAAACAGCTGATTCTGGATGAACTCAGTTCTCCAGTCCAAGGGTGCAAACAGTGTGAAGAAGCTCTCTGAAGGTCGCGTGGGGCCAAGGGAACTTGACTTTCTACCCTTAGAGCAGTGCATGGAAAATTCTTCCCCAAGCTATCAATATTTCACAAAATTCAGAAAATATTCTTAGGTTATTTATCATGCCTAAGCTACTGCTTATGGTCATCCTTTTATCCTTTGATATTTTTCTTAAATGTTTCACTTCTAGCAGGCACTTTTATACATTAGATTAGAAACTCAAGGGTAAATGAATTTATTTTCAAAAGTCTTATTGGATTATTAATTTACTTGAATAATTTCTAGGGTGAATTTTGTAATTAGAAACTCTCTGTTTGGTATTACTTTTGCTGCCAAGATATTCCTTTGGCATTAAAAACATTTTAGGTGTGAAATATACACCAATCATTAGGTCTCCATCTGTGGTACACGGTATGGTTCATGAAGAGCTCCTCGTTGATTGGAAAGTTAACTACCTAAGGCAGTCGTGCCATGGGTTATTTTGCTCCTAAGCAGGATATTTGTCTATGGAACATGAGATCAAAAGCACTGCTGCATAATGGACTAGGGGCAGGAATTGTCCAGGAAATCACTTGCACACAGTTCCAAGGAAATTTCTCATTCCTCTTTTCCATATTGGTTTTGTGTTATTGGGTCATATCTGCTAGTTTTTGCATGCAGAAACATGAAAATATACCCAAGTCACCCAGGACATGTAAATGGATTATTCCACTACCCCGTCTTAGTCTACTTGGGCTGCTGATACAAAATACCATAGCCCGGGTGGCTTAAACAACAAACATTGACTTCTCACAGTACCAGAGGCTGGGAAGTCCAGGATCAAGGTGCCGGCAGATCTGGTGTCTGGTGAAGAACAGCTTCCTGGTTTGTCCGTGGCCACCTTCTCCTCATATCCTCACGTGGCGGAGAGCAGAGAGGGGAAGCAAGCTCTTTCTATTCTCTTCTGATTAGGGCACCCTTATGCCCTAGTTCCCTACCTCCCAAAAGCCCTGTGTCCATTTCCCATCACATCGACATATAAATGGGGTGTGGTGTGGGCAAAAACATTCGGTCCACAGCAAAACCCTCTGTTTTTCACTTTTCTCTTCATACAGATTCATTATCCATTTGGGCTCAGGATGTCAGATGATCACACACATTATCTTTTCGGTCTCCAAAGACCCCCTTAAAATAATAGTAAAGGGACAAAAGGGGGATAAACCTACAGGGACAAAGTGAAGTGGAGAGTCTGAATCTGAGTGATTTCGATGGAAAGCAGGTGGGGAGAGGGTGACTGGGAGAGCAGAATTCAAAGCCGCTGCCCCAGGGCATGGGTGCTATGAGGGGAAGGACTAGATTCCAGTGTGTCCCACAGCACCCCAGGGCGTCAGAGAGACCAGCCATGGTGCTGGGAGGGTAGAATCCCCGTTCCCTTCCCTGTTCACCGGTAGCTTCTCAGCAAGCAGGCATTCACTCCTAGGCTGGAGGAGAGACTGAAAGTTGCCAGAGAAAAGCCCTCCACATTTTGGTATCTGGGGAATCCCAGAGTACCGGGCACTCCTGGTTCCCTTGCCCTTCGATGAATCCCAGCCATCAGCAGACCCCGTATTCAGACACAGAGCTGCCAACCAGTCTTTTAATATTTCCTTAAAATCAATAGAAAGAATAATGAGCAAGAAAATGACCACCAGCATGACACAAATGAGCTTTATCAGCTATAAACCTTTTGTCATATTTGTTTAGGATTTTTAGGGAGTATACAAGAGGAGCATAGAAGCCACCTCTGATCTCATTTTTCTTCCTTTCTCTCTCCTGGAAGTAACTGCTCTCCTGAATTTTGTGTTGATCATAACTATACATCTTTTTATGCCATTAATAAGTATGCATCTATCCATAAACAATAAAAATATTGTTTTGCACGATTTCACATTTCGTGTGAACAGTATTATATGACCACTATCCTTCTGCTACTTACTTTTCTCATTCAGTATATATTTTTTTAATCCATTGAGACAAAGTAGATGTAATTGGTTCATTTTGGATATGCCAAAAACTATTTATTTTCTCCTACTTTTCCCAGTTTTTAAATATTACCACCAGTGCTGCAGTGAATATTCTTGTACAGGTCTCTGTGCAGATGTAAAAGCATTTGCTTAAAGTAGCATTTAGAAGGGAGAATTGCTTTTTCAAAGGTATGCACCTCTTCAATGCTACTGAATATGGCCCAGCTGATTGGATTGCTTTTTTATATTTGACAATCATAAGTATTTCATTGTTGTTTTAATTTGCTTTTCCCTTATTATTAGTGAGATTGAGCGTTTCAATTTTTTTTTCTATTCAGATTTCTTCTGTAAATTGACTTCATGTCTTTTGCAAACATCAATTTGTTTTTCCTTGCTTATAGGCTTTAGGAGTTTTAAATATTTTAATAAATATTGAGTAATTTAAAATATTTATAACGTGTAAGGAACATGTACAGGAATTCTAAAAATATATTTTGTCACTAATTGTTTATTGGATACATGCTTAACATGTACTGACTTTTATTAAATACTATTTCTGAATCTGAGAGAACATGGTTTCCCCTTTAATTTTTATTTATTTATTTTTCAGTGCTCATTTTCATGTTTTTTTTTGATTTTTAAAAAATTTCATTTTATTTTATTTTTTATACAGGACGTTCTTTTTTTTTTTTAACAATTTTTAAAAATTTTATTTATTTTATTTATTTATTTTTGGCTGCGTTGGATCTTCACTGCTGTGTGAGGGCTTTCTCTAGTTGCGGCGAGCGGGGGCTGCTCTTCATTGCAGTGCGCGGGCTTCTCATTGTGGTGGCTTCTCTTGTTGTGGAGCACGGGCCCTAGGCGCCGCGGGCTTCAGTACTTGTGGCTCACGGGCTCTAGAGCGCAGGCTCAGTAGTTGTGGCACACGGGCTTAGTTGCTCCATGGCATGTGGGATCTTCCTGGACCAGGGCTCAAACCCGTGTCTCCTGCATTGGTGGGCGGATTCTTAACCACTGTGCCACCGGGGAAGTCCTACAGCAGGTTCTTATTAGTTATCTATTTTATACATATTAGTGTATACATGTCAATCCCAATCTCCCAGTTCATCCCAAACCACCTCCCACCCCTGCTTTCCCCCCTTGGTGTCCATACGTTTGTTCTCTACATCTGTGTCTCTATTTCTGCCTTGCAAACTGGTTCATCTGTAACATTTTTCTAGATTCCACATATATGCGTTTATATATGATATTTGTTTTTCTCTTTCTGACTTACTTCATTCTGTAAGACAGTCTCTAGGTCCATCCATGTCTCTACAAATGACCAAATTTCATTCCTTTTTATGACTGAGTAATATTCCATTGTATATATGTACCACAACTTCTTTATCCATTCATCTGTCAATGGGCATTTAGGTTGCTTCCATGACCTGGCTATTGTAAATAGTGCTGCAATGAACATTGGGGTGCATGTGTCTTTTTGAATTATGGTTTTCTCTGGGTATATGCCCAATAGTGGGATTGCTTGGTCATATGGTAATTCTATTTAGTTTTTTAAGGAACCTCCATGCTGTTCTCCATAGTGACTGTATCAATTTACATTCCCACCAACAGTGCAAAAGGGTTCTCTTTTCTCCACACCCTTTCCAACATTTATTGTTTGTAGATTTTTTGATGATGGCCATTCTGACTGGTATGAGATAATACCTCATTGTAGTTTTGATTTGCATTTCTCTAATAATTAGTGATGTTGAGCATTCTTTCATGTGTTTGTTGGTAATCTGTGTATCTTCTTTGGAGAAATGTCTATTTAGGTCTTCTGCCCATTTTTTGATTGGGTTGTTTGTTTTTTTAATATTGAACTGCATGAGCTGTTTATATATTTTGGAGATTAATCCTTTATCTGTTGATTCCTTTGCAAATATTTTCTCCCATTCTGAGGGTTGTCTTTTCATCTTGTTTATGGTTTCCTTGGCTGTGCAAAAGCTTTTAAGTTTCATTAGGTCCCATTTGTTTATTTTTGTTTTTATTTCCGTCCTCTAGGAGGTGGGTCAAAAAAGATCTTGCTGTGATTTATGTCAGAGTGTTCTTCCTATGTTTTCCTCTAAGAGTTTTATAGTGTCTGGTCTTACATTTAGGTCTTTAATCCATTTTGAGTTTATTTTTGTGTATGGTGTTAGGGAGTGTTCTAATTTCATTCTTTTACATGTAGCTGTCCAGTTTTCCCAGCACCACTTATTGAAGAGACTTCCCCTTTAATTTTTAAATGGGATTTGTTAACATAGAATTATCTTGAATTCCTGGGATAAACCCACATTCATTTCGCTAGTTTTTAAAAGAAATGTTGCTAGCATTTTATCCAGGATTTTTGTACTTATGTTTGTAAATGAGTTTGATCTTAATTTTTCCTTTGTCTGTTTAGAACATCGAGGGTGCATCAGCCTCATAAAATCAGCAGGCAAGAGAGGAGAAAGGAGTAAAAGCAGCTGCACTATCATTCTTTCTCCCAGGAAAGAAGATAGGTGAATGTATCCTGAAAAATCTTTGTAAACATGCTAGTAAGTGGATGTCCCAGTCAACAGACTAATGATATTTGCCAGGAGGAGAATCCTAATTTTCAAAATCCTCTTAGCAAGATGTCTCTGTTTAAGATCACTTAAGGTAACAAACCTAGCATCTATAGATTTGTGAGACATAGGGAATGTACGTAAACTATTGAACTATCTGGGGCATAAATGCAGATGTTTTAGGACCTCAGTGTTCCTTGCTATGTGAGGTAATAATATGTGTACTTTATAGAGGTCTTGTTTCCAAGACCAGAGAAGTGGTTCTGGGGAGTATGGCTCTGGGGTGAGATGTGAGAGGTACAGGACCTCTCTTTGCTTCTCCAGTGCCTCTTAATTTCTTATATCTTTGAAACTATTAGTAAAGATTAATGCCAAGCAAGAGCTTCTATTTATTTTCTGACATAGCTTGTGTAAGATAGGAATGATCTGTTCCTGACACATACAGAGGAGTTTAACTGTTTTACTGGTTATGATTTTTTTTTTTCAGTTGTGCTTTTTAACACTTAAATTTCTTTAGTGGTTATTGTAGATGTATTGAGGTTTTTTATTTCTTCTTGAGAATTGGAAGGTATATAGAATTCTAAAAAGTTATTATTCTCATTAAAGTTTTAGAGTTAATTTGCATATTTTCTGTGTCCTCTTTTGATTTTTAGCTCTTAATGTGATGCCCATTTTTGTTGCTAATAATGTTTATTTCTTCCCTTTCTCTTTTTTCCTCTGTCTTGCAGGAGGTATTTTTTATTAGTTTTTTTAAGAATTAGATTTTAATTATTTTGATGCTTTAGCTTTGTTTTTCATTTCATTAACATATATTCCTGTCTTTAATATTTGTTTCCTTCTACTTCCTTGGTTGTTAGTTTTCTAGCTTCTTGAAGTCAGGAGTCTCTTATTTTTTTAATAGCTTAGAACTTAGTACTATAAACATCAATATGTACCATTTTAGCTGAATCCCCCCCAGTTTCGCTGTGTAGAATTTGTCATTCACTCCTAAGTACTTGGTAGTTTCTACCATGAGTACATCTTTAAGAATAACTCTTTTATAAATGTACTTTTGAATGCCTACTTTTTGTTTTGATTACAGATATCTTTTGCTTTTATTTCTAAATTAATTTTATTTTATGGCAGTATAGTCTCTATGGTATACTTAGAGCAAAGTTTATAACTACTGGGCTACAAGTTGGTTCCTCTCTAGCCTTGTTTACCTGGATCATCTTGACACTTTGTGAGATGTGTAGAAGTTAGGAAGCTTTTTGGTTATAAGTAAAAAAAAACCTGACTTAATAAATGAGGACATTTATTATCACATAAAAAAATCCATAGGGTTCCTAAGGTTTGTTCAATAAGTCAGTCATCATCAAGAAACTTTATCTATCTCTTTAGTACTTTAAACATATTTAACAGTCTTTGTTACCCTGTTTCGTAAAGTTAATTTCCATCTGCAAATGATAGAGCAGAAAGTTAGAAATTTCTTTTTGCCATGAACCTTTTAAAGGAAGCTGAAGATGTACTTCAAGAAAACAGGAGAGTAAACCAAAATAGAAGACATGGGCTTATGAAAACAGTAGATCCAACCCAGGGAATCAGCAAGAAGTCCCAAAATGATAGGGAGGAGAAAGCCCACAAAAGAACCGGTCTGATTTGGAGCAGGAGAATGAACAACTCCAGAGGGTGGCTCTCCAAAGAGAAGGCAGATGTTGAGGAAAGGTGTGTTGTTTATGAGAGTTGACCCTCGAACAACGAGGGGGTTAAGGGCACCAACCCTCCATGTAGTTGAAAATCCCCATGTAACTTTACAGCTGGCCCTCTGTATCTGTGGTTCTGCATCTGCACATTCAACCAACATGATCATGTGGTACTGTCGTATTTAGTGAAAAAAAAAATCCACGTGTAAATGGACTCGTGCAGTTCAGACCTGTGTTGTTCAAGGGTCCACTGTGTTTAGAAAAAACATGAAGAGAAATTAGACCAAGCCTGTTTTTTTTTTTTTTTTTTAGGCAACTATAAACTAGGAAAAAGAAAAATAGAAAAAAATTGTAATCATGGATTTAAACTTCGTGTTGCAGGAAAAAATATTACATACACACTTTTCCCACATAAGTCAATAGCAAATAATGATTTATTTAACTTAAAATAGTGGTGCGATGGAAAGGTGAGTGAGAGATGGTGTGTTAGTAGTATAAGAAAGATAAACCTTTATCACAATGGCAAATTAATAATGTCTAACATTTTAAAAATTAAGATGCAAAAATAAAGCATGATATTTAGAAAAATAGAGGATACTAACAGAAGACAGAGCCTAGGGAGTAAAAAAAAATCATGACCAGAAACCAGGCCTAGAGGTGATGAGAGATACACAGAAGTCATTTTGAGACTTCTGATACTTTTGATTTTTTTCCCCTTTGATTAAAGAAACCAAATTATGTAAATTTAAAATAAATTTATTTATGTAAACTGAAAAAGAATGATAGTGTATCTTTCAGATGAACAACGCTACTTAGAGGCATTATCTGATTGGCTTTTGAATAGCAATTTAAATTAGGTGTAAATATAATCCAAAAGAGAGAGCAGGGAGTAATTCAATGATTTAATAGTAATTAGTTTCACTTTTTACTGAAATATCAACTCTTTGAAGGCAGAGGCAATCTGTTTTATGAACAAACTAGACTTGTTTGGGTACAAATCAGTAAACGACCTATCTTTCACTGGTCTTTGCCCTTCCTCTATGATGTCTGAGCTAGATGTCTCATACAAACAAGATTCTGCTGAGTCGATCTCTTCCCTTTTCTTTCTTTCCCATCCTCCCTCCCTCTCTCTCTCCTTCCTCCCTTCTTTCCTTTCTTCTCTCCTCCTCAACCTCTTCCTCTTCCTATTTTCCCTCCTCATTCTTCTACTACTACCTCTTCTCTTCCTTTTCCCTTTTCTTTGTTAAATGAGTCCTGTGCACATCAGTATTTCTCACTGATTCTTGAAACCTCCTGTATAAGCTCATGAAAAATAGTTTAATGATCAACCTGTACTTAACAGAAGTGAAACTATAGAACACATTGACTTTTTCCTCAATGATATTCCTAAGATGGTATCTTTGATGATCTTATAGATTTTTCAGTCACTTCCATGTGTTCATGTAGAGTCTTGGGTCCAGATTTTTAAAGTTTATTTAGCTATAATAGAAAAAAATGTAACCTCATTTATCTTGAAGCTTTTCCCTGCCCTCTCAGTCTACGGAGGGGAAGGGACTATGGCTTGACATTTCAGCTACTACTCCTGGTTCTTTCATTTCCTGTCCTTCGTGCTGCTGGTCCTGGCTCCTCCAGGATTGGATGAAAGGGAAGAAAGATGGGAGAGCTAAATCTCAGATGGCTGGTGTTGTCTGCATCTCTCCCTTGGTTCCCAAATGCCCTTGGTCATGGTAAACATCCAAGGCTGGCTCTTTCTCTCATAACAAGCATTTCTTTTTCTTGTGAGAGGACTCTATCTCCCCTGCTGGCTTTGAAACTGATTGCTATGTTGTGAGCTGCCTGTGGAAAGGGCCATGTGGCAAAGGGCTGAAAGCAGTCCCCGGCTAACAGTCAGCAAGAAACTGAAGCCCTCAACATGACACTCACGAGGAACTTGAAGCTGCCCACCACCACGTGAGGTTGGAAGTGGATCCTTGCCCAGTCGAGCCCCAGATGAGACCACAGTCCCAACCAGCTCCTCAACTGCAGCCTTGCAGAGCACACAGTTCAGCCATGCCTGGACTTGTGACCCACGGAAACTGTGAGTTGTTTCCAAAGTTTATATTTCTATTTTTTCACAGTGATAGGTATGAAAAAATAACTAATACAGATTTCTTCAGAAATCCTCCCCCTTGAAATTTCCTGTCATACTCTGACTAATGTCTTATTACTTAGCCTGCTGAGGCTCATCTCTCACGCCCTGTTTCTGCTGGGATCACCCAACTCCTTGGCACACATCTTGGATAATGTATCTTTCAAGATCAAGCAAGCCCAGCTAACTTCTGTGGGGTCTGCTCTTTTCCACGGGTAAATGCATCACTGGAAAGGCATTTTGCTTTCACTACAGGCTCTCTACTTACTCTGCTAGAAGGACAACTCCAGCTAGTCTCTTATCTTCGGAATTTCTCCAAGTAAGTGTCAGGCCGCAGTGTCTGTGTTGCTTAAACTCAAGGGGACACATATCAGGTTTTTCAAGATATCTGTTTCCACACTCTTCTAGGACCCTTAGTAGAAAAGGACCCATGTCTTTATATAGCTTGGTAAGCATCCAATCAGAGGATGTTTCTGTCCTAGAAAGCATTCCCACCATCTGTGAGTGTTTCTCCGGAAGCCTTCCTTACTTGGCTTGAGGTGGGGGTAAGGGAGCTGAAGTTACCTGTCTGGGTTTTTTAAAAAGTCACCTCTTAGCATGTTTTATATTGATCATCCCCTTTCTTTAGAATATGTAAACACCAAATATTTTGTGTTCTCAGCTCTTAGGCTTCAGCCAAAATTCTGTGAGGACAGGACAAAGCTTCCTACTTAACACCTTGCTCGAGTCTTCATTTTTTTATTTTATAAATGTTCATCGTTCCCTTGCATCACTTGTGGCATGTATGTGTGGGGGGTGTGGAAGTGTTATTTTTAAAAAGGAAAAGAATGTAAACAAGTAACCTGTTATCGCCAAGGGAAGAATCTTCCTTTAAACCTTTTTCACAGAAGCTATTAACTTCACTTTCAAAACACAGAGAAAGGAGAAACAGCCTGTCCAAATTGCTGAGCATAGGGTCTTAAGAGATAATTGGACTAAAGGATTAGAAAATCTCCAAGTAGTCACTGGGATCTGGAGGTCAGAAAAGAGAGGAATCCCTGAGAGTAAAGATTACGAACAAGCAAGAGGAGAAATGGCCAATATTCTACTCTTTTGCTCCCACACCATGGCAGGCTGGATTGATTGTATGGGCACATGTGGCTATCCTTAAACTAAAGGTTAATTATATGCTTTCTTAGAGCGTTCCATAAGGTCTTCTCAGTTAGACCCTCTTACTCGATTGCTCTTTTTTTTTTTCACATAGTCATAGCTGTTACTTATAACAACCTTCTTCTACTATTCATTCCACATTATTTTTGCCTTCAGCAAGCACCTCAGCTTGTCGTAGTTATTCACCTGGTGGGGTGACCCAAATCTTCATTCCTGAAGGGTCTGGGCCATTATTAGTCCTGCCTGGATTGGGTCTTGTAGTTTTCCATTGCCTTTAAACACAGGTCGCAGTAATATTAAGAGACACTCCAAGGAATCTCCTGTATTCCAGACATAGTCTTCCTTGCCTCCGTTGTGGAGGAGCAGTCCAGTTTCCCCTGGGTAGTCAGGATCAGTCACCCCGACGAGTATAGTAACTCTCTTCTTTGCTTATGGACTCAGAGGCACAAGGAGCCAAAATTGGCTATAGTGATACAGCTGTCCTCTTTGTTGAGTGTTCATTTCTAAGTAACGTTCCCATGACCCAGGTGGACACAAAGGGTCATCTGGAAATCCCAAGAATTGTTTCTGGACAGGAATATAAAAGACGGGGCCTGGTGATAGGAATACTTAGGCAAGTGATGCTCAAACACTAACCATCCTTAAGTTTAGGTGAGTCAATTGTTATTGATATAGTAACTTGAAAGGACCCATTCTTGGTATGGGGCTACCATGGGGGATCCGAGCTGGGGCTATTGTTGATTGGGTGACCTTGTCAATATAACCTCCTAAATATTCCACATATCCATATCCTGGGATTTGCTAAAGTACTATTTGGCAACCAGTGCGTCCAAAGTAAGATGGGGTAGAAACCATTCTAGAAACAGACGTTCTGGGGGGACATACCTTATGCTTTTGAGTAAATAATACAGAGCATTTTTAGGTCTTTCTCTTGAGTTATTTGCTTGAATGTTGCATACACTGGTCCATCTCCCAAACTTGGGGAACTTTGGGAGCCTTACATACCATTGTGAATCTTGTCCTACAGGCTTCAATAATACTGGCTTTCAGCTCTTAGAGCATGGCAAATGCCTACAGGAATCTTCTAAGAAAGCTCTGCCTAACAACTTTGAATCTTACCATAAGGGCTATCTTACTAAAGGTGCCAGAAGATCTCTTTATAACCTTTGGTTTTATTTTATTTTTAAACTTAGAATATAGAAGTCAAGTTTAGTATTATAGTAAGTTTCTAGTATATTCTTTGTATCTTTTCTACTTCTCTATTGAAATTGTAGCTTCCTTTTGGTTATTATTATTATTACAGAGAAACCAGAAGTCAAAGAAAAGCAAGGTGATTTTTCCCTTTATAAAAACTGTCCTGCAAAAGTTCCTTCTGGCTTCTCTTCATTTTTGTGTTTCTTATTCCCTGAATTTCTCATTGTATGCAGTTGATAAATGCAGTTGACTGCTAATCAATATTAGCAGTCAGGGTAGTAGAGATATTACTGAATTATAAATGATCTTTAAAGGTATATTTCAAGAAGCAATCACTCTTAGGGCTGCATTTATTATCACATTGTTGACAACCTTGATATCAAGATTTTAATATCCTGCAAGATAATGAAATTTCTACCCAACACAGATTTTCTCTGTCTTTTTACTGTAATAACTGGATATTGCTTCAGGTGGGTGAATGGTAATATTTTCTTGGCCTCTTTTCATATTAAGATTCTTAAGAGTGTTTCTTTTTCAAGCCAGAAGGGTTCATAGACCTGAGGATAAAGTAACAAAGGAGAGACGCTTATCCGAGAAGAAAAAATTGTGTTCTCTTAGCTTCCGGTGGGTCCTGTGCTCCAGGTAGATAGGCTGCAGGGTATGTTTGGGCCGTTGATCTCTCATCAGCAGTTGACGGGAACAATGACAAGAATCTAGGGGAAGAAAGTGCCTTTGTAGAGGTGAACACTGGAGGGAAGCTTGCTGATAAGATTGTTTCCCGGGAACATAATCTCAAATATGTATGAATTACAGCAATTGCGAGGGCCTGGGGGTAAAATGACCCTCACTCCACTCATCTTGCTCTAGCTCTCTACGCAGCTCTCCTATGATGTAGTGTGTCTTAAAAGTTTTTGTTCCCTTTATTTTGTTTTATTTGTTAATTAAGATAAAAACAGGAAGCCAACTTTTACAGACCCTACTGGTATTAGTGGCAAGGACAACACATTTTTATGTTCTGAAAATTATTATCTGGGAATGCCAGGCATATACTTTCTGATGGGATTGGTTATAAACTATTACTGGTATTAGTTAAGGAGCTTTGCCTGAAGGTCAGCTGTGTTTAGAGCACCAAACTAGCCCCTCCTAATTTCCAGCTCATATCTGCTGGCATTTAATTATATTCCATCCTGTATAGACAACCACTCATGTATATGAGTCTGGTTTCCTGAATCACCTTGTGACATCTGTAAGTCAGAGACGGGTTATCTCTTCTCTTGATTTTTCCACAGAGTGTAGCATGGTACTGCCCACAATAACTAGTGATTGAATTGATGGAAAAGAAAAATGAAAGAAAATCTCCATCTTGTAGAAACATACTGTCTGGGTAACAAGGATTATTTTTTCACCTGTTAGTCTTGAATTGTTTTCCTTTCTTCCACATGGTCCTTTTCATAATAGTATCTAAAATATAAAGGTTCTATAGAGATTGAGCTGTAGGAAAACTCATGGACTTCCCTGGCGGTCCAGTAGTTAAGACTCTGCGCTTCCAATGAAGGGGTGCAGGTTCGATCCCTTGGTCAGGGAACTGAGATCCCACATGCCGCGCAGTGTAGCCAAAAAAAAAAAAAAAAAAAAAGTAGGAAAACTCAAGGAAGTTATTCTAACCCCAACATACTGTGAAATTCCAACATCTTTAAATAAATGAAAGAGAAGCAATTAACACTTTGCTGAAGTCCTACTGATAAAGATAATAATAGCTAACCCTTACCATGTTATATGCATGTCTTTTCTTCCTCACTGCAGCCCTGAGAGGCAGTCAAGGATCTGAGAGGTTAAATAATTTGCCTAAGATCCCGCAGTTAGTAAGAGGTAGAGCTGGAATGCAAATCTACAAACACCCAAAGCCAGAATCTGCAGTCTACCTACTACATGTACTGTCTGGAAAATCCTGGAATTGGAGTTAGTCCTCAGAAATCTCATCGGACAGAGGACTGCTGGGTGTGGCTGGTTCTTTCCAGCAGGAGGTCAGAGGCACAGGTGAACTAAGATTTGGCCCCATTCCTCTCCTGCTCATATAGAATGAATCCTGTTCTAAGTGGAAAGGAACTGGTTAGGATTAATTGGGTCAGTTATAGAATGGCAACTTGTCATCTCAGGTCAAGAATAGATTTGAATGATATCATCAAAAGGGGTTAATATCCAAAATATAAAAATAGCTCATACAACTCAATATTTAAAAAAAACAATTAAAAAATGGTCAGAAGACCTGAATAGACATCTTTCCAAAGAAGATAAACAGATGGCCAACAAGCACATGAAAAGATGCTCAACATCATTAATCATCAGAGAAAAGCAAATCAAAACCACAGTGAGATATCACCTGGCACCTGTCAGAATGGTCATCATCAAAAAGTCTACAAATAACAAATGCTGGCGAGGGTGTGGAGAAAAGGGAACCCTAGTACATTGTTGGTGGGATTGTAAATTGGTGTAGCACTATGGAAACCATTATGGAGGTTCCTCAAAAACTAAAAATAGAACTACCATATGATCCAGCAATTCTACTCCTGGGTATATATCCGAAGAAAACAGAACACTAATTTGAAAAAGTACATGCACCTCAGTGTTCGTAGCAGAATCTTTATAATAGCCAAGATATGGAAGCAACCTAAAGGTCCATCAAGAGATGAATGAATAAAGAAGATGTGAAATATACATATATATATGCCATTGTGAGGATAGATATCTCCACAATGGAATATTACTTAGCCATACAAAAGAATGAAATTCTGCCATTTGCAACAACATGGATGGACCAAGAGGGTATCATGCTTAGTGAAATAAGTCAGACAGAGAAAGAGAAATACTGTATCTTATCACTTGTATGTGGAACCTTAAAAATAAAACAAACTAGTGAATATGACAAAACAGAAACAGGCTTACAGTTATAGAGAACAAACTAGTGGTTACCAGTGGGGAGAGGAAAGGGGGGAAGGGCAAAGATAAGGGTGGGGGATTAAGAAGCACAAACTACTATGTATAAAATAAATAAGCTACAAGGATATATTGTACAGCAGAGGAAATATAGCCAATATTTTATGACAACTTTAAATGAAGTACAGTCTATTAAAAATACTGAATCACTATGCTGTACACCTGAAACTAATATAATATTGTATATCAACTACAATTCAATTTAAAAAAAGGGTAGCTTTGAGATATAAAAATCAAAAAAGCTTAATTAAGGCTGAGAAATAGAAAAGAAAACCCCACAAACCCAAGAGTCCATAAGCTGCTCCAAAGACATATTTTTATAGATGGCAGCAGAATAGGGATGTTATACTTAGTAGGTTCTTTTGGAAGTGCACTGAGAAACTGAGTCATTTTGGTGCACTAGAAAGAAGAGTTAAAACTCACGAGTGCCCTTGGGAGCATCCTAAGAGACAGCATAATTAAACACAGCAGACTTCCTTGCTCTACACAGTAAAGTAAGTTGGAATGGCCTACAACGTTGAAGTCTGAACTTCTGAAAATCTTGTTGAGGCCTAAGAGATTAGATAGTAGAAGGACTGAAAAGATTCATTAGTTAGGGAGCAACGGGAATAAAAAGTGCCCGTGAACTGAAAAGCAGACAGTGGGATTGAAAGGAAATAAAAAGGAATTTTATGAAATGATACTAGAAAGGGTAAGGAATATGATAAAGAAGCTGCAGATGAGAAGTGCTGTCAAAGGAATAATGACTGCAGAGAGCCAGACATGAGAGAAGAAGATATGCTTCTGTATTAGCAGGGATTTTAATGAGTGAGAAAAGTGTGGAACATATGAAAAGAAAATCCTGTTTAACTAACATGATATCTTTCCTACCAGTGGCAAAGGCTAAGGTCGTAGATGGGGATATGTTTTATAAAATCATTAGTGTAATGAGGTTACTAATTATATTATGACAGAAAGGAGCAGTCATCTGTGAGGGTGAGAGCTCTTGAACTTCTTGGCCAATGACAAGTGGTTGACGCCACATTCCCAGGGTGTAAATAGCCTAAATTAATTCCTAGGGCTTTTAAAATCTAGTCATCCTAGACCACTGGCCACTGTACCAACTCTGTCTCGTTCTTCTACATAATAGGAACACAGGCAGCTACATTACTGAAAAAGTAAAAAGAAATTGAGAATGTTCTAGGTCTCATGGGTGTTATTCATTATGCCAACTAATTTGTTTAAGCTATAGTGGAAATTTTATTGCTGATGGAAAGCTGGACTGGGTGAGAAATTTGGGCTTCCATACTAGGAATACATATGATTTCTAAGTTTGTGAAGTAATTTAGTAGATACTGCAACCCCTGTGATTAACCATATAGAATGTCTGTTTTGCATGCTTAAAGAAATTGAATTAATCAGCATAGCTTACTTAACTGCACTTGAATTTCTGAGTGGATT
The DNA here is from genome assembly GCF_965194805.1 of Balaenoptera borealis. Classification (NCBI taxonomy): domain Eukaryota; kingdom Metazoa; phylum Chordata; class Mammalia; order Artiodactyla; family Balaenopteridae; genus Balaenoptera; species Balaenoptera borealis. Next base: position 170,448,982 of record NC_138866.1, on the reverse strand, counting down.
GAATGTAAAATGAATTTTGACCTTTTAAAGCTTGTGACCCTACACGTCTTCCAAGGCTCGTTATGTTGGGGTGAACTGCCAGTTTGTCTCAGGAAGTCACTTCTTGTTTCCACCGGCTTTACATTCACCCATGGGGGACCCTGAAGGCCAATGTAGGGTATAGCGCTTTGTGGGTTTTGAATTAGTTGATTCCTTTTGGCAATTAGGAGCCATTAGCTTAGGTATAATAGAATGGAAGAAAGAGAATGGAAGATAGAGCAGAAGATCGGTGTTCCAAGTCTACATTCTCTCTGGCAAGCAAGTCACACCACTCTCCGGGGACCCTCCTCCACTGTGGAACCACATGTAGTTTAAGTGAGCTCTACTTGTAAATTTTCTTTACCAAAATGATCTGTGTAAAACCCAGGCTGGCATTTCATCCTATTTATTGGAGACTATCCCTATTCAAAATGCTTAAACCTTTTATGACCATGTACTAGGGTCCAGGCCTGTATCTGAGAAGCCATAAATTCAGCATGCTGAATTTTGAAATTAGAAATCAAAACCCACACAAGTACTCATTTTATTTTATTTTATGGCATCTTTGTCCAACATAACATCCTGTCCTGAATTTATATGCCTTCCTCATTGAGAAGCACAAGCATACTAATACCATTTTATAGAGTTTCTCATTTTAAAATATGCTGTAGCCTTCAGTGGAAAATAAGGCTATTTTTATAACTACTAATTTCAAAGTGTTCCCACTGCAACTGGTATTATTTTATTTGTTCTTGCCTATTTTGTAATACATGGTTCTTCTTTTTTTAACATAAAGGAAAAAGAAATAAAATGGAACGTAACTTGGACTATTTTTTCAACTACAGCATTTGCTTTTTACCATTTTGAAATTTCTCAGTCCCAAACCCTAAAAGTGCTATTTTAAAATTAGGGCATATATTAAAAGGCAGAAAAAGGGCCAAGTTATAGAAAAAGGTTTTAAAAAACATCCTTAATAGCTTAAAAACTTAAGAGTTCAATAGCAGAAATCAGCAACTTGGGAATTTGTGATCATTGTAGAAAAATAAAGACATCCAAAGGAGTGGATAAAAATCATCCAGAGCTACTACTCACTAAATGCAGGAATCACTGTTTCCACAGCTCATGCAGTTGACCAACTAGCTACTTCTTAAAAATAGCAACCCATTTCCCCATGAGGTTGGAGAGGTTGGATGTTTCATTACTGGAAAGGGATTGTGCTTCCATTGGCTAAGTTGAAATTTGTCCTTTACAATGCATACTTTCTGCCCTTAGTTCTAATCCTCCCTATAGTGTAAGCCCTCATTCTTTTTCCCACCTGCGCCTTCAAATAAGTACTTTCTTAGTAAATATACTGAGTTACTTAAGGCAGTGGTGTTCCTCCAACTTGTTTTGATTCATACTCAGAGGAAAAAAAATTATATTTTGCATCACAACCCATTGTACACACACGAAGCTTAAATGAATGTTTCAGAAAACAATGCTCATGCTTAGTACAGGCGCATTCTTCTGGCATTTTCAATTCTCTTCTGTTTCATTAAAAAAAATTGCTGATCAAGATCCACTGGATTACTCGGGACCCAGCAGTAAGTCACAGTGCTCAGTTAGAGACGCGCGGCTCTCGGGGATCCTGTTTTATTCTCATGGCTGGGACACAGCCGTAGCCAGAATCTGGAGATGAAACCCTAAAACTTTCTAACCTTGAAGGTGAAATCTGTGACCCATTCCCAGTGTGCTTTTAACCTTGCAGAAGGGAGATCAATTTATTTATATCTTACTGATATCTTTTTTTCATTTATTTTTTATTGAAGTATAGTTGAATTACAATGTTGTGTTAATTATTGCTGTACAGCTAAGTGACTCAGTTATACATATATATATATATACACATTCTTTTTCATATTCTTTTCCATTATGTTTTATCACAGGATATTGAATATGGTTCCCTGTGCTATACAGTAGGACCTTGTTGTTTATCCATTCCATATATACCAGTTTGCATCTGCTAATCCCAAACTCCCACTCCATCCCTCCCCCTTGGCAACCATCAGTCTATTCTCTATGTCCCTGATTTTGTTTCTGTTTCATAGATAGGTTCATTTGTGTCATATTTTAGATTCCACATATAAGTGATATCATATGGTATTTGTCTTTCTCCTTCTGACTTACTTCACTTAGTATGATCATCTCTAGTTACATCCATGTTGCTGCAAATGGCATCGTTTCATTCTTTTTTATGGCTGAGTAGTATTCCATTGTATATATGTACCACATCTTCTTTATCTATTCATCTGTTGGTGGACATTTAGGTTGTTTACATGTCTTGTCTACTGTGAATAGTGCTGCTATGAACATAGGGGTGCATGTATCTTTTTGAATTATAGTTTTGTCTGGATATATGCCCGGGAGTGGGATTGCTGGATCATATGGTAATTCTATTTTTAGTTTCCTGAGGAACCTTCATACTGTTTTCCATAGTGGCTGCACCAACTTACATTCCCACCAACAGTGTAGGAGGGTTCCCTCTCCAGCATTTGTTATTTATAGACTTTTCAATGATGACCTTTCTGACCTGCATGAGGTGGTTCCTCATTGTAGTTTTGATTTGCATTTCTCTAATAATTAGTGATGTTGAGCATCTTTTCATATGCCTGTTGGCCATCTGTATTTTTTCTTCGGAGAAATGTCTCTTTAGGTCTTCTGCCCATTTTTTTGATTGGGTTGTTTGTTTTTTTTGTTATCAAGTTGTATGAGCTGTTTGTATATTTTATATTTTACTGATATCTTAAAAACCTTTGTGAGCATGGGTACATATGAAAGCATATGAATACCTAGGGCTGGGTTGGATCAAGCAGATGCTGCCCAGAAACAGAATGAGAGCTCATACTTTTGAACTTGTCCTCAAGGGTGGTGGTTATAGAAACCCACAGTTTAAGAACTGACACATCCCCTCTTCTCATGAGGATCATTCCCGCATTTCCGGTTCCAAGGGTGTAAGCACTGCCCTTGGGTTAGGAGCCGGGCCGAGGGTCAGAGTTACCACCTGGTCAAGTTCAGTGACCAGTCCTCAATGTGGGACCAAGGGTGGTAGTTGTCAGCTTGGAAGTCCACAGATCAGGAAATGGCTGATACTCCTGGTGTATTCATTATACTGAAAGAAGATGAAATTGCTTGACGAGCTTTTCAGCCCATAACTGCCACCTCCAATCAGTGCACATGTAATGAGGGACACACAAATTAATTAGTGTTAAGTTGTAAATGCTGAGTAAGCTGAAAGTAAAGGAGGAAGAGGTGAAGACGGTGACTACTGTGGTTTTCTTTTCAGGATCAGGAGAGTTGCTTTCATTAGAAATAGCTTTGGGAATGACAAGTATTATGCAAAGAAAAAAGGAATATTACTTCTCCTCACACGTGGAGTAATGATGTTTAAAATTCACAGGTGAAAATAAAACCTAAGTCGCTTAATGAAGATTGTTACATGACACTGGAATTATGCAATATTTCTGTATAGTGTGTGTGATGAACTATTAACATAAAAATAGAGTGATGATGAAAAAATTAAGTTAGCTTTGAACCTGTTGTAAAACACAGAAAAGTTTCTGATTTTTTAATGTGTTAGGCTTAAAAAGGCTGGAAAGAGACCACAATATGTGAAAGCTAGAGGGATTTTTTTTTTTTAATTTGCTTGCCTTCCTGTTTCTTCAAGGATCTTTATTTATTAACATAGCAACTTTTTAAAAAATTAATTAATTAATTAATTAATTTTTGGCTGTGTTGGGACTTCGTTTCTGTGCGAGGGCTTTCTCTAGTTGCGGCAAGTGGGGGCTCTCTTCATCGCGGTGCGCGGGCCTCTCACTGTCGCGGCCTCTTGTTGCGGAGCACAGGTTCCAGACGCGCAGGCTCAGTAGTTGTGGCTCACGGGCCCAGTTGCTCCGCAGCATGTGGGATCTTCCCAGACCAGGGCTCGAACCCGTGTCCCCTGCATTGGCAGGCAGATTCTCAACCACTGCGCCACCAGGAAAGCCCCTAGAGGGATTTTATACAATATTTAGTTCACCCCTTTTGGCAGTTAAGTAAACACAAATCATTTTTGGAAAGGGGTAGGAAGAAACAACAGCACATGGTTTCAGGCTAAACCAGAACAGAAACAGCATCTTTTAGTGTCAAAAAACAGTCTCATTTTTCCAAGTTGCCTTGGATATATAATTTCTTTCTCATATAGTCATAATCTCCCCTCCTCTGTACCCTCCTCCTCCTCCTCCTTCCTCTTCATTTTTAAGAATTTCACTGTTCTTTAAATAGCTTATCTATCAGGGTGATCACACATTCTAGTTTGCCAGGCACAATCAATCCTGAATTATAGCAGTTGCCCTGGGATCCATCCAAGTTTTGTCCAAATTCTTTTAAATACAGTTTTAAAAATTATTTAGTTGCATTGATATGGTTTTTAATTATGCTTAATCTTACTGTTAATAGTTGCATTTACAGTAACAGTGGAGGTTGATAGACCTTCATTTTATCCTTTTATCTTCTGCTATGGTCTCATCCCACATTATATTAAAGGCATGGGTAAAGGGTTCTCCCTTTAATAACCTTAAAGCATGGTTAAATATGAAAGACCACTAACAATGACCTATCTCTCTTTTAATATGAATCTTTCCAGACTCAAGATAACTAATAATATCCTTTAAAGGGCATTATTTTTTCAGGGCATCCAGTGATACAACCAAGTGCTCCTGGACACAAATAGCAAAGGATAACTAACTCAACTCCTTCCTGTTTCAGATTATGATAGGGGAAATATTTGATGCCTGTTACCTGTTGCCACTTGGTATATCAGCTAGTTGTCCTATAGCTTTGCTGTAACCTTCAAGATGCACAAAATCATCAGGCTGCTGGTCAGTGAAGTCAGTGGAAAATGGGGAATTATACATATATATGAAATTTGTGTGAGAGCTAGAGGCTAAACATTCCTACCACAGAGAATTTAGAGAGTGGTCTGAATGCACTTGCTCCATTAACTCATTCATTTTATAGTATTAATCTACAACTATTTATTTCTTTTATTGTTTGGCAGTTAAAAAATTTTTTTACAACAAACCATCCAGAGCAATGACTTAAAAAAGAGAAAGAAATGTTTACTGAAAAATTGAACACTGATATTTAATTTTCTCAGACAGGTTGATGATGAATGTGTAACTTACATTTCTGATCTATGAAACAGATGATGGTGGTATCAGTGACTATATGAAGACCAGAAGACACAAGTCTGCTAAGGACACATCATTATCTCTTTAAAAATTAGTTGTTTTAAACTAACAAGTTATCACAGGCACTGCAGAAGATCTGTTTATATGTCTCTTTGAGAAGCACAGCTTTTCATTTAAATCAAGTGGCTGTTTTGCTCATGCCTTTGGATTAAGGATCACCCTCTGGACTAGGGGCCATTCCTTAGGATGAAGGACAAGACTGAAATAGACCTGTCCTAACAAGGAAGAAAATGAAACTTGACAGGATTGAAAAGATCAGTCAGTAATTAACTGCCTGCCAGAATAAAATGCAACATCACTTAAAGAAAGGCCACATAATCCACTCTCTACAATGTATCATCCACAAGGTCTAGCATATTCACAAATCGTGAAATAATCAGAAAGCAGGAAAATATGACTTGTAATCAAAAGAAAAGTAGCTAAATTGAATAGATTCTGAGATGACCTAGATATTGTAATTAGCATACCAGAGTCCCTTCCCTCACTGCAGCACCATATGATCAGACAGAGCCTCTCTAGCTCTCAGCTTCTCTTAGTGGTGGGAATGGGTTGGTTCACACATCCAGCACCCAACTTTTCTGAGAGGGCTCCCTATAGGACTGAATTTTGTCCTCACAGAGTAGGAACTAGGATGGGTCCACTGCAGTCTAGCAGCCTGGGGGAGACTAGAGATGGCAGCTTGGAATAGCAGATGGTATAGCTCCCCATCCCATATAGGTATTTTGATCTAATCTGCTACTGAATCCCTCTAGTGAATTTTTCAGTACAGTTATTGCATTCTTCAGCTTCACGTTTAGTTTTACCACAAAGCCATCTGACAGCTGCTTGCTTCTCCCTGGGGATGGAAAGAGTTGGTAGAGGTCCCCAGGTTGGTGGGGGCATCTCCTGTATGAGGCCAGTCAGTGAGGACAAGGAGAGGTGCCTGCTTTATCTAATGTGTGAAAACACAAACACAAAGAGTCAACAACAATGTAACATTAGGGGAAGATGTTCCAAAGGAACAAGATGTGTTTCCAGGCTGACCCAAATGAAACATAGTTACATGATCTACTTGAAAAATAATGAAAAATAGCTGTCATAAAGATGCTTACTGAAGTCAAGAGAACAACTCATGAAAAAAGTGAGAATTTCAACAAAGAGATAGAAAATATTTTTTAAATATATCAAACAAATTAGGAAGCTGAAGAACGCAATAACTGTACTGAAAAATTCACTAGAGGGATTCAATAGCAGATTAGATCAAAACACCTATAGAATGTACACAAGAGAAAAGCAGAAAGGAATCAAAGCATACCAATACAAAAAAAATCAATAAAATACAAAGGTAGATAGTAAGAGCAGGAAAGACAGACAAACAGAAACTAACAGAAAACAAGAAAATGGCAACAGTAAATCCTTCTCTACAAATAATTAGTTTAAATATAAGTGGATTAAATTCCCCAGTCAAAAACATAAGAGTGGCTGAATGGATTTAAAAAAAAATCCATCTATATACTGCCTATAAGAAACTCACTTCAGATTTAAGAACATACATAGATTAAAAGTGAAGGGATAGAAAAAGATATCCCACGCAAGCAGTAACCAAAGAGAGCAGGATGGCCATATTTACACAAAATAGACTTTCCAAAACTATCACAAGAGACAAAAAAGGATATTACATAATGATAAATAAGGTCAATCTACCAGGAAGATGTAACAATGATAAATATATATGCACACAACATCAGAGCAACTGAATAAAAAAGCATTGACAGAACTGAAGGGAGAAGTAGATGATTGTAGGAGATTTCAGCACTCCACTTTCAACAACAGAGAACATTCACACAGATGATCAATAAGGAAGCATAAGACTTGAAAAACACTATCATCAAATGGACCTAACAGACATATGCAAAACATTGAACCCAAGGACAGGAAAATACAAATTCTTCTCAAGCCACATAGATGTTTCTCAAGGATAAATCACATGTTAGGCCATAAATCAAGTCTCAACAAATTTAAGAAGACTGAAATTATTCCAAGTATCTTTTCTGACCATGGTGAGATGAAACTAAAGATCAAGAGCAAAAGAAAAACTGGAAATTTCACAAAAATTTGGAAATTAAACAGCATACTCTTGAGCCTCCATTGGGTCAAAGAAGAAATAAAAAAGGAAATTAGAAAAACACCACGAGACAAACAAAACCAAAAATACAACATACCAAACAAAACTATGGGGTGCAGCAAAAGCGGTTGTAAGAGGGAAGTTCCTAGCAATAAACACATACATAAAAGAAGAAGAAGGATCTCAAATAAATAATCTAACTTTACACCTTAAGGAGCTAGAAAAAGAGGAATAAACCAAGGCCAAAGTTAGCAGAAGAAAGGAAATTGCAAAGATTAAAGCAACAATAAAGGAGATAGAAAATAGAAAAAAATTAACAAAACTAAGACTTGTTTTTTTGAAATAAAAAAATTGACAAACCCTTAGCTAGACTAAGAGAAAAAGAAGACTCAAATAAATAAAATCAGAAATGAAAGAGGAGAAATTACAACTAATGACACAGAAAAGGAAAGGATTAAAACAGACTACTATGAACAATTATATGCCAACAAACTAAATAACCTAGAAGAAATGGATACCATGTCCAGCAAATAGAACACCATATGATCCCACCTTCTGGGTACCCAAAGAATTGAAATCTCAATATTTACAATAGCTGAGATGTGGAAACAATCTAAATGTCCATTGCCAGATGAATAGATATTAATACGTGGTATATACATACAACAGAATACTATTCAGCCTTAAAGAAGAAGAAATATTGGAATAAAAAATACTTCCAGTGTTCCCTATATGTCTTCCCTTAAACCATTTAAAAATCAAATATGCCTATATCTGTCACTAACACTGTAGTATGAATTATACGGGAGTATAAAACTCCTTAAAGAAAGAGAAGATTTCTAAGAGAATGAAAGTTAAAGGGAAAGGCAATTTATGGAGTGATGCCTGAGCTTCCTGGAGCTTTTGCCTAAGTCAACCCTACCTTTGAGTAGAGACCTCCCAAGGTGAAGACATTTCCCCTTCTTCCTATTTATTTTACCTATGGCAAATACCTTTTAAATTAGTCCAAGGATTTAGAAATCTAAAATACATTGCAGAATTTAGTGAACTGTTTACTGACCCTGAATTGAGTAGTTGAAGGAGAACTAGAAAAATCTGAATGCTTCCCCAAACTAACTCTCACTTGCATAGCATTTTGCTTTCATTTACACACACCAGTGGAATAGATATTCTTATTTTTATTGTTTTGATTTACAGATGAAGAGACTAAGAATTAGAGATGTTAGATCACTTGCCTAAAAAGCTTTTGAGTCAGCATTTGAACTCAGGTCTTCTGATTCAAAAGACTATTTTTTTCACTGCATACTGATTATATCCTTAAATGTCTCCCACTTTCAACCAACTAAATTTCAAATTACTTGAACATTCATTTCTAACCAGGAAACGTTAGTGTAAGATATATATTTTGGGGAAATACTCTGTTCTATATTCTCTTCTTGGGTATTATATCTTTTGAGAAATCCTACAATATAGCCTTACTTGACTTAATTTCAACCAGTGTTTTCCATCCAAACAATGGCCCCGTATTGTTTCTTTGAATTCAATTTGGGAAACAGTGCCCAACAAATGGGATGTTGTGGGCTTAAAATATAAAGGCCATTATATTAATTCCTTATATTATTTATAGCCTTTCCCTCACTACTCAAGGGTTAATTTGTTCCCCCGAAAACCCCTCTAAAAGTAAATTTCTAAGTCAAGTATATAATTATGATTAATTTCAATGGAAAAACTTTTAAAGCATACTTGGACCTCCAACTTAATACCCATTTATGCTAACACAACACTGAATTCTATTAAACGGACCTGATAATATGAACAGTTAACGTTAGCAATTGTGGCATAGCAGGCAATGAACTTCCTGTGATAACTCTGTGCTATGGCGTCTTCTGGACTAGCTCTTGTGTAGGTGACTTATGTAATAAATGGTATGTAGCAATTAGGATGCTTAGGACAAAGCTCACGAAATGTACAAACATGATACGCGATGTCTTTATAATTAAACATTTAATAAAAGAACCAAACAGAATAGTAGAGACCAAAGAGATCGATGAAAGCAAAATATTCATTCCATGAGATCCTCAGGACTATAGAATGAGCCAACAGTGAGGATCCTGAAAGAACCATATGCTACATGTGGCAACAATACGACTATGAGAGTGACAAGAGGTGGCTCTTGTTTTACGCTGCCAGCTGCTTGGCATGTGAAATCTAAATTTATCTTTGTAATGGAGGGGAAGTGTGCTGCAGGGAGAACTAGGTATTATATGAACCTTCTCTCCTAATTAGAATTCTTATCATCCAAATGGATGTATCCTGGAGTTTGATCATGATGCTGTTCAATTGACATGATAATTCTCTAGTCATTTTTTCATTTGATCCTTGCAGTAACTCTGACGTGGCCCTGTTGGGACTTAACACCAAATTTTCTAATGCCAAGTTTAGTCCTATTCCTTTGGTCTTTTGGGTTCATTATCTTAGTTCCTAAACTCTCTGGCATCCCCACACCACAGGCTCTAAGGTCTTGGCTTAAGATTTCTGAAGATTCTCATTTATTTTGAGTGTAATGCATAAAGGCAGTATCTGGTTCATATTAAAGAGAGCAAGGCCCCTGGAGTGGGTGCCTGGGTTTCCTCAAGAGCAAAGTGGAGTAATAACAGGACTCAACTTAGAGAACTTTGGGGAGGGTTAAAGAGTTAATCAGTGAAAAGTGCTGGCAGATAATAGACACCAGAAATGGTAGCCATTACTATCAGACATCACAATACGATTCACCAGATACTTACTGAGTGGCATCAGTGAACCAGACCACGCCCTGGGAGGGGCAGAGCTAAACCCACGTGCTCCTTCCCTGCTAGAGCTTAGGGCCAGTGGTGGAGCCAGAGAGAGAAATGTGCATAGAAGAGAGGCATTTGAGAGGTTTTGTTCTGTGTTTATTTTTAAACAGCTTTATTGAAGTATAACTGACATACAGTAAGATACATATATTTAAAGTGGATGATTCGGCACATTGTGGCATATACCTGTGAAACCATCACCACAATCAAGATAAGGAACATACCCATAATCCCCCCAAGTTTTCTCATGCTCCTTCAAAGTCCTTCCCACACCCCCAACCCCTATTCTCAGGTAACCATTGATATGCTTTCTGGCAATAGGCCAGTTCTAGCAATCATTCAAGTTGTTGTTGTGTGTGTGTATTTTGTGTGGTAACATTATCCCTGACTTATCTTACCCTCTTTTATTTTTTGTACCCTCACCCCTAATTTTATCATGTTAATTTTTGGTGTATTCCTATAAGGTACCTCAAATCCAGTTTTCAAAAGAGAGTACAGATCAAGGAAGTATTAAATCTGGCACAATTTGAAGAACATCAGAAAACTTCCCTCTGTCCTCAAATCTCTTTTCTTTCTATTTGTCAGGAATGAAATTCTTCCATTAGAGACTCATTCTCTTGGATGATGAGGTATTTTCTATTAAATCCTCAGAGTAATAAGATAGTCATGTATCTGAACCTTTCCAAGTGGACAGCTGGAGCTTGAGGTGGATGGAATTGGAGAGAGAATAGGGAGAACAAGAAGCCACTACATGATGGAAAGTGAAAAGATGCTGGCAAAAAAATCAAAAGGAAGCAACAGGAAGGGAAGCCACCCTTGTCTGATTTCACTCATGTCCTTGCTGAGAAGTAAGAATTTTATTTTGATTGATTGATTTTGCTTTTTGGGGGGGTGGGGGAAATCTTCACAAGGTAAGAATTAAGTTAAGTAACAATGGCAACTAGTGCATCTTTGCTGAACTACCCAGAAAGCTTTGATGACTGAAGCAGAAAAATGGAATAAAAATGAAGTAAACGGTCCCATGTTAGAGTCACGCAGTTTGAGTGGAAATCATTGACTTGTCCTTCACTCTCTGCAGTCCTGAAGCTGACCTGGTGTTAGCTGAAGCAAGGGCAGGCAAAATGTAAACTGCAAGAGAGAGAAAATTCTATTAATGTCCTAAGAAGAAGTAGGTGCCAGAAACAACGGGAAATCGTGAATACACACCCAAATCAATAAACTCGGAGAAGAGTCAATGTAGTGCCTGAAAGCAATTCTAAAAAGAAAGAGAGGGAGAGAGGCTCCCTACCACAAACAAATCAACAAAACAAAACCATTCTAATGTGAATGAAAAACTAGACATCAGAAAAAGTACCCAGGGCTGGGAACAATGATTCAGAAAGCAGAAAAAAGGGAAAGGCAAGCAGCTGAGCTGTCGCTTTAGAGCACTTGGCAGTCGCACACAACTTGCTGTCGAAAATCTTGTTGACGGAGGCAAAATTCCTTAGGGTATCAAGTTCTGCAAACATGTTACCCCTTACAGACATAAGTCTATCATTCCGTGGCTTGGTAAATTTAATTTAAATGACTAGGAAAACCTGTGTTTGATTAAAAGTTCATTTTTGTAGCTACCAGGAGAAAAATCGGTAAGGCAGTTCTCTGTTCTAGACAACAGGCTAGAGAAGGAAAAATGAATAGTAGTAGATTCTCTGAGGCTTACTGCCTCAGATGAGTTTTCTGTTTTAGCATTCAGTACTGAATCCTGATCTCAAATGCAGGTGGCATTTCCTTTTAGAGCCAAGCTGTAAACATTCCAGGTACGAAAATTCAACTGCAAAACATACAGGGTGTAAACAGATGTACATTACAGCATTTTATTTGGAAAGGGGCTTGTGGAATAGCTTAATGGTAGCACCCCTGCAGTGTGGGAGCCTGAAAGGATTACAGTAAAGGGCTTCATGAATATTTATTAAAGTGGTAAATAAGGATGGCTTGAAAGGTCTCTATATCCAATGCAGCAATATCCTGGGAGAAGGAAAATGCTGGAAATTGTGAAGTTCTTATTGCCACATGTGTCAGAGAATCATATTACTCACAAATGGCACAGCCATACCGAATTGTAGCTTTTCTCCCCCAAATCACCATTATATTTTACTACTCACTCTATTCTCGTTTGGTTGCCACCTCTTACTTTCATTGCCTATGGAGTCGCTCAGTTTTGTTTCCTAGACTCGCAGGTGGGGATATATCATCGTATCCTGGCTGAACTTTGAGAAGCATGCTTCTGGTCTCTGATGTGCCTAGGATCCATTTGGCAGAAAGTTAGTTATTTGAGGCTTTTCCATTCTGCTGTTGAACATCTTTCCTCTTACCTCCAAGCTCTCTCTTCTTGCTTTTCTTGCTGCCTCAATGCCTCATCTCGTCCATCCACCCTGCTTGGTGTTCATTTCTCTCCGAAAACCTTATTTCATCACTTGTCAATCAGGCACTGCGGTGTTAGTGCACATAAATTAATGAATGATTCTCCCAGATAAAAGTCTTACCTTTAACCAGGAAATCTTACTGTTTGGATACAAAGGAGTCTATATATTCTATATGCTGTCTTATGTTAGGCTACTTGGGAGCTATTCTTGGTAGCAGAACCTTATCACAGTCTCAATATACCAATATTTATAAGTTGCAATAATTTCTTATATATTTGTGGATTCTACTTAAAGTGTTTTTTTTTTTCTTAAATTACGAGAGTCACAGTTTTAGATCACTTTAACTTAGACTTTTCATTTAGCCTCCTATACCAGGAGGGCATTGAAGGTCAGCAAAATTCTCCTGCTGATAAATCCTGAGGTTTAATCTTGAGGGTGGATTTATCCTTACTTTCCCAAATCAAAGCTAGGATTAGCAAACTTTTCTAAATCTAATTCATAAGTTGACCCTTTCTGACTGGATTCTTCTTCAATCCATTTCAAATTTATGTTTAAACCCCAAAGATGGCAATACTTTTTTCAGAAGGAAAGAGGTAAAAAGGAAGGGAGGAATCCCTCGTATTTTGTGCTACAGCTCAGCTAAGAATCTGTGGTAATTGCTATACTAACTCACTCATCTGGGCCTTACTAAATGCTCGCTAGATTAAATTGGATTGAACTAAGGTCTGTATTTGAGAAATTATAATATGACTTTCACACCCACTCTGTTTTTGTGCGTTTTGAAATTATAGTGTTTTCCCAGTCACATCTCTACCAAATAATGTGACAATCAAGGTTCTGGGATCATGTTCTTGTTCCTGAATCTTTTTAGTTTATTAGTCTCCTCAGGTCATATCTCTCAATCTATAGGTTCATGTCTGGTCTTCAGTTGTTTCCAGAAGGTGCTTCCCTGGCACCTTCTCCCACTTCACAAAAGCTCTTTGAATCCAGATTTGTACATCAAATAACTTGGCTTTGAAATCTCCAGGCGGCAGTCTGGGTCCCTCCAAAGCCACAGCTGTAACTTGTTTCCACAGCATCTTGAGGAGACATGGTTGGTAAACATTGTTTACACTGCCTTGTGTTTACTTGGCTGGGCTGTACATCAGGCAGCACCACAGAAATCTCAACAATTTATGTCATTTTGCATTTCACATGCTTAAGTTTTCTCCACCTTGAGAGGCAGAATTTGTTACAGTACAGTTTCCCTTTGTGTCACTGACCTTTGTTTCGGGAAGATAGTGTTGTCTCGATATTTCCGGTCCATCTTTAGGATTTTCAGGGGAGCTTTAACAGCAATGCTTGTGTTGGGGAGGAAGAAATGTTCCTCTACCCTTCTAGGTTCTTCTGAGTGGTCTAAGAATTAAATTGACATGAGGCAGATGAACAGGAGAAAATCAAACAAAAGTTGAATAACATGTACAAATGGGAGAGATCCAGGAAGACTGAGTAACTCGCCAAAATGGCTGAAGCCCTCACCTTAAATAACATCTTCAATTAAAGACAAAAGAGAATGTCGGGGGTATGGTTTGAGACTTCAAGGGGGAGGAAGGAAATGGAGATGGAAAAGCAAACGTTTGATAAACAAATGTTTGCTGAGTCCTGTAGTGACAAGGGGACACAGAGAGGACCCTGACCTCTAGGCCCTGCCAAGTTTCCCCTACTTCACCAAGTCCATATTCTTTGAAGATATATCTGGTGATAGCTCAATTCTTGGAACAGGCTCTCTATCTAAATTCTTTTAGGCAGTTATGCAGAAGGTCAGAGTTTCTTCCTGAGTCTTTTGGGCCTTGATTGTTTTCAGCTTGAAATAACCCACATGCCAAAGAGACATTTTGGGGTGGCAAATCTTGCTTCCCTACGCTTGCTGATTTTCCCACATACCGCCTTGTGCTTCTCTTCATGACCCAACTAGTACATAATGAGATAGGAGACACATCGGGTTTCTGGTAGGTGATGGAATTTTTACCTATGCACTTTTGAGCAGCACACAGCTACTTGGTTTACCACTGGAGACCAAAGCTAACACTTCTTTTCACAATATATTGACATTTCAATGTACCCATAGCATATCATTTTTTATTTTTTTCTTCCAAATTTATACCAATGATATTTGCACTGTGTCCTGGTTGAAGGCAAACTATCGACTATCTACTTTTCTAAGACCTTGGGTACAGACTTTAATAAGGAAAAGCTCCTATTTGAAACATAAAAACTTAACTCAGTTGTAAATTCTGGAAAGACTGGCAAACATGTACCTTCCTGCTTTGATTTCTGCTTTCCGTTAGTTTGAGAAGAAGCCTGTATGTGTTGCTGGGATGATTTGGCCGGGGGAGGGAACAGAGGCTGGAGAAGTACTGATAACGTTTAGTGCTGTGAATTTAGTTTTTAGTGATGTGAGTTCCTAGAACATCAGAGCGCACCCATATTTACATGTAAACACTCCAACTTACCTCAAAGCTAAACGCAAATTTTAAAACATTAGGCCTTTGTGGTCGTTAAGAATGGCATCACTCCTCCCTTTCAACACATTGAAATTTGGGAATTGAATGGATGTCTCTGCTCATCAATTTTCCATCTTAATTAGGGTTGCCAGATTTCACCAAGACACAGGGCACCCAGTTAAACTTGAATTTCAGATATACGAGGGTAGTTTTTGAGTGTAAGTACGTTCCATGCAATACTTGGACAAATATTGCATGGGATATACTTTATACTAAAACAGTATTCTTTGTGTATCTGAAATTCAAATGTAAATGTATTTTTCTGGCAACCTTAATGTATCAGTAACTAAGTAATCCAATCAAACTCAATCCCCCTTCCCTCTTCTCGCCACTCTCTGATTCTGGACTTCTGAATGAAGAAAGGACTCCTTAGAGCATCATGCTGAGAATCCCACAAATTCGGCATCATTAGCATCTGCGCATAGAGATAGAGGCCTTTAGAAAAATGCATAAAAAAGGAGATCTGACTTCTTAACTACAGCAATTCACATCTATAATCCTTTCCCTCTGCACCCTCACTCCAGTCATTAGCACACGATATTTTGCAGCTGGTTGAGCCAGCTGTTGTTACCTGGATTCAGGTGGGGATAGAAGGACATTTACAATTTTTATATCAGAGTGCTTCTGTAAACCCAGATAAATAAATATGTAGCAGCTGGTGATGCAGAGAACGAAGGAAAAGAGATGAAAACAGACAGAACCTCATCATTTAGGCAAACGTAAAATGCAAAATCTAGTCTGTGGTGTGAAATTCTGGAATGTAGTGCATCCATTTGCTTTCCCCCAGGTGGGATATTTTGTATCTTTAGAGTGCAGATGTGTGAGGTTTATACTAGCTCACAGCATCTTTGTAAATGGGCCATCAGGGCCACACAGAGGTATAAATTTGTCCACCAAAATGGTCAAATTACTAAATTATCCTCCTGATTCCCATGTTCTGCCGCATTTTCTGAGTCATAAGTTAGAAGAGCGCAGCCATTACTTTTGAAGTTTCCACTATTAAGTGTCCAGACCTGAAGCACTCAGGACTGCACCCCCTACCAAAATGCAGTCTATAATTACTTCAGAAACACCACTCAGGCCCTGCTCTTCTTATATGAGGGGCCTGGGATGTTATTTTGTTTTGTACTTGAAGGCTAATGACTATACCTCCCAGCAGGGCCACTCGAGACCAATGGTAAAATTCAACCATCATTGTTGTGACACCTTTGGATCAGGGTTTGACTTCTGACATCTGTTTAATGATGCATTCTTTTTGAAAAGTTGCTCATTTGAAGTCTTTTCCAAAAGCAGTAAAAATATCTTTCCAGTTCAATCTCAACTCAGAGTAAAAGAAAAACTTGTTTTTTCAACACCAAGCTTAACCTTTCTGAAAAGCTTGAGGAGGCTCAAGAACTATTCCTGTGGGGCTTCAGTTTGTTCATACAGCACATCTGGGGCAGGATGAATAGCATGGTGCAAATTTCCAAATGAATTCTTGGCCAGGATGCTTTGATCTCCACCTACACTTGAGAAGGAGAAGTGAGTAGTTCTGCTTTCACGGCCATTCCTCCTTGGATTCCCCCTGGGATGTGACCAGAGCTTCATGGGGAAGTACAAGTGGTAAAAGTCTTATTCTCACAATTCCTGTGACACTATAAGGGCTTCAACCACTCCCCATTTGCTACTAAATAATGTTCCAACTCCTTAGCCTGGCTTTTAAGATCTCTGAGCACGTTCCGTTGGTCCATAATGACATTTCAACCAGACGATCCTTCGTTGTGAGGGGTTGCCCTATATATCGCAGGATGTCCAGCATGTATGGTCTTCCTGTTACTCTGACAACCAGACAGGTCCACCTGCTCCCCAGGAGTTGGTAATATTACCAGTCCGAACCCCTCTTTCAGAGTATGGCCCTGATTTACCTGTCCCACCTATATTCCCATTATTCCAATGGGTGAGTGTTATGCCCTAGACATAGTGTATGCTATTTGCTACTGTAAAGATTAAGCTAGATAAATTAATAAAGCAACTTGTACACTCTTTGCACCTAGTAAAGGCTCTGTAAAGGCAGGATGGCCTCTACACTTGCATGTGTCTCGTACACAAGTTTGCTGTTATCTACATTCCATCATTCTGGATGTAATACCCTTTTCTGACCTGTGACTATCCGAGCCCTACTTTCTTTTAGGTACAACTTATGTGATGTATGAAATCGCTCGTAATCTCCTGATCTTCTAAGTTCTTTTACTGCTCAGGGTCTGTGTTAGGCACTTCAGGGCTTAGCTGGAAAGACAAATAAAATAGTGTTTACTGTGTGGCATGACAGGTGCAGTAGCAGGGACTGGTACAGTGAGGGAAGCCTAGACCTTAGGGGTAGTGTAGAAGAGTCTTCATGGAAGATTTTCTACACGAGTGATGCTTGGGTTGAATTTTGAAGGCAAAGTGTTGATTAGATGAAAAGGGAGGTGGGAAGCGTATTCCAGCTAAAGGGAAAAGTCATGTGCGAAGGCCTGGTGCTAGCAGTTCATTTCGGTGGAAGTAACCAGAGCATATAGAGAAATGTCAGGAAACGAAGCAGGAAATGTAGCCAGAAGCGAAATAATAAAGGGTTTTGTTTGATGAGCTCTGGAGTTTGTACTTCATTCTGCAAGTTATGAGAGCAGTTGAAGGATTTTATTTCACTTATTATCTTTCTCCACCTTATATTATAATTACATATTTATAAGTATAGTTTCTAAACTAGACTATATCTTCCTCATGGACAGAGCCTACCTTTGTTTCATCTCTGTGTTCACTACAAAGTTTACCAGACTATTTTGCAGACAGCAGATTTTCTAGGATTGTTTTTGATTAATTAAATGAAATTAATTAATGATTAATGAATGAAATTTTATAATTTTTTCTCACCTAAAGAATGCTTATCCATTTGTTTCATTTTAATAGACTGATGTGGGCATTTTGGATTTACCTTTAAGCTCACTTACCAAGTAACTTTTTTCTCTTTGTGTGAACAGTTGGCTTCCAGTTTTGGGCAGTTGTGATGGTCACTTGTGAGTTGAATCATCAATTCTTTGTTCTATTATTCATGTTCATATTCATAAAACAATGTATCCAATTGTCGGTGGTCACCTGGGCAATGATAAATCAGAAATAAAAAACAGAGTGATTAAAAATTCAGGCCTAAAACCCATTAAACCCTTCTTTCTTCTTTGGAAATAATCTGAAACCCAGATAATCCTATCTCTCTGTCCTGAAGGCTAACAGACTCCAGCCAAATGGCTTCCAGAGGGGAAGGGAGGCTCAGGAAAGGGGCTCCTTCAGGGAAAAAGGCTTTGTCTTCATTCTCCAAACTGTCAACATTCACACTTGGGCTTATCTCAGTTGACAGAAAATTGGAGGAGAGATATTTTCAAGTCCTCCCGGGCCCTGAGGCTGGAAAGCAGACAGACCACTCCATTCCCAAGGAGCTGAAACTTTGAGTGATGAATTGTCTTTGTCAAACATAAAACAGGGCACATTTCTGTTGTCTGTCCATTTATACTCACTCATTATCTGCAGTGCTCATTCTCTTCTTAGTTATTAGGAAGGAGGAAATGGCTAGAAAGTCACAGGGTTCTGGTCCAGGAGGAAGGTAGTTAAGTGGTTAAGTTAGTCTTGCATATCCCCCAGGGTTTATGGGAAATCCTGCTGGGAAGAAATTTTATAGCTCTCATGGTCAAGATTAATTAAGTTGATTTCACGTTTATATTAAGCCCACATAATGAGGTGAAATTTTGAGGTGCCAGACTTTAACCAGGCCATAAGCTTGTTTTACCAGCTTCTTCATTCGCTAATTTAAATGCATAGAGAAAAAAAAATCAACCTTCTTTCTGTTTGCTCAGTGCAAATTGGTCTGCCCAACTTGAGGATCTCTGTAGATCTGTGAGAAGGTGATGCTGTCTTGTTTATTATAGTTCCCCACTGGTTTGCAGTCTGTGATATGGATGGAGATAATGTGAGGACAAGAGCAAAGAGAAAAAAACACAAACGATGTACTACATGGGTTACGGAATGCCATGTGGGCTATTTAAAATGAACGCCATGGCTTTTTAATGCAGAAGTTGTGAAAAAATTGGTAAGAGTTTGCATAAGTCCTGCCCCAATCTGATCTCGTTTCAACAAATTATTATGCCAGATTGACTCATATATATGACCCTGGAACATGGGTGGTCTCCTGTTAATATTATGGCCGTTATATGTCAGCGTTACTTTAAGGCAGAGTGTCTCAACCTGGGCATTACTGACATATTGGGCTGGATAATTTTTGTTGTCAGGGCTGTCCTGTGCATTATGGGATATTCAGCAGCATCTCTAGCCTCTAGCACTAAATGGAATAGGAACTCCCACCTTCACCCCTTGCCAAGACTTGACAATCAAAAATGTCTCCAGACACTGCCAAATATCATGGGTAGAAGGTGAGCAAAATCCACGGCTTTAAAACATATTGCACTTAACAAGCATTCACTAAATAGAATTACAGCCTTAAAGACATTAAGAAATTTACCTCCACAGGTTACATATTCGTGCAATTAACCTTCACCCACCATCTTTCCTTACACAGCTAACATTTATCTAGAAGCTAATTCGAAACAACAAAGAATACTCAACAAGCACTGTTTTGAAGGGCTAACAGCCCCTAGTGGGGATACTGACCAATAGCTAAATGAATAAACTATTATATTAAAGTTAGAATATAGCCTCATTTCAAATTGATCACTGAGAGATGGACATTTGCCGTGACTTGGACGGCACATATCAGTGAGTACTGGGGCAAAGCTTATGGCCAGGCAGGGGCTGGACACCACAAGCCTTGGTTTTGTGTGCTGCTGTCACTTACATTTTATCCCAAGTTGTTATAATAAATTATGAAGTATTCACAGATATTTTGAAAGAGTTCGGCTTCTCCAAAAGATAAGGAAAGCCTCATGCTTATTTGTTTGTTTGTTGGGCCATTTTCAAAAAGGACTTACAGGCTTTACAATAAAAGCACGATTTATGACTTTTTCCTCCCCTGCTCCTCCTGGGAAAACTCATTCATGCCTACAACTTCAACAATCACTTATATGTTATGATAGATAATTTTTTTTCTGTGTCCAGAGTTTTTTTTTAAATTGAAGTGTAATTCACACATGATAAATTGTATATAAATTCACAAACACAAACTGTACACTTTAAAAGTGTATAATTCAGTGGTTTTTAGTAGATTTACAAGACTGTATAACCATTACCACTGTCTAATTTCAGAACATTTTCATCACCCCCAAAATAAACCCTATACCCATTAACAATCACTCCTCAACCCCTTCTCTCCAAATCCTTGGCAACCACTAATCTACTTTCTGTCTCTATAGATTTGCCGGTTTTGGAAATTTCATAAAACTGTAATCATGCAATGTGGCTGCTATGGTCTGAATGTTTGTGTGCCCTCAGAATTCGTATGTTGAAATTCTAATCCTCAAAGTCATGTTATTTGGAGGTGGAGCCTTTGGGAGGTGATTAGGTCATGAGAGTGGGGTCCTCAGAAATCCCACAGAACAAGTACATTCCTGCTGCCACGAGAGTTTACAACGAGAAGACTGCCATCTAGGAAGTGGGCTCTCGCCACACACTGAAACTGTCGGCGCCTTGATCTTGGACTTCCCGGAGCTATGAGAAGTAAATGTTAAACCCTAGATTGGTTTAATAACCCCTTAGCAGGTTGTTTTGTCTTCCAGATCATCTCAGTCCGTTCTCTACAATCCTTCTGTAGTCATCTTTGACTGTCACTCTCTCATCTGCTTCAATTCCTCCATTATTGTCCTTTGCCCTTTGGAACCAGGCTAACGGCCTCAGGAAGGCAAATCAGGCCTCATCTGATCTGACCCTTTCCTGCTTCTCCAATCTCTTCCATTACTTTCCCCTCCCACCTTCTACCCACATATTAGCTATAATAAAGTGTTCACTTTCTCAAACTCTCTGTGTGTTATAACTCTGTCCTTGTCTCAGCCCATGCTGTTCTTTTGTTCTAGAATGCCTGGTAGCTCCTTTCCTCCTCCTCCAGGAAGCCTTCTCTGATGTCTTCCACCTTCAGTATGGGTATCAGTTCTTTTTCTCTTGCTTCCTTGTGTCACAGCAATTACCACACTGTAATTTTCTGCTTCTTACTACCCCTGCCTCTAAATTGCAAGCTATCAGATGTAGGAATTGTGCCTTTGTATTAGTCTGTTACAACTGCCATAACAAAATACCACAGACTGGGTGGCTTAAACACAGAAATTTATTTTCCTCACAGTTCTGGTGGCTAGAAGTTTGAGATCAAGGTGTTGGCAGGTTTGGTTTCTTCTGAGGTCTCTCTCCTTGGCTTGTCGGTAGCCATCTTCTCTGTGTCCTAATCTCTTCTTATAAGGACACCAGTCATATTGGATCAGGCCCAGCTGAATGACCCTACTTTACCTTAACGGCCACTTTAGAGTCTCTGTCTCCAAATCGGGTCACATTCTGAGACACTGCGGCTTAGGACTTCCACGTGTGATTTCTGGGGAGACACAATTCAGGCGATAACAGCTTTCCATTTCGCTTTGCCAACACCTAGTCCTTAAGCAGACTGTCAATTAGTGTGAGAATAAGTGAAAGAGTGAAAGATCAAAGGTCATGGAGAAGAAGGCGATCAGAAAGAAGGAGGGGGAAAAAGAAGAGAAGAAAGGTATGTGCAACCAATCAGACCAGAAACCCAGGGTTATCATGTTGCTAAATCTTCATGTTGCGATTAGTACTGGGCTCAATTCTGACTTCCTGAGGCCAGGGGAATAAAGGAAAACACTAAGAATTACCTTACACTTTATAAAAGATTATTTTAAGAATAGAGTTAATACAATTTAAAGAGATAGATACATTTTATAATTTTTAATTTTCTCCTTTTCTTTAAGGCTGTTCATTCCTACCATTTCCTTTGGATTTTTGGAATGTGTTTAAATTTAGACAACCAGAAAAATTCTGTGTTCTAGGATTCAGAAAGTTAGTTATAGAACTCAATTTTGTTTATTTACTTGCCAGGTGGGGGATTGAAAATAGGTGGCATTTCAATGTAATTCACTTCTAAAAATGACTTTATTAGGATCGTTGCCACATTTTGTTTCCACCCTCAGTGTGATTAAATCCTCCTACTGAGGATTTAACATTGACATGTGAAGGGACTGATGGAAAACTAGAATCAGATAGGAAACAATTCATTAGCCTGTGCTTTGTTTTCAGGAAAGAGGACTTATATAAGGTTGTGTCTAAGAGTTCAGCAGAGCTTTTCGATTTTGTGTGCTGTTGACAATGAGAACCACAGACACCTCAAGGTGGCCTCCTATGATACCCAGTCCGTCACGTGCTCAGCTTCTTCCTCCAACAGATGAGGAAGTTGGACCAGGATCTCTCAGCACCAATCTAGCACCATCATTCTGAAATTGCATGGATCCTGGGGAGTTCCAGAAATTAGTATTTCTGTTATTCTCCAGACAGTTTTAGTCTAGTAACTGACATCACTATCAATCATCATAATTATTGCCAACATTAATTGCATAATTAGAATGTGCCCAGGCTGTGCAGAGTGAACTCTTTGTATGCATTATGACTTCATATAATCTTTATTACAAATGAGGTAAGTGCAATTATAATACCCTTATTTATAGATAAGATGACTGGGGTTTAGAAAGAATCTGTAACTTACAGCTAATAGATGGAGGTGCTTCCAACTGAATGCTGGTTATGTGGCTTTCTGGTTTGGTTATATGCTCTAACCATTATGTTATGCCACTAGCATAGGTATTTGGTTAGTACTGAGCTTAGACTAGGCTTGTTAAAGCAGAGTTTAGTAAAGCATGGTGTGTATACCCCAGTGGTGTGTAAAACAATCAAAAGTGATATTAGAACTTTTGAAGTCCAGCTGTCAAAGACCACCAGGAAGACATCTGAAGTCAATGTTAAGATTATTCAGAGACAGATTTTCTCGGGTCTCTTTAAGCTCCTATGACGTCTTGCTGAGTATGCCAAGAACTGAGGGTCCTGACCCATCCTTCCCTGGGCTATTTCTCAAGGTTGTGTTGGCAGCGAGCAGCCTTGACAGATGATATAGTGCTGCCCACCCCCCCGCCCAGTAAGAAAAGCAGGCTGAATTACAGGTTACTCTACAGCTGTGGTACCCCAGGCTCAGACACTGCAACCTACTGTGTATGTGGCATCCACTAGCCCCTCTTCTATCACCCCCAAGACACTTTGGTGACATGGGGAAATGACACGAACCCACATGATGCTCATGCTACTTTCTGCACCATGAATAATAAAGTCCTTTGTTTCTGGGGGGAAAAATTATTCAACTCACTGCAGAAGGGAGAGGGTACAGAGGAACCATGGAATGTCCCAGTAACAGAGTTGGGGCCCACCTAGTACAGAGTTTGGGCTCGTGCCGAAGGTTCTAAGAAGGGGTTGTTACGGGTTGAATTGTGTTTCCCCCCAAAAAGATATGTTGAAATCCTAACCACTAGTATCTCAGAATGTCACCTTATTTAGAAATAGGGTCTTTACAGAAATAATCAAGTGAAAATTAGGTCAGTAGGGTGAATCCCAATCCAGTATGACTGGTGTCCTTGTAAAAAGGAGAAATTTGGGTGCGGAGACAGACGTGCACAGAGGGAAGATGATGTGAAGACACACAGGGGAAGATGGCCATATAAATGGAGTGAAGCGTCTATAAGGCAAGGAGTGCCAAGGATTGCAGGCAGACACCCCGACCTAGAAGAGGCAAGGAAGAGCATGGCCCCAGGGATACCATGTGGCCTCCAGAACTGTGAGAGGATACATTTCTGTTGTTTGAAGCTACCCAGTTTGTGGTACTTTGTTACAGCAGCTCTAGGAAACTGATACAGGGGTTGAGGGAGTCAACTTCACTCTGGATTGTTGCTTAGCTCAGTTTGGCAAACGCTATCTCAGTGATACTTGCCCAGAGGGTAGAAGGAAGGAGAGGGCACTGGGAATATTAATTGTAAGAAAGCCCTGATCATTTAAAAGAAAGAACTGTTCATTTTGCAGCAGCCATGTGGCTTTGCATAGGTTCTGTTAGAAACATTGTTGCTGCGCTATTAGGGACATTCCTGTCTGACTACCAGCAGGGCTGATTTTTCACTTTCTGAGATTTTTCTTAAGAATGATATATTTATTTTAATTAATTACTAAGCCCCCATTTTAACTAGTAATATAAGTCTTCCTTTTTAATGCAGTTTCAGCTAAAGAAAAATATTAAGGACGTGTGAGTACTGTGATCTCAGGTATGGCAAAAATTGTGAAGGTAGTGCCTTAATGATTGAAGTTTGGGAAAATTGTGCAACAAGATTACTACAAGTTCCTACTGATTTGAAATAGAAAAAGAAGCTGGATTTTTGTCTCATGGATTCATTTGTAAGTGCTGAGAATTTACATATGTAAACCTTTCCACTTGTTAATGTAGGGATTGTAGGATGGAGAACAAGAATAGAAAAATTACAAGTGATTCAACTTGCGACATCAGGAATTAAGTAAATTCAAATCATTAACTTTGTTCCCATACGCAGAACATAAAAATCTTGCTCCTTTTACTAGCTTTCTCTTTTTTTTACTTTGTTATAGATTTGTGATTTATTTGGGCTAAAAAGCTTCTTGTCTTGGGCGAGAAACTTTATCTTAGGCTAAAATTTATTTATGTAAAATAAGTTGTGTTAAACTAGATAACTTACCAGTTTGCCTTCTGACTCAGTGCTGCATTTCTTTTTAATTATAAATTCCTTGGGAGAAGCAAAAGATTCTTTTTGTTCTTTATACTTTAATGTGAAGCAGTTTTATTGACTGATTTCTCTCCTAAAACCCAGCGGGTGGAGCTGGTAGGGAGGGCAGAACTGAGCATGGTCCTTCTATTGATTGAAGACAATAGTCACCTAAGACAAGGGGCAAGGAGATTGGGAAAAGAATTATGGAAAAAGCGGAAGGCCAAAGGCTCAAGTCATCTATTTCTAAAGTTGGTCTAGGACTGGCCCTGCAACAAGAAAGGAATGAGTTGATCCAGACCTACCATCTTCCTTTTGCATATGCCTCTTGGCTACTTATTTCCATACTCTGGCTAGAACCAAGAGTTCCATTATTGACCTGCTTTGTAGGCAGGCAGAGTTTGAAGGCCTGCCTAGAAACCCCCCTGCCAGTTGTAGCATTTTTTATGGCACCATACCTTCCATTTACCCCAGCTTTTGGAAGGGGTCTCTGGAGCAATTCATAAGTTTAGATCTACCTGCCCTTATACAAGTTCTATCTTAAGAGGACAAGTTATGAGCAGGCACTGATGGAGAGCAAACATTGAGGGAGGCATATAATTTACATACAGTAAAATCTCACCCTTTGACAATTGCATGCAATTGTATAATCAACACAATCAAAGAACAGTTCTATTATCCTTCAAATTCACCTGTGTTCTTTCGTATTCAACCCTTTCCCAGACTCTGGCAATCACTGATTTGTTTTCTGTCCCTATGATCATTTTGCCGAATGTCATGGAAATTGAATCATGTAGCATATAGCCTTTTGAGTCTGACTTCTTTCACTAAGGATGATACATTGTAGGTTTATTCATGTTTTCACAAGTTTCATTAGTGATAAAAAGGTTCCTGCTGAGTAGTATCCCATTGTGTGTATGTATTTATCCACTCAGCAAGTGAAGGACCTTTGGGATAGTCCTAGTTTTTTGGCAATTATGAATGAAACTTCTATAAATATTCATGTGCAGATTTTTGTGTGAACTTAAGTATTCATGTTATTTACTTATTTTTAATGTGAAATGCACTCAGGTCAATTAAAAGCAGCAGAGAATCTCTAACTTATTGAAGAAGCTATAATGGCTTCTTTAGGAAATTGAGAAACAGATAAACACCCATCTGGGGAAGCAGGAAAACAGGAAAACCTCATGAATTCAGCCTGTATTTCTTAGTTGACAACTAAATACAAGCATTTATTTTGGCAAAACATATATTTGGAAGTAGAATCAAGTCAAAGCAAAGAGAGGTATTTGGTCAAGTGAAAGGAGGTCCTAGAACACGATATCTTGTGTAAAGGAGACAACCACAAGGTTTGGTAAAATACATCTTTTTTTTTTTTTTTTTTTTTTAAACTGGTTCTCACCAGGCAGTGATGAGGATTAGTCAAATCAGCTTCAGCTTCTCATCTGTCGATATCTATCACTATGTAACTCAGAAAAGTTAGACGCTGATTGGTTTTGAAGAGCTAGAAGTGTGGACCCTAAGAAGACAAGTGGAAATGGTTCTATCCAGTTGGTACCTGGGTGAGTTGTTTAATGATGTTACAAAAAGTGTCATGGCAGCCACTTTTCTAATGTATTGAACCCACTGTGAACCCTACTGGTTTTGGACAGTCATGATTCCGATGCCCAGAGTAAGAAAACCCAGTGAACAAGATCCCCTACAGAGTAACATGTGACAAAGACTCTAAGACCTTCTGTCACTTTCTTCTCACGTTTCCACGCAGCCTTCCTCAGCTTCTTTTCATAGATCGATTCCTATGTAGGCACTTGTGAGTCGTTGAAAGCAGAAGGAAACATATCCACAACATTTCCCTGCAGACCAAAGACGGAGGAAAAGTTACTTCTGATTCATGTAGGTTGAGTCTTAGCCTTTTGTTTTTGTGTCAACTGCAGTGTATTGATTTGAGAAACTGTCCTGGCTTCAAACCCTTTGTGGTGGTTACACATTTACTAGGTACCAACACCCTAATTTTACTTCTTTTCTCTTTGTTCCTAAGAAAAACATGTGTTTTACTGTTAATTGAATCTTCTCTTTAAGTTGCTTTATCATCCAGCTGCAATCTGCTTTCTTTGCCTTACCTCCAGGCTTTTGTTTGTTCTTTCTGTGTGCCTCTAAGGAAGCTGAAATGGATGCGGGTTGTCTTGCCGTGTCAGGATCTTTTTGAACGTCCGTCCAGTCATCTGATCATCCATTTCCTCCTCCCACTCGCAAAATTCCACAGAGGCAAAACTTGCCCAGGTTTGCACATACGGTTGATGTTCACAGCTTGAAATAGTCCAAGCTATTTAAGTTTGATTTTTATTTTAATGAATGCTCATCGTTTTGCCCAGAGATGAAAGCAAGGTGTTAGAAATCCCGGATTTCTGGGTCGTTAGATCACTTAAACATTAGTTCAACCATGGCTGTTCCACTTTTAGTAGAGGAGCATGCATTAATGAGTACAATTCAAAAATATCCACCTTAAAATTTCAGAAGGTCCAAACTGCACTTTAGGTATCTGATTTCAAAAGTTCCTTGAACTTTTAAAATTCCATTTTAGTAGATTGTATGGTTGCCAAAAACAGCCAGAAAAGTAGTTCATGGAAATATTCAATCAGGAAAAAAGCAAATGCATTTTTGACATGTAGCACCCCCAGTTGGATAAGTCTTTAAGGCAGAATACTTCAGTTGGGATGATGACCTATTTTGTACACCCTCTCTGACCACTGGAGTTATGACTGGCCCTTTGGGCTCTACCTGGCTTGTTATGGCAATATTTCGAGGAGGATTTAACTAGAAATTGCAAAAAGACAAAAGGATTTTGAAAATGACTGAACTCAGACTTTTCGTATCTCCAGGGCCTACCTAGCACACTTAATTGTCCATAGAAGGTTTCCAATAAGCTTACTTGAAACAGAATCAACTTATGGAACGAGAATAATAGTTCACCATACAGTTAACTGAAGTACAGTTATGCTGTGAACCAGACGTAATACACAATGAAGTTCCGATATAAACTTCTAAACTTTCGATTCTTCCTCAATAGAAATTGATGGCATCCTTAGCCAAGTAGGGCTGGGGAATTCTCTTATTTCATCTTATATGATTCATTTTCTACTGATTCTGTTTGGAAAATCCTACACCAGACTCACCTTATGTCATTCTGTATTGACACTGACTAATGTACATATGCAGAGACATATAAATAACTATATTTAAGCTTTAAAAAATTCAGAAGTTTTAGGCTGACCTTATGCTAAAAATCTCGAAGTTTACCCTAAATAGAGAGTTTTTGTCAATTGCTTTCCAAGTGGTTTATTCTCCATTCAGCATTCTGTAAAAATACCCGCTGCTGTTATTCATCACCCCAGCAATCGTGTGGTCCCTCATGTGCTGGTATCTGGGTCTCTTGCTCAATGGCATCTTTGACCAACTCACTTAGCAGAGATAGGAATTGTGTTCTTAAGGTTTTTTCTTTTGTTGGGACCAGGCTGAAAACAGTCCCTGTGGTGCGGGAAGTCATTTTATGACACACACACCCCCCATCTCCTACCCCAGCCTCCCCCGATGTAACATGACACCATCCTCGCTGGGTGAGGACACATCCTCCTTTCCCTCATCTCATACCTACCCTAAGAGAGCAACATCACACCCCAGAAATGGCTACTGTTTTCTTCTCTAAATACCTGAGTGAGGATCCCAACAGAGAAGAATATGCCAGCATGGAGGAGGGGGTGGTATTGGTAGATGATGGTTTTTTTTATACCTATGTTTTAATAATACCAACTACAGAAAGTAAAATGTGACCCAAAGCTTCTAGGCTGGTAGAGAAAAGAAGATATATAGTAAGGGCTTTTTTCTTTATCTTTTCTTTTCTCTTCTTTCCTTTCTTCTTCCTCCTTCCCTCCCTCTCTTCCTTCCTCCCTTCCTTCCTTCCTTTCTCTCTCTCTTTCTTTCTTGTTTAAGTTTAAGGAAGACTGAATGGTTAGTTTGTCACGCATTCCTTCTCTGTATCCCATCTCGTGGACCAATATTCTGATTGGTTGGTATAGTTTTGACCCTAACGTAACCCTCAGTGTTCCGCTCACCCTCTGTATTGCGGTACATCAAGTGTGCCTATGCGTTCCTGATCAGTATTTTCCCCTTCACCCACACCACAAAGGCAGCTGGGAGCATCCCAATACTTGCTCTGAGGGGCATTCCCTCTCCTGACCCCTTCTCCCCATGGCCAGCCTGGGTCCCACACCCTTAGGCAGCTGAGAAAGCCCAGTCAGACCTGGAGGCCGGCGTTTCCTCAGAGGAAAGCAGTGTCCAAATACAGTGGATCAGAAATGAGAAACACCCATTTTTTAGTCAGAAGACCTTAAGCCAACAGTTCAGCATTTAGCTTCGTAAGTAGGGCGTCTGTGACAGATGGCGACAGAATTTACGATGGGTAATATGAGGGAAAATTCAGAGTCCTTGGGGCTAAGGAAAGGAGATTCCTTTACATAGGAGGGAGAGCTGTTTGCTGCCCTTGTCATGCTCTTAGAGCTCTTTTTATGGTTGGGGGGTGTTGCAAACAAAGTCACAAGCTTAGTGTTCTGACAAGAGCAAGGGACCGGATGGAATTCCAGAGTTTTTGTGTCTTTTCATAGTTTTTAAAATAACTTATTTGATCTTGAGCAACTTCCTGTGCGATTCAGTTTCCCCAGAATCATAACTGGGGCATCTCTTAATAAAAAGGCAAATTGCTTTCTTTGTTAGAGAAGTCGGAAGTATATCATGTGGCTTTTAGACATTTTTAAAGGTCTTTTTTTTTTTTTTTTTTTTTACTGGTTTTACTGGTTGGGTCTATTGGTCTTGATGGCATCACACCACCTTTCCTCTCAGAGCTGCCCGTATCTTTCTTTCCATTTACATCTCTCCTCTTCGGTGTCAGTCTTTTCTGCAGTAATTTGAACCAAGTTTTAAGGACCCTTGAAGCATATCAATCATATATTCATATCTTTTCTTCCCTTGATAAGGCGAGAGTGTTAACAAATAGGCACTCATTCATGAAATTGATTTTTAAATAATAATGGTATGAACTTACTAGGTAAAGTGTCCCAGATAATCAGAGCCCTCACGAGTCCTCCCAATTCGATTTGGGTTTATTGTGACTGACATGTGCTCAGATCTGCCTCTCCATTCATGTCAGCTATGGTGAAGAAGAAATCTGTATCCCTTTCCTGGGAGTGATTGGATGACAGGAAGAATCACAAATGCATATATTTTTCTAGTTCCTCCCCTATAGCCCTGCCCTGCCCATAGCCCCTCCTTACGATCCTCCAGAGAAGTGGAGTTAGTTCCTAGAAGACGCTTCATATGTGTTCTGAACACGATTCTTCATGCCATGTGCAATAGTGGTCTGCCCCACATTGTGGGGTTTGCTGGTTATTCCTGGGGGTGTAGCTGACTGGATGCTGCAGACACAGCTCCCAGAAGCCTTTGGGGAGGCTCGCCGTGTCCCCTGTCAGGATGCTGTCTTCTCCAGGGAGTGAGGGCTCTCATTCCTGAATGCTGGTACCCATTCTGTTGGGATTTGAACTCTCAGTGCCACAGACACTTTGATTTTTATTCCCGTGTTTTATATTTTCACCCATGAAACCATAGGTGAGGGGCTAGAAGGCTCACTACATAGCAGAACTTCAACAGTGCTTGGGATGGTCCTTTTCAAGGCGATGCTACTCTTCTGATACAAAACATGTGTAACAACTCTCTCCTATATGATTCTCCCTTCTCCCCAGGAAATTTTTGGGTTCATCTCATAAACGATCTTCTGAAGATTCCATCCCACCCATTCTCTTGTCATTCCCGAATCCTAAAGTGAACATAACTTAGGTTAATCTAGAAATTCTTCTAGGGAAGCTCCACCCAAATTACCCCATGAGTTCCACTCCTCTTTCTCTCCTGGAAGCCTGGGGTCCACCTCATATCAGTGGCTTTGCCCAGGTGATCTCCTACCTGAACCCTGCCTGCCTGGTCACACAGTTGGCTCTTCAGGCTTATGGGAAGATATACAGTGATTTCTTCTACCCAGGCTGAACCTGGGAATCACCTGGGAGTTTCTAACATGTGCTTAGGAGAAAGAAGCCCTTCCTTCATAAGGAAGGTAAGTGCTGTGGGATACTTGTGAGGTCCTTGTATTAGATTTCTAGGGCTACTGTAGCAAAGTACCACATGGTCCTTCTGAAGATGCTAAGGGAGGTTCTGTTCTAGGCAGCACCCCACCCCCAACTTCTGGGAGTTCCTCAGCTTACATCAGCATACCTCTCGCCTTCACACAGTGTTCACCCTGTGCACATGACTTTTATAAGGACACCAGTTACATTGGATTAGGGCCCCATCCTACTCCATTATGACCTCATCTTAACCAATTACATCTGCGATGACTCTATTTCCAAATAAGGTCACATCTAAAGTACTGGAGGTTAGGACTTCAACATAAGCATTTGGTGGGGACATAATTCAAGTCTTCTTTCTTCTCTATGCCTGGATGTGGAGCCAGTTTAAACTGGAAGTCAGACTAAGATATGGCTCCTACCATTGCTTGGACCAAAGTACCATTGTCTCTGCTTTATGTGGACATGACCTAGATGTGCTCTTCAGACATTCTGATTTTCTGACATTTTTCCCCCAGACAAATCTGGTTCCTGAACAAAAAATAGATCTTTAAGGTATATTTGTTGTGCAACTAAGGAGCTGTCTGAAGGTAACCTCATAGTGGCAGCTAAAAATGAGAGAAAAATAACACAGAAACAATTCTTTAAAAAAGGAAGTTTTACTTGCATTACTAACATTCGTGAACCAAATAGCATTCAGACACTTCTAATTCAGAACTGCAAATATGAGAAGGATTTTTGTGCTTGGATCAGCACCTATTTTGGCCACAGTTATGATTTAGAATCCTAACAGGATGTTAGGGAGCTCTGTGTTCTACTGCATGAAAGGAACAACTCTCCCATGCACAATTATTTGTTTTAAGTCACTGCTACCTTAATGATCAGACTTCAAATTGAACAAGCCTTTCTGGGACTGACTGTGTTAAGGCAAAAGGACTCAGGCGATGAAGGAACTTGCAGACTTAATTTTTCAACTTGCTGCAATTGATGGGGATGGGGGAAAGCCCGCTTCTAAAGGTGGTTTTGAGAAAACACTTAAAAAATCCTGTTCTATTTCTACTCATAAACCAGTCTGTGTGTTCAAAGGTGGGATTTCCTTATAATCACTTTGTACCGTCCCCTGCAGCTTGGAGATGGAGGAGGCTTCATTTGGTGCGGGAGAGAGGCTGGGCCAGGACCTCGCGTGCTGTGATTCAGGGGCTGCACTCAATGACACGTGCCCTCTTTCCCCCTATTTCCTTGGCTTCATTTGTTAAGCATTTGCCATCATGGGATATAGGGACTAAACTTCCACTTCATAGGAGGTGTGTGTGGGGACTTTCCTTGACATTACATTGGTTTGTATGATTAAATCCCTCTCACGTTAATTAACTCCGCAGAAGAGGTTGTAACTTTAACTGTGGTGTCTCTAGCTGATTCCCAATGAACGATAATGGTTTCTCGTTTGATGACAAATGTATGGCATGCCATTATCTCCTGCTTTTCTTTCTTATACAATTAAAAGTGTCATTTGAGAGTTATATTGCAGGTATTTCTACTTATTTCTAGCACTGTCTAAAATAAAATGCTTATTTGTTTGGGGTTCACTGCTGTTGAACCCTCCTTTGACCTAAGAAGGAGAGTAGCACCATGAAATACATACTATAAAAATATTCGTGACCAGACTGTGAGATTTATACCAGAAGGAGGTGGGGAGAGAGAAGCAGACATTCTTGCTTTCTCCTTTTCCTCGCTCCTGAACTCCAGCACCACGCCCTGTGCACAGACGTTCACACACACACACACACACACACACACACACACACACACACATGCACACGGCAGGCTCCTCCCAGGCAGGTCTTGACTCCAAGTCTCCCCTTCCAAGAAGCCTCCTGATGCCCTGTGTCTGAGTGTTTTCCCTCCTCTCATTCTCTGCCCCTTCATCTTAATCCTGGATTTTGCATCTGTCACAGGTTTTTTTTTTTTTTTTTGATTAATTTTTATTGGAGTCTAGTTGCTTTACAATGTTGTGTTAATTTC
Organism: Balaenoptera borealis; assembly: GCF_965194805.1. Taxonomy (NCBI): domain Eukaryota; kingdom Metazoa; phylum Chordata; class Mammalia; order Artiodactyla; family Balaenopteridae; genus Balaenoptera; species Balaenoptera borealis. Next base: position 170,415,849 of record NC_138866.1, on the reverse strand, counting down.
TGCTGTACAGCAAAGTGAATCAGCTATGTGTATACACATATCCCCTCTTTTTTGGATTTCCTTCCCATTTGGGTCACCACAGAGCACTGAGTAGAGGTCCCTGTGCTGCACAGTACGTTCTCACTAGTTGCCTATTTTATATGCAGGAGTTGATCCGGCACAGTTTTGCTGTGGAGCAGTCCTTATTTCCTTTCCTCTCCTTGTCTATTTTCTCCACTAGGTGAACATCTTGGCAGTTTTCTTTTTCAGCACATACTGTGTTCTTAGCACGGGCCTGAAAAATAATAAGCCCTATATATTTGTTGAATGGATAAATGAATGAGAACTGTAGAAAGAGAGGGGAAGGGAAAAGGGAAAAATAAATGAGGATAAATGGGTCTTCCCCACCCTCATAATTTTAAAGTTGGAAATAGCTTTTGAATTTAAAAAGAATTGTAGAGAATGCTGTAGGCGAATGGTTATTATATAAACTATCTACTTGGATCATTAGCTGTAATGTGTCTGGAAATTTCACACTAAGCACAGTGTGTTTTGAGTAGCACTTCTGCAGATGGAATTATGCCATGATAAAAATGCTGGCCTCTTAATTGGGAAAGCAAAAAAAGAACTCGGAAAGTAATTATTGTAGGTGAATCTCCAGTATTTTTTTGGTATATAATAAGATATCAAGTCTATATATATTACTCTTCCTGGATTTCCAAACTTAGTCTACTTTTTCTCATATTACTAAATGAATCTTATTTCTTATGGTGTTTCAACTCTGCACCCTTAACTACATTCACTTATTCAATATATATTTTTGAGTGCCTACTATGTTCCAATACGTTCCAGACTTTTGTACTAATTTCCATATTATTTCCTTCGTTAATGCTGCTTTTCCAGACAGGAAAATCACTTTTTATTATTTTTTCCACTCACCTTTCAGATTCTAGCTCTGTCCTACTTTCTCTAGGAAGCCACTCCTATTTTAACTCAATGATAATTCCTCCATATTTAAAACTCTTGTTGCATTTATGGTCTTTTACAGCCATTTGTAGTTTAAATTATTTTTACATGCAGTAGTTTGCCCTCCAGAGACAGACAAAAGCATGTGGGCACTGGAGACATTTACCTCTCTTGTGTATATCATCCTGCCTAGTAGAATTCCAGGAGCAGAGTCGGTGCTCATTAATTATCAGTGGATTTGTTAATTGACCTAATCGCTGCTGTGGGCACATGGGAACCACAGCAGGTAAGCCTTATGCACACAGAGGGCATCTATCCCGCCCTCTCGAGGGCTTGAGAGTTGAACACAGTGGGTGGGCTTACTTGCTGTGGTTGTGAATGAGTGGATGCCAAGGTATTATCTATACATGTTTGAGCCAAAAGAGTTGGTCAGTCTGATAGCTGAGACAAAAGAAATTTCCCCCCAAATCAATGCTGTTATGTCCAAACACCATCCAGGGAGGAGGAGAGTTCGGTCCATCAACATTATGGATTCACTGGCGGAGCTATTCCTGCGGCTAGTGACCATCTGATGCACCGTTCACTGGGAGATTCATTTTAAGATCACCTCGCTCCTGAGTTCTGCCTCTGTGCTCGCCATGAAACCCTCTAATAACTTGGTCTCCCATATGCTTGCTTCTCATTAGATGACCATAAACAGGCATTTGGGCTCCATGAATTGATGAAGGCAAGTTTGCCTCTGAGGGGTGGCAGAGCTGCTTCCAAAGGGCTCAGTAAAGTCAGGTTTCTTAACCTGCAAGCCTGAGACCAGACCTTGGGCTGTAGTGAATTCATCAAGGTAAATGCAACCTTGTGGGAAGTCTCTGAGCAGCCAGCGATAACATTTGAAACTTGTTAAAATCTCTCTGGATAGTAATTTCAACCTGCATCTTGCTGTAGTTTGTTGGAACAGAAGGGAGGAACACTCACTCCTTTGCACCACCTACGCTTCCCTGGCAGCAGTTAGGAAGAAATTCTCAACCAGACTCCTCTACAGGGGGAGAGAGGGCGGGGTGGGAGGCATGTTTTCCTACTTGTGCTACTGTCTCCTGCTCTTTTGCTTTTAGGTCAGGATTTCCTGAGCTGCAGAATTTCCTTCAAGAGGAAAATGAGGGGAAACAAACTCTCAACTCGTGATGCATTTGGAATTCTGTAGAATTCCCCAAAGTCATCTTACATTCATATAAAATTCTGTCATCTGTTCTTGAAATCCAGAAATAATTTTTAAAATTACTTAGACTAATTTTCCTATGACAAAGTCAGTAGCACACAGATCAGGAAAGTAAAGTGAGTTTGATAGGTGAATTGCAGTCAACATGAGCAAAACAGATTCTGCTGCTTGTTGTTTTTCCAATGATTCTTTGCGCTTAATTCTGTTGCCATCACCCAGATGAACCTGGTGCAGTGAGGAGACTCAGCAAACAGCAGGGGCTCCAACAAAAACATATTTGAGAACTACTGTGCTGTCATGGAAGAAAACTAAAATGAGGTAGACAGTAAGGTGCCTCTTTAATTTTGTAAGGAATTTTTGAGAGAAACGTCTGTTTTACCATCACATGTGCTATTCAACTTTCTTCTCCACTTAGAGAAGAAATTTTAAAATATCAGTGATAATTCTTTTCCTTAAGGAATTTAAAAAAATTAGAATTCGCCACCCTGCCTTCAAACAAAAATAGAATTATTGCCTCTTTAAATAATTGGTGAGGAACTTCTGTGAAGAAAAAGGGTACCTTGAATGTCGTCTTGTCTGTGGCATCTGAAATACAGAAAGATCTGTGACTCTGAAGCATTTGATCTGTTTACATGTGGACTTGGGTCTCTGTGAGTTGCTAAAATGGTTGACAGACAATTGTTGTGTCCTACTGTATAGTATTGCTCTAAGGCATTACCCATAATCTCCAAGGGTATTAGAGGATACTAAATTTCTTAGATCAAAATTAATTTAAATACACTGGAATTTAAAAAGATATACAGGGTGTGATTAGAGAAAGATGTAGCTCCTACCCCCAGAGGAGTATATAAATCATATCTCAGGTGGGCAGTGCAGGCTTTGATTTGCAGTGCTGGCCATCTTATGCTGTGTTTGTTTATATATGTTATTTCATGTCAGCATAAAAATAAAAATAAATCACCATTCTTTAGAGCAAAGAGTATACACTAAAGTGCATAAAATATTTCTGAGTAGTACCGTGACCAGGTAGAGGGAACATTCGTTAAGCCAAGAGCGAGAGCTTCTGAAGAGTGAGGGAGTTTCACAGGGGAAGAGCAGGCGTCTATGGTGAGGCATGAGGTGGTTTTCCAGAATTCAGAGATTTGGATTTCTCTAATAGACGGTCTTCAAACTGTTGAAGATTCAGGTAAGCAGATAGACTTGGTCCGACAGAAAATTATGAATATGACAAACATTTCTATGAAGATACTGCCATATCTTGGGAGAGAAACAGAAAGGGTCTAAAAATATTTGTTCTTTTCGAAAAGTAGGTTGACATGGCCTAACGTTGACCGTCTCTGCTGGGTGAGTGCAGGCACAGGATGGGTGTCATGATGCTCTTGCTCAGGAGAGTGAGAGGAGGAAGGTGGGGTGAAGTGAGACACACTGAGGGGTCCTGAGCCAGCCCAGGGATGGTTAGGAATGGGGGCAGTGGGCAGAAGAATTACATCTAGATCCGATCTGGATCAATGCTGGTCTTTAAGAAGCTCTGCTCCTGACATGGGACGTGGCAGCTGGAGCTCCAGGGTCTTGGGAAGAGAGTCAGTCAGTGTCAGTTAGGTGTATGTATATCCACACAATTTATTAGGGTTCCTGCCTGCAGCGCAGGGAGTACAAGTGAGACGATTCAGTGGTTACAGGGGGGCATAGGGTCAAAGTCAAGCTGACTGGAGTTTGGGATAAGGTCCCCTAAGAATTTAGGCAGAAGCCTTGTTGGATAGACTTGGACTAAGAGCGAAGGTCACCTGATGGCCCACGTGCAATGAGCAAGCAGCTGACCTGGGCTCTCCCCAGCCTCCCTGGGTATTGATTTATTAGCAATGAAAGCAGGTTCAGGTGGCACCGCTGGTCGATAAAAGCTTACTGATCTCTGGCCCACTTCGGTCAAGATTGATTTAGGAACTTGCCGTCTGGATGGGTTAAACTAGCACAGGGGCCAGGGAAGGCAAGAATAAATATTGAATAAAACAGATTCTTTTCGCTCTGATCAAGAAAGCAAATATCAAAGCCAAACATCTGACATCTCAGAAGGTCCATATGTTGAAACAAAGGAAGACAGACTTGGTTTGTTTCTTCGAGCTCAAAGAATTTGCTCTGCAGTATTTGTCTTCACAAGGGCAGACCAGGCATCAGGTTCTGAAGTATTTAAGAAGATCTATGCAAAGCAAAGAGAGTGACCGAAGTCCCCATATTTGATGTTTTCACTGGAACAGGGCTCAACAGACAGCCTGCTTCCTGTGAAACTCTTTCCTTCAAACAGAAATACCCAGCTAGGCAACTTTCCTTACTCACCTGACTTGACTACGAATAAAATTGTGGGTGTGCAACCTTGATCCCATCTGCAATCATCCTAGCCTTTGAGACTCAAATAAAATAGACTTGTCTCCACTCTACAAGCCCTAAGACATCTAGTGTCCTTGAAATATCTCTGAGTTTTTGGTTGTTGTTGATTTTATTTTATTTATTTATTTAGTTATTATTTTTTTACTATAATGTATAGAATGAAAAGATTTTATTTTATTTTTGCAAGGGAGTGTTAGGGGAGGGAGGGAGTTATTTTATGTGGTCTCTACTGGCTCTGAGCTTAACTTCATTGAACTATGTCAGTCTCTGAATGATCTTGCTGTGTTTTCCAAGCTCTTTTTATTCTGCCTTATGCACACATCATTCTTACTTGTCTCTCCAAAATGCAACAAAGACAAAACTGTAAAATGCAGCACAATTTTAATGTTGTTTTGTAGCAATAGGGGTGGTTAATTACCTTGCTGTCCCTAGACACTTTAAGACAGATTATTAATCCTCAATTTAGAAGTCTTCATTCATTTTGTCACTGAGGGTTTCTCCCTGGCCAGTTTCTCTGGCTTCCAACCTCTTGCCATGTGCCTCAGTCTTTACCTCCCTTTTCCTCATTTTCCCCACTCCTCCCTTTCACCTCCAAATTCCTGTTAAGTTTTCATTCAAAGTAGATTAGCTTTCTCTATGTTTTAATGATTCCTTTTAGACTAGTGCTCTTACAGTTGCAGGTTGTGATCAAGTAGTGGGCTGAGAAATTTATTCCATAATTTGAAACTAGCATTTTAAGAAAATAGAATCAGATAGAAAATACCCAAGTGCATTGCTCATGGTAAAGTGGAATTTTTCAGTAGATTCCATCCTGTTGTGAAGCGTGTTTTATGCCACTGCTGTAGACCATGCAGTATGAAACTTCTTTCCACCCACAAGTGTTCTAGCAAGGTATTTTCCTAAACAAATGACATTGTCCTGTTATATAGATTCTCAAAAATCAAATCTACTATTTATGGCAATTTGTGCTCCACCATTGCTGCTGTGGCACCACGGGCTTTAAAAGCTGTTCCCAATGAGAAGTTTCAAAAAATCTTTGCACAGCAAGAGCAAAGCCTCCTGTGATGATGCCTTTCTGGGCAACAACCTTTATTTAGATGTATGTCGACCTTTGTTTAGGAAAAAATCCAAGCTGATTCATCAATACTCATGCTACTCCTCTGTTACTAAATACTGTAAAGAGGGAGTGAAGAATGTGGTCAAGGAAACAGGGGAACGATCTGACTTTCCAAGTTCAGGGGTTCCTCATTTAGGGTATTGGAGTCAGTATTGCCCTACCGGGACCTGCCAGGACAGGATGCTGAGGTCAAGTGTGTGTGTGCTGACATTGGGGCAGCAAAGTGGGAGATGAGTAATTAGGGTAAAGGACTCCAGTTTGATAAGCAACAGAAGTTAAGAGATAAGAGAATTAAAAAAATAATTGTTTTTTCTTTTTGGATCATAGAGCAAGAATTTCCATTTAAAATGATGACCTCTTAATAAAACTAAAAGCTGGTTCTTTGAGAAGATAAACAAAATTGATAAACTATTAGCCAGACTTATCAAGAAGAAAAGGGAGAAGACTCAAATCAATAGAATTAGAAATGAAAAAGGAGACGCAACAACTGACACTGCAGAAATACAAAGGATCATGAGAGATTACTACAAGCAACTATATGCCAATAAAATGGACAACCTGGAAGAAATGGACAAATTCTTAGAAATGCACAACCTTCCGAGACTGAACCAGGAAGAAATAGAAAATATGAACAGACCAATCACAAGCACTGAAATTGAAACTGTGATTAAAAATCTTCCAACAAACAAAAGCCCAGGATCAGATGGCTTCACAGGCGAATTCTATCGAACATTTAGAGAAGAGCTAACACCTATCCTTCTCAAACTCTTCCAAAATATAGCAGAGGGAGGAACACTCCCAAAGTCATTCTATGAAGCCACCATCACTCTGATACCAAAACTAGACAAAGATGTCACAAAGAAAGAAAACTACAGGCCAATATCACTGCTGAACATAGATGCAAAAATCCTCAACAAAATACTAGCAAACAGAATCCAACAGCACATTAAAAGGATCATACACTATGATCAAGTGGGGTTTATCCCAGGAATGCAAGGATTCTTCAATATATGCAAATCAATCAACGTGATACACCATATTAACAAATTGAAGGAGAAAAACCATATGATCATCTCAATAGATGCAGAGAAATCTTTCGACAAAATTCAACACCCATTTATGATAAAAACCCTCCAGAGGGCTTCCCTGGTGGCGCAGTGGTTGAGAATCCGCCTGCCAATGCAGGGGACACGGGTTCAAGCCCTGGTCTGGGAAGATCCCACATGCCACGGAGCGGCTGGGCCTGTAAGCCACAACTACTGAGCCTGCACATCTGGAGCCTGTGCTCCACAACAAGAGGGGCCGCGATAGTGAGAGGCCCGCACACTGCGATGAAGAGTGACCCCCCCCCACTTGCCGCAACTAGAGAAAGCCCTCGCACAGAAACGAAGACCCAACACAGCCAAAAATAAATAAATTAATAAATAAAAATTAAAATGGAGATTTCTAAAAAAAAAAAAACCCTCCAGAAAGTAGGCATAGAGGGAACTTTCCTCAACATAATAAAGGCCATATGTGACAACCCCACAGCCAACATCGTCCTCAATGGTGAAAAACTGAAACCATTTCCACTAAGATCAGGAACAAGACAAGGTTGCCCACTCTCACCACTATTATTCAACATAGTTCTGGAAGTTTTAGCCACAGCAATCAGAGAAGAAAAAGAAATAAAAGGAATCCAAGTTGGAAAAGAAGAAGTAAAGGTGTCACTGTTTGCAGATAACATGGTACTATACGTAGAGAATCCTAAAGATGCTACCAGAAAACTACTAGAGCTAATCAATGAATTTGGTAAAGTAGCTGGATACAAAATTAATGCACAGAAGTCTCTTGCATTCCTATACACTAATGATGAAAAATCTTTGGCAATCTCAAGATTGCCAAAGCAATCTTGAGAAAGAAAAACGGAGCTGGAGGAATCAGGCTCCCTGACTTCAGACTATACTACAAAACTACAGTAATCAAGACAGTATGGTACTGGCACAGAAACAGAAATATAGATCAATGGAACAGGATAGAAAGCCCAGAGATAAACCCATGCACATATGTTCACCTTATCTTTGATAAAGGAGGCAAGAATATACAGTGGAGAAAAGACAGCCTCTTCAATAAGTGGTGCTGGGAAAAGAATGAAATTAGAACACTAACACCATACACAAAATAAACTCAAAATGGATTAAAGACCTAAATGTAAGGCAAGACACCATCAAACTCTTAGAGGAAAACATAGGCAGAACACTCTATGACATAAATCACAGCAAGATCCTCTTTGACCCACCTCCTAGAGAAATGGAAATAAAAACAAAAATAAACAAATGGGACCTAATGAAACTTAAAAGCTTTTGCACAGCAAAGGAAACCATAAACAAGATGAAAAGACAACCCTCAGAATGGGAGAAAATATTTGCAAATGAAGCAACTGACAAAGGATTAATCTCCAAAATTTACAAGCAGCTCATGCAGCTCAATATAAAAAAAAAAAAAATCCAGTCCAAAAATGGGCAGAAGACCTAAATAGACATTTCTCCAAAGAAGATATACAGATTGCCAACAAACACATGAAAGAATGCTCAACATCATTAATCATTAGAGAAAGGCAAATCAAAACTACAATGAGGTATCATCTCACACCAGTCAGAATGGCCATCATCAAAAAATCTACAAACAATAAATGCTGGAGAGGGTGTGGAGAAAAGGGAACCTTCTTGCACTGTTGGTGGGAATGTAAATTGATACAACCACTATGCAGAACAGTATGGAGGTTCCTTAAAAAACTAAAAATAGAACTACCATACGACCTAGCAATTCCACTACTGGGCATATACCCTGAGAAAACCATAATTCAAAAAGAGTTATGTACCAAAATGTTCATTGCAGCTCTATTTACAATAGCCAGGACATGGAAGCAACCTAAGTGTCCATCAACAGATGAATGGATAAAGAAGATGTGGCACATATATACAATGGAATATTGCTCAGCCATAGAAAGGAACGAAACTGAGTTATTTGTAGTGAGGTGGATGGACCTAGAGACTGTCATTCAGAGTGAAGTAAGTCAGAGAAAAACAAATACCATATGCTAACACATATATATGGAATCTAAAGAAAGAAAAAAAAAATGGTCAGAAGAACCTAGGGGCAAGACGGGAATAAAGATTCAGACCTACTAGAGAACGGACTTGAGGATACGGGGAGGGGGAAGGGTAAGCTGGGACAAAGTGAGAGAGTGGCATGGACATATATACACTACCAAACGTAAAATAGATAGCCAGTGAGAAGCAGCCGCATAGCACAGGGAGATCAGCTCAGTGCTTTGTGACCATGTAGTGGGGAAGGATAGGGAGGGTGGGAGGGAGGGAGATGCAAGAGGGAAGAGATATGGGGATATATGTATGTGTATAACTGATTCACTTTGTTATAAAGCAGAAACTAACACACCATTGTAAAGCAATTATACTCCAATAAAGATGTTAAAAAAAAAAAATGATGACCTCTTGGGAGGGATAGTTTTGCCTGCCACTTATTCCTAGATCAATATCCTTGTAAAATTAGAACCTTCCTTGAACAAATTCATGAAAATAATTATAAGAATAATTCATAAAATATACACAGGTGTCATAGAAAGAGGTCTTCATCTATAACAATGATTAAAAAATTCCGTTTTTCCTTGATGAGTAAGACTACATGGTTGATTGGCTCTGGACACTCCAGTGCAAGAAAGCAGACTCTCAGACTCACAGTGCTTTAAAATGTTTATATGTTTTAATCTATGTTCTGATTCACGGAGAAAGCCAGTTCTGTGTAGCTCTATTCAGCTTAGGGGAAGGAGTACTTTGTTGTAGCAGCGGTAAATTACTACAGATGATACTTTCTTGGAAGATTATTTCTAAACCATAAAGTATTCAGAACTCTTTGTAAAACATATTGATAGACTGATAACAATATTGAATTTATATTAGAATCCATGATGCTAATGCCAGTTGAGGAAGGAGAGCTTTGACCAAGATGGATCATAAAGCTGTAGATCCTGTCCCATTCATTGTATATCTGTGCTTATTTTCCATTCACTGACCAAAAATCTTTATGGAAGTTTGATTACAAACAGTTACTGCCTATAACGAACTCCATTTATAGTAAATGCTATTTTAATACCTAACAATAGAGGTCTCTACTTTAGACAGATGGTATGAAATTTCCAGTGTTAGCAGCAGCAATGAAGCTATTTTTCAATTACTAGAATGGAAGGCAGCATTTATTCCTTTTCATTTTTCTTCAAAGAGTACCATCTGTCATTTTTCTCCCTTTGGGGAAATGGCTGATGTTACTGAAGCACACTTGGTCATTTTATGAGTCTACCAGGAGTAAATTGTACATCATCTTCCTTACACTGCATTTTAAATCATCATTAAGAAGTATTAGTTTTCACTTCTGGTTAAAATGTAGGAGTACCTTTATTTCTGCTGAAACAACAAGAAATTTTTAAATGAACCCCCCCACCCCCAGTCATACTTTTCTTTAAAGCCATGGAGTAGCTATGGACTCAAAAACGTCTAAAAGAATTAAATTCCCAAAAGATGAGACCTTCTTAGGGGAGCAAGAGACAGAAGACACGTTCACATATGCAACCAGTTTCTGAGTTTGGATAAGGTTGCTCAGAGGAGAGAACCTGCTGGGAAAGGACAGTCTTTACTCAGATTAGGAAAAAACAACGAGACTTTGTACTGGCGTGCTGGATTTGGATTTTGGATTTGGATTTGGGAGATGGAGGAGGTGGCAGTTCGTGGAGGATAGTTGTACAGAAGGAAGGCAGCATCTGTGTGAGTGAAGTAAACCAAGTGGGGCTCTTCCTGTTGGTCTTTTGGGAGATGTGGTGGCAAGGCTCTGAGGATTTGGGTTTAGGAGGTACAGCAGTGTTACCAAGATCACACGGGTTTCGGGAACTCTCCGCGGATGTGAATAACCTTGTAAGAAAGACACATGGAGGCCATGTATCTCCAGCATCTAACACATGTGATTGATGTCTAATAGATATTTGTTGGCTGATGAATGAATGAATGGATGAGATGACTAGTGCTGAAATTAGTTAATTCTGGAGAGGAGAAGAAGCAAAGTCTTTACCTCTTGAGGAGCCACTGAGGAGAGAGAGTGCTGTGTGAACCCACAGAGGAGACGCTGAAGGAATGTAGGGCAGCCTTTGCTCTTGAACAACTCTGCAGTTCAGATTTCAACACAAATCGTGTTCATTGTTGCAGAACTCGGCATTGTTTTAGTGCGGTACAAAAAAGAGGTATAACATAAATAAATGCCCTTCCAGTTTTAACATGAAAGACAAACACATTTGACTTATTGAGTCAGGAACGCAGTCTACTTTGCAAAGAGGCAGAGGAGACAATTAATTGGATTGTGGATGATGATGATCGAAGATGATCTGTGTATTACTCTTGTCCAGGCCGATTAATTGTACGGGATCGGGGGACATTTACTTCCTCCTTGTGGCTCAGTTTGTTCTTTCTTAAAAACAGGGCTTAGAATTTCTGAGTCATTAGATGAGAATGGCTCATAGATTGCCAAATACAATTTTGGTTGGCCTTCAGAACAAGGTGGAGTTTGCTGCACAAAGGACATGAGGAAAGGAACAGTAACCTGGTTCCTGATGGCGCCCGGGGAGCTCGTGTGGGCTCAGTGAGACCTGTGTGGAGAGGCAGGACGTACCTAGGTGCCCATCAGAGGGTAAAGACCAGTCTTCTGTCCGCTGATGACCTGTGTTGGGTTTAATCAATTTATTTATCTACATCATAAGAATGCGAACATGAGGAAATCATTTGTTAACTGTGTTTCCAAGCTGCTAAATTGTTAAAAATCAGTTTTAAAGGCTCAGAAGGGGAAGAAAGCAAAACCCCTTGAAGAATTAAAATCTGGAGGATAATCTGCCTACATTGTCAAAGTTATCTGAGCCAATTTGGTAGTCTGTAAAAAGTAAGTAGGTCACTCACCTCTCCTTGAAGCTCATTACTACTACAAAAGGGTGTGTGTGTGTGTGTGTGTGTGTGTGTGTGTGTGTGTGTACTACGATTACCAACCTGGAGGCTACTTTTACAATGGCAGATATGGTCAAGAACCCTCAAAGTTTTAGCCATTGCCTCTGTGTCAGGGGTTCTCACAGTGTGTTCCAGGACTACTTGGAGGGAGAGTGCCAAGACCCTCTCAGGGGAACCACGAGGTCAAAACTATTTTCATAACTATACTAAAACATTCCCCCTTTTTTTTCACTCTCTTTCTTTCAAGAGTGAATAGCAGTAAAGTTATCCAGAGGCTACATGTCACATTAAAAAGATTATTTACATTAATATGTAATCAATTCATTATTGCCATTTTTAAAATAAATGAATAAATGAATATTTTTAAAAATTCTCCCTTTTAATTTTGAGTGTTATAAATATTGATAGATGACCCTCATACACAAAAGCACTTTGGAGGCTCTCATAATTTTTAAAAGTTTAAAGGGTTCCTGAGGTCAAAACCATTGAGAACTGCTGCCCCATGGCAACCTAGAATCATTGACAACTATGGGACTTGGCCTTTCTCTACCTGAAAAAAGCATACCGAAAAGCTCTTGTCTCCCCCAGATGACTAAATGACAAAATCTGAGGCCACAAGCCAGCCCTAGAATCAGAAGGCACAAGGCTGTTTGCCTGGACTACTTCTCCGGGCCACCCGGGCTGCAGGTTGTCTGTGTATCTGAACCCACTGAGGGCCCTGCTGCTCCCAAGCTGCAGACGTGTCCCCCAACCTGGGCTCCCAGGAGCCTTAGGCCTCTTCCTGTGGCTGCTGAAGCCTGTGGTGCTTGCTGGGCACTCTCAACTGATAGAGACTTTGCTAATGATGGGTAAAGAGAGAAGAGAACCAGGTTTGGGGACAGAGGTACTTGGGGAAATGAGGGAAGTTCCGGACTCCTGTGGTCCTATTTTGTCTAGACCTGTCTGTTCTCTGTCTGCCTTAGGCACCGTGAGGTCCTCTGAGTGCCTAATCTCTAGGGTATGGGCTTTGCAGATAGGCTAGAAATATCTAGAATGCCTGGAATATCTGCCAAATGCCCTTCAATTTGGACTCAACCCTCTGGGTCTAATACCGCTACACGATATGAGCTAGTCACCCATCGCGGACTCACTTGAAAGTTCATTGCTGTTTGGTTTGACTTGCAGCTGGTGAAATAAGCCTTTGTTTTTTTTTGCTGTTGGTGGAGTTCGGAAAGGTCATTCCTTCTTAACTTTGATTTTTTTTTTCTCCCAACATTTAATGATAACATTTTTCAAATACATAGTAAACTTGAAATAAAGTGTATAGTGAACACCCATTTTTCTATAGCCTGGATTCTACCATTATCCTGTTTGATTTGTTGCTCTTCTATCCATCTATTCAACCCTCTATTCAGTCATTAAATGTAATTTTTAATTTAAACTTCACCAAACAACTCTACCAAAATGAAGAGGAAAATCTTATTAATTAAAGGGTTTCCACATGGGAAATAAAATCTAAGTAAGTTTTTGCCTAAATCACTTACACCTTCAGAAGCAAAATATTGATGTCAAAACCCACTATTTGGAAATTTAGTGCAAAGATGGTACATTTTGTCATAAACACTTTCTTTTCTTGGTTCATAGTGAGGATTTGCACATTTACTGGTTTTTATCCTGGAAACTTTCCAGATATCTTAAGCTATGGAACCAATATTAAAAAGCTATTAGGAGCAGCTGAATGAAATTTAGGCAAGAGCTGGGGCCATTGGATTTTCCTGAAGAAAAGAAAGTCTGATCCTTTCAAATATTTAAAAAATATATAGATTTGAACATTGGTTCTTCAGTAGGAATCAAGTTTATAGGGGGGAAAAAATTTGCCTGGGCCCTTCTAATTTATCCTTTTCTACTGTACTTCATTTAAGGTTTAAGAAAATAAAAAATCTCAGGGAATAATTGAAGCCTATTCATTCTAAGATTTATCTTCTCTTAGTATTCCAATTCCCTCAGGACTCTAGTTACAGTAATTATTTCTTGAAAGATCTCCCAGTGTTTATGTTTTGCTATTTTTTTCCAGTAAGCTTTTGTATACACAAGCTCATGATTTTTCAATAATTTAAAAAAGTAAGAGTTGGGGGTGATTTTATGACATCTGTTTCAAATTTATTTTTCTTTGTTTGCAGTTACGCTTGGAGCTTTCTTATCTGTCTTTTGAAAAAATAGTAACTGAGTTTGGCATTAACGAGTCTGGTTAAGACTTTATATCCAAAAATTGAAGTTCTCCTGAACTGTCTTTTATAGGCTATAAATTCAGTTTTTATAAATTTCAGTTTTTATGGTTTCTCCTTATAGTTTCCCTTTGCCCTTGTATCAATAGCCTTGTCTTATTTTTAAACTTTGCAAAATAATGTGGTAAAAACCAAAAGAGATAGCGGCCAGAAGTGGCCATCAACTCCTAACCCTGCCTGTCAGAAATTTAATCGACCTGGCACCTTCCATCCTACTCTTGGTTTTTGAACAATTACATTTCCAGCTTGGTCTTGACAATTTGAGAGACTCACAACATTTTCTTCATTTCACTGACATAATTTCAGATGCCAGTGGTCACTGGATCCCTGAATGCATATTGTATTTTTATATTCACTTTTTGCATGAGACAAGCTGAAGTTCATTTTTACTTTTCTATATCCTAGAAAAGTCATTTAAATGAAAATCAGAAGTATTCATCCTTCAATAATTGTGACTAGGGGTCATGCCAGCAAGAAAGTATTTCCCCACCTAGAGTACTGATTTCAAGATTCCATTCACGTTAAAGTGAGCTTACTGGATTGAAGAACTGATTTCAGTCTCTCTCCCTTGTTAGGAAACCTCATATTTCTAAATAACTTAGATCTGGCAAACCCTTAAATAGGAAAATCACAAGATATTCACTTAGGTGGCCTTGTTGTTAAACCTAACCTATAAAGCAAAAGAAAATTGCCAGAAGACATGAAAATTGTAGTGGCTATTTAACTATATAATAAATATAAGCTATAGATTCAGTTGATGCGCCTTAAAAATAAGAGAGCACTTTACCATTGTCTCTGTTTTTTAAAAAAAACAGCATGGATCTGGCTTTCTGATTCTTCCTTCCAAACTGATATTCAATCCCTGTTGTTAAGAGAAGTGATTACCATCAGACCACAGGATATGAGAATTCTCTGACTAGCTCAGGTCTCCAAGTAAGCGACCTCTTGTTGGTAATTTAATAATCTCTATCTGTCATATTATTGCTCATTTACAAAGCAGAATACTTCGTATTATTTTGTGAAAAACAAATGCTTTTTCTTCTTAAGGGAGCAGCATACTACAGAAACTCACTGGATGTTGAGTGAAGAGAGCAGAGGAAAATTTTCATCCTGGTGTGGCACTGCTCCTTTGGTTTTTCACTGGATGATTCTGGTCATAACTGCTTCACAAATTTCAGATGAAGTAGGTAGAGGGCGGGACTGTTGACTGTGGGGTCTGTGACTTTTATCCTAGGAAGTAGGGGTAGATGTTCCTTCAGTAGCTTCGTTCATAAAATAAAAGGGTTTCAGTTATATAATCCCTTCTACTTCTAAAAGTCTTTCACTTTTGGTCTTTCCAAAATGGGTTGGTTTATAAACACCACTCAATCTGAGCTTACGCATAATGCACTTTATAGAGAGACCATCTTATTTTGTGATTTTCAGTGTAGGTAAAAACATCAACTGTTGTTTTTGAAAACACAAAAAAGCACCTCTCTGTGTTTCCTTTAGTTGGACCTGGTGACTGTCAGAGCACATGTATCTCTGTAAGTGCTTCTAGGTGACATGTGTCTACGAACTCAGAGGTAAATAACCACTCTTTTCTACATGAAATTTCTAAAGTTAATTTGATTACGTGGTTGATGGAATATAAAGAGAAGTTTCTCTTCTTCCAGTTAAGCTACACAAATTGAACTAGACAGAGCTATCACTTTCAAGAATGTGTATTTCAGATTATGGTAGAAATAACAATCAAAAGTATGGGAGCTGAGAAAAGAGCAAATCCTTAATAAGCTTTCAACTTTAATTTCACGTCTGAGTCAAATTTCCAGTTTTTAAAAGAATTCCTGAGGTAATAGATCCTTCTTTTCTACTGTTTATCCATGTAAGTCTACATCTGACATATTTATCCCTGTCAATTCCAGGAGTTCAACTTCCAGTCTGTTTGAACCTGAGCTTGAATATCTTGATTACAAATGATTTATTGATGAAATTAAAAGTGTTGGCCTTTGTGGGAAAGGGATGTACTGTGTGTATCTGGAAAAATGTTTACTTCTGGCGTGGCGTGGTGTTGCCACTTGGGGTTTTCATTGGATGATTCTTAGCGCAATAGCTTCACAAGTCTCAGCCCAAGCAGGTGGAGGGAAAGGCTGTCAGCTATAGAGTCTGCTGAGTTTATCTTAAAGGGCAGGTGTAGAAGCTCCCCCTCCAGTGACCATCGGAAGAGGTGGTGGAGGTTGGGGCTTCTGCAGAGACTGAAGATAGTCCCGGTAGGGAGCTGTATTCTGTAGGGGGAAGGGAGCCTGTGTTATTGAGATAAAAAATGTCCCACTTAAACCATCAAATGCTTTGTGTGCTATTCCCTGGAATTTTTAATGTGCCAACCTCAGAAACGTAAGCAATCATTCCCTACCTTTTCAGAAGAGCACAGAACTGAGAAGAAAAGGTTATTTCTGACAGGCGAGATGGCAAGTTTCCTAGAGTCCTGCTGAGCATGTCAGCTTCTTGGTTGTTTGATGGGCTGCTCTTGTGCTGTTGTGTGTCATCTTTCCTTATTTTGGTGCCTGAATGAAAGAGAAGCTGGCACAGGATTCATGGACACGACATAAACCGCGGATTTGTAGCATGTGTCAATAACATGTCTCCATTTTCAAACGCTGCCCTCAGATTGCTTTCTTGAATTTGATGGTTGAAATCTTCCCAGATGACATGCTTTAGCTGAGTAAGCAGAGGAAATAAATAGGCATCCAGCCAAATGCACTGCTACAGATAATGAGCAAAAAGATGGTCCATTGCTGGGACAAGGAGGCATACATTCTGCTCCGCGATCGCCCTTAGGGAGCTGAGTGCGTGTGGTGGAGCGGGTGAGGGAGAAGGGTGACGAGAGGTGAAAGGACGACCAGGGAAGGAGAAAAGAGAAGCATCATGAATACAAACTAGACCTCGCTTTGCGGAATGAGCTTGTAAATGATGGATGCGGTGGATAGGCCATTTTGCGCGACCAGGACTTTTTTTAATGTCACAGCAGCAACTCAGACGTATTATTCGAACAAAGATATCAAAGAAACTCAGTGGAGAGACTAAGAGAGAGGCAATTTCTGGGGAAAATAAACAGGTCTGAGGCAATTTAATGAGCTCCTTAACATGAGGCAAGGAAGGTAAGTGGTTACGTGAAAGAAAAGAGAGTTCAGTCAGCGAGCATGCCTCCTTTGAAAAAGTTTCCAGTTCTGAGAAAGTGCACACTGGAAGGTGAACTCAGGGACATCTGAGTGCCGTTCCGTTCAGCACTGGGGTGCCTGTAAGGATGAAGAACCTGTCATTTTAATCTGCATGGCGCTCTCTGTTCTTTTCTATAATTATATTGTTCTTCAAAGGGGAAGCCAAGTATGCCGGGGAGATTTCTCTGAGAAAGAAAACCTAAGCAATCGCCACAGAGATGAGTCACTTACAGTGAAAGAACCCTTGATCATGATTTTCAGATCATCTCACCCCTATCAGAGAATATTCCCTAAAAAGGCGACGTGTGCTATTTAAGTGGTTCCCCTGAAGCGGTGTAGCTCCCCCAAGCCCCCTGCCAAGGAGGTGAGCTGTGGCACTGGGGTGCTGAGAGCCCAGGTGGGACATGAAAGGGGGGCAGGGCTGCTCTCTAGTTGGGAGGTGGGGTGAGGTCTCCCTGAAGGGGCTTTCTAGGGTCTCAGATGAGGGGATTCTTGAGAATTAAGCGAGTAACTTCTGAGGGCTGTTTTCACGGTCAAAGATGAAGATGCCTTCCTAGAGCCTCCCTGGAGGAAGCAAGTAAGGAGAGGAAAGGCAAGGGTGAGGTAGAATTCTGCACCCCATTTATAACCAGAGCAACTCTGGTTGCCTCTGCTTTACATTAAATTTCTCTGTGCGGTTTCACATACCGAAGGGTTGAGAAGTAGAGGGGATGCCATGGTGCAGTGCCCACGTGCCCGCTTTAGGGCCGGGCAGCCACTGCCCCAGCCACCAGGGTGTTGGCTGACGACAGCTCAGAGCTGAACCCCTCTCCTGCCCATTCATAGGGGCAGCTCATGTCTGATGACAAAGGCCCAGCCCCCAGCCTCAATCCGGGGCTCCCTGAAGCACCAACCCAGCTTCAGAGCTCCCCGAGCGACTGGCTGGGTCTGTGTCGCAGCTGCTTCCCAGCTCACTTCCTTCCCTGCCCAGTCCTGCTTCTCTTAGACCCAAGAAGGTGTTGCTTCCGAGAGCGTCTTCCTAGTAAAGCAGCTGTACCCACGTCTCCAGCTGACAGTCTGTTTCCCAGGAAACCTGACTAGAGAAAAGAAGCCAAAAGACATGTGAAAACAACTGGTCTAAATAGTTGCTGTAGTGCTTTGACTCTGTATGTTCACTCATTCAAGAAATATTGAAGGAGAACCTTCTCTGTGCCAAGGATTGTATGATTCGCTAACCTGTGACTGGAGACTTCGGAGGACTTCACAGTCTTCTGCATGCCTTGATTAAACTTGCATTTCTCCCATGTGTAACCTTAGAATACTCTTTGTATATTGGAAGCCTGAAGGTCAAATCTACCTGTAAGTGTTTTTTGTTTGTTTGCTTGTTTGTTTCAAACACCCATGAAGTAGTTTTAATATGCCCTATTGTATTACAGCTGGCCCATGTTACTTCCTTCTACTTCCTTCTAGGCCTCTGTAGGCATTCAAATTTGTGACCTGTTTCTCAGTTATCGGGTCCACAAGTGTTTCTCTCAGTCTCCAGACCATCCCTAATGATCCTGGGCTGCAGGGGATTTGCATCCTGTCGCTCTGACTTGCCCTGTCCATGGGGGGTGATCTCAAACGTATCTGACATTCTTCTTCTTTTTTTTTTTTTTTTAATTAATTTTTTTGGCTGTGTTGGGTCTTTGTTTCTGTGCGAGGGCTTTCTCTAGTTGCGGCAAGCGGGGGCCACTCTTCATCGCGGTGCGCGGGCCTTTCACTCTCGCGGCCTCTCTTGTTGCAGAGCACAGGCTCCAGACGCACAGGCTCAGCAGTTGTGGCTCACGGGCCCAGTTGCTCTGCGGCACATGGGATCTTCCCAGAGCAGGACTCGAACCCGTGTCCCCTGCATTGGCAGGCAGATTCTCAACCACTGCGCCACCGGGGAAGCCCTGACATTCTTCTTTTGATGTAGAGCACATCACTGAAAAAAATTACCTTCATTCCTCTAGTTTCCTTCATTCTTGAATAGTGCTTTTGAGGAATAATCATTTGGTGTGCCCACCACATTTGAGCACAGGGACGGTTGGAGAATTTGTGAGCTGAATCTATTCTCACAGCTCCACACTTTCCTTCAACAGCCGAAGAATCAAGCTGAGAGAGGTGTGGGGTTCCCCCTAGAGGCAAAGGCAGGATTGGAGCCCAAGTTTCCTCCCACCCAGGCCAGCGCTATGGCTCCAGGCTGTCCTGACTCTGGCATTTTAACTCAGTGCAAATGTAGGCACAGCGGGAGCTGAGCCTTGGAAAAAAGTTCTGCTGAGAGAGACAGATTTGTTCTGACAAAGTTAAGGACCTTGACTGTTAGCTAGACTGTTCATGGAAGTCTTTGGCACCGAGTCCAAGTCAAATTGGGTTAAGAGATCCAGCCCCTGGGCTGAGGAGAAAAAACCTAATCTGTAAGGCAAACGTGGCGCCAAGAGCTCTAGATGCTCCTGGAGTCGAGAGAGTGAGCCAGGAGGGACCAGGAATTCATGATGCTCAGGTTAGATGAGACACGCTCCTGCCATCGTATCTCCCGAGATGGGAGTGGAAACGGTGTCTGAGATTCTTCTTCCCGCCCACCCCCAATATAAGTCATGCCAACTAACAGTAGTCACCGCTCTTTCCTAACAATATAAATTAGCAATATGAACTATCTGCCTTGAGAACATCAAGACTCTTCTCTTTACACTGTTTATCTTTACTCCTATCAGTCCCCACAGGAAGCAAGGAATTCTCACCCCCAGACTCTAATCATCATCCGTCTTTCTTCCTCCTCACTTCACCTGCCCGCCCCTCCCCCTCCTGACATCACCTGCATCTCCCATCTCCCCTCCATCCTCAGCCTTTTTGCTGACATCCGCCAGTACCTGCTCACTCTACTTGAAACTGGGCCCAGCCCCAAGACCACCGTGTCCTCCCCTGCAGCCCCCTCAGGTCATGGCCATTTCCTTTCCCACAACCCTCATCCCAGGGTGTCTGGAAATGGGAGAACTTTACTCCTTGCTTCTTTGTCACTCGCTGATTATACTTTATGTCTCTTCCTAAACCCCTCAGCAGAGCTCTAGGCCCATCTCCGTTCCTGCCTACGGTGATGGGGAGGCGGGGGGAGGGACCACCTCCTCCAACGTGGCCTCCATGTCATCAGACTGTTCAACCCACTATCCCTCCATACTAGTCACACCAACCCCCAAGCCACCTCCCTCATTCCTTGATTTCAGCTCCTGCCTCACTGTCACTCTCTCCAATGGTGTTCTTGTTGTATTTATGGTGGTGATTTCAATATCCATAGAGAGCAACTCTGAAATACCTTGGCCTTTGAATTTTTTTGTCTTCTCTACTCTGATGGTACTGTCCTCAGCCATGCATACCATAGCAGTTGCCATTATCAAGGACTGACACCCCTCTGTAATCTCCATAATTTCAGTATTTTATTCTCCCAACCCCCTCCGCCTATTTTCCAGCTCACTCCCTCTAGGATCCCAATTTCAGCAATTTCTTGACCCCAACAAGACATCCATTGATCCTACCAGCTTTTTTCTGTCCTTCATCACCCTGACATTCATACTTCCTTTCTTATGCAGCTTCGGCTTCATGGTTTATCATCATAATCACTCCCTCACATGAACTCTCCACTCCCTTGCCCCTTTCTCCTTGCGTTGCATTCACCTGGCAAATGCCTGTGGTCTGATGGATTCAAACTCTTAGCCTGCCCAGCGCCTGCAGTGGTTCTGCTGAGCATGGCTGCAGAAAAACACAACTGTGCAGACTGATCATGCCTTCAATTCATGACACTTAACTTTAAATGAATCCTGAATGCAATCTAAAAATCCTATTCAATTTCCTTAGCGGTTCAATCTCATATTCTTCTTGACCAGTGTTTTATAGCTTTCCTTGGATCTTCAAGCCTCTAATACCTCCTCTGTTCTCACCTTTCACTGGTGGCCTTGCTTCTTACTTCACTAAGAAAATGGAAGAATTCAGAAGACAACTTGGATAAGCTCCTATCTCCGCATTGACTCTCCTCCCCACACTGGGTCTTATCCTCAGAACTTTTCCTGGAACAGGGCTGACTTTCCTGGTTCCCATCAAAGGTCAATCCTTCCATTTGTGCACGGGAACCTTTCCTCTCACGCACTCAAGGACAGTGTTCCTGCGGTTCTCCCCTCTCTCTCCTGCATTGTCCATTTTCCCCTCTCCACACTTTCATTTCTATCAGCCTCAAAATCATGCTATTATTCCTCTTATCCTAAACAAAAAAACCCTCTGGACTCTATATCCCCCTCCACCTACTGCCTATGTTTCTCCTCTTCGCGACAGTACTCCTGGAGTTGTCTCAATGGTTCATTTTATGAATTAACTTGGCTGGGCCATGGTACCTAGAGGCTTGATCAAACATCATTCTAGATGTTTCTGCAAGGTATTTTTTAAAAGATGAGATTAACATTTAAATCAGTAGACTTTGAGACCTGCCGTAATGTGGGTGGGCCTCATTTATCAGCCAAAGGTCTTAATAGAAAAGGACAGGAAGATGAGGGGATTCTTCCAGCAGACCACCTTCAGCCCTGCACCCCAACAGCAGCTCTTCCCTGGGTCTCCAGCCTCCTGGCTTGCCAGTCTCCATATCACGTGCACCAATTTCTTAAAATAAATCTCTCTCTCTCTCTCTGTATATATACATCCTATTGGTTCTGTTTCACTGAAGAACAACTAATATGCTGTCCATATTCATTATTTCTGTATTTTCCCCTCCCACTGTCACTACTCCAGTCACTTTTGACCCTCATCACTGCAGCAAAACTGCTCTTGACAAGGTCTCCAATGCCCTCCATAGGGCTAACCCTGAAGGTCTGTTCTTAGCCCTTATTATTCTTACTCTGCTGATAACACAGACTAACCCAAAGACCCACCACCACCACCCTGAGTGTTTCCCTTGCCTGGCGTGGACTCCACACACTCCTGATGTTCCTTCTCCCACACTGGCTGCTCCTTTACTGGTTGCTTCTCCTTGCCCTTCTCAGTCTAAGAGTCCCGGGACGTAGTCCACGGACCTTGTCTCTTTGTCTCACCTCCTATCTCATCTCCTCTATCTCACCCCAGTCTCATCTTGTAAGGTCTCAGATTCATTAGCTCCAGCCTGGATGTCTCCCCTGGACTCCAGACTTGGATATGGAGCTGCCTCTAGGTAGAAGTCTAATAAATATCTTCAAATGAACATGTTCAAAATCAAACTCTTGATACTCCCTTTACCCCCGAAATTATTGCTCCTAATATCTTCTTACCATCCTTTTAGTTGCTCTGGTCACAAATTTAGATTTATCCTGGACTCATCGCTTTTTTTCTCACATCGTACATCCAATTAACTAGCACATTTTCTCTACCATTAAAAGAGATCTGACTGTGTCCCATCACCTCTGCTGTCACTGCCCTGGTACAATCTTCTGCCGTCTCTGGATTATTTCAATAGCTCCTGAATTGTTCTTTCAGCTTCCACCCTTGTGCCCCTATGGTTACATTTTCAACAGAGTATACAGAATGGACTCCAGAACTACCTAATTTAGACTATGAGACCCTCCAATGCCTTCCTATCTCACTCAGAATAAAAGCCCAAATCCTTGCCACGTGCTGGAAGGCCCTGCATGACCTGACAACCTCTCACTTCTCAACCCGTTTCCTACCTCTTTCCCACGCATTCCGTCCCTCAAACACACCAGGCACTCACTGCCTGTGCCGGGCCTTTGCACATGCTGATCTTTCCGCCCGGAATGTCCTCACCCCAGATACGAGCATGTCTGCTCCCTTACCTCTCTCACACCTCTGCCAGAAGGCTCCCTCACTGAGGCGTTCCCCTACCACACTTCCCTTTCTACCGATCTCCCTTCCTTGACTTTTATTTGTATCACCACTTGGCACAGTACGCATTCCCTTGCTTATTTGGCTGCCAGTCTTTCCCTACTAGAATGTAAGCTTCATGAGCCTGGAACTTTGTCTCTTTTCTTTACTACTTTAGCTCTAGAACCTAGAACAATGCCTGGTAAGTAATTCAATAAATACTTGTTGAATAACAAATAAATATGGGGCTTCCCTGGTGGCGCAGTGGTTAAGAATCCGCCTACCACTGCAGGGGATAAGGGTTCGAGCCCTGGCCCGGGAGGATCCCACATGCCGCGGAGCAGCTACTGAGCCTGCGCTCAAGAGCCCGCGAGCCACAACTACTGAAGCCCGCATGCCTAGAGCCTGTGCTCTGCAACAAGAGAAGCCACCGCAATGCAAAGCCCGCGCACCACGACGAGGAGAAGCCCCCTCTCGCCGCAACTAGAGAAAGCCCGAGTGCAGCAATGAAGACCCAATGCAGTCAAAAATAAATAAATAAAATAAATTTTAAAAAATTATAAAGACAAAACAAGACAAAAACAAAAAAACAAATAAATATAATGTCTATGGCCTGTTAACCAAAAGTTGCTAATTATTTGAAAATGATCTGACCACGGTTGTCCTTTATCTCCATTAGCAGTGGTGCAGGGTTACATACAGAACACGGGGCTGAGAGCATACTCATTTTATTTTGTCTTTTTAAAGTCAAAGTCAGCTCATTTTTGGTGATTTGAACCTTCCATAACATACCAATTACCTAGCTTCTCTGTCAACAATAGTCTGTTCTTTACTGACCTCTAAATTTCTTTCTTTTTAAAGTCATCTTCAAACACTTCCAAGATGATACATTCATAACTGTGATCTGTAGTCATGTTAGGTCTGAAACAAGTCGTACTTTTCTTTGGACAACACACAGATGACATGCATCGAGTCCCTTTATCTAGGTCATTTGATAAATCCTTAAGCTCTCCAAGTAAACAGCAGTCGTGACAAAGGGTCGGCTCGTAACCAAGGTGTAGCGCTGAGTGCATAAAGAGACGAAGGGGCAGGGATTCTGGGAGAATGCGGCCCAGCCTTAGACAAATGCCGCTAAGACCAAAAGTAAATAGAAACCTCCCAGAGCAAGGACGTCTTCCATGCCTATGAGATCCCCTAGTTAAGGCAATCTGTCAAGACAGTCTTAGTGAAAAGGAGGGCATCCAGTCCTGGCAGAGCTTTGCCAGAGGTCAGCAAACCCAGGATAAATCCCAGACACAGTAAATTGGAGCCTTGACAAACAGACCTATTTCAACCAGAGATAAGCCTATGCATTGATGAAATGTAATGAAACCCATAATTAGAAAAAAGAACGAATAGGCAAAAATGCCTACTCCCAAGAGTAGAAATTGCGTTTTTTATTTCCCCCAAGAAACAGTTATTTGGACATTATTATCTTCCAGAAATGGGTTTTTTGGAGCCTTAGGCAAAGGCTTTACTTAGCTCGGCCTCACAGAGTTAACCCTGAGCTGTGTTCACTCTCCTTGCTGGGCCTGGATGGAAACATTTATTTTTAAAGCATCGAAAAAGGGTTTTTCCTTGTCAAGGCACCAAATGGCTAGCCCAGGTTCCCCTGAATTGAACACCGACCCTTTCTAAGAGAAGACTATAAAGACATATATTTAATTACAGAAATTTAAAAAGTGAATCCGTTCTTAAGGAATTGAATGATTTTACCCAGTTTATAGAGTAACTGAATTGAACTTGAATCCTGACTCCTGTTCACTTTCTCCATTTTAGCCTTTTGCTTGAAACACCTGAAAGTAACAACCACCGCAAACTCCTTGATCTGTAACCACTTCTCCCCAACCCCCCATCCTCTGGTACCTATTCTCTCTTTTCATCAAAGCATCTCAGAACCTTAGGCCACACCCCCCCCCCACTCCACCTTCTTACCTGCCATTCATCCCTCAGCCCTTTGAAATCTGACGTCTGCTCCCTGCCTCTATTGAAATCACTCTTATTTATTTATTTATTTTAATTTATTATTTATTTTTTTGGGCTGTGTTGAGTCTTAGTTGCGACATTCGGGATCTTCCGTTGTGGTGCGTGGCTTTCTCTCTAGCGGTGGTGTGCACATTTTCTCTCTCTAGTTTTGGCGCACAGGCTCCAGGGTGCGTGAGCTCAGTAGCTGTGGCACATGGGCTTAGTTGCCCTGAGGCATGTGGGATCATAGTTCCCTGACCAGGGATGGAACCCACGTCCCCTGCCTTCTAAGGTGGATTCTTTACCACTGGACCACCAGGGAAGTCCCTGAAATCACTCTTGCGAAGGCCACCAAGACTTACTAATTGTCAAACACAATGGGGAACCTTTCAGGTCTCATCTCACTGAAATTTTTCAGAGCCTTTAACATCATTGGTTATTTCCTTCTTCACCCAACTCCGTGGTCCCCGAGAGCTCACTTTCTTACCATGTCTTACCATGTCTGGCCCCTCTTCTCTCCTGCTCACTCTGCACACTTTTTGTGGATGCCTCTGTCACCTCTGATGTTAAAATCCATTATTTTTAATCTGAGAGATCTGAAATCTGCAGCCCAGAACTTTCTGAGTCTCAGGCTTTAAAATCCAGTTGCTCTTGGACAACTGGACAGTACATTCTTCAGGTACTCAAATTCAAAATATCCCAAAATAATCTCATTTTTATTTCTCCAACTAATCCCTAAGTCACCCCAGTGAATCTCCTTCATCCCTCTTATTATTGCCTTTCCTTATCGTTTCTCACCTGGATTGTCCTAACAGCCTGTTTGACAGGTTCCCTCAGGGAAGTCCCCTTAGAGGACCTCGAGTCATCCCAGTGCCACCATATAATGATTTCTCGTTGGACGTGGATAAGATTAATGGTGTGAGTCTCGTCTGTATTGTCCTTAAGACACTTGCTGGATTCTGCCATTCATAATGCATAAGGAGAAACATAAGGTCTAAAAGATCTCTTTTAAATGTCCCTCTTCTAGAAATTATGCTGCTTACTTTTATGTTTTTACAAAAGAATAGGAGGCAGTTGGTCTAACAGTGTCTCAAGTAAAATAAAAGAAGACTGTGATTGCATGTCACCATCACTTACCCTTGATTTCTGCCCAAAGTGAAAATGAGGACATTCGCCCTCTGAGTGAACTGCACCTGCTCTGGGGCCCTGAGACCATTTGGAAAACTGACGAATCCCATCTTTAGACAGAGTGCAGGAGAGGCGTGCATGTTCCTGGGGCATTCCTCAGCACTGACATTGGTGAGGAATAAAGGGAGAATGCAGTGAAACTCTGACAATTTTCTGCCTTTTATTTTACCAATATTTCTGTTCCATGATTATCAAAGGAATCTAAGTACTGGCTTGCACCACAAAAGGAGGTTTCCATAATTTTATCAGATGCTGAGACAAAGAGTCATAATTGAGTTTTCAGCTGGGAATGCTGTTCACTTCATATGGATTTAAGGCAATAGTGGCTGTCACTGATTATGCGGTTTTTCTGCCCCCCCCCCACCCCGCTTCCTGCTCTCCAGCTTGTTTTAATCCCATGTGTCTTTCAGCTAAACCTACTCTTTCCCACCACAGGACTTTGGCACATGCTATTCCCTAAGACCAGAAACACCACTTCCAATCCTCTACTCAACCGCCATACCTAGTTAATTACTATTCATTCTTCAGATTTCAGCACAAATCTTTCTTCTCCAGATACTACACACACCCCACTCTCAGTAATTCCTATTTTCGTTGATCTCTTAGGGCCACATTTCTTTCCTTTACTTTGCTCTTTGCCCAGTTTATAATAAACAACCATTGGGATTGCTATTTGGTTAATGTCCAGCCTCTCCCCAGACAGTGGAGTGTGGGTACCGTGAAAGTGTGGGCCATGTTTGCTTTTTTTAAAATTTAACTTTCACCGTAATCAATTTTATTTATTTTTATTATTTATTATTTTTATTTCTTTCTTTCATTTAACTTGAGATTTATCCCCTTAACAAACTTTTAAGTGCACAATACAGTATCATTAACTACAGGCACGAGGTTGTGAGGGAGATCTCTGGAACTCACTTATCTTGCGTAACTGGAACTTTATTCCCGTTGAAAAGCAACTGTCCATTTCCCCCTTCCCCAGTTGCTTGGCAACCACCGTTCTATTCTCTGTTTCTCTATGTTGAATAGACATTTTTTCAGTGAAGACAGGCAAATGGCCAACAGGTATACGCAAAGATACTCTCCATCACTGATCATCAGGGAAATGCAAATCAAACCACAATGAGATATCACTTCACACCTGCTGGGATGGCTGTTATCAAAAAAGAAAAGAAAATTTGTGTTGGCCACGATATGGAGAAATTGGAACTCTTTTCACACTGTTGGTGGGAATGTAAACTGGTGCCGCCCAATGGAGAACAGTACGGAGGTTCCTCAAAAAATTAAAAATAGGGACTTCCCTGGTGGTCCAGTGGTTAAGAATCCATCTTCCAATGCAGGGGACATGGGTTCGATCCCCGGTCGGGGAACTAAGATCCCTCATGCCGCAGTGCAACTAAGCCCGCACGCTGCAACTAGAGAGAAACCTGCGAGCCACAATGAATAAAATTAAAAATAGAACTACTGTATGATCCAGTGATCCCACTCCTGGGTATATATCCAAAAAAATTGAAATCAGGATTTTGAAGTGCTATCTACACTCCCATGTTCATTGAATCATTATTGATAAAAGCCAACATATGTAAACAACTGGGCCACATTTGCTTATGTTCACTGTTTTTTGGTTTTTGTTTGTTTTCTCTTTTTCTTTCTTAACGTCTTTCTTTCTTGTTTAAAATTTTTATTTTATATTGGAGTATAGTTGATTTACAATGTTGTGTTAGTTTCAGGTGTACAGCAAAGTTATTTAGTTATACATATACATGTATCTGTTCTTTTTCAGATTCTTTTCCCATATAGGTTATTACAGAGTACTGAGTAGAGTTCCCTGTGTTCTACAGTAGGTCCTTGTTGATTATCTATTTTATACATAGTAGTGTGTCTATGTTAATCCCAACCTCCTAATTTATCCCTCCCTTCCCAGACTTTTCCCCTTTGGTGACCATAAGTTCCAGAAGTGATATCTGCACACCCATGTTCATTGAATCATTATTGATAAAAGGCAACATGTGGAAACAACTGGGCCACGTTTGCTTATGTTCACTGCTTTCTGGTTTTTGTCTGTTTGTTTTTCAATCCTCTGTGTTTCACTGTGTCCAAGCACGGACCGCAGTCAGTAAATAGTTGTTGGCCTAATGAATAAATGACTGGGCTCAGCACTGTCTTGAAATAGTAACTTTTCTCTGTTGAAACTCTGCCTCGTGTATATTCTCATCAGTGGACAAAAAAATGTTGTTCTTGTGCATTCAGTGAGCTCTCAACTCCAAACGGTAATGCTGGAAAAGAGTTTGAGAGGGGGTCATTTTTTTTCCATTAACAGTCTCTCAAAATAAATATGAAAATGCCTCAAAGCATCCCAGTTTTTCTTTAATAGCCTCTTATATATTTCTAGTGCATAAATTTGTCATTTTGACACATTTTGCCAACATATTTTCAGTCTATACTTTGGGGTGTGCTTTTAAGAATTGTATTATGTCCCTTCTTAGCTTATTTTGATCCAGATTTTAAATATTTGATGTTCATCTTTATAAAGCAGGACCTCTTTTCTAATTCTTCCCTCCTCCAGGCTATTTTGTTTGGTCACTAATGCTTTTCTCAGGTAGTGCTAATATTTTTGAGGACTTATTTTGTTAGGCATTCTGGTAAGATTTTTTTTTTTCGGATTAGTACATATAACACACAAATCAGTGCTCTGATATGGGCACTATTATTTCCTTTTCACAAATGAGGACATTGAGACTTAGAATGTTATTTAACTGGTTCAAAGTCAAATATTTATTAAATGGGGGAGCAGAGTTTGCTTCCAGAAGTCACTCTTTTCATCAATTGTGCGAATTCAAATGGCATTTTGAAAATTTGTTTTTAACAGATGTCGCTAGAATGACAAACATGTTACGTGCTATTATACTGTGACAATTCAATGCTCAAGATTAATGATGTATTTGCCTATATACTTTTATATCTCCTAATAATTTGAAAAATTATATTTTTGCCAGGAGTTTTTAAAACGTGAGCATGTGCCTTCCTCTTAATTTGAGTTTTTTTCATTCCCGATACCAGACACCTAATAACTCCACTGCCCGGTCCCACCAATACCCTTGGAGAGACAAGGGGGAAAAGCAGGAGCCCCAGGCTACGACGACTTGTTTGCTGGTGTTCAGGGTGACTCTGACTTTCTTTTCCCTTCTTACTTTGTTCTGATGACACACATACCCGTTATCTTCTGGAAGAATAGTCAGGTGTATTAGTCTAACATTTATCCTTGTGCGGCAGGCTCCTTACACTGGAGAGGGTTTGCGGAAGTGAGGGGAAGAATTTCAATAACCAAAATAAGACACCAGCAAAGAGAATAATATTTTTGGTTTTTGCTTGCAAAACCTACTTTTTCCATTTAAATGGTGCATTTTACTAATTCTTGGTTATTTGTTATGATGGCTAAAGGAAAATTCAAGTGCTAATGTCTATGTTCACAATTCCTGCTTGGAGCAAATTTCGCTCTCTGGGGAAAGCAAACACTCCCTTGGGCAGAAGGAGAAGGAAGATGAAAGAGGCTGAGCAAGGCTGCTTTCCTTAAATCTGTGGGTGAGATCTAGCCGACTCTGGTGTTTGTCCTCAAATCAAGGTTTCTTCTGGCCCCAAGGTGACTTGGAAGAGGAGGAGTAAGGAGTCTCACTAGCCGCCCTGGAGTGATGCATCTGGAGAACATTTTCAAGAAGCAGCGGTTGATTTTCATAGTTATAGACGTTTCTTCAGCAATCCCTTAAGCAGGAACATGAAAGTGGCATAAGGATTCCACAGTCACAAGTGAGAAGTCGAAGGGACAGACGTGAATCCAGAGAAATCTTAAGGGGGTCGGGGGGAAACTTTGACACATCATCTGGGACTCATTTTTTAAGACCTTTTCTGAATTTGCCGACCTCCTATATAGGTGACTTAAAGGAACTTTTTGAAGTGGAATGTAAAATTCAAGATGATACATGAACATCAAAGTCACAGTAAAATCATTTCATTATTGGAAAATTGTATATTGCAATTACATACAATAACATGAGGAAGAGTGGGAGGATTTTTCAGTCAGTTCCAAAATCACAGTCTAAGCTGAGTTCCTATCTAGCTAAAGATATTTAGTTAAATGCCCAATGGTGTTATTTGGGGGACATTCCTTACCTTTTCAGGGTTGACAATATCACTCCCACAACCTACCCTGCAGTGCTACCAACAGAGTTAGCACTTGGCTCTCCCTTTGGGGCAGTTCATATACCCTCATTTTAGAAGGATGATACCTGTTTCTAATGTCTTTGAGTTCTCTAATGGGCAGCCGTGGATCTCGTGTGCTGGCCAGAAGCCATGAAGGGGTCCTTCTGGGTATTTTTCTTGTGGTGGAAGAGAAAGAGGCACTGGTACATATTGTCCCATGGGACAGCTCCCAGCTCACAGGCTCATAAATACACTTAAAAGCACTTTGCCAGGGCTTCCCCGGTGGCGCAGTGGTTGAGAATCTGCCTGCCAATGCAGGGGACGCGGGATCGAGCCCTGGTCTGGGAGGATCCCACATGCCGCGGAGCAACTGGGCCCGTGCGCCACAACTACTGAGCCTGCGCGTCTGGAGCCTGTGCTCCGCAACAAGAGAGGCCGCAACAGTGAGAGGCCCGCACACCGCGATGAAGAGTGGCCCCCGCTTGCTGCAACTAGAGAAAGCCCTCGCACAGAAACGAAGACCCAACACAGCCAAAAATAAATAAATAAATAAATAAATAATAAAAATAAAGGAATTCCTTTAAAAAAAAAAAGCACTTTGACAATAGAGACACAACCTTTTTTTTTCTTTTTTTAAAATTTAAGTATAGTTGATTTATAGCATTGTGTTAGAGACATACCTTTTTACTGAGACACAAGTTGAATGGAAAATTCTTTCTTTAAATATCTAAAATGCATCTTTGGACTTACTTACCCAGGAGGGGAAAAAAAAAAAATTCAGAGAGGTTTTTTTATAGCTAGTTATAGTACATACAACCTTGTATGTAATATTCAAATAAAAGGGAGGCTTGTAATTATTATTGGAATTCTTTTGTCGAAAGTTCAACATTTGTTGAATCGGTCAAGATATTTAAGGCAGTGGTGCAATTTTTGCAATTATTTGGCTGACTGATTCTCTTCCCCACTTCAATCTGTTTGTGTGAACTTATGCCCAGTAAATTTCTAATGTCTAAGTTCACTGTCCGTGCTGCTGGTCTGAGAAGCAATGAGTAAGAGGTAAGTAAATGACTCCATCCATTTACTGGTTATCTACGAGGATAGGAAATTAAGGATATAGATATTTTAACATATCCTCTACTTTTAAACAGTATTATTCTCCTCTGTTGGATTGCTACATGTTTGAATTAATATGCTTTTCTCTTCTTACAGTGATAGTAACAATAATTCATTTTATTGAAAAATAATTTCCCAGTAGAAGTTTTCAACACTCCCCTCTAACTAACAACAGCAAAATATAATTAATAAAATCTTTATAAAGAATATTGTAATTCTGAAATAGGTTTTGCTATTATATATTATGATGACAATATGATAATTATAAAATGAGAGAGAGAGAGAGAGAGAGGTGAATATGCCTAGCTTGGAAGAGAAATCTACAAGCTTTGGTGAATACTGCTTACTAGAAAAGCAAATAACTAATTCTGAGCAATTTACTTTCAAATTCATTTCATCTCCAAAAAAATCAGAATGCAGACATTTAGAGAATTATCTAACTTTGTACAGCGATGGCCAAAGACAATTACAAATACAAATAGAAGACATTTGGATTAGAAAGAATTCGTGCTAAATTGGATATGATATGATTGTGAAACAGAAATCAAAATATTAAATGTGATTACATGAACAGAGCGAGGGGAGTGAAATTCAGATGTGAGGTCAATGGACTCTAGGTTTCCATGGAAGCTCATCAGAGGCTGCCTCCAAGGAGGGAGGGAGGGAGAGAGAGGGAAGTAGGTAGGAGAAGGAAGGGGCTGAGTCCTGGAGTCTCCGGCCTCAGCCCCTTCTTTCTTCTTTTGTCACTGTGGGGTGCTACCTGATACAGTATTAAAAATAATGCCCCTGTTTAAAAAAATGTGTAAAAACTACTGGCTCTACAAGTGGGTTCTGGCTTTGCCACTTATAAACAATTTGATCGTGGGCAGGTTATGCAACCCTTTTAAACCTCAGTTTCTTCATCTATAAAATGGGAATGATAATTGTTCCTACCTTTTAGTATTGCTGTGAGAATTTAATAATGTAAAGAATAAATATATGTAAAGCTCTTTGGACAATGCTGCAATAGGGACTTAATTAATGTTAGGATTGTTATTTAATACAATATAAAATAAACCACATATTCTTCACTAAAGAAAAAAGACAACAACAAGCCACTGGCTTTAGAAAAATGAAGAATAACCCATTTATTAGGAGATTTGTTGCCTAATGTATATAGCAGAAGTGAAATGAAAAAATTGTAAATCCCCAGTTAGTTACCACCAAGGAAGACATTTGAAAAGTACTTACCACCAAGGAAGACATTTGAAAAGTACATCAACATTATAAAGGACAAGGACCTTGGCACCAGGTGGCATGTAAAATTTAGACCAAGTTCATTATATTTCTCTTGTTCATTACAGCCATTCTCCTTGGCTTCAAATATCATTTATATGCTGAAAACTCCCCAATTCACTCCCAGTTGAAGCTTCTCTTCTGTTGCCACTGCCTCCCTGATATCTTCATGTAGGTGTCTAATAGGGTTTTTAAACTTAATGAGCCCAAAATGAAATCTTTGATTTTTCCCTTGTACCAAACCTACTTTTATTCTAGTCCTATCAGTCAATAGTAAAATGCATTACCACCTACTATCTAACTGCTCAAGCTGGAAGGCTAGGTGTTATCCTTTATTTTCTCTGCTTCACCATTGCATCAATGAGTTCTAGAGTAACCTCATTAAAAAAAATTGGTGATTTTTCATCTCTCTACTTTACCATTACCCTAGTCCAAAACAGGTAAGTACAGGTAAGTACTAACAGTCTGAGTCATATACAGAGAGACTGAAAAATGTCTGTGGCCTATATTATATGCCCCAAACATGGAAGCAGCAGTTTCATTTCATATTAGACTGGATTGAGAAGACTATATACTATAAGGAAGAGGGTTAGCAAACCAGTGCTTCAGAAGCAGAAAGGATGAGATACGTATCAGACTGAAGAAGAACCATCCCCTATGAGAAGACATGAGATGTCCTAAGAGAAGCACACGGTATAACATTTGTTTGCTAATATTAGATCTATAAACTGCATCTCATTCTATAATGAGTGTTCAGATTTTCCATTGCCTCAGTGCCTGCTGCCATAATATGGTTTGTTCTGTCTGGATGTGTATTATGTTACAGTTGCCCCTCCCACTAATAAAGGGATAGTGTAATGGTCGGAACAAACCACCAAGACACCCATTAGTGAACTACGCAGGGTGGCTTCGCCAGATATCCTTTGCTTGCCTCTCTATAAAAGGTCAAAGTAAGGGTCTTTCAAGCACTAAAAATTGTCATTAAAGCAATAAACATGTAAAGTTTGGCAGGTGCTACACTGAGTCATTGTTCCTCTATTCTATCCAGTTCTTGAAGGTCAAAATTAATTGAAGAAGGCAAATCCTCTTGTAAGGTTAGTTCTAAATTATACTGAACTCCTCTTAGTACCTTACTCTCCTCCTATTAAAGACTGTTTCAAATGCTCGAAGAAGCTCCAGCTCTGAATTTAACAGACTGTTACATCATCTTGGACACTTGCCTTCAATTCTCTGGGTCTTGGGTTTTCTCATCTATGGAATCAGGAGACAGATCTAGGTAAGTGTAAATACTTTTTTCTGACTCAAATATATCTAGAACTTCATCTTGTTGCATCTTTCTTACTTAAAGTAAGTTATTACTAAAGGTCAACAAATAGGTCACCTAGGAGGACTTTGTACATTACTATTAAGAAAAAAAAACTGTTTAGACTGGCCATTTTAAATTTTTTCACATTGCTTCGAATTCAGATAATTGAACATCTAAAAATGGATATATATGTATTCCCTTCTACGTGATTATATAATTTGTGTACGTCCAAGTTTTGTTCGTGATGATGATGTACTGGAAAATATATGGTTTGCAGAGGGAAAAGACGTGGTTCAAGTCCCAGTTCTGACAGCTACTAGCTCTGAACCTTAGTCATCAGCTATAAAAATGAGAATATTAATGCCTATCTACTGAGCTTATAAATAGGTAATATATATGTTCATATAATAACACGTAAAACAGCTCAGACAAAGCCTCATACAAAAGACATTCCCAAATATTAAATTCTGCCAATGAGTTATAATGTAAATGTAAAATACAGTATAGCAGAATAGCATGAAAAGAGGGCTTTTGAATTACATATTTTAAACTGTAATTTAAGAAAACTTTCTGTAAATTAAAGAAAACTTGAATCTTCGTATTTTAAAAGGCATACCATTTTTTTTTTCAGAAAAAACTGATCCAGTGGAACCAACACTATAATATATCTAATAAAATTATTAGACATTAAACCCAATGGGCTTATAGGACAGCCAGGCAAAAGGACCAAGTCTTTCAGAAGTGGAAGAAAATCCACTTTAAGCACATTTTATTTAGGCTTTAAGTCGTATGTTGTTCCCAATTAACAAGAGGGTTACAAAGCTCTTGTTCTTTTTTTTTTTTTTTTTTGAATAACACTATTTTTTTTTTTTTTTTTTACTTATTTATTTATTTATTTATGGCTGTGTTGGGTCTTCGTTTCTGTGCGAGGGCTTTCTCCAGTTGCGGCAAGCGGGGGCCACTCTTCATCGCAGTGCGCGGGCCTCTCACTATCGCGGCCTCTCTTGTTGCGGAGCACAGGCTCCAGACGCGCAGGCTCAGTAGTTGTGGCTCACGGGCCCAGTTGCTCCGCGGCATGTGGGATCTTCCCAGACCAGGGCTCGAACCCGTGTCCCCTGCATTGGCAGGCAGATTCTCAACCACTGTGCCACCGGGGAAGCCCAAAGCTCTTGTTCTTAATTTTAATCCTTCCAGAGTTTTACTAACAGAAGTAGCTAATTTTTTTATATGGAAGTGACACAAGAGGGAAAAGAATAAATCTTGGTAAGTTAATATAGTTCTGAATATTAGAGCCAGAGAAAGAAAGAAAAGTGAAATAAAAATAAATTAAGATCAAATGTATTGTGATTTCTAAAACCCTGGAAGGCATTTATCATATATTGTCATTTGAAGTATCCTTTGGTTGTAATCAGATAACTTAATTAGCTTTTTGTCCTCATATTTCATCTTCCAAATGTTAACTGGTCCCCATTCAAACGACAGCTCTAAAATTAAAAAGTTATTTGGTATTTAAGTTAAAAGAATTTTTTCCATTTATTAATGTATGTCTATATTTACTTATAAAACATTAAATTATTAAAAATAAAATAGCTGAAAATAACCCACTAGTGTTAGAAATAGTGATATAAATTTCATTCTTTCTTTCTGTTTTTTGAGAAATTAGGAATCTCAGTAGCAGGGGTCCTGTTCCATAAACCATCCCGTAACCTCCTTGATGCTTCTGCTCCAAAGACCTCTTTTATTTGCACAGTTTCACTAAAAACTGCTCAAGGACACTGGATTACAAAAGTTTTGAGTTGTCACTACGTAATAAAAGATCCTTGCTCCAAACACTGAAAACATGAGTCTGTTTTGCAAACACAGTTTTCATGCTGAATACTCATTTAATTTAATTTTGAAATATGCTTTATTCAGGTAACATTGGTTTATAACATTACGTAAGTCTCATGTGTATAACATTATATTTCTACTTCCATATGCACTACACTTGCTCACCACCCAAAATTTAGTTTCTACCCATCACCATACAGTTGATCCCCTTTACCCATTTCACCCTCCCCCACTACTCTGTTCTCTGTATTTATATGTTTGTCTTTGTTGTGTTTGTTTTTTATATTCCACAAATGAGTGAAACCATATGGTATTTGTTTTTCTCTGACTTATTTCACTTAGTGTAATACTATCAAGGTCTATCCATGTTGTTGTAAATGGCAAGACTTCATTTTTTTTTTTTTAAATGGCTGAGGAGTATTCAGTTATATATATATATATCACATCTTCTTTATCCATTCATCCATTGATGGGCACTTATGTTGTTTCCATATCTTGGCTATTGTAAATAATGCTGCAATGAACACGGGGTGCATATATCTTTTTGAATTAGTGTTTTTGTGAATACTTTTTATTTTATAATTTTTTTAATAAAGTAAAATGTTTTAGGTCTTTTAAAAAAGTTTTTATTGGAGTATAGTTGATTTACAATGTTGTGTTAGTTTCAGGTGTACAGCAACGTGAATCAGTTATATATATACATATATCCACTCTTTTTTAGTGAATACTTTTAATTTTAAATGATAACGAGTTAAGACAATACAATGGAATATTGCTGTTAAATATATTGTTCAAGGATTTTTTTCCACAAAAAACGTTGTGACTTTTTTTCCTGATGAGCATGACTTGAGAGAGACTGGGTCCAGACTGTAAAAAAGTTAGGTTGGATAGCTCAGGTTGAGACTGTCTTAAATTGCTATTGCTATTACTTTTGGTACCCAACTGTCATTCTCTAGAGATCATTAAGGTGTGATCCTGCTTTAGAAAGCGAGGTGGATTAAAAAACCTCTTCGGTTCATCCACCCTTAATGTTCATGCTACTGAAAGCTCTGATTGTCTTTGGGGTAGAGTTAAGGAAGACCGAAAGAGAAACTACAGGAGAAAAAATTTTCCCTCTGACATTTTGAGCTGGGAGGTGGGTGTTTACAGATGAAAACGTAGGAGGGAGAAATCAGAAACAAGCCTGAGACCTCTTGGGCCCAGCTGTGCGAAGATCGTTTTACTCTGGAACACATGACCTTAGAGTCTTTCAAATCCCCAGGCCAGCACAGGCCATGCCTCCAGCAGTTAAAAAAATGATGCTAGAATTAATCATTCAGTGCCCACATATAAAGGGTGAACTGGCAAAAGCAAAGATCATGATGAGACAGCAGTGGAGCTGGGGAAATCATTAGATACAGGTGAGGAATCAGAGAAAGGTTTTATGCACAGAATGATTGTGTAGCTTCTCCGGTTCAGGCTTACGCTTTTCTGGTTGTGGCCTCCCTTAAAACCAAACAGAAAACCTACAACCTCATTCCAAGAATGCCCATGGGAGCTGACAAGAACTAAATAAACAATGCTCTGTTTGCTAAAATATTTAGCAAATAGCTCAGGGATTACTGCATACACCATCGTTGAAGTTTTAGCCAATTCTCAAAGATGTTTCTATGTTCTGCTAATAAAACAATTCATGTATGGATAATGGCACTTTGTAATTATTTCCACATGGTTAGCACTTAGAACCTGAGGAAAGAAAGTCAACATTTGATGAGTCTTTATCAGAAATCAACATTTATGACGGCACAGTCAAAACTCAAATCCAAAATAGGATAAAACCAACAGTAGCAATCATCTGATATGTCACTACCCATTTTTTCTTGTACTTTTTTCTTCTTCTCACTATTTTTTCTGGTTATGACCTAAGTCAATGGATGATAAAGTTACAGGAAATAACACATTGAAGTTTTATAGATAAAATTTTACTAAGTGTTTAGGAGTGGGTCTGTCTACTTTAGCCATAAATATTCAGCAAAGCATTGCCTGTGATGCAAAAATTTGTAGTGGGAGAAACCTCAAAGAGAATTCTTTTGGTTTGAGCATCTGGATGATGGGACTGTATCCAGGCGATTATGATTTGTGACTCTAATCTCAAGCAAAGCCTTGCTCTGGGATTATTCATTCTTGTTTCAGCAATTCACTTACATAGTTGAATTTCTACATGAAATAATAGCTGAATAGGAGAGAATAAAACCCATTTCAATTTTGTAGAGAAGAGTTATTCCATTTAGAAAGAAGTCACAGATCTTCACAAAAAGATGTAGCAATTTTTATGTCTAAAACTTAAATTATGCCTGTCTACAATTTGGAGCCATGTAATGGTTTGGGTTGCTTCGAGTGACCTCATGTTTTGTTCTGGTCACCAAAGCTCAATCTATTGAATGGAATTTAGTTTTGTTACTTATTAACATTAAAAACGAATGGGTTGGAATATATTTCCATGTGTTACTTTATCCAGCACAAGGTTTAGAGTCTCTGGATAATTCATTCATTCATTCACTCAGTAAATATTTGTTGAGTGCCTACCATGTCTCAGGACTGTTCTACACACCAGAGATGGAGCAGTGGGTAGAACGAAGTCCCTGGTTTTATGGGGATTATATTTTGGAGGAAGAAGTCAATAAATAAATGTATACTATATATATAAATTATGATGTTACCAGATATAATGCACATTACGAAGGAAAATAAAGCAGGTAGAAGGGAAATATTGAAAGTAGGTGAAGGGACTCTTTTATGTAGGGTGGTCAGGGCAGACTCTGAGGCTCTAACATTTTTTTTATTGAAGTATAGTTGATTTACAGTGTTGTGCTAATCTCTGCTGTACAGCAAAGTGACTCAGTTATACACATACATATATTATTTTTTATTCCATTTCCATTATACACATACATATATTATTTTTTATTCCATTTCCATTTATTTCTTTTCCATTATGGTTTATCACAGGATATTGAATATAGTTCTCTGTGCTATACATTGGGACCTTGTTTATCCAATATAAATGTAATAGTTTGCATCTACCAATCCCAAACTCCCAGTCCATCCTTCTCCCTCCCTCCTCCTCCTTGGCAACCACAAGTCTGTTCTCTATGTCCCTGAATCTGTTTCTGTTTTGTAGATAGGTTCATTTGTGCCATATTTTAGATTCCACATATAAGTGATATCATATGGTATTTGTCTTTCTCCTTCTGACTTACTTCACTTAGTACGATAATCTCTAGTTGCATCCATGTTGCTGCAAATGGCATTATTTCATTCTTTTTGATAGCTGAGTAGTATTCCATTGTATATCCGTACCACATCTTCTTTATCTATTCATCTGTCGATGGACATTTAGGTTGTTTCCATGTTTTGGCTATTGTGAAAAGTGCTGCTATGAATGTAGGGGTGCATGTATCTTTTTGAATTATAGTTTTGTTTGAATATATGCCAAGGAGTGGGATTGCTGGATCATATGGTAATTCTATTTTTAGTTTTCTGAGGAACCTCCATACTGTTTTTCACAATGGCTGCACCAACTTACATTCCCACCAACAGTGTAGGAGGGATCCCTTTTCTCCACACCCTCTCCAGCATTTGTTATTTGTAGACTTTTTAATGATGGCCATTCTGTGAAGTGTGAGGTGGTACCTCACTGTAGTTTTGATTTGCACTTCTCTAATAATTAGTGATGTTGAGCATCTTTTCACATGCCTACTGGCCATCTGTATGTCCTCTTTGGATGAGACTCTAACATTTAAGGGGAGACTTCAGTGAAAGGAGGGAGTGAAACATGAGAAATCTGGAATCTGGAAGAAGAGTCAGAAGGAAGGACAAGTACAAAGGCTCTAAGGCGGGACTAAATTTGCCATATTTGAGGATCCTCTAGAAAGTCAGTGTTGCCGGAGTGGAGTGAGGATGTGGAGAGAGGAAAGAAAGAAATTTAGAACATAGACAGGGTCCAAATCAAGAGGAGCCTTGTAAAGTCAGGTTAGGATTTGGGTTCTAAGTGTGCTGGGAATCACCCAAAGATTTTGAGGCAAGTGATGTCAGATGATGAAGGTTTTTACCAGGCTCTCTGGCTGTGATGTGGAAGATGGACTGTAATGGGGAACAAGGATGGAAGTGAGGGAGCCAAATGGAAGGTCACTGGGTCAGTACAGACCACAGGCGATGGTGGCTGTTATCACAGCAATGGCGGGAAAGTTGAGAAGTGGTTTAATCCTAGATATATGTCAATGCCACGAATGAGAAGTTTTTCTGATGGATTGGATAGGTGTTAGGGAAAGTGAAGAATTGAGGATGATTCCAAAGTACTTGGTCTGAGCCACTGGGAAGTGGTTGAGCCCATTATTCATTTTTTTTTTTCAAGTATTAATTAAATGCAGACTTGTTTCAAGCACTATCTTAGGTGCTGAGGTACATCACTGAGCAAAACAGACAGAGATTCCCTGGAAGAAAAGGAAAGTAATAATGAACATAAGTAAATACATTTTAAAGTATGTTAGAAGATGAGAAATGTGGAAAAAAGAAAACCACAGGGAAAATTAAGGGGTGGGTGGCAGAAAAGTTTCCTTTATTAAATGAGGTATTAGCATCGGTCTCATTGATGGTGAAAACAGATAAAGGGCAAGGAAGCCATGAGGCTGCAGCCCAATGAAGTGGAGAGAGAATGGTGGGTGATGAAACGAGACAGGTAACCAGGAGGCCTGATTGTGTTGGGCCTTGAAGACCTTGTGGAGGGCTGTTATTCTGCATGAAATGTGGAGTCATTTCAGGGTCATTTGGGCAGAGAAGTGACATGATCTGACTCATGTTTAAAAGTCTGACTGACTGCTCCTCCAAGAATATATTACAGGGCAGCAAAGGTAAAGCAGGGAGACCTGTTTTGGGGTTATTGCAATAATCTGGATGAGAGCCGATGGTGGCTTGGTTGAGAGAGATAGCAGTGAAAGTGGAAATGAGTGGCCAGATTCTGGATTCATTTAAAAGTACAGTCCTCTTGATTCCCCGATAGATTAGGGAACAGTGGTTTTCGACCTGAAAAGCTAGAAAGATGGAGTTACATCGACTGAGATGATGAGGCCCTGATTTGAGTGTGAGATGGGGAAGACCAGGAGTTCAGTTTCAAAGTGAGGGAATCACTTTGAATATTCAAGTTGACAGTTGGATATTCAAGTCTAGAGCTCCAGAAAAAATTTTGAGCTGGAGATATACATTCTTAGAAAGAGGTATAAGCACGGTATTTAGAACCACGTGCACTGGATGAGATCATGTAGAGAGTGAATGGAAATAGGAAGGAGGTCAACGGCTGAGCCAATCCAACATTCAGAAGTAGGGAAAAGAGGAAGAACTAGCAAAGGAACCAGTGAAGTAGGGGATGAACCAAGTGGAGGTGTTGTCAATTGAAGGGAGTATATTAAAGAGGAGGAAGTGGTCCACTGTGATAAAGCCTGCTGGAAGGTCAAGTGTGATGACTGAGAATTGATCACTGGATGCAGCCACAGGGAAGTCTTCGTTTTGAGAGAAGCTTTGGAGGAGGAGTGGGGAGAAAGTGTGGAAGAGAATGAGGGTGTTGTAAGGAGGAAAGGCTATTCACTAAGGTTAGGCATCCTGGGGGTGAAGCAGATGGGGGCTGAGGGTGAAGGGATCAACCCAAATGCTTGGCTCTGTTGAGACTGATTTTCCTTGCTGGCCACAGGCAGCCAAGCGCTTAGGCAAATCTGCAGGAATGCCGCATCATCGATTTCCTCAGTGATTAGCACTTAATCACTTCATTAAAATATTTGTTGTTTTTAATCAAAATCAATTTCGTACTTCCCTGTTAAACCTTCTGAAAATTCATCTTGCCAAAAGAAATATGAATCCTTTGTAGGGTTTTTATGACTCAGAGACAAAGGATTTCTTTCTTTTTATTGAATTATGTGTGTTACCGAGTCTGGTTATATTCTGAATCTCATATCTTAATAAGTTAATATTTGTTGTAGTGCAAGCACAATAATGCAAAGCTTGGCATTGAGTTAACTATAAAAAGAATTGGATTTTATGTCTACCTTCCCAAAAGAAAGGCAAAGATTACGATTATGCAAACACTTTGTAAATGGCCATACATTGCTTTGTGACATCTCTTGAACTGTTGTTTTATATTTAACTCTTGTAGCCTTGATTTTTTTTTTTTTTAATTTTTAGATTATAAGTTTTTGGAAGGCAGAGACTATAAGCCAGGGATATTCCTCACAGGAAAGAGACAGACCTTCTGTCTTTTCTGTTGAATGCTTGAATTAATGCTCTCTTGCTTAAAAGCTGGACAGGATACCTGCCTTTCTGGCAGGACACAACTAGAATGTCTTCCAATTTGTGGCTTAGTCTTCCATGGTGCTAGTCCTTTCTGAAACTAGGTCAATATTTTTAGGGGCTCTTTCATCCTGCTTGCACTTTCTACCCTGCATGAAGCATTTTGATCCCAGCAAAGTGACCCTTCAGGAAATGGTACATTGTGTATCTCTTTTATCCTAATTAGAATCTATAGTTTAGTGCAAATGGTTTTATTTAATCATTTCTTTTATAAATAAAGACAATTTAATGGCCCTCATGAGTCTCCAATTGATAACTGGCATGTATTTTGATTCCCACTTTACTGATTTCATTGCAAATTCCTCTGAAATAATTTTTCAATAGATTTTGATCTTTCCAAAATCTCTATTGATGAACTTCTCCAAATATATGCCATCATATTAGGTGATCTTGTTATTTCCTATAGGCCTTATAATATGAAAATTGGCCATTTGCTGTTTTAAAATCTAACTTATTTTCATTTAAAAAATGTACAGACTCTGATCATCTTTCTATTCAATGGGATAATACTTCCCACAAAAACAAATAGAGGAGATTGAGTAAATATTATGACCTACAGGGAATTTGGCAGCTTAGTTACCAGACTAAGTAGGTGTTTCTTGAAAGAAACCTCCGAATGCATACGTTCTATTTAGTGCTTCAGATGAAGAACATCACAGAACATTCCTTCCAGAAAATCCCCTTGGCTCCGCCAGTTTGCTTTCTCTTCCAGCTTAGAAGCTGCCCCATATTTCTTAAATCCTTGCTAAGCAGCTAAAAATCTCCTTGGTTTTTAAGGATCTGGTGAAGATTTGAGACACAAATCTGTACAAGCAAGAACTTAATTTTTGAAAATTTTGGTGGTAACTTGAGGCTGTAAATTCCTACCACAAAGGTAAACTAATAAAGGGCTCTCTGGGCCTAATATTTTAGGGCCTGTCATTTACACAGCACACTTTCTTAAGCCCGGCCACATGACTTTAGATTTCATACTCTTGCCTCCTTCATCTTATGAGATAGCATTTTTCACAATAGCCAAGATATTAAAGCAAACTAATGTTTAATAATAAAGAATGATAAAGAAAATGTGGTGCATATGTACAATGGAATATTATTCAACCATAAAATTAAGGGAATCCTGCCATTTGTGGCAACATGAATGAATCTGGAGGACAATATGCTAAGTGAAATAAGCCAGAGAAAGACAAATACTGTATGATTTAATTTATGTGTGGAATCTAAAAGCATCGAATTCACAGAAGCAGAGAGCAGAATGTGTTTGCTAGGGGCTTTGGTGTAGGGGGAAATGGGTATATGTTGGTCAAAATGTACAATTTTCAGTTACAAGAGGAATAAGTTCTCAGGATGTAATGTAAAGCATAGTGATTATAGTTAATAGTACTGTATTGTATACTTGAAATTCTCACTACATACAAAAAACTATAACTATGTGAGGCAATGG
Source organism: Balaenoptera borealis (assembly GCF_965194805.1). Classification (NCBI taxonomy): domain Eukaryota; kingdom Metazoa; phylum Chordata; class Mammalia; order Artiodactyla; family Balaenopteridae; genus Balaenoptera; species Balaenoptera borealis. The sequence continues at coordinate 170,372,138 of NC_138866.1, read as the reverse complement.
AGGCATTAATTAACTTGATTGTGGTAATCATTTCACAGTGTCTACATATATCAAAACGTTAGATCATATACTTTAAATATATACAATCTTTATTTACCAATTGTACCTCAATAAAGCTGAAAAAATATGACCCAAAATACGAGGATTGGTGGGAAGTCAGTTTAAGAAGCAGTTAGACCCTCAGAATTTCTCCCCTCCTCCATGAGCTTGAGGGCTGGTATTCCTCACCCCAGCATGATATTGAGGTTCTTCTCTAGAGATGTGCTGGATATCTCTCATGTGCCCCTCTGGATGCACTCTCCACCCTTTCCACCCTTCTTCTGCTCTAGGAGTCTGACCCATATGGGTTAAATAATGGACATCCTTGTCCTTTGGCTTCCCATTGGGTTTGGTCAATGGGGAACCCTGACAGGAAATCAGAGGTTGTCAGCAAGTAACAGCATTTATCCTCCAACTTCTCTCCCTGTGAGGTCACCTTTGGATGACTTCCTCTCTCCACTGAAGGTCACGTTCCTCAGAAGTTGGTTTCTTTACAGGACTTTCTCCTTCTGGGTTCTAGAAACTTCCCCTTCCCTCATCCCTTGGGTAAGGGGGTAACATGTGGTTACAAGAGGTTCAGCACTCTCCAGGCAGTTTCTTTACAACTTCCACGCTCCCCATACCTTTGTAAAGGGTCCCTCTATTAAACCGTTTTAAAGTTATCCTAATTTGAATTACCACCAGTTTTATGCTAGGACCCTGGATGAAACAGATGGTTTGGGGTTGGAAGCCTTTAAGAAGAACTGAGGATGGAGATACCATTCTATAAACAAAAGGATTAAGTGAAAGTTTACATACTGAGTTTTGAGACACCTTGGTTCCCCAAACAGAGGGTCAAGCTCTTAGCCTCAAGGCAGGATATTGGAAGAGTCTTCTCTTGGCAATCTGACTAGACCAATGAAAAAAAAAAAAGTACTGTTATCAGGGTTTCCAAACAAAAAAGTCCAGCAGATCCCCAAGCAATGAAGGTCACAGTTCACAGTTGATAAACCTCATCAGCGTGCATGGATTTTCCAATCAGCTTTTGTTTTTTAAATGTAAACTCTTCCAGATCACTAGTCATCTGAGAAAAGCTTCTAATAAGAAAGAAAAGGAACAAAACAAACACACAGAGAAAAGCAATTTGAGAGAAACCAAGATTTTACAGGGAGAAAATAAAACACAACTGAAAGATAAGAGCAGATATCATGCAATAAAAACAGATTCTGTATAAACAGAACAATCAGCCAACAACAACAAAAGAGAAAGCTCCAGGAAATAAGACTATGATAGGAATGAAATATTCAACAGGAGATACAGGAGAAAAAGAGAGAAAGAGAAAACACACTTAGTCTATAAATTCTAACATCCAAATAATGGAGAGAAAAAAGAAAGGGGAGAAGAAATTACCAAAGCAAGAATTTCAAGAAATTACCCAGGATTGTGGAATACGAGTTTGCAGATGAAAAGGGCCCATTGAGAGTACAACATAATCTATGAAAATAGAAATACACCAAAAACTTAACTGTGAATTCAGATCCTGGGGCAAAGAGAAGTACCTAAAATCTTCCAGATGCGGTTTCATACAAAGGATCAGGAATCAGAATGGCTTTAGACGTCTCAAAAACAATATTGGAAGCAAGGAGTCAGTGGTAATACCTTAAATATCCTAAGGGAAAATAATTTCAGACTAGAATAAAGATATTTTCAGATGAAGGCTTTGTAAAATTTGCTTCCCACGCACATGATTTTATAAGATGCTATTGAGAATATGCTCCATCAAAAAATGAACTAAACTAACAATGAGGGTGACACAGGATCCAGGCACAGGATTCCAACCTTATGTTAGTGGTTAAGAAAGAGCCAACTGGGGAGATGGCCGTGTCCAGACCAGAAGAGGTCAGAAGATGTCTTCCAGGGGATGAACTTGATAAAAGTACCTCAGGTGCTTGAAATTTTTGAAAGGAGGGCTTCCCTGGTGGTTCAGTGGTTAAGAATCCACCTGCCAATGCAGGGGACATGGGTTCGAGCCCTGGTCTGGGAAGATCCCACATGCTGCAGAGCAACTAAGCCTGTGAGCCGCTACTACTGAGCCTGCACTCTAGAGCCTGCGAGCGACAACTACTGAACCCGTGTGCCACAACTACTGAAGCCCGCGCGCCTAGAGCCTGTGCTCTGCAACAAGAGAAGCCACCACAATGAGAAACCCATGCACCGCAATGAAGAGTAGACCCCGCTCGCCGCAACTAGAGAAAGCCCTCGCGCAGCAATGAAGACCCAACACAGCCAAAAATAAATAAAATAAATAAATTCATTTTTTTAAAAAAGAGATTTCTGAGAGGAGGTTTAGGCACTGGAGTTAAAATTTGCAGATAAATTAGCCAAAGTATGTACAAAACTAAGCAAACAAAGATATGGCAATAATAACTCCAGGCAAAGCAAAAATATCATGCAACAGGTAAGGAAAATTTCTTAATGTATGGCCCAGCATTCACATAAATATAATAGGTAAGTATTGGATAGTAATCTAACCAAACTTAGTATGAGATGATTCTGGAGGTCACTTGGGTTGAGGGAAAGTGAAAGAGACCTGAATCTTCATCTTCCATGGAGGGAAACCTATAAATTATTTTAAAAACAGAAATGCCAAAAAGGAGCAATATATGCTATTTAAAGTGATGGAGGTAACTATAAACAGCAATAATACAAAAGCTATAAACTGAAAGTGGTTGCCATTAGGGAGTGGGAAGCACACATCCGTGTGGGACAATGGTTTCAGGACTCTGTCGTTCTTCCTAACGTGTTTAAAAGAACTATATGACTCTTTCAAATACGTGCATTTATAACTTTGATGAAAACAAAAACCAGACTGAAAGAAAAAAAAGACGGAATAAAAGAACCAAAAAAAAAAAAAAAAAGCACATGCTATTCAGTCAGAATTTTGCCCAAGTCATTTTCTTAAGAAGTCTGACATTAATCTTTTAGCTAATCTGCCAAGATTGTGGATTTATTTTTAATGGATTTCAGTGGAAAGGAAGAACATTAAAGTGAACATGCTACCTAGAATTCAAGTGAATAAATTGTCTTGCAACAAAAAAGATTTATAATGAAAGAATGATTTGCCGCTCTGCTACGTGAAAATGGTAACGGTTATCTTGAAAATTGAGTCTTTGGAAAGCCTTGTGATCCCAGAGCATCTTCAAATGTGAATCCTTCCATGAAGCTGAATGTTCAGTTCCGCGTCTACATCTGGTACTTGGTGCTCTGGAACACTGACACCTGCATACTTATCAAGGGAAATGACTTTCTGTTTCTAAATATAAATTCATTATCTGATGATTTACACGTAGAAATGTGCTCAGTTAATAGCAACAAAGATAGGAAAAAAACCCCAAAAAACCTTAAATGTCATAACACTCAGATGTAACTTTATATGTGGGTTGTTTATACAGCTAAGAAAAAACCCTAAATACATTTATTAGCTTATTTGTATATATCATGCTTAAGTTTGTCAAGACACCTGGAGGGAAGTTACTGATAAAAATCTGTCCTGTCTTTGCAAATATTTGAAGAAATGCTTTTGCAAGCCACACTGGAACTCTCCCTTATCCAATTCTGATTTGGGATATTACTAAATTTTAGATCTTGTTATAGACTATCAAACGCACTAACTCTTGTCTTTGGAATTATGAAGTAAATTTTCTCATGTAATTTGAAGTCAGTCCTGAGCTAGGTGGAGCAAGATAAAAGAGAGGGTGGGTTGGAGGAGGGTGAGGCAGGGGTTGGCATCAGGTGCTGGGGGAGCTTTTAGGCGGTGAACTAGAGAACGGAGGAAAAACGGTGGAGGGGGGAGAAATCATGCTACCCGGTGGGTTGGATTCCTTGAGAGTTCCTGCTTAGTTGCCTGTAAATCAGTGGTTAGTTTGTGGATTAGCAGTATCACCTCTACTCCATATATCATCACGGCAGTATGTGAGGAGGTGGATTTAGAGAATCAAAGATTAGGCTTGAGTAGGATGTGGTTCAAAACTGATCAGGAACGGGCTTGGGCAAGTCTGTTTCTTCCTCTGTAAAATGATGTTAGTAATAATGCACTGTTGTGGAGATCAAACATGATAATGCAGGAAAAGTGCTTAGCACGTTGACTGGCATGTAGTAAACATTCAACAAATACTAGAAACATGATGGGGATGGGAAGAGAAAAAATGCTTAATGGGATGAAAAGGAGGAAAACCAGGTAAATCAGGAGAAAATTGGTGTTGAGAATTCAAGTTCATTTCCTTTCTGGCTTGTCTTCTAAATTGTTTTCTCACACCTGACTGCAATAACAAATATATTTGAATGAAGTTGTACGCTTTGGCAATTAGCTTATAGATCTCTCTACATGTAACTCGGCATATTTTCAGCCCTGGTAAAAGCAGAGTGGATTATGTGGAGAGAAATGGATTGCTGTTAGTGTAATCCAACAATCACACAGCTGAGAGCTTTGTGTGGGTTGGTCACACCTCTGGGAGGAAGATGGGTGAGGCACCTACTCTGTCCTTAAGGCATAAAGTGTACTGGAAATCACAGCATCTCATTTCAGGTCAGTTCAGTTCCATTCAATTCCGTTTATTTTCATTCATTTCATGTTTTAGTCAGTTGTAGAATGAAACTGAATCCTAAAACAGCAGCACAAATTATCAGAGGGTTCTGATCTTAGGTAATTGTGGTTTGAGAGGAAAAAAAAATCTCTTAATCAGCCCAAGTCTTCTCTGTTTGATTATAAAAAAAAATCTTGTCTGATTATAAAAAAAGGAAGTTACCAGTTATCTAGAGAATAGAGAGGCCAAGATGTACCACTCACTCAAATGATCATATAAGGGCAATGAAATTGTTTTTATGGAGGTGATCAAGAATTCTCCGAAGAAGATACAGTATCCAAAAAATTTTTTCCGAGAGGGATTCACACACCCACTACATGAATTCTTTATTTCTTCTTTCTATTTATAGCCCTTCTGACATATACATATATTCTCCTTTCTAACTCATTTGTGATTATTGAGCGTTCACTGTAAAAAATCATAATAGTAAATATATCCAATATATTAAAAGTTAATAAAAACAATTGAATATTTAAAATTAAAGTAGAAAGTTAAATATCTAAATCTGTGATTGAAAAATATGCCTTAATCTCAAAAAGAATTTGTCCTTGAATTGAAGAAACAATTCTATCATTTATGTATGTGTATATGTATCCATCTATCTATCTATCTCTTTTCCTAGACCACCAGGAACAAACTTGTAGTCTGATAAAGTCAGATTCGTAACCCCCAAATCTTGGTAGATAAACAATAAGCCTGACATGAAAAAGCCAAAGGTCATCAGACCCCTGTTTCAATGCCAAAGCTCATACAGCTGGGGACAGAGAAGTCTGGAGTAAATGAGATTCAAGGCATCTTGAACATGCACATTATTATGGAGTTAGGATCTTGGTCTACGGCATTGAGAGACTCAGCCAATCCTCAGTAAAACCTCCCACTTGCAGTAGACTGATGAGTTACGAGTCTCTAGGCACAAACCGGTAGACTGACAAAATCAGATTTATTGACTTGCAGCAAGGGAGGGCCCTTCAGAAGAGCCAGGCATGCTGCTTGACAAGAGGACAAGTCTTTTACAAAGTTTGGGTTCTCACTGAAGGGTTCTGAGAAGGGTCCAGTGGAATCCAGTGGGGATCAGTTCTGGATTTTGTGGTTAAATGAAGGTGAACTAGGGATTATGACATGTTGTCATGAGGCAAGAGAGGTTTAGCGATTGGGTATCCCCTGTAGTAGGTGAGTTACAGCAAAGGGGGACTGAGAGCGTCACTGGGGACAAAGCAGTAATAACTCAAGAAGAGGGCTGTTATGGCATTTTGCAGCTGCTGCATGACCTTGGGAAAAATGTTTCCTGTTGATTACACAGCTGCCTTTACGTGTCTTTCCTCCCTGCCTGATTAACAGCAAGGTCCCTTGTTTCTTTTCCATTCTAAATTGATTTTTACTCTTTCAGCTCTGGGCAGGGTTTATCTCTTGTATACATATGTATAATATGTATGTATATACATATTCTATGTATCTATATATACACATATGTATACATATGTGTGTGTATGTATATATATATATATATATATATATATATATAAATATAATAAATATGTAAAATTTGGGAACAGGCTGCCAATTCATGTATTCAAATATTCAAATTCAATGCTAATAGATGCCTACAGGTTTCAGGTTAGAGAAAATTCTGTTTTTAAGTTGAAGGGACCCAGTGAGTTGGAAGTGAATCTGGAGCTTCCAATTCATTGTTATTTTAAAATAGCATATTTTTTTGGATGTGTTAGTGGAGAAGGGGCTGTGATAGACTGTAGGAAGGTCCAAGATTAAACATTCTTTCTCTTCCAGGAAAGCCTCTCTGCTGTCTTTTTTGAAGCCATAGAATAAGTACAGACAAACATCCCATGCTTATTCATGAGAGAATTTAGATGCCATTAGTGAAAAAAAAATCTACCCACCCCACAGGTGTTGTCCACACACCAAGAGCTGCCTCTCCTCATTGTTTCACTTCCTAACACATCAAAAGACTGCACGACATGGTAGAGGTATGGTAATTACTTCCCTGTCATTAGATGGGAATCTTGGTGATGGATGGAAAACCTCTATTGGCAATTTATAAGTTGTGCGACCAATATGTTTCTCTGGTAATAGATAAATGTCTTGTTTTGTCAAAATCCTATTATTCTGATTTATTTGGTTGACTTTTACGTTGTCAGAAAAGTTCTATGATAGATTGGGATGAATTCCATTTTATTTATTATTTATTTATATTCATGTTCAAGAATTAATGTGTTGCCTAAAAGCCACCTGGAGTGAATACATTAGTATCTCTTCCTGTTGTCTGTACTTTTACAATGATTTCGGGCCTTTCTGAAAAGTGGCTGCAGTTTCTATGAGCTAATAATATATTGTCTCAGCAAAACTGTGTTTTAAACTTGAGGGATGGATTCTCTTGAGCCTTTTCTGAAAAGCATCATCAGAGTTTTCATCATCGTCACATCTTTATAATTGCAATCAAGTGACATTATTTCAGGTACTACAGATTCAAATTAAACAGATATAACTCCTGGCCTCCAGGGATCTGAAATGTAAAATGAAGAACACCATCTAGGACAGATACTCTAAAACTGTAATAAAATAAATGCATAAAAAGAGTAAATTTACATTCATTTAGTGTCAAACTCTTGCAAAATTAAACAAGAAAGGAAAAATTGAGGATCATAAATGTTGGTTTCTAAAAATTTGTTTCAGTTTTCAGTAAACTAGACTTTGCGTAATCCCTCCCCCCAACCTCCTCTTACTGAGTTTGGATTGTTTACATCTCAATGCATAGATTTGATTTCCCCTGAGAATAAGCAGGTATAGAAATTATTCTCAGTCTCTCAGAATAAAGGTAAAATTAGAGATAATGCATGTTGAGGTTAATCTCTGCTTCAGTTAACAACCATGTAATAATATTTATACTTGCATATGAATATATCACATTGACACCTGCTACATATTATATTTTATGAATTAATGTAAAATACGCATTATGGGGGATTGTTATCTGCACATCCATTCCCTGGTTTCTGAGAGTCCTGAAGAGCAGGATTCACACCTGGGTTCATTCAAACAAGGTGTCTAATCTGTATATCCCGAGTATGAAAATCATTTGGTCCAAGTTCTCATATTTCTGTTACTTATTAGTAATAGAGAATAATGAGAGAAATAATGAGAGAAATATGAGAATAAAACTATTGTTTTTGATTAAACAATTTTTGATTAAGAAAAACAAGAGTACCATTTAAAAATCATAAATAATTGATTAGCTGTACCTGTGGGCAGAACTCTGGTGATGTCTTAATTTGCAGATAATATTTGTCTCTGTACAGAAAAATGTTTGATTTGGGGTTGTGAGGTAATAGGAAATACATATATTCGTCTCTGCTCCCGGTTCCTGCACAGAGCTCCTGAAGCCCTTGTAAACTCCTGAGTGATGAGAACACCTGTCATTCTAGTATTTGGTCTTTGACCCAGGTTCCTGACACAGGGAGCCTAAATCCCTTGGAACTTCCTGGGTGATAGGAGTGTCCTTTGTTCTAATGAGGTGACCTTGGGTGGGCTCCTGGACGGGGGCTGGTCACTGGAAAGACCAAGCCATGATTCGAAGCTTGGAATTTTCCCCCTCACTCTCCATTCCCCAGAGAGGGGAGAGAAGCTGGGAATGGAGTTAATAATCGATCATGATCATGCCTATGTGCTGAAGCTTCCATCAAAATCTCCATAGTAGAGGGTTCAGAGAGCTTTCAGGTTCTACTTACAGGGAGGATGGTGCACCCCAACTCCATGGGGACACCAGCTCGTGCTCAGGACCCTCTCAGACCTCACCCTGTGTATCTCTTCATCTGGCTGTTTATCCTTTATCGTCTCCTTTAATAAACTGGTAAACGTACGTTTTCTTATGTTTCTTCTCTGTGAGTTCTCTGAACTCTTGTAGCAAATAATCAAATCCAAAGTGGAGGAGGTCATAGGAACTTCTGACCTGTAGTCAAGTCAGACAGAAGTTGCGGTAACCTGGGGTCCTAGTACTTGTGACTGGCATCTGAAGTTGAGGGTGTCTCATGGGACTGAGCCCTTAACTGGTGGGATGTGACGCACTCTCCAGGAAGGTAGCGTCAGAACTGAGTCAAATTGTCAGATGTGCTGCGAGTGTGGTAACAGGTGTGTGAATAAAGGAGAAAGGAGGACTAGGGTTTTCCTACACAGAGGGTCATACACAGCAAATCAACGGCAAACGGTACTGCGATAGCTAAATGAACACCAGAGAGTTTGAAATAATAATCAAAACGTGTTTTGATGGAAGTCAAATAAATTGTTAAAAATGAATTTTACAGGTTTTGAGCTCAACGACTCATAATAAATATGTTCCTCTTAACTATCTTTGTTTTCTTGTTTTATGTGAAACACTCATTACTACTTGAGGAAAAAGTTTTGTCTTCTCTGAAGGTTCTCTTGGTTCTCCTAATCTTTTCCCAAACTTCATTGTAGAGGCGGGAAATTCAGGTTCAGCCACAATTCCCATGAGGACAAAGGGGCTAAAAAACTAATTAAAAAAAGCTGGCTCCAAGAAGACCCTGTCCATTCTTATCTGTACCTTGGGGAGACTTCTTTGCCAGGTGGCACATTTCTCTTCAGGGCTGCCTCAGTGTGAGGTTAAGCTCCTAGCCTGCTTTCCTAAAGAAAGTCAAGCTGGCTAAAATGGAAATTTGCTGCTTGCTTTTTCTCTAAAAGGATAATCATCTATTCTAAATCCTCCATCTTGTTGGCTAAGAAAAAGTTACTGTACTCATGCGATCCTCATTTGTTTTAAAGGCCATTCTTGAAGTTCAACAGATAATTTAAGTTTGTGATGTGAAACTCATTTCTGCTGATGGGAGACAAATTGTTATTTCTCTGCAGACTGTCTATACATAGTAATAGAATAATTCAATCAAATTAAAAATGTGAAGACATTTTTTGTCAAGCCACAATGAACAATCAGCCAACACAAATCATAGTGTGCTATGAAACATAAAATACCGTGATGAAGTTTTTTCAATAGAAAGAAAAGGACTTCAATTAAAAAGTATAAACTTACTTAATAGGTTACATGCCACAAAAAGAGAGAGTAGTTCAAATTTTTGTTCTAACCCACCAGGACTCTATAAAGTCGATCTAACTTAATTACCAAAATAATTATTTTCTTCATTTTACAGATGAAATTTGGAGGTCCTAAGATTTAGTAAGCTAGGCAAGGTCACACAGCTACTAAGTAGCTGGGGTTGGATTTGAATGTAGCTCTGATTCTAAACGGCATCTTTTTCCACGTCACTGCACTGTCTCTCCTCCGTGGGGATAATTTTGCATCGATCTGAAAAGTTTTATTGATCTTTCCCTACCCAAATGTTTCAACTCGCTCTTTCTTCCTAAGTTTTCCTATAAGCATGATGCTCAAAATGTGAGACAGAGTACCCCAGGCTCAGATAATTTGGGAGAACTCTTCGTGCCCTTTGAACTACTGATCTATCCGCCTTTCCATTATATTTAGAGCCACACATCTTATAACTAGAAAACTCATGTCCTGAATACAATTGTAGCAAACGATTGGAACTTAAGCCTCCCTACAAAGAAAGGAAACGTGAACTTGCTTCAGGAATAGACCCACTCTCCTTCTAGAGAACTTAGTAAAAAGGAATCAGAATTTGATTTGTAACGTAACCCTGCCTTAATGATGGCGTTGCCTCTTTTCTTGTCTTGTGTTCAGTGTCCTGTGAATTTAGTGTGCTGGGAACTCTTCATGGGTATTGTACTTCATCATTCTTGCCCCTGTTTGAACTTAGGCATGAAGCCTGGATATATATATAGTCACCTTCTCATTTGCTAGCTGTAATTTTTGAAATTCTATCTCGGTAAGACTGAAGTGGAAACTGACAGTTTTACCATCCACATGCCAGTGTCTGATTACTGTGGACCAGCCAGACAGTTGGCTCACTATAAGGGATGTTAAAACACCTCCCGGGTGATGAAACATCACTGAAGATATGATGAGATGAATGGCTTTTGTAAGGGATACTTGGATAAACTACTTCAAAAGGAACAGGAAGGGCCATTTTCTAGCATAGTTAAATCATCCTGTATGATACTGTAATGATGGATACATGACCTTATACATTTGTGAAAATGCATTGAACTGTGCACCACAAAAAGTAAACCCTAATGTAACCTATGGACCTTAGTTAATAATCATGTATCAATCAATATTGGTCCATCAGTCATAACAGATGTACCACATCAATGCAAGATGTTAATAATAGGAGAAACCGTGGGAGGAGGGAGACAGAGAGGGGATATATGGAAACTCTGTACCTTTGCTCAATTTTCTGGTAAACCTAAAATCTAAAAAATCTAAAATCTACTAACAAAAAAAAAAAAAAAAGGAAATGGGAGGGGCATGCTTTAGTTATGGAGGCATTCCTAAAGTACCTTCTCAAGGAGGGTGGGACCATAATTTCAGGGTTTCTATTTTGCAGGGTGAGGTGTTGTCTGTGGTCAGAGCTAATTGTTTAGGGTAGTGAAGAAGAGAGGATGTTATGTATCTTGTCTGAAGGAAAGATGAATACATACTAAAGAGCATTGGTTCGAAGGGGCACCGAATGCTGTGATCAGGTGATTGGTCTCTGTGGCTCCCAAGCCCTGAGGCTGATGGGAAATGAGTTCTGGCCCATCATCCCTGCTCTTGGCTCGGCTTCCCGAAGGACGCCTCTGGCTGGAGCCTGATGGGATCCCATCATTTCGGGCTCAGATGACAGCTGCTCCATGATAAGGAAGGACTCACAGAGGCCGGGGGGCAGACTCCTTCTCAACCTCCTGGCTCGTTCGCAAGCGACGCATTGGGAACCCAACTTAGATTCCAGCCTGGATCTATATTTTGCATGGCTCTTAAGAATTTGAAGGTCCTACAAAGTATTTCCATGGATTTTTTTCAGTGAAAGGGGGACATAAAAGCTAGCATCGTGGCATGTCTTAATCTGAGATTATCTCTGTTTAATACTTATTCCTCAGTCATAATAAGAAGTTTCATCACTCAATTTTAGAACAAATGAAAGAAATAGCTAGTTCTTGTTTATTCATGTTCTAACAGATTTCCTGAAGAGCTCAAAGCACTTCATGAATATAAAATTATTCAGTAAATGACATTCAAGTCATCCTATAAAATAGGCATGTCTTTGATTTAAAAAATATTACCTGCCTCCATACCTGCAAAATAAAAAGTAAATCAATAAAGATAACAATGTTAAATAATGTTGAATGCAAAGAGGGCTATTTATTTTCACAACATTATAGAAAATAGCCTGAATAAAAATTCCATGATTGTTTCCATTTCCAAAGTTAAAAATTTTCCATTTTGCATGTGTCTTTTTGGTTCATAATATTAGCTCGTGTTTCCTGATAGACTTACTAATACTGCTGACAGTTTTCTTCTTCTACTTAGCTACTGAAAAAGAGACACCAAAAAGAGAGAAAGAAGGAGAGAGGGAAAGAGAGAGAGAGAGAGAGCGCAAGAGAATGAAACAGGAAAATTTAAATATAAGATAAAGTCAAATTTGGAAAAGCATATTTAAGCTGAGGGATTATAGAGTAGAAAAATGTTCTAATTGAAGGCAAGTATCATACAGTTTAGCATTTTAATTTTAAATATTTTGCCCAAATGACAAAGTTAAAGGCAGTGCAAGATTGAGACTCTCCATTCTGTTATCACCTGGTTTCCAGGAAACCAGGAAAGGGCTCTCTTCCCCCTTCCAGTCTCTCTTGAAGGCACTCCCTTCATGCTTTTGTCCCCATGCTCTGAAGGAACTCTTGTCTGTGTCCCCAGGGATTCCCCTGCTGCCAGAGCCTATCATCGTTTTGTGGTCATCTTGCCTGCCTATTATCAGAGCTTGGCATAGATAATCACTTTCTCCTTTTTTATTTTATTTTTTTAATTTTAAAGATTCTTTTGTTTTGGATGTGGACGGTTTTTTTCAAGTCTTTATTGAATTTGTTTACAATATTGCTTCTGTTTTATGTTTTGGTTTTTTGGCCGCGAGGCATGTGGGATCTTAGCTCCCTGACCAGGGATTGAACCCACACCTCCTGCATTGGAAGGTGAAGTCTTAGCCACTGGACCGCCAGGGAAGTCCCAATTAATCACTGTCTCCTTTTTACACTCAATTCACTTGGCTTTTATCTTGCCCCTGCCTACTGATGACCTCTTCTCCTTAGCCGGTCCATCCCTGTTAGCTCTCTCCGGGCTGGCGCTCGCTCCTTAAGGCTCAGTCCCTTTACCTCTTCCCAACTTGTCTCTCTCCTCTTCTGACCATCTACCCACTGCAGTACTCCTTGTGGAGGAAACCCGTATTAATGTGTTTTGAACTCAACATGTCAGAAACTGAACTTTTAATTCCCTCTATTCCTTAAACTTCCTCTCTCTTCAGTAAATGGCAACTCTCTTTTTCTAGTTACTTGAACCAAAATCTTGGTCCTCTATACTGAATTTAAAAATCCAGGGCTTCCCTGGTGGCACAGTGGTTGAGAATCTGCCTGCCAATGCAGGGGACACGGGTTCAAGCCCTGGTCTGGGAAGATCCCACATGCCGCGGAGCGACTAGGCCCATGAGCCACAATTGCTGAGCCTGCGCGTCTGGAGCCTGTGCTCCGCAACAAGAGAGGCCGCGACAGTGAAAGGCCCGCGCACTGCGATGAAGAGTGGCCCCCGCTTGCCGCAACTAGAGAAAGCCCTCGCACAGAAACGAAGACCCGACACAGCCATAAATAAATAAATTAATTAATTAATTTAAAAAAAAAAAGTCACGGTGCCTGAAATCAGATTTGTCCTATTTAAAAAAAAAAAAAAAAATCCAGCGTGCTTGTAGAAAGCCAGACCATTTTGTTGCATAATGCTTTGCTTACTACTAACTCTCCAGCTTTGTCACGAAGATTTCAGCTCTCTTTCTTGTCTATTCCTGGATTGAATGGTTCTTTCCTGTAGAACCAGAGCACAGGCCAGGGATGTGGATGGAATTTGGATGGTTGCTAGGTTACTTGGTACATTCTACCCCTGTTTACTGTTTACAGGGAAGACTCACAGAAGTGGGAGATTTTCAATAGGAAAATAAACCCTTTTGAGGCTTACTTATGAAAATCAAATAGTAAGTGAAAAGCACAAATTAAAAAAATCTTTGACATTCTTCCTCTTTCCTTCTAGAAAATATTTCTAAGAGTACAAAATAGAATTGAAATTGAAAAAAAAAAAAAATGCTTTCAGAATCTTACTCTTGAAGCACAGAGTGTTAGCTATAGCCCGAGCCCGAATGAAAATATCACACTGAACACAGGCCCTGAGGTATGGCAGATTTCATTCAGATAGAAATGCACATAAAAGGAAGGGGCTGCTATTTTAATCTTATGATTTTTAGGTACTGTCATTTACCACTCAAATAAATGAAAGAAGAATTATATTCCATTCGGAGTATTTAGAAAAGTGTTTTTTACTTCATAAAATAATGAAAGCAGTGTGCTTGGATCCAGAGTGCGTTATTGTAAGATATTTCCCTAGTCAATCAAAATCACTGGAGGCCCCTTCATACAATGAATGCTCCCTGAAGTTCAGAGTCATTCTCAGTGGCTCCTCATCTGATTGCTGGTTTTCTGGGCCAGGGCCCTCATTATTAGACCTTGGTGACAGCATTGTAGCGAGCCTCTGGTATAGTTTTTCTTCAGTTAGGTAACTTCTTGGTTATCAGTCAAATATATCTTTTCTTGATATACTACTTCATCATAGAGAAATAAAAAAGGAAAAATAGTTTTGGCAGCAAAGCAGCTGACAAAAAATATATTAAAAATGTAATATATAGAAACAATAACTATGTTAAACGGTACAAGTAAAAGATACTTCATAAGATCCAGTTATTTCAGATGGTTATATTGTTTACGGTCATTGATAAAGCTAGTAGATGTAACCAAAGTGATAGGCAAGAATAATATATTTTCACATGTATTATATATCACATATATAGAAGAAGAGAAATGCCCTCTAAGTGTGCCATCTTAAACATCTCCAAATGAGTCTAAGGATCAATAAAGGAGGAACAAACCTAAATTAATCATCTATACATTTACATCGAGTGGCATATTCTTATTTCTAGGGAAAAGGCTTTTTGAAATAGAAAACTATTATTTACATATTTTCTACATGGACACCCCCCCAAATTAAAAGCAGTTGAAAGTGAAAAGATATTTCCTTTTTGGGTGTGCATTTCATCCTCTACTTTTTTAGTAATATTTAATAGCTGTGAAAAAGAGTATAATTTTGAGAAGACCCTCTCTGTGATTATAGTGCACGAGCGTGTGTGTGTGTGTGTGTGTGTGAAGGTGGTATTTTGTGATGGTTAAGAGCAAAGAGATATAGTTCTCTAAGAAGTATAACCAATTCCACCACTAGACTGATAGCAGCATGAGGTGGGAAGAGGTGAAATTTAAAAATTGGTTTTGATGGAAGGGCCAGCAAGGTTTGCCAATGGTTTGGCTGTGAGGTCTGAGATAAAGGATGGCTTCAAGGTTTTTGATCTGAGGAAAGGCATGAATAAAATTGCTAGTTATTAAGATAAAGAAGACCGGAGGGTGGAGCAAGTTTAGGGGGATGAGGGGGAAATCAAGAGTTTGATTTGGGGGCTTTTTTTTTTTTTTAAAGATCTTTCCAACATGCAACAGCTTTCAGTTTTTTGTTTTTTTTAAAAAAATTAATTAATTTATTTATTTTTGGCTATGTTGGGTCTTCGTTTCTGTGCGAGGGCTTTCTCTAGTTATGGCAAGCGGGGGCTACTCTTCATCGCGGTGCACGGGCCTCTCACTATCGCGGCCTCTCTTGTTGCGGAGCACAGTCTCCAGACGCGCAGGCTCAGTGGTTGTGGCTCACGGGCCCAGTTGCTCCGCGGCATGTGGGATCCTCCCAGACCAGGGCTCGAACCCGTGTCCCCTGCATTAGCAGGCAGATTCTCAACCACTGCGCCACCAGGGAAGCCCTGCTTTGGGGGCCTTTTAAGTTGGAGTTGCCTGGGAGATGTCCAGGTCGTGGGGGATGAGGAGACAGGTGGGTTCTGGTCTAGTTAGAAACACAAAAAGAAGCGGAAGTGAGGTGAGTTTACGGAACAAATGCAGCCGGGCATGTCCTTGTGCTGTTTTTCCCTGGTCCCTGGAGTGTCTGTGGATTGTGCAGTTGCTGGTGACACGTTCCGTGGAGGTGGGATCCTGCCAGTAGAGACATAGCTCCGGTTTTGTGGCTTTCCTGCCACTTTAGACACAGGTTTACATCACCATTTGGGAACATCAGACATTAACACATGCGGGAGACATGACGGATTTTGAGTTCTCCTGTTTCCTGTGCAAACGTAATGGCGCTCAGGTGCCTTCAGCTCAACAGTGTTGCAGAAAACCTGTCTTTTCTGTGACGGGAGACCCAGAAGCTACAAAAGAAAGAACAGATGCATTAAACTCTCTATGTATAAAAGCTTTTATAGGTCAAAAATACCAAACACAAAATGTATAAATACAAATACTCCAGCCATAAAAACTTTAATATTGCAAAATGACTACAAATATTTGCAAAACAGCTGACAGAAACGATTAGTGTTAGTACCGCACAAATAGTGTTTACAACCTGATGAGAAAAAGACAATAAAAATAGTCAAAGGTCGTGAATAAATAATCCACAGAAGAGAAAATCCAAATGATGAATGAACACATGGCTACCATGGTATCGATTTATATCAAGGTGACAGAAATTCAGGCAAGTTTGTTTTTCTCCAAATACTTATCCATAAGGTTCAAGTTTTGCATGAATGTGTAATATTTAAATAGTCAGAGAAAAAGACAGCTATTTTTATTGTGAGCAAGAAAAATATTTTGAGGAGATAAAAATATGAAAGGGTGCACGGGAGACACAGAAAATCACAGCAAAGTATGTGGGCAGACCTTACAGCAGGTAAGTCAGGGAAGTTCTCCTGGTAGTTGTGAAGAATTATCAGCAGTTGGCAAAGCTCAGGCTGATTTCTTCTATCGCTTTTATATTTTCTATTTCTTATTTTCTATTTCTGTAATAATTTATCCCCTCATCTGTTCACCTGCTTCTACAAGTTTCCAAACATTTCCCCAACATAGTTGGAAGATACCTTGGAAATCTTCATTTATTATCTTCTATTGATCTGCCCTTAAAATACGCTCCTAAGGTTAACCCAGCAGTTCCCAGTACGTGTGCTTCTCACCAGACTGTGGGCAGGAAGAAGAGGGGTATGTGGTGGCATTGGTGTCTCAGCAAGAGATTTCTGAATATACACATAGAATTTTCTCAGTCAATGAATTCTAGAAGTAGAATTGCTACCACGGCACTGAGAGTGGGTTGTGGGGTAGGGTGGGGAGTGATAGGAGAAATCTGTGGGATTTTCTTCTAAGCTAATATTACAGTTTCCCAAATCTGCTCTTATTTATCAGTATAAAATAACAGTAAATTAACTCAATCAGTAAATTGAGTTTAATCAATTCCATTTAATTCAATAAGTATTTATTAAGTACCTGTCCTGTCATTAGGAATGTGTTAAGTAGAAACAGGGCTTTATAAGAGGTATGGGACATAGCCCTGATACTCATGAAATGTGAACTTGTTGGGAGATAAGATTTTTTCACATGTGACAATTGAAGACAGCATGTAATAGTCCATAACAAATTACATACCAAGAAGATTTTTCTTAGTCAAGCCACACTGATTGATTTCAGTGGATAATTGATCATTTTTTCTCTTTAGTTTGTTAGTGCTGACAGAGCTTTGGTGAATCTCTCCTTGCAACTTATATTCCATGAATAATTCAATGAGTTTAAAAGTCTGTTTTTAAATTGGTGGTACTATCTAAATACTTTTAGCATTCTTTGTAAAAGAATTAGAACACAGTCATTATAAAATGATAGATTTTTTTTAACCTTTGGAAGACTTTATTTATTTATTTATTTATTTATTTTTTAAATTTATTTTTTATTTATTTATGGCTGTGTTGGGTCTTCGTTTCTGTGCGAGGGCTTTCTCCAGTTGTGGCAAGCGGGGGCCACTCTTCATCGCGGTGCGCGGGCCTCTCGCTATCGCGGCCTCTCTTGTTGCGGAGCACAGGCTCCAGACGCGCAGGCTCAGTAATTGTGGCTCACGGGCCCAGCCGCTCCGCGGCATGTGGGATCTTCCGGGACCAGGGCTCGAACCCGTGTCCCTTGCACCGGCAGGCGTATTCCCAACCACTGCACCACCAGGGAAGCCCCGGAAGACTTTATTTAAATGCACCAGCACCACAAGACTCAAACGTCAAGAGAGAAAGAGTATTCTAAATAGAAGATGGAATTAAATTGCACTGTGAGAGAGCCCAGTTACTGGAATACTGTGTTCCTGGGGACTTGAGAAGTTGAGTACAAAAGCTAAATAATGTTTAGAATCTGACCCTGGTCAGCAACTGGGAAGTTACAGTAAGAGAATTTTCTACAAATATACTGGGCGGTAGACAATAACTCTTTCATAGGTGAGTATGCACAACTCTAAAATTAATATGCTCAAAATGGCTAAAGCTAAAATTGTAAACTAGAACAAGTCTGTTGTTTCTAAGCAACTGAATGAATCAGCAGCTAATAACATCATAAAGTCATACTATGGCAAGTATATAGTAATTTAATATTTACCAGATTAGTATGTGATATGAAAATCCTTTGGTAGTCATGTGTGTATAAACTTTAGATTGCAGATTTAACAAGTGTAGCATCTCTTTCCTTCTCCCAGAAAGTCAGTATTATTTAGGTTCATTGCTATTTTTCAAAGGCCAGTGTAGACTGGCAAACATATATTTGGATCTAATTCATAATAGGGTAGCTGGTTTCTGGCATAGAAATTCAACATGTTATAAAAAAAACAATTGAACGATAATTTTGTTCTTAACCACTTATTCTTCGTAAATGGCTTATCTCAGGATTGACTGCTTTCATGAAATCTTTCTCCACCTTCTCAGTCCACAGTATACTCTCCTCCCCCCCACCCCTTTCTTTATTCTATTGGCACTTTGGGATAAAGTTTTGAAAGTATACTTTGCCCTCATGATAAGGTTTAGATTGTTATGAATCGATTTGCATTTTCACCTATTAAGGGCATAACATTGAAAAAGAGATGTAAGGGAACTATTCCTCAATTTTCAGGAAGTGAAGATCTTAAAGTTGATAAGAATGACACAATAGTCGGTGGATTAGTGAACTTCTGTTTCCTGAAGGAAATGATACTGTATTTGTGAGAATAGCTAACTTTATGCATCCAAGTTGATGGGGACAGCACAAAAATCACAGAACTCTGAGAAAGGCTAAGAATGCAGGAACAAAAAATGACCACCTGATGTAAATTGCTACTTATATGCATTTGAAATCTGTCTCCACGGGGATGTAGTAGGAGCTCAGAGAACCCTTAGTAAAATTGCCTTCAATAAGTTTGAATCTCTCCAACACTCTTCAGATGATTTCTTTCCCCTTCTTAGTGGAAATAGGATTAGCAAATTGTGGCTCTTGCCTATCACTTATACCAAGATGCAACGTTCCTAGAATACAGTTACATATGTATTGCAAATAGTGACACATGTAATACTCAGAAAAGTCTGACAGAAAAATCCTTCTGCCAGAAGGATTGTTTATGTTGCTATTGGTGAATACAGGGGTTCTGCCATGGAAATAATGTAATTATGATTGAATATTACCCTTACCCAATATCTCTGTCCCAGGGAAGTAATAAAAGAGGCTTCTATTTTGGTAATTACCTGGTTGTTCCCCCTCCTTTTGGCTAAGGGATGCAAATAACCCCTAGTGGGTTTGCTCCCCAAGACAAGTGAGCCGTGCCAGCTCAAAAGTTCTAGCACTACGACTTTTAGCATGAAGACACCTTTGGCTGTGGCCTGTGTGTTGTATAGGATGAATTGGGCAAAGAATAAAGGGAAGGGTCACTTTGGCTTTCTGTGTCTTGTAGCTGAAATGTTCATCTTAAAACCATACCTAGCTGAGATAAGGGAGTCACCCCTGATTTTGGCAAGGAACCAAAATGTTGGTCTTCTTGGGTAACAAGTAAGTTCCTCCCCACCCCCCTTGTTTAATATCACAAGTTTAAAAGCTACATGATGATAAAAACAATGCATGTGAGCACTCTTTGGCATGCCTCTCTGCTCAGCTCCAAATCCTAGGAAGCTTGTTCTAGAGGCTCTGATTCCCATTCAGACACCTGCAGAAATGCCAAGAAACCCCAGGGGAGGAAATCATAAATCTTTCTAGGATTTGTCTTAAAATCGTAACTGCCATCACCAATCAATTTAACACTTTTATTAAATATTGCTTTGCATCACTCTGCTCTTCTACTGCTTCAGTTGTACTAATTGTACTAATCTGGTGGTTTCCCAAAATTGTTTTCAAGACTATGACTACAAAATATTATAACAATTCTTCTAATAGAAACATATAACACATGAGTGTTGCCCATTCAGAATTCATCCTTATTTCGGTTATGGCACCTACAAAAGTTTAAGAGAGTGGAAAAGATATGATAGAGGCAGGTAGGACTTTACAGTGGTCGCCATACTAAAAGGTTTGTTCCTTAACAATTTGATTTTGTTTTATGTGAAAATATGTGTGTTTCTGGTCCTTGTTCAATTATAAAAGTGAAAGATGGTCCCTCAGGGAAATTTGGAAAATCTGAAGATTAGAAAGGGAACTATAAAATCAAGTGTGGATGCACTGCCTCGAAAGAATCACACTGGCTCTTCCTGACCCAGTGTGACTTCATGGAGTGGGTGTCGATGCCATCCACACTACCCCCTCTCCCCTGACTGGCCGGCCTCAGCAGCCCGTTCCCAGCTCTGCTTCTCCCATTTCTGTGCTAACTGCAGTCACGTGTGGTTAAGGTGCGGGAGGACTAAATACTTGTGTCCTATTTAATCAAATCATCAGAAGTGACACATTCAAGAGTATCCATTCACCATTGACGGAGTGCTTCTGCAAAGTGCTACCAGAGTCAAAAGACAGAACATTTCATAGATGAAGCGACATTTGGGCCAGATCTTGAGAGATCAAAGGTATAAAATTTCCCCTGGTCTATCAGAAGTTCAAATCTCAATTTTAACATAGGAATAAAGATAATGAGATCCTCCCCCAAAGTCAGAACCAGAATCATTCATATTATCTGTAAAGGGCCAAACACAACCTTGTAATGATAGAAATAAAAATTTACAGTCATATAATTTAAAAAAATAAGTAATAAACAAAAGCTCTAGGTCTTTTCAAAGACTTCAGTGTGGTGACATTTCTTCAGTGGCAAAATAGTCTAAGATTTCTATAACAGATTCTGCCAAATGGTTCCCTGAATCAATCTACCTAGCTCACAAATGAAAATGAGTATCTAAGAACTGTGAACACCTCCAACACAGGCACAGGTTTATAGATAAAACCATGAGACTTCTGAATTCTGTAACGAGTTATGTGGCTGGTCAGCTGTCAGGAACAAAATATACTGCTCCTGTCACTTGACACCTAGACCTGAATGGAATAGATGTTTCCATCACACATCTGACGCTTCTAGTGTATATAGACCTGGACTCAGTTATGGAGCTGACATATCCAGTTTGTCTGAAATTTTTTGAGAATTTACCTTCACCCACTGGAATACTCTTGCATTCTTGGTATTCTTCTAGAAGCTAGCAGTGAGACTTGGCAAGATATTGGAAGATTATCTAGTGGTACCGACCACCCCCAGATTGAACGAATTACCCTTTCCTCCAAATTCTTATAGCTATTACTCACTGGGTGATTCATTTAGTTAACACAATCATGTGTACATTTCAATATTTTTTTTCAGTTGTTTTAACTCTTAGTTAGGTTCTATTACTTAAGATTCTTTATGTTTATACTTCATGGGACTGATAAAATTGCTGTTAGCTTGACACCCAAGATCTCAGTCTTACACTTGCTAAAATGCCCCTTGCTTGTGACCTTGCAGTTTAAACATCTTTGATGTTATTTCCTTTTTTTCTACTGGGAGAGTTCTATCTCAGAGGTTTTTTAAAACTCTGTGAATAGAAGTCTGAGCCCCAAATATTATTTGACCTGCTGGCCCATGTAGGCGTTTAAAGTGAGGGAACCCCTAACAGTATGGCAGCAGTGAGCATCTTGGGCGCTGTCACTGAAAAGAAAGTTGAAGGGCAGAAATGCACGTTTGTCCTCGTGATTGTACCTAAGACAAGCTCTGCCCACTGACTAGGGGCTGGAGACTCTAACCCCGCAGAGAGGAATTCTCTTCGGGCTAATTGGGGGTGAGGGTGAGTGAACAGAATGCACAACCTTTGCGAGCACCTCCATTTGCCATTCTGCAGTAGCGTGATTCCAGGACCGAGCTGTGACTGGGAAGGCTCAGGGGACGGCAGTGAGAGTAAGCTGCACACAGCAGGCTGGGCTGAGTCGAGCAGGTTCTCAGGGTTCCAGGCCAGCAGGGGTTTGCAAAGCATCTGTTCCACTTCCAGCTTGACAAGTAAAGAGCTTAGAAGTCTTCACTCCCGTCCTCACAACAAGAAGTAAGCTGGACAAATCTGAAAATAAATGACTTTTCTTGAATCCATCAAACAACTGAGACTTTAGGGCAAATTACCACCCCCAAATCTGAAGAAATGTGAGAATATAGAGAATCACAGCTGAGATTAGTTTAACTGGAACAGAAGCTGCTAGAGCCATAAACTGGTAAGAACGTTTCAATGCTAATTTTGACAAATTGCTGAAGCCTAAGTGTTGACAAGGATATCCTTTTTTATCCCTTCACTTTGAGATGTTGTGTGTCCTTAAAACTGAAGTGAGGCTCTTGTAGGCAGCTTAAGTTGGGTCTTGTTTCTTTATCCATCCGGCCACTCTGTGCCTTTTCATTGGTGAATTCAATCCACTTACAGTTAGAATGACTACTGATATGTAAAGACTTACTAATGTCATCTTACTGTTTGCCTCCTGATAGTTTTGTATTTCCGTTGTTTCTTTTTCCCTCTGTTTTTACCTACCTTGCAAATTGATGATTCTCCATGTGGTATGCTCCGTTTCCCCTTCCTGTATCTTTTGTGAATCTGCTCTAGGTTTTTGCTTTGTGGTTACCATGAGGCTTACATGAAACATCTCGTAGGTGAAACAATCCATTCTAAGCTGACAGCAACTTAACTTCT
This sequence comes from Balaenoptera borealis, assembly GCF_965194805.1. NCBI lineage: Eukaryota > Metazoa > Chordata > Mammalia > Artiodactyla > Balaenopteridae > Balaenoptera > Balaenoptera borealis. The sequence continues at coordinate 170,349,238 of NC_138866.1, read as the reverse complement.
ATCCCACACAAAAACTCCATGCTTTTTCTCCCTCCTTTTTATATTTGTGATGTCACAATTTACCTCTTTTCATATTGTGTTTTCATTAACAAATCATAGTAGCTATAGTTATTGTAAGTACTCTTTTCCTTTAACCTTTATACTATAGTTAAGTGGTTAACACAGAATCCCATTATGGGATTAGCGTTTTCTAAATCTCCCTATATTTACCTTTACCAGTGTGTTATATACTTTTGCGTGTTTTCATGTCACTGATTAGCATCTTTTCATTTTAGCTTGAAGAACTTTTTTCAGCATTTCTTGCAGGAAGGTCTAGTGATGATGAACTCTGACAACTTTATTTTTTTATTTTTATTTTTGTCTAGGAAAGTCTTTATTCCTCCTTAATATGAGAAGGATAACTTTGCCAGATAGAACATTCTTGGGTACCAATTTTTTTTCTTTCGACACTTTGAATATGTCATTTCCTTCTCTCCTGACCTGTAGGGTTTCTGCTGAGAAATCCACTGATAGCTTAATAGGGATTCCATTGTAAATTACCACCTTTTTTCCTCTGGCTGCTTTTAGGATTCTCTCTTTATCTTTGATTTTTGACAGTTTCATTATAATGTGTCTTGGAGAAGGTCTTTTTACACTGAGATAACAAGATGATCTGTTAACTTCCTGAACTTGGATGTCCAAGTCTCTCCCCAGGTTTAGGAAGTTCTCAGCTATTATTTCTTCAAATAAACTTTCTGCCCCCCCCCCCCATTTTTCTCTTCTTCTTCTGGAATCCAGATTATTTTAATATTTGTAAGTTTGGTGAGATCCTATAGGTCATGTAGGCTTTCTCAGCTTTCTTCCATTATTTTTTCTTTGTGTTCCCCTGATTGGGTTATTTCAAAGTCCTGTCCTCTAGATTACTTATTCTGTCTTCCATTTGATTTACTCTGCTGTAGATGCTCTCTACTGCATTTTTATTTCATTCATTGAATTTTTCAGCTCCAGCATTTCTGTTTGGTTCTTTTCTATGACTTCTACTTCTTTATTAAATTTCTCATTTGGTCCACGAATTTTTTCCCGATTTTATTAAATTATCTTTCTGAGTTTTCTTGTAGCTCATTGAATTTCTTCAAAACATCTATCTTGAATTTTTTTATCAGCTAGATAACAAAATTCTGTGCCTTTGCACTCATTTATTGGAGGATTATTGTTATCTTTTGGTGTTGATTTGCTTCCTTGAGTCTTCCTTTTCCTTGTAGTTTTACATTGCTGCTTTCACACTGGAATAGCAGACACCTTCTCAAATCTTCACTAGTTACCTACAGCTGGGGTATACTGTTTGTTGGTTCTGTTATATCTGGGGTTTTCTCCAACCTTGTATGTATAATACACCTGCTCTACATTTCTTGGAAGAATTCTTAAGCTTTTATGTCTCCTTTGGTTCTTACAGTTCATCAGGCTGGCTGCTGGAAACCTCTCTTTTGTTTTCCAGAAGGTGGCTCTATAGCTCAAGTTTGTGGTTTTTCCCTTGTCCACAAATATTTCTGATAGCACTTCATTTACCTGACTGACATTCACTGCTGTACTCCCAAGTGTTCATAAGGAGCTGGCTGCAGAGTGGAGGGAGGTCTGTGTCTAGCACTTGGGGCTTTGTGGGTAACTGTGGACCTGGTGGGGAGATCCTTGGATGAGGTTCCCCCAAAGCCTCATGGGTAAACTTCCTGCTGACTTCCTGATCACAGTCAGCATGAACCATCTCCCTTTTAATGCCTTTTATGTTCTTATCTGGCTCTTTCCTGATCTCCTCCTTCCTCCTAATCATGGAGGTCCCACCTCAGTACTCTGGGTGCTATTGGAGAGAATTGGGGTAGCTGCTCACACATCACTCTCCTTTTTCCCCAGGGGAGGGGTCACCTCCCGATGTTCAGCCCTCCTCTGAGTCATGTTGGCGGAGGGGTGGCAGGGACCATGTTCCTCTTCCCCTCTCCACTACATAAAAACTTATACATATATGAGTTCTATATAAATAAATAAATAAATAAATAAATATATTTATATTTGCTCCAGTGACATGCTGGAATCTCCCGTAAGGGTGGCTGGACTTCTACAAATTCTCTCTCATCCATAAGTATCTGCTCAAATCAGCTCTCTTCAGGTTTCCCCTGACCATGGCTGAGAGGGTTTGGGGCTGGTTCTCTGGCTCCACTGGTTCTGCATCCTACACCAAGTTGTGTCTGCCTATTACTGGATGCTCAGGTGGGTGAGACTTGTCCTGGGTTTTTTAGCCTATGGTGCTGGATCCCACAACTCCCACAGAGGCATGTTTGTTTGTGGATGCCTAATTAGTTGCTACAAAAAGGAGACAAAAAAAGAGGACGTCTTGGGAATTATCTGGTGATCCAGTGGTTAGGACTCTGAGCTTCCGCTGTAGGGGACACAGGTTCGACCCCTGGTCCGGGAACTAAGGTCCTGCATGCCACGCAGTATGGCCAAAAAAAAAAAAGACGTCTTATGCCACCATGATGGTGACATCACTTCTCTGGAGTGATTTAGTTCTTTAGAAACAATTCTGTAATTAAATTGTGTTTATTGAAAGGTTGTATTTACATATGTGCCTTAAAATAGACTTTTGGAACTTTGAAAACAATTCTGTAATTAAATTGTGTTTATTGAAAGGTGGTATTTACATATGTGCCTTAAAATAGACTTTCGGAACTTTGAAAAGTTTCCCTCATCTCTCTAATTTTGGGGAAGTCATTGGCTCTTTGAAAATTGTATTAAAGCCCAGTAAAATGCATAAATAGGCAGCCATATAAAATGTTTTATGCGATTCCAAGGGGCTCATACGTCTCCTGAATTCCATCTGTGGATCCTCTGAGGATCCATGAACTCCACATTAAGAAAGGCTGCGCTATATTTTGTGCTTTTTAAGTAAAAATGTACATATACATTCTGTCATTGGACCTGAAATGGGGATGAACATACAGATGATCTGTAGTCTCAGAAGGTTTCGTCAGTAAAACATTTTTGTGCAGGAGTCCCCAGTATATACATATTTATTTAAAATTCGTTTCCTACCCCTGTCAGTTTGTGTAATAAATATTAGGAAAGCATAATTTCTATCTTACTTTAAGATAAAAACAAATATCAAGAGAAGTTCTAACATTTTCTTCACCGAGATTAGTAGATTGTCATCTGCTCCCCCTAAAGTGCATGGATTCCATTTTGGTGACCACAGTGTGAGGTCAAAATGGGAGCCCAGTAGATGTAGGTACATTAATAAAACACAGCTGCAGTGATGTGAGGACATCCAACAAGGTACCTGTAGTGTCCACCAGGAGAAACTGAGTGAAAGTATCATAGCTAATGTTTCATTTAATTTCCAAAGAAAGCGGACTCTTACTGAAACGGAGCAGGACCCTATGGTCCTGTCCTCCCTGCCCCAGTGTCATCAGCCTGCCTTTTGTCTGTGGAAAAACTTTAGCCAAACAATAAGTTTAATCAGAGAAGTGAAGAAATAAACAAAAGCAGTCGAACAGGACAAAACAATAATAGTTTAGTCACTAAGCAAAGTCAAGGACCTTTAGTTCCTTCTCAAGGGCTACAGATAATATTCTGAGCCATATCCTGTGAGCTGTCTTATAGATACTGAAAGCCCCACCAGGTGGAAGAAGTTACCTACATGATGACCAGACTGTAGCCATGACATAAGCTGCCACAATTCCAAGAACTGGCCTCAAGGAAATGCGAACAAACCAACCCTGGAACTGAAGATTAACTGTACTTAAAACAATCAAGAAGATGCTGATCAGACCACCGACGACCAATTTCAAGATGACTGTCACATGTACCACAATGTTCATAGCAGCAGTATTTACAATAGCCAGGACATGGAAGCAACCTAAGTGTCCATCGACAGATGAATGGATAAAGAAGATGTGGCACATATATACAATGGAATATTACTCAGCCATAAAAAGAAACGAAATTGAGTTATTTGTAGTGAGGTGGATGGACCTAGAGTCTGTCATACAGAGTGAAGTAAGTCAGAAAGAGAAAAAAAAATACTGTATGCTAACACATATATATAGAATCTAAAAAAAAAATGGTTCTGATGAACCTAGGGGCAGGACAGGAATAAAGATGCAGATGTAGAGAATGGACTTGAGGACACGGGGTGGGGGAAGGGTGAGCTGGGACAAAGTGAGAGAGTAGCATTGACATATATACACTACCACATGTAAAATAGCTAGCTAGTGGGAAGCAGCTGCATAGCACAGGGAGATCAGCTCGGTGCTTTGTGACCACCTAGAGGGGTGGGATAGGGAGGGTGGGAGGGAGACGCAAGAGGGAGGAGATATGGGGATATATGTATGCGTATAGCTGATTCACTATGTTATACAGCAGAAACTAACACAACATTGTAAAACCACTATACTCCAATAAAGATGTTAAAAAAAAAAAGATGACTGTCAGAGCTGACTGTGCTGTTTCTGCGTGTAGCACCCTCCCTCCGTCCACTGGTTGTCAGTGTTGGGGGGAGTCAGCCTTTGGACAGGAGTGTCTCCCCACACCGCCACTGCTGGCATCCAAGCTTTCCTTTCCACCAACCTTGCCTCTTTATTGGCTTTTGAGCAGTGAGTAGCCAGACCCCATTCTCTGTACATCACTACAGATTTACTTCATGTATTTACTATTATTTAGCAAGCATATTAGCACTGACTATGTACTAGGCATTTACACTTTAAGCATGTTACAAAAATATTGGCTCATTCTATGCTTTAAATAACCCTATGAAGTAAATACTATCTTAATAATATATTGACAATTTAAAGTGGTTTCTCAAGTTCATTGATTTGAGATCTTGTAACTTGGGGCTTGAACGTTCACGTTGAGGCAGAACACCAGCTGCAGCTCCTGCACGTGGGGGTCACGTAGAAACCTGGAACAGGTTGCCAGCCCGCCTGAGGGCAGGCTTGCTATACCTTCCCGCTCTTTGGTGCCCGCTTCGTGGGATGCAGTCATGCACTGCAGGCCGGTGTCCAGGCCTCCTTGAGATCAGTGCACTTTGGAGTTGCTTTTTGAAGAATATTGAGGCAGCAACGCTACTCCTTCCTGGGAGGAATCTGTGTTAATCTTGTTCTTCACTTTGAAGTGTTTAAGCTTTATTTTAAATCAAGGACCGGCACCACAAGGCTTGATTTCATCTGAACTCCTTTTTTAAATTTTTATTTTATTTTATTTTATTATTATTATTTTTTAAACATCTTTATTGGAGTATAATTGCTTTACAGTGGTGTGTTAGTTTCTGCTTTATAACAAAGTGAATCTTTGCTTTAGTGCAAGAGTCACTGGAAAAATCATTTTCTTTTTCTTTCCTTTTTTTTTTTGTTCAGAAGACTTTTCTTTAATATAAAAAGATGTCAAAGGAAAAGATAAGAATAATGAAACAGGGCCAAACAATTCTCTTTTTCAAAAACTCTCATGCTATCGTCTCACACATGTGCCTGAAGAGAGGCCATACATTGTGACTCTTCCTGCATTTCCAAAATGCCAGAAACATCCATTTCTAACCTCAGTTGATACAATCAGGGGCACTAGAAGACTAGATGTCAGTGGAAGGGGTTTTGCATATTTTTTGTTTCCTGGGAACATTTTTTTCTTTCTGGCATTTACTCATTTAACAGAATCTGCTCTGTTTGTGTATCCTAAGTCTTCAGCATTCTATTTTAAATGACGCCTGAGAGAATTAGCAAACATATCTGAAATCCTTTTGAGTTCTTCAGAGGGAATAAGTAACTGTCCATTTCCCTTATTTGCCTTTTTTTTGTAGTACTTCCTGATATATTATACACATACTTTTGTCTGTCTGAGAGAGCAAGGAGTTTGTTTTAGTCACTGCTGTATCCCAAAGCCTAAAACAGTATCTGGCACATAATTGCCCTCAGTAAATATTTGCCAAATGAATGGGTGGATAAAGAAATGAAATTAACTATGAAGCATGTTGATTGCAAACACCACCATCTGCCCGATGTCCTTGTGAAGGCAGACCCTTACTTGGCCAAGATTATACGAGTAAAATGCTGTTGCCTTCATGATAATGGATATGATAGGGAACAGGAAAAACGAGGAATGGTTATGGTGATCTGTTTTCGCTGCTGAAAAATAGAGGTCCATTGAAAACCTATCAGGAGAACTTAAGAAATAGCATAAACAACCAGTTATTTTGGCCTTTATGAAGTAGCAATACCTAGATGCTGAGAACCGAGAATTGAAAGCTTTATAAAGTCAAATGTAAATGAAGAATGAATGAAGCAGACTAGTTTGATTCAGCTCTTCAGAAATGAATTTTAAAGAAATCACTTGACTGGTTTACATCTTATTGTACGTTAAGATTGTAGGTATTTTTAGTCTCTTACAAAGAGCTGTTGTTTTCAATTTGTATCAATAGCCCCAACATACAGAGAAATTTTCCCTCTGGTACTTTTCAAAGAGATTTTCTCTGATTTCTTATGTGCTTCTTTTGAGCTCTTCATTACATTGAGAGAAAATGGGTTACCTCAATTCTTTTACCATATAAATCTTTTGTCTTGAGGGAAGAAAATTGATTTTTAAAAAATTTACAGTGAGTTATTGATGAAAAGTCATTCTACAATGAGCTTCTGTGTATTAGATAGTTGAAGGAAAAATATTGATAATACTAGCTGTGTAGCCTCATGAGAAATCATTACTTAAAATTTTCATTATCAAAATTAATAGTATAATCCTCTCTTCCATCAAATGTATGCCATTCACCTGTTTTATTTTTTTTTTAAGCTTTCGGTATTCAAATTATAGGATCCTGAACAATGTAGCTATTTTATCGAAAATAAGAAACTTTCTAATGTTTAAAAGAGAATAGCAAAGCTATAAAATATGTCTAAGTATTAACGGATTTATTTCCATTCTTATCAAAGCCTATGATTTGGAGGATTTCCATATTCTAGAAGCCAGTGTGACTGGATTTCAGATCTTGGAATAATAATTGCACAAATAATTTATTTCCTAACATTTTACACAATCACAAATTTACTGTTACCTGAGATAAAATAGGCATGACATTAAATTATTGAAACGTTTTCTCCCGCAGATTCTGGTAGCAAAGATAGGATAAAATGAAATCTCGTTTTTATCACATGATCAGTTCACTTATAGCCCAGTGGTGAAAAACAAGAGTGTTTAGTGTCTAGGGATCGTGTATTAAGTATTACTGCAAAACAAATCAGCCAAAACTCAATGGCTTAAATAACCATTATTTAGTAGAACTCACCCATTTTTGGGTTGACTGGGGATCAGCTGCTCTAGTGATGCTTGACTCTTCTCAGCTGGGCGTGGCGAATCGTGGCTGGGCTCCTTCCGGTCTGTGGTTGGGCTGACAGCTCTGCTCTGGACCAGGTTGGCAAGCTGCTCATTTAAGGCAGCTCTGCCCCACGTCTCTCATCCTTCTCCTGGGGCCGGCTGACTAGCTCAGGCTTGTCTTCCTCACAATGCTGTAAGCAGAACTACGCCAGGACTGCTGAGTTCTAGTCTGGGAACTGGCACACTGTCCCTTCTTCCTCATCCTATTTACCAAAGCAAGTCACAAGCCCAACCCAGAATCGAGGAGGAACTTCCAGAGGGAACTGTAAAATGTATGGATACAGGGGGATGTGAGGAGTTGGAGTACTCGGAGGCACGAATGCCATTCACTATAGGTGAAAAGAGAAGATGCATATTGAAAACTGTAGGAAAAACAATTAGGAAATGACTTTTGAAAAGGAGAGCCATCGTGGCATGGTACATTATTCCTTAGCTGCAATCATAGGGTTATCTCAAGGCTTTTACATAGGTGGTTGGTAAACGTACCTATATAAAAAGTATACTTGCCTGGAACCACACTGATTCTCCAGATCAGTGCTTCTCAAAGTGTAGTCACCTGACCAACAGAATCATCTGGGAACTTGATAGAAAGGCAAATCCTCAGGTCCAATTCCAGACCTACTGAATTGGAAACTCTAGGGCAGGGCCCAGCAATCTGGATTTTAACAAGCCCTCCAGGCAATTTGCTGGCTGCTGACATGGGGAACAGCTAGTTCACTGATTCATCCCTTGGTTTGCAACACGCTGCAATTTAATCTGGGTAATAATGATCTGATCACATCTTTGGATTTTGTTGTTGACAACGTCAAATGGGGAAGATCTCAAAACTCTCCTAATTTTTGGCAGCTGATTCATCAATTTTTTCACATGGGCTATCACTGTCTAGCAGAGAGGAAAATTGAGTTGTTATATCCCCTCCGGAAAGAGCCTTGTTTTTCATTGTTCTATGCTTTTCTAGGTATTTGCCGCCAGTATTTAACGACATTCGTCCTTTCCATCATATCAGGTATTGAAATGAAGGTGCATAATTTACAAAGATCATCTTATATTTTCCCTCTTTCTGAAAGATTTTGTCATTTAACTCTTTTACCACAAATAAGATTTGTGACCTTTTTGGCAAAAAAATGATGAACAAAATACATTTAAAAGGCCAGTTCCTTTCCACTCATATTCCTGATTTGTCTAACCAAATTTGCTGTGCCCCAACCTTCGTCCTTCCCTCTTCCCCCAGTGTGGAAGGATAAATGACTATTTTTTCCTCTGAATGACTATTCCCTTGAAAAGTTTTTCACATCAATGGCTGCTATTCAGGACTTCTGAAGGCTAAGTTAGAACAACTGAAAAGTGGTGTGAGCTCTGTTTCATTTACTTCTTTTCTCTCAAAGTCAAAGGAAGAATACCCAATTATTGGTCATATTCCTGCTATTCTCACTGGACTTTTGAGATTAAAAAGTAACCCTTGATGCTGGTCACTATAATCTGAAGCCAAAGCTTTCTGCTTTAAACCATTAGCTTTCTGTTGATATAATATCATTATATAATTATTGTTTCCATTTATTTTACCAAGAAAAATTCTATCAAAAAAGGAAGATTATCTGGGAGTTGACGTTTCTATCAAAGAATTAGTGATAGAATAAAGCATGAAATTAACAAACATTAAATGCATTATTTAGTAAGTTACTTATTCAGTTCTAGGGAAAGCAAACTGTTTTTCATATAGAAAATTATTTCTAGGGTCACTGCACAACTGAAAAGAGAAAAGCACTTTTGGATAAAGAAGATGTGGCATGTATATACAATGGAATATTACTCAGCCATAAAAAGAAATGAAACTGCATTATTTGTAGTGAGGTGGATGGACCTAGGGTCTGTCATACAGAGTGAAGTAAGTCAGAAAGAGAAAAACAAATACCATATGCTAACACATATATATGGAATCTAAAAAAAAAAAAAAATGGTACTGATGAACGTAGGGGCAGGACAGGAATAAAGACACAGACGTACAGAATGGACTTGAGGACATGGGGAGGGGGAAGGGTAAGCTGGGACAAAGTGAGAGAGTAGCATTGACATATATACACTACCACATGTAAAATAGATAACTAGTGGGAAGCAGCTGCATAGCACAGGGAGATCAGCTCAGGGCTTTGTGACCACCTAGAGGGGTGGGATAAGGAGGGTGGGAGGAAGACACAAGAGGGAGGGGATATGGGGATATATGTATACATATAGCTGATTCACTTTGTTATATAGCAGAAACTAACACAACACTGTAAAGCAGTTATACTCCAATAAAGGTGTTAAATAAAGAAAAAATTAAAAAATTAAAAAAAAATTTAGGTGCATTCTTATAATTATAAAAGATCACATTTTCAGTAATATTAATAATGGTAGTTGAGAGTGATCTGATGAGCATAATTTCTGAGCCAATAGCAAAAAGGAAACAGAAAATTGTATTAATTGATGTTGAAGACAATTCTTCTAAACTCAGCCCCAAGGCTTGGATGTTCTTTTAAGAAGATTGCTTATTGCTTTAAATTCTCATATCATCACCCAGTTAATTCTCCTAACACACATCATTAGTCAGTTATTTTCTGGATGCATGACACCTTTAATTTCCTTTTTGCCCCCAGTTATATATTTTGAAATGCTATGATTATTAGCTTATAAATTTTCACTTTTCAATATGCATGTTTAGTTTTATTGAACCATAATTCTGAATTGCTTCAGTTCCGTGGTGGAATCTTTTTTATAGATATAGCTGGAATGTCTGGCATCAGAACTGCCTGATAAGATTGCCCATGTGGTTTGATTAAACCACATAAAATTTGTTTCTAGAGCTTCCCTTTTCCCTGGATCACAGTGTCTGATATTTTACCTGCAGTAATCAATTAATTTTTTTGGCATGAAACCTGTATTGGTCACTTTTAACATGTTTTGAAGATGTAACATATCAAATCAGAACCACTGCATGTTAGCTTACTTTACAGTTTTACCTACAGTTACAAACCAGTAAGGAACTGTGCCACAAAGCACCGACTTAGAGCCTTGGTGACTCTTGCTCAGCTCACTGGTCACCAATGGTGAAATCTCTGTGCCAGCTCTTGGTCAGCAAAGCTGGTCAGATCTAGAGATGTAATTGGCACAGATTGAGCAAATCAGTCTAGAGCATTGCCTTTATTCCTGAAGCTATATTTGGTGAAACATATTGTTCTCACTATTCAGATAAATTGTGGACCAAGAGGCTAAATGACTTGTTTTAAATTTAGGAAGCCCAGGTTGTTACACAGGCACTTGCTCTTTAAAAGCATGTGAATGTGATCTGTAAAATATTTATTTCACTTGTTATGTCTATGCATTTTTGAGTCTGTTTCCCACACTGGACTGAAAGCTTCTCAGAGGATGCAGCAACGTTCCTGGTTCTCTTGATAACCCTGCCTCGCTCGTGGCAGGTGCCCAAAATATGATTACCGAATAGAGGATAGAGGTTTGAATTAATGCTGGTAGTAGGCTCTGGAGGACATCTCAAGATGCTACCATATATTAATGTATCAGTTTCCTACTACTGCTGTAACAAGTTATCACAAACTTAGTGGCTTCAAACAAGTCAAATTCATTATCTTACAGTTCTGGAGGTCAGAAGTCTGAATTGGGTCTCAATGGGCTAAAATCAAGGTGTTGGCAGGGTCATACTCCTTCTGGAGTCTACTTCCTTGCCTTTTCCAATTTCTAGAAGCCTCCTGCATCCGTGCGTGGCTTATGGTCCCTTCCCTCAACTTCAGAACAAGCAGTGTAGCATCTTCAAATTTCTTTCTGACACTTCTCCCCTCTTCCGTTTGTAAAGACCCTTGTGACTACATTGAACCCACCAGGATAATTTCTCCATCTCAAGGTCAGCAGATTGGCAAACTTAATTCCCCTTGCCATGTAATCTAACATACTTACAGGTTCCAGGGATTAGGACACAGGAATCTTTGTTGGGGGTTGGGGGGGGAGGGGGAGTGGGCTTTATTCTGCTGACCACATTGTCCAAACAGCATATTTTTAATATAAATTTATTTATTTACTTATTTATTTTTGGCTGCGCTGGGTCTTCGTTGCTGTGCGCAGGCTTTCTCTACTTGTGGCGAGCAGGGGCTCCTCTTCGTCGCGGTGCGCGGGCTTCTCATTGCAGTGGCTTCTCTTGTTGTGGAGCACAGCCCGAGAAGTCGCTAGAGCCCTTCCCACAGTTATCACACTTGCAGGGTTTCTCTCCCGTGTGAATTCGCTGATGCTTCACGAAGTTTGAACTCTGCAGAAAGGCTTTTTTGCAGGTGGTGCACTGAAAGTACGTCTCTCCAGTGTGAGTTCTTTGGTGAAAATCCAGCTGGGAATTCAGGGACAGTGGCAGGCGGATTCGTAACCACTGTGCCACCGGGGAAGCCCCTAAACAGCATATATATATATATATATATATATATATATATATATATTTTTTTTTTTTTTAAAAAGAGATTTCAACCTGGAATGGATAGCTGATTTTTTTCCCCATTTGACTATAAACTATGTAGAAGTGCCCGAAAGATATATAATTATTTTGAGAATGAGAGCCTAAATGTATAAGTGAACCCTATCCAGCTTTCTTTCAGGAAAATCATTTCCATCTGCTTTATAACTGTATGAATCATACGGACGGCTGGAAGGACTCAGGAATCTGATATAAATGAGAAAACCCCATTTGAAGCAAGTGTGAGCTTTGAAAATAAACCACCATTGTGTTTGGATAATAGCCCATTAACAAAGATTAATTTTACTTAAATCTCAGCACATTTTTATTTCCTAGAATGAACTTCAAACAATTAGAGTCTGTTGGGTAGAATTTTAAAACAAAATCTGAATATATTGTTCTGAGTAATAGTAAAAACAAAATTTTAAAAGCTAACACCCATTTTTAAAATAAAAAAATAATCCATTAGAAACCCATTTAAACAAATAAGAAACAAATTGATGAACATAAGTGTTTACCAACACAACTCAGAACACTCAGTTTTAGCTTATAAACTAATGAATACTAAATTGAGACCATTTATAGCAGAAAGAACTTTGGTTTTCTTCTGTGAGAAATGGAAAGGGTGCTAATTAGGAATATGAAGTATTATGCCTTAATGAAGCTATTGAATTGCTCCAAATTTGTCCAGAATTTTGTAGCTCCAGGGCTGAGGTGGTAATTTCATTGTCTATCTTGTGTCCAAGAATTAGCTACCACCTGCCTCAGAGTAAGTTTACCTCTACTGGCACTTTTACTACCACTCTATTTTTTATTTATTTAATTAATAGATTCTGTCCTCATTAAAGCCTGTTATTATATTAAAATTATGTTTTGAGTCCAGAAAGTAATATACTACATTTAAAAACTTTAAGACCATTTGTTGCACTTTTTCAGAATATTATCTTTCTACATTCACATAAACAAAATTAAACAAAGCTGCAAGTTAAGAGGTAAAATCCCAGTGTAAATCTATTCTATCCTATTCTGAGTGAAAAAAAAAGAAAAAATCAGCCCATGACCTCTGGCTAAATCTGGGTTCTACAAATGTTCTCATAAAATAATTCTTAATGCTTACTTACATTTCTCCTGCCCAACTATGGAAATGTAAAAGATCAGCAAAGGTTGTGGAGGAACTGGAAGTCTCGTACTTTGCATATCAAGTGCAGATTTCTTTGTGCGGTAAAGGTTTATTTTTAAAAATAAGCACACTTGAGTATTTGACCCAGTTAATATCACCTCTCCAAAACACCAACCAGCTTTTATAGCTTTCAACTTCCAGACTCTACCTGCTACCATGCCTGATGAAAAGGGACCTCTCCGGCATACTTACTTTGGGAGGAAAAATGAGCTGAAGAGATTTCCATATGGACTTTCGTTTTGAAATATGTTCCAAAAAGAATGTATCAAGTTTCTTGGGTTATTCTGATTTGAGTACTCTTAAAAGCAATTTTAGTAAAAGGTACTTAGGAATCCAGACTTATTTATGACTGAAAGAGTGGTGATAATGAGAATAATTATTTTGATTTTAGTAAACATTTATTGAAATCCACTAATAAGGGATTCCAGGGAAGCGGTATAACATAATGATTAAAAATAAGGGCTTTGATCTCAAGTGGATGTGGATTGTGGCCTTGAAAGGTATTTGTGCATTTTCTTGGGAGGAAAACTGAAACGGGAAAACATGCTCCCTGTCTGATTCCAGGGGCCAACGTCCAAGTCCTCAGGAAAGTGGTTGGCCGGGACCTCCTTTCCTCTTGCCTTGAGTCTGTGGAGGAACTTCCATTAGTGAGAAGCTCCTTGCCCCACACCCTATTCCTCTTCAGGTGAGTGACCTTGACCTTGAGAGATGAACTAGGCCATGGTCGAGTCAGACCCTTCCTCTCTCCTTTTGTTTGGGGATCTGCTCCCCAGGTTGCATGAGCCTGTGACTGAGCCGCAGGGCCTGTCACTGAGTGGGTGAGTCTGTCTGATTCAGCCCAGCTTTTGTAAATGTCAAGCTGACATTTTCATCTCCACATATCTGGCTCCCGGTCCCTCTCTCAATGGGATCTGAGCTCCTAGGAGAAGGGACCCGCTACACTAGAGGCTCTGGGAGACCCCAGATCCCAGCTTTGTTGCACACAGCACAGGATGATGGGGGAGGGGCATCTATCCTTCCCATTTCACAAATGTCCTCCCCAAATGTGTACAACACCCCTCTTTTCAGTCTCTTTTAGCCAAAAGTTCTCATATGGATTGACTCCTGGAAGCCCTGCTTTTCTGTTCGTTAGAGTGTCTCAGAAAACAGGAATTGCCAGTTTATTGCAACCTTTCTAGATGCTAGGTGGGGAGCGTCTCACAACTCCATGAAATGCAGTGACACATCAAAGCCAGTCTGAGTTCTCCAAAGTCCTCACTATACCAGGTCCAGCCAGTTCTGCCAATATTCCTGAAGCTGCACTGACCTGAGGGTGCCATTCGATGGAGCCGGCACCAGTGGCGACATCAAGGCACTGACCTCAGTCGCTGTAACAGCAGGGACATTAACAGTGGGCAAAGAGAGGGAAAACATATAAAAGGACTGTTGTTACACACATATGAAACACTCCGGTTACCTCCAGAAATACTTGGAGAAATTTTAGGAGGAGAGTTTGCGTGTTGTGCGATTTAAGAGCTAGAGTCAGTGCAACTTAGATTATTAATGTGACCGCAATTTGATTCATGGGTTAGTGAGGAGAGAAGAAAGATGGATTGCAGTAAAAATTGTCATGCTGATGTTTTGGTCTCATAATTCTGCTTGTGAATTCCATTTTGGAATGTTATTACGAGTTTTTGTGCTTAGACTTGAATATAGCTTTGATTTTCTTCCTGTTTTTATAATTTACTTTAAATTGTAGCATTAGAGCATCAAGGACCTTGCCTCTTGCCTGTGACTGAGTCTTGTAGAAGGAATTGTCTGGATCCGGGACTTGAGAACGGTTCTCACCCAGTGCCTGGGGCTCAGACTGCCGTGCTTTTTGTACAGGATACCTGGCTTCCCAGTTAACACAGCGTAAGCGTCATCATATCCACCATCAGACCTCCCATCAGACACCTCCTCCTCAAGCAACCACCATCAGAAGGAGGCGAGGGGAGGGGCATTATAAGCTAAGATCCAAGAGACTTACAATTTGGAGGAGGGAGGTGGGCATATAGACCAGCATGCCCAGTAAAGTGCTGTAGGTGTGTGTGGGGTACAAAGGGGTGCTCAGGTAGGGTGAAGATGTGTCTCAGAAAAAAGAATGAGTCTGTGATCCAGGCATAATTGATAACAGTACCTCCGTTCACTTTCAAAACTGTATGTATTTGGATGATAAATTGTATGGTCACCGCAGTCTAAGAAAGAGCGATCTATTCTTCCTGAAACTTGAAAAAAATCTCAACAGCATCTTAGGGGTGAAGCTTGCATCATTAGTGTAAGAGTGGTTATTTGTGAGTTTGTTACCTGTGGTCTGAGCCTGTGACTTATGTACTGTTTACCTTCAGTGCCAACCATTGATGTGTGTGTGTGTGTGTGTGTGTGTGTGTGTGTGTGTGTGTGAGAGAGAGAGAGAGAGAGAGGGAGAGAGAGGGAGAGAGAAAATTGAATGAATATGCAAATTGAATGAGTGCCATTATTCAAATTGAATGAATGCTATTAACTAAATTATTAAAATAACAAAAATTATTAAATAACTAAAGTAATTTTTAAAACTTTCTGAAATAGCAATTGGTTTGTCAGGAGGTTTCAGGTAAACTAATTAAAGAGAAAATAAAGTGATTTAACAAATAACCTGAACAGATAATTGGTCTTAGAAAAATGTGTACTCCCGTCTTCATCCACCGCAGGGTAATGACAAGAGGATTCATTAGATGAAAATCTCCAAGAAGTTTCTGGGAAAAAGATGTGCTATAAATATAGAGTCATGGTACTCTGGCTTCCATGCAGAGGGAACTGGAGAAGGAAAGTACAAGACTTTTGCAAATTGTGGATGAAGCTGGAAGACAGGCCTTAGTGGGAGAAGGAAGCAACTGTGTTTCTAGCTTTATACGACTTGACAACTAATTAAAAAATCCACACAGTTTAGTTTTAAGCTAGTTGGTGCAGACTTTTCCTATGAAAGCCTTCAGGAAGTCCTCACAGATGAAAGACATTGATAACACAGATGCCATCATTTTTCCTGAAGCACAGAATCAGCTACTATGAGACTTTCACTTTCTTTCAGAGGACCAGCCTTAGGTGTAATGTGCTTGCTGACCATTAATTTTGTGTGGCTTTTAGCAGCCCCTGAAGACCACCTTAAAATGTTCTTCAGCATCTTTTCTTGTACTCAGAATTCCTTCATCAGAGAAGATTTTCACTCTGTACAGGAACAGGTGATGGACTGAAAATACAAACAGCTAGCAGAAGAGCTAACATTCTAATTCAAACCATTTCGGATGATTGCAGTATCATCACATCCAACCTTTAAAGTGAATAGGTTTTGATTAGTTTAAAGCAGAAGAATACCAAGGTACTGAAAAATCTACGGAAGGGATGGTTGAGGAAAGGAAGTGTAGGTTTTTTATTTTATAATTTTGCTTAGAACTAGCTCTGTTTGTTGCTTTTCCAAAGTATTGCCTCCAGCTATTCAGGAAAAATAATGTGGAAAATGAAGATCATTCATATAATTATGTTTTACTGAACAAAAATACAGTCGGCCCTCCACGTCTGGGGTTCTGCATTTGCAGATTCAACTGACCTTGGATCGAAAATATTCGAAAAAAAAATCCAGAAAGTTCCAAAAAGCAAAACTTGAATTTCCTGCATGCAGGCAACTATTTACAGAGCATTTACATTGTATTTACAGCTACAGGCAGACCTCATTTTATTGCACTTCCCAGATATTGCACATTTTGCAAATTGAAGGTTTGTGGCAACCCTGCATCGAGCAACTCTATCGGTGCCATTTTTCCAATAACATTTGCTCACTTCATGTCTCTGTGTTACACTTTGGTAATTTTCACAATATTTCAAACTTTTTCATTATTACTATATTTTTCATGGTGATCTGTGTTCAGTGATCTTGGATGTTACTGTGAGGATTTTGTGAAGGCTCAGATAATGGTTAGCATTTTTTAAATATAGTATTTTTTAATCAAAGCATGTACATAGTTTTTTAGACATAATGCCATTGCATCCTTAATAGACCACAGTATAGTGTAAACATAACTTTTCTATGCACCGGGAAACCAAAACATTCGTGCGGCTTGCTTTATTGTAATATTTGCTTTATTGTGGTGGTCTGGAACAGAACATGCAATATCGCTGAGGTGTAACTTACATTGTATTTACTACTAGTTACATAACTTTCACATTGTTTTAGTTAAATAAGTAATCTAGAGATGATTTAAAGTATAAGGGAGGATGGACATACGTTATATGCAAGTACAATGCCATCTTGTATAAGGGACTTGAGCAGTTTCAGATCTGCCGGGTTTTGGAACCAATCCCCTGTGGATACCAAGGAGACTGTGTGACTAAAGTATTAATGGGAGGCTAAAATATTGCATCTTGAACTTTAATGGGGCTGAGGGGTATGTGTGCCTTGCATGAGCCGTTTATACAATGTTTCTTTATTTGCTCTAAGGTGCCTAAATTCTACTCATCTTATACTACAACCAGCTCACAAGAAAGATATTTATTCTCTCTTTTGTTCAAGTGCACAATTCTTTTTGAAAAAAAGAAATATATGATCACAAATTCAATATAAGAGTGCAGCAGCACAGATTTGGAAAAAATGGGAAATTAAAAAAAATTAAAATCCAATTATTGGAGATGATTTCTAGCTTTATTAAGATGCTTATTTTATTTTTTACAAATAAAATGACTAATAAAATACAAATGTATCTTTCTCTAAGGAAGCATTTGAAAAATTTAAAAATTTATTTCTCCAGTTAATTCCTCACCCAAAATTATTGTTACACGCTTGGCTATAGAGGCTTTGCATTTTGATTGAGGATTTAGTTTTCTTTAGAGAATAACTAACACACTTCACTGTGCCAGTAACCTTCTCATGACATTCTCCCACACAAAATATTGTAGATGAGAAAGTTTCAACTGAAGAAGCCTATGTGTAACTCATTCGGAATCGAAAATGAGAAGATTAATGTGTTCCTTATTCATGAAACAGGGGAAAGGTAAAACCAGAAACTTCTGTGATCAGCATAAGGTCCCTTTTATTACTTTCAATTCCTGCTGCTATATATAGAACAGGAATAATTTTCTCATGTATGGTTCTTAGAACAATGCACGGTAAACAGAAGGAGCGCATTTTTTTTTCTCAGCTTGCCCTGGTATGCTTGGATAAAGAGGGTGGGGATGACTTCTAGTTTTTGTATAGGAAAGTGTTTGGAAGTCAACACAGGGAGTATACTCGATACAGAGACATTCTACTCTTATTTGGTAGCACAGATGGAAGTGCCCACAGCTGGGGAAGAGACTAACTTGCTGCCCACCAAACTCTTCTCTGGAAAATAAGAACCTGCACTAGCCAATATGGTTGCCGCTACCCACGTGTGTCTATTTAATTTTAAATTACTTATAATTAAATAACATTAAAAATTCAACTCTTCAGTTGTACTAGCTAGATTTCAAGGGCTCCATGGACACATGTGGTAGATGTCCACAGTTTTGTACAGTGTGGAAACAATATTTGCACCGTTACAGAAACTACTGAGCAAAACTGAGCTCAAGTTCATTACTCAGTCTCCTTTCCAGTTATGGAGCTCTTGTCAAGGAAATGTGAGAATAATGTCTACCTGGCCTTAAAACCTCCCCGTCACAATTATCCACTCTTTTCCCTCTTCTATGGCAAATCTGGAAGTCTTATGTTGCAAATGGGAGAGACACAAATTATTAAGAGCCTTAGTGAGTGACGAAGGCCAATAAGACATCGCAAGTGAACTTGACTCAGCTTTCAGCAAACATCGGATGTAGGGAGTGGTCTTTCCACCTATTATCTCAGATTGCCCCCAGGTAGGTGTCATTAAGTGGATAGAGAGAAACATGGGCTGGGACATAAAGAAAAAACAATCAGGAATATTACATCTAAAAAGAAATTTTGGCATGTTTCTATACAACAGTAGATTAAAAAGTCTAGCAAATTTTTAAAAACTATATTGCCAAGAAAGGAGAAGTCTGGAATAAAAATTGAGTTTAAAAAGACCCCAGAAATTCTAAACTTGCACTAGCAGAAAGCTCTGTGTTCTCTGTTTGGGCACGCTCTCAAATCCCAAGTTCAGCTTGGCCATGGTAGATAAAGGACCAGGAGGGTTCAGAGCGAATGCATGAGTGAGTTCCTTTCAGAACATAAGAATGAGAGTTTAATCAAGAAATTTCCAGCACTGCTATGGCAGTGCCGGCACACAACTCCTGGCTGGCAGGAGTCCTTCTTTGCTGTGGACCTTCTTTGCTATCTGCGTATCTCCCGTTCTTTCCTTTTGCAAATGGGAGAGTTTGTCCCTGGCATCCTAGCCTGAACGCAGTACTGAATTTTGAACATGGTGGGGAGCAGGGGCCAGTGGAGGCAGCTAACAGACCATTTAAGTCCTAGGTCACCAGACAACATAGAGTCACTTCCAGAGCTGATTAAAAGGATTAACTACTACTTGGAGCTTTTGGACTTTAAGCTGGATTGAGTAACTGGATGGGATTTTGAATTGTTTCCCTTCAAAATCCTGGCTCCATTGAGTCTAAGGCCCTCATTTTATCAATGGGGAAATCAGGACACGTAGAGGACAAATGTGATGAGTCTAAAATCACATGCTAGCGTCGGAAACAGAGCCCAGATTCCTGGACGTCTAGTGCAGTACCCTTGTCACGATGTTATGTATCCACTCATTCTAACCTTACCACCAAAGGAGTCCCGTGTATATATGTGCTATTGGCACTAAAGAAACTAACTTACACATTGATGCAATATTTCCTAAAAGCATTCATTTAAAGTCATAAAATATTTCCACATTGAGATAAAATAATTATACATTGATATCTTAAGCATATGTAGACTTTGGTGTTATCACAAATTACAATTATTGAACATTTTAAAACTACATAGAAATGATTTAAGGAACTTTTAATATCTGCATTCTATACTCTCATGATAAATTCCTCAAACAGTACTGTTCCAAGAAATACTTTCTATCACTTAACTAAATCATCTAAATATTTGTGTTCTATATTTTTTTCTCTTCTTTGTCAACTTTGTACACAATTAAAATCTACAATTGGAGATACTGTTGGTAAGTTCATCATACTCTACTGCTATTCTGTTCTGAGATACAGAAGATAAGAAATTACTATCAGTTAACATTTTAGATGAAGATTCTTAGAGTTGGAAGTCATTTAGGAATCATTTAGCCCACTCCACTCTCTTCACAGATAAAGAAATCGGACAGTAGCCAATTGTGCCTGCTGTGTAACAAGGGATCAATAAATATTTGCTGGAAAGAATGAGTAAAGCTTCTTTTCACTCCAAACCATGTAACCTGTTAATAAAAATGTTGCAGGAACCTGACTCCCAAATTGATATTCTTCCCACTATATCACGAACATCCATTTCGAATATTTGATCCACTAACAGTTTATATTAAACATATTTTTACTTGGAAAAGTCAGTCCATTATTGCTGCTGGCCATATCTCACTTCGAATAACCTCTCTCACATTTTCTTCTGGCCCCTAAGATGTGTACTTTCAGTTTTGTGTATTATATTCTTTCATTGGAGTCTTCTCTGTTTTGTTGTATTTAGGGGCGAGTATAATTGGGACTTCACAAAGTAAAAAAATCAGAATTGGATTTGTTACTCTCTTAGCCAAGTTTTGCGTATTTCATCTTATTCTCTATTCTTCTCAATATTTTCATCTCTACATTACCCACCATGGATGAAATCTTTGAATCCAGCCTAGAAGAGTCAAGCCCCATGGACCCCAAGAACTTATCCTTGAGAAATGGGTTCTTATTTGTTTTCTGGTGGATGGATTCTTCTTGGTATGCAGCTCCCAGTTTATATTAGTATTTGTTGTCATGGGGGGCCTCACAGAGTTCCGAATCCTAACCTCTCTACTACTAAAGATCCCTTTTATTATTTCTCTTCTCCTTTAGGTTCCTTATTTTTAAAGATTTTGATCTAAAAGCAATCCATTTGCTTTAGTAATCTTTAAATTGCTTTTCCATCTTTTACTACCAAAGACATCTATATTGCTATTCAGAACTTGTCATCAGCACAAGACATCAAGTGTCACTGCACCAAGGTGATAAAATTCCTGCCAATAGGAAAAAAAGGAAACCAACCAAGTAATAAAACCTAAAGTTTCCACAAACCCTCACAGTGTTATCTTGAGTAAATGCAGGTTTTCCTTTAGGCTATTTAAAAAGTTGAAAATGGCTCACAGACTACTTCTTGGGAAAAAAAAACAAAAACCCACAAAACTTCAGAATCAGGAAACCTTACGCTGAGATTTCCAAATTTAATCTAATCCTCTTGTTTCACATGTAAACAAACTGAAACCCAGTTTGCTTCCAGTAAAGGAGGGTCAGCGTACAGTTTTATTTTGATTCTGAATTCATGTCCTTTCCATTATTGTAACTTTCCTATCTTCAAGAAGGTATTGAATAAGTCACCACCATACTCATATATTTGCCATTAAATCCCTGAAACTCAGTATCAATGTATGGAAGTTCTGCAAACCCTAGTACACTAGATAGCAGAGCAGCTGTGGGTAAAGAGAATACCATCAGGACAGAACTTTTGGTTAGGCAATCTCAAAGCACCAGATGACTTTGACACTCTCAAGAAATAGCCTTAAAAAGTACGGCTAAGTCTAACTATGTAGGCTAGATTGATTTGAAAATTTCCTGAATCTGACCCAACTCCACACAATACAGGGTAATTCTGAAACTGGGGGTATCACCATTTCCCCTAGTATAGCTTTGCTTTGCTCTTTTATCCATTTGTTTTAATAAATACTTTCAAAGATGTCTGTTACCACCCTGAGTATCTTATAAATGTTAACTTGTTTAATCCTCCTGACAGACCCATGAGGCAGGTACACTTATTATTACTTTCCAGATGGGGAAACTGTGTCCTAGAGTAGGCAAGAGTGTTGCTGGAAATCACACAGCTAGTTAGTAGTTGCAGTTAGTTAATGAACCAAGGCAGTTTGGCCAGAGTTCGTACTCTTTACCAATGCACCGTAGTGCTGGCTTCTTGCTGACTATAAATACCCTGTGGTTAAGGGGGTGAGGAAAAAAGGGAGACCTCAGAACGGGCTTTATCTTTGAGTTCAAGCCTTGGAGGTTTTAAAAGTCATGACCTGGGCAAGCTGCATGTGTGCTTTCTGCTACTTATTTCTTGCAGTCAATGCAATGAAATTGTTATCAGAGGGCAATTTTGGGATCCTCTACAGGGATCTAAAACCATTGGGGGCTTATCAATATAGTACTTATTTGATGATTACTGTGTTATTTTATTGTTTTAAGGGATTTTGATGGGTTTAGGGGGGCTGCTCATATATTAGCCGTCGACAAGGAGCACCTGTCCCCCTCCCCTGACACCAGCAAGATGTAATTGCTATTTATTCATCTTAATTCTTGATTATCAATCTCTACTCATGGGGAAAAAATTGTGAAGTGTTGATTATTTTTCTGCTTCAACATTACACATTGTAAAGAACACAAGGCAATCTTTTTCCTCCTTCAACAATAAATAGCAGAAAAGTAACATCAGCATCCAAATCACTCCATCACCAGAGTCTGCAATCATCAAACTATGAAAACACAGAATTCATCTTCTGTGAACTAGCAGGAATGCTGTGCTGTTGGTGAAATTATCCCTGATTAAAGAGAGGAGGGTTCACACAGGAATAACCTGCTGAGGATGGAAATGTTGACCTCACTTTGGATTTTATTATTCGCAGGGAATTTTTTATTTGCTTTTACTTTCCCCAGGCAGCCTGCATGTTAAGAGAAGCAAAATATATTATTGATGCTTTGGTCAATACAAAAGAAATGTATTCCTCTCAGAGTGTTTCTTTAAGTTAGAGTTTGTAACATTCATCTTGGCGATCCCCAGGGGCTGTAGATACATTTGCTTGGAGACTACTCCAGCTGCCTGATCTTTAATAAAACAACTGGTGTACAATTATTTCATTTACCCCCCCACTGCTCAGTGACTTTGAATCCTGTGGCTTACAGGCTCAAACGCACCAAATTGGAGGAGACTGTGGCAGTGCATAATGTGGTCACAGGAAGTATATTGTTTGTTCTGCAAAGCGCATTGGGGATGACAGCTTCCTTTCGTTAGAATGTCTGTTTGGCCATAGAACTAGTCAGGGTAAAGGGGAAGCTCATTATCTTGGGCCTGTGTTTCAAGGAGGAAGAAAAAAGAAATAATCGAAAAACTATGTGGAAATGTTTTCTTCTTTCTCTACTCTATGTCCTTTAGGATCTATTTGTTTGTAAATACCAATCACCTTCCAAAATATTATATGGGATTACTTGCAGCGGTCAGTTAATTTATTTAAATACCAAAATGCAATGCATTTTAAATTAAATAGCTGTTGAGGGACCTAAAAGGAAAATAGTCTCCATTTTTATGTTTAGGATCACAATAATGCCATCCCAAGTTCAGTCAATTTAGAGGATAAATTATATTTCTGTAAATTACAAAAGGGCCCCAAAGAACCCAGTTGGTCATTATCATCTTTCAGCGTCTACCAAGCAACATACATATATTTCCAGTGGGAAATACAGAGCGAGCAAAGAGTATGAAATGAGTGACTATTAACTGCCTGAGAAAGGTTCTTCACTTTGGCAGTGTGAAGGTTTTTGCATCATAAATGAATAATAATTATTATAATCAAGTTTCATTTCTTTGAGTAATAGGTTACCAACTTAATTAGTAAAAATTTACTCCAGCGTGCAATCTGTAGAAAATTGTGTACAAATTAAGCAAGTCTCTGAACATTTTCATCCGTTTTATCATACACACAATTGCTTAAAATTGCTTTGATCTTAAGTTCTTTATTATCTTGGGAAATATTTAACTCCAGAAGCTGTTTCCCAGGACAGAAAATGCAAGTCCTTCTCATTAAAAAGCAAAATAATTCTATTTTTCTTTGATAGTATAATTTTGTTTTGATGAATGGACACTTCAGTCATTATCTGGGCCAAGGTTAGTGTAAGAAAAGATAGCACAGGATATTATTCTTTCTGGAACTTTGTTCATACCAAGGCTCACAGGCTGTTCCTCTGTTCTCTCTCTAAAATGTCTCTTTGGATTTTAATGGAAAATAGGAAATGAAGAGAAGAAAGGAAAGGTTGCCAGTTTCCATATGACAATAGTACGATATGAACTTATTTTTAATTCTCCTGGTTTAAACAAGGGAATGAATTTATAATCCACTTTGCTGAACAGTGGGCTGAAAATTTTTAGTTTTTTTATGTGGTTGCAGATATCACTATATGGTCAAGAAACAGTGAGATGGTAATTAGGAGAATGGTTTCAAACTCTCTATGTATCAAAATCACCAGAAGAGTGGTTTAGGTTGAGATATTTTTGGCTCATTTTAAGAGACCCGTCCCAAAGTAACTCCAGCAATAAAGAACACTCTGGGGATTGATGGTGTCCAAGGCGTGATGGGCCTTTAGCACCTGGAATGGTCAGATCTCTGCGTTTCTCTGGTCCTCTCTGCACATCTATTTACTCTCTGTCTTCATATGCTTTCTCTACATCTCAGATCCCATGACACCCTCATCCCCAATTTGCAGACTTTCTTTGGACTTTCCCAATCTTTTCTGTGAGCACCTATGGGGTTCATGGAGAAAAAGCCTGCAGAAGGGTACTCCCCGCTGCAGCCCCTCCCCTGGGGGCCTCACCCTCTTACCAGTGCCAACCTCTACCAAGTTCATCCATCACCCAGCTGAACTTGCTTACTGGTGCCCTGCTTCATCCTACAGATGCAGAAAAGCCAGCCAAAATTTCATCTGCATAAAGGAGAGAGAGAAAAAGGAAGGGAGGGAGGGGGAGAGAGAGAGAGAGAGAGAGAGAGAGAGAGAGAGAGAGAAACACTCTTAATTTCTTTCTCTTAGTCCCAGTTCTAACATTTCAGGAGAATGACCTGATTGGCTATTTTAAGTCAACTGTTCACCTCAAGACAAATGAACCTGGCGGAGGGATAGATGACTACAGGTTATGAAAAGGTTTCTCCCATAATAACTATGTGTGTGAGTGGAAGGGGGTGCATGTGGGCACAGTTCACAGAACAGCAGTCAGGAGCTGGGCCGATGCAACAGTAGGGACTAGGAACTTTAAAAATATGTCCAAACACTTCTGGTTTCCACTCAGATGGAGAGAGATGGGAAGAACCTTGCTCCCAAACGCTGATGAAAAAACAGCCAGACAAACAGTAACTTCAAGCTTTTCTTGAGCTTTGCTTTTCCTACCCATTGGCATGATGGCAAAGCAACCAGGGTCTTCTGGAGTTTGGAGTCATTATGTTGAAGGACTTATGGCCTTATTTTGTTGCCCCAGGCATATTCGGTCTAAAGACACAGGAAGTTTTTGGACACCTGTGAGCCTGTGACTCTGCCTCGGTAATGGATGCATATACTGCCCTATGTACCTATGTTCCCGGCTGCCATTCCTTCACCAAAGCTAATTGGATAAGGTTGGACAGACTTTCTTGGGAATATGGCATAGAGACAGTGAGAAACCAATAGTGAACTATGGGATTGTAATGGATTGGGGAGCACTTCCCTGGTGGTGCAGTGGTTAAGAATCCACCTGCCAATGCAGGGGACGTGGGTTTGAGCCCTGGTCTGGGAAGATCCCACATGCCGTGGAGCAACTAAGCCCGTGTGCCACAACTACTGAGACTGTGCTCTAGAGCCCGCGAGACACAGCTACTGAAGCCTGCACGCCTAGAGCCTGTGCTCTGCAACAAGAGAAGCCACCACAATGAGAAGCCCTCGTACTACAGAGAAGAATAGCCCCCGCTCACCACAACTAGCCCATGCACAGCAACGAAGACCCAATGCAACCAATAAATAAATAAATAATAAATAAATAAATAAATAAATAAATAAATGGTCTCATTTAAAAAAAAAAGAAAAGAATTGGGAGACATGAAATCTGAAATTATTGGGAATTAAAGCCACGAGTTAGAAGAGGAAAAAGATCTGCCCAAAGGAGAATGGAAAAGATGCACAGGAAAAGCTGGAGAGCCATGTTTCAGGGCAGGAAGAGAGGAGGTCCCTGATGATTCAGCTGTATTTTTTTTTCCCATTCTTTGAGGTTACCCACATCTTTACAATAAATGCTTATTTAACTTGAGTTTGTTAATATGAGTTTCGATTCTTTGCAAATGATGATCCCCAAGGCTGTCTCCACCCCTCCCCCCACTACCCCCAACTTGATTTTTCCTAATTATCCTCCTTTGGGTGGGTGAGTCTTCTTGAATTGCCCTGGCTGGAGATAACTGGAGATTAAGGTAAGACTGGAACCTGTGGGAAAACTTCGCTTTTCTGGATGGTTTAACCACTCGACCCAAGTCACAGTCCTGAAAATCCATTAACATGTCACCTACCTTATTAGTTCAGGTTACCATTAAATTCATAAGAAAAATAGCTGCTCTCCTAATGGGAGAATCTGTCAACAATGGATACTAAGCCAGCAAGAAAGAATAAGCAAAACACATTATTTCTGATGTTTCTATTATACCATAACACCAGGAAAGGTGCAACTATTGCATTCTTTGTAAATTGCTGTTTTCAAAGACTACTGCCAGTAACTGGGATTCATCAAAATTAGAACAGACTAATCCAGCTTGTGACTGAAAGATTCTCTTCAGTTTCTTTTGGCAAGTATGTATGTGCTTAATTTCAATTAGAAGCTGGAACCCACAAAACTGTATGTTACGTAGGTTTGCCAACTAATTCCCATCCGTGAGTGGAGGAAGGTAAGCATCACTCTACTTAGGTGCTTCTTAAAAGAAAAAGATACAGTTACATATGATGTTATTCCTTCTGTATGTTTGGAACTTTCCCCATATTTTCTTAGTCAGCTCAGGCTGTTATAACATAATACCGTAGACAGGGGAACTTAAACACCAGAAATTAATTTTCTCACAGTTCTGAAGGCTGGAAGTCTGAGGTCAGGGGGTGGGTGGTCATGGCTGGGTTATGGTGAGAACTCTTCCAGGCTTGCAGACGGCCCCCCTCTTGCTGTGTCCTCACATGCTAGAGGGAGAGGGAGAGCAAGAGAGATGAGTGGAGTGGGGTACACAACAAGCTCTCTGGTGTCTTTTCTTATAAGGACACTAATCCCATCATGAGGGTCCCACCCTCATGGCCTCATCTAAACCTAATTATCTCCAAAAACTCCCTTCTCTAAATACCATCACATTCACTCAGTATGACAATCTCTAGGTCCACTGAGTGTAATAAGTCAGACAGAGAAAAATAAATATCATCTTAGATTGCTTATATGTAGAATCTTTAAAAACGGTACAAATGAACTTATTTACAAAACAGAAATAGAGTCACAGATGTAGAAAAACTTACAGTTACCAAGGGGGAAAGGGAGGGTGGAGATAAATTGGGAGATTGGATTAACATACACACACTACTATATATAAAATAGATAACTAATAATGACTTACTGTAGAGCACAGGGAACTCTATTCAATAATCTGCAATGACTTATACGGGAAAAGAATCTGAAAAAGAGTGGATATATGTATATGTATACGTGTAACTGATTCACTTTGCTGTACAGCAGAAACTAACACAACATTGTAAATCAACTATACTCCAATAAAAATTAATTTAAAAAAATAAATAAATACCATCACATTGAGGGCTAGGGCTTTAACATATGAATTTTAGGGGGACACAATTCAGTCCATAGCAGGCCCTAAGAGAAAAATAATTACGTCTGGAAATACCAAATCATGTTAGAAGAATCCAGGAACCTGGATTTATTTGCTATAAGTAGCCTGTTAGCATAGTTTTCCTTTAGATGGCAAATGTCGCTTCCATTTTCTTTTCTCTCTTCTCTTTCCAATCCTACCCTCCCCAAAGCTTGCCAATATTTCAATTGGGTTGTGATTATTTCCGGTTTTGCTTGGATTGCCTGGTGAGTTGGTGATTATGGCCTTTCATACTTTTCACTCTGCCGGAGATCTATGTTTACATTCTTTCTTTTGAGGAATAGTAGTGTTTTTTTAAAAAAAGTATTGAATAAATCAGTGCTAAGGTCCTAATGAAACTGCATTCATAATAAGAACTTCAAGGCTTTCATAAAAGTCTTCAACTGCAGTTCAAAAGTGCTCTGCAGAAGCTGAAAAACGTTTCCAGTATTTCATTTATTTGTGTTTGTGGAGGTTTGATCCTGCAGTATCACTACCATTTTCTTATTGACTCAGTCACCTACAATAATAGCTTGAAAATTGCCTGCTTTTTCTTCCTTTCTTTATTTTCCTGGAGAATTACAGCTTCCATTTTATGATCATTGGGATTTCTGTACCAGCCCCTTTCCAGGAAGTTTACAGTTTCTAAATTTGAATAATTTGGTAGTCATGAAAGTCATTAGGACAATCAGCTTCTTGAATCATTTCAGAAGTTTAAAACTTTGACATACAATAAAAGGGTTCAAGTTTTGAGACTGGTAGGACCTGCCGGCTTTACGATCATACATTGATCATACAGCCAGCAGATATTTATAGAGCTCCATCTGTGTGCTGGAAATGTTCTGGGTTCTGGGGCTGCTAGAAATGCATTCTAGCTGGGGAGACAGATGATATACAAATCCCTACGTACTCATGTCTGTCTGGTAAAAGAGTGTCCCAAGTGTAAGGAGCGGCAAGTACAGAGACCTTGAGGTTGGACCATGTTCAACGTGTTTGAAAAATTGTAAGGAGGCCAGAGTAGCCAAGTCAGAGAGAGTAAGGGGAGCCGTGGGAAACACGAAGGCCAAGGGAATCAGGGACCTTGTAGGTCAAGGTAGGATTTGGGCTCTAGCCACACCAGTCTTCTTGTTACTCAAGCCTTGTTACCACCCCTGGGTCCTTACCCTTGATCTTCCCCAGAAAACGATTCGCCTGGACTTTCAGATGAGTCACTCCCTGATTCCTTCCAGGTGTTTGCTCAAATGCCACCTCTTTCCTGCTTCACTGTTATTATTATTGAGCATTCATTAATTGCATTCATTAATTGCTTATAGTTTGTCTTCTCCATCAGATGGAAGCTCCACCAGGGCAAGAATCTTCACTGTTTTGTTTCGTTCACAGCTTTTTCCTCAGTGTCTTGAAAATATTAATTGCTCCCTGCCCCAAACCTATATTTATTGAATAAATGTATCATTATATTAAAAAAAAAAAACAAACCAGAAAGTCAACCTAATGCATAAATAGTCACAAGACAGGGAATTAAGGTAAAATATTTAGAAGAAAATGTTTTGAGTTTTGAGGTATGTAATAAGTATTAATCGATTGTGAAGGAAAGAGAGGGAATCACAAATTGGGAAAGAAGCATGAACAAACTCCTGTTGAAACCTAGAAAAATTATGTTTTGTAAGGCTGAGGTGTTTGGGCTGGGGACCATGAGGGATTAATCAAAGATGAGCTGGAAAGACTAGAAAATCGGTGTTTGGAGGTCTTATATTCTCCAATAAGAAATCCAAATTCCACCAGACTTGCAAACGCAATCCCTAAGTTGGTTTTTAACACTTCAGGCTTTCTTTAATAGCTGGGCACCCAGAACTGTTGAGGTCAGTTGTATTCTTCTGGCTCGTAATTTAGGGTATACATCAAGAAACATTGCAGCTTAAAGAAGAAAAGACAGTATGATATATTATCAGTGGTCAGGGGGTAAACTATCTCTCTGAAGATTTTAAAGTAGAGGGTGAATAGCTATTTTCAGGGATCTTTGAACCGTTTGTCTGGAAGGGATCACATAGGAAGATTCTTTGGGGCTTCCTTTCAACCTTATAATTATATGTCACATACTTTCAATGTGAATGAATGTTGAAAAACTGTCTCTGACAATGACCAATGGTCTTCTCCTCAGAGACCTCCTGGACAGAAAGTATGGCGCCTTCTTCAGAACTCCTTATTTAGTGCCTCTCCAGAAGATCTTCCTTTATTTCCTCAGAAATCTCTCATCTTTAGGTCAATTTTATCGTTTATACCTGGTAGTAGTAATTAAAAATCTTTCATTGCTTTTCTCATTGAAATCCTTTTTATTTTGAAGTCAACTACTATTTATTCCTTAGCCTTCTCTCTTCTAGGCTAGCCTATAAATTTCCTTTGTTTTCTCCTATCATTTTTCTTGGTCAGACAAGACATCCTTTAGACCACATTTTCTCTTGAGGAATCACTGCGCAAGCTGGGCACAACATTAGATTTTTTTAAATTGAAGATGTTTCCTTCATGTTTAGTTCATTGAAGGTGCTTAATGCCTGCAATTCATTCTCAACTGAATAAGTGTTGACTTTATAAGTATCTGTCTTAAGGTAAAACACTATATGATTATGTACTGTGATTTACATTTTAATAAAATTTGACTTCCTTTTCCAATGACTTCAGTGCTGGCTCATGGTTAACTCATGGTAAGTTAGGCCACACAAAGCTTTCCTCATTGCTTTTGCACCCTGTAACCAGTAAGTCTTCTTCCTTCCGGAATTTAAAGCCTGCCAATTTCGGGAAGAAAATAAACTTACTCTGACATCATCACTCTAGTTAGTAAATTATGATTCAATGTACTAAAAGTAATAAAACTTATGTTGTAAGTTTAGTAGACTCAATTTACATTATAGCTTTCACTTATTCCTTCTACTCATACAAATGGCTCTAAGGAGAAGCAAATATTTCTTGAATGAATGAACGGATAAAAGAAATATTGAACAATATTTGAAGTAGCTCCATGGAGAGAAATTATAAGTGGGGTGTGGCACCACATATCAATAAAAAGGCTTTTCTCCAGATTCCACATACTTTTGGAAAAAAGGGTGGCCATCCTCTGTAGATTTCTCACTTCAGAAAAGTAGAAACGAGGGAAAGAGGAAGGGAAAATGAATAATAGCTACCATTTTTTTGTGCCTGTTCTTTTAACAAATCTCTGAATTCTCCTAATGCCTTCATTAGCTAAGTATAACTACTCTCATTTTACAGGTGAGAAGACAGAGGCTCCAGAAGCTAATCACCCCCAGGTAAGCAGTACCCTGTATGAAGCTTATGTCCTCTGACTGTGCCTTGCTGCTCCCATAAATTGAGACAACGCAGAGCTGTTAAAAAAGCAGAAACACTTCGCTTTACAACTTGGACAGCAATTTAAACTATAGACAAATACTAGGTGGACACTATAAAGACTTAAAGGATGCATTGGACATGGTTAAGGAAGGAGAGCCATGAGTCAAAATAGAAATAGAGTTTTTTGTTTCTACACACAGACGTTTCTCAGCTTCCCATAGAAATGGAAACCATCTATGGTACATGAAATCCAAGCAATACGTCATCATGGTACATAAATAATATGGATTTAGTTTAGAACTTTTGGATATTATAATTGAGTATAGGTTTCTTCTGGCATAACAGGAAGTGTCAATACCCCAAATAAGATGTTGAAGACAGATTATAAATAAATAACTCAGAAAAAGCCTCCCAAACAATTGCACCCACCAGAGTCTTCTCCCTAAGTCCAGTGTGTGCAGAACACACACCAGTGTGACTGGGGAGAGTAACTTTAAGTCTAAATGCCTATATTTTCATCTATATTTGTTAATCGTGCCCTCCTTGAGTTGGGGTAAAGGTGGAAAAATTTTAAATGACTTCCTGCTGAGTAGCCAGAAGTGTGGGGAAGTGAAAATAAACAAAAAAAGAATTCATTGGATAAACAGACGATGACCATGATGTCAGTGGAATTTGGGAAAGAAGCTCTGATGTGACTAATTTATTCATTTACCAAAAGCAGTGTGTTCTGAGTTAAGAAAAATAGTACAAGACAAAAATCCTTTCAGTATATGATTACTGTCCTCCAAGAACCTAAAAGGAAAAATATTAAGCAGCAGTTAAACCAGCCTGTGAATATGTGCTAAAGAGAGGAAGGGATGGAAGTGCAAGAGGGTGCATCAGACGTAGGTGAGCTCATGCGGAGATGGACTCTCTCCAGACTTGCCTCTGAGGAGAGACACTTGAGCGGCTTCTTACTGATTTGCAAAGATCAGAGCTGCTTATTAGAGACTGGGGTTCAATCTAGCCTCTGGGTATGTTTTCTCTGACTCATCCAATTTTTAAACATTTTTAATTAGTTGTAAATATTTTAAAATTGGGGAAGTTTACAGCAAATCCCAGAGTTCTGGCTTCTCTTGAAAAATTTTAGGACCTGGTCACTTTGGGTCTGCATTTCTTCATGGCCTGCCGGAGCTGTGGCGTTTGAGTTTGTCATCTTGATGGGGAGACAAGGGAGAAGCAGGCAGAAATGATGGGCAGAAAGGCAATTAGCCAGGGGCCTTCAGACTAATCTGAATAAGACAGAGGATTTCCAGGGAGAAAACTTTGAAAAGACAAGTTGGAACCAAAGTGAGGGCATTTTCAAGGTCAGCATAAGCAATTTGGATTTTATCTGATAGTTTCCTCACACCATGCTTCCATGGAATGTGTTTATTTTGTGACTTGTACCGAGGTGTTCTGAGGTTAAAAATCAAATAATGTCAGATTTTTTCAGTTTGCTGAAAATGTAATGAATGAGTATTCTTCCCCCAATTTTGGGGGCAATTTTTCTATCCAAAAATATTTTCTTTAAACGTTTGACACCCACTGCTACAGCTCCTCTGCTAGCAAAAGTTTGTCAGTGTCAACAGATGAAAAAGTAGCAAAGGATTATTTACCCCAAAATGTAGAATTAGCTAATCGGGTTTACTGTAATAGCTTTTTTCTTAAGAACTTGTTCTCACAGTTTATATTTTTGTACTACATAGTCACAGAGTCTGCTGCAAATATTACTCTAGCCTGAATGATTAATATTTCATGATTTTCTGCAAAGAGCACAGTTTTTCACTAAAGGAAAGGGAGTTAAGATTTTTGAGCCTCTACCAAGTGCCAGGTGCTAGGATAACTGTTTCCCATGTAATATCTCATTTTATCCTCTCAATAAAAAGCTGAAGATTAGGGAACAAAGGCTCAGAGAGGACATGCATTCTGCCCAAGGATGTGGAGCTAAGAAAGTGGGGCTTCGGAATTTAACCCCAGGTCTAGCTGGGGCCAAAGTCCTTATTTTTTCCATTTATGACGTCCGTGAAGTAACAGGACTTCCAGTTACTCTTCAACTTAATAAGTTTGAGAATCATGACTGTAAGCAATGATGTTAGCTGTTGACTATTTTGTTCTTTATTTTTATTTTTTGACAAGCCAGTGTCCTGTATTTTGAGAGTGGGTTTGGTATTGCCATACAGGACTGATGATGGAGAAGAGCAAGTGCAGCAAGTTTCCTGAGGCCCTGAGGATAAGTGGTACCCAGAAGCAACACACTCCGTTCCAGCCCTCTCCCCCCATCCAGGGTTGATATTTGCCGAGAAATGAATACATACGTAAGCAAAACTTGGGAACACTTTTATGCACGCCATGCACAACAGATGGAAAGTTAGTAACTCAGTACAAAATTGGAATAGAAACATTCTCTGGCATCTAATGGCCCCTCATAAGTTGGTGCCTTGAGGATACACATACTTCTTTATACCACCTTTGCCTCGCCTCTGAGTGGACAGACTAACCAGAAGGTAATTACAATGTGTTAGAAGAATAAAATAACAGTCTGCCTGAGGACTCTAGTAGCAACTAAACAAAGAAATAAAAGGATGGGAGTGGGGTGAGCTGAATAACGGCCCCCAAATGTGTCCATGTTCTAATCCCTGGACCCTGTGAACATTACCTTACATGGCAAAAGGGACCGTATGGATGTGATTAAGGGAAGGAGAGAGGATCCTGGATTATCCAGGACGACAGTTCTTATAAGAGGGAGATGTGAAGAGTCAGAGCAGAAGGTGATGTGAGGTTGAAAGTAGGGATTGAGGTGGTGTCTTCTGAAGACGGGGGCGAGGGGGGCCATAAGCAAAGGAACACAGGTGGTCACGAGAAGCTGAAAAAAGGCAGGGAACTGGATCTTCCCCTCAGAGCCTCCAGAAGGAGCCAGCCCTGCTGACACCTTAACTTATGGCCAGTGACACCGATTCCAGATTTCTGAACTGTCAGAATTGTCAGGAAATAAATTTTTGTTGTTTTAGACCACTAAGTTAGTGGTAATTTTTAATAGCAGCAACAGGAAACTCACATGGGGCGTGAAATCTCTCAATGAAGAAAAATGAGATTTGAAAACGATTGTCTTCGAGTGGGGAGGAAATGGCCAAAGATAATATCAATGTGTCAGCGCTGAGGAGCATGACCTACAAGGCAACATCTGTGCTCCAGGGTAGGCGTGCAATCAGAGAGAGGTATGTGGAGGGTGCAAAGTTACTGGCATTGTTCTTTGTCTTAAGCCGGGTGGCAGGTACATGAGTATTGGTGTTACTGTTTTTATTATAAATATATATCTAAGATTTATATACATATAATATATGTTTATATAGACAATTTAAAAAATCAAGTTTGAGTGATTGAGAAAATGATGTTACCAGTACTAGTAACATTGAACTTCAGGGGGAAAACTGGGAGACATCTAAATAGCTTAAGGCACATGTTATTCATCAAATACGCGGTACTTAACTAAACTCATTTATAGTGGAGACTTGATGGTCATTCCTAGGAGTTCTGCGTGGATGACAGTTTGAGGTAACAGTTTTAAGAACTTAATAACGTGCCAAACACTGGGCTATGTGCTTGACCAGCATTTTTGCATGAAATCCTGACAAGCTGGAGAACTATATTGACA
Source organism: Balaenoptera borealis (assembly GCF_965194805.1). Classification (NCBI taxonomy): domain Eukaryota; kingdom Metazoa; phylum Chordata; class Mammalia; order Artiodactyla; family Balaenopteridae; genus Balaenoptera; species Balaenoptera borealis. The sequence continues at coordinate 170,314,370 of NC_138866.1, read as the reverse complement.
GAGACCCCAACACAGTCACCAGAAGCCAGGAGCAGCCTACTTGCGTTCAAAGCTTTGCTCTGCCACATACTAGCGCTGGGACCTCAGACAAACTGCTTAGTCTTTCTGGGTCTCTGTTTCCTCATCTGAAAAATCAGAGGAGTGATAATAGTAGTACCTACTTCATAGAGTTGTTATAAGTAATAAATGAATACCTCATACAAAGCCCTTTGAAGAGTACCCAGTACATTGTAAAAATCAATTACTATAACGACTATTATGAACAGAAAACCTGAGACTTAGACAAGACAATGAACATAACCAAGAAGATCCAGCTAGCAAATGGTAGAACTGGAATTCCAACTCAGGCAAACTGTGTGAGCACTGGTGGGTAGAGCTAATCCAACTTAACAAACAGTAAATTCAGTGTGAACGAATCAGCCCAGCAAGATTTTTTTTAACCTCTTTGAACTAAAATTGTTCTCCTGGTCTGTTGAAGTTAAAAATATTTTTTTCTCCCCTAATTAATTGTGTTTGATCAGTCAGACATAATCTTATTCTCTTGATTTTTTCAGAAGAGCAAAATAATGATAATCCATAATTTGCTTAAAAGATACAGGTAGAGTTCCCCCTTACTGCTAAATTGTTTTCGTTGTATTCCTCAACTGTGGAGAGAAAAATATGAAAGATCCTTAAATACTTCTGTAAGGAGAGGGAAAAAATGAATTCGTGCTATTTTGGCCTCTCCTTTAGAGGCCAATAATAGTTAAAATTAATGGTGTGACCAACTTGATATTTTTATTAAAAATAATATGAACTCCTGGGTTCCATCTGCTTTTTCCATACAACGAGGAATTAGCCAAGGCAAGAATTAGTCTGTGCAGAAAGATTTTTTCAATCTTAATAATTTTCTAATAATTAAGACTGACATTAAAGACTTCGTTAATTTGTGTAGTTTTAAAATTTCAAATCACTGGGAATTTTAATCAAATACGATTTGTCTGAGTAAAACTAGCTTTTCTAGTTGAGAGATAGAAGTGACTTCTGTGACTCTCCTGTCCAACTCTCGGAGCTCCTTATTAGCTCTTTTTATATTTGTAAAAATGTGCAATTTTTGAAGAAATACATATTGAAGGAATCCAGATACCACTTTAAACTGACTTCAAATAGCACAAATTCAATTATTTTTTCTTCAGTGGATCAAAAGAGCTTTTTGTCCTTCCCTCCCAACAGCTCCCAACATACACACAAACACGCATATCAAACCAAGTGGTTAACTAGCTGTTGGCTGTTGCAGAGACTTGAAAAGTAATCTAAAGCCTGTAGGTTGAAATGAAAAATCATAGCTCTAAGGCTACTTATTCCAACTGTGCCTTCAATCAAATGTAATCCAACCTTTTTCTTGTTATAGTAGTGTTCAAGGCAATATAGCATCAGTTCCTTTTCATTCTTCAAAGTTCTCCAGATAATTTTTACCAAGTTTAGTTCATGATTGGCAGCTTTAAGAACATCCAAGGATTCACTACACGAATAAGTCAAGGCCTCATCTTCTTGCCTCTAGGACCACAATGTGAAACTGGTTCGGGAGGCTCTCCTCATAGCCTTGTGCACCTAATTTCCACCAGATCTGATGCCATTACGACTTCAGAAACCAGCTGCCCTGAAGAGGAGAAGACCAAAATAATAGCTCTTGATTTGTAGCTTGGAGGATTTTTAGATTCCTTTATATGTGAGAAACATTTAGGGGAGTCTTGTACTACCAAGAAGAGAATCGTTAGACATCACTGAGAGCTAAATAGTCCAGCAGGAGGGTGGAGGGCAGAGGGAGGGCAGATGTGTTTTTACTTGAGAGTTTCATTTTGGTTCTTGTGTTCAGAACTTACCAAGGATGTTTATCTGCCCCTGCTCAGCCGTTGTCTCTCATGGGGGAAGGTGTTGTACGTACTCTTCATTAAGAGAAGCTGCAGTAAAGAGGTTTTTATTGCTAAGGGAATGCTTCTTCAACGATAAGCACTGAATTTTCAGCTGCTGATTAGTGAGAGTAGCGGTAAGTGAAAGACTTTAATGTTTTTATTTACTATTGTAGTAATGGAGCCAGCACGGTGGAAATGATCTCCAATAACTTCCCTCTTTTCCTTGAGCCCTCCCTGGGGAAAACGCTTCAAAGAACTTTGCTAACAAGTGTAAAACCCACTCATATTTCAGATGAAGGGAGACACATTACTAGTAAGACTTATCTTGAGCTAAACAGAACAGTTGCTAATAAAGTTAGTATTGTAATATGACAGTCTAAAGAGATATCCTGTATTAAATCTTATTTCCATTTCTTCTCCCTAATCCATATATCTCTTTCTTTCACCTTCTTATATCTTTTATACCCTGTGTTGTGGCACAATTCTCCATAGCGATTACGTATCTGTGATAACATTTACGTATCTGTGATAGCGATTACTTATCTGTGATAGTATTTGTTCCAGACTACGTTTTGAAGGATGCTTGTATAGCAGACACCTTGGACACTAGAAAGAGCATCTCCATCTGGGTCAGAGGGCAGATTTGTATCATGACTAGTATAATAAAATAATATCTCCCTCTGGGGCAAATGCTAAGCAGATTTGCTTGTAGACCCTCTTTATAAGATTGGGCATTTTCTAATCTTGGGGATCCTCAGCTGGGACACAGACCCACTGGATGTCTGGCACACACCTGCGTCTGTCTCACTGCCCCTGCAAAACTTGGGGGACAAGGGGGCCAAAATGAACATGAACCTCATGCTGCCCGTGTGCTGTGAACGATAATGGCCTTTATCTCTGACCTAGGAGTCTCATGAAACTGTGTTAGCTTGAAAACAATAAAATTTCAGACCCTTTTCTATTTTATTCTCTTTGTTCTCGTTATATGTTATTCCTCCTCTCCTGATTTCAGAACGGAAATGTCCAGTACTTTTCTCAGGAGCCCTCTGACCCAAGGTATGTTGACAAATGCTTGCCTGTGTTAATTAACTCAACGGGAGAATTCTTTTACAAAGTAGACATATATCAAATCATCACATTTATACTTTAAATATCTTACAGTTTTATGTATCAAGTATACTCAGGTCACATGGGGTGTGTGTTTATCAATTTTAAATAAATGAATTCGGACATTTCCATTCTGGCCATACTAAGGTAGGCACACACAGGCTGGTTTTACCCCACAGGACTTTATATGTCCAAGGCCTAGAATTTTGTAGTTTGCCCGAGTCTTCAAATATTGCCAACATAAGCTGCACTCTCCAAGGCTTGGTCTACCAAGGTTCCCATTTAAGGGACTGGAACGTTTTCAGAAATCTAGAGCTGATGTGTCTGATCAGCCTGAGACCAGACTGAACTCCTCCGGATCAGGTCAGCTTAATGGAGGGTGCCCGTGGGTTATTTATCTTCAGAGAGAAAAATATGCTAGATGAAATCCTTTATTTTCTAATTTCCTCTTTTTCTGGGAGGGAGATGAAGGCTAGCTGGTCACTCTCCTTCGTCTATGACTCATATTTATGGGCCTTTAATCATCACTGTGATTTTCCCCTGGGTTGATTCCAAAGTCTCCTCTTTCTTCTCTGGCTGAGAGCTCATAATTGGGTATTTGCGCTTCCCCACGCCTGGGATTCTCTTCTTCAGATTCTTCCCATGCTTCGCTCATTCTCATCCTTCAGGGCTTAGCTTAAACCACACTCCGCAGAGAGGCTGCCTCTCTAACAGACCCCAGCCACAGGGGACCCCGCAGGCTCCACCACCCAGCTGCCAAGAGAGGGCGCCATGCTCACCTAACTGCTCCTGCCGTGCCCTTCAGAACCAGGCTTGGCTGGCAGGGCCTAGGTCCCATACCTTCACCCTGGCAGCAAAGAAATTTGGAAGGATCCATTAGTTTCTACTTTAGGAACAGAATGCATAATGTAGTCTACTCTCAATCAGAGAAAGTGTGTCCCAAAATATTAAGGAACTACATGCATGATAATTGACCTCTCTATGATGGGTATGAGTCCTATAAAGAAAAATGTGGGTGGTAATTTCAAACAGAGAAAGTAGCACGAATAAAATTTCAAACGATGTACTGCCCAGGGGATCATGTATAGAACTCACTGACTGAATTCATGTAGATAAAGTCTTGAAGATACATCTGGATCAGTGAAGAAAATGTTGAGTGACGGTATTAATAGGATGCATGACCTCGAACTTGATTTCTGAGATTTTTGGAGACCTTGCTGATAGAAGCTGGAAAAAGAGTCATGAAAAGCTTACAAGAAGTTTTCTCCATGCATGAGAGTTGAGACTTCAATCTACCTGTGGGGCAGACTGACTCTTCCTTTGGTCTGGAGAGGAAATCAGCTCCACCAGGATAACGAGAGTGAGTTTAATCCTGTAGATGATAGGGAATCTTTGAAAGGATTTGAACAGGAAAATGACATTATTCACAACATGCTCCCTAAGATTAAACCAGGGAGATGAAAGCTGGATAAGAGAAAGAGACTCAAGGCATAAAGCAGCACGATACTCAAGATTGATGATTTCCTCTGAAATATCTGTGTTTGTGAGAAAAATATCAAACTACAAAATATCAAAAATAACAAAATATCAAACAACTTCAGACAATCATATACCGGTTATTCCATCAGTGGACAATGTTAATGCTAATGGAATAATTTCATTGTGTAAAAATGAAAGGCACTTGATTAATTTAGTGTAAGGAGACCTCACCATGGTAAGAATCAAATGTACATTGAGTCTGACCCAAGTTCTAGGTCTAATATTTTAGGAAATACAGCACATGAGGACTAGGGAAAGTTAAACGCTAGCTTTTCCTTCTGGTCTCATCTTTCCCTGTTTAGGGCATCAGGTCATGTTCTGTGAGGACTGACCTTTTTTCCAGACAGTGTCAACATCTGAGAGTCGCCCTCTGGTTTGCCCTGGCTTGTTCCCGCTCTCTGCCCTTTCCATGGAAGAACGAAGAAGGCAGTACGAGATCCGCAGACAGAGTGGTTTGCTGCCTGTATCTCCAATCCTAGCTCCACCTTCAGCAATTTATTTAATCCCTCTGTTTCCTCAGTATCATTTTCAGTAAAATACCAATAGAGCCTCCTCATTAATCCGTGCCTATGTCAGGCCCTGTTCTAAGCACATATAAAGCTCCAAGGTCAGGGCCAAACACAGAGGGAGTCAACACTGTTACCATTATTTTGTTATGGGGCCAAGAGCAGGAGGAAACTTCCATCCCAATCCCCTCTTTCTGTTTTCCCATCTCAACGTTTGTCCATGAAAATATTACCTCATATTATGGCTGTCAACTGCCGTATCATATCAGCTGCCAGGACAGGGATGTTATTAACGTCTATTTTGGTTTTTACTTCCTCTTTTGAAACTGTTTTATAAATGACATATTGTACGTCCCTTCAAAGGTCACCCCAAAGGAAGTGAGACCAACTAGACAGAGGAGGACAACAGCAATTAACCACTATTCTCGCACGGCTCGCCCAGCCATTGTGTCTCCCTGAACCCAGAAAGCAAGGATTCTGGATGGGAAAGTAAAATCCTAGGCTGCTGCCCATGGCGAGGATGTTAAAATGCCTGGGGGATCAGCTTAGTGTGGAATGCTCTATGGTGAATTTTTTAAAATCTGGAGGATGTGTAGATACAGGAATGGTTTAATTCTCAGCAATTAGTGCAGCGGGACGTACATTCCCAAATGTATAAATGCAACAGCAGCTCATAATTTACTCCATTAAATGCTAAAGGATGCTGAGTGTCACTGCCTTTGAAACAAAGCATCAAGAACAACAAAACCTCTTGGAAATGTGGCTGTTGAACAGTTGGCTAAGTTCACCCACAAGCGAAGTGGGTGCCTTTTTCAAATTTATGCCTCAGAAATATTTCAATTTTATATGTGTATTGACTTTTTTGTTTTGTTTGTTTGTTTTTTGTTTATTTATTTTTTTAATCAGTCATCAGTTTTATACACATCAGTGTATACATGTCAATCCCAATCGCCCAATTCAGCACACCACCACCCCCACCCCACTGCGGTTTTCCCCCCTTGGTGTCCATACGTTTGTTCTCTACATCTGTGTCTCAACTTCTGCCCTGCAAACCAGATCGTCTGTACCATTTTTCTAGGTTCCACATACATGTGTTAATATACGATATTTGTTTTTCTCTTTCTGACTTACTTCACTCTGTATGACAGTCTCTAGATCCATCCATGGGTGTATTGACTTTTGAGATCACATATAACTGATCTATATGGCAGATGCCAACAAGATAATATATTGATGGTCTTTGTATAAGAAGAGGACAAAGAGCTAAATGTATGTAACAGAAGAAAAGTAACCAAACAAACTTGGACAAAGAAAAAGAGGATGTGGATAGAACTAAGGTCAAGGACCTTGTACATTTTCCCATCTGGTACAGGTTGGTTCTTCTTTTTGTCTTTACTAAATATTGAATACATTCAAATACGTATTTCTAAAACATGTGAAGTGTCTAAATATTAAGCATAAAACACACACATATACAGCCATATTTATAATTGACTCAGAGATATTTCAGGTTTGGTTCCAGATCACCACAATAAAGCAAATATCGCAATAAAGCAGGTCGCAGGAACTTTTTGGTTTCCCAGTGCATGTAAAATTTATGCTTACATGATACTGCAGTCTATTAAGTGTGCAATAGCATTATGTCTAAAAAAACAACATACACACCTTAATTAAAAATACTTTATTGCTAAAAAAAATTCCAGAACAATTAACAATGGTAACATAAAAGATCACTGATCACAGATCAACATAACAAATATAGTAATAATAAGAAAATTTGAAATATTGTGAAAACTACCAAAATGTGACGCAGAGACTTGAAGTGAGCAAATGCTGCTGAAAAAATGGTGCTGATAGACTTGGTCGATGCAGGGTTGCCACAAAACTTCAGTCTGTAAGAAATGCAATATCTGAGAAGTGCAATAAAACAAGGCGTGCCTGTATTTTTCACCCAGTGTAAGAGGTAGAACAAGAGGAAGCACCTAGAAGCCCCCATGTGCTCCTCCTCCATGTTCCTCCCACTCCATCCCCCAACCCCTAAAGGTAACACTGTCCTGAACTTTAATAGTTTTCTGGTACATCGGTCAATCCATGGACATTTTGGATTTTCCAAAAGAAATAGGAACACCTGTTGTTAATTAACTATCATTTCTGAGCTTCACTATCAAAAAGCAGAGCTGATGGATTTTGTGAGCATCTTATAGCCTCATGAAAAATTTATTATTAATCTGCATCTAAAATGAAATCTGACTAGAGAAGCTGACATGAAACTCAGAATTAAAAGTAAAAGAATATTAACATTAAAGGAGAAAAGGTAAAGAAGTTTCAAGGAAAAAACTCTATAGACACATATACATGTAAATATTTGCCAAATGTAGAATTTATAATGAAAATGCGACAAGCTGAACATTTTTTTCTTGTTACACAGTACTGGAACTCTGTGGAAACTTGAAAATAAAAGAGCCCAACTATGAAGTCATTATGAAGGTTTTTGCATAAGTGTTCTTAAGTTACTAAGGCAGCTAAATGAAGCACAAATAATGAACTAAAAGATGGGCAATTAATGTTCTAAAAGATGTATGATCTGAGGAGCAAGAAAGCATTTCTTTTAATAAGAAAGCATACTTCTTAGAAATGAAATTGAAAAAGCAGTTCTCTGAAAATCATTTAAAGTATTTTCCCAGAATTGAAACCACCCTGGCTCTGGTCTTCAAAAATCTCTAAATAAACAGAGCTGCTTTTCTTAACATGAAATGTGATTCTCGACAAGAGAACTTGGTGATTATTATGGAAATGAAATGCTGTACATTTTTCTAAATGTGAGTATATATTTATATCATATTCATTTCCCTTTGATAATGTTGCTGTTTTTTGACAACATGAAATTTTAAGCATTCGAATGTCATAATTTGAATGCAGTTGGAAGTTTCATTATGCAGCTGGCAAATGCTAGGCATTTATGCTGGTAATAAAGGAGGGGCCCAGGCAATCATTTCATGAACCTCTTGTTGATTGTGTGTTTGTATAAGCAGCTGATCAGAAAGCACAGACCTGTAGTGGGAATAGCTCACACAAGGTAGTGACTCAGGAATCATCGACTTATTTCACCGTTTACATCAATTGATATTAATTGTTTAACCTATTGGATATTAATACTCTTATTCAACATTTGATCTGTCAGAGTCAAATAGATATAATTCCAATCACTGGTTTAACATTTGCCCATTAATTTAAAGTCAAAAGGGGGCTTCCATGGTGGCGCAGTGGCTGAGAATCTGCCTGCCAATGCAGAGGATACGGGTTTGATCCATGGCCCGGGAAGATCCCACATGCCACGGAGCAACTAACTCCGTGCACCACAACTACTGAGCCTGCGTGCCACAACTACTGAGCCTGCGCGCCTAGAGCCCGTGCTTCGCAACAAGAGAAGCCACCGCAATGAGAAGCCCGTGCATCGCAACGAAGACCCAACACAGCCAAAAAGAATTAAAAAAAAAACAAAGTCAAAAGGGTTTTATTATTTTCTAGATTTAGTTAGAATATGTTGATGTGTCTCAGGCAGCGGTCCCCAACCATTTTGGCACCAGGGACCTGTTTTGTGGCAGACAATTTTTCCACGTATGGGGGCGCGGGGATGGTTCAGGCGATGCGGAGCAGAGGAAGCTTTGCTCACTCGCCTGCCGCTCACCTCCTGTTGTGCGGCCCGGTTCCTAACAGGCCGCGGACCGCTACGGGTCCACGGCCCAGGGGTTGGGGACCCCTGGTCTAAGGTAGACAAAATTGAAAGCAGATGTGGGAGTAAATTCTCAGCTCAGATGATACCACCCGTAGGGCTTTGCCTATTTCTCTCCAGCAGAACTACCCGCGAAGCCGGGGACCTCGTCCAGGACTCTCCCAGCAACCACTGCTGTTCATGCCGTCAGTTTCTCTTCACTCTGGTCCATCTTCATTTTTATTTCTAGAGTCACAAACCCACAAGGGAGTCAGAGCGCATCACTTTCTTGCTGGAAATTCTCCTCTGAGTCCCTGTTACCTACAGAAGAATGCCAACATTCTTCCCAGTCTGGAACAAACACCACGGCAGCCTCATCTCCACCGGCCGATGTAACACTGACCCTCCCAGCTGGATGGATTGTCTCACCTTCCACAATGGTGTCAGACACCTTATGTCTTCACGCGCTGCAATATGACCTCTAAATTGTGGCCCACAAATGTAGTTCCACCTGGAACCTCAGAATTTGACCTTTGAAGATTTTTTTTTGATGCGGACCATTTTTAAAGTCTTTATTGAACTTTTTTACAATATTGCTTCTGTTTTATGTTTTGGTTTTTTGGCCGCAAGTCATGTGGGATCTTAGCTCCCTGACCAGGGATTGAACCTGCAACCCCTGCATTGGAAGGTGAAGTCTTAACCACTGGACTGCCAGGGAACTCCCTTGACCTTCTTTGGAATACGTATCCTTGGAGATAAGGATCTTAAGATCTTTCTGGATGAGGGTGGGCTCCAGATCCACAGACGGGTGTCCTGTAAGAGACAAAACACAGAGACAAACGGAAGGAGAAGGCCGTGTGAAGATGGAGAGAGAGACTAGAGTAATGCACCTATAAGCCACGAACGCCAAGGATTGCCAAATGCCATCAGAAGCCAGGAGAGAGACAAAGAGTGGATTCTCCCTGAGAGCCTCCAGAAGGAACCAACCTTACCAATACCTTGATTTTAGATTTCTGGTCTCCAGAACTGTAAAAGAATACATTTCCATTGTTTTAAGACACTGAGTTAGTGATAGTGCCTTATGTAAGGCAGACCTAGGAAACTAGGACACCCTCCCTCTGCTCGTGATGTCCGCTCTTTTTTCCATGAAGCAAATGCCTTCCTCAAGACCGAGCTCAAATGCCTTAATTCATGGCAGAGGAGTAAGAGGAGGTTGGTATATTTTCTTGATAAAAGCAGTATTTATACCCACATCCTCCCATATGCCAGGTTAGGCATGGCGCTTCTCAGCCACCTGCTAAGTCCCAACTCTTGTGCCAGGGGAATATAGTTTTTCTAGAGGCGGGGACAGTTTTCAGTAGTCATTTTCAGTTCCAATAGAATGTTCAACTGGTATTTATTGAGCACCTACTATATGCCTGGGACTATCGGATATATCTTCTAGTCTACTTCGGCCATCCCTGAGGTTAGCTAGAAGGGAGTGGGAAAAGAAAGGGATACAAACTCATACAAATTTTGTGCTACTTATGTGCCAGAAATGCTGTGAGATGCTTTAATAAGAACAATGTTAAAAGTACTTCTGCATTTGAACTCCATCAGTTGGAGTTCTTTAGCTGTAAGCATCAGAAACTTAAGTTCTTTACCTTAAACATATCAAAACATAAAGAAAGAAAGAGAAAAAAAGATATTGGAAAAATAAAATGTAAAGCTGAACAACTACTGGATTTAGAAAAGGATAGGAACGAGGGAAATTCCAGGGATTTAGGTAGCATTTATTTATTCATTCCTTCACATAATATAGTTTTTATTATTTATGTGCTAGGCGAACCCCTTTCTCAATAAACAAGACAGAACAAGTACCCGCCCTCTCCCATATGAGAGAGTAAAAGAAGTAAACCAATAAACATACACAGAAATTTCATGTAGTGAAAACAGCAATGAAAGAAATAAAGCAAAGAAAAGGGATAGAGAGTGACAAGGCAGGGAAATATGGCGCTAAAATGGAGCTATTTTAAACGGCGTTGCCAGGAGGATTGTCTCTGAGAAGGTGACTTTTGAGCAAAGACCAGAATAAGATGTGAGAGAGGACCACAGAAGTGTCTTGGGGGAGAACGTTCTGTTAGAGAGATAGACAATAGCAAAAGCACTCAAGCAGGACTCAAATTGAAAAGCCTCAGAAGGCCAGAGTTGCTGGACAGAAGTGGAAATAGACAATAGGACCAGTTATTTGCAAATTTTGTTGCCATGTTTATGTTTAGATGTGTTTATATAGTAATAACAAAAGCTAACACTCATCTAGCATTTACTAGGCACCAGGCAGTGTTCTAGGTGCTTTATTCGTCTTAACTCATGAAGACTCATGACAATCCCAGGAACAAGCTACTTTTACTATCCTTATGTTTCTGATAAGTAAACTCAAGAATCGAGAAGTTGCATAAATTGTCCACCACCACGTGGCAAGGAACTCAAATGCAGACTCCAAAGCGGATAGTCTGGCAACAGGACCTCTGTTTCAACCACTTTGCTGTTCTTCTTATGTGATAATAGCTGGGCTTCAAAATGTTAGTTGTGTCATTTTTAAGTTACTAGCAGAATGTGTGTAGAATGGGCTGGAGCGAAAGGGGATAAATTCATTTTTATTTGAACTTGAAATCGCCAACTGTGTTTCTGTCTGGATTTCTTTTAATCTCCCATTGATCCATGCATTTAAATCTTGGGATTGAATTTTAGATCAGCAGGGCACACGGATGAAAGCCAGAGTAAGGTTTGGCATACATTTCAGCCACAACAACAAGAAGCCAAAATGCTCTTTGGGGGTAATTAGTACCCTCACCTCTGTGTGTGTTCTCAATAAGTCCAGTTATCCCAGAGCTCAGACTACTTCCAGGAGATAATTAGGGGCTGCTGAAAGCTGCATTAACTCTGCCAAGCCACAGGGGCATTGTAAATGACTACGTCTCAGAGAGACTTATCAGCTTTCAGCAACTTGCAACACCTCAGCCTAATTCCCAGAAGGATCGAACATGGACTGCTTGTATTATTACATGCTCATTTGTAGGCTTTGAACCTCTTTTTTTTTATGGAGACTGATGTCATTTTCAAGTCTGAAAGGCAACTTTGGGGACAGGAAGAGTTAATGCCACACATCTGGAGAAGCCTTATTAAAAGATGAGGACACAGTTTAAGGTCTGGGAAAGAGCATTCTTCCAGGCTTTTCTGATTCATGATGGTTTGTATTAATTTTACAGCCAACTTTCCTCTCTTTCTCAAATGGTCCAATACTCTTAATTAGGGCTGCAGAGCTGTTGCTTATAAAATCCCAATTAAGTACCACATATTTTTCATGTGTTATTTCTAATCCTACGATAAATGTGTTATAATAATCCGAGGAGCAAACACATAGTGAAGGCTAAGAATGTACCAGGCGTTATTCTGAGCACTTGCATGTTTTAAGCCACTGACCACGCCAACAACCAAACCTGTATGTTTTCTGTCTCCTCAGGAATGTCTGGACTACTCTTATCTAACACCAATTAGAATAGTCTTTTTCTCTTTCTAAGACTATTTGGATTTTGAGAAATAAAAAATCTAGAGAATCTCAAAGAATAATTAATGAATGCTCACAGAACCACTGCCCAGAATGACAAGTATTAACATTTCACATATGTTTAAAGACTTCTAAAATTCTTAATATTTAAACAGAGCAGGACCCTATGGTGCTTGCCCCCCATGTCCTCAGGCTGCCTTTTGTCTGTGGAAAAATGCTAGCCGAAGAATAAGTTTAATCAGAGAAGTGAGAAAATGCAGAAACAAATGAAAACAAATGAGTCCAAGTAATAACTGTTTAGTCATTAAGTAAAGTCAAGGACCTTTGGTTTCTCCTCAAGGGCTATAGATAACATTCTGAGCCATATCCTGTGAGCTGTCTTATAAATGCTTATAGAAAGCCCCACCAGGTGGGAGAAGTTAACTACATGATGACCAGACTGTAGCCATGACATATGCTGCCACAATTCCAAGAACTGGCCTCAAGGAAATGGGAACAAACTGACCCTGGAAGAAGATTAACTGTACCTAAAGCAATCAAGATGACCCTGGTCAGACCACCGCATGACCAATGTCAAGATGGCAGTCAGAGGTGAGTGTGCTGTTTCTGCATGTAGCTCCCTCCCTCCGTCTATAAAAGCTCTTGCCCCCTGGTTGAAAGCAGGGAGGAGTTGGGCTTTGGACAGGCATCCTCCTCCCACCAAACCCCGCCACTGTTGCCGCCCTCCGAAATAAAGCAAACTTTCCTTTCCACCAAACTTGCCTCTTTATTGGCGTTTGAATAGTGAGCAGCCGGACCCCCACTTTCGGTAACAATATATCTAGCAAACTTTACTATAAAGTCAGATAAGCTCCAACTCCTGTTTGTTCCCACCCACCCCCCCAGATGCCTTTCCTTCTTATCTCCCAGGGCAATGCCACACAATATGGAAAAACTGCATCATGTGTTTATATCAGTTTATGTACGTGTGTTGTATTTGCCTGTTTTAGATTCACATAACTGGTTTCATACTTGACATATCATTCTTCACCTTTCTTCACTTAACATGGTTTTTGAGATCTAGCCATATTAATTCATAAAGATCTAGCTCATTCCGTTTACCACATTTACAGGGCTCCGTCACGTCAACACACCACATTTTACTTACTCCTCCTGTAGATGGTTATTGAGTTTGTTTCTTATAGCTCGTTATTACTAATAAAGTGACTATGTACATTTTTGTAGTATCTGTATTAATTTGTATGGCTACCAAACAAAATACCATAGCTAGTTGGCTTAAATAACAAATTTATTTTCTCACAGTTCTAGAGGCTAAAAGTCCAAAATAAAAGTGTTGGCAGGTTTGGTTTCTCTTGAAGTCTCTCACCTTGGCTTGGGGATGGCCGCCTTCTCTGTGTCCCCAGGTGGCCTCTTCTCTGTGCACGTCCATCCCCAGTGTCTCTCTTTTTTCTTATAAGGGCACCAATCATACTGGATTAGGGCCCACCCATATGACATCATGTAACTTTAATTATCTCTTTAAAGACCCTATGTCTAAATATAGTCTCATTGTGAAGTGTACTGGGGTTAGGGCTTCAACATATGGATTTTGGGGAGGACACAATTTAGTGCCAATTGGAAGCAGTCTAGACTAGGGGTTCTGAGCGAGGGCATTGGAGTCAGCCTGCCTAGGTGGGATACTGACTGTCCGTGTGCTAGCCACGTGACTTTATCATGCTACTCAACCTTGCAGGAACTCACCTACAATAAAACCCATCTGTCTCTTGGGTGATTGTTAGAAGAACTACATGTAAAGCACCACACTGTGCCTCACTCAACATCAGCTACTGTGAGGTCTACTCATGTATGTTAAGTAGAGTTTATCTAGAAATGTAACTGGTCATGGAATTTCCAAGGCACAGGGACCAACTTTTCAATTTTTCTAAATTCTGCCAAACTGATCTCCGTGGTGGTTACATCAATGAACGCTTCCACCAGCCAAGTACAAGAGTTCTTTTATCCTCATATCTTGGCCAAGAAGAGATTTTTCCATCCTATAACAATATTTCTATCCATCTGATGTTTGAGGAAAAGTATGTCATTGTTTAGTACATTCTTTGATATACATCTGCTTCAGGAGGTCTATAGACCATAAGGGAAAAAATATGCAGGTGGTTCTCTACACTTCTCATAGTTAAATCCTTAGTATATGTCCAAAACAAAGACATTCCCATTACAAATGAAAACTCTCTTTGGCTAGAGTCAGGTGCAAGAAGGGAGTTAGTCAGGTGTCTCTGGTTATCCTTCTCTGATCTCTGGTTCTCTTTCCATGCTTTTAGGGATTTTTACTTCTCCTTCAGGAAATAAAGAGCATCTTTCAACTGGACACTCTCCAAAGTTCAGGAAAGTGAAGTAACACTTTCCTGGTGGCGATTTTCCTTTGGCTGAAGCATTGGCTCTCAAATTTGATTTTGTCCAAAAATCATCTGCAGAATTTGTTAATAAGGCTGGTCTCTGGCTTAGTCAGAGATTCTTATTCAACCCTGGTGTGGGGACAGGAGTCTACCTTTTTAGCAAGTACCTCTTTTGATTCATTTCAGGAAGTATGTGGCCCTCACTTTAAGGAGCACAGCTTTAAACATAAAATATTCTCTGGGTATGTTCCTAAGTATTATGTTGTTATGTGCACCCTTGTTGTAGTTTAACCTAAATAAACATCCAGCCTGCAAACAAACATTGTCATAGGCTTTGGAAGTGTGTCTTCTTGAGTCTTATGTTCTCTGTTTAATGTGACTAGGAATTTTCTAATGTTCTTTCCAGTTCTGATGTTCTGTGGTCCAGTTCTGTTACACAGCTGTCCTATTGATTGCTGGGTCTTCAGTACCACATGCAGGGACACACAATTCATAGACCATGGATCATTTAGCAGCAACAGTAACGAATTTCTCTCAGAAACTTGAAACACAGATAAATAAGGTTACCCACTGAAAGTTAAATATTTAATTGAACTTTATAATTGAACATGACAGATAAGATCATTACATTTGTAAATGTCCCCTCAGAAGGTAGAAACCCTCCCAGACTAAAAAAAAAAAAAAAAAAAAAACTGGAAGCACAAGATCTAAGTCTAATTGATGTTGAATTTAATATGATATAAAGCTGTAGCTATCAGTGTAATAACATATCTGGAGGAGATAATGTAGGGACTAAGAAGATATTAGAAAATATCAAATATCAAAGAAAAAGAGTCTAAAAACCCCAGCAAGCATCCAGCCCTTGTCCAGAGGGGAGAGTGCCCCAAAATTTAAATGGTAGTTTATCCCCATAGGAAAGCTGGTGAATTAATCAAAAACGATGATGGATGTCACTTTAATGTTAATTTTACTTTTTTTAAAAAAATACCATTTTTAGCCAATTGATGTGACAAAAAAGAGACTATATCTGGTGCTTGAGGATTTACTCACCATCATACATGGCTTGCAGAACTATAAATTGATGCAGTCTTTTTGAGAAGCAGTTGGCCCATTTTATCAAAAGCTTCAACAATGTACATTCCCATGGATTTAATAATTTCAAATTTAAGAATGCATTTAGAGGAATAGCTCAGTTATGCCAAGATTTTTTTTATAAGGGTATTTATTGCAGTGTTTCTGTCACTGTAAATATACAACCAAAGGGAATCAATTATATCCATTTTAGTATAGCCCCCCAAACAAAATCTTATTTATCCTTAAATAATTATGAGAACTATGAATAGTATTTTCACATGGTAAGCTAGAAATAATGTGCTTTCAAGTAAAACAATCACTTTATAGTGTAGCAACACAGTATAACACATTTTTTTAATTTTTAAAAATATATATCCATACACACAGAAAAAGAGTTAATGCAATACACACATATATTAAAAAGTTCCATAGTGGTTAGGTCTGCATAGTGCAATTATTGGTATGGATTTTCAAAAACCTTTTCAGTTATCTCTATTTCCTAATTTTCTGCAGTGAATATATTCATTGCGCATGTGTGTCTGCGTTTTATGGTAAAGTAAAAGTATTACTAATTTTTAACATTAGAATTTTGGTTTCAGGAATTGGTCTGTTTTGAGTTTAGTTAAGGACAGTCATTCCTTCAGCAAACATTATTTGAGTATGTACCGAGTGCCTTGGAATAATTCAGTGAAAAAACAGACCGAGGGCCCTACCCTTGTGCTTTACCTTCCAGCATAGACTCCAGCCAGCTCCTCTGAGCAAGAACCACAGGGCACGTTGACCTGGCCTGGTGCTCAGGGAGCTGAGTTTACCACTCACGTCTCCAAACCGGAGGCCCCTCCAAGAACCCGAGCCTCCGAGGGGCCCTGGAGCCCAGCCCTGTTCAGGGCTCCCCAGCTAGTCACTGATGGTGGCACAGGCCACTCTATCTTCCAAACTTTTCACAAAGGACCTATACTTTTATAAGAAAAACACACAAAAATAATGTTATTAAGTAAAAGAGAATGTGTATTTTTAACATTCCACATACTCTAAAGCCTGGCGAGCCTCACTGAGTTAAAACTCCACTAATAACAATTTTATTTATGATAGGATCGGAACTGCTTTTGTGCTCCAAGCCAGAAAAAAAATAAATCATTAACCCCTTCCGTAGCATTTCATTTACTGATGAAATTCTCCAGTGCTGCAGATTTGGTTGGTCTTTTTGCCCAGTGCTGAACAGCAGGCTGGTGAGTCAGCTTAGGTTTCCCACTGGCTCACCGGGAAGGAAAATTTTCTTATTTAGCAAAAAGGTATTGCCCCCACCGTGGCCACCTCCACTCCTTGGCAAACCCTTAAGAGGCTCAGGAAGTTTGCCCCACAGCTTTCTTTAAGTTTTTTCCCCTCTTTGCTTCACAGACCTAAGATTAGTTAATGGCATATTTTAATGAGCAGTTGAAACAAAGGTGAATTCAGGGGAAAATGCATCTGTTTACACCTCTACCCTAAGATGCCCTCATTAAGGACCATTTCTATTTCTTAATTCTTCCAGGCAGTGTCCTCTGCCCTTACTGTCTTATCATTTTCTAGTTATAAGTCTCAAACTTGGTCTTGTCTTCAGCTCTGTCACTTGTATTTGACGTATTTTAGCAGGTTGTCAAAATCGCCAGACCTCAGGAATAATTAAGCCACCAAAATTAAATTGGATTTAAAAAATTCTGATGGGTACTGATTGCTCACCTAAGATCTTCCCTCCTCTCCCCTCACATCTACACACTTATTTCTCCTAGATTAGGGAAACATCAACATGTCCCTCTAAGGAGTTTATATAAAAACAAGTCCCAAATTTGAGACTCATTGGGAGGAAGTCTAATTGGCGGGCTTCCTTTTAGTTCATGTTCATTTCTATCATCTATCTATCTATCTATCTACCTATCATCTAACTATCTATCAGCAATCTGCATTTTCTTACCAAATAAAATGTCTCTTGTGAAATAATTTAATACACAGATTTAAAACAAAGGATTCATGGAAAAGGAAGAAAATTCTAAGATTTCGAACTGCTAGGTTTTAGCCCCAGCATGGAGGGATAATGCCAATGGGAGGCACAGTGAAGTGTTATGGGTGAGATTTTCCTGGGAAACTACAGAACATACTAACAGGTCTCAGAGATATTAGGGTCCCCCTGAGATGACACTCCATTTTCCTCCCCTTGCCCTAGAATGTCAAGGTCTGGCATGGGCAGGAAAGATTTATTCATGCCCATGTTGAGAAGACCCAAACCATTCTGATTTCAAAGAGTTGACAAGGATCACAAAGGACTTAAAATAATGGCTAGTTCTATTAGAATAAGCTGGATTTCTGAGGGTGCCTGGAGGTGCTGAGCAAGCTCTGAACAATAGTATTGTAGATTTCAGTGATGGACATAACAATTCCTAGTGTTTTCATTAGGGACTCAATATTCTAAGCACTTTACACATTCAACAACCCGGTGACATTGACTGCAGCTAGTTCAGACCCTTGATTTTAAGCATGAGGATAATGAAGGCAAGAAAAGTTACATAACTTGCCTTAAGTGAGTCAAGTATTCAGGGGCAGAGGCTGTGTTACACCAGGTTCCCTCATTTTTAACCCAGTGTATTCTTACTACACCAGGCAAGGATCACATTTTGAGTTCCTTGTAACAGAGACATTTTGTAACAAGTCCAGGTAAGTGACATTTTTTAAGTGCTTATTTTATTTAGGTGCTTATAATGGATTATGACACTTCCCAGATGCAAGATGTCCCCAAACCTAATAAAAATAGGGGGAAAAAGAACACAGGTTGACCACTTCAGGTTAATGATTTTCTTTTTTTTGTTTTTCATTCATCTAGAGCGTTAATAATTTTAAGTGTTTTTCTCCCATCACCTGCACATTCCTCAGCTTTGCCAGGCTAACTCCACTTCCTTATGTTTCTAGGCAGGTCGGCTTTTTAATCAGACCATCCAAAGATTTTGACCAACTATGTATTGCCTTTTTTAAAAAAAAAAAATCTCAGCTGTATGGATTTTACAGCAGTGATTTTCGTGTCTGTTCTCATTTATCTCAGAAACCTTCTTGAAACTCTTTGGACAGTAAATGGTAACTTACAATAAATGTCTAAGAATGTGGCACATCAAAGCATATTTATTTTAAGTCTGCTATCATTGTTCTGCATTACATGTTGCCTAGAAGGAAGTCGCAGGCTTTTTGTCTCCAGTCGTGAGCTTAGGTCCAAAAGAGCACCAGGGATTCAATGTTTTTTGTACATTCACGATTTGGGGCTTATGTTATGATTTTAAATCTCGCAAACCGATATCGAGCAATCATGTAAGTTTTTCATTTTTGTGCAAAATAATAAGATGCCTTTTTGCAGAAAAGGTCAAGACTGAACTTGTCAAGTATATATTTTACAACTGTCTTTCATGCTAAAGAGGCCTGACTTCAGCTTGCTTATAACTGAATGACTAATGTGGATTGAAATTGATTTTATAATTACGTGACTAGATGACTTCCGGAGCTTTTATTTTGTGCCTTTGGAAACAGCGCTTGGTAAAATGAGGGAACCTCAAGAATCAAAATTATGACACATAAATATGAAAATGATGTAAAGACATAAGAAGTTTCCCTGATAATATTGTCAAAAGAACTCACCTCCAACTAGTTAGTACAGAGTTAAAAAGAGTAAATTAATGTGGTACTAATACAAAATCAAGAGGCAAAATTTAATATTCTATCATGTAGACTTCATAAATCAGTGAGAGAAAAGGATTATGAAACAAATAATGCCTGGACAATTAGTTTAATGTTTAGGCCCATTTTTTCAGGACATGCACAAAAATAAACTTTTACATCATGAAAAAGTGAAATATATTAATAATAATCAATACATAAAAATTAAGCATATTTTTTCATGAGCGTCTTATATCTCAATGGGAACTAGATGAGGAAAATTTTAAGATCAACCAATAAAATCACAAAGAAAATAATAAAGATTATTTTATTATACAAAAAATAAAAACCTTTCATATGATAATAATAATGAGCTGATAGTTATTGAGTGCTTACTAAATATCAGATAGTTGTTCTGAATGTATTATATGAGTTAACTTTTTAAAAAAATTTTTTTAACTTTTTATTTTATATTGGAGTACAGTTGATTAACAATGATGTGTTAGTTTCTGGTTTACAACAAAGTGATTCAGTTATACATATACACATGAGTTAACTCTTAATTCTCAGCAAGATCCAATGAAACAGGTATTATTATTATCCCATTCTACAGATGAGCAAACAGAGGCACAGAGAAGTTAAATCACTTGTTCGAAGTAACATGATTAGATCTTATTGAAAAGAAGATTTTAATATTAATGTATTTAGATTCATCATTCTTTTTTCATGACTGCCTATGTCTAGCTAACGCTTTTTGAGTCTTGTTTGAAAAATCTATACCCTTCTCAAGGTCAACAAGACATTTGCCAGTAAAACTAAAAGCTTCAAAGTTTTATATTTGTCACTTAAGTCCTAATCTATCTGGAATTTATTTTTGTGTTTCGGAAGAAATGGAATCCTATTCTATTTTTTTAGTATGTGTAATTATGTATCTAGCTCCATTTACTGAAAATTTTCTTCTTTTCCCCCTGATCTGCCCTGCATCACCATCATGAGTCAAATTCTATACTTTAACAGGTCTATTTCTATACTGCTTGTTATACTGGTCAATTTGTCTATCTCCACATGCTCCCACATAGTCTTAATTACTCGAGCTTCAAAACAAGTGCAGATATCAAATAAAGAGGGACTCTCTGTTGTTATCTTTCTTTTTCTAAAATATTTAGGTTCTTCTTTGCTCTTTACTCTTCTGTATACATTTATGAATACGTTCCTCAAGTGCCATGAAAAATTCTGTTGGAACTTCTACTGAATTGCTTTGAATCTATAGAGTACTTTTCAGAGGACAGATATCTTTTGGATAGATGTTATTTTCGCTCATCAAATTAGCAAAAATTTTTAAAAACGAGATGACCTAACATAAATGACAGAAAATGCAGTGTTTATTCTCATACTCAGCTTGAGGGAGTTTAAATTGGTGAAATTTTTTCTGAAAAGCAATTTGACAAAATGTGTGAGGAGCTTTAAAGATCATAACTTTAATCCCATAATTAAAATTTCACAAATCTATATTTCATAAGGAGGTAATTTGAGAATCTGTCATGGTTTTACATATAAAGGTGTTTACTAAAGATTATTAATAATTGAGAAAATTATAAATAATCTAAATATCCAACAATAGGAATGTGATTAATGAATTATAATGCATTCATTTATGGCATAACATGGAGTCTTTTTGAAGGATTTTTTAATGATATGGGAAAACACATAAAATGTTATGTGCAACAATGCTATGAGACTAGATATCAATTACAGGAAAAAAGCTGTAAAAAATACAAACACATGGAGGTTAAACAATACACTACTAAATAACCAAGAGATCACTGAAGAAACCAAAGAGGAAATCAAAAAATACCTAGAAACAAATGACAATGAAAACACGACAACCCGAAACCTATGGGATGCAGCAAAAGCAGTTCTAAGAGGGAAGTTTATAGCAATACAATCCTACCTCAAGAAACAAGAAAAATCTCAAATAAACAACCTAACGTTACACCTAAAGCAATTAGAGAAAGAAGAACAAAAAAACCCCAAAGTTAGCAGAAGGAAAGAAATCATAAAGATCAGATCAGAAATAAATGAAAAAGAAATGAAGGAAACGATAGCAAAGATCAATAAGACTAAAAGCTGGTTCTTTGAGAAGATAAACAAAATTGATAAACCTTTAGCCAGACTCATCAAGAAAAAAAGGGAGAAGATTCAAATCAATAGAATTAGAAATGAAAAAGGAGAAGTAACATCTGACACTGCAGAAATACAAAGGATCATGAGAGATTACTACAAGCAACTCTATGCCAATAAAATGGACAACCTGGAAGAAATGGACAAATTCCTAGAAAAGCACAACCTTCCAAGACTGAACCAGGAAGAAATAGAAAATATAAACAGACTAATCGCAAGTACTGAAATTGAGACTGTGATTAAAAATCACACGAAATTGAGTTATTTGTAGTGAGGTAGGTGGACCTAGAGTGTGTCATACAGAGTGAAGTAAGTCAGAAAGAGAAAAACAAATACTGTATGCTAACACATATATATGAAATTAAAAAAAAAAAAAAAGGTTCTGAAGAACCTAGGGGCAGGACAGGATTAAAGACGCAGACATAGAGAATGGACTTGAGTACATGGGGTACTCATGTAAGGGTAAGCTGGGATGAAGTGATAGAGTAGCACTGACATATATACACTACCAAATCTAAAAGAGATACTTGGTGGGAAGCAGCCGCACAGCACAGGGAGATAGCTCCATGTTTTGTGACCACCTAGAGGGGTGGGATAGGGAGGGTGGAAGGGAGACGCAAGAGGGAGGGGATATGGGGATATATGTATACATACAGCTGATTCACTTTGTTATATAGCAAAAACCAACACAACATTGTAAAGCAATTATACCCCAATAAAAATGTTAAATAAAAAAGTTGCTGCAAAGAAACAGGAATATTTTACATAACATTATGGATATATTGGGTTAGATAAAAATATTATTAAAATTAATTCATCTGTTTCTAAAAAAAAATGTTATGTGCAAGAAAGCATGATGCAAAATTGTACATGCTGTATGATCTCAATCTTTTAAAATTTCATAGGAAAAAGACTAGAAAAATATACTTAAATGTCATTAATAATTTCCTTTGGATAATAAAATTATGGGTAATTATTTTTCTATTTCTTGTTACTTTTAAAAAAGTATGATAGGGGTTTCCCTGGCGGTCCAGTTGTTAAGGCTTCTCCTTCCAATGCAAAGGGGTGTGGGTTTGCTCCGTGGTTGGGGAATTAAGATCCCACGTACCTCGCGGACTATCAAAATGTGAAACTGAAGCAATTTTGTAACAAATTCAATAATGACTTTAAAAATGGTCCACATCAAAAAAAAAAAAAAAGTATGATAGATGATTTTTCATTCCAGAAAAGTAAAATGTTTCTCAGTGGCCACTTTTATTTGTGACAATATAAAATTCTACATGGAATGATGAAAACTTTGTGTTTCTAACAGTGAAGTTAATATCTGGTATCAGCCACCCTGAAAGAGAAATGGTTCAAAGTTGACTGAGTCCATGAGAGGTGCCTGGCCTTTCCTTTTGATGTGTCTCTGGAATATCTCAGAAGGAAAGTCATTTCCTTGAAGGCACCTTTGTATGCTTCATCAATATTCCACTGCCCCATTTCTCCCAAGATGAAGTTCCTCAGGGTAAAAATGTCCAAAGATTTGAATGGCAGTAGACTGTCAGAAAAGGTTTCATTTAGAAATCAGACTTGTGGATCTCAGGCTACAGGAGCTTAGATATATGATAAATTTTTAAACTATGTGGAGAACCCAAGAGAGCAGGCTGTGTGTGTCTGCCCAAGTGTCTCTACATGGATAATCAATACCAAATGCTTAAGAAGTTCCGCTCCCCTAATTTTGCTGTTGCTATGCAGACATTCATATGTGTTATCCTGTGAAAGGAATGCTACATGATGCCTTATCATAAAGCCATTCAGTTGAGCTGAGTTGGTCATATGGTGAGAACTGGTTAGATAAAAATCCCGAGGAAGTTGGGATTTTTAAAGACAACAGAAGCAATATCATTTACATGCATCCTGCATAGAAAACTATTCCAGGGACCTCCAAGTACAAGATGATCTGCTGCAGTGTCCGTGTGGGCAAGATCTTCTAGAACTGGATGAACGTGTGAAGAAAGCCATGGAAGTTGAAAACCCTGAAAGATCTGATCTATACATTGCTGCAAGAATGGTGTGAAAACAATGATTGTATTGGTTATACCACATTTAAAAAATATTTCCTTCCTTAATCAATGAAGGGTGGAATCACCTTTATCATCAATCATGATGAGCTCTTAC
This sequence comes from Balaenoptera borealis, assembly GCF_965194805.1. Taxonomy (NCBI): domain Eukaryota; kingdom Metazoa; phylum Chordata; class Mammalia; order Artiodactyla; family Balaenopteridae; genus Balaenoptera; species Balaenoptera borealis. The sequence goes on along the minus strand of NC_138866.1, from coordinate 170,290,587 downwards.
TGGTTTTAGCCCCGCTGATGGCAGTGATGCTGGAGCCCCACGCGGAACTGTGGTGTTTGTAACATCGATGAGCAGATGCAGGTGATGCGCTGTGACACCTGGCACACCCCCTAACTCACCACTTCTTTTTTCACATACCAGACAGTACAGGCATTTTAAAAGCGCGAAGTAAAACCGAAGGCAAAGGGACCCCACAATACATGACAAGTTTCCTTCCTTTGAAGAAATACTGTTTAAAGTAATACTTTCATCGGCAAAAGGATATAGAGCTGCCCATTTGTGTCAATTACACCAGGCTCCCTCTTGTAGCAGTTGCAGAGGTTCAAAGCCAGGACAATGTTTCCTCCTTCACTTGGTACCTCTGGTATTTCCTTAAGAGGAAAGCATGGAACCCAGGTTGGATTCTCAAGTGTTGTGTTTCTGTGAAGTGACTTCTGGGCTATCTTATCAAAGTTGGGTCCAGTTTTTCTACCGAGTGACCATGCAACCATCCATAATTTGAGTGTGCATTGGATGCGTGACCAGCAGATTATGGTTGGTGAATATTTCCTGTGCGAAGCTTGTATTCAACCTTTTTTCTACTCTTAATAGAGCCTCTCACTAGAGATACTGTGTGTGGTGCAGGGAGCAGAGTAAGGGCTAAGGAGCTTCCAGGACCTTATTTCCTCTCAGAACTATATACCAAAGCACACACCTTCTAGGATACAAATACAAAAATCTAAGAGGAAAGCAAAAGAGAAAAACCACACTGAGAAACTGAGGATTATGGGATAATCTTCCCAGCACACGGCAGAGGAAAATTTTACTATTTATTTATGCCCTGCCTTATTCCAGAAAAAAGTTACGTGGAAGAGCTTCTTTCTACCTTTCTGCTCTGCCACATCGTCTCAGTTCTGAGTTAAACAATACCATTGTCTTCCATCTCTCAGGTCCTGTTACAGCCAAAATTAAAGGCTCTGTCTCCGTATGAAGCAGTCATTTTTGGTCTACCTCACATGCCTAATGCAGGCAGCTAGCCCACCAATGCACACGGCAGCACGCATTTGAAAGCGTGACCACATTTGAAAGAAAGGGTACGTGAGCTCATTTTATTACACTCATCTATTGGCAAAACCTCTCAGAGATTATTTCTTCTAGTGTAGATGATAGATCTTTGGCACTTTTAAAAATCTCTACAAAAATGGGGATCTCTCAGAGTTTCCTCTGAGTATCTTCTTGATAGGAAAGGAGAGGATTAATCACTTAAATCACTGGATTCCTGTGTGGCAGAGTATATTGCAAGAACTCTGGCATAACTTAGTAGCAAATATCAGTGTCAAATCCTAGCATACCTGCATAAAACTTACTGATTATTTATATATTTGGCAATGCATCATTGCATTTTATTCTTTCTCATGGTTCACACAAGGAACGCTAAGTTGACAAAAAAGAAGTGAGAAACCATGTAAATGAAGTTTTTAGGTGGGACCACAGCAGCTTTTAGTCTGGGGTTGATTTGGTTCCATTGCTATTCAAGACGCTTCTGAATATTCTTCCTTATGTCCCATGAGTATGCGTACTATTTCCGTCTCTATGTAAGTCCGGAGAAATCTTGCCTGTAGTCTTTTTGGTGGTTCTTTCTCTAGACTTGGGTCACCTCCTAATGTGTATGTTTTTGCTAAATATCCAAAGGGGAACCTCTGCCGATTTTAAGTCTTCTTGTTGTACAGTTTTCTCCCTGGTCCTCTGCCTTCTTTACCTCTTCAGACTCCAAGCTCAGTCTCTTCAAGTCAGGAGCAAGACATTCTCCCCGACACTACAGCCTGGACATCCGCTCCACACAGCGAGATGCAGCAACCGTAAGCTCAGCCCATTCATTTCCTGTATCTCAGGGACACTGTTCTTCACGTCTGATATCCAGGGTCTAAAGCTATTGTTTCACATGTTTTGTCTAGATTTCTTTTTTGTTTGTTTGTTTTATTTCAGGTGAAAGGGTAAATCTGGTAGCAGAAATCCTAGAGACATCTGAAAAGAGTATTTTACTCAGAATAACACCCTGAAAATATAATTTTGGTAGTAGTAATACAGTTCAACCCTATACAGTCTACAGTAAAAAAATTATAACATAGCGGACTAAGATTCTTGTGGTGGCAGGGTTTGTAATACAGGTTATGAATTAGATCGATCTAATTTCAAATCCCACCTTTGTTATTTGCTGGCTCTTTGCTCCAGGGCAAGGTCTTTACCATTTCTCAACTTCAATATCTTTGTCTGTAAAATGGTGATTATCAGAATACCTATTTCACAGCAATCCTATGAAAATTAAATGAAATACGTAGCTTGGTGACTGCTACATAAATTGTAGATACTGTTTTTATGTAAAATAATATGATTTGAGAACTCTGTCTTTTTAAAAAATACATTTTTACCCCAATAGGAACTTGGAGGATTTATGTGGTTAACAACTAAATTAACAACACCTAATAAACATCTTGGCGTCTTTTTCACGTTAGCCTGTTGGAGGACACAAAAGAAGTAAGACATGGAGTCATCCAGAAAAGAGTTACTGTGGGCTATGACTTCCGAAAGAGACCTCAGTCTCTGTCACCTAACTTCAAGGAGAAGGTTGGAGGGACATTTTTCAAATTTATGAAAATGATTAACTCTTTGTGTTCTGTTGACGCTTTCAAATTCCTATATTCTGGGATGTTGGCGTTCTAGACTGATAGGGTAGCTAATTACCTTTTCATGAAACTATGCAAATATGATTAAGTCCCACAATGTAGTAAGCCAACATTACTTAAAGGAGAAGATTCACAGAAAGCGATATCATGGATTATTCAGAAGACACAGGATAGGAAAGGTTATACATAAGTTTTAAATGTTTGATACAAGAAAAGAAGTCATGGGTTAAAGGAAAGTAACAGGTATGAAGTTGTAGGTGTTCTTTGAATTCTTTCTCTTTTTCTAAAGCAATAAAATTCTACCTGTCAGGGTGTATTTTGTGTTAGCAAGTATCACTATTAGAACTTACTCTCTGAGAAATATCCCATATTTGGAGTCAAGCAAAGAGGATTATTTTCCTCCTAAGATGAATAAACCTATTTTCTTGAAACATCTTGTTTGTACTCTGATAGTTATAGCCCACAGAACCCATTTCCTAGTTCAGACTGTCCAGTGGAACTTTTCTGGTGCCGTGTCCTTTGGGAAATCTCATTTGAAGGAGACATTTCTCACACCAGTCCCTGCAGCCTTGTTTTGGGCTGCTTTCCTGCTGGCGTCTGTGGAAATCTCAGTGATGAGTCTTTTCACCACACAGCACGATGGGGAGAAACATTTCAGGAAGTCACAGAACCACAGTTACATATTAGTAAGGACCCAGTCTTGGGAGAACGGTTACATTCAATTATCATTTTCTTCCTTTAGTCTAATATTTATATGGTGTTGTTCATTGAAGTACGATAAGAATTAAGTTCATGATACTTATGTGGTAATTTTGCTATTAATATTTATTTACTGTCCAGTATAATCAATTCAGGTGTGATTGGACTAAAATATTGTTCAAATGATGTACTCAGTCACCTAATATTTCCTTTACAAGATGCTTGCTTAAGTAATATTTCTAGAAAGAAGTCTTCATAAATTTACATCACTGTGTCCCTCTTTGAAACAATAATGTAGAGATTTATTCTTACTTTTTCAGTTTTGTATATTTGAGGACTGTTAATAAATTAGTTGCCTTGAAGATGTTTTTTGGGTTGGTTGATTTTCTTATCCTATAAATTTGTCCCCTTCCCATCAAGCTGGAAATGAACTGGGGTGCTTCATTCAGATTTCATTTAAACTGTGGGACCATTCTTTTTCACAGAAGGGGAAGGAAATGTATAAGAATAAGCCAATTTGCTAAAAGAGTAATTATTATTCTCTCCTTTTGCTGTGAGTTTTCTAGTTACTATTTTTACTCTGTGCATAAGTCTGGACAATATACCTTGTTATGATCTAAGTTCTAACAGATGTATTCACGGCACAAAAGTGTGAGGCTATAAAGACATTGAGATCATAATTACTGAGATGTAGATTACAAGATACCCACAATAAGACAGAGTTAAGTATTCAATAGAGAGCTTATATTGGCTTATTTTGGATCTTAGTCATAAGATATTCTAAATGAAAATGTCAAATAGTCCTAAATATTACGATCTCTTAGGGCATAATGCTGCATCAAAGTAACCGATCATCCTTGGACAATTATGTTACAATGCTCAGTTGCCCCACTCTGATCTGGAGTATTTCAAAATGGTACCACTTTACATCTGTGCCTCTCTCATTTGGTGTTGGCGCATGAAGAATATTAATGAAACACATTTTAACTGTCTTCCACAGCAGTGGTGACCTCCACAAATTCCAAAGTATTCCTTTCCCCCTTTGATCTCACATCTTTACATTATTCTAGTAATAATTTTCTATTTTGTAGTATTGGAATAAACTGTCACATGGAAAATATGAGTGGAATGACAATAATTTCCCTCTATCGGATCTTGTCATCAAAATCTATGAATTAATCAGATTTAATGCTTGGTCATTGGCCATGAGCAATTGTGTCCTGACGTTGATCACAATTTATGGACCGTCTTTACTGATCTGCACTATATTTTGAAATTCCTAGATGCTTAATTCCTTCTCAGCTTTACGTAATGACTATATCCATTGAGATTACTCTGCATCTTACTCAAGTGGGTGAGACTGAAGAAGGATACAAATGTCTTAGCAGTTTATCATCACATTTCCTTGGCATTGCAAAATAACTCTATTTTCCTCTCCAGGGGAAAAAAAAGACGTAAAGGATACGAGTCACAAAACGAAGATACAAGGATTTGTAAACCAGTATCATAAGCACGTCAGTCTTAGATGAATGTCCATGGTTTTTTTTTTAGCTTCTCATCCTTAATTATTCAGATACAATTAACAGTGGTTGCTATTAAAGGAACTTGTAGCTTCTGCTTCTGATTTCTGAAACTCAGAGGGGTTTTATTTTAAGTCCTGACTTGCTCTTGTTTAAATTTGAGTCATTTTGAGCACCCACAGTAATCTACTGCTAAAGAGAATATATTTGGTGCATCCCATTATTGTACTTTAATTCAACAAGCTTTTAGAGCAATCAATTGTACTCAATAAATACAGCTGCATCTTTGCAACAAAGAAGAAAAGAAAGAAATAAAGAAGGAAAGACGAGAAAGAAAGAAAGAAAGAAAGAAAGAAAGAAAGAAAGAAAGAAAAGAAAGAAAGGAGGAAAGAAAGAAAGAAGAAAGCTTATCTGTGTGAGGCCAGTACATTTTCTTTTAATATTTATTTATTTATTTATTTATTTTGGCTGTGTCAGGTGTTAGTTGCGACAGGCGGGATCTTCACTGTGACATGCAAGCTCCTTCGTTGCAGGACGGGCTTCTCTCTAGTTGAGGCACGCGGGCTTAGTTGTCTGTGGCATGTGGGATCTTATTTTCCCAACCAGGGATCGAACCCACATCCCCTGCACTGGAAGGCAGATTCTTTACCACGGGACCACCAGGGAAGTCCCCGAGTCCAGTACATTTTAAACAAAATATCTCTGATACCTTGTTTTCAGAATTCTTTTCCCTGTAAGTCTTAGTCTCAGTAATGTGACTAATTAGCAACAGCAACTTGAATGCTCCAGACAGTAACTTGACAATGAGCTTCCATAGGCATTTTGGTCCTTTTGTGTACTGGGCTTCTTCTTCTATTATTTTGTGAAATCACAGGAATGCAGAGAGATTCATGGAGGCTTGCTTCTCATTGGTGGCTTTCAAATGAGCTGTATGACCTCTAATTCTTGGTTTTGAGGATTTCACACCAGGCATATTGGAAACACATATATTGAAGGGGAGAGGGAGAGGACAGAAAGTAGATCATCTGTGGAAATTTTCAACCCAGAATTGTTGCTATTTAGCGTGGCTTCCAGAAATGTGAGTTTGCCTTGAAAGTTTTTTTCCAGGATTGAGAGAGCATTGCCAGGGGCAGGTGAGAAGATGGGAGGGTGGATAGGAAACAGGAAAAATGCTTCCAACCTGACCTTTTGCCCTGAATCTGGAAGTGACATACAAATGGGACACATTTCACTAGATAATGCCCAAATGCCACAATAGGGCTGATGTTTTCCATGGGGAGCATATGGCCCTAGGAAAGAATAAAGGCTGCTAGGAATCAAATCAGGGGCTTATTTTTTAACAACTATTCTGATTTTGAGCCAGTTTTAGCACTTTGATGTGTCTTTTGAGTAGCAAAGATTGGACCTTAATGTTAGTATGTTACCATCATTAATGAAGCATGTTTAACTGGGAACTGCATTTTGTTTATATTTCCGTGCAACTTCACACAGAAAAATAATGGATTTCTAAAAATGTGAGTACACTTATTATCCTTTGTCGATGCACATTATAGTAAAAGCTAAGAACAATGTATAACAAAATGTGTCTGTTATTGTGTTTATTATTAAGAATATAAATATTTGCATCCATGAAATCCAAATCCACAAAGTGTTTTCAGATACAGAACTATGAATAAGTTACAAAAATACCATAAAACCCAATAAAAAAATACAGTAACACGATTTTTAAATCTCTATAAAACTACAGAGAGCGCTGTCTGAAAAAGATGACATTTCCCCAGAAATTCAGTCTGAGGCTTTCCATGCAGACAGTGGAATTTACTAGTTTACATAGTGAGTTGAGGACGGATTGACTTGGCCTACACACTGGCTTACTCAGCGACCTTGGATGGGGCATTTGCACGCTCTTGCTTTCATTTCTCTGACTGCATGTAAATTCCAGTCTGAAGTGTTTCACTAAGGCTTATGTGAGAGATTCTGTCTCCTATCAGTCACCTAGAGGCATATGTCTGGTATTTTGGTGTCATGTGAGTTTTATGCAGTGTCCTTATAGCCATAACTGGGCCTGTGGGTGACTGGCCAGGTGCCTTTGAAGCCAGGGGAAAGCAGCTCTGCCATAAAGTTCCGTGTAGGGAGCAAGAGACTCTGCCCCACGCATCTCAGCACCTCATTTCCGGTTTTCCTCCTTAGGATCATTCAAGTAGCTATTGCTTTTTTCATTTCACTTACCAAGTCCAGAAAAGTTAGATGGGAACCAATAGTTCTTTCTTCCCAACCTCCTGCTATAAATCTCATGTCTGTGAACACCTGGAAAAGAATAACTATTCTAAAAGTCAGGGCTGCTTGAAATCGACTGAAATAATTATATGTCTTTTGGGGGAAAATGATAGTGGAGAAAAGGTGTCAGATTTGGATTAAATGTAATTGATAGACTTATTTGGCTATTAACTGTAGGGTAACTCAGTGAATTTTCTTTACGTAAAGATAATGGCACATTCACAGTTATTAAATGTTGTCATTACAGGGAAAAGTAAAGTTGTTCAGCAGAAATTCTTTCTGTGGCCTTCATATGTTGGACCGAATAAAAAGATTCATGCTATGTAAACTCTATGAGGCTCATATTAACAACTTAGTAAATATCAGTTGACTGACTGAGTAAATGAATGAATGCATAAAACTGTATCTACCCAGACTATATGCGGGTTAACCCTACTATTCTCCAGATGATTTGGTCATTGTCAGATGATGTACAGAATAATTTAGGGCTAAACTCCTTTTGATTACTTAATAATTATCCAAAGTTACTTGGAATATGACCATAACTCTATAATTCTCTTGGCCACCATAGACAACCTTGAACTGAAGAAGTCTTGATGGTTTCCTTGGTGGCCCAAAGACTGCATCGAGCGTCATTGTCAGTTACACAGAGTTTATAGCTGGAGGCACTGTATTTACGGCCGACCCCAGTGGTTATTGTCTAGACCTGGTCTTGCCATATCTGCATTGAATGCGTTTTTGCTCTGTGCGGGTGAGAGTAGAAAAGTAAGCTTCTTTGTTTAATGAAGCAGGTGACCAAGGAATTTGGGAGAAACACACATTCCATTACACACCCAGTCAATATAGATCAAGAAAAACAGAACCTGTTTTTCTCTTCTTTCTTACAGCTTCCTTTACTATCATTTTATGGGAATAATTACCATTTTGGCCAACAACTTTGTTTGATTACTTCTATGAATCTGTTTTTCATTTTCCTTAAAGGAAGACATTATTGTTAGAAGCAGCCAAATCCCTGAATACCTCTCAAGAGTTTATTCTTTTTTTCAATTATTTTTAAGGCAGAATTCAAACACTTCAAGTTTTAAAATGTTTTGAGAATTCATGCATCAAGGATTTTTTTTTTTTGAAGCAAATATAGATGGCACCAAAATAGCTTACCATTATTTCTGGTAATATTCCTGAAATAGCAGTAACGGTATGCCTCAATTTTAAAATAAGAAGTAAGGAACATATACCTAAAAGGTATAACATTTTTTTTAAGTCTTTATTGAATTTGTTACAATATTGCTTCTGTTTTATGTTTTGGTTTTTTGGCTGTGATGCATGTGGGATCTTAGCTCCCCGACCAGGGATCGAACCTGCACCCCCTGCATTGGAAGGTGAAGTCTTAACCACTGGACCACCAGGGAAATCCCAAAGATATAACATTTTTAAATGTTATAATTTGGTACAATGGTATAAATGGTATCATTTTTTTAAAAAAATTAAGCAGTTCTTGAACTCAGTATACCTTACTCTTAACAGGTCGTTTCACCTTCTGTAAGTCCTTTCTTTAATTTCTTTCAGCTTTTCAGGTTCTAACCATGTTCTCTGTAGAGAAAATTGAATTGTGGTGATGGTTGCACAACTCTCTAAATTTACTAAAAGTCTTTGGATCGTATACTTAAAATAGATGAATTTTATGATATGTAAATTGTACCTCAATAAATTTGAGAAGGTAACCAACGTCCAAGAGTTTTTTGTGCACTGGTGTTCTCTGAACATTGGAATTGATGATCAGATTGATAATAATGCTATTTTGGATTTGAAACGAGTAGTCTGATGTGAAGGTTTCTAAAGCACTATTTCTGCCATCACTGTGATTAAAACAAAGGTTCAACTCTCCCCTCCTCCCCTGCCCACACTCTGGTGTTCTGTAATCATTCATTAACAAAACTTTTAGGAAAGGGATCAATGCGGGTGAAAGTTGAGCGCTGAAATGTATTCTGTTTCACTTCATGGACATTTGGCTCTTACTGTCAACTCGGCACCTTTTGAGCATTTCATGCCCTGGTGAGATGACCTTGAACTTCTTCACTTAGTCCTCTTAGCTCTGCAAACCTTCTCCTTGCTAATTAGGATCCTTGCCCTTGGGTAGATGAAAAGAGAATCAGATTTGGTATCTTAGCCGGCTTTCAGAGAAAGTTAAAAAGAGTGGGTAAGACTGGATAGGCTTTTCTTGTTATGTTTCTTGTTAGTTTGTGAATTCCACATGGAATAAAATCTAAAACATTTCCCGCAGTCTCTAAAGAAAAAAAAAACAAATTGTGTTGCACAGTATGTCAAAAATTTCCATTTATTTATGGTTGTTTTAAAAAAGAAGAAGGAAACAACTCGACTTGTTCTAAGGGAAAAATAATCTGAAGAGCAACCTGTCAAGGTGAACATTCCAACAGCACTCTTACGTCGATACATTATTTCAAAGAAAACTCAGCAGCGAAATGTTTTCCGGTTAAAGATTACATGTTCCTCTATACTCATGTCCTGTTAAAATAAAGACTTTGTAATCAAAATTTTTTACACAAGCCTCTTTGGTTACATACCTAGTCCAGACCTCTCCAGTGACCATGGTCTTGACCTCTTGCTAGTGTCCTCTGCACACTGGTAACCTTCCCATCTTCTTTAACAGCTTTATTGAGGTATTATTTCCATATCATAAAATTCATTCTTGTGACATGTATAGTTTAATGGCATTTAGTAAATTTACAGACCTCACCACCACCACCACAATCTGAGTTAGAACATTTTCATCACCCCCAAAAGAAACCACGTCCCAATTAGCAGTCACTCCCCATTTGGACCCCTATCCCCCAGCCTCACTCCCTGGGAAATCACTAATCTATTTTCTGTCTCTATACAGTTACCTACCTATTCTGGACATTTCACATACATGGGCTTATGCAACATGTGGTCTTTTTGACTAGTTTCTTTCACTTAACATCAAGTTTCCAGGTTCATCAACGTTGCAGCCTGTATCAGTACTTCATTCCTCATTATTGATGAATAGGATTCCATTGTGAAGATAGATATACAATGTTATAACCATCCATTCACCAGACGATGGAAATTTAGGTTGTTTCCCCCATTTTGGCTATTATTAATAATGTTGCTATGAACATCTGTGTACAAGTTTTCATGTGGACATATGTTTTTATTTCTCCTGGGTAAACAGATAGGAGTGGAATTGCCAGGTCATATGGTAAGTGTATGTATAGCATTTTAAGAAACTGCTAAACTGTGTTCCAAAATTGACCACACCATTTACAGCCCCACCTGCAATGTATGAAGGTTCCAGTTCTCCACATCCTTGCCAACTGTCATGTGGTGTGAAGTGATATCATACGTACACACACACACACCCACACAGTGCCTCCAAAATATTTCAAAAACATCTTTAACATCAAGAGAAGAGTACATGCTCCATAGCCCTTCACAACTAAACTGGTCCAGTTTCTCCCACATTCATGTTCAGTCCTTCAAAACTGTAATCGAAATAAGGAGATCTATTTAAATAATGGTATTTTTCCACTATAAGGGAGGCTGATTCAGGAATAAAACTTGTATAAGCTGTCATCTAAGTAAAGCCATCTTTAAAATATATTGAGATGCATTTCAACTGCTGAAATTTGGTGTAACAAAAGCCATAAACAATTGCAGGATAATAAACTCCAGGATTTAGGTACAATATTTCTTCTTTCTCACTGAAAAGTCAAATAAAAAGTTCAAAAATACTAATAAACTTTGTCCTTACTTTCTATACGCAAAGCTTATCCCTGATAAATAAATGAAGGAGAGAAGCAATTGTGCTGTTTTCTCACTGGTTTGAGTGTTTCCCACTACTCATATTTCCCTGAAGCTGCCTCCTAAGTGTATTACTTTTTCATTTCGGGAAACTTAGGCTATAGCTATTAACACCTGGTATGCAATCAATTGGTCCAGGTATCCAGGACTGTGGGGAACTCTAAGAAGTGGGAATTATGATTCTGGCTTTCTTAATACAAGTTCTACGTAATCTTTAAATATGTGAATTTCCATATATTTCCTTCATCAAGTATCCCTCAACTCCTACATCTTTTGACTATAGTTGGCTTGTGCAGGCTTGACGTTAAGTAGTATTTTCAATCCACTTGAAATACAAGGACTTGGGAGGCAGCAGCTATATTGGGCATCCCTTCAGATCTTTTGTACATAAATAAATATATACTTGTGTGCATGCAAAATGTATATAAATATGTGTGAATATATATACTTAATTAGTGGGTTGACGTTATATATTACACTGAATAACTGTTTTTTTTCATTTAATCCATTTTAGATAACATTTCATATCAATACATCCTTTTAAAAATAGTTGTACAATGCCCATTATTTGAATGTTGTACATTTAAAACATTAGTCCCCTATTTTGGACATTTAGAACACAAACACCCACATACATGCATACCACATCACACTTATACTATAAAATTATAGAAGAGCAGAGTCAAAAGGTAAGTGGATTTTTAATTTTAATGCATAATGCCCCATCACGCTCCCCAAAGGATACATTCCCACATTCCGTGTATGGGAATGCATCCTTCTCATAGTTTTATTAATATGAGCTTTGTCAAACTTATTCTGTGCTACTTTGGTGGCATTCTGTATCTTTATGTTGTATAGGACTCATTTTGCCAATGTAGCGAGACCACTAGTGTTGACCAGAAATGAAAAGAAAAAAATCATCATTAATATTTTATTCCCAAGTCAGCCACTCTTTTGCCTATGAGGGAGGTACAAGATCTCCTATTTTGCAGCTAAGGGAGTATAGACTCAGGGAGAGTCAGTTACTCACCCAAAGCCCCAGAGCTCTCAAGAGTCAGTCAAGAGCCAAGGTCACCTTGGCCATGACCCTGCAGGGCTTCCACATTATAGTCCAGCGTCTCTCCAGTAGGAAGAAGTACTTCTTCTGCTTCATGCCAGCCTGCAGAGCTGCGGGCAGTCACCGCACGGGCTATTTTCCATCTCCCTCAGAGGTGAAGATTCTCTGCACCAGCCTTGCTATCTGGACCGAGGCAGACAAGGCGTTTGTTTTAATCGTCTTGGCAGTCAAGACTGTCTTTTCATTGGTGTCATGACTGGAAATATTGGCGGCACACTCAGTCTCACCCCATCAGCTTAACTTCCCTCAAGGGAGTGACTGACTCTGTGAGATTAAACATGGACACAGGAGAAAAAGAGCTTCTTTAAAGGACCACAGCGAAAACAAGAACATAACGTGATCCTTCTAAGAATGCTCAGCTTAATGACAGTCAAGCCTGTGTTCGCATTGAAGAGCATCTTAGTTAGTCACCCCCAAGTTTATTAGGTCAAAGGTGGCCTCGCCTTGAATATGGGGTTTTCCTCCCCGTACCATATTCTCTGAGGAACAGTGAGTTCACACAATGAATGGCTCCTGTTCCTTTGGAGAGCAATCCTGAGCTCAGCTCCATGGGTTCAGATCCACTTGGATCTTGGTTGTGTGACCTGAGGCAAGTCCCTCCTGCTCTCTGAGCCTCAGTTTTTTTCTATTTTACCAAATGGACACGACAGCACCTTCTTCTCAGAGCACCGTGTGGCCTCAGTGAGATAACACACGCAGGGCCCTTGGCCAAGACAATTTCAAACACACAATAAAAACTTCACAGTTCTCTGCTCTCTCCTCTTCCTGCCCCTTGTGGAGGGAGCCCCAGATTCAGGGGGAGAAAGATGAAGGCCGCTGATTTGGCTCCTGAGAAGAGGCAGAGATTTCTGGACTCTGGTTTTAGGAACCAGAGTAAGGGTGGTCTGTTTGGCTAAAGTGGATGTGGATTGCGTGTGCGTAGGCAACAGATGTCAGATAAAGAGTGAGGAGATAGGTTTTAAAAGGATCTTTGAGAATAGACAGAGAAAATTTCTGTATTTTTCGTTTGCTTTAGGGAATAGAGGATTTCACGTTCCAAAAAACATAATCCCAATATAGATCCCCTGTGATACAAAGCATAGCTGATAGCCAAGGTCTTAAAGATGATAAAGAAACATGATTTCCAGTCTCTGGAAATAGAACATGTCCTTAAACTCAGGCCAGGTGAGGGTCAGACAACAATGGGGGCTGATGTTAGAGACAGGCTTCTATTTTACTCTAACCATCATTCTGAAATGTCATCCCAATGGCAATCAGCTTGCACGGAGAGTTCAGGCTCACCCATCACCCTGAAGTGCCATCCTCCTCCCAGGCTGGGTGCTGGCAGGCCAGGGTAGGTCAGGACCACATGGGGTAGACCAGTGAACTAATCTGATGGTCTCAGACATCAGAGGTGCAACCAGGAAAGACCAGGGTGTCAGGAAATCCAAGATCAGGGTGCAAGGATACCCAAACCTAAGCAGAAATTTCAAGTTATAAGAGATATGCATCTAGGTAGGCATGGGCTTCAAGTGAAACCGAGCAGGACACTGTGGGGCCTTCCTGGACACAAAAGCCTTTCTGGGTCCCCCATTTCTTATGTGTAGGAAGAGGCTTTCAGCCTCCTAGACTTTCCCTGACTTCCGAAGGGCAGACTCAAACAGTTACCAATTAGGAGAGTGAAGGAATGCAGAGAGAAACTACAGTGTAGCATGGGACCTGGTTCTGGTTCCTCCTCACGGTGTGGGGGGGCATGTGCATATCAGTTTGATACATTTCTCTGAGTTCTTCTGCAGGAAATAAGGCACCCACCCAGGTGGAGGATGGTAACTTCAGGCTGAGCACGAGCCGTGGACCCCAGACTGGTTGGAAGCAGAAAGAAGGCTGACGATTGAGATTCCTAGATCACCACCCTCTTATATCACCACCAACAAATCAGAGGAGGGTCACACACCCTGCAGCCCTCCCCCTAAATTTTGCTTATAAAAACTTCTCCCCTGAAACCCATCAGGGAGTTTGGGTCTTTTGAACACGAGCTGCCCATTCTCCTTGCACGGCTCTTGCGATAAACCTTTCTCTGCTCCAAACTCCGACGTTTTGGTTTATTTGGCCTCACTGTGCATCGGGCACACATACTTGGGTTCAACAACATAAGTAATAGGCCCAGAATGCTGTCAGCAAGAATGGAGCCCGAAAACACATTAGAGGCTCATCCAGGGCCAGAGCTGAGGAAGGTGGTTCAAAGAGTTTGTGTGTGTACATGTGTGTGTGTGTGTGTGTGTGTGTGTGTGTGTGTGTGTATGTGTGTGTGGAGTGGGGGGGGGGTGAAACAGTGTAAAAAACTGGAGAAGGAGAATATAAAAGAAATAAGAAAATGTGCTATTTGGGCTTTAGGAGATTAAAATCTAATAGAGGAAACCAAATCTATGTTGCCGTATCTACTATGTCTGTCTATCTAACTATCTAAAAGTATTTCTCCAAAAGCTGGGAGAACAGAGTAAAGTGGTAAGCATTATGAGATAAGCCAGAGAAGTTTCTGGAAGGATTTGACTCTTGAAATGTGTGTCCTAAGGGAAATAGGGAATGTGAAAGTGAATGCAAGAGGGATATATAGAAAAGGGTTTTAGGAGGGGGTGAGCCCCAGTCATCTGGTGCAGGAGGGAGGGAGAGGTGTTGTAGGGAGAAGTGTGAGGATGTGAGGGGGGTACAGCTTTACTCAGAAATGTATCCCACAGATCAGGAAGGCCTGGTTTATGGGCAAATAGAGAGGAAGGTGCCCGAAGCCACACATGCTCCAATGTTAACTCTGGTTCTGACCAAAGCTTGTGGCTCTCTCTGATCCATCCGGAAGGGTGTTCCTGCTTGCTTAAGACAACAGTGTTCAACCTTCGGACAACATTTACCTACCTGGGCACTGAAGGGCATCTTGGAGAGCCTACAGATAAGGGCTAGGTGGATGTGGAGTCCTCTGAAGCCCTGGCAAATTTTCTTCTTCAATTCATCCTCCAGGGCTCTGCCCCTTCGACCAGTGTGAGTACCCAGGTTGGGATGAATTTGCCTTGTGTGGATTAAGAATTGTTCAGAACGATCACATCTTCACAGCCTCCTTTCTCAGAGGAATTTTCCTTGGGAGTATTTATGTCTGATGAGCTCTGCTGTCAGCAGTACCACCAGTAGTGTCCAAGGCACTTTGTTTCTCTATCCATGAAATGATGACGTACGGCTCGATGTTCAACAGGAGACTCTCAGTTCTAACAGTCTTCGCTTTGAGACAATACACACAGGGGCTGGAAGAACGGCTCTTGGGAATGTCAAAATCGAGTGAAGCCTCACTGCTGGAGACAGGGGTGAAGACTTCACCCCAAGATGCTCATCAAAGGCCAGGGACACATGTCCAGTGCGGGGGGCGAGGGGGGGCGGTTGTTGGGGGGGGTGTTGCCCTGGAAACCCTCAATTCTTTAGAAAAGACGCTCATTCTCTGAGATTGTTAAAGACAATGGACTAAACAAGAATTTTGAGAAAACTTCAGTAACAGAGATGGGCAATTTCATTAACCCACTGAGCTGTAAGTTCTATGTGTCCCCAGAACCTAGGCCAAAAGAATCTCTGCTGGTTGTTGGTGCCATCAATATATATTCAGTTTCTTATCCATGAGGATGTATATTTGCACACTATGCTGAAACCATCGCACATTTGTCCCTTTTTTGTTGTTAAATCAAACTAACATAATATACCTAAATTCTCATTAAAAACCTGTGAGCTATGTGTTTTGTGGTGGTAAAATGGCCTTGAGGTCTCTCTTAAAAGTATGGCAGCAGATTTCTCAAAAGTTCTACACTCATGTATTTGAAAATAAGATACAGAATATAAATAAGAGAGTATGTGTGCATTTATGTGTGTGTGATGAAATATTACAAAATTATTCACATGCAGGGTGGTCTTCTTATCTAAATGTTCATTATCTAAGTGCTTGCCGGTTTGATGTTATGTAGAGAAACAAAGGTCTTCAGGATATTATTAACTAATGAGCTTAAACAATTATAAAATTAGGGACTTCCCTGGTGGCGCAGTGAATGAGACTTTGCGCTCCCAGTGCAGGGGACCCGTGTTCCGTCTCTGGTCAGGGAACTAGATCCCACATGCATGCCGCAACTAAGGAGCCCTGGAGCCACAACTAAGGAGCCCGCCTGCCTCAACTAAGACCCCACACAACCAAATAAATAAATAAATAAATATTTTTTAAAAAATTATAAAATTAGCACTCACTCAAATTTTCCTCCATGCCTAACTCTTAAGCATCTAATTATCCAATGCAAAATGAAATTGAAAATCTTGTTTAAAAATATGGGAGTAATGAATTTGATGAAAAGAAACGTTGGTGAACTCTTCCAACTATAGGGCACATCATTGACAAATGAGGGTCTGGCACAATTTACCAATTAAACTGAGGGAGAGACTGAGGAAGAGAAAAAAATGCACAAAGGTGACCACAGAATAGTTATTTCAAAAGGGAATAATTTGATTATAGAAGGATTAGGCAAAACCCCTGGGAAAACTAATGAAGCCTTCAAATATTTTTGCAAACATGACCCTCTGTATAGTTATGCCACAGTTATTAGACATGAAGTGAAAGATCTTCCAAGTAATCATATAAATTTGTCCAAGAAAGAAAGAAAAAACAAAATTAGCACTACTTTTATTTTCAAGAATCTATACTCTCTAAGAACACAGTTCTAACAATATAGTTTTATTTGCAACATAAATTTAATAATAACAACATATAAGATGAAGTAAATTTATTTTATAATTCTTGTCCTACTTTTAAAGATAAAGACTCAACTCAAACTGGAATTGAAGTACAGTTGATGTACAATATTATATAAGTTACAGGTGTACAATATAGCGATTCACAATTTTTAAAGGCTATACTCCATTTACAGTTATTATAAAATATTGGCTATATTCCCTGTGTTGTACAATATATCCTTGTATCCGATCATTTTATACAAACTGAATTTTAAAAATGTATTTATTATAAAATTTTGTCCCCATCTAGGTACCAACTATTGTCATACAGTAAAAACCTCCTCTAATATATAATTCTTGTAGGAAAGTCATAAGAAACAAACAGCAACAAAACAGAAAGAGAACGACCACCCAGAGAACCCACTATTAACACACTGGCCTAAAAACTTCTAAATATTTTCTTCCATCAAGAATGTACATATAGGCATTCTTCCATGTCAGTGCTTTTCAGGTTTCTATTTCACGTAAGCTATTTTGTTTCCCTCCACCTTTTCCCTGAAGAATATTTTCGTAGTTCTTCATATTTAGGAATAACTCTATTTGTGCTAATTTTCTGATCTTCTCCAGAGAAAGCAACAGATCCTGGTGCTATAAAATTTACTCATCCAAACATTAATTATGTCCCCTGTTATGAAATACAAGCAGAAGAGCCTGCTTTCCACCTCCCAGGGCAATGTTTCTCAAAATTTTTTCATTATTGCCCTTATTTAGACATTTTCCCTAATTGCCCACCGATGGCTTTTAGAACTATAGACACACTATACATCTGTTTATATACTATGGCCCGTGGGCGGGGTGGGTGGTATATTAGTTTTCTGTTGCTGCTGTAACAAATGACCACAAATTTAGCAGCTGAAACACACAAATGTGTTATCATACATCTGAAGGAATAGAAGTGTGACTCACTGTGTTAAAATGATGAGGCTGGAGGGGCTGCATTACTTTACAGAAACCAAGGGGAGAATCTGTTTCCAGCTTTTAAAGGCCACCCACATGCCTCTGCTGGGGTCCCCTTCCTCCACCTTCAAAGCTAATGTTGCATCTGTGACTTCTCTTCATTGTCTTATCTGCCTCTTCTACTTTTAAGGGCCCATGTGATTACAGGGGGCCCACGGAGATAATCTAAAATAACCTCCCCATTTTGAAGTCAGTGAATTAGCAAACAATTCCATCTACTACTTTAATTCCCATTTGCCACAGAGCATAACATGTGCACAGTTTCCAGGGATTAGGGCATGGACTTCTTTGATGGGATGGGGCCAGGATTGGGGGAGGGTGTTGTTATTCTGCCTGCCACAGAAAGCCACCAACCATCGTAATGCCTAATATTTTCTGGCCCCTTGAGAACCAATTTTCACCCCATTGGGGACAATATCACCCCTGCTGTGAACACATGCTCTGAATATCAGCTCTCCCATCACCCCCTTCTCTCTTCATCTTTGGGCTTTCCAGCTGGGGGTCGATATCCTTCCAGACAAGAAATTCTTAGTATAGTATAACAACTTCTCTAGATACACATGTGCATCTCAATGCACATTTTCCAAAATGAAATTAACAACACCCACATTTTTTTCAATCTAGAAAAACCCACCCTTGACCTAATATATCATTGCCCACAAGAAGAGCCTTTTAATTATCCAGTCAGCCTACAAGGCACATAATGGTGTCAAATAAAGCTTTCTCTATGTCATCATTAGAAATAATAGAAATCAAAATTTAGATTGGGGGAAAAAAAGTGAAACATACTTAAAAGTTTTTTCTAGATTGTTCAGTGTTTGTGTCTCTTAAATGTACTTTTGCTATAAATAAACTATCTCTGGGATTTCTTCTGAAATACGGAATATAGAAACTGCAGTTAAAAACATGCAGCCTCTAGGGAAATGATCCAGCATGTTGTTTCCTTTCTTTACTGCAGGTATTGCTGTGGAAGCAGCAAGAAGGCTGGTATTTTAGGCCTGGAGGCTTTCCCCACTGAAGTCTTTTTCTTTTAAACAAAAAAGCCTTGAGCCAAATCATCAGATTTCTGTTCTCTCTGTTATATCAATTAATGGTACCTGAAAATCCAATTCAATTTAATTTTCTTGAAATGGAAACCTAGGGAAAAACTCCTCTTTTTCAAAGGAAACCCACCTGAAAAACAGTCCTTAGCTATCAAAAATGATTGCACTCTGGGCTTCAGGATGGCAGAACCAAAGTCACAGTAATGGTGTCTGGAAAATGAGACAATTCCAAAGCACATTTATATCTATTTAGATAATTGCTTGGGAAGGAAGGCACTGATTCTATGCATTAAAAATAAAATCACTTATGATAGTCGGAGAGTTCTCTTCATAGAGATGAAACGTCTCCATTTTCGTCTCAGCCTTTTTAAAGTTAAAGTAGCTGGTGAGGGCTTCCCTGGTGGCGCAGTGGTTGAGAGTCTGCCTGCCAATGCAGGGCACACGGGTTCGAGCCCTGGTCTGGGAAGATCCCACGTGCCGCGGAGCAGCTGGGCCCGTGAGCCACAATTACTGAGCCTGTGCATCTGGAGCCTGTGCTCCGCAACAAGAGAGGCCGCGACAGTGAGAGGCCCGCGCACGGCTGTGAAGAGTGGCCCCCGCTTGCCGCAACTAGAGAAAGCCCTCGCACAGAAACGAAGACCCAACACAGCCATACATAAATAAATAAAAACAAATACTTAAAAAAAAAAAAAAAGTTATCTGGTGATTCCAAGCTCCCCCTCCCTGCCCCGCCTTTAAGATGATATTATGGAAAAGCCATGAGTCCATCAAGTAAGAATCCAATTCTTAATTAAATTGCGCAATAGGTCAAGTAGGTTTTCAATAAGCTTGGCTGGCCAACCCCCTTAAGCCCGACCTCATACCTATTTAATGAGGAGCCTTAGCTTGGCTGTACTGATGCTGTAGGTGCCGGGAAATTCCTTTTTCTAGTCTAAGTAAACCCACAGACCACCGCAAAATTAAACCAGCCTTTCCTCATCTTCTGAAGGGTAATCTCTGCTTTCTGAACTAATAAGTAGCCAAAATGACCCATTAAACCCTTTTATTGGCTCAAATAGAAATAGTCCCCAAATCCAAAATATCAGACCACTTCTCACCACCTCCGTCAGCAGCCCCTACTCCTTATCAAAGCTGCTGCTTCTGCAGACGTTTTCCGAAGACCCCCAGCTCCAATCCCAGCCCTCCCCACTCCTGCCCTTCGCAGTTCTCCACGATCCAGAGGGATCTTTTTGAAGTGTAATTATGTCACTCTTGTCAATTTCTCACCTCACTAGGGGTAAAATCCAAAATTCTCACCTCCCCTACCATGTGCCTCCTGACCTGCCAAGCGACCTTCTCTCTGACCTCATCTGCAGCCACTCCTGGCTCCCTCCTCGTGTTCCAACCACACAGGTGCCCTCACTGTCTCTCAATCACAGCAAGTACAGCCCTGCCTCTGGGCCTTTGCACTGGCTGTTTCCTCTGCTTGGGATGTTCTTCCCCCAGATTTCTTTCTTTCTTTTTTTTTTTTTTTTATTAATTTTTATTGGAGTATGGTTGCTTTACCCCCAGATTCCTGAATGGCTCATTCCTCCACTTCACTCAGACCTCTGCCTACTGCTACTGTTTTGGAGAAGCTTTCTCTGCTCACCTCATTTACAATAGTACGTCTCTATCCCTCTCTCCCTTGGTCCAGTTTTATTTTTCTTCCAGATTCTTTTCACCCTCTGATATATAAGGATTTGTTCATAAATCTTCATGCCTCCCCTCTCTCTATATGTAATATGGATTCCACGAGATTTGGGTTTTGCTTTGTTCACTGCTGTATGTCATGTAACGGGACGTGTGCCTAATACCTGTAGCTCAGTATATAACCTTTATTGGACAAACGTTTAATGAGCAGCTCCTATGTAGACAGTACAAGGATGGCTCAGCTATGAGGGAGCCACTGTACAAATAGTGATCCTGCAAAGGAGTGAATGAATGGCGTGTGGAGACGAGGGGAGAATTCTGACTGAACCAGAAATCAGGTAACCTGTGTTCCAGCCCAGTTATGCAGCTTATTAGTTTTGGAACTTTATGTTCCAAACTCTCGTATGCTCCTGTAAAAATGGAATTGATGATGTTTGCCACATCAAATCACTGCAAATATTAAGTGAGATAATGTAGATGAAAGTACTTAGCGAGACATGGCATCATCTGGACTTGGACCCATTGTTTCTGACTTTAAATCTAATGCTATTTCAACCCCTGCAGGTGTTTGGGAGAATCAGACAGCTAAGTCTGTTGAGAAATGGTTGAGTTCAAAGTACATTTGTACTCAGAATGGTGATCTCTGCTGTTGAGACTGGAAGCAGTTGGGTTCTCAGCCTCTTAAAGTAGTTGCTGTTTTTCCTTTTCATTAATAGAAGAACAGATGGAAACCACTAATAGCATTTTACGCCCTAGCAAATGACCCTCTGCAATCACGACTGTCCTGAATTTTTTTTTTTTTCATAGATATTTACTGGTTACGGACGAGGTATATTCCAGTGCCTTCGTCATCCCAACCATTTTCATGCTCTGCAACTTGAAGCCTACTTCCTGAATCCTTTGGTATCCGCTCCTTCTGCTACCTTTTGCAGCACATAACCTAAGGTTTTCAAAGTTCATGTCTTTGATGTGAATTTAACAATTAGCATCTGAGGTACTAGTTGTTGCATAGTCTCTTTTTTAGTAGGAACTTCTCCTTTTGGAAGATACAAATCCCAGTAAGTGTTGTTTCAAAATGTCTAGTTGTCTGATCGTGATTGAAAATGGAGGGTCCTGCATTAGGTGGATATTTTCTTTTTTTAGTGGAAGTAATTTGACAGTTGTCTTAGAGAGCCCTTTACGTAAACTGAATTGTGTCATCTGAGAAAAGATGACGCACACATTTATTTTCTATCTTCATTCACACAGCTGAGCAATACCCTGTGTGTCAAGGCATGTACTGTGGGTTGAGATAATGATTCGTGCTAAGAATATATTTCTTACTTCATTGTTTCCTGACATTGTCAATCAGATAAGACTTACAGAATTTGCACTATATATATATATGCATGTATGTATGTATTCATACATATAACTTATCTTGATGAAAATTTAATTTTGAATTTTATTACATTCATATGGAAGTTATACAATTAGGGTTTTAAAGTTACTTTACTTCTTGAAATGTTCTCTCGCTTTTATGCTACATTATAGTAACAAATAATAGCTAGATTTGCATTTTAAAATGTACCAATTAAACTATTATGCTACAAATGGATTTTTCTGAGTAGATCAATATAAAATACATGGTGTCTAATTTTTATATGGGCTGTGAGAACTATCTAAATGTGTTAATATGAACAAATGGATATTTCTTTTTTAAAAAAACAAATAAAATGTAGGAAAAATCAAGAATATCAATTACATTTAATGATATCATAAAAGCAGAAGCTTTGTTTTGAACTGTAAAAGCTACCAAAAAAGAAAAATAACTGTCTTTCTCAAAGAACAAACAGCTATTATTTATAATTTATTACTTTAATCCTTTTAATTATAAATGCATAAAATAATGAATTGTTCCTTTCAACAATGATGGGAAGAGAGGTCATGTAAAATTATTTTAGAAATCTTCAAAGTACATAAATACTTTGAATAAAGAAAATAATACATGGCTCTAAAGTAATAAATTGCTCTCCTTTTACGTTTATGCCTTTGTGGTTATAAGAGGCCAAGGATTCCTACATTTTTTCCTCTCTTGCTCTTTTCTTTCAGAAGACAGAAGAGTCCAGTCATTTAAAAATTTGTCATACTTTCATCAAACATGAATATTAAACTCTCACAGATTGGTAATAAATATATATGCTTTGAGCAGTATTCTAATCTCAGTTGTCTAGGTCTGGCTTCCCATAGAGTTTTGACTGAAAGAAACACCAAAGAAAACCTTAGACATTTCATTTAATCAGGTGCTGGTCTCTGTGGTGCCTCTTGAGGTCAATATACATGTAATATATCCTCATTTCTTTGAAATGTTTTCTGAATGGCTCTGAGGACCCTTTCCCTTCGGGAAATATAAAGCACATTCACAATGATAAAGGGAAAAAAATCTAGTGAAATGCTGAAGGTTTTGAATTTGTTCGGAGACTGTATCAACTCAAATTTTACGACTTTTTTGATGCCCTTTATTGCCTCTGAGTTTATTTTAAAACTATACTTTTATCTTGCTAATACCTTCTAGGCAGTTCTTAAGGAGGAATTAGGGTAATTTACAATCATGCAATTGAAGGAGCTCTCAAACATCATATGCTCTCTCATCCATTTCAAATTTTTCAATTAGATGTCACAGTAGAAAATTCTAGAGTTCAGACTAGTTTGACCGAAGTTACCATTTTATTGGTTACAAATTACCTTGAAACTCTAAAGAATAATATAATGGAAAGATTCCAGGTGTCAATTTACTGCCACAATTCCACGTAACATTTTGCAGTCTGGGGGATCTTGACATTGGTTTCTGCTGTCATTAACCTGAATCTTCTGATCTCATTGCTCCAGCTGTGTTCTGGTTTGTGTTATTCTGGCTTTAGAGATGCTGTTAATTGGAAGTTAAAATATATTATTTAAAATTTTCAATTAGGATATTCCTCCCATATAATGATGTGAAATCAATAAATAGGCAAATGAACAATTTATAAAGAAATGACTAAAAGGAAGTGTAACAAAATAGTCACCATTCTTCACTAAGGGAAGGTAACGATTTTTCCCTATCTTCTACTATTTTGTGTTTCCTAAATTTTTTATAAAAAGAAACAATAAATTTTATAATAGTAAAAAAAATACTGATTTAAAAAATCATATTGTGTTTATGTAAGGGAATGCCTTTACTTTTTAGAAATACATACTGAGTTATTTATGCATAATGTCTGCAAATTCCTCTCAGAATTGTGTCAAAAAAAAGAATAAGAATTTAAACCTGGTGAACTGTTGTAGGTTAAAGTAGATGAGGATATGACAGCTAAATCCACTGTATGGTTCTCTATCAAATCTTTGATTTAAAAATGTTATAAAGGCTATCACTGAGAAAATTTAGGAAATTTGAATATGGACTGAATGTAGGAAATAGACTTGTATCAATGTTAAATTTCTTGAGTAGGATTACCGAATTATGGTTATGTATGAAAATATCTTTGTTCTTAGATAATAAAGACTGAAGCATTTAAAGGTGAACTGTCAAGATATCAACGGACTCTTAAATAGGTCATGAAAATAAAAAAGAGAGAGAAAAGCAAATGCAATGTGCCAAATGTTAGTAACTGATGAATCTGGGTAAATGGCACATGAATAATCATCGTCTTATTCTTATAAACCTCTTAAAGGTTTAGAATTTCTCAAAATAGAAAACTGGGGGGAAAACGCCAATATGTACTTTTAATTTAAAATATTTTTGCTACCAAGAAGGAAAGAAATAGCTTGTTTTGCTTAAATTTTTAAGACTGGCTTTCCATATTAATCAAGGTAGATTAATCCATTAATCTATATTAATCCAGGTGGAGGTAGTTCATTACTTTTACTTATTAGCGTTATTACTTTCGATTTCATCCCATGACAGAATAGTCAAATAGAGCTATATTAGTTCAAGTCACTGAATTTGAATATTTATGAAAGGTTGCTCTTTGAGCACTTTCAATTAAACAAAATAGTTCGGGGAGTATGAGATCTGATTTTTGCTAATGGACAGGTAATTTAGGGTGCTTTAGATCCAGATTACATGCCCGCTACAATGTAGTTTAAATGTGTATCTTCTGAAGTAGTGTTTTACTTTTTAACAGCCTAGAGGAAAACTGAGAAATAAGGAAAGAAAATGGGGAAATATTGTTTGAAAAGACCCCACTTAAAGTAATCTGCTTGTTTTTTCTTTCAGCTCAAATTTTGGATTCTGATGCAATATCCCAGAAATACTTGAGCTATATATTATAGCTCAAAGAACAGGTACAGCAATTCCAAAGCTCAGTAGAACCATCTTCCTGGTCATAAACTAGACTGGTTGGGATTTTTCACATTATAAATCACCTACCACACAAAATAAGTAGTCCATAAATTGGTAAGTAGGTTTTAAAAAAGTGCTTATGGGAAACTGAAAACTTTTGCAACACTCAGAACAAGTAAGATGAGAATGACTTGGAGGCTACAATCTCCAGGGTACCGCAGGGTGGGGATGGGGACTCCAGTGAAAGGAAAATAGCTTTTGTCTCCCTGTGTTTCCACAAAGTGCATTCTTTGGACTCTCAAGTCACTCAACAACTTCCCTTACCTTGGCAGGAAAATCTGGGAGGTTCACCCAAAATTCTTCTGTTTCTTTATTACACCCTTGTGGTGGCTGATGTAGCCCCCTCTTGGTTTCCATGGCAACGTCCATCCTGATGGCCAGACTGGGGGCTTTGAGTGGCTTGGACCCAGTGGTAATCATCACTCACAGGCTTGCTGCGTGGTCACCAGTATTCACCCCTGGTGTCATTA
This sequence comes from Balaenoptera borealis, assembly GCF_965194805.1. Lineage (NCBI taxonomy): Eukaryota > Metazoa > Chordata > Mammalia > Artiodactyla > Balaenopteridae > Balaenoptera > Balaenoptera borealis. The sequence continues at coordinate 170,265,185 of NC_138866.1, read as the reverse complement.
CTCCTTTCTTAGCCTATAGCTAACATGGCCTCCCTCTACTAGGTTCTTTTTTTTTTCCTTACAATGTTGCTGTAGTTCTTATTGTTTTATTGTTTTTTACCATGTCTTCAGGTATGGCTTTTATTTATTTTACTCCCTGTCTTGAAAAAAATCCATGCTAGATCTCATGGTCAGGGTCATAGGACACTTGAGATGCAGAATTGGCACTTCCTTCCTGCTCATAATGAACTTGCACCCTAGGAGAGGCTCAAATGTTTAGCCCCTTCCATCCCCAGAATGAGTCATTTTCCCACCCCAGATTTTCAAAAGTTTTATTCTTGGGACTCAATAATTATTTCCAGTATTCTTTTGTTTCTCTGAAGAGGCTTACCGGGAACTCCACGAACAAAGAACTCCAGGAAGTCTAATAGTTGCATTTATGAAAGCGATAACCTTTTCAGCGCTCTCATGAGCCATCTAGTAGAATTGCTACGATAATTGTTCTTTTAAAAGGACAGAACTCTCAGGTATATATAAAGAAATGGACTTAACAAGGTGAATGTTCTTAAGACATAAGAAAATGTCCTTTTGTTGGGGATGCTGTTGGCAATGAACTAGAAGTTAAACTTGGTTGCTTAGTTTCTTTTCCTGTAGCTTTAGGAAAATATGTAAATTTGTACACCTTCATGATTTTTTTTCCTTTCCCTCATTAATTTTGGGGTGGACGTCAGGCTGACGGTGAAGATTCTGTCACATAGAAGCTCAGTTTTCCCTAAGAGGAATGAATTGGCTATTGGAATAAAAATTATCTTGAATAATTAGAATTTTAAGGACATTGATAACGATTAAATTATAATAGAACCAAACATGAAACTTCAGTGGTAATGTGGCCAGCCTCTTTAATCTCTATATAACAAATAAAATCATGACTATGGAGAATCAAGATTTGTAGCCATTTTTACCCCTTTTAGAGGAAAAGAAATCCCCCTTCCCCCAGTGGTGTCTCAGTCTGATCTCAGAAAAACACTTTAAATATACTTTATCCATAAATATGAACAAAGTTAAAGAAGGCTGAATGTACTCATCTTTATGTCCATGTCGTTTGCCTGTTTTCTGTTTCTTATTGATTTATAAGCATTTGTATATTCTAGATCTGTGTTGTTTACTCTAGTAGTTACGTGGCTGTTGAGCACTTGAAATGTGACTTGTCTAAACTGAGATGTTTTGTAAGTGTTAACATAAAAATTGAATTTGAAGCCAGTATTAAAAAAATGTAAACTGTCTTATTACCAATTTTTATACTAATTACTTGTTGAAATGATTACATTTTTAATAAATTAGAGTAAATAAAACATATCATTAAAGTAATTTTTGTCTGTTTCTTTTGATGTTTTTGAACATGACTATTAGAAAATTTAAAATTGCATATGTGGTTCACATTATATTTCTATTGGATACCACTGTTCTAGCCTTATACCAATCTTCGGTAAGTAGCATATCTTTGTGTACGTGTACATGTGGTTTGTCTTTCTCTTCATGGTATGTGTTGATGAGGAGAAGACATGGCTCTGGTTGCAGAGGAGAGACTGTAGGGGGCCAAGGAGAGAAGTGAATGAATTCCAGAAAATTTGTGGGAAAACTGCTGATGGATGAGACGTGGTGAGCAGTGACATGCAATTGTCAAGGATGACTTGGGTTTTTAGCTAAACAATGGTGCCATTTACTGTGATGGGAAAACTAAAAGGGGAATACATTAAGTGGGGAAAACAAAGTGCTTTTTGAGCTGTTAAGTTTGATGCAGCCAAGTGGAGTTATAAATTGGGTAAGTACATCTGGAATGCTCATAGTCTAAATTCCCCATGAGCAAGAGAATGAGGCTGTCTCTGTTAGCTCTTTCGGGGTGTGTAATAACCACAAAAATCTCTGTGGCATATAACCAAAAGCATTTATTTCTCATGCATCTGTGGAACAGTTGGGGTTCAGCTGATCTGGGTTGGGCTGGGTTTCTCAGTGCAGGCTGGGCTCTGGTTTGGTCCAAAGGAGTTTACTGTGGGGTTCAGGCTTAAGATGCAGCAGCTACGAAAGAACTTCTTCATATCATTATCATGATGCTCACGACAGAACGACATTCTCATGTAGACACACCCATTACCTTGTCAGCCTCAGCTAGAATTGGCATATAATCATATTTGCTCTTACTCCATTGTTCAAATAAAGTCAATGGCCAAACCCAGTGTCAATGGGATTGGGCACTGCACTCTGCCCACTTTAGCCATTAATACTGAAAAAGCATGTGGCAAAGTTTGTAGATATATAAGGCATCAGGGTAGGGGAGGGTGTGAGTAAATAATTTTTTTTTAAATAATTTTTTTTTGGGGGCACACCGCAGGGCTTGTGGGACCCTGGTTCCCCGACCGGGGATCGAACCCAGGCCCCCTGCAGTGGAAGTGCGGAGTCCTAACCACTGGACCGCCAGGGGAATTCCTGTGAGTAAAGAATTTTGGTCAATGATTCAATTTACCACAAAGATTATCATTTTCAGATCAAAATAAGGGCTCCAAAATGCTTTGTTTGAAAAAGATTCTCCAGAGTTAGTAGATATTCCTGATAACTTTTGTAGTCTGACAGTGAAGTAGGGTGAGTCTAGATGTGAAGAAGAGTGATATTGAGAATATAATAATAATCAATAGATACAGGTGGACAGATGAGCTGGCAGAATGTCTGATGCTTCCGGGTCTGTTCTTTGCTGACCTCTGTGTGATTAGCCTGACTGAAGGGATAAGCAGAATGAGTCTTTGAGAAGCTACTTCACAAACTGGAAAAAAAAACCGGGAGGACTTGGTTTTGACCTTTTGAAAGTTCCTTAACTTTCTTGATCCCTATATCTCTTGTTTGTGAAGTGGAAATGAAAAATCTGATTTTTAGGGTTATTATGTGTATTAAAATGAAATAACTATGTAAAACACCTAAATATTTGCTAGTATTGTCTTTTGTTCTTCTCTCCGTGTCCTACAGATAACTTTTTTTGCCAGTAACACTTCATTGTATTTATTTGTTTACATCTTTCTCCTCAGCCTTCCCAAACTACCACCCTTTTGAGGATAAGATCACATTTGTAATTGTAATATCTAGTACAACACGTGGCACATAGTAGGCACTCAGCAAAATTTTCTTTGACAAATTGAATGACTTCTTCATTTTTATGTTACAGGGACAAGGGAAACAAAGGCGTGTCATAACTTGTGGCGGCCAACCTTCTCTTGAATGACTCTATTATGAATTATTTTACCATGTACTAAAATGCCTTATAAAGTATCTGGCACTTATTATGAGCTTAGTAAATCTTATCTTTCTTTCTTTTCTATCTGCAGATTTTTAGAGGGAACAAGAATGCATGAGCCCCATCCCATGGAACATCACAACACCATAACTTCTTTAATTAACACATATTTTAACCAACCTGAAAGTTCCCTTTTGTGAAGCTAATTCTACTAAAGCTGATTCTACTAAACCTAATTGTACTAAACAAATCCAGTAAGTGCTTTAGTAGTTATAATGGCCAGAGAAGTTTTATTGCTCTGGTGAATTCTCAGAAGGGTAGCTGAAATATGACTATATCAGATAGTTACATAAGAGTTGTTCCGCCAAGTTTTTCTATAGTGAATTTATCCTGGAAAAAAAATTTTCACTGTTTATCAAAATCATCATCCTAAGTAAACTCATCTAGGTAGTGCTCATTATATGACACAGATTTAATGTCCTCTAGGAAGCTATATGCCTATCTTACTGATAAAGATAAATTCTTGTAATAAAAATAAGTATGAACATCACCAAAATTAAGGAATTTTGTGCTGCAAAGTACACTGTCAAGAACATGAACACACAACCAACAGAAAAAGAGAAAATATTTGCAAGTCATGTATCTGATAAAGAACTTGCATTTTGAACATATAAAAAGTTATACAACTCAATAATTAAAAGGACAAATAATTCAGGTAAAAAAGCAAAGGATCTGAACAGACATTGCTCCAAGATGAAAAAATGGTTAACAGACACATGGAAAGATATTCAATATCATTAGTCATTAAGAAAATGCAATCAAAACCATGATAAGCTACCACTACACACAGACTAGTATGGCTATAATCAAAAAGACAGAAAATAGCAAGTGTTGGTGAGGATGTGGAGAAATTGAAACTCTCATACATGGCGGGTGAGGATGTAAAAGGGTGAAGGATCTTTAGAAATCCAGTTTGACCATTCTTCAAAATGTAAAGCATAGAGTTACCATTACGACCCAACAATCCCACTTTTAGGTATATATACCCAAGAGAAATGAAAACATATGTCCACACAAAAACCTGTAAATACATATAGCAGTATTATTCATAATAACCAAAATAAATAATTAGATAAAAATAATTCAAAATAATAATATTAAAATAATATTCAAAATAGTAATAATAATTCATAACAATTCAAAATAACCAAAATTGGAAACAACCCAAATGTCCATAAACTGATGAATGGATAAACAAAATATGGTACATGCATATAATAGAGTATTATTCAACAATGAAAAGAAATAAAGTGCTGATACATGCTATGATACAGATGAACTTTGAAGACAATTTGTTAAGTGAAAGAAGCCAGTCAAAAAAAAATACATGCGTGAATCTGTTTGTATGAAATGTCCAAAATAGACAAATCAGTCGAGACAGAGAGGAGATTAGTGGTTGCCTAGGGGAAGGGGATAAGAATGAGGAGTGCTTGCTAATAGATATAGGGTTTCTTTTGTGTGTGATGAAAATATTCTTTGGGGTGATGGATGCACAACTCTAAATATACTGAAAAACACTGAATTATACACTTTAAATGCGTCAGCTGTATAATATGTAAATTGCATCTCGGTAACGTTGAAACACCAAGTATTAGAATAAAATGCATGCAAGGTTGGGTCGAGAAAACCTACCCATGGAATTAGCTACAGAAAAGGTCAGGCTAGTCTTAAATTTTTATTCCATTAATAACAGAGCAATATTGCTTCCGTAGTGCATTGAGTGTCTATCCGGTTGTGCCCTAATGTTTTGGTAGACAGTGGTTAATAAAAGAGAGAAGGCATATGTGTTTATCAAACTTGCATTCTTGCAGTAGCAGGAGAAGCAACACAATGAAAAGCTGAAAATAAGAAATAATTTCAGATAGTTATAAAGAACATGAAGAAAAGGAAAGAGGAACATTGAACATAGTAAGACTGGGAGTGGGGAAGGAGGGATGGGGCTGGCCTCGCTGACATCTGGGCTGAGACACAGATGCTCAGAAGTCCTGGGAAGAACTGGGGAAGAGGGCTCCATGCAGAGGACAGGGTCCCGTAAGGCTCTGTGGTGCGGCAGACTCTGGCTGTGTGTCTGGAGCAGTGAGTGAGGGGCAGAAATAGGATAGGAGTTGGGGTTGCATAGGACATTACTGGAAGTTCGGATTTTATTTTCAGGGCAATGGGAAAACATCAAAGGATTTGAGGGAGAGGAGTGTTATGAGAAACCTGTGACTTTTTTTTGACCTGTCTGCACCTAAAGGCAGCATCTGCTTCTGGATATGACTTAAATGATAATTTCCTGAACTTTGATACTGAGTCTGAAACTCTAATGGGATGAAACTTTTGAGAGAGACGGTGAGTTTGCATGTGGGAAAAATGTAATTGTGACCAGAGGACAAAGTATGATTGAAAAACATGGCAACGATATTTGGCAGCTCCTTCCCTTAAGAGGAGCTATTCCCCTTATGTGGTGGAAGTGACATTGTTTGAGTTCTGGGCACTAGACCTTAAGTGGCCTTAATCCAGTTGGAACACTGCCTTTATCTTGGATTATCTGGGTTGGCCCTTAATCTGATGACTGTGTCCTTATAAGAAACAGAAGAGGAAAGGACACAGATAAAAAGGAGAAGATGGTGTGAAAATAGAAGCAGAGATTGGAGTGATGCTGCCTCAAGCCAAGGAATGTTTGGAGCACCAGAAGCTGGAAGAGGCAAGGAAGGATTCTCCCCTCCACCCCAGACTCTTCAGCCAGATCATTGCTCTACCAACACCTTGATTTTGGACTTCTGGATTCCAGAACTGTAAGAGAAAAAATTTCTGTTATTTTTAAGCCACAGAGTTTATGGTAATTTGTTATGGAAGCCCTATAAAACTAATATAGGCAGATATTTAAGAATATTGCAGGGTCATATGGTAATTGATCATGTACCTGTAAAAAAAAAAACCTCCTAAACTGTTTTCCAGAGTGACTGTACCATTTTAGATTTCCCAACAGTGATGTAAGAGAGTTGCAGTTTCTCCACATCATTGTCAACACTTGGTATTGTCAGTCTTTTTTATTTTAGGCATTCTGTTGGTAAAGATGATGTTAGGAACTGAATGACTGAGTCCTTCCCAAATTCATGTTAAAATCTAATCCCCAGTGTGACGGTATTTGGAGGTGGGGCCTTTGGGAGGTAATTAGATCATGACGGTGGAGCTTGCATAATGGGATTATTGCCCTTATAAAAGAGACCAGAGAGTTTAATAGCTCTCCTTCTGCACTGTAATGAGCAGGTGGAGATGTCCACAGCAAATGGCATTGATTACTCAGTGAAACTATGACAGAATGTCTGTGTCCTATAGGCTCAGGAACATGGTGACATTTTATTTTGTCTATTGCATGGTAGAAAGAAAGCTTCTCAGATATGTGAAATCCAGGAAAAATGGCTGCCATCACATACTCCACATACTCGAGTTTGCTGCCACTGCTGTCTTTTGAAGTACAAAGTATTTGTGCTTGGTCCCAAAGATGGAGGGCAAATTTGATGCTACAATTTTACTTGAGAGTCAATTTACACCACCCACAGTCTAACTTAGAAAAAAATCTATCTTAACAGACAGAAAAGACATCATCATAAATAATAATCAAGTAACAATCAAGCCTTTAAAAAGAGAGTATTTAATTGCCAAAAGCTAATACCACCCTAAATCATAGTGACAAATGCCCAAGGAACCCTCCAAAACCAAAACAGTAACTATAGTACTTCTTAGCTTTCAGGGCCAACCCAATTTTCCTCTTTGGTGTTATACTCATTCACAGGGCGGGTATATTTGGCTGCTTGAATACTGTGCCATTTGCCAATATCTATAAATAGCTGTTTATTATTGAGTCTTCAGACAATAACCTGCAATTCTACATCATTTCCCCTTTTCATTTACCAATATACCAGGTAGCGGGAAAATAACTTTTTTTAAAATTTCACGAAGATGTCAGGAATCGTTGCAACATGGAATTATGATTCTGTTATTTTACTTTTGCAACATGTAATACACTAAATATTAATGTATGATGATGATTCCCTGTGAAAATTTAATTAAATTAGTTGGCCCATCTCCTAGACTGTTAATTACTATAATATCAATTAGAGTTGAATATGAATATTGCATATGCCAAAAGAGACAAATGAATTTTGGGGATACTGAGAATAGCCATGTAATTTTGAGGTCCTGATGGGATTTGGCTATGAAAGCAATGTGAGATTGAATCCCCCTGATTTTTTTATCTTGGGTTTGCTGTTTCTGTTTCTACATTGAAAAATCATAGACCCATTGAAAAACTTTTAAATTCTACTGGCAGTTTTACTTCACTTTTAGTTTCTTGTCCTATGATTTCCTCTAAAGGGTAGGCTTTTGCTTCTGCTTTTCTTTTTATTTTTTTGGTATTTTTATTTGAGTTTTGTTTCAGGAATATCTTTCTAAAACAAATTTATACACTATATATTTTAGAGTAGTTTTAGGTTTGCAGAAAAATTGAGTAGAAATTAGAGAATACCCCTCCCTCCTGCTAGATTGTCTTCCAAAGAGGCTGTACCATTTTGTATTCCCACCAGCAATGAATGCGAGTTTCTGTTGCTTAATGTTCTTACAAGTATTTGACATTGTCAGTGTTTTGGATTTTGACCATTCTAATAGGTTTGTGGTGGTCTCTCAATGTTGTTTTAATTCACAGTGCCCTTATGAATATGATGTTGAGCATCTTTTCGTATGCTTATTTCCATCTGTATAACTTCTTTGGTAAGGTTCTATTGTGGACTTGCGAGAGTTCTTTGTATATTTTGGATACAAGCCCTTATTGGATATGTGTATTTCAAATATTTTCTCCAACTCTATGGCTTGTCTTCCCATTCTCTTAACAGTGTCTTTCCCAGGGTAGAAGTGTTTAATTCTAATGAAGTCCTACTTAATCAATTTTTTTGATTGGTGCTGTATCTATAAAGTCATCACTAAACCCAAGACCACCTAGATTCTCCCCTATGTTTTCTTCCAGTTTTATAGTTTTGCATTTTACATTTATGTCTATGATTCATTTTGAGTTAATTTTTGTGAAAGGTATAAAGTCTGTGTCTAGTTTTTTTTTTTTTTGCTTTTTTGCTTTTATTTATTTATTTATTTATTTATTTATGGCTGTGTTGGGTCTTCGTTTCTGTGCAAGGGCTTTCTCTAGTTGCGGCGAGCGGGGGCCACTCTTCATCACGGTGCGTGGGCCTCTCACTGTCGCGGCCTCTCTTGTTGCGGACCACAGGCTCCAGATGCGCAGGCTCAGTAGTTGTGGCTCACGGGCCCAGTTGCCCTGCTACATGTGGGATCCTCCCAGACCAGGGCTCGAACCCATGTCCCCTGCATTGGCAGGCAGATTCTCAACCACTGCACCACCGGGGAAGCCCTCATAGCTTTTTTTTTTTTTTTTTTTTTTTTTGCATGTGGATGCCCAGTTGTTCCAGAACCATTTGTTGAAAAGACTATTCTTTTTCCATTGAATTGCCTTTGTTCCATTGTGAAAGCTCAGTTGACTATATTTGTGTCAGTCTATTTCTGGGCTCTCTATCTGTTGCATTGATCTACTTGCCTATTCTTTTGTCAATTCTGTACTGTCTTGATTACTCTAGCTTTATAGTAAGGCTTGAAATTGGGTAGTGTCAGTCCTCTCATTTTGTTCTTCTTCTTAAGTATTGTGTTGGCTATTCTGTCTTTGGCCTTCCATATAAACTGTAGAATCAGTTTGTTGCTTTCCACAAAGTAACTTGCTGGAATTTTGACTGGGTACTCTCTTTTTATTTTCTAGTCCCTGTGATTCAAATTTCTTCTTCTTTTCACTCCTATTATCTTGATAAGACCCTCCCTTATTTTCTCTTCATTTTGTTACTCCATTGAAACAGGAAATTAGCATACACACCCTTTTCTAAGATATTTACAACTCATTTTCAAAAGGGTTGAGCTTTTCCTAGTTCTACAAGTGAGTTTTGAAGGCTCCTTCTTTCCTTGTTCAAGGAGAACATGAACTCTTTCCAGGCTTATTTTTTATTCCCTATCAATGATTCACTTATTCCAAACAGCTAAGAAATCTGTAAATTCGACAGGAGTCAAAAGTAGCTATTTATCGGGACTTCCCTGGTGGGCACTGGTTAAGAATCTGCCTGCCAATGCAGGGGACACGGGTTCGAGCCCTAGTTCAGGAAGATCCCACATGCTGTGGAGCAACTAAGCCCATGTGCCACAACTACTGCGCCTGCGCTGTAGAGCCCACGAGCCACAACTACTGAAGCCCGCGTGACACAACTACTGAGGACCGCGCGCCTAGAGTCTGTGCTCCGCAACAAGAGAAGTCACCGCAATGAGAAGCCCACGCACCGCAACGAAGAGTAACCCCCGCTCGCCGCAACTAGAGAAAGTCTGCGCGCAGCAACGAAGACCCAACACAGCCAAAAATAAATACAAAAAATTTTTTTAAAGTAATAAAAAATAGTAGCTGCTTATCAATGTGAGAAAATATTGACACATTTTCTTTACCATGTTAGCTCATCAAGCCATTTCTGTTGACAACTCTCACACACAGAGATTTCTTTTTGCCTTTATTGTGCCTACATCCCTATACCAAACATGATCATGGGTTTCCATAAACATAGCTAAATGCCAAGCTTTGGTGTCCCGCCGGGCATAGCTGACACTGCAGGACACTTTTTCCAGAGTATCCTGCCTGCCTGCATGATCAGCTGCAGGTAGAGCTGTAGTCAGTAAAATAATCACCAGGAAAGTATTTTAAATCAGAAATACAGAGCTTATATTGAGCTTGATGTCAGGAACACAGTCAAAACAGAGCATGAAGCAGCATTCACAAATCTTACCTGCTGCATGTGCAATGGCAAAATCAAACATGACCTTTGAAAATAAAACTCTAGTCAGTATCTGTATAGGTTCTGTGCATGCGTGTGTGTATGTGTGCACACGCATGTGCATTCACGGGCATGCAGGCACATGTGGGCAGTCTTTTTCAGCTCTCAGCTCCCAAGGACAGAGACCTTATTTTTCCTATTCACCATATATGAATAAATGAATGAATGAATGAACATCTCATATATGAATGGACAATTTCACAAATGAAGAATTCTATCCCTTTTCCATTTTAATACTAGTCATCAGGTACTTATTGGGAAAATATTGGTCTTCTCTATCATTCTGTGAGTCTCTTGAGGGCAAAGGCTGTGTGGTCCCAATCTCTATGCCTACAGCTCCTGGTACTGTGCCAGGAACACAGCACTCATTAAATCCTTTTAAGAGTAATAAATAATTATTGTAAATCAACTATACTCCAATAAAAAAAGTAATAAATAATTAACTGGAGGGTGGCCTCAATGAGAAATTCATTTATGTGTGACCACTTAAAACTTTTTAGAAGCTAAAAATTGAAAGAAAGGAGAACAGGAATAAAAATATGTTCCTAAAGAGTCACACGCATGCTTCTGTAGGCGCCTGTCTTGCTTCCCCTACCCTCAGTGTAGATAAAATGTGGGGAAAGCTTTTCATTAAATTGTATCAATTTTATGATACTGAAATAAGAGAAGCAGAGGCAGAAAGATATTTGGGGTATAGAAGAGGCTGACGAAGGAATAAAGGAGAGGATATGAGATAGACAAGCAAGGGGAATCAACAAGAAGTTGCCTTTATTAACTTAGGAATATTGAAATCGTGCCACGGTAAAGTCATTTTAGTGTGTTTTCTTTAAAACAGATGTGATCCTGGAAGAGGACCAAAGAATAAGAAGCCCTCCAGAGGAGTCAGGAGTCGTTGCCCTGTTAACCTAAGCAACCCTACATCAGGTTAGAGATGGTTGCCAGGGTCAGTGGCCCTGAGGAGAAGAGCAGCCATAGTTGATAACACCACCTGGTTGAAAAGAATAAAAAAAACATTTCAAGGTGGTGATTTAATGCAGAGTCTCCTGCAAATATTTCCCATGTCTTGTTGAATTTCACAGTTGAGCTTTGAAAACTTTTTAATGTTAGCAAAATCATTATTAAACAAATTCTCTTCTTCCCAATAGCCACAGCATTAAGAATAATCCTAAATTTCCACTAAATGGAATCTTGGCATAGCAAAGGAAATCTTTTCCTGAGTTAAACCATCAGCCAAGACCAAAACAACCAAAAATAAGTTCTGTGAACATTTGGAGAAACACATCTTAAAGTATAAAGCACAACATTGTCCATAACCTGTTATGTAATATAACTACTGCTTCAGTTTTTACAGTGGAAGAGACCTTTTTAAGGATGCATTGTGTTAAGGGCACTTCCTTTGTACCCTTGTTGCCAAATCTAATTAGAAAGAAGTATTTCCTTGGGTTATGAAACACAAGGTGTTGTGTGTGTGCTTGTAACGAGTTAGTACTCTCTTTGGGATTATCTCCATCCTGTCTGTTACCATCTTTAATCTTTTCTTTCTATTATTGTCCAAATTATAACTTTTCTCTTATTATTCCTCTACCTATTATACTATTAGCAGTATCATTATGTTCAGAGAGCAGATTCTCTAGCCATATTTATTTTAACTTTAAAATCTAGTTCTTAAGTTGTTGTGGAGAATGTTGGTATATATGTTCCATTACTTTAAACTCTCTGTACTACTGAATATTATTTGCCACCATCACTCATTGAATCCATTCACCTATATTGATTGATATGAACAAAACAAATACATCATGTTATTTGCCTTCCAAATTAATAAACCAATTCAATAAAATAAAAATAACTATGCTATAAAATGGTACAAATTAATGCTTTTCTACTTATAGAAGTACTTTATCCTAAATAAAATCAGATAGTTTAATATCTACATTTAATACACTGGTTTTCAATTTTGAATAGAGCCTATGAAATCAGTGTAACATGTATTTAATTGCTTCCACTATTTTCACTTTGTCTGTTTATCAATTTCTATCTTTCTGTAGTCTATACACTAAGAATTTTGGAATTTTAATGTAAAAGAAATCATAACCATAAAATTTGGGGATTTGAGTATGAGAGAAGATTGGAGATTTCAATATTTAATCCACTTGAATCTCTGCAGAGATTAATGCTCACCTATGTTTCTTCAATCCTCCTTTATCTATTTCCTATGTGTTTTTCTACTTAAAATTTGTTATTTGATTAGAATTTCAACTAATATGTATTAATACCTTTTCGTGAGAAATCTACAATTTACTTTAGTGTAGCAACTTGTTTAATTTATTAAATTATTTATGTTTTCAACCTACTTTTTAAACACATTATATTATGTATTATGTTTTATATCATTATTTATGCTTCAAAAGGGTTTGCCTGAATCCTTCCACAGTCTGTGGCAATGTCCCGAACCAGCTAGGCAGCATTTCACAAACTTTTCCAGCTAGAAACTTACCTGTGAACAACTGAAATACTTGAGATCAATTTTTGCAACAGTAGATATTTCATTTCAAAGTCCAGGCAGCTCAACACTCCACAGATAAAGTAATGAAACCCTTCAGCTGTAGAAACCCAAGGTAAATCTTTTCACCTTTCCAAAGGTTCACTCTCCATTTGATAAGAAGTTTTTGAAAGTAGAAAACAACTTTCACTCTTTATATGCGAAGTTTCTTGAAAGAAAAAGTGATTTGTGTTCACTCAAAGGCATTTCTCTATATTTGGGTGACCTTATTTGATTTATACGTGGTCCTTAGAAAGTGTGGTCTGATTTTGTGAATTCAAGATAGGAAATCCATGCCGAATGATCCAGGCACACTTAGAATCAGTTCCTGAGTGAAAATGTGGCAATTTTCAGAACATAAAAATGTAGAATTTCAATGGCACTGTCAGAGTATCTTCAGAATACACCCAAGTGTTATCACTGATGGGTTAAATAATAATAATTGCTTAACTCTGCCTTCCTAAGTGTCATCCTCAGACCACCAGCATCAGCCTGTTTTGGGAGCTTGTCAGAAATTCAGACCTTCCAGGCCCACACCAGACCCACTGAATCAGAATTTAATTTTGAGAAGCACTGGCTTAATCAACTTCCCACTTCAGAAAGTGAAAATTCAGGCCGATCAAATGGTGGGTTTTGTGTAGGGTTAAAAACAGGCAGTTAAAACAATTTAATGAAAGCCACAATTTGTTGGTGAAGTCAAGCCAGTTTACATAGTTAAATCATTTGTAGGAGAAAATAGGAAAGTTTAACTTTACACAAAGAGCGTTCTCAGGAGCAGGTGCAATGTAAGACACATGTTGGTCCACCCACTGCCAGGCCATCCAGATGAAAAAGGAAAGAATCTCACAAGTCATACAGAGACACTCAATTCTAGATATCTGGTCCACCTTCAAGAAATTTGGTGATTTGACTTTAATAAATTTTCATCAAGATTTTTTTTCTTTTTTTTCAAGATTTTTGTCCTCCTATCATGCAGCCTAAACTCGGTCCCTAGCTCCCTTACAGAATTCTCCAGATGACATAGCATTTACGTATCAACTACTGTATTTCTGTGGGGAAAATAATGGAGCTCTTTTCCTGTGTCGTTGTAGATTTCTTGAAGCTTCCAGCAATTGGCCAGTGTGCAGACGGTGCTCCCACATGATCCGGGTGTTAAACTGTTGAATGATGGATCTTGAGATGGTGCTCTCTGATACAGCACTTCAACTGAAGCATATTTAGCATTTTTCACCAATGCATTATTTCCAGAAAAAGTACCTAGAGACATCTGCACCTAGAGGAGAGAGACATTGGTTTTACTTTTAAATTTTCTTACTGGAGGGAGAGTGAATTCTGATCCTAGTTCCATAATTGGAAGCACCTAGTGCATCTGTTCCTAAGCAGATAAAGGGCAATAGTTTCTGAATTGAATTAAGTCAACCATTATTTTATCACTAAATTACTGGAGTCGTCTGTTTATCCTTCTAGCTCCAGCTGGAACATTTTAGGATTAGAGGTGACCTTGATAAAGTAAATAATTATCCTCATTTTACTGATCTAATTTGTTTATTGTCCTGATAAAATCCTAGCTTATTTCCCCTGTTTTTTAGATGCAGTTATTGGAACTTTCATGAAACCAGGTGAACCCTGATCCAAATTATGTATGAACTAGTATCTGTTTTGCCAAAGACAAAGACACATTAGCCTATTTTGACTGAGACCACATTTCTTCAACTTGGATTTGCTTTAATTTTGAAAAAAAGAACTTAGAAAAGGCAAGATTTACAGTCCAACTCATTTCATGTGCAAGCAAAGTTGTGAAAAATTAGATAAATATTATGATTGTAACAATAATACTTTAACAATAAATGTAAATTGTAAGATTCATTAATAGTTTTCCAGAAAAAAAAAAACTCTTGAAAATATTACTTTCTTTTCTAGCAACTTTGAGTGTGGTGATGTCACATATATATTTATATTTTCAGAATCTGTGTGGTTTCAGATCTTCTCCCCATTGTTTCTCTAAAATGTGTGGATTTCTTTACCTCTTGGAGTGAATGAATAAGGAGAATGTCGTGCATTAGCTTTCTGCACAGTGGCTCAAAATCTACTGTCAGGCATGGAGTTAGGCTCTCGGGGAGAAAGTCCCTACCCTTTTAGAATATAGATTCTGCTTAATTTCTCATTAAAGCACACTCTGATCTCATCTCTAAAACTTGTCTTAAACGTAAGAGTTTAAGAATCAAAAGAGTGGATTGGGGTTACTGTTTATATCCTGCTCAGCAGAGATGTGTTTCTGGAAGATGGATTTGTTTGACTACACAGTCATCTGCTATAAAGGTTAGGAAAATCCTACCATCTACTAATTGTCCTCTTACATTAGAACTTGTTAATTTTTGAGTTGACTTAAATCATTTTCTTTTCTCTTCACGGTTAGACTCTGTAACAGTAGCTCACATTGCACTGTGAAGTGTTATAACCCTGATATTAACCTTAAACTTTCCTCCCTAAAGACTGAAGAGCTTTCCTTCTTGCTCTAATATCCCAGGATCTGATGAACGAGCTGATGTTCTCCCCTATCTTCACCTTTTGCAATTTTTAACATCAAAAATAGTCTCACTTAGTCTTTACCTTTCCAACTGCAATTCTAAACTTTTTCATTTGTCTTCCCTGACATTGCTCACCACAACTCTGATCATTTTACTTGTTATCTCTGGATCTTTTCCAGGTCAATTATATTCTACCCATTACAAATAGATCTATTAAATTTGTGTTCGTGAGCAGAAAAAAAAGGGAGAGCTTGGCGTGTAACAAGCCCCATGGTTAATTTAGATCACTGACTATTATGTAGCATAAACTTTTAAAGTTTGGCATTTGTTGAGTATTCTGACACATCTTAAACTCTTTTAGTTTAATGATGTTTTTATATTATTTTATACTATTTCTATAATTAGGTAACTCAGACTTTACCACCTGGAAATACATTGGAAACCGTTGACAGTGAAAATAACATTTGCTAAAAGCTGAACAGCTGTTTCTGATCATTCTGTTAATTTTGATGTGTTTTTTCTGAGTTTTCAAATACATTTTTTAAACATAAGTTTAACCAAAATATTTTAATACTTCATGCCACAGTATTGTTCATGGCTTGCATAAAATGTGAATCTAGGGGTTGTTTTTCTGTAAAAAACACATTTCTGATGCTTTTAGTAGTGAGATTTGTATTATCTTATAAAGTTGATGTTTTCAATGAAATGGACCTTTTGAAACTGCAGGATTATATACATTCTATAATTCGATAATTTTGAACATCTAATTCCAGGACTAGGTATGACTGTTCCAAGACTATGATTAGGTTAGAAGATGTTTTCTGGCTTGTTCCTGAATAACCTTCCTATTATTGCCTTATGCCATTTTTTAAAATCATGTGGGTTCAATATAATAATTTTGGTGTGGGGAAAACATTTAGTCACTTTTTTTGGGTCACATTTGATGGAACATCATTGATAAGTTAAAATCCATTTTTTTAGGTTGGATTTGTATTATATTATTATTATTCAATGCTCAGTTGGACCGTATTAGTCATTTTTTCCTGTTATTGTTCATTCATGAAGCATGAATTCATCTGTGGCTTTCTTTCCTCGAAGAATTTATTGGCATATATAAAGCCAGGGATTTCCTCATATATGGTCTCCACCACTTTATGTAAAATATGTTTAAAATAGGACTGATCTTAGATCTGATTCTCTAAGGAATTCCATTGTTTACATTTTTTTATACAAGTGTGACCCTTTATGCCATACACATTTTATTTTATTCTTTTTACTTCCTTTCCTGCTGGGTTGTGGATTTGGCAGAGTATGTCTTATTTTGTGTTTTCCATAGTTCCTAACTAAGCCCGTAATAAATATTCATCAAATTAAATGTCAGTTTTCTATAACAGTTGAACAGTTGGCTCCTATTTCTAATTCTATGGTGATTTCCTTAAAGCCTAATAGCCTTGCTGTAAAACTTTCTCCAAGACAATTTGAAAGTTTAAACAAACCATATTCTCTGTGTCTGTTTTCCCACATAAATACGTATCACCTCCAAGAAGTCTATTTGATTAATCAGGCATGATTTATGCTTAAGGGAACTATATTACCTTTTTCCAAATAGATTATGTTAAGAAAAATGTTCAGCGATCTTCCCTTTATTTTATATAGATGCAGTTCATTCCAACCAATCTTCATCGGTGATGGACACTGGAAGGCCCATCAGGGGATGCCTGTCTTTAGAGCATTTATAGTTGAAAGATATTCGAAATGTATGTGCTGCTGATTCTCAAGTGCACCTGGGACACATAATCCCCATTGAAGTGTCATTCAATTGACAAAAGTCAGTTGAACACAATAGCCAAAAAGTTGAAAGAACCCAAGTGTCCATCACCAGATGAATGGATAAACAAATGTGATAGATACATGCAATGAAATATTACTTAGCCATGAAAAGGAATGAAGTCTTGGCACATGCTACAATATGTATGAACCAGAAGAACATTATGCTAAGTGAAATAAGCCATAAAGAAAGGGAAAAATATTGCATAATTCCATTTATATTAAATATCTAGAATAGGCAAATTCATAAATATAGAAAGTAGATTAGAGGTTATCAGAGGCTTGTGTGTACGGGGGCACGGATGGGGAGGTTTTGCTTGCTGGTACAGAGTTTCCGTTCAGGGTGATGAAAATGTTTTGGAAATAGATAATGATGATGTTTGTACAACATTGTGAATGTAATTAATGGCACTGAATTGTGCATTTATAAAGAGTCCAAATGGCAAATTATGTTACATATATCTTACTATAGTTTAACTAAATTAATAATTTAATATAGCAAAAACCATGATTGTACATTTTAAATGGGTGAGTTATATGGCATATGAGTTATATCTCAATACAGCTGTTTTTCTTAAAAAAAAAGTTAAAGATTGGAGGGTGGAAGCCTATATCCCTCTAGTGCCCTTGTTATCCTTTCCTTAAAATATGGAACTAATAATAATTACAAAATCACAAGTGTGTACCCTCACTATGAAATGCCTGGAGTCTGAGCTGATTCTGGGAAATGTGTGGAAATCAATACACAGATGGCATTCTGTAATGCCCAATCATCATTTATGCATTAAAAACTTTCAAAATAAGGCTTCTATTGGAAAGGTTTGTTAAGTACAGTCTTTTTCTCTCTCAATTTTGGCAGAGCTGGTCATATTT
This sequence comes from Balaenoptera borealis, assembly GCF_965194805.1. Lineage (NCBI taxonomy): Eukaryota > Metazoa > Chordata > Mammalia > Artiodactyla > Balaenopteridae > Balaenoptera > Balaenoptera borealis. The sequence continues at coordinate 170,247,188 of NC_138866.1, read as the reverse complement.
CCAGAATGCCTTTAGGTGCGTGAGATGGATGATTTCTTTTTTTTTTTTTTTTCCCCCTTTCATCTAGGAACTTTGCAAACTGCAAGAATTGCTTTGTAGTCTGAAGGGCCCCTGAGTCTGTGAGCTACATGGCGTTGCCAAGATTGCCAGCCTGCCAAATTCCCGGCTGCCAAAAGACTAGCCAGGGCTTCCTCATATAATGAAATGACAAAAAAGGCCATGTGCTTGGCAGACTTGCCCAATTCCCTCAGCTTCATAGAAAAAAATAAATCTTGGAAGAAGTCCAAGAAAGAGCTACCATCTGGTCACACTCTTGGCTTTCTCAATATGGCTCCCAACACCTACCACCAAGCGTCAGGAGGGCTTCCTGTGTTGGATGAAGGCGGGCTGCAGAGAATATGCAAAAGTCTGATGGGAGCCTAATGAGGTAGGACCTGATAGACCGGTTTTGACCTGCAGTCTCATCATTTCTTCTGGCATATTCACAGAAGGGTCAACTTTTCAGCAATAAAAATTGGTGTAATTTAATAGCTGGCCCTGTAGTTGCTGACTATCTGTTAATTTCTTGAAGAATCCGTAACCTATCCAAGTACAAACCCACCCACCAACTACAACACTGCATCCCAGATGACTCGAAGGCAACACCTTTGGGAAAAGCTGCAGAACTGTTTTTCCAGTCCTGACACTTTGTAATTATTCTGGCCCACTTTCTGCGCACTTAGATCTTCAGTTCTAGAAACCAAAGCCAGTTTTTCTTTCATGCAGAGTAGTTCATGCTACAAAAGTTCACTCTTTATAAGAAACCCTTCCTTTATAGTAAATGATGGCATGGAACTTGTGTGTGTATTCTGTCATTACACTGGCCTTGGTAAACGATGCTCTTGGTGATCTGCTTGGTTTAAACATTCATCATGTTTATCATTGGATTTTTGCCTTTAACATCTGCAGTTGGCAGTAATGAATAAGGTCAAAATATTAAGCTATATTCATATTTCTGATTTTTTATGAAGTTTAGAAGTCACTGATGGTGTATGCAAATTTTGAACCAGAAAGATCAGTATCACTTTTTGGTTCTCCATGAGAGAACTATTTTCATTACTGTCTTTTAGATTGACAAGCAAAGCCAGTACATTAATATTTTTCTTCTCCAATTAAAGACTCTCTAAGTTCTCCAGGCTGGCAAATCATCTATATGCTGTTGTCCTCCAGCCAAACAGAGCTTCAGGATCACATGGTATGCACGCTGTTTCTCCTAGCTGGGCTGTGCTGCTGACTTCAAACAAAGTATACAACCTTCCCCGCCCACTACCACCCCCCGCCCACCACCACCCCCCGCCCCGCCACCCCCATTCCCTGCTATTCTTCACATCTCTTCAGATTCTGGGCATCCTCTAAGACACTTCCCTCTCTTTGCCTTCTCCATCTAATCTGGCATCAGGTCCTGATGGTCTTGTCCTTGTTTCTTCCTTCCCATTGAAAGGGTTCAGAATATGCCACACCAAAACATTAACGCTTTGGTATATTGATTATTTTGAGCCAAAGGCAATTGAGAAACGGCAGATACAGGAAGGGCTCTCTGCCCTCCTCCTTTCTCCCTAAAAACAGGTCATAAGATTTCCCATGAGAAATGGGCCCTCCGGTACCAGGAAGAGAAGAACTTTCTTATCTCTAGAGACTGGGAGTCATCCCCAAACAAACCAACCTAAACAACCCTGATCTTCCATTAGTTTCCCTCATATATTTCCTGGTCCCTATCCCACAATCCACTGCCCCAGCTCAAGCCTCTTTGTCTTGTCACTTTACAAATATATTCTTTCTTTGTTTAAAATGTGTATAAGCTCTTGGTCCTACCTGCTTCTTCAGATCTTCATTTTCCTTATGAAGACTCAGTGTGCACATAAAAATACAGCTGAGCCTTGAACAACGCAGGGGTTAGGGGCGCTACCTCCATACAGTTCCAAGTCCTCTGATAATTTACAGTCCACCCGAATTCCCTGGCGGTCCAGTGGTTAGGACTCCTTGCTCCCATTTCAGGGGGCATGGGTTCGATCCCTGGTCAGGGAACTAAGATCCCACATGCCTCAGATTGTGCGGCTCAGCCAAAAAAAAAAAAAAAAAAAAGAACTAAAAAAACCAAAAAAAAACACCTTACAGTCCTCCCTCCGTATCAGCAGTTCCACCTCTGCAGATCCCACCACCTGCAGGACCTGTAGTCATATCTACTATTGAAAAAAATCCTCAAGGAGCTTCAAGATGGCGGACGAGTGAGACGCAGAGATCGCCTTCCTCCCCACAAATACATCAGAAATACATCTACGTGTGGAACAACTCCTACAGAACACCTACTGAACGCTGGCAGAAGACCTCAGACTTCCCAAAAGGCAAGAAACTCCCCACGTACCTGGGTAGGGAAAAGAAAAAAGAAAAAACAGACAAAAGAATAGGGCCGGGACCTGCACCACTGGGAGGGAGCTGGGAAGGAGGAAAGGTTTCCACACACTAGGAAGCCCCTTCGCGGGCAGAGACTGCGGGTGGCGGAGGGGGGAAGCTTCGGAGCCACGGAGGAGAGCGCAGCCACAGGGGGGCGGAGGGCAAAGTGGAGAGACTCCCGCACGGAGGCTCGGCGCCGAGCAGCACTCACCAGCCCGAGAGGCTTGTCTGCTCCCCCGCCGGGGCAGGCGGGGCTGGGAGCTGAGGCTCGGGCTTCGGAGGTCGGATCGCAGGGAGAGGACTGGGGTTGGCGGCGTGAACACAGCCTGAGGGGCTAGTGCACCACAGCTAGCCGGGAGGGAGTCCGGGAAAAAGTCTGCAGCTGCCGAAGAGGCAAGAGACTTTTTCTTCCCTCTTTGTTTCCTGGTGCGCGAGGAGAGGGGATTCAGAGCGCCGCTTAAAGGAGCTCCAGAGATGGACGCGAGCCGCAGCTATCAGCGTGGACCCCAGAGACAGGCATGAGACGCTAAGGCTGCTGCTGCCGCCACCAAGAGGCCTGTGTGCGAGCACAGGTCACTATCCACACGTCCCCTCCCGGGAGACTGTGCAGCCCGCCACTGCCAGGGTCCCGTGATCCAGGGACAACTTCCCCGGGAGAACGCACGGCACACCTCGGGCTGGTGCAACGTCACGCCGGCCTCTGCCGCCGCAGGCTCGCCCCGCATCCGTACTCCTCCCTCCCCGCGGCCTGGGTGAGCCAGAGCCCCCGAATCAGCTGCTCCTTTAACCCCGTCCTGTCTGAGTGAAGAACAGACGCCCTCAGGCGACCTACACGCAGAGGCGGGTCCAAATCCAAAGCTGAACCCCGGGAGCTGTGCGAACAAAGAAGAGAAAGGGAAATCTCTCCCAGCAGCCTCAGGAGCAGCGGATTAAATCTCCACAGTAAACTTGATGTGCCTGCATCTGTGGAATACCTGAATAGACAACAAATCATCCCAAATTGAGGAGGTGGACTTTGGGAGCAATGATATATATATATCTTTTCCCCTTTTTCTCTCTTTGTGAGTGTGTATGTGTATGCTTCTGTGTGTGATTTTGTCTGTATAGCCTTGCTTTTACCATTTGTCCTAGGGTTCTGTCTGTCCGTTTTTTTTGTTTGTTTGTTTAATTACTTAAAAAATTTTTTTCTTAATAATTATTTTTTATTTTAATAACTTTTATTTTACTTTATTTTATCTTCTTCTTTCTTTCTTTCTTTTTTTTCTCCCTTTTATTCTGAGCCGTGTGGAGGACAGGCTCTTGGTGCTCCAGCCAGGCGTCAGGGCTGTGCCACTGAGGTGGGAGAGCCAAGTTCAGGACACTGGTCCACAAGAGACTTCCCAGCTCCACGTAATATCAAACAGCTAAAATCTCCCAGAGATCTCCATCTCAACGCCAAGACCCAGCTCCACTCAATGACCAGCAGGCTACAGTGCTGGACACCCTATGCCAAATAACTAGCAAGACAGGAACACAACCCCATCCATTAGCAGAGAGGCTGCTTAAAATCATAATAAGTCCACAGACACCCAAAACACACCAGCAGACGTGGACTTGCCCACCAGAAAGACGAGATCCAGCCTCTTCCACCAGAACACAGGCACTAGTCCCCTCCACCAGGAAGCCTACACAACCCACTGAACCAACCTTAGCCACTGGGGACAGACACCAAAAACAACGGAAACTACGAACTTGCAGCCTGCAAAAAGGAGACCCCAAACACAGTAAGTTAAGCAAAATGAGAAGAGAGAGAAACACACAGCAGATGAAGGAGCAAGGCAAAAACCCACCAGACCTAACAAATGAAGAGGAAATAGGCAGTCTACCTGAAAAAGAACTCAGAATAATGATAGTAAAGATGATCCAAAATCTTGGAAATAGAATGGAGAAACTACAAGAAACGTTTAACAAGGACCTAGAAGAACTAAAGAGCAAGCAAACAGTGATGAACAACACAATAAATGAAATTTTAAAATCTCTAGAAGGGATCAGTAGCAGAATAACTGAGGCAGAAGAACGGATAAGTGACCTGGAAGATAAAATAGTGGAAATAACTACTGCAGAGCAGAATAAAGAAAAAACAATGAAAAAAATTGAGGACAGTCTCAGAGACCTCTGGGACAACATTAAAGGCAACAACATTCGAATTATAGGGGTCCCAGAAGACGAAGAGAAAAAGAAAGGGACTGAGAAAATATTTGAAGAGATTATAGTTGAAAACTTCCTTAATATGGGAAAGGAAATAGTTAATCAAGTCCAGGAAGCACAGAGAGTCCCATACAGGATAAATCCAAGGAGAAACATGCCAAGACACATATTAATCAAACTATCAAAAATTAAATACAAAGAAAAAATATTAAAAGCAGCAAGGGAAAAACAACAAATAACACATAAGGGAATCCCCATAAGGTTAACAGCTGATCTTTCAGCAGAAACTCTGCAAGCCAGAAGGGAGTGGCAAGACATATTTAAAGTGATGAAAGGGAAAAACCTACAACCAAGATTACTCTACCCAGCAAGGATCTCATTCAGATTCGACAGAGAAATTAAAACCTTTATAGACAAACAAAAGCTAAGAGGATTCAGCACCACCAAACCAGCTTTACAACAAATGCTAAAGGAACTTCTCTAGGCAGGAAACACAAGAGAAGGAAAAGACCTACAATAATAAACCCAAAACAATTGAGAAAATGGTAATAGGAACATACATATTGATAATTACCTTAAATGTAAATGGATTAAATGCTCCAACCAAAAGACATAGATTGGCTGAATGGATACAAAATCAAGACCCATATATATGCTGTCTACAAGAGACCCAATTCAGACCTAGGGACACATACAGACTGAAAGTGAGGGGATGGAAAAAGAAGTTCCATGCAAATGGAAATCAAAAGAAAGCTGGAGTAGCAATTCTCATATCAGACAAAATAGACTTTAAAACAAAGACTATTACAAGAGACAAAGAAGGACACTACATAATGATCAAGGGATCAATTCAAGAAGAAGATATAACAATTGTAAATATTTATGCACCCAACATAGGAGCACCTCAATACATAAGGCAAATACTAACAGCCATAAAAGGGGAAATTGACAGTAACACAATCATAGTAGGGGACTTTAACACCCTACTTTCACCAATGGACAGATCATCCAAAATGAAAATAAATAAGGAAACACAAGCTTTAAATGATACATTAAACAAAATGGACTTAATTGATATTTATAGGACATTCCATCCAAAAACAACAGAACACACATTCTTCTCAAGTGCTCATGGAACATTCTCCAGGATAGATCATATCTTGGGTCACAAATCAAGCCTTGGTAAAATTGAGAAAATTGAAATTGTATCAAGTATCTTTTCTGACCACAACACTATGAGACTAGATATCAATTACAGGAAAAGATCTGTAAGAAATACAAACACATGAAGGCTAAACAACACACTACTTAATAACCAAGAGATCACTGAAGAAATCAAAGAGTAAATCAAAAAATACCTAGAAACAAATGACAATGAAAACACGACGACCCAAAACCTCTGGGACACAGCAAAAGCAGTGTTAAGAGGGAAGTTTATAGCAATACAAGCCTACCTCAAGAAACAGGAAACATCTCGAATAAACAACCTAACCTTGCACCTAAAGCAATTAGAGAAAGAAGAACAAAAAAACCCAAAGTTAGCGGAAGGAAAGAAATCATAAAGATCAGATCAGAAATAAATGAAAAAGAAATTAGAGAAATGATAGCAAAGATCAATAAAACTAAAAGCTGGTTCTTTGAGAAGATAAACAAAATTGATAAACCATTAGCCAGTCTTATCAAGAAAAAAAAGGGAGAAGACTCAAATTAATAGAATTTGAAGTGAAAAAGGAGAAGTAACAACTGACACTGCAGAAATACAAAGGATCATGAGAGATTACTACAAGCAACTATATGCCAATAAAATGGACAACCTGAAAGAAATGGACAAATTCTTAGAAATGCACAACCTTCTGAGACTGAACCAGGAAGAAATAGAAAATATGAACAGACCAATCACAAGCACTGCAGTTGAAACTGTGATTAAAAGCCTTTCAACAAACAAAAGCCCAGGACCAGATGGTTTCACAGGCGAATTCTATCAAACATTCAGAGAAGAGCTAACACCTATCCTTCTCAAACTCTTCCAAAATATAGCAGAGGGGGGAACACTCCAAAACTCATTCTACAAGGCCACCAACACTCTGATACCAAAACCAGACAAAGATGTCACAAAGAAAGAAAACTACAAGCCAAATCACTGATGAACATAGATGCAAAAATCCTCAACAAAATACTAGCAAACAGAATCCAACAGCACATTAAAAGGATCATACACTATGATCAAGTGGCGTTTATCCCAGGAATGCAAGGATTCTTCAATATACGCAAATCAATCAACGTGATACACCATATTAACAAATTGAAAGAGAAAAACCATATGATCATCTCAATAGATGCAGGCCATATATGACAAACCCACAGCCAATATCATCGTCAGTGGTGAAAAACTGAATCCATTTCCACTAAGATCAGGAACAAGACAAGGTTGCCCACTCTCACCACTATTATTCAACATAGTTTTGGAAGTTTTAGCCACAGCAATCAGAGAAGAAAAAGAAATAAAAGGAATCCAAATCAGAAAAGAAGAAGTAAAGCTGTCACTGTTTGCAGATGACATGATACTATACATAGAGAATCCTAAAGATGCCACCAGAAAACTACTAGAGCTAGTCAATGAATTTGGTAAAGTTGCAGGATACAAAATTAATGCACAGAAATCTCTTGCATTCCTGTACACTAATGATGAAAAATCTGAAAGTGAAAGTAAGAAAACACTCCCATTTACCAATGCAACAAAAAGAATAAAATATCTAGGAATAAACCTACCTAAGGAGACGAAAGACCTGTATGCAGAAAACTATAAGACACTGATGAAAGAAATTAAAGATGATACAAATAAATGGAGAGATATACCATGTTCTTGGATTGGAACAATCAACATTGTGAAAATGGCTCTACTACACAAAGCAATCTACAGATTCAATGCAATCCCTATCAAACTACCACTGTCATTTTTCACAGAACTAGAACAAAAAATTTCACAATTTGTATGGAAACACAAAAGACCTCAAATAGCCAAAACAATCTTGAGAAAGAAAAATCGAGCTGGAGGAATCAGGCTCCCAGACTTCAGACTATACTACAAAGCTACAGTAATAAAGACAGTATGGTACTGGCACAAAAACAGAAATATAGATCAATGAAACAGGATAGAAAGCCCAGAGGTAAACCCACACACATATGGTCACCTTATCTTTGATAAAGGAGGCAAGAATATACAGTGGAGAAAAGACAGCCTCTTCAATAAGTGGTGCTGGGAAAACTGGACAGCTACACGTAAAAGAATGAAATTAGAACACTCCCTAACACCATGCACAAAAATAAACTCTAAATGGATTAAAGACCTAAATGTAAGGCGAGACACCATCAAACTCTTAGAGGAAAACATAGGCAGAACACTCTATGACATAAACCACAGCAAGATCCTTTTTGACCTACCTCCTAGAGAAATGGAAATAAAAGCAAAAATAAACAAATGGGACCTAATGAAAATTAAAAGCTTTTGCACAGCAAAGGAAACCATAAAGAAGACAAAAGACAACCCTCAGAATGGGAGAAAATATTTGCAAATGAAGCAACGGACAAAGGATTAATCTCCAAAATTTACAAGCAGCTCATGCAGGTCAATATCTAAAAAACAAACAACTCAATCCAAAAATGGGCAGAAGACCTAAATAGACATTTCTCCAAAGAAGATATACAGATTGCCAACAGACACATGAAAGAATGCTCAACATCATTAATCATTAGAGAAATGCAAATCAAAACTACAATGAGGTATCATCTCACACCGGTCAGAATGGCCATCATCAAAAAATCTACAAACAATAAATGCTGGAGAGGGTGTGGAGAAAAAGGAACCCTCTTGCACTGTTGGTGAGAATGTAAATTGATACAGCCACTATGGAGAACAGTATGGGGGTTCCTTAAAAAACTAAAAATAGAAGTACCATATGACCCAGCAATCCCACTACTGGGCATATACCCTGAGAAAACCATAATTCAAAAAGAGTCATGTACCAAAATTTTCATTGCAGCTCTATTTACAATAGCCAGGACATGGAAGCAACCTAAGTGTCCATCAGCAGATGAATGGATAAAGAACATGTGGCACATATATACAATGGAATATTACTCAGCCATGAAAAGGAACGAAACTGGGTTATTTGTAGTGAGGTGGATGGACCTAGAGACTGTCATACAGAGTGAAGTAAGTCAGAAAGAGAAAAACAAATACCGTATGCTAACACATACATATGGAATCTAAAAAAAAAAAAATGGTCATGAAGAACCTAGGGGCAAGATGGGAATAAAGATGCACACCTGCTAGAGAATGGACCTGAGGATACGGGGAGGGGGAAGGGTAAGCTGGGACAAAGTGAGAGAGTGGCATGGACATATATACACTACCAAACGTAAAATAGATAGCTAGTGGGAAGCAGCCGCATAGCACAGGGAGATCAGTTCAGTGCTTTGTGACCACCTAGAGGGGTGGGATAGGGAGGGTGGGAGGGAGGGAGACGCAAGAGGGAAGAGATATGGGGACATATGTATATGTATAACTGATTCAATTTGTTATAAAGCAGAAACTAACACACCATTGTAAAGCAATTATACTCCAATAAAGATGTTAAAAAAAAGAAAAAGAAAAAAAGAAAAAAATCCTCATATAGTTGGAGCTGTGCAGTTCAGACCTGCTTTGGTTAAGGGTGGGCTGTGTTAAATAACACCTGTAGGCTTTTTTCCTGTTAATCTATCTTATGCCAGTTTAATTCTCAGGCCCAGCCACAGAACCTCAGAGGGCAGAAGGAAGCTTTTCCTCCCCTATGCAGTTACCGTTTTCCTTCTTATGCCTTGTGGACGGTTACAAAAATGGACTCCTTCCCTTCTCATTTTTTACCCCTACATATCGTCATGTTAAATGTTAAATGTTCCCAAAGGGTTTGCTTTTGGAATTACTACGTCTGGTTAAAAAAGAATTTTAAAAAGAGAATGAGAGAGAGAATATGATATTACATATCCTGTGGAATAAAACGAAAATGTACAGATGTGTCCCTAGAGTCCATTATGCATGACTCACCATGGCCAAGGTGAGTCCCTCTCCGTGGAGCTAAGTTGCTTCATCCCTCTGGTTGCTTTGTCATCCCGAGCCACAGTCCTCACTCCCTTAAATCCTTGTAAACCTCACTGAAATTATAGCTTTTTCAAAAAGCATTTGATTATTCCTTATTTTATCTTCATATTGTTTGTATTTATATTCATCCATCCTGCATGCCTGACTAGACAATGAACTCCCTGAGGTGCTTCTAGAGCTTGGCATCCTCAGTGGTACCGTGCTGCCCTGCATTTATTCACATTTATCCAAATTTATATTGGATCTGGATGCACTGGCTGTTACATTAAGCCTGAGGCTGGGGCTAGTGAACGAGGCATTCTCCACCGTCCTGGAAGTTATAGTTTATTAAAGAAGGAAGAAATAGGTCATTAAAGCTGCGGGATATAGATTAAAAGAAATTTGCAGTGTTCTGCGTGTGCATATTACCAGGTGACCAAACGTAGGCGGGATAGTTTGGGAATGTTTTGTGGGAAAGTGATACTTAAGCTGAGACCTGAAGGGTGAGCGGTAGGGGCTCAATAACTGAGAATACCTCTTTAAAAACTAAACTACAGAACCAACTTTAAAGAGCAGATAAAAGGTCACAGGGGGATTTAGAGATTCAGCCAATTCAGTTATGGCAACTTCGACTTACATGAAGGACAATTAGTAAAATAAATGGCATTTCATTTGATTCCCAACTTATCTAAAATCTTCTCGCCTTTCACCACTGCGGCCGCAGGCGTGAGTACGCTCAGGCTTCAGAAGAGGCTTGCCTCCAGTGTCCTCCTCTGTGGCAAAAAGGAGGTCTGGTTGGACCCCAATGAGACTAAGGAAATCACCAATGCCAACTCCCGTCAGCAGATCCGGAAACTGATGAAAGATGGGCTCATCATCCGGAAGCCTGTGATGGTCCATTCCCAGGCTCGATGCCGGAAAAACACCTTGGCCCACAGGAAGGGCAGGCGTATGGACATACGTAAGCAAAAGGGTAGTGCCAACGCTCTAATGCCCTAGAAGGTAACCTGGATGAGGAGGATGAGAATTCTGTGCCGGGTGCTCAGAAGATACCGTGAATCTAAGAAGGTTGACCACCGCAGGTATCACAGCCTACACCCGAAAGTGAAGGGGAACGTGTTCAAAAACCAGCGGATTCTCATGGAACATATCCACAAGCTGAAGGCAGGCAAGGCTTGCGAGAAGCTTCTGGCGGACCAGGCTGAGGCCCGCAGGTCTAAGACCAAGGAAGCCCGCGAGCACCATGAAGACCGGTTCCAGGCCAAGAAGGAAGAAATCATCAAGACTCTGTCCAAGGAGGAAGAGACCAAGAAATAAAGTTCTCCCTCTTTTCTCTGTACATAGTGGCCTCGGCAATTAGATAGACCACTCATTCAATAAAAAACAAGCCTTTATCTGCCTTAAAAAAAAAAAAAATCTTCTCAAGAAGAACAAAAGACAAATGGTAGGAGACCCCATGGCTAACCTCACAGTTGGGCAGTTGGAACCAGGCTGGCCTGTGACGAAGATAACTAACCAGCTGATGGTGAAAAGACAGAACAGGTGATTCTCGGAGTCATCTGCTTTAAAACCAGTACTTTTCACGATTTCCTTTGCTTTAGTAGCATTATATTCATGCCAAAGTGTTTGTGAATATTACATGTATTAATCAACGTAAAAGCTCTTTGAGAAATCATGGTCTCCAGGGATAGAAGGTACTTTTACTTATCACCTTCCTTTGTGTGCTACAACAGAGGAGGCTTTCCTTTTACAGAGAATATTAAAGAACAATGATTAAGCATGTTCTTGGACACCATAAACGTATACAAATAAATGCCTACTAAAATTGTATGAAGGCTCATAAAGGTGTAAATATGAGGAAGAAAAGGCATTTGCAGAATCTTTCCCTACACCTGTGAGATGCCCATCAGCATTGGTGGCAATGCTGTTCTCTTGGTGCTTATGAAAAGTGCATGGAAGATTGCAGGGTGAGCTCATGGGCAGACACTAATAGATGAAATGATGTGATCTCCTCAATCACCAGTTTGCCTCTTACGAAATTTCTGCAGTTAAAAAATTTGACTCAAGAAGGACACAAACTGAGTGACTGCTAGGAGGTCACTGAGCACACTATCTGTATATTTATACACAGATAGATCTGGAGAGTAAGCTTTCCTAGGACTCAGTGAAAAGCACATCAGAGAATGTTGTCATTGCCTCCTATTTTCTGAGCTGGTTGTAAGACAGTGCTTATAAGGAACTTAAGGAAGGGAGAACCTTGTTTTCACATGAGATGGTATATGGAACTCTCATATAAAGAAACATAAAATTAAAGATGATCTGACTGAAAGTGGCAATTAAAGCCAACAGCTCTGCTTGGCCAGTATCTGTGATGATGTCCCGGCTCTTAGAATCCCCTCCCAGCAAACCAGAACCTTCCTGGGATGGCTAAACCTAGGTCAGTCTATATCTTCCTGGAAGCCAGGGGATGTTGTAAAGCCTTCGGTTGCATGTCCATGGCCTATGCGGGATAAACTGAGAAAGTGCAGAAGGAAGCATTGTCTCAGGGGGCAAAATTGGAATAGTGGCTCCACCACAACTGTGCATCCAAAGGGGTCAAAGCAGATAGATAACAGGATTGCTTTTCATGGGAAGTGGACAGTGCAAAGTGGGGCAAGTATACCCCCACTCAAACCAACAAGCAACGTTTTAAAATCTGGAGCAAAATTGAATCATAATTTACTGAGATTTACAAGGGTATTTGTATGTCCATGTTTTCTTGTTAGACATCTGCAATAGCTTCATTTTGTATTTCAGTTTTTATGTCATAATATTCCCAGACATAGGATATGTGTTCAGAATTTAATATAAGGGCATAAAAATGTATCAGAATTTAAAATTAGATTTTGCAGCAATATTTATCCAATGACTGTGAAAAACTCAACATGGAAAAAGAAAAGATAAAATTTTCATGTGTTAGGAATTTATTTTTAATGAGAAGCATTTTCTGTCTACTCAAATGAATTAGTATAAATCAGCTGACCATAAATTATGAATGTCAATATTTGAAACATGCAAGTGTAAACTTAGGCCACTTGAGTAGGTGCTCTCCTTTCATTATGCAAAATAAAACATAATCACAGCAGGGTATTGCAATGTGGGGAAAAAAATCACTAACAATCATTTTTGTCTCTGCCATTCTAATCAGTTTGGAAATAGGGAACCAAGTTGACAATGTTTTATTCATTAAAATTTTCTGTCTATGGATGCCTCAGATCCTCATGACTCCCTCCACGGAAATTAAAATTTTAGGGCAAAAAAGGAGAGTGTAGTCCTTTTCACTCACTGTTTTGATATTTGTCATAAGCCTGGGTTCAGCTCTAGGTTTGATGTAACCATGTATATTATACTTTATCACCCGAACCTATTTGTTGTTTAGCCCTGTGTTATGTAGCTATTCCATCCCATAGTCCAAAAGTGTGCTGTAGCTTGCAGATAGTGGAGGGGCACTTTATGGCTATGGGGATATTGCATCTCCCCAGCTGCCCCCATCAAAAAGATGATGTGGTCAAAGCACTATTACAGGCATTTTTATATTTCAAAACCCAAGCCTCCCAGGAATCCTTACAGACCCATCCTGGTAACATTTGACACATTCAGACATGGCTTAAGTGCTCTCTGGAGGGCCTTCTGAATTTCAGGATCAGCTGCCACTCTAGCCTTGTCTCCAGAGTAAACCTACACGGTATAGATCTGAACCTAACACTTGGAGACTGACCTGGTACCCAGATCAGCCAAGCCACAGTCTAAAGCAGAGCTGCCCAGCCGAGCCCACCCTGGAGCCACAGAACCACAGCCAATCTGCAGATTTCAGAGCGTGAGAATAACAGCATGTTGCTATAAGCCACTCTGTTTTTGGAGGGGTTGTTTTCCAGCCTTATTGTGGCAATAACTGGTCAATGGAGAACTTCAAAGCAGGTCTGAAGGAGAGAGCATCCAATTAAAAAGTACTTTGGTTCAAACATGTAGAAAATAGGTTGCAGTTAATCATTGAATAGGACTTCTGTCATCCCGATGGTGGTATTTAAAGCTAAAAAGGAATTCATCACAGGCATCTAACAGGACTTTGTTGCTCATAAAATATAGGCTCCAGATTTTCATAGAAAAGCCATAGATGAAGTAACTAATGAAATCCATACTTAGGATAAGATGCAAATCTAACTCATTATGCTAGTCAGAGTTTGCATATTTTGTCTCTTTTAGAGGGAGAGGTTAATCCCAAATCCTGGCAGGATTATTAACGTCCTATGTTCTGCCTGGGTTATTATTCTTCCTGTTCAGTGGGTAGAAAACGTATGGCTTTCACTGCTACATAAAGACATTTTACTGGTGAAATGAGAAATCGCAGACTATGCGTTATGGACTAAAAGGAAAAGAAAAGACCAGAATCCTAGGTTGGTGCCCCATTTCTGCTGTTTCTAGGTCTGTGGCCTTGAACGAGGCACTCTATCCCTTTGCTCATTGTGCTTTTATGTCTAGGAGAGAAGTGATACCTTCGCCTACATCACAGTGCTGGTGTGAGAACCCATGTGATGATGTTATGAAGTTGCGAAGAGCCAGACATGTGTCACTATGTGAAACTGATGTTAGGAGAAATGCATCATAACACTGAAGGCTTTGAAGTTACACAAACTTGGGTTCAGACTCCAACTCTTGCCATTTCCTAGATGTGTGATCTTGAGAAGTTTATTTACCACCCTGAGCTTCAGGTTTTCCTGGAAAAGCAGGATTACAGCACCTGCTATAGAGTTGTGAGTCCTAAATGAGATAAGGAATGTGAAACATTTAGCATAACGCTTAGCATAGAGTAGGGGCTTCCAAATATGGCAGATGGATTAACGACCGGGCATTGCTTTCTCAGCACTTGTTGACACAGTGGCAGCAGATACAGGCACTGAGTCTCTGCAGTCACACCGTCCTTTGTACCAGGGAGAAAGTCCAGAAGTTGGCCCATTATTTTGGCTTTTGGTTGCAGAGTTACTGAGGATCCGTTCTCCTTTCCCTCACTTCCGCTACTGATGGTGGATGCTGCTTTCCAGGCTAGAGTTTGTATCTTCTCTCATGTCTCCTCCAATGGCTCATTCTATGGTGGTAACATCTGGATGAGACTGAGTCCAGGAAGATCAGCCTTGCCTCTCCCCTGACGACTGTCCTGGATCTAACCCTTCCTAATTCATTACCCTACAATTTGGTATCTTTATCTGCCAAGACGTAGTGATGGTTGATTCTTGTTAAGGAAAACAGATCACTAACTCTGTACCATGTTTTCAGGTTGTAAGATAAAGAAAAAAAAAATCATATTATTGATTGGTATATGAAAATAGAGAAAGCTCATACTCCCCAAATACTGGAGGTCGGGGGACGTAGGTTTCCCTGTTCTCTATCAATAAATATACATTTCCAGGAGGACTAGAGAGTTTAAAAATTCACTTATAAATTCTAGCCACTTATTAAGCTAATGTGTTCACTTTATAAAGTAGCTGGCAACCTGGTGGATGTGAGGTAACCTTTAATTAGAACATTTAAAAATACTTAGTTTTATCTCCGTTAAACACCATTCCATTCCCATTGCAGAAAATTTAGAAAAAGGAAGAAAAATTGGAAGAAGAATCGAAAGACACACATAGTCCTCCCACCCACACATGACAACTCTTTACATTTTGCTGTATTTTCTTCCTGTCACTTTTGCTGTGGACACTTTTAACTAAATCATTTCCAAGTGAAATAGTTTTATACTCTTCTGATCAAAGGCTGGATTTCAGTAAAGATAAGCCAGTGTCAAAAAGCTAGGCCTCTTTCAGAGTCACTGTGGTTATTCAGCATCTTTGACTTTGGGCTTTTCCAAGCCCCCAAAATCTGGGCTGGCTTCCCAAGGCATTTAGAAAGGTTGCTTAAAGCATGATGCCAACAAACATTTGCTGTCTTAAAAATTTGTGTCCAAATCTCAGCTATTTAGCTGAAAAATTAACAGACAAGTTTCAGCAAATTGAATTGTGTAGCGTGATTCTCAGTTCTGCTAAAAGGAGAATAATAAATTTCAATTGACAATAACAGAGGTACCTTATTTGAATTTGTTTTTCTGAGTATCTTCCACTTGGGATTTACAAAATCTACACAAGCTCTGAAAAAGCTGCAATTTCCTGTCTATTAAGCCCCAAATGGAAAAATAACAAATATGATGAAAAACAGCAACCTATTTGACAGACTAATATATATTAATCCCATCGCCATGGTTGAGAGATGGAAAATTATTATTGAATAAGACTTTCATCAAACCAAATATTTCCTATTGCTCCAAAGTACATATCTGGCATCACTTCTGCTTTACACATCTGCTTCTGTCTTTGAACTCTGATATTAATCTGAAGGTTGCATGCAGCTGCACAGTTCCAAGATAATTAGTTTTTTCCATTATATATTACAATTAATAGGGTAGACTTAGAAAACATTCAGAACTTGGATTTGCATAAACTCTGGGCAGCTAGAAGATTTTTCCAAAATTCAAATCAATCTTCTGGAAAAACGTGCAGTTTCCCAGCACCTTCCTGGAATCTTTTACATTTCACCTCTCTCTGAATATTTTTAGCCATTTTCTCTGCATTTTTATACTTAATTGCTGTCAGGACTTTACAATCCTTCTTGGGATATTTCAGAGACAACCAACCTGAAGGAAGTGACACCTGCCCTGACAGGTATGGCAGCAAAGTTTTGGGTTGGCTTTTTATATTAAACATGGAGGATTTTATGTGGATGGCATTTTCTCCAGAGCTTCAGGAATTTGGAAATATCCATATAAAAGTGGCTTTACGGTTACCTCCCCACAAGAGATGAACCCTCACAACCCCAAGGATGTTGATGAAACAGTTCATGTCGTGTATTATAATTTCCTTCCATAGAGAGGGTTCCAGGGCCTCTTAAAGAGCAAAGACTCTAGATGTTCTTGTTTTATGTTTGGTGCTTTGTGTCCATTGAAAGAGAGGAGACCAGGGAGGAGGTGAGGTGAAGTCCTGACATCCTGAGTGGATGAGAGCTGGTCTGAGGATGAATAAGGTGTCCTAGGATGGAAGAATATTTTGAGCAAATTGCAGTGTTCACTTCCAATAAACGCAAGCCAGCTTGTACTTGTCCTGCAATACCAACCAAGTGGCCATCGTTTACACAATCACTTTCATGAAGTAGAAAGGAAATTTCTACATGTCAACAGCATTCTTACATGATCTATACTTAGTGAGAAGATATATCATATCTTTGTTCTTAATTTTCCCAGAAGACTGTCCTTCTCCTTAAAAACAAGTGGGTGAAATGGCAAAATGTCTGATTCTTGCGTACAAGGACAGTTTGCAGACACGCTGTTGGTTTTATGCCCTTTTTTTCTTGGACCTCATATTGTTCCTATTACGAATATATTCTGCTCAGCCTCTAAGTGTCATGGCTGTCAAGTTTATTCGGTTTTAAAATTTTCTCCCCTCGGAAATTCACATTATTTAAATATTTTCTGACTTGCACAAAAGCAAATTTCAGAGTCTGGCTGAAACCCTGCTGGTAATTTTAACCCAGTAGGAGAGTATGTTGTTGATTTTTGTTCTAGAATGTGGTCCATTCAGTGGAGCTGGAGGGACGCCTGGTGAGGAAGAGCACGCACATCCTTTGAGCACTCTTGCTGTCTTCACTTGTTCTCTTCTCTGACTTCTGCGAACGCCACACTGGCCTGGTTTCCCTCCTGTCCTTCTGCACAGTCTTCCTCTCCTATACCGCGAATTGCCTCACCTGGAGTTTCTCAGTCGTTAGCATTGAGCCTTCTCCTCTTCTGGCTCCACACTCTCTTTGGGGGTAATACTGTCCATTTGCATAGCTCCCAGATTTATCCACGAAGCTCAGAGCTCTGTTTGGGGGTCCACAGTCATATCCAAGTGTCTATTTGAAATTTTTTTTAATTGAAGTATAGTTGATTTACAATATTGGGTTAGTTTCAGGTGTACAGCAAAGTGATTCAGTTATACATTACATATACGTATATACCCGTATTCTTGAAAACATTTTTTTCATTACTGTTTATTACAAGACAGTGAATATAGTTCCCTGTGCTATACAGTAAATCCTTGTTGTTTATCTATTTTATATATAGTACTGTGAATATGTCAATCCCAATCTCCCAATTTAGCCCTCCCCTCCTTCCCCTTTGGTAACCATAAGTTTGTTTCCTATGTCTGTGCATCTGTTTCTGTTCTGTAAATAAGTTCATTTTTTAGATTCCACATATAATTGATATCATATAATATTTGTCTTTTTCTGTCTGCCTTCACTTATTATAATAATCTCTAGGTCCATCCATGTTGCTGCATCTTCTGAAATATTAACTTGTCTCTCTCAATTTCAGATGCTGAATTGAACTTTCATCTTCAAACCTGCTCCCCCTTCATCCTTCCCCATCTGTGATAGATTAAAAATATCTCCAGTTTATTTGACACCACTCCCATCGAGAGGTGGCAGCTATGGAACCTCCCCTTCAATCTGGGGAAGCTTGATCAGAGTGATGTTGCAAGGTTTCTGGGTCCGGACTTTAAGAGCCTGGCAGTTCCCATAGTCTATCTCTTGGCGTACTTGCAGTCTATCTGGAACAGAATTTGTTACCAGGCAGGATGCAGCCATAACCAAACACCAAAACATGTAGTATCAGTGTTGGGACCAGGTAGCAGGTGGAGGCTGGAAGTGCCTCAGGAGACAGTTGGGAGGACTTGAAGGACAGTGAGGAAAATGCTGGAGAAACGATGACCTGTATTACGTCGTAGGGAAAAGAAAAGAAAAACTGTCACCTGTGGAAAATAGAACATGTATCTAATGAACTTGTGGATCCAGATAAGGAGATTTCCAGATAGAATGTCCAAAGATCCAGCTAGTTTCTTTTATCTACATATGATAACATATGCAAAGAGAGAAAGGAGCTTTAAAAAGTGCTGTTAAATTTCAACCTGAGTTTAGAGGAACCATAAAGAAACCAGGACTTTTGTGTTCAAAAGTAAACTGTTCTCATCCCCATTCTCACCCAGGAAAACATTCTCAAAGTAAGTGGCTTTCGAGCAAAGACCAAATCTAGGGCTCTACCAGGAAAACATGACACCCTTTAGACAGAAACTGGCTCCCTCAGAGACCGAGGTTAAGTCTTTAACCCCTATTTATCCTTATCGTCATTTCTGATCACACATTCCCATTAAATTTCCTCGTATTGTAAAGATTTCTTAGCCCAGGGGTCCCCAACCTGGGCCCCCTTTGGAACTGGGCCGCACAGCAGAAGGTGAGCAGCGAGCGAGCGGAGCTTCATCTGTATTTACAGCCGCTCCCCATCGCTCGCATTACCGCCTGAGCTCCACCTCCTGTCAGCATTACGGTGACTTGTATAACTATTTCATTATATATTACAATGTAATAATAATAGAAATAAAGTGCACAATAAATGTAATGCTCTTGAATCATCCTGAAACCATCTCCCCCCCGATCCCTCCCCCCCAAGTCGGTGGAAAAATTGTCTTCCATGAAACTGGTCCCTGGTGCCAAAAATGTTGGGGGCCGCTGTCTTAGCCAATCTCCTAGGCTTTCTACTTTCGGATCTATCATGTGACTCTACTAGATTAATATTCCTAAAGTGCCACCTTGATTATTAATGCAAAACATTTCTGAGTGTCTATTATGTATGGTCTTTAAACTTGACACCAAAGGGACAGTAGAGCAGGACAAATGTTCTGTATTTAAGGCACTCCCCGTGTAGTGAGTAAAAGAAACATGTCAACAGTAATTAAATAATATATACTATAAATAGAAGTAATAGTAAGTACTATGACATGTTTGAATCTATGCCAAGGGGTTTAAACACCTTTTGTTTAAACATTTCAATAAGCCTATGAAGTAAATATTATTGCCAGACTAAAATAAACATTGGTTTAATAGTAAATATATTATACAGACTAAGAAACTAAATCTCAAAGAGTTTTGGTAACATAGGGAGTATGTGACGAAAACTAGACTGTGAACCTACTTTAATGATAAAGTAGGCACCTGCAGCCATGATGCTTTCCATCTTCTCACTGATAATGTGCTCCTCTGTCTTCAAGGAAGAGTCCTGGATTATAACCATAGAGTCTAAGGATGCGAGGCAGGATTCCAAGCTCCTCCTTCAAATCACATGCTCCTGGGATATTGTTTCCATCACTGAGTTTGGAATGATGGAGCACTTCCCAGACATTACTTAGCTCAAGTGTTCCAGGCACCATTTTCCTCCCTTGGAGCCCCTGCGTCTGGGTCCACGCGTTAGTGAGGAGAGGAAACCTTTCAGGCTAATGCACTGGGATTTGAGCATCTATCTTTGGAAACCTGGAATCCAAGCCACTCATCCATTTAAAGTAATTATGGAGTTGCTGAGAGAGTAGATCATAAAACTTCCTAACGCAGGGAGAAAAAAAATGTAACTATGTGTGGTGATGGATGTTAACTTATTGTGGCGGTCTTTTCGCAATATCTACATATATCAAATCATTATGATGTATGGGTTAAACTAACACAATGTTTTAGCCAATTATATTGCAATAAAACTGGAAACAAAATGTACAAGAGAATACCACCACTGTGGAAAATCATGACACATAGAATGTTAAGGCAGAGGGACCACAAAGATTGCGAAGGTTACATTTTATAATCAAAGAAAATTTGGCAAAGGGAAGTTGAGGTGACCCGCCCAAGGCAACACAACTAATAATTGATGGAACTAAGGTTTGAACTCATTGTATCTGGCAAATCTGTACTAGTTAGAAATTAAACTACAATTGACAAAAAGAAAAAAAATTGGAGTTCATGATGGAATTTAAAAGAAAGGGGACTTGACTTTTATTTCTGTTATGATGTACACTCAAAATGTGAAAATTTCAAGATCCTACAATTCACTCACATAGGAAAGAACCTTTAGCACTGATAGTCAGAAGGGAAGGAAGGAGAATTTTATTACCACCAGATTAGCAGAGTTTGAGAATCTGTAATACTAAGTGAGGATCAGATTGTGAGGAACTGGGAATTCTTGTATAGCACTGGAGAGAATGCAACATTATAAACCACTGTCAAGAGCAAATTAGAAACACTGAGTGAAACTGAAGGTGTTTGTGGCCCTGGGTCCCAACTGTTTCACTTTTGGTATAGACCACAGAGAAGCCCTCATCCAGGGCACAGTAGACCTTTATAATAGAGAAAAATTAGAAATAGCTACTAGCTTATCAAACACAGGACTGTGGATGAATACATTGTTATCTATCATATAAAGAAATACTGTATAGCGGGTAAATGAATGAATTAAATTTACACATCTCACTTTAGATAAATCTTAAAAACTTAATATTTAACCAGAGAAATCATGTTGAAATATGATATTTATATGAAAAATTACTATATTTTTCAATCATTATTTGCATATATATATGAAAATTGTAAAAATAATTACTGTAATGATAAATGCAAATCCAGGATAATAGTTACCTCTAAGAAGGGAAGACAGAGAATGGGATTATAGTGGGATGTAGAGAGGGTTTTCAAATACCTCATAATGTTTTATTGCTTAAAATAATCTGAGATAAATGTGGTAAAATTATCAAGAATTTATAAAATAAGGTGTCATGTATAAGAGCCTTCATTAAATTAGCCTCTATATATACTTACCTATATATCTGAAGTATTTTAAATTTTTTAAAAAAGTTACAAAAGATATTAACTGTGATCTTATTTTGTTGCTAAGAGTTGCAAAGATCTAGGAGACTGAGTTACAACTGGTAAATACAAGTGGGAAATAATATGAAAATTAGCTAGTTTATCTGATTTTCTTTTTAAATTAGTGACAAACCTTAGTGCAAACAACCTAGTTCTTATACCTGAGTTTTGCTCTGATCAAAGTCAGGTAATCATTTATAAATTCTTTAGGGGAAAAAATTCTGAATTAAGCAACTTAAAGCTCTTAAACTAATCTGGAATACTGGGGGACAAGTTGAATAATTATTCTTTATTAATCCTGACAGTATCCTGTCCCATCCAATCCTACTTAAGATGCAGAAATTACTTTTCTTTGGATAACTCAACAGATTCTTTTGATGAGTATCTTTTTGTACAGAAGGTAAGGGTACCTTGACCCTTTTTTAAAAAGTACCTAAGCAGGAAAATGAAAAATTTTAAGAGTTGTGTGCCTTTCCACACAACTCCCACCTCCCAAATGAAATCCAAGAGATTTAGATAGTTTTCTCTTCTTCTAGATGAGAAAAGCTGGTCACCATTTCCTATAAAATGGCAATTTTTAAAATTACGCGAAGAACAAATACGAGTTCTCCCCAAAGTTTCTACTTTACCTTCCTAGTTAATATTTTTGATCTTTTAATTATCCCTGAGACTTGAGCCAACACGCACCAAATATATTATGCTCTCATGTTAGCTATAAACTTTAGTCATCATTTTTTCAAACAATATTCAACAATAAACTTGGTGTGTATGAGTTCTTTTCTTACAAAAATCTCTCTATAACAAACATCATGTTTCCTTCAGTTCATGCAATAGCCTTCTCACTATCTCTTGTTTGGTATCTGATACCCAAATAAATTACTCTTAATCTTTCTAGAATTAAATATTATTTTTATTATTGCCTTTGTCTGAAGATCTAATTAGAGCACACCTACCTAAGGCCCAATCACACAGGATTGTAAACTTTGTTCTTCCGGATTGGCTACAAAGAAAACCACAACCAACAGTCATTGAGTATCTACAATGTTGCAGATATTGTGTTATCACATTATAAATCTCTTCTAACAAAAACTCTCTAAAGGAGTTATTATTCCAATTGTCAGATAAACAAACTGGGGCTTGGAAAGGTTGAACTTCCGTTTCCAGCCCTGATGGATATCCGAATTACGTGGAGAGCTTTTAAAAGACACCAGTTGCTGAGATGGAGATTTACAAGCAGGAGTCTTTTTTAGGCAGTGCACCTGGGAACAGTCCTCACAAGGGGGTGGGGGGGAAGCAGGATGGGACAGGGGGAGAGTATGAACTGTGGTGATGCCCCTGTAAAAGGGGCCGCCACCGACTCCACAGCGCCCTCCAGCTGAAAGACTCTTCCAAGTTATCCCCAGAGGAGGCAAGGGGCGGGGCCTTTGTGCTGGCACACGGGATCTTTAGAAGCAGGCTGCTCGAGGGAAGGCAGTCTCCGGCTGATGTGGGCAGTTCCTGGAGAGGACTCAGCTGTGAGCGGCCCGCTGCCACACTCACAGTAGCTGGGGAAGGGCGTGCCTGGGTGCTGAAGGCACGATCTGGGTGGCACCCCACACTGTAGTATTTCTTTTTAATCCCATAGATGATTGCAAAATAGCTGAACCTCTACATCATGACTTGCCTATTTGGCATTGCTGTCAATCAGGGACCCAGAGAACCACACCTGCTTGTGTATTCAGAGGTAAGAGAATCAAAGTGAAACACTGACCCCATGGTAGAATGACCTTACTTTTCCACAGTATGTTACAGGTTACAAAAAACTCTTTCTTTTTCATTATTTCATTTGAGACTCAAAACGACCCTCTGGGTGGGGTCCAGTTTTACAGGCCAGCACATCAAGACTCAGGTCTGTGAGTGCCCAAATCACACATGCAGAAGGTCCTTGGATTAACTCCACGGCCAGTTCTCCGTTCATTTAGACCCAGATGCCTTGTGTGTTTCCGCCTCGTGTCCATGATGCCAGGGTGTTGATAAAACCTCAACTTCCCTTCACCTCTCATTTCTGACAACCTTTAAAACTTTCCTACAAAGTACAAGCCCAGCATATCCAATGAGTTTAAGTGTTGAAGAAAACACAAAAACTGTGCATCACTGCATAAATATCTGCTTTATAAGTCACCCTTCATAAGGGAGCCTATTAAATTATTCATTTTAGCAGAAGATAAACCTATTAGTCTTGACACTCACTGCATCTTACTTACCCACGTGTTGTACTGGAAACAGATGAAATGTCATAGATATGAATGAATATATCTAAGGAAACTTTTTATGCTTAGTATCTCAAGATACAGTGTAATAGACCACTTCAAAGCAATACAGTATGTGAGTGGAGAAAAAAAAAATAGCAAAAACACAAAAAATTCTGGCTACTTTTATTTTCTTCTGCCCATCCACATTCTTCCTAAAGTCTGAAGAATCTGCATTGAGGTAGCACTGTGAATGTTCAGGAAATGGTGTGGTTGTCATTGGGAGAACCACAGACAAACACAACGTTTAAGAGATTTTGTAGATAGATGTGGTCCATCTTGGGCCTTCATTCTGTAAAGACGGAAAAGAACTGTATCTGAATTCTCTATAGCACTGTGGCTATTTCTTTACCTTAGTAGCAGGAATAGTAGCCCAACAATAATTTCACAGGGGGAAATAATGAAACACAGCTCTGTTTTCTGAGTTAGGTTGCAGGGTATAGCTATTCTACAGCAGGATTTTGAGTAAAGAAAGTTGTTTTAATTCCAGCAATTCTGTGTTCTACAATGAGAAGTTCTCACTTTGGAAATTTGGGGGATTCAGGAATAAAATGCGTAGACTCTTATTGGAAGAGGCTGCTTGCTTCTGTGGGAAAGGCCATGATGGGTGAGACTGGTGTGGGAGTGGGGGCCACTTTCCACATGAGGACACTGGTTCTTAGACAGGGAATATAGTCTGGAGAGTTTCCAGTTGCCAACACCTGCAGCCCAGGTTTCACCTGGAGGCCAAAATGAGGGGTTCCAGCCTTTACTGGGGCTGCTGGGAGGAAGAGGGTATCGTGAGCCAAAACTCAGGAAAGGAGGAGTGGAGCCAAGGGCTCATGGAAGCGTCCTGTTGACCTCTTCAGAGGACGTCAGAAACTACAGATGAGGGATTCCCACTCTAAGAACCCAGCGAAATTTGAGTCCCAGTTGGCTGTCTGCTTCCCTGCAAAAATTAGAAAGAAAATCTTAAAACCAGAGCCTGGAGGAAAGAAGCGAGTATGTGTGGGGACTGGGTTCTACTCCTCAGTAGGCTGCAGAGTGGGGCTAGACCGTATGAGGAGGGAAGAAAAGCACTGTGTGTGGAAGAAAGTGTGTTCTCCGCAGGAGGACCGGAGGAACCGAGGCCAAGAGCTTGGTGACGACTCAGAGCAGAAAGGAAGGCGGAGTATCAGCCTGGGTCTGAGAAGGGCTCCTGGCACTGAGCTGCGGAAAACCCCACGTGTGGATCAATAACTCCCCAAGCTCCATCTCTACCTTGTCTGCCTCCCCACTTTCCTCCTCACCTGCAGGTTCATGTCCCACATGCCTGCTGGACCTCTTCCCATTTATGACTCACCAGGATCTCCATCCATCTCCTCCTGACTTAAATAGTCCTGATAATGGCATCACAATTGCCCTTTCTCTTCCCACATTCAGCATCCTTACTGGTCTCTCTTCATTTCTTTTCACTTGGATTATGAAACAGCCTTTAGTATTAGTACTTTTTCGGCTACACTCTTTATGTAATTTCCTTCCTCGTAAAACAAGAGTGACTATCTATTGTCAACATAACAATTTGCACATGCTTGAATGGCGATCTCAAACCCTTACCAGCCAGGTCTTTATCTCCATAAAGACCCTTTGTCTCTGGGTCTTTATTCCAGCTGGGCTAGACCATACTCCTTCCTTAAAGGACAGCCTGTCTAATAATCCCCCTCAGTGTCTTTTCTTGTATTATTTCCTCTTTTCCAGAAAGTCATTCCATCTCTGCCTGTCCAAATGTAACCTCTCTCCAAGGCATCTCAAATATTTCATTAGCTAGGGAATCTCTTCTGAACCACTCCCAGCGGTAAACCTCCATGGAACCTGAAAAATGAAACTGACAGTTTACTAAGTCATAGCAGAACACTTACTTTCCAGTGACAATGATATGTGGATCCACTGTTGAAGGCCATTGCTTTCCTTCCAAGACTCTGGTGCTGAGGAAGCTGGATGGGAAATCGTAATGTTGTTTGTGCAGACAGGTGTGTGTGTGCTGATTGCTCTTTCTCCCAGGCTAGAGTGAAGCCTAATTAAATATTGCTCCCTTGCAAAAAAAAGAATTTCTCTTGTGACCAGATGTCTTTTTCTCCTGGCTGTGTCTCTCTGCTATAAAAAGAAGCACGAGTCTTGTCCAAAGGACTGGAAGGGGCAAACATTACACCACGACGGTCACTTCATCCTTCTCCATTTCACATCACCTTTTTCTTTCTTCCCCCAGTTTCTTCAAAAAGCACCTAGATGGGGCTTCCCTGGTGGCGCAGTGGTTGAGAATCTGCCTGCTAATGCAGGGCACATGGGTTCGAGCCCTGGTCTGGGAAGATCCCACATGCCACAGAGCAACTGGGCCTGTGCGCCACAATTACTGAGCCTGCGCGTCTGGAGCCTGTGCTCCGCAACAAGAGAAGCCACGATAGTGTAAGGCCCGCGCACCGTGATGAAGAGTGGCCCCCACTTGCCGCAACTAGAGAAAGCCCTCGCACAGAAACGAAGACCCAACACAGACAAAAATAAATAAATAAAATAAAAATAAAATTAAAAAAAAAAAAGATAGCATCATGTAATGGCAATTCTAGAAAAAAAAAAAAAAGCACCTAGATGTACAAACAAATGGAAACAGATTAAAAAAGGTCCTAGTGTGGGGAGGTGGGGTGGGACTTGCCCATTAATGGTATATGGGCCCCAGCTCAGCTGTTTAAAACAAACCAATAAACAAAACTAAGTTATGATATTAAGAAAGTCCATTATTTCCCTTTGCCATTTAAACTGGCTATATTACCTTAATAAAAAGCACATAAGGGACTTCCCTGGTGGTGTAGTGGTTGAGAATCCGCCTGCCAATGCAGGGGATGTGGGTTTGAGCCCTGGTCCGGGAAGATCCCACATGCCACGGAGCAACTAAGCCCGTGAGGCACAACTACCGAGCCTGCTCTCTAGAGCCCGCGAGCCACAACTACTGAGCCCGCGTGCCACAACTACTGAAGCCCGCACGCCTAGAGCCCGTGCTCCGCAACAAGAGAAGCCACCACGAGAAGCCCGCGCACCACAGTGAGAGTAGGCCCTGCTCGCCGCAACTAGAGAAAGCCTGCACACAGCAACGAAGACCCAATGCAGCCAAAAATAAATAAATAAATTTATTTGGAAAAAAGCACATAAAAAATTTTCTGGAATACATGTTAATTGGTCATGCTATTTTTAATATTTTGTTGGATTTATTCACTCATATGTTCTATAAAAATTTTGCAACTATATTCCTAGATGATGTTAATCTATGACTTTTTTGTCCTTGTGCACTCCTTATATCAATGTTATTCTAGCCAGATATGAGTTGGTTAATTTCTCTTCGTGTTAATTTCTGAAATTGATTGTATAAGAGTAGCCACCTCTCACACAATGGGACATATCAGGTCATAAGTCAATTCCTATTATTATTATTACTGTTTTAGCCCTGCAGACATACCTCCAAGATTGTTCATGCCTCTTTTTCCAGTCTGGATTGGGTGCACCCTTAGCTTTCTGCACAGTTTTTTTTTTTTAACCTTGTCATGGGAATTCTTTTCCTTCTTTTCTGTATCTCCCTTTCTCTTCTCCCTTGCTCCTCTCGCTCTCTCTCTCTCTTTCTTTTTTACTTCCTCATTTTGTTGGAACATCTCTTCCAAAAACCTGAAAAGGGATCCATAGGGAATCCACTGCTTGGAGAACTGGCATGTCTGAAAATGTCTAGTCCAACACTCACTCTTGTTATTTGACTGGAAATAGAATTCTAGGTTGTAAATCATTCCTGATTCATTCTGAAGGTAATTTTCCGTTCTCTTCTGTCTTTGGGGGTGGCTTTGAGAAATCTGACTCCGTTCTAAGCCCTTTGGTATGTGACCCATCCCCCGACCCTTTCTCCCCCTCCCCTTATCCCTGCAAATCTCTGAAACATCAACATGCTAATTTTAACATATCTGTCAATTTGTTAGACAAAACGTAGTATCTCATTATTCATTGAAATCTTGGGGAAAGTTCCACGGAAAGGCCAGGAGTCACCTTCTGGATTCTTTTCTACATAGTGAGGCAAGAAAGCCTGCAAACACTAAGGGTCTTACCAAGTGGAGAAATCCTCCAGACTCAGGACACCAGTTAAATTAGACCCATTTGTCAAACAGATCGAATTCTGTTCACGTTTACTCCATTTATCAAATGCGACAACTCTTCTCACTTAGATTTTGCTCCCCACTTTTACTTACTTTATGCCATAGAGAAAGTGGATGGTTTGGGGCTGACATCAGGAAAAGAAAGTGTTTAGCATGGATTTCTATTGTAACACACCAAAATATAAAATTTAAGCCAAATAATGGGATGGAAAATTAGAAACTATTGCTGGTAAAATTGATATAACTGTAAAGGAACATACATTGATATAACACTAAAGGAACAGGAACATATGTGTTAAGGGAATGATCTCATAAATTAAAACGTGTTCTTAAAGTAAATTTAAATATTACGTTGAGGTGAAATTCATCATAGTGTGATTCGTTTTAGCAATTCATCTTAATAGGATAAAGGTGTCAGAACATGAAAAGAAATGGGTCCAGTATAGATTTTAAGCAGAAATCATTACAAATCACAATGCCCAAACCACAGAATCATCTACCCAGAAATACCTATGCTTGTGCCCCACCCATATGCATCCCCCTCCCCCCGGGGCAGTGTGTTCAGGGAGACTTCAGGCTTCCTTGCTCTCCAGGTTCTGCCTGGTTGTGTCTAAGAAGCAGCACTGGCAAGAGAGCAGATCGGGGATGAGAGAGGAGTTGCCTCCCTTATTCTTCACTGCAACAGCCCCCTTGCTGCTTCCTGCCTGGATGTGGTGGCCGTTCTACATTCAGCTGCCACTCACCCTGAGTTCCAGTAACATCGCTCCCTTCCCCCTTTCCCTGGCTCCTTCTGGCCGTGGGTGTTGATGGCTTCCTCCCCTTGTTAGATCTCCACGTAGCCCCGTCCTTTTCACTTATCTAGTTCCCTTGTTAAACTCTACTCACCTAAAGCCTTTTAAATGCCTAACTCTTCCACCTGGGACTCTAATGGCCCAGCCTGCCCTCTGGCCTCCTCTGCCACTGTGTGCTGAGATGTACCCTCTACTCCAGGCATAAAGAACTTGTACAGGTACCCCAAAGCCTCCGAGCTTTAAGTATACCATTTCTTCTCATTTCTCTTCATATCCACCTTAAATTTGTCATGTAAAACCTCCTTCCAAGTTCACCTTTCTTGGAGACCTTTGCCTGACTCCTGAATGTGACTGAAAGCTTCTTCAGAGAAGGTGTCACGTCTTGGTCTTCTTTGACCTCCAGCCTTTAGAGTCTGTTGGCTCAGATAAATGATGGAGAGAGAATGGAGGCACTGGAGCCAACTGAAAGATGATTGCGGTAGGTTGAATGTAGGGGAGAAAAAGATCTTGGTGAAGACAAATCAGGAAAAGAAAGAGCACAAGAACCATAAGAGCTTAACAGGAATAATTTTGTGGATTTGGGTGCCACCATTGCCAGAAGTTAGGATGTGCAGAGAGGAAAATGGCTTAGGAGTAAGCGGGAGTTAAAAGCATCTTCCACGGATGCGGGGAGAGGGAAAGACTGAAGCCTGGGAGAGAGAGTGAGCTTGGATACAAATATGGGCATTTTTTTCTTTTAGGGGTTGAAGCCAATAGCCTGGCTGAGATTTCAGAGGGAAGTAGTCTGGTGTGTGTTGTGTGAGAACAAGGGATGTGGGAAAAACACCAAAGAGGCAAGACCAGTAAAAGAAAGAGAGACAAGCAGAGAGAAAGTACCATCTCTTGGGGCCACAGAGAGAAGGATGGAAGGACCCCAGGAGGAGGAGGTTATGGGCAAAAGTATCACATATCAAGGAAGGGGAAAGAAAAGGTCAGCAAGATTAGTATTATGAATCCACCAGGTATCTTGGAGGCAGAAGTAAGACTGGGGCGGTGGGGGGGGGGGGGAAGCGTGAGGAAGGAAGTGGGGAGGGGGAGGATATGGCAGAGAAAGGACACATCAGAAGGCATTCTGAGGAGGTGATAATTCACCTCAAAAGGAAGTAACCTTTTGAAATGGGTAAAAAGATGGATGAGGAAAGTCTGCCTAGATTTCTTTGAATTACTTCCCAAAGCAGACAGGGAATGTCATTTTCAATCTCTACACCTTTAAATCTGTGATTCCCTTACAGTAGTTGTCCTTTGGTGGACAGATCCAGCTATTCACTGGCAGCATATGAATTCCAGAGCACATATTTGTGGGACATTTAATTATTTTCACGAATAGCTCCAGCATATTTAAACTTTGCTTTGTCACGTCGTCCTAGCCATTCTGCAGAAATGCTCTCAAGGCGGCCGTGTGTCCATCTTTTGATCTCTTTAGTGGAGACACCTGCCTACTCCCTTCAGACACTCACGTGTCCCTTTCCAATTTTTAGTTACCTTTTTAGGGAAGGGGTTTTAGCAAAATGCCTACGGCAAGTCTCAGCATTTGGTGATCCATTTAAGGTTTGGGAATTACATTTTTCCTCTTGGAAAACAGAAAAATACTCGCCAAAGAAAGCATTACTGACTGGAAGAGAAACAGTCATATTTCCTCCTTTCAAAAAAAAAAAAAAAAGAAGACGGGGAATGCTTACTTCTTCCTAAGAAAGCTAAAAGCCCAGTTAAGATCACTAGAATTTTCATTACAATAGTTGTAAGCTCCCAAAATTACTTTACAGGACTGAGTGATCATCTCTTAATTCCCTGCGGGAAAAGCTGGAAAAGTGAACAGAGATACGGATGTGGTGCTTCCCAAGAAAACAGAAAGTTTAGAGCAAGTTGATGAGACACAGGATAAAATAAACCCTGCGGCAGACATATGTGAAAGACACAGCCCCAAAGACGGCAGATGCTGCGCGGGTGGTACTTCCGTTAGACAAAGGAAAGAAAATGGATTCGAAAATAAAAAAGAAGCTGGGAGATAATAGTAACGGCTGAAACTGAAGCATTTGGCACCTTGCAAAAGGTGTGTAGAAAGAATAAACCCAGCCTGGGAATATAAGAAAAGATCTTGAAGGTGTGTGGGTGTATGAATTTTTTTCTTTTTTCTCATCTTGGCTTTTAAAGATCTATTCTTAGTTGGGAGCGCATAATCATTTTTATTCTTGCCGTGGCGATAACAATCTATACTGCACCTCCGCTTCTGTGATCCAAAGGACACAAACCCTAGAAATTCTATTATCATAGTTCCTGATTTGGTGATAGAGATTAAATGAAGAGCACAACTTGTATTATTAATGGAGTGAGTAGATTCCTAAATCTTGGTAAACATCACATTACGTTTTTGAGCCCAGAGACGCAAGTTTTAAAGTACAATACATTGATATTTGGATGTAGGTCTATAAATGATTATGGCTACTGTCTATCCTTTCAAAACTTAACAAGGGTTGGGAAAGCTTGAAGTGGTGGATTCTTCATAGAATTTGAAAAACAGGAAGCTGGATTCTTGCTCCCTAACAAGGCTGGCGCTAATGGAGAAACAAGAGTGACCTGGAGTTTTGTGAAAAAGTATCTTCCAACCTATCTTTATTTGATTTCTTCTTTAGTTTTTGAAAGCGTTTCCACCTGGCATTCTGTACTCTAATTTTCTGACTCTGAATATATTTGAATTTGGTGTGCCTTCCCTCCTAAACAGCAAAGAGCTCAACTCACAAAACAGGAAAGATTTTTTTTTTGAGGGATCTTATGCTGCATTTCTTTTCAGAGCCTGGAGCTCTCAGACATCATCTCCTCTTGAACAGTAAAAGTCATGCTCCTTGCTGCTAGGAAGTTTATAACTGTTTAAGGAGGGTTTATTAAGATGATCATATAAGATCCCTCGTTAAATAAATTTCCCCAGGACTTTCAGAAATGATGATGGAAATTAATACTGGGCCAGATTTGTCCAGTGTAAAATATACACATTAAGGTGTAATGCCACTTTCTTTCTACATAATACTTATCCACAAGCACTTTGGCCGAAGCTTCTAAGTAAACCCTTCCCACTAAGGCAGCATCCTCGATAAAGAGTGGACTGGCTTTTGGTGGTGGGAGTGAGTGGAAGTGACCTGCAGAGTCAATGGGTCCAGCTTCTGCCTTGAATTACGTGTCTCTGAGAGGCTATGTGGGAGGAGCTCAGCTGCTCCTTGTGCCCCTCAGGACTGCAGCTCATGCCCCTTCATTTCAAGAAAAGTTTATTTCAACTCTGCCTGGGTCTTCTTGAGACCTATCAACTGCAGTAGAGATTATTGTTTTTGTGGCTAGTCCCTTTGGGGGAACCATCCTACCATCCATCTCAGTCCCCACGTGGTTGGGGAATTATTGATATCAGCCTGAGCCATAGAGATGTGCGAGTGACTCATGCCTGGCTAATGCGAATACCCCATCCTCCCAGCCACAGTGATTAGTTCAGCGATGGGCAAGGGTCCCAGTCAGAAGCAGTGTGATGCAGTCTTTGGACAATGGCAGGGTCTGTTGAGAGAAAGAGGTGTTATCTTTTTCTATGTGCCTTGAAGTTGTGGGAATGCAAGCCTAGAGTTGTTGGCAGCCACTTTGCCACCATGAGGGGGTACTCACTGAGCATGGCATAAACAGATGGGAATCCAGGAGCATAATAAATGCTCATGGAAGAATTGGAACAATTTTCAGAATAAAGCACTAATGCTAGTATGCTGACACAGATTTACTAACCTGGCTCTTAGGTTTCATATTCTCTGCCTCTGCTGCCACTACTGAGAGCTTACTTTCCTTTTCCATGCCTTATGGCTTCTGCTTACTCATGGCTTTTAATTCCTGCTTTCTCTCTAGGTGTGTCTTGGCTTCTGTGCTACTCTACTGTCTGGGCCTGTTATGTGTTTCTCATATTCAGCATAATCAAGTAAGGTGGTCTGATTAGGTTATTTACTAACTAGTACAGAGTGCTGTTACATAAAATTTGGGGAGGAAATACTTCTATCCTCTTAGGTTTTGTGCCTGGGCCTGAAAATTAAACTAACATAAGGCAAATTAACAGGAGAAAAGCATGTAAGTTTTATTTAATATTCTTACATGCACACAGGGGTCTTGATAAGGAAAATGAAGATGCAAAGAAGTGATTTAGGCCCTAAAGCTTACACATCATTTTAAAAAAGAACAATAAATTGTGGAGATGGGACAAGACAAAGGGACTTGTTTTGGGGCAGCGAACTGTGGGATAGTGACCAGGAAATATATGGGGGAAATGAATGGAAGATGAGGGTTGTTTTCGTTGGTTTGTTTGTACAGATCCATTTGGGTGTTCAACTCACAATCTCCAGTGATAATGTTTTTTCCTGGTGTCAGGAGGCCAGATTTTTCATGGGAAATCTTACGACCTGCTTTTAGATAGAAAGGAAGAGGGCAGAGAGCCTTTCCTGCATCTACAGTTTCTCAAGTGCCTTCCGCTCAAAATAATCTGCATGCAGAAGTGGCAATATTTTAGGATGGCATGTTTTGAACCCCTTCAATACTTTTAAATAATATATAGGTAGAATATATACTTTAAAAGTATTTATTGAGCACCTGCTATGTGCCAGACATTGTTCTATGCACGTTAACCCATATTCACTCATTTTACTCTCACAAAACCCCAGCAGGTAAGAACTATTATTATCTTCATTGTATGGATGAAGAAACTGTAAAATTTAAAGAATTTGCCTGAGGTCGCACAGCTAGGAAGCAGAAGAGCAGTATTCAAACTATTCACTTTTCCTGTATTGACCTTTCCTCTATAACGACCTAGGCCCACTGGGCCACATCACTTCATAGGTGTTGGTTTCCTTCCTGCCTGATCTCCGAACAAGGCTTCCTTCTGTGTCAGGGGCCAAACTCCAGGCAGATCACCCAGCCCAGGGTATTGTGGCGGCCAATAGGTAGGAGAGGGCTTCTGTCCTCTCGGGGCGCTTCCTCAGTGAGAAAAATGTCACTTACGTGATTGTTTTCTCAATGGGTTACTTGGTTAAACCATGACTTCCTCTTACAGGATTGGGGGCATACTGCAAGCTGCTTCTGTTTCCTTTCCCCTCCCCACCTCGGCCAGCCCACTCATAGTCTTCTTTCCATTTTTATCACATCTACTTTCCTCTTAGCACTTATCACAGTGTTCACTTATATTTATTTACCTGTGTGCTTATCCCTCTAACACTTATCTCCTCCATTTCCATAAGGATGGAAAGTGTAATCTGTTCCAGCCCTGCTGAATCATCAGCAGGCCTGGCTGTGGTGAGCCATCCATAAATAATTTTTGCATAAATAAATGAGCAAAGAAATGAGTGAATGAATTTCTTATCTGGATTTCTCCTTTAGGGAAAGGGGAAATCCTCAAGAATGAAAACAGTGATTTAGGAAGATAAAGAAAATGACCTTTTAGAGTGCGGCATGAGCATGGCAGCCAGACCAATCTGGATCTTATCTTTGGTTAATATTGCATAAGATGGATGCTCTATAGATAAGGTGACCATATGCCCCTGTTTGCTTGTGACAGTCCTGGTTTGTCCCTTGACCTGGCATCCTGTCTGGTTGAGCATTTGTTTGGGGTAATGTGATTATACCTAAAAGATGATCATTGGTGACCTGTCTCTCTTTCCCTGACTCCTTCTAGACATAAGGTAACTTATACCTCCCTTTCAAGGAAAACATGCCCAGGGCTTGCTGATAACACCATGTGTACTCAGACGCCGCCCCCGACCCCCTGATTCTCAATGTCAGGTGGTCGTGGGAGAAGCACTCCGTGGTACCGCCCATGATGACCACTTGGTGCGCCAGCCAAATGTGCCACAGACCCCGCCATTTGCTTCAACAGATACAGAGTAGCGGCTGCAATTAGGGGATCAGAGGGAAATAGGGAAAATTATAGGTTAGATGGGTTTGAAATATCTATAAGAAATAGTGCCTTTCTTCATCCTTAAACGTATAAATTGTATGGACATCTTATCTAGAAACCTCATTCTTTCTATTTTTAATCTCATTTCCCCTTATATTTTTTGTGAATATTTGTGGTTCTGAAAGTTTTGTTTGTACATTAAGCATCCAGATTCCAGGACTCCCCTATAGTTACTGAGATTCAATAGGCCTGGGGTGGAGCCCAGGAATCTGCATTTCCAGCGGGCTTGCTCCAGGATTCTGACTCTAGCGGTCTACAGAACAGCCTTGGGGAAAAGCATGCGTGTCCACAGAGGGCAGTACCTTTCCAGTGGTGAGGTGTGATGGTAGCAAGAATCCTGGGCCTGAGTGAGGATCCAGGCCCCCGGGGGAGAGGAAAGGTGCGAATTTAGGAAGGAGGGAACCAGAACCAGATGTTCAAACTCCTGCTATTCCCTGCCTTGGTTTTGTAGGTTTTTTGAACAGGATACTGATACCATGTGTCTGATGTGTGGCATATTCGTAACTTTACTTATTACCAAGTGTCTCTAAAAAACGACTATATATATGCCCAGTAGCAAGCACACACAGTGACATTTCTTCCTGAAGTTCAGGTCACGATGATTTGAGGACCTGATCTAGGCAGCTGCTACCTGTGTTCCTGACCGTCGGTGGACAATGGTGCTTTCTTCAAGCTGGCGTGGATTTCGCTAAACATTTAAGAGTAGAAGTGTGTTGGGTGTTTGATTTGTGTGTGTGGTAGCTACATGCAGGCACACGTGCAATGGCTGTTGAAGAGAATAATACTGACTCAGAACCCCAGGAATGATACTGACAAATATTCTTTGCTTGACTAAATTTAAATCGAGCTCCATCACCTTTTCCTAGGGCCATATGTGTGTGTCTTTGTAAAATCTCATTTTAGCAAGAACCACGCTAATTCAATTTAGTAAGAGTTCTCCAACCTTCTTTTCTTATCACCCATCAATATCTAATTGATTTCTTCATCCTCTGCAATCCCCCAGGCCTGTCTTCAGCAAAGATACTGTCAGCTGGGTTTAGCCAGAATACTCCTTACCTCTGATGTTTCCTGTTAGTTATTCTCTACCCACTGACCCCCACTCCGCTCCTTGGCTGTAAATCCCCACTTACCCCTGCTGTGTTTGGAGCTGAGCCTGGTTCTATACCAAGGTCTCTTTTCCCATTTTGCAATAGTCCCGGATAAAATCTGCTTTCACTGCTTTAACTTCTGTCCAGTTCTGGTTTTTCTTTAACGATACTGATATTTACATAGAGATAATATGGCCAAGATGGATATGTTTAATCTCAACAGGTTGGAAATAAAAAACCTGATTGTATTTAAATATGTAAATACGTATTATAGATTTTCTTCTAGAAGGTACAATTTTCTCTGAGATCTGAGAGCATCCTGTGTTTTTTAAAAAGTCAGTCTATTTGCTGAATTTGCCACACACAAAAGAAAATGTTCCCAGTTGGGTTGATTTTTCACTAGTTTCAAGCTATTATATGTACTGAATTGGTTTTCAACAATAACAGCTACAAAAATCTACTTTGTTCTTTTCCAAAAAGCCTCATTTAGAATCTTCCTCGAATGTGGTGGTGCCCAGTTGGTGCAAAAGTAAAGCAAGACACACGGTCCCTGGAGCTGGGTGTCACTCAGTCTCTCCATGTCCTCGTGTGTGTTCTGTCAGCGTGGCCGGCCACGCGGAAACAAGACAGGCATACACCGCCAGTGTTTGAGAACTCTGCAACATATTTCTGTAGGAACAGAAAAACAAAGCAAACCAACCAGTAGTATTTGTTAAATGTCATCATTTAAAAAGAACAACAAAGGCAGATTTCACTGAAACTCAAAGTTCTGGCAGTAGCAGTAAGATGCCCTCGACTAGAAAGAAGAACATGGAGGTTAGGGTCCTGTCTCCTCCGTTGACTGGGTGTGTGAAAACGTCAGTCTCTGAGGGGAAGAGATGAAGACTACAATGATGTATTCTGCTTAATTGTCTAATGTTTCAGACTTTTGTCAATAATTGAGAATGACAATAGCTACTGTCTATTGTTGTCCCAGATGGACAAGTTAAACCCCATGCAGGACAACTTTGGGGTCCCTGAGTCCCTTCCCGATGGAAGAAGGTGCGGTGAGGGGAGAAGTAATTTGCATGTTGAAGATGCCTAAGAACTCCTGGGTATCAACACAGGGTCTGAATTCTTGGGTTCGTATTTCTGGCTCTACCAGTTTCTACCTGGGTGACTTTAGGCAAGAAACACAGAAACTTTGACCCACTAAACCTCAGTATCTATGAAAAGGGGGTGAACCATAATGTTTACTTCTTCGGATTGTTGTTAGGATCTAGAAATAGCGTCTAAACACAGGGGAGTGCCTGGTATAGCCAGCACGTGCTAAATGTAATTATTATGATTCCGCTCAGTAAACACAAGATGAGAATCAACAGCATTACATGAGCTTCCTTAACTAGGAACTCTTCCCTTGGCATATTCTGGAACTGTCTCTTTTGATTTCGGAGGCTTTTAGAATTATGATAGAAATGCACACTGGTGATCCCTTTTAAATCTTTTCTTTTTAATCCTTTGTTAAGAAAGTGGATTCAATGAACTTCTCTCTACAGCAGATTTTCTAAGAAAATGTTTTGAAGCAAGGTTTTCCCAGAGAAAGTTATTTTGGGAAAGGAAAAAAAAAAGGAGTGGCCGCGATGAAGAGTGGCTCCCGCTTGCCACAACTAAGAAAGCCCTCGCGCAGAAACGAAGAACCAACACAGCCAAAAACAAATAAATAAATAAATAATTTTATATTAAAAAAAAGGAGTGGGATGGAGTTAGGTGGGGCAGGGGTTTCCATGTTCAAAGTTTGGGAAACTCTAGGTTAAATTTTTTTCCTGAAGAATCTTTCAAAGATCTTAATTATTTAATAAATATTATTTAGTGCTTATTATGTGCCAGACACTTTTGTAAGTGCTTTATGAATATTAACATATTAATCATATGAAGTAGAAGATCTCTTCGTTTCACCTATAAGAAAACAGAGAAGTTAAGTATATAACCCAAGGTCTCACAGCTAAGGAAGAAAGAGCTGATACTGGTCCCTAGACTCTCCTTTGAACCCCTTGCACAAGCTAATAGGCAGTTTCAAGCTCCAAGAAGGAGCCTGGCCCTTGGACTCTGTAATTCCCTGTACTTATTTGACTGCAGAACCCACTTTTTTGTAACAGATGGGACCAGAGCTATGGGACTAGTTTTCTCCATAATTCACTAATTCATTGACTTCAAAGGGGAAGGAAATTTACATTTATTGAACAGCTGCTCTATGCCAAGTATAGTGCTGGGGTTTTCCTCCCAACACTGTTAGGTAGTCAGTACACAAGCAAAGCTTTAACCTGAGAATGATGGACTGTCTTTGGATTTGATTAATAAAACCAGTGTGCTATGCTGTAGCTAGGTAGCTCATCCTAGCTACTGGATTTTCCTATCTACCAGACACAACTATTTATGCTATCGGCCAGGATGAAAGAAACTACATGTTGGGATCATAAACAACAATCTCAGATTAGATCACAAATCATTTCCAAAACAGCCAAGCCCACCGTTATGCTGAAGGTGTTTGCATTAACATACAGCCCAGGTTCCAACCTTCTCCAGATGGCATCCATCGGCCTACTCAGACCCACTCAATCACCTCAGGCCTCTTCCCTCCGAAACCCTCCCACCCCTTGACAAAGCCATGTTGATTGTTCTAGAAGCACCCTCTGTCTTTGTAAAAAGAACTTTTTAATTCGTTAGTTGGGAATTTTACTCTGAAGCCTAAAATCACACTTTGGTAATAAACATACTCTACTCACTACATTTTTCAGAAAGTTAAAGAAAAAGGCACATACAGTTTAAATTTAATCAAATATTCTTTTATAGCCACCTTGGCAGCAGTAAAATATGACAGCATCTCTGAACTACAGGGCTTGCTTGATTTAAGATAACCTAGGCTGAACATAGAGGCAGAAAAATAGAATAATGATCAGTGCCTCTAGCCTTTGTTATTCCTCCAAACCTTGATGACAAAAAGCCAACATCCTTCTCTAAGCAAATAAATTAACTTTATAACTAATTTGTGTTTTGTGTCTTTGGTTTCATTCAAATGTGGTTGTTAATGACAGTGCCCAAATATACTTCCAACTATTCCTAAATACATGAGCTAAATATATGTTTTTCTGTGCACTCTTTATTTATCTCTTTAAAACTAAAAATAATTCAGAGAGATTTTTGCTTGTTTTATTTTTATGTAAGATGAAGTATGGTGCACTTTAAGTGTGGTTGGATTGAACTGCAATTTTTCTCCAACAGTAGCTGGTGTTATCATATCAGCTTTTAAGGTATTCCTAAGAAAATGGTAAAAAACAAACAAATAAATCAACAACAGCAACAAGAAACCCCAAAGATTAAAAAATGAGAGAGAGAAAACTAAAGTGTTCTAGAATGTTCACTTTCTTGGAAAATTTTTCCCTTTAAGAAATACTTTGGAATGGAATGCTTATATATCAAGAATGAGTAGAGGCACATTTTCCATAAAACCGTATAAATCCAGGAAAATGTTTTTATAAGAAAAACATAAGTTATACAGAACTGTGAGGCTTTGATATTTGATACTAAATTTGGTATTTACACTTATTTAGTTAAAAGAGTCCCATTCCTCCCTTTCTTTGGAAACTCAGGGCCACAAACCACATAATTTTTTTCTGGCTGTACCTTAACAGGAGAGAGGTGAACATCTGACCAAGCTAATAATGTATGTATGTTTTATGAATTTGTCTGTTTTTTTTCTTCCTGCTGTTTGCCTTTTTGCTTTCCCCTCATTCACCACATGGTCTGCTCTATGCTTATTACCTCATGTCACAGATGTGGCAAAGCAGAAAACTACAGTTGAGAAGTAAGATGCTTCCCACTCCAACTTTTTTCTTGCAGAAGCCTAAGCACTTAGGGGCGTTTAGATGATTTCACACTGAGATAAAAAGGACAGCATTGCTGAGTGTAGATAACCAAAGAATCTTGGCCAGCAACACCAGGAAAACTTTCCACCAACCTAGAACGAGATGCCCTTGGCTGGGTGGTGGGTAAGGGTGGGAGATTCAGAGCTCGCCAGAGTCAGGGAGACCAGGGTCAGTGGCTGCATGTCGCGTCCAGCACAGCGCCGGCCACCCCCAAGCACATGTCTGGGGACGGTTAGCAGCCTGGCACAGTCATCTAGACCTGAGTATGTCAGGGAAAAAGGCCTTCGCGAGGGACACCGGCAGTGCCCGGGGCTATGAGCATCGTGGTCCACAGAACTGCTCCCTCCTCCGGCCCCAGCCTCCCTTGGAGTAGCTCTCCCCCCTGGCCTCTGCTCAGGGGCCCCGCGAATGTCCTTCCTGTCCCAGCCAGGGATGACGCCTCGACAGCAGACGGCAGCCCACCCAGTGAAAGCCAAGCAGTACCTCCATTCATTCTTCCATTTTAATTAACTCAACAAAATAGTTCTTGAACACTTTCTGTTGCTGGGACCACTTGTAGGCACTGGGCAGAGAGATATGAGTCTCTTCCCTCACGGCTCTTCAATTCTCTTGGGGAGACTAACAGTGAGACACAAAATAACACGTCAGGTAGCTGTAGGGCCATGAAGGAAAACAGGGGCTAGGGATCAGAGAGAGAAGGGAGAAGGTTCTAAATATTCTGGAGAAATGGGTTAGGGAGGGGCTGGGAGGAAAGGCCATCTGAGCAGAGACCTGCCTGCAGGGAGGGACTGTTGAGGAGGAAAGCAGGAGGGGAAAGAGCGTTTGTTCCTGAAGATGCAACAGATTCAGAGTCTGCAGAAAGACTCTGAGCCTGAGCCTGGGTGGGGCCGTGGGGACACGGGGAAGGGGAGGGGGAAAGGGAGGGGGAGGGGAGGGGAAAAGGGAGGGGGCGGGGCGGGGCGGGGGAGGGGACGGGAGGGGGAGGGGAGGGGCAGGGGAGGGGCGGGGGGAGGGGAGGAGAAGGGAGGGGAGGGGCAGCGGCTGGATTGTGAAGAGAAGCCATCGGAGGGTGGGGAGCAAAGAGATGACACAATCAGCGAGGGCAGACTGTGACTCTCCAGGACAAGCATGTCACAGGCAATGTTTAGGATACACTTAAGCGACCGGGTCAGCCGCGTAAAGCCGGGTCCCAGCTGGGTCGGGTTGGGTGCGCCAAGCCGGGTGCACTGTGCGAAGTCATGCAGCCTGCAGGACTTGGACCCAGGCTGTCTGTGCTCCTGACCACTAAGTCACCTGCTCTACTGTGCTACCTGCTTCTATACTGATGTCACAGGCACTCAAATAAAATGGGACTTTGGAAGTATTTCCCGGTATAAATGGCTTTAGTAATTTCCTGCTTGTCAGGCATAAAAGAGAGTTTAATCACTTTTTACCCAGTTATTTTGGCCCTACTTTGTATATAGCTCCAATCCAGCCCCGCTGAACTATCTGCTACTCTCTGCCCATTCTGGAGCTTTCATGATTCCACTTCGCTTTATATTCCGTTGTTCTCTGCTTGGGATGCTTTTTCCTTCTCTTTAACTCCCAGGACACAGGCAATGCCATCTTCTCTGGGAGATTATCCCTCCTCACTTCTTTTTCAAACGCTGCTCTTATAGTTCTTGGTACACTCTCCTCCATTTACGGCCCTTAAGACAGTTGTATTTCACGTCAGTGTGATATGCTTGCTTTCTCCTCGAGACAGTGAGGATCTCTGGAATAGGCGCTATGGCAAGGGTTTTAATCTGTTCTTCCCAAGTGTCTCCTCCGACCATCCCAGGAGCTAGCAGAGTGCCAGGCGTGTAGTAGATGCACCATCAACTGCATTATTGAATATGTTAGGACGTAAATGAACCGATTTTATCACAAGGCGAGCTCAAAACAGGGATGAAGCTCTTAAAGAGTCCGTTTGAAAAATAGGGGTTACAGAGTAAAAGGAGAAAGGATTGTGTTCATAAATTAACCCTGGTCTTCTTTGAAATAAATTTTCCAAAAATGTTTAACTCCTTCACCCTCTTATATCACAATTAATCAACTCAGCTACCAAAGGTGTAAGAAAGGATCTGGCAGGGCTAGGGATGGCTTCTCAAGTCATCTTTATAAGTGAGTAGTTAGAATTAAGAAATTATAAGAAATTGACCTTTATATAAATGCGGAACCAGTGCTTACTTCTTCACTTTGTTGTCATTCTTAGACTCTTTCTTTGGAAAAAACTCATGAACTCAAAGTTTGGCCTGGATTCGATAGTACAATAGGTAACTGAAGCTTTTCATATGAGAATAGGAACTTGTAGGACAGGCTATCAGATCTTCCTCTGTGTGTCTGTGGGGTGTGTGTGTGTGTGTGTGTGTGTGTGTGTGTGTTTGTGTGTGTGTAAGAGAGAGAGAGAGATCACTTCCCAAATAATATAATTAAATATAATATAATGTAATAAAATAATCAAATAAAATATGGTATAGTCTATTAATTTTTGACTATACCATAATCAAATAAAATAGGGCATAGTCAATCAAAATATGGTATAGTCAATTAACTTAATAGAAATAAAATATGGTACAGTCAATTAACTTTTTGAGCCTCTGCTTTCTCATGATGCCTACTTATTAGGATTAAAAAACAATGTATATGAATTATTAGCACAGTGTCTTACACACAGTAGGTACCCAGTAAATGGTAATTACTAGTTTTACTGTTACTAAAAGAAAGGACATTATCTTATTTTCCTCAATTAATGCAGTATCATGAGGGTTTTCACATGTCATTAAATATGCTTTTCAGTCATCATTTTCCTGGGCTACATTATCCACTTTATTTGGGGCTCACAATTTTTTGAATAATTTTCCTTGTTCAAAATGTAATTTTTTTCCCCAGCTGTTTGCTAACATAAATAACCCTGCAGAGAACATCTGTGAATATAAAACTTAGTCTCAGTTTCTGCTTATTTCTTCAGGGTGGATTCCTAGAAGAGGAAAAGCTGGATTTAAGTATGTAGACGTTGTAAAGAAATTGCTCTTATATCATGTTAAATTGCTTTCCAGAAAGTTCAAGCCTGTTATTTTCCCAATTAGGGTGTAAAATTGTACAACCACTTCACTGCTCTCTTGACAACATGAAGTGTCTGTTTTTAAACTACTTCCTAATCGTATAGTCAAAATGGTATTGCATTGTCATTTTAATGTGCATATTTGATTGCTGGTGATTTTGGACATTTTGGTATCTGTGCAACACTTTGTTCCCGGGGCTCCACAGACGCCACTCTACTGCTTTCTCTTCTGCTGCACTGTTCCTTCCCGGTTTTCTTTGCTCTTTTTCCTCCTCAACTTCTTCGTGTTGGAATGTCCCAAGAGTCATCCATTAGGTCA
Source organism: Balaenoptera borealis (assembly GCF_965194805.1). NCBI lineage: Eukaryota > Metazoa > Chordata > Mammalia > Artiodactyla > Balaenopteridae > Balaenoptera > Balaenoptera borealis. The sequence continues at coordinate 170,204,061 of NC_138866.1, read as the reverse complement.
CATTTTTTCTTTATCTACATTCACTTCTTGGATGATCTCATTGGTCCCATGGCCTTAAATTCTGTATTTATGTTAAACACTCTCAAATTTATATCTTCAGTCCAGACGTGTCTCTTGAACTTCAGACCCATAAATCCATTTTCTGTTCAACATATTCACTTCGATGTCTAATAAAAATAAAATAAAAAGACATTTCAAACACAAGATGTTCTACACTGAGCTTCTAATGTTTCCTTACTAACTTGTTCATTTTTCAGTCTTGCTCTCATCTTCTTGGATGGCAATTCCATTCCTGCAGACTCAGGTTCCAAACCTGGACTTCCTGGGGAAGGCTCTTTCTTTCACATCCCATGCTGGACCCAGTAGCAAGCCCTATTGCCTCTCCCTTCAAATATAGCCACGATCTGACCAATTCTTAACATCTTCATTGCTTCACTGTAATATAGTTTTTTTTTTCTTTTTAATGCTCTCATGACCCAGTTTTGAGTCCCTGGCTAATGGCTGGTCTGTTCCCTTCTCAAGCAGCTGATTAATCCATACCCCAACCACTTTCCTTACTGGGCTGTTACACTTGGGCTCACTCTCCACCTGCCCTAATCACCTCAGGGCCAGGTACCCAACAACTAGTAACAGCTCCTATGCTTTGAAGCCCCCCAGATTCTTCAAATTAGCTAATCCTCAGTGACCCGCATGGAAACCTAGCTAACCCCACCCTGTGTGTCCTACTGAGGCTGTCCCCTACAGCTCCAGCTTGCTGTCGCCTTGTCCGCAGGTGCAAAGCCTGTGTGACCCTGCCTGACAGCCTTCTCCTCTTCAGAGCTGTAAGCAATCGAGTCCAACCATTCATCATGGCATCCCTGTGTTACGTCCACCATCACAAAATAACGCATATAGAACATCCATAAGAATCCAAGCCACGTTGCCTCTCACCTGGAAGAGTGCATCTGCCTCCTGAGTGCTTCTCTTGTTTCCACCCCGTCCCCGTCCCACCCAGAAGCCAGAGTAATCCTTCCCAGTTGGAAGTCAGGTCTCGTCACCAGACAGCTCAGGACTCTCCATTGGTTTCCATCTCACTCGGGATCACATCTGGCCTTGTTTTCTCTCTGACCTCCTCCAGTGACTCTACCTCTAATCTCTCTGCGCCAGTCACTCTGACATCCTTGCTGTTCTTGAACCTGCCAGGGATGTTTCCTCCGTGTGGCCTTTGTACTTGCTCTTCCCTTGGAAACTCTCAGGTCGTTACTCCATGTTACCTTCCCTGATGGCCCGCTTAAAATTAGAAGTCCTCTTCTCCAAGATTCCTGAGTTCCCTTCTCTGTTGTATTTCTCTACAGAGCATCTATTTTGTAACTTATTTTAATGGATATTATTTATTTATTTATTTGTTTGTTTTTAACATCTTTATTAGAGTATAATTGCTTTACAATGATGTGTTATTATTTAGATAACTTTTACTGTCTTTCTCACCCCATTAGAATATAAATACACAAGGGCAAGGGATTTCTGTTGTTTTGGTCACTGTTTTGCTTGAAAGGCAGCCCAGAGTGGTCACCAGCAGCTCGGCCCCTGGGTACACACCTGGTCTCTGCTTCTCACTTGCTGGGCAGCTGTGGACCAGTTGCTCAACCGCTGATTTCTTCCACTCCCTCTTCTGTGACATGGGGTCTTATTCTGTTCAGGTTGCTGCGACAAAATAACATAGACTGGGTGGCTTTATAAACAACAGAGATTTATTTCTTATAGTCTGGAGGCTGGAAAGTTCAAGGTGAAGGCTCTAGCGGATTTGGTGTCTGGTGAAAACCCCTTCCTGGTTCAGAGACATCTTCTCATTGTGACCTCACGTGGTGGGAGGGGTGAGAGCTTTCTGGAGTCTCTTTCATAAAGGCACTAATCCCACTCATGAGGGCTCCACCCTCCAACTTAATCCCTTCCAAAAGCCCCCACCTCTTAATACCATCCCACTGGGGATTAGGTTTCAACCTGCGAATCTTGGCGGGGATGAAAACATTCAGTCTATGGCACATGGAGATAGAAAGAGCAGCTGCTAAGAGGGGCAGTAAGAGAATTCAATAATTTAATATCTGTCAAGGGTTTAGATCAGTGCCTGGCATAAGAAAAACAGTATATAAGTATTTGTGAAATAAATAAATCATTGAATTTCGGGCACATAAAACAGTACTTGGCTTCGGAAGATGATCAGCAAACATTCATTGAATGAATCCTCAAAATAAAATACATAGCAAATGAAAATCCAGTTCTTGAGTTGGGGGATCTGCTGATGAATGTGTTTTGTTTGCTGGACCCGGGTGAGCCTACTGTCCCATTACGGAGACCTCTGCTTTGAGTTGCTTCCTGAGCAGTGGTGGTCTTTGTGTGGGCGAACTGAATTAAAATAACACTCAGAAGCCTTACTTGATTTTTCTGTGAAATCATGAACAAATGAATAAAGTCAAAAAAGAGCAGGGATCTCTTTAAATTATATAACCAAATGTTAGTAACATATAGTGTTATTGTTGTGTTTAATCTTTTATTTAATTAAATTATTTAAAAATTTTTTAAAGTTAATTTTTAAATTTTTCATCACTAAGGTTTAAAGCTCCCTCTTTTTCGCTCTGATAAATCTGTCAGAATGGGGAGAGGCTAAGATCAGTGTAGATGGTAGAGAGAAAAATGAGACTTGCAGAGAGAATGAAGTAAGACTCTAAGGGAAGCAGCTTTCCTCCCGTGCAGTTTCCAGTTTGAGCTGCTTATTTTCCAATCTGCTCTTGCAGTTAATTGCCCCTCTCTGCTTCTTTGCCTTAAATTTATCTTAAGGACTAAGAAAACATTTTTGTGCCCAAATCAACACATCTTTCATAGGCAACGTGATAGCATAACTTTTATTGGGCGTTATGAATATAACATAAAGCTAAATATTTTAGCTTATTTATTTGTCACCATAATCCTAGGAAGGAGGTACTATCTGAAGCGTCGTTTTATAGATGAAGAAATCTGGGCTTTGAGAGGTCAGCTGGGCAATGTCACAGAGTTTGTCCCCTTGATTGCTACGTGCATAGGTATCAGATGGCCTGATAGCCCATATTATTGGCAGAGAGAGAAAAATAAGCTCAGGAAACTGACATGTGTAAACTTGAGAGCAGATGCCCATCCGTGAGCCCTTGATCATAGGGGGATCCTGGTCTGACATTTATCAGAAGGGCAAAAAGCAATCACCAGTGGACCTTCCTTCCTGTTTTAGCAGGAACTGATGTTTTCAATGTCTCAGCGCTGTGACTGCCAGGTCAGTTATCAGTTGTCATTTTCTGTCAAGGAAATCAAAATGACTGCGGCAATCTGTCTGAAGTCAATGAACTCCCACCCCGGTGCCTCAATAAAGCTTCATATCAGGGCATAAAGTAAAACAATAGAAAATCCACATGGCCCCCCTCCTCCCCACGCACTTCCCATCTGCCATCCTTGCCACTGGGGAGTCTCCTGTCATATTGATGCCCTCATTTTCACTTTTGTCTCTAACCACGTGCTCCTTTCTTGTTTGCTTTACTACCATTTAACCCACTGAGATATGGTCTTCTTCAAACAACATACATTTCCTCAGTAAAATGACATCTAAGTAAATTTGAAACGACACCGTTTTACAAAAGGGATGCTTCATTTTTCGCAAGTCGCATGTCTCTTTTCGGCCATGCGTTTTTTGCTTATTCAGGATCTCACTTCAAGGCATCCTGATGAAGAGTTAAAACATTCTAGAACAAAATAAGATGCAAGGTTCTATGGCATTTAGAATACTTTATGCGTCCCATCCTCCAGGCTTACAGCCAAACTGCAGCAGGAGAAATTTGCTTCACACTCTATCAAGGCTCATGCCACAGTGAATCCTTTTGGGAGGAAATCTAAATTGCAATTGTACAAAGAAGTCTGGGGAGAAAAATAGCCCAGTGTTACCCTGCAACCCCCAAATGTCTGTAAAGTTCACCGAAAAAAAATGTCAGGAGAATATCTGAGAGAAGTTCAAAACCCTGAGTAAAGTTTATTGCAGCGAATAAGAGGAATGCACATTTTAAAGGGGTCAATTAACATTTATCAGGAGGTGTTGGCATTTGTGAAGTGCATTTACTCTGGGAGGCCAAGTGCTTTTCACTGTGTCTTTAAAATGATAACAACGCACAGAAAATAATAGGCCCTTCACTAGGTGGAGGCTGGGGTTCCCACATGGCCTCGAGGTGCGAACGCGATGGGACTCTCATTGGTCTTCTCTCTTTGACACATTTTTGAAGTTTCCAAAAACTATAAACGCCCTACATTTAGACTTGGAGAAGCAGAGATGTAGATGACTTTTCTTACTGTGCCCACTGCCTGGATCAGGGAAAGCAGTGTCAGCTGAGGCAGTAGTGTCCTGTCAGCAGTTCTCTCTTTGCTCTATTTCTGCACTCGCATCTGCTCTGCCTAGATCCAGTGGAGCAGGGTGCACGTGTGAAATCTAGCCACCTGTATGTAGATGGGAGGCCTAAGGAGTATCACAAAACTGTTGTTGGTTTCCATGCTTCTACGTTTGCGAGTACCAGTCACAAGGCCAGTTGGCTTCGTGAACCTGACCTCCAGTAGACCTTGAGACTCATTCTACGCTCACTGTAATATATTAGCACGTTAAATGACTCGCTCACCTGTGCATGACAGTCGATGGTTGCTATGACAACAACCGGAAGAGCCCATTCTTTCTGCAAGTCTCATTTTCTCTCCATCATCTAAGTGGGTCTTATCCTCTCCCCGTTCTGAGAGATTTATGACTCCTGAAATGGAGTGTTGCCTTGGTTCCCAGTCCCAGCTACACCCCTGTTCTTGGATAAGTCATGAATATTCATTCCTCCCTCTCTTTACTCAATTCCTTCCCTTTTACTTTGACCCTCTTATACATATGGTGTCTCAGCCCTAGTCAGGTTGAGAAGTCGGTTTGTGAACTAAGTTCCAGCTTCTCCACTCTTTGGCCATTGAATAAAGCTTGTGCGGTTCCAGTCTCAGCATCAGTTTTGTTATCGGCTGTGCGAATCCAAGCAGAAAAAGAACCTCCCCGGCAGAGAAAAGGGGTCAAAGGGTCTCACCTCAGCTAGGACCTTGGCACGGGTCCAGACAACAAATTCCTTAACATTGGATTTTATTAGTAGAGGACTAAATGGAGGCCACGATCTGAGAACGAAGGAGGAATGGAGCAGTAGCCAGACATGAGTAGTTGCCTCCAGAATGGTGTCCAGCTAGTCTCCCCTGCAGTTCATCCATTGCTTCGCCTACTGCGTCATCTTTCTAAAGCGGGGTGGTTTCCATGGCCCCTCTACTGCAAAACTCTCAAGCGCATCTACTGCTTTGAAGTCATACCCTGAAGGCCTGTGTGTGTCATCAAGGGCTTCCTCTCCTTGCTCCTCTACCCAGGCCGGTCCATTGGCTCATAGCACCCCAACCTTGGGCTGCCTGTGTTGTCCCCTGCTGAAGGCCTACTCACCTGCCAAGATCATGTTCAAATATCCCTTGCTCCGTGAAGCCTGTCCTGACCCTTTCCATACAGAACTGACTCGCTCCTCCTCTGTAACTTCACTGTACTGTGTAAATATTTCTGTCCTCAGGCCTATCATCCTTGACCTGCCATATTTGTTTAAACGTTTGTCTCCCCTACTATACTATAGGCTAATTGAAAACAAGGACTTTATCTTTTTTGTTTGTGTAGCCCTGGAGTCAAGCACACTGCATAGCACAGGATAGACATTCAATGAATGTTAGTTAAAATAAACTGAGGGGGGAAAAAAATTCCTAACTCCACGTCAGAAGGCTCTGATTCTGAAAATAGTGGTTTGGAATAGAGGACCTGTAAGGAGAAGACCTGAATTTATAGGAGCTAGATCTACAGCTAATTTAAAAGTTTTATGATTGTCATTAGCTTTTTTTTCTTAACATTTCCACTGCATTATTAAAGAAATGGTACACATTAAAAGCACTGGCCTTAATGTTTTTGTACTGTTAGGGAAAGTTGCATGATTTGCATTAATAACTTTTCCCTTTGGGCATCATAAAACAATTTACACCATTTAAAATCGCAGTTCTGAATTTACTCCGTGATATCAAAGTTTAATCAGCACAGTCCAAAAGATCCATACAGAGGTAAGATTTAAAAAATCACTCTTGAATTGCACAGAGCAATTGCTCAACCAGCACCACTGGCTGGAATTCCCTGCACCTTCTGGCACTTGCTTCCTGGTTCCGGGGTTCAGGCCTGTGGGCACTTGGAGTTGCTAAAAGGATAGCCTGAGAGTGGTGGATCAAGAAACAGGGAAAGAATATTCAGACTTCAAAGCATCTCACTTCAGACATTCTACTTAAATTAGCTGAGAAAGACGTACAATCCTTTCCAGTTTGGGAAAAGGGGATGGAATAAGAGAGAACCTTCAGCAACTCATTTGGAAAGTCACGGAGGTTCGCGAACCAAGACTAGTGACAGAGGCAGGAACCGAACTGCAGCCCCTTGACTTATTCTGGTATGAGGATTTACACTGGCAGCTCAGATCCCACCTGTCTGGTTCAGAAGGACACAACATTTGGGCTTTGTGGGCTGTGAGTGGAGACCAAGTCTCCACCTAGTTGCTGTGACATTCCAGGTCCTCCGTTTTCTATAGTTCACTCTAGTTGGTATCGGTCCCACACTTGGGCACATTTAGAAACAAAAGGATTTTCTCCCCTGTCATTAGCCTGCGGCTCTGGACACTGCAGGTAGATTTTCTTCCACAACAGGTAAAATGTTTCAAAAGTTAATGGTGGAAAGGAAACAAAAGTACATCGAAAGACACGGGTAAACATGTTTAAGAAATTAAAACAAAATGATCATTTATTGTTTTTAATATGTAGTCAAATATGACAGCAGTATTACACAAATTGCTCCCTTCTCCCCCTTCTAAAAATCCCAGACGTGTTAACTCCAACTGAAAGTGAAAGAAAACATGATTTAATTCTGAAAATTGCAATTGACAGAGAGAACACACATAGCATTTGGTCACCACCAGCTTCCAGACCTTAAAAGATGAATTGTGTCACCATGGCAGTCGATACCCTGGCTTTCTTACAAAATTATTACTAGGAAAAAAACCAAAACAAAACAAGATTCCCCACATACTGTAAGCAGAAGAAATGCAGAAAAACTTGGTTTAAGAAGCTGTGTGAGGAGAACTTTAATGAATTATTGCAATCATAATGATCCCCAAGTAAAAGATAGATGGCAAATTAATAGACTGTAAGGAAATACATTCAAACTTAGATAATTAATCTTACAGTGAAAATAATCAAGAAGCTTGCAGAAGTAGGTAGCATCTGAATTTTTGAACTTAAACAGAGGATTCCAGTAAAGGTCTTCTGCTATCAGACACCATCAGTGCAAATTCAGATACAATCGTTTTTACATTTGCAGGTTCAGGTATGTCAAGCATGAGGTCATCATGAAGTATGCGAACATTATTTTACCATGAAAAAATGTGGTCTCCGATGTCTCACTGACATGGCAAAGGAAATAGGAATGATGCCCGGAGGACTGGAGTAAATTCAAAATGCTCAGTTTTTCAAGTATTAAATGAAGTTTTGGAAAACCTCAGCAAAATTAACCTTCACCTGGCAGACGTGTCCTTGATTTGAAGTCCAGGGCTGTGGAAAACAGAAACAAACTCGCAATGTGACGGGCTCACCCACCGTCTTCCCTTTTGTTTGGGGTGACTGGGTGTAGAGGGTCGGATTTTCCCCCCAGTGTTCTCTTTCAGCAGCTCCACAGAGAGCTTTGTGATTCTGACAAAGGCTACAATTATATCCACTTCGAAATGCATTTACAAATATTCTCTGCGCTGGTCCAACTGGCCTGAAACACAGACAGCCCTCCGGGTGCCCGGCTTCTCCTCCTTTCACCCTTCAACGTTTCAATTGACTACAGGCAGAATTACCAGAAACAGTAGTAAATTCCTGGCACTGGAAGTTCCCATGATCCCAGCTGGCGTGCAAAAAAAAGGCTGTTTCTTTTTCCCCCTGAAAATAATGTACTTCCCAGGCACTGTCCAAATGCCTCAAATGAGGCAAATGAGAGATTTGTTTTGACCAACCAATGAAAAGACTTCCCCCTTCTCAGCTAGGGCCCTGAGATTTAGTTCTAATAAACACAAAGTGTTTGTGTCTAAAGAAACTTAATTCATTTCCCGAAAATGATTTTAACATTTTTCAGCAAGGGAAGCTCTGATTTCACTTGATGGTATTTTCAGAGTAGCCTGGTGGAAGACATTTCATATGAGTTTTTATTTCCCTGCTAAAACTGTAACACTCGAGTATATTTTTGTTCCAAGTAGCTTTAAAATGGTCGCTTAGGCATGACCACAAAGTCTAGACAATAGGATGGAGTCTGGGTCCCAAGATGGTTAAACTTCACAGAGATCCAGCTCCAGGTCTACAGATTACAGTACTCTTTCTTATCTTTTCCTCAGGAAAATTATTTATATTTTTTATTGTATTTTATTCCCTGTGTGTGGTTGGCTGTCTCATGGTCTCTGGTATAAGGGATTCAAAGAACATGGTCATGCCTTGTAAGTCAGAGGGGGATAAGCAAAAAGTCTCTTTTTGGTCATTACTTGCACATAAGTAACCCAATTCCCTAGAGCGAAAGCCTTAATGATTTTAGGATTGGAGCCCTAGAAGAGGTACAGGTGGATGAGGCTGAGTTTTAGCTTAAATGAGGGCAACTTTACCTTCTGGATGTCATATGTTTCTTAGCATAATTTACAGGATCTGTGCCCCAGTATCTCAATGTTTGGACCACTTAAATTTGAGGTGGTCTTCATTGAATATTTATTTGCACATTGCTCTGAAGAAGTTGAAAATTCTGCTTGATAGCATATTTTGATCTTTACTTTTCCCATGAATCATTCCCATCCACCCACTCCTATACCTCTTCCCACATAACAAACGTCTAAAATTAGTTTCATGCTATGTATCTATTTGATAGGCACGAAAGGTTTACAGCTGCATGATTAGTAAGTGATATTTTGGTCATGAATATATATATATATATATATTTGTAATGCTAGGGAAGAGCCAGACTATTTTTTTAAAAAAAAATCAATACTCCAGTGGTAATGAGAGAAGTCACTGAGGTTTTTCAACTGGAATCAAAATGAACATATCACTCTCTTTCTGCCAAGGCAAAATTGTTTTACTTTATTCCATTAGGAGAGGCTTTTTTTATTAAAGTAATTCTCAAATGTTAATAAATCGTAGAAATTAGAAAAAGATGAGCACCAGTATATGATTTGCATTAATTTTTTTCCAGCTTTTTATTCTGAATTTAAAGAACATAGACTCTTTCAGTGTGGACAGTATCTGGAAATTAACAAGAATTAACACTGAAAAGCCAATGATGATGAGCTCCATAACTCTGTATGGAGAATCGATTCAAGAATTTAGGCTATTTTACTTGAACAATTATCATCTTACTGCTTTGCAATAATTGGATGGTTTAAAAGGTATGCCAGGCATTAATTAGGCAGATACGTTGCAACTTAAGTTGAAATTGGAAGATCAACTTAATCAAAGCCTTAAGTGTTACCGTAGTGTCTGGTATGACAGTGGTAGAGAAGGAATTCACATACACACTTGAGGATCTCCTCGGTTGGAGTTTTCTGATTTCTGTGATGGTCTTGGGAGAGGTCACTCTGGATGTGCTTGTCAATATTTTATAGGCTTGGACTTCCTAATCAAGGCTTTTAGTCCTGTGTGCATATTAGCAACTTGTAGCAAATAATTAAGAATGTTTCCAAAGTCTGGGTTGGTCTTTTAGCAAAGGAGTAGAGGGAGACCTGTATTCCAGTTGGGGGTTTGTTGTTATTTCTAAGATACTCTTAAGGGGTTGTCTTTTATAACTTCACCAAGTTTTCCAATTGGTGCAGCACAGACACAAGTACAAACACAGGGTTATTTATAGGAAATTACAGGAAAGCTGAAATAAGGCACATTAAATCAGCAGGAACTTTGGCTTGACATATTTAGACATTTGGACATTTCCAACTTTTGATTACTTGGGACAGTCAAATTTTTTTCCCAGAGAGGGGCAATAAAAAATCAATATCAGAGATAGAAAACTCAAGAAAAAAAAAGAAATAGAAAGCTCATGCAGATATACTTAAAATTAGGTGTACCAAACATCAACTTCTATGCACATTTTGAAAGCAGGATGTTGGAGCAAGATCTGTAGACATGTGAAATAACCAAAAGAAAACTCCTCCAAGTCTCTGAGAAACTGAAGTTGTATGACACCAAGTCCCCAACTGAAGCAAAAATCATTGCAGCAGCTATTTCAGGGCAATGTAAAAACACCAAACAGCCTTATCTCTCGCCATGAGAAAGTAAATTCCTAAGTTCCAGAGATAACCAATCTTCTGATTTCTCAATACATTTGTAAAACTGAGAGATGGAGAAATAGATAAAGATGATGTTGGGTTGTGGTTGAACTAGTGACTTTTATAGTCCCTTCTAATTCAAAGAGTTTCTGATGCTGTCTTATTATTAATAAAAAAACCTATCTATAATGAAGATTAAGTGACAAGAGAAAGAGAAACGTTTCTTTTTTCCTCCTGATATATTTTATTCATTAGATAATTCAGTAGTTTTCCCAATCTCACCCCAGAGGACATTTGGCAATGTCTGGAGACATCTTTCGTTTTCACAGCTGGGGTGTGTGTGTGTATGTGAGCTACTGGCATGTAGTCAACAGAAGCCTGTAAGCTGCCAAACGACCTACAATGCAAGGGACCACTCCCACCAGCCCATCACCCATCGAGAATTAGGGGGCCCAAAATGTCAACAGTGCTGAGGTTGAGAAAACCTGAGACAGTCTAATGAATGACAAACAACCACACACACCTAAAGTGCAAATGTTTCTTTGATCTACTGGTGCTTCTGGAAGACCTTGAAACGATGATGCTGATAATTCACAAAGCCACAACAGAAATATTAGAGTAAGATAGTGAACTGTTATAACACCTGATCAGGAAGAATTTAAGTGACCTAGAAAGTCCTCCTGGGTCTGGGACAATTTTGGTTGAGTAACTGTTCCTCTTATAAATGAAATTAACACATCCTTTGAAACAGAGCAAACAGCAGAGATGGGCAGTGATGTATCATATTTCAGAAACGTTCCTCGGGCCAATACTTGAGAGTTCCCTATTTAAGTAGAATAGAAATTGGAACTGGAAATTGGATAGAGTAATAGTGATCCTATCAATTTGCAAAGTTGTGTTTGAGGATTTCACCATATTACAATTATCAGTGGACATGCCTGATCTCTTATTGTTTGTATTTATCACTGTATATCACAAGATCTAGCACAGGAACTTGGTTCTGGTAGGTGCTCAACAAATATTTAAGTGAATTGGCTGGTTGAATGAATGAACAAATAAAGAAATGAATCAAAGTGCTCTGTAAAATGTAAAGTGCTCTACAAACACAAGGAAATAGGAGTATATAATATATTATGCCACAGACCTCATAATATTTGCTCAAAAAAGCTTCTTAGGTTCAAATGAATTATGATAATTTAGTAAGAAAACCTGCTATGAAGATTATTAGTTTTCAGGTACATCTGGGAAGAAATGAAACAAAGGCAGTACAATTTTATATGGCACAAGATAGTATTGCTAACTTAGGTGGCCACAGGGAGGAGTGAAAGAAAGGGACATGCAAAACCAAATAAAGACTCTGAAATAGCCAGAACTTGAAATTACTGGTTGTTATAAAATGGTACCATTCTTAAGACAGCCACATGATGGAGGAATATTGGTCCAATGTTCTCTATATAAGACAGAACAGAGAGTCAGTATAGCAAATAAAATTTGCTTTTAGGTAGAGTGTGCCATCTAAGCTGCTTGGTTGGCCTTAAATGCTGATGAAGGGGTATAGGCAAAGGGAACTGGAACAAAAACAACCAGTCAGGAGTTTTAAGTTCAAGACCCAGTTCTGACGCTGGGAAAATTACTATATCTCTCTGGGCCTCAATTTTTCTGATCTGTAAATGAAGAGGTCGGATTAGATGACCTCCAGTGATTCTGGCATATAGATGCGGATGCTAAAAGCTGGAGGCTGGGAAAGTAAAAACAAGAGCAATCTTTGGGAATTAATAAAACACATCATAATAAAATATCTAAAAAATGCTGGAAGAAATACAAAGCAAAATAACATTTCATAGGAGGAAGAAGCCTTAACCATAGCATCTGTTTTTCAGTTAGTCTTACTTAAATATTAATTTCTTATCATGGAAGTGTCTTCCACCAAGGCATGGGTTCCAGCAAAACTTTTTTTTTTGCCCTGGGCTATAGACACTAAGGGCATTACCAAATTTATACTCCCTCAGAATGAGGAAAGAACATAAGAATTTTTTGCCAAAACTAATAAATCATACTAATCTGAGAATATATATTATCTACATATTAGCAACATTTAAATTTATTTTATTCCTTTCATATAGTGTGCATTTGCAAATTTTTACATTTAAAATTAAGTTCCACATATTTTTATATTTTAATGTGACAGCCCCTTACATTTGTGTTACAGGGATAAAACACATATTTGAAATTATTTGTTTGAGGTACTTTCTTCTAAAGAGAAGCCTGCTGGTCAGTTCCTGAGATTCCCTTTGTTGTGAAGAGTAAACTGGGAAATCAGAAGGAACTAGAGAGGCTCAGTGGCTCTGTACAATGAAGAGCTGAGCCAGAGGAAGGATGCACACAGGGACTTTGTTGTGGGAGAGGAGGGATAGTTGAGGCTGATGTCATGCAGAGGAAATATTAAGAGAAAATATTAATATGGGAAAAAAAGAATTTAAGCAGTTCTGTGTGGTTTGAGCGGATTCTCCTTTGGCATTTTCTCAAGAACTGTATTGATTTGATTGTCTTTGAATGCTTTTAGGATTGATGGACTTTTTTCCCTTGGAATACAAATCTGTGCTGGTACTGGACTAACAGATGTGCTTTATATGGGTTCTGTTGACATAAAGTTTTAAAAGTCTATACATTTAGTCAATCTACATGATAATAATCTTGCAAGGAAGACAGGACAAAAATATTTTTATTTTCCAAACTTGCAAATTGAGACTCATGGCGGTTAAAGTGATTTTCCCAAGATATCATAGTGGAGACTCAAAGCTGTGTCAGCTGGGATTCTTTTCATTACTCTACGCTGCCTCTCTGCGAGCAAAAACACTTAGGTAGGCCCAGGAACTGTCAAATCTATTTCTTCTCCTCCTCCTTTTCTTCAAGGGGAGGGTGTTAAAAGGAAAGACCTCTACAGCAGTGTTAGTAGAATTTTCTGCAATGACAGGAGTGTTCTGTGTTGTCCAATATGGTAGCCACGAACCACACGTAACTACTGGGTGCTTGAAATAGGGCTAGTGTGACTGAAGAACTGAATTTTTAATTTTATTGAATTTTAATTAATTTAAAGCGCTACACTTGGCGAATGGGTATAATATTGGACAGCACATTCTAGAAGCTCCCTGTGAGAGAGATGAGCAACTGCCCTAGGTATCTCAAACTAAAATAATAATGGGGGATAAATTGTACTTTATTATTGATCTTTAGTTTTCTAGTTGTTAGTATATCTTGAAGTCCAAACCTGTCATAAACAAACCAACACTGTGGTCAAGTGTTGGCTTAAGATACTTTTCTTGACTTTTAGTACATTTACCTGTTCACTAAATGTTTTTACAAATAATTAAGATGAAATAACTAACTTCCTCTGTAGCACCATTTATATATTTCTCCAGAACATTGTATGTGTTCCTTTGCTATTCTTAATTTGTAAAATTATTTTTATTCTCTCTCTACTATGTTCATAATATATTAAGTAATGTACAGATGCACCCTTTCTGATACATAGTATATGTAAAGTCCAAAGCATCAGAGTTCATTCTGACTTTCCAGAAACTTTGTGTATGTCTGCTCTTCCTTTGCAGTAAATGGGCACAAAGAACAAACCAGAGATACAGAGCAGAATGAAAGTTTCATGAAAAAAAGGGATTCAGCCAGCCTTTCTCCTTACCACTAAAAGATTCATAAACAACAGAAACGTCTTACCACCTTTAACTTTGGGTTTGGTTGGGAAGTTTTTCCACACTTCAGCAGCCTTTTTACATCTGAAAAGTTTTCCCTATTACTAGGTGCTCTAGTTCATTGAACAATTCAGAGTTTTACGTTATTTTACAGAATTGTCGATGTTTTTGAATCGAAAATGGAAGATGAGCTTCGAAAGGAATAAAGATAACATTACTACTTCAAAGAATTGCAAAAGGAGTTGGATATATATATATATGCACGACTTATATAACTGTCAATCATCCCCTATTGGAAGCCACACCTAACACAAAAGCCAGTGAAAGAAGCATCATCTTATCCTAGAAGGAATCGTCTATGTGTTCCTTATGTCTTTGTAGAGTACCCGTTGCACCAGTTACATTGGCAAGTCATTTGGTTATTGCTAACTGACCAAACCTACTCCACAAGAAATAAGTTGGGTTATGTCCTATAAACTGAACGTAGCTATAGCAGAGAGATTGTCATCACAACCTTCAATCACCTTGCTTGCCAATTTTTTTGCAATTATTATCTAAGCAGGTTAGGAAAAAATTATCACCCTCATCAGGTACTTAAAAATGTAAAGCAAAATATACTTGATGGAAAATGGCATGAGTTTACATCAGACAATTGTGATGATAAAATAGGATACTCTGTTAGTGGACTGATGTCATTCAATGTAGACACGTGTATAGATGCTAAGTGGGTAGTAAAGTGCTGCTTACGAGACATCTCTGCTTCTTGATACCTGAATCTGCAAATGTTGGACACGGTACCCTACAGAAACCAATAGCTTCTTGGCACAAGACGTAAGTTTCATGGGTCGAGATGTTGATGAAATTGTACACACAGTACCTGAATTTAAACTTTAGGAGCTCAGTATATATATTAACCACTTTCCTCCTCCAGGGATGACTTTCCTGTCTTCATTCATGGGGAGGTTTCAAAATCTGGCCTGTGATTATGGGGCAAATGACAGATCCATCTAAGGAGCTTTTTGCATCTGCTTTATTTCACCAGGGAGGGAAGGGGTTGATATGAGTGGGAGAGCGGATCAAATAGGCAGGAAAATGATCGGCACCGCAACTAATTGAACCACCTCCGCTAAGTGACATAAAAATATTCTAATATTAAGGATTATTTTACAACTCTATGGAAGTATGCAGTAATGCATCTCGCATTTGTTTTGTCGTGATGACAAAATGCACTGAGTCACAAGAGCCTGCCTTGTGTTAGTTATAAACAAAAATATATTTATATATATATTTATGTAACCACTATGTGCTTTAAAGAAAACTACTGTATGATTCAGCAGGGTTCTTTGCTTCTTTTTATCGCCAGGGATGTGCTGCCTTGAATGCCTTCTTAGATTGGAATCGACAATGAAATGGGCCTTTCGGACTGAAAGGGCAAAAAGTAAAAAGCGAAAACAAAAACCCCATGTGTTTAGAATCCCTTAACATTTTTGTTTCAAAAACAATTAAGGAACTCTTCGGATTGTTTCCTTTTGTTTCCTTCAGCCAAGAGCAACTGTGGCTTCATAGGACTTCACAGTGGGCGGTGGAGGCGATACTTCTTAAAACAAATCAGATGTTTAACTCTGAGGCAGGGGAACCAGAAGCCTCCTTTGCCTCTCCCTCCTTCCTCACACTCAGCTAAAAGGCTGCGATTCTGTCACTGCTCATAGAGTGGGCAACCAGAACAAGGAAGAGGGAGGCGGAGTCGGAACCTCCAGGACAGGTAAAAGATTCATCCTGTAAAGTGATGAACTTGTTGGAACAGGTGGGTCTAGACCAGAAAAACAAAACCCTTTAGCCACATGTCTGGTGAAAAGACAGAAAAACCTCTTATTTTGTGTTTGTTTTTGCTCCTGCATCAGCTCCTTTTCTCAGCAAACTGAAATATTCATCATTGCTCTTTTGAGTGAATGGGTTCAGGCTGTGGAACACAGTTACCAGAGAAGAATATTTGAACCAAGGTGTAGATCCCTCGTGAACTAAAGCTTTATTATTTTTTGTCTTGATCCCTTTGCAACCCTGCACCTTAAGCCAACAGCATTGTAATCTTGTCATATTTCTGAGAAGTCCACAGGAGACGTGCTGAGTGAACTATAGAGGTCATTCCACTAGGGAAGTCTATGTTCAGTGGTAACAGGCATCCTCTATAAGTTTTAGGGTTTTTATTTTTTTAACCCTTCCTGGGCTGGGCTTGTCCAGAAATCTCATCTCCTTCTGACTACAGCAGCTTAGGGCTCCTGTGTGTGTGTGTGTGTGTGTGTGCGTGTGTGTGTGTGTATGTGTGTGTGTGTGTGTGTGTGTGTGTGTGTGTGTGTGTGTGTGTGTCTTAAAGGTATAGGCAAATTTTTAGTCTTAACACCTGTAAGCCAGCACTGGTGCTGTTCTGTCCTAGAAATTTTAGCACTGCTCTGATACAATAAAACCTTCTTTCTCTCCAACTGGTTCAACTTCAGCATAGGCAGGATGGCCAGACCCTCTTCGAAACTTCATCGCAGGCCATCTGCTTGGGCGTCTCTAAAACAGAAAATGCAAAATAGTGAACACCAGGGCGATGGTCATATCATAAGAGAAATATATTTGCCAAATATTTTAGATGAACTTCTGATTTAAATTTAGTAACATATTAAATGATCTCATTACTGCCACGGTTGGCATTATACACGCTCAAAGCACTCTCCATTATGGCAATACCAGCACCTCCCAGGTGACAGTCCCTTGGCCATACCTCCCCCCATAGGACTGAGAGCTTCTCAAAGGCATGGTTTATGCCTTATGCATATTTATGTCTAAAAGACTCCATAAGTGTCCAAATATAACTAAGCAAAAGTGAACGGTCATAAAAAACAAGTTTTCTTAATGTATAGCCACTGGCACTTTCTCTTCTCTGGAAGTTAATAATGATATCACTTCATTTCACTTATTAATTCACTCAAAAACTTAAGGCCATAAAATTCTACACAGTTCTTAGAAGTGTGCTTCAAATTTGGTGCTAGACTTCCTAGCAAAACAAAAAAGCCCAAAACAAAACAAAACAAAAACTAAAAGATCGATCACATTAATATCTTAAGATTTTATTTATTAAGCTAAGACTTCCCACAGATGACTTTTGTGTTTGAAAATTAACAGATGTCGTGCCCTGAAAACTGAATCCAGCATCAGAGGGCGCAATCTCAAACCCATGTAAATAATTGCACATGTAGACACTGGTCCTAAAATACAGGTTATTTGTATTGACACTTCTCCCCAGCACTAGGTCCATCAAACAAACCTTCTGTGATTTACAAATAGAAGTGCTAAAATGAATTATTAAGTTCCAGCAGCAGAAGACACTAACAGGCATTTTGCGGCCACAGTGACACTAGGAACTGTTACTCCAATTATCAGAGTGCTTGCAATTTTGGAGTAAATAAAACAATAAATATTAAAGGAAGTTTATTTCTATCTAAAGCATTTCAATGTGAAAAATGTTAAATATCAGTGTAGATATACAGGCATTTAGCAGCTTTCTAGATTTGCCAATTACATTCCACTGTCATGATTAATGGCTGTAAAAGAGTTTTCACATCAGGTATGAATGACTATTAGCTCTACCTTCTGGAAAAATACCAATCACGGTCATTGCATCCTGCCTACTAATAATATTATGTACTGTCTATATAACATTATGTGGTTAGAATACTTTATATTTATTAGCTGATTAAGTCCCATGATGTAAGTGAAACTCAATTATCTTTACTTTCCAAGAGAAGAAGGTAAAACTGAGAGGGCTGAAGGGCAAAATAGTGTGTCTTTGTTGGAACTAAAAATCATCATCAATGGAAATATACTAATCGTTTCTAGGGAGATGGACCCTGTAATTTATGGTCACTCCTGTTGGTGGGAAAATGCCAATAGGCTCACTCTTTATAACCCCCACTCTGGTTTCAGTTACTTCACAACTGGGCTTCTTAAGGCACAGCTGCCGTTGTCTTTCTCTGAGTGAAGCAGCACCACTAAGTCTGTTCTGAAGCCCGACCTTCCAAGGCCCACCTGGCCTGTGGGTCCAGCAGGCAAGTATAGCCCTGTGAAGCAGCACAAATTTACAACTCAGCACATAAAGACACTGTGTTACAGGTGACCATTAAAAAGGAGTGCGGATTATCATCAAGAAGACAACAGACAGCAGGTGCTAGCTAGGATGTGATGGAATGGGAGGGAATCCTTAGACACTGTAGGTGGGAGTGTAGATTAGTCCAACCACTAGGGAAAACAATAGGGAAGTCCCTCAAAAATTAAAAATAGATGATCCAGCAATTCCACTTCTGGTATATAACCAAAGGAAATGAAAACAGGAGTTTGAAAAGATAAATGCACTCCCATGTTTATTGCAGCATTATTCACAATAGCCAAGACATGGAAACAACCTGAATGTCCATCAGTGGATGAATGGATAAAGAAGAGGTGGTATATACACAGTGGAATATTATTCTGCCATGAGAAAGGAGGACATCCTGCCATTTGTGACAACATGGATGGACCTTGAGCACATTATGCTAAGCAAGACAAGTCAGAGAGAGACAAGTACTGTATGATATCACTTATGTGTGGAATCTAAAAAAGTCAAACATAAAGGAGTAACAAAAAGTAAAACAGTGGTTACCAGGGAATGGGGGGTAGGGAGATAAGATTGATGGTATTTAAGGGTATACGCTTGTAATGGGTATTAAATAATATTGTACTATAAGTATGTAATGCAATTAATGTCATTACGACAGCACCCATATCATAATATATAAATGTATCAAAGTAACATGCTGTATGCCTTAAATTCACACTTCAAATTTATCCAATAAAAAAAATAAAAAGGAGCACCATTAATGAGAATGTTGATGATGATGCTTGTGAAAGTTATATTTTATTAAGCTCTTAACCGTATTTCATGCAGTTAGCAGGTAATTTACATACACTATCTCATTTAATGTGTACAACTCAATCATTTACCTTTCGCACAAACCTAAAAAGCTAGCAAATGGCAGATCCAAAATTTAAAATGAGATCTGTCTACTTCCAAAGTTAATTCTCCCCACTATAGAAATTAGTTCTTAAAATTCAGTAGTTTGTGTATAACCTATCTGAGATTTGTGAACATGGCTCTATTTTTATTTCAATCTTAAACTATAACATTACCAACAACTTCAGCATTCTGTTAATAAGTCAGAATTACTAAGCTAATAATTCTCTTAGGCGAAAAGACTGAAGGATTATTGATAATGTTTATCATATTCTTTGTGAACTCATCACAGAGGTTCTCAAAATTGAAAGTACAAAAATATTGGACAATGAAGCTTCCTCTGTTAACACAGCACAGACTTATTTTCTGAATTAACTGCATATCCTTAAAGAAAATTTCTTTTGATTTACCACTACTCATTGTAGAAAAAATAAATACCCCAACAC
Source organism: Balaenoptera borealis (assembly GCF_965194805.1). Classification (NCBI taxonomy): domain Eukaryota; kingdom Metazoa; phylum Chordata; class Mammalia; order Artiodactyla; family Balaenopteridae; genus Balaenoptera; species Balaenoptera borealis. The sequence goes on along the minus strand of NC_138866.1, from coordinate 170,184,482 downwards.
GATTTAAAATCACTAGAGATCCTACTACCCACACATAATTTGGTTCAACTCTCAGTGTACATCACTTATATGCATTTCTAGAAACATTAAATCATTGCAAATACTGTTTTATGGACTCCTTTATTTCCAATTAAGAGCACGAAAAAATTTATGAACTATCCCTCTACAAAATTATTTTAAGTGTCTGTAGAGCAAACTACTTATAACTCAATATGATTTATATAGTCAATTTGATTCTGAGATTTTTTTCCAGATTTTTTGATAAAATAAATAATGTTACAGTGAATACTTTTGCTGCTAACCTGATGGGAATAAAATTATTGGGCCAAAGAGAACGAACAAATTATTTACTAAAAACACCTGAAATGTCTAACATGGTGCTAGATGCCATGTTGAAGGAAATATGACCAAAGAAAGGTATGAAACATGGTTTCCACATGGGAGATAAAAACCATTTCAGGAGAAAAGGATACATTGAGGTAAGACTTAATAAAGGGCTCAAATAAGCATTCTAAAGATGAGCAAGATAGAATAGGTATAATCCAACTACAAAATTATTCAAGACTCTTATTTTATTTGTGAAAAACTGAAAATTTTATATTTACTCCTAGAGTTTTTGACCAGATTAAAATAGAGGGTATTTCCCATAATAATATGTTAAAATTTACAATGAAATCTAATAAACATCATGCAACTGGGGTTTTAAACATTTGGTCCGATTTTACATTCTTTTACAATTCCTTGATATCTCAATTCTAGCCCTAAAAATACCAAACAGAGTAATAAATTTACCAAAATTCTGCTTCCTTTCTAGAATGCTTTCACATATCACAAATCAATTATATGATCAAAAATAAATCACTTGATTTCTCTGGGCCTTTGTTTCCTTATCTGTAAAATGATATCTGAGGATTTGTCCTCTAAAATTGTAGGAGCCTTATGCTTGCTTCCCTGAGATAACTGACTTGAACACTGGAGAGAAAAATTATTTTAAAACTCCTCAGGGGAATTCCCTGATGGCGCAGTGGTTGAGAGTCTGCCCGCCAATGCAGGAGAAACAGGTTCGAGCCCTGGTCTGGGAAGATCCCACATGCCGCGGAGCAACTGGGCCCGTGAGCCACAACTACTGAGCCTGCGCGTCTGGAGCCTGTGCTCCGCAACAAGAGAGGCCGCGATAGTGAGAGGCCCGCGCACCGCGATGAAGAGTGGCCCCCGCTTGCCGCAACTAGAGAAAGCCCTCGCACAGAAACGAAGACCCAACACAGCCAAAAATAAATAAATAAATAAATAAAAATTTAAAAAAAAAAACAAAAAAAAACCTCCTCTGGGTCGTGGTTCTCCTGACCATTGTCCCTCCTGCCTTCTTCCTCCACTGACTTTTAGGATCCCTAAATTTAAAGGAAATCTATGTAAATTAGTCCTAACGGAAGTTGTTTTCCTAGGTCAATCTGTAATTGTTCAGAGATTTCCTTATATAAATGAAAAAAGGGGGCAGTTCTGTGACTTCCACAGAATGACTGAATGTTTAGTTCTCACAGAACAATCTTTAAGGTTGGTGCTATGATATGAGACGTCTGTCCAATGGACAAAGAATGGGCATCATGTGTGGCTCTGCCATGAAGTATGACGGACAGGTCACAACCCAACATTTAATACCTTTTTCTTGAGGCTTAGACATGTCCAAATCTGTGTTCTTTTTAGAATGGCTAATTCAGATTGTTACAGAAACTGATGGGGGCCACAGGGTCACGTGCTAACAGAGCAGGATATATGCTGAAAATTGAAAAATTCAAACCAGACTGTAATGTTAATTCATTACAGAGATTCAGGGTGTCATGCCTTAAAACATGACTGGGTGTAATGCGTGGGTGATCTCTAATTTCATTTCTGAGAATTATTTATGCGATTAATCAAATTCAGAAGTAAATGTTCACACTGATATGTTGGCACTGGGGTGGGCCGTGAAAGCAGATATTCTTCCTAATTACTCCTTCAGAACTATTAATTGAACAGTCATCCAGATCTGTCTCAATGGTCTGTGGCAAGATAATTAGCTGAAATATCCACAAACAAACCTGCAGGGTACCCTCCATTAGCAGTGTAAACAAAACCGCAGCTGGAGACCCGTCTTCAAGCTCAGAGAGCAAAGCGGAGAGTGCTTTTTATGGGTTAGATGAACCCTTGAAAGGCAGTTACTAGGTGTGAGTGTGAAAGACAAGGGGTTAATTTTGAAATTCAAGGCCCAGCTAGAAGACACCTGTGGTGCCTGATGGCGTTTGACAAGCAGTTGTTCTGAAATTTCTAGTATTTCTTCAGTAAACAGTAGGAAGTGGAAAGAGGCTGGGATCCTGAGGCACGGACAGCACCTTGGTCCTGTCACTTCCCAGCACAAGACTCAGGCACAGTCCCATGTTTTGTTACTTAGTTTCACCATTTGAAAAATGAAATGAACTGGATGATTGTTTTCTCAAGATTTTCTTTTCTTTTTTAATTAAAAAAAAAAAATTAAGCCATGGACCCTTTGTTCCAATGAAATTTTACCTGGAAGCCCAAACAGGATCACTCAGAGTATAGGTCTCTCTTCATTGTGATGGAGGAAACCCTGCTCACACACTCCCTGAGCCCTGGGCAGGGGGGGGGGGGGGAACTATGGATCCTATACCTTCTAGAGCATGTTTTTGGAAACTATAGAATGAAATCTGCATTTCTCACACTTGCATACAAATCACAAGGGATCTTGTTAAAATGCAGATCCTGATTCAGCAGGTCTGGGGAGAGGCCCGGGACTCTGTTTCTAACAAGGTCCCTGGTGACGTTACTGGTCAGTTGGAACGGCGAGGGTAATGCTTCTCTACAGTCTCTGCAATCAGGAGCATTCTTGAAAAGTGGGTGGAAGAAAAAATATTGAACTTTAACTTTCCTTGAGTCTCCAGTGGATCTTCGTGGAAACTGATGTGTTCATACAACTGGGTCAACCTTTCCACAATTAGCTTTGATCACTTTTGACTGTCCAGAGGAAGGGAATCTTTTCTCTTTTTCATACTTCTAAGTACAAATTATTCTCTAATCTCCTTATTTTGTGTTGAATGTTATTTCAACACAGGTTACTTTCAGTTATAAATCTGGGTTGCCAGATGCAGACAGATTTAGTAAATAAATCTACAGGACAACAGTTAAATTTGAATGGTAGATAAACAATGAGTAATTTTTTAAAACTATACTTCCTGGGACATATTTATGCTAAAAAATTACTCATTGTTTATTTGAAATTAAAATTTATCTAAGTGTCGTGTATTTGATTTGGCAAACCTATCCATAGGAAAACACAATATAATGGCTCTGGGCCCTGGCCAGTCAAACTTGCAATCTAATTAAAATAAATGACTCCTATTTGTGGCTGTGTCTCTTTGCTTCATGAATTGTAGGTAACTTTTTTCTTAAAAAGAGTAACTCAAATGGATTTGTCTATCTTTTGGTGTGGCCAAGAATTCCAAGCAATAATTCTTGTGTGAAGCAAAGTCTGGGTGTTTTTTTTTTTTTTTTAATTTTTATTGGAGTATAGTTGATTTACAATGTTGTGTTAGTTCCAGGTGTACAGCAAAGTGAGTCAGTTATACAAATACATATATCCACTCTTTTTTGGATTCTTTTCCCATATCGGTCATTACAGAGTATTGAGTAGAGTTCCCTGTGCTATACAGTAGGTCCTTAGAAGTTACCTATTTTATATATACTAGTGTTTATATGTCAATCCCAATCTTCCAATTTATCCCTTCCCCCTAACTTACACCCTGGTAACCGTAAGTTTGTTTTCTACATCTGTAACTCTATTTCTGGGTGTTTTTTTACACATTCTCTACTCATCCTATTTTGGTTGCTTTTCCTCATGTGGAAGTTGTTTTACTGTCCTGCAGTTGCCTGTTTTCCAACCTAAAATTACGACTTGCCAGTGGTCTGTTGCCTTCATTCTAGAACTGTGCTACGGATAATCCTGAATAATTAGTTAGTACAACCATAGTTAATACATGCCCAAGATGAAAATTGTCCCAAAGCATGTGAAGAACAGCTATTTACTGGGAATAACAGAATCATCATATTACTCACATAATTTTCCAAAAGCAAAAGTATTCTTAAAGGAGGAGGGATAGATCGGGAGTTTGGGATTGACATGTACACACTGCTATATTGAAAATAGATAATCAACAAGGACCTACTGTATAGCACAGGGAACTCTGCCCAGTATTCTGTAATAACCTAAATAGGAAAAGAATTTGAAAAAGAATATATACATATATAGGTATAATTGAATTACTCTGTTGTACAACTGAAACTAATACAACATTGTTAATCAACTATACTTCAATATAAAATAAAAATTAAAAAGTAAAATAAAATGAAATTAAGTGATTCTCTATTGGCTCCTAAATTAAGTACAAATTCTTTAATACAGGAAGAAAGATCTTTCAATCACACAGTTCAAACACTTAATGTCCATTTTTTTTAATAGCCCAGTGGATTTCAGACATGACTAAAAATAACATTACTTGGGGAGATTAAAAAAAAAAGTATTGAAGTCAAAGCCCACCTTGGCCAACTGATTTAGAATCTCTCGCTGGGGCCCAGGCAGGTGGATGTTTTAAAAAAGTTCTTCGGGTCAGTCAGATGCACAGTGAGTGTTGAGAACCACTTTCCATGTCTACATCCCATGCTTTCCTACTCCGAGCTTTCGCCTGTGGTTTTCCCCTAACCTGGAATGCCACTTACTTCATCATTTTTACTTATACAAACACTATCCATTTCACATTATTTCCAAGAAAGATTTCTGGATTCCTACCTACAGATTAGAAGTTACTTTTCATTCTCCTGTGTTGTCTCAGACATTTCCTGATATTTTAGCTACATCTCTTGTCACATTTTAGCACACATTGTGGTTGTTTATGTGGTTGCATACATGTACTATATGTATCTGTCCTTGGGGTCAAAGTCATATCTGTTCAACTCTGAAATAGCCATGGCAGTGGTGTACTGAAGATATTTGACATCTGGAGTAGATCCTTTTGGTAACCTCTGCCTCCTCTGCAAGACAACATTATTTTCTGTCATAATCAGAAAAGGAAATGAATAATAATAATGGCCAGAAAAGAAGCAGACACTGAAAACCTTCCTGTTTTGAACTTCATAGATATAATCACACCAGCAAAAACATTACAAATAAACAAAACAAATATTACTGTACAAAAGGGAAGATGCAATGACAATGTATTTTTGAAAAAAGGGGGAAAAGACAGATGAGGGAATATTGCCGAATGAGTGAGGACCATGTTCAGAGAACGATTTGCACTTTGCAATAATAGAATTGAAGTAACCCAAGTTCTTTTTCTTTGTCTTTACAACCATAGTGCCATTGTTCTTTCTTTTGAATCTACTGTTTTAACACAGATGCGTGTAGTACTATGTGGGTTGGAGACCCGTTGATCCTGAACACGTACAAGGAACTCCAGATTCTTATGGAGTCATGATTCAAAAGAATTCATTTATTCTTTATAAATGAATGCATGCAGCTGAGTCGGCTGTCAGGAGCCAAGCGTGTAACTGGGAGTTCTCTGAATTAAGTTTCATGTAGAAGACCATATTCATCAAAGGAAAAGTAAGAAAACTGTGCTCAGTTGAAGTTTACATATATGCTATGTTAGTAAAGCTCAATAGTGACTGAATCAACTCTTTAGACCTTAGATCAGCAAAAGTTTTTAACACAATTTAGAATTTCAGGTACACAGTGATAATAAAAATCTCACCTTTTTTAGTCAGTTCTATTGTAATTATACCATTCTCTATAGACAATGCGCCCCCTTATGACCTGCACCTGGGGCAGATTGCTCTCAAAGCCCTGTCCTTGGTTCCGCATTGAGCTACCATGTCTAGCAAAGTGTGATGCACAAGGAGATTCACGAGTGTTCGCATAGACTTGCATAGATCTTCTACAGTTTATGGCCCGTGAGAGACTCAGCACACAGAGACTTTTTTCCTCTTTTGACTTCAACACATTATTGGGCATTTTGTTGCCCCACATGAGAATGACTGGTTTATAGTGACTGTTAGCGCATTCACGTGGATATAACTGCATTCAGTCAGCCAGTCAAATTTCTATTTAAGCACCTATATGTAAAACACAACACTGAACTTAAGGCATTTAAAGTATATTAAGGGAAAATAAGGTATCTGCATACAAAAGCTTGAATACACTTGAAGCTAAAAATGCAGACAAGAGATTTGATTACTCAGTATAAGGTCAAGTATGTGCTGAAAGTATTTAAAAGTAAATTTTATGAGTTTGGAGGAAAGAGGTCTTCTTTTGGATTTGAGTCATCAGAGATGGTTTCATGAGCAGATTGAACATGAAGATAGAGGACAGAATGAAACTCAGTGCAGACTACTTGCCACTGGTTTCTTGCGCTTTGTTTTCCCCCTCTACTTTATCCCCTCCAGCAACTTTAATAACTTCAACATTCTCTTCTTCAGGATTCCTCCTCAGTCGTTTTGAAAATATCCACTTTTATCTCTTCTATATTGCTCATTCTATCTTATCTCAAAACAGCCACCTCCAAGGCCTGGCCATCTCATGGCACTGCACTACCTCTAATTCCTTTAAATTAAGTTCTCCCACCCTTATCTTAAATCCTCATCTCCTACATTTTCCTATTCCAGACCCTAAGCTGTCACAACTACTGCAGAAAAAAGTGACATATTCGCGTTAACCGAGCCCCGAAGAATGGAGGCGGGAGATAGATGGGCCCCAGGTGGAGCAGATGGAGTTCGTCCCCTGTGGAAAGAAGCTCAATAATAGCAGGGAAATTGGAGAGGCTGAGCCCTGCCCAGATAAGAGACAAGAGACCACATATTCTCATTCTCGAAGTCAAGGAGACCTTCCCGACTAGGAAGCTCCTTGGAGGTCAAAAGGGGAGTAATGCCAATCTACCCATAGGCCTCTCTGCTGGAATCCATCTTGGCTAAGAAATGCACGTGCACACATGGGAGAACCCTGAGATATACCAAATGCGGACTCAGAACCAGGCAAATCAAAGTGATTGGCCAAAGGAAACCTGGAAGAAATGCCCCATGTAAGTGATTCAAACTACCACGAGGGCGCGACTCTCTCTCTGAGTCCCCCCATGTGTCTATCCACATGTACTCTTTTCCTCCTAATAACACTTCACTTGTTTCACTACTTTCCGTCCTTGTGGGGATTCTTTTCTGCAAAGCCGTAGGGCCAGGGCCTTGTCGCAGACCACTAGTCTAGCGGCTGGGACTCGGTGCTCTCGCCGCCGCGACCCGACCTCAATCACTGGCCGGGAACTGAAACCCTGCTTCGAGCAGCTGCGGGCCAAGGCCACCTGAGATCAGAATCCCACTCTTTCCATTGGGAACTCAGTGATTCATTCACTCTTCTCTTGTTAAATCCTCATGACACACCCGGACTCCATCCAATCCCAATCCGTGCTGTCCTCTCTCAATCTCGTATTTCATCACCCATTTTTACTGAGAAGATGAAGCCATTAAGGTGCTAACCCTTTCCCCTCTCTCTTCACTAAAGCCTTCATATCTACTCATCCTTTCTTCTTACCTGAAATAAAAAGATAGTCTTCCTCCTTGCATAGTTAATTGCATTTCCTACTCAATCCTGTCTCTACTTCATCCTTCCCTCCTTCCCAAGCACCTTAAAAAAAAAAATCCGTTCATTTTTTTCTTTACCTTATGCCTATACTCAACATCAGAAAACCAAAAAACCACCTTTACTTGATGTTTTTTTGTAGCCTCATTACTAAATCTCTCTTGAATTTCTGACTGAATCCACTGTCTTCACATTACACCACCATTTTTACCCCCTTAAATCTGATGTCTGCTCCTTACCTTGAAACTGCATCCTCACAGGTGACAAATAATCTCTTTGTCAAGTTAGAACCTTTTTTCTCTCCTAATTCTTTGGTGTTTCTAGAGCCCTTTATACTGCTGCCTACTCTTCATTTTTGATACTTTCCCTTTTGCTGGTTCTCTATGACAGTATATTTTCTTGCATCTTGGGTTTTTTTCTTTTGTTATGCCTTTCTTTTTTTTTCTTTTACCTTTTACACTTGTCTCTTTCCCTGGTTTATGAATGCTAAATGTTAACATGTCCTAAGAGAGCCACGAGCTCTCTGATCTCTCTTCCCCGTAGCATTCTTTATTCTCTTGGGGTTCAATTCTCACTATTGTAACTTCCACATTTTCTCACTCGACTGCTTTATCTTAATCCATTCCTTTTCTTCAGTTGTTTTTTTGAAGAGGCCCAATTGTGATTTGACCATCAGCTCAAACCAAACATGCTTAAAATCCACCCCCATCACTTTCTTTCCTAAACTAACTTTGTCCTCTGATGTTTCTAATTCTGTGGCTAGAAAATTTAATTTCCCCGCTTCTCAGATTTTGTACTTTGGAATTATCTTTGCTTCTTTCTCTTCACCCCACACATTCGATTCAAAGAATCAGGATACTCTCCCCACCTTCACCACAAATTAGCTATAGGAGTTTTGGAATTGCTTAATTTCTTGGACTCTCAGTTACTTTCTCTGTAAAACAGGGATATAACAAATGCCTACATTTACGGACCTCATTGAGAATCAAAGATAATTAATTGAAAGCACTTTCAGACACAAAGCTTTAAGCAAATGAAAATGGCTAAATTCTATCCTCTGCCTTCACATGGCTCTTGAAGTAGCCCCATTCCATTCCTTCTATTAATACCCTAATTCAGCTTGCAGCTCTCATCTCACACATGAACTACCAAGACAGCCTTCTAGCTCTCCTCTGTGGGTCTTTTCTCCCTTCTCCAGCTGTCTCCAGCCCCCTTCCCCAGCCCCGTTTTCAACTTCTACTCCTTTATTACATCACTCATGCTCACTGCCCAGAGAAGGAAGCCCAGATTTTGCAGTTAGTTCTTCAAAGCCTGTCACATGTAACCTCCATCCACATTAAAGCTACTCCCAGTACTTGTCTGTAGATACCAATATATAGTTGAATAAATCAATCCATCTTGCCCCTTCTTGATTTAATGCTTTTGTAAAATCATAACATACCGCTCTTCCATGTGAATGGCGCCTGCCCTTCCTCTTTGCTTAGGCACAGCCTGGCACTCTTTTGAGACTCTGCTCAAGTACTGCCTCTTTAATGAAATTCCCCGATTAATCTCCCTCTCTTTCCTAAGAATTTTGCAGTACTTGCCTGCACTATTCAGCATGGAACATACTGTTGATGTTCCTCATATTATTATTAAATTCCCATGTGGCTATTTGGTCTTTAAAGTTTTTATGTTCTATGATTCCACCTATATAATAAGCTGGCAAATATGATTATATACAGGGTGACCATATGACATTGTCCAAATTAGGACACTCTGAGAGCAAATGGGAGAACTAGTAACAACTTATATCAGACAACAGACATAAACTGGGTTATATGTTTCCCCTAGTTACACCTCTGCGATATTAAGAACATCTACCAGATTGCATTTCACAAATAGGTGTTTCAGTTTTGATTGATTTTCCATGATATGAGCTGAGAAGATTCCAGGCTTCTTTGGTATTAGCTTATAATATTATGATGATAATGCATTTGGCAGTATCTTTTGATTTTTTGAACCACACTGCCATGAGTGGTTGTTGTCTACTAAAATAGAGTAATAATTTGCTATTAGACAGGCAATTTACGCTGTGGAAAAGTAATTTGCAGTTGAGTGTGAAAACAGGCCAGGTCACTGGTGCCCAGTGACTTGGTTAAAAGACAAGATAATGCTGCCCTGCTCATAAATGTTCTAATAAAAGTAGAATGTGAGTTAGTGTTGATCTGTACAACAACAGGACTGGCTGTGGTCCCGAAGAGGCTGTTCTCATAAGGTAACTTGTATCTGGAGCATCACCGGGCTTCTCAGCGAGGTGAAGGGAAAGTGGCAAGTTAAACTCTAATCAGCCGTGACCTTAGGAACGGTAAATGACGAGTTATTTCCTGCCCTAAAGGGATTGCATGCCTTAATCCACATTTAATCACAAGATTAGGAAACAACCCAATTGAATGGTTTATGCCATCAAATCCAAGGGGGGACACTATTCATGTGACGATTTAGAGTAATGCTTATCAATCAAGCCAGGACAAAAAGAGATCTGTAATATTCGACTGGTATTTCATGACGTGTTTAATTTGTATATGTTTAAATAAAATTGAAAGGTTTAGAAAAAATTTAAAAGGCAGATAGCAAACCTTTTACCTATTTAATGTACTATAGAAAAATAGATATGCATAATGGTATATCTTTTTTAAATTTGAGAAACTCGATCTATTTATTTTGGAATTTTGGATACACACTATCTCTTTTCAAGTCAGTTGAGAAATTGAAATAAAAAATAATGATGATCCTACCCATAAAAAATTGAATCACTGTGTTGTACCACTGAAATTAATATAATGCTGTACATCAACAGCATTACTGTACTGTACAACAGCATGATGTACATTACTGTACATCAATGCTGTACTTCAATAAAATAATCAAAAGGGAAACAATATAGCATTAGTATGGCAGAAAAATAAATGTTAAGGAATATCTGCTGTACAAGATCAATTGAAGGGATATTACAGATGCATTCATAACTGTTTTCATACAATGTTACAACTGACTAACATCAGTGTTTAATCATTCCTTACTTAGAGCCTCCAGCGATGTTCATTACTATCCTTTACAAAGATTCATGTAATTTCCACAAAGCTTAGCTGAAGGTGCGAGACATTCATCCTGTGATAAAGAAGTAATGGTCACCATTGGAAAGATACTACGTGAGCCAGGTTACAGCCCTGGAAGTAACTCCAACGTTCACAGCATTTTTAAAATGAAAGAAAGAAAGAAAAAAATCAAGATGCCTGAGATAGACCAACTAGAACCTATAAAAATGACTCTTTTTATTGCACAATCAATGGTATTATATCCAGGGGTTGAGAACATGGTTTGTGAATTATTTAGATAACTCTAAAGCACTTTTTCCCTTCCTTTTTATCATTTGGGTAACTCACCAACATTTGCATAAGAAAGGAGGGTAGGTATGGGAAATAAATGAACCTCTCCAATAAATACAAGAAGGGAGGAATGGGAAAAAGATGAATACCTCCAATAAATTTTGGTATTTATATAATTTTTGGCTAAGACTAATGACCATCTTTTAAAAAATAGTGCTTTTAACACTGTGCTGATGAAGGCAGTTGGGAGTCAGCAAATTTGGTTTTAATTCCTAGTTGGATTACACGAGAGGTTAAGGAATTGACCAAAAGTCACAAAGTTAATAAATTAAAAGCTAGCATTTATGCAAGGTCTGTCCTCTTTGCACTGCACTCTTTCTACTGCATTTAACTGGTTCCTGCTTCTGTTACTATCAAACACTAAGGCCTCAGGCAAATCACTTCCCATCTCATGGGAAGTTATCTGCGTTCTCATGTAGAAAATGAGAAACTCGACAAACACTGGTTCTCTGCTTACTATGAGCCTACAACCTCCAGTTAGCCTTATATCTGATACATATGTGCCAATAATTTTTAAAAGGGCAATATTTTAAAATCAACATTAGTTTTATGCATTTAAAACATATGGTGAATGACTCAACTAAAATATACCAGTAAGATTTACATTAAAAATATCTGAATACATCATCTTAAAACATCAGTGCTGCAAATTCAAGAGTTATTTATATTTCCAAGTATACAAATGTTTATTCAGGGAAATGAAGTCTAATTTCTCTTTAGGTGAGACATGTAATGCAAAAGTTGTGAACCACTGCATTTGATTTTTCCTTAAATTTCCTGCTGTCTTCAACTTTCTATCATTTCATGATTCTGTTTATTGAAGTTCTACTTGGATTATTTTAGATGAGACTATTTATTCAGCAATAATATTTATAAGTATTGTGCTTGTCCTGGGGATAAAAACAATGAATGAGACAGATGTGCTGTCTGTCCCCTGGAGCTACTATATGGTTATTAAAGTTCACTCAGAAGTAAAATAAAATAATACAATGAGGGAAGTCTTTCTGATTTTGTTTTAAAGACAGTCCCTTGAAAGAACTGATCAGTCAGTTCCACCTATTAACCAAAGTTAATAGAAAATAATTTCAAATCTCATAACATCTGGTTACGTATTTGTCTCACTGAAATATCATAAATCATTTCATTAAAAAAATAGATATACACTCAGTTTTTCCAATTACACTAAATATATTCTGCTAAATAGATTTTACAGTTGGTAAATAAAAATTTAAGTCCAAAAACATAATTGTTTAGTTTTTAAAATATATTTTACTTTTCCTCTTCTGTACTTCTGTAATTTTTATAGACAATATATGTCTTGTATAACTTTATGTTATTATAGTTTTTTTCTCCAATAATTTCATTTCTTTTACATTTGGATTTGTCACTATCAATATATTTATCACCTTGGTTTTCTTTTGACTTGAATTTGTTCAACATCGTCAGTGGTTTTTAGTCCATCTGGTTCCTTTTTTATATACCTCTCTTTCTAAACAAATTCTAATGCAATTATGTTGTTTGTCAAAACATACCCAACCCAGTGATTTTCCCTGATATCCCATTATCTTAATGAATTTATTACGTGGCTTTACATCCACTAGATGGTAACTATTTTCTCTATTAATAATCCTTCTTTTAATTTTTTCAATGGTTTAATAAATTGAAGTTTATTTCTTGTTCACATAATAGTCCAAGACAAGTGTTCCTATAGGCAGGCAACTTCCTTCCATGCATGGATCAGGCTTTTTTCAACTTGGCTTCTCCAGTCCCTTGGACTGTGTATCCAGTTGGTGGAAGAGGACGTAAGGTGTGTAAAAGACACATCCAATTCTGAAAGCCTTGACTTAAAAGTGGCCACATCACTTACTGTTGGTGATCAGTAGTCAAACGGCCACACTCAGATGCAAGAGAACCTGGGAAATGTAATCTTAAGTCGCATAATTACTCACCAGTCACAAATCTCTACTATGGAACTGGGAACACAAATTATGCTGAACAGTTAGCCATCTGTGTTATTCAAATTTACCTCTTTTTAATGGCTTATATGAGGCCCAGAGATTTACAAATATAAAACACTTAATACAGTATATGCCAGATCAAAAGCAATAATAAATATTACTACTTGTAACATTATTATTTTAACACTCAGTGAATGAGAGATTAGAATGTGCATATATAAATTATGCACATTATCATGAATATACATAATGTATAATTATTATATAAATTAAAACATGCATGTATAAATTAGCAGCTGCATTTGCTTTTTAAATTAAAGTATACTTGACATATAATATTAGTTGTAAAATTAGCAATTGCATTTAAAAATATAAATGGAGTAACATGTAGAAAAAATATTGTGAACATTTTCTAAACAATTCCAAAATGTTTGTTGTCAGGTGAAGGAACCTGAAACATGAGATGCATATTCCAGCAATAGCCACCTTCAAATGTACAAAGGACAGTCATAGGGGAAAGTGTACAGAAGTTTCTGAGTGGTGCCAACTGAGTTCACAAGTTCTTGTTTGATATCTCTTTTGTCATTTTGTTTATTTGAATCTCTTCTGTAATAGATTTCTCAGGAAAAGCTCATGAAAACAACATTGCCAGACTCTTGTATGTTAATAATAGTTTACTGTGCCCTTTATACTTGAAAATTAATTTTGCTGGATATAAAACCTTGGCTTACATTTCCTTTCCTTTAATATTGTGACCCCATTTTCCTATGGCTTAAAAAATTGCTGTCAAAAAGTTGATGATTATCTAATTCATATTCCCTTAAAAGTCAGGTGTTCCATTTGTCTAAGTGCACAAAGGATTTTCTTTCTTTCTTTAAAAAAATCATCCTGTGATTTTAGTAGAATAAATTTTAATGTTAACCAATTGGTTTTGGTTTTGGTCAATAATCTCAGGTACACACTGTCTTCTTTCAATATTTAGATTTTTTTTTTAAGTTGCAGGAACTTTGTAAAAAAATCATAGTTTATATAATTTTTACATTTTGTGTTTACTTATTTATTGCTTTGGTTTTCTTCTTTAGGGATTCCTATTATCCACATGTTGGGTCTTTGTAAATCTTCAGTATTTGTCATTATCTCTCAAATCAGTTTTATCTCCTTCTTTAGTTCTTTTCAATTTTAAACTTTTCTTTCTTTTAACCTTTTATTTCTTCTAGGTCACAAAGAATTGTGTTTATTTGCTCTTCTCTTATTCTAGTTTTTTCCTCATTTCCAAAATGGTTTTTTCTTTTATTTCTGATTTTTTCTTTTATTTCTAATTCTTAAGGATGTTCACCACATTTTTTAGTTTATATAATGCCAATTTGAGTTGTCCTTTAATGTTATACATCATTTTCTTAATGCTTTTTAGCTAGTTTTGAAATAGTACTTTAGAGTTTTCAGTAGATTTTTAAAGGCATGTCTTTCTGATATGCTTTCACTGACTGTAGGGATATATTGGGTTGGCCAAAAAGTTCACTGGGGTTTTTCCGAACAGCTTATGGAAAAACCTGGATGAACTTTTTGGCCAACCCCATAATTCTGCTCTTTATTCTCTTTAAATTGTAGTATCTTTGCAGGGATTTCACCTCCATATTTTTCTTCTGCTTCTTTTTATTCACATTTGGTTTCTCTGAACTTTCAGAAAGAGGACTGGCTGAAGTAACATCAATAGTTTCAGAGTTCCCTCTTCTGTTGTTCTTCAATTGTATTAAAAACATATGATGGTCACAAAGCACAGAGCTGATCTCCCTGTGCTATGCGGTTGCTTCCCACTAGCTATCTATTTTACGTTTGGTAGTGTATATCTGTGCTTTGTGACCACCTAGAGGGATGGGATAGGGAGGGTGGGAGGGAGGGAGATGCAAGAGGGAAGAGATATGGGAACATATGTATATGTATAACTGATTCACTTTGTTATAAAGCAGAAACTAACACAGCATTGTAAAGCAATTATACTCCAATAAAGATGTTAAAAAAACAAACAAAAAAACAAACAAAAAAAACATATGATGGCTTGCTCTCTGATATTTCCTGACTCTGTTTCCCTGCATAACTTTAAAAGAACCTCCCCCCGACTCCTGCTTTTAAAACCTCTGCTGTCTCTATCCTACTCAGTTCTGAATCCACTCCCAGGGTTTTGTCCTAGCGTGGGCACTGTCATGGAAGATGGCCGGGACAGGTCAATTTTGAGAATTCTTCAAACCAAACCACTGTAGCTCCTTCAGAAATTTATACATAGGTCCCATGCACTCACCTGCAACTGGGGTTGGCACTTGCCCTTCCCATTTCTTGCTGCTGTTCTCACATTAGCCTGCTGTATTTTCTAGTCAATGCCTATTGGCTATTCTGTGGTTCTCCTGTTTTCATGCCTGTTGGACACCTTGTTGCTACCCTTTGCTTTCTCACACACAGATATGGACAACATTCAGGTCCTGTGGATATCGGTGGCTTGTTATTATCTGCTGTATTTGAGGGTTCATATTTATATTTTGGACATAAGTTGTCAGCTGGTTTTGTTGTAAATGCTGCCCACAAGTTTTTGACTTTGATATCCAGTTGTTCTGTCTGTTTTTATCTGGATATTTTGGAAGCAAAACATTTATGCTGCTACCACCACTAGCAACTTCCTAGAAACTTCCATTAGTGCTATCTTTTGATATTTAAAGGACTTTGTTTTTGCATTTACTGTTAAATCCCACCATTTATTACTATAAAGTCTTTCACAAAATTGATTTGAATGAAAACATCACTGAGAATACTTCAGTCTTATACCTACTTTTCATTGACAAATAAACAGGCGATTGTTCTACTATGTGCTGAGGTAAATGAATGACTGAATATGTATATATATTCATATATATTAGGCTCATAAAGGCAGGAAGGCAAGGCAGATATACTTATCTGTCTCTTTACTACTTGGAGGTCAATAAGAGATAATGATATATTTGCTTAAGTGGAGATTCATGGAGGAAAGATAACTAAGTAGTTGCAACTCTCCTGGTATCTCCTCCTGATCAAGATTGGGGATCTACACTCTGTTCTATGTCAGGGAAACAGATTTGCACCTGCCTGTAATGTGACTCAGCTGCATCATTTACTGCACGTGGGAGTTTCAACGTGATGAAATCTGTGTCTTCTATAGTTAAGAGAAGGGTGAGAAGAAAAAAGTACTTTGCCCATTAGCAGTGATTATAATATGAAGATATTAATGATCACAGATTGAAATAAGATAGGAATGGGAAAAATGCCAACTAAAATTTCAGAAAAAATTTTTGAATGAGAATATTAAAAAATTCCCTAAGGCTTCTTTGCAGTGTGAGGGAAGGAAACAGAGTAGCAGAAATGATTTTAAGTGGCTGGAGCTTACATGTTATACCAAAAGCTCTCAGAATAGTCTAAATCTTAAGAGAAAGGGAGAAAAAGATGGAGATAGAAAGAAAACCACAAACGAGTTTATTTCTAAGTGCAAAGTGCCAAGTATGCTTTGCTTCTCCAACCTATTTAAAGAAATCATACATATTTACTCGGCAACCTCACCTCTTAGTAAAACTTAAGAAATTCATTTGCTGAGAGAACCATGGGAGAAAGCAAAATAGCACTTTGTATCTCTGGCCCTATGTTACTTTATTCTATTTCAAGTAACCCTTAGTGGGAAAGATTTATTTAAGGCACTTTGTACCGGTTGTTACTTTCCTGATAAATTCCTTTGTTTTTATGCAGACCTTTAACTAAAGACAAACTGGAGCCTTGCTTGTCCTGCAGCAACATAAACATGAAATCTACCAACTTCCTTAAAAGGTGAAGAGTTGGTGGGTCCCCTCCACCTCAGAGTATTACCTCATAACTAACTATATTCTCTGGATAGGAGAACTATAGTCTTCCTTGTAGTCTTGTTGTGTGGGCATGAGTTTTACTTTTTCACTTTGGGTTATGAAAAAATAAGATGTCTTCAAAAACTGGGAGAGTGTGTGAGCAAACACACAATCATGCTTTCTAGTTTACTTTGCCATTTTTGTATTTTTCTGAAACATATACGACTTTGTGGGTGGAGGGGGCACCAGAATATTCAAGACTTACAGGGATAGAACAAACCTTAAATTCATTCTAGTGCATACACATATATAATGCTTAAATATACTCTATGAAGTCCTGAATAAGGGGCCTTCCTGAATGCTTAAGGACCTCTGGTGATGAAAAGCTCATCACCCCAGAGCCTCTGAGTACCATCTCTGGGTACCTCTGATTATTAGAAAGTCTGTATTTAGCTCATATTCGTATCTTCATAGCTTCTCTCCAGAGATCCTCATGACCATCCCTGAGATCCATCCAGAAGAAGTCAGACACCTCGTTCATGGGATAGCCTATCAACAGTGGTGGGAGCTACCATGCTCCTCCTTCTAGACTTTTCTCAGCTAGAACTTCTCCTTTCATTCATATTCCAGGCATGAGTCAGAAGTCTGTAATAATCATTCTCCTCTAAACACATTTAAGGTTGGGTACGTTCCTCCACTGTAGGGGTACACTTATCACTTTTGGTGAGATGCCTTCCTACTCTTCATGAAACATATGATACATTTTAAAATTGACAGCCATAT
This sequence comes from Balaenoptera borealis, assembly GCF_965194805.1. Classification (NCBI taxonomy): domain Eukaryota; kingdom Metazoa; phylum Chordata; class Mammalia; order Artiodactyla; family Balaenopteridae; genus Balaenoptera; species Balaenoptera borealis. The sequence goes on along the minus strand of NC_138866.1, from coordinate 170,166,790 downwards.
ACTATAAATTACAAATTTTGAGATTGCTTTTCAGTAAAATTCAATGTTCTTTATCCTCACACTACATAAAATTTTCTCCACATTAAACTTGTACATATTCAAGATGCAAGCCCAATTACCAGCTACTGAATCACAGATATTTCAAGGTCAACAGCAAGGAAAACTTGAAAAACTAAGATATGTGACATAAATTCAGATAGAAAACAAAAAGTCACTGATATACAATTAAAAGAAGATTATCCCTTACTACAATCCTAGAACTTTACATTGCACTGAGATTTAGAATAATTATCATAAATCTATTTTCTTTTTATAGAAAAAAAGTTTTCTCCTTTTAACGGAACAAATATCATTTCTCCTTTCAAAGTTTTTGCCAAGGATAACACTGGTCCCAGAGTCAGTGTTCACAAAAAAGTTTTTTAGAACAGATGAATGGCTTTCTCATTAAAATATAAATATTGTAATTAGCTGAAAGTAGAAACAGAACTAATAATTCTGACTCTATATTCCCTTGCTATATGATGTAAGAAAAGTTGTTTTAATTTTGAATTGAAAATTATTTTGTTTATATTAAGAAAGTTTTCATGAAAGCATCACCTCAAGAAAATAGAGCAAAATAATCTTAATCCACTTGCAAATTAAAAGTACCTTTGCCTAATCATTTCTAATGGAATTACAAAGACCATGATTATTTCTATCATTTAAAATACATTTCTTTATATTTCTGTTCTCTAGATTCTGAATTCTGAATCTTCTAAACTCAAATTTTAAAATTTCAATTTTCTTACAATCACAAATAATTCTATTATTTATTTATAAACCAAAGCATGTCATGATAATCAAATTATTTAGTTTAGTTGTTTTGTATTTCTGTCAGAAAAAAAATTATACTATGTGGAATTGGTGGAACAATAATCTATAATTGAATAAATTTATTATTATTGCAATGCAATAATTATTGCTAAAATTAAAGTTTCTATTATCTGTCTCCACAAATAGACAGACTTGAGTATTTATTTTAACAAAAAAGTTACCAAAGTCACAAGGAAGACATTACTCAACAGTTGGTACTATAAGTAGAGCAATCTTCTTTTAAAGAGGCTACAGAAAGAAAAGATTGGAATACCTAAAACTTACATCATATACTTAAAATGACACAATTCAGGTTTACAGACGCCCAAGTGGACTGTAGTTCTGTGGGTTTTATTTATTCATTTGATTCTTCCATCTTTTATGGGCTTCCCTGTGGAGGTTTTATATACATGTATAAAATATACATATTATACACATATAAATATACATAAAATACACATATATAAATATGCATGATATAAATATAATATGAATATATATAAAATTTATTTCATGGCTTTATGCACTATGAAAAATAATAAGTTAAGGAATGGTAATTAAGAAGCAATTAGAGCAGAGAGCTCAGTGAAATATTAAATAGTTTATTCACTATTTTTAATAATTCTCCCTGATGAAGGGAAGAAAATATTTTAGTTTTAGGAATTTAACTTAAAACGTGGTATCCAGAAGAGTAAATTAAAGACAATACCTATAGGGGCTTCCCTGGTGGTGCAGTGGTTGAGAATCCACCTGCCAATGCAGGGGACACGGGTTCGAGCCCTGGTCTGGGAAGATCCCACATGCCGCGGAGCAACTAGGCCCATGAGCCACAATTACTGAGCCTGCGTGTCTGGAGCCTGTGCTCCGCAACAAGAGAGGCCGCGATAGTGAGAGGCCCGCACACCACGATGAAGAGTGGCCCCCGCTTGCCACAGCTAGAGAAAGCCCTCGCACAGAAATGAAGATCCAACACAGCCAAAAATAAATAAATAAAATAAATAAATTTAAAAAAAAAAAGAAAAAAAAGACGATACCTATAAAAGAAATCTTATTTTGGCAACTGTGTAAATAAGGGAATCACCATAAACTTGAACTGATGTCTCAAAAACATTCAGTGATGCACATGAATAAGATTCTAGCATCTTAGAACAGATACACAAAGAGTGTCTTTAAAAATATGCAAACCATTTTCACTTTTTTTCCCCTATATATTGCTAGATTTCTGGAAATCTGCCATCTAATAAAACAGCTTCTTTAACGAGGGTGTCAAACCATTTCAGTTAGGTTTTGCCTAATCTTTCCTTCTTCATAGCAGTTCACCAAAAGTGAATGCCAGCTTTTGCCTCCTCTAAGAAATAGAAATAAATATTTTGTTTCAATGAATCATTTTTTCCTTGAGTTTTCTTTAAGACTGAAATAAGACTAAGGAATGCCTTAAGGGCAAACTCAGTTATGAAAAAAACCTGTGACTTCAAGCTAAAAGGATCCTTTGGTCTCTGAAACGAATTCTCTGTCTATGGCGCAGGCCGCCAACGGGCCATGTCTTCCTGCCTCCCAAGTGCTGCTCATTAGGCAGCTGCAAAGCCAGACGCCAGACTTTGAGCAAACACTTCTCCTCCCCAGCAGCAGCCTCTGAGTCCTTGCCTGGCTCCTTTCCTCTGGCTTCTTTCCTGGCACCACTACTGACTGCCAGGAAAAGTTGAGGGCCACAGCTGCCCGTCTTCCTTAATCATATTCTCCATGGGTCCTTGTTATTCCCAAATATTTCTTGGGGTGAGGAATCCCTTGAGTGACAAACTGCTCAGAAGTCTGTGGTTATGCCTCCGCTGTGGCAGCGCAGCCTACAGGCCAGGAAGAGTCGTGAATTCAAGTACTGGCTCTGAAATCAGCTTTGACATGCCCCAGGAGAACAGTTTCACCATCCTGGGTTTCTGTCTCTACATTGGACTTGCCTCCAACAAAGGTGGAGAAAGGACACTTCCCACTTAGGTTCCAGGAACAGAGGGCTCTGCTGGTTGGGTGCCAGGGATGCTCAAAGTTGCAGAAGAAAGAAGACTCATCTTTTGAAATGTTATCTTTGGTGGAAGGATGGGGGGCAGAATCATTTTTTAAAAAAATTTACATTAAACAAATGTGTCTATATTACAGAGTGTAATGCAAAATTCCCACAAGTTTTTAAGACAAAACATAAACCCGCAAGGAGATGTAGGTAAGGCAGATACTGGAGGGAATTCATACACTTTATTTTGAAAAAGTTACAAAATCCCTGGGTTGCATGCCTGCTGATGTTTCTTTTTGTTTCGACATCCTATGAGTTTGAGGATAAAAAATACTGGGAACTTCCACTAAAGGCAGATAGTTTGGTCCCCTGGAAATAATACGAATTTTAAGGCATGATATGAACACTGACTCGTATTTAGACATTTATGTCCAGGTTTTACTGTGAAAACCATCGTGTGACTTCAAGTTCAAATTAGTATGCACAATTTAAGAATGGTGAGACTGTCTTGTCCTTCAGGAAAATTAACTGTTTTGGAGAGCAGTCTTATTTACTTATGCATGTGTATGTGTATGTATGTATGTATGTATCCATGTATGTATGTGTGTGTATTATAAATATCTACCCAGAACTGATTATTACCAAATTTGAAGTTCAGGAACAAAGATCATCATAAGCTCTTATATCCTTCATTATCTGACTAATAATATCTTAGTGCTCAAAAAAGGTTAACATTTTCTCTAAGCATTTTATGAGGACTGCCTCTTTTATAACTAAACATTCAAACATTGAAATCCACACCTAGCTTAAAATATATTTATCTTCTCTCTCTCCTCACTAGTATGGAAGCTGCATGACAGCAAGGATGGTTTCTTGTCCATTTTGTTTACCTCTGTGTCTTGGGTACCTGGCTCATAATAGGGGCTCAACAAATTCAAATAGATGAATGAATGAATGGTCAACATATCAGATAGCTTTGTCAGCCATCTCTCTCCTCAAGCATCTAACTTCTCCCTTGTGCTGAAAATCACCTGGTTTTCTACTTTTCAAAAATATGGAGAGAATCAGATTTTCTGTCTAACCCCCTCTTCTCTGCAAGGTTTTCTCTATAAACCAGCATTGTCCAGTAGAAATAGGGTGTGAGCCATCAACATAATTTTAGAAGTGTCTAGTAGCCACATTAAAAAGTAATAGTAAGTGAAATTAATTTTAATAATATATTTTATTTAAGTCATTATACCCAAGATATTTTCATTTCAACATGTAATTAATATAAAATTATTAATGTTATCATACATTCTATTTTTGTACTCAAACTTCAAAAACTGGTGTGTATTTTACATGCACCTTATTCCAGACTAGCCACATTCCAAGTGCTCAACAGCAACACAGGGCTAGTGGCTGCCACACTGACAGCACAGCTCTGTCCCTGTCTTTTCTCCAATCCTCAGAGTAAAAATTATAATCTACTCAGAGACAAACTCCATTACCATTGCATTGTCTTAGTGCTCTCCTGAAACATGAAGGGCCTTGTTCCTATAATTCTCTACCATCCTTAAATGAGTCCTTTGTACTGATTTCTTTCTCTCTGAGGATGTTTTCAATAGTGCCTTACAGCATCAGCAGCAGGATAGGGTATTCTTAGTTTTTGCTTTCCTATTATCAAAAATCTAATATTTTACTCATAGAATCTATTTTGCCAAGGTATTGATCATCTTTATCATCACAGTCTTACCGTTTCTCTTCATTTTTATTAATATAGAACAGTCACATCTGCACATAAATGTCTAAATATCAGCCATTGTTTAGAATACTAAAGAAAATTAAGTGCAGTGTTCATCATGAATTCTTTTATTAAGATTGTTAGTTGAAATTATTTTGTTTATGGTCCACATAGAATCCTTTCATGGGATTGCTTTTTTCATATGGTTACCACTTTATACTATTACTTTCTTGGCCTTCGATTAGATTACATTTTCTGTATCTTATTTAAAAATCTTAAATAGTGATATGTGATAGTATTCAACAGTGCAAACATTTATGTCTGTAGCCCATATTCATGCAATAAAAATTTATTATAAATCACAGAATCTATGCTTAGGAATGTTTAGCAAACATTAAATTTGATGTAGAACAAAAGGCATATATAATTCTTCCAAAGAGATAGTAGTTTCATCAAAATCTATTAAAAATTAAGAAAAACATGCTTATTTGAATATTTGTTCTCTGCTATTTTATTTCAAGATAGTGAACCTGATTTTAAAAAAGATTTTTAAGCATGTTATTCATTCACGTATAATGAGATGGGTTTTGGTCAAAATCAAGTGTCTTTTTGAAAATTACTGAGAGAAGCCAGACAGGTAAACACAAAATGAAATCCATCTAGTAAAAAGTCAAAAGAAAATGCTCAGTTTAAGACCTGAAGAGGATGATGGAGGAACACAGAAGACAAGTTTATGAAAAATAGATCATTCTACCAGATGAGTAAAGACTGACTGTCTCAGGAGAATGGAACTCTTGGCCCTGATCCTCTGTATGAAGACATGAGGTGTAAACAGTCAACTCAATTATTGTTTAATTATACAATATATGGAGTGACGGTTTGCTTTGTCATCAAGGCCTCCTGATTTTCATCTACTTTTCTCTTGATTTTAATCATTTTATTGCCTTGAGTCACATTCATCTTGGTATTCCATATAACAATGAATTTCTAGAATTTAATCCCCATTTTATACTATTCTCTTTCTATAAACAAAAAGTTTAAAAGCTAAAGCCCAGGTAATGTATGAGGAAGAGTGTTTGTGTCCACAAAACATATAATAACTGGTGTATATTTCCTGCAAGAACAAAACAGATAATAGGTACTGTCACTATTATCTTCACTAAAAAAAGACAATAACAATGACAGCTACATAAATTGGTGTACATCTTTGGGCAATGATTTTGGCAATATTTGTTAAGTGCTTTTAAACTGTTTATTTCTTTCATTTGATTCTACTTTGGGGAATCTGTTCTAAAGACATAATGTATGCCCTTAGCTACACATCCTCCTACACTGCAACATACAGTGCATGAAGCAAGCCCCTTTTACACACAGAGAGGCAGCATGGCCTAGAGGTTAAGTGTATGATCTCTGGAGAGCCTGGGCTGGATATCCTTACTCCACCACTGACTAAATGCATTATACTGAGCAAGCTGCTTAAATTCTGTGCCTCAACTTCCTCATCTACAACATGGAGATAATTTTAGTACCTCATAGGGTCTTCGTGAGGATTAAATGAGGTAATAAGTGTAAATCACTTCTCCCAGTGAATTTAATAAATGTTCACTGTTACCATTACTATGTTCATAATGGGGCCAATTATAATAGCAAAAAATGGTAAGAAACCCAATGCTCCACAATACAAGACTGGCTGCATGAACTGTGGTCTATCCACTCGAGGGCCAAGTCACTAAAATTCATCACAGTATGCACTGTGTCTAGCACAGCACAGAAACTAATTCCTACAAGTGTTTAATGCAGTCTGGATTTTGTGGTGAAATACACAAGATACACACTGGGTCACATTTTAATATCATGGAAATTGGGATGTGTCTTAAGGTCAAGGGCATGTCACAGTTTAATGGGGAGTGTGTGATGCATCTTACATTTGATTCAGCCTGTGGCAGGCAGAATAATGGCCTCCCAAAGATGTCCATGTCCTAACTGCAAAAACCTATCAACCACCATATAGGCTAAAGACTTTGTAGATGTGATTAAATTAAGGACCATGACATGGGGAGATCCTGGATCACAATGGGCCTTACAAGAAGGAGGCAGGGGTCAGAGTTAGTAGAAGAAGATGTGATGATAGAAGCAGAGGTTGGAATGATGAGAAGAAGGGGCCAGGAGCCAAGAAACACATGCAGCCTCTAACAATTGAAAATGGCATGGAAATTATTCTTCATGAAGCCTCCAGAAGGAACCAGTTCTGCCAACACCTTGACTTTAGGCCAATGACACTAAGTTTGGATTTCTGACCTCTAGAACTGTAAGATAGTAAGTGTGTGTTAGTTTAGGTTATCAGGTTTGTAGTAATTTGTTACAGAAGCAATAGAAAACTAACACATAGTCACATTGGGTGAAATAAGGTTCTTTTTTACTTCAAGGCAATGTTAGCAACATTAGGCCCTCAGTGCTTTCTGAATACCACTTGACAGCATAAGCGACAATCAGTGTAAAACTACTGAATGAATGTTGAATGGAATAGCATAGAGCCATCAGAATGATGTTTACAAAGAGTATATAATAAAAGAGAAAAATGTTATTTGAAAAATAAAGATTATCAGGAAACTTGCACAAACCTCTTAGATAGCCTCACCCACCAGAGGGCAGAGAGCAGAAGCAAGAAGAACTACAATCCTGCAGCCTGTGGAACAAAAACCACATTCACAGAAAGATAGACAAGATGAAAAGGCAGAGGGCTATGTACCAGATGAAGGAACAAGATAAAATCCCAGAAAAACAACTAAATGAAGTGGAGATAGGCAACCGTCCAGAAAAAGAATTCAGAATAATGATAGTGAAGATGATCCAGGACCTAGGAAAAAGAATGGAGGCAAAGATTGAGAAGATGCAAGAAATGTTTAACAAAGACCTAGAAGAATTAAAGAACAAATACTTAGAAGAATTAAAGAACAAACAAACAGAGATGAACAATACAATAACTGAAATGAAAAATACACTAGAAGGAATCAATAGAATAACTGAGGCAGAAGAATGGATAAGTGACCTGGAAGACAGAATGGTGGAATTCACTGCCACAGAACAGAATAAAGAAAAAAGAAAGAAAAGAAATGAAGACAGCCTAAGAGACCTCTGGGACAACATTAAACGCAACAGCATTCATATTATAGGGGTCCCAGAAGGAGAAGAGAGAGAGAAAGGACCAGAGAAAATATTTGAAGAGATTATAGTCGAAAACTTCCCTAACATGGGAAAGGAAATATCCACCCAAGTCCAAGAAGCACAGAGGGTCCCAGGCAGGATAAAACCAAGGCAAAACACGCCGAGACACGTAGTAATCAAATTGACAAAAATTAAAGACAAAGAAAAATTATTGAAAGCAACAAGGGAAAAACGACAAATAACATACAAGGGAACTCCCATAACGTTAACAGCTGATTTCTCAGCAGAAACTCTACAAGCCAGAAGCGAGTGGCATGATATATTTAAAGTGATGAAAGGGAAGAACCTACAACCAAGATTATTCTATCTGGCAAGGATCTCATTCAGATTCAACGGAGAAATCAAAAGCTTTACAGACAAGCAAAAGGTAAGAGAATTCAGCACCACCAAACCAGCTCTACAACAAATGCTAAAGGAACTTCTCTAAGTGGGAAACACAAGAGAAGAAAAGGACCTACAAAAACGAACCCATAACAATTAAGAAAGCGGTAATAGGAACATACATATTGATAATGACCTTAAACATGAATGGATTAAATGCGCCAACCAAAAGACACAGGCTCTCTGAATAGATACAGAAACAAGACCCATCTACATGCTGTCTACAAGAGACCCACTTCAGACCTAGGGACACATACAGACTGAAAGTGAGGGGATGGAAAAAGATATTCCATGCAAATGGAAATCAAAAGAAAGCTGGAGTAGCAATACTCATATCAGATAAATAGACTTTAAAATAAAGAATGTTACAAGAGACAAGGAAGGACACTACATAATGATCAGGGGATCAATCCAAGAAGAAGATATAATAATTATAAATATATATGCACCCAACATAGGAGCACCTCTATACACACGGCAACTACTAACAGCTATAAACCAACAGTAACACAATAATAATGGGGTACTTTAACACCTCACTTACACCAATGGACAGATCATCCAAACAGAAAATTAATAAGGAAACACAAGCTTTAAATGACACAATAGACCAGATAGATTTAATTGATATTTATAGGACATTCCACCCAGAAACAGCAGATTACACTTTCTTCTCAAGTGCACACGGAACATTCTCCAGGATTGATCACATCTTGGGTCACAAATCAAGCCTTGGTAGATTTAAGAAAACTGAAATCATATCAAGCATCTTTTCTGACCACAACGCTATGAGATTAGAAATCAATTACAGGAAAAAAAACGTAAAAAACACAAACACATGGAGGTTAAACAATACATTACTAAATAACCAAGAAATCACTGAAGAAATCAAAGAGGAAATAAAAAAATAACTAGAGACAAATTACAATGAAAACATGACGATCCACAACCTATGGGATGCAGCAAAAGCAGGTCTAAGGGCTTCCCTGGTGGCGCAGTGATTGAGAATCTGCCTGCCAATGCAGGGGACACAGGTTCGAGCCCTGGTCTGGGAAGATCCCACATGCCGCGGAGCAACTAGGCCCGTGAGCCACAATTACTGAGCCTGCGCGTCTGGAGCCTGTGCTCCGCAACAGGAGAGGCCGCGATAGTGAGAGGCCCGCGCACCGTGATGAAGAGTGGCCCCCACTTGCTGCAACTAGAGAAAGCCCTCGCACAGAAACGAAGACCTAACACAGCCATAAATAAATAAATAAATTAAAAAAAAAAAAAAAAAAAAAAAAAAAAAAAAAGCAGGTCTAAGAGGGAAGTTTATGGCAATACAATCCTACCTCAAGAAACAAGAAAAATCTCAAATAAACAATCTAACCTTACATCTAAAAGAACTAGAGAAAGAAGAACAAACAAAACCCAAAGTTAGTAGAAGGAAAGAAATCATAAAGATCAGAGTAGAAATAAATGAAATAGAAACAAAGAAAACAATAGCAAAGATCAATAAAACTAAAAGCTGGTTCTTTGAGAAGATAAACAAAATTGATAAACCATTAGCCAGACTCATCAAGAAAAAGAGGGAGAGGACTCAAATCAATAAAATTAGAAATGAAAAAGGAGAAGTTACAACAGACACTGCAGAAATACAAATCATCCTAAGAGACTACTACAAGCATCTTTATGCCAATAAAATGGACAACCTGGAAGAAATGGACAAATTGTTAGAAAGGTATAACCTTCCAAGACTAAACCAGGAAGAAATAGAAAATATGAACAGACCAATCACAAGTAATGAAATTGAAACTGTGATTAAAAATCTTCCAACAAACAAAAGTCCAGGACCAGATGGCTTCACAGGTGAATTCAATCAAACATTTAGAGAAGAGCTAACACCCATCCTTCTCAAACTCTTCCAAAAAATTACAGAGGAAGGAACACTCCCAAACTCATTCTATGAGGCCACCATCACCATGATACCAAAACCAGACAAAGATACTACATAAAAAAGAAAATTACAGACCAATATCACTGATGAATATAGATGCAAAAATCCTCAACAAAATACTAGCAAACAGAATCCAACAACATATTAAAAGGATCATACACCATGATCAAGTGGGATTTATCCTAGGGATGCAAGGATTCTTCAATATATGCAAATCAATCAATGTGATACACCATATTAAATTGAAGAATAAAAACCATATGATCATCTCAATAGATGCAGAAAAAGCTTCTGACAAAATTCAACACCCATTTATGATAAAAACTCTCCAGAAAGTGGGCATAGAGGGAACCTACCTCAACGTAATAAAGGCCGTATATGACAAACCCACAGCAAACATCATTCTCAATGGTGAAAAACTGAAAGCATTTCCTCTAAGATCAGGAACGAGACAAGGATGTCCACTCTCACCACTATTACCCAACATAGTTTGGAAATCCTAGCCACGGCAATCAGAGCAGAAAAAGAAATAAAAGGAATACAAATTGGAAAAGAAGAAGTAAAAGTGTCACTGTTTGCAGATGACACGATACTATACATAGAGAATCCTAAAGATGCCACCAGAAAGGTACTAGAGCTAATCAACGAATTTGGTAAAGTTGCAGGATACAAAATTAATGCACAGAAATCTCTTGCATTCCTATACACTAATGATGAAAAATATGAAAGAGAAATAAGGAAACACTCCCATTTACCATTGCAACAAAAAGAGTAAAATACCTAGGAATAAACCTACCTAGGGAGACAAAAGACCTGTATGCAGAAAACTATAAGACACTGATGAAAGAAATTAAAGATGATACCAACAGATGGAAAGATACCATGTTCTTGGATTGGAAGTATCAATATTGTGAAAATGACTATACTACCCAAAGCAATCTACAGATTCAATGCAATCCCTATCAAATTACCAATGGCAGTTTTTACAGAACTAGAACAAAAAAATCTTAAAATCTGTATGGGGACACAAAAGACCCTGAATAGCCAAAGCAGTCTTGAGGGAAAAAAATAGAACTGGAGGAATCAGACTCCCAGACTTCAGACTATACTACAAAGCTACAGTAATCAAGACAATATGGTACTGGCACAAAGACAGAAATATAGATCAATGGAACAGGATAGAAAGCCCAGAGATAAACCCACACACCTATGGTCAACTAATCGATGACAAAGGAGGCAAGGATATACAACGGAGAAAAGACAGTCTCTTTAATAATTGGTGCTGGGAAAACTGGACAGCTACATGTAAAAGAATGAAATTAGAACACTCCCTAACACTATGCACAAAAATTAACTCAAAATGTATTAGAGACCTAAATGTAAGACTGGATACTATAAAACTCTTAGAGGAAAACATAGGAAGAACACTCTTTGATATAAATCACAGCAAGATCTTTTTTGATCCACCTCCTAGAGTAATGGAAATAAAAACAAAAATAAACAAATGGGACCTAAAAAAAAAGAAAAGAAAAATAAATAATATCAATTTGCATTTCAGTGAAATCACAATTATACTAAATGGGCAAACATCAAGCTATGCATATAAGAATTCCAGAAGAAAATAAATTAAAATAGTTATTGTGATTATTTCTGCTTATTGGGACTATAAATGACTTTACTTTTTGCTTTTACATTTCCACAATTTTTAAAATAATGAACAGGTATTGCTTTCCTAATGGGAAAAAGCACATCAAATTCATTTAAAAAGTAGATAGCAGTATAATATAGAACATGAAAAGCAACTTAGATGATATTGGTAAACTCAATCTCTTTATGCACCAATAACTCTAATTTAATTAGTAATTCAAACCTTTGAATTCATAGGTCTGGCATGTCAGTCACTGTGCAGTCATCATAGATCTGCGTTTCGATTTTGAAAACATGGATCAGCTTTAATAATAGTAAAGTTATGATTATTATCTTCAAAAATCATCTGCCAACCAGCCACTGTGAGCTGCTTGAGGACAGCAGGGTGTCAAAGAGTTAGTGATTTAGGCAGAATTATTGGCAATTGACAGAGAATCTGGGAATCTGCAGAATGATTCTGCTTCACTTGAGTGTTGAAAGACGAGAGTTCTTCCCAGAAGTGTGGCTCTTCGACCTTGGAGAAGCCATTCCACCACTCTGAACCTGTTTCTTCCTTTGTGTTATGAGGGTGTAGAATTAAATTATCTCTAAGATTAATGCCCTCCCGCTCCTGGCAATACTTTCACTATTCTACAGTCTTACTTTGTAGTCATACAAGGATTGCTGTGAATCGGTGTGAACTAGGTCCTTTGCACTGTGCAATTTGCACTAATACCATCACCATCAGATATTTCACAGTATCTTCTTTTTCACAATGTCAGAAAATAAACTTCATAGTGTATAAACAGGCTTAAACCTGTGAGGGTTACAGCAGCAGCCTGATGTCTGGTTAGTCACTGAAGCTTTACAGCTTGTCATTTGTCAGATCTTGGAGCAATGCATTCATGACCTCGGGAAAGTTTTCTGCTTTCATGCATGAAAATTAAGCACATTAACAAAACTTAATAAGAGCTTTCCAACTAAATGCAATGCCTGATAATTTCTCAATTATTATAACTTTAAATGAGAATGACATTTTTGGAAGACTTCATGTGTAAAAATTTAGTGGAAGTTTGATATGTCCTAGGATATTTATTATCTTTTTCTTTCCAGAAAATACTGATGGAATTCCTCTTATTTGAAAGACTTAAGTTATTTAATCCAAATCTCGAGGAATTTATAAGTCTGTAGGGTGGAATAAATCACATACATATTTAACTCTAATGCAAAACAGAAAGGTAAATGCCAGAGAAAGATATAGATGTATTACTATGGATAGAATTTCAGAGGAAAGAGAGATTATGTCCAGCTGTCCTGGCAGAGAGATGGTCCGGGGAAGCTTACAGGCTACATGGTATTGAAGGCTACTTGGATCCAGAATTCAAGAATTGAGGTGGAAGGGGAGGACTTTTTTTGGTGGAAAGAACAGAATGAGCAATGTCTTGGTGACATGGAGAATTTGGGGTGTGTATGGAGAAGAGAATAGAGTGAATTTGATGGTACTGAACTCCAGGTTAAGAAGCTATGGGATAAAAATTGAGATGATAGACAAGATACAAATAGCCAAGGCCTTGAAGGAGAACTAAGGAGACTGCACTTTACTCCACAGACAGTTGAGAGCCATAGAGGACTTCTGAGCAATTACTTAATTGATTTGCATTCACTTCCCCCTGTTATAGAGGTTAAAGGTAACTTTGTAGTTTAAAGGTCGTTATAATTTCTTACTCAACACGTGAACAGAGCTGCCTTCTGCACATCACCCAGTGAACTGGAAAAGACCTAAAGTTTACAAGTTTGAAGCTCCGAGGGAGAAGATTTCCTTCACTGCTCTAGTACTGATGTTGTGTTGAAGAGCAGTGGCTCCATTAAGATGTTGGGGTGAAAGCTATGCACACACGAGGCCCAGGAAGCCCAGTTGTCTGGAGGATAGAAGGTGACTTGGTCACACTGACCTTATCCTGTGGCCCCCAGGCTTCCCAGTCTCAGGCCTTCTGGACATCAGGGCTTGGCTCTGGCCCTTTGTACACAGCCGCTGGTCCTCCTACCTGACAGTTCTTGGGCACTGGCACTAACTCTACTTTCTGTACATGAAAACACAACACTGATTCGGCACAGTGCTCTCTTTGTGTTTGAATGAGTGTGTGTGTATGCATGTGTGTTTATATGTACATGTATAAATATACACACATCACACAAAATGGTGATGGCACATACCATAATCTTATTGTTATAGCTGCTATTTTGTAGGGAAATATGTACTTTTCCTAAATAGTCTGTGAGCATTTTAAGAGCAGGCTTACCATATTGTATTACGAATCTGGCCAATACTCAATTACTGTTATATCGATTAGTTGATTTAAGCTAAATCCTTTAGCCTCCAGCATATGCTTCATTTCCTTCTAGGATCGAACAGCAGCTGGTTAACATACTTGGTATAATAAGACAAAAAATATGGTTTCTATTTTCTTTTCGATCTGTAAAAGGCGAGATGGCTTATTTCTTTAAAAGCTCCTGAGGTAAGGTAACTGAGCTCATCACATGAAAGCCATCTATCAATATGTACGTGCGCACGCATGCGTGCATGTGTGAAATCAGCCAGCTCGCAACTGCAAAGTGGAGAAATCATGTGCTAAATATTAAATGCAGATGGTGTCAGCAGATGGCTGGAGTTCATCAGCTAGCATGGTTTTCATGTACTCTACTTGACACTTACCTCAATAAAGAAGATGCTGGCTGCTGACGTCGGATGGTGATACATATAGACTGTCACAAGAATGGCTGCGGCTATAATGAGGACCAGGATGAGAATTCCAACGATGAGGCCGGCAGGAAGGGTTCCCCCTTTCTTCTCGGCTGCACTGTCATCTGTAGAGGCTGGAAGAACAGCACAACTGTCAGGACATTCACGTGTGCACTCGCAGGTCTGCGCTTTCATTGGAGGGAATATTTATATTCTTAATAAAGTACCAGTGAATTTTTTTTTTTAACTTTCTGTACAACTATCCTTTTCTTTTCCATAACACCAGTTTTAGAAGTTAGATGCTCTTTATTTGGGCAAATGAAAAATCCATACTATTAATGATTAAAAACACATTTATAATTGTGTTTTAATTTATAGTTCACCTTTATTCTGTTAAATAAGGCAAAATGAACAGCCTTTATTCTAAAAGTTCTGTGGAAAATCTAAAACTCTAACTATACAATAAATTTAACTTTGATTTTTCTCATTAAACCATTGGCACTCTTACCTATGGAAAAATGGATTACTTTTTGAAATCTCTCTCATTTTCTTTTGGGAAATTTAAATTGAAGAGTATCAGACATATTTTGGTGGGCTACACAGGCATTTTCAGAAAGTCTGTGCATGAGTTCAAAGGATAATTTTCAAAATCTGTTTTAAACTGAAATGCTCTATAAAAGTGTAACAGATGGATGCTAAATGACCTTCAAATAGTTTATCACTATCTAAAGGGAACACACAGCACATGAAAATATTCCACTATGCCACATGTCAGTATCATTTTCTCTAACTTTTATTGAGATGCTCTCCACTGTAATATCCATTTTCAGAGAGTTAGGAAAAAGGAGACATTAAATTTCTAAAGTAATAATTAGCCAAGGCAAAGTCAATCAGCCAAATAAAACTAATCTCTAAAGTCTTCTCTTGTTCTAAAATTCTGCAATATTTGATGTCTACTCAGGCATTTAGAGGAGACCTTCTTAAATTATGTGCAGCAGGTAACTGTATCTTAGTACATAATATGACTGGTATTTTTGAATCATTAGAAAATTCTTTAAGACTCATAGAAGTTCTAGAACAGTGATTCCTAATCCTTTCATTACCAATTTACATCTTTGTTATTTCCAACCTTTGCATCTATGTTTTAAACATTTTTTGGTCTATTAAACCTCATTTAATAAGCACTGATTTCTTTCTTTTATTATAATTTTCATTAACAGAAAAAAAACGAACGTGACTGACTATCAGAATGTGTGGTAAATACAAAATAACAGAATTTCAAATAAAGCAAAGAAATATGACCTCCCAATTCTCCTTATACATCCTTTAAAGTTTTGTTGCTATTGTTTGTTTATTCTTTGCCTGAGACCCATAGTTGGTATTCAGTAAACCTTCTCCAAATCTAATAAAGCTCAAATTCCTAAAGGTTTCCCTTACATAACAGAAATTCATCAGTTAAAGAATGTAAAATTTAAAGAGTAATTCATTATGTAAAAGTTCATTTACAGAGAGGATTCTGGGAACATGGCAGAGTAGGAACTCTCAGGAATCTGTCTTCCCACATAGAAAACAATTGCACTGGCAGAATCTGTCTGACAACTATTTTGGAACTCTGGACTCTGTGGAAGGCTTGCAACTTCTAGGGAGAAGGCACAGACTGCAAGCTGTGGTTAATTTCAGTCAGTTTCAGCACTTAGTCCAGAAGTAGCTATGCATCCTCCGCCCATCAGCCATGTGGCAGTCAGCTACACACCTGTTTCTGAAGCAGCCTGCAGGAACCGTGGTAGGCAAAATGTACCCTGTCCTGCAAACATTGGGAGTCTGTGTTCTGATCACTGATTGATTGGTGCTTCTCATCACTGAGGGGCAGACAAAGATGCAGCCATTGGTTTTGCACCTTCTGCCATTGTTGTAAGTCTTTCTCCCTGGATCTAAAGTAACATCCAAGTGATTTAAAGAACCAGTACCCTTTTCATCCCACCTCCCTTCATTTTTCTCTTTTCCCACTTTTGGGAGCCAGATATGAAAGACTAGGACATTCAAAATCAAATTCACATGTGGGGAAAATTAGAACATGGCTGTGCGTGGCCAGGGAAAAGCTCAGAAAAGACTCGAAAAGACCTCAAGATTACACCTCAGCACAGAGACAGCCTACAAAACCAATAAACTAGTAAATAAATTAAATAAATATGATAACAAAAAGCAGTAAACTCTGGGGAAGGGGGAGAATGTGATTTCCAGAGTCACAACTTAATGAGATTCAAACGTCCAGTTTTGAAAAAAATTTCACAAGGCATACAAAGAAACAGGAAAGTATGGCTCTTTCAAAGGAAAAAAAAGTAATCAACAAAAACTGTCCCTGTAAAATACCTGATGGTCGATCTATAAGACAAACACTTTAAAGCAACTGTCTTAAAGATGCTCGAAGAACTAAAGAAAGAGGTAGAGAAAGTCAAGAAAACAATATATGAACAAAATGGAAATATCCATAAAGAGATAGAAAACCTAAAAAGAAACCAAAGAGAAATTCTGAAGCTGAAAAATATAATGACTGAAATGAAAAATTCAGTAGAGCATTCAAAGGCAGACTTGAGCAGGCAGAAAAGAGAATCAATTAACTTAAAAATAGGACAGTGGAAATGCTCAAGTCTGAGGAACAGAAAGAAGAGAGATTGAAGAAAAGTGAACAGGGCCTAAAAGACCTGTGTGACACCATCAAGTGGATCGGTATTTGCATCTTGGAATTCCAAGAAGAAGATAGAGAAAGGGACAGAGAATATTTGATGAAATAATGGCTGAAAACTTCCCAGTTTGATGGGATCCAAACCTCCCAAATTTGACATAAACATCCAAGAAGCTCAAGGAACTTCAGGTAAGATGAAATGAAGGAGACCAACATGGAGATAAATTATAATCAAACTTTTGAAAGACAAAGGCAAAGAGAGAATTTTGAAAGCAGCAAGAGAGAAGCAACTCATCACATACAAGGGATCCTCAATAAGAATATGAGCAGATTTCTCAACAGAAACTTTGGAAGACAGAAGGCAGTGGGCTGATATATTCAAAGTGCTGAAAAGTACCTGTCAACCAGGAATCCAAAATCTGGCAAAACTTTCCTTCAAAAGTGAAGGAGAAATTAAGATATTCTCAGAGAAAAGCTGAGGGAGTTGGCTACCACCAGGCTTGTTCTGCAAGAAATGCTTAAGGGAGTCCTGCAGGGTGAAAAAACATGTAATCATCTCAATTGATACAGAAAAAGAATTTGACAAGATTCAACAGCCTTTTGTGATGAAAACACTCAACATCTAGGAAAAGAAGGAGAACACCTTGACAAAATAAAAACCGTACATGAAAAACTTACAGCTATCATATTCAACTGTGAAAGCTAAAAGCTTTTCCTCTAAAATCAGGAACAAGACAAGGATGCCCACAGTTGCTACTTCTATTCAACACAGTATTGGAAATTCTAGCCAGAGCAATTAGGCAAGAAAAATAAGTAAAAGGCATCCAAATTAGAAAGAAGTAAATTGATCTCTGTTTGCAGATGAAATGATTATTTATATATATATATATATATGGGTGTATATATGTGTGTGTGTGTGTGTGTGTGTATATATATATACACATAACACTAAATATTCCAAAGACAAACTGTTGGAGCTGATAAATGAATTCATCAACAATGTATGTAGCACGATACAAAGTCAATGCACAAAAAGCAGTTGCATTTCTATATTGTAACACTGAACAATAAAAAAAGAAATTACAAAAACAATTCCATTTATAATAGCATCAAAAAGAATAAAATACTTAGGAATTAACTAAGGAGGTGAAAGACTTGTTCATAAAACACTGCTGAAAGAAATTAAAGAAGACATAAATAAATGAAAACACATCTCATGTTCATGGATTAGAAGACTTAATATTGTTAAGATGTCAATACTACCCAAAGTTATCTACAGATTCAATATAATCTCTATAAAAATCCCAATGATGTTTTTGCAGAAACAGAAAAACCCTTCTCAAAATTCATATGGAATCTCAAGGGACCCTGAATAGCCAAGATAATCTTGAAAGAGAAGAACAAAGCTGAAGAACTCACATTTCCTGATTTTAATACTTACTGCAAAGTTACAGTAATCAGAAGAGTATGTCATGGCATAAAGACAGACATATAGACCAATGGAATAGAATAGACAGCCCAGAAATAAACTGTAGCATAAATGGTAAAATGATTTTTGACAATGATGCCAAGACCATTCAATAAGGAAAGGACAGTCTTTTCAACAAACAGTGTGGGGAAAACTGGATGTCCGCATGCAAAAGAAGGAAGTTGGACTCTTACCTAACACCATAAACAAAATTTAACTCAAAACGAATCAAAGACATAAATGCAAGGCATAAAACTATAAAACTCTTAACGAAGATATAGGGCGAAAGCTTCAGAACATTGGATTTGGCAGTGAGTTCTTGGCTATGACCTCAAAGGCACGGGCAACAAAAGAAAAAATAGACATTTTAGACTTCATGAAAATCAGAATATTTTGTGCATCAGAAAAATATCACCAGACTAAAAAGGTAGCCCACAGAATATCCAGAATATATAGAGAACTCCTAAAATTCAACAACAAAAAGCAAACAAGCTGATTCAAAAACGGGCAAAGGACCTGAATAGACACTTATCCAAAGAAGATACACAAATAGCCATTAAACACATGAAAAGATATTCAACATCAGCGACCATCAGAGACATGTAAATCAAAACCACAATGAGATACCTCCTCACAGTTATTAGGATGGCTACTATCAACAAAATAGAAAATAACTAATGTTGGTGAGGTTGTGGAGCAATTGGAACCCTTGTGTGCTCTTGGTGGGAAAGGAAAATAATGTGGTCACTATGGAAAACAGTAGGGTGCGCCTCAAAAAATCAAAAACAGAATTACCATATGATCCAACAACTCCACTTTGTGGTATACACTCAAAAGAATTGAAAGCAGAATCTTGCAGAGACATTTGTACATCTATCTTAGCAGCGTTATTCACAATAGCTAAAACATGGAAGCAACCCAGTGTCCATCAACAGATGAATGGATAAGCAAAGTGTCACATAAACATACAATTGAATGTTATTTAGCCTTAAAAAGAAAGGAAATTCTTACATATGTTACAACATGGATGAACTCTGTGCGAAGTGAAATAAGCCAGTCACAAAAAGACAAATACCGTATGTTTCCACTTAGAGTAGTCAAAATTATAGAGACAGAAAGTAGAATGGTGGATGCCAGGGACTGGGGGCAGGGAGGAGAGAATGAGGAGTTTTGGTTTAATGGGTATACAGTTTCAGTTTTACAAGATGAAAAGAGCTATGGAGATGGATGGTGGTGATGGTTGCACAACATTATGAATGCATTTAATATCACTGAATTGTACACTTAAAAATGATTAAGGTGGTAAATTTTATGTTATGTGTATTTTATCACAATAAAAAATATAAACAATTCATTTACAATTTGCCAGGCATATTTGTATTGTTTTACAAGTATCAAATTAATGACCATAAGAGATAGGCATTATTATTATTCCCATTTCATAGATGAGAAAACTAAGGCATAGCGAAATTAGGAAACGTGCCAAGGTTGTAAAGCTATTAAGATGAACTGGGACTCAAACACGAGCAGTCTGCCCTCAGAGTCTGCACTCTGAATCTGTGATCAATAATTTCTCAATTAACACTGAACTGTATGTACTGCCATTTCCTCTTATTTCTTGTGAGTTCTTCTGGTAAAGCAGTCTGAAAAGAACCTGGTAATTTCAGGTAAAGATAAATTAAATATGATTAAAGAATTAACATTGTGCCTGCAAAGGGACAGAGGCTGTGTGTCTTGTCACTTCTCTGGGACAAGGAGGGTGTCAATGTCTGACATCATATGTACTTAAACCCATGTTTGGTGGAGGGAAGGAGGGAGAGGGAAAAAAAGGGGAAAAAAAAAGAAACAGAAAAAGAAAGACTGTTGAAAATGGGTTACAGATATTGGAATAACTACTTCTCCAAAAAAGATCAAATGAGGTTATAATAAATTACTTAATCTGTCTAGTCTTCGGCTGGCTTCTCTCTACCACATGGTCAATAACAGTAACTACTCCATAGGGTTACTGTGAAAAATCAAACATTTAATACATATTAAGTACATAGGAGATTACCTGGCATGTAATAAGTACTTAATTAATGTAGCTATTATGTTATTATATTTTATATGAGGCAAATTGAGGCAAATTATACTGTCAGATTCATGACACCATATAAACTATGTTTCTGCCCTGAACATTTGTTACTTTTAAGAGTTTGGCTTCATTCTTAAGTATGCTTGTATTACTGCACTTTGTGCTCTTGGCTATTTTCTTATTTTTAAAAGAGTGTGACAGATTACTTTCATGGGAAAATAGGATTAATTTAAAATGTTGCTTTGGGGAAAATGTGGCAAAAATATCTACTTGAGTCACGAAAGGAAGCCTTGAATGTTTCTTCAAATCTCATATATAATTCCATCCCTCTATCCCTCCTTCCCTTCATCTATCCATCCATCCATCCATTCATCCAAAAAGCATCTGGTTCTATTTCTGGGATTAGCAGTCTTTTACAAGCATCATGCCAAAGTTCAGTCTCATGTTTTGTGTGTGTGTGAGGATGGGAAAGGAAAGGAAAAGACACTTATGACTTGACCTTGGGCTGTCACTTCCCAAGTGGGCCAGAGACCCAGAACCTGTTGAGGAAGCAGCAGGCAAGGGACAGTCCTTCTCAGGAAGGAAGAGGAGAGCCAGGGATATGTTTCATTCAATAAGAGTTCTCATCAGTAAAACTATCTTTGACTTGCAGGACACAGGTTGCCAATCTTTAGAGTAAAAAATCGTAATTGCATTTATACCTTGAAATCTACTCATTCTTTTTATTTAGGCATAAATTCTTACTTTCATAACTATTACTTATTTATATTTCTAATAATGGCTACTTATGAAATCTCCCTTTACAAATTCCCCTTTACAGTACTGGTATAGATGTCAAGACACCCTTTCATATCTAATGAAACCTGTACAGAATGTAGTTTGTTACTAGCCAATTAGCATTTTATGACATTTTTGGATGATGATGATTTTAATAAAATAAACAATCTTCATGGATTTTCAAAATATTACTAACCAGTCGACAACATAAATATTTAGGAATCTATGAATGTGCACATGACTTTATGTGTCTTAATTAGAGCAAAACATTTAAGGAGAAATGTAGCAAATTCAATTCCAAGATATTACAGGGGTATCCTGGTGTCCCAAGCCAGTGCTATTTCTAAACGCTTCAGAATAACCATCTAAATGAAGTGGCAAAGATTGCACACATATTTCTGGAGAACATGTTTTTCTGTTCTCATATTATTTAGCCAAGTTTTCTGCATCTCTATTCTAGCTGCTCTCTCTATTAACAGGTATTATGATGGCATATTAAGGGACATTGAGTCTGGAGGTGAAGTGAACACCCCATTGATGTGCTTTGATTTTAAATTCTTTCACTATTTGGTTTCCAGTTTAATACCACTATTCAATTAAATGGTATAGGTTTTGCACACTTACGGGGACGTGCAAACAGATTGCAGAGAATCCTTTGTGTTAAAAATGATGAGCACCTCAAACGCAAAATTGAAATTTAAAATGTTTAAGCGAGTGCTAGTAATTTCCATATTTGAAGTTTAGTTCATTCACCTCAAGGGCAGACTGCTCAAATAAATTGATTTCGTTCCTTCAGAAAAGACAATAAACAAAGATGTCAACTTTGGCGACATTCATTCCTGGGGCTCGACTGATTGTTCCTGGAAACTGGCAGATAGAAGTGGGTCAAAGAAGACTCCGAACCTGTTTCAGGTACAAACTTCTGAAGCTCGTCAGCGTCCATAGGAGTTGGGGGAATATTCAGAGAGGTCAGGAGGAATCTAGACTGAAAACCAAACTCTAATTCTATTCTTAGAAATAGCTTACGCTCTTACATTTATGTCCAAAAGTGAACAAGAGCCAAAGAATTATCCTCACACACACACAGTATTGCATAGAGGACAATTCAAATCTTTAGCTTTTTTTCCTTTACGTTGTGTATTCAAATAAGATGAATTAATGATAAAACACAATAAGACATCCTCAAATAGAGCCTCAAGGCCAAAAAAGGAAGTATATAAATATATTTGAAAAGCCTACCAAATCAAGACCTTTTTTCTACTATGTTGTAGACATACTTTAAAACATAAATGAAGCACAGAAAATCAATAGTATCAAAGATAATACACTCTCATCTGAGCCACTGAGTGACCTATCAGTTCTTATGAGTTCCTAACTTTTTAGTACATTATAAAACGCAGATCAATATTTAGACACAGAGAGGACTGTTGAGAATTGTCAAATCTATCAAAGCATTCGCTATCTTTGGGTGAATTTTACCTACCATGATAGCAAAGATAACAGATTTTTTGAAGGTATTAAGCACATATTGAAAATATTCAGGACCTCATGTAAATGTGTCTAATTTTATTCACTCCAAGAAAAGCTTATGAATTATTGATAAGAAACAAAATGAAAGAAAGAATAAAGTAGAAGAAAGAAGATAGGAGGAAAGAAGGAAAAAATATTTGACCTTTTGTTTCTTCAAAGTGTAGCATTTAATTTTAAACCTCTATGCCTCCTTGCTTTTTCTATGACTGATTTTTTTTTCAGTATTTACATGCATGTAGCATTGATAGTCTGTATTTAGAAGTACAATCCTTTAATATGTTAGAGGTTTTAATACATTGCTAAAATGGTCTGTACCCACTTTTAAATCTTGCTAATAATTAAAGTCCAGCAATAAAGTAAAACTAAAATAGAAATACTCCTTGTCTGAAATTTTATTCACTCTAAAGTGTTATTTCTAAATCTAACTCTTCTCTTGGCTTTAAAAAGAAACACTACAGCCCATAAATTCCACAATATATTAATGTCTTTTGGGGGACCAAGAGGCTTTGGACAAAGTCTTACACAAATTTGTTCAAAATTCATAAATCTTATACAGATGATGTCAAATGTTCTTTTTTAACACTTCAGAATGAAGTTAAACTATGAAATGCTTAAAATGTTACTGTTCCACTTTTGGATTAAAAACACATGACTTTCCCTGTGGAATATTATTGAACCCATTTATGAGTTAACGAATGTAACAGAAGAAAATCAAGTAAAAATAAAAATTTTAACTAAATTGACTTTTCCTTTGGAAGTTTCCCTTTTAACTGATCTCATTTTGTAGCTCATATAATAAGCCTCATAGCTCTTTTAACTTTCTATAGACATGATATAGACATGATCATGATCTTGACTTCATTCAGAGTTTCCCCTGGTGTTTTATGTACTTTCTTATTTTTCATAATTCTCTTAGTTCTTTCATTTTATAATCATGGTGTTCCTATTTTTTGGATGCTTACCAATCTGTCAATATTATTTGGGTATTAGGAGTCCTCGAAACTATTATACAACCCATACCTAATCCACAATACGAATCACTGTGTCAATACATTCATAATTCACATTATGACATCTCCATAGGAGGAATTTGGGTAAGTACTGTGAAAAGATATTAAAATGAGTGCACAAAACACAGCTAAGTGCGTTATGTGTGGTGAGAACAGTATCTGGCAGGGCAGCTGACCCAGCTTCTCTTCTGCAGCCTGTGCTACTACAGGGCAGCTGTGAAATTTCATTCAGGGAAACATATAAAACATTCTGGCTTAAAAGAGCTTAGGTTATGACAATTCTTTTTAAACAATAATCTGTTACCTTTTATCTTAGAAAAATAAAGCTAAATAAAATTTCCGTGAAATCATATTAAAAGAAATGCTTGATTCCATCAAAATGAGGGATTTGGGATAGCAGTCACCACCCAGCCTGCTTCCAGCCTTGTTATGTGATTGGTGCTTTTGTGCATGTGTATGTGTGAGCATCTAAAAGAGGGGATTTACCGTATTTATAGCTACTGTAATACCAAAAATAAATCCTTGTAATAATCCATTATAGTTTTTCATTTCTTATTTATATGTGCTTTTTTGGTAATAATCAACCTATATCTCTAATATTTTCAGCAACCTAGATCTTTATAAGATCTAACTTGTAAAGTTTCCCTAACATCAGCTTTCTATATCAAGTTGTCTTGTTTCTTCATTTAAAAATTATTTTTTAAAGATAAAATGTATCTCTACTTCTACAAAATAATCCACAGAAATCTTAGTACTTAAATTACCCATAAATGTTAAACATATATTAAATACATATATTAAAAATATATTCACAGTTACTGTGGAATACCAAAAAATGAGGTTGACAACGTACTTTCAAGATCTGGGGGTACAGAATAGAGTGACTCTTCATGCCATTTAATCCTGTCCATTTGAATGAAGTCAGTTATATTAAAAGAGGTCACTTCTGCACAAACATACGAATATCACAATGAATGTTTGCTTCCCTATCAAATCCATCACTTTTTCTGAACATAGAGAAAGAACCTTTTCACCTTGCTCCCATCAGTGTGGAAAGACAGATGTGTGTCCAAACCACTTAGCTAATATGAATCCTTACTATTGCCATTCCTTTTAATCGTGGCTGTGCTACCAAGTCAATATGAGGCCTTCTTGAAACTATTCATGGAAATGGGAATCTGTTCTCTCACTGAAGCTTAAGTGCATGCTGGATGAAAGCAAGGATGTCTCAGTGAATAGTTTTTCCAGTGGAAAGATCAAGTTCAATCTCCATGCACCTGCACTGTATACCCCTCTGTAGGAAAACAGGCCACCAAGGTCCTTATGAGTTTAACTGTCTCTTCCCAGAGCCCAGCGGCAGCTGGGACATGGCCATGCTACAAAGAACCTGCAGCCACTATCTGAAAAACAAAAGCCAAGCTGCTGTGATTCAGTAGGCTGTCTAAATAAAATCAACCTTTCCGTGATTATCTATAGGCAACTTCTTTTGAAAACTGCTGAATATTAAACCAATCTCAAGGTCTTTGGCACCTGAGTTTATGCTTAAAATTAACGAGAACCTTTGTGCTTCCTAAGAAAGCATGGATTAATTTAGTTGCTGGAGATAACAATTTGGCCCTTGTGGGGACCTCAGGATTGAAACTTAGTCCTTGATTCTCTTAACAACCACACAATCCTGTTGTTATTTGTTGTGGTTTGATGTATGGAATCTCCCAGGCAGGACTAGATGAATGTGCTATGTATCTCAAAAAGACAGAATCGGAAACCGGGAAAACAACTTGGGTTACCAGAACTAATAAAATGTGCATGTATATCAAGGGTAGAAAGAAAAAACTGAAACCCCTGAGGACCAGTTTTGCAGGGTATTTATAGTTTACTGCTTAGCATCAGTACTGTCACAACATGGCTCAGGTAATGCCTCTAATGGGGACAGAGTCAGCTAGCCTGCTTGCGAGGAAGGATGCTGTAAAATTGTGTTTACCGCAACTGTCTGCCCCTTAGGTCCTGGAATATCAAGTTTCCTGGCATCTAAATTTCCACATTTTGAACGTGGGATAGAATATGGTTAGGCCAGCAGGTGAGCACTTGTCTCAGCCTAATCTTTTCCATCAAATCAGTTTTGTAACATGGTCCCACACCGTGGGCAGGCAGCACTCCTATGACTCTTATAGTTGCAAGGGTTTGGGTCTCAGAGTGTTGGGGGATGGGATCAGAGGACCCATAATTATGGCTCATTCTGACTATGAACTGGCAATTGGCGCTGCTTGTGTTTGCTGAGATCCTGGACTGCTTTAACAGAGGGAGAATGGCAGGCGAATGGCTACATGATGTCCTTGCTTTCCTTCAACACGCACTCAAGCTTCAGTGAGAGAAAGGATCTCATTGCTATGAATAATTTCAAGAACATCTCATACTGATCTGGCAGTAGAGCCGTGATTAAGAGGAGCGCAGGTACTAAGGCTCCACATTAGCTACGTGGTTTGGACACTCATGTCTTTCTGCTTTGACAGGTACAGGGTGAAGAGGACTCTTCCTCCGGGTTCAGTGCCACATCTGGAGCAGCCCTCCCAGGTTGTAGGACAGGATGGCAATGGGGAGCAGCATGTGCTCTGACAGCAGAGTGTCTGGTGGTAGAGCCCAGCTACATGTCTTACAGACATGTGACCCCAGACAGATTACTTAAATCCCGTGCTTCTGATATTTCATGTGTAAGATACTTCATGTGTAAAATGGGATTATAGCACTACTTTCTTCATAGGGTACTCTAAGGATTAATGAGAGAAACATGCAAAGCCCTTAGAAGAGTGCCTGGTGTATAGTAACAGCCCAGTAATTGCTAGATAATTTTATCATTATTAGCAACTACATGGGAAGATTCTAAGAATAACTTAAAGCAAAACATGAATCAAGTAATCAGAAGCATTAAATTTTATGCTTACTAATTAGAGAAGCTCATTTGCTAAGGATAAGCCTTTTTCCTCTCTTTCGTTAAGAATTTTAAGAAGCTTGGAAAAATTTCCTCATGAGAATTAAAAAAAAAAACTATCTAGTTTATGAGAAGCGCATCAAAATTTCTCTATTTTCTTTCTTTTTTTTTTCACTAAGGTAAAATTTGCATCCTTGAAATGTACAGATCTTAAGTATACAAATCGATAAATTTTGATAACTTTTATATACCAAAGTAATCATCAGCCAAACCAAGATATAGAACATCTCCATGCCCTCGGAAAATTCCCTTTCCCCGCAATCACTGTGCTGATTTCTCTTACTGTAGATTCGTTTCATCTGTATTGAATTTCACATAAATTAAATCATACTATATGTACTCTTTCATACCTGGCTTCTTTTGCCTAAACTAAGGATTTAAAGTTGTATCTACGTCATTGAATGTATCAGCATGTTGTTCTTTTTTTCTGCTGAATAGTAATCCATTGTATGAAATGTTCAGTTTGTTTACTGACAAACATCTGGACTGTTTTTAATTATTAGCCATTATGAATACAGTTGCTATGAATATTCTTCTACAATATTTTTGTGGATATGTTTTCTCTTGGATAAATACATAGAAGTAGAATTTCTCACTCAAAGGAACATATATATTTAACTTGATAAGAAACTGGCAAACAGTTATCCAAAGTGGTTGTACTATACCACACTCTGATCAGCAGTGTAGGAAAGTTCCAAGGCACCATATACTCATCAGTATTGGTGTTAATGTATTTTTAGTTTTAACATTATCATGAGTGTGAAATGGTATCATATTGAAGTTTTGGTTGTCTTTTTATTATTAATTTACAGGAATTCTTGATACAAGTCCTTTGTAATATATGTATACTACAAATATTTTCTCCTGTATATGACTGCCTTTTCATTTTCTTAACAGAGCTTTTGAGATATAAAAGTTTTCAATTTTGATGAAGTCTAATTTATCAAATTTTTGATCAGTCTCCTTAGGGGCTATTAAATTTATTGAACTTTACAAAGAACCACCTTTTGATTTTGTTCATATCCTTTATCATTTGTCTATTTTCTATTTCATTTTTTCTGCTCTAATTACCTTCTTTCTACTTATTTGTG
The DNA here is from genome assembly GCF_965194805.1 of Balaenoptera borealis. Lineage (NCBI taxonomy): Eukaryota > Metazoa > Chordata > Mammalia > Artiodactyla > Balaenopteridae > Balaenoptera > Balaenoptera borealis. The sequence goes on along the minus strand of NC_138866.1, from coordinate 170,138,689 downwards.
GCTTAATTTGCTCATCTTCTTAAACTTCTTAAATTGGAAGCTTGATCATTAATTTTAAATGTTCTTTTTTTCAAATAGTAAATTTTCGCCTTAGTATTTTTAGCAGAATCCTACAAATTTTGGTATATTGTATCTACAATATTATCATTCAATTGAAATATTTTGTAATTTTCCTTATGATTTCTTATTTGATCTCCATAGTATTTAGAAGTGGTTTTACTTTTCACAAATTTGGGGATTTTTTGGATATCTATTGCTTCTGAACCTCATTTGATTCTTTTCTAGTCAGAGAACATAGTCTATAAGACTTCAATCTTTTGAAATTTAAGACATTTTTATGGTTCAACATATGGTCTATCTTGGTGATCACTTCATGTATACTTGGAAGAAAATCTATATACTATAGTTGGGAACAGTGCTCTATATATAGCAACCAGATCAAGACGGTTGATAGTGTAGTTTAAATCCACATTCTTCCTATTTTTTTCAACTTTTTTGTCTAATTTTAAAAAATTACAGGACTTCCCTGGCGGTCCAGTAGTTGAGACTTCGCCTTCTTATGCAGGGGGTCCGGGTTTGATCCCTGGTCAGGGAGCTGGGATCCCACATGCCTCGTGGCCAAAGGACCAAAACATGAAACAGAAGCAGTACTGTAACAATTTCAATAAGGAGTTTAAAAATGGTCCACATCACAAATTCTTAGAAAGGTATAACCTTCCAAGACTGAACCAGGAAGAAATAGAAAACATGAACAGACCAGTCACAAGTAATGAAATTGGAACTGTGATTAAAAATCTTCCAACAAACAAAAGTCCAGGATCAGATGGCTTCACAGGTGAATTCTTTCAAACATTTAGAGAAGAGCTAACACCTGTCCTTCTCAAACTCTTCCAAAAAATTGCAGAGGAAGGAACACTCCCAAACTCATTCTATGAGGCCACCATCACCCTGATACCAAAACCAGACAAAGACACTACAAAAAAAGAAAATTACAGACCAATATCACTGATGAATATAGATGCAAAAATCCTCAACACAATACTAGCAAACAGAATCCAACAACACATTAAAAGGATCATACACCATGATCAAGTGGGATTTATCCCAGGGATGCAAGGATTCTTCAATATACACAAATCAATCAATGTGATACACCATATTGACAAATTGAAGAATAAAAACCATATGATCATCTCAATAGATGCAGAAAAAGTTTTTGACAAAATTCAACACCCATTTATGATAAAAACTCCAGAAAGTGGGCATAGAGGGAACCTACCTCAACATGATAAAGGCCATATGCCACAAACCCACAGCAAACATCATTCTCAATGGTGAAAAATTGAAAGCATTTCCTCTAAGATCAGGAACAAGACAAGGATGTCCACTCTCACCACTATTATTCAACATAGTTTTGGAAGTCCTAGCCACGGCAATCAGAGCAGAAAAAGAAATAAAATGAATACAAATTGGAAAAGAAGAAGTAAAAGTGTCACTGCTGGCAGATGACATGATACTATACATAGAGAATCCTAAAGATGCCACCAGAAAACTACTAGAGCTAATCAATGAATTTGGTAAAGTTGCAGGATACAAAATTAATGCACAGAAATCTCTTGCATTCCTATACACTAATGATGAAAAATATGAAAGAGAAATAAGGAAACACTCCCATTTACCATTGCAACAAAAAGAGTAAAATACCTAGGAATAAACCTACCTAGGGAGACAAAAGACCTGTATGCAGAAAACTATAAGACACTGATGAAAGAAATTAAAGATGATACCAACAGACGGAGAGATACACCATATTCTTGGATTGGAAGAATCAATATTGTGAAAATGACTATACTACCCAAAGTAATCTACAGATTTAATGCAATCCCTATCAAACTACCACTGGCATTTTTTGCGGAACTAGAACAAGAAGTCTCAAAATTTGTATGGAGACACAAAAGACCCCGAATAGCCAAAGCAGTCTTGAGGGAAAAAAATAGAGCTGGAGGAATCAGACTCCCAGACTTCAGACTATATTACAAAGCTACAGTAATCAAGACAATATGGTATTGGCACAAAAACAGAAATATAGATCAATGGGACAAGATAGAAAGCCCAGAGATAAACCCACACACCTATGGTCAACTAATCTATGACAAAGGAGGCAAGGATATACAATGGAGAAAAGACAGTCTCTTTAATAAGTGGTGCTGGGAAAACTGGACAGCTACATGTAAAAGAATGAAGTTAGAACACTCCCTAACACCATACACAAAAATAAACTCAAAATGGATTAGAGACCTAAGTGTAAGACCGAATACTATAGAACTCTTAGAGGAAAACATAGGAAGAGCACTCTTTGACATAAATCACAGCAGGATCTTTTTTGATCCACCTCCTAGAGTAATGGAAATAAAAACAAAAATAAACAAATGGGACCTAATGAAACTTAAAAGCTTCCACACAGCAAAGGAAACCATAAACAAGACGAAAAGACAACCCTAAGAATGGGAAAAAATATTTGCAAACGAATCAACAAAGGATTAATCTCCAAAATATACAAACATCTCATGCAGCTCAATATTAAAAAAACAAACAACCCAATCCAAAAATGGGCAGAAGACCTAAATAGACATTTCTCCAAAGAAGACATACAGATGGCCAAGAAGCACATGAAAAGATGCTCAACATCACTAATTATTAGAGAAATGCAAATCAAAACTACAGTGAGGTATCACCTCACACCAGTTAGAATGGGCATCATCAGAAAATCTACAAACAACAGATGCTGGAGAGGGTGTGGAGAAAAGGGAACCCTCTTGCGCTGTTGGTGGCAATGTAAGTTGATACAGCCACTATGGAGAACAGTATGGAGGTTCCTTAAAAAACTAAAAATAGAATTACCATATGATCCAGCAATCCCACTACTGGGCAGATACCCAGAGAAAACCTTAATTCAAAAAGACACATGCACCCCAATGTTCATTGCAGCACTATTTACAATAGCCAGGTCATGGAAGCAACCTAAATGCTCATCTACAGACGAATGGATAAAGAAGATATGGCACATATATACAATGGAATATTACTCAGCCATAAAAAGGAACAGAATTGGGTCATTTGTTGAGACGTGGATGGATCTAGAGACTGTCATACAAAGTGAAGTAAGTCAGAAAGAGAAAAACAAATATCGTATACTCACGCATGTATGTGGAACCTAGAAAAATGGTACAGATGAACCGGTTTGCAGGGCAGAATTTGAGACACAGATGTAGAGAACAAACGTATGGACACCAAGGGGGAAAAGCTGTGGTGGGTTGAGGATGGTGGTGTGATGGATTGGGCGATTGGGATTGACATGTATACACTGATGTGTATAAAACTGATGACTAATAAGAACCTGCTATATAAAAAATAAATAAAATTCAAAAAAAATGGTCCACATCAAAAAAAATTATAACTTCTTCCTGATGTATGACCTTTTTATCATTTGGTATGTTCCTCTTTACCTCTGTTCCTACTCCTTGTCTATAAGTCTACTTAGTCTGATATTTAGTAGCCACTCCAGTTTTCCTATGGTTCCGTTTGCAGGATATATATTTTTCTATTGTTTTACCTCAAAATCTTTTACCTTAAAATCATTTTACATCTTTTTTTTTTTTTTAAGAATCACACTGAAGTGAAACTTTGCTGGTTTTTTTTTTTTTTTTTAAATTTTATTTATTTATTTATTTATGGCTGTGTTGGGTCTTCGTTTCTGTGCGAGGGCCCTCTCCTGTTGCGGAAAGCGGGGGCCACTCTTCATCAAGGTGCGCGGGCCTCTCATTATCACGGCCTCTCTTGTTGCAGAGCACAGGCTCCAGATGCGCAGGCTCAGTAATTGTGGCTCACGGGCCCAGTTGCTCCGTGGCATGTGGGATCTTCCCAGACCAGGGCTCGAACCCGTGTCCCCTGCATTGGCAGGCAGATTCTCAACCACTGTGCCACCAGGGAAGCCCATTTTACATCTCTTATAAACAGTATATAGTTGGATATTGTTTTTAAAAAGTCAGTCTGATAATCGATGTTTTTAATTGGAGTGTTTATTCTCTTTATATTTAATATAATTATTGGTATGGCTGAATTTGGTCTGTCATTTTGCTATTTGTTTCCTTTGAATTCATCCATTACATGGTCAATTTTTTCCTCCTCTCTTGCTTTCTTTAGGTTAAATAAAATATTTATTAGAATTCCATTTAAATTTAGCTCTACATTAAAAAATTTTTTCTTTAGTAGTTGCTGAGCATGTTAACACGTGTTAAAATCACTTATGGTTGAAATTTTATCCAATAAGTTGTTAATTCATTACCGTAACTGAAATAATAACATTTGGTCACAGTAGCTTATAGTACTGTTATGAATTAGTGTTAAATAATTAACTCCTGTCCGTGTTACCCAAGATACATTTTAAATCTTGCATGGTATTATTTGGACACTGCAGAATAAAATTAAAGCAACAATTAGTCTTAATGGAACAATAAGCCACTGAAAACCTAGCTGTTGAAAATACTAAACTAAATTTACCATCTAATGGATTAAAATACTGTCTTTAAAGCTTTACGCCTTTTAAAAAATAGCATACCTTTTCTCTCACAAAAAAATTTTTTTTTTGCTTGCTTAAACTGGTTCAGCTTACTACATGAGCCATAGCATTGATTTAAGCTCACATGAAAACACTTAGTCTTGATGTCATAAAACCCCAAGGATGGTCACCAAGGTCAGCAGGCTCCAAATACATATTGGCATGCCCTTTATACATTAATAGGAGGCTCCCTTTTCCATTCCCCTAGAAATGTTTTATGGGTTCTCTCAACTCCTGGACACCGTACTCTGACCTCTCCCACTCACTCTTGCCCCATTGCTTTGTCTCCTATTATACTGAGAAAGTAGCAAGCTCAGATGAACTCCCTCAACTTCTCCCTCTCACCTGGCTCATTTCATTAATGTGGACTGACCCGCCCCCGCTTGCACATATATCACTTCTTTCTCAGTCATCTCTCAACTCCTTTTCTTCATGTCTTTTTTCTCCTCAACACCTCTAACATGTAAATATGCTCCTAAAATAAAACAACAGAAATCTCTACTTCCCTTCTCACCAAGCTTCTTTGAAGTAGCAGCATGTCCTGTTTGACTTCAATTTCCTTATTTCCCATCAACTTCTCAAATTCTGTCTGGGGATTGTGCAGCTGTGGACTGTAGAACTGCCAGGTCAAGGTCAACAAATATCAACAAGCTACCTAATCTAATGGTCACTTTTCTGTTTTTTTTTTTTTTTTTAATTGTCTTGTCTGCGGCATTGACATTGTTCTCTACTCCCTCCTTGAAATTTTCTTCTTCTTTGTTTTCTGTGATACCGAACTCCTCTGATTTTCCTGCTGTCTCTTTTACTCTGTTTTCAGTTTCCTTCACAAAATCTCAAATGCTGTGTTCCCTCATTAGTCCTCTTCTCTCTTCACTTATATATTATTCTTTTGTAATCTCATTCACTCTGATAACTTCAACTATCATTTACATGCTGATGATGCCCAAACTTATATCATTTGCTTATATTTCTCAAGTGAGTTTCAGATTTGCATAGAAAAATGCCTACTGGACATCTTCATTTGGATGTCCCACAGATACTGCAAAGTCAGTATGCTCAAATTAAATTCCTTGCCTCTCCTAAAAACCTGTTCCTCTTCCTGTTTCCCCTCTTAACAGCACCATCATCCACCAGATAATTAAACCCAAGTCCCGGGAGCCATCTCAGTCACTTTCCTATCACATAAATCACACATCCAATCAGATATTAGTTACGTAGCTTCTACTCATTACATATATTTCTCCTGTCCATTCTCTCTCCTTTATTCCCATTATTAACCACTACTTTAGTTTAGCCTCTCACTGTTTCTTCTATGAATTACTAGTATAGTCTCCTAACTAGTTTTCTTGGCCTCAGTCTCACTCCTTTCCTGTCTGTTCCCCACGATTCCTCAAGAATGACCTGCTAAACATGGAAAACTTTTCATGACACTCCTTTGTCTAAATGATGTCAATGGTTCCCAGTATCTTCCGGATAAAGTTTCAACTCCCTTGCCTAACATTAAACATTAAAGGCTATGAGCCCTGAAGCCCCTACTTGTCTTTCAGCCTCACCATCCATCACTACTTGTGTATATGTGTACCCTAACCAAATAAGCTGTGGCAACTCTTTAGAGTTAGCTAAATAGATTTTGATGTTGCATGCTACTGAACCTCTGTCTTTGCTGATCTCTCTGCTGAAATGTCCTTCTTCTGTCCCTTTTCTATACAAATCTTAACCACACTTCAAAACTCAGATCAAGCATCACCTCTTCTGGGAAGCTTTCCCATAATTCCAGTTTTATTTAGGTGCCTTTTCTCTGCCCTCATGGTTTTTCCTCAATCTATCTTTGCACTTTCCACACTATACTTAATTACTGATTTACTACTCTATCTCATCCCACTAGACTACCTGCTTCCTCAGAGTATGCACAGCCCTTGTTTATCTGTGTATCTACATCTCCTACTAATGGGCATATGGCACATAGTAGTTTAAGAAATGTTTCTTGAATAAATCAGATCAAGTCAAACCAAATCAACACAAAAGTTAATCTAATTTTCTAGTGACATACACATTATTTTAGCAGCGCAAGGCAATTAATCATGATCACTAGATATTTCATACTAAAAAAAAACCTATAATAATAACTTTATACATGTTGACTGCCCTAGGAAGGGTCACAAGAAATATTGGGTCACACAAAAACTGCTCCTGGGGCCCCTCATAAATCACAGGTTCCAAATCTAATGGTATATGGAAGTCTTTTTCCTCCAACAGGAGATCCCCAAGCCCAGGTTTCTGACAAGAAGAGAGCCGACAGAAAATTATTTAGGAGATGAGCACAGAAAGAAAGGTAGGAATTGATCAATGAGAGGATGTAGTAAAACATTCTGCTGATGGCAAATGGAAAGTGTATTTAGAGCTGCTTCTTGGAAGCCATGTGTGTGTATTTCTTGAGAGGTTCTGCTACATCATTTTGTTCTATGTTATATCAGCGGCATAAACTCTACAAATCCTAATAAAGGACAAAATGTATATTCTGATGTGATTTTTCTTTTGCTTTTCCTATGCTGGATAACAAATTTTTTTAAACAATTGGGTTGAACAATGAAATTAAAATTTTTGTGGGTCAAAAATGCTAAAAAAAAAAATAAGCAATTTCATATGGTTCAACAAAATAAAGAAAACGTAACTTTTACTAAAATAAATAAATTTGTAACTGCTAAAATGGACTAATTTTCACATACTATACTAAAAATGAGCTATAACAAATGTAATGCTTCTGGGTCCCTTGCCTCTGCTAAGCAAGACACATTCTCGATGTGTAGACAGGGGTAATTTCTTGTTGCCACCAATTAAAGTGTTGCTTTAGAGGAGTCATGAGGTAAAGGTGAGGAACAACGGGTGGATTCAATGTAAGAAATGTCATTCTTATTTGGGGAATTCTGGCAGAAAGAAATCAAGAATTCATGCAATTCTTGATACTCAGTGTGGTCTGTGAACTGGTGGTTTCTGCATTATCCGAGAATTTGTTAGAAAGGCACTGCAAAGATTTGGGCTCCACCCTGGAACTACTAAAGCAGAAAATGCATTTTAACAAGACTCTCTCTTCCTCCAGTGATTCCGATGCTTTTTAATATTTATGAAGAATTGCATCAGACCACTCGTTCTCAACTGAACTTTACGTGGGAATCACCTGAGGGTTTAAAAAGTATTGATGCCTGGGTCCCAGCTCCCTAGGCTGAGATTTAAGTGGTATGGAGAACAGTCTGAGCACTGGGGTTTTATGAGCCAGAATAATAAAATTAGATGAGAATAACTGGATGATTCCCATGTACATGTAAAGTTGAAAACCACTACTCCGGACAAAATTTTAGGAGAGAAATTCTTAATCCTAGGGAACATTCAAAATAATATTCTGAAATATAAGAAATTTTCACTATTATGGCACATATACACTTTATTATAGAGTTAGTGCTATCATGAAAAGTAGCCAAACAGAGCAAAAGATAAAACCAAATGCCAAGATACTTTACAGTTTTAGAAACAGAAAGTGATAGATATTCAATAGTCTGTCAAAAGGTAATAACAGTTTCCCTTTGCTTAAAAGACTGTGATCTATGGGAAAGAAGTAGATGAAAAAAAAATAGCAAGGGAAGGTAGGGAAACAAGTGAAAGATATGTTACTTTAATGATTTATGTATTAAAGTCAAAAAATAATTCGACTGAATGATAAATGAAACACTAGACACTTGATCAGTCACTACAGACTAGGTAATAAAAATATAACCACAGAGGTAGTCTAGTGAATAAGTCAGAATAACGTTCTAACATTTTATCTTTGGATGAAAAGTCTTATATGTTCAGAAATAGAAAACTAAACACAACAGAATCAGAATTTAGGCCAGTCATTCTGTAGTTCATTCAAAGTATTTCTGTATTAGCTCCTTGAAATCAATCACTTTGCAGATTTGCACCCCAGAATTAACTTAATAATGTTCTGCAAACTGCTTAACATAGTTATTTCAGCATCCCTTTGATGAAAACCCCAACTTCCAACTCAAGCATGCAGCCTTTCAGAATCCAAGTTTAGTAGACCTCCTAGCAATAAGAAGAAATGACAAACACAGTGCCACCTGCATGACACAACAACGCTGTCTGGAGTGTCAATACTTTAAATATCATTAGCAATTAAGAACTTACATTCAAATATATTTTTAAAAGAAACTTAACTTTATCAAAGGAAAGAACCTTCAGAGGAACCAAGAGAGAATGCAGTTTTTGGTACTCTGATACATCTCAGTCAACAAATTTTAAATAATAAAATCAATCACAGGATTTTAGAGCTTGAAATAATTTTAACATCTGCAGTGTAGCAGAATGGGACAACTCAATTTGCTAAATTGAGCTGAATCTGGTTGAAGATTTCACTTCTCAATTAGAAGACTTTGCCATTGATTCAACGTGCAAACCTTTTTCAGCCAGCCCTAAATATAATTTTATCCAGTTTGCATCTTGAAGACATTTATATTTCTATTTAGGTGGTGAATGTCATTTGGAAGCAACTAATTAAATGCCAAAGAAGGCACTCAATAGCTGTACCTGCTAAAATATATAGCTAGGTAATTCCTTTAAAATGCCAGCTCTTCTAATAAGCTCTTGCCAGAATTTGAAAACCCAAGGAAGGTGTAGTTTTAAGTGCTTATAACCATTATCCACAGAAATACATATATTTAAAGAATACTTTCTAGGAACCCCTTAATGGAGAATTAAACCTGAATTTCTCGAGAAAGCTAGAAGGTTGAAGGAATTTAGTTTTTGATCATAAACACAGAGCAGCCCTGTAGTTTGCAGAACACATGCCAGTGCTTCAGACGCGACTCAATTACACAGGAGAATGAATGCACTGTTTTTCAAAGAAAGGATAAAATGGAAACTAATGCATAATTACAGGGGAAGAGGAAATTTCATTTCCAAATCCTTACAAGTATAATCAGTTAGAGTAGGTGTGAGTAAAACTCCGTACAGAGGCATCTCCCTTGTGAAGTTTCCAAGAGGCCTCGACTGCAAGGGAGCGGCCGTGCTCTGAGGCTGCCAAGGACCCGGGATCCGCATCAAGACTAAATAAATTCACATCCCAGCTCTGCCACGTACTAGCCAGGTAGACTTACTTTTCTGTACCTTCGTTTCCTCAGCTATAAAATGGAAATACGAATAGGACCAATTACAGGGGTATTGTGTGAATTAAATGAGTTAATATACGTGCAGCATTTAGAACTGTGCTTGGAACATAGGAAAGAGTAAGTGTCTTTCCTCTTCTTTTTTCTTTTCTTTCCCCCTCCTCCTCCCCCTCCTTCTCCTCCTTCATTTCTTCCTCCTCCTCCTCTCCAGTCCTTCACATAAATAAGGGAGCAGAAATGCTACTTAATTAGACATCTGTATTACTCGAAACTTAATATGATAAACACGCGAGTAGGAATATTTCAGTTGGAGATAAAATGCTATCTTTATATTAGTTCTTCTGAGTTTTTGTATTCAGCCATTTACAATGGTAAATCAATGCTATATCTTACTAAGGGGACCTGCACTCATTAGGAATCATTCTCTTTTTTCAGATTTTTTCAGTTTCTTTTCTCCAAATTATTTACAGAGCTTAGAATTTTCACTCAACCCTGAAGGCTAATAAAACTTCTCCAATCAAACGACCAGCTTAAAATTTGCAGAGGCTCTACCTAGACCTAATCTAAATGTAGCAGGAAACACAATGCACAACTGAGATTTATCAAGAGTGATTTAGCAGACTGGAACTCAGTTTGCATCCTGTGAATGAGAATCCCTGTCGTGTTCCTTTGGTGTCCAGCTGCACAGAAGTATTTTATGTTTTCATATCAAAGATGAAGGAAAATCTCCTGGAAAGTGAATATATAATCATGTCAGCTATGGATTCCACTAAGAAAATCAACTACTTTAACTCAAAGAAATATCCCAGGAAGACTCAGAGCCAAGGTAATCCAATATCTAAAGAAGATGATGTATGTAAAGGCAGAGTCTAGCTACGCATTGACTGCTTTGAAAAATGTCACCCTCATTTCTAGAAAATACAGACCTCTAAATTAAAATGGTTTTAAGAACAGCCAATTAAATCAAGAAAGAAAATGTGCTGAATTTCTTTGCAATAATACATAGCAATTTATAAAAATGTCTTAGCTTGCATTGAAAAAAATTCTCAACAAATGTGAGAAAACATTTAAATTAGGCATCCTTTTTCATTATTACCTCAATCTTGCAAAAATGTTAAACTGGAGGAGGAGGAGGAGGACGATGCTGAATTCTGTTTTCAACACGTTTAATTAACTAATGAAGTTGGATTTAAATTGGCAATCCTTCCTACATCTCCATATTCCATAAAATAAAAAGCAACGATAGCATGTTATCTTAATAAAGTTGCTGTAAAAAGTAATGTGTGATATCCCTTAAGTACTCTTCGACAGGAACATTTGTCTTAACACTGGTCAGGTTGGTCTGCTCTAACTGCACTTTTAGGAAAAGTGCTTTATAAACAAACCTAGCTATGAAAAGAGTTCCAATGTATAGACATATTTAAGTCTTATTGTGATATTTTGGAATTCTGATGGGTACCTGATGCATATTAATGATCTAAATATCATCTGAAAATCCAATAGTCAACTTTTCTAGTATGACAGAAAAGAAGAAAAGTCCTCCATTTCAATCTTGGAATTTACCTAACTTGATGTCTCAGCAACATAAGATAGTTTTAATGCATTGCATTAAGAAAATCTTCAAAGTTTTATGATTCCTTGCTGCATTAAACAAAACTAGGGATTTTCCTTGGGATAGTTGGTAATATTCTAGAAAACTATTTTGCAAAATGTATTCCACAAAACATTAAGTCATTGAGATGCTATGTGTAAAAAGTTTTTATGACCAAATAGCAGAGAAATGTCAGGTCCTAAATCTTTATTACGGTCTTGAAGTTTCTTTAGAATCTATGCTCTCTGAAAGCAGGGAATTTGTCTAAACCTTTTTCACTACCATAGCAGCAAGCATGTAACAATCCCTTGCAATTAGCAGGCACTAGGCAGGAATAAATGAATGAATTCACGAACGAACAGTAAAAGTTTTAAACAGTTTTCCAGAAAATAAATCTCTTTCATTTTCTTTCACCCAGAGTATCTCATACCTGGGATTCATCACATGAATCTTTTGTTTCTTCTGTTAGCATTATGGAATATTTTAGTCATATTAAAGAAAAAAAAAAGAGAAGACAGCATGGAGAATAATATAACAAACACACATGTGACCACTACCCATGTTAAGAATTAAATGTAACAAATACAACAGAAGCCTCTGGGTACCCCTCCTCCATTTCATTCATCTCATACTATACACCCTCTCTCAAAATGAGGTAACCCCAACATGAGGACTTAGGTTCACTAACATCCTGCACTGAGAAATTTTGAATCAGGGGATTGCTAAAGTCCCTTCAAGCACCAAGATTTTATTTCTAGCGTGTATATGTGGCAAATGGTCATCTGTGAAGCTATCCACTTACTGCATTAATACAATAATGAATAAGAAATTAATGAAATAAAACACTTTGCTACAGAAGCAAGACAAGGGACAAACGATGAAATAATGATATATATGAAGAGGCTAAGCAGCTTCTCTTTTAAGTGGACTGATCTAAAGATATAGATATATAGTAACCTAAGAAAACACAGAAGTAATTGTTACTTGACCTAGATTGAGTAATTTAGGAACTCTTCTCTACAGTTATAGAGAAAAACATCCCTAACAATGTATACATTGGATTCTGACTTAGGATATCATCTGGGGCTGCAAAAGTAAAATTGTGTCTAGGTCAGTGTCACAGGGTACCCACGTTTACGTAAGAGATGCTGCTAAGAAGAGGAAATCCCCTTCCTGAGCTGAATAAACAATTACTAATAACACATCTCTTTTATGGAATCCAGCATTCTACGATAGAGCCACACATATAAATATGAACTAACATAATTTAATAGGAAAAGAACTATTTTTAAATTTTTAGTAAATATCTTTCAAAGCCTTGATAGTCACATGTGCAACTAATAAACCTAGGACTACAGCAACCAGGCATAGCAAGATGTGTGGATACATTTTCACTTTATAATTGGTCATTGGTGTCTTGTAGTTTTATAGGCAAATACAAAGATTAGAATTTCATTCCACTATTGAAACAATTTGACTTTTCAAGCCAACTGCTGAATTCTTCCTATGTTACATACCAACAGGGAAAGAAATATAACCTTACTCTATATTTAGAAGCCCACAAGTCCCTTTTCATATTTAAATAGATGAAATAGATTAGTGTCTACAAATTTTTATAAAAGAAAAATATCAGTTCCTACCTCCATTATCTTTTAGATGTAGAGCTATCTTGGTATCATCTGGAAGAGAAAAGTCAAAGTTATAACAGAAAAAATTTTAAGGTGCACAAATCTTAAGACCAGTAATTGTCTACTTATGCCTTAACTATAACAGGAATAGATTTTGATATTTTACTGAGTAAATTTCTAGGGCAGTGAGAGCAGGTCTTAGGTTATATGATGTAGTACTAAACTTTCTTCACTGAGATTGCAAGATGGAGACTTCAGTAAATTATTATATGACTCTTAAGAGCTGTGGGAAAAGTACACTGTTATAATTTTAACTTAAAATACATTTATTTTAATTTTCTAAAATGACATATTGTAATTAGACTCTACAGTCTTTATTTATTTTAAAAATCAAGATCAATAGAATTCCAAGTTAATTGGAATAGTAAATATTTGTCTGTATTTACAAATTCAACTTCAAAAGTTAAATGCTTACTCATTGCTAACAAATATGACCAAAATCATATATGAAAAGATCTTGTCCTATATGAACAAAATGTAGAATGTGCTTTTTTATATTTCAGTGGTATATTTCATTCTAAAGGATAGGATTCAAATTACAAAAATACTTTTCTCAGGCTATATAACAACCCAAAATAAGATGGATTAAAATATAACATTGGTTTTAAAAGCAATAAAATATATTTAGCAGCTAGCTGTCCTCCACCTCACTTTATCACTTTATTCCAGTTAACTTTTAATATCCAATTAAATTTCAATTAAAAGATTCAAGTTTAATGTAATATCTTATTTAAATGAAAGCAAGGTTTATGAAAGTAAACAAATAAGACCATGTTTTCCCCCTAAAAGCTTACTCTTGGCCAAGTGGTCTCACATTTCTCCCTAGCGGTACCTTTCAGAATCGATGGTTAACAAATTTAGGCTAATATACCTTCTTCCCCCAATGAATTGTGCTCATGCATTAATGTTCTTTAGTATTTTTGCCTTTCCTGGTAAAGGAAATGTTTTTCAAGTACAATTTCTGTGTCATACACAGTGCCTCTCTACAGGTTATAGACCAGCATATTTTATTGACTGTATCCAGGCAAATATTAATAGAATTGCATATAAGTAGGATTACCTATTGTTCAGAATCCAAAACCAATGGACATTTTCTGTGCATTTTGCCTTTCAATCCTGTGATTAAAATGTTGACTACCGTTATTACAAAGTTTAGCAATATGAAAGGAAGTCTTTATTTCTTTTCTAGGGAGTACTAGTAGCCAGGATCACTCTGAAAGACTAAATCTCAATAAAAGGCATCCATACATTAACAAAAACCCAGCACATATTTTTATTCCAATATAATTTTGTCTTTTCCCTTTTAGACATCCCTAAGAAATCCAGTTTGCCAAAGAATAACTTTCTCCCTGGAGAGCTTCTCCAGTGCATGTCAACACAGGGAGTTTTCCCTCCTTCAGTAATAAAGCAAAAGTATCTCCAGGGCACCTTCTGTAGGCAGGCTGGTGGGCAGCCGGGGTGTCGCTGCTCTTCTGGTGGTCGTCAGGACCCTGAATTGTGTGCTTGTTGCTCGTAGGGTGGTGGTTTGAGTAGAACGTTCCACTGGCTCTGTGGTGTCACAGAGCTTCTCTTTTGACTGATAAGAGAAACAAAGGGGAAGACAATTTGAGTGATCATACATATGTTTTAAAATTATATCAAAGAAATTGGGCTGTAAAGCACAAAAGTCTCTCAAATAAAGATGAGGAATGCATTATTTTTGTACAGGACAATAGTTATAGATTTTACTAACTTATAAAGTATATAAAATAGACAAGAGAAAACAATTGAATGTTAGAAAGCATTTCCATCTTTAGATATTTGGATTCCATCATTTCTGCTGTTAACCTTTCATATTACTGTTTATCTTAACCTAAATTTTATATCAATATATTTATAAAAGACATGATGGGAAACGTTCATACTAGAAGAAAAACATGCGCATAAAGATAAGGTTTAAAACATGCTTAGGTGTGTGAAGAAAGAATGTATTCCATTCACATCAAATTGGTAATGCTAAATTTTAAAAATGTGGTAACTGCCCCATACTACTTTATTGTTTGAAAAATAATCCACCACAGGATGAATGGATATTTAAAGTTAAAATTTTGTTTTCCTTTATGAAATATTCAAAACCACCCAAGCAAAGGATTGAACAGCACTCAGGTAATCACTTAGTCTATCTTCTCCTTAGCAGAGCTACATGAGGAAAAGGTGCATATCGTATTGTTCATTTATAGCCCACAAGAATAAATAATATGACATTTACCAGTAACAATCTCCAACATGCAAACTTTCATGGTTTAGAAGTTGGCGTTTCTCCCTACCTCTTTGTGCTTCAAAGGACTCCATCCCTCTGGTGGGCCTTGAGTAGAAGATAACTATTCTGTACATGGATGGTACTTACCCACATTTGAAAATTATTATTGAATAAATACCTTTCTTAAACTTCTCTTGTCATTAGTGAAGTACAATTCACCGTACTGCTGGCTCAGGAAGAGCTCCCAAGATGGCTTCCTTGTCACTAACTAAATATGATACAGCTTATTCCCTCCTTCAACAACCTAGCGACCCATTCAATTCCCCAAACTTTAGTTCCTGCATCTTCTCAGCTCAGTGATCT
The DNA here is from genome assembly GCF_965194805.1 of Balaenoptera borealis. Taxonomy (NCBI): domain Eukaryota; kingdom Metazoa; phylum Chordata; class Mammalia; order Artiodactyla; family Balaenopteridae; genus Balaenoptera; species Balaenoptera borealis. The sequence goes on along the minus strand of NC_138866.1, from coordinate 170,123,031 downwards.
CATGATCTCCTGCTTGACTCCCCTTATTTATCATCCCATACCCTGGGCCTTCTCTGTGGTTGGGAATGCTTTAGTTCTGAAATCATAAATTCAGTTATCCTATTTTCAGTCTATCCATGTAGCTGTTCACTCACATTCTTCTTATCCTGTGATTATGTAAAAAGCCCAAGCACAATGATTTTCTCCCTTTAGTCTCCTTTTTTCCATCACTTCAACCTCTCTTTTCAATACCTTTAAGCATGTTGCCCCCTTTTTTTTTTTTTTCCACAACACCTTCTTAGAAAATCTGCAGTACTGAATATAGTAAAAACTCTGCCTTTTCCAGGCCTGAGCTGGAGAGCAATCCTATAGCCTCCCACTGGGAGCTCCACAAACTTACCTCCTGCACGCCCAGCGGGGGCCTTCTGTGCTGCCTGGCAATACTGCCCTGCTTTGCTCATCTCCTCTCGAATTATCCTCAGTATCAATTTCAAACCCTCTCCACTCTACTTAGAACTGCCATCCCATAATGCCTCTACCAATTTTATCCTTGGGCTCACTTTTTATTTCTTTGATAAGAGTCATCAGTAAGAATTCTTTAAATTTATTTACAAATCACCATCCTTACTTGAACCTGGACTGACCTGTCCTTCCTCCTCCTGTTAGGATGGATGGGGTCTATGGTACACAGCTGTTCTCTCAATCTCTACTCTGGCCCAGCTCAGCCCACCTTCTCAGCCATTGTCAACCTGCTCATCTGACCCCCTCCTTGCTCTTCAATATTTCATCTCTAATTCCCGCCTGCCTTGTTATCAGCAGCACTTAAACATACCCCAGCATGTCCAATCTTATGTTAAAAACTCCGTCTTCGTTCCTCTCCACATCCATCCCAGCATCATCCTGCTTTTCCTTCCATTCAGTCAGAATTCCAGAGAGACTGATCAGCCTAGGGCTTCTCAGACTCCCACAAACTTGTTTTTACCCAATCCAACTTAATTGAAACTCTCATACCAATGTTTTGAAATACCTCCTTATCTACTAAATCTTCCATGTACACTCTTGCTATCTCATTAGCGTTAGGCACCGCGTGTCCACTTTCTAATCTTCGATTCTGTGACATACACTCATCAGTTTTCTGATTCCTGTCTAACAACTCCACCTCCATTCCTTTCTGTCCCTTAAGTGTTGGTGGTTCTTATGCATCTTTCCTGACCTGTCTTTTCTCTATATGCATCGTCACTAGCAATCTCCTCCATACCTATGATTTCAATTAACATCTTTATGTTAATTATGCATAAATCTCTTATCTCCAGTCTACTTTCTTCTCTTGGATTTTAGGCCCAAATATTCATCTATTGACTTACACGCATGTGGATGTCACAGACATCTCAGGCTCAGTAAGTCTAAGAGGGAACTTGTCACACATTATTCTCCTCCTGTGGTTCTATTCTCAAAAACAGTATTATTAATCACCGTAATGTTTAAGCTAAAATCCCGAACTTGTTTTGCTTATGGCAGTAAAGGCAGACTACAGACCTTAAACGGTCCTCCTGCCACAATACAAGTGGATTCTGGATAAAACACGAATTTTAAAGCATTACGAGGATTTTCGGGAAGTAAAGAAAATCTCTGAGGGGGCCTTTCTTTTGCCTCTCCCACAAAACAAAATAAAGCAAAAGTTGTGTGCTATAAAGAAAAGTAGGAACAATATACATTAGGCAAAGTAAAAACACACGGTTTGCTCTGAGGGTAAAAATGTCAAAAATTAATTAAGCTCTAAGGAGATCAAGGCTTCTACCAGAAGTAGATGAGGGAGATAAATCCAAACCTCTCCTCCCAATATTAAGGCAGGAACACATGGTGTCCCCTAAAGCCCTCAGGTTCCCATCATCAAAACTTCTTTGGTGAAAGCATCACCTATTTACATGCTAGGGATTCCCATGGAATAAGATCAAACAAATGCACTTCTAATTAAAGGACACAGAAAGAAAAAGAGTAGTCTGACAAAGAGCCAGCAAAAACAAAGAACAACATAATTATACTAGCAAAACCTTTTACATAGTAGGGGTATCCAATATGGGATATATAAAAATTATATATGAAATATTTAAAGAAATGAAAAGTAAAATTTAAAAACGAACTAGTACCACAGACTATAAAAATGACTTGGAAGAGTTAATAAAGATTTAAATTTTAGAAATGAAATATATATTTGTGAAATTACTACCTTAATGGACAGGTTCAACAGCAGATTAAACAAAAGGAAGAGAGAATTAATAAACTGGCAAATAGATCTGAAGGAATCCCCAGGATACAGCATAGAGAAATAAGAAAATAGATGATATAAAAGAGAGGTTAAAAGATAGAAGGAAGTGATGAGAAGGTCCTATCTCCAAAGAGCTCAGAAGGTAAAAATAAAGAGAATGAAGACAGTCTGACTGAATAGTATATTTATCACATGTCCGGAATTTTCACCATAATCTTCTTTGCTATAAATATCTTTGTCACATGCATTTTTGCTGAAAATATTTTTGCCACATAACTAATTGGCTGTAAGGCAATTTTGCCATAAAAGATAAAATAACTGGCTGACGGTTTGGTTTGATATACACAATACAAAAATCATGACAGATGGTGATGATTTGCCCCAAGAGTTGGTTTCTTCTTTTGAAACACACTACATGGGAGGAGAAAGAGGCCGAGGGACTTGAAGGCACAGAAGTGAAACCATGTTTCCCACAGAACTTTGTAATGTCTGTCAATGGACATGTGACAAAATGCTAAGAACAAACAACAGTGCAGAGGCTTTCACAACACAGTACAAAGCTCAGTTATAAACATGCATCCCAGTATTTGGAAATTGATACCTTTCCTAAGGAAGGAAGAAATTTTAGTGAAAATAACATTGGGATGCTGAACAAGGAGACAAATAAATAAACAAAAAAAAAAGTGTAATATGATGAACAAAAGACTTGGAAGGCAAGTGCTTAGGTACAACCCACAGAATAAAGTCAGTTATTTGCACAGTATTGTCATTAGTCTACATACACGTTAAATGTATTCAGATATTTTGTATTTTGCAATAAAGTCTTTTTAATTTTGTTATTCATTTTTCATGTTTCATTATGTCCTTTCTAACGTCTCTCTTTTATTTTTCGTTGTTTTATCTTTTACGGCAAAATTGCCTTATGGCCAATTACTTATGCAGCAAAAATGCTTGTGGCAAAGATGTTTATGGTAAAGAAGCTTATGGTGGAAATACCTAGAACCCATTTATCAAACTTCATACCCAAGCAATTAGAAGACACACATCTTTATTGAGCACATGTAGATCATTTGTACAAATTACTCATTCATTATTCCATTAAAAGTTCCAACCAATTGTAAAGATCAGTATCATATAGAATGTGCCCTCTGACAATTCAATTAGGTAAGAAATCAATAATAAAAAGATGAAATTTAAAATGGAGAAAAGACAGCCTCTTCAATAAGTGGTGCTGGGAAAACTGGACAGCTACATGCAAAAGAATGAAATTAGAACACTACCTAACACCTTACTCAAAAATAAACTCCAAATGGATTAAAGACCTAAATGTAAGACCAGACACTATAAAACTCTTAGAGGAAAACATGGGAAAAACACTCTTTGACATAAACCACAGCAAGATCTTTTATGACCCACCTCCTAGAGTAATGAAAATAAAAACAAAAATAAACAAATGGGACCTAATTAAACTTAAAAGCTTTTGCACAGCAAAGGAAACCATAAACAAGATGAAAAGACAACCCTCAGAACGGTAGAAAATATTTGCAAATGAAACAACAGACAAAGGATTAATCACCAAATATACAAACAACTCATGGGGCTCAGTACCAAAAAAACAAACAATCCAATTAAAAAATGGGCAGAAGACCTAAATAGACATTTCACCAAAGAAGACATACAGATGGCCAAGAGGCACATGAAAAGATGCTCAACATCACTAATTAATGGAGAAATGCAAATCAAAACTCAGAATGGCCATTATAAAAAAATCTAGAAACAATAAATGCTGGAGAGGGTGTGGTGAAAAGGGAACCCTCCTGCACTGTTAGTGGGAATGTAAATTGATGCAACCACTATGGAGAACAGTATGGAGGTTCCTTAAAAAACTAAAAATAGAACTACCATATGACCCAGCCATCCCTCTACTGGGCATATTCCCTGAGAAAACCATAATTCAAAAAGAGTCATGTACCACAATGTTCATTGCAGCACTATTTACAATAGCCAGGACATGGAAGCAACCTAAATGTCCATCAACAGATGAATGGATAAAGAAGATGTGGCACATATATACAGTGGAATATTACTCAGCCGTAAGAAACAAAATTGAGTTATTTGTAGTGAGGTGGATGGACCTAGAGTCTTTCATACAGAGTGAAGTAAGTCAGAAAGAGAAAAACAAATACCATTAACGCATATATATGGAATCTAAAAAAAAAAATGGTACTGATGAACCTAGTGATAGGGCAGGAATAAAGACGTAGACATAGAGAATAGACTTGAGGACACGGGGCAGGAGGGGGAAGCTGGGATGAAGTGAGAGAGTGGCATGGACATATATACACTACCAAATGTAAAATAGATAGCTAGTGGGAAGCAGCAGCATAGCACAGGGAAATCAGCTCAGTGCTTTGCGACGACCTAGAGGGGTGGGATAAGGAGGGTAGGAGGGAGGCTCAAGAGGGAGGAGATATGGGGATATATGTATGCATATGGCTGATTCACTTTGTTGTACAACAGAAACTAACACAGTATTGTGAAGCAATTATACTCCAATAAAGATCTATTAAAAAATAATAAAATTTTTAAAAAAAGTAAAAAATAAAATAAAATTTCCATAATTCAGAAATGTGATATAATTCATAATCCAATGTAAATTCAGTAAGAATATTGACAAGATTGATTGACTGATTGATTGATTACAGATCTTGCAAGTTGAGTCTAAAATTTATATGAAGAACAAAAGCCCCAAAGTTGTCAAAACGCTTGTGAAGATGAAAAAGTAAGGAGGTTTGATCTATAAACAACAATATTTCTTATGAAGCTATAGTAATTAAGACAGTGTAATATACAATGTATCCATTCTTCCAAAAATCATTTGGATCATGTCACCCCCTTAATTAAAACCCTCCAGATAGCTTTCTCTTGCCTTTAAGATAAGGCCCAAACTCCTTCAATGTTTACCTCACCAGTCTCATCTCTCACCACTCTTCTTACCTTCAGTTACCCTTCAGAAGTCATGTTAAATATCATCTCCCCAAGCAAACGTTCCCTTGTCCTATTTAACAAGACCACGCACTCAGAGTTTTTTGCCTGTGTGGCTCTCTAAGGGCTGTCCTTTGTTCGGTGTCTGTCTCCCCTGCTACACGCATTTCTCACACTTTTACACTAGCAGTGCTTAGAGCAGTACATAATAAATGCTCATATTAGGATTTGCACTTATTGAATAAATTCATCTCACAAGATCAGAAGGAAAACTTAACACTGGTTTTAGGCACAGAAAATGGACTGGACTTGGTGACCTTGTTTAGTTACCTGTAACAGAAGGATAGAATTGCTCACCATAAAGCAAGTAATGTTGACGATTTACTTACAGAATAAAAAGGAAACATTGAATATTATAGAATGTACTAGATTCTGAGCTCCTTAGGAAGAGAGGGTAATTTTTTTAAAAAATCTTTGTGATTTTAGTGCTTAGCACAGGCCATAGAACATGATTAAATTCCCCACAAATATCTTTAGGAGGGCTTAGAATATGACGGATTCTTCTCTATAGCTTATGTTTCATGGTGGGCCCACAGTAAAGCAAGAAAATGACGTTGTCTGAATTACCCTCTTGATCTTTACACAGCTATTCAATTTCAACATTTTTAACTGAGGTAACTGTGATTACAAGAAAGAAACATCAACCTGAAAACACAACTATGACTCTATCAATATATTTTCTTTTTGAACTACTGTTGTTAAATAAGTGAAATGAAATAGATAAATGAGTATTTATTACTGTAATTCCCCCCAAACAACTGTCAAAAAGTTGATTAAAGCTGCGTTGGCAATACTGTACTTAAAGTTCAAGAATATCCTGAAAGACGTATTTTTCAAGATATTTATGAGGCATCATAAATAAAAACTAAATTAAAAAAAAGGCTCTAGTAACTAGGATTGCCTAAGAGTTCTGAAAATAGGTCTTTGACAAGGTTTGCTTTACTAAATGAGAAAAGTTATAGAAGTTTTAATGGTTTTTATTCAAAATTCAAACCCTAAAACTTAACAAAGGGAGAAGAAACAAATACTTTTCTTTCTGAATTTTATAGGATATTTTTATGTGACTCTGAAATGACAGTGTAAATGCAATTCACTAAAAAATTTTAAATAGGTTAAAATCCATTCTGCAATTTTATTCACTTGCTTGAATTACTTCTTTGCATCATTGTCTCCATCATGTTTGCCTGAGACTTAACCGTTTCCATGTTAGACCATGTCTACCTTCTTCTATCATGCCAATTTGCTGCAATCAATCTTTCCCCCCGTTCCACTGATTTTGTTATTTGAGCAAAAAAGATGAACAATGGCTTCCTAGATCTCAAAAAGCAGCAAATGTTTAAGAGAACTGCCCTTTGCTCACAGAGACTTAAGTCCTGGTTCTACTATTGCTGAGTCACACACCTAATTCCTGACACTCTCTCCACCCCCTTCCCCAACATCTCCCCTCACCCTTCTGTCTTCTCCTCTTGGTCCTGTGGAGGCAATAACAGCTCTGACCTCATAGGATGGGTATGAGAATAAATTGAGATAATACATGTGGAGTTAAACCCAACATCTGGTACATATAAGGGCTCAGTAACTGATGGCCCTTTTTATTAAATGAGATACCATTTTCATTAAGTTGCAGCAACAATACATGACAGCTTGGTCCCAACAATCTTGTCACAATAAAGCACATGTGTACCTCTTCAGGGCATCCGCTGTCTACCCAGTCCTGCCGATGGCGATCAAATCCACTGGAACATCTTCAGAGAAGGCCACGTTGCAGATCAGAAACGAAAGTATGGGGTGCAGCGTGGGGGTAGAAATTAAAAGAAAAAGATCGGTAAGTAGTTAATTCTCAAATCTGCACAACATCAACTTTCTTCTATAGAACTGTTAGCTGGAGCAGTGGAGAAGCATTTACGGAGTTCTGCGCAACGGCCTACTCCTTAGGTAATCATATCGTTATGGTTGCACGTGGCAACAAATCACTCCACTGAGGCTCACTGCACCGGGCAGAACACCTGGATGCCCACGCAAAGGTGAGACAGTAGCTATTCTATGAAGTTGGCTTTTCTTTTCCTCATACATATGTATTTTTCATCATCACAACATGTGGATAAAATCTTTTGCAGGTATTTTTCAGATCTTTTTATTTGTTTTAGTTAAATTTTAAAATTTAAGACCTGCAGTCACACAAACTCTTTCCCTATTGTGCAGTAAAAGCTTAGTAACTCAGCCGGTTTGGGGTGTTCAAACCCACACATTCCAAAGAAAGAACTGGCCCTTGCCCAGCTCCTGGGAGATCACATCTAATCCCCTGGAATATCCTGCCTGATGAAAGTGTCTTTGTATATCTTGGGTCTTGGGCTATGTTAGATCATACTAACAATATGATTTATGGTGAATGTCTGTTTTTATTCGCCTGGAGCCCTGGGCCATGTTGCATCAGTTTGACCCCTGGGGGGGCTGGAGATGAGAGATAAAGTTAATCATGCAGAATTTCATACCTATGTGATGGCCCTCAGTAAAAATCCTGGGCAATGATGAGCCTGGATAAGCTTCCTTGAGTGGCAGTACTTGGTGTGTGTTTTCACAAAGAGTTGCTGGGAGAATTATGGGCCAACTCCACTGGGGGAGGACGACTGGAAGCCGTGCCTGGTCACTCCTGGACTCTGCCCTACTTTCCTTCCCTTTGCTGACTTTATTCTGTATCCCTTTGCTGTAATAAATGGCAAACTTGAGCATACAGCTTTTCTGAGTTCTGTGAGTCCTTGTAGCGAATCAGTGAAGTTGAGTGTGTTCCTGTGGATCCCTACCAGAGCTACGATTAGGTCATGTCTAAAAGGTCAAATTCAGCAAGCACTGGGTTGATGAGATTTTGCTCACTCCCACTCTCTTTCTTGACTCAAATCATTTTCTGCCCTCCCGACCTATCCAGCTACAGTTCATTCACTTTTCAAGACCCGGAAATTACTACCCAGAGCCCACTCGGATAAAGCTTCAGCATTGCTGTGATCACCTCTCACTTTACTATTTAACTTTTCTCGTTTATATAAAATTTCATGGCTTTATGTCTTATTTACCAAACTTGATTGTGAACATTTTAAAGTTAGGGCCAGTGTTATATTTGATCATACCTAGTATATCTGACATATGATTTCTTTTTCATATTAGAAACTTTAAATATTTTTACCAGTTTATGAAAATTAAGGATTTGCACTGACCCTGAATTTTAATATATTAATATATATACTTATATATAATATATATGAATCCATATTAATAAATATTAATCTAAATAGATATTTATCTTTTTTTCAAAATAAATGGAGGCTTTTTGTCATAGTTTCTTATAGGCTGCTCAACTTTAGTCTTATTTTTCTTATAGTGCTACTTTACAACTTTTTTTTTCACTTGTTTTGCAATGAATCTACATGATGGTTTTTTAATAAGAATCCCTGCCAGAGATCATGTACCATGGCATGAATGAGCACAATTTAATCAAGTGTAATGTGAAAACAGCTCGACTATCAACAAAAAAGACCATATTTATCATTCTGCCTGGACATGATCTGTTAGAGCTCAGCTATTTTACACCTACCATCTGTGTTGAACAAGCTTAAGTGTGGAATAAACATCAGTGTGTGATCTGGCATCCTGAGTTTGAGAATCCCCAGTTGGTCAAGGCTATCTCTGGTTACCCAAAGAGATTCTGACATTTAGAGTCCAATTCCAGATGAATTAGATGGCTATTCCCTCTTTTTTCTTTTTCTTCCCTTCAAGTTTACTTAAATATTGAAAAGTATACTGACATTCTCTTCTGCAAGATGGGAATATATCGATTTTCTACGAAGAATATATTTTGGGAGCCATCTGACAAGTTATTAAATGCAACAGATAATTTTTAAAATGCAGTTTATCTTTACTTACTCCATTCTAGATGTATTCAAAGCCAGTGGGAAATAGCAACTTTTAGCTTATAACAAGACAGTACCAAATCTTAAATTTATGAGTCAATTTTATCTTAAGTAATTAGTCCCTTAAATTATTACATTAATCCCAGAGAAAAGTACAGAAACACTGGTTTGCTTGAGTTATTAAATAATCTCTCAATTATAGTGTGTGAAATTAGGTTCTACTGAAAATATGTAATTCAATTAAGTAATCCATTCATTTATTTATTCACACTGCAGCTTACTAACTGCTAGGGTGGGAAGGATTGAGAATGGCAAAACACAAATAAGGTTTGGTTTGAAAAATTCATAAATTTTTGTACCTTACGGCGCCTTAAAAAATGAACACAACAGAACCCTGTCTTTTCAGCATTTTATCTTATAACCCAGTAGTTTAAATAACATCGAAAACCTATTATAAATAAAAGGGTGTGTGTGTGTGTGTGTGTGCGCGTGTGTTGTATAAATCATTAAGAAAAGCTACCTTTCTATTATTTCTGAATTCTAAATAAATAAAAAATCACTTTTGAGAACACTTTCCTCTCTCCACTGAGCTGCTGTGTTGTTTTTCTAAAACATCACGACATTAACCATGTCATGCTCCAGAACGTTGATTTCCAGTGTTCTCAGGGAGGCTCTCCTGACCTGGAATCATCTGGTGTTCCTGCTGAAATGCAAATTCCTGGATCTAACTGGATAAGATTCTCCCACAACTTGGGCCCAGTAATTTTCACTGTAAACAGGTGCCCCAGGTGATCCTCACCACACTGAAATGGGAAAACCACTGACTTCCTGTAAGACATGTCAATACTGCAGGCCCCTTCACACTCCACCAGCCCATCTCCTGCGCCTTATTACAGCTCCCTGAAAGTGTTGTACTCTTTCAGTCTCTGCCTTTGAACACGCTATTACATATGTCTGGAATACCTTCCTTGTCTCTAATTAGTAAACCCAATTCAACTCAAGACTTACCTCCTCCCAGCAGCATTTCGTTTTCCTCTCACCCAGAAGAGCTAGCACACCTTTTTCAATGCCCCTCAATACCAAGTGTTAGTGTTTATTATTACTTGGTTGCTTTTAAGCTTCTTGTACTCACAAGACTTTGGAGGGAACATGGTTCAAATGAAGATTCTGGGCTCATACTGCTCGAGTTACAATTTTGGCTTGGGCACCAAATAGGTATGTGATCTTAGGCAAGTTATTTTTCCTATGTAAGCTGGTTTCCTCATCTATAAAACGAGGTAAGGGAGGTTAGGTAAGGATTAAAAGTAGACTGTTTGTTGTATAGTCAACATTTAGTAAATATCAGCTGTTTTTAATACCTAAGGAATGTCTTTGTAGAATGTATGTAGCAAGGTTGACAACTGTTGAAAATGAGTAAGTAGAACTTCAACTGTATAGATAGGATTTAGAAAATGTTTAGGAATTAATGCTGTGTCCCATGTTAATGTGAAATGTGTTTTACACTTAAAGTCCCTTATCATCATATTTGGGAATTAGTATTATAGAATCTTGTGAGAGAAAATCTAAGTTGCTTTCAAATATGGAGCACATCTTTATTCAATATTTGTTAATAGAGGTTATGTGGTTTTGTAAATATTCCTTAAGAATTGATTTTGACAGTCTGAGCTCCTAACTACAATAGATTTCCAATGTTTTTATTTTCAAGTTATTCCCTTCTTCTCACTATTACCTAATTCCAAAACAAATCATTAGAGAGCTCTACTTCAAGTTAATTGTATTATTTTCCACTCAGTTTCAATGGGATGTTGATTTCAAAGCCCTCAGGAGCCATATTAAGTGAACCCCATTTAATAAGGCAGCCTAGAAAAGAATTCTCCTAGCTTGCAGTGTCTATCCAATCATGAGATTAAAGCGTAAATCTCATCACATCTCTAACTTACCTGTTTTGTGGAAAGAGTTTCAGAAATAAAACTTATTTTGCAAAGGTAATATATACAGATGAAGAAAATAGAGTAAATGTTAAAATACATACACAAGGATTAAAAATGAAGTCCATGTCTTTCTACACAATTGAACATGTGTCATTTCACCAGTGAGATGAAATATCTACAAAAGTAAATTCAGGAGAAAAACTTCATAGAACCCCAAGACCCAGTTAGGAATTAGTTTGGAGATCGGGGGTCAGCATGTGTTTTTTGTAAAGAACAAGGTAGTAAATACTTTAGACTTTGTAGGCTATATAGTTTCTGTCCTAACCACTCACCTCTGCGGTTGTAGCTCAAAAGCAGCCACAGACAAATGCATAAAGAAATGGGTGTGGCTGTGTTTCAATAAAACTTTATTTACAAAGCCAGGAAGTGGGTCCAATTTGGCCCACTTGCTGTAGTTTCCTGACCTGTTATCTAAAAATAAAGATCTTTAAAATTCTGAAGACTAGACTACCTCATCAAAATGTCTGATGATTTAAATGGTCCTTGCAGCCTTGGGTGTACTTATTGGCATGCTATCTTAATGGAAAAATCAATTGCACATTTAGTAAGTTTTCTTGCCATCGTCTGCAAAAGTGTGAAAAATGATCCTCCAGCATCAAAAAAATGGAAAATGCTTAAAAAAGGAAGTATTTTAGAAGAGAAACAAGTATAATGATAAACATCTGTGATTATAACTAACTAATAACATATTTATTTTACCATGAGTCTGGAGCGTAAGATATGGGAAAATCAATTTGTTTTGAAATACTGAAAAAATTTCATTGGAAAGGTAGGTCATAAAATTTACAATGTTGATTACAATCATCATTATTATCAATAGAATATTAGAAAAAAATCATATCTCATTTCCCATATGGGGCATGCTTGTTCCTAATTGGCCTCAGGCATGAGATGGATGATTTTACTTCTAAAAACATTTCTCCTAAAATCAAGAAACTTGAGCTTAAAGTTTTTCAGAATTTTCATGCCTGAACCACTCAGTACAAAGAGCTCTGGGAATGACAGATGAATTTAAGCACACAGTAATCGATTACAGAAACAGTATTATAGGACAAATTATGAAATTTCACATCATTATAATATGCAAGGGTATGCAGCATGTTTTCTTTTAATAAAAGCCCTTGATATTAGTTGTAGCTCAGAATCATAATCCAATGCCAACAAGAATAGTTATCTGCAGAACGCAGGAACTTTGCTTTGGAGATGAGTTTTGGATGGAAAACTGGGGTCAAATCATCTGATATCTGATATCCAGAACCTTGTCATTTTACAGCTGTGGCATCTTGCAGAGCTGCAGGTTTTATAAAATAAAGGCTTAATTTTTCTTTAGATTTCTAGAATCTAGAGCAGCCCTAATATGTGTTTAAAAGTATAACACCAGGGTCTTTTATCCTTCCAATTCTTTTATCTCATTAAAAAAACTCACATCTTATTTCTCTTTCCTTCCAAACTATTGGTTCAAAAGATTGTTTTTTAACTTTTTGGTTTTTATTTCCCCTATCTTTCAATGAAAAATATTTTCAAAAAGGAAAATAATTTTTGTAATTGGCTTTCCATGCTGGAGTTCTTTCTTCCTCTGAGTGTCATCTCCTGATTACAAGTCTGTTTTCAGTTTTGGAATGTGTAAGGTAGGAAAGAATTGATGCTGGGAATGAAGCTACATTATTTAGGCTTATCTGGAAATAAGCTGATCTTTTCAAAAATCATTATGATTAAAAGGCACTATTAAAAAAAAAAAGGCACTATTGATGTTGGCAAAATATCCTCATTTATGCACTGTTAATACTTTAAGGGAATGAAGGGCATATAAAAGTAGACTTAAATATGCCATGAAATAGAGATGCATAAAAACAGTCAGTTATACACTGGACAATCCAGTAAACTCATTTTAGGGCCAAATAATTAGTAATAGGCTAGCGCTGTGAACTTTCAGCATGTTTTAATCAGGGAGGTGCTGACTCTACCCAGATTATTAGATATCTGAGTACTTATTTTATACCTACATTAAAAAGTTTCTTAAAATACTACTTAGAAGGGGCAAGAGAATGAAGTATTCACCCATATGCAAACAGTTAAAAGCTATTTGATTCAAAAGACTTGGACTGACTTGTTGCAATACTAATCTCACAGTAAAATTCAATTGTTATCTTTGTTCTACCTAACTTTTAAGTGCTGCTAGTGAACATTGAAATATGGCTCAGGGAATTTTAAATGATGCAAGTTTGGCTGTGTATTGACTTAAATAATCCTTCATTACAGAGCATCATATAATCTCTGTATTCACAAGTTTAAGCCCGATGTTTGGACATTGTGGTTGTTATTTTTTAAAAACCAGCAGTAGATGAAATAGTTAAATCTGAATTCCTCAATGACTTCCAGCTTTGTGCTGATTCACCTGCATGAAGGGGATGTGACTGCATTAGCAATATGAAGTATGCAATTTCAGAAATCTTCAATTCTATCAAAAAACAGATTACTCCAATGTAGTTTCTCAAACTTTTTGAAATAAACCATATCAAGAAATATAGTTAACATCAAGTGTTTAGACATTTATATATCTGGTTATGTGTGTATGGTTGTGTATTTGTGTATGCTGAAACTAAATATTTATTGTGATGTTTCTTTATTTTTTCTCTAAACATACAAATAAAGCACAGAGATATTTGTATTCCATTCTATTTCATTAACAAAAATGCTGGTTGCAACCCACTGGATAATTGATAGCATGACCCTCCTGAATTGCAACCCTCAGTTTGAATAATACTATCCTAATAGTTTAAAATTTTAATCATATTTATGCTTTAAATAGTATTGCCTGGTTTGTAAAATAATCATTTTAATAGAAAATTACAGAAAAGTATAAAAACAGAAATTAAAGTAGATAATATCCCAATGCTAAGATATTGTTAGTTTTATTTCCCAACCAATCTTTATTTAACATATAATTATATATACTTATGTATTAATCAAATTGGAATCATAACATGTGATAACACTTTTCTACAGTTAATATGATAATCTGGGCATTTTTCCATGTCCATAAATATCCCTTGAGAGTTAATTTTTAATGACAGCATATACTTCATTATATGGCTTGATAAAAATTTTATTGTATGCTATATAGGAAAGTTGTTAAAAGAGTAAATTCTGTGAGTTATCATAAAAGAGAATTTTTTTCCTTTTTTTCTTTCCTTTTTTTGTATCTATATGAGAAGATGGATGTCAGCTTAACCTACTGTGGTAACCATTTCACAATATATGTAAATCAAACTATCATGCTGGAAGCCTTAAAATTATTTGGTGATGTATGTCAATTATTTCTCAATAAAACTGGAAAAAATTATTCAACTTTTATATGAGCACACGTGTTATTTTAACCCTTATAAAAATACATACCACCATTCTTTTTGCAACTTGATGGATTAAAAGTGACAGTCATGCTTTAATTAGCATTTCTTTATTACAGGTGAGGTGAAATGTTAAACCATGTTTATTGACAATTCGTATGTCTGTCTATACCTTTGAGTGTATATTCATTTCTTTTACTTATTTTATTCAATTGGGCTATTCTTTTTTTATAGTGTGTCTATAAAATAAGGCATTAAATTTCTGTTAAATATATCGTCTGTCTGTAATTTGCCATTCAATTCTAAATGATTTTTTTTTTTTTGCCATACAGTGGTTTGTATCTTTACACTGAAGTTTTTCAACATTTTCTTCAAGATTCCTTTCTTTGCCTTTTGCTCAGAGAGGCCTCCGTTACATTGGCATTAAGTAATATTTGCCATAATCTCTCCTAGTTAGTTCATGATTTCATTCTTTACTTTCAATTCTTTAATCTACTCTAAATGTATTGTGGTATATGGCATGATGTTAGAACCAAATCTAAAGAGACAAATTTTATTCAGATTGATGGCTAAGAGTCCCAGGATCTCTTAGCCATCCTTGAATAAGAGATCTTTATCCATCGTTTGGAATTGCATGTTTAATCACATAATAAACTCATATGCTAAGGTCTATTTCTGAAATTGTATAATATTCCATTGATAGCCTTGTTTCTTCTTGTACAATTCCTATAATGATTTCATTATTACAGTTTTATCTAATGATTTATCTAAACTTAGTTTAAGTCTGCCTTCATTGATCTTATTTTATAATTTTTTCTTGAGTTGTCTCACTCTTTATTCTTCTCTGTGATTTTTATAATTACATTCTGATGTTCCAAATAATAATGTTATTGATGGAACTGATGTGGAAATAATTGACATCTTAATATATTCTAGCTTTCCATCCATTAAAATGTTTATTCAGGTGTTCTTTTAAGTGCCTCATCAAACTATCATTATTTTCTTTATATGGAACCTATACATTATTAAGTTTGTTAGTAACTACTTTATCTATTTTTGCTATTGTTAAGGAGCTTTAACCATTGCATTTTCTAAATGGTTATTTCTGACATGGAAAGCTATTGACTTCTGTGTATTTTGTATCTGATTCCTTTACTTACAAATAATAACTTTGCATCTCCTTTCCAATAGTCATGTCTCTTATTTGTTTCTTTTCTCTGTGTGTTAACCAGAGTTATAGAATTCTGGTACATAATAGGGGTAATCACTCCCATGCCTTCTTTCTTATTTTAATGGGAATGTCTCTGGGGCATTAATGTTTAGTATATTTTTTCCACTGTTTGAAATAATATTTGTTATCATGTTAATATGCATCCTTCTATTTCAGTCTGCTAACATTTTTACTTAGAAAAAAATGTTGGATTTTATTAAATATATTCCCGTCTATCAAGATGACTAAATGATTTTCAACACCAGTGCTATAAATGGCACTAATAGATTTCTTTAAACCAAACCATGTATGTATTCATGGAGTAAATTCATTATTTGGCCATGTTTTAATTAGTTTGACTTTGTTAACTATAATGCAATATCTCTATAAATAATCTATAGCTAACATCCTACATAATGATGAAAGACTGAATGTTTTTCCTCCTAAAATTAGAAACAAGACAAAATGGCTACTCTCACTACTTCTAATCAGCATCGTACTGTACAGTTTGAAGAGGCAAAGTTAGAACCCAAGAAAGTGAAGCTTTGGCAAAATAGTCAAATCATTAACAGCTTCCTGCCTCTCATCTTCCTTGTATGAATGTAAAGTAAAATAAGTCAACTCATAGCTTGATTAAGTGGCAAAAACAAGGCAGCCACAGCAGACTTTAGAAGAATTACCGAACTGCTGAGACTTATAGCAACCCTCACTAGAGATACAAAGTAATATTTGTTATGATGTTGGAAAGCTGAAAAGCTAATGACTTCAATACTACAATGACAAAGTCAGCTAGAACCCAAAGGATACCTTAGGGTTTAATGTTCAGAGATAAGTGGGTAAACTTTTTGAGTAGGGTGGAAATCATAAGCTACTAAAAAGACAAAAATTGCAGGTATTCTGCTTTTTGAGACACTGGGATTAGTATATTTCACCAAACGAAACCAGACATCTCTGGTCATTGAGCCATCTGTCAACATAGTCAGCTTAAGAAATGATCTGCTCTAGGATTTCCAGAAGAGGGTAGCCGCTGGGGCTTAGGTGAAACTGAGACACAAACAACAACAAAGATTCAGCATTTTCATTTGCTTTCTACCAACTCCTTTTCAAATTTCTAACATACTTAGTTTGCTTGCCTTCTATTTTATTGAAGCCCCTTTTACCATTCCATCTGACTTACCTCTTCTAAGAGACTTAACCCAGGCTGTGCTCCCAGGGAAGGGTCCTCTCACGGAGGATTATCCTTCTCCCAAGTGCAACCTCCAATCAAGATTACAGTGCCCAGCTTGAGAATAGAACATTTACTATATGACAAAAGTTATACAATTAGAGATGAATACAAAGTCTTCAGTTTACCAAAGGCTATTACCATTTAAAATCAAACTTGTTATCCCAACTTTATGAAGAAAATATTCCTTCATTGATTGATCTTAAATATGGCTTTGGCAACTTGCCAGAATCTGGCTGAAAACACATTTTAACAGTTTGGCTTCTTATTTATGAAGGATTTCAACTCCTTTAGAAACACCATAATTCTTCAAAGAAGATATATGGTAATCTGAGGCTGAGGTATGGTAATTGAAGGCAGACTATTACAATTAAATAGATAGTTCATTTTGTTTCTTCAAATTATATACACATGAATAAGATGTTACATAGTTTTTATCTTAGAAAAAGGAAGATTATATTTATTGGTAATTATTCCTAACAGCAAAATTAATCATTTTTGTAGCTTTTAGAATATTTGTGTAAAGTGAGTATTCCATTTAAAAAACAATGGTCTTTTCCCACCTAAGTGTGCAACTTCTGGAGCCCTGCATTTGAGCAGCATTCTAGCACATTCTGAAGAATTTGGGAGCACAGCACATTGTGTCACATTAGAAAAGAGAACTCCCCTTGCCACACTCAACTCCCTTTCTGAATTCGGGCACTAAGAGCAATGGAGTCTCTAGACTTAAATTAATAATTAACTTGATTAATAATTTCAACATGCCATTGGGGCACTGCCAGGGAAAAACAAAACAAAACATCATCTCACTTACTATGGGTATAATGAGGAAAAGAAAAGGAAGGAAGTGGAGGTTATTGACGTCATTCGATCATGTAGTAGTTAACACGTGTTCAATAACTGTCAGTTATGTAATTCTCACCCAAATCTGGCAGTATTCCTTACATTTATTCCCATTTGACTACTGCAAAAATTTGAGGCTGAATTATTCAGTGGAAAGAGCATGAGCTTTAGAATTGCATACATAACATTAGGTTCAGGTCTTGACTCTGCCATTGATTGAGATCCACCTCCAACTTATTATTGGAGATTATTGGGTGAGATCTATGGCGAGTTATTGTTGGAGATTCAGTTTGTGTAAATTGGAGATTGTAAAATCTACCTTCACTGGGTGAGGATTAAATGAGGTAATATAGATGAAGTACCCTTCCAGTGTTTGACACAGTGAGTGCTCAATAAATACGTTATTTTATGCTTTCTTACCATCCATAGCACCTAGCACAGGTCGAAAAATGCCTATTAGAAAAAAAACATATTGTAACCTAACCAGTTATTGATATAACTGAAAATCTATAAAATATCCTTCAAGTACTGACCCAGCTTCTTTAGCCACAAAAGTTAGGGATATAAAACAAAGAGGAGAAATCTTTTCTTTTTGATGAATGAATTCTTCCAGAATCTAAAAATTCCTTGCCCAGCATTCAACTTTGCTATTTTGGTAGAACAGAAGTGAGAGTTGAGTCCTCAGGGAAAGAAAAAAAAAAAGTCTTCTTCATGGCCGTGAGCCACTGAAGCAAACACCCAGTTATAAATAAAACCCCTGGACATTTCCAGATTCTGATTTATGACACCCTTTCTTAAAACTTCTTGATTTCAGACCAAATATTATACTTAAATGGCACTTTCAAATGCATAGAAGTGGACAGAAAGAGCAGTGATTTTTACTTTGCTGTTGGCTCCGGAAAAGGAACATAAAGTCTTGCAGGTTTAGGTGTGCCATGACTCTGTAAAATGCTATCCTTCTGCCAGTAAATTTTTATTCCATGGTGCTCAGAGATTAATGGCTCCTGGTGTTTCAGAGCTGCCTGTCTTCCTCAGGAACATCAATGTTGCATGAATCAACTCACCTCTGTTCTGCCAAGATAGCCAAATCAGGCTTGTGTAAGGAACCAGAAATCCCTTCGAGGAGATGATTATCTCATCAAAGAAAGGTCTGTATCTCAATTTAATTTTTTTTTACTATAAAAAGTTTCAGAATTTTACTTGGAATGCTGAGATTTATAGAGAAACAGATAAGATAGTATTTCTAGTTTCTCAGAGAACCATAGGATGAACTTTTCTTTATCCTCATTTACCATTTTGGAAAGTACTATAAGGGAATAAAAGTGACATTTGTCATCATCTCTCCAGAACAGGAACCAGTAAACCATCCCAGACAAATCAATCTCTCTCTCCCCCTCCTCTCTGCCCCCGCCACCATTCCTTAAGAGATAAAGTGTTTCTAATCACAGCGCATTTGGGTCCTCACAAATGATCTGTAGAAAGAATGGGTGAAATAGGAAGATTAGTATTTTAAACTAGGAAAACCTGTATTAATCAC
This sequence comes from Balaenoptera borealis, assembly GCF_965194805.1. Taxonomy (NCBI): domain Eukaryota; kingdom Metazoa; phylum Chordata; class Mammalia; order Artiodactyla; family Balaenopteridae; genus Balaenoptera; species Balaenoptera borealis. Next base: position 170,103,686 of record NC_138866.1, on the reverse strand, counting down.
GGAGTTTTAAGCTCTGTCCAGAGTTCAGTGTTTAGTTTTGCAGAGGCCTTCAATGACTGCTGTAGTGGGTGAGGAGGAGATGGGAGGGCCTGGCTATGAACCCGCTATAAGACATAATTTTATCTGTTTTGTATTTGAAGTTTCAGTTTTTCAAAAATTTCTCCTGCTTAAGAAGAAAAAGTTTGAAAACCATTTTATTAAATCATTTGTATACCTCATCCCATTAATTAATCTAGGCTTGTTATCATTATATTTTACAATGTAATTAAATCTTTTAGACAAGTACTATGAGCTCATTTAAAATATGGTAATATAACTTTGACAGGGCACTCCAAGAAGAGAAGCAACTTTTTCTCTTTTTCTCTCTGTATGTCCCGAGAAGATGTAATTTAAGGCATTTTAATGCCAGACAATAATACCTGAGTGAATCTTATAATGACCAGCAGAACACTGTCTTTTAAAAGATATTTGCTTAATGATTTTTGATAGTGCACTTCTATTTCCTTCAAGAGCTATTATACTTGTGAGATAACTTTTCTAAGATCCAGGTTAAATTAGAGTATCTCTTGTACACGTGTGGTAGTCCATATTTGTTTACATTAATCATTCAAACTTGAAAATAGTCATTGCTCCATTTCATCAATTTATTTGCTCAAGGAACATATTTCTCCATGCATATCTTCGGCTCACGGGAAACTCAGCTTTATCTTCTAAAGTCTTAAGAGTGATTATTCCAAGTAGAAATAAATTGATTTCGGTGGAAACACTTCCAAGATTTTTAGAATTTGCTGCAATGTTATATAAGATGATTTCCTTATTATTTTAAAACTGCATGTTTAAGTATTTTGAAATATATCCCTATCTATCTATCTATCTATCTATCTACATTTGAGTTCAATTTGCCTCTTGAAGTCTAGATTGTAATATCAATGCTTAAAAAAATAATATGTATAATTTTGTAGTGGCCTTTAGTATACATAAAGCTTTGTTTTCTTTTAAAATTTTTATTATTTTTTCTTCATTATAAATCTGTGAACTCACCTAGAAGGGTCTGTTTCTAAGACTATACCAAGCCCAGGTCCTTATGTAGATTACCAACAATGTATTAGGAAATTCATTCCACTTTAAGAAATGATTCTGGTCATAAAAGAGTGTTCTGCTTCCTTATTTCCTTCCTTTATTCTATATCAGATTTGTCAGGCATATAAAATATCAAATTACTAAATGCTAATTCTATTAGAGTTTTATGCAGCTCATGTGTACAAATGTTCTATGTCCCATTAAAGGCAGCAAAAAGGATTTTAAGAATTTGGGTGTGAAGCAATTTTCTGCTTCATAAAATACAGTTAGTGTCACCTTATGTTAACAGAAGCATTCTTGGATGCGTAGATTTTTCTTCAGATTTGTTTTTAATGAAACTGACTTAGTATTCCAGAGCACCCCTGTAACCCAAATCGAAAAAATATTTATAGCAAAAGCTATATAAGCATATGGAGAATGGATATCTAGACCTGAATCTTCATGTTAATAGTTCAGAAGACCCATTAATTCAACATTCTCAAAATCTTCTTTATTATTCATTTTCAAACACTATTATATTAATTTGACCTGGTCCTTCATTTGCTGTTTGTCATTTCCTTAGGTGATAACTATTAGAATGACCTCATTTATCCCAGTGTCACTGTTTACTTCATTAAACCCTTCAAAACCAGACAGTCAATACTTTCTTCCAAAATAATTTATTGTGAATACATATTTTACTTTTTCTTCTGATTAATCAACATATTTGTTATATGTTTTCCATTTGTCTGGCAAACTTTTCCTGTAAACGGCCAGATAGTAACTACTTCAGGCCTGTGGGTCTTGTGATCTCTGTCAGAGGAATTCCTTTTTGGAGAATAATTGAACTTAACCTAGGAATTCTAGCTATGCCTTAGATCCTGAACACACAAATGCAGTTAAAACTTAGACAATAGCAAGGATTTCCATAATGGTGTTAGGTAGGGTGACCATATAATTAACTTACAGGGCGAACCACTACACTTCTGAGAGAGAAAGAAATAGGGCATAGGGACAATAGGCCTAAAGCAGTCCCGTGGTGAGAAAACTGGGCATATGGCATTTAGGGCATGAATCTGATCCTTACACTTCACAGACATTTCTAGTTACAAATTCTGTGCTCAACTTTGGTAAGTCTTTCTAGTCAAGTTTTCTAGTATATTTATCTCCTACCATGTTCACTTTATTTTAGACAATCTAGGTTTATGCTTGCATAGAAAAATTTAAGTCTCTGAAGTATTTTATGCCCCTTCCTCTGAAATATGACATAAAGGATTATTCTCTTTTGTCAGACTGAGAATATAGGTCCATTTCAGCTCCATCTTCTGATATATGAGTACAAAACACATGCAAAAAGCAATACAGGACTAACTCTCCTATATGAAATAAACTCTTTATATGCCATTTTTGCTGCATGAAATCTTAATAGATAATTCACAAATCTTTTTTTCCCTTGAGAATTCTATCTATGTGCTATTTTTATTACTTTCTCCAATTCACAGTTTTTACTTTTTTCATGAGGACCCTAGATTGCCAGTTATGCACTTTGCATGAATATAACCTCGATTATTATTAAACAAAACTTTATATGTATCTTTTACAACAAATCATTCAGATAAGTTTTCAGTAAAGGTTAGTGTAAATATGCTAATAAACCCCCTAAAGTAGGCAAGGGGAGGGACATCTGCTTTGGATTGCTCATCCAGTGCGTGAACATTCTTAGCAAGACCACATGTGCTAAGAGTAGGCATAGAAGCCTAATGGAGAAATTCCAACCCTAGCATTTATTTTTCCCTTCATCTCTCCAACCACCCATCCCTCAAAAATTTTTATTTTTTTAACATCTTTATTGGAGAATAATTGCTTTACAATGCTGTGTTAGTTTCTGCTTTATAACAAAGTGATTCAGCTATACATATACATATATCCCCATATCCCCTCCCTCTTGTGTCTCCCTCCCACCCTTCCTATCCCACCCCTCTAGGTGGACACAAAGCACCGAGCTGATCTCCCTGTGCCATGCAGCTGTTCCCCACTAGCTAGCTATTTTTTGGTAGTGTATATATGTCCATGCCACTCTCTCACTTCGTCCCAGCTTACCCTTCCCCCTCCCCGTGTCCTCAAGTCCATTCTCTACGTCTGAGTCTTTATTCCTGTCCTGCCCCTAGGTTCTTCAGAACCTTTTTTTTTTTTTTTTAGATTCCATATATATGTGTTAGCATACGGTATTTGTTTTTCTCTTTCTGACTTACTTCACCCTGTATGACAGTCACTAGGTCCATCCACCTCACTACAAATAACTCAAGTTTCGTTTCTTTTTATGGCTGAGTAATATTCCATTGTATATATGTGCCACATCTTCTTTATCCATTCATCTGTTGATGGACACTTAGGTTGCTTCCATGTCCTGGCTATTGTAAATAGAGCTGCAATGAACATTGTGGTACATGACTCTTTTTGAATTATGGTTTTCTCAGGGTATATGCCCAGGAGTGGATTGCTGGGTCGTATGGTAGTTCTATTTTTAGCTTTTTAAGGAATCTCCATACTGTTCTCCATAGTGGCTGTATCAATTTACATTCCCACCAACAGAGCAAGAAGGTACCCTTTTCTCCACACCCTCTCCAGCATTTATTGTTGTAGATTTTTTGATGATGGACATTCTGACCAGTGTGAGGTGATACCTCATTGTAGTTTTGATTTGAATTTCTCTAATGATTAGTGATGTTGAGCATCCTTTCATGTGTTTGTTGGCAATCTGTATACTGGAGAAAGGTCTGTTAAGGTCTTCTGCTCATTTTTGGATTGGGTTGTTTGTTTTTTGATATTGAGCTGCATAAGCCTGCTTGTAAATTTTGGAGATTAATCCTTTGTCAGTTGCTTCATTTGCAAATGTTTTCTCCCATTCTGAGGGTTGTCTTTTCATCTTGTTTATGGTTTCCTTTGCTGTGCAAAAGCTTTTAAGTTTCACTAGGTCCCATTTGTTTATTTTTGTTTTTATTTCCATTTTTCTAGGAGGTGGGTCAAAAAGGATCTTGCTGTGATTTATATCATGGAGTGTTCTCCCTATGTTTTTCTCACTTTAATAGTGCCTGGCCTTACATTTAGGTCTCTAATCCATTTGAGTTTATTTTTGTGTATGCTGTTAGGTAGTATTCTAATTTCAGTCTTTTACATGTAGCTGTCCAGTTCTCCCAGCACCACTTATTGAAGAGGCTGTCTTTTCTCCATTGTATATTCTTGCCTCCTTTATCAAAAGTAAGGTGACCATATGTGTGAGGGTTTATCTCTGGGTTTTCTATCCTGTTCCACTGATATATATTTCTGTTTTTGTGCCAGTACCATACTGTCTTGATTACTGTAGCTTTGTAGTATAGTCTGAAGTCCAGGAGCCTGATTCCTCCAGCTCCATTTTTCTTTCTCAAGATTGCTTTGGCTATTCAGGATCCTTTTTGTTTCCATACAAATTGTGAAATTTTTTGTTCTAGTTGTGTGAAAAATGCTGGTCGTAGTTTGATAGGGATTGCACTGAATCTGTAAATTGCTTTGGGTAGTACAGACATTTTCACAATGTTGATTCTTCCAATCCAAGAACATGGTATATCTCTTCATCTGTTTGTATCATCTTTAATTTCTTTCATCAGTGTCTTATAGTTTTCTGTATACAGGTCTTTTGTCTCCTTAGGTAGGTTTATTCCCAGGTATTTTATTCTTTTTGTTGGAATGGCAAATGGGAGTGTTTCCTTAATTTCTCTTTCAGATTTTTCATCATTGGTGTATAGGAATGCAAGAGATTTCTGTGCGTTAATTTTGTATCCTGCTACTTTACCAAATTCATTGAATAGCTCTAGTAGTTTTCTGGTAGCATCTTTAGGATTCTCTATGTATAGTATCATGTCATCTGCAAACAGTGCCAGCTTTACTTCTTCTTTCTGATTTGGATTCCTTTTATTTCTTTTTCTTCTCTGATTGCTGTGGCTAAAACTTCCAAAACTGTGTTGAAAAATAGTGGTAAGAGTAGGCAACCTTGTTTTGTTCCTGATCTTAGTAGAAATGATTTCAATTCTTCACCATTGAGAACGATGTTGGCTGTGGGTTTGTCATATATGGCCTTTATTATGTTGAGGTAAGCTCCCTCTATGCCTACTTTCTGGAGGCTTTTTATCATAAATCGGTGTTGAATTTTGTCGAAAGCTTTTTCTGCATCTATTGAGATGATCATATGGTTTTTCTCCTTCAATTTGTTAATATGGTTTATCACATTGACTGATTTGTGTATATTGAAGAATCCTTGCATTCCTGGGATAAACACCACTTGATCATGGTGTATGATCCTTTTAATGTGCTGTTTGCTAGTATTTTGTTGAGGATTTTTGCATCTATGTTCATCAGTGATATTGGTCTGTAGTTTTGTTTCCAGTAGAATTTCAATTCTATTGGTTTGAGTCTTCTCCCTTTTTTTCTTTATGAGTCTGCCTAGTGGTTTATCAATTTTGTTTATCTTCTCAAAGAACCAGCTTTTAGTTTTATTGATCTTTGCTATTGTTTCCTTCATTTCTTTTTCATTTATTTCTGATCTGATCTTTATGATTTCTTTCCTTCTGCTAACTTTGGGTTTTGTTTGTTCTTCTTTCTCTAATTGCTTTAGGTGTAAGGTTAGGTTGTTTATTTGAGATGTTTCATGTTTCTTGAGGTAGGATTGTATTACTATAAACTTCCCTCTTAGAACTGCTTTTCCTGCATCCTATAGGTTTGGGGTCATCGTGTTTTCATTGTCATTTGTTTCTAGGTATTTTTTGATTTCCTCTTTGATTTCTTCAGTGATGTCTTGGTTATTTAGTAGTGTATTGTTTAGCCTCCATGTGTTTGTATTTTTTACAGTTTTTTCCCTGTAATTGATATCTAGTCTCATAGCGTTGTGGTTGGAAAAGATACTTGATATGATGTCAATTTTCTTAAATTTACCAAGGCTTGATTTGTGACCCATGATATGATGTATTCTGGAGAATGTTCCATGAGCACTTGAGAAGAACGTGTAAGCTGCTGTTTTTGGATGGAATGTCCTATAAATATCAATTAAATCTATCTGGTCTATTGTGTCATTTAAAGCTTCTGTTTCCTTATTCATTTTCATTTTGGATGATCTGTGCATTGGTGTAAGTGAGGTGTTAAAGTCCCCCACTATTATTGTGTTACTGTCGATTTCCTCTTTTATAGCTGTTAGCAGTTGCCTTATGTATTGAGGTGCTCCTATGTTGGGTGCATATATATTTATAATTGTTATATCTTCTTCTTGGATTGATCCCTTGATCATTATGTAGTGTCCTTCCTTGTCTCTTGTAACATTCTTTATTTTAAAGTCTATTTTATCTGATATGAGTATTGCTACTCCAGCTTTCTTTTGATTTCCATTTGCATGGAATATCTTTTTCCATCCCCTCACTTTCAGTCTGTATGTGTCCCTAGGTCTGAAGTGGGTCCCTTGTAGACAGCATATATATGGGTCTTTTTTGTGTGTCCATTCAGCCAGTCTATGTCTTTTGGTTGGGGCATTTAATCCATTTATATTTAAGGTAATTATCAATATGTATGTTCCTATTACAGTTTTCTTAATTGTTTTGGGTTTGTTATTGTAGGTCTTTTCCTTCTCTTGTGTTTCCTGCCTAGAGAAGTTCCTTTAGCATTTGTTTTAAAGCTGGTTTGGTGGTGCTGAATTCTCTTAGCTTTTGCTTGTCTGTAAAGGTTTTAATTTCTCTGTCGAATCTGAATGAGATCCTTGCTTGGTAAAGTAATCTTGGTTGTAGGTTTTTCCCTTTCATCACTTTAAATATATCCTGTCACTTCCTTTTGGCTTGCAGAGTTTCTGCTGAAACATCAGCTGTTAACCTTATGGGGATTCCCTTGTATGTAATTTTTTGCTTTTCCCTTGCTGCTTTCAATATTCCTTCTTTGTATTTAATTTTTGATTGTTTAATTAATACGTGACTTGGTGTGTTTCTCCTTGGATTTATCTTATATGGGACGCTCTGCACTTCCTGGACTTGATTGACTATTTCTTTTCCCATGTTAGGGAAGTTTTCAACCCTAATCTCTTTAAATATTTTCCCAGTCCCTTTCTTTTTCTCTTCTACCTCTGGGACCCCTATAATTAAAATGTTGGCGCATTTAATGTTGTCCCAGAGGTCTCTGAGAGTGTTCTCAATTCTTTTCATTCTTTTCTCTTTATTCTGCTCTGTGGTAGTTATTTCCACTATTTTATCTTCCAGGTCACTTATCCGTTCTTCTGCCTCAGTTATTCTGCTATTGATTCCTTCTAGAGAATTTTAAATTTCATTTATTGTGTTGTTCATCATTGTTTGTTTGCTCTTTAGTTCTTCTAGGTCCTTGTTAAATGTTTCTTGTATTTTCTCCATTCTATTTCCAAGATTTTGGATTATCTTTACTATCATTACTCTGAATTCTTTTTCAGGTAGACTATTTCCTTTTCATGTGTTCGGTCTGGTGGGTTTTTACCTTGCTCCTTCATCTGCTGTGTATTTCTCTGTCTTCTCATTTTGCTTAACTTACTGTGTTTGGGGTCTCCTTTTCACAGGCTGCAGGTTTGTAGTTCCCGTTGTTTTTGGTGTCTGCCCCAGTGGGTAAGGTTGGTTGAAAGGGTTGTGTAGGCTTCCTGGTGGAGGGGACTGGTGCCTGTGTTCTGGTGGATGAGGCTGGATCTTGTCTTTCTGGTGGGCAGGACCATGTCTTGTAGTGTGTTTGGGGGTGTCTTTGACCTTATTATGATTTTAGGCAGCCTCTGTGCTAATGGATGGGGTTGTGTTCCTGTCTTGCTAGTTGTTTGTCATAGGGTGTCCAGCACTGTAGCTTGCTGGTCGTTGAGTGGAGCTGGGTCTTAGCGTTGAGATGGAGATCCCTGGGAGAGCTTTCGCTGTTTGATATTACATGGAGCCGGGAGGTCTCTGGTGGACCAATGTCCTGAACTTGGCTCTCCCACCTCAGAGTCTCAGGCCTGACACCTGGCCAGAGCACCAAGACCCTGTCAGCCACATGGCTCAGAAGAAATGGGAGAAAAAAAAAATAAAGAAAGAAAAAATAAAGTAAAATAAAATAAAGTTATTAAAATTAAAAATTAAAAAAATTATTAAAAATAAAAAAGTAATAAAAAAAGAAAGAAAGAAGAGAGCAACAAAACCTAAAGACAAATCCACCAACAATAACAAGCACTAAAAACTATATCAAAAAAAAAAAAAAGAAAAAAAAACGGGCAGACAGAACCTTAGGACAAATGGTAAATGCAAAGCTATACAGACAAAATCACACAAAGAAGCATGCACATACACACTCACAAAAAGAGAAAAAGGAAAAAAATATATATATATATATAAAAAAAGGAAGAGAGCAACCAAATCAATAAACAAATCTACCAATGATAATAAGCTGTAAATACTAAACTAAACTAAACTAAGATAAACATAAAACCAGAAACAAATTAGATTCAGAAAGCAAACCCCAAGTCTACAGTTGCTCCCAAATTCCACAGCCTCAATTTTGGCATGATTCGTTGTCTATTCAGGTATTCCACAGATGCAGGGTACATCAAGTTGATTGTGGAGATTTAATCCGCTGCTCCTGAGGTTGCTGGGAGAGATTTCCCTTTCTCTTTGTTCACACAGCTCCCGGGGTTCAGCTTTGGATCTGGCCCCGCCTCTGCTTGTAGGTCGCCTGAGGCATCTGTTCTTCGCCCAGACAGGACGGGGTTAAAGGAGCAGCTGATTCGGGGGCTCTGGCTCACTCAGGCCAGGGGAAGGGAGGGGTATGGAATGTGGGGTGAGCCTGCGGCGGCAGAGACCACCATGACGTTGCAAGAGCTTGAGGCGGGCCATGTGTTCTCCCGGGGAAGTTGTCCCTGGATCACAGGACCCTGGCAGTGGCGGGCTGCACAGGCTCCCAGGGTGGTGGGAAGGTGTGGATAGTGACCTGTGCTCGCACACAGGCCTCTTGGTGGCTGCAGCAGCAGCCTTAGCATCTCATGCCCGTCTCTGGTGTCCGCGCTGATAGCCGTGGCTCACAACCATCTCTGGAGCTCGTTTAGGCAGTGCTGTGAATCCCCTCTCCTCAAGCACCCCAAAACAATGGTCTCTTGCCTCTTAGGCAGTTCCAGGCTTTTCCCCAGACTCCCTTCCGGCTAGCTGTGGTGCACTAGCCCCCTTCAGGCTGTGTTCACACCCCTAAATTTTTATTTTAAATCCTGGCTCCACTGTTTCCTAGTGTTGGGACCTTGGCTAAGCTTCTCAACCTTCCTAATTCTCATTTACTTAATCTGTGAAACAGGGATCTTAACACTTACCTCTTAATGTGATTGCAAAGATTGAATGAGATAATAGAATTAAAAGACTTTAGTGGAAGTAAAGGCTTTCCTGTGATGCCTGGCACATGGTAAGTATAGAATAAAAGGTAGGTACTATAATTATGTTAAGCACCTCCAAAGGTGAGGCATGCTTACCCTTAAAACAACCCCCTTGTCCTTTCTTTCAAAGTGCATGCAATTTAGCAGCAGTAGCAGCAGCAGGAAATCTGGGCAAGGATAAAATAAACTTGTGTGCTAGCAGGGTGCAGAGGAGAGAGAGATTAATTTTGATCAGAGCAAATGTCAATACAGAGGTCTTCTCTAGTGGTCGAAAGACATTATTTTAGGGATATAAAATCTGTGTATTTTTAGGAGAGTCTATCGTTAGAAATTAATGCAGACAAGATCATGATACATGAAGAGAATAGCTCCCCCTTGACTATGAATTGTCATTGAAGGGAAAATTCTAGAGCTGGGAGAAAGAAAAAGTTGCCCTCTAGGAAGGAGAAAAAGATGAGCGTCACTAATCCAGAATCAGCCAACCCATTTTATAATGATCCAGAAAAGGAAAATTTGAATGCTAGTCTTTGTTCAACCAATAAATCATTTTTATCTTGAAATATCTTCTTCTTTGTTTTCCCTAATAAAGTATACTAGCTTGGTCAGATTGCCTTACAATCATATAAAAAGATACATCTCTAGAATAACACTATTTAGATGTTCTTAGAGCTAAAGAAACAACAGGATTGTTGCATGCATTGTTGAATTACTGCATTTCCTGAACTTTTCCATGAATGACAAAATTCTTACCATAAAATTTCCCTCAAAACTCTGGGTAGGGAAAGATTGTATCTCTGACTCAAAACTTGAGAGAGAATAAATTCTTTAGCATTTAGAACATTTCATAAAAATCTTTAGTAGTATGTTCATACCAAGACATATGAAACAATCATAGTTCAGCTTTTCTCAGAGACAGATTTTAGCAGAAATCAAAAAATCAGAAACTATCCCAATGACATTTTTATCATTTTCTTATGTTAAGTGTTGAAAGAGCTGGCTTGAGTAGGAATATATTGAATTTTGAATGTTTTTCTATATCTTGACATTAGATTTCCAGCAAAACAAATAATTAAACCAAACTACTTTCATTAAATGTTTTCTTCTTACTGCAATATCAGAATTTTCATTATAAGACTGTTAATCTGAGGTTCACCTCCTACTCAATAGTCATGTCAATTTCTTTTACAGGGAAGCCAACTGTGAACTTTGGTTTTTGCTTTTAAATTTTGATTTCCTTGTCTTTTAAGGATCATATTTTTCCCATAATAATTTAGCACCTACTGTTTTTAAATTGAGAAATTCAATTTCATTCTTGGACAATTAAATTTTAATTATTTCCAGGGGAACTCATTAGTGCATTAGTACAAGCCAGCTAAGGGGATGGAATATGTAATTTAGTACTAAAATGCTCCATTTTTGCTACTCCATATATGTTAGCTAGACTGCATTTGTTGAAGTTTAGTTTTCTAAATTACAACCAAATAAAATGCAGCCACCACAGTTGGTTAACACCTAAGCAAAATTTTAAAATCACTTGGATGATCTTGAAAAAGCAGCTATAAACAGATGTAATGCTAAATAATTCTACAGCTCTTATCTCTAGTTTGCCAAATAGTGCTCAGATGGAATGCAAACACAGCATTCACTGACTGGAAAATCAAAGATGACTTTAAAGATGCCTTGATATTTCAGGGGGGCCTTGGTTACCAGGAGGCTTGGCTCGAGCACCTACCTGTTGCTTTAGAGTTTGGAAAAAAGAAAGCTGGTTTCCATTCTGTATTCATAGCCGTCCGGAGAGACTGGCAGATGGCCAGTGGCAAAAAGGAGACAGAGACCAAAATGCAAAATAGACGATAGATAGATCGATAGACAGATACAGATAGATAAAAATAACACAGTTCAGTACCCTTTTTTTTTTTCAAAAAAAGTAAAGAATTACATGCATTTTATATCCAAAAGGCTAATAAATCTAATGCCGTCTCTTCAGGGGAAAGAAACGTAGCCCATACATTCAGCATTGATAATTTTCTCCTCCTGAAAGGTTCTTTAACTTTAGAATTTTCTGAAAGAGTATCCAAATTTTCCTAATACACTTTAACATATATTTCCTTTCATTTAGGAATATATATATATATGTTTATTGATTGATTCAGTGTAGGTAATATGTACATATGGTGAAAATTCAAACTCTATAAAAGGGAATCTGATGAAATGATATTCTCTCTTTATGTCAATTTCCAATTCATGGCAGTTTCCCCAAAGGTGAAATTAGCTGCTACTAGTATCTTATATATCTTTTCAAAAGTATTCTCTATATTGGAATATACTTCAAAATGCTTTTATGTAATGTATAAAATAGCATCACACCTCATTATACTATTATAATTAATTCACACACAAAAATTCATACATTTGTTAAAGCTGGGCTTGGAATGCTCAGAAGGAAATAAAAATAGACTTTAATTCTGTATTCTTAAAAGACAAATGTGTTTACGCTATATTTCAGGACAAGCTAATTAAGAGAAATACTAAGATTCTTTATTTAAATTTGAAGGATTATAAAGGGCCTAGCACTAAAATAAGTTCCAAATTCAATTCACCACTTAGAAGCATGGCATGTCAAAAACAATTATCTTGGCTGTATGATATTTCTAGAAGCACCTCAGCTCCTTTAGAACAGTGAATTTCTACTGTGGTAGCAGTATTTTAATAAAAATTCAGAAATCAAAGATGTTCCAACAAATTTAACTAGCTAACAATGTTCCAACATCATCTGATTTATTTATTTTATACGCTATACTTATCCAAAAATTTCTTGCTTTCTTTTATCATGATCTATTTCATTAACTCCTGATAGATTTTAACAACAAATATTTTTATCTTCAGAACTTTTTTTTGGTAGTATTTCTCTATTCCAAATTAAGAATAAATGTTTCCACACAATTTTGGCCTAAGCACTGCAGGCTTACAGGACTTTCAGCCCACACGTTGCAAGAGCAGCATTTTCACTGTGCCCGCCTCAGATTACGCCAGGATCCCCTGAGGAGGTTTGTTAAAAAGTTAAATCCCTGGGTTCCACTCTGGACCTACTGAATATGAATCCCTTGGAGGGTTTCAGAGACATCTGCATTTTAACAAGCTTCAGTAGCAATTCTTCACTGTACTAATATGTGAGAACTACCGAACTTATGGCCACTCAGATGTAAGGAACATAAGAAGCAAATATATCATGATGGCATATGGATTTCACATTTTAGCATATACAGTCAAAGAGCTTTATTGATTTGTCCAAGATTAGTCAGTTAATCGTTGGCTGTGCCACTAGGCATTCAGACATCCAGTCCAATCTACCTCAGACAACAAAACATGGCCTCCTCTCTACTTTCAATTTTGGGGAATTTTGATTCCTTTTGAATAACTCAGGAATGCTTCTTCCATTCTGGGCCCCTCTTGAACCTTGGCTGGCTAGTACTCCCTGACACAGGAAGTCCAGGTGGTCACCAGTTTCAGATCTATGGGTAATTTATCCACTGTTGCTGAGTGTATATAATTAAAGTCTAATGTCTCCTTGATGCCTTCAATCAGAAATGACAGCAATTGTCTTCTTCCTGTCTATCATGACTAGGCAGAGTGATAACAAAGCATTCCAATTAATTTTTCTTCAATTAAATAATTTTGTTGGATCTGATAGTTCAGCAAGGACATATTTTCTACCAAAGACAAAAGCAGATTTTGTTAGTTATGAATAGCTTCATATTTTGTATTTAAACCTGACATTCAATTTATATACTGAAAACAGTAACATTTTCAGCAATCAAAATATTACTAATCAGTAATTCTGTTAAGCAGATGGAGGTGATTTCAACTTGAAAGTCAGCATGTTGGAACATAGATCAATAAAAGTTTGTTTAAAATTCTTAGAGCTTGTTGAGTTCTAAATGTCCATCTGAAATTAGGTGCATTTCCAAGCAGAACTTTATTTTACCCCAATCCACTGAAATAAGCCTAAGGTTATAATTAATTTTGGATCAGGGCTCCTAGATTTCTCAAATGGCTTCTATTTGATTATTAGATCTGGACTCCACACCTTATCACCAAAGCTAACAAGTTTCCTTATGTGAAAGAATCATATAAATGTATAATTTACAAGCAGCTTCAAATGTGAATTTATTAGACCATATATGGCTTGTCACTCAACAATTGTAGGTTCCGGATCCTCTCCTTCAATCTTAAAATCTTGGACTAAATTAAGACTTACTGTTAAATCAGACCAACTTTATATGGCTTTGTATGGCCTTCTCAGGATTTCAGTGGAGTTGCACCTTACTTCAGGGCTAGATATTGAGGTGGGTAAGTAGGTCAAAATCATACTCAGTCAAAATATGCTTGGAATTCCCTTAGTACAGCCCTCTCAGAAGCCTGATACTCTGTCCCTTAATAAAACCAGTTCTTCCTCCAATGTCAGAATGGACTGTGGGGTGTGGGGTTTTTGTTGATGAAGTGGTTTGCTTGCTTTCCAGACCACGTGATATGAAAAATACCCACTGTTTCTTTAAATACTAGAGTCACACTCAATGCTGCAAATGTTCCCATGTTAAGGGGTATAGAGGATCAAGACCAAAGGAGATAGATATATTCCAGTCACTTGGGTGCTGTTTTTCAGAAGCATAAGATTACTGATTAGGAAAAGGTTGGATCAGCTGCACTACTTAAATTTGTTCTCTCCAACTCTCTTTTTTCTCCCAAACTTAGGTAGTTTAATTTCTGTAGGCTAAATGAGAATATAATAATATAAGCACATTCTCTTTTAAAAATTAGCTGTGCCTTTATATCCTTAATTAATTTAGGTTGATAATACATTTCATATTGTTAATGAATTATTAGCCAATATTTCTGACTTTATGTATTTTCAAAAATTTTGAAATATATTGCATGTGATACTTTCTTTCTATTTCTCTTCTTGCTACTGCAAAGAAATCCAATTCATTCAGTGGCAAATAACAGGCAGTGCCAGAGGATGCTCAGGGAGATGCAATAGAAATAACAGGTTGAAAAAAATAAGAGAGCAGTTGTTCAGAAACACCTCTCTCTCATCTCATATTTTTTCTTAAGTAAATATGTTATAGTACTCTTCTGTAGATCCATATGTTTACCATTAGTAGAGGTCTGCCTATTCTATTTATTCTTTTGATGGGTGGAATCATACACTATGTTTATTCCCAAATTTTTACCAGTACCATTCTTATGACTTTGATTGGAACTAGGTAAATATATGGTGGAAAACTCTTTTAAAATGAGGCATCAAGAGACTGACTCCCCAGTGTTCAACATGCTTAATGACAATGCTGACATCATTTAATGTCAACATCAGGCATCAGCTTAATTCTTTCTATAGCCGTTTGGTTGGCACTGACAAAGTCAATGGAGGGTAACAGCCAAAGTGAGCAATTAGAATTCTCAGGAAAGTGGAAATTTCTGGCCTCAATTATTGGATGGTTCAGTCCAAGCTCTCTGTGTTGGAGCCCTGTGTTAGGTCAGGCGCGGTGTTGGGTGCTTACTAAAATGAGTAAGACTAAGACTGTGTTTCTACCCTTGAAATAATTTATGTTCTTTTATGTCCCCTTTGTTGATTCCTCCTTTTGTCTTCAACTCCATGTGGCAAAATTCAAATCATAGGAAAGAGTACGTGATGAAAAGCAATACTCATTCTCCTGCCTGTCCCTGTTCACAATTGTTTCCCTAGAGACAAATATTGTTATCAGTCTCTTATGTATCTTTTCCTAGGTATCCTCTGTCTACGGAAACATACATGTATACAAATACTTTAAAATAATTTTATGTAATGGAAAACTAGCATCATATCTCATAATGCCATGCCATAGGCTGCTTCCTGGGATCTCTTCTATTTTCAATTTACACTTTCTCCACAGCTGATCTCATTCAGTCCACTGAATTTAAACACTATCTATATGATAATGACTCTCCAATCTGAACTTCTGGCCATAACCTTTTCCTGGAATATGTGGCTCATATATCCCCACCTACACAGCATTTCCACTTGGAGGTCTGATAGGCATCTCAAACTGAACTAGTCTCCAATGAAACTCTTTATTTCTTCCTACCCTAGTCTCTAGTTCATATGTCATCTTACCTATCTCAAAAAACAAGTGCCAGCGTCCACCAAATTGCCCCAACAAAAATTTAAGAAGAAGTATCCTGGCTTCATATAGTTCCCTTTTCCTTCACTTCTAACCCACTAAGTAATCTGTCTCGCTTTGAAATGCTCTTTGCTTTCACTTTGGTGTAGCTGGTTCCCAGTTGTTCAGATCTAAGTTTAACCGTCACTTTTCCCAAGAAGCCTTTCCTGGCCACTCAGATCAGAGCAACTACTGGCTCTCCAAACTCAACAGATCATTCATTATCAACAGTCTTCTTTGTTTAATTATCAATTCATTTATTTTCCAGCTTAATATGCTCAACTCAGCTCCATGAGAACTCTGGCTTTGATTAATGCCTGGTTATTGTTCTAACTACTTCAGTGCTTAGACTAGTGCTTGCTGTTCAGATAAATGTGGAAAGTATTCAATAAATTTTTAAGTAAATGAATGAGTGAATGAATGTTTTAAGAGCCAAAATATATTTTCAATTAAAAAATAAACTTTTGGAGGGTGATGGCTGATGAAACCAAGGTCTCTTCAAAAAGACAAGGTTGTCTAGCATGAAACCAACAAGTAAACTCCTGTTATTCCTATCGATTTTGCTATATTTTCCCTTATAATGTTCGATTTATTTCTTTTGCCGTAGCACTCACCACTGCTAACTTTATTTCCTGCATATCTATTTGCTTAAACCCTATCTCCCCATACTAAACATGTAAGCTCTATGAGGGAAGTGATTTTTCTCTCTCGTTCACCACTGAATTCACAATCCAGGATAGTAACTTGAACACAGAGATACTAAAAAAATTTTGTTGAATGATTGAAGATAAAAGGTGTAGTTGAAAGTGGTTGATTCAGGTCCTCTCAGCTTTCAGTGAAGAAACAAAAGCACTCTTACCTAGAAGTAATGGCCACCTGTCCCAAGAAAACATTTTTGATCATGGATCTCATTACATGTTCCTATAACTCAAATTCCTTTAGACCTTGGATAAGCCATTACAAATATTTTGCCTTAATTTTGGCTCGCTGAAAACTGGGAATTAAAGGAAATAAACAAACCAATTAAAATTATTTATCTTTCTAGAGGAAGCCCAACTTGAGAATTCAATAATCACCACCAACTGATTATCATTCAGGGATAAGAAAGCACAAAGGAGAAGGTAAGAAGGATGGAAGAAAACAATCTGAGAGGCAATTTTTGCGCTGCTTAGGATAAGACGTCTCTTGTTTTATTGAATTTGTCAATAAAAGCTCTAAAGTCTGGGGAAATGCTTCTGGGCAGCAAAAGCAAAGTTTTGATGCTCATAGGCCTAAGGAGAAGTTAATAAAATGCAGTGGGGAAATTAAGTTGAACAAAAGTGCAACGAGCCATAGTTAAACCAATTAATTAAGCAGGTTTTGATATGTATATAACTGGGTTGCTGAAGAATTAAAAATAAATCCAAGATTTTAAACCAGTGTTTGGTATGCAACAAAACACCAAATGGTAACAGGCAGAAAATTCGAAGTTTTTCTTAATAGTGTTCTCTGATAAATTCTGTCCTCATTCATATGCATCACCACCTTTCTTTTTTCCATTAATCTTAAAAAAAAACCAACCTATGCTTTCAGAAATATACAAAAGTCTTGTCCTGTGCTTGATTCTCTTCTACATGTTTTTACGCCAAGTTCAAAACCATGCAATTTTCTTGCACCCACAATTATAGAAATATTTATTTTTTTCAGTAATATGTCTACTGTTTTTCAGGAAGCAGCTAAGATTAAGTTGCTTAGTGCACCTGCAGCCTGGTGGGTGTGAGGCATCAAAAAGGCAGGCCAGGAAGCACACAGATCGAGTTTCAATTCCAAACTTATCCCTTAAGAGCCCTGAAACCCTGCACAAATAACTGAAGCCTCAGTTTCCTCCTCTATAAAAATGTTATGTGAATTAATTGTATTTGAAAACTCCTGGAACAATGTCTGGCAGAGAAAACTCTCAATAAAATGGAAGCATTGACAGTATAAAGCAGTTTGCAACTTGTGGATGTGTTTCGATTGTCAAAATTGCTTGTTTGGAACTTTAAACATATATTTCCACCAAAAATATTTTAAAAAAATAATGAAATGGTTTGCGGAAGGTAGGTTTCTAGACTAGTGTCCCAAACCTTCATTTATAATGACATTGTTTCAGTCGAGATTGTCTGAATAGTACTCTAGCTGGGGTAGCTAACTCGTCCTGGTTTTCCCCCAACTTTCCTGGTTTCAGCTCTGAAAGTCCCTCATCCTGGGAGACCCTTCATTCCCAGACAAATCAAATCATGATTCCTTCCTTTGGAACCTAGCCATCGTTCATTCACTCGTTCATTTTTCTGCAGTATCAGGTACATTCTTAGGCTGTGGAGATGTAAGGACAATTCACCTTTAATAAACCCAGAGCCTAGCAGAGGAGACAGAAAAGTGACAAATGTCCGTAAGCCTCGAGCTAAATGCTAATGATGGAGGTTGGCGCAGGACGCCGAGAACCACAGGGGTTGGGCGCCTCACACAGACTCATGGTTTAGGGAACGTTCTCACAGGAGATGACCACTGAACTGGAACTTCAATTAGATACGTACCCCAAACCAGGACCTTTTACTTAATTCTTTTGGGTGTTTTTCATGTCTCAGATCAGTGTTACTAAAATATACCTATTAAAATGCCATCTCTTTAGATTCATTTTGGTCATTATCTGAACAGATTTTGACTAACTTCTGATATGCATGTAATTTGTGACATGTCAGCAGTATTTGAATATAAATGACTACAAATCCTTAATTTTATAGCAGTTCTTCCCACTCTGGAGATATAGCCAAGTTAAAAATCTACTTTTAAGAATGGTGATCGCCTGCTTGCTTTTTCATTATTTGAAAGTCGTTGCACAAAGGAAATTATTGGAACAACATGTTAAATTGAAAATAAAACAGCAGTTATAGTAAATAATATTGCTCTATCTGAAATATTGTAGTGGTTGTCCCAAAGTTAGCAAGTCACACATGCTTCCCATAGCTTGTTATCAAGGAATTGGCATTCTATTCTTTATACTTCAATAACTTTTAAAGTAGTCCTGAACATGTCCCTATCTTTACAGCAAAGGCTGCAGCAAGATGATAAGACACCGGCTTCTTATATAACAGAGAGCTCTGCTGGAACGTGCACGAACTTGAAGACTCAGTTCTCCTGGAGGAAGAAGCGGATTTTTCATAGACTCTGCAGGTGAGAGGGGACTTACTCCTGGACAGGCTGAAAGCTCCATGGTGGGCAGGGACCACATCTATATTAATCACTGCTGCTCTCCCAGCGCTTGGGACATAACTGCTGCACAAAATGGTTGAGTAAGTAAAACACATTTAAACGTCTTCACTCTGCATTTCCAACAAATGAGGATTCAGTCTCCGAAAAACTCTACGGACTGAAAAATCCTCTTTGCCATTCATGAAAATCAGTAAACCTCTCTGACACAACCAAGGGATTCAGCTTAAGTTTCAAAGTCAGTTATTTACAACCCAGGCCCAAACCGCACGTTCTATTTATGTAGAGTCCAGTTAATGTCACTGTATTCCTCAGCCTCAGACCACACCTCTAATCTTGGTTAGTAACCTTTGAGATATTTATAGGAATTTGCTAAGACTGTTAATGTGATTATGCATAAACCATCCTTGTTATTGTGAAGGTGTGTCGTACCATGATTTCTGAAGAATATGGACCAACAGCAGCAATTTATAGATTCATCAATCACAATCATCATCTATCTTAAGCCCCATAGCAATTATAAATATATGTCAGATAATTATCTTATGGACTACAAAGGTTCATGGTCACTTTGAGCAATCAAAGGAAAATACTACCATTCCCATGTCTGAGCATTTTTTGCATTTGGGGGTTTTGTTTAACACATGTACATTTGTTCATGCATATCCAGTCAACACACCTGACACATTCAAAATTCAATGGAAGAGTAGAACAAGTCTTCATAAAGTTTTAAAATATTTTGCATTACTGTCTTTTACCTTTGAAGTTTACTACACCAACTGCAGTTGAAGCCAATCTGAGAGGATACACAGGGGCCACAACCATTAAACTGGAGACATGCTAGGAAACAGGAGAGAATGGATGCATCAAGACTAATTGGCAGCATGGAGAGAGAGAGAGAGAAAAAAAAAAGACTACTCTCCCAAAATTAACATCACCGCGCATCCCCATATACACGCAGGATCAGAAGACCCATGCATAAAAAGATCAGATCATCCAAATTGCAAATCATTTTTCCCACCTAGCTATGTTTACATGTTAACTTACTAGGCAATGGGGTCATCTCCACAGCTGAAATATTGGTGATTTTTGACATTTGTAGTTCTACTCGGTGGTATTCATAAATTGTTCTTCTTCGAACATCTGTAAAAACAAAAAACAGCATGGAGAGTAGAAAAAAAATCCACTTTCAACATTTCTTCACTTATACAACAACTGCATTTTAATAATGAATGTAGAATTATAAGCGTTTCACCTGATGGGGTTTTAAAATAAAAATTTAAAATAATCAAACCCTATAAAAAGGTTGATTATCAAAATCTGAAACTCTTGTACCCAGCAGCCTTTTCATCAAGGAAGTTGAAAATGTTGATTAGGGTCTCAAATTTCTCACTTCTTTAGCAGGGCTCAAACCCATTGTCATTCAGAGTATACTTAAGACATTTTCTTGATAGATTTATAAATTTTCAAAGATTTTGACATATGAAATCAAGAAGGTAAGATGACCCCACTTCTCTGAAGCTACAACTAAAGTGAGTCCTTTAGGAATGGTAGCAACTAAAAATTTTTCAGTCTAAGTAAAGCTGGTTTAGCTAGAATAAGAGTCTGATTGCTTTAAAGGTTTAGAATAAGTTTCTTTAATAAACTTGAAGACAAAAATTAAATCATTAAAAAATCAGTATTGCTATTAAGTGTACAGTGTCATATCCAAGGAAGGTTAATAATTAGCACTTATATTGCATGCAGGAATTTATAATAATTCATCAGCAAATCCAGTGGTGTTCCTGAGGAATAGGTTAGATGGAGACTTTGACAAGAAATTTAATAAGTAAAAATCAGATAAATACAAGCAAACGTATTTTATAACAAAAAAAGACGTTGATGATATATACTTAAAATATACTTTTAAAAAAAGACTTGAGCGGAGGAGAGAAGATGGCGGAAGAGTAAGACGCGGAGATCACCTTCCTTCCCACAGATACAGTAGAAATACATCTACACGTGGAACTGCTCCTACAGAACACCCACTGAACGCTGGCAGAAAACGTCAGACCTCCCAAAAGGCAAGAAACTCCCCCCGTACTTGGGTAGGGCAAAAGAAAAAAGAAATAACAGAGACAAAAGAATAGGGACGGCACCTGCACCAGTGGGAGGGAGCTGTGAAGGAGGAAAGATTTCCACGCACTAGGAGCCCCTTCGCGGGCAGAGACTGCGGGTGGCGGAGGGGGGAAGCTTCGGAGCCACGGAGGAGAGCGCAGCCACAGAGGTGCGGAGGGCAAAGCGGAGAGATTCCCGCACTTCCCGCACGGAGGCTCGACTTTTTCTTCCCTGTTTCCTGGTGCGCGAGGAGAGGGGATTCAGAGCGCCGCCTAAACGAACTTCAGAGACGGGCGCGAGCCGCAGCTAACAGCGCGGATCCCATAGCAACAGGGGCGCAGAGGGAAAAACGGAGAGATTCCCGCACGGAGGCTCGGCGCCGAGCAGCGCTCACCAGCCCGAGAGGCTTGTCTGCTCCCCCGCCAAGGCGGGCGGGGCTGGGAGCGGAGGCTCGGGCTTCGGTCGGATCGCAGGGAGAGGACTGGGGTTGGCGGCGTGAACACAGCCTGAAGGGGTTAGCGCACCACAGCTGGCTGGGAGGGAGACCGGGAAAAAGTCTGCAGCTGCCGAAGAGGCAAGAGACTTTTTCTTGCCTCTTTGTTTCGCGGCGCGCAAGGAGAGGGGATTCAGAGCACCGCCTAAACGAACTCCAGAAACAGGCGCGAGCCGCGGCTATCAGCGCGGACCCCAGAGACGGGCGTGAGACGCTGGGGCTGCTGCTGCCGCCTCCAAGAAGCCTGTGTGCGAGCACAGGTCACTCTCCACACCGCCCCTCCCGGGAGCCCGTGCAGCCCGCCACTGCCAGGGTCCCGTGATCCAGGGACAACATCCCCCGGGAGAACACACTGCGCGCCTCAGGCTGCTGCAACGTCACGCCGGCCTCTGATGCCGCAGGCTCGCCCCGCCTCCTCTGTACCCCTCCCTCCCCGCGGCCTGGGTGAGCCAGAGTCCCCGAAGCAGCTGCTCCTTTAACCCCGTCCTGTCTGGGCGGGGAACAGACGCCCTCAGGCGACCTACACGCAGAGGCGGGTCCAAATCCAAAGCTGATCCCCAGGAGCTGTGCGAACAGAGAAGAGGAGGGGAAATCTGTCCCAGCAGCCTCAGAAGAAGCGGATTAAAACTCCACAAACAACTTGATGTGCCTGCATCTGTTGAATACCTGAATAGACAACGAATCATCCCAAATTCAGGAGGTGGACTTTGGGAGCAGGATATATTAATTTTTCCCCTTTTCCTTTTTTTTTTGTGAGTGTATATGTATATGCTTCTGGGGGAGATTTTGTCTGTATAGCTTTGCTTTACAATAGCTTTATTTTACTTCACTATATTATAGCTTCTTTCTTTCTTTTCTTTCTTTCTTTCTTTCTTTCTTTCTTTCTTTCTTTCTTTCCTTCCTTCCTTCCTTCCTTCCTTCCTTTCTTTCTTTCTTTCTTTCTTTCTATTTTTTCTCCCTTTTACTCTGAGCCATGTGGACGAAAGGCTCTTGGTGCTTCAGCCAGGCATCAGGGCCGTACCTCGGAGGTGGGAGAGCCAACTTCAGGACACTGGTCCACAAGAGACCTCCCAGCTCCACGTAATACCAAACGGCAAAAATCTCTCAGAGATCTCCATCTCAACATCAAGACCCAGCATCACTCAATGACCAGCAAGCTACAGTGCTGAACACCCTATGCCAAACAACTAGCAAGACAGGAACACAGCCTCATCCATTAGCAGAGAGGCTGCCTAAAATCATAATAAGGCCACAGACACCCCAAAATACACCACCAGACGTGGACGTGCCCACCAGAAAGACAAGATCCAGCCTCATCCACCAGAGCTCAGGCACTAGTTCCCTCCACCAGGAAGCCTACACAACCCACTGAACCAACCTTAGCCACTGGGGACAGATACCAAAAACAACGGGAACTACAAACCTGCAACCTGTGATAAGGAGACCCCAAACACAGTAAGATAAGCAAAATGAGACGACAGAAAAACACACAGCAGATGAAGGAGCAGGGTCAAAACACACTAGACTTAACAAATGAAGAGGAAATAGGTAGTCTACCTGAAAAAGAATTCAGAATAATGATAGTAAGGATGATCCAAAATCTTGGAAATAGAATAGACAAAATGCAAGAAGCATTTAACAAGGACGTAGAAGAACTAAAGAGGAATCAAGCAATGATGAAAAACACAATAAATGAAATTAAAAATACTCTAGATGGGATCAATAGCAGAATAACTGAGGCAGAAGAAAGGATAAGTGACCTGGAAGATAAAATGGTGGAAATAACTACTGCAGAGCAGGATAAAGAAAAAAGAATGAAAAGAACTGAGGACAGTCTCAGAGACCTCTGGGACAGCATTAAACGCACCAACATTCGAATTATAGGGGTCCCAGAAGAAGAAGAGAAAAAGAAAGGGACTGAGAAAATATTTGAAGAGATTATAGTTGAAAACTTCCCTAATATGGGAAAGGAAATAGTTAATCAAGTCCTGGAAGCACAGAGAGTCCCATACAGGATAAATCCAAGGAGAAACATGCCAAGACACATATTAATCAAACTGTCAAAAATTAAATATAAGGAAAACATATTAAAGGCAGCAAGGGAAAAAAAACAAATAACACACAAGGGAATCCCCATAAGGTTAACATCTGATCTTTCAGCAGAAACTCTGCAAGCCAGAAGGAAGTGGCAGGATATACTTAAAGTGATGAAGGAGAAGAACCTACAACCAAGATTACTCTACCCAGCAAGGATCTCATTCATATGTGATGGAGAAATTAAAACCTTTACAGACAAGCAAAAGCTGAGAGAGTTCAGCACCACCAAACCAGCTTTACAACAAATGCTAAAGGAACTTCTCTAGGCAAGAAACACAAGAGAAGGAAAACACCTACAATAACAAACCCAAAACATTTAAGAAAATGGAAATAGGAACATACATATCGATAATTACCTTGAATGTAAATGGATTAAATGCTCCCACCAAAAGACACAGGCTGGCTGAATGGATACAAAAACAAGACCCATATATATGCTGTCTACAAGAGACCCACTTCAGACCTAGAGACACATACAGACTGAAAGTGAGGGGATGGAAAAAGATATTCCATGCAAATGGAAATCAAAAGAAAGCTGGAGTAGCAATTCTCATATCAGACAAAATAGACTTTAAAATAAAGACTATTACAAGAGACAAAGAAGGACACTATATAATGATCAAGGGATCGATCCAAGAGGAAGGTATAACAATTGTAAATATTTATGCACCCAACATAGGAGCACCTCAATACATAAGGCAAATACTAACAGCCATAAAAGGGGAAATCGACAGCAACACAATCATAGTAGGGGACTTTAACACCCCACTTTCACCAATGGACAGATCATCCAAAATGAAAATAAATAAGGAAACACAAGCTTTAAATGATACATTAAACAAGATGGACTTAATTGATATTTATAGGACATTCCACCCAAAAACAACAGAATACACATTTTTCTCAAGTGCTCATGGAACATTCTCCAGGATAGATCATATCTTGGGTCACAAATCAAACCTTGGTAAATTTAAGAAAATTGAAATCGTATCAAGTATCTTTTCCGACCACAACGCTATGAGACTAGATATCAATTACAGGAAAAGATCTGTAAAAAATACAAACACATGGAGGCTACATAATACATTACTTAATAATGAAGTGATCACTGAAGAAATCAAAGGGGAAATCAAAAAATACCTAGAAATAAATGACAATGGAGATACGACGACCCAAAACCTATGGGACGCAGCAAAAGCAGTGCTAAGAGGGAAGTTTATAGCAATACAAGCCTACCTCAAGAAACAGGAAACATCTCGAATAAACAACCTAACCTTGCACCTAAAGCAATTAGAGAAAGAAGAACAAAAAAACCCCAAAGCCAGCAGAAGGAAAGAAATTATAAAGATCAGGTCAGAAATAAATGAAAAAGAAATGAAGGAAACAATAGCAAAAATCAATGAAACTAAAAGCTGGTTCTTTGAGAAGATAAACAAAATTGATAAACCATTAGCCAGACTCATCAAGAGAAAAAGGGAGAAGACTCAGATCAATAGAATTAGAAATGAAAAAGGAGAAATAACCACTGACACTGCAGAAATACAAAAGATCATGAGAGATTACTACAAGCAACTCTATGCCAATAAAATGGACAACCTGGAAGAAATGGACAGATTCTTAGAAATGCACAAACTGCCGAGACTGAACCAGGAAGAAATAGAAAATATGAACAGACCAATCACAAGCACTGAAATTGAAACTGTGATTAAAAACCTTCCAACAAACAAAAGCCCAGGACCAGATGGCTTCACAGGTGAATTCTATCAAACATTTAGAGAAGAGCTAACACCTATCCTTCTCAAACTCTTCCAAAATATTGCAGAGGGAGGAACACTCCCAAACTCATTCTACGAGGCCACCATCACCCTGATACCAAAACC
Organism: Balaenoptera borealis; assembly: GCF_965194805.1. Lineage (NCBI taxonomy): Eukaryota > Metazoa > Chordata > Mammalia > Artiodactyla > Balaenopteridae > Balaenoptera > Balaenoptera borealis. The sequence continues at coordinate 170,078,228 of NC_138866.1, read as the reverse complement.
AGACAAAGATGTCACAAAGAAAGAAAACTACAGGCCAATATCACTGATGAACATAGATGCAAAAATCCTCAACAAAATACTCGCAAACAGAATCCAACAGCACATTAAAAGGATCATACACCATGATCAAGTGGGGTTTATCCCAGGAATGCAAGGATTCTTCAATATACGCAAATCAATCAATGTGATACACCATATTAACAAACTGAAGGAGAAAAACCATATGATCATCTCAATAGATGCAGAGAAAGCTTTCGACAAAATTCAACACCCATTTATGATAAAAGCCCTGCAGAAAGTAGGCATAGAGGGAACTTTCCTCAACATAATAAAGGCCATATATGACAAACCCACAGCCAACATTGTCCTCAATGGTGAAAAACTGAAACCATTTCCACTAAGATCAGGAACAAGACAAGGTTGCCCACTCTCACCACTATTATTCAACATAGTTTTGGAAGTGTTAGCCACAGCAATCAGAGAAGACAAAGAAATAAAAGGAATCCAAATCGGAAAAGAAGAAGTAAAGCTGTCACTATTTGCAGATGACATGATACTATACATAGAGAATCCTAAAGAGGCTACCAGAAAACTCCTAGAGCTAATCAATGAATTTGGTAAAGTAGCAGGATACAAAATTAATGCACAGAAATCGCTTGCATTTCTATACACTAATGACGAAAAATCTGAAAGTGAAATTAAGAAAACACTCCCGTTTACCATTGCAACAAAAAGAATAAGATATCTAGGAATAAACCTACCTAAGGAGACAAAAGACCTGTATGCAGAAAATTATAAGACACTGATGAAAGAAATTAAAGATGATACAAATAGATGGAGAGATATACCATGTTCCTGGATTGGAAGAATCAACATTGTGAAAATGACTCTACTACCCAAAGCAATCTACAGATTCAATGCAATCCCTATCAAACTACCACTGGCATTTTTCACAGAACTAGAACAAAAAATTTCACAATTTGTATGGAAACACAAAAGACCCCGAATAGCCAAAGCAATCTTGAGAACGAAAAATGGAGCTGGGGGAATCAGGCTCCCTGACTTCAGACTATACTACAAAGCTTCAGTAATCAAGACAGTTTGGTACTGGCACAAAAACAGAAATATAGATCAATGGAACAGGATAGAAAGCCCAGAGATAAACCCACACACATATGGTCACCTTATCTTTGATAAAGGAGGCAAGCATATACAGTGGAGAAAAGACAGCCTCTTCAATAAGTGGTGCTGGGAAAATTGGACAGGTACATGTAAAAGTATGAAATTAGAACACTCCCTGACACCATGCACAAAAATAAACTCCAAATGGATTAAAGACCTAAGTGTAAGGCCAGACACTATCAAACTCTTAGAGGAAAACATAGGCAGAACACTCTATGACATACATCACAGCAAGATTCTTTTTGACCCAGCTCCCAGAGAAATGGAAATAAGAACACAAATAAACAAATGGGACCTAATGAAACTTAAAAGCTTTTGCACAGCAAAGGAAACCATAAACAAGACCAAAAGACAACCCTTAGAATGGGAGAAAATATTTGCAAATGAAGCAACTGACAAAGGATTAATCTCCAAGATTTACAAGCAGCTCATGCAGCTCAATAACAAAAAAACGAACAACCCAATCCAAAAATGGGCAGAAGACCTAAATAGACATTTCTCCAAAGAAGATATACAGATGGCCTACAGACACATGAAAGAATGCTCAACATCATTAATCATTAGAGAAATGCAAATCAAAACTACAATGAGATATCATCTCACACCGGTCAGAATGGCCATCATCAAAAAATCTAGAAACAATAAATGCTGGAGAGGGTGTGGAGGAAAGGGAACACTCTTGCACTGTTGGTGGGAATGTAAATTGATACAGCCACTATGGAGAACAGTATGGAGGTTCCTTAAAAAACTACAAATAGAACTACCATACGACCCAGCAATCCCACTACTGGGCATATACCCTGAGAAAACCATAGGTCAAAAAGTGTCATGTACCACAATGTTCATTGCAGCTCTATTTACAATAGCCAGGACCTGGAAGCAACCTAAATGTCCATCGACAGACGAATGGATAAAGAAGATGTGGCACATATATACAATGGAATATTACTCAGCCATAAAAAGAAATGAAATGGAGGTATTTGTAATGAGGTGGATGGAGTTAGAGTCTGTCATACAGAGTGAAGTAAGTCAGAAAGAGAAAAACAAATACAGTATGCTAACACATATATACGGAATCTAAGGGAAAAAAAAAAAAAAGGCCATGAAGAACCTAGTGGCAAGACGGGAATAAAGACACAGACCTACTAGAGAATGGACTTGAGGATATGGGGAGGGGGTGGGGTGAGATGTGACAGGGTAAGAGAGTGTCATGGACATATATACACTACCAAATGTAAAATAGATAGCTAGTGGGAAGCAGCCGCATAGCACAGGGAGATCAGCTCGGTGCTTTGTGACCACCTAGAGGGGTGGGATGGGGAGGGTGGGAGGGAGGGAGATGCAAGAGGGAAGAGAAATGGGAACATATTGTATATGTATAACTGATTCACTTTGTTATAAAGCAGAAGCTAACACACTATTGTAAGGCAATTATACTTCAATAAAGATGTTTAAAAAACAAAACAAAACAAAAAAAAGACTTGAGCCTTATACTATATTAGCTTGCTTGAGTTAGGTAAATGTAAATGGAAAATTGATATTATTGGTATTTTACCTAGCTCTTGGAACGCTTATAACGACAGGAATGCATTTCCTGAATACTATTATATCTACCAGGAATTATTTGGGAAGCTATAATTATTTTTTAAATATCATAGTATCCAATTTGGGGAAGTCATATGCCATAGCGGTTAATAACGCATGCATTTGAAAAGTCTGGTTCAAGTCCCAGGCTTGCTACTTGGTATCTGCATGAACTTTGGCTCTTTTGTTAGCCTTTCTGTGCTTCACTTTCCTTGCCTATAAAATAGAGATAATAGTACCTATATCACAGATCTGTTTTGAGAATTAAGATGAGATAGTAAATGAAAGTTGCTTAGAATAATCCCTTTCACACTGTAAGTTCAATAAATGTCAGATATAATTTTTGTCTAACATCAATATGGCAACCATAGATCATACTGGTTATGTACTGATCTAATTTCTATAGATCTAGGCCCTGAAATCAGGCTTCTAGGAATTTGTTTCCCCTCTTATATTAGGGAAGGTTAAATTTTGATTAAAGTCAATAGACCAACAGTGATCTTCTCTAGGACATAAAACAGGAGTGTGGTGCCCAGAAGACAGCAAGCTCTCTTTTAGTAACAGTGTTCAGGAAATGTAGATACCTACACATCCAGGAGGAAAGTCAAACATTTACTCACAACCTACACATATTTCTGTTTCTCTCCACTCATATTCTTTCACCCATTTCTGATTGTTCACAATGAAATTCTACTGCAGAAGAGGAAGAGGGGGAGTGGTCCAAAATGAACTCTTTGGAGGCAAGGAATGCTTCTAGAATGCTAGGAATGCTTCACCGAATATATCTTCATGTTTCTCAGATTGGGAAACACTGATTAAAAATGTTAATCCAATTCACATCTTTTTGGTATAAGCGAAAGATGCATATATAATTTTCAAAGTGCAAACTTTATCCAACGTTAGAGAAATTTCATATTTAGTAAGGTTTCTTGAGGTACATGAATAATGTCTTTTCTTTTTCCTTTTTCTTTTTTTAACTTTTAAGGCTTTTGAAACGATTACTCAGTTTCTGCCTTTGTCTAAAGAGGACACGTGCTTTCCTATGCATTTTGCTAAACAATTTAGTTTTTGGAAATAAATAAATAATATAGACTTGTCATGAGATCACTGTGATGGGGGGTTTCTGAGTCTTCTTCATACTAAAGTTCACACAGTATCATATTAGTAGGTGCTTAAAATACCAGTTTTCTTTTAACTTCATACTACACTTTGAGAAGTTCAAACTATGGACATGACTGTGAAGCCTCTGGGAGTTTAATTATTGATCATGCAAATGGGGTAAAGGGAAGGAGTGACATTTTTGCCATGCTAGTTCTATCACCTGCTCAGATAACTCCAACTATTGGGAGGAGATGAATTTAATAAAACCAAAATTAATGAGAACGTGTTTTGTTTGATGACCTGCCAATTAATGACAGCTTCCAAATGGTCATTTCTGTTGTGTAGCATACATCTCCCTGTCAAAAACAAGTAATTAGGAATGTATTTACTGGTAGCTCCTGCCAATACTAGAAGCTTTCATTTGATTCCAGAAATGTATTTAGCTCATGTGTCTTCTTTAGAAAGTTAGCCAAAATAATAGTGAACCAAACATTCAGTACCTTAGCTGTGGTGATACAGCTTCAACTGTTTTATTACATCTTTACAAAACCAAGGTCAACTATAATACCCATTAGGGGCTTTTAAAATTTTTTAAAAAGTGAAATGAAATAAATCTCTGAGCAGCTAACACATAGAGAATAAAATTCAGTAATCAAAATCTTAAGGTGATATGATTCAAAGTGTAACTATTGAATTGCATGTTTTTAGACATTTTAAGCAATATCAGCAGGAGGGACAGAGTGATTGTATGGAAACACCAGGAATCCTCTCCAATCAATATCCACTCTAGCTCAAATGAAAACAGTTTAATGAGTACCCTGTGGCATGATTAGCCATGATCTAGTTTACTTGTCTGTCTTGAAACTTAACATTCACACGGAGAATGTATGAGTAATTTCCTCAATTGTCTGATTCTTTATACAAATATTTTAATATTTTGTCTGGATTGTCAAGTAAATGATTAGCTAACATTTCCTTATTTATGTGTTGTCAATGCTTAATGACTGGTCCCAAATGATTATTTCTTATTTTCTTTACTAGTTCCCACTGAGCCCAGCACATAGCACCATTTACTGAGAGTACTCTTGAATGTAAATAGCATGTATTCCACAACTACAAGTTCATTCCCAGCATAAAGACTCAGGAAAAAAGAGACTCTTGAGAGAAAAAGTGCACTATTATAGAAGTTATAAGCTTCCCACATGAAAATGCAATGCATTATCAGAATTAGCTAGTTGGAGTTGTGAAATAAAGCATCTACAAATAGAAGGTGCTTTTGCCTCAAACATTTAAAAATTCTTGGGACTTCTCTGGCGGTCCAGTTGTTAAGACTCCGCGCTTCCACTGCAGGGGGCACAGGTTCGATCCCTGGTCAGGTAACTAAGATCCTGCCTGCTGTGTAGTGTGGCCAAAAAAAAAAAAAAAAAAAAAAAGAAAAAAAAATTCTCCCTATAGTTCTATTAAAAAATAATATAATTCAGCATTGGATAAGGCAACATAAAATTTAGGTGACCATGAGGTGCTAATCTGAACCTCTCAGATTTTCCTCTCATTATTCTTTTGTATTAATAGAAATTCTAAAAAAAATTCTCAAATATGTCAAAATTAATCAGTGATTTATAATATCCAGAAAATTCTTAAATTTTTGCTTCTTTTGAAAAGTCAAGATCAATCAAATAGGGTATGTTAGAAATGTATGTATTAAAGCAATAAAATATCACTTTGCATAATGCTATCTATCTTGGAAGAGTTTTGTGAGAGGATACTTTATGGGGAAAATGTCATGATTTCTATTTCTTCTTCCTTTTGTTGAGCCTCGAGTGAGCTAGTGTGTACTTGACAACAGAAGCGCCTAATGAAGCTGTGTGGTAAAGAGAAGCAATTTTATCTTCTGTAAAATGAATAAGTTTGAAGTGTTTTCCATTTTGAGGAAAGACAAGGTGAGATGACACAATTTCCTGAAGGATTTGTAGATCGATCTGTCCTTAAATGAATGAAAAGACCCTGATAACTTTGAAAATAACAGGTGAGGCTCAGTTCTTCTGAAAGAGCTTTAATTGGGGTGTATAAAATGTTAAGAAAAAAAAAGTCATGTTTTTCCAAGACTATTTGTTTCTTCCATAGTTTGTCAACATGTTCTTTTATTTTAGTTGCTAAGTAATTCTAATGGATGTGTCCTACCACTGAGTACAAAATTACAATTTTTTTATGGGCAAAATCAATTAAAGTGAAATGCTTAAATTTGAAAATGTATCACTGAATAATATCTAAAATTCTAAGGCCTTTCAAAAGGCAAAGAAGAAGTAAAAAGTAGGTTAATGTAAATATTATACTTGAAATTTAATATTCTATTTAAACATGTGTATATGGTCCACTGTCACTCTGTTCAGTATGGTGACCATTAGTCATACATAACTCTTAAAATTAAAATTAATTGAATCCAATTAAAAATTCAATTCCCCAGTTTCACTAGCCACATTTTAAGTGCATAGTAGTCACATGTAGCTAGTAAGTCCGTACTGGACAATTCAGATTTAAAACATTTCATCAGCACAGAAAGTTCTACTGGACAGTACTGGTCTATACCACTATTTTTTTGAGAATTAAAGCTTAAGACATTTTGCGTAATAAAAGTGCATCTCTGTTTCTGTTTGTTAAAGTTATTTTTTTTTTTTCAGTCTGTGAACATAATTTTGATCAAGTTCTTTGAGAAATTGCTGCCTGGTCTGTAAGCACATAAAGAGACCATGTATGGCAAACTATATACAATGTTCCTCAAAGAGTTCCCTAAATCTCTAAGTATTTTTAAAATACGTTTTCTCTCCAAATTAGTTGTCAGTTTTATTTTTGAAAATGTTAATGTTTCTTATTGAGCTGTGAATAATAATAACCAAAAAGCAAAGGCACACTGTAGCACACACAATGTCAATAAATTTAAAACAGCAGATGCTGATGAGAAAGGGACTGGTGTTAAGAAAGAACCAGATAATGCATGCTGGTGAGAAGAAAAAAGTGGAGTATTCTAAGGGATTCAGAAATTGCCATTATCATAACTTGTAGTAGAACCATTTCAAGTTAGGTCAGCTGCTTTCCAGATTAGTTTCTAGTACAAGAATTCTGTGTGTGTATGTTAAAGTAACTTTCACATTACTGAAATGACATAGCCTTAAGTTTCCAAATAAACGGACCATGGAGGCATGAACGGATTTTCTGGGTTTCTTGCTGGAAATGTTATGCTCATTAAGCTCAGAGGATGGAGAAAAAGGTGAGGGATGACGGGGAAGGTCAGCACTGTGGAGATTAAGATCAAAATTCAAAACGTTAAACGGGAGGAGAGAGAAACAAACAAGTAGAACAGTACTAGAGAGCACTGTAGGTTTACCCAGGAAGGCCTCTGCACACTGTGGAAAAAAATATGGAGGGACATGAGCTGAGGCTGAGAAAGAACTACTTAGCAGAGCTACTGAACAAGAAATTATGGCAATTACACATGACCTATGAATATATGACAATGTTAGAACTTTCTGGTAATCAAAAGAATATTAGAGTGACAATGAAATATCACGTTCTGCTTATCAAATTTGTGAAGTTTAAAAAAATGATAGTAGTGTCTGAGAGCATTTGGGGAAATGGGATATCTGATTTGATGCTGGTGGGTGAGTAGATTGGCACAACCCTTACAGAAAGCAATCTGTCAAAAATACATAAAAATTCATTAACATTCATTTTTTATGGATTAGATATGAGTAAAAATTCAAAAACAAGGATGTTTAGCACTGCTGTTTTACTGACGATTAATATGAAAAGCAACCTACATGACAAACCAGTGCTGAAAACAGATTACACAAATTACGAAACAAAGGAATTTGTTGCAGCTATTAATGACCACATTTACACAGGTATTTAGCAGTGTAGGAAAAACGTGTTGTATATATTGTAAGAAAAACAGGTGGCAAAAATATTCATAGGATAATGCCAATTTTCTTACCGTGTGTGTGTGTTTGTGTGTGTATCCACTATAAACAAAAGATTGGATGCAGAGATATGAAAACATTGATTGTTATCTCTCTGTAGTAGGTTTACAGGCAATTTAATTTCCTTCTTTGAGTTTTCTATTATTTTACCAATTCCTCTGAATTACTATGGACTATGCTTATTATGTTTTTACACTCGTATTTCTGTAATGAATAAACAAGTTCATTGCATGTAGACCTGTTTTTCACATCTGTACCTGTGGAGATTGAATTGGATGACCTCTATACTTTTTGTTTTTCTGATTCTAAAGTTCTACAAAATATTTTATGAAAAACAGAAGGTGATACAGAGATATACATACACATGGACAGACAGACACAACAATATATTAAGAAACAAACGATGTCATCATCAGAAAGAATGAGTTTCAGAGAGAGTGTCAAGGTGTCCTTGAGTGGAAATCCCCTGTGGCCTCACTCTCATGGGCACTGGGCCTGGGTGTGGACACCTCAGTCAGTATCACTGTCTTTTTAAAGTAACAATGTAGACGTCGATGAATAAGCAGTACAAGTAAACATAAATACAGTGTTACTTTGTGCCAGGTACCACATGCTATACACATATTGTATCTTAGGTACTAAGATGGTCATTTTGCATATAAAGAAAGTTATAGAAATTAAATAAAATGTTCAAGGTCTCATGACCAGTATTCACATTACAATATCCCTTATACATTCTGGACTTTTAACTAGTTTTTCTTTTTCTTTTTTTAATATAAGGGTTAATTTCACCATAGACATTTTTCATTTTTTTGAAGGAGCAAAGGAATCCCCTTGTAACCTCAGAACTATTTACTGATTTACTAACAATGCCTAAATTCCCTTTGATATTTTAAACTATCAGATCACCTAATCTTTTTTGAAAGGTAAAGGCTATTTTAATAAACTATGCCTGAAAGTTACATGGAAAACATTTATTATTTGGAAGCCTTTAAAAACTGAAAAACAATTTTTTGTTGTTGTTGATGTTATGATGGGGGGGGGAGGAATCTTCATAATAAACAAATTCAATTTGCCTTAAAGCTTTTTGAGTGCTTTACCAAACCTTCACCAAATCTGATAAGAACGGTATACTATTGTGGTCCCACTGGGAAAAATTACTCTCAACGTTGTGGCTCACTTTCCCATGTTGTCATGGCTAGATTAAGCAAAGGATCTAGGTTCTATAACCCATGTAACCAAAATGGTTTAAAGAACAGAAACTTGATCTTATGAGAACAAGGTCCTGTGTAATAATGCACCTTGGAATACAGAAGAAAGAAAGCCGCCCATTACTTAGGATAATGATCAATTTTTCCCTAAATTCACTCAGGAGAAGAAAAAGGGGTAACAGAGATGAAAGATTTAAATTCCCTATGAGGATGACTCCTAATAATGAAGGTTATTAAATAAGGGAACAGAATCTTGAAAAGGACTTAAATATTTATCTAAATTCTAATTGTACAAGTAAGTAACATACTGATCTCTAGGAATCATCTGATTTCTCAGGAAAAAATGATACTTGTATAACTTGTATTACGATATTCTTGGGTTAGCCTAATGTCTGAAGTAAATAAGTATGCCTTTTTTTTTTTCCAGCTGAGAATACAATGCAACTATGCAACCGTTATCTTTCCTCTTATACAGAACCTCCTGTAACAGACACTGTTACACCTGATAAATGTGGGAACAGATTTTTAAGGAGATTAAAACTTTTCTCTTCCCCCAAAGATTTTTAAGTAGAACACATCAATTCCAATGTTCTTGCTGAAATACAGTCCCATCTAATGGCAGGGATGAGTAGATTAGAAACTCAGGACTTCCATTCCTTCCTGGCAAATTTTCTCAAGGTGACAGTGAGGTCAACAGGAAATGTAAATGTCACTCCAGCACATAGCCTGCCTGAGAGAAACTTCTCCCTGAACTCAAAGCTTGAGTACTTTCTTTAGATGAATGCTGACTCCCAAACTTCAGACATAATCTGTTCTCAAAATTCATATGAATTTTGCCAATTTATTCAATGAAATTTATATTTGAGAAGGATATTTTCCCCTCTAAACATAATGGTCACCCTGTTACAATATAACAAGGGGTGCAAAATTGCATTTTGGGACTCTGAAGTCTGAGTACAATTTTATCATGTCTCAGTTCAGACACAACACTTGAATATTACAATACATTTGTAAAAAAAAATTTTTTTTTGTACGTTGGTGGTTCTTTTTGTCTAAACAATAATATTTCAGCACATCAATGTGGGCCAAGATGCCTTCTGAGGAAGCTGCAAATAAAATTCTTTCTGGGATGAAAGAAGCCACAAATAAACTAAAACTAGCGATTCTTTTACTTGTGCAGTAATTGACTCAGGTCATGCTTGACTGAACTTCTCTGAAAGGAAGCATGTGAGAACATTCCTCCTCACACAGAAGTCAACTTGGCCTCTCCCAGGGTTCAGCCTCTTGACTAAGAGTTCTGTCAGGATGTCTTTATGTTGCCTACACATAAGGATATATCTCTGCTTTGTTCACAGTACAGGTTTGTTTCTGGAAAATCTGCCTTGATTTAACAGGTGGCTGGAATATTACCTCCTGCAAATTCTCAGCTAACAAGGAGAAACAGCCATGGAAGATTCACGGTCTTCACCAAGCAGAACTGCCACATATGAATGTCATTCTAAACCGTAATTGTAAGATAACCCCTATAATGTTTCCAGCCAATCCTCTGCTCTGAAAAGTCTAATTTCCACTACATTTACTTTCTATATTTGAGACAACATAAACAGAATTAGTTCAAGACCAAACAGCATGTGATAAATTAAGTCTACCACTATAATGAAATAAAGAATTTTGCTCAAGAACTTTGAGCAAAAGGGAAAGGAATGATCTAATCTTGAGATGTATTATATAACCTCTTGCTTTACATAAGTACATCTGGGACACAGACAGTCACCTTTGGTACTAACATACCCAAGCAACCCTCAGGGCTGTTCTTGAAATAGAAGGAGGTTTTAAAAAACAGAAGCTTTCAAAAGATGGCTATTTACATGATCAGAACTACTACAAATAGCAGTTACAATTTGGATTTCTAATATGATGAACAGATGCCCAAAGTAACATATATGTTTTTATTCTACAAATGTAAACTAGATTAGATAGGTAAAAATGATTTAAACAAAGAAAATAAAATATATTGTGTGGGAGGTATGGCTCCATCAAGATTTTTTTAACCTCAGTTTATACTTTTTGAAAATCTTCCTTTAGACTCTCAAACAGTTTTATACAAACATGTTAAACATGAAATGGTACAAGGCTGTTCTTTTGCTGATAAATTTATTTAAATGAAAGAAACACTGATAAATTTATTTAAATGAAAGAAACAATCATACACCTATCAATCAAATAATCTGTCACTCTTTTACGTTCTTCTTCCTATTAATAAAAGAAATATATCTGCACAACCAAGCTAACTATTCCAAAGAATCCAAATTCTCTTGGGTTGGCTATTTAACTTCACTTCACCTAAATTATTAGTTCAACACTAACAGAGAGATAGCAAATGCCAAAAAAGACTTACAAGCCAAACAATATAATTAACAAGCAGCAATTAGCTAAGTGATTCGATTGTTCAAAGAGTCACATCTGCCCTAGATCAATCTCCTTTAAATTTACCCCACAGCAGGCTCAGACTCGGCCATTACCCTTCTTCTACATACTGGGAATTTGTTGGATCCTGTGGACAACGACAAATGCATCTGACAGCCCCACTTTCACTGGGTGATTGGTCGAACTTATCTGTGTGACCAAGACAGGAATCTGGAAAAGAAAAAGCAGATTGCTGTGAGTTAGATTTCAATTTCATTTGGGGTAGGTGCAGGGAATGTGACCATCTTGTTTAACGGATAAAATTAGATTATGGAGATGAAGGAAGAGAGAGAGCAGGAAATATCAGAGAAGAAAAGCATACAATACCTAAAAATAACATCTGTTTTGTGCTATTTGATGGGTTAAAGTGACAAGAGAGTTCCTAGTCCTACAGAGAGGGCTACTTGATGATGAAAGTAACAGATTCTCGGAGAATCTAACTGATGTTGAATACTGAAAACTTCTCACACATATAGGCACACCATGAATGCACGTAGTGCGGGCTCTCATTACAGAAACAGAGATTCTTTTTGTACCATTTGTTTTCCCCGAAGACTCTATTATATATCCATTTTCATAGTTTTAAAAAATCCTTGTTTACAAGTGGCCTTATAGATATAAAACCTAGAGAAAGATAATAAGTGCATTCCTAAATATATATGTAACAATATCGTAGTTGATTAATATATAGTGAAATTTGGCAATTGTTTCTTAATGGATGTCAAACTTCACTATTCTGGTTAAAACTCATATGGAAAACTTATGAGTTATTATGAGTCAGTTCAAGGTCATATTTCCTAAATTTAAACCTCAATAGAGCCAAAATCTGCATATTATAGACATTTATAATGTGTACAGTTTTAAAAAATTAGGACACACTGAGAATATATTAAGCATGATACAAGAGTTATAAATGAGACAAACTCTTGGAGCCGTTTTTTCTAGATTTAGAAAAGAATCATTGGAGATATGATTACTATCTTTACTACCAGTTTTATAGAAATGAAAATGAGGATGAAAACATCCTCAATACATAAACGGACAAGAAACAATACGGAAGGATAAATGCATGAACAAATCTTTTAAGTAGAATAAGCAGATTGTGGGCCATCTGTGGGTAATTCATTAAAGATCATATTAGATCAGACATGGTTGTATAAGCCATAATAAACAGCACAGCAATAAAAAAGAAGGAAAATAGGGGACTTCCCTGGTGTTGCAGTGGTTAAGAATCTGCCTGCCAATGCAGGGGACACAGGTTCGATTCCTCACCCGGGAAGATCCCACATGTCGCAGAGCAACTAAGCCCATGTGCCACAACTACTGAGCCTGCACTCTAGAGCCTGCGAGCCACAACTACTGAGCCCACGCACCACAACTACTGAAGTCCGCGTGCCTAGAGCCCGTGCTCCGCAACAAGAGAAGCCACCGCAATGAGAAGCCCGTGCACCGCAACGAAGAGTAGTCCCCACTTGCCGCAACCAGAGAAAGCCCGGGCGCAGCAACGAAGACCCAACGCAGTCAAAAATAAATAAATAAAATAAGTAAATTAAAAAAAAAGAAGGAAAATAACTTGGAGAGAAGATGTAATAAGGACTGTACTGCTTATTTTTGCCCCTGACATCATGAAGTTGTAAAAAGTGTTATTTTGTTGAAACTAAGAGGAAATTTTAATGTTTCTGAAATTTGTGGAATTATCTCAAAGTAAGTAAATGGAAGATATTTTCCTTTTATGTACTAATCAGTCCTCTCTTGAACAATGTTGTAGTATTGCCAGGTTTATATCAGTGTGTCCAGTTCTTAACTACCATTAAGAAGTATTCTGATATTTGGACAGCAGAAACAAACAAAATCAAACCAAGATTTTTGTCCCTAAAAGTTCATTTACTAAATGAAACTCTGATATAATTTATTTATGGTAATTGCTAAGCTATACTCAGTATCAATGTATGCAATCCCTTTTCTTAGGGTACATTATATTATTACCCAGTTTATACTCCATGTTGAAGAATGCTAATATAAGTGCAATTTATATTTAAGACAGACTTACAGTGAAAGAAGAAAAGGCAAAGGGATAGAAAGTCACAGAAAAAATTTCCAATTCAAGCTATATTTTGTATATCCTAATAAGACAAGCTCATAATTTTTAAACAGCATCATTAATAGATGCCTGCTTAGGAGTAAGTATGAAAGGTTTGCTACTGGATTTGTTACTTGCTTTCATTCTTACAACATCTATGACTGCAGTTTTCCTCTGCAAGGTATGAAATATTTTACCAGATAATTCTGTGGTAATTAATTGTACTTCTTCTTTCCCATACTCAAAGCAGAGCTTGAGTTTATATTGTTATCAATTGGAAAATTCTATTATATTGTTATGAATATTACATTATCATATGAGAGCTTGTTTTCCAGGTCACATGTCTTGGATCTGCAGACATCCTAGCTTCTCTTCTCTTCACATTATCTACTCCATCTCTTCTATCTCTCTTTATCTCTTTCCTTATCTAGCCATCTTTCATTTTTATTTTTTCTCCATCTCTTTCCTTCTTTTCACTCCCTTCCTTTATATTTTATCTCTAAGTCAAACTCTTTCCTCTTGTGCATTTGATCTGTGGTAGACTGACTGCACTAATGGCCTCAGTCCATGGCCTCTTTTTATCCATACTCTGCCTTCTCACTTGGTGGTCCTCTGCCATTCTGCCTCTGCCTCAGTAATATGGCAAAAGAAGACAACAGCAAACTTGAAGCAGAAGAGAGGCTTGAAAAGGTGCTTGTACATTTCCACCTCCTTTCTGGGACTTCTGCCACTGCCATGAGAATGTACCCTGCTGAAGATCTATGAGAGACACGTGGAGGAATGTTTTCTTTCTAGCAGAGGTCATCCTTGAACAACTAGCCCCTAGCCAATCCATCAGCTAACGACTGACACATGAGTGACCCCAGCTGAGATCAGCAGAGTCTTATATCTTGTGAGAAATAAGAAATAGAGTTGTTTAGGCCACTACATTTTGGGGTGATTTGTTACACAGCAATACCAACCAATGCATTCTCTACTAAAGCTCTAATAGCCAATACAAACTTCTCTGGGTGTCTCTATAGAAAATGAAGTAGCATTCTTCCTCCTAGGTTTCTGGGAATCAGATAAATATCTCTTTAGGTACCATTAAACTTGAAATATTGGAAAGTTCCAGTAGAAAAGATGCATTTTCTGCATCTTTTTTTTCACTCTTCTGTATCTTTTTATTTTCTAGTTTATTCTTTTCCCTGTGGATTCCAAAAATGAAGACCAGGGTGTATAATTTACCCAGATTTAGATTCATTTAACTTAAGGTAAATCCATGCAAAATCAAAATGGGTAACCTAACAATGAAGAGAGTTTTTTGTTCACTGAAAATAATCTTATCGTAAATTGGCCAACCCTCTAGGAAGACAGTAGATGACCTGTAAGGACTCTTTCAAATCTCGAATTCAACGATTTAATTCTACTGAATGATCTAGATTTTCCCAAGCTTCAACAAGTAAATTGTTAATAATGATCCAAAAAAATTATAAGGGTGAATTCATTCATAATATTTATCAGATATTAGTTGAACATTTTCTCTGTATTATTGTAGGCACTGGAATTACAGGAGAAAACAAAAAAGCCCCTGCTCTCATAGAGCTTACATTCTAGAGAGTAGAGACTGACATGAAGACAAGTGAACATAAAAAATACAGTATGCTAGGAGGTAAGTGCCAAGGAGGAAATGAAAACATGGGGAAGATACAGCGAGGGATGGGAGCCTCTTTAAGAGAAGGAGTCACAGAAGGTTTCTGTGATAACGTGACTTTTCTGTAGTAGGAGAACCTGCCATATGGAGATTTGGGGAACAGCTCTGTAGAGGGACCAGTACATGCAAAGGCCTTGTCTGAATTGCTTTTGCTGTCTTTTAGGGAATAAAAGGTTATCACTGGAGCAGAAGGAGTCAATAAGAGTGCTGAAGGAGGTGGGACGCAGTGACGACAGACCAGAGGGAGCATGCATTCCCTGCAAGCCATGGCAGTGACTTTGGATTTTATTCCAAGTCGGATGGGGAAGGGTTAGACCGTTTTGAACAGAGGGAGGACATTCCCTTACATCTGAAAAAGATCACACTAGCTGATGTGTAATCTGGACTGGAGGGGGAAAAGGGAGACAGAGAAACCAGTCAGAAGGGTATCACAGTTTTGCAGATGAGAAATGGGTGGCTTGGAGTATACTAGATAAGTGATAAGTATAAGAGCTGGAGTGACAGGAAGATGGTTCTGGATGAATATGCCATGGATTCAAGGAGAGTGAGAAAAAGAAGAGAGTCAACAGTGTCACCAACACTTTTGGTCTTAATAGCAGGAAAAATGGAGTCGAGCTTTTCATCGGAGCCAGCATGTTGCACACCTTCAGGGTTCATTGCCATTGCTGGCTATGAGGATGGTGTCCTCTGCTTGTGCAGAGAAGACAGCTCTGAAGAGCAGCACTGAAGCATCTAGAGATGGAGGAGACTAGGGCAGGAAGCAGTGGAAAAGGGTGATGGCAATACCACTGGCCTCAAATGCTTTTCTTCCAAATTTTATAGAGTTCATGAATAAAAGCATAGAATTTCTAAAACTCTGGTATTTTATCCTGATTAAATATTAACATGAAAATGTACAAGAAGCTTTTGATTCCCTACATTTTCCTAGAAGCCACCCAAGCCTTTTATAAAACGATTACATATCAGGTTTAGAAAAAAACACTTTCGCCAATTGAATTAAATGCTTAATTTGGTAAAAGATTAATGAGGCACAGTCCAGGCTTTCTCTTAGATTTCTTTCAAGAACATGTCTGCCTCTCTCCACCTGATACTGTCCTATCTTTTTCACTTTGCCTTCTTGGACTGTTATCTTTTTACCTCAAAACCTCAAAGGCGTGGGGTTGTTCGGCGTAAGGATGGTTCATCCACTCACTTACTGCAGCCAAGTAATTGGGCTGTGTGAGCTCTCTGTGAGCAAGGCAGGCCGGACTGCAGGTTCCCATGACAGTTTACAATGAGAGGCCGTTTGTTAGGCTGAATCAGGAGCACTGCTAAAACCACATTTAACATGAACTATTTTTTGACTAACATCAACAAAGCAATTGTGTGTATGTATATAAATAAACTATCTAGAATTAGAGCCAAAAGTGTGCAAGAAAGGATCTGTCATAGTGTCACAGTGCCCTAGTCTATAGAGGACTCTGTATTGGATAAGAAGTACCCAAGTCAGAGAAGCAGGGGTGAAGGATGATGCCCAAGTACAAAAACTCTGAAAACTCTGCTTATGGAAGCTATCCTTTATCCTACCTACAAATTTATATTCATCCTTAAAATGTCTCCTAAGTTAGTTCCTGGGGATGTCAGGAAGCCAATCTGAAATAATACAAACTCTGAACTACACAAGCTTTAAAAAAAAATGTAGTTCATTATTTTCAAATGCCTATAATACTTGCCTTTTTATGATTAAAGCAAAGCTAAATTTTCACTCGGCATCTGTATGATTTGTAATGAATCATAAATTTCTAAGAATGAGTTTTACAATTAGATTCATTCCACAGGATAGATATAGAAAAGGAGCATTAACGCCAGCTAAAATATGCTTCCATTTCGGCTTACAGAAGCATTTATAAATTTTTTTAAGGTGCTTTAATTTTCCTTCCATTTCACAAGACACAGATAAATTTGTTATTTAAGTAAGTATAATTTTTTTCTATAAATGATACAATAGGCAAATGAAGTATAGAGACAGAAAAGAGTTGGAATAACTAAACAAAATTAAAGTAGGAAATGATATTAGGAGTCAGTAAAGGTAGGGCAGAGCACGCTGGCCTTTGGAGGAAGATTCAAAGACAAAAGTTGGTCTCTTTTCCGTGCTGTGGTATCATTCTCCAGCACACAAGGGCCTGACACAATACCGAAAACGTGAACATCTGTCTCTAAGACAGTTAAGGGGATAACAGCATGCTGCTTGAGTCGCAGGGAATAGAATTTTATTTTTCTCTCTGTTCTGCCCTGCAAACCTTGCCAAAACATTCATTCGTTTCCATTATGGGCCGGCTATCTAATAGGCGGCGCAGCATCTCAGCAAGGGTTTGATTGCAGAGTATGTGCTCCCAAGTATGAATCATATGCCTATCAGACGCAACTGGAGAAGAATTAGTCTAAACTCATTTTTGTTAACTCGCTAATCAGCAATGTGGTGTCTAATAGCTTAATATATATACCTTAAAAAAACCCAAAGCTTAAAATTTTAACCATTCTTACCTTCACTTAACCCTTAAGTTCCTACCTTATCTCCCTTAAACGTCTGATCAGGCTTCTCCTTACTCAGTAGGACGTCCAGTTTTAAAAAGTCATGGTCAAAGCAACGCATAAAGCCCTGAGTATTAGTGCTTAGTTGTCTGAAAACTACATTTGAATAGAAGGGCTTTCAGTTAAATTTGACATTATAAAAACATCCATTTGCTTTCCTGAATATCGTTAACATTTCGCACAATTATTTGAATCCCTTTCTAGCTTTTAGATTCTGAACTCTTTTCATATGCCAGGTATTGAGCAATGCACTTACTTGATGGCATGAAAGCAAAGGAGAGCCATAAGTTAAAGATATAATCTAACATTCTTCTTACCCCCATCTCCACAATCGTACCCCATAGAAAATCTGGAAGGAGACAACAGCATGAAGTTGATAAGTAAAAATAGCTCCCTCTTTTAATATAGGGACTGCCCAGTACTGAACTGACAAACTAGCGTAGGAGCATCATATAAAAGAATATAGTGAGGCAGGAGCCCCCTGAAGAAGCCTGTGCAACGTGGCTCAAGATAGTCAAAACCATAATGGGGACTTTATCTGGGACTATAGTTACATAAGGGAACTTGCCTAAACACGGCTGGGAAAAGGAACAGGATTAGGAAACTGCACCCTGGGTTTGGGGAGACATGGGGAAAGTACGAGGCCTTTTGCCTTAGGGATAAATTAGCTCTTTGGTCCTGGAATCCTCAGAGCAGGGACTGGATATGGCCTATATGGGCAGGAGCACCGTGTAGAACAAACCTCTCCACGTCACCTCAAAGCTTAAATGGAAGTGGGGCTTGGAGGGAGAAAACGTACCCAGGAAGATCAAATACCTTGTCCAAGGACAACATAACCCGCTAAGGGCAGGGCCAGCATTAGAACAAGCTTTCTGTTTCTACAATTATTTCTTCTAGATTATTGATCTTGCTTCCTTGCTACTTTATTTATTTATTTTCACTCACAACATTATAAAGGAAGAACGGGTTCAATTTGTCATTTTCTTACACTATGGGAAATAAAAGGAAATTAAAACATTGGGAGCTTTAATATGTGAGATAAAAAAAGTGCAAATGCAAATGAATTAGATCCTAAATAAAGCCACGTAGATACAACTTTATACTTTATGTACTTAAAATACAGGGAAATGCTAAGATATAAAATCATCTGTGTCTACATTTTTTTTGGAATTCTTTCTTTGTTTTTTTTTTTAATTTTATTGAAGTGTAGTTGATTCACAATGCCGTGCTAATCCCGCTGTACAGCAAAGTGATTCCGTTATACACACATATATTCTTTCTCACACTCCCCTCCATCACAGCCTATCACAGGACACTGAATATAGCTCCCTGCGCCACACAGTAGGATCTTGTTGTTTATCCATTCTATATATAACAGTTTACATCTGCTAATCCCAAACTCCCAATCTTTCCCTCCCCCACACACCCTCCCCCTTGGCAACCACAAGTCTGTTCTCTCTGTCTGAGAGTCTGTTTCTGATTTGTTGATAAGTTCATTTGTGTCATATTTTAGATTCCACATATAAGTGATATCATATGGTATTTGTCTTTCTCTGTCTGACTTACTTCACTTAGTATGATAATCTCTAGTTGCATCCATGTTGCTGCAAATGGCATTATTTCATTCTTTTTTATGGCTGAGTAGTATTCCATTGTATACATGTACCACTTCTTCTTTATCTATTCATCTGTCGATGGACATTTAGGTTGCTTTCATGTCTTGGCTATTGTAAATAGTGCTGCAATAAACATAAGGGTGCATGTATCTTTTCGAATTATAGTTTTGTTTGGATATATGTCCAGGAGTGGGATTGCTGGATCATATGGCAACTCTATTTTTAGTTTTTTGAGGAACCTCCGTATTGTTCTCCATAGTGGCTGCACCACATGAATTGTTTTTTTAATTCAACATTCCCCACACCTTCCTGGGTGGTGGTAATAGATGTTCCATGAAAAATGCATTCCCAGGTCAAAAAAGTTTGATCAGCTCTGGGTTAAATGAAGTTAATTTACCTTTGCGGCTGTTCTTCTCAGAGCCTTTCATTGCTAATAGGCATTGGGAAAAGCACATTCTGGGAAACGTTCAATTTAGAAAACACACAATTTGAGAGACATTTACTTAATTTATTAAAGAGCCATTTTGCTTTCCTTTCCTCTGCAGAGACATGTTCTCAGTTATGGAGTTATTTCTTGAGAGTTTATAATTAGCATTTCATGTCATCTGGGTTTTCTCAATCTTATACATTTGTTAAATAAATTTTATTTAAATTATATATATATATATATATTATATATAGTTTCTTGGATGCATATATATTATTTTAACACATGTTAAACATTCTCACATATACAGCAATAGCCATAAAGGCAAAACACTTCATATCTAAATGTCAATTGTTTCACTGTTCAGTTCTTTTTGGCTTTCTCTTACTCCCTTGCTCAGCAAGTGTTCATCTTTTAATGCTTTCAGGATGATTACCATGAATGAAGGGTCATTACAGTTTAAACAAGAGAAATAGTCTTCAAATAAATTTAAAAAATGCATTTAGGGTGCCAGTTAAACTTACAACCAATTGGCAATGGTGATTTATTAACTATGCGTTCTTCCACAGAAACAGTAAATGTTACACCAAGGAACATTAGGATTAAATACTTAAATGATAGAAGTAATTAAAAAGTAATTTTACTTAATAAACAATAAAGTTCCTCTATACAGACCTCCTCTAAAATTTGCTGCTGAAGGAGATAGTAAGGTATTCAACCAAGAAAATGGATAAAGTGGGCTGACTCTCAGGTGGGATATGTATTCTCTATGAGTTCCCCTGTGGCCATGTAGAAGGATTACGTGACTTTTTAATTGTATTGTCTCAAACTGATGACCACTCTGTACCTCCCATGAACTGGTGAAAAAAATTAATCAAATTTCCAATAGACACAACATGAATCACATCCTTCCTGAGTCTGTATCTAAAGTAACAATAAATTCAAAATATAATAGGAGAAGAGAGATGAAACAAGTCAGAGGAAATACAACTTCTAATATATGATAGTATACTAGGATAGGCAACATCAAGAAATATAAGAAATATGATTTCAAATCTCTAATGTGTTTGGAATCATATCTTTTTTGTGAACAGGTAGTTTCCTTGTTACATTATCAAGAGACCAAGAATTTCAGGTCTATATTGTAATCAAGCAAACAATCATCACTATTCAATGGTAACTTAAAATAATATAAAGAATCTGGTTTCTAGGATGACAGCTAGTTATTTTTATTAACAGAATAGGAAACGGGAATTTGATTTTTCCAAATTCCATTTATCTAAGAAAGGACATATGTTTTTACTATTATTTTTACTTATGCACAACTTCTTTTCATTTTTTAAAAAAATTAATAAAATAAGACAAGTGCTGTGGAAAGGCAAACCATTCTTACCTGTGCTCTCGAGTGGCTGAGTTACACTACAACAATGACTAACCAGGAAAGACTGTCAGGGATATCAAAGTGAATAAAGCAGTACAGCCATTTCTTGAAAAGGAAGCTTGTAGGGAGGCACTATGACACAGTGGTTGGGCCTATGGGCTCTGGAGTCATATTCCCTTGGATGAATCTTTGTTTCATAATTTTGGGAAAGTTACTTAACCTCTCTGGGTGTTTTGGGTTCCTTCTCTGTAAATGATAAAAGTGACAACCTCTTAGTTTTTGTGAGAATAATATGAGACAAATTTTAAGCATGTCGGTCACTGCCTAGCATATATGAACAGCTCAATAAACGTTAGATTTTACAAATTTGGAGGTTGTTTTTAAAAATGAATGGGACTTCTGGTTATGGCAGACAAACTTGTATAAGACCATTTCTACTACTGAGACCAAGCAGGAAAGATAAAAAACATATGAAAAGCATCTGTTGAAGGCATCAGGTGGCTGTCAAAGAACAAGGACCTGAAAAACCAAGATTCCAAAAAAAGGAAATCACAGAGGTGAAACCAACACTGCTTTCCCTTCAAGGCATTTGACAATTAATGAGCCAGATTTAGAGACAGAAAATCTGAACAGAACTTCAGGCAGTCTCATGGAGTTGTGGAAAACACAGAGTTCAGGACCACTAAGGCAAAAGGTCCATAGTAATTACCCAGGCGTTATGTGGAGATTCCTGAAGGACCACATTCTAAGAGTTAGGGCTAACCAGAAATATACCAGTTTTTATAAGGGCTGGTGCTCAACTGTGAATGAGCTTAGTCCTGCTCAGTAGTAAGTAATCTGTTCCCTCCTAACTGCCTAACAAAAAAGTAAACCCTTCCTTGAAGAAGAAAATATCATCCACAACCTCAAAGCATCTCTTTACTATTTTGTAAACAATGCCCAACATTTGATCAAAAATTACCTAACATGCAAGGAGACATGACTAGTGAATGAAAATCTACAGAAAAAGAAACAAAGTAAAAAAGAGATGATAGAAACAGACCCACAGGAAATCTAGATATTAGAGTTAGCTATAAACTTTAAAAGAACTGTTATTAATATATTTAAGAATATAGATGACAAGATGGTTAATTTCATTAGGTAATTAAATCTATGCAAAAGAAACAAATGGATACCCTGAAATTGAAAAAATGTATTAAAGTGAATGGTTGATGATTTGAGAGGAAACTTTTGAAAAAAATATGTTTTTTGTGTTTTGACTTCCATCCTAAGTAAACTGTATCTTTGAAATTAACTAAAATAAACAGCTGTGTAGCAATAAGGGCCTATAACTTAAAACATAATTTCAAATCTTTGGTTGAATAATACAGAGCTATAATCTTGGGAGAGGTTACTTAATTATTTAAAGGAATCTGTGTCCCCACTACTTCTCCCACCAGTATGGTTAAGAGAACACTGTGACTTTGTGGAGGATCATTAAATTCTTTGAACAAATCTGTATTTACTCTGATTTCAAACAGCAGTAGTAACTGCCCTATCTCAATCTCATTAAGATTGTTATAAGTACAAATGTATTTTCTAATTTATTGATCATTATTTATCACAGTCTGCACTGTGAAAAGTTATGCTGTTGGAGACATGACTGCATATGGAACATGACAGAATTGGAGGTCATCTGAGTGGTTAGTATGGGCAGTTGGCACATTAAGAGTTACTAAGAGAAACATAATTAACTACTGGAATAAATCATTTGAGGGTAATAAAAGTGAAATTTGTGTCAAAAATGTATTCAATGAAATACTAATTTTACTCCATGTTGAGTAAAATTATTAGTAGTTTCTGAATAAATCAGAATTTTTCTTCTCACTCATGTAAAATATAATAAAATAAAACAAAGCTGGCATTAATCAGTTAAAAGCAACTAATTAGAGTAAGAACTGCACTTACCTTCCAACCTATAACTTTGCTTCGGTATATTTAATCTGAACAGGAATACAAAATTATACTCCTTGTATTCTTAGGTTCTTACAATTTCATTAGCTCTATAGCTTAATTAGGAATACTTCTCCTGACTTTATGGGACTGTAATTGTGTAATATATGGGAGTCATATAAAAAGATTATTAAACACCAAACATTAACAAATATTTATTGGAAAAAAACAAATGAGAAATAGATTTGTGACTTGTTTTACATAATCTCCTTGGGAAAGAAAAAAATGTTGAGGTATCTTGGGGTCACCAAATTAAGGTTTTTTGTTCTGGATTTGTCCTTAACTAGCGCTGTAAACTCAAGCATGTCATTTAACCTTTCTGATTGTCTGCTTAGCTATAAAATAAAGATAAATTGTGTATGATCTAACTCCATAATTAAGCCACACACATTTATTAAACACCTTTTATGTGCCAGTGCCTTTGTGAAAGGCTAAGAATATTAAGAATATAAGATACTGTTGAAGAATTGAAAACTATAATGTATGTTAAAGCACATTGTCAAGGATAATACATTATGTAAAGAACACGATTTTATGCTATTTAAATTATAAATATTTTTCTAGAAAGGCCAGGAGCACCTAGCTCTCACCTCAAATGCATGGGGATCCTTATTGTGGCAAATTTTACAAATAGAAATTTGCCTCAGCAAAATAAAATACATGACAGTTATCAGGAAGCAAAGAGGTAGAATAGGAAATAACTAACTGTTTTTTAACCAAGACAGAGAAAGGACAGCAAGGCAAATAATAAAGTAGTGATTTCTTTAGAACTCTAAATTCAGAAGGACTGATAGTCTGGAAATATTAAGGAAGTGTTAAAATTGCCTGTCAGCTTAATATTCCCATGACAAAACAGGAAAACCATAATGGAAAACTTCTCTTTGATTAAATAAAGAAAAGAAAAGGACATTTTAAAAACACCAACCTCACTACAAAGAGAGAATAGGAAAAATAAACTGTTGCTCTGCAATGTGAGACACTCGTTGAGAACAGTATAAACAAAGATGACAATTTTGATAATAAAGACTAGAGAGAGAGACCACAATAAGAACACAAACCTCTGTTTTGACAAAGCCTACAATTAGTGAGATTTTAGATTCTAGACTTACTGACTCTGCCTGTTTCCAGAAATTTTACCACTGTTGGTTAAAATGTTGAAAATAATATTCCATAACATCATTCTGCAGTCCCAGCAATACACTAGATTACAATGAAAACTAGAATGAGTCCCTTTGAGCAACACTGTCTCAGCTTCCAGGGAGTGTGATATAAGGATATGGTGGGCTATGATACCAAAACATAGCTCTGGATAAGGAAGCACCAAGCAGAACAGATCTTACATTATATTCTGTGTATACTATTGCCCCAAGTAAATGATTAATTCCACACAGAAGAATTCTTCAAAAGAGTGGAAACATTTAACATGGTTATGAGATTTACAAAAGTTGGCCTGTTGAGTTGAAATACAACCATCCCTCACTTTATAGAAAAGATAGATTTCAGAAGACATGACCAAAGTGAATCCTTTTTAAATTGTCAGCATCTTTTTAATAGCCAGGGATTCATTTCCCAAGGGAAAAATAACCCTTCAATTGAAAATAAGATGTTGAGTCTGTATTATTATAAATACCCATTAATCCATGGGTTAATAATGCCCCTTATCAATTCACATTGTGACTATTGACTGCCTAAAACATCACATCTGATATATTATTCTTATATTCTTTATTTTCTTCCCCCAAAGTTTAGGTTGTCTAATAGACCTTAATTACACTGTCAATAGAGTTTTAAACCAAACATGCTATTATTCTAATTTAGACGTTCTGTAAATTAAAGGCTACAATTTAGTCAATTTCCATTCCCTGTCAATTTGGTAAAATGAAACAAACTAAGTTTAAATTTCTTTATTCTTTCTGTCACTTTGATCTCTAATTAATCTTTCCTATCAGGTGGCAATAAACATTGGCCAAAGGGATTGTGGACTCAGCTGTCGTGAATACTTTCAGTATTGGGTCATTGAGCCACACAAGACTTCATGTCTATTAACACTTTTGAAATTATAGCCAAAAAATGTCAAAGAAGTTGACAAGGCAAAAACAAATAAATAGTATAAATATAAGTAATCAGATTTAGATGAAAATCCTTCCAAATTGGAAATATTTTTTCTTAGAGATATTTCATTATACTACCACAAGAATATAATTATTTAATAATTTTATGAAATTCATGGGTCAGAATGCCAAGGATATCAGAATGCAAAATAAAACAAAACCCAAAGAATTAACAATTAGTGCTACTCGGTAGATTTTAAAAATTTTATTTTTTTCAATAAAGCAAAAGAAACCAAGAGGTGAGAAAATGATCTGAGGTTCATGACTGTAAAATGTCCTTTTCTTGACACTTGGAGGAAAAGATAGAGAGGTCAAGGTCAATAGGGAAGGAAATTATCAATACATTACTTACTTCCTTATATCCGAAGATGATGCGTCCATCCATGAGGAGGGTTGCTTGGAATGTGAAGCTTCCCAGGTTGTAATTATCCTGGAGATGCACGTGGTCCCACTGGACAACAAGCGCTGTGCCTAGAAACCCCATTGGAACAAAAGAAATGCAGTGAGAAAAATGTATCAATCAATTCTGGTGGGAATCTTCACAAATCATGGATCTAACCTTCACATCTAGTAGCTGTGCTACTTGAATTTTACATAGTTAACTGGATTTCTGTTACTGAAATAGCATTTGGGATATTTTTTAAAGAATTGAGTATTCTCTAAATATTTGGTAAAATCTAACCTCATACTGAGGTTAATATTGAGCCCAGTATGGGGGAATTTTGCCTTAGGAAGTCCATTAATGTTAATGGGTACTGTCTGCTTAAATTTCCATGAGCCACTTTCAAAATGCAACCCAAGTGGCTGGAATGAACTTCAAATACATTTGACAAATGCTGAGAGAGAAAGGAACACATTCAGGGAAGCTAGAATCAGACTTGAAAATGTCTATTTCATACTTAGAATTATACTCTTCCATGCTAAAGAAATTTCTTTAACACTCATGGGAATTTTCTTCTTTAATTCACAATGTCTGCATTTCTTTGTTGTACTGCTTCTAAAAGGTTGCAAGGTAGCTTAAAGGGCCTCAGGCTAACATTTCTGAAGCCCCTTTAAGTACAATGGGATGAATCTTCAGTGCTATATATCATATTCTGATGAGTCTATCTGCCAGTGTTTATTATAAAAGTATTAACATGAAATAGTAATTGAAACACAGTTTAATAGCCACCAATGAGAATTTATATTTTGTTTTGTTTTTTTTCGTCAGTGTTTCTCTTTTAGGTCTTATTTATATTTATTTATTTATTTTACTGGGGTACATATAGTTGTTTTACAACATTGTGTTAGTTTCTACTGTACAGCAAAGTGGAGTTCCCTTTGCTATACAGCAGGTTCTCATTAGTTATCTATTTTATATGTATTAGTGTATATGTCAATCCCAATCTCCCAACTCATCCCACCACCCCTCTTTCCCCCCTTGGTGTCCATACGTTTGTTCTCTACATCTGTGTCTCTATTTCTGCCTTGCAAACAGGTTCATCTGTACCATTTTTCTAGATTCCACATATATGCGTTAATATACGATACTTGTTTTCTCTTTCTGACTTACTTCACTCTGTATGACAGTCTTTAGGTCAGTCCATGTCTCTATAAATGACCCAATTTTGTTCCTTTTTATGGCTGAGTAATATTCCATTGTATATATGTACCACAACTTCTTTATCCATTCGTCTGTCGATGGGCATTTAGGTTGCTTCCATGACCTGGCTATTGTAAATAGTGCTGCAATGAACATCGGAGTTCATGTGTCTTTTTGAGTTATGGTTTTCTCAGGGTATATGCCCAGTAGTGGGATTGCTGGGTCATATGGTAATTCTATTTTTAGTTTTTTAAGGAACCTCCATACTGTTCTCCATAGTGGCTGTATTAATTTACTTCCCACCAACAGTGCAAAAGGGTTCTCTTTTCTCCACACCCTCTCCAGCATTTATTGTTTGTAGATTTTTTGATGATGGCCATTCTGACTGGTATGAGATGATTACTCACTGCAGTTTTGATTTGCATTTCTCTAATAATTAGTGATGTTGAGCATCTTTTCATGTGTTTGTTGGCCATCTGTATATCTTCTTTGAAGAAATGTCTATTCAGGTCTTCCGCCCATTTTTTGATTGGGTTGTTTGTTTTTTTAATATTGTTCTGCATGAGCTGTTTGTATATTTTGGAGATTAATCCTTTGTCTGTTGATTCGTTTGCAATTATTTTCTCCCATTCTGAGAGTTGTCTTTTCATCTTGTTTATGGTTTGCTTTGCTGTGCGGAAGCTTTTAAGTTTCATTAGGTCCCATTTGTTTATTTTTGTTTTTATTTCCTACTCTTGAAGGCAGGTCAAAAAAGATCTTGCTGTGATTTATGTCAGAGTGTTCTTCCTATGTTTTCCTCTAAGAGTTTTATAGTTTCCGGTCTTACATTTAGGTCTTTAATCCATTTTGAGTTTATTTTTGTTTATTGTGTTAGGGAGTGTTCTAATTTCATTAACTGACACTGTTTATTCTTTTTTATTTTTTTAAGAAAACAAATGAGCAGCTAAGACGTTTGCTTAGCTCTAAGTATTGGATTTTCTAATCTTTTAAAAAATCTTGTTGCCAAAAAATGATGTACAGAAATGAAACTCACAGAACTAAGACAGCATAACTTATCTCCCAGGTCAGTAAGTATATGATTAAAAAGAAAAAAACAATCAATATTGCATGACAGAGCTTTTGGGCTAGTGAAGATGTGGAGATGCTAGGGGAGTAGAGTGCCCAGAGAGGGCCTGGACGCTCCATACCCTTTCCCACGTACTTTGCCCTATACACTTCTTCTGTCTGACTTCCTGAGTTCATTCCTGTACCAGGTGATTGAAGTAGACCAGAACACTGTCATTACTGTGTTTTTGAGTATAACTTAATGCTGAGATCTTCTGACCAAGATGGCAGCATAGGAGGCTCCTGACTTCCCCTCTTCCCATGGATACACTGAATGTACAGCTACACAAGGAGCAATTTCCTTTGAGAGAAATCCAAAATTAGCTGAGTGACTGCTATACATGAGGCGACTGAGAAAATACCCATAATGAAACTGCACACATCTAGGTGCTTACTGTGATCCTCTGGAGCCCAGAAGAGCCAGTGGGTACTTCCCCTACCTTGTTCCTTTGGCTCAGTCCAAGGATAAAACCAAGTCACCAGCATCTCTCTGGAAGGAGCTTGCACACATGTCTGGCACCCAGCTTTTGTGGCTGCCACCTGAGGACAGGCC
This sequence comes from Balaenoptera borealis, assembly GCF_965194805.1. NCBI lineage: Eukaryota > Metazoa > Chordata > Mammalia > Artiodactyla > Balaenopteridae > Balaenoptera > Balaenoptera borealis. The sequence continues at coordinate 170,049,600 of NC_138866.1, read as the reverse complement.
CCCAGGTCATCTTGCTCTGAGAGACAATGGGGTTTGCATTCATGAGTCCCACAGGACGGCAGCACACAAAGAAGCAATTGTTAATAGGCACACCTGTGAGCACATGCATCACTTGCATTGGCTATCCCCTCAAGGCTCAGTACAGAGGGAGCAGACAAAATACCTGTCTCCCAGTTTATCCCTGGAGAGGATTTGACTGCATACTTTTCCAGTATGTTGTTGCCTGAGGGACTGCCAACAAATCTAGGTGCTGACTGCCATCTTCCCCTTTGGGAAACTGATGGCTCTTGGCACACCCTAAACTACTGGATGTCACTGAGAACAAAGATGATGCCTTGAACAATCACAAAGGTTTGAAAGGCAACCAGGAGCTTGAGCCAAGCTGATTGATGAAGTTTATGTCGTACAGAAAACCACTCTGACAAGATTGGAAGAGGTAGCTATTTATCTGATGTACAAAAACTAACAGTGAGTAAAGAAAAATGAAGAAACAGGGGATATGTTCCAAACAAAAAACAAGATAAATCTCTAGAAACTGATCTTAATGAAACAGAAGTAAGTGATTTACCCAAAATGAGTTCAAAATAACAGTCATAAATATGCTCACTGGACTTCCCTGGCGGTCCAGTGGTGAAGATTCTGCGCTTCCATTGCAGGGGGCACAGGTTTGATCCCTGGTTGGGGGACCAAGATCCCATATGCCACACAATGCAGCCAAAAAACAAAAAAAAGATGCTCATTGAGGTCAGGAGAGCAATGCAGGAACAAAGTGAGAATTCCAACAAAGAGACAGAAAATATAAAATGTACTAAATAGAAATCATAGTACCGAAGAATACAATAACTGACTGGAAGTTTTAATAGAGGGGTTTAACAACAGACTATATCAAGTAAAAGAAAAGATCAATGCCTTTGAAAACATATCAGCAGAACTGATCCAATTAGAGGAGCAGAGAGAGGAAAAAAAAGAATGAAAAAGAGTGAAGATAGCTTAAGGGACATATGGGACACCATCAAGTAGACCAATATTCACATTATAGGGATTTCGGAATGAGAAGAGAGAGAGAAAGGGGCAGAAGTATTATTCAAATAGGACTTCCCAGGTGGCACAGTGGTTAAGAATCTGTCTGCCAATGCAGGGGACACGGGTTCGAGCCCTGGTCTGGGAAGGTCCCACATGCCGCAGAGCAACTAAGCCCGTGCACCACAACTACTGAGCCTGTGTTCTAGAGCCTGCAAACCACAACTACTGAGCCCACGTGCCTAGAGCCCATGCTCTGCAACAAGAGAAGCCACCTCAATGAGAAGCCCGTGCACCACAACGAAGATTAGCCCCGCTCGCCACAACTAGAGAAAGTGTGCGGCAATAAAGACCCAACGCAGCCAAAAATAAATAAATAAATAAAAAATAAAAAGATTATTCGAAGAACTAATGGCTGAAAACTTCCTTAACCTGGGGAAAAAAACAGACATCCAGATCCAGAAAGCTCAAAAATACCAAAAAAAAATGAATCATAAGGGATTTACACTGAAACACATTATAATCAAATTATCAGAAGTTAACAACAAGGGAAGAATCTTAAAAGCAAGAAGAGAAAAGAAATTTGTTACCTACAAGGGAAATTTTAACGACTGTTAGTAGATTTTTCTGCAGAAACCTTGCAGGCAAGAGAGAGTGGGGTGAGGTATTCGAAGTGCTGAAAGAAAAAACCTGCTAACCAAGAGTACTTTATTAAGAAAAGTTGTTCTTCAGAATTAAAAGAGAGATAAAGAAATTTCCAGACAAACAAAAGCTGAAAAAGTTCTTTACCACTAGACCAGACTTATAAGAAATGTTAAAGGGAGTTCTTCAAGCTAAAATGAAAGAATGCTAGTAAGTAACAAGAAATATATATATAAAAAAAAAACTCACCAGTAAAGGTAAATATATAGTTAAATTCAGAATACTCTTATCATAATGGTGGTGGAAAAATCACTTATAACTCTAGTATAAAGGTTAAAAGACAAAAGTTTTAAAAATAACTCTAACTACAATAGTTTGTTAGTGGATATGCAATATAAAAAGTTATAAATTGTGATATCAAAAACATAAAATATGGTGGAAGGTGTAAAAATGTAGAGCTTCTGTATGAGTTTGAAGTTAGTTGTTATCAGCTTAAAATTGATTGTATAAGATGTTTTATGTAAGCCTCATAGTAACCACAGATCAAATACTTACACACAGAAGATAAAGTACAATGAATTGAAGCATACCACTACAGAAAATCAAATCACAAAGGAGAGTGAGAGAAAGAAAGGAACAAAGGAATTACAAAACAGCCAGAAAACAACTACCAAAATGGCAATAGTAAACCATACCTATCATTAGTTACTTTAAATGTAGATGGACTAAATTCTCCAATCAAAAGACACAGACTGGGTTAAGAGTTTAAGAAACAGACTTAACTATATGCTGCCCACAGACACTCACTTCAGTTTTAAGAACACACATCGATTAAAAGTAAAGGTATGGAAAAAGATGTTCCATGCAAATGGAAACCAAAAGAAAACAGAGGTAGGTATACTTATGCCAGAAAAGTAGACTTTTAAGCCAAAACTTGTAACAAGAGACAAAGAAGGTCATTATTTAATAATAAAGAGGTCAATTCATCAACAGGATATTAACAATTGTAAATGTTTATAAATATTTATGCATCCAATCATAATACCTAAATATATAAAGCAAATATTAACAGATCTAAAGGCAGAAAGAGACAGCAATACAATAAAAATAGGGAACTTCATATCTCACTTTCAACAATGGATAGATCATTCAGACAGAAAATCAATATGGAAACATTGGACTTAAACTACATATTAGAGCAGGTGAACCTTACAGAAATACATAGAACATTTCATCAAACAGCAGCAGAATGCACATTTTACTGAAGTGCACATAAGGCATTCTCCAGGATAGATAATTTTTTTAGGCCACAAGACAAGTCTTAACAATTTTAAGAGACCTGAATTCATATCAGGCATCTTTTCTGACCAAAATGGTATAAAACTACAAATTAACAGCAGAAGGGAAACTGGAAAATCCACAAATACATGGAGATTAAAAAATATCCTCCTGAACAACCAGTGGGCCAAAGAAGAAATCAAAAGGGAAATCTAAAAATATCTTGAGATAAATGAAAATGGAAACAAAACATAAAACTTAAGGGATTCAGCAGAGGCAATTCTAAGAGGAAATTTATAGAGATAAATGCCTACATGAAGAAAAAAGAAAGATCTCAAAAAACAACCTAACTTTACAAATCAAGGAACTAAAAAAGAAGAACAAACCAAGCCCAAACTTAGCAGAAGAAGGAAATATCAAAGATCAGAATGGAAATAAAAGAAATGGAGACTAAAAAGATCCATTAGATAGATATCACTAGAATGATAGAAAAGATCAGTGAAACTAAGAGCTTTCTTAAGATAAAAAATTTGACAAAACTTTAGCTAGACTAAGAAAAAAAGAGAAAGTATAAATAAAATCAGAAATGAAAGAGGAGACACTACAACTGATAACACAGAAAACAAAGGATCATAAGAAACTGTTGTACTATGAATAATCATATGCCAACAAATTGGGCAACCTAGAAGATATGGCTAAATTCCTAGAAACATACCATCAATCAAGATTGAATCACAAAGAAACAGAAAATCTGAACAGACCAATTACAAGTAAGGAGATAGAATCAGTAATTATAAAAGTTCTGACAAAGAAAAATCCAGGACCAGATGGCTTCACTGGGGAAATTTACCAGACATTTAAAGAAGAATTAATACCAATTCTTATCAAAGTCTTCCAAAATAGAGAAGAGAGAACTTCCAAACTCATTTTTCAAGGCCAGCATTACCTTGATACCAAAGCCAAATGAGGACACTACAAGAAAAGAAACTTACAGACCAATATCGCCAATGAACATAGATCAAAAATACTCAACAAAATCTTAGCAAACCATATTCAACAGTACATTAAAAAGATCATATACCATGATCAAGCTGGATTTATTCCTGAGATGCAAGGATGTTCAACATACACAAATCAATCAATGTGATATGCCACATTAACAAAATGAAGGATAAAAATCATATGATGATCTCAATAGATGCAGAAAAAGCATCTGACAAAATTCAACGTCCTCTCATGATAAAAACTCTTAACAAATCAGGTATAGATAGAATGCATCTCAACAAAATAAAGTCCATATATGACAAGCCCATAGCTAACATCATACTTAAGGCTAACAAGATACTAAGCAGAAAGTTTTTCCTCTAAGATCAGGAAAAAGACAAGGACACCCACTCTCACCATTTTTATTCAACATAATACTGGAAATCCTAGCCAGAGCAATTAGACAAGGAAAAGAAATAAAAGGCATACAAATTGGAAAGGAAGAAGTAAAACTGTCACTATTTACAGATGCCTGTATTGTATATAGAAAACCCTAAAGACTCCAACAAAAAACTGTTAGAACTAATAAATGAATTCAGTAAGGTTGCGGGATACAAAATCAATATACAGAAATGTGTTGTGTTTCTATGTGCTAATAACAGACTATCAGAAAGGGAAATTAAGAAAAAAATCCCATTTACAATTGCATCAAGAAAATACCTAGGAATAAATTTAACCAAAGGGGTGAAAGTCCTGTATACTGAAAACTGTAAGACAATGATGAAAGAAACTGAAGAAGGCACAAATAAATGGAACGATATTTCATGTTCCTAGACTGGAAGAATTAATATTGTTAAAATGTCGATGCTACCCAAAACAATCTACAGATTCAATGCAATCCCTATCAAAATTCCAATAGCATTTTTCACAGAAATGAAAAAAATCCTAAAATTTGTATGGAACCACAAAAGACTCCAAATAGCCAAGCAATCTTGAGAAAGAAGAACAAAGCTGGAGGCATTATACTTTCTGATTTCAAAGTATATTACAAAGCTATAATAATCAAAACAGTATGGTTTTGGGATTAAGAAATAAAGACACATAGATCAATGGAACAGAGTACAGATCCCAGAAATAAATCCATGCTTATATGGTCAATTCATTTTCAATAATGGAGCCAAGAATATACAATGCGGAAGAACTGTTTCTCAACAAACTGGATAACTGTGCTGGGAAAACTGGATAGCCACATGCAAAAGAATATACCATACACAAAAATCAACTCAAAATGGATTAAAGACTTGAATGTTATACCTGAAATGTAAAACTCCTAGAAGAAAACATAGAGGGTAAGCTCCTTGACATAGGTCTTGGGAATGATATTTTGTATTTTGTATTTAACACCAAAAGCAAATGCAACAAAAGCAAAAATAAACAAGTTGGACTACATCAAACTAAAAATATTCTGCACGGCAAAAGAAACCATCAACAAAATGAAAAGGCAGCCTACAGAATAGGAGAAAATATTTGCAAACCATGTACCTAATAAGGGATTATATCCAAAATAAATAAGGAACTCACACAACTCAATAGCAAGAAAACAAATAACCCAATTAAAATATGGGCAAAGAACCTAAACAGTCATTTTTCCAAATAAGACATATAAATGGCCAAGAGGTTCATGAAAATGTGCTCAGCATCACTAATCATCAGAGAAATACAAATCAAAAGCACGAGACATCACCTCACACATGTTAAGATGCCTATTATCAAAAAGACAAGAGATAACAAATCCTGGAAAGGATGTAGAGGAAACAGAACCCTTATAGTCTGTTGGTGGAAACGTAACTGGAACAGACACTGAGCAAAACAGTATGGAATTTCCTCAAGAAATTAAAAATAGAAAACTACCATATGATCCGGGAATCCCACTACTGGGTGTATACCAAAGGAAACAAAATGACTGCCTTAGAGAGATATCTATACTCTCTTGTTCACTGCAGCATTATTTAAAGTAGCCAAAGTATGAAAACAACTTAAGTGTTCATCTATGGATGAACGGATAAAGAATATGTGGTATATATACACAATGGAATATTACTCAGCCTCAAAAAGAATGAAATCCTGCCTTTGTGACAACATGGATGTATCTGGAGGGCATTAAGCTAAGTGAAATAAGCCAAATAGAGAAAGAGAAAAACTGCATGGTATCACATACATGTGAAATCTAAAGACAAAACAAAACAAAGACAGTCGACCTCAAAGAAACAGATTTTAGAATGTCGGCTGCCAGGGACTAGGGTCTGGGGGAAATAGAGAGATGCTGACAAAAGGATACCAGCTTTCATTTATACAATGAATAAGGTCTGACGATCTAATGCATAACACGGTGACTACAGTTTCTAACACTGTACAATATAATTGAAATTTACTGAGAATAAACTTAAGTGTTCCCACCCGAAAAGAAAAAAGGTACATATGTGAGGTGATGAAAATATTAATTAACTTGAGGGAGGAAATTCTTTTGCAATGTATATATATATCAAATGATCACGTTATTCACTTTAAATATAGAAATCTATTTCCTTGAGGTAAAACTTTAGAAGTAAAAAAAACTTTTTTTTTTTTACTTTTACCTTGGTACTTTTAGTTATAAGCAGCACCCAAGACATACCCCTGTTGTAAGTGAAAACCCAGGTCTCTTCCTTCCACGGGCATCTCTGTATCTATACTACCATTTTTCTAAAAACTGGAAAAGGCAAGAGGACAATAATAGCCAGGAAACTTCCCATAATCGTAGAAGTAAACGGGTTTTCTGATCATGAAATTCCTCCTAACAAACACTTCTTTTCCTTCACATGTGTTCACAACTCTCAAGCTCTAGTCTCCTTCTTACTCACTAATTTCTATTAGACACTTTGACGGTGCAGAGGAAACACTGAAATAGAGGGCAGATGAGCTAGACTTATGTCCTGCCTCTAATACTTTGTGTGTGACCTTGGACACAATTAACCTGCTTGAACCTGTTTCTTCTACAACATGGGATGAATAATTCTTGCCTTCTAGGGATTTCTGCAATCAATCAAAAAATATATAGTTTCCTCAAATTCTTTGTGCACAAAGAGAGGTCTACCTAAATTGAGTAATTAAATGTTTTTAATGCAAATTCTGGTGACGATATTTTCAATACATTGTTAGTAGCAGACTTTTTAAAATAACACTAATTGTGCAAATATGTTTTATATTATGTAGTAGCACAGCTCCCCCAGCATTTAATTTAAATGGTTCTACTAGTAAGATTAGTTGAGTGTAAATGTTATCATTACATTTTAAAATTAACTATATGTCTCTATCTTGTTTTATCGAATAATCAATATATCAAATTTTACCTTTTATTACAAGTTGCTGAATCTAAAACTTTATGGTCTGCAGGTTAGTGAGAGTGGCTTTTAGAGATACGATCTTGTATTTCTCTAAGCAGCCCCTTACTCACATATTGCTTCCTAGGTAGTACCTAATATAGGAAGCAATTAGGTAAGTGAACCAAAAAGACACTTTCTTTGGTCATCAGCTATGATGTAGGAGAATAATCTGCCACGAGCAAACCTTGGAATTCACCAAAGAGCTGGTTTAGTGTGGTGCATCTCTTGGCTTATGACTGACAATCCTACACTGTTTCTCTGATGATGGGCACAAAATCTAGTGGTAAAGTTCCTCCTGGCAGAGCTGAAGTTGTAATTTAAGCTCATATAACAGACCACATGAGCTGCTGTACCATCCTATGTGCTTAATGGAACTGAGCAGTTGGAACTTAGTATCCCTAGGGTGATCAAACTGTCTAATCAGTAATGGATGCCAATTTCTTAATCTCCAAAATAAAAACAGGCAAGTAGGTTGATCTAGAGGCATTTAAGGTCACTATTAACTCCACATTTTCTGATTCTGTGCTTGATTAGGCTTCTGATCACTGTAAGACTTATGCTTTCTAATTTGCTATTTATGAGCCACCAAATTATTTTTCTAATAAAAGGGTTAGTTTTACAACTTCTCTAGTTTTTGTGCATTAATATTCTGTGACTCAGACTTCTAGGCTGGCTATAATATTTAGAAGCGTCGTCTGATTTTTAAAATCTAGTGCTTTAATACTTAGAAATATTATCTTAGAAGAAATGTTCTAAACTGCTGTCTCCTCTAGAGAAGTTTTTGCTTTCCTAAAATGTTGAGTTTCCCATCCTTAAGCATTCCTTCAATGATCCTAACCAATCAAAGTGGGAAATATTTCAGTAAGTTGCTATGGTATAAAAGGACTTTGTGAAGATCCTTACAATACTGAAAAGTGCTTCAATCATTTAATAAAACACAGGCAATTACTAGCTTTTATTATTATATTGTAAGAATGTAATATTCCCATTGGTTATCACACAGAAGATATTTCAATAAAGTAAAATACAGTAATTCTTGAGTATTCGTACTTTCACAACTCCCAGAATTAAAAATCATCTTACATACCTAATTTTTTCATGTATTCATTCATTGAATAATAAATTATTGAGGACCGACTGTGTATTGAGTTCTTGTGCCAGGTATTGAAGAGAAAATAATTTCTTATAAATAGTCAAAGTCCTTGTTTTTAAAGAATTTAGAATCCAGTTGAAGCGGCATACATTAATTTTTTAAAATCGTTTAAATAAAAGTAAAATTTAAATATTGAGCTACCTAGGCACATGGGTGTGTGAGAGAGCATATGGGGAAAGAGACTTAATATGCTTTATGATTTTGATGCTAACAGTCTAAAAATTTGGTCATCAGAAGCTTGTGCCCATGAGTAAATGTTCCCAACATCACCTAGTAAGTGACAAAGCTTGGAAAATACTCAACTTTCTTATTTACTTAGGGTAGATTCATTCTGTCTAGTAGGTCATGGGATAAGCTTCAGATAAGTTGCTCACTGTAGCTCTGTCTAAAGTATACTAACAATCTATTTGTACATCTTTGGGCCTTAGTACCTCAATTTTTTTAAGTGGGAGGACAGAGTAAAACAGTTCTTAAAATAATAGAAGGAAATAATTATTATGGCTAACATTTAGTATTACTTCATATTGGATCACACTTTGGTGTTATTCAAATTGTTTGAAATTCATTTCTCAAAGTGTACATCCAAGTGTGTTTAGTTTTCTTCCTCTTTTGCTATTTTGACCTGTAAAATGGCTTTATCACACTGGTCAGATCTCTTTCAGCAAAATGATGTCATTTTCTGAAAGCCATGGTCACGAGTAAGTCTATGCTACCCCATAGTAATTTTCTTCCTTGCTTATTAAGGCAAGACAAGAGAAGAAATAACTCTGTTCAGGCCACATGCTTTCATTATTTTAAAAGATAAAATTGTCATTTGGGCAAATAAATACTATTTTTGTATTACAAAGAGAACAGAAATTTCTATCTTTAAGTTTCCAAAACAAACTCTTCTTTTCCTATAATTTCGTTTTCTACTAAAGTTACAGCTTTCAATAAGATGTAGACATGAAAATTCATTTATGTCTTTAGGACCTTACATTTCTTACTTAGATTTGAATGGTACTTAGTGACATATTCTAGGTCTTTTCTGACTATTTTATATGTCCCCCCAAAAATAGTAGGGATAGATTGTTGTCAGTATACTCTATTTCATATTTCAAAGTCAGGAAAACTTTTTTCTTAAGTGATTTTAATTACCCACAATCCTAGATTTTTAAAAGGTGTGTTCATCTTATGGTACACATTATTCAAAAGTTTTGGAAATTAGTATCAATATATTATGCCACTTGCCTCTATCTGAAGATCAAAACTAACAAATTATCCTTACTTTGTTTTTTTTAATAGGAGGGACGTATTGCAAATAGCATCAAATAAATGTATTTGCTTTGTTCGAGGCGTCGTTTACAGCAACTCATTTATTATAGTGCCCAATACATGTTAATAAACATTTGTTGAATGAACAGATGAATGAATGAATAAACGAGTGACATTTAACCACGTACTTTACTCCACATATTAGCAGTATTAACAGCTGCAGTGTAACATTTGTCATCTTGGGGCATTTGAATCAAGCAGTTTAAAATTCCAGTCTACCCCCCAAAACCCAAGGTTACTAAAATATTAGTATGAATCTGATGATCAATGTTCATAAGTATACATTTAGTAAAAAATAGGCTAACCAATACATACCATTATCAAAATATCTGACCGTTGAATTTCTGGATACACTGGGATCAAAATTTGCCATTAAAGGTGCGATGTACTGTGTGGCTGTTAGCATTCGATGTACAACTTCTCCAGTGTATATGAAACCTATAATTAGAAAAATAATAAATATGTTAAGAAAAAGCCCAGAAAATTTTAATTAAAATATCCCAACTCCCCTTCAGTCACATTTCGAAAATAAAATATCATGGTAGCTAAAAAAAAGAAACATAATTAATGTCTTAATGTCTGATCAGCAATAGTTGAGTCTGGATTAAGTGACAAATTCCCATATGATTTGGAAGCACCTTGCAGACTGGTAAATCAGAAATCTATAGCATGTACAGCTTTAATTGCAGGAAAGTGACTATTACCTGGAAGGGCTGAAGAGGCTAGTATAGTACTCTAAGTAATTCAAACATTAAATTTGCCTTTAGTAATCCCTTGTTATTTTAACACTAGTCAAACAGGCAAGTCCAGTTTACAAATGAATGTATTTTCATGATGTTGAATTGCTTTTCTTAATCTCAGTTTAGGACATTTTAGAAATCACACATATGTATCTTTAATACTAAAATGCAGAAAATGTTTTGGACCATCTTTTCAAAGTTGAAAGGAGGCTAAACACTCATGGAAAAACTTCACATTTCTCAGATTGCTCAAGTAGCACTGTATCAAGGAGGTAAAGACTATATGTTTTCAGATAAGATGGTAAAACATTGATAATGCACAAATGCCTCTCTACTTAGAGAGTTATCAATGCCAGCCTATTCTAGCTGTTGGATAACGAGAGGGAATTTACTATGGAGAACTTCCTCTTGAATTAACTTTCAATACCTCTCACATTACAACCCTACCCACTTTCAATTATTCACACTGGGTTTATTTACTTTGTGGATTAACCATGACAAATTGTTAATCCTATACTGGCTTCTTGCCTCCAAGGTCTTTAGCTGCCTAAAAGGAGAGTCAGCTCAGGGAATACCAACTAATTTTTCATATTAATCTAGGAAGTACACAATTAAGAACATAAAAAATGCACACGTACACACATACATTATTACAAAATAAAATCCAAAGCAAGTTATTTGTGACAAAGCAATTGTAATGTTTAGGCAATCATAAGTTAACTACATATCTGGGGTTACTATAGATCATTTTCCTATTTCCATAAGAATTAATTTAAAAAGCGGGATTTTTTTTAAAACCACAAAATTATGTAGAATTTAAACTTCTAAAAGTGTAAAACTTTTATCTCACTTCATGGTCTGAATAAAGCTTTCATTGGCATATCATGGCCTTTATTGTTTCAAATTCTCAACTGTAATTTCTAGGTAAGTTATTGAAATCAATTTCTGTCTTTCCAGCAATGTTGTCTTTCCTTTGACTTCCTTTTTATTTTTCATCAAAGACATAATTGAATCATAGATATTCACCTTTAAAAAAAATACTTAACTGGTAAAATCTTTAGCATGTTTTAATCATCAATTACTCTTTGTTTCTCATTTGCCAAAAAATATCTTTCAAAATAAATTCCCTATGTCTTGAGCAGAACTTTGTATATTTGCAATTTCACGTAGCTCAAGTGTACTAAAAGATATTATGATTGGGTGGAATAGTCGTTGCTGTTACTTGATTTCCATGTAGATTTTCAGAGCCATGCTCTCCATGTTCAAAGTCCAACATCACATCCTTAAAATTATAAAGATGAAGAGTGACTATTTTTCAGGGTCTATGATTTACTTTTTTTCTCCTATCCTCACCAGCATGCTTTTATATTCACCATTAATTTCACCATTAAAATGGATACAAAAATTCTATAAATATGATCTTTTAAGGAAAAAATTGAATTATACTCTGAAAGTGTTCTTTCAGGGACAGTAGCTCAGGATAGTTACTCCCTTACTTTAAATTCTCCATGTATTAATAAGAGAAACTGATTTATTTAAAGAATAAAGAGGGCAGTAGTTCAAGGCAGTAAGATAATTTTAAATCAATACAAAATTCATTCACCAAAACAACTCTGTAGGAAATTGCAGCAGCAATTCCTAGAAAAACAGAATTGAAAAATGCAGAGCCATAAATGATTTCAGATACTTAATTATTAATTTTTAAAATAAATAAGATTTATATTTATTTTTATAGATTTGGCAAAACATTATTTTCCATTCTATTGTATATAACTCGGTCTTTCAGATCATGAGAATCATTATCTGCTGCTTCCTCTCATCAGGAAAAAGTTTTCTAGAACTACAATTTCCCAAATTTTAAAGGTGAAGTCTCAAATTATTCCCAAAGAACTAAGTAAAATGATGGAAGAATTTGCTAATGTGTAAAAGTTATAATTACAACTCTTGATTCTTCTATTATTATAACATTAATATAAATTATAAGTACTAGTCCTATGAGTATTATAGCTGCTACAACTGCTACTAACAAGAAAGAGTCTGCCACTACTATTAATCTGCTACCACTATTACTACTACCACCACCAAGACTAATGTGAAAAACAATCCAAGGATACAAAAACTCCACTACTCCACAAAATGAGTTTAATTTTGCTAATTCAGAGAATACATCTTGTTTACTTAGCCACATGAAACCCGATTCCTTCATTATCTTAGGTTAGTTCTTAGGGACTATGAAGTAAAATGCTTGATTGTAGTGATGGGCTCTACTGAGTTCTCCTTACATTCCTAGGTTTTAAAAATATCATTTCAGCAGTGATTAATTGAGTGGAGAGAAACCTTACAGGCCTGCTGAGAGCAGGGAGGGAAGTGTAATCAGATGTTGAATAAGAACCAGCTATGCAAAGTAAAGAGTCCTTTAATGGAATAAATCTTTTCCACATCTTCAAAGGCATTCATAGCTACCAATACCCCGTTTAGACATTTGTCTCTTTTCTTTAGTTGTCTTGGGCATGTCCACTTGTACAGAAAAAATATTTCATTTTTCAATTTAGGCAACATATATTTACTGTTTTTTTCAAACTTGGTTGTAGCCATTTGAAGAGCTAATCACAAAATGTCTCTTTTACTCACTATGTGCTTCTAATTTAAATAGCACTCATCTACCTAGTCATAAGATTTGTAGAAAAGTGGTTATTAGCCAGGTAATTTGGAACCCAGAAAGACACCTCCACTTAAAAGATCCAAATAAGAGAAGCAAATGCATTTTATTTTTTGAATTTCAAGTGATAGCTACACACTGCATTTCTCTTGCCTTCACGAGTAAACCTAAAGTCAAGTTGTGAGCTCAGCTGTAATTGACAGCTTTGCTCTTGCAGCTGAAGGATCTCCTTGGGCTGTTTCTGTAGATGGTCTCTAGTCACTTGAATATTCTAGTTTTAAATCTGTAAACCTCATCAAGTCATTTGAGGATTCTATCATTGTAAGTCCTGGCATGAATAACCTTTACCCAATCATTATATATTTATTAACAACAATTATATATTTACTAACTACAAATATTATTGTGATAATTGTGAAATTAACCAATATCTATATACCACTTTACCAATTACATTATTTTCATATATTCTCTTCACTGTATCCTTATAATAACTTTGAAAGGAATTATATTATTATTATTATTATTTCTATTTATTAAGTGAAGCATGTAATGAGGCTGGGTAATTTGCTTAAAGCCACATGGCTAGAATTGGTCTTCTGATTCCAAATTTTATGACCTCTTCACAACATACTTTAGAATTCATTATGTGTCCAGAACTATATACTCTCCCTCACTGGATTTCATACTTAAACAAGGAGTTGGAGGAAGAAAAGACCTGTCCGCTCTGTGAAAGCTCCAATACCTCTACCTTGGAGCGGAGTGGCAGTCACCTTAAATCCTGCTACTTTTATTGTACTGCTTCAGCCTCTATTCTTTTAACTGCAAATTGTACAAATAGAGTTAAAATAGATTCCTCCATCAAAATCCACCAAATGACTCTCAAATTGGTAGATGAATGACATATGATTAGGGAATATATTTGACGGTAAAATCAAATTATTTCCTAGCTGTGTGACACGAGTTCCCGACCTCTCTGTGGCTCAGTTCCCTAATCTGTTAAATGGAGGAGTAATATCTATATCATTGGGTTGTTATGATGGCTGAATGAGTTAATACATTAAAAACACTCAAAGATAATGTTTAAAACAAAAAATTTGCAGAAAAAAAAATCAATTAAATTCTATTTTTTACCCCTTGAAGGCTTTTCTGCCTAATGCCTAATAGGTGACTAGACCTGCACTCGGATGTTTATATAACATCAAAATTGTGCTTCAGACTCAAATGATATGATACGTGTTTCTTTGTATTATTCCAGTTTGGGTTAAGGTGTACCACTGAACCTAACTACAAGACAACAGGTAATAAAGAAGCCTTAATGTCCAAAGTTCTACACTTATGTCGATATATGTTTCCTTACATTCTGATGGAATAGCACCTTGTAAAAATATCTACCTCCTATTGGTTGTAAATGGTTGTTTCATTTAATTGAAAGTGTCACAGTAATGAAGGAAGCATGAAAAGGCTATAATTGCCTATGAAACATTCTGTGAAACTTTAATGTGTAAAGAGCTACATAAAATATTCTACTTCATCATCTCTCAGTTGATATTTTTGACCCCAGAGGAAAGGTTGGATCCGATGGGTATGCCTGTAGGGCACTGAACACTTATATTTAAATGCTGCCTTTAGAGTACAAGTGACAATGGTGTATGCAACCGCTGCCACCTTTATGACATGTCTACCATGACCCCTACACATTAATCAAGTAGATCTGAAATTTATGGTCTCTTATCTGCGAAGATTTGGAGAGCAGATTCCTCACACTGATCCTTCCGTAACCTTATATATGACCTGTCCATCTCTATGCATGAAGAACTGAGTTGTTTAACTGGGTGTTGTTTGTGCTTATTGTTTTATCAGTTGCTCTGTGTTTGTGGTGGACAACTTGCTCAAAGCAAACAAATGCAGTTTGAGCATAATTCAACTTACGTTTTGCACAAATGCCATTTTATGAATCACAGTACATTACCACGTGCTATAAACTAGCCCCTTTCAGACAAATATTTGTTTGTAATTCACTTAGCCTTTTAAACAAAACTACATGTGGCAGCAACTGCTAATATGAAAATTAAAAGTTGTGGTAAGTTATCTGGTAACTAACTGCCTGCCAGCTGCAACTGTACAATGAATGACAGGTTTCATGTGACAGGCTTCCTCTGGACAAAATTGTTGCTAGTAGACCACATAGCTCACTGTGAGGATATTGGTGTGTACATGCAACTTAGACAGTTAAAGACAAAAACAGAAGCATTTCTGAAGTTCATATGAACTTACTAACCATGGGCTCCTAGGAAGCAACCTACACTCTTGTCAATCACCAAATACCTTTCCTTTACAGTTCCAACCAGGTGTCAAGGTGTCAATCATATTTTATACAATGAAAACTTATATATGTCAAAATATATCACATCTCATAGACTCCTTTATCCTATTGGCTTAAGGCCACACTGGGGACTACAAATCACAACAGTCACCCTCTGGGGGAAAAAAGCAACCGGTGACAACTTGGTTATTGGCTGCAAATTATGTTCATGAAATTACCAATATAAAATTTATGTTGATGATATAAAGTGCCTCTCTCCAACTCCAGAAGGAAAGAACAGGAGCCAGAATTATGTAGGTGAGGAAAGGAAGAGAGACAAAAATCCATAACTTCTTTCATTTTCATTTTGAACTATTAACAAAATTGTTGCCTGTAGTTCTTGCCTTCTCCATCTTATTTCTCAAATAAATAATGTAACATGTTCTTAACTCATGTTAATTCTTAGTTGTTACGGTCAACAGCTCCCCTCTTCCCTCTGTGCTAAAGGCATCTGATTATCTGGGATTTCCAGAGAGGGGTCCTTTCACACTGCAGACAGTGGATGGCACCCCCAG
Organism: Balaenoptera borealis; assembly: GCF_965194805.1. Classification (NCBI taxonomy): domain Eukaryota; kingdom Metazoa; phylum Chordata; class Mammalia; order Artiodactyla; family Balaenopteridae; genus Balaenoptera; species Balaenoptera borealis. The sequence continues at coordinate 170,033,508 of NC_138866.1, read as the reverse complement.
GAGTTGGGTAGTGCATGAACTACATGCTTTTCATGCAGGCGTTGCATTGCTCCTTTTTGCCTGAAAATCAAGTCCATCCCCTCTGTCCAGATGGATCCAGGTACTATATTTTGAAAGCCTTACTCTTGCAAGGGGGAGAAGGGGAGGGTTGCTTTGAATTACTTATGGCCCTAGACTGAGGATTCAGGGATCCTGTTGTCAAATGCTGGACTTACATATAGCAGCCAAATTATAGTTGGGAGTTAGTCCTTATACCTGAGGTCTGCTTGGTTTGGGGTATGCTGTCCTGTGTTTGCAAAGCCTTTATCTCAAATCCCACCTCGTACCTTGAACCTTGCTCCTTGTGTGCAGTTTTTCTAGAAGACAACCACTTTCATTTCCTGACCTATAAATATTGGCTCCCCTGGAATTTCTGCCCATTTACCGGAACCTAAATAAACCCTTCGGGAAACCACCTAGAACATCTCTAGGTTATCAGCTGGGCTTCCATCCAGGCTCTGTCCTGCTCTAGAGAGAGGAGTTCACGCCTTGCTCGGCTTTCATTCCATCTCCAGGGCTCCCCACTACCATGAGGAACAATGAAAACTGTCCCTTCCTTTTCCAAGGACTTAAAAACTCTCATTGAAATCCATTTTTAAATGTCTGGAAACAGCCCTGGAAGGAAGATGACTAAATGTAACGAGAGGCCACCTTCAGGTAGCTTCTACATCATCAGACCTTACTGTATTATTGAATACTCTGTAGTACTGCATGTCCTACTTTATAAATCTGGTAAATTTAAAGTAAAAACATAGCAGGAGAAAACCTCATTTAGATTCTTGCCTAGAATTTCAGTCTATCTAGCCTCTAGTTTCCAAAACCAGTTTTATTCTATATTTTTTAAAAGATAACTATACTTTTTCACCTTTATTCCTCCAGAAATGTTTTCATTTTCCATTATTGTTTACACATCCTAGGAGAGAGAGAAATCTCATCCCCAAGTTTTACCAGAATCCATCCGCGTCATGAGATGTCTTGAATGTACTCACAGTCTCTTCATTGTCCTTCCCTTTTCAGTGCAAGAGAAATACCATTCATCTAGACAGGAAAGGAGCGACACAGGAGTAGGAGAGCTTTGCTTCTCAAAGATGGCCATCTGCCTTGCACCACCAGTCCCAAACCGAAGGCCTGTTCCTTCCTTTTTTCTCCAGCTTAACTGAAATATCCCAAATGTCTCAATGGGCTTGGGTTTTAACACCTTAGCCATGAGCTTATACATCCAATCTAGTGTCTTATATACTGTTTCAGATGGATATATAGATCGTATGTAAACAGGTTGTGTGTAAGTATAGTGTGTGTATATATATATTATATGTAATAAACATATTGTGTATGTATATACATGCATTTCTCTCCATGAAAAGGCGAAGTGTAATGCAAAGGCTCAGATGTGACTTTTTCATGTTTTACAAGCTGCATCATCCGATCTCATGTCATCACTTACTCTCACTGAGTTGCAATTTCTTCTGTAAAATTAGGCTAAAAATAACTGCCTTTTAAACAACATTGCTGTGTGCATTAATTGGTGAAAAAGGACTCTACAAATGTAGCTGCAGTTCCACCATTCAGCACATATATATCGAGCATCTGCATTGCTCTGGCATCCTTTTAAAATCAGAGCTCTGTGGAGGCCCCCTCTGCGGTTGCACTGATTTCTCTCCTCTTGTGCTCTTGACTGCTGCAGTCCTGTGCTCAGGATCAAACTTCTGTGATATTGTCAGTCTCCTTGAGACATGTGCCCTTTTTACACTCTCAGAGTTGTGATCCTAACTCTATTTTCTCAAGTGTTTTAGTAGTTCGGTCCTGTAAGGAGATGAGTGCTCAGTGAGAGGGACAAAATTGCCATAACAAAAGAGCATTGGCCCAATTGTATATTCACATTACACACTTTGTGCTTTGTACTTTCAATGTGCCCTATAATTTGAACACCCAAAACACTAGATGCTGAAAGAAAAACTCTATTCAAGAAAAGAAAGGAATTTATAACATATTTGGCTGTGCTTTGATATACATATGTGTGTATTGTGTGTATGCACACCCGTATGTATATGCACACATATACTGTATGTACATACATATATAGAGAGAGAGAGCATCTTAGAGTATATAGATTTTGTAAATCAATACAAAACAGATAATCGAGTATCTTAAAATCTGAAGCACAATAAAATCCAATCAGCTTACTTCTTTTGAAAGCATTTTAAGCATGATTTTACCCATTTTGCTGATCCCGTTGCACAAGCCCATCAATATCTTAGTTAACACCCACTAGATCGAGCTTTTAAAAAACGCATTTATTTTCACAGATATAAAATGTACTCTTACATAAAATTTATCAACTCTATTTTAGGAAACACTGTAATTACTGAGAGCAGTGAGAGATTAAAAGAAGCCCTAAGACCTTTTCACATCTATAATAATTCTAATATTTCTCTCCCAACTCTTTCCCTCACACAAAATGAAAAAATAAACAACCCAAAAAAAATCAGGTTCGTTTATTCAGGGTCATCTCTTCCTAGTGTTGACTCAGGGCAGAGTTTATTAGGATATATGTTCTTCCACCAGAGAGAGTTACTATACAGAACTACTCGTATTCATTCAGGATATGGTCATTGAGGCAAAAAAGAGTAGAATTTGGTTAGAATTACCATTTATTTCACAAACTAGATCCTAATTCAAATGTTAGAGATTCTACTTCCTATAATCTTACTGTAAAAAATTTGACTGAATATATTTATTTGGATCAAAATGCCGATAAAGCATTTTCCCTGACCTTGGGAGTCACTGCAAAGACTGCTTAGATTCTAAAATTCTTAAGTATGTATTCAAGCATTCATACACATTCAACTATGGATATTTTGTGATGCTCAACCAATTTCTATTTGTTTTTATATGTGACTATATTTTACCTCTTCTTACTTCATACATACCTCAGACAAAGAGAATCTAAGCCATCAATCCCTAGATATCTGAAAATGTTACTTTTCTTGCTACTTTAATACAGACCTTATTTTTCTACTTCCTTCTCAACATTTTACTTCAATTATACCTTAACATCTGACTATCCAACCAAAGGAAAACAGTAGGAAATGTTACTGGCAAAAGTGGCTATTTACTTCTCATTTTACTTGACCTTTGACCAGAATAATACTTACTGGAAACAGACAGAAATGGGTATGTAGCAAACAAAAGGCAAGCAATAGAACCACAACTCTGGGACCACCCAGAGTGAATGAATAATGCTACACCAGGTCTTAGGTTAACTGGTATGACCAGTAGAAAAGGACCTTCCATGTTTAGTGGCAACATTTTATTGCCTCCCAAGGAAAATAAAAGAGATTCTTGTATTTTTTCAACACCTTTACATTCACATCTGCCAAAAAGGGGGAGCAAAGCTATCATCTTCTTAGGTTGAAAGAGGCACTTCTCAAAGGGGACCATGGGAAGGCATGAAAGCTATTCTGTAATTGATAACCTGGTTCTCTAACATGTAGCTTTTGTGGAAGAGCAGCAAAAGCTCGTATCTCAAATGTGCTTTTGTGTAACCGATTCAGACTAAGGGATGAATTTTCTTTTATTTCACTTTTATGTCTGCTAAGGCAGAGAATGAAAAGGTTCGCCATGCTGGGAAGAATTCTTTCCCTGGACGTCTATCCACAGGTCCTGGTTAGTGTGTGAATGGAGCAGTCAAGGTGGCTGCAGGTGAATTTGGCCTCGATGACATAACCCAGTAATAACAGGGCACCTCGCATATGTGCCCAAAGTTCAACAAAACCAGGGCAAGCCTAGATTCAATCAGACACCAGTTTTAAAGTAATACCTCTTTAAATATATTAAAATTAAGATGAATGATGTTTTAACCTTTCTACAAATTTGGGATATGGGAGGCCTGGGGAGAAATAGGCAAAATTTATTAGAGTTCATTGTTCAGGCTTTAACATTGTCATTGTCAGAGACCCTACTCAGGTACATAATGACCATCAGCTCTCTCCTTCCTATTTAAATCTTCTCTCAGGAAGAATCTGAATTATTATGATGAATTATATTATTATTATTGATGAGTTATTATCTACTACAGTGTGAATGGCATATAATCTTTATCCCCTCTCAGGAGTACTTACATGTTATTTGAGGAAGATGACCCTCCTTAAGCTAAAAAAATGGTTCTCTCCTGTTGCTACCAACAAAGGGCTGAAGTCACTCCAGTGAGCGTCTACTCACTGCTGACCTTGGGTAGTGGGCCAGCACAGGTCCCCAACTAAACTTGTACCATCCTGCAAAAGGTGGAGGCTGAAATCGCATGAACGTGGGTCACCACTCTCCCTCAGGTGGCCACTGCCATCCTCTGTAGGCTCTGCAATGCTGGAGGTTTTTCAAGACTTGATACTACAACACAGTCTTACTGCAGGTGTCAGAGTGACATGGAGGCCCCTCTGGTTTATGGCTGCTACCCAATGACTTTACAAAGAGTATACACAACCCCAATTTCATTAGATATAGCCATTTCAGAGAACCTTATATTTGAGGAGAAAGTGGTTAAAAAAAAATTGCATTGTGGATTTGTTTTATCTCCTTGTTAGCTAAGCCTTTAAGGATATTGGGTCAATGCACTCATCTCTGTATACGTGCTGCTTGGCTTGGCAGACTCTCTTGCATATAAGTAATAAATTGGTTTTCAAGAATGAGAATTGTTCAGTCTCCAAACGCCACCACCTGACAAATAAAGCCATGCTTTGGTCACTGCCTGGCTCTTCGACTTTATTTCCCACCTCTCCTCCACATGCACCCTGGGCTTCAGCTACTCACAGCTTTCTGTGGGTGCCATGGGTTTTATGCACTTTCACATGCTACTTTTCTGCCTGAAATACGCTTTCCTCCTTCTGTGTCCTGAAAAATCTTAATCAGTTTTTAAGCTTCAATTTAAACGTCTCCTCTTGCGTGAAACCTTCTTTTATCCTCTCCAACTCCAGAAGACCTGATCACACCCTTTGTGTTCCAGCCCTATGCTCATCCTACTTCTATTATAGGTCTTATCACACTGAGTTGCAATTGTTGATTTTCACATCCATCCCCTGGCCTCTCTCCTCCTTATCACCTGTTACCGACTCCAGAGGACGGGGGCCATGACTTGTTCATGTTTGTGTCTCAACACAATATGCGGTCATTCATGTCTGCATCCAGTCTGCAAGCAATGGTTGAGTGCTTGGTATGTTTGAGGGATTACACTAGGCACTGAGTTTACAGCAGGGAGAGGACATTCTCTGGACTGCGCAGAGAATGGTGTGTGTATGATGAGGTTGGAGAGCAACAGCCAGGGGTCAGTCTCTGGGAGGCCGTGCCAGCCGTGGCAAAGGTTTGGGGACTTTTTTTCAAAGGCTACAGGAACACATTGAAAGATTGAAGCAGAGACTTAACATGACCAGATCTGCTTTACTGGAAAATCATTCTGATAAACACCACATTCAGGAGAGTGTTTATTTCCAGAGAAAGAGTGAAGAACACATGGAGAAGGGTACATAGCAAAATTCAACTGTGTCTATTTTACCCCCTTCAATCTGTATTGAGTACACACATGTTTTCTGTATTATTCATATTTTTTGTACAGCTGAAATATTTCAAAAAAATTTTAAAGTTCATTCAGGCAGAGTATAGACAATGAGTAAGGGGGAACCATACTTGAAATAGGGTGAACAGTTCACTATTTCAATAATCCATGGACAGAAGGAATGGGCTTAAACTAAGAGGGAGGTGGAGAGAAGCAGACACATCAGGCTTTTTTCAGAAGTAGAATCAATGTCCAGATGGTTTATTGGATATAAGGTGAGAGAGCTGAGGAAGGAATCAACTGGAAGATGATGGTGCCATTTACTAAGATGAGGAAACTGGTGGAGAAAAAGCTAAATCTAGGCTGAAAGGGTGGTTTCAGAATAAAAGTGTGCAAACAACTTAATCCAATTTCTGTCACTCATATGCAACCTTAGGTATCACAACCAAAGGGGTTATACGGTGGTTTTCCACCACTGAAGTTTCCCTGTTGAGTCAGTTGTCTTGGAATTAAACCCTTGTGCACCGAAGCAGAAAGTTTGGGGATCCGGTATAATCAGATTCCTTGGACGGATAAGCACCATTTCAAGGCCTACAAACGGGAGGGATTACCTGCTAATTTAACCATGAAACTGGATTTGTGTCTCTGCCTCAGATAAGGTGAGGATGCATGACACGCATAGATAAACTACCCTTCAGGGAACTGAAAAAATCACTTCAAGGGTCACTTATTGCATTTTGACTTGTCATCTTCTGTGGTCTAAAGAAAACCTTAAGTAGAGCCTAGTATATCTGACAAATGCATTTACTTTCTTGCTGACAACGTATTTGTCTGCAACATTAGCATTTCACAAGTATTATATAAAGAGATATAGCAAATATGTTTCATGATAAAGATTTTCTTTCCAACTTTCATGCAGACCTCTCTTTGGAATAAACTAAGGCAGCATAAAATATTGACATAATGTTAAATAAATGCAAAGCAATAAAATCAGTGTACTTAAGAATCTATAAAACATAACTGTATAAATGTTATACATATACTCGAACAGAAGTCTTGTTCTGAGGGTTCCCAACCTAATACAGATAGACAGACTAAAAAAGTAAAATGGTCAGTAAAGACTCCCACTGGATATTTCACCACTGAATCAGAGGGTAATGGAGAAAAAAACATGGAGCTGAAATGCAGGGGAGGATTTCTTTTCTAGGAAAAAACTAATAAAGACTATTCAATGAGGAGAAGGAGCTACCTAAAATCTAAAGTCAGGTTAGGGTCAGAGTGAATACTAAAAGGGAATTATAACTTTTTAAAAATTTTCACAAGTGAACAACTTAAGTTTACATCTCTCTGTTGTTCAGTAACTGAAAGACTCAGGGAGAGACTATCAAATAAAATTCAAGTGCTAATCAAAATGTTTCAAAGAGTGTTAGAAAACATTAGAAGGTGTACATTAGGACCTGTGAACTTTCTGGATATCAAATGTTTCTCAGAATATTTGCCCTCTGGGAAAAGTAACTTTGTTATGAGAAAGGGCAACCCTGAGATTGACACTCTGACATCTCATGCAAAGTTTACACAAAATATTTGGTTATTCATCCACCTTTTTAAATTGTGGTAAGAACACTTAACATGAGATCTACGCTCTTAATTGCTGAAGTGCACAGTGCAGCATTGTTAACTGTGAACACAGTGCTGGACAGCAGGTCTCTAGAACGCATCCATCTCGCCTAGCTGAAACTTCATACCCATCGGACAGCAGCTTCTCACTTCCCCACAGCCTCTGGCAACCACCATTCTACTCACTGCTTCTGTGAGTGTGACTATTTTAGACACATCCTATAAGTGTGGAATCCTGCAGTGTTTGTCCTTTTGTGACTAACTTATCTCACCTAGCATAAAGTCTTCAAAGTTCATCCATGTGGCTGCATAAGGCAAGATCTCCCTCTTTGGTCAGGCTGACCAATATTCTATCATATGTATATATTTGCTTTATCCACTCCTCTGTTGATGGACATTTAGGTTGTTTCTACATCTTGGCTTTGTTAATAATGCTGCAATGAACATGGCAGTGCAAATATCTCTTCAAGATTCTACTTTCAATTCTTTTGGGTAAATACCCAGAGGTGAGATTGCCGGATCCTATAGTAGTTCTGTTTTTAATGTTTTGAACCTCCATACTGTTTTTCATAGCAGCTGCACCATTTTACAGTCTCACCAGCTGTGTACAAGTGTTCCAATTTCACCACATTCTGGCCAACACTTGTTACCTTTCTTTTTTAAAGACACACTTAAAAAATTTTTTTTATTATTACTTAAAAAAAATTTTTTTAAATTTATTTTTGGTTGCTTTGGTTCTTCGTTGCTGCACATGGGCTTTCTTTAGTTGTAGCGAGCGGGGGCTACTCTTCCCTGTGGTGTGCTGGCTTCTCACTGCAGTGGCTTCTCCTGTCGTGGAGCACAGGCTCTAGGCGTACGGGCTTCAGTAGTTGTGGCTCGTGGGCTCTGGAAGGCAGGCTCGGTAGTTGTGGTGCACAGGCTTAGTTGCTCTGCAGCATGTGGCATCTTCCTGGACCAGGGATCGAAGCCGTGTCCCCTGCATTGGCAGGCGGATTCTTAACCACTGCGCCACGAGGGAAGTCCCAACACTTGTTATCTCTATATTTTTTTATACAACAGCCATCCTAACAGGTGTGAAGTGATATCTCATTGTGATTTTGATTTGCATTTTCCTGATGATTAGTCCTGATGAGCATCCTTTCACCAGATGAAAACAAATGTTGGTCATTTGTATGTCTTCTTTGGAGAAATATCTATCAAAGCCTTTTCCCCATTTTTTAACTGGGTTATTCATTATTTTGCTATTGAGTTGTAGGAAGTCCTTATGTATTTTGGATATGAACCCCTTATCAGATAGATGGTTTGCAAATATTTTCTTCCATTCCATAGGTTGCCTTTCCATTTTAATGATGGTTTCCTTTGCTGTGCAGAGTGTTTTAGTTTGATGTAGTCCAATTTGTTTATTTTGCTTTGTACCTTTGCTCTTGGTGTCAAATCCAAGAAATCATTGCCCAGCTCAATGTCAAAAAGCTTTCTCTCTATGTGTTCTTCTAGGAGTTTTACAGGCTCGGGTCCTATGTTAAAGTCTTTAATTCATTTTGAATTGATTTTTGTGTATGATGTAAGACAAAGGTTCGATTTCATTCTTTGGCATGTGGATACTCACTTTTCCCAACACCATTTGTTGAAGAGTCAATTCTTTCCCCATTCTGTATTCTTGGCACCCTTGTTGAAGATCAGTTGACCGTATATTCATGGATTTATTTCTGGGCTTTCTGTTCCATTCCATTGGTACACAGTCTATCTTTATGCCAGTACCATACTGTTTTAATTACTGTGTTGTAATATATTTTGAAATTAGGAAGTGTAATACTGGGACTTCCCTAGTGGTCCAGTGGTTAAGACTCTGCCCTTCCAATGCATGGGTTCGATCCCTGGTTGGGGCACTAAGATCCCACATGCCGTGCAGCTAAAAATAAATAAATTGTCTTAAAAAAAAAAAAAAAGGCTAGAAACCATCAAAACAAAACAAAACAAACAAAAAAAAAAACCCACTTTGAAAAGAAATACACCTTTAGAAAAAAAAAGGAAGTGTGGTACCTCCATCTTTGTGTTTTTTATCAAGATTATTTTGACTACTCAGAACCTTTTGTGATTTCATATGAATTTTAAGATTTTTTTTCTATTTCTGTAAAAAATGCAATTAGCATTTTGGTAGAGACTGCATTGAATTTGTAGATTGCTTTGGGGAGTATAGACATTTAAAAAATATTGTCTTCCAATCCATGAACACATGATGTTTTCCCATTTATTTCAATCTTCTTCAATTTCTTTCATCAATGTTTTATAGTTTTCAGTGTGCAAATCTTTCATCTCTTTGATTAAATCCATTCCTATGTATTTTTTCTCTTTTGATGCTGTTGTAAATGGGATTCTTCCCTGATTTTCTTCTCAGATAGTTTGTTGTTAGTGTATAGAAACAATTAATTTTTGCATAATGACTTTATATTCTGCAACATTACTCAACTCTTTTATTAGTTTTAACAGGTTTTTTTTGGTGTGTGAGGTCCTTAAGGTTTTCAAAGTATAAAATCATGTCATCCTCAAACAGAGATAATTTTACTTCTTCCTTTCCAATTTGGACACTTTTTATTTCATTTTCTTGCCTAATTGCTCTTGCTAGGAAATATGGTGTATCACATTAACTGATTTTCATATGTTGAACCATCCTTCAATCCCATCCCATGGATAAATCCCACTTGGTAATGGTTTAATGATCCTTTCAATGTGTTGTTGAATTTGGTTTGCTTGTATTTTGTTGAGAATTTTTGCATTTATGTTTATCAGGGATAGTGGTCTGTAGTTTTCTTTTCTTGTAATGTCTTTGGCTTTGGTATCACAGTAATGCTGGCCTCATAAAATAAGTTTGGAAGTATTCCCTCTTCTTCTATTTTTTGGAAGAGATTGAGAAGGATTGGTGTTAATTCTTAAATCTTTGGTACACTTCAGCCATTAAGCCGTATGGTCATGGGCTTTCCTTGTCGGAAGTTTTTTGATTACTGATTCAATTTTCTTACAAATTACAGGCCGCGACAGTGAGAGGCCCGCGCACCACAATGAAGAGTGGCCCCCGCTTGCCGCAACTAGAGAAAGCCCTCGCACAGAAACGAAGACCCAACACAGACAAAAATTAAATAAATAAAAATTAAAAAAAGAAAAAAAAGGACTTACTATTGTCATTTTGTCACTTGTTTTCTGTCTTGTAGTAGCTCTTTTGTCCATCTTTTATTCTCTTGCTATTTTACTTTGTATTTCATTGGTAATTTAGTAATGGTATGCTTTGTTTCCTTCCTCTCTCTCTCTCTGTCATATATCTTCTACATGTATTATTTTTGTGGTTACCATGGGTCTTACATAAAACACCTTATAATTTTAACAGTCTACTTTAAGCTGAGAGCACCAATATTTGGTCATTCTTAACCAATTTAAAAATGGAGTAAATATCTCTTCCCTGCAATGAGTACAGTGTAATTTTTTATAACGTTTATTGGCAAAACAAACATTTCACTTTGACATTTTTGGTTTAGCTTTTGAACTAAACAAAACCAAATGTTGGTTTATAAATATGTACATTTTGCTTGGAGAACAGCTACAGTCCAAGTGACGTATATTTTCTCTGAATCTCAAGACAATTATTTTCAAAAATCTAACTCTGGATTAAAAGATTTACTTATCTTGCAAATTATAAAACATCATAACCATAGTTGCTGGTGTAGATTAAAAAACAATTCAGTTTTTTAAGTAATAGAGCAACGAATTTATTTTAAAATGGCATGAAGAATTTACCATCAAGGTTAAAGTAAACAAGGTTATCTCAAAGTAACAGGAAATGACAGAAGGAATTTTAAGGCATTTTATTACTTATTTCATTGTGAGTAACTTAGGTTTACAAGTCTGTCACCCACACTAAACTGAATATCCCTGTATATCAGGGAATGCATTTATTATTGTAACCCCCTCTGCCTACTGCTCTGTGTAGTATATAATGGGTTCTCTATAAATGTTGGCTGATTTCTATTGTGAAACTAAGCAAAAGGGAGAGTAATAAAAATATTCTTTAGTTTGGTAGAATTACACTCCCTGTTGAGGGAGTAATGGCAAACAAGGATCCCAGTGAGGAGCCAGAGGTGATTAGAATAATCCAGGTGTGAGGTGACCTAACTGTTGGCAGTGAGAATGGAAAGGAAGGGATGGGTCAAACAGAGTCTATGAGGGGAAAAAAAAGGAGCAGAGATGATCAAAAAGGAAAAAAAAAACAAAGTTAATTTAAAAATGTAGATCCTGCACAACTGGATGAAAAATGGAAAGATTGATGAAATAGGGAGCAAGGTTTAGGAGGGGAGATGACGAAGTTCTCAGGGGTTGGCCACCTGGAGGAGCAGAGTGGAGGCAGGACAAGAGACTGAAGATCACAGTGATGAGTATGCAAAGGCAGACCAGAGGACAGGGATGCTGAAGCCACCTTTCATGATGGAGAAGGGTGAGCATGCAAAGAGCCGGAGGAGGCCAGAGAAAGAGGGAATAAGCTGGGAAAGAGCATCACAGAAATCCAAAGAGGTGATGATTTCAAAAGAGAGCATGTCTACAATATAAATGCTACCAGTGAGACAGAGAGAAAATTTCTGATGAGAGCATTCCTTCTTACTACTTATGATAAAGATCACAGGAAAGAGAACCAATTTATGGTGAAAGGTGATAATAAAACAGCTCTAAGTGGCATGGTCTGTCATTTAATGCCCTCCTTGAGCCAGCACTAATTTATCTATCCAGTTTTCTCCCCAGGATAGGCAAGGTCAGGCCTTTACCCTTCATCGTTTTTTTAGTTGCTTTCTGCATGTTCTCATCTCTATTTCCACTTCCCCAGTGAACTATCCCTGTCAAAATCTCACCTTCTTCTCCAGCTTTATCTTCTTCCTGAAACATTTCCATCCCTACCAGGCAGATGTCTTGCATTCCTTTGAACTTTCCTGTCACCTTTCAACTCTCCCATGATACGGAGAATATTTTTGTTGCTTATACATATTTTTTTGTTTCTTGTTTCTTTTGTTAGTCATATTAATTTCCCTTTGAAGAAAGAAAAGATCAGACTCAGCATTTACTACATCTCCTTGGATGGAAAAGAAAACTGTGCTTTACATATTTCATTTATTCCTGTATTTAACAATCTGAGGGCTGACTCAGGCCAGATGTTGTTTGGGGAGGCTGAATATAGCACTGAAAAGATAGAGAGGGTCTTACCCTCTGGGAGCTTACTTTCTATGCTTTGGGTTTACATTGACTAGTTAAATGTCTTTTCAATTCTAAAGATTTATTACTCTAAGGGTCATTTCCTAATTATGGTGGTATTCTTAAAATACATCTATTCTCCACTGAGATGATCTTATAATTCTCTTCCATCTGAAACAAGATATCAGAAAGACCATTTTAAAATAGAAAATTGCTGATTACAATCATCATTGAAAAAGAGAAACCTTTAGACAAGAATATGTTTTCTCAGATAAAATAATCAAACTGATGTAATCCTTTAGAGCTAAGCTTACAAACACTAGAGCAGAATGCCCTAGAAGAAGAAAGATTCTGCTATAATGAGTTTTTAATGTTTTCAGTGCATCACTGGAAACACAATTTAATATACCAAGTTAAGAGAGAAGCTGCTTTTCTACTCAAGGAGTAACAGTATCTAATATGCTCAAGTTGCCAATTTGTATGGAAACATTTAAAATCACTACATGACAGTAATACCCATTGGAGACAGCAACATGGTATCTTATAAAAATAATGCATTATAAAAAATGATGACATATTATGTCATTGAGACAAAGCCCCAAACTCAATAGCTATTGCTAAATACATCCTGGAAACAGGGAGATGAAAATATATTATAATATTAAGGTTAAATGGTATAAGCAAAAATTTGGGAAAATGTGATATTCTATTTTGCAAAATCAAAGAAATGTAAATATAAAACCTCCCTGAGTTATGGGTCAGCATTTCAAATCATAATGGATGGGATTCCTTCTCATTTTTTAAAACTAGGCAATGCATTGTCCCACGATTAGAAAAGGTTCAAGTTTTTCTTTTTCTCCTTCAGAAAAATGATCAAGACATTTTTTTATCTCAGTTCTGATCTGATTTTTTCATCCTTTATTTTATACATAAACAAAGGAATTCTTCAATCCATATACCTTTCTCTTAATTGCATCACAACATTTTTTAAAAAGTAATTTTTATTTCTTTTTTAAAATCCATTTGTGATGTAAACTTTGCATCCTTCACAAACTTGCTATGCATTGAATAATTCTAAAAAACCAAAATGTGTTCTGGAGATCTACTGTACAACATAGGGGCTTATAGTTAAAAATACTGTACTGTATATTTCTAATTTTATTAGGAGGGTAATCTCTTACCACAAAAGAAAAATCAATATAAAAATCAATCAATCAGGTGGGAAGAAACTTTGGGAGGTGATGGATTTATTCTATAGATTTGATTGTGGTGATGGTTTCACGGGTGAATATTTATCTCCAAACTGATCAAGTTGTTAAATATTTACAGCCTTTTGTATGTCCATAGTACCTCAATAAGGTGATTTTAAAATAACAATATAAAATAAGAAATTTTCAAAAATTGGGGCAAGTCATATACTTGGCAAGTTCAAAAGGCAAAAAAATTAGAAGATTGGGGATGAATGGGAATTTGGAAAGATAGCAAATGACATAAACTCTATTAGAAAGAGGTGATGATGAGATTTCCTTCAGTTTAAATATTGATAATAGTCTTTATCCATCCTTTTCAAATACTGATGAACTGGCATCAGTCCTTTTTTGCTTCTATATGATTTTACCTGACCTACCATGCACAGAATTTCTTAATTGCCACTAACATCTTTCACCTTTCCCTCATTAATATTGACTATTTATTCAATATCTGCTGTGCACAGGGCATTGGAGAGAGGATGAGAGAAACTTAAGACTGCTATTATATCTGTTCTCTATGCCTTGATTTTTTTTCCCCTAATGCTTTATTAGTTCAGCTTAGGACAATATTTCCTAAAAATTATAGGATGCCTTAGAGTTTTCAATCTAACATACATTTCCAAGAGGGAATTTTGGTATGTGGTAATCTCTATACTTATTTGAGCAGGGATACAATGTTTTTTAAATTGCTGACTATTGCTAAGCCCTACAAACACAACTTGAGAGATACCATAGTAGAGTGAAAAGGGCAGAGCAGGAGGATCCAGGAAGAGTCACTGCTAATGTTGACCTGCTGACCTGCAGTACTGACTAATTTTCCATTCAGTAGTTACTGGTAACAAGACATAATCTGTCCATTTAGAGAAAGATCTACCAGAGCATCTTGTTTAACAATCAGCTTTTGTCCTAAAGAGATTTGTCTATTCCCTGAATTATGCCCTCCCTTTGATTACGATACAAGATTCTGAATTAAATTCCTTAAGCAAATAGATGAAGCAGATGGTAGATGAAGTTTTTCTTCAGGGAATTTCTAAATATGTATTGAAGATTTCTTTCAAAGTCTGAGTAAGATATATCGGCAGAGAATAGGAATCCAGGAAGTCTGATAGAACTGCCAAGTATTTAACTTGTACCTGGAACTGTTATAAAATCTAGTACAAAGGTTAATCTAAAAGAATTATTAAAGATAACTTCCTTAGGAGTAATTTTCTAGATTAATTTGTTGAATTTTCCTTTTTCCTTCTTTTGTTCATATTGCTTTGTGAAATTTTCTTTTAGGTAAACATGTACATCCTTACTGCTAAGAGGTACATATCTTGAAATAATTTTCATTCTGAGGATATGAATCCAAACAACAAAAGCCAAAATACCATAAACTGAATAAAGTCTAACGTTCAAAACACCCTAAACTGAATAAATCTTTTTCTGCATTGGCATCTATTCATCAGGAAGACTTTTGAAAGTCACCTTTGCATAATAACTCTCCCAGAACAGTTTTAGAACTTGACTGTGACAGTGAAGTAAGGCCACTGCAAATCACTGTTCTGAGGACAATGTCTCATAAAGGTAGACTTAATCTTATAATTCATTAAAACGAAAAAACAAACAAACAGAATTTTACTTGTCACTTGTTAGAAGCTTATTTCTGCCTTCATATGTTTGCCCAAGCTATTCCTTTCTTCAATTTTCCATCAATCCATATACCTTCCCTTCAGAAATCTCAAAATTCATCTCTTCCTGAAGATCACAGTTCATTATTCAACCTTTGAAAAGCATTTATGGAGGCACTAGGTATATAATGGGAAACAACAAAGACATGGTTTCTAGCCTAGTAAATCTTTTTATTGGGGAAAAATATTTAAACAAACAACCAGAAACATTAATATATACTAAGGAGTAGTGATAAATACTATGCTATGAAGAAAATATACAGTATGCAGTATATAGTTTATAGTATACAGTATATAGTGTATAGAATATAGTATGCATAACATAGTACATAGCATATAGCATGTAGCACATAGCATACGCTATATGGAATTTACTATATAGTATTTAGCATCGTATATAGTGGACAGTTAGGTGAGTGCCCCGAATGGCTAAGAGTTGAAGGATGCTTAGGAATTAAGCACGGGTTGGTGACGGAGAGTTCCAGACAGAGGCAACAGGTGTGCACGGCCTTGAGATGGTAAGGAGCATGGTTCCTTTGAAGACTAAAAGGAGGTCAGCATTGCTGGGCCACCAACGTGAAGGAAAGAGTACCTCCAAATAAAACTCCCAGGTTGTCTCTCCACCTCCATCCCACCACTACCCAGTCCTTGCTCCACACAGAGTCCGCCTCTATGTGGTCAGCGAGGAGCTTGGTGAGGGGGCAGAGAGGAGCCATTGGTCTCGAAGAACCATCTTGAGGGACATCACTGAGCAAATTCGAGCACTGTGGCCGTAGGTAGGGATGCTGACACAGGAGAATAAGCCCTCTGTCTTTCCTGCTACCCACGGACACTAGAACACATTAGGGAGCACTGTGGGGGAGGAGGTGAGGAATGGAGGTAAGAAGGTGAGGGGGCAGGGTTCTCTCCCACCGCCTCCTTGCTCATCCTCCTCATGGTCTGCTCTGCAGGTAGAGAGCTCATGGCCTCAATAAAAACTGAGATGCGTTTGGAAGGGTGCTGGGAGGAAGGGATGTATCTGGTTCAGGACAGGTTGGGGATTACATGGCCCGCAAGGAGAGAGCAAGCTCTGCCACAGAAGGCAAGAGAAAACCCACGTGTCAACAAAGAAAATCCGTATCTAAGACATTTGTGTACACTGATGCATTCAAACCAAGAAAGGCCTTTATGGGACCTAGTTGCTGGCAGTAAAGATTTGGTAATCTCATTAGGAAAACAATATATTCATACAGAAAGGAGTTAAAATAACATAACAATATATATAAAAGAATACCATCACACACTGGAGATTACTAAGTCTTAGCGGAATTTTAACAAGGAGCTGGATTTGGTCCAGGAAAAATTCCTGTAGAAAATAAGAACCAAGGCAATATATAAAGGATAGGAAGACTGCTGGGGTTATTAAAAGTTATTTTTAATAGCTTTATAAAGCACCAAAAGTACTTCCATGTAAAAACTTTGAAAACAAAAATTATATTGGGTTGGCCAAAAAGTTCGTTTGGGTTTTTCCGTAAGATGTTATGGAACAACCCAAATGAAATTTTTGGCCAACCCAATAGAAAGTAAAACAAAAATCAAATTTGACTCTACTACCCAGAGATAAATACGGTCATTAACCTTTTCAATTTTCTTACATTCTCTCTCCCTCAGCAATCTTCTCACGTTTCCCTAGACAATCCATTCTCTCAATATAAAAGTGACTATTTATGTATAGTTTGTTCTCTCCTCAAATCTCCCCCACACTCTCAGACCTCCTCACTCTCAGCTGATGATTTGATTTTTTATTTCACTGTGGAAACGGAAGCCACGGGAAGAATGGCCTCCAATCTAAGGCTGGCTCCTCTCTCTGGGTACCCTGCCCACGACCCTCTACTCTGAAGGACGCTGCTTCTCCAATTGTATCTCCTAAAAGATATGTCTTCCTAGTTTCCCCAAACACACACAGATAGACGCACACACACACACACCTCCTTTGGCTTCACTTCACACAAAATAAAACAAAAACTTCCTTTGGCTCCACTTCTTTTCCAGCTAGGATCCTGTTTTTCAGCACTTCCGTACAGAATTCATTTACAGATTTGTTAAAAATGCAGTCTCCTGTCACCACATTCCATGCCCCCTCCAACTCTCCCCTGAACCCACACCTATCAGGCTTCTGTTCCCAGGACTCCTTCCAAGCTGTTCTTACCAAGGTGAGCAGGGAATCCCACACTGCCCATCCGATGCTCAGCAGGGCCACATTAAGACCTTTGAGGGACCTTTTTTCATAAAAAGTATTAAAAATTATAATTTATGTGCATTGCTATAAAGACAAATATAACACAGGCTGGATTCATTATTATTATCATGTTCATTTTTTATTTCTGATTTTCAAAGAAGTTAAAATGAAAACATTCTGTGAGCTCCTACAAGTATGATGAGCCAGAGGCACCTGTAGATTAGTGGATAACCTGGCCCTGACAGTGACTTTTCAGCCCTCACCTTACTCAGACTCTCAGGAGCATTCCACATAGTTGATTATGCTCCTCTTGAAACCTATTTTCAAATGTCTTCAGTGACACTACACTCTTGGTTTTCTTCCTACCTTGCTGGTTGCTGTTTCTCAGTCTCTTTGAAAGCATTCTCCCTCCTTCTTACCTTGTAAATACTGGTGTGCTCCACGGGTGAGTCTAGGACCCTTCTCTGTTTACCTACACTCAATCCCTAGGTACTCTCAACTTGTCCTGTGTCTTTAGAAACTGATTACTCCTAAATTTAAAACTCCAATCCCCACTTCTCCCCTAAATTGTGGACTCAGAAATCTTAAAAGTTTTTTTGACATCTCCATTTGAATGTTTTCTAGGAATCTCAAACTTAGCAGGCTGAAAATGGACTCCCCCTCACCCCTCAATCCTGCTCTTCCCGTGTTCTACACCATAATAAATAACACTGCCATTCATTCAGTTGTGCAAGCCAAAACCCTTAATGTCACCCTAGACTTTCTCTTTTTCTCATACCCCTTAGCCAATTCATCAGCAAGTATTATCAGTAATACCTTCAAAATATATCCAGAAAACTTCCATTGATGGCAATGGAACAGGACAGATGCACAACCCATTTAATAAGCATGAAAGAGTGATTCGATTTATGGATTAAAGGAGAGTAGGAATAAGTAATGACTATATCTTGGGATAAGGGCTGTGTTACAAAGAGAAATAGGAAAGTTAGGGAAGCGTGTTCAATTACTCTCAGAGATGTGATGATACTTATCTAAATGTACTGCATTTTAGGAAACACTGAGTTATCCAAATCAAGATAACAAATAGATATAGGATGATGTTTAGGTGTAATAACAATATAGAATGTAGATTGCAGATTTGGGTGTATGGAAGATGAAAAGCTTTTGAAACACAAAAATAAAAGATGAGAAGCTGAGTCACAATTTGGGGCATGCTATGTACACAAAATGGCAGAAGGGGCAGTCAATAAAATGAGACAGACAAGGATCTCTTAGAAAGGTTGGTTAAAAAAGAAAAAGAATATATATATCTGAATCACTTTGTTGTACACCTGAAACTAACACAACATTGTAAATCAACCATACTTCAACTAGAAAAAACCCCACCAAGATATTGTTACTTAATAGAATCCAAGGGGAGACAATATTTCATCAGGAACTGATGACCAGCAAAGCCTAATGCCACAAAAAGGTCAAGGAGAATGAAGGTCTGTCATCTGCCCTTAGATTTGTGAAGGTGCTGGGCATTACTTTAGTAGGTCAATTTTGTAATAAGCCTAGAAAGGCAGAGTACGAGCATTGAGAACTTTTCAATGAAGGTATCAATCAAAGACATTTTTAGTAGAAGAAAAGCATAGTAACTAAAGAAGAAAATGGAGTGAACCAAAAATTTTCACGATTTGCAAGATATGAAGTGCATGAAAGCTGAAGAGAAGGAAGCGGGAAACATCAAGAGGCCAGGAAAGAAAGGACTGATGCTGAGTGTAGATTCCTCAAGGGTCTAAATCTAAAGAATAACATGATTGACGATGTGTGTTTTATTTAGGCTTATAATTCAATCTCCCTTTCTTGACTTAGAATTCACACAAACCTTCACTGAACTGAAATGAGAGCCACCACGTTCACTATGCTTTGGAAGACTGTGGATGAGTAGATCAATCTCACCCCACCCTCTGAGATTGTTAAGAATACTATATAATCTCCACACACCATTTTCAGAAGTCACTGTGTCCCCAAACCAGATGCTATTAATTACTTTATCTGTAATCATACCTTTTCTTTGTGACTTACTTTCATCACTCTTCAGAGAAAAAATTTTGAAATAGATGAATTGCAGCTACTGGCCAATGAAAGCCTTGACATCTTTTTTTTTTTTCTTTAGTTCCTTTAATTAATTAATTAATTAATTAATTAATTAATTTTAACATCTTTATTGGAGTATAATTGCTTTATAATGGTGTGTTAGTTTCTGCTTTATAACAAAGTGAATCAGCTGTACATATACATATATCCCCATATCTCCTTCCTCCCACCCTCCCTATCCCACGCTTCTAGGTGGTCACAAAGCACCATCTTCCTGTGCTATGCGGCTGCTTCCCACTAGCTAGCTATTTTACATTTGGTAGTGTATATAGGTCCATGCCACTCTCTCAGTTCGTCCCAGCTTACCCTTCCCCATCCCCGTGTCCTCAAGTCCATTCTCTACGTCTGCGTCTTTATTCCTGTCCTGCCCCTAGGGTCATCAGAACCATTTTTTTTTAGATTCCATGTATATGCGTTAGCATACGGTATTTGTTTTTCTCTTTCTGACTTACTTCACTCTGTATGACAGACTCTAGGTCCATCCACCTCACTACAAATAACTCAATTTCATTTCTTTTTATAAGCCTTGACTTCTTAATGATAACAAGTTTAAACTGAATTACTAAACTAGCAAGTGAGGACAACAAAAGATGATATGGTGATTACCATGTAACTGCCAACACAACTCACAGTTTTTTGTTTACACTTTTTTCTTTTAACTCCTGTGGATATGATTTGGGCTACTAATACATAACAGACAATTTTTATATCAATTTAGATGAGTGCCCAGCAAAAACTGTGTTTTACTGATGAATATTTTTGAGATGAACCGATTGAACCACAAATCAAAATGTAAAATGCACCAAATAATTGGCAAAATTATTTAACTGAGCAAAAGACTGCCCTCTCTTTCCTTTCTGTCACTTGTGTTGCTAAGTGGTTATCACTCACACTGTGGGCCAAGGAAATTTTACCTTAAATTACATACTAGGAGGAGGAGAGAAGAGCAACAGGAATGACATGACCTGAGCAACTGAATTACAGTCAACTCTCAATTACATCGAATGCCTTCTGAACTACACAGCGTGTCTGCACTTGGGTGATAACTCTGCCATGTTTATTGTACTTCCACCCTGCACCTTGGAGGAAGAAATTGTTTATATCACATCACCTCGATGTTATGGATTTTCTGTTTTGTTGCTATGGAAACCTACTATTTCTTTTCACTATCACCCCTCCACCCGTATCTATATGGAATTACAAATGGAAACACAAGGGGAATTACAAATTTATGAAAACATCATCACAAACTCCTACATGCAGACTAAGCATTTGGTAACTTGGTCTCAGTGTGAAAAAACAGTATTAGATTTTCTCTACATGAATCATTGCTTTATCCAGAAACCCTTCAACACTTTCCCTCACCACTTATGGTTTTCCACAGTCGGGAATACTTCCATGGGGAGTCAGCATTTGCTAGAATGAGATTCTCTTACTCATTGTGCCCTTATGGTGTACTTATTTCCAGAGACAAGAAAGAGACAAAGTTTGTTTGTTTTCTGGAAGCTACTGGCTCAGTTTCCTCCTACAAATTTTGTGACAGAGAATAAGTTGTTAGATTCATATTTTCAATGGATTCATTTTCTGACTGTAAGAGGAAATATTTTGTTTTTCTTTTGCATCTATATTGCATATTGATTTTATATTTTAAGGCTTGTTATATCACAATTATACTGTTACCTTTTACATAAAAGCTATTTTACATAAAAGCTGCTTTGAGAATGTATTACTAAAAGAAAATAGTAAAACAAATTATAAGATTCCTATCAAACGTAATTAAGAGAATCTCCTTACCAATATATATATAATCACTCCCTCAGTCAACCCTAACTAGATTTTATCCTCCCAGAACTTTCTGTCATATTTCTCAAGGGGGAGATGGAATACTGTGAAAACAAAAATAAAATTTTCTTATGGCTCAGAGGCCCTCACTCAAACAACTTAGCACTTTTTTTTTTCCATTTTGCTGTTCATGTTCATTTTATATTTTATTGCTAAACAAAGAAACACTAAACAACAACAACAACAGTGAAAAACAAACCTTGAAACATTCTTTTGAGGGTATGTGGGAAATAGACTGGAAAGGAAAGTACTAAAAATATTCAATTCTTAATTTTTAAATAGAAGTTCTATAAAGATTATTTAATTATGGTTTATCAAAATGATGGACCATCATGAAGATATTAGTTTTGCAAATTAGTATTTAATGACATGAGAAAATAGTCTTAACATAATTAGACTAAAAAGAACAATTTCTGAAACAGTATGTTCTGCAAGACCCCTTTTGTATGGCTGGAAGAATATACTACAAAATGTTAACAGTGATAATTCCTGGGTGCTGATATTAATACTGATTTCTTTTTCTTTTTTTCTGCCCTTCAGTATTTTCTAAATATTTTAGAGTATATCAGTTAGGAATGCTTTTGGCTGCAGTAACTGAAAATCTGACTAACTGGTTTAAACAAATATTGGTTTATTTAATTTAATTTATTTTTTTATTTTACATTTTTATATAGCAAGAAGTCTGGAATGGGAACTTGTTGGCATTATTTCAGCTGCTTAATAATGATCTTCTTTCAGTTCTCCCATCTTTAGCTTTGTTGCTTTTTTTCCCCTTAAAGGCTTTTTGCCTCATGATGACAAATTTTACCTTAGTAACAGGGAATCATATCTGATTTCAAGGTAGAAAATGGGACCAGAAATAGTGTTAGTCATGCCTGTTCCATTTAGATTCTTTACTGAAGCCCCTTTCTGAAAACTAACACCCAGACTGATTTTTTTTTTTTTTTTACATCTCACTTGCCAGAACTGGATTACAGGGGCATCCACAGCTGCGCAGCAGGTAGAGACAGACTGCCATAAGTGGTTTAGATTCATCGTAAGTCAATGACAATATCTTACAAGAATATTGAACCTTGAACAAAATCAGGATTCTATTAGGAGGGAAGAAAGTGGGAACGTGTATTTAACAGTGTCTTAGGCTAAAAAATGCCACCACCCCCCACCTCCAAAGAGATCCACGACCTGGAACATCTGAATGTTATCTAATTTGGCAAAAGAAGGTCTTTGCAGATCCTTGGGTATTAAGGATCATCCTGGATTATCTGGATGGGCCCTAATGCAGTTACATGTATCCTTAAAACAAGGAGGCACCAGGAAATTAGACACACATGTGCATGCGCACAGGGGAGAAGACGACGTGAGGATAGAGCAGAGAGAAATGAGAAGACATTGGTCTTGAAGAGATTCAGACTGGAAGAGGCAAGTAACGTATTCCCCTCTAGAGCCTACAGGGGGAGCGCGACCCTGCCAACAATGATTTCAGCCCAGTGATACTAGTTTCTGACTTCTGGCCTCCAGAACTGTGAGATAATACATTCCAGCTGTTTTAAGCCACCCGGTTTGTGGAAATTTGTTACAGCAGTCAAAGGAAACTAATACATATAAAAAACTGACATTTTATGTCTGCCACATAGACTATATATATGTAGAGAGAGAGAGACAGAGACAGAGAGACAGAGACCAAGTAATATAATATTACTTTCAAAATCATGTATTTATTACTTTTAGAAGAATATTATTTTTAAAATAAAATAATTTGTAAAACAAAGAATTAATTCTTCCCATATTTCCATTTCAAAGATATAATATATTTTCATCAAGGTGCTGCCCCCAAATTTAAACAAATCTTTATATGATCCACGGGCATCTATAACCAATTCCACTGACGTCTACAGAAATTGCCTGGGCATTTTCAAAACTGGATTTGGCTGCAAAGGCTAAATAACTGATACCCTGCTAGCTTTATTTTTGCATTTTTTTTCTATTCAATTGTAGCCTTTAGTTTGGAAAGAGAAATTTGTGAGCAAAAACAAATAGATTCATGCTAAATCCAAAAGCTATAATTGGGACAAGTTTTTAAGGAAGAAATTAAGGCAATGGGTAGAGAGCACTGCTCTCAATTTTCCTACAGAAACAAGGTTAAAATAGTATCTTTAATCTGCCATGGAAAATAAGTGAGGGATGACAGAATATTGGTATTCACTTCAAAGCCAGTTATGAAAGTTTTCCTTTTTTCCCTCCAGAACTCAACACGACATGGGCTATTTTCAGACCATGATCTCTCTTTCATCAAAGTCAGCGCTAGCTGTGAAGACCACCTGCTCCAGGTAATTACCTTAAATACACTCTCAGAGTCTCCTGATTCAAATGACCTATTTTTTGGTGAAATAAGATGTCTCTTAACTTTGGCTGTGTGAAGTATGCTCCCAACTCTAAATTACTTATTCACAGGAGACAAATGCTCTGGGATCAATTCAAAACACTGATCTCTCTCAGTGGGCCCATCAGAACTATATTCCCAAAGCACAACAAGAAAGCAATCTGCAGATTACCAGCTAGAAATGACTATGTAGGCTGAAAACCAGCCAAATGGAAAACCTGCAAAATTGCTCTTCTAAACATCTTATTCAGATAAATCTAAAAAGGGAATTAATTTTGCTTTTATTCATGTAGGAAACAAATATTCAGATCCTGCCTTTAGGAGAGAGCATGCTGTTTGTCCAGTGCTTGTAATGATTTTATATTCAGCAATGAACACTTTTTTCCTGACTCCTTTCCCCAACACATATACCAATACATTTGCATAAGTGGGGGAACACCTATATCAGTCTTGGGGGCCAGGCATGGCTTCTGTGAAGAAGTGCATCAACTGAGACCCGAAGGCCTGGCAGGGATAATGCCGGTAAGGACTCTGGGAAGCAGGAGTGTGTGAAAAGTCCTGGACAAGGGGATCAGGTCACTGGAACCCGGAAGTATTTAGATACGGCTGAAACTCAGTGCAGAAGGGCTATCTGGATAAGCTAAAAAGTTGAAAGCATGAACAGCTCACATTTCATGGAATTCCTGCTGAAGCACAAAGGATGTGCCTCACCTGCAAAAGAGTATTTTGTTGTAGGGAGAAAAGTCTGGAGGGGCAGGAAGAGAAGAATAACAATAACCTAGGAGGGTACATGAGTTATCCAGGAGGGAGGGCAACAGGGAAGCCATGAAGACAGAAAGTATGTAGAAAAGTTGTTACATTAGAGAAAGATTAAAAAGTACAATTGTTCAAGACTTGGTAACACGACAAGAACTGGTGAGAAGAGTGAAGTCAAGAACGACAGGAAGACTTCAGGTCTGGACAAGGCAGCGGGTGGGGTTCCCAACACAGGGGTAAGGGAACCCTGGCAGTGGGAGTGGGGAGTGGGATGTTGAATTCAGTGTTGCCTTTGGGACGGGGCCTCAACACAGAGCTGCTCCAAATGCTGGTGATATATATACATCAGGATCCCCAGAAAGTTCTGGGCTGGGTATATCTGCACAGTGATGTTTTAAATCATGGGGGAGCTGGTAATGATCAAGTTCACAAGGCTATCTTCACCCTGCGTGCAACCCAGGTAGCAAAATAATTTATTACCTATTACCTCAGAATACTGTGTCTGAAGTTTTATTCATCAGACATTTGATGGGATATTCTAGGAAAAAAATCTTTAATATCAGAGATTATGCAAATGGTATCTTACTCATGATATTACTAATATTGTTTAAAAGCATACTTTTTAGCTACTATTAACATGTGATAACATTTGCTTTTAGGATATAGGGGAATTATTTTCTGGGGCTTTCCATAAAATAGGTAAGTAACGATAGTTTACACCAAAGTCATTTTGTTTTTAATGTGCAACTGTATGCAGTGTTTATGGAGTACTGACATATATTATGCACAAGAAACATCTACAACTTCAGAGTTTCAGAACTTTCTCTGAAGCTTTTTAACTTTAAATAACTCTATGTAAGGCAACAACTGTAGATTAAATACTACATTTATATAGCACGAAATAAGGGAGGCTGAACCAGTGAGCAGAATGTATATAGACAGCAAAGCAAAGTTAAATATAAGCATGTTATTGTCTCCAGGGCATGCAAGCAGAACTACATAGCCCATCTTCCTCCACATTTCCCTTCCATCTAATTCATTCATTCTGGTCCTGACCAGGGTTACTTCCTGCTTAGAGTTTATAGTTTCCTGACCCTCTGTTGCCATTTCAGATTTTGTTAATAAACCTAAGAATGATGTCAGTTTTGCCTTTTCCTTTATTTTCTGTGGAAAGTAGTTCCTGTTACTTGATTATGGTGGAAATCATGCTTGAACTTTAAAAAATAACCCAGTATCCCAGAATACATATGGGCATTTCCCCCTATTTACTGTTTAATTCTCCTGCCATCTTCCAAAAAAAAAAATTGGGATATGAACCACCGTGGGCACCATGCACCTGACACTTAGGTCGGCCAGTGGCAAGGCTCAGCTTCATTTGTGGTGAGCCAACTTCTTTGACACTCAGCTGTGCCCAAGGCAATGCCACTACACAGGATTTACCAGGGTGTGCAGGTCAGGGGAACTGTGAGATTTTCCCTCTTCGTTACCCTACTGCAAAATGGTTTTGAAAACACACACAATGGATATAGACTCCAATGCCCATTTTCCTGTTTACCCAAACAAGATGGAGCCCATGTGACAATAAAGGTGGGACTATCACTAAATGCCTCAGAGTGCTATTTACCCTGTGTTTCTTGTATCAGTTCATTGTTATTCTCTCGTGGGCTCTCTTTCACTCTCAATTAACTACCATGTATAAGAGTTCTGTCAGTGAACTATCACCTCTCTCAATCTGCTTTGTAGTCTTCTGTCTTGGCCCAACTTTAACCACATAATGGAAACGATGACCAAGACCCTGCTTTCCATTCACCTCTCACAATGGAAACAAAGAAAACAACCATAGTAATCTCCTCCACAGAACCTTCCACCATCCCACCTTACTGGTTATTAAATTAAGTTCAACCTTCTAATATCAAGGACTTTTACATAATGCCTCTAACCCATTCCTTGACCTTATCACTTAGTAAATATCTCCACGTCTCATGCACAAGTCACTGGACCACTCACCACTCTCCACCTGTGCTGTAAACTGTTCATCTGTACATCTTCTACTTCCTTTGCCTGCAACTCCCTTCCCCAGCTTCTCAGTCTATCAAAATCCTACTCTTGCTTCAAGACTCAAGTCAAATGCTACTTCCTCCATAAATCTATTCATGATGCATGAAGCAGAAATTAATTTGTTTTTATCTGGGCTTCCAAAGCCTTTGGTAATATCTCTACAATGTATGACATGCATATGAATGTGTGTGTGTGTGTGTGTGTGTGTGTGTGTGTGTGCGTGTATGTATGTAAATTTAACAGCAGGTCTTTGAACTTAACATTTCCTATTTTGACTTGTTTGTGAGTGGTTCTAAATGACCATGACATGCATTATTTATGGTTTTATAGAAGCACTGATTGAATTACCCACTGTGGGGAGCACATACTGGAAGGAGTTTCCAAACTAGCTGTAAGCCCAGCTTGTGCCCCAGCAGCTCTGTTCACTAGATAAGGTCAAACACAATTGCGGGGAAAACTATATGCTGTAGTAATATCCTTAAATCATGGAACAGATATATCCCTCAGTGAATATAAAAAGTTTCTAATCTTTATTCAGTGTTTAGCATTTGCCAAGGCCTGTTCTTTGCACTTTATATGTATTGTAATCATTAATTCTCACAGCAATTTGTATGGTAGGGGCTATTGAAATACCCAATTTACAGATTAAAAAAAACCAAGCAAGAGAAGGCAAAAAATATTAATTGCAGATGCAGGGTTTGAACCAAGGCCATATTACTCTATAGCTTGCACCTTTAACCAACCCACTCTGCTATCTACCAGTGGTAAATGTGAACGGTCTACTATAGGTATATAATTGTACACCTATACAGGTATATTGTATCTCTACCTCTCTTGGGCACCGAGATAAATGCCTTTTGGTTCGTTTCATCAATAGTGCCCAGCATTGTTACTTGTAAATAGCAGACTCTAAAACTAACAATAGGTTCACTAAAATGTTGAACCTCAAAACTTCTTTCCAACACAGAAAAAATATCTCATCCACTCATAATTCTTTCTTCTTAAATGCAAGGCTATAAATTCTCATTTGCCTTAGGGTTTTTCACTAAAAATTAATTTAATACATATTGGAAACATTTAGCTCCATCATTGCAGCTATGTAAAGTAAGCATTGGCAAAGAAAGTGCAGCATTAGGAGAAATCCTTAATCTACACTTAGGGACCACTTGTCAGAAACATAGTTAAAGTAGATTTGAAACACCTCCAGGCCGCCTAGGTCCCTAGCGCTATAAAGTATTCAAATTTTCACTCTTTGACCCATTGCTGTTTAGATAATTCTGATTTTATGAAAAAAGAAAAAGGAATAATGAGTCTGTACTATGGGGATTTATATACTCCATTCCTTTCATTCTGTACAGGCTGGCATGCATTTCATTAGCATTTGCGTTAAAGCACAGGAAGGTTGTCATGACCAAATGCCAGAACCAACATATCCTTGATTAAAACACTGGGAAGGTTTAAGGATATGTCAGAAGTAGTAGAGAAATCATTAATAAAAAGATTCTAATGAAATGAATACAGGATGTGGAAACTATAGTCCACCAACAGAAATGCTGCTTCCAGATATAGCCTTGCTTATTTTTTTCTTTTAAAACAACCTCTAATATATTGCCCCTAGTTTTAAACTATCAAGTTCATTAGGATAAGAAATTATTTTTTCATTGCTACCAAGTGGCTTTTCATCAGGGATAGTGTATCCGACTGCCAAAATGTCAAGGTCTAAAAATACTCAAACTGCATCTATTGGAGGAAGAAAAATCACTTAAGGTTAGAAGGCCCCAGTGGTTTTAAGATTGCTCAGGATTTGACATATATAGCTCAAGAAACAAATATCTCACTGGACATTGATATTTATTGGCTTGAAGCTACTCTGTGTGTGAGGCAAACGGAGTGAAGGTGATGGACTGTGCTTAACTATATGAAAATGGACAACTTGGCAAATTAAAAAAAAATTACTCAGTAAGCCAAACATTTTCATCCTAAGTGTTCAATGTTGATAAACTGTCTTAAATATTTCTCTGAGTAACAGGTAGATTCTCAGTATCTTCAAGCTGAACAGCACACAAACCTCTTCAAGCCAAAACCTAGGCATTGGGAGTGGGACCGACAAACCTGATATGCGGTTCCAGATACAACGCTGGGGTCCATGCTGGCCTGCGTGAGCCTAGAGGTGGCAAATTTGACTCTCACAGGAAACACTGGGGCCATGTGCATTTGAACAAACAACCCAGAATAGATTGATATGTCACAGAATCAAGACTGCAAAATGGCAGTTTTTGGACATTTTTGTTTTGAATTCTGCCTTTTCAAAACTGGGAACCCGTGAAAACTCCTTTTTAATTATGAATTTATTCTTTATCCTTGAGAATTTTAAAGTAATTTTTTAATACATCCTTTTCCCTTCCATTTATGATACAAAAGGCTTTTGTATAAAAGACTTTAATCTTAGAAAAGGCATTGCTTTTAACGTAAGCTGAGCAGAAGTGGCACAGCATTTATTCAGACTGGTGTTTACGTCACTTTTCTGAAGTTAAGTGCTCTGTTGTACCCGCAGGCTTGATTTTTCAAGAAGCTACTACAAATGTTGTTCACTTTGAGAATGGGTTACTTGGTTTTTTTGTTTTTTGGTTTTTTTACATGTTTATTGGAGTATAATTGCTTTACAGTGTTGTGTTAGTTTCTGCTGTATAACAAAGTGAATCAGCTATATGTATACATATGTCCCCATATCCCCTCCCTCTTAAGCCTCCCTCCCACCCTCCCTATCCCAGCCCTCTAGGTGGACACAAAGCACCGAGCTGATCTCCCTGTGCTATGCAGCTGCTTCCCACTAGTTATCTATTTTACATTTGGTAGTGTATATATGTCCATGCCACTCTCTCACTTTGTCCCAGCTTCCCCTTCCCCCTCCCTGTGTCCTCAAGTCCATTCTCTACGTCTGCGTCTTTATTCCCGTCCTGCCTTAGGTTCATCAGAACCATTTTTTAAAAAATTCCATATATATGTGTTAGCATACGGTATTTGTTTTTCTCTTTCTGACTTAACTTCACTCCGTATGACAGACTCTAGGTCTATCCACCTCACTACAAATAATGCAGTTTCATTTCTTTTTATGGCTGAGTAATATTCCATTGTATAAACGTGCCACATCTTCTTTATCCATTCATCTGTCGATGGACACTTAGGTTGCTTCCATGTCCCGGCTATTGTAAATAGAGCTGCAATGAACATTGTGGAACATGTCCCTTTTTGAATTATGGTTTTCTCAGGGTATATGCCCAGTAGTGGGATTGCTGGGTCGAATGGTAGTTCCATTTTTAGTTTTTTAAGGAACCTCTATACTGTTCTCCATAGTGGCTGTATCAATTTACATTCCCACCAACAGTGCAAGAGGGTTTCCTTTTCTCCACACCCTCTCCAGCATTTATTGTTTGTAGATTTTTTGATGATGGCCATTCTGACTGGAGTGAGGTGATACCTCATTGTGGTATTGATTTGCATTTCTCTAATGATTAGTGATGTTGAGCATCCTTTCATGTGTTCATTGGCAGTCTGTATATCTTCTTTGAAGAAATGTCTATTTAGGTCTTCCACCCATTTTTGGATTGGATTTTTTTTTTGATATTGAGCTGCATGAGCTGCCTGTATATTTTGGAGATTAGAGAATGGGTTATTTGACCAAGGTGGTTGTGACAGATACTGTCTTATTGAATCACTGAAGGGAAAAAATAAAATCCTTCTCTTCTATCCTCCTTTTGATTTCTCACCCGCATGGCACAGGACTATAATGTTAACTTGCAGAGGCCACCCGACATTTTGCATTTGGACCAAGCTAAGAGGAGACTGTCAACTACGCTTTGTGTTGTGGAAATGCTGATATGAATATACAGAACGCCCTTATAACCTAAAGAAAACAGCATAACAAAGCATGGGGCGGGAGGGGATAAACCATATTGTTGCTTAGAACAGTTTTAGGGAAAAGTTAATGAAAGACATCAGTCACAAACTGTCTTTAAATACTGCCAGACAACAAAAAAGTGAAAATAACAAGTACACATCCCTAGTGAAAAACTCTGGAAGACAGACACAAAGCAGAGGTGACATTGAGCCTTGTAAGAACAATCCTGTGCTGTGTAGTCTAAATCTTGACCTGTCAAGCAAACTCGTACAAGAAAGTAATTAGATCTGCTATCTAGGGATGAGTAGCGACTTATTTTCCTTTTATGGTTTATAGGCAGCTGTAGTTAAATTTATGCCTGAAAACTCTAATTGCTCTCTTGATGGTGTAAGTAGAAAGATTTTTATAAGTTCATTTTTACTACAGAGTCTCCACTGACCAGATGTTATATAAAAGTGCTGTGTTTCTTAAAATGTGTTTTGTCCCATTAGCAAGCATAATAAACATGAGGATCACCTGGAGAACTGTTGGAAATCAGATTCCTGGGTCCTGATGCCAGGAAGTCCAATTGAGAAGAGGGTGGCGGTGTCTAGAGTTGGTTTGGAATGGAGTCTTTACTCCCCATTATCCACATCAGCTTTCTGATATCTCCCCAAATAAAATAGTAATAATTAATTAAAAATACAAATCTTACATGCACTTTGAATATGAAACGTTAGAAAAATTTTCTATTAAAATGAAGCAGAATCTATGCATAAAGAGTGTGCATACTATGCAAACTCAGCTTAAAGACCATTTTTCGAGGTTCATCCCTCCCTTGCCCTCATCTTCTAACCAGGTCCCTGACCACTTGCCCTTCGGACGCAGAAATTCTCGAGCAGCTGCTGTACACAGGTCTGGTGCGGGACCCAGATACCCACATTTTTAAAAAGCACTCCAGGTAATGCTGAGGCAGAACCTGTTATTCATTCTAACATTTTATCAGTTCCAAGGCAGCCACCTGCTAAGCATGAAGTGTTGAAAAACTCAGTTGCAGTTTAGTCTATGAAAATAAGATTTTTTAAACTGAATTGAATAGCAGCTCCACCCCTGCCTCCCCCACCTCCAGCACGTGAGAGCCTAGTACTAACGGTGCCAAACCACAGGCGAAATGCTGTAGGATCAACCACTGCCCTAACAACCCATCACCTCTAGAGGGAAAAGAAATGCATGCTTCTGTCCTTGACCTGAGCAGTGTACCATCTATACGTGTATTGAAAGGCAAGTAGGGACCTCCCTGGCGGTCCAGTGGTTAAGACCCCGCGCATCCAATGCGGGGGGCACGGGTTCGATCCCTGGTCAGGGAACTGAGATCCTGCATGCCGTGTGGCACAGCCAAAAAAAAAAAAAAAAAAAAAAAGCAAGCAAGCAAGAAAGAAAAGGCAAGTAATTTATATATTCTATATGTATATAGAACAGACAGGTTATTTATTACACAAGGAATACACTGAAATACAGAAGCCACCTGGACCATATTAAAAAGACACAGATTTCTCAATATAGATATTTGTACAGACAGAGAGCTAACGTAATGCCTCACCTCCACCACCACCTTCATGAGCGCCTCCGGTGGCTGGTCCCGAAATCCTTCATTCTATACATTCTCGACCACATACTCGACTGAGGTATCTGTGG
This sequence comes from Balaenoptera borealis, assembly GCF_965194805.1. Lineage (NCBI taxonomy): Eukaryota > Metazoa > Chordata > Mammalia > Artiodactyla > Balaenopteridae > Balaenoptera > Balaenoptera borealis. The sequence goes on along the minus strand of NC_138866.1, from coordinate 170,001,193 downwards.
GCTGCCCCATCAGGCCATTCTTCCCTTCTGTCCAACAGTATATCCACTGAGGGCAGCCCACAGCTGTCTGTTGTCCAATATACCTGTCCTTCTGGAGGAATCCTGTGCTCTGGAATTCTTCCCTTCTGGCCTGCACTAGTCCCTGGACCTTACACCTTCACTGAGGAGTGATCTACCCACCTTCCACAGGGTGTCTTGGTTATTCTGAATGATTCTCTGCTTTGGCTTCAGGAAAGTATTACTGCCCTTCTCATTCTACCACCGTGCTGTGGCCAGCCCTGAAACCCAGTCAGGCTTCTGCTTCTCAGAGGCTGGCTCTGCTCCTTATACCTTGGCCAAGGGACAGGTTACTCAGAATCAGGACATTGCCAAGAACTTAATATCACTTTGGTCCAGAAAATCTATACTTCTGGAGTTTGACTCCTGCCTAGTTTAAAGCCCAAAGTCATTAAGTCCCTTGGACGTCTGTATTAGCAGACTCAGGCTCCCATAACTGAATATCATAGGTGGGTGGTTTAAACAACAGAAATTTATTTTCTCACAGTTCTTGAGGCTGGTAAGTCCAAGATCAAGGTTCCGGCAAGGTTTGGTTTGTGTTGAGGACTCTTTTCCTGGCTTACAGATGTGGCCACCTTCTTGCTAAGTCCTCACATGGCCTTTCCTCTGAGTGCAAACAGGGTGAGAGTGAGCTCACTGGAGTCTCTTCTTATAAGGACACCAATACTATTGAATCAGGGCCCCTCCCTTATGACCTCATTTAACCTTAATTACTTCCTTAGAGGCCTCATGTCCACATACACTCACACAGCGGGTTAGGGCTTCAAATAGTGTTTGAAAGGATAATACATGAACTTGGAGAGTAGGGCTTCAACATATGAACTTGGGGAGGGACACAGCTATTCAGTTCACAGATACAAACACTTACATTTTCCTATTTCTCCTTAGAAAATACTCAGGGATTTGTTCTTGGTTTCTAACTACTATATTGTTAAATAAATCGTTGTTAATAACATAAAAATATGTGTTGATTAATTAGATGGGGATATCTACCCTTCTTAATATGGCTGATACATTTAAACCAAGAATCACCCAAATCTTTTTTCTGACCTTCTTACAATGTCACATTCAGCAGTTTGATGTTAATTCAGGTTTATCCTCAGGAACTTTAGATATATTGATAAACCCTTCAATAAAAAATTTAAATGAACACTCAATAAAAATGGCAATTTCACAAACAAATTTTACTACCTGAAACTCTAACACATAAGAAATTTGGAAATAAAAAATAATTATGAAACAAGATTTATATTTTATACTCTTAAATTTTCACTTTTTGAAATAAGTATCTATTATAAAATTATACAAAATGAAAACAAACATATGTACTTCAGGAATTTATTCCCTATCAATTCTTACCAATAAGAATGCTAAATACTAATAGTGTTTGAAAGGATAATACATGAACAAAGTAATAATTTGAAATGCAGAGATGACTGTCAAATTTATGTCTCCTTATTCCTGATCTCCAGCAAGCCATCAATTCTCCTCTTTAAGGGTAACAAATAGTTTGTTGTATATCTTTCCAGTGATTTCTCTATGCACTTGAAAGCATATGTATGTTTCTTTCAAATTATTTAAGAATTAGTTTAGGCATGTTTAAATATATCTGTCTGTAAACATACCCATGCACACATATATGTATGTAACACTGTTCTGCACCTTGCTTTTATCACTAGATGCTTGGAGCTATTCATTCTGCTTATGGGTACATGGAATTCCACTCTGTGAGTGCATGATAATTTATTTTATCTGTCCACAACTTGAACATCCTTACTGACAGATATTCAGGTTGTTTTCAATCTTTAGCAATGGGTAGTCTTATACATTAGTTCACACCCATGTGAGTGTACCTACTGGGTACATTTTTAGAAGTAGAAATGATGGTTATATATTTTATATTTTAATAGATTATAACTAAGAGACTACATTTTTCTCCATACCCTAGAAAAATTATTGCTTTATAAAACTTGCTTTTTAAAAATCTTTATAAATCAGAAGTAGAAATAATATCTCATTGTTGTTTTAATTTGCATTTCTCTTATTAGGAGTATGATTACACATTGTTCCATATATTTAGCTGCCACTTATGTTTCCTTTTTTTTTTTAAATATATTTTTTACTATAAATAGGTTTAGATTCAGAGAAAAGTTGCAAAGATAGTGCAGAGTCTTTCCATTGGTTTCTCATACTATTAACACTTTACATTAGTATGTCATTAGTATGACCATATCTTGGTCAAAATTAATGAAATGATATTGATACATAATTATTACCTGAATTATTAAGTAACCTTATTCAGATTTCCCTAATTTTACATAATGTCCTTTTTATACTCCAGGCTCCCATCCAGGGCTTCACATCATATTTAGTTATCTTGTCTCCCGAGGCTCCTCTTGGCTGTGACAGTTTCTCAGAATTTTCTTGTTTGATGACCTTGACAGTTTTAAGGAGCACTGGTTGGGTACTTTGTAGGAAGGTGTGGTTTTCTCTGACTTCTTTCAAGAATTTCTCTTTGCCTTTGTGTTTTTTGCAGTTTGAAACTGGTATGTCCAATTGTGCTTTTTGCCAGGTTGGTGTTCTCTGAGCTTCCTGGTTTGGGGTCCGTCATTAATTTTGGAAAGTTCTTGGCCATTATTATTTCAAATATTTCTTCTGCTCTGTTCTTCTTTTCTCTCTGCTGATATTCCAATTATGTGTATGTTACATCTTTTATTATTATCCCATAGTTCTTGGGTGTTCTATTTTTGTTTCCATTCTTTTTTCTCTTTGTGTTTCAATTTTAGAAGTTTCTCAGCCTTTAGTGGGCCTGTGTCTTTGGGCTGTGACCTTCACAAATATTTCTCTAATGGAATAGTTTTTTTCTCTCTGCCACCTACTAAGAACAGTAAACTCTGCTTACAAGAATGTACTGGTATAAAGTTCTGGGAAAAAGTTGTCTTTTGAAGGCATTTTGGAGGAAACTGATAAGTTATCTAAAGAGATTACCACTTAAAAAGAATAACAGGAGAAAAAAAATTATTCAGAGCTGAGCTCAATGACTAGACTTCATAAATAGTATGGTAAATCTTTTGTTATGTATGTTTACCACAATTTTTAAAAAAGTAAAAGACGTTTCATTTTTATCACTTATACAGTTTTGGTTTATTTTTACTTATTTATTTATTTATCTGAAAAATCTAATTGTTCCAAATTCTTGTACTCTTTCTATTTTCCTGGAGTAATCTAAAAGTACTATTGATTTTCTCTACAAGCTATTAACTAAAAGATGCTTGTTTTTTAAAGGAGCTGTGGAAATTGATAATAAAGCAATTAAAAAGTTTTTTTCCCCCCATTTTCTCTGCCTTCAGCAGAAACCTCTCCTTTGAACAATAATTCCAGCAGATAAAATGAAAATCTCTCTGTATCCTTCAGGCTAGTCATATCAACAAGGTAATCTAAGTCCACCATAATCCTATTAGAAACAGCCAACAAGGGACTTCCCTGGTGGCGCAGGGGTTAAGAAGCCACCTGCCAATGCAGGGGACACGGGTTTGAGCCCTGGTCTGGGAAGATCCCACATGCTGCGAAGCAACTAAGCCCGGGCGCCACAACTACTGAGCCTGCGCTCTAGAGCCCGTGAGCCACAGCTACTGAGCCCGTGAGCCACAACTACTGAAGCCCGCACGCCTAGAGCCTGTGCTCCACAACAGGAGAAGCCACTGCAATGAGAAGCCCGCACACCGCAACGAAGAGTAGCCCCCGCTCGCCGCAGCTAGAGAAAGCCCACGCACAGCAATGAAGACCCAACGCAGCCAAAAATCAATCAATCAATCAATTAATTAATTAATTTATAAAAATAAAAAAATTAAAAAAAAGAAATAGCCAACAAAATATTTATTTAGACCTATTCTTTTTAATAGTATGTCTCAGCTCCAGAGCTGTATCAGTTGAAGTCAGAACACAATTTTGAGTTGCTTCCGTATTATACCTACTAGTTTTCTGTGATGTATTAAAAACAAAATATAGGGAAAGATCCTGATAATAAAGGTTAGCATTGACATAACAGGTGCACATAAAGAAATCCGTCTCCTAATTCAAAGGCAAAACATCACATATAAACTTAACTAAACAAATATTTAATTTTTCCTTTAGGATTGGGTCTTCAATACATTTTCAAGTTGAATTATTAGCAATTAATCGAATCTCAAGTCTATGAAACGCAAACTAGATGCACCAGGGGAACGTCCATCCTCATCCCCATCATTTTACCCATAACTAACTTTATGCTTTATGCTAGCTTTATGCTTTGTCCTTAAAGTTCTTGTTCTACAAAGGGTAGAATAAGAAGCATAAAGATATGCATGCCCTGCTGATTATAATAATGCCTGTTACCCAGTTATGACCCATAATATCACAGAGAAACATTTCAAGATTCTTCTGCCATGTGTTACAAAATTGCTAAATTTTGTAAGACTTTCAGATACAGTCACAGCATTGGGAGGCCTTTAGAGGAGATTCTGCAGTGTACTTAGAGATGACAGATATACCCATGCTGAGAAAGAGGATATCCCAAGTCATCTAAACACTCTTATACCTCCCAGTCATGAATGGATGAGCCAGACTTTAAAAGGCGATAATGAAGAATTAAGTCCCTAAACACCCCCTGAGCTATGGATCATGCCATCAAAGGAAACAACAGACAAACTAACAAGCAAGCACAGCTTTACAGAAAATGTATTTTGAAAAGGAATAAAAGAGAAAAAAAAATACATATAAAAAAGGATAGTAATAATATATGCTGTTTTTACAGTATTTTCTATGAAATAGGTATTAATAACACATATTACTTCGTTAACTCTTGACAAAAATCCTTATGAACTAGGAACTTTTATTATGCTGTTTTACAGATTGGGAAACTGAGGTGGGAGAGATTAAGTAATTTACTGAAGATCACAATAGCTCTGACTGGTGTTACTTATGAAGACCCACATTCTGATTCAAGAGTCTACTTATCTTAATCTAGATACCAGACTGCTTCTTGAAGAAAATGAATTTCATTTGCTGGCTTCTGTAGGAATAGAACTCTTTTGAACTTATTCCTGAAATGTCCAGAGTCCAAAGTCAATCTTGCCTCACTTAGTATTTTTCTCCCCTTTCCAGGATTGGACAATGTTAGAACAGTTGCTGTACTTTGTTACTTTACTAGCCTCACCTAGACTCCTTTTGTTTTCAATTGGGTGATGTATTTGAGCATCTATGTAATACTGTTATTTATCTGAATTATTGATGCAGTGACTAGGAAAGGAGGAAAGCTAAGTATTCACGGATGTTTCAAACAAAGCCTGGATCCACAAGAGGCTAAACGGTGCTTTCCAGAGGAGTGATCGGTAGACTCCTCTGTGGTTGTTATGGTGATGGAAGGGGCTGAGCCTGGAGAATCTGCTTTTTACCCAGACTCTCATTTTGATGGATCAACATTCCCCCATTCCTGTCACTACTCATGGCTTGTCCACCGTGTACCAATGATCCTCTCTTTTTTTTGTTTTTCTATAATTGTCCTCCTTTCTACCCACATTTCTGCCTCTGCTGTTTTTCATATTGACTCAAGTCTATCTCCTGGGTGGCCCCTCTCTGGGTCTCCTGTTGCTCTAATCTCCAGCTACACTTCACCCCCAATCCCAAGGACCCAGTGCTGATGAAATATGACATGTGGATACACAGCAGAAATAAAAGGGCTTGTGGAATACACAATTCATAAAGCCACAGGGAAGTGTAGTAATGCTGGTGAATCTGCTGAATCTACTGTGGGACACTAGACAGTTTGGGGGAGTAAATTATCAAGGAGGACAGGTGAGATGAACTTTCAGGAGGTATATCCAGAGAATCACTCAGACACAGCAAAGCAGACATCACATAACTTATCTTTCTCTCCAGGAATCTTTGAGACTTGAGTTTGTTACTTTAAATTAGTGAACCAAATTGAAATGGATTTACTTTTGTCCAGCTTCTATCCCTTCAGCACTTCCCTTCATGTATCAGATCTCCAGATACACATAATAATATAATGATAATAATAATACAAAATAATTCCATGTACCTTTTCACTAGATTCAGAAGGTTAATGGAGGCAATCAAGTTCTGTTATATGAGGTTATATACTTGAAAGATGGTGGGGTTGGTATTTATAAATCAATCATCATGAGTAATAACTAACTCTCTTCTGCTGTTAAAAAGCCTTTTATAGCTCTTTGCTGGGGCTAATGGGAGACTCTGGGAGGGCTCACACCAAGGAGTACTTCCCAGAACTTCTGCTGCCAGTGTCCTTCTCCCCACGGTGAGCCACAGCCACCCCCCACCTCTGCAGGAGACCCTCCAACACTAGCAGCATTTTAATGAGTCAGAGGCGCCATAACAAAACTATTAAATTAGAAGTATCTGGAGTCAGTCAGCTCTACCTACCACCAGAGCCTCCCATCAAGACTCTTAGATAGCCTCAACCACCAGAGGGCAGACAGCAGAAGCGAGAAAAACTACAATCCTGCAGCCTGTGGAACAAAAACCACATTCACAGAAAGATAGACAAGATGAAAAGGCAGAGGGCTATGTACCAGATGAAGGAACAAGATAAAACCCCAGAAAAACAACTAAATGAAGTGGAGATAGGCAACCTTCCAGAAAAAGAATTCAGAATAATGATAGTGAAGATCATCCAGGACCTCGGAATAAGAATGGAGGCAAAGATCAAGAAGATGCAAGAAATGTTTAATAAAGACCCAGAAGAATTAAAGAACAAACAAACAGAGATGAACAATACAATAACTGAAATGAAAACTACACTAGAAGAAATCAATAGCAGAATAACTGACGCAGAAGAACGGATAAGTGACCTGGAAGACAGAATGGTGGAATTCACTGCTGTGGAACAGACTAAAGAAAAAAGAATGAAAAGAAATGAAGACAGCCTAAGAGACCTCTGGGACAACATTAAATGCAACAACATTCGCATTATAGGGGTCCCAGAAGGAGAAGAGAGAGAGAAAGGACCAGAGAAAATATTTGAAGAGATTATAGTCGAAAACTTCCCTAACATAGGAAAGGAAATAGCCACCCAAGTCCAGGAAGCACAGAGAGTCCCATACAGGATAAATGCAAGGAGAAACACGCCGAGACACATAGTAATCAAATTGGCAAAAATTAAAGACAAAGAAAAATATTGAAAGCAGCAAGGGAAAAATGACAAATAACATACAAGGGAACTCCCATAAGGTTAACAGCTGATTTCTCAGAAGAAACTCTCCAAGCCAGAAGGGAGTGGCATGATATACTTAAAGTGATGAAAGGGAAGAACCTACAACCAAGATTACTCTACCTGGCAAAGATCTCATTTAGATTTGATGGAGAAATCAAAAGCTTTACAGACAAGCAGAAGCTAAGAGAATTCAGCACCACCAAACCAGCTCTACAGCAAACGTTAAAGGAACTTCTCTAAGTGGGAAACACAAGAGAAGAAAAGGACCTACAAAAGCAAAGCCAAAACAATTAAGAAAATGGTCATAGGAACATACATATCGATAATTACCTTAAATGTGAATGGATTAAATGCTCCAACCAAAAGACACAGGCTTGCTGAATGGATACAAAAACAAGACCCATATATATGCTGTCTACAAGAGACCCACTTCAGACCTAGGGACACATACAGACTGAAAGTGAGGGGATGGAAAAAGATATTCCATGCAAATGGAAATCAAAAGAAAGCTGGACTAGCTATACTCATATCAGATAAAATGACTTTAAAATAAAGAATGTTACAAGAGATAAGGAAGGACACTACATAATGATCAAGGGATCAATCCAAGAAGAAGATATAACAATTATAAATATATATGCACCCAACATAGGAGCACCTCAATACATAGGCAACTGCTAACAGCTATAAAAGAGGAAATCAACAGTAACACAATAATAGTGGGGGACTTTAACACCTCACTTACACCAATGGACCGATCATCCAAAATGAAAACAAATAAGGAAACGGAAGCTTTAAATGACACAATAGACCAGATAGATTTAATTGATATTTATAGGACATCCCATCCAAAAACAGCAGATTACACTTTCTTCTCAAGTGCGCACGGAACATTCTCCAGGATAGATCACATCTTGGGTCACAAATGAAGCCTCAGTAAATTTAAGAAAATTGAAATCATATCAAGCATCTTTTCTGAACACAACACTATGAGATTAGAAATCAATTACAGGGAAAAAAACGTAAAAAACACAAACACATGGAGGCTAAACAATACGTTACTAAATAACCAAGAGATCACTGAAGAAATCAAAGAGGAAATAAAAAAATACCTACAGACAAATGACAATGAAAACACGACAATCCAAAACCTATGGGATGCAGCAAAAGCAGTTCTAAGAGGGAATTTTATAGCTATACAAGCCTACCTCAAGAAACAAGAAAAATCTCAAGTAAACAATCTAACCTTACACCTAATCTAACCTTACACCTAAAGGAACTAGTGAAAGAAGAACAAACAAAACCCAAAGTTAGCAGAAGGAAAGAAATCATAAAGATCAGAGCAGAAATAAATGAAATAGAAACAAAGAAAACAATAGCAAAGATCAATAAAACTAAAAGCTGGTTCTTTGAGAAGATAAACAAAACTGATAAGCCATTAGCCAGACTCATCAAGAAAAAGAGGGAGAGGGCTCAAATCAATAAAATTAGAAATGAAAAAGGAGAAGTTACAACAGACACCGCAGAAATACAAAGCATCCTAAGAGACTACTACAAGCAACTCTATGCCAATAAAATGGACAACCTGGAAGAAATGGACAAATTCTTAGAAAAGCACAACCTTCCAAGACTGAACCAGAAAGAAACAGAAAATATGAATAGACCAATCACAAGTAATGAAATTGAAACTGTGATTAAAAATCTTCCAACAAACAAAAGTCCAGGACCAGATGGCTTCACAGGTGAATTCTATCAAACATTTAGAGAAGAGCTAACACCCATCCTTCTCAAACTCTTCCAAAAAATTGCAGAGGAAGGAACACTCCCAAACTCATTCTATGAGGCCACCATCACCCTGATACCAAAACCAGACAAAGATACTACAAAAAAAGAAAATTACAGACCAATATCACTGATGAATATAGATGCAAAAATCCTCAACAAAATACTAGCAAACAGAATCCAACAACACATTAAAAGAATCATACACCATGATCAAGTGGGATTTATCCCAGGGATGCAAGGATTCTTCAATATACGCAAATCAATCAATGTGACACACCATATTAACAAATTGAAGAATAAAAACCATATGATCATCTCAATAGACGCAGAAAAAGCTTTTGACAAAATTCAACACCCATTTATGATAAAAACTCTCCAGAAAGTGGGCATAGAGGGAACCTACCTCAACATAATAAAGGCCATATATGACAAACCCACAGCAAACATCATTCTCAATGGTGAAAAACTGAAAGCATTTCCTCTAAGATCAGGAACGAGACAAGGATGTCCACTCTCACCACTGTCATTCAACATAGTTTTGGAAGTCAATCACGAGAAGAAAAAGAAATAAAAGGAATACAAATTGGAAAAGAAGAAGTAAAACTGTCACTGTTTGCAGATGACATGATACTATACATAGAGAATCCTAAAGATGCCACCAGAATACTACTAGAGCTAATCAATGAATTTGGTAAAGTTGCAGGATACAAAATTAATGCACAGAAATCTCTTGCATTCCTATACACTAATGATGAAAAATCTGAAACAGAAATTATGGAAACACTCCCATTTACCACTGCAACAAAAAGAATAAAATACCTAGGAATAAACCTACCTAGGGAGACAAAAGACCTGTATGCAGAAAACTATAAGACACTGATGAAAGAAATTAAAGATGATACCAACAGATGGAGAGATATACCATGTTCTTGGATTGGAAGAATCAACATTGTGAAAATGAGTATACTACCCAAAGCAATCTACAGATTCAATGCAATCCCTATCAAATTACCAATGGCATTTTTTACGGAACTAGAACAAAAAATCTTAAAATTTGTATGGAGACACAAAAGATCCCGAATAGCCAAAGCAGTCTTGAGGGAAAAAAAAGGAGCTGGAGGAATCAGACTTCCTGACCTCAGACTATACTACAAAGCTACAGTAATCAAGACAATATGGTACTGGCACAGAAACAGAAACATAGATCAATGGAACAAGATAGAAAGCCCAGAGATAAACCCACGCACCTATGGTCAACGAATCTATGACAAAGGAGGCAAAGATATACAATGGAGAAAAGACAGTCTCTTCAATAAGTGGTGCTGGGAAAACTGGACAGGTACATGTAAAAGAATGAAATTAGAATACTCCCTAACACCATACACAAAAATAAGCTCAAAATGGATTTGAGACCTAAATGTAAGACCGGACACTATAAAACTCTTAGAGGAAAACATAGGAAGAACAGTCTTTGACATAAATCACAGCAAGATCTTTTTTGATCCACCTCCTAGAGTAATGGAAATAAAAACAAAAATAAACAAATGGGACCTAATGAAACTTCAAAGCTTTTGCACAGCAAAGGAAACCATAAACAAGACGAAAAGACAACCCTCAGAATGGGAGAAAATATTTGCAAACGAATCAACAGACAAAGGATTAATCTCCAAAATATATAAACAGCTCATTCAGCTCAATATTAAAGAAACAAACAACCCAATCCAAAAATGGGCAGAAGACCTAAACAGACATTTCTCCAAAGAAGACATACAGTTGGCCAAGAAGCACATGAAAAGATGTTCAACATCACTAATTATTAGAGAAATGCAAATCAAAACTACAATGAGGTATCACCTCACACCAGTTAGAATGGGCATCATCAGAAAATCTACAAACAACAAATGCTGGAGAGGGTGTGGAGAAAAGGGAACCCTCTTGCACTCTTGGTGGGAATGTAAATTGATACAGCCACTATGGAGAACAATATGGAGGTTCCTTAAAAAACTAAAAATAAAATTACCATATGACCCAGCAATCCCACTACTGGGCATATACCCAGAGAAAACCGTAATTCAAAAAGACACATCTACCCCAATGTTCATTGCAGCACTATTTACAATAGCCAGGTCATGGAAGCAACCTAAATTCCCATCGACAGACGAATGGATAAAGAAGTTGCAGTACATATATACAATGGAATATTACTCAGCCATAAAAAGGAACGAAATTGAGTCATTTGTTGAGATGTGGATGGATCTAGAGACTGTCATATAGAGTGAAGTAAGTCAGAAAGAGAAAAACAAATATCGTATATTAACACATGTATGTGGAACCTAGAAAAATGGTACAGATGAACCAGTTTGCAGGGTAGAAGTTGAGACACAGATGTAGAGAACAAACGTATGGACACCAAGGGGGGAAAACTGCGGTGGGGTGGGGATGGTGGTGTGCTGAATTGGGCGATTGGGATTGATATATATACAGTGATGTGTATAAAATTGATGACTGATTAAAAAAAATAAGCCTTTTATAACTTATTAATCAAGTACCTCTAAAAAGCATGAAATATTATTTGGAACCACAATTAAAATATTGCTATTTGAAAGCAAAAATAAAAATGAAGCTGGAAGATTGGGCAATATACTTCTTCAAAACCCAATCAAAATAACATGCACTATTTTTTTAACTTCTTTTATTGGTGACTTAAAGGGGGAGAGGAAACAAATGAATATTGACAAGATATAGGAAATTAGTCTAAATTTGAATTTAAGATACCATAGCTCAAAGAGTAACTTTTTTTTTCCCTTGAGAGGAGTACTAGTAGACAAGGAGGCATGGGAAGAAAGGAGACACAGATGTTCCTCAGTCTCCAGGACACACCCCCACCCCCATACCAAAATCCCTGGATGCTCAAGTCCCTTATATAACATGGTGTAGTATTTGCACATAACCTACACATATCCTCCCACATACTTTAGATTAACTCTAGGTTGTATAATACTTAATACAATGTAAATGATATGTAAATAGTTGTGAATACAATGTAAATACTATGCATAGTTGCCAGCTCACAGCAAATTCAAGTTTTGCTTCTTGGAAGTTTCCAAAAATGTTTTTTTTTTTCCGAATATTTTTAATCTGCAGTTGGTTGAATCCCTGGACATGGTACCCACGGATATGGAGGGCCGACTGTATATATTTACTTTTGTTTGTTTGACCTTTTTTAGTGCCATGTATTAATTTTTCAGATACTAAACACTGATTACTTAGTGAACATTTTACATTTTATTAGTTATCATGGGGCAAACAAAATAAAATAGAACTAAAATTGACATCTTATACAGTGCTGTATGTCAATTATATCAAACTGGAAAAAGAAAAGATGTGTGTGAAGTAGGCTTCTCAATAAAACTTTTCACATCCTGACAAAAAAATCTAAATCTCCAACTAGAAATTCACGTAGAAAGGAAAGGAGGGCAAATCCTTCACATAAACAAGGTTAAGTAATACCTGTTCATTATTATCCTTTTAATTCACGTCATCTTTGAGTCCTAATCTCATGTGCAACTTGCTTGCAATTCCACACACTATTTTAATTTTGAATCAGCATCTGTCTACATACTTAAAATTTGAGGGCCAGAATTATCTGGATAATGTCAACTTTTCTCTCTCCCATTATAACAGCCATCATTTACCACCCTCTCCCACCTCCCATTTTCCTCTCATCTTAGTTATATGTAGTGCCCCTGATGGACTCATGAGAAAAATATTATTACTAGTTATGGTTGCAAGAATTAAAAAATCAAATCCTCACACATAAATCTACGTTTTGAAGCTTTTAAAAGATCACTTTAGCAGCCTAAGATTTAAAAAGAATCAATTAAAGTATTCATATGGAAAGGTAATAAAAGGCAGTGTGATATGCAAACAACACAACTTAGTGGTACGTTTAATGGAAGTATCTGTACAAAATGCACGGAGGACTAGTTTTTTAATGCCTGGAATATTTGTATTCTGACATATTTTTTAAATAGAAAGATGAAAGAATGCTTTCAGATTTTGCTGCCAGGGAACCAAAAAATAAGATGGTATTTCCAATTCATTGTGTACATTATTTGTATGGATGACTGAAGCTTTTGAAAATTATAATGCTTAATAAGCAAAGATTCATTTTTGTAGTTTATAAATAAATGACCGGATATTTGATTTTTATTTACATTTTAACTAGAAACTTAATTTTACTCACAATGAAATATATATGTATATATATTACACATACACACACAATGATGGGTCACAGTAAATTATGCATATATCTGTATTTTTAAACTACTCTGTTTTGAAATGGTATTGATCCTAGCAATAACACAAGACATTGTCTAAATTCATTTTACTAAAAATTAGTGTCTTTGTGGAGAGAGAGAGATTTTAAGGAGGCATGGGAAATGCGGAAGCGGTGAGGTAGGAATGAAGGGAATTGTGATTTAAAATATGCGCTTTAACATTTCACTTTCTTTATCTTAAATCCAACGTAGAAACAGGTTCAAGAGGAATTTGCAGACACAGTCAAAGAGAACTGACAGTCAATAGAATATCTCTGTTCATTTCAGTTTCATAGAAACCAATGTGTTCCTACTTAAAAATCCCAGTCCCTGGTCTATTTGCAATGGTCTTCAGTCAACTTTATTTAATCTGACTTCTGGTTTCCATTTTTCTTCCAAGCCTTTCATGGTTTATAACTTTTTCAAGATTTGTAAGATGATGAACCTTTGTCAGGTAGGTTTATCTGCTTATAAAACCTAGTTAATCAGAAGAGATCTGTTGAAAATCTATGATTCAGAAGTCTTCTTCCAAGCTGTTCTTAGCTTTACTCACCTGTGTCCTAATGAATCCTTTTGGCTGAAAACCTTGATCAAACAACTCAAATGATGTGCCCTTCACTGGCTTCAGGCACTATAAGCTATGTAGAAGTATTGAAAAACTTGCTTCTTTCTTTGACTTTAACTGCCTAACCTTACCCTGTCCTCCACTGCCAGATTAGGCCAGATCTGTTCTTTACTCAAAGAAACCCAATACTTACTGGGTATCATCCAAGTGTCTAAAGTTCAAAGTATTTTACATCACTCTTCCCATCTCCCTTTCACTAGACTCTTACTCTGAGTCTCCATTCAAGATAAACAGATTCACTTGACAGACCTCCAAATATGCTCAGCATGGGCTCAGCACTGTCACTTAGCTCAGCATCCCCTTGTCTAGAATGTCCCTTCCCTCTTCACCTCTTTTCAACCTGCTTCTTTGCCTGCTAAAATTCCACCATCCTTTAAGGCCAGCGTCAAATGTTAGCTCTTTCACAAACCTGTTGATTCACCCAATAAGAATGATCTCCTCTTGGAGCAACTTTCTGCTCCTCCAATACTCACAGTCAACCTTGTCTTATTGCTTAGTCATATACTCCTTCCCCTTAGATTCTAAGCTCCTGGAGGAACAACAGTTTATTCTTCTCTGTACAAACCAAAGTATCATGTACTGTGTCTTTCACACAGTAGGGGCTCAACCAATACTGATTGAATAAATAAACAATGGAAGTGTAGACAAGCTATTTGTTTAGCTGAAAATTTTACAGGAGATTCTGGTTCCATTTTGGAGAAACCCAGGTCAATGTCTAAATTATCTCAGTTGTGCCTCTCTGAAAAGGGTATAGATTTAGATATGCAAGTGCCATACTAGCATTTCTTAAGCAAAAAATAAAAAAGGTTTCTTTACATTAGTGTTTTCTTCAAAGAAGATAGAGATCATTCAAGACACCAGATTTTTCACTTACTTTGAGGATCTTTTCAAAGAAAAATGGTACTTTGAAGCAGTAAACATGATATAGCCATCTGTTTGGGTTTTTTCCTACCAACTCAGCTAAGGGAAATCTTACTTCATATTGGCTGAATCACTGACAAGACTTTTAAAGATAAAACGATTTGAGACACAGAAAATGCAAAGCTGCCCATATTTTCACCACTGTGTGTACAGATTTTGAACAAATGTGATTAATAATTCACTTTTAAAAATTCAGTGGAACACCGGTAACCTAAGTGTCAGAAAACATGCCTAATATTCATATTATAAGATAACCATGCTCATATCATACTTTAAACATGTGAGCAGATGTGAGGTAATCCACGGCTTATAGGGGCAATCTTTCAATTTACCTTTCTTCTTTCCATTCAGTCTTTCAACACATTAATTAAAATGTCTATTAAATGTCTGGCACTATACTAGCACAGAAATACACGGTGAGCTCATAAAGACATGGTCCTTGTGTAAATTTTACTTATATATAGTCCTTTTTTTACACAAATGTAATAGTTTCTGAACTGAAGCCATTGTTTTTCCCTAAAACCAGCTCTTCTGCTTAGAGTTGTAAATTTTGCTAATAGCATCATTTCTCTCCCTTCGTTTGAAGCCTCAGAATCAGCAAGGCCCTCAATATTTGTCACACAAACTACTGCAATATTCTTCCTATTATGTGTACTAACTTCAGTTTTTTATACTTAAAGCATTACAAAATATCTTGGTTCAGCTTCTTACATTTATTGCTTATCTAATTAAGGACTATTGACCCAGATTGACCCTTGAGGCAGTTATAAAATTGTCCCAAACTATTTTTCACATCTTAATATTTTTTGTAAAGCTACACCCAGCTTCATTCAAACTCAATTATTTACTATCTCAAACATATTCCACCAATTTCCTCTTCTGTATAGTATTTATTCAAGATATTCTTCCCTGTGACCTACTCTTCCTTCCCTACATAATCACAGAAATTATAACTTCCTTCAAGAAATATCTTAAATAATAATTTCTCTATAAAGTCTTAAAGGATTCTCACAGATGTTTACAAATATCTACAAATAAGATGTTTTCAAAATACAAATGTCATCATTTGTATTTTCTAAGGAACTCCCACATTCTGCTTCACTTTGTCTAATAGTCCACTAGGCTACACAATCCTAAGGCAGAGGCAGCTTTATTTACCAGTGTTCAGAGACGGTACTCAGAACTTTTATTTGCTTATTGGTATTTCTGACTACAAATCTTTTTCTGAATCCTACATATCTTCTAAGTCTTATACTGAAATATGGTAATAGTGACCAACATGGTTCCCATACCAAGCAGAAGACCAATTAGAAAACCCAGTGAAGGAAAGGGACTCTGATCTGTGGTGCTTTAGGCTTGGGTCATCCACAGACTTTTCATCATATCTATGGATTTCTTTTAACTTGCTTCTTTACTTACTCTTCCATTTTTATGTTTTTCTCTCATTCTTCTACTTTCTCTATCACTCCATGTTAGGCAAGCAGCAATATTCTCCGGCATTTTGCTTATTTCTGCTAGTAGCAATCAAGGATTAAATTTTTCTCACTCCTGGGATACACTATAAAAAATGATAATTGCCTTTCTAGGCTATTGCTAATCTCTAAACTAACCTCCAAAGTTTGTGGAGAAAAATAAAATGAAGAGAATTCAAACTGAATTTCAGTGTTTATTTTTTAAACTCAAATGAGTTGTCAGTCAACTTAGGTGGCATTAAAAGGGGAAAAAAAAAAAAACAACCAAATAACTAAAGTTAATATAATGTGGTTTTGAATGTGAATGTATATATTGATATATAAATAAATTTATATTGATCAACTATATAAATTAAAAAAAAATGAAAATACTTCCATAGCTTTCTTAAGCACCTTTTCTTTCTAAGCTCTGTTCACTTTCAAGCGGTCTTCCATATTATCAAAAATGAAATAAAACTTGCAAAGAAAGCAGAGATGAATCTAAGCTGAAAATTATTATAACTACATTTTTTCTGCAGAAAAGTTTTCCCAATAGCTATATTCTTTCTTAGGTTTTATTTATACCCATGACTTTGTGATAGAAGACAATGGTTTTCCCAATAAATGTCCCTTTTGAAATATGGAGTAAATTAAAAATAGTAACTGTAGTGAAACTGTAGATTATTTAGAGTGAATGGGTAGAAAACCACTTACCCCCAGTTGCCACAGTGATTTCACGTAGGAAATGGCCATAAAATGGAAAATCGAAGGACAGATTCACTCTCTGCAAGGAATAACAACCAGAAAAGAAAATCAATAATGTGCATAATAGTAAATGTAAAATGAAGAGCCTTCCACCTAAAAAAAATGATGCTTCTACTTTGCACCACTATTATTGTAGTTGACTATTAGAACCTGAATCTTGGATGGAAAGAAAGATTTTTTTCCCCTGGTAATTAAATGTTTAAAGTATGTGAAAAGAATAAAGTAGTGCTGTTGTGGTCTGTTGATCTGTTCTTCAGTTACAAAGGGAATCTAGAAGTTTCAACTCTGAATCAAGCTATTCTCTTTAACATCACCACTGCCTTTCAGTTGTCCACTACAAAGTAGGTCAGCCATCACAATAATTTTAGGGTTCTTTTTAGTTTGATTAATCTTCTCCAAAATAGTAGAGCATGTTATCTGTCAAGTTTCACTGAATTTAAAAAAATATATATTTTATTTTACAAAATTATATATTCAATTTATCTTCTGTACATCCCAGAACAAAAGGCAATTTTACGGAACACGATATTTTGCACCTACAGATCTAGACCTGCAGATATTTGTATTTTTAAGATGCGATAAACTCCCCAGATTCAGGATACAGATGACACTTAAACAACAAGGGTTTGAATTGAGTTGGCCAGTTCCACTTATGAGGCAGTTTTTTCCAATAAATATAGTACCTGTGTTTTCATTTTACAGATCTTTAAATTATCCAAGTGTTGAGAAAAGTCTGATTAGAGATCACAATATATGAAATCAAAAGAACTAGGGTTTGAGTCCTGATTCTATCCAGCCCTTGGGTGAGTCATTTGTCACTTTCTTTATTTTTGAGGCAGAGATACCAGCGTGTGGATTTTCAAATGTGCGGGGATTGGCAGCCCTAACCCCCAGGGTTGTTAAAGGGTCAACCGTTTTATGTCCACTTTTAAAAGCACAGAATCAAAGAATAAAAAAATGCTGGTTACTAGAAAGCTACTTTTACTTTGTAGAGAGGAAAACTGGAGAGACTTAGGAAGAAAGTTCATAAGTTTTGCCCCTCTTTTTTCTAAAAAGGGATCTGAAGCTTTGGATATATATATTTATAATATATCTTTCTTTAGATAGATAGATAGATAGATAGATAGATAGATAGTAAGATAAAACAAGACACAACAAAGCAAAACAAAGAAAAAGAAACCCTAGAGTTTTTGTATGTTTGAAATGATATGAACCAGATATATTATTATTAGGCAAGAAACAAGAAAAACAGGGAGCTATAACAAAGGTGATCAGCTGAAATAAAAGGATCCATAGGGAAATTAATTGGCTGATTCAGAGCCTAATAGCATGTACAAACCACCTAAAGTAAAAGGTTATTATGTTAAAATTCAACAATTTCTATATCATATCTCTCCCAATATACAAATTAAAAAAAATAGAGAATTATAGCTAGATTAAATTTAGCTCTTTCCAATTGTGCAAATGATTGCTTTTTTATATCCATCAGAGATTTCTAATGACTTATTTGGCATGACATTAATCATTCAAAATTTACAGTGACTTTCAATTAGGTTTTTTTTCTTTCCTTTTTAATGAAAGCTGCATCTTCAGAAAGGGTTTATCTTCGTTTTTATTTTATGCTGACTCATGGGAACAACAAAACCTATTTTCACTGCACTAACTGAAATGAGTGGTTACTAATAACCCTAACATAAAAGCTTCAGTGGCAAAATCATATATCGCAAAGAAAAGGTCAGACATAATTTTATATAGGCACTTGCTGTAGTACACTGTTCTCCATCATTCTAATTTATTTCCATGCTCATGAGCAAATTGGTAAAATTTACAGCCCTTTGGCATGCTCACTTCCAGAATAAGAGTTTGGTTTAAACATCTATCACTAACATATCAAAGATGAACCAGGGGAATATGACAATTTCTCAGCCACAACAAATGTTTAAATATTTTAGAATAAAATTGAGATAAACAAATACATAAGTTAAAGACTGTTTTTGAGAAGTAAATAAGTTCTCAAGGAAAAATTGCTGATATATTATCCTGAAGCACAACATCAACGATTGAAATGTTTCCCTGTTTAAATGACCAGCTTACCTTAATTATCACCATGGCCTGCTTCACACTGATAATAGCAATGACAGTTTAGAAAGGTGTTACCTTCTCCATAGTTGTGAAATCTACCCATTTCTCTCCAGGTACTACTGACACCCTTCCCCAAGTATAGATCACTTTTATCACAATAACTTGCTCACAGGTGTCTTGGACAGGTGTCCATTTTCCCTGGAATTCATTCTCCATACTATCTAGCATATCACTCCCCCACTTGAAATCATTCAATCTAGAATCCCATTGACCCTGGAATCATGCCAAAATAGTGAAAACGAGTTCTAAACCCACCACTAACTGGTCTCTCCTACCTTATGATTCTCCCTTCATATTTTCTGCTCAGGTCAGCCTTCTAGAATAACTTTTAGTTCCTTGAAACTGCCACCCTTAACCCTAGGCTCTGGTACTTCAACATGATGTCTCTTCTGACTGTAAGGGTCTCTCAACCTTGGTTGGTCATGGCTCCCATATTCTTTAAGCCTTGCCTTAGTTTGGTTGGTACTCCAAACCTGACATAAGGACTTGGAGCAGATAATTTGCTTGGAAGGTGATCCTAGGAAGCATTTGCTAAAGGAAGTGGGAAAAGTGAGACAAGGAAAAGAGAAAAACTAGTAACAGTTATTGGATGTGTTACCACTATAGCCAGGTCTCCCCTTGGAGACCTTCTGAGAAAGAGCAGGGAAAATATGCCTCAGAATCATCTCATTAGAGGTTAGGAGGCTGGGCTACTTATCCATCAACTCCTATCTCCTGTTGATCAAAGGTGCTCCTGTGGGCAGTTGAATCCTCCCTTCCCCAGGATTACCCTTGCTTACCCTCAGGCAGAAAGAAGAGCCACAGCACTTGATCTGCGGAGTTGCTAGTATATTAGAAGCTGCCTCCCACAGCTTCAAGTGAACTCAGGGAGGCAGAAGGGATATGGGGCAAAGCATCAAGAGGGACTGCGAAGTGTCACTTCCTCAGAGTCCTACCGTGACTTCTTAGCCCAAGTTATACTTCCTACTGTATCTCACCTAGCATTCTCTCTCTATATATGCACACATGAAACAACTGCATGGGGTTCAGATTTTAACTGCTTCAAAGTGAAACTCAGCATCAGGGTGGTTAAGAATGGCCCAAGTGGGAAACCAAAATTTAAACCCAAATTTGAAAGATAACAAAGGCAATGCTCTTAATTACTGAGCTATTGAAAATATAGTGGTAAGAAGTGTCACACTTAAAGGCAAATTTTTGAAAATTATCATCCCTCCTTAAAACACCTACAAACACAGACACACACACACACACACTCACACAGACACACACAAACTACTGAAACATAAACAAAAATCATTAAGCACTAGAATTTCATGAAGGGCTTTAAGCTAATTTATTATATATTCAGTATAATTACCCTCTGGGTAATTGGATCATTATTTTATCTCAGTATGGTATATAAAACAGGCATGGGGGGGGAGCTAAAGGAAAGTTTTATTTGTTCATTCATTCATTCATGCAGTCAGAAATCATTTATTCAACACCTTATATGTACCAGGCACTAAATCAGGGTCTGAACATCATACAGTAAGTCCCACCCAGTTTCTTCCTTCAAGGAGTTCAGAAGATGGTGCAGGAGAGCAACACGGAAGGATAAACAAATAGGACCAGGCAGAGTCAGAGAAAGGACCCAGAGAGAACACCTAACCCAGAGGAGATGGCATTGAAACTCTTTAAAAGGAATCACCAGAAGCTAGCCAGGTGAGACCTGAAGGCATGGGAGTGGAAGGGATTGTGAAAATATATGTAGAAAGTAAAACTGGAAGGATCGTGATTAATTGTACATAAAAGTTGGGAGCGGGGAAGAGCAGTCTAGAATGTAGGACAGGTTTCTAGCTGGGTGACTGGTGGACCATAATCCACCAACTGAAATGATGAATACAGGAAGAAAAGCTATTTTGGTTAGGTGTGAGAAGACTTGCTGTGTCACTAATTAATTACGCATCATTTAACTATATAATTAAAATTTAAAAACCCAAATTGTAAATGCAACAAAGGACCCTTCTGCAATCAAAAAGGCTAACAGAACCCTGGACATTGTCACAAAAAGCCACTGTAAACAAAAAGAAACGTAATCTTGAAATTTAGTTGACTTAATTGATGTACATGACACAAATGGTGAACATTTTCCTATCTTGGATCTCATCCCATAAGAAATATCTAAGGTAAAAGGAAGAAGTGTTTAGGAAAATTGTCATGTGAAGACACAATAAATGAATTAACAGGGCGAAATATAAAATGAAAACTCAGAAGTGAAATTTTAACAAGCATGTGTGGCATAAATAAAATCAATTGAATTTGCTAATTCCTTACACTCTGCAGAAAGCTGACTATTTGAAAGGAGGGGTATCAATAATTTTGAGACAAGCATAGGAAGTATCACAGGGGGGAGAAGAAATTTATGAAGCATGCTTTGAAAAGTTTGCAGAAGTATATAGATAGGTTCTGGGTGGTCTGTTGCAAACTTATGGCAGGTACAGCCATGTATGACTGTGACTTTTAAAACCACCTCATGCTCCCTCACAGCGTGCCCCGCGGAATCACTGCTGGGAACAGACCATCAGAGGCAATTAGGGCCAAACTCACAGATCTCTAAGTGCGTCCCCACCTCTTACTGCCTCTTTTACATATTTTTCTTATGCCTATCGCCATCCGGCTTCTGGCTAATTATTATGATCCCTGCTAATTCTTTCTTAGTAACACAAGAATTATAATCCTATGTAAACACTATTCCAGGTTTACTTGTTTGCCTATTTCTCAGTGGTATTACAAAGATAAATTAATTAGTCAATGCCTGTAAGACCTTGAAGACAGAAACTATTAGGTTAAGAATCTGGAGTGGGCACATTTATAATCCTAAAAGCCATTTAAAAAGTCATTAATAAAAACTGCCTTTTGTTTTCAGACAGCTTCTTATTTACAGTAATAAGGTTATACTTTTCTGGTTCCCCCAGCCTTGATTTCATCTTTATAAGGTATAGTCTTGATGAAAGCAGCTTGTGGGAAAAAAATTAGTAGTAACTACTCTTTTAGGAACTGCTGATCTTGTGAGTTCATGACAGCCAAGGGTCCAGAGAATATGGGCAGTATCCATTTATTTAAGAATAAATTCATGGATTAATCATTAATTGCTATACATATATTTTAACATTCTATTTTTAATCATTCAAATCATTTCATGTTTGCAGGGCACATGTCTGTATCTTGAAGCTGTCAAATAGGTGGGATGATGATGGTGATGATGATGATTGACAAAGTGAGATTTGTGTTATGTTTTCCAAAGACAATTTCAAAAGTTAGACGAAGTAAATTGGAATCATATCATTTGCAGTTTGTTTATTTATGTCAAATATTAACTTTGAGAGGAAATGCAAATTTTAAGAAAAGATACTTTTTGTTTTATTTACATAGATATTTCTAGTGATACTGGCTTTCATCAAAATACCTGAATAAATTGTCTTATTTCCAGTAATATTTATATCCCTAATAAATAAAAATGATTGAATAATCCTTATTAGATAACTTTTTATATATAACTATATATATATATATATATATATATATATAACTATGAATAAATTTAATTTCTTAATTGGGATGTGACATATTCTTCCATAATGCACAAAACATTCTTGAATAAGGTCCACATAACATTCATTCCCCTATAAATGCTTAGAACAGATTATTGCAGTCCTTTGTTAATCATAGACACAAATTTTAAAATCTTCTTTTAGTGGAAATAGATGGAACTTTATTTTTAAATTTTCAAAGATTCTTTTCTAATTTTTGAATGATCTAGCATGGTTTTAGAGTCAGACAGACTTGAAATTACATCCCAGCTTTGGTACTTTGTAGCTGTGTGATTTCATAAATCATTTAACCTCTTTAAGGCACAGTTTGCTCATCTGTAGTCAACACATTTCTTTAAAGGGTTATTTTAAGGATCAAATGACCAAATGACACCTGGACCTTCATAAGCACTGAGTCAATATTAGATTATGTACCTGAAGGCGTCTAGCATAGCAATAGTTCCTTAAAACTCATTTCCTAAATAAAAATAGCTCCCTGTTTGACTCCTAATAAGTAGATGGAAATGATTTGATATATGTTGTTTCTAAAGTCAATGCAGGCATATTGCTTTTCTAATAGAATCATATGACAATTAGATATTATGTTCCTCAGCAACGTTATGATGTTTTCAGTTTTGTTATATTGAAATAATCATAACTACTGTATTTACTGGTGTTAGGAGAATGAAATTAGCATTTAATATATCAGACATTATGCTAAGTATTTGCCTGCATTTAGCAAGTATGAATGCTAAAATTAGGTGAAAGTATGACAAGAAACAGGATGTTGGTATGCACAAAGTGTCTTCCCAAAAGATACTAGATAATTACCAAAGGAAAAATAGTAAGTTTACAGTGAAGAAACAAAATCTGGCAGACATCACCTTAAGCAGGTGATCAAAGTTAACATCACCAGTAAGGAGACATATTGACATCACGGACCTCCTGATGTGATGCATGATGAAGGACAAAATATCATTCCTCTAGTACTCTTGCCAAAAATAGAGACCTGTGTTTAATCATGAAGAAGCAGTAGACAAACCCCAAATCAGGATCATTGTACAAAACAACTGGCAAAGACTCTTCAAAATGTCAAGTTCATGAAAGATAAAGAAAGATGCAGAACCTGTCATAGGCTGGAGGAGACGAGACTAGATTTGATAAATAAATGCAATGTAGGTCCTAGATTGGTTTCCGGATAGGAAAAAAGATGGTTTGGGGACAATTCACAAAATGTGAATAAGGCCTATAGATTCATTAAGAGTATCACACCAACATTAATTTCTTGGTATTGATAATCGTACCATGAGTATGTAAGGTGTTAATATTTGGGGAAGCACGGTGAAAGCTATATGGGAACCCTCTCAATAATTTTTCCAAGTTTATTTATAAGCCTGAAAGTATTCCAAAACAAAACTCTAGAAGGACAAGTAATAAGTTCAAACCACCAGTAGTAGTAGAGCCAGGATTTCAATCCAATATGCTTGACTCCAAAACTCCTGAGTCTTGACCACGATATCATTCTATCTCCCTTCTTTTACACTAGGTGATCCTTTTCCTACCTATTAACAAACTTTCTATAGCTGTGTTTTCTACCTGATACTCTTAACATTGTCAGTGACTCACGTTTTTGTTCTCAGTAGACATAACTTAATTTTCTTTAAAATTTAATAACAATGAAAATAGCTAGAAAGCTCCCAGGTGCCTGAGGCAAAAGCCACACACAAAAAAATCTGAGGAAGGTACAGAGCAGTCTTCTCACATGAAATGCACCAAATCACAGGGACTAGTGCCATGCTGGGGGGAGCTGTAGTGAGCTGCACACCACTGAGGTCTGATGGCAACACGGTGGGTCCCTTCTCACCAGATAATGGGTACAGCCTGAACTACTCTTTTTTGCTCATTTGAGGATCAGATGCTTCCATTTCTTCTCCTCCAAGGATAGATCTAAGGGCCTATTTTCTAAACTTACAGAACATTTATTTATTTATTTTTTTTCCAATTGTCAATGGTAATGGCCTTTCACTGGTTTATTCACCTATTTAACAAATATATTCACTTATAAAAGTAACATAAACCGAAAGATAGTAGAATGATAGAAATATGAGTATATATATGTATATGTATGTAGATACAGATAGAAAAATTTAAATCAGTAAGTTTCCACCACAAGCAACTACTAAAGAGAGAAAATGTACTATGCAGAGGCATTTCCATGTGGTTGACAGAAGTGCAAGCTTCTTTTGGTATACCCTAAAGTAAGACCCTGCTTCTAGGCCATAAATGAGCTGAGTATATTCCAGAAATAAAATAACTGCAGTGGGCAGGATGACTCGAAACAGTTTTACCATGTAGGATTTTTACAAAATGCAATTTTAAACAAACTCTCACACTCCGGGAGGAGTGAACAGGACATGGGTCTTTAATCCAGTGACTGAAAACACTGGAAACCTAATTAAAATATCAAAATGTCCATGGAAAGGGGCTAATCAATATGCAAATATACAGGGAAGGGAGTGGCTCCTTTTAGAAATAAAGTCCATCAACTGAATTGATTTTCTGAGTTAGAAATTCTAACTGCTTCAGCACTTTTTTCATAACAGAACTGAGAACTTAATTAACCCTGCATATTGAATGACACTCTGCGTGGGACTACAGGTAAATTAGAAAACAAAATGTAAACATTTTGCACTTACCTGATGCTTGCTCATATGAACTTGAGATTAAGTGAATTATCATCATATCTTTCGATCTCTCCCATTGCATGCTTCCCAGAAACACTTGGCTTACAGTAGCTTACCTATACTTGCATGTTTTGAGAATCACTTAAATTAATGTGACTATTTACCATTCAGGCAGAGTGCAGAACATAAGTCTGTTCAAGGGCACAGAAAGTAAAACAGGATTTTATAAAGAAGCCCAGGGAGGGCAGGTAGGGGAAGGGGAGAACCAGACGTCACTTCTGAATTTTTCATGCTGCTCTAGGAACAAGGCAGTGATTCTACCAGGCTTCTCAAACCTGAGTGTGCAGGGCAATCACTTAGGGTTCTTGTTTAAAATAGATTCTGATTCAGTAGGTCTTGGGGGGAAGGGAGCTAAAATTCTCCATTTCTAACAAGCTCCCAGAGCTACTGAGACTGCCCCAGGAATCCCACTTGGAGTGGTCAAGGCTTTATGTCATATAAATGGTCTTTGAAACTCTAAAACAGTGCTGTAAGGAAGCTTTGACAAGCGTGAAATGGGTTAAAAGGATAAATAGACTTGATTCCGGATAACATCATCTCACTTCATCTGTTAGCACTCAATTGACCTGAAATTTTCCATTTAAGGAAGTAAAGGATAGAGGTACCTCCTAGCCCAGCACCTTTAAAGCAATGATTTGCAAAACCTCTTTGCAGCCCCGGTACACCTGAGGGCAATGACACTGGTTACTTCCTTGACCAGAGACTTGGACAGGGAAGGAAAAGTATTCCTATGAGTTCATCCTTGACAGTTTGAAAATGCCCTCCCTTGCCTCCGTTGATTATAATCTGTCCTCCCTTCTTTCCTGTCACTGGAAAATGACTGTTTTAAAGTTAAAATGCTCACATGACGATAGTTAGTATCGATCTTAACAGAAATCTATAGAGCTGTAGTAGCCAGGGTTTCAACATTGTACAAATGTGAAATCATTCCATTCTAGTAACAGCCTTAGAAAGTAGGTACTATTGTCATTCCCATTTTACAGCTGAGGAAAGTGGTTAACAGAGAGTAAATAACAGACTTCAAGTCACCCAGCTTATAGTTGGCAGAAGTGGGGACTCACATCCAGGCAGCCTGTTTCTAAGTCCACATGCTTAAACACTATATCAAGGTGCCCCTCAACTGACATTGAAACAGCACGTAAAACATTGACCAGCTTAAATTGGTTTTGTTCCCTTAAATCAGGTTGTTGATTAATCAAACCTGGAGTTATTTTACAGAGACAGCAGTGCGCATGTGCAAGACAGGAACCCAGGCCTCCAGGCTGACCCTGGAACTTAGACTCTTCAGTCTACAGAACTCAAAGAATAGAAATGCTTCCACTGGTGCCCTTTACGGAGTGAGAAGTCCTTCAATAAGGAAAATCCAGCGCCCAGCAGCACAAGTAACTTGAGACTAGTCAATCAGCTTCCAAGTTTGAAATTCCCCTAACCCCTTAAATTTCGCCCCAAACTTGGATCTGAGACAGATTTGAGCCCTGCCTGCCTCCCTGCCAGTCAACCTCGCAATAAAGCTGTTTCCTTTCTCAAACAAAGGTGTCACGGTATTGGCTTCTATGCACATCAGGCAGGGAGTCCTTGCTTGGTAACAGTGTGTTAAGATTTGGAATTCAGTGCTGGCAGAGCTCCTGGGAAGGGTGATTAAATCATTCAAAACTTGACTACAGGTTGAAATCAAAATTTAGGCCAAGTCCAATTTTAACTCTTCAACCTCCTCTGCTAACATCTCCTCTTTTATTTTTTTTTTTAACTTTTTACTTGGAAATAATTTCAAATTAAAGTTACAAGAATAATCCAAAGAGTCGCCCCCACATCATTTATGCAGATTCACCAGTTTTTAACATTTTGCCACAGTTGGCAATTTTTGGATTTTTCAAAAGCTAAGTAAATTGATGCCTCTGAACACAGCTTCCAAGAGCTGCTCCTTTATCCACCCCACCCATATCTACAGTTTGCTCTGCAGGGATCAGGACTCAGGTGCCTAAACTCAGCCTATTTATCAGGAGCAAAACTTAACTTCGCATTTCTTCTCAGAGTGGCTGCATAACAAGAAATTCCTGGCAATTTATCTTTAATTGAGAGTGGCTAAAAGTGTTCTACTTCTGGTCCCACTGGAGTGGAACAGAGCACCTTCAGTGAAAAAAGGATGAGACACCTACTTTCTGGGGCTGGAATTCCAGGCACAGCAGAAGTTCTGATGGGAAGGCAATTTATAAACAAACCATGTGAGACCTTGACTGTTTTGCCTAGAATAATCAACCACCACCTAAGTCACAGGCTATAATTTAGTAAGAAGAAACAGACAAAAAAAAAGATATTGAAAATAGGTATAAAATATATTTTTAAAAGATACTAAAATACTAGCTTGTTCAGGAAATCTCAATTCCAAAATGTCTTAAGTCTTTCATCTTCTACAATTGAAGATTTTTCACAAGAATTATACCTACTTGCCTTTAGTTATATTTACCCTTAAGGAACATTATAGTCCATCTATATTTTGCTAATTCTTCTGTGCTACGAAGCATTTTCCTTGCAAAAGAGTCCTGTGAAAGCTTTATCATTTACTAACTTGAGGATGAGAATATGTTTTACACTCATGTTATCTAAAATTAACCCTTGTTAAGTCTTCATGGGGTCCTAGAGAGATCTCGGAAAGGATGATTAAAAACAGGTCTGAGAAGAGAATCTAGGATGAAAGACAGGAGTAAATGGATTTATTCATTCCACCTGAGACATGGCTGCCTCGCTGCAGGGTCCCTTTTTAGCAGCCGTTACAATTATAAAAGATTAATGTGAAACCTTCCAAGGGGGTTTTAACAGATAACCTCAACTATTCATCTCACTTGTGACTTTAAAAAGAGGAGTAGAGGACTACCCTGGTGGTGCAGTGGTTAAGAATCCGCCTGCCAATGCAGGGGACACGGGTTCGATATCTGGTCCAGGAAGATCCCACATGTCGCGGGGCAACTAAGCCCGTGCGCCACAGCTACTGAGCCCCCGCGCTTAGAGCCTATGCTCTGAAACAACAGAAGCCACCGCAATGAGAAGCCCGCGCGTATGGCAACGAAGAATAGCTGCTCGCCGCAACTAGGGAAAGCCCATGCACAGCAACGAAGACCCAACGCAAACAAAACAAACAAACAAAAAAAGCCGAGTAGATATTTATCTATCTAGGATTTTTTTACAGCCATCATTGGTAACAGAGAATGTATGATTACTTCCTATGACTCTAACTTTATATAAAGAATGGTGCCTGTCCTCTACTAAAGACACAATATTGGAGAAATGAGATTAAATTGAACTGGAATATGATGAATTCAAGTATGATTTTTAAAAAGAAGGTGTGTTCTTGCTTTGGAAAACTAAGGTTTGTAATATGCGTAAAAATTGAACACTGTACTTCGCAAGGCCACTATCTTCAAGAATTTCCAAAGTCCCTTCCATGTCTAAAATATTAGATGGGAATGTTCAACCTGTGTCATTAATGCCATTGGTGGAAGAGGGACTACATCCTTCCTTGTCCACTTTGAGGGACGTGGACCAGCTTACACGCCTGGCATGCAGAGGAGCTCAGTTCCTCTGAGCTCATGTTGATTCTATGGAATGGAACAAAAGAAGGCCTTTCTTTTCCATAAAAGGCCCTCAAATAATACGTGCTTCAGGATATTCTCAAAGTTGATAAATGATTTCAGTATGATAATAATAGTAAAATGAATTAATTAAACCAAAATTAAGGTCGACACATGCAGCCACAACTCATCCCAGTCTGTTATTAAACCAGAGGAAAATCCCGTAAATGAAGACAAGTGAGTCCAGGTTGATGAATTGTGTATGTCTTACTTGAAATGAAACAACTCATAAGACAGAATGCAGCAAGTGTATTCAACCAGTCAAAAAATAAAAAAAAAATAAAAGCAACTTATTGTTAGACACTGCGAACAGGACTCAGGCAAAAATATGTGGTCTAGATAATAGCCCAATAGAGATAGCAAATTAAATTGCCTTTTGAGTTAATCGTTTAGAAAAATAAGCACTTATCAACAGATTTTCTGATGCGCAGAAAAAATGAAATTGTGCAATATGAGAGAACAGTTGACTAAAGTCACCACAGGCATCCAGATATAGCTCTCTCAATACCAACATTATGGAAATGTAAGAGCAATGGAAATGCTAGTCGAAATGATGTTATTTTCCTTGGGAAAAAGAAAATACCTCCAGAAAGCCTAATTTTTGTTTAATGAAGTTTTCTGTATATATTTGAGTCGTCTGAGGATCCCCACCGACAACAGTCCAATTTTTAAATTTTAAAACAGTCCACCATCAAAAACTATACCAGTTTCATCAAAAACCTTACCCGCTCTATGACAGAGACACAGGAGAGCAGCACTTCATTTTGCTAGTGTTTCTTATACAAAGAATCAATCTTCTTACTAACATATAGAAAGATAATTAAAAAAAAATTCTTTTTTAAAGCCAGGGTATGTTTATGTCTGGCAAAAAGCACACTGGCAATTTCTTGGCAGAAAATTATATAGAGATATTATATAGATATAAATATATAGATATATATCTGTCTATAAAAAGAGACTCTTAGAGATTACTTAGGAATTAACTTACTTGGGGGTTACTATTTTATGTTGTAAAGAATTAGGACTCTCAAAAAACAATGCCTTACTACCTCATTGTTATTTTCAGCATCCTTTCACATCTCATTTTTATTCTTTTTCTTTTTTTAAAATTTATTTATTTTTGGCTGCTTTGGTTCTTCGTTGCTGCGCGCGGGCTTTCTCTATTTGCGGTGAGCGGAGGCTACTCTTTGTTGTGGTGCGTGGGCTTCTCATTGCGGTGGCTTCTCCTGTTGCGGAGCACGGGCTCTAGGCGTGCGGGCTTCAGTAGTTGTGGCGCATGGGCTCAGTAGTTGTGGTGCACAGGCTTAGTTGCTCCGCAGCATGTGGGATCTTCCCGGACCAGGGCTCAAACCCGTGTCCCTGCATTGGCAGGCGGACCAGGGAAGCCCCATTTTTATTCTTGAAGTAGCAGCGGAAGGTTGTCAAGGCAGGCATTTTCCCCTTCATTCCAGGTTATAAAATTGAGGTCCAAGAGGCCAGAATCTGAGAAAATGAGTTTTGGAGCCAAGGTCTCACAACTTCTATAACCCCAGACTCCTTCTACTGGGACAGTGGTACTTCTCCAGAAGTTGTGAATCAGAATTTCATAAACTGTGGTTTCAAAAGACAAAATAATTCTAATTTGTCTGGTTGTTGAATCAAACTGTGTGTCCAGCAATAACTAAAATATATGGATCTAACAGTACATAAGAAAATCTCAAAATTGTGGCATTTGAAGGTCCTCATAGAAGGAAAAATAAGTCTGGACTGGTTCCTAGGTTTGTAGTTAGAAACTTCTAGATCTGCAATCTGATAACTGTGTAGTTTGAATAAGGAACAAAAAACCCAAATAAATACCAGTATTTGAATGTAAGGGGCTTGGCTCTTTGCTTGTCATATGATAGGGAATCCTACAAAATTTTCACTTTTCTTTATCTATGAAGACATGCTCCTTCCTTTAATGTGTCCAACTGTAAAACTAGGTTTTAACATCTGTTTTTACTGCAAATATGGTTTAAGAAATGTTATTTAAACCAAAAAGAACAATGGAGAGATTTAAACAAAAAGGACAACGGGGAGATCTGAAGGAACATGTGATGAAATTACCATATACATGTGTGTGGGTGTATATATATATATATATATATATATATATATATATATATATAATATAAATACTAATCATTTTACTTTACATTATAAAAGGAAAGAGAAATCAGTGTGTTTTGGCATGTGAAAAATGTGAATTAAATTACTTCTAAGTTTTACTCTGCTCTGACAGTATATTATTGTGGATGGGAGAAAAGGGAAAACTCTTACTCTATTTCCACATTCCTCCTTTTCTAGAAAATTAATCTAAGATTACAAAATACTGTTTGGACCACATTTACAAATGATGGTGGTGAAGGGGAAAATATTTCTTTAAAAAATTATGTTTCCAGGTCAGACACTCCCGTATCTTCCTCTGACCCATTCTGAGGAAGCTGGGAAAGGGGAGGGAAACTATATCTTCAGGAAATCCAATCTTCAGCTTTCTCACTTCCTTTCCTGTTTGCCCAGGGCTAGGTTAGTTAACCGACTGTCCCCTGAGTCTTACCCTAGGCTAGATCTTTCTATTCTCTTTTTTGTCTAATTTGTTGACAGAAAGGATGCCCTTGGGTATGAAAATTACATCAGTTGCTGGTAAGATTTAAGAAACCCCCCTCTTCCCTTAGGGCTTAAAGTTAAATCCTGTTTCCAGCCAAATTACCAGAGAGCTTTGCATCAAGGATTTTGATGATTATGATTTCAGGGAACCTAATCAGTGAAGTGAGTCATTGTTTCCCGCTTGCCATTATCCCTTGTGGTTAAGCCTCTCAATAGTATCACAGCGGGGAGAGTAGCTGTGGCCAGGTGCCTATGCTGTGTGTGGAGAGGGGCAGGAGGAAGAGGGTATCGTTGGGCCCCTGGCCGTAACAATACCTTAACACTACAATTCTGTCATCACCTCTAAAACCTGGTTCTACTCCAAGGGTGGCATAATAGAAATGGAGACAAGAGAACAAGGCAGGATTGGAAAGATGGGGAGGCCAACTGAAGAAATATTAAAAAATGGATCACTCTCTACAATTTGGAAATCTTCAAACTAATATTCAACAATCATACTTATGAAAGAATGTACAAAATTTTTATAAAATATTCTAGTAAGTAAATTTATAAGTTCCAAGGTATAAAACTCCTGAAATGAAGGAGTCCAAGTGGCAAATTTTTCCAAAAATAAGTAACTAAGTAATATTGTCAATTCTATTGTTGTAAATGGAAATTGTGTACCTGTGAGCATGTATGTGTGTGTGTGTGTGTGTGTGTGTGTATGTATGTTCTGTTGGTGGTGATAGAGAAAGTGGGTACAGGACCAATTTCTAACACTAAGAAATACTTGACAGTGGCTTAGATTCTCATGGAAAACCAATGCAGAGTAGCTAAAATAAAGGTTTCTATCAGTGATATATATTTAAAAATCAATGCATGGAGCACCAGATAAGTTACAAGCTCAAGCTCAAGCTCAAGTCTTTCCATTTGTGTTTAAGCCAACCTTTGGTGTTGAAAGCAACAAACAATGACACTCTCAAAGTCACAATGATAAAAAAATGGATCTTTATATCATCATAATATATCTTGAGACTATCAGAGAGCTGTTACAAGGCAGCCAAGCAAACCCTATTCCAAAGAGAAACCAATCTTCTTTGAGGAAAGGCAGGACACATGAACTGCCTCCCCTGTGGGAGAGCACAAGAGAAAGTGTAAGAAGAAATCAGCTAATATTTTAACTGATGAACTTCTTTCTCTGCTTACAGATATCACCCACAGTGGCCGACACCAGAACTGGGCCAATTCATGGACTCTCAATGTGGATACGCAAACGTTCAAACTCTTACAAAGTATATTTTACACTATTAGGGACTGCAATATAGTGGGAAGATTGTCAAATGCAATACATTTCTGAAAAAACATGGTCCTAATCTAATCTTTCTCATTTTCTCTTCTTTTGAAGATCTGTTCTAAGCCAGACAGTGAATCATTTCTGAATCTGTCATCTTCTCTGAGACTGCTTGAATATGGAAAGGAAAAGGGATGATGGAATTCAGCAAGGGGAAGTGGCTACTTCGTTTGCTTCTCAGCCTCAATGAATCATGATGGTGAATTATAATTTCCATTTTAACTGTTAGAAGTCAATCTCCTGACATAGGAACATCTACACATATACAATGAAGGCTGTTGGCCAAAATTTTTGATATTTTACATTTATCAAATCAATGCCTCTTTAAATCAGATTGGCCGTTACTCTATTAGTTCTATCTTTGTATCAATAATGGCAATAGCCCTTGAAATGTTAAAGTTATTTTGTTTTCTCTTTATGTCATGATAAACTGAACAAGATATGGCTTCACTGATAGTAAGATCACCACTATAATCCATGGCAACAAAACCAAATAACTTTTAAAATGTTAAATCAGGCATCATCTTTGATAAAGTGATTATCAAAGAACATTCTGTGAACCAAGTGTGATAACTTTTACACATGCATTTTGAATGGGGAATTGACTGCCTAGGTTAACACCTGAGTCACAGAACTTACTAGCAGGAGACCCTTAGGCTGATTTTTCCAAGATTAAGTTCTCTTATCTTCAATACCTAGATGGTTATAATATTTAAATCATAGAATTGTTGTGAAGATTGAAAAAGCTAATCCATGAAAGCATTCAACTTGACACATAGAACACGATATCAGTGACCATGTAAGCTAAGTGAGGCCTGTATTCATATCTCCTGTCATCCCCCGTATATAGATTCAGAAACTGTGCCTCAGAATAGTTAAATTGTTTGTTTAAGGAACCACCACTGGTAAATGATTTAAACTCAGACTTAAAATATGTTTGGAGTCTTCTAGATTTAATTATTTTCTTTTATATTAAATTTCTTCACATAATTATTTTCTTTTATATTAAATTTTTTCACATAAATCCATAATTTGAGCTACATGTGTTATCTGAATTGTGAATGTTTCTGGTTAAATCTTTTTCAGACCAAGGGTAATAAACTCATGTAAAATGGAAGGTAGCAAATTAATGTAATTTTAAAAAAATGTTCTCTAAATGCATGGATTACATGCATGTTCTCTAATTACATGAAAACTGAAAATCATCCAAGATAAATCACAACTTTAAATTGAATATGCAACACATCATACTTACTGGAGAAGTTAATGGTTAATTAAATTAATTAATTAATGGTTAATTTAATGGTGGCTTCTCAAAATAATTCTTTATCATTTTCTATAACGTCTTATATGCAGTTATTAATCTAAACTGCAATTGCAGAACTAAATATACTTGAAAAGTGATCACAACAATGTTAATATGTCAATTAAAGCAAAATTTTTTTCACAGAAGAAGAAAAAGAAACTCAAAATGTCAAAGCACTTACTGCAGCTTGTCGATGAGTATTGGACAGTATTCCATGAATCTTCACTTTGTCCTTTTCCATTTGGTCTATGTTCACCCACAAATCCCGGCTGGCAGAATCAGATGGACCATATATCCGAGATATATAGTAATTATGATCTGTGTCCTCCTATAATAATAAAGAATAATGCACATCAAGGACACGGACAGTACAGATGGACCTTGAGGGTATTGTGCTAAGTGAAATAAGTCAGATGGAGAAAGATAAATACCGAGTGATATCCCTTATATGCGGAATCTAAAAAAGCCAAACTCATGGAAACAGATTAGAATGGTGGTGACCAGGGGCTGGAAGGGGGTGAAATGGGGAGATGTTGGTCAAAATGTACACACTTCCAGTTATAAGACGATTAAGTTCTGGGGTTCTAAGTTTAAGATTATAGATCTTAAATGTTCTCACCACAAAAATGAAATGATAATAATGTGACGTGATGGAGATGTTAACTGATGCTATGGTGGCTAGCTTTTACAGTATATAAGTGTATCAAGTCAACGTGTTGTACTCCTTAAACTTACACAATGATACATATCAATTATATCTCAATAAAGGTAGGAAAAAAAGAGAAGCATTTATTTTTTTCAGTGACTACTCAGTACTAGCTAAATTTGCCTAAAGCATTCTAATTTCTATTTTAGAAGGTAAAAAAGTATATTTTACTTTTGACTATGGCTTCTTGAAATTTCTCCATTTTATCAGTTTATTTTGCTTTTTCCCTAGAGTTGTGTAAATATTTTTTTTTTACCCTAAAAATGAGAGTGTGTCAGAATTGTGGCAAGCAAAGATAGAGGTAATCATACGTGGTTCTTGTTATAAGCTTTGTGTTGATACTGACTGCTATTTAAAACAATACCTCTAAGATGAATCTACTTGTAGCATTTTTTTTCTTTTTCAGGTGAATTCAGAGTGCAACATTTAATGGACGTTTTTTCACATCAGTTACATTTTTGTAATACCTTTATTGTCCTAGGATCAAAAAATG
The DNA here is from genome assembly GCF_965194805.1 of Balaenoptera borealis. Lineage (NCBI taxonomy): Eukaryota > Metazoa > Chordata > Mammalia > Artiodactyla > Balaenopteridae > Balaenoptera > Balaenoptera borealis. The sequence continues at coordinate 169,965,495 of NC_138866.1, read as the reverse complement.
TTTTTTCTTCCTTCTGACCCCCTTTTTACGAGAAGCCTTTAAATCATTATATATCAAACTTATATAATTCAGAGTTACACAGAGTTTCATTAAAAAGAAGGTAAAAGCCCTCAAAAGAAAAAAAAGAACAAAGGTGTTCCTAAAATTCATAAAAGAACAAACAAAAAAAACAAAAATGATCCTATTGAAATTAGGAGTGTTAGTATTCTTCAAAATAGCCAAATGAGTTAAATAACCTCTAAGGAAAGTGAATTAGATTTTAAAAATATAAAAGTAATAAGCTTCTTTAAAATAAACTGTTATATAGACAAAACTTAAAGGCAAATGAACAATCTGTGTACAATAGTCTTTTCTAAAACAGTAATGTTAGGGCTCTCTCTAATTGCTGCTGCCCAAACAAAAAATGTCCCTTTTGGAACTAGTATTTTCTGAAAGCCTGAACTGTAATTACTATTGAGTGACAACAAATTCAAACTTCTCCTTTTAAACTAGGGTTATATTAGGCACTGCTTTCATTTAATGGTCCTAGAAATTGAGATAATACATCTTTCCCCTATAATTTGGGTTGTTAAATTCTACTTTTATTTAAATTCTCATTATTGATATCAACATGGTACCTGTCACAAAACCTTTATTTTTCAGGTTTCTCACTCAATGAAGAGATTTAAATGTTTTAAAAAGCAATTTTGCTGAGGAACACCCAGAAAATCACATGATTCTTGACTAATCTGAATCACAATTAGTTTTTTATGTTGTTGGTTGTTTGTTTTATCATGAAATGTAAATGTGCTTATCAGTTTGAGAAGTCACTAAACAGAATGTATTTAAAAATATTCAGGTATATGTAAGATTAATGTTTAGTGAATGGAGGGTCTATGATTTGAATAATAAATTTTTGGATGGAATTTCATCTAATGCATTTATTATTTAAGTGCTAATTAAATAAAATATAATTATTCTTGAAATCCAGTCAAAATAAGAATACCATGTACCTTTTCACAAGTCATCACATATATATATATATATATATATATATATATATATATATATATATATATATATATATATATATATAGGACTACATGAAGGAAAGGAATATTCTAAACAATATTCTAAATAGATTTTGCTTCATGACTAAAAGAAGAAATATGACCCCAAATGTACATCTTGAGAAAAGATGTTGATTAAATGTTAACAGTAAATTAAAAAAAAAAAAATCCTATATCTCCAATTAAACTCTAGGTATCATGTACAAATTACAAGTATACCCACGATGAAAGATAAGAGAGTTCTGCAGAGAAAAAAGAGAAAAGGAGATACCAAAAAAGGAGTAGGAATAAGATTCTATGAAACTCAAGAGAGCTTCTATCCTAATGATTTTCCAGCCCTCCCTTCCAGAACGTGATGACACTGGTTGCTTGGGTTCTAGGAGAGTAACAAGCATTGTGGTTGTGCCTTCAACTCCTTCCTATTGTCTGGTGCTTCACCATTGGAAGCTTTCAGTGGTAAGTACCCTCCTTGACACTGGGCACAAGCCATTCTACACGTGTCACTCCACTGGCAACAATGGTTGGTGGGCATGATGAGCACATAACCTAAGAAGGACCAATTAGTGAGTCATCTTGGAGATTAGGTAGAGAGGAGATAATTTCCCTGATTCTGATTGCTGAGATGTGTAGATATGAGACTTGGAACTACTGCCAGCATTTTCTACCAAGAGGGAATCCTGCCTGAAGATAAAGCAAACATAGATAAGGACAGAACCATAAGCAATGCAAAGAAAAAGCCAGATCCCTGACCAAGTATATCTAAGTGCGCCAACTCCTGGGCTTGTTCAACCACTTAGATGAACCATTAAATCTCTTCTATTGTTAAAACACCTTGAGTTGAGTTATTACCAACCAAAAGAATCCGAACTGACAAACAAGTTTCCTTAACTTGCACGAAAAGAGACTTAAGCAATGTTGAATAAGACAACCTTATCTACAGATTTATAGATCTAGATAACAAACATCTCCCATTCGCATCTGGTAGTCCAGCAAATCACACAGAAGGAATGAAAACTTGTATTTAACCAGCCAGAAATCATCAAATCTGAATAACAAACAATAATGATTCATTTGATTTTTTCAATGAATGGTATAAAAGGGTGGTTTTGAAGAAAATATTCAGTGAGTTTAAATTAAAAATTTAATCTTTTTTCCCTATCGCTAGTATTTTTATAAAGAGTTCAGCAACACTGAGGTCAGAGATGTAATCTTTAGATGAATTATGTAATAGATTTTATGATGCTGCCAAATTCTTATACAATTGCCAGATAGATATTTTCTTTAATATTACAAACTTTCAGTATAGAGTTCGGTATAATTGTTGCAATCAACATATCTAAAATGACTTTGGTATTTTCCTTAACCCCTAAATCCCTGTAATTAATCAAGACACAGTCTTGAAGTTAACATAAAGAATAAGAGTATCATTATGCTAAACAATGGATTAGCTGCAAAAATATACATTTTTTTTGTCAGTAATCAGTAATTACAGTTACTGATATGGCTATGTGAACATACACCTTCATTTTCACTTAAATCAGAGCTTCTCAAAACAACATCACAGCTTTGAAAATACTGAAAGTTAAAGCTTTTTGACTTCTTGGTGTTTGACTTCTATAGCCCAAGCTTGCCAAGTTGTCATGGCAACTTTTTTTCAAAGAGGAAGACAATTTATTGTTTACCTAGGAATTTAGAGACAAAAGTTGTTAAATTCCTGGGAGAGGTGTTTGGCTCAGTTATTCAGGAAAGCCATAAAACAGATGTCTCAAAAATATGACATCTTAGCACTACTAAATTATTCAAACCATATCTTGTCCTTTATAGGAGTAATGGCTCTTAAAGCTTTGCCAAAAGCCACTTGAGGCACAAAGATTTTCCTATTCTGCTCAAAAGCAAACTACTTCTTTCTTTCTTTTTTTTTTTTCTTGCAAACTATTTCTAACATCATAAAAAATAAAACAAAACACTACTGTGATATGCCTACTTGCCAATTCATTTAGGAAACCAACTGTTACTGAAAGTAGATGGCACAATAGGTAGCTATAAATCCTATAAATCCATGCTTTTCAAACATGTCTGGAATTGTACAGCTGTAAACAGAGGACATACACCAAAAACACAGAGAAAAAGTCTTTGTAACTGTAGCCTAACCATTCTGCAACAATCAGTTTACACAATTTCTAACCCAAAGGTTGTCTTCTCTTCCATCATGGGTGTTAAGTTGATTTTATGTTGAATAGTTCTTATGGATGCCTCACATTGCCTATGTAGTAATAGCATTTGAACTCTAAATTCATTTCATTAAGAATTTTTTTTAAAAAATCAAGAATATATTGTATGAACATCACTGTGCTAGTCATTTGAAATATATGGATATATAAAACATAGTCAAAGTTCTCAGGTAAAGTTATTCAGCATTTAATCAATCAGTTACCTTTCAAAGATAGTTTCATAATAAATAAAGAAATATTATAATTTGAATGGTTCTTGCCAGGTATTAATATACATAATATAATGTAATGTACTGTAACCAAATATGTTACATTCTTATATAAATGATTTCACAAGGGCCATATAGTACATTTAAAGGTAAAGCTATTTAAAAATATTACTTGTCTATATAAAACTCCTCAAAAACAAAGAGTTAAAAAACAGTGATCTAAAAAAATCATGTTGCTATAAGAAACCAAAGGACATGATCAAATAACAAAAGGAGAAAAAGAGTGAGCTGGCAATACTTTTCTCAACTACATTAGAAGGAGGTGACCTACAGGGAATGTGGTGTAGGAAGATAGGTCATATGAGTGTCTCTGTTAATAAAAAGCCAGTGAGAGTATTTAGCTTTCTTTCACTGGGTTGCCAAAAAATGAAATTAGACCAACATATTTAAGCACATTTGAAAAGCATATGAACAGAATATAAAGGATTATTAAATTAGCCCCACACAATTTCAGCACGATAGGAGCAATTACATATTATCTTCAAATAGCCTTCAATATACATCAGCAAGTACTACAACAATACCCTCTTCAGACACTCAGAACAATTACATGGGATACAATTAAATTTACTGTTATGGTGTCAGAAGAATTAAAATCAGTTCCTCTATCTCCTGTTGATTATATCAGATTATTGCACCAGTTCTCATTATGCATATCTTTTACGTATCTTCAGTTTCTCACAGATGCCTTTGCTATTTCTTTAAGGATTTTTACCTACTTGATCAATTTGCAGCATGGTCTATCCCCCTAGAAATATCTTGTCCATGACTCTTTGGTAGGTATTATTTATTTTATCGGTTCTTCACAAGAATTTAGTTAAGTGACACCCAAGAATGTAGGATTAGTTGGTGTGTGTGTGTGTGTGTGTGTGTGTGTGAATTTATCGTGAGGTCAGATTACTATGTGGCATATAAAATATGGGATTCCAGCAATATTTCCATCATAAAACAGTTTTCATTTTCCCAGTAACTGTTTCTCTTAGATGAGATCATCTCTCATGCTATGCAAAGAGAGGTAAACTGTATGGCCAAGGGAGCATAACACATTTATGATCTTTCAAAATAATAACAAAATCAAAGCTCTATAATTCAATTAAGTTATTGCCTACATCTCCAGGCATTTTGGAATGTGTTGGTATGTGTTTGTGTTGATTCATTTATTAAATGAAACAAATAGTATTTTCTACCTGGGTATATTTTATCCAGTATACTTTAATTTGCTCCTGGTAGAAACTTTCAACCTTTTCAAGAATAAACCTGCGAGAGTATTTCCAGTCTTAGAGTGGTGAAAAAGCACAGACCAGAGAGAGAATCCGGGGCAGTTTTGAGTGAATTAACATCTCAATTTATCTTTTATAAATACAAGCAAGTGATGGCCAATCATACAGTGGTTGCTAAAGAGGTGCACTGCCAAATTACAAGGGATCTCTGAAGGCTCCAAAAACTTAGGGAAAAAATGCATGCATGAAAAAAGTTTAAAAATATGTATGAAACTTCTATTAAAAAGCTCAAAATTAGCATTAGAATAACATAACTCAAAGGATATTTGGGTTGAAGTACAGCTTCTACCTCTAAATAGTCACTGTAAATTCTGGACTTTATATAAAGAATTCAACTAGGTGTCTCTTAAAATTCCTTTCAGCTAAGGTTCTGAGATTCTAAAGCCACAAGGCAAATGGGAAGAAACTGCTAGGGGTGAGTGAGTCAGAAGACTTTGCATTATTTAAGTGATACCCACCAAAAGAAATATAAGTGTGCAGTTTGAAGAACCAACACAGGTAGCTAGTTATAGTAACTGTATAGTATAGTACCATTTCAATAGGTACTTAATCATCCTTGTTGGTAAGTTGTAGATTGGCCCCAAGACTGGAGGCAAATTAACAGACTTGTTTCAAGGAGTGTACGAATCCCTGGGAACACTATGCGTTATCTGTGCAAACTAAAAAAATCACAGGTCTTGTATTTGTGTGCATTATTTTTCAAATGCACAATATATTGTGATGCATAAAATGTGTGATCATTTTACAGTTACTGAATTTCTCTATAATTCTTGGTGTATTTTTCCAGTCAACTGGAAAGAAACAACAATGGTGTGAGGGACCATAAAACATTCTGATAATCAAAAAAGACAATCATAATTTATATGGACATTTCTATTTTAGATGTAGCATTCATGATGGGGCAGGAACTCAGACACTATAAACATACTGTCTTAGTCCGCTCAGGCTGCCATAACAAAAGACCATAGACTGAGTGGCTTAAAAAACAAAAATTTATTTCTCACAGTTTTGGAATCTGGGAAGCCTAAGATCAAGGTTCTGGCTGATTTGGTTTTTGTGAAAGCTCTCTTCCTGGCTTGTAGATGGTTGCCTTCTCGCTATGTCCTCAAAGGGCCAAGAGAAAGTTCTTTAGTGTCTCCCCCTCCTCTTATAAGGATACCAATCCCATAGCGCCCACCCTTATGACCTCATTAAATCTTAATTACCTCCTAAAGGCCCTATCTCCAAATATAACCACATGGGGGTTAGGGCTTCAACATATGGATTTAGGGAAGACAGAATTCAGTCCATAGCACATACAGATAGTTCCTTTATTAAGTTTGGATTTGTAAGAAAGCCCTAGATTTATTGCCTTTGAAAATTCATGTCATTCTCTAGTGCTAATCAAAATTGCCACTCAAGCTTTCTAATATAGGAGGGCTTTTTGAAAATCCATGCAGTTCTCTAGCTTGGCCTATTTCTTAGAAAAAAAATTGAGATATTTATAATTTTACAAGAATTATGGAAAATTTTACTCTGGAGCAACTTCTAAAAATTATAACTCAGTTGACAATTTTCACACAACCAACATTTGTGGAAAAGTTGGGTAATTTCCCCCTATGAACTGGTCAATCTCACTTCAAAGGTAGCTGTTACTGTTCCCACAAACACTGGGCTTGACACAGCCACCCCTTCCATTTCATCCTCCCCACCACATGCCACACCAGCCCTACTAGCTCTCCTGGTGTCCCATGAGTACGCTATGTGCCCTGACACCATACTGTTCACCTGCTCTTTTATGCACCTGGGATGATCCTCCCCTATTCTGTCATGCTTTAATTCTTAGTCTGCTTTAATTTCCTTTGTAACTTTTATCATTGGACTTCAAAAAAAAAATTATTGCCTCCCCCTCCTCCCCGTTTAAAATATCTCTCCCTCTCTTTATTGGGTTCACTGCTGTAGTCTAGATAGTAAACATTGGTACATGATAGATAATATATAGATTTGTAAGTTTTAGACCTTCTTTATATTTTTCAAGGCTATTTACTTCGGCTTTATTACCTCCTAGAAAAGATGTTACAGTGGTGGATTCTTCTTAACAGCAAGGAAGAAGTAAAAACTCATACACAAACCAATCCAATTTATTTATAAATATATTTTATTCACTATCCAGTTTATTATTCTTGAAATTTCCATGCCCTATTACAAAACCCCTCAAGCCACCTCTATCAGTGGTTATTGCTGGGTAACAAACAACCCCCAAATTTGGTGGCCTGAAACAACCATTCATTTGTTTAGGACTGGGTGCAGCTGGGCATTGCTTCTGTCCTACACGGTGTCAGTTGGGATCACTGATGGTTTGTGGCCAGTTCTCATGTCGGCTGGGGACTGGCTGCTTCCACATGGACTTGGCCACATGTTTAGGGTCTCTCTCTCACTGTGACATCTCATTCCCAAGGAGACCAGATTGGGCTTATTCCCAAGCTGAAAGAATCCAAGCAAGTGAGAGCGGAAGCTGCAAGTTTCTGGAGGCATTGCTTAGAAGGTGCTTAATGTGACTTCCATCCCATCATTTGATCAGAACAAGTTACAAAGCATGTCCTGGGTTCAAGAGGTGAGAAGATAGATCCTACCTCTTTATGGGATAAACTGTAGGAATTTGGGGCCATTTTTAACCCATCATGCCATGCAAATTTTCTGTGCCTGAGTGGTTGAGCTGTTTTGCTAAGTATAAATAAACAGTTACTTTGACCCCTCTAGGAGATACTGTATCATTTCCACTTCAGTTGAGAGACCATTTTGACAATACCTGTGGGTAGCTTCAATTAAAAAAAAAAAAAAATCTGTAGTTGCTTTCATTTAGCATAGACGTACTTTTAACAATGTAAATCTTCCTATTGTTTTCTAAATAAGAATTTTAAAAGCCCATTTCAAATGATAAATTCTTCCAGGACCACATTTTAGAAGAAGGAAAATCTTGTTGCCAACTCACTTAACTTTAGGTAGCTGATGTACAGGTCAAACAAGGGCAGAACAAAGGGAGAGAGGCTGCAATAGTTTCATGAGCCATTAAAAATAAAGAAGCAAAAAGAAAAGCACAATCTGTTGCAGTTTTGTTTTAAAATTACCAATTCTAGATTCAAACAAATATTTTCATAATATGGTTTTGCTGACTTTGCAGAAAGGCTCCCTCTCAGATCTATAAAGCTGGTATTTATACCTTGCAATAAAATTACAAGATAGCTTAGGAGAGATTTTATTTCAGTGCAGTCTGAGAAGCATGCTTTCCTTTTTTGCTTCTGTCTTACAAAATCACACAAGGGAAAATCAATGTTATGAGCTTCTCACTTTCCTAAGAACTAGATGGAAAGTGTAAGAAAAATGCATGGAGGTCAAATATTCAAGTGAACATAGTCTAATGTAGGAAGATGCTATAAAACAGCCTATTTATTTACAACCATTTCTTTTAGATATCACTCATACAAGCTAACAAGTATTTATGATGCACTGATTATGTATGTGGAGGTCTTCAGCTGATGGCTGTGAAGGGCAAAAGATGTTTATGATATACTCCTTGCTCTCCAGAAACCTGCAACAGAGTGACATAATGCAGGTACTCAAATCTCTCTACTCCAGACCAGCATAAGATAAAGGCTGTACTAATGGCAGCTTCAGTTCTATAAGCCTTCTCAGGAGGAAAAAATCTCATTCAGTTTTAGTGATAAAATATAGGGCTCATAGAAGTCATGATATTTAATCTGGGCCTTGAGGAATTAATTGAGAGGGCGATTTGGCTCAGAGGGACTGGTCTGAACCCAGGGGAATGAGCAGAAAAATACTAATAAGATTACAGAAAATAACTAGAAAAACAGACACATATAGGGGAGTAATGTGAAGTGAGTGCAGTTAGATATGTAGAATTTTGATTGCACAAACCTTTGAACATCAATCTGGAAAGTCTGAATTTGATTCTGTGTAAAATGAGAGTCTTGGAAGTAATGGATTAAGTGTAGACTTAGATGGAACAATCTAGAATATAGGATGGACTGGAGAAGGGAGAGATTAGAATCATACATTGGTTTGGAAGCTATAATAAGAATAAAGAGTAAAAGAATAAAAATTAATTAACTAATTATTTTCTGAAAAAGAATAAAAGAATCAAGAACAAAATCCTAACAGCTCAACCAGGTTACTAAGAGGGAAAACAAAAGGGAAGAGGCTGTTGTGAGAAAGACTGAAGAATCCAAAAGACTTGCCAGTATTTAAGAGGGAGAAGAACACTCAAAAATGACCCTGCAGCATTTAATCAGGATAACTGGGACAGCCTGGATGGTTGAGAGTAACTATGCCAGTTAACATTTTAAAGTGGAACTTAGCATATCTACATGTCATTATAAATGCTAACTAACAAATATAGGAAAATAAATATCACTTATATATTTATATATTTATTTATAAATAAATATAAATTTCCAGATACAGTGCATACCAATGGTCACAGAACAAGGCCTTAGGAGTAACCAGATGTTAATTGAGAAGCCCTCCCATATTCAAGTAACACCTGTATTTCTATCTTTCTCTCAGTGAGTACTCGAATAAGCGCTCAACGGAGGACAATGCTGTGAGCTAATGAATGCCCTTGAACTGTAGCAGTGGTTCCCAAACTTGTCTGCACATTAGAATCAATTGGAGATCTTTTATAAATTTCACAGCCCAGATCATACTCCAGACCAGTTAAATCAGAATCCGGGCTGGGTGCAGTGTGATCCCAACGTGCAGACACATCTGGGAAACATCACCTATTAGCTGAAATTTCCAATTTGTAACTGAATATGTTCTATATCTATATGATCATACCAAAACCAAGGCTTTAGAAATATATAAAAAAATTCAACTTATCCTTAGAGAGTTTACCAAAATTTAAGAATTTCACTTTTTAAAATGTTGAGCTTAGTACTTTCCAAAGCACACACAGTAAGGTTTACATTCCAGAGAACTGTAGGAATAATAAATAGCCTTTCATCTGTTTTGGAAATGATGATCCTTAAAGTTCCAGTGTTGAAGTCGATCTCAATAAAGAAGGCTGAGTCCAGATTTCTATTCCTTAATGGATATGAGATCTGGAGAATTTCTGATTTCTCTGATCTGGAGCTTTCTGAATGTTTCATAGGTTGCATCTGTACATGTCCCAAATAGTATAAATTTGGAATCCTCATATCATGGTTTTGGATGCATTCATTTGACATACAATTTTATGTGTCATCGTCCCCCTCTCCCCCGCCCCCTCCACCTGGTGTACTAGCTTTGAAACAAGTATCAAGATAAAGCAGCTTCAAAAATGCAATAAATGTGCTGCATCAATCACTTTGAGATATCAACACAATTTTAAAGAGCATTAGTCAGTCTGCAAGCATAATCATCAGGCTTTGCATAAACACGCAGTGCAGAGAATGAAGCAGTGGTAAACTGAACGTGACTATACCAAACACAATACTAATTGTAAGTAGCACTCGGTGGAAAGAGGTTAGATTTAGCTATGGAAGTTTAACATTATGCATTTTTAATCATTATACCTGATCCACACAAAAAACACAAATTGAGCCATTTTCCTGAAATGATACCACTTTACTTAATTTTTTCTTTTCTTTGACAAGATTAGACACGTGACTGAAGTGACCAGTTCTCTCTTGTCTTTGGCATTTGAGGGCCTGGGGTGGACACTCACAGAGAAGCTGCCTTCTTCTGTTCCCAGGTGTTTGCTTCAAATATCAACCAGCTGCCTTTTTAGATTAAATACCTTTCCCTTTGATATTAGGACATTAAAAACATTTATTCAGGAGACTTTTGTTTTAAAAAGTATATAGTAAACAAAACTGACACAGTTCCTGCATTTATGCTGTTTACAGTCTAGTGGGAGACACAGGCATTAAGTGATTGTATTAATAACAAACCCTAGGGCCACTTGATTTACTTTTGTATCTCAAATGAAAAGTTCAGAAGAAACCAGGACAGGAACTCTTACTTGAATGTTCTTACGTTAGAAGTCTACATATATCAGATACTTCTATAAGTAGAGAATTTCCATATGCTCATGGATTTCCTCTGCCTGGGCTTAGATATCCAAGTAGTTCTCTTCACTGATCTACACTGTGCATAAACGTTGCTTAGAAGTAATCACCAGTTAATATTTTGAATTCAGTTAATCTGTAGATAAAATTCAGAACAGAATACTGCTTAATGGTTAAAACATTAAAAAACAACCTGGGTTAAAAAAATGAAAAGAGCTTATGTCAAAGTTATCTTTGGGTTTTACTCTGGAAGGAACATGATTATTCCAGAGACTAAGGAGACAATGGGGAAAGGGATTGGGAAAAAAATTCTTAGGTTCACTCAGAGAGCAAAGAATGTAATAAACATTCCAATGAATCAGACTAGTGAGAACAGGTGTGAACAAACAACACATCAGTGTTCTGTTACAACTAGTATAAAATCCAAAGTTCAATCCAGGTCTTTGCATTAGGCTATGTTGACCTGATGATTTATAAGTAAGCAGTCCACTAGGTAGGGCATAGTTCCCCAAATCCAATACAAATTTGGTCCCCTGATGTAGTGGAGACTTTACATAACTCATGATGGCCTAGAGGTTTTTGTTGCAAAAAATGCCAACAATGGTTTGCAAAACATGTAGAGGAATAACAGGCATAATTTTTAAAGCCGAGGAAGAAAAACCAACAGATTGCCTTGAAAACGGAAAGTGACCGGTTCCCCCAGAATATTTTATTAAGCAATAAAATCATTAGCTGGTTAATCTTTTAAATAGAGGAGTTTTGGAAAGTGGCTACCTAAAAATAACCTGTTTGCATACTTTTCAAAGTATTTATGATAGAGACAAAAATGTTAGATCCACAGAAAAGAATTCATAATACAGTGGTTCTCAAAGAATAAAATGTGAAAAAGACAAAGATAACTTGATGAGTTTTTTAAAAAGATACATTTGGTTATTCACCTATCATTTACTCTAATATCATGTTCTATTTCTTGTTAATGCTTTCTTTTTCTGAAAAGATAGGGTTTGTAGATAATGCATATTTTTAAATGCCATTAATTTGCAAATGAATGAAAACATTGAGTCTTTTTTTTTCCATTTTGGTTTTATGATATCTGACTTCCAGAGGCCACTGCCACAGTGCTTTTTCCCTTCCTCTTCGGAGGTAGATGAGAACATCTTTAAAGACTCGAAAATATTGGTCGTAAAACTGCTGAGCTAAAGCCTAGAGAATTTCTCATACTCTGACGAAGTGTAAGGTACTCACAAGGACTCTAGGAAAGTTGCATGGTTTCCATCTTCAAAGCTGAACTCCCTCCCACTTCCCCTGGAAGCGATAATAATGAATCTAGCAAATGAGTATTTGCATGTGCTTTACAGTTCTGTTTCTTGGTACAGGGCTCTAAAGAACTCCTAAGGTCACTCTGCTGCTTATGAGTGGCTGAAGGGCTATTGTGCAGGCACAGAGAGCTGCAGTGACCTCCTCAGAGCAGGGATGTGGGTGGCAGAGTTTATTTACATATTACTGATCTTCTAATCCTTTTTCCAGGAAGCAGCCTCTGAGGGTCCTCTGGGGATCAAGCTGTTCCTAGTACAAATAATGCCCAGGAAGTGCACTGGGCCCCAGAGAAATGCAAACTCCCTTAAAGGGCTTTCAAAGATCTCTGGGCTTGGACTTGAGCCTCAGGCTCCAGGTTCTTCCTAGGCCAGTCTCTCCCTGACCAATTTATAAATACATTTATAAAGTCTAAATAAGTTTATACGATTTTCCCAATAGTAAGTTGAGGGACAGTTGCTAGTCTGCTACATTACAGTTTTATGACAAATTCCTGCTGAGTACAACTGTGAGTTCAGCATTTTAATAAAAAATGAAATAAAATGTGGCTAGAGGAGAAAGATCTAAATGGTTGAGGTCTTGTAGGTCAAGTCATGTGAGAAATCAATGGGGAAGAGTCCACTGGATGACAAAGAGAAACTGGATTGACTTTGCCCAAAGGTCAGAAGGACGATTCATCTGTGAATGTTCTGGGGATGAAATATTCAGGCAAGGATGAGAAAACAGTTTAATAAATCAAGATGTCAAAAACAAAATTTATCCTTAAAAAAGGATAAATTCCCATTAGAAGACTTTGAGCAAAGGCTGTTGGGGATGTTATGGATAAGTTTCATGTATTTGGATAAGAAATGCATTTTATAATATCTCAGGTTATTTTGACTATCTTTAACCATATTTCAACTATATTTAGTTTAGCTATATTTAAACTACTTCCTGAAGTAATTGGTGACTAGATAAACAATTTGCTATTTGGGTAAGAAATAACCTGAGATCAATCTGAATTTTCCAAAAAAGACCTAGATTATTTTTTTGCCTTCTTCACCAACTTTCCCTTCTACATTCTGTCTCTGGCATGTACTCATTCATCTGGGTCAGAGCTCTTAGGTCACTATTTACCTTATATGATGTCTCATTCTAAACAAGGCTACCTGGTATACAAGAAGAAAAGTATCATTAATTGATGTTTAATTTTCTCATCAGACATTAATGATTATTGAAGGATGTATGCAATTGTGAGTGATTCTAACCACATGCACAAAATCTGAAGAATTTAGCTATACAATTCAGTTTCCAAAACACTATGGCCAAAGCTTTTAGACCATTAAGGAAATATTGTTTACAAATAATAGACCATGAACATGAATATAAAAAAGAGGTTAAGGAATTTCTCCAGCACCACAAACAGGGAGTTCATATGGATAAAGACAGAGAAAGTGTACACTCTGGTAAACTGAAGTGGCTACTTTTCCTGAAGAGATAAACTATCATGGGTTCACTAGGAAATATGCCATGAGGAAATGGGTGGAAAGAATATACAATATGAGACTTCTATTGCAGGGATCCATGCAGCCAGTCACATGATTGAGGAAGAATAGGATTCTCATCAAGAAAAGAGTAGCTAAGTTCGGATTGGAAGGTTAGGTGTTCAAGTGTTGGAAACTTCATAAGGACCCTTTTTAGAAAATGTCACGTAGTAAATTGTCTCTCCACACCTCCCAGTTATCTTAGTCCACACAGGCTGCCATGATGAAATACCATAGACTGAATGGCTTAAACAACAGAAATTTATTTCTCAGAGTCTGGAGCCTGGAAGTCTGAGATTAGGGTGCCAGTCTGGGCAGATACTGGTTAGAACCCTCTTCCTGACTTGCAAACAGCTGCCTTCTCACTGTGTTCTCACACCGCCTTGCGTTTCCTCAATGTGTACACGTGGAGAAAGAGCTCTGTCCCTCTTGCTCTTCTCATAAGACCACCAATTTTATCAGATTAGGACCCCACCCTTATGAACTCATTTAACCTTAATCACCTCCTAAAAGCCCTATCTTCAAATACAGTTAGACTGGGGATTAGGGCTTCAACATACGACTTGGGGGAGGGGGTACAATTCAGTCCATAGCACCAGGTATCAGTTAGCAGGGACCAAGAGAAAGAGCTGCAGCATGGTGGTGCATGGGGAAGGGTTGGCTGGCATCAGGAGCCAGAAACAGGGGATGCGAGTCCTTATCCTGGCTCTGCCAATAATCTAAGCTGAACCCAGCTACTTCATCATACCTCTAAAGTGTTTTGTGTAAGATACCACTTATATCTGTTGCAACTGCTACAAAATTGAAAAGAAATGCAAAGTCTCACACTAAAAGTCTCCCCTCCCCCAGTTATTTGATTGAGTTTCTTTCTCTTTTTCCTCCAAATCTATCTGCAAATTAGAAATGCTGTGGTTATTTTATACATATGCAATACTACTGAATGATCATACAGTCATACAGTTTAATCCATTTGTTATTTATTTAATTTTTTAGCAAGCTAGTTATAGACATAGACCAGAGCACACTTCTGTCTTATTAAAAGTTGAATGTATTGCCAATGTTTCAAATCACTTTGACTTTCTAAATTCATCTCACTGGTAAATCTAAAATGTTTCAGTCTTCCAGGAAAAACAAATGAAGATGATTACTTGAAGAAATGTCATTGTTTAAATTACAATACTTATATGTAATTAATCGAATATATAAAAGTTTTTCTCATTATGTCTAAATACTTTTGAAAACTTGGAATATTGAATCAATCATAACCGAACAGTATATTTCCCATGACTCCAATTTCGTACACTGTAATATTTCAGAAGAACAGAAAATAATCTTAGAAACATTCTTCAAAATAACCAGTGAAGGTGAGACCTTTAAAACCATCTTTCACTTCTTGTTTTCAATATCATGTTTACAAGGGACACAATAGGAAGTAGTTCACCAGGACTGTACTTACATAAAATAAGTACAGAAGAAAAGTAGGACAGAAGAGATCTGGAATATATCTCCAAGAATCAGATTATATTTGATTGAATTCAACTCAACACATAGTATGCTTCCTCTGGGGTATACATGAAGGCAACAGTGAGGTGCCTCTGAGAACTTGGAAATAAGATGGCCCTTTGGAAGATGACCTAGTAAGTTTATATTAATTAAGAATGTAATTAGTTATTTGTTTTGTATATAGTGGCAATAGCATCTGGTGGCCCATTGGACAGATGAACCTATGGGCATTTTATTTTACCATCACTGTGTTGGTCCACGTGTGATTAAGAAAAAAAAAAAAAAAAGAATGAACAAACAACTTTTAAGTGTTTGGATATCTCTTGAGAAACTAGAAGATGTGGCATCCTGTGCCCAAATTCCCACATGGCCGCACTCTGCTGCAGCTGGGTAGCAGCTGCCATGGTCCCCATGCCCCATCATTCATTCTCCTATATCTCGGAAGAAATTCCCTTGCAGTAAATCATGCCACATGCGATGATATCTTTTTTTTTAAACTTTTTTGGACTATTGCCACCATGACCCCAAGGGCTCAAATTTGCCAACCAAATGTAAATCCAATGATTGTCTTTAAATATGGGACTGAAGAGTTTCAGATCACTCAGAACCCAATCAAGGCAACTGTAGTAAAATGTCAAGACAACAAACTTGGACTGCGCTAGTAATTTAGAAAGGGGAAACCTAATGTACTTGATGGAATTCGGTTTGGAGAAAGCCTATGTAAAGCGAAAGGGAGTAATCAATTCAAAACAGTGGTTAACACAGCCGTTTTTAAAAACGGAATTCAATTACTTCATGTTAGAAGTAGGCAGATATATAATCCATCAAGAAAATGGGGAGAGAAATTCCAGATTGATCACATCACAGGGGAACTTGGAAATAGGTCTCTCCTGATTCCCTAATAATAATCCCGGGAGGTTAACACATGGATTACTCAATTAAAGGAAGCCTGGGGCCATGGATGATTCATTAAGGAGTAAGTGGGTGCACAACCCTGGAAGGGTCCAGTGTTTTGATGAACCTTACCCCCCCGCCTTTTCTACCTAGATGCCCAATGGCCCCTGCTCATCTAGAAGCACTATAATGCCTGCTGTCACCTGAGAAAGCCCAATTAGCACCCAAGGCAGGTGGCTTAAGATTCACAGCCGTGGTTTCAGGTTTTCTATCACTGGAAGGGACAGAACTCAGTAAGGTGCTTCTTTGTCCTCTGTCTCTGTCTCTTTGCCTCTGTCTCCAGGCATATGTGCTTTTGCAGCATTTCAATGTATGGTTGCCTGAGAGGGGAAGCAGAAAGAAAGGCAGCAAAGTGGATAAAAACAGCCCCAGCAGAAGCAAAGTGACTGAAGTTAGAGCAGCAGTGGCAGCAGCTTACTAAAGCCAAGGGGACACTTCTCCTGCAGGTGCACCCTTGCCTCTGCAAAGTGCGGTGGCTTCACTGCTCTGCTCCAGAACGCTACAAAGAGTCATGCTGCTGACACCAGCGCCGCTGCCGCCTCTTACTACTACTATTTTGTATGTGACAGCTTCAAATATAACTCTTCAAAAATACAGTTTAGAGGGGGTAGGGGAGGAAATCTGCGCAGAAGCATGAGCTTCAAACAGGACAAGTAGATAGGGAACTCCAGTGGAAACAAGCCGGGTTTCCAGCTAGGCACCGAAGAGGTATCACTGCTCCTGCACCCGGGGAGAAGGGTTTCTACGCCATGACCATGGGACACTTTCTCGGTAACCACCTTACTTTCCCTCATCCTTCATCTCTTCTTTTGCAGAAGAAAATGGTATTCAGGTCATTTGAGTGTGAAGACAAATTTACTGCCATACAAAGGATCCCAGTGGACAAGCTATAATCACATACCCCACGTCACTATTCGTTTGAATGTGGAAACAGCCAACAAAAACATCAGGCTTTTGATGGTCATCTAGTTCTAGTCCTGTCACATGCTATTTTCCTTACAGTCCTGGCCACAAGTGAGTCTTGGTTTTCTTGGGCAAAAAGGAAGTCAAGTCTCCCTATGCTTCCTGGGTTTTATGTCTAACCCTTAGTTAAATACTATTCTCCTTGCATCCAAAATATTTTACTTCAAATCAATGAATGCTTTATGAACATCAACAAAAGATCCAGCATTGTTTCATCCCTCATGGAGGCTGTAATCTGAGTTAGATTTCCCTAGATTGGGTCTTTTGAAATAGTCTGGTCAATTCTTGGCTATATGGTTTGGAGTGATATCCATGGAGTTTCACTTGCCAAACCCTGCTTTAAATAGAGAGGCCCTTTCACTTATTCTAGAAGAGAATCTACCATATATTTCTCACGTGGCCTTCTAGGAATGGAGACACAGGATAATGATTTCAGACTACACAAGTTGTTAGTGGTAACATGAGCTTCTAGTCAAGAGAAATACTTGGTTGAGAGAAAGGGTAAATTTGCCCGTAAGGGAGAAGAGGGGCCACTGAGATTGAAACAGAGCCAGGTGAACAAGGGTTTTGTGTGCATGTGCTGAAAAAGGGCACAGTTAAGGAAGAGAGAATTGGGGAATCTCATTTGAGCTGCCCCATAATCTTGGGTCCACGGTCGCATCTCCTTTCCAGTTTTCATAATGTCTGATCCTCTTTTTTTTCTTTTGGCAGCACCGAGCAGCTTGCAGGATCTTAGTTCCCCGACCAGGGATCAAACCCGTGCCCCCTGCAGTGGAAGCAAGAAATCCTAACCAATCGACCACCAGGCAATTCCCTTGATCCTCATTATTTCAAAAAGTCCATTATGCTTTGATTTCCTTCATTGTGTCTCATCCTTACCTTCCAGAACAATAATCTAAAGAACATATTTAAAGCTTAAGGCATTCACTGAAGCAAAAGGGAGTCTTGGCCAGTCCTCCAGGTAGCTGTTTAATTTTTATTGTCTCCATGAAAAAAAAAAATACTGGTTTTTGCTCAGAGAAATAAGTGTCTAAGTGTAAGGTAGAAGGGGCTATCCAGCCACCATTTATTTTCCCCCACTGAGGTAATTTTTATTTACAGTGATTAGGAATAATGTACACACATGTATGTGCACACACACACACAAAACATACACACACAAACATACATTTACAAATCACTAAAATTTCTATTTACGGGCTTTGAAAAATATCTATAGTTTATAGCAACCTTGCCTACACGTAAAGATTTTTAAAACCACTACCTACAATGCCAAGTTCTCTGGTTTTTAATTTTGCAACTGCAGCCCAAAGGAAGACAATGATACATTGGTATGGAGGCTACTGGGCAGATGGGAGATCACTGGTGGAAAGCACTGCTAGAAAAAAAAGGATGAGAAAATTAATGTTTGTCCCAGATTCTGCTTCTGTGCTGTCAACCCACTCCTTGCTTTGTTTCAGGGACTGTTTCAAAGTTGGAAATCATTTTCTCTTACCAGATTCTTTATTACCAACACTTTAAAAGTCAATAGACAATCAGGAGGAACAGTTTCACAGTCATTCACCCCTTACTCTAATTTGCATTCACAAGTGATCACCAGCTGGAAAAAAAAAATTCCCTTTGAAGATGTTTAAACATTTTTCTTAAGGAGATAAAAACACAGAGTTTTTTTTCTTTTGTCCTTTTATGCAAATGATTTAAATGCAGAAAATGTCAACCATTCTCCTTTTAATAACAAAGTAAGAAATACACCTTTACAAAGCAAAATTAAAAAAAGAAAATCCTTGAAGTGGCAGTTATGATTGTTCAGCGACTAAACTGCCTGAAGAGAGCATGTCATATACATTTGAAATATGCTCAGACCATAGCAAACCTATTCGATGAGGCAAAATTACATTTTAACCGTCATGGCAAAAGTGATTTTGATTTCTATTTAAGTTCTTTGTGGACCAGTAAGTAATTGAACTGCAGCTGCTTTCTTTCTAAAGTCTTCTGCCTAAATAGAGCTACATTGGATGGGCTGTTGTCAGGAGCAAAGAAGGGGGGCTTTTGAATGTATTGATTATTTTATTTCCTTAGGTTTATGGTGGAAAATATTACTTTCCACAGAGTTTTTAAGGGACAGTGAAAATACAAAGATTTGTCTAAAATTTTTGTTTACCTTTAGAAGATAATTTTTTTTATCACTAGGTCCAATTAGTAACATGAGAAAAATTTCTAATGAATACTTATTATTTTGGCCTGGCACATTTCTGTATTTATTCATAAAGTTGTTTTCTTACTCTTTGAATTGTACCCTTCCCATTTGAATATGACATCCTTCTGTTCTGGTAAAGATTAATCCCATTCACTTGTAAAAATAATAAAGAGATATCTGATTCCTCAATGGACAGAGAAAGATGACAAGTCATTCTTTGTTCAGTTGGTATTTAAGAAAGAGAAAACTGATTGTTTATACTTGATTTTTAAGATAACAGATCATTCTACAACACTATTTACAGCGAACAAATTAACTGTTTTGAGTTTCTTGGAAAGGTTTGTTAGTGTCCCCTGTAAACATTTTCGAAAATGAAATTTTAAATCACCTTCTGCTCTATATTAGTTTTATATGACAGAACAAGTAAAGATTTGCATTCAAATATGAACACTGTGCAAAGCACTATAACCTAAGAAAATTGGACAATATTATAACCTAAAATGTCCTTAGAGAAAAAAATCTGACAATCATAAATCATGACATTCATCTTTGAAAATTATAAAAATGTCCAGAATAGAATTCATGAAACCTTAAAAAGTTAGGCAGTGTTATATTTAAGTGGAAAATCCTATCACAAGACGAAATATTTTTAGTTTTGGAAGTATTTACCTAAAAGACTTCTTTAATAAAAGGTGCTGTGACTAAGTGAAATGTTATTTAAACAGTAAGAAATTTGCTTTGCAAGTTTTCCTTTCAAATGCCTTTGGTGACAAGTGGGATCAGCATTGTGAATGCAAAATAATACGGATAAGATAGATGATTGATAGAGGTGTTGTCTAAAAGGTGAATGTTAGTGTTCTCCATAGCTTTGCTTTTTAAGCTAAAGATTGTGTCAATATATGAAGTTTACAAAAAGAGCTAGAAATTACTTGTAAAAGAGAAATAGTTTCAGCAGTATTTAATCCATTCATTCAATTCAGTGCCATGGATTCCACACTATTATTTCAATTTAATAGCTCAGGCTTGAAATACCATACAGAAAATAGCTCAAAACAACTGTTCCCAAGGGCTGCAAAGTGCAATTCTTCTCTTGTTTCTAGACAGATTCAGACAACTATGCATTGCCGGGACATGAACAGAAAGGTTTTCTTTCAGGGATACACAGAAAGAAAAGTAAGGCAGTCTCTGTTCATTCCGAATGCTAGCCGCCCCTTCTCAAAAGGACCTTTGGCAATTTGATACCTTCCTTAATACAGTACAGGGTGGCACATTAGCAAATTTATCACAAATGCAAAAGCAAAGAATATGAATATGCATATGCATGCTTTGTTATAAAGAGACCTTATCTACCTTAAAACTGCTTCAGAAATATAAGATGAGATAAAAGTCCCCGGAACACTTAGCAAAATATATTATACATCACTGCTTAAGAATAAAAATATACTTTTTTCATACTGTAAGTTTAAATCATCAGGGATTTTTAAACACCTCCTATATATGTAATGGCCCACCTATGTGTAGACCTAATAATGTTTCCATAGAAGTCACAGTACTTGGCAAAGACACATGAGACATCTTTGACAAAGGGCCATAGAAACTTCTGGGTGCCACACAAAATTACAGATAATCATTGTTTATCAGAGTCCTAGTCTTTATTTTTCCAAAACATTGGTACTAAGTTATAGAGTGCACATTAATTTGTTAGATAAAATAAATGGCAAAGACTTGGTGTGATTTAGTGTACTCGGTTGGTGTTTGTTAGTATTTCTAAAATTAAGTAAGTTCACATCATAGGGGCTGGCAGATTCATTATGCGACAAATCTTCACGGGAATAAGGAGTGGCCCCGATACTTCTCCAGATGTAGTAATAAAAATCATATTATTGGCATGACTGTACCAACTCAGACTTATTTAGTCTTTGAGCTACAATCACTTTATTATTCTGTTTCTGATTCTGAAAATATCACATAAAAGACTAGTCTTTAAGGCATAATCCATTAATATAGAACAGGACTGTCCAGTGAGTGACCCCCAAAACTCTCTCTCTGTTGCCCAGAAGCTAGATGGCTGAGAAGAGAAGCTATGCACCTAGCAAGGAGAAGCCAGAGACTGAACGCAACATTCCATGGAAGCTGGCACCCCCAACCCAAGTGCTGCCACTTCCTAAACTGCCGGCAGGCCAGCCTGGGCTGCTTGGTGCTTGACCTTGGGTATGTATTTCCCCTGTGCAATGCTCCTCTCAGACTTGTCCAATACAGAGGAGAAGCAAACAGGACACAGCCCTGCCTGGACCACTGTCCACTGGGGGACACCTCCATGAGCTGCCAGGAGAAGAGGACTCGAGCGCCTGCTGGCTTTTTTGCTCCCGAGTTCCAGCCCATCCTTCACCCTGAGCCCTTTCCTCAACTTGCAAAGACTGGACACATTCTGGACTAGCAAACAATTAGCCTGGTTCTTCAGCAGGATTTTAAAAAATCAATTAGATAAAGATCTAGACCTATTACACTAAATGGTACTATAATTTTGATACTGAAAATAGTAATTTTCATGAAAGTGTATTTTAAATGTCCTGTTGGAAGTTAGCCTGGGGAAAGAAGAAAAATGAGATTGCAAGATGACAAAGTAGAAATTCTACTGGTTAACCTGGTGTTCCCTACATTAGAAGTTCCTTATCACTGCCCTAATTAATGCAAAGAAAGTCAGAGGACATGACGCAGTCCTCATGAATGGCTAGGAAATTGAGGTAGGAAAAACTCAATGCCAGATTCTTATAATTAATCTCAGGGTCCTGGTGAGGGGAGGACCTCTCTTTGTATATGGAGAATGCAAGAATATTACATTATATGATATTTCATATGATATTTCTCTTCGTATATGGAGAATGCAAGAATATTATTCTAAAATATAATTCTTGTTCTAAAAATAAATTATATGACTAACACACAATAATTTTACAACCTGTATGTATCATTCCGAAGACTATTTCCATGCTCTTACCGTAAGCAAATTCAATTAACTAACAGTGAAGCATCATAGAGATAATTCAGTTATTCTTTATGGAACTCTTTGAAATACAGTTATGGATCTTTTTTCATTTTTGTTCCAATAAAGAGCTGACATATCAAGCTAAGAATAATCTATAATTGAGCAGATATATGATACTCTATTTTAATGCTCATTATCTTTTTAGAGGGTGAGCAATAATTGCAGATAATTTCTGCCTGATTTACTATTTTCAGTGGATTTTCTTCTTTGAAAACTAAAAGTCATCATCAATATTCTAAAAGCAAATGAATGGGATTAAATCATAAGTTTGAAACTACGTGTTTTTCCAATTTCCAAAACAAAAGAAGTTGAAACAGATTTTGTTGTCAGTTCACATACAACCTTTGGCAATACAGAGTTGAAGAGATGAGGCCAATTCCCAACCCATATGAGATGGGTGCTTGTCAAGCTTGTAGCAGGCCACACTGCCAGGGAAGGAAATGACCAGGATCTGCAATTGACCCTCAGAATCAAGCAAGCACCAGAAGTTTGGGTAAAACTTCAGTCATCGTGGTTAATATAAGTTATTGATTAGAAATCTAAATATTCCTGAAATTCATATGCTCATCAGTAGCATTCCTCTAACTACTGTCTCATTTTAGCTCACAATAATTCTCATCTAAATTTATTTCATCTTTCCACCCCTTAGATTTTGGCTTTCGGATCCACTCCTCACTCATTTTTTGGGCACCAATACAATCTTGCCTTTCTCTATTTAAAATATTCAGTAGCTTCCAAGTTCCTTCCTGATAAATCCCAAACACCTTAGCATAGCATTAGGAACTGAACATTTGTGTCTCTCCAAAATTCATATGTTGATACCTAACCCCCCAATGTGATGGTACTAGGAGGTGGGATCTTTAGAAAGTGATTAGGTTATAAGGGTAGAGCCTTCATCAGTGGGATTAGTGTCCTTACAAAAGAGATCCCTAGAGAGCTCTCTAGCTCCTTTAGCCATGGGAGGACACAGCAGAAAGACAGTCCCCTATGAACCAGAAAGTGGGGTCTCATCAGACACCAAATCTGCCAGCTCTTTGATTTTGGACTCCCAGCCTACAGAACTGTGACAAATAAATTTGTTGTTTAAGCCACCCAGTCTATGGTATTTTTGTTATAGCAGCCTGAACGGACTAATACACATAGTATAAGGGAGTTTAAAAATCTTGCCCCACTTAGCTTACCAGTGCAAAACTCTCTGGCTAGAAATACCTTGATACCTGGCTACCTTCTAACTCTCTCTCTATGACGTGGTTCAGATGGCACCTTGTCTCTCTTCATTAATCCTGGCTGTCTACAGAATAAGGGTCTTCCTCTGGGTGCTGATTAACTTATGCAGTATTTCTGCTCCTTTTTAATCACATGCTCTCACAACGCTTTCCTTCTCATCTTTTGTGGAAGGCAATCTGACACTTACATGCATTTAGGAAATTTCAATTCATTCGAGTCAAATAAGTGTGCTTCCTCATGATTATCTGAGTATTCCCTTTGCACAGCTTTCTGATTCTGCAGCCATAGATGGATGCCTCTGAAAGTTTAAGATTCCCCTAAGATGGGAATGCTTCATTAAAAAAATCTACAACAGCTTTTCACATTCATAATAAATATAGTAAAAGAACGGTTCAGTATCAGGTGGTACTTTTCTTTCTTTTGAAAAATGTCACAAATCTGCATTATCACATTCTTCTCATCTGTAAGTACTGTCTTCCATGAGTTCACTGAGCAGAACAGTGGCCTGAAGAAAGAATGAGCACAGCAGTATTCTGCAAATTTTCATTATTTCTGTGAAATGAGATGATGTGTCTTATTACTACCCTTTATTTATATTCAGTACTGTTGTTGTCAGATCTCTGAAACTGAGAAAGCGTATCTAGGCTTGAGACACATGAGCAGTAGGAGTTCATTACCTAAGAATATTCTGATGTATTCTCTGTACTGCAAACATACTATGGAGGTTATGCCCACATGGGACATTATGAAATTTGCCTTTGCTTTGTAAAATACCTCAAAGTAACAGCATTCTCTTTTAGATTAAGGATTTGCCAGTGACTTCTTTCCTGTCAAATAGAATACCTAGTTATGAACTGCAATAAAATATTAGAACACACACAATAACCTGTGTGCAGCAATTGGCAATTGATAGCTTTTTAAAGAAATATATTATAGAATTTGTGACAATATGATACAGATACAACTGGCAGTGTGCCGCAGCAGATGATCAAAAAAAGAGTTTTTACATATGCATTTAGTGGAAACACAGTGGATCTGTAGCTTTTAGCTACTTCTATTGCACATATTTGCTAACTATTCTCCACTGTACTTTCCTCAGATATGAACTTTAATGCGATCATGGATGATACAATTGCTAGATATGCCTGCAATTTTTATTTAGTACAAGAATGAGAAATCCACAAGATATGTTGTTGGTAGGCACTGCAATTTAATCTAAGATTTTTCAGAAATTTGTATCCTCGAAACTAATAGCTAAATCTGCTCTGTGCTCTAACTCCTTGCAATGCAAAGTGTGGCCTGTAGTTTAGCCACGTCTGCATCACCGGAGAGGTGCTGGCCTAGCTCACAATGTCTGAGTCAGCTTGGATCATGGAGCTACACTGATATGATCCATAAACCCTATTTTTAATCTTCCCTTCTTCAAGTTATCCAGGTACTTTTGAATCGAAGCCAAAAAAATAAAAATCACACTTGACAATCCTTTTCAGAAACATTTTCATTGTCCCAAGAGAGGGAATATGAAGTTCCAAATACTGGATGTGGAAAAAAACCACACATTTGGTTCCATGTGTTAGAAAGGACTGATTTCTGTAAAGTGAAGAACTGTAAATTACCAACAGCATTACACGGGAATAAGCTGAGGAAACAGCTTTATGAAGACCAATAATTCTCACCAAACACTGCTCAGTCCCTCTCCATCCCATAAGGCGCCCTTGATGCTGCAAGAGCTCCAGCCCAGAAAACGGAAGGGCAGCCAGCAGCGAGGTGGAGATTCACCTGCTGCTCACCCATGCGTGTGTCCCTGGGGTCACGGAATTCACTGAAGGCTGCTCAAGCACGGCCAAGTCATGAATGGAATTCAGTCTAACCTGAAAGTCCCTGAAGCCCTTATATTCCCAAAGTAATTACAAAAAGCATGCTAGTGACTGCTTTTAATACCTACTAATCAGGGGGATGTACTCTTCTTTTGACTTGCCCAGGTGGTTATACATCCACATGAACAGAGGAGGTACAAGAATAAAGGTCTCATGTAAAATAAAATGCAGATCAACAGTGGTACTTGCCAAATGTTGAGTCCCCACTTATTCATCAGGAAATACAAACTATTTCAAAACATCTTTGTATCTTCACGAAAAGAATATGAAAAAAAGAAAACAATGACAACAGCAATGAAACTTCAATTGGAAGATTCTTTAACTGGGATACTAAGTTTTACAATCCCTCCAGTATCTGTTCTTGTGCAGAGCCAGAAAAAATACTGTCACCAAGTTAAGAGAATAACAGTTTTTGTTTATTTTGGGATGAATTTGTGCCAAAATAGTAAATATGCTATTGTCTTTTGTTTTCGTCTTTGTTCAGTGAAAGTGGGATACAAAGTCTAGACAATGGCAGAAGTTGGGGAGAACATGCACAGGAATGCCATTCTGGGTGGTTTAAGTCTCACTGGGATACAAATTATTTTAACAGCCACTGCTACAATCAGGGCTCTCAGGCCAAATAATTCTGATTCCTGACATCGACTCTGGAAGCTTCTAAAAGGCAAAAGCATACACAGTCGTTCATGCTCATTGCTTATATTAAGAAACATAAATCAAAATGCTATTCCTAAAACATAAGAAAAATCTTGTCACGATGCCCAGCACAGAGCAATCACTCTACAACCACTTGCTTCCTTTCTTTCTTATTTCCATTTAACTCAATCGGGCAAAAGTATTTTCCCCAAAAGAGAGGCAATGGTTTTCAAAAATACTATTTCAAGGGCCAGGATAAATAAACTTTACAGAGAAGTTTCAGATGTAGGCTTTTGCTTCCAGAACTAGTGGTGGTGCCGAGGGGTGACTTATGGGACTTTAGATCCCCAATAATCTCCATCAATCCCCAGCACCCCATAAAAATAAACTCAAAATAAAAGCAGTCCTCTTGTTATGAAATCTAGCTTCAAGACGAGTCCCCTTTCAGCCAGATTGAAACCCTGAAGTTACTCTATCGATATTCAGGTGCCACAACTATCCAAAATCATTACATAATCAAACAGCCATTTATTTTTCCTTATATTAGAGGAAGCAAAGCCAAGTAGTAAGGCTAAATCTTGAGAGCTGGGCAGTCCTGGGTTTGAATGCCAGCCCTTTACTCATTAATGAGAGACCTTAGGAAAAATACTCAACCTAAATCGGAAAGTACCCTCATGTTAATCACTGAGATTAGCCAGTGAACCTGGGGATGCAGCTCTCAGCAGGCTGATGTAGGGACTAGACAAGAGGATGACCATCCAGCACCTGGCAGCTCTTAGCACCAAGTGAGCGCTCAGTGAATAGCTCTCTGCATCATCCTTCCTCCTTTTTACTGATTCAAAATCTCTGACATTACATGGTCTCCCTCTATTAAGGTAGAAAAAGAGAAAAACTGGCTGAATAACAAAATCACGGCTATACTAACAACTAGCATTGTATTGATATTTTGAGGAGTGTTAATATATCCCTGAGCAAAAGGATTTTCTATTTTACAAATGATTAGAAAAATTCAGCATCCTGCATGGAGATCACAGAGTTCCAGGAGTCTGTGTTCTCTCCCTTTAATCGCAATAGGTTACTAGTTCTGGGCAGAGAGGAAACATCTCTGCTTCTGTTCAGCTCTCCTTTCTTTATGCTGCACCCTGGCTAAAGAGCAGCCCAGGGAGGAACTGTGTTGCCTACTCTGAGCTGTTACCACGACACTGTTGCCAAAATAGCAGGTACGCTGCAGGAGTCAGAAAAGCCTCTTGCAGATATTATATGACTTCTGCTCCTGGCACATCCTCTGTTGTCTGTTAAGGGCCTGACGGGGGCAGCCAGGGACCACCAGAGCCACAAACTAGCTAAGGAGATGGAGAGGGGTTTTGAAAATCTTCGGGCTCTCACATCAACAGAATCCCAATGGCCTGTGCTTCAGATCTGAAGATTCCTCTCACCATGAGGGAACAAAATGATGCCTTGATACCATCTGCAGAACTATGTCATATCTGTTTCATGAAGTTGAGTTCTTTTCCTAAATAATGAGTATTTCAGGGCAGTAAAAAGAATGCTGCCTGTTTCTTTAAAATAGAAACCTGTTACCTGGGAGATAGTAGGAACTAAACCTTCAGATTGAGAGAATATCCAAACGGACAATGTCCAGACCATGGATACCAACAGAACTCTGACCCCAACCTCTAGAGCAATCAGTCCAGGGAGCCAAAACACAATCCTGGCAGCAATCGGCTCAGAAGGGGCAGGACTTGATTGATAACTGATGGTTTCTCTATTTTTTGTCCCTATGCCCCACTCTGGACCAAGCACAGGAAGCCATATATGTTCCCCAATCACATGAGATGCTCGGCTTCTGACGAGCCCACCTCCAGCTTCTCCAGGCCAACAACCTCTAATCAGAGCGCACCTGGAGCCTTCCCTTTTTTTAACTGATTCCCACTCCCCTGCCTGCTTTTGAGTCTCTGCCAAAGGCAAGTGATAGAGGCTCACTCCCTTGCTACAACAAACTGAATAAATAGCTTCTGTTCTCATTTGAATGGTTTTTGCTTAGTTCCATAAGATTCACTTGTTTGTATCTGTTATATCTAGTATACTAACAAGAGCATATTTTAGGATTTGCAGTGCTAAGGACTATGGAAACTTAAGCAACGCAATACCACCCTTGAGGCCTCTGGGCAACCCCAAAATCTGCCTAGAATGTGCCTTCAGCAGCCTTCCCTACTCACCAAACCCACCTCCAACCGTCCTTCTCTTTCCAACTTGTGGCTCCAATTATCACAAAGAATCATGTACAGTAATAGAGTGACCAACCATCAGTTTGCCCAGATCTGCCCCATTTTAAGCACTGAAAGTTCTACATCCCAGGAAACCCCTCAGTCCCAGGTAAACTGGGACAGTTGCTCACCATACAAGACTCCTCATCATGCCGTGCTGTTCTAAGACTCAGCCTTTGCAGATGTAACTCGTTCTGCCAGCAATCTTCTCTTTTACCCTCGACAAATTATCAACCTGGTGAGCTCCTCTCAATCTGCCGAGCCCGAGCCTAAATGCCCACTCCTAGGCCTCTTTGACAAGAGCCCATCCCCTAATCCCAAGCAGATGATCACCCCCTCCTCTATGCCACACTGGCCTGTATATACTTTTGTGCATATCACGCGGCATAGGGATGATTTGGTTATGGCGTTCGGACTTTCTGACGCTGTTACACAATTATCTCCCTGCAGGCAGGAGATGTACTGTATTTCCCTTTGTGTCTCCTCACGGTCACCATCACACCAAGCCCATGTTTGTCTGTTTCCTGAGTAAGTGAATTTGTGGGTGATTAAATGGCTTAGCTATTAGTTATTTATTTGTTTAACATAATTATAATTACTTATTGAATTCTTGAATATTAACAAATTAATTATTTATTAATGAATTAAACTGATTCTCTACAATAAAAGTCCAAAAGTTCCAGATTGAGCCAAAGGGACAGCTTATAAATATTGATATATATGTGGAAGTTGGGTGCCGTATAAGAAATATACTTATTAATCCATTTCAATTACCCAGATTATTGACCTACCTCAATCTGGGTGGTGTTGTCCTGCCCATCATCCAGGAGCAGGTCTGTGAAGCCTCTGGGCTCTGGGGAGTCTTGGCCCAGGCTGGCTCGGTTTGAGTCTACCGCCTTGAGAGAATCCAAGTGCCTTTTCCACCGGTGGCTGAATGCATGTGAATCCACCTCCACCTCCTCTTCTGTTTGTGGGAAGGTCTGAGCAACCTGATAGTGCCAATCTGTTTGAAAAAAAAAAAAAAAAAATGATTTACCATCTGTTATGCGTCATTTGCATGCTTTCTAATAGAGAAGAAAAATATTCTGCTAGTCATAAGAAGAGGAAACTAACTCATAACAGTGAAATCTGTTTAACTGTAATATTTTTGAGTTGGTGTGAATATCTCTGAGTAGAACACGATTTTAGGACACACCATGATAAGCCATGACAATGGTTAATGTGCAGATCCAGCAGAGTCCCTAAAACAGATGCGCAGCCCTAAAGTAATGCACTTTTATTCCCTTCCTTGCCTGCCCTCCACACACACACTTCATAAACATTCTCTAGTGGTTCTGAGAAAACAAACTACAATCCAAGCAAAGGAATGAAACTAAGTGATTCCCAGCACATTTGAAAATACAAATCAGACGTTAATAACTTGTGAGTTTATATTATTTCATGTGAATTATGCTGGGCAGCAGAGAGAAAACAGAGCATTTGAACGGGTTAAATAATACATGGAATGACCTTCGTGCAAACGTGCTAACCTGCCTTGTAGCTCACAAGTCAGACTTGGTTCATTGCCGAACTCATTTAATAAGCCACGTCCTCGGGAGGCATCACAAATGCTCTTGTTCAGTTGAGCTGTTCTCACCTCGGAATCTTGTCAGGGTGGTAAAGGATGACAGTGATAGGCACTTAGAGAAATGGATGGGAAGGCAAGGAGATCAAATCACAAAGGTATTTTAAAGCCATCTGCAGGGACTGGCCTTGCTGACCCAGCTCATTCTGCTACTACAGGAGGGAAAATTAGATTTAATCATTACTCCTAGTCTTTCATTTCAGTGGGTCAGCAGGGGAAGGTGTTCCACAAGTATGGGAAATTCAGTGTCTGACCAAGAACAGTTCTCCTCTAGGCAACTATTACCAAAAGATACGAATTGACAGGCTTTATAACTGGCAGGATATGGGTTCAAAAAGGGCTAAGAGAGCAGTGATTTAATTACAGCTGTGAGGTTCCCATCAATACAAGAACGTTCCAAGAAACAAAAATGTATTTAATGAAGCTTATAATACCATTAAATCAGTTACTTAGAACTCTAATAACCAAGTTAAGGCTACCACTACTAATCACATGCAAATGGTCTAAAATACCTCCCTTTGAACTCAGAAAGATGCTAATCATTCTTCTAGAGGGGCTATTCTTTGATTTCACTGTGAATTTAAATGATCTGCCACTGCCTAAAGGCTTATTGGATACAGTCTAGAGTGATGCACTACCACAGTGTTGGCAATCTAGACTTTTCCATGGGCTTGTAGAATATTAGAGCTTAAAAGAGTCATGGAGATGGAAATGGCCAAAAATTCCACAGAAAGGAGCCCTAGAGCCAGAAAATGTAGCACTGTGCTCAATTCACAGAATAGCTGGTTGTAAGGCTAGGAAAAAACTCAGGTACATAGAGGATTGATCATGGTCCCCTCCCACCTTCCACACAGTAAATGTTCAATATGTATGTCTAATGAGTATTTTACAGAAAATGTTTCTTTTTTGTTTGTTTGTTATAAATTTATTTATTTTTGGCTGCATTGGGTCTTCGTTGAGGTGCGCGGGCTTCCCATTGCGATGGCTTCTCTTGTTGCGGAACACGGGCTCTAGGCATGCGGGCTTCAGTAGTTGTGGCATGCGAGCTCAATAGTTGTGGCTCTGGGGCGCAGGCTCAGTAGTTGTGGTGCACGGGCTTAGTTGCTCTGCAGCATGTGGGATCTTCCCGGACCAGAGCTCAAACCCGTGTCCCTTGCATTGGCAGGCAGATTCTTAACCACTGCACCACCAGGGAAGGCCCGAAAATTTTTCTTTTTTAAGGTGTTGTCCCCACTGGACATTGAATAATGCTCAATAAATGTTTGTTGACTGACTAAAAGAATGAATAAGTTGTAGACAGTCTCTTTGGAGCAAAAATGATAGGACCAGGCACAATTAAGTATGGAAGAAATACTGTACAAGGATTCAGGAGACCTGGGGTAGAATTCTTTCTGTTAGGTTTGCTGAATAGGGGATATTGCATAATTTACAAAACTCTCTGTGCTTTAGTTACCCTATAT
The DNA here is from genome assembly GCF_965194805.1 of Balaenoptera borealis. Lineage (NCBI taxonomy): Eukaryota > Metazoa > Chordata > Mammalia > Artiodactyla > Balaenopteridae > Balaenoptera > Balaenoptera borealis. The sequence goes on along the minus strand of NC_138866.1, from coordinate 169,934,028 downwards.
TTCAAATGGAAATGAAAATATCTTACCTGCAAAAGCAGACAGCTTTTCCTGAGTATGTGCCAGGCTCTAAGACTTATGATTCTAGGCAAAGCTACATAAAGCAATTTTATTTGCTTTATTTAGATATCCTGCCTCATTACCAAAAATATATGAGGCAGCTTACAACAGAAGTACACAAAAAAGTTTTATAACAACCAGATAAGGCCTCGTAGCACAACACTCAGATTAAACTTTAGAGCTGTGCATTCACCTTGCACTAGGGGTGGCGGCTCTCTGAATACAAACAATCATGTAGGAACAACTGAAAATCTATAGGGTCCTTACTAGAATGTCAGTGAAGATAAGAAAGATAGCAAATATCATGTAGCCAATGGATTAAACAGTCCTAGATATAAAAATATTTTTTTAAAAAAAATCACAGAAAGGGAAAGTCTCCAGCCGGAGGTTTCTCAGTTCTTTATAATGTAAATCAGAAAAAAAAAAACCCGAAATCTCCAAAGAAGTAGTCTTTATTAAAATCTTCAAAACAGAATTTCAACGCAACTGTTGGTTTCTTTAAAATAGATGTTATCATTGGATATTAATTGCCTGATATTAATTTTACCAGTATCCTTTTAGATTTTTATAACGCAGGACAAAACATAGTACTTTTCATGATGCCTGTTAGGCCAGTAACATACCACTAGCCCCTGTGGTCCTGACACAGAGCACAGAGGAGACGAAGTAACTAACACTGGAGGAGCTGTCTGCGGAGGAAGTCTAGTTCTCAGCTTTGATTGCCCTTTCTCATTTCCTCCCTGCCTTCTTACCCTAAGAAGGAGCTTCAAAACTTAGGGAGGATAAAGTCCATATTCCCCACTGCTAAATTAATTAAACAAGGAGGCCATCAGACTGAGGTGGCTCTAATACCCTAGCAGCCTATGTAAGCAAACCCAAACCTGAGCCTGCAGCTGCCTCAAGGTTAAGAAATCAAAACCTAAGGACAACCAGTCACAAACTTACAACTAGACGTTTCTGAATCAGGCAAACACTTAAGTTACAGCCAATCAAATAATTTCCTTGTTTTCTTCTGCCTTTTCTCCATAAAATCTCTCCCCTCGTTGGGGTTCTTGGAGTGCTCCTAACCACTTCTGGTTTGTGCTGCCCCACTGAAATTGATTTTCAGTCAGGTAAACTCTTAAAATGTTGAATATGCCTCAGTTTATCTTTTAACACCGCTTAAGTTGAAATTTGGGAAGTCTGATTAGTGTGTCAAACTCTTGTTTTTGTGATGAACATTCCAACTCATTTTTAGCTAGATTATTGGGGAAGGTGAATTTAACAGACAGGTAGGCCTCCGTATAAAACAAGCATAAATGCTTCCTCTAGCATTTACAAGGGTAAGTCCCCAGGCAGCTGTGGGTTTTGGTGTTTGTTTTTCACTTTTTAGCAGTGTTTTATGATTTTTTTTTTTTTGCTTGCTTTACTGTTGTATTAATTGCTATTACAGCCATTGATGTCCATGATGTCCATGATGGACATGCTTGCTCCTTCTAGAATTTACTACAGTAAACTTTGTAAACTGATTACTCAATCACTTGCTCAAGGCTCTGACTGTAAAGAGTAAACAAAATCTAAGGAAGGAACTGAGGGTTTTCCAATGTGAAAATTTGTGAGCTTCAGTGCCTAGCCTCTGTGAATTTTCTTTGGGCTGCTATTTTATACCTAATTCTTTTTCTCTGGTTAGGTTATGAATAAGCAAGACTACCCAATCATGCATAGAGGAAACATTCCTATTTGCTCATAATTCAGTAGCACATGGTTCATCAAGACTAAAGTATGAAAGTGGCTTAGATTTTTAACCCATTTCAGAATGATTTTTAGAGAAGATAAAACAAGTCAAAAATGGATGTTTTCCAGAAATAAAGACTGAGAAAAACTGTCAAAACCACGGCCTTGTTATCTACATTGTAAATTACTCCTATGCACTTCATGGGCTTTCTAACTCATAAAAATATTTCAAATTATCCTTTAAATCACCACCAAAACAAATCATTCAGAAGAAAGATGAAGGGATATATGTAGTATAATTTTTCCCTTCCCAGCTGTAGTGAAAACAAAAGCAACAGGAGGGATCTTTGAATAGTCTGGTTGAACAGATTGTCTGCTTTCTGTCCACTGTATGTTAATTAAACCACTAATGGAAAACCTTCAAAGATAATTTTCACCAACATATTTTGCTATAGTTGTTAATCACATAGCTCATGGAAACATTAAATATATCTAAGGACTTCCATTTGGATAGAAGGAGAGAAAGCAAAAAGACATATTTTTGTATATTTAATATATAAATTGACCTTAACACATTCTTGAGATATTTTACTTGATAAAAATAGCAGATAAAGTATTATTGAAGAAGGTATTTCATTACATTTCAAATAGACCATCATTATGAAACCCAATAATGTCTAGTTAATCTGAGAGTAAAATAAGAAACTCATGTACATCTTCATATTATTCTTTGCAAACCTTGCAAGTCTCTTTTGTGCTATCATCTACTATAAAATAAAATCATTTAAAATAAAAACAAAAGGGAAGAAAGCTGTTCTGGGTTGGATGTGTTTATATTTGTGTCTTATTCTAATGATTTTATTTAAATACCTTACATTTAGCTAATAGTTGAATGCATCTTTAACTGTATTTCTTGAGTCTTGCATACAAACCGTACATACAATATATGTCGAATGACCAAGGAGTAACCACATAAATTGACATGCATCTTGTGTAATGAGGATCTGTCATGACTGCACCTTTTGACATGCACTTTGGTCTGCACTTCACAAATGAACCAAATCATTCTTGTGGAACCTCTGCAAAAACGTTAAGATTTTTTACGGCAAATAGATTTACCGGCTAGATTCACCTGACAATAGATAAAATTATTCGGCTAAGGTAGACTGCCATATGGCTTCACATCTCAGTTTATTACGGAAATGAAGAGGAAATTCCATACAAATGGTTATATTCTTGGTTCTGTCCAATAATGAACTGTCTATGTAGTGGACTTGGAGGTTTTGACTGATAGCATTACGGAGTAAGATAGCTACAGAAGAGAAAGCAGACAGAATGTTTTGTCAAGAGACATTAAAGTGTTTGAGTGGGACCTGGACATCATTTTCTTGTTAAGCTTCCCACATGATTCTTTGTGTCCCCCTGGTTGAGGACCACTGCCCCGTGCTCTAGTCCTACCACAGGTCATGTCTTCATCATCTCTTGCCTCCTACCTGGTCTTACTTTCTTCAAACTCTACCTTCTCCAACCTTTTCTCCATCTGCTATCAGAGATACCTTTCAGATTTACTCACTTCTCTCTTCTGATTAAAACCTCTAAGGCTCCTTACCACCCACCAAAACTATAAAACACCTCATGCTCTTGTTCTAACCACTCTTCCCTGTCTCTGCCTCCCCCATCATGCTCTATGCTCCCACCACACAGAATTTCTCAATCATCTCTTTACCTGCAGTGAATACCTTTGCATGGCGGAAAGCCCTTCCTCACTCCAGGGCTTTGGGAAATCTCACAACTCCTTCAAGATCCAGTTCAAATACTGTCTTGGTAAATGGAGCCTCCCTTGACTCCTCCAGGCAGGGCTGATTGAGTTTTCTTCTGTAATCCAATAACTCTTTTCACCTGACTCTTTAAACACTTCCAACTATCCCCACTTCAGTGTGAGATTGTGCAGAAAAGAGTTAACACAGCAGGCCTGAGACTGCTATCCTTAGAAAATCTTGTTTGCAAGGTTGGCCCTTGGCTGGTGCCTGGGAGCTAAGATTTGGGGAGGGTTCCCACCATCCCCTGACAGATAAGAGTGGCTCACTGTGGCTATACTGCCTGGGCAAACAATACTGTTTATGCTGACAACCTGCCTTCCTTTTGGGAGTCTGGAATTTTGGTGCACGGTAGACAGAAGGTGGGTATGTGAACAGTTCCCAATAAAAACCTTGGGCACTGAGTTTCTAATGTACTTCCCTGGTTGACAGTATTTCACATGTGTTGTCACAACTGGTTGCTGGTGGAAGTAAATGCTTCCTCTGAGCTCCCACTGGAGAGTGCTCTTGGAAACCTGCCCTGCTTTCCCCAGACATTAAAAATGCCCCAAGTGCCTTTTCCTTTTACGAATTTTGCTTTGTATCCTTTTGCTGTTACAAATCACAGCTGAGTCTTATGATTCCTCCTATCATATGACCAAACCTGAGGGTGGCCTTGGAGACTCCTGACACGGAGATGTTTCAGAACAGGACCTCTATCTTATTTATATTTTTTGTCCCATTGGTAGAAACATGGATATTGACATATAATAAATATCCAAAGTTTTCTGAAAAGCAAATGAATGAATGAGTAAACGAATGACTGGCCAGGTTGCTGCTCATCTGAGACAGTGTCTTAAAGGATTATGTATGCGATCTGTTGTCCAGCTTCTTAAGATTTTAACCATGTTTCTTGCTCAGTCAGATAAAAGATTTTAACCATGTTTCTTGCTCAGTCAGATAAAAGGATGGAAGAAGGCAAAAACTATGGGAAAACAAATCTATAACAGCTTCTCCTTATCGGATGTGAGTTTGACTCAACAAGAGCTCACTGGCCAGTTGGGTGATGTTCAGCAACACTCGTGGTTGCAGTTCTTTCCGGTTCATGAACTCAGTAAGAAACAGAACAAATGTCTTTGAAGAATGTGGACATGGCCAGTGAGATTGAAAAGCTATGAAGTAGTTGAAACAAGGACATTTTAAGTGAAAAGTGGAAAACAAGTGGAGGACTACTCTGGAAGTTTGAAGCATAAGAGTCCAGCCTCTGAGGCACAGAGCAGGAGAACCATAGCGGCCTAAGGCCAAGATGTAAGTGCCCCGCATACCCCTCACTCTCCGCCCTTCCCCTTCTCTGACTTCTGAGTCATTGCAGGGCTCTTGGTCTCTGTACAGTGTTTTTCTGGTGAGGAACATTAGCCAGTTCAAGAAAAAATACACAGGAAATGAAAGGGAATGGGAAAATGTAACCAAACACTCAATCCAAAATATGCACAAAAACAGTTTACACGTTAAAAATGTAATAGTTTTCTAACCTTACTATTAAATAAAATAATAAGCAGACATTTTAATTTTATATATAAAATGGTTAATTATCCTATGGAAAACATGATTAGCCTTATGAGCGAATGTTAACATTTAAGACAATTTTAAGGTATTGTTGCATATTTACTAAAATATTAAAAATAAAGAGAAAGAATAAAACTGTGTTAACAGTTATAAAGCAGAAGTGTTCTATGCATTGCTTCTAATAATGGGTTAATAATAGTAATATTAGTAATAATAACTAACCTTCATTTAGGGTTGGTAGAATGTCAGGCACTGTTCTAAACATTTGCAAACATTAATGGATTTGGCATGTATCAATACTATCATTAACCCCATTTTACATATGAGGAAATTGATGTATATGAGATGGTAAGTGATACACTAGGAAGGTAACCAGAGCTTGATCCATAGGCGTGGTTTTGACTATCATCTAATCTACCTATGATTAATCTTTCAGGGATCAAATTAGCAATGTGTCAGAAAGCCTAATGATACGACACAAAGAAACAATCTAAAAGAAAAATAAATAAGACAGAATGTGCTATTTAAAACGGCAAAAATATGTAAATAATCCAGCATGTGAAAACAAATAAGGAATAAAATATCCCATCAAGTTGACTGCCAATGCGAGGAAATGAAACAAAGCCAATGTAAAAACATAGCAGAAAATAATAGCACATTAATATTGATTATATTTTTAAATTATATCTGATGTGTTGGAAAGTACTTTAAAATAAATAATTAATCTTGTTAATTGGGCATTTTCTATTAACTGCCTAGTAGAAATTTAAAAGAAAAACTGAATTCCTTCAAGTAGACTCAAGCATTTGTTTTACCATGATGACAATCTCCTGTTTTATAATAAAAGATGATTGTCAGAGAACTCAGGCCATCCACTGATTTTTCAGATAAATCTGTCAGATTTGGAGAATAAACTTATTTCCATGTTAGCCATAGTCTACAAATAATCTACAAACAGTGAAAATAGCATTTAATTAAATCTGAGAGTCTATCTTTTAATAAGGTCCTTAGGATTTTCTGCAGAAAACATAGCATCATGAACCCAGAAAGCACATGGAATTTTTAGGTATGTGACCTCCTGCTGTGTGTGAAATAAGAGGGGGCAGCTTTATAGCTTTTATAGTCCCTCCCAGCTTATAAAAGTCTACCATCTACTTGCTAGCTAAATATCTTAACATATTTTAGGCTATTTGGGATCATATATTAAGTATTCTACATTTGTTTTCAGATTTACTATTTAATTTGTGAAAATCCATGTATCATGAACTTTAGAGTCTCCATAGCACAATAAAAAAGTGAAACTATTTGGTAAAATACCTTAACATTTCTCTTTATCATTAGCCATCCTCAACTACCCTTGTTTCCTGTATTCAGAATGGCTGATTTAAAAATAAGGGCTCTGCACTAAAAGCTAAGTCCAGTGCATGAAAAGTGTGACTCTGCCAGCCAAGGGAAATGGAAAATTCTGTAAACAAGGACCAGTCATGGCCAACAGCCTCTAAGGAAAATTTAGTCTTCTGAGCCAGGACAGGCCAGATGGAATCAATGGTTATAATGGTGCCCCATGTCAAAGATGATGTCCAAATGCCTAGGGCCCAAATCACTGAGGGCCTTGTGTTAGATTATGGCTGCCAGATGTCTGATAGACTCAATCTCACTGTATATTGTCATCAGACCATATTCAGTTTGTGGGGTCAGATCCATAATGGCCCAATGTTGAGCCCAGGCTGACCTAGCCAATGACCACAGATGACAGACAACACATGTATTTCTATCAGATTATGTTGTGTAACTTTTATCTGATTTAAATCATATAAATCATACCATTATCAAAACAGCCCCAAATTTCTATAGGTTAAATGCCCTCCAGAGATTTGTGTGGAATTGGATAAGCAGCCAGTAACACCTGTAATTTCCTCATCACAAAATTATCTCTACTGTTTAATTTTTTAGAAGGTTATGGTCCTAAGGCTATAGCTGCGTAGCCTCAGGCAATTCAGTCAACTACTCTGGGCCTGTTTCTTTATGAGAAGATGACTTTAGTTAGTAGAAGACACATCACATTCTTAGAATCAAAACCAGAAGTATTTTTCTGAAATGTGATTCTGAAGTACAATCTAAACAAATTATCAGATTAACTGCATCCACATTCCCTACTTCCCCCTGAAAATAATGAGCAATGCCTTTCACATAATCCAACAACTAAGGGATAAACACCTGGTTTGACAAGGTCTCTAGATCTGGGCTCAGCCCTATGCCCTGATCTGTTCCCATTACGACTAAACAGATAATATTAGCTGTTAACTGTTGAATATCATTCCTGGATAAAGGTGAAAAATACAACCACAAACTCTGTATCTTTGGGCTCCCTGCTGTTGCCAGGGTTGATAATGCAGGGTTAACAAAATACAGGCTTAAGATGCTCAACTTTGAGCACCACACAAACACAAAGGAAAGCCATTAAAGAATGTTAAGCAGAAAATTAAAACAACCCTATTTCAGTTTTATATAAATTTAAAAGGCCAGCAGGAAAAACGTCAATAGCAATTAATACTATGTATATCTATTCAATGTTTTGATCTATAAAATGGCAATTGTATATAGTTTATCTTAATATATGCAAGTATATCCTACCTAATAAATTTTTTAAAAGATTAGTCCTCAAATTTAAAAAATGAGCAAATGCCATAAATAATTCATAGCAAAGAAAATATAAATACTAATAAACATATTAAAATATTTAACATTTTAAGAAGTCAGAGAAATACAATAAATTACAATTCTTTCATATACTACATTCACAAAGATTTATTGTAAAATTGTACTTGTCGATGTTTGATAGAGTAATTTCTTGAAGCTATTATTAGAGAGTATTGTACTCTCTAATATTGGTAGGGAGGTTCCAATTTTAATCAAAATTTCATATGTGCATATTTTCAATCAGTAGTAAAAGTCTTCTAGGATTTGATACTGTGGAAATATTCTTAGATGTGCAAAAAGATTTATGAATAAGTATAATAAACTGTATATAGTATTATTTGAATTGGGTAAAAGGAAAAACATACATATACACAAAATTTAAGAAGAGAAAGAAATACATTATAGTATTACTAGTGGTTTTCTCTGTGTTAGGCAAGTTGGAAGCAACCAGTTTTATTTGGTTTGTTCTTTTGACATATCTTTATTTTACACATTTTCTACAATGTGTTACTTCTATAGCAAAGGAAAAAAGCCCCAAGTATCTACTGTTTGAAAGTCAAGTTCAAATAGTCTGACTTGGTGAAGCCTTTCATCATCACCAATAGATAATTTTCCTAGGCAGAGTTACTTTAATGTGAACTCATAAAACTTTAATCAAACCCACTGCTGTGTTCTTCTCATTATAGTGTAATTATTGATTAAATGCCATTCCTTCACAAACTACCATGAACTTAGCCAGGGAAGGTGTCATGTCTTTATTCATCTTTGTGCTCCTTTTTGTTATTATAATAAATGTTCACTAAAACTGCCCAGGCTGTACAGTCTGTTTCCTTGAGCTACGTCATGATATAGTTGGGGTGGTGACATGGCGTTTTCCATCATGGCTGCTCTTGCTTAAGACAATCTCATTTTTCGGCTTAAAATTCTTAGCCTTGTATACTTAGATATGTTGGGTTATTTCTTGAGAAAATTAGAAGCAGCCCTACCAATTTCTGTGCAATTTCCTATATTTTTTATCACTTTTTTCATCAAGTAAAAGATCTGTGTTACAACATTCTAACTTCAAAGTACTTTAAAATGTTCACAGAGATTAATACAGCACAACAAAGTGATTTTCCCCCAAGTTATTCTACTTCTTACATTTGATTCATACATTTAATGCAATATGTCTTCACACGATCTTAGAACCACAAAGCAATGGGCAAAACTACTCAGCTTTGATATCTCCAAATAACTTTACCAAAAAAAGCTCTATGAAAAAAATCACAGGAAAGATGTATGTTTCTGAATATCAAAGGTATTGTGAAGCAAGGATTCATAAATAATATATTAGTTACAGCACAAAGCATATAATTCTTTAAACAAAACCGACACGTTGTTATTTACATTTAAATAAGAAATACTTTATATACAAAGATGTGCTCACTTCATTAAGAAGCTCTTGAGTATTTACTAGCTGACAACTTGCATGATTCATTTACTTGCCCAGTTCCCCTTAAGACTAACTCAAGATAGTATTAGGGGTGAAATATCTTGACACAGAAAAAAATATTTCTCTACATAAAATCATTTGATTTTGAGTTTAAAAAAAGAAACAAACCATGTTCCAAATAGCCTCTTTCATAAGAATGGGAAACTTCAAGTCAAAAATTGGGAAAACGATGAGAAATAGAAAGTGGAATATCAGTGTAAATTTAGTTAATAAATTTTGGTGTTTTTACAAACTGTATTGTACTTTTAATACTATATTTTACTCCACTGAATTTACAATATTTTTTTCACTTTTTTGGGAGAGAGAAATACTTAAATTTGCATATCAATCACCATTCAAATAGCAGTTTTAAAATAAAAGTTCCCAAGAATTTCTAAAATGTTATGAATATCTGAATTCTGTAGTTAATTTCTTAAATAACATTCCCTAATTAAACTGCCTGATTGCATACATTTATGCTGATTACACAATTTAACTAACATTGTAAATAAACCACAATCAACAAAATTACATTAAAAAAGAAATTAAGACAGTAAAAACTGTACTAAAGTTAGATTTTAATTTCTGTGATGTATTCCTGAAATATACAAAATAACAGGTAAGGATTAAACCACCAAAGTGAGATGGAAATCCAAAGTATCCTTTCAACCATGTATAGATTAGTAGAACTCTGAAACTTTTAGAATCCAATTGCTTCATTTATCCTTGAATTACCCTTTTATAAATTTTTTTTGGTCAAAAAACAAATTCCAGATAAATTGAAAAAGTCTCTGCTTTAAGTACTTATTACAATATACATTTATCAAAAACCTCCCTTCTATGAGTGAGCCTACATGGCCCGGAAAAATACCTGAATTTCATAAAATAATTAAAAATCCAGGACTTTCATTATTGGGCAACTGCAGCTTGCCAGGTTATTGCCAAAACTTATATTTTACGTATCTACTAATGCTCTGGACAATACTAAGATAGGAATTATTTCCATTATTTTACAAATAAGCAATAGCTGAGGAACATGGATTTAAGATGCTCCAGTTCAAAAAGCCTATACATGATGGACGTTACACATTTCCTTATAGTAAGCATCTCTCCATTTTAGCAAAAAAAAATCATTATCAATATAAAAGAGTGAATAACCTAAAGGGCTTTAAACATTTTTAATTTAAGTACAGTTGACCCTTGAACAAGGAGGGGGTGGGAAATCTGAGTATGACTTGGAGCCCTCCTTATCCGCGGTTCCTCTGCAGCCACGCTTCCCCCTCTGCGGACCCAACCAGCCTCAGAGCAGTACGGTAGTATTTACTAACGAAAACAATCCACATGTAAGCGGACCCACGCAATTCAAACTCACGTTATTCAAAGGTCAGTTGTATTATCTTTCTTCTAATATGAAAACTTTGAAAATTAAATCGTTAAAAAGAAAATAGGAGAAAAATGTAAATATCCATTATTCTGTCCCAGGTGCAGGGGGCAGAGTTATCACCTTAGTGAATATCCTTTCTAGATATTTCCTTCAATGTCTGCACATGTCTGCATACGAAAAAGTAGTTGTGTGTATGTATGTGTGTGTGTGTCTGTATGCGTATAATTCGTTTATTTCAGCACTACACAATAAATATCTTTCCATGTAATTGACTATATACTGCATTTAATAAACAAATAGTATATATCATAAACTAATTAATCATCAATTGTTGAACTTTTAAGTTGATTCTAGAGGCTAATTTTTTGTGAGCAGCCTCAATTCTTTTTCAGGAACAATTTATGAAAGAGGAATCTGTACTCTGTTGCACTCAAACTGCATCAGTCTACAAAATAACCCGCAGGACATGAAGATGGGTATCCCATATTTTCATCAATCACTTAATGGTGTCTTTCAAAAAATTTTTTTTACCTATTTGTTCAATGAAAAACGGACTCTCACTAGTTTAATTTACATTTTTGATTGCTAGTGAGTCAACATTTTTTTATGCTAGTCCCATTTCTTGTTTCTTATTTTGATTATCCTATTCAAATCCCTTTTGTGGGATAGGTAACTCATTTTTTAAATTTAAAGGATTGTTCGGCTTAATAAAAACTCTATTTATAAACAATTTTCAGAAGATCATTTATTATATAAATCTGCTGAAAACAATTTATTGAATCAACACGTATTTCCCTAATATATGAGAGTATTATGTTGTTTAGTTGCCTTTGCACAGTTATAACGTAAGGAAAAATGCAAGGATTATGTTTGCAGATAAAACTCAACAAACATGGTTCTCTACTTCTTTATTTTCAGCATATACTACTATTGGGGAACATATTTCCTAAAAGTGGGGAGAATGCTTCTGCCCCTTCAGAAGACCCCTGTTCAAATATTTTATTGATTATCTCTCCAGCTGCTATGAAAAAACAGCTGCCTCTGTCTGACTGTGACACTTCTGGAGAAACTGTCTTACATACAAAAAGAAGTACAGTTGACTTTTGAACAACACAGGTTTGAGCTACATGGGTCTACTTATACATGCTAAGTTCTTACAACAGTACTACAGGATCCAATGTGGTTGGTTGAATCTACAGATACAGAACTGCACATACCAAGGGGCTTCTGTAAAGTTACATGGGGATTGACTGGAGGGGGGTAGGGGGGTGGGGGGATGCCCCTAACCCCTTGAGTTATTCAAGAGTCAACTGTTTAACAGGCAAAGTCCTTATTGAAGTGCAAGTCAAATATTTTCTTTGATCCATATCATCACCTATATTAGCCTATGGGATAAAATAATAGCATACTACCTTTTGCATGGTAAGTTTAAAAACATACTCTACGAACATTCACTTTTTTTTTTTAAATCCAAATTCTGTTAAGCATCTCCTAGGCATTTTTTTGTTGTTTAATCATTCACACTCAGAGTAAACTATAGTAAACTAGTTTTATATTGCTAATATGGCATTAATGTAAATATGGCATTAATAAGCTAAAACTAATTTGAAAACTTGCCAATACACACATTTTAGAACTTATCTAAGGGGCTAAAATGTTGGCTCAGAAAATAACAAAATTGAAAACAATACAACATTTGACTTCAGCACTGAACAGCAAGAATATTAACATATTCAATCCTTGCCAAATTATACAATTTGGAGATGATGTCATATGCTACATATTTCCTTTTTTATATCTCTGTGGTATGGGTTAAAGTATTCTAGTCCTAAAATTCACTATGAGGTAAATATTCACTTTTGATAGTTCAGACATAACTCAAATATTACCTTCAGTCAATTCTTATGTATTGTAGGTAACAGTAGTATAAGGATCACTTGATTTTGAGGAGAACGTTTAGATATGATTTCTATAATTTTTAAATGGTTAAGAAAAATATGTATAGATGACAGCACAAATGATAAAGCAAACTAGACACAGTATTAAAACTTTGAATCTGGTTAAACACATGCAAGAGTTATCTGTATTATTCTTGCATTTTTTCTTAATCCAATTTATTTCCAAATAAAAGAGCAACCCCCTACTCAAACAGATACTTTTACACCAACGTTCATAGCAGTATTACTCATACTACCCAAAAGGCAGAAACAATGCAAGTGTCTATCAACAGATAAGTGGATAAACAAAATGTGGGGTGGGTGTGCATATATATGTATATACACACATATATATAAAATAAAATATTATTCAGCCATAAAAAGAATGTAAATCTGATTATAATACAACTTGGATGAAGCTTGAAGAGTGTGCTAACTGAAATAAGCCAGACACAAAAGGACAAATATTGTATAATTCCACTTATCTGAAGTACCTAGAGTAGTCAAAACATTAGAGACAGAAAGTAGAGTAGAGGTTACCAGATACTGGAAAGACAGAATAATGAGAAATTATTGTTTAATAAGTACAGTTTGGGATGAAGAAAATGTTCCGGTGATTGATAGTGGTGATGACTGCAAAACGTAGTTAATACCACTGAATTGCATAATTAAAAAGGCAAATTTTATGTTATATATATTTTAACACATAAAAAATGATCCCCCAAAATAGGTCCATTGCTTAGATTTGCTCCTTTTTCTGTATTCCTATTATTTATATATTATTATATTTGTACTTCAAGAGACTATATTTTATATGTCTTTATACTTTAACTCCATAGAATAGGGTCTGGCACATATAAACAATTATTTAATATTTGATGAATGAATGAACAGAATTCATGAAAAAATAGTAGGAAGTCATTGGTTATAACCCAGGGAGGGTCCAAATTCTTATATATTATTGAATGTCCTCATCTTTTTTGGCAGCTATGCATATCAGGTATTTTCCAGTTCTGTATTTCCCTAGGTATCAGACGTTCAAAGCCTTTCAAAACCAATGAATCTTCAAAATCCCAACAAATGAAGAGTAGTCTCATACGACAGATAACCCCCAAAGCAGGTATATACATGGTGAATCTGGCTCCAAATCAAGGACAAAACACTAAACTTATTCATCATTTAAAAAGGCCACAAGGAAACACAACATTGTGAATCACCTATACTCCAATAAATTAAAAAAAAAAAAAAAAAAGGCCACAAGGAGAAAAAGTGTAATTATTTGGTGAAAAGAGTCTAAATTTTAAACAAGATAGAGTAGGGGAAAAGTAATAGGATATAAAATGGAAGTTATAATGCTGAACTCTTCTATTTTGTTAACAAAAAATAAAAATAAAAAACAAATAGCATCAAAACCTAGAAAGTTAACCTAGAGTAAAGAAAGATGGCAGGTGTACCCTAATATTTAAATTTCAATCAATTTAAATCCAAATATTTATTCATGACACCTGGACACCAAAAGGAAGAAACTAAGGTACTAATGGGTGTAAACTAAAATATTAAGTGGGTATAAAAACATGTTATGGGGGAGGTGGGATACACATTACATTGAAGAGCCAGACAAGACTTTCAACAATCTAGAAAAAGGAAAAAGGAAAGCAAAGAGGTTTTATTTTTTTTTTAACATCTTTATTGGAGTATAATTGCTTTACAATGGTGTGTTAGTTTCTGCTTTATAACAAAGTGAATCAGTTACACATATACATATATCCCCATATCTCTTTCCTCTTGCATCTCCCTCCCTCCCACCCTCCCTATTCCACCCCTCTAGGTGGTCACAAAGCACTGAGCTGATCTCTCTGTGCTATGCGGCTGCTTCCCACTACCTATTGGTTTTACATTTGGTAGTGTATATATGTCCATGCCACTCTCTCACTTTGTCCCAGCTTACCCTTCCCCCTCCCCATGTCCTCAAGTCCATTCTGTAGTGGGTCTGCATCTTTATTCCCGTCCTGCCCCTAGGTTCTTCATGACCATTTTTTTTTTTTTTTAGATTCCATATATATGTTAGCATACAAAAAACCCCAAAGTTAGCAGAAGGAAAGAAATCATAAAGATCAGATCAGAAATAAATGAGAAACAAATGAAGGAAACAATAGCAAAGATCAATAAAACTAAAAGCTGGTTCTTTGAGAAGATAAACAAAATTGATAAACCATTAGCCAGACTCATCAAGAAAAAAAGGGAGAAGACTCAAATCAGTAGAATTAGAAATGAAAAAGGAGAAGTAACAACTGACACTGCAGAAATACAAAGGATCATGAGAGATTACTACAAGCAACTATATGCCAATAAAATGGACAACCTGGAAGAAATGGACAAATTCTTAGAAAAGCACAACCTTCCGAGACTGAACCAGGAAGAAGTAGAAAATATAAACAGACCAATCACAAGCACTGAAATTGAAACTGTGATTAAAAATCTTCCAGCAAACAAAAGCCCAGGACCAGATGGCTTCACAGGTGAATTCTATCAAACATTTAGGGAAGAGCTAACACCTATCCTTCTCAAACTCTTCCAAAATATAGCAGAGAGAGGAACACTCGCAAACTCATTCTATGAGGCCACCATCACCTTGATACCAAAACCAGACAAAGATGTCACAAAGAAAGAAAACTACAGGTCAATATCACTGATGAACATAGATGCAAAAATCCTCAACAAATACTAGCAAACAGAATCCAACAGCACATTAAAAGAGGTTTTAATTATAGGTATTAAGAAGAATGGTGGTAAAGATGCATAGAAATAATTTCGGGAGTTGGTTAGGGTGGAGAGAATTCCTTTGGAATTAAGCAGCTGGTCTGACATGTGGTTTATTCTATGAAGGTGTGACCTGCTGTGGTTTGCCCTGTGTCTGGATCTGGGTCCTCTTTCTATCCTCTCCAGACAAATGGAATGAACCTTAGTTGTCCTTTTATGCCATATTGAAACCTGGGTAATGGTTCTACTCCATTTATAGTTTAATTAATTAAACTTAAGAATGGCAGTACTTGAAAAAAGAACACTGGGAAAGAGAGACATCAATAAATTAAATGTATATATGTATATTTTCACCCCTAACCAATTCACACCTCAAAAATTGGTGATAACTGGCCATGAGCACTTCCAATGTTCATAAGCAGAAATCACGATTTGAACTGAACTCCAGTCCCACTCAAACATAAGCCTCCTGCATCTCTTGTAGAATAAATTAACACAAATTAACATGTTTTTATTCTACACAGATAATTTTCTTTCACATTTCCCCAGAGGAAAATGCAAAACGCTCTGAGGCAAACTTTCAAGTGTATTGCTTATAAAGAATGGCATGTGAATAAAGAGAAGAAAACACAGCAGCTTGTTCTCACTTTAACTTTATGTAATGTCTCACATCTCACAACACACTGCTCTAGTGAAGTGTTTTAACCTGCCTTTTGTTATGAATTACTTGGCTGGGTAACAGACAAGCAGTCTGGGATCATTTTTTTAAAGCCATCAATATCCTTCAATGCTATTTAGAATGCCAAGAGAATGAGTTCTTCCTTATCCATCAAATACTTCATGAAGTTTAATTAAAATTAAGTCAAAAATATTCTGTGTGTTTGTAGAAACCTTAAATTTGTTAACCTGTTATTGGATTTTCAAAAATACCTGGTTAGAAAACTGATTTAATTTTCTATTTATATGTAAATATCTGTTTCTAAGCTTAGATTCAGGTCTGCTCTGAGAATGCTAATCCTAACTCTACCATATTTAAACTCATTGTGGGTACAATTAGAAAGACCTCATGCCAGTCCACAATACATTTACCAATATCAGACATTTGAAACATTTCAAAGCACTCTGCAAAATGCTTATCTCGCTTCCTGTTTAAGAAAAGGAATGCTTTCTTCTCAACTTATTGTGGATTCATTCATTTGCATGAATCAGATCATGTTACTTGCCAGCTACAAACTTTCCAAAGGCTTCCCAGCAGTACGCAGAAGCAGCAGCCAGAGCCGTGGCACAGGCAGGAAGGGGTCTTCTACTGGAGAACTTGAAGGAGGACCACTATGTCTGGAGTAGAAGGAGCCTGGGCAGGGGGCTTAAGAGTAGGCTGGGGAGGAGAGGAGGAACCAGATCCCCCAGGGCCCTTGCAGAGCATGAGGAAGTTGGGTTTCACTCTGAGACAGTTGGAAAGTCAGTGGAAGGGTTTAACCAGGAAAGGGTGTGATCTGACACGTGTTTTCAAAAGATCACCTCCACTATTCTTTTCAGAATGGTTTGTAGGAGTGTAAGATGTTTTCATCACTTTAGGCTCTACTGATAACAGTAAGAAAGAAAATGCTTCTATTCCAAAGATGTTCAGCTATCATATAGAAAGACTAACACGTTCACTCAATAAGGGGTTGACCAATTCCCATGAGTTGTTGGTTAGCATAAAGAGTGGACCGTGGAAAGTAAAATAAGTAATTAAGCTGACAGGTGACTAACAATTTAAATGTCAAGGATCATTAATTCTCCATTTCAAGTATTTAATAAGACACATGAAATATCTGACTGTGAATTTTCTACATGTAACATCATCAGTAAGTGAAAATAGGAAAAAACTAGTCTTCACCGTAATCCATTACAATGATCTCCATCATAGTAGAATATTCAGTTAAATTCCATGTATCAAGGTGTGGCATGGAGGAGTCAAAGAACATGATTTTTTCTGCCCCTGTCTTTCTTCATTTAATATCCCAATAGGTAGAGAGGAAAGCAATTTTGGCTTAAAATAAAAGCAAAGGCAATATGGGGGGGTGGGGAACACCTCAAAATTTAGGGTGGTTTATCATTCACAAGCAGAGACTGTGTCCAAAGTCCACATTTCTACCAAAAGTATAACCAAAGATCATTTTTAATGTATTTATTGCCCAAACAACTTAGGAATGCAAATGGTAATGAAGTTGTTTCCCTGGACAGATAAGAAACATTTACAGTTCTAGTAGATGCTCAATAAATTTTTGTGGGAAGAATGAGTAAACAACAAAATCTCAAAAAAAAAAGGCAGAAGTACAATTTCCTTCTACAAGAGTAAATATGAAAGGGGAAATTAAGAGTAGCTGTTATAAAATCAAAAGGCCTACAGGGGGCTTCCCTGGTGGCGCAGTGGTTGAGAATCTGCCTGCCAATGCAGGGGACACGGGTTCAAGCCCTGGTCTGGGAAGATCCCACATGCCGCGGAGCGACTAGGCCCGTGAGCCACAACTACTGAGCCTGCGCGTCTGGAGCCTATGCTCCGCAACAAGAGAGGCTGCGATAGTGAGAGGCCCGCGCACTGCGATGAAGAGTGGCCCCCACTCGCCGCAACTGGAGAAAGCCCTCGCGCAGAAACGAAGACCCAGCACAGTCATAAATAAATAAATAAATAAAATTAAAAAAAAAAAAAAAGGCCTAAAGGTTAAACTTTAATAAATTACTACATTTTTCCTAAAACTAACAACAAAAACCCACTCAAACTAGTTTATCAAACCGTAGAATGCATCAGAATCACAGAGTGTTCCTGAAGATTCCTAAAGCCCACTCCCTTTACAAAGGCCACAGGGGATTCTTTGGCAGGTAGATTACAGAACTATACTTGGAAAAACACTGCCATAGTAAAACACTGAAGAATTATATTTCCCCTATGTCTCTGGAATTAAAGGTCATATGTTTACACTTTTGAGGCAACTTCCAAAGTTATGGAATATGGAGGAATATGAAGGAAAACATAAAATAGTCTGTGGATATTGGTTCTGATTTTATTGACATGGAAAAGACTTCTTCCAATATTTAGAACCTTATTTTAACTCCTTATCCGGCTACACCACTTTGAAAAGTGCTTTCTAAACTATTATCTACTTTATTTTTCACAATAGCCCTTGAATTATGAAAGGCACTATCATGGAATTGAAGAATTCACTGTTTCTTTCCTCTCTTTTTGTTTTTCACAAGGTAAATGGTATGTCTTCTTTCCCGGTTTAGCTAGATTCATTTAGAAAAAAGGATGGAATTAAGCAATTACCCACTGATTGCTATTGAAGCTACTACTGATAACTTGCATCAAGTGATTCACTCAGTGAAGAGTCAAGATTTAGAATTTTCTCATTACTCATTAAGTTGGGGTTACCTGAAGAGATATGCTGCTTAGAAGAGGGCTTATATCTACTAAATGTGATATGAATAATTTTAGATTTAAAAAATATACTAAAGCACATACAAATGAAATTAAAAAAGCATGTGCTCATATGAACTTTTATGATAATATATTTAAATTTTAGCAGAGTTACTGCTCACAGAGATAAATTGACTTTGCAATCTGCTGCTCTTTGTTCAATAATGTTATTGATCATAATAATATTCTATAATGATTCACTGTCCCCTCAGCAATACAAATGATGTCTATGTAGAATGAAGGTTACATTATTTCCTTACAATCCTCTGTTTTGCATCCAGTACCACTAACAAAGAAGCTGCTTTTTATTGTTTTTTTTTTTTAATGCAAAACCTTCCAACTAGATGCTGAATAGGCATCTCAAAAAACAAACAAAAAAAACCCCAAGATGTCCTTCAGTAGGTGAATAGATAAATTAATGGTGGTACATCCAGACGATGGAATATTATTCAGCACTAAAAAGAAATGAGCTATCAAGCCCTGAAAAGACATGGAGAAAACTTAAGTGAATATTATAAAGTAAAAGAAGCCAATATGAAAAGGCTGCATACTGTGATTTCAACTATTTGACATTCTGGAAAAGGCAAAACTATGGAGACAGTAAAAATATCAGTGGTTACCAGGGGTTAGGGATAAGGAGAGATGAATGGGTAGAGCACAGGGGATTTTTAGGACAAAGAAACTACTTTGTTTGATATTATAATGAGGGATACATGTCTTTATACATTTGTCCAAAACCATAGAATGTACAACATTAAGAGTGAATCTGAATGTAAACTACATACTTTGGATGATAATGATGTGTCAACATAGGTTCATAGATTGTAAAACATACGCGGCTGTGGTGAGGGATGTTGATAGTGGGGTAGGTTGTGCATGTGCGGGAGCACAGAATAAACGGGAAGCTTTGTGCCTTCTGCCCAGTTTTGCTGTGAACCTAAAAATGCTCTAAAAAATAGTCGATTTTAAAAAATCTCTTGCTGTTGCCCATAAAAATTCAGCCAGTGACCATGTTTTCCATTTTTAATCCATTTTTAAATGATTTAACTGTATTACCAATCTTGTATAAAAACATACAGATTAACTTTGCTCTCCTAACAAGGAATCAAAGAAATAAAACCAGACAGGTATTATTTTTGCTTGTATTACTGGATTGTGTTGCAAAGAGCTGCTATCCCACAGCTGAAATAAGCCCATGAGTCCTATGATATTCAAGAAGAAAAATGATTGTGAAGGTAATGACTGAACCAGGATACTGAAATATTAGGCTTGTAAAGGGCTAACAGAATGGAGGGATGATTCTGACTGAATCCACAGCAAATCAGCTGCAAGAGACCAACCAGGAACTCCAGGATTAAAACTAGTCATGTGAAGTGTTGTTATTTCTTCCTCAAGGAAGAAGATTCTAAAATACTATCTTAGGTGACTCCGTGATTTTAAGAACATTTTACAAAAATCTAGTTTTAGAAAAATGAATGCATATACTCTGTTGGGGGGAAAGTCCTTGTTATTTGTATCAAAAAGTCTAATTGAAGCATAATCTGCAGAGACAGAAGTCAGTTGAGAAGACTATGTATTTTGGACTAATGATAACACCGCTTGTGATTTCTGTTTTACTCTTTGTCAAAGGACTGCAGGGGCTTTTCCATGTATTATCCCATGTAACTGACCCAGCTCAAAGAGAAGGAGGGTCATTAATTTATGAATGGTTAATTATTATAGGAGGGCTTTATAAACAATCAAGGCTTGGATTTCATCTCCAGAAAGGCCTGAAGAGCTACTTTGCTCTCATTCTGCAGTGGGTCCTTAGGATCAATGTCATGCTAATTTGAAACAATCCATTACTTTATTGGTTATGTAATTTCAAATTTTTGTGTTTAGATGGACAGATACTATGTACAATGAGTTAGCTGTAAGCAGGTAAAAAGACCCATGCTGAATTAGCCACCATGAGAAATAAAACCGACACCCACCAGCTTGCCTTTCAGTTATTCGTTGACACCCACATCAACCCATTAGCTTGTGCAAAGATGCTTCCAGGTTCTGAGTAGTAAGCTTACTAAACGAGGAGAGTCCCAGATCTCTCCTTCTGCTAGAACCCTCCACTACATCAGATTTAGAATAATTTCACCTATTAAATCATCTCCAACTGAATGAGACTCAAGTCTCAATTGCACCTCAAATTACATAAACTTCCAAAAGAAAAAGTGTGTACAGCAGACTAATGTATCAGGACTCATGCATCTCTTCCCTCTGTGCCTCAGTTTCTTCATCTGTAAAAACCTAAGCTAATTACTGTGAAACAGAGATTAGAAAAAGCAAACACTAAATTGTTCAAAATTCATTGCTTCTTAAATAAACTAAAAAAGCTTAAAATTAAATTTAAAACCCCCCAAACATATAGTACTATTGATTTGATTAAAGGCCAATCATATATTTCAATAATTGAGCCAAACACAGTTGAGAATCAGTGTTGGCACAGTTTTCTTTCTTATACTTCATGTAATGTTCATTGCTACCAAAATCATTCGGTGCCCATCCTCCATATTAAAATCAAGAAAATAAGGGGGAAGGTGAGATGGATAAAGGAGGCCAATTGTATGGTGATGAATGGAAACTAAATTTTTGGTGGTAAACACACTGCAGTGTATACAGAAGTAGAAATATAATGTTATACACATGAAACTTACATAATGTTATAAAGCAATGTTACTTCAATTTTAAAATATCAAGAAAATAAAACTGATTTAGTGTTTTTTTGAAAGAATGTAAGCCTTAATAAATTAATCAAGACCAACTCAAAATGATAAATACAATAAATTTTATAAAACCAGATGCTATAGACTGAATATTTGTGTCCCTCCAAAATTCACATGTTGAAGCCCTAACCCTGAGTGTGGCTATATTTGCAGATTGGGCCTCTGAGGAAGTAATTAAGGTTAAATGAGGTCAAATGAGTGAGCCCTGATCTAACAGGATTAGGGTCATTATAAGAAGAGGCATTGGAAGAAAGAGCTCTTCATCAGAAACTGAATTTGTCAGCAACTTGGATTTCTAGCCTCAAGAACTGTGAGAAAAAAAAAAAATTTCTGTTGTTTAAACCCCTTAGTGTATAGTATTTTGTTATAGCAGCCTGAACAGAGTAAGACACTAGACTTACCAAAAAATGTAACTGATCCTTTACTGTGTGTTGTTCAGTATTTAAGTAGTTTTTGTGAAGGACATACAAGAGTATAAGGCTCCTTCCCAAATACAACTTGACAAAATATGTCAATACACTACAATCTTCAGCTACATATACCCAGTACAAAGACCCATTCATTTAAGCAAAAAATAGATATAAAAGAAAACATAATCATTTTGTTATTTAAAAATGCAAAGACATTATCAAACTGACATTCATTCTCATCTCTTCTACATCTTGTATGTTCAGTTTAGCAAAATATAATTGAAATAAGAAGCCTGAGGCACTACAAAATCATCAAAGAGAATTTTAATAACACATAAGATACTTTGATAGTACTTCAAATACACCCAGCATATATGACATTTACTAATAAAAGGAGTCATTTTTTAAAGAATTTTTAATGATAAAGATTCAATTGGAAATTGAAACAACTACCAAGTTCTTGGATCAATCTAGATTGTCTAGGCTTAGCCACTTCTCCACTGTGAATATGTCAGAGGCACAGTTTATTTTAGGAGGTGGTTTGGAGGCAGCTCACATTGTTACATGCGCAGGAACTTAACTAGCCCCTTGCTGTAAGGCAAACTGGATCAATGGAACCTTCAGAGAATCTAAAGCAGGGAAGGAAAAACCTCATAGCAACTCAAGGGATAATTGAAGAACTCGCTTAAATGATAAAAAAGTAGTTTATCCAAGTTGGCTCAGATTATTTTGAAACTATTTATTGAGTATGTGTCAAGTACTGAACAGGCTCAGGAGACACAAAATTGGTCTTGTACAGAGGTATCATGAAATTGATTTTACCACCCATCTTCCTGTTCCAATGGGAGCATTTCTTAAAGTGCTATGCAAAAACAAAAACAAAATGAAAGAAAACAACAACAAAAAAACCAAACCAAACAAAAACAAAAAACCCAAACAAACCAATGTTCTGCAGCATAAAGTTCAGGAAGGTATGGTGAAACCAAGTTAAAGTTATTTTAAGGCTGAATGACTCATAGTCATTACTATGTTGAAGTGTACCAAGAATCTCCAAACTGGAGGTTTGGCAACTTAGAGAACTTTTATCAAGAAGCATTTCATGTGGTTCCTGTTCCACCTGCATATACACATTCATACTTACACATACATACATGAGAAAATGTTAGTAAGTAAAGATAGTCACTATCACCAAGTTCTTACTCAGTCATTTCCATAGATATAAGAAACAATAATTGTGAGAACTTATCTTGTAACCAGTACTTTGCAGAGTGGTCAGTAACCTGCCATTGTGATAATGCATTTGCCTTCTAAGCCTCCAATTTGCAATATTACTCACCAAGTGGCAGGTCCAGTGATAATTAAAATTTTTAAAGTGCTTGGTCTTACATGGAATTATGATTGGTTGATAGCACTTTATTTATAATCTTGTTCAAATGCCAAGTAATTACTGAAGAATGAAACTAGAAATAAAACACACATGATGTTGTTGTGGTTCTGAAACTCTACACCCCTAGACTTAACACTGAATTCTTATGGTGCTAATTTACTTTAACCTCAGAACTAGGTTGCAATTAAAACTTGAACAATAGAATTTCATTTTATGGACATGAAGTTGTTTTTCAAAAAAAGGATATGTAGAAAACTTCTATGCAAATAAATCTTTTTTAACACAGGACTGTTTGTTGCTCATATAAAGTAACTGTAAATGATAGAACTCAGATTTTTTGAATACTGGGTAAAGAAATTATAAAGAAGCAAGTAAGTGTATAAATAAATAAGGTATATTTATTCTATAAAGATAATAGAGAAATTGAAACATAAAATTTGAGAGTCAGAGGAATTTAAAAATTAATTAGCATACTTTGGTTAAAAGTGGTGAACTACATCTACATATTTGCTTCTGCTCTTACTTTAAAACCTACTAAAATCAGAGTGTAGGAATCTTTAAAAACTAAAACCCATTAAAAAAAAATGGAAGAGAAAGAGAGAACTGCAAAATTTTAGCTGTCAGAAAAATAGAAGGCTGATTTGCTCTGAATTTGGATCTATCAACTACATCAGGAAGTAGGGGCAGATGTGGGGCAGAAAAATGGGGAGGATTAAGATGAAGCTAAACCATTAGATGATCTGCTCACCTTAGCAAAAAGCTGGAGGCTTATTATCTACAAAGGGTAAAATAGAAGTGACACCAGGTGCTAGGGACTGAATGTTTATGTTCCCCCAGGGTTCATATGCTAAAGCCGTAATTTCTACCATGATATTATTTGGAGGTAGGGCCTTTGGGATGTAATTAGGGCTAGATTGGTACATGAGGGTGGGGCCTTTATAAATGAGATTACTGCCCTTATAAAGAGAGAAAGAATGAAACTAGAACTCTCTTTCCCCCATGAGAGGAAACAGCAAGAAGGTGGCCATCTGCAAAACAGGACGTGAGATCTCATCAGATGCTGAGTCTGTTGGCACCTTGATCTTGGACTTTCCAGCCTCCAAAATTTGAGAAATAAATGTTTGTTATTTAAGCCACCCAGTCTATGGTATTTTGTTATGGCAGCCCAAACAGACCAGGACATCAAGCAGTGATGAAAGCAGGAACACTGCCCTGTAATCAGGAGATTACTTAAAAGGTTATCATCTAAATGTGGAAATGCCTGCCCTCTGCCCCATCCCTCACTGGCCTCCTAGGATGCTGATGTCTGCTTGAGGAACTCCAGGTAAATGAAGAGTTTGTTCTCCATGGGATCTTAATAAAGAGTAGATTCTGATCAGAAGCTTTGGAGTGGCAGTTAGAAGTTCTACATCTAACAAGCTTACAAGTGTTGTGAATGCTATTGGTCATGGTAGCAAGTCCTAGAATTTGACCAGCATAAAAGACTGATAGAGACTAATATTGGGACTTCTCAACAAAAAGGCCCAGCCAGATCAACCCAGAGTGAATGCCAGTTAGCTTTTATCCCATTCTATACTTATGAGCAAACAGCCAAGGACTTCCAGACATCTGAGGAATGTCTCTAATATAAAAGAGTGAGACCAAACAGATAAAGACAATTTGAAGGGAAGAGATATTCTGCAATGAGATAAACACTATCATAACTATCCTCAGAAATATCAGAGATTATATTTCTTTCATGAAATAACATGATTTTATTTTAACAAAGTAAGGGAAAAAGAGCTCTTAGAAATTAAATCTTTGATATTAGGAATATCAAAGGAATATTAGAGATAAAAGGAGGCTTAGAAGAGAACTTTGAGAGAAAAAATTGAGCAAAATTTTAAAAAATAGATGGAAAAATAAGAAGCAGCAAAATGGAAAAAGAGAGAGAATATTATTCTAGAAGGCCTCACCCTAACCCTAACCCAAATCTCAATAATAGGAACTCCAGATAGAAAAACAAAAAACAAAACAGATAAAATGGAGAAGAGAAAAACATTAATCAGCAAAGGAAATTTCCCAGAATTGATGAGTTTCCAGACTGATAGAAACCACTAGGTTTCCTGCAATGGAAGTGAATATACACACAGCTGGCACATCATCATGAAATTTTTGAACACTGTGGATATGAGAACCAAATTATGTTGAGAGAGAGAAAACAGATCACAGACCAAAAGGTGAAAATGACTTAAGACTTCTCAACAATATCACAGGAAACTAGAAGACAAAATAAAACAAACAAAAAAACAAAACCTTTGAAATTGTGAAGGAAAATGAATTCCAACTTAAAAATTCTATATGCAGTCAATTTTGCATGAAAGTAGAACACGTAAGATAGGCAATGTCTCAAAAATCTCTCTCTCAAGCATTCTTTTTCAGGAAACTACTGGGAGGTATCCTGTACTAAAATCAGACATTAAATCAAAGAAAAATAAGACAAAGACCTTATGAAACTAGAGATCCAACTCAAAAGAGAGATGAAGGGACTCCTAATACATGACATATCTCAGCTCCAAAAAGTGCTTTCACAGTCCTAGTAATGTTAATATTGAGAAGTTGGAAGAATGGTGTGTGATAGGGGACTGGGCTTAATATAAAGAGCTAAAATCTCATCTTGCATAGTGTCTTATGAGACAGTAAAACTGGAATACCAAAGCTAGCACTAAAGGAATATTATTTAGATATGTGTCAATAAATATCAAGAGGAACAGTTAAAAAGAAGTGAAAACAGCTGCCTCTGTAAAGTGGGAAATGACAGAGCTGTGTATGTGGCTGATGATGGTTATTCAACTCTTTAAACTATGTGTCCACACGACTTTCTATGCAAATGGAAAGAATAACAATGAATTAATCTAACACACTTATTTTAATCATGAAGAACCCGAGAGACTCAGAATTATGACCTTTTTCCTGGTCCCTCAATAAGTTGCCTTTAAGACCAGAGCATTTCATTGTTTCATTATTTAAACTGGCATAATTATGTTATTAAACATAACCACAGTCATAAAAGTTTAGTAATTGTTCACTCATTCATTTCACAAAAATCTATTGAGTGCTAACTAGTCCTCTGGGGTAAAATAGGGAGCAAAACTAGACCCAGTCTCTGTCCCCATGGAGTTTACAAGTTGCTAAGAGACATTTATATGACATTTACTGCTAACTAGAAGACCATAAGATTTGGAAATTAAGTCTCCTAATCGTATACTCATCTGTTTCTTTCCTACATTCCTTGTGAAAGTTTTTCTGCCCACATCCAGTCTAACTCTTGACTTCATTTACTGACACAGTAAGCACTAAGAAATTTATTTTTCCTTTCTTTCTCAGTGCCAAGAAGGGTCCAGCCACCATCAGCATTTGAAGTACGGCCTTTAAACGACTTCATGTTTCCATGTTAATGTTGCTTCGTCGCCAACATTTCAGCCCACAGACTGGCTGACAGCCCTACCAGAGCCACAAAAACCACCAGCTGGTTGGGGAACTAACAATTTACATCTCGTGGTGCAAGGAAGATTCAGTAATAAGTAGATTTTGTTGAGGATTGTGGAACTACATGAGAAATTGGCCACTTACCTACTTCCTGATGGAAATGTGACATAAGAAATTCTCTTAAAGGAACAGTACCATCATCTAGACAGACATTTAACCATTCTCCAACTTCAAAAATAACTTCAAAAGGCACACGTTGATGTACTCTATCAATCTTGCTTTCCTCCTAGTTAGGCTCTCAAAAATTAACATATTTTTAAAATATTAACTATTTTAATGTTTAAAATATTATACATAAAAGTTGTGCATCTTTTTACAAGCTAATCACAGTAACTATGATGATTCTTTAGTTTCACTTATAAAACTCCCTTGAAAACACGAAATGTTCTAATTTCAGTTATTTATTCTTTATCCAAAATGAAGACTTCTTCGGTCTGTTTTTGGAAGTTTTTCATACCCCTTCATTCATTCTCTTACTTACTATTCCGCATGTCAGATGGAGGCAGGCGGCGCTCTCCCAGAGAGCCCAGTTCCCATAATGATGGGTATTCAACCAAAGAGTGCTTACTAATTAATGGCTGTTCTTGGGACTTTCTGGCTGATGGGCCACCATTTCCTACCCACTTCCTCTCAGACTGGTAATTCATCATCAGAGGGAAAACTCCATTATTATAACTTTATACTGTACCAGCAAAACCGGTGTTTCTCTAAAGGTAAACCTGAATCCTATGCTTTTGACTCCAGAGTG
This sequence comes from Balaenoptera borealis, assembly GCF_965194805.1. Classification (NCBI taxonomy): domain Eukaryota; kingdom Metazoa; phylum Chordata; class Mammalia; order Artiodactyla; family Balaenopteridae; genus Balaenoptera; species Balaenoptera borealis. Next base: position 169,906,355 of record NC_138866.1, on the reverse strand, counting down.
TCCACAAAAGCAACTTTGTCATATATTTCTACTTGCTAATTTTAGGCTCTAAGTAGAAATTAGAAATTTCTCATTAAAAATTGAGAGGCCAAAATATCCTTAAGCAATATTCTTTTTTGCCTACTGAATCCCGTTCCGATAATGAGAACATTAAGTTTGCATTGGCAGTATGGTAATAATGGCCTGAATTCCCACTAGAAAGGGTCATACGTATTCTCAAATCCTAGAGGATGTTAGACAACTGAAATATCTGCAACAATTGCAAATGACAAAATTTTCACAAAAAATGTAGAAATTGACTGGTTGCAGCTTATTAAGAATTACATAGCTAAAATTCAAAATTAAGGACTCTAAGTTTGATTTAAATTTTTACCCATGAATTGATAGAGTTGCCCCCATCATAGGAGAGTTAATGAAATCTTATGGTTTTTCCTTTAGCAAAAATACAAATTTCTCTAACATTTTCAGTATTTTTCTTAATTCTGACTATCCATTCCAGGTAGACAGGAAGTAGGATATTTTAAATGTATTTTTCTCACCAGTGCAAAAAATGTACCTAGAGGACATTAATTAGCTCAAATTCCCCCAACTGATCGATTAAATGCCACTTTTAATTTCAACTTAAATGCCATAGCTCAGGCTTGTTATACTTCTTCTGTATCCTAATAGCTTAACCATGCCCCTGTATCCATTCTCTCCTCATTCCAGTCTCCCTTGCTCACTGTTGCTAGATACATCTAGATAGGCTCAGACGACCAGTTCAAAAACTTCTACTGGCTCTTACTTGTCCACAGGATAAAGGCTGGACCTATTAATCTGATTAAAAAAAAAAAAATGCCCATTCCAAATGATGTCCCACCCCACTCTACAAACCTTCTAGCTAAAATAAACTGCTCCTCCACTCCCAAATAATCCTTAGACGTTCCTACCTCTATGCCTAGCTCGTGCCATGTCCTGTTCTTAGAATGCCTCCCCCCATCCGCACTGTTAAGCCACAGACCATGGTGCCCTGCTTGATTTCACATGCACAAGACCTTTCTCCACCTTGTCATGGCAATTAACATATGCTGACTTGTATCACAGGTAATCCCATCTTTTCTCTCTATGATCCTAGCATCGGGCAGTGCTGCATTAAAAGGGTTTAATAAATGTTTGTTGAGAGGTGAATAAATGAGAAAAACACATGCCAAGCAGAAGTCTAGGACAACACACAGTTACCTAATAAACCATTAAATGTAGAAAAGCCCAAATGCGTTTCTTCTGCCCAGGCACTGATCATTTTCCTTAATCCTAGAATTTTGAGCACAGCAATCTTTACCCTTGCACACAACCGCTTTGCAGGCTGCCAACTCACTAGGCTATGCAACTTGCCTCTCTTACCTCAGAATACAGCCCCCCTCTTCTCAGGCCTTTTATTTACTCCTTAGCTCTGATTTAGGGCATAGCAACCTTGACTGTCAAAGTTGAAACATTAACTAGCCTATAGTACTTTTCCACATATTTGTGATAACAGGGAACTGAGATTGTGTGATGGACCCAAATATACAGGGTTTTGGTTTGGTTTTAGCCAATGATTTTCACCTCTTAAAACAATTCATTGATCATGTAATGATTAGCATATTAAAATATTGGTTTATTCACTTCTTTCACTCTCTAACAGCTTCTTGAAAAACAGAAATAATTAAAAGGTAAACAGCAGAATGCAAAAAGAAACAATAAATCGCCATAATTTAGCAACCTCAAAATCTACAAAATAATCACAAATTGGCTATGCTATAAATTAACCATATATATATATTTTGAATTTTATTTTATTTTAATTTTTTTATACAGCAGGTTCTTATTAGTTATCGATTTTATACATATTAGTGTATGTATGTCAATCCCAATCTCCCAATTCATCCCACCACCACCACCATCCCCCACCCCCGCTTTCCCCCCTTGGTGTCCATACGTTTGTTCTCTACATCTGTGTCTCTATTTCTGCCTTGCAGACTGGTTCATCTGTACCATTTTTCTATAGTCCACATATACGTGTTAATATACGATATTTGTTTTTCTCTTTCTGACTTATTTCACTCTGTATGACAGACTCTAGGTCCATGCACATCTCTACAAATGACCCAATTTCGTTCCTTTTTATGGCTGAGTAATATTCCATTGTATATATGTACCACATCTTCTTTATCCATTCGTCTGTCGATGTGCATTTAGGTTGCTTCCATGACCTGGTTATTGTAAATAGTGCTGCAATGAACATTGGGGTGCATGTGTCTTTTTGAATTAACCATATATATTTTAAAATCATATGTAAACTCAAAAATCTTACCAAGGCAGAGAGAAAGGAACAGTGCAGAACTTGAAGACACTGGCAACAGCTGCATAATTTAATCCCAACACATCCAAGGGATTTTACACTTTTTAGGTCCAAGCCAACTTCTGACAAATTCTTCTGCGATGTTGGAATGAAGCTCAGGGAGAGACTCCCATGGTAGAACATGTTTAGTCTAGATTCCTTGGGACTTTTTCAGGACTACTCAGGGACTTTTTCAGGGACATACCAGGCTTGTCCTCTATCACTTTTTCACCACCCTAGTTTTTGGAGGTGCCTGCATGTTGCATCTTATTCCCCAGAAATCCCTTCCTAAATCATGGTGGTATTCCTGGGGGCTACAAAGCCATACCAGAGGATTTGAGTATCTCACAGACAACAGAGTCTAAAATATGTCTTATGTTTGCACAATGTAACCATCTGAAAAATGCAATAACTGTCTTCTATATAAAAAGAATAAGCCAAGGTAATGTCTTCATAGGATGTAGAGGAGGTTACTACATGTGCTTCACAGTCAGCAACTGCTATGAAATCTGAAGGATTATGTGAGGTAATCCAACAGAGCTTTCATTGTAAACAGAAGGCTTAAGTTCACATTACAGTTATACACAACACAAAGGCGTTCACTGTCTATTGCTTGATTCTATCTCTCTCATATGAACAGTCTTGGAAATGTCACTGTAGTCTGCCAAGCAGCTTATCATTCCTAAATTTTAACAGGAACCAGGCCTCTGATTAGTTAGATAGTTGATGCATAAAAGGTATGAGGATTGTCATCGGCAAAAAGTTGTTCCCAAGAAATAAGTCAACCGTTCATTACCTGAATAAACCAATAAAATACAAAGCAAGGGCTTGATGAAAGTCAATAATGCAAAATGCTTTCTTCATTTTAGATGATAAATCAAGGCCTACTAAGAAACAATGCAACCTGTGAAAATAAAATTTCTCCTATGGTGGGGGAGATGCTGGGGGACACAGGCTAATGCACAACTATATGAACAATATTTAAACTTCACCAAGTCGATTGACTACTTCTTCACTTAGACTACAAATTTAGCCACTTTGTGAAGGAGACTTCTGCCTTATAGTTCTCCATATACTATGGAGAAAACAGAAAATGTACAGGGAAATAGACTTCTGTCTGAATCATGTGCAGTATATTGTCCTTTGACTTCAAATGGTATTTATTTTTTCAAAAGAAGAGTATTTTAAATCATTATGTTGTTTTCCCTTATATATGTTTGTATACTATTTTATAGCCAGTCTCAATTGTTATAAGTACAGTACCTTACTGCTTCAACAAAGCAAATGCTTTTCTGATGAGTTACCCAGAGTATGATGAGAAGAAAAATTATCTTATCTTAAAAATTATATTAACGGAAATACTGGCAAATGGCATAAAGGAATCTACAGAAATGTTCCCATGACATGCTTAAAGGACTCCAAGCTACTCATTTTTCTCCAAACTGAATAGCCTGGACTTTCCACTAAATTCTCACTCTCCACCACATTTTCCAAAGAAGCTTTGAAGTACAAGACCCAAAACTTGGAAAGCACCGATTTTGGACAATGTTAGCAATTTAATTCTTCATCTGTCCCTTATCTATCAATTCCCCTATGAATAAACTTTAATTCACTTCCATATCCATTGGGGAGGGGCAAGGGGGCAAGAGGGCAGTTGAATATAATGTTAGAAAGGCTAGTAACATACTTTTAAAATGAGCATATTCAGTTCAAACCTCAGTTTGGTTTTTGTGGGATTTAATTTCCACTGAACAGAAACCAAGTACAGATGTATTTGATTTCTCCTTAAGGGTTGGTTATGGATGAATAGAAGAAGCAGAGAAAATGCAACAGAGAAACACTGGAGCAGAGTAGACAGATAAGTGCATCTTGCCTTCCATCATGTGTTTACGATCCTCTTGCTACAGAAATAAAATGTCTGGTATATGGTAACTTAGGCTAACAAAGTAGAAGAGAACCAAACACTTGTCAACGGTGATCAGCTATATATATATATGGTACGTTACAATTCTAATTAAATAAAGCTGTGAGGTCCTTCAGCTATTAAAAATGTCATCAGCAATTAAGCTAATTTGTGTCTGACCAGGGCTTTTACAGTAACTGATTACTTGCAGATGCCAAGTGCCCCAGGGAACTTTTGCCACCTGTTTTCAATTTTTGGATTGGCAGCATCGCCCTGACAAAACTTACTGGTCTAACAGTGGGTCGTGCCATCTGTTGCAATGATAGTGATGCTTAATCAATAGTTTTTACAGGATCCCATCTGCATTACTGAAGGACGTTTTATTTTAGCTTTCCCCCTATATTCTGCCACTATTGATAATATCTGAAAATAAAATGCCCGAAATGAACTGCATTATTGAAATGTTACAACCTAACATAGTTGTTGAATAAATTCTGAGTGACATTTTTCCCCAAACCAAATATAGAATTTTCGAAGCAGAGGAGGTGTGAGGTCATTGTACTTAATCTTTCATGTAACGCAGGAAATTCCTTCCACCATAAACCTGAAAGATTGAGTTCACCTTCCCTTTGAACATGCTTACTATCTCCCAAAGCAGTCCATTTCTACTTTAAAGAGCTGGCAATCTTACAAGACCCTTCCTTACATTGAGTGGAGACCTGTTTACTTATAACTTCAACTTGCTGATTGTTCTTCTGCCCACTGGAATGATGTAAATGAAGCCTCAACCGCCATCTATATGACAGCCTTTCAAATATTTGAAATTGCTATCTTTCTCCTCAAGTCTTTTCTAGGCTAAATATTCCAAGTTCTTTCAGCTAATTCACATAATACTTGTGCCCTTTTCTTTGTAATGTTATTGTTATAAATCAAACCCATTCCGTCAATGCCAGTGTAAAACCTTTCTCTAAAAATGTACACAACACCAAATAACAATCTTAACTGGGATACAGTCTGATTTTTCTGGAAACAAACCTGTCAATATAGCCCACTAGTACATTCACTTTTGATGCATCAGGCTCCATTTTTTGACCATTGTTTGGGGGTTTTTCCACTTTAAAACCAGAAAGCAAGCAAGGTCTTCCTTTTCTTTAAGCTGTACCATCAAAACTGTACCACCTAACCACTCAAAATTAGTTCAAGATTCCAGGCACAAAAGAGTAAGGTGTTATCTGCAATTATTTTCAGTGCACTGAAATGTCACTCATTTGTATCTGGAATCTTGAACTACTTTTAAGCAGTTAAGTATGGTTTTGGCATAATTTATTCCTTCTTAATGTGTTTTTTAAAATTATTATTATTTTTGTTATAGATGTTTCATTTTATTCTACCTTTTCTAGTTTGAATATAGTATTTCTTAACAGTAAGGAATGAAGCAGGAGATAAATTAAGTGGTTTTCCTAGGTCTAAGCCCAAATAATGAAATAATACAGTGTTTTGAGCCTGTTTTGTTCATTTACTTCTTTGTCTTTTCAAACTCCCATAGTTTTCTGAGTTCATCCATACATAATTCAGTTAAAATCCTTTCTTTTCACTTGTCTTTGATATCTTCTGGTACATATCTTTTGAAAATCTAGCCGAATATGGGCTTCTTGATCAACTCATCATATAGGTTCCCTATGTTGCTGACTAGTTTTTGCTTGACAAGCTCATTTGTGATTTTGCTACATCAACAAAACTTAGGAATAGGCAATTAAGAGGAAAACGCCATGCTCTAAACATTGTACTAAAAAAATTTTTGCTTTTTAGAGGTAAGGAATGTGATGGTGTCATGATGGTCACATTTTACACAAGGTTGGGTGTTCCAAGTGCATATAAAATTTGCACCATAAAACAAGTCTTGCCATGAGGTTGCCATCTGCTAGCACTGATGAAGACAGGCTGGATTTATGTCTGGATGGGCCATTCAGAGCTCCAAAATGTGGCTGTGATACAGCGGCCCCAGCATCAGCTGCCACAGTTGCATTGCTAGGTCCTCAGAGCCATTTCCCCCCAGTATTTATCCTGCCTCCACATTCCAGGCCGGCCTACATTGGAAAAAATGTCAATACTGATTGTTCTCTTCTCAAGGAGGCCTCACTAATTATGGGCTTCAGCACAGTTGGGAAAGTCTCAGTGGCTGGACTTGAGTGCTGAAGTTTTGCTGTTGTTCAGTCATATTAAAAAAGACAAAAGGAAGGGAAGGGGAGGGAAAGGACAGTTGACTGGTAATAGAACACAAAACTGTATGCTATATTCGTGAGACAAGAGAATGTAATAAAATAAGCTCATATTTCTCCTATTTGAGTGTAAATGTAACACATACACATCAAACAGAATAAGTCTGATATTTTCTTCTGTTTGTCTACCCAAAAAGATAAAAATGTATATGCTAAATAATTACTGACATTTCACTTCTAGATTTACAGTGGCACCATTTAAAAAGGTAACCCGAATTATAATATTATCTATTTCAATATCAATATCATACAGCTATATAGACCTATCTATCAGTATACATACAGAGAGAGAGATAGTCATATAGCTCTGGTTCAATGTTTGTGTTGTTTTTTAGTACCTGCAGTTCTACAATTATATATTTCTCTGATTTGTTATCATGGTGATCACAAATGTGATTATAATAGCCCATCCCACTTTTCCCTAATTCAGGACAGTTGTTGAAGGTTTACTTGTCCCATTTAACTGATAGCTAAAAGAAGCATCTTCTAGAATTGAGAATGGGATCCTTTTAGTAAGAAGGACATTGTAAATCCATTTGAGGACTACTGGGATATAATTAAGTAGGAACTTCATTCTAAAACTAGGGCATGCAAGCCCAGGGTTAATAATAGCCGTTCTGGGGCATGCTGAAGAATTTGAAGTTAATCATCCTCATATATGAGATTCATACATTTAGACACTGTTATTTAATCATGTAACAAAAAAGGGGGAAAAAAAGATGTTTTGCAGAGAAATCTACTGTACTCTTGAGGATCTGTGGAGTCCAAGCACACGGTCATAGGCTTCCTCACTGCCTCTGCTTCACCTAAGCCAGGGGATTTACTGGTGCCATAGATATAGCTTTATTATTCCAGACACAAATGTCATGTTCTCTTAGCCATGTGATACACAGGACATGTGGGGATTGATTGTCCTAAGGAATCCCAGGTGATTCTAAGGAATTAAGGTGATAGAAAGGTCATTTCAATATGCCTGACTACATGAGACCAAAGGCACATATTTCCATTTTCAATGAAAGTATCAAAAAAAAGTTGGCCAATAGTCCATGACAATTTTACAGAACTGTCTGAGAGACTTTCTGATTGCGGTAGAACGCCTTCTCAAAAGAGCTTATAGTCTATCTCGAAACTCTGCTGCATTAATCACAGCTAAGAAGTCAGGTCATTTTAATGTACAGTGGCAGGGAAATTTTTAAGAAGTTAAAGAAGCTAATGGATCATCTAGTTTAATAGCACCCTTAAGCAAAATGATGCTCATTGTTTTTGAATAAATGCAAATTATTTAATGTTGCTCTGAAGTGCGCTGCTGTAGAAATTGGCCAAATTTCCAAATATTTCATTATACAATATTCAAAATCCCATATATTAAAGATGGTCTTTGAACTGGAGATTTGCACGCAAGAGGTCTGTTGTAGCATGCTATCAGCTTGTTAAGGGAAGTAGGATTAAGCAGAGGGAAAAATTCAATTGTAATGCAGTTACAACAGAGGCCTGGGCTGCCCTCAGGAGGAGCTCTGGACTAAAATGGCCCTTCAGAGTTGCCCTCTGTGGAAGCACAGAACCCATACAACCACCCACTGTTAACCAAGCACTTTGCTAAGGTTTGGCGATAATGAAAAAAAAAAGGGTGCCTGCCCTCAAGGATCTCAGGGTCTAGTGGGACAGAGAGACAAGCAGGTAAATAACGGTGTAAGTTACTGCGCCAGGGGAAGTGCCTCGCACACAACCCACAGCTCAGGGGCATTACCACAAAGATATCGCTAGGATGCTGCATGTTTATTTATTTTCCCTTTAGTGATGTTTCAACTGCTTTGACTGTATTGCTCCTTTTGAGTTTCTGAGTTATTTCTACAGGGATGAAAGATGGAATGCCTTTTAATACATTATGTGGAAGTAGGAAGCTAGTAGGTTGGAAAAAGTCCACCCTGAATCTCCTTTCTGCGCACATAAAGGACTGATATTGAAAACCTGAGGGTCCTCTTCCTTCCTATTGCTATGCTCACTCACCTGAAAACAAACAAACAATAAAGCTGTAAGCTTCTCATGGTGTGAAGCCAGCTTCCAGGAGTCAACTGTGCACATCTCTTGCCAACTCCATTTTCAGTGATGTCTGGTTGGTAGCTTAAAATTGGTCATGGTGGGTGTATCTATACCAACGCAATTGGCAAATGCTACAAATCAGGCCTATCTTCTTTCCTCAAAGAGCCGGTTGTTAAACACTCACTGGCACACCGCTGCTTATAACTAATGATATTATTTTGGCAATGAAGTTTTCCTAGTTGCCATATTCCCAATAATGAATTAACAATTTTTGCATTTACAGGCATCTATTTATAGATGTTTGCAGAAGGTGAAAAATTACTGCTTTCCTCCCAAAGAACCAGGGATCAAACTCATTTTCTGACTACAGACATGACCTAAAACCTAAAGAAAGAAGGTTGGCTCTAATCAGCGATAATCTAAAGGGCTCTTCAGATATTTCCCATCATGTCCCCTGAAATGTGTATCCTTGAGTCGAGTACATCATATGTCAGATGAAAATAACAGTAATGAAAAGTGATCATACCCTTGTAGGATGCAACGGAGTGTGTCACTTCTGATTTCAGGTGAAAAAGAGTATGCTTTGGAATATCTGCCCTCTAAAGTTTATTTCTGAAATACTGTAAGCCTGCTGTATAAAGTGAGTTACTAAGACAGAGTACAGAAGAACCAGAACAAAGGAGTCTCCCAGAGAAAGTGAGGGGAGGGCTCTGAGCCATAGTCCATTAAACAATCAGGAGAGAGAAATTAAAAACAATCCATAGGTAAAGATGGCTGCAGACACTTCAGTGCAAATGACAAGAAAGACAAAATGGATCCCCTAAAATATGAATTTCATATAATCAAATGCTTATTAACAGTTCATCAGCATCAATTAGATAAATTAGATGCTATATACCTCTTAAATATTTAAATCTGTAGTTCTTAATCTATGGCATGTGCTCTTTTTGTTCACAAAAAAATCTTTGTGAATGTTATCAAAAACTGCCGAATTTGGTGAGCTCTTTAAAAGGAAGATAGACTATAAAAAACAGAGTTTAAAATTTAAAGGTGTTTTATTTTCATTTCACAGTGACATTGGGCGCACAAAAACATAACACACTTTTCCAAGTTCCACTGGCACTGTGACTCTTCTGCTCTAGCACTATTCACTGGGGTACACGAACGCTTGCTTAGCATTCACACCTGGCATCACTCACGCTTAAGCAGCGTCTGACCTTTGTTTAGAGCAGTGGGTCCTGCAGTGTGATCCCAGGTGAGCAGCATCACATCACCTGGACACCAGTTCGAGATGCAAATTCTTGGGCCTCAGCCTCGACCTACTGAGTCAAACTATAACTGACAACCCTGTACTGTATCATTGAAGTTTGCTAAGAGAGTAGAACTTAAATGTTATTGCCAAAAAACAAAAAACAAAAAAAAAAAAACAGGTAAATATGAGAGGTGATGGATGTGTTAATTAACTTGATAGAGGGAATCCTTTCACAAAGTACATGTATATCAAGTACCACGATGTAAACTTTAAATACCTTATGTTATTTGTCAATTATACCTCAGTAAAGCTGGAAAAATAAATAAATTATTTTTTTAAAAAGAAAAGGAAATAGGGTGGAGTCCAATGATCTGTGGTTTGAAAAGCCCTGCAGATGATTCTGATCTCAATAAAATTTAGAACCACTGGTTTAGATGTAAAAGATAAACCAGGGTAAATTCTAATTCACACAAAAATGAACTGACAGGCAGCACATGGGAGGGCACAGATTACGTGTACCCCGGTTACTCCTGTATCTTTATTATCTTCCACAGTGTCTGCCCGTGGTCAGGGTCAGTAAATACTTCCGGAGAGAACAGCCTTCCTTTTCTCTCTTTATCAGTCAAAGAAACGACGCTAACTGAATATATCAAAAGTCCTCAAGCTTCGTTGCCTTTAGTGAAATTCAGTTTGGGTTCCTACCTCAAAATTCATTTTGATCACATTTTATCATAGTACTATTGTAGATAGACTCCTGTTTCAAACAAATGATCCAGAATCTATTCCTCTTCACTGCCGGCTCTCCAGGGAAAAATGGTCAGGCATGAAAACACCCAAGTGCTCCAAATCCAATACAATTTGACTTGCAATGCTCATTCTTTTATTTCTTGAAATAAGTCTTTCCAATACAAAAATGTTTACTAAATTTCAGTGTTATGGCAGGGAAAAAAACCCTGATTTTATTTCTTTCCATATTTAAACATACAAATAAGTATCTAGTCAACAAAAGTCACCTCATTTCCACTCTTAAAAAGATAATGTGCTCAGTATCAATTGCTTTGGAAAAAGGTACAGGAGAGGTTACAATTAGAGCAAGTTCTCTGTTCAAGTATACATAGCAATCGCCCCAGTAGAAAATGGATCCTTTAAGGTTGTAGGAAATTGCTTCTCAGCAAGGGCATGATACAAAAGACAAAGTATCATCATTCTGAGGGGCTTTCTAGCATGGTAAGGCATCACTGCAAAGCAATCCAGCTTCAGTTCAGAAATCAAGGCAGATTCTGATGAGGGCTACCAAATTGACTCCTTTTACAGGTCACTGAAATGCTTCCCTGAGCAAACATTCCTCCATGACCTCTTTCTGTTTAATGTGCCACCCAAACATCTCTGCACATAAATGCCATTTGACTCATTTAGATGATACCCGCATTAACAGAGTTCGCTTTGATACCCTCCGTAACTTGATGGAAGTTAACCTGGCTCATCCCATGACACGATTGCTGATCATATCATAAGACAAGGATTCCTGCTGAACTTTCTTTTGTGCTTCTGGTCTTAGTGCAATTTTTGTCACTTCTAGTATATGAGATTTTGCTAATATTTCTTCTCTCACAAGGTTTCTTTAATGTTGCAGATGCATCAGAAACTTAATGGAAGCTAAGAACAAGGGGTTTTCAAGTTACACATATTTAAATGTGCTTAGAGCTCCATTCCAGTCCATTTGTGACCTAACATTGAACATCAATGCATCACTATCCTATTTGGTTAGATTTCTATGATCTCTGTTGATGCATTCAGTGAAAATCAATGGCTTGTATTCAGATCTTGAAAATAATGAGTCTGCACATATACATTGCTGCCATTGAGTTATATCCACATCCATGACTCCAACAAAGTAATCATTCTACTTGAGGTTCTTCATCAGTGTGCAAGCAAGTGCAGAGGTACTATCCATAAACCCTGCAGAATATTGTTGTAAAAACAAATATTGTCATTGTCCCAATAACTTCCATTGCTAACAACAGCTAAGTGAATTCAAACACAATGCCATGCTGTACAGTCATAATCAGCAGCTTCCAGAACTGCCTGGTAATACAGATATACAATTTAAGATATCACAGCTCAAGGCAAGTAACTCACTGCTGTTCTGCTTTCTAAGGCACTAAAATAACTGGCACACTTAAACCTTCATAGATTTTATATTCTTTAGTCTCCAGGGTCAGTGAGCTATGTACATTGATGATCTGTGCTCCAACTGATTATGCATAATGGCAGTTGAGGTGTAATAATTTGTTCATGGCCTCTGCAAACAGACCTTGTGGGGCTGTCATAGTTTATTTTAAATTTTTTATTGTAATGTGGTGGGGGAAAAAAATGTGTACTCTGGCACCACAATTCCTTGGTTGAAGGGCGGAAGGGAACTGTCTTTGCTTGGAGAAATTTCTCAACAAGATTTTGATGGTATGAGTGCAAGTTCACCGGAATTGGATACCATTCAATTTCAGAGTATCAGCAGAGGAGTGTTCTACCTTCATGGAGAAGAGAAGTATAGAAAAGACCAGAGGAGAGAATAGGGAGGAAAGGAAAGAGGAGCTAGCAAGAACATGAGGCTCCACCCTCACAAATACTATGAAGTTGGAGTGCCCAAAAGACACTGTAAAAACAGAGATAAACTCTGTTCCATTTTGCCAGCTTTTGTTGCTACTGTATAAATCCCTCCTCCAAATTCCCCTTCCATAACAAATAGTAGGAAAATCATTATGTTTTGTGTAAGTGGTCTTTGTGGGGACTCAAAGATGGTGCTGACTTTCACATCTATGCCACACAGCACAGTACAGAGAAAATACACAAGAAGTAGAAGTCTAAAAGCTAGAGACACAGAAAATGTCCTAGAAATTTTCAGAAATCCTGGCAATAGCTATATTGCCAGGATTTCTATATTTTCTATAGTTCATAGAATTGGGGATGAAGCTGTTGAACAAACTTCCTAGATCTTCAAGACATGCAGGTCCCTAAGGTTCTATTTGGTTTACTGGATATCTTACATTCTAAAGAAATCCGGCAACCCTAAGGAGAGGACGTTAAAAGAGATATATAGATCCCAGGTTTAGAATGAATGATTTAAGTAAAGACCTTTGTGATTCACTCTACAGCGTAGTATATTCAGATATGAATATTTCTAAATTTAAGTACCAAGGGTACAAACTTCTTCAAGTTTTGTAAATTAAGATACGAACTCTCAACTCACAGTAACCATATATTTAATGAAAACCTGGACAAGGTCCTTGCTAAGAAATGAACCATATAAACTCATGACTATAAAGATATCCCTCTAATGCCAGTTGTTTTCCTCTCAGTGGTGAATTGTTCTTTAGTAGCTTATTATTAAAAGGTAAATTTGAATAAGACTTCCATTCAGTTATTTCTAGTAATGAGATCTTTGATTTCATTTTCCTTTTTTTATTAGAAATGTGTTTCTCAGCAACACGAAGATTATCATTCCACGTCTTCTTATTACCCCCTTTTTAAAAACCATTCAATCATTTTGTAAGATAAAAAGGATTCACTGGATGGAGAGTTGAATGGTTTTTATGGAAGAGATGGTAATCCTTAAATTGCGTGACATCTTAGGACTAATTTCTTCATTTGTAAAATAAGCATTCAACGGGACGACAGCAAAGGTCCAAATTTAGGTTCATTTCTTCCCTCTCTTCAGATATCAGAAAGAAGAGTAACTACTTTGCTTTCCATTTCCACTTCATTCAGAAGCCTGTCTACAACAGGCCACAGAAATGGGTTCAATGGTCTGCACAGCAGCTGCTCAGGACTCAAAATTTCCCCTGTTGACCACAAGATGACATGCCTTGACAATCTGGCAAACTACTCCACTTACTTCCCTGGGAACAAGGTCTAGGCCGGTTTGGGAGCTTAATTTGAAAAAAAACAACAATAACAAAAAAACTTACATGATGCTTATCTAGTCTAGAATTAAACACAATTTTTTGAGATGATCTATTCTCTCCTTGTACCTCATTAAAAAAAAAAAACAAAAAACACCTCCCTTTCCCCAAATTAATTCTGAACAACAAGAACAACAAAGGCGGCTGTGGAATGGATTTCAAGTATTGGGCTCCACTACAGCCTTGGAGAAGATGTACTAAATCCTAAATGCCCTGGCCAATTATATTTCATAGACAATTCTAATTAATTTTAGAAAGACAGAACTGGTTACAGAGATACTTGGTTTTATCATACACTTTACTGAACAGCCAAAGATGTCGGTTTTTCAGTTCTGGCTTATGTGTTTAGATGTCATAGGACACTAGAGTTAATAGGTTATAATGATTTATTTTAGGTCTGCAGGTTTTAACAATTATTGAATCAAGCACAAAGAGAGTGACCAAGAACTTCATCTTGGTTCAGAGAGGGGTCAAACATTCACTCTCCACATCAGCATAAGTATAAACAAAGCCATGAAATTAGTCATTTGTGTCTGTCTTAGATAGTAATTGTACAACAGGAACCTTATTGCTATAAAATCAAGCTTGATTAAACTCTGAGATGATAAAGAAATAGATGATTAACTTCAACTGGTCTTCTCTATGTGAAATAGCAGCAATGCACATGGAAACAATAATTTTCATTTAAGAACATGTGTTAATCCAAGAAGATGTGTTAGATCTAATGTAAAACAAGTTAGGCCTCTAGTGAAGAGCTGAGCTCACAAGAATATGCAGATCTAAATCAGAAAATCTCAACGGAACAGTCTAAGTATTTGATCACCAGGAAATTACAATCAGAAAAGAGTATGCATATTTGCTAGCCTTTTTAGTATCACCTAATATACAAAATAGGTAACGATATTACATACAACTCAAACTCTAAAAAATAAACCTCATTGTCCCAATAACTTCCATTGCAAAAATTAGATTTGTATTGCTAGGGAATATGAAAACAAAATATAAATTGGTACAACTTTTTTGAAGACAGTTTGGCAACACATATTATAAATATCTGTATACCCTTGTTCCACCAAGGTCATATGTAGAATTTTTATTAAAGAGCCAATCAGATCAGTGCACAAAAATGAGTGCACAAGTAGCTTCATCTCAGTGTCATTTAAATCAAAAATTGGGAAACAAACTACATGTCCATCATTAGGGGTCTGGTTACATAAATTATGATGCAATAAGTTCATGTAACACTACGCTGCCATAAAAGTGATAATTCCGTGTTAACATGGAAAGAAGATATTGTGATAATTCCGTGTTAACATGGAAAGAAGATATTTCCAGCATATTATTGAATCAAAACTTATGCAATTGATGCAATTTTTTGTAAAATTATATACATATAATCTAAATGTATATAAGAATGAAAAGCTGCTGGAAATTTGTGTATGAAAATATTAAAAGTGGCTACCTCTGCGTATCAAATACACAAGTCTTTTTATTTGTATGTGTTAAACTTTCTATATTTCACGTTCTTACAATGAGCTTTTACCATGTCTATAGTCAACAAAAAACTGTAAAGAGATCAATATACCTTTTAAAATGTGACATACATCAGTAGAATACTCTATCTGCTCTAAAATTAATTTCCACACCCTCCTACTTTGAAGACTGGAATTAGAACTAAATTGGTATGAGTTTGCTTGCAAACTCCTTAAGCCCCCATTTTCAAATAACCATATATATCTTTGTCACGATCTGTAAAGTTTCCAAATTGTTCATTTTCATAAATTGAGTTGCCTTATAAGAAACAAGAGACATTTATGATGACATTTTACAAATTGTACAAGTGTCCAAAGAGTAGGTTTCTAAAATTACTCTCTAATTAAAGAGAGGTTCCCAGTAGCACCTCTTAATTGCTAATATTTCTTAAGTTTTCACTATCTGCACTATAAAATAGGGGTAATTGTGTAAACTTATGACAAAAATATGAGTTCTAATGAAATCATATGTCACTCTAGATATCCTCAAAATGTGCTACGTGAGACAGAATCTTGCCGTTACCCTGAAGTGTCGTCACCTGTAGCATGCACGCACTTGAAGAGGTGCTTTCATTAAATATCCTATTATAACTCTTTTTTTACCATAGTCATGATTGTAGAGTCCCTGGATTTTGAGTAATTTTCAAATGTACACTTTCCCCTAGTGTTTACTCTGAGTTCTGTTATCAAAATATTCTCAGAATAAAATTCTGCGTTTGAAAGACAACCCAGGAGACCTACATACTCCATTTATCTTCCAAACAAATGTGGTGGAGAGAAGGGAGAATGTAATCTTTTACCCTTTCACAGCAATGTGACTTGGCCTTATTAGAGAGGGGGCAATTCCACAGCAGAAAAGAGTTCATTACTGATGAGAGAAGACAGAAAAAGTCAAGAAGAAAACTGCTGAAGGATACTTAAAATTAAAGAATATATTCACACTAGGAAGGCTTAGTGGCAAATAATGTAGGGCAAGCAGGAGCCATGCAGAATACATTTTTCTTTTGATTGGTTTTATTTTTGAGAATTTATGGAAGATATATCAAGTCCTTTAAGAGAGAAGGGACCTAGGAACTGCTGATTGGCTAATTTAACTTAATCGCCTGAAAACATAGTTTAGCAAACTATCAATCAATTTTACAGGCAAATAGGAGCAGTGAATCCTATTAAGAATAGTCAGAAAGTCATCTTTCTGCATGTGGGGCAAGGCACACCCCAGTAAATTTCTCAATTCCCTTTACCAGAATCCACTGTTTCCCCATTGCATGAAGTCTTCTATCTCAGACAGACATTTCAGAATTAAGGTAGTTCTATACGCTAGGACTAAACCAATCAAAAATTTGAGGTAATTCTAGTATGTAGGACATGCATATAAAGGACTCTTAATTGACAGAGAATGTGCTAGATAAGAGGGATATATAAGTGTGAGACAAACACAACCTGTGCTGTCATTGGTCTTTTATTCCACCTCTTTTTGTCCTTCCATCCATACATTTGTTCATCTACCCATTTACTCATAAATCTAGGTATTAAGCTTGCTGAATATTATCAATCAGCAATTAGTAAATTCTCAAGTCAGTGGGTTTGTTTGACAGCTGATGTCTTCAATGAGCAATGCTGACACAGATTCCAGAACAGACATAGATATAGAAATAAAATAATAGAAATAAAATGGGAGCCATATATGCAACTATACGTTTTCTAAAAGATACATTTAAAGCTAAAAGAAATGGGGTAAATTATTTTTTAATAATATATCTTATTAGTCATAGTATATCCAAAATGTTCTCATTTTAACACATAATCAATATAAAAATTATTAATGTGAGAGTCTGCATTCTTTTCAGGAACATTTCTTCAAGTGCTTAGAGACCCCCTGAGGGTGGTGACTGTCATTCATTCACTTATCTTTCCAGTCAGTAAATACTCATTTTCATGTAAAAGGGATTTTTAAATTTTTTTTTTTTTTTTTTTTTGGTGCTGTGGAGAGTACAGAAACAAATAGGGCATTTATAGCTTCAAGGAATTTATAGCCAGTAGAGATGACATGCCCAATGATTATTCTAATAGAAAACTGTAAGAATACGAAAAGATTTAAATGAATGCTATGACAGGTCAAAGGAGGAGAGATTATTTCCAGTATAGCAAGAGAAAACAGATGGAAACCATTTTTAAAAAGAGCAAGAGAAGTGATTTTCATTAAGCAGCACCCAGGCATACCAGTATACCAGGTATACACCCAGTGTATACTAGGCATTGTGTATGTGTTTTACAAATTTTATCTCATTTAGTTCCCCAAACAATTGTATGTGTTGCATTACCATTTACAAACGATGAAACTAAGACTAAAATAGTTAACGTTTTACTCAACCTCAAAGCAGTCCTCAGACCAGAGTCTGTCAGACTTAAAATTCCACTTTTTTTCCTCTCTCTAGCCCTGGACCCCAGGGGTGGGAGAAGTAAGGTGTGTACTATAAGCTGGGTAGGATCTATGAATTTCCTGGGGATGGAGTAGGGGATGTTTTTGGTGGGGGGGAAGTACAGTTGACCCTTGTGGGATGAGGGGCGCCTACCCTCCACACAGTGGAAAATCCTCCTATCATTTATAGCCTGTTCTCCCTCTATGTGGTTTCTCCAAACTGTGGGTCTGCATCCATGGATTCAACCAACCACTGATCACGTAGTACTGCAGTGTTTACTAGTGAAAAAAATCCACATACAAGGGGACCTGTGCTGTTTAAACCCATGTTGTTCAAGGGTCAACTGTAGTTCAGTTTGATAGGAGATCAAGAAAGGACAGAATGAGAAGCAATTAGAGAAGATTAGTATGGAGAAGGCCCACCTATAGCCCCGTCTGGGCTTGTTAGAGATTTTTGAGCAATAACCAATCACACATCTGCTTTGGGAGAAGTGTCCTGAAGGAAGTGTATAGGCCAGGGATGGAGAGCAGGAGAGCCTCTTAAGGTATCCCTTAAGTGACCTAGCCCCTAAGCAGACCAAAAGGCATCCTGAGAATTTTCTGACTGCTTAAGTTATGACAGAAACATGTTTTTCAAACTTATATCTGTTTTTCAAAATAAACAGTTTATAACTTTATGTCTATTTGTTCACTACGAGAGCAATCTGTATTAAATAGCATAATAAGTTAGAGAAATCAATAAATCAATAAGTAAATTACCTGAGGATCCCCAGGTAATAGTTTTCTAGTCATTCTAAATTAATTTATTTAAATTAAATATAAAATAAATTCAAGTAAATGAAGTTATACTGTGGAAATTGAATTAAAGCTTATACTATATTTCCGTTCTCTCTAATGAAGTCCTGCATAGACCGAAGAGAATACATATGGATCAGCAAAAATCAAATGTCAGATGTAGATAATAAATTATTTCATTCTACAAAATGCAAATCATGTGAAACACCTGAAAGGATATAGGATGTTATATGCTTGCTCCTGGGTTTTTCCTTCACATGGCATGTACAATTACTTTAGCTGCCTATTGCTAAAGATTGGCTTAGAGGAAATTTTCATTCAAAATGTTAGTAAGAATATAATATAAGATAAATGTGTACCAAATTTTATCCCCAGAAAATAGTGTGAAATGGGCTGATAGAGAATATCAGTCAATATGCAAGGCTTGGTCTACTTTTTAATAACTACCTTCCAAGAAATTGCTTTAAAAGATAAGCCCATATATTTTGCTTAACTAAGTCAATTGTGCTTTTTTCTACATCATTATTCTCATAATCTCTGCCTGTTCCAATGCCTACCTAGCCTATTTTTCATGAGATTCAGCTGGATGTATATCACTTGCTATAAATTACTAAACTTCTAACGACTCCAGTCAAGCTTTTAACATGATTTAAATGCACACTCCCATCACCCCTCTCACGCGTCCCAAAGTTATCAGCTGTCACTTTCTTTTCTGGACTCTTTGAAATCAAAAGACAATCACCAAGGCTTGGAAGAACATCATTTCATCAATGAGACAAAATATTCACTGTCATATTTAAAAGAAAAGAAATAGGCCACTTTCTTTTCATTCTATATCAAGGATGATTTATAATAAAAAAATTTTAAATCATTCCTAGAGATCATTTAGAGCATGATGATTATAAATCCCTTTAAGAAAAATAATTTTAGTGTTCAAGAAAGATAAAAGATTGATGGCTCTGAAATTGAAATCTGAAATACCTTTCCCCTTCCAATCTTTCCATTTTAAACCAAATCCAGAAGAATCCATTTTAATGCTAACACTTTTTAGAACTGCTCTAAGTTTGAACTTTCTTCCAAATTGTAAATAAGATAGGTATTTTTGATAGACCTATTCCTCTGTTTTATTGTTCAAACCAAAAAATAGAAGTTACCCTTGATTTCTCCTGCTGCCTCATCCTACATTTCTCTACACATCCTTCACCCTTAACTATCCAGGGTGCATGCACTCTCACACTCACACATGCACAGGCACACTCACAAGCACACACATCGAATGTTTCAGTAAGTTCTATTGGTTCTACCCCCAGACAGAATCTCAAATGCCTCTACCCTCCTCCCTCCCCACTCCACAGCCCTGGCCCAAATCACCATCATCTGGGCCTGAGCTTCCACAACAAGCTCAATGATCACTCTGCTCTCACTGCTATCTCCCTAAAATTCACTTTCTACACAGCGGTCTAAATATTTAAAACTGTAAATCTGATCCTGTTATTATCTCACTTCCTTGACATTTTTCAGTGGCTTCCCATTGGCCTCCAAGCTCTTGAATAAGCTGAACACTGGCTCTGATATCAACTAAGACCAGTCTCGTCCTCCTTCTATAAGCTCCAGTGATGTTTCTGTTCAGGGTGCAGAAGCCTCTTCCTGCCTTAGACCTGTACATGCAGTTGCTTCTGGTCTGGGATCCTCTTCTCCTAGCTCTAGCTGGATCTTTCACATTGTCAGGTTTGGGCTCTAATATTCTTCCCTAGAAGAACCTTCCCAGACCACCGTATTGAATGGCGATCTTCCCGATGACAGCTCTGACACTTAAACCTTGTCTATTTCCTTCAGAGAATTTTAACAATTTGATAATATCTGGTTTACTTCTCTGCTTGTTTACCTCTATCTCCCACTAGAACACAAGCCTAATAAAGCAGAAACCTTGACTGTCTATTCCATTGCTGGATATTAAATGCCTAGTATTATGTGCCTGACATATAGTAGATGCTCAATAAATATGTGTTGAATCAGTTAAATGAATAATGCATAAATATTGCATTTGACATATCAGTTTCTTATGCATAATTCCTATTAAAATCACCTACTCTTTTCCCAAATACTATAGGAAATTCACACTGCAAAATTAACTAGTAGTATAAATAAGGTCTAAAAATGATGACTACAACATCTGGAATTCTCGATTCTAAAAAGTGTACAGAAACTACAGAATGCTGAGTTACACATGTGAAATCAAGTAAAAAGAGATTAGATTAAAAACAAACAAAAAAACACAACCAAACAAACAAACAAAATGCCCTTTGGCCCACTACCATTAGGCCAGACAAGAACAAGTTAACCTGTTTAAAATATGCCCCTATGTCTCAGTCTTGTTCTGGAAAACTTAAAGAAAGTGACAACTAGCCAATTTCTCTATAGAACTTACTGACAGCTCAATATGTTTCCAAGATTGATGCTTTTCTAACAGGTACACACCCATGCAGGTCCTTTCAACTCAAGCAACCATAACAAAATGTCATAAATTCAACATTTCCCTGTGTATTCTCTGAACCAAACATGGAGGCAATGCTCTGGTTAAGTCTGGAATCATCTGTGGGTCTTGACTGCTAATGGGAACTTCCTGCATTTCAACTCCTATTAGTTTCATACAGCCAAAGACTGTTGAATTTTAGCTGAATAACTTTTGGTTTGGTTTTGAGAGCCTGTGGGAGAACCCACACTGTATTCAGTAAAAGTTGAATGAATTGAGGTGGTTGACTATCATTACTTATGTGAGGGTCATAAAAAATCAGTGTTATTTCCTGAGAAATTAGCAGCCAGCCAGCTGGTGGAAAGGCTGACTTAATAAATAACTCACTTTATGGTCCAAACAACGGCTGCCGTTAAGTACCCGTGCAGGCCAAGAGAGACCTTCTGGACACTCAAGTTTTCAGATACGTCCATTTGTAACTTGGAAATTCTTCTATTTGAATCAGAATCTGATATTAAAAAGAATATCAAACAAACTAGTCTACAATGCCTGGCAGAGATGTGACTATGAGGCAGAGGTTACACGAAGTCATAAGAGCAACCTAGAGTATGATTTTTGTCAAGGACAGAAAAGAAATATGATTTTTTAAAATATCAAAAAACATTATTGACTAGAATTAAAAATCACATGTATTTTAAAAGAAGATATGAATCTTCAAAGAAAACTCTAGCTTATTAGTCAGACCTTATATTCAGATTTCTTAAGTGTGTCAGCTCAACTTCCTTAATTATATTCAATTTCCTCTTTCATTGGGGTATTTTAATGGAGAAAAAAATCCAAGGAAGTAAAATTCAGTACTGACTCCAAAGTTATCTGAATTGGATAAATCTGTAAGAATTCGTTTTCGTTTCTTTTCAATTTCAGTTTAACAAGGTTCAGGTTCACATACTCAGTATATATTCAGTATACGCCCGTATATATTCAGTATTGAAGCAACCATTTTATAGTGTGGATATAGTAAAATCTTTTACAAACCACTGGTGTGTGGTGTTCCAATAGAGACTTTACTGTCAGTATGCCATGACAACTATGTCTTAGGTTTGTGTGGTGTTTTCAATTATTTTCAAAAGTATTTATTCATTAGCTTTAGGAGAGACACCATTCCGTTTTCCAGATTCATAATGAAAATGTCAGAATGGTGTTACACCCAATTTTCCAGTTTTGGGGTATCTGGATAAGTGAAGACCGAATACACAAAAATGAGTTCCATAAGTTCAGATGAATGTTGTTTACAGGGAGGCATAGGATTATAGTTACCTGAGTATTAGAGGTTAAGTTCAAGGTATTATTAATATCCAGACAAAAGGCTTTAGAAATCTGGCCTTTGCCATCTAACAATTTTTCAGTTCAACTCAGTGTTTTTTCTTATCTTTAACCTTAAATTCGAAACTATAGCAGTAAGCCTCCCAAGTGGTCTCTCAGTTTTAAACTTTGTCTCTCATTAATCTATTCTCAATACACCACCAGAAGGCTCTATGAAACAAATAAACAAACAAACATAAAACAGTCATTATGTCACTCCTCTGCTCAAAATCCTCCAAAGGCTCCAGGCTCACCAAGTAAAAGCCTCACTATAAAAGCGCTTACTTGAGGACCCCGCGAGGTCTGATGCCAGCCTCCCCATATCACTATCACTGCTGCCGTCTCCCTCATTCACCTGCTCCAGACACAGTTCCTGGCTTCTTGCTTTTGCTCCTTGTAGTTCGTTGAACAGGCTGGGCCCACTTCACTCCCTGGAGCTTTTATATGTGCCATTTCCTCTCTCTGGAATGAACCTCGCCACATCATCTGAGCTTTTTTCTCGGGTCTTCAAAAGTCACTTTCCCTAGCCATTTTATCTAAAATTTCCACCCTCTACCCCGAGTACAAATTTCTCTTCCCTACTTTACTTGTTCCCCAACTCAACATATCACTCCCTGACATACTATTTGTCTCCTTATGTGTCTTGTTTATTATCTGTCTCTTATTTGTCTAATTTATTATCTTACAAGGTAAACTGCATGAGGGTGAGAATTTTTGCCTGTTTTGATCACCGTTCTTCCCCACTGCCTAACATACAGGAGGCGTTCAACAAGTATTTCATAGAAAGGAAGGAGGGAAGTAATGAAGGGAGGGAGAAAATGCCACCTTAAAGAGAGTTTCTCCTTCAGTAACTCAATTTGGTTCCCAAAAGTTGGGCTATAATAATGGGTCTGCCTATTGAACATGGTTAATATTATCAATATGTCTTCTATGACTCGGTTTTTTAAAAAATAATATTATTAGGTTATGACCAACAGGACATATATATACACACATACATAGATACATATGTTAACTACCCTTTCATTTAACAAGTGTTATATAACTGTAGAAAGTAAAATGTATCTATTATTAAGTTTCTATTTAGTAGTCTAACGTGTATGTAGACCCACTGATAGAAAAGTCTCCATTATCAAATTAAATTGTAATTTTCTATTAGTCACACAAAAATCAGTACATACTGAGAAATGAATATTCTTTTTACATGCTAATATAAGCACCACTCCTATTATTTTAGCCCCCTAACAGTACTCTGAAATGTCAATCTCATTCACCACATTTCAACTGAGGTTAGAGGTGCATCTCTGATTTACCCCCTACTGTTCCTATTAATTGTTTTAGCTTTTCTCTGCATCTAACCTCATGTACTCCCAGAAGATATTCAGATACCTATGCTCTGACAAGCACTGGAAAAATGATCACGTCAGAATAGCTGTTAATTCTTTCATTTCTGCATATCAAAATTTCTTCCCACTTGACTATTAAAGGTCAAATTTTCAACTAGCCTTCAAACACGCAAAGAATTAGTGTTTTGACATGTAGAATGCTCCTGCACAAATTCAGACTCTTCGCGAATGAATAAAGGAGCGTATATCCTGTACATTAAATAGGTTTACAACGTAAATACATAATGTATGTGTTATAATTTACTTACTAAATAATACAACACTTTATTCTTTAAAAATATAAAAGATATACAAAGCAGAATTTCTGAAATGGTAATAAGTATCATTTTTAAGGCAGGTTCTTTTATTACTAACAGCTTTACCCAAGAAAAGAGAAGTTTGGACAGGCGAAACATGGCTCAAAGCCACAAAAGCCCCAAGTGACAAAGCTGGAATCCACATTAAGCTCTCTTTTTCTCCAGAACTCAGAGAATTAATTTAACTACCACACAATGACAGAATTTTCTGATCCCAACCACAATTTTCCATTGAAACTATCAAAGCATAATTTATAGAGAAAACTTCCAGCCATAAATGGAGAAGTGATCTAGGAACCATTGGTCACAGTGTTTGAAGTAGAATAGAATATCAAAATCATTCTTAATTGAGGGCATTGCATTCTCTCTATTACTCTTGAGACAGAGAAAATCATTCTGCAATGTCATTCTCTACTTGCTTGCTTTAAGACCCTTGTTTATTTTCTCCATTTTCCCTTCATTAGAATTTGAGACCGGGCGTCAGCAGAGGGCTGGGGTAATAAGAAAGAAAACACATCTCTATCAATTTTTATCCTCACTCTAGGCTCTGATAAAAATATGCTGAGTATTTGAACCCTGCAAAGGATACCTTTGGGTGCTAATTTTATGACAAAATGTATTAAAAATTATGAGTTGTGAACTTAAAAACTCATTTCACAGGAAGTCCTTGAAGAAGCTTATTTAACCATTTCATCCTTTAATATTTTAAAGGATGTCATGGGGACATGATCTCATTTAGTTATTAAAATGGGTAACATAGCCTCCAACATAAAGTATCTTATTGGACCCTTAATTTTGTAAGACTCATGTCAATAGTTAAGTTCACTGATTCCACAAAGATTTAGGGACATATTTAATAAGTAGTGTACTTTTCTAGATCCTTATGGGTGGGAGATTCAAACGTGAACAAAACTTGTCCATATTTTTAAGGCATTTTTAATATTAATAGTGATAATAAAGTAAATACAACACTTGACTACAGCAAAACTTGTAACTTGATAAAAAGGAAAACACTAGAGTTGCACCAAGAAAAAAAAGAGACATAAATTACCCTGATGGGATCACAGAAAATTTTCAGGGAGGAGAGAACATTAGTATAGGATTCAATAGGATAGGTCCATTTTTTCCAAGAAGAATTATGGGCACAACATTAGCAAAGCATGGTAACAGTAAAGCACAAGATGTTTTTTGGAGAAAGCAGTTATCTAGTCATCTGAAGCTTCAATGAGTAGGGGAAGAAAGCCAAGGTGTAGAAAACTCCACGGAACTTGCCCAGGGACACAGAGCTCATGTCAGGGTCAGGATTCAAGCCTGGTAGTCTGGGTTCAGACTGTTTTCATAACTACTGCACTCTACAACACTGTATTAGTTTCTTTTTGCTGTTGCAACAAATTAGCATACATTTAGGAGCTGAAACAACACAAATTTATTCTCATACAGTTGTGGAGGTTAGAAATTCAAAATGGTCCCACTGGGCTGAAAATCAAGATTTCCCCAGGGCTGCATTCCTTCTGGAGGCTCTTGGGGATAATTTGTTTCTCTGTCCTTCCCAGCACCTGGAGGTCACATCACTTTCATTCCTTGCCTCATGACCCGCTTCCTCATCTTCAAAGCCAGTAGTCTAACAAGCATTGTCAAATCTCTCTTGACTCTCAGTCTCCTGCCTCCCTCACTTATAAGAATCCTCGAGATTACACTGGGCACATCCTATTAATCCAGGATAATCTTCCCATCTCAAAGCGGCTGATTAGCAAACTTAATTCCTTCTGCAAACTTACTTACTTCTCCTTAGCCATATGCCATCACATAGTCACAGGTTCTGGGGAACAGGATATGGACATCTTGGGAGAGGCATTATTTTGCCTACCACAAACAGGATATTAAATTTGGTTAGAGCAAAGGGATAGACCAGAAGCTGAAGCTGGAAAAGAAGGTTATGGAGCTCACTGAATACCAAGGAATCTAGGGTTTTTGGTAAACAATCAGATGCTCCTCCACCTCTCCTCCCACATCATTAGAGCTACATTTTAGAAGTTAACTCACTCAGGCAGTGGTGTGTAGAATTAATTAAAGGACAAGATGATTGGAGGCAGGGGATTCAGCTGAGCTGCCTTGAGAACATTCTCTAACATACCAGGACCGATTTATGATGATGTTGAGAATCTTTTCAACATTGAAAGCATTCCGCCTGAGCCATTCTCATCCTTAATCAATGGGTGGGGTAAATTTGAGCGGCACACAGTATTAGGTCCAATTTGAATGACTGTTCTCTTATGTGGTCTTGTCCAAAACTGTAACAAGGGATTTTGGAAGCTGGTGTGAAAATACATTTCCAGTCCTCTGGAATTCTTTTTCAACTCAACAGGGTACAGCATAATATAAATCTTTCATATCTGATTGATTGGAGTGAATTGTAGGGTCTGTCACACCAACTGAAAGTAGTTTGTTGGGGTTAGACATGGGCTTTTTTCTCTCCGCAAGACTCAGTTCATTCACCAATATCAAGAGGCAATTGAATTTACTCGAAGCATCTGAGTGTACTTAGGAAGCACAGGCAAGACGACACGGAAAGACCGTGGAGTCCCTTGCAGGTCAGGTGAACCTGAAGACAATTCAAGTCACATCCAAACTGCTCACAGCCAAGGATTTCACTAGTACCACAAGGCTAAAAGCTAGCCCCCAGTTCCATCAGGGCTGCAGAGGGAAGAATAAGAGACCAAGGCCAAGAGAACTGAATCCAGGCCAGCATGGCCTTGGCAAGGCTGATGGCCGGTGACTGTTGCCAACATGGCAACATGGCATGACTGTTGCCACTTCCAAACAAACAGAAGGTTTACAGGATGGGGATAATGCCTAATCATCAGCATGGCCTCATGACTTCGCTCTGCTACAAACACAGCAAGATTTTTAAAATAGTTTCATCAGATTCTCTTGTTGGCCACATGGACACTGGCAGAAAGACAGTCTCCTCAATAATGAACCTTTCAGTACAGTTAGCAGGCTGGCAGAGGAAGCCTTAAAAGGACAAACAAGACCACAAGTATTCCTGTATTTGAATAGCAATATTAATATAAAGTTCACTACGACATGTGACAATCTGAATGTTTGTTTCTGTGAAAAATTACCAAACACAAAAGTTAACCAGTAAAGAAATACGTATTTCAAATATAAAATATGTGGCATATCCATGTGAATTAATATATATTCTAAAGGTTTTCATGTCAGAAGTTGGAGAAAAAAAACAGATTCTTATTCTGGACCTTATTTCCACCTCTTTAAAATACATAAGCCAATGAGATGCGATGGCTTCTCAATGGAACTACACCATCATTTTTCTATTTCTCTAGAGAATATTTATTATTACCAGGCTATAAGAAAATCCCTCTAAATCAATTTTAACTGGAAAAAAGAGAAATGCTACACCTCCTAGAAAGCATATCAGACTGATTCCAGGTTTATGAGAATGTTAGAGATATTTATCTTATAATTGTCATCTAAAATCCTTTAAATCATTATCAAATTTACCATGTAGCTACTTCTGCATAACATCTACCAGCAAGTTGAAAATAGCCCACAGCTTTTTTAGAGGAAAGTGGCAAGAGTTAATAGCCAGCCATTTTAATGGTGCAAAGGCTGCATTCTATCAAATGTGGCAAATGATCTTTCCAATGAGCAATGCACAACACAAGTCTATCTCCTCCATAAAGAAACACATATCACCTTTATTACTACCTGCTCTTCCAAGTAAACAAGTCCCTGAAATACCTCATTTTCTTAGGATGGGTCGATTGGATGTAATAGGTCTAAAAGGACAAGATAATACTCTTCCTATTTTAAGAATTTCTTTGGATGGCTGGTACTGTACAGGGAGAGGGGAAGATATTCAGCAAAGAATAGAAAGAAAGCCCAGTGGCACAGGGAGCTTTGTTTGGTCTAATATTTTACAATATTACAGCAATTTTTTGCTTCAATAGATCTTGACCAGCAAAGCTAGGCCAATAGCATATGGCAATGCTTATGTGCTCAACTACTCTATGAAATAGATCTTGTATGATGGCTGCTCTGTTAAAATACTTTCACTTTGGCAGAGAGCAAAAGTGAGGTCTCCATTGTCTGTCTTGTTTCTGAAAGAAAGGCGGCAAAGACAGATAACTCTTCTAGTATTAGAAGCTGAGAATATTTTCTAAGCCCTAAAGAGATTGCACAGAACAATAGAAAAATGCTTAAATTCAGAGCAATTAGCATAAAGATATACGTTCATCAGAAAATATCCTATTGCTACAAAACACCTGTAAGCAAGGAAAAATGTCCCATTAAATAAACAAGCAGCCAAGCAGTGTTAAATCTGCATTATTCAGTGGCTAAATATATAATTGTGGGGGGACCTTGTTCTCTGGCTGCTGCTTCCTCCTCTTCCTGAAAGTTCTCAAGCTCTACCCTGATTTTTAGCAATTGTACTATCAAATACATAGAGATGGAAAGGAAGCCAAATTCAAAACCATCATAGCATCCGTAAGTAAGAGCATGAAAAAAAGAGGCTTTTTAAAGGTGGAGAGATTATAATTAATGGCTAAAATACTGATTTTGAACAAACTGGAGATGTCATTATTCATAGTAAGCATCTCCTTGTTATTATAAATAGGCACTGGTTGCCTTGACTTTCCCCCTATAAATATTTTAATTATTATTTATTCAACTGAAAATGAAACCATATAATATACTTTGAACTGGATCTGAAAAAAAAAAGATTAGACTTTACAGTATTTTTGGAGAACCCAATTAGGTTTAATGAAAAATGTTTTGAGTCATGTAAAATAGTATATAAAAACTTACAAGATTTGCCTAACATATGGGAAATCTATGAAATCTTCTAATGCAACCTCCATAAGATAGTAGTACTCAGAATTATTAGGGAAAGCAACTACAGAATACCAGACAGGCGAAAATCTTGCTTTTTAAGGCACAGCAGAAGGTGCTGTATAATGCTACTCGGCATCCCACATGATATTCAACAGCTTTTACCATCTGGACAATCTTTTCTTCTCAATAGCATTTCTTTTCAATAGCTTTTCCAACATTTCAGTTTAAGTCCATTTATTCTTTCTCTGGCCTTTGGAAAAGATAGAGAACAGTTGCAAAATTACTACCATCTTTACAAAATAGCAACTGTGGCTAGTTATTAAATCTTCCCCTTAGTTCAAGATAAATAACACCAGGGCCTTTTGTTTTTTGTGCCCAACTCTTCAATCACTGTGGAAACTCTACTCTAAAACCCAAGTTCTTAATTTTCTAAATTTCAAAGGCTAGAAACAAACACAATCCAAAAACAGGTTTGATTGAAGAACAAGTGAACCGCATCTCATGAAAGATAAAAATATATATTTGGTTGAAAGGAAATAAGAAGACCTGTGTGAACCAAGTACATGGCACATAATGGGAACTCAGTAAATGTGAGTGGAATCCAAAGGATGGAGTGGAGGGGGTGGGAGGGACAAAGAAAAACAAAAGAGAATCTAAGGAAGATGAACCCTGGCTGCCCAGTGCATTTCCGTGAGTGAAATATAAAGCTCTTTGCAATTTTCATAGTCACAAAAGGCATTCTTCTTTTTCCCCTAAATATGCTTAAAAGGATAAGCGTGGGTTAGGCATCATTTCATCTCAAGTAAGACTTCCATTTGACCTGGCTTTAGAGAAGATTTTCAAAAGATAAAAAAGGAATTTCTAATAAAGATTCACTAGTGTGCTATGATGTAACCCGCTACAGCTTGTTTTCTGGAATGACTAGAACCCAGAACTGGGAAGCCAGTCAGGCCCCAGCAAAATTCTCTACCTATAATTTTCTTGCTGTCTACGGACAGCTTCCTCTGCTCCCAGAGCTACAAGATGCCACCAGCTGGCACCAGCATTCACTGGGACAGCCCAATAATATGCCATTAACTTTCTGTCACAGTTCCCAACTCCAGGGGGAGTGACTCTGACAGGCCCACCTCCGTTCAGGGGCCCACATGTGGTCTGTGCAGTAGCTAGGGCAGGCCCACCCCTTACAAACTGGCCCATCAGTGCCCACTGCTACAATTCTGGGGCAGATACTGGGGTTGACCATCACAGCACACAGGTAGCACCTGGTAGGGACACATTATCTCTACGAAGTGAGAATACAGAGCAGACACGTGTAGTGCTCTTTTATAAATCCAATTACTTTGAAACATATTCTCTGGGCAGTGTCTCTGAAAGCTCCCATATCTAGGGATCAGGAGCATTTATTCTTGAAATAAAATAAAACAGGGGCATAAGGAATTCTATTAGGGTTCAAGAGCCCTGTTCTACCACTGCAGAGCTTTGTCAGTTTGATCAAATCTTATTTGATTGCTGCTTTTATTAGTTTATTTACCTGTAAAATTAGAGCATTGCATTTCTTGCTCTGAAATTCTTTAGGTCTAGAAGTAAATGATTCTAGCACTCTATTTCATAGTGTGATACCAGATCCTGAATCCACAAAATAATTTTTAAAGTGTTAAGCCACCCCGTGTCCCAGATAGATCTCAGATTAGAAATATTCAACATTTACAATTTGAGAATTTGAAAAGTTATTGACAACTGCTCTCTGAGAGAATTCCTTTCTATAGAGTATTTAATTATACTGCCTCATAAATTGTTGTTAAATCTCAAAAGTACCAAAATGTCTCAAATTCTTTTAGTAAGCTTTAAGGTGGTTGGGGTGTATTTTTTATTTATTATTCAAGGAGGCAATAATGATTTTTTTCCATATTTCAAACAAAGAACTCAAGGTACTTCATAAATCTTGATTAAAGATATTATTATCCTATCTCTGCAGATGATGAAACACAGAGAAGTTAATCAGAGAATCAAAAAAAGCCAAGCAGGGCTTCCCTGGTGGCGCAGTGGTTGAGAATCTGCCTGCTAATGCAGGGGACACGGGTTCGAGCCCTGGTCTGGGAGGATCCCACATGCCGCGGAGCAACGGGGCCCGTGAGCCACAACTACTGAGCCTGCGCGTCTGGAGCCTGTGCTCCGCAACAAGAGAGGCCGCGACAGTGAGAGGCCCGCGCACCGCGATGAAGAGTGGCCCCCGCTTGCCGCAACTAGAGAAAGCCCTTGCACAGAAACGAAGACCCAACACAGCCAAAAATAAATAAATAAATAAATAAAAAATTTTTTAAAAAGCCAAGAAATCCTGAGGACCAATTTAATTTCTCTACTCTTAAAAAAGGCAATTACTGGGGAGAGGACAGGGGATGAAGGAGGAGACCCAACCAATACAGGTGCTCTTTCCTTTTTCCACACGTTTAAATTATACAAAACGTCAACCACATCAGTATAATTCTCTCCTTGCTTTGACACTCCCAAGTCCA
The DNA here is from genome assembly GCF_965194805.1 of Balaenoptera borealis. Taxonomy (NCBI): domain Eukaryota; kingdom Metazoa; phylum Chordata; class Mammalia; order Artiodactyla; family Balaenopteridae; genus Balaenoptera; species Balaenoptera borealis. The sequence continues at coordinate 169,874,910 of NC_138866.1, read as the reverse complement.
AATAAGCATCTTTCAGATTTTAGAAGTTATTGTTGGAAAAATAAAATTCCCTTCTCATAGCTCAAAAACATCCACATTTTCTGCCATTTCTGCCACATTTTTCACATTTTGCCCAACAGAATGTTTTAGTAGAATCTATAAATATTACATCTTTTTCAGCTACTGTATTGTTTTCTCCTTCTCACACATCATCATGTAACATTTTTCTAAAGAAGAAAAAAAGAAGAGCAGAAAAATTTAGCCCCTTTAAACCTAACTTTTTGTGAGCTTTCACAACTATAAAATCTCACATGCAAGTAGGAAATGGAAGTTTAACAGTGTCACTAGATAAATCCTGGAGCTGCAATACATTTTCTTGTCATCTTAGAAAAACCGTGTCCTATATGCTAATCTGATGAAATTTAACTATCATCGAGAAACGCTGACCCGGGGCTGAGTTTTATTGACAGACATAACTCCCTGAGGTTCCTTATTTTAAAATAATACTTTCTCTAGATGATCCTTCCCTTCTGGACATAATCTACCCCTTCAACCCTAACCTGTATCCCAGGTCTACTGCCAATGTTGCTTTATACTGTTAAAGTTCTATTGCATCTCAGCTGAGAAATGGCTGTTTCATCTCATTAATTTATAAAGTTTCCAACACAGATATCCCAGAGGGGACACTCAAATGTGTTAATTGGTTAATTTGCATTATTCAACAAATTTGCACCTCTTTATCATGTATTTATCTTTAGTTCATTTCAACCTTCTCAGCCACTAGAGCAGGAAACCTTGAAATCTTTTTTTGATTCTATTCTTTGATTCCAGGAGTATTTCTTCTCTGCCACTTATACACAACTGACTTTGAGGTTCAGAAAAGTCTATCTTGGTTATATTTTTCATATCTATTCTCTCCTGTCTCTCACTTGTGATGGTTAATTATATGTGTCAGCTTGATTGGGCTAAGGGATGCCCAGATAGCTGGTAAAACATTATTTTGGGGTGTGTCCGTCAGTGCCATTCTGGAAGAGGTTAAGCATTTGAATCACTAGACTGAGTAAAGAAAGAAGATCTGCCCTCACCAATGTGGGTAGGCATCATCCAATCCGTGGAGTGTCCAAATAGAACAAAAAGGTGAAGGAAAGGTGAATACCCTCTCCCTCTCTCTTTCCATCTTCTTCCTTCAGACGTTGGAGCTCCTGATTTCTTAAGCATTCAGACTCAGACTAAATTATACCACTGGATTTCCCGGTTCTCCAGCTTACAAAGGGCAGGTCATAGGACTTCTGAGCCTCTACAACCTTGGGAGCCAATTCTTATATATATATAAAATCTTATTGCCACTGCCCTAGTTAGAAACATCATTACTTCCTGGAAGTCCATCATTACTTACAATACCGGACTACTGCAACAGACTTCTCACAGGATGTCTGGATTTTGTTTTTTCCTACTCCAACTTATTCTGCCAACAACTGCCAGTTGAAATCTTCCCATGACCCAACTCTGTTACAATACTTTCCTGAGAATCAACCTTCAGTTACGTCTGGTTGCCTACCCAGCACAGGCCCATCTCTGAAGTTGTATTTCAAGGTCATCCACAGCTTGATCTCACTATCTTTCCAACTTTATCTTCCTGTAGTACCAGGTAACTGAAACTCTTGCTTGTGAGAGATCAGACTCCTGCCCTAAGAACAATTTCATACTTTTGCCTGAGTTAGAGCCTCAAGCTTCCCCATCCTGCTATTGGCATATGGCAACATAAGATAAGCAACATTTGCTATACATAATGCATTGCAATGTTGCAAATCAGGAAGGCTAGTAATGCCACCACACAAACAGAGATTTCGAGTTTTTATAACCACTGAGAAGTCAAATGTAAAAGGCATTCAGAGCTGAAGGAAATGTGTTAGCTACTGCTTACACTGTGCCGAAAGCCACAATTACAATTGGTGTCCCACAAAGCCAATGCCACACCACATAAGTGGGTTAAACACTCTCCCAAAGGTGTTCTGCAGATGGAACAGTTACCAAGGACTAGTCACTGCCTCTTTCTCAGATGTCAATTTGACCAGGAGCCCTTACTCATCCAGAGAGAAATCCTATTTAGATAAGCCTGCCCAGGGATGGCAGGTCCTCCTATGGAATGTGACAATAAACCCGCATTATTATCTTCTTGGATTTCCCTGTTTTTCTGACTTACATTCCAGCACTCTATTGGTATCCCAGCAGAGTTATGGTGAGACGATATTAAGAAGCCTCTGTCTTCAGGAAACTCACAACTTAATAGGAGAGACATATACAAACAACTGATTATAACATAACGTGGTATGTGTTACAACAAATGTTAAGCTCAAATAACCGTGGGGACATAGATAAGGGAACAATTCATTCTGCTGAGGGTGAGGTAGGAGGCAGGGGTTAGAAAAGAGTGGAGAGTGAGGAGGTATCATGGAAACTGGCCCTTACGGATTAGGTGGAATTGACATGGGGAGATGCATCAGCATGACCAGAGGCCCTGGCATAGTCTGAGGATGGGACGGAGCAGGCAGAAGGTCTGGAGAGGACAATGCAATGTGGGACTGGCACAATACATGACTTGGTAAAAGGGACGATGCTTAATTTGTGGGTACTGGGAACCATTAACTTGCCCCACAAACAGATTTATGTCACACTTTGGAAAAGACAAACCTAATGACAGTTGTGGAGGATGGACTAAAGATGCAGAGGACCAGAGACGTTAGGCCAATTCTAGGTATAAAAAGTTGAGTCAGGTTTAAGTCTCAATGTAACTGGAGAGTGGGGAGCAGATGCCAGAGACATTTCCAATGTCAATAAGAACATCAAAGATCCAAAATTAGAAGATAAAAAGTGCTAAGATGAACTCTCAGTATCTGCTAATATCTGGAAATATTCTAGAATATGATCACTGTGTTGGAATGGAACGGGTAATAGCCACCCTGCTAAGCATGTTATATACATTATCTCTGGATGTTTCCACATTCCCATTACAGATGAAGAAACAGAGGCTAGGAGACATCAAGTGAATTGCCACTGAGACCCAATTCTGTCACATTCCAAAGCAAATGGGGAGTGAGGGAAGGCATGGTTTGTAGCATTTGCCAATTTCCATGGTGTAAACATTCCACTGAAGTCACTGACTGCTGAGTTGGGAAGAGATATGCATAACTGGTCCTCAAGGAGCCTGTGTGAGCCGGTCCCAGTGAACTACTGGATTGATCTGACAAACATATTGGCAGGCATTATATAAAGCAGAGGCTGGCAAAGTGCAACCACAGGCCAAATCCAGTCAACATCTGTTTTTGTAAATAAAGCTTTATTGGAACACAGCCACACCCAAATGTTTATGTACTCCCTGTGGCTACTTTCACATTGCAATGGCAGAGTTGCATAGTTGCAATGGAGACTTGATGACCTCCAAAGCGTAAAATATTTATTATCTGGACCATTACAGAAAATATTTGCCAACCCCTGATATAAGTGTAAAACAGGCAAAACGAATTTATGCTATTCGAAGTCAGAATAGGGGAGACCTCAAGGGAGGTGAGCTGGAGGATAGTGATCAGAAAAGAGGACACGGGACTTCTGGGGTACCAGGAATGTTCTATTTTTCCATCAGGGTGCTGGTTACACAGTAAGAAGATATCATGCTTACAATTAGAATATGTGCATTTTTTATATGCAGATTATACTTTAATACATAAAAATGTTTTTTAAAAAAAGAGCAAGATGTTCTGAATTTTAAAATTCTGTTCATCAGTGATTTAAACTTTTCCTTTTTTTATATCAGAATAGAATTAAGACATATTTGTCTGTTTGGTTCACAACAAATCCTGATGAATTCTATATGTATCCATAATAGCAGTAACAGCACCTATCTACTGGGTGTTATTCTTGCTAGAACTTTCCTTCTGATGGTTTGTATTAATCTTGTCCCATCTCTACTGCCCTTGGCAGAGTTTTCTTGGTTCTATCTCCACTGTTCTAAAATGTGCTTTCAGAATGCGAATTCCTTTGAATGGCATTGACGTTAAAAGGCTGTTTATGGGCTCAGTGCACATCCTTGGGGAGTGACTCTTCACTGCTGTGATTATCATGAACAGGACTCAGGAAAGTGGGAGGCAGGTCAATCACATCAATTTTAATATTCTGTCAGGTGACTGCGCTAAGACAAAGACATGCCTCGCTGCTGCCGATCACCTGGGGCAACAGCCCAGATGTGCGCTGGGGCCAGAGGAGCAGCCAGCGCCAAGCCTGGGCCCCCACACGTGATTCCTGAACACGTGCACCTCCTCTGACCGACGCTTAGGTTCTGTATCTCCCTCTGAGATGAAATGAGAGGGGTCATAACTCACGCTGCCTTGGGCTCTTCCACCTGCCAGGTGCCAGCTTGGCAATTTTGCAGATTAGAGAGGATATTCCTCCAGCTCCAGGCCCACACCACCTGTCGGCTGCCAGGGCAGAGTGCACTCTGGCTTTAGCAGCTGGCCAGCCTGTTACCTGATGGCGATGTGCAGGAGGACGCGGTGCCTGTGAAGCCTGTGTGGAGGCCATCCGGATTGTCAAAGGGCCTTAGGTTCCCACTGTCAGCATCTACCACCCGTGAACTCCAAGGCCAGCCCAAACCACAAAGAAGTGGTGTTGAAGATGAATGAGAAGAGGCCAAAAGCCCTCAGAGTGATTTGTTTAGTATAATCATGATTTTTAAAATTTTTCTACCTAAATCTTCAGTGGGAGCCAATTTCCTCTTTCTGGAAAAGGAGCAGCCCTGGGGCATTAGTGAGGCCAGCACTTAAAGCTCGGCTTTAAGAGTCAACATACCTCTGTATTGTGGCAGCCTGGATGGGAGGGGAGTTTGGGGGAGAATGGATACATGTATATGTACGGCTGAGTCGCTTTGCTGTGTGCCTGAAACTATCACAACATTGTTAATCGGCTATACTCCAATATAAAATTAAAAGTTTAAAAAAAAATAATAAAGTCTACTTTGACTGATATAAAAAAAAGCGTCAACATACCTCCTCAGATATATGAGAGATGATTTCTTTGGATATTTTTTTTTAAAAAAGAAACCATTGAAAGGTCTGCTTCACTTTAGTAAGTGAATCACAAAAGGAGTAGAATATCATTTAGGTCTGTATGAAGATCCTCAAATTATATATAGTTAGGTGGCTCTTATGTCAACTCTGAGAGCCCCTGAAAAAACAGTGTAGAAAGCAACCAATTACACACTGCTTTGGACAGAAAACACTGCTAAATCAGTATACCACATTTTTCTTTTGTGCCTACCATACCAAACATGGAAAGAGAAGAAGAAATTGTGCTTCTTTTGCCAGCAACACATCCTAGCAAATTATAACTGAACTTGAGTGGAGGATTGAAACAGAGTCAGGTCATGAGTGTGAATTAGGTATATCTTTGCTTTCCATTAAGGTGACCAATGCCATTATCATAATAGGAAAGCTCACAGCGTGAGCACCTACTATCAACCAAATGTATAGCAACTATATGCAGAAGGTACCAAGTCCCTTTTGCTGAAGAAGAACTTGGCCTTGACATGGGTTTAATCACTTGGCTAGGATCCCACACATATCAAGTGGCCTAGCCAGAAGTCTGATCAGGCCTAGCTAACAAAGGTGCATGTTCATTACCACTCTTGTTTGGTTTACACTGATTTTCTTCCTCTAGTCTGCTGTCAAAATATTACCTAGCAAAATATTATCTATTGATATGACAGTAACGGTATCCTAGAGAAAAGGACAAAGGTGAAAGGTAACTGAACGTGCCAAAACCTCTCCAAATCACTTTCGAATTCACCCAAAGTCATGGACTGGATTCTGCATATCTCACATGTGATGGATTATCTAAGCGGAGCACAGTGAGTTCAGGAGAATGTTTGGTTTGGAAAGGATGGTATTCAAACATGCTCAGAAGGAAGGCGTTTTTTATTCCCATAACATTCTGACTTTGGGCTTCACAACTAAAACCTCCAGTGTGAGATATGAGAGCAATCTATCAAAAGATTACAATTTATTTAAAAGTCATTTCATGTGGAAAGCTACCTTTTGTACTCCTTCAGTTGACTACACATGTGGTTGGTGTCTCACTGTGCACGAGAAAACATAATCCTAAAGCAGAAAATCAAAAATAAAAGGAAATCAGAAAATGCCATATAGTGTGCCAAACAAATAAAAATAAATGAAAGAAGTTGAAAAGTCTTTGAAAGACTTGAAAGAGATTTGGAACCTTGTCAGAAGAGCCTCTCTGATAACTCCAGTTGGCTGATTGCATGATCTTGGCATAGAAAGGAACGCTAGAAGGTAAGACAAGATCAAGAACAGGGAAGATGCATATTGTACCAAGAGAAAAGAAAATAGCGGGATTGGGAAGAAAGACAAGAGGAGAGAAAATAAGCAAAAAAATCAGACCTTTGGAAAAACCAAGAAAATAAGTAAATCAGGAGTAAGAATAATATCAGCAATTAAGCTGGTATCTGTTACTTTGTCAAATTTGTAATTAAATTGCAAAAACTACATTCCATGACACAATGAAGCAGGAAGGAATGTTGACCGGAGACCCACTGGGACGGGTAGGTTATTTGAACCGCATGTGATGCACAGTATCAAAAATCTATTTGTACAGACATGCAAGTCCTTCAGGCAGGAAGTTTTCATTAGATTTCATTATTTAATTTAAATACACACACATACCCAAACTTCCCAAATTAGAAGGTATTTCCTGTTTCTAAACTAAACACAGTTATATTTCCCAAATTTGTTGTCCTTGAAGATCCCCTCATTTCATTTATACGAGTGTGGGGGTTTTCAACAAGGTTCAGTCACAGATATGGCGAACTTGCAGGAAAACCTGAGAGGACCCTGTATGGCAGGAAAAGAGAGTCAGAGGTATTATAGACAGTGGACCTTCTCCTCCCACCAAACTGTCTGACCCTCCTGTGAGGCCTGCAGCAACGAAATCGATAAGGGAGCTGGTGAAGTTCAATGTGGACCCTGCAGAGGGCAACGGCCTGAAGATATAGCTGTACCCCACTTTCAATCCAAATGTATAGGAGGCCAAACCTAGGTGGTGCTGATAGTTACTGACATCATAAAAAGTTGCTTCTCCTTTCAAAAAAGATTTGCTGTAGGGTTCCTTTAATGAGAAAGCCCACCTGAACGAACATTTAAAATACATTTTTAAATGATTTATGTGCACCTTTTAAATAATACATTAACTGGGAATTGGCCACCAATGTGCACCTGTAAAACGGCTGTTTGGCTGAAGCTTAAGGACAGTCATTAAAACCAGCTTGGCTCACAGCCTGGTGCCTTAGGCAAATCAGGGGCTGCTCACCACGTTCAGAGATGAGAGCGGGAGGGAGGAAGGCAGCGGTGGATGCTGGAGAGGAGAGGAATGTGCCAGCTGGCGCATCCTCGTGGCTTCTGAAGAGCGCGAGTTCACCTCACAGGGGTAATGGGATCACTGAGACCCCTCTTCCTACACTGCATTTACACTCTGAGTCAACCCAAACAAGGTCATTTGACAACCAGACAAGGTTTCCTTCCCCCGAGTTCTCGACCCCCGAGTTCTTGCTGCTTCCTATCCCATCTTTCAACACCTGGACCACCTGTTGTTTTTCTTTGTAAAATCTCTGTTTTCGCTTGTTTAGCAATCTTCCCAAACGTAGCTGACACATTTTACAAAATCAGTGTACACCTCTGCCTATCATGGAACGGCTATTTTTCTTTCAGTCTTACTGCGTATTTGGAACAAGTCCAGTGTGCTTGAAATTTTAAAAATCTGAGTATAAATACCAGCCTCATTGCATTTCATTGATAAGAGTCAACATATCCTCTAAGTCAGCAAATATTCCTCTTGACAACCATGAATTATGCTAAGATCACAGAGTTAAAGACCTTATTTGTGATTTGCAGAGAGCTCAAGTGGAAAAAAAATCCCAGCTTTTTTTTAAAAAAAAAGAAAAGTTTCTTTCCTTCTTTAAATCAGTAAATGTTTGCTCCTAAAGTTCCATTTCCAACTGAGATATATCATCCCCATTTTAAAAACTGATTTCAGTCAGCTTCTTAATGAAATAATCTCCCAAAATGGAATTTTAGAATTTGGGCCTAGAAAGAATATAATACCTCATATTTAAATGGTATTAGGGAATTTGGGGAACTTAAAATGTACCAAAAAACCAAACCAAAAAAACCCACAAAGAAAAAAAATGTGCTGGGAATGAAATCCTAGGGGGAAAAAATAAAAGGAAGAAATGAGAATGGAAATGAGAACGTGGAATGTGCTCTTTCAAGAACATGAACTGATGTCTGAAGGACCCATTCCCCAGGACACTGGAGAAATTTTCCTTCTGGAATCTCTCAGCAGACCAACCGCCCAAGAAAACTCAGCGCTATAGCAATTTCAGAATAACAATTGCTGGAACAGTCCTAGCTACAAAGTGATTTTCAGCAACTAAACATGAATATCCCAGAGAATGAAATGCATCTGGAGAACACTACCACAAAGTTGCAAAGGAAACTATTCTCTCTTCCCTTTTCTCAGGACATGTAACCAACCGGCAGTTTCAGTGGCTATATTTCAGAGTGCCTGGATGAAAAAGCAGATTTGTCTTTTTTTTTTCTTCCTGACCCATAGCTTTGTGCTAGCCATTGCTTATGCTCTGATTCTGGCCCGAGAGAAGAAAAGCTGATCTCAAGTCTATACTTGTGTACAAACAGCTTCAAAGTCAGAAGGAAAGAGACTTAGGGAAACTTTAGAACATGATTTTTAAAAGATTACTTTTTAAAACTGTATCAGTCGGTTGTTAAAAGGCGAGAACCAATTTCCACAAAGAAAAATAGATTCCCTTGGCAGTCTATTTAACCTTTCACGTTGCTGAAAAAGAACCATATAATTCTATGTACAAAAGGCATTTCTAGAACCACTTCAGGCTTAGGCTAACTCTCCCAAGATAGAAATCTGAGAGCTGGATATACATCAACTGACACTCTCTTGAGAATGGGTCCATTATTAACGGATAAAAAGCCTTTATCTCCCTTCTGGCTCACTCTACGATGGAAGAGAGGACAAGGGTCCTCTCTACAATAAAACCCACCAAGCCTAGACTGTTCTCCCGTCTCCCTGTCACAGCAAGTTCAGCTGAACTAAGCCCCACCCAAGGGTGCCCTGCAGCTCTGACACACTTCACCATCAGATGGATTCCCAGGTGTCTCCACACTGTCAGTGGGATGTGAGTGCTCTGTATTTTCTTCTGCTCACTTACCTGTTTTCCTAAATTTTGTAATAAACATGGATTGTTTGCATTAAAAAAAGCTATTTCTGTAAAAGCCTTAATTACATTAAGGTACTCATTCATTTCCGGCTATCTAAAGCTAAAATCTTATAAAATGGTATACAATGCCCATCATAAGCTTGTCCCTACATCCTCCCCCAGACTTCAAGTCCTTCGCCACCTATCATGAACTTAAGATTTAGTGCCATTGAACTTATTATTATTCTAGGAAGATATTACACCTTTTCATGACTCCCTGCTATTGTAAATTTGTCTCTTTACCTGAATTGCCCTTTATTCTGCCTTCATCAGAAAAATATCATCTCATCCTTTGAAAGCCAAGTCAAATATCAATTTCCTCTGGGAAGCCCTCCCTACCTCTTCTAGGTGGTGTCATCCCCACCTGCCCACAGTGTGTCCAAGGCATGTGGTTCATAACCTATCATGTTTCACTGCGCCTTAGTGCCTTGTGTACTAGTTTCTCAAGGTGAGGTTTACCTTTTCTTTAATCTTTTTTATTCTCAGAATTCTAGCAGAGCACTTGGAATGTGTTAAACACTCAAAATAAACTGGATGAATGAATGAAAGAGTAAATTTTGTCAGGAACATCAGTTTTATGGTAAGTTGGAGGGCAGTCGAATAAGGTCAGAGAGGGGAAAGGTACCTGGGACTCAGGCAGTAAAATGAGGATGAAGAAAGAGATGGAAAGAGCTGGGACAACAATTGTTTTTCTTGCTTTTATTTGCTTCCATGGGATTGGTATAAAGTCACAGATTCATAATCTATGGAGACTAATGTGTGAGTAACTGGCAATTTTGCTTCTCTAAATTCACTTCCAGTACAAGCCTGCCAGGTAGAAATGTATTCTGTGTCACCTCCTTTATGCTCCAAAATTTCTATATTTACTCCTATGTGTCCTATATTGAAAAATAAGGGAAAACAACCAACTCTGCCTGATATTGTGGTTCACTTGTTCTGCTTAATGCACCCATGTGCATGCACTAAACGTCCATATGTGGGAACTCTTCTGATTTCAGCGGATAGGTATAACGAGCGTACTGCTTAGCTGATAAACTCTGGCACAAAACAGTCACCCAAAACCCCCGCAGGCTGCATGTTTTCTCATTTCACTGTGTGGAAAACAGCAGGCAAATCCAACTCAATGAATGTTATTCCTCACCTAAGTACCGTCCTACAGAGGCTGATGAAGGCCTGTTTTGGAGTGGGCAGATCCTGAACAGAAAAATCAACTCATCAGTCTGTGACTTCAACTACTGCCCCCACTGCAATCTCTCACTCCAAGAGGGAAAAAGTCTGTGCAAAATGCAGGTTAGTTAAGTAGAATATAATTTGGCATAAAACTCCGTGATTAAGTACCCAGATATTGTCCTTATTTTCAAGGAGGCTGATGCAGATGTCGTTTGCTTAAAAACAACAGCAACAGCAAAACAGACCAACACTTCTACATGCTCTTCTGGTCACTGAATACACTGAAATGAATAATCACTCCTAGCAACTTCCTTACTGTTTTGCAAGTCTGTTATTATACCTCTCAGACTGTCCACACACAAGGCCCATTCAAAACAGAATTGCCTGAGTGCTACAATGTACCACCAGTGGGCAGAGGCTACTTAGCTCTCCATGCCTTCAACTTCCTCAGGATTCCAGCTGAGCTGCAACAAATTTGACAGACTTTCCTGTGGGACCTGGGTGACCTTCTCTGGTGCTTTGATGTTAAATACAGCTCACTGGTGTCACAGCTGGCAGTTAAGTGAGTTAACTGTGCTGTCTGGAGCAGGCCCACAAATCTATATTCTCTGCAGTTGCAGTTTGCAGACCTTTAACTTCGCCCTGATCTTGCATCCATTTTCTGTCAACCTCCCCCAAAGCATGTAGAGGTAATAGATAAGAAACACAACTTCGCTGTCATATGAAACAAGCCATTATGGTATCCCTATGGATGGTAATAAAATGGGCCCTAGGAGACTACATCTGCCATCTGGAAAGTAGAGTAGGTTTTACTAGTGCTAACTCTTCACCTGAATTGCAAGAGAACTCACAGGCACCAATATCTATGCTATAAATGCAGGAATAAACCGTCAAGAAGTTGAATGTCTTTACCGAAATCTATTCCTCGGTAGAAAAAAAGTAACGTGGACACAAGTGTTCAGTCATCTTTTCAGAGCTCCTCCAAATGATTTACACAGATCCCTGAGGGTTAAATACAGGTCTGGGGATTAAAAGCCTTTTTTCAAAAAGTTTTATTCAGAACCATATTAATTCTTTCACTACTCAGAGAAATCATTTTCTACTTCTGTTTCAATGTTTTCACCTATGAATGGATAAGGACATTATGGGCCAATGTTATATAACCTTGCTAAGGAATCAGGGGCCTCCCCTTATCAGGACTGTCAGCATAATTGCTAGCCTGTACATGAGATTTGAGGGAAATGGATAAATTACGTATTAATAACTAACAATGGGGGGAATCAGTTGAAGATTATCAACTTTATTTTATACAAAAATAGAGCAGCATTCACATCTCAGATTTTGCTAGAAAAAAAAGTCAATCAACCTTTTCAAGTGGAAGCAAAGATAAGGATGGTTCAGTTCTCTTACCCCCATCCCCATCTTCTATTGACTGTCATGAATTTTTTAAAAGTTATCTTTACTTGCCTCAGTTTAACACTTGGGTAAAATATTTTTTTCTGCCTACTTTGAATAAAAAGTATTCAGTTTAATAAGTATGTACAACAATACCAAGCCCTCAGAAGAACATGATACAGCACAAAGAAAGATTATATAAATCCTTGGATCGAGTTTTTACTCTTGTGGAACTCTTCCATAAACTCTTCTATTGCGTTGAATATAAATGTATTTATATTTTGTTAAAATGATTTGGATAGCCATTGTTCTAATTAGGCAAGACTTTTCTGACAGTATATCTAATACTAAGAGAAATTTCAACTGTTATGTGATATTTGGGGTGGATAGTCAGTGAAATAAATCTGTTCACAAATACATGAAACCTCATTCTTTCTAAATAAAGCTAAAACTCAACAACATACTTTCTGCTTAATGCTGGCAGTTGCAACTTCCTGGCTTAAAGAAATAGAGCACCAAACAGTTTATAAAATGACTCAAAAGATTTCTCAAATATCATGAGCATCCTTGGCCAAATAGCATTTGGATGAGTTAAGAATAAACAACAACAACAAAAACTAGTATGTATATATAACCATCAGATTTCCTTTGAAATCCCAAAAGTCTCAAAATTAAGAGGTTAAGAGAGCTTTGTAGTTAAGAGGCTCACGGGGTTTGAACAACAGCTCACTCATTTTTTCAGCCCTCAAAAATATTTGGTACCACATCTGTTAATAAGGAAACAGTTCGATGAGTCAGTGTCTGAGCTTTCATTGCCTTGAAGGCAGTCCAAAGTGGGAATTTCTGGCACTTTAGACCAATTTTATGAGCTTTAAAAACATGTTGTAGTTTTAGAATCACTGAGCTGTATTTTGCCATTCAAATCACTAAGTCTCAGATATGCTCTCTAAAGTGTCAATGGTTTATTCCCTCTTCCTAAGTAAGGCTCATCCCAGCCAATTAAGCCATAAAGGAGAAGCAGTAGGACCAATCCAAAGTAAGTACTCAAGTCAACCTGAATAATTAGTAGAAGAAAGGCTTCCTACCAGCAACAGGTCTTTCCTACTGATCCCCAGGACAAGGGTTTTTAAAAAACATCAAGTAAACAGCATTGGTTTGTGTCTAATTACCCTCCACTCCAACCCACACATGTAATCCTACACTCAAGGAACAGCCCCATAAAGGATAAGTTATGATAAGCTTTTAACCACACTGGCAAACTGTCCCTCAATTCACAGTGGGTAAGCAGAGGCACAAGTGGCTCCAAGGCCACTGTTGGCCTGGAGAGTGCCTTCATGGACATTAGAATCGAGTGTCCCTGCATTTGGCACTTAGGCACAGTTGTCCAACTGGCCCCAGAATGCAAGCTGGGGTCCAGCCCCTCACCTACCTTGGCCAATGCCTCTGTGCAGAGCACAGACCTCACAATGGTTATACAGCAGCCCTGTTCTAGCCCCAGTGACCCCATTCAGCTAGAGCCAGAGCCTTAAAGAAGAGAGGAAAATAACAAGCATAATTGAGACTTCAGTGAGGAAAAAAATGAAGCTAAAATTGACATGCTATGCTTTGTTTTTGTCCAGTTGCATATGATGCATGGCTTAAGTCAACTAACCATCTCAGAATCACATCTTCTCGGAATCCTCTCCAAATCCCTGGGTCAGTGTCATGGCCATCCAGAGGGAGGAAGGATCTCAGTATTTAGTTATGAGGAGAATGGTCAACAGAGATGAAACTGCCCCTCTGAAATATCTACAAAAGAGTAGTACTCTGTGCTTGACTGGCTGTCTCTTATTGATATAGTGTGAAACTATTTCATCAATTTTAGCTCATAATAATTAAGATGATTTTGTAAAAGGCCACATCACAAATTATGTTTTTTAAATTATGAAACTGAAAAGTTGTTTTTTAAAAAAAAAATCATACAAACTGAAGTGGAGTAAAATGCTCACTTAAACAGAATAAAAATGATGAATAGACTATAGCCAGTCATTTTGAACAATTAAGTATCACAATGATGGGTACCAGAAAAGACCTCAGAGGTCAGGAGACAAAACTCAAATGTCTAGGGATTTAACAAGTACCATTAACAAGTGTAGATTGCCATGTGTAATGAAACCAAGATACAGGCGCAATGATGAACAACTATGGGTGTTGGGCCTCAATGTTGGGAATCAGCAAGGGGTGGAGAGAACAGGAGATATTTGTTCTATTTATTGTGGACTGAATGTTTGTGTCCCCCAAAGTTCACATGTCGAAATCCTAATCCCAACGTGATGGTATTTGGAAATGGGGCCTTTGGGAGGTAATAAAGTCATGAGGGTGAAGCCTTCATGAATGGGATTAGTGCCCCTACAAGAAGAGGCCAGAGAGCTAGTTAGCTCTCTTTCTGTAAAGTGGGGACACAAGGAGACAGTCCTCTGTGAACGAGTGAGCAGGGCCTCACCAGACACTAAATCTGCCGGCACCTTAAACTTGGACTTCCCAACCTCCAGAACTGTGAGAAATAAATGTTTGCTGTTTAAGCCAATAATTTATGGTATATTTGTTACAGCAGCTCAAATGGACTCAGACAGCCTCTAAAAGTGGTAAAGTGGTAGCAACCTTCAGCTCCAGTCATGTATTGCTATGCGGGAATGTTATTGTTATAAAATTATTTGGGTGTGTGTCTGGGGTGGATAAAAGTGGCAATTGATTTTCTTTTAAACCACTGGTCCTGAATCAACTTTCTGGAACTATGCAATACAATGTATCTCTGGCTTTTAAAACAAAGCCTTACAAATACTGGAAGGTAGTTTAGGATGTCTTTGCCTAATCTTTCTTCTGCATTAGACTAAATATTGCTGCTTTTTACAATCATGGACCTCACCACCGTAGTTGCCCATGTGCAGTTTGTTAAATGTCAGTATTAAAATATGGTGTCTAGAATGGAGTACCAGATAGAGTTTAAAAACACAGTAACAAAAGTGCAGGTTTAAGTAACAAACAGCACAAAAGAAAGGTAAAATAAACTAGGTCTTAGGGGTCAAAATCGCCACTATCAGCTACAGGTATATTTCAAAAGAAAATGTGTAAAACCAACCATCTCCACAAGAAATAATCATGGATACAATAGACATTGCTTCCTTTTTCTGAATTCTTTTTGCTTCTTGTTTTTTAATTGGGTAGATTAAGTATCAGCTCAATTTGTTAATTGCTTTCCTTAAAACAATTTACTATTAATTATAGTCACTGTTATTAGCTGTCTCCGAATCTTCCAAGCTGCAGATGTTTTTACAGCAGGCTCCCAATGAGATTGGCAGTTTAGAATATTCTCTGCCAGCAAGCTGCATTCCTTTCAGCAAGTGCCTACCTGCAAAAGACTGTCCTTTCTAAAATAAGGTTTTTGTGCAAAGGAAAATAAGCACCACACTGTAAATGCACACGTAATAGCAATTAAAACTGAAGGGTCTAATATACCAATTTTTATTTTCACTTTTTTTGGGTAAGAATCCTACGTAGTGCATTGATTGAAAAGCCATTTTCAAACAACACACTATCAGGAATAAGCAGAAGTCTCTTACAGAGAGTGAGACCCTCTTCCATTGACATTTCTCCATAATTTATAGCCACAATGGAATACAGTAAATACCCCATATTTACAAATGCACTAAGCTTATTTTATGTTTATGTGATTGACACTGCACTTCACATGGTGTGTACTAATACATCAGATGTGTTCAGTAACTGTACAGATTGTTTCCTGTGAGGAAACAATTATTACCTCCCAAAGGCCCCATACATCATACATCATGCAATAACTTCTTAATGATTTAGAAATAGCAGTCTGTTACCTGCCACTGAAAAGGAAGTCATCCTTACATATGCCCTTTAAGAAAGCTGTATTTGC
Source organism: Balaenoptera borealis (assembly GCF_965194805.1). NCBI lineage: Eukaryota > Metazoa > Chordata > Mammalia > Artiodactyla > Balaenopteridae > Balaenoptera > Balaenoptera borealis. The sequence continues at coordinate 169,859,089 of NC_138866.1, read as the reverse complement.
TGTTTGAGGTAAAAAGAGAGTATAAGGATCAATTTACTTTGTACTTACCCTACAGGAGTGTCAATACCAGAGTACAGAAAAGCAATGACTGCGTTAATTTATTACTTTTCTTTAATATGCACCTTCCCCCAATTTTCAAACTTCCCAATCCCTACCCAGGCCAAGGCAAGCCTCTATTTTTTGTTGTTTTCAAACATGTATTAAGTTCAAACTTTGTTTAATTAAAAAATAGCTGCATCAATTTGCTCAGCTTGTGTTTAATATACTTGATGTTAGAAAATATCAGCATGCTCATGGTCTTCTAGGCTCCTCTCTGTTTCTCATCATTTTCATGGACTTCCTTTTACAGATTTTCTTACTACAGAAACTGTGGGGATGCTGAACTCTACTTACTCATGTGCTTCTCATTACCTAGGCTTATTGGAAGCTCCATCTCTCCTGCAAAGCTTATTTTCAACTAGTGCAACCCAGGGTAATTACATTCTATTCTAAGAGACAAGGGTGGGACTTCCTGGTTCTGCCATGAACCAGCTGTATGTCTTAAAGCAAAGCTTTTTTGATCTCTCACAGCCTAATCTCCTCTCTTGTAAAATGAAGGACTAGATGAAAGTGGCATTACCTAGTATAGCAATCTAAACTCAGGGTTTGACCTGCTTAACATTTCTGGCAAGAAGATGGTATTTATGTAGTTACAATACACAAAATTAACCAATGGCTGAAATGGAGTGTAAGAACTCAATTCATAGATTGAAATCGTAAAAGGCTGACTCCAGTGTTGGGGCACCTGCAGAGAAAGGGAGGAAAAATTTCACTAGTTCATTCAAGCCCAAGGAGAAATATGGTGTGCCCAACTTTGCATCATTCACCAGGAGGGTATGTGCTGTGAACTTTGCAAATCAGGTTCACTGCTTTTATCTGAGGGGAAAACTATGTGTGTTTTCTTTGTTACCCAGTTCTCCAGTTTATGAGCTATTCAGAGGAAGCTGAAGCAGAATATAGGCATTTAATTTATTTTATTGTAATGCATTCAGATGGGTAGGTTTTAAATACCCATTAAGAAGTTTACTCAGCTGTTGACACAGATCAGGGACTTTGGAGAATTAAAGGTCTCTAATAAGAGACCCAAACTGTCTGAATCCCTTTCTTACAGATGTGAGAAAGCACAAACAGCCTGAGCTTAAAAGGACAGTTATTGAAATTCAGATTGAACATGTGCATTTAACAACTAGAAAGTGCATTCACTTCTCATTGCTAAAAGGATTGGGGCTTAACTGAGTCAGACATTTTAAAGAACTGCAAAACCATCTGGGAGGATTCATGTCCAAAAGTCAAAGGAGAGTCATAGAATTTGATGAGTATGAAGCATGATTTAAGTTTCTGTAATGTTTTTGATGATTAACTTCAGGGTGAATCTAAACTATCATGTAAATACACTTTAGTTTATAAGAAGGCCTGGCAGAACTTAGACTGCAACCCACCAAGGACATAAAAGATCCTTCATTTTGCTACAGTAGTGTATGAACCCCAGTTCCACGCTGCTTCTGTTGCCACATTCAGAGCAACGCTCAGGTTCTGTGGAAGTACTCTTGCTCAAATGGCATGGCTGGAACAAAAGCAGGAGTGAGAATTAAGTCAAGTCCTGACTGAACAAACTCCACAATTTTTCAAGAAGAGTTGAGACATTTTAAATACCAACCTTCCAACTTAAATGCTGAAAATCAGTCAACGGTCACTCCTGCAAGTGAGCCTTTTATAAAGAAGAAATGTCTTCAACTCTTTTGGCAATACATTTATTATTGCTAAATATCACCGTTTTTCAATGGCTTTATTTAACCACTGCTGCTAGAAAATTTCCCTGTGTTCTGCTCTTGAGTTTTACTGCTGCAGAATCAGGAATATACTCAGATCAAATGATTCTTTCAACTATAAAAAAATCGTAACTATGACTATAACTTCTATGTTTGAACATCAAATGTATGCCAGGTACTTCATATATTTATTTCTAACACACTGATATTTGAGGGGAAGTTTGAGTTCACGGCAGCGCTACGACTATGTAGCTCTGTGAGACTTGTCTCTGAGCCTCAATTTCCAAGTCTGTTAAATGGAAATAAGAATAATAGTCACTTCATAGAGCATGACCAGGTTTAAAATAGTAAAAAGCTTAGCACAGTGTCTGTAAATAATTGTCAGCTGTTACTGTTGTAAGATTTACCTGAGTGTTTTCCCAGCTTCAGCTTCTCACCCATCCATAAGTATTTTAAGAAAACAAAGGAAAAATTTCTTCCACATAATTTCTCCATCAGCATTTTATCTACTTTGATACAGCTCACTACATTCTTACCCACAGAGCATTTACAAGTCAGATGCACTCTGTACTATGCATGGTGTGAAAGAGGTAAACACTTAAGGACCAGCTGGCTGTTAGACCCTAGACTCTGAGGCAGAGAGAAGGGGAAAATGAGCTGTCTGTCCCTATGCACGTTTTCTGATGTTAGCATGCTTTAATTAAATGGCTACAGGGTGGGGGGACTTCAGTTCTGGAAGTATGGAGTAAGCACATCTCCCTCTTTTCACACCTAAAACCCTGGTTAAAATAAATAAAACCAGCAGCAGAAAACTCTAAAAGGTAGAGACAAGAAGGCAGACTTTCTGGGGATCTTGCTATGCAATGAATGACTCATTGACCTATCTTAAAAGAACTGATGAAAGTTATTCCAGTAGAGAGAGAATGACAACAGAAGAAAACTTGGAACATCAGAGCAAAGAGAGGTCAACAGAATAGGTAAGGATATGGGTAAATAAAATATACTACTCATCTTCTCCTGAGTTTTTAAAATTCTGTTAGATGTTTGAAAGCAAAATTATAATATTTTTCCAATGTGGTTCTCAACATAAAGAAGACACGTTAAACACCTAACACACTATCAATAATTTCATTAAGTATAAGTGTTCTAAATATGCCAATAAAAGGACAGAGATTGGCAGAGTGGATTTAAAAAATGCCCCAACTATATGGTGTCTATAAGAAACTCATTTCTAATATAATGATATAGGTAGGATGAAAGTAAAGATGCACCATGAAAATACCAATCAAAAGAAAGGTATAATATCACATAAAGTAGATTTCAGACCAAAGAAAGTTACTGGGGATGGAAAGGAACATTACATAATGACAAAAATGTCAGTGCACCAAGAAGAATAGAAGAGTGTATGATTTCAAGCATAAGGATATGGGGATAGACCTTGACTACTACGCTTAATATTGGTGACCTTGGGCTTTAGTTTTCTGTAAGTTTCTCTAAGATTCAGTGTTCCCATCTCAAAAAATATGGTAATAACAATGCCTGTGTCCTGGGTTGTTCAAAGGTATAAATGAGGTCATTACATAAAAGTACCAAGCTATTGTTTGTATTTGTTTTCCCCTCCACTACCCTATAAATTCTTTGGCCTGAAAGCTGAAAATGGACACAAGAAATCCTCAAAGTAACCTTGACTTTTCAACTTTTGATATATTTCTTTCTCATGAACGGTCATGAGTTTTATTTGCAGAGCACAGTGTTTTGCTGTAAGGAAAAAAATGTGCTGGTAAATTGATAAAGATCTTGGAAATATAGATTCCAATTAATTTTAGGAACCATTATGTAATGATGGGTGAATCAATGGAAGATCTGTTGACACAGAATATAATAATTACATATGGTAATGCAGTGGAATCCAGATCCTTATATATTTTCACCTGTCTCTTCTTTTCAGACTTAAAATAAGAAGGAAGGGTAAAGATTAAGAGAAATAAATTAGACCATGCAATTATTATTTAATATTCCACAAAACAAGAAGACTTGCAAAAAAGAAAGAACAAAAAATTGTCATTCAAGTAATCCCATTTAACGTTTCCTTCCTCCCTCCCTCCCTCCCTCCTTCTTTCTCTCTTTCTTTCAAGTTTCTGTGTGTACTTTACATCTTCCTATCTGGTGGGGAATGGAGGCTTTTTTCCTTTTAAGCATAATCCTCATCACTGTGTGAGCGTGAGTAAATGTATGTGTTTTAACTACTCTAACTCATGTGATTCCAGTAGAATTAAAATAAGCTTCAGTAGAAATTAACTTTTCTATTTTCAGACTTAATAGTCTAGGCTAGAATTTAACATCCCAAAAGACACTATAAAAGATTAAAAAGAAGATGAAAATGAAAAAAAAAAACAAATGTATTCCCCCACAAAAGGTATACTACCACTTGCTATTGATAGATGACAGCACAGCACCCCAAAGAGTAGGTACTACTATTTTCATCCATCATAATTGATTAAAAGAATAGAACGAAGCAAAGGGATTTACAAATTTATACAAATTAAATTTTAGCTTAATTTTAGGAAATGACTTAGCTACCAAATGGGTTACTAAATGAATAATTGAAAATAAATGAATCAAAATAAAATTTCAAATAACCTAATATTAAGCTTGAAATTATACTTTATTAATAGAAAAAAACTGATGTTCACAGGCTTTTTATGGGACTTTAACTTGTTGTGTGTTGTTGCATTCAAAAACATTCAGATACTCTGAAAACTTGGGAGATCTCGGACATCAGAGCTTATTAAACGTCAAGCTCTCTCAGGTCAAAGCTGAAGAAAACAGTCTTTAAAGCTGCATTTTAGATAATTAAACCGCCTTAGGAAACAGTTCCAGATTAAAATAGCTCCAGTTCCTGGTTTTCTCGACTATACACAGTTAAAAGAGCTAGTAATTTTTAAAATATAATTAGAGCACTGGATGTTTATCAGAAGGAAAACTCACTGTCTAGCTAAACATCAAGCTAACTAGTTCATGAATTTATTTTTTCATATTTAACCACTGTCATGTCGCTATTTCCATGTTCTTAGACTTTATATACCACTAACTTCTAAAAGAATTTGTGGCAGTTTAAAAATTGTGTTAAATGTTAAATATGTTTGTTTTAAAAATAAATAGAATATAGACCTTTAAGAGGAGCAAGGAAAATAATTGTTACCAATATCTGTTTTATCAAGATGTTACTAATATCTTTGCTCCTGTTGACCATGGCCACTGAATTTGACTCTGAAAAAGAAAGTTATGATATTAAAGTCAAATGTATCATAAAGTGATTAAGGCAATAATTAGCTTTTTACTTACATGCATCAGAGATTTTTTTTTTAATTTTTAAAATTTTTAAATTTTTGGCCATGCTGTGTGGCATGTAGGACCTTAGTTCCCTGACCAAGGATCGAACCTGGGCCCCCTGCAGTGGAAGCACAGAGTCCTAACCACTGGACTACCAGGGAATTCCCAACATCAGAGATGTTTGATAAATAGTTTTTATATTCACCTCCCAAAGTCTCATTCTCTTCATGGTATAGCAAAATTCCAGCTAAGGTTAGACAACTTACTAGAAAGTTCAAAAGAAAAAATTCAGATTGATTTCTGCCCGTTTGAGTAACCTGACTTCGAGATGAGTTTGTAAAAGTCTACATTTATAGACAAGAATAAAATAAGTTTTTGTTTGTTTGTTTTTAAATCTCAACTGGTTTATGGAAGGACAGGCAAAATGAAGAAAAAGCATTCTGCATCTCAGCTCTACTGCCTCTGTACACTCAGACTGAAATCCTTGCAGAAAGCCAAGCAAGGGAAATGCTTCAGGGCCATTCATCCAAAGTCTTGAGATGCTGTGATTGAAAGTAACATGTGGAATCAGTTTGAGAAAAATATAAGTCAGAGGAAAATGACATGAGTAATAAACTAAGATAGAGTGGAGACTATTAAAAAATGGAAATAGCTTCAGGGAAATATTTTTAGATGCAGCAGACAAATTTCAAAGCTGGAGAAACAGAATTTGCTTACACAGAACATACACTCTGAAATATTATGTATCTATCTACTCACTACCTGTATTTGCATGAAATTGCTTTAAATACTGATCTGTAACTCCAAATATACTGTAATATACCTCACTGATAAAACACCTTTGTTCTTTAATGAACTGAAAATAGAAAAAGAAGATCATATGTTTCTTGGCGTGGTAGGAAAAGCTCTGAACTAGAGGCAAGAGAACAGGATTCTACCTTAGCCACATGGACTGTCCTGGCTTCAATAGGGATGTCATTTAACTTCTCTATGTCTCTGATCTTCTAACTATAAGGTGAAAGGAGATGACTTCAAAGATCCCCCATCCTCAAACTGTGAATCCATAAATCTAACACTTCCCAATGCTTTGGGTATTTAACAAAGGTTTTACTGAGGCTAACATGATAGTTTTTACTATCACGAGGAAATTGACTCAAATATAGGATAAGATATTTGGGAAATTTTCTAGGGCAAAACAATAACCTTAGAGAATTTGAATGAGACAGGTAAAAAGGTCTTATTTTAAATTATGCCAGAGCAAATTAAAAAAAAATGTTTAGAGTTAAAAAGAGGCATTGCGTATTTGAAGTTAAATGAGAATGGTGTTGAGAATGTATATCTTAAAACGCATAGAAGTGAAATAGATGTAGAAAGGTAATCTTTAAAGCTTTATTGCATTCAGCGGACACAATTTCAATTTTTACTACTATTCAGAATGATCAAAAATCTCACTGGTTACAGAGGTCCTGATTATAGAAGCTCTTCTAACACTCTTTGGAAATGTCCTTTGCTTGGTGCTTAGGAAGATTTAACACTCCTAAGAAATACATCATAGTAAGATTCTGATGAGTAAAAGGGATCAGTTATAAGGAATAATAAGTATTGAAGTTCAGGATCAAGATGGCAAGCATTTGTGTTCCATCAGAGGTACACATAACCCAATTTGAAGAATGCTGATACAGAGTAACTACTAATTACCTGGAGATACATCTTACATATATTATCTCATTTATTCCTCACAAAAGTCTTTTAAGACTACCTCAGGATATTGACCATAGTTTTTCCTACATTTCCAGGGAATGGGGTGTTCAAGAGAGAGGACACTGAAAACTCTATTCCTACAGTGAGAAAGATAGTCTTACCCTTCTTTGTTGAGCATTGCTATTATTAAGATCAGCTAATTTAATTTGTCTTAGTTTTGATCATTAAGCAATTTTTTTATTATAATTTTATCACCATATAAAGTTCCCTTCAAGGAAGGAATACACTAACAAAGCAATCTTTATGACTGTTCCTATGGTGTGTGTAATGTAACTATTAGCATTCTATTTTGCAGGTCAACCTCTCAAGAATTTGCATGGTGTGAGTTACTGCACAATAACCCAGATTCTATGGATAAGAACTGAAGCTCTGGACTGGACCTATGAATAAGGTATTAGCCTCAGCAAGGCTAACAATCCCTGAATCAAAATCTCAGAAATGTTGGTAACTATTGTGTGGCAGAATTTTACACGCACACACACAAACACACACACACACACACACACACACACACACAAGATCATGACGCTAATTTCATTTCTTTGTTTAGATTTGTTTTTATCTAGCCTAAACTAGTCTTTACTTCTGGTTCATAGAAAAAATAAAGTGAATCCTGGAGTCTTACCACCTCAGCATTATAGAATCCAAACTCAAGTTAGCAAGAAGAAAAAGATTAATAAAGCTTGTAGAAGCCAGCATATATTTTACCAAAGTCACAAATCAAAGTTGACAGCAGCCTGGCAAGAGATTAGAGGATTGATCAGATGACCAGGGGAGAATAGAATATGACCAACAAATTTATTTCCTCTCTTTACTCGCTCTCAATTATTTGATTATTCATTCATTCTTTCATTCATTTAGGTATTCAGTTACTCATTTATTTTTTTTTATTTTTTTTAAATTAATTTATTTATTGAAGTATAGTTGATTTACAATGTTGTGTTACTTTCAGGCGTACAGCAAAGTGACTCAGTTTTATATATATTCATACACATATATCTATTCTTTTTCAGATTCTTTTCCCATATAGGTTATTACAAAATATTGGGTTCAGTTCCCTGTGCTATACAGTAGGTCCTTGTTGTTTATCTATTTACATATAGTAGTGCATATATGTTAATCCCAAGTTCCTAATTTATCCCTCCCCCCACCCCCGAATTTATTTTCAAATGGTTCCAAATTGTCAATGCCTTTGAGCACCTGGCAAAATCAAATGTATATTCTCCCTAGAGGAAAATACCTCCATCCTAGACCACAAGGGATCCCACGTATAGTTCTTCAAATGGTCAGCAGCACACAGTCAAATATAATCAAGCACACAAGCAAGGCACCACGAGCGAGAACCTTTTAAAACAACAGAACAAATAGACAACATAAAAAGACTTTCACAGATTTCTGATGTCTGAATTATGAGACCTAGGCTATAAAACAATTATGCCTACTATATTGTTGTTGTTTTAATAGCTGGGGTAGGGGTATTAAAAAAAAAATTCCTGGAGAAAGCTCACTTCTTTTTTTTTTTCTTTGAATTTATTTATTTTATTTATTTATTTTTGTCTATGTTGGGTCTTTGTTGCTGCATGCAGACTTTCTCTAGTTGTGGTGAGTGAGGACTACTCTTTGTTGTGGTATGTGGGCTTTTCATTGCAGTGGCTTCTCTTGTTGCGGAGCACGGGCTCTAGGCATGCAGGCTTCAGTAGTTGTGGCTCATGGGCTCAGTAGTTGTGGCTCGCAGGCTCTAGAGCGCAGGCTCAGTACTTGTGGCGCATGGGCTTAGCTGCTCTGTGGCACGTGGGATCTTCCCAGATTAGGGCTCGAACCCGTGTCCCCTGCACTGGCTGGCGGATTCTTAACCACTGCGCCACCAGGGAAGCCCGAGAAAGCTCACTTCTGATTGGAGAAAAAATAAAATAAGGAACAGGAAACTATAAAAATGCACCTGGTTTCAGGACTTAATGAATCTCAGGTTCTTGATGTCTCATCAAAGAAAGAATTCAGTGAGAGACAAAGTGATAGGTAAGAAGTGGATTTATTTAGAGAGAAACACACTCCACAGGCAGAGTGTGGGCCATCTCAGAAGGTGAGAAAGGCCCAGTTACTCATTTATTAATAAACACTTATGGGGTCAAGCAGTATTCAATATACTAGGGATATCAAGAAGAATAAATCATGATCCCTACTTTGGGAAGCTTGCTCTCGAATGGCTGAGAGAATAGACAGGTATAAGTCATTACAAAAATGATGATGATGATGACAGATCCTTCTATCAGACTGACTACAAGCTAGGTGCTATTCTAAGAGTTCCTAAAACTCAGATGTTCTAAGTGCTATGAAATGTGATTTACATTCTATGTACTTCTAGAGGACTCATTAGGATGTCATATTATGGTGCCACTTGTAGTTAGGACCCTGGAATTCTCTCTCTTTTTTTAATTGAAGTAGAGTTGATTTACAGTATTGTGTTGGTTTCAGGTATACAGCAAAGTGATTGGGTTATATGTATATACATGTATATCTATATTATTATTATTCAATTCTTTTCCATTATAGGTTATTACAAGACACTGAAATAGTTCCCTGTGCTATACAGCAAATATTTGTTGCTTATCTATTTTAAATATATATGGTAGTGTGTATCTGTTAATCCCACACTACTAATTTATCCCTCCCCCCGACCCTGGAATTCTAATCCCATCTTTTAAAGGAAACATTTTGTGAAGAACATAAAATCAGTGTCTGTGTCCCTGCTAACCAGCCACACACACTCACAGGGCCTGAGGGGTACAGAGTGATGTTGCAATCTTTGTAGTCATCACTGTGGAATAGCAACATCTTTGACAACAGAGAACCCCTTGACAACAGAGAACCCCAGGGACAAGGGCATGAAAGAATTAGTAAACTGTACATTTATGTGTATATTTTCTTGCAGGTTCAGTAGATTTGTACTTGTAACCTTCTTTCAGGTTACAAGTACACCCACCCACCAACACCCACCAACACCCATCCCCATCCATCTCTTTTAGAGATACATTTCAATATACATTTTCAATAATATTTTTGCTTTTTATGTTTAATAACTATTTATCATAATATATAATATACTTATGACATTTTGATCAATCAGCCAACTCTAAAATTATAATGATAATTCAATACAGAGAAATAATTCAATATATTTAGAATATATTGAGAATTATGGTCACAAAAAACTGTTTTAAACGTTGTATTGCTAAAATTAAAATAAACTGATCAGTAAAAGGTTTTCAAGAATAAAACACATTACGTTGGGAAAACTTCTGTGGGGGAATTACAATAGAAATATGGTTTTAAGGGTAAAAAGAACAATATAAAATTCTGACTTTTAAGATCTCACTTTTTAAAAAATAAATAATGGTGAATTACAGATTGTTACAGTGTTTTTTTTTCTCACAGTGGATTCATTTTTACAGCCAGAAATTACTTCTTTAGCAATGGTAGCAATTGAAAGTTATCATGAAATATTTTATGTCTCAAGTTTAAAGTGACAGAAGATATAAGTAAGTTTCCAAATTCTTGTAAGGAATATACAAGAAAAAACTTTGAAGAGCATTGGGGTAAACTGATCACCCATTTTCCATTGAACCATTTTCCATTGAAAATGTCAGTGTCTCTGCCTAATCCTAATCTTTCCCTTCAGGAAAGCTAATATAGTTAGGTGTGCTACTATGGTCTAGTGTTTTAACATTCCATGACCTCACTAATTTTATTTATATGTTATTCCCTAGGTATGGTTATTTTGCTGTTGTTTTGCAGATCACCTACGTCATCCATTTTCAGGTTGCCATTTCATAATTTTTTTCCCAGAACACCATCCCTCTCCACATTCCATTGCTATCCTGTTGATTCTCCAGTATACTGTGGAGATGGGGAGATGGTGAGGACATCATAAACAAGGAAATGTCTTGAAGAAAACAATGGAATGGTCAAAGATGGCCTCTGGGTAATGGGACACAGATGGATAAAACTTCCATTTTTTTTAAGTACTCATTGGAACTAGAATGGAAATGTAAATGGTAATGTGGAGTTACCACTACCATTTAGCACCAGAACTTCAGGCTCCCAGCTCCCATGAAAATAAAATTCTAGTTCTTGAAAATCAAAAGCAAATTTAATAAAGACATTTCCATGGGAAAAAAGGTTCACAGGCTACAGTAAACTTTTTCTAGTGGTTATGTTGCCATCTCTTTGAGGTTGAACCAACTTTGATTATTCATGAGTTGAATGCATGCTCCCTTAATGGTGGGGGGCAGGCAGAGGAAAGGAAAGAAAATATGTGAATCCTCTAATAGGTGACAGACAGGCTACCACACATGACTGTGCAGTTTGTGCACTGCCAAATATACCTGGCTAAGAAGCTCAAGTGAGGGATTCACATCCAACTCATGCATTTGCCATCCAACTACGATCTCCAGGGCTGTAATGTCCAAGAGGGAGTATCTTTTTCTTATTCATACAAAGGTGCAAATAGACTAATAGTAGCCTGTTTTTATCTGGCTCTGATTTCTCACCTTTCATCTAATCTTCAGAAAACCATACTGGCTCTACCTTCAAAACAGATCCAGAATCTGATCAATTTTCACAAACTTCAATGGTACCCGTTGGGCCCAAGTCACCATATCTCATGCCTGGATTGTAGCGATAGCCTCTTAACTCAGACCCCCAGCTGCCACCTTATCCCCACTGTAGTTTATTCTCAGCACAGCAGCCAGAATGATCTTACTAAAGTGTGAGCCAGATCATGTTGCCTCTCTGCTCAAAACACTCCAGTGGTCCCACTCTACGCAGAACAAATGCCCCAGTCCTTACAGGGTCCACCAGGCGTATGTGATTTCCCCCTTTTCCCTAGTTCTCTGACCTCATCTCTGACTGTTCCATTCACTGATTCTGCTCCAGACACACAGGTCTCTGGATTATTCCCTTAAGACACCATGCATGCCCTTGCCTCAAGACATTTGCATATATACTATTCTGTCTGCCTAGAACCAAGACATCTCCATGGCTCATTCTCTAGTTTCCTATTAGTTTGGGCCCAAATGTCATTTTATGTGTGAAACCTTCTCTGACCACCTTATTTAAAACAGCAGCAACACTCACACACACATTGTGTTAAGCACGCCTTTTATTTTCTGCATTTTTGATGCTTTGACCTCTGGAGCCTTGCTGAACCTGGAGGGACTGCCCCTCTCAGGGTTAGCCATTCCTAGAAGTAGGAAACCACTGCCTGTGAGTATACCTTTCATATGCAGACTAACTGATCCAGAGCTCACACTGTCAACCACTTCCTCTGTAGAGCTCTCACACTCAGGGACTCTTGCCTTAATCACCCCAGGGCCACATACCAGATACCCAGGGACTGTCCCAACACCTATGGCCTGTGGAACTCATTTGAGCTAGCCAGTTCTAAGCCTGTTACCCTGCCTTGCCCATTCTTTTCCCTGGAAACCACAATGAAGGCTCTTGCTCAGGCCTTACCTTGGCCCTTTGTTTAATAATATAACAAACTATGTTTTCAATGGTAATTGACACTTAACCTATTGGCCACACTATATCTATATGAGTAATAATAAAATCTACATTTAAAACACACACACACACACACACACACACTTTCGTCCCTTTCCCTGCTTTATTTTGCTCCATATATGTTAAAATGGCTATCGTCAAAAAGACAAGAGATAACAAGTGTTGGCAAGGATGTAGAGAAAAGGGAACCCTGTGCATTTTTGGTTGGAATGTATGTATACTGGTGCAGCCACTATGGAATATGGTATGGAGGTTCCTTAAAAACTGAACCACCATATGATCCAGCAATTCCACTTCTGGGTATATATATGAAGGAAATGAGAACAGAATATTGAAGAGATATCTGCATTCCCATGTTTATTGCAGCACCAAGATATGGAAACAATCTAAGTGTCCATCAATAGATGAATGGATAAATAAGATGTGGCATGTGTGTGTGTATATATATATATATACACACACACACACACACACACACACACACACACAACGGAATACTATTCAGCCATGAGAAAAAAGGAAATCCTGCCATTTGTGACAACATGAGCGGAGCTTGAGGGCAATACACTAAGTGAAATAAGTCAGAGAAAGACAAATATTGTATATTATTTACCTGTGAAATCTAAAAAAGCCAAACTCAGAAAAAAGGTAGAATGATGGTTACCAGGAGCTGAGGGCGGGTGAAATGGAGAGATATTGGTCAAGAGATATAAACTTCCAATTATAAAATGAGTAAGTTCTATAGATCTAACGTACAGCACGGTGACTATAATTAATAAATCTGTATTATATACTTGAAAGTTACAAAGAGAGTAGATCTTAAATGTTCTCACTACAAAAAAAAAAAGAAATGGTAATTATGTGATTTGATGGAGGTGTTCACTAACACTATGGTGGTATCATTTCGTAATATATAAGTACATCAAATCAACACACTGTACAATAACATTGTCAATTATATCCCAATAAAGCTAAAGAAGGAGAAAAATAAAAGACTGGCCAATATTCCTGACAGTAGGATGTTCCTATTCCACATGATACCAGCTGAAATGGAGATTTGAGAGGGTCTAATTTCCTAAGAGTTTGTCTATAGATTTCAAAGATGTTACCTCAAATCTAGGATTCTTACTTACCTAATTTTTAAAATCTTTTTCCTAATGGCATATGTCCTTGGCTTACACTGAACCACTCTAACATAGGAAGCCCTGAAGTGCCCATTATTTCCAAAACTATAGGGAGTTGTAGAGGATTTTATCTGAAGACATGGCGCTTAATGTTTTTTTTCTTATCTAAGAAAAGTTTCTGTTTCTTTTAAAGAAATGGCATGCATTTTCCTAGGGGACAACTGTGAATCACGTTAACTGCTTGTTTCCCTTTTGGCTTTAGTCATCAGGAAGGTCAGAACCAAAATTTCAACTAAATGATTGTTAAGAAATACGTAGCTTATATATATTATCATTCCAAAGTACCACTTCCAACCTCTTAGTTCTAACTTGACCTTTTGTTCCCCATATTTTCTCTAATTCTCATTTGCATCTATTGTATTTCAACCTCGTTGCTTTTCAAGCCCTTCATTCAATGATACAGATATTTAAACTAAGTAGGTAAATGAAATCACATTTGCTGTGGCCTTTGGAAACAATCAGTGGGACAGAGAAAAATAATTTTATTGTGGCCAAATTCAAATCCCCAGGAAGTGTGACATATTTCCTAATTTTATGTTTATATCTTTTTTTCCCATCATGATGTATCCAGAAGACTTTGAATAAAATCATGCTCTAACCATCTAAGATAATATGACAAAAAGTTGAATAATCAGAAGTTCTTGGTCCAAGAAATATAAAGATTTGAAATTAAAATAAAATCAGAACAGGTGAGCCAGAGATTTTAATAAAAATACTGTAAGTTTATTAAGCTATTTTATATCATGAATGCAGGTTTTAAAGAAATCTAAAATACTCAACACACATTGTGTTCTTACACAACTAACTCAGGATCCTACCACCTTCCCACCTTTGGCAACTATGTGACATTTAATTTTGGCAGATTTTTAAAAATTTGACTTCTTTCCCCAATAGTAAGAGTTTAGTGATACTTTCAGACCAAATATGTTTATCTAGCTACACCTACTAGCACAGCATTGCTCCTTTCTATACTTCGATTGTGGTGACCTGGGCTTACAAGGTTCTTTTTGAAGCTGCTTGATATGGTTCATGAGTATTTATTCTCATATTAATAGGTGCAATCAAAATTCCTGCAATAATTTTGTAGAAATGATGTTTTAATTAAGCAGCAGTTGGTACTTTAAAGGCCAGAATGTTTAACTGCCAGATCACCACCAGCTCAAGCAGCAGATGGAGGGCAAGCAGGTTGTTTGATCTACATAAAGTATCTGGTTGGAAAGGAAATTGGACATCATGCTTACTTATTCTTATCCGTTAAGTATTTAATGTATCAATGAAGTATGCAAATCTTCCACAAGGTAATGCAAAAAAATATGAGATACAACTTTAAGAGCAAACTGCAGAGAAACAACTGGTATGAGAGGTCTCGGAGGAGACTGTGGATGATTGATTCTCTGTGATGAAAAGGAAAAGCAAATGCGAGAGGGAAGGACAGTAGAAGGAGACAGCAAGAGAAAAATCTAAGTTCCCTTCCTCCTTGCAAAGTCTAAGTGAATTCTGCATGTGGTTAATGGGTTATCTTTTGAGTTTTCTTTGTTTTGTAGCACCAGACAAGATGCTAAGAGGGTAAAACTCCTGAGGGCAATTACTTTGTATACAGAACCCAGCCTAGTGGCTATACTACAGTTGCTAAGTATATACTTATTTATCTCAATCATTCATGCTTTAACACGCTTAATGAATACCTGCTGCGTGCAAGGAACTGTTATAGGTTAAATGGCAAACAGCAAATACTTGGGGTTTGATAATTGCGGTGATCTGACTGTGGGACAGCCCTCGGCCTAGACTGATAAGGAAACTTCCTCATCTTCTGTTGTTCCAGGCAAGAGTCAGGACCACAGAGGTAAAGAAAAGAAGGGATGTAGGTTTGCAGGCTATGGTTACTAATCCCTAAATTAAAGTCCGTTTCTCTTGTTGCTGTTAAACTTGACTTTTGTTGTTGCTGTTAATTTTCTACTGGTTGTGCATGCCAGACTAATCTAAAGTCAGTTTTGGTTGATGTTTTTAATTAAAGCTAAATTTTGTTGTTGCTATTAATTTTCTACCAGTTGTGCTTGCAAGATTGTAAATTAAGATTAAGACCTGTTTCAATAGTTCCAGATATGATACAGCAGTAAAATTCTTAAGTGAGCAAGAGAAGTGGTTACATACACATAGCCAGAACTAACGGTGATAATTTCTATATCTAAACTCTTTGATGTCAAGTTTGAACTGTCTTCCCTATTCTTAGTATTTATTGAGTGAATGATTCAAGGATAAGCTTCAAGTCATCTGAAATATGAAAGTAATGTTACTTATCTTCATATCTAAAAAATGAATCATAAATAGAACTTCAGGGTATGGTAGTAAAGATATCTTCTTCTTGGATTGATCCCTAGATCATTATGTAGTGTCCTTCTTTGGTAGTAAAGATAAAATATTTTTTTAATGAGTTGATGTTACAGGGGGAGGGTATTCTTCAGTTTCGTTGACTACAGAGGAGGAAATGCATGGTAGCTGATAGCATAATTTCTGATTTTGCAAAAACAAAGCTCTCAGCTAGTCATCCTACTTGAAAATCATATTATGACATTATATATTATTTAATAATGAATTACCTGTTGCATATGTATTATTATATATGAAGATTTATCATATATAATCATACATATTCCAATTAGGGAGACCTAACATCTATTCCTAGCTCTGCTACTAACTAGCTGTGTGACTTTGACCAATCATTTAATTTCTCAAGGTATTGGTGCTTTCACCTGCTAAACTGATAATGGGCTGGATGACCTCTAAAATATCTCCCACTTTGCCTATTCTTAAAAAATAAACATGTTAAAATTTTTTAAATACAATAAGAAGCATAGATTATATTTTCTGTTCCTTAAAGCACTTTCCATATTTTCTCTTGATAATACTAAAGAAGAGAATCATGGAAGAGATGTGACAAAAAGAAATAGTATTCTCATATCATTCTGGAGTATAGAGGATCTCTAAACAAAACAAGTCTTGTACTCATCTGCAGAAGGAGATCTATCATTGTCCTCCTATGGAAGACCATGATTCCCCAGGCTACGACCTCCTCTAGTTGCTAAGAAAAGTAATCCAATGAAGAGGATCTACAAGGAGATATGAACAAATGAATACCCTCCTCACCTCACTTTGCCCTCTAAGGAACGTATGAATTGCAGAAACTGAAAAGTGGTTAATTCAAATGAATCTCTATGACACATAGGAGGCTGTTACACTATGCTATGGAAAACTTAGGGAAACAAATTAACTTCTTAGGATTGTGACAGAAAATGGAAAGTACCAACCCTTGGGTTTCCCAGGGATTCCTGGGATTGTAAACTGCAGGGACACCTTGGAAATTTCTTTTCTCATTAAGATCTACCTTTATCTTCCTCCAGAAGATTTCTCACAGTCCTGGTTCCTGCTGCACCTCCGGCCTGTGTAGCTGTGCCCAGGCTAGTTTTTCCTTCTAAAGATTAGGCTTTGACTCCCTCTGGGATCTTGGGACCAGTGTGTTTCTTTGACTTTATCCCACTTTCAGGAATGGAACCCCATCAGGTCCAACCCCTGGGCACTGGAGTGGGTTCACAGTTAGCATGATTGACTCCCCAGCCATTCAAGTCATTTACTAAATCCTATTCATGAATATTAAGGTTTCCTCTTCAGAGTTCACTTATGAGGCTTCAAGAAAGGAAACATTCCTGAGAAGGGCTGTGTTACTAGTTGATCAGACCCCAGCTGCCATCTGCTCTTGTGACATGCTGATGGAATGGTATAAAGACCTTGGAGGATTGTTTTATTAATCACAAAATTTCACTTACTTGGGTTTTGTCTCTAAGATTATTTTCAACTGTTTATTATATACACTTCTAAAGCACTGCCCTTATTTCAGAAGGATTGCTTCTTTGCAAAGGAAGCCATTATTATGTTGGACACAGACACATCTTTTGGCACAGAACTTCCACCGGGTTTAAAACAAGCCTTCGAATATTCAGATGGATTTTACGGCCATTCTTGAATAAAGGAATACTTCCCTCAATTTATTTATATTATATGACTTTCTCAAGGCATTTGGGACTTTGAGGATTAGCATTATAAAAATGCATGTATAAGCAGTCATTATGTAAAAATTAAGTAGCTCACAAATCACTTTATTATAAGCTCTCAACTATCTCAACTGTTGAAGTAATAGAATATGGTACTTTTTTTCCTCCAAATGTTACTTAATGCTTCCTGCAACAAACATGACAAATGTTAGACACTTCTGATGTATATTCAGCCTTGGAAATATGCAGTAGGGCTTAATATTCAGAATAACAATAAACTTTTATATGGATACATATGCAATTTTCATCACAAACACCAAACTCCTAGCAAAGCAGATTTGTCATAGCCATAACCATTGTAGGTCCTGCATCAAATCAATTCCCCACACCTAGGAGTCCCCTGATAGCCCGTATAAACTGATTAGTAAAATATGATTATGTATGTCAGCCCCACTGATGAAAGTTGGAGCCAGCCCCTGAGGATGTAAGTTAAAATAAACCTAGATCTTAAATAGCTATAGAATTGACCTATCTTGGATGAAACTACTCCTTGTGACAACAATGGTGAATCATTACGGTGGCAAAGGGCATTGCAACTAAGGCAGTAGTCAGGAAGAAAGTCTCCTCCTCCTGTCTGGCTTGGGCCTTAGTTTGTTCTGTACACCAAGGGTTTTATCTGGAGATAAACAAATCCATATTAAGACTTATTGCTGTATCAGCACACCAGAGCACCTCAAAACTTATTGATGCATGAAGTGACCATCAAATGTGGAGGCAGTTTGGGGGAGACAGTGGAAGGAATTTCAAAGTATAAGAAGTCAATCTTTATTTATAGAAGCTATCTTTTCCTTTAAATAAAATTCTGACCAAAGGATTGAGCTTTTAGGACCAAACATGAAGTAATAGGACTAGCCTGAGTCACGAAATCTTAGCAATTGATATTCCTGTATATGACTGATTATGTACATACTATCCAGCAATTTTGATTGCAGTCACAGTTGTAAGTTTACGTCTGAAATTTTCATGAGTAGAGTTACTTCAACAAGCACCTTTGGTATAAAATGTCATGTGCAAGCCTTGTCTTTATCTACATTGGAGGGCAGTGTACACAGTGGGGGCAGGAGCAAGCCTCAGGAACCAGACTGTCTGGGTTTGAATCCCAGCTCAACTCCTTACTGGTTGAGAGACCTTGAACAAGTTTAAATCATTTAACCTCAGAATACCCCGGAGCTACATCTGTAACTCATGGACAATAATAGAACATACCTCTTTAAGTGGTTGTGAGAATTAACTAAGAATCTTTGGACAGTGGCTGGCACATAAAAGAACTATTTAAGTATTAGCTATTATTATTGTTTAATAAATATTTATCAAGTACCAGGTGCATATGACTCTTATATAGTAAATATTAATGTAGCCTGAAATTTCTTTGCGCTGAAGTATTAACATTCTGTATTTCTAAAATTCGTTGTTTTCCTCTAAAACAAGGAAGTGTCTCTTTGCATGAGTTCTTTTTTTCCCCATAAACAAGCAAATTGGTTAAAAGAGGACAATCTAACAAGAGAATAAACCTATGCTACCTTTTGTTTTAGTCAGGATCTCTTAACTTATCCTATGAAAATGAAAATCTAATTTTTTTTTAATCAAGGAAGCAATTTCCCATGTAATATCATTTGGTGTTTACTCTGTTCAGATTTTGAAAGTAAAACCAATTCTTTGGGTTACTGGACTTGAATTTTACTTCAAAAATGAGTTATAACTAAATGGAATAGCTAAATGGAATTAGTCTAGAAGTAAAAGAGAGATTTCCTTAATCACAACTAGCTTTAAAATCACCCCAGAGGTGACCAACCTCCAAAGGAAGCGGGTCTAAAATTAGGCCTAATTTCTATGTAGGGAAGATGCAGGGAGCTTTTAAGCAGGAAGAAGAGGTGGGGACCCTGTGGTTTTCATTCAACAAAGCCTGCAGTAGGCACTTGAGGAGTAGGGAGCAGAAAATACAATTTCCCACCTTAGACTCTGTGGCTATGCTGTTCAAAAGCCTATAAGGCAATTTAACAGATGTGAACAGTAATTACAGGAGATTGTGGAAGGGAAACAGGAGAAATTAGAAAGAGGGGATGAGAAGTGCAGGAAGAAGGGGGTAGAGAACCAGGTGCGAGTATACTTTAAGTCAGGACAAGAAAAACTGAAAGCCGAGAAATAACAAACTTTGATCTAGAGCAAGTGACCCACAAACCACTATAATATTGCATTTCTGTATTACCACAAAGGGAAGAGAAATACTAACTACCCAATATTTTTTATAAAGGAGAATAGGGCATATTGTGTTATCTTCTCAGTGCTTTAGCTGTGTAGTTATATTTTCTGGTGGCTCGGAGACAGAAACATTTGAGAGAGAAACCATTGAAGGTGTAGAGAATGGCAGGGCAGGAGAATGCATGGCAGAATAGTGAGAAAGAAGCGAGGGCAATGGTTGAACCTACAGCTGCCAAAGAAATAGTGGGAAAGTCAGAAAGAAAGGAATCCTAAAGTAAAGCAGCAAGGGGGCTGGGGGGAATTGAATGGCCCAGAGCAGAATATTTTCAGAGGTTACATGTCTCTTAGACTTCTACACACAGGGCATATATATGTTGGAGATTATCAGCATAAATGAGAGATACACTCATATTCGCTATATATATATATACATATACATCTGTTTCACAGGTACAAGAACATTAAACTTTATTAAGTAAACATATGCTATATGCTTATGCATAATTGAGTTTTAAAAGTGGAACTCATCCATCCTTGATTTTAAAAAGTTCTCCATCATGACTATAAAGTTTAAAGGCATTAGATGAAGCTCAGAGTTACCCCGAAATTTGTAATAATAGACTCCCTGCCCTTCACTCTCAGTGAGCTGTCAAATCTGTCACAGAGTGAGCATTAGTAGTTGTAGGAGGAATGAATGAATGAATGAATGCACTAAGGAATGAATGACAGAGGCCCCTGAAATGTGGAGATGGAATGGCTGTTGGCTCTGTTAGGATTCCAGCTCTACCACTTGCTTTTCTGGGACTACTCTAGCTTCAATTGCTTCATCTGTAAAATCTAGGTGAATATAAAGACCTACAACCCATAGTTTTGGAGAATTCAATGAGAAAATGGAGCTAAAGACTTAGCCCAGTGCCTATACATAGCAGTTTTAATTATACGGGTTACCTGCTGACACTATTATGGAGCCCATCTCAGAGCACAAGGTATAAGATCTGTCTTGGTCTATGGTTTTCCAGCCTAGAGATGTCTAAAATTAAGGCTGAGAAATGTGTTAGGTCTTGAAATTGCAAAATTACAAGCTTTTAGTGACATTAATATATATTTGCAGTTGGTACCTCAGCAAGACATTGGGAGGGCCACAGATAGAGATAGGGATAAAAAAGGAACCCAGAAAAGTAACTCAGTTCACAACTCTGGCACAATTGTGGTCACTTAGTAAATTCCCTTTTCAAGAGTGCCTGAGTAATTAAATGAGGATACATTTTGAGGGCACTGGGACACCATTTAATTGCAGGTTTCAGCACGTTATTAAATGAGGCCCTAGTGGTTTGAAAACAATTAACGCGTCATTTAATAAATCGAACACCAGTATATTTGGAGGAGCCCAAGTGGCTTGAATGAGTTAATGCATGACCTTAAGTGTACAATTAATCACAGGAGTGTCATGGGCATTAAGAGAAATAAAGGTAACTGGCAATGAAAAGAATCAAAAGAGCTTGTCACCATATAAATTTAAAGAGCATACCAAAAAAAAGAGGGGGTCTACCATTTCCAAAAAATTTCAAATGGTTCTCAAGCATTTTATAAATAAGTCCTAACGTAGAAGAATAATGAACACTAGCACTGAACCATCTTCTAAAAAAGCAATGAGTCAAAATTCAGGCTTTATTATATTATCATAAAAATGTTTCCCAGAGGTAGATGGTAGTTTTTCAACTCACTTCTGCAGAATGTAAGATCAAACCATGGGCTAAACTCAAAAAAGAAAGATTTATATCAAATTACTCCAAAGTATTTCATTAACACTCATAAGAGCCAAAATTCCTTTGGAGACAGCTCCAAAGAATGCCATTTGGCACCATGAAAACCACCACTCTTGTTCTACATACTCAGGTGGTACAGGATCTTGCCTGATTTGCAGCAGGTGTCCCTCTTTAATGGTATTTTTAGTAATTGAGCTTTTCATTGATTTTACTACCCCTCCCCATCTACCCAGGTATGGCCAGACCTACCCAAAACCCCCGTTGTCTGACACACTTCTCAGAAGCCCGTCGACTGGCCATCTGCATCAATGCAGAATGGTCTGTTCCAATACTGTCTGTGTCTTTGTTCCATCTGCCTGATGTGATGTGTCCCTCACCTGTCCTGCACTTCCCTGATGGGGACTGTTTGCCTGTGACCTACTGCCAAGCTCTAGTTATAATACTGTCACCCAGCCTGCTCTTCTCCTAGTCTCCTCAGGCTACCTCTCCCTCCCTTAGATATCAATCTAATAATAGGTCTAATTCACCCCAGTCCACTGCACTCTGCCGTAGGTAATCCACTCCTGTTCATTTTTTAAATCATTATTTTGAAGGCTGCCCAACAGTTTGCTGGAGATCAATAACAAAAAAAAAAAGGACTTGTCCTGAAAAACAAAATCTGTAAGTTATGTCAAATCCTAGATACAGGTGAATACAGGTGAATATATGATTTCCCAATAATTTTAATACTCCCAGAATTCTCAGGGAGTAAAATTCGTATCACCTTTGGTCAGATAAATATTTACTAAACAATATTTGCTTATCATTCTCTTGGCAAAGCTGACAACTCAGTCTGCTAGTTTACTTTTTAAATCTCAAGTAAAATAAAAGTATGAAGGGAAAGCTCTTTCGATGGCAAATGCTTTAGTTATAGCAAATCCATTAATACTTTCCCACAGGTGGACACCAAAGCCTCTTGCACTGGCAGAAGCAGAGTAGTACGTATTCTTCTCCCCAAGACTGCGCCTCAAAGTGCAATTAAGCAATTACGCATGACAGAACGTGGGCTGCGCAGAAGTAATTCAAAATCTTGTTTTCTTCCCTTTTTTGGCTGGCTCAGCACTAATGTCATCTTTAAATGACTTATATCCTGCTGATGTTGTCTATGTAATTATAAAAAGCTGTCCATCCTATTTCAAGCAATAATCTATTTTATTTTTACTTTTGTGTCAAATAACCTAAGTCTTAACATTTTAACATCTAAGCCAGGGGCAAATACTGTCTTTGATACAATTGCTATTTTTTTTTGAGTGGTCTGTATTACTTCATTCTCCATTGATTAACAAGGAACACATTCATGTTTTACATGTAAAGTGTATATCTGTAAGCACACATGTGCGTGCACACACACACACACACACACACACACTTTTTATTTAGCCTCCTCACTCTTGCTCAGATAAATCCAAGTTTCAATCACTAGCTTCTCTGATGAGAAGAGTATCACTGACTGTCAGTGATCCAGACTATAATGAACACGTTATCTGTAACTACCAAAGAGACATAATTAAAAGATGAAAAAATATACATATAATATCTAGTTCTCTTCAAAGTAGTGTGTTCTGTGGGCCCATGGGTGTTCCTGAGACCTTTTCAGGGGACCAGGAGGTCAAAACTATTTTCATACTACTACTGAGACGTTACAGTTGACCCTTGAACACGAAGGTTAGAGGTGATGACCCCCACTCAGTTGAAAATCCTCATATAACTTTCGATTCCTCAAAAACTTAACTAGGAATAGCCTGCTGTTGACCGGAAGCCTTACCGATAACACAAATAACCAATTTATACATATTTTGTATCTTATATGTATATCTACATATATTTTATGCATTTATGACATACCTAATTTTTCTTAATTTTTTCAATATTTCCAGGTTGCATGAGTAATATGTGAGTTTTTTCAACTTGTCAAAAATCTCCAAATTTTTTTCCAATATATTTATTTTATAAAATCCACATATAAGTGGAACTGTGCAGTTCAAATCTGTGTTGTTCAAGGGTCGGAAGGAATTGTCTTTTTCACTCTCATTCTTTCATAAGTCTACGGTGGGATTTTCTAGGGGTTATATGATGTGTAATAGCATACGAGACTGAATGCTGAAGCAGATGGACCAATCTAGCCATCTTCTGTTAAGCTGAATTGGAGAAATTTACAAAAATGGAAAATATATTGCCACTCTTCTTACTAAGTGTTTTGTTTTCAGGAATATAGTATTTTTTCATTAAAATGGCATTTATGTAAACATGGAGTGAGTTTGTTATTTTAAAATGAATTATTAGGTAAATATTTTTAATTCACTTTTAATTTCTAATGTAAATATAGAGAGATATAACTGACAATAAACAAATTACTAGCAATTTTTAAAAGTTTCAAGGGATCCTGAGATAGAATCAAACATTTGAGCATCAAGATGAGCTTCTTTAGCGCTGACATGTTTGAGGGGGAGAAGCTGGATGACTGAGACGCACATAGAATTTGAGGCCAGATGATTGAACTGAATTTTAATTTTCACTTTCCTCTCTTGATCCCTGTGATTGTTTTCAAGTCTGAAAAAAAATTTTTTTTAAAAGAAAGAAAGAAATTGCAGGAAAAGAGAGGCCAAAATATTGATCCTAGAGAGCACTATTTAAACTATTGCAATATTCAAGCAAAAAAAAAAATAGGGGACGTAAGTGAGTTCTCAGCATTCTTTTCTTCCTCTTCATGGTAAATGACCAGCCCTTCGAGGTAAACTGTTATACACCATGTAGGACATAGAGTAAGTTACACAGAAGTAAAACAGGCAGAACATGATAATTTTCAGTTTTGAGTGTCATGCTATGGATTTAAAATCTGAACAAAATACATCTATTCATTGAAAAGAAGAAGATCAAGTTTTGATGACATCTATCACCACCAGCCAGGCTTTCTCACAACTGCTAAACACCTTCCATTCTTTTCATCATTCCTTATAAGCCAAGCATTTTAACTTTCAACTGCTTTTTTTTTCCCTAATAAATTTTAGTTCCCTTGAAGTGTAAGAAAGATGAACAGAGAAACCAGGACGCAAGCACAGGCAACCAATATAAAATGGGGCTCTCATCTTATTTGTTCTTAATTTTGTGCTTCTTTTAACGCTGGTCAAGGGGTCTCAGCTGGCCTTGTCAGAGTGTTGGCTAATACTGAACTTACATTAAGCAAATGTTTTTAACATATGCTACTGTTTATCCACATCTCATCCATTCGATCACAGTTGTATCTTTGAATCCAAGTGCAGAATTTAATATTTGGTTTTACAAGCCTTTCACACTATTATATCTGATTCACTGACTTAGCTCTACCACACGGCTTCACGACATCTATTTACAGAAGCAGGACAGAAGGAAAAGAACTGCCTGACTTTGGAGTCAGACAGAACTGAGTTTTAGTCCTGGATCGGCCCGTTGACTATCTGATTTCTCCAAAGCCTGCCTAACCTCTTCCTCCATCTTTCCATTATTAGCCTAAACATTTTGTTGGCCTCCTAATATTGACCTTCTGGGTTTCTTGTTCTCTTTAATTAAAGAATGCAAATTCTCTGATCCCTTAGTCTTTATTGTTATATTCAGGGGAACATCCCTACTGTAGAACAATGAACTGATGTTTAATGTGTGTGTGAAGTTGTAGCAAAAATAAATGTAAATGAAATTTTTAAGATCTTGTGATGAAAAGCAAGCAACTCTGAATTTGTATTACCCCAAATTTTATTATAAACATTCAAATTGCTTCAGTACCAGCCAGAGTTCCACAATGAGGAATCCATCAAAAGAAAAGTCTGCTAGTCACTTAAGCAGGCACTTAGAAATTACTCAATATCAACTTTAATTAAAACATGTTGAATTTTAATACGTGAACTTGAGCTGGAACCAGCAGTCAAAACCTTGCCAAAATAAATGTCTACCAGCATAAGATAATTATATGAAGAAGTAACTGGAACATTAAGGTAAGCTAGGGAGTTTTTCACCCTAATCAGAAAGACAACATTGATAATTTGTAGAATGTAAATATTTAAATATGGGCTCTGTATAATAATAAGATATATCAAATATATGAAATGTAATGACGCAATAACTTAAAACTGCTAATTACAATGCCTTCTGCAACGCCACACTAGTGAAGTTATCTACACTTATTGGCAGTTTCAATAATTGAGAAATTTATAAGTAATTTCATTTAGCCCTTTAATCAACTACTGTAGTTCTTTAACCTTTTTCATTTACCAATACTGTTATGGATCTTTAAGGTTTTTGTCGTCACATCCACCTTATCAAGCAACTGAGAGCAGCTTTGTAAGACTTTTGTATATGGGATGTTAAAACAAGTTGTGGAAAAGTAGAAAAACTCTGTTAGAAACTCTGTCATCTGCCACCATATAGTTGATATCAATCAGTAAATATAGTAGCTATTTCACAAAATTGTAAAGTTGCCTCACAGTTACTAATTCAATCACACTATTTTTGTAATTAGTCTAAGCTGTAGGCATTAAAAGGCTCACAATGTAAAGGAGACACTGGGGGAGAAAGTGAAAGACTCCATTCTTAAAAGAAATTTACATCTTATACCTAAAGTTCGGAGGCAGGAGAAATGGGAGGTATCTAAGATACTGGAAAAAAACCTAATTCATTCGAAGACTTAAGCAGGTTCAAAGCTCATTTGAGCACAACTTCATTTTAAATTACTCTTGTGTAAACATAATATTTGGAATCTTTTATTATAAAAATTCAAATGAGATAATTGATAGGAAAATGTTTTGAAAACTCCTAAGAACTATTGATATAAATATATGAGGTTATTTAAAAAATTATTTTGCTGACTTCTATAGTATTTTAGATGGTACTTAAAGAAGCAGAAATTGAGAAAAAAAAAAAAAAAAAAGAACATTCCAGGGGTAAAAACAGCTTGAAACAAGGGAGAAGCATTAAAGTACAAATATAGTATGAGTTGCCTGGGGCATAAGGTCTACACAGAGAATGAGAGTCAAGATAGAAGAAGTTGAAAGAAGATAGACAATTCATAAAAAGCTTTGGATGCTTTATTTCATAGAGAATTCCAAAATAGCCCTCTGCCTAACACACTGCATGTGACATTACTAATATTAATAATGTGTTTTTAAGAGTAAATATAATCAAGAATACTTTTCTCGGGCTTCCCTGGTGGCGCAGTGGTTGAGAATCTGCCTGCCAATGCAGGGGACACGGGTTCGAGCCCTGGTCTGGGAAGATCCCACATGCCGCGGAGCAACTAGGCCCGTGAGCCACAACTACTGAGCCTGCGCGTCTGGAGCCTGTGCTCCGCAACAAGAGAGGCTGCGATAGTGAGAGGCCCACGCACTGCGATGAAGAGTGGCCCCCGCTTGCCGCAACTAGAGAAAGCCCTCGCACAGAAACGAAGACCCAACACAGCCATAAATTAATTAATTAATTTAAAAAAAAAAGAAAGAAAAAGGATACTTTTCTCACTGATTTCAAATAGAAAAGAATAAAAAAAAAAAAAAAAACAGTATTCAAGTTGGCTGTGTAATAGATACCAGAGAATACCAAAAAATAATTCGTTAACATACTTCAAAAAGTGGTCACCCAAGCTTTAAAGTACTGATTATCACATTGTGCTTTTAATGTTTTTAAACTGTGCCTACATATTTTATCCTTAAGCACGGTCTAAAGTATTATCTCATGTTGTGGTTTCTTAAGCAGAATGATTCTGCTATTCCAGAATAATTTCAGTCCACATGAATCAAAGCAACTGAAAATTTGTTTCAAAACTCCCCATAGGAAGATTTTTATTTTTCAACTGCACAACAGAAGGAAATAAAAAGCAGCTAGATTAAGGGTTTCTAAATATTCATTATGGTCAAGTTTACTAAATCAGCTTACTGGCAATGAAAATCAGAGGTAGGTCAGCCACAATCTTGCATGATCTACTTGTCACCTGTACTGCCCACAGTAAGTTCCAAATTGGTGACCCACTTTCACTTCCTTCATACTTCAACCCATCTTAGAGAACACAGCTAAATTAATCCTTCTAAATGCACTTTTACTGCATATTTCTAATCTTATGCCTTCAGTGGATTCTCATGCCTACTGAAGTAATTATAACCTCCTCAGCTGGAAATGCAAGGCCTTCTACAATACGGCCATGGAGCAGCTCATGGCCTCAGAGTCCCTCATCCCACCCCTATGTCTACACTACAGTCCACGATTCTAAACTAATTCTTACTTGTCAAATACACATCACAGTTTCCCAGAACTATACCTTTGATAATGTTTTCCCTTCCCACAAAATAGGCACTGCATGCTGACTGCACTTAACAGCATTAGCACTTTTTTTTTACACTTCTACTGATTCCATGTGACATCTCTTCCTGGGAAACATCCTCTACATGTGTTGGGAAGAAGCCCTCTGTTCAGCTTCCCCATGCTGTGACTCAAGTTTGCTGTCAATTCTGAGAGAAAATCCAAACGCCTATTGAGAGCCATTTCAAAATAGCATGACACTCAGAAGAAGCCAGAGTTCATTTCATAGTCCTCACTAATGTGTGGAAGATGACAGGGTGATCTGAAACTGAAAAACATTAGCAGAAAAAAAGACAAAATAATTTGCTTTGGCAATAAAAACAAATTGAGCTGTGAAAAGTATGCAGTGCAATTAATAAATCAGAAAGACTTTCAACCATTTTAGCGTCAATTAACTATTGGGGGTAAGGACAGCTCACTGACGGATTAAATTATCAAATGTCAATGAGCACGTTAAAGGAGTTTGCCTAGAATTGAGCAGTCTAGTTATCCAAAGATTTTCTTTGGGAATTCTATCATTCCCAGAAAAAGTATTCTACTTAAACTCGACTCAAGCCAGCATTTATTGATGCAATGTGCAATTTGCAAAGTTTTTAAAATGTTTATGCCCTTTTCAAAAAATATGTATTTATTTTAAAATCTAAGACGTGGGAAAGAGCATTTATTTATTTATTTATTTTTGGCTGAGTTGGGTCTTCGTTGCTGCACGCGGGCTTTCTCTAGTTCTGGCGAGCAGGGGCTACTCTTCGTTACGTTGCGTGGGCTTCTCATTGCAGTGGCTTCTCTTGTTGCAGAGCACGGGCTCTGGGCACGCGGGCTTCAGAAATTGTGGCCCGCGGGCTCCAGAGCGCAGGCTCAGTAGTTGTGGCCCACGGGCTTAGCTGCTCCGCAGCATATGGGATCTTCCCAGACCAGGGCTCGAACCCGTGTCCCCTGCATTGGTAGGCGGATTCTTAACCACTGTGCCACCAGGGAAGCCCGGAAAGAGCATTTATAAAGTTAAATATTATAAATGTATATTTAAAAAAATTCTTTAAGATGTAAATAAAAATTCAAAAACATTTTCAAAGTGGGGAAATAATATAATTCCAGTCTTCTGTTTTGAGGTGAGATAGGCCCATGAATGATAAAATTTCAAGTCTGATGTAAACTACAAGTGATGCTCAGGTGATATTTTCCAAATATTTATATTTACATATCTTATAGTCAATATTTTGTAAGAAATACATTTATAACTGATTAAGCAGTAATTCTAACCCTTTGCCAAATTCTTTCTTGCTCGACCCCACTCTAAATATCTTCGCTACCCATATTCTCCAATGCATCTTCCCAAAAAGGCAAGGTTGATTTAGGTAGTATCTGCTACAGCAATGTTACCTGAGGCTGCTTTAAGCTCCTCCCACCCCAAGGTATTTGCTGGCATTATGTTAAGTGGCGTACATTCTTCCGCTGATGCTGACCCACGCTGAAGCCCAAGGAAGAGAAAGGAAAACACGCTACTGCTTTATAGAATATATTTTAACCACTGTACTAGAGGTAGGCCACAGTCCTGGGTCAAGAGAGTGGTTTTGCTGCATAAAGTCATGCAGTCACCCAGCTCCCTTCCACTTCATCGCTCCACTATGGCCTTGTCCTTGAATTCCTAGTTGAAGCTGGGTCACCAGATCTCCATTCCAGCCCCCATGGAGAGGAAGCAATATTCTAGGCAATGATGCAGGCACTGCAAACATCATTTCTATGATTGGCAAAATCCTAGTCATATGGTCATACCTGGATGCATAAGTGGGTAAGAAAAACATCATTACTAGCTAGGTAGCCATATGCCCAACTCAAAATTGTTTTACTCTGGAAGAAATAGAGAATGAATTTCATGGGCAAAAAGCAA
Organism: Balaenoptera borealis; assembly: GCF_965194805.1. NCBI lineage: Eukaryota > Metazoa > Chordata > Mammalia > Artiodactyla > Balaenopteridae > Balaenoptera > Balaenoptera borealis. The sequence goes on along the minus strand of NC_138866.1, from coordinate 169,829,131 downwards.
ATTATAGAGTTGGATTTGAATACAATGTAATAGAAATAATGGTAACCCAGTAAAGCTTGATATAGTGCCAGCTCTGATACTACTATCTGCACGCATTGGAGAAGTCATTTAATCTCTGTCTCTCTCTCTCTTCCTGATTTTAGTCATACAGATAAAAGAGTTTTAATCACAATGTTGCTAATGTCGTTTTATCTCCGCAGAATTCAATCTTTTTATATTCAGTGGGACTCAAACAACTTTTGAGGTCATCTTCACATCCTTGACTGAATTTGCATTTTAAACAAAATCACCTGTTTTCTAGATTTCTCTCAATTTGACAACCTATGGCTAATACTAATTTAATTATCAAAAGATGAAATATGTTTTGTATGAGATTTTTTAAGCACCTGTAATATAATATCACTGATGAAAAATCCGAATTTCACAACTGTAATCTAGCCAAAGCTAATAATATTTAACCTGACAACAGCGAACAGTTGTTAGAGGCAGAAATGCTTCTATCTGCCAAGAGATAATGTCGTGATCAAGAATCTGAGAAACACTGTGAAATTAAATGGAAAAAAAACCCTGATATATGTGGTTGCTATAACTAGACACACTCAGGAGTGATTCTGTCATAATTATTCAGATTTACTGATGCTTTGGTTCCTCTTAAAGAATTGTTTTTAAAAATCTTTTCCTTTTAGAGAGGAAACTAGACCCCACAGTACAATGTTGGTTGAGAAACTAGACATCACAGTTTTGTATACATTTCACCACAGTCAAGCTGGGGAAGATATCTAGTTTCTATGAAGATTTTCAAATCTTGATGCACAAGTTTTTCTTATTGGTTTCAAAATATCTTCTAAAGTTAGCAAAACTCATTTTGCCACAAATGGAAAAGATCTCTTACTCTGTAATCCTAAATCCCTCCCTCCTAACCTATGTTATTTTCCCTCCTGGTTCCTTTTCCACTCTCCCAGAACCATAGTGCAAACAAGACTTGAAAATAAGAAATGGAGAAGGATCAATTATGGACCAGCATTTGGACTCATAACCCCCACCACTGATTATCATCTAACTTTGTGGAGTTCATCGGAAGAAAAAGCTCCAAGTAAATGCTAAGATTTTGTAGCTGTTGTCAGAAGGCAAAGGTTACCCAAAATTTCAGGAGTAAATTTGCATTGAGTGCTTCTGCATATATCAAGAAAATCAACATGCTGAGCTTTTCCCTCTTAATTAAAATGCCCCATATTTCATATGACATAGAACGGGAGAGAGATGACAAAATCGCTCACTTCTCTGATTCTCAGACAAACTCGAATTTTATTTTATCTTGAAGGAAATTATACAGTTAAAGGAAACAGAAATTTTGCTGTTGATTTCTTAGAAAAGTTGAACTAATTACATTAACTCATATTTCCATCTCCACTGTAAGACACAAATTCACAGCAAGAACTCTAAATCCTATTTGCACTCAGCTGAGCATTCTGGGAAGAGACTGAACAGAGATTAGTTTGTGCACACATGCACTCTCTCTCTCTCTCTCACACACACACATACACACACACACACACACACACACACACACACACACACTATAGAGTATCTTTATTTATATTGCACTTATTCTTCATTTCCTTGACAAATTTTGGATGTTTTACTGCCCCTATGACTATTAATTACCAATGTTGTTAGCTGGCTTAAACTTAACTTGTTTTTTAAATTTACCAATTAAAATATTTCTAAAAACTAACATTATCCCTTTTTAGTCTCTCAGATTATTCTTTCTTAAAACACACACACACACACACACACATATTATTCTTTTACTTCCATGATATTAAGTTCAACTTTTGGTTATTTATTCTTCATGACACAATTAAGGAGTGAAACTGAACAAGAGCCATTGACTACACTCAGCATTCTTTCCTGTTTATTTTCCACCACTGCTACATCTTCTAAAGTTAACTGAAAAACAAACATGGCAATTTTCTGCCTTTTACACCACTTTCCTTGTTAAATCCCACAGAAGCACATGGCTGAGCGTATAATACGAAGCACCTGGGAACCGCTTTGGCTTTATGATATAATTTTTGGACCTTCAATCTGAAATGTTTCATTAGAACACTGTGATTGACTCAAAGGGTGATACTGTTAGAAGGTGCCAGAGAAGTCATTTAGAATAATCATCTACCCCTTGGAGAGATCCCCTCCCCAGCATTTCTGACAGTTACTCTCCTAGATCGCATGAGGTTTAAATTCCTCAGCCTGGCTCAAGAACCTCCAAGAACAGTGCCGATGAACAAGCCCAGCCTCACCTCTGACAAATCCCCTAACTCCAGTCACCCTGGAGACGGCCTTCCCCACTCCCCTGCGCAAGCACTCCGCTTCTCTGGCTTGCAGTCCCTTTGCCTGAAACGTGCTCTGCCTCCATCTGTGCCTGCTTAACGACATCACATCCGCCCCTCCTTGCCCAGTTCAAGTGGTATTTCTTTCAAGGGGCCTTTGCCTCGTCTTGCCCCAGCTCCCAAACAGCAAACCCCCTTTCTGCACCTGGCTCCCTGCGCGCCTCAGCAAGGCACACCTGTCCTCTAGCACTGAGTATGCTGCGCCCTGTGTTTTGAGTGTCTGGTATGTGTCTGACTTATCCCTCTTCGATGTACAGCTCTCTGAGGGCAGGGAGTGTACTGCCTGCCATTTCTACATGCCACAAAGTCTTTCGTATCAAACAGGTTCAAGGGTCAACAACCGAGGCTGTGGAGACAAGTAGGGCAGGAAAGAGAGAGTGTTGATGATGTGTCCCTGTTGAAATTTCTGAAATTTCAGAAAAAGTAAGTTGCCCCCCTCGATAGTAACCAGTAAGAGGAGATCCAAATTTCAAAGAAATTTCTTCTGTGTCTACCTAATATAAATTGTTTCTAAACAGAAGAAAAGACTTTATCTTCAGTACTCCCCATGCTTTCCACTTCCTGCCATTTTTCTGCCACTGTCCCAGAAAATGCCACTCATTCTTCAGGCCCATTGGTAGGACCACTCTTTTCACTGATTTCACTGGCTGCGGTAAGCAGAGATAACCACCTGCAATCGTAAGTGTGTTGAACTCTGCAAACCAGCTGTTTATTGGGTTAAGCTTCCCTTCAGTAAGAAAAGTTGTATACATTTGTCCTACCACTTGCTCTCTCCTTCACTGCCTTATCCTTGGCTACCAACAGGCAGGTCTGAAGTTTGAAGAATATGGATACCTGGTTCCATGATTTAAAAAAGAAAAACCCTCACAGATCTTTTACCATATATCCTCATAAGAACTACAAACTGGTTCCAAGAATTGACTCTCAAAACTCTTTCTCACTCCAGACCATTTAAGGCAGTAAAAATACCACATGGTCCCCACACACCTACCTAATCCCGTTTTGCAGTGGAAATAGATCTTTGTAATACCAAAAAATGAAACGGAATTCCTTATAATGTTTAATGAAAGAGCAAAGTTTATACATTGTTTATGAATGTTTTTAAATAAACGTTTTTGATCAAGTCCAGAATCACTGCAAGTATTGAAAAACATTGGATTAAAGAAGTGATTCTCCACTAGTGGGAAGCAGTGTTAGACCCACATTACCTCTAAGTTCAGAAAGATCTTCTACAAAAGAGAAAACAAACAAGCATACAACTCTGCTGGATGTGTAATACAATAAGCATAGAATCAGCAACTTTCCGCAGAGCAAAGCTTTACTGTTCCCAACACTTCTCTGGCTCACTCCATCCTAATCACTGCAGCAAAGAACCCTGGGAACTCCATGGGCAAACATTAGCACTGAACTACGGTGCCCTTTGGCACACATGATAACACTGCATGAACACCCTTGTTTTGAACCAGTAACGACCCTTTTGCTATATTAGGAGGTTTTCTGTCAAAACAATTCTTTGGTGTCATGTAAACAGCCAAAATGTTCTGTGAGGAGTTTGTGCAATCATTTGAATCAGCATAAAGATTAGACATGTGGAAAAGGGGAGTTAACAAAACAGTCCCAGGCTCTTTCCCGCATACTGGTGACCTTCAAGTAGACCCAGAGAAACTTTGAAAGCATTTCTCAGGGTACAACAAAATGAAGTTTTCTACATTTGGGTTGACTTAGCCCAGAAAACATCTCTGTCCCATGACCACAGGGCCTCATGGCTGGAGAACACCCTGGAGGGAGATCATGGACGTGTACCCAGCCTCAACTACCCCCACCTTGTCCCTGAGTCTCTGCCCCGCAGCCCCTCACTCCGCCCTATTTCCCAACTCAACAGCTGCGCCCCCTCCCTCTGGAGCACTCCTATGCTCCAGACCACATTTGTCTAGGTGTGGCTGAGACGCTTCTCTACTTAGTTGAGCTAAGCCAATGTCGAAATTTTTTAGAGAACTTTACTAGGCATTTAAGGGCAAAACTACAAAAACACAGAAATAAGTACAGGGTGTTCTTATGACAAAAGAACTAAAGACTGATACCATCTCTGCTGGGCTGATTTCTCTTTATGAAGTCACAAATTCCCTGTCCCGATTTCATTCCTGCCAGGTTTAGATGCTCCTCTGGCCTATTCCATCCTCGAATAGGGCTGTCACCACTGCCCAGTTAGTGATGTTTTGTGACCACCCCAAACCTGCTCTCAGTATTTTGTTGACATCTGGGAGCTCTGCATTAAAGGACTGAACTTCGCCTCAGGGGTGAATTTGCCTTGGCCATATTCTGCAATTTTTCCTCTACTTCATCGGAGCTGTCTTCACAGATGCCTTTGTTCACTTTCTGGACTATTTCATGGCTTATGGTCCCAGAAATTCCTGATTTTCTGAAAAAAACCACCAGCTCCTTCTAAAGAAAAATAACCCGCCCATTATTCTAAATGAGCATTTCAGCCTAATTATCCCTGAAAAGGTACTTTTCATTCGTTCAACAAATATTTATTAAATGCCTAATATGTACCAGGCATGCATCTAAGCCCTACAGATATAGGAGTGAATAAAACAGACCTGCCGTCTCTCTCATTTGAAATCCCTCACCGTGAGAAAGCATGAAGTCAGACCCTAATGGTGATTAGTACCCAGGCTGCCTGGGTGCAAATCCCAGTTCTCATCTTGGGCAACTCAGACTAAGCCTCAGTCTGTTCATCTGCACAAAGGAGACAATAATAGACCCGACCTCACAGGGCTACTGTGTATAGTACATGAGATCGTGCATAAAAAGCATTTAACGCAGAATCTAGTACACAGTAAGCAGTCAATAAATTATACAGGACAGATTTTCCCTCCTCATCTGAGCCTAACGCTAAACCAGTCTGGCAATCTAACATCATAGTAATGACAGAAGTAGAAGCTGAAATAGGAGTAGGAATAGCAGTAACGTAGCTAATCTTCATTGAGTGCTTATTAACGCCAGGAAATGACCTAAGTATTTTACGTACAATACTTTAATTTATCACCTTCAATCATAGTTAGAGATAAATAACAGATGCCATGTTTTCCACTTTCAGTCTTACTGAAATGCTCTAGTAGTTTCAACTTTTTCCTTATGAAGTGCATTTCTTCTCCTTCCTATCTTTTCTTAATTTTAGTGATTTTCCATAGCATCTCATTAATGTAAATAATTTTCTAATAGGCATTTGGAATAAGACCCCAGATTTGTTTCATTTGCCACATTTGTGCAAAACCTTGTCAAGCAATCCTTACTCTCTCTTAATGAGCCTCCTGGCTTTTCTCTCATCATTCCTCTGGTGGGAATGTCTCATCAGAAATCACCTTTACTTTAAAATCATGTGCATTTCACTTACCTTTGATCTCTTGATGTTTCAAGAGATGCCCAAAACCACCAGGAATGCTTATATAAAGCAATACCAAATGGCATACTCACTACGGCTTACTAAACGTTTTGATGATCACTGCATTTTTGCATATTCCTCCACCATGAATTTTAAAATATATTTTCACTTGTTTTAAGAACAATAACATAGATATGTTTCTAGCATAATCAGGATGTTCAGAAATATAATGCATTGTTATTATATTAAATAAAGTAAAAATTAAACATTATAGATAATTAAATACAAATAAACACTACTATACAATAAAAGTAATAAAATATTACTTAAACATTTAAACTTAATATTAAACATTAAAAAGTAATATAATAATAACTATATTGTTTGCTCTCATTTAATCCTCTCAAGAATTCTGTGATATAATAATTAATATTTTACACAAATGAGAAGAATGTTTAGAGAAAGGTTTAGAGAAATTAAATTAACTTTCACAATTACTAAAGGTAGAAAGGGCATAACCAAATCTTGAGCCCTGAGTTCTCTGACTCAAAATGCCTGTATGAATTTATTCTAATCTATTTGTAATAATCTATAGGATAAGGTAGAAGATGCTAGCACTTATATAATTAAAAATTATCAGGGCTTCCCTGGTGGCGCAGTGGTTAAGAATCCGCCTGCCAATGCAGGAGACACGGGTTCGAGCCCTGGTCTGAGAGGATCCCACATGCCGCGGAGCAACGGGGCCCGTGAGCCACAATTACTGAGCCTGCGCGTCTGGAGCCTGTGCTCCGCAATGAGAGAGGCCGCGACAGTGAGAGGCCCGCGCACCGCGATGAAGAGTGGCCCTCGCTTGCCGCAACTAGAGAAAAGCCCTCGCACAGAAACGAAGACCCAACGCAGCCAAAAATAAACTAATTAATTAATTTAAAAAAAATTTATCAAAGGGTATAATCAAGTGTTGACAGGAAAAAAATCAGAAGAAACAAAAATATCTTAATGTTTTAACCTAAGATTTGCAGCTTCTCATTAAAACTTTTGAATTAACCACAAATATGCTTCATTCTGGTGGTTCCTAAACAATCGCTATGCTTTGAAATAATATTTGAAGAATAGTGTAAAGGTAAAAAAAAATGTAGGCTGATAAAATAAATAAAACCACTACAGAACTTATTTTTAGGATAACAAAGGTGTTTCAGTAAGTAAAAGGGATGCGTTTTCAAAAATCAACAGATTTTTTTCTATTAACTGAACAACTGTTTAAATAAGAATAAAAAATGATGGTTGCATATTTCCTTTTAATAGTGCTATCTTTGAACTTACTTTTGAAGCAAACTTTATAGTCAGAAAATGGATAGACTACATTAAATTCAGATCCTGCACGGTGTGTGTAAAACACTGGTTTTTCTTTTTGAGAATGTGTCAAAAGTTTGGAAAAAATTTTGAGGAAATCCTCAGTACCATAATCTCCTTTATTCTTATGCACATGAATACAATTTGAATAAGATTTTCCAATCTATGTATAAAAACAACAATTATACCTGAACAGATTCTCAAACCCTGAATAACAGTTTTAATTTCTAAATGTTGCAAACTTACAGATGATAAGTTTAAAGATAGCTGAGAACTTCTATTAGTTTTTAATGTTGTTTATAGATTTCATGAGAATTCTGTTTACTAATATCGGCAACAATCAACCAAATTTCATATGGTCACTCTTTTTGGGTTTTCAAAGATAGATTTTTAGATACTAACTATATTCTTTTCCCTTGGATTTTCTTAGATGGAACTAGGGAATTACCTCCACCCTGGTCATTATTTCCACATTTTAGAATACCCAGAGACTGCATATGATTATCTTTCTACCCAGTTTATCCAGGAAATTTCACCTCAATTTCCTCTTATTTTAATCACCTAAGAGCCACGAAAACTACAAAGCTCAGCAAGATGCTTTTTACAGTGAGCCCATTCCAATAATCCTTTTTGTCACTGGCAGTAAAGTATAAACAAGGATGAAGGTGTGACTTGTGGAGCTGACAGGAGAGTGTAAGCATCTTTGGTGTGGCTGAAATAACAATAACCAGCAGGGCAGTAATACACGCTGGATGCCTGCGAGGAAATGGAGGGAGGAGGGTGTAAGGGCATCAATGTGTAGGTGTTCATCATGTGTCCGGCAGCTGGAAGTTAAAGCCGTGCATTTCCTGAGAGATGGCTTAAAAAGATGTGTTAAGCAACTGTGAAAACCCACCTTATGCTTACTACTGCCACAATGGTTTGTTCTTTCTAAGTGTTCCATTTTTTTTTTTTTAAGTTTCAGTTCTTTATAGAGCTTCCTGAGATGACTAAGGCTGAAACAGAAAGTAACAATCTTCAGTTACAACTTCCATGGGGATATTCAGGTACTTGGAGGTATTTTAGAGGTTTTTTCCCTCCTTATTGTATTTTGGGATGATAAATGGTAGGGAAGTAGCAAAGTAAATGATAATGATGTAAGAAAGTCTTAAAAACACAAAGCCAAAGAGGATATCTTTCGGTCCATTCATTCCAATAATGAGAAGGCAGGACCTTCAGAGCATATAAAAGCTTTTTTCTAAATTTGCAAAGTGAAGCACAGCTCGATTCTACCTCTGGGAAAATACATTTCATAAGAATGAAAAAGAGTTAAGTTTTTCCACCAGCCTTCTGAATTCTTATGCGCAGAAGAAAGCAAAAGAACTTAACCCAGAGTGTAAACAAGCTCCCTATGGTGCAGAGTACCCAGGAGAGAATCCTTCCATTGTACAGATTTAACTTTGACCACAGGTAAAGAGCCCTTGAGGTTTCCAGAGCTGTTCCAACTTTCAGAGGAACAATGGCTCCCATAACTAGATTGACTTCCCTCCTCCTTTTTAATCAACATTGCATCTATGTGGAATACAACACGGACAGACTATCTAAAAACAACTCCTTTGCTGGTAAAACACCTAAAGAAAAATCAGTCCCACCTCTCTATTCCTTCTTCTACAATCTCCTCCAGCCACGCTGAACTGTGGCCTTTTTTCCAAGCGTCATCCTCTCTGTCTCCATGGGGCATTGATTAAACTGACCTTCACTGCCAGGAATACCTGTCCTCCTGGCTTCCCCAACTCTCACTTACCCTTCTGAACTCAGGAGTGGTGTCACCGCCTCCAGGAAGTCCCCCTTGACTCACCCTTCAAACCTACACTAGGTGTCTCTCATATGTGACTATAGCCCAAATGTGAATTCCTTCCTGAGTTCTTTTCCTACTCTTCCTGAGAATATGTTTGTTTACATATTTATCTAATCTACTTCTCTGTACTCTCTTTGAAGGATTTGTATCCTATTCATCACTGCACGTTCATTGCCTAGCACCATGCATATAATAGTTGCCAGTGAATAATCATTGCAAGTATAAATTAGTTAATTCTCATCCAAAGTCCATTTTCCCATTTTTCTAAATATCAACATCTCATCAGCACTTTCACTATTATGTTTAGCATTAGCAGAAAGGCACATTATTTTGATAAAAAGCACTCCTTAAAATTATTCTATTTTTTGATTTTCAAATTATTTATACTTTAGATAGTTTCAGAAAGAATACAAGGCTTAAGAAAAAAATGGCATATGGCCTATATATTATAAGAGTGTTAAAGCAAAAATATAACTTTGCCTTTTGGGGGAAACGTTATTGGTCTGGCCTACCAAATCTAGTTGTAATATAATTTCCCGCTAAAATATAAGGCAAAGAAAATGAGGACATCTAATTCTGAGCACAAGCCACATTACTAGTCAAGAGGATGTTAAACATAAAGCCATATGACAGAATTTATAATTATTACTAAATTAAAAATAATATATCAAATCAATTAAATATATAAAGTATCCATAAATAATAAAACTTTACAGTAAATTATAGCAACTAAAATATATGTGAGGATATTTACTTCAAATGTTCTTAAAGAAGATACATTTAAATCAGTAAACAAAATCCAATCAAAATCAGGATACTAAGAAGGTTTTGTAAGTGCTATTTTCAGATTTTACCTAAGATTGTGTGTCAGATAGGTGCCTATTTCAGCCCTAAAAACAAAAATATGATTAATCAGCATGAAAGCATACTTTCTCATATTCAAATTAAAAAATCTTCCCTGATTTATCACAAATGGCATTTTGCTTCAATTCATTCGTTTTGGTCGCTCTCTTAAGAAAATAATGTGTTGTATCATTTGTGTGTGAATAATTAATTTGAATTGGTCAGAGCTCCAACATATATTTCATGAATTATCATATTTAAATCACATATCTAGCAGGCCCAATATTCTCTTCCTCTGATATTTAAATAACATTTTGAAAAGTACGTTTGGTTTATACCTTCTACAAAAAAAAACAGTTTTTGCTTTCTCTCTTAGCTAATATATGGCCAATTATCTCAAACCAAAATAAAATATGCTTACTTGTTTTTAATATAAAACCTATAGAAATCCTTGGACTCTATTCTCTTAAAAATATTGACGTAGCAACGCTTTGCAGAGAGACATAACAACAATATGTAAAAAAATGATACTGAATTAAACCCAGGGATATATTTCTTGTTCCCTTCAGGTACTGAATCATTAACTCATTCATCCTTTGAAGAAAAACATGAAAACAATAATTCCATTCTTGGAGTCATCTGTACAAAACAGCATACAAACAAGGAATCGCTGCAGGACAAATCCAGGGCTTTTGGGTGGGGCAGTGATGCACATCTCTATCCTAGGATGTCCTGCCTGATGTGCTGCTCCTCACAGCATTAAATATAATTCCTAAGCAGCCCAGCTGTCAGTTCATAAGTGGCAAATGTAAAATGCTACATGCAGTGTACCAGCCCTGCAAACACTTCTATAATGTAATGTCAGCTGGCAGCTATTTCAGAACAATTCCCAAAACTAAAATATTGTTTTGAACTGGGATCTGCACAGATGTCTTTGTCAACACAACTTCTGCAAGAACATCTACCCAAGATCCAAGATTCATCTAAATAAAACTGCAGGGAAAAAAGGGCCCAAAACATAATAGCATAATATTCATATCCTTAGCATCTCATATGCCATTAAAAATTGAAATACGACATGAAGACTCAAATATTAGAGAGGTGAGTTCATTTTTAGATTGTAAAGATCAAAATCACCTCCTCTTATCCTCTAAAAACACAAGTGGGGGAAAAAAAAAGGCTTCCACTTGTTACTTTGTTCATGTTACTTAAAAAGAAAACTAGAAAAGAGTTCATGTAAAACAGGAACCACTCCAGTGGATTATAGGAAGCTTTTCACAACCTAACTTCTGCTGTTCCTCAAAGAAGATTTAAATAGAGTTGGGGCGCCAGACAGCTCACATCTCTCACTTCTAGATTCTGAAGGAATAAGAGATCAGGGCCCCAGGGACTAACGGCAATTAAAAGAAAACGGATGCAGTAAGTCTAAGAAGCTTGGCTAACTCTTGGCAGGGTGTAAATAGATCTTACACAGTTTGCTTCTATTTTCCCTGATTGGAAAGTTCAGTGTTAAAAAAAAAAGAAAAATGAGTTGCTGTAGGGTAGGCGTTGGGTACTGTAGGTATTATAAATGCCTTTAATAGCGATACATAAAGCAAGTAAACTTTCTCATTCATGACTAATGAGCCAATTCAAATTCTTAAACTTGAAGAAGACCCAAATAAAGAGAAAAGAACCCTTTGTTCTCCCTTCCCATGATTCTATTCTATCTTTATTGCAACTCTTTAGTTAACCACTGAATTTCCATTGTCTGGAAAACAGTAAACATTTAATAAATAATATGACTCAGCTAATATTGGCTGCATAAAATCTTTGCTTCTGGACTGAATGGGGTTACTTACGTAATCTCATATTTTACACAAAAGCACTACATCTGAGTTGGACACTACATAAATACTACATATTACTATACTTTATAATTATATATAAATATCTAATCTATTTATACACATTATATATTTATATATAATTACTATTTAAAATACTAGATAAATACCATGTAAGTACTAGGCAAAAGAGTATCCCAAGCTTTGTAGAGAAGACAAATAATTAAAGCTATTTAATCAAAACTAGTTGAATTGTAACACTTTTGTTTAAATTTCCTTAAGTCAGACTATGCTATGCATTAATTATTACAGTCGTTATTAATATCTTGCCACTATAAGTTCTACGAAGAAATACACATTTGGAACATCTTTAATATCATTTCCCATATTTAGACCTGAGTATCTTTAAGTGTCATCATTTAATATACTGAGAGTCCCCAACTTACAATGTTTCAACTTATGATTTTTTGACTTTATGATGGTGCAAAAGCAATATGCATTTAGTATAAACTGTACTTCTAATTTTGAAGTTTTATCATTTCCTGGGCTAGCGATATACTGCATGATACTCTCTCATCATGCTGGGCAGAAGTTGTGAGCTGCAGCTCCCAGTGAGTCACGTGATCAGAAAGGTGGACAACTGATACACTTACAACCCTTCTGGACCCAAACAACCATTTTGCTTTTTTCACTTTCAGTACAGCATTCAATAAATTAGATGAGATAGTCAACTCTTTATTATAAAATAGGGTTCGTTATAGATGATTTTGCCCAACTACAGGCTAATGTAAGTGTTCTGAGCACGTTTAAGGTAGTTTAGGTTAAGCTATGATGTTCAGTGTGTTAGATGTATTAAATGCACTTTCGACTTAATGATATTTTCAACTTACGATGGGTTTATAGGGACATAACCCCATTGTAAGTCAAGGAAGATCTGTATCTCCTATATTTAGAGTTGAAGACTCTAGCATTTCTCTAGGAGTTTTACATGAACACCACTTACTAATCAACATGAGTAATCCACAAATAAAACCTTCTCTGTCTGAAAGAACAGACTCTTGATATAGCTTCCAGGTAAGTAAGAAAGCTTCTTTGCCATCAAGGGCATAGTCCAATAGAGACACTAGCGTGAAGCCAATCATCGTAGAATTCAGAAGAGTTATAAAAGATGTGCTCCAACTCTAAATGAGGTGGAGCTGGGGGTCAGGAGAGCTGTAGGAAAGGTCAAAAATTGGAGATTGGAACTGAGGCTTAAAAGATGAGTAAGAAATTGGAAAGCTAAAAAGAGGGGCAGAAGGGCACCACAGACTAAACGAACAGGGAATGTATATGAGAGAGGACAGTGCATTAAGTAAATGCAGGTAATTAAGGGGAAGCTGAAAACAGAGTGGCATGAAATGAGGCTAAAAAGGTTACTTGAATGCTGTGCTAATTAAGGGGTTCAGACCTAGGGAGACATTAATGTTTTAAGCAAGGAGGTGGCAAAGTGAGATTTCGCTTTTGAAAAGACCAATCAGGCAAGAAGAGGAAGGAAGCAAGAAGACATTGACGGAAAGAAGCAGAGCTGGTAAAGGGCTACTGCAAAAACAAGTGGTCCAGAAAAGAAATACTAAGGTAGTACACTTCGGGGGTAACCTAGGGGCCAGAAAGAATTGGAAAAATTTAAGAAATACATAGACGGTAAAATTATCAGACTTCGACAATCGTGTGGTCACAGGAGTGAAGCAAAGGAGATTAGATAAAACTGGCTCTCAGATTTATTCTGGCAATGAAGAGTGTGTACATAATGATGCCTTTAACCGATACCAGAAACACTGAAGGAAATGGGTTTAGTTTCAAGTACGTTCATTACTCAGTTAAGTCATACATATGGAGGGATCTAGTAAACAGTGTGTTCAACAAATATGTGTTGAGCATCTGGTTTGTCCCACACACTGTTAGGCACTGGGCCTAGTAGGTATTGATGGTGAACGAAACAGGCATGCTCCCTGCCCTCAGGGAAGGAGAGTTTCTCACAGTGGAAAGAGAGATCTTGACTAGAGAGAAAGGTGCCCTCAGAAAATGATGAAACACCACTTTTGATCAGTTAGTTCTCTGTTGGTTTGTTTCCCAAGTATAGGAGATTCTCAAACAATTTTCAAAAAGAGTCAGAACACCACATACTTGGATACCCATTTAATCTCGAGTTCAGAGTGCATTCATTCACTTTTTTCACTCATTGCACAACCTCTATTTATTAAGTTTCTTTTCTGTGTCAGACACTCTGCCAGATGCTCTTACTGCCAGAGACTCTTGGTGGCACGTCAAGCACACAGCACTGGTGACCAGATTTGGCCTGCTCTTAATGCATTTTGCCAAGTTTCTAAATGTCACTGGATTTCCTTCACCAGTAAACAAGCATAAGTGTTTAGATCACTGACTGCAAACTGCACTGCAAAGCCCAAGCTCTTTGCAGAGGCCAGACCACCTTGGAGGAAAGGGAGAAAAGGAAGAAGTGCTGAGTGGGTAGGGTGATCACCCCAGCTTGCATCTGTGTGGCACATCTCACCTCAGAGTAAGATTTCCTTTTTAAAAAGGTTTCTGAATCTATGTTAAAAACCCATTGAGTTGGAAGATTTCTAAGATTTCTCAAAATTCTAAAATGTTATCCTTGCATTTTCCCCATAGGAGACTTTAACGAATGGTAATAGGCCCCTGGATCAACCCGCTACAACTTGTTTCACCCATAATATGTCTGAAATATAATACTAATGGTATGGCCTGAAATATGAGCCTTGGGAATAAGAAAAGTTTTAGCACGGAAAGGAAGAGAAAGATTTGAAGCATTTTATGCTAATTCCTGGGCACCCTTGCCTTTTCTCCTGCATCCTTTAGACTTCTATTTACCCTGCATCCTTTAGACTTCTATTTATCCATCTCTCTTCCCTCCAGTGGCTTCTACTGCCATTGTGATGCCTTTTGTTCCCTCTTCTCCCAGTGGACCACTCTACAACCCAAAGTATACTCTATCCCCCAAACTACTCACTTTCCTTCTTTCCAAACTCTCCCTTGTACCCTCCACCCTCAATTTAAACTCACGTTTCTTCAGTGAAGCTAATTCCAATTAGATGTTGACAAGAGGGACACCTAAATTAAGTCATTCCCATTAACCTGAGAGCCCCTGATCTTATCAAAAATGCTTATATTTTTACAGGGTCATGGTGGCTAATTCAAATGAATGACTGATATGATGGAACGTAACTGCAGTCCTAAAGTTAAAATGAGAGTGGTTTCGAAAAATCATTCTTTCACGTATTTACTGAGAATCTATTTTTGCTTGACAATGCATCAAGTATTGTGGATTTCACTTTGAAAAAGGAAGTACATGGTCCACCCTCGGGAGCCTATAGTTCAGTGGGAGACAGCAGATGAACTGCACGGTACATGGTGGCAGATGACGTACCACGGGAGGAGTGGCAAAGGAAGACAACTTAGGGGACCAAAGCCACCGCTAGGGAGCTTTCTGCTTGAAAATTTGCCCTCAGAAATCAGCAGCTCGAAACTGTTCTTGTTGTTCCTATCTCCCTTCTTTCTCCACCTCTGCATCGATTCCTCCAAGAGGCCAGCTGGCTGGTTGACTGTGTGTCTGCATGTTGCTCCCAAAGCAATAGTAATCAAGGCAAACAAAAGGAGGGGAAGTAATATTTTATAATTTTGAGGCCATGTTTAAGTAAGTCAAAGAACAGACAAGTCCAATGAGGAAATGCCCTTCAACAGCTGACACCTCCCCAACAAATATATTTAAAATATTTTAAACTCTGAATTCTGGAGGAAAATAGGCAATTTAAAATATTCTAATAATAACCCATCAGCCATGGGTTCATTGATTCATTACAAACTGGGTAAACACTACTTTTGTACATCTATTTCTGTGGGTATTGTTTGGCCTACATAATTCTTTAGAACTTAAGCTTGCCCAACCCTTGAAAGGAATGGAGAAGAGGCATATATTTAAAGTACAACATCTCTGATGTCTTTGTAGATTTCCTGTGTGAAGCCTGAATTGTGATACAACACGTCTCCAACCATGGATAAAAACTTTACAAATTAGAAAAACAATGGTCTGAAGGGAAACTTTCAGACAGTTGCCACTAGAGAAGATTATTCCCTATTAAACACTAAAGGAAATGATAACTGCCCCTCTGTATCATTTCCAGATATCTTCTAAAGTGTTGAGAAGAATATTTCAGTAAGTGAATGATTCTTAGCCAAAAAAAGGACACAAAAATGAGTGATTAATTCCTATTTTAAGTTCTAATTAGGAGCATGAATTATCTGATTCCTTAAATTGATTGTGACTTTTACTATTAATACAGGCTTTAAAAAGTGGGTAGGTTATGATACTAAAGTTGAGAGACAGATTTCGTTCTAGCCAATCTTTGTTTTCTCCTGTCACTGAAATACATGAATTGTATACTTTTAATTACACTGTGGAAAATTGAAATAACAAAATGATTCCCTATTCTGGTAAGGGTCTGCTTGGCTCTGTAACTTGCTAGTTGTAGGACTTTGGGCAAGTAACGTAATATTTGTATTCTTTAGTTCCCTCAATTGTAAATTAGGTAATTTACAGCTTGTTGTGAGAGTTTAATGAAATAATCCATGTAAAATGCATGCCTTAATGTGTGGCATATAGTAAATGCTTACTAAATTACGTTTTAAAAAATGTTAGCCACAGTAGAAATTCAATTTGCACAGTCCCAGTTATTTTGTATGTCTACTTTCCCTGATAATTTTCAATGAGGAAATGATTTCAGTAATCATTGTTTTCTTTACCTTCATCACCATGGTGTAATATATCTTGAAGGATGCTATTAAACAACATATTTAAGAATAATGGTGAAATAAGAAGTAAGGGAAAATAAATTGAAAACTTTCAAAACTGTCAGAATTTCAGTACACACTGTTTTTATTTCCCTTTTTCATGTGTACCTGGAAACAGTTCATGTTGGATGGGAGGAAAGCAGACAAAGAGTGAAATGCCAGAGCAGAGCTGTCAGGGCCAGGAGAGACAAGGATGTAAAGAGATGAAATGAGCATTAAAATCACGCAAAGCTCTAGTTCTCACTGAGCTTTCAGTGACTGACCAATGGTTCTTGAACTCCATGTGAATGTTGTGGACAAAGTTTTCAATGCCCAGCTCTGGTTCCAAGTTTATCACAGATCATCAGATTGGCAGACAATGATGTTTGTCAAACCTCGTTTCACTATGAGGAAATGTTGACACGTGGTGTGAGAGTGTGTGTGTGTGTGTGTGTGTGTGTGTGTGTGTGTGTGTAAAAGCTTCAATTATTAGGTATCTTTAATAAAAACCATATTATTTTTAGTATAATTTTCTCATGCTAAAGTCTAAAGACCCCGAAGTAAGATTCTGGTTAAAAGAGTTAAAAAAGATGTCTTTCTGCTAAAAAAAAAAAAAAAAAAAAAAAAAATCAGCCAAAGCATGTGTAACACTTGTGAAAAATATATAGTTCACAAAAATATAAGACTGTGCTACTAGTAGTAAATATAGTAAGTTGACAAAATACCTTCAAATAATAAAACCTGATATGTCCAACTTTTAAGCAGCATACAGTATTAATAGTAGCAACATTTCTGAGTACTTGGTTTATTATAGGCACTAAACCAAGCCCATTCCATTAACTCACTTAATACTGTGCGTTTTGCAAAAGAGGAAACTATGGCTTAGAAAGTTCAAGTAAATTTCTTAAAGTTACGTAGCTGTATGAGGCAGAACCAGGATTCAGATCAAGGTCTGCTTGATTCAATAAATATAAATATCTAAGGAGAATTAGTAAAGGATATTCATTTCAGACTCCCCTGGTGGCGCAGTGGTTAAGAATCTGCCTGCCAATGCAGGGGACACAGGTTTGAGCCCTGGTCCGGGAAGATCCCACATGCCACGGAGCAACTAAGCCCGTGCACCACAACTACTGAGCCTGTGCTCTAGAGCCCGCAAGCCACAACTACTGAGCCCACGCGCCACAACTACTGAAGCCTGTGAACTCTAGGTCCCGTGTTCCACAAGAGAAGCCACCACAATGAGAAGCCCACGCACTGGGCTTCCCTGGTGGTGCAGTGGTTAAGAGTCCGCCTGCCAAGGCAGGGGACACGGGTTCTAGCCCTGGTCCAGGAGGATCCCATGTGCCGCGGAGCAACTAAGCCCGTGTGCCACAACTATTGAGCCTGTGCTCTAGAGCCAGCGAGCCACAACTACTGAGTCCGCGTGCCACAACTACTGAAGCCCGCGCGCCTAGAGCCCATGCTCCGCAACGGGAGAGGCCACCGCAGTGAGAAGCCTGCGCACTGCAATGAAGAGTAGCCCACGCTCACCGCAACTAGAGAAAGCCCGCGTGCAGCAACAAAAACCCAACATAGCCCAAAATAAATAAGTAAATAAACCAATTAAAAAAAAAGAAGAAGCCCGCACACTGCAATGAAGAGTAGCCCTCACTTGCCACAACTAGAGAAAGCCCGTGCACAGCAACGAAGACCTAACACAGCCCGAAAAAAAGTAAAAATAAAAATAAAATAAAACATAAAATAAAAATTTAAAAATTCTTAAAAAAAAAAAGAGGGGCTTCCCTGGTGGCACAGTGGTTAAGAATCTGCCTGCCAATGCAGGGGCCACAGGTTCGAGTCCTGGTCTGGGAAGATCCCACATGCCGCAGAGCAACTAAGCCCGTGCGCCACAACTACTGAGCCCGTGTGCCACAACTACTGGAGCCCGCGTGCCACAACTACTGAAGCCCACATGCCTAGAGCCGGTGCTCCGCAACAAGAGAAACCACCGCAATGAGAAGCCCGCGCACCGCAACAAACCACAACTAGAGAAAGCCCGCGCATAGCAACGAAGACCCAACGCGGCCAAAAATAAATACATAAATAAATTTATTAAAAAAAAAAAAAAGAATATTTGTTCCAAGAACTTCAAAGGCCAAGAGCTGATAATAATTTGAAATGACACCAGACTTTTCATGGGCCTGATGAGTCTGTTATATTAGTGAACTCAAACAAAAAGGGTAAAAACAGTATTTGAGTTTTAATTACTTGTGTGTTTGTATATTCCTCTCAGAAACGTCATTTTTACTACTACAGATGGAAAATTATATTCAACAAATATTTACTATATGAACCAGGCACAATTTAAAGCTTATTGGATACATTCATAAATAAAACCCAGATCCCTGCTCTTCTGGAGTTTACACTTTAGTTCCATTATAATCTATTTATAGTAATAACAAAAGTGATTCTATAAATTGTGGGAAATTTCTTCAAATTGTGATATATAAAAATATTTCAAATGAATGCTAGACTAATTATAACTAATGCCCCCAAGGCCTCAATTTATGTCTCATGGGTAGTATTTGAATTATATGTATGTTTGTAACATAATACATTTTTTTTCCCCAGTGGAAAGCTATTATAAATGGCGATTAGGCTCACAATGTATGCTTATGCCATAAACTACCAGAACTATAGAGACTTCAAGAATCTAGTCCGAATTCTTGGTCTCAAACAGTGGTCATAAAAATGCACAACAGAGGAGAAGGAAGAAAAGTTCAAAGTTTAACCTCTCTTCACTGTGTAGATGGCTAAGCATACATTTTTAAACAGGTGAAATTTGTCCCTGGTACTCTCCAGAAGCTCCCCCTGGAGCTTCTGGGGCCCCTCTAGCCCTGGGCATGGACTGAACCCAAAGGCACGGGAGCTTTTTAGAAGGCCCGACTAAGCTAGAATCCCCAGCCAGTGTCCAATGGACAGGAGCTGAGATTTTTACTTCAATTGCTTAAGAAAATATTAAATTAACCCTATAATAAAAAACTACGTCCTTTGCCTACATCAACATTTCTCCCAAGACATTCTGGACCGATAATTATTTCGGGGGTTGGAAGTGGTCCTGTATATCCCAGGATGTTTAGCAGCGTCCCTGGCCTCTACCCACTAGATGCCAGTAGCACCCTCTCAAGTGGTGACAATACAAAATGTCTTCAGACATTGCCACAGGTCCCCTGGGAGGCAAAATCACCCTGGGTTGACAGCCACTCATTTATACTAAAAACAACATATCTAAGCCTTCTGGCCATTGTATTTTAGGCTAGTTTGTTGTGGAAAGACAAATGGGTATTTTCTTTTAAGATGCTATCATTTTAGTCAGTGATATACAGACTGTACAGAACACAGTTTACGTGATGTCCCAGATCCGCTCAGCCCACTTGCCTCCCAAGCCTCAGCTACTTGCCTTGATTCAGGCCAGAGCTTCCTCAGGGATTCTTGCCAGTCCACTGGTGTAAAGCACCAGCTGTTGCTGGAGTGGCCTTGATTTCTATCGTCCCAGATGGACTCGGCCTCCAAGGGGTCTAGGGCCAGGCTTCCTTGTGGATCCCACTGCACCCACCATAGCTGGAGGAACAACATCTCCAGTGTGTAGGTCTGACCCAACCAGACCCAAGGAGATGCTGGCTCCTGCAGAGGCTTCCAGGAGGGGCGAAGTGCAGAAGAGTCAAAGCCCTTTAGGGTAAGTTTTGATCAAAGAGAAACAAAAGATGGGAGAAGCCAGGAAACAAACTGATCCAGATAAAAATCTGTTGCAAGATGTTATAGTTTCAGACAACCTCTCAGGCACAACTTGTGGGACCAGGCATCCAGCTATGTTTTCTTGTGAAATTGTGGTCATTTCAACAACACTTTTTATTGGCCTGTCTGCTTTCATTCCTCACCTTCCTTTGCCCCCACTCTTGCTTTCCAGGGATTGCACATCCCTCAAAAAAGCAGTAACAAAACATTGCCTCAAGCTCGCATTAAGACAGAAGCTAAAAAGAAAAAGGGAAGAGGGAAAGGAATAGAAGGAGAAACAGAAGGAGGAGGTAAAGTTGTTACAGCAAAGTAGTAAAATCTAATTACACAATGTGCACATTCTCTGCAGTTCTTATTAATTAAACAGTATAGGTATAACCAGTATTGCTTCTAATGAACATGACAAATAACCTAAGAACAAAAGTTCTTCGAGTTCAGATAACAAAGGGCTCTGCACTGGATACCTTGTCCAATCCTTTAGACTTTAAATTGTAGCTTTTATTATCTGTCTTTTCTATATCTGTAGCCTTTATGGAGCACTTGAAAGCACACACACATCACAGAGTAGTTAAATAAATGGCTTTCTTGAATTGTGTCCAAGATTCATATTACTCTGATTAGTTCACATCTGTAAAATTAATAAAAAAGTGTTTTCACTCTCAGCCTGGTGATGATTACATTGTTTGCTTTATTGTGCCAGCCTAAGAATATGACTGAGTTAGAAACTATCACAACAATATGAGAAAAAAAAATATTCTTAATAATCAGATTCTTTTGCTTAATAATTGACTCGTAGTAATTTACTCACCTCAGAAGGGCCTTGTGATATGTATCATTCTATAGACTAAACAAAATAATAAACTCTTTCATAAAACCACAAATTTTCATTATCTGGAGGGTACAAATATTGTCCAATTTACTGAATATGTGTTTTGAGGTCTGGATTCTCCATCACTTGCATATTGTAATTTCTATAGTCCAGGAACATTAGATGGACTTTGAAATGTAACAGTATCACCATGGCTGAAAAACTTTTGTTTCTCGAATCCATTTGTATTTCTTACTTTTCAGTGATTTATCCTCTTTTTCACTGGCTCTAGACTAGACCTTCTTAAAGTTTAATGTATGAAAGAACCACATGGGAATATTTTTACAATGCAGATTCTGGCTTAGTAGGTCTGGGGAGATTTCAAATTTCTAAAAATCTCTCAAGTGAGCCTGATGCTCTCAATTCATGGACCGCACTTGGAGTAACAAGAATCCAGATTAACTTTTTATAGCCTGATTCAATCCTTCCTCTTGTACCTAAACTTAAATATCAGGTTATTTTGTCACTAAAATCGCCCCTAGTGTATTGCTACTGTAGTCACCATCTGCTATTTCACCCATGTCTAACTAACTTAGCTTCTCCAAGAATAAGAGAAAAAAGCTGAATGAAAACATGCTTTTTCTCTTGGTTATAGGCGCCACCAAAGACTGCTTCTCACAGTCACGAGTGATAACTGAGGAAAGGGACAATTGGGGCACCAAGACATGTTAGGAGGGTTGGGTGGCAGGAAGTGGGACCTCTTTAAGAAGTACAAATTGTAAGTGTGACCACTTCTAAAAAAAAAAACCTAAAAATTCCAAGAATTAGAAACACTTTAATTCAGGTTGGCTGAGCAACGTCTGTGTTGAGCTATTATTAAAGGAAAGGCCCTAGGCTGTGATGTTACATGATTCTTAATGGATGATGACAAGGAAGCAAGAGAAAACCAGTCCTTTGTTTGGAATATGACCATCCCTGGCGAGGATAATTGCTCTCCACTGATGTCCCAGAACACAGCACTGTAAAAATACCACTTTTTATAACCTTTATCAGTGTCATATTTTGTTTATATGTCTATCTTTGTCCATTTATTGTGAAATCCTTTATTTTTAAAAACTTGCAAAAGCAAGAAATAGGTCTTATTATTCTTTGAGTCTTCTGGGGTTACATACCTGAATGCTTCGTATATTGTAAGCACTCATCAAATGTTTGTTAAACCAAATTGAATGATATAGAGGGTCTGCTATCCCAGAACAAGATACCCCTCCTCTAGATCCAGCAGAAAGCACTGTGAGCTTCAGAGCAGCAACCACTTTTCATTTAGCTCTAGGGTCTAGGCTTGTCATTCAGTCAAGAATCCTGAGTAAGCCATAATCTGCTTTTTTTATCAGCTATTCAAAAATTCATTAAAATTCATGTCTTTCCTAAAGTGGGTATATAGGATATTTTATTTAAAATGCATATTTTGGTGGCCCTTATAAAGAATTTAACAGATAGTAATTCAAATGCAGATTATTTGCTTTTGAATCTCTCAGGATGGGGTGTGTAACTAGTGGTCTTGTAGGAACTGATTAGACGGGTCTTTCATGATTAAACATCCATGAGATATTAATCTTTTAAGCAAATTTGCTTTGTACTTTGCCATTTAATTATAATACCCCATAAAAGAGTAGAGGTTCAAAGGTTTTAGGACATAGCATCTATAAACAACTCAGCTGACTTCTCACTGAAAATTTTAAAGCAGGGAGACTTTTACTAAAGGAAAAAAATTAGTGTTATGTACTCAAAATTACATATTCAATTTTTCCTTATTCAAATAGTGTGTGTGCGTCTGAGAAATCTGTCAGCTCGGCAGGTGCAGTTTTCTTCTAGGTAAGAGAGGGATATTTCTAATTTAACCACACAGAGCAAGAAAACTGACAAGGAAAGCAGTTATTGCCCGTGAAGCTAGGCAGTGAGGTTAGCACTAAGCATATCCTCCTTCTTGCTCTGTTTAGAAGTTGCAAAAAAATAATTGATGAAAGCTGCTGAAGTGGGGTGGCAATTACTGATACTACCTTAGGTTATCAAATTACTCTAACATAATTTAGGGAGAGAGTGTAACTTAGAGAACTATGTTTGATACCCCCAAAGACTGCTCTGCCTGGCCTGTCCTCAGTGCCCATTCCACAGGCAAAGCAGTCCTCCCCTTAAGGAAGAAATCTACAAAACTATCTTCTCCTGTACTTTCTCCTACTATTAGGTGCATATTTCCCTTCAGATTTCTTAAACTGCACAATAATCTATCCCACCCATTGGAATAGGATAACACGTATAACATGTAACATATATCAGACTTCATTTTGTAGAATCAGGTCTTCATTAAAAACCCTTTATGACTCTGTGTTTGTGTATGCGAGAGACAGAACTTGTTTGTATACATGTAAGCTAATTTATAATATAAATCAATAAGTTTACCACATGGGAAAGAAAAATGCATTTGGATTATTTTATTGTGTTTTTATTTGTTTATTTCCTTTATCTAAGATAAACATGTTTCTTTTGTAATAAAAGATTTTTTCTCATTTAAAATACTATATATATGTGTACATGGGTTGAAAAACATAAACTCCACAAATCACTATATTTAAACAAAAATGCATGGACATCTAAGGATCATAAAGGAATGAGAAACTGTATAAATATATGTGACGAGATATTAATAAGGCATTAGTAGGAATTCCTTCTTCATATGATAAAAATCTTAATTACCACTTAAAGTTTAAAACTTTTGTACCATTACTTAAGACTATAACAATGAAGTGAAATCGTCTTTTCTGAAAGCTTCTGTTCATAGGATGGAAAGTGACTTCATTAAAAAATCTGCCATCCTCTCATTCAAAACCCTTTGAGGCAAACAGAATCATTTCAGTAAATTCAAGTGCAGCCAAAAAGAACAGCCTGTGCAATGGTGAAAGGAAGGACTACAGCAATACTAGTGGGTACTTCATGGAAACATTTGAAATTCTTCTTAATCTGCACTGAAGATGTTTTGAAATTCAAGTTGAAATTCTACCTTTGGTAATTTTACCAAGCACTTCTAACTCATTTCAGCTATTTCCCTCCAATGTTTCATTCAGGTGGGCTCCTCCTTAACCCAACCTCAAACTGTATTCAAGGACTAGGAAGAGATTTTATAAACATCCTTGTTATTCAACAAGCCTTGCTGGAAGCCTACCAGGTACAGAAGCCTGCTGGGAAACAGAGAGGAGTCACCAATAAAAGATGCAGTTCCTCTCTTGGAAGAATTTGCAATTCATTAGAGTGGATTTCATGTAGGAGGCATGCAAACAGTGCAAACCCACCAACCTGCAGGAACAGGAGACCACAAAAACTGAGAGCAAATGCCTAAACAAATGATTCACCCCATAGAGAAAATCTGGGACCGCCTCCAGGAGTTAGGTATGTCTTGAGTCTGATTTTAACAGCAGCCACGGAACTGGATTAAGGGAGAAGGAAAGCAATATTTTCTAGGTGAAACAGCACACACAGAGGAAGTCAGCGAACACAGATCAATTTCCAACATAAAATGGGATCCCACTGGGTCTGCGACAATTTTATTCTAACCCAAGTATTCAACTACTTTGCATTCAATAAATATATCAGAGATATAGTTCTGTTGGTTAGGTACACAGGTTTAGGAGTCAAACAGTCTGGATCCCAGCCCCTGCTATTCACTAACTGTGTAACCTCGGGAAAGTTTCTCTCCATAAGCATCCATTACTTCATCATTAAAATGAAGCTAATTATAGACTCTATGTTACAGGGTTGTTCTGAGAACATGATAATACATGTAAAGGACTTGGCAAGTCTATGATACAATTTAGAGCACACAGTATGTTAGCTATGGTTAGCGCTGGGCTGAAACAAACTGAGTTTGTGACTATTAGGAAATGAGAGTGGGGTTCCTAAAGGAAAGGTCAGTTTAGGCAGTGATCCTCATACTTCAGTGTGTATCAGAGTCTCCTGGAGGGCTTGTTAAACCACAGTTTGCTGGGCTCCACCCCAGAGTTTCTGATCCAATAGACCTGGGTGGAGAACTGAGACTCTGCACTTCTAGTAAGTTCTCAGGTGACGCTGATGTTCCTCACTTTGAGAACCGCTGAGTTAAGACAGTGTATACCAGGCAGGCATTTTCCACCTGAGAAGACGACTTGTATGGGTGATTCTCCAAATGTGTTCTACAGATCTGCACGAAGACCAAAGCGGTACTTCTGAATTTCTGGGATGTGTGCTCCATATATTTATAATGGTTACTTAGAATATATTTTTGCCACATATGAAAATCTGCTATTTGAAATAATCTGAACTCTACCCTTGGGCTAAAGAGAAAGCGTGTATATTCAAATATTTGGTACAAGAAGCTATAAAACATTTTATTATTTTCAGTAAGGACTTGAACTAGAATGGAACAAAATGACCAATAAATTCTTTTTGTGGGGAGGCTTGTCACACTTTTCAAATGGCCACCTGATACCAAGTCAGTGCTGTACCTGAGGGTGTTGCCTCAGAGAATTTTCTCTCCTCTTCCCTCTTCCCCACATAGTGTATTTTGACATTGGTTCCCTGAAGACTAACTGATTTTAGACCCTCTGAAAAAGTATGGGGAGATAAAGGAAGCCTGCCATTCAGGGCTTATTATGGACCCAACCGAAAACCTCAACTATATTTCTGTGGACAAAAACTGTTCCCAATAAGGTTTACTCCTATAAAGAGAACTATTATATATGAAGAAAAGATGAATAGAGTGTTTCATATCCCTAGCACTGTCCTCCAAAAGCTAAAAGACTCAAGGAGAAGCTGATTCAGTAACACTTAACTTTCTTTTTGCCCTTGCTCTAGATTCAACTACTTCACAAAGCCTCCATTTCCCCTTTCCCCTCTCATCTTCTATTGAGTCACAAGAAAATAAAGAAGAGAGATAATTAATGCTTTTTCCTTTCATTTCTCCTCCTCCTGCCCTAAAAATAGCTTTCCTGCCACTACCCAGATCCAAATTACTCACCTTTGGCACAAGCACCAGGTTTATACTTACTTGTTAGGGCGGTTGCCATGACTACACTGGAGCTACCCAGCAAGAAGTGAGAGGTCTGACTCATAAAATCTAGTGCAGCTTGGTAAATTTGGGGCATGGTCAGAATCTTTGGGAAATAAGAGAATTGACTTGAAGGAATTAAATAAATGGGCTTCGTAGATGGAGTCCTATTGATTTGGCCACTCCCAACCTCATGTTACTTCCTGAGGAGAACTGTTTACTGTCAGTTCTCCTGAGGGCTTGGCTCTCTGATTGACAAGCAGGAGAAGAGTTCCCACAGGTTCCAACAACACCTGTTCTCCTCTTGGCAAGGGCTTAAAATTACACTTCACCGCCTGCTTACAATAAATTGCCCCTACTCTTCACAGCTTGGCTTAACATTTCATCTGACAAGAAGTCACCATAATTGCCTCTCCAAAGGTGTAGCAAAAAATAAATCCTACACATTTATTACAATTTGTTAGACACCTGTGAGAGCCTTGTGCTATGGCACCCCTGGTGAGAGAGTCAGAACTCGTGCAAGGGCCTTCTTATATAGACAGGGAACGTGAAAAACAGAGGGGTTAAGTGACTTGCTCCCCACGCTGAGAGTGGAAGGCTCACCAAGGGAAGCATGTCTAGGACCAGTCACCTTGCTAAGAAAGAACTTGCATTACATCCTAGTAAGTACCTATCACACATAAGAGATAAATAACCAGAATAAACCAAAGCGAGACATTTCCTGGCACACTTAGATTCTGAAAATACTGAAAGAAAACAAATATAAGCTTATATTCCTAATTCCAATGTCCAGAACTCTGAATTTTGGAGATAATAAATGACATTGTATATGACCTTAAAACAGCATAGAAAATCCCACATTTCTATAACCTTTGGGGATCAAGATCCTCCTCTATTTGTGAGTGTTGGTAGTTAGTAGTTGGTCATTTGACTGAGTTAGTCAAAGCCAGTCATGCATAGACTTCAGCTAGCACCCATGAAAATAGTTTAATTCCCCTTTCCTCTCTCATCTTCTAAGGCAAGATGTTAGTTAGTAATTTTGTTAGTTAGTAATTTTGACTGGAAGTCTCTATCCACAGCCGTAGAAAACATTGGTTCAAGAATACATTTACAAAATAAGCTATGATGTTAATCCTGTTTCACCACTAAGAATCAGATTTATTCCTAAATTGTGCTTTTGCTCTTCACAATCATGTAAAATACTCTAGAAGAGAGAAACTGAGGCAATTTATGTTGGGACCTCTGTCTTCTATGTATACAAATCTGTTGTCTTTCTGCCTTATCTGTTCTTTATTCACTTTTTCCCCTATGTTTCCCACTTCTTTGTTTTCTAACTTTTTCTCTCCTAGAAAATATCTTAATAAGAAGTCCTTAGTAGTACCCATGCATGGAGTTCTTATGGAGACATTCTGGACATAACAGCAGTTGACTCTTTGAAATTCAGAAGAAATTTTGCAAATATAGAAAATGAGGATAAAGTATTGAATAACTATCAATTTAAAACATTAGTTTTAATTTGTGAAACATAAAAAAATTATTTAAATGCAACTCATCCTCTAAAATGCAGCAACCCCCCATATTTACCACACAAACATTTCATTTTCAAACAATATTCATAAATAAGTTAATTGTGCTAATATGATTTAAAACAACATTGGTGGGAAATCAAAACCCTCAAACCATGGCAGAAATAATACATAACTATATGGACATTAAAAGTTCAGTGAGTTTTACAGAAAAAGAAGTGTCATAAGTAAAAAGCATTACTAAGAAGGAGCATATACCATACAGAATAAAAACTTTTTTTAAGTCAAGCTACTTAGGGAAATTCTCTCTCTAATAACAACTCAATATACTTATACCTCAGCTCTGCACTGCTTTGGAAAAATTACTTCATCAGATTTATTTACATTGTATCAGGTAATATAAACATGATATCAGAGGATGGAAAGACTTTATGCAACAAAGAAGAAATGACACTACTTATGGTATACATTACTAAGAATGCACAACTTTGAAAAGATATCCATTAAAAGCCTATTTGAAAGTTTCAATCTATGGCCTTCTTTTAAATTTGAAACATATTAAGCTACTTTCAAATTCACCTTGCTCAACCTAGAGAAGAGCTTCTAACAACTTGGGTTTTGAAGGTCATCTCTAAGCTCTAGATTTCAGTACATTTGAAGTCCTACCCCAATTCTGAAATTTCAAAGTAAATGTAGCATCTGAAGATATCTGTAAATATTGTCATTTATCCTCCCTGAAAATTTTCAATGTCCTATCCCAAGTGGTCTCCAATGTGGGGCATGGCAGACCATCCATTAGAGTGTCTTGTTCCTTTTCATTTCTATCTTGTTTCTCTTTTATAATGTATACACTAACAGTTCAGGCAAATAAGATATAAATAAGCAATGTGGAATAAAAATCACTAGCATTTGTTGAGAGTTTACTATGTGCCAGGCCCTCTGCTAATCACTTTACGTGAATTAATTCATTTAATCCTCAAAGTCATCCTATGAGGTAGGGGTTGTTATTATTCCCATTTTATAAATGAGAAAAGTAAGGCACAGAGGTCTGTCTGAGTCTACAGTTAGTAAGTGGTGGAGCCAGAATAGATGGATAGATACATAAGGATTTTTTTAAAAAAACAAAAAACAGAAAGAAACACAAATTCTAATATTGGTCATTTTGGACCACTGAGTAATGGGCAAGCTTCTTCCTTTGTGTACTGCTTTGTATTTTCTAAAATATCTATAGTAGGGATTGCTTTTATAACTTGGAAGAAATAAGGAAAAGCACAAAATATTAAAATACTGTAATTTAGTGAGAAAAGGTAAAAAAAAACAAAAAGAGACAATACTGAGAAACAAGGTAGAAACTTACGTAAGCTGGAAAATAAAGAATGAGCATGACATATTCTGTCATAATGCACACAAAAACTGTAATCATGGTCAAATAAATATAAACAAACCATTAAAAAAACAAAACCAACAAAAAACCCCACCATCTGTGAAAGTATGCTTTGGAAAATAATTAAATTACTTTGAAAAAGATCTATATTTAGAGAAGGATTCGATAGCTGATGTTATTCTTTGGTACATCTAATCAAAAATGGTTTAATGCACATTTTCTTTTAAATTGTGAGGGGAAAGGGAAAGAGATCAGTGCCTATTCTATGCAGCTGAGGAAAATTATTTGCTTTGTAAGAATTCCAGGCAGGTTTCTAGAATTAAACTGGTGGCAGTAATCATGTTGTTATTAGTGTAATTGCTTTCTGACATCTGTTTCCCTGTCACAATCAGTTCTTTGATAATAGCGATGGCATGGATGGTACATATCTAATAAGTAATGCTCAGTGCTTCAGCAAAATAAAAATGAAATTGTATACCAATTATATGTGCTCTGCACCAAATTCTCTTCAGCCATATGATATTATATATATGATATATGGTATATTATGAGGATAGGGCAACTCTTTCTCAAAGTAATTTATTTTCAATAATTTTATGATGCCATATAAATGATAAGGTCCTTTATGAAAGAGCAAGGAATAAAATGTATATATTGTTGCTCAAGGCATAATGAAGTACAATTTGTCAATAAATTGTGTTTCTATTTACATCTTTATTATCAAAGCTAACTATTCAGGGAACTCGGTCTTGGACCTGCGAACTTGCTAAGCTATAGTGTTAAATTTAGCTTAATAAGTGTATAATAGAAAGAAT
Organism: Balaenoptera borealis; assembly: GCF_965194805.1. Taxonomy (NCBI): domain Eukaryota; kingdom Metazoa; phylum Chordata; class Mammalia; order Artiodactyla; family Balaenopteridae; genus Balaenoptera; species Balaenoptera borealis. Next base: position 169,799,277 of record NC_138866.1, on the reverse strand, counting down.
ATTCTAGGTCTGATCCTGCCTCTATGACTAGTGTTGGGACCTCTGAAAGTCATCTCAACTTCCTGCGTTTGTTTTCAGTTATTTCTCTCTAACAGGAATCATGTTGAAAAAACTCTACTGCCTCATCTACTCAAACCCTATGAAATTTTAGACTTTTTGAAGATCTGAATGACTATTTTTAAGCAAATGGAAGCAGACTGGTTCAAGTTGTTATCATAAAATACTAATACATACTTAACCTTAACTTGTGACAAAAAAGTAAATGGATATATGTCCAAAGTCTACATTCAGAAGAGCACACTAATTTACGTGAATATCTGTAACATCTACCATTTGTGACAACTTTCTATCCCCCAGACTGGGTTCTAAGGATGTTGCATACTTTAAATTTTAATCTTCACAAATATCTTGAGGTGAGCATTATCATTGCATTTTTACAGATGAGAAAACCAAGGAACTGAGGGTGAAGCAATGTTACCAAAATCACAGGATTAGCAAATTATGGAACTGGGAATTAAATGCAGGCCAGATCTTTCAGGCCCCTGTGAGCTGAGTCTAGACTTTTCTACTTCGTTTCTAAGTTGAAGGTAGCAGATCTTAAGCCCTGGTTATGAGGAGACTTAGCTTAAATTTACAACATCAAGAGTCATCAGAATTCACTAGTGATCTCCACAATCCAGTCTGCATTTGTCACCACTTTTCTAATCAACCAACAGATTGTAAAAATCAGCCATTATATCATATTAACTTATCCTAGGATCCCAATTACAAAATGACCGTGAATATAAATTCCAATTAAGTATAATTCAAATGGAGCTATTTGAACAAGCTGTGATTGTATACATCTTAACACTGGAAATCCAAAACAGAACAATGATAACAAAATTTTGTCACCAGTGTTAAATGCAGCATGTATATAGCTGAATTATGTAGTTAATGGTTAAAAAAAACCTCCTAGAGTAATTGAAGGCTTTTGTATTTTCTAGAGTCATCTGCATTTTGCTCTCCATTCTGGAAATGAAGAATCACTGAAGGAAACTAGTAAATTTACAGTGTAAAAAATGCACATAAAAGATAAACACGTTTTTACCAATTTTTAAAAATACTAAGCCAAAGACAATCAGTATCCTTAGTGAATAATAATCTTAATTGATGTCATAAGTAAACCTCTTTATTGGAAAAGGCTCATTTGAAACAAAAAATATCTATGCTCCTGAGTAAAAGGTTATAAAGTAAATGGTATAAGCTATTGGTTTTATAATACTAATATAGTAAAAATTAGATAAAGTTCACCTAAGGATATATGAAATCAAGAAAATTGTAATTTCTCAACTATGATCAAGAACACAAATTTATACAAATAATTGGAACAGGTTAGAGAGAAAGTTCACTAATAATTGTCCATGGCACAGCAGAAAGAAGACCAATTTTGAACTTTGGAATCATACTTTCATTACCTATTCTCACTATCTGTGTCATCTTAGACAAGTCTCTTCATCTCCTGGACCTTCTATTCCCTTATTGGGAAGACGTTCACAATAGCTAAAACATGGAAGTAGCCCAAATGTCCATCAATGGATGAATGGATATGCAAAATATGAATTGTATATATGATAGAATGTTATTCAGCCTTAAAAAGGAAGGGAATTCTGACACATGCTACAATACGAATGAGCCTTGAGGAAATCATGCTAAGTGAAATAAGCCAGTCACAAAAGATAAAGACAAATCTGTATAATTCCACTTATACGAAGTACTTAGGATAGTCAAAATCATAGAGATGGAAAGTAGAATGGTGGATGCCAGAGTCTGGGGGTGGAAAATCAGTAATGTTTAATGGGTACAGAGTTTCAGTTTAACGAGATGAAAGGAATTATGGAGATGGATGGTGGTGATCACATTACAAATGTATTTAATACCACTGGACTGTACACTTAAAATGGTTAAGATGGTAAATTTTATGTCATGTGTATTTTACCATAACTGTAAAATCTGGGGGAAAATATTGATGTGGGTGTGAAGATTAAATGAAATATTATATGGTAAAATTCTTCATAGGGTTAAAGTGCCACGTAAGTGTGTAGGGGCCCTTTGGTTTGCCTACCCAAACCATCCCCTCTTCTCCCTCCGGAAATGGAGCTGCCCCTAATCCCAGTCTGGCTCCATCTGCATTGCAAGAAGAGAGATCATTCCTAAAATGAAAGTGGTTGAGAACCTGCAGTGTGCCAAGCCCTGGGCTAAGGATCCAGCAACGAACAGTGGACCAGGTCCCTGCCATCTAATGGCAACAGAGAGAACATTATGTGCAAAAGATAAAGAAACAAATGTTTTAATGGAGGAAAAAAAAAAAAGGTAATTTCAGAGAGTGGCCACTGTCTACTGGGTGGTCTGCAAGACCACTATTAAAAGATGACATGTGAACTGAGACCTGAATAACAAAAAGGAAACAGGAGGACCTGCACGGGGAGAGGAAGTGAATAATAAACACTGTGGTTTGTGATGAGATCAGACAGGTAGGCGGGGCGGGGCTTGGGGTGTGTTGCCCACACAGGGCCTTGTGGGCCACGGGAAAGAGACTGGATTGTACACTTACTTCAATGGAAAGTCATTGGAAGGCTTTAAACAAGGGAGCGCCGTGATTTCATTCATGTTCTACAAAGGTAAAGTCTAATGGAACCTGGCCTCCTGGCCACAGTGCCATGGCCCTGAGGTGGTCGAGGAAGTCCTTTGACAGGACTTTTAAACTCCAGACTGGGAATATATCAGGCTAAGCCCTTCCGGAGCGGTCCACAGTGGCTGAGGCCTGAAGATGAGACTGTCACTGTGTGCCCTGCCATGTGGACCAGCCAAGCAGAGGAAGTCTGACCAGAAAGGCAGAGAGGTCCAGGAATGACAGATGGAGAGACAGCCTCTGACTGGAACCCCTGTCCCTGAAGCCCACCCACATTGTTCTTCTTGGGCTCAGTGAGGCTTCCCCCCAAATTCCTGCTTTGATTAAGCTAGTTCAAGCTAGATTTCATTTGATGATAAGAGTCCTAACTTTATTAAATTAGATGCTATTATTGTTGTTATGATTATTGTAGTTGTGGGTTATATCAAAAGCTAGTAGTCTTTGTAAAAAAGCTAGTGGTCTGCATACATTATTCGTTTAAATCTTCCAATAACCCTTTGGTGCATTATTGAAAGAAACTAAGAAGAAGAACAATGAAGCAGGTGCTCAATTGACAGCCCAAGAAATGGTGGGGCTGAGCTCAGATCCATATCTGACTCCCTCATCCCGGCTACCAATCAGCACCACTCATGGGTTCCACTTGTGACCCAGACCCAGCACATGGTGGGAGGGGACCCCTCTGCCCACTATGGGAGTGCCCACAGGCAGAACGGGAGAAAGAACCAGCAGCGGGCAAACCAAAAGTCAGCTCTGCAGTTCACTCTTTCCAAACTGCTGTTGTTGAAAACGGAAGAATATAGAGTCCCTTAACCTCCAGGGTTAAGGAAAAGTAAATCAGTTCACAAGTACTGACTCGGCTGGATACCTGCGTCTCTCCTTGCAAAATGGTGAGCAAACGCCAGAGAAACAAGACTTAACACAGGCAGCAATTATTAAGTGAAATGTACAACTCATCAGCAGATTAACAGGTGCACGCAATACATGCAGGAACTCAGGGCAAGACCTCACAGAGGACCTTCTGGTAGTGATGGAAGCTGCGAGTTGAGTTGTTTTATATCAGTCTAATACTTCAATCTTTGCTCTATAGGATTAAATTATTGACTTAAGGTCATTTGAGCTTACACTTCTCAAAACTGTTTCAAAACCTCCATTAAGTTAAGGAGGCTAACAAGCTGATTTGTCTTTTTTATTTGGACTTAAATATACTTGATTACAAATTTCAAACGCTGTATTTATTATTACATGTTAGAAAACACTACAGAGTCAAAGTTAACAAAAAATACGTAAAATATCAAAAATTTGTGCTGTTTTAATTATTTTATACATTAACAAAGCATTACATCATCTATTCTAGACACGCAAGTGGGCATTTAGAGCCTGGAAGTTTTACTAAGAAAAAGTGACATAAATTCACTGAATTATAACTATTTTTTTCTTCTTGTTTTACCAAAATACAAGTGATGGGAAGACTAAATGGTTTTATGCTGGTGACTTTTTACTAATATCTTGTCAGGTTAAATATTAAAGAGTTTTAAGTGAACAAGAAATTTTAAAAAAACAAAAAGGAGAGACCTGTGTTTCTGATTTACAGGAAAGCATATGACAAAGCCATTTATATAGACGAACAATGATAAATGACCTAACAAGTTCAGTTACAAGCTGAAGGATCACTGTAGATGGAGGCACATTTATAATCACATTAGCATTTCTGCATGTCTTATGAAACAAATTCACTAATTTTGCATTTTGTTGTTTTGGTCTTTGCAATGCATTGCAAAGTTAAAATTGGACAGATAATTTACGAAAGCACAAACTAAGTAACTACCTTATGGTATATCCACAAATACCATTAAGTTATCAGAACCCAACCTAAGCCATGTCATTTTTCATCTTTTACTTTCTTCCCCACTCACTCATTTCCCCTGTCCCTTCCCCCACACACACATACACACACTGAAGGCATGGAGCAATGTTCCAATTACTAAGAGAAACAAATTTATAATCTTTCCTGAAAGATAACCTACAGCTAAGAAGGTTTTATTGGTTTTAACTTTATTCCTGTTTTTAATTTCAAACTTGCGTAAGGCCGATAATTTATTTTATTTTATTTTTTAACTTCAAGCTGGTTAGGAATGTCTTGCCGGATACCATGTTACAGATGATAACAATCAGTCCTTTTAAAGTCTTCTAACAATTTTATAAAACTCTAACTTGCCTTGAAGGCAATATTGGGAGAAAATAAATACCTCTTTTATGAGTTCACCATTTCTTAGTGAGAAGAGAGCTCCAAAGTTTTTATGAAAAAATATTTTTATCTTATTTCCTTGATTGCTTAAATACAAATAAAGTTTAGAAAACTCATAGTTCACAATTATTTACTGAGTACCTACTATGTGCCAGGCACTTTTTTAATCACTATAAAAATTCATTTTGAAAACAGCCATAAAAATGAACTACAGCAAGGAAAAACAACTCTCTTTCCTTAGTTTATTATTTTAATTCCTGGTCTACCTATTGGTAAAAGAACAATGAAGTCATTACTCCCTTTTCCTTCAGGGTGTGATGTTGGCTTAAAATCAAAAGTGCATGAAAATTAAACAAGTTATTTTAAATGCCCTTTTTTCTAACGTAATTTATCTCGTTATCATGTTACAAACATTTTGTAGCCCAGGCTAAACTGATAAAATAAATGAAACATTCATTTTTCCTGCTGCTACTTCTTAAGATAAAATTCTCTTTCCAACAAACTTTATTTTATTTCAGAGGTTTCATGGACTTGATGACTTCAGGTTACATAAATGTGAAATCATTCAAGCCTTAATTAAATTTTTATTAGATGCCACAGCAATTTTCTTACATGTGATATAATAAAGGATTCCGTGAGTCAAGCTACATTTTGGGAGAGCTGTGATCATCTTCCCAGAGACAACACTTGTAACATAGTTTACTGTATTTATAGCACAGTTACATTCTCAATCTGCCTAGCTCTCTACTGGCTGCTTCTCCATACCTACAAGCAGGTTCAAATCTCCCATTCTGGCAAAACCCTCTCTTGCCACTAGGTTCCCCTCTGGCTGCTTCCTCTCTATCCATTCTTTCCCGGACATGCGTTTTTTAAAGACTGTAGTTTCATCCACGTTACCACCTTCTCATATTTTCATCACTTATCTTATGAAATCTGGCAAAAGCAAGCCCCCATTCATCCACCCCAGCTAAATTTTTAGTCTTACTAAATTCCCAGAGGCCCCTCCTTGCCAATTCTAATGACCTGCTTTTCCTCCAGCAGCTCAGCCTCCCTCTCCAGGTACCTTCTCCTCATTCTCCCTCCTGGACGCCCTCCTCCACACACCCTTCCGAAACCACCTCTCTAGGATTCTGACCTTGACCCTCTGCTCTTCTCCGTCTTTTCATGCTTCTTGGCTGGTTTCCACAATCACTTATATATTGATGATTCAACATCTCAATCTCGTCCAAGACCACCACCTGGTAGAGTTGGTATCTCCCCTGGGATGCCCCATAACCATCTCAATACTCCACAAGTCTGAAGCTGAACTCATCTTTCCATCCCCTAAAGCACCTGGGGAATTTGGGCGTTATCTTAGACTTTCTCCTGTTATTGGAAGCTGTCACAACTTTTCACCCTTATTAATCCAGTAGTTTCTAAATCTGGTCTGTCTCCAGGTCTGCTCCTTCCTATCTGCTCTCCATACCAATACTAGAGAGACCTTCCTAAGAGGCCCATCTGAGTTTGTCACGCAGCTGACAAAAATCTGTCACTGGCCAGCTGTAACCTTCAGGAAAGAGTTCAACAACCTTCTATGGTTGAGGAGACCTTTCTTGGTCTTTCAACGGTCTCTCCCCACAGGCAATGGCAGTTCCCAGAGAGCATGCTGTTTCCTGCCTCCAGGCTATTCCCTCTGTTTGGAATGTATTTCTATCTTCTCCACTCTCCTAAATCTCACTCTCACTTCAAAGCAAGACTGAAGCAGCTCCTCCAGGAAGCCTTCCCTGACCCTTTCATCTAAATCCTATAGTCCTTTTTTTGCTCATCCATAGCACATTTCTCCTCTCCCCCTCGGACCTCCCTCTTTCTCTCACCCCACATTTTCTGAGAATTACCTCTTTACCTTCCTATTTTGAATAATGCACTGTAACCCCTACCTAGCAAGGACTATATTTTTTATCTCTTTGCAGCACAATGCTTGGCACGTAGAATACATCTAGCAAATGTTTGGTAAATGAATAAATAATTCTTCTGTGAACTAAACTTCATCAACACCAACTTCATGGCATATTAATTTCAATGTAATTCATAATATAAGACACATTCATGGTGTTGTTTGAGAGTGATGGAACAACTCCTTGTTCCTATTAATCATAATATAATTAAGCCAGTTTCTTCCAGTTTATAGGCTAATCCAACTGTGTAATTTGGGTATCTTGAAAAACTGTATTCACTTTTGATTATATGAGCAAACACTGTAACAGCAGACATGTATTAAAACGGTACCCTAAGCACTATGCCCTACACACACACAGAGACATCGTATATTGGTTTGGTCCTCAGAGCCCACCCACCTTTCTTTAGCAATTCTCTCTCAGGCCCCCTTTGGCATTCCTGCTCCTCTGCCTCTGTAACCCCTACACCTTCACATACACACACATACACACACACACACACACAGAGGCATGCACATGCCCACACACACCCTTAATGACTTCTTGCTGTTGTTGGTCTAACCAGGGGCCTGCCTGTCTGGTCTGTTTGAACCTGGACACTCTGTCTCTTTACCACCTCTGTTCCACAAGGTTTCAAACAGAAAGGCCGTCGGTGACCATTGCTCCTCCTTTTAATACTGATATTTTCCAAGACACACTACCTCAACCCAAAACATGACTCTCTAAAGTTAACGGCCACTGACACACTAGTGTAGGCGACAGTAGTATAGGAACAAGGAGTTGTTCCATGGCTCTCAAATAGCACCGTGTGTCCACTTCTTCCGCCCATGTACGCAGGGCTGTCCTGACAAAAACACCAAAGGCCTCCATGTAGTTCTGTGGAAAAATGCTAAATAGGAACTGCTCAGGGAACTCTGGATATTTAAAGGCTTTTATTCATTTCTAATTTTGACATTTCTTATCTTCCATTCACTGATGAAATCTTAGGATAGCTGTCAGGCTCTTACACATATACTGCTTACCTTTTCAGATAAATTCACTAAGACACACGTAGCATTTTGGGTCTCTTCATAAATAGAACGTCGCAATCCAAAAAAGTTAACTGGTCATTCATTCAAGGGTGTTGTGTGATCTTATACAGCAGTTTATTTATCCCTAGAAGTAAGTATGTTAATAAGGTCAAAGAATTATTTTCTTGCTTCTAAGTAGATGACACAGTAGAATTTTATTTCGGGTCCTCAGCCCAGGCCGAGAAAAGAAAACTGTTTCTGGGAGCTTCATCTCACTTTACACAGCATGAGTTTGTTAAAAATAAATTCTTTGAGTGTTCTTTTAATGTATGTTTTATTGGAATAATGTTATTCAAATCCAAAGCCTCCCCTAGGCTACGGCTGAGAGAGAGGGAGGATTGCGAGAAAGAGCAGTGCTTTGTATTCCAGGACCTAGTCGTGCAAGTCGAAGCCTGTTGGAGGGGCCTCTGCATGCCATCTGCTGCTCACGTGGCCATCCGAAGTGCTAACTGGCCTTAATTCTTCCTACACCTGCAACAGTACCACTGCGTGTGATTACTACTGTACCAAAGATGCTATGGTTTTATCTCAGGCAGTTTGAAACATGGATACCTCAGTAGTTAGTATCTTGAATTAGTGCTGAAAGCCTCCTCAGTCGGCTCACCATGCTGTGGAGAACTCCTTCCCTGGCTCTGCCCTCCTTTTTTCCCCTTATTTACAGTCTTCCCTCAACCTACTGCTTCCACACTTCCTTATATTTCTGTGGCAACCCCACCAAACCTGCAGAGAACAGAAATTTGTCACTGCAGATAAGTAATTCTGTTCCCTTACTACAGATGAAGAAATGGAGGCTCCAGGAGTTAATATTTTCGTACACGGTCACTCAGCCAGTGAACTGTGAGCCAAGGTTTGGACCCAAGCCAAGGCTGTCTGGCATCAGAAGCTTCCTTCCACAACCGTAAGGCAATCAAATGCTGTCTGCCCCCAAGCCCACCCCTGCCAGACCCCTGCCGTAGTTCTCCTACTAGACTCATGCTATGTCCATGTCCGTGTTTCCCTGTAGATCACATCACTTAAGAATAGAAACCGTTTTTTACTTTTATCTAAAACAGTGAATTATGAAATTAAATTGACTGGACAAAAACATCTTCCAACTAAAACTATCCCATTGGAGGAACAGCTGAACTAATATGAAAACTACTAGGCGAACAGAACTTTATAAATGGATTTCAATCATATCATGGAAATGTCACATATTTTAAGCAGGCATCACACATAGATGTGTAATATATGGCAGTCCCCAACTTACGGGTAAGGAATGTGAGAGAGAATGGCTAGGTTTCCAATTAACCTACACAAGCCTATTTCACTTCTAATAAAGGCATCGATTTATTCCTCCATTCACTTTTTAAAAAATTGATTACTTATTGAATAAGTGAATAGATAGAGGAATGAGTCAATGCATTTTAAAATTAGAAGTAAAACAGACTTTGGGGGCCTTTATTCAGTAAGTAAGTCAACCAAGTTTAAATTGAGAAGCTACTATGTGCTGGGTGTTATGCTGAAGTGTAATCTTACTATTCTTGTTTTCTTTTTAAATTTTTAATGGTCTGGAAAATCCCAATAAAAAAATATTAAGTAAATAAAATGGGACTTCCCTGGTGGCACAGTGGTTAAAATTCCGCCTGCCAATGCAGGGGACACGGGTTCAATCCCTGGTCCGGGAAGATCCCACATGCTGCAGAGCAACTAAGCCCGCGTGCCGCAACTAGTGAGCCTGCACTCTAGAGCCCGCGAGCCACAACTACTGAAGCCCACGTGCCTAGAGACCGTGCTCCGCAACAAAAGAAGCCATCGCAATGAGAAGCCCGCACACCGCAACAAAGAGTAGCCCCCGCTCACCTCAACTAGAGAAAGCCCGCGTGCAGCAACGAAGACCCAATGCAGTCAAAAATAAATAAATAAATAAATTTTAAAAACAGTTAAAAATAAAAAAATAAAAATAAAATGAATAAGCACTGGCTATGAATCAACTATTTTCTGCCTAACGCTTTTTTGCCTCTTAATCCTGGGTACAGATTAATGGCCTGACAAAAGCTATGATGTGTTAAGGTTTTCTCCTTTCTACTTCCTGGAATGTATATCTAGATCCATAAGAAAAATAAAATAATAGGAACTGCAGGGAAAATAAAAGGAAGGCACCAAATTAAACATGAAGAAAGAGTAGAAAAATAAAACCCAGGTAAGAGAATTTAATTTGTAAAATGAGAAAGGGACAAAAAATTACTTAAGAAAACCAACAGGGAAAAATCGATTGCAGTCGCCAACTTTTGACTCATCTGATAAATCTCACCTAATGTCTAAGCACTGAATTATTTTAACTGTCACCGAGAGGACACTTCCCAAATGAACTTACTCAAAAATTTCATTTAACAAATACTTATTGAGTACCTTCTGTATTCCAAACACTCTGAAAAGTGCTAAGAAAACAAAAAAGTAAAACAAACTGGGTTCCTACCCTCACAGAGTTTACAATCTAGTAGGAGAAATAGTCCTCAATCAAATAATTATTCACATAACAATATAATTGAAAACTTTGACAATATAATTGAAAACAAGACTCTTTCAGTGGCAAGTAATACATCTCAACTAAAAACAGTAATTTTCTGATTTATGCTATCAGAAAGTCTAAGACTATCTATAGATGGCTTTAGATGTATATCTTCCCAATGCAGCAACCCCCAGAATAATTTTTTTAAAAAGACCCTCTCTCTTCTAGAATGTGTAGATAACATTTAGGCAAGAATTAATTGGCCTGAGGTCCAAGATGAAAGGTTATTATGAGTATCCACCTTTGGGATACATGCTGAACTGTCTGGAGAAGCATGACATTATGATAAAAGGCCCAGGTGAACAACACAGAGTCAGAAAGATGACATTCCTAAATGATGGTGAGGTGCTGTTTCTAGAAGACTGAACATTCCCAAAGAATGAGAAGGTACTGTTACCAGAAGAAGGGGGTAAGAGATACTGAGCAGATAAAACTATCAGATGTTCACTCCATAAAATGTGTGGAATATAGGAAGAACTTGGGGGAGTGTTTCTAGGAAAGCAGTAAATAAAAAGGCAAGGTGAGAAAAATGTGCTTGGAGAGTAACAAATACAAGTTGTTGAGTATATGAAAAATTCTGACCAAAACTTCAGCAAGTAGGTCATGTTCAAGACCTCAGAAAGACTTAACTCACATCAATGAGTTAATTCACATTCTGGGTACAGATTAATGACCTAACAAAAGCTATGATGTATGCAGTATTAAGAGACCTTTAAGACTCTTTCACTGAAAAAATGTTTCAAAGGCCGCCCAATGGTTTGTATCTGGAACTCTTGTAAGTATCTAATTTCAGGGAACATTTCCCAGTTTGCATCTTTAGCTTTGAAATACCTGGAAAGCTGTTCATGCAAATTTCATAGTTCAGTCTCTAATTTCTATTTCATTCATTGTTTATCCATACGTCTTTTTTTTAACTATGGAATTCTCTCCAAGGAAACAAATGAATGTATTTTAATACTTTATCAGACAATTCAAGTTGCTGGATTATAAATCATTAAGGTATCCCTTTCTCTGTTCTTCCCAGCTTACTATGTGACTTGATCATTCTTAAACCATCATTTGTAAATGAATTCTCAGTTCTTCACAAACGCATGTGACAAATTCCCTTACTCTGAAGCCACTCAGTCTCTGGTTTCTCTACACATTTTAATCATGGGTATTTAAATCCCAGGTATCATGTTAAAGCAATTATGACTGAGAAATTCTGCCCAAAGAAATATGTAGAAATAAGGTACAAATAAAACTCTTTGCCTGAGTAATAAATCTGAACAAACGTAGTACCATCATACAAAGTGGAACACTAATCAGATTCCTCCATTCTACAAATTTTCAAAGAGGGCTTCCTATATTTGGAGCTAGTGATACAGTGGTGATCAGTCCCATACAGCCTGTTGTCTTGGGCAGCTCACAGTCAAGTGCAGGCACGGCCTGTTACACCACTGACGATAAGTGACAGGATGAGGAGGTGTAGAGTGCACTTTGGCAAGGTACTCATCTCAGACTTGGACCTGGCAGAGAAACACTGAGAAATGATTCAATAATGCTGAAAATCAAGATGAAGCTGAGACCTGAAGGACAAATAGCCAAGAAGAGGAGGAAAGGGTGCTCCAAGAAGAGGGAATGGCATGTGCAGTTTCTCGGGGAAAGAGTATGGGAAACTTGGGAGAGTATAACGGAGGAAGTGATGCATTTGAACCTGGAGAGGTAAACCAGGACCAGGTTACTGAGGGCTTTGACCTCTAGGGCGAGACCCTTAGGAAGACAGGAAGGTATTTTCAGCAGAGGAGTGAGAGAGATTTTCATTTCAGAAAGATCTTTCAGGCCATGGAATGAAGAATGGATTCCAGCAGGACTATGTTGGAGGGAAGGTGGGAAGCTATTGAAATGAACTAGGCTAGAAATGACGGTGCCTGCCAGAGCAAGGATAAGGGAACTGGGGATACAGAAAGACAGTCTCAAGTCAAACATCCATGCTTGGTTTTAGAAAAGTCAGCTTCATATTGGCTGTGCCTATTTTACAAACGGCTCTTCTAAAAACAGCTTGAGAAAACTGAGATTGCACAAATCTGGCTTCCTGCATAAAGCTGTTTTGCAATGTCCAGACAATGAGACTATCATCTGCAAATGACTTTGAATCATGCTTGTTTTTAAAAATATCTGAAATGAACACAGATGTTAAAAAGATAATGAAGGTTAAATAACAAAGAAATGAAACAGCCTGCCTGGCTTGTCCATTTACTCCTGATTTAAAAATATCCAAATCAGTATGCATGAGTTCAGAGCAATGGCCAGTTCTAAACTGTGCTGAGATAGAGATGAAGTTAGGAATTTCAAATCAAGCAAATTACAAACCTTTAATTTATAAATGCCTACAGTCTAAATAAAATCATAAATCTATTATCTTTAAATGGTAGCAATTTGTAAAGTGTACTCTCATTCAATGTAAATCGGCCATGGAATTGATATTAATTAGCTAAAGAGCAAACATGAAGGAGAATCCTAAATCCAGAGGATTTCACCATTCTCATCAGAGCTAATTCTTATGAAGCAGCAAATTTAAAGTCTTGCTTGGTACGGCTATGCTGGTCCAGAGATAGGTTACTAGAATGATCCTGTAGAAGTGTCATTTCCATGTTTATTTGCCTGGCAACCACCTGTCATGTGTGGTAGTTTCTAAGAAGTTAGGAATTAACATTCTTTTCCTTAGTTGGGTTCTTCATTTTAATTAACCTATGGTTTTCCCCTCTTATTTCCTAAGAAACAATTAGATGTATGGTTAGTATCATGATGTGATCAGGAAAACAGCACTAGCACTCAATCTAAGGACATAATTTCAATGAAAAAAGGTCACTTGTCAAAAAACCACTATTAACAATTTGTTATGAAGCGCAGTGGTACTTGTTCTGGCTTTTAGCTGTTGTAGAAAAGAAATTACATCGTCTCCAAGTTGTTCAGAAATTGAAATCTTTACCAAATGACCCTGAGATATAATGTGATTTCAATCAAAAGTTCAACAGAGTTTTTAGCAAAACCTGAAAAGTTTATTCTAAAATAGATATGGAAGAGCAAAGAGCCTTCTAGAATAGCCAAGACACTTCTGAAGATCAAGAAGAAGGAGGACAGCTTTGTCCCACCAGACGTAAAGACTTGTTATAAGCTAAAGTAATTAAGACTGTGATATCTGCACAGCGATAATTACCAGGGTCCCACACGCCTTTATCTTTGAAGTACTTTATCTTGGAAGATCTACCAGGGCTTATCCCAGGTTTTATATTTTAAAGCAGAACATTCACAGCCCCAATAACCCATGAATTCTATCTCTAAACAGAAGTCCTACATATGAACATGAAGAGATGTAGGCAAGGATATTTACAGCACCAATGTTCAAAACAGCACTGACAGGTGAGGGAAATTAAGAGGTACAAACTTCCAGTTAACAAAATGAATGAGTCACAGGGATGAAATGTACAGTTTGGGGAATATAGTCAATAATAATGTAACATCTTTGTATGGTGACAAAGGTGGTTAAAAGGTACAAATTCCAGGCGGCTTCCCTGGTGGCGCAGTGGTTGAGAGTCTGCCTGCCAATGCAGGGGACACGGGTTCGAGCCCTGGTCTGGGAAGATCCCACATGCCGCAGAGCAGCTAGGCCCGTGAGCCACAACTGCTGAGCCTGTGCGTCTGGAGCCTGTGCTCCGCAACGAGAGAGGCCGCGATGGTGAGAGGCCCGCGCACCGCGATGAAGAGTGGCTCCCGCTCGCCACAACTAGAGAAAGCCCTCGCACAGAAACGAAGACCCAACACAGCCAAAAATAAATAAATAAATAAGTAAATTTTAAAAAATAAAATAAAAAAGTCACAATTAAAATAGCTAATATCAGTCAACTATACTTCACTTAAAATAAATAAATAGCTAATATCAGATGATGTAATTCTTGAAAGAAGTATGCATATGTAGTCACTATACCTAATTTTAAACATAAAACTATGGACTAGCAAAATAATTAAGAGGTTTTTTTTTAATTAAAAGTTCAGAACAGGATTCATTTAAATATCAGGAACCCATGTGCACTTAAAATATGAGTTAGTAGAGCAAAAATTACTTCATATACACTTTTTCATGAATATTTTGCAATGCAGATTACACTGATGTAATTTCTTCATAGATCCTTTTTTCAACGTATTGAAGGAAATGGATAACAAAAGGAGAAGGGGAGGGGGCAACCAAAAGAAGTCAGATACTGCTATGCCTGCAGTAAGGTCAATGGGCTCTTTTAAACAAACAAACAAAAATATACCAATTGAATAATCAGGTTCATGGGGTCAGTGGTAGCTGCAGTCTAAGTTGTATCTTGGAGAGAATTATGCAAATATGTATGTTAATGTATATAGACTTAGCATGAGCTATACCCTAAATGCACCTACAGGACTACTTTACCTCTTGAAAATCATTATTACTTATGAATTCCACACTGTAAAATGATAAATTCTGCCTGTCTTACTTCCCTTTTAGGGTTTAGGGAAATAAATATTTTACTGGGTCCAAATTATGGTTTCAGAGAGAAAAAGTTGGGAGCTACTGCTACAAACAGATACATATAAACACAGAAGGATATTATTACTATCTAAAAAACATCATTGCATATTGAATGTTCCATATTCCAACTGAACCAAAGAACACATCATCCTCATTTAAATAAACCAGGGTGTACTTACCAAGCAGCAAGCTGAGAGAGAATTTATCAGTTTTATGTAGACTTCTCCTATCACTGAACACTCCAGTATGTAGAAAATGTAGAAAATTGAATATGTAGAAAATGTAGAATATGTAGAAAATTGGCTTTTAAATATTCTGATTCTTATGCAGTTTATCTGCAGGGCAAATTCTCATTAGTCTCTCTATAGTCTCATAGCCTCAATCAGCTAAGCAGGATGAGACCTTGAGTAATATGTATTCTAAGGAAATTTTCCAGTTAATGAATGAAAAATAATAGGTGGAGGAAGAGGGAGGAACTAAGTCATAAGATTCCAGAAAAGTAAAATGGAAGTCATTCTGCATCCCTGCCTTTATGACCCTCTTTTGACAAAATCACTGGCCACTTTCTACTATAACGCCTGAAGCAGAAACAGTGAGGACAGCTGATTTTAATTTGGAAGGGTAAGGAGAGTTACTAGTGCTTAGATGTGTTTGGATGGCCTCTGGAGGAAGGGATTACAAGACTGTATTTCAAGGAAGGTCACACAGTTTCTGACCTCATGTTCAGATCTACAATTTTTAACAGGCTCCTGACAAGACGTCTAATTCTATTTAAATACTCATATCTGTACCATCAATCCATATCTTACCACCTTTTTAATTAAAGAGGGCAAAATAAAAACAAACCAAAGAAAAAATATGCAATGGATTCAAAGTCTGGTTACAGTACAATGTAGAATACTTTATATTCTATTCTTTTCTCAGATATTATTCTGTTCATTTGGCCAGGCAATATATGACACAATAAATCGTGGGAGAAACTGTCTTAGTAAAAGCATCACTACTTAGTCTGTCATTCTGCAGCAACTTCCTCAGTTGAACAGAATCATTGTCTGGAGGATAGTGAGGGAAGACATCCTGTGTGAACCTCAGTGAAGAAGAAAGACTTCTCAGAGTGGAATACTGTGAAGAGATAATTAAAGCTTTGCGAAATATAAATATGTGCTCAGAATGAAGGCAAAGGACTGGAGTTAGTCAGATTAAAAGAAAGCAGAAAAGCAACTTCGTAATATACAACCTTAGGTATTATGGTGACTGCTTTTTATTTACTTATTTCCCATCTCTACAACAAATACAAGATTTTAAGGGAGAAAAGCTGGACAAAGCTAAGTGAGAGTAGGAAAGATAAGATGAAGAACCAGGTAAACCAGTACAAAAAATGCAGGCCGGAAGGTGTATATACTTGTTGGACGTGGGCCACAAAATTGTGCTCTGAGCTTTCAAAAAACCACATTTTTTAAAAACTAATCTTTCTGGTCACTATTTATAATGTCCAGAAGATACAAACAAACCATTGCAGAAGAAGACCAACTATATCTGTTATTAAGACACAAGCTCTTTCTCTCTGTGTCTGTCTGTCTCTCTCTGTTACTTGGGGAGCAGATACTGTGCAATGCATTGCACCACACCGCCTCCCCCAGTAACAGCCACCATAACAAGTTCTAGGAGACTATATTTTTAAAGCCACCTTCAGTGTAGGTTAATGGCATGAGGCCTAAGCACAATTCAGTACAAAAGTAATTTCACAAAGAACCAAACTTATTTAATGGTGTTCGTCTCCACTGAAAACAGAGCACCACCACTATATATACATATTATGTATACATACACACATATACATATATATACACACACTGTACTTTAAGGTATTAGATTAAGAACTATACTCCTGGTTTCTGAAAATACATTCAGAAACCAGAAGTATAGCAGAATGGCAGAATGAATTTTTTGAAAGTTCTATCTATTAACAGAAGGTTTAAGGTAAATATCATCCAGCAGAACCATTATGACAGACCTCTGGATCCTATTCTCTCATTTTAAACTATCGTTCTCTGAAGCCCACTGTATTTTCATTTCCATCTTACTTATGGAAGAAAGTCATAAATAGAGCAAGAAGTATGAAAGTCTCCCAAGGTGACAGTCTAGTCAACAGTCCAGCTTGAACTGTAATTCCAGTCGGTTCAGTCAGTTCAACAACTATTTATTGCATGCCTGTGTGGTAGATGCCACAGGGGATTCACAAGTGAATGACAACAGAGCCTGATATGGTCTAAAGGAATATATGAAAAAGAGATGCCAAAATGAGAAGGAAACAAACTCCTACGATACCAAGCAGAGTCAGACAAGTGCCTTAAAAAAGGCCTAGAGTTCTCGGAGGGTTCTGAGGCACCTCATCCTTTTGTGAACGGTGTCACTGGAGATAAGCCTGTAAGAAAAAGTGGAAGGTGGATGGGTGGAGATGGGTTAGGGAAGGAAGGGCAGGAGGAACGGGATGGAGGTGGTAGCACCTGGTACATACTCTGGGAACATCAAGGAGCCTCATTTGGCTAGACTGTTAAAAACGCGCAGGGGAGGGTGAGGTGGAAAAGCAGTCTGAGGCCTCACGGTAATGGCCATGGGGAAGAGACTGTATTGAATGTAGTGGGGAACCAACTCAAGACTTCAGATCTCATGGTCACAGTTGACCAATTCATTCATCTTCATAAACATACTGTTTCTACAATAGGAGATACCTTTTAGGAAGCAAAAAACTGAGACCAAAACTATTGAAAAGAATCCATAGTATCTACATCTCTGCATGAAAGTATCTGACTCTTGCAGAGAGGAAATCCGTGGGGAGCAAATTAGTATTTTCCATTCCTAAGTTTTACTCAGGCATATTCTCCTTGGTAAGAACCTGTTTCTAAAGATCAAACTTAAGAAATGCACAAACTGTCCTAATTGTAATAATCCCAAATCTCTCTGCAAACATCCATGAATTTCAAACCTTATTTCTGAATTAAGTGTTCTAGATCACAGTTATGTCTCATTCCAAACTTACCCAACCTCAGGCTTCAACTTCTATCTATCCTCTAAAGGAAAGAGACTCTCACATTTTATATTTAAAAAATTTCTGTATGCAGTCAAGAGTCATTGATTTAAAGAAACCTGTGATTTTCTAATAATCTGACCCATGTCCATTTTATAGAGATGTTCGCTTGAATTAACCCGTCTTAATCTTTTGCTCCAGGTATGTCGCATATAGTTAGAAAATTTATACTAGTGACAGTAAGTCTCAACAGAGATACTCTTATAGCAAACTCCACAAATTAGTAATATTTCAAACTAAGTTTTTTAACTCTAATGAAAGCAGAAAATAATAGGAAAATATCCAACTAGAAAAACAACTAAATGTAAACGATCTGCTAAAAATAAACTACTTGTTTCTAGAACACAGCAATATTAGAAAGTTTAAAAAGTGAAAATTCCTTGGGGTCCTAAACTATTATTGCTCTCTCTATAGTGGTCATGAACTTCCTTGTTGCATTAAATCACATTTAAGAGCAATAATCAGACCAAAATATAATTACATATTTTAGGCCTTTTTTCCTGATTTAAATTTTAGAATTCTACAAGATATTACTGCATCTTTCTCCTTTGACATTGTTACTAAACTGTTTTTCAATCAGTTCAGGGTATAAAGATGAATGTATAACAATATGGAAATGATTTGAGATTCATAAAATTTAACATTATTCTAAGCTTATTTTTCTCTAAACATTGGTTGAGGTATTCTATTTAGCATGGGCAAATACTTTTCAGATATACATAGAATACATTCAATCCTAAAAGAAAATTCACTATATAATGAACTTTCAATCACGAGAGATCATTTTAAAGTATATTCTTGGAAATTCCACAACGTGTTAATAATTGCCAACAGTGTTGCGAAAGAGAGTACTTGGGGTTTTCCACTGTACTTATTATACCTTGAATACACTCGTGTGGTGTAAGTCTACATGTAGGGAGTACTATATAAATATTAAATGAATAAATATTTAATTCCAACGAAAATGGGAAATATAATAAACTCTCATTGCTTTAAATTGCTACTCATTTATGAATGTTAAGTTGAAATATCAAAAAATACTGCACATAGGAAAGACAAAATATTGAGGATCACTCATCTCAGGTTTGGGAGAGAATAGGAAGGAAATTAGTGGTTTCTCTGCCCTCTGGTGGCAACAAAGTCAACTGCAGCATTTCTAAAGGAATGCATAAAAAATGTCCTTTATGAAATCAGACTCCCCTGCCCCCACCCCCCGCCAAAATGTCTGTAAAAAAATCCTGATTGATACATGCCGAATTCCAAGACTGTCGGACTTTTAAAATTTTTCCTGTATTGAACTTCTTAGCTAGACTATTTTACAAAGGAAACTATATTTTTTCTTGCATTTCATTGCTGTATTTTAGGTATTACAGTAAGCTAACCATTTAATTCCAAGATTATTTAATAAAATTAATGCAGACTGATATCCAGGAAAGAAGTTACTTCGTTTTGTAATAAATCTCAAAAAATTTGCTGAGAAATATAAAACTATTCCTTTTTTACTCAATCCTGTAAAGATGTGGGCTTCTAGTTTTCCACCAGAAATACTGGTTTATAATACCTGCAGATCTATGTTGAACAATTTATGTATTTCATATTCCCCAAAGCAAAAGCTTTTAACTATATGTTCAATTTTAGAGTGGAGTAAATTTTATCCTCAATTTGAGAACTCAGAATAGTAAACTTATTGTATGTATTGTTCTTTTCTCAGTAACATATTATTAATGAAAAAAAGTTCAGGAAAAAAATAAACATTTGCTGACCTTTTTTTTTTTTTTTTTACTGTAAATGCATTATTTACTTCCAGTGCCAAAGAGGTTTTCAAATAAACAACTTGGGATGCATTTTTGGCACACGCACATCTCTAACCTCCTTTGGAAAGAAGTAAATTGCTTTCTTGAAGCATTTATTTATTTCATGAAGATGCCCATGAAAACTACTGTGGCACTTTTTAAAATACATGTGCAGCTTCCCAGACAAGTCTTATTTTTTTTTTTTTACCAATGAAATGTATCAGAGAAATACACAGAAGGTATGATCTATTGATATAAATAATACCTAGTCAAGAACAACCTATGTCCATCTATGCAGAGCCATTATATGTGATAAAGACAAATCAACATCCAGGAAACTTGCGTTTTATTCACAGCTTTAAAAGTGTTGTCATCTTGTTGCCCTCCCCCCGCCCCCCAACACACACACACACACACACACACACACACACACACACACACACACACACACACACACACACACACACACACCCTCCAATCATAATTTGGAGCAGAGTCAGAATCTGTGCTTTCTCCATAAGAATTTACACCAGGGGCAGACACAGTGTTTCGGCTGTCTCAGCTCGGTAACATTCATTCAAGGACTTCCCTTCAAGATTCACCTCACCTGGAATCCCCAGGTGCTCTCCCTAGCCTTCCATCTGCGACTGGCAGCTTTGACATTTGCGGACGCCAGTATACTTCCTGAGGAATCACTTACCGTTTCCCCTCCTCAGGATTAAAACAGAACAAAAGCAAACCTTGATTAGCCTCATCAACAAGGTTTTATTTCCTTTTTCTTTTCCCTGTAAGTGTTTTTGCTCATTCACCTCCTCTCGAAGTCTATCCATTTCTTCCCGAGGGTCAGAAACGGGGAGCAGGCACCCGGTTCACAGTGGGCAGGGTCCGGAAGGCAGCTGGACCTCCGGCTCAGCAGCGCCTCGCCAGGAGGAGCCGGCGGGCCCAGGGCGGCGTCGCCGGCTCCGCGCTCGCCCCGGGGGGCGCGGCTCCGGAGGGACGCGCACCTGGCTGCAGCAGCCACCCCTGGGAACGTGCGGGGCCGGGGCTCCGCGTGGGGGCAATATCAGGCCACTCGGAGGAGGCCCTGCACGTTCAGGCCTGTCTGCGAAGCCGGCCAGCGGAGGACAATGGGGCCAGTGGTTGGTCTCCAGAGGGGCGCCCGCCCCACCGCTGCCACCTCCTTCCTTCCTTTGCGTCCCGCTGCACCCACCCCGCCCCACTTCCAGCGCCCGCTCAGCCCCCGACAGCAAGAGGGAGCTGAGGTGGGGATCGCCTGGGGGAGGAAGGTGCAGCCCCAGGGAATCTTCTCCAGCAGAGGGGAGCTCTGCAACCCCCGGCTGCCACCACGTCCACCACCTACCGCCCCCATCACGCACTCCCTCAGGTTATCCCGGCAGCAGGGAAGGAGGCGGAGCCGGGGAGGACACAGCCCGGGCTGCCAGCTCCTGGGCGAGGTATCCGCGGAAGGTTTGCTCTAACACCAGAGCGCTCTCTGGGCGCGTCCGCGGAGTCAGGACCACTCCCTGCCAGCCGCTCAGGTGAAGCAAGCGGTAAATCCTTAAGATAACTAACCCCCAGACCCTACCACCCTACTCATCCAGCCAACATTCTTCTGCCCATTTGAGACGCCCAAGTTTAGTCGAAATGCAATTGCAACAACTTTGCCAAGGGCATAGGTAGGGAGGGAGTGGGTTGACAACGGGGTGCCAGAGAGGTCTTCAGCTGGGCACAAAAGCAAGAAGCGAAAGTGCATCTTACCATTGACTTGGTTTCCAGGCTTCCCTTCAGCGAACTGAAACCGGTCCATTAAAAAGTGGCAAAGTAACACAACTCCTGCAGCAGCCAGGTCGGCCCTCGGGAACCTCGCCATGCCGCTGCCGCGACCTCCCTCCCCTTCCCCGCCAGTACTTCTCCGGCACCCTGTGCCCGGGGCTCCCGCTGGGAACGGGGACAACGGGGCCGAACACTGCAGACTGGTCTCGGCGGGATGCAGAGGCCTTTGTAAATTTCTCTGGGACTTCACACCCGGGAACCGGGAAGAGGAAGAAGGGAGCGCGAGGGGAGCGCGGTCCTCTCCGGACCTCCAGGTCTCTCTTCACAACTTGCCACGACACTCGCAGCCCTCACCCCAGACACACAACAACTGCGGAGACGAAAGGCCACTTGAGCTGGGGCTGGCAAACTCTCCGTTTCGCACAAGCAGCGCCACCCCGGTGCCCGCAGACGGTGACTTCCGAGCCCCCGCGACGCGCTCCACTGGGTTCAAAACAGATCTAATTCCTCAGCCAGCGCGGGTGCCTGTCCAAATCCAAGAGGGCTGTCGGTTCGGAAGGAACTTTCCCCAGTCCTAGGGTGGCCCCCGCGGAAGGTCTGGGTTTGCGGGAAGGGTGTCACTGTGGGATGGCGAAACCCCTCCGACAAGTTTTTCTTCTTTTCTTCGCCCCGACGCTGGGCGCGCGTCCGTGCTCGCAGCCGCAGGGATGAGCAGCCCCAGAGCTGAGCCCTGGGAAGGCTCGGGCTGCAGCAGTCTGAGGTCCGAAGGCAGGAAAAATGTATTGGGGAAAAAAGAGAGAGAAAGAGGAAGAAGAAAGAAATGGGGAGGGAAAAGTCAGGCTGAAACCTATCGGGAGAGGGTTCCTCCTGGCTAAGGAGGAGGTGGCCCCAAGCCCCGCCGAGCCCCGGAGTTTGGTGGCGGAGGAGGCGCCGCCGCCGCCGCCGCCGCCGCGCTCCCCCGCACTCCAGCTCCACACTTTGGGGAGGGAAGGCAGCTCGCAATTTGCCAGATCTGCCGCTGCATCCTCCCCCCCCCCCCCCGCTTCCCTCCCCCTTGCTCCTCCAGGCTTCTCCCACCTTCCTCCCCGAAACCGGCAGCTAGCACCGACCTGTCCAATGGCTGCACTTTCCTCGGGGCTGGCAGAGGAGTCGCCGAGAGATTAAACCGGGGGGGCAAGGCAAGGGGGAGTGAGAGGGCGACTCCAGCCCGGCGTGCCCCCCGGCAGCCGGCGGCCTGGCGCGCCGGGAGAGGAGGCGAGAAAGCCGAGCTAGGAGGGGCGCGCCGGACGGCACCTCTGCGCTGCCCGGGCGCCATCCCCGCACCCGGCTCGCACCCCTGGCGGTCGGGCCAGCGGTGCCCGCACACCCACCTGGCCCTGGGCCGCCTTCGCTCCCGCCTGCGGGGAATCGCGGCCCAGCAGCCGACCCTGCGGGCGCTCGCCGCCGGTGGGGTCTTCCTGGGCGCTACAGGGTTAATTACAGTTCGCCATTCCCGGGAGGGCGTGTGCGGCGGCGGCTGGGGTGTGAAGAATGCAAACCTGAGCCCGTATTCGCTTACTGACCCTGCGGAGCCCCTTCGGACCCCCGGCCCGCCGGGCGGGTGGAGGAAGGTGGCGCGCGGCAGCTTGGACCCGCCGCTGCGGCTTTGTAAAGTGTCAGCGGGAGCGAAAGCGAGAGTTTAAAGAAACAGGAGGCCCACTGAATTTCCTACGGGGGCTTTAACAGGCTTTCGCTGGCTGATTTGTTTTTGTTTTTTCAGCTCGCGGAAGTGCTTCAGCGTTAACCCTTTCCAGCCCTTTCAGAAAGTTTACACCTTATTTCGCAGAGTTAACCTTATTTTAAAGGGGTAAATACAAAGAAAGGAAGGAAAGCAGTATATTGGTTAAAAAAGTACAGATTCTAGAACCAGACTGGGCTAGAATTCCACCTCCCCCACTAAATAGCTATATGGCTTTGAGCAATATTCTTTTTAGTGCCTCAGTTCCCCATCCATCAGGGGAGAATTGTAGTTATGCCCTTATAAGATTGTTGTATTGGATTAAATGAGTTAACACTGAATAATTAAAGAATTGAGAACAGTGCCTGGCACAAAGTACATGACTTTGTGCTTCTTAAATTAAAGAGAGGGAAAGGAAGAGAGAGGGTGTCCTAAATCAAATGGAGAATTTGCTTCAGTGTTCTAAGAGCAAAAGGTCCTGTTAGTCTATTCTTGTCCAGTCTTTTCCATGCTCTAAAAAATGTATGGGTGCCATCAATACCACCTTAATTTTGTCTCAGTACCCACTGGAAGTGGATCCAGATAAACTACTCTTGCCAATTTGATGCCGAAAGAATGCCTTTCTCATGGTTCCTTAGCTGGTGAGCAGAAGAGAAACAGGAAGTGTAGCATGTTTTCCTCAATCCAGTACTCAGTTTTCTATTTATTTTGGAATATGTAAACTCGTCATGGATACACACTCTTTAATGCTACTTCCTCTCTCCTGAGCTTTCTCCCAACCAGGTGATTTCCCCCTCCTCACCTTACTTAGAAAACCTGGTTCTTTTACTTATGCTCAACCAAGAGTTAAGTTCTATGTAACATTACATACAAAGTTGAGTGCCTGAGATACTTATTTAACAGTAAGTTGGAAAAATGAATCTTCCTATCAAAATCTTATTGTCATTTAATTAACGTCGATTTTTTTTGTCTGTATCCCTACTGACCTCACTTACTTCACGAATCCTTGCAGAAAGCTTCCTAAAACGTTCAGTACAGCTCCATTTCCCATTTATATGCAAAATTATGGGGACCCGGGAGGAGCCATTTCAAGAAAGCAACTCTTCTTTAGTCTGGAATATTTCCCTCCCCTTTCACAGTAGAAAAACGGGTGTTTCCTGTTTCTCTGAGAAGAAACAAGTCCCTGCCTCTCCCTGGTATCATTTTCTTTCTTTTCTCCTTTATTATTATATGTGCAAATTAGCAGTGTTTAGTTTCTTGTTTGTTGTCAGCAATGCTTTGCCCTCCTGATTGAAGCTTTATACCTTAACTGGAAATTTGACGCCAAAAATCGAAAGGGAGTCAAGTGGTAATTCAGAGTAAGTCTGAAGAGGCTTTTATGTGTTTTGTCTATCTCACTGGTCCTGTTTCATTTTACTCATATCTTAATCTTATTCTGAAGAGCTGTCCACATAGAAAATACTTTAGTATGGGAGAAGACGCAGGTAAGCATAAATCAATCATGCATGATGATTTAGTGCTCAGAACTAAGTAAGAAAGAACAACATCAAAATAAAGTTAGGCTTTGGTACATTGCCTTAAATGTCAACCAATAATTATTTGTAAAAAAAATTATTTTCCCTTTACATTATAGCAAGTAACAACTAAAATGTATATAGGATGGTATGTTCAGAGTGGAATGGAAAGTTTATTACTCATATAAAATCCTGGCTAATTAAAAGTAGTATACTTTGTGGCCTAAATGATCTAAGTTTGCCATATATGTTTCACCACAGAATAATCTATTTCACTTTCATGGAGAGAAATTAAGATATCTCTGTGGAAAAAGTTTCATCTTCCATCTGACTAAAGAGAAGAGTTATAAAGAGTGAGCTTTGTTTCTATTTACTATAGTTGTAAGAACTGAATTGCTGGGGGTTTTTTGTTTGTTTTTTACTCACTGGCTTAATTTTAGCTAACCTCTCGAGGAACAAATGAATCAGGAATCACAAAGGAGCAGCACTTGAGTTCCTTGTCCATGACAAAGGTCTGGAATTCACTGAACACCCTCCTTTAAGATCTTAAGATTTTATATCAGAATCATTCTCACCAACAGAGAACTTTGGGCTGACATTAGCACCTGAGCTAAAGTCTGCACAGATTTCCAACCTGTTCGCAACCCCTTATCTACACCAACCTTCAAAGCCATTTCTACACATTCCAAGTGCAATACTATCTGCATAAAGGTAATTACAATTACCCATCTCATCCCACCTCCAATTCTATCATCTCTCCCAAATTGAAACTTGGCTAACAGGATACTCAAGAAATCATCAAGCTCGTTTTGAAAAAACTGAGATGTAATACAGGCTGTGGAGTACTTAGTATTTATTGTAATCTATTATTATTTTAGGAGATAGTTTTTGTCCATTTTAATAGAATTTGTTAAAACTTTCTATAATTGCTGTCAAGTAAAGGGAAATTGCTAGTAGTGGACTGCTTTTATTCAGTCCTAATCTAATATTATGACCTTTCCTCTAGGTCTAAGGCATTTCCTCTTTCTCCTCATTTAATAGGGCTAATTTTTTTTACCTCTGGTACTCAATTACAAGATTCATTCCTTCATCTTGGCTGACTTTCAGAATCAACCAAGATTTCATTATCCTATTGATGGATATTTCAGCTTTTTGCTCTTTCATAATCTTAAGTAAAAATTTTATGAATAGAGTGTTTTGAATGAAATAAGCATTTTAAAAAATTACATAACAGCTAATATCACTCTTTGTTTACAGGGACATTTAGCATGCAAGAATACTTAATGCCTTTTATCCTCATATCAATAGTACATTTACTATTTAGATGAAATTAAAATATAATTATATTTGCCTCTTTCATAATGAAATAACATATTGCATTAAAATGGCATACATGTTTATACTGTCTTCTTTCTGAATCTTAATAAGCTGAAGTTTTTTTGACCAGTAAATAGCAAAGTGCAAAAAATGTGCAGCTCAAAATAGTAAAATCAAATTATTAAAATGGAATTGTACACTCCTGTATGATCAGGCCACTCAGTATGCTATTCTCTTGCTCTTCGTACATCCCCGCTCAACCGGTCCCTGCTTCACCTACTCACGTGAACAGTGCTTGCCCCCTGCCGCAGCTAGTGATTGTTCTAATCCTTTGGCTCCACCTGCTAGTTTATTAAAGGGAAACATCTGCCCTCATGATGGTTGTTAACCTGAGGGGCTGTAAGGGACATGCGCCAGCTGGTTTCCCTGGTAACTGATGAGCCAACCTGACATCAATTCCCCCTATAAATGGTAGCCTCCTTCTTCCCCAAGCAGTAAAGATGGCTGTTGTGGCTTGTCTGCTGTACGTGTGGGGCATTGCACCAGGACCCTTATTTCAGACAGGTAAGATCCCCTATCCAATATTACTGATCTCTGTCACTGTCTCAAGGCTCTTTCTTCAGTGTCCAGGCTGTGCAACTACAATACAAGGCTTGCAGGCCTGCAGAGTGCAGCACAACAGTTGGTGAACAAGTCAGGACACCAGGGAAACTCCCATGAGCACTGAGATGTTGGGAAATAAGAACAGGGAATGGACACTTGTGGAGTTAAGCCTGGGGTGGCTGTCCACTAGCACGTGGGGCCCCAAAGTTGTGAGAGGCAATCCCGAGGCGGCCGTCCACTAGCGTGGGCGTGCCCCTGGCAGCTGTCGACCATGAGAGAGATCGTTCTCTTCCATTTATGTTGATAATAGCCTGTTAACCTCAGAGTCTCTTTCAAGTTTAAGAGTAGCAGCCCCGTGCTCATGGTTCATCTTGACTGCACAGGGATGGCTGGTGAATACAGACAGAACGCAAGGACCTGGATTATCTACAAAATACAGGCATACCCCTGACCCACCGCCCCTAAACAATTACAGACACAGGCTTTAGGGATAATAACTCAGGAACAGACTTGTGAATTAGACATGGCCAGTTACCCAGGTTTCGCTGGGGCCTGTGACAATGGCAAAATGATAAGACTACCCTTTTTTGGTCATAGCTATGGCAATGGTCAGAGCAACGATACAGTGTGAGCGAACAACAGCTATATGCAGTCTACAATGCATTACAACAGGTGGAAGACATAAAAGGCCTATGTAAGTCATCGAGCAATGCAAAAACCCACTATTCAGGGTCTAGAAGAGCTGTGCACGACATACAGGACTCCCATCGACATTGATAGTGACCAAGGAACCCACTTTACCCACCACAAAGTGCAGGAATGGGCCTCTAAAAATGACATATGCTGGCATTTCCACCTGCCCTACAACTCCACTGCTGCTGGGCTAACTGAAAGGATGAAAGGACTACTTAAACAACAATTGAGATGTGAAATCTATAACCGAACATTCCAGGAGCAATCATCCCAGTGCCTACGCCACGTTAACCCAGAGACAACTAGTCAACACCATCCAAGTTCAACTGTTGACCACCAAAGGACCGCTGCCGATTGATTATAGGTCAGGACAATGACTCACTTTTGCCCTTGCCACAGAATCTACCCACCGAGAAACACATTATAAAATGGCCCTGGGACTGGCAAGTAAGTCCTCAATAGTTTGGGTTTGCTGCCCTGTGTGGGGAATAGAATTACAAAAGGGACTTACAGATCTCACCTGTCTTCCACCCGGCCCCGCCTAAGACTACTAAGGTAATTAATCCGGGCCCCATAATGGAGAAAAGCACCATTATTTTAACCTGTGGTCTGTTACTCCGCCTCTCCAGTATTTGACATCAACTGTGCGGACTGAGTGTGGACGGGTGGTGTGGTACTGCAGGCCGCGACAAAAGCTACAGGTAGGTGTGGTATTATCTCAGAATGCTGTTACTGCTTGTATTTTGCTTAATGGTCATGATCCCTGTATTGTGCCTGTTAAATACCTTACATTTCATCTCTCATCTAAGTGGAGGGAATCTGTTCGTGGGCTAGGTAACAACGATGGCCTCACTGCCAAATGAATTTGATTGCAGGGTCTATGGCAACATGTCGTTGTCGTCCTCCTGTGGACGTCCATGAATAATTGAGCCAATAAGTGACTGGCCCCAAAGTTTGCCCACCGCTTAGACTCTGTATTGTCTCTGTGGTACTTGGTTGCAGTACGCCTCTGCACACCTGACCTAGGTATACTGGGGAAGGGGGTGGACCAAGATGGTAAAGGTGGTGTGGGGTATGTAGGGTGGAGTGTATGGCCAGGCCACTCAAGATGGCTGCTCTCCTGCTTTTTCTACATCCCCTCGTCCACCGGTCCCTACTTCACCTGCATCCTACTTATACGAACTTGCTTGCCCTCTCCCCCAGCTAGTGATTGTTCTAATCCTTAGGCCAGAACGGCGCCGCCTGCTCATTTATTAAAGAGAAACATCTGCCCTTGTGACGTTCATTAACCTGAGGGGCTGTAAAAGACGTGCCCACGCTGCTGGTTTCCCTGGTAACTGATGAACAAACCTGATGTCAATTCCCCCTATAAATGGTAGCCTCCTCCTTCCCCGAGTAGTGAAGATGGCTGCCCTGTCCCGTCTGCTGTACACGGTGAGGTGTTGCTCCAGGACCCTTTGTTTCAGACCTGTAAGACCCCCTATCCAATATCGTTCTCTGTTGCCATTTTCAGGCTCCTTCAGTCTTGGGTCTGGGCAACTACAAGGTACACAGGCCTGCAGGGTGCAGCCTAGCAACACCTAAAAAGTGTAAGGGCATTAATAAATGAAACATATTAAGGAATATGCTGCACAATACCTAATATGGAACACTCAGAAAAGTTCTGAAAATGCTGATTGTTGTGGACATTGTCAACCGAGATTTTTCTGAACTGATTAAAAAATGTCTGAACCACAGGAAATACGTTTTGCAGAAGTTGTGCTTCTGCAGAGCCCCTAGTGGAGGCTATTATTCCTAGCACAGATCATGGGCCTTGTGTTAACTGCTGAAGTGCTCTGCACCACATGCCACCACATGACTAATATTCAACCCTGATGGCTTCTACTGCATTTCCTTTCCTCACCTTGCATTCATCTTGTTTTCTTTTTTCTCTTTTTCATCTTCACCATATGAATTTTTTATTGATTTATAATTGACATAGCTCTAGACTCACTTGTTTAAAGCGTACAATTCAGTGGATTTTAGTATACCCATAGGACCATCTAATTCCAGAACCATTTTCATCACCCCAAAAAACCTCATGCCCATTAGCAGTTACTCCCCAGTCCCCTCCCCCACAGACTCTGGCAACCACTAATCTACTTTCTGTCTCTATGGATTTGCCTATTCTGGATCCCTCACATGAAAAGAATCATATGACATGTGACTTTGGGTCTGACTTCTTTCATTTACCATGTTTTCAAGGTTCATCCATGCTGTAGCATATATCAGTACTGTATTCCTTTTTATTGCCAAATAATAGTCCATTGAATGGATATACTACATTTTATATATTCAGCAGTTGATGGACATTTGAGCTGTTCCCACGTTGGGGCTATTATGAATAATGATGCTATGAACATCATGTACAACTTGCACAATATATGTGGATACATGGATGATACAGTGACTCTATTTAACTCTGTGAGGAAATGACAAACTGTCTTCCATAATGGCTACACCTTTTTTACATTCTCGGCAATGTATGAGGGGCCCAATTTCTTCTCATCTTCACTAACATTTGTTATTTCCCATTAAAAAAAAATTATAGCTATCCTGGTTGGTGTGAAGTAGTATCACATTGTGGTTTTGATTTATATTTCCCTACTGACTATTGATACTGAACATCTTTTCAGGTGCTTACGGGGCATTTGTGTATCTTCTCTGGAGAACTGCCTATCCAAACCCTTTGCTCCTTTTTAACTGGGTTGTTTTTTTCATTATTGAGATGTAAATGTTCATATATTCTGAACCCTAGCTCTTGTCAGATATATGAATTGCTAACATTTTCTCCCATTGTATGGATTGCCTTTTTACTTTCTTGATAGTCTTTTCATGCACATCTTTTAAAAATTCTGATTAAATACAATTTAAATATATTTCTTTGTTTCTGCTTTAGGCACCATATATAAGAAACCCGTGCCTAATTTAAGGTCACAAAGATTTACACCCCTGTTTTCTTCTAAGAGTTTTATAGTTTTAGCTCTTAAATTTTTTTAGATTTCCGATTCATCTTGTTTAAATATTTGTATTCAGTGTGAGGAAGGGGACCAAAATTATTCTTTTGTATGTGGATATACAGTTGTCTCAGCCATTTTGGACAAAATTATTTTCTCATTGAATGAACTTCGCATCATTGTTGAAAATCAATTGGCCATAGACTGGTTTATATCTGGACCCTTAATTCTATCACATTGATCTATATGTGTATCTTAGTGCCAGCAGCAAGCTATTTTGGTTACTGGGCAAAAATAGTAGTTGGAATTTTGATAGGGATTAAATTTACTCTGTAGATTAACTTGGAGACTTCTGCCATCTTAACAATAAGAAATCTTGAAAATCTTGCAATCCATTTAAATGCAATGTCTTTCCATTTATCTAGGTCTTTAATTTCTTTCAAAATGGTAGTTTTCAGTGTACTATCCTTGTACTACTTTCGTTACATATATTCCTAAGTGTTTTTTATGCTATTATAAATGGAATTTTTAAATTTCACTTCTAAATTGTTCATGGCTAGCATATTAATTTGCTATGGCTGCCAAAACAATACCACATGCTGAGTAGCTTAAACAACATAAATTTTCTCAGTTTTGGAACTGATCAAAGTGTCAGCAGGTTTGGTTTCTTCTGAGGCCTCTCTCCTTGGTTTGCGGATAGCTGCCTTCTCTAAGTGCCCTCACATAATCTTGGCTCTGTGCGAGTGCCTCCCTGAAGTCTCTCTTTCTTTATGTCCAAATTTTCTCTTATTAAGGACACCAGTCAGATTGGATTAGTGCCTACACTAACAGCCTCATTTTAATATATCCTCTTTAAAGAACTGATCTCCAAATAACAGTAACATTCTGAGGTACTATGTATTAGGGCTTCACCATATGAATTTGGAGGGCATACAATTCAGCCAGTAACAACTGGTATAGAGAAACACAAATGATTTTTTGCTTATTAGTCATGTATTCTGCAACCTTGCTGAACTCATTAATGCTAATAGTTTCTTAATATGTATGGATTCTATAGTTTTTTATGTGTAAGATCATGTTATCTGCAAATATAGTTCAACATCTTTCTTTTGAATATGACTGGACTTTTTTTTTTTTTTTTGCCTGATTACCCTGACTAGAACCTCCAGTACAATGTTGAATAGAAGTGTTGAGAATGGATGTCTTGTCTTGTTCTTAGAGGGAAAGCTTTAGTTCTTTCATCATTAAGTGTAATGTTAGCTGTCGGTTTATCGTTGATGCCCTTTATCAGGTTGAGCAAGGTACCTTCTGTTGCTGGCTTGAGTGTTTTTTTTATCATGAAGGGATGTTGGGTCAAGTTCCTTTTTCTACATCTACCAATATGAGTGTGCATTTGTTCCCTTTATTCTATTGGTATAGTATATTGATGAACAAACCTTGTAGTCATGATATAAATTCCACTTGGTAATGGGATATACTCCTTTTACTAAGCTTCTGAATTCAATTTTCTAATATTTTTGGAGAATTATAGCAACCATACTGCTAAGAGATACTGATCTGTATTTCTTGTGATATTGTCTTTTGTCTAATTTTCGTATCGGGATAAAACTATCTTCATTAAGTTAGGAAGTATTCCCTCTTCTATTTTTTTTGAACAGTTTGACGAATTCGTACTTAAACATTTGGTAGAACTCGCCAATGAAGCCATTTGGATCTGGGTTATTCTTTGTGGAAAGCTATCTTGATCACTAATTAGTGTTTTTACTTTTTATTAGACTGTTCAGATTTCATTTTTTAGTCTGTTTTGGTATTTTGTATCTTGTTCACAATGTATCAATTCATTACCTAATTTGTTGGCATACAATTGGTCATAATAACCCCCTAAACTTGTTTTTCATTTGTGTAAGTTTGGTAGTAATGTCTACTTTCATTCCTGATAGTAGTAACTAGAGTCTTCAGCTCTTGATGCTGTGCCACGGGTCTGTGTCTTTTTATGGTTTGATTACTATAGCTTTGTAATGTAATTTGAAATCAGGACGTGTGATGCTTCCTGCTTAAGAAGAAATTGCTTTGGTTATCTGGGATCTTTTGTGGTTCCATATGAATCTTAGGATTGTAAACCATCTAACTGACTGTCTTAAGATAATTTAGATAATCATATGTTTTTTTCTTTCATTCTACTAATGTGGTGTATTGCATTTATTGACTTTCATGTGGTAACTATCCTTGACTTCCAGGGATCAGTCTCACTTGATCATGGTGTATAATCCTTTAAATGTGTTGAATTCAGTTTGCTAATACTTTGAGTATTTTTGCAACTATATTCATCTGAGATATTGGTCTGTAGTTTTTTATTTTTTATTGTTTTGTACTATTCTTATCTGGCTTTTGTATCAGAGTAGGGCTACCCTCTTAAAATAGTTTGGGAGTGTTTTCTCCTACTGTATTCAATTTTTTTTTTTTTTGAGAATAATTGCTGTTTAATTCTTTAAATGTTCAGTAGAAATCACCTGTGAAACTATCTGATTATAGACTTTTTTTGGTCGTGAGGTTTTTGATGAATGATACAATCTGTTGGTCTGTTCAGATTTTGTTCAAGATTCAAACTTGGTAGGCTGTATGTTTCTAGAAATTTATCCATTTCTTCTAGACTGTCTAATTTGTTGGTATACAATTACTCATAGTTGTCTCTTACAACTTGCTGTATTTCTGTGGTAGCCAATGCAATGTCTCCCTTTTGACTTACAAAACTGAGTCCTCTTTTTCTTGGTAAGTCATCTAAAAGTCTGTTTTCAAAAAAGTCTTCTTAGTTTCATTGATTTATTTTCCTATTTTTCTATTTACTTCATTTATTTTTGCTCTGATCTTTGTTATTTCCTTCCTTTATACTAACTGGACTTTGTTCTTCTGGTTCCTTGAGGTGTAAAGTTGGGTAGTTTATTTTAGATCTCTCTTGTTAATAGAGCCTTTATCTTTATAAACTTCCTTCTTAGAACTGCTTCTCCCGCATCCCATAAATTTTGGTGTATTGTGTTTCCATTTTCGTTTCAAGATATATTTTGGTTTCTCTTTTGACTACTTCTTTGATCCATTGGTTAGTCAAGAGTGTGTTAATTTCCACATTTTGTTAATTTTCCAGTTGTCCTCCTATTACTGATTCATACCACTGTGTTCAGAAAAAGATTTCAGTATTTTAAAATTTACTGAGAATTGTTTGGTGAACCCCTCTAGTAAATTATTCAAGTGGTTATTATACTTTTCAACTCCAGAATTTTTATTTGGTTCCTTTTTATAATTTCTGTTTCCTAATCGACATTTTCTATTTGAGATACCATTTTCATAATTCATAAAAACTCATTTGGGCATACTTTCCTTTAGCTCTTTTGAACATTACTTAAAACAGCTGATTTAAAGTTTTGTTTTCATCTAATGAAAACATCTGCACTTCCTCAGATTGTTTCTATTGATTGCTTTTCCCCATGCGTGGGCTATTCTTTTCTGTTTCTTGGCAAACTTCTTTTTTTGCAAACTGAACATTTCGAATAATGTGACAACTCCGTAAATCAGATGATATCCTCTACCCAGGGTTTGTTGTTGCTGTTTTCTATAGCCACTGCTGTTTGTTTAGTGATTTTCCTGTACTAATGTGAAATCTGTATTCTTTGTCACATGTGGCCACTTAAGTCTCTACTTGGTTGGCCTCGCAGTTGCTGATCAGGTTTCCTTAAAGGACTGGAACCAAATTTTCTGTCTTTGCTGAGGGGCTTGTGTGTACTTTGTATGCTTTCAACATTCAGCCAGATTAATTTTCAGCTACACTGTAAGTTCCCACTTTCTGCTTACCATGGCCTTATGGTCAGCCAAAGATGAGGCACTGTAGTCTTCTAAGGTCTTTCCTCAGCAGGCACATAGCTCTACACATGCATGTGGCCTTCTAGATTCCCTGCAATATATGTCTGAGTCTTTGAGAGCCACTATAGGCATCTCATTCTTCAGGTTTTCCTTAAGATGTTTGGTTAATCTGTGTTCCCCAATAGTTATCAATCTCCCCAGGCAGCTGCAAAGATAAAGCACTTGACTAATTGTTTTCACTGCAATGTAAGGAAGAAGGCTTTTAGTATAGGGTGTGTTCCAAGTCAGCCTTGAAAGTGGGTCTTCCAGGGACCCTTCAGACAGGTAAAATAATGACCATACTTTGGAAATAAGGCTTTGAAAGAGATCCAGTTCTACTTGCTCACTGCTGTAGATGCCGTGCTGCACCGGGAATGCAGAATGTTACCTATTACAGCTACCACTGAGCTGGAGAGCAGCATAGGGCTAGAACATGATAAAATGCCCAAAAGCTCACTGTTCTTGAGAGTCAACCATTTTTCTTGCATTAATACTCCTTGGGTTGCTGCACGCCTTTGGTTAATTTCCAGAATTCTGAAAAGATTCTTCTGATAATTTTGCCAATTGCTTTTATGGAAGAACAAATGTTCAGAGGTCCTTCCTCTACTATTTTTGCTGACATCCACCCCTGCTTTTTTAAAAACAGTCTGAAAACTTTGGGGATTAGGAGGGTAATAAATCTGAAAGAATTAGAGAATCACAGGAAGAAAAATATGTAAAGTTTAAAATATCTAATTTAATTCTTTGAAAATGTAGAAGAGAATAGTATAACATTTGTATGTTTTAAGAAGTTTAAGAGACTTACAAAATACACTGGATCTCTCACTTTTAATACACTTCACTTCTAAAAATTTAACATGTCAGCATAAAATATTCATATCTTTCAACTCATTAAGCTCATGAAGCCTGCTCCTACCTAAAACAGCTTTGTCATCTATTCCTCAGTTCCCCTTTGCATAATTTTTAACTAACGAGTTATTCACTTTTAATCTTTAAAATAGAAATAAACAACGTACATGGAAGTTGACTTGAGTTGTTAGGAATCTCAGCATATAATTTGACTGAACTTATTTTCTCACTTGTCTTTTTCTGAAGTTCTTTGTAAACAAATCTGTTTCAACTGATTCATGTCTGTTCAGTCTTAACAAGTAAACAGAAGAATGAAGTATAATATTCTGAACATTTCTTAAAAGTAGAATTTTCCTTAAATGTCTTTATATGCAAATGTTGACTAAAATAAGTCATTAAAATGATCAATTACATTAGATAACAGCTATTTTATTGCTAATTGATATTGATCTTAGCCCACTATTTTGTGCTTCTCAACATCCTTTCTAGCTCGATTTCACCGTGTCCCCGAAGTGACACTAGGATCCCAAATGGACTCCCAAATGTTTCAAGCTCTCTAACCTCCTTTTGTAAAAAACTGTGGTATAATGTATATAAAATTTTTCCATCTTAACCATTTTTAGGTATACAAATCATTGGCATTAAGTATACTCACATTCTTGTGCAGCCAACATGACTATCCATATTCAGAACTTTTTCATCAAAAACTAGAACTCTGTATCTTTAAAATTCCCCATTTTTCCTTCTCCACCCTCACTACTACCCCAGCCCCTGATGACTACTATTCTACTTTCTTTCTGAATTTGACTATTGTAGGTATCTCATAAGTAGAATCATACAATATTCGTCCTTGTATCTGACTTATTTCACTTAGCATAATGTCTTGAAGGTTTATGCATATTATATGTATCAGAATTTGATTCCTTTTTAAGGCTGAATAATAACTATCAACATAACTTATATCACACTTATTTATCCATTTGTCCACTGACAGACATTTGGAATTATTTCAACAAGGACAATAATAATCCATATGAACAAAGAAGAACTGAATAGGAAAAAATTTCAGCAAGTGAAAATTAAATATAAATCTCTTAGAATACATGCATGTAGTATGCCACATTTACATGACTAGTATGTAGATAAAATTGAGTTTTTCATCCGTTTACCTGGACATGGATAAAATACCAAATGCTGCATGAAATTTAACTTTTACCTGATTTTTTTTCATGTTAATATACTGTATAAAAATCTCTATTCACAACATTAAGATTCATTAAACATAACACATACCGAAAGTTGTAAGGAATACTTGATAATATGTCCTTTATGGCACTGATTTTTATGGCACTGGTTGTTTGCAATAAGCATGTTTTGTATCCTGTTAGTCTACTTTTAGCCTTTATTCTAACCTAGGCTTCACTGTCACTTGTTTCAGAATTTCCCTGGAGATCTGGCTTCCCCGTTAAGGTCTCCTTTGCTTCCTTAAATATTACTTTTTTTTTTCTAACTAGAAATTGTATTTTCATTTCTAGTTTCTTTTTTCTTCTCCGATAAGAAAATACCATATAGTGAATCAACTCTAAACACATTACTGGTAGGAGGAAAAATTAATAACACAATTACAGATAATGTACTATTTAAATTTGAGAAATGTTAATAGGTTATCACAAGTACAACAACCTTTACTAAGGAATGAAGTCCAACCCTCACATGGGATGTGGATGATTAAAATCAACATATACAAGAGGCAGGATTGCTCATGCAGTGTGATGCAAAAGCTTGAGAAGTGAAAGGGTGTGGTGAAAACTCAGCTGTACAGTCAACTGAAACTTGATGGCTCCAGCAAGTTTCCACACGCCCACATAAACAGGCTAATGTCAACCACAGTCATCTCAGGGATTCTTAACTGTGCCCCTTTTTTGGTCAGAATAAACCCAAAATTCAGGAGATCATATTCACTTCACATGAACCCTCGGCAGATCTGGACTCAAATTTTTAAAGACTATTTCTGTTGCTTGTTAAATACTGTAAAAATT
Organism: Balaenoptera borealis; assembly: GCF_965194805.1. Lineage (NCBI taxonomy): Eukaryota > Metazoa > Chordata > Mammalia > Artiodactyla > Balaenopteridae > Balaenoptera > Balaenoptera borealis. The sequence goes on along the minus strand of NC_138866.1, from coordinate 169,761,996 downwards.
CTATTATACTAGAGGGATTAGTAGACAAATACAAAGGAAGCTAGTTCAGAGTAATCTGATGGGCAATCCTCATTTTAATGGAAAAGAAGTTTAAAGTAGCTTTCAAAGAGTTGATGGAAATGCTATGGTCAAGTTGGATATGACTCCTTTCATAATGTTTTAAAACCAAGTGGCTCTAGCCAGCATCTTTAAAGAGAGGAAGATGCAAATATCCTGTGTTACAAAGGACCAGTTCTGCCATTTAAAACTTTAAACCTCAAACAAATATTCCTATAGCAAACATATTATGGCATTAACATTCCTTATAACATATCACAATAAGTTGCCAGGACAGTCTAACTTTAGTTCGTAATACTGAAAGTGTATTTATTTCAGAAAAAGATTGTCAAAAGAAACATAATCATTAGCATTACATATTAAATGTGTACCTAAAAATATCCTATTAATTAAACAAAGTGCAAAGGACATAACATGGAAATACATGGGATAATATTGTGTTGCTAATAATAAGACATAAACTACAAGAGCAACTAAGGTAATCTTCAAGTAATACTGTCCACTTTTAGATTTCCTGCATACGCCTGTTGAGTTTGCCAGAGTAAGGAACTTTCAGATGTATATAATTTTGTTGCCATTGTACTTTTGTGGTAGAACATCAGTATTTAGTTGTGGTTGATTCATTGAAATACACAATATTTATTGAAATTCTGCAGAAAAATGAAGGAACATTCAAATTTAGGTATTCTGTGACCCACTTAAAATGACAGAAATCACAGGATAATTTGTATTAAAAAGCGAATGAAAGCTTTAGAATCTTCTAGAACATCAAAAAAACTTTAATAAATGCTAATGTGCTATTGTTAATGAATGCCTTTTGTACATAACTGGAAAAGTCTATTAGTTTCTTTTGATACTTAGAGGATTTCACTTATTATTAAAGAATCCAATAACCCATTTTTTTCCTAGCTCTACAGAATTTGGTCTGACATATTTTACTACCTGTGTGCATTCTCTCCTTCTGATTTAATTCTAGTTGTCCTGATTAAATCATCCATCATTTTTAGGAAGATTTTTCTCCTTATTGACTTTTTGGTACTGCCTCAGTAGTTTTAGCTATTTGCTACTTTCTCTTCCCAATATGTCACTTTGAAAATATTACTGTGACTTTCTTAAATTTTCTAATAGCATTTTAGTTTTCATTTTAGTTTCAGTTCATTTCTCTATTTCTTATCCTTCATGCTTTTCATGTCTCTGGATTTCTATATCTACTTGGGACCTTCAATTAAATGAGCATCTCCTCCAAAGAAGAAATCTTACCCCTATATTGTCAATATATAGCTTGTAAATATTCCATAACCCCTAAATCCGGTGACACCTAGAAGTACAAGTTTTCTAATGTATTAGATTTAGATGATCATTAGCTACTTTTTATTTAATCAGCTACAAAATGTTTTGTATTGATCCTGAAAAGACCAATTAAACTTTCCATTTTGTGCAGAAATAGATACCACCAAAGAATGATTCCAGAGAGAGGACAGAGAGATAGAGAAAACATCATCAAATGACAGTCATGTAGTTACAACCACATGATGATCTTTCTTCATATCAAGTGATAACCCAGAGTCCTAGCATCATGAACTAGCCTCATGACTTGTGGAGTCAATCTTGTAAAGCTGTTAAGTTGGGTCATAGATTAATAATGGCAACTTGAATCAATATCTGAACTTTCATTTGAAACATGATGGTACTTAACAGAAATGTGATTCTCAACAGGATGGGCATGTTCATATTTCTTGCAGGGCTGTGGGGGATGTTTGGGGAAAAGGAGGCTGTGTAGAAAAAATTGATGTTATAGTTTTGTATGTGGGAAACAAAAGTCTACCTGTTAAAACACAAACTACAAAAAAATAACATCTTCTCAGCTAATGGGAATATAAAAAAGATCATGATCCTTAACTGGAGCTGAGCTACAGAGGGCACACACTGGCAGGGGTCATAACAGAATCTTCATGAGAAGTGAGATTTTTATGTTATGGAGGACATGAAATGAAGCAGAAAATATTAGTGTTGTATTATGACTAATCCAGTGTTGTCACTCAAGTGTGTGTTCAAGTCAACATTTGAGTAGCTTTGGGCTACTATCAAAGCAAGAATTAAGACTAATTTAGTGATATTTTAAAATCCATAATTATTGCCATCATTTTGGGAAGTCCCACAAATTACCAATCATCAATTTAAAAAGAAGTCTCACAAAATATACAATAGATGCACATCTGACATTAAAGTGTACTTTAAAGAAGCTGGATAGAACACATCTTAGATGTGACGATAGCCCCTAAAGCAGGGCCACTTTAAGGTCACTCCTTGAACTAGCTCCATCAGTATCACCAACTATGCTTGTTTTGTATGCATTTCTGATCCACACCCCTGCCTGGTGATTCTCGGTCAATGAGTCTGAGTTGGGGTGGAACGTGGGAAACAAATTTTTAAACAAGCTCTTTAGGTGATTAAATGGCTCAAGTCATCCTAACACCACACTTTGAGAGCACTGTCATAGAGTAAAGGAATGACAGAGACGTTTCATCATACATGTATGTATAAATGCATTTTATTTTTACTCTCTCTCAATTTTTCATGGTGACAGTAAAATTAAGTGACCATAAAATAACACATGCTTTTTAAAAAAGTCTTCTCTAACATATAAATTTCTGCAGTTTTATTAGATTAGAAAGTAAGATGCATTAATTAAAAATTATACAGCACATTCCTCTATGATTAAATCAGATTACATAATGAGGTTGTAATTCAGAATTTAGAAAGTAGTAGTCAAGTTGAGGACAAGCCCATCTCATTAAATAGTTCCTCCTTGGTTATGAGTTAATAATCAGAGCTTAAATCCTTTTGATTCTAAAACAAGTTTCACTTACAGGGCCTTTTAGAGAGATTTGTGAGAACTCCTCTCCTTGTTTCATTGATCAGAATAAGTTAAAAATATATGGGGCAGTTCATTTTTCACATGTTTTTACTATTTTAAAGAGAAAATTTCTATCTGGGAAAATTAGCCCTTTAATTACCAATACAACCTCTCATTGTCTGTGTGTGTACTCTATAGACAGACATCTATTTATTGCTCATTTCTACACAAAAATTTTTATCATTGAAACTAATAAACCATGTTTGTAGCTTTATCTGAGAAGATAGTACAAGTTTTCTTGTGAGATGTAAGAAATAAAACATTTTGTTTCTAGTATTGCACAAATACTACTGTTTAGCCTTACAGACTTTTGCTTATTTAAAATACATTATAGGAATTCAAAATTACTGCCTTTTCAATGGCAATAATTTACACCTTGTGGTTCTTACATAAATTATATTATCTAAAAATTTGTGTGGAAATATTCAGATTGCCCAGAGTAAAACAATTGTGCTTCCAGATGAATCAAAATGACTGTTTCAGTGAAAACTGATAGTGGCATATACGCAAATTAGAATGTAAAAGGTATTAAAAAGTTACAGACCTTGACAAAATTTTATAGTTGAAAGTTTTTATTCAGTGAGTCTATTACGTCAAACTTCTGAATTTTTGATATCCTACAAACACGAATGAATCTTTATCCTCATAACTGAGTTATGTTCTGCTTAAGTAGAGGGTTTGCCCAAATTATGACCAAGCTTGACAAAGGGATCTATTCTCAAAACTAGATTGGAAAGTTGCCACTGTGACACTCTAGTAAAACAGTAGAATTACAGTAAAAGAAACAATACCCTTTTCTTTCCATTTGATGACATGGGTCAATCTGGATAATTTGGGAACTGTGACAAAACTAGAAATGGCTTGTAAGTGCATAATTTGGAGATTCCATATGTTTAATAGTTTGTGAGATAAAATAAATGCATATGTAGAAAAGACTATAATCAGTTCATTAACTCCACCTTTATGATTCTTTTTAAATTTATTTTTTAATTGAAGTATAATTTACATATATTAATTTCAATTGGATGACATAATGATTCAATTATTTGCATAGATTGTGAAATGATCACCAGAAAATCTCTAGTTAATATCCATCACCATACATAAAGATTTTTTTCTTTTGATAAGAATTTTTCTTTAAACATTTTTATTGGAGTATAATTGCTTTACAATGGTGTGTTTCTGCTTTATAACAAAGTGAATCAGCTATACATATACATATATCCCCGTATCTCCTCCCTCTTGCGTCTCCCTCCCACCCTCCCTATCCCACCCCTTTAGGTGGTCACAAAGCACCGAGCTGATCTCCCTGTGCTATGTGGCTGCTTCCCACAAGGTATCTGTTTTACATTTGGTAGTGTATATAGGTCCATGCCACTCTCTCACTTCGTCCCAGCTTAACCTTCCCCCTCCCTGTGTCCTCAAGTCCATTCTCCATGTCTGCATCTTTATTCCTGTGCTGCCCCTAGGTTCATCAGAACCATCTTTTTTTTAATTTTTAGATTCCATATATATGTGTTAGCATACGGTATTTGTTTTTCTCTTTCTGATTTACTTCACTCCATATGACAGACTCTAGGTCCATCCACCTCACTAAAAATAACTCAATTTTGTTTCTTTTTATGGATGAGTAATATTCCATTGTATATATGTGCCACATCTTCTTTATCCATTCATCTGTCGATGGACACTTAGGTTGCTTCTGAGTCCTGACTATTGTAGATAGAGCTGCAATGAACACTGTGCTACGTGACTTTTTGAATTATGGTTTTCTCAGGGTATATGCCTAATAGTGGGATTTCTGGGTCATACAGTAGTTCTATTTTTGGTTTTTTAATGAACCTCCATAATGTTCTCCATAGTGGCTGTATCAATTTACATTCCCACCAACAGTGCAAGAGGGTTCCCTTTTCTCCACACCCTCTCCAGCATTTATTGTTTGTAGATTTTTCGATGATGGCCAGTCTGAATGGTATGAGGAGATACCTCATTGTAGTTTTGATTTGCATTTCTCTAATGATTAGTGAGGTTGAGTATTCTTTCATGTGTTTGTTGGCTGTCTGTATATCGTCTTTGGAAAAATGTCTATTTAGGTCTTCTCCCATTTTTGGATTAGGTTGTTTGTTTCTTTGATATTGAGCTGCATGAGCTGCTTGTAAATTTTGGAGGTTAGTCCTTTGTCAGTTGCTTCATTTGCAAATATTTTTGCCCATTCTGAGGGTTGTCTTTTCGTCTTGTTTATGATTTCCTTTGCTGTGCAAAAGCTTTGAAGTTTCATTAGTTCTCATTCGTTTATTTTTGTTTTTATTTCCATTTCTCTAGGAGGTGGGTCAAAAAGGATCTTGCTGTGATTTATGTCATACAGTGTTGTGTCTATGTTTTCCTCTAAGAGTTTTATAGTGTCGGGCCTTACATTTAGGTCTTTAATACATTTTGAGTTTATTTTTGTATATGGTGTTAGGGAGTGTTCTAATTTCATTCTTTTACATGTAGCTGTCCAGTTTTCCCAGCACCACTTATGGAAGAGGATGTCTTTACTCCATTGTATATCCTTGCCTCCTTTATCAAAGATAAGGTGACCATATGTGCATGGGTTTACCTCTGGGCTTTCTACCCTGTACCATTGATCTATATTTCTGGTTTTGTGCCAGTACCATACTGTCTTGATTACTGTAGCTTTGTAGTATAGTCTGAAGTCAGGGAGCCTGATTCCTCCAGCTCCATTTTTCATTCTCAAGATTGCTTTGGCTATTCGGGGTCTTTTGTGCTTCCATACAAATTGTGAAATTCTTTTGTTCTAGTTTTGTGAAAAATGCCATTGGTCATTTGATAGGGATTGCATTGAATCTGTAGATTGCTTTGGGTAGTATAGTCATTTTCACAATATTGATACTTCCAATCCAAGAACATGGTATATACATCTTTCCATCTGTTGGTATCATCTTTAATTTCTTTCATCAGTGTCTTATAGTTTTCTGCATACAGGTCTTTTGTCTCCTTAGGTAGGTTTATTCCTAGGTATTTTATTCTTTTTGTTGCAATGGTAAATGGGAGTGTTTCCTTAATTTCCCTTTCAGATTTTTCATTATTGGTGTATAGGAATGCAAGAGATTTCTGTGCATTAATTTTGTATCCTGCTACTTTACCAAATTCATTGATTAGCTCTAGTAGCTTTTGGTAGCATCTTTAGGATTCTCTAAGTATAGTATCATGTCATCTGCAAACAGTGACAGCTTTACTTCTTTTTTTCTGATTTGGATTCCTTTTATTTCTTTTTCTTCTCTGATTGCTGTGGCTAAAACTTCCAAAACTATGTTGAATAATAGTGGTGAGACTGGGCAACCTTGTCTTGTTCCTGATCTTAGTGGAAATGGTTTCAGTTTTTCACCATTGAGGATGATGTTGGCTGTGGGTTTCTCATATATGGCCTTTATTATGTTGAGGAAATTTCCCTCTATGCCTACTTTCTAGAGGATTTTTATCATAAATGGGTGTTGAATTTTGTCAAAAGCTTTTTTGCATCTATGGAGATGATCATATGGTTTTCCTCCTTCAATTTGCTAATATGGTGTATTACATTGATTTGCCTATATTGAAGAATCCTTGCATTCCTGGGATAAAGGACACTTGATATGGTATGATCCTTTTAATGTGCTGTTGGATTCTGTTTGCTAGTATTTTGTTGAGGATATTTGCATCTATCTTCATCAGTGATATTGGCCTGTCATTTTCTTTCGTGATACCTTTGTCTGGTTTTGGTATCAGGGTGATGGTGGCCTCGTAGACTGGCTTTGGGAGTGTTCCTCTCTCTGCTATATTTTGGAAGAGTTTGAGAAGAATAGGTGTTAGCTCTTCTCTAAATGTTTGATAGAATTCGCCTGTGAAGCCATCTGGTCCTGGGCTTTTCTTTGTTGGAAGATTTTTAATCATAGTCTCAATTTCTGTGCTTGTGATTGGTCTGTTTATATTTTCTGTTTCTTCCTGGTTCAGTCTTGGAAGGTTGTGCTTTTCTAAGAATTTGTCCATTTCTTCCATGTTGTCCATTTTATTGGCATAGAGTTGCTTGTAGTAATCTCTCATGATCCTTTGTATTTCCACAGTGTCAGTAGTTACTTCTACTTTTTCATTTCTGATTCTACTGATTTGAGTCTTCTCCCTTTTCTTCTTGATGAGTCTGGCTAATGGTTTATCAATTTTGTTTATCTTCTCAAAGAACCAGCTTTTAGTTTTATTGATCTTTGCTACTGTTTTCTTCATTTCTTTTTCATTTATTTCTGATCTGATCTTTATGATTTCTTTCCTTCTGCTAACTTTGGGGTTTTTTTGTTCTTTCTCTAATTGCTTTAGGTGTAAGATTAGGTTGTTTATTTGAGATGTTTGTTTCTTGAGGTAGGATTTTATTGCTATAAACTTCCCTCTTAGAACTGCTTTTGCTGCATCCTATAGGTTTTGGGTTGTCGTGCTTTCATTGTCATTTGTTTCTAGGTATTTTTTGATTTCCTCTTTGATTTCTTCAGTGATCTCTTGGTTATTAAGTAGTGTATTGTTTAGCCTCCATGTATTTGTATTTTTTACAGATTTTTTCCTGTAATTGATATCTCGTCTCATAGCGTTGTGGTTGGAAAAGATACTTGATACAATTTCAGTTTTCTTAAATTTACCAAGGCTTGATTTGTGACCCAAGATATGATCTATCCTGGGGAATGTTCTATAAGCACTTGAGAAGAAAGTGTAATCTGCTGTTTTTGGATGGAATGTCCTATAAATGTCAATTAAGTCCATGTTGTTTAATGTATCATTTAAAGCTTGTGTTTCCTTACTTATTTTCGTTTTGGATGATCTGTCCATTGGTGAAAGTCGGGTGTTAAAGTCCCCTACTATGATTGTGTTACTGTCGATTTCCCCTTTTATGGCTGTTAGCATTTGCCTTATGTATTGAGGTGCTCCTATGCTGGGTGCATAAATATTTACAATTGTTATATCTTCTTCTTGGATTGATCCCTTGATCATTATGTAGTGTCCTTCTTTGTCCCTTGTAATAGTCTTTATTTTAAAGTCTCTTTTGTCTGATATGAGAATTGCTACTCCAGCTTTCTTTTGATTTCCATTTGCATGGTATCTCTTTTTCCATCCCCTCACTTTCAGTCTGTATGTGTCCCTAGGTCTGAAGTGCGTCTCTTGTAGACAGCATATATAGATGGGTCGTGTTTTTGTATCCATTCAGTGAGCCTGTGTCTTTTGGTTGGAGCATTAATCCATTCACATTTAAGGTAATTATCGATATTTATGTTCCTATTACCATTTTCTTAATTGTTTTTGGTTTGTTATTGTAGGTCTTTTCCTCCTCTTGTGTTTCCTGCCTAGAGAAGTTCCTTTAGCATTTGTTGTAAAGCTGGTTTGGTGGTGCTGAATTCTCTTAGCTTTTGCTTGTCTGTAAAGCTTTCGATTTCTCCATTGAATCTGAATGAGATCCTTGCTGGGTAGAGTAACCTTGATTGTAGGTTTTTCCCTTTCATCACTTTAAATGTCCTGCCACTCTCTTCTGGCTTGCAGAGTTTCTGCTGAAAGTTTAGCTGTTAACCTTATGGGGATTCCCTTGTGTGTTACTTATTGTTTTTCCCTTGCTGCTTTTAATATTTTTTCTTTGTATTAAATTTTTGATAGTTTGATTAATATGTGTCTTGGCATGTTTCTAGTTGGATTTATCCTGTATAGGACTCTCTGTGCTTCCTGGACTTGATGAGCTATTAGCTATTTCCTTTCCCATATTAGGGAAGTTTTCAACTATAATCTGTTCAAATATTTTCTCAGTCCCTGTCTTTTTCTCTTCTTCTTCTGAGACCCCTATAATTCGAATGTTGGTGCATTTAATGTTGTCCCAGAGGTCTCTGAGACTGTCCTCAATTCTTTTCATTCTTTTTTCTTTATTCTGCTCTGCAGTAGTTATTTCCACTATTTTATCTTCCAGGTCACTTATCCGTTCTTCTGCCTCAGTTATTCTGCTATTGATTCCTTCTAGAGAATTTTAAATTTCATTTATTGTGTTGTTCATCATTGTTTGTTTGCTCTTTACTTCTTCTAGGTCCTTGTTAAACATTTCTTGTATTTTCTCCATTCTATTTCCAAGATTTTGGATCATCTTTACTATCAGTACTCTGAATTCTTTTTCAGGTAGACTGCCTATTTCCTCTTCATTTGTTTGGTCTGGTGGGTTTTTATCTTGCTCCTTCATCTGCTGTGTGTTTCTCTGTCTTCTCATTTTGCTTAACTTACCTTGTTTGGGGTTTCCTTTTCACAGGCTGCAGGTTCGTACTTCCCATTGTTTTTGGTGTCTGTCCCCAGTGGGAAAGGTTGGTTCAGTGGGTTGTGTAGGCTTCCTGGTGGAGGGGACTGGTGCCTGTGTTCTGGAGGATGAGGCTGGATCTTGTCTTTCTGGTGGGCAGGACCACGTCCAGTGGTGTGTTTTGGGGTGTCTGTGACCTTATTATGATTTTAGGCAGCCTCTGTGCTAATGGGTGGGGTTGTGTTCCTGTCTTGCTAGTTGTTTGTCATAGGGTGTCCAGCACTGTAGCTTGCTGGTTTTTGAGTGGAGCTGGGTCTTAGCGTTGAGATGGCGATGTCTGGGAGAGCTTTCGCTATTTAATATTACGTGGAGCTGGGAGGTCTCTGGTGGACAAATGTCCTGAACTTGGCTCTCCCACCTCAGAGGCACAGGCCTGACACCCGGCCGGAGCACCAAGACCCTGTCTGCCACACGGCTCAGAAGAAAAGGGAGAAAAAATAAATAAATAAAAAAAATAAAGTTATTAAAATAAAAAATAATTATCAAAAATAAAAAAAAAGAAAGAAGAGAGCAACCAACCCAAAAAACAAATCCACCAAAAATGGACAGACAGAACCCTCGGGCAAATGGTAAAAGCAAAGCTATACAGACAAAATCACACAAAGAAGCATACACGTACACACTCACAAAAAGAGAAAAAGGAAAAATATATATATATCATTGCTCCCAAAGTCCACCGCCTCAATTTTGGGATGATTCACTGTCTATTCAGGTATTCTGCAGTTGCAGGGTACGTCAAGTTGATTGTGGAGATTTAATCCGCTGCTCCTGAGGTTGCTGGGAGAGATTTCCCTTTTTCTTTGTTCGCACAGCTCCCAGGGTTTAGCTTTGGATTTGGACCCGCCTCTCTGTGTAGGTCTCCTGAGGGCATCTGTTCTTCGCTCAGACAGGACGGGGTTAAAGTAGCAGCTGAATAGGGGGCTCTGGCTCACTCAGGCCGTGGGGAGGGAGGGGTACAGAATATGGGGCGAGCCCGCGGTGGCAGAGGCCAGCGTGATGTTGCAACTGCCTGAGGCATGCCGTGTGTTCTCCTGGGTAAGTTGTCCCTGGATCATGGGACCCTGGCAGTGGCGGGCTTCACAGGCTCCCGGGGGTGGGGGGAGGTGTGGACAGTGCCCTGTGCTTGCACACAGGTTTCTTGGTGGCTGCAGCAGCAGCCTTAACGTTTCATGCCCGTCTTTGGTGTCCACGCTGATAGCTGCGGCTCGTGCCTGTCTCTGGAGCTCGTTTAGGCAGTGCTCTCAACCCCCTCTCCTCGTGCATCCCAAGACAATGTTTTCTTGCCTCTTAGGCAGTTCCAGACTTTTTCCCGGATTCCCTCACGGCTAGCTGTGGCACACTAGCCCCCTTCAGGCTGTGTTCATGCAGTCAACCCCAGTCCTCTGCCTGGGATCTGACCTCCGAAGCCCGAGCCTCAGCTCCCAGCCCCCACCCTCCCCCACAGGTGAGCAGACAAGCCTCTCGGGCTGGTGAGTGCTGGTCGGCACCGGTCCTCTGTGTGGGAATCTCTCCACTTTGCCTCCTGTATCCCTGTTGCTGCACTCTCCTCCATAGCTCCAAAGCTTCCCACCACCACCCCTGTCTCTGCCAGTGAAGGGGCTTCCTAGTGTGTGGAAACTTTTCCTCCTTCACACCTCCCTCCCAGTGGTGCAGGTCTCGTCCCTATTCTTTTGTCTCTGTTTTTTTCTTTTTTCTTTTGCCCTACCCAGGTACATAGGGAGTTTCTTGCCTTTGGGGAAGTCTGAGGTCTTCTGCCAGCATTCAGTAGGTGTTCTGTAGGAGTTGTTCCACATGTATATATATTTCTGATGTGTTTGTGGGGAGGAAGGTGATCTCCATGTCTCACTCCTCCGCCATCTTGAAGGTCCCAAGAATTTTTAAGATTTACTCTCCTACCGACTTTTGAATAATGCAAAATGATATTAATAAGTATAGTCACCATGCTGTACATTACATCACCATAACTTATTTACTTTTAACTGGAAGTTTGTATTTTTTGATTCCCTTCATCCATTTTACCCAACCGTGACCCTCTGCCTATGGCAACCACAAACATGTTATCGGTATTTATGAACTTGGTTAGTTGATTTTTTTTTTTTTTAGATTCTACATATAAGTGAAATCCTATTTGGCTTTCTCTGTCTGATCTGTCTGACTTATCGCACTTAGCATAATGCCCTCAATATCCATGCATGTTGTCGCAAACATCAAGATTTCATTCTTTTTATGGCTGAATAATATTCCTGTGTGTGTGTGTGTGTGTGTGTGTGTGTGTGTATTTTTATCCTTTCATATATCAATGGACACATACGTTTCCTATATCTTGGCTACTGTAATTAATGCTGCAATGAACATCGGGGTGCATGTATCTTTTTGAGTTAGTGCTTCATTTTCTTTGGATAAAGATTCAGACATGGAGTTTCTGGATCATATGCTAGTTCTGTTTTTAATTTTTTCAGGAACCTCCATACTGTTTTCTATAGAGGCTGTACCAATTTACATTCCTACCAACAGTGCACAGGGGGTTCCCTTTTCTCTATATCCTTGCCAACACTTGTTATTTCTTCTCTATTTGATAATAACCATTCTAACAAATGTGCAGTTATATCATTGCAGTGTTGATCTGCATTTCCCTGATTAGTGATGTTGAACATCTTTTCATGTATCTGTTGGACATGTGTATGTCGTCTTTGGAAAAATGTCTATTCAGATCCTCTGCCCATTTTTAACTGAATTGTTTGGGGGTATTTTTTGCTCTTGAGTTGTGTAAGTTATTTATATAGTTTGGATATTAACCCTTTATTTGACATGATTTGAAAATATTTTCTCCCGTTCCACAGGTTATCTTTTCACCTCTTGATGGTTTCTTTGCTATGTGGTAGCTTTTTACTTTGATGTACTCCAACTTCTTTATTATATCTTTTAATGTCAAATCCAGAAAATGATTTCCAAGATTGATGTTAAGAGCTTTACTGCCTATATTTCCTTCTAAAAGTTTGGTTTCAGGTCATACGTTCAATCCATTTAATTTTTGTGTGTGGTGTAAGAGAGTGGTCCAATTTCATTCTTTTATATGTGACTGTACAGTTTTTCCAACACCATTTATTAAAGAGACTATCCTTTCCCCATTGTATATTCTCTGGTAATTTGTCATAAGTTAATTGACGATATACGTGTGCGTTTATTTCATGGGCTTTCTATTCTGTTCCACTGATCAATATGTCTGTTTGTATGCTGAAAGCATACTGTTCTTATTACCATAGCTTTGTAATACAGTTTGAAATCAGGGCGCACAATGCCTCCAGCTGCAATACAGTTTGCAATCAGGGAGCACAATGCCTCTTCTTCTTTGTAAAGATTGCTTTGGCTCTTCAGGATCTTTTGTGGTTCCATACAAATTAGAGAATTGTTTTTTCTATTTCTATGAAAAATGCCATAGGAATTTTAATAGGGACTGCACTGAATCTGTTGATTGCTTTGGGTAGTATGGACATTTTAACAATATTAATTCTTCCAATCCACAAGCACAAAATATCTACTTAATGTGTCTTCTTCAATTTCTTTTCTCAATGTCTTACAAGTTTACAGTGTATAGGTCTTTCACTGCCTTGGTAAAATTTATTCGTAGGTATCTTATTTATATTATGAAATGGTACATCAGACTGTTTTCTTAATTTCTCTTTCTGATAGCATTCTCTTTCTGTTATTAGCATACAGAAATACAATAGATTTCTGGATGTTGATTTTTCATCCTGTAGCTTTAGTGAAATCCTTTACCAGATTTTAGGTGGACTCCTTAGGATTTGGGTTATATAGTACCATATCATCTGCATAGTTTTACTCCTTCCTTCCCAATTTGGATGCCTTTTATTTCTTATTCTTGTCTAATTGCTCTGGGTAGTACTACCAATATTATATTGAATAAAAGTGGCAAAAGTGGGCATGCTGGTCTTGTTCCTGATCTTAGAGGAATTGTGTTTAGCATTTCCCACTGAGTATGATGTTAGCTGTAGGCTTGTCATATATGGTCTTTATTATGTTGAGGGACGTTCCCTCTTCACCCACTTTGATAAGAATTTTTATCGTAAATAGATGTTTAATTTTATCAGATGCTTTTTCTGCATTCATCAAGATAATCATATGATTTTTATCTTCTGCTTTGTTAATGTCATGTATCACATTGATTTTTGCAAATAGTGAACCATCCTTGCATTACTATAATAAATTCCAGTTGATCACAGTGTTTTATTGTTTTAATGTACTGTTGAATTTGGCTTGCTTATGTTTTATTGAGAATGTTTGCATCTGTGTTTATTAGGGATATTGGCCTGTAATTTTCTTTTCTTGTGGTATCCTCTGGTTTTGGTACCAGGGTAATGCTGGTCTCATAAAATAAATTTGAAAGTGTTTCCTCCTCTTCTATGTTTTGGATAAGTTTGAAATGGATTGGTATTAATTCTTCTTTGAATATTTGGTAGAATTTGCTAGTGAAGTTGCCTAGTTTTTCTAGGAAGTTTTAAAATTACTGATTCAATCTCTTCACTAATAATCAGTCTATTGAGATTTTCTATTTCTTCCTTAGTCTTTGAAGTCTGTATGTCTTTAGGAATTAATCCATTTACTTTAGGTTATCCAATTTGTTGTAATATAATTATTCATAGTCTCTTATGATCCTTTGTATTTCTGTGGTATCAGTTGTAATATCTCCTGTTTCATTTCTGATTTTGAGTCCTCTCTCTTGATTTCTTGATAAGTCAAGCTAAAGGTCTGTCAATTTTATGTAATCTTTCAAAGAACAAGCTTTTGGTTTGATTGATCTTTTCGATTGTCTTTTTACTATTTCATTTATTTCTGCTCCGATCTTTATTTCCATACTTCTACTAGAACTTTATTTATAATTATTTCTCTAGTTTCTTGAGGTGTAAAGTTAAATTGAGATTTTTCTTTTTTCTTGTGGTAAGCATTGATTCCATCTTAGAATTGTTTTTGCTGCATCCCACAAGTTTTTGTATGGTATATTTACATTTCCTTTTGTCTAATGGAATATTTTGATTTTGCTTTTGATTTCTTCATTGAACCATTGTTCAGTAACATGTTGCTTACATTCCACATATTTGTGAATTTTACACTTTTCTTTTTATAATTTATTTGTAGTTTCATACCATTGTGTTCGGAAAAGACACTTGATATGATTTCTTTTTTTCACTGAAGTACAGCTGGTGTACAATATTGTATAAGTAACAGGTGTACAATATAGTGGTTCACAATTTTCAAAGGTTATACCACATTTATAGTTCTTATAAAATATTGGCTATATTCCCCGTGTTTTACAATATATCCTTGTAGCTCATTTTATACATAATACTAAATACTTCTTAATCCCCTACCTCTATCTTATCCCACCCCCTTCCCTCTCCCCACCGATAACCACTAGTTTGTTCTATATGTCTGGGAGTCTGCTTCTTTTTTGTTATATTCACTAGTTTGTATTTTTTAGATTCTACATTTAAGTGATATCATACAGTATTTGACATTCTGACTTATTTCACTTAGCATGATGCCCTCCAAATCCATCCATGTTATTGCAAATGGCAAAATTTCATTCTTTGCATGGCTGAGTAGTATTCCATTGTATATATATACCACAACTTCTTTATACATTCACCTGTTTATGGACACTTAGGTTGCTTACATATCCTGGCAATTGTAAATAATGCTGCTATGAACAGTGGGGTACACGTATCTTTTCAAGTTACTATTTTCAGATATATACCCAGGAGTGAAATTGCTGGGTCATAGGGTAGTTCTACTTTTAGTTTCTTGAGAAGACTCCAGACTGTTTTTAACAGTGGGTGCACAAATTTACACTCCCAGAAACAGCGGACCAGTGTTCCCTTTTCTCCACATCTTTGGCAGCATTTCTCTGTGTTCTTTTTTTTTAATATATAAATTTATTTATTTATTTATTTTATTTTTGGCTGCATTGGGTCTTCATTGCTGCATGCGGGCTTTCTCCAGTTGCCGCGAGCAGGGGGCTACTCTTCATTATGGTGCACATGCTTCTCATTGCGATGGCTTCTCTTGTTGTGGAGCATTGGCTCTAGGTGCGTGGGCTTCAGTAGTTGTGGCACATGGGCTCTGTAGTTGTGGCTCACAGGCTCTAGAGCACAGGCTCCGTAGTTGTGGCACACAGGCTTAATTGCTCCACGGCATGTGGGATCTTCCCAGACCAGGGCTCGAACCCGTGTCCCCTGCATTGGCAGGCATATTCTTAACCACTGAGCCACCAGGGAAGTCCTTTGTGTTCTTTTTGATGATAGCCATTCTGATAGGTGAGAGTGATATCTTGTTGTACTTTTGATTTGCATTTCCCTTATGATTAGTAATGTTGAGCATCTTTTCATGTGCCTGTTGGCCACCTGCAAGTCCTCTTTGGAGAAATGCCTATGGAGATCTTCTGCCCATTTTTTAAGTGTTTTTTTTTTTTTTTAATGTGGAGTTCTATGAGTTGTTTATATATTTTAAATATTAACCCCTTATATCATTTGCAAATGTTTTCCACCATTCAGTAGGTTGTCTTTTCATTGTATCAGTGGTTTCCTTTGCTGTGCAAAATTTTTAGGTTTAATTAGGTCCCATTTGTTTATTTTTGCTTTGTTTTCTTTTACCTTAAGAGAGAGATCGAAAAAAATACTGCTAGGATTTCTGTCAAACAGTGTTTTCCCTATGTTCTCTTCTAGGAGTTTTATGGTTTCCAGTCTTACCTTTAGGTCTTTAATCCATTTTGAGTTTAATTTTGTATATGGTGTTAGAGATTGTTCTAATTTCATTCTTTTAAATGTAGCAGTCCAGTTTACCCAGTGTCACTTATTGAAGAGACTGTGTTTCCTTCATTGTATATTCTTGCCTTTTTGTCATATATTAATTGATGCTAAGTGCATGGGTTTATTTCTAGGCTCTGAATTCTGTTCCATTGATCTATGTATCTGTTTTTGTGCCAGTACCATACTGTTTTTGATTACTGTAACTTTGCAGTGAACTCTGAAGTCAGGGACTGTGACTCCTAAAGCTCTGTTCTTCTTTCTCAAGATTGTTTTGGCTATTCAGGGTCTTTTGTATTTCCATACAAATTTTAAAATTATTTATTCTAGTTCTGTGAAAAGTGCCATTGATATTTTGATAGGGATTGCACTGAATCTGTAGATTGCCTCAGTATTATGGTCATCTTAACAATATTAATTCTTCCAATCCAAGAACATGGTATACCTTTCCTTCTGTTTTTGTCATCTTCAATTTCTTTCATCAGTTTCTTAGTTTTCAGAGTACAGATCATTTACTTCCTTAGGTAGGTTTATTCCTAGGTATCTTATTCTTTTTGATGGGATGGTAAATGGGACTGTTTCCTTGATTCCTCTTTCTGACAGTTCATTGTTAGTGTACAGAAATGCAACAGGATCTGTATAGTAATTTTGTATCCTGCAACTTTACTGAATACATTGATGAGCCTTAGTAGTTTTCTGGTGGAGTCTTTGTAATTTTCTGTGTATAGAATTATGTCATCTGCAAACAGTGACAGTTTTACTTCTTCCTTTCCAATTTGGATTCTTTATTTTTCTTGTATGACTGCTGTGGCCAGGACTCACAATACTGTGTTGAATAAAAGTGGTGAGAGTGGGCATCCTTCTCTTGTTCCTGATGTTAGAGGAAATGCTTTCAGCTTTTCACTGTTGAGTATGATGTTAGCTGTGGGTTTATCATATATGGCCTTAATTATGCTAAGTAATGTTCCCTCTATGGCCACTTTCTGGAGAGTTTTTATCATAAACTGATATTGTATTTTGTCAAAAGTGGTTTCTGCATCTAATGAGATGATTATGTGGTTTTTATTCTTCATTTTGTTAATATGGTGTATTACATTGACTAATTTGTGAATATTGAAAAATCCTTGCATCCCTGGGATAAATCCCACTTGATCGGGGTGTTTGATCCTTTTAATGTATTGTTGGATCTGGTTTGCTAATATTTTGTTGAAGATTTTTGCACCTATGTTTATCACTGATATTGGTCTGTAATTTTCTTTCCTTTTTTTTTTTTTTTTTAATATCTTTGTCTAGTTTTGGCATTAGAGTGATGCTGGCCTCACAGAAGGAGTACACAAGTGTTCCTTCCTCTGCAATTTTTAGGAATAGTTTCAGAAGGACAGGTGGTAACTCTTCTCTAAATGTTTGGTAGAATTTACCTGTGAAGCTATCTGGTCCTGGACTTTTGTTTGTTGGGTGTTTTTAAATTAATGATTCAATTTCATTACTGGTCACTGGTCTCATATATTCTATTTTTTCCTGGCTCAGTCTTGGGAGAGTATACATTTGTAAGAATTTGTCCATTTCTTCTAGGTTGTCCATTTTCTTGGCATATAGTTGTTCACAGTAGTCTCAGGATCTTTTGCATTTCTGTGTCAGCTGTAACTTTCCCTTTTCATTTCTGATTTTATTGTTTTGGGCACTCCTTTGTCTTCATGAGTCTCAGTATAGGTTTATCAATTTTATTTCTTTTCAAAGAAACAGCTTTTAGTTTCATTGATCTTTTCATTTGTTTTAGTTTCTACTGCTCTGATCATTATGATTTCTTTCCTTCTATCAATACTATCTTTGGGTTTTCTTTGTTGTTCTTTCTGTAGTTGCTTTAGATGTAAGGTTAGGTTGTTTATTAGAGGTTTTTCTTGTTTCCTGAGGTAAGCTTCTACTGCTATACACTTCCCTCTTAGAAACGTTTTGCTGAAACCCATAGGTTTTTGATCGTTCTGTTTTTGTTCTGTTTTCCTTTTCATTTGTCTCTAAGTATTTTTTTATTTCCTCTTTGATTTCTTCAGTGATCCATTGGTTGTTTAGTAGCATATTGTTTAGCCTCCACATGTCTGTGTTTTTTTCTTTTACAGTTTTTTTTTTTTTCTTGAGGTTGATTTCTTATCTCATAGTATTGTGGTCAGAAAAGATGCTTTATATGATTTCAATTTTCTTAAATTTAGCGAGGCTCACTTTGTGGCCCAGCATATGATCAATCCTGGAAAATGTTCCATGTGCACTTGAGAAGAATGTGTATTCTCCTGCCTTCAGATGGAATGCTCTATAAATATCAGTTAAGTCCCTCTGGTCTAATGTGACATTTAAGGCCTGTGTTTCCTTATTGATTTTCTGTCTGGATAATCTGTCCATTGATGTAAGTGGGGTGTTAAAGTCCCCCACTATTACTGTGTTACTGTCGATTTCTCCTTTAATGGCTGTTAGCATTTGCCTTATATGTTGAGGTGCTCCTATGTTGGGTGCATATATATTTACAATTGTTATATCTTCTTCTTGGATTGATCCCTTGATCATTATGTAGTGTCCTTTTTTGTCTCTTGTAAGAGTCTTTAAAGTCTATATTGCCTGATATGAGTATTGCTCCTCCAGCTTTCTTTTGATTGTCATTTACAATGGAATACCTTTTTCCATCCCCTCACTTTCAGTCTGTCTTTTGGTTGAAGCGTTTAATCCATTTCCATTTAAGGTAATTATTGATATGTACATTCTTGTTGCCATTTTGTTCATTCTTTTGGATTTGTTTTTGTAGGTCTTTTTTCTTCCCTTCCTCTTTTGTTCTCTTGTGATTTGATGACTAACTTTATTTAGTGTTGTGTTTGGATTCCTTTTTCTTTGTGTGTGTGTGTGTGTGTATCCAGTATAGATTTTCAGTTTGCAGTTACCATGAGGTTTTGATGTAATAGTCTATATATATATACAAGGTTGTTTTAAGTTGCTGGCCTTTTAATGTCAAATGCATTTCCAATATCCTGCATTTGTACTCTCCTCATGATTGCTGGTTTTGATATCACATTTGTGTGGTGATAATTTCCTACCTTTACTGTACGTTTTGCTTTTTCCATTCGTAATTTTCTTGTTTCTATTTGTGGCCTTTTCTTTTCCACCTAGAGAAGTTCCTTTAGCATTTGTTGCAAAGCTGGTCTGGTGGTGCTGAATTCCAGGCCAGGGAGCCTGATGTCGGGCTCAAAACTTTCACTCCTGTGAGGGACTTCTGTGATATAATTATTTTCCAGTTTGTGTGTTGCCCATCCAGCAGGTATGGCATTTGATTTTATCACGATTGTGCCCCTCGTACCGTCTCACTGTGGCTTCCTCTCTGTTTTTGGATGTAGGGTATCTTTTTTGGTAGGTTCCAGATTTCTTTTGTCAATGGTTGTCCTTCTACTCTGCCATCTTTTCTCCACCTCTGATCCTGCCTCCAGAGTGGGGAAGATGCATGACCCCTGGCCACCTCCGAGAGGTTGTCCCTGCAAACCCCTCACCTTGTCACCGGACACTACCAGGGCAAGGGTCCCCTGGCTAGGGAATAAAGACCCAGGAGAATGTGGCATGCTGACTAGGTCCCCTCAACCTAAGAGCTGCCTGAACATCCCTCAGGTACACCACAGCAGCCCGTGCATGAGTGTGCTCTCCTGCCATGTCGCTTAGCAACCTGTGAAGCCATCCAGTCTTCCTGACACATCAATTCTTCCCACCCCTGCAGAGTGTAATTTTTTAAAAGATTTTGTTTCCGGGTCGAACCTGCTTTATGCAGCAGCAGGTCTCTTTAGCTCCCACGTTAACCCTTGGGGGAGGATCAAGTCTCCTTTTTTTTTTTTTTTTTCTCCCTTAGAGAGGTTTTACATTTGTTGTGAAGCTTGTTTGGTGATTTGAAGTCTTTTTGCTTTTCCTTGCCTGTAAAGATTTTGATCTGTCCTTCAGTCTGAATGAGAGCCTTGCTGGGTAGGGTATTCTTGGTTGTAGGCTTTTCTATTTCATTGTTTTAAATATATCATGCCACTCCCTTCTGGCCTGCACGGTTTCTGCTGAAAAGTCAGCTGATAACTTTACAGGAGTCCCTTGTATGTTATTTGTTGCTTTTCCCTTGCTGTTTTTAATATTCTCCCTTTATCTTTAATTTTTTGTCATTTTAATTATAGTGTGTCTTGGTGTGTTCTTCTTTGGGTTAATACTTTATGAAACTCTCTGTGCTTCCTGGACTTGGATGACTGTTTCTTTTCCCAGTTTAAGGAAGTTTCCAGCTACTATGTCTTCAATTATGTTCTCAGCCCCCCCCCCCCACCCTTCTCCTTTTGGGACCACTATAATGTGAATATTAGTGCACTGGGTGTCATCCCAAACAGCTCTTAAACTGTCCTCATTCCTTTTTATTCTTCTGTTCAGCATCACTTATTTCCACTACTCTGTCTTCTAGTTTCCTCTGTTTCACTTATCTACTGCTGATTCCTTCTAGTGTATCTTTCATTTTACTTATTGTATTCTAGCTCTCTGGTTGGTTGTTCTTTATATTTTCTAACTGTTTGTTAAAAACTTCTCTCTGTGCATCCATTCTTCTCCCAAGTTCTTTGATCATCTTTATGATCACTAACCTGAACTCCTTCTTTGGTAGACTGCCTGTCTCCACTTCACTTAGTTTTTCTTCTAGGGTTTTATCTTGTTTCTTCATCTGGAATATATTCCTCTGTAGCCTCATTTTGACAAGTTGCTGTTATTTTTATATATCTGGTAGGTTATGTTTCCTAATCTTGGAGAAGTGGCCTTTTGTAGGAAACATCCTGTGTGTCCCAGCAGAGCACTCCCCTCTCGTCACCCAAGCTATATGCTCTAGGGATTACCCCTATGAGGGCTCCATGGGTCCTTCTGTTGTAGTGGGCTGAGTATGTGGGTAATCTGGCAGGTCTGTTTGGCCCCCGATCTGGTTGGTTGCCAGGCCCTGCCTTTTGCAGAGGCTGCCATCTTCTGGTTGGCAGGACTAGGTCACATTGCAGCTAACTAGGGAACCCCAGGGGCCCTGGGACTCATGCTGGATCACCAGAGGGCAGAGTCAAGATCCAGAGGACCCCAGGATTGTTCTCCGCTCACTGGTGGGTGAAGTTATGTTCTGGGCTTAGTGCTGGACTACTGGCAGGGAGAGGTGGGTCTTGGAGTCTGGTTGCAGAACCCAGGGACCTCAGAGCTGGTGTCAGGTCACTGCTGGGTGGGGTGGGGGGAGCAAGTTTCCTGACACGTTGGGTACAGAGTCTGGGGTGTCCTAAAGCATCTGCTGGCCTTCTCGTGGGCAGGGCGAGGGCTCAGCTGGTCTCAGAACAGCATCTGGACAGAGTTCCCAGGATGCGGGATTATCGTTCCCTCGAATCTGGTGTCTACCCCCTAATGGGTGAGGCTGGCTCAGAGCCTACAGCAGGCTTCCTGGAGTGGAGGGCAGGGGCCCAGGGGTTTCTGAGGCTGGTGCCTTCCCATTGGTGGGTAAAGTTGGGTCCTGGGACCTCTGGTGGGCAGGGCTGTGTCTAGAGGCCTGTCTAGAGGTGGCAATGGGCTCAGGAGATCTTTAGGCAGCCTGTCTACTAGTTGCTTGGCCTGAGGCTGTGCCCACCCAGTTAGTAGCTTGGCCTAAGGCACCCCAGCAGTGGTGCCTATAGGCTATTGGGTGGGGCCAGGTCTTGGTACTAATGAGCTAAAGGGAGGATTCCACAACGGTACCTGCCAGCACCAGTATCCACACAGTAGAAGCTCTCAAGAATGGCTGCCTCCAGTGTCTATGTCCCCCAGGGTGAGCTGCAACCAACCCCCGTCTCTCCAGGAGACTCTGCAAGATCAGCAGGCAGGTCTGGCCCATGTTACTATCAAATTACTGCTTTTGCTCTTGGGTGTCAGCATGTGAGATTTTGTGTGTGCCCTTTAAGAGAGAAGACTCTATTTCCCCAGTCTTGTGGGTCTCTGGAAGGAAGCCCACTGGTCTTCGGAGCCAAATGCTCTGGGTTCTTGTCTTTCCAGTGCAGGACCTCTGGGGTTGGGGAGCCTGACATGGGGCTTAAGACTCTCACTACTGTGGAAGAACTTCTGCAGTATAATTATTCACCAGTTTGTGGGTCACCCCTGCCCCAGGGGTATGGACTTGACTATATCACGAGTCTGCCTCTCCTACATGGCTCGTTGTGGTTCCTTCTTTATGTCTTTAGTGGCAGGTCTTCTATGGTAGGTTCCGGTCTTTTTCATTGATGGTTATTCTGAAGATAGTTGTGATTTTGGTGTTTGTGAGAGGAAGTGAGCTTAAGGTCTTTCTACTCTGCCATCTTGGTCAGATCTCTTGGCTGATGGGATTTCAATATTCTTACATTTGTTAAGACTTATTTTGTTGCCTAATATATGATCTACCCTGGAGAATGTTCCATGTGCACTTGAAGAATGTGTATTCTATTCCTTTTGAATAAAATGTTATGTATTATTCTTTCTCTTAATGCTTGTATTTGACTTTTCCTTTCTATGAAGATTCATTTTTAGTCTGTGTTGTTGACATAACCAAGGTTGTAAGATATTCTTTATGTTTCAAATTTTTTTTAAGATTGAAAGTATACTCTGGTGCTTGCTTGGTCAATATGTATACTAAAATTGGAACAGCACAGAGAAGATTAACACAGCTAAAAGTGCAATGAGGGTTCACATGTTTGTGAGTCATTCCCTATTTGTCAGTCTTTGTCTTGGAAGAGATAGGGTTGGGGAAGGAGGATGGCAAAGGAGATTAAAGGGTACTTAACCTCTACCAATTGTATTTTATTTATTTTATTATATAAAACACTGGTGTTAATAAAGTAAATCTTGGTGTGTGAATACGGTCTCTGATTTTTATATTTTAAAGTAGAGAGAAAGTAATCACTATAGCAGTCATTCCATTTCCAAACCTATGAAAATTATCAGAAGTCCATTCCAAGATTTATCCATAAGGATATTCTCTTCAGCATTATTTATAACAAGAAAAAACTGGCAACAATCTAAAATTTGAACAATATAGGAATGGTTAAATAAATTATAGTAGAGTCATGTGATTGTTATATATTTATTTGGACATCTTATGTTCCCTATTAGTTTCTTAATGCTGCTGTAAGAAATGACCACAAACTTAGTGTCTGAAAACAAAACAAATTTATTATCTTACAGTTGTGGAGGTCAGAAGTCTAAAATGGGTCTAAATGTGAAAAATCAAGATGTTGGTAGGGCTGTATTTCTTCTGGGAGATTGTTTTTCCTTGCATTTTTCAGCTTGTGGAGGTTTCTACATTCAGTGGTTCTTGGCCTTTTCCTCACGTCACTCCAACCTTTTGCTTCCATCTTCACATCTTTCTACCACTGACTCTGACCCTCTGACACCCTCTTATAAAGACCCCTGTG
This sequence comes from Balaenoptera borealis, assembly GCF_965194805.1. NCBI lineage: Eukaryota > Metazoa > Chordata > Mammalia > Artiodactyla > Balaenopteridae > Balaenoptera > Balaenoptera borealis. The sequence goes on along the minus strand of NC_138866.1, from coordinate 169,738,434 downwards.
ATTACACCATACCCTCCAGAATAATCCAGTGGAATATACTCATCCCCACATGATTAATCACATCTGCAAAGTCTCTTTTACCATATGAAGTAACATATTCACAGGTCTGGGGACTGGGATGTGGACATCTTTGGGGGACCATTATCCAGCTACCACACTACTTAAGCAAATAAAGGCAGGTGAATATTTAAAGTGTTCAGAATAGTGCCTGGGGGAGTTCCTTGGTAGCATAGTGGTCAGGATTCCGGGCTTTTGTGGCCCAGGTTAAATCACTGGTCCAAGAACTGAGATCCCACACAAGCTGCACAGCATGGCCAAAAAAAAAAAAAGAATAATGCCTGACACAAAACACCATCAATTATGATTTGTAAAATGAATGGGTAGATAGGCATACTTCTCACTGCTTTCACAGTCTAATCTAAACCACTATCATTTCTTACCTGGTTAATTTCCATAGTCTTGTCACAGGCCTCCCTGCTTCTATCCCTGCCCCCATCTACTCTCAGCACAGCAACCAGAGTGATGTGTTGAAAACATAAATCAGATTGTATGCTATGCTGGCCCCTTAATGTTCCTTCATAACACTAGTCGTGTTACCACCTCAGGACCTTTTCACTTGCAGTTACCTCTGCCTGGAATAGTCTTCTCCCAGATATTCATATGTTTCATATCCCCATTTCTTCAAGTCTTTGCTCATATATCACCTCATTGAGGCCTACCTTATGCACTCCATTTAAAATCTCAACTGTTCCATCATTTCTATGTTCCAAATTCTTCTTACTCAGCCTTGTTAATTTTACACAGCACATCACCTTTTAGTATTCTAAATGCTTTATTAATTATGCTTGTATTTTCTCACCCCTTACTGAAATATAGATTCCAAAGGACAAGGAATCTTACATGTTTTGCTTAATGATATATTTTCACTTCCTTGAAAAATGCGTGGCAAATAGAAATCACTCAATAAACAGCTACTGAACAAGTGACTAATAAGATCCTACTATGTGCCACGTTACATCCTAGGCACTAAGATCATATCAGTAAATTTGACAGAGTATCTCCTTTATTGGAACTTGCTTTCAAGTTCTCTAGTCTCTCAAAATCTACTACACTCAAGTCCCCATGTTGATGAGATAGAAGAAAACACTAGATGAGAAGTAGTAAGACTGGAAATTATTAATTAGCCTTGCTTTCTTTACACACCATCCCCACCCTTACCACTCCTATACTTCTGTCCCAATTACTGGGTATTGTTTCACTGCTGTTTGGGAAATTAATTCAAATGGATGTAGTTGTTAATTGTGGGTGCCGAAAAACAAACAAAACAAAACATGGCAATTTGTTTTAAGGGTCACAGAATAAACCAGTGGGAAATTAGAATGTCTCTTTAAACATTCTATCATTTTACAAATATACATATAACATATATGCACATATTCAGATAAAACTGACTCAAAACTAATTAGCCTTTTTCAAAAATTATTTTCTTGTTGACTGTCATTTTTAAGCTGCATTGAGTATAAACCTTTGTCTTAAATGCATCCTTCAGTATGTTACATGGAATCCTGACACAATTATCAGGAGAGTCCTGGCTGAGATTTTTCAATTTATTTTTGCACGACACCACACTACTATCTTCAGAAATAAAGCAAAGCAGGGGAAATCAGTTATTTGTAAGCAGAATTTTTAATCTTTGCTTTACACTTTGCCATTTTCTTTCTATGTATAAAATACTCTTAAATTTTAGAATAAACATGCTGATGCTGCATCATCCCAAACTTTTTTTTTTAATCAGAGAATGCAGGGTCAAAACGCACCAAATGGTTGATATGGAACTTTCTGATCTCGATTATCAGGCTTCCCAAAGATGAGATTAACTAGATAATTTAATGTACTATCCCAAACCATTTTACTTTTTTTTATTACAATGTATATTTTATTGCAATTTACAAGTGTAAACATTTTTTAAAAAAATATTTATTTATTTGGTTGCGCCAGGTCTTAGTTGCAGCACATGGGATCTTCACTGCCACGTGTGGGATCTTTAGTTGCGGCATGAGGGATCTTTAGTTGTGGAAAGTGGGATCTTTAGTTGCGGCATGTGGGAACTTTAGTTGTGGCATGCAAACTCTTAGTTGCAGCGTGTGGGATCTAGTTCCCTGACCAGCAATCAATCCTGGGCTCCCTGCATTGGGAGCATGGAGCCTTAGCCACTGGACCATGAGGGAAGTCCCAACAAGTGTAAACATTTTAAAACACTGAATTTTTAAAATTTCAACTATATGGGTACCATGACCAATCATGTCCTTTTGGTGTTTTAAAACATTCACCAAGACTTTGCTTCACATCTTGTGAGAAAAATATATGCAAGTCCAATTTCTCCTCAAATGCTAATCAACCATTTGAAAATAATGTAATATTTCAAAAGGCATCCATTATTTTATGATTTTTTGCTCTGTGACAATCTACTAATCATTTTTTTCATTATTTGGAGGACTTCATAAAAATAAGATCTGGGAAGACATTTATTTATATTTTTGAAATGTTAGTAAAGTCTAGCTCGCTTCATCATCAACTACAATTTTAGTATTTTCAGATGTAAATAACTTCTGGTTATACTCCCAACTCAATAACATAAATGTTATTACAGTACAATTAACTACTGATTGGGTAAATTTATACTTTTTTACATAGCAATATTTTATAGATTTACATGAAAACTGTGTTTTGCTTGAAAACAGAAATGTTAAACTCCACATACTTTTAAAGAAGTATTTACTAATACCTCTAAATAGCTGATAGTGATGTGTGTGTGTGTTCCTTTCTTCTGTTTCTTCTGTTTCCAGTTTCAACCAAAAGACCTAATTGTAACTTACATGTTCAGAGCAAGCTGCCCAGTACCTCGGAGCATCACTTCATCTTTGATATGCAGATAGTAATTCCTGCCCAACCTCACAGAGGGGTTGTAAAAATGACATAATCTGGTGGCATGTTGTAAACTCTAAAGCAACTGGAGATAAAATATAAGACATTAAGTGCTTACATAAGTCTCCTCAGCTTAAGTGTAACTAAAATGTTCTCTCCCCCACTTTTTCTTCCATATTACCTCTCCTTAGAAAATAGTAGGCCATGTGACACATAAAGACAAGTATTGCATGATTCTCTGAAATAGTCCAACTCATAAAACCAAAGACTAGAATGGTGGTTACCAGGGGCTAGGGGAATGGAGAAATGGGAAGATATTAACCAACAGGAGTGAAGTTTCAGTTAAGTAATAAGATGAATAAACTGTAGAAATCCGCTGTAAAACACTGTTCCTATGGTCAACAATAATGTGCTGTACACTTGAAATTTGTTAAGAAGATAGTCATGTTAAGTATTCCTAACACTATTTAAAAAAAAACTTATTTGGTTGTATGATTCTATTGATATGAAATGTCCAGAATAGGTAAATCTATAGAAATGGAGGTAGATTAGAGGTGACCAGGGGCTGCTGAGGGAAAAATGGGCAGTTAAGTGGTCAGTACAGAGTTTGTTTGGGGTGATGAAAATGTTATGGCAATAGTGATGATTGCACAACACAGTGACCATAATTAATGCCACTGAATTGTACATTTAAGATAAAGTGGTAACTTTTATATTATGTATATTTTACCACAATTAAAAAAAAGAAAGAAAATAGGGGGCCATGAAATTCTGTTTTCTCCCCCTACATCAACAAATAGACCTTAAAAATCATGAATATGCATTTACTCAACAAATATTTATTGAGCGCCAATTTTGAGCTGGCCTTGTTTTAAGGATACCCCAAATGTCTACTGTTTTCCTATGTGGGAATACAGATGTTTTAAGTTAAAGGTATTCACAGATCCTTCTACCTCTAGTGTTAAGTCAAGAACTTCGTAGCTTGATGTTAACTCTTTGCTTAATTTTTTAAGTTGGAGATCAATACCCCCGCTTATTTCTTGCCTCACCCTCACTGTTACTGTGATTTTCACGATGAAGAAAAAAACCACACTGGCTCTATTAAACTCTTGTTCACCACATAGGAAAATACGTTTAGATCATCTTTTTACCACAATTCTCCCAAAATCTACAGTTCTACCTGGTTATTCTGTTGATATCTCAACATCAGTACACCTCACACTGTACTTATCTCCCTTTCCTCACCCCTAAACTGCTCCTTCTGATTTCACTATTTCTATTAACAACAATACCATTCACTGAGGCCCTAGTTTGAGAAGTTTTTGTTTCTGACCTCATACATTTTATTTCTTCTTGTTTCCATTCGACCTCTATTTTGTTCCCCACTTTAAAAATTTCATATTTCAGGCACTTACAAACTTGGGCCTGGATTTTTTATAATTACTAGTAAACCACACTTCTGTCTATGTTGCTTCTTATCCACTCAGTTGCCAGAATAATTTCTTGGAGATGTTATGCTCTTTCCCTCTCAGAAACCTTCACTAGGGTTCAGCCTCCTTGGACTATCATTCAAAGCTATCCTCAGTATTGTACAACTTTTTACCTCTTCTTTCAGTAGCCTTGGAAGTCGATGACTTACTCTGCACGCTAAAACCTGTATTCTTTCTGTCCCTATTTGCTCATGTCATTAACTTTACCCAAAATGTACAGCCAACTCCTTATTACATCTTCATTTCTTATCCTATCCATTATTGAAGACCTAACCCATCACCTTTATGACAGAAACCCTAGCAGAGAATGTGAACTTTATTCTACATGCACATTGCTTCTCAGAAGACAAACGGGGCTTCCCTGTTGGGGTCCGAGAAAATCCCACATGCCACGGAGCAACTAAGCCACAACTACTGAAGCCTGCGTGCCTACAGCCCATGTTCCACAACAAGAGAAGCCACCACAGTGAGAAGCCTGCGCACCACAACGAAAGTAGTCCCCACTCACCACAACTAGAGAAAGCCTGCACACAGCAACAAAGACCCAATGCAGCCAAAAAGACCCAACAGTTTCCATGCCCATGATTTGCTTTTCAGAACTCATGTTTTTTTCTGTTTAATAATGTTGGTACTAAGCTCAGCACATTCATAAGTTGTCCTTATACCTTACAGTGTACAATCAACAGACTACAAATGAAAACAATCATGAGGGAGGATAAAAAGAGTGGAAAGAAGAGTTTTGAGATTCTGACAAAAGAAGTCACTATATAGGATAGAGGAGGAAAAATATGATTTGGGGAGGAAGAAAGGAAATGTATTAAAGCAATAAGTATATTAAAGAAACAAAATGATTCATGTTCTTCTCTTGGCTGTTGGTTTTTGATAGTTTTAATGGCTACTCTGTGTGCTCCCTGGAATTATTTAAAGGCCTTTACAGTGCTAGACAAGTGAAAAGAAACAGACATTCAGCACTGATTGTTGCTTCATTTTCAGGTATAAGTTCTCTGAATTCCTCTCATTCTTGGGAGTTTTCTTGTTTCACTAATTAAAGATAATGAGGATGGTCATGACTTAGTACCATTTTGGTATCTCTGTGTTATAAGGAAATCTATAAATCTTGTTCATTACTTTTTAAATAAAGATCTACTTTAACAATTAACTTACTTTTTCTTTTATATTTCCATTTTTAAAAGTCTTTTTAAGATTTTTAAAAAAATTTTATTGGAGTATAGTTGATTCACAATGTTGTGTTAGTTTCTGCTATACAGCAAAATGAATCAGTTTTACATACACCCTTTTTTTTTTTAAAGATTCTTTTCCCATATAGGCCATTACAGAGTATTGAGTAGAGTTCCCTGGGCTATACCGTAGGTCCTTACTAGTTATCTATTTTATATGTAGCAGTGTTTATGTGTCAGTCCCAGTCTCCCAATTTGTCCCTCCCCCACCTTATCCCTTGGTAACCATTAGTTTGTTTTCTACATTCGTGACTCTTATTTTGTAAATAAGTACATTTGTACCTTTTTTTTTTTTTAGATTCCACATATAAGCAATATCATATGATATTTGTCTTTCTGTGTCTGACTTACTTCACTCAGTATGACAATCTCTTGGTCCATCCATGTTGCTGCAAATGGCATTTTATTCTTTTTCATGGTTAAGTAGTATTCCATTGAGTATACATACCACATCTTTATCCATGCATCTCTTGATGGACACTTATGTTGCTTCCATGTCTTGGTTACTGTAAATAGCGCTATGAAGAATGGGGTGCATGTATCTTTCTGAGTTGGAGTTTTCATCTTTTCTGGATATATGCCCAGGAGTGAGATTGCTGTATCATACGGTAGCTCTATTTTTAGTTTTTAAGCAACCACCATACTGTTTTCCATAGTGGTTGCACTAATTTACATTCCTACCAACAGTGTAGGAGGGTTCCCTTTTCTCCACACCCTCTCCATTATTTATTATTTGTAGACTTTTTGATGATAGTCATTCTGACCAGTGTGAGGTAATACCTCATTATGGTTTTGATTTTCACTTATATAATAATTACCAATGTTGAGCATCTTTTCATGTGCCTGTTGGCCATTTGTATGTCTTCTTTACAGAAATGTCTATTTAGGTGTTATGCCCATTGTTTGGGTTGTTTCTTTCATATGAAGTTGTATGAGCTGCTTGTATTTTTGGAAATTAACACCTGTTGTTTGTATCATTTGAAAATATTTTCAACTAATCCATAGGTTTTCTCTTTGTTTTTTTGATGGCTTCCTTTGTTGTGCAAAAGCTTTTTTTTTTTTTTTTAAGATCCTTATTGGAGTATAATTGCTTTACAGTGTTGTTAGTTTCTGCTATATAACAAAGTGAATCAGCTATATGCATAAGTATATCCCCATATCCCCTCCCTCTTGCATCTCCCTCCTACCCTCCTTATCCCACCCCTCTAGGTGGTTGCAAAGCACTGAGCTGATCTCCCTGTGCTGTGCAGTTGCTTCCCACTGGCTATTTTACATTTGGTAGTGTATATATGTCAATTGTGCAAAAGCTTTTAAGTATGATTAGGTCCCATTTGTTTATTTTTGCTTTTATTTCTTTTGCCTTGGGAGATTGATCTAAGAAAATATTGCTACAATTTATGTCAGAGAATGTTTTGCCTATGTTCTCTTCCAGGAGTTTTATGGTGTCATGTCTTACTTTTAAGGTCTATACACCACTTTAAATTTATTTCTGTATATAGTGGGAGGGAGCATTCTAATTTCACTGATTTACATGAGGCTGTCCAGCTTTCCCAAACCACTTGCTGAAGACACTGTCTTTTCTTCATTGTATACTTTTGTCTCCTTTGTTTAAGATTAATGGACCCTAGTTGTCTGGGTTTATTTCTGAGCTCTCTATTCTGTTCCATTGATCTATATGTCTGTTTTTGTGCCAATACAATGCTGTTCTGATCACTGTAGCTTTGTAGTATTGTCTGAAGTCTGGGAGGGTAATGCCTCTAGCTTTGTTCTTTTTCCTCAGGATTGCTTTGGCAATTATGGGTCTTTTGTGATTCCATATAAATTTTAGGATTATTTTTTGTAGTTGTATGAAAAATGTCACAGGTAATTTGACAGAGATCACATTAAATTTGAACACTGCTTTTGGTAGTATGACCATTTTGACAATATTAATACTTCTAATCAAAGAGCATGAGATATCTTCCCATTTATTTGAATCACCTTCAGTTACCTTTATCAATGTTTTATAGTTCTCATCCTAGAGGTCTCTAACCTCCTTTGTTAGATTTATTCCTGGGTATTTTATTTTTTTGATGCAATTTTGAATGGTATATATATATTTTACTTTCTAATATTTCATTGTTAGTATAAAGAAATGCATGATTTCTGTATATTAATCTTGTGCCCTGCTACCTTGCTGAATTCATTTATTAGTTCTAATAGTTTTGTGTGAAATCTTTAGGGTTTTCTATACATCTGCATATAATGACAATTCTATCTCTCCTTTCAACTTGGATACCTTTAATTTCTTGTGTGCTTGCTGTGGCTAAGAATGCCAATACTGTGTTGAATAGAAGTGGTGACAGTGGGCATCCTTGTCTTGTTCCAGAATTTAGTGGGAAGGCTTTCAGCTTTTCACCCTTGAGTATTATGTTGGCTGTGAGTTCTTCATAAATGGCTTTTATTATGTTGAGATATGTTCCCACTTCAGTGGGAGGTTTTATCTTGAATGGATATTGAATGATATCAAATGCTTTTTCCACAACTATTCAGATGATCATGTGGTTTTTGTCTTTTCTTGTTAATGTGGTGTACCACACCAATTGATTTATGTATGCTGAACCATCCTTGCAACCCTGGAATGAATCCAACTTCATCATGGTGTATAATTCGTTTTATGTATTGTTGGAGTAAGTTTGCTAAAATTTTGTTAAGGATTTTTGCTCCTTTATTCATCAAATATGTTGGCCTGTAATTTTCTTTTTTGTAGTGTCTTTGTCTGGTTTTGGTATCAGGGTGATGGTGGCTTCATATGGTGACTTTAGGAGAGTTCCCTCTGCTTCAGTTTTTTGAAATAGTTTGAGAAAGATAGCTATAAGTTCTTCTTTGTATGTTTGATAGAATTCCCCAGTGAAGCCATACAGTTCTGGACTTTCATTTGTGGGGAGTTTTTTTTTTTTAATTACAGATTCTATTTCACTATTAGTGACCAGTCTGTTCAAATTATTGTTTCTTCTTGACTCAATTTTTGCAGGCTATATGTTTCTAGAAACTTCTGTTTCTTTTAGGTACTCCAATTTGTTGGCATGTAATTTGTTCATAGTATTATCTTATGATTTTTAGTATTTCTGTGATATTGGTTGTTATTTCTCCTCTTTAATTTCTTATTTTGTTTATTTGGGTCCTCTCTCTTTCCTTCTTGGTGAGCTTGGCTAGAGGTTTGTAGATTTTGTTTATTGTTTCAAAAAACCAGCTCTTCGTTTTATTGATCTTTTCTATTTCTTTTTAATATCTATTTATTTCCTCTTTAATCTTTATTTCCTTCCTCCTGCTTACTTTGGGTTTTGTTTTTTTCTTTTCATAATTCGTTTAGGTGGTAGGTTAGGTAATTTGAGATTTTTGTCTCTTGAGAAATCTCTGTATTGCTATGAACATCCTTCTTAGAACTGCTTTTGCTGCATTCCATAGATGTTGTAAGGTTGTGTATTCATTGTCGTTTTTCTAGAGGTATTTTCTGATTTCTTCTTTGACTTCATCATTGACCCATTGGTTTTTTAGTAGCATGTTGTTTTGTCTCCATTTGTTTGTTTTTTCTCATTTTTATTTCTGTGTCTGATTTCTAGTTTCATACCAATGTGATCAGAGAAGCTATTTGAAATAATTTCTATCCTAAATATATTGAGGCTTGTTTTGTCTCCTAGTATGTGGTCTATACTAGAGAATGTTCTATGCGTGCTTGAAAAGAATGTATTTTTTTGGACGTAGTGTCTTGTAGGTATCAATTAAGTCCAACTGTTCTGTGTCATTTAGGATCTCTTTTGCCTTATTGGTTTTCTGACTGGAAGATATGTCCATTGGTGTCAGTGGGGCATTAAAGTTTCCTACTATTATTGTATTCCTGTCAATCTCTCCCTTTGATCAGCACTTGTTTTATATATTTAGGTCCTCTTATATTGGGTGCATATATGTTAACAAGTGTAATGTTCTCTTCTTGTATTGATTCCTTTATCATTATATAGTGGACTTCTTTGTCTTTGTTTATAGGTGTTGTTTTAAAGTCTATTTTGTCGATATAAGTATCACTAAACCATCCTTCTCGCCATCTCCATTTGCATGAAATACTTTTTTCATCTTCTCACTTTCAGTCTACGTGTGTCTTTGCCCTAAAGCAAGTTTCTTGTAGGCAGCATGCTGAACGTTCTTCTTTTATTATCCATTCTACCACTCTGTGTCTTTTAATCAGAGCATTTAGTATACCGATATTTAAAGTAATTATTGATAAGTACGTAGTTGTTGCCATTTTAAACCTTCTTTTCCAGTTGATTCTATAGTTCTTCTGTGTTTATTCCTTTTGTTTTTCCTTTTACGGTTTGATGGTATTCTTTTGTATTATGCTTGAGTTCCATTTTTTGTAAATTTTTATTGTTTTAATTTTAAGTTGTATTTTATATTGTAGTTGATTAACAACATTGTGTTAGTTGAATAGCGAAGTGATTCATTTATACATATACATATATCTGTTCTTTTAAAAATTTGTTTCTCATTTAGGTTATTACAGAATACTGAGCAGAGTTCCCTGTGCTATACAGTAGGCCCTTGCTGGTTATCTGTTTTAAATATAGTAGTGTGTACATGTCAATCACAAACTCTCAATTTATTTGTCCACCCCCCCACACCTTTCCCCTTTGGTAACCATAAGTCTGTTTTCTAAGTCCGTGAGTCTGTTTCATAGATAGGTTCATTTGTGTCATATTTTAGATTCCACATCCAAGTGATATCATATGATGTGTACCTTTCTCTGTCTGACATCCTTCACTTAGTATGATAATCTTCAGGCCCATCCACATTGCTGCAAATGGCATTATTTCATTCTTTTTAATGGCTGAGTATTAATCCACTGTATATACGTACCACATCTTCTTTATCCATTCATCTGTCAGACATTTAGGTTGCTTCCACGTCTTGGCTATTGTACATAGTGCTGCAGTGAATACTGGGGTGCATGAATCATTTCAAACCATGGTTTTCTCTGAATATATGCCCAGGAGTGGGACTGCTGGATAATATCATAGCTCTATTTTTAGTTTTTTAAGGAACGTCGATACTCTTCTCCATAGGGGCTGTACCAATTTACATTCCCACTAACAGTGTAGGAGGGTTCCCTTTTCTCCACACCTTCTCCAGCATTTATTGTTTTTAGACTTTTAGATGATGGCCATTCTGACTGGTGTGAGGTGATATCTCATTGTACTTTGATTTGCATTTCTCTAATAATTAGTGATGCTGAGCATCTTTTTTGCCTTCTTTGGAGAAATATCTATTTAGATCTTCTCCCCATTTTTTGATTGGGTTGTCTGTTTTTTTGATGTTGAGCTACGCGAGCTGTTTGTAGATTTTGGAGAATAATCCCTTGTCAGTTGCTTCACTTGCAAATATATTCTCCCATTCTGTGGGCTGTCTTTCTATGGTTTCCTTTGCAGTGCTAAACCTTTTGAGTTTACATAGGTCCCATTTATTTTTGTTTTTATTTCCACTACTCTAGGAGACAGATCAAAAAACATATTCCTGAGATTTATATCAAAGAGTGTTTATGCCTCTGTTTACCTATAAGATTTTTAGAGTGTCAGGTCTTACAGTTAGGTCTTTAACCCACTTTGAGTTTATTTTTGTGTATGGTGTTAAAGAATGTTCTAATTTCATTCTTTTACATGTAGCTGTCCAGTTTTCCCAGGACCATTTATTGCAGAGACTGTCTTTTCTCCATTGTATAGTGTTGCCTCATTTGTCATAAATTGACTATAGGTGCTTGGGTTTATTTCTGGGCTTTCTATCCTGTTCCATTGATCTCTATTTCTGTTTCTGTGACAGTACCATACTGTTTTGATGAATGTAGCTTTGTAGTATAGCCTGAAGTCAGGGAGCCTGATTCCTCTAGCTCCATTTTTCTTTCTCAAGATCGCTTTGGCTATTTGGGGTCTTTTGTTTCTCCATACAAATTTTAATATTTTTTGTTCCAGTTCTGTGAAAAATTCCATTGGTAATTTGATAGGGATTGCATTGAACCTGTAGATTGCCTTGGGAAGTATAGTTATTTTGACAATATTGATTCTTCTAATCCAAAAACATGCTATATCTTTCCATCTGTTTCTGTCATCTTTGACTTCTTTCATTAGTATCTTACAGTTTTCGATGTACAGGTCTTTTACCTCCTTAGGTAGGTTTATTCCTAGGTATTTTATTCTTTTTGATGCAATGGTAAAGGAGATTGTTTCTTTAATTTCTCTTTCTGATCTTTCATTGTTAGTGTACAAAAATGCAACAATTTCTATATATTAATTTTGTATGCTGCAAATTTACCAAATTCATTGATGAGCTCTAGTAGTTTTCTGTTAGCATCTTTAGGATTTTTTATGTATACTGTCATGTCATCTGCAAACAGTGACAGTTTTACTTCTTCTTTTCCAATTTTGATTCCTTGTAATTCTTTTTCTTCTCTGACTGCCATAGATAGGACTTCCAAAACTATGTTGAATAATGGTGAGAGTGGACATCCTTGTCTTGTTCCTGATGTTACAGGAAATGCTTTCAGCTTTTCACTGTTGAGTATGATGTTAGCTGTAGGTTTATCACATATGGCCTTTATTATGTTGAGGTATGTTCCCTCTATGCCCACTTTCTGGAGAGTTATCATAAATGGCCATGGAATTTTGTCAAAAGCTTTTTTTTCTGCATCTATTGATACAATCATATGGTTTTTATTCTTCAATTTGTTGATGTGGTGTATCACACTGATTGATTTGTGGATATTGAAAAATCCTTGTGTCCATGGGAAAAATGCTATGTGTTCATTATCCTTTCAATGCATTGTTAGATTAGGTTTGCTGGCATTTTGTTGAGGATTTTTTCGTCTATATTCATCAGTAATCTCAGCCTGTAATTTTCTTTTTTTGTGGTATCTTTGTTTGGCTTTGGTACTAGAATGATGGTGGCCTCATAGAATGAGTTTGGGAATGTTCCTCCCTCTGCAGATTTTTTGGGAATAGTTTCAAAAGTATAGGCGTTAACTCTTCTCTAAATGTTTGATAGAATTTGCCTATGAAGCCATCTGGTCCTGGACTTTAGTTTGTTGGGAGTTTTTAAATCACAGTTTCAATTTCAATACTTGTGATTGGTCTGTTCATATTTTCTATTTCTTCCTGGTTCAGTCTTGGGAGATTGCACCTTTCTAAGAATTTGTCCATTTCTTCCAGGTTCTCCATTTTATTGGCATATAGTTACTTGTAGTAGTCTCTTATGATCCTCTGTATTTTAGTGATGTCCATTGTAACTTCTTTTTCTTTTCTAATTTTACTGAGCCCTCTCCCTTTTTTTCTTGATGAGTCTGGCTAAAGGTTTATCAATTTTGTTTATCCTTTCAAAGAACCAACTTTTAGTTTCATTGATCTTTTCTATTTTCTTTGTCTCTATTTCATTTGTTTCTGCTCTGATCTTTAGGATTTCTTTCCTACTACTAACTTTGGGTTTTGTTTGTTCTCCTATCTCTAGTTGCTTTAGGTGTAAGGTTAGGTTGTTTGAGATTTTTCTTGTTTCCTGAGGTAAGCTTGTATTGCTATAAACTTCCCTCTTAGAACTGCTTTTGCTGCGTCCCATAGGTTTTGGATGGTGTTTCCATTTTCATTTGTCTCTAGGTATTTTTTTATTTCCTCTTTGGCTTCTTCAGTGATCCACTGGTTGTTTAGTAGCATATTGTTTAGCATCCACATATTTGTGTTTTTTACAGCTTTTTTCTTCTTGTAGTTGATTTCTTATAGCATTGTGGTCGGAAAAGATGCTTGATATGATTTCAATTTTCTTAAAGTTACTGAGGCTTGCTTTGTGGCCCAGCATATGATCCTGGAAAATGTTCCATGTGCACTCGAAAAGAATGTGTATTCTCCTTCTTTCAGTTGGAATGCTCTATAAATATCAATTAAGTCTATATTTTCTAATGTGTCATTTAAGACCTGTGTTTTCTTATTGATTTTGTCTGAATGATCTGTCCATTGATGAAAGTGGGGTGTTAGAGCCCCCACTGTTACTGTGTTATTGTTGATTTCTCCTTTTATGGCTGTTATCATTTGCCTTATATATTGAGGCGCTCCTATGTTGGGTTCATGTATAGTTACAATTGTTATATCTTCTTGTATTGATCCCTTGATCATGTAGTATCCTTCGTCTCTTTTAACAGTCTTTATTTTAAAGTCTATTTTGTCTAATATGAGTATTGCTACTCCTGCTTTCTCTTGAATTCCATTTGCACAGAATACGTTTTTCCATCCTCTCACTTTCAGTCTGTATGTCTCCCAAGATCTGAAGTGGGTCTCTTGTAGACAGCATATATATGGGTCTTGTTTTTTAATCCATTCAGCCAGTCTCTGTCTTTTGAAGTATTTAATTTGTTTACATTTACATGATTATTGATATGTATGTTCTTACTGCCATTTTGTTCATTGTTTTGGATTTGTTTCTGTAGGTCTTTTTTCTCCCCTTCCTCTTTTGTTCTCTTCGTGATTTGATAACTTTAGTTTTGTGTTTGGATTCCTTTTTCCTTTTTGTCTATCTATTGTAGATGTTCAGTTTGTGGTTACCATGAGGTTTTGACAGATCAGTCTATACATATATACACACACACACACACACACAAACACACACACAAAGATTGTTTTCAGTTGCTTGTCTTTTAATTTCAAATGCATTTCCAATATCCTGCATTTGTACTCTCCTCACAACTGCTGGTTTTGGTATCATATTTGTGTGTGGATGATTTCCTACCTTTATTGTATGTTTGCCTTTACCGATGAGCTTTTCCATTTGTAATTTTCTTGTTTCTAGTTGTGGCCTTTTCTTTTCCACCAAGAAAATTTCCTTCAACATTTGCTGCAAAGCTGGTCTGGTGGTGCTGAATTTTCTTAGCTTTTGCTTATCTGTAAATCTTTTGATTTCTCCATCGAATCTGAATGAGAGACTTATTGGATAGAGTATTCTTGGTTGTAGGTTTATCCCTTTCATCACTTCAAATATATCATGCCACTCGCTTCTGGCCTGCAGAGTTTCTGCTGAGAAATCAGCTGATAATCTTATGTGAATTCCCTTGTATATTATTTGTTGCTTTTCCCTTGTTGCTTTTATTTTTCTCTCTGTCTTCAATTTTTTGTCAGTTTGCTTACTATGTGTCTCAGCATGTACCTCCTTGGGTTTATTCTGCCTGAGACTCTCTGTGCTTCCTGGACTTGGGTGACTGCTTCATTTCCCATGTTTGGGAATTTTTCAGCTATTACTTCTTCAAATATTTTCTCAGGGCCAGTCTCTCTCTCTTCTCCTTCTGGGACCTCATATTGCGAATGCTGGTGCATTTAATATTTTCCCAGTGGTCTCTCAGGAAGTCCTCGTTTCTTTTCATTCTTTTATTCTGTTCCATGGCAGCTATTTCCACCATTCTGTCTTCCAGCTCACTTATCCATTCTTTTGCCTCACTTATTCTATTGATTCCTTCTAGGGTATTTTTCATTTCAGTTATTGTATTGTTCATCTCTGTTTGTTTGTTCTCTAGTTCTTCTAGGTCTTTTTAAACATTTTTTTCTCTTTTCGGTCTGTGCCTCCATTCTTTTTCTGAGATCTTGGATCATCTTTACTATCACTACTCTGGATTCTTTTTTGGGTAGATTGCCTATCTCCACTTCACTTAGTTGTTCTTCTGGGGTTTTATCTTGTTCCTGCATCTGGGACATATTCCTCTGCTGTCTCATTTTATCTCACTTTCTGTGATTGAGGTTTCTGTTCTGCAGGCTGCAGGGTTGTAGTTCTTGCTTCTGCTGTCTGCCCCCTGATGAATAAGGCTGGTCTAAGAGGCTTGTGCAGGCTTCCTGGTGGGAGGGACTGGTTCGTGCCCACTGGTGGGTAGAACTGGGTCTTGTCCCTCTGGTGGGCAGGGCCGTGTCAAGGGGTGTGTTTAGTGGGCAGTTGTGGGCTCAGGAAGACTTTAAGTAGCCTGTCTGCCGATGGGCGGGGCTGTGTTCCTGCCCTGTTCATTGTTTCACCTGAGGCATCCAAGCACTGGAGCCTACAGGCTGTCAGGTGGGGCCAGGTTTTGGTGAGAAAATGGTGGCCTCCAGGAGAGCTCATGCCAATGAGTACTCCACAGAACTACTGCTGCCAGTGTCTTTGTCCCTGCAGTGAGCCACAGCTTCCCCCACCCCACTCCGCAGTAGACACTTCAATACCAGGAAGTAGTTCTGGTCCATGCCTCTATGAGGTCACTGGTTTTTCTCCTGTGTCCTGGTGCACACGAGACCCTGTGTGTCCCCTCCAAGTGTGGAGTTTCTGTTTCCCCCAGTCCTGTGGAATTCCTGTGATCAAACTCCACTGGCCTTCAAAGCAGATTCCCGGGGGGATCCTCCTTCTGCTGTCAGACCCCCAGGCTAGGGAGCCTGACATGGGGCTCAGAACTTTCACTCCTGTGGGAGAACCTCTGAGATATAATTATTTTCCAGTTTGTGGGTTGCCAACCCGGTGGGTATGGGATTTGATTTTATCATGATTGCGTCTCTCCTACTATCTCGTGGCTTCTTCTTTGTCTTTGGATGTAGGAATCTTTTTTGGTAGGTTTAAGCATTTTTTTGTTGATGGTTGTTTAGCAGTTACTTGTCATTTTGGTGATTTTGTAAGAAGAGGTGTACTCACATCCTTCTACTGCCATCTTATCTCTGCCTCTCCCAAATACAGTTTTGATCTTCTTTTCTTTCTTCTCCTTCAGGAACCCTTATGATGACAGGTTGACACACGTTATACCATAGATCTCACATGTTGCTTTCATTTTTTCAGATTTGTCTTCTGTCTGCTGTTTTGATTGGATGATTTCCACTATTTTATCTTCCATATCATTTATTCGTTCTTCTGCATTATTTAGTCTGCCATTCATTGCTTTTAGCTTGACTTGTACCTTGGCAACTCAATTGCAATTGAGTTGTCTAACATTGTTTGGTTCCTCTTTATAGCTTCTAGCTCCTTGTTGCAGTGACCTGCATTTCTATCGATAATCTTTCTTAATTCCTTTAGCATTTTTATTACATCCTTTTTGAACTTGGGGTCTAGTAGACTGGAGAGGCCTGTTTCATTGTTTCTTCTTTCAGGGGATTTCTCTTGTCCTTTTAATTGGGAGCAATTCCTCTGCTTTTTCATTTTATTCAAATTTCTCTGTCTCTATGGATTTAGGAGAAACATTAACTACTGTGGTCTTGAAGGGCTGTTTTTATGTGGGAGCGTCCCTGTATAAACTGTGTGAGTCCAATATTTTTGGTGTGAGGGCTGTTTGAAAAAAGACATGGCAGACATACATACCAAAGGGTGTGGTGGCTGTCATCCCTTTGATAGGGGGTGTGATTGATTGGTGTTGCGGTGACCGGAGCCTGGTCTGGAATTGGGTGCAGCCTCCTCTTTGCTGTGTGGTTGTCACAGACCTGTCAGGGGTGGGGTCTGCTCCCCCGTTGTGTGAGTAGAGCCCCTGAGGGTCAGGTTTGATAAGGCTCTGTTGCCCTTGTGTGCGTGCTCTGTCCCCAAGGAGGTGAGCACTCAAGTGAGGCCTGTGTGGTCAAAGACAACCTATGCACAACCATACAGGTATCCTCAGTTCTACCCAGAAGCAGCCCAGTGTTGCATCCCTTTCTCCATTGTGTTCATCCCAGATAATGCTAGGCTGGTCCTAGGGCCTAGGGCATTGTGGCTGCAGGAATAGAGGTGGTTGTGCTGCCTCCTAGAACCTGGGCTGCCTCTATGGTAGGACTCTCCCAGGGCCTGTCTGCCCCAGATCCAGCTCCCAGCTGTGGTGTGAAGTAGGTGGGACTGGAGCACTCCACTGGGAAAGGGCCCACTGTATACTCCTCCCTAGGGGCTGTCCGCAGAGTACACATGATTCTGTGATGCTGCCCGCCACCCGGTGTGTGCACCAACAAAGTGGCTGTTGCTGGACCCACCCTTGGACCCACCCCCACTGTGGGAGCACTGATAATAGGCTTAGATATCATCCACATCCCCACCGTGTGCTCACTCACAAAGCCTGCCACCAGAGCTGCTTGCTCCCTGCTGTGAGCATGCTGACAATGGAGCTCCTATGACAGAGCCACGCCACTCCCTGCATGCGCTAACAATGGCAGCTTGGACCACACTCCAGGCCTTTCAGGCTGCCTACACAGCTAGACCAAGTCCTCTCTCAGAGTCCTTCCACTGAAGCCTGAGTTTCAGCACCTAGCTGCTGCACATACTAGCAGCCCCACCTGGCACGTGTTTCAGGCTGGGAAGTGCAGCAAAGTGGCATCCGTCAGCATGTGTCTCTTTCTGCCCTGATTGCTAGCAAGCAAGCAAGCACACACTCCTTCCGAGCAGAGACCAGACCCCTTCAGCTCCCTATCTGTCTCAGCAGGCCTCCCAGATGGTGAAGGGGTTCCCAGGGCAAGGGAACCTTTCCTTTTTCACAGCTCCCTTCCAGGTTTGCCAGTCCTGTCCTGACGCTTTTATGTTTTTGTCCTACCCAGTTACGTGGGGATCTTTCTTGCAGCTTCGGTTGTATAAGAAGTCTTCTGCCAGTTTTCAGTTGGTTTTCTGTGAGAACTGTTCCACATGTAGATGTATTTTTGATGTGTTTGTTTGTGGGGGGGGGGGTGAGCTCCACGTCCTTCTACTCTGCCATCTTGGTCTCTGCCTCACTTTTAAGGGTATTTTTAAACGGAGAACCTTTACTTTCATTAAATTGTATCCATGTTTTAAATATAAAAGTAATTTACTCCAATATAATAGAACAAATAATTACTGTAATTAGTCCTCATGACAATAACACCATTTATTGAATGTCTACTATATGCACATGCTTTATATACGTCTATACTTAATCTTCACAATAATATCAAGTGATCAATATTTTAATACACATTTTATAAATGAAAAAACTGAGTTTTTAAGTATATAAGTAACTAGTTCAGCGTTATGTAGCTAATTAATGATAGAGCCAAGCTTTTAATCCAGGGTTCGTACACATACACATTTTCCACTATGCCATGCTGTGCCAGTCAAGCATTTCTAAGGTTAACAAGTCTCCTCAAACTCTCAGAAACATTATTAAAAAAAGAGGAAAAGCCCACAGGTGCCAAAAATTCCAAATATTTAAAATTCATAGAAGTCAACCCACTCTAGCTTCTCTAGCTCTATCATGAGGTCTGCAATGCTTGCGGGTCCCTTTAGGTGTCACTAACAGGACTAACGCAGAAGCAGAGAAAATGCACATAGGAACAATAAAGGTGACAGAAGAAGAAAAGAGAAAGAAAAGGAGAAATGAAGGGGAAGGATGCTTTTGGTGAGGAGTGGGAATACCACCGCCAACTGGCTACCAGACACCCCCATTTGTGGGTACACTTTAACACTTAATGCATTTCTGATAATGTGTGAAAGTCTCATGTAAAGCAGTCAAATATTAGGCAAATACAGGAAGTTTCTCTTAGAGTCTGAAGAATAAAAAAGCTATCTTTTTTTGTTAGACCTAATCGTCAATGATGAAATTCCAACATTCCATACACGTTCTTAAATTTGGTTTTTTGTTTTGACAGTCAAATGCATAGTATACTTGCTTAAATCTAGTGAGAATCTGGTTACAATATAATTTTTTCAAACATTTTCCAATGTTATTTAAAATAGAGTAGGCTTATGAATCATACTTTTTGCTCTCTGAGTCGGAGTGTTTTCCAGTTTTCATATTTTTCATAAAAGGATAAAAAATGTAGTAAGATATTAAAATAATTACAAAAACTAGTAGACATAAATGGTGATGTTACTGAAATTGAACTACAGCCTGAAAGAGTTCCTTTTTTGTGACAGCTTAAAATGTCTGTCAGCTAATCATAAAGGTCTAAATTCAGAGTAGTGAAGGGTTTTTAGGGACACTGGTGGATAGTTTGTGAAAATTAAACTGCTATGGAAGATGAACACATAAACAGAAATGCCTTTAATTACCTACGTTTTTGTCTCCTTGGTTCAAACTCTCTGAGGCCATCCAGTGTTTCCTTAATTACACTTCATCAAGGACAGAATTGCCTTTTCAAACCTGAAGGGGTCAAAAGTTCATTTCACTCTTTCTTTCTGCTCTACATTCATTAGCTTTTCCCTTAAAGCATCAACAGAGTAAATGCTCTCTTCTATACACCATGGAAGAACATATGAATGAATCAGGCAGAGTCTTCCCTCAAGGAAGACAAACTCTGAACTCCATAAGAATGCAAAGACTGGTTGTTCACTGACTGTTCTTATCTTAACTGCTGAATTCCAGTAAGTGAAACAACAGCTGGTATTTTATCAGTAGGCATTCAACAAATGCTTGTTGATAACTATATCTATAACTGGGAAAGTTTGTTCGTTGACCCAAAAAGGAAGGAAGGAAGGGAAAAAGAAAGGAAGATACAGAAAGACAGAGAGAAAGAATGAGATAGAACAAGAAAGAGAGAAAGAGAAGGTGGGGGAGAAAGAAAGAAAACTATAGGATTTACAGCTAGGGGAAACCTTAGCAATTATGTAGTCTATGAAAAACCAGCCAAGGTATTCCATTTAGCAAGTGACACAGTTAAGAGTAATATTCTATTTATAATTCCCAATACAGTGTTTTCTCAACATTACAGTAAAATAAACAAATATGTATTAAATACTTAAGATGAACCCAGCCATGTTTAGGCTTTGAAAGAATATAGGAAAAATAACATATTAAATCTCTCAATCTTTGCAGAGTACACTGCACAATAAATGGTATCTATAATAGTAATAATAATAATTATTATTAAGTAGTTTATATTTAGAATTCTGAGGATGCCTCATATTAATAAAACTATAACTACGAATGCCTCTCTCAAAAATTAGGAAAATAAAGGATAAAGGAATCATCAAACTGAACTTTAAACAGCACCATAACATTACTATATTTCACAATGCTTAATATATTAGTCTTAGTTCTTATAAATAAACAGCTTACTGAACATCTCTCAATGTCATGAAGCATTTATTCTTTAAGATAAACTAAGATTATTAATATTTCCTTTTTTAATTCACTTATACCTTATCTCTAGAGCTCTTTGGAGGCATTAAAGTTTTTCTGCTTCGATTTTCTAATGGTGCCTTTCCCTGAGGCTGTTATCCAATAAAAAAGCAGATTAAGCAGCACAGAGTACACTGCTCAGTTTTTCTGAAGCATGCTAAGTAGCATCTCTAAGGTAGGCCAAGTCCTGAAAAAGAACTTTCCTAACACCTGCATAGCAATGGCAAGTACACTCAGAAACTTGCTTCAGGGAGTGGTACTTTTTATTACTTGTTTTGTTTCTGGTTGTTTTTGTTTTGCTTTTGAAATAAGTAATAAAAATGTGAATCAGTATGGAAGAAACTTTTTGCTGTAAGAACAAGTAACAACTTGAATTTGTCTATATAACAGCTGCATGAGAGGCCATGTTTATACAGTACAGTATACTACCTGTACCAGTTGGGGGTGGGGCAATATATAGTAATAACTCACATCCGATTTATGTATCTTTGTTAGTACTTACTGAAGTGTGGTTTAGAATATAAATTGCTTATTTCTTAGTTTCCATATCTGAATTGTAAGCTTCTTGAGGTTACGAGTGCCTGATTTGTTCATTACCTGATGTTCCTAGCCCACATCTTACATATTATAAGTGCTGCTCTAAAATATTAGTAAATTTAACTAATAATTAGTTAACTTCAGACTTAATAATTATATACATTACAAATTATACACTATAAATTATTTAATGTTGTCACTAAAATAAACTGTTTTAACATTCAAAAGGAATTCATGTTTGTTATGGAACATTCAGAATATTTAGAATATAGTATAAGCCATAATAAGAAATAAAATTTTCATATGGCCTCACAAATAAGAATATTTGTTCATTCAACAATATTGAACACCACCAGGAGTTAGGTAGGTCTTGCTCCAGGTGTGGGTAACATGGCTGAAAAGTTATGACAAGCTCCTCCTGACTTTACAGAGCCTATGTTCCAGAGACAGACAACAGACAAAATTCAAAACTGCTGGAAGGAGCATGTTCTGGCACAAAAGTTCTGAAATGGCAAGAACTTGATATGCATGAAGCTTTTGTTGCTGGAAAAGGTAAGCAAAGGGTGAGATGGTACATGCAGGTGCTCATGCAGGCCATTGTTAAGAAGCTGAGTCTTTACGTACATAGGAAGCCACTGAAAACTCTTATGTAGGAAGCCGATGTGGCTTTATTGAAGAAAAAGCAAACAAACATAAAGGCAAAACCAAAGCAAACCACACTGGCACACTGGCTGCTGTAAAGAGAATGGGTGATGAAAACCGGAAGAAAAGAGACCTGATAGGGAGTTCACTGCAATAATACATCTACCCAGGAGATGATGACGGCTTACATTAAAGAGATAGCAGAGGAATGGGAGAGAAGGTGATAGGTTCAAGATGTACTGTGGAAAGAAAACTAAGAAGACTGGCTGATAGATTAGATGTGGGGAGGAATCAAGAATGACCCTAGGATTTTTATCTGAATCACTAGGTAGACAATAGTTCTGTTTACTTAGATGGCAAGAACTGAAGAAGAAATAGTGTGGAAGATCCCTCTACCTGCCACACAGTTCCACTTCTCTCCTCCTTCTTTGGTAACAACATTCCGAGTTTATATTAAAGATGGAAATGGGTCCAGCTAAAAATATTTTTGTCTTTTCCTTGCAGCTAGGTGTGTGCCCATTGGCTGGGTTCTGGCCAACAAAACATAATTGGAAATAACGTGAGATTTCTGGAAAGTTTATTTCAAGCTAAGTGATGTTCCCTTTTCACTCTTTTATCTTTCCCGTCTTCCTCCTGAAACCTGAACATGATGGGTGGTGTCCCAAGACCACGATGGATACTGAAATGATTTGAAAGACGGAGGCACCTGCCAAGACAGTGTGACTCAGAAACATAAAAAGAAACCTGATGACCAAGGAGCCTTCACAACAGCTTTGAATGAAGACCTTCAGCCCTCTTTCATATAAAAGAGAGAAAAAATTTATATTTTTAAGTCATTTTACTGATAGTTTCTTTTATTTGCAGCTGAATTCAATCTCCACTGATACCAACTGGCTTGAGGAGAGGGGTGAAAAATCAAGAACTATTTCTGAAACACTAAGTTGAGGTATCTATTAGACATCCAAATGGACATGTTAAATAAACAACTGAATATAGAAATCTTGTCCTAAAATGAGAGACCAGCACTGGAGATATACATTTGGGAGCTACTGGTGAGTTAAAGCTATGGGACTGATAAAGATTATATAGATAGAAAAGGGCCCAGTCCTGAACCCTAGGACACCCAGATTTAGGTATCTGCACAAGAGAAGGAGCCAGAGAATGAGGCTGAGAAAAGGAGTCCAGTGAGGTAGTAAGAAAATTCAAAGATTGTGGTTTCATAGATGCAAAGGAAGGAAAATATACTAAGATATAGGGAGTTGTCAATTGTACTGAATGCATTCAGTAGAGAATTGAATTCAATGTAGAAGGAGTACATGGGAGGGCTTTAGTTTCCTGCAATGTGGAAAAATACATATCCTGGAAAGCCTCCCAACAGAAAACTTAGAAATACTGGACAAAGTACAAAAAACACCTTCTTAAATAGGTAGCTAAGCTACAAGAAACTAAGGAGAATCCTGAAGGGTAGACAATGAAAAGGTGTTAAAGAGGAACAAGCTGAAACTAAAACTGTTTGGTTGCCCTTGGGTAATTTGCCAATCACCATTTAAATTTTTCTTAAAGACTGAATAGAAACAAAAATATTAAGTATTTGTAATATATGAAAATAATCATAACGAACACTTACAAATACCTTTCAAGTCGCCTCTGAGCCCCTTTTACTACCCTTTGCCCTCCTTGCTAAGAGTTAACCCCTTTCCCAAGTGTTATTACTACCTTCACTTAATAGCTTCATTAAAGCTGTGGCCCCAAAAAAGTTACTATTTATAACGTGTTCATAGCAAGTTTTAATCTATGTTTAAATGAATTCAGTCTTTATGTTATTCTACAACTTCATTTTTTTGGCTTAATTGTATTTTTCTGATGTTTATCAATGCTGTTACATGAAGCCACAATTTAGTAACTGATGATGAAAGTAACACTGCAGTGCTGTGGGAAAAAGATGGTTTTGTCAATAAATGTGCAGGCTAATTGGAAAATACAAATGAAACTTAGCCCCTACCTAACCCAGCTCACAAAAAATAGAATGGTGGGTTTGAGAGCTAAATGTAAAAGTTAAAACAATCAAGGATCTAGAAGGTAACATCGAAAATCTTTATGACAACAGAGTACAAATATATTTCTTAAATTAGATGCAAAACTTACTAGCCCTAAAAAAGAAAGAGGACCGCATTAAAACTAGAGATTTTTGTTCATCAAAAGATTACTAAGAGTGTAAGAGAGTGGAGAAAGTATATGCAACAGGTATATCCAACAATGAGTTTGTAATGAAGAATATTCAAATAATTTTTACAAATTGACAAGTTTGACAACCCAATAGAAAAATTAGCAAGAAATCTGATTAAGAATTTCACGAGAGTTTAACTAAATGACCAAAAATTATAAGAAAAGGTCTTGACGTGATTAAACAGGAGGAAAATGCAAGTAAAAACCACATGAGGTACACAATAGAATGACTGCAATTTAAAAATGACAATTCCAAATGTTGGAAAAGATGTGGAACAACAGAATCTGTCATGCTGGTGGGATAATAAATTGATACAGAAACTTTGGAAAATCCATTGGCAGTTTGTATTAAAGGTAAGCATTCATATATCCTCATGCATGTTTCTGTTCTTAGGTACACGCCTAGCAAAAATGCATATATATGCATTGTTTACCCAGAGGCATGTCCAAGAATGTTCATAGCAGCATTATTTATATAACTCTAAACTGTCCAGACTAGAAACAGACCAAAATGTCCATGAACAGTAGAATGGATAATTTTCAGAATATCCATAGAGCCAATACTTGACAATAATGAAAACTGTAGCAAAATGCAACAAAATGAATTTCACAAATACAATGTTGAACAAAAAGCAAGACACAAGAGAATACATAGTTACTATTCATTTTTAAAAAGTACAATAACTCATATATGGTGTGAGACATAAAAAGAGTAGTTAACCTTTGAGAAGAAGGGAGGAGTAATGATTGGGAGAATCATGAGAAACTATGAGGGAGGTTTCTGGAGGGCTGGTGACGTTCTATATTTTGATCTGAGTGCTGTTTACATAGGTGGTCTTATTCATTTCTGCAATCTTAGCAACTGAGAATAGGGTTAAATACTATAGGTTTGCACTAAATGTTTGTTGACTAAGTTTTGTTGAATTTAAGATGAGAGGGAGAAGCCTTATAAATGAGATCATAGCTGTTATATTATTTCAGCACTCCATAATATATATCTCTACTGAAACCAAGAAACCAAAAGTGGTTCGCTTATGCTTCACAGATCCTTTTTAAAGCAAGGAAATGTTTGCCAACCATAAACACTTTTATACTTTTTAAATTTTTAAATATTTAAATTAGTAATTTCTGGATTTTTTTTTTGGCCGCACCACACGGCTTGCAGAATCTTCGTTCCCCGACCAGGGATGGAACCCATGCTCCTGCAGTGGAGGTGCAGAGTCCTAACCACTGGACCACCAGAGAATTCCCAGGAAATCTTCTTATTCACATTATCTTTTTCCCTGACGATTACAAATAAATTAGGTAATGGGAATGAAAACGTACATCTGGTCACTAAATTGGTTTCTAGTGGGGATAACGAAGTCCTAAATGACTTTCACTGAATTTCAGGAATGCAATGTTAAAGTTAGCTCTGGAAGTTTTAGAAGGTGCCAGGAGAGAAAAATAAAGCTTAAAAATGTCCCTAAAATAATAAGGCTTCCAGCTTCACACTAACAGGAGGTTCTAATGAATAAACTGGAATGCTTAGGAACTGTTACAACATAACAAATGGAGAGTTAAAGTATTTCCTTCTTCTAAATGCTCTCAGAAAAATAAACAGAAAAACACTTCCTCAAGAACTACTGAGCCATAAAAATTCAGGACATTTCAAATTTATGAAATATTAAAGAAAGACAGGAAGTACTGCACATGAAAAAAAGAGTTCTCTAATCTTTTGTCTCCACAGTAAAGAAAGGAGATGGATTTCAAAGGGAAAAGGAAAAAAACCAAATATGCGCTTTTACGTTCTCCTTTCCCGTAATAAATAACAATTAAATTTCAGGTTTTCTATTTGCAGGTAAAGAGTGGATACTCTTCATTATGACAAGGTTGAGAAAGAAGGAAATCATCTGAACCTTCAATTATACTTTGAAGCAGACTCAGACTGCAACAACACTCTATAAACATTCAAACATCTAAAGAGGCTATTAATAAATAATCGCCTGAGATTTAACAGCAATAACAACAACAACAAAATCCCAAATGCTCCATAGCTACAGACCACTCTTCCAGCTCCAGGTAGCCACCTCCATGAGTGAGTATGCTCCTATTCAGAGGAACCAGGAGTGTAAAGGATTTAGCTCAGTGCAACCAGTAAACTCACTGAAAAACAGCGCAAAGCACATGTCCTATCAATGGGTATCTATATTGCCATTTATCATTGTCAGTATTATAATGGAACACACATCTTGAGAGGCAGCTAAGCCTCATAGTTCAGAACACAAGTTCTAGAGCCAGACTGAGTATGAATTCTGCCTCCACCACTTATAAGCTATGACTTTGGGCAAGTTGTTCAACCACTCTGGCCTGCAAAACCATTAACTGTGAAAAGGAAATAATAATGTGTCTACCTCAGAGATCTATAGGGATTGTGATGGTTTATGTGTCAACTTGACTTGCCACAGGGTGCCAAGATTAAACATCATTTCTGGGTATGCTGTGAGGATATCTAGGGATGAGATTAGCATTTGGATCGGTAGACTCAGTAAAGTAGATGGTCCTCCCCAATGTGGGTGGGCATCATGCAACCCACTGAAGGCCTGAATAGAACAAAAGGAGGAGGAAGGGGGAATTCATCTTTTACTGCCTCGCTACTCTAGCTGGGGCATCACGTTTCTTCTTCTGCCCTTGAACTGGGATTTATACCATCAGCTCCCCTATTTCTCAGGTCTTCACATTGGGTCTGGGTCTCTAGCTTGCAGACAGTAAATCATGGGGACTTCTTAACGTCCATAATTGCATGATCAAATTCCTCATAATATGAAACAAAACCAAGAGGAGATATATACCTGGAGAACCCTAATACAGGGGTTAATGAGTTAATACATGTTATCTAGCACCTAGAAAGTCCTCAGTAAGTGTTAATTACCCTCATTGTTATTTTCATTACTATTACTGTGTAACCCAAAGAGTAGGAACAGCTCAAAGACTTATGAACTTTGTTCTAAGAAAGAAGGACAGTCAGTCATAATTAAATGGATTCAAGAAATCAAAACACATCCTGGAAACCAGGGCTGCTGTGGGGGCTGAGTGTGGAAGAAAGAATCAGTATCCAGAAAGGTCTTCCCCATGACTTCCTGGTCTTTAAAGGAGATATTCTACTAGCAGTAAGGCCATCCCAACTCTTTCTTGTGCACAGTGGGAAAAGACATGGGAAACCTCAGTGAGACGTCTCTAACCACTATCCACATAAAAGGAGAGAAAAACACTGTGAGGCTGAGAGGTAACACCTTGAGGCCAGGTGGTGTGAGAGATGTATGATGATGAGTGAGCAATGGGACAGAGGACCCAGGTGAGGCCACTGGAGGACCACCTGGCCACATATTCAGAGTCTTGCTTCCTGCTAACAACTTTAAGGAGTTTTAACAATATTCTGTCAAACTTACGCCATCTCCTCTGTGAGCAGCTCCCTGCTCCCAACTCCCCACCCCCGACCCCTAGGTGATAGCAGATGCCTCAAGCCTTTCATGGGTAGCTAAGGGACGTTAGGCCAACCTCACTATCTGCTTGAGTTTCTGACTCTACTATGCAACTTCTGCCAAAGATTTCAGGGTAAGACTTACGGTAGGGAAAAATACTGCCTCAGGAGGGAAACTGCAAGATATGCAGACTTAATGAAGTTTGACTTTCACTAAAGGTAGTGAAAACGGGGAATTTGGGTGATTTGTTTTCAAGCACTTAGGACACAATACTCTCCTTGGTTATATATTACTGAAAGGACTCATAACCAATGGAAGGTGAAGGGCGGAAGTCCTGGTTCTCACCCAGCATCTGATAAAGGTCTCCCTTTTGGGCTCATAATGACAGAACATCTCGTGAATATTTAAAAGGAAACACCTTTTTGGATACGGATTCAAATAAATGACCTTACTGTACAACAATGAACTCTTCTTTGCCAGGACCCCCTCCTCCTCCTCCCTGCTTCCCATATACTTCCAGGTTCTTTTGTAGGCACTGATCCATGTCACAGTTTTGAATATATATATGTGTATATATATATATATATATATATATATATATATATATATATATATATATACACACATATACATACACACACACATATATCCAGCTTTTTCCTGAGTGGGGTTGAGAGGGTAGGCATGGGGTAAAAATAATACACCTTTATCTTTCTTTACAAATTGTAAATTAACTCAATTTTCTAAGCTTTCCCCCCACCCCACCCCTTTTCTGTCTGTATCAACACAGAACTTGTTTAGCCAGAGGAGTTTGTTGTGGTGAGACTGGCAAATATATGAATAGACTGTCGTCAAACAGCCTTGAAAAAACAAGTATTTGTTCACCATATGAAAGCACATTCACACAAACCTCTCTCTATCAAATCACTGAGCAAATATTCTTAAAATCTGTAGTGGGATAGATGTTCTACATCAAGTTTACAACAAAACAACAACAAAAAACTCAAAATGTATTATACACGAGGCACCATGCTTAGCACTGGTGTGGATACAAAGGTATGCAAAACCTGTACTGTTTAGGTATACAGTAAAGCTATGAACTTGAGCCATTTGCTTAGTGTCTCCTGGTGGGCTTCAGTTTCTACTTTCTTACAACAGGACCGAATTGACACACCTCTGTGGTTGTATCTACCCTTAAAATCAACCTAACTAGAATGGTCAAACATATACACAGGAAATTTAGCCAATAATGTAAAAATACAAAGAATGTTAAGTGTGTGACGAGTGTTATTGCTCCTATACGAGTTCAGAGGAAAGAGTTCACTGCAGGCTGAGTGTTGCAGGGAAGGCTTCCAGGAGGAGGGAGGACCTCACCTGGACACTGAAGACAGAGTAGGCACTGGACGGCCATGAAGACAGGATAGGGAGTTCTATCAGTAACTTGGCAGCGCATTTGTGGGTGGTAAAGACTGGATGCGATGACATGAAAAGGAAGTTTTATTGAGAGCACAAGGTAGGTTTGGGGAAATGTATTGCAGTTTGACTATGATTCATCCATTCTCCACTTTTCTTTTGTATGAAAAATCTCAAACTAAGAAACATGCAGTGCTCTGTGGGATAAAATCATTCTGGCAATGCTATTAATTGTTTGTTTATTTTTGTAATTTTCTAATTGTATTATGTATTTAATAGAATATAAAACTGAAAAATCAGCTTTCATAACATTTTCCAATTTGGATTTTTTCATACAGTAAAAGTTAGCTTTATATATTAATAAACCATCTTAAAGTACTGGACAATACTAAATATCAAATGAAAAATAACTAAAAATGATTTTGTAAAATATTATTATTAGTCTGCCAATCAACACATGTTCATTTGGCACCTACTACGTGCTAGGCTCCATGGCAGGAGCTGGGGCAGATCCGAACAATAAACGCGTTCCGGCTGGAATAAGAAACACCGAGTTGAAATGCTGAAGAGGGTGTGGAGAAAAGGGAACCTTCCTGCACTGCTGGTGGGAATGCAGCTGGTGCAGCTACTGTGGAAAACAGTATGGACATTCCCGAGGAAACTAAAAATAGAATTACCATATGATCCAGCCATCCCACTCCTGGGCATATATACAGACAAAACTACAGTTCAAAAAGATACATGCACCCCTATGTTCACAGCAGTACTATTCACAATAGCCAAGACAGGGAAACGACCTAAATGTCCATCGACAGATGAATGGATAAAGAAGATGTGGTATATACACATATACAATGAAATACTACTCAGCCATAAAAAAGAATGAAATAATGCCATTTGTAGCAACATGGATGGATCTAGAGACTATCATACTATGTGAAGTAAGTCAGAAAGAGAAAGACAAATACCATATGATATCACTTACATGTGGAATCTAAAATATGACACAAATGAACCTATCTATGAAACAGAAACAAAATCAGGGACATAGAGAATAGACTAGTGGTTGCCAAGGGGGAGGGGGTGGGAGAGGGATGGATTGGAAATTTGGGATTAGCAGATGCAAACTAGTATATATAAAATGCATTAAACGACAAGGTCCTACTTTATACCACAGGGAACTATATTCAACATCCTGTGATAAACCACAATGGAAAAGAATATGAAGAAAAATGTATGTATGTACAACTAAGTCACTTTGCTGCACAGCAGTAATTATTAACACAACATTGTAAATCAACTATACTTCAACAAAATAAAATAAGGTGTACATAACAAAACCTGGTGCTCTGAATCTGACCTCTTGCATTTCCTCTAGGGGAGGTCTCTAAAAGAGTGAAATGACCTTATACGTAATAGAACTTGGATGTTTATGTTCCAACACATATATAATTTTCACCTGCGGGACAAAATGGCTCTGTAAGAATATGTTTATTTTTTGAATCTATTTCCTCTTTTATGATGTAAACTTTGAAGTGATATTTCATAAAGTTTCTGCCTTCTCAAATTTCCAGGCATATCTTCTCATTCACATGTGCCAAAATTTGATGAAAGTTAATTATTTCTGTGTATCCATCTGGTTCATGTCATTATACATCTCAATAAATAAATAACAATTAAAAAAAGAAACACTGGTTTGAAATGCTGGAGAGGGTGTGGAGAAAAGGGGATCCTCCTACACTGTTGGTGGGAATGTAACTTGGTGCAGCCACTATGGAAAACAGTATAGAGGTTCCTTAAAAAACTGAAATTAGAGCTACCATATGATCCTGCAATCCCACTCCTGGGCATATATCCGGGAAAGATAAAAAAAAAACTAATTTGAAAAGATACATTCACCCCAATGTTCACAGCAGCACTATTTACAATAGCCAAGACATGGAAGCAACCTAAATGTCCATCAACAGATGAATAAATAAAGAAGATTTGGTATATATACACAATGGAATACTACTCAGCCATAAAAAAGAAGGAAATAATGCCATTTGCAGCAACATGGATGGATCTAGAGATTATCATACTAAGTGAAGTAAGTCAGAAAGAGAAAGACAAATACCATATGATATCACTTACATGTGGAATCTAAAATATGACACAAATGAACTTATTCTCAAAAATGAACTTATTCTTGAAACAGAAACAGAAAACAAATTTATGGTTACCAAAGGGGAAAGGGGGTGGGGGAGGGATAAATTAGGAGTATGAGATTAGCAAATACAAACTACTATATATAAAATAGATAAACAGCAGGGTCCTACTGTATACCACAAAGAACTATATTCAATATCCTGTAATAAACCATAATGGAAAAAAATATGAAAAAGAATATATATATTCAGATACATATCTATATATATCTGAATCACTTCACTGTACACCAGAAACTAACACAACATTGTAAATCAACTATACTTCAACAACCAAATCAAAACACCCACTGGTTTTGAAACGAAGAATAGCTCAGTCAATAGAAAAATTTAAATACGTCTTTCTGATAACTGAAGAATGTTGCCATTTATATGTACTTTATCCCAAAGAAACCTGAAAATATTTTTTACCTTGACTTATTAATATTGAATCTGTCTTGATACATACAGTTAATTACACTACACAAATACATTTTTATACTTGCCAATGCAGAATATTTAAATTATGTTGATTATTCCTATTTTACAGAGGTGACCAAACTTGTCATACAACTGTTTCAAAATATCCATTGATTAGAAGGAAAGGAATAAAAGTCTCATAAATATCTATGAGCTCCTTTTCCCTCATCTACAAAAGAAAAAGGTGGTGAGAGAATTCTGACATTACATCCTGTGAGAAAGTTTTGTATCATGAATTTCTCAAGGCATAACCCAATCCCATCAGTTTTCAGTGTTTTTGGATTTTCCTTGAAAAAACAAAAACTACGGCTGCAGGCACACACAAGGCTAACTGCAATAGCTCCTTCTCAGGGAAGAATTTGTTAAAGGAAATAGATTCTAATGAAGGCATGGTCCTTCTGCTTGTTCCCTATATCCCTTTCCTTCCTTGCTTCTCAAGGACTTTTCTTCTACAATTATATTCTCTCAATTGACAAAAATGTCCACTAGTTTTCTCCTACAAGTGACTAAATGTTTAAATTCTAATTATTTAACCAAGGTGTTTAAGGTCAGCATTAATAATGGTGCCTACTTGTGTGTGTGTGTGGAAGGAGGGGGTGGAGTGGGGGGGGGCTGGGGACATGGGAGAGAGGGGTGTAGACTTGGCAACTGGGGGACAGAGACGGGAGAGGGCTTCTCACTGTTTATCTTTTAAATGCTTTTTGGTCTTTGAAGCACATAAGTATAGACCCTTAACAATCAATCAAGCAGTCCATCAATCAATAATACCTAGTAACAGCAACAATAACAACATAACTGGAAATTTTTAAAAAATTGTTCTCCAATCTCTGTAGGATTATTAGAGCAGAGCTATGTAAGAGTTGTAACATGTAGCACAAGTTGCTGGTTAAATCTGTGTAAATTAGACACGAAACTTCAATTGTGGACTTTTTCCATAAAATATTCAGTGTCTGCATTTTTAAAATTTGTTCTTATCATGTTTTTAAATATTCACTAATCTGCCACGTTAACACCATCGGCCATCTTTCCCCACGGGAAACACCTCAACCCTAATGCCATCACCCTTTAAGTGAAGAGCACCAACCCAACGCCTCACAGCTTCAACTATGAAGGCTGCTGCATTAGCTCAATGTATTGCAATAACTTACCGCTCTGCATACTAAACTGGTGTCTGGATGCAGGTAGAGGCGCCGGAGTGGTGCAAGGGACTCGTCGCAACCAGAGGGGACCCGGAGGAGAAGAGGGACGTGCGTGGGCAACCGGCCACGGCTCAGGCTCCTAGGACCGTCAGGCTTTGAAGACACGAGGCTCCCTGCGTCCATGAGGAAGAGCGACTGCTCCGGCAGCCCTGCCTTTTCCATGGTACTGGAGGCCAAGAGCCTCAGGCCACGGCAGTACGCGCAGGTGACTTCAAAGGGTGGCCTGCTCCTCTCAACCCGCATCCAGGCCTTGGACGCGCCAAGAGACGGGCCCTTCTACGGATCTGCCGGGACGGAGCGAAGGGGGAGAGCTTGCGGTCTCTGCAGGCTGCACCGGCCCGCTGGGCCCAGTGCACGAGAGCTGTCCAGAAAGGCGGCTCTCCTCGTCCACCACCAGCTACTGGAGCTCTGCCACACGGTGTTTGTGGCGGAGAAGTGGCCCAGACCCTCACAGGCGGTTTGAAAGCCCCAGGGCCTCGCACAAAGGAGCAGACATTCTGCTGCGACCAGGCCCGCTTCCAGCTCTTCACGCCACTGGCCGCCATCTTCGCTGGCAGGGCCGGGGCGGGGCGCGGGCTACTTCCGGCTCCGCCTCCGCCTCGAGGCCAGGGGCTCACGCCTCACCCTAGACCTCTTCGCCGCTTACAGCCTCTGACGCCGCTTACAGCCTCTGACGCCGCTTACAAGCCTCTGACGCCAGTCTCCTTCCGCTGCCAAGTCCAGCTGTGCTCCGAGTGGGGAAAGTGCGCTGAAGAGCCCGGACATGCATGGCTTCGAGGCACCCAGCTCAGCTCGCTGGCGTCTGGACTCCTGAATAAGGCGGCGGCGGAGGAGACGCCATGAGAAGGCCGGGCTGGCAGGGGCAGAGGCAGCTGGTGATGCCCCGGCGTTTGGAAGGACGGAAACTGCTTGACCCTTCCTGCGTGGCTAGAACGCTTCTTAGGCCGAAAGATGCCAAGCAGAGCCTATTTTGTGACCCTGTGTGAAGATATTTTCAGGTATTTTTGCGCACCGTTGTACATAAGGAGGGCAGATGGACGTGGTCGTGAGCTTCCGACGGAGCAGGTACCCAGATCTCATTCTAAGGTCCATTTGGCCCCTTCCAGGCCAGCAGGTGTGGCCACAGGTGAGATGAGGGTGCCCATCAGGCGGGGAAGTTACACAAGCCTCTTGCGCTTCTCTGCACCGCAGGCTTGACACCTTCTGTAAATTGCATCGCATTTCAAAAACCCACCCCAATGAATAAAAGGAGACCTTGCTGGGGAAAAAAAAAGTGTTCAAAGTCAACAGCATCCATACATCAGTCAGGCATGATTTTGCATATGATAATTCACAAAAATCAACATTTTTCAAGCGTTTTCTGTTTTAGAAAAGCTCTGTTTCAATAATTTCTTAAAGAAGAGTCCTTTTCATCGTCTTATTACATATTGTTTTTCTAGTGAAGAAAATATTTTAAGAACTTTTGCCATTTCTAAGGTCGAAGAAGAGTGCTAGATAAAAAGCACTGGGCTGGTTATTGTGGCTGCTATAATGCCTCACATCTCTAGAAAGTCTTCCATATGAAACTTCAAATACGTCACATTTATAGTGCTATAGTACAATCTTTATTTAATGAATGGAGGAAAAAAGGCTCAGGAGGCTGAGGGGCTCATCCACGATCACAGAGTCAATAGGAAAATAAATTCTCAGAGTGAACCCTTACTGATGCACTATGCTGATGACATCTGACCACAGGGTAGAGAGAATGGCTTCTCCAAGTGTGGAAATGAGTTCATGTATAAAGGGTTAATCAGTGATCTTACTATTGGAGAGGTTTTCCGACTCAAATATACATCTTTCCAGAGCCTCTGTTCAAACTGAATCCTGTGGCTTGTATGCCTTCTCCTTAGGCATCATTTTCCATTAGGCACCACAGGAACAGTGCTTGGTGACTGTGCGTTTCCCAAAAGTCTAAAAATGTCAATGGAAAAAAGATATTATACTAAATATAAGAAAAAATAATCACAAAATTGAATTAATAAACATTTCATTTGTTGTCCAAAATGTGGCCTTACAGCATCTTCAAATACAATCAAACTCATATGATTATGTATAAATTATAAAGTACACTTTAGTGTCTGATATGGTCACATTTTAAAAGTGTTTGATGTGACATTAAGTACTTCAAAGAGTATCTAGAATTTACAGAGAACCTCTTCCCCAGGCCTACCTGGAGACAACTATTCAACTGTCAAATGCCAGCTTAAGTGCCACTTTCTCTGAGAGGCTGTTTATTATTCTGCATTTCTGCTTCCTCTAGGCTAAAGAGCTAAGAATTTATTTCTCTGTGCCCTGATGATAATTTGTTCATATTATTAGTAGTTTATTATAGTTTTTGATTGTTTGCTGGTTTGTTGGTTGGTTGGTGTGCTTTAACATACTGCCTGGATTCAGGGACCAGGAATTACTCATCTCTGTATTCCCAGGATCAGGAACAGCACAGGTAATATGGTAGGTCCCATAGTTGTTTACTGATTTAAATTCCTTTTCTGTGCAGATGTCAGAGCATCTGAAATTCTACCATTACAATTATACTTTTTGGGGGGGGGCCAAGTATGCTTATCATAAAATGCACATAATGTTCGGATTTATATTGGAGTGTTTTCCCCATATCTTTTTGAAAACCTAATAGTTTTTCCTAGGACTGGGTAGACATAGAATGTGAGAAGCATATTTGACCATTTAACTTTTCCTCAAAGGATGACAGCTAGCCTGAAATTCCCCCAAAATGCTCTTTGCCTCCATTTTCTTTTTCTGTTTCTTCTATCCATCATAATATTTTTTTCCCTCTTTACTCTTTCCATTTTGGACCTATCAATAAAGGTTTTAGCTAGAACCAATTTTCCTGAAGGTTATTTTTATGACAACTCTGAAGACTCAAGCTTTTCTTTTATATAAAACTTTTCTTAATTTATTGATACTTTCAGGAGGTTTGTTTTCTCTTTTAGTGGAAGGGGAAAAAACACAAGAGACAGAGCATGCTTATTCTCATACTTAATATTTTTACACTTACCCATTCTTGATTAATTACAATGATATGCTGCAGATGTCCAACATAAACTGGATCATTTAATGCATAATTATACCTTTTAGATGAATCTCAGATCTATTGCTGTTATTTTCCATGGGCTGGAGCTGTTATGTGCCTGAACAGAATTAAGTTCCCGTCATCCTGTGCCACGGAAGATGAGAGTGAAAAAGAAACTAGCTTGAGGAGAAACTGTTCTTATAATAGCAAAAGTAGCAGTTGAGGTTCCTGGAAGACAGCAAACTGCCAAATGCCACTATTAATTCATGTAAAAAATAAATTCCGTTTTACAGATGATGAAACTGACTGTTCACATGGTAACGAATAATGCCACTCTTGAGTAGGTTTTCAAGAAATGTTGTATCATACACTTGGTAACAAAATACTGTTCCTATGCTTAACTTTCTTCATATAACAGGAGTACCTATCTTTTAAACCTAAGAAAAAAATTTAGTGTTGAACAGATAAAAGGGTAAAAACAAAAAGTCTTATAGCACTTTTTTTTTTTTTTTTGCTTCATTTTAAACTTTATCATATGGCATAGAGTTAACAAGATGTGTGTTTTCCTGTAAGGGTAAGTATTATTCAAGACAGCACTGAATATGTATGGCTAAATTTTTAGAGATAACAGTAACCTTTTAAAATTTTGATTGATTTAATGCCATAACAGCATCAGAATTTCAACACTGACTCTGCAAAAAATCAACATCACCTATATCTCCAAAATATTTAATTGAATTGTGCACTTGACAGCTTAATTTGGTTGTAGTTTATGAACCTTTGTCTCCCTCTTGGAGATTTCTTTTTTTAACAGGGGTGATAAACTACTGATGTGCTTTCAAGATCAAAAAGCTTGTTTATTAGGGCTGTCTTCCAAATACAGTATTTCACAGAGCTATTTTATTGAGGTCCAGGGCAAGTTCCACAGTAAGAGGATGAATGTTGAGCCACTGAGTGGCAGATTTGATATGGGAGAGATGTAGGCAAAGAGTCAGAAGCCAGGCTTGCAAGATCAGTTTCATAACTATTCTTTGTGGCTGATCTTAGGCAGGTTAAGTCATAAGCCTTATAAAATTGAGATGATAATATCTGCTTCAAAGGATGACTTTTTTGAGTTTGATGCTACACGGGAAGGCACTTTGAAAAGTGCAAAATTACACAACTTTTAAGCTCTAGATTTTCTCTTGATCTGCTATCCAAAGTATCAAACTTAACCTGAAGTTGGAGTATTTTGCTAACCCACAGAAAATGTACCTTGAAACACTTCTTTGGACTTAATTTCAGATACATTATGTACTCCCTCTGGATGATTTAATTCATATCTGTTAATCCAAATAACTTCAAAAATAAATAGCAACAGAGCTGTCATTTATTGAGGCACTGTGTATACCTCATTTAATTACCCACTACAAACTTTATGAGGTAACTAGTATTATCTGCATTCTAAAAATGAAATTTAAATAACTTGTTTAAGAAAACCAGTATGTAAATTTTCTGTTTTCATCTTCACATTGTCCTGGCGCTGGAGACCCATATTACCTACTGTTTATTAGACTCTTCACTGGGATATCTAGGTTACTCAAATTTAACATGTTTAAATCTAAACTCATTATTTTCTTTCCCAGATCAGTTTCTTTCTATTGCATTCCTAATTTAGTTAATTATATCAATATCTACTTAGCTTCCCAAGTCAGAAGCCAAGGATCATTTTACATTCCTTCGTTTCCCTAACCTACTGTAGCCTAATAATCATGAACTTGCCAATTATACCATAAAGGTGAGTCTTAAAAATTTTCTATCTACAGAGCCATGTTTTTACTCCAAATCCAAATAATTGTTGGTACATATGACAGCCTTTACATTGGTCTCACTGCCCTATCCAAAACCATCTACCACACTGAAACCAGAGTTATTTTCCTAAAATAATAATTTTCGAAAAAGTGTGGTTATGTCACTTCCTTGCTAAAATAACCACCACAGGTATTCTGGCCGATATAGGCTAGAATCCAAACTCCTTATCAAGACACAGTATCCTTTATTAATTTGCCTTGACTTATGTTTCTGGTCTTATTTCCTGCCTCTGTATCGTGTATTTCATGCCTCACACTCATTCCACTCTCCTAGAAATTACAGTGTTTTTCTATTTCTGCACTTTTGTTCTGGCTTTTACCTTACTGTACTTTCCCAGTACTTCTTGCTTTAAAAACTCTTGTTCATTCTTCAGACTTAGCTCTTGCTATCACCTTTATTAAGTCTTAAAAATTTTTAAGTTCTCTATCTTCTTCTGTCCAGCCCCATTCATGGAACAGAGACTCTACCTTGGTGCAGCATGCTTAAATGGGACTCTCATCTCTCTTGCCCTGACAAAGTGGTGGTTTCACACTAGAAGAGGAAGGCAAGAGGACCCCACCCACTGAACTCTGGGTTTCTAGAGCAGGATGTCATTCAGAAGATTGCAATTGTCCCCAGCCCTAACTCCAGAACATTGGCTCAGAGATTTTGCCTGGGGGGAGAAACAGGCCAAAAAAACAAATCATTACTAATTTATTTCCAAGGAATTGCCTTCATTTGCAACAGAGTGAAGAAATTCCAGCCTAAAGGCACTCTCAAGAAGAGTTCGGGTTGTGGTGAAGGCAATTGGGAGAAGATTCCAGCTTCAGGCTAAACTGTAGGTCAGATAATTTGAAGGAGAGAAGTAGGAAATAATACAGCTGGGTTGAGTCCTCCTGGTTTCAGAACAAAAATCCAGCTGTTCATATCAGAAACTAGTCCTTCAAAGGGGACACATTTTATTAGATTGGTTTAATAATGCCCCAAGGCATTATTTTAAAATGATAGAGCAATCAGCTGGTAATTAGTATAGTTTAATAGTTAGGGGTAGTCAGGGAAAAGACATGAAAAGAATCCTACCAGTGCCACTGTCATCCCAGTGTGTTGTGGGCATACCCAAAGTTATACCACCCTGAGGAACAACGTCAGAGGCTGACACTGAAGGTGGGGGGAAATCAACTTCAGTGAAATGAACCAATCAGTTACTAGACAAATAAATAATAATAATGAGGTAGTACTGAAAGTTGCTACAATATATTATATAAAATGTCCAGTTTCCAACAAAAAAAAATTGTGAGACATGTAAAGAAACAGGAAAATATAACCGATACACTGGAAAAATATTCAGGTAATAGAAATTGCATATGAGAGAGATCAAATATCAAATATATCAGAAAAAGACTATAAAGTAGCCATTACAAACATGTTCACAGAACTAAATGAAACCATGATTAAAGAAGTAAAACAAGGTATGCCACATAAAATATATAATAAAAATAGAGATAGAAATTATAAAAAAGAAGCAAATGGAAATTATGAAATTGCCAAGTACGGTAATTAGAACATTCACTGGAGGGGCTCAATATTAGATTTGCTTAACAGGCAGAAGAAAGAATAAGGAAACTAGAATATAGGTCAATAGAAGTTATGCAAGCTGAAGAACAAGAA
The DNA here is from genome assembly GCF_965194805.1 of Balaenoptera borealis. Lineage (NCBI taxonomy): Eukaryota > Metazoa > Chordata > Mammalia > Artiodactyla > Balaenopteridae > Balaenoptera > Balaenoptera borealis. Next base: position 169,698,990 of record NC_138866.1, on the reverse strand, counting down.
ATGAGGAAAAATGATGAAAGAATCAGAGAAATGTGGGAGGCTATTAAGTATACCAACAAACATGTAGTGGAAGTACCAGAATGAGAGGAGAGAGAGAAAGGAGCAGAAAAATATATGCAAAAAGATTAATAATAATGGATGAAAACTCCCCAACTTTATTGAAAAACAATATTATACACCTTTAGGAAGGTCAATGAACTCCAAGAAGGATAAACCCAAAGAGAGCCACAAACAGACATGTCATAGTAAAAATGATGAAAGTTGAAGATGAGGAGAAAATCTTGAAAGTAGCAAGAGAAAAACTACTCACTACTTAAAAAGGAACCCCAATGAGATTAAAAACAGACTTTATGGTAGAAACAAGAGAGACCAAAGTGCAATGGCATAACATATTCAAAGTACTCAAAGAAAAAAACTGTCAACCAAGAATACTATATCCAGAAAAACTATCTTTCAAAAATGAAGTCCAAATAAAGACTTTACCAAATAAACAAAAACTGAGATGATCTGTTTCAGGCAAACCTACCTTCTAAGAAATACTAAAGGTACTTCTTCAAGCCAAAAGCCAGTGACTCTAGGTGGTAATTTGAATACATGAGAAAAAACAAAGAGTACCAGAGAACATAATTATGTCGTTGTAAAAGACAATAGATATACATATTTTTTTCTCTTAAATGATTTCAAAAGCAATTGTATAAAATATGTGCATAATGTAATCTTGGGCTTATAAAGAAATGTGCCAATAACAGCACAAAGGAGGTGAGTGGGAGAAACAGTGTTTTGGGCTAAGGAAATGACTAGATTGTAGAGTAATAATTGTAGCAATGTATTGTTGGGTCTGTAATATTAACAGATATAATAAGTATAAAAATAGTACCTCAAAAAAGGGAAAGAGAACAGAGCTATATAGGAGTAGTATTTAGATATATATGGTAAGCCCTGAGCAACTACTAGAAAAACAACCAACTAAAAAATGTAGTGAAAAAAAAAAACCATTAGAGAACTTAAAATTGCTACATTTGAAAATATTCACTTAATGTTTAAAAAAGTCATAAAGGAGGAATAGAAGAAAAAAGAGGTGAGATATATAAAAAACAAACAGAAAAATGGAAGATGTAAATCTATCATACTAGTAATTACATTAAATGCAAATGAATTAAACTCTCCAATTAAAGGTAGGAATTTTTCAGATTTGATTTAAGAAACTGCCACAGTGAACATTCAAAAATGCAAACATATTGAAAGAAAAAAGATAAAAAAGATGTATCAAACAAACAGCAACCACAAAAAAGCTGGGGTGGCTATACTGATATCAAGCATAATAGACTTTAAAATAAAAGATGATACTAGAGATAAAGAGGGATGTTTTATACTGATGAAAGGGTCAATCCATCAGGAAGATATAATGATTTTATATGCACTCAATGACACTTCACTAAAATACATGAAGCAATACAGACAGAAATTAAGGGAGAAATAGACAATTCAACAATAATCATCTGAAACTTGAATATCTGATTTTAAATAATGGATAGAAAAACTAGACAGAAGATCAGCAAATAAACAGAAGATTTGAACCACACTATAGACCAACTAGACCTAACAGACATTTATAGAACACTCCCAAATAACACAATATACATTCTTCTCAAGTGTACATGGACAGTTCTCCAGGATAGGCCATATGCTAGGCTATAAAACAAACCTCAATAACTTTAAAAGAACAGAAATTATATGAAGTATGTTCTTTGGCCACAATGGAATGAAATTAGAAATCAGTAGCAGGAAAAATTGGGGAACTCATAAATATTTGGAAATTAAACAACACACTCCTAAGTAACCAATGGGTCAGAGAAGAAATCAAAAAGGAAATAACATATTTTGATATACATAAAAATGAAGACAATGTACTGAAACTTATTAGATGAGACTAAAGCAGTGCTTAGAGGTAAATTTATAGTAGTAAATGCCTATAATAGGAAGAAAGATTGCAAATCAATAGCCTAAACTTTCACCTTTAGACACTGAAAAAGAAAAGCAAACTAAACCCAAAGCAAGCAGAAATAATAAAGAAAAGAGCAGAAATGAATGAAATAGGGAATAGACAAACAATAGAGAATAATCAATGAAAACCAAAAGCTGGTTCTTTGAAAAGATCAATAAAATTGACAAATCTTTAGCTAGATTGACCAAGAAAAAAAGAGAGAAGACTCAAGTTACTAGAATCAGAAATGAAAGAGGAGACATTACCATTGCCTTATAGAAATAAAAAGGATTTAAAGAGAATACTATATACACTTGTATGCCAACAACTTAGATAATTTAGATGAAATGGACAAAATTTTTAAAATGTGTGAACTACTGAAATTGACTCCAAAAAATAAAAGGCAATCTGACTGGACCCTATAACATAAAGAGACTGAGGAAATAGTTTATTTAAAAATCCAACAAAAAAGCCCAGACTCAGATGGCTTTGCCACTAAATTCTACCATACATTTAAAGAAAAATGGAAAACAGTTATTCACAACTTCTTCTTAAAATTAGAAGAGGAGAAAACACTTCCCAACTCTTTGTATGAGTCCAGTATTACCCTGATATCAAAATCAGACAAAAACATTTTAAGAAAAAAACACAGACCAGTATCTCTTATGAACATAGGTTCAAAAAGCTTCAACAAAATACTAGTAAACCAAATCCAGCAACATAAAAAATGAATTATACACCATGACAATGGGATTTATCCCAGGAATGCAAGGCAGGTTCAACATTTGAAAATAATACATTACATCAATGTAGTAAAAAATAAAAGTCACATAGTCATCTCATTAGATGCCAAAAATGCATTTGACAGGATCTAATACCCTTTGATAATAAAGACACTCAACAAATTAGGAATAGAAGGGATCATTCTCAACTTGACAAAGGGCATCTATTGAAAAATCACAGCTAATATCATAGTTACTGATAAAAAGCTGGATATCCCCTAAGATCAAAAAAACATAAAGATATCCTTCCTCACTGTTTCTATTCAACATTGTAGTGGAGGTTTTAGTAAGGGCAATTAGTCAGGCAAAGGAAATAAAAGTCATCCAGATTGGAGAGGAAGAAGTAAAACTATCTCTATTTGTAGATGACATAACCTTATGTATAGAAAATCCTGACGAATTCACTAAAAAGAATTAGAACTAATAAATAACAAGACAAACAAGTGAACTGAAAGAAACAATTAGAATAAACAAGTTCAGTTAAGTTTGCAGGATACATTATCAATATACGAACATCAATTTTATTTATATTGACTTGCAATGAACAATCCAAGAATGAAATTTTAAAAATCTTTTTATGATAGTGTCAGAAAGAATTAAATACTTAGGAATGAATTTATTAAAAGAAATATAAATCTTATACTCTGAAAATTACAAAGCAATAGTAAAATAAATTAAAGAAGATGTAATAATTGGAAAAGTTCCTTGTTCATGGATCAGAATACTTAATATTTTATGATGGCAATACTTCCCAAACTTATCTACAGATGCAACACAAACCTCATAAAAATTGCAGCTGACTTCTTTATAGAAATTAACAAGCTGACTCCAAAATTCATATGGAATTGCAAGTCACCCAGAATAGCCAAAATAATTTTGAAACAGAATACCAAAGTTAGAAGATGCATACTTCCCTATTTCAGAAGCTACTGCAAAGTTTGAGTAACCAACACAGTGTGGTATTGGACCAAGGATAGACATATAGATCAGTAGAATAGAATTCAGAGTTCAGATATAAACCTATGGTTTATAGGTTTATAAACCTATATATGGTCAACTACTTTTCAACAAGGGTGCCAACACCATTCAATGGGAAAACAATCACCTTTTCAATAAAAATGGCTAAGACAACTGGATATCCATTTGCAAAAGAATGAATTTGGTCCCCTTCCTCACACCATATACAATAATTTACACAAAATGGATTAGTCTAAATGTAAAAGCTAAAGCCATAAAAGTCTTAGAAGAAAACATAGAGATAATGTTAATGACCTTGGTTTTGGCAGTGGATTCTCAGATATGACTGCTCCAAAAGCAGGAGCAACAAGACAAAAAATAAATAAATTGAACTTCTTGAAAATTAAAACTTTTGTGCTTCTAAGGGCACCATCTAGAAAGTGAAAAGACACCCGCCAAGATGGCAGAAGATATTTGTAAATCATGCTGATATTGTTGACCATGAAGGCGGAGCAAGAATACGGAGAACTTCTGGCACCTTTGTTCCCATTCTAAGCATGAGGTAATGATAACCAACTGCTATATGTGTTTGAAGTCTGTGGGAAAAGGTTAGGAGAGCAGCAACAAAACCCAAAACAAGCCAAGTCCTGATTAGAATAACAACCCCACACAATAGAAGCATGACAAAAGAAGAGGTATGCTCATTTTCAGGCATAAATACTATTTACTTTAGTCTCTGCTATTCTACATATGATATCCAGCATTCAATGCAAAATTATCAGACAAAAAAGCAAGAAAAGCCAATCCATAATCGAGGTAATCAGAAGATCCAGTTTCAAAATGACAGAGATGTTAATCTGATAAGAGAATTTAAAATAACTATAATTAGTATAAATCTTGCTGAAAAAGTTGATAACATGTATGAACAGATGCAAGATTCAGCAGGCTGAAAGAAACTATTTTAAATTTCAAATGAGAATACTAAAAATAAAACATACAATGTCAGAGATGGAGAATTCCTTTAATGGTATCATCAGCAGACCAAACACAGCTGAGAAAATAACTAAATTTGCAGGTACATCAATAGAAATTATCCAAAGAGAAACTCAGAGATAAAAACTGGGGGAAAAAAATAACTCAAAACAGAACAGAGCACCCAAGAACTTCAGGACAATATCAAATGGTCTAACATACATGAAATTTGAATCTCGAAAGAAGAGAGAAAGAATGAGATAGAATAAGAGAATGAAGAGATAATGGCCAGGAAATTTTTCAAAATTTATGAAAAAAAGCCACAGATCCATGAATCCCAAAGAACCTCTAAAAGGATAAATTCCCCAAAACACACCTACACACATTAGAGTCAAACAGCTAAAACTCAATGATAAAAAGAAAAATATGGAAAGCAAACAGAAAAAACAAACAAAAAAATACATTACATAAAGAGGAACAAAGATAATAATGTCACCGCTCTTTTCATTAGAAACTATACAGCCTAGAAGAATATGGAATGGCATCTTCTTCACTCTTCTTCAAAGTAATGATAGAAAAATCTCTCAACACAGACTTTGATACTCAGCAAAAATATCTTTTAAAAAGTGAATGCAAAATAGAGACTTTTTTCAGGGAATCAAAAGCTGAGAGAACTTATGGCCATCAGGCCTGTGTTAAAAGGAATGTTATAGAAAGTTATTTAGACAGAGAAGTATGATGTCGGATGGAAATTGAGACCTACCTAGAGAAATAGTGGAGTGGAAGGGGTAAAAATAATGGTAACTTACAGTAGTTTTTTTTCATAATTTTAGTTGCTTTAAAAGATAATGCAGAAGAATTAACAGTGCATTGTGTAGTTTTGACATATATAGATGTAAAAATTATGACAAAAATAGCATATAGGATTAAGAGGGAGGGAATGGAAGAATACTATTGTAGGGTTCTTACACTATACATGAAATTATATTTCAAGGTTGACGTACATTCAAAACTCTACAGCAATCACTTAAAAATAATATAATAATTTACCTATATAATACAGGAAATCTCTTGAATAAAAAGTGCTATACTTTAAAAAAATCTTGTTAATTAATGAAGACTGATGCCCTCTTCTTATAAAGCATTTGCTATAAATTGAAAGAACAAATATATTTTAAGTGTTTAATCCTAAAGTCAGTAAACTTTATCTTTTTTCTCTTTACAAATACAAATATAAAATAACTGGGATTAATATAGTAAAGACAAGGACAAGGTAGACAATATTTTGTTCTATATATACTTTCAGCACTATGGAACACAGTAGTGGAAGTTTAAAAGTATTTTATTCTAAGCAACAAGCAATAAGATGAAATGTTCCACTTTCTATTCCTTACCATGGTAGGAAAAATAATAAACTTGCATTATAAAATCACCTTCCAGGGTATCATGTTTCAAAATATACCAGACAGTGTGAAGAGCCCAAGACAATAAGAGGAATTTTAAATGTAGAGCTTTTATTGGAAATAACATTGTTTATTTGTTCCTAATACGTTTTACTTCATTTTCATTTATGCTGATATTTTGGATCCAAAAGCATAGGGAAAATAGAATATTTGTATTTTGAGTTGCCATAAAACACATTTCCATTCCAAAAAACAAAACAAAAACACTTGAGCTTTTAATCCTAATATAAACCTTCCTATTTTTTCAACTTCCAAATTATAGTTATTGCTGTAATATGATTGATAGAAACACATCAAGCACTGGCCGTTTTCTTGCATTAATTGAACTACATTCATTCTAATCTTTGGGTTGCTAATGGTTTATGCTCTGCATCAGAATGAGCAGTCACTGGGCTAGTTTTCTGAAATTCCCATCCCCCTTTCTTTCCTTTCAGTTCTGCTTTTAGATGCTGCAGTAGATCAAAGCTTTTCAAAAGCAGCAACATGCTCATTGTCTTTCGAGTCATGGTATGATAGAGAGTGACGAAGAGGAACAAGAGTGTTTGGAACAGCTACAATAGTATCCATTATGCATCAATCATAGAAGGACGAGCTGGATTGTGCGGAATTGATATGTGCCTATTGTCGAAGCTTTTTCTGTAACATCAGCTAGAAATAATCATTCCGAGGCAGGCTTTCCTGGGAAAGATATCCTCTCTCTTTTGGACGTGTATTTTCAGTATGGTAGGCAGTGCTGTGGTTAATGTAAGGCACATCGAATGAGTAATCCAGTTTCAAAGAATTGGTTTTAATTGCGGTGGCAATGCTAAATGACCAAGCATTGGAATGTATAATACCAAGCATGGAACTGGCACTCCTTTGAATTAGAAATTGTCTATTTTCATATTTATATCTGGCAAGCACCTTAAGTATGGAGAAATGCAAATGCTTCAGGGAGCTGCAAATGGGGATCTGCCAAATAGGTATCCATTAAGAGCAAAATGTCTAGCATTCTTGAGAGTCTTGAAATTCGTTTTCAGAAATCTCTAGATCATGAAAATCCTACCTGGCACAGGCCTAATTTGTCTTGTCTTTATACTTAGGGCACTGGATACTTCGCACCATTTTCTCCTGCTAACATTTATAATTTTAATTGATAATGTTCAATATTTTATTCTACTTAATTTTACAATATAATATCTCTGATTATGCTGTACTTCATCGAATGTGCTTCAAAAAGTGAAATTCCAAAGTCTTTTTCAATAAAAATTTCCCAGGGGATTCGTTTTGTAGAAAGATGTAAAAATTTATTAAAAACTAGGGGGATTTTAATAGTTTTATAGGCACTACAAAAAACCCATAAATTTTCTGATAGGCACATTATTAAAAATGTAAGTCAACCGATTTTTAGTTTATAGCTTCTCTGTAAGTTCCCTAATGTTTTTTACACGGAGGGGAAGATCTGCCTCCAGTCTGTTGCAGCGGGTTTTCTTGAGGAACAGAGCCCCCTGAACCCAAGAACTGTGCAGACAGAGAGGAGGTCACCTAAGAATTTGACCACTAGAAGCACTCCCTGTCTTGGCTCAGCTGGGCAGGTGTGGAGAGGTGACTTCTTTCCATGATGGCCATGGTAAAGCTGTCTTAGATTTGGATAAAGTAGAGAAGGTAGCAAAAGAAAGGATTAAGGCCTCAATCTTATGATTTGACACAAACCAGAGTGATATGATCTCTCTCTCTCTCTCTGTATATACACACACACATCTATATACACCCATCTGTATTTGTATCTATAGCTATCTACATCTATCTCTATCTCTATCTCTACATTGTTCTTAAGAGCCTAACTTGCATCAATAGTTTGTTTGCTCCATCATTGCAAATCTATTGAATTGCATGTTGTCTGGACTGAGGACGGTTCCTTTCTCTCCATACAATGTAACACCTATGTACAGACACAGGATAGAATTATTCATGGGCCTGAGTATGCTACTTACCTACCTGGACAGAATTAATCTCATTTAAATGAATGCATTTCCTACTTAGTACACTGGGAAATCATTACTAAATTGTGGACACACTTAAATAAATTATTATCATCCTTGATACTAACGTCATTATAATGTCAAGTTCTATCATAAGTCTGCTTTAATTTAGCACTAAATACCCTCCACTTCTTGAAAATTGTTGCCATGTGAAGATTAATAATGAATATTGAGACCTTTATTTTATTTATCTTGTTTCCAAGTTTAATACAATTCAGTACTTAAAATGTTTACATCTGAAATAAAAGTAAGGCCGTGTAAATTGATTTCTGAGTAATAATATATTTCCTAATCTTCACCACGAAATGTTTATTAGGAAAGTCAGAGTTAAGTGGAATTGTGTTCATTGGGAACAAATACAATTTGGCAAAGTTAAGAGGACTTGTGTTCTACTATATCAAATCTATGAAAAATTTGGCAAATAAATATTTTTTGTGATTCTTCATGACTTAAAGAATTTCAAAAATTTCACTCAGTGTTAATTAACCTTCTATGAGTTTTCATTTTTAAAAGTTTCTAAAACTGAAGTTTCTAAAAGTTAACCATCCTGCTCTTGCAGTCTGTTCTCATATCACAGAATGCTTTCTGAAAATCTATAAAAATAATATTTTTACATTACTTTAATGATATTTTTATTAAAACAACTTTTCATTGATATGATTAATCCCTAATAATGGACAATATACAGACTATCTGTAAAAAGGAATGAAGGAATTACTAGAAAGCTGAAGGGATAGATTTTGTAATCCGTTCTTGGTCTACAATCACAGGTCACTGTCTAAATGAAGATCTGAACTTTATATTCTTATTCTATTATTTTCTCAGCCAATTCTTAATATGTTTCCCACACCTATGATCTATGAAAAATGTAACAAAAAACCATTGCAGGTCCCATGTAACAGCACTGTTATGGACTGAAAGTTTGTATTCTCCAAAATTCACATGTCAAAACACTAACCATAATGTGATGGTATTTGGAGATAAGGCTTTGCGAAAGTAATTAGGTTAAGATGAGGTCATGAGGGTGGGGCCTCACGATAGGATTAATGCCTGGAAAAGAAAAGGCACAAGGAGAGTTTATTTCTCCTTGTCTCTGCCCTAACACAAGGAAGAGGTTGTGTGAGCACACAGATAGAAGGCAGCTGCCTATAATCCAAGGGAAGAGACCTCAGAATGAAACCTACATTGCTGGCACCTTGATCTTGGACTTCCCAGACTCTAGAACTGTAAGAAATAAATTTTTGTTGTTTAAGCCACCCAGTCTAAAATATTTTTTGTTACAGCAGCTCAAGCTGACTAAGGCAAGCCCCAATTTATGCTTCAGTTGGTTTTCTTTGGTTGTTAACAACAGAAACTTACCCTGACTAACTTAAGCAAGACAAAGGTATATTGCTTAATAGACTAATTCCCATCAGAAAAAAATCAATTAGCCTGCCTGAGAGTTGGTTAAATTTAATCCAGGACTTTGGTATCAATTTTTATAACTAACATGAGTCAAAATTATATTTTTCTTTGCTATTTGCTCTTTGTGATCTCTTGAATCAATTTTTATAATTGGCATTCCCCTAGAAAATTATTAATTTTATCCAGGTTTTCAAATTCATTAATATTCACTAATACAAATTACTTTTTTATAATAATTATATTTTTTACACTTTTATTAAAATATAATTGACATAAGACATTGTATTAAAGTGTATTACATAATGATTTGCTGTATGTGTGTACTGTGAAATGCTAACCACAATAAGTTTAGTTAGCATCTGTCACCACACATAGTTACAGTTTTTTTTCTTGTGATGAGAACTTTTAAGATCTACTCCCTTAGCACGTTTCAAATATGCAATACAGTGTTATTAACTATACTCACCATACTGTACATTATATCCTCAGAACTTACTTATAACTGGAAGTTTGTGCCTTTTGACCACTTTTACCTATTTCCCCTACCTCCCACTCCAGCCTCTGGCAACCATCAAACTGTCCTCTGTATCTATAAGTTCACTTTTGTTTTGTTTTATTTTGTTTTTAGATTCCACATGTAAGTGAGATCATACAGTATTTGTCTTTCTCTGTCTGACTTATTTCACCTAGGTCACAAACAACCAGAGGAGAAAAAAAAAAAAGAAGATATACAATGGCCAGTAAGCACATAAAAAGATGCCCAACATTATTAGTTATTAAGGAAATCCAAATCAAAACCATAAGATACCTCTTCATAAAAACTAGGGTAGCTATAAAAAATATATGGACAATAACAAATCTTCGTGAAAATGTGGAGATACTGGGACCCTAAACATTGCTGGTAGAAGTGTAAAATGATGTAGCAATTATAGAAAACTGTTTGGCTGTACCTGAAAAAGTAAACATAGAGTTAATTTATGATCCACAATTTCACTCTTTGGTATATACAAAAGAGAGCTGAAATCATATGTTCACATAAAAAATTGTACATGAATGTTCATAGCAGTTCTACTCAGAAAAGCCAAAAAGTGGAAACAATCCTGATGTCCATCAATTGATGAATGGATAAAAAAATGTGGTATATCCATTCAATGGAATATAAATCAAAAATGAAAAGTAATGAAGTACTTATACATGCTGCATGATGGATAATCTTGAAAACATTATTCTACGTGAAAGAAGTCAGACATAAAAAAGTCACATATTGTATGATTCCATTTCTATTAAGTATCCAGGTCAAATCTGCAGAGACTGAAAGTAGATAAGTGATTGCCAGGGGATTTGAGGAGCCGGGAATTGGGAATGACTGCTAAAAAGCATACAATTTCTTTTGTGGGGGGTGATAGAAATATTCTGGAATTAGTGAGCGATGATGAATGCATAGTAGTTGAATATACTAAAGACCTTTGAATTTTACGATTTAAAATAGTAAATTTTATGGTATATGAATTATATCTCAAAAACATTTAAAAATGCATAGTTCATGAATTATCACAAAGATCATACTTGTGTAACAGCACCTAAGTCAAAAAGAGTAGGGCATTGCCAATATTGCATATCTCCTTTCATGTTTTACCTTCTGGACTTTCACACCTAAATACTGTTCCTAACATATATGATATTTTTGCATCTACCCTATTTTACTCAACATTATGCTCGTGTGATTCACCACTGTTGTTGCAAGTACCTGTAGTTTGTTCACTTTCATTGTTATATATTTTTCTAGCTTATTAATATGCTACACTTTATTTAATATATGTATATACAATGGACAGATATTTGGAATTTTCCCTATTACAAATAATGCAAGAATCATTTCTTAATGCACATATGTATGCAATTTTGTTGACTGCACATTTTATTGGATGCATATATTTATTGGATTCACATATGTATGCAATTCCTGAAGAGGGTGAATTGCTGGGTTATGGGGTATGCATATGCTCAGCCTTAGTAGATAATTACAAACAAATTTACACCATCCCCAGCAAGTATGAAGGGTTCAGTTGCTTCATTTCCTTGTCATTGTATACTTTGTATAGGCAGCATCCTTGGTATTTGCTCACTGTCTTAGTTAACTCAGGCTGTCATAACGAAATACCATAGACTGGGTGGCTTAAACAATAAACATTTATTTCTCACATTTCTGAAAGCTGGGAAGTCCAAGATCAAGGTGCCAGCAAGGCAGGTTTCATTCTGAGGCCTCTTCTCTTAGCTTGTAGGCACCCACCATTTTACTTCGTGCTCACATGATCTCTTCTTTGTATGCTTAAGGGAGGAGAGAGAGCGGGCAAGCTCTCAGGTTTCTTGTCTTATAAAGTCACTAATCCCATCATGAGGGCCCCCCACTCATGACCTCATACTAAATTGCGGGAGAGGGGCACAGATATTCAGTCCGCAACAGCAACATTTGGTATTGTCAGTCTTAAAACTTCAGCCATTCTATCTTGCATATAGCAATCTATATTAGCCTAACATCTAGTGTTACCTAGTGGCACATTTAGTTTGGATTTGCCTGATGACTTATAAGGTTAAGGATTTATTCATATGTTTATAGACTCATTTTCTTTTGTAGACTTCCTATTCAAGTGGCTTGTCAATTTTTCTTTTTCTTTTTTTTTTGATTTATAATGTTTTAAAACATATTAGACATATAAGTTCTTTTTTTGGGCTTATGGGCTGCAAATAACTTATCACACCTTGTGTTTCATTCTTCACTGTCTCAATTTTGTTGAGCAGAAGTTTCTAAATATAATGTCATCCAATTTATTGATTGTTAATTATGGTTAATTTTTTGGTTGTTTAAGAAGTCCTTCCCTTCTTGGAGATAATAATCACATTTTTCTATATATTATATTCTAGGTCAGTCTGGGAGGTTAATTGTTGTGCCTTTTACCTTTACATATACAGTAAAATCCACCTAGAGACGATTTTCATGTAAAGTTTATAGTGGGAGTCAGATTGCCCTTATTTTTCTAAATTGAAACAGAAGTTCGAGCCTATCATTGAAAATGTCCTCCTTTTTGCACTGTTCCACAATGCCACATGGGTAAGTCAGGTACCCATATATATAGTATTTGTTTCTGGGATCTCTATTCTGTGTCATTGGTCGATTTGGTTATCTTTATGCCAACACCACAATGCACTAATTATTCTAACTCTGTATATGATATACAGTAAAGAACTCCTCAGACCATATTCTTTCAGAGTTTCCTGGCTAAATTTGGCCCACTGTGTTTCCATATAAATTTGAGTCAGCTTCTCAGGTCTTAACCATCTGACAGGAATTTGATGGGGATTTTATTGACTTTACAGATTAATTTGGAAAAATCAAATATTGTATCTATTTATAGGCCTATTTTAGGATCTCTCAATATTTTAGGCCATATATGTCTTTTGTAAGATTTATTATTCCAATGTATTTAAAATTTATTATAATAGTTTCATTTAAAATAATTTGTTTTCTGTTTGTTCAAGATATATATTCAATTGAACATTATATATTATTCTTGTATCTAACAAACTTGTTATACTATCTCTAATGACAATATATTTTTTCTTTTCCAATACTTATATATATATTTTTTTCTTTTTTCATGTCTTATTTTCTCACTAGGATCACCAGTAAACAGTTCAAATATTTTAAAAGAAGCAGTAATAGTGGCCATTCTTGGCTCATTCCTAATACCAAATTGAAATCAACATCCCACCATTAAGTATAGTTGTGAGTATTTTTGTAGCCGCTTTTTATCACATTAGGAAAATTCTCTTTTTAGTCTTCTAAGATATTTTTTATTATGAACAGATGTTGTAGTGACCAAATGCTTTTTATGCATATATTAAAATGATCATGTGCTTTTTTTCTCATTCTGTTAATGATTGATTTTTAAAGTTAAACTTAGATTCGTGGAATAAATATGAAAACAGTAATATATTCATAACAAAAATATATATTTAGTACTTCACATCTGTTTTTATGAGTAACACTGACCTAAAATTTTCCTTTATTGTGATGTCTTTGTCAGAGTTTGTATCGAAATTTTGCTGTCCTCATAAAATGTGTTAGAAAGCATTATCTCTTTTCCTGTTCTCTTGAAGTGTTTATATGTCTGGCATTATTTATTTTTTTGAAGTATTATAATATTTGCTAGTGAATCTTATGAACCTAGAGTTTCTGAAGGAAGATTAAGTATGGATCAGTTACCTTAACTGGTATAGGATTACTTAGGTCTTCTATTTCTTAAGTTTGTTTTAGAAATTTGTAATTTTCCAGGAATTTGTTTATTTCCTCTAGAGCTTGATATTTTTATATTTTTGGTTGTAAAGTTCTTTTGTCTTTTTTTTTTTTTTTTTTTACAATAGTGTCATTACCCTCTTATTTCTAGTATCTGTAATGATTTTATCATTTCCATTTCTGACACTGGCTATTTGTACATTATCTTTTTTCTTTGATTTGTTTCCTAAGGGCTGTTTCATTTTATGCTTTATTTCCCCAAAGTTTCATCAGGGGGTTATTACTCTTCTTAAAGAAACAACACAATTTTATTGATCCACTTCATTTTATATATGTTTTCTATTTTATTAATTTCTTACCTTAGATATTTGAAGAAACTGGGGTACTAACAATGTAGAGAAGAGTTATGAGATCAGCATCGAGGGGAGGATAGAAGTCCCAGATGGGACGAATCCACATTATATAGAGTGTTTGTTACTTACCTCTCCTCTCACTGTCTCACTGCCTTGTCTCACTTCTTTCACTGTAAATATTTCTTTACAGATATTTGTTGAACAAATTAATGACAATATAGTTATCCTACAGTGACTAGTTTTTTTCTTTAGCCATTAGTTTATGGTTAGTGATAGACTAATTGTCTGTTATTAAAAATAAAAAATAAAAAGCTAGATAGAGAAACAAGGTTTCTTATTCCTGATCTCTTATGCTGACATTTCTTTTATTGGCCCCAAATTATATACTGACTGCAGATAATTATGCTAATTTCCTCAGCTGATTTCTTAGTAACACAACTCTGGGAAAATATTATAAAACTCTGAGGAAGTTGTCTTGAAAGGGGCAAGAACCACGCCTAAATAAATAAACATTTAAAAAATTAGAATAAAAAGCTCTTTATTATTGCTTCCACATTCTAGAGAAGAGAATGTGTTCTTTACTCTCTCAGAATGTTTAATGGCATGTATCAGTGTGAATTTTTAAGTGGATCTTTAAGTATCATAGTCATTCATTCATTCTTTTATTTATTTGCATGCATACTTTGATTCATAGTTAATGAGTTCTTTAATTCAAGATATTTCATGTAACAAGTTTCACTGAAATTTCACAAAGTGGGTGCTTGTAGAAAGTGGTGTCTTTTCACCTCTAATTATTTAAAGAGCAAGGTCTTGAATTTGATGATTACTTATTTTAGACATTAACCCTTGAACTGGTTTTCTAGATACAATAGCAAAGAAATCCCAAGCGTTCTGCAAGTTGATACAAAGAAAAGCAGAATAACTACTTTTAAGACTCACAAAGCTGTCATTGTTCAGACAGTGAAATATATACTTGAAATCTTATTTTTTAAAAGGCTTTTTGGAAAAAAATTCAGAGTCCTTTTATGGATGTTCCCTGGTTTTTATTTTTAAGAATAAAGTTTAAGACTACTTATTGCGAAAGACATTGCCATGAATATAGTAGTTGGTTTACCTAAAGTACATGCCCTTAGATGCAAAATACAAGGCGGTTATTATTTAAAGGAGTCATGAATCTTCAGTTCTTGGTGTGATAAATGTGAAAAATGACAGTCATGAAGATGAAAAGGGAAAAGCAAATTTTTACACAATTCTTTCAAAATGCCATCTAAATGTAGAAAAAAGTAGGCAAAGATGATATGGGTATAACAGAATGATATGTTATATTTATATGCCAAGAAAGCACTATTAAAATATGCTTCTTTATCACATATGTTTGCTAGTTTGCTTACAGCTAAACATGCTTTGTCTTATTTATAACATTACTATGCTAAAATTTGGATGATTCTAGTTAAAATATACATACTGGGAAATATTTTTAGTGCTTATTAGATTTATAGAGATTACTGCTGTGCTATTTACAGGAAAATATTTCAATATTGTTCTAAGCCAGTGCTCTCGGAGAGAACTTTATGTGATGATGGAAATGTTCTCTGTGTTGTGAAATACAGTGGCCACAAGCCACATGGGGCTACTGAGCACTTGGAATGTGGCTAGTACAACTAAAGAAATGCATTTTAAAATTTTATTTAATTTTAGCTAATTTAAATTTCATATTAAATATCCACATGTGGGTAACATAATATACAGCACATTATTTCCATGTATGTGAGTTAAAACACATAAACTACTTTGAACAGTATTTGGCAGACAATTAGTACTTATTAGCTTGTTATTAATGTTGCTATTGTTATTAATATGCTTAAAGTATATTTTGGGAAAGAGCAGGTTGGTCACGTGAATCCAGTTAACAATAAGATATTGTCTTAAGTATTTGTGCACTCAAAGTCCTAAGAATCTGTCAGCACTACTCATTAGTATCTGTTCTCCTTACATCCACCAGCTTAAAAAAAAAATTGTTTTCAATAGATTCTCTGTCCATTGTGAATTCTGAGATGTTTTTATGACTTAAAGCTGAGTTATATAATTTGTGGACTCTGTATACTTCCTGTTGTCCCTTCCTCTATTTTTCTTCTTCCTTTGCCTATTTTAAAAATCACAATGGTGCAAATCTGGACTTATATCAAAAAGTTTTCAGAGGAAGAAATATGCAAATAAAAATAAATTTTTTTCTAAATCTTACATTAAATTATGAAAACAACATAAGCATCTACCTCTTCTACTTATTGGAAAAGCAAAATCAATTTTATTCTTTTAGTATCATAGAATTGCCATATTTGATTTAAATATTTTAGAGCACATTTAACTTGCTCCCGAAGAAAATTTTGAACACTTTTAAGAGTATCTTAATTTTTAGGCTCTGTAGATTTTCTGTCATTAGTCTCAATCAGGAGCTACATATGTTATGAATTCCCTCAATATTCCTATAAAACAAGTCAATTTAAGTTGGATAATCATTTTTATTATCTCTTTTGCACTTTCTCTACATTTTTCATGCAGTAGCTTTGAGGTCTTTACTAAAACCATACCTGAATTTTAATTCACTGCTTCTTTAAGAGGTTAGGCAAAGATCCTGATTATATTTGTTTTGTTTTTAACAAATTTATTGGAGTATAATTGCTTTACAGTGTTGTGTTAGTTTCTGTTGTATAACGAAATGAATCAGCTATATGTATACATATATCCCCATATCTCCTCCCTCTTGCATCTCCCTCCCACCCTCCCTATCCCACCCCTTCCCACTAGCTATCTATTTTACATTTGGTAGTATATATACGTCAATGCTACTCTCTCACTTCGTCCCAGCTTACCCTTCCCCCTCCCTGTGTCCTCAAGTCCATTCTCTACGTCTGAGTCTTTATTCCTGTCCTGCCCTTAGGTTCATCAGAACATTTTTTTTTTTTTAGATTCCATATGTATGTGTTAGCATGCAGTATTTGTTTTTCTCTTTCTGACTTACTTCACTCTGTATGACAGACTCCAGGTCCATGCACCTCAGTACAAATAACTCAATTTCGTTCCTTTTTATGGCTGAGTAATATTCCATTGTATATATGTGCCACATCTTCTTTATCCACTCATCTGTCAATGGACACTTAGGTTGCTTCCGTGTCCTGGCTATTATAAATAGAGCATTGTGGTACATGACTCTTTTTGAATTATGGTTTTCTCAGGGTATATGCCCAGTAGTGGGATTGCTGGGTCATATGGTAGTTCTATTTTTAGTTTTTTAAGGAACTTCCATACTGTTCTCCATAGTGGCTGTATCAATTTACATTCCCACCAACAGTGCAAGAGGGCTCCCTTTTCTCCACACCCTCTCCAGCATTTATTGTTTGTAGATTTTTTGATGATGGCCATTCTGACCCGTGTGAGGTGATACCTCATTGTGGTTTTGCTTTGCATTTCTCTAATGATTAGTGATGTTGAGCATCCTTTCATGTGCCTGTTGGCCATCTGTATATCTTCTTCGGAAAAATGTCTATTCAGATCTTCTGCCCATTGTTTAATCGGGTTATTTTTTTTTTTTTTTTGATATTGAGTGGTATGAGCTGTTTATATATCTTGGATATGGATATTAACCCCTTATTGGTCATGTCATTTGCAAATATTTTTTCCCGTTCAGTAAGTTGTCTTTTCATTGTGTGAATGGTTTCCTTTGCTGTGCAAAAGTTAAGTTTAATTACGACCCATTTGTTTACTTTTGCTTTTTGTTCCTTTTGCCTTAGGAGACAGATCCAAAAAATCTTGCTACAATTTACGTAGAGTGCTCTGCCTACATTTTCTTCTAGAAGTTTTATGGTTTCAGGTCTTACATTTATTTCTTTAATCCATTTTGAGTTTATTTTTGTCGATGGTGTGAGAAAATGTTCTAACTCCATTCTTTTACATGTAGCTGTCCAGTTTTCCCAGAACCACTTACTGAAGAGAATGTCTTTTCTTCATTGTATATTTTTGCTTCCTTTGTTGTTGATTAATTGACCAGAAGTGTGTGGGTTTATTTCTGGGCTATTAGGTTCAGAACAACAAAGCTTCTTAACATATATTTTAGCAATATTTTTTATATCTATGTAAGGATAGATGTTAAATGATTATTTGAATGAAAGGAAGTTTAGGATGATAATTTATCACATTTTTTCCAAAATGCAGAAATAAATTTTACTCATGGTTATGTTGTTAGGATTACTATGATTTGTCCACCCACTCCTGCTAGTTAGTTTGTATACTAAGTCAGTTCAACTTAGTTTCTAAGGTCAATGGCATATAAATAAGCATTTTAAAACTTCTTTATATTCAGGATCTGAAACAATTTGATTCATCCTTTAAAAAAATAACCATAATAAAATGAAAGGAAAACAAGAAACTTACGTGGAACATTTTATTAAAATATTCACATATATAATGAAGATAAGGTTCTGATTCAGATTCCATGAAAACATTCAATATATTCCATAAGAAAATTTATTTGTAAATGTAATAATTAGAGTAGTATTCTGAATCCCTCCTATTTTTACTATTGCATGAGTTTCTATCAGATTTCACGGACTGGAATACAAGATCATACTTGATCTTTTTTTTGTTTGTTGGTTGGTTGGTTGGTTTTTCTTTTTCTTGCCACACCATGCAGCACGTGGGATCTTGGTTCCCCAACCAGGGATCAAACCCGCGCCCCCTGCAATGGAAGCGCAGAGTCTTAACCACTGGACCACCAGGGAAGTCCCAAGCATACTTGATCTTGATGGTACTATTTGAGATGATTAGATACAGTCTCCAGACTTCCTGATGTTGTGTCATATAACGGATTTGAGAAGGAGTATATAGAACTCTAAAGAAAAACACATTGAAAAAAGTTACGATTTTAGGCGTTAAAATAAGAGACTTCTTTCCAGATCATGCAGATTGAGGTGAATTTTTAAGGGATTTTCACTGCAGTAATAACTAGAGCATCGCCAGCTCCTACTTCAGCACCTCCAGTCCACACTGCCTGAACCACTGACACAGGCCTAGTCTTGGTGTATGCCCAGCGTCCTCTGGTGGCATAGGAGCCACTGTCTCATCCTCACCTCTGGTGGGATGGGGGAATGTAGTGGCCAGGATCTTGACTGCTTCTTTCTATGGTGCTGGTTTCTCTAAGTCTGCTGTTTTGATTATAGTTAGGTTAAACAAAACAAAACAAAAAATTTTTAAAAAACAACAACCAACAGCTTTCAGCTCAGAGAATTATATTTTGCAGTGTATATTAGAAAATCTAAAACATGGAAAGTTGTATAGGACAAACAACCTCATTTCTTCAACAAATAAACTGCAAGGGGGAAATAAGAGAGAGAAAATGAAACCTAGAGATTAAAAGAGACTTAAGAGACATGTCTACCAATTTGGATGCATATACCTTATATGGATCATGATTTTAAAAATATAGCAACAATAACAAAGTATAAAACCCCCTACTTACTTATGAGACAATTGGGGTAGGTTGAACACTGATTGAATATTTGATTGTGTCAAGGAATTATTATTAACTGTTTAAGCGTGTTACTGTGGTTACATATTTTTTATGTTCTTATCCTGGTACAACTGAAGTCTGTACAGGTAAAATTAAATGATATCTGGAATTTGCTTAAAAACACTCTGGTTGACACCAAGAGTGAACCATAATGTAAACTATGGACTCTGGGTGATAATGACGTATAAGTGTAGGTTCATCAATTGTAAGAAATCTACCCCTCTGGTGGTGGATGTTGATAATGGGGGAGGCTATGCATGGGTGGGGGCAGGGAGTATATGGAAAGTTTTAGGTTCTGCCCTGAACCTAAAACTGCTCTAAAGAAAATTTAGTCTATTTTAAAAAATATCACCACCATTCTGGTGGGTGAAGGGAATAGATGGCAGTAGAGGTGAAACAAGAATGACCACAGGTTGATAATTGTTGACGTTGGCTGATGGGTATGTGGTTTTCATTATACTATTCTCTCAATTTCTATATCAGAATATGAGAATTTTCTCTAAGAATGTTCAGAAGAGTATTTTCGGGGAAGTCTATTTTTCTGTTACAATGTCAGGGAAGGTGCACTTAGTTTAATTAATACAAAGTCATTTGTTTCTGAAACAACAGAAATCAAAATAGCAACAAAAGTCTAGAGCTATGACAGGATTTCTTCCTTAGCCATTCTTAATGGAAAGAAAAAAACATGAAAGAGGAATGATAAATATAAAAATGTCAAATTTAAAACACATTTTAATTCCTTACATCATTTGTAACTTTCAGATACTAAAAGTTAAACTAAGCTAAAGATTAAAAACGTTTTCTTTTCTTTAGTAAAAATGAAAATAGGTTTATATTACACCTTCCTACTTTGTCAAGAAGATGTATTACATTTTGTTTCTTAAATATTCATTTATTTATTTGCTTATTATCCATTAAGTAGGGCTACATTTTCATTTTTAGTCTATGACTTGACTGACTTGGCAAATCATCCAAATTAATTCTCTCTGTGTTCTGGGAAATATCTTACTTCTTCCTTTCATTCCTAACAAAACAATACTAAAAGTGTATATGACATCATTATTGAAGATGCAATGCCCTTAATTTCTCCTTTCCTCTTTTTAAGTTATCAGGTAACAGAAATAAAAAAGTCAAGGGTTGTGTTAGACTTCAACCACATCACTCAAAAATACTAGAAACCACCTGATCTGAAACCTTTGCTACTCGATTTCAGCAACAGTAACAACTGTTTTATGGAGGATTTTCATTAAAAGAATAATAGGAGAAAATGAAAGCTGGCTTTCTACCTGTTCACTTTCACAAGAGAATGAATTTGATACAATATTTCTAAAATCAGATGTAAGGAAGCTTTCATACAGAAGAAGTGATGTGTTATGCCTAATCCTGTTTTATACCCAGATGGATGCTCATATTACCTATTTAAGAAAGGGATGAGAGAGATTTTATTATACTTGCCATTTTCTCTCTAGCCTACTTCATATTGCACTGATAAGGAGTAGCCCTAAAAAAGGCCAAGAAAGATGTAACACACTTCACTTTCTCCTTTCTCTTTCTAAGTTATCAGGTAACGACCCTCACAGCCCACACCTGAATTTCAATTTCAAAGAGAGCACAGAACGCTATTTTCCCTTTTGTGTTTGGGAATAAAATATGAAGAACAGTCAATGAAGAGTTACTGTGAGTAGATGACTAATACTTTGTGGGTTAAACTGATATTTTCCAGATTTGTCAGCTCTATTTGGGTATGAACAGTGACCACAAAGCCATTTAACAGTGAACTGATTCTACAAGCAGATTGAAACCATCCTGAAATGGAAAATTCTCATTGCATATTTAGAGAGACTGAAACTCCTTCCCATCCCACCTCTTTAGTGGAGAAATAACTCCACTAAAACACATCTTTTAACCATGATATGGGAACATGTCCAGACAACACTGTGTGTGTGTGTGTGTGTGTGTGTGTGTGTGTGTGTGTGTATGTGCAGGCTTGTTCCCCATTCTGAAACAATACAGTTCATTACCACTTACCTCTGTTTTCTCTGGGTTGCTCCAGTTCCCATAAATTGGATTAACAAGTGCACAGTTAACACTTCTTTTCGTTTTCCTTAAAGCACCCAGGGCCACAAAAAGAAAAGTAAGTATTAAAATGCACCACAGGACATTTTCAGGCTATTATCTGATAGAAATCTTTGGGAGACACATTATCTAGCCAGTGTACTTATTTTTATGAAGGTATTTCCATAAGTAAAGACTTTTTTGCAGGATGCCAAGGCAAACACATTCTTGAAAGTAAATGTAATTTGACCTCTGAATATTTAAATCCAAAAAAACCCAAGCACATAAAAAAAAGTTGTTCTTAAAATTGATTGCTTAAATATTATTCAAGTAATACCAAGGTGTACAAGATTAGAAAGAACAATGTTATATAAAGTTGAATTGGTTATAAGGAAAGGCCACCTTGAAGTCCCATCGACTCCAAGAGTTGCCAAACCCACCACATCCTGAGGACTATTTTCCATGACAGTGTCTGTCATAGAGATTTGTATGTAGTGCATGTCATAGTATTTAACATTTTAAACAGCAAATTTAAATATGAGCATTTTGAAGAGATCTTTATGTTAGTATTTCCTTTCATGGATCATAGAGGCATGTCCTTGGTAATCTCACATACTGGTCTAGATCTGCATAATTTACTCTGATTAACTGAGCTCCTAAATGATCATTTCCTTTTTATACTTCAGTTACTTAAGAGTCAATAGACTTATCAGAAGACAGCTAGCCCTGGTATAGCTGGTCACAACTGATGAAGAAAAAATGCTCATCACAGGAAAGAAATAAATATAACCAGATAACTAAATACATCCTATTGAAGATATAAGGAAAATCCCAAATATGCACACACACACATACACATGCATGCATACACACACACACGTACACATACACATAGTGGAGAATGGAAGACCGATTCCAGGATGATTGCCAGTGTCTTGAGGAGGCAACCAGGAAGAAAAAATATATAATGCATGACTATTTTTGACCAATCAGAGTATAATGACAATAAATGTTTGTCAGTAATGTACCCTTAAATCCTAAAAGAAAAGATAATAAAGAGGAAGTCTTACTGATTTACTCTTTGAAAAGAAATTGTCAGAGGTATGACCTCTTATTTCATCTACCAAACCGCATGGTCCTCTTCTAAAAAATAACAGTGTTCATGAGCCCAATAGCATAATCAGGGTAATTGTGTTTGGCTGACAATACATTCTCCCTGTGGATTCAGTGTCTTCTAAGCTTCCTGACCTCCGCTGTTTCTATGTATTTGGCTTAAATATTCAGTAGTTTAACCAGTTCACCTTCATTGCATCTACGTTTTGGTTATTGATGAAGAGGGCCATAGCAGCCATTTTTTGTGAGTTATTTTGTGAAAAAAAAAAATCATATACTCTTAAATGGTGAGGCAACAAGTTAATTCCTTAACCACTAATTGAAAACTTATGAGTTGCTCTAATTAAATTGAATGAGTGGTGCTTGATTCTTTGCCTTTTCTCTCTCCAAGACTAGTCAACGTTACGTTCTCAGAGTAGTAAGCTCAATAATTGGCATAGTTAGAGCAAGAGCCTAGACAGTGCTGCTCTCAAAACTGAGACTGGGTGGGATGTGACGTGGTGTTTTGAAATATGTCAAAATGTGAAAGCAAAGGCTGGTACAGGAGAAACAACATGCAGAGAGGGAGGATTAGAACAAAATGGAAATTAGGAACTAGGTAAAGACGGGACAGCCACAAACACCGACAGCTCAGAAAAATTATTCTTGGCTGAAATCAGGCATGAAGTCGGGAAACAGGAGGAAACCCAAACCATAAGACTAGACAGGACAGATGGTCCAAAGACTGGGCAGGCAACCAGGAACTGGAGGGACAGGCTCGGCTGTCAGGTGGACAGAATTGAGGCACATGCAACACAAAAGATTTTGAGATGAGGTGATTATTTTTGGCTTTGAACTGCTGAGACCCCAGATGACCTAAACCAATATTGGCAGGCAGAAGCCAAGTAAATTGATCAATTTTCCAACCCTATTGATTCAGCTATTGAAGCTACTTTTCTTCTGAAGGATTTTAAGTCTTAAATAATTTTCTATTAAAATTAAGTGGCCAGCCTTTGGGGATTGGGTGACTATAAAGAAAGAAGGGTGATACATAAGTGTCAGGATACGGAGTTGTAATAAAACAAGAAAGGGTCACAGTAGGAGTAGTGGAAGGTGAGCAAATTTGTTTACTTCAAATTATGTTTATTAGTAATCTCAAACTTTTATTTTTCCTAGATCAAGTGTATGTCTCCCAACATTGGATATCCCTGAATTGTTGGGCTTAATTCTTAATGTCTTTCCTATTTAAAAGGTAAAATATTACCCACTGCCCATAGATACTTCCATTAAGAAAAATTTTAAATGTCAACTCCATATATTTACCATTTTAAGTTCTATGATATAATTTTCCACCTTCATCAATTATATAAATTCAAACATAAACAATTTTACTTAAAATGATGGATCCTGATATGAGGAAAACAAAATGTTTGACTATGAAGTTTTCTACCACTTCTAACACTGTATGCTGCAATGATAGTCTGCATTAGGATAAAAAATGCTTGTTTAACTTACTGTATCTGTCATTAGGCAGACAGCTCTTTAAGAGCTGAGGTCTCGAAGAATGGAGCGACCTCTAGGAACCAGCAAGGCATTGACTTAGAAGCTTAGAGTAGAGGAAAGGAAGCTGCATGCATCACATGAGTTTTCCTCCCCTAACTTGTGATGAATTCACTTAAATCATTATTAAGCTCTGGCTACATCCAATATGTGCAGGCACTGTATAAGGTGGCATTGTGAGGGGGCTAAACAGAGAAAATGTTTCTGATGCAAGTTTCCAATTTAAATTTAGTGAGCATATGAACACCTCTAAAGGAATTGACTTCATGGCTTATTAACTAACAAAATTGTTTTAGTGTTGATTAAAAACATGAAAGTATTTAAAATAGATATCTGAAATCACTGTAGATGGGCAATGAAGAAAAACAAAAAATAAAACGAAACTTATCTATGTTGCATCCAGTAAACATGACTTTCACACACCATACACTTCACCCATTTAAAGAATATAATTCAAGTTTTTTAATAAAATTAATTTTATTAATTTAAAAAACTGTAAAATATATATAACAAAATTTGCCATTTTACCCACTTTTTAAAAGTGTACAATTCAGTGGCATTCACTGCATTCACAGTGTTGTGCAACCATTACCATTACCTATTTCTAAAACATTTTCATCAGTAGAAAAGGAAATTCTATAGCCATTAAACAATAAAAACTGTTCTCCTCTTCTTCCAGCCCCTGGTAACCTCTAACTTACTTTATGCCTCTATGAATTTACCTAGTCTAGGTACTTCATATGAGTGGAATCATACAATATTTATCCTTTTGTCTGACTTATTTCACTTAGCATAATGTTTTCAAGGTTAATCCATACTGTAGCATGTATAAGAACTGCAATAATTTTTATGGCTGAATAGTATTCCATTGTATGCATATGCTACATTTTGTTTATTCATTCAACTGATGATAGACACTTGAGATGTTTCCACCTTTTGACTATTGTGAATAATGCTGCTTTGAACATTGGCGTATAAGTATCTGGGCCCCATTTCAACTCCTTTGGGTATATAACTAGGAGTGGAATTGCTGGGTCATATGGTAATTCTATTTTAAGTTATGAGGAGGCACCGAACTGTCTTCCATAGCAGTTGTACCATTTTACATTTCCACAAATAATGTATGCAGGTTTCTATTTCTCCACATCCTCACGAACACTTGTTATTTTCTATTTTATTATTACTATTATTGCCGTCCCAAAAGGTGTGAAGTGGTATCTAATTATAGATTTGATTCACATTTCCCTAATGACTAATGATGTTGAGCATCTTTTCATATGGTTATTGGCCATTTGTATATCTTCTTTGAAGAAATGTCTATTCAAGTATGCTTATTTTTTTTAATTGGGTTGTCTGTCGATTTGTTGAGTTGTAGGAGTTTTTATATATTCTGTGTATTAAACTCTTATCATATATATGATTTCAAATATTCCCATTCTGTAGGCTGTCTTTTCACTTTCTTAAGACGCTTTGATGCATGAAAGTTTTTGATGAAGTCCAATTTATTTTTTTCTTTTGTTTCTTATACTTTTGGTGTCATATATAACAATGCATTGCCAAATCCCAGGTTATGAAGATTTACTCCTATGATTTCTTCTAAATGTTTTATGGTTTTAGCTCTTATATTGAAGTCTTTGATCTGTTTTGAGTTAATTTTTGTGTGTGGTATGAGGTAGGGGTCCAATTTCATTCCTTTGCATGTAGAAATCCAGTTGTCCCAGCAACACCTGTTGAAGAGACTGTTCTTTCCTTATTGAATGGACTTGTCAAAAATCAACTGGTCATAGATGTATGGGTTTATATTTGGATTCTTAATTATAACCCATTAGTCTCTATGTATATTCATATGCCAATACCATATTGTTTTGTTTGCTGTGGCTTTGTGGTAAGTTTTGAAATCAGGAAGTGTGAGCCCTCCAACTTGATCCTTTAACAAGACTGCTTTGGCTTTTTGGTGCCCTTGCAATTCCATATGAATTTGAGGATCAATTTTCCATTTCTGCAAAAAAGGCTGTTGGAGTTTTAATAGGCACTGTGTTGAATCTGTAGATTGCTTTGGGCAGTATTGACATCGTGACAATATTGTCTTCCTATCCATAAACTCGAAATGTCTTTCCACTTATTTAGGTTTTCTTTAATTTTTTTCAGTAATGCTTTGTAATTTTAAGTGTAGAAATCTTTCACCTCCCTGGTTAAATTTATTCCCAGGTATTTTATCCTTTTAGATGCTATTCTCAAAAGTGATTGCATTCTTAATTTTTTTTTCTGATTGTTTATTGCTGGTATTTAGGAGCACACCTGATTTTTGTGTGTTGATTTTGTATATTGCAACTTTGCTGAATTCATTTATTAGCTCTAGTAGCTTTTTGGTGGATTCTTTGGGATTTTCTGTATATGCGTGATCATGTCATTTGTAATAGATTTATTTATTCCTTTCTAATTTGGATGGCTTTTTTTTTTCTTTTTCTTGTCTAATTGCTCTGGTTAAGGTTCCTTATTGGTAAACACATTTATCTCTAGCTTAGTGGTGCTATAAAGCCTTCATTAATATAAAAATAAATTGTAATGCTAGTGTATGAGGCAAATTATTATGGCAACGTTTGGACAGTTTTGGGTAGAGTCTGATTGTCACTTAATGTGAAACCTTTAGACTGGATAAGTGAATAAACCTTTATCTAGGTTGAAAGAAAAACAAGGTGACAGTGAGCATAGGTGTCACTCTGCATGTTGAAGAATGGCTATCAGGAGGGTTACGAAGAAAGAATGACAAGACAATGCCTGAATTGTTTTTATTGACAAGTCTATACTTCAAAAGAAACATCAATTTACACATATTTTAAGTTTATTAATTAATAATTTTAATCAGCTTTTATAATTTGTCTTACTGAGTATGTCTTATTAATTATTAATTTTATTTACTAAATTAATTGTTGTTTTGGTTATCAATCAGTGGTTTACTTTCTTTCTGTTAAGAACAGACATGTTTTTCTCCAATTTACTGGTATGTCATTTCGTGTGTCTGAGAAACTACTCACACTTCTTAGTCAAATCCACCAAACACCAAGTGGTAGTCCCCACTACCATCTCATGGGAGTAAATCTGTCACAATGTATTCGTATTTAAAAATAGGCTTAGAAAATGTTCAGATGAGCTCAAAACTTTAGCACAAATTATAAAAGTAAGGTGGTATGCCATTTAAGATGGCCATGCATGATGATTCCTGTTACATCCAGGTGGATTGCATTATAAAACTCTACTGTAAAAACCTGTCTACTAAAAAGTATGGAGAACAACACTTTCTGAAATTGGGTAATCCTAATGCAGCTATCAAGGTGATTTGAAGAGATAAACATGATAATTTATTTACCAAAAGATATTTGCTGTGCATGTGTGTGTGGAGGAATTTGCTCTCATGCTTCCACTAAAGAAATGATTTCTATATTTGTTTCTAAATGCTGAAGAACATTCTAAGATCCAAGAAATAACTGTCCTGAGTTAAGGGCCTGAAGGAAAATGATGTCTATAATGTGGTGACTCACTCCTTAAGGTGGTGAAATGCTAGAATGCTGATTATGTTATTTATCATCTTTCATGTTTATTTGAATTTATCCAACATTTCTAGGACACATACTATTTATCAAACACTGTGTTAGGGCCTATACTTACGAAGTTGATCATTATTTGTTCCTGCCTGTAGAATTTCTTTTGGAGGGTGGCAGCTTGCTAGATTTCTGTCTCTGAGATTAAATTACATTTATAAAATGCCTACCACAAGTAGATGCCCACTAACAGTCCAGTGCTATTCTTTTACCTTCTTTTCTTAATCACAGCACCTAATACAGTACCTAGTGCGGCAGGAATCAACTGAATGTTTATAGAAAGGATACCTTAATGAATGCACATAGTCCGAAGGCTTAATGATGGAAAAAAAGCCACTAACCAGCTCTCTACTCTGTTCTTCCATGCCTACTCCCAGCAATATACATCATCAATACTCAGAGAGAAAAGACATTCATTTTTACTATTGTTACCATGGAGTCACATTTGTATTTAGATTTCTGTTCCACTTAGCCCAAGACTTTAAGTGGGCCAGGAGCCTACTTTTGACCTCTGTCTCTTTCCATTTTTGTTTTTTTTTTTCAGCTGGCTAAGTGCCAGCCCAGAGGAGCAGCCTGGGGGCTTTCCTGAAGATGAGCAGAGTATAATAGAATAGGGATGGTCCTTCTATCTATTTCATTACATGGAAACTGAAAAAGTCATATTATTGGAGAAAAATTAATTTGGTACAAGTAACTCATTTTACAATATTTGAAAAATAAAGGTCTGTGTCCCTTATATCTCATATATATCTCTGAAAAATAAGAGGTATGAAATATCCATGTATAAATATCAGGGGTTGATGTGAGTTTTCAGGCTATGAAGTATTTGATTTGTTACTGCTGGGGAAAAATGTTTTCTAACCATAAAAGTACATGTGACATATTTTTTTTAAAAAGGGCCCATCTAAATTATGAAATACAATCATTTCACTGGTGGAAATGGAATCCATTTATTCTGGGAGTCATGCCTATTATATTAAATTTTGCTTAGCCTGATAAATGGTGAATCTGGAGTGTCTCAGAGAAGTAAATCTCAATTCTACTCTACTCATTTCCACCTATGTCATTTTAAACTCTTCAATTAGGTTTTTCCAAATGTTTCCAGTCCTAAGACTTTCTATGAAGTCTTTCTGAGTGTGCTAATCTTTCACATAAAGGGAAAATACATTATAAAATCCTAACAAAAATAATATATTTCTGGTCCCCACTTTTACTCATACCTATTTTTAATGTTCATTAAACATATTTCTGTCAAGAAGAGATCTTTTTAGAAATGTTTGTTTCTTTGGGTACTAATAATTTTTTTTTCTCTGTCTCATTATAAAAATTAATGAGTAATGCTCTAATTTTTGCTTCCTGATTTTAGAACCTATAAAAATGAGTTATTCTTTTTTTTTTGGTTTGTTCATTTTTAACTTGTAGTAATAGAAGGAGATTGGTGCACTGCATTTCCTGTGCAATTATCGGTGCCAAACGATTCACATACATCATCTTTCTTTTCTCAAAACCTTAGACAAGTTTTATTTTATACCTGGTCTCTGACTGTTTCCAATCCAAATTTTAGCCTGTCTGAATAGACTGTTTTTAAGGAGAGGTATCACACATTTTTTAATTTAGACACTACTTTGTCCTTTTTGTAATGAGAGCAACTTTATGGCAGTTTGCAAAGATAAGCACAATAGAAGAATATAAACCAAATGAGAAGGGACTTCCCTGGTGGTGCAGTGGTTAAGAATCCGCCTGCCAATGCAGGGGACATGGGTTCAAGCCCTGGTCTGAGAAGATCCCACATGCTGCGGAGCAACTAAGCCCATGCACCACAACTACTGAGCCTGCATTCTAGAGCCCCTGCTCTGCAACAAGAGAAGCCACTGCAATGAGAAGCCTGGGTACCACAACCGAAGAGTAGCCCCCGCTTGCCACAATTAGAGGAAGCCCACACGCAGCAATGAAGACCCAACACAGCCAAAAATAGATAAATTAAAAAAAAAAATGAGAAACAGATAGGAAGTGGAGAAAAGAATTCTTAGAACTGGAAAATAGAGTTGAGCCAGAGGGAAAGAGATGGGGACAGTATATGACATCGGTATGGTAAGAGTCTATTTACTTACTTAATGTAGGATACAAATTTGACTTTAAGATTCTCCAATTAAAATTTAAGCAGGACAAAAGAATCAATCACATAGGTCACACTTTCAAAAACCAAACAAACAAACAAGAAAAAAAAACCCGTTGCTTAGAAGCACATCTTCACCAACTCAGGAGAGAAGACTTTTATGGTATGCATCCTGTCACCATACTCTCGGCTAAAAAGGTAACAAGTGCCCATAACATTATTTTAGGAAGACCAGCAATGGGTTTCGCTAGGTTGTTTCAATAAATATCTTTCAAAATATCAGACTGAGACTATGACAAAGTGTGCCTCAGTAAAACTATCTAGGAGAGGGTGGTAGCAAGAAGGGAGAGGGATTAAATGGAACACTTGAAGCACAACAGTGTGTTAGAGAATTTGATTTGGGGAGCATTTTTTTTTTGGCTGCACTGTGCAGCATGTCGGGTCTTACTTCCCTGACCAGGGATGGAACCCAGCCCTTGGCAGTAAGAGGAAGGAGTCCTAATGACTGGACAGCCAGGGAATTCCCATGAGGGGCATCTTAATATGGTTGTGTTTATCATAAAAAAGCCAGCACCAAGATTACAATTTGTAGTGTGTAATTACAGTGTGGCACATTAAATCTGTTATAAGATTCTATAGATAGTAAAACTGTCACTGTCTGCAGATGACATGATACTTTACATAGAGAATCCTAAAGATGCTACCAGAAAACTACTAGAGCTAATCAATGAATTTGGTAAAGTAGCAGGATACAAAATTAATGCACAGAAAGCTCTTGCATTCCTAAACACTAACGACAAAAAATCTGAAAGAGAAATTAAGGAAACACTTCTGTTTACCATTGCAACAAAAAGAATAAAACACCTAGGAATAGACTTACCTAAGGAGACAAAAGACCTGTATGCAGAAAACTATAAGACACTGATGAAAGAAATTAAAGATGATACAAACAGATGCAGAGATATACCATGATCTTGGATTGGAAGAATCAACATTGTGAAAATGACTATACTACCCAAAGCAATCAACAAATTCAGTGCAATCCCTATCAAACTACCAATGGCATTTTTCACAGAACTAGGACAAATAATCTTAAAATTTGTATGGAAACACAAAAGACCCCGAATAGCCAAAGCAGTCTTGAGAAAGAAAAACAGAGCTGGAGGAATCAGACTCCCTGACTTCAGACTACACTACAAAGCTATGTAATCAGGACAGTTTGGTACTGGCACAAAAACAGAAATATAGATCAATGGAACAGGATAGAAATCCCAGAGATAAACCCATGCACATATGGTCACCTTATCTTTGATAAAGGAGGCAAGAATATACAATGGAGAAAAGACAGCCTCTTCAATAAGTGGTGCTGGGAAAACTGGACAGCTACATGTAAAAGAATGAAATTAGAACACTACCTAACACCATACACAAAAACAAACTCAAAATGGATTAAAGACCTAAATGTAGGGCCAGACACTATAAAACTCTTAGAAGAAAACATAGGCAGAACACTGTATGACATAAATCACAACAAGATCCTTTTTGACCCACCTCCTATAGAAATGGAAATAAAAACAAAAATAAACAAATGGGACCTAATGAAACTTCAAAGCTTTTGCAGAGCAAAGGAAACCATAAACAAGACGAAAAGACAACCCTCAGAATAGGAGAAAATATTTGCAAATGAAGTAACTGACAAAGGATTAATCTCCAAAATATACAAGCAGCTCATGCAGCTCAATATCAAAAAAACAAGCAACCCAATCCAAAAATGGGTGGAAGACCTAAATAGACATTTCTCCAAAGAAGATATACAGATTGTCAACAAACACATGAAAGGATGCTCAACATCACTAATCATTAGAGAAATGCAAATCAAAACTACAATGAGGTATCACCTCACACTGGCCAGAATGGCCATCATCAAAAAGTCTACAAACAAATGCTGGAGAGGGTGTGGAGAAAATTGAACCCTCTTGCACTGTTGGTGGGAATGTAAATTGATATAGCCACTATGGAGAACAGTATGGAGGTTCCTTAAAAAACTAAAAATAGAACTACCATACGACCCAGCAATCCCACTACTGGGCATATACCCTGAGAAAACCATAATTAAAAAAGAGACATGTATCACAATGTTCACAGAAGCACTATTTACCATAGCCAGGACATGGAAGCAACCTAAATGTCCATTGACAGGTGAATGGATAAAGAAGATGTGGCACATATATACAATGGAATATTACTCAGCCATAAAAAGAAACGAAACTGAGTTATTTGTAGTGAGGTGGATGGACTTAGAGTCTGTCATACAGAGTGAAGTAAGTCAGAAAGAGAAACACAAATACCATATGCTAACACATATATATGGAATCTAAAAAAAAAATGGTTCTGATGATCCTAGGGGCAGGACAGGAATAAAGATGCAGATGTAGAGAATGGACTTAAGGACACGGGGAGGGGGACGGGTAAGCTGGGACAAAGTGAGAGAGTAACACTGACATATATACACTACCAAATGTAAAATAGATAGCTAGTGGGAAGCAGCTGCATAGCACAGAGAGATCAGCTCGGTGCTTTGTGACCACCTAGAGGGGTGGGATAGGGAGGGTGGGAGGGAGACGCAAGAGGGAGGGGATATGGGGATATATATATACATAGAGCTGATTCACTTTGTTACACAGCAGAAACAAACACAACATTGTAAAGCAATTATACTCCAGTAAAGATGTTAAAAAAAAAAAAAAAAAGACTACTGTACTCACTTTGAATGGTGACAGGTGGTAACTAGACTTATGGTGGAGATCATATTTTAATGTGTAAAAGTATCAAATCAGGTGTGTTTTACACCTGAAACTAATATAATACTGTGTGTCACTTATAATTAAATTAAATTTAAAAATAAAAAGGACAGTTAAAAAAAAAGAATCTATAGATAGAATAAAATTGCACATTATAAAGCATTATAAGAAAGAATAAACTGAGTCTATAAATCATCCTTTTCTCATTGAATGTATACTCCTGTAAAATACTGTATTACCTGACCACTGCTAAAGAAAAAAGGGAAGACATCATGGGAGTAGTAAACAAAAATATTCCCCTATATAATGGTCTCTACCTTTGGCAAGATGATGACATTTTTTTAAAAAAAGAATTACAACATCAATCTGTAACACAGGACAGAAAGAAAGAAAAGAAGCAAGTCAATTTGAAAAAGCAGGGATAATTTAGGGGGGATGTCCATGAGCTCAAGTTTTCATTTCCCAGTCCTTAAGGAAGAAGCTGAACCAAATGTTTTGGGTGAAAAAGTTCAGAAAGAATTGGGCTTGGAAATATAACCAGAAATGCCCCAAAAGGGAGAGGAAAGGATTAATCATCCGGGGTCACAAAACCAAACCACTGGGACACCAAAGTTTGCTAAACTCATTCACATGATACAGCAGCTGCCATATTTTTCTCCTACTCTTTTGAGGCAGGAAATAAATATCACTAACCACAAAACATGTCACTGTTTAATACGATCTTGCTGTGGCAGAGTGCTTCCAGGGGAACATGCCCAGGAACATGGAAGCAATTAGTATGAATAAAGCTGACCCAGGTTCCTGTAGCTTAACCCTAAGGAGACCCCATGTTGCCAACGGGAGGGCAGTCTCCACTGACTTCTAGCACATGCACAACCACCTAACATGAACCGGACACACAGTGGAACACAGATTTTCAAGATGAAAGGTGCATGTACATGTGTGCACATTGATAAAAGTTTGGAAGAAGACACATCAAAATGGTAACAATCTCTATCTCTGGGTAGTGACATTCAATGTAATTTTTAATTCTTTTCTGGCACTTTGTTGTATTTTCCAAATTCTAATCATTAGGCTGCTGTATATCAGAATCTTGGGAGTGGGGTGGTGATTTTACAATTTGGAAAAGATCATGAGGTGTTTCCCCTGCACGAGCTCCTCGCCTCCACCCTGCCCTGGCTCCTTGTAAATCATTTGCCTGAAAGGTAAGATCCCTACCACAATCTTTCCTGGCTCCTCTGTTTTCAGCATTTCTTCTCAACATCTACCTGCCGTCCCTGCTGCACTTCTTAGGGGTTTTAAGTAGGTCATAATTCCTGTTTTTGCTCTTAAATACCCTCCTCACTGGCTAGAGCCTTTGCCAGCTCTGGAGCCAGATAAACCGTTTCTCTTCTTTGTACCCCTCTGTGCAGTGTGCATTTTACTATCAGGATATATGGTATTTTTGTTAATTGGAATGAAATATTTTTCCCTGTAAATTGCTCCATATGAAAACTCACTCTAATTTCCTTATTGAATTCCCTTAGACACGTAATCTCTTTGCTTAAAAACCGATTGCAGTATTGAAGTTAATTATCAGTCTTTGTGATTTTCCCTATTAATCACCTAGTGACTGGCTTCTTTCTAAATCTTTTGACAATTTAAAGTTGACAACGCTATGTAAGAATCTGTCTACAAAAATGAACTTAGTTGCATTTATCTATTTACATTCCTGTCTCTCCCACTTGAATGCTAACTTCCTATGGGCAGAGATAAAATCTTTATTTTCCAATTTATCTCAGAAACGTTACTTGAGTCCCAAATATGTGCCATGTACTCTACTGCAGAGCTACTCAGAGTGTGATTTATGTATGGTAATGGTCTTATTCTGTTTATGGTTCCGTGATGAGATAAATACAAAAATTGAGGATAGGTGTTTAGAAATGTTTGTAGCTATTTGACAGAGTAAATTTATGTGTGTTGAGGCTCAGAATAAGAAATTTAGACTAGTATTTTGTGTGTCTTTTAATTTCACTTTTCCAATACTTCTTACAAAAGCATTGGTATGTGATGGATTGAAAACAAAACAAAGCAAAACACATCCGGTCCTTCATCACACAGTTTTGCTGGCTCTGTTCTACTAACACTGGGTGTTCAAATATGAGTAAATACACATTTGCCTGGCTAACTTTTTGCTAGCTACCTCTTCTGAAAATATTTTCTCTTCCTTTCTCTTTGAATGAATGTGATACCTCAAAGTCCCACAGTTGGAAAGGGCCAAGTACTATATAACTTTCTTCGATCAGAATGAAATATTTTTTCATGTAAATTGCTCTATATGAAAACACCCTCCAATTCTCTTATTGAATTCCCATAGACACATAATCTGTTTGATTGAAACTGATTGCAATGTTGAAGTTAATTATCAGTCTTCGTGATTTCCCTTAGCAGTCACCTAGCAACTTGCTTCTTTCTAAATCATTTTAGACAATCTAAAGTTGACAACACGATATGACAATCTATCTAGAAAAACTTACTTATTTCATTATGACTTACAAATACCTACAAATTCCTTTAAATATACCCTATTTTGGATTTATTAATACATTTACTTAAAACTCTCTTTGGTCTATGAATTAGTTCAGCTTATAATACTTAAAATTTGAAAAAAGCAATAAAATTGCATTTTCTTGTAGTTATTTTAGAACAACTTATTTTTAAAACATAAAGAGAAATTATAAGTACACAAGCACATGATTAGCATTCTATACAGATTTCTTAAAAATAGTCTATCCCTGTTGTTTCTCAGTAAATTTCCTATCATTTTTCCTTACCTGACCTATGTTTTATTCACACTAACCACACCATTCTCCATTACAGCTTGTGCCTTGACACAAGCTGTTCTGTCTGCTCTTCCTCATTTTCATCTTGGGGATTTCAATCCATGAATTCAGACTTGAGTGATGCAGCATATACTCACTAAATCCTTCCTCAATTTCCCCACCATATTATTTTCACCTCTGAAAGAGACTTGGCCTCTCTTTTACCTGTGTTTCTCCAGAGCTTTGTAGGAAGCAACTGCATGTGTTTCATATATGCTTGTTGAAGAATTGACATTATTTGCTTTTCTATATGCTGTCTCCACCAGAGTGTAAATTATCATTTATTTCTATATTCCCAGCGACTAGCACAGTGCCCAGCACATAATAGATGCTTAATAAAATTTTGCCAACAAGTACATAAATGAATCGCTGAGAGTTTCTGATATATGTGTTTCTTTTCACAAAGACAAAAATAAGCTGGTCTTTCAGGTTCTCTTGTCATTCTGTCCTTTGATTCATTAGTGAACTAGAAATTCCAACACAGTAAACAGATTGTTGAACTTGTAAGAGTGTCCCTAAGGATGCTGTTAAGGAGAAATTGTGTGAAACATAATTGAAAGCAGAAAAGAGTCTATCAGGAGGATGGCAAAGCAGTTATGAAGAAAAATTATGAAGCTGATCCCATCTTCCCCTCTTTGAAATTCCCTACCCTCTAGTAACATTAATAAAGAACAACATTTAGAATTCTGATTCTCCAGCAAAAGGAACGAAATGTATTTGCTACATGCCATAGCAGAGCTAAATGATTTGCTAATAGCACGCTTTTCTTTACTGCCTGCCTGCCCTTCCTCATTTAAACAGGTTACGTCTTTCAAGGAGCAACTCTGATTTCCTACAACACATTCTTCTACTCTGATTGCTTGGATATGAAGAAACACATGCAACACTGAAATATTTCAGGACTGAAATGCTGTCTTCCTGCTAATGTAAGATTTATAGTGAACAGAGAGAAGACGCTGAAAAGGGCCTTGAATCCTGCCCTGGGGACTATTTCTGCCAAATAGTCACCTGTATTAAAATGGCAAAATAGCTATCTTCAGATCAAATAATTAGAACATGGGGCTATTATACAGTAAAGTGCTCTTTATATTTTTTACACAGAATTTATTTCTTAGACTATTTGGAGTCTGTATCCAATGACAATAGATTTGAAACAACTTGGGAGAGTTTGCAGTGACAACACACACACGTACACACCAATGAAGCTTGCATTATTCCAGACTTATATTCCTGACACATTGCATGTAAGCTGATTTTGCATAGTCAAATAATATAATAAATGACCAGGGAACTGGTTATTTAAAGAGCTACTACTTATTTAGTAAAAATAGCAAATCATTTTGAAATTCATGTGAAATTTCTAATTTTGTTCATTTGATAAATATGAATATTACTTTAAGAGTTAATCTGTGTACTCATGAAAGAAAGTAGAATGAGAGTAATAATATCCTTATAAATAAAACTGGTAATTAGATTACCAGTTATACTGATTAGATTCGATTGTCAGATGCCAGGCACTGTTTTCAGAAACTTCAGGGTGAAATCTGTCACACATATAGATATCCAAATTAAATGGTATAGTGTGAGGACAATATTGAGAGGAGTGAATATCGTCACTTTTTAAAGTAAATTGAATTTCCTGCCTCCCTGACATGCCCAGGTGTTTTGATGCCCAGTTTCTTCCATAGATTATGAATGTTCCTACTTGTAGGTTTTTGGTATTCTCTAATGTCCTTCATTAATATTCTAGGATGTAAGCTTCTGACTATGGGCTGATTTTGTAGCCCATCATGGACCCCAATAATGATTTTGCTAAGGGTACATGTAGAGCCATACATGTAGGGCTCATTTGGGATTCCTTTATTTGCTTTCAGCTTCTGTAGAATGGCATGAAGGTCAATCAAGTTAGATTGAAATTCTTCAAGAATACCGAACAATGATATCCTAACTTTAAGAGTCATCTGTGAGTATTCTAGTAGGAATAAATCCTGGAGCATTGAGGCTGAGTAAAATATTTCTTGGAAAATAAAATGTTCATTTGGGCTCAAACATCCTACTGGAAACAGGCTGAGACATTTGATTTAACAGATGTTTTCTACGATGAATTTCTAAGGAATATCAATATAAATAGGACAAGGACCCTACCACTAAGAGGCTCACAATCTGTTATGGGAGACATCAAATCAAAAGTCAATGTGACGAGGGAAAAACAAGGCTGAGAACAAAGCGCTTTGGAAGCTCAGAGGTAGGAGTGCTTACTTTTTGTCCAACATGACTTCGGAAAATTCGCAGATGACACAACTTCTGTGGTTAGCCTTTGCGAAAGTTTTCCCTTTTTATGTTTTATTTTTATGGCAAAGGAAGAAGTAAGCCTAGCACTTCTGAAAATTTGTTCTATCTTCCTTTGATCAACAAGTTCTTCTTGGCCATTAGAGTCTGGAAAGAGGCAGCTGGCACCACTCATTCAATGTCTTGGGCATAATCAGCCCTTAGAGCCTGAATTCCGAGACTTTGATGTATTACTGCAAATCTACAGATCCTAGCCATCTTATTTTTCATCTGCCCTACATGTTACTTATGAAATGCACACTGTGTGTTAGGCAAGGAGCAGAGTAAACAGACACTGCTGTCTCTGCTTCCCAGAGATTTTATCAGTGGATAGAATTATAACCGAGTCCCAGATATTGCTGTTTTTAACCATCAGTCAGTTGCATGGTCAAGACCACCATACAGAAAGATTTGCCAAGTGCCTGGTTTAATATCGTAAGTTAGATACTTTAAAATTTTTAAAAAATAAGCATTAACTCTCTCAGAATGCAAAGATAAAGGTAGGACACTACTCAGTCAGGTAAAAGGCACTCTAATAGCTGAAAGGCTTAATGCAGTTACATTACAACCAGGGAATACTCAGGGCCCAAAGGACCAAACTCTGAAGTCTATTTAAAGATAAGTAAATAAATAAAAAGAATAGTAAACATAATATATAGTCATGCCCTAAATTGTGGAGGTGGCCTATATACATGACACACATTTGGGAAAAATTTAGTTCAACTTCCTCATTTTATGTATAAGAAAATACAGAATGTCAAAATAGTTTTCTTCCCTGTTGCCCAACCTGTTTTTCTTCCTGGATTTTTGGATCTCTGTTAGTGGCATTACCAACTGTGCAGTTGCCTAGACATGACATCCTCGGATCAACTTTGACCCCTGCTTTTTCCTCACCTCCTATGTTAGGTCAGTCATCACTGCTCAAGTTCAAGTTCTCACTGTCTCTCATCTAACCTCTCAAACAGGCTTATGTCCTCTAGACTGCAGATTGCTCTCTTAATCTTTTCCTAATCTGTTCTCAT
Source organism: Balaenoptera borealis (assembly GCF_965194805.1). Classification (NCBI taxonomy): domain Eukaryota; kingdom Metazoa; phylum Chordata; class Mammalia; order Artiodactyla; family Balaenopteridae; genus Balaenoptera; species Balaenoptera borealis. The sequence continues at coordinate 169,659,763 of NC_138866.1, read as the reverse complement.
GCTCTGCATTCTTTTTTTTAAGCATAGATATGATCTTGTCATTCTTCTTACATTCTTAAAACACTTCTTGTCATTCTTAAAACACTTCCCTGGCTTGCATCAGTTAAGGCCCTAGCAGGAAATAGCTGACATACTCAAACTGGGAAATTTGAGGAGCGTTTGATCAAGTGACAGTTTGCAAAGGTTTGGCCAGAATATAAAGAAACCAGTAGCAATGGTGCAGTAGGCTGGGCCAATGACATCATGCCTGTTACCACCCTAGGCTGGAAGGAGGCAGACTGAGAAGGGTACAGCTGTGGAATGCATAGGGGCTCCTCATGGACCTGTCACTGCCAGCAGCCACCTGGAACCATGCTGCAGGCAGGAGCCAGGGTTATGAATACACAGCCCCCTCTCTCTTTCCTCCCTCAAGGTGCTCCACTTTGGCCAAACATATTATAAATTCAGATGAATATAAATTCAGCCCGTTAATGCAGTGCATAGAGGTCAGGTCTCCAGATCCACCTTCTACCCTCTCCATCCTGTTTGGTGGAGAAGTGTAGAGGGTGGACTTGGGGGGACAGACAGAAGATAGCCAGCACTCAGCCCAATTTTTTTAAATAAGTTGAAATCTCCTTAAAATAGGCATTCAAAACTTTTAACCACCTCTCTACCATATCCTTTTCTAAGTGTAATCTAATTTGTTCTCCCACCCCCATTCTATAGCAATGTCAGCCAATTTGAAAACCATAAGTTTCCACATTCTCTTTTATTTTCAGGAACCCTCTTTCTTCATCTCTGCCTGGCTTCTCCATCCTTCAAGTCTTTATACGATTGCTACCTTCCCTTTGCAGCCCTCTTCATCCATCTGAATTGCTGGCTCCCCAGAATATATCACCTCTATGTGATATGCCAAGGCTTGCCCCGGTGCACTACTCACTCCACTCTGAATAAGAGGAGTTCTGACTTCATGAAATTCCCGGCCACAGGGTAGGGAATGGGACTCTTCTGAGAGGAGCAGAGATGTGATCACTTTGGGACAAAGACTCTTTTTCCTCTGAGGCCTCTTTTATGGGCCTGTTCTACCATTTCAGGATAAAATAACAAACAAACAAAGGTGAGGATGAAGGGAAAAGTATAAAAGAATAGGCTGCATAAGATTCTTATTTAAAAAAAAAAAGAGAGAAGAAAAAGAAGGAGGAAGAGGAGAAATCATCATTATCACACATGGTCCAATCCCGTTTTTAAGGGGAAGATTTCGAAACCCTGCTCTCCATTTGGCTTTTCTAGCTCAAAGTAAACATTTAGCAGGGTTTGGCGGAGCATGGCCAATGTATGCACAAAGGACTGAGACTGGGGAGTTCGGTTCGTGGATCTTAACAGCTGTACTTCTTGAGGGCAAATGCACATGTGGAGAGAGCAAATGTTCGCAAGCGTTATGAGACGACCTTGGTCATTGCCGCTAGTGGAATTCCAGTTTGCTAAGACTAAGTATTCATTTCAGGGACCAAGGACAGGCTCACTAGTGACATTCTAGCTGCAAGAGCAGCTGAATGCCTTGAGGCAGAGAGTAAGTAAGGTTTTGATTTTGACTAAGAATAAATACCCATCGCTGGGTCCAGGTTAGATCTATGCCAGGATCTCACACTGGAAGAGAAGCAAAACTTCTCCCTCCAAAGAGCCACATTATCATACAGGGTGTCAGCAGTGGGAAAGGGTCTGGGAGAAAGAATAATATTATAGAGATAGATATTTTATTTGGAAGTCAGGGCCACTTATTCATAAATCTCAAACAAGAACACCTGTAATCCTCATGGGCAGCTGGTATAGCTTTTGGGATCCTAATAACCTTCTTTCTTATCAGAAATATAAACAACAGTCATTCTTTTGATCCTTCTTTCCTTCCATTTTACCCCCAAAGTATTTTGTTTTACATTTCTACCATTACACATGCCATAGTCAAATACATATTATAATGGAGTTATGAGTCAGAAAGCATATAAGATGATAATCTTATATACCTTTGAGCTTTCTCAAGACTAGCACATGTTTGTGGCATTGAATAATGAGGCATTCCCAAGATCACATTCAGGTCTTATAATTTCCTAATCAGCAATCTTTTTACTGTTGCACATACATACAATCCTATGAAATTATTTAGAAAATTTTTAGAAAAGACATAGACATATCTTATTTCTCAGCATAACTGAATGAAATAGGTTTGTTAATTTTTAACTTTGGTTAGTGTATTTATTAAATTAACACAATTCTTTAGAAGTAAGTACAACAATGCAGCATAATAAACAGCAACTTATTGCATATTTTCCCCCAGGCAAAGATGATATAATCCAAAATAGGAAAGCTGTGGGTGTTATGTGGCTTCAGCAAATTAAGAATAAATAGTCCACTATTTATTTTGTATCCTTTAATCTAGATTTCTAGGTGTAGGCTGGATTGTCACATCTACTTTGTATGAACCACAAACAGCTCTAGAAGGCTGCTACATTTGTTGCTTCCTCTAAAGTGTCATGAGTAAAATTCTGGTGGATTTTGGACCATGGGGACAGGTGTAGTGGATACCTTTATACCTTTCAGAGGCCTTTCATGATGACCCCCCCCAACCCAGCAGCCATGTTTGTACTATTGATCCTGCCCCATAGCTCACCCACAGTTGATTTGACCAGAAATGGGATCTTGACCCAAGTGGGCTAATCAGAGGGTTATCCTTTGGAATATGGAACGGAGACGTAAAAACAAAGATATAGTCTCTCCACAGATCTGGGGACATAATGAGTAACAAACATCCATTCTCTAGTCCACACCTTTTTCTTATATAGACAGAGAGAAAAGGAAGTATGTCTTCAGAGAGAGAACCAACAAGAATGAAGCAAAAAGCAGCAGAGATGAGAGGCAGATGAAGAATACTGCTGGGTCCAGGCCTTCCTGAGGTCTGATCTCTTTATTCCTACCCTTGTGCTCTGGAAGACATGTGCATTGTTACACTAAATTCTTTATTTTGATTAAGGTGCTTGAGATGCTTTCTTCCCCTGCAATCAGAGTGTCCTCACTAATACATTCAATGGCAAGTAGCTAACAGAAAGGTCAGAGAATGTATAATAAAATCCAAGAACTGCATCTCTAAAAACAACTTTAAGAGTCTCGTTGCTGTGCTTAGCATTGTCTGAGCATGCAGTGCTCCATCCTATGTTTTTAAGAAATTAATACAAAAACGTTTCTTTCAAGTCACTGTAGGGCCTCTTATGCTACAGATTCTTTTTATAAAATCTGATGAAAAATCTTAAGGTTAAGGTTTATTTAGAAAGGATGATGAATTTCCTGCTTATATTAATTCCTGCCTATCTCAAAGTTTTGGTATTATTTTCAAGGTGAGTCATTTTTATCATTTAGCCATCTCTTGGCCAAGCATTCTAACTTGCTTTAGGGCTTAAAAGATTTCATGCAAAAAGACATTTTTTTTTTTTTTCAAAAAGACATTTTTTAAAAGTTAACGTGCAACATTTTAATTTAAAAGTAATTAGTAGACAGGAGCAATGTTTTTGGTGATGGTCAGAAGTATGGATAATGTTCAATAAAGTATAGATAGCCTTCAGTGGGCGTGTATTGGGTATCAGTTATGCATACAATGCTAGAAACTGGGGATGTAAAGATAAGAACTGGTTAATATGGAAATAGTTTAGTAGTAACACTACATAATGGAGCTATAACTGTCTTCTTTAGGATAACATGCTGACAACTCAATGACTAACCCTGAAGGGATGCCAGGATATTTTTGCTTAATATCAAAAATACATGAGTTTGTATAGCTCCACCAGGCAGAGGGTGTGAAAAGCCATGCACTTTGGGGAAATGGTGAGACTTTTCCCAAGGCTAGGGTGTATGTGGAGGGTGCAGATGGTGGAAAATTAAACTTGGTGGGGTGGTCTTTGAACCCTGCCACTTGAGTTTTCCCTAAAATAATTTAGAAAAATACGCATCTCCTTTTACATTTTCATGTTAATATCTAAAGTTTTTATGATAAGTTTAGTGGTTGCAAAGAATATAATTTCTGAAATATTTTATATTGAGTTCTTTAAAATTATGGAATTTGTCTGCCATCTCATCTAAATGACAAAGCCAGTCCTGCTAACTATCCAATCAACCAAATCAAACTTAATTTTCAGAAAAAGACTGACTTCATTGTTAAACTCAGATGCATATGTTAAAATGTGTCCCAGGGAATCTAAAAGAAAATGGTACAAATGGACTTATTTAGAAAACAGAAACAGACTCACAGACATAGAAAATAAACCAAAGAGGAAAGGGTGGAGAGAAGGGATAAATTAGGAGTTTGGGATTAACAGATACACACTAGTGTATACAAAATACTGTACTGTACTACTGTATGGCACAGGGAACTATATTTGATACCTTGTAAAAACCTATAATGGAAAAATCTGAAAAAGAATATATGTAATATGCACATATAACTGAATCACTTTGCTGTACACCAGAAACTAACACAACATTGTAAAACAATATACCTCAATTAAAAGAAATCATGATTTCAAAATCTAAGTGGGAAAGGAGAGAAAGAGGAAGAGAGACAGAGAAAGATTGGGAAACTGAGAAGATAAATTTGGCAAAGATTCATCTCCTGTTCCCCTTTCAATATTGCTTATCTCAAATCTCTTTTGCTACAGGGATCTCTTTTTGGTGAGTTTCAGGATAAGTGTAAGGTAATGAGGACATCTGGGAAAGTAGCAACAAGAGAGGCAATGCCCTGGGGCCAAATGCACCTTTCTTAGCCAGAAGAGAACCTCTGAAGTTTGAGCATCTGTAAATTGACTCCCTGAAACTATTTGTGCCACAAATCCTTGAGAAGTCTCTGAGGCCTCAGGGTAAACCTCCCCCAGTCCAAAGGACTGGCAGAGGGATGGTGGTAGCTCTGGGTTGGGTCTTCCCCACCTTTGGGCCGAGGCAGGTCCAAAGTAGGAACTTCCTCACTGTGGCCTCTGGGGCAGGGTGTGCAGTGAACAATTCAGGAGATCACTTACAAGAGAAATACAAATATCACTGTCTGGAGTGATATTTGTTTGGGGGAGTTATAGGGAATAAAAGCACTGTCTTGAGATTTTGGAAATCAGAAGAGAAGGTACTAGTGAGAGAGAAGAGGGCAGGGCGGTAACTCAGCAGTGAGGAGCAAAGAGGAAGAGAAAGTGTAAACTTACAGAAGAATGACAGAAATGCAAGAGAGAAAGGAGAGGCGGCTCTGTCAGGCTGGGCTGTGCTGCCACCAACGTTTGCCTGAGAGGTCTCTCCCTAGCCCTGACGGTACAGGCTGTCCAATAGGAATCTGGAGAAGGTGTGAAATTTAGGGTTGTTTCTGAGGACTCCCACTGGTTGTGTTAATATGACAGCTTATTTATATACTGCAATGATTAATTTTATGTGTCTACCTGGCTAGGCTATGGAGCTCAGCTGTTTGCTCAAACACTAGTCTAGATGTTGCTGAGAAGGAATTTGCAGATGTGATTAGCATTTACAGTCAGCAAACTTTAAGCAGATTACCCTCCGTAATGTGGGTGGGCCTCATTCACTTATTTGAAGGCTTTATGAGAAAAGACTGAGATTTCTTGAAGAAGAAAGAATTCTGCCTCAAGCCTGCAGCAGAAAATCCTACCTGTGTTTCCAGTCTGATAGCTTGTCTGGCAGATTTTGGACTCAAGCCTGCACCATCAACTCTTACTTGAATTTCCAGCTTGCAGGCCTGTCCTGCAAGTTTCAGGCTTGCCAGTCCCCACTATTACAGGAGCAAATTCCTTGAAATAAATCCCTCTCTCTTAATATATTACATTATTAATTTTCTTATTAATACAATTAAAATATTGATTATTTCATTAATATTAATATAATTTATGTAACTAATATTACATAAATGTAATATATGAATATGTAATTCTTTATATAGAGATATATGTTAATTTGAGATATCTTTATATATTATATATTATATGCTGATATATTTAAACATGATAAGACAATATAGTAATATAACAATAACCAATGTATTAATGATATATACTGCATAATATATTATGTTTATACATTAAGTATATATTATGTATTTGATATTTAAAGATATATATATACACAGAGAGAAAGAGAAAAACAATAGGATATCTAACCAGCTACCTAGCTTTCTATCTATCTATCTATCTATCTTATCTTTCTGTTTCTCTGGAGAATGCTGACTAATACATGTATTTCCTAGCACAAAACCAGTATTTCACTTAGTAGCTTTGTTTCTGTTTTTCCCCACTACGTTAAGTCCAGACTGATTTTCATTCATATTTGTATCCACACTGTCTGACATATTTTAGGCACATAAGAAAGCACTAAAAAATTAATAGGGGTCTTCCCTGGTGGCGCAGTGGTTAAGAATCCGCCTGCTAATGCAGGGGACACGGGTTCAATCCCTGGTCCTTGAAGATCCCATGTGCCATGGTGCAACTAAGCCCAGTGTGCCACAACTACTGAGCCTGTGCTCTAGAGCCCGCAAGCCACAACTACTGAGCCCACGCACAGCAACTACTGAAGCCTGCGCATTCTAGGGCCCATGCTCCACAACAAGAGAAGTCACCACAATGAGAAGCCCGCGTACCACAACAAAGAGTAGCCACCGCTCAGCACAACTAGAGAAAGCCCGTGTGCAGCAACGAAGACCCAACGTAGACACAAATAAATTAAAAAAAAAAAAAAAGAATTAATAGATGAGTAAGATCTTCTTAATAGTAATGGATTAAAATGTTGTATTTTTTTTCTAATGAACACTATAATTCTATAATAAATTTGCCTTAATTGATGATATCAAGATTGGTGTCTGCTAATTAACATGATTGCAGACTGGACATCTGAGGAGAATTCAAGTGGGAGCACATACAAGTTGGCACCAACGAAAATGCAGTTATCCAGTGCTCTGTGACACAGTGATCTGCAGCAAATCTAAATCTCTGACCACAAACTCAGGTGTGCAAGAGATGATGCATTTAAAGGAGGCAAGGACATACAATGGAGAAAAAACAGCCTCTTCAGTAAGTGGTGCTGGGAAAACTGGACAGCTACATGTAAAAGAATGAAATTAGAACACTACCTAACACCATACATAAAAATAAACTCCAAATGGATTAAAGACCTAAATGTAAGACCAGACACTATAAAACTCTTAGAGGAAAACATAGGAAAAACACTCTTTGACATAAACCACAGCAACATCTTTTTTGACCCACCTCCTAGAGTAATGGAAATATAAACAAATGGGACCTAATGAAACTTCAAAGCTTTTGCACAGCAAAGGAAACCATAAACAAGACGAAAAGACAACCCTCAGAATGGGAGAAAATATCTGCAAATGAAACAGTGGACAAAGGATTAATCTCCAAAATATACAAAGAGCTCATGGAGCTCAATATCAAAAAAACAGTTCAGGGCTTCCCTGGTGGCGCAGTGGTTGGGAATCTGTCTGCCAATGCAGGGGACACGGGTTCGAGCCCTGGTCTGGGAAGATTCCACATGCTGCGGAGCAACTGGGCCCGTGAGCTACAATTACTGAGCCTGCGCGTCTGGAGCCTGTGCTCCTCAACAAGAGAGGCCGCGATAGTGAGAGGCCCGCGCACAGCGATGAAGAGTGGCCCCCGCCTGCCACAACTAGAGAAAGCCCTCGCACAGAAACGAAGACCCAACACAGCCATAAGTAAATAAATAAATTAAAAAAAAAACAAACAAAAAACAGTTCAATTAAAAAATGGGCAGAAGACCTAAATAGACATTTCACCAAAGAAGACATACAGATGGCCAACATGCACATGAAAAGATGCTCAACATCACTAATTATTAGAGACATGCAAATCAAAACTACAGTGAGGTATCACCTCACACCAGTCAGAATGGCCATTATCAAAAAATCTAGAAACCATAAATACTGGAAAGGGTGTGGTGAAAAAGGAACCCTCCTGCACTGTTGGTGGGAATGTAAATTGATACAACCACTATGGAGGTTCCTTAAAAAACTAAAAATAGAACTACCATATGACCCAGCAATCCCACTACTGGGCATATACCCTGAGAAAACCATAATTCAAAAAGAGTCATGTACCACAATGTTCATTGCAACACTATTTACAATAGCCAGGACATGGAAGCAACCTAAGTGTCCATCGACAGATGAATGGATAAAGAAGATGTGGCACATATATACAATGGAATATTACTCAGCCATAAAAAGAAGTGAAATTGAGTTATTTGTAGTGAGGTGGATGGACCTAGAGTCTGCAATAGAGTGAAGTAAGTCACAAAGAGAAAGACAAATACCGTATGCTAACACATGTATATGGAATCTAAAAAAAAAAAAAAATGGTACTGATGAACCTAGGGGCAGGACAGGAATAAAGACACAGACGTAGAGAATGGACTTGAGGACATGGAGCGGGGGAAGGGTAAGCTGGGACAAAGTGAGAGAGTAGCATTGACATATATACACTACCAAATGTAAAATAGATAGCTAGTGGGAAGCAGCAGCATAGCACAGGGAGATGAGCTCGGTGCTTTGCAATGACCTAGAGACGTGGGATAGGGAGGGTGGGAGGGAGGCTCGAGAGGGAGGGGATATGGGGATATATGTATGCATATGGCTGATTCATTTTGTTGTACAACAGAAACTAACACAGTATTGTGAAGCATTTATACTCCAATAAAGATCCATTAAAAAATTTCATTAAATCTTATTCTTAGCCCTTACCTTGTTCAGGTTATGGGAAAGTCAATCGCTTTCATTATTGGGGTGATGTGTTTCCCATACAGGTGATGGGAAGATGGGTATTGGGTAGGAAGCCCCAGGGTCCTGAAGGGCACTGTAGGTTGTGAGGTCTTAGTTATGCATGAGCCCAGCCCACAGAGGTCCTCCAGGTGCAGCAGCTCTTGGCCTCTGTTCTGTATGTTGGCTAGAACATGGGAGTCTTGGTCTGGAACACTGGTGCTTAGAGCCAGCCTCCCTAAGCAAGTCAAGAAAGGATCCCTTTGGCAGTTCTGCTGCCTTCCCCAGGGGCTACCAGAAAGTGGGACATCCATCGCCTCATGCCTTTTTAATTTGGGGAGAATGTCGGATTCTGTTTTCTGGTGTCATCAAAAATGTTCCTAATATAATTGGAAAAGTAAACTTAATGCTTCTTATTTAAAACAAGAGTGATTATCATTAAGTAGCTCTTGCTTTCTACCCAGAAAAATAAATCCATAAAGTATGGAAAACTAAAGTTACCAGTATGTAATATGGGGTGAAAGAAAATATAGCAAATGAAATGTTTCAGAAAATTGGTCTGCCACAGCAATCAAAGGCATCACTTACCTTACTGGTACTTTTCTCTTGGCAAGAAAACACAAGACCACTACTGTTATATGAGTCGTCAGGAAAGCTAATCCAATACCCAGGAGGGTCCATATATCTGGAATTTCAAACCAATGAAAAATGTAAATATTCAGTGAAAAATATTAGAGACTCCAAAACTCAAGTGACTGTGGTCACAATGTAACCTACCGTTCTGAGTGTCCGTGAAATCAGCAATGGGAGGGTTAACCTTGATATGGCAACGATTTCCCTTCCATCCTTGTCCACATCTGGAAATGAGATAAAATGTAATAGTTGGCAAAAAAAGAAGTGGAAACATATTTTAGCAGTATTGTCATGGAATAAAATGATGAATGTCAATAAACAGTGAGATACCAGGAATGTGGGTAACTTTGATACGAAACCAAAAATGTTAAACCAAAGCAAAAAGATAATTAAATTGTATTCTTACATTATTGTGTAAGATGATTTTTTTAAAATATTTATTCCCTTCTTAACTTTATCTGTAAGGTGGGGACTTGATTTCTTTATCTATAAGGTGAGAACAAGGCTAATTTCTTGTTTTCAAGAATTGACTTCACTTTTCACCAGTGTCAAATATTACTTTACTTTTTCATTTGACTCAAACTCAAAAGCTAGCACATTTTTCAACAGTGAATGGATTTCAGTTCTTTCAGATACCAATAGAGAATATTCAAATTATAGATTAACATAAATATAAATCAGTATTTTTATTTCTCATTACAAGGGGATGATCCTTCAAGTTCATAGATTTGGAATCAGGTTATGGGTCAAATTGGATATACCATCAGTCCTAGAGGATTTCACTACCTCTGCTATATTTAGGGACATACGTGATGAAACTTGTAACACTAGGGACATCTCCTCTGATATGGATGGCCTTCAGAAAGTTCAGAATTGGAGACTAGCTTGTGCCTCAAAGGGAGACGAGGTTTATTTCTAAGCAGTGAATGTGTCAGAATTTCTCTGGCAGAATGTGTTTGCATATTAGTGTGAAAGCTTATGTATACATTCTTGTTTACCAAAAATAACAGGATACAAATTAAGAAGGGTTTGGTTGAATTTCCTGCCAAATTCATGGTACAGGCTATAAAATAGGATTAAAAACTAGCTTTTGAATGTGTGTGCTTAGAAGTGGTGTGTTAGAAGCAATGCTTCTTCAGCACACAGTTAATTTTTTTTTCTCAGTCTCTCTTTTGAATTTGAAAATCTGAATGACCAATAGCAATTTCTTCAAAAAAGCAATAGCTTGTCTAAATATAAAAAGCTTAGTGGTTCAAGGAGGCCCATAAGAATGCCTTCTTTCCTTCGTAAATACTCTTTAAAAAGTAGAAATTTAAGATAATTTGATTGTTTTTGATGTCTCTGACATTCAAATTAAAATAAATTAGAATGTTTAAGATTGGAGTATTTGTTTTTTATTCTCATAAACCTTAATATGTATTCCTTATCAGTTCTCAGGTTGGCAATGTGAATCTGCACGTAAGTCCTTCACATTTTGCCTGGACTCCCTTAAAATCTTCCTGAATGGGGTGGGTCCTCAGTGCTTGTCTTGGAACACGGAGACCTGCAGTGATGGTATGCTAGAATTGGCACACTGAAGTTCCTTTCGCTTTGACCAATGGCAGTGAAAGGAGTTTCTCTGGTCCCATCTCCCTGAGGACTGCAAGCTAGAAGTGAAAATTGAGCATCCTGTCTGCTCTACAGTTTGGTGGACTCATCTCCTCCAAGGTGACCACAGATCTGTATTAAAGATCACGGAGACGTTTTAAAAAGAAAAGGCTAGTCATCTTCTCTATTACTTTTCACAGGCAATCTGGGTAGGGAAGCGTAGACATTTCACTCAACTATTTATTTCTCCTTAGCAAATCAGCAATATTAGCATACCAAAGGAAAAATAAGAGACTGACTTTTCCTGAAGAGATAACGCAAAGATTGTTGTTTTTAGTAGTAGCGTGTTGGGTAATATTATAGTTGTTGGGGGTGAAGGGCGAAGGCTCTTGTGGGGAGAAATCAGATAGGGTAAGTGGATGAGATATTGGGAAGAACTGGGTGTGCTTTGGCTAAGTGGACGCCAGCCAACCAGAGCAGACCAGTCTCAGTGGCCATTCCAGCCACAGCAGTGGGAAAGCTGGGTGGCTGTTAGAGTCCGGTGGGTGTGGGGAGTGCTGCATAATTGGTGCCAAGAATGAGGTCCCTAAAAGAATGGGGCAATGAGATTCACCTTATTTGCTTGACAATTAAGGACTAGATAGCGCTTTTTAGGTAATGTTTTAGCTATTTTATGAGTAAACAAGATCAAATGCAATGGTGATTCCACCTCTTGTGTAATCCAAAAGGATCCATAAGGACGATAAACATTTTATAATATTTGTGCTAAAGACTAGGATACCTCAGTCTAAATTAGAATGCATGTTCGTTTTGTTTTAATGTCAGGAAAAAAGAAATGTTAGATGTGATGAAATTATTTTGCAGGTCTTTTTCATAATGAGTCATAAGAACGGTTTAATGAAAAAAAAATTAACTGATAGCTTGACAAAAGGGAAGAAAATGACTTGTTTTTATTCAGAAAGCACCCATAAGAGAAAGCTTTTAAGGAAAATTTGATTTATTCTGAGCTAATCTGAGGCTGTGTGTTTTATCACTTATTTCATATACCTGATGAGTGTAAGTCTAACACTGGAGAATTTCAGCCTTATTTTTAGAATGATGGAAGTTCACACTACCACTTAATTATCCCCCAGATTCATTTAACCACCCACGCTCCTTCCCTTCCCTCCACCAAATCATAAGCATTTCTATGGTTTGGTTGGGATGGAACCACAACCTGACCTCTAGAGTTAATCTCATTTTTCTTGGTGTAGCCTTTTGCCTCAGGACCCTGTCCAATGCATTCCTAATCAACAGTGATTGGTTCATAGAGAGACATGGACGTAAGTTTGTCCAGTAAGAATTTTGTCACCAGTGGGTACATATTGATGGATATTTGTGGTAAGAAATATCCTCTGCCCAACTCTGATGTGAAAAAGGAAGAGTATAGCCCTGTGAAGCTACCATTTTGTTACAAAAGCAAGCCTGAGGATAAAACAAACAGGAAGACAGAGCCTAGGAAATCATGGAGAAATGGAGGAACAAACTTAATGGCATTGAAAACTTTTCAATCCATTCCTGTTTCAAGCCTGCTCTGGGTTTAGACTTTTTAGATACATGAGTCAATAAATTCTTTAATTGTCTGAGCCAGTTTGAGTTTGGTCTTCTATTACGAGCACACACACAAAACCAGTTTTCCTACTCTTTCATTTTGATCCCTGAAGTTCTCCTCATTAAATCAATAATCCTTTATTCAAAAAATATTTATTGAATGTCTACTATGTACAAGGTAGTCTGCTAGATATAAAAAGGATGGGCAAGACATGCTTGAGAATTTGTAGGAGCATAAACTTGGGAGATAAAAAACACATTTAAAAATAAGTAAGAGACAAAGCAGAAAATAAAATATATGAAGTATAAGAAAGGTAAAGAAAAGTGCTAAAGAAGAAGATGAAAAAAATAGCTTCAAGAATCTATTTTTCCAGAGCCAGAAAGTGAAAAAATGTGTAGTCTCAACTAGACATGAACGGAACAGGTGATATATTAAGTTATATTTATTCCAAAGCATTATAAATTTATGTATGTATTATATAACAATGTTTCAGAGAAAAATGGTCATCTAAGTATACAGAAATCATCTATGACTGATGGGATCTCGAGAGATATGTTTGAATTATGTTCAGATTATTAATGGGATGCTAAACTAACCTCTGGATTTCCCAATTCTTTACTGCAGTATATTTTTTAAGCCATACTTACTCTAATTTTATAGTTTTTTTATGTCTGTAGAAGGAAAATCCCTTCATAAGGAGCATGCATTTTGAATATAGTCCAGATTAGATTTATCATTTAGCATTAGAGCAGTAGACTTGTTTTTCTTTTTATTAGGCATGTTTACAGCAACACGTTATGATTATTAAAATCATGAATATCATTTTTGTTTATAGAAACCAATATCATCCTACAATGACATTCATGCTTCAGAAAACTACAATATACTAAGCCCCATAGAGATTGAATTGAACACCTGCTGTGTGCTAAACAATATTCTAAATGCTTTAATGTATTACTTGTGAAACACTAATGTTACAAGATACGAGTTATTTCCCCATTTCATAGTTGAGGAAATAAAGGCCCAGAGTGGTTGAGCAGTAAGTCACCAGAGGTACACTCTGAACTAGACTTTAAACTACATCTCTGGCTCTCGTGTTATGCTCTGTTCACTACACGGTTTTGCTTCCCATGGTCTTCCTAAAGTTGGAATATAGTTGTTTATAATAGCAGTCAACTTCGCAATTTTTGTCTGTTAGGAGAGAAACAGTGGGGATATTCCTGAGCCTCATGGTCTGAAAACTCCCATTTATCACATTAAGCTTTACCTTGGAAACATCTAGGTGTAGGGGAGGCAGATGTAGAGCTGGGAAAAGAGTAAGTAATGAGAGTCAGGGCACCTGGATTTCAGGCTAGACTCCGCCACTTTCTAGCTATGTGGCTTTAGGAGAGTCAAATCACTTCAGTTTCCTATTTATAAACAGTAAGAATTACAACTTACCTAACAAGATGTGTAGGAGAATTAAATAAAACAATGCATGTGAAAGTACATTGTTAACTGTAAAGTGTTATCTGTGTCAGGCTCTTTGATACCCAGCCTTTTGCTTTCTGGTGTAAATCATGGTCCTGACCATTCCCTGCCCTAACATACTGGCCCTCCAGGGAGCTGACCTTTGACAACTGCCCTGTCTCCATCCCTGCCTGAGCATCAGTAAGACTTAGGGAGCAGTGAAAAGACATTGCCACAGCTTCTGTTTTCATGACTTATTAATTATGCCATTTAAAAAGCATTTTTACATCTGAATATGCCTGGAGGTTCTTGAGCCAGTTATACAGGGAGGGGAAGGAAAAGCAGGTGTTTAGGATGCTCGCTGCTTGTGATGAACATTTCTTCCCCCCACCCCGCCCCGCCCCATCCTCTGTGGTTTCTACCCGTCGGAAGTACTCCAAGGGGGAGAAAGCAGTGCCGTCCCAACTTTGCATGAAAGCATCAGCTCAGACCGAGTACTTTCTGATCCTTAGGCTGAGCCTGTGCCAGCAGAAGGGGAGTGGGACAACTGAGGTAGCCCCTAATGGGCCATCCTTGTTGTCATGGATGAATTCATTTTAACAGAAAACAAGAAAGCAGGAGAAGCCACTAAATAATCTCTGAGTCACAAAGCAAGCACTGAAATTCCACATTGAGTACCAGTGATTAATTTGCTTGGACTAATTTCCTCCTTGACTAATTAGCTGCAGCATATTTTATAACATATAGAAGTATTAGATAGAGCCCTCTTGAAAGAGAAAGATAAACTTCCCACTCTATCCATGCATAAGGGCCTGTTTTCTTAACACAAACAGGAGAAAGGGAGAAATAAAATGTGATTAGACTCTTTCAGCCAGAGCCAACACCCTAATCTTTCCTAACTTCTAACAGGTCATCTGCTACTAGTAGGTAATAAGTGAGGATTTATAATAAAATAACAACTTATTTCTGGGTGTGCTTGGGAACACCCATTCATTACTAACACCTGGAACAAAAAGATCTCCCACCCTTTCTGTCATTTGTGTGCAGGTCCCAGTTCATCTGTCTCATTGCCAGGAAAAACAAATGAGGAGCCACACATTTTCTAAGAATGTGTTCATGGATTAATTTGGTGGGAACCAGCAGAGGGTTTACTCTGTCCTTTTTAAACTACTTGAATTGTTCAAATAAGTGTAAAGTAACAAAAGACAAATTTTATTTGTCAGTTATTTCATAGCATGTTGATATTTGAATATTTAACTTTAGATTTTAATTAGCTGACCTCATCCAATACTTTTTACTGATTCAGGATAATGGGGAGAACACATTGGATTTTAATTAGCTGACCTGATCCAATACTTTTTACTGATTCAGGATAATGGGGAGAACACACTGGATTGCATTTTTCCTAACAATTATGAAACCCTTTAAAGGGAATCTTAATCTTATTTTGAAATATGACATTCCAAGCATCAGAAAGAGATAAGAATTTTATGTTTAAAAAAAAAAAGATGTATAAGTTTAAAAGTTTCTGAATCCCCATATCCATTCTCCACTTCATCATCTCAATCACCAAAATTTCATCAATTTACCTGCTAGACATCTCATACATACATCCTCCTGCCCCATCCTGCTTTGGCCACATGGCCAAAGGCCCTCATGGCTCCAGTGCTGTAACAGGTCCGTAACTGGGTTTCCTGCCTACAGACTGATGTCACATCATGTAACTTCCCTGATTCTACGCCTTCACTGCGTTTACACAGCTGTGAGAATCCTGTCTAGATGAAGTGGTTTCATACAGAGGCTCTACTCCAATAGGGCCTCTTGATGGCACAGCAGGTTCGATCTCAATTCTCCCTTTGCTCACACACCCTTTACTCTTATTTGAAACCCCTTCACTTAAGATACTCTTTCACACTCCTAGGACTTTCTAGGACACCCATTCTCATTAGCTGGAAGATGGCTTCACTTCTTATCAATCTAGCCAACTCATGTTTATCCTTAAGGACACAGACCAAATAACATGTCCCCCTGGAAGCCTTCTTTATGCTCCTGCCTAACTTAAATGGACCATCTTTGGTTCTGGGACACTCTGCAAACTCCCATGACAGCACTTAACACACAGTACTGTTAATTGTCGGTTTCCTTACAAATTTTTCTAGACTATAAATTTTTCTAAGGTAAAGACTATACCTGTTATACTCTTGTACGCTCCAATGAGCACAATCCTGCTCATAGATATTTACTGAAAATATTCACAGTCATCACAATAATGGCAGTTAAGTGGATAAAGTGTTACAGTTATCAAAGCACTTTCATTTTAATTAAAGTCCAAATAGTCCAAATGGTATCTTGTTTAACCATGGTAACAGTCATTTACAACTTTAGTGTGTAACAGAATCACCTGGAATGTTTGCTAAAACAGATTGCTGGCCCATCCACAGAGTTTCTGATTCAGTAAGTCTGAGGTGACTCCAGAATTCCATTTCTAACAATTTTTTAGGTGACACTGACTCTGCTGGTCTGAGGCCACACTTTGAGAACCACTGCCTTAGAACACCCCTTGAGGTTAAGTGTTATTGTTCCCAGTGTACAGAGAGGAAATGGAAGCTCAGAGAGCAATGGTTTTGTAAGTGGTGAATTCAGGTTCTCAAAACTGCTTTGCCTATGTTCTTGTCATTGCACCATATGAATATTTGTAAAATTCTTACTACATTCCATTTCCTAACAAAAAAAGCAGCGTATATATGATCAGATTTTGTCCTTAGGGGATGATTACTTGAAAATACAAATCACATGCTCCTGTGTGTCTTTTACTGCTATTTCCACTTGGATTGGTAGTCAAGTTGCACAGAATTGCAAATGTAGGAAGGAAGCACATTCATGTTATTTCAAATGATTACAATAGAAACAACTTTAACTACTTCAGAGATGAAATAAAGCAGATAAAAATTGTCCTTCTTTTTCCCTTTTGCTCATACAGATAGCTGATGTGACACTAAAAAACCCCCAGAAAACTCCCGAAATTGATGTTTTGAGCTTCCCACTTCTGCTTTTTTTCGCAACTGTTATGAAGCATTATTTCCCTGGAATTGGATGGAAGGGGGCAAAAAGAAAGAAGAAATAGAAAAGAAACTAAATAATTCACAAACTGGGCAACTGAAAATGGCTGCAAGTCAATAGAAACCAGTCTTGTTCTAAGATGAAGAAGATAAAGGCATTAAAGTTTTGCTGTGGAGTGTAAACTAGCAAGAAATAGGTTTCTGAACTTTTTCTCCTGTCATCCTATGAAGTGTGAAAGAATTTTCCTTTAAAACATAGATTGTGACTTAATTCCAGCAAGGCTTTATTCTTGTTTTCTCTCCTTCATTGAATATATGTGCTTTGAAATACATACAAAAACACACAAGATGGTAAGGCTGAAAATTAGAAAGAACAAACAATGAATTGTCAGCCTCTGGAAGGAACGTCCACTAACCAGAGTACTCACAAAGCCCAGGGTGAGAATCCACGGGTGTTTTGGACTCACTTTGACCTTTTGGTGAAGTAACAAGGCCCTCTACTTGCTCAGTACAAAACAAAGAATCTTCTAATGACTTTCCAGTCAACTGAGAAAAAAGTCTAAACCCTGCACTCTTTGCTCAGTGAGTAATTATTGAACACCTTCTGTATGCTAGGCCTTGTTCTAGGTGCATCATAATCTATTAGACCACATGTTGTCTGGTAATGCTCTTCCCTAAACACACTAAGCTTGTTCTCGCCTCGGGGACTTCATGTTTTCTGCTTTTCCTGACAGTTAAGTAGTGTGCCCAAATCTTGGAATAGCTTGAACTTTCATGGAATTGTGATCTTGACTCAAATTACACCTTCTCAGAGAGGCCTTAATCAGCAAGTTTATCTAAAATACATCACTGCCATCATCCCTTCCCCGTCCCTTCCTAGCAACCTGCTTACCCTAATGATTTTTCTTCATTGCACTTGTTACTATTCAAATTTAATGCACACATGCACACACAAGCATATATATTATACATGTGTGTATATTTAACATATATTTGTAAGTGTAAATATATATAGATTATATATAATGTATATAAAATAAATTTATTTATGTATTATGTGTATATACATACATATTTATATACTAAGCTCTATAAACAGAAACTTGAAAACCTCAATGAAATGAATGATTTTGCAATGATACTATAAATTATACAATTAATGTAAGCAGTAGAAATCTAGAGTAGTTCAATAACACATACGATATTGAAAAAGCCTTAAAAACTGCTTCAAGACCAGGCTATTTGGCTGTTTTGTCCTCTCCAAGTTTCGAGAAAAGGTAATTCTCATGCTTTATGTGCCGTTTCAGAGAATAAAAAGCTACCCAATTTACTTCAGAGATCTAATGCTTGTCTGGTAACAGAACCTCAAAAAATATTATACACAGAAGAAAACCTGGGAGCAATGTCACTTATAGATGCCAAAATCCTAAATAAATTACCAGCAATCTGAATATAAGAGTACATTGTGCTGTAAGATTTATTAAACACTTGCTTTTCACTGGGTATGTAGTTTTAACTCATGGGTAAAAGGCAAATCAATCTGTACAAGAAGCAGAGGACCCTGTGAGAGAGAAGTAAAAATAGTAGAAGAACCTATTGTTCTAAATTATCCACAGGTTCCTTTCAATAAAGTTTCTATCTCTGAATCACTATACTGATGAACTTTCTAAAGTTGTTAATGAATAAATAATCCTCATGTTATATAAACTCTTCTAAACATAGAAAATGGATAATAACAATAGAACCATTCTGTTATTAATGAAAAATCTCCTAACATATTTCCTGGTTTAGATCAATTTACTGGTGAATTCTCTCAAATGTTTAATAAACAGATAATTCCTAGCTAATTATCTCTGCCAATTACTTACCCTCAAATTTCTTTATAAGATTTGTAATTAGAAATTTATAAAATTTCTAATTCCCTTCTAAACATATGAAAAAGGAAGGTTAACTAATTTGTTCCATAAAGTTACATATCTCTGCTACATAAATCAAGTATAGCACACCCACAAAATCATAGATCGATCTCACTCAAAGATATGCAAAAATCCCCAAATACAATACAGAAAAAAATTATTACACAAACACATATATTTCCATTGTTTATATATCTTTGTTGTTAGAGTATGTGATGATCTCTTAAAACTTCACACCCTTAGACATAATGAAGAATGATGGTCCTTCATGTGTAACACCTGGTGAGGATGGAGCTCTGGATGACCGCCTCTGTGGGCGGAACCTCTGAATAAGAATAGGGTGGTGCAGCTGGCAACGGAAGAAAAATGACTCTGTTAGAGGCTATTTCACCTTGTGAAAATCTCATAAATTTTAAGGATAATAGGTCGTTAACCACCTGGCTTGGGATACTCTAGGTACATAGCAGGAGAAATTGGAAAAAAGAAAAAGTCAGGGCAAGAACAAGCTGGTGATGCTGATGGATCTTTACCAAAGAGATGTTGCCTCATCTCTCCTTAGGTTTCAACAGTTTCTGTTACAATAAATCCCGATATTAGATGATTTTGTGACACCCCATCCACAGAGCAATAAGCATTTCCCGTTAAATTTTAAAAATATATATAGTTTAAATTATTTCTGAGCACGTTACTACATTTGCAAGGAAATAAACATGCACTAAAAATGGAATTTTTAAGCAATTAGAACTGACATGTAGCATGTATTGGTTGTGATTACATTACTAAATATTTAACTATTTTAGTGGGATGTTATATTTATATATACATAATATAAACACAGATTAGTGCAAAATAATTAAATACGTCTTTTCATTTGATTTGCATTGCATATTTGTATTAAATCAAATGTTTTTTAAAAAAGTATTCAAGTAATTGTCACGCTGTATGTCCAGTATTGTGTACCATATATTATGCACTAAAATATCTTTTAAAAAATCATTGTGTTGGGCTTCCCTGGTGGCGCGGTGGTTGAGAATCTGCCTGCCAATGCAGGGGACACGGTGTTCGAGCCCTGGTCTGGGAAGATCCCACATGCCGCGGAGCGACTGGGCCCGTGGGCCACAACTACTGAGCCTGCGCGTCTGGAGCCTGTGCTCCGCAACAAGGGAGGCCGCGATAGTGAGAGGCCCGCGCACCGCGATGAAGAGTGGCCCCCGCTTGCCGCAACTAGAGAAAGCCCTCGCACAGAAACGAAGACCCAACACAGCCATAAATTAAATAAATAAATAAATAAATTTAAAAAAATCATTGTGTTGTTTTGAAACAAAGATTTGATACTTAATTCATTTGTTTGAAGATATTTATTGAGGGCCAGGTGCTATGTCCAAAGTGTTGGGATAGCAGCATAAAAGCCAAAGTCCTGCCCTCACAAAGTGTACATTTTATTGAGGGAGGGGGTTGTAGAGAAAGACAATAAGCAAATATATCAGTAACTACGTTTATGGTGGAATTAGAGAGGTTGCAGTGCCAATGAAAGGACCAAGTTGGAGACAGTGAGCGTGGACAACACTTTGAAGAGGATAAGATGGATTTATTGGGAGCTGGAATAGCAAGTGGGAACAAGTGAGGGTTGTGTTGTCTTCTCTTTTTTAAGGGTATAGCTACAGAGCATGTTTGTTGATAATTCAGTAGATATGGAGAGGTTTCTGTCTGATAGAGAGAGAGGGGGTGATGAAATTCTTGGGGTGTGGAGAAGGAATGGGCTCCAGAGCCCATGGGGAACAGGGTCTTTTCTGAGAGAGGATATGGATAAGAATGGGTCATTTGCTGATGGAAAGACTTGGGAGTTCTCTGCTAACAAATCTTATAAAGAAATTTGAGGGTAATTAATTGGCAGAGATGGTACTTTGGGGTGGGGGGCTTGAGGAAGAGAGGAAAATGCGTGAAACTGGAGTAATTTCTGACTCAAAAAGCACTCAATCTAGAAACATATAACAGCATGTTCAAGCAGTGCTGAGTGCTCATTTGAGGTCATAAATATGACCTCAAACAGTTGGGGTTACGGTTAGGGTTAGTGTGTGTATATGTGTGTGTGTGTGTGTGTGTGTGTGTGTGTGTGTGTGTGTGGGATCAGGGGGATTTTGTTATATTTATATTTTCATTACAGTATTGCATGCATATGGTTCAAAAACTCAAGTTGCACTAAAAGTCTTAAGCTCCTAAGACAAATACTTTCAATCTCCTTAACTGTTTCTTCTAGTGTGAACCTCTATTTTTATTAATGATACACATATGTGGTGGTTTTTGATTTATCTATTTTATTGTTATAGCTAAAAATTTCATTGTGTTATAAAACCAGCAGCTCCTTACTCACTGCCTCTTAGAGCCCTCCCTCCACCACTCCATATAATTAAATCCATATTCAGGGTTTATAATATTATTACTACATAAATATTGCTGTTAACTGCTGAGCCAATAGTGTATGAAAATTAACCATCCGTTTACTTTTTTTTTTTTTGCTTTTTTCCTGGAGCTAATTATCCAATTTATTTTAATTTGCTAAGTTTTCTAGGCTTTATGGCTGATCCTTAATCTCTCCAATAACTTCTAAATACAATTTTCCACTAGATTAAAATATCAGACAGACTATTAATACACTATTTCTTTTGGAGACTTCCAAAGTCCCCTTTGGGTTGATTCTTTGGGCCAACCTGGACTGCTTACTCTCTAGACCTGCTTTCCAGGGACTTTTCTGGGACTTCTCTTGAACATCACCCCGGTGTCCTGGATCCCATTTCCTCCTCTTCCTTGGTTTCCTCCTTCATTCTGCAAGGGCATAGACTATGTGGGATGTTCATTTATGAGATCTTTTGTTTGAAATACTACACTCATATTCAATTTTTAGTTTGGAACTCAGTTTTGAAAATCATGTTACCTAATAAATAAGCCAGAAGGTGTATTGTCTTCTGGATCCCTCCATTCTCTTCTAGTCTCCAGTGTTTCTCGGATTATTCCTCATTCTTTGTATGTGAACTGTTACATTCATGGAGAGTGTTGTCATCCCCAGGTTTTCTGAACTTCCCCCATGGAGAGTCTTTGTAGGGTTCTTTTTTCATTCACTGTACCTGACACTTCATCAATCTGGGGAAGTTTTTGCATTATTTCTTTTATAATTCTCTTCCTACTTTATTTTCTCTGTTCTTTCTTTCTGAAACTCTTATTTTTTAGATACTAACCTTCTGAATTGATCCTTAAATTTTCTTATTTTTATCACATATTTTCTTTGTCTTTATATTCTATTTTTTAGGAGAATTCTCTGCCTTTATCTGCCAACATTTTTATTAATGTTTTAAAATTCTGAGAGATATTTTAAATTTCTTTAAGCTCTTTTTTCTCTAATTATTTATTTTTTATAGACACCGGGTATAATATATTTCCTAACTCTCTGAGCACATTAAATGGAATTAAACATTTTTCTTTAGATTCCCCACACTGTTTCTGTTTCATATGAATTCCATTTTTCTACTTGAATCTTTTGATTTCTTAGTTTTATCTGTCTTTTATATTAGCATCTTTCCTCTACATTTGGTTATTCTTAGCTTTCTAGGTGTTAAGAGTAAAGCCCTGAAAAGATCATCACTGGGTCTCTAGCATGGGCTGAACTGGTTGACTAATGGGCTACATTTTAAGGCAACAAGCCTCCTTTTCTCGGCACTGCCCTATTATAGAATTTGTACGTCTTTTTTCTGGTGTCATTTAGCCTCTCAATTGAGAGAGACTTCAGTCTTTCACTGTGTGGTGGTGGTGGAAGTTTGGCATGGGGAAGATATAAAATTAACTGCTGGAGTTTTGGGGGCTGTGAAGGAAAAGGAAAAGAAAAACAAGGTTTTCATCATTAAAAATGCAAACTGGCAATTCTTGAAGCAGCAGCTCATGGCTGTTCTCTGCTGAACCTACTCTTCTTGCATCCAGAGTGACACAATTTCTCCAGAGAATACATCTCCTGAATGGGTGGGTACAGCTGGGGTTTGGATATCTAACAACTCCTTACAGGCTTTCAACAAGTTATTTTCCAACGTAGTGCTCCATTCTACCATTGAGGTACTCAGTTCTCCAACTGTTGGGCCCTGTTGGGTGTCTATGGGGTAAATGCACTTATGCCTCATTGGAAGCCCCTTCTGCAGGCACTTAGGCTTCAGCTTGTTCCACTCAGATAAGTCATCCTTCACCTATGTTTCCCTTTTAAAATGTTATCAACTTCTCTTATCTTTTGTTGTCTATTCATCACTGCCTCGTCCTTGTGGATTTATATGGCTTTTATTCTTTGTTGATATTTTGGTGATTATTTTTTTCTCCCTAGGACTTAGAACAGTATGTGCTAATTATACTCTTTCATATTAAAGTAGTCTGTGATTGTATTAACAGATGCTACATTTTTAAGATACATTTTCTTTTAAAGGAAATAATGAAGGAATGGGTGTTGCATTGAATCCATCTGTAGGTTGGAAAGTTATTTCAAAACCTCAAATTTTCTATCTGAAGCACCTATTTTGTCCATTGTGGTGCCAGCCATGGTACCACAGTGGTATATGCACTGCTTCTCACAATAGAAAGTGAGGCTGTCTCCCTTGGTTTGCTCTCTGTGATTACATTGTTGTTAATATCAATCTGTCATTTGTTTTCCTTTCTACCAAAGAAAAATTGTTAGTGTGTTAGGAATGATGGCATTGGAATAACTGATGTTATCTACCACCTCCTCCCACATGGAAACAAAAGAACCTGGGGAAAGACAGTTTAACAAGAAAGTCCAATTGTAAAACAGTTCTTTAAAGAACTATGATCACTGTAGCTAATTAGTTTCCTTTTTTAGGAAAACGTAGGGAAGTAGAAAAACCTTCTAGAATTAAGGCCACTATTTCCATAGCATGCTATTTTGTTTGATTGGGAGCTTATGGGAGAAAATATTTGATGCTTTCAAATGATTACAATTACTGTGAACTCTCAAAAGCAAAGCAAACCAAAGAAAAAACAAAACTGTTTTTTTCAAAGAGAGAAAGGTGAAGGTAGCTTATAAAATAATTTGGGCATTTTGAAATGATACCTGACTTCGGTAAATACACCTGGTATCCTCTTCTTCCATTTTCATACCCTCATCACGAATATGTAATAACTAGTTAAGAGCGTCTTTTCCCTCCCAGCCTCCAAGGCCCAGGATGGCAGCAGTAATGACTGTCTTGTTCACTGCTTTATCTGCAGCCTGGGACAAGAGGCGCTTTGTGG
The DNA here is from genome assembly GCF_965194805.1 of Balaenoptera borealis. Classification (NCBI taxonomy): domain Eukaryota; kingdom Metazoa; phylum Chordata; class Mammalia; order Artiodactyla; family Balaenopteridae; genus Balaenoptera; species Balaenoptera borealis. The sequence continues at coordinate 169,635,463 of NC_138866.1, read as the reverse complement.
TCACTCAGTACCCACGTTTTGAATTAAACTATGCTGAATGCTTATAACTTCTTGTATGGATATCTCTGATGACCCCCTAAAAGAAGAAAACTCAGAAATCCCAAACTAAAATTGATAGTCCACCTGTTGCCAGAGACTGGGAGAAATTTCTTCAAATAACAATTCAGGCAGATTACAACAAACATACCCAAGCTTCGACATCTTGTGTAAGCAGACTTTAATTGTAAGCTTAGTCTGTGCCTAGCAGAGAACAAGGAGTCATTTTATTACTGCCAAGGTGTGCTTTCATCTCTCTATGTCTTTTCAGTGGAGGGAACCCCCAGAAAGTACCATGACCCAAAGATACTGATTTTGGGGCACATTATGTCCTGTGAGATAAAGCCCTCACAGCAAGTCACAGAAGGTGACTATGGAATTAGGTAGAAAATCCTCCAATAGCTCAGGCTATGCTGTGCGTTGTATCTTAAACAATTCAGCATCAAGTCAGCAACACATTCATCAAGTCGGCAGATCCAAGGGCCAGTTAGCATCATGAAGGAGAGCTGAAAATGGGTTGGCTTGTGCCCATCACCAAACTCCCCATTTGATTGGAGACGGGCTTCATATCACCCAGGCAGAAGGGGAGTGGGGACGTGGGCGCCTGATATACTCTGTTTACTGACCTCAGTCCACAAGGAAAAATAAATATGCCACCTTAAATATTATGTTAGGAAAAGGTGAAAGGAACATTATCCTAAAGATCCAGAGAATGATCTACTGTAAGAAGAAATGGCTTCTATGAAGCAGACAAGTGGTGGAGAGAGAAGAAAATGAAATAAGTATGAACAGGGATAAGATAAGGAAGAGTATGTGGAAATTTAAAACAAAAGAGTTAAAAAATTAAAATTAAATTATATGTTGGAGGTAATGAATATAGAAATAGGCATTTCAAAAAATAGTTTATTGATAAAGAAAATAAATTTGAGAATCTCATCCAGTATGTAGAAGATAAAGATAATTACTTAATTTGTGCTTCAGTTTCCTCATCTGTAAAATACATAAACATAATAACACCTATATACCTTAGGGCTTGACTCACTTAATATATGTCAAAGTGCTTATAATTGTACTTGATACATATTAAGCATTCTGTGAATGTTAGCTATTATCATAAACAAATATTTTATTGAGCTCCTAATATATGCAGTGTGCAGGGCTAATTATTAGAAATATAAAGGCTAAAGCAACTGACATATTGATGAAAAGTTAATCAAACGACTAGCAGAGCAAATATCAAAAGACTGAAATAGATAGGAAAGAGCTCCCTATCCTAACATGACACTGATGGCTAAAGAGTAAAAAGTAGGAAAATACACAGACGAGTCGTTGTTATAGTCAGTTCAGCAAACAGGCAGATTTCTGCTTTGCCGATTAAAACACTTACAAGATATCAAACCATTTGTCTTCCAGAGTAAACATTTAGCTCAATTGATTTTTCATTTGTTCTTTAAAAAAATCATGATTGTTTTTAACGGCATTCCTCTAACAAAGCAGTGCAGCAATATGATTACTTACACAGGTAAACTACCAAGAGACATGTAGAGTTTTTTCACGTGTGGTCAACATGACAGTGAAAAATAACTGGTATGAAATTAGAGGCTGTGCCGTGTACCATGGTGGGTAAATAGGAGAGGGCGGTAAAAATCCGCACTGGAAGGGCCCTTATTGCTCTTCTGGTCCAAGTTGCTGTCCCCGTTCCCATTTATATATAAGGAAATTGGAGATCAGAGAAGTGAATTAACTGCGTAGAAATGACCCAGCTGGGACTGCAGCCATCACAGCCCACAACTCTTGACCCTCAATATCAAGACCTCTATCTACATTATTTTGTCAAGTTCTCAAAATAGCCCTATGAAGCAGTCAAGACGAACACTGTCATCCCATTTTAAAGATGGAGAAATGAGTGTTTATAGAAGTCTCACAAGCAATAATAGCAGAAGACAAGTGTCACCTAAACTCTTAGTGAGGGGGATCATGAAGGTTTTTAATGATTCATGATGTGTACATTTTGAAAGTAGTGGTATATTTAACCGATTGTTGAATAAATGTGTATGTAATCTGTAATATTGATTCCTCTCTCTTAATTCCTTTATTTCTAAAGGAAACAAACAAAAACAGCTCTTCATTTGTCCTTGCAGTCATTTCTTGGTGACTGAAATGACTAGGTATTTCAATCACCAAGGTGGGGCTTGGTGGGGCTTCACCTTGACTAGGTATCTGGACCACCAGTACAGAGGTCCCGGATGTGGACACTGGAAAATGCTTTCATTGGGTTTTCTGGAGAAGCCACCCTGAACTCTGCATTCTCAAGAAAGAGAGAAGCAAAGGTCTGAGGATTGTGTGGGAGAATGCACATTGTTAGGATGTGGAAGAGGGAATGAATTCAATGAAAAATAAAAATCCAATTAGTGCAAAGGCCAAATCAGTCAACAAAGCAAAAGTTGAAGACAGGTTAAAGAGAAAAAGGATTGGATTAGATGATCAAGGGTGGTTGAACAACTGTGCCAGCACACCAAAAGACATGGGGTAAAGGTATGAAAAGATTGGGAGGGAATGAGGATAGCAGGTTGAATGTACAAATGGAGAAATTTGGTGACGGAAGGTAGGAGATACATAAAAACATCACTAACCATTTTGGCCAAACATTGTTTGATCCATATCTATACTAGTATTATATATTGATTCAGCAGCAACTATTCTCTTAGATCCTATAAATTAAAAAAAGCCTGAAGAGATAGTTCACAATAGAATAGAACTCCAAGTGTTTGTAAGCAGATTGAGGAAAACCAACTGAGCGAAAAAGATTGAGGATGTCATACAGAGAAGAGTCCCAAAGGAAAATGGTTCATGAAGACAAGGTCAAGAACAGTATTGGGCAATCTGATGGACAACCCTAATGAATACATTGTTGTCTGCTGTAAAATCATCATGCTACACATAAAGCAGGTATATAGCTTAGAAACATTTCCTAGAATGCCAATTTTCTATCTATTTGGGAAGCTTTTATAAGATTACATGGAGGTTGCAGATAAACAAATGCATGAGGCTGGAGGTTAGTTCTGAGTCAGACAGAAAAAACAAAGTTGGTGTGTGAAACATTGCCAGAGTTCCCTAGATCACAAGAGCAAAAGGAATACAGAGAATGAATGGTGGCAATTCAGCAAGAAGAAATTTGCCATTAATAGTATTTTAAATTCTATTTAATAAAGAAAAACATTTATTTATAGAATAGTAAATTGGAACTTTAGGTGAATCTGTTTCATTATTGTCTCAAAAAATATTAACTATAAAAGCTATATATTGGCCTTTGTGGACAATACCAAATAAAGCATTCTAAAAGAATTGATCTATTATAGATATTTTTTTCAAATATGAGATGATAAATGGTTAGCATAATTAAACATAAAAATGACCTGGGATGCTTAGACACTCCAATATATATGAGGTTTAATATTTGGGTCAAGACGTCAGATACTCTGATTTTTGATAAGCTCTGTTAAAGGATAGAGTTTTTTCTTAGTGCCAATCTACCAAATAATTATAATAGCTGCAAGAATCCAGCACTACCTATGTACTTGGCATTGTTTCAGATGTTCTATCAGTATTAGCCCAGTTAACCTTTATACCTACATGATGAGGTAGGTGCTGTAACAATCTACAATTTACACATGAAAATAGTGAAGAGAGAGTAATTAACTTGTCCAAACTCCTGCAGCCAGCTAGTATCAGAGCCAAGATATCAACTCAGACACCCTGAACCTTAAATTCTATACACTTAATCATGACACTGTACTGTCTCAAATCAAGTTCACACACAATTAAGGTAAGTGGCCCTCTAGTGGAGCAGACGTGTGCGGAAAACTGTAAGAAGGGAAATCAGAAAGGCGGTAACAGGTCTTCCTACTAGAGTCACTACCTACCTTAAAAAATTGCCTTATCCTACTGGTGTTATTTTCAGCAATGGGTATGACATATGTCTAGATATATCTCACAGAGCAATCATTTTATCGCAGTTAGGTATAATGGGAATAATTGTGGATAAAACTATTGTCTTATCTCCACAAATGCACGTGCCATCTTGGGATCTCTAGGTTCTGTGATATCAAGTGTATCTTCAAATCATCAACAGTTACATTGAAGAAAGTCAGGCTCAGAGTAGTAAATATATGGAGAAATCAAGGCCAGAAATGGTTTATAAAATCACTTCCCTCTTCCTGCATACAAAGGTCAAAATCCTAGAAACAGACCCTTCCAAGTCTTACTGCAGAAATTTAAAAGTCCTTCAATTTGCATTTCATTTTTAGAATTAATTTGACCAGAAGACTGAGGGAGAAGTATAACAACAAACCCCCAAACTGAGGCACATGTTTCTTTTTGATCTCAGATGCAGCTTCTGTAACTTTTGCAGCATTATTCTGTCTACAAATTCCCACTATTTGTAATTTTTATCCCACACAACAGGGCAAAATATTGACCAACTATGTCATGTTCTTTGTTCTTTAAAATGAGTCTTCAGATTCACATAAATTCTGTGATTATTGTAAAGTTATTACCAGTGGAGGACTGATTTTTTTCTGTTAAATAAACAGGAAAAAAGTTGCAGTTCTTTACGTTCTACCAAAGCCAAATACCCCAAATCTTCATAAGACTTTCGTGTAGCAGGTGGGGCAGGAAGCTGAAACAGTCCATAAATATTCAAGCCCTCAGTCCCAGCACACACTGCTGTGTCTATCTTTTACATTTCTTGCTTGCATCTAATTCTCTTGATAGTCACTTCCTGATTTCCTCTCTGTATGAGGATATTTTCAGTTTCAATTTTCATCCTGCCTCATTTTCTCTTTTACTGTATTCAACGACAGAGGTAGTTTCTTTTGGGAACTTTGTTCCCTAACCTCTTTTTACTTTAAGAACATTGAATTTTAGATTCATCTGAAAGTTATTTGTTTGCAATTGGGAGTAAGTGAAAGCATACAAATGTAGCCATTTATTACAACAAAGGTTTCCTTTCCAAAATATAGTGAGAACAAGAAACTGCACTATTTAATATGATTCTCCTTTTGGGTTCACCTACGTAGAAATATGGATAATGGTCATTTGTCCCAGCCAAAGACAGCCTTTATATCTGTTTTCCCTGGTGCTTACCATATAAACCAGCAAAGCATGAATAACATGAAACAGGCCTTCACTTAAAGGCTTGAACGATGACTGTGCTTGGTGAAATGCGTTATGCTACACATCTTGCTAATAAGATGCATAAAAAAAAAACTCCCCATTTTTTGATGAAATTTTTTTCTTTCCCTTTTCTTAATCTTGGTTTAGTCTTTTATCCATCAAAATTGTTTCTTCCCACCGGAGGGAGCATGCAAGGGGAAACATTACTCCTGCCAGGTGGATGGCAGTGCATATGGGAGGTGATAAATCATTTTGTCATTTTGAGGAAATCACAAATTCATCTGCCCCACAGGAGACAATATTATGCTGTAAAGTCTATGGCTGCCTATTCTTAATGCTGTACATGTCAGGAAGCCACTCAGTATATCCATGATAACCTTGCTCATTGTTAACAGAAATATTCATTAAACTGTTAACATGAGATTATGGTCCCACTTGGATTTACCCATCTGGGTGACTGTTGGAATCAAGGATCGTTGCTCAGCAACAAAGACATGTTCAAATCTCTCTCCATCAAGGATTCAAAAAAAAATAGAGGAAGGAGAAAAGACCTATATGATATTTTAGGTTCCTTTCTATAATCTATACACGTCTTTCTCTGTATTTCTATTATCCTGTTTCATTCGTTATAAAGTTAGTTAATTAATTTATTGGCTAATTAAACCCTGGACTGTGAGAGCTGTAATGGTGAAAAAAAGTCACATTTATCTTCATGGTTAGCTGCTACGTCAGTGAATTGAGAGGCACCTGGGTTTAAGGGAATGACGCTCGTAATTTGTAGAATATCCAAAGGGTGCCACAGCAAACGAAACTAGCTAAAGTCTTTAGACAACTGAAAACTTTATCCTGCATACATTTGCATATATATTCATAATGATAATTAGGAGCCACCAGCAATGTTGTGGAATTCAAAAGTTTTTTTATTATTAATGGAAAAACTGTATTAAAATGGATCACCATGGACCACCAAAGAATAACCTAGATATTATTCTGAAGTGTAGACAGACGGTTCAGAAGTTACCTTTGAATTATCTGCATAGAGGTAAAGAAGAACAAAGTCTTCTTAAAGTACAAAGAAAAAGAAAAGAAATTAACAAAGGTAAACATGAATAGAGGAGGGCAAATGAACTTTAAACTCTTACCCAAGGATTCTTCTCTGCTATCTTTTCTTCCCCATTTTTAAACCTACAGAAAAATGCAACTTTGAGGAAAAATCATATTTAGTAATTGTTTAGGTTTATTCTTGCTAGGGATCAGAGGATTCTGTGCATTTTTAAACTGAAAGTAATTTTCATTTTTAAGAAGTGTCATTAGCTTCTAATATTTACCCCATATGTTTTATTTTTGAAACACTTGTCAGGTCTATATCTCATGTACCTTCCCAATTCACTGAGCCTGCTCTACGTAAGGTGGCTGGTAGCATTCTAGTTGTTCACAAGTGGACGATTTCTAGGCTTTATCTTACTGGGCTCTTCACCATTTGACAGTTCAGACAACACTGGTTGAAATTCTCTAAGATTCTCTGGTTGAATCCTCCCTAGGACTTCATGACATCAACCCTCCCAGATATCGTCCTTACTCAGATTCTTCCTTATATTCTTTTCTGCATTCTGCCCATCCTTTGTGTTTATGTACTGATGATTCCAAAATTAAAACCTCTAGTTCTAAGTGTTGAGAACTACCTGCACATCATGATTGATACACATTATCTTGTTCTTTATATATATGAACCCTAGAGGTAGAAATTATTCTCATTTTATCATTGAAAACCTGAGGTTCAGAGAGGGTAAGTCACTTGCCTAGGTCATACACCTAGACAATTAGTAGAGTGATAACATTTTTTAATTACTAGAGTGGTAACTCAAACCAAAGACAGTTTGTCCAAAAGCTTCAGCCCCAGCCATCACACCACACTGCTTCTGATCAAGAATCTCATCTAAGTGCCAGACGCTCATACTGAATTCCTAGAGGATCCCTCCGTATAGATATTCCACAGGTGCTTCAGAATCAGCATATCCAAGGTGGAATTCAACAACATCCTGCAAAACCTTCTAATGCACTTGCCTTTCTTAGTTCAGAGACTCTTATTCCTTGCAACCTAGTTCTAGAAATCTGAGTGTTATCTTTTTTTTTTTTTTAGCCACACCATAGGCATGTGGGATCTTAGTTCCACAACCAGGGATCGAACCTGTGTCCCCTGCAGTGGAAGTGTGGAATCTTAACCACTGGACAGCCAGGGAAGTCCTCTGAGTGTTATCTTAAGCTATTCATTTTCACTCATCCCTATATCTGATCAGTTTTCAAGTCTCGCTGATTTCTCTTTTACATATTTTAATTTTTGTAGCTTCCTCTTTGTTCTCAGAGCCATAGCCATCATCCAGGCCCTCATCTTTCCCCACCTGAATTTAATTCAGTGGCCTCCTAACTGATACTTCTTGCTTCAGTGTACCACTGACACACACTCTATTCCCAGAGCAACCCCTATTGTGCATAGGGATTTGTGTAACATTCAAATCCAAGAATGTCCCTTCCCATTTCTCCCAGGCTTACCCTCCTATGTGGCACACAGGAACCTTCGTGATCTGGATACTGTCTGCCTTTAGAAGTTTAGCTCCCACGCCTTTCTCACATGGGCCACGTACTTGATCAGCACATTGAGTAAATACGTCTTTACACATTTGCTCCCTTCTTCTTAGAATATGTAACTCCTTGCCTGTTTAGTAAACATCGATTTATTTTTCAAGATTCACCTCAAAGGCACTTCATATAAGAAGTGAGAGGCACAGCACACATCCCACATCCCATTATAGAAATTGAACACTCCAGACTTTTGCTTTTCCAGTTTCCATGGCAGCTAAGATGTCAAATCCTGGCTTTGTTTGCTGCTAATGTTGTGACTTCTTTCAATGTTCTCATCCATAAAATGAGGATATCTATAGTATTACCCCACAGAGGAGTTTTGAGAATCAGTTGAGATAATGCATAAAAAGTGCCCAGCAAAATGCCTGGCACTGAAAAACTCTAAAAAAAAAAATCATACCGTCTAAATCATATGGATAACCTCCAGGAAAACAAAAATGGGTCTGCTTTCTGAAAATAAAAACCTATATTATCAGAACTGTATTTTAAAAAAACTCATGTAGAAAGGATTCTTGTCACTCTTAATGCAGCATTCATAATAAGAGTGCTTATTCTAAATGGAAGGCTCACTATTTAGAAAGCGCTATGACAAAATCCCGGTTGGCAATAAACCAACAGAGTATGTTGGCAGAATATAACTAGGAATGCACAAGGATATTCACCATCTACTTATATTGTCCATTTTATAAAAAATAGAAACGTAAATTAAACCTTAACTTTAATTAGCCTGACTAGAGGATTTTGGGTTTTATGGATCTTTGCAAAGAGCCATCTTTTCATTGATTTTCTCTATTGTTCTGTTTTCAAATTCATTGATTTCTGCTCTAATTCTTATTATTTCTTTTCTTCTACTTACTTTGGTTTTAATTTGCTCTTCTTTTTAGTTTTCTAAGGTAGAAACAGATTATTAATTTCAGATCTTCCTCTTTTCTAATATATTCATTCAATGCTATAATTCTCTCTAAGCACTGCATCCCGCAAATTTTGATGTTATATTTTTTTCACTGCATCCCGCAAATTTTGATGTTATATTTTTGTTTTCATTTAGTTCAAAATACTTTCCAATTTCCCTTGAGCTTCCTTCTTCGACCCATGTGTTATTTAGAAGCACATTGTTTAATGTCCATGTATTCTGGGATTTTCCAGTTATCTTTCTGTTACTGATTTCTGTTCTTTCACATTTAAGGTGTGTTTTATGACCCAGAATGTGGTCTATCTTGTTGAATGTTCCATGTGAGCTTGAGAAGAATGTGTTCTGCTATTGTTGGATGAAGTAGTCTATAAATGTCAATTAGATCTACTTGATTGATGGTGTTGTTGAGTTCAAATATGTCCTTCTGATTTTCCTCTTGCTATATCTGTCCATTTCTGATAGAGGGGTATTGAAGTCTCCAACTATAATAATGGATTTACCTGTTTCTCCTTGCAGCTCAATCAGTTTTTGCTTCATGTATTTTAACACTCTATCGTTAGGTGCATAATACATTAAGGATTGTTATGTCTTCTTGGAGAATTCACCCCTTTATCAATATGAAATTCCTTTCTTTATCCCTGATAATTCTCCTTGCTCTGAATGAAGTCTGTTGTGTCAGAAATTAACATAGCTACTCCTGCTTTCTTTTGATTAGTGTTAGCGTGGTATGCTTTTCTCTATTCATTTACTTTTAATCTATATGTGTTTTTATATTTAAAGTGGGTTTCTTATAGAAAACATATAGTTGGGTCTTGTTTTTGATCCACTCTGACAATCTCTATCTTTTAATTGGTTCATATAGACCATTCATGTTCAAAGTGATTATTGATAGTATTGGAATAATATCTACCATATTTGTTACTGTTTTCTATTTTTTGCCCTTATTCTTTGTTGCCCTAGTTTTTCTTCTACGCTTCTGCCTTTTTAATTAAACATTTAAATAACTGAGTTTTCTCTCCTTTCTTAGCATATTGGTTATACTCTTTTTAAATTCTTTTTAGTGGCTGCCCTACAGTTGGCAGTATATATTTGCAGTTAATCCAAGTCCACTTTCGAATAACAGTAAGTGGTAACTTCACGAGTAGTGTGAGTATCTTTTAATAACAAAATAATCCTAATTCTCTTTCCTGCCCCTTGTATCATTGCTGTTATCTATTTCACTTATATATAAACATATATAATCAAATATATTGTTGCTATTATTTTCAACTGTCATCTGTTAGATTAAGAATAAGAAAAATAAAAGTTTTTATTTTAGTTTCACTTATTCCTCCTTTGATGCTGTTCCTTATTTTGTGTAAGACCCTAGTTTCTAACGTATATTATTTTCCTTCTCTCTAAAGGACTTTTAACATTTCTTATAAGGCATGTCTTCTGGAAACAAATTTCCTCAATTTTTGTTTGTCTGAGAAAGTCATTATTTCTCCTTCACTTTTGAAGAATAAATTCATGGGACCCAGAATTCTAGGTTGGTGATTTTTTTCTCTCAACACTCTATTTCATTCCACTCTCTTCTTACTTGTGTGGTTTCTGCGAAGTCAGATGTAATTCTTATCTTTGTTCCTCTATAGGTAAGGTATTTTTTTTTTCCCCTGACTTCTTTCAGAATTCTTTATCTTTGATTTTCTGTAGTTTGAAAGTGATATGCCTAGGTGTAGTTTTGGGGGCATCTATTCTGCTTAGGGTTCTCTGAGCTTCCTGGATCTATGGTTTGGTGTCTGGCATTAATTTTAGGAAATTCTCAACCATTTGTTTTTTTCAAATGTTTCTTCTGTTCCTTTCTTTGAGTATTTGAGAATTCCCATTATGCATATGTTACACCTTTTGTAGTTGTTGCATAGTCCTTGGATATTCTGTTCTGTTTTTTTTTGAGTCTGTCCTCTTTGCTTTTTGGCTTTTGAGGATTCTTATGATATATATTCTAGCTCAGACATTCTTTCCTCATCGGTTTCCAGTCTGCTAATGAGCCCATCAAAGGCATTCTCCACTTCTGTTACAGTGTTGTTTTTATTTTTTCTAGCATTTCTTTTGGTTCTTTCTTAGAATTTCCATTGCTCTACTTACATTGCCTGTCTCTTCTTGCATATTGTTTGCTTTATGCATTAGAGCCATTAGCACATTAATCATAGTTGTTTTAAATTCCTAGTGTGATAATTCCAACATCTCTGCCATTTCTGGCTCTGATGCTTGCTATGTCTCTTCACATTGTGATTTTTGCCTTTTGGTATGTCTCGTAATTTTTTTGTTGATAGCCAGGCATAATACATGGTAAAAGGAACTGCTATAAATGAGCCTTTAGTAATGTGGTAGTAAGGTGTGGGGGGATGGGAAGCATTCTATAGTCTATGATTAGGTCTCAGTCTTTCAGTGAATCTATACCTCTGGACTGTGAACTTCACAAGTGTTTTTCAGGTGTTTTTTTTTTTCTCCCCCAGGTGAGACAGGATAGCTAGAACTGGCTGGAGTTAGCTATTTCCCTTCATCCTGGTCAGTTAGGCTCTGGTTAACTAGTTTCCCCGGAGGGCAGGCCTTATTAAGAAGGACTGAGTGCTCTGGAGTATTCAACATAGTTCCTTTTCCCCTCCCTCTGCTGGAAGCATGTGTGGATTTTTCTCTGATATTTATTGTGGGAAACTTGTTGAGCTCCTGGAGATAAATCTCACAATACTGTGGGGGCTCCCTGTGACTGAGTCCCTCTGAAGTTTTCAACTCTCAGACAGGTCCACACTGAGTCTCTGAAAATCTGTCAATTAAAATTCAGGCTTTCCTACCCCAGCACTGGTTCCTGCAGTGGTTTCTGCTTGGTAAACCTCGACTGCCTGTATTTGCCTGTCTCTGCAATCTTGGGAGCATCAGTTTGCCTTGTCCTCCCCTCTTTTAAGCTCCAAAAAGAGTTGTTGGCTTTTCAGTCTGTTGAGCATTTTACTTGTTGTTATTATCTAGTCCATCTCGAATTTTTAACTTAGTATAGGTTCCAAATGTCTGTTCTGCAGTTGTTGGGTATAGCATTCTATAAATATTATTTAGGTTAAGTCAGTTGATAGTGTAGTTCAAATAATCTGTATACTTATTAAATTTTTGTCAACTTGTTCTATCATTTACAGAGTGTGAATTTATCTATTTCTCACTTTAGTTTAGCCACTGTTGGCTTCATGAATTCTGAAGCTCTGTATTAGTTGTACATGTATTTAGATAATTAAATCTTCTTAGTTAACCCCCTCTTATCATTATAAATGTGTTTCTTTATTATAGTATTTTTTGTCTTGAAGTCTATTTTATCTGATATTAATAGAACCAAGCTTTCTCACTCTTACTGTCTGTATAGTACATCTTTTCCAATTCTGTTACTTTCAACCTATTTGTGTCTTTTAAATTACTGAGTATCACCTGTAGACAGGATACAGTTGGGTCTTGATTTTCCATCCAATCTGAGAATCTTCCTTCTAATTTGAATGTTTAGTCCATTTACATTTAATGTAATTTTTAAATTAATTAATTAATTAATTTTTGGCTGCATTGGGTCTTCGTTGCTGCGCGCAGGCCCTCCTTAGTTGTGGTGAGTGGGGGCCACTCCTCGCCATGGTGTGCGGGCCTCTCACTGCAGTGGTCTCTCCTGTTGCAGAGCATGGGCTCCAGGCGCACAGGCCTCAGCAGTTGCGGCACGCGGGCTCCAGAGTGCAGGCTCAGCAGCCGTGGCACATGGGCCCAGCTGCTCCACGGCATGTGGGATTCTTCCAGACCAGGGCTTGAACCCACGTCCCCTGCATTGGCAGGCAGACTCTCAACCACTGTGCCACCAGGGAAGCCCCATTTAATGTAATTTAATGTGACTATTGATAATGTTATTTGTTTCCCATTTGTTCCTTCTTTTTGTTTTGTTTTTGGTTCTTTTAATGTTTCATCCCTACTTTTGCCTCCTCTGAATTAATTGAATATTTTTTGGTAGTCCATTTTAGTTCTTCTATTGACTTTTTAGCAATACCTTTTAAAAAAAATTGTTTTAGTAGCTGTTTAGGGCTACAAATATGCATCCTTAACTTATCAATTTCTAATTAGGGATACTTCAACTTCCACTTCTCAATTAAATTTCCTATTTCCATTTCACAAATGTAATAAACTCACAACTCTGTTTACCTGCCTCACCTGGTCCTTTTGCTATTGTTATTTACCTCACTGTATATCTCTTATTTCCTAACTTATAATCTTACTGTTTTGCTTTAAACAGTCAGTTGTCTTTTAAAGAAAAATGAGTTGGGGGTAAACTTTGTCTTTTACATATACTACTTAGTTGCCACTCCTAATGCCCTTATTTTTTCCCCATAGATGCAAGTTTCCATCTCATATTATTTCTCTTCAGCCGGAATGATATTCTTTTGCATTTCTTATAGTACATAGCTGCTGATGACAGATATTCTTAGTTTTTGTTTATCTGACAATATACTGTATTTCACCTTTGTTTTGAATGGTATTTTTACTGAACTGTTTCTTCTTCTTTCATTACTTTAGATTTTGGTCCATTGTCTTACTGCTTCTGTTGCCTCTGACAGGAAGTCAACCTTCATTTGTTTCTTTGTTTCTCTGTATATAATGCATACTTTTTTTTTCTCTAGCAGCTTTTAAGATTTTTCTCTTTTTTTTTTTTAAATTTATTTATTTTTGGCTGCGTTGGGTCTTCGTTGCTGCACCCGGGCTTCCTCTAGTTGGGGCGAGTGGGGGCCACTCTTCATTGCGATGCGCAGGCCCCTCACTGCAGTGGCCTCTCTTGTTGCGGAGCGCAGGTTCTAGGCGCATGGGCTTCAGCAGTTGTGGCACGCGGGCTCAGTAGTTGTGGCCTGCAGGCTGTAGAGCAAGGCTCAGTAGTTGTGGCGCACGGGCCTAGTTGCTCTGCAGCATGTGGGTTCTTCCCGGACCAGGGCTTGAACCCGTGTCTCCTGCATTGGCAGGCGGACTCCTAACCACTGAGGCACCAGGGAAGCCCCTAAGATTTTTCTCTTTAAGTTTGATTTTCAGCAGTTTTACTATAATGTGTTTAAATGTGGGCTTCTTCATATTCATCTTGCTTGGGGTTTGCTGAGTTTCTTGAATCTATAAGTTGATGGTTTTCACTAAATTTGGCAATTTTTTGGTCTTATGTCCTTAAATATTTTTATGGACAATTCTCATGCTCTTTTTCTGGGGCTCTTCTTATAAATATGTTAGATTATTTCATATGTTATACTATTTAACACATCCCTAAGGTTCTGTTCACTTTATTTGTCAATCTTTTTTTCTCCGCATTTTTCAGATAGGATAATTTCTATACTCCAGGTGACTGAATATTTCTTATGCCACCTCTAATCTCTTAATCTTATCCAGGGAATTTTTTATTCCAGATATTGGACTTTCACATTCTATAATTTCCATTCTGTTCTTTTTTATGTTCTCTGCTGAGATGCCATGTCTGCTTACAAATTAAGACCATATTTTCCTTTAATTCCTTGAACCTATTTATAATAGCTGCATTAAAGTCTTTGTTAAATGCAAAAGTCTTTGTTAAATGGAGTATTTGGGGGTTGGTTTCTGTTGACTAACTTTTCCCTTGATTGTGAGTTACCTTTTTCTTCATCTCTGCATATCTGTATACTGGGTGTTGCTGATTATATATTGATGAGACTCTGGTCATCTCCCTCTGAAGAGTATTGTTTGCTTTTTTTTCCCTAGTAGACAGCTCAATTATTAATTGATTACCTTGAAACTCATTAAGTCTTGATTTTAAGCTGTGTTATGTGTTATGGTTGATCTGTGGGAAACCTAAGGAGTTCCCCAAGCTCCTCTAACTTGGCATGACTCAACCTTCAACTTTCTCTCCTTGGCACATTTGTCAAGGTTTGGTTTTAGGCCCTGTTGGGATGGTTTAGATTAGGCCTTATTCTGAGATGTGGTCCTTAATCCTAAAATGAGGCTTTATCTCATGTCTGATTTTACGTATCCCAGATGAATAACAGTGGTGTTAACAAGGTGTTAATGAGGTCTTTCCACTGTGACTGCACTGGACTCCCAACACCCCACCCTTGACTTCTAGAATTTCTTTTCCATTTTTGACCTCATAACAGTTGTTCTCTGGTAATCCTTGAGTAGTTTCACACTGTGCATGTAGAGCCCAACCTTCACAGACTTCCGGACCTCTCATCTTCATGGCTTCCTTCTAACTGGTGCCTTGCTTTGTAAATTCCAGTAGCCTCAGTTGCCCTAATCATCATGCTCTGCTTAAACACCTGCTTTCTGTGCCACAGTTGGGAAATTATGTCCAGGCAGAGAGTCTATGAAATTGTGAACCTTGCCTCATGAATGTCCCTTCTCTCAGGGTTTGCAGACTTGTGCTGCCTATTAGTCCAATGTTTGAAAATATTTGCATCATGTATTTTGCCCAGTTTTGTCATTGTTTACAATGAGATGGTTAGTCTGGTATCAGTTACTCCATAATAGCTAGAAGCAAAAGTCCTAATATTTTATATTGTTGATTAAAATATTCTATTTAGTATATTTCTGCAGTATTTTTGATACATAAGATATCTATATCCCAGGCTAAATCCTCTTGCTTTACCAGTTGCCCAATTTACTTTGAATTTCCATATATAAATTAGATTACTCTACGTCCTGGTGTGATACAGTAAGAAATATGTATTTTGGTCTTTGTCCTTAGTTTCTGACACAGAGTTTCTAAAACCTTTGGAGTTGCCTTAGTAACAGGGTTGACAGGAGCATCTTTTGATATTCATAACAACTCCTTTTGACCACATCTGAGTTTATGCTAATGAGGTGACTCCTGGTGGGCCCCTAGATAGCGTCAGCATTCGGTGTGGTTGCCAGAGGAACCAACCACTGGATTAGATGGTTGGAACTTTCAGCCCTACCCCTGGACCTCAGGAAGGGGAGAGGAGCTGCAGATTTGAGTTCAAACACCAATGGCTAATGATTTAATCAACCATGCCTAGGTATTAGAACCTCGATAAAAACCCCTAAATGATGGCGTTTGGAGAGCTTCCAGGTTGGTGAACATATGGAGGTGCTGCAAGGGTGGCATGCCCAGAGAGAGATGGATACTCCATGTCCTTCTCCCATACCTTGTCTAAGACATGCATTCTATTTGGCTGCTCCTGAGCGGTATCCTTTGTAATAAACTGGTTATAGTAAGTAAAGCGGTTTCCCGAGTTCTGTGAACTGCTGTAAGAAATGATTGAATTTGAGGAGGACATTGTGGGAAGCCCCAATTTATAGCTGGTTGGTCAGAAGTATGGGAGGCCCAGCACTTGTGATTGGTACCTGGAGTGGGGGCTGTCTTGTGGGACTGAGCCCTTTAACTTGTAGGATCTGGTGCTAATTCCAGGTAGATGGTATTAGAATTGAATTGAATTGTTGGACACACAGTTGATCTCTTGAGAGTTGGAGAAGTGGTTGGTGTCAGGAAAATACAACAGCTGGTGTCAGAAGTGTTGTGAGTGAAGACAGTTCAGACCTGATTTACCTGGAGCAGTCTTAGCTAATTTATCCTGCTTAAATTGTGCCCACTTCCACATTCCAACATGTTCCAGTTATGAGAATACATTATATGGTCACCTTACTTACCACCTATACATCCCTGCTCAGGTACAGCCAATCCATAATAGTGACTTTCCTATGGAAAGTTAAATTGCCATGTACTCCTAAGGAGAATGGGCACGTGAAACTCCTTTAGGTTGGTATAATAGTGGTGTGCTAAGGAGAACACAAAACATGATAGAAATGCTATACCTAATTTTATGGGCATCAATTATACTAAAATAATCTTGAAAAACATTGCTGTGTATATGGAAATAGAGATATACCATGTATGCATCTCAAATTTTGCTAACTTTTTAAAGATAAAGCAGCAGACTATCAGAAAATGTCACATTTGCAGTAAGCTTCTACAGGCTGTACTCCTAAACTTCTCCAGGTATATGCTTTTGTTTCTTTCTGCTACTAGGGCTTTTTTGATGAAAAATTTGAGGAACACTTACCTCTAGGTCACCTGAGGACATTTTTCAAACCTTATCCAGCTGTTAAAAATCTTGTCTGTGCCTTTCCCCTGTCTGCCCGTAGGTCTTTTATCACTCAGTGCTCAGCACGGTTCTTATAAGTTTTCTGTTAAGAACTACATATATGGGGCTTCCCTGGTGGTCCAGTGGCTGGGACTCCACACTCCCAATGCAGGGGGCCAGGGTTCGCTCCCTGGTCAGGGAACGAAATCCCACATGCTACAACTAAGAGTTTGCATGCTGCATGCCACAACTGAGGATCCCGCACACCGCAACTAAAGATCCCGTATGCTGCAATGAAGATTCTGCGTGCCGCAACTAAGACCCAGCTGAACCAAATAAAAAAAAAAAAAAAAAAAAAGAACTACATATATATCCAGCACATTTTATGTCTTAAACAATAAAGCAGCACACACTTCTGTCCTTTTTTACTCCTGAACCAGGACAAGTGAAAGGCCGTACATAGGTAACCCCATTCAACAAACCAATGGCTTTATGAAAAAAATGTATTATCATTTGCTTTATTATTTTTTTAAAGCATGCATGTGCCAACAGTGCCCTGAGTGCCAGGGACACAGACATAAACTACTTAGCTCTGTAACTGAGAAAATAACAGAGGGAAGCTTTAAAACCTACTTTAAACCTAAAATATTTTATATTCTACAAATATGTTGGGCCATTGGTTAACCAAAAGTTGGAAACAGTGTAGTAGCCGAGACGTGGAATGAGCTTTCCTATTAATAATCCCAGCCAGCGGCCACATGCCAGCAGCCTCCCTAATGAACTGCTGAAAAAGGAAATGCTAACCTTTGGATGTGTCTCAGAGAAAATAAACAAAAGAAGAAACTGTCGTTTTTTAAGAAGAAAAGAAAAGAAAATTGGTGAAAACTGGATCCATATTTAACTTCGCAAAACTTTGCTTTTCCTTGTTTACATGAGCTACAAAATTTGCATTTTAGTCAACAAAGAAAACGCCAATAAAGGAAAACCAGAATTTGTTTTCGTAGGAAAAAAGATACACCATTGTTTAATGTACTATTTGGGAGCTAAGAAAATAATTTGCTTCCTACCCATTTTTTAATATCCTGAATTCAGAGATCATTGTTTAAGATTTTACAAGATATAATGGCACCGTTAAACAAGACAAAAGGAGGAAAATTATCTGATAATGTCCTTCAATTAGAAGTGATACATAGTTTATTCCAAGTTATAATCAGTACAAGATAATTATTTATATATTGTTATCAAAATACAATTTTTACTTATCCCCAAAGACAACGTATAGCTTTATAAATGGTTGCTTTTCTACATATGCACCAGAAGGCTAATTATAAGGGTTAAGGGTTAGGAGACTATTATTTATAGTCAGAATGGGTTTACTTTCTGTTGCTTGTTAGCTGCATGACTTTGGGGAAGACAATAAATGTGTTCGATACTCAGGTTCATCATCTGAAAACAACACCCTCATGGACTTTCTATTCTTAAAATTAAAAGAGACAGTGGTACCTGACCCATAGTATTCAAAAGTGATGGCCATTTATATTATTAAATGATAATATGTATCCACTAACACAACTGTTTTGGTCTTGTCCTGAGCTCTTGTCATGAGATAAGACCTTGCTAAGTGCTAATTTTTAAGGTGATCCTCACTTAAGAACTCTGTTTTATTACATAGAATCAGATGCTGTCTTGCCTGTAAACATAAAGGCCATATATTTACATAGAGCCCACCCCCCTCCCCCATCACCGCACATGATCCAGTTGAATGAACTGCTCTGATGTCCACAAGCAGAGCAATTGGAAGGGTAAGTTCCCTTCAACACAGCAGATAGATAGGCAGTTGTGGTGAGCATCTCCTAAGCCTTATCTCTTTCAAATGAATAACAATGGGGTTTCTTTATTAGATCACTTACCTAAAGTGAGCTCAGAAGATAGTATCCCACAGGATCCCTGGTTCGTGTACTTCCAGGACCTATAAGCCTACAGAGCACTACCTTTGAGTCTTCTCCCCCTTTAAAATCAAGATTTGGGAAGGGAAGTGTTCGGTTAGGCTTTTGGCCGAAAACAGATGACATAGCCCTTTCGGTTCACTGAAGAGAGTTTAGTAAAGGGATATTTTACAAAAATGAAGGCAAGGCTTAGGCAAAGCCACAGGGATAGAGCTGTATATCAGGACAATTAACAGTAGGAAGCTGAAGGGACAAGAGGAGAGAGCTCTTTCCTGAGCTCAGAAATAGAACTGTAGCAGAGGAGGGTTCCTGGTCAGAAGCTATGTCTTAGAAGGTACAGCCAGCCTGCAACAACCCAGGAGGTAGGGGTCCAGGAAAATAATCTCATTCTCCTTCTGCTCTCCGCTCTCTACCAGTGCATCCCCACAGCTGAATTCAATTAGAAGCCAAAGGGCAAGGGAGCCTGTTGACACAGTCCAGGAAGGTCAGCATCGCCGGAACAGAGCGTGGGAACAGGGAGTGGAGAATAGATATGGGGGCAAGTGGAATACGTGCTGCAATGAGGGGACAGAATATGCAAGTATTCCTGGTCTTGACACTGCATACTAATAAATACGCCTCTTTTCAAAAAATCCTAATGTCAAACATTTAATTTGATCTGTTAGTGGAGTCAGGGGCCAAAATAAGAAGAATGGGTGCTGATTTTCCCCCTCTATTAACAGAATTCATATGAGATTACATTAAAAAGTATGTTAAATTTATTGGACAATTTAATCAAGTACAATTTTGGTTAACTGAAGAAATAATATGCACAGTCTTAGTCACATAAACTTACATCATTTTATCTTACCCAAACGACTAATAATTACCATACTAGTTGGTATGCAAAATTTTTCCTACAAAGGAGAGAATATACAAAAGAAATGCAAAGGCAAACTAGACTTGACCATTACCCACAAGGAGATGATAAGAAGCTATGTTCAAACTAACTACAAAATTCTTACAGCTACTAAGTCACAATATGAATCAAGTTCAGTGAGAGCCTGAAGAGACAGCTTTCCGGAGGCAATGGCAATGGCTTTGTTTGCATAACTCTGAGACCACTCCTTGAAAGCTCCCTCTAACCTCACAGCCATATCCCCTTGCTGAGTAATACATGGGTGCCAATTATCTTTAGTTCTTCCACTCTAGACTCTCAAACTTGAGGCATCTAACCGAGGACTTCAAATTTTAAAAGGCCCAGATCTTCTCATAGGAATGTTACCTAAATTGAACTTGAGGATTTCTGTGCAGATTATATATCTTTTGTTCTTAGCTCTTTCTAAATTACTCAGACTATTGCACCTAGCCTTAGAAATAGGTTTGTTCAGTTGGATTATATGTGTATTTACAGTACTGATTATTTTGATCTTTTTCCCCTGCCATTCTATTCAATAAACTTCTTCTGGCTTGTTTTTATATTGTTTATTTTACCTTTGTTTTTTTTTTTTGTTTGTTTGTTTTTTTACTTTTACTGAAAAATTGGAAGTAACAATGTAGGAGAGTCAACTACGTAGGTAGGTAGAGTTTTAAATAAAAAAAAAAAAACCCTCAATATGTTTGGTTGCTTAGATTAGCTCTTTATAAGTAATTTCTATACCTCTAAATGGATTTCAAAAGAAGCGGCACCAAGCCCCACTCAAAAACGTATCCATTTTGCTAACTCTGAAGATCACAGAGTTCAATATACCTTCACAGAAGAGTGATAAGATTAGCCACTAAGACAGTCCAATAGATTTTCTGAAATAGTCTGTTATCCTGTTTCTACAATGATTCAAGCCAATATAGGGAGATGCATAAATATACAAACAAAAACATTGTTTTGCTGGCCTAACCCTTAAAAACAAAGTATGTGGTAAAGTTTCAATAAATTTAGTCTGGGGTTGAGTTTGACATATATCATTCAAAAATATCTTAAAACTGTGCCACAAATGATGACAATTAGTTTTAATTTTAAGGAAAAGTATGCATTAACCTTTATTCACTCAAAGATAATCTCCAGTTCCTACCATTATGGGCTTACTTGTTATTATCAATAACAAAAGGACAGGGTTTAGATGTATGGACTGTAATACAACTTGGGTCATTTAATATATGTTGAATTTACAGTTTAACTCAGAGGAAGTCATGTCTAGTGGTTGGGAAATATTTTGTATATATACTTGTAATAAAATTTTGTACCAGGCATTAAAAATCAACTGATGAGCTTGCATAAGAGACAGGCAAACTCACATTAGATTGTAAGGTAGCTACAAAGCTCATTCTCTCCTAACAAAGTATTTTCACTCCAAGAATATAACAAATGGTTTCTATCATTCCTTAAAGGTCTTACTTTTTCCATAATTTGTCTGTTGGATCCTATAAGTAATCTGTAATGGAGAATTAGAGCCCCACAAACAAAAGTTCTAAACAAAGTCTAATACTGTACTGGGGAAAAAACATTTGGTCAAAAAGTAAAACAAAACTATTAATGTCTTAAGATGCTGCCTTTGCTTGTAAGACCATACTCTTTTATAAAGTATTATCCACTGCCATTTCCTTTCTGTATTTCAGAATTCACTTTTCCCTGTGAATGTAAAGCCTTTGATGATCAAAAAGCAATGGGTGTACATATAATTATTGCTTGGTACTGCAATACATATAGTTTATTTATAATATCTTTAGTGGTATTCATTATTCACTTCAACCATTTTATCTAACAATAAGATTTTGAATGTTAATTCTAGAATGTCCTTATGTATTACTTGCTGTTTATAAGATTCATCATACTATATATGCGATCATATAAAAATATAACCCACCATCATAGGATTTATACTACATTAAACATACCTTTGGGATGTTTAAATCTGATCATTTTCTCTTTTTTTCTCTTATTTAAACCTATTTTTATCTTCCTTTGGGACCATTAGTAAAAATGAATGTCTAAGATAAAAAACACAGATGGCATTAAGATGATAATATGAGTAGAAAGCAATTCCTAAATGATTTCTAGTTGGATATGAAAATAAAATGAAAACCACATAGCACTAATTTTTTTTTCAAAGACAAAACTCCATTATTCTGACAAATTCCTTCTTCATCTTTTTTCCTTTTCATATGAAAAACAAAAAATTATTATAGAATTTCCACATCTCAGCTCTTTTGCTGTGTAATACCATGAATACAGTTATTTCTGGATTGTGTAGAAAGGGGAAAGGGGGAAACTAGATAAGTTCAAGAAACAAAATGACAGGAACTTTTTAACCACAGAGTAACAGTGACCCAGAGAGATACAAATTAGAATTAGATGCTGTTGGATACCACATTTTCCAAAATAGTCTAGTGTTATGAGAATCCATAAAGTATCAGAATATTTTAAGTACAGAATATGGTTAGGGTAGAAAGGAACATTAATAATATGTTGAGTGTTAAGTTTCAATTGTGGTTTTTGAAAGACCCTATAGACGTTTATCTATTTAAAAAATTAAAACAGACTTTCTTTTTCTCCTTCTTCTTTCTCAGGATTGGAGACACCCTTGGATACCGCAACAGGACTTCAGGAAATAGCAGCTGAGGAGTAGGACACAATGAAGCAGTACCCCCTGGTGGGCATCATACTCAATGGGGGAATTACTGCAATACTTTCAAGTTGAGGGGAGGGGAGGTGACTTGCGCTAGTTTCATTTAATTTGCCCAGCTCTACTGTGAAAATCACCTCCATCTCTACTACCATCACTCCTAAAAAACATCCTATATATTCTGATATATGTGATATATAGACACAAAACCACACATTGACTCTTTAGGGCAATAGCAACTCTGAGGTTTATTTAATGGTGACTCAAACTATATCCTACCCTGCTAAGCTAAAAACATACAAATTATCTGTATTCTGAAAGTAATATGGTGGTTAGCTGCTGGCCAGATGTGTATACATTGCAAATATGATCAGAGAAAATGTTAATGTTCGATGGTTGTATATTCATACTCTTATTTAATGCCTTCTGCCAATGAAATAATTTGTATCTGCCATTTCTCACACTGATTTTATGGTGGAAGACTAGAGGTGTATGCTTAGGCTCCTGTGCACTCAAGGAATGGAACACTGAGATGTCAGTGACCCTTTCAGGTATACTGTGGAGGGTCAAACTCGATTTTGAAGTGTTATTTATTTACTTATTTTTGCGTATTTCCCAAACGTATGGTGTGAGCTGGGGAAAAGTTGCTTTAAAGGGTATGGGAACCTCCATGTGTGATGGGCAGAGTTATTTTACAGGATTCTTGTGGGGATCAAAGACAAGTGCCTGTTGAATTTGAACTACTTCATTTCAGCCATTTTTCTATTCAAGGGCATGTAAAGATGACTACATCCTGCCAGCATCCTAGAGACAAATAAGCACATGAGTTTCATCCATCTATGTAGGATTGAACTCTATTTGGTGATGCGATGGATGCTTTTTCTAAAATAAAAGTGCAGTATCAAGATTAAATGTTTTTCTTTGCTATACAATTTTTTAAAGGAGAATAACACTGTATATTTTTGACACTGTATTTGTTTCTATGTTTGAACTTCTGGACCATTCCTCACTTCGACATCCTAACTTTTACTTTCTGTATAGTTGTGTACCTTATGGAGCTCTGAGCTATTTCTTTTTTTTTTTTTTTTTTTCCCCCTCAGATAAAGCAAAGTTTAAGAATTTAGTTTTCATGAGGCTTCAATTAAGAAGAAAAAACCCTAGCCTTCCTGTTACTGTGGTCACCCACATGACAAAAAGGAAGTTAAACTGTTTGCTGACATGTCTCTTATGGTTTGAGTCTGGGCTTCCTTCTCTAGGACTCTTGCCAAACACTCAGCTTCCACAGACAATCTTTTGTGGGAGGTGACCTCATTGGAATCTAAGAGCAAAGGCTAAAAAAAATGCCATAATAATTGCAAACAAACCCTAGTTCTGGGGAGGGATTGGTTGGTTCACATTCCTGAAGTAGCTGGAAATATACTTTCTGAAGATTTAATAGAACAGTAGGTCTCTTCTCCTGAAAACAACTCTTCTAGACTCTCAGGTTCCTGTTTACAGTACCACCACTTTCCAAGTTGTTAAAAAGGGTTAGGGTAATCTTTCATTCTTCCTTCTTCTTTATCATCTATCTCTCATATTTAATTAATTAGTAAGTTCTAAAATCTCTTTTCCAAAATTAATTTTCTGCTACTCCCTTAATGCAGTATCACTTTACTTTTAGGCGAATGGTGTGCCTGTAACCTTTATGATTAATTTCAGTCTCTTTAAGCATTCTCTCCACTTTCATCCCCACCTAACTTTTTGTCCTGTGCCTTTAACACACTTCACATGTTTTCATAGTCCATGGAGAGAAATCAATAGAGGAAAAAATGTGTCCACTGGCATATGACCTTATTCACTGCCTTTGTTTAAACATTTAGCTTTAAATATCCTTGGCTTTCCTTTTGTTGATCTTTAGGACTAAAACTTTTGCCTTCTCTCCTGAATTCTTTGATCTGTTATGTGATGCTGTCTTTCTCATACTGAGTGGTTCCTCTCTGGGAAAGTGATCCCAAATTTGTTTTGGAGATTACATCTTGGCATACTAGTATTGTGACTTAACCCCACGTGCCCATCCCAGCATGTGGCTGGTATGTTTGCTGATTCATTTCTTATTTCTGTAAATAAAATGGGACATTAACCTTCCTAAAACAGAACTTTGACCATATGACTAATGTGGTTATAAACCATCAATGACTTCCCTTTGACTCTGGATCTGGAACCAGGTAGACCCGATATCCAGTTTTGTCATGCACTAGCACAGTGGCAATCTCCTGAACCTCACTAGGAATAAGTTACTTTATCTAGTAACAATTGATAAATTCAGTTTATGAGTATTTCACTTTTGATTTTTGCCTTTGTGTTTAGAAGTAAACGTGCTCTACACTTCCTCTGATTTGTCCTTATCCATCATTGGTATCAATATTATCCTAAGTCTCATAAAGTAAATAGGATGGTTTTTCTATTTCCTTTTATTTTTCTGAAATCATTAGTATAAAATAGGGATAATTTTTCCATGAAATTTTGGTAAAGCTCATTTTTAAAACCATCAGATATGGGAATCTGCTTTGTAACTGTTTTTTAAATTAACATATGTTTTCTTCAATTTTCTAAATATACGATATATTTCACATTAAAAGAGGAAAGAAAAAAACTTGTCTGGTTTCAGTGGCCACTTGATGGGAATACCTTTGGTTTATTTGATTTATCTAAGGTGATTATTTTTGTTTCTTCATAAGTCATTTTTGGAAATTTAATTTTTTGAGATAAATCCCAATTTTATGTATTTTTAAAAAGGTATTAGCAATGCAACATAGTAATCTCATACTCTAAAAAATTAATTCAATCATGGAAATGAAGTTTCCTTGTAACTTGATCAATTTTTGCTATATGTATTTTGATGCTGTCTTGTTATGTGCATTTAGGTTCATGAGGAATTATTCTTTTATTCACCTTTATTCCTATATAATACTTTTTTCCCTTTTCATTCCTATTTTAATTTTTTGCCTCATTTTTATTTAGTTTACTTCTATAGCAGCTTTATTTTTATTATTTTTTTCCTGGGTGTGTTTTACATCCCCCCTTTTTCTCTTCAAACTTTTTGTATATATCCCCTTAAGTAGCACGTAATTGGATATTTTTTAAACCAATAATATAATTGATACCATTAAATAGTCAATTTTCATCTGTTTAAATGTATTGTGATTACTGATGTTTCAATATTTTTATTATTTTATTTTGTGTTTCCTGTTTAGTATTGCTTTTATTTGTTTCATTTTTTTCTCCTCTTATGGTTTTTGTTGGTTGGTAGACTGCCATTTATTTTCTTCTATCTTTTTCTTGGAAGTACACATTTTATTTTTATTCTTTGCTGGCTATCTTTATATTTTAAAATATATTCATAGTTTGAAAGCAGGAACTCTAACAGATATTTATATACCCATGTTAACAGCAGTGTTATTCACAACAGCCAAAAGGTATAAGAAACCCAAGGGTCCATTGATGGATGAATGGATAAACAAAATGTGGTAGGTATATCCATATAATGGGATATTATTCAGCTTTAAAAATGAAGGGAATTGAGACACATGTTACAACATAGACGAACTTTGAGGGCATTATGCTAAGTGAAATAAGCCAGTGGACAAATACAATATGATTCCACTTATATGAGGCACCTAGAGTAGTCAAATATATAAGAGACAGAAAGTAGAATGGAGGTTGCCAAGGGATGGGGTTAGAATGGAAGTTATTGTTTAATGGGTACAGAATTTCAGTTTTATAAGATGAAAAGTGTTCTGCAGATGGATGGTAGTGATGGTTGCACAACAATGTGAATATACTTAATACTACTTAACTCTACACCTAAAAATTGGTTAAATTTTATGTTATGTATATTTACCACAATAAAACTATGAAAAAATATATTCATAACTAATATTTCTCAAGCAAATCCTAAAGTAATTTGGAATGTTTATCTTCTTCTGAAATGAAAAAAGAATTTAGCCCATATAACTACCTTCTGAACTCTCTCTTTCCTCTTTAATGTTATTCCTTTCCAGATTTTAGCTCTGACTTTTAAAAACAGTATTATTTTTAGAGTTAATAGTTAATAAATTTATAGAAGGGTTTACCAACTTCTTTAATCACCATTGTTTTGTGAATCTACACTTTTCCTTTGGGATAAAGTTTTCTCTTTGTTTAAGTACTTACCAAGGAATTGTTTCTTTTACTGGAAAGTCTATGGGTAATAAATATTCCTGATCTTCATATGACTGACACTGTCTTTATTTCACTCATGGCTTATTTTAAAGAGTTTACTAGGGCATGAAATTCTAGTTTGACAGTTATGTTCCCTCGGCATTTTCCATCTGTTGTCATTTGGCATCCTTAGTCTTGAGAGAAATCCATGGTCAATTTAATTGCTAAAGATTTATAAGTACTTTGTATCTTTTCTTCCAAATGCTTTTATCAATAAACTATTCTCTTTCCCCTGATATCCTGCAATTTTTCTATGACTCATTAAGGAGTGGATTTTGTTTTTTTGTGTTGTTTTTCATATTGTGTAGTACTTCATGTGTTAAATTTGAAGTCAATTTTACTCAAATGAAAAATATTCTTAGCATTTTTACTCTTTCAATATTGCTTTTCTAATATTCTATTTTTCTATGTTTCTAGAAATCATAGTGGTGTATATTGAAGCTCATCAATCTGTCCTTCATATATCACAACTATTCTTTCATATCTTTAATTTTTTTGTTTTTCTGTGTTGTATTGAGTTAATTTGTTAATAATATCTTCCAATTTACTTATTCTCTCTTCAACTGTGTTCAACTTAGAATTGGATTTTATTTTAAATTTCCATGACTAGTTTTCAGTTCATTTTTTGTTGAATCATAGTAGCCTTTTTACTTGAAAAAAATTATTTTG
Source organism: Balaenoptera borealis (assembly GCF_965194805.1). Taxonomy (NCBI): domain Eukaryota; kingdom Metazoa; phylum Chordata; class Mammalia; order Artiodactyla; family Balaenopteridae; genus Balaenoptera; species Balaenoptera borealis. The sequence goes on along the minus strand of NC_138866.1, from coordinate 169,608,147 downwards.
CTTTTTTGTGGGTCATACTTCTTCCTTTAGGTTTTTGAGGCTCTTTAACATACCTATTTAAAATTTATTTTAAATTGCTTTTTTATTTCACCAGGAGTATATTTCCAAATTGTTGATTTTCCTTACTCTCTCTCTTATGATTAGGTTTTCTTATTGCCTTAGAGTGTTATTTGGTGAGCTCATCATGAATTAGAGTTCTCTCTCATGATTCTCCCCTGTGTAGTGGTTTTAGGTTACTTTTCTTAGGTTGCCTTTCATTCTCCTATCAAGTCTTATTGTTTCAAGGCTACTGTGCTGTCATGATACCAGAGATCTCAAATTTGTAGTTCTTGCTCCCATAGGTGGCTTGGCCCAAGTACTAGATGCAAGGCAATCTGTGCTCTTTGCTGTGATAGGCATTCAGCTTTATAAAAGGTGCAGATCAAAGCCACAACTGCAATTTTCTTTTATCCTAATTTCATGAGTGCAGAATCTTGCTTTCATATCTCATTTCATATATTCTTCCACCAAACTGGAAGTATTTCTGGTACTGATTCTTCTTCAGGAGTTAAATGTCCAGTCAATTTTGCCCATTTTATAGCACTTTTTATTTGGCTCTCACCAAATAAGTCTCTGGAACCAAACTCTTCTTACTAAATTTTTATAGTTTACTTGCCTTTTAATAGCATATTATTTCTCATAGCTGTGCAGTCATATTTGAGGACCCTGAGTCTAGTTCATCCTGTTCAATCTGCATATGAGTTCTATAGAAGAAACTTCTGGGCACCATATCTGTTCTCTCCTCATTCCAAAGCAAACAAACAAAGAAACAAAACCCTGAAAAATGCCCAACTGAAAACTAGTAAACCTGTGCATTGCACAAGCATGGCTTTTGGAATATAATAAAAATAAAATCCATTTTGTCTTCCATGGTCTTTAAATCTAGTACAGGTAAATAAAAATTCCAGTAGCCCTCATGACTTTCCTACTCACTTTAGGTAAATCAATAATGTGATGGTCACTTTCAGTGCCTTGTTTTGGTGATTTGAATGCTTAATCTTATGTAATAATCAAAACCCCAAACTTAAACTTGTGTTTCTTCCCCTCCCTTGGCAGGGGCCAGCTTTAAGAGGGCTGCCGCATTGGAGAAAAGGTGAACTGGCATTTTCTTTCTCCCTCAGCTCCTCCTCTCCCAGCTGCTTCTGGTCTACCTGGCATGGGAGTCTGGGGAAGGCCAGGGGAAAACAGATAAAGTATATTCTTACTTGAGTTGTTCTTCCAGTTCTCTGGGCCTGGCAAGTGTTTAAAGAATCTGGATTTTTCAGAAGGCTGTTTTGCAGTCCTTTCTCTTTGGGGTCCCCTCAGCTTCTGGCAAAACCACCTTGAGGAAACCATTTTTAGAACCACTAGGCTGACATTACTAACATGAGTAGAACATTCTGTCTCCAGGATTTGTATACTTTTGACTTACTTATAAGAGGAGGAATGCAGCTGTTTTCCGATGTCCCCTCTACTGCTTCACTCTGCCCTGACACTGTAGGACAACAGCCACTACCAACCACCTGTAGGTATCTCATGTGCCTGACAAACTCCAGTCTATGAGCTCTTAAACGATAGGAAACATATCAGTGCTCTCCAAGAGGTCTCTTTGAAGCCAATTTCACTGTGCTTTGCCTTGAGGGATGGAGTGGGACTCAGCATAGCCAAGAAATCTTCATAAATCCACTCCTTCAAAATTCCCCTCTCAACAATTTTAATAGCCTCAGTGTTGCACAAGGTGTCTAAAAGAATCACAATATCTTAACAACTTGATAATCTTACTGACCTTTACCCCTTAATCTAAACTGCCACTGAATATCTTGTCACTGGTCATTTCTTTGGAAAACGAGACAGATGTGGAAATTGTTAGGTGGGGCTTCTGGTTAAGCCTCTTTTCCCCGTCTGTCCTATCTTTTTTTGAGTTGTCTGGAAAGGGGTCATGATGGAGGACCAGGCCCAGAATGTAAGGTCAGAAGAATCATAGATTTGCTTTTGGCATCTTTGAAGAAGTGAAACAATGCCAGTAGTTATTTATCTCCAGGATTTTTATTATTAAAAAATATTTTTTGTCCTTAGGTTTTTAAGTCACTGTAGTCAGATCTGTATTAGTAGAAACTGGATGGGCTTTCTAATTGATACATATACTATTGTTACTGAGTCTAAGCTCGTACTGCTTGCCGTATGACAGGCCAATAATCAAGAGATGAGTTGTCGGGGCAAGGAATAACGACTTTATTTGGAAAGCCAGCAAACCGAAAAAACAGTGGGCTCATGCCCGAAAGAACCATCTTGCCTGAATTAGAATTCAGGCTCCTTTTATGCTAAAAGGGGAGTGAATCAAACACTTCCTGCTTCCCATCAGCCTCCAGAGGAGATGTGTTCATTTCCTTCTCCCTGCAGTCATTCACAGGCGGGCCTGGTCAGGATGTTTCTTGTGAGCTAAACAAAGATATTTTAGCTTAATGTTCATTACCTGGGAGTCAGGGTTCCCAGAGATGGGCCATTATGTATAATTTAAGCTTATAGGCAACATTCCTTTAGTAATTAGCTTGTTAATAGAATACTACAAAAGGTTCTCCCCTATTACACTATGATAGAGAGAGGTTAAAAGATTTACCGAGGTCACTCTACAGGTCACTCCCTTCTACGTCCTTATCTGTGGCCTGGGATAAGAACCACTATGGGTTACTTCCTTATCTATGGTCCCTGGTTGGCTTTCTGTTGGGTTTAGCCAAGGGGAGACAGAAGTTGGAGTCTGAAGGGCAGGAGAAGAGAGAATTTGCATATGTTTTATCTGTTTCCTCCAGCTTCTCTGCCAAGGCAGTTGCTTCCACAACTCCCACTCCTGCTACAAGGCCCCCTCCCCACAGTTCCAGCTCTCACCAGGAACTGGGTATCTACGACCTACTCCTTGTTCCCTCAGTGTAGCCTTTCTACTGTTGTTAGTCTCTTGGAGTCTCAACATCACTTGTCATTTCTTAAACCTTGCCTATACCTTCATTAAAGTAAGTATTCTTGAAAGTTTTGTTATTTTAGCCATCTGGAGTGAATTGTCTTTTCTGATAGACTCCTGACTAATACTGCTATAAAATTATTAATTGTAGTCAAGGCAGATCTTCTAATTATAAGTCCACTCTTTCTTCTCTTATACCTCACAATATTTCATATACTTGACATTGAATAAATGACTAAGTTTTATGTATTGTGATGTTTTACCATAAAAATAAATTTAAAAAATAGGAAAATACTTGTCAACATGGATATATATTTGTTCCCTAGGGTGATTTATCCTAGTGAAAAATATACCATAAAAAGAATATATTATATATCATCTATCAACATATACCTTTTTTTGTATAGAGCTTGTGTCCCTCCATAACCAATAGGAAAAGACAATGCATTATAACTTACATTGCTACAGAGAAAATTCTTGTAGTATCATTTTAAATTCCAACAAAATGGAAAAGAATAGTATATGTAAAGCCTTGTTTCCTTTATTGAAGTCTTTAGTCAAACTAAACACATTCTCATTCTGACATTCTAACAAGAGAATAGTGTTTTTCAGTTTTATCTACAAAATGAAGAAAGCAATTATTAGAAAATATTCTTACTCCAAAATTAGAATTCCCCATATATATTCAGAAAGCATGTCACTTTAGTCCTCTACATTGTCAGATAGTGGTGACACTAAAACGAAAGTTTTGCTGTGAAGGGATCTTATATGTTTTCATTCTGGATCCCCAAGCAATAAATTCAAAAGGGATACACTTCTCTTTAATACCAAAATGCCTGTTCTCTCTTTTATCTTTTTTTTTGCTACTCCTTTGGTATTTACTCCAGTGTATTTGTGTGGTCAGTCATTGCCCACATAGAGAATGAAAAGGCAAGAATGTCTACAAACACTATCATACTTTCCATAAAATTATTTGTTCCGTATTGTGTGTTACTTTTTCTAGTTTTCATATATCTGACTCTCACAAGTTTTTACGTATCAATACATAGTAAACAGAAGGATAATATGGACCTATAGACTTACAGCTTATATAAAATCTAGCCACTGATAATGAGTAGTGATAATTTAATCCTAAACTTAGAGACATAAACAAGTTCCGTTACCTCCTTCTTCCTCCTGGCAAAAATAAGGAAAATAAACAAAGTCTTTCTCTGAAGAATACAAAGGGATGCCCTACATCTCAGAGTTACAGATGGACAGCAGATTAAGGCAATGGCAAACATAAACTAGGGCTTTCAGAGGATGAGAAAAGTCCCACGGGGGTTTCAAAATTAAAATGCATTGAACTACTTAGATGTGTCAACATTTCACTAGAAAGAGGGAGAAGTTCAAAAAGTTCTACCTCATTTGCTAGATTTTGCTTCTGTAAGGCAGAGATCAGCCACCTAGCAACACCACAAAAGATTCTACTCTGACATAGTTTAACTCATGCTGGCTGAGCAGGAAGAAAAGCTATGTAGGATCAGGGCAGAACTGGATGGCCTGTAGTTCCAGTGCCACTAGGGAGTCTGGTTTGGGAAATTGTGAAATTCAGTCTGAGGAATGACTTTTTGTCAGCATTCTTCGAAGTTCACGTCTCTGAGCACCTCTGCTGGGCTCTTTCTCTCCCATTCAATAGACTGCATTGGAAACACACACACACACACACACACACACACACACACACACACGCATCACGCACGGTGAAGAAAGAAAAGATGTCATTTCCAATCAATGACTACCCCATTAAGGTTCAATTGTGCATATGCTAGGAAAAGTGATAAAGTAAAAACTGTGTCGATTAACAGGAAACATTTTCCTATGCAGCTATTTTAGGATTGGTGAAGTACTGAGCTTTCCCAAGTTCCTGATCTTCACAACATAGACAGCTATCTCTTGTTCTCTCTTTTAAAGCCAGTCCGTTGGCATTAGATCCTGCCCCAGAAATAACCCACCACTTTTCTTCCAGGAGAAGAGAAATATCTACTTAACAGTCAGGTCATACCAGAGACTTTGGAAAATATCTGGATCACAAATCCCTGTCAGCAACGACCAGTGAACGAAATCTGGGCCATGTCCTTCCTTGGAGGATGTCCTCCCTGGATGAGTCCACAGGTCATTCAAGAGGCACTTGCATCAGATTGTCAAAGCAATGCCGTTTTCAGCTGTGAAAGCTTACGGCTGGCACGGAAAGTCTAAAAACAATTGGACAGTTAAGTGTACCAACACATCACGAGGCTTCCTTTCTGGGAAAGGGTCAGAGAAGGAAAATTAGGTATTACTGTGCTTTTGATTTTCATGACTCTCTGGGCGTATGTGAGCGGAGAAGAATCCAGCTCTGGGAGTGAGGCAGGGAGGGAGGCTTGGGGAGAGAGGTTATTTGCTTCATCTTCAATCGCATTCCTGGCCTGCCTGGCTTGTCTGACTCTGCACGAGGCACAAAGTGTGTAATGCTTTCTGACAACAGGGGAGGAAAACCGAGGGACAGGCACATTTCATCTCAGAGCCGCTGCTGAAAGCAGCCAGCTGGCTCTGCCTCTTACTGTAAGAGGTGTTGTTATTTTTTAAATATTGTAACCGTTTTAAAGATCTTTTTGGAAAAAAAAAGTTCTTGTTAAAATACAAATGCAGAAACTAAAATATGAAACTGCCCTTTCCTCCAGAGCCAGCCTCCTTCTAGACAGGTCACTGACAACTCTGAATACTTTGAGGTGTATGCTGTTAAACTTGTTTTGCATTTTCACATACTTTCTGTCCCCTGCATAGTATTTTAATACGCATATTATTTTGGAATTTGCACATTTCACCTAACAACACAGACACATTCCTATGTCAGGATTTATATTTCCATTAAAAAAACTGTTACATAGTATCCTACATTTAAATTTGTTTTCCACATAGTACTGCACAATATCAGAATCAACACATTTATCTGCATATTTCTTGTTAATATGACAGTAGGCTAGATTCCTAGGATTGAGGTGGCTGAGTTTAAGAGTACGAATATTAAAAATCTTGAATGGATATTGCCACTTTGTCTTTCCTACAAGTTTCTTTTCCTAAATGTTGTATGTTTAGTTTCCTAAATATACGGGTTATATTCTTATAATCTGTGTAAAAGAGGGTCAGTGTTTCTACATTCTCACAAATAGTAGATATTACTCAACTTTTTTTTTTGTCACTTTGATAGGTTAAACCAAGGTTTCAGAGGTTTAACTTTGCACTTATTTATTAAAGAGGGTTGAATTGTTTTAGATATGTGTTGACCATTTATATTCCTTCTTCTGTGAATAATCTTTGTCTATCATTTATTGTATAATTTTTATTGTTTTGAGGGAACACTACATAGTATAGCTAATCCCCATCTGTAGTATATACGGTATATCTTTCTTGTGGCCTGTAACTGTGTTTTTAAAAAATTTTGTTTATGGTGTCTTTCACCATTACTGCAGTTTTATTTTTGTTTAGAAACCATCCATGTGGTCAAATTTCCAAAGCTGTTCATCTTTTCTTTTATGGCTGCTAGTAAGCTTATAAATGACTTCCATTTGTCAAGATTTTAAGCTATTCCCTTATTGTATATTTTCTCTAAGAATTTTTGTAAGATTTCCCTATTTATACCTTTAATAAATCTGGGATTAATTCCTTGGGTATAATGTCAATAACAATTTATATTTTAAATAAATGGCTAACCAACTGTCCTAACACCAATTATTACATAGTTCAACCCATCCACTCTCATCAACTTGAAATGCCACCTATTTTACATTAATTTCACATAGCTACATCAACCTATTAGTAGACTCTTTACCTGTTCCAATAGTCTCTTTGTCTCTTTCTGTCCCAGCTCCACAATATTTATTACCATGACTTTATGACAAGCTTTACTATGAAGTACAGCAAATACCAATCCTTAATTTTGTCTTTAAATATTATATTTATTTTTCTGGTGAACATTAAGACCCATTGGTCTGTTTCAAAAAATAAATAAAAATCTAAAACACTAAAAATGTCCTTTGTTAACTGTCATTTGTACACTACTGAATATGGTTAATTCTAGAAAGTAAGTTCATTTGCTTCTTTCTTATCCATTTGATCAGGTCTTTGAGTGTCCTTCATTTGTACCTTCAGTTTTCTTTATGTGGGTCTTAAACATTTACAGTTAAGTGTAGGCCTGTATATATTATAATAACACAGCTATTTCAGAATGGAGCTCTTTTCTAATTATCTTGCTCAATTATTTTTCCTACTGATGAAAAGGAAATTTACTTAGTCTTGCATATTATCTTGTATCCATCTACCTTGCTGAACCTTTTTTATCATTCTAATAGTGTCACAGTTAATTTGCTTGAATTTCCTAGACTGTGAATATCTGCAATAATATTTGTCTTTCTTCTTTTTCAATATGTCTCACTCTTACTTCTTCTTCCTTATTCCTTTGGTTAAAACCTCTTGAATAAATAGAATAATCTCAGTGGCAGCAGATCTTTTTTTTCTTATTCCTGGATTTAAGGGAAAATACTTTCAGTTTTTTAAAATAGATTCACAATTGGAAGAGAGGGACTACATCTTTGCCTTTTAAAATTTCTATTGTGTCATTTAAGCTACTCAACTTTAATACCTCTGCTTGGGCCAATTTTGGTAATTTATATTTTCCCATAAAATTGTTTCTTCCATGTGTTGGATATGAAAAAACTACAACCACATGGCCTCTTAAGCTTACTACACAAAAGATATCTAAATGCCCTCCTCTTTAAATTGACTTCTTGAAACTTTGAAATAATTTTCATTTACAGAACATTCAAGTGTTATTATAAATATATTTGTTAGTCCTTAGCACTTGAGTACTATGTTTGAAAAAAATAAACAGAGGCCATGACGTTAAATTTTGATCATTTGTTCTGTATTCCACCAGTAAAGAACTATTGTTGGTTGCTATGGAGATGATTTCAACAATGTTAAATAAGAAACTGGCAAACGGATTACTAGTGCTTCCCACTTAGATACATTTTAAAAAGTGTTCTTAAGTAAATAAAATGATTATGAATTACACATTTCAGCAGTACAAAAGCTCTTTTCAATTCACAGCTCCATCATGGCGGAGAATGTTGGTTTCTTAGTGAATGTTCATTTTCCCCTCCTCCTTATAAAAAGGTTAGGTAATTTATTCAAAGTCATGGAGTTAGTAAATGGTGGTTGGAGTTCATACCCAAACCCAGGTTTACGTGGTTTTAGGGTCATATCCCTGTCCTCTTTTGTATACTGCATACAGGATACGGCTCATATGCATGTGGGTTCAGGAAAATAGAGAGGAGGTTCTACACAAGTTGGGACATAAAAGATAAATCTGGAGTTTTTCAGGTAGTCAAGGTGAGAAAGAGTAATATGGGCAAAAAGGAACAACATGAACACTCATAAGAATACTAGAAGTGCACAGTATGTTAAAGAACAGAAAACAGCCAAATGCAAATAAAGCTTAGTTCTAGAATTTCTTCAGGCATTTGATTCAAATCTATACTCATTGAATCTTGCAATCATAGAATCACGAGCCACCTAGTCAAATCCCCAAAGAGGCAAAATACCACAATGGTTCATAACTTAGGAGTACAGACACTGGCCAGAAGACTGAGGTTTAAACCTGAACTCCACCACCTTTCTTGCTCTTTGTCTTTGGTAAAATTACTTAATTTCATGGTCTCATCTCCTTACCTGCCAAATTAGACACCATATCATCTGCTCTGTAGGTTTATGTGAAGGCCAAAGGCATATCAAACACTTAAGAGGTGCCTGATGTGTGCCAGTAACATACCTCAGATTTTTAACATTTGCATCAAATGAAAGAAAAGCCATAGGGTGGTTCTAGCAACTATGACTACATATTTTCATTTTCCTTTAGCCTGCCCCAGGCAACACCTGCCCCACACCTGGTAGAAGGGACACTCCTTAACTGTTCCACATTCCAATTGTACTCTGTTGTGTGGGTGTACCATAGTTTATTCAGCCACTCTCTTATATGTGGGCATTTAGGTTGTTTCCAATATTTTGAAATTATAAAAATGCTTACAGCGAGTAACCTTGTGGACATTCATTCTCATAGTGCTGGAATTGTACCAACAGTATAAATTCTAGAAGTGGAATTGTTAGGTTCAAAAAGTAAATGAATACATAGTTTTTTTAGATGTTGCCAAATTCATTTCCATAAAAATTATACCAGTTTGCATTTCTACTAGCAAAGTGCTTGTTTCTTTATATCCTTACCAACAGAATACGTTGCTCATCAGAGAGGTGGGGAATAGCATCTTAGTATGGTTTTAATTTGTCTTTATCTCATGAATGAAGTAGAATTATTTTCATATGTTTAAGCATAATTTTACATATTTTTAAACTAATCATTGTCCGTTTTCTTAATGTGATGTTTGGACTTCCCCATATTTTAAAACAGCTCTTTAAGTATTAGGGACATTTTCATTTTTCTGAGATATATAATAATACAAGCATTTTCTTTCAGATTGCCAGCTGCCTTTTGATGTTGCATATTGTATATTTTGTGCCAAGCAAAAGATTCTTTCTAACCAAACTTCTATGTAGTCAAATTTATTAGTATTATATTTGATTGCATTTGGACTTGAGTCATTGAAAAAACCTTTATTCTTACATCCAGATTATAGAGGAATTCACCATGTATGTAAATGGTTTTAAATTCACCCTAGCATGTATAGTTTCACTTTGAATTCTGATCTACCTGAAGTTTATTTTTATGTGTGTATGGCGTGAGGTATGGTTCTAATTTTTATCTTTTTCCAAATAGCTAACTAGTTGCCCCAACACTGCTTGAAAGTCTATCTTGTTCAGTGACTTAAGATGCCATCTTTACCATTTACTAAATTTTCATGTGCAATTGGATATATTTCTAGAAGTTTTACTCTATTCTGTTAGTCTGAAATGTCTATAATGCCTATTGAAGTTCCTGTACCACACTGCTTTAATAATAAGGACTTAATTCTGTTTATACTAGTTGGGCTACTCAGCCTCTAGTAGCTTGTCTTTTTCAGTGTTTAACCAGTTAATTCCATGTTTATTTTTCCATAGGAACTTTAGTACCAAATTGTTTACCCCAATTTGTGGGTATTTTTGTAGGGATTGTGTTAAATTTATAGATTAACCTAGGGAGAACCAAGGTCCTTAAGATGTTGCATCAGCTACCCAGAAAAGGAAAATGTCTTTCTACTTGTTTAAGACTTTTGGGATTGTTTTTAAACATACAGGTTTGCTTTTATTTTTTAAATTTATTCCTAAATATTTTATCTTTTTATTTTTGTTGTGAGTAGGGCTTCCTTTTCCACTTTTTCCTCTAGTTTTGTGTATACAGACTATTGATTTCTGAATGCTAATTTTATATCCTCCAAACTTATTGAATTGATTTTAACTTTTGAATTAATATTTATGATTATTTTCTAAGGTTTTCCAGGTATACTATCATGATAATTTAACTTCTTTCCTAATTTTTATGCATCTTTTTTTGTTTTTTTGTCTTGTTTTGTTTTTGGTCAAATTGTGTTGATTACTATCTCTCATAAAAATGTTAAGTATCAGTGAAGATAGTGGTCATATGTGCCTTGTTCCTAACATCTTCATGGAAATGGCTTTTGTGACTCTCTATTAAGATACTGAATTTAGGAATAATGAATTTATATTTTATAATATTAAGGAAGCATCAATTGGATATCAATTCCTATTTTCCTTAATGCTTTTTTTGAAAAGACTTAAGATTTTTTTTTAAAACCCTGGAGAAAATCATAATAGGTTTCTTTGTCTCTCTGCTTTCAGAAGTCTAATGCTTGACTAATCCCTTTTCCTTATTATTTGGTCTTTTTCCCTAGAGGTCATGAGGATATTTTTCTTTGGTTTAGAGCTTAATATTTTTACTAGGCTATATCTTGGAGTTGCTAGGTTTGTGTCAAATTTCCCAGGTAACTTTTGGCCCTTTCATTATGTAAATTCAGGTTTTCTTTCATTGCTGAAAGTTTTCTTGGATTATAGTTTTAAATATTAATTCTGTTCCCTTGTTTTGTTTTTCCTTTTTAGGGACTCAAACTGCAGTTGATCTTTGAACAACTTGGGGTTTAAGGACTCCAACTCCTGCACAGTTGAAAATCCATGCATAACTTTACAGTCGGCCCTCTGTATCTGAAGTTCCACATCCTGAGATCCAAGCATTCATGAAACGTGTTGTACTGTAGTGCATATTTTTTTGGAAAAAAATCTGCATGTAAGTGGACTTATAATCTGCATATAAGTTGTGTGCAGTTCAAATCCATGTTGTACAAGGGTCAACTGTACATCCATATTCTTTGTCTTCCACTTCAAATACTTTCTCTTTGATTCTTTTTACTTTATCTCATTTTCATTCCCTTGGTTATTTCCCCACCTTTGTTCACAATTCCTTAATAAATTTAATTTGAATATGTCCTCCCTTGGGAGAACTGTAATTTAGTGTTTCTTTCTTTTTTATTTAATTTCTTTCCTGAGTTTCATTGATTCTTATTCGATTCTTACTGTTTTGTTGTCCATTTGTACTTAGACTTTGAATTTCTCAATTAAGAATTTTTTTCCAATATCCCTAAATGTTTTTTCTGACAATATTTAATTCACTTTGGAGTTGGGATCTTAGAGTATTTTCTTTTTTGCTTCATCTTTATTTCTTTCTTTCCTTCTTTCTTCCTTCTTCTCTTTCTTTCTTTCTTTCTTTTTTTGGTGGGGGAAGGAGAGTGTTCATAAGCTAAATTTTATTTTAAACAGTGGTTTTGTAGAGATGGAAATTGCATTTATTCTTCATTTCAAGCCTAGGGCTGTAGATTTGAGGTAGTTTACAAGATTCCTAGTTTAAGAGCACCCTCTTCTGTCATTGTAGAATTCCCAGAGTTTCTTTAATGGGTGACAATTTTCTTTTTTGGTATCCATGCTGTCCTACAAACTGGAGAGTAATTTCTTTTTAGTATAATGAGCACATCATAGGCTCACTCAATATATTGGGTTGGCCAAAAGATTAGTTTGGGTTTCTCCGTAAGATGTTATGGAAAAACCCAAATGAACTTTATGGCCAACCCAATACTTTTTGCAGCACACATAGAAAGTACCCAATAGTTCCTCTGTGGTTGATAGTTTGGGTTATGGTGAGGCCATACGCTCATATCAATAATTTAAGAACATATTTAAAAGTATTGATATTTTTTCCTTGAAACTTCAGAACTTTCTATTTGTATTCATTTGTTCATCCTTCATTCAATATATCATTCAAATGGTTCTTACAATGTCAGGTATGAATTTGGTACTAGTCATGAAAAGGTATGGAAAACATACCTTTTGAAGACAATGGTCTTCAGAATGTTTGCCCACACACCCCAAAAGAGTTTTTGAAAAAACTTTGTAGTCCCTTTAATTTTAAGTCAAAGTTAAATTTTTTTCATCTTAACTTTAAGAAATTGCAAAGGATGCACTCTCCAGGCTACTATAAATAAAACTCTTAGACCGCTCAAATGTAGACACTGAAATGTAAATACAATGGTGATTGGATACACATCATCTTCCAACAAAAAATACATGAAGACATTTGCCTTTAATATTTAGAATTTTTAATAGTTCCTTTTCCTCCTTAAACTCGTATTTTGATTTCCCTTTCCAACTGATTTTTATCCTTCATATCATAGATTATTTTTTAAAATTTTCAGTGAGCATAACTGTCTAAGAGTTTATCCTTACATATAGAACTAGTAAAAATTGGGAAAAACAAATTTTGATAGTCATAAAAAATAAAATTGCATTGGAAATATATTTCTTAATAGGATAGGTAGGGCAGGTTTTAAATAGGTAATTTTGTAAAACAAACACTTGTAAAAAAACATAATGAGGGAAGCAAGAGCGGAGCCCAGAAGGAGCAATGAGCCATTCTTCCTGGTTGGATGGGAAATGATTCCCAGAGAAAATGCCATTTATATTGGATCTTAAGCATTAAAAGGCATCCTTTGGGAAAATAAGGTAGAAAAAGAAAACTCTAGGCGAGGGGACAGTGTGTGCAAAGCTTGGAGAAAGAGGAGAAGACGGCCTGTCAAGGCAAAAGATCTTTTTGGACATGTTAAATGTGTGATGCCTATTAGATATCCAGGTGCGATCTGGTGTCTTTTGGGGAACTGAATTTAAGAATGTGGAATTTAGTGGAATAGGTTTGGGCTGCTGATAAATTATATTCAAAGCCAATAAATTAACACAAGCTTAGATGAAATCATATAGTAAGTGAGGGTAGGAAGAAAAGAGAAGAATTTCAAGCACTGAGGATTGGAGCACTACAGTATTGCAGGAAAGAGAAGGAACAAGTAAAGAAAAGTGAGTGATGGCCAGTGATATCCCCAAAATCAGGTAAAGGAAAAGGGTAATTCACTCTCAAATACTCCCATGTAGAGAAGGTAAGAAATGAGAAATTACCATTTTTATTGCCTTTTAAATTCCAGGTTAAAGTGCCATTCTAATATAAGGGCCTCCTAGAAATGGTATTTAAAATTTCCAAAAGGTTATTTTTTTTTTGTCACCCGTCTATTTTTTATTTCTTTTGGATATCTAGGAATTTTTGCTTTCTGTATTTTGTTACTATATCATTTGATACATAGAGATTTTTGCCTGTTGTAACTTTTTAGAGGGTATCACTTTAATTTAACGATATAGCCTTTTAAAAATGTGCTTATACTATAATTCTGTGGGGTTTTTGATATTAATAAGGTCATTACTGTGTATTTTTACTTTTATTAGCCAAATCAATTTTTCTTACCTTTTGTTTCAGTTCTTCTAGATATATTTCTTGTTTAAAATGAAATCATGCATGAAATATAAATATAATATAAAATGTTTATGTAATAAGAATATATATGAAATAAATATATATAGTAAAATTCTATATATGTATGTAATTATATATGTATTTTAAATCTGATGTTGCTTCCTATGTCTCTCTTTTAGCCTGGCTAACTTGATTTTCTTTTCTTTCTTGGAACCTCTTTCCTGCCCTCCATATTAATTTGGAATTTATATTACATAGCTCACTCTATTTTTCTAATAAACATATTGGTATAATTGAAATAATGATCGAGCCTCCTTAAGTGAGGAATAATTTACCTCTTTCAGCTCACGGTTTACGTCTTCAGCCCTCAAACATGCCAAGCTGTTAATGTTTCTCAAGTAATGGAAAACCATGGTTCGCCTAGTAGTTTCTACTCTTGTGGATAATTACAAGCTCCTAGCAACACAAATGACCTCATAAAGTCTCTCTCCTCTGGATTATAGATAAAACCTTAGATTCCAAGAGGAAATCCAAAGGTTTTTGTGAGAGGCTTCCGCAGGAAACCATGAAATTCTTGTATTCACAATGGCCTGGATGAGAGGTGGGCTTTGGCCTTCTGTCCTTACTTCTTTGGGTGACAAAAACAATGAATTCCCACTCTTGGGAATAAGAGAATAGGGCTTGACATAAAGCTAATACCTTTCCACAGCGCCCCATAGTTACTCTAAAACTATATTCTAAAGCTGTCTTCACTTAACCTTAAATCCAAAAATGACTACCTGTATGTGACAAATGAACTGGACACCAAATTTAACTGGAAATGAATCTGACACTAAGTGCAATTAGAAATAATTTCATTGTTATTTGGCATTTCAGTAAGACACATTATGCTTAAAGTAAGGAATTGTGCAAGGACAAGTCAAAGGATGGGTATTGCAAGATACTGTGAAACAAAATATTTAAGAACCAAATGACCAGGACTTCCCTGGTGGCGCAGTGGTTAAGAGTCTGCCTGCCAATGCAGAGGACACGGGTTCCATCCCTGGTCTGCGAAGATCCCACATGCCGCAGAGCAACTAAGCCCATGCGCCACAACTACTGAACCTGCACTCCAGAGCCCGCGAGCCACAACTACGGAGCCTGCGTGCTGCAACTACTGAAGCCCACGAGCCTACAGCCTGTGCTCCACAGCAAGAGAAGCCACCGCAGTGAGAAGCCCGCGCACCGCAACAAAGAGTAGCCCCTGCTCGCCGCAACTAGAGAAAGCCTGCGCACAGCAACGAGGACCCAACGCAGCCAAAAATAAATAAATAAATAAATTTATTAAAAAAAATAAGAACCAAATAACCTGTAGTAGGATTAATGGGGTTAATTAAATGATGACAAGCCCATATATTAAATACCGTATACTACACAGCCTAAAACAGTGGCATAGTAATACTGATGGCTAGCATTCCTGTAATGTCTTTTATATGTCAGGCTCTGTGCAGAATGTCTTATATATATTAACCCCTTTAAGTCTCATAACTGCTGTATGAGGTAAGTGCTGTTATTTTCTCCATTTTACCAAAGAAGAAGCAGAAACACAGTCAGATTGAGGGATTTACCCAATATTAGACAGCTGGTAAGTAGTGGATCTAGAGTCATGTTTACTGACGTGGAAGAACAGCATGATATTTCATGAAGAGATTTAAAAAAAACACAGCACAAAGTATATTGCAAAGTGTAATTCATATTTTGGTAAGAAATAAATGTGTGCTCGTGTGTGCATGTTTGCGAAAGGAAAGCCATATGGATATAAGCCATACTACTCAAGAGTAGGATTTAGGTGTTGGGATTTCTACTTTTTGCCTCATACACTATTTTATGCTTTTAAAAAATTTTATTGCAATACACATGTATCACTTTTGCAGTTCACAATTTAAAGAAATAAAAATCTGAATGAAGAGACTACCATATTATACTATGAAAAAAATGTTCAAAAGTCTTTTTTTTTCACCCCTACATAGCGGATAGCACTCAGTCCAGACAGTTATTTTGATGGTAATTACAGTTATTTAGCTATTTGCAAAGTATTATTTACTATCAAAAGTAACATATTAAAATACTTCATTAGCTTTTTGGTTAGTGAATTCCTTTATACATTTTGCTGCATTAATTTCCTTTCTTTGGTCCATCTCTCTGTCAATCCTCCTGTCACATCTTCTCCCCACATTAGAGTTTTCTCACTTGAGAGAAAGAAGTTTTGAACATCACCATCTGGATTTCAATTTTTAAAGTTTATTTAAGTACATGAGGACGTTGCCAAGAACGCAAAACTCTTTGCTTGCTCAGCTGAGACTAAGTACAGTTGGGAGCTTTCTTGTCTAACCATCAGGGTTAGAGAAGACAAAAATTCAAACGTCCTTACTGTAAACAGCTGACACTAAATAACATTACCCACTCAGTTGATGTTTAATAAACATTTACGCCATCATTCTCAATTTCTTCCAGGAGATTTTTAGCGATTAATATTACTTATTCTGTATTTCCATCAAGTTGTAGTTTGTGCTAAGTTAATTTCCATGGAAACCGATACAGGGAAAAGTATAATTTTGCTAAGATGTTGTGAGATAAATTATGTAGTACATTTGAGAGCCAAATACTTTGAGAAACCCATTAATATTTCCATTTCAACAATGTTAAAACAGTGTTATATTTCATCATAAAATTTTTTGTTATTGTTTTACTTGGTAAAGGTTTTTGCTTTTTTTAGGGATAAACAACTTTTCCTAAAATATGAGTGTTGACTCAGAAGGATATAAGAATCTAAACAACTATTAATCAGTTTTTTTCCAGATACTTCTGTGTGCTTTGTTATGACTTGAGTATCAACCTGAAACCATTTCTCTAATAAGCAAGGTAATATATCCATCGGTCTGTTAGATTAACAAGTCATAAACACTAATATAATGGAATATGCATCATTTCCTTTAGAATTTATGAAACAGTTTGCACAATTTCCTAAAGGGTGAGGGAAAAAAAAATCAAGCCATCTTTGATATGCAATATAAATAATTCCCAGAAGAAATCACAAGGACTGTTTTTGTTTATTTTTGCTTTAAGTATGCAAGTATATTCCTTATCTGTACCTTAACTTTAGCTATTCATAAGCATCCATTGAAAAAACCGGAAAAAGGTTTTATTTATGAATTAATTTTATCCTTGTTAGAAAAGAAAAATATGGAATTTGAAATAAAAAGGGAGATAGGAAATACAGACACTAAGCTCATCTGAAATAGGATGATACCCATATAAAACATTTTTATAACCTGATGTAAATATTAAAAAAAGGAATAATGAGTACTATTAAAGCCATATATCCCATACAATATAAAATGCTGAGAGACATAAAATCATGTGAAATAATTGATATTTTTCTAAAATACACTCACATCTTTCTTTCTCTTATTGAGACAGATAAGTGTAAATGGTGTCATTATCCACTATTTTTACCTTAATAACCACATGTTCGTTCATTAGATCAGCCTCAAGAAAAATAAGACGACAACAATACATGTTAAAAAAAAAAAAGGCAATGGTTCTTACCGACACACAGGACCGTTTTTCTCCACTACACAAGTCCCACCATTTCTGCAGTAACCTCTTGGACACTCTAAAACAAAGCATTTGAAAACCCACAGTTAATTATAAATATTACTAGGAAGAAGGAGAATGTATTACTGTTAGTCGTTGCATTAAATCTAATCATGGAGAGTCAATTGCTTCTAGTTGCTAAAAGCACAGAATTCTTTTAGGTTACTTTCCTGTATCCCCCAAATTTGTTCGATGCCGCCTGCTGTCCTGGACGTGTTCATTCTCTTTACATGCGCAGTGCTTGACCACATGAGACTTTTTTCTCCCGTGGATTAGGTACAATCTACTTATTTAGAATGTCTGCATGACATATTTGCGATTAAACTGAAATGTTTTCTTTACTGAAACATTTCTTCAGCTACACACTGCAGTCACTGTACCACGGCAGACAAATGCTTTGCATGGGTGACTGTCATTCTGACAAGATGTCACTCGTGTGCACGCTCTTGTCCTAGCTCCACGTCCGTGACAGATGTCAGCACAGCTCAAATGGATCCTTGATGCCCTGGCCCTGCTTATTTTGCTGCTCATATATTCCTGAGTTTTAGGTTAGCATGAACATTTATTTTCAAAGGTGGTTTGTTTATAGGTTAAAAAGAAGCTAAATAGTTTCACGTAGTCACGGTTGTAGAAGTGATTAGTGATTTCAGCTCTTTCCTTTACACTGTCTCCTTGTATTGTCACTACAAAATCCTGATCCATTAAGACCTGTCAATTTCCTTACTTAATCCCCTAGTTACTATTCTTGGCTTTTTTAATACCTCCTCTCTTGTAGGAGACCATTCTTCCCTGGTTGGGCTACCATAACTCTAATACCGGATGGAAACCTACACTGCCTTTAATTTGTAATTCAACACATCTATTCTGAGTCCCTGTTCAATGTCTGGCACTTGGCTAGGCACTGGATATGGAATGATAAATAATATAGGAAGCTTACACAGCTGTTAAGGCTGCGGGCACTGGAGCCAGACCACCTGAGTTGAAATTTCAGCTCAATTTATTAGCTGTGTAATACCGAGTAAGGTAACTAATCTCTCCATGCCTCAGGTTTCTCTCTGTTAAACAGGGTTAAAAACAGTACCTATCTCACAGGGCTGTTGAGAATGTTAGAACACTAGGCTCATAGTATGTGTTTAAGAAATGTTGATCTAAAAATGATATAGGCACAGTCTCTGCTCTCATTGACCTTCCACCTTCATGGAGGATGCAAAAAAGTGACGAGGGGATTAAAATACAGTATTAAAAGTAGTCTAATTTGGGATGAATGTAACAAGGGTAATGGGAACACCAAGGAGAGCACATAAGTCAAATTTGGGGAATAAGGAAAAGCTTTCCAGAAAAACTTTTATTTGGGCAGGTGTGTGTGTGTATGTGCGTACCTGTGTGTAAAGGTAAGCATAGAGACACAGAGGCATGAGAAGAGAGTATGGTGTACTTGAGAAACTGAGGGAAGTTCAGCCTGGTTGGATTGTTGGCAATATGAAGTATAGTAAGTATGAGAGAAGGTCAGAGACACACAGGGGCCAGATCGTCTGGGTTCAGTGAAGAGTTTAAACTTTATCCTAGGAGACCAGGATTTTAAGAAGGGAAGTAGTATGCTTTGTGCTTTAGAAAGATAATTCTGGCTACAGAGTTCACAGTCAACAGAAGGGCCAAGAGTAAAATCTGAGAACACAGTGAAGTCTTTGGTAGCAATCCAGGAATGCCTGAATGAAAGGGATGGGGTGGGAGCATTCAGAGTTGTGGGAATTTATAAGATATTTAAATGTTGGGATTGAAACATCTTGGTGATTATTTGGGAAAGTCAAGGATGATGTTCACATTTCTGACCGGGCTACTGGTTAATTGATGGCTTGATTCCTTGAGTTGGGGGATTTATGGGAAAGGAAGATTTTAAAGGGAAAGATGCTGTGCTGTAGGTGCCTAAGGGACATCCAAGTGGAAGTATTCGGTGGGCAGGATTTGTAGGTCTGAAGCCAAGATGAAATATTAACACACAGAGAGAAGCCATTTACTTGGGTAGAGGAAGAATGATGATCGTGAGGCATAGTAGGAAAGTAAACAGGAGAAATAGAAACATTATGTAGGCAATATTCATTGAAGGAAATCGTGGGAGGATAGGGCATCTCGAGAGAGTCAGATTGTCATGCCAGTCTCTGAATGTTCAGAAGGGGATAGAAGAGGCATTAGGAAAGAGGAAAATAGGGAAGGAGGGAGGGTGCATTTTGGGAAAAAACTTGAAATATACCATGTGTTTGGTAGCTTGTTTGCTTCAAAAGTTTTCAGTGTTTTGCTTTCCCAGGGGTATACTTCCCATCTTGCCTTCCTCAAATCTTCCCATTTAACCGTAAGAGGGAAGTGCAGTGCTGGAGATGAGTGTAAAGACCTACACCCCTCAGGCTTCGGGGGCAGACTCAGCTGAACAGAGCAGATGTGAAACTGCCTTCATAAATGAGAAATTAGCTGGTCTGACTAAAAATAGCCCATCAATATGATAAAGCATAAATAGATACATACCTTGTTAGAGAAACCATTTTATGGTTATTTTGGGTCTTAGGTACAATTTTAATCTTCCTCAAATAAGAGTTGTGTTTTAGAAAAAAATCAGTAGAGTGTCTGATACTGCACAACATCAAAATATACACAGCTGCACATTTTTTTCTGGGGTCATTAAAATTTGCTTTGATGCTTGCTTTACATCAGAATGATTCTGTGGGAATCTAAATATGTATTTTCTTGCACAAGATAGTGGAGCATAGTGGAAAGAACACAGGCATTGGCTGCAATAAAGAGTGAATCCTGGTGTTTGGGTGGACATAAGATTTGTAGATTATCTCTGCGAGAAGTTTTTCTAAGTTTCTGCCTTAGACCCAGGTTCTTTATCCAGAAGATGGAAAGACACAGTACAAGTATTTTCATCTTTAATTTACTCAAAACAATTTACAGCAGAGAGCAGATGAAATGGGGAAAGACAAGGGTACACTAGCTAGTAATGAAGAGATTAAATATTTTCAGTAGATAATAGTTGGGACCTAGAAATCCATAAGTGTAATATTAGAATTAGCACAATTATTGTCTCACTGCCTTGTACCCTCTTGAATTGGTTATTATGGCCATGTGTCTGGAAGCCAATAGGACTCACAGTAAACTACGTGGAAATATCATTCTGTAAAGGATTCACATTCAATCCCACTCTGGTGTGTTTCTTTGGATGAGCAGAAAAACACATATAAGCTGGACAAGTGATCAGTATAAAAACAAAAGCAACTTTTAAGCTTAAATCTAAATAATTTGCAGTTAGGCACATACACAAACATACATATTTTATTTTTTTTCCTTCTAAATTGCATGGAGACTAGGGAAGTGATGGCTATTCCATGTTGGACTGTTGGGAAGACTGATAATCATGTGAGTCCTGGTTTTTCCCCCTGTGATACTCGGTTTAGTTAATGAGTTATGTGTTGTCGTTGGGCTAGGTATTTTAGGTATAATGTTCATCATGTTTAAAGTGAGGGTGACCTTTTTTATAGGACTGTTGGGAGGATAAAATTAAATTTATTTATAACAATTTTACACTAGTGAATGGTATGCATAAAGTATTAAATGATTGTTCTCATCCATCTCTCTATATTTGGAGGTCCTTTGAGCTTGCCATGAAACCTAATTTCTATTACCACTGCTCTCTCTCCAAATTCTTCTCTTTCTTTTATTTTCCCTCTTCTATCCTCATGATCACCATCACCACTACTGTTTACTGAAGACTTGCTCTATGTCAGAGACTGTCCCAAGAGTTTTACTGGTGTTACTTCACTTATTCCTCACAACATTATGTGGTCTATCCCATACTTACCCTTTTTTTTTTTTTTTTTTTACAGAGGAAGAAACTGGTCAATAATATAATTTGCTCAAGTTAATAGCAAGGGAGCACCAGATATTCAACTAAATTCTGGTCCTCTAATTCTAAAGCCTGTTAGTATAAAAATGTCAAATAATTACTCAGTTCAGAATTTCTATCACTCCTTGTGTTTCTTGATATTATGGGATCAAGAACCCCTTTGAATTGTATGGTATTTATGCATTGTCATGGATTAAATATATATATACACAATAAACTGCATGTCGTTTCAGGAGCTGGATTACAAGAGTTCACCAGAAGCTTGTGCAGCAAACCAAATTCCTCGTGGGCATGGACTGTTTCTTTATCTTGAAATCCCAGCACAAGAACTGCAGGAGGGATTAACCATATTTCAGAAACTTGAAGTAGCTTCACAGTGCTTGTATGAGAAGTTTTGTGTTATATTTTGGTTTGGTTTTCAAAAACTTCTGGGGCTTCCCTGGTGGCGCAGTGGTTGAGAATCTGCCTGCCAATGCAGGGGACACGGGTTCAAGCCCTGGTCTGGGAAGAGCCCACGTGCCGCGGAGCAACTGGGCCCGAGAGCCACAATTACTGAGCCTGCGTGTCCGGAGCCTGTGCTCCGCAACAAGAGAGGCCGCGATAGTGAGAGGCCCGCGCACCGCGATGAAGAGTGGCCCCCGCTTGCCGCAACTAGAGAAAGCCCTCGCACAGAAACGAAGACCCACCACAGCCATAAATAAATAAAAATAAATAAATTTAAAACGGACACTGTTTAAAAAAAAAAACAAAAAAACTTCTGAAACATTGTTAAGCTATATTGTTATTATTCATATATTAAGTTAATAATATCTCATCCTATAATTGTATATTTTTAGTGCCTTTCCCTAATTCTCCTTCAAATAGGTGATTATCATAATTATAGTATCACCTTAACATAACCTTTATTAACCTCTACTACTGCAAATTACTGGAAAAAGACTTTCAATTTACATTAACTCGGATGTATCCTGTTCAATAGTTTTCTGTTGCCTAAGCAACCAAAAGTTGCAAATAATATGCCTTTTTAATGTAATTTGGGAATAGATAGGACTCATTGAAATATACTTAACCTGCAACACTCATGCAATGCCTGAGCTTGATGTTTTTGTTAATGACTTAAACCTTGAGGTGAGGGGAGACCAGATGCTCACCATCTGTTGTGTGACCACTGGGAGAATTACTGGATGCTGTAAGGACTGGCCTCATAAATGTCTATGAAATGCTGACCTTAAAAGAATATGATGCTTGAAAAGAGAGAGGAAGGTGGAATGTGCCTGGGCACAGCATGGATGAGACTTAAAGACTTTCTTAAAAACAGTGACTTTATCATATTTGATTGACAAACTAAAAAGCATAGAAAATATAAATAAGAGAATGCATAATGTAATATGGATCTTATTTCTGAGAACTGTTTCACTAGTTCTTTGTTTCATTTTAACCCAATAGCTGTGGCAATATGACCTATACTTTGTAAATGAACTAAATGAATTGGTGAGTGACAGAAATGATGGACAACAAAAATGTGTTCTATATTATTAACTATAGGTTGTCTATCACGCAGGATGAATGACAGGTCTTCTGTTTTCTGTTTCTTCGTATTTTTAAATATAGAACATGTCAAAGCAGACAATGAACCGTAATATGTTATAATATATTTGTTCTCATATAGATCTATCCTGAAGAAAATCTCATTTTTATGTAAATACATTTGGGTACTGGACATAAGTGCTGTGTCTTAATAGTTTCAAATAATGGAATTATCTCATTAATATCTTTCTTACTCTCTGAAGAGAGTAACAGAATTCCTTTCTGGTATCTAATCTGATGTATAAGCATGCATAGTAGAGAAGTAATGCCAAAGAGCATTCATCTTCACATATTTTATGGAATCAGATTTGTGCACTTCTTGATTTCCCTTTGTACTCATAAAATTCAGTGCTGCACAAGTGCTCATTTTTAGTAGCATAAAAAAAAGATATTTTTTGCACTATGATTTTATTTGAATTATCATGCTTTTGTCACTTATAACATTCTTCTATCTTGAAAGATACAAAAAATATATTCTTTCCTAGTTTTGATATGAAATATCCCCAATTCATTTAGAAAATATGATTGAATACATCTTTTATCACCAATTTATAATATTGTTTAGTTGTGACTTTTACATTGCCCCTAACTATCTTTTATTTTATATATCTCCTGCATGAAATAAAAATTTGATTACTCAGGAGAGATGTTAACAATGGACTATAATAAATTGAGACTATTAAAGCAGTTTTGATAAAAGTATAATCACAAAAACACATTATCAGATCTTATAAATGTTCTAGGGTCAGAAGAAAGAAAAATGTTTAAAAGTTAGTCTGAAGTTAAATAAATTGACTTTTAAGCATGACTAGATCATGCAAATAGGGAGCTCTTATGAAGAAGTGAGAAAAAATTACAATTTAAAAAAATTAATAACATATTAGATCATGTAGGGGTTTCCCTATTATAGAAACCAGCAATTTGCATAGAAGAGATTATTAAATGCTAATGATGTTAAGTTATATTATATTAAATTAAAATGGTTTGATTTTTATTTCGTGAGCATGGTTTATGTACAGTATACATGAATTCATTATATTATATACTTGTACATTTTTTATAAATGTAGCAAATTAATGTTAACATTCTTTCTGCCCCCAAACCAATAACAGTAATTCAATTATTCCATGCTTGATATTATTTAGAATTTCAAGTTTTAATATTTTTATTGTGTGCAGGTTAAGTTATTGGCTTATATTACAAAGAATTTTAATGGATATACAGTACCTAAGCAGCTGGACTCATCAGGTTGGAAATCCATGCAGTCGGCAAAACCATCACAGCGCTTGTGTACTGGGATACAGCTGTTAGAAGAGGCACACATCAAAGCTCCATCAGAACAGTTTTCATTGGCTGAAAAAAAGAACAATAATTATCACTGTTTTTAAAAAACAAATTTCTTCTAATAAAATAATAAGACAGTTTATTGTTTTACCCCTCATTTTTCTAGCTCTACATTTAAACTATGTATTAGAGCTCTTGGTGAAGAAAACTTCAATTTATTAAATTGAAATTTATTAAGTTAAAAATTTCTTCACAAAAAGTTTGTCAATAGAATCATCTCCCAGTTGTGCATTATGTAGTATTATTCATGTATGTGTGTATAAAATGCATTGTGTGTACTATATAGTCCAAACTGATTTTAGACTAGAGTCAACTTTAATATCAAGGCAGATCTCTTCGTACTTCTGTTGCTCCCCTAACATCTCTATATTACGTGCAACTGAACTAACAGAGACTGTAATTTGTTTGAATGTTCATCCTTTTCCAATTGGGTTATAAGTCATGGGTAGTCACTGGGTATCTGTTAGATCTGGGTAGTGATGTAGATCACTGTAGCCCAAGGTAATATGAGTATGTGCCTTTATAGCATTGTCAATGCATGATGTAGGTATTTTACTAATTTCAGAGTCTCTTGCTGGCTTGATTTCAAGGGACAAGCATACGTCTTGTGCATAGCACTTTGGTTGTTTCAGAAAATTGTCCTTATCAATGAACCCATCAATGATACTGACAGTTCAATGGCAATCTAGTTCTGCAAAGTACTTGACCTCCCTTGGATGCTACTCTTAGTCCTGTAACTGTTTTCTTGTGTTCCTCCCTCTTGCTCTCTAGTCTCTTCAGGATTACAACTTCCTGTAAGGCAGTGGACTGTTCTACACTCCTTTTACGAGTTAGGGCTAAACCAGAACCCTTCATTCCAGGCCACCATCATGCATCTCCAGTCTCCTGTTTGCTTCAGAACCTGCAAACCAGCAAGCCTGGTTCTATTCCAGTTTTGTTCCAGCCCTATATTAATCATGTTCCTGAGCCTTTTTAGGGTCATTTCTTCTATCTAGCATTGTTATGTGTTTGGAGTAGAGGGAAAGTGTCAAAGAATGAACCTACTGCACCATCTTGTCAGGATTTCTGGATCGATTTCAAAAGCACTAAATAATAATGATACTGATCTAAGCTGCATTTCTATTCCTGTTTCTTTGAGCCCTGGGGTTCTGCAGAGATATGGGGAAGGCAGCAGTGAAGAGCCAGGGCTTTCTGGCACTTACCCCAAGTTCAACAAGAATAGCTCTGCTTCTCTCTGATGTACTTAATGGTTTCATATACAATATCTTATTTGAATATTTTAACCCAAATCTAGTGCCAAAAATTTAAAAAGGATTAATCTGGAAAGTTACTTCTACTAGAATAAAGACAATTAAGTTCAAATTTCTCAAGCTAAATTGATAGTTTAGAAGACTCAGGAGTAAATATCCCCATGCATGGGTCTTGCACAGATATTGTCAGTTACGTCACAAATTTTTCTTTTTTTTTAAGTATATTTATGGGCTGGAAGGAGTTGTTTATTTGAGTTATCATAGGTTACTGATAAAGTTCAGTTTGAGAACTGCCTATCAAAATTTATTGTCAAGTGGAACATAAAACTGTTTTTTAAGGCACCCCAATGTACATTGCAGCACTATTTATAATACCCAGGACATGAAAGCAAGCTAAATGTCCATCAACAGAGGAATGGATAAAGATGTGGTACATATATACAGTGGTATATTACTCAGCCATAAAAGGAACAAAATAATGCCATTTGCAGCAACATGGATGGACCTAGAGATTGTCATACTGAGTGAAGTAGGTCAGACACAGAAAGCCAAATATCATATGATATCGCTTATATGTGGAATCTTAAAAAAGGATATAAATGAACTTATTTACAAAACAGAAGTAGAGTCACAGATATAGAAAACAAACTTATGGTTACCAGAGGATAAGGAGGGGGAGGGATAAACTGGGAGATTGGGATGACATATACAAACTACTATATATAAAATAGATAACTAATAGGAACCTACTGTATAGCACAGGGAACTCTACTCAATACTCTATAATGGGCTATATGGGAAAAGAATCTAAAAAAAGAGTGGATATATGTATATGTATAACTGATTCACTTTGCTGTACACCTGAAACTAACAGAACACTGTAAATCAGCTATACTCCAATAAAAATTTTTTAAAAAAGAGTATGTATTTCCATTGACTAAAAATGCTGGATCTGAAAAATTAAAGTGTTACTCTTCATTGAGCAATTCTTCCTGCTAGAACATTAATTCACACCAAAAAATGTCATCGAGGTGCCACTATAAGTAAGACATTATGCTTAGCACTTCCACTAGTGAGTGCAGGAGAGAAATTTTTAAAAACAGTAACCAAAACATATACAGCAACAAAACCAAGATAACAATACAAGAATGATTAATGGTTCAAAATAATAATAAGAGAAATGTCATACGGCCAGACTTAGTTAGAAAAGCATTGGTATAGATAAGTATGATAAAAATAAGAGATTCCTTTAGTATAGGGAAGTCTGTAAAGGGTGAAAGTAAGAATAGAGTCTTGAGATATGTTTTAAATTTTAATGTTTCCAGAGAAAAGCCATTTAGCAGAGTGGGAATCAAGTCTACAGATTGGGAATCAATAAGTTTGATACTGGAACAGTGAGTAAAAGCAGTTTGCCTCGGACTGGGGAGTCTGTGTGAAGAGGTAGGACAGACAAATATAAAAAATGAGGCTGAAACCGGATTGTAGAAATGGCTAAGGTGCCAGGAGAATAGATGACCTTTAAGCTTTTCCAAAGGGTGACATAATTTTAGGATATGTAATACATCAACAAGATAAATAATATTCCAAACCAAGTAAACTAAGAAATAGAATAATTTTCCAACTCCTATAAGATGAAGAGATGTTTGTAAAAAATGAATGTGTGAATATATACATGTCTCAATATATCCATGTATGTGTATGTATTCATATTTTTTTATCATTGTTTTTCATTGCAAGGAGCTGAGGGACCATACAAGATAATAGTTTTATGGTTTTAAACAATATAATGTGTTGAAATTTGTATACAAAGATGATAGATACTCATCTACTTGTAAAGCATTATTTTGGACACTTCTTCTCTCAGAAATACTAATCCAATCCATATTCCTTAACCTAATTTCCAGTGTGACTGAGAGTTTATTTTCAAGTTGACTGTACAATGAAGAGTTCCAACTTGTAAGCGGTATAAATGCTCAACTATGGCCCAAACAGCATTGAAACACATAAAAAGTGTATAAGAAAATAAATGGTTTCATTTGTAGAAAGTTTTACTTTTTCCTTTTTATCAAAAGTTTAGTTTAGATAGTTAAAAATTGGCCTTTCACTTTATGAAATTTGAAACTAAAAGCTTAGTTTCTGTGGCATTTTAAATGGTATAACATTAAAGTTAGTATTTATTAATTTCCTCTTA
Organism: Balaenoptera borealis; assembly: GCF_965194805.1. NCBI lineage: Eukaryota > Metazoa > Chordata > Mammalia > Artiodactyla > Balaenopteridae > Balaenoptera > Balaenoptera borealis. Next base: position 169,580,406 of record NC_138866.1, on the reverse strand, counting down.
AAAGTGGGTTGAAAATAAATTATGTATGCAATTAATACTTATTGACACCTATACAGCAAAGGACTGAACGCAGCAAAGCAAATGGAATCATTAGTTTCTTTTTATCCTCCATTATTAACACATATACAACAAAAACATTTTCCAAAATTAGTCCAAACCAGTTATAAATAAAATTTATAGGAAGCTCAGGTTTCAAAATGTTGCCCTGGACAATACCTACTTTTGCCACATTCTCTTTCAAACATTATGGTTTAATGTCTATAAAAATACTTATTTCAATCTGTCATCATCCTAGAGGTTCATACTCTTTCTAATCGAAATAAGCCAAGTAACACAGAGAATTTTATGGCTTTTAGCTCATTCACTCAGGTAGATGATACATTAAAGATCAACAATTCATGAATGGCTCATTGGAGTTACCTCCGTAAAGCAAACTCCCTTTTGAAGATTATAGTTGCTGCATAAGAAATATACACAAAAGTAAGGCATGTATGACTATGGGTGTGTATCCATTTACTACTAAAATGAAACTCATGTATGTAGCAGATTAACGTTTCTAACAGCAAAGAAACTATGATCTTGGCCGTGGGAATAAAGGCTACAAGCCCTTCAAGGCAGACACACACCTAGCATGGAACAGGATGGAAATGTATTCTATCCCTGAACTAAAATCAATCACTACTCTTATTGAAATATCTTAGCAGCTTAAATAATTTTAATAGAACTATAAATATAAAGTGGAAAGGATAATAATTTATTATGTTTGTATTATGCACTTTACCATATTAATTCATTTAATTCTCCAATACCTCTGTAAAAGACTTAATCTCTATGATTTTAATGTTGAGTAAACTGAGGAACACTCTAGTTAGAAGCTGTCAAATGCAGAGGATGATCTTTACAGTGTGATGGAGAAGCACCAAAGGATGCTGAGATCATAGCTAACAAATTGAAAGGCCAATAATAAAACTGTTGATGATAAAGGCTGATCCACAAGTCTTAGGAGCATGATCCATTCCCAATCTTCAGAAGTGACACTCAACTTGATAAGACGTATCAACTACTATTGGAACATAAAGTTAGATAATAGGAAAACTATCCACTTCTCCATCTGTTTTTCCCAGTTATCTCTATTATTGATGGATAATGTGCCTCTCCTGAGCCATTCTCCATCTTCTCTCCCTGCTCTGAGCCCTGGGAGGTTGAACTCTAAGGGTACATCAATGTGCTTCTTTGCCTTCTAGCTTTGGTTGGGTTTGGTTGATAGGTAACACCAGCAAGAGGTTGATGCAGAGAGAAGAGACTGTGAGATCACCACTGGTTAGCTGCTCCGTAACCAAATGCCACGCCTTTTATCAAGTAGCTCTCCTTGACTCTAGATTCAGGCAACTGTTCCCTCCTCTCACATCCTTTGCTCTATGGATGATAAAAGGCCCCGCTGTTACTATTCCTTATGGTTTCCCTATGCATATTATTTCCCTAATAAATAATCCCTTTATTAAAACAATCTCAAATTATATAATATCAGCGTGTCATCCATTTCTTGCTAGGATATTGACCGATACATCTGATGAAATCAAAATCTTCTTGGTGAACAGGAATATCAATGAGAAGAATGCTCCTGGTTTTGCATTATTTTCCCATATAATTAAACCATACTTATTTTTCCATTTATTTTAGGGAAAGGAAATATTTTTGGTAAAAGTATCACTTCAGTTTATAAAAAAACATGTTTCCAGTGGAAAGACAACATTAAATATGAATTATTTTAAAATTTGGACTCATCACATGCTTTGTTTAAGCATTCTGATCACTAAACATGTATTTTTGCAAGAATAAAAGGATTTCAAATATCAATTGCTATCAATTTTCCTGCACAAAATTGCAAACTATTCAGAATTCTATTCCTACAACATTTAAACATGTGCAAGCCTCACAAAACAAACAAACCAAAGAACCAAACCTCTTATTTTATCCTATATCCCACTCGAAATGCCAGCTTCTTGAAAAGTTTTCTGTAGCCTGTTTCCCTCTGCCATTTCCCATCTTCTCCACAAAAGACTGACATCACAATTCTGCCCTACCACTCTAAGCATGTTCTTGCTCCAAGACCACCAGCAACCATTTTTGCTATTTCCCAGTCTGTATTTTTTAGTCCTAATCTTACATGATCTCTCAGAAATATTTGAACCTTTGAATATTCTCTGATACGTAGGCTTTCTACCTTTGACTTAAGATCATCACTCTCTTTTGTTTGCCCTCCCATGTCTATGACCACATCTCCATGTCTTTCGATGTTTGGTTTTTCTTAACTGTCCTTTAGGTGTTCCTTAGTATTCTGTCTGCCACCTTACCTTTTTCCTCTCTCCATTATCTCACCTATATCTGCAGCTTGAATCATCGTATGCTGATAGCTATGTATATGTATCTTTATATATCTTCCTTTAGCTCATTCCTGAGCTCCAGACATCCATTTATAAACACATCCTGAACGTTCCACGTGGATGTGCCACAGATACCATAAATACAACATGTTTAAAAATGAAGCCGCATTCTTACCCTAAGAGGTCCTTCTCCTCCTATTTTTCCCAGCTCAAGGAATGGCTGATTAGCTGTCTTGTTGCCCACATCAGAAACTTGGAAACTATTCTCGATTACTTTCTCCTCCTCTTCACTTGAATGTCTCTTAAATCTATTCATAATCTTCATACCTCATGCCATTAATCTACTCAATCCCTTTATATTTCCACTGTAACAGCTCCTAACCAGTCCCCTGTCCTCACTGCAATCCATTCCATTTACTACTTAAACACTTCTTCCTGGCATGATGGGGTGGACTCTTCAAGACCTAGTCCCTGCTTATCTCTCCCAACCTATTTCTGCAAAAGTCCCTGTACTACAAACTCCACTCTAGTTATATGAAATATGTTTCAATCAAACAACTTTTTCTCTATTCTTGGAACATTCTCCACTGGAATCAAGCATCTCTACTTGCCTAATGAGTACCTGTCTTTCCAAATTTGGCTCTGCAATCATTTTTCTTGTTAAAATTTATAGACTCCCTGGCACCATAGCTAGGGAGTACCCTATGTTATTCAATAACACTGTTTTTATCTCTGTCACAGAACTTATCACATGGTATTCCAACTATCACTAATCTCCTTCACTAATATGTAATGTATCTAACAACCTGAGCTTGTACCATGTCATGTCCATCTGGATCGTCAATGTCCAATACAACATGTGGCATAAAATACATCCTTAATTAAGATTTGTGAATGAATGAATGAATGAAGGAAGGAAGGAAGGAGAGTTTACAAAATACCATTCTAAATAAATAGGTGAGCCCAGAGGGGGGAAAAAAAACTGTTATGCTTTCAATTGTTTGGTAAATTGTCACCATCAGATGCTTTTATTCTGTAATTTTGCTCTAGCATTTTGTCCATGGTTTATTTTCATGCAATTTTCCCTACAGAGTCCTAACTCAATAAATATTTTGGACACGGAGAGAAGCAATTCTTTTACAATGCCATCTATTCCTAATGTGGACTTATTTCTCCTTAGGAGCAGAATTTTGTATATTACTATCCCATCAAACACCAATTTTCCAACATATGTCTAAAAGTATAAGGATACAGTACCTTCCTAAGCTTCTCTTTACATAGCATTGTTATTTGAAGTCAAATACCATATGACTATATTGAACTTAATCTGATGTCTATCAGCCAAATTCCATTAGAGCCTTGATGGGAACAGGGATAAGTAACTTGGCTTCCTCTTCCTCATTCACCTCCATTTGTTTGACTTGCTCCTAAGAAAATATTATAATACCTCACAAATCGGCTTTATTATAGAAAGAATATACAAGTAGGAAATAACAGGGAGATAGAAAGCCAATCTGCAAACCTAAACCAGCAAAAGAAATTCACTGATTTAAGGTTAAAACTTCAAAAATCCAAGTCATCTTCCTTTTCCTTTATTCATCTTCACATCTTTTCCAATAGTTATCATAATTCCGGATGCCCACACAAAACAGGGCACTGAAATACCCTTCTATTTCTCCCAATATCCCCCTCTTACAGTTACCTTCCAAACTTTACTGCTCCCCCCACCAGAACAGTGGCCACTAACATAGGGCTTATGGAGCTCTATCATTGCAGCCCAAATACAGTATGATATAATGTGAAACCAAGCAAACAAGTAATTAAATAAAATGTTAGTGATGCTTTGACTCCACCATGATTATGTGCTCACCTTAAAGATTTGTGTACTTTGTATAATTACTTAATTAACACTCTTCCTTCCCTATCTGACATAGGCTAATTATAATAAAGACAGAAGTTGACGGATGCAGGACTGGGAATTTTACATGCATTCTCTCAAATCTTCACAGCCGTGTAAGTTAGGTATTACATGGATGGTAAGACTGACTCAAATAATGTTGCAGATTGTACAGGTAGTAAGTGATAAGGATAAGGTCAACCCTAATGTCCCACAGATTTACTTCTGCATTAACTCTTTCTGTTTTTTGTTTTTTTTTAAAATTTATTTATCTGTGGCTGCGCTGGGTCCCCGCCGCTGCGCGACGGCCCCCGCCACCCCCGACCGCGGCGAACCCCCCTGCCGTGGAGCACGGGCTCCAGGCGCACGGGCCCCAGCAGCTGTGGCACGCAGGCTCCGGAGCCGTGGCTGGCGGGCTCTAGAGCACAGGCTCCGGAGCCGTGGCGCACGGGCCAAGCCGCTCCGCGGCATGCGGGATCCTCCCGGACCAGGGCCCGAACCCGCGTCCCCCGCACTGGCAGGCGGACCCCCATCTGCATTAACTCTAATGACATAACATCTACCCAGGTCCAGGTCCATCCCCTAGCTACATCTATTCACTACAATGGATATTTGCCCATTTGCTCGAGCCATCTTCATGAACATTTAGGGTGGGAAGAAATTATAATTACACGTCTTCAATCCATTCCCACAAACATTTGTTAAAAAGATAATGGATACATAAGAGCACCCCCTATATGAATGACCCAGTTGTAAATAAAAAAGGAAATCAGACACATTTAATGGAGATTAGTGTGACTACAAACAAAATGTTTCCAGAAATGCTAAGCAAGGACAATATGCTTTGTTGAGCAATATAACACAAACAACTATGTTACTGATGATACGATCATGGTAACACTCTAGAGAACTTTGTTTTATCTGTCATGCTCTCTCTATCATTTTCAAACAGCATTTCCCCCCTGGCACACTGGGTGAATGAAAATAACTCACAGCAGCCGGATTCGTCTTCATTAAAGCGACAGTCAGGCACGCCATCACATAGCAGGAGGGATGGGATACACTCGTTGGCAGAGCACTGGAACTTCATTTGACCGCAGAGCTGAGGAGGGGGGCTGAGAGAACAACCCATTTCATCAGATCCATCCATGCAGTCTTCCTGTCCGTTACATTTCCCTGAGAGGGGCACACACTGGAGTGTGTAGATGCAAGAAAACTGATCAGCTTCACACGGTGACGGCTGTATTGTGACAGGACCTAAAAAGAGAGCCAGTCATTTTCACGTTAGGGGAGTTCTCTCTCTGTCTAGTGTTGAAACATTATAGGATACTCTCATCTCGCATAAACATGAAGCATTTAGCTAATTTAAGTAAATCAATTTTCTATTAGGAGTAATATGAACTCTAACAAAACAGGCCAACATGATTAGAGAATACACCTTATCTTAACCTCAGAAACATTTATATAAAGGGCATCATTACTGTGAAAAAATGACACTTTCAAATTAAAGAAGACATTTTGATTCATGCTCTTAAATTTGATCATCAGATTTTCCTTGAGGAGTAAAGATACTTTTATACAGTAAGTTAGGCACTTTGAAAAGTTGCAATCACAATTTAAAAATTTAAGTAAATTGGCATTATGTCATTCTATCAGTATACAGTTTAGTAACAGTTTCTTAGTGGCCTCAGCTAGGGGAATTTGGTTCCTGAGAACCTGGGGAGGACTGAGTCACAGACCTGAGGTCTGCTACGGTTTTGTCACACTGCTCTTTGCCCTTGAGTCTTGATCACATTTCAAAGGTCTAAAAAGTGCAGATATGTGTAGCCATATCTAAAGTGCAGATGCAATCATAGTTTAAGCTAAGATATTACACTAGTGAGAATCTTCAGGATAATGTGATTCACACCCAACCAACCCATTTTATAGATGAGGATACTGAGGCTCATAAATTTTTAGCGTCCAAAGACATGATGTAAATTTAATGAGATTTTATCATGTGAAACTATTCCATAGCAATGGTTTAAGTCAACACTTAAAGCATGAGCGAAGAGTGTTGACTTGCTGCTGTTTCTAGAGGTCAGGGGATATCTGTGAACATACAGGATTGCACTAATTTGCTGGAACATTGTTATACTTCGTATTGTGGAACAGTATTCGTATTAGTGGAACAGTTCTTATACTTCATATTGTCTCTGGGACAGATGTTGACGGGCTCATCAGTATTTTAAGGGAAAAGAAAATCAAAAGTAGTGGGGACCAGTTCAGGAATACCTTATTTTGTGTTTTTTACATTTTAAAACTACTATTATTTATGGATAATATAAGAATGATTTGTTTTATACATAAGGATGGTGGTGTGAATTCATTTTAGAAATGAAATTTAAAAGTTACTCTCCTTTACCACTCACTCAGTAGTGGTGACATATCTAGAATATATTTAAATTCAAACTCTGTGATGAAAGTCATGTATCTAAGACAATCTTTGTTCATGGAAATAAGCATATTTAAGTGGGAGAGGGATAAATGTATGACTTTGAGACATTTGTGTCATATTCTTATTTAACTACCTAAGTCATAGCAGTGCATGCAATTGCAGTGTTCCAATGGAAACATTCTGAATTCAAACTTAGAAAGTAAATTGGATTTCAATTTTTATAAATTTACATGTATAACTATATATATCTTTTGATATTTAACTATTTAACCATGGTCAAATAGTTTCTCTTCATTGTTTTTATTAATCTCACATTGAAGACAGGGCAGACATCCTTACTTTCGTTTTTTTCTCATATATTTTATGGACTAAACTTTCATCTTTATATACTCACCTCAAGGCTGAACGTCAACTGTAGGTTGAAAAGGCTGAATAAACGTTTTGCATGTGATGAAAATCTTGAACCAACCTTAGTAATACACCTATTACTTAGCTAAGCTAAGGTACCAACCTTTTGTGACAAAACACAAGGGAATAATTTTCTCTATTTCAAGACAAGCTTCTCGCCTTATTCAAAATGAGTTGCATGTGTGTGTTCCTTTATATTTTTGCTTACATCAGATATGCAAAATAAAGTTCTCTTTTATTTGGAGGCAGTAATTCTGTTAAATTCTAGAATCATTTATATCAAAAGATATTCAAACTCACTTGTTCTAGGTCCTTCTTTACAAGAAACCTGGTGGGCTTTATTGTCTGTAGTGGATTCTGTCTTGCATTGTCTGGAGTTTTTTATCAAGATCAAGGCCCTCATGCCCCCAGCTGCTGGGAGGTTACCAGATGACAGCTCACAGCTGACTCTACCTCTAGGATTTTCCCTCTAAAGTCACACAGCCTCCCAGGATCGGCTCCCTTCGTTGGCGAATTGGGGAAGATGGTCCAGCCCCTAGGCATCAGTTTGGGACCAACGCAGCTCCCAAGCTCCCCACGGCATCAGCGTGAGACCCTCTATGGCACCTGTATCAGCATTCAACCCTCCCTCTGCCCAGTCCTGCTTCCTTCACTTCACAGGGGTTGTTCCTGGGACAATTTCCAATAAACCTTTTGCATAGGAATCAGGGCCTCAGAGTTCACTTCCCTGGGAACCTAAGATACTATCCCACCATCAAAATGCATCTTGTTTTAAATTAAACGCCCTCCCCACACTGCCGAATCACTTCTCAAATTTTCCGTGGAAATACTTTTGATGCAAGAGGAATTTGAACTTGCACTCGTAAAGGGAGTCTAGGTAGACCCTTAGCCAGAAGTAGTTCTCCATAAGCTCAACATTTCTTTTAAGTCTCTTGTTTTATCTGATGAAAATTCTACATTCTACGACATAGGACGTTCAAGCTTTTTCACTATAAAAGACTGCCTCCAGGAATTCAAATAAAATGAATACTCTTGGAAGATGTACTATGTATATCTTCCGAATTGAATGCCTTCTACTGCATACCCTCTTTGAGAAGTTAAGAAGGTTTCCCTAAAATTTTAATATTAACATGTTTATTCTTGGGTATCACCCATGGAGTTACCTAATTAAGACAGTTAATGTCTTTCTCATATAATTCTATAAAAAATGAACGCTATTAATTGTTCTCTTTTATAACCTGAAAAAGGTTAGCACCACCTTAAATGCATATTACTAAGTGAAAACAGTCAATCTTAAAAGCTTACATATTGTCTGACTCCAGCTATATAATATTCTGGAAAAGGCAAAACAGTGGATATTGTAAAATGGTCGTTGGTTATCCAGAGATGGTAGAAAGGAAGGGAGGAACAAGGGGGGATTTTTAGAGCTGTAAAACTCTTCTTCATGGCTCTGTAATGGTGGATACATGCCATGGCACAGGCTGAATGTTTACATCCCCCCCAAATTTCGTATGTTGAGACATAATTCCCAATGTGATGACATTTGGAGGTGGGGTTTTGGGAGCTGATTAGGTCATGAGAGTGGAGCCCTCATGAATGCAATTAGTGCTCTTATTAAAACTGGCTCTTGCCCTTTCCACTTTGTGAGGACCCGGCAAGAAGGCACTGTTTAGGAAATAGTTTTGCACCAGACACCAAATCTGCCAGCATATTTGTCTTGGACTTTCTAGCCTCCAAAACGATGAGAAAGAATTATTTGTTGTTTGTAGGCATCCAAGTCTATGATATTCTTTTACAGCATTCTGAACAGATTAAGACATGCCGTTATACATTTGTCAAAACTCACGGAAATTATAATACCAAGAGTGAATGCTAATGTAAACTATGGGCTTTGGATGACAGGGATGTGTCAATGTTGATTAGTCAGCTGTAACAAACATAACATTATGGTGCTGGAAGGTTGATTATGGGGGAGGCAGGTATACCCAAACTCTCTGTAATTTACACCTAATTTTGTTGTGAACTGAAAACTGTTTTAAAAAATAAAATGTGTATGTGTATGAATCTCAGCACCAATATCCCTCAGAATCTACATTCTAGCCCAAGCTCTTCACTAGTGATGGAAAGGGTGGAGGAGAGACACAGGGCAGTGGATGTTGGGTTACCTACAACATGAAGCTGTGATGGAGCTCGCTCTGTCCCCCAACACACAGAGGCTGCAGACTCGAAAGAAAATCAAGAATCTATTTTCCGTGCTAGGGAAAATCAAGAGCTGAAGAAGCAGAACACATTAAGAGGCCCCCAAAGAGTTATCATTGTTACTCAGCATCAATATTTGCCACAATGATAGTGAATTCCTTCCTAACTATGAATAGTGATACCACTGCAAGTGTCTGAAATTGCATAAATGAAGAATTTTCTGCTTTCATATAACCTCAAATAATCTAAAACATACATGAATGTGGAAACATATACAAAAATATGAAATGTTAGAGCAGTTGCTGGTCATTTCCTTCTTGTCATGAGGCCTGGAACCCAGAGAGACCCCAGAGGATAAGAGATACATTCCTCTTTTATCATCTCCAGATGGTCCTACACTATATTTCCTGGTCTGACATATCTGTGCTGGTATGGCCTCTTTTATACGCAATGTTGGGCCAGGTTATGTACTTGACCTAATTTAACGCTATTGTTCACTGATAGCTCTATTCCATATTAACTGAACTTTATTTAATAGTCAAAGAATTTCCCAAATGTTAAACTCTTAACTTCTACTTTAGGGCCAATATTATTAAATAATTCCCCTTTTAATTCCTGCTTCACATTACTTCCAAAATACATTTCCCAAAGGAAGAATCCTGTTCAAAACTGGTTCCCCAATGCCTCACAGGGTGAAGTGCGCTGTCCTTACCAGATTAAGGTCCACTGTCCTGTGGTTATTCAATGACCAAACTCCTGACTCAGCCTCACCTATATTCTCCCAACAAAGCCTAAAATTGCAGAGGAAGTCATGACTATTTCAATTATGACTGTATTGTACTCTTTGCCGGCTGGGATGGGGCAGGAAGGAGAACGCTGTTGTCATTCCTGTGAGTGGGAAGGTTTTCACTTACAGATATCATGAGTGGGTGTTTTGGCACCTATGATTACATCTTTGTCTCAGTGTAGAAGGCTTGAGATGGAGAGTTGGAAGCTGTCTCTTCATCACACACCACAAATATACACAATTGAAGGAAATCTAAGAGTCTTAGGCAATCTGTCTGTGAGGGAATATTGCCGAATTTCAAGTACACTTTGGGGACACCTGTTTTACATGTCTCAGGCAGGTCAAAGGAGAGAGAGGCAGGTACTGAGATGGAGATATCGAGGTGGGCAGTAGAGAAGACCACTCAGGAGTTAGACATGGTGGTCTCTCAGAGATCTCCCAGCTGTATTGTCTCGACTGCCTCGATGAAAGAGAAACTAGAGAAAGTGGCTGTGATACCTCATAACTTCCAGTTAACAGGGCATTGGCACTAAACACAAAGACAAATACATACAACTATGTTTAACTTAATATTAACTTCTGAGGAATATGAATAAGTAGCTTTACCTAAAGTTTGGAGCGTTCTACATGATTGAATTAGTTTTATTTTTAAAACCACATAATTTTAAGACTAATTTCTGCCTTTCTAATAAAATAATATAAAATGTACAGCTGTATAGCTGAAACTAACACAATACTGTAAATCAACTATACTCCAATAAAAATTGAAAAAAGGAAAAATACACTTGAAGTCAAAAAGAACTACTAGAAATAGTAGTTCGTTCATTGCTTAATAATAAACAAAAATTGATTTATTGAGAAGATAAAAAAATGATTAATGTGTGTTGGGTTATCTTGCCCCATATGAAACCCTACATGAGGCATACCCAACTAACGTTACCTTAATTACATTGCAATCAGAAAGAGCAGAAAGGGGAAAATGCAAGATCTGGATATTTTAGCACTTGAACTGACCTCTTAATTGATCAATCATCTGCTCCATCGGGCAGAGAAGACCAACCATGGGCCTGTCATTCCTTTAGACCCCTTTTTATCAAAAACTGGTTATTTCTCTAAACTCAGGCTTTCTATTTTGACCAAGTTTATATTAGTGAAAATGATAACTCATACATATAAACCTATGTATTTACTCTTTGTTAAGCCAAGAAACTTGTTTTTTGTTTTCTATTTTCCCATTTCCAACTATTTCCACAAAGAGTAACTGGTCTTTTCTGGGTAAAATGTTCTCATATGCCAATAAGATGCTATCAGAAAAACTGGTCATTCTGTTGAAGTCACTTGTTTTCAATGAAAAAAAAAAACTTTTCTTAAAACAGATTTTTTTAGTGAAGCAGTGTCACTTTCTTATTTTATTTCTTAGGCAACAAACAAACAAGCTTGTTTTCATAAAGTCTGAATGTTTTCCAGATAACAACATATGTGTTCCAGGGAATCAGGAAACCCATAATAGAAGTAGACTTTAATAGCCCAAGAGAACAAAACAGGCCCAGATTGACCTTGGCTATTGAAAAACAACCAGAATCCCTCAGACACACTTGGTCTGGTAAAACACTGGCCTGCTGAATATTTCCAAGTAAAAAGAAAAGAGTCAGCAAAGGTTATGATAATTTTCAAAAATGACTATACGGTAGAGAAATGACTAACTCACCATACCATATTTTATTTTAAATATACATATATATTTATATACTATGGATACATAAATATATATGATTATGTGGTAAACATCATTGTTCATATAAAAGCATTCACCTTTAAGACAGTGTTGGGACAGTGAACTGTGGTTTATCTTCACATTCAATATGAGGAACTTGTCAAACCCAGGCTAATGGAGTATGGTTCCTACTGGGACTGATTTGTCCATGGTTGTCATTTAGATTTCTTCCCCCTAATTCAATAAAATTCCTTCCAGCCTGAAGATCAGCAGGAAACCCAATAAGAACCACCTCACAGTATAACAGACAAGCTCCACCAAATGTAGTTAAGAGGGAATCTAGATCTTACTCCCATAAGCCTGTTTGGTATTAGCTTTTAATGCCATTTTCCAGTTCTTGTGTTTTTTCCTTCTAATCTAATGTCCCTTCCAGGAATAAAGGGGAATTATCCCATCATTTGACAAACTGGGAGGACTTCATGACCTGCAATAATAGATTTAAAACCTAATAATATTCTATAAGCCGATAAGCGAATCAGGATTGACTGATAATCATTTTCATTCAGCTTTTTGTACATTCATCACTATTTGTTTAAAAATTAGGCCCAGGAATCACTAACTGAATCAAAATTATAAAAATGACTCATGCATTAAAACCATGTTCTAAATCATTTATCTACAGTGCTATAATATCTCTTCCGATATAAAATGGATATCTACTCTATATCATACACTTATTTCAAATTTATATTTTTATCAATCAACCTAAAGTTAAAGATACTCATACTCACTAAAATTTTCTTTAAAAGACAAGATAATGACAATGGAGATTTTTCAATGGAGAGGAACTGAAAATGACAGAAAACAAGCTACACATATCACAAAATACCATGTAAGATATATTACAGGAGAGCTGCAAACTTAAGGCCTTAACAATCTGGAACAGAGTTTGGTTTCCTGCTGGGAATATTAAGGATAAATTCATGAAGAAGGTGGCTTTTGCTCTGCCCTTGAAAGTGAAAAAGGATTTACACAAGAGGAGATAAAGGGCAGGGCATCTCCAGCCTGAGAGCAGTAAGATTAAAGTCAATGAGATGAGAGGACAGAATATGGGACATGACTAGAGAAAGGCAAGAGGTCCTATTTTAAGGGATCATTTCATAACCAGAATCAGAGAGATAAGACAGGAGCTGCGACAAAGGATAAGAAACATATTCAGTAGGCAATTGAGAGCCTCTAAGCATTTTTCTTCTTTATAACTTGTATGAATTTATGTATTTTGATTAGTCTCAGTTTTATTTCATCTCTCACCATTGGAGTATAGATAGAAAATTTATTGTTTCTGGTCAGCTTTGTAAATTGGTCCAAATGGTTGCAGAATATTCAAGCTCGATTATGATTTTTTAAAAAAGAAGAGGAATGGTCGTCATCCAGAGGTGGCTGATGTGGAAATTAGAAATGAAAGTGTAACTTACAAGACTCTGAAGTGTAGACATATGACTTGGGCTTGGTCAACAGTATGCTTCCAACCAGCTCCTTTAATTTTGAGGGAGTGACAAAGGGACGATTAGAGATTACTCATAATGGTGGCAGGAAAGTAGACAGCCCAGCTCTGAAGGAAGTATTCATAGGCAGTGGACTTAGGTAGTTTCAACCTCTGGTTTACTCAGTCTTACTCACTTCCCACTTATTTTTCTGTCTTAGATTCTTAGTTTTACATTTAATTTTTGGAGCAATCCAATATTCTTTCAATAAACTTATTTTCTGCCTTTAAGTCAGCCCGAGTCAGGTTCTGTTGCTTGCAATAAAAAATTCTTTTTGTTATCGTGGTGAATGAGAAAAATGCAAGGTCTACTATTCTGGAACTTACACTATAGTAGGGGCTAGAAGATTAAGTCGGTAGTTACGTGTGTGTGTAAATTAGATAAATCTGTTATGCAGACGTAACAGGGATTCCGATGAGTAATAAGAAGGCCTTGAAGTAGAGTTTGAGCTGTAAAGTGGAACTGAGGGGGAAACAAGAAGGCAGAATCTCTGGTTTCAAAGTGGATATTAAGAAAAAGATAAAGGCACTAAAAAATTGATGACATCTCTTTATGGTTCATAACCAAGAGGTTTTTGAGCCTTTTTTAAAAAATATCAACTCATACAAATGGTACAAATATCCTTATTATGAGATGTTTTCATTAGCAAACTCTTCATCCATTATGAGAAGTAAATGTGCTCATTCTTTGCCCTGGACCACAGCCATAGTTTTCACTCCTCTGTCCAGCTGGGAGGAAGGGAGCATCATTAACCCTGAGGCTCCTTCCTCTGACGTGTGTGTATGGCAGCCGGTTGTACTGCTTCACCAAAGCTGACTGTGTGCTTTTCTTCTCAAATACACCTTCAGTGAGGTCATACTGGCAACCTGAAATTAACCATGCTGGGGTATTTAACCAAGGAAATAGGGAAATGCTACACATCAGGGATTTTTTTCCCCCTTGAGAGCTAGTCTACCAACACACCACTGAATATTTCTCATGAATATTCATTGATGGGGCTTCCCTGGTGGCGCAGTGGTTAAGAATCCGTCTGCCAATGCAGGGGACACGGGTTCGAGCCCTGGTCCGGGAATATCCCACGTGCCATGGAGCAACTAAGCCTGTGTGTCACAACTACTGAGCCTGCGCTCTACAGCCCGTGCGCCACAACTACTGAAGCCTGCGCACCTAGAGCCCATGCTCCACAACAAGAGAAGCCACCGCAATGAGAAGCCCGAACACCGCAATGAAGAGTAGCCCCCGCTCACCGCAACCAGAGAAAGCCCGCGCACAGCAACAAAGACCCAACACAGCCAAAAATAAATAAATAAATTTATTTAAAAAAAAATCTATATATTCATTGATGGCTCAATAAGTTACTTCCATATACTTGATGCTGCCTTCAAGTCAAATGAAATCATTTTAGAACTATAGTTTTAGAGCTGGAGAGTTTCAAATGCACTTTATAATATTTTAAGCTTCCACGTATGCATCATTATCCCAATATGTCCTTAGTTTGTAAATTCCTGGAGAGCTGGCGATAATATTATAGGCACATATGTCCTTCCAATCTAAATCCAGGGCAGCACACAGTAGATTCTCAACTTTGACTAAATGAAGGGCAGACTTACTCAAGTTCACAAATACAGCAAGCAGCAAGAAGTCTTCTGTGTCTTCCTGCAATGACATTTCTGCCATAACCCTAGATCCTTTTGAACTCCCTCCTCATTCTCTCTGGACTCTCTTCTTTTCTAGGTCATTCTCTATGCCTTCCTTCTGCCTTCCTGATCCTCTTTTACAAACCAAGTCCCATGTGATCATAAGATGGTAGACCTGAAAGGGACTTAAGAGATTGTCTATATCATGTCCCTGATGACAAAACATGGTCTAAGGAGTTTAAATTAGTTTCTTAAAATTATACAAGTATTTAGTGATACAGTCATGATTTAGACTCATGTCTCCAAATTTTTAGTATAGTTGTCATCTTTCTATCACTCAATATAGCCACACAGAATCTACTGGATTCTCTCTGTGTCTCTCTTTGTCTCTGTCTCTGTCTCTCTTACCTCCCAAACAAGGGTTTGAAAATAAGACTGGAGGCAGAGTTCATTGGTGGTAGTGAAAGGAGGTACCATATGTTGATAAATTCAGTTGATGACTTTTACTTATTCATCTACTCATTTGACATATTTCTTTATTCATAGGACATGTTTACTGAGTATCTCCTATATAACAGGACTCTTCTAGGCATGTAGAATACATCACTGAAGATGATATAAATGATGAAGATGATGAAAACAGACAAATGTCTCCATCTTTAAATAATTTGCATTCAAGAGAATATATCTGTCCTGGAAATGCTCCAGAATAATACTTGCTGCTCAAATTCAGAGATGTGAAACAAGAATGAAAATCTCTATTCCAGAATGATGTGAGAGCCACTGTCGTTTAGCAGTGATAATATAAACAAGGAGAACTTGTGGCTGCTTATTCCCCTTGAATGCCTTATGAATTTCATTATTTGTTTGGCACCTTGCTAGTTGCTGTCATTTTATATTTACCAAGTCAATTTAAAAAAGGATGCCCTAGGATAATATTTCTTTTCTTTGGAATTACATTCACTTCCTGAAGATCATTTTCTTTCAATTTAACAAAAAAATCTAGTTGGAAAGTTTGTTCATAAAGTTAATTCCTAAAACTGGAGTTTTCTTAGATTTAAAATCCATAGCGCCGTCCCTTGTTATTTACTGTGTATTTAAATAATGGAGCATCAGACTCAGTGCATTTCAATTAAGAATGTTAATTAGTAGAAGACAATATGTTGCAGAATTATTCTTAGGTTTTTTTTTGACTGAAGTAGTTAATGCTTCACAAAACAGAAGTAAAGTCATGGATGTAGAAAACAAACTTATGGTTACCAGGGGATAAGTGGGGGGAGGGATAAATTGGGAGATTGGGATTGACATATACACACTACTATATATAAAATAGATAACGAATAAGAACCTGCTGTATAGCACAGGGAACTCTACTCAATACTCTATAATGGTCTGTGTGGGAAGAGAATCTAAAAAAAGAAGAGTGGATATATGTATATGTATAACTGATTCACTTTGCTGTACACCTGAAGCTAACACAACACTGTTAATCAACTACACTCCAATAAAAATTAAAAAAAAAAAAAAGTTACTGCAACTCTTTTCAGGAAAGGCACATTTCCTAAATCTTGATAATTATTTCATGGATAAGAAAAATGGGGTCAAATGGCTAGTAAGTGTTTTAATGACCATTTGAACCCAGTTCTTGGTTATAAAGTAGACATCAGTGTTCCCAGTTGTATTAGTTTCCTAGGGCTGCCATAACAAAGTACCACAAACTGGATGGCTTAAAATGATAGACATTTATTCTCTCACAGTTGCATAGGCCAGAAGTCTGAAATTCAAGGTGCTGACAGAGACACACTATCTCTGAAGGCTCTAGGAGAGAACCCAGTCCATTCCTTTCTCTTAGCTTCTGGTTTTCCTGGCCATCCTTGTCATGCCTTTACTCAGAGATGCATCACTTCAATCTCTGCCTCCTTCATCACATGATGTTCTTCCTGTGTGTCTGTTGCTGTGTCCCTTCTCCTCTCCTTAGAATGACACCAGTCATATTATATTAAGGGCCAACCCTACTCCAGTATGACCTCATCTTAACTCGCATCTTAATTACATCTGCAAAGACCTTACATCCAAATAAGCTCACATTTTGAGGACCTGGGAAGGCCATGGATTTGGAGGAGGACACTATTCAACCCAGAACACCAAAATAATCTGCTTCCTACCTATCATTCCCCTTCCAGCTGTGTCTACTGGTATTTGCCCCCTTATTAGACTCCTGAAAAAAATTCTGTAGATATGCACCATATCTTCAAGTATGCTACATTTCCTCACTCACTCTTACTTCAAATACTGTACAATGTCTTGTATAGTTTTAAATGCAGCAATGTCCTACCAGCCCTGTAAAATGTTTCTTCACCAGGGAGAAAAACGTGTTCCTTCTTGTTTCAAATTATAGAACAAAAATAGAAAACACCTTCCACCCTTGGAAACTCACATGGTTAAAAAAACCAGACTCTATGCAAATAAATGCATTTCTCTGCTGACTCAGAATTGCTGGAGATGCTTTATTGCATCAAGGATGTCTCCATTTAGAAAATGTTTCCCTGGGAAACCTGAAGTAATTAAAGGAAGGATAGAGAAGTAATAACGCAGAAACTAAAGATCTGTGGGGTAGGGGAGGGGTCGCTATTATAGGGCAATCTTCTAAATGGAAAGAAAACTACAGGTAACTTATGGTGACAAATGCTGTAGTTCTACATCCCTTCATATTATGGGAGAGTGTATGTTATTGGGGATGTGTGGGGAGAATGGTCAAAACAACCAAAAAACCTAATATGAGGTTGAAATGAAGTTGAGAGTTTTTAATCTTAGGATGCTGTTTTTAATCTTAGGATGTTAATCTGGACATCAGAAAATGTAATATGCTAAATGTAAAAATCTGGATGTCTTATTATAGATTTGGAGAATATTATCTAAGTCAATTTAGCTTGCTTAGTTCATTTGAATCGAGACTGAGCTAATTAAGGAAAGATGGAAGCAGCAAGTATTCAATAGTTTTGATGGTAGAGTATTTTTCACATTCTCTGAGAGCTGAATGAAGAAGGACACACATAGATGAATACTGGAAACATTTATCTAATCTTTCTCTTGCTTTGTTCAACAAATATTCATTGTAGAAGGCCCTGTACCATCTGAATTTTCACATTTTTTTACAACTATATTCCATTGGAAAACTGTGTCCCATCCTGGGCATTTTCATTCAATAAAAATAGAATATTTGGAGGGAACTTCATTGAAATTTGATCAGTTTTAAATTTTATGTGATAATAATGCTTCCTTTATACAGCATTACTAGGAAATGAAGTTTTCCCTGCTAAGTGCTAACACTTAAAAGACCATTTTTACCAAACGTTTCTGAGGCATAAATATATAATTGCTATTTTTTTCTTCTTAAAAAACCTTTAAAAATTCCGTGTGAGGAGAGTGACATCAGAAAGATGGTAGAATAGGAGGTCCCTAGCTCATATCCCTCCAACCCCAAACAACAAACTAGCAGTCATCCATGGACAAAAGTGCCTTCGTGGGAGCTTTAGGATCCTGGCAGGAGTTGTGAAACTCTGGTGAAGCCCAAGACCAAGGAGAGCTGCTTTGAGAAGGGAGGCCCATGCTCTGGTGGCAGGTTCACTGAAAGTGGTCCTGGATACAGACCAAAAGTAGCCCCATTTCCCAGTGGACTCAGCTACAGCCATGCTTGGCCACAGTTCTACAACCAGCCCAACCTGCCAAGAGATGTGGGAGGAACCATGCCTGTCTGTGCCCCATTAAGAGGCCGGCTGACCTTGGACTTGACTGCAGATCCTACAGCAGTCCTATGACCCAGTTCCAGCCCTGCTCTACTGCATTCCAGGAGTTAGTCTTGCCTACACACATTTGTGCCCCTGGAAGCAGGCCCGCTGACGTCAGTCCTGGCTGTGGACCCTGGAGCTGTCCTGTGACTCAGGTCCAACCCTGTTCTGCCACGGTTCAGTTCCTGCTCACTCAGGAACCAGGAGGAGCACAGTGTGTGCTCCCAGTAACAGGCCTGCTGGCTTCAATCTGACTATGGTCCCTGAGGCAGCCTAGTGACCTGGCTTGAATCCTGCATCATGTGATTTCCAGAGAACAAGAGAGAAAGAGAAAAAGGCAGAAAGTTTACCTAGAGAAATAATGACCAAAAACGTGCTAAATCTTGGAAAGGATATAGAAATCCAGACTCATGAAGCTCAAAAGTGCCCAAACAGGATCAACTCAAAGAAGTCTAGCCAGATACACATTATAATTAAATCATTAAGAGTCAAAGAAAAGAAAGAATTTTGAAAGCAGCAAGAGCAAAGTAACTTGCCACATACAAAAGAACCTCCATAAGGCTATCAGCAGATTTCTCAGCAGGATTTTTCAAGGGTTTTTTCCTGAGACGAATGGTGACAAAAATAATTTGGTTGCAGATACAGGCACATTTGGAGGAGGGAAAGAGAAAATTAAGGAAGTTCGTTATAAATGGGCTCTATTTTCTGTTCAAAGGATATAAGAACATTGGCAGAGTGAAGAAAGTTCAAGGAAGAGATGAGGATTTGAGGATTGTTGTAGAAAAGTAGTTCCAGGCAATGGTCCTAAACGTGCATCTAGGACTGTTGAGAGTCCAGCTAAAGTGATAAGTTGAAATTTTTAGTGGTCCCAATGAGTATGACCAGTAGCAGTTTGGAAAATGCAAATGGCTATGGCTACTGTAAGTCAATTTCAAAGACTGATAAACCCATTATGACAGAACATGAGCTAGATACTTGTATCTATTCTACAGGAATGGTCTGATAAATAAATGTGTTAATACTTGCAAAGTATTTAGCAGAGTTCCTGGCACATAATTAGGACCCAAATTTATGTTAAAATGAAAAAAAAAGGACAGAATTCAAAGTGCTTGATAAAGAATGGAATTGAGGTGTTAGATCATTAAATCTGAGACCATTAGGGGAAAAGTATAAAGAGGTCGTTTTATGGAAAAAAACAGGAAACATTGCAAATCTAGAGTTGTATTTTTTCTTATTACTTACGTTGGAAAACAGGTTTAGGAGGAGTAATCAAAAAGTAGAAGACATAATAATTAGATTATATTTTTCAACCCTAAATTTTCAGAGGGGATGATAAAGTTCATAATATAACTATGGGAGTTGGTTAATGAGGAAAAATATTTATGAAAGTGACTAGAATTTAAGAGGTCAATGTTTCACACAGTTTGATTCACCTGGAGGTTGAGATTGCCCAGGATTTAGAATCCAGTGGAAAACCATGAGAAAAAGAAGAACTCAGATGTGTGGCTTTAAAAGAGAAGAAAATTTTGGATAAAGCCTGTAAGAACAGAATTTTGAAAGAGGCATGGAATAGTCTGAAAGGCAATGACCCTACTCTCTAATGTTGATAACGTGAAGAATTTATAAGAGAACAAATAGCCACTTAAGTGGAAGCATCTTAAACATTAGAAATTCAGATTTCAGGTAAGGGGATGATTTCTAAGAAAAGGAGTTACTGACAAGATTTTTTTTTTCTTTATGCAATAGAATAAGAGTTCTAGATTGTAGTGTAGAAACAGAAGGGGAATGGCCCAGGGAAAGGGAAAAGCTAATATGGATGGAAAAGACAGTCTGGAAGATGACAGGTGAACAGAGGAATCTTTACCTCGTGCAGTTGCTGTGAACCTTTGGAAATAAAGAAAGTAGACAATAAAGCTATATTGATGGAACTAAATTTTCTCTGGGTTTCTTAAAGAATTCTAGTCAAAGCTATTTTGTTGCCTAGAGGATATGAAAATTTCATGATAAAGTTTCATGGGGAGAAAAACTTTACCTCCTACAGTATATACTGTTCTTTCTACAATGTATGAGTAGGACTGGACGTGAAAAGAAATGCAATGCCTCAGAAATTCCCCATTCTTCTATATTCAGATATTTAAAACAATCCTTGCACATCCCATTTTCTGAAGGGATGGCTTACCTCCAAATATACATTCTGGGGTAAAGGAGATGTCATCAAGGGCAATAAAGATGTTCTCTTTTCCGCTCAGATCAGCTTCAAATGCCACCTTAAATGGACTGTTACTGGAGAGAGGTACATGTCCATACATCCAACCGGTTCTTTTACTGCCAATCACTGACCACACCAGGATGTTTAGTCCAGATTCCTCTACAGTATACACCTAAAAATGGGGAAGAAAAAGAAACAAACAGAGAAAAATCAACTCTTCATTGTTTGGATGTTAGAGGCGTATGGGCATCCAGGTTGTTGATGAAAGAATGGAATCTAGCAATGCAACAGCTCAATAATAATACTTTTAATCATCCTTGATGTACAATCTGTTCTGTAACATAGTGGGCAAGATCCAGCTTATACTCAGGCAAGTTGTGGTTATAAAGTGAGACTATGGATGTTATATTTCCTTTGGTGACTTAGACCTTTGTTTAGTTTTGACATATCGATTTCTGTGTACCAAATTAGACATGGCCCCAAACTGTAACTATCTCAAGTATCTAAAAAGCTGGTGGAGGTGTACAACTAGAATTTTTCACCACTTAAAAACACTTCATCCATCTTGACTAAGGTGTGTTACTGTAGAAAATCCTCATAGTAAATGAATATGAGAGTAAACAAGTCATTTCAGAAACCAATCTGTGGAAAATATTTAACATTTTGACAGACAGAAAAAATCTACGTGAATTAACTAACGTCAATATTCAGGACTTTTTAAAGTATAAGGACTAACAGATTCAAAAGGAAGAGAAATAGAAAGAGAGCTTGTTTTGAAACCAACCACCATGACAAGTTCTGATCTTTTTTTAAACAATAAAAACAATTCAGAACAAAACAAAAACAGACATTTCCTAGTGCTCTTCAAAAAAAATCTATTTAAACAACAAAAAATAAAGTTGAAAAGATACTTTCCTACATTTTTTTGCACCAAAATTTTATGACTACCATTTCCTTAGTTGCTATACATATGTATAATATATACATATATATTATACATATATAATGTAGTTTTAAGGTACTTCAGCAATCACTTATACAATCCTTTCTTTTACATGGGAAAAATAAGACTCAGAGTAAAGAAAACTCATGGATGGTAATTTTCTTATATTGCAATATTCTTTTTCTTCAATGACATTTCCCTTTACTGAAAAATCTTACTTCCTCACTTTTTTCTTAGTGTCAGAATTTATCTACAGATAATTTATCCTATAAAAATCTATGCAAAATTTATACTATTAGAAGGAGAGGACAATATCACTCATTCTGTTACACATGATATTATATTGACATTCTAGGAGTCTTACCAAAAACCACCAAATAATTCAGACCAGAAATTAAGCATATTGCCAATGTGCACCACTACAAAAAGTCTAAGGTCAAGTCAGAAATCCAACTCTTAATGGACATTAAACATAATAGCAAAAATAAATCAAGATGACAGACTAAAAAAAAAAAAAAAAGAAAAAGAAAAACTTGCCTGAAGCTTGGAAACCTGAAAAGTGAGACTTTAACACCAACATTTTGGAAAAGCAGACAGTTCTTAAGTAAAAATTACCTTTCATATTTGATTTCTTGAAAAATAAAATAAGCTAAGATTCAATATGAAAGGAATTTGGGTCAGTTGACTATTTCCCGTCTCACACATAAGCAAACACTCACTCCAAAGAGTCTTCAGTTCCAAGATTTAGTGAATACTTAGTTTTCAAATTCATACAAATATTCCCCATTTTTTAAAAGTTAAAAATAAATATGTATGAAGCTTCTGACTGACCTTGATAACAGGACAACTCTACAAAATCAAACTAAATTGAGCCCTCCTTTTGCATAAATCCTGGATTACATCACAGAGATTTAAAAAGAAATAGCTTTATTTTATTTATTTTATAACTCTTTTTCTGGGAAAATCATTTCAGAAAACCAAATTTCATGAAAATATAACACAACCTTTTCTGGTTTTATCCAAAACTCTAGCATATGTGTGTTTTATTTATTAATGTATCTTTTTTATTGTTTCAGCACTTCATTTTATTCTCTGCTTTCAGTCTTTTTAATCTTCAGTCGATCCTACATGCTCTTGACAAATTCCCTTTCCTTCCATTCTCCTTTTACTCTACTTCTCAAAACCCCACCATGACATCTCCTGGCCATCTCTCTTGTACCCTCTCATCATGAGCATTAACTCTCCAATATATGTCAACCTATTTTTATCCCATTATTTCATCCTACTACAGTCCAAATTAATTATGGTCGAGTTTACTAACTCACTACTTAATTTCAACAAAACTTTTTGACAAGTTCATTAGTTGTTTCAATAGTAATGTATATTTATGGAACCATCAGTGTATTAAATTGAACAACTGCATGTCATGTAAAGTGATTTTTGTAGCCACAATGGCCAATGGAAAAACTAGAAGAATCATTTATGGACTCCTTTTAATGCTGGACTTTATTTATGGCCAATGGGACACCCACTAAAGACTAAAATTATGGTATGTATTTTTTGCCTTTCAACAGAAATAATACACACTGTCCCCTGAGATTTTTTTTGTGTGTATGTGTATGATAATGCTCAGTAAAATATTTATTTTAAAAAACTTTTAAACAACTATCACTTTGAAAAATTAAAGTGGCTAATATCTTCAAAACTAATTAATTCTAAGTTCGTTTGTTTCTAATTTTGTACTTTATTACACAGATTTTACTGAAAAGCAATTCATGTTGCAATAATAACATTATTTGAAATAGCTTTCTAAAAATCAACTGCTAGATAAATAATCTGGTTACTTCTATTTTGATAGTCTACATTTTGGTTGAACACTCACCATTAATATAATAATTGTTAACATTATATACTTAAAACAACCATTGTTACCCTGATTTTTATTATAAAAGCAAAATGTATTCAAAGAATATATAAAGATATAATGAAGTTTATATATTGATATTATAATCAAGTTTATATTATATTCAAAGGTGATATTATAATCCAAGCTTATAATGTAGGGTAGGAAAAACTTAAAGAGAACTTGCTAAATCAAAAACATAGATAGTCAGAGTAAAATAATATTATACCATTTAAATACAAATATTATAATATTAACCAGTTAAATTTATGTCAAGGATTTGAGAAGCAACTCCTCAGCATTTATTTAGAATGAACATTCCTCTGGAGGAAAACACTCAGCAACAGGTAATAGAAAATATGGGAGATGATGATTAAATTCCAGAAGAGTATGGCTCTTAGAGACCAGCTTCCTCAACAATATCCACGTATTTAGGTTGTCCAGGTAAAGAATTAAAAGAACTCGACCAGTAGCTTTTCCTAAAGTTCCTCTCCTTCAACTAGTCAGTCTCCAGGTTCCTGAAACATTGAAGGCAGGTCCCAGTGCTGATTTAGAGACTCTGAATGGACACTTTTGGATAACGGAAACATTTATCCATTTCATCACATACTTAGCTCACTAAAGTTAGGGTGTAAAATGCATCAGTGAGAGGAAACCTTGGCTTTACTTGGCTCTCAGTTACTCTCAGCTGTTCTGCTAGGTGTCTGCTCTTTAATCACTACTGATAGGCCAAAGCAATGAACTGAACTGTGCTTAATCCTTAGCAGTGCACAATTTCTCATGGTTTCATTTGAAAACACTCAAATTTTATATGAGAGGAAAGAAAATAATCAAAAGTAATGAAAAGGGAAATTTCCCTCAAAAGGGAGGTTATAGGCTTTACATTCATTTAATAAAGGATAGAAATAACAATAATATTGCCCATATTAATAAAATTTAGAACATTCACATATGTTATGTTATATGAACACTACCACATGTGTAGATGTAGGGTAAGACTATTAACTTCCCTTTACAGATCTGGGGTTAGAAATGTAGAGAGAGGTTAAACAACTCATTACATGTGTACAGCACAGACCTCTAGTCTCCAGGACAGCCATGTAAGGAGCTTGGAAGTTGTTACTCTAGTCCTCACGACAAGAGAAAAGCTGAATAAACTGAAAATCAACAACTCTTCTTAAATTCTTCAGTGAATTGAGGTCACAGAGCAATCATAACTGCTGCCTCCAAAATTGGAGGGAGAGACAGGTAGATGCTGAGATCACAACTTACTAAAGCAGAAACCAAGGGACAGAAACCCCTGTGGGGACCAGTAATGAGGTCAAAAAGCCTAAACTGTAGTTGATGAATTGCTGGAGACTCACTGTGGACAAGTTTGAAAGTTAAAAAATCTTGGGTGCAGGGGGCAGTGGGGAGGATCTCCAAACTTTTGTGAGTTAGACCTCCAGGAGTCCTATCAGGTCCTCACAGGGAAAAATCACAGAAAAATTTCCCTCAATTTTTTGGCAGGAGGAGGGGAAAATATACCCAGAAATATACTTAGAGCATTCTGTTCTTCTCAGCAAGGCTTATCCTCAAGACAAATTATTTAAAAAGAGCTTAACTGACTAGGTTCATCGGAGCCTAACCGAATTGGGGAAAAGAAAATACCCAACTCCAGTCCCTGGTAGTTTTCCATGCAGGGGGAAATTACCAGTTCAGCTCCCTCTAGTCTTCCTGTATTACCTAAGGAGTGAAAAAAGCAAAAATCTGAGGGGAAATTATAAAGAATAAAACCCAGGGGTAGTAAAGGACTCACTAAAAGACTGAGACCTAATCGTAGCCCTACAGAGAGCTTTCTCTCACCTCACAACTTACCAACATATACGTAGGGCTTCTATGTAATAATAGGGGGTTAAACTTAAAGAACAGTACATTGTAGACCTTATTTAGGAAGAAATCTCTCTGGAAACCCAAAGACAGCAGAGGAGACAAAAACAAGGACAAAAGGGAAAATTAGAGCCCTGATCCTACGGTTAGAGCAAACAGCAAACACAGCTTAACCTCTAGCCAGATGAACATAAAACCTCATACTAAAGGCCTAATTTTTACCCAGTACATCATGTCAGGCTGTCAAGGCACAGACTAAGCATCAGAACCAGATTTAGGTATGGTGGAGGTGTTGAAATTATCAGACAGGAAATTTAATACAAGTATGATTAATAAGCTAAGGGCTCTAATGGAAAAAGTGGACAACGTGGAAGAACAGATGGACAATGTAAGCAGAGAACTGGAAACTCTAAGAAAGAATCAAAAGGAAATGCTAGAAATTAAAAAAAAAAAAACACTCTAACAGAAATGAAGCATGCTTCTGATAGGCTCATCAACAGACTGGACACAGCAGAGGAAAGAATCAGTGAGCTTGAAAATACATCAATAGACAATTCCAAATCTGAAATGCAAAAAACAAACAAACAAAAGAATGGAACAGACTATCCAAGAATTGTTGAATGGTTATAAAAGGTATAACATGCATAATGTGAATACCAGTAGGAGAAGAAAGAAAGAACAGAAAAAATATTTAAAGTGATAATAAATGATATTTTCCCAAACTTAATGATAGACAACAAACCACGGGTCCTGGAAGATCTGAGAACATCAACACGATAAATACCAGCACTAGAATTTATCTACACTGAGGCACATGATATTCAAACTGCAGAGAATCAAAGGTTAGAGAAAATCTATCTAATGAAAGAAGCCAGAGGGAGAAAACAACTTATAGAGCAGCAAGGATAAGAATTACATCAGACTTCTCTTCAGAAACCATGCCAACAAGAAGACAGTGAAACAAAATATTTAGAGTGATGAAAGAAAAACTCCAACCTGGAATTCCACATCCAGTGAAATTATCCTTCAAAATAAAGGAGAAAGAAAGATTTTCTCAGACAAATAAAAATTGAGGAAATTTTTTGCTAGTAGATCTGCCTTGCAAGTAAAGTTAAAAGAAGTTCCTTAGAGAAAAGGAAAATGATATGGTCAGAAAATCAGATTACATAAAAAAAAAGAAAAGTGTTAGAGAAGGAATAAATAAAGGTAAATAAAATATTTTACTTTTCTTATTATTAATTGATGTAACAGATAATAGGTTAGTCAAAATAATAATAACAAGAATGTATTCAGTGATTTTAGCTTTTGGGCAAGTGAAATGTATGGCAGCACATTATGAGAAGGGAGGGAGGAATTGAGAATACTGTGTACTTGCACTACTCATGAAGTGGTATAATGTTATTTGAAAGTGGACTTGGATTATTAGTAAATGCATGTTGCAAACTCATGGGCAAACAACAAAAAAAGGTTTAAAAAGAAGACATGCTAAGAGAAGAGAAAAAAGGACTCATAAAAAATGCTTATTTAAAACAAAAGAGGCAAAAAAGAGTATAAGACACGTGCACACAAAAAGAACAAAGTTAACAAATGTAAAACAGTAACAGATATGCTAGGTATTGACTCAACTATCAATAATCACTTTAAATGTCAGTTTTCTAAATATACCAATTAAAAGAAAGAGATTGTCAGAGTGGATTAAAAAGCAAGACTCAACTATGTATTGTCTATAAGAAACTTAAGTTAAATATAAAGACACAGGTAGATTAGAAGTAACAGGATGGAGAAAGATATACCATGCTAATAATAATGAACAGAAAGCTGGAAAAGCTATATCAATTTTGGGCAAAACAGACCTCAGAGAAAGAAAACTATTATGGATGAAGAGGGCATTACACAATGAGAAAGTGGTCAATTCTCTAAGAAGACAACAATCCCGAATGTGTATGCACCCAACAACAGAACATCAAATACTTGAGAAAGTACAACTTGAAAAGTGGTACAACTGCAAGGAGAAGTAGATGAAGCCACTCTTACAGTTGAAGACTTCAACATCCCTCTATAAGTAACTGACAGAGCGGGAGGCATTAAATCAGTAAGGACATAGTTGAACTGAATAACATCAATCAACTGGATCTAATTCATTGGTAGACTACGTCATCCAGAAACAGCAGAATACACATTCTTCTCAGACTCATAGGGAACACTCACCAAGATTGAAGACATCTGGGCCATAAAACACACTATAGCAAATTTAAAAGAATAGAATCATACAATGTATCCTTTCAGATCACAGTGGAGTTTAACTAGAAATAAGTAACAGGAAAATAGCTGAAGAAAAATGCCAAATACTTTGAGATTATACAACACGCTTCTCAATAAAACATGGGCTAAAGAAGGAGTCACAAGAAAAACTAAAAGTATTTCAAACCAAATGAAAATGGAAATATAATTAATCAAAGTTTGTGGGATAGTGAAGCCGTGTTTACAGGGAAATTTCATAGAATTAAATTCATAAAGTAGAAAGTAAGAAAGATCTAAAATCAATAATCTAAACTGGTTCTTGGAAGGGAACAATAAAACTGATAAACTTCTAGCTAGGTTACCTAAGGAAAAAAAGAGAGAAGATACAAATATAAATATCCGAAATGAAAGAGTAGCCATCATCATTGATCCCCTGAAAGAATAATAAAGGGTTATTAATTATTAACAACTCCATGCCCACAAATTTGATAATCTAGATGAAATTGATCAACTCCTTGAAAAGCACATCTATGAAAACTCACACAAGAAAAACAGATAATGTGAATAGGCCTTTATCTATTAATGAAATTGATTCAATCATTAATAAACATTCCAAAAGAGAAAGCAATAAGCCCAGATGGGTTTGACGGTGAATTCTACCAAAATTTTAAGGAAGAAATGGTATTAACTCTCTACAGTTGTATCCAGAAAATAGAAGCAGAGGAAACATTTCCAAATTCATTCTGTGAGACCAGCTTTACCCTAATACCAAAATCAGACAAAGAGACTACTAGAAAAGAAAACTATAGGCCAATATCTTCCATGAACATAAATGCAAAAATCCTCTCCAAAATATTAGCAGAATGAATCCAACAATGTATAAATGAATTATACACAACCATGAGGTAGAATTTATTTCAGGTATGTTAAATTGGTAAACATTAGAAAATCGATTAATGTAATCTATCATATCAGCAAGCTAAAGAAGAAAAATCATATAATTTTATCAATAGATGCAGAAAAATCATATGACAAATTTTAACATCCATTCATGATAACAACTCTTAAGAAGCTAGGAATAGAGGGGAACTTCCTCAACTTGGTAAAGAACATCCTACAAAGAACCTATAGCTAATCTCATTCTTATTTTTATGTCACCAGTTTTTATTTTTATTTTTTAATGAAGAACATAGATGTTTTATGTTCTGAGTCCTGTTTTTCATTGTCATCACACATTCATTTACCATTTCATTCATTCAGTTAATAAATATTTACTGAGTTTTGGCTAAGTACCATGCATTGTTTCACGTACAGCAGAAAAATCTTAGCTCAGTCTTACAGTCTTACCATAGTAGTTAATTTGTGCTATCCAACTTACTTATAAGATTCTTTTTCAATATATTTAAAGTTAAATATTGTTTTGTTCAATATGTGTCTGAAATTGGAGTTCTTTAAATCACTTTTGCCTGGTATATGGTGAGAAACTGGAGACTTTCCTGTTCAGATGAGGAACAAAGAAGAATGTCTGCTTTCACTGTTTCTATTAAACACTGTACTGAAAAACCGACATAATGCGATAAGAGAAGAAAAGGAAATAAGAGGTATACTGATTATAAAGAAATAAAAATACCTTTGCTTGCATGTGACATGACTGTCTATGTAGAAAATTTCAAAGATGCAACAACAATGAAAAAACTCCTGAAACTAATAAGCAATTATAGCAAGGTTGTAGGATACAAGGTTAATGTACAAAAGTCAATTATTTTCTTATATTCCAGCAATGAACAGTTGGATTTGACATTAAAAACATAATACCATTTATATTAGCACTGAAAAAAGAAATATAAATGTAAAAATGTAACAATAAAGTACATGGTCTATATGAAGAACACTACAAAACTGATGAAAAGGGGCTTCCCTGGTGGCGCAGTGGTTGAGAATCTGCCTGCTAATGCGGGGGACACGGGTTCGAGCCCTGGTCTGGGAAGATCCCACATGCCGCGGAGCGGCTGGGCCCGTGAGCCACAACTACTGAGCCTGCGCGTCTGGAGCCTGTGCCCCGCAACGGGAGGGGCCGTGATAGTGAAAGGCCCGCGCACCGCGATGAAGAGCGGTCCCCGCACCGCGATGAAGAGTGGCCCCCGCTTGCCGCAACTGGAGAAAGCCCTCGCACGAACCGAAGACCCAACACAGCCAAAAATAAATAAATAAATAAATAAATAAATAAATAAATAAATAAATAAATAAATAAATAAAAATAACAAGTGACAACTGTTGGCAAAGATTTGGAAATATAAAAACAAACAAACAAACAAAAAACTGATGAAAAAACTATCTAAGTAAATGGATGATATTCCATGAGGAAGACTCAACATTGTCCAGATGTAAGTTCTTCCCTACTTGATGTATAGATTGAATTCAATCCCAGCCAAAATCTCAGCAAGTTATTTCAGGGCTATTGACAAATTCATTCTAAAGTTTATAAGGAAAGTCAAAATACTTAGAATAGCCAACACAATATTGAAGGAGAAGAACAAAGTCGGAGGACTGACACTACCTGACTGCAAGACTTTCTATAGAGGCACGTTAATTAAGACAGTGTGGTATTGGTGAAAGAACAGACAAATTGATCAAAGGAACTGACTATAGAGCCCAAAACAGACCCACATAAATATGGTCAACTGATCTTTGGCAAAGGAACAAAGGCAATTCAATGAGGAAGGTTAGTGTTTTCAACACATGGTATTAGAACAACTAGATCCACGTGCAAAAAAGTGAATCTAGATTCAGAGCGTCCATGTTTCACCAAAATTAACTCGAAATGGTTCACAGACCTCGATGTCAGCTGCAAACTATAAAACATCTAGAAGATAACATAAAAGAAACTATAGGTGATCTTGAGTTTTGCAATGACTTTTTAGATAGAAAACCAAAATCATGAACCATGAGTGAAAAAATTGGTAATTGGACCTCAATGAAATTAAAAGTTTCTGCTCTGTGAAAGACACTGTTATGGGTATGAAAAGATGACCCAGAGATTGGAGAAAATACCTTAAAACACATATCTGATAAAGGACTATTACAAAATATATAAAGTACTTTTAAAACTCAAAAATAAGAAAACAAACAACCCACCCAATTTAAGAATACACAAAATGTCCAACAGATACCTCACTAAAGAAGCAATACAGGTGGCAAATAGGCATAGGATAAAATGTTCAATGTCATACGTCATCAGAGAAATACAAATTAAAACAATTATAACACATATTAGAATGGCTAAAATCCAAATCACTGAAAATACCAAATTTTCTCAAGGAGCAACTGGAACTCTTTTTCATTGATGGTGGAAATGCAAACTGGTACAACCACTCTAGAACACAGTTTGGCAGTTTCTCACAAAACTACACACATCCTTACCACATGATCCAGCAATTGCGCTCCTTGATATTTACCCAAAGGATTTGAAAACTTATATCCACACAAAAACCTCCATATTAATGTGTATCGCAGCTTTATTTATAATTGTCAAAACTTGGAAGCAACCAACAGGGTTTTCAACAGATGAATAGTTAAACTTTGGTATATCCATACACTGGAATCTTATTCAGTGATAAAAGAGAAGTGAGCTATCAAGCCACAAAAAAGACATGGATAAACGCATATCTCTAAGTGAAAGAAGCCAATCTATAAGGGCTACATACTGTATGATTTTAACTATATGAATTTCTGGAAAGGATAAAACTGTGGACACAGTAAAAAATGATCAATGGTTGCCAGAGGTGTGGGAGAGGTAGGGAAGGATGAGTAGATTGAGCACAGGGGAATTTTAGGGCAGTGAAACTATTCTGTATGAAACTGTGGGTACACATCATTATACATTTGTGAAAACCCATGGAATGTACAGCATGAAGAGTGAACCCTAATGTAAACTATGGACTTTAGTTAATAATAAAGAGCTAATTTTGGCTCATCGACTGTAACAGATATACTAGAGTAATGCAAGATGTTAATAATAGTGAAAACTTGGAGCTGGGGGTAGTGAGAGTGGGTACTGTATACAGGAACCGTCTGGGCATTCTGCTCAATTTTTCCGTAAACCTAAAACTGCTAAAAGAAATAAAGTCTATGAATCTAAAGAATATTTTTAAAAACCCCAAATATACACAGTAGAGAATGACAGAGCTAGTGTGGAATTTTCCTGATTTGCTTTGATTCACTCAATTGCCTATTCTGTTGGAAAAACACAATTGCCTCATCCATTTCAATGCCAATTAAAGCAATTATTCAAATGGTCACTTGGTCCTCTAAACACATTTATTCACCCTCTCTTTCCTCCCTACCCTCTTTCCATCACACTTTCTATTTCCAATTTTGGACATTTAAAAAAGTCAGGTGGCACATCACCTCTAAGCTTGCCAATGTCAGCTCCTTTTCCCAACTCCCTCTTTAAGACCAAGCTCCTTTGCCTGATCAGAGGCAAGAATTATCAAAGTACCAGGTATATTAAGCTATCAAAGGAGGCACTTAAGAACTCAGTAATAGCAACTTTCTAGAACTGGGTCCCACAACAAAGGTAATAAAAATGTCCTTGCAATGGTATAAAAGTTTTTTCAAGACCTCTCCCCATTCCCCTTCCTCTGTGTCTCCTTACTCTCTCCTCCCTCCCTGTGCTGTAGCCACAAGACTCCCTTGCCCAGCTCCCTAAACCCCACGAACACGCCTAACTTGGGTCTTTGCACTGTTTTTTTCTCTCTGTCTGTTCTCCCACTCTGGGCCCTGTATCTGCGTGGCTCACAGCCTCACCTCCTTCAAGCGTTTGCTCTAAGCTTACACCCTTAAAGCGGCTCACTCTGACCATACCCAGCCCCACCAATCCTCTTACACTGCTTTACTTTGTCACAGAGTCTTGAAAAAGACTACTCAGCTTACTCACTGATCCCATTTCCTGCTGTTTAATGGCAGTTTCCCCATTATGACATAAATTCTACGAGAACAGGGGGTTGTCAGTTTTGTTTATTTATGTATGCCTTGAACACTGCCAGGTTCATAATAGGGGCTCAGTAAACATTTGCTAAAGAATGAAAGAATAAAAAAGCTAAAGATTTAAGAACTTTGGAGTTGGACAGGATCTTGGAGATCGTCTAGTCAAAAACTTTACAGGGACTAGAGACCAAGTAACTCGCTGACCAGTGGTGGAAGTAGAAGCCAGCATTCTCATTGTTTCTCACTGCACAAGTTCTACCTTGGCAAATTCATCATTTTATCTGATAAAGAAAACGTATCTACTTATAAAAACCAGGATTATTCAGGTACTGCCGTGAGAGCTAGCAATACCCTAATCACTATTTTTTACAAATAGTTCCTTGTTCGCACTAAAACATCACCACAATTTTCTTTCTGGGTTAGGCGCTCAGTGAGTTATAAATAAGCTATGGTGTCTTAAAATTTAAAAATACACCATAGGTAAGTAGGGGAATGGATGATTTAAAAAAAAAAAAAAAAACCTTAGAACAATCAGAATTTGAACTGCAGAACAATCTACATTTCAGCTCTGTCCCTAAAGGCTGAGGAAATAGATCACTCTTTTTTTCTTTGCCTTTCTCATTGGAGATGAGAAAAAGGGAATCCAGTTTGTTCTGTAACATCTCAGAGCAAATTAAATGAGTTCACTGACATGAAAACCCTGTTCAAACTATAAAGGACCAGCCAAATTGGCTGGTGAATATTTGTGGTAAAAGGAGGCATTTCTGGTCCCTCTATCATATTTAAAAAGCATATAACTTTCCTTCAGGGTTTTACCTACTTATAAATAAAAAGGCTGAACAGTGTTATGGTCAGGGGCTAGGACCCAGATTCTAATTCTGGCTCTGCCAATGTTAACTGGATGTCCTAGGCTAAATTATGTAATCTTTTCAAGCTTTGATTTCTCTTTTGTTAAATGGAAGAAATATTGATATCTTCCTGATATGTCTGTTATTAGGTTTAAGTTAAAATAATGTATATAAAGTAAGTACCAAGACTAAATACATTTCCTTTTTATTATTATTCAAGAGCTTGCTATTACATATCATATATCATCCATTCAGAAAAAAAGAGTTAATATAGTAGGATGAGTCATGTTAATAAGAAAGTTAACTACGCAATTTCACCATAACGAGCTGACAGATTCATGGGATTTTAAAAAATGATTTCAGGGCACAATTTCAGGTTTTTCAGATTTTTTACAAATGCATCACTAGGGTGCTTGTAAATAAGGAGAATGAGAACCAGAGAGCTTTATAAACTCTCTAAGTTTCTAGTCATTAGCAACTTAGAAAGCTGGGTCTAGGACATAGGTTTCCAGTCGATTGCCTTTCCTGAACATCACTTGTTTGCAATAAACATCACTGGCTGTATCAGAGGAAGAAGAGCTGAGAAAAATTACAGCTACTATGCATGTGGAAATTGAAGTGGCTGATTTGTATTTAGCTCTACAACATTAACTTCACATTCTTTGAAAGAGACAGACTATTTAGGAGTAATCAGAAATAAAGCACCAACCAAATGTTTCTCAATAGTAGAAATGACCTGTGTAGCATTCAGTGTTAGCCTGATACCTCCATGTTTTTTCTCCCAACTAATCACTGTACAGATTACCTTCAAAATGCCTTCAAAACATCTTCTCTCAAAATGAAGGAAATTTTGGACTGTAAAACAGCAAACAGAAAAAAAAAAAGGGAGTTTACTTTTTTAGTGTATTCTGCAAAATTGTAAATATTTGGAAAAATGGTTCCTGGTTCTGACGGCTAACTGAAAACATATGTTTACTTATACACCTCAAGAATGTTCCACTGCAAAGACAGGAAAAATAGTGAAAGAAATCCACAGAAGCACAGAAAAATTAGGAGCACATCTACCAACATACAAAAATAGTAAGGACTTTCTGGAAGTTTTAAACCAAGTGGAAACTGTTGGTTGAAATTACATAAACAAAACTGAGGAACTTGCAAACATCTACAGGTGAAAAAAAGACCAACAAAAAAGTGACTGTTCCCAGTGGAATTCTGGAATAACTCTAAGAGGTGGACAGAATAGAGAAGAAGCTATGCATGTGTCACTAGCTCATAATTAATCAAAGAACTCCATAAAAAGCCAGATCAGTCCTTATGCTAGGAGTTACTGATGCAGGCATTCATACCTAGGACACACAGGGTGGATAAATACTGCTGGCGTTAAAAAGAAATGAAATGGAGGTATTTGTAATGAGGTGGATGGAGTTAGAGTCTGTCATACAGAGTGAAGTAAGTCAGAAAGAGAAAAACAAATACAGTATGCTAACACATATATATGGAATCTAAGGGAAAAAAAAAAAGTCATGAAGAACCTAGTGGTAAGACGGAATA
Organism: Balaenoptera borealis; assembly: GCF_965194805.1. Classification (NCBI taxonomy): domain Eukaryota; kingdom Metazoa; phylum Chordata; class Mammalia; order Artiodactyla; family Balaenopteridae; genus Balaenoptera; species Balaenoptera borealis. The sequence goes on along the minus strand of NC_138866.1, from coordinate 169,545,061 downwards.
AAGACACAGACCTACTAGAGAATGGACTTGAGGATATGGGGAGGGGGAGGGGTGAGATGTGACAGGGTGAGAGAGTGGCATGGACATACATACACTACCAAATGTAAAATAGATAGCTAGTGGGAAGCAGCCGCATAGCACAGGGAGATCAGCTCGGTGCTCTGTGACCACCTAGAGGGGTGGGATAGGGAGGGTGGGAGGGAGGGAGATGCAAGAGGGAAGAGATATGGGAACATATGTATATGTATAACTGATTCACTTTGTTATAAAGCAGAAACTAACACACCATTGTAAAGCAATTATACTTCAATAAAGATGTTTAAAAAAAAAAATACTGCTGGCGTGGGAGATCTGACACAGGAGTTTTCACGAAAGGGCACTGAGACCAAAGAAGTGAGGTGGTAGCCTTGTGACTGCCACAAAGTACTTGTACCTCCCTCAACAAATAAACAAGCCAGCAGTATATCAGAAATGTAAGTCCACTAGAAAATGCATCTCCTTCTTTACACCAGAGCAACAAAACTGGAGATCTTGAATTAGAATGCATATTCACTGCTAGGAAAATAAAATTTCTTACTTGGTCTGATGCAATGAAATACACATGGTAATATTATCCAATCTAGACTCATCCACATACAGGAATAGAAAACCAATAGTAAGTAACCTGACAGTTGAGGAAAATTCTGAAAGACAGGAGTTAAATTGAGACCAGTACTGACCACCACGAGAACAACTGCTAATAGAATAAATGGGGAAATATATAAAGAAATGTAATTAATTCCCTTGAGAGATTGAAGTGTCCATCATATCTATAAAATAGAACAAACTAATATGAAAAAGAAGCATTCAGAGTTCTTGGAAATTAATGAAATGATTGCTAAAGTAAAGCCCCCAGAGATGAACTGCATAGCAGAATCGATACAGATTAAATTTCACAAAGTGAACTGGAAAACTGAATCAAGTGATCCTCCCAAGACCACAGTGTCAGAGGACCAAGAGATGAAAATTTTGAGAATATATGATAGGGGATAGCAAGGATAGATCCAGAAGTTTCCACATCAGTCTAATAGATGTTTTTAGAAGGAAATAATTAAATAAATTACAGATGAAAACCTCCCGGAGGTGAAAAATGATGAGAGCCCATCAAATTCCCAGGAGAATTTATCAACTCCAAGGATTAAAAGAATATTTTACCCACTTCCTGCGAGAAAGGTAGGACATGTGAAAATCCTGGAGGAGAAATAATCCGTCAGATAGCTGTCTTCTACATGGCAGATAGATACTGGACATTAGAATACAATGCAGGAATGCCTTCAATTACTTAAGGAAAAATAATTTTGAACCTAGAAGTTCATACCCAAACTATCTTTCCAGTATGGATCCATGATATGTTTCTTTCAGCCAATCAGGAACTCAAAAAGCTTACCAGCCATGCACTGTTTCTGAAATACCTATGAATAAAACATGCTATGGGCTGCATGTGACCCTCCAAATTTCATATGTTGAACCCTAAACCCCAGTACTTTAAAATGTGACTGTATTTGGAGATAGAGCTTTTAAAGAGGTAATTAAATTAAAAGGAGGCCATTAAGGTGAACCCTAATCCAATCTTGCTGGTGTCCTAATAAGAAGAGGAAATTTGTACATTGGAGGAGTTATTAAAATGCACCCACATAGAGGAAAGACCAGGACATGGTGAGAAAGCAACCGTCTGCAAGCCAAGGAAAGAGGACTCAGAAGAAATCAAAACTGCCGACTCCTTGATCTTGGACCACCAGCTTCCAGAACTGTGAGGAAATAAATGTCTCCTGTTTAAGCTACCCAGTTTGTGATATTTTGTTATGGCAGCCCCGATCAAACTGATATACATATCAAACAAAAAGAATCCAATATAGTGGACTGCAGAGGAATTAATAAAGAGTAGTGAGCAAAGGTAACTGTAAAACATATAGTTTTACTTGATAATTATATACCGGTGAGGTCTAAGGCATTTTAAAGAATACAATTGCCAGGAGAGTAGATGAATCATTTACACCATGAATCTAATGTTCCAACAAATTTTAGTAAGTCACAGAGCTGTTTGGGAGGATGAGCCAGGTCAGTAAAATTTTGCCAAAGGTCTTCTTTTATTTGAGAGGTGGGTAGGTTAGAAGTATGCAATTAATTTTCAATAAAAATGGATAAATATTTTGAATAGATTTACTAAAAATTAAATGTCCACCTTAGAAAAAAGATACAGCAATTAAAACGTACAAACACTGGGAATAAGGAGGAATAAAGGAAATACAATCACTCTAATTAAAGGCAGAGGTAAAGGGGAAAATAATGAAAGAAGAAAAAGACTAATGGAAAACATACAAGAAAAATGTTTTGTACATATGTGAAAGGACTGAATTGATTTATTAAAAAAAAAACAGAAGCTCAGATTATGGAAAAATATAATCCAGCCATATGCTGTTTATAACTGACATAACTAAAGTCAAGAGTCATGGGATTGTTAAAAATAAAGGGATGAGTAAGATGTTAAGGCATTTATTTATTTTTTATTTTTTATTTTTTTTAACATCTTTATTGGAGTATAATTGCTTTACAATGGTGTGTTAGTTTCTGCTTTATAACAAAGTGAATCAGCTATACATATACATATAACCCCATATCTCTTCCCTCTTGCATCTCCCTCCCTCCCACCCTCCCTATCCCACCCCTCTAGGTGGTCACAGAGCACCAAGCTGATTTCCCTCAGCTATGCAGCTGCTTCCCACTAGCCATCTATTTTACATTTGGTAGTGTATATATGTCCAGAGCATTTATTTTTTAAATGGTAAGAATGTCCATATTATTAACAGACAAAATAAGATTTCAGGAAAATATAAAGGAGGTATTTAATACTGATGAAAGTTATAATTCCTTGAGCACCTATAACTGTCTTGAATCTTCATGCATTCAACCATATGGCTTTGAAATATAAGGGCTGAGACCAGTAAGAACAGAAAGACAAACTGAGACTTTATACTGGAGGAACTTAAAATACCTTTTTTTCCCTAAATTGACAAATTAAGTAGATAACAGTGAGCAAGGATGTAGAGGATTATGATTCAATTTATCTCTGTGTTTCTATCATCTCTCTGTGCATCTATCTTTGCATCCAAAGATGAAACAATCATTCTTTCATACATCTGTAGAAAATTTACACATGCATATATGAACTTAACATATTATGAAAGCATGTCAAATCAACAGGGGGAGGACACAGTATTGAATCAGGGATGTTGGAAGAACGAGCTTCCTATTTGGAAAGAAAATCATGAATTTCTAACTTCTCACCATACATATGCAAAATCAATTATAAGTGGACGAATGAGTTAAATCTAAAAAATCAGAATTATGAGATAACTTAAAAAAAAAGAGAATATTTTATTTTATGACAGGAAAGGGCTTCCTAAGCAAAGCATTAAGGCCAAAATCTACAAAGAAAATAGAGACTGACAGATTTCACAAAATAAAAATGTAAAAGAAAGGTTGCTTTAACTATGAATCTGTTAAATGTTTTTTTTTTTTTTCTGGTTTGGTTTGGTTTTTTTTTAAGAAGCAATATTCAGCTTGGGACCCAGACTTCTAAGCGAAGCTGACTTTTGGTTCTTTCTCAAGGTGACTTTGCACCTAGCCTGCTTGTAGGCAGGTGTAAGAAATACCTTCTTTTGCAAATTCCCATGTCTCTGTCCTAAAACTGTGACTTGATTTTAATTTTTAGCAGCATAACTCTTCAACTTGAGGTCACTTTTCTTTTCCTGCTTTTATTATATTCTAAAGGGAAAGTCTAATTTGAAGGTCATATTCGATTAGCTCCTTCTCCTGAGTGTCACCCTTTGCATTTCACGTAGTGCCATCCCAGCCTGATAATTTATACTTTAATAGAAACTTGCAGCAGTGTTTTTTACCATTCTGAGGTTTATTTTTCTATTATCTACAATAAAAGATACACAGCACATGTCAGCATCGTTTCCTCTATCTGTCCTATCCAAGTATCTTTGCTGTCAAGGTCTGTGTGCCCACCTTTGCTAAGTTAACATAAGCTCATGATTCTCACTACGTGATGGATGATATGTTGTGTTTGACACACTATCCTTGGTGTCCCTCATCACAGGGTCCTGAGGGTCATGCAAACTGCTTGACAAAATGCCTGACACATCAGATACAACCTTACCTTTCTTCTCTTCTATTCAATAAGACCTGTCAGATTAAATACAGCATACTGATAAAATATAGGAAGAATCTTGAATCTACACTCAAAAAGGGAGGAAATCACTAAAAAGTACTTGGGTTTATTTTAACTACTGTTCTTGAGTATTACCTGTGTCACATCTTACAAATGACTGCAACACAGCAGTGTGTGTGACACGTTGAGAATTACTGCCCTAGTACATTACTAGCCATGTTTATGCTAAATTAGTATGAAATGCTCAAATGTAAGGTATAATCTAGAGCTTCGACAAGTCTGTTTAGAGGGCAGAAATGTGCTGAGTATGCTCAATGACTCCAACACATACTTCCAACCTTTTATGCCTGGGGATATCTGCATATATTATTGTTTCTGCTTTTAAACACTATCTAACGTTGTTCTCAAAAGCTGCCTATGATAAGCAGTGTACCACCACCTGTGGAAATAATGACCATGAGGTTTAGCATGTAACAGGAATGAGAGAGAACTGGTTAGTCTGGGACAGTTAAAATGCATATAAAAAAGGAATAAAATTATTGACCGAATACTGATAGTGCCTCTCAACAATTTTCACAATAACATAACATCATTAAAAATGCATTGTTAAATTAAGCACTAATAATAAAGAAAAGGATTAAACAAAAAAATCTGATGTGTAAATTGTCTTAAGCATATGCCATACAAACTCGTAGCTATTTACTTTTGTATATATATTTCTATATGAATACAAGTACATATTCAACTTTTTAAAATATATTTTTTCCTTTTTGAAACTTAACATTTTTCTCCTTTCTCTTTTTACTCAACATATCACTGGAAGAATTTCTAGAGCACTAGTGATAATTAAGAAATGGGCCAGGTCGTCATCTATGTGGTAACATCTCATGGTAATAACCAGAACCTTTGGGGCAAGTCATTAACACAGGTTACCATTTTGTAAATTATTACTTCATTGCACTAAGTGGTAACCCAGTGCCCTGATTAAGTGAATGTAAATCTAAAATGCATTTCCTTTGTTAACTAGGAACTGTTCATACACAATATTTCATTGATTCATTATTCAATTATTTCTGATTATATTATTATATATAGTGATAAGGGTAGTTGCTGATTGAGGTATCAGAGGTCCCTTCCAGCATATCTCGTAGTACCTGGCCCTCGCTGGTGCATTGTGCCTCTGCACCATCCCCCAGAGGGCCCAAGGTCATCCTGCATTTAAGAAACAAGGCTGAATTGAAGTGAGACTATTTTCCTTCTCTGCTAAACTTTCTATTCGGAAGTTCATGAGCCTGGAAGCATCACAGGGAATAAACAGAAGTTCCTCCTGCATTTATCCTAGAAAATGGGTCCCTGAAAGGTCCAACTCTTCTAAAAGGACAGCTATAGGTCTAATGACAAACCCAAGAGGACTCTGAAACTGACCAGAGGAGGCCTGGATCAGTTTGACAAAGAGGATGTATGTCTTCTGGTAGCTCTTATCCGTGGTGAACGGCTCATTCACAAGTTAATCATCAAAAGCAGCAGCACGAAAGGATTAAATGGTATGTCACACAGCCAATTATAGGAAAAAGAAATACCGATAGCATCTCCCACACCACCTCACACACACTACACATTTAGGGAGCACATTTAGGAGGACGATTTAAATAACTGTTAACACTAATTTTTTTTTGTTTTTTGTTACATTTGTAATTCAAATCAAATTTATACTGAAAACTACAATATGTAGAACCAGAAATATGCAAAGCACCTTTTAAAGAACCAGATTTCAGTAACTATTGGTAGAAAATAAAAGATGATTTTGAATAATAAAATATGGAAAATAAAATACGCCATAAAAAACCCATCTAGTTCTGAGAGGCAGTAAGCATAGTAATTAAAAGCATATGCTGGAGCCATTTTGTAAATAGCTCTGTGACCTTGAACAAGTTCCTGAAGCTTTCTGTACCTCATTTTCCTCATCTGTTAAAATGTAGGTAGGTAATGTCATTACTTGCCTCATGGAAGGTGTGAGGATTAGATCAATCAATACATGTAAACGACTTCAGTGTATGGCATACAGTAACCCTCCTATATTATTCTCAGCTTTTTTCTTTTTTTTTTCCTCTGATCTTACTAGCTTCCTAAATATCACATTAAAACAAAACAAAGCAGAATTCACAAGCATGCGGCCACCGCAATAATGGCTTCCCGAATGGAATATTTACATGCTAAATTCCATAGGTTTTAGCAGAAATCATGTAGCTCTAAAACTCAACTTTAAAATAAAGACCACTTCAACCTGGTGGCTAACTGTTCTGATATATGAACAATAGCCTTCTAGAAGCCCATTTAGATATATTAACCCATCTGTTAACACTGAAAGAAGTTTTAGGGAATAGTTCACTTTTTCCCCCCTGAGCAATTAGAAATTTCTATAAATTACAAAAAGTATTATGAAAAGTATTAATTATAAAAGTTCACTTCCTTTTTGTGTCTTTAAAAAATGAATCTGGAGTAATAAAAGGATATTAGTCATTTGCAGAGACATTCTCTTGTCTTGTGTCAAACTTTACCTCTTTCCATAGATATTAAATAACTCACCTGAGCTAGCATTAAATATCAGAACAAGCCAGAAGCTAGAAAGATGAACTACTGAAACTAAATAATCTCATGGGAAATTAATTTGGTTTCACTTAGGGCTCTTTTGGCAATGTGAATCAGAAAGAGACCAGAACCATTTTAAAGAGTGCTTTTAATTTAATATGTAGGTAGGTAACTGAAAGACACAAAGAAACTGACCTAGAAAATAAAGTATGTGGTAGCATTGTTCCATAATTCGTGAGCCTGTGAATCAAGGGATACTGACGCCTGTATAGATATCTTATTATTCTGAATATTATTCATTCACTATCCTGAATATTATTCACTTATTATACTACCAGGCTTTCCAGTTCCTGTAAAACATTTCCTCCACCATGCAGCACTCTACTTTACAGGCGGGATAAAACTGAATTGTTTGGCTTTTTACCCTAAAAAGTAATAGGGACATCATAATTGAATTTCACTTTGATCTCATCAACTGTATGTCTTCTTTGACTGCACTAGCTTTATATGATGTCCTTCACTAATATACTAATAAAATTAAAGTGTGCTTTATTTAGAAAATAATCTTAATATGCCAGTGAAGATCTAAGTCTTGTTCATTATTTGTAGCAATTGTTTTCCAGTTTATCCTTATACTCCACTTTAATCCAAGCCATATCTTCTCTGCTGGAGACCCCTGGAAATCATCTTCTAACTTGTCTCCCTGTTTCACTTCCACTTTCTGGCCTCCTCCTACCCCCAGGTCCTGTCCTTTTTCCCCTCAGCAGCCAGACAGATCTTCTAAATTTTCAAATGAGCTGTTATTATCCCTCAATTTTAAACTCTCTGCTATGGACTTAATGAGTCCCCTCAAATTCATATTGAAGCCCTAATTCCCAATGTTTTGGTTTTGGGAGGTAGGGTCTTTGGGAGGTTATTAGCTCATGAGGGTGAGGTCCCTGTGAATGAGATTAGTGTCCTTATAAGAAGAGACACAGAGAGATGATCTCTTTCTGACAGGTGAGCACACAGTGAAAAGTCAGGAAGAGGGTTCACAACAGGAACCAAATTGGCCCATACCTTGATCTTGAACTCCTCAACCTCCAGAACTGTGAGACATAAACTTCTGTTGTTTCAGCGATCTAGTCCATGTTAATTTGTTATAGCAGGCTAAGCTAAGAGACTCTCCAATGACTTCCCGTGATTCTTACAATAAAATCTAATCTCTTTACCATCCTTACAAGGCCCGAAGGAGCTGGTTCCTACCTATCTCTTAGCGTCTCTCGCTCTCTTGCTTATTTTGTGCCAGCTATACTGGCCTTCAGATACCTCCCACTTTTGAGCTTTTCCATTAGCTTGTTTCCTCTGCCTAGAACATTCTTACTTCAGTTATTCACAAGAATGGATCTTTCTGGTTTTTCAAATCTAAATTCAAACTTCATATTTTTCAGAGAGACTTTCTTACCATTCAATATAAAATAACTCTCTCAGCAGACCATGAGTAATTATTTATAATAGAAAACAGTTTACTTTGCTCCAGAGTATTGTATCACAAATTGAAGTTTTCATATTTGTGTTTTTTAAATTTCTGTCCCCCCCTACTAAACAGTAAGTTTTTAATAAGTTAATGTAAGGAGGACAAGTTTAAACTGAATGAAGCTCACTCAAAATTTTTCATTGTTTTATCAGTTAATGTCTTCAAAAGATTTGTGTTTTCATTTGGGTGGGCGCTTAGACAGGGCTGAGTTAGAAAATATAAACTAACATATTTCAAATAGAGGAAATTTAATATAGGGAATGGGTACAAAGTTTATGGAAGAGATGAGAAACTACCAAGGAAATTATGAGGCAACCTCTAGATTAGTATGTACAGGAAGATGTCTCCAACCCGAAAACTAGAGGGTCAAAGGGAGGGAGTAGTGAAGCTAAGTTGCTGGAAGAAGATGGCATTTGGCAGGCATCCTTGGTGGGAGCCAGAGCCAGGGAAGCAGGGACTCTCTAGGGGAACTGAGTCACAGATGAGATGCAGCAGAAACTCAGCCAGAGAGACAGATATAGAGACAGACAGAGAGAGAGAGAGAGACAGAGAGACAGAGAGAAGGAGAGGGAGAGAGACAGAGAGAGGAGGAAGGCTTGTCTCCTCTTTCTGCCCTCAGATCTTTGGCCAGTACCTTCCGTTGGCCAAACTTATTCAGGAATGCAGACAGCAAAGGACTCGGGAAAGTATAGTTCTCTGGGATACAGAACAGAGCACAGAAGGGCAAGGAATACATAGCACTTAATACAATTTCATAAAATTTGTGCTGACAAGAAAGCACTCTCACACAATCTGCAAGTTGAAATCTCTTTTAGGAATACCTTGTTATTTTTATGGCCTCATAGATGCTCTATCATGAAACTTCACTTTAGGTATTTTCTTTGCCATATCCTTTCTAAAGGATTTATGTAATCAGTGTAAGAAATAGTTTCAGATTAGCACAGTCATAATCTACCATATACTCCAGAATTGTATTTGCTATTTATTAACTCAAGAAGTCACCTATTTATGGCATATCCTAGAGCAGTGTCTTTCAACCTTTTCAAACATGAAGACCCTTTAGAAATATATATTTTTCTCATTAGAAAGGTAATACATGTTTAATGTAGAAAAATTAAAAAATAAGAGTAAAAGTAATGAAAAAAATATTTTCATTTCACCATGTAGATAATTACTTTTACCATTTCAGTGTCTATCCTTCCATATATTTTTCATATATATATATATATATATATATACACACACACACATATACAGATACAGATATTTATTAAATTAATATATAGATATAGATATTCATATGTTAACATATACAAAATTAGATATATTTTTATATGGCATTCTAAAATACATATTTGTTAATTTGGTTACTTTGGTTATTAATGAATCATAAATACCTCTCTTTATCATTAATTATTCATTCATAGAATTAATTTCTCCATAGTATTTCATTGTAAGAGTGAATGTACTATATTTCACCAATTCTTAATATTTGACATACAGGTGGTTTCAAATATTTCCTACTATAAACAACAGTGAGATGAAGAACCTTATAAATAAAACATCATGCATATCTATCTTTATTTCTTTAGAAATATTTATAGATGTGGAATGTTTTGGTAGGTAGTATAAAAATTATAAAGCTTTTAATTTCCAAAATGCTCTTTATAATTGCATATTGATAGCAATGACTATCTATTTGTCCACATCCATGCCCTCAGTGGATATTATCATTTATTTTATTCTTTAAAAATTTCTTTTTAATATGAAAAAGAGGAGGTTCTTCCTCACCACAAATCCAGATAATATTAGCTGGACTTCTGGTTAATTTAGAAAATACATGCACAAAGTTGGGTTCTCAGACCTTTTGTAAGAAGCTATCTGTCCATCAGACTTGCCAATGCTGTAACTACAGATGGTTCTTTCAAATGCAACACATCAGTGGAAAAACCCCACCGTAGAAAATGTTGTAAAATGTGACACTGTTATACCCAAATTAGAGATGAAAAGAAAGAATTAACTTGCATGTGAACGAACAGCATGTTGCTGGAAAGCCTTGATTTAAAGGGTAAAAAGAACGGGTTTCCACTTAATTGATTCACTCACATATAAAAATATGGCATACTCAGGAAGTTTTTCAGTCTGGGAATAACTCAAGATTAAAAGCAATAGTTGAGAAAGAGACTTGCCACAGGAACTGTGGTCAGCCAGACATAAGGACACGTTAGGAAAACAGTTTCTCCCTGGGTGTTTGTCACAGTTAGGAATTTTTCAATAGCAAGTAACAAAAAGAATTTTACTGGCTCAGGTAAAGTAGGCTCCAGGATTTAAACAAAGCAGGCACAATTCTGTTTCCTCCTTTTTTTTTTTAGTCCTACGTCTCTCTGTGTGCTAGCTTCTTTCTCACACAATCTCTCTCCCCATATTGGGAAAGATGGCTTCCAATAGCCCCAGATTTAGCCTACTTCCTTGTGACTTGCAACACAGAAGAAAGAGAAAGCCTCTTATAAACATTGCATCAAATACTGTAAATGACTATGATTGGCCCCGCTTGGGTCATCTACGGAAGCGGTAAAAAAAAAAAAAAGCCATGGTGACAGTCAAACCTACCAAGACAATCTGGAGTAGGGTAGGGCAGTTCCTCTACAAAACCTGGGTGTCAGCCTGACTACCGTTGGCCTCCACTGTTCTTTCCAGTAGACCTCTCTGAAGGCAGCCCAGAGTAGAAAAGCATTGCTACACTTAACTGCTGGCCTCCAGTGAGAAAAACCTGTACTCACCAAAAGCAAGCTATCAGAAATCAAGACTTGAGGCTAACGTTTCCATTTCAAAGGTTATTTGTAGAAGCATGGATTAAAGCAGTGGGCTGTTTAACTAGGTAACTGAACTAGTTGACTGTCTTAGTTAGACTTTAACATTTGAATTTTGGGAGACAAAAACATTCAGTCTACAGCACTGAATGACCAGCTGGTGAAGAGCTAAAGGATATACGGACACTGTTTTTGAATTGAAGCAGCAACATTTTGTTAGAAAGTGACTGGAATCTGCATGCATTCCATTGAATGGTTCATTGGCCTTTCCATTTCTTATTTGCTTCCGTGTGTAACAAATAACCATTGACTAGTGTCCTCTTCAATTGCAGCATCGATGTTTTAAAATGTTGGTAAAAACAACATGTTAGAGAGTCTTTTTTAAGATCAGTAGTTATAAATTACCCTGGACAAAACTTAGCATAAGCAAAAGGCTAATCTACTGAATATTCACATACTGTATGTAAAAACAATGAAAAAAAATGCAAAGTTTTCTCATGATCTACATAGACTCACATGTATTGAAACTGTTAAAAATGAATCTCTTTTTCTGTTGTTTTTACTGGCTTCTCTTTAGGAAAACGGACATTTAAATAGAATCTGTATAACTCCTCCACTTTCTTTGCATGTTTTTATTTTTACCTGATAAGAGCTCTCTTTCCTATCAATGGCTAGAATTGATAAGGCCATTTATTCTTTCTTTCCCTCATGTTTCTCCTTAGACATCTCTGAATACTGCAGAAAATCTGAGAAACAATGCTGGATAAATGATGTCAGACCTTTGAAATCAGATTTTTGGCTAGTTGTGTAATCATGGAAAAATTACTAAGCCACTTTGAGTTTCAGTTTCTTTACTGAAAATTTGGGAAAAAGATACTACCTCATCAGGTGAATGTGAGAATTAAAACTGATAACACATATAAAGTTAAAATGAACAGCCAGAAAGATAGGAATCACTTAATAATAGCTGTTATTATTTATAAGGGACAATGTTTGAGATAAAGACAAAAATTCCAAATTGTATATATCCCAATAATAAATGACTGTATAATTTCAAAGCAATAACACTACATGTTGTGTTCTGATATACAATCTTTTAATTAGAAATTAAGATTTCAGAATTGGTTCCTAATGAATGAAAAGCTCATTCATTGATCTCTCATGCAATAAGAAGTATAAATGCAGCAACTTGTTTCTTTAAAAACATTTGCATTTGGTGCAGATTCTTATATTAAATTAGTTAAAAATGAAGCAGGTATGTTGTTTTTAGTGTGAGCTGATATATATTTATAATCTTAAGTGTGCTTTGCCTTTACTTTGTGGAAGAAAATTCTCTCCATTATTATCCCTCTCATCACATTTCTTCATTGTCCCTATCTAAGTTATTAGAAGATATATGTAGAATCTGCCCATTATCTTTTATCTCTAGATAGTCTTTTAAATAGCATGAGCCATAATTGAGTTCAGGTGGCAGCCATGAATGAGATAAATCTTGAATGAGATTAAGATGAATGACAGCACTGCTTGCCAAAGTCCCATCGCCCCAGAAAGAAATGAGAAGTTAATAGAATCAGGATGGGTGTTGTCTGACTACTAAAAAAAAAAAAATGTTTAAACACATGCTCTGAATATTTCAGTGAAAGACAAATCTCTATCTTCCTTTTGTACCTTTAATACTCCCATGCTCCTGGGATCGACCATGTAGAACCAGAACCGAACAGTACACATTCCGAGGCTTGCTGGAAAGCATTGAGAAGTAGTGATTCTTGCAGTGTATCCTTCTTTGGGGCCAGATGAGTTGACATACAGGAAGTGCTGGCCACTACCTTGTAACAGATGAATATATTTTTTATTTAGTGAAATATGTTTTATAGCATGAGGCAGAATATATTTAAATCAAGTACAGATTTCATTTTTTCCCCAAACACACACACACACACACACACACACACACACACAGAAAATTAAACACAACTCATTTTCTTTTTGTCAGTTATAGATCAATAATATTTAATTCTTTGAACCAATATTAAAAAGAGTGTCACTATGATTATGTGATTCATAAAATTCACCTTGGTATGCGACTTGTGCATAAAGTGATCAAATAGTTGTGTTGACTCTGAAAGTGTATTCCTTTTCTCCTAGTTTGCTCAAACCTGTCTGTCAGTTTCAAGTACATAAAATATTTTGTATGCTGTATGTAGAGCAGGTTCAGAGGCTGCTGGGGCTGATTGATATTGTGTCTCATTTTTGGTTGTTCCGATTCCCACACTGACCAAAGTAACAGTGAATGGTAGGCAAGAACTGCAAAGTGAAATGTAATTCTGAAAGTCACCACGTTATTTTTCTGAGCAATAGATAACTTCTGTTCTTCTCAACTGCATTAGTATGTGAAAGATCTCTCCATTTAAACACAATTGGATTTTATTTTTCTGCCGAAAAATTTTATTTTTCATCAAAATTCATCATAGTTATTATTCCCTCCGTGGCATTTACTGGGGGAGAATGAAAAAATATATATATATATACACTTTCTTATGTTAAATATTTATTTGTAGTTCTAAACTAAGGCTATTAACATATTTTCTAATTAAAAATATTTTTTTCCTGTGGTATTTATTATTGTTACTGAGATATATGCTCTTAAATCATAAATTGTGAGTTAACAGTATGCCTTTTCCAGAGTGTCATATAGTTGGAATCATACAGTACATAGCCTTTTTAGATTAGCTTCTTTCAGTTAGCAATATGTATCATTTAAGGCTCTTCCATGTCTTTCTGTGGCTTGATAGCTCATTTATTTTTATCACTGAATAACATTCCCTTGTATGGATGTACCACAGTTTGCTTATCCATTCACCTATGAAGAACATCTTGGTTTCTTCTAAGCTTTAGCAAATATGACTAAAGCTTGTGTAAGCATCAGTGTGTTAAGCTTTTGTGTAGACAGACGTTTTCAACTCATTTGTGAGTATACCAAGGTGCACAACAGCTGGATCTTATAGTAAGACTATGTTTAGTTTTGTATGAAACTGACAACCTGTCTTCCAAAGCTGGCTGTCCCATTTTGCAGTCCCATCAGCAATGAATGAGAGTTCCTGTTTCTTCTCATTCTCATCCACATTTGGTGTTATCAGTGATTTGGATTTAGCTATTGCAATAGCCAATACTTATTGGTGTTCTCTCTTGAGGGCAGGTCTTGTTATTAAGAACACATTGTTCTGGGTAAATTTCAAAATGGCTACTTTTCCCCTCCACCAGCTCAAAGCAGAGAGGAGGTCTCTATCTTCACTGTGAGAAATGGCAGGACTCCTGAAGTTAAAACTCACAGAAGTGTGGAGCCCCCTAACACTGAATCCCCTGGGATTTTTTAATCTCTCAAATGTGTGCACATTGAGCCTGCAACAATTCATCAGTTATAGTTTAGGATTTCCTACCCCAGTTCTGATTCCTGCAGAGGTTTCTCTTCATAAGCTTCTGCCCCAGGAAGCTGTGATTCTGTTTCTCCTGTTTGTCTCCAATTTGGAGGCAGTGGTTTGCCTTTGGCCTCAATTCTCTAACAGATCAGGAAGAGTTGTTGATTTTTAGTTTATTCAGCTTTTTGTCTTGTTATGGGAATGGGAATAATGACTTCCAAATGACTTACATGTCAGATGAGAAACTGAAAGTGACTCGTATCTATTTTTTAAAAAATGTTCCTTACTGAAAATATTTCTCTCGCTAAAAACCCTTAGAATGTCTGGCAAAATAAAGGAAAAAATCTTAATCAAGAAAAATAACCAAGGAACATGACATGTGAATTATTATAGCAAGATTTTCCTCAATATAAAAGAGTGGTAGTGGAAATAATTTGAAAAGTTGAAAAGTCTCCCTATTGCATCAGTGAACAGTCTTCTATCTTCATTGTCCTATGAAATATATTTTATGTGCTAGCAAATATTGGATTAGGAAAATTGTACACACTATTTTAATTCAGCAATGAAACAGTTTTCTAAGTTTTCTTTCACATTTCTTTGCAAGGATGTCACTTGTTTGTTTTCTTGTTTGGAAAATGAAGACATATATGTGGCATGCACAACCAAGATACACCTACACTCCATCTGTCAAACCTACCAAGAACCGTGGCTTATTCATTAAGAACATGCATTCTTTAAATCCATGCTATTTTTTAAAATTTAATTTAATTAATTTATTTTTTATACAGCAGGTTATTAGTTACCTATTTTATACATATCAGTGTATATCTGTCAATCCCAATCACCCAATTCATCACACCACCACCATCACCCCCGTCACCTTCCCCCCTTGTAAACCCATGCTATTTTGATTAAACAAGAACATCTTAGTATTCATTCATTTTATTACTTTTTACACTCTTGATGACTTCCAGTACATTTAGACTACACTTTATGAAACATGTTTTAAAACATTACCCTGAATGAGGAAATATAATACAATTAGCTATAATTATTACTTTTTTATATAGTTAAGACTTTATTGAAAATATGGAATCTATTCAACCTATACTGGATGTAAAGAAATAGCCTTGATCTAGTTCCAAACAAGGTAAATTAATGTTCATTATGTTTGTATGAAACTATTCCACATTTAGTAGCTCAGCTCTTAAACAGTATGGCATACATAATGAGACTGATGAACTTCTAACTCAAAAGCAGATTATGTTTAAATCAGACAGCAAATATATTTCATTCTATGTTTTACTGCTAACCTGATGCTGAAGATCAAATATTTAGGGCAGTGGGAAAAAAGTAATTGTGTTCACTGACACAAATTTAATCTGTTTTACAAAGTTAGGAATTCTGATTTAAAACCCTGTATTTCAGTAAATTTATTCCTCTAACTACAAAAATACATTAAAACGTCACTAATTTGGATGTTTCTCTTGAATGATTTTCATCAAAAATATTTAGTTTTAAAAGGTAAATTTTAAGTTTGCCCAGCAACCTGAGTTCAGTCGAACCAAGTTCTCCATTCTTAGTCATTGCCTATAGGCTCCCAGAGTGACTTAGATCACAGCATCCTTAGTGTCCAATACCTTTTTCACAGCAGCCCAGGTGGGGAGCAATACTGCAGTTTTGTTTATTAAGTATTCAAGTCCAAAGAAATTAATGCTTATTGGTATTCCAACAATATTACAGGCATCTAAAAACTAAAACACACAAACTGAAAACAAATTACTTCATTCTTAATTAGCCACAATTACTTTCTATTGGAATGTGTGCCTACTGGGCACACATTATCAAACCTTGAAATCAGATCGAACACCCTCACCTTCATTCCCTATTTCACATTTACCTTCCCCAGTACTTACTTTTTCTTACAGCGACTACTGAAAAGCAGTTTAGCAAAGATACATCACTGAAAAGAACGTGGGACAATCTGATGTTTCTATTTTAGCGCTATATCATGGAACTCAGTGTAAAAAAAAAAAACAGCGAAAAAACTATAGGTCACTGGGGATGATAATTATCCATCATTTCACTGCAGTATACTTATTTCAGTACAAGACAAACAATGTTATATATGGCGAAACATCAAAGTTAGCAATTCCAATCATTAGTTAGGGGACTCGGGGTGAGTTTCCAAAGCACACCCCACCTGGCCTCTTCTGATTTGCATATTCAATTTTGGTCTTACAAAATCCCAAAGTCAAACACAAAAATTAGAAAGTCAATTCCTGTGTGATGTATTAGTGCATGTAAATGTAAAGTTTTATCCATTAAAAAATTTAAGATTGCAAAACCGTGCACGGCAATTTAGAAGCCACCATTGCAAATTTGGTCTTTGGGGATTTTAAATTCTAGAACTCAAGCATATGTAAGTCTGACTTTGTAAATGGAATAGACTTGTTGCAATGTCATATTTTTCTGGAGAATCATCAAGGTGAAAAGTTGCTTAGCCTCTTAAATTAATAGAAATTTATGAATTATCCAGGAACTATGTACTGTATCACAACATTATAAAACCTTACAATGAATTATATTTTCAGAAATAGACTCGTTCTTTATCTAGTAAGCTCAGACTAGACCTGCTTTCGAACATTTATAAACTTTCAGTTGCTTCATTGAGAATTACCTATTTATATCTAGCAAAATCCTTGGGGAAGGTCAATCTAGCCTCCCACACAAAGTTCAGAACTTGTTAAAGCAGATAATAAAACTGAAAAGTCTCAACTGCCACAACATAGTTAGAATTTAATGATAAATCATTAAACCAGCTTTATTTAAATGTAACTATATGGAATGATCGACAACATTCATTCGTGGGACAGATTTCTACAGAAGCAGAATTTTTTGTTTGTTCGTTTGACTTTGGACTGTTTCACAGCTTTCTACTGGGCATTTAAAATGTTACTTAACTCTCATATATTAGACAGTATGCATTCAATTAAGTTTGTAAAATCTATCATACTTTAATTAAACACTACTAGATGTAATACTCTAGAACATAGGCATTCACTAAATATTGTCTGAATTTTACCTCTCCCCATACTTTCTGCCTCCTGACATTTTCTGTAAATTTTCAGATTAATACTTCAATTTTGCTTGTACAGGTGTAATGATTACAAGTTCTTAAGATTCTTAGGGTATAGCTTTTATATTTCACATCTTATTTAGTTAAAATAAGAACTGGATAGAAATTTCTCATTAATGTTCAATTTCTTACCTTAAGAACTTCAAAGAATTGGACATGTTTTCAAAAATTGACTTAGTGTCAAATAGGGCAAATTCAGCATCAAAGTGTACTTTGTTCAAATCACTACTGTTTCTTGACATTAGAGGCCAAAATATATTAGCCACATTCAGAATCCATCACCATGCTTCATGGACATTCTTTTTTAACTTTGGTGTCTGTAGAGAGTAAAGATTCTAATTTGTCTTTTAGATGTTATTAGCTACAATCTTGAGTTTTCAAAAATGTTTCATTGAGTTATTATGCCATAAGGTAATAAATTTGACATGTCTTTTTAAAATAGACAGTTAATACTTTTAAAAGAAAGCTGTATTTTTAAAGCTCCAGTGCCCTCAGTAGAATCATACTCGTTTGCACTAGGGTCAAATCATAAAAGACAATTTCCCACTTCAAGTGATCTGAATTCATTCCCTGTTTTAAATTGTAGGCAATTTTCATCTTTTTTTTTTCTTGCTCATAAAATAAAGTTGCCTAATGTTTTTTTTTAAAATGCGATGCAATATGTCTCTCTTTCAAGATAGCAATTCTCCCTTCCTCAGAGTCAGACTTACTTAGCTGGGCTCTACATTCTCTATAATTTCTACCTGTCTCTCACTCTAAACTAGAAGGGTGCATAATGACTATCAGTTGAAATGCCCTCAGTCTCTTTTTTTACTTTCATTCCCCCCGCCCCCAGATTTTCAAGGTGCTGGCTATTTGCATCTGCAAGTTTTACAGCCTGTGAAATGTAAACATACTCAGAGAACAAAAGTTTCCTCAAAGTTGTCAAAATGGCAACCACAGATACAGCACCTCTCAAGTCAAATGAAATTTTCTCATGGTATTTGACAGACATTGTCTGTCATTATATCACTTCTACTTGCTTTTTGTAGAGCTGTGCAATGAATAGATTTGGCATTTCTTTATTTTTACCCTTTCCAACAGTTTATTCTATAGACATTATTCTCTTGAGAGTCATTATTACCTATTTTTTAAAACACGCTTTTCAGCTGAATGTCTCATTTCAGTACTATTTACTGTTACCAAATTTGGTGCTGCAAGTTTTTCCCCTCAGTATGCAGTGTTCTGATATAAAAGTGAAGCTTCTAGTTGTGACATGCCAACACAGGGTAGATTCATCTTATTTTGAAAGCTTCTAATTTGCTCAGAAGCAAGAATGTCTCAATCACACGAAGATGAAATATGAATGGAATTGGCTGGTTTTCCTATAAGTAGGAATTTCAAAGGACTCTGCAGTTCTTAATTCTTATACTAAAAGAACACTGAACAACATCTTTATGTGTCTTTTCTTGTCAAGATGCCTTTGGAAATATTATTGGCTTAATAGCATTTCTGTAACTTGATTTCATTTGCCAAGTTGAGATTAAAAAGTAAAATAAAAATATAAATCATAAACCCTTTTCTTTAGGTAAGTGAGATATGGTAAGAACTTTGATTTTGTTTGATCTATTACATGGAAAGCAAATAAGAAGAGAATATTTATTTTTATGGAAACAGAAAACAGGATTATCATATTCTTTTAATAAAAAAATAGCAGAAACTCTGGGCTGGATATTCCACTAGTTAAGCCTGCAGGTACTGGAGGCTTTGATTCAAATCCTGACTCTTCCACTTATTAGGTATGTGACCTTGGGCAGCCTATTTAAATTCTCTAGGACTCAGAAGCAATAAGATAATTATAGTAGATACTTTAGCCTCATGGGGTTGCAGTAAAGATTAAACAATACACTACATGTAAAGTGCTTAGAACACAGCTGCAAATTATTGTTACTCTCATGAAAAATTTAAAGAATAGATATAAATATGATTTTAGCAGTGGAAATAATCATTTAATAATTGATTAAATAATCAATCACAAGTTACTGATTGGATAACTATTATATAGAAGACACCATGTCTTGCATTTGGATGTTAGGGAGATGGACAAGTTATGACTGGGAAAATATGAAACATACCCAAAAGACTTTACGAATAAAAGCTAACAATATGTACTATTTAGAAGATAAGCTCTGGGTCAGACTAGCTGGGTTCTAATCCAAACTCTGATACTTGTGAGCTTTATGACTTTGGGTAAAACACTAAATTCCCACTGTCTCTCATATTCATCATCTATCAAATGGGGATGATAATAATAATAATAATAACAATGATATACAGCTCATTGGGGTTACTGTGAGCATATAATACCAAGTATTGATGTAGATCATAATTGTTATGCAGTTCAACAGATAAAAGATGGCTTAAATTTGGTGGATATAGAAAGACTTCATAAAAGATGGTAGATTATATTAGGATATTAAAGAATACAGTGGAGATGAAGTAGGCAAAGAAAGTTGTATAGGAGTGGGAAAAGATTATTCTAAAAAAAACAACGGGGGAAGACTTCTGGTTTCCAGTCCGGCATGTAAGGAGCTTCGAAAGCATCCGTTTCATCTTCACAGCAACAAAAACTCAAAAAACTCTTCTTAGATCCTTCAGAGAATAGAGATCACAGGGGAAACTGCCGCCCCAAAACTGAAGAGACAACAGGCAGATATAGACAGTGATAACTTAGCAAAACAGAAACCTGGGGAAAGGAACGGTGGCTGGAGCCTGTACTGGGTGAGGAAAAGGTAAACTGTAATTAACAAACTGCTGGAAGCTCAGTGTGGGAAAGCTGGAGGGATATGAACTCCAGGGGGACCAGTCTTAGGGGCACCCCAACAATGTTACTTCCAGGAGCCCTACCAAGTTCTCACGGTGAAGACTGGAGAGAAAAATCTCTGTTTCTTACAGGGAGAGGGGAAAAAGTAGCCATTTGGAAGTGTGCCTAATTTTCTTGGCAAATTCTAGATTTCCTATCTCACCTAAGGGGTCTGGGGTGGGGTGGGGTCGGGTAGAGTGAGAGTAGTCACAGTGAAAGGACGCAGACTCACTAGAAGACTGAGCTCAAACCGTAGGACTGTAGAATGCGTCCATTCCCCTGACCTTACACTCAGCACCTTTCCACCCCATCATCACATCTGTAGGGCTCCGACATACTAACAGGGAACTGTACTGAAAGAGCATCATCTCTTAGACCTTATTTAAGAAGTTTGGGGCACGAAGATACAAGGGAGACAAAAACAAGGACACCAGAGGAAACTTTACCTTCTGTCATCTACAGCTGCAGTAACTAGTAAACACAACCTTACTCCTAGCCAGATAAACAAAAAACCTTATACTACAGGCCTGCTTACCTTGATTCCTTCAAACCAATTCATCATGTTCACCATTGACACAAAATTACAGGTCATACTAAAAAAATGATATGGCCCAAAGTTGACATTTATAATACCCAAAGCATATTTGAGGGACAAGAACACAGTTTGTAGAAGAATAATAGATGAAATCAGAAATGCAATTTGGGAAAGGACATAGGAAGACTTTAAAGCCAGTTAAAAGGCAATGAAGAGCTTCTGATGATTTGGAGACCAGGAGTCATTATTTAGGGATATTAACCCTGCATCAATGTGAAGAGTGGCCTGGTTTAGGAGAATATTTGCATGGAGATGAGTTGCCTTGACATGTGCAATAGCCCAGGAGTTAACTAAGATGACAGAGGTGGAGATGCAAAGAAAGAAAAGGATATAAGTCGAGAATGAAGAGGTGACAATTTGCAAATCAGAGAGAATTAACTGTGTTGATGATAATGTCAATAACTGAAATAATAAAATCAGGAGTAGGAGATTCTTTCTTTTTTTTCTTTTAAACATCTTTATTGGAGTATAATTGCTTTACAATGGTGTGTTAGTTTCTGCTCTATAACAAAGTGAATCAGCTATACATATACATATATCCCCATATCTCCTCCCTCTTGCGTCTCCCTCCCACCCTCCCTATCCCACCCCTCTAGGTGGTCACAAAGCACCGAGCTGATCTCCCTGTGCTATGCGGCTGCTTCCCACTAGCTATCTATTTTACATTTGGTAGTGTATATATGTTCATGCCACTCTCTTACTTCGTCCCAGCTTACCCTTCCCCCTCCCCGTGTCCTAAAGTCTGTTCTCTACATGAGTCTTTATTCCTGTCCTGCCCCTAGGTTCTTCAGAACCTTTTTTTTTTTTTTTTTAGATTCCATATATATGTGTTAGCATATGGTATTTGTTTTTCTCTTTCTGACTTACTTCACTCTGTATGACAGACTCTAGGTCCATCTACCTCACTACAAATAACTCAATTTCATTTATTTTATGGGAGATTCTTTCTTAAAGGAAGGTAAGTATGAGTCTGAATATGTGACTTGGAGATACTGGCAATTGAAAATATGGGACGAGGTTGTGGAAATAAGGGCTACATAAATGCAGGAATGAGCAAATTTTGAGCACTGAGAGAATAAAATCTCTAAGTAAGAGAAATATGTAGGAAAAGACATAAAAAGATCAAAGTCAGAATATTGGGTGAGACTCACAATTAGGTCTTAGAAGGAGAAAGAAAAAGCACAAAATATGAATATAACATTAGGGGAAAAACCACAGTCCACTGTACTGAAAACACAGGTGAACACTTCAAGAAGGTTGGATTGATCAAATGCAGCATTAGAAGAATCAGGTCATTATGATTCTGAAACCAATAAAGTCCTCAAAGACAGCTAGAATACAAGCTCCATGAGGGTCAGGAATGTCTTTGATAAACAATTGTCTCTACAGTTTTGCATCAGTGACCAAAAGTCAGTGACCAATAATTATGTGCTGAAGAAATAATATTTTTGCAGAAGACAGATTGTAGGGAGTCAAAGAAGATGTGTGTAGTGAGGTAGGGGATACAAACAATGTGTGGGAAATGGTAATTGGAGATTAACAAAATAAAAAACAATAATACTTAGATGGGAAACAAAGTTAAGGTTAGGTAGTTAGGTATTTCATTTTGTTTGTTTGTTTTTTTAGGTAAGAGAGAATTGTGATGCTTGAAGGCACAAAGTAGTGATAAAGAGGCAATTTAAGGACACACAAAAAAGGAAGTAAATACAAGGAGGCAAGGTTCTGAGAAGATAGAAAGGGAGAAGCTTAATGGTTCATTATTTATTGAGAAATAAAGTCTGTAAATAAATATGCATTTAGTAAATTCCTTTTAGAGAAACAATGATTCCTGGATACTTGTAAAATGATAACTAACCTGAAAGATTTCAGATTATTTATTCAGGGTTTAATCTTGCCCTACAGGATTCTAAAAGAATTGCTTCATTCACATGCCTTTCACTGAACACCATGTCTCACAGATGATACCTCCTGGCATTTCAAAAAAAAGAAAGCATCATCTGGGTCCGACCTGAAACAATTATTAAGTATTCCTGGAAGTATTTTAAGTGAACACAGACAAAACAAAGACAAAGAAAAGAAAAACAGAAATTAAGATTTTGTTTCTCCCCAGAGGCAGAAAAACGTTGATATAAATTGGTTGGGGTATTGATTCAAATGGTACATGTGTGGACTTCCCTGGTGGTGCAGTGGTTAAGAATCTGCCTGCCAATGAAGGGGACACAGGTTCGAGCCCTGGTCTGGGAAGATCCCACATGCCGCAGATCAACTTAAGCCCGTGCGCCACAACTACTGAGCTTGCGTTCTAGAGCCCACGTGCCACAACTACGGAAGCCCACGCGCCTAGAACCGTGCTTCACAACAAGAGAAGCCACTTCAATGAGAAGCTCACGCACCACAACGAAGAGTAGCTCCGCTCGCCGCAATTAGAGAAAGCCCACGTGCAGCAACAAAGACCCAACGCAGCCATAAATAAATAAATTAAATAAATAAATAAATAAATAAAACAAAAATGATACATGTGGATGATTGGTAGTGGTTCAAGGTTTGACACCAGCATTGCTTTTTGGCAACAAAATGGAGATCACTGTCAGATCATGAGAGTTTTTGAAGACACATAGAGGACTTATAGATGATATGGGCTTGTTCTTGCTGTCTAAACATCACCAAAGTCGAGTTTACCCTTTGTCTCAGAGTAAAATAAGGAAAAGAGGAATAACCCTGGCTTAACCATTCACTTCATGAAGAGAATTGCCCTTGTTTTCTCACTTCATGAAGATGAAGTGAGAAAGAGAATTGTTAATTGTTAACCACAAACAAATGATGAGTGTCATTCATTGCCTTTTTGCAATGGTTTAGAGAAATCTAAACCTGCAAGACATATTCTGAGATTTAGCAGCCAAAAAAGTCTCCTTGTTTTTTTTCCTTGGCATTGCTGTATATTTGGAGTGGAATGTTTGTAGTTCTAAAAAGTAACACAAGACAAAGAGAGTAGAAATGATACTGAACTGTGGTAAGAAAATGGCAACTAGAGTCAATAAGAAATATAGAAAAAAATACTTGTTTGCTTTGAGCTATTTTATACTGATAAAATGCCGTCTGCCAACATTTTTGTGTTTTAGAAGAGAAACTACTGAGTATTCTTCACTTATCTGATCAACACATTTTACATTTCAGGAGGTTTTGAGAATGTCATGTTAAGCCTTAGAGACTAAGGGTTACAAATGTAGGCTTTTGCTTTAGAGAGACATGGGTCCCAGTGCTGGATTCCACAAGTGTCTTCTGTGTGGCTGGGGGCAAGTTATTTATTCTCCCTGTGCACCCATTTCCTCTGCTGTAAAACTTCAAGGTATTGTGAGGATTAAACAAGAAAGCCAGAAGAAAGCCAGGGACCTGGTGATCGGCACTCAGTGAATACCAGCTACATGGACACGACAATTTTTGACAACAAGACTTGTTCTATTTAGTTACATTTAACAATTATCAATTTTTAGTAGTAAAAAGAAATAAATGATAACAATAAAAAACCTCTCTTCATCTGCACTGTATGAAAGTAGACTCTTTAGTACTCTCTCATTCTAAAGTATATAATTACTGAATTAATACATTTTTAGAAAATATCAGAGCCAAACTACCTTTACAAGATGATATTAAAGGTTACCAAGGGCTTCCCTGGTGGCGCAGTGGTTGAGAATCTGCCTGCCAATGCAGGGGACGCGGGTTCGAGCCCTGGTCTAGGAAGATCCCACATGCCGCGGAGCGACTAGGCCCGTGAGCCACAATTGCTGAGCCTGCGTGTCTGGAGGCTGTGCTCCGCAACGAGAGAGGCCGCGACGGTGAGAGGCCCGCGCACCGCGATGAAGAGTGGCCCCTGCTTGCCGCAACTGGAGAAAGCCCTCGCACAGAAACGAAGACCCAACACAGCCAAAAATAAATAAATAAATAAATAAATAAATAAATAAAAATTAAAAAAAAAATTAAAGGTTACCAAAAGTTATAATTAAGTCAGAAAAATATGTTATGCTATTTATTATTACTCATTTTATCCTAATATTCTATGTCTCCTTTTACCTAATGCTTATATGTTTTGGGGGCATCACGAGAGAAAAGTAAAGGGGAAAGAAAAAGGAGGTACAAGTAGCAGGAAATGAGAAAAAAATACTAATATTCATAATTTACTTACATTCTATAATGCATAACTTGAGCATAAAGAAAAAATATTGACAACGAAAGAAAGTTAGAATAACTACATAAATATTTTGTAGTTATGCTAAACATAAAGGGATCTGTCTAGGCCAAGTCAAAGAAACAGCTCTAAAATTAAGTAGAACAGAGAAAGCTTTCAAAAGAATCTGAGATAAATTCAGAGATCCCACATGATACCAGATCCAGTTATGGGGATAATGCCGTCTAATTCATTGTTAAAGCAGAGCATCCAAAGGAAATCAATTTATACGACCCGTAAAGGCCCAGGTGGCGGCGCTGGCCATGCTGATGATCACGCTGGTGGTCACAGTTGTGGTGATGGTTGCGTTTGAGATTCATGATGCAGTGATTGCCACTATTTTCAACTCAATTCTGTAGTAAGACCAAGTTGTTCCTATTCAAGAAGCTTCAGAATATGGCTGTCTAGTAGTGAAAACCTATAGTGTTGATCTTGTGCAGCCCCATGTATGACCCTGTCTCTTTTTCAGGATCTAATTATCTCATGATAATCCTTTCCCAGGCAGGCAGATGCCCAGTTTTCTTTAGATGACAGTACTCTGATTTTATCCTGGGAGAAAAAGCTACTTCTGTGAGCAGTTGTGTTTGAAACACTGGTCCTGGCAGGGAAATACAAAGGGTGGGGCCAGGTTCCCAGCTCAGCCAGGTGTTCTGAGTGCTGTTCCTCAGTCACTTACTCTCAACAATTCTTCATAACATTTCTCGGTATTTGTAGTAGCTCGGGCTGACATAACAAAATACCACAGACTGGGTGCTTAAACAATAGAGAGTTATTTTCTCACTGTTCGTAAGGAAAGCAACATTCTGCCAACAAAAATTATTGCATTATATAGTACTTAAGAAAACATTTTAAGGTGATCACTGTTCTAGAGGCTCAAAGTCCAAAATCAAGGTGCTGGCAGGGTTGGTTTCTCCTGAGGCCTCTCTGCTTGCTTGCAAATGGCCACCTTCACTGTGGGTTCTCACAGGGCCTTTACGCTATGTAGGTGCCTCCTGGTGTCTCTTCCTCTTTTTATAAGGGCACAAGTTCTACTGGATGAAGGCCCCAAATTTACGACCTCACTTGACCTTAAAACCTCTTTAAAGGCCCTTTCTCCAAATGCAGTCACATTGGGGGTTAGGGCCTCAACATCTGAATTTGGGGGGGGGGGGAACACAATTCTGTCCAGGACAGTGCTTTTGATTTTAATCTTAGAATATTTGTGTAGCTTCCTTGGGAAGATCTGCAGTGAACCATATTTCCCTAGGATGGGATTTCTGCTGTTTTTACTCCATTCTTTCTGATCCCATCAGCTTTTTTTTATTCCCTTCTGGAATACCTCAAACATTTCTGGTCCAAGGATTGGAATTTTTAAAAATGTGTTACAGTACAGTTATTATCTCTTTCTGCATGTGTATGTATGTGTGCATGAGTGTGTGTGGACATGATCAAAGTGAGTGGTCTGATAAACATGTGATCGAGGGCTGGCTTTTGTGTATAACACACCATATCCCTGACCAAGCCTCCACCCTCCCTACTCTATCAGAGACCAGGGTGAGATGCCGATATAATTCTAGAAGGAATAGAGGTTAAGTGGCCCCAGATACGGATGTTAAGGAGATTCAGACAGAGCTGTATAAGGATGAAGGAAGATAGTGATGTCCTGGGAACGGGCTTGGATGAGGCTCCAAACACCAGGGGTTCATTTCTGGCTTGGCTCCTCAGTATACAGGCTCAGAGAAGACCTTTAACTGCTCTTGTTCCTCATCTCTAGTGTAGGAATAATAATATCTGTCCTGTCTGTCCAATAGGAATCACAGTTATCACCCGTTAGCCTGCAGGGCTCTGTCAACCAAGTACCAACTAAGTTCTGTTTGTTGAACACTTAATACTTTAAACTGCTGTCATACACATTAGAGCACTAGTGTCACTAAGATTGTTTGTGGGTACTTTTTGACCCTGGGCTGTGAACACAGAATTGCACAACAGTAAGCATGTGCGTTATATCAGGCAGCATATTCCATTCCAGTTACCTTCCAAACATTTACTTAATTCAGTTCCCAACACATTGTGTGTGGTGTTTAGTAGGCACTCAGGAAATATACGTTGCCTTAATTAATCCAAAATATTTGCAATAAATACAGAAGGAGATAGATCCAGGTCACATGAGGCCTACACAAGTATTCATCAAGTGCTATTCAAGTTTAAATGCTGGAGAGAATATAAAAATAGCAAAAGATGTGACTTCTGCCCTACCGGAGTTTACAACCTAATTGTGGAGATGGTTAATTTATTATAATATTAAAAAGAAAATAAAGTTATGAGGGAAGGGAATAAAAAAGAGACAGCAGCCTTTTGAATTTTACCTCTGTTAATTCATGTCACGCAAATGTCATTCCTGCCATTAAATCCCGTATATACTAAGCCCAAACACTATTTATTCATGTGCAGACTGGAGAGTGGATTAATGCTTGTAGTTTCTCTCTACAACTTTGGCAATGGCTCCAAAAAGACTCATAAATAGGCCTGTGATGGGCACTGAAAATGTCCTCCTTATGTATCTAAGCTTCATCTTGGTAACAATAAGTGAAAAGAGCCATAAATGCAGCTTTAATTAACAGCGATGTTGTGATGCTTAGAAACAGACGGTAGGCTCTTTGAATCTGCTGGCCTTCTCATAAAGAATTTTGTTTTTCCCAGAGGATCAACATTAATTAATGTCCTTATAATCTATTTAGCAGCCCATTGTCTCAGTGATGCCTAAACCAGTTTAGTGAGCCGTAGTGGTGTAGCCAGGATGATATAATCAGAGTGCTTTGAAAAGAGCACTCTGCAAAAATATACTGTCTTGTGTAGTGATTAACAGGGAGGATAATAAAGTATTCTGTCAGAATGATTAGTTTTCCTTATCTGTGGATGACATTACTTGTATACCATATTGCATAAATAACCAGATGGAAAACTTTTCATGTGGTCTTTAATGAACTCACACAAGCTATAAAAGTTCAAAAAAAGAAAATAAACACAACTATTAATAGTCCTTAATTGTTGCATTAAAAGGTATCGATAGATTACTCATGTTTGTCTTTTGGGACAATGTGTGGAAACTTTCTCATGTCCATCGATTATACTTCTACTTTTTTTAAAACTGAGCCTACAATACTTTTTGTCCCATTAGTAGTATTATACAAGCAGACATGCTCGGTAATTTTCAAATATTGTCTTAAGAGAAGGAAAGATTGCTGCAGATGTTATCAAAAGAACCCACCAGCATTTGTTATCTAGATGTTACTGTCTGGATCTTAGTAGGAAATAAATATTGGTTTATTTCTTACAGTTTCTCAAGGAACAGAAACTAATATTTATCCTCAGGGACTATCAGAAAAGTAAAAAAAGTTCCATCTAAATGTATATTGATTACTGTGATGTTTAATATTAGGAAATAATTTAAGAATTTACCATTAGATAATTTTATAAATTATGGTATATCCAACAAGTAGAATACTATGATATAATAAAAACTATGTTGCTAAACATATTTCATAACATAAACTTGTTCACACTATGTTTTTTAAATTACTAAATCAAGTAGAAACTTTCTTTTTATTGGCCAATATGTGCATTAAGAAAGAATGGCAGGATACACAAATATGAAGCTTAAAGGTGGTTATATTACTCTACTGGAACAACTAGGGTTTTCTTTTTTCTGGTTATTTATATTTTTAAAATTTTAGAAAAAGATGTATTACTCAGTAATGTAAAATTGGTGAAAAGAAATACTGAAGAAAAAAATAAATATTAAAAGAGTGAAATACCATAGTTCAGGCTTTTTAAGGAGTAAAACTTAAAAATATCCACCACATTTTCCACACACACATAAATGTGCTACCATCATGTACGTTAGAGTTTCTTTTGAGGTGTGATTCCTGGTTTCAATTATTTTCTTTTATGTTTGGATTTATTCCTCCTCTCCTCTCCTCCAACCTTATCACCCATCCAAGTAATTCATGTTAATAAACGAGTATGTATCCTTTTTCATCCTCTTTTCCACGTTCATGTAGTTATTCTGGAAATATCTAGGTATGGAGTTATACATATGCACAGATGGGGGGGGCAGTCATTGTTTGTTTTAGAAATATTAGATCACACCATATAATCATTTTGCATGTTGCTTTACTCCTTTTAGAATATCTTTTGGAAATCCCTGCAAATCAGCTGTATGGCACTAAACTCTCTTTTTAGTGGCTGCGTGATATTGTGTGTTGTGGATGTAACCAGTTATGTTGGCTGTTCCTCTAGGTTCTCAATTTTGGCCCCTTGGGGATAGTTGTCAATTTCTGAAGCCATCTTGAGTTGTCAGCACCCGGGAGAGGAGTGATGCTGGTATCAAGTGGGCAGAGGCCAGGGATACTGCCAAGCATCACGCAGTGCACAGGGCCGCCGCACAACAATTAATTAGATTACCCGGAACACCACTAGTGTCCAGGCGGAGTCACCCACCAGGCACACTCTGATCTCAGGGTGTTTGGCACTGGCTGTCCCTGGGGCTGGAACACTCTTTCCTTAGGTACCTACCTGTATCACTCTCTCACTTCCGTCAAGTCATTTTTCGAACGGCATTTTCTCAGTGCAGCCTATTCTGACCAGCTTATTTAAATTGCCATCCTCCCCCAACCCATCCCCTGGCCTTCCCGATCCTACTTCCTCTATTCTTTCTTTCCTCTAACTTCTAACAGGCCATATAACTTATTTACTTATTATGTTTATTTATTATTGTTTCCCTCTGTCTAGAATGTGAACTCCACTGTGGCAGTGATTTTTGTCTGTTTTATTCACTAATGTATCCCCAGGACCTAGAACAGTGCCTGGCACTTAATAAATGAACAAATAAAAGAACAAAGGAATGAATAAATGATTGTATGAATGATGCACGTTCATTTTATTTCTCATTTTTTTTCAACTGCAAACAATGCTGACGTAAATATCCTTACACACGTGTACTTATGTCTTGGTCCTTGTATTTCTATGTGGCCAGAATGCTTTCCAAAACAGAAAATTTCCCATAACCATCAATGAGTACCCTTCTGTTCCCCCAACTCCATCTCTCAATCATCTGTAAGTGGCTTTTGAAAATCTCTTCCCATCTGATTATTTTAATTTGCATTTTTCTGATGAGTTGTGAACTTGAGCATCATTTAATATATTTGTTGATTATCTGAATTTGATCATCTGTGAACTGGCTAGGCAAATCTTTCCTGGTTGTTAAAATTGCCATTTCTAATAAGTTTGTGAGAGTTATCTGTATATATAGTCTACCTGTACTATGTAAAGAAAAAAACTTCAAATCTATTATATGCCTGTTGATTTTGTTTATGAAATTTTTAGATCATAGCTATAATTTTATATCTGGGCTTTTGGAAGTTAGATACTGCCTTTAAATTGCACATAGTTTACCCTATGTTTTCTTGGTAAGAGTTTTATTATTTTAATTTGTTACATCTATATCTTTAATCCATCTGGAATATATGTTGTATATGAAATATATAGAAGAAAAACTGGAATTTAATTTCATTTCCTTCCAGGTGGACAACCAGCTATGCCAGCATCATATTAAATAATACAACTTCTTCCCACTGAATTGGCCTTTGTTATATACTAAATCCTCCTAATTACTTACCTAAGTGTCTTGATTTCTGTCCTGTTCCATTAACCTATAACATGGTGTATACTAATCTCATTTTTTTTTTAAGGAAAAAAAACTTGATGAAAGGCAGAAAAAATACAACTTGACAGGTCGAAAGGAATAGAAATATTCAATCTGAAGCTGAATTAGGAAACAGCTTTAAAATGAGAATGAACATCCGTGCTGTAATTGAACATCGTGATATTTTCATGGAATATTTAAATGCTAAAATTACTGTTCTCTTTTCACTGGACATAAAATGGCTGAGCCAATCTTGTATACTTTTTCTATGAAAACTTATTTTAACTCCATATGTTCTTGTTCTTTTTCACTGTTCTATGCCTCAGTTTTTTTGAGGAGGTATTAGCTAGTGTTCTCCAGAGAAACAGAACCAATACGATGTTGTGTAAATATAGCCAGGCATTTATTATAGGAACTGGCTCATGTGATTATGGAGGCTGACAAGCCCCACATTTGCAGTGTGGGCTGGCAGGCTGGAGACCCAAGAAAGCCAACAGGGCAGATAAAGTCCAAAGGCAGGCTGTTGGTGAGTTACCTCTTGCTCAGGGAGGCTGGTCTTTTTCGTTCTATTCAGGTCTTCAACTGATTGGATGAGGCCCACCCACATTATGGAGGGTGATCTGCTCCAAGTTCACCAATTTAAATGTTAACCTCACCCAAAAACACCCTCCAAGTTGACACTTAAAATTCACCATCACAAATATTTAAGATTATTTTTTATCCCAAAGAAAAGCTAGATTTTATCCCTAAGAGAAGTTTTGTCCCTAAGAAAAGTTATCACTGAAAAAAGTTATTTTTAATTCCTAAGAAAGTTAGATTCCTAAGAAAAGTGCTGAGTATCAGGCAAGATTTCAGGGTAAAAGTAAACAAGAATACAAGCTTCCTTCTACTCTGACTCTATTAATTGGAAAACCATTTAAGATTACATTGATCTCATGTCACAGGCAGGAAGCAAAACTTGTTCAGAGTTTGCTGATGCTCATTCTTTTTATCACCACTTACCTTTTAAATCTCTGCCCCTGTACTTCAGAGGGTCTGGAATGAAATTGGTGGCAAGCTAGCGATCATCGTGGCAGCATGCCAACTGTACACCTTTGCCTACTGCATGCATTAATCTGAATGTTCCCTACATGTCCCTGCCCCAACTGGGGACTTTAAGGCCACCTTTAGGGTAGGGTACATAAAATCTGTGAGTCTCTTAAATAGAGTCATTGATTTCCTTGTTGTAGCAATATCAGTTCTAGGTCTATTAAATAATTCAGGGGTTACATGGAAGGAACTAACTCTCTTTTCATAAAGGCTATTGAGCTCTACCCCCACAAAGACATAAGGAAGGTGCTCTGACATTCACTCAAATAGTTAAAGCAAATTTCCAGCCCAGTGAACTACATCTATCTGACTATCTCTATTGCATTTACCTGGTGTGTGATCAAGGTCTGGACTCAATGCTTCAGTAGGAATTCTGCTGCCAATGACCCAATCCAAGTCATCTTGAGAGTCTTGAGTAAGACTGCAAGCTGTGGTCCAGCTTCCTGAAGTTATTTCAAAATTGCAGCTTCCTGTTGTGTTTGTATACTGGCCTAAGGAAACAAAAATATTAATGGAATGTTGTGGAAATGTATGTCACACTTGATATTACACTACATTTGTGATGATTTAAAATTAGTATTTGCATACTCTGTTTATTTAAAAATTTAAAGAACCAGGGTATTTGCACTTATTGGAAATATCAGTTGTACACTGAAACTTTTTTTATCACAGGGTCTAGAAGCAGTGCATGAATACTGTCATTTAGCCATTAAGGATTTACATGGATTGACTAATAACATTTTAGATGATAGATAAAACTGTATCTACACATGAACAATGTACAAAACATTATGATAGATAATTCAGGTCAAATAAATAGATATCTCCAGTTGTCTGGATGTTTAACTCCGTCCCTCTGTCCACTCTGGTGTTTGAACAGCATAGACCATTAGAGAGGAAAAGTCATTAGCTAAAGAAAAGGTGCCTTTGGTAGAAGTAGTAAACCATATAGGATGCAAACTCTCTCAGCATACCATACCCATCACCCACGTACAACATTTCAGAGCCAGTCACTAAATAATGAAAGAAGTTCTCTTCTAAAAGTGTTGATTCATAACTCATTAAAAAATTAAGTTGTTCACAATGAGAAAAATTACTAGATAATAACTGATTGTCTACTACCTAGTCATCTGTGAAAAGTGCCTTCATAATACCCTGATACTGCTTTCATTTTTCTTTAATTTTCTTTTTGCATAGCAGTTATTATTTTTGAGCATTCACTGTAAAAACTGTGTTATAGAGACAGAATGAATTATTGGATGGTTTCATCAGTATGAATCAACTGAGATTGTCATTGACTTTTTTTTTTTTTTTAGAAAGATGAAGTTTGTATTATTTTTAATGTTTCTTCTCTAGATGGTTTCTTGTTCGTAACTTTTTTTTAACATAAAACTATTATTAGCATATATAGAAACTTTGTCAGCAAGGAAAAACTTGCTATTAAAATGGATGCCAAACATTTGGCAAAACAAAGCTTTAATATTTTTATAGAAAATTTTCTGGATCTCTAAGAGTATTTTCATAAAATCTCAGCATTTTACTTCTCTGGCATGATTGCATCTTATCCCTAAAAACTAGAATCGTTTTTAATTATATACATTTCTTTCATTCATTCTACATGACTTATGCTCCATTGGTTTTTATATGCTTATTTATGGGCTCTGTATATCCTTTTTATGCCATGCTTATACATAGGTTTATACCATGCTTATATAATATGGATAAAAGTGAAGAATGTGGTTCTCCAGGTGTTTAGTTAACACAACCGCAAACATGTAGAATCTTCCAATGTTACAAACAAGACAGCCATTGTGTGTTTGTTAGAATGATGTCACACACAGGTTCTATAGTATTTCTGTGTAACTGACTCCCCGACACATAGGCCCTACGATAATTGTTCTTCTTCTATTCTCTGTGACCACTCTTGTCCTTCCTCTTCCACCATATTTAATATATGACTTTATCATTGACTCTAAAGATATCTACACAATCAGGATTCATTCTCTTACATTTCAGCCTCTCTAACTCAAATTATATCACTTTTACTTTTCCCTTTTCTAGGGTTAACCTTGGTTTATGATCTCAACTGCTTACCAAACACTGTTATTAGCATTCCACAGCTGCATTTATTTCGAAGTTATACAACTTTTCCACATCTTTCAATCACACATTCTCTACTAATTCCTTTCTTATATTGCAGAGTTAGCTGGGGTGCCCCTCTTGTTACAAAATTACATAATTTAAAAAAGTCTCACTCTATGTATCTTCACTCATTCTTTCCCATAGCCTTTCATACTTTTGTGCAGATGACCTACAAATCTACAGCTACAATGAAATGCAAGTGTTTATCTACAAATGTTTGTTGAACATTCCACTTGGAATATGCAATTATCATCTCAAAACCAACAAGCCTAAAATGAACTCATCATTTATCCCTCCAAATGGGTTCTTCTTTCTGAGATTATTGATTAATTTCATAGCATGAATCTTCTCTCTCTTTCTAAAGATTCAAACTATGAAGTTATCTTTGATTCTGCATTCTTTATTTCCATATCTAATCTATCACCAACACCTATAGATTACCCTTTCGAGAATTTGTTTAATTCATTCCTTTCTTTGCAGCTCCATAGTCCCTGTTCCAGCTCCATTGGTTCAAGCCCCTGGTTTATGTTAAGAGCCTCTTTCTTTAGTGTAACCTTCATTCTATCAACCTTA
This sequence comes from Balaenoptera borealis, assembly GCF_965194805.1. Lineage (NCBI taxonomy): Eukaryota > Metazoa > Chordata > Mammalia > Artiodactyla > Balaenopteridae > Balaenoptera > Balaenoptera borealis. The sequence goes on along the minus strand of NC_138866.1, from coordinate 169,510,229 downwards.
TACACCCAAACCACATTATTCATCTTTAAGACTGCTCTCATGTTATTTCCCTTGCTCGAAATATTCAGGTGTTCACATTATTTGAAAATGCCCTCAAAACCTCTAGGCTTGAATACAATAACCTTTCTGTTGATGCAATGTTTTTTTAGGCTCAAATCTGTCTTGTCTCCAAAACTGCCTCTACTTCAATGAAATTTTTCAGAAAAATTTCTTTTGAATAAAACTGACTTTTTTTCAACTTTTATGTTGAAGTACTTCTCTCTCTCTTTTTTTGCATATGTTCTCTAGCAATTCGATGTTCATTTGTCAGTCCTTCCTTCCCTCTCTTGTTCAGGACAGAACTGCAGTTTTATCTAGGAATTCACCTTCTTTCACTCAGATATTTGTTTGAAGAGCGAAAAGGCCCCCTGTAACTCCAGAGGCGGCTCATGGTTTATCTAAGCAATCATGATGCGATGTTCAAACTTCCCTTGTCTTGACTGGTTTAAGATAGTCTTGGGATGCTTTTCTAGACAATGAGACTTACTAGGGAAAAGACACCTAGGAAAAGGTTTCTTTATTCTTAAAAATAAATCAAAAGGAAGAAAACCTATTTGTCCTTTCTCAGGATATCATTGCAAAGATGCGATGCTTGGGACTAAAGAGATTCTATGGGGAGCTGACTTTATAAGAAAATCCATTATCTGAAGATGGCAGAACATAAAGAATGAAGGAGGGCATATAGTTCTATACGTTTGATGACAAAAGCTACTAAATTAACCAACTCTAGAGCTCCCTTGCTTTTGGACTTCTTGCTATTTGAGCTAATACATTTTCCTTATTGTCTGTATCAGTTAGAGATGCATTTAGTTTCAAGTAACTGAAAACCCAAATAATAGTAGCTTAAACAGCTACTATTCATTTATCTCAATTAACAATATGTCAGGAAGGTGTCAGTTTAAGGTTGGCATTGTGACTGTGGTTCAAATGTGTAGTTGTGAAGCGCGTATTTTCCATCTTTCCTTTCTGTCATCTTGTCACCCTCAGGCTCATTCATGGTTGCAAGATGATGCGGCACCTTCCAGCATTGAAAAGTTCACATATTCAAGGCATTGAAAGGAATGGGAAGAGGAAAGAAGAAAAAAGCGTTTTCCTATTCTGGTGCTTTTTCTTTTTTAAAGGGATTCCTTTCCCAAATTCCCACGTATATCTCACTGGCGGGTGAGTGCTCAAGGGCGGCTACAAAGAAGTTTGGAGAAGATGGTACCTGTGGTTAGTCATAACGTTGCCCTGGATAAAACTGCAGTTTTGTTTCTAAGGAACAAAAAGAAATGGACAGGCAACAAGCAGGGACTGCTATGATGTCTACACCTGTCAAGGTTGGAATTTCTGTTACAAGTGTATTAATTAATGTATCTTCTCCATCCCATCTAGCAAATAATACTCTTTCTTGAATGTCCAACTTATGTACTATCTTTCTCTTTCCAGATCATGTCAGTTCTCAGGGTCTGTGTGTGTGTTTTATAACAGTAATCACAGTTATTACTATTCATATGGCAACTTATTACTTCTTTATTTTGCACTGCCACCTTAATTGTTGCTTACCATTGAATTACTGTAAACATTTCCATGTGATCAGGTATTATTATTGAACTGCATTATATAAGCCGTGATTCCATACTAATTACTGAATGATAGATGATATGAAGACTTTGTAATATTAATATTTCTTGATGATTAATATGTATCAGTATTTTCAAAATGGCTATTGCTTTAGAAAAAATATTTTCCAAATTGTGATCTTTATTATGATCCCTTGAATGGATTCAAAGTATTACTAACACTGTTTTAAACGACTGGCATTTTTCCACTGGTACAATATTCAGCCATATTGTTGTAGGTCAGTATAAATATTAATCAACTCAGTTATATTAAAGAGATGGCTCTGTAATTGATTATTTTTAATTCTCACATCCACATAGCAACCTTATTTTGCCATACCATGATACATAACATAGAACTATTAAACAGTTTCTCCTCATTGTGAAATGCCTTCTTGGAAAGCTGCACTGAGAAGGATTTTGGAGAATCTGGGTACAGTGGGGAAGAGTGACATGACTGACTAATGATGTTTATCACTGTAAGATGCAGGAGGGAAAGTACCCATCCCATTCTGTGCATTCCTAGCCTAGAATACAAGGCACACTTACTACATGTTTTAGGCAATAATTTCCTCCAAGAAAAAAGCATATTTTCTAACTTAACTGTTTCTTTTAAAAAGAATTGATCTTATTTGTTATCAACCATGCATTTTTGCAACAAGAGGTAGCGATGCAAAAGAAGATTTTATCTTTGCTCATAACCTAAGGTAAAAATTTAGTCATGAGGAATAGCTGCATTTATTGTCTGATAAGTATAAAGGACATGTAAATAAGGCATTCACAGTGACTGACAAATTTCAAGAGAATATAAAAATAATGGCATGGAAGAAGCTAACATTAATCCTGGAAGACTGAACAAATATATTCTTTACATTATTTCATTTAATTCTCAAAGCACTCTGTATGTTATTATATGTACTATATAGATAAGGAAATAGAGCCTCTGAAAATTTAAATAATTGCCCAACAAATGATGGTCAAAGTCAAAACGAAGACTTCAGTTTAATAACCCAAAGGTCAATTGTTTCCTTATATTTCCCCAAAGGTCACTTTGAAAATGTTGAAATTTATTTCATTATCCACAATAGATTCTCTGCCTGCAGGAATCCAGTCCTGATGCCTCCAATATATCCAAAAGACCATCAATATAAAATATTGATGGAGTCAATTTGCAGCATCAATAAGTCACCTGTATATCTCTGTGTGCTGTGCAATGTTCCTGTTGGAGATGAACAAAATCTATCAAGAAGTTTTAAGAAAAGTGATTATTTCATTTGTCAACATATTGCTTTTATTTTAATAAATTCAAATACTTCTTGCAGTTGTCCATCAAAGTCATGGGTAACACGAACAGACATGGATATGTAACTGACTTCAGTTTCTGATAATCAAAACTGCCTTTGTGTGTTTTATGTCAATACCTCAAATAGCTGTGGGGAAAAATAAAAATCATATAAGGTACTCTGAGAAGAAAAATGAGTGAAGCAAAAAGAACATGGGCAGCATTCACATTTGAAAAACCAAAACACCTGTAACTCTTTCTGATGTTTTTAGGTCTATTTTTATATTTCATATACAGATGTACATACACACACACTTATTTTTCTTCATATGTACTCCCCACATAAGCTGTGATAACCTTATTCCTGATAGCACTTGTTACACTTAAAAAATAATCAGGAATCTTTTCATTTACTAACTACCTTTTCAAAAAGCAAAGAACATTATATTTAATACACTTTTCCCTCTAGTTTTTTTTTTTCCACAGTAGAAAGTGAATTTCTGAAGCCTAACACAATGTGTTGTTCATTTTTATACACCCAATGTTTAGAAAGTTGTTCCTAGCCCTACTAGGAATAGGAATAAACGGAAGAGTATAATTTTTATATAAACATTTTCAATATATGTACATTTTTACATGAGAGGAAGATATTTACTGTCTGTAATAAGTTTTCTACATGCATGTGATAGCTGTTCTTCTCACCCCACTGGATTATGTATGTCAATGCCATCATATTCAAATTATTTTTTCTTTAGAACCTTCATAAATCTGGCCAACTTTCTAATGCTTTACTGGTGATTATTAAATGCTCTATTTGTTATGTCTTGTGGGGAAAATGGTGATTTCAAAATGCTTCAGAGCATTGTTTTAGAACTCTACTGAAATCAATTCCTAACAGTCAATATAAAAATATGTATATTTTTGGTGCACTTAAAAGAAGCTAGAAATAACACTAGAAAGTATTATTTAATGTATTATAAATTTCATTTGAGAATATATATATTATAAAGGAAATAAATATTTTATGAAATTAAGATTATAATACTGTAGTATTCATAATACAGTTAAAAAAAGTGCCAGTCATTTTCACTTTCTTTTATGCTTGACTTAAAATTAAAAGAGGGGATGAATGTTGAGGATAATACGTTAAGTAAAATAAGCCGGTCACAAAAAGGCAAACACTGTGATTCCACTTACATGAGGCACCTAGACTTGTCAAATGCATAGAAACAGAAAGTAGAATGGTGGTTGTCAGGGGCTGGGGGATGGGGAGAATGGAGGGTTCTTGTTTAATTGGTACAGAGTTTCAATTTTTCAAGATAAAAAAAGTTCTGGATATGGGTTCTGGATGCCCTCTAAGGGAAAAACCTTTCTGATGACACTCATGCAAGCTGGCATCAGTGTGACGCTGTGGTGTTGGCTGCACAACGATGCAAATATACTTAATGCCACTGAGCTGCACAGTTACAAAGGTTAGAATAGTAAATTTTATGTTATGTATATTTTATGTATACTTTACCACAATTTAAAAAAAATAGCGAATGCAAGAAAGAGAAATGAACACTTCAGAAGCAAACATCCCGAGGAATAAAAATAATACTGAGCTAAAAATAAACATTTAAACGTGCCTTGTGTAGTACGCCTTCCCTGTGCATGTGTGATATTTTCCCACTGAGAAATGGAGTCTATTCCCTTCCTCTCTTTGAATCTACGCTAGACTTTGTTATTTGAATGACCATTAGGAAGAGCCAGGAGGGACATTCTGGAACTTCTGAGGCTAAGTCATACAAACTCTTTGCTATTTTTCCTCAGGCTCTTGGAACTTTCTGTGAATGAACAATGTTGCCTGCCACGTCAGTAAACAAAGGACATTGTAGCCGTCAGCCACTACCACTGCCCTGAGGGAACTCAGGGCAGAAACAACAGGATGCCATCAAGCCCTCAGTCATTGCAGCCACCCGCAACGGTGCACCCTGAGGGGACTTAGGATGGGAAAACCCTGGATGCTGGCCCTAGATAGCTAAGGTGTATAGCAAAGGAATGACTTCACTGAGCACAGGTTCTTGCATCTTCCCAAACACAGAAAAGCACTGAACTCCTTAACTTGAGATATCTGGTTTTCTTTAATTAACAGTAATCTTTTGATGTTTGGGCTCCCTGGTCTTTGCTGCAAAACTCCTGTATATCCTGGCTCCCCTCCCCTACCTCTTGGGAGCAGTCCCTCAGCGGGATCTGAGAGGCTGCCTCCTGGGCTTAAGTCCTCAGAAAGTCTGCCAATAAAACATACTTCTTAACTTTTACGTTGTGCATTCTTTTACAGGTGACACATGGTAAAAGCCAATCCCATGTAAGATGTCTGACTAACCTGTGATAGCCCAAGCCACAGGGATTGCCCTGGAGGTTGATTTCATGTTGATCCAGACAGAGAAACCAAAGAGTACACATGTGCCAAACATGTAGGGGATAAAGGCATCTTGGAAGTGATCCTCCAGGTCCAGCTGTACCAGTTTGAGCCATGTGGATCAGAGACAAGCTGCCTAGCCGATTTCTTCCTGAATGAATGATCCACAAAATTGCAAGCAAAATGAAACTTGTTTAGGCCACTAACTCTTAGGGTAGTTTGTTATGCTGCAAACATTAACGGCAACAGGCAGCCTGTATGGTATCAAGATTCCATATGAATGCTCATCAGTACGATATATGAAAAAAAATTCTTTGGATTTAAATATGTGTTCATATTTAAAAATTACACACTTGGCTTTATACATGAATTTTAAAATCATTTGAATCAAAGTTTGAACAAAAAAACCAAAGTGGTTCTTGTATTCCTCTTTTTCCAGGGCAATGTAATTATTAAAATTAATCATTAAACTAGTATTTATTCAAAGTGTTCTTTTTTCACCTCATCTATAAAATCAGTTATTTTGGGGGGAAAAAGGAATGGAATCAGTAATGAGAACTGATGAAGAAATGTAGGCTCTGCTAGTTCAGTTTCTGCCAATTTTAACCCTGACTCTGCACACGGTTCTATATAATGACATGATGGGAAATTTTGGTAACATGATTTGCTATACATTTGTTGCAGTTTTTAGTCTGGGGGTAAAAAGGATGGAAGGGCTGCCATTTAAATATTGGCATAGAGAAGTTGGAAAAATGTTTTGTCTATTCTAAATCTACTCTGGTGCATGAAAAGAACATTTCTTCTCAGTCATCAATGCCAGTAAGTTACTCTGCTAATAAAGTGAAAATCTGTGCTGAACTCGCAGCGTTACAACAGACAAATACACTTACCACAGTGAGCTTCATCAGACCTATCAGAGCAGTCGGGTTGATAGTCACAAACCTGGTGGGATGCAATACACTTCTTGTTGTGGCACAAGAAATCAGTGGCTTCTGGGCAAATCTCAGAAGTCTCTCCCACTGTGGGGAAAACAAAATAACAAACACAAACATCATTTGGTGATACCGGCATCAAATTTGAATACTCCTTTTAGTTCCCACACTATTAGATAAGTTAAAGATTTTAATTGTTGTCCAAGGTAGACTTGTAGACAACTCCCCATCTCAGTCCCACCTGGAACTGTTCAGCAAGTAACATAGATTGTACTTCCAAAATATCTTTTAATCAGTCAAGGGCTGACCATAAACCCAAACTCCCAATCAAGGCATTAAAAATAGTTTGGTTTTTGGCTCCAGCTTAGTTTTCCAGGCTCATTTTCTGCAACTCTTCTCTTAAGCACCTGCAGGTAAACTATATCCTAGGACTGAGGGCTTCACAAATATGCCACTTGGTCTGCATTTTGCCACGTGTTCACAAATGCTGCTTCCTTTACCTGTACTGACCATTCATTCCCACTTGTGGTCTTGGTGGTCTGTTCAACCTTAGGACTCAAGGAAACAACTTCTCTCTCTACCCTTGTCTTGCCTTTCTCTTTGCCATCCAAGCCTCTGGTCGGACACTCCCTATTTCATGCTGTCTAAGGATACTTTTATTCCTATATTAAATGCTTACCACCTCGTATAAGAGCTGTTTACACTTCTGTCTGTCCTCCCAGACTCTAAGCTCCTTCAACACAGGAGTTTTTGCTGTGTTTTCTTGGGCCTAACACAGCACCTAATAATACAATTTGTGCTTTATAAATGCTGGTTACAATAACTGAAGGCATAATGGTTTCATCTAAAGGGGGCTTAGAAAAGCAAATTGACACAGAATTTTCAAAGCAATTCACGTGTTGGCATATCATTTCAACTGATATGAAGTCTAATCATTTCAACTGATATGAAGTCTAATGATAACATTTTATAGCTTCAAAGTGATATACATTAAAGGTCTGAAACTATCTTTATCAAATTCAACAAATTAAATAAAGCTCAGCAATTCCTTTGTTACATAGATTAGTATGGGTTCAGGATAGGGTGTCTGCAGTGGGGGCAGGTTACTCAAGGTTAGGGAGTATTTTCATGAAGGAAAATAGTAAAACTCTACAGATTTCATAAAAGTGCATTTCTATAGTCTTTCCATAGTCATCCCCATAATGCAATAGCTAAAACCTCAATAATTTCCAGAAATAATTTACCAGTAAAATGTAGTCTAAATACGAAGATTGAGAGAGGGCATCTAAAAGAACAGCCAATATTTATTAGATCGTGGGTATCAGTAAGGTGAAGAATTAAAGGTCGTGTTCTTTGAGTGATTTAGAAACTTTGCCACATAATTTTAATTAACACTAGTGAGAATTTACAGTTAACCCAGAGAACTATGTGGACATTGTTTAGTATGCAAGTCTATGCATTGGAGATTATTTTATTTTTCTATGCCATAGGCTGTGGAGTCATAAAATTACTCCACAGAGGATATGGGTTTTGACTTATAATCTAAATAATTGGTTCTTTAGTTTAAAAAAAAATGACTGAAATAGACTCCATCTCTAAATGAGGATTATTACCTTAACAATATAGAATAGAAAAACCATGAAGAGGAATCAAGTCAATGCTTTGAATTATAGTAAACTGAGCATAAACCAGAGTATCTATGGTATATGGGTTGCACGAATTAAAAATAAAAAGAGACTGCAATTCTAAGAAAAGTAGATCTTCTTTAAGACAATAATATAGTCAGTCAGACTGCTGTTAGCAAAAACAGCATGGTAAATAGAAGAGGAACATTATTTTAGTGAGAATGTCTTGCATGTGTTTAGCCATTTTCAATTTCGTCATTTAGCCAAAATGATAAAAGTAGTACCTATTAACCTGGTCAACAAATATATGAAATGAAAGATAATCTAACACATACTATAGTTAATGATATGAGAATGGAAAGAGCATTGGTGCTCATAAGCGAGTTGAAGATGACCTGGCTGGCAGAATACGGCACATGAAACAGACTAAATATTTATTTTAGCTTAAAAAATAAAGGTTGACAGAGTCCAAAAGACCTAAAACTAAAACATGATAAATGGAAAAATCCTGGGAAGAAGAAAATGTCTGCAAAATAATGTAGCCATAAGAATCGAATATTTAATCCACTAAAAGCACGAGGAACATATAGGACTAATCCACTGTGGATTTGAATACACTGTCCCCAAAGTTAAAGTGACGTCAGTTGAAAACTCACATTATTCTTCTTTGAAATAGAAGTTACAGTAAAGAAATCCTTGCTCATATAAATTTGTTTTTGGATTAAAACAGCTTTGTGCACAGGATTCATTACATAGAATTAGATATATTCATTTTACAGATTATATTTGTGGGTACACACTAGTTTTATCATCTCCTTCAAGTGATGATATTCAGTATGCTCTGGGATTTCAGACAGTAAATTTCCCGTGGGCACACATTTTTGGCACCTTTATTTCTCATGCAGAATATTACCACATGAAGGACATAAAAGACGTGATAGCAATGGCCAGACTCCCCCTCACTGAAGACCATGTTATTCAGGCTCCTTAGGCTGAAGGAGACTGAATAACCATGACCATGTCATGTCTCCTTAGGCTTCTCTTCACTGTGACAGTTTCTCAGATTTTCCTTGTTTTTGATAACTTTTACAATTTGGACAGTACTGGTCAAGTATTTTGTAGGATTTCTATTGGAATTTGATTTCCCCCCTATAATTTAGGTAGGATTATGGATGTAGGGGAGGAAGACTACAGAAGTAAAGTGTTATTTTCATCACATCATGACCAGGGCACATACTATGACACAACTTGTCACTGTTCATGTTGACCTTGTCTACCTGGCTGATGTAGTTCTTGTCATATTTCTCCACTTTAAAGTTACTTTCTTTTTTCTATCTCTTTAAATACAATATTTCTTTGGAAGGAAGTCACTGTGTGCAGGCCACATACTGGAGTGGAGATCTATGCTTCCCTCCTTGAGGGTAGAGAATCTACATAAATTAGTGTTCTTACATATGGGAGATTGGTCTTTTCTCTCCCATTTATATATTTATTTAGTAATTTATATCAATATGGACTCAAGGATATTTATTATACAATTTGAGTCATAATACAATGCTACTTTATTTTTTTATTGCTCAAATTGGCAAAGGGGAGCTCTTTCAGTTGGCTTCTATGTCCCTTTGACATACTACCATCAATGTAGCCTTTTTTTTTTTTTTGCACACTGCTTTCTGTTCTAACACCATAAGTTGCTTCAGCCTTACCTTGTATTTTTCCCAGCCCAGTCCTAGAATCAGCCATCAGTCATTTCTCTGAGCAGCCCTGGTTCCTTTTATTGGAGAATGCTGTCGAAAACCAAAATCTGGGTACTAGGTTGCCCCCTGCTACTGGGATGTCATTGTTTCTATGCTATGATAACTTGAGGAGTCATGTCATTTTTAAATTACAGAAAATGATCAATTTTATTTCTTCAAGTACTATCTTTCCCTAAGTCTCTGTTTTCTATTTCTGGAACTTTCTTTTTTTTTTTTTTTAACATCTTTATTGGAGTATAATTGCTTTACAATGGTGTGTTACTTTCTGCTTTATAACAAAGTGAATCAGCTATACATATATATATATCCCCATATTTCCTCCCTCTTGCATCTCCCTCCCACCCTCCCTACCCCACCCCTCTAGGTGGTCACAAAGCACCGAGCTGATCTCCCTGTGCTATGTGGCTGCTATTATAAGTGTTAGATTCACTTAGTCTATCTTCAATGTCTCAATTTCTGTTCATATTTTTTTTTCTCTTTACCTTGCTGTGTTGCATTTTGGTGAGTAAGCTCACACTTATTTGATGATTTATCCTTCAGCTGTGCCTCTAATCTGTTTAACTTTTCCATTGATATTTATTTCAGTTATAATTTCTGGAAGTGAAATTTAATTATTTTATTTAGTATCCTGCCTATTTTATTTTATGCTTTCCTTTTTCTGTATTATGATCCCGATAGCATGTGGTCCTAACAGCATAAATTTACACTGGCTTCATGCATTATCCTTGAAGTTTCAGTGGTTCTAGAAATTTTAATATTAATGTGTTATTTTTTTTTATGTTAAATTAGATGTAAATTTTATTCACTGTTTATTTATCTGTTTATTATAATAACTGGTGTAGCACATTACAGGTGATAAGTACATCATAAATAATTTCTTTTTTTTTTTTTTTTTAAACATCTTTATTGAAGTATAATTGCCTTACAATGGTGTGTTAGCTTCTGCTTTATAACAAAGTGAATCAGTTATACATATACAATATGTTCCCATTTCTCTTCCCTCTTGCATCTCCCTCCCTCCCACCCTCCCCATCCCACCCCTCTAGGTGGTCACAAAGCACAGAGCTGATCTCCCTGTGCTATGCAGCTGCTTCCACTAGCTATCTATTTTATGTTTGGTAGTGTATATATGTCCATGACACTCTCTCACTTTGTCACATCTCACCCCTCCCCCTCCCCATATCCTCAAGTCCATTCTCTAGTAGGTCTGTGTTATTTTTGAGTTCTCATTTGCACAGCATGTACTATCCTATATGTGGTATGGCACAAGTTTTAGGGTTTTGGTTTCATGTTGGTAGCTCCTGTTCTGTTTATCTATTTTTCTTTAATTTTTTCCAAGTCCCTGGACAGACAACAAATTTCTCTGGGCTTTCTCTGGAAAGGACCAGGCTTTATGCAAGGGTACATGTCTAGCTCTCCTATTCTGATATAGGGTTAAAACTTCCAGTCTCCAGATACCATTTACTATGTCCAGGTTCCCAAGTCCTTTAAGCCACTGGGAAGTTAGCTTCCATCTATGATCTATGTTTGAGTCCCCCTTTGGTTCTGGAACTGGTATATTTTCTTTTCTTTTTCAAATTTCAGTTTGGAGTATTAATAAGTGCTTTTTAAAGATATTTTTATATGTTTGTAGTGAGTGGGAAGCACATCCTATGATATGATTTTGTTAATTTTTCTGTAGTCTAATTTTCAATATAAATTTAATATTTAAAAACTGTTAAAACCTTATATCATGAATTCTAAAAATAATCTCAAGAAAGTCCCATAAAACAATTTTCTCCAAATCATGCTCCTTATTATAAAAAGAAACCCTCTGAAATTGGCATATATCATTTTCTTTATCTTGTGTTCCTATAAAGGTAAACATATATGAACATTTGAGTGCGTTCATTGAAACAGAAACATAAAGATATATTTGTAGTGGCTAGAAGAGGGAACTTTTTCATAAACATAGTTTCTTTCTGTTTGTTAATATATACATTTTCCTCATCATTTGTCTGTTTTAACTTGTTAAATTATCTTTGGATAGTCTTTATTGTAGGTATGCTTCAAAAGTTTTATCATTCTAAGTAAAAGTTTCCCTCTAGTTAAAGCTGGTAATACTGGACAGTAATATTGATTGATTGCTAGTGGAAAGTCAAAATATGTGTGGCCAATGTATTGATCTGAACCTCCATTCTCATGAAAGCTCTGTAACCTTAGGTAACTCATTTACTATCAATCTCTAAATGAAAACAATGGTAATCACTCTCTCATACAAAGTACTATACCTTTAAATCTAGTGACATCATCCATTTAGTATCTTTACTTATTCATCCTAGAAACATATATTGAACAGTTGTCAGACACCATGGTGGATAGTTCTTACCATCAAAGAATTTATAATCTGGTAGTGAAAACTTATGTGTAAAACAGGCTGTTTAGTGCTGTAATGGAAGATATTTAATGGCTTGCTGTCAGAGGACAACAAAATGTAGCCCTAGTTTGCACTGGTATGTTAATAAATATTTAATACATTTATTCAGTGCTGACCTTTCAAAATGCATATCATGTCAGCTTGTCATGTAGCCAATTAGAAAAAGAGGCCAGACCACTCAACTGAGAAGAAGCAGGTCCTTTATAAAACTCCATTCATTTCAGTTTCCTTATCAAGTACATTTGGCCACATGTTGCAAATACAGAAGATTCAATGTTATCTGAAGAATAACACTTGGGTGAAAAAAAAAAGGGGGGGGGAATAGGCTCAAGAAAAAAATACTTTGGGAAAGATCACGCACCTGAAATCTTCCTTCACAGATGAACTGCTTATTTCACCTGACGGCTCTCTTGTTCTAGAAATAGGATCAGGGGCAAGTTTGCAAATAAAAGGAAATCTCAACACTGCTGATGACTACATATCTCATGACCAGGATTTTTAAATGTCCAGAAAATAACAATAAATACCTTTCATATTTTCTATTCAGGGTGAGCGTTTAAATCTATCTTATGTTAGAAAAATTGCTAGGTTTCAAGAAGGTCACTGCACATATCAGACAACTGAGAGCAACACATCTGAATGTGTAACCTCTGTGAGCTCAGTGACAGCAAAGTACAGTTTGTGCCAAAATTATCAGAACTGTTATCAGAGTTACTGGACCATGTCTTAGAGGATAGCAAGAGCTTAGGAAAATATAAAAAATACAAATCCACTTGTGCTACACAGAGGCAAGGTGTATACAAAGTGGAAAATATCTTAAAGATCAACTTTTCAGCTTTTTAAGCAAAAAGGTGACTTTATAAACTGATTCTATATTTGTTTGAAAGAAAATTATATATGTCAACCTCTCTTTTCAGACATGCAACTCAGATTTTTATCTTTAGCTTTTTTTAGATCTGGATATATTTTAAGTATCTAGTTTTCTAAATCATTAATTTAAAGGTTTAGACAAAAAACCTTTTCAGAAGGTTTACAATGAAGGGAAAGGAAATAATAAGAAAATAAAGCAAAATCAACAAAACTCAGAAGTGATGTATTTGACAATGACCAGTATGCTTTTCCGCTTTAGGAAGCACTTTTAGTGGGTTAGTGATTCAAAAGTCCTCATCCACCCCTCATCCCTTTTCAGGTCCTAATGCTCCATTAAAAGAACGCTTGCTTCGTTTTCTGGTAATTTCCTAACTACCATTTTAAGAGAAATGTTGACCCTTTCCATTCTGGATTTTACTTCTGCATCTGATATACCAAAAATGTCTTCCTTTCTGTGACCCTCAATTCCTTTAGCTCCTGGCCACCATATTCCTACTACTCCATCACATCTTAACCCTCCTTCTCTCTCTTGGCTCTTTTTCCGGTTCAGGTCTTTAATGCCAATGCAGCAAATTGTGACCCTTTGTTCTTCTTTGGGCATCACATTTACCGTCATGATTTTACCTGACATCTGGGGGTTGATGACCTGATATCTACAACCCAATCTGTCCCTTTTCCTGAGTTTAGTCACTTACGATACATTTCCTGCTGGATTTCTCTATAACATATCAGACACACTAAACGTGACCAAAAAATGCACTTTCTTCTCTCTTTTTGCCTCCTACTTTATCTTTCTCTATTTCTTGACTCACACTAAACCTCACAATGCCCATCTGTGGATGGTCCACAGAAGCATAACATCTTTTCTCACCTACTTTGGTCCTGACTCTTGTTTTTACGCCTTCATCCTGTCTCATCCGTGGGGTGGAGATGGCTGGCTGTTTACAACATACACCTTCAAATTTCTACAGCAGATGGTTGTTGCTGGGTAGCAGCTGCTCAGCCAGGCACTTGACTTCTCAACACCGTGTGCAACCAGGTGGGGCCACAAGGGTGAGTTCTAGCCAGTGGAGTGTGAGTGGGGGTGATAGTCACCACTTCCAGGCAAAGCCACACAAACTTCCACGCACAGCTCGCCACGTTCTTTTCCTCTCTCGGCTGGATAGAAACAATGTGATGTTCACTAGGGTGGACCTTGAAGGTCAGAGACTAAAGACCGGCCTGGGTCCTTGAATAAATGCATGAGAAGAGTGGTCCCCCTAATCTGTTCACCTAACTACTGCAAGCTGAATAAGAAATGAACTTGAACTGTGATCTAGCTGTAGCCTCCCCTACTATAACTTGTATACAATGAGGATGATTCTGTTGATGAATATGGTGGCTCTGACTCTTAAGGAGACTAGATTGCATGTCTCATCCTGTTTAAGCACATTACATATATAAACTCATTTAATTCCGAAGATAGCTCCACGAAGCAGGTACTATAATTTTCTGTCTTATTAAAATTACTGAAGGTCACACAACTACTTCATAGCAAAGCCAGAATTCATGCTTTGACTACAGCCTTTACTCAACCAATAAACCCCATTCCTCCTCTCATCCTGCGCAAATATCCAATCCCATAAGCCATAAGTTAAGTGTTACTCTTTCCAAGTCCCATTTATCCATCCAGCTCTGTTGGTGCTCTGGATAATATCAATTATAGCACGTGGTATTGAAATACAGTACACTGATACATTTCCTGTTGGATTTATCCACTATACAACAGAAAACTAGACATGTTTCTTCTGGAAAAAAACGGAAAGAATCCTTAAAGGAAGGAACTATACTGTATTCATTACTACATCCCTAAACCATAGCACAGATACCAGGGACCTTTTGGTGATTAAGTAACATTTGCTGAACTGTGTTTAATTTGTAAAATTGTCTGGACTTTACCACTACAATCAGAATAGGTGGTTAATTAAACATAAAATAAATTCTAAACATGCTATGAGTACTAAGGACTAAGAATTACATTTAATGAATTTAAACTATATTGGGCAAAATCATTCCTATAGAACTTCACAGTTAAAAATGGTTACAAGAAAACTGTCAACTCTTGAAAACTGTTTAGAGGATAAATAGGTTGCAGGATAATTATTGTCACTGCCTAAGATAATTTCTGAGATGTAATATATACTGTGAGCTTGATAGTCTATATAAGCGCAGGTAATGATGCAATTTATTGCTTTCTACACAGACAAGTAGGCCCACGGTGTGTGATGACACAAGACAGAAAGCAAAGATAATCTAAAGAGAAGCGAGGCACAGGAACCTGGAGTATGGAGACAATAAATACTCTTCGTGAGGAAGACGACTTTGGTGTGAGACATAAAATTGTAAGGAAAGAAAAAAACTCACCCAAGGAAATTGTAATCATCATTCACAAGTGGCCCTTTATTAAGGATGTCTGTTTACATGCTGGATTCCAACTCTAACTTGAAGAAGACCCATAATGGATGGACTATGTCATCTGTTTAGACCTAATTAAAATTTTCTAATTGCTGTATTAAGAGGGGAGTACACACTTTGCTCAAGTTTATCTCCATTCCACTGGAGATGAGGTGTAAGAGGAAATTTGCACATCAAAGCACCAATGTCATATATATCTGATAGAAAATGGCACAGGAGGCAAATGCAATTGCTTGTTTAGCTTTTGTCTCAGAATACTATATTTTTCCCTTGCTCAGGTAACTTTTGCATAGAAATTATACAGAAGTACTTGCTGATTTGTTCGAAATATTAATACATAGTAGGGATACAAGCTTATTTAAATATATTTTATAATAAATAGTTGATTCATTTTGACCAAATTGAAAACAACTATTTTTACACATCTTACTACCCAAGTCAGTAATTATCATGTGTGTTTGCTTCATGTTCTCCTACACCTACTATGGAGTGACAGAATAATCATTAAATTGAGAGGCAATAAGCTGTATTTCTGTTCCCACAGTGTCAAACCTCCAAGTAACCTGGAATGAAATCATTCAAACACTCTGGATCCCTAAGGTCTTTCCACTCTAAAGTTCTAGGGGTTTTGGGCCTCCCTGGTGGCGCAGTGGTTGAGAATCTGCCTGCCAATGCAGGGGACACGGGTTCGAGCCCTGGTCTGGGAAGGTCCCACATGCCACGGAGCAACTAGGCCCGTGAGCCACAACTACTGAGCCTGCGCGTCTGGAGCCTGTGCTCCGCAACAAGAGAGGCCGCGACAGTGAGGCCCGCACACCGCGATGAAGAGTGGCCCCCACTTGCCGCAACTAGAGAAAGCCCTTGCACAGAAACGAAGACCCAACACAGCCAAAAATAAGTAAATAAATAAATTAAAGTTCTAGGGGTTTTGAATACTATCTCAAAGACACTTTCTTAGTTAATTCACTAGAAATTCTCTGGTTGCTTTTTAAAAATATAAATGCAAGTACAAAAATGCTGTAACAAGTAATCTAAGATTATTATTTTCAGCCATCCAAAAGCACATTTCTCTTACGAGCTAAAATGTAAGATGAAAATTCCATTAAAATTGTTGGGCATTAAACAGTTAAAAGTTACTCATGTAGAATGTCTCAGCTATAGGCTGCCCCACTCCAATAACTATACTTCCACTAGAATGAAGAAATCAAGAGTTGTATAAAGCCCAAGAGTTTACCAGCATTGATCCTACATAAATAAAATGTGGGAATAACTGGAAAAAACCAAAACACTAACATTTTTACATATAAAATACATAAAAATAATTAGGCAAAAAACTTAGTTTAAGGAGATGGAGAATGTGGAAGTCTGTGTTGAAATGTAGAGACATATTTCTGAAGTGTACATACCTCCCAAGAGCAGATTATGAATCATCTGTGTTTAATGTGTGAGAATATATCACATGGATATAAAACATGAATAGTTAGGGTCTTATAAAATATGTTATAGACTGATGTTCAGAATAAACACAAGGTGAATGAGCTTCCTGGTTCAAGGTGATGACGCAGGCTATGGCAATAGGTCCACCTTTAACATGCATGGGATCTGCAGTGGACACCCCAGTCTGTAGGTACAATCCCATCTTCATCTCCATGGTCATCTCGTAGCTAACCTTGCAGCTCAGGGTATGCGTACCAGCAGTGCAGTCCCTCCATGAGAAGACAGAACTGGGGAAGAGGTGAGGAAAGACCCCTGAAGCCAGCTTGGAGCTGCATGATCAGAGTAATCTGAGATTTAGAACCGGGAACATAGGCTCTGAGTGGGCATGTCCTTTTAGCTCTCAACAGACTCCTTGCCAAATGGGGCGGGGTGTGGCGTGAGGAAGAACAGAAAAGAGCCAGCTAATGTTCATCACCCAGAATCTCAGTGTGGTGTTACATAGCTGATTGATCAAAGGAGAGATAACTGATTAAAGATAAGCCAACAGGATTATTGCATTTGGGATTGAATGTTGTACCAAGACACACAGAAATAGCAGTTCTGGGGGGCACAGGTGTCTAATGGGTACTTCACTGGAGCAACTTTCCATGAGCCCCTGTTACTTAGGTCCTTGGAGCTTATTCTTTTCAAGGATGGCTTACACAATTGTTTCTTCAATTCTCTGATCCATCCCAGAATCTTTAGAAAAAATGACCTCGATTTATTTGATTGGTAAAATTGGTTTCTAGTACGTGCACTAAAAAAGGATATAAACTGTTAGTTGCATCTATTATTACCTTATCTTGGTCCTACTTTAGGAGTGCTGCAACAATAATCAATGATATGTGTAATAAAGGAAAACAATACCACTTCAAGGAAATATACGGCCTCCTAAAAATATAAGATTCTAGAACCTCGTTGATATTGATACCATTAATGAGTTTTAATGAAGAATAAGAGATTTTGAAGTGCTGAGCAATCTGATTCAGACTTCTGAATTAGTTTGTCTTGTCTATTATTTGTATAGTAAGGTCACTGCAGGACACTGTTAAATAGTTTTCAACTTACATGCAAATTCCACCATCAAACTGTGATCAAGTTATGTTTTTCTGCATAAAACGAATACAAGTAAGTCTAATCACCGCATAATATTATCTTTGACCCTTTCCTTTGAACTCTGCCATATATGTGAGATGTATAAAAATTTAATTTGCACTGTATTTTTGACATAATATTTCATTCAAATCTTCAGAATTTAATAAGTTTACTGTGGACTAAAGAAAAATATTTTGATGCACTTTTTAATTGTTTACAAAGAGTTTAGCCACAACAAAGAAATTTTACGATATTTTTTAACAAAATCTTAAAATCTCCCTGAGTAATATCTCTACCAGTTGTGTCATTTGGCTAAAGTAATTAATCTCTCTGAGGCTCAGATTCCTCATCTGACAAATGGAGATACTGAAGTTACAACATGAATAACAGAGGTGTATGAACATTAAATGAGATCATGTATGCAAAGTTTTCAGTACATGCTTGACATTTAGTAATTAGTTATTTAATGTTACTTTTTCCAAATTTTTTCTTGATTCTTGAGAACCTGCCCTCTCAGAACCTTAGTTTCTTTATCTATAAAGTGGGTTCTTATAAGATTTAGTGAAAGGACTTCCCTGGTGGCACAGTGGTTAAGAATCCGCCTGCCAATGCAGGGGACACAGGTTCGAGCCCTGGTCCGGAAAGATCCCACATGTCGCAGAGCAACTAAGCCCGTGCACCACAACTACTGAGCCTGCGTGCCACAACTACTGAAACCTGCGCGCCTAGAGCCCGTGCTCCGCAACAAGAGAAGCCACCGCAATGAGAAGCCCACGCACTGCAACGAAGAGTAGCCTCTGCTCGCTGCAACTAGAGAAAGCTTGCGTGCAGCAACGAAGACCCAATGCAGCCAAAAATAAAAATAAATAAGTAAATAAATAAATTTATATGTAAAAAAACCAAGATTTAGTGAAGGTAAAGCATATAAAGCTGGTAAAACTGTCCTTGATTTAGAGATATTAAAAGTTCTAATTATTTTTGTAGTCATCCTAGGTCAGCATTCTCTCTACAACAAAACGCTTCCTTGAGAAATCATTAATAACATTTTACACTATCATTTACTTTCTAAATAGTGTTAGAAAATGCTATCAGTATTAAGAGATATTAATTTTTCACTTACAATGGATTGGGTACTGGTTTAATCACTTTGCAAGGATTAAATCAATAGATTTCCACAATAATTCAATTGTATAGAAAAGGCATAGAGTCGTGAAGTAACTTGTCCCAGGTCACACACCTGAGAAACAGTGAAGTTAAAATTCAAACTGAGCTAATGATTCCAATGCCTATCATGTTATATAACCTCTAAGCTATTGCTTTTCCAATCAAAATGGTGATGAAAGAATATAATTTAAATTGCATATTCCATGATTTTAAGGAAATTTGAAAATGTTTAAAAGTATTTAAAAATACAGGATTTCTTGGAATATGAGATAATTCTTAGACTAGAAACTCCTGGAAGCTCACTTGATCCACTGTCAAATTCAACATAATATTTAAATTGCTTAATATGTTGCATAAGTTATTTTAAAGATAAACTCACCAAATAGTACATTATGTCCAAAAGAATAAAGCAGGACTTGACATCTTGAGAAAAGATGTACATTTTAAGTAGCTAAACATTAAAAAATGATATATTTTCCATAAAATACATTATAAAACACTGCAAAATACCTTTGTGTTAGTAATGTATTTTACATTTACATTTTAAAATATTTTAAATAATATTGATAGAAAATCTTTTTTTCACTTCCTTTTTTTGGCAGTATGAGATTTTAGTCACTGTATTAAGGCCAACTGAGAGAAAATATCTACAATCTGTAATAAAATACTGAAATATATTTTCAAATGCAAGACTCTTCAAAGTCAGAAATGAAATGAATTCAGCCAACTGGAATTTCTATTGAAATCTGGAGATAACTTCACGGGCTAAGGACTACCCAGGGCAGGAGATTTATTGGAGGTTCCCACACAAAACTGGAATCAATAGGGTTTATATTTGCAGCTTTAGAGTAAATGAGAAATAAACCTGCCTCTCAGAAGTGGTGGAGATATAGATATACATGAATCACCTGAATATCTATCTCTCTATCTATCTATCCATCTCTATAGATATATACCTATAGGAGATCTCCCTCTCTCTCCCTCTCCCTCTCTCTCTCTCTCTCTATATATATATATATATCTCCTGAATCTAGAATTTATACAGAATAACAAGAGGCTAACAGGAGCCAAGACACTCCTGAAAAAGAAAATCAAAATCAAGAAACTATATACTTCAGATAACAAAACTTATTTAAACATTATAATAAATAAGAGGTGTGGAATAACAGAGATAGACTCATAGACCAGAGAACATAATAGAAGACCTAGAATTGAACCCCATGTGTTTAGATATTTGATTTTTGGCAGACTTGGCATGCACATCAGAAGGGAAAGAATGGATCTATCATGTATAAGCAGTCTTCAGGCTAAGTTATGGGTGCATCAGAGAGTACATAAAAATTGTTGCAAGGGAGATAAAGGCATACAGTTTTAAGGAAATCAATTTCTAGATCTTCGTTTCCAAATATGAAGCTTCCTGAAATTGATGTGCCAAGAATGCACCTATGATCATCTTGGTTCTCCTTCACACACTCTTTCACAACCACACTCCATGCTTTATAGAAGGTAGAGCTTTGCATCTTTCCCTCTATTTGACATTCAAAAGTATACATGGGCAAGTTGTGACAGTAGAAACATGATAATGTTTAGCTCATTTAAAGTCTCACTTCTTTTATTCCCTATTTTCAAAGAATGTTTCAGCCTGATGGAGTTTCATGAGATTGAAGGGAAAAAATATTAGCATGAAACAATTTTATCATGCAATGCTATTTACTAACAATGCATTCATAACTAAAAATAAAGCTATATTTTAAAATGAATAAATCTGAATATATAAGTACAAATATAAATAACTTTGATATTTTTAAGCTCCCATCGAAGTGTGAAAGTTTGATACAAATTAGCATTGCTCACAGTGGAAGCTAGGGAAACATGCACATCCATAGAAAAATGACTGATGTACTGTGAATAGCCGGAAGTTAAATGTTCATTTCAGCATATCAGAAAGTTGATTCCCTGTAATGACATCACTGTGCTTCATGAATGAATGTGACGGCAGAAGCCATTGTTCAACAGAGTGCATCAAAAATCATGGCAGATTAAAATAATGCTATGCCTTAGAGCAAAGAAAGGTATGTTACTACTGAGATTACAACAAGCAAAGAAGAGCTTGTTGAAATTTAGACACTTTTGCACAAGTATATTTGGAGTTACATTGGGAATAAGGTATTTTTATAAATGTTTATATATTTGTATTTACATTTGTTTATTTTTTCTGATATAGCTGCTCAATGACTAAGCAGAAGGGTGCCCTTATTGCTCATATTCATTCCTTTACTCTTTTTAAAAGTATTTGCTTAAAATTCAACAGCAAAAAAACCACACAAATAACATGGACACAGGACTTGAAAGATATTCCTCCAAAAAAGATATACAAATGGCCAAGAAGGACTTGAAAAGATGCTCACCATCACTAATTCAAAGTAAGGAAATGCAAATCAAAACCAAAATGAGGTGTGACTTTACACCCATTAGGATGGCTACTATATTTTTTAAAACCCCCAAAACAAAAAACTCCAGAAAATAACAAGTTTTGTTGAGGATGTGGAGAAATTGGAATGCTTGTGTAGTGTTGGCAGGAATGTAAAATAGTGTAGTCGCCATAAATAATATTGAGTTGGTCCTCAAAAAATTAAAAATAGAATTACAATATGATCCAGCAATTCCACTTCTGAACATATACATAAAATAATTGAAAGCAGGAACAAGAACAGATATTTGTACACCCATGTTCATAGCGGCATTATTCACTATAGCCAAAAGGTGGAAGCAAATCAAGTGTCTATTTTTTTTTTTAAAGATTTTTTTGATGTGGACCACTTTTAAAGTCTTTATTAAATTTGTTACAATGTTGCTTCTGCTTTATGTTTTGCTTTTTTGGCCGTGAGGCATGTGGGATCTTAGCTCTCCCACCAGGGATCGAACCTGCACCCCCTGCATTAGAAGGCAAAGTCTTAACCACTGGACCGCCAGGGAAATCCCCCAAGTGTCTATTGGCAGATGAATGGATAAACAAAAAGTGGTATATACATATAATGGAATATTATTCAGCCTTAAAAAGGAGAGAAATTCTGATATATAGTACAACATGGATGAACTTGGAGGATATTATGCTAAGCAAAGTAAGCCAGTCACAAAAGAAAAAATACTCTTATGATTCCACTTGTATGAGGAAACTAGAGTAGTCAAATTCACAGAGAAAGAAAGTAGAATGGTGCTTGCCAGGGGCTGAGGGTAGGGGGAAATGGGGAGTTATTGTTTAATGGGTACAGAGTTTCAGTTTTGCAAGATGAAAAGATTTCTTGGATGGATGTTGGTGATGGCTATACAACAATGTAAATATACTTAATGTTACTGAATTGTACACTTAAAAATGAGTAAGCTGGTCAATTTTATGTTCTGTGTATATTGCCACAATTTTTTTAAAAATTAAAAATATTTGCTGATTGTCTACTGATAGGCACTGTTCTAGAAGCAGGTATTATGGCAGAGGCTGACTTTATCCTCTGCTTAAATTTGGAAACATTTTTACTGACAAACAAGCTTTGGATTGCCAAAAACATTTAACCTTGATTTACATAAAATATAGGATATTGCCATTAAAATGGAAAATACTATTGTCTAGGATATTAAACTTTCATATTTAAAAAAGAGATATATAAGGAATAAGGTATAAATTAATATTCAGCAATTATTGCATCTAGAAGTGGGACAGCTGTCGGGAGGATGTGTATTTACACACTTACGTAAATTTTAAAAATATACTCAGGCTTATTATGATGAAAACCAGCTGGTTTGAAAATGAGAACTGTTTTGAATTTTGTCTAAAGCTTTTTCTGCACCTATTGAGATGATCATGTGATTTTTTTTTTCTTTTATTTGTTAATATGGTGTATCACATTGCTTGGTTCGTGATACTGAACCATCTTGGCATCACTGGAACGAATCCCACTCGATCATGGTGTATAATCCTTTTACTGTGTTGCTGAATTCAGTTTGCTAATATTTTGTTGAGGATTTTTGTGTCTATACTCATCAGTGATATTGGCCTGTAATTTTCTTTTTGTGTGATGTCTTTGTCTGGTTTTGGTATCAGGGTGATACTGGCTTCTTAAAATGAGTTTGAAAGCATTCCTTCCTCTTCAATTTTTTTTTGAATAGCTTGAGAAGAAAAGGTGTTATATCTTCTTAAAAGTTTGGTAGAATTCACCTGTGAAGCCATCTTTTCATGTACTTTTGTTGTTGTTGTTTTTTATTGCTGATTCAACTTTATTACTGGTAACTGACCTATTCATATTTCCTTTTTCTTCCTGATTCAGTCTTGGGAGACTGTATGTTTTAAGGAATTTATCCATTTCTTCTAGGTTGTCCATTTCATTGGAGTTTAATTGTTCATAGTACTCTAACGATCATTTGTATTTCTATGGTGCTGGTTGTTAACTTCTCTTTCATTTCTGATTTTATTTTACTTATTTATTTTTTTAAATAAATAAATAAATTTATTTATTTTTGGCTGCGTTGGGTCTTCATTGCTGCATGTGGGCTTTCTCTAGTAGTGGCAAGCGGGGGCTACTCTGCAGTGTGCAGGCTTCTCATTGCGGTGGCTTCTCTTGTTGTGGAGCATGGACTCTAGGCGCACGGGCTTCAGTAGTTGCGGCATGCAGGCTCAGTAGCTGTGGCACACAGGCTTAGTTGCTCCGCAGCATGTGGGATCTTCCCAGACCAGGGCTGGAACCCGTGTCCCCTGCATTGGCAGGTGGATTCTTAACCACTGTGCCACCAGGGAAGTCCCCATTTCTGATTTTATTAATTTGGGTGTTCTTTCTTTTTTCTTGATGAGTCTGGCTAAAGATTTAACAATTTTATTTGTCTTTTCAAAGAACCAGCTCTTTGTTTCACTGATCTTTTCTTTTTTTTTTTTTAGTTCCTATTTCATCTATTTCTGATCTCTATTATTTCTTTCTTTCTACTAACTTTAGGTTTTGTTTATTCTTCTTTTTCTAGTTCTCTTAGATGTATGGTTATATTGTTTACTTGAGAATTTTCTTGTTTCTTGAGGTAGGTCTGTATCGCTATAAATGTCCTTCCTGGAACTGCTTTTGCTGTGTCTCATAGATCCTGGATTGTTGTGTTTCCATTTTCATTTGTCTCCAGGTATTTTTTTTTTTAATTTCCTCTTTGATTTTTTCAGTGACCCATTGGTTGTTTAGTAACATGTAAAGTATGCTTGAATCATGTGGTGAATAAACTTATTTTATCACAAATAATTGACAAAGGTATATTAAAATTATTTGTTTCAAATTTCTCACATCTTTGAGTATATTATGTTTAAAAAGGAGCCACTAAATGGAAGAGTAAAAAGGATTACTAATAGTGTCTTTTTAAGTCTTGTTACATAAATCATTCTTGGATATTATTCCCACAAATTGAGAGAATGAATAATTCTACTGACTATATTGTAATAAATGCTTTTATAAGTCAAGTGGTTTCTAATTTGTCGCTTCCAAAAATTTGAACAGTGACTTCGTTTTCAGATGCTAGATCAAAAAATAATTTTTGATTATAAAATATTGTGATTTTTGACTTATATTTTTGGCAATCCAGTTCAAGCACTTGAAGGACGATGCTGTAACAAAATTCAGTCTTAACAAACATCACAATCTTATGTGAATAAGGTGTCTTAGCACTTATTTCAGTAAAAGCAAAAATTAGAAATAGAATTAAATTCTTTCTTATTCTAGGAATATTCATTCATAAATACATAAAATTGAGGTAACGAATGAGTCACAGTTTCATGTGTAGTGAAGAATCTCAAAAATACTTTAGCTAAAAAAGAAGCAAGTCACCAAAAATACATACAATTTTACAGTATGACTCTATTTACATAAAGTATGAAACTGGACAAAATTAAATAATATGATTTAGGAATATAGTTATGCCAAAACTAAAATTAAATTCAAGAAGATGATTATCATAAAAGGCAGGGTAATGATTTCCTCTAGCGGAAAAATATATGATTGGAGAAGTGCATATAAGGATTTCCGAAGTACAGGTAATAAGCATAATTTCTGTAGAGTAACTTGGGGGAATCATTTTATTTTAATATTAAGCTAAAAATACACATTTAAAATACACTTTTATAGTATAATAAGGGCTCATATAGCTGGCTGCACATTAGAATTATCTGAAGCTTTAAAAATTATGGATGCCTGGAGCTCACATCCAGAGATAATGATTTAATTGGTCTGGAATGGGGCCTGGGAAGAGATATTCTTTTAAGCTCCCCTAGAGATTTTCGTGTGAGGCCAGAGTTAAGGGCCACAAACATTGATGCATTTCACAATAGGAAGTAAACCTGGTTAAAAAAAAAGAAAGAAAAAGAAAAAAGAAAGAGTGGGGGAAAAGAGAGAGAGAGAGAGAGAAAGAGGTTGACCAATCCTGGAAAGTTGGAGATTCTGAATTTTTCAGATCATCTAAACACTGGGGCTATGTTTTATGCCTTTTTGAAGGCCTCCATATGCTTTACTGAGCATACGTTATGTTCTCATGATCTCTTTCAGACATTGCATAACGTATTGGGCAATTGCATCCAATGCTCAAAGAAAGCTGTATTCCACTCAACTTCATTTCAATGTGTTTATAATATTTAATATATGAGATAACTTTCAATGATTCAACCCATAAAAATATATCTAGGCATAAAATAACACACTAAAATGACCTAGAAATATATTAACAAGAGTAAAAAATCAATTAATGAATAATAAAATTATTGATTAATACTTTCATATTTTGTTTTCTTTTTTTATTAGTTCAACCAACACATTTAGCTTTTTATAGATTAAAAGACCCTTTTAATACTTTGGGCTATGCTTATATTTAAAGCAGTTAAGGAAATGAAAGCATCACCCTTCCAAATGAATTCCCATGAGTCTTTGATAATCAGGATAATCACCTAATTCCACATTTTAATTTCCACTAGATTGGGACAATTAAGAGAATCCTAATTAACCACTAAGAACTAAACAACTGAAATGAATGTAGGGTGTTCCCTCAGTGCAAAGTACAACAGATTAAAAAAGAAAAGAATAGATTACAATACTAGGAAAGTAAAATGTACCAGCATGTTGCAAAGGAAAAAGCAAACAAACAAACAAACAATCTTACAGTGACTTTTCTTTCTGGTAGAACACTTGGGAAGAAGGAATAACCAAAAATATAAAGCATAATTAAAGTTAATAAAAATATATGTGGTGATGAAATAGTATGGTTCAAGAACATTTAAATATAAGCACCAAAATGTAAAGATGGAAAACAGAAAGAAACATGAAGAGTATTTAATCTCAGGGTGTTTCTTAAGCTAAACAACAAAGCAAACTTATAAAGTAAAATCTTGATTAAATTAGATTAAATAAATTGGATGAGGATGTTTTCATCAAAAGTACCATAAACAATATCAAAAGACAATAAAAAGCAAGAAAAGCATACTTATATTTTATCTTATAAAAGAATGTTTATATAATTAGTGAAGAAAAAGCATGTCCAAATCCATACAAGAAGCAAACAGCTCAACAGAAATTTTTGACAAGGAAATGAATGGGCAGTTCTCAAAAGATGAAATGTGAATGACCAACGACAGGCTTACTGGTTTAAAGAAAAAGACTTAACTGCATTATTAACCACATATGTAAATTAAAATGCTATATCATTTCACCTACTAAATTAGAAAAAAACTCCTTGCAGAAATCGAATGAAAACCGATGTTGAGCAGGATTTAAAGAAATAGATAAATTAATTTATCTAAACTAAAAAGTGAAAGCAATCTTGATGGAAGAGATGGGGGTTTAAGAAAGGTTCAAGGTGTTGAATTATGGAGACAGGCGAACATGGCCAAAGGCTGAGGAGAACTAAGCAATAAGCAACCTTAACAGGTGGCATGTGAAGAAACAGCAAACAACAGCAGATGAAGGGTTGCCAGTAGAAATTTACATTTTAATAATCATTCTTATTGACATTATATATTAAAGTCATAATTTTGTATACCCTTAGGCTGGGATATTACCTGGTAGGAACTGGTGGTAGGCTAGTCATTCTCTAAACAAATGTCCATTTCCTTCCTCATCCTTAGTTTTGAATAAACACATTTCCTAGATTTCCTTCCAGTTTGACCATGCAACAAAATTTTGGCTAATTAGTTATAGGTGGAATTGATGTGCAACAGCTTCAAGGAAACCTTTTAAAGGACAGTTGGTATGTGCCCTTTGCTTTTTTCTCCTACCTTATTTTTTTCCTGCCAGCTGGGAGGTTGACATCATGACTGGAACTAAAGCATCCATCCTGAACTAGTGTCTCCCCCGACTAGTTCATTCAGCCATCTTCCCCTCTCTATTTCTGTTGCAATACTCTAGCGCAATTTATTACTTTTTACCTACTCCATTAGACCAGCCATCTATTGGAATAACCAACTCATCTGTGTACTTATTTGTGGAGGTATTGTTTTAGTACTTGTTGAATGAATACTATTCTAAGAATACGTGTTCAGTGAGTCGAGAGTGGACTTGTTTACCCCACTCCCTTCATCTGATGACTCCCCCTCATCCCCTCATCCATATGGTCTCCAAGGTGGGAGCTCAGTAGGCATGTTTGTACATATCCCTGACGTCAGACTAGTTAACTAGTCTGAAGATGGCTGTTTGACCCAAGATAGGTCAATTGTAATCATCTACCAGAGAATTTAGAAATATAACTAATGGGTTTTTGCAACAGTGTTTTGAGGCTCTTGAATCCTGCAGTGTAGTCACATTTTCTGCCTATGTATGGTGAAGCATAGAAAGCTGGTTCCACAGAGAGGGGCCCGAAACAGATGTGCAGAGGGAAGCAGTTAAAAGAGACAAGAGGCACAGAAAGATCACAGCTCAAGTTCCCTCTTTTCAATCCCTGGTTTTAGAACCTTCCTGAAGCTGAACTGCGCTCCTGAGCTTGGGTTTACTGAGGTTCCTCATACCCTTAAATAAACTCTTTATATTTGACGCTACTGGCGATTAAACTCGACCTAATTAAACTAGAGGCTTCCCAGAAATGATCATGAGGATGTATAAAGACTGAAAGGCCAAAAAGTAAATGAGTGGAAAGAAATCCAAACCACACTTTTTTTTTTTTTTTTGCTGAGCTCCTTCCTGACCTTTTAATCAACAGTTTAAAACTGTATTTCCCAGTTCCTCTGAGGTAACTTTCCAAACAATGTGTGTGACTCATTTTGCTCAAATCCCTCAAGAATCCCTTCTGTATTAAACATCTTTATTCCCTTCTTAAAAGAGATGTGCTGGGTCTAGTTTCATGATGTCAACCACAATGGTAGGTGTTCAACATATATTAGTTTCCTTCTATTGTCTTGAAGTTCATGTATGCTACGCAGGTCTCTGTAAAACAGTGAAGTTTGTATGCAACTAATCAGCAAAGGAATTAAGTCAATACAACACAGAATTTGTGTGGATGCCTGCATGATTCTTCCCTCTACAGTAATGTCTTGTGCCTCCAAGGCATAGCAGATGAGAGGGAAGGACACTAACACAGCTGAGCCGGAGAGCCACAGAAGAATGACGGGCTGTTGAGTATGCACCTCAGCCCGTCTTTCTTTTCTCTGTTTCTCCACATGCTCTCTTTTGGAAATGCTTATTTGTTGTATGTTTTTAAAAATTTTTCCTGGTCTTTTGTCACTTTTCCCATGTCTCCATAATTCAACAACCTTAAACTCTTGTTTACACCACCCTTTCATCAAGATTCCTTGCATCGCACCCTACCCACCTTTTTATGTAAAGTAGTACATTTGCTGAAAAGTTCCTCTATTAGGATTTTAAAATGCTTTAAACTGTGCCTGTATTTTTATTATGGTTGCTTTTGCTTATACTAGTGCTATATAGCTCAGTTATCTATGCTTATAGTGGTTTGACCTAATCCTGTTTTCCCATAAGCCCTTTTATGTGATCATTCAAAATAGGTGATTTTTTAGAAACTCATGCATGCCTCTGTGTATATGTATGTGTGTGTGTGTTTCATCAAATAGATAAAAAATTGGTTTCTGGTCCTGGCCTAATATTTGTGCATGTATAAATACCTGTGGATTTAGTTGAAACCTATTTATGTTTGAACCACCTGGATATAAATTTATTGAGTTCCACATCTACTTATTTTGAGTACACCTGTAGCTTGTATATCCTATATATATATATATATATATATATATATATATATATATATATATATATATATATATATACATTTGTTTCAGGACTGAAGAGTTTATCTTTCAATAGTGTAATGAAAAAAATATATATATATCAGTGTAAAATGGAAGTCTCATTGATAAACATTAATATTCATTTTGATTAGAAAATAATTAATAAAACATAATTCAGTAAAAATTGAAATGCCATATTGTCACAAATTCTCTATGTAATGGTCTTACTGACCTAGATATTAAGTGGGGAAATGTTCATTGTAATTGAAACAAATTCTACTTAGAAATTGCATGAATAGAGGATAATGTTAGGATCCAGATTTACAGTAGCCTTCATTTGAACCTAGGGACATTTCAAGGGCTGTTTAAGGCTTACTAAAACGTATGCTCAAGTAATTATATTTTCTTAATATTATGAACGAGCCAAGTTATATCATTGTGCTTGATTATAATCAAGTATAATCACATTAATTATAATATTCAGTTTATCACTATGATATGATTACAGTTACACCTTTAAATGTAGACCTTTTGACATTGAAATGCTAATTTTATAAAGATTATTGAAAGATAAAGTAATATCTGATATTTTCTAGGTATGTAATAATGGTTGCCTTGAACACAACATTAAAGTAATTAGATCCATTCATGGTTTTGATTTTTTAATTTAAAATCGCTGATTAAAGATATAATAAACTAAATTACTTAGTCCTATTGTCTAAAATATGGTCATGGAACCAGGAATAAGAATCTATTCCCTGATTTTATGAGAAGCAAATAACTTGGCTCTCAGGCTTAATGAAGAACAATGTTGTTGGTTGACCATGACAAGGAAGTCTCTCCACTGAGGCCTGGCTCAAATCAACTCAAGCAGTAAAGCAAAGTGAGGGCTACAGCTGTCAATGACTGGAAGGAGAGGGTTGATGCCACAAGGACTTTCTCTACTTATTGGTTTTGAATTTTGTTTAGTGTGGACTTCATTTTCTGACTATTTTCCCCGTAAGACTGGAGCTAGGGATGCTGTTAGATGTTCTCTCTTAACATATTTGGAGTATTAGAATCTGAAGGGTACATATATTTTTTATATCATAGCCTTAACTGTAAATAATATTCTTCTATTTAAGGTAGGAAATTGCACGGTGTGTTAGTTAGATCTGACTAGATTATAAGACACTTAAAAAATAATCTCCATATCTCAAAAACACCATTTTTTTGGGTCACTTGCTATATATGTCTAAAACAAGTTGGCAGAGGGACTTTCCTCTGCAAACTCAAGGGGACCAGGCAGATGTAGACACATCACCTGGAAAGTGAGGTGTCCTCTACCACAGCAGCAGAAGGGAGACCAGGTGGGTTGTACACCAGCTTGGAAATGCTTCAACCTGGAAGTGACACATCTCACTTCCTCACAGCACTCTGGCCAGAGCTTTTTTACACAGATCCACCTACCTGAAAGGGTCTGGGACACATGGGTCCCAGAAATGGATATTTCGAAAATAGTAAATATCTCTATAACGTACAATGGTAGGTTTAAAAATTTTGTAATAATTTGTTTATAAATCAATGAATTGAGATCACCATTCTTCCCTTTTGATAAAGAATTAAACTTTTGAATCAATAAAAATTAGTTACCTTTCTTTGACTGAAAAGTCAAAATGCTTAATTTCTGCATAATATACGGTATATACTTAGTAAATATGCATTTATGTATGGATGGATATCTTATTGATACTGATATGTAAGTTGGGAGAGGAATATAATCAGGATATATATTAATTATAATGAAATATTTTTAAGCATGACTTTGATACTTTTTGTTAATCAAGAAAAGATATTTGCAGAAATGTAAAGTAGTTACTTCAAGTTAAGACTACTTTTTCATAGTCTTTTTCAGGACTATTTGAGAACCACTGGGCATTTCACCAGCCAACAGATAAAGTTTCACAGAAAGTATCAGGTTTAATTTAGAGATATGAATTGGCTCTGACATACAGAATATATTTAACAAATTACATCAATTCTTGGCAGAAATTTTTAGCCTTATGTACAAAAGGTGTTTAAGAAAACCTAGAATAAAAAGTTATATATAATCAGATAAAGAAAGAAACTGCTGTGAACTGGATCTCATTCAAATCCTATAACATCCGTTCACAAAGTTTGTTTTATTTTCCCTCCCTCCTCTTACTGAAAAACTTTCTGATCCAAAATAAAACAAGTCTGTAACAATGAAGACTGGTTGAACATTAAATTTTTAAAAAACAGGATATACCATGTTTAAAATATTTCAACTAGTGTTACTAAAACACATCATTGTTAGGAGTACAAGTGATATGTCTGATATTGCCTGTTTTCTTTCAAGAGCATTTGAAACTACTGGCAAACTAGATGTGGCAGGTGTTGTCTGATTGCTTTTACGCCATAGTATTCATCATGATTTTTGTAGTATTCTATGCTGTTACGGCTAAATATAGCTGTTTCTGTGCCATTAAGCATCAGTAAAGAAATCAAGCTGGCTGGTATTATTTAGCGTAACCTCTGGATCCCTCAATTTTCCAGAGTTGTAATGAAAATTAAATTAAACATGATGGTGAGGATTTCAATGATAATCATGTCTAACATTTACTGAGTAGTTACTACGAAGAGAGTTACTGTTCAAAGCTCTTGGCATATATTAACTTGTGAAATCCTCACAATTACCCTATAAAGTAGGTTCAATTTTTACTGCCATAAAGAAACTGAGATAAAGAGTTGATAAGCACTTATTCAAGGTCACACAGCAACTAAGTGGCAGAGACAGGATTTAAACCTAGGAAGCCAGAGTCTGCTTGCTTACCCTCTGTGCTGTGAGATGATCGTTAGTACAGAGCAGGTGTTTCTGATGACAAAGTTCTGCATGATGAGGCCCACTGCCATCTCCCCACCCTTACTTCCTTCTGCTCCAGCAAAACGCTCCCTCCTAGTAAGTCTGCCTTGCTGGTCCCGAGACCTGGAGTGCTTTTTTCAGGGCATTTGCGTGGTTGCCTCTTAGTACATTTAAGCCTTTGTTCAACTGTAACTTTCAGAGTCTGTTTCTGACTACTCTATCAGGGTAATAATTCTCCCTCACTTTCTCCCTATATCATTCACAGCACCTAATACTACATGACACAATATTACACATTACTTTGCCTATTGTCTGCATCAGTCAGCAGAATGTAACTCAATGAGGGATCTGTTCTGAATTTTCACACATATAACAAGATTTGAATAAATGTTTTCTATCAATCCATCTGTCTGCCCATCTATTTGTCCATCTATCTATCCATCCATCCATCCACCCATTCATCCATCATTTATGTACCCTTACATTATACAGCGCTACATATTATCTAGCCATTAGTTATTAAAAATAAAAGTCACTTTTAATTATTTCTTTAGGGTGAGATATTTATTTTTTCTACTGACTATCATCTTCCTTTCTTTTTTCTTTTCTGACACACATTTACTTTAAAAGGAAACTGTGGGAGACCTAAATGCAGCACTTGGAACACTCACGTGTTGAGAAGAAATACAGCTTTTCATCTAAACTAACTGAAGAAACTAAGTTTTGAAGTCACTCCACAGGGTTCTGTGTATAGATTTATGTATTTGTGAACTCTGTATAGAGCAATCACTGTTTTGTGATCTCCCAAGTTCAGTTTAATTCAGAGTGATGCTGCCCTGAAATCATTATCATCAAGCCACTATTTTTCACTCCAAATCAATTACTGCTGACAGTACACTTAGGAGTCATACACACAGTTTTCAAGGGGTTACAATAAAAAGGAAAGTCTTTTCAAGTTATGTGTGAAGACAATGTACTAAACATCTGAAATTATAATGATTCTGTCTTCTCTTACTTTATCCCCAAGGTATTTCCTTCCTTTCACATTTAGGATTATCTAGGGAACATGATGTGCTTTGCTCTGTATGAATTTAGAGACAGACAGAGTAGCTACTGTGCTACTGTCTACTTAGAAGATTTTATTGACTTCTGGAAGCATTTGCTAGTCCCTGAATTATTTCTTCCTTTTCCCCCAATGGACAACTGGTCATCATTCAGTTGGATCTTCCAGATTTTTCAGTGGAAAAGGCAACGTCTTATAATGTTATTGGCTCCCACCCTGAGGTCCTGGGTTTACCAGTGTCTTGGAGACTGTTCACAGAGCAGTCCTGGCAGCAGAAGGCATGGTGACGGGGGAGAGGCACACGGGGAAGAGGAGGAAATGCCGGGCGTCAAGAAAGGGGCAGTGAGAGTGGAAATGGAAAAATCAGGAAAGCCAAACGCTGTGTGACACAGGCATTTCAGCCCTGCTCCGAGGAGGTGCACACAGTTCATTGCACAGAGTTTTCTGCAGGCTAGCCAAGCGATAAAGGCTTGCTGGACATGTGAACGGAACAGAACAAGCTTTTAAACGTTGATATGTTTAAAGGTGTTGTGCCTAGAACAATGTTAAGATTTTTGCCAATGTTATTCATCTATATTTTAGCCAAAAATATTCAGTGCTTTCTGTACCCCATGCATTCTTCAAAGTACTTCATATAAAGTAAATGATTTAATCCTTGTGAGAGTTCTTTGAGGTGGAAGCAGTATTCTCACCATTTTCCGGCTGAGAAAAATAAGACAAAGGAAGATTACGTAACTTACCTAAAACCATGGAGCAGGTACAAGTGGGTAAACCAGGATTTGCACCTAATGGTCTTGTTGCAAACCTGACATAAATGATATTTAGTATTAATAGTAGACTCAGTAAGTATCAGCTGGATGATTGTATGTAATAAATGATTGCACTTAATAACTAATGTTGATTGAAAATGAGTAACCATTTAAATTTAGAATTGGCACTTTTATAAATTACAGTGATGGAATATTCCTTTCCTCTCTATATGAATTCTCTTTCTACTTTTCTATTCCATAGAATGGTGGTTGCATTTTATAAGATTTTTGTACAAATCATGTTTAAATCAACTTGAATTTAAAAAGAGGAAATACTGAATTCATAATGTCACTTTGTAAAAATGAATAAGCTACTTGCTTCCAAAAAGGAGATATGCTTCTTAATGTATCTTTGGACAGAACAAAGATATGCCTATTCTTTTATTTCATTTTTCTTTTTAGAAAAATACGATAAATTTGATAGTAAATTGAAGATAGCACCATGATGTGTTCAGAATGCAAAGAAATAAAAAAGTGTATATCTAGCTTTATGTTGGCCATGTACTAAATATTATCTAATAAACTGAGTTATATGTTTTTGAATGGAAAGTAAAAAATAAATATGAAGCTCAAGTAGCTTTCTTATTTGCGGGTAAGGTAGATAACCATCAAATATATATCTCATCTATATCCTCTGCCTTCTCCACTTTCACTCTTAATCAATTTAAAACTTTGTTCTGCATTACTTTCAAGTCTAAAAAACTATGCAAAGATTACAGAGTTGTCAGAAAGTCCAAGAAAAATTTCAGAGGTAGTCTGTTAGGACCCTAAAAAGGATTATAAGTCTATAGATTCAATATAAATCTATAAAAAATATGATGATTTGCTTTTTGAAATTTTCTGGCTCTATTCCCCTCCAGCTCTTTGATGTGGGTCTTCACTATCCTTCATCTGTATTTAGTCTATTTAATTTTGATTCTACTCCCAGGGATGTTTTTATTTGTTTGTTCATTTTTTGTTTTGTTTTTGAATGCGGGCTACTGTCCTAGAAAGGAATCCTGATGGATCCATTTGAGTTTTCATGGGGTCTAGACTGCTCTAGCCCCACAGACCTAACCACAGACCCCTTGGACCCACTTATTCTAAAAGTGGGTGAAACCCCTCCCAGTTTTACCTGTCATTCTCAAACCACGTGACTGCATTTTTCCAGTGAATATCTGTTGGCCCTTTCATGATTCTTCTGGCTTCTCTCTTATAGACATAAACAGCATACAGATCCTGTTTATACTGGGTTTTATAGGGATGTATTTTCACTTAATTTTGTTGCATACGTTTTCCATAGCTTATAGGCTTTGTTAACTAGGCTTTGACTTTTTAAAAAAATTTATTTAAAATACTCTTTAAAAATTGAAGTATAATTTACATACCATTAAGTTCACCCATATAAACTTTACAATTTAATGGCTTTAGTATATTTATGAAGTTGTATTACAATCACAATAAAAATTTAGAATATTTTCATCACCCCATAAAGAAACCCCATATTCATTAGCAGTCACTCCCTACCCCATACTCTTTAGCCTTAAGTAACCACTAATCTACTTCTGTCTCTACATATCTGCTATCCTGGGCATTTCACATAAATGGTATCATACACTATGTGCTCTATTGTGATTGGCAGGATGTGACAGAGAAATGAACTGTCATTTTTTAAGTTCTTCATCTCAAGTGGGGAACAGCAACAATTCCATGATAGATTTTATGGTGACCTGTTTGCATATGATTTGAAGCTGGTTTCCTAATATGGGGCAATAAAGCACCACTTGAAAATATGGCATAGTTAATAATAATGATGATGGAATATAACAATAAAATGTAATACATAAATTTTACTATGTGCCAAGACTATTCTAAGCACTTCTCATATATTAACATATTTAACATTCACAGAAATCTATGACGGAAGTGCTATCTTTATCAACCCCATTTTATTGATGAAGAAACTGAGGCAAAGTGAAATGAAGAAACTCACCCAAGCTAGTCGGTGGCAGAGCCAGATTCCACATCCAGGTAGTCTGACTGGACACCTTGTTCCTAACCACTATTCTACACTGCCTCTCTGATGTTTAGGTGTTTTGTCAGATACCATTCTCTTCCAAATTGGCTATACTAGAAAACAACATAGGGTAACTTATGCTCTAATTTGCTTCCTGTTACTCATTTTTCACAGCACTGCTATTTTACTGGCATATGATTTAAAACTAGGGGGACAAAAAAAATCATTGTTTTTTAGTTCCAAACATAGTCTTTTAAACTTTTGCAAAATACTTTTTTTTCCTATCTTAACTAAAACATAATTTGAAAATCCTCATTATTTGTAGCAGGCTAGCTATTTAAAAAATGGTTACTTCTTCCTAAAATATATTCGACATACAGTTGACCATATTCACTACAATTAACAAAAATTTGCCTTTTTTATTTATGACAAAGAAAGCCTTAAAGTAATATATCACTAAATGTATAAGACATTAAATTATTAGTCAGTATGGTGAATGTTTTTTTTTTTTTTTAAACTTTTGGGTTTATTTATTTATTTATTTATTTATTTTTTGGCTGTGTTGGGTCTTCGTTTCTGTGCGTGGGCTTTCTCCAGTTGTGGCGAGCGGGGGCCACTCTTCATCGCGGTGCGCGGGCCTCTCATTATCGCGGCCTCTCTTGTTGTGAAGCACAGGCTCCAGACGCGCAGGCTCAGTAGTTGTGGCTCACGGGCCTAGTTGCTCCACGGCATGTGGGATCCTCCCAGACCAGGGCTCGAACCCGTGTCCCCTGCATTGGCAGGCAGATTCTCAACCACTGCGCCACCAGGGAAGCCCAGTATGGTGAATGTTTGATCAACTTGAACGAAATGAGTTATAATCATGTAAATTTTCACAGGACTTTAAGAAGGGAAAGAAACGAAGGGAAAGAAACAGTCCACATTTCTACATGAAACTTGGCAGAGCTGGGATAATAACTCTCAGTTTTCTTCTGCCCTGAATCAGCCCATCCAAGAATCATTCTGCTTCCCTTGAGAGGAAAAGAATCTCTCCTGTTTAATAAAAGCTTCTTTCTTTCTAAAAATCTTAGAAAAAGCTTTGAAGAATTTTTCCTTTTGAACTTACCAGAATCATTTATAAGTTGAGTAACAAACTCTAATAGAAATTTAGCATATTACTAGGAAAGTTACTAGAAAAGAGTTTAAAAAGCACGTTCTAAGATACCTTTTCATGATTATATTTTCAGATCCCATTTTCTGTGGTCCAGGAACCCTCTCCTAAACATCTCCAAGCCCAAACCCTGTCTTTTGCTTGACATAAATACCTAGGGCTCTGTGTTCCCTGTGCTCACCTAGGGCGCATGAATTCTGATTTTATGTAATATATACGTACCTATGTATATGTGTGTGTATGTATGTGTATATGTATGCATGTATGTATATATATATATAGTAGCTGAATATCAGCCGCCTTTGCTGGAAACATGGTGGGGTGTGTGGGAGAGACTCAAACTCCAAAAGACTGACTTCTAAGCAGAATCCTTTTCACCAGCCCTGGTCATAAAGAGAGCAAATGCTTTAACAGCACCAAAAACCAAAGTCACATTTTTGAACTGCCTTGGTGTAGTGATATTTTAATATGAAAGCAGCAACAGAATTAAACAGCATTCAGGTTTAGCTCTTCAGTCCCAGGGGCTTGCCTCTAAGTGAGTCAGTGTAAGAAACCACAGAAGGCATATCTTTCATGGGCAGGATATATCACACTGTACTATTTTGGAAATCAGATAGAATGACTCCTCAGAAAGAAACTTTGCCAGCTGTGAAACTGTACAAATGTATTTATAATTATTTTTGACATTTTCTGGGTAGTTTTGTAAAGAAAATCTAAGTGTAATTATACTTCACATTTAGAAGCATGATAAATGATAGCATATTTTTTCAAGTTACTATTCACTTGCTAGGGTAGCATTTTAAATTCCTTAAGCATAGCTCTCAATTTAAGTTCTGCTTGAATTATACCTGGTTGTATGTATTTCTTATATATCCACTAACTTCCAGCTTTCTAACCCTTTTTACTGATTCATTTAAAATTAATTAAATTACATAAATGTATGTGAATATTAGGCTTATATTTTAAATTTTGTTGAAAATTAATTCAAAGGACAACACTTCTGCATGTTAGAAAGGGGATGATGCAGAAGGAAGAGAGGAATTACTTGTGTAATTAAAGGAAGGAAAAACTATTATCTCTTAACATGTAACTAAGTTCAACCATTATGAAATTATCTCTTTCGATTGATTTTTATATATGTACAAAATACGTAACTGCAGAACAATTTATAAATATGAAGCAAAGATAAAATGGCTAGATTATAAATGTGCTTCCAAATGGCAGCGCTTTCCAGAAACTTACCAGTCATGCAGTTTTCAAATTCAATGTCATCAATTGCAGCTCCTCCTCCCAGATCCCTTGTTCTGATACCTTGAAATATGACTTCAAAATTCCTTAACTTTCCTAGAAGGATGACAGCCTTTTGCCAATGATCACCAGAGTTCTGCTTACTTTCTTGCCATACTTTTGATAGTCCTTTCTCTGTCTGAAGGTAAAGAAGTTTGCATTAGGCAAATAATTAAACACAAAAGAAGGAAAAAACAACAACAATTATTTAGAACAGAAGCATTTGATCAGTGAAAACTGATTTAAAAAACTGATAATATTCATGATATACTTTACCTCATCAAAACAGAGGCTCATTAATCTACTAAGTATTCCCAAAAGCAATACAGCAAGATTAGCAGTAAACTTGTTTCGCTATTTTCAGAGACATCATTATTAGAAAGTGGCCTACTCAGTTAAATCCACTTCTCCTTGCTTGCACACAAAATTCTCAATGGATATTTGATGGAATCTGAACAGTTTACAGAAGCCCTGGGTTTACAGCTCTAGGTACCCTTCCCACCAACTTTCTACTCACATTCTTGAATCATTGGTATTGCACCTTCCTTTACAGAGCTTAAATAACTTACATAAGGAAAGAGAAAAGAGTGATAAGAGGAGGAATACGTGGGAGAAATCACATATCCCTGATGGATATGATAAGAAATTGTGAAGTGAATTGAGCACAGAGGGCAAGTGATCATTTCTAGGACCAGATTTCAAAAATTCGATTATATGATTATATGATTTTGGATATGTATAAAATTCTACTATAATTATTATATGAGCACCAACAATAATTATTTTATACCAAATTATTCAATGGTAAAGGAAAAATTAATTTTCTAAGAAAACTTGTTTAAATATCTCCTCTTGAGACAAAAGTTTCCTTCAGCAACAGAATACAAAGAAACTATAAGGGATGCACGCATGCACAGTTGGGGCAAATTATGAACAATAAGATACAAAAAGACTGAAACCCAACTGCCACTTCTGAGGTGCCAGGAGCAAAAGCAGGGGACTGTGCATGATTCCTGCACACAGCACCACCAAGGGGGTGGGCAGACCACCTAAGCAATTCCTCCAGCCCGACCCCATACCCTCACGCCATTAAGGGACCCCCCCCCCCCCAGGGAGCGAGCAAGGGAACCTGGCACTTGTTTTCGCTCGCTTGTGCTGTATCATGAGTCCCAATAAAGCCTTGCCTGAATTTCTTGTCTGACCTCTTATCAATTTCTATTGATTAAAGAGTTCAAGAACCTGGGTCAGTAACACTCTGAATGTCTAAGGTTGGTCTGCTAGCAGTACAATATTCTAATATATGAACAATCCTGGTATAACATGACATGACATGACAAGATATGACATGACATGTAGCATAACCCTAATGACACAAAAAAATGATACCAACAGTAAAACAGAATATAAGTCAGTCGAGCACAAGGACAAGGCTTAGACAGTATATGTTGCTCTTTGCTATTCTGGGCATAGCCCTTATTGGGAATTAGAGGTTAACACATCATGGTGATGGATATATAGCAAAGAAAGAGAAAAAATATATATAGAATTATGTTTATGGTTAGGCCCCCAAAATTAATATTTCAGGGTCCAGTATTGTGTTTTCATGATGAATTCACAAGTAAACTTTGTCACTGAAGCTTATAATCAAAACAGTGGAATAGAAGAGAATATTTAATGGAACGGCATCTAGAAAAGCAAGCAAGATGTTCCAATTGATTTATAGCACACAACTGTGATATACATAATCTACGGATTTTTTAAAAAAATGTACACTAAAGAAAAACAGAGAAATGCTTGAAGAGGGGATCCAAAAGAGTTACACATTCATAGATCCATGCTTTAGGGAAACTAATGTTAATAAATGTGGCTGACACCTTGTTCTGTTACGGGAGATACAGATCAATCAAGCGGCTCTTCTGTAGAATAACAGAGAGAAAGTAGAACTCTGTATCAGTTACTCTAAAACTAACTTTGCAAAACAACTAACAGTGCATAGATAGAGCTTTCAACATCCTCCCCAAAACAGCAAACACATTTTTACACCCAGAGACACACGTAGCTTCTTCATTGAAGGGGATGGGAAAGTCACATCTAATTAATGGAATTTCGTATGTTTTTAATGACTAAGGAAGAGAAGCTTTTTCAACATTAGTCTTTGACTGCCAGTGATGTCTTAGTGATTTGGAACCAAAGGAATTATTAGTTAAATTAAAGATTAAAGTAGAGGGCATCTAACACTTAGCACTATAACAGGCATAGATAAAAGTCTGTTTTAATTAACAAACTTAATTCACTTTGCTAATTTTTCCTATTAGTCGGTTTCAGCAACTCATACACTATGCCAATCCCCAAAAGGGTTTTCAACAAAGAAGGTTGTGTGATCACTTTAACCAATAAAATACAAACCATTTCTTTACTCTGACAACTGGCTTTCTAATAAATGAGATTTAAATAATATACTCATTGTCGTTTTATGTGGTAGGAAAAAAAATGAGGGTTAAGTCTTCAGAAAACCAACCATGGATCAACCTAATGATGGGTTATTGTAATATATCATTCTAATATATTTGCTCTCATTCAACTCTGGATATAACATACCAAATCATATTCCTATAATTATCAAAAGTACTAATCCAAATGTGCAATGGAGATTTATTTATTTATTGACCTATCCAGCCAGTGCTTTTCATCATTTATTCAGCAAATATTTGATGCTCACACAGTTGCCATATACTACATTAGACACCAGGAATAAGAAGGTGAAAAGAGAGGAAGCCTACCCTGTGATGGTAATCATTTAATAGAGGTGAGCTATAAAAGTGAATTACCATAAAATTACTATAGAAACATAAAACAGAGCAACTTTTAAAGAAGTGGTTATATATCCATTCCCCCAACTGTTGTTCTGCACACATTGTTGCTTTATTTAGTTAAAATTCTGATACCAATTCTTTCTAAATACTTTAAGAAAGAGAAAAATCTCTCAATTCCAACCATGGCTTTGCTACTGCCCAAGGATACATTTATTGCGTTCATGTGGTTGTTACATTTAAGAACCCAAGGCAGTAAACATTTGAAAAGTGAGTAAACACACTAATAACTGTAAAAAATAGACATTAATACAATAATGGTTAAGTTATAGAAATTGAAAAAATACTTTCTTCTTAGAATTCAACATTTTACACAACTTTGAATTTATTTCCCAAAAGTATTATGCATATCGATGATTTACCTTATGTATTGCATATTTGTTTTGGCAGTATGCTTGTCTTCCTGCTTTATGCCAGTCTCATTCCCTTTGGGTTATGTAAAGAAAGGCAATAAAAAATGCTAAAAAGATAGAGCCACTTCAAGTTATAGATATGTATTAATGGAGTATAGCCACTTGGAATTTGTTTCATATGTTTGAGGTAAAGATATAAATTTTCCCCAAATTATGAACCAATATTTCCAAAACCAATTGATCAAAACTCTTTCCTCCACTGACACCTTTAACATATATTGAACCTGTTTCTACAGTTTCTTGATGAATTTCTGATTTCTATTCCTCCATCAATGTCATACTTATTAAGCCACTAGACTTTCTTCTTCTGGGAAGATTTGAGTGGACTTCCTTTTCTATATTCCTCCTGCTATGAACAACTAAAACCCCTGGAGATCATACATAATTATGTATAAACAGAAGAAGACTCTGAAAAGTGGAGAGAAGGCAGATTAGCTAGGGAGCTTGGGACTCAAGGGAGCACAAGGTGGTGAGTTTCCTAGCTTTTCCTTTTGCATCATATATTCCAAAATTGACACAAAAATCTGACAACCTGGAAATGAAACATGAGCAGACTACTTTCTTTAGCCAAGGGACCAGGAAAGGGGAAGTCCAGCGAGAATGAAAATATTTAGATAATAATAGCTCTACAACAGTCAAATACCATAGAAAAATTACTATCTGACCCCCACTCCCAATAGCAAAGGCTGACCAGAGAGCCTAGACTTTCACCTATATCATGCCCCAAGGGCCCCAAGACCTCTCCTCCCAAGATTTTTTTTAAATGAAGGAAAACTAAAAGAATACATCACCTGTAGACCTACCCTAAATGAATGGTGAAAGGAACATTTTAAACAGAAAGAAAATGATAAAAAAAAGAAATCTTGGAACACCAGGAAGGAAGAAAAAATAGCAAAAATATTAGTAAATACAACAAAATTTCCTTATCCTCTTTAATTTCTAAGTTATATTTGATTGGTTAAGAAAAAATTAAAACACTGTCTAGTATGATTCTAAATGTATATAAAGGAAATAATTAAGGCATAAATATTATAAATGGGTGAGAATAAAGACATGTAAAGGGAGTTAAGCTTTCTACACTTGAGTTGGTTAAATCTTAATGTTATAATTTAATAGGTCACATTTTTATCCTCAATTTTTTTTTATTCTTTTGGTTTTCTCATACATTCACTCTCCCAAATGAATCTTAGAATAATTTAATGCATAACTGAAATACTTAAATATTGAATTATTTTACCCTGAGATATCATTTATGTTTCATCTTGTTTAGGTCTCTTTTTATGCTACTAACTAAAATTTTATAGTCTTTAATATAAATAACTTAACACTTATTATAAATTTATCTCTAGATATATTACAGTGTGTGTTATAATGGTGATACTTCTCCATTATGGTTTTCGGACTACTGATAATACAAAGAAACAATCATATTGTCAGGATGGTGAGCTAACAATGGCTGGTGGCTCCATCACCCACTATCAATCCTGAAAAACTACAGAATCTACTGGGATGGATGGATTTGGGGAACAGTAAAAGGAAAAGAAAGGGGGGGGAAGGAAGGAAGGATGGAAGGAAGAAAGGGAGGGAGGGAGGGAAGGAGGGAAGGAGGGAAGGAGGGAGGAAGGAAGAAAAGAAAGAAGAAAGAAAGAAAGAGACAAAAACTGAGAAACACCTGGGAAGGCTATACGTTGTCTTGAACACCGGTGTCGAATAGTGGGGGTGGTGATGGTGGTGGTTTGCAGCAGTCTGGGGAAGAAGGTGGCTGGAAATAGCAATAAGAGTGTAGGTTGTAGTCGAGAGCTCCTGTATGGTCATGTTTTCCTTCCTCCTTGCTTGGAACAATGATTGCCAGACTCTTCAGAAAACAGTAATTCAACTTCAGGCTGTAATATCTGTGAGGTATCAAAGCAGTTAAAAATCCTGCTCAAATGAAGAGGTGATAAGTCCCCTCTTCCTACCCAATTCCCCTTCAAATTCTTAGGGGTGTGAATTACAATCTACAGAGTTTGCCACCTACACTTCTGCTTCCAATATTTAAAGGTTCAAATGATGATAGGAGAAGAGATGCTGCCCAGTGGCAACTAATGGAAGAGATCAATAGTTGTTTTGTGGTCCTTAGGTCTCTCTGCTGTAAGGCTCACCCTTCATTCACATTTCCTTAAATTCACCTGGATGGACACAGGCAAAGGGCTGGTATTCTGCTTTTTCCTAAATCACCAGAGAGCACCTCACATTACTATAGATGCAAGAGTTCACAGGCCAAAGTAACTAGACTCTAAGAGGCCAAATATCTACTAAAGGATGACAATAAACTGAACAACATATAACATCTAAAGCAGAATTTTAAAAACAGATGGAATCAGAGTTTTAACAGGCTTTGTGCAAGGTTTCCTTTGCTGGGCAAAAGTTTTTAAGTTTAATTAGGTCCCATTTGTTTATTTTTGTTTTTATTTTCATTATTCTAGGAGATGGATCCAAAAAAATATTGCTGTGATTTATGTCAAAGAGTGTTCTGCCTAGTTTTCCTCTAGTTTTATAGTATTCGGTCTTGCATTTAGGTCTTTAATCTATTTTCAGTTTATTTTTGTATATGGTGCTAGAGAATGTTCTAACTTCTTGGATAATGATGCCTTTTAAGATACGACAAAACACCAAGGACATGCTCTATGAAAAAAATAATTGTTAAACTGGAGTTCATTAAAATTAGAAACTTCTAGCCTGTGAAAGGCAAAATCAAAAGAATTAGAGACAAGCCACAAACTGGGGGAAAATATTTGCAAAAAATACTTCTCAGAAAGACTGTTATCCAAAATACACAAAAACGCTTAAAACTCAACAATAAAACAAACAACCTGATTTAAAAATAGGGCGAAGACCTTAACAGATACCCCTCCAAGGATGATATACAAATAGCAAATACACATATAAAAGGATGCCCCACATTATATGTCATTAGAGAAAAGCAAATTAAAACAGTAATGATATACTACTGCACATATGAGAAAGGCCAAAATCCAGATCACTGACAACACCAAATGCTGGTAAGGAAGTAGAGCAACAGGAATTCTCAAATTGCTAGTGGAAATGCCAAATGCCAAATAGCAGAGCTACTTTGGAAGACATT
The DNA here is from genome assembly GCF_965194805.1 of Balaenoptera borealis. Classification (NCBI taxonomy): domain Eukaryota; kingdom Metazoa; phylum Chordata; class Mammalia; order Artiodactyla; family Balaenopteridae; genus Balaenoptera; species Balaenoptera borealis. Next base: position 169,465,305 of record NC_138866.1, on the reverse strand, counting down.
TTGGCAGCTTCTTACAAAACTAGTCATACTCTTATCATATGATCCAGCAATCTCACTCCTGGGTATTTATCCAAAGATTGCAAACTTATTCCCATACAAAAACTTGCACATGGATGTTTATAGCAACTTTATTCATAAATTATGCCAAAACTCAGAAGAAACCAAGATGTCCTTCAGTAGGTGAATGGATAAATAAACTGTGGTGCATTCATACAATGGAATGTTTTTTTTCAGCGCTAAAATGAAATGAGCCATCAAGCCATGGAGGAAACGTAAATGCATATTACTAAGTGAAAAATGCCAATCTGGAAAAGCTAGGAAAGGCAAAATCATGGAGACAATAAAAGGATCAGTGGTCACCAGCAGGAGGGGGAGAAGAGATGAAGAGACAAAGCACATAGGATTTTTAGGACAGTGAAAATACTCTGCATGGTATTACATATACCACTATAAACTTTTGTCCATACCCATAGAATGTACAACACCAAGAGTGAACCCTAAAGTAATGGACTTTGGGTGACGATGATGTATCCAAGTAGGTTTAATATACTTAGTAAAAAAATGTACCATTTTGGTGAGTGATGTTGATCATGAGGGAGGCAGGGAGTAGATGGGAAATCTCATTTGTTGTAAACCTAAAATTGTTCTTTAAAAAATAGTTCTTTTTTTTAAAAAAAGAAACTACCAGAAATCTTAAGGAAGTTTAAGAAGTAGTTGGAATGGGTAATTTGAGAACATGAAGGATTGAGGGATATTAAAAAAATAATTGATTTCAGAAAAAAACTGAACTAGGATTGAAACTTCTAGAAGCCAAATATGAGATATGAAAGATGAAATGGAATTATTATCTCAAAATACAGTATGTGTCATACTGATGTGCCTCCAGGCTCTGAAGTCAGACAGTCAGGTTTAAACCTGAGCTCTGCCCCTACTAGCAGTTATTTCATCTATAAAATGGAGAGTAAATGTGTTTATCTCACAGCATTGCTGTGAGGATTAAAATAAGGAATGTTAACAGAGAACCTACATTAGTTGTTGATATTATATTGTAATAATATTTATTATTAACAAATGCAAAAATGCTAAATGCAAAAATAAAAAGAATTAAACATTATGAGTGAAAAGATAAGAGACGTGAGTAGATTTAGAAAGTCCACATTTGAATGCAAGAGTTCCAGGAAAAAAGAGAGAACAGATTTTGGAGGAGCAATAATCAGAAAGAACAATAAAAGAAAATTTCTGAGATAGGAACAACTCAAGATTTTAAGATCAAGGCACTTCCTGGTGAAATCTCTAAACTCAGAGTTTAAAAGAAAATGTCTCAAACTTCCAGAAATAGGAAGTAGTTTACTTACAAAAAGTGAGAATTATATTGGTAATCAGGGTCCTCTCAACTAAAATATTAAATATAGAAAACAGTGGAGCAAAATTTTCAGGCTTCTGAGGAAAACAAAGCAGAAGCAAAAGAAAACAAAGGATAAACAAAAATGGTGATCCTAGAACCTACACCTAAGCCAACAGATCTGTGTTAACTACAAAGGTAAAAGCATAAAAATTGTGTTCCTGTCCTTTTGAGGTGCTTGTCATTTATTCCTGCTGTGGAAATGTCTAGAACAAATCACACTGCCTTTGCCAATATTCATAGCACCTCTAATGTTAGAAGGATCATTATATTCACTCTAATATACTCCTCTAGAATACCACTGCCATGAAAATTGTCATGACATTCTGGAAAAGCCAGAACTATAGAGATGGTAAACATATCAGTGGCTGCCAGTGATTCAGGGTGTGGGAAGGGAATTGAATAGGTAAAGCATAGGGGATTTTTTAAGGCCATGAAACTTTTCTGTAGAGCATTATAATGGTAAATGTAAGACACTGAGCATTTGTCAAAACCCACAGAATTTTACAGTAAGAAAGTAACCTTAATGTATGCAATTAAAAAAACATCTTTAGGAGGTTGCAATATCCCAGGAAGGAAGGCAAAATGTGACCAAACTATATAAATGTATTACAAATGTATGAAACAAGGTCATTGAGGTTAAGACTCATGTCTATTGCAACAGAAAAATGATATTAAGGAAAAATAGAAGATCTGAATAAAGTATGGACTTCAGTCACTAATAATGTATTATATTGGTTCATTAATTGTGACAAACGTGTCATCCTAATGTAAGATATTAATAATAGGGGGAACTTGGGTGTGGAGTATACAGGAACTCTCTGTGCAATCTTTGAAACAATTACATGAATCTAAAACTATTCTAAAATAAAACATTTAAATAACTGCCATTTAAAAATATATAAATGTATATATTTATATGAAAATATATAGTGTACTTCCCATGAGTAACTAAAAATTATCAAGTCAAATTTGAGAAAGTCAGAAAAAGTAAGAACTATAAGAACTATTTGATCTCCACTCATTTTTAAGCTAACAGAGCACAGCTTCCAAATATTCCACTTAAACAAAACTTTCTTTTTGTGTTTGGCATGTTCGTGAGTTATTTTTGCTATTAACTTTTTTTGAAATTTCATCAACTTTTTAAAAATTAAAAATGCTTTTAAATAAACATAATGCTCACAAAAGATTAAGCACATAAATGATACATTAAAAAGATGCAATGTCATACAGGAATCATTCTGAACCAAACAACAACAACAAAGTCATTTAATACATGTTTGGTCCTAAATCACTGGTATAGAAACCAAATTTTGTCTTCTGCCTCTAGATAAGACTAAAATATTGATTAATGATGCCACATGGTATTAAAACCCTTCATTGCCATAATAAAATATTTTTAAATATCTTTTAAGAAATGGAAAGGAGTGGCTAGAATTTAGTATAATATCTGTATCTAGCAGATAAATATTTACAATTCTTTAAATCATCTAAATATTAAGTATTTGAAAAAGTAAATACTAGAAATTTATAGTCTTTAAACCTCCAAACATTTTCAAATGTTTAAAGTTTATATATAGTTTAATCCTATTTTGAATTTTCAAAACTAGAATGAAATCAAGTACAGGCTATTTTAAATGTACATCAAATCTCTTCCACAGAAATATCTTGCAAACAGCTATTTTTCTGGGAGTAAAATCTGTGGTCAGTGGCTCTTGTGTTTACAGGAGGTTTTCTGCCCCGACGGAATGATTTTGAAGTTTTGACTAATATGCTCACCGAATAGACACGTGTGGTTTTAGACGTACATTCATTGAAAACGTTTTAAACAGTATGTCCTCATGTTTTCCTAGAATAATGTTCCTTTAAATTTAAAACATTTATTTCTTGATAATTTTCTTTAAAATTTTAGGCAATCTGATATGGGGATCTTAGACAATGTAGGCAGTTTAATGCAAAGCATAGAGATCAGTAAAGCTGCAGTTGTATAATTTCTTACAATCACTTTTTTTTTTTTTTTTTACCATTCCAATCTTTCTGTTTTCCAGGGTTTCCAACTACAGAATCATAACCTCATTTACACTGTACAAGATAGTTTAGTTTCTCTTTCATTCATACACATACACAAATTTGATATGTATATTTCCCAGTATGAGTGATTATCTTTTTCCTTTCAAATGTCACCTTGGAGAAGTCTTCCCAGGACCTTCAGGGTGGGTTCCATTCTCACTCATATGGCATCACCCTGCTTTAATGTTTATTGCACTTTCACCTCTCATTTTCCAATATCATCTCGTGTTTTAATTATTTCAATAATTCTTCACTGTCTGTCTTCACCACTACAATTTAAAGTCCATGAGGACAAGAAGCTTCTCCATCTTATTAACCTCTGCATCTCCCATGCCTAAAACAAGTTTGGCATTGTGTAGGCACTAAAAAAGCATTTGCTTAATCAATGAATACATACTTAATTCAAACTGGTGAATTAAGATGTTGCATGGAATTGTTAGTTCTAGCTGAAAATTGGCTTCTTTATAAAAATTCTACTGGATTTCAGATTCTTTTTCTGATGTAGGTAAAAACTAGTTTTAATGGGTTTACATTGCATAGCTTGTCATAACAAACATTTAAAAATTCACTAACAGATATGTTCTCTAAACAGTGAGTTACTATATTCATAGAGGTAATTTCCTCAGACATACTGTAATTGTTTTAAATCTTAGTTGATACAAAAAGGAGTAAGAATTATTTATAATAAGAAATAGGCTGTGGAGCTGTTTGTTCTGACAAAGTTACATTCAGAATGAGTCTTGCAAGGTCTTTACTCACTTTAAAGAAAGGGCTCGCTAACCCAATTAAGCTTCCCAATCTATGATGTTCAAGGTGATTTCCTACTTAGTGGTTGATGGCTTGTTTCTAGTGTCTTTCACACTACCTTTGGTTCCTGAAGGAGAAAAACATTCATATGGTTGAACATAGAAGAACAATGGGAAAAAATTTAAAATGAGGAGCATTTAGGAAGCATCTGACAGGAAGAATAAGAAGAGGTGGCAGCAAGGTCTGGAGCAGAATGTCAGTCATGAATGACTGTATGGCACGCTGCCATTCATGAGGGTTGATAACCACTCGATGCAAACAGAACAGCATTTTATGACAAAATTATTGGACATAACTCAGCTCACTGTCTTCCTCCAGGGGTGGGGAATAATGAGAGAGAAAATAAAACAAATATATGTGTGTGAAACAGCAAATGTGTACAAAGCAATGGCAAACCTCAAGGTAAGATCCTTGTGCAAAGTTTTCTCCCAAAAGGGGCACTGGTATACAGTGTTTATACAACGTGAATAATGGTCTTTCAGTAGAGTATTTAAAAAATAAAATTCTCAATTTAAAATCCTCCGAAAACCAATAGTGTCTAATAGTAGGCACAAAATTATAGGTATAAAGGTATTACTACCCAGAAAAGTATATATTATGTGTGTATAAAGAATGTGAATTTTCTGACTTGCACAAATCATTGGATTCACCAAAACAGGAATGCTGTTTGGTATCTAACAAAGTCAAATATATCCACACTTTTATTCTCAAAATATATTAAAGAAACAAAAAGTGCATTGAAAAAAGGATTACAAACCTAAAATCTGAGCATAAAGATGAAAGATAATACTAGTATGAGAATTAAATCAATAACAAAAGAATAAGTCTAGTCATCAATTCACACAGGATAGGAATTAAGTAGGATAAACAAAGGTTTATTAATTACAGATTAGAATCCCAACATGATAAAATGAATTTATCATTTTTCTACTTACTTAACCCGTATACTGAGTATCAAGTCTAGGTCAGACACCCTTCTACTTGCTGATAAAATGTTATAATGATAGAAACACAACCTAATATTCAGCTTGTTTTACATAATCTCAAAGCAGACATGTTTAACTTGCTCACTACATTTTAATATTCCCTATTGCAAGTAATGAAAGAAATGAATAGCTATGATTCACATGAATGTTGAATTTTAATTTAAATCAATTATTATTAGGTTCTTGTATAGGCCATTAATTGACATGGGTGTCAAGAAGAAAAATAAGAAGCTGTTATGATTTAAGGGACTCACAAATAAATGGAAACAAAACCACCATGCAACTGTTTAACTTGAGTGTGAGCAAATCCTATTATATTACAGAAAAATAATATAGTACTTTGGTGGGGTTGCAGTAAAATGAAGGACCTGTGTGAAATTAGGAAGGTGTAATAAAGGGCATAGCATTTGAAATGGGCTTTGAAACTGAACAGAATATCAACAAGTACATAAAGTATATGAGGACATTCCAAGTAAAGAAAATCACATGACTGCAGACAGTGGGGTATGGAAGTATTGGAATATTTGGGGAACCCTGAATAGTCTGATATGATTAGAATATCAAAAGTATGTTAAAGACTGAGGATGTAAGACTTAGACATAGAGACCAAGACCATACAATGGAAAGTGTCTTTAATTCCATTGTGAGGGTTTAAGAGCTCAATCCTGTAGCCAATGGAAAGCCACCTACAATTTTTTTTTTTTAAAGTTCTCCTAACTAGGGATCAAACCTGGGGCCCAGCAGTGAGAATGCCAAATCCCAACCACTGGACCACCAGGGAATTCCCTATAATTTTTAAATAAGGGAGTAACCTGACCAGATCTGCTTTAGAAAAATCTGCTCTTTAGTAGAAAGAGCTGAAGACCCTGGGCAGGATGGATTCATGGCAATTAATCCTGGAGCTATGGAGGAAAGAAATGGATGCAATATACAAGTAGACTTGGATAGGGCAGGTGTCATCAAGAAGGTATGAAATGTGGGGAGCAAAGGCTGAGGGGTCTAAGAGTAGATATTACTATGGAATGAATGGGAGACTTACGGGGCGGCATTGAAGACCTAGTTGAAATTGGAAATCAAATTCCTAATGGAACTGATCAATATAATACACGGCTTTCCCAGTAGTCCAAAAGCAAAACTAGAAATCAGATAAAGATTGTGGAAAATGTGGATGTAAAATGTGTAAAGCAGAGCTGAGAAAACTTAGGGCTACAGCATTTGTCAGAAGAAGGCACATGCTTAGAAATCAGCCTCTACATACAGAGTGACTCTGTTTGAATCTTAGCTATGTCACTTACTAGTGTGTGACTTTGGGCAAGTCACTCAATTCATTCCAGCCTCTGTTTCCTTAGCTGTGAAATGGAGATGACAGCAAAACTCATTCACAACTCTTTATTTCAAACCTCTGTGACAAAAAATGAGATTTTTTAATTCAGAATTTTTCAAAATTTAGGCAGATATTATGGTTCACATACTATATTTTAGGTGTATGTCCAGCAAGTTTTTACTATCAATTCCCTAATAAAATATATGAATACCTTGGAAGTAAAATATATGGCTATTTACGTTCAATGGGATAAATAGACTACCAATAGCCTCATGTCAGTTTGTATCAGGTTTTCATGTTGAGTGAGTTAAAACATTTTTAAAAAAATTTCAGAGCTTTTTATATTTTGAATTTATGGGTAGGGTAGTGTGTGAACCGGTAGCACCTAATTCATAGGGTTGTGATGATTAAAAGAGTATGTAAAGTATATGTAAAGGATTTTGAAGATCACCTACCACATGGGAAATGATAGCTCTTATGATGGGGATGATGGCTGTGACCATGACAAAGAAGAGGCAGAGATTAAGAGAATAAGGAGGATGAGATAGAAGATAATGATTAGTAATTTGAGAAATAAAGTAACAAAAGGTAGTATTCAGAGATTAGTATTTCAGAGTTAAAGAATTCAGAATTAGAGCAATTTCAAGTAAAGAAATGTTTTCTGAGGTGTTGCAGGAAGCAGGTAAACATATTGCTTGTGCTTTATAAAGAAGGAATACCTTTGATGAAATTAACAAAAAATGTAGCATGCAGTGAAAAGTAGGTAAAACTTTTAGAGACTATCCATCCACTCACCTCCTAATCACCAGCACTTCGTCTCCCAAAGCCTCTCTCCCTACCTGAAGAAGACATGAAGGTAGTAATGGAAAGTGATATTAGGTCAAACTGTTCTTTATTCTGTCCACAAGGTGGGGACATTGACCTAGAACAGTAGACACTGGTCGGAGCTTCTCGACAGGTGGTGAGAAAGAGGTCAAGTCTTTCTAGCTCCTGATGTTTCTAGTTCAGGAAGTTATGGTATGTGTTTGGTATTTGGCCATCTTGCACATGTATGTGTATGGTTCTATGTAGTATACATATGTATCTTTTGGGGATGAACTCATTCATGGGAAATTCCATGTCTTATTTCTCTGTGTTCCTCTATCAAAGATGCCTAGTACAACTTGTCTTATATAGAAGATGCTCAATAAATCATAAAATAACTGATCCTCTTTGGCTTTCATGCGTATGTACTGTATATAAATTATAATAATATTAACATGGGAGCTACAATTATACTGGGGTCTTAGATACAGTCTCTATGATGCTCATAACAATCCTGAAAAGTACCTATTATGAATCCATTTTATAAATAAGAAAACTGAGGCTCAGAGGACTTAGGACTCTTGAGACTGAGAACACATACCAAGAAATGTAAGGATAGAGCAGAGGCTGGACTCAGACTTGTCTGAATCTAATGCTCATGCCACCACCTGCTACCTGGAAGAGGAAAGCCACGCTAACCAGAGGTCTAATGCCGCATGGTTTAAGCCTCCGCTAAGCCAAATGGAATATTTCTCTTTAAAAAGGTAATAACAACACTCAGTCTATAATTTATTATCTGAACATTTTAGCTGCTGAAATGCCAGGGTGAGAACTAAAAAATGAAAGTTTGATTTGGTTTAGCCTTTCAATTTATTATGCATATAAAAAATATGAGAGACATGCTCATTAAGGTTTAATACAAAGAGCTGTGCATGTCCCTTGAAGCCTCAGGCAACAGTACCGAGACCCAAATGCCCATGAATGGCGGATTAATTACTCAGCAATAAATGGTAAGAAGTTTACTAAGGACAAGAATAAGAAATAATTATTGCATTTATTTATTCATGTCCTTGTTCCAAGGATGAAAGATGGGGATACTAGAGTATAACAAGATGAAAGTAAGTGATAAAAATGTGGTTAAGGGAAAACTCATGCGGTAAAAATTGGGCAAATCCTAGTACACTGACCTAGACGTTGGCCACAGATATTCCTCGTAGCCGCACCTGTTAGTAAACAGAAGCTGCAAACACACACACACGCGCGCGCACACACACACACGATCTAAAAGAGGAGGGTAATTAGAAAAGGGAGAACATATTTAAAAGGATGAAAAAAACATAAAGTTCTATCCATAGATTTGAGGTGCTAGAATTTCCTCTCATCTATTAACGACTAGTATTCCAAAACTGCTTGTGGGCTTAGCAGTAACGAATGTCACAGCTTCCAAGAATGAGGTTTGGATGGCAGAACACTGCTGCTTTCTGTAGGTATTTCCTATCCCTTAAGCCACATGGTAAGTGATAAATGAATTAAAATGTCTCACTATTTTCAAACTTGACTTATCTATACTTACTTTATTCTGAGCACAATGGAGTATAATGGAAATAACCCCTATCTGTACTAATTAGGTATGTTTTTCAACCACTACGAGCCTCATTTTCCTCATCTGAAAAATGAAAACTATCATATTAACCTTGCAGTCTTTTGTAAGGATTGGAGATGAAGTGCTTGAAGCATCTAACACAATGTCTGACATAGAAGACATTCACATTTTACCAATATATGTTCATACATGAAGATTTTATTAAGATCTCTAGCAAATTAAAAATATATTTTTAAAATATAAATCATAATTGTTTAAACAGTAACATCTCTCACCCTATTTATTTCCAGTGAGATGTTTTGGGAGTGAGATGAAGAAAAATAAAAATAAGAAAAATGTATATATATATATATATACATCTTCATACTCAAGAATTAGATTAGTGCTCTAGGATTTGGTGGGGAGGGGAGACTAATGAATGGGCTGGTAGCTTGTGGCTCAAAGGAGACTCTAAGGACAAACAGTTTCTCTGCAATCATCCCACTCCACAATGCCCAGGACCACAGAGGTCTCCATGTAAAATCCATCTGTCCTCTCAAGAAGTAGAGCCAAATTCCCACTGAAGGCCTTTTCCCTCTTATTTCCCTCTCCAGTTCTAAGCAACTCAGGACAGTGTACGGAGCTCTTCCTATACAATAGACAGAAAAGGCACAGAATCATTCATTTTTTGATTCACCCTTGCAGTTCACGACAACCCACCAACAACAATCACACCCTTTTTCTGATTCCACACTTGTCAACCTCTAGTTAAAAAAAAAAAAAAATATATATATATATATATATAAACACATGTAGATACGTATGTATACACATACATGTACATACACATAACACCATACTGAGTATATATATACACACACATATGTATATCTACCATAACTTATTCACTGCTACTATTTCTTGAGAGTCACTAGAAGCCATTCTTTCTTTCCACAGGGGTGAGGCACTAACAATAAAGGGAAGAAGGAAGAAATCATGAATAACAGGTGAAGTCAAAACTGAGGTAAAAATCAAAATAAACAGCCAAACCTCCACTATTAGGCTAAGAATAAGGAAAAGACTGATTTTTTTCTTGACATCTTGATAGGGGTATAATTGCTTTACATTGTTGTGTTAGTTGCTGCTGTATAACAAAGTGAATCACCTATACATATACATATATCCCCATATCCCCTCTCTCTTCAGTCTCCCTCCCACCCTCCCTACCCCACCCCTCTAGGTGGTCACAAAGCACTGAGCTGATCTCCCTGTGCTATGCGGCTGCTTCCCACTAGCTATCTGTTTTACATTTGGTAGTGTATATATGTCAATGCCATTCTCTTACTTCGTCCCAGCTTACCCTTCCCCCTCCCCGTGTTCTCAAGTCCATTTTCTACATCTGTGTCTTATTCCTGTCCTGCCCCTAGGTTCTTCAGAACCTTTTTTTCCCCCTAGATTCCATATATATGTGTTAGCATACGGTATTTGTTTTTCTCTTTCTGACTTACTTCACTCTGTATGACACACTCTAGGTCCATCCACCTTACTACAAATAACTCAATTTCATTTCTTTTTAAGGCTGAGTAATATTCCATTGTATATATGTGCCACATCTTCTTTAGCCATTCATCTGTCGATGGACACTTAGGTTGCTTCCATGTCCTGGCTATTGGAAATAGTGCTGCAATGAACATTGTGGTACATGACTCTTTTTGAATTATGGTTTTCTCAGGGTATATGCCCAGTAGTGGGATGGTTGAGTCAATATGGTAGTTCTATTTCTAGTTTTTTAAGGAACCCCCGTACTGTTCTCCGTAGTCGCTGTATCAATTTACATTCCCACCAATAGTGCAAGAGAGTTCCCTTTTCTCCACACCCCCTCCAGCATTTATTGTTTGTAGATTTTTTGATGATGGCCATTCTGACTGGTGTGAGGTGATACCTCATTGTGGTTTTGATTTGCATTTCTCTAATGATTAGTGATGTTGAGCATCCTTTCATGTGTTTGTTGGCAATCTGTATATCTTCTTTGCAGAAATGTCTGTTTAGGACTTCTGCCCATTTTTGGAATGGGTTGTTTGTTTCTTTGATATTGAGCTGCATGCGCTGCTTCTATATTTTGGAGATTAATGCTTTGTCAGTTGCTTCGTTTGAAAATATTTTCTCCCATTCTGACAGGTGTCTTTTCATCTGGTTTATGGTTTCCTTTGCTGTGCAAAAGCTTGTAAGGTTCATTAGGTCCCATTTGTTTATTTTTGTATTTATTTCCATTTCTCTAGGAGGTGGGTTAAAAAGGATCTTGCTGTGATTTATGTCATAGAGTGTTCTGCCTATGCTTTCCTCTAAGAGTTTCATAGTGTCTGGCCTTACATTTAGGTCTTTATTCCATTTTTAGTTTATTTTTCTGTATGGTATTAGGGAGGGCTCTAATTTCATTCTTTTACACGTAGCTGTCCAGTTTTCCCAGCACCACTTATTGAAGAGGCTGTCTTTTCTCCATTGTATACTCTTGCCTCCTTTATCAAGGAGGCAAGAGTATATTATTTTATTCTGTTTGCTAGCACTTTGTTCAGGATTTTTGCATCTATGTTCATCAGTGATACTGACCTGTAGTTTTCCTTTTCTGTGACATCTTAGTCTGGTCTTGGTACCAGGGTGATGGTGGCCTCGTAGAATGAGTTTGGGAGTGTTCCTCCCTCTACTATATTTTGGAAGAGTTTGAGAAAGATAGGTGTTAGCTCCTCTCTAAATGTTTGATAGAATTTGCATGTGAAGCCATCTGGTCCTGGGCTTTTGTTTGTTGGAAGATTTTTAATCACAGCCTCAATTTCAGTGCTTGTGATTGGTCTGTTTATATTTTCTATTTCTTCCTCATTCAGTCTCGGAAGGTTGTGCTTTTCTAAGAATTTGCCCATTTCTTCCAGGTTGTCCATTTTATTGGCATATAGTTGCTTGTAGTAATCTCTCATGATCCTTTGCATTTCTGCAGTGTCAGCTGTTACTTCTTTTTCATTTCTAATTCTACTGATTTGAGTCTTCTCAAATCTTTTTCTTGATGAGTCTGGCTAGTGGTTTATCAATTTTGTTTATCTTCTCAAAGAACCAGCTTTTAGTTTTATTGATCATTGCTATCGTTTCCTTCATTTCTTTTTCATTTATTTCTGATCTGATCTTTATGATTTCTTTCCTTCTGCTAACTTTGGGGGTTTTTTGTTGTTCTTCTCCTTTCTCTAATTGCTTTAGGTGTAAGGTTAGGCTGTCTACTTGAGATTTTTCTTGTTTCTTGAGGTAGGATTGTACTGCTATAAACTTCCCTCTTAGAACTGCTTTTGCCACATTCCATAGGTTTTGGGCCATCGTGTTTTCATTGTCATTTGTTTCTAGGTATTTTTTTATTTCCTCTTTGATTTCTTCAGTGATCTCTTGGTTATTTAGTAGCATATTGTTTAGCCTCCATTTGTTTGTATTTTTTATAGTGTTTTTCCTGTAATTGATATCTAGTGTCATAGCGTTGTGGTCAGAAAAAATACGTGATATGATTTCAGTTTGCTTAAGTTTACCAATGCTTGATTTGTGACTCAAGATATGACCTATCTTGGAGAATGTTCCATGAGCACTTGAGAAGAAAGTGTATTCTGTTGTTTTTGGATGGAATGTCCTATAGATATCAATTAAGACCATCTTGTTTAATGTATCATTTAAAGCTTGTGTTTCCATGGTTATTTTCATTTTGGATGATCTGTCTATTGGTGAAAGGCGGTGTTAAAGTCCCCTACTATTACTGTGTTATTGGCATTTTCCCCTTTTATGGCTGCTAGCATTTGCTGTATATATTGAGGTGCTCTTCTGTTGGGTGCATAAATATTTACAATTGTTATATCTTCTTCTTGGATTGACCCCTTGATCATTATGTAGTGTTCTTCTTTGTCTCTTGTAATAGTCTTTATTTTAAAGTCTATTTTGTCTGATATGAGAATTGCTACTCCAGCTTTCTTTTGATTTCCCTTTGCATGGAATATATCTTTTTCCATCCCTTCACTTTCAGTCTTCATGCGTCCCTAGGTCTGAAGTGGGTCTCTTATAGACAGCATATATACGGGTCTTGTTTTTGTATCCATTCATCCAGACTATGTCTTTTGGTTGGAGCATTTAATCCATTTACATTTAAGGTAATTAATGATATGTATGTTCTTATTACCATTTTCTTAATTGCTTCATGTTTGTTTTTGTAGGTCTTTTCCTTCTCTTGTGTTTCCTGCCTAGAGAAGTTCCTTTAGCACTTGTTGTAAAGCTGGTTTGGTGGTGCTGAATTCTCTTAACTTTTGCTTGTCTGTAAAGCTTTTGATTTCTCCATCGAATCTGAATGAGATCCTTGCTGGGTAGAGTAACCTTGGTTGTAGGTTTTTCCCTTTCATCACTTTAAATATGTCCTGCCACTCCCTTCTGGCTTGCAGAGTTTCTGCTGAAGGATCAGCTGTTAACCTTATGGGGATTCCCTTGTATGTTATTTGTTGCTTTTCCCTTGCTGCTTTTAATATCTTTTCTTTGGATTTAATTTTCGATAGTTTGATTAATGTGTCTTGGCATGTTTCTCCTTGGATTTATCCTGTATGGGATTCTCTGTGCTTCCTGGACTTGATTGACTATTTCCTTTCCCATATTAGGGGAGTTTTCAACTATAATTTTTTCAAGTATTTTCTCAGTCCGTTTCTTTTTCTCTTCTTCTTCTGGGACCCCTATATTTCAAATGTTGCTGCATTTAATGTTGTCTCAGAGGTCTCTGAGACTGTCCTCAATTCTTTTCATTCTTTTTTCTTTATTCTGCTCTGTGGTAGTTATTTCCACTATTTTATCTTCCAAGCCACTTATCCGTTCTTGTGCCTCAGTTATTCTGCTATTGATTCCTTCTAGAGAAATTTTAATTTCATTTATTGTGTTGTTCATCATTGTTTGTTTGCTCTTTAGTTCTTCCAGGTCCTTTTTAAACATTTCTTGTATTTTCTCCATTCTATTTCCAGGATTTTGGATCATCTTTGCTATCATTACTCTGAATTCTTTTTCAGGTAGACTGCCTATTTCCTCTTCATTTGTTTGGTCTGGTGGGTCTTTACCTTGCTCCTTCACCTGCTGCATATTTCTCTGTCTTCTCATTTTGCTTAACTCACTGTGTTTGGGGTCCCCTTTTTGCAGGCTACAGGTTCGTAGTTCCCGTTGTTTTTGGTGTATGCCCCCAGTGGGTAAAGTTGGTTCAGTGGGTTGTGTAGGCTTCCTGGTGGAGGGGACTGGTGCTTGTGTTCTGGTGGATGAGGCTGAATCTTGTCTTTCTGGTGGGCAGGATCGCATCTGGTGGTGTGTTTTGGGGTGTCTGTGAACTTAGTATGATTTTAGGCAGCCTCTCTGCTAATGGATGGGGTTGTGTTCCTGCCTTGCTAGTCGTTTGGCATGGGGTGTCCAGCACTGGAGCTTGCTGGTCATTGAGTGGAGCTGGGTCTTAGCACTGAGACAGAGATCTCTGGGAGTGCTCTAGTCAATTGATAGTATGTGGGGTAGGAGGTCTCTGGTGGACCAGTGTCCTGAACTTGGCTCTCCCACCTCAGAGGCTCAGGCCTGACACCCGGCTGGAGCACCAAGGCCCTGTCAGCCACACAGCTCACAGCTCAGAAGAAAGGGGAGAACAAAAAGAAGAAAGAAAGAAAAATAAAATAAAATAAAGTTATTAAAATAAAAAATTTAAAATAATTATTAAAATTTAAAAAGTAATAAAAAAAAAGCAACCAAACCAATAAACAAATCCACCAATGATAACAAGCGCCAAAAACTAAACTAAGATAAACATATGAATCAGAAACTAGTCAGTCGCATACAGCAAACCCCAAGTCTACAGTTGCTCCCAAAGTCCACCTCCTCAGTTTTGGTATGATTTGTTGTCTATTCAGGTATTCCACAGATGCAGGCTACATCAAATTGACTGTGGGGATTTAATCTGCTGCTTCTGAGGGTGCACGGAGAAATTTCCCTTTCTCTTTGTTCGCACAGCTCCCGGGGTTCAGCTTTGGATTTGGCCCTGCCTCTGCATGTAGGTCGCCCTCTGGCGTCTGTTCTTCACCCAACAGGAGAGGGTTAAAGGAGTAGCTTATTAGGGGGCTCTGGCTCACTCAGGCCGGGGGGAGGGAGGGGTAAGGAATGTGGGCGAGCCTGCGGCGGCAGAGGCCGGCGTGACGTTGCACCAGCCCGAGGCACACCGTGTGTTCTCCCAGGGAAGTTGTCCCTGGATCACGGGACGTTGGCAGTGGCGGGCTGCACAGGCTCCCGGGAGGGGCCGTGTGGAGAGTGACCTGTGCTCGCACACAGGCTTCTTGGTGGCGGCAGCAGCACCCTTAGCGTCTCATGCTTGTCTCTGGGGTCCGCGCTGATCGCCGTGGCTCATGCCTGTCTCTGAAGCTCGTTTAGGGGGTGGTCTGAATCCCCTCTCATTGCACACCCTGAAACAATGTTCTCTTGCCTCTTAGGCAGCTCCAGACCTTTTCCCGGACTCCCTCCCGGCTAGCTGTGGCGCACTAGCCCCTTCAGGCTGTGTTCACGCTGCCAACCCCAGTCCTCTCCCTGCGATCCGACCTCCGAAGCCCGAGCCTCGGCTCCAAGCCCCGCCCGCCCCGGCGGGTGAGCAGACAAGCCTCTCGGGCTGGTGAGTGCTGGTCGGCACCGATCCTCCGTGCGGGAATCTCTCCGCTTTGCCCTCCGCACCCCTGTGGCTGCGCTCTCCTCTGTGGCTCCGAAGCTTCCCTCCCCGCCCACCCCTGTCTCCGCCCGCGAAGGGGCTTCCTAGTGTGTGAAAACCTTTCCTCCTTCACGGCTCCCTCCCACTGGGGCAGGTCCCATCCTTATTCTTTTGTCTCTGTCTTTTCTTTTTTCTTTTGCTCTACCCAGGTACGTGGGGAGTTTCTTGCCTTCTGGGAAGTCTGAGGTCTTCTGCCAGCATTCAGTAGGTGTTCTGTAGGAGTTGTTCCACATGTAGATGTATTTTTGATGTATTTGTGGGGAGGAAGGTGATCTCCACGTCTTATTCCTCCGCCATCTTGAAGGTCCTCTAATTTCTTATTTATTTATTTATCAGCTGATAGGAACTCTGAAGCTCAGATGCTCTCCTCAGAAAGTTCAAGATTCAGATTCCAACTATGGCACTGATAGCAGCCAACGGCTAGATGGCACAGAGGCAAATTCCACACCTGTCAACTCTACTGCCTGTTGTGGGGGGTCAAGACTGATTTTTAAAGAATAATTGAAAGGGTTGGTGTTTACTTCACATTGTCATTAGCTGTTTAAGGGCAGGTCACCACTGTCTTGCAAAGCCCCTCTGGCAGATGAAAAGATAGGGAGGAAATAGCCCCCAATCATTTTTTTAATGATGTGACTAAATATACAACTACAGTATGTAAGAAGACAGAGCCCCAAATAATTCAGGTCAACCATTCTTACGCTTTTTGGAAAAGTGGTCCCCCTGTTCCAATCCTATCCTCTTACCCTTTGTTGCATTATTTTTAAAATTTTATTTCTTTGAATCTCTTGACATTCAGTTTTAATGAGCCACCCTTTTGTCAGCTAGAGACCCAGACTTCTCTGGTACCTGATGTTGATCTGGTGGCTGGTATTGGCTGCCAAGAAAACTCAGCTCAGAATTTTATCACTTTTGGATAAAGGCCATTTCAAGACTCAGAGAGCAAGAACTAATGTGATTTTTAAAGCAAATGTTAATACTTAAAGCCAACACAGTTGGGGCAGTTTTGAGTACAAAAACAGATTATGGTGAACTGTCCATTTCACAAAAGCAGCAAATACCTTTCTGTAATATTTTAATTGTAGCACTGAAAGTGACTTTAGCTCCGGTTTTTGAAGTGTCCCAAGTAAAGAGGCAAACCTCATAATAATGTATGTTTCTGTGTAGGACAGTCAGTGATGTCTCTTTTTTAGTTTTGTTTGAGTTGAAATCAGTTAAGATTACATTAAGGAACAACTGTCATCATTCCAGAAATATGAGCTAGATTTCCTAACTCTTGGCTCAATTGATTTAACTGACTGTATATTCTAAACAAATTGCTTTTCTTGTTTTCTTTTGTTTGTTTTCTTTTGGCTGTACATGTTACATCAATCTCTTCTGTGATTGGTTTCATCCATATTTTTATGTCATCCCTGTTAGATGAATGCCCAACATAAATGATTCACATGACATAATCATCTCATTTCACGCTTATTTTTCATCCTGTTCCTATGTCAAACTGTGCTCATTGTTAGAATGGTCGTCCTTATGCTGATTGCAATCAGACTTCCTGGTGCATCCTGGCCCCCATGAATGACAGAAGGAAGTGCTTCAGGGTGACATGAAGTTGCAAGGCTTTTTCAGCCTTGTTAATAGTTAGGCTCTTCGCATCACATGGGGAAGGAACACACAGCCTTCCACCCCAGGCCTCAACCCCTGATTTCTCCTCCTTTCATTATTGACACCAAGGTTAGTTGTCTCATCTCTCTAAAAGCATGATGACCTGCCACTAGAGTATCTCAATACTCTGATATTCTTCCATGGACACTCAAAGTGCCACATGTACTATACTTCTTACAGGCAGAATGACTCAATGCTTACTGCACTTAGTTTAAACTTTAGCATCACCATTGGCATAGAGAACTTCATTGTAGGGTCATTTTTTTGTGTGATTTTAGTATCATATTAACTTGAAACCCTATTACTCCTAAATCATGATCATTTGAGTTAAACTACCTTAAAGATAATAGAAATAATTATTATGATATTTGTGCCTAGAGTAGTAGTAAATTTCTATCTCCCAAAGAAACAGTTTTACTTAGTAAAACTAAGTAAATTTCATTTTACTATGGAATGATGAGAATACACAATATCTAGATCTGTGCTTTGTTGGAAGAGTATAAACAATTACAACTTTATAAAATATTCTAAGCCAGATTTAGCTGAACCTCATACAGCAATTATTAGGCTTCACAAAACTTCTTCAATTGGAATGAGTACTTTTTTTGGTCAAATCTCACTCTTTCCACTCTAAGGGGCATCTTCCAACCTGACAGCATGGCCCAGGCAGACATGAGTGCAGAGTGAGCACTGCACGGGCTCAAGAATCTCATTATGGGCTCCACTCTCAGTAGTGGATTAGTTACAAACACTACCAGTAGGAGCATAGCCTGATTAGTGATGGAATTGCCCGAAAGTGGGACAGAAAGTGAGTGCAGACCCAAACTACTTCTCCTGGGGGCCTTCTTGGAGCACACGAGTGAAGAATGAAAATGCTATCATTATTCTGCACTTTGCATTTTAGAAATGTCCAGCCCAATTAGTGAGGCTTCATAAACTTCCCACATGGAAAGGAAAATGGAAATTCAGATGAATAAACTTCAGGAAAGCAATCTAGAGAGAAAGTGAAATCTGGCTTAGAAGATTATATAATGCATTAACTATTTTACATTGTTCCAATAAACCATAGATCCAGAATATTCTACATCTCATCACTAGGTATAAAAAAATGCAATTCTCATTTGGTACATTTCACTCTGAACCTGTAGCTTTGGAGCCAGAAAGCAATTACTACACTATGCACAGATATTATGGGGTAATAATTATCTTTGTCATTCTTAAATTCTCTCTAGCAGGCTGGCTCATAAGCCTTCAAGCTTTCATTTCAGGACTTCTCCAAAAATTGTAGCTATGCTGGTTTTAGTCTATGTGTTGCTGTGTTTATTTTTTGCATATGGCGTTTTTACATCTAAAAGATATCTGTCTTGCTAATACTTTTATTATTGTTTTGTTTGAAATTCACTTCTCATACATTGATTACTATGTTCTGGAATAAGGATATTTTATTGATCATAAAATTGCAAAGATATTGCAGAGTGACATTCCATCTCAGGGCTTCACCGTCAATTTTAATGAATACTATTAGTGCCAACATGAGGTGAGGAGAGAATGTAAATGTGACGGAGCCCACAGAGAACCATAAGACTTTAAAAGTTAAAGAAATGGATTTTCCTTTTCAAAATTTCTTCCTGGAAGAAATGTTATGTTTTCTGCACTAGTATCTTTATCGGTCTTCCAGAGGATTTTGTTCATGACTGGAATCATTCACTGTTCTTTGCTGTGTTTTCATTATTTTTTGTCGCATCATCAAAGGCAATTCGCTACAGATGGGTCCAGTCATATGCTCCTTCCACCCTTCTTCTTGGCACAAGCACTCTAACCTTGGCTCTGGTCTTTGAAATCCCTGTCTCAAAGCCAAACTCTGGACATGTCTTTCAAGTTAAGGGTTTTAACCCTGTCCTGGTCCAAAAAAAATGCCATAACAATCTGCCATTGAAGACTAGAGATGGATAGGATGAATTACCAAAATATTCTTTCTTACTGACAAGCTGGCTCTCTGATAGTAGAAAAAGCATAAATGGTATTTTTAGCTATATTAATTTCAGTGGATTATACAGGATATTTTAACTAGAGCAGTAATCAATCATTGCTGCATTTGGTCAGATTTGCAGTCATAAAATGTGGTTCTTTCTTATACTTGTCAGTGTGCAAAGCTTTTAAACATTCTCTACTTCTGGAGTAATTACCCAGGGACACAGTAATTATAGGACTTTGGTGTCTGTGATATCTTGTACTCATTTCACTGTGGCCTCTAATCAAGAATTAAAAGTGCTCTCTTTTACGATTCCCTGTCTTCTCCTACAATGACTTCAGGTGAATCAGGTATTACTTATTATTCCCTATTTAAGTTAGTGAGTTTCTTTACACATCTCCAAAGCCAGGATTATAATGTCAGTGCTTAGAACCAGAATGCATTAGAGAGCCAGGGTTCAAATGCTGGCTCTTATTAGCAGAGTTTCTGGAACATAGTGTATAACAAATTCTAGGTTTAACACATGCGCACACACACACACACGCAGACAGAGCCATCAGAAACATCTATGGTGACAGGAAAAGATAACAATGAATATTAAAACTTGTATTCTTCCACTTAATAAAGGGCAGTGAAAGTAACAGATACAATTCTGATTATTGAAATTCCTACAAAATGAGGACTTGCCTTATTCTATACATTAAACACAAGCAAAAGTTTCTTTCAGAGGCACATAGAGAAGATGTCTTCTCCTCTATGTAAGAAAAAAAATGTATATTTCTATTCCCAAAGTCATACCTAGAAGTAGTATATTAGGCTGAAAAATATAACCTTTAACAATTTTTAGTTTAGAATCTTCTAAACCATGGCATTTATGTTTGAAAGCAATGCGTACGCGTGTGTGGCAGTGAGGTGGGGCGAGTGGTGTGTATTTTATCCATCTACCTATCCATCTATCTATGTCATTTAGCTAACTAGGTTACTAGATGGCTAGCTGAATATATCAAGCTCCTAAGCGCAAATATAACGATAGCTTATCAGCACATAGTTATTTTTGGAGATCTACATTTATACTAAGATTTTGCATTCTTTATGATGAACTCATAGGAGTTCATGAATACAGAGAAAGTTGTCAAGACCTTTCATAGGTTAGTATGTTTGCCTTAAGAGAAGTGAATCCATAGGGCAGGGGTCGGTCTATGCATGTGTTTGCTGTTGTAATCCCAGTGCCACGCACACTACAGGTACTCAGTAACTATTTGTTGAAAGGTAAGGAAATGGTATTTCCACTACATCACATACTTACATGATGTGATATGTAACATAATACATGTTACATTACAAATATACATATATCTAACATATACACACATATATGCTGTATGTACACTATATATTAGATATAAATTATATATATTACATATACATTTTATATCTGTATCTATATACAGCCACTCTGAACTGAGATCTCTACACTCTACACTGTGGTAAAGGAATGAGTAGAAATAGCACTCAGCAACTATACAAATAATACACAAAAATGAATGATGTCAGTCTAGAAAAAGCATATTGTATTCATTTAAGGATATTTCTTAAAGCATATTCTATCCATTTAGATGTGCTATGTATGCTTACTTAAGTTACAGTGTTAGATATTTGTGCTCATTTGAATTATTATAGTAAGGTTAATTAACAACTTCACTTAGAAGTAAATTTGATTCACTGCCTAGAATTGAGACAACCTTTATTTTATAGTGTGTACTTGTCCTGCCATATTGATATATTATTTGATTTCAATGGGCATTAAGCACCAAATAGTTCCCTCTCATTGTGTTATGTGTCATAACAAATATAAAAGTGTAAAATGCATTGTTGAAACTCTATTTACAAGCACTCTGGGAAACATAAGTCATATACACATGAAGCTATTATAAGATCAGGGAACTTAAAAGCATGCACCAAAATCAAAGTTTAATTTGTATATGTTAAACTTATTGGAAATTCAATTCATTAAGTCATTTGATGTGAGACAACGAACAAAACAGTCAACATTTAAAGCTATATGAAGAACAAGAAAACATAAGGAGACTCGAATAAAGAGAATAAGGAGGCAAAGATCCTGGAAGAAGAGTTAGGAAAAGATATGAAGAGGAAAAGATGGAGAAGTTAGAGTATAACCATGAAGGTATAGTATCCCATAAGCTAAGACAAGGAAAAGAAAGTGTTTCCAAGCAAGGATGGCCACAGATGTCAAAGACTGCTGAGCTGCCAAGCAATTTGGGCCTAGAAAAGTGCTAATTGGCTTTGGTGAGATGAAACTGGTAACCTTTCCAAGAGAAGATTCAGTGGCGTTTTGGGAAGATGAATACGAGTTGGTTGAGGAGTGAATATAAGTTGAAGAAATGAGAGCAAGAATAACAACTTCTTAAGAAGTTTTACTGTGAAGGGAAGCCAAGTGAAGAAGTGGTAACTAAAGCAAGAAATTAGATAGATAAAGGAGTTTTAAAAGATTTAAAAAGCTGATTGGATGACGCAGTGAGAGGGTGAGACTGAAAACAGGAGAAAGGGCATCATCATGGGAGCAAGTACAGAAGGAAGGAGGGATTACAATCCAGAACATACCCAGATGCTAACCGGAGAGGAACTGAATGAGTAGGGATGTCAAAGTTGGCCAATGTCAACAGCTGAGAGTAATACCCGAGCTTTACAGGTTTGGTTTTTTTTTTTTTCCCAGCTGGGAATGAGGAACTGCTGAATATACATGAGCAAATGAGAACACTTAGCATTTACATCAATGAAGTTTAAGCTGGGAGTGGATATCAGGATGTCCCTGTGGCAGCCAGCCTCCAAAATGACCCCACTCTCCATCCTCTTGTATTTACTGAGTTCTAGCCTGACCGACCTTTGTGTAGCCCCCTCTCACATTGAAGAGTGCTGGCCTATATAACCATGGGTAATTGTGGAAATGACAGTGTGTGACTTCTGAGGCTAGGTTGTAAAGACATTGTGACTCCTGTCTTGTTCTCTTAGGCAAATTCGTTGACTATAACCAGTGCTATCTTAGAAACATATAGTTTGTTTACAGCCAGAAACAAGCCACAAAACATCCCTTACTTAGATTACATTATTTTTCCTTAAAAACCCCATTTCATTTAGTAAGTGAATATCTGAGTACCTCTCTTTATCAAGCCCAATTCCTGATGCTTGGGATCCATCTGTGGACAAAACAGACAAAAGTCCCTGACTACTTCAAAACAAAGTTTATTGTCCAGAGATCACAAAGACCATGAGCACACCCTTTCCTATTGGCAGTATTACATAGCCAAGGTTTTCCACTTCTTAAAATTCTTAAACTATCCCCATAAAACATGAAAACTAAACTAGGATCTTTTAAGAAAATACTTCTGTGAAAGTCTGCAGAAATAATCCATTCTCTAGGATCTATTTCTTAATTTTAAAAAAATACCCAACCGTTAACATGGTCTGGTAATTTGTATATGTCCTATTAAAAAAAATATCCTGCTTCCTTGTCTGGTCTACATGTAGAAATGGCATTTTGATTGCCATTTATCATGTTTAAATATGCTAATTAACTTAATTAGCCTGAAGACAGTGTAATAATACATTATTTATGAAAATACAAATCATCTTTTAACAGATTCTCAAGAATCAGAGGGATTATATCTTTGAATTATTGATTTTACCTAATAACTCAGAAGGGGAATCCCAATATCATTAACTATTTTTTTTGAAAAGTTTATTTAACCAACCTTCATTTAAATGAATACAAATCTTCTACAGATCTGAAGGTATGATTAATGCCCAAACAGAAGAATCCTCTTACGGCTGTGTCGTATTAGTATATTTGCTTAGCTGGTTGGCAGTATGTGGGTGGCTATTGAGGTTCTTGTCATGCCCACCCAAGTTCCCCATACCCTGCCCGTTTCCTGGTGGGCATCCATTAATTTTAGTTCTTTGACTCAACAGACTCGTGGACCACCCTTCATGCCCACAATACCCGATTTAGAAGTCTCCTTCTCATCCAGTCCTACTTCTTCGATTTTGAAGATATGATGCTATTTTTGGTAAGAGTCCATAGTGTTCCATGACCAATTCCTTAGAGCATGTCTCTAGAACCTCCATAATGTCTTAAGTCCTATGGTTTAGTTTAAACCTCTGGGATGGAGGAACCTGAACATGGGACTGGGAAGTGCCAGCAGTCTGAGTTTCTTATGGAGGGATACCTGCCTTAGGGAGGGACACAGTGTGAAGATCTGGGACTCAGCTCAGAATCTTCCGGCTAAAAGCTGAGGTCTGGCCAGAGACACAAAATAGACAAAGAATACGTAAATGAAAAAGGAGAATACTGATGTGTCAGGAAGGATCTACCACTGAGGGAGAAAACAAAAAAGAAAACTTAAGGAAAATACAGAAAAGTAAGATAGAGAAAATCAATCCAAGGGAGAATAAAGAAGGAATTTTTAATTATGAAGGATTAGGGGAGGTGGTTAGCTAGAAAAGTTTGGTGTTTTCAAATAAAAATGTTTCCTTCAATTAAAATCCAGATAAATAAAATGAACCTAATTGTTGGTGTGGGCAATATACCAATACCAAGCGGAAAAAATGAAAAGTGTTGAAATACAATAAACAGAAAAGTACAATAAACATTCAAGGACTTTGAGATTGTTCATGAAATCCCTTTAGTCTCCACATCTCTCCATCTACTTTATCACTCTCAAAATAAATTTAATTTTCCTCACATGTCAACATTCAAAAGTAAATCTAATAATTAGTGATGTTGAGCATCTTTTCATGTGCCTTTTGGCCATCTGTATGTCTTCTTTGGTGAAATGTCTATTTAGGTCTTCTGCCCATTTTTTAATTGGGTTGTTTGTTTCTTTGATACTGAGCCCCATGAATTTGTACATTTTGGAGATTAATCCTTTGTCCGTTGTTTCATGTGCAAGTGTTTTCTCCCATTCTTGAGGGTTGTCTTTTCGTCTTGTCTATGGTTTCCTTTGCTGTGCAAAAGCTTTTACGTTTAATTAGGTCCCATTTGTTTATTTTTGTTGTTATTTTCATTACTTTAGGAGGTGGGTCAAAAAAAATCTTGCTGTGGTTTATGTCAAAGAGTGTTTTTCCTATGTTTTCCTCTAAGAGTTTTATAGTGTCTGGCATTACATTTAGGTCTTCAATCCATTTGGAGTTCATTTTTGTGTATGGTGTTAGGACATGGGATGGGGGAAGGGGAAGCTGGGGTGAAGTAAGAGTAGTAATGACATATATACACTACCAAATGTAAAATAGATAGCTAGTGGGAAGCAGCAGCATAGCACCGGGAGATCAGCTTGGTGCTTTGCAACGACTTAGAGGGGTGAGATAGAGAGGGTTGGAGAGAGGCTCAAGAGGGAGGGGATATGGGGATATATGTATGCATATGGCTGATTCACTTTGTTGTACAACAGAAACTTAGCAGAGCGTTGTGAAGCAATTATGCTCCAATAAAGATGTATATATATAAAAAAAGTAAATCTAAAAACTCATCTTATTCAGGGCATGTTTTCCATTTGGTTTAGTTATCTCTAACTCAACACATTTAAAAATCATTGTATCCACCAAAGATTATTCTGACTGTCCCATGTGCTTAATTATATTTTTGGCATTTAGAAGAAAATAAAGATGTTTTCTATACCTATTATTTTAATTTCAGATGTAGAGCCATATTATGGTTTCAGTAGGGTTTTATAGACTAGTTTCTGAAACAAACCATGATTTACAATATTGTTTCTACAGAAAAATGTGTTGCAAGTCCCAACCAGTGGATTTACTGATGATATTTTGGAAAATAAATCATTCACACATTTGAGGCTGCCTAAGAACAATATGATGTCTGAAGTATTTGGCCTGTAGTAAAGTATTATGGTGCATCAAGATACTCCCTGCATTTTTCATATTTATGTAGAAAACTATGCCATGTATAAAATTTCCAAGCAATTTCATAAGACCCCGATTGTTCAAGAAAATTGCTAGCCTACAGAATTCTTGGGGGGAAGAGGTGACTCAGAGGATGCTGGTTACAATACTGATTATCAATAGCTGTCATTAAGTCCTTACATTTGCCCTATATACTGAAATGTAATCATTACATCCTTTCCCAGAACTTTAATATATTTCTGAGAGTAATTACCAAAATTTCACTTCCAACTCCAACATCTTTCCGGCCACATGTACATAATTCAGATTACAAGCTGTGTGTCACGTAAACACTAAAACACAACCTAACACTAATTCATCAGCTTTGTCCCCCACACTAGGTTGATCTTCTTCCTGATTTCTCTATTTTTCCTACCTATAATTTTTTACCCTAATCACTCATACTAGAAGTTAGGATTGTTGTACCTCTCTTTACCTGGCTTCCCAATTTCAAGTCACAAACCACTTAGTTGACAATGTGTTTTCAAAAATGTATCCTATGGTTTCCATCCTATTTGTGACAAAACGGTTTATCAATTATTACTTTATGACAGTTTGAAATTACACCTGAATGGATTTTACTCTTTCCCCCCTTATAGTGCATCCCATGTGTTAACGTTACAATAACCTTCTGGAAAAGGAGTAGAGATAATTTATCCAGGAGTCTAATTACTGAACACAGTATGCCATCATATAAAACTCTGCATGGTCTAGAACTAGGAGACCTTCACTGAAAAAACTACTAAACGATGTACCACATTTAAAAGGAAATTGAACTCAGAGGGAAGGAGTTAGGAGCAATGATGGGGAAAGAAACTGGTAAACACTCTATTTAAAAAAAAAAAAACAAAAACTTGCTGGCTATGTAGTGGGGGTAGAAAAACAAGGAGAAAATAGAGAAAAATAATCTGGTAGATGGATGGAGAAGGGTGGGGATACACATTAATGTTTCCTAAAATTCTTATATTTTTCATGACTAAAAGAGAAATAGTCAAATTAAATTGTGTCCACTAAATAAACAGATATTTAACATATAATTTTCAAAGCACAGGTCAAAAATTGAAAAAATGAGAATCTCTCAAAATCAATCTAATAGAAAGCAGGAAATTGGCAAAAGAAGCCCAGGGCAAGCATAGTAACTGAGAATTATTATTGAAGTATTTTTTTTTGTGCTTTCTCTGAGAACATAAATCTATCAGTGTCTCAGACCTAAATCTGTAGTGTTGCCAAACAATAAAAAGTTAAAGCCATTTTACAAAATGTCAGTGTAAAATTATTAATAGGCCCCAAATTTCAAAACTATCTAGTAGTAGTTCATTATTATCACAGGCTATGAAGTCAGAGAGACTTAAAAATTTTGAGCTTAAGTTCCTCATTTGTAACATGGGTAACTGTTTCATGATACTTTTAAGGGAATTATAGTACATCATGTACTGACATATGGTGTGCCTACACATAGAAGGTACTCCAAAATTGATGTTTATTATCACTTTTTTTCCCAAAGGTTTCAGTCCATGTATAGGAGTTCAATTTATAGGAATAAAATTATCTTCTAAAATACATCATACAAGAATGACATTTTTTCCCTGTAAAATGAAACCTTTGATCTACATAGCAATAACTTTTAATTTACTCAATGCATTAAGTATCTATACTTAACATTACTAGGAGAGAGAATAAGTAATACACAAACCATGGATTTCCCTAGACAATGAGTAGGATTTTCATGGGAAAAATGGCAAGAGATTACTATTTTTATTAGTAAAACTAACATGGTGATTCTTTGACTTTCTAGTGGCTGACTCATCCTCCTCATGGCTCATTTTCCTACATTGATTTGTGAGTTCATTTCATTAGGTTGTGTGTTTAAATTCTGAATGTGTCCCTATGGGGCTTTAAGTTCAACCCTACAGGTTCCAGTTGTCCTACATTTATTTTAATGCTAATTTCTTAGCTCAGCATGTCTCCATCATGCAGATAGTACACACTGGGATTTCTCTTTGAAGCATTTTACAAATCTGGGTTTTCAAGTTATTTCGGAGACTTTTTAGCCCCACACAAGACTCCTGAAAAATGGCAAACTCCCCTGTTGCTTTTCTTTGCTGGTTGACGGAGTTTTTCTAGTACTGTTTTTATTAATTATTGATTCAATTTATGCAGGGTAATTTATGTGAGCCCAAACCGACTTGCCCTTCTTTAAAAGAGTAGATTCCATTCTAAGCTTTTTCTAAGACAGTCAGGTATTATGCAATTTACTTACACAATGATCAATATGAAGTAAAGAGATCTGAGAACGTGTGTGTACCATTCTCCCACAAAGCTCATACTTTCTTTAAAATTCTTTAATATAGTTTTATAATTAAATAGCAAAATTTTCTCATATCAAACTCCAAATCACTGTTATGCTTAGAGAAGTCTAGGAAAGTATTTAGTGTCTCTTGGTTGTCTGCCTGGTAGTTGTTGAGTGAAGACTGTGTATGGAATTCATAAATCTCTACATCCTACAAACTGAGAGACAGCCTTATGTGATGGTTAAGAGCTTGAGTCCTCAAGCTGGACTGTCTAGATGTACACTCCAGCTCAACCACTTCCTCAATTTAGCAAGTTAATGAGTACTCTGTAATGTAGTTATCCCATCTGAAGAAGAGTATTACAGTAACACCCTTTTCATCGAGTTAGTGTAAAGAATAAATGAGATAATGCATTTAGTTAAAAGGGTGAAGATGTAATACATACACACGATGCATTTAGTTAAAAGGGTGAAGATGTAATACATACACACGATGGAATATTACTCAGCCATAAAAAAAACCAAATGAAATAATGCCATTTGCAGCAACATGGATGGACCTAGAGATTACCATACTAAGTGAAGTCAGAGAAAGACAAATATCATATGATATCACTTATATGTGGGATCTAAAAAAAAAATGATACAAATGAACTTATTTACAAAACAGAAGCAGACTCACAGACATAGAAAACAAATTTATGGTTACCAAAGGGGAAACGTGGTTGGGGGGGGATAAATTAGGAACTTGGAAGTAACACATACACTCTACTATATATTAAATAGATAATCAACAAACACCAACTATATAGCACAGGGAACTATACTCAATATTCTGTAGTAACCTATATGGGAAGAGAATCTGAAAAAGAATATATATATGCATACATATATGTAGCTGAATCACTTTGCTGTACACCTGAAACTAACAAAACGTTGTTAATCAACTGTACTTCAATAAAAAAACTAATTAATTAAAAAGAAACATTTATCATACTATCAGCTAAAATCTAAAACCCAACATGGGATAATATAGGCAATATGAAAAGCAAAGTGTATGAAAATAATACATTTGAAAACAAGGATTGCTAAAATAAGAGTAAAATTGACCTGTAAGTAGCCACAAATATTATCTGTGTATTAATTTCAGAACATGGTTTATAACAGACACAGAGCAAGCTACCAATTAACCAAAATCTGGAACACCATAAACTAAGATTATTAGTGTCCATTTGTGGTAATATAATGACCTACAGATTCCACAGAGCTAAATATAATGTCATGATTAAGAAGATGGAAATACTTTCACATTGTATAAATTGCAGAGAAAGTTTAGCTGTATATAAAATGAAACAAAATCACCATTTGGATTTGAATCTAACATTTAACGATTATTTTAAATTAAACTTCTTATTCTGAGATAATTGTAGATTCACATACAGTTTTAAGAAATAATACAGAGATAAGCTTTGCTCAGTTCCCCCAGTGAAAACATCTTGTAAAACTCTAGTACAGTATCATCACCAGGATGCTGACATTGGTACACAACATTCTATCACCACAAGGATCACTCCTATCCCTCACTGTCCTCTTGTAGCTGCACCCACTTCTCTCCCACCTCTATCCCTTCCTTAACTCTTAGCAAGTACGAATCTGTTCATTTTTTAATAAATTCATCATTTTAAAAATGTTATATAAATGGAATCATATGGTCTACAAACTTTGGGGATTATCTTCTTTCACTCAGCATAATTCTCTGGAGATAGATCCAGGTTCTTGCATATATCAATAATATGTTCTTTTATCACTGAGTCAGTATCCATGGATGTACCATAGTTCATTTATCCACTCACCCACTGAAGGACAAATGGGTTATTTCTAGTTTTGGGCTATGACAAATAATGCTGCTATAAACATTTGTGTACAAGTTTTTGTGTGAACATAAGTCTTCCTTTCTCAGGAAGGAACACCTGGAGGTTTAATGACTCGATCATATGGTAGTTGCATGTTTATTTTTTTTTAAATTTGTTTAAGAAACTGCCAAACTGTTTTCCAGAGTGGCTGTACCATTTTGTAGTCTCCTCAGGAACATATGAGTGACCCAGTATCTCTACATCCTTCTTAGCCTTTGATGTTGACATTTATTTATTTATTTTTGTTTTAACTATTCTGATAGGTGTGTAGTGATATTTCATTGTGGATTTAACTTGTATTTCCCTAATAGCTAATAATGTTGAAAACCCTTTCATAATTTTTTTGTCATCTATTATAGTCTCTTTAGTGAAATGTCTCTTCATGTCTTTTGCCCGTTATCTAAGTAAATTGTTTAGTTTGTTAATGTATTTCACTAATGTATGATCTTCATTGTTTGAACATACCACACGTTATTTGATGGAGTCTATATATGCATTAGGAGGATAGAATATGTGTGATTCCTTGAAAAGACTCAAAGGAGGGTCAAAACTGAAGTGAAGGAGCAAAGATGGGAACCAGAACGTGCTGAAGGAAGAGCATGTGTGAAAGTTTGATATTTGCTTTTCCTTTTGTGCTATGGGAATAGTCATATTCAGTTATTCTTCTATTGACTGACATTTGGGTCAGTCCTAGCTTAGAGCTTTTATAAACTCTCTGCTTTGAATTTTTTTCATGACTCTTGGACACACAAGCAATTATTTCTCTAGAGAATATACAAACAAGAAACAGAGCTGGGTAATGGGATATATGCCATCTCAATTTTACTTACTATTGCAGTTATTTTCCAAAATTGTTATACCAATTTACACTCCTACCGAGAATATACAAAACATTTCATTGCTTGTTCTACTTTCTTGGCAACACTCGGTATTGCCTTTTAAATTTTTGCTCAGCAATTGCATACAAATAATAGCTGCTTGTGTTTCGATTTGCATTATCCTGATTACTGCAGTCGGGGAGCATCTCTTCATATGTTTAGTGGCCGTTTGTACCTTCTCTTAGGTGGAATACCTATTTATGTCTTTTGCCCATTTGGCTATGCTTTAGCAATCTGCAGGAATTCTTTATTTATTTATAGAGGAAATAGGGTAAGTTGGTTTAAAGTACAGATTCTGGATCTTAAATCTTGAGACTTAATCCAGGCTTATGTCCAGCCAGGTTTTAGAATGGATGGGGATACAATCAAGACCAGAGGTGGAGGAGTTAGCCTTCATCAGCTAACAGAGATCCCACCTCATTTAAAATAGGAAGAAAAGTTGTATATGTATATGGAGAAAGAAGGTGGACACAAGGGTTATACATAGAAAACTAAAAAAAAAAAATCTAAAATCATATTAATCATTAGATTATCCTCCTCATATTCAGTGCTTTATTGGAGAACCAGTACTCTGATAACAAAGTGTGGGCATTGGATTTTTTCTCCATACAGAGCTACTGAATGAGTTGTCTATGGCACTACATCATGTTAACACACCTCTATCTGTGAGATATGGTGATTATTTGAACATTTGTCATGTGGGAGATGGGGAATAATGTTTTTTTAATGGACTATGTTGGCATATCTCAATGTCCTCCTTTTACTTTAAAAACAAATATCTTAGTTTTACCTAGGTATGTATTTGTCATGAATAACCCACCTCATGACAACATTCTGCTTTTCTAAACATTATCTCCTAAATGACAGACATCCTTAGCCAGGTTACGGGAAGCAAACAATAACATCCTGTGCTCTAAGCTTAACGCCTGATGGAATCTCATCATGGCTCAGCTATCAGTGAACACAGGCACAAAGTTCTATGCATCCAAACAGACAATGTGTGAAAATAAACACAGATAATGAATTCTGGCATCAAAGAGAAGGACACTTAAATGGAAATAATATGAAAACTCCTGTTTAGACAAGTCACAGAACACATTTTTGGATGATACATATATTCATACAGTTTATTTTTGACAAAAGAACAAAAATAAATATTCTAAATTTTACTTTTTCTCCCTTTCCTAAGCTCACTTTTCATTAAGAATTAATAGAAAAAAATGACCTAAAACTTGTTAAATGCTTTATAGTTTCCAAAGCACACTCTCACCTATTATTATTTGGGTTTGATGATCCTAAAACTGCTTTAGCTCATATTATGACCATCAATTTATACATACACACACACACACACACACACACACATATATATATATATGGTGGCTCATAGATGCTAAGTGATTTACCCAAGTTCATGAGTAATAAGTGGCACATCTGGGATTCAAATCTATGTCTCTCTCTCTGGCTACATGTCCAGTAATCTTCTGACATATCCTGAAGCCCACTGTGAAATTCTGTCAGTTAAATACCTCACACCTTGGGAGATGAGCTGATATAAGTTGTGGTGTCTTTTGATCACTCTGGCAAAAAGGAGAAAAAAATGCATCCAAAGTCAAGAACAACTGCTATGTTTAGGAGTGGTGTTACCTGAAACTGGAGTCTATCTATGCATTGGAAGGACAGATCATGTGATTCCTTGAAAGGCTCAAAGGAAGGTCAAAACTGAAGCAAAGGAGTAAGACTGAGAACTAATTTTGCTTCCCTTCTTACTTTCCAAAATACTCATTAGATCCAACCCTTCTGTAAAATCTATGACATACACCTAAGTCTTGTGTTGGTGGTTTTGTTTTGAATGAATGGATAAGATCAAAGGGGAATGTGGTTTTCTATGTTTAGTGAAAACAGCAAGGTAATTGTAGCAGAGCATCAAGTCAGGGGTCTCAGAGTCCCAGACAGAAACTAGAACAGAATAATCAATGGCTGAAAACATTGGTGAGAGTTTCAGGTAAAAGTACACCATGCTGAGAAGCAGCTTCCTGGTAAGCAATTCACTGGGGGATATAAAAATAATCTCAAAAATATTAGATAATGGTTACCCTTCAAAGGGGAGAGAAAAGGGGAGATGGCCCTTCTTATGAACATAAATTTCCATAAAAGTAATGATTTTGTTCACGCAGCTCCTTCTACATTCTACTTGTAGTTCTTACTTCCTTCTTCAGATACAGCAAGGAAGATTTTTTTTAAAAGATTCTTTTGATGTGGACCATTTTTAAAGTCTTTATTGAATTTATTACAGTATTGCTTCTGTTTTTATAAGTTTTGGTTTTTTGGCCACGAGGCATGTGGGATCTTAGCTCCCCAACCAGGGATCAAACCCGCACCCCTTGCTTTGGAAGGCAAAGTCTTAACCACTGGACCACCAAGGAAGTCCCAAGGAAGATGTTTTAAGTATTCGTACCAAATTCAGAAATATTAAGAAAATTAAAGTAATGTTAATACATGCAAAAGACTACCAATGCCTCATTTCCAGTCTCAACTATTCTCAGAAATTAACCTTTTGCAAGATTGATTTTTTTGTTATCATTATGAAATTCCTACTGAATAAAATGCTAATTATTTTCATGAATACATACATAGACTTTTTATTCACATGGATATATTCATAGGCCATTACAAGGAAAAAATTAGTAAGTTTCTTTCTCTTCTCTGTGTATAGGATTTCATGTATTTTCAAAGCAATTATCATATATGAGAAGGTACAAATGGATGAATTGAGTACTGTGCCTTGTATAATGATTCTGATCCTAGTGATTCACTTTGAAGTTTTTAAATTTAACAGAACTTTTCAAAAGTGCTGACTTAAAAAAAGTTAATACACATTATGTGTGTGCAAAAATATAATATGGAGCTATCACTTCCCCCCAGAGATCTAGGAAAACAAAGTGAATCTACAGTCATCCATCAGTCATTCAAAACCATGCACTGCCATTTATTCGACTCTAGGTCACTGTCCAGCTATGCTTGCATTTATAAAATTTTCTTAGAAATTTAATAGTATCTAAGCTACTCAGAAAAATCCTTTATGTTTGGGGCTAGAAAGTTTGGAGGAAAAAAATGGGAGATTTTCAAGAAAGCAGGATATCTCAGAAACTTCTAATGTGAAATAGAAAATACCACATCTTAGCTACAGATACATTATCTGGAAAAAAATTATCTGGAGCTCCAGATCAACAGTGTGCCTTTAATCATTTTATAAAGTATAAAAATATTTTTCAAGTACTGAGGTATCTGTTTGAAATATTGTATGAGTTTTTGCAAATGATGTTTATTGCTGTGTGGATAGAGTAGTAATAAAAAAGCATAAATGCCCTATAAAATCACTACTAACTGTATATCTGTAAAAATAAAACTGTTCACAATCTTTCCTCATCTAAATAAAGTAAATTGCAAAAAAAAAAAAAAATCAACTATATGTCCCCATCATATTTTGTGCTCAAATGTAGAAAGAAAATGAAAAAGAAAAAAATGTCCTCTAATTTTGACTATTTCTTTTTCTTAATTTATCTTCTGTTTAGACATCTTTAGGAAAAGAAAAAAGAAAAAAACCTCAAAAGGAAAAATATTGCTTGGCACAAACTTAGCTTGTTTAGTGCCATTTGAAGTATTATTTTCTGCTTTTCAATATATGTGTGTTTCCGTATGTATGTTTCTGTATGTTTTTTGACTACAAAGAAAAATTAGCTCTAATTTTAATGAAGCTAAGAAAGTTATTATTTTCATCCTAACTTATAACTTTTCTCAAAAATAATTTAAATATCCTCCCCTGCAAAATTGAGTCCTCCTCTAAACTAAATAATTTTCTCACCATTCTGTCATAATTCAGAAGCCATATGCATCTCTAACTTTGGTGAGATTTTATTTGCTGAATGACCCCCAGTGAAGTCAAAAAGAGTCAAGTTAACTCATTAAAAATATGACCGCTAAAAGTCCTTAGGGCTCATGAATGCTGATGAAAAGAAATCCATAAATTCACAGAAAATATTATTTCACCCTTCTCTTTAACCTCAAGTCTCTATGTCACTTCAATTGCTAGCACTCAGAATAATGATCCCTCAGCTCATAAAACTGAAGAAGTATGCTCTCTTGCCACCAGGAGGTTAGCATAAAAGAGGACAAAGCAACGTACAATGATCATCTGTAGGATGCAGTAAATGGCACATCTTGAATTGAAAATAAAATTGATCCATATTTGTAATCCATAACAGTCTTCAATGACTCAGTCATGAAAATGTGCATGTTAAAGTCATGATATATGACTATATAATATAGGAAATAAAATGTTAAATTCTTGATCCATAAATAAATGGTCTAATTCATAAAAAGAACAGTAATTCAGTGAAGTCCATGCTTATCTTTCTATTTTTCCAGTCTTGAGAGAATGACATCAACCACAACATGATACACGGTTTTAAATTAGGACCACAAAGGTAGTGGTTTTATAAAGAATAAAGACTCAGTCTAGACTGCATAGATAATTCCATCCTTATGTCCCACCCCAAATTTTTCCCCAGATCTTCCATTTTGTAAATTCCTTTTATTATATACTTACATATTGTTCCCCTTGTTTATATTTACGTTCACTGAGATATTGGAAATCCGTCTTATTTATTCTAACAAGTATTTTATGTGCCTAAAACAAGCTATTTATTATGGAGGAAACAAAAATAAATTGTACTTGTATCCTACTTTCAAGATAGTGGTAGAAAGTGACAAGGGCCAGAAGAATGTAGAAAAAGTCACAGATTTTTAAAAGTTATGGATAATGAAAAGGCATGGATAAGAGCATAGAAGATAAATGTGAATGGATAACATGTGGCACTATTTACTTGATGAGAAATATTTTAAGGGAAAAAGTAAGTTTAGCAATGGTGTTAAAAGTTGGAAAGCTTGCCCTTACAAACGATGAAGAATGATATCCCTCACAAAAGAAGGTTCCCAGAGCACCACAAATGGGACTTGCAGAGAGGCATGTAGGAGGGTATAACATACATTTTTTAATGGGGTTAAAAATTAGTTCTTGGGGAGTAAAATCTTAGATATTATAATGGTGTGTGGCCTTCCAAAGTTCAATGTTACCTAGAAAAATCTTATTCTTCAATATTTAATTAATCTTGTTGGGTTTTTTTAATATCACATGAGCAGCACTGACACGGAAAATTACATAAAATGTGTGCAAGACGAGTGCTACAAAATGCTGGTGAATAGATGGTTCTGACTGGAGAACCTTCTCTTGATTGATAGTTCAATCTTAAGGTCATATCATGAGAAGTAACCACTGTGGGCCTATTGGCTGCCATTGACTGTTTTGTCAATGCTGTTTATGTTTAAGCCTAAGTGATTTTGTATATAACTTGGGCTATAAGAACTAAATGAAGAATTTATATATTTTTTATTTAAATCTACAAAAGCTATTCAACCCATCATGTCAAGTGCTGAAAAGAAAATAATGTCAACAACGCTTGAATGAATATCTAGCAGCTAAGCTGAAATGTGTTTTCTCATTCAAGCAGAAGTTAAAGTTAAGTTCATTAAAAATAATCTTTAAGAATTTGATTTTTCAATTGATTTTCTTCTGCTGTTCAAAAAGCAGTTTGGGATTATTTTAAATTTGATTAACGCTATGACTAGTGTTTATACAAATTGCTAATCTGCATTTTTAATTTGGAACATTATTTAATATAAATGTATTACAAGTTACTCAATAAATATGGTTATAAAGTTAAAGCTAAAGATAATAAAAAGTCAGAAATGACTGAAAATTACAAAAACAGTAATAGTAAGCAATACTGTATTAAATAACAAAAATAAATTCATAGTACCAGATAAACAAATGTATGCTGTAAACTTTAAAGGGTCAAATAAATGCTTACTTTATTATTATCATTAATATTATATCTTTAATCACTACCTGATAATTGGTAAATTCAGGATCCACTGAATACATCTTAGACTTCTCTACCTTTATGCATTCTTTCATTTGAAATATTCTCCCTTCTTTCCTCTATTTATCCAAATTCTTCTTACCTTTCAAGATCCAGTTCAAATTTCTCTTATTTCCTCTAAACACTTTCATTCCACAAATATTTTAATAGCTTTTGAATTCCTAGAATATTGGATGGTTTGTTCTCTATAGTTGGCATTTAATTATATATGGAAATCCTGTACGTTCACTCATTCATTTCAAACACCTATTATATGTTATACACGAGGCCCTATGCTACATGCTACAGATAAGACAGTAAACAAGGCAGATACAGTCTCTGTACCATGAAAGCTCCCTAGCCATCAGACAATAGAGCTCTACACGTAGACAGTCAGGATGCAGTGTGGTGGGGTCATGAGACGTAGACTCAGTGGTATGGGAACACATGCCACTCATTTAGGACCCACCCTGTGGACCTCAGAGAGCTTCCTGTTCCAGGAATATGGCACAGCAAGTCATAACTCATCTTCTCAGAAAGAGGACAACTTCAAAAGAGGGTAATTAAATATCAAAGAACATTCAGTTTTGGTGGGAGAGCTCCGACTGTTTCTGATAGACTGAGTACCACACTGCTGCTTTTTGCCAACAGTTAAGTCCACTCTAAACTCACAAGCTCCATGAGCGCAAGGCATGTATATTCAGTAGAAGTTCACGGAAGATTGATTTAAATGCATGAATGGAAGCAAGGGGTGAAAAGAGTTGGGATTGAGCTTGCAAAGAAAAGTTGTAGTCCTAAACCAGGAATATTGTTAGTTAGCAGTAAACAGTCTAAGTTAGTACACAGTACATCCAAACTGCCCAGCTTTTCTTTATTTACATCTCTCCCATAATGGGATCCACAGAGGGAGGATCACAGCAGAATTTGCTACACTGCTTTGTTGACACAATTTACAGATTATTAGAAAAAATTCCTGACTTCTTTAGAAGATGTGGAGAGATGCACCAATCTGGAAAAAGTAAATTAAATATTTCTTCATTGTTAAAAATAGGTTTTAAACATTTGTTGTAACTAAAATTCACCAGAGATTACAGATAGGAATGTGCTACCTATTCACCTCTTATAGAGATAAGATTGCCAACATTATTAGGATTTTCACGTTCATTTTGATAGTACACACAAGGGTGAATCATAGGGTTTTTCTCTACTCCAATTCTGTGATCTATAATTGGTAAAACATATCACCAACCTTGTAGCAGCCTCTGAGTCAGGCGTGTGATTCAGTTACAGCAGTCAGCCCACAGATAAGCAATTCTAACCAATTTTAGTAGAAACGTGTGTTGCAAACTCCAAAGAAAATTAACTGAGCAGGCGTTAAAAATTAATTGACGAGAACTTATGAGTTCCAGAAAGAGTTACTATCAGGTGCTGAAGACTATTTTAATTTTTCATGCACTGCCTCCACTCCCCCAAATGAAATAAAATGAAAAGGAATGTTTTGCCATGGTAAATTGGTTAAGATGCAAATACTATCGGGAAGTAAGCAAAAGGTGAAAGGAAACTAACCTGCCCTCAGGATTCCTCATAGGGCAGTCCATATACAACAATCGCACCTATGAAGTTTCTGTCAGCAGATAAGGAGTAAGCAAGTGAAGCTACGGGCCAATTATACCTTAAAATTAATTTAAACTTTAAAGTTAAATTTAAAAATGAGGTAAGTTACAATATTGTTTTTCTTCCCTTTCTTCTCCCAGATCTTATATTACACAGAAAGTCAATAGCGTGACTACTTACGACATTTGAAAAGACACTCCTGAACCTGGGTGACAAATCTCGCAATATTTTAATCCATCAGCAGTCAGTTTGGAAGTTGCTGACTCTACCTGGCTGTGAGCCTGATAACCAGAGGCTGAAACAGCTCTTTGCTGTGGCAGCACCTAAGCCCATTTAAAACTACCCTGCTCTGAACTTGGTTCAGATTGAATGTTATCTTCATTTTAT
Source organism: Balaenoptera borealis (assembly GCF_965194805.1). Lineage (NCBI taxonomy): Eukaryota > Metazoa > Chordata > Mammalia > Artiodactyla > Balaenopteridae > Balaenoptera > Balaenoptera borealis. The sequence goes on along the minus strand of NC_138866.1, from coordinate 169,426,888 downwards.
GTTTATGTTTCAATGCTTTTATGTTTCAATTATTGGGAACTGGAGTTGCTTTTCCATGCAGAAAGTTCCTACTCAGATAAGGTATGTTGATTATAAATGTAAACACTGAACATATAAGGTAGATACCCTTACAAAATAAAAAATTCTCAAGACCCCTTATATACAGAATATTGGTTTTCAAGAGGGTTGGAACATGGATGAGGGAAATACATCTTTATTTTTACTAACTTCAACTAAAATTTGGTATTTTCTTCAATTGTGAATACAGGCAACAAATCATAAGTATTAATTGTACCTGTGACTTTCTCACCAATAATAATAACAAATATTTTAATATCACTTTAAAGTGCCGTGATTATCTCAAAAATATCACTTATGTTTATCACCCTTTGAAATAGTAGCAATTATTTCATCCCCTGCTAGATTTTGTCATTTAACACAAGTTTACTAAGTCACAATTTTGGATTTTAAAAAATATTTTAATAATTAGTATTAATTTAACTTGTTTCTTTGTAATTCTAGTATTTTATGCATTTATAACAGTATGCCGAGAAGTAATTCAGAAGTTCATCAGACTGCCAAAGAAGTCTGTAACACACACAAACACATACACAGACTATTGATTAAGAACCCCTGATCTTGAAGATTTCTGCTTTTACTTTAGAGGTCTCAGTCTTCAAAGAGGGAAAAATAGTTATCAAGTTTGATCATACTAGAAAGCAGAGAGAAAGAGAGAGAGAGAGAGGGGAAGATTCTGAAAGAATAGATGTTTGCAACAGTTTTAAAGATTTCGTGTTTGAATAAAAATTAAGAGCTTTCATCTAGCTAGTTTTGTTCTTATAAAAATCAAATTACATTGCTTCCAATTCATTCTTTCTTCACCAACATTAAAATGTAACTATTAAACATGATTTTGAAATTTTTGAATTATTTAGATATGAGGTAGAGTGATTTAGATAAATACGGTTATTATTACTAGATGTTGACAAGCTGTTAAAAAACAAACAAATGAAACTACAGAAGCTGCTAAACACAAAGTAATCCCCTCCCCTCTCTAACATGTGTGGGGACAGGCCAGTGGATTTATTAATATGCAGAGATGGAAATCTCTAATTTGTATGATCTCAGAGCCACTGGAAAACTTTGATGAACAGTAATATATTTGCTTCCTGGAAATGAGAATGTTTTAAAATCTAACAGCAGAAGTTGAATGCAGTGGTTTAGAGCATGGATTTTGGAATTAGAATTGGCTTTAATCCTGATGATACCACTTATTATTTATGTGACCTGGGTCTCAATTTCATGGTCTGTTAAATTAGGACAAAATATCTACCTTACAGATTTACTCTGAAGATTAAGTGAATTACTATGTGTAAAAAAAGACTTAGCACATTGTATAGAAAAAAGAAATTGGCCACGATATGGAAGTAACCTAAGTGTCAATCGACAGATGAATGGATAAACAAGATGTGGTGTGTGTATATATATATATGTATATACACATATACACACAAATGAAATTTTGCCATTTGCAACAACATGGACGGACCTAGAGAATATTATGTTACGTGAAATAAGTTAGAGAAAGCCAAATACTGTATGTTTTCACTTATATGTGGAATCTGAAAAATAAAACAAATGAATGAATATAACAAAACAGAAACAGACTCATAGATACAGAGAACAAACTGGTGGTTACCAGTGGGGAGAGGGGTGGGGAGAGGGGCAAGATAGAAGAAAGGATTAAGAGGTAAAAAGTACCAGGCATAAAATAAATGAGATACATGGATGAAATGTACAGCATAGTGAAAATAACCAATATTTTATAATAGCTTTTAATGGAGTATATCCTATAAAAATATTGAATCACTCTGTTGTACACCTGAAACTTATATAACACTAAATCAACTATACTTCAATTAATAAAAAGAAAAAAGAAATCAGTCAATAACTAGAGGCTTGTCACAAGAGCAGTAGTGGGAACAGAAAGGGAAGTGAAACAGCAGTAATAGTAGTGAGAACAATCTTTAGAGCTGACCATATGAGTCTCTTGAAAAGTAAAACTCTGGGATCAATTTAACTAAGTTGTAAGCATCTTAATAGAAATCTTAATAGAAGGGACTCCACTGGCTGCCTGTGAGTCCTAGTGGGCAGCACTAGGAGGTAAAGGAAGAATTGAGAAGTTTAGAAAAATCTCACTTAGTCAAAAATAAACCTGGAATACATATTATCATGTTCTCTAAGGAACACTTATTTTACATAAATCATGGCATTGTGATCTTGTGGCAACTAATTAATAAAACTCTGGGTGTGTTGATCTCTTGCAAGGCTATAGCTTGAAATGCAAAGATCAACTTTTCTCCCTTGATTTGGTCAAGGTCACTAATATAGTAGCGCCCAAACTACGCAGATTGAATTGTTAACGTGCTGAAACAATTCCAGAAAAGCAAATAAAGTTCTGGTACTAAAGTTTAGTTTAATGGATTTACAGCCCCCAATGCACATGACAGTCTTTGAAAAATCGATTTTCTCTATCCAGCTTCCATGTATCCTCTCTACACATATTCTCTACATCCTTTACTCTGAAATAATGAATAAAATCTCAACAATGTGACTAAAATAGCATCAGTTATTCAGTAGGCTGAAGAGATCAAAAGATGCCTAAATATAAAAATCTGTCTGACATACTCTTAGGCACATTAGTATTAGCAATTAGTTGTAAACCTTCTCACATTAGGACTGTGGTGAGTGTGTGTGCCGGGGACAGGGTAGTGGTGGGTTAGGATGGATGGAGAATGCCCACTTTTGTCAGTTGACTCTTAAACCCAACTGATGCTCATTGTTTGCTAGGTTGAGGGTAAAACAGAACCAGAACTTCCAGGCTTCTAAGTAGGCAAAGGAATCTGGCCTTTCCTTTGTTGATCTGACATTTTCCACTGCCTATTGAACAAAATCTGTATTTCCATATTGAATTTGATTTTTAGATAGAATTTCCAGGAAGTATGTAAGAGCTCTGAATTAGAAGTCAGAAAAATTGGATTTACATCTTAACTTTTTTCTTAAAATACCGTATGAGCTGGGACAAGAAATACAACCTCATAATCTTAATTCCTTCATCTGCAAAATGAATAGTTTAAACATATTTCGAAGGACCCCACCAGCTCTAAAATTCTCTGAATCACTAAGCAAGATAAAGCAATAAGCTAATTTAATTACGTTCTTGCAGCATAACTAGGTTGCTATAATCAGGAGGGCTCTCCTGAAATGCATTATTTTTCTCCACTTCTGGCTTGAATATATTATGTTTTCTATCACGATGGCATAATGGATAGTCCTGAATGCCTTCAGTCAAATAGATTCAAATTCCCTACAGCATGCAGTCATCTTGATTAAAATATCAACAGTTTATCAAAGATGGAGTATTTCTAAAACACAATAATGCCCTTCAGGTAGCAGGTGTTCCTGCATTTTATTCACATGGCTAGTTGAAAAGATGCAAAGGTCTTTTGTTTCGTGATGAGACTAGATAGACTTTTTACCTATGAAAACACTTTATCAAACAAAAGTAAATTTTAAAATTCCCAAAAAATTCTTTTTAGCATATTAAAATCGACATATTACTCATAATTAATTAACCCCATCAGAAAACAAGTGACGAGAAAAATGTGTAAAATTAAATATATTTGTAAAAACAAGTTAATTTTTATGTTGTGGAACTCTTACTCTACCCCTGAACATTTGTTTCATATTTTGCTTTAAATCTTAGATGGTTTGAAAAGTAATACATTTAAATTTAATGCAAAATTTAATACTGAATGTAAATGAGTTAAATGGTAGGTAAAAATGATAGATGTTATCAAGAACAAACATACTCTTTTAAAAATGAATTATTACTACATTCAGAAAAAGATATGACCCATGAATTTTAATTTAGATTATGAACTTTCAATCTTCTCTCATAGAAAGACAGAAACCAGATTGTGTAACATTCTCATCTTAATTTTTATAATACCTGAGTTCAAGTCCTAGCTCATCCACTTACTTATAACCCTGGACTTCCTACTTAGGCCATCTGAGTTTTGACTGACTCACCCATTAAATGAACACAGTGGAATGGCAGGGGTCACAAGCAATTCCCCTGGACTAAATCCCACTTACAAAGTGGCTTGGCCCAAGCAGTGGGGGATAGCTAATAATCCTTCTACCTGGTAGACTCTTTGTTCTCATTTAAAAAAGCAAACTATTGTATTTTAAAAAGTAATTTCTCTTGAAAAACTGTAGCTACTTCATTTTATTGTGTGTGCTTTACATTTATAACTAAAGCAGACTTCAAGGAAAGAAAAAAATTAAGGTTAATTTCTCAATAAGATGCTCTTTCCCTCTTCTCAGAATTCACCAATCACTTTAAGACACATAGATTACATTTGATTTAATTACATCTCTTTAGTGAAAAGTAGTCTTCACGTGACTGAAAGCAAGAAATATAGAAGGAAAATATAATACAAACAATATGTAAAATAGTACTGTTCTTTACTCAGTGTTTCCTAAAACAGTAGCTTTGCCTTGCTGGGGTTTCCCTGAATTCACTCCTTTATAACAGGATAGTTTAAGAATCACACATATCCATTATAAGAATCATTATTCATTTTTCCCCTTAAAAAATGATTCTGTGCAATGAATATGGATCTCAGTAAAACAGAATCTCTATTTCATTATGAAGAGTAGAAAACTCAGTATTATCAGTGAGGAACACTGGGGATAAGGGTGAGGGGTGAACACATAAGTTTGGGATATAAACATACCTGGATTCAAACTCCCATCTGTCACTGACTGGCTATGTGGCTATAGGATGATTAGGTTATTTCTATGGGACCCTCTTTAGTAAAATGGGGCTCACTTTATTTACCTCAGAGGGTTGTGCTAAGAATTACCTGAAATAGTGTGTGTTGGTAAATGTAACTCTCAGTATGTATTATTCTGGTTGTGATCTGTAATCGATACTACCCTTTAAAACTAGATTGTCATTAAATTCTTGGTCAGTGGTTACATGCCTTTTGCATCTGATTGCATGTATATATTTCAGACCTAGATTTCAGATTCTCCAGATTAGACTTTAATGTTGTGCATGAGGCATAACAGCCATTCCTGCACAAGGATTATCTCAAACAAGGGGTGTCCTGAGCCCAGCACTGGGCTCTGCAATCCCTTCACCCAGCAGTCCCTTCTCTGAAGAGCTGAGAGACATAAGGACTAAAGCCTCAAGGCTTTGCCTTAAATATTTTATAATGTATCTATTGAAATAGAATAAATATAAATGAACAGCCAGTGAGCAGGAAGAATTTCTGGAGTTGTGACGGACACTCAGATAAAAAGGAATAATCATGGTGGGCAAAAGCGGTCAAGGAATGTTTTGTGAAAGGCTGAATCTACCAGATTGTGTTGGCCTTGGTATGGAGGGAAGAGGGGAACACAGAAGGAGGCATTCCTGAGGAAAGGCAGAGGAAACTGGGCCAGGGGCAACATATGTATAGATTGGGAACATTTTAAAAGATGAGGAATAAAGAAAGAAAGAAAAGGTCGCACCCCTGCCCCTACTGTGTTTGCCATCTGGCTAGGACAATTTCCAACGAATGAACAAGGTAAAAATCCAGCATGGTTCCACACACAGAGAAGCCTAAGAAGTACTTTGTAATGATGATCAAAAATATGTATTGTTAATTACCAAAAATGAAACAATTGACCTAAAATTCATGAATATAAAATCAATATATATTACGAAAGATTTCTCTCCTTTGTAATAAATGTCACTGAATAATAATAGGCATATTTTTTTATGTGTTTTTTTAATACAGTAGGAAAACGGGTCTCTAAAGATGCTGTTAAATGTCCATAGGAATCAATTGGAGGAACCATGGGAGCTCAACGTGACTTGATAGGAAAACTTATATCTCAAAATAGTTTAACTTTGCATTTTATAGTAATATAAAGTTTATTACTATAAGAGAGGAGAAATGTAAATATGAGTGAAACAAATAATAAAAGCAAAATCCAGTGCACCAAGTCCTTCACATGGTACTGTTGAAAAAAGAGAAAAGAGGTTCAAAATGGAGTCACTTGTGCTAAGGCCCCATGACAGGAAACTAACACTTAACACTTAACCTAACTGCAGTTTCAAGTTCCCTCAGGACTGTAATCATAACCAGTCAGCACTAGGAAAGTAATCTGCCCAACAGAACCCTTCCATCCTCCTCCGAAGGGCAACCTTCCCTGAAGCAATGCATTTTTTGCTAGTAATTTCCTTTTTCTGCCTCCTTTCTGCCTTTAAAAACCTCTCCTTTTCCACAACTTGGCAGGGCTCCTTTCTATTTATTTGCTACATGGGATGCTGTCCAATTCTTGAATCGTTCAATAAAGCAATTTGATCTTTAAATTTACTCAGTTGAATTTTTGTTACTGAGCAGTACAGACCATATAATCCAGTATCACATTCAATAGAGTACTGGCAAAATACTCTTACAAGAATTTGAAGCCTTACATTTCAGTAAGTTTTCATATTTAAATATAAGAATAAATCACTGTGGTATTGTTGCACGTATTTTATTAGTCAGGCCTTTCTGCATTATTATAGAAGAGTCCTAACATATAAAGGTAACTCAGGTTTTAGATAAAACATGAACTATGCAGCATTAGCTATTCAGATACATGAGGCCTTTGGTATTCTGGTCAGGCATTTTCTATCAGTGTCAGGGCACTTCACCAAAGCCCATGTGTGATAAAACAGCAATGGCCTCTAGAGCATGGTTTTAGAGTAAGCTTGCTTGGAATTCTAACGAGATTCTTGAAATGAACACACATGTGTGCACACACACACACACACACACACACACACACACACACACACTTATCTGCTTTTTGCTGCTGTTGTAACTTGCCAAAGAGTAAAGGTATATGAACCACGTCTCATTAATATTAATGTATACTTTGGTATTTTGGTCCCTGAACACTGTCTCTCTGTTAAACGGAATTAAAGCCCTGACAGAAACATCTAATTAACCCACAGTAAGAAAATGCATTACTGTGTCACAGTTAATAAGCAGTTCAATGTAATCATACCTTCATCATTCTCCTGATCGGTTCTGTCCTTTGCATGGTGTGTGCTTAGAACCAGAATGTCTAATATTAATTCCCTTAATGATTGTTCATATATGAGTTAAAATGGATAGCTGCTCTCCTTTCAGATGTACAAATAATCTAGTTTCTTTTACTGAGAAGGACTGGGAAAGAAATACCTAAACTTGTGTGTCTCAGACTAACTGTTACCATAAAAGGAGTCTCTGGGATTCAGTCATAACCACAGGGCATGACACTGGGCTCAAAGCTGCTTCCCACGCCCAGTTTACCAAACTCCACAGAGCATCTGAACCACAAGTAGCAGCTCCCTCTGATGGGAGGAGGCTTCCCAGGGCCAGGTAAGCAGAGTTGTGATAATCTCCTTTTGGCCATGTGCTGTCTCTAGGAAACTTCACTAAGCTCAGAGGCATTGCAGGAGAAGATCCTACCTTAATGAGGACCTGAATGGACCCTGTGGCTTTTCTGGATATAAAATACCAGAAGCTCATGGTACAGGCAGCGCTGGCTTCTTGCCACAGACCACTCTTGAGGTGCGCTTCTTCGCCCCTAAGGCCCACCGGAGTAGCCTCCAGATACAAGAAGTGCCCTGCGAACAAGATGGGATTCAGATAACGCAAAAATGACATTGAGGGGATTATGTTAGCTTTTCCATCTTCGGGTTTTTAATTACATTTCTATGATCTGAACTGCCAAAGGTATTTCTGCTTGAAAGAGAAAGGAAATCTAATAGCGTTGCCTCTGGCTCACTGACAGAACAATTTCCAACTGTCTCTGTTTTAGCAAAGTACTTCACGGTATGCAGATTAACTGATCTGACAGGATATTTATGCCATGGACTCAACAAGAGAGTTATAGAAATTATTTCATGGACTCCTCAAACTCTCCAGTTATTGTAAAACAATGCAAAGATTGTCTATGAAATACAAACAGAGGGATATGACATACTTTCAAAAATTCAGTCATCTGTTGAGTACATAAATGAAATGCTGAGGATTTTAATATATAACACACAAGGAAAGATATTGAGTTTTCTGCTTGTGTATCCAAATATCCAAAACATCTTATGTATGTATAGCTGAGTGTTTGAATGAAACTTACACCTACCTTTCTTTGGCATGGTTGGTCTGGCTTGGAGAGCTCTGTTTTATCACAGGCCTGTGAAATGTCAATATTTCCTACTCTGTAGCATCCAGGAATTCAGGATCCCTTCTTTATTCTCCTAATGTCTTTTGCTCCTCGACCAATGAATCTGAGACCTGACCTCAGCTCACTGTAAAAATGAGCCATACCTAGCACCCTTCACATAGATGATCTTACAGCTACAACTGCACGCCTCTACAGCTTTCTAACTGCTTTCCCCTTCATACAGATCATCTCATTTGGTCTTGACAATCCCTGTTTGGTACACAGGGCAAATTCTATTATCTCCATCGGACAGATGAGAAGTTTGAGAATCTGAAAAGTTAAATGACTCTCTAATGATCAAATGAGTGGCAGAATTCACGGTTATTGATTACAAGTATGTGTCATTTAGGAAAGGTACCTGAGAGCAGCATATATTATCATCTATCTACAATTATCAAAGTAATATTCAATTTTAATTACTCACTGTTATATGTTAAATGGTGTCCCCCCAAAAGATGTGAAAGTCCTAATTCCAGGCCCTGTGACTGTGGCCTTATTAGGAAATAGGGTCTGTGCTGATGAGCAAGTTAAAATAAAGTCATGAGGGTGGGCCCTAGTCCAATAAGACTGTTGTAATAAAAAGGGGAAATTTAGACACAGAGATAGACAGGCATAGAGGGAAGACAATGCAAAGACAGAAGGAGAGTACCACCTACAAGCCAAGTAGTGTCTGAAGCTACCAGAAGCTAGGTGAGAGGCATGGAACAGATGATTCTCCTTCAAGGACCTCAAAAGGAACTAGCCCTACTGACACCTTGATTTCAGATTTCTAGCCTCCAAAACTGTGAGACAATAAATGTCTGCTGTTTACACCACCCAGTCTGTGGCAGTCTGTTACGCAGTCCCGGGAGACAAATACACTTGTTAAACGTTCAACTTAGTTGCCCTGGCACCACGGTGGTCTCTCCAGATGCTCTCAGGGAAGATAACATGATGCTCACTGTGAATGTGATTAGAGTGCCTGGAACAACCTAATAACCTACCATTTTCATTTCCAAGTGTGTGGTCTCTGGGAGGTCTTAGGCTTCGAGGAGAGCCAACCCCCAAAACCCAATCAAAGTTTTCAGCCAAAGAGTTTTGCCAACCACACCAGCCTTTTTCAAAAGTACAGGAGCTACCGCAGTCATTTTCATCAGTATAATCTCCACAGTCGTCTACAAAATTACAGCTTTCCTCCGGTTTATAACATTTGCCGTTCTGACATTCCCGATAACCATATGGACAGTAACCTAAAAAACAGAAAACAAACAAAGGATGAGGAGACACTCCTAACACATTAGTGAGGTTAAAAGGTAGTAAGAGTAGATTCCCTTTAATGTGTAAAGAAACATGGTGTCCTTCAGAGTTTGGGGCATCTGACCCCTACCTCTCTCTCTCCTAATCCCCTCTAGGTTCTGGTCTATAGATCACTCACAAGCATCATTCAAAATGAAAAAAAAAAATTAAGCATCAATTTATTGATCTAGGAAAGTACCCCAATCCTCCTCAAATACAGCACTTCCTGTAAGCTATACTCAAAAAATATAAAAGGCAAAGTGAGGCTTCCCATTTTTTATCCTGAAACAAAACCTTTAGGGTAGTAAGAGTTTATATATTACAGGGTATTTGAAAGTACATTCCATCTGCATCCTTGCACTCCAACATTTATCAGAAGCCAAACATATATGATACTTCCTCAGAAGCAGGGACATGAATATACAAGTAATATCCAACTTTCCAACAGATTTTTTTTCTCCAAAACACTTATTTATTTGTCAGTTGTTTGGAATTTTAGGAGCAATTCCCTGACAAAGCAATGTCAACCATAAAGACTTTTCCACAGAGTTTAAGATAAAGAGCAATGCTTTTGAACAACTGAGTTTGAACTGATTCTGATACTTATCAGTTATGCGACTTGGATCATACTTACACTTGATGAGCTTTCGTGTCCCTATCTAAAGAGAAAGAAAAATAGTAAAAACTAGAGAAGTTAAGCTAATTAGAGAGACTAGTTTATATCACCAGTGCCTAGAACAGTGCCTGGCCCTTCATAGGCAATCAGTAAATATTAGTTAAATAAATGAATGAGCCAAAGTGTTTTGGAAATGATAAACCAGTTCAACATGCACAGTCAAGGTACTATTATTGTCCTGCTCCAATATTACAATAGAATATAACCACCATGGGTGACAATATTTCAGCAGGAAAAGTTGTTCCGAGATCCAGCTTGGGACATCAGCTTCACATTTGCTTTGTGACACTATAGTATCTGAAAGTTTTTTCCTTCCCATCTTCCTTGTCTGCCAGTTAGGGGAGCCGGTAATACCACTTTCTACTTCATTTTTAGATGGTAGCTTCCATGGCCTGAGGCAGAGTGTCCGAAGATTGAGGATTGGTGTGCATTAGAGGTAGGAAGTGATTCAGGGATTTAATGGAAGGTGTTCTGGGAATTGGAAACTCCTGCTGATAAAATCTCATAGAAAAGCTTTTATGTTCTGGATCGGTCTCACATTTTAGAAAATAGATGGCTAAGAGAGAAGAAGTGGCCGGAGAGGAATGGAAGGCCATGTAGAAACCACTGGGGAAGAGGCTGGTGTTCTGAAGCCTCCTAGCCATTTTGTGTGCTAAACTCTTCTTGGACTGCACGCTCAAGATTGCCTAATTAAATGGCCTTCACACTTGCAAAGCCTTTGAAAATAAGTTTCAACCATGCATTCTGTCTCTAACAAAACTTTCTTGTCTGGGTTAATTGCTACCATTTTCTTTTCTTGCAGTGTGGGATTAAACTATTTTTATTTAGGTGCCCGGTTCAGCTAGCAGATTGGAGGTTAAGACAAAATACATTTGATGTTTCAATTACAGAGCTTGACTCAGAATTGTAACATTAAAGCATTTTTGAGCTTTAATGGAAATGGAGATCACTTACATTAACCCTCTCATTTATAGATGAGAAAACTGAGGATTATAGATGTAAAATGACTTGATTTTTCAAGAGCAGAAATGCAATTTGGACCCAGGTCTGTTGTCTTCAGAATTATTTTTTAAAAATCCATTGACTTGAAGAGCAGTGATAGGTCAACTATCGCAAACACAAGACCACCGAGGGACAAAAATGGTGGTGTTGACTACTAGATGCAGTATCTCTCATGGATCTGTTGAGAACCTGAGAAATTACTAGATCATTTGATGTTATACAATTGATATTTGTATTGATTCTGTCAATTCCAATTTGTTTGGGGAGTAAAAACAAATTTACTGGTTTTAAAGATGCTTTTCTCCAAAGCAAGTGAATCAAGCTAAAATCCAATTCTTTTAAAACACACAAGAAAATAATTTGGACATGTTTCTAAATGGAAACATAGAGCCTGATATATCCCACCATCAATATAGCTAGTATTTTAAGATAGTCACAGTGATTAAGTTTTATATATCTAAAACATAAATACCTGCATAATTTAAAAACACAGTAATCCGAATATTACCCAAGATTAATTTTGAACAGAAAGCCCTCTATGTTAATAAAGAAAATTTCACTGCTATAATGCATTCTATTCATAAAATAACAAACAACATTTTTTGGTAAACATCAAGGGAAGCTATCAACTAATGTTATTTACCTATTTCTAAATTATTTTCCATGCCTGTTGTTTTGTCCAAAGAAATCAGCTACCTGAAAGTAGGGTGTATACCTTTAAATGATTCTGATATTAAGGCTCTTATGAAACTGTGTTCATTTTTACAGAAAAAACTATTGTTTAAATTAGGCAGTGAAAAAAAAAAATAAAAATAAAAAAAAAATAAATTAGGCAGTGACCCTGTTGATAGGCAGTTTAATTTTGTAAGAAAGAACAAATTATAGAAGTTAAAAACCTCCCATGTAAACCTTAGAGACATCTGAAACTTAATACGCTTAAATTCAAACTCTGATTCTTCCCCTCCAAACTTTCTCACTGAACAGTCTTTCTCATCTGCATTAATGGCAACTCCAGTTATTCAGAGAAAAAATATCTTGTGAGGAGCTCTGTACGGTAGAGTCTGACTCCACTTTCTGATGTATGACATGATTGCTGAGAGCCCGTCCCATTGTGTTCCACATCTGGGAAAGCTGGTAAGAAAGTCCAGGTGCTCCCCCTGTTGGTAGAAGATTCAAACTACGCAAGCCCGTACCTGTGCACAGGAATCCTCAGCCAGGTCCCACCACCTAACCACCATAAAACTCTATCCCAGTTTTCTTTCCTCGTTCTCTAAAACTACTTTTGGACATGCCTAGGAGCTACCTTGATTTCCTAGAAAGCCTCATTATGTGAGTAACAGACATTTTCAAACCATCTTGGTGTGTATGTGGCGTCATCAGTCTTGATATCTGAACCAAATTTTGGATGACGGACCATCTTGTAATTGAGGATGGCCCCACGTTCTAGGAGCTGTAATAATAATATACACAACATTTTATCTCATAACTCACATGTAATCTTCCAGTGAATTCTGTCAATTGTCAATCCTACCATTAGAATATATCTCATTACCTCTACTGTTACTATTTTGGCTCAAGCCACTATCATTTTTTTGTGATTGCATTGCAGTGCTTTCCTTCCTGATCTCTGCACCCAACCCTTGCCCTGTATGGTCCATTAAACAATAAAGAACCATGCTGAGGTTAACAGATATAAGCTATTATATATAGAATGGATAAAAAACAAAGTCCTATTGTATAGCACAGGGAACTATATTCAATATCCTATGATAAACCATAATGGAAAAGAATATAAAAAAGAATATGTGTGTGTGTGTGTATATATATATATATATATATATATATATATATACACATAACTGAATCACTTTGCTGTACAGCAGAAATTAACACATTATGCATCAACTATACTTCAATAAAAATATTACAAATATTTACAAAGATATTTACTTGGTGATATTTTAAATAAATTGAATGTTACTTCTCTGCCCCGAAGTCTACGTTATTTAAATACTATTCCCCATTACAAGGAACTAGGTCTTCTTGGGAAAATGGTCTGTTTGGAGCTAAGGAAAAGAAAGTCCAAGATGAGCCTGGGAATTTTTTTGTGTGTGTGCCAAAAATTAATGAAGTTCTCCAAAAATTACATCATTATGATGAAAGGTTGAACTACTGGTCAAATCAGAAATAATTTCAGCATCAAAATAAGTAATGAGAGGACTCTGGTTCTTAGCACACGTAGTAAGAAAGAGTAAGAAGGTATGAAATTATCCTCCAGCCATAAACAACTAGAAACCTGGGGAGAATCTATGAAACAAGTGTTCGCAGACACTGCACAACAGAAAGCACAGGACTGTGATCTCTTAGAGAACGGGAAAAAAAGGCAAATCCTATATAGGATCATGCCAGACTTCTTCTTGGAGGAACTTTCTAGACTGTAGCTCCAAAATGGTCAGCCCAGCAGAAAGTGAGGTTGCAGTGAGTTGAGAAGACAGAGTCTCAGACAGATAGAATTTGCAAGGCAGTATGGTGGAGGAACAGGAGGTATGTAGCTAAGGAGATCCAGAGATATGCTTAAGGCTTTGCTGAATTCTTATTTTCATGTTTGCAGGGTAAAATCCACAAAGAGAGGCACAGAACAACTTCTAAGAAAACAATAACTAGGAGATATAAGCTGAAAAATTACCAGAATTTACAGAAGGCCAGATATCTTTGAGTTACTGACAGCCAGAGTGGAGAGTCCTTGGCGAATAAACAGGGCATTCAGTAGGAAATCCAGAAAGGGTACAATTTAGTAACAAGCAAAGAGACTCTAGCAGGAAGTAGTCTCTAGACCATGGATTGGAACTATAGTCTCAGGACCAAATCTGGCCTACCACCTGTTTCAGTAAATAACATTTTATTGGGACTTAGCCATGCCCACTTGTTTATATATTGATATTATCTATGGTTATTTGCACATTGAAATGGTAGTTGAGTAGTTTCAGTCAGGACCATATGACCTGCACAGCTGAACATATTCACTCTCTGAACATACTGTTCTCTTAACCTCAACTTGTTTTTATTTATTTACTTATTGTTATTTTTAATTTTTTAATTTTTTGGTAAGAACACTTAAGTTCAACTCTCTTAGCAAATTAATTTTAATTATACAACACAGTGTTATCAGCTATAGTCACCATGTTGTACATTAGGTTCTTAGACCTTATTCATCTTTTTTTTCTTTTAATATTTATTTATTTATTTGGTTGCACTGAGTCTTAGTTGCGGCAGGCAGGCTCCTTAGTTGTGGCTCCAGGACTCCGTAGTTGCGGCTCACCAGCTCCTTAGTTGCAACACGTGGGCTCCTTAGTTGTGGCATGCGAACTCTTAGTTGCATGCATGTGGGATCTAGTTCCCTGACCAGGGATCGAACCCGGGCCCCCTGCACTACGAGTGCAGAGTCTTATCCACTGCGCCACCAGGGAAGTCCCTCAACTTGTTTTTAAACTACACTGCTTTAAAAAGAAGACTAAATAAAGTTTCCCTTAAGTTAAAAAAAAAAAATTGACTAAAAATTTGCTGACTTCTATCTTAAACCTGTCTTTACAAAAACTTAAAAATAAGACTCAAATGGACCAAACAGAACTGTAAGCAACTTAAGTGTCTCTAGAACAAAGTTCAATGCTTTTTAAAGGAATTTACCAAACTTCAGCACTTAGCAACATAGAATTCACAATGTCCAGCATCAAATTAAAAATTAAGAGCATATGAGGAAGTAGGAAAATGTGATCTAAAACCAGGAGAAATATCAGTCAATAGAAGCAAATATAGATAAAACAGAGATGATGCAATTATCAAAGAAGTTAAAGCAGCTATCATAAATGCGCTCAATGTGTTCACCTACAATTCTATAAAATCTACAAAAAAGCTATTTGTACCAGCAAGTAAGTTTAGCAAGGTTACATGTCATCAATATACAAAAATCAATTACATTTCCATATGTTACAAATAAATAACTGGAATCTGAAATTTTAAAAAATCCTTTAAAATGGCATCCCAAAACATGAAATTCTAGGGATAAATTTAACAAAATACATGCCCGGCCTTTACACTGATAACTACACAATACTGATAGGAAAAGAGACCCTAAATAAATGGAGGTACATATCAGTTTTATGGATTATAAAACTCAATATTGTTAAGAACTCAATTCTCTCCAAATCTAACTATAATTTCAATATAACCCCAATCAAAATTTCAGTAGGATTTTGTATAAATTAACAAAATGATTCTAAAATGTGTATGGAAATGCAAAGCACTTACATTAGCTAAAAAGTTGGCAGACTTACAGTACCTGATTTCTATATACACTATAAAGCTATAAAAATTAACACTGTATATGGTACTGACTTATGTACAGACAGATTGGTTAGTGGATCTGGATATACAGTTCAGAAATAGACTCACAAATATATGATCAACTAATTTCCAAAAAAGCTGACAAGTCATTTTCACCCAAAAATGTATAAACTGAATCTAATTATGAGGAGAAATCAAAAAACACGAATTGAGGGATATTCTACAAAATAAAAGGTCTATACTTCTCAAAGGTATCAATGTCAAAAAAGACAAAGAAAGGCTGAGTAATTGTTATAGATTAAAGAAATCTAGAGATACATAAAAACTAAATGTAATGCATGATCCTTGATTGGATCCTGAAAATTTAGTCAATAGAAGCAAAAATAGATATGACAGAAATGATGGAATTTTCAAAGAAGTTAAAGCAGTTATCATAGATGTGCTTAATGTGTTCATCTATGATTCAGGTAAAAAGCAAAAATTACATAAAGGATATTTTTGGGGCAATTGGTAAAGTCTGAATGAGGCCTATAAATTGGATAATAATATTGTATAAATATTAAATTTTCTGATTTAATCATTATACATTTAAGTGACTGTCCTCTATTTTAGAAAACAGACTATGAATTATTTAGAGGTAAAAGGACATGATGATGTCTGCAATTTACTCTGAAATGACTCAGAAGAAAGTAAGTTTATATATAAAACGAATGGGCAAACTGATAATAATCTGTGAATCTGTATGTAGTGTATGTTTGAGTTCTCTGTATAGTTCTTGCAATGTCTCTCTCAACTGGAAACTACTACAAAATTTTTTAAAATATAAAATTTTGAAAGTTAAAAAAGTAAAATCTTCCCACAGCACCCCATCTCACTCAGAGTAAAAACCTCAATCCTTGAAGTGGCCCACACGTACTGTACAGTCTTGCCCCATTCTCTCTCTGGTACCACTGCCCTCCAGCAAAGGACAACAAGGCACACATCTATAGTCGAAAGCAAGTTGGGTTTGTTACTCATTGTAGCGATGGAGAACAAATAGCCTCGGGAACCACAAGGCAGCTCAGTACGAGAGTATTAGAAATGACTTATTATAGAATTAGGGCTTTGGTTAGGTTATGTTGGGGAGGCTCCAAGAGAGTGGAGTTTTGCTCCAGATTGGGTGCTGTCAGGAAGCAGGGATAACTGGGTGCTGTCAGGAAGCAGGTATCTTAATAATTCTTATCTAACAAAGGGAAGACTAGAATAGACTAAAGTTATAATTGGTTAGGAACAGGTTTCATTCATATGAGTAAAGATAGGGGAATGTTTGGTCATTCTTTTTGCTGAAACAATGTCCATGTTTTGTCTGTGTTCAAGCACAGTCACAGAGTGATCTGGTTTTCATCTTGCTCCATCATGGTACCAGAATGGCTTTGTCTGTTGCTGACACTCTGTGAAACTGTTTACATTAAACAGGAGAAACACCAGCTCATAGCAACCCCAAGGCCTAGCTGACAGTTCCAGGCCAGGTCCTGAGTGTCAGGGCCTGCGTTTCCTTTTCTCACTTTGTGATTCTATTTATGTGGCAAGAGAGTTCAGTGGGGCAGCCAAGCCTTCTAGGTGACATGAGGATAGAAAATAAAACCCTTTGGTTACTGTCTTTGCAGTAGGTAAAGCATGGCAGACCAGTTGCTTTGGGAGATGCTGAAACATTTGAAAGGCCTTCCTATTTGTTATTTTTTAAGCCTCTTGATATTTTCCCAGAGTAACTTGCAGCAAAAACTTGAAAATACCAAGTTGCTGTGGGATCTCCTTTAATGTTAGCACGAAGGAGAGAATACGTGGAAAGAAATTCCATAAAATAGATCATGGTAGCCTTAAAGAATTGACAAAACAAAACAAAACAACAGGTAGAGGAATCATGATTTGCATTAAGAAAAAGAGGAAAGCATGGAAGGAAGTCTAAACAGAAAAGAAGCCTCCAGGGTTCAAGGAGAAGGAACTAACGTGACTCCAACTGACTGTGACTGCAGTATTGCTTAGTTTAGAACAGCAGCATTCCATACTTACATGTTTCCTGGGCAATGTTTACTAGCCATAGGCTCAGCCCTCAACTGGGAACAAACTGCCTGTTAGCCAAAATATTGTGCCTGCAGCCTCCATGTTCTTCATTCCAAATAGTAGCAATCCAAATACTCAAAGCACTTTCTAACTGTCTTGATCAGCGTGACAAAATTTATACTAACAAAGTTACCACTCATGTTCATTCAGAAAGATATTTTCAGAAAGAACAGTTTATTTCTCAACTTCTTAATTACTCATTTTTAATACTTTACATCGAAGAAATGTTAGGCTGACATTACATGCTAACATTCACCTAATTCTCTCTATTAGAAGAGCACACAAATAAGAAATACAAAGGAACCTATAAAGATAAATGTTTCTTAATAATTCTGACTTGGAGAAAATTTCTAATGTCTTGGTGGTGAAAAATTTGCATACCTTGAGCTTTGAGTGTATCATATTTAGTAAGGTAAAGTACTGAGTTTAATCATTAAGCATCATCATTTTCTGAAGTCTTAAATTCAACTATCAGAGAAGGGACACGAAGACAGTCCAGTGGATTATTTTTGCTTCAGGAAATGTAAACTATAATAATCCTTTGTTTTCTTTCAGTGTACCTAATAGAGGCTTTGCGTATTTACAGAGAATTATTTTTATGTAAGACATCGCAAATGGAGCTGCTGCCATAAGACAGAGCTAGAGCCCCAAGTATTGACCTAGGGCTAAATCTCAAGACAAAAATCACTTTAGGAAAATTATATTTTGTACTTCTATGCAGTCGAATTTTTCAATCCTTCCTTGAATGCTTTTTGACAATCCAACATTAAATAAAAATCTTCCATATGTTTTCTAGTGTTATATGATTACTATATGATTTCATTTTTTAAAAGATTTTAAACCTTTGATGCACCTGAAATTTACTTTGGCTACAAATGAACAACAAGATTTTTAAAGTGAAAAACAGGAATACATACACAGGCACAACATACACATGTGCCGGTGTATTTATTGAACGTCTCTGGAAAGATACATAAGCAATAAACAATTCCTCTGGAATTAGAAACATAAAGACTGAAGTCAGAAGAAAATAATTTTTTAATCTATGCCCCTTTTTGGTTATACCGTGTGTGTGTGTAATGAAATAAATATTTGTTTTATTTTAAAAAGAAATAGGCTAGAACAAAGGCCTGAACACGCCAGGGCCTTATCCCAGGTTAAAGAAAGGGTTGAAGTAGTAAAGTTATACTATAATTGGGAAATCCAAAGGCTGAAGCTCCTTTGAGGAGTATTAACCTGAAATGAGTGGCAAGAATGTTGACAATTTTCTGGACACCACGGTTTACGGGAAGTGGAACCCTCCACTCCAGATGGCTATGGAAGAAATGTTGAAATGAAGGGAGAACCAAATTTCAGTTTTCTAAAGGAGATATAAGGAATGAAATGCCCTGTGAAAATATCTAAGATCTATACTAAATATAGGGTAGTTTATGAGTTGCAAAAGGTAGAGCAAAAAGGGAAAGTGAGTAGTGATAAAAGAGAACCCGGGAAAAATTCAGTAGTCCCCCTTGATCCCTGTTTCTCCCTCATTTCCCATATTCAATCAGTCACTAACAGTTTCTTGTTTTACCTTCTAAATATCTCTTAAATCATCCACTTCTCTCAAGGGATACTCATCTCTCTCCTTGACTAATGAAATAGCTTCCTAGCTGATTGCTCTGCATCTATTCTGGTCCTCCTGAAATTCATAGCCCACGTTGTAAGTCCAGTGATGTTTTCAAAATGCAAACTGGATCACCATCCTGCTTGAAAGCTTTTCATGGGTACCTATCACAGTTAGGGAAAAGACCAAATATGCTAAGGTGATGGAGAATCAACTCAAAGTCTGTTTGCTCCTCACCTTTCCAGCCTTCTCTCTGATCATGCTCTCCCCCTCAACTCCCCACCACAAACCTACTGGCCTTTTTCCAGCCCCGCCAGCCACAGACACTTTATACATGCTGGACCACCTGCCTCCCGAACTCTCCCTTTGAAAATCTTGCAGATTTCAGCTCAATCTCTACTTCCTGCAGGAAGTCTTGATTGTTCAAATCCCTCTACTATAACCTCTTAACATAACAGGCAGCTCTTCTTCAAAGGACTTTAATAACATCATGTTGTACTTGTCTGCATGGTTATTTGCATTATGACTCTTTCCACCCTAGTCAGTAGGGTCCACAGGGGATAGAAACTGGCATGTATTTCAAAGGACTCACTATACATTTGCTGGCTGAACAAAAAAATGAATGAGTGAGTATGAACGAACTGAATAAAGCAAGGAGGAGGGCATATAGTGAGTGAGTGAGAGCCTCCTAGGAGATGGTTGACTGGAAGATGAGTCGATATTCTGGTTGTTGGACAAGGATGACAGGGATAGGGCTGTGTTTGGATTGATGAACTTTGAGATACCAAGATGGAGGCTATTATACAGAGTCAATCACCTTGGACCTATTTGCTGTGATGAAAATAAACATTTCTGGGTTTTTTTTCCTTTTGTTTTGGAGAGTGACAGTAGCTATTCAGTTTGTTCAAAATATACATTTTTTAATACTTTAAGCAAAGATTTACCTATTATGTCTATAGACGGAATTCATTATAGTCACAATCCCAATTTAATACTACCTTTATGCAATTTGATCCTATAACAAAGCAATTTCCATTTGTAAACACTGCTGACCTGGTTAATAAAAATTCTATGTAATGAAACTGAGACAATTATCTAATTCAAAGGGGAAAATAAAACAGACCATCTAAGCTAAATTCTATTAATAGGAAGCAAAACAAATCCACAGTATTTGTGTGCCTAAATGCTACTCCCATTTGTGCAGTATATTATGTTTAAAATTATGTTTGAATTTGTTTTGGTTTATGTATTTTTGACTTAGTATACATCATTCATAGTGAGTAGAGTGCAAAATCCTTTTAAAACAGGATTAAAATATAGGCTCCCTTTCCTTAAAATATGTATCATCTAACCCGGGTAAAACTAGTTTTCAGTATTTGTGTGTATGTACCTGTGTGCATGTGTATGTGTATATATGCTATGTATGTGTTGCACAATTCACACATATTACATATATACAAGTGTGTATATTTTGTGTATGTACATATGAAAGTATTACATACATGAATATGCACATGTATTAAAATATGGTTAAAATGACTGAAGAGCAATTTTAAAGTGAATGGTAAAATTAATCATAATGATAACTACTATTTATTAATCACCTCCTATATGCTGTGCTTTGTGCTAAGGATTTTATATTATATCTAATATTCATAACAACATTGTAAGAAATGTTATCTCCATTTTCAAATGTGGCAATTAAGGATAAGAAGGCTAAAGTACAATTTCCAATGTTATAAAATAAACCTTGCAATCTATATAACATATACACACATATAGTATGTGTCTGAAAAAATTTCCTAAATTTATTAAAATTTATCACACATGTACAAAACAAAATAATACCATATTAATAACAGGTTGTAATGGCTAATGATCGAATTATCAAATATTTAATTCTGTCTGGCTCTGTGGTAGGTGTTTGCTGTGCATAAATCATGTAATCATCAAAATCACCCCTCTGGTACACTGAACATCTATTACAGTGTTGGACTAGACAATGTATCTCATATTATCAAATACCTAATCTGATTAACCCACTCCAATCCAATTTGCTCCAGGGAAAGGCTAAAAGCCCTAATCTCAGATGTCCACTTGAGCCGTAAAGTTTGGTTGCTGTGTCACCAATGACTCTCAAGAGCCTAATGGGAATAGTATGACTGTTCCATTCCTTTGTGTGGGGATGATAAGAGAGAGAATATCCAAAGCCCCTTGTTTAACACTGAATGGGCAGCAACAATCATCAACATGGGAGCCCTGAGTGCACTGCTTCCAGATTTGTTGGAGAATCTTCCAACAAAATGCAAGAATAAACAAATCAAGGAGCTAAAATGGTTAGGATCACTAAATATTTCATCCGGCCAATGCCAGCCTCTTGTATTGAGGGCAAGTCATTTTGTCTATTACTTTAAAGCCTGATGAGCTGATACACATGACAAAGAATGAATAAACAGAACCTCAGAGGTTGCTATAGGTACATTCTATTAGTATTTTAATATTTTATTTCTTTTCAGTAAGAACTGAAGTGGCCAAACGGGTAAACTGATGGAATCGGAAGATAAAGAGAAACTAGTACAATGAATCTAGTTACAAGCTTACAACACAAAAATCATCCTGCAGAGTTATAATAATTGGGCTACAAGAGTAGCACTCTGAGAGTATTACAAAAGGGAGGCATAAGGAATTATAAAAAATCAGTATCTGTAAGATTAAAGTCACACTATTTGCTTAGGAGAACCACAGCATTCCCTGACACAAGGTTGTAAAGAAATTTCTCTCACGGGTCTTCAGTATTGTCAAGTATATACATATTAAGAAAATAAAAAAGAAGAAGAAGAAGTAAGCTAAAGCTAAGGAGCTAAGGGAATTAATCTTTATAACAAGCTTTCACTAAGACCAAAAGTATCACAAGAGTCTTCATGCCATTGTTTCATTTATTCCTTTATACAATAAAGAATTAACAGTCACCTCCTTTGTGCCAGGCACACTGCTTTGGCACACGGAGCACAGCAGTAGGGAAGACAGTGTTTGTCCTCATGGTGTTTCTCCTCCACTGGAGAAGAAAGACAATGACGGAACACACATATAGAGAGAATGATAGTAAGTGGAGTGTGGGTGGAAGAGGGGGTGGTCCTTTGTAGTCATCTTTAAAGAAATAATACTTAACTAGAGAACCTGAATAGAATGAAGGAGAAAGCCATGCATGTTGGCTGAGGGAATCACAAGTTCAAGGTCCTATGGTGGGAAAGAGCTTAGAGTCATGGAGGGTCGTCAAGAAGGCCATATGGCTAGATCCTAATGAGCGCGGTTCTGAGCTGTGGGAGGGGATTTAGAGGGGGCCAGGAGGAGGGCTCTATGTTCACAGTAAGGACCTTGGCTTTACTCTGAGATGGGAAGCCATTGGCAGCTTTTGCCTATAATTAATACCACCCAGAAACAAATATTAAAAAAAAAAAATCCTTGGGCTTCCCTGGTGGCGCAGTGGTTGAGAATCTGCCTGCCAATGCAGGGGACACGGGTTCGAGCCCTGGTCTGGGAAGATCCCACATGCCGCGGAGCAACTGGGCCCGTGCGCCACAACTACTGAGCCTGCGCGTCTGGAGCCTGTGCTCCGCAACAAGAGAGGCCACGATAATGAGACGCCCGCGCACCGCGATGAAGAGTGGCCCCCGCTTGCCACAACTAGAGAAAGCCCTCGCACAGAAACGAAGACCCAACACACCCATAAATAATAAATAAATTTAAAAAAAAAAAGTAGAGGAATTTAAAAACAAAAAAAAACTCCTAAAGAAACTCAACATTAAAAAAAAAAAAAAAAATCCTTGACTGGCACATGGAAAGAGTAGCATGAATACCTAAAAGGAGACCCACTAGGAGGCTATTATAGTTAGGGATGAAGTAGGTTCAGGCTAGCAGGAATAAGAGTATTAAATAAGCAGCGCCTGGAACATAATGAGTAATCAACACATGTGAGTTGTTATCATTGGCATTAGAAGGGTAACAGGGTTGATGGGGAAAACTGGCTGAAATCGGGAAATATTTTAAAGACAGAGACACAGAAATTTCTGATAGATTAAAGGTGGATAACCAGCATGGGAGAGGTCAAGAACTGCTTTTAGGTTTTTGGTATGAAAATCTGGCTGAATGATTTAAGCATTTATTCACGTGCGGGTTTTGAGTAAAATCTGAGGCAGAATAAACTCCTATTCCATTATTATTTGCAGAAAAAGAGAAATTAATATCATACTAGACAATAACATAAATACCTTATTTTTATAGAACATTAACACATATTATCTTATATTACCCTCATCTCAAGTCCCAGGGAGATTAGAGACCAGGATTCCTTTGTATAGATGAGAAAATTGAGGTTGAGGGAGGTGTAAATGGCTTCAAACACTATAAATCCACCAAGACATATTATTACGGCATAGCACACACTGGCAAATATTGACTATCTGCTGTTTTCAAGTGTTCTCTCTGGAGAACGATAATGCTGAATCTTCCTTGAAATTTACTGACAAGTAACCATATATATGATATATGATGTATTTAAAAAGAGAAGGGGGGGCTTCCCTGGTGGCGCAGTGGTTGAGCATCTGCCTGCCAGTGCAGGGGACACGGGTTCAGGCCCTGGTCTGGGAAGATCCCACATGCCACGGAGCGACTAAGCCCGTGAGCCACAACTACTGAGCCTGCGTGTCTGGAGCCTGTGCTCCGCAACAAGAGAGGCCGCGACAGTGAGAGGCCCGCGCACCGCGATGAAGAGTGGCCCCCACTTGCCGCAACTGGAGAAAGCCCTCACACAGAAACGAAGACCCAACACAGCCATAAATAAATAAATAAATAAATAAATAAATAAATAAATAAATAAATAATTTAAAAAAAAAAAGAGAAGGGGGAAGAGTCATACATTGTGTGGGATAGGTTGAGAGATGGAATGAAGGCTGAAACAATTTAAGTAATGAAGCTAATCAAAGGTAAACAAATAATTTCCTCCTGAAGTTTTTGAAAAATACAAGAAAAAACTTAAGTAACAAAGAATCAATGGAAAAAAAAATCTAGATTTTTTTCAGGTTGTCTGCTGCATAATCGAGAGGCCAAAAAATTTTGATGACTATATGTAAATGCCAGATAGTTTTAGGACTATGAATTCCAGTTTTGGTGAGAGAAGGCTAATTGCTAATAGTTAACTAAGCATAGCAGCTAAAGTCACCACATTAAGGTCAATTCACAGGCCTTAGTGATTCCAAGTCTGGTCTTAATCACTTCCTTTAACTTTCCTGTACAAAATTTGCCATTACTAAAATTGTTGTTAAAACTGACTTCATTTACAAGGCTGTTTTGAAATATAAATAAATGATTGTAAGATGTTTTGGAAAAAATGGATCACTACTTACATAACTATATAAAACCAAATTTAGGTGAACACATGCTTTGATTAAAAAAATGAAAACACCGTTTAATAGGCATCACTTTCATTATCATAACTAAAATTAACTGAATGCCAACCAAAGCTGGACATTTTATACATATTATCCCTAATTCTCACAACATTGGAAAATAAATATTATCTTGATTTTACACCAATATTAATTAACTTGTGCAAATTCACATTATTGGTATGTGGCAGAGCTGGGATTTAGACCCAGATGGCTCTAACACTGAGGTGTGTGTTCTTTTTCATTATAGCTCATTACATAAAATCCTAAGCCAAACAGAAAAACTAACAAATAACAAGAAGCAAAAGACGACATCTCTGTCCTAATAGAGTTTATAAATAACAACAATGTACACAGTTAAACTAAAGGTTCACTGAGAATACAAATCAGTATATGATGGGAGAACTGAATGGCATAAGTGAATTCTATGAAAGATCAGTGACACCAGGAGACGTAGCACTGGGGTCACCAGCGATGGCTCCACAGAGGAGTGCGGTACTTAACAACCTTAAAAAGAAGAGTAGGATTCATGGAAGAAACAGAGAGAGCAGAAAATGCCTTTCCAGCAATCAGCAAGTGCTATGAATAATGAGAATTATGATTCACAGCATGCTTGTGGA
Organism: Balaenoptera borealis; assembly: GCF_965194805.1. NCBI lineage: Eukaryota > Metazoa > Chordata > Mammalia > Artiodactyla > Balaenopteridae > Balaenoptera > Balaenoptera borealis. The sequence continues at coordinate 169,401,511 of NC_138866.1, read as the reverse complement.
TAAGAATTAAATCAACCTTGTTTGAGATCCAAACTAATATTTTTGTAGCATTTATAATTTACAGAGCACTTTCATATGTGTGTGTACCTGTAGAAGTGTATGTGCACGTACATGCATGTACACATGTGTATGACGGTACTTATTCTGCATCAAACCTTAAGAGCAATCATGTGGAGAGTGAACTAGTCAATACTGGAGCCAGAACTCAAAATCTGTGTCCTCTCACTCCAAAATTCATGTATGGAATTAGTAGAGATATGATCATATAGGATTCTCAGCTGTCTGCTTGGTGGTCAAAACATTTCCTCACTCCTCTTCTTTAATGGGATTTAGTCTAAACTCCTGTGCACATCATTCAAAGACATTCACATGCCAGTCCCAGCCCATCTTCTAGCATCATTATTTCAAATCCTCACTATACCATCACCTTTTCATTCAACCAGATATCTGTCCATTCCTCTAAACACACATGGACCTTTATGTCCCTGAGTCCTTGATCATGTTCTTCCTAGTTTTAAGTATATATTCCTCTCTCTATTAAAAGGCTACTATTCCATTAGATCAAACTAATCCCACTTTACCAGATCCCTCATTCTTTTTTTTTTTTTTTTTTGGTCTTAACGAATTACTTTATTACTTTATTTATTTAACATCTTTATTGGAGTATAATTGCTTTACAATGGTGTGTTAGTTTCTGCTTTATAACAAAGTGAATCAGTTATACATATACATATGTTCGCATATCTCTTCCTTCTTGCATCTCCCTCCCTCCCTCCCACCCTCCCTATCCCACCCTTCTAGGTGGTCACAAAGCTGGTCTCCCTGTGCTATGCGGTTGATCCCTCATTCTTTAGGAAGAAAATATAAAGAAAGAACCTGGGTGTGGTAGTCTGAACAATGACTCATCATAATGTTCCTGCCCAAATCTCTAGTACCTGTGAATATGTTACTTTGTGTGTGGGGGGTAGGGGTGGGGGGAAGATGTGATTTTGGCAAATGTGATTAAAGGTAAGGATCTTGGGATGGGAATATTATCCTGGATTGTCCAGGTGGGCCTGATCAGATCACATAAGTCCTTAAAAGCAAAAGAGGAAGGCAGAAGAGTGAAGTACAAAAACTGAAGAAGAGGCAGAAAAGAGTCAAATTATGAGAGAGACTTGACCCACTATTACCAGCTTTGAAGATGCAGCAAGAGGGCCACCAGCCAAGGAATGTGGGTGGTCTCTAAAAGCTGGGTATGACCTGCAGCTGATAGCCAGCTAGGAAATGGGGACCTCAGCCCTCCAACCACAAGGAACTGAATTCCACCAAAGACCTGAATGAGCAAAGAGGCAGATTCTCTCCTAGAGCCTCTGGCAGGAGTACATCCCTAAAGACACTGTGACTTTTCACTCAGTGGGACCCATGCCAGACTTCTGACCTAAAGAGCTTTAAGATAATAAATTTGTTTTCTTTTAAAGCTACTAAACTTGTGGTATTTTGTTATGGCAACCATATAAAACTAATACAGTGGGACATGGATGTTGTAATTAGGCAAATATGAGTCTGAATCTCACTTTTATTCATACGCTTTTGGGTAAGTCATGTTTTCATTGAGTTATATCATTTGTAAAAGGAAGATAATCTTACACACACAAAAAAATGCATCTAAAATGCCAAACAGTGCCCTGGTACACCTTACATGGCAGACTATCAACAAATGATGGCTGTTATCATTATTACTATTACTTTATTATTTATTTATTTTGGGGTGACTCTTATAACACTGATGTTTATCATAATACTATAGCACACAGTAGGATTTTTAAAAGTCATTATTCATTTACAAGGATGCCTCTTCTACTAAACCCTAAGCTCCTTAGAGAAGAGCAAGAGGCTTATGATATTTATCTTTGCATCACTAGAGCCTAGAACACTTTCATATATACACTGGCCACTCAATAAACATATGTTGAATATAACCAAAGTGGAATACCCATCTAAGAAGTCTGAACTTTAACTTTTAGCATAGGAAAGCTATTCAGTAATTCTAAGCAGAGTGATGTGGTCAGAGTATTGCTCTAGAAAGTTTAATCTTTTTAAACTGACTGATGAATTGAAATTGGCAGTGATTGGAGGCAGTGAGACTAGTTAGGTTTCAATTAGTTAGTCTCTTTCATTTGATACTTAACATATTAGGAAGCTGATGCAGAGAGGTGAAGGGACTTACTTAAGGCTCTATTTTTAACTCTGAGCTGACAAAGGGCTAAAACTCATTAAAAAAAATTCAAGTCCAATATTCTTCCCACTATATAGCATTGCTACTTGTGGTTCAGAGTCTGATGGTGAACTTTAATGCAGAATCCTAAAAAGCACCTGCCAGACAGTACCCACTTTTCAAAGTATAATGGGAAATTAACCAGGGACAACCTCCCCTGGTCCAGCTTAATTTCCAAGGAAGCACCAATTCAGAGGACTGAAACTGGACATAAAATCATGTAAAGCTATTCCTGTGAGTATATGCCTACAGTAGTTTCAGGTTACATTAGGTCTCATAAGACTAATAATATTAAGAATAATGAAGAACCAAGTATAATAATAATTACTGGAGGCAGAATTATAAATAGAGATCATTTAGCCTAATAGGATTCTTTGAATCAAAGGGAACTGCTGTGGGCCTTAGGATGGTTTTTAGAACAACCAAACCAGGATGCAAATAAACTAGATTATATGTTTCAAATACACTGAGGCAAAATATAAAATAAAAATATTCTTTAAAAATTTTAAGATTAAGTTTAAATTCAGCTATAATAAATGATAAATTCTTTTAAAATATATATCTTGAATTGGGGTCCAATTCACGTTGGACCTGGCAGGAAATGTACAATTTAAGCTATGATCCCTACCTTCTATGAGCTTAAAGTCTTCCTAGTAGAATAAGACATTCATACACGAAACATAAAATAACCAATAAAGACTTGTTTGCCTATATCTGGTCCAAGGCAAGAGTCTTTTAGAGTAGTTATTGGGGCTGGATGGCTGCTGCCACCCAGTGGACATTATCAGCTTTCAGGTTGGCCAAGCCATTGATAAACCAAGTCCACGCATCCGTGAGAAATTCCTGGAAGGACTACCAGGGTGCCAAGGTAGTCAAGGCTTCCTCTGTTATTGATCGAGGGGGAGCTAAAGGTTCTAAAGATGTGCCTGTGACATTTTTACCTAAGGAAGACACAACTGCAGAACCAGATGGGGGTGTCTCTTGAGTATACCATCTCCATCTCATAAGAGAAGACGGTTGAAACTTTCCAACTCCATGGTTAGCACCTGAATGGCCCCCCCACGCCGGTATGGGAATATTTGGACACAGTGTTTCCTGGAAATCCTCTGAAAGGTACTTGGTCTCCAGAAGTTCCCATCAGCAGCCCGGTGTCTATTTCTTGAATGAATGTACTGGGTAGACCTACAGAGAGGCACTGAGTCCAGTACCTAAAGGGAACCTCCAGGCAGAAGCTGCCTCCAATTGCCAGAGGCTGAAATCAGTTCAGTTATCAGTAACAGACACCTGTAGTTCAGAGGGGACCCTGGGGAATTTAGGTCCCAAGAGGAATGATGCTGGGACAGCCTCTTGCACTGTTTCTAGCACTGTGTGCTGCTCAAGACCCCAGCTAAAAAGTTGGCACATTTTCTGGTCAACTTGTACAAAAACCTTAGATGAGGCAAACATTGTTTCTAATACCCAAACAGTCGATTTGGTGCTGGACTTCCTTTTTGCTGGTAGAGGGGACACAGGGCAAGTACATTTATTCTTTCTCATCTTAGGGATCAGTCTCTGAGCCTCAGCTTATATTGTTTCCTCAGAATTTGACCTGTATGTCAAGAATTGTGAAGGGTCTGAGATTTCACCTGAATTGCAAGCTAATAAGTTAGCCTGTCCTTGTTTTAATGGATGCTACTTATTAGAAAACAGAAGACTCCTGGATCAGAGATGGACAGTTTATCATTCACAGTAACAGAAGTAGCCAGAGTACCATCACTTTTGCATGTGTTAGTTCTCTGAATCTCAATTTCCACAGGATGAAGTGAAGAAGAATATACAGCACCTGCACAAGTAAAGGGCTGCATTACAAGAGAGGAATTCTGAGCATAAACAACCTGAATCTTGATAATGGGCAGTAAGCACGCCTGCCCTTTGCTTCAGAAAGAGAAACTCGACATTCCAAGGCTCTTAGCAAACCTGAACTTTGCTTTGCGGGGAGACAATGCTTGTATCTTCCAAGGCTGTTTATTATACAAACATCCATATAAAGATGGTTCAAAACAAAGAACAGAAATGTGCAGAAATGCAAGACATCCATGGAAAATTGTCTCCCAACTTTGGGTGATTGGTCCCTAATATTTCACCAGTACTAATGAGTCATTTCTGGGGTCTCATGTGAGTTAGTATCCACTCTAAAGCCATTGTCATTTATTCTTTTTGAGGCCTATCATCATTGTATCATCTATATAATAGAGCCAATTAACCTGTAAGGGAGAGAGCTGTTTGTCCTATGTCTTGGTCCATCCACGGGTGAATTCAAATACTCTTGTTGCTTGCCTGCTTCACTTAAAATAAAATAGGTGAATTCAAACTCTGTTAGCATGTTAATTATGTTTTGGAGGCCTAACCAGGTGATGTCAAATTGATCTTGATCTGGTACCAAAGGGATCAAGACAAAGGCATGAGCAATGGCCCTGGTGGCATAACAGATACTGTCAGTTGTACATTTGCTTCAGTTATAGTCACAATGTCTGAAAAGCTAGGGCTACCTTAGCCACACTAAATTGAACTGGTAACAGTCAACAGTACACTTTTAACTGGGCATGCAGGGTTGATATTTAGAGATATTGCATCTTTCAGCAAGGGAGCTCTGCTGTCTTGAAGTCATTAATGAAAGCTGTGGTCTCCTTTTCTCTCCCTGGAATGCTGTATTGTTTTCAATATAACATGGGAAGCCTATCTGGTGGTCTGTTAGGCACTGGTCCCAATACTGCCTCCCAACAAGAGATGCTCTTTGCAGTCAGCTAAGCCCCACCTGGACTTGATGAGCACTCACGGGATAAACAGGTAAAACATCAGTGCCGATTATACTTTCAGAGGCATCCATGGTGGAAGACAGCAAGTGTCTGAATCATCTTCTCCAAATGGTTGCAGTTACTTCCTTTCCTGATTCTATTTCATTTCCAAAGCCAGCCAAATTGATGCCTGGCTCTCACCTTTCAAGAGAACATGATATTCAAATAACATAAATGTTTGTATCCATCACTTTCTGCCTGTACCCTGTCGTACCTTCACTGGGATGTAGGGTCTTCTGTTTCACCTGGAGATGGGAAACCTGAGGACCACCCTTGATCACCCTTTTCCTTGAAAGCTGTCAAATCAGGCTATTGGGACCTAGGGTCAGATAGTGGAGGAGCTAACGGAGTAATTTGTTCTAAGGGCCACAACCTTGCCTTAGTTTCTCCAGTATAGGAAGATTCATCTCTATGGAAGAGTTTGGTCCTATAGAGGCACCTTCTGTTTCAACCAGTTGCACAATTGCCTGATTGGCTTGGATTACAGACTTTGCTGGCTTAGGGGACAGTCTATCTTGATTCTGGGCATCTTTTTGCTCAAAATATAACCAAGCAGGATCCTATGGGGCCTTCTGTGACAGACCCCTTCCTCCATGTCCTCTGCCTGCTTCTTGTTTGTAGAAAGCTGTAATCACAAAAGCCTGGTTCAAGAATTAATGATTGAAAGGATGTGAACATGTAGTGACAAAAGTAGCAGTTGGGCCAGGAGAACTGGTAAGAATTTAAACAGTAAATCAGCCATACGGCAGTCACAGAATCTTTAGCTCCTCCCTGAAGTACCCAAATGACAGTATCTGATGCACATTTCCTGTGTTGTTTTACAGATGCTAAAACCCTCAGCAAACAGAAGTTAACTGCTTGATGACCATGAGCACATAGACGTTAGACCTACTGAAGCCTGAGGGTTGATAATGTTGACTCCTGTGTCACTGTCCTATTACCTCACCATCAACAAATCAGAAAATTGTGTACAAGCTGATCACATACCTTGCGACTCCATTCTCTCACCTTGCCATTAAAATTGCTTCTCTGAAACCCATCCAGGAGTTCGGGTCTTTTGAGCATGAGCTGCTCTGCTCTCCTTGCTTGGCCCTGCAATAAAACTTCCTCGGCTCTAAAATCTGACATTTTGGTGTGTTTGGCCTCACTGTATGGTGGGCACACGAACGTAAGTTCGACAACAAAAATGATCACAGCCTCCTACATAGGGTCTCCTGGTACCTACGACAAATTTAGTGGAGTCCTTCACATTGGGGAGTAGGGTGGTTGGAGCAGATCTTAAAATTTATCAATTATTCTCTGTGTGAGGGACTCATGATCAGGGCTGTCATTCTATCAAATTATGTAGCCAGAATGAAGCAGCTTTGACTAACATCCTCCACGGGATTGTATAAAATTTTATTGGCCTTGGAGAAGTATCCCTGTGTTAGTTATAATATAGTCATAGAAAGAGAAATCCAAAGTAGCAAGCTATGTTGTGGGGCGGATTCTGTCCCCAACTGTATCATTGTGGCTTGCAGCATGAGGTCATATATGAGATGACCCAGGTGCTGCCATTCACCCTCTAAGAACATAACCTTTCTCAGCTTCTCAGAGAGGCACCAGCCAAGGCTCAAACAGCTCTGCAGTCTATTGTCTAAAGTGGTCCTGGATTTCCCTTCCTTTTCTCTAATTATAGGTCAGCATCTCAGTACTACACAGGCACCCTGACATCCAGTGATGGCTCTACACGTGCTACCTCGGAGGCACCTAAGACCTAGGGCTCAACTCTTTTTGAAACAAGCAGCAAACAAGCCAGTTCCTCTCCCCCATGGAGGAACCAGTCATACGATATATAGTCACTCTCTGGTCACTTGACCTACTTAATTGCTTCTGTGACTAGCTACAGAGACTGCTCAACATCAAGGCAGAGTTGGCACACTGAACAAGGACATGAGTAGCGCTGATGGTAGACTTTCTCTCCCAATGATAGATGAAAACTAAGGAGTAGTTGTTGAATTATTTGCAGAAGCAATGGCAAAATGGAGTCAACTATTATCACATGATGCATGCTATGCTAAACTCTACTTTTCTGGATTTTAATACAATATATTGTAATAAAGTTGATAAACTTTGAGATGGCAAAGTAAAGCCAATACAAATACACATCTATAAACTTGAAAAAAGTCCTAATTTTTTAGTTGATTTAAGGGACTGCTTTTTAGTAAAGGATACAAAGTTAACACAAACATTGGTATAAGAATATATGAATTTGTTCCTTTGCCCAAGGGGATAACCAATCACTGCATATGTGAAATGTGCTTATCTGACCCCCTCCTCCCTAAAGCCCAACCCCAACTCCTTTCCTGACACTAAGAAACAGGAAATATAAACAAAACCCAGAAAGGAACCTCCTTTGTCCCTTTCTCACATTTACTTCATAAGACAACAACTTAAACCTACTCATCACCTGAGCCTCTTGTTCCTATTACCTTAAGCAATACCCACCATGCTTCATGACTACAAAGGTATCAGTGAAAAAAAAACCATCTGATACACAATCAAAATGGGGACTGAGTAAATACAAAATATTTTTGATGTATCATTTAAAACTAACATTCCATTTCTAGGATTGTATATGAGGAATTTGATAGCAATTACAGCTCACATGTGTCTTGCATGTTGTAGGCACTCTAAATACATAAGTTGAACTGCAATCTGGTCCTAAGAATATTCACAATTTTGATGAGAATTGCTTGTTGGTCTTGGAGTAGTCAGAATACACATAGAAAATGAATAAGATGAAACACAATGAATACTAGTCAAACTATCACAAAATATTTTAAGTAGTGCAGTAGATACATAGAAAACCACTTGGAGAGCTATGATTTTCATTCAATTAGCAAAGACAGCTGGGGAAATATTATGATTTATTTTGATGTTCTTTCAATGCAATTTCCCAAGTGGGTAAGGGTCATGCTTCCAGTTTTACTATCCATATCAAGCATGTATTATTTAAAGAGAGGATAAGAGGGAAGGATGGAAGAGGGGAAAGGCGAGAAAAGGGAAGAGGGGGGATGAGTTTATTTAAAAAAACATACAAACTTATTATTCTTAGCTCTTTATTGCTGAAATAAATGATATTAACAACCGAGAGTAACAGTGACATGGTACACAACCACATCCTCATCAATTGTAGTCTTCCTTATTTCTGTGACTCTTGCAGTTAACGCTTTGGTGTTTGGTGTGTTTTATGGTTCCTAGCTCTCCAGGCACATGAGGCTTAATTCTATTTCCTGTTATATACTCACTAAATATTTCTCCTCTATAAACATGCCCACCATTTAAGGGTTCTTTTAGAGAAGGAAATGAATGGCAGCATAACCTCAAGCAGGTATTTATCTGGTAGCCTTATACGCTGGTTTTAGTATATAAGACCAACTCCTCTGTGGCTAGTTTGTAAAAAAAAGAGCTCTTGAGTATTCTCCATGGTACATAAAGTCAGAGTGGAGCAATTCATTTACTTCTTATTCCTTTAGTGTTACTGGTCTCTGGGCTGTGCACTCGCTTGACAGGACAGCAAAGGAAAGTGTTCTTACTCCCAACAACAGATTGTACAAAGGACTCAGGAAACATTTTTAGAAGAGATTGGAATTAGGAGAATTTAGGTAAAATGGACACATTTAAAACTGATTGAGAGATGCATTGGAGTGGCACCTATTGAAATCATTTTGATAGGCAGTATTTTCATTTCAATTCAGTTCAAAATGTTTTTGAGTTTCTCTTGTGATGTCTTCATTGAAAACTGATTTATTTAGAAGAGTATGACAATTTTGTGTATTTGGAATATTCCAGATATGACAATATTAATGCCTAATTAAGTTCCATTGTGTTTACAGAACATGCCCTGTATGATTTCCATTCATTTAAATTTACTGCGACTAGATTTAGGGTTCAACATCTTGCCGAATGTTCCATGCGCACTTGAAATCAGTGTTTCTTCTACAATTGCATGTAAGCTTTCTATTCTCATGTTACAGATTTCCACAAATTTGGCAGCTTACACAACACACATTTAGCTCAAAGTTCTGGTTGTTAGAAGTCTGGACAGGCTATACTGGGTTCTCTGCTTAAGGTCACACAAGGCTGAAGTCAAGGTGTTTGTTGGGCTGGGCTCTTATCTGAAGACTTTGGGAAAAATATTCTTGGAAGGTTATTCAGGTTATTGGCAGAGTCCAGTTACTTGAAACCATAGGTGTGAGATCCCAGTTTTCTTGCTGGTTGTCACCCAGGGACTGCTGTTCCGCTTCTACAAGCGACCTGCACTTCATTCTCAAAATCAACAATAACTTCTACCTACCACCCAGCGAAAATGCTCTGCTTTTAAAGGGCTCACTTGAGTCAAGCTCAGAGGGATAAACTGACTGGAGACTTTCATCACACAGGTAAAACACCTGGATTAGTGTTTGACTGAACAAACATGGAACAGGAATCTTGGTGGGGATGGAAGGGCACCATTACAATTCTTCCAGCCACACACTGGGTGAAGGGTCCCATAACTGTGAATTATGACAAAATGGTTGATAATGTTTTATAAGTCTTCAATGTCTTTACTGATTTATATCTCTTGTTCTTTCAATTACTGAGAACAGAACACTAAAATTTCCTAGTACAATTGTAATTTTTCCATTTCTCCTTTCAGTTCTCTCAGTTTTCCATGTATTTTGAAATTTTGCCATTGAGTGCATACTCTTTTAGGAATGTATCCTTTTCTTATTAGCTGATCCTTTTGTGGTTATAAAATTTCCCTTTTTACAGCTGGTAATATTTCTTGTTTGGAAATATATTTTGTGTGAAATTATTACAGCCACTCCAGCTTTCTTATTAGTAGTATTTTCATGCTATATCCTTTTCTATCCCTTTTTGAAATTTAAATATTTTCTACCATTTAAAAAAAAATTATTTGCTTATTTATTTATTTTTATTTTTGGCTGCATTGGGTCTTCGTTGCTGCATGCAGGCTTTCTCTAGTTGCGGCGAGCGGGGGCTACTCTTCGTTGCGGTGTGCAGGCTTCTCACTGTGGTGGCTTCTCTTGTTGCAGAGCACAGGCTCTGGGCGCACTCGGGCTCAGTAGTTGTGGCTCGCGGGCTCTAGAACGCAGGCTCAGTAGTTGTGGTGCACGGGCTTAAGTTGCTCCACTGCATGTGGGATCTTCCCGGACCAGGGCTCGAACCCGTGTCCCCTGCAATGGCAGGCGGATTCTTAACCACTGCACCACCAAGGAAGCCCTGTTTCTTTGTTTTTAAAGTGAGTTTCTTGTAGCAGCATGTAGCTGGATCTTGCTTTTTAACCCAATACCTGCTTTTTGATTGTTTAGGGTATTTAAAATAATTGACGATTGTACTTAAATCTCCCTTATTGGACTTCCCTGGTGGCGCAGTGGTTAAGAATCCGCCTGCCAATGCAGGGGACACGGGTTCGAGCCCTGGTCTGGGAAGATCCCACATGCCGCAGAGCAACTAAGCCCGTGCACCACAACTACTGAGCCTGCGCTCTAGAGCCCGTGAGCCACAACTACTGAGCCCACGTGCCACAACTACTGAGCACGTGCCACAACTACTGAGCCCATGTGCTACAGCTACTGAAGCCTGGGCACCTAGAGCCCGAGCTCCGCAACAAGAGAAGCCACTGCGATGAGAAGCCTGTGCGCCACAACAAAGAGTAGCCCCCGCTCGCTGCAACTAGAGAAAGCCCACGTGCAGAAACAAAGACCCAGCACAACCAAAAATAAATAAATTAATTAATTTTTTAAAAAAATCTCCCTTATTATTAATTGTTTTCTATTTGCCCCATGGAGTCTTTCTTGCCTGTCTTTCTCACACTTTCCTTAGCTTCTATTTTGTATTTTTTTTATTACACAAGCATTATTTTGCATTTTCTTTCTTGCATTATGTCCTTCATTTCCTTTTCTTCCTCTTTTTTAAGTTTCTTTTGAGTATTTTTTAATAATTCACTTTATCACCTCTATTGACTTATTACTTTACTATATTTTTTACTTTGGTTTAAAATTATGCATCTTTAACTTATAATAATAGTCTACTCTCAACTAATATTATCTCTGTTCAAATATAAGAATCTTACAAAAGTACGCTTTATTATCCACGCCCTCCCTTGTGCTTGTGTTCCACATATTTTACTACTTTATTGTTGTTTTTGTTAAATCCCACAATTCATTGTAGATACCATGCTTTTAAACAGTCAATTATATCTTAAAGTCTTTTTAATGAGGAAAAATATGCAATATTTATACACATATTTAGTATTTCTGGTGTTATTTCTTGTTTAGATCTGAGTTTCTAGATGATATTATTTCCTTCCACTTGTGGAAAACCCATAAACAATTCTGTAGTGTGTCTAGGGTGGCGAAGAATTCTCTCAGCCTTTAGAAAAGTTTCAGTTTCATTCTGATGGCTTTTACAATCCTTTCTTGATATTGTTTCAGCAATTTTTTTACTTATGTCTTAGTGGCTTTCTTTTTATGTAACCTACTTGGTATTCACCAAGACTCTTGAATCAGTGGGTATACAGAATTCACCAAATATGTGGATGTTGTAGACATTTTTTCAAATTATTTCCTACCCTTTGCTTCATTCTAGGGTTCAAACTACCTGTATTTTAATTCAGTTGATATTGTATTGCAGGTCACTAAAGCTCTGTTTATTTATTTTTCAACATTTTTCTCTTTCTCTGCTTTAATTTGGATTATTCCTTTGCTATGTCTTCAAGTTCACTGATCTTTCTGTCGCATCTAACCTTCTGTTAATCCTACCTACTGAATTTTATTTAGTATTTTTTTCATCTCTATAAATTCCATTTTTTTTCTATGTATCTTCCATTTTTCCTCATTATGTTCACATTTTTCTTTAAAATTTTGATTATATTTATAACTAATGTCTTTATTTCCTTCTCTACTAGTAATTCTATTATCTCTGTCTTTTTTGAGTCTGTTTCTATTGATTAATTTTTCTTGTTATTGTTCCTTTTTTGGCTTTTTTTTTTATCATATCTAGTAAGTTTTGATTGCATGATGGACATTGAAAATATAACTTTATTGAGTATCTCATTGTTTCTTTCATTTAAAGAGTCTGGCCTTGAGAGTGGCATCAGCAAGATGGCAGAATAGGAAGTCCTTGCCCTTCTCACCCACAGAACACCAATTTGATAATGACATGTGAACCAAAATACCTTTATGAGAATTCTAGAAGCCAGGTAAGTAGTTACAGTACTCCAGGCAAGCACAAAACTGACAACAGCCACGTTGCAATGGATAGCAGAGCAATTTCACTTTACCTGCATCAGCCCCTCCCCACAACTGGCACAGCTCAGTACCAAGAGAGATTGCATTAGCCTTCAATTTCCTTCTTGGGGGAAAGAGAGAGTGGAGTGTGCATCCAATGTCCTAGCCTTTCCCTGCACTGCCTGAGGGACGGGTTTCTATCTCACCTCACACATAGCATTGATACAACTGGCATAGTTTTGATGTCTGGAGGCTGCTAAGAACAAATAAATGGTGCTGGCAGCTTACCGCTGCCAGCATGACTGTAAGATTGGGAGAAGGTGCACACCTTGTGGCTTATGGACGTAGGGAAAGAGTGGAGCTTATCTCCAACATCCTGCCCTTTCAGTGCACTGACCTAGGGACGAGTTTCTGTCTTGTCTCACCTGGAGTGCTGAGGGAATTGGCATAGTTTGGATGTGTTGGAGCAGATAAAATAAAGTAAAGGGCTGGGAATCTTACTGTATCCACCATGGCTCTGCAAGACTGGGAAAAGGTGCACAACACCTCAGGCTTCTCCCCGAGGCAGAAGCGAAAGGAGTGGAGTATGCTTCCAACACCCCATCCTTTCAGTGCACAGCCCAAGGGACTTGTTTCTATCTCACCTCACCTGAAATGCTGATGGAACTAGCGTGGTTTGGTGGGGGCAAATAAAAACAAAGGAAAAGGGACTGGTAGCTTACCATGCCCAGCACAGCCTTGAAACATAGGGAGAAGATGCAGAACTCAAGGTTCTCCACAAGTGAGGAGGGAGAGCCCACACTACAGCAGTAAGACATGAGAAGGCACAAGAGATTATGGTATCTTGTGAAAAAAGAAACCAGTACATCTTTCTATTTAGGAGTTTATACTCACAAGTCCAGAAAACACAATCCATAGAAAAATTTTGAGAAGCTCCTAGACTCTCTAGCTGTGCTCACTGTCTTTTCCTGTTGAAACTAGACTATAAGACTGGGAGAGGTGAATATTTCTTCAAAGGAACCAAACAAATTCTGGAGCTGAAGAATATAATAATGTACTGAAAAATTCAATAGAGAGCTTCAGCAGTAGACTTGATCAAGCAGAAGAATCAGCAAACTCAGAGAGAAGTTATTTAAAATTATCCAGGTGAAGTAACAAAAAGAAAGAAAACCAGAAAATTCACAGATATGTGGAATTTAACACATTCTTGAACAACCAATGGGTCAAAGAAGAAATAAAAAAAGAAACTAGGAAATATCTCAAGAAAAATGAAAACATAACAAAATTTGAACTACAGCAAAAGTAGTACCAAGAGGGAATTTAGAGTGATAAATGGCTACATTATAAAGACCAAAGAATTCAAACAACCTAACTTTACACCTCAAGGAACCAGAAAAAGAAGAACAAATTGAGCCCCAAAATAAGCAGAGGTATTAGAGCAGAAATAAATGAAATTGAGACTAGAAAGAAAATAGAAAGGATCAAAGAAACTAAGATTTTTTTTTAAGATAAGCAAAGTTGACAAAGTCTTAGTCTAACAAAGAAAAAAGAAAGAAGACAAAATCTGAAATGAAAAGAGAAGACATTATAGCAAACATCACAGGATCATAAGTGCTATGAACAATTATACGCCAACCAATTGGAAAATCTAGAAGAAGTTAATAAACTAGAAACACACAACCTACCAAGACTAAATGATGAGGAAATAGAAAATCTGAACAGGGCAATTACTGGTAAGGATTCAATTGAAAACCTCCCAACAAACAAAAGCTAAGAACCAGATCGCTTCACTGGTGAATCCTACTAAATACTTAAAGAAAAAGTATTATCAATCCCTCTCAAAACTCTTCCCAAAAGTTGAATAGGAGGAACATTTCCAAACTCATTTTAAGGCCAGCATTACCTTGATACCAAAACCAGACAAAGACACTAAAAGAATAAAACTACAGGCCAACATGCCTGATGAATATATATGCAAAAATCCTCAACAAAAATACTATTATATCAAATTCAGCAGCACATTGAAAGGATCACACACAATGAACAAGTGGAGTTTATCCTTGCAATGCAACTGATGGTTTAAATTATGCAAATAAATTAATATGATATCCTGCATTAATAAAATAGGAAATAAAAATCACATAATCATCTCAGAGGAAAAAAATCATTTGACAAAATTCAAAATCTGTTCACAATGAAAACTCTCAACAAGTTAGATATGGAAGAAAGATACTTCAACATAATACAGGGCATATATGACAAGCCCCCAGCTAACATCATACTCAATGGTGAAAAACTGAAAGCTTTTCCTTTAAGATCAGGAACAAGAAGAGGAAGCCTCCTTTCTATCCAACATAGTACATGTCTGTTTTCAGATGGTATGATCTCATGTTTAGAAAACCTTAAAGACTCCATTAAAAACTGTTAGAATTAACAAACAAATTCAGTAAATTAGCAGGACACAAAGTTAAAAAAAATTTAGTTGTGTTTTTATACTCTAACAACAAACTACCTGAAAAGGAAATTAAGAAATAATCTCATTTACAATAACATCAAAAAGAATTAAATACTTAGAAAGAAACTTAACCAAGGAAGTGATAGACTTGTACACTGAATTATAAAACATTCATGAAGGAAATTTTAAAAGATACAAATAAATGGGAAGATATCCTTTGTTCATGGATTGGAAGAATTAAGATTGTTAAAATTACCACAAAAAGCAACCTACAGATTCAGTGAAATACTTATCAAAATCAATCCCAATGTCATTTGTCACAAAAAAATCAGTCCTAAAATTCAAATGGAACCACAAAAGACTCCGAATAGCCAAGTGAATGTTGATAAAGAGAAACAAAGTTGATGGCTACATATTTTCTGATTTCAATATATATTGCAAAGTTACAGTAATAAAAACAGCATGGTACTGGCATAAAGACAAACATATAGACTGAAGGAACACAATGGAGAGCCCAGAAATAACTCAGGCATATTTGTTCAACTGATCTTCAACGTTGAGTGCCAAGAATACACAATGGGAAAAGGATAGCCCCTTCATCAAATGGTTTAATTAATTAAACACTCCCCTAAATTTTGCTAAGAACTTATACAAAATCATTGCTTCTCTCAAAAATTTTGTTATAAAACAATGTGTTAGTTTGTGTTCTTCCAGAAGGTGACTCAAGACAAGGATTTGCACTGGAGTAGTTTAATTGAGATAATTATTTGAGAGGTAAAGAAAACACCACTAAGTGAGTAGAGAAATAAAAAGGAAAGATAGGCAGGCAATTAAGATGGATAATCAAGCTATTTGCGACTGTGGATAAGAGGTTACTCCCACTCAAGAATATGAGGGCAAGTTTAGAGCATGTTTTAGATATTTGCCCTCCTCCACCATATGCAGGCAAGAAAGCAGGGTATTTATACACCTGCTCACATCACTCATGGGCTCAGCCTGCTGGGCAGCCAGACATTGAATTCCTGGCACTACTTACCTGATCTATTGGATCGGCCAATAAATTCGTTCGGTTTTAAGTAACTATAAAAGACACATTTTTCATTTTCACAAAGAACTTTATTGAACGTATTCACTAACCGAATGAACTTTCTGGCCAATCCAATACTTGGCTTCTGTGGTCAGAGGATGCTCACAAGCAAAGCAGTGCAAGTTCTGGCATTTGGAAGCCGGGTTTCATACTCTGAAGTAGTGAGGACCAGGGGTTATGGATAGGGGGCTGTCAGGGTCTACTCTTTTGATTCCTTAGTGTTATGTAATTATTCTGAGCGGTGGACTCTTTTTCACACATCCTTACAGTGTGTACCCTTGGGAGACGTAATTCATCTCTCCAAGATTACTTAACACTACCTACCTCATGGAGTTTATACCAAGATCAAATGAGAGGATGTTTATCTCAGAGACAGGCACATAGTAAAAAGCTGATCGTTTTTTGGCCATCTTCTAATTCTTGTTAAGGGAAGTATAAGGATGTTCAGTATTGGGTGTTGTGATAGATTATGTTGGAAATTTCATGGGTCCCTGCTTGATTTTTAATGAATGATCAAGCAACCTTGGGTGGTGACTAAGTGTCAGCAGGAGAGCAGGAAAAAGCACTATTTTTGAGGTTTTCTAGCTGAGAGCTTCATGTCTGTGCTAGAGGATTTTTGTTTTGTTTGTTGTTTGGGTCTCCTGCCACCCCCTATGTTTGACATGGTAACAGAAATTATTGGCGGCCCTATATTTTGACCTGGCACGACTGTCCAAATTAATTACGAGCAGAAGTGCACAGCCTCTTGTGTCTCCATCCCCAAGTGTCCCCTAAATACCCCCATTGCCTCCTCCATTCCGGCAACTGCTTATAGGAATTAGCAGCTACCACCTGGCTTCTTCTGGAGTCTCTTCCACACTGATGTCCTATATAAGGTGTTTTTGTTCACATGTGTAGAGCATGGGATGAGCTAACCTTTTCTCCAGATGTTCCTCTCTGAAGTACACTGAGAAGAAATTCCTCAGTAAGTCTGGTCTGGACATGCTGCCTGTACCCAGTTTCCAATGCTCATGCAGATTCCTACTCCCCCCCAGCCACTATTCATATTATAGGGACCATGGCAAGAGCATCTGAAGAAGTCCTCCTCTATAATTTTTTAGACCTACTAATTTAAAACATAGTAATAGTGCTATACCATTTTGTACCTAATTCTTCTCTACTTCTTTTCATATTAGGACTTGTCTTTCCAACGTTTCTGCAAGTTCCTTGAAGACCAGTGCATAAAGTTATTTTCTTTATATCAAAGTCAAGCACAGAAGTGTTTGTATAGGTACTTGTCAATGAATATTTCATTGATTATATTATATATTCTTTTTGTTATTGAGTGTAAGAGTTCAGTTACATTCTGCTTGAGGTACAATATGCTCTCTTTGTTCCTCTAGAAAATATGATTAAAATGGGCCTTATTTACCATTAACGCTATGGTCTCCAGATAGTAGCCACTTTGACTAAAGATGCTATAAATTTGTATGGATCTAGCAATAGATGCCTATCTAAGTCGGCTTGGTATTCTAGTATGCATAATAAATAATAGATTGAATATCACTATTGTTTGATTTCAACATCTTGAAGATGCCTTGTCAAACTATTATATAAACACATTGGAAATCATCCTAAAACAAACAAACAAAAAATAACTTTGCTTAAGATGCTCTACACCGTTATTACTGAATCACATCCATACTATCAACTGTAGAAACCTTTAGTGTGCTGTTATCTTAATTGAAAATGTCAATATCATATTTCTTCTTCCTTTATGTAACACTTAATTGAACTACCAATATGTCTCTCTTTAGGACATAAAATGTGTTAAGGAACATGTTGGTTGTGTGTTAAACATGTTAAGCCTTAGATCAGTAGAATTTTCACAAATAATTAAAAGAGATGCCAATGGATACTAACATTTAGTTACCACTAAATACCACTTAAACAAAGGATTCTTCAAAAGTAAAGACTTCCCTTGGTGAGGAAAAAAATTGTATCATGCTTCTTGTCTCTCCATCCTATTTCAATACCACCATCATTAACATAAAGTTGAATATTACTTTTCAAAAGAATTATGTGTAAAAATATCTGGTCCATACAATCCACATTGGCTTGTCTACATAAACCAATGCACCCTAGGCTTCTTAGCTCCTCTATCCACTTCCCAGTAAGAGTAGTTTACAGGAATTAGAAATAACTACTTCTACTAAGCACAATGATCCTTAACAAAGATTCAAAAATAAAGGAACTAACCAGATATTACTTATGTGTCATGTTTTTTTCTTCTGTGTCTCACTTTGTATGGTGTCTTTAAGATCTTAGCACATTAATCAGTTCTTGCTTTTGCCCCTATAGCAGAATGCTTATCTTTACATCTTTATATCCAATGCCCTTAGCTCAATTTTGTGCTCATTTTTCTTTATTTTCCATTTTCAGATACGCTGTATTTTTATATTTATGCACATTTGTCTGACAAAAGAATTTTTAACTTTAAATTGTGACAATACTCCCACGTTCATTGAACTTAGTAAGAAGAGGAACCAGGTAAGAGTAACTTTATGCTATTGAACTCATTCTATCATCCCTGCAACAAACATTAACTTAGGTCTGTTTGTCCAGAACAATGTTAAGCATAGTGGTTAAAAATACAGAATACTCTATTGTAAAACTGGATTTCTCTAGTATCTGGAGGATTACAAGAATTGCTTGTCTCATTAATGTCTTATTTACATTCAGCCGTAAATATTTCTGACAGTTTTTTTAATCTTCCATGCCTGTTAAGAGATTGAAGCCTATGACTATATTGGAATGGTCATGCTACATAGCACTTCATGGACACAAAATATTTGCTCGATGGCTTCACTGAAAGGTTAGTCATAAAAAATAAAAGAAAATAGCTATAAAATTTGGCGGCCTCATGTTTATGTTTTGTATTAAGCGTTGGCTGTTTTCAGCTTATTCTTGTTGCCTTCACTTCAGGCCTCCTGCCAATTTTTTCTGTCCTTTCAGCTTGGCATGCCTTCGTTTGGCAAATAACCCATACAAAAACATTGTTTTGTAAGTGTGTGTATGCTTCTGTCAATTGTTAAAGGTCAACGTTTACCAAATTGTTTAATGTTTTTTAAAAAATTTTTGCAACTTCCTATTGCATCTTGCGTCTTACATACAAAGCATGTCTGTCAGCAAGAAGCCAAACGTACATGACCATCACAAAGGTAGTGGAATTAGCAAAGGTTTTTTGTAGAATATGCTAGGAGGGGAATTGTGGTTTTGCCTCTGTCTTAGCTCTCTTAATCTGTTTAACACTCAGGAAAATGTCTTTGGTAAACTGTAACCTACCAGTGTATTTGTAAGGACTAGTAAAGGTAAATTTTCTAGCAATGTCGCTGTTATAGTTACTCATGTTTTTTCTCCTCCTTCTCTCCTCACATCATTCTTATGGGGAGGGTATGTGTCTATTATGATGTAACCAAGACTACTCCCATCTAGTTATCAAAAATGCCTCCAGATTTCTGAGGTCACTGTTATGGAAAACCTGGAGATTTCTCTGGATTATAAACATGTGTAATTAATGGATTCCTCACTCACATAAATGCTACCTATTCTCCCTTTTAGTAAAAGTAAAATACAGACTACTATGTTTCTTATGTCAGAAACCCAAGCTTTGTCTTGATTATATCCCAGATTCTACCAATCTCTATGTCCAGTTGCTTCTACAACCTAAGTATCTCTTTAATCCATTTCTCACCATAGTGGGCAACAATCAACTACTCTCTGGCCTATTGCATTAGGGAGAATTATCCAATACTTGAGAATAAAACACAAAAGAGGACTGTACGTCCTTTCAGTATCATACTGGGACACTAATAAGCCCACCCAAAGATTATTTGATTTTTTAGGAGAATGTATCATTTTTGGCTTTGCTATTTACTATTAAGGGATAGACTCTAGGAAATTACATTGTAACTTGTAGGCTTGTGATCAGTAGAGATACAAATAATTTCCGACCAAAAGAAATTCACCAAAAACCAAAAAAAAAAAGTTCCAAAAAAGTTCTCTAGTTTTTTGTCCTTTAGGAAATTAACCAAATTTGTCTCTAACCAAAAAAAAAAATTTTTTTTTTGGTTCCTCAAATGCTGTTTGAATTCATTTTAAGATCTTGGTGAGTTCACTCATTAATTTACTGGTTAAATAATTTTGACATTTATTTCTTTTCTATTTCCATGAGAGTTATGTTTTAACTTTTGAAAATTATACTGTGATGACTGTAACAGTCTTTATTGCTCATCCTAATCTGGTTGCCACACTATTGCTGGAGTGATATATCTAATAAGCAAATCTCATCATACATGTATGTGCATATATACTTCAATATAAATATTATTTAAGTGCTTCCTCAAACCAATTATAAAATAAGATGCAACATTAGAGTATGTAACTTCCTCTAAAAATGTACATAGAGCTTCAGAAAATATACTAACTAGATTTGTGATACCTTGAAGAAAACAGCCTATACCATCTGTGCTGCTGGGCTTTATACCAATTTTCAAATCTTTAATGTGAACATTTATCATGAAGAATATTACACTGAAATTTTTTTTTGAAATCCTCTGTCACCTCAACTGAGTGCTTTTTATTTTTTTATTATTATTTTTTTATTGGCATATAGTTGTTTTACAATGTTGTGTTAGTTTTGACTGTACAGTGGAGTTTCCTGTGCTATACAGCAGATTCTTATTAGTTATCTATTTTATACATATTAGTGCATATATATGTCAATCCCAATCTCCCAATTCATGCCACCACTACCCTCCTGCTTTTCCCCCTTGGTATACACTGAAATTTTTATTTTATCTGAAATAGGCTATACTATTAATATAAATTGAAATCTGAGCTGTAGACACTGGCAAGATTATGCAATATAATTTCCAGTATATTAAAATGTTCTCTGTATTATAAGAAAATGGATTTCTGCATCACTACTTTATTGTACCACGCATGCAGTCTAAGTAACTAAAGCATTGAAAGAAATAGTACTGTGTGTTTATAAATGCAGTCTAAGTCATTGAAAACATTTTAAAAGTAGCTAATGCATGCACATATTTAAATAATCTTTCTTTGGAAAGGCAATAAAGATGCCAAAATTAAAGTCCCTTCACAAATAGCTTCTCAAACAACTTCCTGTACAAACAATAATTTATGCTAAGTGAGCAGTAAAGAACTGCAATTCATTTAGTTCAATTGCTTTTGCATTATCCCATGTGAGGGAGAAACAATCTAGTAAGAAATTGTTTTGAATTCACAAATGTGTGTTCTTGTATATTCAGTGCAAATCTAACCAACAGAAAATTCCAATTTTTCAGTTTCCATGCTGACCTATATTTTCACTCTGAAGTCTGGGTCAGAGGCACAAAACAGTGTGAAAACTGCCAAAGCTTCTTGGCCAACTGACATTCATAATTTTTAGAAAAACACTGTAAATAATGTCCAGCCTACAGATCCAAGGGCAATTAATTCAAAGTGAGGAACAATACACATTAAAGTGTGAAGAAACTTAGAAGTCATTTCCTTAAAAAGTGTTATAGAGATGTTTTCCCTTACAGCTTACCTTGTCATTCATTTTTGGTGTGTGTTTAGAATATACTAAAATGCAAAAAGTAGATTTTCTGGAAAAAACTGAGATCAACTTCTGTCTTTCTTTTCTGTCTACTGAAACAACATAAATTTCAGCAATGGCTTATTTTTTTCCACAAAAGTGTAAATTCACCTTTTTAAAGAATTTTAATCTTTAAAAGTCTACTTGAGAATAAGCATTTGGCCAGGGGACTTTAATTCACAAGCATACTCCTTTTATCAACATCAATGGTCTTACTATAGATTATCTATGAAGACTATAATCACAATGAAAAATACATGGTTTGATGGTAATTCCAGTCTTGAGAAACCTAATGATTTTTTTAATAACTAGAACAGTCTTATCTATTCATCATACATAACCTCTCTTATCCTGATAAAATTTCCTTTAAATTACTTGTAATTTTTATTAAAATGATACATAAATGGAGTTTTAAAAGTTGAAGACTATTTCAAGTAGCCCATGTCTCGTTCCATCCTCACTATATTGCCTTACTTTGCATACATTCATTTTTAACTCTTTTCTATTTTGTTTGGTATTTTCTGATGTGTCTAAATAAGATATTTATGATGTTAATTCTTGATTTTTCAATTTTAGGCATAATCTATTGCTTTTGTCCTATGGGGAATAAGGATATAAGTCATGCTACTCCCTTTCCCAACACATATATTCTCTTTCCACATATATTCATGAATTGTTATAATTTTTTGTTAAATTCATACTTATTATATTGTGCATATATGAATATATGTTCATATTATTATAGCTATACAAATATTGTTCTTGACTTAATCACATATGTATATTTACATTTATAATACAGTAAAGTTCTTAAACAATTATTATTTTTCCTGTACTTCACTATTTCCTATTTTTCTTTCACTTGAATATATAAATTAGATATAAAATTCCTCTAAATAGAGTCAAATCTATGAAGTAATTGTCCACTTGTATGTTTTCTGGAAGATATTGCTATTGCAATTTATGCCTCCTGACCCAATCTTAGTTGACTGCCTTGTGGACCTCCTGCATGCCCATATCTGTGGGAGTTCCCCTTGGCTTTCTTCTCAATCTATTTAGGAAATAATTAGTGAGCTCCTACTATGTGACAGGCAGTTAAAAAAAAAAAAAAAAAGGGGGCAATTTAAAATATGCTTTTAAAGCAATTTAAAAAATGCAACTTAAATTTCTGTGAGAGGAAATACAAAGTAAATCTATAAATATATGTGATATATATGCTATGAAAGATGAAGTCACTATAAGAAAAATTACCAAAAAAGGAAGTTACAAAGCAATGCTTTTCATTAATATAAATGCAAAGATACTCAAAAACATTATCAGCTAAAATGTAGCAATATGTAGAGAGGATAATACATTCTAATCAAGTGGGTTTAATTCTAAGATTACAAGGCTTATTCAAGATTTGAAAATCAATTAAGGTAATATCTACAGTTAGACAATAAAGGACAAATATATGATTTTCTTCTTCACAGATTCAAAAAGAACATTTGACAAAATTTAATACCCAATCATGATTAAATGTCTTAGAAGATTAGGAATAGGAGGAAACGTCTTTCAACTTTAGATAAAGCTGTACATTAAGCATGCACAGGCAACATCATACTTAATGGAAGAAAGAATGCTCCCTGCTAAAATCAGAAACAAGGCAAAATGTATCTGACCACCACTTATTCTAGATATTGTACTGGATATTCTAGCCAGCAAGAAAAATAAATAAAAGCTTGAAGTTTGGAAAGAAAGAGTAACATTGTGTTTTATCACATGTTCCATGATTTGAAGTCATAAAAAACTTATGAAAAGGATACTATTAGAACTAATATGCCAATTCTGCAAAGATATAAATTTATCACACAAAAATCAATTATAGTTTCATAAATTAGCAATGAACCTCATAAAATAAGATAAAATAAAACATTACCAATAACAATAGCACTAAAATATTTAAAAGTTAGAGGTATTTTTTGGAGAATTTTTGTAAGTAGACAAGATCGATACAATTAAACTACAAAGCATGGTTTAACATCCATGAATCAATCAACATGATACAACACATTAACAAAACAAAGGATAGAAATCATATGATTATCTCAGTAGACACAGAAAAAACTTTTGACAAAATTCAACATTCATTTATGATAAAAACTCTGAGCAAAGTGGGTATAGAGGGAACGTACATCAACACAATAAAGGCCATATATGACGAACCCACAATTAACCTCACACTCAGTAGTGAAAAGCAGAAAGATTTCATCTAAAATCAGAAACAACAAAAGGATGCCCACTCTTGACCACTTTTATTCAACATAGTATTGGAAGTTCTAGCCACAGCAATTAGGCAAGAAAAGAAAAAAGGCATCCGAACTGGAAAGAAGTAGAACTGTCACTATTTGCAGATGACATTATACCATATGTAGTAAACCCCAAACACTCCAGCAAAAAACTATTAGAACTAATAAATGAATTCAGTAAAGTTGTAGAATACAAAATTAATTAATATCCAGAAATTTGTTGCATTTCTATACATTAATAATGACATATTAAAAGAGATATTGAAAAAAATCCCATTTATAATTGCATCAAAAAGAATAAAATACCTAGGAAAGATCTGTACTATGGAAACTATAGGTCAGGAAAGAAATTGAAGATGACACAAATAAATGGAAACATATACAGTGCTCATGGATTGGAAGTATCAATATTGTTAAAATGTCCATACTATCCAAAGCAATCTACAAATTCAGTGCAACCCCTATCAAAATACCAATGAGATTTTTCAAAGAACTAGAAAAAATAAACCTAAAATTTGTATAGAACAAAAAATGACCCTGAATAATCAAAGCAATCTTGATAAAGTAAAACAAAGGTGGAGGTATCATACCACCAGACTTGAAACTATACTACAAAACTATAGTAATCAAACCCATGTGGTACTAGCACAAAAACAGACACATAGATCAATGAAACAGAAGAGAGAGCCCAGAAATAAACCCATGCACATATGGTCAATTAACCTATACCAAAGGAAGCAAGAATATACAATGGTGAAAGGAGAGTCTCTTCAAAAAATGGTGATGGGAAAACTGGAGAGCTACATGCAAAAGAATAACACTGGACCACTTTCTTACACTACATATAAAAATAAACTCAAAATGGATTAAAAACTTGAATAGAACACCTTAAATTGTAAAACTCATAGAAGAAAACATTGGCAGTAATCTCTTAGACATTGGTCTTAGCAATATTTTTGTTGGATTTGATTCCTTAGGCAAAGGAAACAAAAGCAAAAATAAACAAATGGGACTACATCAAACTAAAAAGCTTTTGCACAGCAAAGGAAACCACCACCACCAACAACAACAAAAAATGCCACCTAATGAATAGGAGAGGATATTTGCAAATGATATGTTGGATAAAGGGTTGATAGCCAAAACATATAAAGAACTCATACAACTCAGTATAAAAAACAAAAACAAAGAAACCAATTTAAAAAAAAGGGCAGAGAAGCTGAATAGACATTTTTCCAAAGAAGCATGCAGATGGCCAACAGGCACATGAAAACATGCTCAATATCACTAATCATCAGGGAAATGCAGTTAGAAAACAGAAGCTATCACTTCACACCTGTCAGAATGGCTATTATCAAAAAGGCAAGAAACAACAAGTGTTGGTGAGGATGTGAAGAAAACAGAAGCCTTTGGCACAGTTGGTGAGAATGTAAACTGGTGCAGCCACTGTGTAAAACAGTATGGATAGCCCTAAAATTTTAAAAATAGAACTACCAAAGAACCCAGAAATTCCATTTCTGTGCATTTATATGAAGAAAACAAAAACACTAATTCAAAAAGATATATGTACCCCTTTATTTACTGCAGCACTACATGCAATAGCCAAAATACGGACGCAACCTAAGTGTCTATCAATAGATGAATGGATAAAGAAATTGTGAATAAGGGAATTCCCTGGCAGTCCAGTGGTTAGGACTCCACACTCTCACTGCTGAGGACCTGGGCTCAATCCCTGGTTGGAGAACTACTATCCCACAAGCCGCATGATGTGGCCAAAAAATAAAATGAAGTGAAATGAAATGAAATGAAATAAAGTAAAATAATAAAGCTTCTTTTTTAAAAAAAGAGATTGTGAATATGACTCAGCCGTTAAAAAAAAAAAAATGAAATGTTGCCATTTGTAGCAACATGGATGGACCTGGAGGGTATTAAGTAAAATAAGTAAGACAGAGAAAAACAAATACTGAATGATTTTACTTATATGTGGAATCTAAAAAACCAAAGGAAATGAACAAACAAAACAAAACAGAAACAGAATCATAGACATAGAGAACAAATTGGTGGTTGCCAGAGGGGAGTGGGTTGGGTCGAAGGGTGAAATAGGTGAAGGGGATTAAGACATACAAACTTACAGCCATAAAATAAGTAAGTTATGGTGATGTAATGCACAGCATAGGGAATATAGTCAATAATAGTGTTAACAACTTTGTATAGTGACAGATGGTAACTAGACAATGTGGTAATCATTTCATAATGTATAAAAATATTGAATTACATTAGTTTCATTGTACACTTGAAACTAATATAAAATTGTATGTTAATCATAATAGAATTAAATAAGTAGTTGGACTAGAGTTACTTGTGCTAGTACTTTACTATTTGATTCCTATATAGAGTAGGTTTCAAAAATAATATTTTAAAATATTGTATGATTCCACCTACATGAGGTACCTAGAGCAATCGAATTCTTAGAGATAGGAAGCAAAATGGTGGTTACCAGGGGCTGGGAGCACTGGTAAATGGGGAGCTATTGTTTTATGGTTATAGCATTTCAGTTTGGGATGATAAACAGTCCTGGAGATGGATGCAGCGATGATTACACAACAATGTGAATGTACTTAATGCCACACAACCATACACTTAAAAATAGTTAAAATGGTAAATTTTATGTTACATATTTTTTACCACAATAAAAATTAAAACAAAAAAAAAATCTAACAGAAAACAATGGCCAAACTAAATCTGGATATCCAGTGCAACTACCTTTCAAACATTTAATCTAATTAGAATTTACTATCAAAAGATGGTCACCAAAGGATCTTCTTCTAGATATATTTCAAGGAGCAAGGAGATAATTTCAGAAGGAAGATCAGAGATCCAAATAGAAACAAATAAGGAAGAAAACTGGATCTAAAAATTTTACGCCTTTTTCCTTTACTAAAATCTTTTTAGGTAAGAAGATTTCAAAGAAAGAATATGTATATCTTGACACAAAATTTTGTATCAGCAATTTGGGGCTTTTAAATGACATTCTGAATAGATAATTTTATTTTGATTATCTACCCATATGTCTGTTAAAGCAGACAATGTGCAATAATAAGATCAAATATCAGTTAAAATAATAGCACCAGATATTCTAATTCCCAATATTCTTTCCACAAAGTAATAGAAATAATTTATGTAGAAAAAAATCCTGAATTGAATAAAGGACATGTTCTTGGAACAATGATATAGTTAAAAATTAAACTGCATATCCCTCCTCTACTACATTAGTAGAGTAGAGCCAATGGGCATTTCAAATGAAGCTGAAATTTTCCAACATATTAAGTTCATTGGGACATAAAATATATTTGATTTCACACGATCATACTTTTCTTCCAAGAGAAATGTAATCTATGTTGTTTCACTTACATTCAACCATTAAAATAGCTTATGATACAACCTTTCTTGGTTTTTATTTAACTAGAATATACTTCGGGGGCTCAAAGAGTAAAAACAATTTAATTTTAGCTTGATAACCAAGATAATGCCAACAACATTGTAATTTCTAAATTTGCTTATAATATTTCAGTAAGGATCAAGTTTATGAGAAACACAAACACATATATTATTTAAGAGAATGCAAATGTAGTGTTTTGTTTTAGAGTTCCTAAGAACCAAATTGTAAATGTAAAGGAACATATCTAAGATACAAAAGCATATTATTGAGAATTATGTAACAATATCACTACTACCAATCATTTAACAGGAAATGAGATAATCATTACAAGCTAGTATAGCAGGCACTAAAATTTAAATCATTTCAGTAGTTATTCAACAAATACAGTGTAAGGCATTACCAGTTCAAAGTTCACAGAACACTGTCTTTAGATAATTCCATCCTTGACTTTCATTATGATCCTAACACTTTAACCAAAAAGAAGTGATTTCCAGGTGCCAATATTTTCTTATTCTCTCATACAAACACTGGGTTTTCCTTCCTTCTCCCATGCTTTTTTTTCTTTTTTCTTTCTGTTTCCCTTCCCAATCTTTTCCATCATGCCCTATGATTCAATTTGTAAAGAAACTCACTATATTTTCAAGGCTGGTGATCCTCCAAACTACAGTCTACAGCCAAAGTTATCCTTTCTAAATGGAAGTCAGATCATGTCACTCCTTTTAAAATGTTGTGTGGCTCTTCACTTCATTCAGAGTAAAAGCCAAAGTCCTTATAATAACCCACAAAACCTACCTCCCCATTGTGTCTCTGATCTCCTATTTCACCACTTCCACGCTGATTCCTCTCCAGCTACACTGGCCTCTTTTTATACATGTCAGGCATGCCCTGCCTTGGGGACATTCGCCTTCCTATTCTTGGAATGCCCTTTGATAATTGATTGGCTAATACCCAAGCCTCCTTTAAGTCTTTGCTCAAATAACCTCATTACATTAAATTTTCATTGTCTGTTTTTATCTCTATTATTTACATGATCTGATTAGATTCAGAAGAAGTGAGGTTCTGTTACCATTAGAAGAAAGTTATTACTAGCACTCCACTCCACTCAGTTATCATTTAAATACTACCTGTAGTTACCTAGAAAGCAGTGTTCATTAAAAGCGAAACTGTACAAATCCAAGTGGTAGTTTCTGTAGGACAATGTGCAACGCATAAGAAATTCAGGCATCACTGGAGTGAGCTGGCCACATTGGAGTTTATAGCCAGAGAGTTTATAAGAAGAAATTACTGGCTCAGAACTTTCAGTTCTTGGTTTAAGGCCTGGTCAGAGATTCAGGATGTTGCCGTGTTGGCCCTAAAGGAATTTCTTTTTGCCTGTAGGCACGAGGTTGATGTAGGCAAAAATCAGACACAGAGTTTGACTTACCAGATTGCAGAATTATAACAGAGGGTTGAAATCAAAGCTGGCAAGCAAGGTTTTTTAAGTGACATTTGGCACACTGGCTGGGAAGAAGTTCTATCATTAGAATCAGAATGGCATGTTTAGAAAATTCATACAAACACAAGTGATCCAAACAATAAAATCAAACGTTTGCTACCAAATGCTGAGATCAGTCAGCATTTAAAAGCAGATAATACAAATCACTCTAAATATTTAAAACAGCAAGTGATTTCATAGAGAGACTTATATATCTAAAAAACTGTTGAAATAGTTGGAGAAGTGATGTATAGTGAGTTCCCACAGGAATGACTCCCGTAATTGACTCCCCAAGAGACCAACTGCCGAAACAGAGATCACAGAACATTGTTCTTGGTGACAGGTGGAAAATTAGAGATCTTCTAAGAGTAACTAGGGACAAGCCAACATCCAAATAAACATCATAATTACATAGCATGTAACAACTGAAAATAAGTTCCTTTATTAAGAAATACATTTTGGCTGCTGTTCCAAACCACAAGATAACAGTGACAAAGTGAGAGTTTTTTCCCCTCTCACTTAATAGGGTGAGCTAAACAACCATGGGCTGATGCCCTAGCTCTTTGGTGTTTGGGAGACCAGACTCCTTCTATTTGTTGGGTGCTAAAGAGGCAATTACCCAACCTCATGAACTAAGATCACAACCATATTCCAGCCTGTGGG
Source organism: Balaenoptera borealis (assembly GCF_965194805.1). Classification (NCBI taxonomy): domain Eukaryota; kingdom Metazoa; phylum Chordata; class Mammalia; order Artiodactyla; family Balaenopteridae; genus Balaenoptera; species Balaenoptera borealis. Next base: position 169,372,099 of record NC_138866.1, on the reverse strand, counting down.
GAGAAGAGATGGAAAATGGAGGGAATGTCTCTTCTTTTTAATTGTACAACCTATAGGGTGCATGTAGTATCTGTTAAGATTCCACTGGCTAAAATTTAGTCACATGGTCTATACCCACTGAAAGGGAAACTGAGAAACAGAGGGGGTTTTTTTCGAATTAAAGATGGGTTGATAAGAGTACAAGGTCAACATATAAAAGGCAATTATATTTGCATATACCAGTAACAAAAACAAAGAGAAAATAAAATTTTAAGAGACTATTTTTGAAAATCATTTGCCTTTAGCATTTAAAATATTATATAATAATGTTCCTTCCATAAAAACTATAAAACATTACTGAGAAAAATTAAAGATTACCTAAATATATGTGTTTATCCTTACCATATACAAGGTTAATATTTTAAATATCAATTGCTTTTCTATATTACAGCAACAAAAAGAAAACAAAAATTTAAAGATACCACTTACAAAAATTATAATTTTCAAAAGCATAAAAAATATTAAACACCCTTACCATAAATTATAATACATTATTGAATATTTCAATCTATGGAAATAACATGTTTTTCCATTTACTGAAGCAGTGAAATGTTTAGCCATGTGCCTATCTAAATATAGGTATATCTTACATACTACAAGAAAAATAAATGGCTATTTCAGAACAAATAGCAGACTACCACAGCTTCAGGCTTGGGTGATTCAATAAAAAATGACACCTTGTTTAGACAGCAGAACTTACTTTTATATAGTTAACGTGTATAATAATCCTACTGTAGTAAAACTATATGAAAGAATAAACTTTAATAAAAATTCATTAGTTGCTTACCAAATAAAGAGAATTTAAAAATTGATATTATGCCAATATTAACTAATATGAATTATAATTAACAATAGGCAATATTAACACTTTATTATTACTACCTTATACTAAAACATTCTAAGATTTTTAAATAAGACATAATGATGTCATTTATTTAAATTTTATTCAGCAGCTTCTCCCTCATAAGTAATGAGGGAGAAACTGCTGGACAAATATTTATAAAACAGCTTATCAAAATTAATTTTATTATTTTTTTCTTTTTTTTACTGAGGTATATTTGATGTACAATATTACATAAATTTCAGGTGTACAACATAGTGATTCACAAGTTTTAAAGCTTATATTCTATTTATAGTAATTATAAGATATTGGCTATATTTTCTGTGTTGTACAATATATCCTTGTAGCTTATTTATTTTAAAAATAGTAGTTTGTACCTCTTAATCCCCATCCCTATCTTGCCCCTTCCCCCTAACCTCTCCCCACTGATAACCACTAGTTTTTTCTCTATTATCTGTGAGTCTTTTTTTTTGTTAGATTCACTAGTTTGTTTTATTTTTTAAATACACACACACACACACACAGGTATAAAAAGATGAAATTTTGCCATTTACAATGGCATGGATGGACTTGGAGGGCATTATGCTAAGTGAAATGAGTCAGATAGAGAAAGACAAATACTGTATGACATCACTTATATGTGGAATCTTAAAAATAAAAAATAAAACAATAAATAAAACCATAACTAATTTTAAATACTCTAAAAATGTTGGCTAGCATTTTCAGGAATGTTCTTTATACAAGTTGTAGAGAACTTTATACAATATCTGTTCTACTATATCTGAAATTAGAAGAAGGATAATTTATAAAATATAGTTATCACTAGCAATAGAGAGATTTGGGACATGAGAAAGAGGAGGGCTGGGCAGGCACCTTGCTACCATAGTGAGGAAATTTTAGTTCTCCTTGGAACAAATATGTAAAAAAGCAGAAGGATTTCAGAAAAAAAAAAATGTACTAAAGGAGAAAGGAGAGGCTATACAGTTCGTTAGGCTATTATTATTATATCCATGAACATGAGATGAGTATTTTTTCAACAGACGTAGGTAGCACAAAAGAAATACAGCTTTCAGACTTTAAAAGTCCCAGTTCATCTCTGCCAATTCAAATCTGAACCCTCACAAGTCCAAGTGCTGTCCAAACGTATCTACCATCATGTCCCCTTGAAAACTTCAAGTATAGCTCCTTCCTAAATACCGTTAGTAATGTGTTTCTAAAACTCAGATGTTCTGTTTTGAAATGCTATATCCATAGCCAATTTCCCATTATTTAAGTGTGAAAAATTATAATGCATGACACATCTACCCATCTAACCCTAAGTTCTAAAAATGCAAATGAAACACAGAGGAACACCAATAAAGGTATTATGTTTATCCCCACATTTATAAGAGCCATAAATTCTATGAAGCCAGTGATATCTATCATTTTGATTAGCTGGTGTTTTGAGTCTTCCTTAGACTAACATTACATGTTTACATGAACAAACTTAGTAGTGAATCCTTCAGTGAGATATTATAAGAGCGCTTTAATTATTTTTGAAATCTACGTCTTCGAAGCCAGCTCTTTTGTGAGAGTAAATTCTTTGAAGGGAATAGGAGGGTTAGAGGAGGTCTGAACCTTTGCTTTAAGCAATGAACGGAACACGATGAAGGAAAACTAGCAAGTATACAACATGCTTTTAAGAAATTTCAACGTATGCACACTTTAATTTCATAATCCCTTCAGCAGGGAAGAGGACTCGCAGAAAAAAGGGAGATAACATTTACAAAACACTGACTGTATGCCAATGGTTGTTTAAAACATACTATACATGATCTCAACTATCTTTCAAATCATTCAGAAATAGATTCCAAGAGCCCCATTTTTATAGATAAGAAAGATAAGAGAGAGGTTAGTAGATCAGGTGACATTTCATAGGTAGTAAGCAGTACAAAAGTCCAAATTCATCTCTCTAAACCTCAAACACATGCACTTTGCACTAAACATTGTGTATAGGGTTCACTAAATTATAAAGCCAAGTATAATCAGCCAGATTTCCCTGACTCAGGACTCTGAGTTGCTATGTCAGCATTCTCATCAGTAGAATGAATAAATTACTGCCAAGTATTTCAAGGAAATACTTGACCTCAAAGAGAAGCTAATCCATTTAGCCCCCATTGCCTTACATACATTTTCTTAAACAAAAGTTGATTCCCATGTTATATCCCAAAATATAGTTGCTGTATAACTCATATTTGGAAATTACTATGGGGATTTAAAATACACATGCACATGCCCACACAAATTAAGACTTGATCCCTGTCCTTATTATACTTAAATTTTTTATTAAATATCTGCCAATAACACAGAGAATATGATAGTGGCTGAATCTGCATATGGACATTTAGAAGAGGAATCTTGGTTACCTTTTTCTTATTAAAATTCTTTAAACAATTATTTTTATCCATCATCATTTAGCAATTAACAAAATTGCCATCAAAATACGCTCTTAAATATAACTTCTAGAGACTCAATAATAACTTAAAATTATTTTTGCTAATAAAACTCTGGGTCTTATTTGACTGATTAGAATCACTGATTCCAGATTCAGTTCAATTGCATCTTCCTAAATATATATGTTTTGCCTCCTCTTGTCTTTTCTATTTTAACCTGTCCTTGACGAAGTTGTTAGCCTATGTACATGAATATAGGTGAAAAGTGTCATGAATTAAAGTCACTTCCAAAAGTTTAATGGATGTAGCCACTGCTTGTGGAACATAATGCCATTTATCCTTCTTTAAGCTGTGAAAGTCCCAAGTTAAGTGTTTTTGCAGTAATGAGAAATTGAGAAACATTAAACATTTTAAAGATACACACATACATACACATCAGTCATGACAAATCAAAAATACTGAATTAAAGATGTTTTCAATAAATGATAAGATTGAATGATTACAATGTAATATAAAATAATTATATGTTTGTGATCTCTGCAAGAAAGAAAATTTTGCTAAAACAAATGGTAGAAATATATCCTTAATAAAATGCAAATAATGGAGGCTTACACTCAATTGTCTACTCCATCTAAGGAATACTGGTAAAGATGCCCAAAATATAGGATAATGTAAAATGATATGATTTTTATTGAATAAATGCCTACCATATACCAGACATGAGACTAGGCAAATTATGTAGGTGATTACATCTTTTTATTTTTAAGAGTCTAAGAATCTAAGAAATAGGTCCTCTCTGCTTTATAGATGAGGAAATTGAGTCTCAGAGAAGTTGTACAACATATAGCTAGTAAGAAGAAAGTCTGAAATTAGTACCTGGTCCACTAGAACATGGTACCTGTGCTTTCCCATTTAGCCCGGAAGTATATTTTTTTGCTTCTATTCAAATAAGAATACAACTGCAATTCTTGAGAATTCACAAATTTTACCCCGACTAATGGAACCCCATTGTCAGGGACAGACACGAAAGTGCCCTACCATATTCACTTCATCTCCTGTGCTGTCCACTGGGGTAGCCACTAGCCACGAGTGGCTATTGAACAATCAAAATGTGGCTAATCCAAATTGAGATGGGCTGCAGGTATAAAATACACACTGGATTTAAAGACTTAATATGAAAACAAGAATATAAAATACCTCATTATTATCTTATATTGCTTTTGTGTTAAAATGATAATATTTTGGGTATACTGAGTTAATGCAAATATATTCTAAAAATTAACTTCACTTTTTTTAAACATAACTACTAGCAAATGTAAAATTACACATGTGGCTTACATTTGTGGCTTGTATTATACTTCTGCTAAACGTCCGTGATATTCCTGAATTCTCTTACACCAACTTTCATTAATATCAATAAAAATCAGTTTGGCTTTTCCTTTTTATTTGTTCAGGATACCCCCCAAATATATTTAAATACATATATCCTTATATACACAAGTGTATACACATATACACTTATATACATATATGTACACATACATACTGCCTTCCTTTAAAATGTCAGAGACTCCAAAAAGAGTCCTCTGAACTCACGATGCAGTCATAGTTTTCCTGAATCATTTCACAGTTTGCGTCTGAAAATGCTTAGCTTTTCACTTCTACCAAGAGAAAGGCGTATACTTTTAATTTCTGGAGGTACATAAAGGTACATTGAGTAGTTTTTAGGAATGCTAACTCCATAAGCATTTCTTTTATTTGCTGCATTTGAATGTAAGCCTCACAGCTGAGATAGCTATGAAAACATTAAATTATTTCACCTCAATTTTCAGAATGCTCCTGATAATATAAATAATGGCAATTGGTTTTTTCAGTTCATTGGTGTTTTTTTTTTTTGGCATAGACTCTTTCTACTGCAGCCATCCCTACCAGTTATCATACCTCCTATGAATGAATACTGTATCTCTTTTTGGCTCACTTTGTATTCTTTCATTCTTTTATGTGTGCTTGTTTTCTAAGACCATTCAATATCCTTTCAGTGCATGTTCATTTTGAGGAAGAAAATTGATATTCAAGGTGGTCCCAGTATAGTTCCCGTTTAAAACCCAGTTTAGCTTTATAAAGGAAATTATCTGAGATACTTCTACACAAGGTCCTGCTTCAGTCAAACTACCCGCCCACATCCACCTCCAAGGTTTGCATGACACAATCTCTGCTCTGCCTTGTGCCTTAGGGCCTGGCCACAGTGCTCTCCCCACCTCATTCATTACATGGTCCGACTGTGCTCACACTTGGTCTCCCTGTGCCGCAAAGGGTTTCCCTTCTATGAGCTCCAAGTGTGGTTCCAAACTCCTGCCCATACTGTGCAGAAGTCTCAAACTAGCTCCCTCCACTGGATGTTTTCTTTATCTTCTTTACATCCTCATAAAGTTTTATATATTTCTCCTGGCACTTTATTATATCCAACCTAATATTAGAGTTATTTGAGATGTTTTTCCTATTCTCCATTACCATGTTGAGATATTCTTAAGAGCAGAGATTCTCTTAATTTCTATTCATTAAAATTTTTAATAAACACCTAAAATAGCAAAAGGATATACAAATTACTCTAGCAATATATACCCTTAATTTTATAATTAATATATAATTTATACCACTTTGTATATATTTTTGAATTTTCCTTTTGGAAGTCTTTTTTTGTTTGTTTAAGAAACTTTATTCCAGATTTCACAGATTTAAAAATTTTAAATTCTCAGTGAGATTGGTTTGTTCCTCTGACATCCCACTTAGTAGTTGTTTGCTAAAGTTTAAAGTGGTTCAACATAAAACTTTTGCTCCCTCACTACTTGGATGCTATGAGATTACTTTTTATTATGATCAAAAATTTCTTATTTAAAAGGCCAGACCTGTACAAGAGCTAGCATAGCTGCCAACAAACCTCCTACACAGAATGAAAGGTGAAGGTTTTTCTTAAGAAAGTAGATTAGGGGTGGAGTCAAGTTGGCATACTAGGAGGATGTGGAATTCGCATCTCCTCACAAGCAGGGCACCTACCAGGGACCACAGACACCTAAGGGGACAGGAGGAAGCCCCAGTGACCAGGTAGGATGTGGGGCATGGGGGGAGTGAAGGGGGAGGAGAAGTGGAGGCAGGTGCCCCTGAGGGGTGGCTGGGGGAGGGGAAGGGATCCCATGCCCAAAGGGGGAAATTGGGGAACCGTTGGGTGGGCAGAGGATCAAAAGAGACCATGGCCAGGTTTCCCCTGCCCACTTGGGCCCCCAGGAACCTGTTGGGATGCCAGGCCTGATCCTCTGCCTACCTAGGCCCCCTCCAGCCACACACGTCCTGAGGGAGTGGGAGGGAGGGAAGGGGGAGCAAAAGTAAAGGCTGGACCTCTGGCATCAGCACGCTTGAGGGGCAGCTAGGGGAGGCGAGGAGTTCCTACACCCAGCGGAACCCACCCACGGTTAGGGGTAGAAGGGCGACTCTGGGGGAGATGGTGGGGGAGGGGCACGAAGGAACGGAAGGGAACACGGCCAGTGCTTTCCCTGTCTACTCAGACACCGGGCAGCCTGTTGGGTTCTGGGGCCTAAACCTCTGCCCTCGGAGCCTACCTCCTGCCACATAGAGCCCAAGACCCGCCCCTACACCCCCACCTAGGGCCCCACCTCTACACTCGGAGACTCCCTCCAATGCGCTGGGCCTAAACCATACCCACATACCCTCACCCAGTGCCTTACCTCCAAACTCCAGAACTCCACACTCGAGAGGCACTCCTTTTGACATGCTGCCTCTCCCCTTCTGCACAGGTCCTAAGCAGAGGCCCCGCCACATACTTGAACATCGCTCCCCCACCTGCCTAGGTCCCGCTCCACCCTAAACCGCGCCCCTGCCTAAGTTCCACCCCCGCCTAAACTCCGCCCCCATAGCCAAGGGTTTATTTTTTTATTTTTCCCCTTTTAGACTGGGGTTCTGTTTTACCTTGTAGATTCATTCCTATTGATTCTTTTATATATATTTTTTCCTAATAAATCTTTTATTTTTCTATTTTATTTTATTCTTTATACTTTGTTCTTGCCTATCCTTTTGGCTTGTTCCCCACCCTCTTTTTAAAAAATTTTTTTTATCTTTTATATTTTCTGTTGTGGATTTATTTTACCTTGTTGCAGTTATTTCCATTACAGTTTTATTTTTCCTAATATATTTTTTATCTTTCTAATTTTATTTTGTTTTTTATTCTTTGATATTATACTGCTCCTTTTCTTCTTTCCTCCTTTTTTTTTTTTTTTTACCGTGCCACGAAGCTTGCAGGATCTTGGTTCCAGGCCGGATTTGGACCAGAGAGCCTACAGTGGGAGCTCCGAGTCCAAAATGCTGGACTAACAGAGAACCTCAGACCCAAGGGAATATTAATCAGAGTGAGGGCTCCTGGAGGTCCTCATCTCAGCACCAAGACCTGGCTCTATCCAACTGCCTGCAAACTCCAGTGCTGGATGTCTCAGGCCAAACAACCAGTAAGACAGGAATACAGCACCACCCATCAAAGAAAAAAAAAAAAAAAGAAACGACAAAATAATATGTTACAGAAGAAGCAGCAAGGTAAAAACGTACAAGACCAAATAAATGAAGAAGAAATAGGCAACCTACCTGAAAAAGAATTGAGAGTAATGATAGTAAAGATGATCCAAAATCTCAGAAATACAATGGAGAAAATACAAGAAACATTTGACAAAGATCCAGAAGAACTAAAGAGCAAACAAAGAGTGATGAACAACACAGCTGGTGAAATTAAAAATACTCTAGAAGGAATCAATAGCAGAATAAATGACGAAGAAGAACGGATAGGTGACCTGGAAGATAAAATAGTGGAAATAACTACCACAGAGCAGAATAAAGAAAAAAGAATGAAAAGAATTGAGGACAGTCTCAGAGACGTCTGGGACAACATTAAATGAACCAATATTCAAATTATAAGGGTCCAGAAGAAGAAGAGAAAAAGGGTATGAGAAAATATTTGAAGAGATCATAGTTGAAAACTTCCTTAACATAGGAAAGGAAATAGTCAATAAAGTCCAGGAAGCACAGAGAGTCCCATATAGGATAAATCCAAAGAGAAACATGCCAAACACATATTAATCAAACTATCAAAAATTAAATACAAAGAAAAAATATTAAAGGCAGCAAGGGAAAAGCAACAAATAACATACAAGGGAATCCCCATAAGGTTAACAGCTGATCCTTCAGCAGAAACTCTGCAAGCCAGAAGGGAGTGGCAGGACATATTTAAAGTGATGAAGGAGAAAAACATACAACCAAGATTACTCTACCCAACAAGGCTCTCATTCATATTTGATGGAGAAATTAAAACCTTTACAGACAAGCAAAAGTTAAGAGAATTCAGCACCACCAAACCAGCTTTACAACAAATGCTAAAGGAACTTCTCTAGGCAGAAAACACAAGGGAAGGAAAAAACCTACAAAAACAAACACAAAACAATTAAGAAAATGGTAATAGGAACATATGTATCGATAATTACCTTAAATGTAAATGGATTAAATGCTCCAACCAAAAGACATAGACCGACTGAATGGCTACAAAAACAAACCCATATATATGCTGTCTACAAGAGATGCACTTCAGACCTAGGGACACAAAAAGACTGAAAGTGAGGGGATGGAAAAGATATTCCAGGCAAATGGAAATCAAAAGAAAGGTGGAGAAGCAATTCTCATATCAGACAAAATAGACTTTACAAGAGACAAAGAAGGACACTACATAATGATCAAGGGATCAATCCAAGAAGACGATATAACAATTGTAAATATTTATGCACCCAACACAGGGGCACCTCAATATATAAGACAAATGCTAACAGCCATAAAAGAGGAAATCGACAGTAACACAGATATAGTAGGGGACTTTAACACCACACTTTCACCAATGGACAGATCATCCAAAACGAAAATAAAAAAGGAAACACAAGCTTTAAATGACACATTAAACAAGATGGACTTAATTGATATTTATAGGACATTCCATCCAAAAACAACAGAATACACTTTCTTCTCAAGTATTCATGGAACATTCTCCAGGATAGATCATATCTTGGGTCACAAATCAAGTCTTGGTGAATTTAAGAAAATTGGAATCACATCAAGTATCTTTTCTGACCACAACACTATGAGACTACATATCAATTACAGGATAAAATCTGTAAAAAATACAAACAAATGGAGGCTAAACAATACACTACTAAATAACCAAGAGATCACTGAAGAAATCAATGAGGAAATCAAAAAATACCTAGAAACAAATGACAATGAAAACACGATGGCCTAAAACCTATGGGATGCAGCAAAAGCAGCTCTAAGAGGGAAGTTTAATGCAATACAATCCTACCTCAAGTAAAAAGAAAAATCTCAAATAACCAACCTAACCTTACACCTAAAGCAATTAGAGAAAGAAGAACAAAAAACCCCAAAGTTAGCAGAAGGAAAGAAACCATAAAGATCAGATCAGAAATAAAGAAAAAGAAATGAAGGAAATGATGGCAAAGATCAATAAAACTAAAAGCTGGTTCTTTGAGAAGATAAACAAAATTGACAAACCATTAGCCAGACTCTTCAAGAAAAAGAGGGAGAGGACTCAAATCAACAGAATTAGAAATGAAAAAGGAGAAGTAACAACTGACACTGCAGAAATACAAAGGATCATGAGAGATTACTACAATCAACTATATGCCAATAAAATGGACAACCTGGAAGAAATGGACAAATCCTTAGAAATGCACAACCTTCTGAGACTGAACCAGGAAGAAACAGAAAATATGAACAGACCAATCAAAAGCACTGAAATTGAAACTGTGATTAAAAATCTTCCAACAAACAAAAGCCCAGGACCAGATGGCTTCACAGACGAATTCTATCAGACATTTAGAGAAGAGCTAACACCTCTCCTTCTCAAACTCGTCCAAAATATAGCAAAGGGAAGAACACACCCAAACTCATCCTATGAGGCCACCATCACCCTGATACCAAAACCAGACTAAGATGTCACAATAAAAGAAAACTACAGGCCAATATCTCTGATGAACATAGATGCAAAAATCCTCAACAAAATACTAGCAAACAGAATCCAACAGCACATTAAAAGGATCATACACCATGATCAAGTGAGTTTATCCCAGGAATGCAAAGATTCTTCAATATACTCAAATCAATCAATGTGATATACTATATTAACAAATAGAAGGTTAAAAACCATATGAAAATCTCAATAGATGCAGAAAAAGCTTTCAACAAAGTTCAACACCCATTTATGATAAAAAGTCTCTAGAAAGTAGGCATAGAGGGAACTTACCTCAACATAATAAAGGCCATGTATGAGAAACTCACAGCCAACATCGTTCTCAACGGTGAAAAACTGAAGCCATTTCCTCTAAGATCAGAAACAAGACAAGGTTGTCCACTCTCACCACTATTATTCAACATAGTTTTGGAAGTTTTAGCCACAGCAATCAGAGAAGAAAAAGAAATAAAAGGAATCCAAATCAGAAAAGAAAAAGTAAAACTGTCACTGTCTGCAGATGATATGATACTATACATAGAGAATCCTAAAGATGCTACCAGAAAACTACTAGAGCTAATCAATGAATTTGGTAGAGTAGCAGGATATAATATTAATGTGCAGAAATCTCTTGCATTCCTATACACTAATGATGAAAAATCTGAAAGAGAAATTAAGTAAATGCTCCCATTTACCATTGCAACAAAAAGAGTAAAACACCTAGGAATAAACCTACCTAAGGAGACAAAAGACCTGTATGCAGAAAACTATACGACATTGATGAAAGAAATTAAAGACGATACAAACAGATGGAGAGGTATACCATGTTCTTGCATTGGAAGAATCAACATTGTGAAAATGACTATACTATCCAAAGCAATCCACAGATTCAGTGCAATCCCTATCAAACTACCAATGGCATTTTTCACAGAACTAGAACAAAATCTATAACAATTTGTATGGAAACACAAAAAACCCCGAAGAGCCAAAGCAATCTTGAAAAAGAAAAACAGAGCTGGAGGAATCAGGCTCCCTGACTTCAAGCTCTACTACAAAGCTACAGTAATCAAGACAGTATGGTACTGGCACAAAAACAGAAATATAGATCAATGGAACAGGATAGAAAGCCCAGAGATAAACCCACGCACATATGGTCACCTTATCTTTGATAAAGGAGGCAAGAATATACAATGGAGAAAAGATAGCCTCTTCAATAAGTGGTACTGGGAAAACTGGACAGCTACATGTAAAAGAATGAAATTAGAACACTTCCTAACACCGTACACAAAAATAAACTCAAAATGGACTTAAGACCTAAATGTAAGGCCAGACACTATAAAACTCTTAGAGGAAACCATAGGCAGAACACTCTATGACATAATTCACAGCAAGATCCTTTTTGACTCACCTCCTAGAGAAATGGAAATAAAAACAAAAATAAACAAATGGGGCCTAATGAAAACTTAAAATCTTTTGCACGGTAAAGGAAACCATAAACAAGATGAAAAGACAGCCCTCAGAATGGGAGAAAATATTGGCAAATGAAGCAACTGACAAAGGATTAATCTCCAAAATATACAAGCAGCTCATGCAGCTCAATATCAAAAAAATAAACAACCCAATCCAAAAATGGGCAGAAGACCTAAATACACATTTCTCCAAAGAAGATATACAGATTGCTAACAAACACATGAAAAGATGCTCAACATCACTAATCATTAGAGAAATGCAAATCAAAACTACAACGAGGTATTACCTCACACCAGTCAGAATGGCCATCATCAAAATATCTACAAACAATAAAGGCTGGAGAGGGTGTGGAGAAAAGGGAACCCTCTTGCACTGTGGGTGGGAACGTAAATTGATATAGCCACTACGGAGAACAGTATGGAAGTTCCTTAAAAAACTAAAAATAGAGCTACCATATGACCCAGCCTTCCCATTACTGGGCATATACCCTGAGAAAACCATAATTCAAAAAGAGTCATGTACCACAATGTTCATTGCAGCTCTATTTACAATAGCCAAGACATGGAAGCAACCTAAGTGTCCATCGACAGATGAATGGATAAAGAAGATGTGGCACATATATACAATGGAATATTACTCAGCCATAAAAAGAAATGAAATTGAGTTATTTGTAGCGAGGTGAATGGACCTAGAGTTTGTCATACAGAGTGAAGTAACTCAGAAAGAGAAAAACAAATACTGTACGCTAACACATATATATGGGGTCTAAAAAAAATGGTTCTGATGAACCCAGGGGCAGTACCGGAATAAAGACAGAGATATAGAGACTGGACTTGAGGACACGGGGTGGGGGAAGGTAAGCTGGTACGAAGTGAGAGAGCAACACTGACCTATATACATTACCAAATGTGAAATAGATAACTAGTGGGAAGTAGCTGCATAGCACAGGGAGATCAGCTCGGTGCTTTGTGACCACCTGGAGGGGTGGGATAAGGAGGGTGGGAGGGAGACTCAAGAGGGAGGGGATATGGGGATATACGTTTGCATATAACTGATTCACTTTGTTATACAGCAGAAACTAACACAATATTGTACAGCAATTATGCTCCAATAAGGATGTTAAAAAAGAAAAAGAAAGTAGATTAGTCTGAGGTATCTGAAATGCTTTTACATTAAATTCACATAAGTATACTTATCCCTCAACACAGCCTTGAAATGTTTCTTTTCCTCTGTACTATTCCATATAGTGCTGGAAACATCAGGCAAGGAGCCTGGCTTAACTATGTGTCAATGGGAAAATATTTATCTGGAAACCTACTCTTAACCAAATTAAAACACTCCCTTTAAAATGTATGAGGAAGTTATGGCAGAAATGGCAGTGTTCCCCATTCCACCCACCATGTTAAAAGTCAGTACAAACAAACTAGTTCATTCTTCTTAAAGCACTTTTGTTTTTGTTAATTACAAGATATAATTCATATACAAAATGAATGGCACTTTTACTTTCTACTCCAAACTCATGGTTTAAATATTAATATATGTCATATTATCAACTGATAAAATTTGGTTTTTTGTTTTTGTTTTTTTTGCCACACCATGCAGCATGTGGGAACTTAGTTCCCAGGCCAGGGATCAAACCCATGGCCCCTACATTGAGAGTGCAGAGTCTTAACCACTGGACCGCCAGGGAAGTTCCAAAATTTGTTCTTTTGTCTTTTTAACACTATATACTGCATTTTCATCTCATCCTCTAATATTTTATATGAATTAATGCTACTTGCTATTCCCACTTCTTACAATATTGTCACTGTATGTATTATATTGGACATCTACCAATAATCTAATTATTTAGACAAATTACCCCTAAATTTTTAGGTGAATGGATGGCCATATTCAATCATCTAAACTATTTAAATATATAAACTCAACATTCAAATGAATAAAGTATTGGTCTAAAAAGAATACAGTAAATAACGTAACCACAGTAACATCTAATTAAAGTTGAGTAAGTCTGTTCTTGATGTTCTTATATTGTATTAAGAGTGAATTGATATTTACTAAGGACTGAATTCTGAATCAGACTGAAAACAAAGGAGTCTTAGTTTATTGATCTAAGAAGAAATTGACTAAACTAGGAAGTGGGGAACTGGTAAATATACCAAAGCTTGGAGAAATGTTGGAAGGCAAGTTCATGAGTAAAGGCTTGAAAGATAACATTTTAGATTCAAAAAGATTTTTCTTTATGAAAACAATAATTTACTAGGTGTTTATGTCACTTCTTTTCCATTTCCTTCCTTCCCACCTACCACTCTGTAAAAGCACCACACAAACAAATTAAAATGTACCTGCTGGAAGAGGCATGTTGAGTTCCTCTTTCATGGAGTGATGGAATGATAGACAGTTCTTTGTAAGCACAATGTCATCCAGTGCAATATCTCCATGGTGGCCTTTCCCAACTCTGCCTTCAAATTTGAGTTGGAAGTCCTCATCACCAGACAGGGATAGTTCTTCCCGCTTCCAGAAATTGCCTTGTTCTACAGTGAGGTTAAGTAGGACCTTCGTTTGGTTTGAGACTGATACCTGGATCAAAGTGAGCGCTCCAATGCCATGTCCATACATGTGATAATGAAAAATTATCTGTAACCAAGAATCAGTATATTATATATAATTAGTATAATTAATTTCACCTTATTTTCAATTATATCATATTGTCCTCTCCTTTCTTAACAGATTCCTGAAGGAAAATTAGATCTGTATGTTCTATTGCTCTGTGAGTACTCTACCAATGAATGAAATTAGGTCAGCCTTAAATCATATGTTGCAAAACATGCAAAATAGTACAATAAGGATCAAATAGAAACTCAGTTGAAAAATGAGCAGAGTTCACTTCCTTTCTGTGACTTATAAAAGTAGGATTCCTCCAAAAACTCTTAAGATCCACTGTCAAAGGAATAAAAATATCATTAAAAAGTGATGTATTATATAGAAAGACTTTTCATGATTAAGAAATATCAGGTACTAAAGAAAATCATTTCTAATCTCATGAAACTTAAGTCATTTTCTTCAAAATAGAAGAGTACTTTATTGCTTATTCCACCACGTCCTTGCACTTGAAACACATCTTTAGTTCTACAAGATCCTCAGGGCTGTACTATACATAGCAAAACCACCAGAATAGCAATTTCTAAATTTTACTTCAAATGCTTTAGAAGAGCAGACTTGAGAGTTGTACCCCCAAGTAAAAATTAATGTAAGTATTTCCAGGGATTAACATTTCAATGTTTCAAAGAAGGAGTTTATCAGATTTTTAGTGATTGTTACACAGACGGAGAAAGTCAGGGGAAATTCTAGGAGGAAGAAGAATATGAGTTAGGAACAATAGGGACTGAGAGTGTTTTTAAGCTTTTGTCTTGTCTTTTTTATGAATGAGGGAAAAGAGTAATGGTGGGTGATCTTCACACAGGAAAATCACATTTTGGAAACACTAGCACTCATGGATATTATATTCTAGAGAAGAAAAATGAATGTGTTTAAAGGGTAAAGAATGTGATTAGACAATATATGCAATGCATACTTCAAAGAGCACCAAGAAGAGCTAAGCCATGTAACTCTATGCAAATTTCCTAGCTGATGAATAATACCTGAATTTCAGGTATTATTCTATGATCCAAAAATGTTTCTTCTATTGATTAATCCATTACTGTTGGAAAACATGAGCTCTATGACCACTTTGGCTGGTTTGGGGAGGACTGGTCAAACCTGAGTGTCACAAAGTGAGAAACAAAAAGAGTCTGAGGAAAGTCTCTTGAGCAGCGTCAATAGGCAAGAGAGGAAACTACCCAACAGGCATAGCACGTGTCTGTCTGGAGCCCTTGCAGTCATAGGTGTGGTCGTCCCAGTATTCTCCCTTGTTTTGTCTTCTTATTTGCACAGAAAGTATAAGGCATATGTTTTATGTCACAGTAAATACTTCCTCATCTTCTTGAGGTCATTTTCTGAATGATGCCATTGGGTCAACATGCAAACAAGCATCTAAATACTCCATTTCTACAGAGAACACTTGATGACAATGTAACCTAATCACAGGGCAACATGAGTGAATAAAAATCTCTTAAGTATTAAATTCTTCTAAGGAGGCATTTTCACTGGAACTTCAATCATCATCAATCTATGTCTGCATCCCTTCCTGCCTTCCACCCATCCCTCAAAAGGAAGAAAAATCTCCAATTTGATTTTTTCTGCCTGAAGTTTTCCACAAGGTCAAGTGACAGAAAGGATTTTCATGAAAATATGGAAGGTCACTCTGCTTACCTGATAAACAAATGTTTATATATGAGGGACCCAATCATTCCCAGCATGACCTTTCCTTACTTCTTTGTATTCAATCTATATCATAAATATTCATAAAGTGAACCATTCATCATTAATATTTTGACATTTCTCCTAGACATACTTCATTATTCTCACACAGGTGTTTAAAACAGTGGGAACTATAGTGCTGGGACCAGGGGAAAATAGAGATGAATGAGATCCTTAGTAACTACAGTATGAAAAAAAAAATCTTTTGAACATTCTTAGAGGAAGTCTAAAAAGAAAAGCTAAGGAGTCTGTTTTCGATGTCTTTCAAATTACTCAATACTTTCTTGAAAATAAACCCCAGCATACCAGATTTTATATATGTTGAGTCTCTATCTATAAATCTATATACCCATAGATATTCTGAAATTTGCAAATTAGTTCTAGTCTTAGAAAGCTAATTAAAAATTAAACATGAAATATATACAATTTCAGTTTGACTTATTTGCTTTTCTAAAACTCAACGTTTGCCACACTAATTAAATAAAGTTTAATATAATTGTGTATGATTCATTACATCCATTCTGGACTGCTGACTGAGTTACATCTTTAAAACTCTGAGCGTGTCACTTTTTGCAGAAAATCTATGAAATTTGCCTGAAGAGAGAAGAGAGATGTGATTACTCCCTGAGAATTAAACTATGAAATCAATTTAAGATGACACAGAAAAGCTCCTAAGACAAACTGAAGGTTTAACATGTATTAAGACTGGGAAAATGGTAGGATGTAAAGGATGGTCAGTATAAAACAGAGGAACAAACATCTGTAATAAGTACAGGTACAGCTGGGGAGCCTTTGAGCAAAGATTTAATATGTCCCCTTCTGGGGTTAGGGCTCTCTATTGTGGAGACAGATACACAAGAATATTACAATTTGAAGATAATAAAGATTTAAATCATGTTATTGTCTCCCAGCCTGATTCTTTGATCGGCTAGCAACTTTCTGAATATAATTTGTTTTCCTTTCAGTGTTCAGACATTGGGGAATATACCAGTCAGAATACACGTGTTCAGAGCTTACGGAGATTGCATTTCTTGCCGTAAATATAAATAAATGGCAAATTTATTCATGCATTAATCTCTTATAAGCAAGATTCTGTGAAATCATCTCTGAGTGCTTAATTTATATGTAAAGATAATTTAGCCCCTAGCCTAGCTGACTCAAATCCTTTGGGGAATAAAAATAGACAATCATGCAAACAATAAATAAAGTGAAGGTCCTTGCAAATGCATAGCCATCATATGAAGATCTATATTTATACTTTTAACACTCTATAAATGTTTTCTTCAAATTTCCACAGCATAATGGCCAAACCATTTTTTCTTCCTGCCCCTAGAAATTCTACTTTTTAAAGGGTCAATTTCAGTCTTTCCTTTTCCATGAAGACGTCTTCAAACATTTTATCATGGTGCCAACTATGACTCGTATTAGTTCTTGGAAATATTTAACTTTATACTATTTCTCATTGTTTAATTCTCTTTCTTATGGTGAAATTCCCATAATTCCAATAAGTACCAAGTTCCCTGAGTGGACACAACTGATATTTTACTTCTTTTGTTCTACCCATGGTTATGGATAATAACCACGACATTTTCCAATGGTTTCCAAAATTCCTTATCTATGGAACTTATCCACAGGATAAATTCTTCCAACAGCTCTAATGGTCCTTCCCTTTCACCCTTACTTCACTTTCTCCCTCCCTCACATATTCCAAGTTGAATACATTCAAACTCATTTGTTGGTCTGGTGCCGGCCGTTTCATTTTCTGTACTTAACTCCATCAGAAGTTGTTCATAATATTTCTGGGTTTCTTCGCATACCTTGCAGTTTTTGCTTCTTCTGCTTATGACTGGGCTTGAAATTCTGGCTGCTCTCATGGGCTGCTGAGGGAACAAGCTCTTTATGAAGATGTAATGACCAGATGAATTTCGCCAGGTGTGATCAGCAGCTGGCTCTGTGCCCGAGGCAGGGATGCTGCTAGTCTTCAGATTCCAGTCAAAGTCGTCATCCTGCTCCTGCTCCCAGGAGCAAAGATCAAACTCAAAATCACAGCACCCACTGGAGGTACCTGGAGAACATTTCCCAATTTATGGTGGAGAGAAAAAGGAAGTTAGTAGATAAAACATGCAATCACAAAGTAATCTTATTAAACACACTCATGTTTCAGGATCTTTGAACTTGCTACTCTCTCTGCCTGGATTCTTTCCCAAATGGCCTGTCCACTCACTTCTATCAGATCTGTATTTGAGCATCATCTTCTCAGTGGGTCCTTATTTATCAGTGTACGTAAAATCTCCTATCCTCAACTCTGTCCTGCTTCACTTGTTTATTTTCATTTTGGGCACTTTTCTAACACATTATATGTTTTACCTACTTATTTTTTGTCTTCCCCCACTCCTCACTCATCAGCATGCATGTGTTATAAAGGAGAGAATTTGCTCAGTTTTGTTGTTATATTCCCAGTGCCTGGCAAATAATTGCTCAATTTGCTGAATAAATAAATGAACTTTTAAAAAAGAAAAAAATACAGTAATCTTATGTAGCTTTTATATATAGAATGGATAAACAACAAGGTCCTACTCTATAGCACAGAGAACTATATTCAATATCCTGTGATAAACTATAATGGAAAAGAATATAAAAAAGAATGTATATATATGTATAATGGAATCACTTCGCTGTACAGCAGTAATTAACACAACATTGTAAATCAACAATAGTTCAATTAAAAAATTGAAAATATTGCAGTAATCCTGCCACATCATGTAATGTTAGAAACCTTACAATATTATCCTGACAGCAACATTAAAATAGAAAGTTTAGTTTGTTACACACAGGTATTTCCATGGCTCATTTAAGTTTATTTCTTCAATAGTCTGGTCCCTGTGTCAAAATCCATGAGAAAATATTCCAGCATTACACACATTTCCTCCTGCAAACACCTATTTGGCCAATGTAATTTATTTCTTTTCTCTTCTCATCTTTACTTCTCAGATCTTGGTAGGGAATTTAGGAAGTTTATTATTCTGCAACACAGTTTAGCTGGGAAATCCTTCCTAAAGCAAAAGTTATTAATCATGGTAATTATTTTTTTAAACATAGACTTATTTTAGAGATAAGAAAATTGTGAAACAGAAAAGGTTAAAACTGTAATGATTTAATTTATTATAAGTTGCAGAAATTAAATATGTTGAGTCACATTAAATACCAACTATCTCTTTTAAAAATATTTTATTATTAACATTGCTTAAGTTTTTCTTCCATTTCCAGGATAGTAAGAATTCTAAGTCCAACTATGTCCTTATTGATTTTCTGCCTGCTGGATCTATCCATTTCTGACAGAAGGGTGTGAAAATCTCCAACTATGATAGTGGATTTATCTCTTCTCTTGGCAGTTCTAGAAGTTTTTTATGTCACACAGGTTGACATTCTGTTGTTAGGTACACACATGTTAGGGATTGTCATGCCTTCTTAGAAAAGTGACCCCTTTACTGGTGTGTAATGCCCGTATTTATCCCTGATAATGTTCCTTGCTTTGAAGTCTGTTCTGTCTGAAATTAAAATAGCTATTCCTGCTTTCTTTCGATTCGTGTAAGCATGGTATATATTTCTGCATACGTTTACCTTTAACCTATAAATATCTTTATATTCAAAGTGGGTTTCTTGTAGACAACATGTAGTTGGGTCCTATTTTCTATTCAACTGTTAATTCAGTTTTTAAATTACATTTGAAACTTATTTTGAAAACTTACTCTGTTCTAAAATAGACTGTAATTCCTACAGCCTCTTTTAGTTCAGAATACTAAAGTTCTCCTAAGTATCCTCTCAAAGGACTGGGAAGTAAATCTCACTAAAATAATGATGAACCCCAACTCACCATCTTGTTTATAACCTGAACTCTTATCTTGGTTAAGAATATAAAATGAAGTAACTAATTCAGTTGCCCCTATGTTGGAAAATTTAGCAGCCCATGAGGACCAGATTTACATATAGACCAGCATCTAGAAAGGCCATTTGTATAAGGAAATGATGTGTGTTGCTGAAAAACAGATTTGTTTAAAAAAAAATCATACAAATACTGCTACATGAATCTCTATAGTGTAAATCATATTTCTGCTTTTGATATTTACTATAGTTCTGAACATATATTTCCTTGGAAAGTTTAATTCTAAAATATCAGTGGAGGAAAACACAGCAAGCAGGCCTAAGCTGTTTGAATTTCACACCACTGTGGTAAGAGGGAGCAACTTATAATTTCATTTTCTACTATTTCCCACAGGTGCCATGTGAGACAAGTAGCAAATAGCCTTCTGTGCAGATGCCAATTCCTGGCATTTCATGGAGCAATTAATGCCAGTGCCAGACAGGTGTGCCATCAGGAAGAAAATGATCCCTTTGTCTACAGCTGTACCATTAGTCAAACCAGTTTCTCCCTTTCCAAATGCTACAATTTTTCCATCGATCAATCTTTATAAGTATAAAAATGTTTCATTTAAAACAGACATAATTTTGAAAGAACACAACCTAATGCCTTTTAAGATCCTACCATCAAATTTTTAAAATATATCATTCTATTCATTTCATATAAAATTTTAATTTATTTTTTAAATTGATAGTTTCTGTAAAAGAGTGTATGTTACAGGTGTACAATGTAGTGATTCACAATTTTTAAGTTATACTCCATTTATAGTTATTATAAAATATTGGCTGTATTCCGTGTTGTATAATATATCCTTGTAGCTTATTTTACACCTAATAGCTTGTACCTCTGACTCCCCTACCCCTACATTGCCCCTCCCCCCTTCCCTCTCCCCACGGTAACAACTAGTTGGTTCTCAGTATCTGTGAGCCTGCTTCTTTTTTGTTTTATTCACTAGCTTGTTGTATTTTTTAGATTCCACATGTAAGTGATATCATGCAGCATGTCTTTCTCTGTCTGACTTATTTCATTTAGCATAATGCCCTCCAAGTCCATCCATGTTACTGAAAATGGCAAAATTTCATTCTTTTTTATGGCTGAGTAGTATTCCATTGTGTGTGTGTGTGTGCGTGTGTGTGCGTGTGTGTGTGTGTATATATATATGTACCACATCTTCTTTATCCATTCATCTGTTGATGGACACTTAGGTTGCTTCCATATCTTGGCAACTGTAAATAATGCTGCTATGAACATTGGGGTGCATGTATCCTTTTGAATTAGTATTTATTGAGCATATTCTATAAATAAAGCACATTTAAGAAAATGGGAAACTGCCTGGAAACAGGGCTTCTGTGTATTGAGCATAACGTATACCAGGGCCTGAGTAGTCTCTTCATATGTTTTATTTCACTCAATTCCCACATCTCTACATAATTGTTACTGTTCTTACTTTGGTTTAAGAGATAGCTGGAGTTCAGAGTTAAAGTACTTTGCTTAGTATTACCCTGTAAGTAGCAGAACTATTAGTTGAAGAATGATATGGCACAGCCCCTGTACCAGGACTCCCCTTTATAATGTGGTATGCAGCAGTTGGGGATGGCAGCTGCAATAAAATAAATCTACAAATAATGAAGGATAAGAAAATGCATATGTCTATAAAGAAATGCTCTAAAAGACCTCCTCCCCTAGGGTAGGTAGCTACATGAAGATGGCAGTCATCCAGTTTGGCTTGATTCTTCTTGAGGTGGCATGATGTCATTCATCACTTCTTTTAACTCTGTTCATATGAATATGAACGTTCTATGGATGCCAGTTTGTTGTGCAAAGGAAGAATGTTCTTCAAACTTGCTAAGAGAATAGAATATGATAAATCCTATAAATTATATCTCTCTCTGAGAGATTTAAAAATACACTAGCATATTAAAGGCTCCATGAATTCCAACAATATAGAAACTATTTCTTTATACAACAAGTATATTCCCAATTTATTTGACTAAGGAACCTTTTTACTTACTTGTTTATTAGAACTATGAACATCTTTAGATTACTACACTATGATAATGCACAGAGCAAGTTCACAAATCCTAATTAAAAACAAACGAGCAAAAAGCATAATTAGAGAAGTTCATTTCCATCAGTTCTGAGTGGGGCACTTTTCTAGCTATGTGACTTTGGGAATTGTATTCATTTCTTAGGGCTGCTGCAACAAAGTACAACAAACGGGGTGGCTTTAAGCAACAGAAATTTATTCTCTCTCAGTTGTTCAGGCTAAAGATCTGAAATCAAGGTGTCAGCAGTACCATGTTCATCCTACCGGCTCTAGGGGAGACTCCTTCCTTACCTCTTTCTAGCTACTGGTGGTTACTGGCAATCTGAGCATTCCTTGGCTTGTCCACACCACTCCAGCCACATGGCATTTGCCCTGTGTGTTATCACATCGTTTTCCCTCTGGGTGACTCTGTTCATATTTCTTCTTATAAGGACACAAATCATTGGGTCTGAACCCACCTAATCCAATAGGACCTCACTTTAATTCATTACATCTGCACAGACCCTGTTACCAAATAAGGTCACATTCACAGGTTCTAGTTGCAATTTAGGGGGTACACTATACAACCCAGTACTGGAATGTTTACATTTTTTAAAGTAAATCTCTTGGGCTTTTAAGGTATATAATCATATCATTAGAAAATAATTATAAATTGCAAAGAGAGAAGATCTTAGAAGTTCTCATGACACAAAAAATTCGTAACTATGTATGAGGATGGATGTTAACTAGACTTACTGTGGTAATCATTTTACAGTATATACTCATATTGAATCCTTATGTTGTACACTTGAAACTAATATAATGTTATACGTCAATTATAATTCAATAAAAAAGAAAATAAATATAATTTGGTATTCCTTTGTTTCATTTTATGTCTTACATATCAACCACGACCACAAAAAGAATACAAATAGTAATATAGTGTCAAGTAGTTCTTGACATGATCTTGATTTTAATGGGAATACTTCTATTGCTTCCTTCTTTAATTTGATATATCATTTTAAATATGTTAAAGTAATACCATTCTATGTATAATAAATGGTTGTTAAATTTAAGTGAATATTTTCAGAACCTATCAGTTTATTGTGACATGTTTCAGTGACTTATTTGTTACATGAACAGTTGTTACTTTAAAATATCCTTAAGATGTTGCAAGATCCTCATCTCAAAGCAGATGATATAATTATTACATTACTGAATTTAGTTTGCTCATATTTTAAGTTTTGCACATTTATATTCACAGGGAATTTTAACTATAGTTTTCATACTTTTCTGATTTCTGGAGGCTTCACTGTCAGTGAAACATTAGCTTCATAAAATAAATTCTATCATTTCATATGGTTGGAATAGTTTATTTGGACATTATCAGTTCATTAAAATTTGATAGAACTCAGCAGTATCTATCCCAGGAGACAAAACTGGAGGACGTTTGTTGATAACTTTATTTGATAGTTAATGGTCTATTCAGGTTTTCTCCTTCATTAGTTTGATTTTGGTCATTTTTCTCCTAAAAAATTAACCATTTCATTGACATCTCCAAACTAGTGCAGTTATTGGTCTCCATATATTTATTAATTCCCCTTTAGCAAACCTGCATTTGTGTTTTTCCTCCTTTTTTAAAATTAAAAAATTGGAGTTTTGTCTATTTTTAAAAATAACATACTCTTGTATTTATCATTTAAATTGGTTTCATTAAAATTTGATAGAACTCAGCAGTATCTATCCCAGGAGACAAAATTGTAGGACGTTTGTTGATAACTTTATTTGATAGTTAATGGTCTATTCAGGTTTTCTCCTTCATTAGTTTGATTTTGGTCATTTTTCTCCTAAAAAATTAACCATTTCATTGACATCTCCAAACTAGTGCAGTTATTGGTCTCCATATATTTATTAATTCCCCTTTAGCAAACCTGCATTTGTGTTTTTCCTCCTTTTTTAAAATTAAAAAATTGGAGTTTTGTCTATTTTTAAAAATAACATACTCTTGTATTTATCATTTGAATTGGTTTTGTTTCTACGTTAGTATTTCTCTTGATTTTCTTAATATGACGTTATTCTTTGTAACATTTTATTTTGAAATAATTTCAAGCTCATAGAAAAGTTGCAAGAATAGTATAAGTATTTTCCATCTATTCTTTAACTAAATTCACAAATATTTCTATTTCCCCATTTGTTCTACCTACATATGGATATACATCTCTATATATGCATTTTCAGAAGGATTTGAAAGTAAATTAGAGATAGTCATTTTATCAACACTTGTTTCATGTTTCTTTCCTATAAACAAAGATGTTTCCTTACATAATGACAGTAAAATCGTAGAACCAGAAAATGGGACATTAATATCTAATCCACAGTTCATATTTAAATTTGTCAATTATCCTACCTAATTCCTTTATAGTTATCTTTTCCCTTGGTTCAGAATCCAATCCAAGATAGATCATACATTATATTAAGTTGACATGAATCTTTTTCTTCCTTTGCCTGGATATAATCCATGAGGGCAGGCCAGTTATTTTAGCAAGTATTTGAATTTGTGTTTGAGGAATCTTTATGATTAGATTCAGGTCATGCATTTTAGCAGGACTACCACCGAAGTAAACATGGATCCTTCTCACACATGGTATCAGGAGGCATGATATTAATTTGTCCTAATATCCTTGGTGTTCACTTTGAACAACTGGTTAAGGTGGAATCAGTCACACCTCTCTACTGAAAAGTAACACTTTTTCCTTAAATAATTATTAATTTGTATTCAAATACAGGTGACAATGAAAATATGCTTCCCTTGTCAAATATTTAGCAACTAGTTTTAACTTCCACTGATTTCCTTCCTCCCTTCCTCCCTCCCTCCCTCCCTCCCTTTTTTTCTTGTGGTAAGAACACTTAACGTGAGATCCACCCTCTTAACAAAATTGTACATGTATAACACAGTGTTGTTAACTACAGGCACTACACTGTACAGCAGATCTCTAGAACCTTTTCATCCTGAGTAACTGAGACTGTGTACCCACTGAATAACAGCTCCCCATTTTCCCTCTCTCCCTAGATCCTGCCAACTACCACTCTACTCTCTGCTCCTATGAGTTTGACTCTAGATGCTTCAAATAAGTGCAGTCATGCAAGGTTTGCCCTTTTGTCACTGTCTTATTTCACTGAGGACATTCCAGGTTCATTCACGTTACCATATATGGTAGAACTTCCTTCTTTTTATGACTGCATAATATTCCACTATATGTATATACCACGTTTTCTTTATTCATTCATCCATCAGTGTATATTTAGCTTGTGTCTATATCTTGGCTACTGCGAATAATGCCGCAATGAACATGGGAGTGCAGATATCTCTTCAAGATCTTTATTTCAATTCTTTTGGATATATACTCAGAAGTAGGACTGCTAGATTATGTGGTCTACCCATTATTTTCTAACAGTTCATTACACATAAGTTGGTTTTCTAATGTAAAGAAGAGCTTTGCCTTCACTTTATTTAATTAGTTAGTTATTTAGTTTTTAATTTATACTTATATTTACATTATTTTCACTCTATTCCCAGCCTTAGGGTGAAAGTATTCAATATTTCACTTTAAGTATGATATTAGCTATATGTTCTTCACAGCTCTCCTTTGTCAGTCTGAGGAAGCTCCCTTCTACAAAAAGCTCCTTGTTTACAAAAAGTTTTATCACGACAGAGTATTGAATTTTTATTGATGCCTTTCCTGAACTTAAATGAGAAGACCACATGAATTTTCTTCTTTCTTCTGTTAAGGTGTGGATTTTTTTCATTATTTCATTTTTTGAACATTAAGTCAAACATATCCCTTTGTAAAATATATTATTAAAGATTTTTGCGTCTGTGTTCATCAGGGTAATTGATTTCTAAATTTCTTTTCTTATAGCTGCTAGTCTGACTTTGGCATCAGCCTTATACTGGTATCATAAAATGAGTTGGGAAGTGTTCCCTTTTCCTAATTTATGTTCTGAGAGTCCTGGGTAAGTTGGTATTTTTTACAAGTTTGATAGATTTCACCCATGAAGTCATCTGAGATTAAATATAGATATGTGGAAAATGTTTTATTATAAATTCAATTTCTGTAACAGATGTAGTCTTATTCAGATTTGTTTCACTTTTGTCTTTTTAAAGTTTTTGCTCATTTCTTCCAAGCTGTTGAATTTTTTAGGAATGAAGTTATTATTTATAATAGCTATTCCTTATTATGCTTTTAATGTCAGTAGAGTTTGTGGTGATCTTTACTCTTTTGTTCCTGACATTAGTAAATTGTGTTTTCTGTCTTTAATTTTAATCAGTTTATTCAGGGATTTATTAATCTTTCAAATAAACAATTTTGGCCTTTTTAATATTCTCCTTTTGTTTAAATATTTACTATTTTTAATTTGTGCCCTAATCTTTACTTTTTCCTTCCATATAATTACTTTGTGTTTGATTTTTTTTTTTTTTTCAATCTTCTTAATTTGGAAACTCAGATCAATGATTTTTGATCTTCCTCCTTTGTAATATAAATACTTACTGCTATGTATTTCCTTTTAACCACTGATTTAGCAGGAATTGTAACCATATTTTATTCATCTGTGAATTTTAATTATCATTCATTTTGAAATACTTTCCTCTTTATGTTTGTGATTTCTCCTTTGGATGCATTCATTATTTTTCAGTGAGTTATTTCTCTGCCAAAATTTGGACATTTTATAGATATATATTATTATTGATATGTCAATTATGGTGTGACCAGATAGCATACTCTGTTAATATTTAATCCTTTGATATTTATTTATACTTGTTTTATGCCTTAGCATGTGGTCATTTGGTGTGAACATTCCATTCACACTTGGAAAAGAATGCGTTTACTGAGGAGTGAGCTATAGCTAAATTAGATAAAGGTAGTTGCTAGTACAATTCAGATTTCCTATATCCTTATGAATATTTTGTCTAGGCATTCTGTGAATTCATGAGAGAGGTGACCAAGTTTCTGACTACAATTGTGAATTTTTATATTTTTATTTTAGTTCTGTCAGATTTTATTTCAGGTATTTTGAAGTTTTGTTAAAAATACATATTTTTGATTGTTAACGTCTTCTTGATAAATTGATTGCTTTATTATAATCAAATGTCCCTCTACCATTTCTTATGTTCTTTTTCCAAAAGTCTATTTTTATATTAATTTAGAAACTATGAATGCCTTTTATTTGCTTTTTCAAGAGAAATATTTTAAATATAAATTCAGAGATAGGTTAAAAGTGAAAGGATATCAAAGTACACACCAAGCAAATTGTTGTATCATGTTTTTTAAAAATCCATTCATAAATCTTGGCATTTTAATTGGTGTATTTAGGCTAGTTACATTTGATATAATTAATGTTATTGCAAGATTTAGATCATTCTTTTATTATTTTTATATACATCCATTTCTTAATTATTATCGTCCTCCTTTTCTGCCTTTTTTGAATATTTTTAGTATTCCACTTTAATTCTTTATTGGGTTTTCAGCTATATCTCTTTACATTATATTTTAATAGTTGGTCTAATGATTGTAATATGCCTACTTAACCATCACAATCCAGAGTTAATATTGCTCTTCATGCAAAATTTAAGAAACTTGGTAAAGTTTAGTTCCATTCACCTCCTGTTAATTGTGCTATTTTGTCATATATATCTACATATGATATAAAAGCTTCAATACTGTGTATGTCTTCTTTTAAAAGCATGCCTTTTAAAGAATTTAATGAAAGAAAAGAGAAAAATTTAGTCTTGTATATTAACTCACATAATTATAAACTCTTATTCTCTTTATTTTTTCCTGAAGATTCAAGTTTCAACCTGGTGTTATTTACTTTCAGCCTGAAAAATATCCATTAGCACTTTTTGTAGTGTATGCTGAAGTATGATGGCATCTCCTATTTTCCATTTATCTGAAAATGTTTTATTTTGCCTTAGTTTTGGGAAAATATTTTCACTGGATACAAAATTCTTTGTTGACAAGTCCTCTCTCCAACCCCATTTTAGCATTTTAAATATATTCTTCTAATATCTTTGGGCCTCCATTTTTCTTGTGACAAGAAATAAGCTATCAAGCATATCATTGTTTCATTTTTAAGTTGTTTTTTACTTTTCTGGTGTCTTTCAAGATTTTCTCTTTTATTTTGGTTTTTATCAGTTGAAATAGAAGGTACTAACATGTGGTGATTTTCATTTTCTTTGTCTTGATCTTCCTGATCATTTTATTTAAGTTTATGTTTTCCATAAACTTGGAATTTTTTGATAATTATTTATTCAAATATTTTTCTGTTCTTCCCCCCACCTTATGTTCCTTCATTTACATGTATATAAGAATGTTTTATGTTGCCCTGTGGATCACTAAGGCTCTGATCAATTTATTTTCATTTTTTTTTCTTCTTAAGTAATCAGATAACTTCCATTTAGTAGATCTGTCTTCAAGTTCAGTGATATTTCTCCTGTTGTCTCTAATCTGTCTCTAAGGTCATCCAGTAAATTTTTATTTCAGGTATTTCACTTTTCAATTCTAGAAATTCCCTTTGGTTCTTCCTCCTATTCCTTTTTATCCTCCTTCTCCTCTTCTTCTCTCTCATTTCCTCCTCCTCTCTCTCACTTCCGCCTCCTCTCTCTCTCTTCATCTTCATTTTTATTTCCTTGCTGAGATCTTCTATATCTGCTTATTCATTATTGTGATATTCTTATTAAGTCCTGGAACACATTTGTAATACCTGCTTTAAATCCACTGTTTACTAAATCTCAGTTTTCCATCATCTTGGAATCAATTTCTATTAATTTTTTTCTCAAATATAGGTCAAAATTTCCTCTTTCTTGATATGTGTAATTTTTTTTACTTGTATGCTGAAATTGTAGATGATACATTGTAGCAAATTTGGGTTATGTCATGCTCTTTAAATGTGTGTTATATTTTTTCTCACAGTTTCTGAGAGGTCTTTTTAGTACAATCAGGCTTAGTTTTATTATTTTTAGGTTAGACCTATTGAAAATTTCAACTTATTCCTAGGTTATGTTGCTTATTAATAAATTGGGTTTTTACTGTAGTATCATTTTAAAGCTTGAAGTGTTTAGTACCATCTCAATTCTGGCTGTGCTGGAATTTTAATGTGTTCCCAAATTACATGCCCTCTAGAATAACTATTGATCTCTCTCTCAGTCCTGCACCATGTCATCTCTCCTCATGGGGTCTCACTCTGTGCATGTACAGTCTAACTCTTAGCCAAGTTAATCCCCATAAAATCTTCTAGAACAGTTGTTTTGCTCAGTTCTCTTTCCTCAGGTATTCAGCCACTTCAGCAGCCAGGAATTATTTCTCTCTCAGCTTAGTGGCACTGTTACTATTTTGGGGTTCTATCTCTGTTCTGTGGAAGAAGACTTTCATCATAAGAAATGTGACAGTCAGTGGGTGATCATGGAGGTCACCTTTTGTATTCCTGTCTCTCAAGATCACAGTTCTATGCTGCCTGTTGTGTAATGCCTGAAAACATTTGCCTCATATATTACGTCCCATTCTATTGCTCTTGACAAAGAATAAACCCAGTATCAGCTTTTTCTATCATGAATGTATGCATAAGTCCCTCAACATTATTTGATATTCTAATGTCATAAGTTTTCTGATTCTTTCATTAGTAATCTATTGCCATAATAAAAATCTTATATGATACACTCACACATGGGGGGAGAGAGAGAAAGAAAGAGAGAGAGAGAGACTGATTCATATATATACACACACACACACACACACACACACACACACACACACACACACACACATATATATATATATACACCCCTCAGGGTAAAAGTATGCATGCATATAATATGTTATGATATCTAACCTTTTCATATTTATTGTTTTCTTTTAAATATACTTTTTATTGTGGTAAATCAAAAAATTTTTATTTCTCTTTTTGTTCTATATTCATTTAAGAGTATAAAATTATGTATCTAACTGACTCAACATTTTAGCTTAAACTTTTAAATTAATATTTAGTTTTATATTTTGACTGTATTTTGATCAAATAATATGGATTATACAACTTTTCTATATGGAATGTATCGACTGTCTCCTAAATTGTGATGAATCTGTAAATATACCAAATACAGTTGAAATAATGCTTTTATTTATAAGGTCCAAAATTTCATATATATATTAATATGTATATAACTATCATATTTTATTATATATAAATAAAATATATATTATATATGACTTATATATACATATAAAATATATATCCTATTTATTACATATATATCATATATATAACTCTATCATATTTTTCCAAATATTCTATGCCTTTATTATTTTACTTTTGCTTATCTTATCAGCAAAAGCCGACAGAGGATTTTGAAATATGATTCAACAACTGGATTTTCATCTTTTTCTTGTTGTACTGCTAACTGTTTTGCTTCATATATTTGGTTATGTCATTTTAAGCAGAAAGCTTCAAAACTGTATTTTCATTCTAGATTTCACCTTTTAACACTCAATAATTTTGATTCAGAAATTAATGTTTAATTGACTACTCTTTAATTGCATCATAAATCTTTGTCCATGTTTCCAGTCTGTTTACATCACTAGCTACATTTTTTAGAGTTCACTAACAATACTCTTTTTATATCATGATTTACTAAGTTCTTATTTTTAATTTAGCTTAATTTTAAGTAGCTTAAATATTTTTAACTTTATGAAAGTTATATTTCTTATATATATTAACTATTATTTATATATATCTATTGTCTATATATATTATATATATATGTATTATCTATATTATATATATCCACTGTCATCATCACCAATTACACATAGTATTAATTCTCATCCCCTGTCATATCCCTTATTTCCTCTCAGTCTTTTCATTTTATTGAATATTTCTTCTTTGTGCTGAGACATATTTTCAAATTTGTATTCCTTGGCAACAATTCACTTTTCCATAATGTCATTCCAGCGTAAAATTTCATTTAGGATTGTAATTGCTTTACTTATAATTCTTCCTTGTCTTATCCAATTTCATCTTAATCTTTTCTCTCTTATGGTCCTCTTCTCATATTTCACACAACCCATAATTTCTTATAACATGTTGAATACGCATGACATATATATTTGATTTATCTGGGTAATTGTAATAAATACATTTTATAATTAGATCCCTCTGATGCTCCTAATTTTTGTTGGTGTTTTATTGGTCCCCATTTAAATAATGTTCCAGAGCTGGTTTTTGTCAAAAGATGGAGTGTGTAGCTTTCCTTTGGCTCATTTAATATTATTTGTTCATTTGTGGAAGCCCCTTCTCAGAACTATGCCTAGAGTTCATGCACTGTTCACATTGCAATTTCTAGTACACAGTAGATTGTAATTAATGTAATGTTTTATAATAAGGTGGAACTATCTCTTACCCCACTTCCTGGCCTATGACTCTTTAATCAACAGAACACAAAACAATCATAACAGCGACAACTCAGCAAACCAGAAAACCTACACTTATAACTTGCACCAATTCCTAGCATGTTCTTGACTGCATCCTTATTCAAGTCCTGTATTTTAAATTCAAATGACAGTCCTCACTAGTCCTGTATGAGTCAAATGCAGCCTCTTCACTTATTTTGTCTCTCACTTCAGGGAATCAATAATTTGGGGATAACAGAAATATAAATAGGTCTTCTTTTGATAAAATTATGGAGGGAAAACTGACTCTTAAGAAACTGGACACTAGTTCATGTTACTAAAAAAAAATGTAGTTATCTTTATATTGACGAGTGTAATTCAAAAGCTGTAGATATATAATTTTATTTCTCTTCATATAGGTAGAGGAAACACATTTGATTTTTTAAAAATATTTAACTGAAGGAAGGTTATGGAGGGTATGTAAATATACAGGTAGACTGTTTACATTGATTACATTAGCCTGGATAAGCTCAGTGATTGGTAGAAACCAAAATAATGGAATTTTAATATGAAAAAATGGCAAATCCCGCCTTTCAGTTTAAAATGTAAATGGTTGAGACAGGTGTGGGCCAGGGTGACTACAGGTGAGGAAGAGATTTAACACCATTACATGTGAAAAGTAAGGCCCAAACCTATATTGCCCTCACATTCTAACACTGACAAAATGATACCAATTACCTTCTTGTTATTAAATATAATAGAAATTTCTCAGGACTTATATTATTTGATGTTTACACACTTGACAATGTCACATATTTCTTTTTAGAATTATAACTTTCCTGACCTTCTGTGACACCAATGTCTGTTCTTTTCTTTTCCTTCCAGGCACTCTCCTTCTGTCTGCTTTGTAAGCATCTTTGTCTTAAATATCGGTGTTAGTTGGGGTTCTATTCCCATGCTATTCCTTCTTTTCCCACTGTATCTACTTTCCCTATGTGATATTATCCACTTAATGGATATATATATATCAATATCAATCAATATATATATATATATCCACTATATATTGATGTTCCCCAATTCTTTTCTTTTTTAACATCTTTATTGGAGTATAATTGCTTTACAGTGGTGTGTTAGTTTCTACTGTATAACAAAGTGAATCAGCTTTATGTATGCATATATCCCCATATACCCTCCCTCTTGTGTCTCCCTCCCCCCTCCCTATCCCACCCCTCTAGGTGGTCACAAAGCACCAAGCTGATCTCCCTGTGCTATGTGGCTGCTTCCCAGTAGCTAATTATTTTACATTAGGTAGTGTATATATGTCCATGACACTCTCTTACTTTGTCCCAGCTTCCCCCTCCCCATGTCCTCAAGTCCATTCTCCACGTCTGTGTCTTTATTCCTGTCCTGCTGCTAAGTTCTTCAGAACCATTTTTTTTTTAGATTCCATATATATGTGTTAGCATATGGTATTTGTTTTTCTCTTTCTGACTTACTTCACTCTGTATGACAGACTCTAGGTCCATCCACCTCACTACAAATAACTCAATTTCATTTCCTTTTATGGCTGAGTAATATTCCACTGTATATATGTGTCACATCTTCTTTATCCATTCATCTGTCGATGGACACTTAGGTTGATTTCATGTCCTGGCTATTGTAAAAACTGCTTCAATAAACATTGTGGTACATGACTCTTTTTGTATTACGGTTTTCTAAGGGTATATGCCCAGTAGTGGGACTGCTGGGTCATATGGTAGTGCTATCTTTAGTTTTTTAAGGAAGCTCCATACTGTTCTCCTTAGTGGCTGTATCAATTTACATTCCCACCAAGAGAGCAAGAGGGTTTCCTTGTCTCCACACCCTCTCCAGCATTTATTGTTTGTAGATTTTTTTGATGATGGCCACTCTGACCGGTGTGAGGTGATACCTCATTGTAGTTTTGATTTGCATTTCTCTAATGATTAATGATGGTGAGCATCTTTTCATGTGTTTGTTAGCAATCTGTATTTCTTCTGTGGAGAAATGTCTATTTAGGTCTTCTGCCCATTTTTGGATTGGGTTGTTTGTTTTTTTGATATTGAGCTGCATGAGTTGCTGATATATTTTGGAGATTAATCCTTTGTCAGTTGCTTTGTTTACAAATATTTTCTCCCATTCTAAGGGTTGTCTTTTCGTCTTGTTTATGGTTTCCTTTGCTGTGCCAAAGCTTTTAAGTTTCATTAGGTCCCATTTGTTTATTTTTGTTTTTATTACCATTTCTCTAGAAGATGGGTCAAAAAGGATCTTGCTGTGATTTATGTCATAGAGTGTTCTGCCTATGGTTTCCTCTAAGAGTTTTATAGTGTCTGGACTTAAATTTAGGTCTTTAATCCATTTTGAGTTTATTTTGTGTATGGTGTTAGGGAGTGTTCTAATTTCATTCTTTTACATGTAGCTGTCCAGTTTTCCCAGTACCACTTATTGAAGAGGCTGTCTTTTCTCCATTTTATATTCTTGCCTCCTTTATCAAAGGTAAGGTGACCATATATGCATGGGTTTATCTCTGGACTTTCTATCCTGCTCCATTGATCTATATTTCTATTTTTGTGCCAGTACCATACTGTCTTGATTACTGTAGCTTTGTGCTAGAGTCTGAAGTCAGGGAGCCTGATTTCTCCAGCTCCGTTTTTCTTTCTCAAGATGGCTTTGGCTATTTGGAGTCTTTTGTGTTTCCATACAAATTGTGAAAGTTTTTGTTCTAATTCTGTGAAAAACGCCATTGGTAGTTTGATAGGGATTGCATTGAATCTGTATTGCTTTGGGTACTACAGTCATTTTCACAACGTTGATCTTCTAATCCATGAACATAGTATATCTCTCCATCTATTTGTATCATTTTTAATTTCTTTCATCAGTGTCTTATAGTTTTCTGCATATAGGTCTTTTGTCTCCTTAGGTAGGTTTATTCCTAGGTATTTTACTCTTTTTGTTGCAATGGTAAATGGGAGCATTTACTTAATTTCTGTTTGACATTTTTCATCATTAGTGTATAGGAATGCAAGAGATTTCTGTGCATTCATTTTGTATCCTGCTACTCTAAAAATCCATTGATTAGCTCTAGTAGTTTTCTGGTAGCATCTTTAGGATTCTATGTATAGTATCATGTCATCTGTCAACAGTGACAGTTTTATTCTTCATTTCTGATTTGGATTCCTTTTATTTCTTTTTCTTCTCTGATTGCTGTTGCTAAAACTTCCAAAACTATGTTGAATAATAATGGTGAGAATGGGCAATCGTGTCTTGTTTCTGATCTTAGAGGAAACGGTTTCAGTTTTTCACCACTGAGAATGATGTTGGCTGTGGGTTTGTCATATACGGCCTTTATTATATTGAGGTAAGTTCCCTCTATGCCTACTTTCTGGAGACTTTTTATCATAAATGGTGTTGAATTTGTCAAAAGCTTTTTCTGCATCTATTGAGATGATCATATGGTTTTTAGCCTTCAATTTGTTAATATGGTGTATCACACTGATTGATTTGAGTATACTGAATAATCCTTGCATTCCTGGGATAAACCCCACTTGATCATGGTGTATGATCCTTTTAATGTGCTGTTGGATTCTGTTTGCTAGTATTTTGTTGAGGATTTTTGCATCTATGTTCATCAGAGATATTGGCCTGTAGTTTTCTTTTTTTGTGACATCTTAGATTCGCATAGATCGCATAGATTTCGCATAGACATCGCATAGATTTTGGGTTGTCGTGATTTCATTGTCATTTGTTTCTAGGTATTTTTGATTTCCTCTTTGATTTCGTCAGTGATCTCTTGGTTATTTAGTAGTGTATTGTTTAGCCTCCATGTGTTTGTATTTTTTTCAGATTTTTTCCTATAATTGATATCTAGTCTCATAGCGTTATGGTCGGAAAAGATACTTGATACAATTTCAATTTTCTTAACTTACGAAGTATTGATTTGTGACCCAAGACGTGATCTATCCTGGAGAATGTTCCATGAGCACTTGAGAAGAAAGTGTATTCTGTTGTTTTTGATGGAATGCCCTATAAATATCAATTAAGTCCATCTTGTTTAATGTATCATTTAAAGCTTGTGTTTCCTTATTTATTTTCATTTTGGATAATCTGTCCATTGGTGAAAGTGCAGTGTTAAATTCCCCTCTTATTATTGTGTTACTGTCAATTTCTTTTTTTATGGCTGTTATCATTTGCCTTATGTATTGAGGTGCTCCTATGTTGGGTGCATAAATATTTACAATTGTTATATCTTCTTCTTGGATTGATCCCATGATCATTATGTAGTGTCCTGTATCTCTTGTAATAGTCTTTATTTTAAAGTCTATTTTGTCTGATATGAGAATTTCTATTCCACCTTTCTTTTGATTTCCCTTTGCATGGAATATCTTTTTCCATCCTCTCAATTTCAGTCTGCATGTGTGCCTAGGTCTGAAGTGGGTCTCTTGTAGACAGCATATATACGGGTCTTGTTTTTGTATCCATTCAGCCAGTCTATGTCTTTTGGTTGGAGCATTAAATCCATTTATATTTAAGGAAATTATCGATATGTATGTTCATATTACTATTTTCTTAATTGTTTTGGGTTTGTTATTGTGGGTCTTTTCCTCTTCTTGTGTTTCCTGCCTAGAGAAATTCCTTTTAGCATTTGTTGTAAAGCTGATTTGGTGGTGCTGAATTCTCTTAGCTTTTGCTTGTCTTAAAGATTTTAATTTCTCCATCGAATCTGAATGTGGTCCTTGCTGTGTAAAGTTGGTTGTAGCTTTTTCTCTCTCATAAATTTAAATATGTCTTGCCACACCCTGCTGTCTTGCAGAGTTTCTGCTGAAAGATCAGCTGTTAACCTTATGGGGATTCCCTTGTATGTTATTTGTTGCTTTTCCCTTGCTGCCTTTAATATTTTTTCTATTTAATTTTTGATAGTTTGATTAATATGTGTTTTGGCATGTTTCTCCTTGGATTTATCCTGTATGGGATTCTGTGTGCTTCCTGGAGTTCTTTGACTACTTCCTTTCCCATATTAGGGCAGTTTTCAACTATAATCTCTTCAAATATTTTCTCAGACCCTTTCTTTTCTTTCTTTCTTTTTCTTTTTTTTTTTTTTTTTTTCTGATCATACACGTTCTCTTTTATTCTTTGGCTCAAAGGTGATACCATTGGTCAGAAGCAGCCTCATGTCCTTTCCAAAAGCAAGGGGTCTTGGCGAAATCATCTTTTGTATGTAAAGAATGAAATGAGAACTGTATAATGTCTACTGCAGCCTTTCTTTTCATCAAATACTCTTTTTTTCTGAATTTTATCATATTTATTTTTTTATAGAGCAGGTTCTTATTAGTCATCCATTTTATACACATCAGTGTATACATGTCAGTCCCAATCTCCCAATTCATCACACCACCACCCTCACCTCCCCACCGCTTTTCCCCCTTGGTGTCCATACGTTTGTTCTCTACATCTGTGTCTCAAATACTGCCCTGCAAACCGGTTCATCTGTACCATTTTTATAGGTTCCACATATATGTGTTAATATACGATATTTGTTTTTCTCTTTCTGACTTACTTCACTCTGTATGACAGTCTCTAGATCCATCCACGTCTCAACAAATGACCCAATTTCATTCCTTTTTATGGCTGAGTAATATTCCATTGTATATATGGAATATATATTCCACAACTTCTTTATCCATTAGTCTGTCAATGGGCATTTAGGTTGCTTCCATGACCTGGCTATTCTAAATAGTTCTGCAGTGAACACTGGGGTGCATGTGTCTTTTTGAATTATGGTTTTCTCAGGGTATATGCCCAGTAGTGGGATTGCTGGATCATATGGTAATTCTATTTTTAGTTTTTTAAGGAACCTCCATACTGTTCTCCATAGTGGCTGTATCAATTTACATTCCCACCAACAGTGCAAGAGGGTTCCCTTTTCTCCACACCCTCTCCAGCATTTGCTGTTTGTAGAGTTTCTGATGATGCCCATTCTAAATGGTGTGAGGTGATACCTCATTTTAGTTTTGTAGTTTTGATTTGCATTTCTCTAATAATTAGTGATGTTGAGCAGCTTTTCATGTGTTTCTTGGCCATCTGTATGTCTTCTTTGGAGAAATGTCTATTTAGGTCTTCTGCCTATTTTTTGATTGGGTTGTTTGTTTTTTTGATATTGAGCTGCATGAGCTGTTTATATATTTTGGAGATTAATCCTTTGTCCATTGATTCATTTGCAAATATTCTCTCCCATTCTGAGAGTTGTTTTTTCGTCTTGTTTATGCTTTTCTTTGCTGTGCCAAAGCTTTTAAGTTTCATTAGGTCCCATTTTTTTATTTTTGTTTTTATTTCCATTACTCTAGGAGGTGGATCAAAAAGATCTTGCTGAGATTTATGTCAACGAGTGTTCTTCCTATGTTTTCCTGTTAGAGTTTTATAGCGTCCAGTCTTACATTTAGGTCTCTAATCCATATTGAGTTTATTTTTGTGTATGATGTTAGGGAGAGTTCTAATTTCTTTCTTTTACATGTAGCTGTACAGTTTACCCAGCATCACTTATTGAAGAGACTGTCTTTTCTCCATTGTATATCCTTGCCTCCTTTGTCATAGATAAGTTGACCACAGGTGCGTGGGCTTATCTCTGGGCTTTCTACCTTGTTCCATTGAAATATATTTCTGTTTTCATGCCAGTACCATATTGTCTTGATTACTGTAGCTTTGTAGTATAGTCTGAAGCCAGGGAGTCTGATTCCTCCAGCTCCATTTTTTCCCCTCAAGACTGCTTTGGCCATTCGGGGTCTTTTTTGTCTCCACGCAAATTTTAGGATTTTTTTGTTCTAGTTCTGTAAAAAATGCCATTGGTAATTCGATAGGGATTGCACTGAATCTGTAGATTGCTTTCGGTAGTATACTTATTTTCACAATACTGATTCTTCCAATCCAAGAACATGGCATATCTGTCCATTTGTTGGTATGATCTTTAATTTCTTTCATCAGTGTTTTATAGTTTTCCGCATACAGGTCTTTTGTCTCCCTAGGTAGGTTTATTCCTAGGTATTTTATTCTTTTTGTTGCAATGATAAATGGGAGTGTTTCCTTCATTTCTCTTTCAGATTTTTATCATTAGTGTATAGGAATGCAAGAGATTTCTGTGCATCAATTTTGTATACTGCAACTTTACCAAATTCATTGATTAGCTCTAGTAGTTTTCTGGTAGCATCTTTAGGATTCTCTATGTATAGTATCATGTTATCTGCAAACACTGACAGTTTTACTTCTTCTTTTCCAATTTGTATTCCTTTTATATCTTTTTCTTCACTGATTGCCACGGCTAGGACTTCCAAAACTATGTTGAATAATAGTGGTGAGAGTGGACATCCTTCTCTTGTTCCTGGCCTTAGAGGAAATGCTTTCAGTTTTTCACCATTGAGAATGATGTTTGCTGTGGGTTTGTCATATATGGCCTTTATTATGTTGAGGTAGGTTCCCTCTATGCCCACTTTCCGGAGAGTTTTTATCATAAATGGGTGTTGAATTTTGTCAAAAGCTTTTTCTGCATCTATTGAGATGATCATATGGTTTTTATTCTTCAATTTGTTAATATGGTGTATCACATTGATTTATTTGCATATATTGAAGAATCCTTGCATCCCTGGGATAAATCCCACTTGATCATGGTTCATGACCCTTTTAATGTGTTGTTGGATTCTGTTTGCTAGTATTTTGTTGAGGATTTTTGCATCTATATTTATCAGTGATATTGGTCTGTAATTTTTTGTGTAGTATCTTTGTCTGGTTTTGATATCAGGGTGATGGTAGCCTCACAGAATGAGTTTGGGAGTGTTCCTCCCTCTGCAATTTTTTGGAAGAGTTTGAGAAGGATGGGTGTTAGCTCTTCTCTAAATGTTTGATAGAATTCGCCTGTGAAGCCATCTGGTCCTGGGCTTTTGTTTGTTGGAAGATTTTTAATCACAGTTTCAATGTCATTACTTGTGATTGGTCAGACCCTTTCTTTTTTCTTCTTCTTCTGGGACCCCTATAATTCGAATGTTGGTGCATTTAATGTTGTCCCAGAGGTCTCTGAGACTGTCCTCAATTCTTCTCATTCTTTTTTCTTTATTCTGCTCTGCAGTAGCTATTTCCACTATTTTATTTTCCCCATCACTTATCCATTCTTCTTCCTCAGTTATTCTGCTAATCATTCCTTGTAGAGAATTTTTAGTTTCATTTATTGTGTTTTTCATCATTGTTTGTTTGCTCTTTAGTTCTTCTAGGTCCTTGTTAAACGTTTCATGTATTTTCTCCATTCTATTTCCAAGATTTTCGATCATCTTTATTATCATTACTCTGAATTTTTTTCAGGTAGACTGCCTATTTCCTCTTCATTTGTTTGGTTTGGCGGGTTTTTACCTTGCTCCTTCATCTGCTGCATATTTCTCTCTCTTCTCATTTTGCTTAACTTACTGTGTTTGGGTTCTCATTTCACAGCTGCAGGTTTGTAGTTCCCATTGTTTTTGGTGTCTGCCCCCAGTGGATAAACTTGTTCAGTGGGTTGTGTAGGCTTCCTGGTGGAAGGGACTGGTGCTTGTGTTCTGGTGCATGAGGCTGGATCTTGTCTTTCTGGTGGGCAGGTCCACGTCTGGTGGTGTGTTTTGGGGTGTTTGTGAACTTAGTATGATTTTAGGCCGCCTCTCTGCTAATGGGTGGGGTTGTGTTCCTGTCTTGCTAGTTGTTTGGCAGGGAGTGTCCAGCACTGTAGCTTGCTGGTCGTTGAGTGCAGCTGGGTCTTAGTGTTGAGATGGTGATCTCTGGGAGAGCTCTTGCCGACTGATATTACATGGGGCCAGGTGGTCTCTGGCAGACCAGTTTCCTGAAGTTGGCTCTCCCACCTCAGAGACCCAGGCCTGATACCCGGCCAGAGTACCAAGACCCTGTCAGCAACATGGCCAGGTACGTGGGGTGTTTCTTGCCTTTTGGGAAGTCTGAGGTCTTCTGCCAGCATTCGGTAGGTGTTCTGTAGGAGTTGTTCCACATGTAGATGTATTTTTGATGTATTTGCAGGGAGGAAGGTGATCTCCACGTCTTACTGCGCCATCTTGAAGTTCCTCTGATATTCCCCAATTCTATGTCTCCTGCAGAAATGCCTCTCCCAGGCTTAGATGTCTATTGGCCACATCTCCATTTTTAAGATCTTACGATATCTCAAACACAAATTAAGCAAAATCACATCTTTTAAAACCTCATCCTTTTGCTTCATTAATTAAGAGGAGTGAATGAAACTGCCAGTTATTCACTTGTCCAACCCAGAAATCCTCCACAGTAAATTAATCATCAGATCTGTAGACTTTTCTCCCAAATATTTATTCACTTCTTTCCATCTTCATTGAATGCACCTTGTCATCATTATCTCTTGAGTGAAATACTGGAATAGTCTCCTGACTGATCCTCCTGTCTCCAAAACTGCTATCATCTACACTGCTCTTCAGAGTGATTTTCCTAAAATCCAAATTTGATTATATTATTCCTCTGTATAAAATCCTAAAATGTCTCTCTGTTACTCTAAGTTAAAAGACATTTCTTAACACAGATGACCAAGTACCCCTGCTTGTCTCTCTGGACTCATTCCTAGCTACTCTCCATTCTCAAATGAAATGCTCCAGACATGCTAAGCTTTGTCTCCACAAACTCATCAGGATCTGTCTTTCCTCTGGTTTTTTGCTACCACCCTTTGTAATTCCTATCATCTGGAACCTTCTTTACTATTCTTTATTTAACCAACTCCCTATTCATTCTTCATAGATATAATCAACACAAGGCTAACTAAAAAAATAAAAACTAAAGTATTAAAATTCTTAAGATTTGTGAATGTTATCTTATGCAAAAAAATGACACAATATTCTGATAATTTACTCATAATTAGAGTACTGTGGTATTTGCTGAATATTTAATTCCCATGTTTATGAGAAACTTTGAGAATTTAAACCATCCAATGAGAGGGAGACTAGATAATAGAGGCCTTGAACTGTGCATATAAAATGCTACTAAAGGATTCTAAGAATATATATATTGACATCATAACTGTGAACATGAGAAAGGGGAATGTGAAAAAACGTGCAGAATCAATGGTACCTGTTTCTGAATCTTAAAGTTGTATTATTATGAAGAACTACAAGTAGTAAGAAATACTATCATCAAAAACCCATACTGAGCAAAGATGGAAACGTAGATTCAATATTAGGAAAATCATTATATCAAGGGGCGCCTGACAGTTGAAAAGGCTTTTTATGTGAGACAGAGTATTCTCTCCTATGAAAGTGTTCAAACAGCAATCAGGTGATTTTTTCCTTTCCCACCTCCATTGTCTGCCAGATCAGAGAAGTTATAGAAATGATTCCTTCATTGGTTGGTGACTCATTTACCAATTCAATCAATAGCAATTCAGTAGATGTTGGAACTGATTCATCAATAAATATGTCTTAGTGGAGTTCTCTCATATATTAATAGACTGTGATAAGTGCTAGGATATAGATAAAAAATTTACGATAAATTGTAACTGAGTAAAAGTGAATCCTTCACAGAAGTCTTAGTGTTAGATCCCTGTTTCAAAGAGCATGGAATAACTTCTTTTATTCTCTCCAACTCTATGATTCTTTGATTTTATGATTCAATAACTTGAACTTTATATCATATTTTGACAAGTTGTTTATATTGTATTTATAAAAAGGTTAGTAGCTATAGCTATTATTTCTAGATTTTTCTTCTTAATGAATTAGTATTATCAGTCTCAAAGGAATGTCAAAGAAAAGAGAGAGAAGACACAAATTACCTATGACAGGAATGAAACAGGGGATATCATAGACCCTATGGATATTAAAAGGATGATATAAGAATACTATTAATAACTCTAATGCATTAAATTGACAACTTCTATGAAATGGACCTATTCCTTGCAAAGAACAAACACAAAATGATTTGAGCAGCTTTATAACTTTTAAGGAAACGGAACTCATAATTTTAAAATTCCTGAAAAGAAATCTCCAGGCTCAGATAGTCTCACTGGAGATTTCTACCAAATCTTTAAGGCACACAGATCAGAAAGGAAGACATAAAACTGTCCCAATTTTCAGATGACATGACTGTCAACATAGAAAATCTAAGGAATGTATTATAAAAGTTTGAGAACTAATACATGACTCAGCAAGGTTGCAGGACACATGATCCACATATAAAATTAACTGTGTTTTTATATACCATCATTGAATATGTAGAAACCAAAATTTAAAATATAATATCATTTATAATCCCTTAAAAAATGAAATACTTAGGTGTAAATCTTATAAAATATGTACAGGACTTGTAAGCCAAAAACTGCAAAACACAGGTGAAAAGAAATCAAAGTCTAAATAATGGAGAGACAAACTGCTCATGGGTTGGAAGACATCCTATTAAAGATGTTATTTCTCCCAAACTGATATATGTATTTAATAAAATTCTTGTCAAAGTTACATCACTTTTTTTGGTAGATATAGAGATGATTTTTTTTTAAATGTGAAAGCAAAGCCAAAGGAACTGGAATAACTAAGGCTATTTAGTTGAAAAAGAAAAATAAACTAGAAGGACACTCTCTACCTAAGTTTAAGATTTATTATAAAGCTTTAATTTTCAAGACTGTGTGGGACTGATGAAGGAACAGACACTTGGATCAATGGAACAGAACCAAAACAGCTTCACATAAGCACAACCAACTAACATTTGACAAAGATGCAGATGCAGTTAAATGAGGGGAGGACAGCTTTGTTAATGGTGATGAAGCAACTGGATAACTATTGGCAAAAAAAAAAAAATGACCCAAACCTCACACCTTATACAAAAATTAACAAAATGGAGCATACACTTAAATGTAAAATATAATACTATGCAACTTTTAGAAGGAAAAATAGAAGAAAATCTGGGACCTAGAACTCAGTGAAGTGTTTTTGACCGTGATATCAAAAGCATGATCCCTAAAAGGAAAGATCAATAAACTGGACTTCATCAAAATTACTCTTTCCCTGTAAAGAGAATGTAAAGATAATCTAAAGCCTATTAGAAAATTTGCCACTCACACATCTGCCAAAGGACTTATATCGATAATATATGAAGAACTCTCAAAACTCAACAGTCTGAAAAATTCTGATTAGAAAATGGGCAGAAGACATGAAGAAACATTTCACCAAAGAGGATATACAGATAACAAAGAAACACATGATAAGATGTTCAACACCACTAGCTATCAGGGAAAACGCAAATTAAGACCCCGATGAGATATTATCCTATACCTATAAGAAGAGCAATAATAAAAATAAAATAGTTACAATACCAAATGCTCGCAAGGATGTGGACAAACTGGATTTCTCAAACATTGTTGGTGGTAACATAAAATGGCATAACCACTCTGGAAAACAGTACTATGGTATGTTACATCCATGCATGGAATATGAGTCAGCAATAAAAAGGAACAAATGATTTACACACACAACAACTTGGATGGGTCTCAAGGAGGTTATGCTGAATGAAAAAAAGACAGTCTCAAAAGGTCACAAACTGCATTTACATATTTATATAACTTTCTCAAAATTACGAACTATACGGACGGAGAACAAAATAGTGGTTTCCCAAGGTTAGGGATGGTGAGACTAAATGTAATTATAAAGGAATAGCTTAGGGAAGATTTTGGTGGAGACAGAATATTTGATTGTAGTGTGATGATTACACGAGTTTTCACATATAATAAAATGCCATACAACTATACACACATATTGAACCATATTGTTTCCTGGTTTTGATATTATACTATACTATAAAATGTAACCACTGAGGGAAACTACATGAAGGGTACACAGAATTTCTCTGTACTATCTTTGTAACTTCCTATGAACCCACAATTATTTCAAAATTCAAAAAATTAATGTCATGTGCCAATTATTATTGCATGACATCATCAGGAAATTGTGATACAGTGATTTCCTTTGTATTGCCTTATTCTATGAAGTAATAATAATAAATTCTGTAAACAATACTTTCCAAACTGTTTCACAGAACAATTGTTCTATAAGGAGTATACTTATTTCCATGTA
Organism: Balaenoptera borealis; assembly: GCF_965194805.1. NCBI lineage: Eukaryota > Metazoa > Chordata > Mammalia > Artiodactyla > Balaenopteridae > Balaenoptera > Balaenoptera borealis. The sequence continues at coordinate 169,327,392 of NC_138866.1, read as the reverse complement.
AAAAAAAGAGTTTGCGGGTAATTTGGAAAAATCCTACTTATAATACCAGGTTTTCAAAATTTCTCATAATTTTTTCTTCAGTGGTGACTACCTGATTTCATAATTCTGAAAATATTACCCTAATGCATGTCACTTTACAACACTGAGTTCATGAGAAAGGGATCAGTGTTGATAATCTTGGAAAAGACAGTGAAAGCTTTCTAAGCCTCAGTCACTAGGCTACAGCCTGCAAATAATGAATTCCTGAAGCTTAGGACAGCAGATCCTTCACAGGAAGCCTGGTTTATTAACATTATGATACCTGACCTACTTTTGAACATAATTTCCTAAAGAAAACAAAAGCTATTCATAGTGCATGATTAATAAAGTCTCTGAAAATACACTAGTTGTTTTCAAGGTGATGTAAAAATCCATGCTGGGATTAGTATTTAAATACCCTAACTAAATTATTTCCCCCTCACCCATCCAAAAGTGCTTTGTACTTATTCTAACTCCCATTCGCAAGGTGAATGTTTATGTACCTATTTCTCTAACTAGACAAGAAGCTCCACAATTCTTCAGGTAATATCTTATTTTTCTTTGTTTTTGCTCCAGGGCCACTTATATTAGAGATGCCCAATGTTTAACCAAATAAACAAATGTCCAGTATGCAAGGCTAGGTCAGGTTGGTGTACACTGGTGCCAGTAGAGTCCCACAGAGGCACTCTACACCTTTAAATTCATTTTTTGCCACAACTGAGCACAAATTCTGATATGCTAAAAAGTTTTAGATGGAGCACTGGATATGGTGTAGAAGTAACAGCTATAATATAACCTTACTGTGAGTAAAAAGTCACATATATATCATAGCATCAAACAATAGCCCATTCTCCCCCCAAAATTCATCAGTTTACTTGAAACAGAGAGAATTCTGCTATAACAAATGAGAAAGGGTAGTCAGGATGTAAATGAGTCAACTCAAATGTGTCCTGAAGGATAACTGTTTAGGTGAATTACAGTTATACATTCATAGAAATCAAAGGAAATTGTTAGTGATGTGGTGATAATATAGAAAGGACCGTGTTTAAATTATTGCTGACCTTTTAAATGTTTTTTGAATTTTTAAAAAATTCATTCAAATACATCAAATATCACTTGGCTCAAATCCATTATTTTTTCCATCTTTTTTGTTTGTTTGTTTTTTAACATCTTTATTGGAGTATAATTGCTTTACAATGTTGTGTTAGTTTCTGCTGTAAAGTGAATCAGCTATATGTATGCATATATCCCCATATCCCCTTCCATCTTTATTTAAATATCAATTTCTCAGTGAGAACTTTTCTGATGGCCCTATTTAAAACTATAACCACCACTCCAAGCGTCTTCTTTCTCACTTTTCCCTATTTTACTTTTTGCCAGAGCACTTATCATTATGAAATATGCTGTGTTATTTTACTTACTCTGTTTTGTCTGTGTCCCCTTCCACTACCACCAAACATAATGCAAGCTCCATGAGAGCAGGAAATTTGTCTGTACTGTCCACAGCATTATTCTTAGTAACTAGAACAAACCCTCGCACATAGTAGATGCTCAATAAATATTTGCCGAATAAATGCATAAATGTCAATTCTTTAAAACTTCTTAAAATTGCCAATAAATTATATCAGGCAATTAAATACATACGTAGGCATTAAATTTTGACTTAACTATAAATGGTTCAATTAAATTCATTAAGAAAATATACACAGAATCATTTTTAATATTTAAAAAGCTAATTATTGCCCCTATTAATATCCTGATATATTTGTATATGTCAATAAGGAAACAACGAATAAAATAAGAGCTCTTCCTTCTTACCAGAAAACTTTTTCAAATGTTTGTATTGTTTAGATGATCGCTTCTCAAATTTTAGTGCACATATACTTGTTAAAATGCAGTTTATGATTAAGTCTAGGGTGGGGCCTGACTTCTGACAAAAATGCTGTTTGTCTCTAGACCAAGATTTGAGTAACTGAGTTTAGATAATTTTCAGCAGTGTTAAACTGCACATTGATGTAACATTAAAAAATGATATTTTTAAAAACATTCATCCAATAGGAAAAAATGTGTTTAAAAATATTTGTAATGACTTTAGCAAGGTTACTATAAGTAACTGAGTATAAGAGTTTGATTTATTGTTAATCACGTGTTCTTTCACCAAGAGGGAACCCTAATGTAAACTATGGACTGTGGTGATAATGACATCTCCCGTGTAACAAATCACCACTCTGGTGGGGGACATGATAGTCTGGTGGGGCTGTGCATGTGTGGGGATTAAGTTCTGCTGTGAACATACAACTCCTTTAAAAAATAAATTCTATTGAAAAATTTAAAAGACAGCCTCCAGAATGAGACAAGATATTTGCAAATCATACATACGATAAGGGCTTAATATCCAGAATATATAAATAACTCTTACAACTCTACAATAAAAAACACACAATCCTGTAAAGAAAAGCGCAAAGAACTTTGACAGTTCTCCAAAGAACATACACAAATGGCCAATAAGCACAAGAAAAGATGATTAACATTATAGTCATTAGGGAAGGACAAATCAAAACCACAATGAGATTCTACTTCATACACACTAGGATGGCTATAATTTAAAAAAAAAGAAAGAAAGAAAGAAAGAAAATAACAAGTATTGGCTAAGTCCCAGATCTCCTTCAAGAATTTGCCCAGGAGGGGGAATTAGATGAAGGGAGTCCAAAGGTACACACTTCCAGCTATAAGATAAATAAGCACTAGGGCTGTAATGTACAACATGATGACTATAGTTAGCACTGCTGTATGGTATATTTGAAAGAGATTAGATCCTAAGAGTCCTCATTTCAAGGGAAAAAACATTTTTTTCCTCTTTTTATTTTTTTGTACCTATATGAGAAAATGGATGTTAATGGATTACCACTAAACTTATTGTGGTAATCATTTCGCAATATAAATAAGTCACAATGATGTATACCTTAAACTTATACAGGGCTGTATGTTAATCATATCTCAGTAAAGCTGTGGGGGGGGAATAAATAAGTAAAATGAAAAAAAATTGTTTAAATATCTTTCATCAGGCCTATCCTCATCAAGCTCCCTAATATTGCTATTTGCTCTCCCTCCATTTTTCATCTCCTTTAACTTATTCTGTATTTTCTCATAGAAAATGTATCACTTATCACCTTCTGACAAACTCTGTAATATACATATACACAAACACACACACATGGATATTCTGTGTGTGTGTATGTGTGTGTGTGTAGAGGGAGAGAGAATATTTTCTGTTTAACACAGGAGAATGGGTAATATGATTTTTGTCTGTTTCATTTATGGATGTACACTAGATGTCTCAAACACTGCTTGACATATACCTTTTCAGTAAATATATGTTAAATTAATTTGATATTTTTGTCTTCTCAATTTCTCTTGATCATTCTTGACAGGGTCTTGAAAATGTTATCAGTCTTTCCAAATCCTCTCTCTCTGACATTTGTGTTCTATTCCATTAATTTGTATTATCAGCTAATTAATTTCTTTGGTAAGGATTTAAGTATATAAATTTTTCACTACGCATTTTCTTAACTAAATACCACAGGTTTTTTAATGCACTATTATTATTATTATTTATTTAAAACATTTTCTAATTTTACTGTAATTTTTTTGGTGGGGAGATGGGTTATTAAAAGTGTCTTCTAACTAACAGGGAATTTTCTAGCTTTTGTCTTACAACTGATTTCCAGCCTAATTCAAAAGATGTAATCCATGTCACTTTAATCCATTTAAAATTAATGAAGTTTGCTTAGTGCTTAATAACATATATTCTGTGTGTACTTGAAATAGATGTCTGCAGTTGGGAAATACAGTATTACATGTGCCCATTAGGTTCAGATTCCTTACTAATTATTCTGGTCAAATATCCTGCATCCTTACTAATCACAGTGCAGAATTAAATTATTTTGAGCATGCCTGAGATACTCTTGTGTATCACCAATAAATATGCTAATTGGAAAGTACAGAGAAACAAAAATATGATTGTTTGCCAAAGGAGCCTCTATACCAATGGCAAAATATGTTCAACTAAGATTTCAGATTTCTCAGATACACAAATCACTTTCTTTTTGACTATGTCCTATATTTTAGCTATATTTATATTATAAAGCAAAAAAAAAAAAAACCAGTTTAATGTTTCTGCCAAATCTTGCTTTCAGAGCCTATATTGGTCTACAGAAAATTAAAGCCACAGGTACTTTTGTTTTATAAAGGATTATTTTCTTTTCCTTTGTCAGAGACAGTCTATGCCTTTACAAAGAGCTCAGCAGTTTCATTCTTTCTTCTATTCCTAGGTGGTGTATTTATACCAAATGATATTTTAGACGTTTTTTTAGAGTTGTGATACATGTTCAGCCTTTACTAAGACTTCTCACAAAAAAAAAAAAAAAAAAACCCAAAACAAACAAAAAAAACCTCACACAAGTTCCAAAGATCATGAAACGTAAGCCTAAATTCTTGGTTGGTTGTCAGCCAAACTTCTGAGATCAGTTGCTATGGTGATTTTTTTTTTAAGTTTTTCTTCCTATTCTTCTGGGTCTAATTAAACATCAAAGTTTATAGTATATGCAGGAAAAATAACAGCACTCATAATTCATATAGCAGGTTCTAGCCACTCTATAATTAAAACATTTAAAACCATTAACATAGGAATACAATTGAATTTTTAAATACATAATAAAATAAGCAGTGTTATATAAAAATAAATCATATTCATGTAATAAGAACCAATATTAAAATGTGGGTTACTTTTAAGGTTTGTTCTAACTTTTTTGTTGTTTATTTGTTCTAAGGAGCTGAAAAATTTTTCTTCTTCTTATATAATATCTGGAACTAATTCATCTCTCTTGCTCCAGTATTACTGATATCACAGCCCCATTCAAATGTTACAGTGATTTGGTAATCAGTTCACCAGAAAGCACCTTCTGATAAAACTTTCCCTCCAAGGGCTTGTAATTACTTTTGTCTTTATTTTCCATACAAAAGAACTACCAAGACAATAAATTTCAGTACATTTCTCTGACCTTCTTAGTATATTAGTATACCCTCCCAAATACAGATAGAGGATTCCTAGAAATATTCGCAAAGTTATTATCTAAATACAAAGAGTTCAAGGAAAATTTAGCCAGAAATAAAATACTTTAAACACTGAAAAAATTGCATTAAATCACATCTTGGGAAAGAGATAAGTTGGCAACATGACAAATAAAATTCAAAAGCATAATATCTGTTCTGTTCGACTGATAACCTAATAGATTTGTGAGATACTCAAATGAAAATGGCAATGAAGAAAATGTAAAAGCATTTGATGCAGAAAATAACTAAAAACTCAGCAAAAATATTCATAAGATAAAGGTAAAAATTAATACAGAATACAAGATTAGTCAAACAGTTTTGCTTGGTTCATATAATAGTAATAATTGATATTATAAGATATAATCCACACTTGAAGAAACAAATAGTTATTGGATATACACAGGATTTCTACATCTACAACTTTTTTGGTTTTCCTAAGATTCAGTTGTACACAGAGGTGGTATGGTAGCTTGGGCAAAGCAGTGAATCATAAATCAGAGTACTTGGAAACTAGGATCAACTCTGTCAGTACCAGTTTTATGAAATTTGACCAAATCTTAGCCACTCTTGTTCAGCAGCTTTATCCATGGAATGCACTAATAATATCTGCCCCACTTACCTGTCGGGTTTCTGTGAAGATCAAGTGGAGATTAGTAGATAGAAGAGCTTTGAAAGTTAAAAGTTCTACGTAAATGTGAGCTCTTATTATACTGACGTTGTTCTTGTGATTCCAGATTTGGTTTCAAGAGGCAAAAAAGAGATCAAACTGTAATACGCTAGCTCAGAAATTATTGGTAATAGTGGAATAATTTGTCAACCTTAATTCTGACAATTTGTATTCACCTCATTTGCAATGAAATGAGGCAACAATGCACTGTGTTCCATGATTTTACAGACTTCCCTGAATGAGCACATATGGCCCATTTAGCTAAGGATATTTTAATAGGTGCCGTTTATTATGATCTCTTGTAACAATATTACACAGCTGATATGTATTTCCCTTAGGAGATCACATTGTCTATTTTATACATTATCTGGATATTGATTTTTTTGTTTTTTTAGCCACTTATCCCAGCTCATAATTGACCCAAGGGAATGACAACTCCCTGAAATCTGTCAAAGCACAAAGGCTTGTCAACCTTGCATGAGTTGCCGTTGATGGACGTTTTGCTTGCCTTCTTTCCCAAAATTTATTTCATATGGAAAATACTTGTTTGCATTCTGTTTGTCTTTGAAGACACCTGCTTTCCAGTTAATCTCCAATTCTTCACATACAAACAGAAAGCCATTGATTAGTTTTAAATGACTTTCGGTTGTAAATTAAGTATTGAGAGGGAGAAAGGAATGTATTTAAGTGGTTAAATCACCTTACCTGCCTTGGCTGCTGAGTTATATATACTCTGTATTTTTCATCAATGAACCCATTGCACAGAGGAAGGTTGTGGGAGACAAAGGCAAAAGTAAGGAGACAGAACACTTCCACTCACCACAGATGAAAGGAGTCTCATCTGAATTATCAGCACAATCGTTCACAAAATCACACAGCTTGTCCCTGGCAATGCAGTGCTTGTTCGCGCATGTGAATTCTTGAGCCGTACACGTTCTGTCTGCGCTAAGTAGGGGGGAACAATCTTGAAAGGAAATATCATCCACTGCTACATCTCCTATGTAACTGATACCACGTTTTGCCCTGAAGACAATCTTTAAAAAAAAAAAAAAAAGCCAATATCAGTTGACTCGTCCATCAAGAATTCAAAACTTGGGGCAAACAGTAAATACAGTACAGAACTTAAGGGCTTGAATCTGATAAAAATGACCCCGTAATCACTACGATGAAACTGACCCAGGAAGTTTGAGGGATATCGAAGAGCTCTACCACACTCAACAGGCAAAGAATGTGGGAGTGGCAACACCACTGTCTCTTGTCTAGATGTTTAGGATACAGGGCCTAAGAAACCTACCACTGCAGCCTCTGCAACTCGCAGACCCCAAACAAGACCTGCTCACTGCTGACAGCCCCATCACACGTGGAAGCAGGAGGTCAACCAGGTGACGGAATGCACCAAGAGACAGAAGATGCAAGCATACCTTTTACTTTATTTCATCCGCTTCTTGCCATTCCTCTGATACGTTCAACTCAACTATTTGAAACCAAAAACATGTCTAACCTCAAAACTATGAATTTTTTAAATTGGCCACATCTTTGGACTTGAAATGATTGTGATTTGCCTTTGATTAATGTATGTGATGAATGAAATTCTCCTGTGTGCCACTGCTGGACAGTGAGATCCCACTTCTACAGACTTTGATAGAATTGATGAAAAATAGTCACAGGACTCACTAAAGTTTCCAAAGTGAAACTAATTCAGACAGCTTCTATTGAATTTGTCTGCAAGCTAAATATGTATTTGTGTGTTAACATAAGAAATATTCATATATTTTAAAGTAAATTTAGGACAATTAGAGATGTGTTAACAAGAAATACCTATTTACCTCCATGATTTTTATACAGAATAGTTATTGTCATCAAACTCCCAAACATCTTTTTACCAAATCTAAACAACTATTTTTCTTGAAAGAAGTAATTAGTTTTTCCTTAAGATGTGTTATGCTTTTATACTATTGTATGAAAACCTAGTTGTTTTCCTTTTAAGATGAGAGAATAGAATAACTGAAAATCATGCCTTTCACATTATTTTAAAAAAGCAAATAAACGTACAATTTTTATATAAATTCATGTATCAAATTTACATAAAAGGCATACTTTTTTTTTTTTCTTCAGAACAGATGTGCTAGAAAAGAAAAATAAATTTGTAAGATAGATTAAGAGCTTGGATGTGATTAAGACGAGGTGAAACTAGAAAGAATAATGACTACAACTCTTTTATAAGAAAATTGAGCCCAAGAAAAACATGGATACACAAATTGAAAAAGGTACTGTATTATCTGGATATATCTGAACATTTAATTTAAATCTGTGCGGCAATGCTCTGTGATTAAGAAATCAGATAATCCAATGCCACACGATGTTGGTTAAGATTCCATAGATTTTAATACTGAACGTGATTAAACTTTTTTTCAAGAGCAATTATGATATATTTTTTTCCGGTAAAATAAAAGCTGGGTCAATCATTTTGTAAAATTTAGGAAGCAATAGAGCATAGCATTTGTATTATGGACTTGTAGATGACCTGCCTGTGTTTAAAGCGTATCACTGCCATTGTAGTTATATAAGTAGGGCAAGTTACCCAAGCTCTAGGTATTTCTGTGCCTAATCTATAAAATGCAGGTAATAAAGGTAGGTACCTCATACAGTTACAGGAGTAAATTTTTTGTTCATAGAACAGAACTTAGCACTTAGTAAGTGCCAGGTATGTGATTGCTCTAGTTATAAAAATTATTATAATTAAATGTTATGTTTAAATTGGGGGTTCCCAAATATAACTCTGAAAACTACCCAATGCTGTATACTTTTACTCAAGGGTTAAAGGCACTCATGTTTCTGAGGCTAAAGGGACTGATACTGTAAAAATGGAAGAACCATGGATAGTATGTGTGTCTCACCACTATTTCTCCAGTGCGTAGTAATATGCTTGCACATAGTAGGTTCTTGATATGTTTTTACTGAAGGAATGAATGAATCACATTAAACATCAAATATTCAGAAACCATTAATATTTCATTTTAAGATTCAAACAACATGGGCATATTTCTCTTCAAATTTCAATATGTGAAAAATTAAATTTCAGAAAGGCTAAATTAATAATTGATTCCTCTGCTTAAATCCCTCTTAATGTTGTTTTGAACATGCTTTTACCGTGCAAATATTCTACTTGCACAGGCTACTTAAGAATTCACTGCCCGAAGTGGAAGCCGATGCCTGGCAGCAGCACAGCCTTCTGCACGTTCTTGCTGATGATTCTTCTTCCCTCAGTTAAAAGGTCTTGGAGGTTAAACAGGTGGAATCCTCTTAATGATAAATTTCGTACTGTGCAAGGCCACTAAATTGCTGTCCAATCTTTTCTTCTTCAGGTTGAACTTAGTTCTTATCCATTTCCTAAATTATCTACAAATGACCCATAAGAAAACTGGGTCCCAGCAAGAGGTCAAAAATATATGGGATTTATTATAGCTAACATTCTAAGAAATTGGGGATAATGTTGTATCAGTGCCTTTAAACAGCTGTATCTGGCCTGTGCTTCCAGTGGAGTTGAAAGGGGCTGATCTATCAGATATGGCATGTGATTGTAGATACAGTTACTGAATATTCACAGCTGATTTGGTTACTCTCGCTACATATTGCATTTCCAGTCCTCTGTATAATTAGTAAAGATATTATACCTTGTATCTATAGATAAGTGGCTCTAAATTCAAGGAATTAAGCCCTGTGCTGTTATGACTAAGAAAAAATGTTCTCCGACATAAATGGCTCTGGATTCCCACTCTCCCTTATCTAATCTTAAATCTTAATAGCTAAGCTTTACCTTCCAATAAACACCCCTTCTGCCAAAAACAAAACAAAACAAAACAAACAAAAACTCCAAAAGCAAAAAACACACACATCCATGGAGCTCCTGTTTTCCTGATAATCCATAAAAAAATAAAATTCACACTAAATATTTTGGCACATAATTACTTTCAGTTTAAACCTTTTATTCTATGTATTACTTGTTCTTTTCCTTTATTTTTAGGTCTTATCCTCCTAATATTATTGCAATCTACATGAAGACAAATACAGCATCACCCAATTTTGTGCCTCTGAAAATATTTTTCAGTCAAGTAAATCTGTTTTCTCTAATAAGGTTCAACAATATAGTGTGCTTTCAAAGGTCTCTTTAATTGGGTTTGAAATAAACTAATGTAATTACTCTGCAGTCTCTGAGAATATATTTGCAAAATAGTGGGAGGTGTTCTTAATATGTAGGAGGCTGATTGTGGAGGCAGGAGATGGTTGTCACTAAAATGAGATGTTCCTAGAAAAATGGTTGCCTCTTTGGGAAAAAAAATTAGGGCATTTCAGAACTGCAAATTCCTTATGGAAAATGCTGTATGGAGTGGTAAACGTTCATACAGCACATCAGAAAGGGAAAGAGAGACAAGAAGACAAGGGGTAGAGGAAATAAATTAAAATTAAAGAATCAACAAAACTCAATCATCACCTAAATACTTGGATTACAAACCTGTATATGGGAATGAACGCCTAAAAACACCTCTATTTTTTTCCACTGTGCACCTTGCTGTCCTCTTTGAGCCCACAGTTTAGAAGTAACATTGTCTTTCTTGCTGAGTACCTGCAGAGATAAATCAAGTAAGAAGTGTTGAAATATTTTACCTTGACAAATTCTAAACATGTAGAATTCTCCCAGTAATTTTTTTTCACTTTAATATCAACATGAATCCCTGAGAGAAAAGCTCAGACATTTTTCATTAGATGTCTTTGTTTTCTAGAACAGCACTGTGCCCCCAGGGTACCTCATGAGCTTTGTGTAATAAAGTTGTGCATGAATATCTGTCAGTCAAGTCTGAAGTTATCTGGGCACCATTGGATTAAGAACTCTTAACTACCTTAGTTTTTAAAAATCTGACAGCAAGAACAATTGGAAGTCTCAATATTAAATAATATTCATGTAGTCACATGAAAAGCACAGAATTATTTACTAAACACACTTTTGAGAATGACATTAGGTTCAGTGGGGATGGTGATGTTACAATGGGAGTCCATTCAATTCCAACAGCACATATGGGTGATGTGAGTGGGCACGTACTCATCTAAGCCAGCAAGAGCTCCCCACCCAACAAACTCTCACCAGTACTACTGGACCCTCATTCTAAAGGGAAATTGAGACTCATCTCAGCAGACAAATTATAATGGCTCCTCTTTTAGAATGACACAAAATGAGCCATCAAGAAAGTAATTAAATAGGGAAGAGCAGTAGAGTTCCACATTTTAAAATAACTGACTTAGATAATGTATTTAATTATTTCACAACACTAATTTTTAACAATACAATGTGTATAACTAATTCATGACTCACATAAAGGGTTTGGGGAGATTTTGACTTTTGAAAGTGAAGGTAAATTTGAATGCTTTCATGATCAGTTTTTTAAAAATTAGATGCAAATGGTTATTTTTATAGAGCTAGAGTTTCTAGAGTCATATAAAAAGTCGTATGTGGCTAGCAAAGATGTCACTAAATTCTTGAATTCAAGTCGAATCAACATATTATTAAAGTCAAGAAAATAGAATTTCTAAAAAATATAAAAATCATTTTTGAAGGATACTAAAAAGAATGTATAGGAATTAGATCTTCTTTGTATGAATACTGCTCTATACACAAACCACTAAGGAAAACTGTGTTCATGCAACATAGTAATGCAACATTTAATGTTATTTTACTCAGCTGTGCACAAAATAAGGCTCATATGTATTACCATTTTAATTATTTGATAATTAACTACTTATAAAATTTTAAGGTTGTTTTATAATTTTTCATCTACTAACACAAAATCTTATTCTGAAAAAATGAAAGCCTATTTCAGATAATTAATCTCAACCACAAAATACACCTGGTAAGTAATTCTCATTTTTCTGATGCAAACCCTGTAGTTAGCTGTATTGATTGTTTTGTCTAAAACCATTTTTAAAAACTCAATGCGACACAAATGGTAAATTGCCACATCAATCCACAAGACTACTTGGATGCTTTCAGATTATTAAACATACACACATACATATACACAAACAAGTTTACTCTTAAACTGTTTTTGGTGAGAAGTCTCACCTATAATAAATAAAACTATTCTTCCAAAATTGCTTTATAAATTTAACATGTTTCCAATAAAAAAAAGTAACAGCATTTTTAAAATAAGATATGTTTATCTAATTTGGGGAGGAAAATAATATTTAATATGGCCAGGAAAATCCTAGAATAAGACAGTTAAAAAATGAGAAAAAATACCTAATATTAAAATTACATCAAGCTACTAGGAAAGAAGTGGTTAAGCAGCTGATCTGCAGTCGATTTCTATTTATTGGGGAAAAATAAAGCAGGTAGCCCAAGTGTAATCTCTTTGCAAATATACTAAACATAGACTTCTTGGAAAACAAATTAATGCTATTTGACAGGGGGAGAGACCTTATCTATGGCTGCTTTTGGAGAGATATCCCTGGTCTAAAACTGCTCATGTAAACAATTCTGAAATCTGGGGATTTATTTTTCAGACATGGCTTCTTGGAAAATGTCATGTAAGCTATGACACAGAGTATAAACGGAGATGCTTCAAAATTGAGTTGGCTTCTCTGTGTAAACGATGTGTCTATACATATACTTACAAACCTTATCTATTATATAAGGCATGTCTAATAGGGGAAGACAGGATCTAGGGGATCTGCATTAAAATTGCAGAACCTCTTTCTGTTTTGTCCATATAACTTGGTCGTCCAAAAGAAACCAGGACCCCATGGAAAATAGTTACCTCCAGGGATGGAACAGGATAACAAAAAGATGAGTCTGGAACATCTTCTTGGCCAGAAAGAAAGGAAATGATCAAAGAATGATTGGACTTGTCAAAGAGACATAGAAATCAGTTTAAAGGGTCTCCTATAACTGTATCTGGGACAACTTAAGAACCAATAAATAGTAATAATGTTGACAACAAATTGGATAAAATAGGAATCCATGAGTCCACACTGATATAAATCAATAAATGGAGAATTTTTTTAACAAGAGAAAACCAACCTACAAATGTAGACAGACTAATGGAGTTAGACACAAATAGGCAATCATCATAGTAAAATTAATGTGGCAAAAAATACTAAAGGAAGCAAAAATTAGTGGGTATAATTGAGTTGAGATCAGGATTTTACATACTCTCAAAATATCTCATCGCAAAATATTTATTGATAACAAAGGGAACAAAAGTACTGAGAACAATAGACATCATGTACTAACCAATGGGATGCAATAAAAAGAATACAATATTGGTGATATTACAGGGGGAAGAAATGCTTAACATTGAACAAATCCAATTTGAAGGACATTTCACAAAATGACTGGATATAACCTTTAAAAGTATCAAGATCATAAAGTTTAGGGGAAATGAAGGAATTACTTCAGTTTTAAAGACACTAGGGACTTCCCTGGTGGCATGGTGGTTAAGAATCCACCTGCCAATGCAGGGGACACGGGTTCCATCCCTGGTCCGAGAAGATCCCACATGCCACGGAGCAACTAAGCCCATGTGCCACAACTACTGAGCCTGAGCTCTAGAGCCTGCGAGCCACAACTACTGAGCCCACGTGCCACAACGACTGAAGCCTGCGTGCCTAGAGCCTGTGCCCCACAACGAGAAGCCACCGCAATAAGAAGCCCGTGCACCGTAACGAAGAGTAGCCCCCCTGCTCGCCACAGCTAGAGAAAGCCCGCACGCAGCAACAAAGACCCAACGCAGCCAAAAATAAAATAAAAATAAATATATAAAAAATAAAAAATAAAAAAATAAAGACACTAGAAAGAAGTAACAGTGGAGTGTGATAAGTAATTCTGTATTGAACTCAATTTTTCCTATAAAAGATGTTATTGGGACAATGGGCAAAAAACAGAATCTCTGAGTGAAAGGTAGAATGCAGTTGTCTGTGAGATTCTTGCAACCTTTTGTGAGTATGAAATAATTTAATTTCTTTTTTTTTTTTTTTTTTACAAAAAAACAATTTGAAAGAGAATATTGGAGAATGTAGCACCACTATATCAAAGACAGCAAGAAGGCACATCCGAATATCACCAAAATGTGTATATTCATTTGATTGTGTTATTCTCAGAATACTGATACTGAAACCTATATGACATATTTCAAGGGTAAAACAGTGTTGCATAGAAGCTGCAACCTCAGAATAAAGACCATAATCATAAATAGAATAGTTTAAAGAAATCCTATTAGCCATTCAGGTCCAATTCTACTAAAGCTTTTTTTCAATCATACTGTTTTCAAACCAGTGAAGTGTTGATAACTGCCCATTTTCATTTATTAGCAGACTACATATTTTAATAACACTAAATTATACAATATGAATTTTTGTAGAAGAAATTCAGAAAATGCAATTGCCTAAGCAGTACCTGGAGAGAACCAACTGTGGCACCATTCATATGAGTCCAGAACACCAGGGTACATTTTGGTCCCGTGCGTGAAATAACAGGAGTGAGGATGTCAGCCATGTCACCAAACTTTCCATTTGAGCTATCAGCATACAGGTACCAGCCATCTGTGGTATTTCTGAGGAAAAAATGATGCATTTATCAGGTAAAAAAAGAAAATCATAAAATACAGTTTGTCATTAACCATAGTTTAGTGTTCTAAAATTTGTCCTAAAAGTATAACAACGTTTTTAGAACAATGGTGATGCATAAATAATTCTACTATTTTGATTTTGAATCCATGTGTCCATTGGTACAATGTACAAAAATTATGGTAAAGGTTGAAATCATTAGGCCTAATATGTAATAACTTGGTTGATTTTTTTTATAATAATACTGCTGATACTCTGATCAGTTTTGTAGAGTTTTTTTATGTGGGTAAAATGAGACATTGAAGCATTGAATACATTTAGAAGAGGCATAAAAAGAACAAAAATATAAATAATTAAAGTATGAAAAAGAGAAAGGAAACTGTCTTGGAGTTCTACTCACTGGTCTAAAAGGCTTTCAGGTTCAAATTTATTTTATCTATTAATTTAAGTCAGTTTTACTTAAACATATTTTAATAAGCAGGTAGATAACCTTTTAATGTTGTTTTAAGTAAAGAAGGGTATTTATTGGTTCACATAACTGAAAAGTACAGGGGATACACTAGCTTCAGGCACAGTTGGATCCAGGGGCACAAACACTGTTATCAGGACTCAAGTCTCTCCATCATTTGGCTTAAGTGGGTAGATAATTTTTAGTGTTTCTTTTTTTTCCCCTAGTTCCAAACCAGAGAGGGAAAAAAATGATGGAAACACTTAAATATCAATGTAATCTTGCCAATAAGGGATAGAGTTTATGCCCCCACTTTAATTACCAATTCAAAAAAGAGACAATAAAACATTAAAGACATGTTATGTAACACACAGCTTTTCAAAATATTAAATAAGGAAGTGATTCCTCAAAATTTGGACATTCTGGCACTCTTTAATTTCTTTAATTATATTTCACCCCACTTTTTCACCACATGTGATACTAGTACTTGCTACTTATTAAAACCATTTTGAAAGTTTTATCATTTTTTTTTGAGGAACGACATGAATCATTAATAGAAAATAGATGGAGAGAAAGAGAGAGGTATTCACTCAGTCACCACGTATTTATTGAGTCAGTCTTTCCAGTGTTACTTGTCCAAGGCACTGGGAATGTGCTGTGGGCAAAAGACATGGCAGGGTTGGCCTCTGACCTCAGCACTTACTAGATGGGCAACATTAGGCAGGTTATTCAACCTCTCTGAACCTATCGGTTTCTTCATTTATAAAACAGGATAGCTCCATGTTATTACTAGGAATTAGAAATAAAATAAGTGGACTTTCTATCACAGTACTGGCCCATCTTATATATTTAATAAATGGTAGTTGTGATTTGTGGTTATGTTTATGTCATTAGTTGCTGCTAATAAAGAATTTAGTGCCCTGTGAACTACACAGGGTATGAATTAAGACTGCTTTTAAGAGCTAGGATTATTATATTAATTTGTCTGAATTGTGTATCAATGAATAAAAAGTTCCAGCTTTGTTCCTTGTGTGTGTTTAATATCCCAGGACCCCACAGATGCTGAGAACAAAGATGAATACATGAATTATTCATTGGTTCACAGATTCACTGTGATCCAGCACAATTTTAGTAGATATATTTTCCCCAAAATTGACACACTGATTCTAACCTTAATATGGAAATCCAAAGGACTAAGAATAGCCAATTTTATCACAAAGGAGAACAAAGTTGGAGAATTTACTCTATCAGATACTGATTCATTATAATGGTAGAATAATCAAGACAGGGTGGTATTGAAGTAAAGATGGAAAAATGGGCCAGAGAAATGGATAAAAGAGTCCTGAAAATTCTACATATATTTATACATCTGATTTATGAAAAGCTTAGCTCTTCAGAGCAGTGAAGGAAAGGACAATCTTTTCAATGTGGATTGAATAAATTAGGTAGCCTTGTGGGGAAAAAACAAACCTTGACCCCTATTTCACAGCATTCAAAAATAATAAATTACAGGTAGAATGTACCTGAAATGTGAAAGGTAAAACAACAAAGCTTGCCTAAGATACGTAACAATATCTTCATGATATGAGACTGAGAATTAATTTTTAATATATAAGGATTACTATCCATAAGGGGAAATACAAAAAATAGAACTGTATTCAAATTAAGGATTTCTGTTTATCAAATATATCAATATGATGATCAAGGCCAACCAGTGAAGGGGAGAAAACATTTGCATCCCATTTAACGAATGTTACACTTACTATCTACTATATGTCATGCACTATGCCAGATGTTCAACAATGCCTGTGTGTGTGTGTAGTGTGTGTATGTTTTTATACATACATATTATATAACTACATACATACAAGGAAGAACAGAATGAAATGTCCCCAAATGCTAATATGTTTTTATCTTTGTTTGGGGGCCACGGCTATTTTGTTTCCTACACAGTGCCTGGTTCACAGTAGACTCTCCAAAAGTACTTGATAAACAAAATACACAAGGTAGTTTAAAATCAGTGCAGCACATGTGGAAATAAATAGACCAAGGGAGTGACAGAACTGTAGAGTCAGATGAAATTACACAGAAAAAGTTGATAATAATATATTCCAGGCTGGGGGAGAAAAAAACATAAAAAGACAGAACAATGTTAGAGACCATGGAAGAATTAAGTGACTAAAAGTCACAATTCTAGTAATGATAAAAGCATGTACTCAATGGTTCTTCAACTGGAGGTCCCTGTACTAATTTCCCAGAAACTACACGATGAAAAATGTTAATGTTTAATTTCCCCAATACAGTATAACTTGAGAAAATTCAGTCACAATAATAAATTTAAAATAAATTATTGAAACAATTCTTTATAATTATATATCTTTGAAATATATATATTTCAACTGCAAGGAAAATGAAAAAAGGGAGACATGCCAGGAGATCAATTTGAAAAATGCAAATAACAAAACTGCATTTGTGTTTTTACACTGCCCCACAAACACCGTACTAGTGTAAAAGTATATCATTCGGTCGCCAGTCTTTTATGCATTAATTGGGGGCACATGATGTATGTATGGTTCCTAATGGAAAAATGAAGAATTATACGAACACTTGCCTATGTCTGAGATGAGATTAGCTGAGCATGATGTACCTGCAAAGGAAATCCACTGCCCTCCTGGGATGAACACAGCAGTAATGATCACACCTAACAGTGCTGTCACTCATAAAATATCAGCATCTCTCTACCAGCCTTCAAATTTTCATTTCTCATACAGGGCTGGAAGTAGGATGTTTTACAGAAATATGCCTTTCTTAACAAAACACATCATAAACCACACAGTAGTAAAGGTTTAAAGAAAGCAGTGCTTTACACTCAGGTGTTGCAAAAATAAAGATCCCAGGTGATGATGTATAAGTCATTAAAAAGTCATTTATTAAAAGAGATCTGATTTACAGTCCAAGCTATTTTAAAAAAAAGTTGCGTAAGCCTCATAGGATAATCAGTTTCTAAAGTCTTAATATTACACATATTAAGCAATTTAAAAATTGACATTTTTCCCCCTTATTTGAGAATCTCCTGGGTATTCACCCTGATTAAATTAATAAGAAAAAATACCCTTGCATGGACAAATAAAAATATTCTTGAGTTAGGTCAACTGACCTTTAATACTTGTACAGTATAAGGGACATATTCTTCAGGCTTATCCTTTGGGTTGAGATATAGCCTGTGATTGATTATGATAATGTAGGCTGTTATAACATACCTGATGGGATATGAGCTACTGAAAGTTGTCATGAACTTGATTACTTTCATGAGTAACAGAAAATACAAACTGTTCAACAGTACAATCCTCCTAGGGGTTTCCATAGTATTACCCTCTTGTCTGTGGTGCACCAACCTTGCTATGTGCAACTGCTCCCCGCCCCTCCCACCAACTCCACGGTCTGACCCACCAACTGCTGGAGCTTCTTAAATAAGACGGAACACTCAGAGTTCTTATGTGGGATTTTCAGAATATAAATTAAGGAAAAAGGAACATTCCTTCTTGAATGTCAAGGCATGCTTCCCCTCCAACCTCCCACCCCACCAACCAAGGTTTGTAACCGGCTCTGTCGGACTCCAAAATTCCACACACGCCCTCTAGACTCTGCTGGAGTATTGCAGAAGAGACCAAACAAACAAACAAAAAGTTTCTATTTGACCTTATTGGTCCTTTATAATACACATCTGATCCTACCATCCTGCTAGAAATCTTCAACACACCTTTACTGACTCAAAGTGAGATCCTTGAACTAAACTGTATGTTCCTGGATTGCAAGTACATAAGAAGCCTCAGTAAAATACACATCAATTCATTACACACACTGTCAGATCAGCTGACACTTTTTTACATAGTGAGACTTTCTTGATAATTGAAGCAGTGAATAAATTTGCATTCTGGTGCAAGCTCTTTTATATCGTTATGCATTTGTAACTAACAGTCCACAGGAGGTGGGAGATAATGCGCCCCTGGGCCAGACAGCTGGTGCTTGTCAAGTGGAGTAAAATTGAAGCTTTGTTCTCACCCAGGAACTCCAAGGACAAAGCTAGTGGCAGAAGCTGAACTCCGCTGAAGTAAAGAGATAAGGTGCCCACTCCTGAGGTCAAGGAAGACTTCCCTCTGCACATGTGCAGGAAGGCTTCTTGGGGGTCAAAAAAGGGAGGGGGACGCCACCCCATAATATGTGTGCACGTGCACCCACAGGCCTCTGTGGTGGGATCAATCTTAGCAAAAAGTTGAGCACGCATGTTGGGGAGGGTCCTGGAAACATTCAGGTGTGAAAAAAAGAAACGAGAAAATTGGCCAAAGGTAAACAAAGACCTGGAAGGACTGTCCTGTGTAAGTGATTTAAATCATGTCTTTACGGTACTCCTCATTCAGGATGCTCCCAGTCCCCTACAGGTGTGTATCCCTGCTTTGCTTCTGACTTACTGCTCTCCTTCTTAGAGAGGACACCATACCCTTTCTCTCTAGATGTGTATTTCTGCCTTGCTGCTGTCTTAAATAAACAAACTGTTTGTCTGTGTGCTCTCCCACATGTTATGCTATGTCTCCAATAATAAACTTTGTACCTGTTTTTTACAGTTTTTGCCTCCTTAAAACATTCTTGCTTTCAAATGGGGGAAAGAGCTAGGGCCACTTTGCTTCTAGCCCCTAGCCCCTGGTGGTCTAGTGGCTAGGATTCCTGGTTTTCATCCAGGCTACCCAGGTTCAATTCCTGGGCAGGAAACTAAGATCTCCCTTCAGGACCACTCACTGCTGTCTCTCCGAGATCACCCAGAGTGGTCTTTCATACTGAATTGGTATATAACCGGGGTCAGAGAATATTTTTCTGTAAAGGCCATACGGTAAATATTTTAGGCTTTGTGGGCCATACGGTCTTTGTTACAACTATCAGCTCTATCTTTGTGGCATAAAAGCATCTATGGACTGCTTAAATGAATGATTATAGCCATGTTCCCAATACAACTATATTAACAAAAACAGGCATCAGACCAGAATTGGCCCACAGGCCATAATTTGTTCACCACCATTCTATGGATAAAATTCTCAGCTCATCAGGATCTGAGAAGTAACTTTCTATACTAATATCCAGCTTCATCTTTCATATATTACTTTACTCAGACACCAAGATTTATACCCATCGTATGTGTTCATGCAGTTACTTGGATACATCATGTACTTTATTTTCTCTGTCTCCCTTACACTGGTCTTTCTCCTGGGCACACATATAACCTCTACTCTTGGTCTTTCCCCTATACTACATTGATTTACCTTCCACAACATATCTCAAGTACACTCTCATTTCCAAGCCTTCTTAAATTCCTACACTCAAAATTCCCTGATTGAAAATCACCCCCTCACTTAAAAATTCCATTATCATTTTATACATAACTTTTTAGATGCATTTTTCATATTAGATTTTAATTCATTGAATATGAAGTTATATGCCCCACTAGATCATAAATATACCAAGGCACATATTTTAACTTATTTATTAAAGTATCTAGAACACCTTATAAAATGGCTTAAACTCAATGTTTCCTGAATATGTTGCTAAATAAGGAGATATTTCTTTTCTATAACAAAATTCTCCTTTACACATACAATTTGCATCTCAATTTTGAAAAAGGATTTACAATTTTAGCAGCTTTTGAATTTCTCTTTCCTAGTCTTATGAAACCAAAAATGAAGAAAAAGCATTTGTTGAAATTTTATATAACCACCTGTTTTACCAATTCAAATTCAATAACAAAGGTATTACAGTCAACTACTTTAATTAGGAGTACTATTGGTTCTTGTTTCAATATTGTACGACATTCACTGGAGAACAGCTCTTTGTGAGCCAAGAAGAAACACATTTAAAAAATAACCAACTGATAAATTTAAAACTCTAAGAAATTACACAATGTAGTTATATTTATTTATGATCTAATTCCAAAACAGGAATTTAGAAGGCTCACTAAAGTATGTATATTCTTTGTTAAATAGATTTCAGGTCAAAGAAACACTAGCTTCTACAATGTATAAAATATTGGAATTTTTAGAATCAGTCTTTAAGTTAGTAAGCCTTTAAATTAGGGAGTATTAAAAAATAGTTTATTATTTGATACTCACAACAAACCTAAGAAGATAGGATTATACATTACTATTTCATACATGAGATATCTAAAATTAAACAATTTGCCAATGGTAATTCCCTTGGTAAATATTGAAGTCAGAACTGGAGTTAGATTCATCTCCCCATATTTTATACTCTAAACTAGTTGTCCTCTAAGGATGGTGTCTGAACCAGCAGCATCAGCATCACCTGGAAACTTATTTAAAGTGCCAATTCTTGGGCCCTATCTCAGACCTACTGAATCAGGAACTCTGGGGTAGGGCTCAGCAATCTGTTTAAAAATTGTTTCAGCTTATTCTGCTGCATGCTAAATTTTGAGACCCACTGCTCAAAACCACTGACACTAATAGTTAAGAGT
Organism: Balaenoptera borealis; assembly: GCF_965194805.1. NCBI lineage: Eukaryota > Metazoa > Chordata > Mammalia > Artiodactyla > Balaenopteridae > Balaenoptera > Balaenoptera borealis. The sequence goes on along the minus strand of NC_138866.1, from coordinate 169,306,014 downwards.
ATTTCCAATTCCAAGCTGTTAAATCAAGACGCTAATCCAAAAGGTATACATAGAAAAACAGCTATTCAAGCTTTATTATCCTTCCCAAAATAAACACTGTGGGGAAAATAACTATAAGATTAAAGAATTTTTTGACATTTGTTATTACAATACCTCATTTTCCATTACATAATGTGTAGAAAACAGCTCCTATGTTCTAATAGTAGAAGGAGAAGAAGAAGAAGAGGAAGAGGAGGAAGAAGAAGAAGAAGAGGAGGAGGAGGAAGGAAGGAGAAATGAGGAAGAAGGAAGAGAGGAGAAGGAGAAGAAGAAGGGGAAGGAGAAGGAGAAGGAGAAGAAGAAGAAGTAGAAGAAGCAGAAGCAGAAAAAGAAGCAGCAGCAGAAGAAGGAGAAGAAGAAGGAGAAGAAGAAGGAGAAGAAGAAGGAGAAGAAGAAGGAGAAGAAGGAGAAGAAGAAGGAGAAGAAGAAGAAGGAGAAGAAGAAGGAGAAGGAGGAGAAGAAGAAGAAGGGGGAGAAGAAGGGGAAGAAGAAGGGGAAGAGGAAGGAGAAGAAGGAGGAGGAGGGTATTCTGTAGTGGAAAGAACTTGGGGTTTTAGGAGGAGGAGGAGGAGAAGGAGAAGGAGGAGGAGAAGGAGGAGAAGAAGGAGAAGGAGAAGAAGAAAATGGTTGGGAGAATTATGGGTTGAAATTCTTAGTCGAGTGTATTTGAGAAACACAGGGCACAACTCAAGGGTTCCATTTAAACACACACATGCACACACACACACACAGTTTGATGTAAATAGTCCTTCAGGAGTTCTGTAGACAAGAACTGTAGCCATTATATTCTTTTATTTTTTTTTAACTCATGCATCCCTAATGTATTTGAACAACAAGAACAAAAAGTCTGGCACATGGTAAGTACTCAATAAGTATTTGTCAGCTGAGTAAATAAAAAATAGTAATGACTTGTTTTTGAGAATCACTAAATACCTTTTAATAAAATTTTTTGACCTAGCTTTCAAAGCAAGTTAGAATAATTTAAATTTTTGAGAATTTTTAAATAATTTTAAAATTAAAAAAATTCATCATAGTTATAAGAAATGACTCATATTTATGCAAGAATTTACTCACACGTAATTGTGAATGAAAACTCTATTTGCTCCAGACAAAACAGACTTCAAAGTAAAGAAAGTTATCAGGGATAAAGAAGGTATTACGTAATGACAAAAAGTTCAATAGTTCAAGAAGACACAACAACCCTCAACATATCTGAGCCTAACAACAGAGTGTCAAAGTGAGGCAAAAACTAATAAAACTGCAAACAGAAATAAATGAATCCACTATCATTGCTAGAGACTTCAACACCCCTTTATCAAAGATGAACACACACAGCAGGCAAAAGAACAGTAAGAGACCCATTTGCAAAATAATGAAGTTGGACCTTTACCTTATATCATACACAAATATTAACTCAGACTAAATCACAACCCTAAACATAAGAGCTATAAAACTCTCAGAACAAAGCCTAGGGGAAAAGCCTCATGACATTGAATTTGGAGGCTATTTCTTGGATATGACACCAAAAGCAAAGGCAACAAAAGAAAAAATAGATAAATTGAACTACATCAAAATTAAAGATTTTGTGCATCAATGAATACTATCAACAGAGTGAAAAGTCAACACATAGAATCTGAGAAAATATTTGCAAATCATAACCTGATAAGAGATTAGTATCCAGAATATACAAAGAACTCCTAAAACTCAACAACAAAAAAACAAAAAACCCAATTCAAAGTGAGCAAAAGAATTTAACAGATATGCAAATTACCAATAAGCACATAGAAAGATGGCCAATGTCACTAGCATTAGGGAGATGCAAATCAAAACCACAATGTGATATGACTTCACACCATTATCTTGGCTATTGTAAAACAAAACAAAACAAAAAATAAATGTTGTCAAGAACGTGTAGGAAGAAATGCTTGTTATATATGTAAAATTTTATGTTACATATATTTTATCATAATAAAAAAATTTTTAAAGATTTATTTTAATAGGAAGCAAATTAAAGATCTTATCACCTTTCAGGAGAGAAAAAGCATTAGCTCTATTCAAATCCAATATTTAATATCTTCCAATACTTTGCTTTATTCCTCTTACCATAATTATATAAAGAAAACATAAAGACTTTTTATCTTAAGTATCATATATATAAATATACCCTCAAATCTCTAATTTACCCAGTGGATATTACAAGTATTATCATTTTCTATAGGTTCCATGTCATGAAAAAGATTGAGAAGCCCAGCTATATTCCAGCTTCCTTTCCTATCTATTGGCTAGTTAATTTAGTTGTAGGAATATAGGAATTGAAAGTCAAAGGAGAAATGAGAGTAAGCAGAAGTATAGCACTCTGTCTCAAAAAAGTAATATCTGTAATGGGGAGATAACAACTGCTTGGAAAATCTTCCTTTGAAAAGCAGTTTGGCTTATTCCATAATCTAAAATCAGTATAAGCCTGCTAATGCCAAGGGGATAAAATCTATGTACAAGCAGTCTACATTAACAGGTAATAGGCTTGTCAGATGTAAATGACAATCACAAGTATGCAAATGAGTCAGGTTTTCCAGTCAGATTCTGACTCCTTCAACATTACCAGGGTCTGAAAAAAAGTGAGCTGTCCTATGCTCAAAATTTAAATGATTCCTGTATTTGAATACTTTTCAAGATGATTAAAGCTATGGTGCCTTGAGATTAAACACTTCTCTCTTTGCACCATTTTTTTCTAAAACGCCACACTGTACTACAGATTAAATTAGTAATAAAGCATGACTAAGAAGCCGCTATGATGTCTAAAACTACCTGCTCTCCTGTGTTACACACAGAAAGCTGACCCTCAGATTTGTGCATTTGTAGAGAGAGCAGATGATTTGGTTCTGGTTCTTAACCTCCTCACAATCACATTTATCAAAGGGGATTCATGTTGTGCCATTTCTTCTCTGTGAGCTGCCACCAGAGTTCAACATCAGTATTTTAACACCTGTATACTTTGCTAAGGATGATCATGAATTATCATTCTTTGACCTTTACATTATTCTACAGCATTGCTCATCAGCAATTGCTGTTATCAGTTATTTATAGTATCACTGGTCTGTGATGGAAAGGACAATCTAAATTCTGAATATATAAAAGATGGAGATCATGTTAGAAGCATTTGAAAATGTAAACAAACACTATCACAGTGTTTTGTGGCTGATTCTGTTTTTCTAATAACGTGAATACAGAATGTCACAACTGGAATCTATACTAAGGCAATGCTAGTAATGAAACAGAAATGGTACAAGCTATGACAGTTAAGTGCTGTTAAGAGGGAAATCTTTTTTGAATGGAACATGAATAGTGAATGGGTCTAGTCCAGGATAATTCTGGAGCAGATTTTTCCACTTTATAAAAAGCCTCTCATGTCCTTTCATTTTACACTGGTCTTTGAAATACACCAATTCTATTGATTAGAACTACTGGGTGTTCATATTTATGTTTCAGAAATTTTGTTGATAAAAACTGAATTACTGAATTTAATATTTTAATTAAAAAATAATTTAATAGTAAATAAAATGAAAATCATTTGATTTTAAAAATCTACATTTTCTAATTAACTCACTAAAAGCTTTCCCAGAATACTATTTTGAGTTCATGACATCCTAACCAACAGTATAACTGTGTTTGGTTAGAAAACTTTGTATTTAACTTAAAAGAGACTGAAAAGTAATCCCTGGCAGGAAATTTAGATCCCACTTTAAAAAGAATATGAGAAATTTTTATTTTAAACTTAGTGATTTCCCCAAAGAAATTCTAGGTCAAGATATTTCTCTGTGTCTTTCTTCTCTTTTACAAGAAACTGCATATATCTCATGTAAAATATATCCAAAGTTAATAAAAGTAATATATCCGTGCATATAAGTTAAGAACATAACAGATCAGGAAATAATCCATAAAAGCACTATAATTCTATCTATAGCAGCTTAGAAAAGAGAACTAATTTTATCCTCAAAATTTTATTATTGCCACCAATCTCCTCTGGCTTTGCTTTCAGCTTCGCTTTATCTTTTAAGGACTCCTACATTGGTCCAAATATTAAATGTTTCAACTGTGTTGTCTTATCTTTTCATCACTCCTCTTTTCTCACAGTCACTTGGTATGAGACCAGCACTATGGTAGGTGTTATAAAACAGTCAAATTGTCAGCACCCTTTTCCTTGAGATACTTACAGTATCATGAAGGAGTTAGACAAGTAAATTAACATTGGTGGTATTCTGGGACACATGCTGTACTACAGCTAATACCCAAAGAAGAACTATTTGGATTTGACTGGAGACAGGAATCAGTGAAAGTTTCCCAGAAGAACTGACTTTCAACTAAGTTTGAAAGGATGGTTAGGATACTGTCGAATGAAAGTACCATGGCATGACACAGAGTCACATTTAGAGAATAAATAGATTTGCTGGATGAACAGGAGAGTAGGCTGTTGATGATGGGACCAAAATAAGGAGCCTGAGTCAGACAAGAAAACATCTTAATGATGGATGTATTAACTAACCTTACTCTGGTAATCATTTTGCAATATGTACATATATAGAATCATTACATTGTACAGCCTAAGCTTACACAACGTAAGCTTATATGTCAGTTTTATCTCAATAAAGTTGGAAACAACAAAAAAATTATAATACCAAGCTAAGGAGATGAAGAACGTCGACTTGGATATTTGCTAAAGAACTCAAAAACAAAATCAGGTATCTTTTTCTGTTCCCACAGAAAGGTCATAATTGGACTTCTGCCAACCCAGGCTTCCAAGTTAAAAACTAACAGTGCTCTTTAGCAGCTCTTTGTATTTTGCCTTGCATTTCCAATTAATCCAACTGTATTGCATTTATGTGATACATGTATTACATCAAATTATATAGCCTTTCCTCTTTTTTGTCCTTCCTAATTTCACTCCTTACTCATCACTTAAGAGTATTTCAACAATGGAATAGCTACCAAGCACAAAGTGACATGCTACTCCAGTCAGTCACTGTTACCAATAACTTTAGAAAAGCAAATCCAAGCACATCTTTCCCTTCATTAACTGTCTGTTTTATCACTCTACTATTGCAGAATAGCCCCAACTCTGAAGACTGCTATAGAATGAATCACCCAGGTTCCATTAGCTTCTAACTTCCAATTAGAATTGGCTGGTGTAAGACACCGGCAGAAGACTGTAGGGTGGAAGGAAAGAGCATTAAGGGTATTTATTCCCACAACCCCATCCCCTTCCCTCTCTGCCTCACCATGGTTGTGGCAGGGAGACACAAAGTGAAGAGGAGGTGGGCAGTCTACCCGAAAAAGAATTCAGGGTAATGATAGTAAAGATGATCCAAGATGTCGAAAAATGAATGGCGGCTCAGACCGAGAGGATACAAGGAATGTTTAATAAAGAGATAAAAGCTTTAAATAACAAACAGAGATGAACAATACAATAACTGAAATGAAAAATACACTAGAAGGAATCAATAGCAGAATAAATGAATCAGAAGAAAGAATAAGTGAGCTGGAAGACAGATTGGTGGAAATCACTGCTGCAGAACAGAATAAAGAAAGAAGAATGTAAAGAAATGAGGACAGTCTAAGAAACCTCTGGAACAACATTAAACTCACTGACACTCACATTATAGAGGTCCCAGAAGGATAAGAGAGAGAAAAAGGGCCTGAGAAAATATTTGAAGAGATAATAAACTGAAAACTTCCCTAACATGGGAAAGGAAACACTCACTCAAATCCAGGAAGCGCCAAGAGTCCCAGGCAGGATAAACCCAAGGAGGAACACATCGAGACACATATTAATCAAATTGACAAAAATTAATGACAAAGAGAAAACTAACATTTATTACTGCTCCATGATGGGTATAACTGCTACTTTATCTTTGCTTGGTGAATTTCTGTGCAGCTCTTTAAAGCCAGCTCAAAAATTACTTCTCGTAACACTTCTTTTTTCTTTGTGTACTATCAACTCTCCTTCCTCTGCACCCAAATCTCTTATCTCCTAGATTTTAAAATCCTTGCATCTCCTTCTATTACTTGCATAAAGTATTTCTCATAACTGGTATGCAAAAATATCTCTTAAATTGCATTATAATGTGTCTTCAGAAGTAACACCTCTTAGGGAATATAAATGATGTCATGAATATAGTTTACACATTTATGAGGCTGTGTATGATGGCATTACAGTCATAAAAATTTGACTAGATATATAGAGACAAATCTGAAAAAAAACAATGATGATACAGTTTTTAAAATCTAGAATCTGACCCAAACATTATCCCAGAATGTATTATTTGTACTATTAGGCCACAAATAAAATATCTAAATATTTTTAGTTGTCTAAAGAAAACATCATTATATATACTTGTTCTTTTAATCTTGTGATTATAGAATTTTAAGAACTCTTTCTAATTATTTTATGCTGAATAGTAATAATGAGGAAAATGGAATTATTTATACAAATGAAAATAGTTGTCAATAATTATTCCAATTAAAACAAAGTTCACAGAACTAGTGCATTTTAGTGAGATCATTCATATTACTTATACTTCCTTAACTTAATTTTTATTGTTAACTCTCACCTTGTTCTCAAAATGTACTGCTATTTACAAAAATACGTGATACGGTATAACATCATAGACTAAAAGATACATATACACAAATATATATATTTTGTTCTTACCTCATATATACATATGAGGTAAGAACAAAATAAGGATTCAGACACTAAATGGAGCCACAGGTAAAACTAGATCACAAAATGCATTCTGTAAGTTTTATAGAATCACTAATACTAGATTAAAATTTTCATTCTTTCTGTGAGTCAATATAAACAGGGAAGTATAAATAGCAAAATAATTCAGAGCCTCAAGAAAATACGAAGCCAAAGTGATTGTATTAGCCTTTGGCATCAATGATTTCTTACAGTCACAGGGAACATACACACACTCTTGATGGTCTACCTTTCTCAATATGACAGAAAGTTGATAAAGGTAAAAAAATAAGCAAAGTTAGAAACCCATTTTGGAGCCATTCATGTATGAGTATCAGGGCCAAAAAAAAATAATCCCCAGAGGTTATGTTTTGGGTTATTGGTATCTTTTAACAGTGTCTCCAGGTAAGTCCAATGTGCTGCCAATCTTGAGAACCAGAGCTTGACTAAACAAATGGGTCTTCAAAGCATGGCTGCCAGGCCAGCAGCACCAGCAGCACCTGGGAACTTAAAAATGTAAATATTAGGGTCCACCCCAGACCTACTTAATCAGAAATTCTGGAGTGAGCCCAAGATTCCTGTGTTTTAATAAGCTCTCCAGGTGATTCTGATGCGTGCTTGAGAACCTCTGGACTAAAACAATCCCCAGCAAAGCAGAATAAGATTGCCTTATACCAACAAAATTTGTGTTTTGGACATTAAGAATAAAAGAAGGCAAGAATGGATTTGGGCACTGGACATTTCTTATTATTGTTTTCTCTCCAGGTTACCATCACTAACACTTCACCTATCTTCCCTTCCTTTTTCTTCAGAATTATTTATAGAGTACCAGTTTTCTGTTTCTCCATCTCCTGTGGCATAAAACTGCAATCAAATCAGGTCAGAAACACCTAGAGGGGTGGGATAGGGAGGGTGGGAGGGAGACGCAAGAGGGAGGGGATATGGGAATATATGTATACATATATTCACTTTGTTATACAGCAGAAACTAACACAACATAGCAATTATATTCCAATAAAGATGTTTAAAAAAAAAAAATCAAGTCAGAAATCTTAAAAATGTTTGGTTTTTAAGCAGGAGATATTCCCAAGATGTGGGATAGTGTTTAAGAGTACAGATTTGAGCATCTGTGATTTGGATTCAAAGGTTCCAGCTCCCAAGCTTACTAAATAGTGTGCACAAAGGCAACCTGTTTAACATCTTTAAACCTTGGTTTGCTGACATGTAAAACAGGGATAATTATAGAAGCCTGCAAAGTTCACTGGGAGGATTTAATGTGGATTATGTACGAAAGGCAGCCACCTAATGCCTATCACATAATAAACACTCAATTAGTATTGCTTAGTATTGCTTTCATTTCTAAGATGCTTCACTATATGAAAGCTACCACTGCTCATTTGTCACACCTCCCTGTTAGTTTTGTGTAGTCAAAGAGGACATGCTGGGGAACACAGGCCTATGTAAATATCAGAATTTATAAATTTATAAACTTGGCACTTAACTGTTTAGGTATTATTCTTTGAAATAGGAAAATCAAAGGTAGGTTTTAAGTATAAATTAGATATAATTTTTAATTCTATTTAAAGTTTATTAATCATAAATAAATCACCTGAAGTTTCTGGAGAAAAATGATTTAAAGAAGATATAATTGAACTCATATAACATCCTTCCATTAGCCAATACATTATCGAAAAATTGGTGAGCATATTGGCATTAGTACCTATTATGTATAAAACTATGCATGTTTTTTTAATAAATACATTTAAAGTATTTTTTTGTAGATACTTTTAAAATAAGCACCGTGGAGTCAATCTATGAAGAGATATATTCATTCATTTGGGCATGAAAAGATAATAGTTATTCTATATGTCATACCTCAATCTTTCATCCTTTGGTTATTTGGCCATTAATACAGAACAAAAATAAAACAAACGTTTTTTTGTAAACTATTTTTAATAAACTATTTTTAGTCGATCTGCTCCACCTGAATAACTCAGGCAAAACTACTCTTCTTGGATAGTAATGTTACGAAGAACTTGAAGAAAATTAGTTCTAAATAGCAAATTTACTGAGCTTTACTCAAACCATGAGATTAAGGAACTATGTTTTGAATTTCATTATGTCTGCAATTTCTAAAAGATAGACTTTGTAACATCAATGTAAATAATTCTTCAGAGAAAGTCTGTGCCAGATAGGATTACTAAATAAAAACTACCTTTGCTCACAGTTTATGGTTGAATTTAAGTATCATATAAACTCTCAGGAACAATTTATGTTCTTAATGTCAGAGATATTTGAGTGGCTACCTTAAAGTCATATCACCTTGCAAATAAATATCTTTTTCAATATGCACACACAGGCAACACATTTAAGCAAAAACCTTCACACCATAAATAAAATGCACTATCTTTCCTTACTTGTATCTCTGTGTCTATTGAATGAACACACAACAAATATAGGAGACAATAGAGACAATAAAAATAAATAAATTTTTTTATTCTAAAGCCTTATGTAGACTTTGGCAACTCTTGTTCAATTTATTTTAATATCTCAAAACCTAAAGTTTAAATTCAATTCAGTAAGTTTCTTTTAAATGGACAGAAATTTTAAAAAACCACTTTTATGGTAATCCTTTGTGATTGAAAACATTAAACTAAGTTAATAATGTTTACAATGAAGTTCGAAATGTCAAATTGAAAGTAGAACTAAATCAAGCAGGTTCAGGTGAAGAAATGTTTCCATTAGAATAAAATTACCTAAGGAGTTTAAATACAGATTACAGTAAGAGATGAATTTAGCTAAATAGGAAGCCACTTTATAAACTCAAAAGAAGCATCTTCAAAGCACTTTACTTAGTGCTTGTATTTAGGAAAAGCGAAAATACTAAGTGACTGGATTCTAATGAGACTTACAACCTAGTGGAAAAAGGAAAATAAACCCAGATGGATATATGCAGAAAACTCAATTGATGGAATTAATGTTAAATATTTGGAAAGTAACGATAGCCATGAAGAATATTACTGAAATAAATTACAACTCGAAACAGAAAAACGTTTCTCATTCCATCTCAACCACTTCTATCCTCCACTTGCAAATACAGTTTTCTTAACAAACATTCTGAAGTTTAAATGATACTACTTCCTTCCTGGCATCTTGATCACAGCAAAATATGCTCTCCACTATCACCATCAACTTCTGGTCAAGGTTCTCATTCGACTTAATTTTGATATCAATACTCAATGCCCTTAAACCTTAATATAATGACGTTGCTTTGGGGATTTATAATGTTATTTTCTAGACATATTCTGCACATAATACTTTTTCACACTATTTTCCACTGCTATCAAAGATATGATACCGACATCAGAAGCACGTTACTGTTACTTTCTCTAGAGTGATAACTTGTTTGCATTTTTTTCCTTTATTTTTGTGAATTTTTCTATTCCCTTTTAGAGAACCATTCTCTTTCCCTTATACCTGATAGTAATTCATACTGTACTGGGAGTGGAATGTGTTACAACATAGCAGAAAATTCTTCTCTATTACCCTAAAGAGGCAATCACTCATCATCAGTGTTAAGCAAAATGGCATTACCTCTGCCCTCCTGAGCTTGCGGTCCAGGAAAGACATACAAGGTCTTTACTTTATAAAAATAGTGTTTCTCTCTACTTCATGTCAATAAAACCCCTTCACACAGTTGGGAGACATAACTACGTACATCCTAAGAATTTTAAGATGTCAAAAATATTATAAACGGTAACAAAAGACGAATAAAAAATAGGGGAAAATCTCTACAACATTCGTAACAGATAAAAAATCACCTCACTGCTTTAAAAGATCTTATAAATCAGCAAGAAAAAACAAGCACTACAAACTGAAAACCAAGCAAAGAGCACAAACAGGAAACACACAAACAGAAATACACATGGACAAGGTACAAAGAAAAAAAACAGGTTACCCTCTTTTTGAATTAAAGAAATGAAAAAATACAATTAGATGCTACTTTAACCTATTAAATTGGAAAATACAAAAAAAAAAAATTAAACATTCAAGTGTTTGGAAAGAATACAGAAAAACAGACACCATCAAGCACTGCTTTCAAAAATGGTATTTTGCAAAGTAACACAAAATTAAAAATCAAATGTTTTAAAATATAAATAACAACAAATATAAAACTTCTACTCTGTACTCTCAGGATATAATCTACAATGTGTGTAAAGCTGCAGAGTGCTCAGTGCAGATTGATTAAATCTCTGTATACCACAGGGCCCACATCACAAAGGGGATGAGAAACCACCTCACACCACAGGGCCCACATCACAAAGGGGATGAGAAACCACCTCACACCACAGGGCCCACATCACAAAGGGGATGAGAAACCACCTCACACCACAGGGCCCACATCACAAAGGGGATGAGAAGCCACCTCACACACAGGGCCCACATCACAAAGGGGATGAGAAACCACCTCACACCACAGGGCACACATCACAAAGGGGATGAGAAACCACCTCACACCACAGGGCCCACATCACAAAGGGGATGAGAAACCACCTCACACCACAGGGCCCACATCACAAAGGGGATGAGAAACCACCTCACACCACAGGGCCCACATCACAAAGGGGATGAGAAACCACCTCACACCACAGGGCCCACATCACAAAGGGGATGAGAAGCCACCTCACACACAGGGCCCACATCACAAAGGGGATGAGAAAACACATCAAACCACAGGGCCCACATCACAAAGGGGATGAGAAACCACCTCACACCACAGGGCCCACATCACAAAGGGGATGAGAAACCACCTCACACCACAGGGCACACATCACAAAGGGGATGAGAAACCACCTCACATCACAGGGCCCACATCACAAAGGGGATGAGAAACCACCTCACACCACAGGGCCCACATCACAAAGGGGATGAGAAACCACCTCACACACAGGGCCCACATCACAAAGGGGATGAGAAACCACCTCACACCACAGGGCCCACATCACAAAGGGGATGAGAAACCACCTCACACCACAGGGCCAACATCACAAAGGGGATGAGAAACCACCTCACACCACAGGGCCCACATCACAAAGGGGATAGGAAACCACCTAAAACCAAAGGGCCTCCATCACAAAGGGGATGAGGAACCAACTCACACCAAAGAGCCCCCATCACAAAAAGGATGAGAAACCACCTGACACCACAGGACCCACATCACAAAGGGAATGCGAAACCACCTCACATCACAGGGCCCACATCACAAACGGGATGAGAAACCACCTCACACCACAGGGCCCACATCACAAAGGGGATGAGAAACCACCTCACAACACTGGGCGCCATAACAAAGGGAATGAGAAACCACCTCACACCACAGGGCCCCCATCACAAAGGGGATGAGAAACCACCTCACACCAAAGGACACATATCACAAAGGGGATGAGAAACCACCTAATACCACATGGCCCCCATCACAAAGGGGATGAGAATGCACCTCACAACACAGGACCCACATCACAAAGGGGATGAGAAACCACCTAACACCACAGGGCCAACATCACAAAGGGGATGAGAATTCACCTCACAACACAGGGCCCACATCACAAAGGGAATGAGAAACCACCTCACACCACAGGGCACACATCACAAAGGGGATGAGAAATCAACTCACAGCAAAGAGCCCCCATCACAAAAAGGATGAGAAACCACCTCACACCACAGGACCCACATCACAAAGGGGATGAAAAACCACTTCACACCACAGGACGCACTTCACAAAGGTAATGAGAATCCACCTCACACCACAGGGCCCACATCACAAAGGGGATGAGAAACCACCTAACTCCACAGGCCCACATCACAAAGGGGATGAGAACCCACCTCACACCACAGGGCCCACATCAGAAAGGGGATGAGAAACCACCTCAAACCAAAGGGAGCACATCACAAAGGGGATGAGAAACCAACTCACACCAAAGGGCCCCCATCACAAAGGGGATGAGAAACCACCTCATTACACAGGGCTCATATCACAAAGGGGATGAGAAACCACCTAAAACCAAAGGGCCAACATCACAAAGAGTATGAGAAACCATCTCACACCAAAGGGCCCCCATCACAAAGGGGATGAGAAACTACCTAACACCACAGGGCCCACATCAAATAGGGGATGAGAAAACACCTTACACCACAGGGCCCACATCACAAAGGGTATGAGAAACCACCTAACACCACAGAGCCCCCATCACAAAGGGGATGAGAAACCACCTCACACCACAGGGCCCACATCACAAAGGGGATGAGAAACCAACTCACACCAAAGTGCCCCCATCACAAAAAGGATGAGAAACCACCTCACACCACACGACCCACATCACAAAGAGGATGCAAAACCACCTCACACCACAGGACGCACTTCACAAAGGTAATGAGAATCCACCTCACACCACAGGGCCCACATCACAAAGGGGATGAGAAACCACCTAACTCCACAGGGCCCACATCACAAAGGGGATGAGATCCCACCTCACACCACATGGCCGACATCAGAAAGGGGATGAGAAACCACCTCAAACCAAAGGGACCCCATCACAAAGGGGATGAGTAACCAACTCACACCAAAGGGCCCCCATCACAAAGGGGATGAGAAACCACCTCACATCACAGGGCCAACATCACAAAGTAGATGAGAAACCACCTTACACCACAGGGCAAACATCACAAAGGGGATGAGAAACCACCTGACAATAAAGGGCCCCCATCACAAAGGGGATGAGAAACCACCTCACACCAAAGGGCCCAAATCACTAAGCGAATGAGAAACCACCTCACACCAAGGGGACCACATCACAAAGGGGATGAGAACCCACCTCACACCACAGGGCCCACATCAGAAAGGGGATGAGAAACCACCTCACACAAAAGGGACCACATCACAAAGGGGATGAGAAACCACCTCACACCAAAGGGACCACATCACAAAGGGGATGAGAAACCACCTCACACCAAAGGGCCCCCATCACAAAGGGGATGAGAAACCACCTCACACCACAGGGCCAACATCACAAAGTAGATGAGAAACCACCTTACACCACAGGGCCAACATCACAAAGGGGATGAGAAACCACCTCACACCACAGGGCCCACATCACAAAGCGAATGAGAAACCACCTAACACCACAGGGCCCACATCACAAAGGGGATGAGAAACCACCTCACACCACTGGGCGCCATCACAAAGGGGATGAGAAACCACCTAGCACGACAGGGCCCACATCACAAAGAGAATGAGAATCCACCTTACACCATAGAGTCCCCATCACAAAGGGGATGAAAACCAACTCGCACCACAGGGCCCACATCACAAAGGGGATGAGAAAACACCTTAAACCACAGGGCCCCCACCACAAAGGTGATGAAAAACCACCTCACAACACAGGGCCCACATCACAAAGAGGATAAGAAACCACTTCACACCAATGGGCCCACATCACAAAGGGGATGAGAAACCACCTAACACCAGGGGGCCCCATCAAAAAGGGGATGAGAAACCACCTCACACCACAGGGCCCACATCACAAAGGGGATGAGAAACCACCTAATACCACAAGGCCCACATCACAAAGGGGATGAAAACCACCTCGCAGCACAGGGCACACATCACAAAGGGGATGAGAAACCACCTCACACCACTGGGCGCCATCACAAAGGGGATGAGAAACCACCTAGCAGGACAGGGCCCACATCACAAAGAGAATGAGAATCCACCTTACACCATAGGGTCCCCATCATAAAGGGGATGAAAACCACCTCGCACCACAGGGCCCACATCACAAAGGGGATAAGAAACCACCTCACACCAATGGGCCCACATCACAAAGGGGATGAGAAACCACCTCACACCACAAGGCTCACATCATAAAGGGGATGAAAAACCTCCTAACACCACAGGGAACACATCACAAACGGGATGAGAAACCGCCTCACACCACAGGGCCCACATCACAAACGGGATGAGAAACCACCTCACACCAAAGGGCGCACATCACAAATGGGATGAGAAACCACCTCACAACAAAGGGCCCCCATCACAAAGGGATTGAGGAACGACCTAACACCAAAGGGCCCCCATCACAAAGGGGTTGAGAAACCACCAAACAACAAAGGGCCAACATCACAAAGGGGATGAGAAACCACCTCACACCACAGGCTCCACATCACAAAGGGGATAAGAAACCACCTCACACCACAGGTCTCTCATCACAAAGAGGATGAGAAACTACCTCACACCACAAGGCCCACATCACAAAGGGGATGAGAAGGCACCTCACAACACAGGGCTCACATCACAAACGGGATGAGAAACCACCTCACACCACAGGGCCCCCATCACAAAGGGGATGAGAAACCACCTCACACCACAGGGCCCACATCAAATAGGGGATGAGAAAACACCTTACACCACAGGGCCCACATCACAAAGGGAATGAGAAACCACCTAACACCACAGGGTCCACATCACAAGGGGATGAGAAACCACCTAACACCACAGAGCCCGATCACAAAGGGGATGAGAAACCACCTCACACCACAGGGCCCACATCACAAAGGGGATGAGAAACCACCTCACACCAATGGGCCCACATCACAAAGGGGATGAGAAACCACCTCACACCACAGGGCCAACATCACAAAGTAGATGAGAAACCACCTTACACCACAGGGCCAACATCACAAAGGGGATGAGAAACCACCTCACTGCACAGGGCCCACATCACAAAGGGGATGAGAAACCACCTCACACCACAGGGCCAACATCACAAAGTTGATGAGAAACCACCTTACACTACAGGGCAAACATCACAAAGGGCATGAGAAACCATCTCACACTAAAGGGCCCCCATCACAAAGAGGATGAGAAACCACCTCACACCACAGGGCCCACATCACAAACGGGATGAGAAACCACCTCAAAACAAAGGGCCCCCATCACAAAGGGACTGAGGAACCAACTAACACCAAAGGGCCTCCATCACAAAGGGGAAACTAACACCAAAGGGCCTCCATCACAAAGGGGATGAGAAACCACGAAACACCAAAGGGCCAACATCACAAAGGGGATGAGAAACCACCTCACACCACAGGGACAACATCACAAAGGGGATGAGAAACCACCTCACACCACAGGGCCCACATCACAAGGGGATGAGAAGCCACCACACAACACAGGGCTCACATCACAAAGTAGATGGGAAACCACCTCACACCACAGGGCCCACATCACAAAGGGGATGAGAAGCCACCTCATTACACAGGGCTCACATCACAAAGGGGATGAGAAACCACCTAAAACCAAAGGGCCAACATCACAAAGAGTATGAGAAACCATCTCACACCAAAGGGCCCCCATCACAAAGGGGATGAGAAACTACCTAACACCACAGGGCCCACATCAAATAGGGGATGAGAAAACACCTTACACCACAGGGCCCACATCACAAAGGGTATGAGAAACCACCTCACACCACAGAGCCCACATCACAAAGGGGATGAGAAACCACCTAACACCACAGGGCCCCTACCACAAAGGGGATGAGAAACCACCTTACACCACAGGGACCACATCACAAAGGGAATGAGAAACCACCTAACACCACAGGGCCCACATCACAAGGGGATGAGAAACCACCTAACACCACAGAGCCCCCATCACAAAGGCGATGAGAAACCACCTCACACCACAGGGCCAACATCACAAAGGGGATGAGAAACCACCTCACACCACAGGGCCCACATCACAAAGAGGATGAGAAACCACCTAACACCACAGGGCCCTCATCACAAAGGGGATGAGAAACCACCTCACACCACAAGGCCCACATCACAAAGGGGATGAGAAACCACCTCACACCACACGGCCCACATCACAAAGGGGATGAGAAACCACCTAACACCACAGGGCCCACATCACAAAGGGGATGAAAACCACCTTGCAGCACAGGGCACACATCACAAAGGGCATGGAAACCACCTCACACCACTGGGCGCCATCACAAAGGGGATGAGAAACCACCTAGCACGACAGGGCCCACATCTCAAAGAGAATGAGAATCCAGCTTACACCATAGGGTCCCCATCACAAAGGGGATGAAAACCACCTCGCACCACAGGGCCCACATCACAAAGGGGATAAGAAACCACCTCACACCACAGGGCCCACATCACAAAGAGGATGAGAAACCACCTAACACCACAGGGTCCCCATCACAAAGGGGATGAGAAACCACCTCACACCACAAGGCCCACATCACAAAGGGGATGAGAAACCACCTAACACCAGAGGGCCCCTACCACAAAGGGGATGAGAAACCACCTCACACCAAAGGGACCACATCACAAAGGGAATGAGAAACCACCTAACACCACAGGGCCCACATCACAAGGGGGATGAGAAACCACCTAACACCAGAGGGCCCCTACCACAAAGGGGATGAGAAACCACCTCACACCAAAGGGACCACATCACAAAGGGAATGAGAAACCACCTAACACCACAGGGCCCACATCACAAGGGGATGAGAAACCACCTAACACCACAGGGCCCACATCACAAGGGGGATGAGAAACCACCTAACACCAGAGGGCCCCTACCACAAAGGGGATGAGAAACCACCTCACAACAAAGAGCCCCCATCACAAAAAGGATGAGAAACCACCTCACACCACAGGACCCACATCACAAAGAGGATGCGAAACCACCTCACACTACAGGGCCCACATCACAAAGGGGATGAAAAACCACCTCACACCACAGGACGCACTTCACAAAGGTAATGAGAATCCACCTCACACCACAGGGCTCACATCACAAAGGGGATGAGAAACCACCTAACTCCACAGGGCCCACATCAGAAAGGGGATGAGAACCCACCTCACACCACAGGGCCAACATCACAAAGTAGATGAGAAACCACCTTACACCACAGGGCAAACATCACAAAGGGGATGAGAAACCACCTCACACTAAAGGGCCCACATCACAAAGGGGATGAGAATCCACCTCACACCACAGGGCCCACATCACAAAGGGGATGAAAAACCACCTCACACCATAGGGCCCCCATTATAAAGGGGATGAGAGATCACCTCACACCACAGGGCCCCCATCACAAAGGGGATGAGAGACCACCTCACACCAAAGGACACACATCCCAAAGGGGATGAGAAACCACCTCACACCACAGGGCCCACATCACAAAGGGGATGAGAAACCACCTCACACCACAGTGCCCACATCACAAAGGGGATGAGAAATTACCTCACACCACAGGGCCTACATCACAAAGGGGATGAGAATCCACCTCACAATCCAGGGCCCACATCACAAAGGGGATGAGAAACCACCTCACACCACAGTGCCCACATCACAAAGGGGATGAGAAATTACCTCACACCACAGGGCCCACATCACAAAGGGGATGAGAAACCATCTCACACCACTGGGCTCCATCACAAAGGGGATGAGAAACCACCTCATACCACATGGCTCACATCACAAAGGTTATGAGAAACCGCCTCGCACCACAGGGACAACATCACAAAGGGGATGAGAAACCACCTCACACGACAGGGCGCATATTAAAAAAAAGAAAAAAAAAATCTGTGTATAATTAAAAGCAACTCAGATATCAAATAGTGAGGAATTAAATTAGTGAATTATGGTGCATCCTGTTAATGGAAAACTATTGCCCCATTAAAAAAAGTATTTTTAAATAATTGCTTATAGATTGTAAATAAAATTAAAAGCATATTAAAAAAATGTGATTGATAGAACCTATTTTTTGCTAAATATATATGTATACATGCACAGTGCTTTTATCATAGTGGCAAGATTATAGTTGTTAACATTACTTCCCTTTCTTATCTATATTTAAATATTTCCCTACAGTAAAATTACATTTCTTCTTTTGTGGAAAAAAAGTTATTTTTGTAACAATAAAAAAGTCAAATTCTTAGAATAATCAGTAAATGGTCTTTACCCATAATATTATTTTAGTTCATTTATATTAGCCACTAAAATTCAAAGTTAGAGAGTCTTTTCAGGTATTATTAAATACAGAGACACAACCAAGATAGACCCATAGACCTGAGGGTCCACAGTGGGCCTCTCTTTCTGCTGGGCATTACACATCTATTCATGTGTGTGCTGGTTTCATGTCTGATTAAGCTTACTATTCTTACAGACCAGATGCTCAGGAAATACATGCCTTATGTAAGAATGAATTGTGTGCCTAGTCAAGGCTACTTCTCCTCCAGACCATAAGAATCTTTGAGTATTTGATGTATCTGCATATATGAATGTCATTAGATCATATTGATATTGGTTCATATGTGATATAGTATATTCATATTTTCAAGTCCTTGTCTTAATATAAGAATTAAATCTAATTTATCTTTACTTAGTTGAGAAAACATATTTTTTCCTCCACATTTTGTATAACTATAACAATTTTGTGCAGGAGTAGGAATGCAAATAAATTTATTTCATCTTAATGTGGTTAAAGGGAAGGCACATTCAAAAATTATATAATGAAAATGAATTTTTAATTTCATTATGGTAACATAACATAAATCATACACTGTATTATGAATACATTCTTAAAACCTTACCATGTACAGCAACTACATATTACCTAACCCCTGTATATATATTATTTTAGTTACGGTTTACAAGTATTATTTTCAGCATAGATTTCTCTTAAATTCCATGTTTTCAAGTCATTGTAGTTAATTTTTTAAATTATTATCAAGCTAAAATACACTGAAATAAAATTAAAGTGATTTAAAACAAATTATTGATATGTATGCAAAAATAAAGAATAGGTGCTTAACTCAAGGTCAGTCTAAAACAAAAGCAATTTTTCTTGTGTTTTAGAGGTGCAATTATGCTTTATATTCAGTCCTGTGAAAACACTGCCAGAAATGCTATTTCCCACCAGTATTAAAACACTTAAGAGAAAATTACTACGGTTAATTTTTATTTTGCCTGTTTGCATTTTTATTTTTATTTTAGCAAAACTGTTTCTAAAGCCTGGTATTTAACCATTACTCTGGATTTTTAAAACTGGATCTTTTAGAAATTATATTGGGAGAGTGTTAAGGCATCTAAATTGGCCTATAAAAAATTGGCTTACCAGAAAAGGCTCCGAGGAAGCAGTAATTCTGGCATTTAATGTCCGAGACTAAAGCTTTGAAAATTGTTACTGCTGCAGAGCAGAAAACATTAAAATATTTTCAGTTTTACTGAAGCTTTATCCACATTTATATCCAGCACTTAGATACATTATGATATGCACAGTTATGTCACAGAGACAGCTTGCATTATTTATGTGGCTTTTAGTTTATAATGATGTCAAGCCTGTACAAATGCATAATGTAGATAGGAATGTAGCTGCATCTGCAGCAGCGGGAACTATAACTCATTTCCACCTGAAAGACAATGATCAGTGTCGTGAAATAAAAAGAAAAATCTAAGAAAAAGTACTTCTACTTCATAAACAAGCAGCACAAAACTGTGTTCTATCTAATCTGCATTTTGAACGAGATGGTTCATATTCAAATAGTTTCTCAACAGTCTGTAAGCAAACCTAAAAATGCAAAATATTTAAAAATATCTGTTTTTTCCAGATGATAATAAAATTGGTATGCTTGGTTTTGATCCAAAAGACAGACAGATCATTTTTTAGAGGTAGAGAAGAGAACACATGGGCAAAAAGATTTGAGAGAAATGGCTGGGTGTTTTACAATGAAAGAGGCAGCATAGAGGGTGCCTTGAGTTACATGTCTTTTATTTATTTTTTTTAATGTATTTATTTCATTTATTTATTTTTGGCTGTGTTTGGTCTTCATTGCTGCGTGCAGGCTTTCTCTAGTTGCGGCGAGCAGGGGCTACTCTTCGTTGAGGTGCGCAGACTTCTCATTGCGGTGGCTCCTCTTGTTGTGGAGCACGGGCTCTAGGTGCGTGGGCTTCAGTAGTTGTGGCACACGGGCTCAGCAGTTGTGGCTCGCAGGCTCTAGAGTGCAGGCTCAGTAGTTGTGGCGCATGGGCTTAGTTGCTCCGTGGCATGTGGGATCTTCCCAGACCAGGGCTTGAATCCGTGTCCCCTGCACTGGCAGGCGGATTCTCAACCACTGCGCCACCAGGGAAGCCCACATGCCTTTTAGATTAACACAGGGTAGAGTTTTCTCCCAAATGATTTCTCAATTATATGTTACTTTATAACACACAAATTTTATTTTTAAGTAAAATCATCTTAGGATATTTTTGTTTCTTGGTTTTTCCTGAAATATTTTGTACTATTTTTTTTAAATTAGTCACTGGATTTAGAGGAAAATGAGTCTGCTCTAATCAAAATTGGAATTAGTTGATAAGAAAGCCACCCTCTGTCTTTTAGCAATACCCTCCCCACTTTCTGCCCTGGAGGGCCCCTAAGAATGAGGTTCTAGAACCACCTAGGAATTACACTAAAAATACAGAGCCCCAGGCTCTATTCCCAAGATTCTGATTCAAGTGTCAGAATCTGCTTTTAAATGTATTACATATTTAAGTATTAATAAACACACAAACATTTTCGGCGGTACTTGATCCACACTTTGAGAAACTTCCCTAAAGCTTCTGTGAGCACAGTTAGAAACCACAGACCCAGAATATGCATACGTACTCCACTAGGTGTACTTCCATATGAGCAATAAATAGGAAGAGCTTCATCTTGCTTGAGGGAATGATTTAAGACTCCTAAGAGGCATTAATATTAAACCTTATTTAACCAATAGATGGGCATTTACCGCAGTCAAATAAAATGGATTTGAGGGCCAAGGGCTCAAAATGTTGCTCTCCTTGGCTTCTAGCTGTGAAAAGGAAGTTGGGTGAAAAAAAGGTTTTCCTATGAGTAAAAAATGATCATAAAATTTATGGTATTTAGGGGCTTCCCTGGTGGTGCAGTGGTTGAGAATCTGCCTGCCAATGCAGCGGACAGGGGTTCGAGCCCTGGTCTGGGAAGATCCCACATGCCGCGGAGCAACTAGGCCCGTGAGCCACAATTACTGAGCCTGCGCGTCTGGAGCCTGTGCTCTGCAACAAGAGAGCCCACGATAGTGAAGAGGCCCGCGCACTGCGATGAAGAGTGGCCCCCACTTGCCGCAACTAGAGAAAGCCCTCGCACAGAAACGAAGACCCAACACAGCCATAAATAAATAAATTAATTAATTAATTTAAAAAAAAAATTTATGGTATTTAGTTATAAGCTAGTTTACCAATTTACATACTAATGTAAAACTGCCTTGGCTTATTGAACTGATTATGGAGGTCAGAGTACAGGATTCTAAGATCTTATGAAATTACAAACCACGAGGAATCATTACACAACACTTCCAAATCTTCAATGTTCTAAACATATTTAAATTTGAATTAGCTACAAAGCTCAGAAGCTAGGTAATCCAAATACCTTGATTCAATGATAAGCAAATAACAATTTTTTTAAACAATTCTCAGCTGAGTAAGACTAATGTTTTTGCCAAGTTTCCTAGTAGTTCCTGGAGCATGAATGGATATAAACTTGTTTTTCTTCTGTGGTGTGTGTGCGTGTGTTGTTGCTGTTGTTGTTGAACTAGATTAGGGTGCTTTTCCCAAAATACCAAGAAAAGAATTTTTCTATTAAATATTCCCTCTCACTGCATAAGTTAGAGGAAACAGAAATTTCATCCAACTCCAATCTCAAAAGAACATGCAAATTGCAACTGATGATATTTACATTGAAGGGGTTTTACTTTATTTTTTCTCTGGTTGTAGTTGAGAACAATATTTATTTCTAAATAAATATTTAGATTCCAATCCTAGGGAAAAAAATCATGCCAGGTGCCCTTAGTTGGTCCCTGCTGAGCGGGATGAAGAAAGAATCCACTCACCAAGCCCCGTGCTAAGACCATGGCCACACAGAAGAAGCCCTAGAAGAAGAGATGACTATTTCTAATTCATATACAAATGCTGAATGCACCAGCTGTATGGAATGGTGTTACTCTCCCACAAACAAACAAGTAAAAAATAAAGATGCAACCCTTAATTTAGACCCAGAGTGCACTTTAGATCCTCAGGTACAAAGAATAGTCCATTAAAGTGTGAACACAAAACAGTAGATTGTGACTTGGACTATGACTTTACTTACCTTGTTTTCCATCATGGAAATGAAACGGTAAAAGCTAAGACGTAACTGAAGACCCATCTGCACAATGAAAACTTCCCTACATATTCCTACGCCACCATGACTCTTCTAGATGTTTTATTGCTTCATTAGGTGTATGAAGTGAGAGAATATTTTGAAATATAGTAATGTGATTTTTTTTTCTTTTGCACTTGCTTATGAATGTTCCTTACCAACCCAAGCCAGAAGCAATCTTTACCTTAGGGTGAAGTGGAATCATAGAAAGTGAAGAGAAAGAAAGAACTGGTGTAGAGCTTTTTGATTTTCAAAACTGGTCTTGAAAACTGTTTCAGAGACAGTAGTCTAAAAACCTGGCTTTAAATCTCTAGAGCCAGATACCTGAGAGAGAAAAGCATTTTCTAAATGGAAAAGCTCCCCTTTAAATATAAAGAAAAAAACCCCATAATTTGGACAAACTGAGCTTGGAGTTCTACTATAAGCCATAGAGTAGAATAAATGATGCATAAGAACTATTTGACAAAGTAAAAAATGTCAGACCTTCCTTGGCTGAAGAAAGAACCTAGAGAGAAGGGGAGAGGAAAACTAGAGAAGATAGAAGCTGAGGAACTGCCCCCTTCTCCAGGATTTTGTCATGTAGAGCACATCCATTAAACATTATCTGATTATTAAGTATTCCTATTTAAAATATATTTAATTTTGTGCCTTGTAGCCTTTAATTATAAAGCATAAATATATTGATCCTAATCATCAACTAACTCACTCAACAAATAACTACTGGGACTTAATACATAATGAGCCTTAGAAATAATGCAATAAATGGGAATCACAGTCCTTGAAATTCCTCAAGGAATTTGCAGTCTATTGGAAGCAGGGGGTGAGGGTCAGAGACAAGTTAAAAGCCGATTATATTCCTTTGCTTATATGCTGCCATATTTCTGTTTATACTTTTACCACCTAGAAGTGAGATTCTAGTCTACCTTTTTCTTTACAGAAATATAGTTTATTAATGAAGTATGGCTTATTTGCATGAGCCACAGAAACTTTCTGAAATTACCCTGTACTTTTTTATGTCAGAAGCAGCCCAAGGAAATTTTGTATCCTGAAATTTCAAAAATCACTTGCCAACTGTCAAATGTGATCAAAACAAAGCAGTATGAATATCTACTACTCTATATACTTTGGGCAACCTGGCGGCAGACATTTAAATAAAATGATGGTAAAACTGGAACCATTTTAATAGAACAAAAAGAACAAAAGGGAGCTCAGAAAACCAGGGTGAAAAAGTCGGCCCAGGGAAAGAAAAATCATTGTACACCTAAGATACCGTGGTCCCCTTGAGTGCAAGGTCAAGTTGGCCAGGGCAATGATGGACTGGACAGTGGATATACCTTTAGTTTTCTTTGAAGCAGCAGCCTAGGAACTGGGGGTCATGAAGCTTTAACTGAGGAGAAGTGTGAAGGCATAAAGGTTTGGAAAAGATTCTCTGTAATATAAATGGGGATTCCTTTGTTGTCTTCAGTAACATTTCCTTGAAATCAACAAAAGGAAAGAGGAAGAATGGGATCTTGTAGGAAGTGAGCACTCAATATATTTGTGGACTACAAAACAGGGGAAAGGTATTTGTTATTAAACCTCGAAAGAAAAGACCAAAATAAATGATGATAAAGAGCAAAGACTGGAAGAAGAGGGAAAGGGGCAAGGTGTTGGAGGAGGAGCTGAAAAAGGAAGAAAAGGAGAAAAGAAATTTGGAGGGGAAGGAATGAATAGATAATTCTAAAACAACATATTAACAGTGCTTTTCGATGAGTGGTGATATTACAAATATTTTTTCTTTATTTACTCATGCTTTTCTCTGGTTTCTATGACTTTTATAAGAGCATTTACTATTTTTTAATTAAAAATTTTTTTAATTTTGTAAGAAAGAGTACACTTAGCCCACTTATGTTTTCACTTAAACCTTCATCTTTACAAGAGCACTAACTTAGGGTAAGGTGGTGTGGCAGGAATTTGGGAACTGCTTAATAAATAGTCCCTAGCAGACATGTTCCAAATGCGTGGTCACTTACGTTGTATGATCCACCGACGGCCTGTGATTTTCCTCCCCATGATGAATACTGGTTCCATTACCAAGTCCCCACCTGAATGTGTTTGAATCTTGAATTACTTTTTCTGAGATTGGCTGGTGCCATTTACACAGGCTTCCTTTTTCAAAGCTGCAAACTTCCATAGCTTGAATAGGATGGGACAGAGATAAGATGAGCTAATCACAATAAATGTATTAATAAAAGGCAATTTCCATCTGCATCAGCACTTTCTTACTCTTGGGGTTTCTTTAAATTATAATCTAACTTTTAAGCATAACTGAAATAATTAGGCAAATTGTTTACACAATCACTAGAAGAGTTTTAAAGAAATCTAGGTGTATTATATTCAAATATCTATATTAACTGAAATGTGGAAATAAATGCACATACTGAAGATTCTGCTTTCATAAAGAAGTGAGATTTTAATTCGCTCTGAAAGCAGCAATTTAAGAATTGCCACTCTCTTCTGACACAACACTTACATTGCTTATATGACCTGCAAGTTCTGATAAGTCTGTTCTTTTTTCACAGTATTATCGCAAAGCTAAATCCCAAATTCCAAATTACTTAAATTCAAAGCTATAAGATTTACAACAGCTTTTATATTGAACCTCTTCCGTTGAAAGTTTTCAATATTCTTGTAATGACTGTATTCTAATATCAAACAAAATTAAAAGTCCAGTGATTTTTTAAATACATAAGTTGTGTGTGAAAACAAATGCTCTCTTTTTCTCTCCTCCTCTCTCTCTCCTTCTCTCTCTGATGTGTTCATGTGTCTGTCTGTCTTAAATCCTCTACTTCTTGAATAAAAGAAAAGATTCAGTTCAATGAGGTCTTGTGTATACAATGGAAAGCCTGGTGTGTACTCCAGGTTTTAAATGGCATAAACAGTGATGGCATAGGTTACCACTACTATATCACTTAGAAACTTGGGTTCACGATTTAACATAAAATTTGAGAAGGAAAACTCCATCAAAAAAAGTGATTTTAATCATGACATTCAGGTGTGTTATTTAATCTCTGATATTAATATTGATCATATAATTATACTTATTTTGTGAAGAGATTTAGAATTCAATAGAATCCTGTTCATCATATTATTAAAAAAGAATTTTAAAATTGTAGATTTTTTAAAAATTAGAGAACATAGAGTTTCAGGCAAGCTAAGATCTGCTGTACAACATTGTACCTACAGTCAACAATACTGTATTGTACACTTAAAAATTTATTAAGAGGGTAGATCTTATATTGTATTCTTATCACAATGAAAAAATTACAAAATATGACTGTAGGTGACAAGCAGATTTATCACAATAGTTCATTTTACAAAGAGATGGCGAAGGCAAGACACAATTTGTTCAGAAATAAACGGTAATAATTCATGTTTAATCAAAATAAATAAATATCCCCATGATTTTAATAATTTAATAGTAGACATTCATTCGGGACATTTACAGAACTTACCAAAACTTCCCATCCAATCATAAATGGCACTACTAAAATTTCAAAGTTGAACTAAGAAGAAAGTCAGTATTTACTAAAGATGCTCACTAGGTGTAATTAATTAGATTTTGTGTAAACTTTTACAAAGACGACTTATGTGTGATCAGAAGAGGATTTTAGTGTCTTCCCATGAGGGAGTCTGAATACCACAGCATAGTCCATTATATTATCTTACATCTGTGAGGCACAGTACATCTTCCTGACCAACCTGAGTTAATTACTGTCCCATCTTATTCACAGAGTGAATTAGCTTTGATTTTATGAGGTTTTCTGGTCTGGATTAGTTTATTGTGTATTTGTATTTTTTAAGTTTTAGAATTCCTTGACGAGGCTGACATGAGACAAATTAGAATTTCACTATACGCTGTATTATCTGTATGTTCTAAACTGTCAGTATTATCAAGACACTTGAGCAATTTTATGGTAAATTCACATACAACTTAATAAAGAGCAAGGAAGGGGAAAAAAAATCACAAGTGTTTATTCCTTCTGATCCTGTGTTTTGCCCATTCAGACACAGATTAATTTTTCTCCTCTCAGTTTGTATCTTTGACTGAGAAGTTCACTTCTAAATTAAATAATTTGCCTTGATTCATTTAGGAGAAGCCATAGATTGGCAAGTGTCAATAAATGAAAACCATCTTTCAACAGTACCTAGCCGTTGAAGTGTCCACATGTATTAGGATTGGTTTTCTTATTAACTCTGCACATTTGACATAGTATTCATTTTATGTGTGCATTTTGACAATGGCAAAATTTGAGCAGATTCATCTAATTTGAGGGTATTATGCTTCTTCCCTAAACATTTCTATTTAGTGATTGTGACAAACAGAGACAAAAAGGGGGATGAATAAAAATGATAAATGATAGCTCTGGAATCAAGCTAAGTCCATGAAAACAAGTATTTTGAATTTAAATATTAATTTAAAGACACCTCTTGTTGGACATGATACAAGAATGTATGCTGATTTTTCTATCATTTTCTATACAAATAGTCTTTATGTTAAGAAACTGCTTTAAGCCAGGTTGAAATTTTCTAACTAGGACATTATGCCACGCTACTTGAGATAACACTAGTATTTTCTTATCAGTTTTATGGCTATATTTAATGCAAAATTTAGGAATTCACGTACCGCAGGATGATTCATCTGATTTGTCAGGGCAGTCATATCTAAAATCACATTTCTGGATATCTTCAACACATTGACCATCAGACCTGCAAACAAATTCATTGTCGGTACAGTTGTGTGGAGGTAAGGTTACTGGAACTGAAGTTTCTGGTGGAGTTGGAAGGTCCACTGGCAAATTACCTTGAAATAATAGACAAGTGTCATTTTGCAGATTTTTCCATTTCTTTAAAGATTTCACACAATAAACTTTATTAAGTATGCTTCACACAACATTATAAAGAATATTTGATAGTATTTGCTAATCTGCTGAACTTCTTTATGTAAGCATATAAGTTGGGGTTCATGGCTTTAGTCATGGCAAATAACTTTAGATATCTTTGATTATAAAAATAAGTGAAGGTGCAGATGGAAATTATTGAAAAGCTCTTCAGAGCTCACTGAACAAATGGGAGGCTCAAGAACAGGGCTTGGAAGATCAGCAGGAACCAAGTGAATCCCGGGTGCTGGCGTAGGAACCAGAGTCAAGATCACGTTAAACCTCCTCGTCCACTAGGTGAACAAATTTTGTTCTTCCACTGCTACAATGAACTTAACATCTCCTCTTTGTTTCACATATCCCCACATAGTTGGGATTCAAGGTTGCAAGATAGACCCAAACCAAAATTATTCACCCAGAAATATTTAAATAAGCTATAATTTCTGATATTACAGAGTTTAGAAGAAATTTATAGAAGTTGATTAATTTAGACAGTAAGCTATCCAATAAGCACTTATTAATAACATCTCTGTGTCATATACACGGTAGATGTAGTGGATTTAAAGCCAAACATGCTGTCACTGCCATAAAAGAGTTTACAGACTAGTGGATAAGGCATTCAGGAATTCTTTCATTACAGTCTCATGGGATAAGTTTAGGACAGAGATTTTAACATGATGGAGGCAAGAATGACACCTATCGCTTAACTCCTGTATTCACATCCACAGACCATGGTATATGGTGGGTACACTATCATTGTGAAGTGAGTGAATAGATATACAGATGGATGGAAGGATGAAGGAGAGATGGAAGGATGAAGGAGGGATGGAAGGATGGGAGGAGGGACGGAAGGAAGGATGGATGGATAACAGAGTGAATGAATGAATAGATGAACAAAAGTTAAGATTGTACAGTATATTAAGAGAACACAGGAAAAGTCTGTATCAGATGGGGAAGACTTCCTGGCATGGTGATGTTTAAACTAAGTTTTTAGTTTGGGGTTTTTTTTAATTTTTATTTTATATTGGAGTATAGTTGATTAACAATGTTGTATTAGTTTCAGGTGTAAAGCAAAGCAATGCAGTTATACATATACACTTTTTAGTTTTAAAGGATGATTTGTTGCTGGGTAGATAAAGAAGGGTACAAGGTCTTTTGAGGCAAGGAGAAAAGACTCATGTGAAGACAGAGGAGTATATTTTCCTGTTGTTTTCTGGAATACTGTGAGAGCTTGACAAGAAGACTATCTTGGGATATGGTAAGAATGCATCTGATGGAGTCATTAGATACGGGACTAGAGAGGAGAGGGTTATGGGGTCACAGCTAAGTGGGACCAACTAGGATTTTGAAGTAAATATAAAAAGCTGTGGAGAAACACCAAGATATAAAATTTCCACTTCAAGAACTGCTTATCAGGCATTAGCGTGGAGAACGATTTGCCGGTGGCTCTGACATGGGGAAGAGAGAACAGCTGAGCTTTTACTTTAATTCCAGGCAACTAATAAACCAAAGCAGAGATGTTTTGCAGGGGACAGCAAAGACCTGAGCAATATTACACATCCAGTGTCTAGAGGACTGGGGATTTGGGTGCTTTGGGGAATTTGAGGAGAGTCCAATAAAGAGTACTTTATTTCTTAGCTCAGGTTTTGAAGCAATTAAGAACTAAGACTGAAGTGTAGGGCAGCTAGTAGATCAAAATATCAACCTTTTTACGGATGAAGTTGATACTGGAAAAAAATAGCCTATATCTGTAGGCAGGTAATCTTTCAGAGTGTGCAACTCAGACATAAACAGACTAAGTTATAACCTGTGCTGGAAACTTCTATACAGAAGCTGACCATTGTGAACTACAGCAAGGAGGAGCTGAGCAGATCTCATGCCTCCTTCAGCTAACTGTCTCCAGAAAAAGAGGAAACTAAGAGACCAGGTATGCATGCGCAGGCTCTCCTTGCAAACTCAACAATCCATTGTTGCTTTTCCACAGTTCACATTAGCGTTCACTGTTGGTGTTTTACATTCTGTGGGTTTTAATAAATGTATAATGACAGGCTTCCCCCATTAGCGTGTCATACAGAATACTTTCACTACACTAAAAAACCTCTATGCTCTATGCTCACTGTCTTGATTACTGTAGCTTTATAATAAGTCTTGAAGTTGGGTAGTGTCAGTCCTCCAACTTTGTTCTCCTTCAATATTGTGTTGGATCTTCTGGGTCTTTTGCCTCTCAATATACACTTCAGAATTAGTTTTTCTATATTCACAAAATAATTTGCTGGGATTTTAATTGAGATTACATTAACTCTATAGATCAAGTTAGGAAGAATTAACATCCTGAATATAGTGAGTCTTCATGCATGTTTTTGTATCCTTATCTCAAACATACATGTTCCATTTCAAATATATACTATTTTGTGTCTTAGAAAATTTTACATAAATAATATTCATATTTCTTTTGAATTTGCAATCTTGACTCAAAACATATTTTTCAGATTTATCTCTATTGTAGCATACAGAATCAATTCATTCATTTAACTGGTTAGGGTATTCAATTAAATGAATACTTGGAGTCAAATATTTATGAATAGTATGAATAGTCTGTAGCTGGTATATCTCTTCTCAAGCAGGACAGTAAGAATATCTATAAAGTGTGCTACAATGGATGTCTTTGTACATTTCTCTTTGCAAACATATGCCAGAGTATTTCCAAGGCAAGGTACCTTGAAATGAAATTTCAAAGTTACAGGGTATGTAATCAGTCAACTTAAGTAGTTGTTTTCAGAGGTGGTTTACCCATTTCCACCCAGAAATGTGTGCATTTCTCAAATTCCAGCCAACAGTTGGCATCATCAGATTTTTTTTAATGTTTGCCAGGGTAACAGGTCTGAAATAATAATTCCTTGATATTCTAACTTGTATTTCCCTAATTATTGAGACTTTTTTTAGGGGCCACACAGTATCTTACTCTCGTTTTTGACTAACTATTCACATACCCTGCTATTTTTCTCTACTGAATCCATTGTCTTTTTCTTATTAATTTACAGGTTTAAATTAATCCCATATTCTCCATACTAATCCTCAATCATTTGTCTAAGTGACAAATATGCTCTCCTAATCGAGTCTTTCCATTTTCTATGGTGTCTTTCAGAATAAAAAAACTCTAATTTTAATATATCAATCATTTCCTTTATGGTTTGTGCTTTAAAATTTCACCAAAAAATAATCTTCCCTATTCTAATATCATAAATATGTTTCCTATAATTTCCATAAAATTTTGATAGTTTTTCATATTTAGATCTTTCCTCCATCTGGGCTCTACTGTTATCTATTATCTGTGATGAGAATCTAAATACAATTTTTTTTCACATGAGTGGCCACTTTTTGATCTATTAATCTATTGGAGCAACTCAAACTTCTCTCACTTATCTTTTATATTTTATTATGAAATATATTATACATATATAAGAATGAACATAAAATATATGCCTGGTTTAAAGAAGAAGAAGAATAGCCATATATTTACCTTCCAGTTTATGGAAATGAAATTCACAAACAGTTTTGAACTCTCCAGTGTTTCCCTGCTGACTCCATCCCCTCATTGGCATCTCTCCTGGTTCACAGTACACTGAAATTTGTGTTTTTTATTTCTTTGCTTTCATTTGTGTTTACATTTTCTTCATTTGCATATATGCCAAATAACGTCTTACAGTGCTTACTTATTAGCTTATGTGACTAAATAACTTACTGTGAAATTCTTAGAATAGTGACCATATACATGGAGCACCATTTAGGTCCTTTTTAAATAAATAAAATGTTGTTTAGATTCAAACTTTAGATGAATGGACTCCATTCTCTATATAATCTGCAACTTGATTTTTTTCTGAACATTGTACATTCATCCAACCAAACTAATGTGTGTTCCTGCAGTTTAGCTGCGTTGACTGCTGTATAATGTTTCACTATATGAATATGTAACATACGTTATATACCTATTCTACCATCAGTGGTTTTTGAGTTGACTCTGAGGTTTTGTTTCTTTGTACATTTCTCCTGAGGTACCAACGTGTGGAATCGCTTGGTCACAGAGGATGCACATCTAACTTTACTAGATAATGCCAAACTGCTTTCAAAAGTAGTTGTATCAATTTCTATACTTCTCAGTAGTGTATAAACATTCTGGTCATACCACATGCTCATCATCCACTGGTATATCTAGAATTACCCGCACGTTTGCCATTTTCTTTGCTGTCTCTTCCCTTTTGCATCTCAGCCCTTGTTGAGCTCATTCTGTCTCCTTTAAATGTTCACATTTACATAGTTCATTTGGTAGGAGTCTGGTGCAGTGAAATCATTTTTTGTTTGTTTTTGGATGTCATGCTCTGAGTGCCTATTTTCACCCTCATTCCTGAAAGAATTTTGCTTTGCTCTAGACTAACAGTTATTTTTTCTCAGAACTTTGAAAATAATTTCAACTGTCTTCCTACTTCCATTCTTGCTATTGTGAAGTCATCTATTAATCTGATTGCAGTTCTTTTGTAACTGTATTTTAATCTCTGGCTATTTTTACCATAATCTTCTCTTTCATTAATTTTTTTCTAATTCATTTCCATAAGCCTAGACCTGGATTTATTCTAATATTTTGCATGAGGTTGAATAGGCTTCTTAAATCTTATGTTAATTCTTAGCCATTATATCTTTGAAAATTGCTTCTCCTCCATTTTCTTTATTCTCTCTCTGGAACTCCATTAGCTTTTATGATCTATCCTTCAAGTAAATCTATCCCTTCCATTTTCCTTTTCTATCTCTCTCTGCTGCTCCCTGAAATTTCCTCACAGTTATTCTCCAGAAGACTAATCACAGCATTGATTCAGCTATTTAATTCATCCGCTGGGATTTTTATTTCATTGATTTTATTTCTCACTTCACGATGGCCAATTTGATACTTTCAAAATTTTCTGGGTTTTTTTTTTTTTTTTTTTGGACAACATCATGCTATTTTCTTATGGCTTAAGAGTCCTTTAATATTTTAAATTATTTATTAGTTTTCTATTTGTTGCACAACAAATTTCCACAAACCTTAGAATTTTAAACTAATAAACACTTATTATCTCACACAACTTCTGTAAGTCTGAAACGCAGAAGAGGCTTAGCTTGGTGGGTTCTAATTCAGGGTCTCATAAGATTACTGTCAAGATGTCAGCCAAGGCTGCAGTCATCTGAAGGCTTGACCGGGGATGGAAGACCTGCTTTCCAAGGGGGCTCATGCCTGGGAATTTAGGCTACTGTTGGCAGGAGGTCTCAGTTCCTGGGCTTTCTCCATAGGGCTGCTTGTGTATCCTTCGGACATGGTGTCTGACTTCCCCCAGAGTGAGTGATCCAAAGGAAGACAGCAGAAGCCTAGCTTTGGAAATCATACCCAGTCATTGCCACGTGGGTCATTAGTTACACAGGTCAGTCTTACTCAATATGGGAGGGGCCTGGTCCACAGATCATGAATACCAAGAGGTGGGGATTATTGGGGGCTATTTTGGAGGTTGGCAACCATAATTTTTTGTGCTTGATTTTTATGTGAGAATCCTTTATCATTTAGTTTGCAGAAGAGTCCTTCTAGATTAACTTTGAGTTGTTCCTTTTGGAACCCCACTGGTACCTCCACCCAGGAATGATATACCCCTTTTGGCCCTCCTCTCCCCTTTCCCTGCCTCTCATCCATCCTATATTCTCTTTACTCCTTAACTCTGGCAATCACATTATGCTTTCTGTTCTATTTTTCCATTTTCTATTTCTCTCATGTGGGCATTTCTTTTTTTTAACCTCAGCTTAACATTTAAAAAAATGCATGTTATATTTGATATTTCTAGGTATATGTAGTGTTAGTTTTCAGATCATCTGGTCTGCCACATTATTAAAATCAGTAGTCTTAACTGCATCTTTAGGCCTGGTTTCAATTTATACTAGGAAACAGTCCCTCACTTAAGAAGAAATCATAGACATGCGTGGCTATCTTAGAAAAAGGAGGTAGATGAGTCCATACTCAGGAAAAATAGAGACAACTCATTTTCTATCTCAGAAATGATCCAGGTAAAATGACCTGGATCCCAGGAAGGTAAAAATATCACTACTCTAAAAAAGAAATAGGAAAATCTTAAAATTCTTTGTCCTTTCCTCATTACTCTTTGTTATTCTACCAGAATTAGTGAATCTTAAAAGATAAGTGTAATATGTTTGTATTTGAGAGCACCAAAAGAATTATTGGAAGAAAGTGTTTCTTACTCCAAAGTCCAATTCTGGAAATGGTGGTATAACTGGAAAGATGGAGTTGCCACTGATTCCTTGGGATCTGCCATGTAGAAGTAAAACAGAGCCCAGACACATGGTTAGATCAAGACATCATTTGGAGCCTGAGGCATGGCAAGGACTGCAAGCCTCCTGACACATCTCTGACCCTCACAGATGGTTTATACTTTCATGTAAGGAACACGAGTTTGTCAGTTTGTTTTACTTTGCTATGACTCAGAGCAGTATTTCTTATTAAAGAATCACGTTCTTAACTCAGGTGATACAAGAAATGACTTCATACAGTATATGGATAGACTTCACATTTTTAAAATATATAAATTGTGAACAACCTTAATAGTAAAACATACCTAGAAAAATAAGCCCATCTTAGTCAGTCTGGGCTGCTATAATAGAATCCCACAGACTAGGGGGCTTAGACAACAATTTATTTCTCACAGTTCTAGAGGCTGAAAGTCCAATATCAGGGTACCAATGTGGCTGGGTTCTGAGGGCTCTCTTCCAGGTTATGTCCTTACATGGCCTTCCTTGGTACATGCATGCAGAGAGAGAGAGATCTCATATCTTTTCCTCTTCTTATAAAAGCACTAATCCCATCATGAGGGCATCAACTTCATCAACCCAAATTACCTTCCAAAAGCCCCACCTCCAAATACCATCACACTGGGGGTTAAGGTTTCAACATATGAATATTGGAACATTCACTCCATAGCAAAACTTGTGATTTTTTTTAAACCTATGATTGTTTAGAAGTGCTGAAGTTGGTAGCAATGGTAGAGTTAATACTCTTAAAATAAAAAACACTAAAAGCTTTGCAGATGAGACAAAATTGAAAGGTGAAATGCAAATAACTGAACACCAAGAAGCAGAGATTAGTCTGGTTTGATCTGATTTTCTTCCACATCCCTAAGCCAAAGGGAAACCAACTCACCTGCACCGCTGTCACCCTAGATGACTCAGGCTCCAGATGGACTCAGTGTTCTAATTCCTTGCTCTGTGAATTCCTTGTAACAAATATGATATACTTCATGCTACCCTAATATAATCTTTCTGGTAAAAATAGATTTTCCAACTTGTTTTATACTAGACTTCCCTCCCTACAGCTATTCCCACACTGGTAATTAAACAAATAAAACTGATATTTTAACATCCTGAGCCCTTGATATATTATTGGCAGCTTTAGACATATCACAACTGTGTGGATTACTTGACTAATATGCATGGTTGTTCTTTATCTCCAAGGAACAATGCACATGTTTTTCTTGTGACTTCTGATGTTAAGAAATACATTTAATTTAAAAATCTAAAAGTCTACTTGAGGTTTAAACATAATCAATCTTCAGAAAAAAAATTTGAAATATCTACAGCACCAGGAGAAAAGCGTTTCCTATTTTTCCTATTGCACTTAACATAATAACCTGGAGTTATAACCACAAGCTGAAACGACTATATTTAGCATAATCGTACTAAAGTGTCTGTGCTAGGTCTACTTCCTAGGATAGTAGGTTTTACTGAAACATAGCTACTCTTTGGATATGATTTATTAACAATTGTAACACAGCTCTGTGCCTCATATTAGGCATTGTCTCTTTTTTTTTCTTTATCCAGTAGCAAATCAGCTCTTTTTGAAATATTTTTGCTCTACCACATGGATTCAATAAAATTTTCCAGGTAGCACAATATATTTTCCATTTTTAAAGACATTCTACCATCTTTCAAAGATAGTTATTTGTCAAATTTTATAAACCAAATAAATTCAGTTATTTGTCGAATTTTATTTTCTAGAAATTTATTGGGTTGGCCAAAAATTTCGTTTGGGTTTTTCATAAGATCTTAAAAATAAAATACTAAGTTGCATGGCCCATAGGCTTTGGGCAAAATTTTTCCCTAGGTATATGCTAAATCACTTTACGATACTACACCAAAGACACTAAAACCAGAATATTTTAGATTACAATCACTGAGTCTCACATTTCTTCATTTTTGCCTTGAAGTCTTTTACTGAACTGCAAATATTTCCCACATTTCTAAAACTTTCTTCAGAGTCTGTATTTCCTTTTGAAAAATACGGATAAAAGAGGACCTCAAAGCAAAATGCTTTCATTTAATTTACTATCCTGAAAAAAATGTAATGGATACACCAAACAGCTTAGTGTTAGAAGGTAAAAAGCTGCAGGTGATATCTGAAAAATGAACACAAAAGAACTCACATTTTGCCACTGAAACAAACATTACTCTTTGCAGAAGGAAGGGAGACTTGATCAAGCACAA
The DNA here is from genome assembly GCF_965194805.1 of Balaenoptera borealis. Classification (NCBI taxonomy): domain Eukaryota; kingdom Metazoa; phylum Chordata; class Mammalia; order Artiodactyla; family Balaenopteridae; genus Balaenoptera; species Balaenoptera borealis. The sequence goes on along the minus strand of NC_138866.1, from coordinate 169,269,481 downwards.
ATAAAGCTGGTGAGATATTGAGGTGAAGGAGGAGGGATGTCAAAAAGTCAATCAACTCAGCCAGTTTAGCAATAACAACAACAAAAACCATTCGGTGGGTAGGGGAGGAACATCATAAAAAATTGTTAAGCGTTCTCTAAAGAGTTACCATACTTTCTCAATTTTAAGGTATCATCAGTTGCAAGATATGCCACTGACTTAGTAAAAACTTTCCTGGGAAAAGCAAAACACTAATACCTTAGATAGTGATACTCATTCTAATAATTAGTAGTTCTAGTAACTAATAAATCTAATACACATGCTGAATTCTGAAATTTTAACTTCGATGAAAAGCACGTAGGTATTTTTTTTCAGCTTGCAAACAGTGTGTTGTGATGCTATGTCGTCACAGATTTATTTTTCCAAATAACCCAGCTATCTCACCAATAATCTTGGACACAAGAAAGAAAACTCCTGTTGCATGTGTTCTGCTAAAAGAAACACACTCCTTGCTTTTCTGATGGAAGATGGAAGGAATAATGCAAAACAGATACTTCCTTTGGGATAATATTTTAAAATCTGAATGTCTGGCAACAATTCTTCCTAAATAATCTACTCTGAAGGTCTAATTCAAGGTGAAGGGAAAGCTATTTAACTTTGCCATTATTCCGCATCATTATCTACTCTGGGAACAGACAACATCTTCACACACTGATGCAAAGAATCATAGGATTCTATTGCATGGTTAAGACTGTCTACTTTCCCTAGAAATGTAATTAATCTTGCATAAACAGCCATTTCTCTATTTTCCTCCTGAATTAGATTTAAGATGATAATTTATATCATCAAAGTATTGAAACAAAGGAGATACGATCCATAATTGAGAATGGATTTGAAAATTGTTAGAAACAACTAGAAGTTAGAAAATGAGAGACACTTGACCTAGAGGAGCAAGTAATGATGGTCTAGGACAAAGTGAAAAGTAACTAAGTTTATGGCATAAAAACTATTGAGGAAAATTAATAGAAGTTTGCAGTTAAGAAGCTCAGTCATTCGAGTCAACACTGTTTTGAACCAAGGTCATGGCAGAGGTAATGGAAAAAGCAGAACAGATGTGAGAAATATTTTGGAGTTTAAGGGGAAACTTAAAAGTTTAAAGGGAAAGCCAAAGACGACTATGGTATTTCAATCCTGGGTTGCTCGAGGATACTGAGGTCATCAAAAGGAACAAGGGAGACATAGAGGAAAGAGAAGCTGATTTTGAGGAAATAGGTAAAAATGAAATAATCTACTCCTTTTTATTCACTTTTAGTATAAAATAAAATTACAGGTTACAAATCTGCTCTTTGGACATGAGGTCAATAGTTTGTGTTTTTTTAGTTTTTTATTTGTTTTGTTTTGTTAATCAAGGAGGAAACATGCTGTAGATAATGTTCATATTGAAAGCAAATCAATGTCTGTAAGTGAACCTACACGGACTGATCCCACCTCAGCTAACATGATGTCATGACAAAACACTGACTGATAATCAAGAGCAATATTTCTATTAAAAACCTAATTTTTATTTTTGTTTTCATCTTATGGTAAGATCACATCAGCTTCCTTTATGAAACCTATGGCTTCAGCAGGCTTTGTGGTTTCTGCTCAAAGTTTCTTTTGCTATGAAGCCAACATGAAAACCACGCAGTTGAGTCTTTAAAATTCCATATTTTTCTTCCAAAACTTAAAGCAGAAAATTGGGACTAACGGTGTGTAACTGATACTTCACATCTCTGCCCTTGTTTCTGGCAGCTCTTTTCCCTCTACCTTGGAAACATCAGCCACAGAATGCATGTAGCAGGATAATTAAAGCAGCAACAGTAGCAACCATGACTTGTGTTCCCTTTCTGTATTCCTTTTTGTTCCCCTCTGCCACTGGGGTCACAGCCATTCTCCCTAAGCAAAGAGTGGGAGGCGATTTGGCCCTGAAATCAGACCCCTTAGGTGAAAAATCTCATTCCTACCCTCAATTGTGCATTCTTACCCAGGTCATCGGTGCTCTTTAAGTTTAGTTTTTCACACCCATAAAATGGAAATTGCTTTCTCTTCCTTGGGCGGTTAATGTATTTGATGAACAATATAATAATAGTGATAAACATTATGATCCAAAGAAGCAGACATTGTACTCTGCCACTTTATAGCTAGATAGCCTTGGGCTGGTTATCTCCTTCCCAGTTTGCTCCATAAAATTGGGATAACAAAGGCATCCATCCTATTCAACATTCAAGATCTCTTCACCTGTGATGGACCAGGCACTATTTTATACTCTTAAAAGAAAATAGGATTATATGAGATGATACACAGAGTGATAGATGGTATTAATGTAACCATTTATCAGTTCCCTCCCTTGTAAGGACTTCCTGTATTCTCTGTCCCTGGCAAGCTCCTTGTCTGTGGCAAATACTTCCCTGCGCCATTGTTGGGCTTGATCACTTGACTTGCTCTGACCAATGGAAGTGAATACACATGATGTCCTAATAAAAGCTTTAAGTATGCTTTCTTTTTCCAACCCTCTGACTTAAAAACAGAATGTGTCAGACAGGGACTTGGTCCATCAGCCTGGGTCGCATATAGACAGGACCCACAGAACAGAGATACATAGATTGGAACTACATAGAATTATACAGAGCTATGAACAAGAATTACATGTGTTTGCCGTTATTATTCTACGCCAAACCACAAACTTAAGAGTAAGAAATAAATGCTTGTGGCTGTAAGCCACTGAGATTTGGCTGTCAACAGAAGCTGACATATAACATAGTGTCTTACATATAGAAGTGGTTAACATTTTAACAATAATAATAATAAACTAAAATATATAAACACTTAAAAAGATATAAACATCTCTCCACCTATCCAATAGATGTTTATTGAGTATTACTATGTGTCAGATACTGTTTATGCTACTGAAGGTATGGCAGTGATCAGATAAAATCCCTGCTCTCATGCCACTAACATTATTATGGCGGAAATAAAATTTGACTATAAGGGGATACGTGTTGTGGAGAAAACACAGGGGAAGGAGACAGAAAATGTCAGGTAAGGAGATAAGAAGAGGTGTGTGTGTGTGTGTGTGTGTGAGAGAGAGAGAGAGAGAGAGAGAGAGAGAGAGAGAGAGACAGATTGAGAGAAGGTTTCACTAGAGAAATTTTCCAGCAGAGATCAGAAAGAAGTAAGGGGGTGAAGGGGATATCTGGGGGAAGTACATTCCAGGAAGAGAGAATAGCAGGTATAAAAGCCCTGAGGCATGAATGGGTTGGAGTGCTCAAGGACCAGCCAAGAGGTCTTGTAGTTGAGAGACATCAATTAGAGGCACATTGGTAGAAGGTAAAGTCAGAGCTGTATGAGAGGGCCGGTCATTTATTCCTTGGAAGTTATTGGAAGAAGTTTGGCTTTGTTCTGAATGAGATGGGATGTCATAGGAAGACTCATGATAGGGTAACATGAGCTTATGTAAGTTTGAAAAGGATCATTCTGGCTGTTGTTTTGAGAAGAGATTATGTGGTTCAAGGGTAGAAGCAGATAGATCATTTACAAAGCAACCACAGTAATCTGTATAGAGACGACAGTGGCTTGGACCAAGGGGAGAGTATCGAGAGCAATGAGAAGCAGTAGACTCCAGATATATGTGAAGGTAGTGGCTGATCAGATTTGTTGATGAAGAAGCAACTGGAGATAAACTATCATTTACTGAGACAGGGAGACGTGCAAGAATGGTCAGATTGAGGGAGCAATGGGTCATCAAGAATTTACTTTTAGACACTGAGGGATAAAGGTAAACTTGTTGAATTCTGATTTCCTTCTGCTGGCTTTCCAGAGAGGGGGTTGGCTTTCTGCAGAGTTTCATAGAAACCACTGCACAAAGAATGGTAATTAATCCTGCCAGAATGATGGGGTGGAGAATCAGAGGTGTGACATTAGCTACAGCAGAAAGAACTGGAATCCAGCCCTCTGATTATGTCTGGGGAGAGGCTGGTACTCCTCTGACCAATAATGCTGCACTGTGATGGACCAGGGCTGCAGGTTAAGTTTTCAGCACATGAAAGTGCTCTCCACATGGATTATTGTGATTGATTTTTAAATTATCCAGCCTCTGATCAGTCTAGGAAGGAGACTGTGCTTTCCCTTGTCATGCAATTAAAGAGTCTACAACCTCAGTCCCAGGAGTTTGAATTTCAGCCCTTTCAGATCACTATGCACTGCCTAGAATGAGTTTCCCCTGGGGTGTGTTTGTTTTAGGTTATTTTCCCTAGTTATCTTTGAGATGTCTAGTACATCTAAGTTTGGATGTTGAGTAGGTGGTTAGTATCTAAGTCAGGAGTTCAGGGGAAAGGTTGAGGATGGAGATATAAATCTGGAAGACATGTATTAGATTTTTAATGGAAAGAAGTCTATAACTTGGAAAGCAAATGGCTGGCAACAATCCTCAGGAATATTTAAAGTGCAGCCCGAGAGTAAAACATCACTGAAGGTACCTGAGAGGTTATTAAAGTCTCCAAAACAATGTGATTATAAGGTAACCAATTCTGTTCTTATAACCCCCCAAATATGATGGAATTACAGTTTAACTGCAGACACAATTTCCTAATATTTTGCATATGATAAGACACAAACACAACTGATTCAAACCTCTTTACTATGTTTGCAAAGATTTTAGACTAATTACTAGAAAAGATTCACAACCTTTTCCAGGGTTAATATATTAGTAGGATAGAGTAGAACTGAGAGTATTTTTGAATATTTCTGGAAATGAAATATTGATTTCCTTGGCAGTTTTTCCAAGTAAACAGGTTTGAAAAAACTCATGTACTAAAATATCCTTCCTTACCAGGGTAGAAGGTGCAGTCCATAAATGACAAATCATCAATTGCGATGTCTCCAGTGAAGCCATCTCCCACTGAAGCTTCCACTGAAATCTAAGAACAATATAAGAAATTTGTTAATACTGTGAAGGAAATTAATTTCTGGAAACTCATGGTTGAAAAGGAATTCAGAATTTAGCTAAAGAAAACCTTCTTCTGAACCATTAAAAACATACTTTGCAGAAGTCTCCATAAGTTGGTATCTTGTCTCTACCTGAATACTTCCAGTAATAGGAAGCTCCACACCTTACTGGGCCCATTAAATCCATGAAGCCCATTCTGCTTCTGGTGAGTACTGATTTTTTGAAATTTCAGTATATCAGATTGATATCTACTTCCTTATAACTTTCAACCATTAATTCTAGACTGGTCCTGCTTTCTTCTGAGCCTTTAAGTATCTGAAGGCAAATTACTGAACCTTTTCCCACCGTTGCCCCAATAGTTCAGCTGTTTCCAAGGTTAAACCTCTTCATCCTTCAAGAAACCAAATTTGTTGCCAGAGGTACTCTCTAAAATGCACATTTTGAAGAGCTTTAAAATTTTTCTCCCATCGACCTTATTCTGTAACATTTTATGGAACTGGCGAATTGTTATTAGATCTCCTTCAGAACCTCATTAATCACAGTGAACTCAGGTGACATCGGTGTTGTTACAGGAGCTGCAGTTCCACTGAAACTCCAGTAAAATGTGAAATACTGACAAACCACTATAGTATATGGCAGATTGTGATTAGGGCTGAGATTTACTGTAATATAATTAATCATGATGAATTATTTTAATACTCATGCAAATATGTTGCATACTTACTAGGAATCCTGCTATAATTTAATAATGAAGAACATTAAGCAAACTCAAACTTAAAAAACACATTCCTTTTTTCCACTATTATATGAATATATGTTTCTGTTTCATTTTTCCTCACAAATGCTATATGTGGAAGTTGAAATTTTATTTCATTTTTCAAATTCTATCCTCCATTAAAAGTTGTTTCATACATTATTTATTCCTAATTAAAGAAGATAATTAAATGGTCAAATTACTGACCTTAAGCCTCTTGACATCTTCCACCAACTTTCTAGGTTTTCTTGAGAATTACTAGAATTTTCTCCTTTATTTGTCACTGAGGAAATGACTCAATTTGGAAAAGGTTTATTCATTTAATTAATGGGCAAATATAGTTCACCTAATACTGCCTGGGGAACAGGCAATCTCCTACTGCTTTAAAATGGGTCACTGCAAATATAAAATGCACCCTTCTTTTCACCACCAGCATGATTAAAAGAAATATTATAAGCAGAGAAAACAAAAACACAAAAAGAATACTCAGTACAAAATCATACAATTATTCTAATAAACAAAAAGCCAGCAGTCAGAATTTGGCAGAACATACTGTAATAAAATATCTTCTGTTTCATAGGAAAAAAAAGACTGCAGTTGGGTGAACAATAGGGAAAAGGTGTAAGCAAGGACTGATTAATAACTAATACACTAGTTAATTACAAATACATTCTTTGGATCAATATTTGTCTATCCCAATACAACACACGACATGGTAATAAAAAGCTCAGAAGATGCAAGAAAAAGGAAAAACTAGGATAAATAAAAATAAACACTACCAACGTGACTACACTGCTCATGATTATCTTAGTTTATTCATGAGAAGGGATAGAAAATTGATATAACAGAATCTCAAGTCTATGAAAAGCATACCTGTACATATAAATATCTGTAAGCTAACTTTAGGGATGTATACACATACATAGCTCCATTTGAGTGTGTAGGTGGACTTAACTGTTCCAAAGCATTCCTTTTGTTGTCTTTATATGGTCACAAGTTAAAGAATTGGCCGTTTGTGAAAGTTACAAATTTTCTCATTTATGGTCTACACCAGGTGAGCAGCATTTCTGAGTGGATGTTGTCTACACAAGTAGTATTTGTATTGGAGTTTACTTCACATTACATGATAAGCATTTTGATATTGCTTCTACTAGCATTCATTGCCAAAGGAAAGACACAAATAATCCAAGGCAGTGACAGTTGGGTCTTGCTCTAAGACACAATTTAATCACAATTTTTTACCAAAATATCTTCTATTTTCTAGTCTCTAAATGGTGGCATTCTTGAGAAAGAGTGAACAATAATTTCAAGCTGAGATACTAAAAAATGTCAATTTGCATATATAACTGCAATCTCAGCCTCTTTTGAATATTTAATTAAACCAGCCATTAAAAAAAAGCCTACCTGATAACAAATCACATCTTGAGAAAAAGTTATGAATGCTGAAGTTCAATTTTACTTCTGTCCTGTATTTAATTTAGTCTTGCAAAAAGTTTTGCAAATTACCCTAAGAAACTAGTCACAAAAAAAGAGCAAACCCAAGTGTGTCTATTCTGGAAAATCCACTTTCACTTTTGGTGTTTTTCCAATAAATGGAAGGGTATTAAAACACTAATGTTATTGTATGTGAGGCAGTATTGCCACTCTAGACATTAGGGAAGCCAAATTTTACCCTTCAGTTTCATTAGCACCTTACTGAATGACTTAAAGGGCAATTGAAAATTCCAGTTTGGTCTGAATGACCTGCATTATCTGCAGAGGCCAATTCTACTTACATTAGAACTATTACTGCCATGGAAATTTTCTAAAGTAATCCAGCTATTCTAAGTTGTTCTTCTCATGGGCTGTTGCATGCTCCAAATAAAGATGGAGTGGCCTTGTCAACTACCTTGGAAATTTTAGTTCTAATATAACCAAGGACTCTAATATTAATAAGGCTCTAAAGACTTGTCTTAGCAGATTTTTATTTCTATATTTAGGAAACTTTGAATTATTCATCAAAATATTTAAATGATATGAAAACTATTATCATACATATGTAAGACAGAATTTAATCATAATTTTTACCAATATATCTTTGATTTCCTAACATATATATAATTAACACACACATATATATACACTTATAAATAAAATAGTCTCTATTAACTCATAAGGAAGAAAAATGGAATTGACTCAGCCTGCCACCTAGTTTAACCAACCTGTGTTTGGAAAAAAATATGAAATTCCAGCATAATATACCAATTTTTAATATAACACGTCTTCAGAAAGACTTGAAAGAAAGGAATTGTTTAAAATTTATAAAAAGCATGTATCCTACGTGGAGCAACTGGAACTCCAATGCATTACTGATGGGAATCCAAAATGGTACAGCCACTTTGGAAAATGGTTTGGCAGAGATAAACCCATGCACTTATGATCAATTAATCTATGATAAAAGAGGTAAGAATATACAATGGAGAAAAGACAGTTTCTTCAATAAGTGGTTCTGGGAAAACTGGAGAGCTACATATAAAAGAATGAAATCACAACATTCTCTAACTCCCTATATAAACTCAAAATGGATTAAGGACCTAAATCTAAGACCAGAAACCCTAAAACTCCTAGAGGAAAACATAGGCAGAACACTCTTCGACAAAAATCGTAGCAATATTTTTTTTGGATCTGTCTCCTAAAACAAAGACAATAAAAAATAAACAAATGGGACCTAATTAAACTTAAAAGCTTTTGACAGCAAAGGAAACCACTGACAAAATGAAAAGACAACCTACTGAATGGGAGAAAATATTTGCAAATGATGTGACCTATCACGGGTTAACATCCAATGTATATAAACAGCTCATGCAACTCAACAACAGAAAAACAAATAACCCAATTAAAAAATGGGCAGAAGAACTGAATTTTTCAAAGAGGAAATGCAGATGGCCAACAGGCACATGAAAAGATTCTCAACATCACTAAGCATGAGGAAAATGCAAATCGAAACCACAATGAGATATCACCTCATACCTGTCAGAATGGCTATCATCAAAAAGAACACAAATAACAAATGTTGGTGAGGACGTAGTGAAAAGGGAACCCTCCTACACTGTTGGTAGGAAAGTAAATTGGTGCAGTCACTGTGGAAAACAGTATGGAGGTTTCTCAAAAAACTAAAAATAGAACTACCATATGACCCAGCAATTCCATTCCTGGGTATATATCTGAAAAAAAAAAAAAATACTGTATTTCTTCTTTGCTAATGTCAGGCTTTACAATATATGGATTGCTAAGAATTTTTTTTCTTTGAGTGTCTACTTTGGTATTGTGCCAACTGTTTCCTTGGTTACCAAGCAGGAAAAAAGTCTGGAGTTTCTCACCATCAACGACAGAAGAGACTAAATGGTGATGACCCGATTCCCATGAGTTTAGTTTAACCCAAACAGTGCTTTCAAGTAGAATAGTTTGCCAAGTACTTTCAAAGTAAGATATTTCACAAGAAGATACTGTCTGTAGTTGCCACAATCCCCATTACTCCCTATCACACCTAACTCTAAGGCGGAGGGTCAGTTGCCATTAATTATTTTACACCTGAACTACTTCTCTTAATTCACATCCCTTGCTTCCAGGGGCACTTGGGTTTGCAATTCCTTTTGCATACTAGTTAGGTCAGAAACCATGAAGGGTCTGAGACTTTACCCTACTCGCAAGCTAACGTTAGCCTGCCACTGTTTCATATGCATATACTGACAGAAGACACAAGATCCTTGATTTACAGAGATAGCAAAACTCATCAGCCAGAGAAATATCTTCCACTGGTTCCCCACTTCCCACAGGGAAACATGATAAGTGCCAGATGTTTCCCTGCATGAGTGGTGGGTTGCACCATAGAAGAAGAACCCCAACATTAGGAATTTCTAGCTGTTATAGGCTGCTGGCACATCTGAGGGAGAGGGAGGAGGAGAAGGAGGAGGTGAAGCAAGAGGGAAGGAAGGGGAGGGGCAGTAGGTAGGTAAATTACTCCAGAATGTAAGCAAACGTCTCAGGGTAAACTCCATGCAATACATCCTTTGCTCAGAAGCTGAATAATGCAGGACACAAGAAATGCATGGAGAACTGTCTCCCAATGGGGAAGCTGGACAGTGCTACATTGCTGATATATTTAATTTGTGGAAGTATGATGATCCTTTCATGTATGTGTAAATTGAAATGTTTATCTAAATTCAGCCTCCTTTCCTCTTATACCTCATTTTATACTATTCTGAACTGAATGAGTGTAACTTGTTAGAGTCTCTCAGAGATGGCCACCCACCTGCTGTTAGCCCAGGTCCTTTTCCACCCACAAAATCTTTTCCCATCAGAGCTTCTGCTATATTAAGAGTAGAGATTTTTTTTAAGTTTTTTTTTTTTTTAATAAATTTATTTATTTATTTTTGGCTGCGTTGGGTCTTCGTTGCTGCATGTGGGCTTTTCTCTAGTTGCGGCAAGCACAGGCTACTCTTTGTTGCGGTGCACAGGCTTCTCATTGCGGTGGCTTCTCTTGTTGCAGAGCATGGGCTCGAGGTGCACGGGCTCAGTAGCTGCAGCATGCAGGCTCTAGAGAGCAGGATTTAGGGCACAGGCTCAGTAGTTGTGGCACATGGGCTTAGTTGCTCCACGGCACGTGGGATCTTCCTAGACCAGGAATTGAACCGGTGTCCCCTACACTGGCAGGCAGATTCTTAACCACTGCACCACCAGGGAAGTCCGAGAGTAGAGATTTAAAAAAAGAAAAAATAATCAAGGAAGGAAGGATGTGGTTGAAGAAATAAGGTCACTGAAAATTTCATTCATGTTTCTTTATTTAGACAGAATTCTGTTATTCATCTTGAATGAAAGAAACCTAAAAAAAATCATCTCTGAGTTATTCAGGTCATATTAGATTGATTTGCTTTCCACGGTTTTAAAGGGTTGGCAAATCACAAAGGTTATTTCTGCTACGTTTTTCTCTAAGCCATTTTAGATGTACAGGAAGGGCCAAAATTTGGGTGAGTTTTTTTTCCCCCTCTAATTCTTCACAGTGCCTTTGTGGAACTTGCCTAACTGGATTTTAAAAGGGATAAATGTTGATCAATTTGAAATTAATTTGCTACCTAAAACTCTACAAACTCACATGCTATTTTAAAGCATCTTCCAGGAACTCATATAGCACATAACCCATTTCACATCTCATCTATTATGTGATGAAGACAAATAAATAGTTCTCAGTTTCCCTAGTTCTAAGAATTTATACGGAACCTATTTGATTGGAGGTTACAAAGACGCATTTAACTGAAAAAAGCCTGATCAATATTAGAGAGAGAAAAGGGAATTAGAATAATTCTAATAATAATTGTCTGATATGACAATTGCTATGCCAGCTTTCTTTTGATTTCCATTTGCATGGAATATCTTTTTCCATCCCCTCACTTTGTCTGTATGTGTCCCTAGGTCTGAAGTGGGTCTCTTGTAGACAGCATATATACGAGTCTTTTTTTTGTATCCATTCAGCCAGTCTATGTCTTTTGGTTGGAGCATTTATTCCATTTACATTTAAGGTAATTATCGATATGTATGTTCCTTTTACCATTTTCTTAATTGTTTTGTGTTTGTTTTTGTAGGTCTTTTCCTTCTCTTGTGTTTCCTGCCTAGAGAAGTTCCTTTAGCATTTGCTGTAAAGCTGGTTTGGTGGTGGTGAATTCTCTTAGTTTTTGCTTGTCTGTAAAGGTCTTAATTTCTCCATCAAATCTGAATGAGATCCTTGCTGGGCAGACCAATATTGCTTGTAGGTTTTTCTCCTTCATCACTTTAAATATGTCCTGCCACTCCCTTCTGGCTTGCAGAGTTTCTGCTGAAAGATCAGCTGTTAACCTTATGGGGATTCCCTTATGTGTTATTTGTTGTTTTTCCCTTGCTGCTTTTAATATTTGTTCTTTGTATTTAATTTTTGATAGTTTGATTAATACGTGTCTTGGTGTGTTTCTCCTTTGATTTATCCTGTATGGGACTCTCTGTGCTTCCTGGACTTGATTAACTATTTCCTTTCCCATATTAGGGAAGTTTTCAACTATAATCTCTCAAATATTTTCTCAGTCCGTTTCTTTTTCTCTCCTTCTTCTGGGGCCCCTATAATTCGAATGTTGGTGTGTTTAATGTTGTCCCAGAGGTCTGTGAGACTGTCCTCAATTCTTTTCATTCTTTTTTCTTTATTCTGCTCTGCAGTAGTTATTTCCACTATTTTATCTTCCAGGTTAGTTATCTGTTCTTCTGCCTCGGTTATTCTGTTATTGATCCCTTCTAGAGAAGTTTTAATTTCATTTATTGTGTTGTTCATCACTGTTTGTTTGCTCTTTAGTTCTTCTAGGTCCTTGTTAAACGTTTCTTGTATTTTCTCTATTCTATTTCCAAGATTTTGGATCATCTTTACTATCATTATTCTGAGTTCTTTTTCAGGTAGACTGCCTATTTCCTCTTCATTTGTTTTGTCTGGTGGGTTCGTACCTTGCTCCTTCATCTGCTGTGTATTTCTCTGTCTTCTCATTTTGCTTAACTTACTGTGTTTGGGGTCTCCTTTTTGCAGGTTGCAGGTTCGTAGCTCCCACTGTTTTTGGTGTTGGCCCCCAGTGGCTAAGGTTGGTTCAGTGGGTTGTGTAGGCTTCCTGGTGCAGGGGACTAGTGCCTGTGTTCTGGTGGGTGAGGCTGGATCTTGTCTTTCTGGTTGGCAGGTCCACGTCTGGTGGTGTGTTTTGGGGTGTCTGTGGCCTTATTATGATTTTAGGCAGCCTCTGTGTTAATGGATGGGGTTGTGTTCCTGTCTTGCTAGTTGCTTGGCATAGAGTGTCCAGCACTGTAGCTTGCTGGTCATTGAGTGGATCTGGGTCTTGGTGTTGAGATGGTGATCTCTGGGAGATTTTCGCCGTTTGATATTACATGGAGCTGGGAGGTCTCTTGTGGACCAGTGTCCTGAACTTGGCTCTCCCACCTCAGTGGCACAGCCCTGACGCCTGGCTGGAGCACCAAGAGCCTGTCCTCCACAAGGCTCAGAATAAAAGGGAGAAAAAAAAAGAAGAAGGAAATAAAATAAAATAAAATAAAATAAAATAAAATAAAATAAAATAAAAGTAAAATAAAATAAAATAAAGTTATTAAAATAAAAAATAATTATTAAGAAAAAAAATTCTTTTAAGTAATTAAAAAACAACAAAAAAACGGACAGACAGAACCTGAGGACAAATGGTAAAAGCAAAGCTATACAGACAAAATCACACACACAAGCATACACGTACACACTCACAAAAAGAGAAAAAGGGGAAAAAATAATATATCTTTGCTCCCAAAGTCCACCTCCTCAATTTGGGATGATTTGTTGTCTATTCAGGTATTCCACAGATGCAGGCACATCAAGTTGATTGTGGAGCTTTAATCCGCTGCTTCTGAGGCTGCTGGGAGAAATTTCCCTTTCTCTTCTTTGTTCCCACAGCTCCGGGGTTCAGCTTTGGATTTGGACCCGCCTCTGTGTGTAGGTCGCCTGAGGGCGTCTGTTCTTCGCTCAGACAGGACGGGGTTAAAGGAGCAGCTGCTTCGGGGTCTCTGGCTCACCCAGGCCGCGGGGAGGGAGGGGTACAGAGGAGGCGGGGCGAGCCTGCGGTGTCAGAGGCCGGCGTGACGTTGCACCAGCCTGAGGCGCGCAGTGCGTTCTCCCGGGGAAGTTGTCCCTGGATCACGGGACCCTGGCAGTGGCGGGCTGCACAGTCTCCCGGGAGGGGAGGTGTGGAAAGTGACCTGTGCTCACACACAGGCCTCTTGGTGGCGGCAGCAGCAGCCTTAGCGTCTCAGGCCCGTCTCTGGGGTCCACGCTGATAGCTGCGGCTCGCGTCCATCTCTGGAGCTCCTTTAAGCGACGCTCTGAATCCCCTCTCCTCGCGCACCAGGAAACAAAGAGGCGAGAAAACGTCTCTTGCCTCCTCGGCAGTTCCAGACCTTTTCCCGGACTCCCTCCCAGCTAGCTGTGGTGCACTAGCCCCTTCAGGCTGTGTTCACGCCGTCAACCCCAGTCCTCTCCCTGCGATCCGACCGAAGCCCAAGCCCGAGCCTCAGCTCCCAGCCCCGCCTGCCCCGGCGGATGAGCAGACAAGCTTCTCGGGCTGGTGAGTGCTGGTCGGCACCGATCCTCCGTGCGGGAATCTCTCCGCTTTGCCCTCCGCACCCCTGTGGCTGCGCTCTCCTCCGTGGCTCCGAAGCTTCCCCCCTCCGCCACCCGCAGTCTCCGCCCGCGAAGAGGCTTCCTAGTGTGTGGAAACCTTTCCTCCTTCACAGCTCCCTCCCACTGGTGCAGGTCCCGTCCCTATTCTTTTGTCTGTTTTTTCTTTTTTCTTTTGCCCTACCCAGGTACGTGGGGAGTCTCTTGCCTTTTGGGAGGTCTGAGGTCTTCTGCCAGTGTTCAGTAGGTGTTCTGTAGGAGCTGTTCCACATGTAGATGTATTTCTGATGTATTTGTGGGGAGGAAGGTGATCTCCGCGTCTTACTCTTCCGCCATCTTGAAGCTCCTCCAATAGGATTTTAATAGAATAGAATGTAATACTGTCCAAGTGGTTGGTTCACATGTGCCAAAATTAAATTCTCATTTAAGAAACACAGTACTAAAATTCCTAAAGGTTATCTTTCTTCAATTAACACATTTTTTCTACCCTCCACATCATTAAAACTAATATTTAGAGGAAAAGGAGTGGAACTGCAATGTATTATTTTAATATACAGTAAGCCTTTTTATAAAAATAATCATGTGCCCCTCATTCTCCTCATGAAAGGAAGCTCCAAATTTACCCCTACCTCTATGCAGGTGCTTCTTAAAACTGATCTCGACCAAAAGTGAGAAAATCAGATCACTCATTTAAACCCAAATGATAACACACATTTGTCCTTTGTTCTAGTTCTGCATCTCATAATAGCCACCCAATGATGAGTGTGAATTAAAAATCCCATTTCAAGTCTCAGTTTAGATATTACTTCCTCAGAAAGGCCCTCCTTAATCACTCAAGCTGAAGGTATTTTCCTTTAAAAACTTCTCACAATTTTTAATTATATTGGTATGTGTGCATTTCAATGTCTGTCTCTTCTTGGAGATTTTAAGGACAAGCAACATGAAGCTCACTGAGGGACACACAAAGCTGTACACACGGCACCCAGCACCCTGATGAGTGCATAGTGAGCACTTGACTATGTTAGGGAAAAACAAAACTTCTCATTTCAACTAAAACTATAGATGTTACTCTTGATGTCATACTTCATTGCCCACATTTCAAATGGCAAATGATTATTAAAGAGACAAAAAGGTGCAACATATACTGATTTGTCCCAGTATTTCATATGATACACCTAAACTGTTTACAAATCCTGCTTCTTTTTTCTTTTACAACTCCCTGTGTCTTTCTCTTCTTTACACAGCCCTCTTCCTGGATTCCAACTCAGGGTCTACTTGTATTTATATGGTTTTGCTAACTTCTTTCCCCTTTTTCCTAAATTTACTTCTATATTTCCAGACCCTTCTTCCCTTCAGCTTCCAGCTATTCCTCAAGCATCACTTTCTATCTGGAATAATACAAAGCTTATTTATTGGAGGATTTCTTCTAAGCTATCTATACATATTTGATAGCTATATCAATTATATGCACACTTATGCAATATTTTAAAAGATCTTTTAAATTATTTAAATTTAAGTGCAGAATGGGGCCTTACAGAGCATTTAGAATCCAAAACCTTTATTTTCTGTTTGAATAATTGAGACCCAGAAAGTCTAAATAATTCACCCATAGTCTACAGATATGCTCAGTTGGTAAAATAATGTCCAAAACATTAAAAAAAAAAAGTCTCATTCTTGACTGGTTTAAAAATCCCAAATGCTTTAATCAAATTTTCACTTTTCATTTTTCCTTCTACTTTTATTAGGCTTCTAAACTTTTTTACTAATCTGATAGTAATGATAGGAGTTAAACAATGGGGGAAGTTATGCAAATAATACAAGACCAATTCAGGCAGTTCTTTGTATTTAGATAATAATGAATCCTGATTATAAATATGTAACATCTACTAAGTGTTTAGCACTGTAATAATATTAATAATAAAATATCTTCTATATGTGTGACACTTTAAGTTTTTGTGGCACATTAATACTCATTATGTCATTTGTATTTCAAAGTCTTAGCATAGATGAGAATGTCCCATATAACTGTTCTTCCAAAGCAAACACTTTTTTCATTTTAGATTTTTAAAGTATCACATTAGTTAAAATAATTGCTTTTGAAACCAGTGCTTTTAATAACATTTTTTTTCTTTAAAAAGTTATGGCATGTCATTTGAGATTTATCTTTTAAGTATTTGCTATTGTCAGATACATGTGCATTTTCTAATTGTTCTTCAAATTTGACTTCTTGAAATAAAAATCTGATTTTATAGTTATCTTTCTTATTACTTACAGGGGGAAATGTAAGTATCCCCATGGGGGATAGTAAAATGGTGTTTGAGTGTATTTTGATTGTTAACTTTAACACAATGAGCATTATAATGTAGTTTAGGGGGAAAATATCTAGTTCATCAAAATCCATAATTTTTCATATATTTGTGCTTAGGATAAGGCTAAAGTATATAACAGACCTTATTACTGAACCGCAGAATTATAAGAACAGCATACAGGAATATCCATAAGTGTTGCAAACTCTTTAACGTAGTAACTAAATATCACTCCCTAACTGCTTGGAAAGTGGATTATTTTAATTACAGAAATCTAAAGCACAATCTACATAGTGTTTTACACCCTGGGAAGTCCTTGCAACCCAAGTTATGCTTGAATATTTAAGAAATATCTTTATTAAGTTATATTATTTCTTACCATAAAAATATTAAGAGAATATTTTAATGAAGCTATTAAATTTTCTATCATGCTAAGGGTCATTAATTTCTTAAGTTTTAAATTTTTTTCTCAGTTTGAGAAGATGTGGTGGCAGCTAGCACAAAAACTACTCTTTCAATGTGAAAGCTGTTCAGCTTTTCTATGTAAAAAATCTTTATACATCGATCTATGTGTAGGAAGAACTTTCTGGATCTTGAGTCTGTGAGATTGGGTGCATTATCTAGTCTGGCCGGGCAAATTCAATTTTCTTGTGCGTGTGTGTGTGTGCGTGTGTGTGTGAGTACTCAAAATTTTGCCATATATTGTTCATAAAAATGTTCACCAGGGCTTCCTTGGTGGCGCAGTGGTTGAGAATCTGCCTGCCAATGCAGGGGACACGGGTTCGAGCCCTGGTCTGGGAAGATCCCACATGCCGCGGAGCAACTGGGCCCGTGCGCCACAACTACTGAGCCTGCACGTCTGGAGCCTGTGCTCCGCAACAAGAGAGGCCGTGATAGTGAGAGGCCCGCGCACTGCGATGAAGAGTGGCCCCCACTCGCCGCAACTAGAGAAAGCCCTCGCACAGAAACGAAGACCCAACACAGCCATAAATAAATAAATAAAAATTAAAAAAGAAAAAAATGTTCACCAAACGGGGTAGCAGCCCTTCTCACTGCACACATTTGGATAATAGGATTCCCAATGTTGGTCAAAAGCAAAACAAAAACAAACACGATTGATACAAAGCCACATCTTCATATTAAACTAAGTGATGATAGAGAACATCCCTCACTTCTGATGATTTTGCTTAGTAACTTTTTTTTCTAAACTCATAAAGCATTGCATTTTTTGTACAAACAAAAATAAAAATCAAATATCAATTTCTGACAAATTAGTGTATCACTTCCCCTTGAACACAGGGAACTTATTCTCAAAAGCTCTCTCTTTGCACTCTGATGGCTCAGCAGGACAGCTTTCATCCCAGTTCTGCCTGAGGAAAATATCCACACTCAGTCACCTCATCTATATCTGACAGGAGTTAAGCCTAAGTTTTCTTTTTCATTCTTGCCCTCTGGTGTCCAGTCTCTGTCCCCAGGTTTCTTTTTAAGAGGATGAGTTAGTCTCCAGCAGTGCCTCAAACCAGAACTGACTCTAGGGCACTGGGTCAGAAATCCCAGATCAATTTCCATCCGGGGTTTTCTCCTTCATACCGAGCCATTCTGCAGCAGGAAACATGCACTAGTGTCTCAAGCCAGCCTTCTCGCAGTGCCTGCTTCCTGACACAGTCACCTTGGGTCTGGTCTTCAGTGACCCAGGCAGTTTCTCCAGAAACTGAAAATAAACTAAAAATGCCAATTTATTAATGGAAAATAAAAACATAACTAGAAATGTGTCTGACTACCTATGCCAGCTGGTCACCAAATTAAGGTAATCAAATTAAGGTCATCAGGAGAGGAAATCTTGAACAAAATCAAGATCAGAAGCATGTTTGGTGAATAGACAGTAGAGGGAAGGCAGTGTGGAATATTCTGAAGAGACAGTATCAGCAAGCTAACACAGCTGTCTATCAGATAGAAAGGGAGAATGTCCTTTGGCAGAATTAAAAACAGATAAAATCTTCACCAGTAAGCAAAGCTTGTGCTAGAAGTGTAAAACAACATAATTTATTATAATTCAGCTATCTTCTATTAACTACATTTAAGTTGGTGTTTTTAAATACAGTTTAAGAGAGAAAATAGGCCTCTTGATGCCATTTAAGAGATAAGCTTGAATGAATAGTCACACTTACAGTACATCTTCAGGTATTTTTAAAATAAATTCATAAATAAATATAAAATAAATAAATATAAATAATAAATTATTTTTAAAATAAATTAAATAACTGTGACACCTAATTTAGATATCATTTAATATTTCCTAAACCTGTCTTACCATCAGAATCACCAAGGGTTTTTATTAAAAATGCAGGTTCTTAGGACTCTCCTCTGGGGCTTCTGATATAGTACATGTAAAGATTGAGAATCTGTATTTTTTTTTAAATGCTCCAGATGGTTCTAATAATTAGGAACATTTGAGAACTACTAATCTAATCCTAATGCTGTGTTTGAAAGGATAAAGTGGATTCCTAGAGAAATAAAATCCCTTGCTAGATAACTTAGACACTTTACACACACACACACACACACACACACACATACACACACACACACACACATGCCTTAGAGATAAAAAGTAGTCTACCTAATAGCTGAGATAAGACATAGTATATGAATGCCTCTTAAACCAGATTCTGTCTACTCAGTGCTACCAGGAGAATGTACATTACGCACAGATTTGTTTCTCAAAAGGAAAAGTTTGCTGTCTTTTTCCTAAACTCTGGAGATCTTTAGTTTTATCTTGTAGCCTCCTGTATATCAACTAAAGCCTTGAGAGAAAATTATTTTCAATTTTGATAAGCCCCCTCTTTCTACTTCCTAAGAATCTATTCCTCTAGGTGTCTACCATCACCTCTGCTATACCTAAAAATAATACTGCATCTCACAGTGAGCTCTCAGCACTCAGGCTTATGCAGAATATGAGCCTCCTTTAACGGTAATATTTCAATGTTGAAACAAAATTAAAACTAGCACAATATGCAAGCCACTTAGTACAGACTTCATTTAAACCTGCTTCTCATCTCCAGGATTTTAAGAGGTATGCTGGGCAACGCTGCAAGTTCGCTGCAAGTTCACGGATAGAAATCAACAGTTACTCTAATGCAATGAACATCAGTTGAGATACCATCCTCACTGCCCCATCCTCATTGTCCTGGTTCAATGGGGCCTCTGCAGGAGGTACAGACAGGCGTCCACAGGACAGGGACAGCTGTCTTTGTTCTTAACTCACACCCAAGGCCACAATGTTTTCAACAGGTGTTAAAGAGACCAAGACACAAAACCATTAGTCTACATTTTTTCTGGTAGGTAGATGAACTTTGCAATAATTAAGTCTCAAAGTAAATCTAAAATCTAAATATACATATAAAACAGTTTGCTTTCTGAATTGCACGTTGACATATCTGCTGGTTCTGTAGAAAATGCAACTAAGCAACGGCCTTTAAAAACAAAAGTCATGAGCCCTGAAGCCCTCCTAATTTTGAATCCCATGGAAACCAAAGTTTCACCTCTCACTAATCTCTTAAAAATTAATTTTACATAAAATTATCTAAGTAAGCAAGGGAAGGTAAGACACCTGAGGAAGCAGTGAATGGAGGAATAAATGTAGTAAATCATGCGTACAAATGGCATGGTGTGATGTGGTAATACAAAAATCAGTATCACCTAACATCTTAAACCTTGGGTTAAAGAGACTATTCTTTAAAAACTAGACAGTTTAGGACACAGTGTTAGATAGGAGAATGGAAAGTCATACCATACAGATTATTAAAAGTGTTTCCTTTGGTGTAATTTAAGGATAGGACATTCACTTCCATATAATTCATAAGAATCTGAGAGTTAAAAATAAGGTTGCCCTGTCAAACCCTCACTTTCATGCTCTTTTGCATCTCTTCCATCCTTGTGTTAGTGACTTCTTTTCAGCCTCTTCTATTAAGCCTTTGGAAAACATATATTTTGTTTTCACCTCATCAGAAAACCATTACTTCACATCCTAGCCTTCTGAGTCGGCAGAAGACCGTTTGTTTTCCAAGCTTGTTTTTAGTATGTATTCCTAAACTTAGATGATTGGGAAGAATTGAAACAATTCCCCATATACCTTTCAGTTAATAATCAGTGTGATCTGTCTACAGGGTAAGAGAAAAAAGGCCTGAAAGTGTTGTCTAATTATGCAGTCTTTTAAACAAACGTAAACAAATCATAATGCTTGGAAATATTCAAAAGTTATGTTCAAACTGGTAATTGGTAATGAGGCAACATGAGAAAAACAGAAACAAAGAATCATGTCTAAGGATGACATACAATTTCTAAGATCAACAACAACAATAATCCTATTTCTATTATAATATTGAAAGAATATAATGATCTTGTGGAATCCACAGTGGCATATTGTAAAGATCAGGGTTCAACAAAGTCATAAAGTTTTTTTTTCTTTAATTGAAAGCTTCATTAAAAAAAAAGTTTGTTTTCTCAATTGGAACACAGACATAACAATTTTTTTCCTCTCAATTTGTTTTTAAGTCTCGAAGTTGCCTTCATTCTACCATGACTCTGTTGAGTAGTCACAGAGCAACCCTATGGCTCATGGTGCCTAAAATATTTACTACCTCGCTCTTGACAAGAAAAGTCTGCAAACCCCTGGTAGAGATTAAATCTGTTTTGACTGTCAGAATCAATAACAATTGAAAGGTTCTTTCACAGCCTTTCATTTTTTAAGTAAATAATTTAAAAATATGAAAATATCTTAAATCACTGAACCCTGAATAATTTAGGCTAAACTGTTTTGAACTTGCTGTTTTTAGAAACCTTATTTCCTTTCTATCAAAGTCAAAAAGTTTTGTGTTCAATTTAGATCCAAAACCGGGAAAAAAATGTGTTAGGAATATTTGTAGATGCTCTCAATTTTAAACATCTTAGATGAACTTTTGAAATGCAAAATATATTTTATGTACTCTACTCTTAGGTATAACCTTGGGTGAGCCCTGCTTTTAGGTGAAGCTTACAAAAATGAAAAGCATAACCGTGACAAGATTTTTAAGTATTTTGGAAAATTATAGCTTAATCTGTAAAGCCAAATTTTCTATATAGTAACCTTCCATTTTATGTGCTTTTGGTGGTTTTAGAGGCAGGAGTCTAGGATTTGGAGATATAAATAGAATATCAATGTATTTTACCTAATATAAGGTTAAATACTGAAAGTACATATTTTGAGAAGTTAACTCAGGAAGAAAGAATGAGGAGAGCGAGACATGGAAGGAAGCAAGGCTGCTTATAAGGATGACTTATCAACTTGGCTATCACTGTGATGGAAACTAATGGGCCATGAAAACAAATGCAAAATGTAGCAAAAGACAAATGAGTAAAAGTTAAATTTATTGTACCAAAAATACCACTTAAATCTGAGCTACTGAAAACACAAACTAAAATTAACTCATATTTTACACCAAACAGTAGTTCAAAGTCGATGTAAAGTTCTCCAACACTGCATAAATTGTGGCAGCAGTATAGCACTATAATTTGCAATGTAAGAATAACACTAGGAATTGTAGTTCCAAATGCATAAAGTTGACTTAGATAGAATGACACATAATATACCTACCTTGATCATTAGCAGTTATCTGAGCAAAGATAATGCCAAGAGTTATAGAGGAAGCTGTCACTACCTATGAGAGCAGAGAAGCCAAGAAAGTAGCAAGAATAAATCTTAGAATGTAATCAAATCAAAGATCCGAAAGTCAGGGACAACAACATAGGAGGGGCAATAGAGTCTTGGAGGTCAAAACAAGTAGTTACACAACGTATTTGATAAAGAAAAATACAGCCTTATCCTAAGATAGAGCCTGGGTGCTCCCTAGCTTTTTTGACACTTCCTAGTATATTTTAATTGCTTTTGACTGTGTTATAATTAAGATGAAGTTACAGCCAGGAACACAGTGGGCAAAGGACTGCTCTGTACTGATTGAAGCAATAATCGGAGCCCTGCAGTTAAAAGGATGATCATACTTATGATACATACAAATGAAAACCACAGTAATCCTGCTAATAATAGAAAATATATTTATATGCATTTGCCCATATACATATGTGCATGGAGACACAGAAGTATGCAAATAACCTATACCTGATAAGGATGTATTTATATACAAGGACACACATTCCAGATTTTCCAGAATAGTTCTCATTTCAAATATCATAAAGTAGTCTTACAAACCTCTCAAATGTCCTGAAAATTTCAAAGTTTCCAAATGCAAATAAAATTTCCAAAGATAGCAACTCGCAGAGAAATTGGGAAGAAAAAAGTCCTTTGTCAGATATTCAGTGTAAAGGCTTTAGGTCCTTCACAGAATTCCCCAATAGATCATAAGTTTGGGATTATGGGGCCTGACTTCTATTTTTCACCATTTTTACAATTTTTCTCCATCTTCATTCTCCACCCTTAATCCTCCTGGAGACTGGTTCAGGGATCAGTAAACATCTTTAACCTTAAACGTTTTTAAGAATTACATTTATTCATGTTTTTTTTTTTCTCCCCTTGGCAGAAGGCTTTATATCATAAAATGTAAAGAACATCTTCTACACAAGTGCAAAATGGGCCTAATCATTTTTAAGTTCAATAAAATGTTCAAGATGGTAACAATGAAATATTGTGTTTCCAACACAAATAATGACATGACAAAGCAAACTAGAATGGGTGTTCGGGTAAAAAAAAAAAATGTTACTTGGAAGATGATTTCTTGAATTTTATTTCAAGAAATTAGCTTTCAAAAGTTTATAATCAGATTTCAGTTTGGCCATAGTTGACAATGCTGTTTTGAAAATAATGTCCATACACGTCCTAGAGCAGTTAAAAACGGCAAGCCTGATAAAAGAGGGGGTAATTTTGCGATGACCAAGAACACAGTTTCTTTTAGACACTGAAATTCTGGGAAGCACTAGAATAATAATCACCTACAATCTCCTTTTATCTTATAAAGGAACACTTTACTAAAAATTTTAATATAAAAATTTGGATTGAACCAAAATCATCAATCTGACATGTTTAAGAAGGAAGAAGGCACTGTGTCCCTAATCTGTTGTGAGTTGATACATTCTATAAACAATTCTGGAAGGAGGCTGCACTCAGAGCATAGACTGGTATATATCGCTTTGTTCTCACAGATAGCAACACAATATTTTCTGCTGAATGCGAAAAAGTTTAAAGGTATAAATCAAGATAAAGCAATCACCTGACAAAGAATTACAAACAGGTCCCATACCTTTTTCTTGGCGAACACTGACACACTGATGTTCTACTGAAGATAAAAGCCAAAATCATGTGTCATTAATATAAGCAAGCAAAACTATTTGGTTCAATATGTTATACTGTTTAAAAAAATCAAAAAAAGAAAACACTTGCAAAGAAAAGGCAAATTTGAAATGTTACACATGATTAAAATAAGTTTGTATCAGCAGAGAAAAACACATTTGAAAGACATTTCATAGAGTTTATTCCTAGAGGGTGAACGATACATCAGAGGGGAATAAACTATTGCTTTTCTTTATCCAGATTAATACACAGACACTGTCTGAATAAGAAGACACATATCCCGTATGCTACCTAGAGAATAGTTTTTAGCAAAATAATTCTGCCCTGATAATCTAATGCACTTTTCCTCATATTGCAGCTTCACACAAGTGTAGTTTAAAACTTTCTCGAAAAGAGACCAGCATGGCAGCTGTTAGCATAGCCAGCACTTTTACGCAAATTCCAAAATGGCAAATAAACCTCACAACTGAGATTTCAACTGCATTCAGAGCCCCTCAGCCGTACAGCCTCGCTATGGCAAAATTTGCAAAATCAGACACAGTGACACCCCCCCTCCACACACACACACAC
The DNA here is from genome assembly GCF_965194805.1 of Balaenoptera borealis. Taxonomy (NCBI): domain Eukaryota; kingdom Metazoa; phylum Chordata; class Mammalia; order Artiodactyla; family Balaenopteridae; genus Balaenoptera; species Balaenoptera borealis. The sequence goes on along the minus strand of NC_138866.1, from coordinate 169,245,352 downwards.
ACACACACACACACACACACACTGCGTCTATGTTTTCTCACTCCATTTTACCACTCTAGCCAGAAGGGAGGGTAAAAGGATTTGGAATTGGAAGTATGCATGAGTAGAAAGGACCCAAATGGCTCATATATGCAACACCAGGGACAAAAAGAAACCAAACCAGAGACAAAAGCAAACCAAAGCATAGTTACATGAAGTTTCAAATAGGCCACAGACTGAAAAGGGATAAGACACACTGGAATTAAAACGTTCATAATTACTATTTTTCTAACTTTTGTTTTGTTTTTTTTTACCAACCGATCAGCAATTTTAAAAAGTTAAACCCAACAACCCAAGTCTGTCTTTCTCTTTCTCTGTTTCTTTTCAGCATGGATTATATAAATATTTTGGATACTACTATAGCATGTATTAATTTCTATTGCTTTCTAAATGACCCATAGTATATAATATATATTAATAATATATATAAAGTATATCTCCAATGTTTAATGACCCATATTAATATTCTACTGTAATTTTGGAGGGTCAAAAATATTAGATGCCATTTAGTATTACATAAGTCATAATGAGTAGGATTTAAATAATGGATTTATTAAGAAATTAGACTTGCTTTCTGAACCTTGCATTCTTGTAATACTCTCTACCTAAACTTTTCTTCCCTTCTCTACTCACACATTCTTCACACCAGAAACCAAGCTCATCACTTTGTATCAGGATGTGATGAAGAGCTGACACACAAAGCTGTGGTTATATTTGAATTCAGTGGAAGAACTTAGCCCATGAGAAACTTAAGATTGTAAAGTAAGATTTAGTATGCTGTTCAGTAAGCAACAGATCTATGAGTGTTGCTTACACAGGCTTCAAGCCAGCAGATTCTATTCAAAACCTTTCAATGCAAATTCTAGCAAACTCTACACACTTGGAAGACAAATGTTATATGAGGCTGCATAAATAATTTATACTTTTAGCATTTCTGTATATAATTTCGCAAAAAAGTGGGATCAACTTAACATTATTAAATATGGTCCTATTTTATTTGCAACATAACTTATGAAACATTTTCCCTAGAAGTACTGAAAAATGATGCATCACCTAGGATTTAAAGATATATCCCACATATAAAAAAGTAAATTATGATTATGAATAAGATTTTTAAAATCTTTTCACAAAATCCCATCGGGGAAAAATCTCTTTTTCTTTATTACTGAAGGATGTTACCAGAACACTACACAATTCTTTCAGATTTAGTCAGAAAGTTCTGTGGCGTTAAGAGGTCTGGCCAAAGAATATTTTCTTTGAAAGCCCATGTCCTCTCCTTGGGCCTACCTCATACACAAAGATATACTTCAGGAAACGAGGTCATGTCAGGAAAAAGTAAGCAGAAGCTTGTAAATACTGGTTCCTGTGGTGCCAAAGAATTAATAAGTTGCATTAAACAAGGTTTTTTGCAGTACTTATCAGTGACTGCTGCTGATACTGAATCCATGCCAAGAAACTCAATCCTCCAAGAGAAAAGCAAAAGGGAGACAGATTTCAATTCTGAATAAGAAAATATTTTCTGTCAGTGTGTCCAAAGGTAGGATGGGAAAACCCCGTGAAGTAATAAATTCTTAATATTGGAGGTTCAAGAGTACAACTCGGTCAAATACTCAGTGAGAAAGTGCTTGAGCTGATTTTATTGTTAGATAATTCAAAATGGAGTATTTTATGATTCTGATACGGTGCACCACCAATAAAGGCTGCTGAAAACATCAGATAATAGGTATTTGTGTGAAACAGTTACTTCTCATTATGTACCTAGACCCTCATTTAAGTGTAAGTAAAAATGTGATGTGTAGGTGAGAGCAGAAATGGTGAAGAATCTCATTCTGTTCCCTTTGTTAGAAATTGTCCTTTCAGCAGGGCAGGAGAATGATCAGTATTATAAGAGTTGAAACCTCTTTAGAAGCTATCATTTGAGTTTTCTTCAAAATAGTTGTAATAAAGTGTCCCTTCTTTCTCATTTTCATTCAGCAACCTCTACAACTGAGCATGGCTCAAATATTTTTCCTTGCTGACATGCGAATATGATCCTGCAAATAGGGTGCTCTATTAACAAGTTCTGATGCATTGATTTTTCATGGAAATTTCCTGCTGATGGTATAAACTCAGAAAAAAGAGAGATGTCTCCTATCCAAAGTGCATGCTGGGGAAATGAATTAGCAGGGAGTTCTAAGAAATTCTAAATAATGTTTTAAAAAACTGAAGGAAGTCTTTTTTTTTTTTTTGAATTGAAGTATAGTTGATTTGCAATGTTGTGTTAGTTTCAGTTGTACAGCAAAGTGATTCAGTTATACATATAAATATGTGTATATATATTCTTTTCCAGACTCTTTTCCCTTATAGGTTATTATAAAATATTGGGTATAGTTTCCTGTGTTATACAGTAGGTCCTTGCTAGTTATCTATTTTACATATAGTAGTGTGCATATGTTAATCCCAATTCCTAATTTACCCCCCCTTTCCCCTTTGGTAACCATAAGTTCGTTTTCTATGTCTGTGGGTCTATTTCTGTTTTGTATATAAGTTCATTTGTATCTTCTTTTTTTAGATACCACATATAAGCGGTATATTTGTCTCCCTCTGGCTTACTTCACTTAGTATGACAACTTCTAGGTCCATCCATGTTGCTGCAAATAGCATTATTTCATTCTTTTTTATGGCTAATATCCCATTTTATATATATATATATATATATATCCCATCTTCTTTATTCATTCATCTGTCGATGGACATTTAGGTAGCTTCCATGCCATTATTCTCCTACATAAGGCTATTACAGCATAATTTTTTTTTCTGTATTATGGAAATCTGGAAGTGTCCTCTAAAATATATTTAGGAAACATGTAGGGAAAATAGGTACAATTTCACAACATTCATATATTTTGAAAATTAGCCTTTTGGAATCAATCTATCATTCTCCATAAATAAACACATTTTTCAGACCACCAGGGTAGCATTTGGAGAGTCAAAATTATTAGTTTACTAAATTGTGATCTTATTGGAAAAACAGTTTACTCAAGGAATCACTGGATTTATTAATCTTTGAGTTGTTACATATTGAATTTGAAAATCAAAACATTCAAGATAATATTGTATTTTTCCGGTTTCCCAGTACCATTTACTAAAGAGAGACTATCCTTTCCCCATGTATTCTTGCAACCCTTCAAAAAGATTAGTTGACTATATGTTTGGGTCCACTTCTAGGTTCTCTATTCTGGGTTCTCTATGTGTATGTTTTTAAGCCAGAAACAAAATGTTTTGAATATAAGTACTGTGTACTACAGTTTGAAATCAGGAGCAGTGATGACTCCAGCTTTGTTCCTTTCTCAAGATTGCTTTGACTATTCAGGGTCTTTTGGGATTCTGTACAAATTTTAGCATTGTTTTCCTAATTCCATAAAAAGTGAATGTCAAGAGAGATTGCACTGAATCTATAGATCCCTTTGGGTAGTATGAATACTTTAACAATATTAATGCTTCCAAATCATGAAAATAGGACATCTATCAATTTACTAGTCTTACAAATTCTTTCAATAATGTCTTATAGTTCTCAGTGTACAGATCTTTCACCTCTTTGGTTAAATTTATTCCTAAATATGTTATTCTTTTTGGTGATATTGTAAATGGGATTGTTTTCTTAATTTTGTTTTCAGATCATTCACTGTTTGCATAGAAATGAAACTAATTTTTGTATGTTGATTTACTATCATACAACTATATTGAATTCATTGATTAGTTCTAAAAGTTCTTTGGTGGAGTGTTTAGAGGTTTCTATATACAAGATCATGCCATCTGCAAACACAGACAGTTTTACTACTTCATTCCTGATTTGGATGTATTTTATTTATTTTTATTGCCTAATTCCTCTGGCTAGGACTTCCAGTACTACCTTGTATAGAAATGGTGAGAGTGAGCCTCTCATTGTCTTGTTTCTGATTTTAGAAGAAAAGCTTTCAGCTTTTCATGACTGAGTTAATGTTATCTGTGGACCTACCATATTTATTATGTTGAAGTATATTCCTTCTGTACCTAATTTGTTGAAAGATTTTTAATAAGAAAAAAATTGCTGAATTTTGTCAAATGCTCTATCTGCAAGTATTGAGATGACTGTATAACTTTTAGTCTTCATTTTGTTAATGTGAGACAACTTTGAGCAGCTTAATTTATGTGTAATTGATGTTTCTAAAGGAGAGGAGAGAGAGGAGGAGAAAGTTCTGGGGACTCTGAGTTAGTTAAAGCTTTCTTAGATACAACCCAAAAGCTTGATACATAGGATAACATGTTGGTAAGTTGGACTTCACCAAAATTCAAAAGAATATGCTCTTCAAAAAAATCTCTTAAAAGAATGAAAGGACAAGCTACAAACTAGGAGAAAATACTTGTAATTCATATATAACTGATAAAAGGTTTGCATCCTGAAAATATTTTAAAAGCTCACAATTCAATAATAAGAAAACAAAAAACCCCAATTTAAAAAGAGGGCAAAAGATTTGAACAGACAATTGAAACTAGACATTCATTTGGCAAATAAGCACATAAAAATACGCTCAACATAATTAATGCTTAGGTCAATGCAATCAATACCACAATGAGATAACCACTGTATGCTTGGAATGGTTAAAATTAAGAAGACTGATAATAACAAGTATTAACTAGGATGTGGAGGAACTGGAACTCTCATATTTTGCTGGGAATCAAAAATGGTATACTTTGTTGTGACCACCTAGAGGGGTGGGATAGGGAGGGTGGGAGGGAGGGAGACGCAAGAGGGAAGAGATATGGGGACATATGTATATGTATAACTGATTCACTTTGTTATAAAGCAGAAACTAACACACCATTGTAAAGCAATTATACTCCAATAAAGATGTTAAAAAAAAATGGTATACTTTGAAAAACAGTGGAAGAGTTTCTTAAAAACTTAAACATACTCCTTCTATATGATCCAGCCATTCCGCTCCTGGGTATTTACCCAAGAGAAATGAAAGCAGATGTTCATATAAATACTTACACACAAATATTCACAGCAGATTTATTTATAATAGCCCAAACTACAAGCAACCCATATTCTGATCAATAGGTAAATGGAGAAGCTGTGCTGTATCCATATAATGGAATACTATTCAGCAATAGAAAATGAAGTATTGATATATTCTGTAATAAGAATGAATCTCAAGATAATTATACTGAATGAAATACATCAGAAAAAACGTACATACTGTACTATTTCACTTATAGTATAAAAGTTTGGGAAGTGTATGTTAATGTATACTGAGAGGAAGTTCAGTGGTTATCAGGGATGGAAGTGAGGGCCAGAAGGAGGTATTACGAAGGGATATCAGGAAAGTTTTAGAAATGCAGTACATTTATATTTGAATTATCTCGATTGTGGTGATGGTTTCAAAACTTTCAATATGTATAGTTTATAATACATCAATTATATCTCAGTAAAGCTCATAATAAAAATTAGAAGTTTGACCTGAAGTTTTATATGCAATGACTTGCTGACCATGCCACGCATAAAAGCAGTGGCTGATTATTTCAACTGACATTAATAAGCCAAACAGTTCCTATACCTGCATGTACAATCTGGTCCTATCCTATGTATTTCATTTTAAATGAATGATCCTGAAAAATCTTTGAATTTTTCTTTTAAACAAATATTTAATGAGTACCTGTTATCTGCTGGGCATGATACCAGGTAATTTCACCTGCAGGATCACAGTTAATGAAAACGTTGGTTGTTGTTGCTCTTGCTCGCTGGAACAGAAGCTACGTATATCCATTTCCCAATGAACAAACACATCCTGTTGCTTAAACTGGACCCAGTCCTTACTATCTTAAACAAATCATCTACACAGCATGCAAAATCTCTGATTTCACCTTTTCATACCTAAAATTCATTGAAAAAAAAAAAAGAACCCTTGGATAAAATCAAATAGAGCATTCTGTGTAAGCCAGGATGGGTTTCAAACCTCAATATTTATGTTTTAGATTCACAACCAAAGGATTCCTTGGTTAGTTCCATGGTCAACTGACTCTGAAGCTGTTCCCGTGTCAAGCTGATTTTCTTCTGGAAACCAATGCTCGACTAAATATCATAAGTAGAGTTTATCCATTAAATACTAGTTAAGCCCAAATTACAGTTGACCTGATTAGGCTAAGAATTAATTTGAAGTGGATAAGCCATTATTAAATAAAAGTCAAAGATCCCGCTTCAATTTCATTTCACACGATTACATGCATCTTACCATCGGGGCTGAACTGCAAGATATCACTCTGCACATGGCAGATTAGTTCTCATGATTTCAGCTTACGTCTATCTGGACAAATCACCAATCCCAATGTGTTCTCTACTGAGCACGTACAATGTACATCCATGATGGCATTGATGTACCAGCTGGCCTGGAGCTAAGTTCTTGGCTACAAAACTGTTAACTCGAGACATTCAGATAAAGACAGTGCTTTCAATTAGGGTAACTGAGAAGTTTGGTATATGTAAAAAAAAAAAAAAAAAAAAGTTTAGCCAGTAAAGGTAAGAAGTTTCTTCCAATATATCATACGTAGATCTATTTGGCCAAAAGGAGAAAACAATATTTAACGCTCCTACATGTTACAGGCTGTATGATATATTGGAAGCAGAAAGAACATGAATTAACTAGACACTTGTGGGTTCTAGCCCAAGTCCTTGCTTTCCTGCTTACCATCTATTTGGCCAGGGGTAAACAACAACCTGAGTTTTTTCCTTTATATCTATAAAATTGGCAAAAAGGATCTCTGACTTACCCACTTCAAGGAATTGCTGAATCAAATAGATAATATATGCAAAAGTCCTTCACAAAACTGTAAAAGCCACATAAGCATTTGAACTTTCTATTGCAAGTCTGACTTTCAGGAGAAGGTAGGTAAGATTTAGAGTAAAGAATATTCCACCAGGAGTACGAAACCTAGATTCTGGTTCTGCCCCAGAATAGCTTTTCCAACAAAGCCTGCACTCTTCCTGGATGTTTTTTGCTTACCTACGAAAATGTGAAAAAGTCAAATGATAGATTCAAAATAACAAATTTGAGAGTCTGAACTTTTTGCAGAAGACAAAAGATTGTGTGAAACTCTTTTCCTCCAAGTTTTTCATTTCAGCACAACAATTATTTAAAACTGGAGGAACCTGCAGCTGTGTCCAATGCCATGTGTCCAGCTTTAGAGACTTTAATCACACATTATTGTGGGTAGTCAAGGAGGAAAGCAGCCTAACGAGCTTTGGTACACCCTTAATTAAATGACAAATGTGTGTCAAAGTAACTGATCAAATTTCACTTACTTTTAATTCAAGAATATAGTGATCTTTCATATTCCTTACACATCCTGACGCATTTCCAATACACCTTGTGAAGCTCATTATCCATACCTGAAAAGGCCTCCTGCTGAAAATGTTGAGGTGTTTCCTTATCCAAATGTTGCCTTGATTCCCAAATATCTGCCATAGCAGCTGTCCTCTTGTGTTGTTCCAGATTCGCTGGTAGATGGCCAGCTTGTAAATGTGCTTTCCGAACATGTGGTAATAAAAGCGGAAGGTGCAGCCCTCCACGTCAGTGGCATTAAGGATCGGGCTGAGTAAAGCAGCTCGGTTTTGGAAAACTTGTGGTTCAGAAGATTCTATATAGAGATAGTGTCCTTTAGCTGTGCCCAAAGTATTATCCTTCATCGGCCCTGTATTAAGTGTTGACGTTGGACCCTGGTTCCAGGTCCAATCAAAGTCATCTTCTGTATCTTGTTCCCAGTTACAAATTCCATTTTCAAAGTCACATTGAAGTTCAGGTACTGAAATTGGCATGAAATAAAATCAAAAGATAATCAAGGACGAAAATAGCTATGAATGGGAATACTATCAATAGTAGATACTTTGCTCCTGCCAAGGTAAACCACTTTAATTTTTTTAATGCAACGTTAAAGCAAAATGTTTAAAAGAGTAACTAAATCTTAGATAATACATCAAATAATAATATTTTATAGCCAGAAGGTGGAATTACTTTGGCCATTATTTCCCAAATGCCTTTTCTACCCATCCCTTGCCCACTGTTATTACCATAACTCTATGCAAATGATCACTACCCCATGGCTGGCTTGCTGCAACAAACTTCTGGCTCAGCGGATTTCAACTTTAGCTGAATGTTCCAATCACCAGTGAACATTAAAAAAAAATAACAATAAAGCTCAGAATTCACCTCCAGACGTGTTGATTTAATTAGTTCAAATGGTGTAGCCAAACATCAGGATACTTTACTAGCTCACTTAGTGACTCTAACATGCAGGGCTAACAAGAGTCATAATTTAACAAATCTCTATCTTTCAGAATCCCCTGGGGTGCATGGTAAAATTGCTTACTCCATGGTAAAGTCCTGCACAAATACTACTATGTTAGGTATGGAGTGAAGCCCAAGAATCCATATTTTTAACAAGCACCCAAGATGATTCTGATGCAGGTGTTCTCCAGACCTCACTGTGAAATCAAATTCTTCTCTCTGGTTCCATCCTGCCCCAGTTTCAAGCATCCCTCCACACTTGTAAAAGAATGACCATCTTTTAAATGGCAGTTTATTTTTTTCTCCATTGAGAATCATTTAATATTGACTCATTTAATCTCAGCTTAAATCTAAACTTCTCTATCTTTCAAGCTTCACTCTTCCCAGATTAAAATAACTTCCTGTTCGTCCCCAACTACCTTTCCCCTTGGCATGCACCAATTTACCAACGTGCCCTAAACCTCTCACCCCTCTCTCGATCTCTATTTATGCTTATTATTATGCCTGTTTTGCCAGTTCTTAGCTGTGTCTCCTCAGTGGTAATCTTTTCTTCTCACTGGATTGTGGCTCCTTTGAGCTGGTGCTTTTAAACCTCTAACTCCCTTCAGTCAGTAGAAGAATTCAAAGCACTTTTAAAGAATTGACCAGTCCCTTATCAACTGAATACTCTACCTACATTTGTAGGATATAGGAATGTATGTATTTTTCAAGATGTGATGATTTTGTCAACACCAAGTACTTGTTTAGAATAAATGGGATAGAATATACAAATACTGTATTTGTATACAAATGTATACAAATACATTTGACAGTATTTGGGCAGAAGGGACAGGATTTTAAATTAAGGAGGAGTTCCACATTTTAGCTTCATTTACATAAGTTAATATTTTTGAAAGACAAACGTCAGCTGGCCTTTAACCATTCATCTTATAACGGCACTTGGTGCCAAAGTGAACAAATATTCTGAAACAATAAATAAAAGGATATGTGAATAAATGCAGCCAGGCAAGAACAAATCATCTGTCTCTGAAAACCAGAGAACAGGAGCTTAGACCTAATGAAGGGAATCAAGTGAGTAAATGGCAAATGGGAGATGAGCTTTCTTTTGATGTTTCCTCACTTGTGACTAATCAACGCAGCTGGGACGTGAACTGGACCCCACAGGTCCCCTGCAGGTGTCAGTCTTGGGTTGTGCAGAGGAAGGGGGATGTCAAGCTACTGAGGTTTTTGACATAAAACTGGCACTAAAGCCAACAGATTTTTACATTGCCTGTCTTCATACTGACTGCATGCTCAATTTTTATTTCAAAAGGGAAGGCACGTGGCTCCACCCTTAAATGAAAGACCACGTTCTAAACATACTTTAGAAAATAGAGCATCAATTTCTGGATGTCTAACGCATTCTATGTTAATAAATTACTATGTCTAGGGACTTCCCTGGCGGTCCAGTGGTTAAGACTATGCACTTCCGCTGCAGGGGGTGTGGTTCGATCCCTGGTCGGGGAACTGAGATCTTGTATGCCGCGTGGCGCAGCCAAGAAAAAAAAAAAAAAAAAAAGTAAAAAGGAAGTCTCCATTTTAAAAAAATTACTATGTCTAGATGGAAGGCTGCGAGAGAAACTGACAGTCACTACTATTTCCTTTCACTGATACTTAGTCACAAGAAGTATTTTGATAATCCCCTTCTACTCAGTTAATGCTGAGAAGTTTGAAGGATAATTTGCTTATTTTCAGTAACAGATCAACGTTTTTTAAGAAGTGGGATTTGAAGTGCATGAAAAAGATGAAAAGGCTTTCTAAATTTGCAAAAATAAATTACTTTAGGACAAGCAACACTTCTTATAACAGCCATTGTCAAAATCATCAATTTTATTTATATGCACTAAAGGTATTAGCTGTGTAACGAGCTGCATGGTAATTCTGACTTTAACGTGCCTGACTATTAAATACCACATATGTGCAAAACTGTCTACAATGGTTTATATGGAAATTTCTCAATGTAATGTTTCCTATGATGTACCAAGCATTTGACAGCTTTACTTTGGTTTATGGTAAGCCTCCCAATTTAATAGGCACATAACTTGAATTTAAAGAATTGTTGCTATTTCTGGGTAAAGAAAGATGCAAACTTTCTCTGACTGATGTTGGTAATTAAAAAAGAAAAACATCTCTTAGCCTCTGACTCATTTTCAGGAGCAAATGCACTAGGCACTACCAGGAGCCAGGTTTATTAAATTGCAAGACATACATAATCATCAGGTACGATAAACTTTTTGGTAATTTAAACCGGAAGCTCGGGGCTTATCTTTGACACCTCACTCTCTGCTCCCTATAGCCAGAAGATTTTTAAACGTCTCTACTAAATATCCCTCATCCAACTTTAGTCCATCCATCTCCACCACTTGTCACTGCGATACAGGCTGCCAACCCCTCTCCGGGGAACTACTGCCAACGGCCTCCTAGTAAATCTTCTGAATCTACTCTCCTCTAATCCATTCATTACACTGTATCCACAGTGACATTTTTAAATCTGCCAATTTTATTATATTACCTTCCTTCTTAAAAACCTTCAGATGACGGAAAACTTCCTTAAGACGGTCCACAAAGATCTGCTAACCTGGCCTCCACCCCCATCCTTATGTTGCATCCTGTCTCCCCTGTTGCCTTACTCCAGCCGCGCTGGGTATCTTGCAGCTGCCATGCACTCATCTATCAGGGCTTTGCAGACATGCATTTACTTATTATTTCTCAGATCTCAGCTAAGTCACCACCTCTAGAAAGTCCAATGCCATAATTATAGAGAGCCATAGCACCCCCATTTGAAACTCCTGTCAAAACTGTCATTTTACATTTATTTTTTAAATATGTGAATATTTATCTGCTCAATTGGACTGTAAGCTCCCTGAGGTCAGGGACTCTGTATAACTGTGCTCATCACTATATCTCTAGTATCCAATTCATAAATGTACATAATAAATACTGACGGCTTGACTAATTAATCACACATAACATTCATTGACTTTGGAACAATGCTTAGGGCCTTTGTCTTGACTGACTAGAGAACAGTGAGCCAATCAAGATCACCACATCAAAATGAGTAAGAGGGACCAGAAAGAAAAGTACTTACCACAGTTGACCTCATCAGTATAATCACCACAATCATCCACCAGATCACATAACTGAAGCTTTTTTATGCAAGTCTTAGTGTGTAGACACCAGAAATGATCTGGCCCTTTGCAGCTCTTCGAAGGGGGTGGGAGAATACAATTTTCAAATCTGACATCATCAATAGCCGAGACCCCATCATAAATGCCAAGGCTGACTTTATGTAGTGACAGATGGAAGGGCTGAGTAAGGCGTCCAAGCTGAACAGTTGCCTGTGACCACTGGTTGCCCTGGTTATATAATACTCTCCAGAGTACTGTGGAGTCACTGGAATTTTCCATGTGTAGCTGTAACTCAGCTGCTCCCACTGATAGGCCATAGTTATAAAACCTGAAAGAGAACAAGCAAAAGAAATGGAAATGATTTATGGAATAGACTAAATATTTAACTTTTAGACTCTTCCACTCAGTTAACAGTCAATTAAAAATGAGTTATAAAAATAGATGCCTTTATTTATTATTGCAGTAATTGTGGCCACCTATTTGCAAGAGCTTATCTGCCGAGGTGCATATTCTGGCTCTCAGGACCCCATGAACCTTTCTCAAGGAGTTTAGTCCAGAACACAGGAAGCAGTGTTAATTAAATTATAATCCATTGTTGGAGGGAGAGTCCCTTTCATCTTAAGAAAGAACACAACAAATACTGATAACGTGCTCCTAAGTAAAATGCTAATTGTGTGGATCTAATGCAATAGCTATTTTTAAAGCAAAGCCAGATTACAGGACAAATTACAATATCTAGTAAATGCAGGAGTATGCCTGGAACCGCCGGGCTGCTAGAGTAGTTGACCATTGTTTTTACTATTTACCAGAAGGAAAGTGTGCATCCAGGTCCTGTCTGGCTGAAAGTTGGGCTCTGGAGTTTAGCAATTTGTGATAAGCTGTTGCTTTTCTTCAGAATGAACATAAAGTGCCCTATTGGGATACAAAAAGAAACCATAAGTTTAACCTACTAAATTCTAAAATGAGACATCTGTCTGTAAACCCTACACTGAAGACTATACAACAATTAAAAATCAATAAAAGTGACTGTTAGTCAAATTTACTCTTATAAATATTAAACTATTATCTAGAGCTAGGTCAAAATTATGCCAAAAACAACTGGCAATTCCAGTTAATTCAGCCAAAAATGTATCTATATTCTATCTCCAAAACCCATAAAGGAGTGGTTCTATGTTGACAACATAAATATAATCGACAATATTCAACTATCCTACTATTTGTTGTAGTTAACACAGAACTTTACTGCTTCTCTTTCTCTTCTCAGACCCGAGCAAAGGTAAAGTGAACTACAGATCTTCCTTGACTTAAGATGAAGTTACGTCTGATAAACCCATCATAAATTGAAAATATCAAAGTCCAAAATGCATTTAATACCCCTGACCTACCGAACATCACAGCTTAGCCGAGCCTACCTTAACCATGCTCAGAAAATTTACATTAGCCCACAGTTGGGCAAAATCATCTCAGGGCCTATTTTATACTAAAGTGCTGAATATCTCATGTAATTTTTTGAATGCTGTACTGAAAGTGAAAAACAGAACGGTTGTCAGTGTATCAATTGTCCACCATGGTGACTGCATGGCTGACTGGGAGCAGTGGCTCTGCCTCTGCCCAGCATCAGGGGAGAGTATCACAAGTATACTGCTAGCCCGGGGAAAGGTCAAAATTCAAAATGTGAAGTACAGTTTCTACTGAACACGTATCTCCTTTCACACCATCATAAAGTTGACATATCATTAGGTCAAACCACCGTAAGCTGGGGAAAGTCTGTAGGTACAGAGACACTCACTGTGCATGCTTCTTACCTTGAGATGTGTTGCGAGTGTGATCCCAAGGTGGAGCCTGTTGCTCAAAATCAGCAGAGAGGTTGCTTCTAGAGCTCCAGGTCCAGTCAAAATCATCCTCACTAGCTGCTTCAAACCAGCCACAGCTATTTGCTTCAAAGTCACATTCGGAAACTGAAGAACAAAAACGTAGCTTTTAGGTTGGCTCTCCAAGGTGATCACACACTTTAAGAAGGGTAGACAACCCTTCTTCCCTTGGAAATCACCTTGTTACTCTTCCCTAAGTACATTAAAGCCACAGTTGATGAAAAAAAGGATCCTATCTGATCCTCCCAAAAACTCAGAATTGTGCTTTTCATAATGGAAATTGATAAGGCAAAATTATCAATTTAAGAATATTTTCCAAATATTCTAAGAAACAGCATCATTCAGCCACATTGCTTATAGAATTGCCAAGGTCTGCCTAATTTATTTTGACACTCATGTTAGTTTCTCTGCTGCTATTACATCATCTGGAAGACTGCATTGTTCCTACAAAGTATTTTACACTAAACCATGAAAAGCTACTTCTAAAAAATTTAATGTTTGAAAAATTCAGATCCATTATATTTAATATGAATGTTCACCTCTAATTTTTGTAGAGCTTACTATTTCCCAAAGCATTGAATACATCACCTAATTGGCAGAAGGCAGAATAATTTGACCTACTTTTCAAGTAAATATGAAGAGAAATAGTTAAGTTACACAAATACATTCTGGAGGAGGAAAAGAAGAAAAGAGAGAGAAAGGGAAAGAATGGGATGTTATAATAATAGCAGTATCAAATTATAGCTAATATGTGGTGAATACCTAATGTAATAGACCCTATACTGAAGGCTTTATATAAATCTAGCTTTTACAATAGCTCTTGGGAGAAGGTATTATTATTGCTGCTTTACAGAGGAAGAAAGGAAGGTTTAGGGAAGTTTTTAACTTAACCAACGTCATATAGTTAGAAAGTTGTAGAGGCTGATTGAAATCCAAATATTCTAACTCCTAGTCTAATATTCTTTCTTCAACTGTTGACAATAACTTTTAATTGTCATTAGATTGGAAAAGGGATGAACCAAAAAGGCATAATCTGAATTTGCTTACTGTGGATATTCAGGTGTTACTACAGACTCCAGTGCAAAATAAGATTTGCCCCCATTGATGATTACTACACTGGGATCCTTGGCCATTGGATATTTTTATCCAAGGATATAGTAATAAACTATATAGATTTTCCCTTAAAAAAATAACTTAGGAAGTAAACAATAAATTTAGAAGATAAAAGTATAAAGTAAATCACTCAGTGAGATTAAAAAAAGTTAAATTGTAAAGGCATTTTTACCTAATGATAAATCATGCTTAATTTTGAAAATGCTTCCTTCCACGTGGGGAGGAATGTGAGTTGAGTAGTAACATCATAATCACTATTGATTTTTTTTAAGTTTCTACGAAATATGTGATCTCAAAAAATATTTGTTTTCTATCAGGTCTCCTGGTCCAAAATATGGCCAGCAGAATACTTTCAAATTTTACCAAAAGTCAATGAGAATGCATGAATACACTTTAAAATAAATACTTTAAGAATGTTGCATCAACTTTAATAAGCAAGAGATAACTATATTTCAATAGAGACAAATAGAAATCAGCAAAATGGAGAGACTACTGCTATACCTAGAATAAAGATTTCTCAAGTTTAGAAATCTGTGGTGAAGCAAAATTAAATGCTACTCAAAAGTGAAAAACAATAATGATAAGACAAGTTAGGGATAAATGCTAAGAATATTTAACTCTTCGTATTTTCAACAGCCATCTCTATAAATATAAATAACCCATAAATATATATAGATTCCAGTATGTAGATGCTATTTCAATCCCAGGGAAAGCAAATACTTTTGATTCCTATTTCAGATAATCCAAAAAAATAGGATCCCGCAGTTTTTGTTATGCAAATAGAGAAAGAAAACAAGTTATTGCTACTATATATCTATCCCACATAGATCCCTGGAAAGGGAAACTTATCATCTGCTATCTCAGGAGATATTGCTGTGGAAATAAATGAATATTCAAATAGTAGTAAAATTTAAGAAACTATTGCAGCAATTCTGTAGTTCTCTTAGATAAGGCTCTTCAAAGATAGTGATTTTTAAAGGGATGATTATGCTGTTAAAATTCAAATGTGACTTTCTAGTATACTTTGTTCCTATATATTTAGATTTCTCTACACATTAAAACCTCACCTTGATTAATCAGAGATGTAATAATCAGATGAAATTAACCTTCTTGTTAGCCAGGAATCAAATATACACCTCATTAGAACAGTTTTTTGAAAAATATGTAATCTTTTACTTAGAAATACAATATCCTGGGTAAGTTTTAATAATTGAGGTTGAAGGATTTTTCGCTGTTTTCTAGAGCAACATTATGGACTTCCTCAATTATCATCATCATCATCATCAGAATCGACATTTTGCAATAACAACTGCAGTTATCATTTATTCGAGGTTTATTGTGCACCGAGCTTTGTGCTAGGGGCTGTTACATTCAAAACAGGTTGTCTACTGACACAGAATTTCCAAAAATTATGCTTGTCTATTCTATGGCTATCGATAGAAAGGCTAGTAACTCTAGCAGCTTTGAATTTTTTGAGTAATATTACCCTGTGGCTTCTACTAGTTATGTCAGTATAATTATAGTCTCTGTCCCTGGGGAAAGGGTGCTAGGGGGTATTTGGTAGACTAACAAATAGGTCCATCACCCTACACTATCCCTGCCATTTTTAGAGCTTTTCACTGAGGGAAAAGAAGATGAATTTCTGTAGGAGCCAAGAAAACTTGTGGCGGGGGAAACAACAGAATCAGATGCTGTCTCATTTCAGATTCACCGTTTTAGAACTTCTTTGATGGCTTGGGATGATTCCTACCGAGGTTCATGTGTAAGGAATAAACATGAAGTATACAAAGGTGAAATCTGGCTGACAATTTGGGCCTCACATAAAGACTTAAAAATGTATAGAAGAGTACTTATTGGTATTCACCCAAAGGAGTTGAAAACTCTGTACACAGATGTTTATAGCCGCCTTATTCACAATTGACAAAACTTGGAAGCAACAAAGATGTCCTTCTGTTGGTGAATGGATGAATAAACTGTGGTACATCCAGACACTGAAATATTATTCAGTGTTAAAAAGAAGTGAGCTATCAAGCCATGAAAAGACATGGAGCAACCTTAAATGCATATTACTAAGTGGCCAATCTAAAAGGCTACATACTGTATGATTCCAACTATTTGAAATTATGGAAAACACAAAGCTATAAAAAGTCAGTGGTTGCCAGCAGCTGAGGGTGAGGGGAAGGAGGAAGAGGTGGAGCACAAAGGATATTTTATGTGAAAAGACTCTATACGATGCCACAATGATAGTTGTCATTATACATTTGTCCAAACCTATAGAAAGTACAACACCAAGGGTGAACCCTAATGTAAACAATTGACTTTGAGGGATTATGATGTATCAGTGTAGGTTCGTCAATTGTAAACAAATGTCCCAGTCTGGTGGGAGACGTTGATAATGGAGGAGGTTATGGATGCCTGGGGGTGTGGGGTATATGAGAAAACTTGGTGCATTTTTCTCAATTTTTCTGTGAACCTGAAACTACTCTTAAAAAGTCTTAATAGTTAACTACTAATTAATATAAGTGCTCTAAAGAAAACACAAAATTTATAGGCAGAAATATGTCCTGACACATCATGTGGTTAAACTTCAAACTCCCTTTGGTCTTAGCCACACAGGCAAAAGATGCCCAAGTTTAGGGGGAAAAAAATGGCTAAACATGCAGGTGGTAATTGTAAAAAGTTAGAAAACTGGAGCCTACCACTGTGGATTACAGAGAACCAGCAAAGGCACAAATGCAGTGTGGAAGGCATGCATTCAATACGTATGTTATCTTACTTATTCCTCCTGAAATATACATATGAATATTGTCCCCAGTTTAGAGCTGGGAAACATAAGGCTGACAGACGAGTAACATATAATTTCTCAGGGCTCATTATTGTTGACACAATTCCTTCCCAGACCTTTGATGTCAAAGCCTGTGCTCTTAAAAAAATTATACTGTTTCTAGTAGTTTAAAAAGTAATAATAATTATATCTAACAATTTTTGGACAATTCTTATATGCCAGGCACGTACTATGTGTTTTTAATGCAAGATCATATAAAATCTAAACATGCATAACCACAGGATATGCTCTGGAAGCAGACTCTAAACTATATAATAAGTCCACTAGATTGGCTCTCCCTGTTTATTTGAAGCTTTTTTTTTTTCTCTAGCCTTTTGACCTTCCTAAAAGTTCCATGAAGGACAAAAGTTAATTGAGTATTCCAGTATGTTGGCTTCAGTTCACTGAGGTTGTACTTTGTTTGATTAAGCAGAGGTTACTACAAACGTCAAATGCATTAATACTATATATCCAATTTTAAAACATGTTCTCTACTAATTATATTGCTTTGAGCTTCAGGCTTTTCCATTCATTCAAATGGTCATATGTTTGGAATTACGATAAGGTTGAAGTAACTGAACTCTAGACTTCATCAATAGTTAATATTCATCAGTTATTTAAAACATATAATAGTAAGGGAATATTTGCAAAAGTACCATGAAATTTAAAAAGCCTATAAAAATAAATAGCAATAATGAAATATTTTAAAGAATACTAAAGCATAAATAACTAAATAACATTTGGCATTCAAAATTACTGCATTTGAAATAAGAATGATTAATTACATTATTCTACATATGACTTTCAGGGTCTCCTGTGATCTGACCAATAAAGACACTGCTGGAAGACAATTCCCCATAGGTCTCTCATATTTCTGCATGTGTTATAAGCTGAGTCATTAACTGTCTATTTGTTCCAAACATCTTTTCAAGGATGTTTAAACAGCAAATAATCATGAAGAATAGAGATAGTGATTCTGTCTACCAGAGGGCAAGTTCTTACCCAATATAATATAATAAAGATAATGTTTCCCTCTAAAGCAAAGGTCAGACAAATTTGTTTGAATCCCACTATAAAAGATTTGGATTCCATAAGCTCAGGCTTTCTTAACTGTAATGCCAACCCACTTTATATGTATATCCACCTGGGCCCCTCTGTGTTGCCCTGGGACTCAGAAAGCAAGAGGAAACAAGGCAAACATGATGTTTATTATGCTGTTTGTTATACTATTAGTAATAAAGTCCTTTGTCTCTGACCCAGGACTCTCACCCCTCCTGACATCCATAAAACTATGGCAGATAACTTGTTAGCTTATAACTAGGGTAAAGTTTCAGACCCTTCACAGTTGTCAACACAAACTACATTAAACTTTATATGTATAGTACCCACCATTAGGTAGCTTAAAATCTAGCATGGGAAATTTATAAGCAAATAGGCAATTGTAATAGCATAATAACTATCATGTATTCATTCATTCATTCTTCATTCATCTGAAAAATATTTATTGAGTACATACTATATGTTTGGCACAGATATACAGCCTAAGAACACAGCAGTGAAAAAAAGCGGCGGGGCGGGGGGGGGGGGGTCGGAGCGGAGCGGAAGAAACCAGAAAAAAAAATCTGTCCTCATGGACATAAAATCAGAGAGGTTACTTTAATTTTTTGGCTTTAATTTTGAGTCAGATTGCAGAAAAATTGAGATGTTTTAAGGAGAGAAGTGACAAAATCTGACTTAACCTGATCACTGTGGCTGCTGTATTCAGAGAAGACAGAGTGGGTGGGGTGGGCAAGAAAAGAAGCAGGAAGATAGTACAAAAATCCAGACCTGACAATGGTCTGGGTCAGAGTGATTGCAATGAAAATAAGGATGAGTGAGGCGTTCTGGATGTATTTTGAAGGTAGACATGATAGGATTAACTGACATCAGATATGGAGTGTGAGAAAGAGAAATGAATCAATATGATCTCAAAGTCTTTGACCTGAAACAATGGAGGTACCATTTTATGAAGTGGAGAAGACTGTGAATAAGTAGGTTTGGGGGGAAGCAGAGGAAGAGGAAATACTATAGTTTCAGAAGTACTAGAGTTGAGATTCCTATTAGGTATTCAAGAGATCATGTCAAGTAGAGAGCTGGATATACAAGTCTGGAGTTCAGATCAGAAGTCCAGGCTGGAGATATACACCAGAAAATAATCAGAGTGGCAAGAATAAAGCATAAACATAGGAGAAAAATCAGAAGAGTGGTTCCTAGTGTCATGGAATCCAAGGCAAGTAAGTGTTTTAAGGAAGCAGGTAATATTATCTCTGTCAAGTGCTGTTGATGGGTCAGGTGAACAATGAGAATAGACCACTGAATCTAGATCACTGCTAACTTCGATGAGAACAGTTTATTTTGAATAGTGACAGCAAGGCCCCCATTGATAAAAAGAAATCAGAAAAGTTGAAGACAGTAAAATACAATTAATTCTTTTGAGGTTTATACTTTGTAAAGGGGAAAAAATGATGTGATGGCTGAGGAGGAAGTGGGATCAAGAGAAGATTTTAAGTCATGAGAAATAAAAACATGTTTTTATGCTGAAGAAAAGATCTGGTAGACAGGGAAAATCGCTGGAGCAAGGTTGTTGAACAGGCAAACAGAGATGGATTCTACTTACAAGAGAAAGAGTTGACCATTAGAAGGAGCATGTTATTCAGAGTAAAGGAGAAAAGAGTTTAAAGTGGGTAGAAGGGATACTGGAGCTCATGAAAGTCCTTTTCCGGGTGTTCCTATTTTCTCAGTGAAATAGGCTGTAAAAGCATCAGCTCAAGCTAGGGAAAGGGAAGTAAGACAGATGTTGGAGAAGACAGGAGAAAAATGTTATTCATTGAGAAGAGGGGGAGGGGGCAGAGGGAACGGAGTGGGGAAGCATAATGTGATTCCTAGGGAGTACGAGATTCCATCTAGGGTTGTGAACATCTATTTAAAGTGAGAACAGATAACACTGTTTTGTTTTCTTCTCCAGCCACATTCCGCTATGCAGATTCTGGCTCTGAGAGGGTTGAGAGCCACATTTAAACAGTTTGTGCTTTAGTGACTATGATATACCAGAAGACACCAAGGCAGTTAAAGGACAGTGTATGGCAGTCATTACAAGATTAGATAGACCATGGAGTTTAAACTGCGCAAGAAAGGAAGTGAGTGCATGAGGGGATGAAGGATATAACTGCTTTACCTGGAGGGCTTTTTCTTTGGTTTCAGTTTTAACTGTTGTACTTTATTTTCTTTCCTGTGGCCTCATCTCCTTTGTGTCTAAGTGCTTGACAATGTATATAACAAAAAGTAAAATAATTTGGGGCCTAAGATGTTATCGCCCTTCAGTAAGATTTATGTTTGTTTCTGCAGGCACATAGAGTAAATAATACTTGAGGATTACATCAAACTAACTTCAGGGATTGAGAGTATTTGGGGCTGGGTTTGAGGCCCTGTGAGGAACAATAATTTGCAGTTCACACAGACCTCTTGGATGCAGACTTTTAGGCATTACAGATAAAATTCTGTGGAGTATACCAATCCATATTTATACTAAGCCTGGACTCCAACTTCCAAAGTGCTATAAGATTTCCAAAGTGCTATACTCAGATTCCCAACTACTTGTTCCATGTTGGCATATGAAAGTGGTGTTAAATACCAGGTTCAAATATCAAGGTCTTTATTCTTACTTGGTCACTTAATTTGTCCCTTCCTTTTTACATCTTCAGTGAATTCAAGTAGATTTTTAAAAATCATTTTGTTTAGATTTTCTAGTTGTTCTCAGTTAGAGGGTGTCCCGAATTACTCAATCCACCATAACTGGAAATAGAAGTTCTAGCATTTTTAATTTCCATTTTTAAAAATAGTACTTTAGAACAAATTTTATATAATAATAGTATGTACAGTAGTCCCCCCTTATCCATGGGGGATATGTTCCAAGACCCCCAGTGGTTGCCTGAAACGAGCAGAGAGTATCAAACCCTACATATATTTACTAAGTTTTGTGCTACACATACACACCGAAGATAAAGTTTATCAGTTAGGCACAGTAAGAATAATAACTATATAGAAGAATTATAACAATATACTGTAATAAAGTTATGTGAATATGGTCTCTCTCTCAACATATCTTCCTGTACAAATTTAACACCTTTCCATCTTAGCTAAGCACTTATCATGCATTGTGGCCATGACTTTTGTAGTTTGAGATGCAACAGTAAACTAGAACTAATTTTTTTCCTTCTTCACAATTTCGCAGATAAAAGATTCATTCTTACTGTAGATCTTAGCATATTTGCATACATTTTTTTTCTTTCCTTATTAAGTCAAGAACTTTCACCTTTTCACTTAAAGGAAACACTTTACAGCTTCTCTTTGGCATAATCCAGATTGCCAGAAGTACTACTTTTGTGTTTTGGGGCCATCATTAATTCAAATAAGAGTTAGTTGAACAAAAGCACTGTAATACCATGACAGTTGACCAGATAACTGAGATGATACTAAGTGACTAAAGGGTGGAATACAGTGAACAAAGGGATGGTTCACATCCATGGCAGGACAGAGCAGGACAGTGGGAGATTTCATCATGCTGCTCAGAATGGTGTGCAATTCAAAACTTATGAATTGTTTATTTCTGGAATTATCCATTTAATACTTTCAGACCGCAGTTGACCACAGGTAACTGAAACCACAGAAAGTGAAACTGCTGATAAAGAGGGACTACTGTATTAAAATATTTGTGGAGTAATTATGGGTGCATAATGCTCTGGTAGAATTATATAATATTGTGGAATGGGGAAAAGTTATTTTTCCTGATGTCAAATTGTTTATTATGAAATAAAGAACAAAGAAAATATATGTGTGTGTCTAGATGTGTATATAAGGTGCAAAATGACCTATATGTGATACACAAATACATAATACAAAATATTCACTTAGTAACTTTCCACTCTACTTTGTGTATACTATGTTAATAGTTAAACTTAATAAATTTTTGTATTTATATAGATTCTAAAATATTTTATTAACAGGTGTTATAATGGGTTCTCTATATCCAAAACAGTAATTACTATTAAATACATTCATAAGATATTAAGTCAAAATGGATACGTAGTCAAACTTAGTGATAAATGGTCTTTCATTTTTGTTTGGGAAAGGAAAAGAGTGGAAAAAGTTGGAAGAGCCAGAAAAAGCTAAATTTGAGCACTTTAGGATTCTTTTAAAGTCAGTGAATTATTAATGTCAATACGTTTTTCAATTTGAGGTCTCTCCCAAAGCTAGAGCTCCAAGAGGTACTAATTCATTTATCCATGAGGATGAGAAATCCTTAAAAATGCACTCAGTCCCACAATGAATACTGAAAAGCCAATAGTTTTCCACCACATAATAAAAATTATAATTTTAACAAGGAAATGGGATGTAGGAATAAAATAACTTACAAGATAAGCATACAAAATCAAGGAATAAAAAGGCATCATTAAGAAGTGATACAGATAGGAAAATACTAATAAAACTGGACTTGACTTGCATCTTAAAAATGGATAAAATAATAATATAAGTGACTCAGAAGTGACTGAAGAACAGGATATCCTGGGTACTGAAAGATCCCTATGAATTTTAATGAAATAATCTGAGCTTATTAACTCCACAGATAATTGGGCTCTTCCCAAAAAGTACAGAACATTAGAAATCATTAGGTTAGTCAGAGGAAAGAAATATATTAACTACACAAAGAAGATATAAATAAAAATCTAACAGGATAGAAAAAAAATTAACCATTTAAAAAAATTCATTTATTTCTGCCTATCTTAGGCAAAGAATAGTACGACCTTTTACAAACAGTATTTTCTGTTCATTTATATTACTGCAGTATACATTTAAGGTGATTATTATCTCAAAAATTGTTCCTAGAAAGTTCAGGTTAGGGAGATGAACATAATGAGTTTATTACATGCCTGTGCCATGGTTTATTCTTGTTCTGTGGTAGCAGGCACAAAACAAGAGGTTACTGGACATTTTTCCACGTAAATGTGATGAAGCAGAATCTCTGCTCTTATTCAGCAAAAGGTAGGGAGTTCTCTTCATTTATATTTCTGAACTGGGAAGGCCTTGTGATATTCTTGAATTATTACTTAAGGCAGAGCTAGTCTAACACATGGTTATCCTAATCTAAGATTCTCTTAACCTTGCTCAAGTTTTAAAGAGAGTTAAGAATAAGAGAATGAGGTGGAGTCAAGAGAGCGCACTAGGAGGACACAGAATTCACGTCTCCTCACAACTAGGGCACCTACCAGGCACCGGTGGGGGACCACAGACACCTAAGGGGATGGGAGGAACCCCCAGTGACCGGCTGCAGGATCTTGGTTCCCAGGCTGGAGGTAAGGCCCAAGCTCCTGAGGTGGGAGCTCCGAGTCCAAACTGCTGGACTAACAGAGAACCTCAGACCCCAGGGGATATCAATAGGAGTGAGGCCTCCCAGAGGTCTTCATCTCAGCACAAAGACCCAGCTCTATCCGACCGTCTGCAAACTCCATTGCTGGACATCTCAGGCCAAACAACCAGTA
This sequence comes from Balaenoptera borealis, assembly GCF_965194805.1. NCBI lineage: Eukaryota > Metazoa > Chordata > Mammalia > Artiodactyla > Balaenopteridae > Balaenoptera > Balaenoptera borealis. The sequence continues at coordinate 169,221,460 of NC_138866.1, read as the reverse complement.
AGACAGGAATACAGACCACCATCAAAAAAATAAAAAATGAAATGACAAAAAAATTTGTTACAGACAAAGAAGCAAGGCAAAAACCTACAAGACCAAATAAATGAAGATGAAATAGCCAACCTACCTGAAAAAGAATTCACAGTAATGAGGGTAAAGATAATCCAAAATCTTGGAAACAGAATGGAGAAAATATAAGAAATATTTAACAAGAATCTAGAAGAAATAAAGAACAAACAGTGATGAACAATACAATTACTGAAATTAAAAATACTCTAGAAGGAGTCAGTAAGAGAATAACTGAGGCAGAAGAACGGATAAGTGCACTGGAAGATAAAATGGTGGAAATAACTGCCAAGGAGCAGAATAAAGAAAAAAGAATGAAAAGAATTGAGGACAGTCTCAGCGATTTCTAGGACAACATTAAACGCACCAACAATCGAATTATAGGGGTCCCAGAAGAAGAAGAGAAAAAGAAAGGGTCTGAGAAAATATTTGAAGAAATTATAGTCAAAAACTTCCCTAACATGGGAAAGTAAATAGTCAATCAAATCCAGGAAGCACAGAGAATACCACACAGAATAAACCCAAAGAGAAACACGCTGAGACACATATTAATCAAACTATCAAAAATTAAGTACAAAGAAAAAATATTAAAAGCAGCATGGGAAAAGCAACAATTAACATACAAGGGAATCTCCATAAGGTTAACAGCTGATCTTTCAGCAGAAACTCTGCAAGCCAGAAGGGAGTGGCAGGACACATTTAAAGTGATGAAAGGGAAAAACCTACAATCAAGGTAATTCTACCAGCAAGGATCTCATTTAGATTCGACAGAGAAATTAAAATCTTTACAGACAAGCAAAAGCTAAGATAATTCAGCACCACCAAACCAGCCTTACAACAAAAGCTAAAGGAAGTTTTCTAGGCAGGAAACACAAGAGAAGGAAAAGACCTACAAAAACAAACACAAAACAATTAAGAAAATGGTAAAAGGAACATACATATCGATAATTACCTTAAATAAATGGATTAAATGCTCTAACCATATTCCATGCAAATGGAAATCAAAAGAAAGCTGGAGTAGAAATTCTCATATCAGAGAAAATAGACTTTACAAGAGACAAAGAAGGACACTACATAATGATCAAGGGATCAACCCAAGAAAAAGGTATAACAATTGTAAATATTTATGTACCCCACATAGGAGGACCTCAATACATAAGACAAATGTTAACAGCCATAAAAGAGGAAATCGACAGTAACATAGATATAGCAGGGGATTTTAACACCCCACTTTCACCAAAAGACAGATCATCCCAAATGAAAATAAATGAGGAAACACAAGCTTTAAATGATACATTAAACAACATGGACTTAATCAATAATTATAGGACATTTCATCCAAAAACAACAGAATACACTTTCTTCTCAAGTGCACATGGAACATTCTCCAGGATAGACCAAATCTTGGGTCACAAAACAAGCCTTGGTAAATTTAAGAAAACTGAAATGGTATCAAGTATCTTTTCCGACTACAACGCTATAAGACTAGATATCAATTACAGGAAAAAGTCTGTGAAAAATACAAACACATGGAGCTAAACAATACGCTACTAAATAACCAAGAGATCACTGAAGAAATCAAAGAGGAAATCAAAAAATACCTAGAAACATATGACAATGAAAACACGATGGCCCAAAATCTATGGGATGCAGCAAAAGCAGTGCTCAGAGGGAAGTTTAATGCAATACAATCCTACCTCAAGTAAAAAGAAAAATCTCAAATAAACAACCTAAACTTACACCTAAAGCAATTAGAGAAAGAAGAACCAAAAAAACCCAAAGTTAGCAGAAGGAAAGAAATCATAAAGATCAGATCAGAAATAAATGAAAAAGAAATGAAGGGAATGATAACAAAGATCAATAAAACTAAAAGCTACTTCTTTGAGAAGATAAACAAAATTGATAAACCATTAGCCAGACTCATAGAGACAAAAAGGGAGAAGACTCAAATCAACAGAATTAGAAATAAAAAAGGAGAAGTAACAACTGACACTGCAGAAATACAAAGGATCATGAGAGATTACTACAAGCCACTATATGCCAATAAAATGGACAACCTGGAAGAAATGGACAAATTCTTAGAAAAGCACAGCCTTCTGAGGCTGAACCAGGAAGAAACAGACCAATCACAAGCAGTAAAATTGAAACTGTGATTAAAAATCTTCCAACAAACAAAAGCCCAGGACCAGATGGCTTTACAGGCGAATTCTATCAAACATTTAGAGAAGAGCTAACACCTATCCTTCTCAAACTCTTCCAAAATATAGCAGAGGGAGGAACTCTCCCAAACTCATTCTATGAGGCCACCATCACCCTGATACCAAAACAAGACAAAGATGTCACAAAAAAAGAAAACTACAGGCCAATATCTCTGATGAACATAGATGCAAAATCCTCAACAAAATACTAGCAAACAGAATCCAACAGCACATTAAAAAGATCATACACCATGATCAAGTGGGGTTTATCCCAGGAATGCAAGGATTCTTCAATATACTCAAATCAATCAATGTGATACACCATATTAACAAATTGAAGGATAAAAGCCATATGATAATCTCAATAGATGCAGAAAAAAATTTTGACAAAATTCAACACCCATTTATGATAAAAACTCTCTAGAAAGTAGGCATAGAGGGAACCTACCTCAACATAATAAAGGCTATATATGACAAACCCACAGCCAACATCGTTCTCAGTGGTGAAAAACTGAAACCATTTCCTCTAAGATCAGGAACAAGACAAGGTTGCCCACTCTCACTACTATTATTCAACATAGTTTTGGAAGTTTTAGCCACGGCAATCAGAGAAGAAAAAGAAATAAAAGGAATCCAAATGGGAAAAGACGGAAAACTGTCATTGTTTGCAGATGACATGATACTATACATAGAGAATCCTAAGGATGCTACCAGAAAAGTACTAGAGCTAATCAATGAATCTGGTAGAGTAGCAGGATACAAAATTAATGCACAGAAATCTCTTGCATTCCTATACACTAATGATGAAAAATCTGAAAGAGAAATTAAGTAAACGCTCCTCCCATTTACCACTGCAACAAAAAGAATAAAATACCTAGGAATAAACGCACCTAAGGAGACAAAAGGCCTGTATGCAGAAAACTACAAGACACTGATGAAAGAAATTAAAGATGATACAAACAGATGGAGAGATATGCCATGTTCTTGGACTGGAAGAATCAACATTGTGAAAATGACTATACTACCCAAAGCAATCTACAGATTCAGTGCAATCCCTATCAAACTACCAATGGCATTTTTCACAGAACTAGAACAAAAAATTGCACAATTTGTCTGGAAACACAAAAGACCCCGAATAGCCAAAACAATCTTGAGAAAGAGAAACAGAGCTGGAGGAATCAGTCTCCTGGACTTCAGACTATACTATAAAGCTACAGTAATCAAGACAGTATGGTACTGGCACAAAAACAGAAATATAGATCAATGGAACAGGATAGAAAGCCCAGAGAGAAACCCACTCACCTACGGTCACCTTATCTGTGATAAAGGAGGCAAGAATATACAATGGAGAAAAGACAGCCCCCTCAATAAGTGGTGCTGGGAGAACTGGACAGGTACATGTAAAAGAATGAAATTAGAACACTTCCTAACACCACACACAACAATAAACTCAAAATGGATTAGAGACCTAAATTAAGGTCAGGCACTATAAAAATCTTAGAGGAAAACTTAGGCAGAACACTCTATGACATAAATCACAGCAAGATCCTTTTTGACCCAGCTCCTAGAGAAATGGAAATAAAAACAAAAATAAACAAATGGGACCTAATGAAACTTCAAAGTTTTGCACAGCAAAGGAAACCATAAAGAAGACGAAAAAACAACCCTCAGAATGGGAGAAAATATTTGCAAACAAAGCAACTGACAAATGATTAATCTTCAAAATATATAAGCAGCTCATGCAGTTCAATATCAAAAAAACAAACAACCCAATCCAAAAATGGACAGAAGACCTAAATAGACATTTCTCCAAAGAGGATATACAGATTGCCAACAAACACATGAAAAGATGCTAAACATCACTAATCATTAGAGAAATGCAAATCAAATCTACAGTGAGGTATCACCTCACACTGGTCAGAGTGGCCATCATCAAAAAATCTACAAACAATAAACGCTGGAGAGGGTGTGGAGAAAAGGGAACCCTCTTGCACTGTTGGTGGAAATGTAAATTGATACAGCCACTATGAAGAACAGTATGGAGGTTCCTTAAAAAACTAAAAATAGAACTACCATATGACCCAGCACTCCCACTACTGGGCATATACCCTGAGAAAACCATAATTCAAAAAGAGTCATGTACAACAATGTTCATTGCAGGACTAGTTAAATAGCCAGAACATGGAAACAACCTAAGTGTCCATTGACAGATGAATGGATAAAGAAGATGTGGCACGTATATACAATGGAATATTACTCAGCCATAAAAAGAAACAAAATTGAGTTATTTGTAGTGAGGTGGATGGACGTAGAGTCTGTCATACAGAGTGAAGTAAGTCAGATAGTGAAAAACCAATACCGTATGCTAACACATATATATGGAATGTAAAAAAAAAAAAAAAGTGGTTCTGATGAACCTAGGGGCAGGACAGGAATAAAGACACAGACATAGAGAATGGACTTGAGGACACGGGGAGGGGGAAGGGTAAGCTGGGACGAAGTAAGAGAGTAGCATTGACATATATACACTACCAAAAAAATAGCTAGCTATTGGGAAGCAGCTGCATGGCACAGGGAGATCAGCTCAGTGCTTTGCGACCACTTAGAGGGTTGGGATAAGGAGGGTGGCAGGGAGGCGCAAGAGGGAGGGGATATGGGGATATACGTATGCATATAGCTGATTCACTTTGTTATACAGCAGAAACTAACACAACACTGTAAAGCAATTATACTCCAATAAAGATATTTAAAAAAAAAAAGATACATGCACCTCAATGTTCACAGCAGCATTATTTACAATTGCCAAGACATGGAAACAACCTAAGTGTCCATCAACATATGAATAAAGTTGTGGTGTATATATAGTATGTTTGTGTGTATATACACGCACACACACACAGACACACACAAAATTGAATATTACTCAGCCATAAAAAAGAATGAAATTTTGCCATTTGCAGCAACATGTATGGACTTTGAGGCCTTTATGCTAAGTGAAATAAGTCACACAGAGGAAGACAAATACTGTAGGATATCACTTATCTACGGAATCTAAAAAATACAGCAAACTAGTGAAGATAACAAAAAAGAAACTGACTCACAGATATAGAGAACGAACTAGTGGCTACCAGTGGGGACAGGGAAAGGGGGAGGGGCAATATAAGGATGGAGGAGTGGGAGGTACTAACTGTTGGGTGTAAGATAGTCTTAAGGATGTATTGTACAACATGGAGAATACAGCCAATATTTGTAATAAATATAAATAGAATGTAACCTTTTAAAAGTGTATAAAAACAAAAAATTTAATACCTTTAAAAATTATATAAACATACAGAATTTATTTTAAATAAGTAAATAAACAAAACTACGTGTAAAAACAAGAATAAGAGAATGTTTTTCATAATTGACTAAAAATTTCAGTAGTAAACTAAAATTAAAAAGGAAACATGCACATTAAAAATACCCAGACAGGGCTTCCCTGGTGGCGCAGTGGTTGAGAATCTGCCTGCCAGTGCAGGGGACACGGGTTCGAGCCCTGGTCTGGGAAGATCCCACATACCACGGAGCAACTGGGCCCGTGAGCCACAATTACTGAGCCTGCGCGTCTGGAGCCTGTGCTCCGCAACAAGAGAGGCTGCGATGGTGAGAGGCCCGCGCACCGCGATGAAGAGTGGTCCCCACTTGCCGCAACTAGAGAAAGCCCTCGCACAGAAACAAAGACTCAACACAGTCATAAATAAATAAATAAATAAATAAAAGAACGTGAATTTCTTAAAAAAAATAAAAATAAAAAAGAGTTGTCTTTCGTGTCTTTATAAAAAAAAAAAAAAAAAAAATACCCAGACACAAAAATCTAAAGATGGTAATAAAATTAAAATTTTTAAAATAATGTCATCTCAAAGCTTTCTTCTCTTACTAAAATGGTTTTCTTGAAGAATATTAATGGCTCAGATACCAGCAGTATGAATAGCGGCTTCTAAAATGTATGTATACGATTAGCTGAAAAAAGGTGATGAGAAAAATTTGAAGTTTGCTTTTTCTTTTAAACTGAAAAGTAAACACAGAGAATATTCTCTTTATAATGGAACTCAAAGTGGTCTTTTGAGCACAAAAGATGTTTTCACTTCTAAAATGGTGTTTCAGAAATCTGCTCTATATATGTATTGCCACGGATAGATATAGCATGAGCTTTAGAAACAGATAAGCCAAGGTGGAATTTTATCCTTGCTATTTACTAGATTTGTGATTTTAGTTGTTAATCTCTCTGAACTTCAATTTCCTCATAAGTAAAGTGACAACAGCACCAACCTCAGATAAAATACAATGGTATATGACAGCATCCAGTGCACTCTCACAATATGTAAGTCCAAAAATGGTAGATATGATTATTAGTTTTCAAATATGGGCAATAAGAGGATATCTCTTTACTAAATCCTCAAATTAAAAAGACTGCGTATTTGGAGAAAATCACACTGGTGGATGGGGTGTTGGTGCTGAGGAAGAAGGGATGATTTGTAAGAAATCTTAGAAGCCAAGCTCATGTAATTGCTTAGGGAAGTAGTGAATTGAGGCAGGAAAAAATGTAGACACTCAGGGAGAGGTAGAATGAGTCTAGAAGAGAGTTCCTGATCCCTTGACCACTACTCAATAATCTTGTCGAGTACTGAAGTCATAGCAACCCTTTTAAAATCACTGAGAATTTGGCCATTCTGTGGCTCTCCTAGGCCTTCTGTCTGCTACCGTAATAATTTCCTGCTTCGCATTTTCTTCTTTACTCAGTTCCCAACCGTACTCTTCTCAACTCCCAACTAGTAAGTCCTTCTCTGTGTTTCACAGGACAACATCCACACCAGATTCTTACACTATCACTTTGTACAGTAATTTTTATTTCACTTTTCCTTCTCTTATATATCTCCTTGATGAAGTAGACTCCCCATTACTTCATGCTAAATCCAATCTAGTCCAAGGCGGGGAATCTAGTAAGGATTAAAGCAATGTCAGGTGAACAATAAAGCAAATAAAACAACTGTATGTTAATGGTCCACATCACAGTCACTTATAGTTTCTTATTTTCTTTCTAGCCATGCCATCTTCCGTGCTTGGTGGTTACCCAGAAATTTGAGAACATAAATCCAGACACTATCATAATAATTACTGACTGAATATCAACTACATTCTAGGCCTGAAAATAGGGCCTGGGAATAAAAGGAACTATAAGTCATGATGCCCCTCTCCCCTACTGGTTTGCAGTCTGGCAGGTCGTAGCATTATTTCCATTTAACATTTTCCAACTTGATTCTTCATCTCTCTAACAAAATCTTGATTATCCTACTTCTGTCTTACCTAGTCCATCTTGCAAGTCTGATAACAATCTACTACATGTTACCAGAGCACTAACGCTCTTCTAATAAGTATAAGCACAGTAATGGTTATTATTAATTTCACTGATTCATTAATGAAATTTCACAATTCAAACATAATTATGGGGGTTCCTCAGAGACTCTGATGAGCCTGACTTAACATATATTTATTTCTAAATATAACTCAAAGAAAATAAATTTAGGTTCTTGAGAATTCTTTAAAAATTTAATATGGGTAACTGTACAGTTTTCCCCTGTCTTTTTGAAATATTTACAATAGCCGATTGACTGCTCTTCCCTTAAGGAGTCTAGAGATAGAAGATCCAAATTAGGACTTATAAACCCAGTGACAACAAGAATGTTTCCTTTTTCATTATCAGAGCTTTGCTACTACTCAGCGGCATCTATTCATCATTATTCCTACAGTTTCTGAAATAAAATTTCCACAATTATCACCACCTTCTAGCATCTGTCTCCATAGATTCCAGCTTCTTTCTGTTACCCTAGATGAAGTGTCCAGGCTCTTGGCCAAGGTCGTTCTCCACTTGTGCACTCGATTCCATCCTCTCTTGTTTATTCAATAGCATCTCTCCAGAAACACACCCCCGCCTTCTGCATCACACATTGTCCCTCTTCTACTGTATTTTCTCCATAAGCCTTTATAAACTTGTCGTTAAGCTCTCTTGACCCCATTTCATATAACAGCTACCACCTCATTTCTCAGTCTTCCTTTAAAAAGTCTTAGAATGAGGTTGTCAAAAGTTATTCTTTCCTCCAATTTTCTACTGAGCTCCCCCAATCAGGTTTTTTACCCATCTTATCAAGGTCCACAATTACCTCATACTGTTATATCCGAAGTCAATTCACAGTTCTCATTTTCTATCAGCAATATTTGACAGTTAACCATGTTTTCCACCTTCTTAAAACATTGTATACTTGGCTTCCAAGACAGTAAATACTCCAAGTTTTCCTCCTTCTTCTCTGGTTGTTCCTTCTCTATCTTCTCGGCTGGTTTTTCCTTTTACTCTGACTTCTAGATTTTTAGCTCTTTCATCTTCACTAGTTTAAGAAACTCTTCTAGCTCAGGCTTTAAATGCCATCTATATGTCGATGTCTTACCAGCTGTAATCTATCCTGAACCTCTCCTTTGAACTCCAGACTCATATACCTAACTCGCTATTAGACAGCTTCACCTGGATATCTAATTGGCATCTCAAACATGTTCTAGATTTCCTGGGTCAGAAATGGCAACACCACTCTTCCAGTTTCTATAGGCAAAGACCTTGGAGTCCTCTTCAACTCCACTCTTTCTTCCTTCCCCCATATACAATTAACAAATCCTTTTACTTCTACCTACTTTCAAAATACATCCAGAATCTGCCTACTGCCTCCACTGCTTCACCCTGATTCAATATACCATGATTTCTTCCCTCAGTTTTTGGAATATTCTAACTGGTCTCCCTGCTTCCAACCTTGCTCCTGATGGCCATCAGACAGCAGTTTGCCTGGCACTTTCAGCTAGACCTTGGTGTTGCTAGAATCTGGAAATGACAGTAGGGCTACATTGCTCTCCTGCTGAACAAATAGATTTTCACATACCATGAACCAAAGACATTCTGTAGATTGAGAAAAAAGAAGATAAAAAGAGGACCACTCTGTAACATGTCTGAGTACAGGAAGAGTACTGTGCAAATTCAAAAATTGCTCAAATATCCCACTCACCTGGCTGACATGAGTGACTGCTGCATCCTCACCAATTACCATGTTTGTTCTATTTCTCTCACCTCCCAAATAAAATTTATTTAGGTACACAATCACAGAATTATCCTGTCTCTTGAAAACACCCAATCCAGACGGAATTCCTGCTCCCTTGAACCCTCCCGCAAATTACACAACAAAAGCCTAAACCCAATTACAAGTTCCTCCTAACACTCCTGCTGAGATGCCCCACAGGTCTCCATGGTAAGCCATTTTCCTTGTTCAGCAAGTATCAATAAACACAACTTTGTTAGGCGTTTTACTGGTGTTCTTTGATTGATGGGCATTAATACCCTCCTATCTGTTCTCAATATAGAAAGCATAGTGATTCTGTTAAGTCAGATCCCATAAGTCCTCTCTTCAAAGTGCCACAATGGTTCCCTCTCACTCATTTAAAGCCAGTGTCCTTACACTGACCTGTAAGGTCTTAGCTGAATGGCACTCAAACTTGGTTGTATATTAAAAATCACATGGGGAGCTTTAAAATTATTAATGCCTGGGTTCCACCTGCAGTGCTTGCAATGTAATTGGCCATGGCAATTACAGCTTTAGAAGCTCTCCAGGTACTTCTCAAATGTCGCCAAGGTTGAGAACCACAGCTCTAGATGGTTTGCTTACCTCTTTGACCTCATGTCCTATTACTTTTTTCTTATAATCACTCTCCTCCAGCCACACAGATCATTTGCTATTGCTCAGACTCACCAGGTTCCTTCCTATCTCAATCCCTTAGTTCTTTCTTTCTGCCTGAAAAACTTTCCCCTGAGATATTCTCCACACTTATTTCCCTTACCTTCTTAAGTCTGCTTTAAATCACCTTGTCCTTGAGAGCTACTATGAAAACCCTATTTAAAATTGCCAGGTCCCTCCCTCTATCATTACTTTATTGCCTTCACACGGCTTTATTTTTTTTTATAACATATATCCCCTTCCAAAACACTATGCACTTTACTCATTTATCATAGTGTCAGTGTCTCCCTTACTAGGAAGCAAGCTCCAAGAGGAGAGGGATGTCTGTCAGTTTTACTTACCGTGGGATCCATATGCCTGGAATATAGCAGGCACTCAAAACGCACTTGTTAAAAGCATTAGTGACCTTCCTTTTTCCAAAACTTAATTTTTTCTCATTTCTTATTTTCCCCCCAATTCTTGATTCTATTACAGAGTTAGACTACTTAGTTGGTACCCCAATACTAGCCGACTTATCAGCCCTCCACTCCTATTTTTTTTTCACTAGGTTTCTATTTTGGCATAGTTCCCTAATTGTGTGTTTCTCTTTAAGTTCTACTTGACCTTTTATTTTTCTTATTTATATTTGTATTTAATTGCCTCTCGAAGGAGAAGCAATTAAATATCATACTTCACCTGGAATGGAAAACTGCAAGTGGTGTCACCATTTCCAGAGTTTTAGTTAAAAATACTGGCTCTTAGTCCACTCTCTCTCTCTGGTAAACTCCATCCAATATCAAAGCTTCAATTACCTTATTATGTCAATAAAAAGAATCCAATAATTATTTCTCCAACTCACTCCCCTCTTGTTAGTGCCAGAACTGTCCAAACTACGGACAATAATGATCTCCTCCCTCAACCCTACTTCCCCCTCTCACTCTATATTCTGTGACTCCAGATAGAAACTGGTAAGTATTACTTAAAATACCCCTTTTCCCTTTCTTCCAAAATTCAATCAAGTGTTTCTTTATTCTACGTCATAAATTTTTATTATGACATATCTCTACATGTCAGTTCAGTCTATGATAATTTCTCATATTTACTCTTAAATTCTTCCAACTGAAACCATTACTTCCATAGTCTCCCCTTCAATTCATGCTACACACTACCACCAGAGTATAAAAATTTAAAGGCCTTAAAAATTCAAACTTGATCTTGCAACTGCTTAAAAATCCTTACATTGTTTCCCTATTATTTAGTATAATGTCCAAAATCTTTAACATTAAGCTAATTCCCAAGAATCTCTGTGCTTCTCCTGCCCTTATGCTCAAGCTACCTTTATTACTTCAGTTTCTTTAATAAATCAAAAATACTTTCCTCTCACACATTTTAATGCCTTGTCACAGTCTAGTTTTTCTGTTTGGAATCTACTATTTACTTTCACCTAGCTATTCAAATTCTTTCTATCACTTCCCTTTAAAAGTTAATGTAACCCACATAAATATAGTTGATTGAGCTTGACAAAGGAGAAGATAATACAATGAAGAAAAACAGTCTTTTCAACAAATGATGCTGGAACAACTGGATATCCATATGCAAAAATAATAAATCTAGACACAGACCTTACACCCTTCACAAAAATTAACTGAAAATGGATCACAGTCCTAAATATAAAATGTGAAACTATAAAACTCCTAGAAGATAACATAGGAGAAAACCTAAATGACCTTGGGTATGGTGATGACTTTTTAAGATACAACACCAAAGCATAATCCATGAAAGAAATAATAAGTAGGACTTCATTAAAATTAAAATTTTCTACTCTGCAAAAGACAATGTCAACATACAGTATTTGCCTTTCTCTGTCTGACTTATAAGTTACAGGGATGTAATGCACAGCCTAGGGAACATATAACTTTGGTGCATAATCTATAAAAATATAGAATCACTATGTTGTACACCTGAAACTAATATAATACTGTAAGTCAACTATACTTCAATTAAAAATAAAAAAGACAATGTCAAGAAAAGAATGAGAAGACAAACCACAGACTGGGAGAAAATATTTATAAAAGACACATCTGGTAAAGGACTCTTACCCCAAATAAACAATAAAATCTTAATACTCAACAATAAGAAAATAAACTACCTGATTAAAAAACAACCCAAAGACTTGAAGACACCTCACCAAAGAAGATATACAGATGGCAAATAAGCCTATGAAAATATGCTTCACATTTGTACATCATCAAGGAAATGCAAATTAAAACAACAACGATATACCACTGCAACCTATTAGAATGATCAAAATCTGGAACACTGACAACCAAATGCTGATGAGGATGTGGAGAAACAAGAACTCTCATTCATTGCTGCTGGGAATGCGAAATGGTACAGCCATTTTGGAAGACAGTGTGGCAGTTTCTTACAAAACTAAACATAATCTTACATATAATCCAGCAATCATGTCCCTTGGTATTTACCCAAAAGGAATTGAAAACTTATGTCCACATAAAAACCTGCATATAGATGTTTACAGCAGCTTTTCTCATATGGAGTACTGGACAATGGAATATTATTCAGCACTAAAAAGTAATGCACCTAAAAGCCATGAAAAGACATGGAGAAACTAACACAACATTGTAAAGCAACTATACTCCAATAAAAATTAATTAATTAAAAAAAAGACATGGAGAAACCTTAAATGCGTATTACTACATGATAGAAGCCAATCTGAAATGTCTATACAGTGTATGATTCCAACTACATGACATTATAGAAAAGGCAATAAATACTATGGGGACAGTAAAAAGATGACTGGATGCCAGCAGTTGGGAGCAGGTAAGGGATGAAGAGGCAGAGCACAGAGGATTTTTAGGGCAGTGAAAATACTCTGTATGATACCGCAATGATGGATACATGTGTTTATACATTTACCCAAATCCATAGAATACACAACACAAAGAGTGAACCATGAGGTACACTATGGACTTTCGGTGATTATGATGCATCAATGTAGGTTCACCAACTGTAAGAAATATCCCACTCCGGTGAGTGATGCTGTTAATAGTAGGAGTTATGCATGTGTCGGGGCAGGGGTTATATAGAGAATCTCTGTACCTTCCCCTCAATTTTGCTGTTAACCTAAAATTGCTCTAAAGATTATCTTTATTTAAAAAAAAGGTTAATGTACTAAAAAAAAAACCTGATATCTTCACACTAGGGCCAAAGAGTCAATCTATAACTTTCATAGGCCACTCTATAACTTTTACATACTTCTCATTAGAACTGGAATTATAGCTATATTAGTGTAATGTAGTTCTCCCCACTAGATTGTAATCTCTAGGAAGGCAGGAACTACATTATGTCTTGCTCACTCTGTAAACAGCTGTAGAGTCAGTATAGTGCTTGATAAATATTTATTGAATGAATGAACTAACCCCAAGGACAGCAAGTGTTATACAACACCTGCTTCCTATTATTATCTTATCTCTCCACTCTCCCAAAGCACCCACTCGTCTACCCCAGTGATACAACACTAATGCCCCAGGTAAAAACTTTTCTAGCTAACTTGCCTCACTTTACTTTAGCAACAATTTGATTCTGCCATTGCAAACTGTGCTTCTAGCCAACTTCCCCTGTGCCTTATGGAATGTCCAACTGAAGTTGGGATTGACATATATACACTAATATGTATAATATAGATAACTAATAAGAATCTGCTGTATAAAAAAAATAATAAAATTCAAAAACAAGCAAAAAAAATAAATATGTTTATTCCCAAACTTTTCATTAAACCTTCCCCTCAAGCTCCTCTTCTCAGAATCTCATCCATGCCTATCCTAGCCCATCCTTACTGTCTATGGAGCAAAACCAGCTTTTTCTAGTAGTTACATTTTTATGCCTATTTTCATCTAAATTTAAACTACTCACAGCAGAACAAATATACTAACATCTTTTCATCCTCTGCACACAATTCTTTCAGCAGGTGTTAAGTAGTTGTTTATTATTATCATTATTATTATTAACTAGATTTGACTGGCAATAGATTATCACAGTTTCTTTTATGCACACATGTTTAGATTCTCTCACCAGATTGTTTTTCCCTAAAATAAAACCTCCTTTCTGCGTCTACCATACAAAACTAACAAAGTGTTAGAAATGCTCAAACACTCTTAAAATACAAAGTCAATGGAAATACTAGCCTATTTTAAAGCCTTTCTTGTAAATGCCCATGGGGGTGAAGAGGTTTACATTCTTTGAGAACTTTACAAATTGAATTGCCCTGGAAGACTCAGTAGGCAAAATGAAAACCAACCTGAGGTCCATTTTCCACTCCCACCTCTATCTCTATTGAACTAACTGTGTGACCGTGACCGCAGGAAGAGCCGTGACATTCATTCTCTTTGTGCCCTGCTTTTCTTATCTATAAATTAGCCAATACATATAAATGCATTTCCAACAATGCCAAGTACAAAATAAGTGCTTTATAAGTGTGTGACAGTATTTATATTGAATATCATTATCATACAATCTTTCAGTCTGTTTTAAAATCTAACCCCAAAGATAGGGGTTTATATAAACCCTGGAAGGAAACGTAAATCTCACTATCCACAGTGGTAAAGTTCTACAAGGCAAGGAGACAGGATTGCTAAGAAAACCTGGTGTTGAACAGGAGAGGATCATTAAGTCTCATACTTGTCATCACAAACATCACTAACCTGAAAACAGAAACAAAAGGGACAAGAGTAGCAGGTGTGAAAGAAAAGAGAAGGACTGAAGTAGTTTGGGTATACAAGCAAAACAGAAATGCCACTTATACTTCTAATTTATAATTTTCAAAATGAAGAAGAACAATGATCTTGCTGAAAAATAAAATCCAAATGAGCTCAAAGTAATGACACACACAAAACCTTTCCACAGATACTGATGATCACAGAAAAAGACTTTCTTATTATATACATAGATTTTTATTCTCAATAGAGTTTTCAACTGAGAGAATTTATTATCTACTTTATTGACTACTTTATTATTTTCCTTCTACCGTCCTGATTTCTCAAACAACATAATTATCTACAGCAAAGATTGATCAAAATATCATGGGTTATTTACCAGATTTTACTTGTCTACAAATATCATTTCTATTTTTTTCCCCCTCAGTGATCAATGGCTCCACAAATGAGAATGAATGGATTTTTTCTCCACTTCTCAGTTTTATGTCACAGAAATGATGAGCCTTCACCAGAACAAACTTCCCATTCCAGTCTTACAATTACCCCTGTCTAAGGAGATTTTTTTTTTTTTTTGACTGGCAAACAGTATCTAAATTGTTGAGGACAATATGAAGAAGAGAAAGAGAATCCAGTTCACTAAGAAAAAATAGCAATATAGCCTTCTTTCTACAAGAATGGGCACACTGATGTGCATTTAATAGAAAAGCAAGATGCTAAATAATTAGCAAATTTAGGTTTATTTTGAGACACTTTTTTTCCCTGGAAGTTAGGGCTGTGGAAAACAGCATAAGATAGAAAATAGAAAATAGCAGCTTATTTTCCCATCTTTTATTAAAATAAACAGCAATTTATGGTTATACAGAGAGCTGCATTTCAGGAAGCCTTTAATTCTATAATTAAGTTTAAATATGTTCAATCTCACCAAAAAATACATTCTCAAAAACATTTTTTTTTTAGAAAATAGGCAGTAAAAACACAGCCCTAATTAGATCTCTCTCTCTCACACGCACACACAGACACAAACATACACAAATTCTCAACAAATACAGAGCAGAAGAAACATAGCTATAAAAAATTCAAGCTTTCTCCCAATGCACTTATGTGATGAAAGAAATTTTTAAGACTCAATGCAGAATATAACAATTACTATTGGAAGGTAATCAATTAGTAAAAAAAAATACATGGAGATGGCCTCCAAAGCATCAGCACATAAAATCACTTAGCCTCTACCTTACTGTCAGCTGTGGAAATGCCAGTGCTTAACACATACATTTGTATATTGAGCAGACACAGTAGTTTTGGAAAAATATACAACCAGTATTTAAGTTTGAAAAAGCAAATGAGAAAAATAATAAATCACTCCTTCTTCCTATACTGCTCAACCTGCCTTTGCTTAGACTTTATTGAATTCAAATACTAAGTATTGATGTATGTGGTTTTTCCTGTGAGCAGAGAGAAAAGTAGAAAATGAGAAATTGTGTAGATCTATTTTTAGGAAAAAAGCATATGCATTTCAGACTAACCAATTTTTAAACCGAAATAAATTACAGTGCTCAGAAGATGATGTTTGGGAATATTAAAATACCTTTACAACACACAGAGTTGTTTAAAATTTTTTTGGCTTTCTCATCTATATGATAAACTATTTCTTTTACCAAAATTGGTTAAAACTTACATTTGGTATTTTAGTCTGAAGATATTTCAGAGGCACAGAAAACCTAAATCATAGTAAGTTTAACAACTCTTTTGAGGTAAGCCATAATCAGTCTTACTGTAACGAAAGAGAACTCAAATTGGGTTAGAGATAGTTGTGAAAATGAGAAAATTAGAATAAGTTGCATTAAAATACTAATATTTGAAACTCTGGAGTAGCAAGGTTCCTTTAAGGAGGATTTATGTTTATGAGTAGAATCCTGAGACTGGTATTGTCTTTTTCTCCTTACAGAAAACCTGTGTTTCTTCCAAGCAATTAAGTTTTCTATGGGAAAATTGACAAGTGGGTTAGTTCATGCTAGACTCTCAGCCTAAAATCACTGTGCTTACTTCTCTCCTTTTTTGCTGTAAAGACGACAAAAGACTCCTGCTTTTACTCCTCTAAATTCTTTACTGTGCCTTTACCTCATCTCAACTCACTGCTGGAATCTTTAATGTATGAATTCATAAAAATGGGATGAAGAATTAGCATTTCTATGAATAAACAGATTCCCAGCATAAGATTCTAGAGATCTGGAGTTCATTTGCTATTTTTTTTTAACTCACTTCACCACGATCATGGGTCCGTTGCCAAACAGTGATCTCCATCTTCTTTTTGTGTCTATAAAACAGTATTTTAAGTCCCTGAAACACACTATAGGAAATGAAGGCAATTTAGTACATTTCAGATTTATGAAATGTAATGTGATAAACAAAATAATTACTAAAGGGAAAAGTTTAAGGTTTTTTTTTTTTTTTTTAAAGGACATTAATCCTTTCAAACTTCTAGACAGAATTACTAAATTACCATTTGACATTCTAGGGGCCTAAGAGCCTGATTTCTCCTCCAAAAGTGAAATCTTTCACTGGCTTCAAATTCCCTATTGCTCAAACTGATCAAGGAAGCAACTTTTCATTTCGGGCAAGTATCATTTTCAATTTAATGATGACCTTGAAAGGACAGAAAGGTTGCATAATGTGTGGTTAAGAACGTGTTCTGGGGGCAGATTAACCAGATGTAAGATGGGCTTCCACCAATTATGAACTACACAACATTAGGCACGTGTGCCAGCTCTAAATGTACTGTGTCTCAGCTCCAAGTCTACCCTCTCTGCCCTGCTTTGAGATCTGGAGCTGGACGGTGCAAACATTTCTCTTCTGAATAGCTCACACAATGTTTGGCTTCATTAGTAAAGAGCACAGGATGCCACAGAGCATAGCAGAGGAAGGAGCTTCTCTTTTTGGTTCCAGTGTATGCTTTGTTGTTGCTCTTGGGCCATGACTGCCAGCAATATAAAGCAACCCAGTTACGGTCACCCTTCAGTGAGTTCTGCAGGCATCCTGGTGGATAATTTCTTCCTTGGACACGAAATTGTTAACCAAATCTAGCCCACAGCATCCCAGCAAATTTCTCCACCTTCCAGAGGGTTCCAGTCACACCCTCTCCAGTAAAGTTTAATTCTCAGTGTTGCGATGTGGAGGCCACCCCTCCTCCAAATGTATCCTTTCCTTAATTCTCTGTCCCAATCCTAGAGGTAGTAGCTGCTCCCTACATTTGTTAATTCCTTTCTTCTCTACTGTTCTTTTAGTTCTTTTTGCAGTTAACCATATCTCAAAAGGTAATAATTCTTTATATTACATTTTCTCTGTTCCAATTACTAGGGTGGTTTCTGTCTCCTGAATGAATACTAACTGATAATGAAAGTCTGTAAAATGAGGATAATACTAGGGTTGAATTCTGCGATTTGTTTTGATGATTAAAAGAGTTTATATAGATAAAGTTCTTAAACCATGTACATTTGGTAACAGTCTTAATGTATATCAGGGACAGGCTTACAACTGTAAAATCCCAGGCAGATATTTCAATAGATAATTCTTCTGATATAGTAAGAAAAACAGAAAATATTTTAAGAAATTCCTACTTGGGTTCTAATACAAGATGGTGACATAGGAAGATCCTGAACTTACATCCTTCCACAGACACAATGAATCTACAGCTACATATGGAGCAATTTTCTCTTGAAAAAAACAAAGAAAACAAAACTAAAGCCTAGGTGAGTGACTCTTACACATTGCGCAAATGAGAAAAAATCCACTACAAAGCGGGTAGAAGAGGCTGAGACACAGTCTTGCCCTAAACCTGACACCCAGCACAGCGATTCACAATCAGGAGGAAACTCAAAACCCAGAGCTTCTCCTCAGGGAGTGAAAGACTGGAACCCTGACATCAGGTACCCCAACTTTTAAGACCTGCACCTGAGAAAAAGCCCCCCCCCCAAACATCCAACTTTGAAAACCAATGGGGCTCACATCCAGGAGACACACAGATTATAGTGAACTGAGAAATGGCTCCTAAAGGGCTCACAGTCTCAGACTCACCCCAGGGACCAGTGCAGAAGCAGTTGATCGAGAGGTGCCTACCTTTATGTGAAAGAGGCTTATATGCTTATCTAAAAAGTGTCAGCCTAAAGGGCAGACGTTTACTTTAACACACATCCAGGGCCGGCTGGGGAACTCCCCAGGAATGGAGGCTGGTAGACGCCATCTTTGCACTAGCTCTCTGTCTCCACCCAACTTGCTGTACCTCTTGGAAATGGCTTGCCCCCTCCCCAGTTCTTGTGCCTGATGCCCAGGGAACACCTCTAAGTCACCTGTCACTGGCTTATGTCACCAGCAGGGCTTATGCTAGGGGGACCCACAAGACTGTAACCAACAGAGAAAAAGTTCTTAATTAGCTACCACCCCCAGGAGACAACAGACAGAGATACCCAGTCTTTCTATGAAAAAAACATATTAGCTTATCTTCATAGCTGTGGCCTGAAGGGCAGGCTTCTAATCACACAAACATGTAAGGGTCCAATCTAATCCACTCCAGAGACCTCAGAGGGTGGGCAATATCCTCATGTCCTCCCTCTGCCTGATTCCAGAATGCCAGTATCTCCCAGAGAGGAACTGCACAGTGTCTGGTGTCCTGGTTTTCATGGCTGCCGCCCAGAGGACAGCCCTTGATTGCCCAGCTCTGGTGGCCACTAGGGTTTACATTGCCAGGTCCTGTTAGACCGTAAACAAAGGAGAGACAGAGCTTGGCAGGCTACCACCCCCAGGGCCCTATGCAGACAGCAAACCAAAATACACCCCCAATATTTCTGTGAAAGAGGCCTATTTGCTTGTCCCAGACCTTTGGTCTGAGGGGCAAGCTTCTGGTTTGGCACACTTCTAGGGGCCTATCAACGTGCATTCCAGGGATGGAGGTCAGTGGACGCCATCTTTGCAATCTCCTTCTGCCTTGCTCCAGGTCACATGGTGTCTCCCTACAAGAAACGCATCTGGCATCCTGATTTTTTCAACTGCCTCAGAGAGGACACCTCTAGATGGTCTGGCTATGGGGGCCAGGAGGACTTAGGCTTGCAATCTCACAGGAATGTATATATTTGCATACTTTACAAGTTGCTGCCTGGAGGTCTGGCTGCCTGAGAGTCTGGCTTCCAATCAGCCTGAATCTAGGTGCTGACTGAGAGCCTCTGCTTTGGGACATTGACAGGACTTAGCACACCCTCAACTACTGGGAGCCACTAAAAATAAAATAGGCTACTTGGACAATCACAAATGTTTTAGCGATAACCCAAGAGCTAGGTTAGGGTTGAACCATAAAGTTCTACACGAGGCTACTTCTTCAAGACTGGGAGAGGTAGCTGTTTTATCCAATGCACAGAAGCCAACATAGACAGACAAGAAAAGTGAAGAAATGGATGAATATGTTCCGAGAGAAAGAACAAGATAAAACCTCAGAAAAAGTCCTTAATGAAATGGAGTTAAGCGACTCATCTCTTAAAGAGTTCCATGTAACGGTCATAAAGATGTTCACCAAACTCAGGAGGAAAATGGATAAACACAGTGAGAACTTCCACAAAGAGACAGAAAATATAAGAAAGTACCAAACAGAAGTCACATAGTTGAAGAATGCAATAATTAAACTGAAAATACACAAGCAGGGTTCAAGAGCAACAGAAAGGATCAGTGAAATCAAAGACAATGCAGTGGAACTCTTCCAATCAAAGCAGAAAAAATAATTTTTAAAAAGTGAAGTTAGTTTAAAGGACTTATGGGATGACATCAAGCAGGCCGACATGTGCATTATAGAGGTCCCAGAAGGAGAAGAGAGAGAAAAGGGGGCAGAAAATTCACCTGAAGAATAAGTTGAAAACTACCCTAAATTGGGAAGGAAACGTCCAGATTCAGGAATCCCAGAAAGTTCCAAAGAAGATGAACCCAGAGACCCACACCAAGACTATTATAAATTTAAATGTCAAAAGTTAAAGACATGGAGAGAATTTTGAAGCAGCAAGAGAAAAATAACTTGTTAAATACAAGGGAACCCCCATAAGGAAATAAGCATATATTTCAGCAGAAATTTTGCAAGCCAGAAGGGAGTGACACAATATATTCAAAGGGCTGAAAGAAACTTCCACTTAATAATCTACTTGGCAAAGTTATCCTTCAGAATTGAAAAAGAGATAAACAGTTTTCTACCAAGAGCTAAAGAAGTTCATCACCACTAAACTGTCATTACAAGAAATGTTAAAGGGACTTCTTTAAGCTGAAAAGAAAGGATGCTAATTAGTAACAGGAAAACAAATGAAAGTATAAATCTCACTGGCAAAGATAAACACACAGTAAAATTGGTATAGTCTATTCTTGTAAAGGTGGTGGTTTAATCACTATTAAAGATAGTATATAAGTTGCAAGAAAAAAGTAGTAAAAAAAAAAACTGTAACAACAATAATTAGTTAAGAGACACACAAGATGTAAAATGTGACATCAAAAACAAGAAACATGGGGGTTGAGAAGAGTGAAAATATAGAGCTTTAGAATGCATTCAAATTTAAGTTATCATCTTAAAATAGACTTAATAAATGTAAGTTGTTACATGTAAATCTCATGGCAACCACAAAGCAGAAACCTATAGTAGATACACAAAAGATAAAGAAAAAGGAACTAAGCATACCACTATAGAAAATCATCAAATCAAAAAGGAAAAGAGCAAGAGAAAATAAAAGGAATGGAGGAGCTACAAAACGGCCAGAAAACGATTAACTTGATGGCAACAAGTACCTACCTATCAATAATTACTTTACATGTAAATAGACTAAATTCTCCAATCAAAAGGCACAGAGTAGCTGAATGGATAAAAAATAAGACCCATCTATAATGCTACCCACAAGAGACTCACTTCAGATATACAAACTGAAAGAGTTAAGCTTTGGAGATAAGTGATATCAGACAGAATAGACCTTAAAACAAAGACTGTAATAAGAGACAAAGAAGGGCATGACATAATGATAAAAGGATCAAACCAACAAGTGGCTATAATGTTTGTAAATATTTATGCATCCAATATAGTTTCTCCTACATATATAAAAATATATTAACAGACCTAAAAGGAGAAATAAACAGCAATACAATAATTGTAGAGGATTTTAGTACCCCCATTTTTATCAATGGATAGATAATCCAGACAGAAAATCAAAAAGGAAATATTTGGACATGTTGGACCAGATGGACTTAACAGATATATAGATATATATGAAACATTCCATCCAAAAGCAACAGAATACACACTCTTCTCAAGTACACATGGAACATTCTCCAGGACAGATTATATGTTAGGCCACAAGACAAGTCTTAATAAATGTAAGAAGGGTGAAATCATATCAAGCATCTTTTCTAACCACAATGGTATGAAACTAGAAATCAATTACAAGAAAAAACTGGAAAAAACCACAACTATGTGGAGGTTAAAAACATGCTACTAAACAACCAGTGGTCAAAGAACACATCAAAAGAGAAATCAAAAAATTCCTTAAGACAAATACATATGGAACTACAACATACCAAACTTCTGGGATGATACAAAAGTTCTAAGAGGGAAATTCATAGGGATAAATGCCTATCTCAAGAAACAAGAAAAACCTCAAATGACCTAACTTTACAACTCAAGGAACTAGAAAAAGAACATAGCCCAAAGCTAGTGAAAGGAAGGAAATAACAAAGATCAGAGTTGAAATAAATGGTATAGAGATTAAAAGGCAATAGAAAAGATCTATGAAACTAAGAGCTATTTCTTTGAAAAGATAAACAAAATTGATAAATTGTTAGCTAGACTAACAAAGAAAAAGAGAGGGCTCAAATAAATAAAATCAGAAATAAAAGAGGGGACATTACAACTGAACACAGAAATACAAAGACTTATAAGAAACTACTAGAACAATTATACACCAATAAATTGGAAAACCTAGAATAGATAAATTCCTAGAAACACACAACCTGACAAGACTGAATTATGAAGAAATAGAAAATCTAAATAGACAACTATGAGTAAGGAGACTGAATCAATAATCAAAAACCTCCCAACAAACAAAAGTCCAGGACCAGAAGACCTCACTGATGAATTCTACCAAAAAAATTTTTTCTACCAAACATTTAAAGGAGAAATAATACCAATCCTTAAACTCTTCAAAAAATGGAAACACTTCCAAACACATTTTCAAGGCCAACATTACCCTGATACCAAAACCAGAAGAGGATGCCACAAGATGAAAAATTACAGGCTAATATTCCTGATGAACAGAGATGTTCATCAAACACCTCAATAAAATATTAGCAAACCAAATTCAAGAGCTCCTTAAAAGAATCATACACTATCATCAAGAGTGGTTCATTTCAGGGATGCAAGGATAATTCAACATCAGTGAATGTGATACATCATATTAACAAAATGAAGGATAAAAATCATATGATCATCATATCAATAGATGCAGAAAAAGCACTTGACAAAATTCAACATCCATTTATGACAAACACTCTCAACAAAGTGGGTATTAAGGGAATGTATCTCAACATAATAAAGGCCATATATGACAAGCCCACAACCAACATCACAATCAATGATGAAAAGCTGAAAGTTTTTCCTCTAAGATCAAGCACAGGACAAGGATGCCCACTCTCACCATTTTTATTTAACATAGTATTGGAAGTCCTAGCCACAACATTTAGGCAAGAAAAATAAAATTAAAATAAAATAAAAGAGCATCAAAATCAGAAACAAAGAAGTAAAACTATCACTATTTGCAGATGACATGATTTTATATATAAAAAACCCTAAAGATTCCCAAAAAAACTGCTAGAACCAATCAATGAATTAGTAATGTTGCAGGATACAAAAGCAATATACAAAAATCTATTGCCTTTCTATACATCAATAATGAAGTATGAGAGGTAAATTAAGAAATGAATACCACTTATAGTTGCATCAAAAAACACAAAACATCTAGAAATCAATTTAACCAAGGAGGTGAAAAACCTGGGCACTAAAAACTATAAGACATTGATGAAAGAAATGGAAGAAGACACAAATAAATAGAACAATATTCCATGCTCATGGATTGTAAGAATTAATGTTGTTATAATGCCCATACTACCCCAGGCAATCTACAGATTTAATGCAATCCCTGCCAATATTCCAGGAGAATTTTTCACAAAAATAGAACAAACTATCCTAAAATTTTTATGGAACCACAAAAGACCCCAAATATCCAAAGCAATCTTGAGAAAGAAGAACAAACATGGAGGCGTCTTGCACCCTGATTTCAAACTATATTACAAAGCTATAGTAATTAAAACAGTATGTTATTGGCATAAAAACAAACATAGATCAATGGAACAGAATGGAGAGCCCAGAAGTAAACCCACCCATATATGATCAATTAATTTTCAATAAAGGAGGCAAGAATATACAACGGGGAAAGGATAATCTCTTCAATAAATGGTGTTGGAAACACTGCACAGCCACATGCAAATAAAATGAAAGTGGACCACTATCTTAAACCATACACAAAAATTAACTTGAAAGGGATTAACGACTTGAACATAAGACCTGAAACCATAAAAATTCTACAAGAAAACATAGGTAAGAAGCTCCTTGACATCAGTCTTGGCAATGATTTTTGGATTTGACACCAAAAGCTGAGTCAACAAAAGCAAAAATAAGTGGGATTACATCAAACAGTTTCATCCCTGTTTCTGGCCCAGACTTCCTAAAACCCTTGAAATTTCCAAGGTGTTACGCGTGAAAAAGTTGTCTTTTGTTATGTTAATGGGGTGACTTTGGACAGTATCTAAAGATGGAGGCTGGTTGCCAATGGAGCCAACTATATGATTAGAGGGTTGGAACTTTCAGTCCTACCCCTGACTTCTGGGGAGAGGAGATGGGCTGGAGGTTGAATCAATGGCCAATGATTTAATCAATCATACCTGTGAAATGAAGCCTCCATGAAAACCCAAAGGACAGAGCCTGGAGAGTTTCTGGGTTGGTGAACATGTGGAGGTGCTGGGAGGGTGGCACCTGGAGAGGACAAGGAAGCTCCTCGTCCTTTCCCCATACTTTGCCCTATATTTCTCTTCCAGCTAACTGTTCCTGAGCTATATTCTTTTACAATAAATGGGTGATCTAGTAAGTAAAATGTTTCTCTGAGTTCTGTGAGCTGCCCTAGCAAATTAATCAAACCCAAGGAAGGAGTCTTGGGAACCTCTGACTTATAGCCAGTCAATCAGAAGAACAGTAACAACCTGGGCTTGAGACCATCATCCGAAGTAAGTAGAAGAAAAGGGGAGGCAGCCTCGTAGGACTGAACCTTAGTCTGTAGAACTTGACGGCATCTCTGGGTAGGTACTGTCAGAACTGAGTTAAATTGCAGGACACCCAACTGATGTCCTGAGCACTATCTGGTGTGGGGAACACCCCTCCCTACACCAGAATTAAGTCCTTGGAACACAAAAGATGGGAATTTATCTGAAGAAAACAAAAACACTAACTCGAAAGGATATATGCACCCCCATGTTCACTGTGGCATTATTTACAATAACCAAGAAAAAGTGGTACATATACACAATGGAATAATATTCAGCCATAAAACAGAAGAGAATCTTGCAATTTGTGACAGCACAGATGGACCTTCAGGGCATTAGGCTAACTGAAATAAGTCTGACAGAGAAAGACAAATACCAAATGATTTCACTTACATGTGGACTCTAAAAAACAAACAAACTAACAAAAAACAATAACAAAAAACCAAGGTCCTAGTTCAGAGGACAGATTGGTGATTGCCAGAGGCAGGGAATTAGGGGGTAGGGGCAAAATGGGTGAAGGGGGTCAAAAGGTACAAAGGTATATTCTAGTTATAAAATAAGCAAGTAAGTCATGAGGATGTAATTTATAGCATGGCAACTATAATTAATAATATTGTATTGCATATTTGAAAGTTAAGAGAGTAAATTTTAAAAGTTCTTATCACAAGAAAACAATTTGTAACTATGTATGGTGATGGGTGTTAACTAGACTTATTTTCATGGTTATTTTTCATTATATACAAATATCAGATCATTATGTTGTACGTCTGAAACCAATATAATGTTATACATCAATTATACCTCAATAAAAATATTTTTAAAATTTAATAACAAAAAAAGAAACATTCTTATTTAAACAACACTCACTTAAGTAACATGCACTTTACATTCAGAGAGTAAATATGCACACACAAATCTTAGTCCAGTCAGTCAGGACTTTCACTCACCACAATTGGCTTCATCTGCTCCATCTGGGCAGTCAGATGTAAAATCAGAGAGCTTGCTGGATGAAATACAGCCTGCATCTTCATGTGGCCCAAATCCAGCTTCAAAATTAAGAGATCAAGAGAATAAAACATCTTTTTTTCTCCAACATAAATGGGATGCATAATTGTTTCATGAACACTAGTTTTTAAATATGCTAAAAATGGCAAGCACAGGAGGATCTCAATAAACCTCTGGCCATTAATATAACATAAGTCCCTATCAGTGGGACGTGATAAGTCCCCTTCCACTCCCGTCCCTAAACTCCTGGCTGGTAATAATACTAAATTCAATGAAGGAGATTCTATAATTGCCTATTGGATAAATTTACAAAAATGGTGAGAAAGTTTTTTTTTCCTTTGTGTAAAATCATTGGTCTTTCAGGAATAATTCATGTAAGTTTGGTCTAATGAGAATTATGCTCTAACCAACTGAGCTGGTGTTCAGATTGATGCACACATAAATGAGTTTTGAGTTAATTTATGAAAATAATTCTCTGTATGTGAGATCGAGTATTCTCAGAGCCTTCCGCTAAGGTTAATTTTAGTGATAATTTAAAATATTTAACCACACTTCTGCTTCCAAATACATTCTCCTCAATGTCAACTCTAATGCCTTCCTACTATTCCAATTCTGGTGATGCAGTATATGATTAGAAGAATGAAAATGTTTAATTAATTAACAGAAATAAGTAATTCTGGTTAACCCTCCAAAACTCATTAATCATTAAATCTGCAGCTTTGCATTCTTTAATGTCTATCAAAACAACTCACATACACAGAGCTTAGAAAGGTTTATTATAAATCCAGGACACACATTCTGAGTAATGTAAATGCATGTTAACACAATACAGAGTTTGGACATAGAATATACAGCCTTACCAATGAAAGATGTTTTTAATAAAGGACTTTTAAAAATTCTTTAACTCGGATCTCAATCCAGAATTGATTCTCCTATATCATCCTTGATTAGTGAGTGCATTTAGCTCCTGTTAAGAATGCAGCTTTTCCTCTCACTAAATATGTTGTTTAAGGAAACGTAACTTCAGAATGTATGACATGCCTGATGTCCACATGCAGTTATTTTTCATGTATGGAGAGTAAGAAAAATGAAGTGTTTCAGTTTTCAGGCAACATTTTTAATATTTATTTCTATTTGTTAATTGAGACCTGACTGTAGGGGTGGTCAGAAAGAAACATCAGTTAGTGTTAAAATAACAAAGTAACTGCAGGCACAATGTATACCATTTCAACACACTCTCAGAACCTAAACTACGGTTAGATTTTCAAAAATGCCTATTCTACTATTTGGGATCATTTTTATGACAATATACCTGTCTCTTAACTGAAATTCTCTACAAAATATTTAGTCAGAGAATTAGCCGAACTCCATCTGTTTCTTGAAAATATTATGTTCTGAATTTAAACACAGAATTTTAGGGTCAAATTTGAAATTTTTCATTGGTCTTAAGTCACTTTTTCAACCATGATAATCTTTTTGAACTCCTGAGTGATTCTGAAACATGAATTTAATTACATATTCACTTGAAGTGTCAAACAAAATTAAAATACAATTGAATTTTTATAGCGGTGTTTTAAAACATGCAGAATATTTTAAATTCATAACTTTTATAATTTAAAAAAAATCTGTATGTGACAATTTTAGCCACAAATGTAGAATGTTATTAGAAGAGAGCCTAAGGCCTAGATTGTGATATAACGTATTTTTTTAAAAAGGTAAAAATATATTTTAAAAAGGTAAAAAAATATGCTTTAGTTTTCAGGGACACGTGATATAATCCACATCTTGGTATTAGGCATTAGTGAACTATATTATTGAAGGATTCTAATATATTTTATATTTTTATATCAAGGAAAACTAATTATTTTAATGTTCAAAACTGCAGCAACCACAAGAAAAAAACTTACCTTTGCTTTGAACGCTAGTACTTGGAAGTGTCTTATATGAAATTTCACATTCCTGGGATACACTGATGTCATCTAAAGCAACGGTAGCATGTGATGATAAAACAGTAGCTTCTAAAATTAACTATAATTACAGAAAGATAAATTATTAAAAATATACTATAAAAGTCTTGAAATAACTTTCTAGGCCCAAAATGGAGCCATTCCTGCCCTGGATGCCATGACAGCAAACCAAAACTTAGATAACTTTCATGCCCCTTTAATGCTCCCCTTGACCAGAAACAGTATATTCAGCAGTCAATTCCCCAACTTCAAACCAACTCTGGGCTCTATATTTCCTTGTTCATTCTCACCCTAAACAAGGTTGACTATATGGTCCCAGTCAACTCGATATTTTCTGTTTTACTCTTTCTTATTCTTTATTCTTTACCCTATAAAGCTTCCTGCCTTCCACCCCATTTTACAGTTCTCCAAATAGAGACTGTCTGCTTCATGAAGTGCTGAATAAACCTTGTTTGTACCACATAAATTGTCTTCTTTAACCATTTTTTAACAAAAGTAAATTTATTACAATCATACTTTTTGGTGTAGAGAAGCTCATTTGTATCTGTCCCAAACTTCCAAACTAATTTTAGAAAATTGTTTGACCAGAACATTCAAATTAGGAATTTATAAAGTCATAACTGCTTTGACAGCACCTTAGGTAACCCTAATATCTTAGGTAACCTTGTTTCAATTAGAAGTTGTAACATTCATCATGACTGAAGGCTGCCTTCCCATTGGAGCCATTAAGAGTCATAAGCATTTAAAATGAGCTCTTTGGGGTAATCAACTGTGTGGTTCACAACTCAGTTTAATTGAAATATGAATTCATTTATAACAGGTTGGCTGAAGGCAACGATTCATTTCTGTATCAGAACATTTAAATACTTATATATATATTATATATACATATATGGAAACCTACTTAGTGAGGTAAATAACCACATACAGTGGTTAATAACATTCATATGCTAAAGCACTTGGAGGCACCTATTTAAGTTTAATTTATTCTAACATTTAAATAATGACTGGTATAATTTGTTTTCTTTCTTGTTAATCACTCACATTATTATGTTGTTACTCCACCATGGAAGGAAGGAAGGCAGGCAGGAAGGCAGGAAGGCAGGAAGGCAGGAAGGCAGGAAGGCAGGAAGGCAGGAAGGCAGGAAGGCAGGAAGGCAGGAAGGATGAATTTATATCCAGAGTCTTAAGGATGCATAGCAGGACCACTAGACCAGGACACGGCTAGTAAGTGCATCTCCACGTAGTCAGGGAGGATCTCTGGTCTCAAAGATCTTACAATTTACTTGATATGATACATTAACAACTAAGCTATACCATAAGTACTATATAAGAGAGAAATACAAGATACTAAAAATCAAAGAAAAGCACTTCATTATTTCTGTCAAGAATATGAGATAGAATTTGAAAAAAAAAAAAAGATTTTGCAAAGAGGTAATGTTAAACTTCAGTTTTAATTGTTGCCTAAGATTCTGTTACCATGAGAAACTGGTAACATAACAAGAAAAAAAAAGGAAATGTGAACATGTAGAGTATATTTAGAAAACTTTGGGCATTGTAGGATGATGGGGTTTAGGACATGCTGTCCCAAAATAGGGCACCTATGCAGCATATGGAATATTTCTAGCCAAAGGAATTTGAGAAATGGTATGTGCAGGATGGACTTTTTGACCTTTCCTCTAAAGCAGATCAAACCCTCATGTGAGAGGAGCCCTCCCTATGCCAGCGATATCCTTATCTCTGAAGACAAAAGGACACAGAGAAGCTGAACAAAGAGGCCTAGCTAAGTTCCCCAGTTTATTACACTGGGCTCATATCTTTGCCCTATCGTACCTTTCTACAACTATCCACTCTTCATCAAACCTCTCACAAAAACACTCAGGTTTAACTATTTCTTCAGGTCTTCATTTCCTTATGAAGGCTCCCACGTCAGATAAAACTAACATTAAATAATTTTATATGCTTTTCTCCTGTTAATCTGCTTTATCAGTTTAATTTTGAGACCCAGTAAGGTACTCTAAGAGGGTCAAGAAAAACTATTTCCTCCCCTATGGTAGGAGTATAGGATTTTTTGCCTAAATGAATTATTGCCTAAATATTTGTTAAGAGAAGAGGACTGATCGCATGAATTGGTGCAACCCAACTGGACAGCAATTTGATGACATCTATTAAAAAGATAAATAGCATAGACTACAAAAATTAAGCCCATCCTCAGGGTTTACCTTAGAGAGACACTCATAGGCACACATATGAAGACCTGGGCAGGAATGTTTGCTTTAATGTTGGTTTTGATAGCAAATGAATCAGAACAACTCAAATGTGAATCAATAAATAAATGGTGATATAGATCATGGACTACTGAGCCAGTTAAAAAAAAATCTCTCTCTGTATGCTAATATGGAAAGACCTTCAACATAAGTTTCTGAGTAAAAATTAAATTACAGAAAAAATTTATAGTATGGTACTACTTAGGCTAAAAATACACGTGGTTCAGATTTCTAGATATATGTGGTACATATATACATATTAATTAAATAGAAAAGGGTCTAGAGGTAAAAATAAACTAGTGTTATAGGTACCTGAAGATACAGACTATGATGGAAGGTAACGATGCTCAGGAGGGACTATTTCTTTATCTGAAATTTTTGATACTTTATAATGAGATGTATATAATTTTAATGATTTTTAAAATTCTGATTAGATCTGGTTTCTGTAGAGTCTTAGCCAAGAAATTTGGCCTTCATACAAGAGGCAGAAAATAGTAATAGATTTTAAAGAAGGATTTTGATGAAATGTATACAAGCATTGTGAGAAATAAATTATGCTTAACATCATTAAGTTATTGTAATGTATTTGGACAGCTTTAATTTGGAAGATTTTTTTTTTTATTCATTACTGTAGTATGTCCTACATTGAAGTCAATTAAAATACAGATGTTTAATTCTTCAAACTCATTAGACAGGTAGTTATGACCACCATATTTGAAGGACTACACTACTCAAAGGAAAGCTGGAAAAAGACAGAATGTTTGTTTGGGGCACTTCTGTGTCCCAGGAGAGGTACATGCTCCTATTCTTTGAATGGAGTGGGTGCGCCCTGGGATGAGCTGAATGATGGGATAGGTCTTTAAAATATGGTTACCTCATTTTGTCCGAAGAAAACCACTAGGCTCTTTTATATCTTCATATTAAAATGTAAGTATAAAACAACTCCCAGAGCAAAATAAAGATGATATTAGGTCATCTACATGTCTGCTTGCTTACTTCTATATAATTAAATTCAGGACCATGTAATGAACGATTATAATTTGACCATTAATTAAAATTTTCCACCTTTAAACAGAGAGTAATGTTACTTCCTTTAAAAAAATATATCTCATATCTGTAAATAATATCACCTGATTATTCCAAAATCATCTTCACTGTTCCTATTTTGTATTACTTGCTTTAACCAAGCTGATCGTTCGATTTGTCACCAAAGGCAGTTCCCTTTGGGAACTACAGTATCAGTTAATAATTGGTATGTGAGCCAGAGGTTGCTCAGAAGAAATGTTTCAATCATTGACAAAGGCAGAGTGAAAACCTCATTTTATAAGTTTCTCAAGGTAATTTGAAAGTTAAAATTTCAAATTATATGTAAATATCTTTCCTTCTAAAACTATTTTTTAGGATCTTGCTGATTTTTGTCTTATCCAATTATATTATATTACTCCCTGAGAGAACAGAATCACTTCTTGTTTTTCTTTCAGGAAGCACAGCAACGTGTAAATATTGTTTATAGTCAAGTGATTACTTTTTAGATCTGCAAAACAGAAAGAAACTTTTCCAGAGAAATACTCAACTAGCATATTTAAATTTTGGTTCTTTGATATCTTGCTTTAAAAAAGAATAATGAGAATGAATAAATATGAATCTAAGAGGAAATGGAGACAATAGGAATATAGTAAGAAGCAGTAAAGAAAAATTCGACTATAGTAATTTTTGATAAATGATGGTGGTATTAAAAATAAGATCAACAGCAAACTTTTATTTAGAGCTTACTGCATGCCAGGCACGTTCACTTATTTTAACACTGTGAAGATGGTGTTATTGTCTTCCACATTTTAAAGCAAAGGAAACAGAAGCTTAGAGAGTTGAAGTTATTGGTTGAAGGTCACATATCTAGCACGAAAAATGTGTGACCTGAGCCATGGATGACTTTGCTGTACTATATCACTATCATGAAATAAAGAGATAACTGGTCTTTAGCAGATACTGCAGAACAGAGCTACCTGGCAAAACAAGATTTAATGAAGCCCTAGGTTAAGAAGGCTGAGGACAGAGTAACATTACAGAGACTAGACCAGCTTTTACTTTGTATTATAAATCTTACCCTTCACTGAATCTTCAAATAATATCAGGAAATTGTTATTGATCTATCCCATTGACTCTGATCAAGAGCGAACATGGTATCAATCATTGTGGAAAATTTCACAAAAGGGTCATTTTTAAATGAAATCTGAAATATGACACAATTATACTTTAGTAGCAAACTCAAAGACAGTAGATCAACTGGAAATCAATGGACAGTATTCAGAAAAAGTACTACCTCTAGATATGAAATTAAGAAGAGCAGTTAGGAAAAAAGAAACTGTAAATTAAATGAAAATATTTGTGTAAAAAGCTGAACATATAAAATGAGTAGGCCCAGTTAAAACAGATTGAAAAAATTCTATTAACTACTTGACTTACATTCTTCCAATAAAAACTGCACAGGAAATGGAGAGAATACTGAAATGTTGTTAATTTGCGGTTCATACAAAATAAACAGTAAGCCTAATCCTTTTCCACTAGGAAAAAGGAAAGCCCTACCTAACCAGGGGTGCTGATTTCCTAAGGAACTCAGAGCAATTTGCATTCTGTTGTGATGTGTACAAGATACATAAAAGGACCACAATGAATCTGAATTTCATGGCTACAAGAGAACGAACAGAGAGGTCATACAGTCCTATGCCTTTCTCCTTTCCAATGTTTATATAGGATGACTCCATAAAAATACATGTTCAGAGTTTAGTCACATTGAACTGATGACCAGGCAATGACAAAGGTCACCCTTAAGTAATTCAGTCCACTAAATTTAACGTGCCAAAGGAGCCTGTTTCCAAGAAGATAAACTTTAAATATTTGAATATTTAAAAGCTAGACTGACTATTTGTGGGTATAATCTCTTTTCCATTTGCTATTGATAAAAGAATGAAGTAGAACTGCACCTAGCTAGAATCCTCATGCATATTTCCATAGTTTTGAAAATAGACTTAGAAAAATCAGGTTAAAAACAACATATTAGAATTTTTTTTTCCAGTAAAGGACAAGAAATGGAATAGAAAAGGGTACCAAGAGGACAAAAGCTGCATCTTTAGAAGCAAACCTATCAACATTATAAGCAAACAAAATGTTCATATTAGTTCATTCTGAGGTGTGAGTACATGGGTATTTGCCTCTCTATATATTTTCTATTTGTTTGAAAGATTTAATAATATATCTAAGTAATATTAATGTATTAAATAAAACCGTGTATATGTATCTGTGTGTGACTGTGTGTATTTATGTATCTTGTATGCATGTCTATGTGTATAAAATCTGGACTTATTCATACCAGAATGTTAACACAGGCTCCAAATTCCTTCGCCAAAGTCTTTGAGTCCAGCTGGGTTTTGAAATCTGAATAGTTCAGAGTTGAGGATGTTCATCTAAAGTGTATCATGTATATTACTTGATACCCTCAGGGAGACTGGGGGCAGCACTTTATCATCAAACACATCACTAAATGAACTGCTAACACTGGTTCAGGTCAGGAGAAATTTTGCCTCTAAATTTGTTTTTCAAAAGCTTATTGCTTTCCAAATTTTAATTTTCCAAATTGCTGATTAGAGACTGTGGACTTGTAATGAATGGCCTTCTGAATAGTGACATCTGAGAGAACAGTTCTTATTTTTCTTTTCACTGAACTGTAGTTTCTAAAACAAGCCTGTACTTCGGCCAAGTAACAGGATTACATAAGAAGGAACAGAGGTGCACACTAAAATCCTTACCTTCTCCGGCTGAATTAAACATGGCTGAGGCTTAGCAAGAACCCAGGACAATTCATTCCCCTCAAAAAGCCAGCACAATTAAGCAGAGGCTGGGAATTCCCTGGCAGTCCAGTGGTTAAGACTCCGCCCTTCCAATGCAGGGGGCACAGGTTCGATCCCTGGTCGGGGAACTAAGATCCCACATGCCGCATGGTGCGGCCACAAAAATACATTAAAAAAAAAGAAGAAGAAAAAGAGGCCGATTGGTGCTGACTGGGAGCCCCCAGGTAGGAGAGAGAAAAGTCAACACGTGGTGCTGATCCAGCACAGAGGGGAGTGAAGACAGAAAACATCACCAATCTGTGGATACCAAATTACAAAATTCCATCAAACCACTGGTCAATTTCAAAACTAGTTAATATGCCCCCAGATAATAAACAGCAGTCTCAATTTGCACCTCAAAACAAAGCAAGACAAAAACCCCAAAAGAAGAAATATTAAACAGGAAAAAAAAAAAAAAACCCAGTGCCGAAACTCTTCAATAACGATGGTAGGTTAATGAGGCCAGGAAAGAATGGCACAAGCTTCAACTCATAATATTTCTCAAATAGCCAGTTCTAACAAAGAACATTCTGGGTTTTGTCTTTTGTTTTTTTATTAAGACTTTTAGAGCAGTTTTAGGTTCGCTGCACAACTGAGAGGAAGGTACAGAGGGTTCCCACATACCTCCTGCCCCCAGGCGTCCAATAGCCTCCTCCATTATCAACATCCTCCACCAGAGGGGGACATGTATTCCAACCCATAAAATAACACTTACACATCATAATCACTCATGGCAAAAGGTTTTCCCCAAAGGATGAGTCCTGTATTCTCTAGCAGTCTGTTGTTCTCTGGGTGGAGCTGTTCGTTCTGAGGTGAGGTATTATTTTAAATACATCTTCTCCAAAATATCTTGTGCTCTCTCTGTTGGATTTCTATATTTACCTCAGTTTGGAAATGAGTACCAGATGAGGTGTGTTATTTTTCAGAGGCTCCTAACACCCCAACAATGTTCTTACTTCCCCACCCCCATTTACAAAGGAAGAATCAGAAGCACGGAAGGATTAAGCAACTTCCCTCTGACTGGACACCTGGGTTTGAACCCCAGGCTCCAGAGCTCATGTTCATAGCTACCATTTTAGCTACATTCTCTTTAATTCAGATTCCTCTCAAGCACTGCTTTTATTATCACTGTGGTTTTCACAGATTGGAAAATTTGAAGCTCAAAGATGCAATGTACACAATCATTTAACAACCCATGGGATGAGCAGAGATGGGAACTCAGACTATGTGACTCCTAAGGCAGTGAGTGTTCCACTATGTTCCACCATCTAATCTAGTTTCTAAACTAGCTCTTTTCAAACATCATCTAGAAGGGAGTCATGTCCAGGAGGGTGGAAGCTGGTGCACCCATTTGATAAGCTACAGTTTCCTTCTTTCATTATTAACAAAGTAAATGACATAAAAGTGTGATAAAATTCTCAGCATTAATGGGCAGCAGAAAATAAGGCAATAGGATTAAAATATGAGTGCAGCCCAGATTTTTTTCACTACCTCATATAATCCACCATCCTCACTTAAGAAAACAAATATTTTCCCATTAAATTACTCTTCTCTCCACCATCCTATTCAATTCTTATCTCCATTTTTGCTATGCTTCCACAAGTAAGTCTTGAGCAATTAATCAAGATAACCTCTCTACTCATCCCTGATTGTGAATGTTTATTAATATCAGATACATTTATGGGATATATGTACTATATTATTATCTGGAAAGATAGGCATTAAATAAGCATGTTCTGCTCAGTTGTATTAATTTCTTACGTGCTTACCTGAAAAGGCAGAGTAGATTCTCCAGCCTTCGCCAACAGATCGATTTTTGCTTGTCTCCACTGAGATTTGGAGATTCCAATTAGATCACCTTGCTTCTGCAAATCCCCATCCAGTGATGTTCTTGTAAAAACCGAGAGATGTGAATGCTGAGACAAACGATACCAAAACTGCACCTGGTGAAAAATGTGTTTGAATGATATAAATATTCCATTTACCTGTGTCCAGTAGCTCTTCTATAGTTAAAAATATCCCAAACTACTTCTTAATTCTCCTCCAAACATGCAGACCCAGAAAATGCTAAGTACATCTTCTGCCAGCCTTTGTATTCCCTCCTTAAAAAAAAGGCTCAAGGTAGCTACATTAACTGATATTTTTAACACATGCCATAGAGACATCTAAAGAATTGGGACACTAGCATCCTGCTCAGACAAGTGTGAGGACATATATTTGTCCACACCGTCATGGAAGTTTTACAGGACCTTCACTATTGCTTCTTATGAATCTGGGGAGATACACGTTCTATATCTGACTCAAAAATTACAAAACCATGTATTACTATTCATTCTCCTTGATGTCTCAATCCAAGAAAAAGTTATCTCAAAAACTTGATTTCTCAGGTAAGAGAAAACTGCTATGAATACTTTTCATTAATTCCTTCTCCACTGTGACATTATCAAAAAACTTGGGAGATTATATAATACTGTTCATCAATAATTTAATCCAACTAGAAAATGTTCTTTTTGAGGCTAGGGAGCCTTGACTTGATCAGTTTGGTTCCTACTCACCACCAGTGATGACATAATCTAAACGACTGACAGGTTAACTAGGTAGTGGAGAAAACACAGAGGAGTATTTTAAGGTGCCGATAGCAGTAGCTATAATGTGGAATTCAGCACTATCGTTTATTCAGCAAATACTTACTGAGCATTTACTAAATACTGGGCCCTGTGCAAGGCGAAAACTAATTGCCTCAGTGGTTGGATGACCCAATACAAAATATGTCAAAAAAACCCCCACAAAAGCAAGTTCAGACACACAGCAATTTTTTCTTCTTCTCATTACGCCATAGAGAGTTCTAATGCTGCAGATTTCAAAAAAAACACAGTATCATTCAGAGATGAGGCCCCTGAGAAATGAAATCACTCTGTTTGGACTCAAAGTGACTCCTTTTCAGTTTCACTCCATTTTAAAGTTTTGGTTTTTTTTCCTTTGTCATTGGGCTTTTATTTTGTTATGTGGACAGATGTTATTACATATATTATTTCTTTATTATCCCATTTATTTCACTGTTGGTACCAATTTCAGTGGAGAGGAAAGTTGAAAAAAATTTTTAATGCTCTTTTAAAAAATTGTTCAAAACATCAAGCATTCTCTGTTCCAATGTGCTACACATTTTTTTTCAATGTCTACTTAATTGCCACCACCTGATCAAAGCATTCTTTCTGACTGTCCATTTCATATTAGATTTACTACCAAGCTCACCTACACTCAGGCCTTTAAGCAAGAAACGCAAAGTCAAACAGAAGTGTTTGATTAAATTCTATGGAAAGGGAGGATGTATGTTCCTCAACCGCAATTAAACTTTA
Source organism: Balaenoptera borealis (assembly GCF_965194805.1). Taxonomy (NCBI): domain Eukaryota; kingdom Metazoa; phylum Chordata; class Mammalia; order Artiodactyla; family Balaenopteridae; genus Balaenoptera; species Balaenoptera borealis. The sequence goes on along the minus strand of NC_138866.1, from coordinate 169,183,826 downwards.
GATCCCTGCTGTAGTTTCAGCATGTTCCAAGCTTGTAAATATGCAAAATGGAGCTTTAAACCTAGTTGTACAAGAGCTGTGCAAGCCCCATCAGAATTTCAAGCTGTCATATTGTCACTCAGTACATTACCAGTTCGAAGTTATTTTAATAGTGCATTAAGGGTAAATACCAATGGGATCCATATTCAATAAGATAAGAGCTTAGAACTTATATTTAATTTACTTTTTTAAAAACAGAATTGGCATTGTAGAGATTTAAGGAGAATTCTTTAGTTCGGTATAGACCAAGAAACTTTCCAGAGTCTTTTCAAATTTAATATTGGTAAGGGTAAAATCACTGAACAAAAGTTATAAATACAGCTGTGATTTTCGATAGGAACTTAGCCAACATCCGTGGCTCTCACTGTGATACACACTAGCAGTGGAACACTAAGTCGTAAACTCAGAATCACAATGCACGTTGTGAATTCCTCTTAGAACCTATCAAGGCACTCTGTATTTAGTAGGTACTCAGTTAATAGGTATTGAAGAAAAGAAGCACGTTTGAGTGGGACCATCAGCATTCTTGCTAAAGCAAATGTCTATAAACCTTCAAAGAGACACAGAAAGAGAGACCTGCTCTGTGCTACAAAATGTGCAAGGAATTAAGTGTCCTTAAGGACCTCAGAGCTTTATGGGAGAGAGTGAAAAGAAAAGGAACAATTAAGTATAATGCGTATAATAACAAAGGTATGCAAACAGTGTGGCTATTTGCATGTAAATGAATTAAACAAAATTAAAAAGTCACTTTCTTGGTTACACTCATCACATTTTAAGTGCTCAATAGCTATTTGTAGCTAGTGACTTCCATAGTGGACATAGCAGAGGAAAATTTCCATCACAGAAAATTCTATTAAAAAGAGATGTTAAAATTATACCAACCATTTAAAATTTATTTACTACTTTTCATTTTAAAGGAAATTATTGTCTTGATTCATGCCTGATTCATTAAAAAGCAGTTATATAAAATGTTAATATTAAAGGCCTGCTTTTATTTCTCCTCGGTTTTCACTAAGTTGTATATATATGTACAACTTGGGTTGTATGTATAGGGTGACTATGCAAGACCGTGAATCATTTTATTCAAGAGAATTTCCTGTGGTTAAAAAACTTCCAACAAAGCAGTTCCTTTAACTGCAAATTGGAAAGAAAAGAAATGAAGCTCAAATTACTTTACTGTTTTTAATTGTATTCTCTGATTTTATATTATTTGTATATTTTTAGAAATATGGAATCTGGGACATCCCTGGAGGTCCAGCGTTTGAGACTCCATGCTTCCACTGTAGCAGGCACGGGTTCCATCCCTGGTTGGGGAACTAAGATCCCACATGCCACTTGGTGCGGCCAAAACACACACGCACACACACACACACACACATACACACACACTGAATCATTCATTTTACTATAAAAAGAAAGGACACCATATCAGGTGACTTATACTACTAGTTACCGAGTGTAGGTGAATAACTAATCTTGCTCTTTGGTTTCTACAGGGCCCTGGGATATTCCCAGAGGAATGGCCAGTTCTACAGAAGAATGTAATTAGGAACAATTAGTAATTACTAATTAGTAAATCTCTGAGACTAAATCCTGCAAAGGACATTAACAGGACATTACTTGGAAGTTCAAAATAATGTCTTCTTTATTTCTCTTTTCTGTTTCATTTTATTTTGGTCTGTCTCCCGTTGGAACTCTTCAAATTTTCTGCTTTTTTCCTCAACTTTCTTATGGTCTTTGTTCCACTTCCTTCCCTATTAGGGAGCTTTTTGGTCAGATCTTCATGTCTTTTCTCAGTTATTCTCCAAATTCTCAGCTACCTCTGCCTTCTCTGCTTCATGTCGACCCCTGTCTGGTATTTGCTACACCTGTTATATCTTCAAGGTCTAGAATAATAAAAAGAGTAAAACACAAAAAAGTTTTAAAAAAAAAAAGGAAAAGAAACAAGATATCTGTAACTCCTCAAAACTCAAGTGGAATAAGTCAGTGTAGGGGAGGGGAATCATTCATCTCTCTCTCACACACACACCCCCCTCATCATTACCATAGTGATTCTTATGACTCCTATTCATTATCATGTTTTTGCCTATTTTTATCTGAACAAGCTTAAGTAAAAGTTTGCAATCTTCAATAAAATATAATCTGTTTTTCTCATCTAAATGATTAATCTTCATGTGTTTTGACAATGTACAACTGGGGAGAATATCTGCTCAACCAATAAACCATTGCTTCCTCTAGATTCTATCTCATGCTCTAATACTATCATTGGAGTAAACAAAACAATCAGAGAACTGATCATGAGTGCACCATTCCAAGCCCCATTGCATATTACTTTTTTTTCTAAATTTCTCTCTGCTATGAGCTCATCACTCTACTTGGGGAACATTACAAGATAGGGCCTTTTCAAACTCATTGAGAGAGTTGTTATAAGTGGGTTATCACTTATATATATGGTTTATATGTATATATGTGTATGTTATATATTATATATAATATATATTTGTTTAATTTATATACTGTTACATTATATATTATATATACTTACATATAATATTACATATTATATGTATTTTATATTTTTATCACTCTCTGTAGCACTTCACACTGAACTGCTATCAGTATGCCTCACTAAATTCTATATTTTGTTATGGCAAATGTGTTTGCGTTGTCCCTAGTATATTCCCAGCATTAAAGGCTATGATGAGCACGGAGTAGGGAAGCAATAGGTGTGCACTGAATCAGAGAAAGAACATTTACACTGGTATGTGTGCAATGAGGGGAGAAGTCTCAGAAGAACTATTTTTGTTTTGTTTTTTACTTCCTTGAATCTGAACCAACTGAGTTCTCACATGTCTCTCTCTGCACTGGCTGCTGGAAAACTTAGATTCAAAAATGTAGCCTGGCCCTCATAAACTTTATTTTTGGAGCCAACCTATCTTTCGTTTCATCTGTCTTTTTCCTGGTATCTCTATTCACTTCTTTTTAATTTTATGAATTTTTTGATTAAAGAGGATTAGAATAGCAAAATGAGTTGGGGAATACAAAAAAACAAAAGACAAACACACAAAGTGGCATTGAAAGCGGAAGCTTCATGTTACCAGTCCTGCTGTATTTAATTATGAAGTCCTAAAAGTGAGATATGTCTTTTATACAGTAACTCAAATATGAGAGTGAGAAAATATTAATATCCACATAAATCTCCTTCCGATTTTACATTTCCTAATTTATTAAAAACAGTAACAGGGCTTCCCTGGTGGCGCAGTGGTTAAGAATCTGCCTGCCAATGCAGGGGACACAGGTTCGTGGCCTGGTCCAGGAGGATCCCACATGCCGCCGAGCAGCTAAACCCGTGCACCACAGCTGCTGAGCCTACGCTCTAGAGCCCGTGAGCCACAACTACTGAGCCCGCGTGCCACAACTACTGAAGCCCGCGCGCCTACAGCCCATGCTCCACAACAAGAGACACCACCGCAATGAGAAACTCGAGCATCGCAATGAAGAGTAGCCTCCACTCGCCGCAACTAGAGAAAGCCAGCTCACAGCAACGAAGACCCAACGCAGCCAAAAATAACAAAATAAAATAAATTAATTAAAAAAAGAAAAAGTTTAAAATAAGAAAAAAACAGTAACAGTATTTCGACAGCAATAAGAAATAGTAGCTCCTGGCTCCCACATGTTCTGTTTGTCCTATCTCCTGGCTATTCCAAGGAAGAATGCCAAATTTCCACCAGTGACCAAAGGAGCTTTTGAAGCTTTTAAATAAAAGTCCACATCTTGAACAATGAGTAGTTACAGGAACAATTCTGCATGTTGATGCCATGTGTTGGCTACACATAAAGTACAGGGTAATTCATGCAAAAAGACCCTAAAAAGCTGCTGTTAGAAAAAAGGATTCAAAAGAAAGCTTCATATTCCTTTAAAGTCCTTTCAAACAAATATTCTTAACTCTGTTAGCCTGGTATGATTATGTAGAGAAAAAAATGTAATTTCATAAAATGAAGGCTTTAATCATATCAAAGTGCCCAACTTTGGTTATTTCACCACCCCACTTTACCATTTTATAATAAAGAACATTCGCTATTCCATGAATACAACTATTATCAATCAGTATGTTCCAATTAGGAAGATCAGCTGGATTTTCTGATTACTCGAGAAGATAAGAATTTGGTTTGTTAGCTTATTTTGTAACTTTCATGAAAGAAAGAATCCCACATTACCACAAACTTATAAAACAGTAATAGTATATTCTTAGACTACTCCTATGGGAGAGAACTTTGGCCATGTGTATCTCAGACTATAAATAACCTCTAACAATCTAATAGTAATTCTAAGCTGGAAAGTACTATAAAGTAATCCAAATATCCCTCCCTCTAACTCAAAGATTACCAACATTCAAGCAGATATAGCTAAAAGGGAAAAAACAAATACCTCTTTGGCAGTCTGTAATACTCTTACTTTTCCACAAACCAAGGCAAACCTCTAAATCAGTATCCAAGGCCTTGGAAGTTTGAGGACTTGGTTCTGAGAGATAAACCACCAAGTATCTAAATTGTCCATTGCTTTCACTGAGGCTCCGCCCCAATAGCTCCCACAGGTAAGCTCCAAATTTAAGCCACAATAGAGAAAAATGTCAAGTAGAAACAATCATAAATTGTGGGTCAATCCCTATGACCACAAATTAATGGCTACCCACATACAACAATGGGAAATGCAGATCATCTTTAAAAAGAAGAAAACTGTATGATTTCTCAGTGAGTCTCAGAATTTCTAATAAGCTCTTAGTGTTAGTGTTCACATTTCTGTAAAAGAGGCAGAATTAACAAATTCTATTCTTTTTTTATCCAGTGTCATTAACGAATTTAACAACAGCAATTGCATTACTTTGGTATATGACCTTAAATTAAAGTTCAGTAAGCCTGTAAAGTACTTTTAAAGAGCAAGTAAACGCTTCAGGAGTTCTCAAAAAAAACAAAAAACAAACAAAAAAAAAACCCTACATCTATCACATAAGATTTAATTAAAATAAACCACAGGTGGGAGACTCCAGAGTCCATCTGGGTGAGGTGGAAGTGGAGTCCAGGCAGTTGCTTTAATCCAAATTCCCACAGAGAAATGGGCAGCAAAAACCAAAGGGGAAAAAAAAAGAGAAGGACAACCTATTAAGAGTTCTGGACACACTCACTGAGAATTATATCAAGCTGAAAGTATAATTAAATTTATACTTTAATTAAAAAGGTCTGATGATCTGTAATTTATCATCAGGAATGCCTGTGTTAGTGCTGTAACCCTGCGTTTCTAGGTAATGAATTTAGTGCATGGCACTATTGATCCCTTCATTATTTTCTGATAACCAAGAAAAAAAAAAAAAGCTGAAATCCTAAAGGCTTAGAGACATGTCAGAACTCTCAAAAGGACGGAAAGCAAGGCAAGCTGAACAGAAGCATCTAATAGGCATTCATGTTACGGAAAGTAAAGGGATTATGTTTATTGAACACCTAATACCTGCCAAGTACTTTTCCAGGTGCTTTACTTAATCACGTTTGAATTCTCACAACCATGTGAAGAAGGCAGGCTAACACTATGCTTCCAGTGTGGACACTGAGTCTCAAAGGAAGCATATCGTTTGTAGCAGAACTGAGACTGGAACCAGGTGGAACTAGGTCCATCTGACTCCAAAGTCCCTCTTCTTTCTTCTCTGTTGTGCTGTGGAAATGACCTGAGTATTTTATCCCTTGGTCTGTGTTTACCTGGCACCAGAAGGACTAACTGAAAAAATAAAATTTTGGAAATGTAATTATTTTTTCTGCACATATTTATCTTTCTTTGTTCATCCTTTCATTTTTCTTTCAGTAGAACTTGTTGAACTGCTTTTATTTTCCTCAACTAACACTGTTGGCCAAGATAACAAGCAGTTTGCACAACCTGTATCCACAGCTTTAAATTATTGAAAGAACTACATGGAAAGAATGCAAAATGACAGAAATATTTTTGAATAGGCCCCCCAAAAGAAGGGTGTAAGTTATATACTGCAAATGTCTTCTGGAACAAAATGACATTTCATGTTGAAATAGCTCATATAAATCTCTCAGTTCATTGTGAAAATATTAGTAAAACACAGCAGGCATGTACTAGCTAGAGTAACCCAAGCTTAACAGTTTACAACTACAGAATGGCCAATGGAAATTCCAATAATTGGGTACCTGACACAGGGTAGAGGCATTGAGTGATTTTGTAAGAACAGGACTTCCAAGCTTGGCCACTGCAGGTGATCCATGTGCCCCCAAATAAATAAACGATCCTGCAAAAACAAACGTAAAGCCATAGGGATACAAGTTCTACTGTTGGACATTTAGTCGTTCTTTGCACTAACGTGCACACATTCAACTGTCAATCAGATAAAGAAAATTACATTTTTACTTCTTAACCATTAAGCTCTGTAGATAACAAAAAAAAGTGCTTTCATATGGATAACATTAAATATCTAAAATAAAACCCAAGTGATGAAAAACAAGCTCTTGATCTAAATCCTCTCAACAAATATGTTTATTGGCTTAACTCACCTCACAGTTAGAAATCAAATTAAATGAAGCTTCTAAGTTTACAATTAGATATTCAACATACTCTTACAAAATTCCCATGAGACATTTGCTTGTAAGTTTCTTCCCCATGTACTGAAGGATAGGAGCCTATAGAATGCGTTTGGTTTCTCCTGGGGCTTACATGTTTGACACTGTTGTCTGTGCTAGTGGGGATGAAAGCTTAATTAAAGATCTAATCTAGTGTTAACAAAATAACTGCTTTTAGATTTTAACTACAGTGGATGTGCTCATGGCAAATGTACGCGGGGGATAACATCTCTTAGCAGCTGGAAGGATCACACATTCTGAACGGCTGTCAGGGGTAGCTTCCTTGAATAATGAAAATTTACAAGGAAGGTTATGCTAAACAATGTCAAGTCCTGATCCTGCCCTTTGATAATCATAGAGTGATGGGCAACTTGGAAAGCCAACTATTTTGATGAAAAAAACACATTCAGAAGGTAATTTTCTTAGACACAGATCAATGCTGACTGCACAGAATGAAAAGGATTTCAGAATTAAAACATATTACTTTATAGATACCACCACATGTTTAACCAAACAACCAAGGTTGCAAGTCAGCAGTGTGGTCTCTGAGTGGGAAAAATAGAACCCAGTTTATATGGGTGTTAAATCTCAAAGCCAATTGGGAAGGATAAAGATCACTGTTCCCAAAATCCAAACTAAGAGTAATAGAAACAGCATATATGAGCTCATTAAATTCTCTATTTCACCTATAAAAGAGTAGAGCAGGAAAAGATGATTTTGAAAAATTAATCCAGCTTAAAAATCCTTTACTTGAGGTTCAAGTAAAACTCAACTGAATAATGTCAAGAGTAATTAAAATTCTAAAATTAACATACATTCAAAGATCTTACTCCCCTGGTCATTTAAAACAATATGGATGATTTCAAACAAGCAGTTAATGAAGGATGAAACATATAAACACTAAAACTCCAAAATCTAAAGGAAGCAAAGGGTTTGAACAAATTGATTATGCCACAAAAGTAACTGGAAAAGTGATAGGAAAAAAATCTACCAGAACATATGGCCCTACAGCTGAATTTTATTTAATTTTATTTAATTTTTAAAGAATAAATACTAGCACATGACTTGCATATATCTCAGGTCTTAGAAAAATATGGAGAGCTCCCTGACTCATTTTATGATGCCAGATATCTCTGTTAAGAATGATGAAAATAGAATAAAAATAGAGCAATATCACTCATGATCATACATACAAAATTCAAATTAAAATGTTTCAATTTCATCTGAAATTCTTATCAAAAAATAATGTATCCTGACGAGTGAGCTTTCCAAGAATAGAGGTTTGGTTTGATTTAACAGACCTATCAACAGTCAATTAGATCAACAAATTAAAGAGTAAAATCATAGATTCATATCAACAAATATTGAAAAGACTGTGAAAAACAGTCAGCCATTCCAAATAACCTCAATAAAATATTTTAAAAAAACAATTAATAAAGATTAATGACCAACCACAAAATAAATAACATTTTCAATGGTAAACAACAAAACTATTTTAATTAAAATGAGAAACTACCTAGAGAACTGTGTCACCATTAGTAATTAGAGGATATATGAGATAATATTAATTATCGTGGACTAGGATTATCTTATAAATCTAGTAAATGTGGAAGTCAAGAGAATAAAACTTCTAGTAAACACAATAGAAAAGTAGAGATAGAGTTCCACAAGTACTGCCAATAATATAATTGTAAAAATAAAAACCCCAACAGATGCTATCTTTTAATAAAGACAAGTATGAATAAAAGAATTTAGTAAGGTAAATAGAAACAGAGAAACACTTTTAAGTCATTTTTATTTATTTTAGCAGTAAGACACGGGATGTAGAGTGGTAAGAAATATTCTACTCACAGTTAACAACAATAATACAAAATACGTAGGAATAAATTTAACAAGAATGGGACAGGACTTATATGAAGAACATTATAAAACTCCATGGAATACTATAAGCCTTCTGATTAAATGAAAAGAGATAACATGTTATTAGATGGAAAGATGATATTATGAAAATATTATGTTAGTAAAAACTGATGTGGACGCTAAATGTAATCCTGAGAGAATTTTAACCAAATATTTGAAAAACAGATAATATTGACTTAAAGTTTATATATGCAGGTTAGGCCTAAAGATACTGAACTCTGACCCCAGACCCATGTACTTCTAGGAATACATCTCTGGATTTATTTTCTTGCAAGCCTGCTCCACAGAATACACTGAGTTAAGAGACCTGTGGAATTACAGTATGCCAAAGAGACTGTTCCTGTTAATCCGAACTGTTCATTGTAAAACTCTTGTAGACCCATATACCCCAGACGGGCTAGCTGACCAGCACATTATAAAAATAAAGAATGGAGGGGTGATTTTTGGCTGTGTTGGGTCTTCGTTGCTGTGCACAGGCTTTCTCTAGTTGTGGCGGGCGGGGGCTGCTCTTCGTTGTGGTGTGCAGCGTTCTTGTTTTGGTGGCTTCTCTTGCTGCGGAGCATGGGCTCTGGGCGCACGGGCTTCAGTAGTTGTGGCGTGCGGGCTCTAGAGCACAGGCTCAGTGGTTGTGGCTTGGTTGCTCCGCTGCATATGGGATCTTCCCGGACCAGGGATTGAACCTGTGTCCCCTGCATTGGCAGGTAGATTCTTGTCCACTGCACCACCAGGTGTATAGTGAGGAGGAACCAAGATGGCAGAGTAGAAGGACATGCTCTCACTCCCTCCTGTGAGAACACCTGAATCACAACTAGCTGCTACACAATCATCGACAGGAAGACACTGGAACTCACCAAAAAAGATACCCCACATTCAAAGACAAAGGAGAAACCGCAATGAGATGGTAGAAGGGGCACAATCACAGTAAAATCAAATCCCATAACTGCTGGGTGGGTGACTCACAGACTGGAGAACACTTATACCACAGAAGACCACCCACTGGAGTGAAGGTTCTGAGCCCCATGTCAGGCTTCCCAACCTAGGGGTCCGGCAACAGGAAGAGAAATTCCTAAAGAATCAGACTTTGAAGCCTAGTGGGATTTGATTGCAGGACTTCGACAGAACTGGGGGAAACAGAGACTCCACTCTTGGAGGGCACACACAAAGCAATGTGTGCATCGGGACCCAGGGGAAGGAGCAGTGACCCCAGGGGAGACTGAACCAGACCTACCTGCTAGTGTTGGAGGGTCTCCTGCAGAGGCAGGGGGGTGGCTGCAGCTCACCGTGGGGACAAGGACACTGGCAGCAGAAGTACTCCGTGAGCCCTCCCAGAGTCTCTCATTAGCCCCATCAAAGAGCCCAGGTAGGCTCCAGTGTTGGGTTGCCTCAGGCCAAACAACCAACAGGGAGGGAACCCAGCCCCACCCATTAGCAGTCAAGCAGATTAAACTTTTACTGAGCTCCGCCCATCAGAGCAACAGTCAGCTCTACCCACCACCAGTCCCTCCCATCAGGAAACTTACACAAGCCTCTTAGATAGCCTCATACACCAGAGGCAGAGAGCAGAAGCAAGAAGAACTACAATCCTGCAGCCTGTGGAACAAAAACCACATTCACAGAATGATAGACAAGATGAAAAGGCAGAGGGCTATGTACCAGATGAAGGAACAAGAAAAAACCCCAGAAAAACAACTAAATGAAGTGGAGATAGGCAACCTTCCAGAAAAAGAATTCAGAATAATGATAGTGAAGATGATCCAGGACCTCAGAAAAAGAATGGAGGCAAAGATCGAGAAGATGCAAGAAATCTTTAACAAAGAGCTAGAAGAATTAAAGAACAAACAAACAGAGATGAACAATACAATAACTGAAATGAAAACTACACTAGAAGGAATCAATAGCAGAATAACTGAGGCAGAAGAACGGGTAAGCGACCTGGAAGACAGAATGGTGGAATTCACTGCTGCGGAACAGAATAAAGAGAAAAGAATGAAAAGAAATGAAGACAGCCTAATAGACCTCTGGGACAACATTAAACGCAACAACATTCGCATTATAGGGGTCCCAGAAGGAGAAGAGAGAGAGAAAGGACCAGAGAAAATATTTGAAGCGATTATAGTCGAAAACTTCCCTAACATGGGAAATGAAACAGCCACCCAAGTCCAGGGAGCGCAGAGAGCCCCAAACAAGATAAACCCAAGGAGAAACACGCCAAGACACGTAGTAATCAAATTGGCAAAAATTAAAGACAAAGAAAAATTATTGAAAGCAGCAAGGGAAAAATGACAAATAACATACAAGGGAACTCCCATAAGGTTAACAGCTGATTTCTCAGAAGAAACTTTACAAGCCAGAAGGGAGTGGCATGATATACTTAAAGTGTTGAAAGGGAAGAACCCACAACCAAGATTACTCTACTTGGCAAGGATCTCATTCAGATTTGATGGAGAAATCAAAAGTTTTACAGACAAGAAAAAGCTAAGAGAATTCAGCACCACCAAACCAGCTCTACAACAAATGCTAAAGGAACTTCTCTAAGTGGGAAACACAAGAGAAGAAAAGGACCTACAAAAACAAACCCAAAACAATTCAGAAAATGGTCACAGGAACATACATGTCGATAATTACCTTAAACATGAATGTATTAAATGCTCCAACCAAAAGACACAGGCTTGCTGAACGGATACAAGAACAAGACCCATATATATGCTGTCTACAAGAGACGCGCTTAAGACCTAGGGACACATACAGACTGAAAGTGAGGGGATGGAAAAAGATATTCCATGCAAATGGAAATCAAAAGAAAGCTGGAGGGCTTCCCTGGTAGCGCAGTGGTTGAGAACCTGCCTGCCAATGCAGCGGACACGGGTTCGAGCCCTGGTCTGGGAAGATCCCACATGCCGTGGAGCAACTAGGCCCGTGAGCCACAATTACTGAGCCTGCGCGTCTGGAGCCTGTGCTCCGCAACAAGGAAGGCCGCGATAGTGAGAGGCCCGCACACCGCGATTAAGAGTGGTCCCCACTTGCCGCAACTGGAGAAAGCCCTCACACAGAAACGAAGACCCAACACAGCCATAAATAAATAAAATAAAATAAATAAATAAATTAAAATTAAAAAAAAAAACAAAAAAGAAAGCTGGAGTACCAATACTCATATCAGATAAAATAGACGTTAAAAGAAAGCGGGAGTAGCAATACTCATAACAGATCAAATAGACTTTAAAATAAAGAATGTTACAAGAGACAAGGAAGGACACTACTTAATGATCAAGGGATCAATCCAGGAAGAAGCTATAACAATTATAAATCTATATGCACCCAGCATAGGAGCACCTCAATACATAAGGCAACTGCTAACAGCTATAAAAGAGGAAATCGAGAGTAACACAATAATACTGGGGGACTTTAACACCTCACTTACACCAAAGGACAGATCATCTAAAATGAAAATAAAGAAGGAAACAGAAGCTTTAAATGACACAATAGACCAGATAGATTTAATTGATATTTATAGGACATTCCATCCAAAAACAGCAGATTACACTTTCTTCTCAAGTGCGCATGGAACATTCTCCAGGATAGATCACATCTTGGGTCACAAATCAAGCCTCAGTAAATGTAAGAAAATTGAAATCATATCAAGCATCTTTTCTGACCACAGCGCTATGAGATTAGAAATGAATTACAGGGGAAAAAACGTAAAAAACACAAACACAGGGAGGCTAAACACTACGTTACTAAACAACCAAGAGATCACTGAAGAAATCAAAGAGGAAATCAAAAAATACCTAGAGACAAATGACAATGAAAACACGATGATCCAAATCCTATGGGATGCAGCAAAAGCAGTTCTAAGAGGGAAGTTTATAGCTATACAAGCCTACCTCAAGAAACAAGAAAAATCTCAAATAAACAATCTAACCTTACACCTAAAGGAACCAGAGAAAGAAGAACAAACAAAACCCAAAGTTAGCAGAAGGAAAGAAATCATCAAGATCAGAGCAGAAATAAATGAAATAGAAACAAAGAAAACAATACCAAAGACCGATAAAACTAAAAGCTGGTTCTTTGAGCAGATAAACAAAATTGATAAACCATTAGCCAGACTCATCAAGAAAAAGAGGGAGAGGACTCAAATCAATAGAATTAGAAATGAAAAAGGAGAAATTACAACAGACACCGCAGAAATACAAAGCATCCTAAGAGACTACTACAAGCAACTCTATGCCAATAAAATGGACAACCTGGAAGAAATGGACAAATTCTTAGAAAGGTAAAACCTTCCAAGACTGAACCAGGAAGAAATAGAAAATATGAACAGACCAATCACAGGAAATGAAATTGAAACTGATTAAAAATCTTCCAACAAACAAAAGTCCAGGGCCAGATGGCTTCACAGGTGAAATCTATCAAACATTTAGAGAAGAGTTAACACCCATCCTTCTCAAACTCTTCCAAAAAATTGCAGAGGAAGGAACACTCCCAAACTCATTCTATGAGGCCACCATCACCCTGATACCAAAACCAGACAAAGATACCACACACAAAAAAAATTACAGACCAATATCACTGATAAATATAGATGCAAAAATCCTCAACAAAATACTAGCAAACAGAATCCAACAACACATTGAAAAGGTCATGCACCATGATCAAGTGGGATTTATCCTAGGGATGCAAGGATTCTTCAATATATGCAAATCAATCAATGTGATACACCATATTAACAAACTGAAGAATAAAAACCATATGATCATCTCAATAGATGCAGAAAAAGCTTTTGACAAAATTCAACACACATTTATGATAAAAACTCTCCAGAAAGTGGGCATAGAGGGAACCTACCTCAACATAATAAAGGCCATATACGACAAACCCACAGCAAACATCATCCTCAGTGGTGAAAAACTGAAAGCATTTCCTCTAAGACAAGGAACGAGACAAGGATGTCCACTCTCACCACTATTATTCAACATAGTTTTGGAAGTTTTAGCCAAAAGAGACAAGGATGTCCACTCTCACCACTACTATTCAACATAGTTTTGGAAGTTTTAGCCACAGCAATCAGAGAAGAAAAAGAAATAAAAGGAATACAAATTGGAAAAGAAGAAGTAAATCTGTCACTGTTTGCAGATGACATGATACTATACATAGAGAATCCTAAAGATGCTACCAGAAAACTACTAGAGCTAATCAATAAATTTGCTAAAGTTGCAGGATACAAAATTAATGCAAAGAAATCACGTGCATTCCTATACAGTAATGATGAAAAATCTGAAAGAGAAATGAAGGAAACACTCCCATTTACCACTGCAACAAAAAGAATAAAATACCTAGTAATAAACCTACCTAGGGAGACAAAAGACCTGTATGCAGAAAACTATAAGACACTGATAAAGGAAACTAAAGATGATACCAACAAATGGAGAGATGGGCCATGTTCTTGGATTGGAAGAATCAATATTGTGAAAATAACTATACTACCGAAAGCAATCTACAGATTCAGTGCAATCCCTATCGAATTACCAATGGCATTTTTTACGGAACTAGAACAAAAAGTCTTAAAATTTGTGTGGAGACACAAAAGACCCCGCATAACCAAAGCAGTCTTGAGGGAAAAAAACGGAGCTGGAGGAATCAGACTCCCTGACTTCAGACTATACTACAAAGCTACAGTAATCAAGACAATATGGTGCTTGCACAAAAACAGAAACATAGATCAATGGAACAAGATCGAAAGCCCAGAGATAAACCCACGCACCTATGGTCAACTAATCTATGACAAAGGAGGCAAAGATATACAGTGGAGAAAAGACTGTCTCTTCAATAAGTGGTGCTGGGAAAACTGGACAGCTACATGTAAAAATATGAAATTAGAACACTCCCTAACACCATACACAAAAATAAACTCAAAATGGATTAAAGACCTAAATGTAAGACCAGACACCATCAAACTCTTAGAGGAAAACATAGGAAGAACACTCTTTGACATAATTCACAGCAAGATCTTTTTTGATCCACCTCCTAGAGTAATGGAAATAAAAAAAAAATAAACAAATAAACTAATGAAACTTCAAAGCTTTTGCACAGCAAAGGAAACCATAAACAAGACGAAAAGACAACCCTCAGTATGGGAGAAAATATTTGCAAACGAATCAACGGACAAAGGATTAATCTCCAAAATATATAAACAGCTCATGCAGCTCAATATTAAAGAAACAAACAACCTAATCCAAAAATGGCAAGAAGACCTAAATAGACATTTCTCCAAAGAAGACATACAGATGGCCAAGAAGCACATGAAAAGCTGCTCAACATCACTAATTATTAGAGAAATGCAAATCAAAACTACAGTGAGGTATCACCTCACACCAGTTAGAATGGGCATCATCAGAAAATCTACAAACAACAAATGCTGGAGAGGGTGTGGAGAAAAGGGAACCCTCTTGCACTGTTGCTGGGAATGTAAATTGATACAGTCACTATGGAGAACAGTATGGAGGTTCCTTAAAAAACTAAAAATAGAATTACCATATGATCCAGCAATCCCACTACTGGGCATATACCCAGAGAAAACCATAATTCAAAAAGACGCATGCACCCCAATGTTCATTGCAGCATTATTTACAATAGCCAGGTCATGGAAGCAACCTAAATGCCCATCGACAGATGAATGGATAAAGAAGATGTGGTACATATATACAATGGAATATCACTCAGCCATAAAAAGGAATGAAACTGGGCCATTTGTTGAGACGTGGATGGATCTAGAGACTGTCATACAGAGTGAAGTAAGTCAGAAAGAGAAAAACAAATATCGTATATTAACCCATGTATGCAGAACCTAGACAAATGGTACAGATGAACCGGTTTGCAGGGCAGAAGTTGAGTCACAGATGTAGAGAGCAAACATATGGACACCAAGGGGAGAAAGCCGCGGGGGGGTGGTGTTGGTGGTGTGATGAATTGGGCGATTGGGATTGACATGTATACACTGATGTGTATAAAATTGATGACTAATAAGAACATGCTGTATAAAAAAATAAATAAAGTTCAAAAATTAAAAAAAATAAAATAAAAAAGAATGGAGGGGTCAGTCTCTCCATGTTAAGCTTTCCAGGCCAGCCTCAACCTCACCTTTTGCAAAGGATGGGCCCCCTTAATACAATGGCCCGGAAGGGACTCCTTACATGCTGTGAGAACATTTATAATGACTTTATAATGAATTTAGGTAAAAATATCACAAATATTACCATTAAGAAGGAAGAAAGAAATCATAAATAAAACCAACGAAAGGAGGTTTGGATCAGGAATGCAAGGATGGTTTAATATTTGAAAAATCATTCATTTTATTAGAAACAAAAAGGATAATATCATGATCATATGATTATCACAACATATGCTGAAAAAAGCATGTGACAAGTTTTAACATACGTGTGTGTGTGTGTGTATATATATAAACTTAACACACTATGAATAGAAGGAAACATCTTTTTTTTTCTTTTAGCATCTTTATTGGAGTATAATTGCTTTACAATGGTGTGTTAGTTTCTGCTGTATAACAAAGTGAATCAGCTATACATATATGCCCACATCTCCTCCCTCTTGCATCTCCCTCCCAGCCTCCCTATCCCACCCCTCTAGGTGGACACAAAGCACTGAGCTGATCTCCTTGTGCTATGCTTGGAAACATCCTTATCTGAAACAAAACAATCTTTTAGGATCTACAGCATTCAAGGCTGAATTACTGACAGCTTTTCCCCTAAATAGGAACAAGACAAGTACAGCAGCTATCACAAGCTCTATTTAACATTTTTCCGAAGTCCTATCTAGGGCGATAAAACTAGAAAAAAAACAGAAGGCTTAAGATTTAGAAAGAAGGAAGTAAAATTGCCATTATTTGAAGACAAAGTAATTATGAACCCAGAAAATTTGAAACATTTATAAATTCTTAACTATAATAAAAAAAATTAACAAGGTCACTGAATACAAGGTCAGTATTTAAAAATATAATTGCACTTATATATACAGCAACCAAAAAAAATAAGGTTTTAAAAGGTGACACAGTAGCTGCAAAAATATTAAAAACCTAAGAAAATACTAGCAAAATATTTTTAAGTCTATGCACTGAAAGCTTCAAATATTTAGAGAAATTAAAGATCTAAATAAATTGAAAAATTAGAAACATCTGAAAAATCATTTTTCAGTGAAAGACAAATCAAGGTTACACACAAAAAATCATTTTATACCCATAGTTTTTTAAAAATTAAGAGAATATAATGTCTATTGATGGTAGGCAAATAGAAAAAAAGCACTCTTTTTTGCTGCTGGAATTTTAAGTATTAAAATTTGAGGGGAAAGTACATATCTTTTGGTAAAAAAATAGGAGTCTCACTTTTAGTCATTTACTGCATAGAATAAAAGTTCCCCATATAAGAAAATGCATATAAGTACGGATTTTGCAGCACTGTCATAATATTGTCACTCAATAAGATTATGGCTAGATATATAATGGCATATCCAGACAAAAGAAATAAAGCAAAAAAACAAAAAGAATTAGGCTTTTTCTGTTTCCAGGCAAGGTTGAGTATCAGGGACCAGATTTAGTCTTCTGTCTAACAGTAGCAAAGAAATCAAAACAATATATACTAAATAATAGTTTTCAAATGTAGGGCAATGGGAATGTAGAACCACAGGATAATGATCTCTGAGAGGTGAAACAAATGAACTAAGCCATACAATTTCCCCAGCTTACTGCCTAAACCGCGTTTCCAGCTGCCATTCAGGGAGGCGGAAGCCAGGAGGAGTGTGGTGGTCTCCTCAAGTTGAAAAGATAGCACCTCGGGGAGACTCAAGTGGCTATAGTTCATAAAGCAGAGTTCAAGGAGGGGAGAGCTGCAAAGAGAGAGAGCTCCAGAGATCTCCAGAGAGTTCCCCCCAAATTTCCACCTGAGTACTGACCAGGATATGGATATAAGGAAACTACCTGAGGCTGGAGGAAAAGCTTCTAAAAGGGGCAGCTGAAACATTGTCCCAAGGTCACAAAGGGCCAGCAATAGTAAGGTCTTTTCACTAACCAGAGTGGAAATGTTAATTATGCATAGGAATTGGAAAGAGTGCTCAAGTTAAATGAAAACTTATATCCAGACAAAACCTGTAGGCAAATCTTATAGAATATTCATAATCACCAAAATTTAGAAACAACCCAAATATCCTTCCACCTGTGTACACCCAACTCTAGTAATATGATATATACTCAATAACTGGTTTGAGAAAGGAAAAAAAAAAACATTATATGAGCTTGGAGGAAATGTACTATTAATACATATAGTTCTAATAATTAATAGTCTCCTTCCTATCATAAACTTTAAATTTAATCCAATCTGTCACAGAATCTTAAGGGAAAAATAAGGCTCATTGGCACAAAAGCAAATATTAAGATCTCACTCCACTGTTAAATAATAAGCTGCATTTATAGTTTTAGATAATGGATGGATAGCCAAAGTCTTCCTCCCATCCCCTAACATCCTCCCCAACTAACCCCAATTTCCAGTGGCTAAAGACACAGTCAACACTGTTAGTTTTCACATACTTCTTTGGAAATCTCAAAGGAGAAACAAATATAATAATGTCCAGTGGGGTTATACAAGCTTAAAGAGGATCTACAGTACAGTTGTCTTATTATTAAGTTAATATGATACTAATGTACCTTTGTAATGTTATCCAAACAAAACCCTTCTGTTTTCCTTGGAGCTTCACAAAGCTTTATTGGAATGCCATATGTAGTTATGGTTGCTCTATTTTAAGGGGATATGTAAAAATTGTACTGCTGATTAAAAGTATACATGGGCACTTAGGTTGCTTCCATGTCCTGGCTATTGTACATAGAGCTGCAATGAACATTTTGGTACATGACTCTTTTTGAAATATGGTTTTCTCAGGGTATATGCCCAGTAGTGGGAACAGATGAATGGATAAAGAAGATGTGGCACATACATACAATGGAATATTACTCAGCCATAAAAAGAAACGAAATTGAGTTATTTGTAATGAGGTGGATGGACCTAGAATCTGTCATACAGAGTGAAGTAAGTCAGAAAGAGAAAAACAAATACCGTATGCTAACACATATATATGGAATCTAAGAAAAAAAAGGTCCTGAAGAATGTAGGGGCAAGACGGGAATAAAGACACAGACCTACTAGAGAATGGACTTGAGAATATGGGGAGGGGGAAGGGTAAGCTGTGACAAAGTGAGAGAGTGGCATAGACATATATACACTACCAAACGTAAAATAGATGGCTAGTGGGAAGCAGCCGCATAGCACAGGGAGGTCAGCTCGGTGCTTTGTGACCACCTAGAGAGGTGGGATAGGGAGGGTGGGAGGGAGGGAGATGCAAGAGGGAAGAGATATGGGAACATATGTATATGCATAACTGATTCACTTTGTTATAAAGCAGAAACTAACACACCATTGTAAAGCAATTATACTCCAATACAGATGTTTAAAAAAAAAAAAGAATAAATATACAAATGAGAAAAAAAAAAAAGAAAAGTATATATGGGGAAGAAGTAAGATTGTTTATTACAAAGAAGCCATAAGAGTGATTACATTGCATTCAAGTATTTGTAGATTTATTTTAAAGATAGTGCTAACTCTCTGTTCTCTGTTCTTAGAAAAAGGATTAAACTATTTTTCCTTCTGTTTTATGAAATTTGGATTGCTCTAAAAAGACAACCCTACTGTACATGATTCATGACAACTAGAGAAAATTACCAGAAGACTTTTCCCCGCTTCATGCCTTCAATCCAACCTTTTAAAAAGTGTAACAAAAAGTTTTGTTATTAAAACAATGCTCCTTTCAGGAAACTCAATTAAGCACAAATTATTAAGTTGATCAGGACAATTTAAAGCAAGACAAACCAGAGTTCCATTTATAAAGTCTATATATAGAAGTGAAAATACATAGTATCATCATTCCACAACAGGAAAGAAAGACAACAATTTTGGGGGAGAAGAAAAAAAAAAAATTAGGAAAATGTCCTACCATGATTTGTGTTTGTTGTGTTCTCAGCATCAGGAAGGTGGCGGTCTACACTCGTCAACCTTTTCACGAATTCCCAGTGTGAATCTTCTTCTGTGAGAAGTGGCTCCCAGCCACAGAAACCAGACTCAAAGCCACACCTGAGATGATTTGCTGTTATGCACGAAAAGAAAACTGGTAAGGAGAAACGAAGGGGAAGCAAGCAGGGAAACATTGACTCTATGTTAGCCAATCCACTTAGGCAGTCAGAACTGTCACTCCACTTCGTAAAGAATGTTTCCTGATCATCAGAGTAGTTTTACTTTTTCCAGCCTCACAAAGTGTTCCATGTGCTGTGTGAGGCATTGCCCTTCTACACTCTTCTGTCTCCAAGCCTGGCACATTCCACCCTGGTTGGCCATCTTCACTGCATTTAATGACACAGGGTGAAACTCTACAGCTTTTCAGAGAGTAACCAATTCACCTGCCAAGATGAAAAAGATTCACCCACCAAGATGGTTAAAAAAAATTTGAAAGGATGGTATTTAAATTAATTCTAGACACCTGAAGAGCTTGAGGTCAGCACCTTAGAATTCATTCTATTATGCTAGTTTGTTTCTCAAAAAAAAAAAAAAAAAAAAATCCCTAGCCACTTTGCATTGCAGGTAAATTAGATATTTTGAACTTTGCTTTGTTTCCCCTTCTTAATACACAACTAAAAAGTTGAAAAATACTTAAGTTCCTACATTTATCACAAAGCACGACTTCTAGAGAAAGTCGGGATTTGGGGTAAGCTTCCTAAGCACCTTTCCCAGCTTTTTCACCAAGTTAGTGAGGAAAAAACAAAAGTTTCAGCGGACTGGGCCATACACCAGAAGTTCTAACAACTTGATTTGTGCTTTCAAGAAATTAGCTTTTATGTGTTTAAATTTTCTTTTCCTGAAATAAGAATCATAGTATCAGCCTATCTTAGTTTGGGGGATAAATTAGTATAATTAATTTAAAACGTATTTCCAGGTATTCCTCTTAATGCAGACACATTTTCATAACAGATGGGAGGACAAAATAATTCTTGGTCAGAAAACACCTAAAGTTTTGACAAGCTCCCTAACATCACAATTCTATTATCTTTAATAAAAGTAATAATAGATGTGTTCCCACTGAGCTCCAAGTATGTGTCAAGTATTTTGCGTACATTACCATTTGTTTTCACAAATACCCTACACAGCAAGCATAATTATCCCCAAAAGATTTTCTTTTTGAAACTTTAGCACTAAGCAACTCACCTATGGTAAATTTTAGTAAATGGAATATCCAGGCTTTGAGTTGTTTGACACCAAAGCTTATACTTTGAAGCCTCCCTGCACCTGGAACTCTGTCTCAAAATTTAAAAGACTGCTTCACTGTATGCTTGCTCTGAACCATTATTTTCAGTTTTAAATAATGTGAGCAATTTTATCAGCATATTGAATAAGCCCACTATATCTTAATAATCAAAGGATCTTCAAATTTCTATAAAAATGGATGCCTGGTTTCATGACCAGATATTTCATCACTAACGTTGTCAACTCTTAAAACACTGAAGTGCACTTTGCAAGTGACAGGGCGACTTAAATTTTCTCTACATGTAAATTAAACATATAGATCTTAGAGCTATGCTTGTTTAGACAGTCATATAATGGATATATAATGAAAGATATTTTTCTTTACAAGCAAATATTATTTTCCCCTTAAATATATTTCCCAAAAAATAAAAACAAGCAAGTTAACTATCAAATAATAATGAAAAACTGTTGCACATCACCTAATGGTGAATCAACATGACAAGGAGATGCTGTTCACCCACATAGTACTTAGCTGGAAATCTATTGCTTCTGGATGTTTTCCTTTTCACAGCTCTGGCTACAGAGTTGATAAGATACTGTTATTGATAAAAAGTTAATGCTCCAAGGAGAGCCTCTTCTGTTTTGTGACAGTCTTAAGAACCTATGACCTAGCTGTGACTGTCTCCCTGGGCATCCAGGAAATCCTCTGATCTAGGTCTTTGGTCCTCTGTGAACTTTGCCACCTGCCAAGCCACCTCCCAGCTCTTCTAAGTCAGTTGGTAGGATGTAGAAATAGACAAGATTTGAAATATATACTTGACCTCTGAAATGTGCTTATAAGTTGCAAATTCTTGGTTGTGAACTTGGTCAAGGAATCCTTCCACCTCCCCCACCACGGGTACCCTCAATTCCTAAAGGCACACATCCTTGGAATAGAAAATCTTCCATCTGGGTTGGCCCAGGATTGTCCCAGTTTACACCTGTTGTCCAAGGATAATAATACCTCTCCTCTCTTTCCTCTCAAGTGACTCTGTTTGGGCAATAAATTCAATATTGCCCTATTGGGGCAATAAATTATATATTAATTCACAAAGGAAGCAAGTCCATGCAGATAACAATCTTATTGTTATATGCAATGGTGTGAAATAGCTATAAGACCAGTGAGTGTGGAAATGGAAAGTCAAAGTCACCCAAGCATCACCAAACCCTTCCACAGACTCTTCACATCTGTGCCTGTGTCACTCAACTGCAAAAATGTAAAGAAGATTTAGAGACAAAATAACTTTGGATTGAATAAATGTTGAAATTTGGCTTTAGGAGAAAAGTTCAAACCATTTCTTTCATTACCTGGATGTTTTATCAGTTAAAATGTCAATCATTGCACTTTCCACAGAACACTAAACACCACTGTCCTTTGAAAAATGAAAATTAATTTTTAAAGTCCATCACTATAAAGATATATGAAAGCAAAATGGTGCAATCACCTCTGTAAAAATCTTGGTGAACTTCTCAGGTGTTTTTACCAAAGACATTCGTTCCAGTACACTTCAAAGGACATTTTTTAAAGCTAAATATTCTAGAACTTAACTGCACTATAAAATACAAGTCAAGCTTCAAACCAAAGTTGAAGTTCTTCCATTAATATTTCCCCTACATAATTCAAAACATTTAAGGTGAAGTTATAAATATCTGAAGAAAACCAGGAGGGCCAAACACATTCTGGCAGCTAATAAATGTCTTATGAAACCACATGTGTTAAATGTTAAATGTTTACAAAATCTAAAAAATCATGTATTCATATAAACAAAATGTATTCATTAAAAACAGTGATTTTGATTATGTGGTTTCTTTTATTTAAATTTCTGTGACTACAAAACACATTTCATCATCTCTAATCAGAAGATGAGATATGCCACAGTTCATAATTTTAGTGAAATTTCACTGAGTTCATCAGTTAGAGTAATATTTTTAAATTATGACAAAGCTTTGTCTTGCATATTTAACCACTGAAGCATACTGGCAGAAGAAAAAGAATTTCATTGTGGCAGCTGAGGAAAATTCTGGATCATGAAAATTAAAATATTTATGAACTCTCCAGTTTGGAAGTAAATCAGTTCTCTATTACATAAGAAAAAAGTTTGTATGGGAATGTTCCAGTCAATAAGCATATATTAGGCTTTAATATGATTATAATATATAAACATTTTGTTAATATTTATTGAGAACCCACAAGGATCTTTTCTCCACTAAATATACATGTATTTCCCTTATTCTCAGGAAGTATTTTTAGTATTCAATATTTATTTTTCAAAATATGGAAGACATCCAGAGACAGTATCACAGTAAGGATTAAATGCATTGCACTGGATTCTTGGTTTAAGCTTCTTTCATTTGAATATTGTACCAACTTCTACTTTGAAGTGTAACAATTTATATTCGCAGGTTAAATGCTCTAACAACTCCTATTTATTCAATTAAAAGAGCTTTTTTCCCCATGGAATTGTCCAAATGATTTTGATTTAAACACACATCTGTCAATCCTGCCATCCTTTTTGGAACATACACACAGTCTTTTTCTGTATGTTATGATTGAAAATTAGATAGATATATATATATATATTCGAAATTTTATTGTGGTAAAATATACTTAATATAAAAATTACCTTTTTAACTATTTTTAAGTGTACAGTTGAGTGGCACTAAGCACCTTCATACTATTGTACACCCAACACAATCATGTATCTCCAGAACTTTTCCATCATCCCAAATCCAAACTCCATACCCATTAAACACTTACTCCCCATTTTTCTCTTCCCCTCACCCCTGGCAACCACCATTCTGCTTTCCATTTCTATGAATTTGATTCCTCTAGGTAAGAAGAATTATACAATGTTTGTCCTATTGTGACTTGCTTATTTCACTTAGCATGTCTTCAAGGGTCAGCCACGTTGTAGCATGTGTCTACATGTAAGCATTAAGTATATTTTCTTTGTAAGTTGTTCAGCTAGTCAATGTATACCTTTAGATATGTCTGGCACATGTTATATTTTATTAGAAATGTTTTAAAAATATATTGCATATTTATTTTATTCTTAAATGTCCCTATTTTATACAGGATCATGTTAATAACGATCAAAAATCTATTGTTTGGAATCATGCAGTATTTGTCCTTCTGTGACTGGCTTATGTCACTTAGCATAATGATTCCACTTATATGAGGTATCTAAAATACTCAAACTCATATGTTGTTCAGTTGGTATAAAGTTTCAGTTATGCAAGGTAATGTCTATAGTCAACAATACTGTATTACGTACTTTTTTGGTCAATTGTTTTGCAATACTTAATGCTTTTAAAATACTTTTGCAAAACTTAATACTTGTCAAAAATACAGCCTTTTGTGAAGTATTTTGAGAAGGGAGAAGCAGAAAGGAGGAGCATGAAAAAAAGCTCACTTGTCTGCCACTAACACCGGTTCAGCAGGGCCTTTTTTATGTTCATGTGAACTACGTATCTGAGGCTGAAGGTGCTGTGGAGGACAGGCGTTTCCTGTGCATCTCCTGCACCAATCGTGAGGATGGAGCCTTTTAGGGTGGAATTGGCAAAGTTTTACTGGGCAAGAGCGTCTAGACTGTTTAGAACTTTCACAGGTGACATCCTCCACTCGGTAAGGGTTAGATGACTTCGGACAAGTTCTACAAAACTGCTTGAAGTAAACCTCGTGAGCGCGGTGTACACACCTGGCACCTGCACTTTCCCATCCTTGCAGTAATCACAGCCTTTTTCCTGCTCTAAGAACTGGAAACGCCCGCCGCGCTCCTCGCTGGCTCCGGGCTCTAGCCACCACCTGTTCCCGCAGCGGCCGGCTCGCCTCGGTCACGGTCACGGCCGTCTGGGGCCTCGCCACCGGCGGCGGCTGCTTCGGGCTCCTGGGAGAACGCCTCCCCAGGCCTCCCGCGGCTCCCAGATCACCCGCACCATGGCCCGGGCCGTGTCCTCCTCCAGGGACCACGGCCACTGGGGCGCCTTCCTCGGCGACACCTCTCCTGCCTCGGGGTGTCAGAGATGGTGGCCCTCCCTCTCCCTCCGGCGCCCCCAGCTCCGCTCGCCCTCTCGGCCCCTTCAAGAAAGGTGTTGCGGCGGGAGGCAAGGACTCGGGATAGCGCGGGAAGCGCACGCGTCCCGGGGCACCGCCCTGGGGGGATGCCCTGCTCGGGGAGGCCCCCAACCTGGGTGCCCTGCGGGGGAGGCCGAGCCACCTGCACCCGCACCCTCAGGTCCGGAATCACAGGGGCAGGGGGGCGCGGGTCTGCACAGCCCCATGCACTGTCCCAGCGAGGGCTGCACCGCGATGTCGTGGCGCGTGTTCACCTGCAAGGGCCCATCGAGGCTGCTGACTGCAGGGCGAGGCGGGGCCTCACCTTCGGCAGCTGACCGTGCCCGCTGGGAGATGTGGAAACACTCGGCGGCCCTCAGCTCACCGTAGCCCCGGAAAGACCACGAGGCTGTGCAGAGGAAGTGGGAGGGTCGCGCCGGTTTGGGTGCCGCCAGCGGCCCCGCCCAGCCGTGCCCTTGGCTTTGGCTGCCAGCGGATAGGGGTAAGGATCCTAGCGCGGGGGCGCAACCCGGGTACATGCAACCGTCCAGCACCTCGGCTTCCAGGGCACCCATATGCATAGCCCCACCTAGTTAAGAACATAAATCTTGAGTCAAGTGTTCTTACTACAAAAGCGGGGGGAGGGCAGGGGAGGACAAGGAAAACTTTGGAGGTGAAGGATGTGGTGACAGTTTCACAGGTGTATGCATATGTCCAAACTAATCAAACTGTATACATTGATTTTGTGCCGATTTTCGTACAATAATTATACCTTAATAAAACTATTTTAAAATGTATTGTTTGGAATTATAATGATGCCCTTAGGGATTAGCGAAGTACTGGGAATTTTGTTTCTATCATGAAAGGCCTCCAATTGCCTCTTAAAACTACTTTTTTTTTATCGCCACCTGTTTTCTCTCTCAGCCATCTCTTCAATTCTGAAGTCTTTTAGGCACAGTGGTTCTCAAACTTTAATATGCAGGTGAATCACCTGGGACATTGTTAAAATGAAACTCTGGGTTCTGTAAGGCTGGGTTATATATCCTGAAGTTCTGCATTTCAAAGGAACTCTCAGATGCTGCCGCTGATACTGCTGGTCAAGGAAGTAACGCTATAATAGCAAACTCTAGCAAAACCCATTTTCCCTTTACCATTAACTGCTTTTGAAAAGGCACTAGGCTACAGGTTCAACCAACTACATTTGTCAAAATAGTATAAAAGTAAGAGGAACTTGGTAAAGAAAGAACACCTGAATGTGCCTTTTGCAAAAATCACACAGACTACAGATTCCAACTGACAATATTCATGAGTTAATATTTACCGAGTCTCCAGAATATGGTAAGTACTCCTGGTGTATTCAAACTATATCTATGAGCTACACCATTCTAGAGATTCATCCTATACTGGGATAAAAAGAAGATATAAAAGCATTTTCCTTGTGCTTCATGAACTTTAAAATTCTATTTTTAAGAAAAATTTGTATAACAAATTCAAATTTGTAAAGTATAAATTTAAAAGTATGTGGAAAATGTTTGAAAGTGGTTTTAAATTTCAAAGGAAAGCCTCTTAATTTGTAATAACATATGTATGCATGTGTATATATGCACAATATGTTAAACACTTTAGTGCAGAAAATATTGTAACATTATATTAATTCTAATAATTCAATTACTATATAAATAATTTCCTCAAAGCAAAAATGATTGTACAAATATTTACATGAAATACTCATGCTGACATCAAAGTATATGGATATTTTGTAATATGTAACATGGCTACCTTTTTTTTTTTGGTCATATCCCTTATATAAAGTTGATCTCAAGCAAGCATGACAGGTTTTCTTTGGCCAAATGAGCTTACATTATTTGGAATACTTATCAGACTAAGAAGTAACACTATCTGTTGATAAGCACAGCCATCTGTCCCTGAATTCACATAAAGGAAATAGCAGGATGGTATCAAGATATACCCTATGGGGAAAATGCCAGATAAGTAATCAATAAAACTTCAATAAAGGAGGAGAAATGGGAAAATATGTCCAAAATCAAATGCTAAAGTATCTACCAATACTCTAGGTGGAATTCGATTAAGAAAACCAATTAAAAGGAGAGTCTTCACCAGAGGAAAAAAAGGAGAAAAGAAGCTAAGTTTCCATATGTAGAATTGAAAAGATAAGAAATATATTTACTTTCAGTTATTGGAATTGAGAGTAATACAAACCATTAGAAAGGTGAATTTCTCCAAAAGAAATGAACCAAATTGTCTGTAAAAAAGCATTTAAATGAAGCATAAAGAGGAATGTGACACTCACATTAGAGAAAACGAATGGTCCTCATATTTTTTAATGAACAAAAAGAGAGCACCGAAAATATCCACAGAGATCATATTGGTAAGGAGATTATTTTGCTTAAATCTATGGTTAAGACCAGGTGTCTGAGGAATTAATTGAATTCCTGCTAACAAACAGGCAGAGGATTTCTCGCTTGCTTTCCCATCTTCTCTTTTCTACACCCCAGTCCACTGCTGTTAATAAAATGCTTACTCGCCCATCAGCAGAAGCATTTTCATTAAAAAGGTGACATTTATCTTAGTGCCATACTCTTCTCTTGCTCAACAAAATATATCACTAAAATAAAACACTGCAGCAAAATAAATGTCAAATTTTTAATAATTAAAAAACCCTCGTTTGTGACATAAAAATTGGATGCATGTAGTCTTAATTCGTTTCTAAAGAGACACAAATATCTTAGTTGCTAAGTTACCTCCTATGAGAACCATCATGTAGGTTGTAAATTACATTATATTTCCTTTCTAATACAACTAGGTTTGAATAGTAATGGAATTTCTCGTCATTACTCCTATCAAAGACTCTCCATAAACGGTCTGAAATGAAGTTGTTGGGCTTTCTTGCCTAGTCATGAATACCAACCATGGCTGACATGATTTCTATGTCACCATGGTTGTCTGGAAGGCCATGGCAGCCCTTCTCCTCTTTACCCTTTCCCCACAGCTTCCTACATGATTGGTCAGAATGGAAAAAGCCCTACAATTAATAAAGGTTAGCAATCCATAATATATGTCTCCAAAGAGCAGAGTACAAATAGGTTCCCTCTCCCATCCATTTTCCTCTTTAATCAAAACACACACACACACACACACACACACACACAACTAATCACAACTATTCATTTGTTGAACAAATAGAGAGATTTCAAGTGTTAGCAAAAAGCACCAAAACATCATAGAGATGTTAGCATAGAGATGCCCACAAGGAGTAGTACTAATGGCGTCAGAATGAGAATGTACATTCATCTTACTTCATACAAATTAAATGTACCTTGCTCAAGACAAAGACTCTTAAATCCAAGCACAGTCATGAATGTGAGCATAAGAGTGAGTAAACCATTAATTTACTTACAGCAAGTCGCTGGATCCTCGTCACTCTCATCAGAACAGTCCTGCTGAGAGTCACAGACCAGTTCTTGGGCAATGCACTGGCCGCTGGCACAAGGGAATTCATCTGCAGAGCAGAGCTGTCTGGATGGGGCCTGTGCACAGGCGTAGACCCAGAGCTGATCGAGCCCAATAAAACCTTTCTGGCTCAAAATAGTCCCTTCAAAAATAATCTTCAGGGAAAAACAAAGAACAATTTGTGAGCTTACAATCTCTTCAAAAAGACCCAAAAAAGAATAATAGAGATTAAAGAATTATTAAGAAAAATGTCTGTTTAAAGAGCAAGCCAATAACAACTAAGAACAAAGTTCCTATTTGATCAGCTTGACCCACACACATAAGAGTGATGGGCACATTAGATCCACTGA
Source organism: Balaenoptera borealis (assembly GCF_965194805.1). Taxonomy (NCBI): domain Eukaryota; kingdom Metazoa; phylum Chordata; class Mammalia; order Artiodactyla; family Balaenopteridae; genus Balaenoptera; species Balaenoptera borealis. Next base: position 169,154,980 of record NC_138866.1, on the reverse strand, counting down.
GGCCTCTGAGAAACGACCCATGATCTGAGGAAAGCATCCCATTTAACCACCGACAATGTCCCTGACTGCAAACTTGTTGTTTGGGCATCTTCACAGTCCGCTTACTTTAATATTCAAGGAAAAGAATAAGTGTTATCACTACTTATATGAGAGCTATAACTGCATTTGGTTTTTTAACTACTAAAATTAGTCATTGGAATGCATGAAGGGAAATGTCAGGCAGACAGTAAGATACACAATAGAAGAGAACATTTAAAAGAATAAATTTAAAAATCTATTAATTTTTATAGAAGAATTGCTCTAATAATCAAAGAAGCACTAATTAAAGGAAATGAATCTCATTTTCTCCAATCGAATTGCTAGCTTTCTGAAGGTATACAATACTGGCAAGTGAAACAACCATACATTGCTAGTCTAGTGTGAGACAATGTCCAAGTATTAATATCCCTTGAGGTTCTAACAAGAGCAATGGTTAATTAACACCAAGAGTGCAGGAGAGATAGAAATCAAAGACTGTATAGCAAATAACTAATTATTTGCTGTCCAAACCGGTAGTCACTAACTCCATAGGGCTATTTAAATTTAAATTAACTAAAATTAAATTAAAATTCAGTTCTACACTTCAGTAGTTACATTTCAACTGTTCAATAGCCACATGTGGCTACTGGCTACTATACTGGAGAGTACAGATAAAATTTCCATTAACACAGAAAGTTCTTTGGATCAGCACTGAACTAGATACTGGGTTTTGTTTTGTTTTCATGGGATAGAGCAAAAGTATTTCTTTTTTACTGAAGTATAGTTAATTTATAATATTGTGTTAGCTTCAGGTATACAGCATAGTAATTCAGGGTTTTTTGCATAGATATTGTTAATGTGTAAATAAGATGCTAGGAACAAAGACTGACTCCTTTTAGTCTCTTTCAGCTTAAAGTTTCTGACAGAATTTCTTTTCAAAAATATGAGCGATATATATTTGTTTATTAAGAATTACTTAAGATGACGTTTGCATAAATATTTAACAATTTATAAAATAATATTAAATTTAAATATTTCATAAGAACACTTTGTATCTTTCTCCATAATGAATATCTTATATGTTAAAATTATTGGACCTACAGCTGTGTATTTTCATAGCAGCAAGATAACAGATATGCAGAAATGATAAGTTTAGGTTTCAAAAATTTATGCATTTAAACTTTGATCTCAAAAGTCTGCCATTACTGAAAAGCCAGTTACATTTAATATGTACTTGGAAACCTCAGATAACTCCAATATTATTTTCATTATATTTTTTGTTTTATCTTTGAGTTAAGCATAAAAACAAACTTTAATATTCAGCTTATGTAAAAAAGAATAAAGGTCCAATCATTCAGTACTTCCTTCAGAAGTTATAAAGATATCAGCTTAGAAAAATTAAAATAGTGTCAAAATTTTAACTCAACGTGCTATGATATAAACCTCAACTCTTCTGAGATTGCTACAAAAATGCTGATTCATAAATTCCAACTTCAGCAGTAAATTGGATTCTAAAAACCTCCATGGTCACAGTTCAGTATCATTTGGGCTCTCCCTTTTAATACCTAGAAAAATGTATGAGTGTGATATTACCTTAAACGAATGAAATTGGTTCCCTAAGCCACACATACAATTAGCCTCATTATTTTACACTCACACTCCAGCATAAATATATTTATGTACTCTATATACAAAATGGGTGGAAACTTAGAGTACTACACTTCAAAAATAAAAATCTAAATAGCAATTAATTATACCAGTATTTCAATGTTGATCTCTCTGACGCTACTACACTTTGCAATATTGCCATGATATTAGAAAAGAAAGAAATGACAGGCAAACACTTGATATGAAAGTTTAAAAATATTATCAGATACATTTTTCTGCACAATCTCAGCTCTATATACAACACAAAACCCCAAGTTAATATTTTTAAGAGATAGCATTCCCACTGAGCCTATGTTTATTTCAGATGCATCTTTGTACAGGTAGAGTTACCCATGTGTTATAAAGATATGAATTACTGCATTCAAAACGTTTAAATATACTCTACTGATTTTCCAATACCAGTTTATTATTTATCTGCTTCATAATGTACCTGGCTTCCCTGGTTGTACTGCATGGCGTCTGGGGGTCCTAGGGAGGGAACCCATGGAGGGTGAGGATGCTTTAAACAAGAGTAGTTATGCTCTTGCCCCTCCATTCAACAAGATTTGACCTGAGCAGGGCTATAGGTACAATGAAAAGTAATTGCTCTCCCCAGACATACAAGTCAACATCCCTAATTTCAATGCTAATTTAAATGAAGCAATGGGTGATAAATTCATAACTACAAAGCTAAAAATTGAACTCATGATAAAAAAAATACTTGTTTTTCCCTTTTATACCTTAAATGTCTTCAGTCCTTCTGGTATTAATACATCCGCTTTCACCCATTTTCTGTGAGTTGATATGTTGTAGGTCCAAAATATTTCTTCTTCCTTTGATCCAAAGAAAAAGACATCACTCATTCCCCAAATTCTACTCTCATAGTTATATATGTGCTCTCTTAATTATATTTCAGTAGATTTTACCCTACCTGTAGGATATTAAGTACTAAGAAATCTAAAGTATTGGTTAAAAAGCTATATAACATTTTAAAAGAAAAATGAAGAAAAGGAGAGGGGAAGGGATGAAAAGATAGAGCACAGAGGATTTTTAAGGTAGTGAAAATACTCTTTATGATGATATAATGATGGATACATGTCATTCATTATACATTTGTCCAAACCCATAGAATGTACAACACCAAGAGTGAACCCTAATGTAAACTAGAGACTTCAGGTGATGATGATGTGTCAGTGTTGATTCATCAGTTGTAACATGTGTACCATTCTGGTGGAGGATGCTGAAAACGGGTGAGGCTAAGTATGTGTGGGGACAGGGGGTGTGTGGGAAATCTCTGTACCTTCCTCTTGATTTTGCTGTGAATCCAAAACTGCTCTATAAAAATTATTGTTTTTAAAAATAAGGAAATAAAGCATGTCTACATAGTAAAGCTGCCTATTTTTTTTTTCTGATGGAGAGTAAGGACAGGACAAAAATTTGAATGGAATCTTGAATAAAGTACTGCACTTCGAAAAATAAAATTCTAAATAGCAATTAATAAACCAGCTATTTATATCTTAATCCCACTGACATTACTTCATTTTGCAATATTGCCATGATAATAGGAAAGAAAAAATGGCAGGCAAATATTTAACATGAAAGTTAAAAAATTGTTATCAGATATATTTTCTGTACAATCTCACCTTAAATATTTTTTCCTATGGAAGAATTCATTCCAAGTTCCAAATAATACAGTTGTTTTCTGGAGATTATATTTCTATTTGACTCTCCAGTCACTCAATCAAAGACCTTTTCATGTCTTCTAAAGCATGCTATGTCATGCATCTGTATGATGATCATTTTCTAGGTTGCAAAGTGTATCCAAAATTATGTTACTGTATACTATGAGGTCAGATATTCGATAAAAGTCTATAACGTACTCCACAATTTTGCCTATGGTACTGGACTTTATGATTTACGACTGTGCTTTTATGTTCTGAAATAATCCTATTTTTCCTTAGATTTAGTGAAATATATGTATAATGAACTATAGTGAAAATGCAGACAGTGGCATAAATATGTCTCAGGTTGAACTCTGAGACTATCTCTGTGCTCTCCTTCTGCGAGACAGGAAACAGCACTGAAAGGTGACAGCTAGTTGTAATTCAAATGACACATGACACTCATACTTTTTCAGACTCTCGTTAGCCTTTATTTCCTCACTTGGTTTCACTTATTTCATTCATACTTAAGGTTTTCTAAAAATGAATCTATTTTTAACTTAGTCCTTTGCCCTTTGTTATCTACTCCAATTTCCAAGTCTGAAGTATTTCAGAAGATAGTCTAAACCAATTAAAATATACTTCATTCCATTACTTGTTCATATCAACGGTTAAGACTTCCACAAGACAATGAAACATACATGGTGGACACATTTTCAGCTGATAGTTTCCAGGTCACATCACAATGAAGTGAAGTTATAAAAAGTTGATACATACAGCAAATTATTCTTTCAATAATTTCTTATGCAACTTCAATTATTTAGCATCCAGACACTACACTCTCCACAGATGCTTTTAGTGACACTACTTGGCAAGCTGCATTCACCATGTCCCCTCACTTTAATTTTATGATGATAATTTACAGCTATTGTGCTCTTTCTTCACAGTGCCTAATTGATTCCCCCCCCCATTCTACTTGAAGAAGAATGCATTTACATTTTTTTCAGAAAGCTGAGCAGAGTTCTTTCTAAACTTAAGTGGTTTTTCACACAAGAAGTTAATGGTATATTGTGTATGAAATCCAGATTTTTCTACCACATTTTCCTATCTGACAACACAAGCAATGAAAAGGAAAAAGGATTTACCCCAACTAAATGAAATCAGCTTTTATTTTATTTTTGTCCTTACTCTCAGACTCTTATCTAGTTACTTTCAACAGGTGTCAATGTAAAAAAGAAACCCTCAGTTCAGAAAAGCCTTTCAAGGGATGTTCTAATTTTCTATTATCCTAAAATCAATCAAAATTATTTAAATGTCTTTATTCCCCTAGACCAGGATCAATAATGCCATTTTACCTTTCAAGAAAAATATTTATCACTAGATCTCTTAGAGACCAGCTTATCCTTCCCCCTTTCAATGAAAAAAATCAAGGTATCAAATTCAAGGTTTTTTTTTAAACTACTTTTGATTGCATGTGGTGATAGGACCATGTACTGTGGCAAAAACCTTCCTTCAAGGAGAGCTTATTATAGCTTTAAAATCTGTATCATACTAGAAAAGATATTTTCTAAGGCATTTTCTCTCCTGTCCCAGCTATGTGTGCCTCCTATTTATTTGCCAGTGGGAATTTTAAAATATGTAAAAGCCACCACAAGCTGGACACCCCCACTATCCTTGGCTCACTGACATGGCAGCTGTCCTCAGGATAAAAGATAGGCCGTTGCTATGATTATTTTCTTATAGATGATGGACAGAGACTTGATCCCAAGAATAGTTCAGTGGTACAAACTAGAACTGCTACACACTGAAGCTGACTTTAAAAGTTTCAACTTTTTAGTTAACTTGTCTTTTACCTATTTTCTATTTCTCAAATTCTAAATTACTCTGAAAATAAAGAAAATTATCCTCAGCATTCTCACTAGATATTTCTTGGTTCATCAGCACATTTCATCCTACGGGTTATTTTCGTTATTCTATTCATGGAATATGTAAATGATCATTTTCATCAAGAGCTAATTTTTTAAATGATAGGTTTGAAGTCCTTTTTAACTTTGTGATAAAACATCAGCTTGTAATTTAAATGTACTTTGATGCAGTTTGCATTGGTGACCAACGTTTTATGTGTATAGAGCACAGCAAATAGTGTCAGAAAAGACTGGACACTGCCTTGCAGAATACTGGGTAAACTAATGGATCAAACATCAGTCAATGCTCTCTAAGATGTACCCCCAGTTGGTTCTGATTAACACACTAGGTCGGTTCTCCAGAATTAACTTCTTCTTTTCTTATAATGTGGGAGATGGAATCTTGGTAAGTCTATTCTTATTATATGAGGCGGTATCTGAAGCCAATTTGTTTGCACCTTTTTCTTGTGCAATCCCAGAGCCACCAGAGGAATGATATTGCTCACTTTCAATAATTCAAAACTCCATATCCACATACTGAAACTTAAAATCCATCACTGATGTTCAGGGTAGATTAAAATAATCCTTAGTATTAGAAGATAGATAACAAGTTTCTACTCAAACTTAGGACAGTGATTCACTCAAAATCTAATGACTGTTGATTACCCACCATGTGAAAAACACTATTGTAGGACCGTATATTTTTAAAGCATCTTTAAGTATAATATAAGCTCAACAAAATTATTCCAGACTTTTTTTTTATTATGCCTTTGTTGAAGAAGGATTTGGAAATTACAGAAAATTTCAAATTGCATGAAAGCTCAATGGGCTTGGTTTACATGGCACAGGTGATAATAACTAAAAGGTGCTTAAAGCTTGAATGGTATAACATATACAGATAAAGTTTAACCTATTTTTTGGGTAAAATTTCTCCCAATTATCTGGAAAGTTTGGAGTATTACACAAAGGGCAGGGAGAAGTTTCTGCCCCTCCACCCACCCCACACCATGTCAAATTGAATGAAATATATCAAATAGATTCTAGGGCAGTGGACTGCCAAATATTGCTACAAAAAAAAATGTTACAAAATATAGCTACAAAATGCTACAAATTGTGTCTCATCTGTGTAACAAAGGACAATGTATTAGGCCATCTAATGAGAGTATTCATTCAACTTCATGCTTTAGAAGTCTGGAAAACAGAAGTAGAAGAAAAAAGACTGGATATGATGAAAACAACACAAAAGGAAAAGGGAGAGGTGATATGATAGAACTCAGAAGAAAAGGGGAATGCCTCTTGAATGTTCAAGTATCTTGGTAATAAGCAGTCTGATACTTGCGGATTAATTATGAAGTCACTGCAAACTTCAGAAAAGAACAGAAGAAAATGCTGTTGACAGATGGTTAGTGGCACTTGTTAAGTACAGATGACAAACTTTTGTTGAATAATGAATCTGGCTGATGTCATGCAGAAGTTTCAACTGGATTTATCCAAAGCATCCTGAGCCAAAGGAAACTACTTGCTTGGATACTTTTACTGTCTTTCTTTTCCAATGTCAGAATTCCTGCAATTATTGTCAAATGTTTCCCATTTGTAGAATAACTGCTGTTTACCCCTATGATTTTTTTACTCCTACCTATAAATAAATTCTTCTTCACAATAGAAGTTCTCAAAGTGTCTCAAGTGTTTTCCCAATTGTAGAGAATTGTTTTCAGTTAGTTAGGTTAAAAAAAAAAAAAAAAAAAAGCATGGATTTATTTATTCACTAGCATTACCACTACAACTTTCACTCTGCCCAGCACACCATTTTTTTTTAATTTATATGACTCATTTGGCTGTATTTAATCAGCAATTACCAATCTTTTAAAACTGTATCTACTGTGCCAGAACAAGTAATTTGCTTCCATCATATTTACAGCTTTAAGTATACAGAGATCAAAAATCCAGAACAGATCACATCAGAGCTTCAGTATAGAGTTAATAATATAGAATCCCAAATATATTATTACACCATAGTTTTTAATATATTTTCATGAATTTTACCAATTTTATGAAATATTTTGCAAACTACCACGGTGTACATGACAATATCTCCCTAAACCACCTTCTTAATACTTCTTTTTAAACGTATACCAATTAAACAACATTTGTGCTATTGTATAGCACAGGGAACTATATTCAATATCCTGCAATAAACCATAATGGAAAAGAAAAAAAAAATTCCCCCTCAGAAGCAAAAAAAAAAAAAAAAAAATTAAAGGTATACCAAATAAAGTCAAGATAAGGAATACCTATAGCCTACATGCAACTGAGAAATAGAAACAAAAGTTGCCAAGAATAGAAATTTCATTTATTCAATGAATTTGAAATTAATGCAAGTTTCTTCTCACCTTTTTATTATACAGTCCTACTCTCAGAACACTGTTTTCCATAGAGTAATAGAATTGAAGATGACAGCTCTTGCCCAAGCAGTGACACACAGAGCTATTTAGATAAGCCCTGCTGTCTAAATGGTTAAGAGTAGAAGCATGCTTAGCCCCTACCCATATATAGTAACCTGAAAAATAAAGGGGAAAAAAAGCAACTTAGAAAAAATTAGCTGCTTTCTGTTTTGAACAAAATTATTGTATTACTTTTCCAAATCAAGCTTGAAACACAAATATTTTATTTAAAAGAATATGATGTTTTTATAAAAGATTGCATCAACTACAAATTACAGATTTTCGTTTCCATATTTGATTTCTAAAATGCATTGTAATCTCCTCCTAATTCCTAAAATCAAAGTTTGACAATACCTTCAATATGAAAATTCAATATTCTTATAAAAAGAAATCTACTGATATAAAAATCTCTGTGCCACCAAATGATGATTCTTTTAAATATAACAATGCAATCTTTCTTTAATCAAAAATTCTTCATCTTTCTTCCCAGAATTATTTTCCCTTTTGATTATTTTTTTCTATTCTTCACAGAAAAACTTTTATCGTTTAAGGGAATATAATTTAAACTGCCTTCTTTCTTACCAAACTACATGGAAGCATCATATACTTACAGTCCTACTAAACTACACATATGGATTGTATAGTACATAAAAATATTGTCAATTTTTTCCATCTGATCCTTAAAACCAATTTGGATTACTTTTGAACTCAATAATATATATAATGCAGAGATACAAAGATATTTCTATGTTTTATAACTTCAATTTTCAAAGATAAAGTCTTTCAAATGTTTTATTTCTTTGTAAGAGAGCAAATATTCCTGCAACATCTAAAAACTTTGAACTTAAATTCAGTGAAATTTATTTGCTAGACAAGTTAGCCTTTAATCATAGTATATAATAAGTTAATACTTTTCCTCTGACCTATACGTAAGGAAATGATAAATAAAATGAAAACACATTTTTACAAAAGCAGAGACAGATTAAACAAGATAAAACATCTCAAAAGATAAGGAAAAAATAGATATGCCAAGTGATGAGCAGGGCTGAAACCACAGAACTCTTGGATGTTGGGACCAGAAGCAGGCTGTAGTAGCTAGAATTTTGACTAATTTAAATGTTGCAAAATCCTGGATGAACAGAGTCAAATTCTCTCAATGAGGTCAAAGATTAGGGCTGGAAATCCTTCTCAAAAACTGAGGTGGGAAAGATACTTACCCTCACTGCTGTGGGCTATGGCTAAGTGACAGTATGTGCAAAACTCCAAGCATTACCATCAAGTATGAAACCTTAAACCAGGATTGTTACTCAGATAAGGTTCTGGGTTGCTGAGTAATACCACGATAAAACTGCTGAACAAGGAGGTAGGAACAAAGTAAAAGAGCAGGAAAGAGTAAAGGGGGTTTAGAAAGAGAACAAATCTAATTGAAAAAAAGCCTGCAAAATTTCCAGTTTCTGGACCACCATGAAAGAAGCTTGGAAGTTGTTACTCCTGTCCACTTAGCAAGAAAATACATGAACAAACTGAAAATCAACAACTCTTCTTAGACCCCTAGGAAGATTGAGGTCATGGCACAAACCATTGTGCAAGAATTGGTGAGGTAAGCAGATACAGAGAATCACAACTTTCAAGAGCAGAATCCCAAAATTGTATGGGAAAGTACAGGGATGGAAAAAACTAGATTGTGATTGATGAACTGCTGGAGGCTCAGTGTGAACACATTTGCGAGTTAAAAGCTCCAGGCAGTCCCATCTTAAGGAGGACCCCACTCTTTTGTGAGTTTTACCTTCAAGAGCCCTACCAGGTTCTCACAGTAAGAATCAAAGAAAAATCCTCTTGTGCCTACAGCTGGGAGAGAGGAAAAGTAGTCATTTTGAAATATACCTGGACTCTCCTGTTATTCTTAATAAGGCTTTCACTCAAGAGAAGCTTTACAACCAGCTAACCGACTGGAGATCCTAACTGGGAGAAGTGAGATATCAAATCCAGCAGGTTCTATCCTTCCAGATGACGGAAGCAAAATACCCAGATCCAGCCTCCACTGGATCGAAGACTGAGATCCATTCATAGGACTATAGGATGCTTCCCTTCCCCTCACAACTTATCACCACATCAAAAGTGGTCCTGTATGATAACAAGGAAATATTACCAAAAGAACTGCGGGTCTCAGACCTTATTTCAGAAGATATCTTTAGAGAAACCCGAAGACAACAGTGGGACCAAAACAAGAACACTGCATGAAATTTTAGCCTCAGACATTAACGGCTACAGCCAACAGCAAACAAAGCCTAATCTGTAGCTGGATAAACATAAAAGCTCACATTAAATACCTATCTACCTTAATTCCTTTTATGCAGTACATTATGCCTGGCTTTCACACACAAAGAAATTATAAGGCATACTAAAAGGCAAAAAATATATAGTCTGAAGAGAAAGAGTAGACATCAGAACCAGACCCAGATCTGGCAGGGATGCTGGAATTATCAGACTGGGATAAATAAGTTAAGAGTTCCAGTGGAAAAAGTAGAAAACATGCAAAAAAGATAATGTAGGCAGAGAGTTGGAAATTCTAGGGAAGAATCAAAAAATGCTAGGGGTAAAAAAACAGTATAACAGAAATGAAAAATGTCTTCAAAGGGCTCATTAGCAGACTTGACTCAGCTGAGGAATGAATCTCTGAGCTTAAGGATATGTCAGTAGAAACTTACAAAACTGAAAAGCAAACAGAAAAAAAAAAACAGTGAAGAAAAGGAATGATTCTATCTAAGAACTCTGGGAAAATTACAAAAGGTGCAACATATGCATAATGGAAATATGAGAAGAAGAAAGAGAGAAAGGAAGAGAATCAATACTTGAAGTAACAGTGACTGAGAATTTTCATCCAAATTAATGTCAGACATCAAACCAGAGATCCTGGAAGCTCAGGAAACACCAAGCAGGATAAATATCCAAGAAACTACACCTAAGCACATTACTATATTCAAAACTGCAATCAAAGACAAGCAAAAATCTTGAAATATTCCAGGAAGAAAAAAATCTTACCTATAGAGGAACACAGATAAGAATTGGATCAGACTTCTCTTCCGAACCATGTAAGCAAGAAGAGAGTGGAGTAAAATATTTAAAGTATTAAAAGAAGAAAAAAACTCAACCTAGAATTCTATGTCCAGCAAAAATTATCCTTCAAAAATGAAATACAAATAAAGACTTTCTCAGACAAATAAAAATTGAGGGAATTTGTGGCCAGTAGACTTGCAAGTAATGCTAAAGGCATTCTTCAGTAAGAAGGAAAATGATATAGGTCAGAAACTCAGATCTACATAAAGAAAGGAATAGTATCAGAGAAGGAATAAATGAAAGTAAAGTGAAACATTTTATTTTCAACTTGCTTAGTTAATCAAAAAAATAAGTTTGTTCAAAACAGTAATAGTCCTAATGTATTGATAATTAAATGAAATGAATGACAGCAATAATACGAGGGAAAGGAGGGACGATTTAGGAGTATTTATTATAATGGGCTTGCACTACCCATGAGGAAGTATAGAGTTATTTGAAAGTAGACTTGGATTAGCTGTAAATGTATTTCACAAACTCTAGAGCAACCACTAAAAAGAGTTAAAAAGGAAGCATAATCAATATGATTTTTTATTTGCTACCTTCATCATCACCGCTTTGATCCTGCTGAGGTGGAGACTCTAACACAGAAATTTCTCTTGCTTTTGTGCGCATCCAGGAAGTTTGCCCAGCAGATGTTTCTGATACCCAGTCACACATGTCAAAATCAAATCCACAGGCCTGACACACTAAAGAGAGGAGAAAAAGATGTCGGTGGACTATCACAGTGTACTGGAGTGGCTGCTTAACAATGGTTATAGTTGCAATCAAGGCTTAAACACACACACACACACACAAATTCATATCTGGAAATTTTGATTCAGTAAGTCTTAGAGTGTCCTCTACTTTTTAAAAGTTCTTCATTTGATCCAGATGGGCATCCTCTGAATGAGAACCACTACCGCCAAAAAAAAAAAAGATGAAGAGATTTCTACTTTTTCTTGTACCACTGCTTCCATTGTGGTTTTTTAAATGGCGTAATATCTGACCTTACCTACTTTATGGAATTCAGTTAACTTAAATAACTTACTATTCACAATCACGTTGAAATTTTAAAGAAGAAACATTGTATATAATTCCAAGACCTTTAATGTAATTGTTTTACAAAACAACATTATCTTAACATATTTACTGTCTTTCACTTTTTGAATAAACAACAGACTTGCAATAACACTCCAGCTAAAACCCCAATGATACTCCTGATAAAACTAAGACATAGATGTCAACAGAGTCTGTCAAGTGAGTAGCCCTACTAGTGGTCTGTTATTCCTGTTAGGCTTCTGAGTCTCATGGATGGCCTACACACTGACAAGGCAGGCAGACATCTCATTTTAACACTTACACCTCAATCCTTCATCTGTAGAATCAAATCTGCAGAGACTTATATCTGGACGGCATTGTTCCTTCTTGGTATTCGATGTTTCTTGACATGGTAAAATTTCATCTGTAAGATTGGCAAGAAGTGAGATGCAGGTGTCACTAGAAAGGATCATTATTTCTGAAAATGTTAACATTTGTTCTACAGAGCATGCTCAACCCAACTCCTCTGTATGGCGGCATCATGCCTTAGGTAGACTCATTACACAGACAGAAAAAGAGAGATCGATTCAGAGAGAGAAGAGAGAGAGAAAAAAACAACCATGCCAGTGTGCTTCTGGATTTTAATCAGATCTCTGTAAAACTCTTAGAGGAAAACATAGGCGGAACACTCTGACATAAATCGCAGCAATACTTTTTTGGATCCATCTCTTAAAGTAAAGGAAATAAAAGCAAAAATAAACAAATGGGATCTAATCAAACTTAAAAGTTTTTGCACAGCAAAGGAAACGATGGACAAAATGAAAAGAAAACCTACTGAATGGGAAAAAATATTTGCAAATGATGACTGCTAAAGGGTTAATATCCAAAATATATAAAAAGCTCATACAACTCAACATCAAAAAAACAAACAACCTGATTAAAAAATGGGCAGAAGAACTGAATAGACATTTTTTTAAAGAGGAAATGCAGATGGCCAACAGGCACATGAAAAAATGCTCAACATCACTAATTATCAGGGAAATGCAAATCAAAACCGCAATGAGATATCATCTTATACAGTCAGAATGGCTATCATCAGAAAGAACACGAATACCAAATGTTGGCGAGGATGTGGAGAAAAGGGAACCCTCATACACTGTTGGTGGGAACGTAAATGGGTACAGCCACTATGGAAAACAGTATGGAGGTTTCTCACCTTCCTAAATATCTGAGCTTTGAATCTTTTGACATCTTGTTACAGTCATCTACAGACACTGGTGCCCTACCCCTCAATCCCTGACTACTTTACCCGTTGGCTCAATGTCACTCTTTGTCATTTCAATGTTCACATTCATCTTGCCCCTCAGTTTCTCGATTTTTCTTACTGATGCTCATGAAGGAGAACTGCTGATGTAAAACCACTTCTGCCACCACTCGGCTGAATATGATCATAACTAATGGTGATAACACTTCCTCTATCTTAATTATGAGGGGCCCACTCCCCAACCATCACTCCTATCTTTCCACTCACTCCCTCTAGTATCTCTACTGTAAAAAATTTTTGACAGCATCAGGACCTACAAGATAATGGTCCTCCAGTTTTGCAATTCCTTTCATCCTCTCTCATGTCCTCATTTCTTTTCTTACTGATGTTAGAAAACAGTCACCTGCTGGCTCTTCTCATGCTTCCACAAACTCAGGACAAAAGCTCTGATAAGTACAATCCTTCAAGTAGTGTAAGTGCGTGACAATTAGCTTTCTTGATTGTAATGTAAGTGTCTGACATCAACCTTTTGATTGCTGAGCCATCCATTTCAAAGACATCCATCTCCAATAAACACATTGCCCCTTACACACTGGATAAAGAGCCAGGCCATCCCACCCATGAAGTTCCCCTTTTCAAAAGCCCTTGGTGACCTAGATAACTGAGCACTCGAGTGACCCAGCTTTTCCCTTACTGCACTTTAATTCCCACTTGTATGTTTTAAATTCAACTATAAAAAGTAAAACCGGGAAACCCGAGGCACCCCACCCTCGACCCCAACAAAGGCAGAACCCTAGGTTTACTCTCTCTCCCCACAACCTCGCTGTATGGCCCTTGGATGTGCTGGGTACACTCCAGGACCTGTAAGAAGCAAACCTTGTTTTTCCAAAGTTCCCTGATGGTTGTTGCAGAGGTGTGTCTTGTAATCATAAGAACCGCAAGGGCTGGACTAGCCACAGCATCACAACACTGGCTCTGGTCTGGGAAATGTCTGTGGGGACTCACCACATGTAATCTGGGCCCAGGTGAGCGCCTGAGATTCCTGGCAGATAGCGTCACTGTGAATAGGCTGAGACCCACACGACACGCTCCACCTGCATCCGTGCAGATGAACGGGAGTGATGGGTCAACACCAAGCTGACTGAAGTGACTTCATATCCCTGACTACTCACTTCATTGCACTGGGGCCATCCCGCTACATCTTCCTAATTCTTTCCTTTTCTTCCATCTCTAGACAACTGTTCAAAACCCTCTACCCACTCCTTAAACCTCCAACTCCTCCTCCCCCTCAGCTAATCATCTTGCTTTATGTTTCATTGGGAAAATGAGAGAAACCAGAAGAAAACCTCACAAGCCCCACCACCTGCACCGCCACCCACATGTCTTTCCTCCTCTTAACTGTGATCAACCAGTCCTGCTCCTCTCTAGGTCCACTCCTTTCATTTACCCAGGAAATGCATCTCCTCTCCCCTATTTTGCAATCATTCCAGCAATTTCCTCCCCTCTTTTACATCCCACATGCTTTCTTTCCCTTCAGTATACAAGAGGCCACAATTTCACCCATCTTAAGAAAATCTCTTAAACCTCCAACTCCCTCCAACTAACTTCTCCAAGTTCTGCCTATTCTGATTCCAGCACCACTTCTTCTCCCCCCATTCCATCTTGCATCTGTTCCAATGAGTTTTTTTTCAATTTTTTAAAAATGAAGTTAAAATTCACATAACCTAAAATTCACCACTTTAACCATTTAGAAGTACACAATTTGGTGGCTTTTATACATTCTCAGTGTCATGCAACTATCACCATTATCTAATTCCAAAACATTTCCATCACTCCAAAATAAAACCCTGTACCCGTTAGCAATCACTCCCATTCTCTCCCCCTCCTCAGCCTCTGGCAACCACTGATCTGCTTTCTGATGACTTTGCCTATTCTGCACATTTTATAAAATGGAATCACACATTATATAGCTTCTTGTGTTTAACTTTTTACTTCTCAGATGTTGTCAAGGTTTATTCATGTTGGTGTAACATATATCAGAACTCTATTCCTTTTTTTTTTTAACACCACTGCGCTGAAACTGCATATATCAAAGTTGACCTCTCCATTGTTAATCTACAATAATATTTAATTTTTCCTTCCCAACATACATGACATATCAGTAATATTGATATAGTTGATCACTCCCTTTTTCTTGAAATGTTTTCTTCACTGGATCCTGGTACATAATTTTCTCCTGGTTTTCATCTTAAATGACTAGCATTTATTCTCATCTCTTTGGCTGGTTTTCCCTCATCTCGTCGATGTTACACAAGGTGACATTAGCCTTGGATCTCGTCTCTTCTCACAATCTTGTTAATATCACCTAGTCTCATGCCTTTAAAACATTTCCAATGCCAATAACTCATAGAACTATAACTTAGGTCCAGACCTTTCACTGGACTCCGACATATCCTGTTGCTGACTTGGCCACTTCACTTGGATAACCAACATGCATTTCAAAAGAAATATGCCTGAAACTAGGCATATTTTCTGATTTTCTCAGCCCAAACTTTCTCCTCCCACATTTTTCTCATCTCAGTCCATGACAACTCCATCCTTCTAGTTCAGGTAAAAAGAGTAGAGTCATGTATGATACATCTCTTACTTTCATCGGACATGCCATCCATCAGCAAATCTTTGCTTGATCTATAAAACACATCCGGAATCTCACTACATCGAGGTACTCACTACTACTACCAATTCTCAGTCAAGGGAACATCATTCTTTCTGGATTATAGTTAAAACTTCTTATTTTGCCTCCTTGTCGCTGACCTTGCCCCATTATTATCTTTCAATAGCCTCAGACTAAAACAAAATTAAACTACAAATCTGGGAAATCCTCATTTATTCGGTAATTAAATATCATACGTTTAAATAAAACAGACTTTGAAATAACCAAGTATTTTGATCTGAATGAAAATATAACTTACTCAAATTTGTGTCATATAGCTAAAACAGTACTTAGAAGGAAATTAGTAATTATAAAAGTTTTCATCAGGAATGAAAAATGATTGACCTCAAATCCTGTAATTTAACTATCCATTTACAGAAAGAAGGACAAGAAGAACATATTAAAGCTAAATCAAGCAGCAAGTCAGATCATGTCTCCTCTGCTCAAAATCATCACACGGGCTTCTATCCTACAAGAAATGCATGCAAAAGTCCTTTCCATGATCTTCCTCTTACAAACCAGGCTTACTCTTGCTTCAGGACCTTCGCCTTGACACGTGGCTTCCTTCCAATATACACATAACTTGACCTCTCAACTTTTTTTTTTTTTTTTTTGCTCAGAAAATATGTTCATGTGACCATGCCTGACCACTCTATTTAAAACTTATCTCCCTCTTACCTGTAGCACCCTTATCTCAGTTTTCTGTTTTATTGTACCCATAGCACATAACACCACTTGACATAAAGTACATTTTTCTATTTACTTGCTTAGCTTCTTTCTCTTTCTGACTAAAATATAGATTCCATAAATTCAGGGATTACCACTTGTTTTTTCACTGCTTCTCCCTCATGTCTAGAAAAATTCTTGACATAACATAGATGCTCAATATATACCTGTTTAATGAATGAATGAATAAACGACCTAAGACCAATTCAATGAACTCTTTTACAACAGCACAGACTCTATATAAATTGTTCACATTTGTATTGGAAATAAAATTGAAGCAACTGGTTGTGAAAATGATTTATGAATAACATCCATAATCTGGTTTCTCATAATGGAAGCTAACAAATGATGAATATGCAAAGCTTCTTGAACATAAGATCCACTGAAAATAAAACTGCATATGCAATTAAGGGAGTGTGGGCAATAAATGAAACTAAGATTGCACAATAACAATTACCATGAAACAATTAAAACTGTAATTTTTGTAGATTCGTATAATAGCTACAAATCTTCAGCCCCTGGAGCTGCATAATTAAATGTTTGCCATAGTTCAATTAAATGTTGTATATTATCTTTAATTTTTCACTATTTATACAATAACCACAAAAGTACTGTAAACAAAAATAGCAAATAGTCAATTATAAATTGCATGGAATTTAAAATTCAGCTTGTGTCAGTTGTTATTAAATATCTTTCACCAATGTTAACCACTTCTACTACCTTTAGTCCCCCAAGTTGGAATTTGCAAGCACAAAAACAATGATATGGGGGGGTTAATAAGTTGTCAATCAACTAATCTCCTGGACAGCTTTTTATTTTAGTGCATTCTATTTCAGAGCTCAAAGCTATTTAAAGATGTCATCTATATTTATATTCATATTCATTTTCTCTCCCTCCCCACACCCTCTCTCTTTCATTTTTATATTGCACCACAATCCAGCAGTAGAAAATTATGTTTGGCATTTTAAAATTCTCCATCGATGATGTACAATCAGCAGGATGAAGCTTTGCCAACAATTTCAAAGTCTCTATACCAATGAAGCCACATGTGTAGAGCCTGCCATCCTTCAAATCTTATCTTGTACAAACAGGTTATGTGAAATTGGCCACATAACTCAAATGGAAGAGAATGAAGTCCAAGCCTCAAGGCTATTGCAGCAAAAGTTATAATTGACATCCACTTTTGATTCCAGGGGCTTTTGACAATTTCTTTATCAGTTTTCTTAAAACAGTAATGAACTTCAATGAATAGTCATTAGATCTTTAACGGTAGCTAGAAGTTAATAAGATAAAAAAAGGTAACTAGTTAAATAATGCTTATTTAACTGGATAATATATAAGCATTATTCAGGTTCTCATTAAGGAATAATTTGTGTATTTGGAATGTTTATAAATGAGACTAAGGCAAAGTCCTGGCAAACCAACCTAAAAATATTCACAGAATATTCATATTTGATTATGAGCCCTAACATGCAATCTTTATAAAAATATACAGTAATTTGTTTAAGAAACAATGTATTTAAGAATCAGTGATTAGCACATTCTTATTTAGTCACAGTCACAAACCTGGGTCTTTTTACACTTTGATAAAGTCTAAACAGGTCTTCCTTTCAATAAATGTACAGTGAATACTCATATCTTGGCAAGGGCAGTAAATAGAAAGATACTGTTTGAAAGTGTGGGAAAAATCTAAAAGATTTCTTTAATATTATAAAAAGAATTTAGTTTTATTTTCCATCTTGAAAATATTCAGAAACCACGAAAATACCTATATTTATAAAGAGAGCTGTATTTCTACAGTAAAGAGTAAGTAGAGAGAATCAGTTATGTTTTTTCCCTAAAGATAATACTGCACTTAATAATCTATATGGTGGACTCCTCCTCATCAGAATTTTTCCAATTGTAAAAAGCTACTATTTCTTTTTAAAATTTTTTTTAAAAATTATATAAGTAAAATTATACTTTTGGGTATTTATTTCCATGAGATTTGACAAACATAGAGCGATGATCTGCAAATCCATCAATATTTCATTTATTCAGTCAGGGCTGTCCCTAGTTGTTTAGTACCTTGCTCTTATAGGCTGAACTGTACCCGCCACCCCCAATTCATATGTTGAAGTCCAAACCCTCAGCACCTCAGAATGTGACCATATTTGGAGGTATACAGAGGTAATTAAGGTAAAATGAGGTCATATTGGTGGGTTCTAATCCAATATGATTGGTGTCCTTATAAGAAGAGGCATTTAGGACATCGACACACACAGAGAGAAGACTGAAGATCCAGAGAGAAGAGAGTCATCCACAGGCAAGGAAAGAAGACTCAAAAGAAAGCAAACTTGGTGACACCTTGATCTTGGACTTCCAGCCTCCAGAATCATGAGAAAATAAATTTCTGTTGCTTATTAAGCCACCCAGTCTGTGGTATTTTTTTATGGTGGTCTTAGAAAACATGCACTGACCCTGGGGTGATTAGGGCAGGTACACAATGGCCCAGAGTGTGAAAGCCTAAAGAAGTGGCTGGGGTGGGTGCTCTGGATTGGTTGGTTTGCATTTGAAAAATACACTGTAAGGTGAGCTGTTTTACTGTCTCTAGGAATTGGCTCACCCTGGAAGAGACAGTCCCTCCAGGGTCAGCAAGACCCCAGACATCAAAGCATCAGAACATAGAAAATAAAAACACAGTAATAGAATTGCTCCCTAGTCTCAAAAAAAAAAAAAATTAGAACAAATTTTTGAAACCACACTGGTTTGAAGAAATAAGAAAATAAAGAAATCTTGTCAGAAAACCTATATATCTTAGAACCATTTTTATAACCAAAATAACCACCAAAAGACATATTACAGCATTCACTTCCAAGCAGTATTCATTTCCAAGTACTATATTTTGGCTATAAAATGACAAAAAAACTATGTTTCTACTAAAATATGGCAAATGCTTATCCCAGATTAATTCACCCCAGATAAAAAATCACATTATATAGTTTGAAGACGTATCTTTATTTTTGATACTAAAACAAAAACCTAAAAATAATATTTCTTAGCATAAGTGTAAGTACTGTTTTAAACATATTCCCATGATATTTTATTTAAACCTGCTTTTTATAGAATGGTGCTGTAGCTTAGAGGAAAGAAGAAGAATTCATACAAAATCCCAAATACTTGATATTTACATAATTGCACATATTCTTTATTCAATCAATTATTTATTAAGTACTTGATCTGCACTCGGGATCCACAAATGAGTAAGACACTAGTAACTTTGCCCTCAAGAAACTCAGCATTTAGTTGTAGAGATAAATTAATACACTGTGTGTGTGTGTGTGTGTGTGTGTTTGTACAGGGAGTGGGAGAGTGGGGGGATTTTCTGTAAGAGAAGGCTTCTCAGAAAAGAGACATTGACTCAGTCTGGAAGGATATCTAGTAGCAGAACAGGCCAAAAATTTTTTTCATGAAATAAGAAGAGGGAGCAAGGTTTGAAAAGATACCCAAGAATGAGCTAACACTGTGTTGCTGGATTCACAGGTAGTTCTTTTTGGCCAGAAGATGGGAATTCTTGGGGAAATTAAGAAGGAAGAAGTTGGGCTGGTGTCTAAGAGCAGGATCCTGGTGAGCTTATGTCATGACAAAAAATTTCAATTCCATTCTGAAGGCAATGAGAGTTACTGATGGATTTAAACAAAATAGAGATTGGTCACATTTGGATGTTAGAAAGTACAATCTGGTGGATAGCAGGTAGTAGTGAATAGTGGGGTGAAATAGACTGAAACTGGAATTTTTAAAAATCCAAGAGAAAAAAAATGGGGCAAACAAAATCAGAGTTGGATAAAGAATAATGAATAAATAAGTGGAGACAATTTGAGAAATATAAGGACATGCTCTCAATAACGTTTTTAACCAAATTAATGTGGAGATGAGAAAAGGAAAGAAGGATTTAAGGACGACTCCTTGGCTCCTGAGTGAGACCAAATAGACGCCAACGATTAAAACAGGGAACGCAGGAGAAGGAACAGAGTTTGAAAGAAGATTGGAATTTAATTCTAAACATACGGATGTTGAGTTTCTGTAGCAAATATATTTGCGCCCTCAACTTATAAACCTGTTCTCCTTGCCTGCCTTTATTACAGAGGCCAAATCTAAATCTTCAGTTTTCTTAGCCTCCCTAGCAACTAAGGTTGTCTGCCTGAAAATCACCTAGCCGATGAATGACATGTCCAAAACTACGTCCCTTCTCATTCCTTCCTTCTTCCTGCCCTGAATGCGAGAGGTTATTCTATGAGCATAAGATGACAAGCATGAGGGAAATACAAAGGAAATCCCTTGGTCCTTGAATTTAGCAGTATCAGAGTTGAAGAACCTATGCCATGACTGGCTATATCCTCTATTAAGTCATCTAAGCACACTTTTCTGCTTTCTTGCTTCCAAATGCATACCTAGCCCTATTGTCCATTGGAGTAGGATTTTCTGATGGAAATGTCCAGAAGATGTTGGGTTGTCTCTGCCTGCTTCCCCTACCTTGGCTGTCACCACCAGGACCACATGAGACTGAAACCACAGACTCTAGTCATCCAGAACCCTGCTCCAGGGCAGTCATTGCCAAGTGCAATAATCAACATGAGACTAGGTCTTGCGGTTCCCAAAAGGTTAGTTCTGTTCTTAAATTTAGGATTGCCTGACTTCACAAAAATTTCCTGAGAACATTACTTTAAATGTAGGCTCCATCCTCAGTGATTCCCATCTAGCAGGTCTGGAGTGAATCCCAGAATCTATCACTCTTCTATGTGATTCTGATGGTTAACTAGGTGTAGTCTATCATGATAGTGCCTGAACGTGACTGGAGAGTCTCATTTGAAAATTTAATGCTACTTAAGTTTACCGCCTCTCACATTCTCACCATTTACAAAATGGAACCCCATCCAAGTGCCAGTCCTATCGCATAATGCTTTATCCTTTTTCTCCATTATTAATCCTCATGCTGCTGTGTTTTCCTCCCAGAAGTTTAAATATCCCCTCAATCCTCCTTCTATTTGAAAAACAAAACTCTTGCACTCTCACCTTCAAAGAGTCAAAGAACACTCTGTGACCTTACCTGAGTACTGGCTTTCCCCAAAAAGACACCACTTCCTTTGTAGCTCTCCCAAGGGGAGACCTTCTTTTCCAATGCCCCATAAAACAAAAGTCCTAAAATTAAAATTGCCATCCTTCTAAATCCCCAATGTTGCTTCTATACAATGATTCATTCTTCCATGTTGCAAAAACATCTTGGCCCATGACATCCAACTTATAGCCCTGTGTCATCCATGCAGGAGATCTGATTTCCATATTCACTTAACACTTCAGTCTTGGATTTCAAAGTCTTCTTCTCTAGGCCCTTACCTTGTAATATTGTATAACTTTAATATCCATGTAAAAGGCCTGCCCAATAATTTAGCTTTAAAGTTCATGTCTCATCTTCAGTAAACTTTATTTCCACACCACCTCAAAATAATACGGTGATAACACTACCTAGAACTATTCTTAGAAATTGTAGACTCCAATATTTTTCTATGTGACCACAACTTTTCCTTGAATGTCCAACTTTCTGATGCTCTCACTCCCACTACTATTGCTTTTTTTTTTACTTCTATAGTGATTTTAAGGAGTTCTTTTAAGTGATAACTAAAAATCTGGCAGTCGTCTTCTGAATAATTATTATGGCCCATCTACACCGGCGTCTGTCCCAGTGTATGGATCATGGGTAATTAGGGAAATGGCTTTGGTTCCCAGAGCCAAAGATGAAGAGTAAGTTCATGTCTGAAATGATAGCAGAGTCCTATTACAAGCGATCTCAAGTCCCAAGCACAACCCAAGCATTCTTCTGTGTAAATCTGTAATGTAAACAAAGTTTCAATAGCAACAGCCAGTTCCTAACTTCCTGATGGTTCAGAAAGTCCAGCCAATAGCTGATTTCACTGCTTTATTCTCCTTTGAGGGTGATCAGCCAGACCGGGCAATAAATAGAACTATTAGGGATCATTTTGTTTGGCAGACCTCAATTTCTGCAGAAACTATAAAACTGAGATATATAAAGGCCCTGCTGAAGTGATCAGGGTCAGGGACTAGGTGTCTCATTAAAAATCAAGCATAAGCAGGCTGTGCTCTGGCCTCAGGAACAACTATGCAGGGTAACAGAAGAGGAATTATTAGGGGACATTTGAATGGCAGATCATGCTTTGTCTGGAGTTAATAATGTATTCTACACTGGTAATATTGATTCTCTTCTGATAAATCTAATAAATATTATCTTCTTTTAGTGAAAAGGCACTGATGTTTATACTTAAATTATTTACTTCTAGGAATGGGTGGAGGTTATAGTCTGTTCCTTTAAAGTTCTCCATTTCAATTTACCTATGTTTCAATTTATCCTATCATGATTTCTTACTAACATATACTGAGAACTGACAGTACAAAGATGAAAGAGACTTTTATGTGTTCCAGTGTTTAGAAGGTGCTGTCATCAGCTCCTGTAAAACCTTATCTTGGTTTGAGTGGCAAAAGACACATACCTGTAAGCTCTTATCATAACAGTAGGAGTGCTTTTTAAACATCAAAGTGCAATACAAACACCCTTTATCAAGTTTCCTTGATTTCTCTTAGGTAGACCAATCCACCTCTTCTGTTACTGGAATATTTTTTACCACGACTACCATATCTTTGTACAAAATTAGAACTGGGAATACTCTCTACAAAATAGCTATCTTTATTCTACTATATCATAATAAAATTTCAAAAGGAAAAATATCAAATATCTATAATCACATATATCTGAATATGTATAGTTATTGCTTATTCGACTAAGTTAATTTTATCATTACCAATTTATATTTTAAACATTGAACATTTCTATTGAGAACAATGTGACTGGTGAATTGAATATTATACAGTTAATATAGTCAAGGGACCGATATGGATAACTTTTTAGATCTGTGTGGTTTATTGATCTAGTTGTTTCAGTCTAAATAGAAAATAGATTATAATTAATATATTTCTCCATCTGTGTCTTTCAGTGGCATAGTCAAATTGATTCTCCAAGAAGACAATTTCAAGTCTCTGGAGGCCAGTTTTCTCCCAATCTCCTAGAAGGCATAGAGTTCGCTGGGTAAGATTTAACTAAACAGTGTAAACGTTGCTACAAGGTTCCAAATCTGAGACTAAATTACACCTTTCAGCTCTTTATAGCATCAGCAGTGAAAAATACCATCTTCACCTCTAGCATAAATCTAGTCATTGTTACACAGTGTATTAGAACAATGGAAAATAGCTCACTCTAAAGCATTAAGTAAAAATAAAGAGCAGATCAAAGTCATTACACAATATTTAAACTGCACTGGATTAATTATACAATAAGGATCAAAATAAGAAAAAGTTCTTACCATTTGCAGGCAAGCAGCCTGAGCTGAAGGATATATCATCAATAGCTATGACTTCATCCTGTTCATGAGTTGAAATCATCTGGCCTTCAAAAACAACCTGGATAAGAAAAATGAAATAAAACAAAAACAAAGAGCAAGGAACATTACTACCTCACAGTCTTATAGCACAGAGCCTACAAATGAGAAACATGTCACTTCCTAGAAGCACTTAGGTGACCATGCCAATTCCAAGTGGAAAGAGATCTAAACATACATTCTGAAGAACAAGAAAATGTACAGTCATCTCTATCCCACATGTCTAGGTTAGGTAACATGTTTGTGAAATGAAGCAACAGTCACCTGGTTTCTGCCCCATATCATCTCCTGAGTTTGGTTCCTATGCGTTCATACTATTTAGTATTTACCAGTTCTTGGACCCATGCTCCATCTTGAACTCTTGATTCTTGGCATTTTTCATCTGTGCTCCATTTCCACCTCTGGTTCTCTGAATTTTACTCACAGTCCTGCCTTGGATGACCTTGTGGTATCCTCCTGCACATTTTCTGCCATCATCTAGACATAGCTTGGGACACTGACTGGAAATCGTTGTTCAGTGACTTATTGTTAAAATGACTGAATGTTATATTGTGATATGAAGCCAGCCCAGTCTCCACCAGGAAATAGTCTGGTATAATGAATCTAGAAACTTGGAAAGATCAAGTAATCCTAATTACTTAAATCAATAGAAAACTGGTGTGTTGGTGGAAAGTATTATCCCACTTTCACTAATGAATACCAATGATGTGTGAGGCTTAATTCATGGATGCATTAAACCTGTGTGCATTGCTCAGCCTTGTTCATAATATAAACATTTTATTATGTCAAAACATCACACTGCTTCTTAGCTTAACAGATGGTCTGCATTTTTCTGTGCTGCATTCTCTTTTGTTTCTGTACAACAAGATGTACTAATACATTTCTTCTTGAACCAGATGCTATCTACTAGTCTATTAAAAATATAAGAAACATCCATAATGTGTCCAGCAAACCGTCAATATGTAGCCCCCAGAAAGTCATCTCCTCTTCACATAAAACAGAATAACCATGTGACTAATTATAAGTCAGGACCATGCTGGAAAAGGTCTATCAAAGTTTGTTACATAGGGATATTTCATATGAGGCCAATATAGCACAGTGATTAAAGTGTATATTTGGAACCAGACTCCTTGAATTCAGATCCCAGATACACCACTTCATAGCAAGAAGACCTTGGAGAAGGTACTTACTATCTCTGTGCCTCAGTTTTCTTTGTAAAAAGGTACTGATAAAAATAATAAGTTATTACCTATATGATAAGGTTTATGTAAGGATAAATGAGTTATTACATGTACAATTGCACTTGGCCTATAGTTGGCATTAGTGTTAGCTATTATTATAACATAGTGATTAAAATATTTAAGCTATTGGATGAATAGTGTCTACCAATTAAAAAAAAATCTATTCTCTACAGATTAACTTTATTCTTCTTGAAAGCTTTCTCACATAGATATACTCCCTAGTTCTTGGCAAACTAAGCAAATACCTGTAGCAGCCACAATTAAAGAGAGAAGTGGAAATAAGTGTTAACTAATCACCAGTCTCTTCTTTTTTCCTCTACACCCTTCCTGCAAACCCATTCACCCTCAGGGCTTTAACTGTCACCCAGGCTGATGACAAATTTACATCAGGAATGTCAACCTCTCTCTTGAGCGCTCCTCCCACATCTCCATAGCCTGCTGGATATTTTCACTCCAATGACGTGAAGTTACTTCTGATTCATAACGTTCTTTCTCCTGAACTTGGACCTCTCCCCTGACACTCAAAACTTCAGAAGACTGCTCAAAACTTCAGTGTTCAAAACTCTAAAATGACCTTCGGAATGACTTTCTCCTCCAGTCACATGTCCAATCAGTCAGGACCTATTAACACCCCCTCCTTTCCATCCTTGTTTCCACTTGTATATCTTCACACCTGATCTAATGAAGTAGATTTTAAATTACCTTCTTACCTTCAATCCTCTCCTCACCAGAGTTTGCAGTATGTATTTATTGGATTCAACTGAAGAAATGTTAGTATGAAAATCAGCTGCCTTTTGAGCCCACCGGCACAGAAAGAGGAAACGTTTTCCTTAGGTAAAGAACTATTTCTCTAACTGTAAATTACTAATGGATCTGTGTGGCTGTGAAACAGAAGACCCACCAGGCACAATGAGATACTCCAGTTAAATGTATTTAACAAAAAGATTTTCCAGGGATTTTGGCTGGGATTCTGCAAAGAGGGATAGGTTGAATGAGCTAAAGAAAGTGGAACCCCATGATAATTTTCTAAAAAGAGAGGCCCTGTAGTCAGAAGCTGTGTTTGTAATATGGTAGTTGTGTTTCTAAGAAAAGTGATTAACATTCTTTGTTTTCTCCAAAACTTTGGCAAATAAGGATTTCCAAACATCCCCACCTCACTTTTTCTGTGTTAGGTGAAATAAAGAAAAGAAAAGGGAATTTTCTGGTGGTCCAGTGGTTAGGACCCTGTGTTTCTACTGCAGGAGGCAAGGGTTCGATCCCTGGTCAGGAAACAAAGATCCCTCAGGCCGGGGGCATGGCCAAAAAAAAAGAATAGCAAAGTAGCAAAATAAAAGCAGATCACAACACAGGTAATGGAGTTACGAGTCTGGCAAAATCACAAAGTCAGGTATGGCCTGCACTGATGCAAAAATAAACATGAGACACAGAGACCTCTGGGACAACATTAAATGCACCAACATTCAAATTATAGGGGTCCAAGAAGAAGAGAAAAAGAAACAGACTGAAAAAATATTTGAAGAGATTATAGTTGAAAATTCCCTAATATGGGTAAGGAAATAGCCAATCAAGTCCAGGAAGTGCAGAGAGTCCCATACAAGATAAATCCAAGGAGAAACACACCAAGACACATATTAATCAAACTATCAAAAAATTAACACAAAGAAAAAATATTAAAAGCAGCAAGGGAAAAGCAACAAATAACATACAAGGGAATCCCCATAAGGTTAACAGCCGATCTTTCAGCAGAACCTCTGCAAGCCAGAAGGGAGTGGCAGGACATATTTAAAGTGATGAAAGGGAAAAACCTACAACAAAGATTACCCTACCCAGCAAAGATCTCATTCAGATTCAATGGAGAAATCAAAAGCTTAAACACAAGCAAAAGCTAGGAGAATTCAGCACCACCAAGCCAGCTTTACAACAAATGCTAAAGGAACTTCTCTAGGCAGGAAACACAAGAGAAGTAAAAGACCTACAAAAACTAACCCAAAATAGTTAAGAAAATGGTAATAGGAACATACATATCAATAACTACCTTAAATGTAAATGGATTAAATGCTCCAACCAAAAGATATAGACCGGCTGAATGGATACAAAAACAAAACCTGTATACATGCTGTCTACAAGAGACCTACTTCAGACCTAGGACACATACAGACTGAAAGTGAGGGGATGGAAAAAGATATTCCATGCAAATGGAAATCAAAACAAAGCTGGAGTAGCAATTCTCATATCAGACAAAATAGAGTATAAAACAAAGACTACTACAAGAGACAAAGAAGCATACAACATAATGATCAAGGGATCAATCCAAGAAGAAGATATAACAATTGTAAATATTTATGCACCCAGAATAGGAGCACCTCCATACATAAGGCAAATGCTAACAGCCATAAAAGGGGAAATCGACAGTAACACAATCAGTGTAGGGTACTTTAACACACCACTTTCACCAATGGACAGATCATCCAAAATGAAAATAAATAAGGAAACACAAGCTGTAAATGATACATTAAACAAGATGAACTTAATTGATATTTATAGGACATTGCGTCCAAAAACAACAGAATACACTTTCTTCTCAAGTGCTCATGGAATATTCTCCGGGACAGATCATATCTTGGGTCACAAGTCAAGTCTTGGTAAATTTAAGAAAATTGAAATCATATCAAGTATCTCCTCCAACCACAACACTATGAGACTAGATATCAATTACAGGAAAAAATCTGTAAAAAACACAAACATATGGAGGCTAAACAATACACTACTAAATAACCAAGAGATCACTGCAGAAATCAAAGAGGAAATCAAAAAATACCTAGAAACAAATGACAATGAAAACACGACGACCCAAAACCTATGGGATGCAGCAAAAGCAATTCTAAGAGCAAATTTTACAGCAATACAATCCTACCTCAAGAAACAAGAAACATCTCAAATAAACAACCTAAACTTACACCTAAAGCAATTAGAGAAAGAACAAAAAAACCTTAAAGTTAGCAGAAGGAAAGAAATCATAAAGAACAGGTCAGAAATAAATGAAAAAGAAATGAAGGGAACAATAGCAAAGATCAATAAGACTAAAAGATGGTTCTTTGAGAAGATAAACAAAATTGATAAACCATTAGCCAGACTCATCAAAAAAAAAAAGGGAGAAGATTCAAATCAACAGAATTAGAAATGAAAAAGGAGAAGTAACAACTGACACAGCAGAAGTACAAAGGATCATGAGAGATTACTACAGGCAACTATATGCCAATAAATTGGACAAGCTGGAAGAAATGGAGAAATTCTTAGAAAAGCACAACCTCCCTAGACTAAACCATGAAGAAACAGAAAATGTAAACAGACCAACCACAAACACTGAAATTGAAACTGTGATTCAAAATCTTCCAACAAACAAAAGCCCAGGACCAGATGGCTTCACAGGTGAATTCTATCAAACATTTACAGAAGAGCTAACACTTATTCTTCTCACACTCTTCCAAAACATAGCAGAGGGAGGAACATTTCCCAATTCATTCTATGAGGCCACCATCACCCTGATACCAAAACAAAGATGTCACAAAGAAAGACAATGATGCCACAAGGAAAGAAAACTACAGGCCAATAACACTGATGAACATAGATGCAAAAATCCTCAACAAAATACTAGCAAACAGAATCCAACAACACATTAAAAGGATCATACACAATGATCAAGTGGGGTTTATCGCAGGAATGCAAGGATTCTTCAATATATGCAAATCAATCAATGTCATACACCATATTAATAGATTGAAGGAGAAAAACCATATGATCATCTCAATAGATGCAGAAAAAGCTTTTGACAAAATTCAACACCCATTTATGATAAAAACCTTACAGAAAGTTGGCATAGAGGGAACTTACCTCAACATAGTAAAGGCCATATATGAACAACCCACAGCCAACTTCATTCCCAATGGTGAAAAACTGACATGATTTCCTCTAAGATCAGGAACAAGACAAGGTTGTCCACTCTCACCACTATTATTCAACATAGTTTTGGAAGTTTTAGCCACAGCAATCAGAGAAGAAAAAGAAATAAAAGGAATCCAAATCGGAAAAGAGGATGTAAAGCTGTCACTGTTTGCAGATGACATGATACTATACATCGAGAATCCTAAAGATGCTACCAGAAATCTACTAGAACTAATCAATGAATTTGGTAAAGTAGCAGGATACAAAATTAATGCACAGAAAGCTCTTGCATTCCTATACACTAATGATGAAAATTCTGAAAGAAAAATTAAGGAAACACTCACATTTACCATTGCAATAAAAAGAACAAAATATCTAGGAATAAACCTACCTAGGGAAACAAAAGACCAGTATTCAGAAAACTATAAGACACTGATGAAAGAAATTAAAGATGATACAAACAGATGGAGAGACATACCATGTTCTTGGATTGGAAGAATCAACACTGTGAAAATGACTATACTACCCAAAGCAACCTACAGATTCAGTGCAATCCCTATCAAACTACCAATGGCATTTTTCATGGAACTAAGACAAAAAGTCTTAAAATTTGTATGGAAACACAAAAGACCCGAATAGCCAAAGCAATCTTGAGAAAGAAAAACGGACCTGGAGGAATCAGGCTCCCTGACTTCAGACTATACTACAAAGCTACAGTAATCAAGACAGTATGGTACTGGCACAAAAACAGAAATACAGATCAATGGAACAGGATAGAAAGCCCAGAGACAAACCCATGCACATATGATCACCTTATTCTTGATAAAGGAGGCAAGAATATACAATGGAGAAAAGATAGCCTCTTCAATAAGTGGTGCTGGGAAAACTGGACAGCTACAAGTAAAAGAATGAAATTAGAACACTCCCTAACACCATACACAAAAATAAACTCAAAATGGATTAGAGACCTAACTGTAAGGCCAGACACTATAAAACTCTTAGAGGAAAACATAGGCAGAACACTCTATGACATAAATCACAGCAAGATCCTTCTTGACCCACCTCCTAGAGAAAAGGAAATAAAAACAAAAATAAACAAATGGGACCTAATTAAACTTAAAAGCTTTTGCACAGCAAAGGAAACCATAAACAAGACGAAAAGACAATCCTCAGAATGGGAGAAAATATTTGCAAACGAAGCAACTGACAAAGGATTAATCTCCAAAATATATAAGCAGCTCATGCAGCTCAATATCTAAAAAACAAACAATCCAGTCCAAAAATGGGCAGAAGACCTAAAAACTACAATGAGATATCACCTCACCCCAGTCAGAATGGCCATCATTAAAAAATCTAGAAACAATAAATGCTGGAGAGGGTGTGGAGAAAAGGGAACCCTCTTGCACTGCTGGTGGGAGTGTAAATTGACACAGCCACTATGGAGAACAGTATGGAGAGTCCTTTAAAAACTAAAAATAGAAATACCATATGACCCAGCAATCTCACTACAGGGCATATACCCTGAGAAAACCATAATTCAAAAAGAGTCACGTACCACAATGTTCATTGCAGCTCTATTTACAATAGCCAGGACATGGAAGCAACCTAAGTGTCCATCGACTGATGAATGGATGAAGAAGATGTGGCACATATATACAATGGAATATTACTCAGCAATAAAAGAAATGAAATTGATTTATTTGTAGTGAATTGGATGGACCTAGAGTCTGTCATACAGAGTGAAGTAAGTCAGAAAGAGAAAAACAAATATTGTATGTTAACACATATATATGGAATCTAAACAAACAAAAAAAAAATGGTTCTGAAGAACCTAGGGGCAGGACAGGAATAAAGACACAGACGTAGAGAATGGACCTGAAGACCCGGGGAGAGGGAAGGGTAAGCTGGGACTAAGTGAGAGAGTGGCATGGACATATATACACTACCAAATGTAAAATAGATAGCTGGTGCGAAGCAGCTGCATAGCACAGGGAGATCAGCTTTGTGACCACCTAGAGGGGTGGGATAGGGTGGGAGGGAGGGAGACGCAAAAGGGAGGAGATATGGGGATATATGTATATGTATAGCTGATTCACTTTGTTATAAAGCAGAAACTAACACACCATTGTAAAGCAATTATACTCCAATAAAGATGTTTTAAAAATAATAATAAAATAAATAAACAAACAAACAACAAACATGAGACAAATTCCTTTCACACCAAACATTTTAAGAGAAGATGGCTTTTGAAGCGAAGCTTAGGGCTCAGAACACTTGATTTAAATCTTAGAGGAAACTTTGATGGTAGGTGAATAATGGACATAAACTCACTTGGATTACACTAATAACTACACGAACAGAAACCCTTGTAGTTATAGTTACCGTGTGAAAGTTTTCTTAATTAGTAGTACACATTCAATATTATTTCTCAAGCAAACACGTGAAACACAAAAAGATGACAGTAATCTTTTCTCCATCATGTGTTCACACAGTAAGTATTCTTGAATTAAAAGATAAAATGTCTCTCAGATTATGATTTTGAAAAGTTTGAGAGTAACATTAACAGTTTATTATTATTAGTAACATCTTTTGTTCATATCAATAAAGCCTATTGTTTCTGAATAGGAGAGTGGTGAGAACTCTCTGGCATTTCTAAATGGAATATCAAAGAAATAACAAGTAGATAGTAGCATATTAAAAATGCTTCAGTACCTTTTTAAAATTCAGGCACTGACTTCTCAAGAATCCAGACATTCAACTTGCAAACCATAGTCAGTGATATAATTAGTAACATAGTATTCATTCCTTCCTACCCATAAAACCAACAGGTGAACTCCCTTCAAGAACCAGAAAAAAACATGGATGAGGGAATTTTTCACTTGAATTTGAGACTAAATTTTTGCTGTACATTTAGCCTATATTCTTTGCTTCTATGAATATTTGAAGACAATAGTAAAATTAATTGCTTATATCTGCAATTTTGAGAAATGTGATTGCAGTTGATCAGCATCATGCAATGCATAGTAATGTTTCATCTAACACAGCAGACAAAAGAATATTTAATGAGTCACATTAGATCTGACCAAATCTAGAGGTTGGAATTTTTTTTCTATATTTTATAAATCCTTATACTGCTTCAACATGATACAAAATTATCACGGCTCAGTGACTAAATGATTGAGATCTGAAATCAAACTATCCTAGGTTCTAATCTTATATGGGATTTGGTAGGTTATTTCATTCTCTAAAGCTTATAATACAAATGTGAACAGTGGGGTAAATTATAGTTCAGAGGACTGCCGTGAAGGGTCAATAAGATAATATACATGAAGGACTAAATGCAGTGCTTTACACATAGTAAGTGATCAATCAATGCTAGATGCTATTCCTTAAACATCTTCAGAAACTTTCTGAAATGCTGCCATCTTTGTGGACTAAATGTGTAAACACCATTCCTTGTTTATTCTCTCAGAAATTAACATACGATTCAGGTTTACTAAGAAATGGACCTAGTCCTTTACAGATGAAGGTGACAAAGCCCACACACAAGAGCCAGATCCAGAGGCTTTCTCAGAAACCCATGCTAAGCCAGGGTCCAGCCAGGATTAAAATCTACTATTTGGGTATTTCTAAAGGAAGCATAAACGGCTTTAAAACTATCAGAAGGCACAATGGAGGAGAAATTGCAAAAAGCAGAATAATTCTCGGAGGCCTGTAGATTTATGAGGCAGCAGATATTGCTTGGAGACGCTGATTACAAAATGCCCTCAAATAAGCCTCTTGCTAAAGCTTTTTAGGAAAGAGCTACTACATGGTGGCAGGCAATATTCCAAGCACTGCACATCTCTGTGGCCCAGCTCAACAAAAGCAAATGAACATCTGTTCACTTGCTGACAGGACAGAACTAAAACATACCTACAATCTTAAAGACTGGTGTAGCCAAAGGATCCCAAGAGAGTCATAGGGTTTTCTAATTTTTTACAAAGCCTTTAAGGTAGAAGCACTGTTTTCAAGTCAGCAATAAAGTATTTAGAGAAACAAATTAATATGCTACACGTGCATCTGCTTTGGTTGAAGATACTGCTGCATTTTCAAGTGTGCAGGTGAATAACCTCGCTGCCTCTGCTGAAGCTGAAATGCCCTGGAGATAATATATTCGGGAATTTTAAGTTTTATGTTTATCTACTACACATATTTAATCATCAACCCCCATAGTATGCTATTTGGGAATGGACAGCTGAGAAAAGCAAAGAAGTTATTTTAAAAGGTTTAACCTACAAGCAGCAAGTTTCTCCTCTGCCCAGCATCAAAATCTCCCTTGTGCTACTAATAAAGACCTTGACTGAAAGACAGAGACAGTTAAATATAAGAAGGCACAATGCCTGACAAAGACAGCTTAAGACTCTTTTACCATCCACTCTGTTTCAAAGTTGGAAAAGACGTATAAATACTGCTAAAGTTTATACAGAGACAAGAGTCCCATCTCAGTCCTTAAAGTTTAGACAAGCGTGCAGAGGGACTTCAGCAAGCCCATCCGTCAGCATCTAGTCAATGTGACTCAGTCCCTTCAAAGGCACTCTTGGCTCTGTTTTGTTGCTCTTGTTGTTATTGAAAAAAGAGAGAGACACAGGGATGTAAAAAAAAAAAAAAAAGTATAAGAAATAAACTAGAAACTTCTCTATAGTAATTAATGACACCTGAACATCCACAACAAATTGGATGCATTATTGGTGGCCGGGGGTTCTCATTCTGCACAGCACTCGCCACTAAAGGCAGGGACACAGGGTGTCTCAGCCCCATGCCTGATCAATCCCTCACAGGAGGACTTAAATGCCTGATGGCTTAAAATACCACCTCCCACCCCCATATACACCAATAATATTGGATTTCAAGAGAGTACAATGCCTCAAATGACAGAATTATGTTTCCAACTACACAGTTCTGTTCTCCTTAAGTCCTATGATCTAGGAGTCACTTAACTGCCTACTAAGTGATTTTCTTTCATCTTCTTTGGAACCCCATTTAGTTTTACAAAACCCTGAAAATTCCAAACTTCAGTGATTTTATGACAGATCAATTAAGAAAATGTGCCATTCTTATAGTTTATAATTCAATTTTTATAGTAGAGGTCCTGCTCATTCTCCCATCTTCCCTCTTCGCCACTCAAAATTCAATCCAATTCAATCTCTATATTCAGGCAAGTGCTAACTCCATCACATATCAGATGATTTTCTATTCCGTATCAAAATTATAAAATTATTATACTGTTCTAATAATAGATGCTAAAAGAAACCTACTTGGGTTAATTTGGCTCACAAACCAGGTTTAAAAAGCAAATTTGGAGAGATAGCTTCAAGATGGCAGAGGAGTAAGACGTGGAGATCACCTACCTCTCCACAAATACATCAAAAATACATCTACATGAGGAACAGCTCCTACAGAACACCAACTGAACGCTGGCAGAAGACCTCAGACTTCCCAAAAGGCAAGAAACTCCCTACATAGCTGGGTAGGGCAAAAGAAAAAAGAAAAAACAGAGACAAAAGAATAGGGATGGGACCTGCATCTCTGGGAGGGAGCTGGGAATGAGGAAAAGTTTCCACACACTAGGAAGCCCCTTCACTGGTGGAGACGGGGGTTGGGCAGGGGGTAAGCTTCGGAACCATGGAGGAAAGTGCAGCAACAGGTGTGCAGAGGGCAAAGTGAAGACATTCTCGCACAGAGGATCGCTGCTGACCAGCACTCACCAGCCTGAGGGGCTTCTCTGCTCACCCGCTGGGGCGGGCGGGGGCTGGGAGCTGAGGCTCGGGCTTCAGAGATCAGATCCCAGGGAGAGGACTGGGGTTGGCTGCGTGAACACAGCCTGAAGGGGGCTAGTGTGCCACAGCTACCCGGGAGGTAGTCCAAGAAAAGCCTGGACCTGCCTAAGAGGCAAGAGACCATTGTTCCGGGGTGTGCAAGGAGAGGGGATTCAGAGCACCACCTAAATGAGCTCCAGAGATGGGCACGAGCCACAGCTATCAGCGTGGACACCAGAGACAGGCATGAAATGCTAAGGCTGCAGCTGCGGCTGCAGCCACCAAGAAGCCTGTGTGCAAGCACAGGTCACTATCCACACCTCCCCTCCCGGGAGGCTGTGCAACCTGCCACTGCCAGGGTCCCATGATCCAGGGACAACTTTCCCGGGAGAACACACAGCATGCCTCAGACTCTTGCAACGTCACGCCAGCCTCTGCCACCACAGGCTCGCCCCGCATTCCGTACCCCTCCCTCCCCCTGGCCTGAGTGAGCCAGAGCCCCCAAATCAGCTGCTACTTTACCCCCGTAATGTCTGGGCGGGAAGAGACATCCTCAGGTGACCTACACAAAGAGGCGGGTCCAAATCCAAAGCTGAACCCCAGGTGCTGTGCGAACAAAGACGAGAAACCGAAATCTCTCTGTGCAGCCTCAGGAGCAGTGGATTAAATCTCCAGTCAAACTGATGTACCCTGCATCTGTGGAATAACTGAATAGAAAACGAATCATCCCAAAATTGAGCTGGTGGGCTTTGGGAGCAACTGTTGACTTGGGGTTTGCTTTCTGCATCTAACTGTTTCTGGTTTTATGTTTATCTTAGTTTAGTATTTAGAGCTTATTATCACTGGTACATTTGTTTTTTGATTTGGTTGCTCTCCTCCTTTTTTTTTTATATATATATTTTTCCTTTTTTCCCCTTTTGTGAGTGTGTATGTGGATGCTTCTTCGTGGGATTTTGTCTGTATACCTTTGCTTTTACCATTTGTCCTGGGGATCTGTCTGTCCATTTCTTTTTTTTTTTTAGTATAGTTTTTAGCACTTCTTATCATTGGTGGATTTGTTTTTTGTTTGTTTGCTCTCTTTTTTCTTTCTTTTTATTACTTCTTAAATTTTTTATTTTTAATAATATATTTTTTACATTTTATTTTAATAACTTTATTTTATTTTATTTTTCTTTCTTTCTTTTTCTCCCTTTTCTTCTGAGCTGTGTGGCTGAAAGGGTCTTGGTGCTCTGGCTGGGTGTCAGGCCTGAGCCTCTGAGGTGGGAGAGCCGAGTTCAGGACATTGGTCCACCACAGACCTCCCGCCCACACATAATATCAAATGGCAAAAGCTCTCTCAGAGATCTCCATCTCAACGTGAAGACCCAGCTCCATTCAATGACCAGCAAGCTACAGTGCTGGACACCCTATGCCAAACAACGAGCAAGACAGGAACACAAACACACCCATTAGCAGAGAGGCTGCCTAAAATCATAATAAGTTCACAGACACACCAAAACACACCACTGGACGTGGTCCTACACACCAAAAAGACAAGATCCAGCCTCATCCATCAGAACACAGGCACCAGTCCCCTCCGCCAGGAAGCCTACAAAACCCACTGAACCAATATTACCCACTGGGGGCAGTCACCAAAAACAACGGGAAAAACGAAACTGTAGCCTGCAAAAAGGAGACCCCAAACACGGTAAGTTAAGCAAAATGAGAAGACAGAGAAATACACAGCACATGAAGAAGCAAGGTAAAAACCCACCAGACAAAACAAATGAAGAGGAAACAGGCAGTCTAAATGAAAAACAATTCAGAATAATGATAGTAAAGTTGATCTAAATCTTGGAAATAGATTGGAGAAAATACAAGAAATGTTTAACAAGGACCTAGAAGTACTAAAGAGTAAACAAACAATGGTGAACAACACAATAAATGAAACTAAAAATTCTCTAGAAGAAATCAATAGCAGAATAACTGGGGCAGAAGAACGGATAAGTGACCCAAAAGATAAAATAGTGGAAATAATTACCACAGAGCAGAATAAAGAAAAAAGAATTAAAAGAAGTGAGGGCAGCCTCAGAGACCTCTGGGACAACATTAAATGCACCAACATTCGAATTATAGGGGACCCAGAAGAAGAAGAAAAACAAAGGGACTGAGAAAATATTTGAAGAGATTATAGTTGAAAACTTCCCTAGCTTGGGTAAGGAAATAGTCAATCAAGTCCAGAGAGCACAGAGAGTCCCATACAGGATAAATCCAAAGAGAAACACGCCAAGACACATACTAATCAAATTATCAAAAATTAAATACAAGGAAAAAATATTAAAAGCACTAAACTAAAAGCAACAAATAACATACAAGGGAATCCCATGAGGTTAACAGCTGATCTTTCAGCAGAAAATCTGCAAGCCAGAAGGGAGTGGCATGACATATTTAAAGTGATGAAAGAGAAAAATCTAAAACCAAGATTACTCTACCCAACAAGTATCTCATTCAGATTTGACAGAGAAAGTAAAACGTTTATAGACAAGCAAAAGATAAGAGAATTCAGCACCACCAAACCAGCTTTACAAAAAATGCTAAAGGAACTTCTCTAGGCAGGAAACAAAAGAGAAAGAAAACACCTACAATAACAAACCCAAAATAATTAAGAAAATGGTACTAGGAACACACATATCGATAATTACCTTAAATATAAATGGATTA
This sequence comes from Balaenoptera borealis, assembly GCF_965194805.1. Taxonomy (NCBI): domain Eukaryota; kingdom Metazoa; phylum Chordata; class Mammalia; order Artiodactyla; family Balaenopteridae; genus Balaenoptera; species Balaenoptera borealis. The sequence continues at coordinate 169,117,307 of NC_138866.1, read as the reverse complement.
AATGCTCCAACCAACAGACATAGACTGGCTGAATGGATACAGAAACAAGACCCGTACATATGCTGTCCACAAGAGACCCACTTCAGACCTAGGGAAACATACAGACTGAAAGTGAGGGGATGGAAAAAGATATTCCATGCAAATGGAAATCAAAACAAAGCTGGAGTAGCAATTCTCATATCAGACAAAACAGACTATAAAACAAAGACTACTACAAGAGACAAAAAAGCACACAACATAATGATCAAGGGATCAATCCAAGAAGAAGATATAACAATTGTAAATATTTATGCACCCAACATAGGAGCACCTCCATACATAAGGCAAATGCTAACAGCCATAAAAGGGGAAATCAACAGTAACACAATCATAGTAGGGGACTTTAACACCCCACTTTCACCGATGGACAGATCATCCAAAATGAAAATAAATAAGGAAACACAAGCTTTAAATGATACATTAAACAAGATGGACTTAATTGATATTTATAGGACATTGCATCCAAAAACAACAGAATACACTATCTTCTCAATTGCTCATGGAACATTCTCCAGGATAGATCATATCCTGGGTAACAAATCAAGCCTTGGTAAATTTAAGAAAACTGAAGTCGTATCAAGTATCTCCTCCGACCACAATGCTATGAGACTACATATCAATTACAGGAAAAAATCTGTGAAAAATACAAACACATGGAGGCTAAACAATACACTACTAAATAACAGAGAGATCACTGAAGAAATCAAAGAGGAAATCAAAAAATACCTAGAGACAAATGACAATGAAAACACGACGATCCAAAACCTATAGGATGCAGCAAAAGCAGTTCTAAGAGGGAAGTTTATAGCTATACAAGCCTACCTCAAGAAACAAGAGAAGTCTCAAGTAAACAATCTAACCTTACACCTAAAGGAACTAGAGAAAGAAGAACAAACAAAACCCAAAGTTAGCAGAAGGAAAGAAATCATCAAGATCAGAGCAGAAATAAATGAAATAGAAACAAAGAAAACAATAGCAGAGATCAATAAAAATAAAAGCTGGTTCTCTGAGAAGATAAACAAAATTGATAAACCATTAGCCAGACTCATCAAGAAAAAGAGGGAGAGGACTCAAATCAATAAAATTAGAAATGAAAAAGGAGAAGTTACAACAGACACTGCAGAAATACAAAACATCCTAAGAGACTACTACAAGCAACTCTATGCCAATAAAATGGACAACCTGGAAGAAATGGACAAATTCTTAGAAAGGTAAAACCTTCCAAGACTGAACCAGGAAGAAATAGAAAATATGAACAGACCAATCACAAGAAATGAAATTGAAATTGTGATTAAAAATCTTCCAACAAACAAAAGTCCAGGACCAGATGGCTTCACAGGTGAATTCTATCAAACATTTAGAGAAGAGTTAACACCCATCCTTCTCAAACTCTTCCAAAAAATTGCAGAGAAAGGAACACTCCCAAACTCATTCTATGAGGCCACCATCACCCTGATACCAAAACCAGACAAAGATACTACAAAAAAAAGAAAATTACAGACCAATGTCACTGATGAATACAGATGCAAAATTCCTCAACAAAATACTAGCAAACAGAATCCAACAACACATTAAAAGGATCATACACCATGAACAAGTGGGATTTATCCCAGGGATGCAAGGATTCTTCAATATACACAAATCAATCAATGTGATACACCATATTAACAAACTGAAGAATAAAAACCATATGATCATCTCAATAGATGCTGAAAAAGCTTTTGACAAAATTCAACACCCATTTATGATAAAAACTCTCCAGAAAGTGGGCATAGAGGGAACCTACCTCAACATAATAAAGGCCATATACAACAAACCCACAGCAAACATCATTCTCAATGGTGAAAAACTGAAAGCATTTCCTCTAAGATCAGGAACAAGACAAGGATGTCCACTCTCACCACTATTATTCAACCTAGTTTTGGAAGTCCTAGCCACGGCAATCAGAGAAGAAAAAGAAATAAAAGGAATACAAATTGGAAAAGAAGAAGTAAAACTGTCACTGTTTGCAGATGACATGATACTATACATAGAGAATCCTAAATATGCCACCAGAAAACTACTAGAGCTAATCAATGAATCTGGTAAAGTTCCAGGATACAAAATTAATGCATTGAAATCTCTTGCATTCCTATATACTAATGATGAAACATCTGAAAGAGAAATTAAGGAAACACTCCCATTTACCACTGCAACAAAAAGAATAAAATACCTAGGAATAAACCTACCTAGGGAGACAAAAGACCTGTATGCAGAAAACTGTAAGACACTGATGAAAGAAATTAAGGATGATACAAACAGATGGAGAGATATACCATGTTCTTGGATTGGAAGTATCAATATTGTGAAAATGACTATACTACCCAAAGCAATCTACAGATTCAATGCAATCCCTATCAAATTACCAATGGCATTTTTTACAGAACTAGAACAAATCAACTTAAAATTTGTATGGAAACACAAAAGACCCCTAATAGACAAAACATTCTTGAGGGAAAAAAACGGAGCTGGAGGAATCAGACTCCCAGACTTCAGACTATACTACAAAACTACAGTAATCAAGACAATATGGTACTGGCACAAAAACAGAAACATAGATCAATGGAACAAGATAGAAAGCCCAGAGATAAACCCACACACCTATGGTCAACTAATCTATGACAAAGGAGGCAAAGATATACAGTGGAGAAAAGACAGTCTCTTCAATAAGTGGTGCTGGGAAAACTGGACAGCTACATGTAAAAGAATGAAATTAGAGCAGTCCCTAACACCATACACAAAAATAAACTCAAAATGGATTAAAAACCTAAATGTAAGACAGACACTATAAAACGCTTAGAGGAAAGCATAGGAAGAACACTCTTTGACATCAATCACAGCAAGATCTTTTTTGATCCACCTCCTAGAGTAATGGAAATAAAAACAAAAATAAACAAATGGGACCTAATGAAACTTCAAAGCTTTTGCACAGCAAAGGAAACCATAAACAAAACGAAAAGACAACCCTCAGAATGGGAGAAAATATTTGCAAACGAATCAACGGACAAAGGATTAATCTCCAAAATATATAAACAGCTCACGCAGCTCAATATTAAAAAAACAAACAACCCAATCCAAAAATGGGCAGAAGACCTAAATAGACATTTCTCCAAGGAAGACATACAGATGGCCAAGCAGCACATGAAAAGATGCTCAACATCACTAATTATTAGAGAAATGCAAATCAAAACTACGAGATATCACCTCACACCAGTTAGAATGGGCATCATCAGAAAATCTACAAACAACAAATGCTGGAGAGGGTGTGGAGAAAAGGGAACCCTCTTGCACTGTTGCTGGGAATGTAAATTGATACAGCCACTATGGAGAACAGTATGGAGGTTCTTAAAAAACTAAAAATAGAAGTACCATATGATCCAGCAATCCCACTACCAGGCATATACCCAGAGAAAACCATAATTCAAAAAGACACATGCACCCCAATGTTCATTGCAGCACTATTTACAATAGCCAGGTCATGGAAGCAACCTAAATGCCCATCAACAGATGAATGGATAAAGAAGATGTGGTACATATATAGAATGGAATATTACTCAGCCATAAAAAGGAACGAAACTGAGTCATTTGTTGAGACATGGATAGATAGAGAGAATGTCATTCAGAGTGAAGTAAGTCAGAAAGAGAAAAAGAAATCTCGTATATTAACGCGTGTATGTGGAACCTAGAAAAATGGTACAGATGAACTGGTTTGCAGGGCAGAAGTTGAGACACAGATGTAGAGAACAAACGTATGGACACCAAGGGGGAAAAGTGGTGGGGCGGTGGGGGTGGTGGTGTGATGAATTGGGCAATTGGGACTGACATGTATACACTGATGTGTATAAAACTGATGACTAATAAGAACCTGTAGTATAAAAAAACAAACAAACAACAAAAAAAACCCAACTAATACTAAACTTTCTTTCGGTTATTTGTATGGAAATATGTTAATGTAAATGTTTCAGACATTACATGAAATTTCTAAAAATCTTATATGTTCTGGTATAATGTTATAAGTCAGAATTCTAGTTATGACTTTAAAATGTATATCTCAGAAATAACTAATTTTCCTTGTCAATTGCATTATGAATTTTCATCAAATCTTTAACCATGGTCATTTTTAAGTCTTTTGTCATTTACAGACAGTTCTAGGTGTACTCTGATGCTTTTGCAAATATGTTCCTATAAAAGGGTTTCATCTTCAAGGAATTCATGGAAAAGACTCTGACAAGTACAGGTTTCTGGTAACTGACTATACTGCTAAACTGAATGAATAAGCATTTTCAGAACTCTAATGGAAAACTGATGAATTCATAAAAGTGCTAACAAAAGATCAAGATGAAAAAAAAATTAGTTACATGGGACTGAGTGAACTGAGGATGATTATAATTTTTGTGACTTTCTGTTTGAATTAAAAAAAAAAAATCCCACAAGGACTCAGAGGCAAAAAATGTACAAATCAATTTTCACTGCAAAGTAAAGGAGCTGTTACAGTGGAGGATTACTGGACTGAATGTCAATATTATGACATAGTATGAGTGTGTTTCGTGTTTGGTAATTGCAATCATTGCTGCATTTGTTGTGGTCATCCATTTACAATGCTTGGTGTCAGTTTATTTATCTCTTGTAAAAATCAAATACAGTGTGTGTGTGTGAAAAAAAAAAGGGAAAAGACTCAAATCAACAGAATTAGAAATGAAAAAGGAGAAAAAATGACTGACACGGCAGAAATACAAAGGATCATGAGAGATTACTACAAGCAGTGATATGCCAATAAAATGGACAACCTGGAAGAAATGGACAAATTCCTAGAAAAACACAACCTTCCAAGTCTGAACCAGGAAGAAATAGAAAACATAAACAGACAATTCACAAGCACTGAAATGGAAAGTGTGGTTCAAAATCTTCCAACAAACAAAAGCCCAGGACAAGATGGCTCGACAGGCAAATTCTATCAAACCTTTAGAGAAGAGCTAACACCTATCCTTCTGAAACCCTTCCAAAATATAGCAGAGAGAGGAACACTCTCAAACTCATTCTACGAGGCCACCATCACCTTGATATCAAAACCAGACAAAGATGTCACAAAAAAAGAATACTACAGGTCAATATCACTGATGAACATAGATGCAAAAATCCTCAACAAAATACTAGCAAACAGAATCCAACAGCACATTAAAAGGATCATACACAATGATCAAGTGGGATTTATCCCAGGAATGCATGGATTCTTCAATATACACAAATCAATCAATGTGATAAACCATATAAATAAATTGAAGAATAAAAACCATATGAACATCTCAGTAGATGCAGAAAAAGCTTTCAACAAAGTTCAACACCCATTTCTGATTTTGAAAAACTCCCCAGAAGGTAGGCATAGAAGGAACTTACCTCAACATAATAAAGGCCATATATGACAAACCCACAGCCAACATCATTCTCAATGGTGAAAAACTGAAACCATTTCCACTAAGATCAGGAACAAGACAAGGTTGCCCACTCTCAACACACAGCTTTGGAATTTTTAGCCACAGCAATCAGAGAAGAAAAAGAAAAAGAAATAAAAGGACTCCAAATCAGAAAAGAAGAAGTAAAACTGTCACTGCTTGCAGATGACATGATACTATACATAGAGAATCCTAAAGATGCTACCAGAAAACTACTAGAGCTAAGCAATGAATTTGGTAAAGTAGCAGGATACAAAATTAATGCACAGAAATCTCTTGCATTCCTATGCACTAATGATGAAAAATCTGACAGAGAAATTAAGGAAACACTCCCATTTACCACTGCAACAAAAAGAATAAAATACCTAGGCATAAACCTACCTAAAGAGACAAAAGGCCTGTATGCAGAAAACTATAAGACACTGATGAAAGAAATTAAAGATGATACAAACAGATGGAGAGATATACCATGATCTTGGATTGGAAGAATCAACATTGTGAAAATGACTCTACTACCCAAAGCAATCTACCGATTCAATGCAATCCCTATCAGACTACCAATGGCATTTTTCACAGAACTAGAACAAAAACTTTCACAATTTGCATGGAAACACAAAAGACCCCTAATAGCTAAAGCAATCTTGAGAAAGAAAAATGGAGCTGGAGGAATCAGGCTCCATGGCTTCCAACTATACTACAAAGCTACAGTAATCAAGACAGTAGCTTTGGCACAAAAACAGAAATATAGATCAATGGAACAGGATAGAAAGCCCACAGGTAAACCCACATACATATAGTCACCTTATCTTTGATAAAGGAAGCAAGAATATACAATGGAGAAAAGACAGCCTCTTCAATAAGTGGTGCTGGCAAAACTGGACAGCTACATGTAAAAGAATGAAATTAGAACACTCCCTAACACCATACACAAAAATAAACTCAAAATGGATTAAAGATCTAAACGTAAGGCCAGGCACTGTAAAACTCTTAGAGGAAAACATAGGCAGAACACTGTATGACATAAATCACAGCAAGATCCCTTTTGATGGACCTCCTAAAGAAATGGACATAAAAACAAAAATAAACAAATGGGACCTAATGAAATTTACAAAACCTTTTGCACAGCAAAGGAAACCATAAACAAGATGAAAAGACAACCCTCAGAATCGGAGGAAATATTTGCAAACGAAGCAACTGACAACGGATTAAACTCCAAAATATACAGGCAGCTCATGCAGCTCAGTTTCAAAAAAACCAACAACCCAATCCAAACATGGGCAGAAGACCTAAATAGACATTTCTCCAAGGAAGATATACAGATTGGCAACAAACACATGAAAGTATGCTCAACATCACTAATCATTAGAGAAATGCAGATCAAAACCACAATGAGGTATCACCTCACCCCAGTCAGAATGGCCATCATAAAAAAATCTACAAACAATAAATGCTGGAGAGGTGTGGAGAAAAGGGAGCCCTCTTGCACTGCTGGTGGGAATGTAAATTGATACAGCCACTATGGAGAACAGTATGGAGAGTCCTTTAAAAATTAAAAATAGAACTACCATATGACCCAGCCATCCCATTACTGGGCCTATACCCTGAGAAAACCATAATTCAAAAAGAGTCACGTACCACAATGCTCTATTTATAATAGCCAGGACATGGAAGCAACCTAAGTGTCCATCAACAGACGAATGGATAAAGAAGATGTGGCACATATATACAGTGGAATATTACTCAGCCATAAAAAGAAATGAAATTGAGTTATTTGTAGTGAGGTAGATGGACCTAGAGACTGTCATACAGAGTGAAGTAAGTCAGAAAGAGAAAAACAAATGTCGCATTCTAACACATATATATGGGATCTTAAAAAAAAAAAAAAAAAGGTTCTGACGAACCTAGGGGCAGGACAGGAATAAAGACACAGACGTAGACAATGGACTTGAGGACACAGGGAAGGGGAAGGGGAAGCTGGGACGAAGTGAGAGAGTGGCATGGACATATATACACTACCAAATGTAAAACAGATAGCTAGTGGGAAGCAGCCACATAGCACAAGGAGATCAGCTTGGTGCTTTGTGACCACCTAGAGGGGTGGCATACGGAAGTTGGGAGGGAGACGCAAGAGGGAGGAGATATGGGGATATATGTTTATGTATAGCTGATTCACTTTGTTATACCGCAGAAACTAACACACCATTGTAAAGCAATTACACTCCAATAAAGATTTTTTTTAAAAAAAAGCAAATTCGTTCAGGATAAAATGCTTTAGGATCCCATTTTTACTGGAAAATTTTGCTTGGCTGTCCAAAATGTTAAAGTGGGCAATACTTTTCCAAGAACTCCCATAATAATTATTAGATTATAATTTCCACCATCCATAAGTTTAATTAGGCTGCATAAGTAAGTTTGTCTTTTATAGGCTTGCATTGGCTTTAATTCTCAAATTTATTTTGGAAAATAAAGGCTGTATTGAATAATTTGACTTTCACCATGAAACGAATATGACAATGATTCCACTTCAACAGCATTTGGAATTAGTATTTAAATCAAACTGTCTATTTTCTCATTACCTAAGATAGTCCCGTTCTCTCAAAAGCATGAGAAAACTTTGGAAGGGAAGTGATTCTTAAGAATAAGAAATGAAAAAAAAGAGAGGATTGGAATAGTGAGAGTTTTTAAGTGGAGGGATTCAAGAAATTAGGAAGAGTATTAGAAGGTCATATTTTACTTATATATCAATATATGTTAATACATAACAACCTTAGTTTTGATACATAAATTTAAAACTTTTTAAAATTGTCTTTTAGGGTGACTGGCCATCCCAATTTTCTGAATGTTTGGTTTCAGCACTTGAAGTTCTGGCAAATTCCTCAGTCCTCAGACAACTGGGATGATTAATCATCCTGCTTTTAATTCACCTGGTGCAAAACCTCTATACTTTATCGTTTTTCCTTCAAACACAGAAAATACAACGTGCATACCTGAAATCTCTGGGGGCTCTGGATTTTGAGGACAGTCCTCTCCCACTGATTTTGGAGCCCAGCCGTGCTTTGCCATAAATGCCGTGTAGGACCACCACAGGTAGTTTGAAAGCCAACTGTTAATTTGCCATTCATCTGGCTGGAGAAGTAATAAAATGTAATCTGTGAAAAATAATGAATGTCCAAATAATTATAATAAAGAAGTTCCCAAATGTGGAAAGTAATTCAAATGCTGTGTGCTTTCAAATACCTGACAAGCATGTTGGTTATTTGTGGAAAGAAAAACTCTGCTTCGTAAGTTTGAGGAAGGAGAATCCACGTTAGAGACCAATGAGAGGAAGTGAGCTGTTAAAAACAAGGGTCAGTGTGTTAGATGCAGAGCCATCACTGGTAAACTTATTTAATACACCAGGCAATAATTCAGGCCTATATCCACATTGGGTCAATATATTTTTGTTTAAAGAATGAAATATATAACCGTACCATTTATTTTTGCAAATGGTCTGGCTGATATTGTTACTTCAATATATTCCCCAGTAAAATAACTAATTGTGAGTATACTCCCTAAAACACTGTTATGGGCTGTAGTCCATGACCAAATTCATCTCATAACTTAGAAAGTTATAACCCAGCAAAGATGATATCCAGGGAAAACATTATACTGGGACTGCCCACCAAAATAAGTAATTCAATGAAGAATTCAAAAGAGATCCTATTTTGTTGTGTTTTTCTCCGGAATTGGATCAAATAGTCCCAGCTTTTGCCAGGATTATGGAAAACGATACTGAGTCCCGATGCTCTTCTGTATGCTGCAGTACAGACCATGCCGGTCAACTTACTATTTAGAAGCCTATAAAATAAATGTGGAACATTCCCTTGGCTTTCATAGATTTTTTGCAATGCTTGACAAGGTTATAGTGTATAATATGGGAACCACTGTTTCCTGCTCATCTATTTGGTATGCCACTATTTGTCAAAAAGAATGAAAAAATGATGTTGATGATGATTATGATGGCATACCTACCCAAATTATTCAGTGGTATTTAAAAGCTGTCTTGGAAATCAAATTTTATTGTCACATCATTGAGAGAATCAATAGTAAAATTATGAAACCTAAAAAACCTCTTCTTCCTTACAGCTATTCCAAAATTGTACCCTAATGAAGCAGAAAAGAACATTAATGATTGCATATAACATAGTCATAAGCATAACTGAAGTCCCTGCAATAACAGAAAATTGTTCTCAGAATGTACTACCTGGAATAATTTTATAAATATAATTTAGATGAAGAGCTGGTATCATGGTGATACAAGTGGACAACCATTAGTTTGCTCTTGCTTCATATTCAGCAGGGAAAGCAAATGCTAAGCAAGTGAATAATCAAACGAGCATAATAAGCCATATGGATTTATTGTTTGCAGTTTAAATACAATTATTTGCAATACAAATGGTAATAGTATTCAACAGGCCTTCAATTACTGTTTATAAATACTCAGCTACTAAAAAGCATTTGTGATATATACATACAGTAAAAATTATTTTCATTTGTCAAGGAAATCACTTAAATTAACCATATTTATTTTTGAAAGTTTGGTCTTAAAAATCAGATTGATACATTAAGCTATTAAATAATAGAACAGCATTTTCAATAAAATAATAAATTATATGAATATTTAAGCTAGGTGTTTTATAAATACAAACTATGTCATCTGGCACATTTTATGACACTGTAAATTATTCTGTATTTTGTCAAAAATTAAATGAGGTTAACCTTCAGGTTATCATAAAAAGTAAAGTTTTAAATTCAGAAACAACTTGAGATCCTTTAGCATTTGTTCTAGTAATAAGATTTCTTTTCATGGGGTAAAAAAGTATTCAAAATGCACCCAACAGCAATACTTGTTTTTTTTGTTTTTTATTTATTTATTTTTTTAAATTCCAATTTAGTGACAACAGCATTCTTTCAAATGCACACTCAATTTTACCTTGCTCCCTATGAGTACAGAAGTTCTTTAATTCACAGTTGGAAATGTTCCTTAGAGAACATCATCTTATAGAAAGTTATCTTGCTTTCCCTAGGACTTTAGTTATCAGGTCTATGAGTATAAAAGAAAGAAGCAGATCCTTGGCAGCATAAATTTTTCCCTCATGCCCATTCCCTCATCTGATATCCTCTCCTACTGCTGGCTCTAAGCATCAAGAAGAGACTTTCAAAGCTGATAAAAAAAAAACAAAAAAAGGTATTCAATATTCTCTCCACACACCCCTCTTAGTCCTTGAGGGAGCCTAGTAACATCATACCACACATACACACAACACCATCCTCATCACATGTCTCCTATTAATCTGTACTATATTCATTTCAGTTTGTTCATATGATTCATAAATTCCCATTTTATTCCTGCATCAATAAAAGCAACTGCATAGCCTATCTTTGAAACAGATTTAAAACCACCTTGTGGTGAAGTCGTTAATTATTAAAGCTACAAAATAAGAATTATTAAAATTACAAAGTAAGACAGGATGATTTCATTTATAATCTTAAATGTTCATGTTAAAGGGCTTTTTCTTCTTAGTAGCTGGGTGCATGTAGGAGTAAAACCCCAGAAGTATATTAAATATGAAAGCAACAAAAACCATGAATCAAGTTTTGAGGGCTAATTCAATAACTTTGGCAGTGAATTCCACCAACCTTGATCCTTAGAAAAGATAAGGTAGAATTTTCAGTCTCACTTTCTTCAACTACTGATAGGCAGTCTTGCCTTTCCTCCATTTCCCAAGTTCTAAGTGATTAATGCGAATGAATGTAAGCAGGAGAAACAGAAATCCTATTGCATGCTGTAGAGTAACCAATGGGCTCAAAGGAACTCGAAAAACTGAGTATTTTAACAGTAAGATAATATCCAAAAAAATCAGGCTGCAGGAATGGATCATTGTGACAAGATCCAAGGCCTGAAGCAAAGGTTAAAATGTCAAAACTTCTGGAACAGGAAAAGTGTGTTCATTTGTGACAGAAATATGGCTCAGTTCAGATAACAGAGGTTAAATAACAGTCTTAGATACAAACTCCTTCAAGTTGGTAATTTCTATTTACTAAATTCCATTTTTATTGAATCATAAAGTTTTGCCTCATTCCTGTTCATTAAACTAACAAGTTTGACATAAGCACATAATATTTGTTAAAACTGTATCAAAGGATACCCTCAAATAGTAATCCCCTATAATTGCTAGCAATGTGTAAATAAATGCTGCCATACACATTTAAGTCTGCTTCAGTGATAAAGGGCTAGGTGAATCACTTTAGGGAATCATAAAATATGCAATAAAAATGAGAGTGATATTAATAAAAATGTCAATGTAAAGACCTCTGAAATTTTTCTCCTCAATAAAAGCAATGAAAATATTGGCAAAAATGGCCACAGTAAAGCTTACGGCAAACTGGAGACCTTTTATTCAATAAATAACTGAATCTCAGTAAAAACAGTAAATTTTAGGGGGGGTTTTCTTTTCCTTTTTTTTTTTTTTAACTTGGCCCTATTCCCACCACTCTCCAGCTCCACAGCAACTATAAAAAATGGCAGCCCACGTTCCTGGTGCAGCATGGCAACCACAGAAATGAGCAGAATAGAGTTAAAACTCTTTCAAACCTCATTACCAAATAATTATCAAATAATTATCATTATTTGATATGTCTGGTGTTTCCTGAAAGACACCACTTATAAGGCTGTATGAAATTGCCCAGTGCAAACAGACTCTTTACAGTAGGCATGTGTTGAAAACAATTACTGCAAGTGTTTTAACTTTACTGTTGCTTGGTGCAGTACATAACATATGGGGCCAACAACAGACTAACCAAAAGCTTAAAGCAAAACTGGAAACTGAAATGTCCCATAGGAGCTTTGAAATGCTCCAACATCTTCCCGCAAACCTATAGAGACACGTGCATGCATAGGGCTGTACACATGTTCTGGAAAGACCTGAAAAGGCCCTAAGCTCTCATCTCTGGCTGACTTTGAGGCTCTCTTAAGGTAGGAAGTGAAGAATAAGACAGAGATATCAACTGCCTAGGTAAGTATTGAAGATACACCACAATAGAGTCCTTCAACAAACACTGGGAAATTTACTGGTTCCAGGCATTTAAGAAACTCTCTTTCCAGCTGACCACTTAGCTGACCAAGCAGAGAATTCAATGGACACACATGACAGGAATAAAGACTTTACAGAATTATTCCAGGAAAGTCACTAAAGTAAAAAACAACAAATACAACAAACTACAACAAACTGTAAAAGTGAAGGAAAAAGATTTCCATGCTTGCCACATTATATTGTTGTAGATGTCCATGTTTCAAAAGAAATTGTGAGAAATGCAAAGAAACAAAAAAATGTGACTCATACAAAGGAAAAAAACAATGAAACAAAAGTGTCTCTGAGAAAGCCCAGACATTGGACCTACTGAAAAAAAGACTTTAAATCAGCTATTTAAAATATTTCAAAGAGCTAAAGGAAACCATGTCTAAAGAACTAAGAAACCATGAGAATGATATCTTACAAAGTAGAGACTATCAGTAAAGATATATAAATTATAAAATCAATAACTAATCACTATAATTGATTGTTATACTTGATAAAAATCAAACTCAAAATTCAGTGTTGATGGGCACGCAATATATTAAGATGCAATTTGTGGCAATAACAGCATAAAGGTGGGGAGAATAGAGCTAGGTAGGACAAATTTCTTAAATACTATTGCAATTAAATTGTACTAATCCAACACAGATTGTTGTAATCCCTAAAGCATCCAGTAAACTAGTTCAAAATATTATATATATACATGCAATATATAATACATATAGAAAATATATATGTAACAGAGAAGAAAACAGTAATGGAGGAACAGAGTAACAAGAAAGACATAGACAGAAAACAAATAGCAGATAGCAGGTGTAAATCCTATCTTATCAGTAATTATGTTATATGTAAATGGATTAAAGTCTCCAATCAAAAGTCTGAGGTTGATATATTATATAAAAACATAAGCCAACAATTCAACTACAAAAAAAAAGGCTGAAAATAAAAAAATATAAAAAATATACAAACAACTAAAAGAGAGCTGGAAATTCAAAAAACATATTTTAATGCACAATAAAAATGTTATTAGAGACATAAAAGAACAATTTATAATGAGAAAAGAATCAACCCATCAAACAAATAACAATTATAAATATATATGCACCTAAAAACAGAGCCCCAAAATATAAGAAACAAAAACTAATAGAATCAAAGTGAAAACAGAGAATTCAACAATAATAGTTGGAAACTTCAACACCCCATTTTTCAGAATGAATAGAACAATTAGACAGAAGATCAGTAAGGGTATAGAAGACTTGAGCAACACTATAAACCAATTAGACCTAACAGACACATGTGGACCTCTATCCAACAGCAGCAAAATGCATATGCTTCTATTGTGCACACAAAATGTTCTCCAGGAAAGACCTTATTTTAGGCCACAAAACAAGTCTCAATACATTTAAGAGGATGTTAATCATACAAGTATGTTCTACAGCTACAATGGAGTGATTTGAGTCAAGAGCAGAAAGAAATGCAGGAAATTTGCAAACATGTAGACATTAAATAACACACTCCTAATGGGTCAAAGGTGAAAATCAGAAGAGAAATTAGAAAATACTTGAGATGAATAACTAATTTAACTGCATCTCATGCATTTTGAAGCATTGTGAAAACACAATATACCAAAATGCATGAGATGCAGTCAAATTTGTGCTTAGAAATAAATTTACAGCTATATATTATTAAATTTAAAAAAAAGCTTTAAAATCAACAATCTAAACTTTCACCTTACAAAGCTGGAAGAAGAGCAAACTAAACCCAAAGCAAGTAGTAGAAGAAAATAGTAAATATTAGAGCATAAATAAATCAAATAGAGAATAGACAACCAATAGAATAAAATTAAATAAACCAAAAGTTGGTTTTTGGAAAGATCAACAAAATTAACAAATCTTTCACTAGACTGACCAATAAAAAAAAGAAGACAACTCAATTTACTGAATGAATAGTGAAACAAGGGTCAGAACTACCAACTTTATAGAAATAAAAAGAATTATAAGGAAATATTATCAACAAATGCAGGCTAACAAATTAGATACCTTGATAATATGAAAAAAATCCTAGCAAGACACAAAAACTGATTCAGGACCAAAACTGACTCTAGTAGAGATAGAAAATCTGAATAGATAACAAAAGAATGAATCAGTAACCAAAAAGCTCCCCACAAAGAAATTCTCAGTCACAGAAGGATGAACTAGTGAATTCTATAAAACATTTAGAGAATTAACACTAACTTCACCAACTCTTGCACAAATTATAAGAGGAAAGATTTCCCGACTCATTCTGTGAGGCCATTATTTCCTTGATACCAAAACCTGGCAAACATATCACAAACATATCAAAAAAAAGAAAATTATAGACCAATATCCCTGATTAACATACATGTAAAAATACTAAACAAAATACTGGAAAGCCTCATCAAGCAAGACATAAAGATATAAAAAGGATTATTCACCAGAACCGAGTGGAATTTATCCCAGGAATGCAAATTTGGTTGAACATATGAAAACCAATCACTATATGAAAACTAATCACTATAAAACACCATATAAATAAAGGCCCAAAATGACATGATCATCTCAATAGATGCAGAAAACACATTTGACAAAATCTAACACTTTCTCGGGATAAAAAACACTTCATATATTAGTCAGAGACGTGAACATGCTTACCTGATAAATGACATCTACAAAAAACCCTCAGCTAACATCAAACCTGATGGTAAAAGTTTAAAAAGTTTTCCACTAATGGAAATAAGGATATCTGCTATCACCAATTCTATTCAACATTGCACCCAAGTTTCTAGGTGGGCAATTAGACAAGGAAATGAAATAAAGGGCAGTCAGAAAGGAAACAGAAAGTAAAACTCTCTCTATTTGCAAATGACATGGTCTTGTACATAGAAGGTCCTAAGGAACCATGCAATTACATCAGCCCATTTGAACAGTCGATGATAATCTTCCCATGTTAAGATCAGCTAATTGGTAACTTTAATTACAACTGCAAGTCCTTTGATAGAAGTACTTAGATTAGTGTTTGAATAACCAGGGGATGAGAATCTTGGGGGGACATCTTTAGAAATCTGCCTACTACAATCAGTAGTCACTAATTTGGTTCCCTTGTTCCATTTGCTATGCTATAAGGTACTGACCAAAATCTATGAGGCCTAAAGCAGTTATGTTCCTACAAGTTCTCCCTTTACTGATTCGGTTGTAGGACACTGAATCAGCATAACTAATCATCAGAGTTGCGAGACTTCATTTGCAGAGAACTAAAATCTTCTGGGTCCTTTCCAACCACTTTAATTGGTAAAAGTCCCTGCCCACTTTCATTTGGCAGAATCTCAGTCTACTGACCATTTGGCTGATTCAAAAGGTACATTCTTTGAAATTTGGATCATATTTATTTCAATATACATTTATTTTATTTTATGTATTTCTGTTCAGTGTGGATTCAGTATAAGGCTGAATTAATTTGAATTAATACTCATATAAATTTAACAAATAAGTCACCTGCCTGTAAAGATAAAATTTCTGCCAAAAGGAAAGCAAATGATATAAAGGAAAAAATTCTATGTCTACAGAGAAATTGTAGCACATATTATTTTTTTGGCTCTAATTAGTGAAATAATATCATTTACTTTAAGATAGCTTAACTACTAATTTATGTGGAGTAATTTCATTGATGTCATATCAGTTAATTCAAATAATCATCTGGGTTGTCAATTATGATTCCCTGACTGATATATTACCTGAATTTGAAATAAAAGGAATGAGGAAATAAACAAATATATTATCCAATAAAAAATAAGCATCACATTTATAGAAGAATTATGTAAACCTCATGTAGCTTATTTTAAATGCACACACATGCAGGCACACATCAAGAACCCTGATATCATGAACCTCGCAATCAAATAATTTGTGGGAAAGAAAAACAAAAACGGAAGCTCTCTGCAAAACACTACTTGAGGCAGAATGAATTATGAAGTACCAAACGTGTATGCCTTTGAAATTAATTACGTGGTGTGGCTGAGGATTTGCATTATCCATCAACCCTCTCGTTTCCACTGCCTGATTGGACAGTATTGGTAATTATTGGTAATAGGACCATCAGCTGTGAAGGAGTTTGGGTAGAGAAGGGAAAAGAGGGAAGGAAATGGTACTGATGAGCAAAATCAGTAACCTTTGGGTGACATAATTCCTGACATTCCCAAATACACTTTTGGCCTAATCTTCATTTCCAGAGACAGTATCCTCTAGCCATAGCAGACTGCTATATCATTGCCTGGGCACACCAAGTAACGCTATATAGTCCTTATGTGGTTCTTTCAGTTTGAAATATTTCTTTTACTTCCTTGTCCATTGAAATATCACTCATCTTTCAAGTCCTTTCTCAAATGCCCTTCTCCTTTCCAGTGTCAGAATTTGCCTATAGCCACAGAGCAATCTGCTCAGACTAATATTACAGTACTTTTCAAATTTCTCCCTGTATTAAAATTAACTGGGTTATTCTTGAGAATGCTTTCCAAAGAGATCATAAACACTCTAATATGCAACATGTATCTTAAAAGTCTTTATAACATTCACAGCCTTTATCATGATGCCTTACACACACTGGGCTTAATAAGAGCTTTTGAACTGAAATTAACAATTGATAACAACATATAAAAATATATGTTCATAAACGTAATAAATTTTTCATCATTAATTAATTTTTACTTTTAAGCTAGTGTAACTACAATATTAAAGATGCACAAGTGGAAAAATACACTGTATACCCACTTAATGAACACAATTCTTATTTTTATTTTTATTATAAGAAACAGGCTTAACTACTGTAACAAAATCTCTTCCATAATTGAAAATTCAGATGAATTTTTAAATAACAGTGTAATGAAGTTGATTTCTTTGCAAAATCAGAGTATAGATCAAAGTAAGCTTCACCTATGTTTGCTACAAAAATGAATTGAATACTGACCGCTAAAATTAAGATTATAACTTATCTGTTAGTGGAGGAATTTTATCCTTTACTTATGTATCTCCATTGCATATTGTCAGATGCAAAAATGCTCAATTAATGTTTATTGAACAGACTAATGGACAGCAAACTATGACCTGCAGACAAATCTCACCTTCCACCTGATTTTGCATGGCCTGAGAGCTCAGGATTTTTACACTTTTAAGTGGTTAAAAAAAATTCAAAAGAATAGTATTTTATGACATGTGAAAGTTATATGAATTATAAATTCCAGTGTCCATCAGTAAAGTTTTATTATAAAATAGTCATGCTTTATCTTTAAGTATTGTTTATGGCAACTTTTGCAGTATAGTGGCAGAGTTGAGTAGTTGGGACACAGACTGTATACCCTAAAAAGCCACAATTATTTACTATCTGGCTCTTTAAAAAAAATATGCAGATCCCTGGAATAGAACATTAATGTTCAGGTTAATGTCTCCATTACTAAATTGCAGCTTCACTGGGGACAAGATCTGTGTTCTTGTTCACTATTATAGCTACACATACACAATGTGTGGAATAATATATATGCCCAATAAAAAGTTTTTAAATTAATATATAAAATAATAAACATTACTTTTTCACTAACATCAAAATAAATGGATATTAAGACTATAAAGGCTATAAAAACTTGATCTAGAGAGTGAGAATATGAGACTTTTCTATTTTTTGTCTTTTGCTGTTTCTTATTAATAAAAGAATCTAAATCACTGTCTAAATAACACAGCCTGCCAAGTATTGAGAAATAGATTATGGTTCCTAGTGCCCTTCAGAAAGGGCAGCATAGATCAGTTTAGGACATCCTGGTGTTAGAAAACCCAGTGATGAATATAATGCTTATATTAAAAAAACAAGGAAAACCTAAAAGCTTTGGCCTGAGGTTAAGCTACCACTGCAGCTAAAACACTGATAGAAAGGTTGCTATTTCCTTAGCCTGAAGAATCAGGTAAAGAAGCCAGGGACATGCAGGTCCGCCATAAATAAAGGGCAGAATTCTAGAAAGAAAAGAGCCAGAAAAAGGGGTGACCCATGTTCTATGAATAAACTCTACCCAAATCTCTGCCTAAAACTGAAGCATGAATGTGCAGGGAACACTTCTAGTAACTAAAGCTAAAAGAGCTGAATTGATATTTGAACTACTGAATTGATATCTAAACTACAGAACAGAATTCTCAATTTGAGTCTAAGCAAGCTAATCATCTACTTAAATGAAATCAATCATAAATACTCTCAATGAATATAACAGACTCCAGAAACTCTACAGTAGTAAATTTACAATGTCATAGATATGATCCAAAATTATTTGACAGAAAAAGGACCAGGAAAATATGACCATGCCATGGGAAAAGACAGTCAACAGAGGTCAATTCTGAGATGAAGGAGACAAGGATTTTAAAATTACAATTATACTGATGCTCAGTGAAGGACAATACACTCATAATGCATGAAAGGATAAGAAATCTTAGTAGAGAAATTAACACAATTTAAAAGCAAACAAATGAAAATTTTTATAGAATATCTGATATTTTTTAAAAGATCATTGGATAGGCTTATAAGCATATTAAAGATGACACAGAAAAAAATCACAGAACTTGAAAATAAATCAATTGAAATTATTCAACGTGAAAAAAGAGAAAACAATCAAAATGTATAAGACCCTCAATAACAATATGTTAGACATGTTGTCTAACATCATGATGATTGAAGTCCAAGAAGGAGAGGAGAGAAAGAATGAGATGGAAAAATATATCTGAATAAATAAGGGGAGAAGACTTTCCAAAACTGGTGGAAAAACAATTTAAAATTCATGAAGCTTATTTAACCTGATTAGGACTTTTAAAATCTCATGCCTAGGCACATTATAGCCAATTGATTAAAACCAACATAAAAGATCTTGATAGCACTAAGAAAAACAAAGCTATATTAAATATAGCAAAACAATCATTTTAATAACTGTGAATGTCACATCAGGGAATAGGGAGGCCAGAAAACAGGGAAAGAATATCTTTAAAGCACTAGAAGAAAAATATGTCCATGAACAATTCTATATCTAATGAGAATATATTTCAAGAATAAAGGGAAAATAAAGACATTTTCAGTAAAGGAAAACTAACAATTTATCATCAGCAGAACTGGACTACAAGAAACACTAAAGGAAATTCTTTATGCTGAAGAGAAATGATACTAGAGACAAACTCAGATAGTCAGAAGAAATGGAGATTATTGCAAGTAATGAATATGATAAAAGAATATTTTTCTCTTAATTTATTTTTAATAATATTTAAAGAAAAATAGCATTGACTTGTAAGATTTATAACTTACATATTATAGATTATTGATGTAACACATGGGATCACTGTAAAGTAAAGGACAACGAGAAAGGGATAAATGACCTATGCTTTTCTCAATTTTCTACATTATATTTTACAATATCAATTTTAAGTATACTATAAAGAGTTAAGAGTATATGCCATAATCCCTAGAGTTACCACAAAATTAAATGTTAAGACATACATCTAAAAAGCCAATTAAAACAGGATGTTTTAAAATATTCAAATAATCCCAAAGAAGGCAGAGAAGGAGACCAGAAGGATCAAAAACAGAATGTTCAAACAGAAGACAAATAATAAAATGTTGAGATAAATCTAACAATACCAATTATTACATTAAATTAAATGGATTAAACATTCCAATGAAATGAATTATCATAATGGATACAAAAACAAGATTCAACTATATGCTGTCTCCCAGAGACAAACTTTAAGTATAAAGACACAGACAGGTTGAAAACAAACAATAGGAAAAAATATCTCGTAAAAACAACATAGGAAAAGACAGATGACTTGCACACTATTTTATCACCTTAACCTAATTGATAGTTATAGACCCCTATACCCAATAATTGCAGAATACACATTCTTTTCTAATTCACCTGGTATTTTCACCTAGACAGATTATATGCTGTATCATAAACTAAGTCTCAAAATATTTTAAAAGATTGAAATAAAAGAATGTATTAACCAAAAGGTAATTAAAATTAGAAGTCAATAATAGTTTGTCAAAACCCCACAAACATAATATTTGGAGATTCAACAGCACACTTCTAAATAATCCATGGACCAAAGAATAAGTTACAAAGGAAATTAGAAAATGTTTTAACTGAATAGTATATATCAAAACTGGTGAACCAAAATTTCCACATCAGGAAATAAGAAAAAAAAAGAAAAATAAATAAAAGGAAAATCCTAGGTAGAAGAGAAGAAGAGAGGAGATAAAACACAAATAATCAACAGCAGGAATAAGGGGGGTTGTTGCTATACATTCTACAGACATTGAAAGGATAACTGACTCTTAACAACAACTTCATGCCAACAAATTTGACACAGTAAAAATAGAAAAAGTGGATTTCATAAAATTAAAGACTTCTCACTAAAAATATCAATAAGAAGATTAATATACATTCCACAGACTTGGAGAAAATATTTGTAAGCATAAATCTAGAAAGAATGGGAAGCCAAGATACATAAAAACTGGTACAAGGAACTCTCATTTATTGCTGATGGGAATGCAAAATGGTACAGCCAATTTAGAAGACTGTTTGGCAGTTTCTTATAAAACTAAGCATACTCTCACCATAGAATCAAGCAGTCATGTTCCTTGGTATTTATACAAAGGAGATGAAAACTTACGTGCACACAAAAACCAGCAGCTGGATGTTTATGGTAGCTTTATTCATAATTGCCAAAATGTGGAAACAACCAAGACGCCCTTCAGCAGGTGAATGGGTAAACTACTGTACATCCAGACAGTGGAATATTATTCACCACTAAAAAGAAATGATCTATCAAGCCATGAAAAGACATGGATGAAACTTAAATGCATATCAATACATGTCATTATACATTTGTCCAAATCCATAGAGTGTACAACGCCAAGAGTGAACCCTAATATAAACTACGGACGTTGCGTGAAAATGATGTGTCCATGTTGGTTCATTGATAGTAACAAATGTACCACTCTGGTGAGGAAGTTTTGTAGTGGGGGGAGGCTGTGTGTATGTGGGACCATGGGGTGTACAGGAAATCTGTGATGTCTATTCAATTTTGCCGTGAATGTACTCCAAAATTAGAGCCTATTTTAAAAATTACAACTCATTCATAAAAAACAAGTAGCCCAATAAAAATTAAGCAAAATATGAGTGGAAAATTTACAAAAGAAGATATATTAATAGCCAATAAGCTCATGCAAAAGAGACCAATATCAACAGTCATCAGGAAAATTCAAATTCAAACCACGGTGAGATACCACCACATACCTAGCAGAATGATCAAATGAAACTAGTAAATAGAAAATATTAACAAAGGTGTAGAACAACAGGAAGTCTCATAGATTGTGGTAGGAGTGTGAAATTGTACAGCTACCTTAGAAAAAGCTCCGGCAGTTCTCATAAAACTAAACATCCATTGACGCAGCATTTCAGTTCTAGGTATTTACCAAAGAGAGTTAAAAACATATATTCACAATGACTTGTACAAAAACGTTCATAGCAGCTGTATTCATAATAGCCCAAAACAGGAAGAAAACACAGGTGTCCATCAATAGGAGAACGGACAAGTAAATTTATTCAATTGCAAACTGCTCAGCAATAAAAATGAAAGAACTCATGTTACATGCTACAAGCTGGATGAATCTGAGAGCAAAGTGAGAAAAGCCTTACACAAAAGGGCATATAATGCACTAGTTCATTTATACGAAGTTCTAGAATAGGCAAAGCTAATCTATGGAGGAGGAAAAGGGATTAAAGCAGTGATTATTTTGGGAGCAGAGGATGGGAGTTAAGGACTGCTAGGAAGGGACCTGAGGGAACTCTCTGGTGTGACAGTAATGTTTCACATTTTGTTAGGGGTTTGAGTTGCACAGGTGAATGCATTTGTCAGAACTTATCCAATAGTATTGATACACTTAAATTGGTATTTTCATATAATGTAAGTTTTACTTCAAAGGGAGAAAAAAAAAAAAAAAAAAAGAACTGTAATGAATACCTAACTCCAGCACAAGGACAAACTTTTTTTTTTCTTAAGGGACCAAATAGTTTAGGCTTTGTCGACATATGGTCTCTGTCACAACCACTCAACTCCAAGACTGTAGTACAAAAGCAGCCACAGACAATTTGTGAATGAATGGGCATGGCTGTGTTCCAATAGAACTGTATTTACAAAAATAGGAAAATGACCCACAGGACATGGTTTGTTGATCTCTACGTCTAGTTAATGATACCATGTTGCCGTATTTGCAGTAAAGTTTTTCCTGCAACTTTCTCTGAATGCATAGAAAATATGACAGATTGATGGATGGAGAAAGGGATGGGTGGATGGATAGATATTGAAAAACAAACATAGAATAGTAATTTTAATTATATAACCTAAGTGGTAGGTATATGGTTAGTCACAGTAAGTTTTTTCAAACTTTTTCACCTTCTTGAAAATTTTTATAATAAACTCTTGTGGGGGGGACATACAAATAAAAAATAAGTGGGTTCATAGATCCTGTTCATAGCTTACTAGGCAAAATGGAGCTAATATGGCCATAAATTAAGAAACACAGTGTAGATGAAACTTTCAAAGCTATTATGTGCTGCCCAACAATCCCACATGACCAAAGAAATGCCCCAGAAATGGGTCCTGCAGGTGTGTCTGTGGAGAATAGCAAAGGACCTCCAGTCCTAGACTATTATCATCATACCTCCCTAGAACAAAATAAAAAGACTGGATGCTGTTTAATAGTGTGTGTGTTTCATAATATAATATATGGGTTTTAGACCCAATTTAGCCATTGGGTAAAATAACAAAAGTTCTCATAATCCCATTTAAACCTAATTTTAAAAACCCAAATAAGAAAAATAATCTGTGGTATAAAAGGAAATATTAACTTTCCAAATAAATTCTTTTTATCTTTGATAACCTACACAGTTTAGGTTTACAGAGAACTATACATTTTAAAAACCTCACATATCACCTTTACCATGAGCTGAATTCTAGAATTATTTAAAACTCTTTATTTTTATAAGAATTAAGAAAAACTCATATTTTATAAGAAAAACTTTTATATTCTTATAAGAAAAACTATTATATTCCATTCTTTTAAAAAAGTTTTACTGGGCTTCCCTGGTGGCGCAGTTGTTGAGAGTCTGCCTGCCAATGCAGGGGACACGGGTTCGAGCCCTGGTCTGGGAAGATCCCACATGCCGCGGAGCGACTAGGCCCGTGAGCCACAACTACTGAGCCTGCGCGTCTGGAGCCTGTGCTCCGCAGCAAGAGAGGCCGCGATAATGAGAGGCCCGCGCACCACGATGAAGAGTGGCCCCCACTTGCCCCAACTAGAGAAAGCCCTCGCACAGAAACGAAGACCCAACACAGCCAAAAAATAAATAAATAAAATAAAATTTTAAGAAAATCAAGCATCCTTCCACCATCATGCCTTTAAAAAAAAAAAAAAAGTTTTACTATCATTGCAAAGATGTATTTGAATTTCTGTAATGATACTATTTTATCTAATTACAATGCTATATACACTTTTAAAAATCAATACTACATCTTAGTCACTCTGCCTCAAGCTTTAGTAGACTTCAAATATTGACACAGTGATGTTTTTAATGTTCTAATAGATTTTCAAACTTAGCTCTGAAAACTTCTCAAGGCACTGATTACAAGATGAAAAATATTAATCTGGAGCACTGACAAATTATTTCAAGTGTAAGATAATCAAAAATTTTATTAATACTCATGAAATAAGGATTGTTGAATGGAGACAAGATTCCAGCATGACTATTTTTTCCATAAACATTTTCAAGCACCTTACATCTGAAAGCAAACCATTTGCTTATTTAAAGCAGTCTCTAGGGAAATACTCATATTTTATCATTTAATTGTAGTTATAAGAGATGCATCACTATTATTAAAATCACTAGCCTTCAATTATTACGCTAGGCAACATTTTGCCCCTCTTTCCCTATGAGGCTTATAGTAGTATTATTATTATTTCTATTTTACAGATGAGGAAACTGAGACCACACAGCTAGCAGGCTAGCAGGGCCAGGGTTCAAACACAACCAGTCTGACTCCAGAGATCTTAAATTAAACCAAGCGATATAGCTAAGATAGTGTCTGCCTATATAACATCTCAATTTTGATATGAATTGATCCCATTTTATCTCTTTACTAGGCTATCAAAAAATTAGCAAGGCAAAATAAGGAAAGAGAAGGAAGAAAGAAAGAGGGAGGAAATGAGAAAAGAAAAGAGGTGGAGACCCTGATGTTGTCTAACTTCAAGACGAGGTGGCAAGAAGAAGAGAATCAGAGCCACATATAACATAAAAAGAAAATACCAAGTACGCTGCCCATGATGGAGACTAAGGTAAGTAACTGTACACTGTGAAAAAATCTTCTAAGTAAAAGGAAAAAACAGTGAGGAGGTTCTAAAAGGGAAATGGTATCACAATGGCTAAAATTTGGGAACCAGATTTAATATCACCATCTAACACAACTGTATCCATAATAAATGTTTTACGTAATTCCAGTGAGTCGGTCCTGTTTGTGAAGTCTGGCTCCCCCCGTTTTTATTTTTGGTGATAAACTTGGCTTATTCCTAACAATTGTTAAAAATTCTTTTTTAAAACTTATTTTTGTCATCAAAGCCAAGGACAATAAACTCCATTTTACTTACATAAGAGTTAAAATTAGGAACACCAAAAGTATTCAGAAATGTACTAAACATCAACTTTTATCAGGTATTTTATGACAAGTTCTACTTACAACATCTTAGCTCTCAAATCCTATCTTATGATAGATTTTAGAGTTGAGAAAACCAAGGTTTAACAAAGTAAATTGCTCAAGATTATATAGCTAGTAAGTCACAGCACCAGGATTCTAACCACATGTCTAGTATTTATGTAATCATTTCCAAACTAACATCTAATCACTTTAAATTGTCTCTAGGGAATACTCATATTTAACATTTAATTGTATTTATTTGAGAGAAGTATAAATTTTATTAACAAATCACCAGCCTTCAATTAGTTATGCCAGGCAAAAGATTACCTCTTTTCATACCATGTGTAAGCCCATCAGATGAAGGCAGGCACAGAGTCAGGTTTTGCTCACTAAAATATCTTAATCACCTGGTATAAAATGGCAAGTGAATGAACTTCATTAGTTAACAAATAAAGAAGTTAATAAATGTCTGGCTCCAGAACTCGCATCAGAGCTTTCTAGTCAGCCAAAGAAAACAAGTATTACTAGAGAAAGCTAAAATCAGTCTAAACAAAAGCAAAGATATTTGACAAATTAATCTATGTAGTACTATGTTTAAATTTCACAGTTTCCTTACAGAGTCAAAATAGCTAGAAAATCCCAATTATTATCTAGATAGACCTTTGGGGGTCCCAGGAACCCAATTATAAGAATTTAATATGACATTTTAGAATCATAACTATCTTGAATATAGTTAAAGAATGTATAAAATTAGACATTATCATCATTAATATCTAACCATCAGCCATGATTCTACTGTCCTTACCAACCACTTGACAAAAAAAAAGAAGTTCAAAGCACTTACCAGACGTATCACCGTTGTGGTCATGCAATGGAGATGATGGGCCAGTCGTCCCATTCCTCTTTGTCCAGCCAAGTCGCAGACTCTGATCTTGCATCATACTACAGAGTCCATCCTCAAAATCACATCTTTCATAGTGTGAGCCTAATGAGAGAAAAAAGAAATGCACTTTCACAACCCCACATGTGGCTTTTTTTTTTTAAATGGGTTTTTTTTTTTTAACAGGTTTTTTTTTTTAATGTATTTATTTATTTATGGCTGTGTTGGGTCTTCATTTCTGTGCGAGGGCTTTCTCTAGTTGTGGCAAGCGGGGGCCACTCTTCATCGCGGAGCACAGGCTCCAGACGCGCAGGCTCAGCAATAGTGGCTCATGGGCCCAGTCGCTCCGCGGCACGTGGGATCCTCCCAGACCAGGGCTCGAACCCGTGTCCCCTGCATTGGCAGGCAGACTCTCAACCACTGCGCCACCAGGGAAGCCCCCACATGTGGCTTTTTAAGAAATAAAACAATAGGTGAAAAAGAAAGCTTAGGAACAAATTACAAAGAGATTAACATCAGGATAATTTCTCACAATTTAAGTCTACTTTATCAATGCAAAGCTTTTTTGCCTATGACATTCGAATAAATCACCCCATATTAAAAACCAGTGTGGTCATACAGGAAGAATGCCACACATGAGGTCAAAAGACTGAGGACCTAACCTTGATTTTGTCTCTTATTCACTGAGGGCCTTGCTAAACCACTTAACCACACCAAGCCCTTTTCTTCACCTGTGAAACTGAAATAATGGCATCCTGCCCTTTCTCCCTCAAATGACTGCTGTGAGGATCTTACGACATAATGTATATATAAACACAACTCTTAGGCACCACAAAATATGAGGCATTATTATTAAGGGTACATCTTCAAATCCACCTTAATGTTCCAGCCATATCAGAATTTCAGGTTTGGGCAGACCAATTCAGAGAGGACCCTCTGATACAAATTCAGCCATTGTGGCTGTGATGGACCCCTGGAATTAAGCATAGCACTCCCTGTTGAATCTCAATGTTCTTGAAATCCCTGGTGTTTTTATCACAGCAAGTCATTTTCTGGCTTTTTTTTTTTTTCTTTTCTTTTTCTCTTGGTATAAGTGATCCAAGAGGCTTGGGAGAGGGAGAAAGATTTGGACACTTGGTTGCTCACAATAACCCCCCAGGGAGGGCTTTATTCCATTATCCACCATCTGTAAATGTCACTCTCTAAAAAACAGATTAATTCAACGGCAACTATACCATCCCTGGGTTGTAACTGGAGATGTTCCTTTGACAAGCTTGTTCTTGTGCTAACTGGTTGCATTAGCCACAGTGGTTATTCTGATTAATAGATAGACAGTGCCTGGCAACCCAGTCACAAAAACATAATTTTTATTTAATCACATTTCGGAAAAATATTATTTAGTAATAATACATCTGGTGCATATCCTTGAGAACATCCATGTGAGTACTGAAAGCTGAATTAGAAACTACACTTTTAAACATTATCTAAACCTGCTTTATTACCAATGGTCTATTTTATTATTTTTAGTCCTAGATTCCTTATTTTGAAAGATTTTACAAAGCAGCTGTATTCTGTAATGTTAACAGGTATCTTAATAGCCACAATTTACTGAGGGAGATCAGTGCTAGGCATTCTAATTGCGGTAGTTTATTTACTCCTTACAAAAACCTTATGAAGCAGGCAGCCAGTGAACGTTGGGGCCAAGATTGGAACCAGGTCTTTTTTGACTCCAGAACCTGAATTCTTAAAGCTCTGTTCCAAGGTCTCATTGTTAAGCCACTAACCCATTTTTACCAAAGACCTAGAATTAGAGGCCTGTCAGAGTTTCTAATACTGAGGAAACCAGTATTTCCAGGCAGAATTCATGTCATTCTATCTAAAAGCTAAGAAACTTGATTAGTCTGTGAATCATACCGTGGTTAAATTTACAATTGCCTTAAGGCCTTTGAAATATTTAGAATATCCAGAATATCCCAATCATTACCTCATGGACCCCTAGTGGTCCAGGGAAGCTGGTTAAACAGAAAATGAACTAAATTATATAGTTATTTGTATATGAATGTGCATGTCATTCAATTAGTTATGCATGTATCTTCATAAGTATGTATCTGTTTTCAAGTCTCTTTTAGTCCCAGCATTTTTTCCAATGATCTACTTGTGATTACAAAATATTCTAAACTATTTTTTATCACCATATTTCAGCAATTATGTGTATGAAATGTACACACACACTCACATAGGTGTCAGTTTTTAAATACCAAGAAATTACCTTGCATTACAATTACTTAGTTGATATCTGTTTCCAATGTTCTTTGTTCTCTTTAATAAACAAGGATAATGATCATGTATTCTGGAAGTGTTAGGACTGAAAAAGAGCTAAATAAAACATTTTTATTTCTGAATAGTCTCAACAGGGGTTCCTTTTGTTACAAAATGAATCTAATGAGCATATATTTTTCAACTAATTGTTATTTAAGAAGCAATCATGAACTTCTATAATGGCCAGATTATTCAAAAATGCATCAGAAAATTTTCTAAGTATTCATTTTCCTCCCAATAGAGAATTGTGTATTTTAAACCATTTGAAAAATTTTTCCTGAATTGTGGTTGATTTGCCTTTTATAATCTCATATCCCACACATTTACATTCAAATCTGATAGTACTTACTAAAGTCCGTCTGCGTGGAGATTTTCCTGCTACCACAGCAGTGCTGCAGTTGGACAACATATGGAACAGGAGGAATGGGATGCAGGAACTTAGGAGAATCCATGTTCCTGGGCTTTTTGAACTTGAGCAACTCATCATTTTGTTTTTAATTTTGTGATCCCACAGGTCCAGCATATTGCAGTGAAAAAGAGAGGGTATCTCCATGTTGTGCTTTGAGGTTGCTTGGAAGACCCAATTATCTTCTGAATTGGCTGCCACCATGCCAGATTCTCTCTTTAAAATTTTACCGCAGAGCCATTCATGGATTCAATCATTGACACCATAAGTGGAGACAAATATTAAACTATATCCTCAAGTGATAGTTAACATAGGGCACACTTCTGAGAAAATGGTAAGGAATAGAAAAAAATTTTAATAGTGGTAGTGGTGAAGAAATTGATGCAGAACTCGGGATTAACTTAGTATAGTATGAGTAGATCATCACAATATAAAGTTCTTAGAAGACAGGGAAACTGTAAGAGTTAGGAGAACTCTAAAAAGGAGAGGTAGAAGGTATTAAAAGCAAACCATTTATTTCACAATTTTGCCTGGGCCTATATTAATAATGCACATTTCTTTTCCTCCTGAAAGTTCTATGAGGCACAGTTGTAGACTTTCCTTAATGTTAAATCCTGCTTTTCTTGGAAAACTGTGCCAAAATACAAAATGCATCATTTTAACCATTTCACATATATAGTTCTGTGATAAAAACAATAATTCACATTGATATGCAAACATCACTACCATCCAAGTCCACAACTGTTTGATTTTCCCCAACTGAAACTTTTCATTCTTCCCTCCCCTCAGCCCCTCAGAACCACCATTCTACTTTCTGTCTAAAAATTTGACTACTCCAGGTACCTCATATAAGTGGAATCATGCAATATTTGTCCTTTTGTGATTGGTTTATTTCACTTAGTATAATTGTCCTCAAGGTTCAGTCATGTTGTAGCATGTGTCAGAATTTCCTTCCTTTTTAAAGCTGAATAATATTCCACTGTATGTATCTACCATATTTTATTTATTCTTTCACCTGTTGGAGGATACTTGGGTTGCTTCCCCCTTTTGGCTATTGGGAATAAGGTTGTTATCAACATGGGTGTACAAGTATCTGTTGGAGTCCCTTCTTTCATTTCTTTTTGTTATGTCTCCAGATTCGAATGGCTGTATTATACAGTAATTCTATTTCTAATATTGAATGGAATTGCCATACCATTTCCACAGAAGCAAAAAGGCTTTACATTCCCACCACCAATGTACAAGTGTTCCAATTTCTCAACATCTTTGCCAATACTTGTTATTTTCTTGGGTTTTGTTTGTTTGTTTATAATAGCCATCCCAATAGATGTGAGGTGGTATCTCATTGTGGTTTTGATTTGCATTTTCCAAATGATCAGTGATATTGAACATCTTTTCATGTGCTTATTGGACATCTGGACATCTTCTCTAGAGAAAAGTCCATTCAGGTCCTTTGTTCATTGCTTGTTTTTTGTTGTTGAATTGTACGAGTTCTTTATTTATTCTGCATGTCAATGTCTTAGATATATAGTTTGAAAATATTTTCTTCCATTCCATGGATTGATTTCTCATTCTGATAGTGTCCTTTGACACATGAAAGTTTTTCATTTTGATGAGCTGTAATTTATCTAGTTTTTCTTTGTGGCCTGTGATTGCCAAAAAATCATTGCCAAATCCAAGGTTATGAAGCTTTTCCCCTGTGTTTTCTTCTAAGAGTTTTATAGTTTTAGCTCTTACATTTAGGTCTTTAACACATTTTGAGTAAATTTTGGATATGCTGTAAGGTAGGGGTCCAAGTTTAATCTTTTTGCATATAGATATCCAGTTTTTACCACACTGTTGAAAAGACTATTCTTTCCCCATTGAATGGTCTTGGCACCCTTGTCAAAAATCATCTGACCATCTATGAGACAGCTAATTTCTAGGCTCTCTATTGTATTTCATTGGCCTATGTGTCTGTCTTTATGCCAATTCCATACACTTAATTACTGTAGCTTTGTAGTAAGTTTTGAAATCATTAAGTGTGAGGGCTATACGGTGGTTCTTTTTCAAGACTGTTTTGGATATTTAGGGTCCCTTGGGATTCCATATGCATTCTAGGATGAATTTTACTATTTCTGCAAAAAATATTCTTGGGATTTTGAGAGGGATTACTTTGAATCTATAGATCACTTTGGGTACTATTGACATCTAAACAATATTAATTCTTCCAATCCATGAACATGAGGTGCCTTTCCATTTATTTGTGTCTTCTTTAATTTCTTCCAGCAACAATTTTTTGTTTTCATAACCTTGGTTATGTTTATTCCTAAGTATTTTATATTGTTTGAGGCTATTATGAATGGAATTTTTTTTCTTTATTTCCTTTTTAGATTGTTCATTGTTAGTGCACAGAAATGCAACTGATTTTTGTGTGTTGATTTTGAATCCTGCAACTTTGCTTAATTTGTTTCTTTGTTCTGATATTCTTTTCATAGACTTTTTAGAGTTTTCTACATTTAGGATCACATTTTCTGTGAACAGAGATAATTTTACTTGTTCATTTCCAATCTGAATTGCTTTTATTTCTTTTTCTTATCTAATTGCTCTGGCTTGGACTTCCAGTACTATGTTGACAGAAGTGATGAAAGAGGGCATCTTGTTTTGTTCCAGATCTTAAAGTAAAAGCTTTCAGTCTGTCACCGTTGAGTATGACATTAGCTGTGGGTTTTTCATATACAGCCATTTGTGTGTTAAGGTAATTTCCTTCTATTCCAAGATTGTTAAGTGCTTTTATCTCTTTCCCTTATTGAGGAAAGCTATTTATTACGTAGTCACAAAATTTTACATACATTTTACTGTTTAGAAAATGATTTCCTTCATGTAGATAGCATATAAAAACATTTGTACAAAGAATTATCTCCCTTACTCTCATTTAATGTAAAAATCAATGGCCAGTTCCTGCAAAGGATGAAATAAATCCAAAATAGTCCAATTAAATGAAAGTAAAATTTATTCTCAAAAGTAGATTTCCATGAAAAAGTGCTATTATTTGGCCTGGCAATTTGAAACCATTAATTAATTTTTATCAGGCAAATGTTTATCTTTCACACTGAACTAATTTTATTAGTTTCATTGAGACAAAAACAGGAAAAACTGTAAATCAGAAAGGTATGTGATAGCAAATGGAATTAGAACTTCCATAGCTCACACCAGAAGTATCTGTTACTTAAGCTGGAATCTTGTCATATAGTTGCCTTTAATCTCAAGCCATTGAGCACATCTTTGGCAAGAATTTGACATAGATACCATCAGTGTCACATGAGAAAAAGATTTCCAAACCATATTTTAACTTTAACACTGTTTCAAGATTAGTAAATTTCAAAGGAGTCCTCCAAGTGTTTGTAATTGTCTGGTGATTTCTGCAGAAATACTGACAATGTGTGGCATTCACTCCAGCCTGCAGCAGTACTCACGTGAGTATTATAAAAGTTGCATAGCTGTTTGCATACAATTCTCTATTCCAGAGTAGCAGCTTGGCCAAAAGATCTTATGACTTTTCACTAGTTTCTATAATGGTGAATACAGGGCCTTAGGAAAGTTATCTCTCTTGCATAGAGAAAACTTCCATCAAGTAAACTAATTCAGGAACAAATGAACTGTCATTTTTTTTCCCCTAAATAGGTTTTCAATTTCTCTCAAAATAAGTATTCTTCCAAATCCAATCAAGCATTTTAAGACTTATTCACTGGAAAGTCACAATTATTTCTGGGTAGTAGAGAACATTATATTCTATTCTTGCTTCTTTGATGGAAACGTATTTAAAAGCTGTGATTCAAGGTCCTTGCCTCCATTAAATTGATAACTTTGACAACAGAATGCAAGCCTTCTCCCAGGATTCCTAGTTAAATCTTTAGTGGCAACACTTACACATAGAAATGATAATCATTGACACACAAAAAAGGTATATGGGATGACAAACATGGCAGGAATTCTATCTATACAGATTGACTTCAGCAGACATTTTGCTTGTGGAAGAAACAGTTCACCATCTGATGTCACTAGGTGTCTTTGAGATTTTCAGAGAGTCACAAACTGAACGTCCTTCTTGGATTATGTCAATTTGCACACTTGAGCCACAAAACAAGAACAGACCACACTGCAAGACTGAGTAGTTCTAGCCAATTCCAGGATGAAAGAAATAGTGCAGATGAGAAATTCAGCCAGTCGGTAAACCAGTAATCAGTCACTCTAATATTTATTGACTCTATGTGTGACTCAGTCTTCTAGGAAATGGGGAAAACTAGGTAAATTTCCTGCCCTAAAAGAGCTAACATTTTGATTTTTCATGACCTCCCTGAAAATATTAAAGAAACTGTTGGCAGCTCTGGAAGGATGGCATCATTTCATAAAAGCATGACTCCACCAAGTTTGCCTGAATTGTTATATGGCTTCTTTTGTTGAAACCATGATAGAAACCCTGTAGGATGGGTCAAGACAAAATTCAAGTTTTAGCTTCTCCTTTGTGAGAAAGAGTCACCAACCAGCCAATTTTCAGAATGCTCTGAGAGTGCCTGATACACTATTATAAACCCACTAATGAAAGTTATTCATTTTCTTATATTTTTCTTATCCCCTTTTCCAGCTATTCTCATTTTTCTAGCTGAACTTGCAAGTCATTTTATTAGAGTTAAAACTTATCCTGGTTATATTTTGTATTAGAATTTAATTAACATGTAGACTGATTTCACTAAATTGTATATATTTACACCATTGAAGCATCCCATAAAGAAACAGTCTTGTCATGGATCTTTCTTCCAGATATCTGTAATTATTTTTCTAATTTTCTTCAACTAGTCTCCCCATATTTATTATTAGATTTCTTACACTTATAATTCTGTTGTGCTATGGATTGAATGTTTATATCCCTCCAAAATTCATATGTTTAAGCCTCAATCCCCAATGTGATGGTATTGGGAGGTGATTGGGTCATGAGGATGGAGCCCATGAAATAGGATCAGTGCCCTTATAAAAGAGGAGGAGAGACCAGAGCTCTCTCTCCCTCTCCCCACGATGTGAGGACACAGTAAGAAAATAGCTGTCTGCAAACCAGGAGGAAAGCCCTCATCAGACACCAAATATGCCAGCACCAGGATCTTGGATTTCCCAGCCTCCAGAACCATGAGAATTAAATGTTTGCTGTTTAAGCCACCCAGTTTACAGAATTTGTTATAATAGCCCAAATTGAGACATTTTGCTATGATGAATAGGATTTTTAGTTGATTAACAA
Organism: Balaenoptera borealis; assembly: GCF_965194805.1. Classification (NCBI taxonomy): domain Eukaryota; kingdom Metazoa; phylum Chordata; class Mammalia; order Artiodactyla; family Balaenopteridae; genus Balaenoptera; species Balaenoptera borealis. Next base: position 169,083,002 of record NC_138866.1, on the reverse strand, counting down.
AAAAAATACGGCTTCCTTGGTGGCGAAGTGGTTGAGAATCTGCCTGCCAATGCAGGGGACACGGGTTCGAGTCCTGGTCTGGGAAGATCCCACATGCCGCGGAGCAACTAGGCCCGTGAGCCACAATTTACTGAGCCTGCGCGTCTGGAGCCTGTGCTCCGCAACAAGAGAGGCCGCGATAGTGAGAGGCCCACGCACCGCGATGAAGAGTGGCCCCCACTTGCCGCAACTAGAGAAAGCCCTCGCACAGAAACGAAGACCCAACACAGCCATAAATAAATAAATAAATAAAATAAACAAACAAACAAACCCAAAAGTTAAAAAAAAAAAACTAGCACTGCACATATTTCTAAAAAAAAAAAAAATGCTTAAAACATTTTGCATCCAATGTAGTGGTAAGATAAATATTGCTCATGAAATCTCACATTTCACTCTATTAATGCTTACCTTCAAGTATTTCAATGAACTTCTACAACTACTTTTAAAAGTAGTTGACATTTATGTCATCCTACTGAAGAAACAATGTACTTACTATCATCTGATTAAACACTATCACCTCTCAGATTTTCTGAATGAAACTCTATTTTCACACATTTCACATCCAAATTTAGATTTATATGAAGATCTTTTGAAAAAATTATTATTCCTAAATCCAAAAAAGTTTGCAAAAGAAGTTAGGTAATACTTCAAAACTTTATATTTCATCAAATCAAAGTATTAAAAATAGACCAAATGGAAATGTTCTTAAGCAAGACATGTAGGTAGGGGAGAAATTATTTAACTGAATATATTTTTCCATTTTGAGTCACAGTAAATTTAGCTCTAAAAGTAAATGTATGGAACAGTTAATGTTAATACTAACTTCAGGTATGCTAAAGTAATTACCTAATTACTGGAGTAATTTCTGAGAAAATATTGGAGTATTTTCTGGTAATATTCCAGTGGTAGAAACCCATTGCAGGGGATATATCTCAACATTGTATCAATAGTACAGATTATAGTCTCATGGTTGACTTCTATCTGAACAGCAACATAAGTAATATTACTGTTTTATTGTTGAGTAAAACTAAAACAGAGTAAAGCCTTTATACATCAAATAATTCTGAGCAATTATTAGAAGAGAAACTAGATTATTGCTGTGCTTAATAGAACGAGGAAGACCAGGCAATGGGGTTCTGTGTAGAAGCAGACATTGCAACACTAGAAACATAATTTTTTAAAAAAACCCAGATCAGTACCACAACATGTACTTCCCTGGCTCAGGATATTAATAAATTCTAATAAAGAGAGATTCTTGTCAACATTAGAACCAATAGTTGTTACACCTAAAAATTATTTTTCTTGCTCACGATTTATTGTGTTCAATATTGTGTATAAATAGAATTTATTTCATTGTGAAGATTTAGTCTTTTTAAATCTAATATCTTAAAAAAAATACTGAGTTAAAATAATAGGTTCAAGTATTCTGAAAAACAGGTCCATCATGTAAAATAAAAAAATTTTCAAAAACACTATTAATAGAATCAGTTGCATCTGAAATTCAACTTCAACTATGCCAATTTCATTTAGAAAAGTCCACATATTAATCTATTTCTTTAAAGCTCACACCATTTGGACTTTAAAGAGGGTCACAGATTAATTTTTTCCCAAAATGTGACTACTGAAACATCATTATAAAGTCAGCTTCAGTTAAAAGAAAAAATCTTGTCTATAAGTTTAGCATCACAAATTTTCAAGAGAAAAATTGCTTGGCCATCATTATTCCTCCACAATATTTTCCCCCTAGTGTGGCGTACAAAAGAAACTCATGCTTTAAAGCGATTCTCAATTTTATCTACACGTTATCCCATTTTAAATAAAATACCAAAGTGGAAACTTCTCAGAAATGAAAATGAAAAGCGAAAAAGCCAAAAGGTGACCTCCCAGTGTAACATTTAAAATGAAATTTGTTTATTCGACAAATCTGTTCCTTCACTCTCCTCTAAGGCTGGGGTTATTGTATATTTCATGCAGCTGAGACCTTTCCCACTCAGCGGCTTTTCCCTTCTTTCGCATTAACCTTTTCCCTGAAGCAGCACTACGCATGTTATCACAGCAACCATGCTAAAGGAAGCTTCAGAGGGATTAACAATGGAAGGGACTTGGCATTTCTTGTCAAACCAACCGAATGGTTCGTCTTAGCTGCTCACCAAAGAACAGCAAGGGCTTTGCCCAGACAGGCCAGAGAAAGGGCAGCACATCCACATGTAGCGTCTCTGGGGAAATGGGACAAATATAAAATGAATCTCCGTCTTAGGAATTGTTAAACACAAAGTGCAATCAAACAGCACGATCACAATCCCCAAACTATGGGAGAAAAATCCTCCACTTGTTTCCTTCTGAAGAGAAGAAATTATTCAGTAATCACTCCTCTTGCTTTAAAGTAATAACACCTGAATATTTGAATAGAATTCCAACAATAGTAAAATCAAACATGTAGAACCTTATGTAGGAGAAGAAAATGAAGAATTCTGTAAACACTAATTAATATAGTATCTGAATAAAAAGTAGAAAATACGTTTGAGCATATTGCTCTAAAATACTAGACTTAGTGCCTCCAAATAATTGAGTCAATAGTTACTGAAAATCAACATGAATGAACCTATTTAATTGTATGATAATGTTTTTTATGAAAGGTGACTGTAGGAAGGGCACTAGGTTCCATTGATGAAATGCAGTCTTCTTTCAGGATGTGATATTGCAAATAGAAACTACAGAAACATGCATGTCTCCTACCCGTATCTTTCCTTGGTGAACTTTTTATTAATGTTATACCTGGAGTATTTGCCTGCCAGTGAGATCAGTTCATCTCACTTTATGACCTCCTAATAAACTGGAGGTTCAAGATCACACAATTAGTAGATGGTTTACCCAGGATCCAAGTCTAGGCCCTGCACTCTCTGAGGCTTGCACTCTTTCCTCTGCCTTAGAATCAAAGGATATAAGTCAGAGTTATGCTCTGTGTATGAGAGGTACCAACTCACTTGGTGGTAGTGTCCTATAAGCAAAAATAAAATCTTCTCACCCAACTTAAAATTCATTTCAAATATTCCCATACTGAACTCAAACTTAAGCTCATAATTTCCATCACAGCATTTTAAAACTGCAGTCACAAGCTTCTTTCAAATCCTGTTTCACTGATATACCATTAAAAGCTACCTTTCTACATTTCACTCCTTCTTTATAATCGGTAAAAACTGATTCAAAATACATCCCATTTAGTTAGAATCTTAGCAATTTGATACCATTTAATTAGAGTTATTTTTATTTGTGGATCTGTCTCTTTCTTAAAAAGAGTACTTTAGTTTCTGACTGACTCTAAAGGCATATAAATGGGATCCGTGCAGGGCCAGGTGTCTTAGCCTCCCCAGGCAGCTCAGCAGCCTCTGGACGAAAGGTGAACAGGACTTGGTTGGAGGAAGGAGAGGAAGGGAAGAACTTACATTGCTGTTCGTCGCTCATGTCGCCACACTGATCTGTGAAGTCACACACATTGTCAGGAGGCAAGGAGACCCCATTGTCACACTTAAAGGCTTCCATTCCTTGCTGAACCAGTACAGAGGTGAAAATGCAGGAAATCCAAAGGATACCAAAAGCTTCATTCTTTGGGGAAGCTAACATTCTGGCCAGGCAGAGGAGCAGTGCTTGATACGTCTTCTCAGAGATCAGGCCGTTGTAATGGGTGGGTTCATAATTAAAAACATTCCTTCTCTTTTCTCTATTTTTTGATTTCCAGATTTGCCTCTTATGACTGAAACTGCTGGTAATTATCCGCAACTCTTGACAAATGAGTCCAAGGCAGTTCATTTACTCTTTCAGGGGAGTGTCTTTAGAAAATATTTAACTTGAACAATTGCACATTTCTCTATCTAGCTAAGCATAGATGTTTATTGCCCTATGTATACCATGTTTAAACAATTTAAGCCCTTATGAGAAATTTTTCTTTCAGGAGATAGCATTAACAACTAAAGGGCAGGCACATAAATGGGAGGAAAATTACAATAAAGTTATAAGTAACATAAAAATGTTCTATATTAATTCCTATGCTTAATCATGTTCATGTAATTTAGAACATTATTGTCACTAAAACTTATACAAATACTTCAGGCCCAATTATTAGAATTGTTTCATGAGAATGAAATGCTTGTCCTCTATCACTGAATGGAAACTTTGCATTGCTTGCTTAGATAAACTGAAAACCACAGGATTTTAAAAACGGAAGGGACATCAGGGATCATTATTTTCCAAATCACATTACTTGGACCCAAGAAAGTTAAGGGATACTTATGAGGAAATACAGTAATTTGGTATTAGAAACTGGAATTCAAATATCCTGCTACCGAGTGCAGTGTTTCTTCCTCTGCAGTACACGGATTTTCATGTCAATTCATCTTCATATGCTTTTACAAGTGAAACATACAATATCAGGATCCATATTCAGAATGAACAATACACTAAAGTTCAGAACACCTGAACTTTATATTATAAATAATAAAATTTTATGAAGGTGAATAATTATAGAAATTATATGGAGTTAAATATTCAAAATATTCCTTTATACTTGATTTCTTAAAGGCATCTTGAAGTTCTATTCAACTATCTTCTTTTAATTTCTGCAATATAACTGCAAGAGATGGAGACACCAAGACTATAAGAAGTGACTGGAGAATGCAGGTGGAAACAACCATAGATCAGGGACAGAAAACGCTTCTGTGCTTTTAAAGAAGATACAAAGAAAGCAGATTTTCCAAATATTCTAAGAAAAAAGACTCAGTAAAAACAATGTTCTAAGGTATGAGCATTCAGGATTCTAGGAGGAAAATCCATAATTTGACCTATTATAATTGACCACTCCACATAATTTAGCATTTCATTGCTCTGTGCTCCGTTCCAATTTCAGAAATATTTATTCTCCTTACCTCTCTGCTTTGTAAGTGAATTCTAAGAAACACATTGCCTACTTCTCTCTCTTTTTGTATCTCTTAAATGTTGACTATCCTTATAGTTCCACATTAGTCCTCCTCTCTGCTAAGATTATACTTTTTTCTAGGCTTTCTCTTCATGCTCATAATTTCAAGTAATATCTGTACATTGTTGTCTCCCAAATCTATATCTGAAGTCCTGATATGACATGTTACTCAAACCAATATCTTAAGTGTTCTTCCGGAACACACACACACACACACAAAAAAACACATAGCCTAATTGACTTGCCTACTTGAATCAAAAACTAATTTCATCTTCCTTACCCCCACCCAACCAACCAGTCTGTCTTTACCCGCCTATTCTATATTTCAGTGAATGGCGCCTTCTTCTGTCCATCTTGCCAAGCCAAGAACTTATATGTTGGTCCTGGACTACCCTTACCCGTTCTACCCATCAATCATCAAGTCTCACGCATCCTATATATGTCAAGACTCCATAAATTCTCATCTCAGCAATACCCTGAACCAGATGTTTCCACTACCCAAAACTCATTTCCCATTCTTCAGGCAGAGTCATCATTCTGAAGCATAAGGCCACTCCTACATATTTCCGGAAGTGCCATATTTCCTAGCACGGCTTGCAAACACAGCTTATCTTCTGCAGTTCACTGCTGATTACATCTTCCTCTGTGCTCTCAATCACGATCTTACTCAGTTATTACACTAGCAGTTTTCTGAACATGCCACCTCTAGACTCCAAATCTGAGATCCCTTTCCCACGCCAAGCACCAGGTGAATACTAATTATTCTTTAGTTTCCAGCTTCAAGGACTACCTCTAAAGTATCCTGGCTTATTTTCTCAGGCTGAGTTAAATTTCATTCCTGGGTTCTCTCACAGCCTTCTGTTCTCACTGATCTTAGCACTTCTGGGACTGGTGTGGTCATCACATGCTTACTTCAGTGATTCCTCTGTTAGTCTGTAAGATTGGAGCTGGATTGTGACTTTCTCACTATTGTATCCCCAGTTACTAGCAAAGTTCCTGGCAGATAGATGTTGCTCAATAAGTAATTCCTTATTGAATGTAATTTATGAGGGCTTACCATCATTTCAATTTTTGCTAGGCACATGTAAATGAATGCAAGATGTGAAATTTTTAAATGCCATTACATAAAAGATATATAATTCTTATAGGTAAGGACAAGAGAAAGGGCCCAAATTTGCTGTCTCACTGAAATAAGAGGTATTTATCCAAAAAGAAAAAAATAAGATATACATTTCTTGTGTTCAATGTGGCTTTTCTATTTCTAAATCTCATGCTATTTTTAAAGGTCCTTTAGATTGTGAAATCGCAATTTGTGTTTCATTGGCAATGCACTACACCATCCCCCTACACTAAATAGGAATGCATCATGTCAAAGCTCATTCCAGGTTTTCCTTTTTAAGGAAGGAAGGAAGGAAGAGAAGGGAGAGAGTAAAAATGAGAAAAAATTATAAAGAAGAAGGAAGAGAAAGATGAAGCAGAAGAGTGTAAAAAGGCATGCAAACATAGAAACATTTCAGTTTTACATCAGGATTCTGAATTCAGGTCCCGTAACATTTTATACGTTCACTATTTTCCATTTGGAAAAAAAAATCACATATTTCATTGCTGTCATAGCTGTTTATTGCCTAGTTTCAGCTGGGAAACTCCTTTATTAACTGTTACCACCTACTAAAAATAATATTACTCTATACTGTTTCAAGTGCCATTCATCATTCAGACAAGAAATGAACTGGAATGGTGGCACCCAAGGTAAATCAGTATAATCCAGTAGTATAATAGTTTATAAAGCAAATTTATATTTTGTTGCCAAAAGAAAAAATTATATTCAACTGATAATTTCTTTATCACTTTCTCTCTACATATACCAAAAGGGGCAAAAAAATAAACTGATACTGGTAGCAACCAGGGTTGTTTTTATCTAGTTTATTGAGGAAAGCTAACAAGTCTTAGAGATCCAGTGCTGTAACACTGGGCTGCAGGCATCATACATATTGTCTCATTATGTCCAAAACATCTTGCATTGTTCCCTACTTCTACTTTAAATAAATATTACTCAGTTGTCCAAGATCACAAATGATGGAGCTTGACTATATAATTTTAATTGAATTATATTGCTTCTGGATGAGACTTCCAAGAGGCAAAGTGACAGAGCAAATTCATTTTAAAAAGAAATGACATACTGTTTTATCTTTTTTAAAAGATTGAGCACCTACTTTACACTAGATATTGGGCGTAGGGAGATAGGAGAGATACAATGAAAGATAAGACAATATACCTAACTTACAAGAATTTACAACCTGGGAAGTGCATATAAGACCTTTATAAAAAATGTACACACACTGCTTCTAATTTTGGCTTAAAAAGAGTGGATTATATTTTCTATAAAAAAATAAGCCAACTCTCAAGCTACAAAAAAGGTAGATGCTGGATGGAGTGAGATACAAACTGCTTTAAAATATATAAATGAGCCCTGAGCCTACAAAATGCAGAGCAGATTCCCAAGAGTTGAAAGGGAGATAGAAGGAGACATAGCCAACGCAACAGAGTTTATTACTGAATGACCGTCCTAAAGAATATTTTAAGGAAAACTCCAGAATTAATGTGAAATAATCATTGAAAGAAGGTATGAGATGCAAGAAGAAGGGGTGAGTAAATACTGAAGCTCTATTGCAGATTAAAGTGACCCAGAACCCTAATCTTGAAAGATGAACTGAGAAAGGTCATTAAAAGATTTCTGTTTACATAAGATAGGGAAATAGAAGTGCTATCACTACAGCAAGCCAGAAGAAGAGTATGCTAGGAAAAAAATTCCTGGCACCTTCAATAAGGATTCCCATAGATTATGACCATCCAAATAAGAGCTCACAGTGAAAAATTAACCAGCAAATGACAAACAAGACTCTATGACTCAGGGCCAGCACAAAAAAATAAGCAAAGGTACAACTAGATAACTGATAATGTCATATATTGGCAGTATGTCATCGTGACTACAAAATAATTATGTATCAAGTGTTAAAAAGATTAAGTTTTTAAAATAAGCACTAGGAAGAAGGGATTAGCCATGCTTTTGTTAAAGTGACCAGGAAAAATATAATCATTGAGAATGAAAGAAAAGTAGATGGTATAAGTAGGAAGAAAATAAACAAATGAATAAAGAATTTAGTGAATTGGAAGATAGATATTTTTTAAATGTACAAAATGCACCATAGAGATGTATGCACACATTTTACAATATAGTTTAAGACTGTGGAACACAGAATGGTAGGCTCCAAAATATGACTAAATGAAACTTACAGGGGAGATTTTTAAAAAAGAATGGAGAGGCAGTATTTGAAATAAAACTTTTCCAGAAATGAAGAAAGTCATGCACTCTGAGGATTCAGATGACTGCAATGACTGCAAGTACTTCGAACCCCTTACCCCTCCCCTCGATAAAGGAAGTAGTCCTTTCAATTATTCCAATTCTCTACAATCTCTTCTAGAAAACAGAAGCAGAGGGAATGCTTCCTAACTTATTCTGTGAGGATAGCATTACCCTATTATCCAAATCAGACAAAGACATTAAAAGAAAGAAAAGTTACAAACCAATCTCTCATGAACATAGGTATAAAAATCCTCAAAGAACTACTAGAGAATTAAATCCAAAAATGTATAAAAATAATTATATGTCACTGTATATATTACCAAGTGGAATTTATTCCAGGTATGTAAAATCAGTTCAATATTCAAAAATCAATTAATATAATCCATCACATCAAGAATCTAAATAAGCTATATGATCATATCAACTGATGCAGTAAAAGCATTGGACAAAATCCAACATTAATTATAATAAAAACTCTCAGAAAACTAGGAATATAAAGAAATTATCAACTTGATAAAGAACATCTACCAAAAACCTATAGCTAACATCATACTTAATGGTGAGAAACTAGGTGTTTTCTCCCTAAGATCAGAAACAAGGCAAGGATGTCCTCTCTTCCTATTCAATATCACACTGGAAGACCTAGCTAATGCAGTAAGACAAGACAAGAAAAGAAAAGATATACTGATTGGGAAGGAAGAAAGAAAACTGCCTTTGTTCACAGGTGACATAATTTTACATGTAGAAAATCTTTTAAAAAAATCACACATAAAAAACCCCTGAAACTAATAAGTGATTGAAGCAAGGTTGCAGGATCCAAGGTTAATATACAAAGTTAATTGCTTTCCTATATACCAGCAATAAACAATTAGCATTTGAAATAAAAACACAGAACTATTTTTATTAGCACCCAAAAAGTGAAATGTATAGATATAAATCTAAAAATATATGTACAAGAGTAGTATAAAGAAACCTATAAAATTTTGATTAAAAAAATCATAGAAAATCTAAGTAAATAGAGAGATATCCCATGTTTATGGATAGGAAGACTTAATGTTGTTAACAGCTCTTCCCAACTTGATGTATGGATTCAACACAATTCTAATCAAAATTCCACCAAGCTATTTTATGAATATCCACAAAGTGATTCTGAAGTTCATATGGAAAGGCAAAGACCCACAATAACCAACACAATACTGAAGAACAACAACACTGGAAGACTTCACAAGTGTGAATATGCCACCTGACTTCATAAGTTAGTATAAAGCTACAGTAATCAAAACAATGTGGTACTGGTAAAAGAATAGGCAAATTAATCAGTGGAACAGAATGGAGAGTCTGGAAATAAACCCACACAAATACAGTAAGTTGGTTTCTGACAAAGGAGCAGAGGCAATTCAATGGAGAAAGAATAACCTTTACAACAAATGTGTTGGAAAAACTGGACATCCACACGCAAAAATAATATTAATATAAACACGGACTTTAGAACTTTCATGAAAATTAACTCAAAATAGATTATAAACCTAAACGTAAGAAGTTTAACTATAAATTCTAGAAATTAACATTGAGGAAAATCTAGGTGACCTTGGGTTTAGCAATGACTTTTTAGATATAACACTCAAAGCACTATGCATAAAAGAAAAAAAAAATGGGTGTTTGATTTTATTAAAATTAAAAATGTGTCTCTGAAAGACTGTTAAGTGAATGAAAAGACAAGCCACAGACTGAGAGAAAATCTTTGCAAAACACTTATCTGATAAAAGACTTGTAATCCAATATAACAAAGAACTCTGAAAACTCAACAACTAAAAAAAATCTAATTCAAAAATGGACAAAAGAAAAATGGATTATAGACTTTAATCCAAGACCAGAAACCATAAAACTCACAGAAGAAAGCACAGGGAGTAAGCTTCTGGATGTTGGTCATGGCAATTTTTTGTTTGTTTGTTTGTTTATGGATTGGACACCACAAACAAAGGCTGCAAAAGCAAAACTAAACAAGTGGGACTATATCAAACTAAAAACCTTCTGCAAAGCAAAGGAAACCAACAACAAAATGTAAAGGCAACCTATGGAGTGGGAGAAAATATTTGCAAATCACATATCAGATAAAAGGCGAATATCCAAAATATATTTTTTAAAAAGCTCATACAGCTCAATAACAAAACCCCCCACAAATAATCCAATTAAAAAAATGGGCAGAAGAACCGAATAAACATTTTTCCAGAGAAGACATACAAATGGTCAAAAGGTACATGAAAAGGTGTTCAACATTACTTGGGAAATGCAAATCCAAATCATAATGAGATATCACCTCACACCTGTTAGAATGGTTGTCATCAAAAGACAAGAGATAATTGTGGGTGAAGATGTGGAAAAAAGGGAACTCTCGTGCAGTGTTGGGAATGTAAACTGTTACAGCCACTCTAGAAAGCAGTATGTAGTTTCCTCAAAAAATTAAAAGTAAAACTACCATATGATCTAGTAATCCCACTTCTGGGTATATATCCAAAGGAAATGAAAACCGGATATCAAAGACATATCTGCACACCCATAGTCATTGCAGCATTATTCACAGCAGTCAAGATATGGAAGCAACCTAAGTGTCTGTCAACAGATAAATGGATAAAGAAGATGTGGTATGCGTATACAATGGAGTATTATTCAGCCATGAGAAAGAAGAAAATGGTGCCATTTGGGACAACATAGACGGACCTTGAGGGCATTACGTGCAGTGAGCCAGACAGAGAAAGACAAATAATGTATATCACTTGTATATGGAATCCAAAAAAGCTGAACTCATAGAAGTGGAGAATAGAGTGGTGATTACCAGGGACTGGAGAAGGGGGAAATGAGGAGATGTTGGTCAAAGCATAAAGTTTGACTTAAAAGATGAATAAATTCTGGGGATATGATGTACAGCATGGCAATTATACTTAATAATACTGTATTAATAATACCTGAAAATTGCTAAGAGGATGGATCTTAAATGTTCTCATCACAAAAAAAGAAATGGTAATTATATGACATAACAGAGGTGTTAGCTAATTCCATGGTGGTAATCATTTTTCAATATATAAATGCATCAAATCAACATGTTTTATACCTTAAACTTACACAGTGTTATACATCAATTGTATCTCCATAAATCTGGGGAAAAAACTTTAATGAGGAAAAGGTATGAATAGTTACCTCACCTAAGAAGATATACAAATGGCAAATAAGCATATGAAAAGATGCTCAACATAACACGTGTGCAGGTCACTGTGAGTTAAAACAATGATATAATACTACACATCTATTAAAATGGCTAAAATCCAAAAAAGGAGGAACTCTCATCCCCTGGTGATGGGAATGCAAAATAGTACAGTCACTTTGGAAGACAGTTTGGCAGTTTCTTATAAAACTAAACACACTCTACCTTATGATCCTGCAATCACACTCCTTGGTATTTAACCAAATTATTTGAAAACTGTGTTCACACAAGTTATTTATAACACTTTATTTATAATCACCAAAAACTGGAAAATATGAAGAAGTCATTCAACAGCTGAGTTGATAAACAAATTGTAGTACATCTATACAGTGGAACAGTATTTAGTGATAAGAAATGAGCTATGAAAAGACATGGAGGAAATTAAATACTCTAAGTAAAAGAAGTAAGATTTGATTCCAATTGTATGACATTTCAGAAAAGGCAAAACTACAGAGGAGTGGGATAGAGAGGGTGGGAGGGAGACGCAAGAGGGAGGAGATATGGGGATATATGTATATGTATGGCTGATTCACTTTGTTATAAAGCAGAAACCAACACAATCATTGTAGAGCAATTATACTCTAATAAAGATGTTTTAAAAATAAAAAAATAAAGATTTCAAAGTAATTTAAAAAAAAAACTATAGAGAAAGTGAAAAGATAAGTAGTAGCTAGGGTTCCAAGGAAGGAAGAAACTGATGGGGCACAGAATTTTTAGGGTTTTGAAAGTATCCTATATGATACTGTAAAAGTGGATACATGACGTTATGCATTTGTTAAAACCCATAGTCCTGCACAACACAGAGTGAACCCTAATGTAAACCATGGACCTTAGTGAATAATAATGGCAATATTGGTTCATCAGTTGTAAGAAACATACCACACTAATGCAAGATGCTAATAATAGGAGAACCTGTGGGGGTGAAGCAGGGGAGAGGGGTTATGCCAAACTCTCTGTACTTCCTGTGCAATGAGCAATTCTCGGTAACCCTAAAACTGCTCTAAAAAGTAAAGTCTATTAATATAAAAAAATTAGGCTGAATCCAGGAACTGAGCAAGAGATCATGATTTTTATTGGGCTGACAACCATCAAACTTCTGCACCTCCATTTCTCCCTTTTCTGCTGGCAGATGCGAAGCAACGCCCTCATTGGCTGCCCATCTGTGTTTCCCCTTCCGATGCCAAGCTCTAATAACCATATCCACAACTTCCTGCAGGTCAAGGCCATTCAGCTGCCCCTCTGACCTTGAGGATCATTACGGAACCTCAGTTACAGACTCTTGGCTTCTGGCAGTTAGATCCTGCTACCTGGTCTCTATTACTTCAGGGCCCCACCATTCCCTTGGATAAGAATAAGCCACATTCTGTGACCACTTATCCTATCAAAAGGTCTGGACTGCAAAGGAGAGTCACCACTGAATGTGGCATTGCTGGTGACCCTTTCATCAGCACATTCCTCATGGTCTTGGTCAGTGATGTGCCCTTTGGGCTCCCACCAACCCTCTAGCGTGTCTCCCTCAGCAATACTCTCTGCCCCGGAAACTCGGGCACATCTACTTTGCTTGCCTTTGTCCGTCACTTTCTCCAGGCTTGTAAGCATCACCCGAGAAATGAGCTCACCCCACCCCCTGGACTCTTTGCTAGGGTTTAAAATCTTGTGTTGTGAAAAAGTTCTCCCAAGTCCTTGAATTATTGCTTATTCAGGCTAACATTCCGGCACCTTCAAAATCCAGTCCTGGGGCTCTCTTTAGGCTCTGGATGGTATGGCATGTATGACTGATTCTTACAACTTCTATAGTGTATAATTTCTTTCCTTTTTTATCAAGCCCAGCCCACCCACAGCCAGGTTATGCTGGATTTAACTCTAGTTATGGGCCTGGCAGCCAAGGAGAGGAGACAGGGACAGCTCCTAAGGAGGGCATCTGTTGCCTTGAGGAGAGATCTCTGCAGCACCTTGTAGCATGGGGGAAGCGCTGGCCCTTGGAGGGCCCTCTCCTACTTTCCCCCAGCCCCCCAAAGGAAAGATTTCAGAGAGGGTGGGGGAAGACAATGGGGTAGCATGTGGGGAAAGGAGCACCAACTACAAGAGAAAGTGCCAAGGTGCAGCTGTTGGAGCCGCCCTGGTGAGAGACTGAGTAGAAAAATAGACAGCGACCAGATCACATGGGATGATAGAACTTGACCCACCACTTCTGTGGCAACCAGGCCAGGAAACTAAACCACAACCACTGCAGTAACTGGCACAGAATGGTTAGGACTTGCTCAGTAACTGCCAGCTTCTCTCCTTTTATGCCCCTGCTTCCAACTCAAGATCAACCAAAGAAAGTCAAACACGGTCCCCAAACCAGTCAGATAACATGCCTCACATTTTATTTGTTAGTCCACCTCTGGCTTCCCCATGACAACAACATCCAATGAGGCCACACCTGAAGCCCTTTTTTTCATTATAAAACGTCCCTACTTCCCTGCCTGCCTTTGAGTCTGTGCAAATGATGGCGACTAACTCTATTGCTATACCAAGCTCGGAATAAAGAGTCTCTTTGTGTTCTCATTTGGGTGGTCTTTGTTTATTTCCACATCAGTAAGAAGGTTAACACCCGTTCCCCACGCCTTCATTCTAAGCTGTTCTGCCCATTCTGGGAGAAAGGATGCATGAACTCAGGATTTCAGAGATGAAAGTGCATTAGACGTGTTTAAAGTACAGATACTCAGTGTGTGCAGAAATTTATGTTATTTCTAGCAGCTAGCCACTCTTTTCGTGAATGCCATAGCACTGCCAGCTTGGGGCGGGGACAGCCAGCACACCTGCCGAGAGGGGCTCCCGGCCAGCCCGTTACACCCACAACCAGGAACCCCCCCCCACTCCCCATGACTCCAGGGTGGAGAGAGAGGTCAACAGAAGGTCAACCTTCCCTCACCCCTTGACGATACCACACCACCCATAGGTTCTGAGGGTTCGGAGCATTCACGTGGATGTTTTAATCTCACGTTTCAGGGTCTAAGGTTTTCCCAGCCAGGGCGTGACCTTAGAATAGCAGGCCTGCCCGCTCTCACTCTGAGCCTTGAACTGCTTGCTAAGGACCTGCAGTTTCTCATCATCCCTCTGCAGGGCACCAATACCACTTAGCAGTAACCAGTCAACTCTGCTGTCTTTGAAAGCTTTGGTTTCAAATAACCTAATCGTTGCATCCTCGAGGGCATTTATTTCCCGGGTCACTACTGGTAAAATCATTAGCAGTTGGGCTGTCACCTTGTGTCAGGAATTATTTTGCCCCACATACCATTCTGAGTGGTGTCCATTTTACCCACAAGGTCATGAGTGCACCAGTCCCCAAACCCCATCTTACCACCTTTTCTCCTAGACCATTCTTGTTATGCAGGTCTAAGAGCAGATGCTAAAATGGAAGACAAGATACTAAGTAGGCAGTAGGAGGGGCGGTCCTCATGAAGAATAAAGGGCTGGGAGATGGAGGAGCAGGAAGAGTCTTCTAACACCTTGTAGAGAAGCGAGAAGGGAGCTTGGATAGCAAGAATCTGGGTCTATAGCACAGAAAATTTTCCAGAAACCGTCCCTTCACTGTTTAGACATTATAACGAAGCTAATGACATCACCTTAGAGAAAGTTTTGTGCTATAATATCCTTTTTTCCCCCAAAACTAAACATATAATTTTTGCCTTTAAGACTTGAGAATGTTTTGCTGACAATTTTGTTCCCACAGGACTTGGGCATATAGTGTGATGATCACATTCTTAGTTGAAGAAGAGCCATCCAGAGACCCTGGCGTAATCAAAATTGTATGATCTCTCAAACTGCGGGGTTCTATTGCTTTCCTCCACAGTGGGGTGGGTGTTTGTTATTACTGGTTTCTGCCATAAAATAAATACAACTCTATAGAGAGCTAACTGTGCAGAAGTGAAGAGGGTGTAAAGAGGTCAGATTTTCCACAAATATTAGAGTATCTCTTTCAAGGTATCTATGAGCACACGGTTAAACTTTTTCTCAACCAAAGTCTTGACAGCAGGTGGAGGCAGGTGATGATCTCAATCGACCACCAACCCCAAGTTCAAAGTCCATCCCACTGAAAAGTGACCTTGCGAGATTCAGGAGCATGTCGGTTCACGTCCCCAGCTCGCAGTCAAGTTTACTGAAATATGATGCCGTAGTAGCCAGGCTGTCTAACATAGCCTTCTGGCCCCACTGGACTCTTCTTTCATTGTATTTAATATTGATTTTGATTTTAAGAAGATCAAACATTGATTTCAAATTTAAGGGAAAGGGCATATTTTGAAATGAATCTCTTCTGATTACTCTCTATTCAACTAGCTTTAAGAAAACTTTATTATTAAACTTAAAGACATATTTTCTAAAAATTATAACCAAACCAGAAACTTACCTCGTGGATTTTAATATAAGGGTACTTAAAAATGGTTTGTGTAAGATAACTTTTCATTAAGCTATAATGAGAATATCAATAGTGGTCTCACAGTCTTGCTGGAAATTCATAGGAATTCTAGTTGCACAGTTGCAAAAAAAAATGTTTCTATTGGAAATTAAAAGTGATTCTCTGATAGAGTAGGATGGTAGAGAATATCTAAGAAATATCAAGTAGTAAATGAAAGATGAAGGAAATAGGGCCTGTTTTTCTACTAAGGGTACTTTCCATGAGCAGGATGGTCAGCACACAGCTTAAGCTGAGCAACCAGCAAGCACTCACTGGCGCATAGATCCCAGAAGAGGAGAAACTAGACTGCTTGAGGTCCAAGTGTAAACTTCAGGATCTCATGCTGAAGCAACAAGCAAGCTTGATGGGAAGCCTTGCCATATTTCCCACAATGGGGACAGCATATTTGCATAAGGGTAGGATTTGGTAAGGTGGAATAATTAGAGAAGGTAGCCAATCCACAATATTATTTGATCTGAGTTTACCTCATTTATTTAATTTTGTATCAGACTGTGAATGGTACACAGGGAAGAACACTGTTTTAGTATGATAGATATTCCCAGGTAAACATCTATACCAAAGAAAGCTGATGCGTATATGAAATCCCTAAACTTGGCAACACTGAAACCCTGTTTAGGAAAAGGAATTCTATTTAAAATAAAATTCATATAGGTTTACAAACCTTCACAAAGATATTCTATATGATTTAGAAGAATCTCACTCCAGTCTTCTCACAATTTAATTTTTGTACTTAAACCATATATGTAGGCCTCTAGTACAACTCCATCCTTCCACTGAACAGTTATTGAGTATTTGTCTTATCAAAAGCTTTTGTTGTAATGTCTGGGAAGCCAACCCTTGACAAAGACAGCTAGAGAAGAGTGACAACAAATAATAATCATTACAGAGAGAAGGATTAGAAACCAACATATTGGAAGATTAAAGTAGTAAGGCATTAACAGCTTGGCAACATCACAACAGTGATGGACATTCAGATGTTAAGGTGACCAGTTCAGTTCGGGAAATACATGATTATAAATAAAGAAAACAAATTCATTGGGTGTTCATATGTGTCTGTGTTTAGAAAAAAAAGTAGAACTTGGACCATATTATGTTAACTAACAAATGACCAAAACTCTTATCACTCCACATGACATACAGAAGACCTGGCATTGTAGGCTTAAAGACAGAAGCTACACAAATAAATCAGACATGGAATATGCCAAATGTGATTAAATCTTAGTGATGCACGGTTCCTTGACATTTGCACTTTTTTAAAAAAATTTATTTATTTTTTATTTTTAACATCTATGACCTTTGCTTTTGTACTTGCCCTTTACCCTTTGTTCTTTGGCAAGAGTGCAGAGGTAAGGGTGGAAGGGAGGGAGCCATGGGACAGGCTGCTTGTAATTATTAAAAAACTTCACAGAAGGGTGCTTCAAAAACTTGCAGGGCTTCCCTGGTGGCGCAGTGGTTAAGAATCCGCCTGCTAATGCAGGGGACATGGGTTTGAGCCCTGGTCCGGGAAGATCCCACATGCCGCGGAGCAACTAAGCCCGTGCGCCACAACTACTGAGCCTGCGTGCCTAGAGCCTGTGCTCTGCAACAAGAGAAGCCACCACCATGAGAAGCCCACGCTTCTCACAACGAAGAGTAGCCCCTGCTCCCTGCAACTAGAGAAAGCCCACGCACAGCAACGAAGACCCAACGCAGCCAAAAATAAAATAAAAAATAAATAAATTTATTGAAAAAAAAAACTTGCAAGAACAGAAGATGTCCAAGTGAATAATAGAGAATGATTTTTTTCTTTTTTTGCTCTTCAGTGGTAAACAAGGACACGTCTGGTATTTCTCATTCTATTCACCATTCTATTCTCTCTTGAACTACTTTTGCTTCAACCTATTAAAGGCCTGTTTGTGTTCAGAGTTCTTAGAATTACAGCTGAATAAAATCCAGTCAGAGAATATAAGATGTGTATGGTATGGGTTTGAAGTGAGAAAGCATGAGTCAGAGACACTTGCTGCAAGACATTGAAAGGTACATTTAAGGCAGATGATTAACAAAAGCAAGCAGGACTAACAGAGAAATTAGAAAGATTCACTAACTAAGGTAAACATAAGATCAAATTATCAATAAGAAGTTGGAATAGTACCTATACAGAAGGCAAGACAACTATCATTGCTTCACTAGTAAGTAGAAAGCAAAATTAGGAAAGGAAAAATGATCATTTATGATGTGTGGGTATGTTGTAGAAACACAGGGAAATTACTTATGAAACAATCCAAAGGTATACAGTTATATAGTAAGTGTAATTTAACACAGCAAATTAGCGTTGAATAGAGTGCATCCAGCCTGAAATAAGATTGAGAATATGATTGTTGTAGACAATTCTGTAATCTAATGAAAAGATATATTTTTGTCAAGGCTCTATTTGGAGTACTTAGAGGAAAATGTAAATGATATTCATTGCTCACTGCCTTTCTTTGGAGAATTGTGAAGTAGTGATGAAAACTAAAGCAGCAGGGGATGGAAGAGCAAAACTGACTATGATAGGAGAGCCAAAAAGTGTGAAAGAGGAGAGAATTTACCCACTGGATCTCATGTCCCAGTGGTGTAAACCCCGGGCTGCACAAGTAGGGATGGGTTCCACAGGCGCAGAGGTCTCCAGGTGGCATTAACCGAAAAGCCTCTTGCAGTGTCTTAGTCCGTTTGGACTTCTGTAACAAAATACCACAGATTGGGTGGCTTATAAACAATAGAACTTTATTCCTCATAGTTCTGGAGAGCGGGAAGTCCAAGATGAAACCACCAGCACATTGAGTGTCTGGTGAGGACTCGTTTCCTGGTTCACAGACAGCCATCTTCTCCATGTCTTCACATGAAGGAAGCGGGGAAGAAGCAATTTGAGGTCTCTATAAAAGTGAGGTCTCTGATTGCATTCACTTTGACCAAATCATGTCCCAAATCTTGGGGATTTGGTTTCAACATATGAGTTTTCAGAGAACACCAACGATCTATGGCATGCAGGAGGCAAAAAACAAAAGGTGCAGGGGTGCAGTTCGAAGGCAATGAAGAGCTGAAACCAAAGAGTCTCTGAGGATCTGAAATGGTACCCGAGAAAAGCTGATGCAAACAATATTGAAGACCATGATGCAGATGAGAGCACCAAGGTAGTGCAAAGAAAAACTTTGAATGCTATTCTACTCCAGCATTTCGAGGTCAGAAAGATAAGGAACAAAAGTGGCAGAGAGGCAACAGTTGGGAAGGTAGGATGAAAGCCATGACAGTGTGGCATTCCGGAAACTAAACTAAAGACGGAATTCAAGAGGAGAGAGTGATCATCTATGTCAAATGCAGCTGAGAGATCAACTAAGAAAAGATGAACAGATAGGTGCTGCAACAACGTGAAGCTCATCAGTGCCTGTCAAGAGCAGCAGACAAGAGCCTACTCAGAGTTCAAGGCTGAACGGGAGGAGGGGAATTTGGAGAATTGATTACAGGTAACTCTTTCCAAGAGTTTTATCACAGTGGGGATAGGAGTGGGAGAGTAACTGACAAAAAGATGTGAGATCAAAGGAGTTTCTCTTTTTAAGAAGAGAAATGAAAACTGGTTTGGATGCTTATGAGACTAACCCAGAAGAAAGGGACAAATTAACAATACAAAAGAGGAGAAAGTTGCTACAGGAATATCGCTGAGTAAAGGGGATATGCTCTACTATCTAGGGGAGGAGCTGCTGGGACAGTTGATCCCATATCCGCTGGAGGTGAGGCAGAGTATATACATGGATGCAGATTTAGGAGGACGGGGAATTAACAGTGGTGGAGAAACAAAGTCATGAGCTGAGAATGCGTGTAGGAGAGGAGATACTGTAGGTTCGAGGAGAAAGGAGATGTATAAAAGAGTCCTACAGGAGAGGAGGGGAGAAGAAATGCACCAGGGACAAGTATGTGACAGGGGGCGGCATTCAGAGCCCACTGGGGGATGACGTGGGGCTTCTGGGCCAGATTCTGGAGTCAGAGAGCTTGAATGAGAACCCAGCCGCCAGCACCTTTCACCTATGTGATCTGGGCAAGTTAGCTAAGCTCTCTCTCTAACCCTCCCTTTCCTGCTCCATAAATCAGGAATAATAATAATACTTTCTCATAGAATAGAAGATTCGCTGATTGGATGGATGGATAGATGGATAGATAGATGGAGATAAATAGCATAGAAATGTGCCTGAAACAAAGTTTTATATGATAGCTATTATCTATCCTGATGTTAATGACCATGAATTTAAATTCAAGATAAACACCAAAGATCAACATTTATCAAAGTCACTTAACTCCTTCCTCTTTCACCACCGAATGCAATAAGTTACCAAGTCCTGTTAATTCTAATTGAAAAAAAAAAAACAACTTTAAAATATCATGTTGCGTCATATAAAATTACTGATATTCAATTGCTGATTTTCTACAGATCTGTATACAGTTCAACCTATTGTGTTCCCTAACTTGTGTCAGGCTGACTTTAGATGAGGGACCCAAACCCTAATAGACGGTGGAATTTTTGTCCTGCTTTATTGGAAAGTTCCTTCAAATGCCAAAATACATCTACCTTCACAGCCTTCCCATATCTTTTTCTATGTCTATTCCTATTCTATTCTAGAATCTCAGGACACACACATACATACACACACACACACACACACACACACACACACATCCCTTCTAAAAACTTTCTTTTAAAAAAATCACTGGCAAAGGTATTTTTCTAAATTGAAGAAAGAGGCATCTAAGCCAGTCAGGAGAAAAATGAGTGATGAGCTCTCATGAGCTGAAAGGAAAGTGTTGGATCCACTGAGCAGAAAGTTCAACTGAGGCCTGGAGGGACCAAAGGGAGCTTCAGTAGGGACCATCCCTGCGCCATGCCTGAAACAGATTTCCCAGAGAAATATCATGAAGATGAAAGATGAGGCGAAGCCCTGAGAGGCAAAAACCCTGAAAACAATAACAACCAAACAAACCCTCTAAAAAGTCAACTCTCATAAAAATATATAAATATATCACACACAGAAACCTCAAGCTTGAGACCAAATGACTTGCGTTGTTTTCTTTCAATACATAATGCAATAGGTTCCACTGAATCAAACACTCATCCATCCCGAAAACTTCATAGGATACTGCAGTTACTCCAGTTTCGACCCAAAGAGTCAATTTTTTTAAAGGAACCTCAACCCTTCTGAACAGGCTTATACACCTGCTGGATAATAATTTACCTTTTTAAAAACTGTGATCACAATTTCTGAAGAGCTGCAAATATCATTTACATTCAATCTGCTGCTTGGGTGGTAAGTGAGACTGTGTTTGCAGTCCCTCCCTCCGAGCTGCCTTCCTTTAAACCAGTGAGAACGCCGGGCCGACGAACAGGCTGCACAGCCTCCCTGGGCGCCGTGCTGGAGGAGAGCATCTCACAAGCACAAGGGACTTTAAAATATGCAAACCACCACCCATGTTTACACGGGACAAGTTTATTTTCTAACTTAAAATAGCAAAAATAAGTTTTATCTCCAAGGGGAATTCACTACCCAGCTACTTCATTTTGAAGCTGAGGTGCCAAGATGCATAATGCATATATAATTTATGTGATTTCTACACATTTTAATTGCCAAATTCAAGTTGAATTAACTGTATTCATGAAAACCCAAGCAGTTTCAGTAACCCTTGGCTTAATCCATATTTAACAAGTATTGACAGGCTTTTTTTTTTTTTTATTAGGAAGGCAATAATCACACACCATCTGCTGCCAGTTAAATGGAAATAATTCAATTGTTAAATTACAAATGTAAAGGACTGAGTTATAAATATGTTTGATTAAAACAGACACTGGGCAGATTTCTTTTGGCAGCGTCTGGTGCAGCCAACTCTCGATCATTGAAGGGTGGATAATCCATCCCCTTTCCTTTTTTCCCCCCTCATGCTTTAGCAATTTCAGTGTATGAGCACTTTTGTCAGAGAATGAGCAGAACAAGAAGTGATGAATATACATATATCCCTGCCAGGTATATGACTCCACATTAAAAACAGTAATAACATTCCTTGTTTTAAATGACAAAAAAAGTGACCAAAACGCTAGTCACCTACATGGTAACTATGAAACAGTATTTTTCATTGTACTGTAGTGTTCAGATTCATGAATTTCTAGACATAAACATTTAGTAGATGAAATTGTTATTAATCACTGTTTAGTTCATTCAATTCTGAGTCCATTTATGAAATTTATATTCTCCATGAGTCAGCTTATAAAAATATCTAAGAATTCTCATCACACATGGCAGATAGTCTCTCTGATCCCTAAGCTAACTGATATAAGGACAAAAGACAAAGAGATATAGATACAAAGATATTAGGAAAGGAGATGATAGCAGAAACAAGATCAACAAACTTTGAAAGATGGAAAGTAGATAGAGAAATTGTAAAGGAGTTGGCAGAGAAGAGGAGGACTGAAAAGCTGTATGTCTCACAGAAATCCTGAGAACTTCAGCCACTGGAGACACTGATGATTTGGAAAGCAGAGCTGAGTTGCAGGAATGAAAATTAGGACTTTATTAAAAGCTGGTATACAAATCTTAGACTCTCAGATCTCTCCCTAACCCAGCACATCAGGTCACTGTCCTCAAATCTAGTCCTTTCTCCCTCCATTCACCATAGAGCAGACCAAAGATCAGCCTCTAAGAAATCCTAGAGTCTCAAATTATACAGCATCATTCGCAAATGAGTGCATAGCAAAGGATCACTAATATTTTAAGGAGGCTCAGTGCTAGATATTCTCCCTTTGTCTCTCAGAGCCACCCCCTTCCATCTCTACCCTGCAGTGTGACCCAGGAGGCCAAGCCCTAGAGACTATACCCAGGCTCCTCAATTCTGCCTCCTATGTGGATTCGGTGAATGGGAGGCACCAGCCAGAGATGGCAGGGCAAGAGTCAAATCTCCCTCTCTGCGGGGCTAAAGGTTATCGGTAGCAACATTCCCTTATTAGACAATATAATATTATTTATTATAAGCAATATAATAATGATTTTTTTTAGTACCCTCATTCAGGCAACCCTCTCCCTGAGCTGCAGCTATAACTAGTGCTCTCTTCAGGTCCCAACAATTTCTCCCTCCATAGCCCTTTAGGTCCAGGGACATTAACAGCTCTTTGCTGCTGTAAACCTCTGCTTTTCACCATCTCTTATTTACCCTAAACCCTGCAAACAGATCTTCCTAAGTGTGACAATAATATCTTCCAAATATTATTACCTACTAGGATCCTAACTGATACAGTCTCTGACTTGAAAGAGAGAGATCAACTCAAACTAGCTTTTTAGAAATAGCTAGTAACATAGGGACAGAAGATACAAAAAATATCAGAGAAATAAGATATTAAGATAGTACATCTAGTAACAAGAACAGAATGTTAGAGAACAGAAACAATCAGAAGGAAAAACTCTTGGAATTTAAAAATTTAACTGAAATAAAATAATAGAGGTGATCGAAAAAAAAAAGAAAATCTCTCAGAAAGAAAATGAAAAACACCAGAACACGAAAATGGGAGAGAAAATAAGGTTTGGGCATTGACCTAGGGTATCCAATATCCCACTAATAAATAATCCAAAAAGAGAGCAGGGAAAACAAAGAGTGAATGATTAAGAATTAAAGAAATCAGGGAATCTGGGTGAGCAATATACAAGAATAATGTGTGTTATTTTTGTGACTTTTCTGTGATTTAAAAGTTATTTCAAAATGAAAAGTTTATATATATATGATATATGTACATACATATATACATAAAATTTTATTTGGCTACATATTCAAGTAAGAAAAAAATGTTACTTACAAAGGATCAACATGGCACTGGACTTCTCAACAGCAACAATGGGGATGTGAAAGCAATGAATTTATAATGTCAAAATTTTGAGGGAAAATTACTTTCAACCTAGAATTTTGAGCCCAGTCAAACTGTTCATCAAGTTATAAGTTTAAAATAAAGAGATTTCAAAAATCACAAGGACTGAAGAAAATTTATCATGGATGCTCTTTTCCTTAGGAAGCTACAGTAGAATGTGTTATAGCAAAACGAGGTAGAAAACCAAGAGAGGAAGACACGGAATTCAAGAAATAGCATTTCTATCCCTGGGGCTAGACAGTGGAAAGCCCCAGGATGACAGCTGGCAGCACACCTAGAGCCGTCGGTTGAGGTGGGAGCAGGGGTGAATGGCTAGAGCAGGACATTTGTTTTCCAGGGGAAACAAAAAGGAAGTTGTGGGTTAATTGATGTGTTTGAATATTTTGAAAATTATTGGTCTATTGAGTATTTGGTGGGAAAAGATAAGTAAAAAGAAAACTAAGCAAATGAATGAAAAAGGAAGAGAGAGATGAGAAACAAAGAGACAGAGAGACAGAGACTGCCATTAATTCCAGGAGAAAAAGACAAAAGGCTGTGCCAGAAAGAAGACTATCAACAGTGGTCAAATCATAATAATAATGGTATGCACTGTGAATAATAATAATATGCACTGACTGTTGGCATAAATAAAAACTATAATACAACTCATCAAGACGATGGTGTTGGTGGTAAATGAGTAAGATGGTCTAAGAGAGGCATACTGTCAATCACCACAACAGGAAGCAAATAAAGTCTAAACATTAATAATTAAGAAATCACGGGACTTCCCTGGTGGTCTAGTGGGTAAGACTCAGTGCTCCCACTGCAGGGGGCCCGGGTTC
Organism: Balaenoptera borealis; assembly: GCF_965194805.1. NCBI lineage: Eukaryota > Metazoa > Chordata > Mammalia > Artiodactyla > Balaenopteridae > Balaenoptera > Balaenoptera borealis. The sequence goes on along the minus strand of NC_138866.1, from coordinate 169,058,182 downwards.
GATCCCTGGTCAGGGAACTAGAACCTGCATGCATGTCGCAACTAAGAAGTCCACATGCTGCAACTAAAGATCCTGCATGCCACAACTAAGGCCAGGCGCAGCCTAAATAAATAAATAATAATAATAATAAAAAAGAAATCACAACATTTGCATGTTGTTTTAAAACATGGATGTAAATGCCAGAAGAAACAGCAAGGGAGTTAAAGGTTATTGCCTTTGCAGAAAGAGACTAAGGGTTGAATGGGGTTAGGGAGGCAGACCCTTGTTATTTAGGGTAAGCTTGGCATTTTAACATTAAGTGCATATATTACTTTGATAAAAATAAAATTAATAACAAATTAAAATACAATGACCAAGTATTCCTTATATGTCCTATCCTTCATGTAAAATATATTTATATCTATATTACTTATATCTATAATTATAGATAAATGTCATTATCTTCAAGGAGCTTTTGGGAAATAAATAACCCATGGAATGGAAGTAATGATGTACCTTAAAATCAGTGAGACCCATGCTCATCTGTTCATACCTCATTAGATTTTCCAGAATAGTTACAATTTCAAATATTTAATCCCACTATTTTGATAAACATGCTTATGCTTTTCAGATAGTGTGACCTAATTTTCTGCTTGAAACTTATTGTTACTCTAACTATATATTTAACCTATCACTAATTGAACTTAGGCATATCAGAGAACTTAATGCTGTGCTATCGTCAACATTTTACACCAGATACAGAAAAATCTATTGCCTATATCTTCAGTGTGATAAATATCACCTTCAGATGAAACAATCATTGTGCTGTTTTAGCCTTGGCATTTAAAGAATTACAGCTACTATTCTAAAAATATAGATCCATTTTGCAATCACCTGTCACCGTGTGCTTAACCTTTTCAGATAGCTAAATCATAAGGTATGTTGCAAGTAAAGTGAAGAGCTTTAAAAGAGAATAAATAAATGGTGGACAAGGAGGCAAAGGGGGAAAAAAGAGACAACAATGTTTTCATATCCATCAGTTCATCGAACTCTCTTAACTGAATGAAGTAGATTACACATTACAGATGAGGAAACTAAGGTTCAGAGAGCTTTCAATTTGCCAAGGATCATAGATGATAGATCAATTTAACTGAACAATTATTGAACAGCTACTGTATACCAGATACTGCACCACCACACACTAGGAATGTTGGTGATGGTTTTCAGGGACCTTACAAAGTCAGAGAGGACAGATGACAAAACACTAATGGATAAGTAAGGTACTATGGCAGCTAACTCAGGCTTCCTGGAAAACTAGCAGCTAAACTGAAACCTGGAAAACAGGTAGGAATTATCTGGGCAAAACGTATTAGTTCTCATTCTAAGTAATATTAACTTAGTATTTGTTGATGAGAATTTTAGAGCATATCCAATATATACAACACATTCTTCCCATCTACTATGGATAAAATGTGTCCCCCCAAAATTTGAATTTTGAAGCCCTAATCCCATTGTGATGGTATGTGGAGGTGGGGCCTTTGGGGGTTAATTAGGTTTAAATGAAATCATGAAGGTAGAGCCCACATGATGAGATTAATGTCCTGAAAAGAAAAGGAAGATAGACAAGAGGTCTCTCCCACCATGGGAGAACACTGAGAAGGCTGCCAGCCAGAAAGAGGGTTCTCACCAGGAATCAAATCAGCCATCATCTTGTTCTTGGACTTCCAGCCTCCAGAACTGTGAGAAAATTCATTTCTGTTGGTTAAGCTACCCAAAATACCTGGGCTAAGCTACTCAGGTATTTTGTTATGGTAGCCCAAGCCAACTAAAACATTTTTTATAAAATTCAAAATCTACCTAGGAAGGCAGAATAAAACCACAAAACAATATCAGAAACAGGCAGAAATGAATAAAGCGACCTGGTTTTGAATCTAAATTCTTCAAGTGGCTAAACCTCTCCAAGACAGAGTTGTCACATCTCTAAATTAATAATCATATTGACCTCATAGAATTGTTGTAAGGATTGAGTTAATAAACATGAAGTCCCTGTAAAAAGTTCAAAAAGTGATAACCATCACCATTATGATAACAAACAATGTCATAAGACTGTCGAAGAAAAATTAATCAGTTGATCTAGAAAAGAAATGGGAAATTTTATTCAAGAAAAATTTGAGGATTATAACCTGGGAAGAGCATCTCAGAAAGCTCCAAGACCTGTTCCATTCATTAGGAGTCAAGGCATAGTTATATAAGCTTTTTGAAGTAGAGGGCTGTGTATTAAATGATGTATTATTGACAGTTCACACAATCCAGATCTAAGTGTCTTGGGCCCCTTAAAAAATCAAGAAGGAATGTTACCTTTTAAGGAGTTGCCTTGTTGCTGCTAGGAGGAGGTTGCTCTTTTTGGTTAAGCAGGTATTTCTGCCGACTGGGGAAGGTTTGGTTGATGCATAAAGCAGATACACAATGCACAGTAGAGGGGAGAGAGGAGGCCAAAGGGCAAAGACAATATTTTATGTTTAAATTTTTCTTGTCTTGCCATAAAATATGAATTTTATTTCACAAGACAATACCTAATTACGTGCCAAATGATTAATTAGTATAAAAAACATGCTCATTTTTCTCTTCAGCATTTTTGCTCCTCCCTCCCTTTGGAACTCACTCCTACCAGCTCTTCACAGCCCCTCACCTCTTATCATCTTTTAGATCTCCATTTAATTACCCACCCCCAGGACTTGCCTCAACTTCCCTGAGCCTAAGAAAGCCTCTCCTTCCTTCCTCCCTCCTATGGCTCTGTCTCAGCCCAGGATTCTTCAAGGACTTGTTACCACAAGAAATCACCCATTTTAATTGCATACTTTTCTTATCTCTCTCCTCCTATGATAATGTAAACTTTATAAAACCAAAGGCATTTTCTTAGCCAATGTCCTTATGCAGAAACAGTATCTGGCACGTAGTAGTGGCTCAATGAACATTTTGAACAAATGACTGACCGCTGTTGGATTAAGAATGCATATATCAGATACAGAGAATTCAACAGTTTCTTGGCAAGTTGGCATCTATGTAGAATCTTAGTATCTGTGGGGGTCACCACAAGGAAAATAATATTCTATCCAGGAAGCTAGTGTCCACAATTTGGGTAGCTGTCCCCATAGGGCATTAGAATTTATCTTGATCTTGACACACAGTATGTTAGTGTGAGATCTTTACATCTCACCCAGTAGCTCTTGAAAAACCACCCACTTTGGGCATATCTTTTTGTTTTATTTTCTCTTGGCTATGGGGTATTTTTTGACAAATGTACACAATGAACAGTACCTGGAGAGTTTTGCTGGCACCTAAGGCCTGAGAGTGAGGGATGCTAGATGTCCTGAAATGCAATGAGCAATCCCTCACCACAAAGAATTACCCTGAGGGGAAAAAAAAACCAACACTACTACTGCTCCCCTCAAAGACAATGCAGGGCAAGGCTTCATAGCTTCCCCAGCTGCTGAGGCTAAGTAGCCGAGAATTTGGTGTTTCTCTTTTTGAACAACTGAACCCGCTTGCTGTCTAGTTTAAGAATTCTCTCCCTCTGCTGACATGTTTACCCTTAGCCAAGAAACTTTTCCTGAGCTGCCTCTTCCAAGAATTCTTCAATTCTGATTAAGGTAAAACTCTCAATTGTGTATCTCACAACTTTAAATCTGTAACATTTTAGTAAATACCTGAAAAGTTGATTTTTCCCCCATGATCTATGGTCTCAAAATGAGTTGAACTGACAGCATTATAGCTCTTAAACAAAATTTAAGAGACAATGGTTTTTAAAAAAAATAAATATACTAAGTTGGTATGAATCCATAATGCTAGGATTTAGGTAGATGTAGGCAGCGGCAAGAGGCCGTATAATCAAGTTTTTTATTTACTCAACTCGTATTTCTTGAGCCACTACGTGTATAGGCACTGGGCTAGGGATACAGGTGACATAAGCATATGTCTTAGTCAGTTTGGGATGCTATAACAAAATACCATAGACTGGGTGGCTTAAACAACAGACATTTACTTTTCACAGTTTGGGAGGCTGGAAGTCAGAGATCAGGGTGCCAGCATGCTCACATTCTTGGCAAAGGCCCTCTTCTTGGTTTGCAGATGGATGTCTGCTTGCTGGGTCCTCACACGGCAGAGAGCAGAGAGAATAAGCAAGCTCTAAATTCTATCGTGTCTCTTTTTAGAAAGCACAAACCCCATTCATAAGAGCTCCACCCTCATGTCCTAGTTACCTCTCAACACCCTACCTCCTAATAGTATCACATTGGGGGTTAGAATTTCAATGTATCAATTTTAGGGGGGACACAAACATTCAGTCCATAATAGCATGTTCGAACCTTGGTCCTTACACTAATGATATTGAAAGAAAATTCCCTATTGGTCTCTCATGATTCTGCACATCTTCTGAGCAGGGGCACCAACTGCTTTTTGTTTCAGACTATCTTTTCAAAGATGTTTGTAGAGTGAACAGGCTTGGAAGACAGAAAGAACAGAGGGCAAGTTTGTTGATTGTCCAGTATAAAAATATGTCTCCTTTCAGAGAGTCTACAAGACTTATTTGTAGCCCACTGTAAAATACTCCCTAAGTTTGGGGTTCCTCTACTGTGGTACAAAGCCCCTGAGTACAAAGCATCCACCTGGGCTTCTCTGTGTTACTCCCATGGGACTCAGGGAGCAAGAAGAACCAACTGAACAAAGCTCATGCTGCCTGCTATGCCATAAATATCAAAGTCCTTTGACTCAGAAGTCTCATGTCTTCTGCCAGAACCCATGAAATTGTGAATTGCTAACTTTTTAGCAAGCAATTAGGATAAATTCTCAGATTATTCATAATACTTGACAATAGGAAATAGCAATCATGGTATAAACAACCATATAGCATACACCTTGAAAAATATAATAAAATTGCATTAGAAGTGAGAGGAAGAAAAAAGTGTCCTCAGTAGACACTCAGATCTTGTATAAGATCTCATAAACAAATGTTTAAATGAATAAAGAAAATAAATTTCAAACAGGAAGAAATGTCATGTGTAAAAGTACAGAACTGAGAAATAGGATACAAGTTTAGGAAGTGACAATTCTTCTGGCTGGACGAGAGAAGTGATGAAAACAAAGCTAAATATAAAGGCATTGCATTCTGGCATGCAGTATTTATTCGGCGGCTTAGATTGGAGAATCAATGATCTATTGCCAATAGCCTAGATTTAATAGTCTAAATCTTGTCCCTTCTGCTTCGGGGAACATCTAGGCTGTTTTCAAGATTAGAATCTAGCTGCATAACTGACTCTCAGACCACATCAGTCCTCACTTGAATGACTGTAACAGCCCCCTAGCCGGTCCCCCAACTTCTACATTTGGCCTACCTACCACACCACTTTCCTGTCTCCATAAGTTGGCCAGAAAAACCTTTTAAGATAGTAAATCAGATCCAATCACCCTTGATTTAAACCTTCCAAGGGTGTCCAATCATACTTGGAATAAACTCTAAATTCCTATCAATCTAGTCCTGGCCTACCCCCCTCCCTCCCTCATTCTGAAATTTCTAAAGGCTCAGTATGGACAAGTCTAAGAGTTAAAAACTCCAAGGGGAGACAGTTAAGGGGAGCCAGGGGCTCACACTATTTTGAGTTTTACCTCCTGGAGCTCTACTATGTTCTCACAGTGAAATGAGAGAAAAATCCCCTTGGGCCTCAGGGAGTGGGAAGGAAAAAGTGACCATTTTGAAATATGTCAGAGCATTCCGTCCTTAACAAGGTCTGACCTCAAGAGAAACTATTTTATTAGAAACTATTTTAACGTATTGGGCTTTTATCAGAGCCAAACCAACCTGAGGGGAAGGGAAAATACCCAATTCCAGTCCCCTTTAGCCATCCTATACCACCTAATGGGGGGGGGGGTGGGAAAGCTAAGAAGCACTTGTAAAGTTCATTCCAGAGGCACAGGGTCACTAAAAGACCAAGCCCTAATCGTAGGACTCTGACACTTCCCCTACTCCCGTACCTTACCACCACATTACTAACAGCTTATTTACTGCAGTTCATCTTATCTAGTACATCATATCTGGCTATCAGGAAATAATTACAAGGCATACTACAAGGCAGAAAGCACAGTTTGAAGAGACTGAGCAAGTATCAAAACGAGAGTCAGATACAGCATGAATGTTAGAATAATCAGATTGTACATTTAGGACAACTATGATTAATATGCTAAGAGCTCTAATGGAAAAAGTAAACAACCTGCAAGAGAAGATGGAAAATGTAAGCAGAGTGACAGAGATCCTAAGAAAGAATCACAATGAACGGGTAGAAATCAAAAACACCATAATAAAAATTTGTAAATGCCTTTAATAGGCTCGTTAGTAAACTGGACATGACTGAGGAAAGAATCTCTGAGCTTGAGGATATGTTAATAGAAACTTCCAAAACAAAAAATAATGGCCAACGATTCCATAAATTTGATAAAAAATGTCAACTTCTAAAACCAAGAAACTCACCAAGTCCCAAGCAGGATAAATACATAGAAAGCACAATTAGACACATCATAATCAAATGCTAAAATCAAAAGAAAGATTCCTGAAGTAGCATGAGAAAAATTATTTTAAAAATTACTGCTAATTTCTCATTAACAACAGAAGAGGCTAAACGACAATGGAACAACAATATTTAAGCACTGAGGGAAAAAGAAAACAGTCAACCCAGAATTCTACCTCCAGTAAGACTATTCAAAAATTAGGGTGAAACACAGACATTTCAGATTATTAATAAAATGTAAAAATTCAGCACTAACAGATATGCTTCCCAAGAAATACTAACAGAAATTCCTCAGGCTGAAAGCAAATGACACCAGGTGATAACTGGTGGAAGAAATGATAAGAATATGACTACATTTTCTATAACAGCCTTACAAACCATCCCAGAAGTTAGTAGCTTAATATAAAAATGTATTATTCTCTACCATGGTCCTGTATATTAATTGAGATCAGTTGGGCAATACTTACTTGGGATCTCTCATGTGGTTTCAGCCAGATGATGGCTGAAGCTAGAGTCATCTAAAGACACAACTTTAGATGACTCACACCATGGCTGCTGGCTAGAAGCTTACCTGAGACTTCTCCATATAGCTTGAGCTAGTCACAGCATGGTGGCTGAGTTATAAGGGGAAATGTTCTAAGAAACACAAACTGAAGCTGCAAGGCTTTTTATGAGCTATCATTGAGAGAATAACATAACTTCCACTGTATTTTATTGATGTAGCATTAAAGTCAGCCCCAAGTCAAGAGGACTGGAAATTAGACTCCACACTTCAACAGAAGTAGTAGCAAAAGTAAATATTTGTGGCCATGTTTAAACCATCACAAAATATAAAATATAATCAATCACAAAATGCTCATTTCTTTGTGTTATATAATAGTTTAAAACAAAAATTATAACACTGTATTATGAAGTTTATAAATGTATGTAATTGTAAGTATATGGTGCAATGGCACAAGGGACAGAGAGGCAAGTAGTATTACACTGATGGAAGATTCCTATACTTTGTATGGACTAGTACAATATTAACTCTAAGTAGATTTTTATTAAAGATGCGCATTGCAAATTCTAGAGTACCACTAAAATGTTTTCAAAGGGGAAGACCTAAAATGTCAACATAATTATCAAAATAGAATATTTTTCAAATATTTGGTTTGCCCTAAAGAAAGTAGGACAAAGGAAGCAAAGGACGAAAAAAGAGTTAATAAAGTGGTAGATTCAAATCCAACCATAACAATTATGTTAATTTTAATTGAGCTGAACTTTTCACCAAAAAGTCAAAGATTGTCAGGCTAGATAAAAAAAATCAGGGCCCTATAATATGTCTTTAAAAGATGCACTTTAATAGAAATGAAAGGGAGGAAAAGAAGAGTTATCATGGGCTATGTTAACACTGGACGAAACAGACATCAAGACAAGCAGTATCAAAAATAAAAGACTTTTCATCATGAAAAATAGTTAATACATCATGAAGATATAACACTTGTAATGTGTATGCACCTAACTACAAAGCTTCAAACTACAAGAAGCAAAAACTAACAAAATTAAAAGGCAAACTAGATAAATCTAACAATATCAGAGTTGGATAGTCTTGTATTCCTTCTCAGCAACTGGTAGAATTACTAGGCTATCAACCAGCTTGATCTTATTGACATTTATAGACACTATACCCTAAAACTGTAGGATATATTTCTTTTCAAAAGCACGCGAATATTCAGCTAAAGAGACCACATGCTGAGCCATAAAACTCCAGTCATAATCCCAGCAAGATATTTTTTACAGGAATTGATCATCTATTTCTAAAATTCATATGGAAATACAAAGGACCTAGAATATACAAAACAGTCCTGCAAAAGAAAAAACAAAGTTGTAAAACCTATGTTGTCTGACTAAAAGATTTACCATAAAGCAACAGTAATCAGTTTGAGTTTGGAATACAGGTAGAAAATAGAGTCCAGAAATAGACTCACAGTTACATGGTTAATCAATATTTGACAAAGGTGTCAAAGAAATTGAGTGGGAAAGAAAAATCTTTTCAACCAACAGTACTGAGACAACTGGACGTCCAAATGGAAAAATGAGTAAATAACCTCCACCCTATTTCACACCATATACAAAAATTATTCTGAAATGTAGCAAAGTCCTAAATGTAAAAGATAAAACTATAACACTTTTAAAAGAAAACATAGAAAAAAATCTTTGCAGATTTAAGCAAAGATTTCTTGGAAAGCAGAAAGAAATAATCACAAGAGAAAAATAAAGAAAAATTAGGCTTTCTCAAAATTAAAAATTGCTCATCAAGAGACATCATTGAGAAAATTAACAGCAAATCACAGACTGGGAGAAAATATTCACAAAACATGTAGCTGACCACAGTCTTGTATTCAGAATATATAAGAAATTCTTTTTGACAAATCAACAGTAAGCACATCAAAAAATGCTCAATACCATTTACCATCAGGGAAATGCAAATTAAACCCATAAAGCATCACTAATAGAAATATAAAGTGGTACAACTACTTTGTAGATATGCTTAGCATTTGTTATACAAAAAAACATACACCAACACTTTAGCCCAACAGCTCCATTCTTAAGCATTTATCCAAGAGAAGTGAAAACATATGTCCAAAAAAAAAAAAAAAAGACTTAAAGAATGTATATAGCAGCTTTTGAACCATAGCCAAAACCAAACTCATTTCAATTGCACATGAAACATTCAGCTAGATAGACCACATAAAACAATGGCAAATATCCGTTATTGGGAGAATGAAATGACAAATTGCCATATATTCATACAATGGAACACTACAACAAGAAGAGGAACTAATTAGTATTAATACATGTAAAAACACGAATGAATCTTACATTGTTCTGAGTGAAAGCAGGAAAAAATGAAGAATCCCTAACATACGGTTCAACTTAGAGATGAAGTTCTAGAACAGACGAAACCAAGTTAAGGTGAAAAAAAAAAATGAGAACAATCATTGCCTGGGTTAGGAGGAAGGGGGATGGTGGCAAAAGTAGATTGCCTTGGAAGGCACACGAGTGAACTTTCTGGGCAGATGAAATGCTTCATATCACGATACAGACATGGTATACTAAGGTATATATATTTGTCAAAAATCATACAGATAAGATTTATGCATTTCAATATATATAATTTTACCCACTCTCCCCCCCAAAAAGAATTGTGTCCCCACTGAATTATCAAGCACGGGATAAATAGGCTAAATGATATAAAAATGGTAGAATGATGGTAACTGTTGAAGCTGAGTGATTGGTACAAGGGGCTCATTATACTATTGCCTTTACTTTGTATATGTTTGATATTTACTATGATATTAATTTTAAATTATTGTATAATCATCATTCATTCAACAAACATTGCTTTGTGTTTATGTGCTAGGTGTTCTCAGTTTTGATGATAGAGCAATTAATACAACAAACATTGCTACTGTCATGGAGGTCACATTCTAGTGGAGGAAGATTTTAAAAATAAAACAGTAAATAAAGAAACAATAAATAAGTTAAAGATGAAGTATAAGTGCTTTAAAGGAAAAGTGGACAGAGAGGGGAAATCATGAGTGACAAGGGCCAGTGATGTAATTTCATAATAAATAGAGTGATGAAGGACTCACTGAGATGGTGATATGTGAGGAAGAAATAGATCATGAGAGGGAACAAAACAGGCAAATATCCTAAAGTGGGAGTATACCTGGCATGTTCAAGGGGCAGCAAAGTGGGGAGGGGAACAGGTCATTAAGGAACCTTGTAGGCCAGTGTAAAAACCAGCTTTTTTTTTTTTTTTTTTTTTTTGGCTGCGTTGGGTCTTTGTTGCTGCGCGTGAGCTTTCTCTAGTTGCTGCAAGCAGGGGCTACTCTTTGATGCGGTGCTCGGGCTTCTCATTGTGGTGGCTTCTCTTGTTGTGTGCATGGGCTCCAGGGGTGTGGGCTCAGTAGTTGTGGCTCGCGAGCTCTAGAGCACAGGCTCAGTAGATGTGGTGCATGGACTTTGTTGCTCCACGGCATGTGGAATCTTCCCGGACCAGGGCTCGAACCTGTGTCCCCGGCGTTGGCAGGCAGATTCTTAACCACCGCACCACAAGGAAAGTCCCAAAACTTTGGCTCTTAATTGTAATGAGATGAGAAGCCATTGAAGGGTTTTAAACAGAGTAGTGATGTGATTTTATTTACATTTTAATAGAAACGTCTGGCTCCTGTGTTGTGAATAAATTTAAGAAGGCCAAGGTGGGAGCAGGGAGAACATCCAGATGAGAGAGAAACTAGATCTGAGGATGTTGGTTTGTACCACAGTGTCTGAGTTATGCAAGTTGCATCAGATCCCGGGCACATTCTTCAGTTAAAGCTGCCAAGCTGTGCAGCTTTATTTCTGAAATCAAGAACGACTCCCAAATATGGCCCTGACAAATATAAAGATGGAACTTCCTTTTTATGGAAATGGGGAAGACTGTAGATCGAGTAGATCTGGGGAGGCACTCCATCCTAGGAGGTCAAGGTGGAATCCTGGGGGTTTTAAACATCTGTCATGGTTCCCCCTAAAGGCTCAACATCAGATCTCACAGGTTATAGGGTTTTTCTCAGCTCTTAAGAGAGGAACTCTTCAAGGCAATCCAAATTTTTCTTATGTCTTGTCCAAAAGCTTCTTTCCAAAGAGGGTGAAGGTGGGAAATTTAGAATGGCGTGAGGGAGAAAGGAAATCCAACTCTGTTCTATGGAATGTGAAGCCATGTGACTCTCAAATTTCAGACTGTAGTCTTTTATCGTCCAAAATAAAATTTTAGATTCATAGTGCATAGGAAGAAGGAAGTTAAATAGAAACAGCATTAAGAGATGGTGGAAACAAGAGTGTATCATGGAGAGAATTCAGAGAAATAGAAAACCAAAAAGAAAGAAAGGCAGGTAGGCAGGGAGGGAGATAGTCACCAGGATGATATAAGCAATCAGTGTTTTTGTGTCATTTCAAATATCTTGTGGAAAACAAAAGCTAGAGGACCTTTTCCTAACATCTTGCAAGTCTACCTCTGATGGTTGTTAGTTAATTATCAGCAGTCATTTCAATCCTCCCCTTCCTCCTTTTTGGATGAGGGTTCCCACTGGAGATACTAAAAATATCTATTCCTCCATCGTCTTGCTTCTGAATGCTGTTGGACTGCTTCCTAATGCTTGGAGCTGCTGAAGCTGTCCAGGGATAGGTGGAAATCATGCCCAGTGATACGAGGAAGACATAACCAACACAGTGAGGATGTCACAGAGGATGGAAAGGGTGTGGGCTCTTGACCTTCGTGCCACTGAACAAACTCAGGGACTTTCTATTTCTGGATTTCTGATTATGCAAGATAATGCTTCCTATTGTTAAATCATCTTCAGTCAGGTGTTCTAGTATTTGTTACATAAAGTAATCGCACCTGCAGCACTTCCTCTGCACCAGTGGTTCTCAAAATGTGATCCCTATCCTAGCACTCTTAGTCTCACCTGGAAATTTATGAAAATAAAATTCCCAAGCCCTAGCCTAAGCTCTGGCAATGAGGTCCAGCAATCTATTTTAACAAGGTGATGCTGATACACCTCCATTTTGAGAATCCCTGCTCAGTATTTTAATGAGCAGAAACAGATGGATTAAAAAAAAATTTTTTTTTTTTTTTTTTCATTCCACTCCCCTAGATTCTGACTCCTAAATGCAGGTCCTACCAGGGCAGGACTGAGAATCTACCTCAGTTGAAAGATCCACGCTTACATCTTGGAAACCACAAACAAGAAATCTATGGGAATAATTGTGTTAAGTCTGAAGCAACTGTGGTCTTTGCCACAAGTTTATTCTCCAAAGCATAATTATTCAAGAGAGATATTGAAAATTTAGCTACTGGAAGGAGAGGGAGGTAGTAGTTCCTACAAGAGGCCCTACCCCTCAACAGGCCACATCATGGTCAAAGCTAATTTCACAGCCGTTGCTAATACCCTTTCTATATGCATATTTTAACCACCTCACCTATAATCCCCAAACTTGGTTCCCACTGTTAAATTTATGTATCAGTTGCTGGCAGCAGCTAAGTTTTTTAAGCATGGCCAATCATATTTCATACACTCTGAATTTAAAACATTTGAAGCTAATTTAGTGGTTATGTCTAGCATTAGATATTTTAAGTGCAGCAATAAACTCTTATTGCTCTCCTGACTGATGGAACATGTAATACAGTTGCCACTGTGTGTGTTGACTGTCAAGATGATTCATTAGGTCCCACATAAACTTTTTTAAGAAGAGAGAGCAGGTTACGTCAAATAACTTGAATAAAAGTTTAAAACCAAGGTCATCAAAGTGCTTGAGACTCCTTTTAGAATTAATTGAAATTCAGGTACATTCTCTGGAATGATATGAAGTCTCTTCCCAAATATACAAGCCGTCTGAAAGCAACAACTTGCTGCCGCGCTGAGCTGTTAAGCAATTATCAGTGACAGCTGTAACTCAGGGCTACGCCAAGCGGGACCTACACACAGCCAGCTTTTTAATTCTTTCAGCTGACAGTTACTGGATTAATATTTGACACAGTTCAACCAGCTCCACTTTATTGGTGATCCTGGGACCCCAAGATACCGAGAGCCTCCTACATGCCAAACTCTCTGCTGCACAAATTCACACCTATAATCTCACACTCGTTTTTTTTACTACAATTTCAAGCAGAGAAAACCAGAACCCAGAGAAGATAGAGTTTTACCATGACTCTAGGACTAGCCACATATGAATTCAGATGTTTCTGACTCCAAAGTGCTTTCTCCTTGTACAGCACGTTAGGGTTTGTGTGTCATCATTTGCCTAATTCTTAAAACCATCTTGTGATGGGAGAAGCCTAATGTGTAAGAAATTAGACATCTTCCATGTTTCACTGTGCATTTTAGAAAGAGCTGTTCCACTGTAAGCCATTCCTCAACTACACCATAAGTGGTTACACTCTTAAATGGGAAAAGAATTTGAAAAAGAATAGATACATGTATATGTATAACTGAATCACTTTGCTGTACACCTGAAACCATCACAACATTGTTAATCAACTATGCTCCAATATAAAATAAAAAATTTTTTTTAAAAGTGGTTATGTTAATTTCTAGGACCTCTCACTTCCTTCTGTGGGGGAAAGAGAGGAGAGAAAGAATGAGTAAAGAAGGAAGATAAGCCAGGACCCAGGCACTTGCTCAACCCCTACCATGTGGTAGCCATCATGCCTGATTATTTACGCACATATTAACTCATTTAACATTATTCTCCCCACTAGCCAGTGGATTAAATATTTGTTCCAATGGTGAAGCTCGGTCTTCAATTGGTGAGATAATTTGCCCAGAGATTACAGGACTACTCAGAGGTGCAATGGAGATTAAAATTGAGTTCTGCCTGATAAAAAGTAATTGCTTTTCCCATTACATCTTTAAGATATATGCACTCTCTCTTCTCTCCCTTCCTGGGATAAAACTCTAATAAAAGAATTTCAGACAACAGGGCAAGTCCCCTATTCCCCACTATAGACAAATGCCTCTTTTTAGCCACCCTGGCTTTGGTCCGAATTGACATCAAAAACATATATGACTGCGTCACTCAAAAACTTCATTTGTAGCCAAGCACTTGAACCACTATTCTTCCTCTCTTTGCTATTGAGCTTGGTAGTAGGGTTTCACCATCTTTGATGTCCCCTAGGCATCTTCTTGATGGATTCACTGTGAACTAAGTAAGAGGTGAAAAGAGGAAAAGAGTCAACTGAAGAAGTTTATAGTGTTGTGATTAGAAAATTAAATGGAACTCCCTTACAAAAAAAAAGTACATTTTATTTAAAATGCAAATATTCATTACAGATTGATTTACTTTAAGTATTGCATAGGCATTTTCACTAGGAAACTAATGGTTTATAGTTCTTTTGTTGTTACCAAACAGGAAGTTTTCAAAATCTAGGGTGCATTAAAGGGCCTACTTTATATAACAGAGTAGGAAATTTTTCATTGTAATGTTTTCCCCATTTTAATGAGAATCTCAGCAATTCTCAGTATTGTATTTACCAGTGCACATTTATCAAAATAAAAAAGTTTAGACTTTCACATACGGTTAATCTGCAATGATTGTCAAATGTATTCTAATTGATTTAATGCCCATTAAAATTCTATTTTGAAATATAAAACACCCAAACATGAAATAAATGATCAGTCATCTAGCACAACCAGAAAAAAACACATTAATTGTAAATTATTCAAGTGAAATGGTGTCTCAGCAAAATCTTTAGACCATCTCTGTCTGAGAATTAGATAAATAAGGAAGAAAAAAATCAAGGTTTTAAATGGATTTTCATGGTTAAATTGGTATTATGCTTCAAACACCCATTAGGAGTTACTAGAATACTAAAATAAGCCCAATGTTTATATTACTGTTGCTATATTTAATGGAAAAAGATAAAATCAAGAATGTTCCACTAAAATTATGAAGATTATTCATTTTGAGGTTATATGTTAAACAACTACTTTTTCAGGACTGTAATATGCTATGAAATGAATCTTAAATAAGCCTGAAGATATTTTCAAAAAACAAGATTAGTGCTTATGAAAAAAAAAGAAGTCACACAAAGCTTAACAGACTATAAACAAACATACACACATATAGATATAAATAAATTATATAGCTATATCTACATATCAAAGAGAAGCAGGGAGAGAGAGTATAAGAGCATAAAATCTGGAAAGACATCAAAGATTTGGCACATGTGACCATGTTAAGTGTGTTAAGGAACTGGTGAGATGATAATTTGCAAAACTGGACTGGATGAACCTAGTGGCCCTGTGGAACAGGCTGTGTGCTTGCCAGATCGCAACTTTTCAATTACTACTTCTCTTGGGTTATGCTAAATGCACACGAATATCCAGCAAAAAATCAGAAACACAAATCATCTGGCACAATGTACCACATATTCACGTACCGGAATTGATGAAAAAGCTGTGTTAATGCATAGTGTTCATTGTAATTCTGTCCTGCATATATAACTTTCTTTGGGCAAACTCCCTTCCTCTTGTTTTTTAGGAATGGTTTAACCATACCTCCATATCTGGTTCAAGATGTTCAATCTATATCTGAGGTTAGGGTTAACAGGTTATAGTTATTAGTTCAGAAATGGATGAGTGACTCACTTCCTGTCAGTAACATGTAAGAAGTTTACTGTGGATTCTAAGAAAGATGTTTAGCCACCTCTGTGAGAGACCTTCTTGATGGGTCTTTCTCTTTTCCTAGCATTGACAAGAAAGCATGTACCCCTGGCAATGATTGGCAGCATCATTACCTAAATGAGGAAGAATGAGAATAAAGCTGACATTGTCAAAGGCAGACTGGAGAAGTATACATGAACTTGACCCTTGATGAACTGAATGAGCCACTGTGTCAAACCAGCATCAAAGACCCTTTCACTTTTGTACTTTCCTGATATGTGAACCATGAACTCTCCCCACACCCACAGTCTAGGCCAATTTGAGATAGTTTTATTTAGAACCAAATTCATTAAAAATGATATACTCACTTTACAAAGTGTTTATTCAATCAAAAATATTTAGCTTCTACTTTTAAAAAGGAACTAAAATTTATGAAAATAAAAAAGGTCATAGTTCCAGACTACATCTAGACAATAAAACAGAACTCTGCATCACTCAGCTTTTATTAAGTTACACGATGGCAACAAACTACCCCAAGATCTCCGTGGATTACAATACAGGATCATTTCTCACTTCTGTTGCATGTCCAGTGTGGATCTTCCCCACGTTGTTTTCATTCTGAGCACATAGTGGCAATGGTACCACCCACACGCAGAACCCAGCCTAGAGTCTCACCAAGCAGTGCAGCCCAGCATACAGCCCTGCCTGATTGCTAAAAATCCAGACTCACTCAACTGTGGGGTTCATTTGAAGGCCCTCCCCAACTAGAGAGCCAGACCAGTGACCTCAACCAAAGGCCGAACACAACCAATGGCCTACCTGATTGTAAAGCCCAGCCTGGAGCCCTGCCCAACTTTGGGGCACAGCCTGATGCCCCATCTAACCATGAAGCCTAGCATATAATCCTGCCTGCAGGGACCTCCCTGGCAGTCTAGTGGTTAAGAATCCACACTTCCAACGCAGGGGATGCAGGTTCAATCCCTGGTTGGGGAACTAAGATCCCACATGCTGTGCGGCCAAAAAACAAACAAAAAACCCTGCCTGCATATGCAGTCCAGCCAGTGTAAACATCCAGGCTGGGAGCACAGCCTAAGGCCCCGCCCACCCAAGAGCAAATGTGGGGCATGGCCCACAGCCCTGCCCAACTGTGGAATCCAACCACTGGCACCACCTTGCCAGAGAACACAGCCTGCAGCCCTGTCTGACCAGAGGTGATTGCAGAGCCCACCTGACTGTGGAACATAGCCAGCAGCCCTGCCCAACCAGGAAGCCCACCCAGTAGACCTACTTGAAAACACAGCCCAGCCAGCAGGCCCACCCAACTACAGAGCCCTGCTAGCAGCACTCCCTCCCCCACCCCCCGAAATCAAATCACAGGCTGTGGCCTTGCCCAACTAAGTACCCAAATAGCAAGACTCACCTGCCCACAGATGCTACCAGATGAAACAACAGTACCCCAAGCTGAGTTAATGGTGAGAGTATGTCCCTGCTGAAATGAAACCATAAAGTCTGGGGAAAAAAGACCACTTACTAAAATGCAAACACCAGTGCAAAGATACAAGGATTATGAAAATCAGGCAAACATTACACCACTGAAGGTAGCTAATAAAGCCCTAATAACAGACCCTAAAGAAATAAAGATTTATAAACTGAGAAAGAATTCAGAATAATTCTCTTAAAGAAGTTCAGGGAACTACAAGAACACACAGACAACTAAAGAAAATTAGGAAAACAATGCATGAACAAAATAACAGTTTAGACAAAGAAATAGAAACCATCAAAAATAAAAATAAAAAACCCTAGAGATAAATAACGCAGTGGCTGAACTGAAGAATTTCAACAACAGACTCAAAAAAGAAGAAAGAGCCAGTAAACTTGAAGACAGATCATTTGAAATTATCCACAGGAGCAAAGGAAAAAAAAATTTTTTTTAAAGAAAGATAACAAGAGTGAAGAAAACCTATGGGATTGATGGGAAACAAGAAACAATACACTCATTATGGGAATCCTGGAAGAAGGAACAGGAAGAGAAAGGGACAGAGAATCTATTTAAATAAATAATGGATGAAAATTTCCCAAACTTGGAGAGAAAAATGGACACTCAGATCCATGAGGCTCAAAAGACCACAAATAGTTTGAACCAGAAGAGATCTACACTGACACACATTATAATTAGATATTCAAAAGTCAAAACCAAAGAAAATTCTGAAGGCAGCAAGAGAAAACTGACTTGTCACATACAAGGTGGCCCCCCATAAGATGATCAGTGGTTTCTGAGCAGTAACTTTGTAGGCCAGGAGAGGGTGGGAAGATGTATTTAAAATATAAGAAAAAAACTCAATGAAGAAAGTTATTTTTCTGAAAAAGCTGTCCCTTCATGTAAATTGTTGCAGCCATTATAGAAAACAGTATGGATATTCCTCAGAAAGGTAAAAATATAACTATTTCATGATTTAGCAATCCCACTTCTGGGTATTTATCAAAAGGAAATGAAAATACTATCTCTAAGAGACATCTGTATTCCCCATGTAGCATTATTTATAATAGCCAAGGCATGGAAACAACCTAAGTGTCCATAGATGGGTAATTGACAAAGATACACACACACACAATGGAATATTATTCAGCCATTAGAATAAAGGAAATCCTGCTATTTGCATCAGCATGGATGAAACTGAAGGGCATTATGCTAAGTGAAATAATTCAGACAGAGAAAGACAAATAATTTGTGATCTCACTTAAACATGGAATCTAAAAAACTGAATGCATAAAAACAGACACTAGATTATTGCTTGCCAAGAGTGGGGGTATGGGAGAAAGTGGTCAAAAGGTACAAACTCCCAGTTATAAGATGAATAATTTCTGGAGATCTATTGTACAGCATGGTGACAATAGTTAACAACCTTGTATTGTATACTTGAAAGTTGTTAAGAGAATAAATCTTAAAAATTCTCATTACACACAACACACACACACATATGGTAATTCTAGAGGAAATTTTTAACTAAAAAGGAAAAAACGAATTTTCAGAATACCATAGCTATTAAAAGGTCCCACAAGTCTTCAGAAGAAAAAAAAGTATATATATACACAAAGGATCGAGAGCCAGAATGTCATGAGACTTTTCAACCAGAACCCTAGAAGGTAAAACAATTGTATCAGTGCTCTGGAATAATGAAGTACACATTTTTAACCTAGAATTCTACGTTAACACTAAACACTCAATTAAAAGTATGGGGAGAATAAAGATTTGCTACCGAAGCAACCTGTCTCAAAAAGGTTGATTATATTGAGAGGAGTTTTACAGTTTGGTCCAAAACTAAGCCAAAAGCCAAAAAAAAAGTATCTTCCAAGGAAAAAACTATACATCATTGCAAACGTTATTATTGATGCAATGTAGTTCACTTGTCAACAATATTTACATACTATCAATATTATTATATTAACAATATTATCAGAGTGTTGGGACAGGGAACTGCTTTTTAATATTATAAGCCTTATGGTACTACTTGACTTTTAAATTATGACCAGCTATTTCTTTGATTAAATTTTTTAATTTAAATAAAAGAAAATAAGGAAAACAATTTAAATGTTTAAAGTTATTTCCAAGGTTTTCATTTTATTTTAAATAAGCTTAATTTCCTGTCTCTAAAATGAGAAGCTGGACCAAATTATTTCTATGTTCTCTCCCAATTCTGTTGTTTATTCTATGAGTCTATGTGTCCATAGACAATTTATTCCATTCCACTGGTGGAGAAGAATTATGAATGTGTAAAGAAATAGAGCATTGAATTCATTTTTTGAGCTCTTTTCTAGAGTTCACATTTGCTGAGTTAATACATTGTTTTCGAGACTCATCCAGGCATCACCCTTAGATTATTATTGATGTAATGTAGCTCATCTTCATCTCTCCACTCCCACCTTTAAGCAGCAGCATATCCTTAAAAGCTGATGAATGTCTGTGAATTTCACGGTAGAATGATCTTTTAAGAAAGAGATGGCTTATTGGGATACAAAGTAGTTCCCATTTTCTGCACTTGCCCATATTTTCCAAATGACTTTTTTTTTTTTTTTTAATTTTTTAATTTTATTTATGGCTGTGTTGGGTCTTCGTTTCTGTGCGAGGGCCCTCTCCAGTTGCGGCAAGCGGGGGCCACTCTTCATCGCGGTGCGCGGGCCTCTCACTATCGCGGCCTCTCTTGTTGCAGAGCACAGGCTCCAGACGCGCGGGCTCAGCAGTTGTGGCTCACGGGCCCAGCTGCTCCGCGGCATGTGGGATGCTCCCAGACCAGGGCTCGAACCCGTGTCCCCCGCACCGGCAGGCAGACTCTCAACCACCGCGCCACCAGGGAAGCCCCTCCAAATGACTTTAAAGACATTTTTCTTTTTTTGAATTTATAGTTATGTTTTTGAAAACGAATTTTGTGCTAAGACTAATGATAGAGCCCTGACTGGTTTATGACAAGGTAAATTCCAAAACCAAAGAAGCACAATTTGCTTTTTCACATTAAAGGTCAAATTTACAAAATGTCTCTCAAAGGCACAGGTCTGCTTGTCAACTTTATCAGATAAGACCTAGATGTATTGATTCCATCACCTTGATTGGTAACCCAAATATACAGTATAGGCCCTACTAGGAAGGTTACTGAATGCTATATCACATTCTGCTAACAGATACTAAAGGTAGAAAAGCAGAACCAATTTGGTATAGTTATGCATGAAATCTTTTACAGTACACAAGCTTCAACTTTCTTATACAAAGCATCTTAGAACTCAAGAGCAGTTGTATCTGAACCTTCCCACTGAGACAACTAATGCAATATTACAGACGTGATCGTTTGATTTTTGCCCATGTTGTTTACGGCTAATTCAATCTATTTTAACTTAATGAATGGAGAAGTCAGCGTTTTTTCTTTCAAAATAGAAAAGCATTTTTAAAACACAGTGGAACTGCCTCTGATGTATATTTGTTGTCAAAATATTCTAAGCCAAGGTGAATAGTGTTCTATCTTATTTAAAATATTTTCAGTCTTAAACAGAAATTCGAACAACCAGAAAAATGTATAAGCTAATATTGAAGTAGTATTTGAGCATCTCCTTGGTACTATTCTATGTTTAGTGAGACTTTATAGGGCCAACCACAAACTCTCCACAGGTTAGGAAGGATTCCTAGTACATTCCTCCTTCAAAATTAAATCACTGCCCACTTCCGTCTATATTATGCTAAGCAAGGCAACATGTGAGATTTGATGCTAAAGCATTCATCAGCTCTGAAATTTGGGACTGGCAATAGTTGGGTATCTGCAGCTATTAGTACTCTTAGTTGTAAAAATTAAAAATCTGAATAAAATTAGTATTTTTCATTTAAAAAAGGAAGCTATTGCTAAGACAGCTGAAAACTCCAATCCAGAATGTGAAGCACTGTCACAGGACTCAGTTTCCTTCTCTCCGATCTGTCTTTCCCTGGATTGGCTTCATTCTCAGATTTTATCCTTGGCTAAGACAGCCATTCTTCTTGATTACAGGGAGCCAAATGGAACAATGAAAGCACACGCGTCTCTCCTCCAACAGTCCCAGCAGACATGTTCTTGGCTCTGATGTGGTTTCAAGTCCATCATTAAATCAATCCCTTTGGCCAGTGAAATGTGGTGCTCAGAGGGGCCAAGACTGAGTTAAAGGTCTACTACTCAAGCACCTAGTCTCTGCCCCAGGTCCCTATTAATATTTGGTCTTTGATTCCATTTCCTAATTTCCTAACATAGATCTCCTAAAACCCTTGAAATTTCCTGAGTGACAGGAGTATGTGACACAGGGCTCCTAAATCTCTTGATACTTCCTTGGTGTTAGAAGCATCTTTTGTTCCAGTGAGGTGACTCTCAGTGGATTCTTGGAAAGGGGCTGGTCATCAGAGATCAAGCCATGATTTGAAGCTTGGAACTTTCAGGCCTACCCCCATTTCTAGAGTGGGGAGAGGAGCAAGAAATTGAGTTAAAAATTGATCACACCTATATAATGAAGCCTCCATAAAAATCCTAAAAGTATGGAGTTCAGAGAGCTGTCAGGTTAATAAACAAATCCACTTGCCAGGAGGTGGCACACCCCAACTTCATGGGGACAGAAGTTACCAAAGTTCCCATTTTCAGGACCTTTTCAGACCTTAGCTTAGGTATCTCTTCATATGGCTCTTCATCTGTATCCTTTATTATAATAAACTGGTAAACTATAAGTATTTCCTTGAGTTCTATGAGCTGCTCTAGTAAATTAACAAACCCAAGGTTCCCAAGACCTCCAGTTTATAGCAAATTGGTCAGAAGTACAGGTGACAACCTGAGACTTCAAAGCCCTTACCTTGAGGGATTTGACACTAATTCCAGTAGGTAGTATCAGAAATGAATTGAATTGTAGGACACCCAGCTGGTATTAAAAATTGGCTGATGTGAGAAAAAATCCACACATTTGGTGACTGGACGTAAAGGTACTGAGTGTAACGGAAAGCACAGTTAGATTTTTTTTCTAGGTAGAGAGGAATATATGGTTCTCCAGAAGATAACAGGTGTATTCTCCCCAGAGAAAAATAAATACCCAATGGCAAAACCAAAAGTCATCTATTAAAGTCCCCATCTGGTCTTCATTCTTTTTCTCCCTAAATATAACTTCCAACTCGCTCCATAAGTCAAGGAAAAATTCTGTATGTATACATACTGTTGTTACATATATTGTTGATTCATTAACACTGAACTCACAGCTAACAGCTGATTCATTAACACTAGAACTCATGTCTGAAAGAAACTTATCTAACACACGTATTTTGTCCATAAGACACACCACTGCCTTCTTGCACTTGTGTATAGTAGGCAGTACTTCAGCACTATCCTTGGGGCCAATTTTAAACAACGAAGTCATCAACAAAAAGCACAAAAATGGAACTCCCTCAATCCAAGACGGATTTCCACATAGACCTCTAGGAGAGGGTCCATATCTTGGAGGGTGCCTTCAAGATGGCAGAGGAGTAAGAGGTGGAGATCACCTTCCTCCCCACAAATACATCAAAACTACATCTACTTGTGGAACAACTCCTACAAAACACCTACTGAAGGCTGACAGAAGACCTCGGACTTCCAAAAAGCTTTGCTTCTGCCATTTGTCCTAGGGTTCTGACTATCTGTTTTGGGGGATTTATTGTTTTTCTTTTTTTTTTTAGTATAGTTTTTAGTGCTTGTTATCATTGGAGGATTGGTTTTTTGGTCTGCTTGCTCTCTTCTTTCTTTCTCTCTTTCTTTTTTCTATTACTTTTTTATCTTTTACTTTTTAGTAATTCTTTTCTATTTTAATAACATTATTTTATTTTAAAATAAGGGTCTTGGGGCTCTGGCCGGGTATCAGGCCTGAGCCTCTGAGGTGGGAGACCCAAGGTCAGAACATTGGTCCACCAGAGACCTCCTGGCCCCACGTAATATCAAACAGCAAAAGCTCTCCCAGAGATCTCTTTCTGAAGCTAAACCCAGCTCCACCCAACGGCCAGCAAGCTCCAGTGCTGGATGCCCCATGCAAAACAACTAGGAAGACAGGAAAACAAACCCACCAATTAGCAGAGAGGCTGCCTAAAATGATAACAAGTTCACAGAAACCCCAAAACACACCACCGGATAAGGCCCTGTCCACCAGAAAGACAAGATCCAGCCTCATCCACCAGAACACAGGCACCAGTCCCCTCCACCAGGAAGCCTACACACCCACTGAACCAACCTTACCCACTGGGAGCAGACACCAAAAACGACGGGAATTATGAACCTGCAGCCTACAAAACGGAGACCCCAAACAGAGTAAGTTAAGCAAAATGAGAAGACAGAGAAATACATAGCAGATGAAGGAGAAAGGTAAAAACCCACCAGACCAAACAAATGAAGAGGACATAGGCAGTCTACCTGAAAAATAATTCACAGTACTGATAGTAAAGATGATCCAAAATCTTGGAAATAGAATGGAAAAAATACAAGAAATGATTAACAAGGACCGAGAAGAACTAAAGAGCAAACAAACAGTGATGAACAACACAATAAATGAAATTAAAAGTTCTCTAGAAGGAATCAATGCAGAATAACTGAGGCAGAAGAAAGGATAAGTGACCTGGAAGATAAAATAGTGGAAATAACTACCACAGAGCACAATAAAGAAAAAAGAATGAAAAGAATTGAGGACAAGCTTCGAGACCTCTGGGAGAACATTAATCGCACCAACATTCAAGTTATAGGGGTCCCAGAAGAAGAAGAGAAAAAAAAGGGACTGAGAAAATATTTGGAGAGATTATAGCTGAAAAATTCCCTAATATGGGAAAGGAAGTAGTCAATCAAGTACAGGAAGCACAGAGAGTCCCATACAGGATGAATCTAAGGAGAAACACACCAAAACACACATTAATCAAACTAACAAAAATTAAATACAATGAAAAAATATTAAAAGCAGCAAGGGAAAAGCAACAATTAACATACAAGGGAATCCTCATAAGGTTAACAGCTGATCTTTCAGCAGAAACTCTGCAGGCCAGAAGGGAGTGGCAGGACATATTTAAAGTGACAAAAAGGAAAAACCTACAACCAAGACTACTCTACCAGCAAGGATATGATTCAGATTCAAAGGAAAAATTAAAACCTTTACAGATAAGCAAAAGCTAAGAGAATTCAGCACCACTAATCCAGCTCTACAACAAATGCTAAAGGAACTTCTCTAGGCAGGAAACACAAGAGAAGGAAAAGACCTACAAAAACAAACACAGAACAATTAAGAAAATGGTAATAGGAACACATATATCAATAACTACCTTAAATGTAAATGGATTAAATGCTCCAACCGAAAGATATAGACTGGCTGAATGGATACAAAAACAAGACTCATACATATGCTGTCTACAAGAGACCCACTTCAGACCTAGGGACACATACAGGCTGAAAGTGAGGGGATGGAAAAAAACATTCCATGCAAATGGAACTCAAAAGAAAGCTGGAGTAGCAATTCTCATTTCAGACAAAATAGACTTTACAATAAAGACTATTATGAGAGACAAAGAAGGACACTATGCAATGATCAAGGAGTCAATCCAAGAAGAAGATATAACAGTTGTAATTATTTATGCACCCAACATAGGAGCACCTCCATACATAAGGCAAATGCTAACAGCCATAAAAGGGGAAATCGACAGTAACACAATCTTAGTAGGGGACTTTAACACCCCACTTTCAGCAATGGACAGATCATCCAAAATGAAAGTAAATAAGGAAACACAAGCTTTAAATGATACATAAAACAAGATGGACTTAATTGATATTTATAGGACATGCCATCCAAAAACAGCAGATTACACTTTCTTCTCAAGTGCTCATGGAACATTCTCCAGGACGGATCATATCTTGGGTCACAAATCAAGCCTTGGTAAAGTTAAGAAAATTGAAATCATATCAAATATCTTTTCTGACGACAATGCTATGAGAATAGATATCAATTACAGGAAAAAATCTGTAAAAAATACAAACACATGGAGGCTAAAGAATACACTACTAAATAACCAAGAGATCACTGAAGAAATCAAAGAGGAAATCAAAAAATACCTAGAAACAAATGACAGTGAAAACACAACAACCCAAAACCTATGGGATGCAGCAAAAGCAGTTCTAAGAGGGAAGTTTATAGCAATACACTCCTACCTCAAGAAACAAGAAACATCTCAAACAACTTAACCTTACACCTAAAGCAATTAGAGGAAGAAGAACAAAAAAACCCCAAAGTTAGCAGAAGGAAAGAAATCATAAAGATCAGATCAGAAATAAATAAGAAATGAAGGAAACAATAGCAAAGATCAATAAAACTAAAAGCTGTTTCTTTGAGAAGATAAACAAAATTGACAATTCACTAGCCAGACTCATCAAGAAAAAAACGGGAGGACTAAAATCAATAGAATTAGAAATGAAAAAGTAGAGTAACAACTGACACTGCAGAAATACAAAAGATCATGAGAGATTACTACAAGCAACTATATGCCAAAAAAATGGACAACCTGGAAGAAATGGACAAATTCTTAGAAAAGCACAATCTTCCGAGACAGAACCAGGAATAGAAAATATAAACAGACCAATAACAAGCACTGAAATTGAAACTGTGATTAAAACTCTTCCAGCAAACAAATGCCCAGGAACAGATGGCTTCATAGGCGAATTCTATCAAACATTTAGAGAAGAGCTAACACCTATCCTTCTCAAACTTCCAAAATATAGGAGAGAGAGGGACACTCCCAAACTCATTCTACCAGGCCATCATCTCCCTGATACCAAAACCAGGCAAAGATGCCACAAAAAAAGAAAACTACAGGTCAATATCACTGATGAACACAGATGCAAAAATCCTCAAGAAAATACTAGCAAACAGAATCCAACAGCACATTAAAAGAATCATACACCATGATCAAGTGGGGTTTATCCCAGGAATGCAAGCATTATTCAATATATGCAAATCAGTCAATGGGATAAATCATATTAACAAATTGAAGGAGAAAAACCATGTTAACAAACTGAAGGAGAAAAATCATACGATCATATCAATAGATGCAGGAAAAGCTTTTGACAAAATTCAACACCTATTTATGATAAAAACCTTCTAGAAAATAGGTATAGAGGGAACTTACATCAACATAATAAAGGCCATATATGACAAACACACAGCCAACATCGTTCTTAATGGTGAAAAACTGATACCATTTCCTCTAAGATCAGGAACAAGACAAGGTTGCCCACTCTCACCACTATTATTCAACATAGTTTTGGAAGTTTTTGCCACAGCAATCAGAGAAGAAAAAGAAATAAAAGGAATCCAAATCGGAAAAGAGGAAGTAAAATTGTCACTGTCTGCAGACGACATACTATACACAGAGAGTCCTAAAGATGCTACCAGAAAACTACTAGAGCTAATCAATGAATTTGGTAAAGTTGCAGGATACAAAGTTAATGCACAGAAATCTCTTGCATTCCTATATAATAACAATGAAAAATCTGAAAGAGAAATTAAGGAAACACTCCCATTTACCTCTGCAACAAAAAGAATAAAATACCTAGGAATAAACCTACCTAAGGAGACAAAAGACCAGTATGCAGAAAACTGTAAGACACTGATGAAAGAAATTGAAGATGATACAAACAGATGGAGAGATATACCATGATTTTGGACTAGAAGAATCAACATTGTGAAAATGACTATACTACCCAAAGCAATCTACAGATCCCATGCAATCCCTATCAAACTACCAATGGCATTTTTCACAGAACTAGAACAAAAAATTTCACAATTTGTATGGAAACACAAAAGACTCCGAATAGCCAAAGCAATCCTGAGAAAGAAAAACGGAGCTGGGGAAATCAGGCTCCCTGACTTCAGACTATATTACAAAGCTACAGTAATCAAGCCAGTATGGTACTGGCACAAAAACAGAGATATAGATCAATGGAACAGGATAGAAAGCCCAGAGATAAACCCATGCAACTATGGTCACCTTATCGCTGATAAAGGAGGCAAGAATACACAATGGAGAAAAGACAGTCTCTTCAGTGAGTGGTGCTGGGAAAACTGGACAGCTACATGTAAAGAGAATGAAATTAGAACACTCCCTAACACCATACACAAAAATAAACTCAAAATGGATTAAAGACCTAAATGTAAGGCCAGACACAATAAAACTCTTACAGGAAAACATAGGCAGAACACTGTATGACATAAATCACAGCAAGATCCTTTTTGACCCACCTCCTAGAGAAATGGACATAAAAACAAAAATAAACAAATGGGACCTAATGAAATTAAAAGCTTTTGCACAGCAAAGGAAACCATAAACAAGACAAAAAGACAACCCTCAGGATGGGAGAAAATATTTACAAACGAAGCAACTGACAAAGGATTAATCTTCAAAATATATAAGCAGCTCATGCAGTTCAACATCAAAGAAACAAACAACCCAATCCAAAACTGTGCAGAAGACCTAAATACACATTTCTCCAAAGAAGATATACAGATTGTCAACAAATACATGAAAGGAGGCTCAACATCATTAATCATTAGAGAAATGCAAATCAAAACTACAATGAGGTATCCCTCACACATTCAGAATGGCCATCATCAAATAATCTAAAAACAATAAATGCTGGAGAGGGTGAGGAGAAAAGGGAACACTCTTGCAATGTTGGTGGGAATGTAAATTGATACAGCCACTACAGAGAACAGTATGGAGCATCCTTAAAAAAACTAAAAATAGAACTATCGTACGACCCAGCAATCCCACTACTGGGCATATACCCTGAGAAAAGCATAATTCAGAAAGAGTCATGTACCACAATGTTCATTGCAGCTCTATTTATAATAACCAGGCCATGGAAGCAACCTAAGTGTCCATAGACAGATGAATGGATAAAGAAGATGGGGCACATATATTCAATGGAGTATTACTCAGCCATAAAAAGAAACGAAATTGAGTTATTTGTAGTGAGGTGGATGGACCTAGAGTCTGTCATACAGAGTGAAGTAAGTCAGAAAGAGAAAAATAAATACCTTATGCTAACACATATATAAGGAATCTTAAAAAAAAAAAAAATCATTCTGAAGAACCTACGGGCAGGACAGGAATAAAGACGCAGAGGTACAGAATGGACTTGAGGACACAGGGAGGGGGAAGGGTAAGCTGGGACGAAGTGGAGAGTGGCATGGACTTATATATACTACCAAATGTAAAATGGATAGCTCTTGGGAAGCAGCTGCATAGCACAGGGAGATCAGCTCGGTGCTTTGTGTCCACTTAGAGGGGGGATAGGGAGGGTGGGAGGGAGACACAAGAGGGAGGAGATATGGGGATGTATGTATATGTATAGCTGATTCACTTTGTTATACAGCAGAAAGTAACACACCATTGTAAAGCAATTATACTCCAATAAAGGTGCTTTAAAAAAAAGAAAAGAGGGCTTCCCTGGTGGCACAGTGGTTGAGAATCTGCCTGCCAATGCAGGGGACACGGGTTCAAGCCCTGGTCTGGGAAGATCCCACATGCCGCGGAGCAACTAGGCCCGTGAGCCACAATTACTGAGCCTGCGCGTATGGAGCCTGTGCTCTGCAACAAGAGAGACCACGATAATGAGGCCTGCACACCGCGATGAAGAGTGGCCCCCGCTTGCCGCAACTAGAGAAAGCCCTCGCACAGAAACGAAGACCCAACACAGCCAAAAATAAAAATAAATTAATTTAAAAAAAAAGAAAGAAAAGAAAAAAAAGCACAAAAATGTGATAACTCCATACCATTTTGCAGAGCAGTGGTACCATTTTGCAATTCCACCCAGTCATCCTAACAGATGTGGTGTTCATTTGCACTTCCCTGATGACTAGTGACATTGAGTAAGATGTGGTACTAAATAGACCATGAAAAGGGTATTTTTTGTTGTTTTGTTTACAGTTTGACAGCTGAACCAAGAAGGAAGAATATCACCTGTTCAACTTCAGTTGAGAACATGAGCTTCAGCCAACTCAAATATTTCACCACTCTGCATTTCCACAAATGATGACAAACGCAGAGTAAGTATTAATTTGGGGGTTACAAATAATCTTTGGCAAGTAGGCAAATTTGCAAATATGATATCTGTGAATAATGAGGATTTATTTTATCTCCTATCCATGAGTTTTTGAGTCCTTTAACATCTTACAAAGTCCTTGTTTTATTCTCAGCTATATAGGTATTTTTTTTTTTTTTTTAGTTTTTATTTTTATTTTTAGGCCAGTATTTTATTTGTTGTAAATTTATTTCTCTCAAAGGTTTCATAGTAATTTTAGTTATTCCTCTCTATTTTTTAAGGCTAAACAAAACATGTTTTATTTCTCATTATTTCATATTCCATTTCCATTTTGAGGAACTAGAAAAATGTATATTACCCTATTTGTTAATGCATGACACATTATCTTACTCCAGCTTTTCACATGTCATTTGCTGTTTCTGTATTAATAGCTCATTTCATGCTGCAAATTGGACATTGGTTGAAATTTTTAGTGTTCTATAAGTGGCAGCTTCTGGGTGCTTGAGGTTAAAATGAGATTTGCATGATATTGCATTTACAGATTAAAAACAAAGCTGGAATTGAAAGCTTATTTGGGAGGAGCTTCTGCAATACTACTTCTTTCTTCTAAATCTAGGTTGAAAACAGAATCAATAGATACCTGAAACTAGAAATATAAGGTCAAGTAAAAACTCTGAGGTATTTCAATCCTCTCCATAATAAATATTTTTTTCCTTAACTTTATATTTGAGGACCAGGAAGTGTCACAAAACTATTAGAACCTTTAAATCGAGTCCCAAAAATCACCTTAACACCTGCTATAGCTCTTTTCCAATTGCCTGTGCTAATTAGGGATATAGGGGGAAAAGGAAGAAAACAATATCTTAATTTTCAGTAAAAAGTAACCTATAATTTCAAACTACCATTCCTTTTTACCAAACCATTTATTTGTAAGAGATTAAAATAGTTACTTTGTGTACAATCTGGATTATACTTTGAAATATTAGCCTTAATAGATGCAAAGAAAGAATTCTTTGGCTGAAATGGTGTTAACAGTTTCTTGAATTTTTTGGATAGCCCTTGACTGTTTCTTAATGTTTTCTTTTATCATTTCTCCTTCCCACTGACAAATGCTATTTTTTTGCCTGGTGTCATTTCACTTGCCACTTAGTAAAACTAAGATTTTATCACCAAGAAGCAGCAGCAGATCAAAGTTCAAATATATGTTGCTTTATCTTTGTTCCTTGTGTCTGAACCTTGGCCTAATAAATCCACAGCACTAATTATAACCACAGGGAAGATCAAGATGAGGATAAGGGTTGAGTTAGTGTTATAAAAGAATCAAAAACAACATTGATAGTGACTTTCATTTTAAAGTTATCAGTCTGTTGGTGGTTTTTATCTAAGTTGCAGTTTACCAGTTATTAAACTTGCATGTTCTGTTTTCACGTTTTACTATTTGGGGAAACAAATTTCTCTCTTTGCTGTTGAAAATCCAATCTTGGGAATTATTATGGAAATTATTATTTTAGATGTCAAATGGTTGTTTATTTAAGGAAGTCAAATAAATTTGAAATAAGAATGTATGCTAGTCTATATTATCTCTACATAAAAGTCCTCCAAGTTGAAGGTATAATATCACAAAGACAGAAACATCCGTCTCTCAGAGTAACTGGCTTCAGCACGGAGTAAAACCATGGCTCAGTAGATGCATTTCTTAGGTGTTAACCCTTCTGATTTTTCCTTTCAGTGTATACAATGTGAAAATCACAAATTGCCCCAGAATCTAATGAGTAATTATTTAGTCATCTGTGATCAAAAAATTATCAGACAAACACTGCTCCAGTGTGTCTGAACTGGAGACCCAGCTTCCTTTACATTGTTGACTGTCATAGCTGGTCTCAATCTCACAGTCCAAGATGGCAACATCCAAAGAGTAGGATGGAGGAAGGACCAAAGAAGAGAAGGAGAAAGACATAAATCTGCTGTCTCCAGGAAAGGATCCCAGATGATTATAAGCTATTACCCAGAATGTGGCCATACCAAACTGTAGAGGGGGCTGAAAAATAATTTTTATCAACTATCTGTATCTAAAGATTACATGATTTTCTCCCTTCTTATATTAATGTAGAAAACCATACTGATAGATTATCTAATGTTAAAGTTAAATCATTCTTAATTTTCTGAGATAATTCTATTTGATCATCATGTATTCTTCTAATATATTGCTGAATTATGTTCACTAATATTTGATCTAGGATTTGAGGATGATAATGAGTTAATCTATGTAAAGCATTTAGAAAACTATCTGGCACATAAAAACAGTAACTGTTAGCTTATTAAATTTGTAAGTCAGTTTGTCATAATTTTTTCAAGATAATAATAGCCCTTTAAATGTATAAGTTTTTTTAACTTGAAGTTTACATAAGTTTGTATCAGCATGTTCTTTATGAGTAAATTTCTAAATATCAATTTAAATTTTATTTTAAAAAGATGCTGGGGGCTTCCCTGGTGGTGCAGTGGTTAAAAATCCGCCTGCCAATGCAGGGGACACGGGTTTGAGCCCTGGTCCAGGAAGATGCCACATGCCGCGGAGCAACTAAGCCCATGCGCCACAACTACTGGGCCTGCGCTCTAGAACTTGTGAGCCACAACTACTGAGCCCACGTGCCACAACTACTGAAGCCTATGCGCCTAGAGCCTGTGCTCCGCAACAAGAGAAGCCACCGCAATGAGGCACCCGTGCACCGCAACGAAGAGTAGCTCCCGCTCGCCGCAACTAGAGAAAGCCCGCGCACAGCAACGAAGACCCAACACAGCCAAGAATAAAAATAATAAATAAATTTATTTAAAAAAAAAAAAAAAGATGTTGGTTTATTCATGGTTTTCTCTTTCTTCATGACAAGTTTTTGTAATGCATGTTTTTCTAGAAAGTTGTTTATTTCATCTATCTTCAAATTTGTGAGAAAAAAAGCTATCCATGGTATTTTCTCATTGTTTCTGAAATCTCCAGAGTGTTTGTGAGTCATTTTCATTCCTAAAACTCTTTATCTGTAATTTCTCATTTTCTTTATAATTTTTGATGGCATTTTCTGTTTTACTAGTGTAAATGATTTTATTGCTTGCAACCATACAGTATTGAATGTTATTTTCCCACTGGTTTTTCCCTTCATAACATCCTGACCTGATTGCATACCATTTAAGTTAGTATACATATTTTTATTTATCTCAGTGATTTATTTTTAAAATATTTAATCTCAAAATTAGTTATCACTATATTTATTGTTATTGTTGGGGTAATTCTTACTGCCTTTTGTTGTAGTCAATAGTTATATAGAATTACTCATATACTGAACTGGTAAATACCAGTTCTCCTTACACATGATTGCTTCTTGAACCCCACTTCTTACTTCTGGGTTCAAGGTCCTGCTTATTGAAGTGCAGTCTTTATCAGCACTTCTGGCAATTATCTGTAATTAAAAGGTTTTGAGTTTTAGGTTCCAACTTCCAAAGATATTGTTCCTGTTGGGACACTCTAGAGTTAACAGTCTGTTTTTGATATATTTGTCATTTTTAAAATAATTGTCTTTTCTCTGATTGCTTTTAAGTTTTCTCATGTGCCTGGTGTTCTATTGCAATGTATCTAGGTAGGATCTGTTTTATTTATCGTATTTAAGAATCAGTAAGTATCTTCAGTTTAGATTCTTGTTCATTCAATAAAATTTCTACCAATTATCTTTTACTAAATCTGTCTCTCTCTCTTAGTCTCTATTTTCTCCTTGTAGACTTCTAATTGATTGTATTTGGTGATCTATGTACAACATTTATACTTTTAAATCTTTCATATTTTTTCATTTCTTTGTCTTTCTGGAGTCTATTCTGAATCCCTTAGCTATATCTTCTAATTTATCAATTCTCTCTAAAGCATTGTCTAATATTCTCTAAAACCATCAGATTGTTAATTTCAGATTTTGTCAGGTTGTTAATTATAATGAACATAGTTTTCATTTCTAGATGTTCTGGTTGATACTTATAACAATACTGTCTATTCTTTCTTCATCGTGTTTGGCTCTTCAATATAGTTCCAATTTATTTTTTACTGCTTGAAGAATTTCAAACATGTTGTATTCTTAGATTTTATTTATAATCTTGAGAGCATCAATTCTCCCATTATTTTATCTGTTGACTTTACCTTCTGATGGTTCCCTTCCTTGTAAGGTTTATAATTTTTTAACTGTGAGATAACCTTTAACGCAAGGTTTTTATTGTGAGAGTCCAGTGTGCTCTAGTTCATGCATATGTCTATATATAGACGGTTTTCCCCTTATTTTTCTGGAGATTTTGTTATTTTTCCACCTCTGAACTAATGTTTATGTTTACAGTTTAGCTTGGATTTCGCACAGCAAGTATATTGTGTAAAGTCAGACCTCACTTCCATATCTTGATGTTTGACTTCTCTGATGGAAATTCTGTAACTTTTTTTTTTTACTGAGCATCTGAGATATCACTACTTAGCCATGGTCCTTAGTTTTTTTACTCTAGCTCACTGACTGGAAAACACTTCCAAGAATTCAACTTAAGACAAATAAAACTGGTTGCAGCTCTCCACTCAGTGCGGAACAAGGGCCATAAGCCCTGTCCCCATATTCTGGTTAAAATTAGAACGTCCTTCCCCAAAGGTCAACATCCAGGTCTAATGCCTCATGGATTGTTTTAACATCAACTATAATTTGCAACTATTCCTTTCATTTTTGTCTTTTGCATCTGGAAATGCCTCCCCTACCTTGTCTCTTGAACTTGGTAATATTTAAAAAGTGTATTGTACTGTACTGTATTGTATCCAGTATTTCTATGTATTTGTACCAGGAGAATACTTATATATCAACTCAAACCATTCTGTTTCCTTAACATAGACTTCCTCTTTTATAAAAGATTTTCAGATTCCCCATTCCCTAAAACACACATGTAAATCAGAGAAGCGAGATTCAAGTGACAGACACCATGATGTATTTAGTATCACCCCACACATGATAACTGCTCTAATTTGTGGCGGGTCAAGATTTTCTGCCTAACTTGCTCTGCCTTTTGGAACAGTTCTCAAGGAGGCATCTCAGTCCCTCAGGCAAGTAGGATTTTAACACACATTCCCTATTAGTTTTCAGACATGTCTGAGTATCACTTATAGGCTAGCATTAGCTCAATCTGGGACCCTCTTCCATACGTAGAGATCACCTCACAAATAAAATATGTATGAACAAAGTTAGTGATATGGGTCCTGAATAAAATAGTGTACATCATAGTAAAGAAAAAAAAGAAATAAGACAATGTGGACCGTGAAGGAACACTGCAAAAATTATCTTAGTCACTCTGATTAAATGATACCACAACAATTTCCTTAGTGATAAGGAACTAGACACATTAAAATTCAATACAGGTCTTTTATTTTTCAATCTGGTCTTCCTTCCAGCTTCCCTGTGAATGACTTTATCATCTTTTCAGCTGTGCAACCAAAATCCAACACTGGATTTAATTAATCCTTGGTTATTGGTCATTATCAACCTATGCATGGCCTTACATTTAGTCAATTTAAAAAATATAATGACCAATTTTAATTTACAACTCAAACTAAGAACTAGTAAATTAACAATAACTTAAATCTACCTACAAGCTCCTCTTCTATCCCATCTCTCTTTCTCCTCCTTTAAACCCCTCCTGGAGATAACAACTAATCTAAATTAATGCTAATCCCTCTATAGATGCCAAACAATACGTTGCTTAGTGTTTCCTGTTTTTGAACTTTATATCCAGCACATAGTCTTCTGGGACTTGATTTTTTCTTTCAAAACTATACAACAAATATTATCTATGCTGTTATTCATAGTTGAAGTATTCTATAGTGGGAGCATTGCATAATTTATCACTCTGATAAAAAAATTAGATTTTTTCCCCCAATTTTTTGCTCTTAAGGATAGGAACATTATTTTTTATTTTTCTTGGAGCATGTGAGTAAAATTTTCTCTTGAATTTATAGCTAGGATTGGAATTGCTGCATTATAGGGTAAGGGATTAAAATAGAATGGCCAATGTTTTTAAGTAGTTTTACTAACAGCATATAAGCTACCAGCAATGTATAAAGGATCCAGCTAATCCATATCTCTAACACTGGCAATTGTCAGCCTTCTCAATTACTGCCAGTACAAGTTTCTCCTTCTGTCAAATATTTATTCATATATTTTACCCATTTTTAGTATATGTGCTGCTGAAGCGAGAACAATTTTACCCATTTTTATGCTGTGCTGTTTTGTGTTCCTAATGATTAGTAGCAGTTAATTAAATAATCTGGTTACTAGTACTTTGTCAGATATTTGTAATATAAATATCTCTTCCTAGGTGTAGCCTCCCTTTTCATGCTCTTCAAGGTGTTTTTAGTAAACAGAAGTTCTTAATTTTAATGTAACAAATATACCTATAATTTCTCTACTGGTTGACTTGTCTTAAGAAAGCCTTTCTCATGCTAAAGACAGCAGGGCATTTCCTTGTATTTTCTCCTAAAAGTTTTAAATCTTTACTCTTCATATTTATGTCTTCAATCCATTAGGGGTTGAATTTTTATTATTGTTTTCATATAGTTAACCCATTTTCCCAATCTCATTTATGAAATAGTATCTCCACTATAAATCTGTTTTGTCACCTCTGCCAAATATCAAGTGCCAAGTATGCATGGTCTATTTCTAGTCATTCTATCCTTTTTCATTATTCAATGTGTCTACCTCTGCACTAACACCACAGGGTCATAATTACTATAGCTCCAAAGAATCCTGATATAGGGTAATGCAAGTAATTTTTTTTTTTTTTTGGAGTGTTTTGACTTTTCTTGACCCTTTGTTCTTCCCTATAAACAAGAAAATTACTTTGTCCAGCTCCATGAATAACTCTGTTGCGATATTTATTGGCCCTGCATGGACTCTATAAACAGATTGGGAAAAACTGAATTATTAATGATATAAAGTCTTCTCATTCCTGAATTTGGCAGAACTCCCCATTTTCTGAGGCTTATTTAATGTTTTTTATAAAGTTTTGTAACTACATATCTTGCTCATCTTTTGTTAGATTCATTTATGTGTTTTCTAGTTTTTGTTGTTACTATAAAAGGTGCTCAAAAAACGATTTGCTGGTGAATGAGGACATAATTGATTTGTTTATATTGACCTTGCATTGAGTCAGCTTGCTAGCCTTTCCTTTAGATCTAATAATTTGTAATAAGTTGTTAGTAGATTTTAAAAAATTTTTATGTAGACAATTATATCAAACAAAATCAATAGTTGTATTTCCTCCTTTCTAAACTTTATGCTTTTAATATTTTTTCCTTGACCTACTGCATAGCCAAAACCCCCAGTAAATTGGTGAATGTAAATAATGGCAAGGGAACATCTGGCTTTTGGCAGATTTTTTTTTTTTTTTTTTTGGCAGATTTTAAAAGAAATGCTTTTAATGTTTCTTCACTTAGAAAGTTGATTGTTGTGTCCATATAGTAAGTGCTATTCAACTATTAGCAATATTTATTGCCATTTTATTGTTAGCCACTTTTACTGCATTGACTTGATTTTATACAATTGTATTCTATTCCTTCAAATAATTTGTATATTTTCACCAGTATTTATAGTGAATATAGTATTTATATATTAGAATTTACAGTATAATATAGTAAATACTATGTATTATAATATTTTTGTCTGCCTATCATCCCTCCTTCCTTCTTCTCAAATATAAACACTTTTCATCACGAAGAACAAAATTTAAATGTTTTGTGTGGGGATAAACTATCACCTGCTCCAAACACAGGCATGAATAACCCATCCTTCCAAGCCATAGTAATTGCCAGTCCAATAAGAAGCCATCTGAGCTGGGACAATAGAGAAAGGAACATTTATCTGCTTCTGAGATCATTGGTGCTAAGAACCATGTAAACCTGCAGTACAGAGTCATCTCGGCTAAGACATAGAGAAAGCCTGTCTGATAAACTACCCAAGGTGAGCAAAGCTGGGAAATGGAGAACAGCAGTCCATTGGTCCCAGAAGGTCTGAAAAATAACCTCCACTTTTCAGTTATGTGCCAAAAATTCCTACCCACATCTACCGCTTTTATCTCCACCATGTTGATTTTCCATTTGTTCTGCTTACAATCAAAAGAATCCTATATATCACACAGATGGTATTTATTCTCTTTATATCCTAGTCCATAAACTAGGAAAACAGAAGCCATATCTATTTCTACCCACAGTACCCACCACAATGGCTGGCACATAGAGATAGTTCATTTTTGAGTGCATCAATGACTAGACTAATGAGTATGTAAAAATTGTATTTCGTTTTCTATATAGAATATAAGCTGATATATTTTGTCACATCAACCTAAATTTATTTTGACTACTTAATATTTTATGTACAACCCAATGATATACAAATTTTTATGAATCTTTTTCCATCATTTTAAAATTGTCACTCTTGTACATTTTCTCCTTTTATTAAAAGGATATAAACTCTTATTACTAGTCTTATTCTCCTCTCCTTTAAGCATTCATTCAACAAGCAGGTACCCAATGCCCATATGACACCATGTTAGATAGTCCAGGAGGTTCAAATTGAATAAGGTATGGTCACCACCTCCAAAAATCTTCCCCATGAATTCAAAATGTCTTCAGTGTACTTCATAGAAACCAAGTATAAGTGGGGAAGAGTACTGTGGTCATTCAATAGCTTTCTAGTAATCAAAAAAAACAAAAAGCTCTAAGTATATGATCCTGCCTAAGACAAGTGCAAAAGTAAAGAGGAAAAACAATAGCAAGAAAAAAAGTAGCATGATGAAGAGGTAAAAATAAAGAGAAATGAAGACAGCCAGAAGCATGTAATTAGAACTGAAACATGTTGAATTACCAGCAGCATCTTTAAAATCACATTTACAAACCACCAATCATTTCTAAAATCTTTATCTTTGAGCATCATTTTTCAGACAAATTGCCTACGTATGGCTATAACTTCAGGAGTTTGCATTTATGCCAGGAGACTCGAGAAAGCAAAGCTCTTACACAGCATTCAAGCTGTTGTTCTTGCCATTATTAATCTGGCCATTTATACTGGTGAACCGAAATGCAGCCCGCAAAAAACTGAACTTCAATTTACTCATCTGTAAATGTAAAATGTAGAATTTCCAACATCCTAATTCACACTGATGTTGGGGAAATTAAAGAAGATGATGCATTTGAAAGTACAACATACACACAGTGGACTTGATACAATTAAACAGTGAAAACTGAGAGGCCACTACAGCAAGAGAAATATTTTCTATTAACACAAAAGAAGTGTCATAAGTTCTTTGTGCCAGACAAGACTTTTTCCAGGTTACTGTCAAGTCCAGAAGTTGCTCTTTTCTTGTCCAAATCCTATAAACTCCTCCCACTGGCACAGCACAGATCAGCAAGTTCACAAAGATCAGACTAAACTCCATAGTGGATAGAAACCCATTCCTAGGATAACAGGCTACAGGTATTTCTCAGGAACTTTAATGAAGAATCTTCTTATGAACCATCTTTCCTAAGATAGTCACAAGTCAACAGAACGGAGGAGACACCGTTAGCTGATTCTTAGCAACCTGCAGAGACCCTGAGCTCAGATTAGTGCTGTTTCCTAGTGGCGCCACCCCACTATCCTGCTAGGTGCCCAGACTCGATAAGCTAAAGCTGAGCTTTCCTGTACACGTATTAAGAGTTGACCAAAAAAAGGGACAATATGGTATGAAGAGGAAGATCAGAGGATGATGGCCCAGGATCAGACTACAGAAGTGGGAATAATACTGCATACTCACTAGTTATGAATGTGTTAAATATTTGTTATATATGTGATTACATGTATATGCATATGTATATAATATACATACACAAAATATACATAATTGTGTATACATACATTCATACATATGGATATATATTCACATTTTAGCCAGTTGATAATAAGTTAATTGATAAGTAAAAATAAATAGTGCTTATTTCATTGAGTGGACTCATTCTAAGGATGTTTTTAAAATTCTTACATTAAGAACACCCATATTTTTTTTTCTTAATTTGTCCTAAATGTAGTGCTGCAATTTAAAATGGTGTGTAGGCACCAACACTTCAGTTGTCAGATCCGTAATGGTGAGAATATTCAGGAGGGTCTCGACAGCTTGGAGGGAGAAGGCAGGGGAAGAAAGCTACTTAGGAGGAACAGGGAATTATTTGAATATTTCAACAACTACTTGACTGGGTCAGTCTGTACTCTAAAAGCACCTCCAATGAACAAGTGCAGTTAAGATTATGGCACCCAGAGTAAACCAACCAAATAAGCAGCATCCCTTACAGCACGATGACTGAATAAGGCCTGCCCCTGCTTGAGTGAAATCTACTGTATAGGAGAGGCTGTTATATGACCCAGCAGAAAAATAAAATATTCACTGTAAATACATGCACATTCAATACAACCATGCATGTGTTGCCCAGGTGTTCTGGGCAAGAAGAAAAAAGAATAAAGATACTGTTAACCCACCAAGGATCAGAGCTTAATCCTGTGTTTAAATCTTTTTCCAGCAATGATGCTGCTCATGTGTTTGTTTCCAGACTCCTGCAATTTCCCCATGGTAACCAGCCACAGCCTTTTCATCAAGTGGCCAAGAGAAGGTTTCAGCATGTCTTGTGTTCCAACAGAAGTAGACCTTGAGCAAGTATTCAAGTACCAGTAGTTTGAGAGGTGCAGGAAATTCCTATCAAGGAGTGAGGATATAACAGCAAAGGGAAGGCAGCCAAAAAAGGCTCCAACACCAAGCCAGATACCAATGTGGATAATAAATGATGCAGAACACACCCTCAGAGTTATTCTCCAGAGGCCAGGAGTCAGACACCAACAGCCAGTGGTTGAGAGCTTTAAGGGTTGAGAGAGCATTGGTTAATTTCTTGGCACTTCTCAGACTGCAGACTGAACTGCCTTTGGATGCTTCAGAGAAATTTCTCAGACAAGGTGCAGAAAATGGTTATTGAACCTGACCTTTAGGCAAGAAGTGGTGCTTTAGCTTAGGCTGCCACAACAAAATATATAGATTGGGTGGCTGAAACAATAGAAATTTATCATCTCACAGTTCTGGAGGCCAGAAGTCCAAGATGAAGGTGCAAGCATGGTTGGTTTCTCGTTCCTGGCGTGTAGATGGCCAACTTCCCATGTGTCCTTACATGTCTGGGAGACAGCAAGCTCTCCGGTATCTCTTCTTATAAGGGCCTTAATCCCATCATGAAGACCCACCCTCATGACCTCATCTAAACCAAATTATCTCCCAAAGCCTTATCTCCAAATACACTGGGGGCTATGGGTTCAACATATGGATTTGAGGGGTACACAATTCAACCTATAATATTGGTAAGGTCCTTAAGACAGGACACAGGCTACCAGCATATTTCCAGACCTAACTTGGCCATATGGAAACAGGCTACAATCTTGATCCATTAGCCTCTTGTCTAACCATATGCAGTCATAAGATACCAACCTTTGCATTAAGGGCAGACTTGAAAATTAGCCCTCTCTAAAGTGATTTAAATCATACTTCCTCAAAAACATTTTACTTATAATTATTCAGAAATAGGATGAACTGAATTACAATGTCCCCAATTCCCTATGCAAATGTAAACTTCACAAGAATTAAGTGGAATATTTTTTTTAATTTAATTAGCAATGAACCTTGTCTTATCCAAAAGAGTATTCCTTTTTATGATAAAACAAAAAGTAAAAATATCAGTGAATATGGTTTAAATTGGAAAATCATTCACTGTGTAAGAGAAGCATCAAATGGATTTGTAGATGGAAAATAAATGAGCTGGAAATGAAGGAGTCATGCATTAGGGATGTTATTCTTTATGGAATACATTTCTGCATCTGATGGAATCTGAATTGACCACCTCTCCAATACCTCATGAGATGGAAATGCCAGCAAAGAAGAAAAATGCTAGAACTAAAATTCTTATTGTCCAGGGTATTCACTGAACTCTTATCATATGAAACCTTAGAGTTTCAGTTATCTTTCTATGCACACATGTATTATCTTCCTGCTACTAAATTATAAACTGAGGTCCTGGAGGATTAAGGTCATATCTCAACAAACCATATCTTTCCTTTTTTCAAACCGTTTAACTATTTCAACCTTAAACCAATTAAGAATACACAATGATGACCCTTAGTACAACCAAACTAACACTTGTACATTTTTTGTCTTCCTTTGAATATTCTCATCCATATTCACACAGATTTATAGTTATCATGATGGCTTACATAGAATTTCATGTTGCCAAGTAGCTAGACTGTCTTCAAATAATCCATCAAGTTGATTTAACAATTTCTATAACTGTTTCCCTTTATCCCTAGTGGGACAGTAAGGATCTTAAAAGTCTACCAATTGAACCCACTGGATGAAAATAAATAGCTTGCATTACCAGGAGGAAGAATATAGGATAATTTAATAAACTGAGGAAAATGAAATTTAGTTTTAAAATCTAAAGATCGAATCCATACAATGTTTTTTTGATGGTAATATAGTATCGTGTGGTCTTGGGGCATACTGCTCAGAAGGTGGCTGTCCTCTGACCCAAGTCCTGGCCCTCCACACAGTCATCCTTGGGCCTGAACCCTGG
This sequence comes from Balaenoptera borealis, assembly GCF_965194805.1. Lineage (NCBI taxonomy): Eukaryota > Metazoa > Chordata > Mammalia > Artiodactyla > Balaenopteridae > Balaenoptera > Balaenoptera borealis. The sequence goes on along the minus strand of NC_138866.1, from coordinate 169,016,187 downwards.
GGGTTCCACCTCCTCAGCTGGCTTCCCAGAGTTTCAGTACTAGTGGCTGAGACTCTGCAGTCAAATACAATTAAATCTCATCCCTTCTGGGAAAGTTCTCTCTTTTCTTCCTCCCCATTTAAGAAAAATTAGCCAACAAAATAAACTTTTTAATAATGTCTTACACCTCTGCTATTCTGGACTCTGCTAATTGGAATTACAGATCACACAGGGTAGAATACTTTGTTATGTCAGTAGGAAAACTATGTTTTGATGGGTAAGCAGGACCTCTTTCATGGTACCTTTCTAAATATGACTTACATGTGACTGCCTGGCCCACCTAATTATGTATAAAAAGACTTACTTTTATGTGAAGTCTATTTAGTATCTCATAAATAATTCTAAATTAACAGCATGAAAGAAAAATAGAAGCTCCTTCACTCTTCTTCGCAGTTATTGCATTTACAGGCATATTAAGGAGGCAGAATAAGAAGCTACTTAGACTAGGAGGACTTCAAGCAAGCCCAGGGGTCACTGCACAGCCAAGAAAAAATGGAACAAGTAACCTTACAGATTGCTGAGTGGTATAAATTTATATAGCCCTTTTGAAAAACAATTTGATACTACCAACAGGCATTTATAAAATGTTTTCTTATCCTTTGATCCACTGAATTCACCTCTAAGAAAAATCCTAAGTAAATAATCTCATACATAAAACGTTTCATGCCCAAAACCTTCTTCTTGGAAATATTTATAGCGAGAAAATTATAAACAGCTTAAATGTCCATTTATAGAGACCTGAGTATGAATCTTGGTTCTGCCACTTTCTGGCTGTGTAACTGTAGACTGTAGGCAAATTACTTAACTTCTCCTGTGTCTGTTTCCCTGTCTGTAAAATGGGGATAACAATATTACCTACCTCATAGCCTCATGAGATTGTGGGAATTATATGAGCGAATTAGTGTAAAATGCAAAGAGAATGTAAAGATGGCAGATAAGCACATGAAATGATGTTTTAACCTCATTCGTCATTAAGTATACGCAAATCATGATGAGCTACTACTCCACACCTATTAGAATAACTAAAATTACCTTTAATACTAAATTCTGGCAATGATGCAGAACAACCAGAACTCTGATGCTTTGCTGCTGGGAATGCAAAATGATACAGCCACTCTGGGAAAGTTCGGCAGTTTCTTACAATATATAAACTGCTGGGTCATATGATAATTGAAATCTCACTCCTGAAGAAAAGAAAAATTATTTTGCAAAAAAAACAGATGTGAATGTTTATAAAAACATTTTTATAATCCCTCTCCAAACTGGAAACATAAATGTCCTTCAACTGATGAATGGAAAAAATAACTGTGGTACAGCCATACAATGGAATACTACCCAACAATAAAAAGATGTACACTATCAATACACACAACAAATTGCATGATTATCAAAGGCATTAGGATGAGTGAAAGAAACCAGTCTCAAAAGGTTATGTACCATATAATTTTATACATATGTTGCTCTACAAAAGACAAAACTAAGTTCAGTGGTTGCCAGGGGTAAAGGGCAGAAGGAAAATTTGACCACTGAGGGGTAGCAAAAGGTTGTTTTGGCGGGTGGGGAATAATGAAACTGCTGCATATCCTGATTGTGGTGGTAGTTACATGAATCTATACATGTGTCAAAACTCCTAGAACTGTATACCAAAAAGTCACTTTTACTATGTAATTTTTTAAAGATTTTTTTTGCTGTGGACCATTTTTAAACTTCATTGAATTTGTTACAGTATTGTTTCTGTTTTATGTTTTGGGTTTTTGGCCGTGAGGCAAGTGGGACCTTAGCTCCCCAACCAAGGATCGAACCCACACCCCCTGCATTGGAAGGCGAAGTCTTAACCACTGGACCAGCAAGGAAGTCCCCAATATGTAATTATTTAAGTCAAAAATAAAAATAGTAAATATAAAGTACTTAGAAATGTACCTGGCACATAGGCGCTTTATATATGTTAGATACTTTAGACCATATATCAAACGGGATATTAAGCATTAATTGTAAATGATGTTTAAATGACTAGATGATATATGCAAAAGCTTATGAAATCATGTTGCTTAGAAATATTCGTCTATGTAGTATAATAGTAACTGTAGTATAAAATATTTAAATTTTTTGTTTATTTCTAAGACTTGTTCAAACTAGTTCAACTTCACAGCAAGATTCAAGGGAAGGTACAGAGATTTCTCACACTCTCCTTGCCCCCACACATCCGCAGCCTCCCCCCAACTAACACCATTTCCCACCAGAGGGTGCATTTGTTACAATCGATGAGACTATATTTACACATCGTAATCCCCTAGAATCCATAGTTTACATTACAGTTCACACTTGGTATTGTACATTCTATGAGTTTGGACATTTGTATGATGACATGTATCCATCTTTATAACATCATATGGAGTGTTTTCTCAGCCCCCCAAAATCTTGTGCTCTGCTATTCATGCCCTTCACCCCCAACACCTAGCAATCACTGATCTTTTTACTGTCTCCACAGTTTTGCCTTTTCCAAAACTTCTTATAGTTGAAAATCATACATTGTGAATATACTTAATGCCACTAAACTGTATGCTGAAAAATGTTGGATAGTCATTTTTATGTTAGTTGTATCTTACCATAGTGAAAAAATCTCAAAAATAAATAATATCACAAGGGTTCTGAATAACAAAATTACTGCTTTGTTCTTACGGAACACAGATAATAATTTGGTCAAAATACTAGATTAAAAATGAGATTATTCTAGAAGATGTATTGTTTAAGTGAAGAGGAGGGATTTCTTCACGATAGTTTTTTTTTAAACAGATCTTTATTGGAGTATAATTGCTTCACAATACTGTGTTAGTTTCTGTTGCACAGCGAAGCGAATCAGCCAGATGCATACAGATGTCCCCACATCCCCTCCCTCTTGCACCTTCCTCCCATCCTCCCCATCCCACCCCTCCAGGTCATTGCAAAGCACAGAGCTGATCTCCCTGTGCTATGCTGCTGCTTCCCACCAGCCAACTATTTTGCAGTCGGTAGTGTACATATGTCGATGCTACTCTCACTTCGACCCAGCTTCGCCCTCCCACCCCCTGTCCTCAAGTCTATTGTCTAGGTCTACCTCTTTATTCCTGCCCTGGAACTGGGTCCATCAGTACCATTTTTTCTTTTTTTAGAGTCCATATATATACATTAGCATATGGTATTTGTTTTTCTTTCTGAATTACTTCACTCTGTATGACAGACTCTAGATCCATCCACCTCAGTACAGATAACTCAATTTCATTTTTTTTATGTCTGAGTAATATTCCATTGTATATATGTGCCACATCTTCTTTATCCATTCATCTGTCAATGGGCATTTAGGTTGTTTCCATGTCCTGTCTATTGTAAATAGTGCTGTAATGAACACTGTGGTACATGTCTCTTTTTGAATTTCTCAGGGTATATGTCCAGTAGTGGGATCGCTGGGTCATACGGTAGTTCTATTTTTAGTTTTTTAAGGAATCTCCATACTGTTTTCCATGGTGGTTGTATCAATTTACATTCCCACCAACAGTGCAGGAGGATTCCCTTTTCACCAAACCCTTTCCAGCATTTACTGTTTCTAGATTTTTTGATAATGGCCATTCTGACAGGCATGAGGTGATACCTCATTGTAGTTTTAATTTGCATTTCTCTAATAATTAGCAATGTTGAGCATCTTTTCATGTGCCTCTTGGCCATCTGTATGTCTTCCTTGGTGAAATGTCTATTTAGGTCTTCTGCCCATTTTTTAACTGGATTGTTTTTTTGATATTGAGCTCCATGAGCTGTTTGTATACTTTGGAGATTAATCCTTTGTCCGTTGTTTCATTTGCAAGTATTTTCTCCCATTCTGAGTGCTGTCTTTTTGTCTTGTTTATGGTTTCCTTTGCTGTGCAAAAGCTTTTAAGTTTAATTACATCCCATTTGTTTATTTTTTGTTTTTATTTCTGTTACTCTAGGAGGTGGGTCAAAAAAGATCTTGCTGTGGTTTATGCCAAAGAGTTTTTTTCTTATGTTTTCCTCTATGAGTTTTATAGTGTCTGGTCTTACATTAAAGTCTTTAATCCATTTGGAGTTTTTGTGTATGGTGTTAGGTAGTGTTCTAATTTCATTCTTTTACATGTAGCTGTCCAGTTTTCCCAGCACCACTTATTGGAGAGGCTGTCTTTTCTCCATTGTATGTTCTTCCCTCCTTTGTCATAAATTAGGTGCCCATATGTGCATGGGTTTATCTCTGGGCATTCTATCCTGTACCATTGATCTATATTTCTGTTTTTGTGCCAGTACCATACTGTCTTGATTACTGTAGCTTTGTAGTATAGTTTGAAAGTCAGAGAGCCTGATCCCTCCAACTCCGTTTTTCTTTCTCAAGATGCTTTGGCTATTCGGGGTCGTTTGTGTTTCCACACAAATTGTAAAAATTTCTGGTCTAATTCTGTGAAGAATGCCATTCATAGTTTGATAGGGATTGCACTGAATCTGTAGATTGCTTTGGATAGTAGTCATTTTCACAATACTGACTCTTCCAATCCAAGAACATGGTATATTTCTCTACCTGTTTATGTCATCTTTGATTTCTTATATCAGTGTTTTATAGTTTGCTGAGTACAAGTCTTTCACCTCCTTAGGCAGGTTTATTCCTAGGCATTTTATTCTTTTTGTTGTAATGATAAATGGGAGTGTTTCCTTAATTTCTCTTTCTGATTTTTCATTGTTGGTGTATAGAAATGCCAGAGATTCCTGTCCATTTATTTTGTATCCTGCAACCTTACCAAATTCATTGATTAGTTCCAGTAGTTTTCTGGTGCCATCTTTAGGATTTTCTATGTATAGTATCATGTCATCGGCAAACAGTGACAGTTTTACTTCTCCTTTTCCAATTTGTATTCTTTTACTTCTTTTTCTTCTCTGATTGCTGTGGCTAGGACTTCCAAAACTAGGTTGAATAACAGTGGTGAGAGTGGACATCCTTGTCTTCTTCCTGATCTTAGTGGAAATGCTTTCAGTTTTTCACCACTGAGTACGACGCTTGCTGTGGGTTTGTCCTATGTGGCCTTTATTATGTTGAGGTAGGTTCTCTCTATGCCCATTTTCTGGAGAGTTTTTATCATAAATGGGTGTTGAATTTTGTCAAAAGCTTTTTCTGCATCTATTGAGATGCTCATATGGGTTTTTTTTGTTTTGTTTTGTTTTTTTTAAAGAGCTCCTGACTTTATTTATTTATTTTAATTTTTTTGGCTGTGTTGGGTCTTCGTTTCTATGCGAGGGCTTTCTCTAGTTGTGGCAAGCGGGGGCCACTCTTCATCGTGGTGCGCGGGCCTTTCACTGTTGCAGCCTCTTGTTGCGGGGCACAGGTTCCAGATGCGCAGGCTCAGTAGTTGTGGCTCACGGGCCTAGTTGCTCTGCGGCATGTGGGATCTTCCCAGACCAGGGCTTGAACCCGTGTCCCCTGCATTGGCAGGCAGATTCTCAACCACTGCGCCACCAGGGAAGCCCCATATGGTTTTTATTCCTTAATTTGTTAATGTGGTGTATCACATTGATTGATTTGCGTATATTGAAGAATCCTCGCATCCCTGGGGTAAATCCCACTTGATCATGGTGTATGATCCTTTTAATGTGCTGTTGGATTCTGTTTGTTAGAATTTTGTTCAGGATTTTTGCATCTATGTTCATCAGTGACATTGGTTTGTAATTTTCTTTTTTTGGGATATCTTTTTCTGGTTTTGGTATCAGGGTGATGGTGGCTTCGTAAAATGAATTTGGGAGTGTTCCTTCCTCTGCAATTTTTTGGAAGACTTTGGGAAGGATCGGTGTTAGCTCTTCTCTAAATGTTTGATAGAATTCTCCTGTGAAGCCATCTGGTCCTGGACTTTTGTTTGTTGGAAGATTTTTAATTACGGTTTCAATTTCATTACGTGTGATAGGTCTGTGTACATTTTCTCATTCTTCCTGGTTCAGTCTTGGAAAATTGTACCTTTCCAAGAATTTGTCCACTTCTTCGTGGTTTTCCATTTTATTGGCATATAGTTGTTTGTAGTAGTCTCTTATAATCCTTTGTATTTCTGTGGAGTCAGTTGTGATTTCTCCTTTTTCATTTCTAATTCTACTGATCTTGTGTCCTCTCCCTTTTTTTTCTTGATGAGCCTGGCTCATCAATACAAACTGGGAACACTTTTATAAAAGCCTTCTAAAAATATCTGACTACTGACTTTACATATACGTAAAATCATCAATTGAGGTTACACAACAGAAGGTCACCCCCAAAATTGGAGATAACAGGCAAACACAGATGATCACAGTATACCAGGAGCAGGAACCATCCTAGGAGCCAGTAACTGGTAGGAAAAGTTAAAGGGTAATTAATGAATTGTTGCAAAATGAGCAGGGACAAGATTGAGAGATAAAACTTCCTGAGAACCCAGCCTTAGGGAGATTCCCCACTTCCACCACTTTCATGAGTTGACCTCTAGAAGCCCTATCAGGTTTTTAGGGTAAAGACTGGTGAAAAAGCCTCACATATTTCCAGCAGGGAGAGGGAAAAAGTAACCACCTTGAAATACTCTCAGAGGGTTCTGTTCTCCTCAACAAAGACTTGCCTTCAAGGAAAACTATTTTACCAGATCCTAATTAATGTAGGTTCCACCACAACCTAACCAACTCCAGCCCCCTCTAGTCTTCCTGTCTCTCCTAGGAGGGTGTGAGGGGTGTGGATGGCTGAGAAGCATTTGGACAAGTTTACAGTCCAGAAACACAATCAGACATTGGTATGATAGCAGGTAATTACAGCTCCAAGAACTAGAAATCTCAGACCCTATTTGAGAATTTTCTAGAGAAACCCAAAGACGACAGAGGAGACAATAACAAGGCCACCAGAGGACATTTTAGCCTCTGAGACCTCCAGCTACAGCAAAGAGTAAACACAGCCTAACTTCTAGCCAGGTAAACATAAAACCCCAAACTAAAGGCCTGTTTACCTGACCTTTTACCCAGTTCATCATGTCCACCTTTTCACAAAATATTACGATAATGCTAAAAGTAAGCACATACTGAAGACATAAAGCAAGCATGAGAAGCAGACTTAGATATGGCAGAGATTTTGGAATTATCAGATGGGGAATTTAAAGAACAATGATTAATGTGCTAAGATTGCAAATGGAAATTCAAGACTGAAGCACAGAACAAAGTCAGAGGACAGGCTCTGCCTGACATCAAGACTTACTATAGATCTACAATAATCAAGACAGTGTGGCAGAGCCAGAAAAACAGACAAATAGACCAACAGATCAGAAGAGAGAGCCCAGAAACAGATATACGCAGATGTAGTCAACTGATCTTTGACAAAGGAGCAAAGACAATTCAATGGAAAAAGGAGTCTAATAGTGTTGGAACAACTGGACATCCACATGCCAAAAAAATCTACAAAGAATTAAGAGATATAAGCTACTATAAAATATACAAAGATGTTATGTACAAAACAATATTTGACAATAACATTAAATGAAGTATAATCTATAAAAATATTAAATCATTATGCTGTACACCTGAAATGAATGTAACATTGTAAATCAAGTATACTTAAAGTTTTTTAAAGTATCTAGAAAGAGATTTTACACCTTTCATGAAAATTAAGTCAAAAATGGGTCATAGACCTAAATGTAAAATACAAAATGATAAAATTTCTAGAAGATAACATAGTATGAAAATCTACGTGACCTTGAGTTTGGTGATGACTTTTTAGATAGGATAACAAAAGCATGATTCATGAAAGAAAAAAACGGATAAATTAGATTTCCTTAATAAAAATAATCAATTGCCCTCCTAGGTATTTACTCAAATGAGTTAAAAACTTATGACCACACAAACACCTGAACACAAATGTTTTTTTAAATGCTCTAAAAAATAAAGTCTATTATAAAAAACTAAGGGAGTAAAAACAAAATAAATGTGGGAACTGCGTAAGTTATAAAGGGTAACATTAAAATCACCTTTAATAATATCCCCCAGAGCCAACTGCTCTGATTTTTTTCTACTTCCAATTAATATATTCTGCTCTACTTGGTGGAGCATGGTCATGCCATATATTCATTCCTCTATTCTGTTTTTTCCATTTAACATCACACCATGTTTTACTATGTGTGTAAGATGTTTCACCAAGTAAAAATTGCGCAAAAATGTCAGTTTTTATAAATTTTATGAATGTAATAGGTTATTCTTTTTCTATTGCTGAATATTTAATTGTATCTTCATATATAAGTAGTATTATAAGCAGATAGGGTAGGGGGTCCCCAGAGAAAGAACCAGGCATGCTTTCCTGACATAAGAGAAGCCATTTTTGACCTAAGCCATTTTGTGATCTAAGCCTGGCTTCAATGATTGTCCTTGAACAGGTCTCAGGAATTAGTGATCTTAAGGGAACAATTAGTGATCTTAACAGAAACAAACTGTTATCAGGAAAGAGAAGTAACAATAGCAAAGATATGTATCAGTTGTAAAGACCCCCAGTTCTGTTTCAATGGTGAAGATTAGCCTGAGGCTCAACTGCCAGATCAACTGGCACCTAAGGGATGATGATGTTGATCTTTTCTGACCCTCGCGACTTCAATCAACTAAAGCTTGGAATCTGTCCCCCATCCAGGCCCCTTCATGAATATGCATGAACCCTTAGCTTAAAACTTCCAATTTTGCAGACTGGGGAGACATTGCTTTGAGAAAGATCCCTGGTGTTCTCTTGCTGCAAGTAATAAATCCTTCATTCTCCTGCTCTTTGCCTTGGTTGTGCCTTCTCGTTCAATGACCACCAAGAGGTGAACGCAGTTTTCAGGTAACAGTTTCTACCTATTTATTCGTATCTTGAAACAGTGATGTGGCAAAAATCTTTGACCACAATTTTGCCTGTTTTTTTCATCTTTTAAAAAAAATTAATTTATTGAAGTAGAATTAGTGTGGCTAACATTCAAGGAATTACTTAAGAGGCTATCTGCACACTTAGAAAAAGTTTTATGAACATTTTAACAAATGTGTAAAGCCTTTCACACATAAGACATTACTAGTATCTGGCAAGAGTGTGCCATGTCATGGTCATGCTCTGATTTTTCCCATTCTTTCTCAATTAATGAAAATGTGAAGCTATTTCATTGCTCAAAATACAATTGTAATGCCATATTGCTAAATACTAATGTAAATGAGAACTTTATAAATAGTTACATGTTTAACTTAAAAAAATTTTATATCAGATTTTTGACATTGACAGTATATAGAGAAATAAATTAGATCAGGACAACTAACAGAGATTAAGCATTCAAAAGAATTAAAACTACAAAGAACCTGGATGTTTTCATTCAGAAAGCTATCAAAGTGTCTGTCACTGAACATTTTCATCCCACTTTAAATTCAGGATCTCCAATCATAACAATCACCAAAGTAAAGTGTGCAAAACCATTTCTATTAAAATTTCCTATTTTCACTAGCATATAACTCCTCTGAACAATCTCTGCTGGTTTTACACTTTACCTTTCCTGGTTACAGTTTAATGGTAAATTTGAGAGATGTGGTGAAAATCCTTTCAGCTATAATTAATTTTACTTGTTAGATTTACTATCAAATTTTAAAAGTGAGACTTTTCTCAGTTTTTTTCAAATTCTTGGAATCAGTAACATAACGAGGCATTGATAGTTTGAGGAAGGAAATAAACAAGGAAGATAATGAAAACATATCAGGTAGAAACAGAGGTACTGTTAATGCTTACAGATAGCACTATGTACCATATGACTTTCCAACTGGAGTCAATTACACCAGAAAAATCCATGCCATTCATTCCTTGTATGAATGAGTACTTAACTATTTGCAGAGTACTATGCTGGGTGCCAGGAATTTGTGTGCAAAGGCTGATAAAAACCCAGTATGACTTTTCAGTAGGACATGTTATGTCTTTATGGAATGATTGAAAGGTTAAGTCACTTTAAAAGTCATGTTGTCCCGCCTTCTCAAATGACAAGGCCCTCAGAGATCATGCGACTTGCCCAACACATATTCCCCATTTACCAGATGTCCCCAAATGTTCACATCAAAAACGAAAAGTTGGGGCTTCCCTGGTGGCGCAGTGGCTGAGAATCTGCCTGCTAATGCAGGGGACACGGGTTCGAGCCCTGGTCTGGGAAGATCCCACATGCCACGGAGCAACTGGGTCCGTGAGCCACAACTACTGAGCCTGCGCGTCTGGAGCCTGTGCTCCGCAACAAGAGAGGCCGTGATAGTGAGAGGCCCGCGCACCGCGATGAAGAGTGGCCCCCGCTTGCCACAACTAGAGAAAGCCCTCGCACAGAAACGAAGACCCAACACAGGCAAAAATAAATTAATTAATTAATTAAAAAAACAACAAAAAACAAAAAAAAACCGGAAAGTTTCCCATTGATTTCAAATAATTTACCCCCACCCACCCAAATCCCACCTTGAGATCACTGAATTTTGGCTTCCTATTTTTTTTTCTTTGTATCAGGCATAGTCAAAAGAAAGTAAAATGATTAGTTGGGGTTTCAAAAGGGGTCAAAAATATGCAAGATAGAGAATGAACAAAATCCATTGCATTACAGTCATTTTAAAATAAAGACTTATCACAGGAAATCAAAGAATTGGATTCTATTATGTAGAAGCACTTCTGCTCTCACATTAAAGGAAATATGAGCTCAAGGCAGAAGACTTAGGAGAAGGAAATAATGGAGAAATGTCCCAGCACTGCAAATAAAAAGCAGGTCTTTATCAAATTTCTAGCAGAGGAGAAAAGCTGCAGGTTATCCTCATTTCTTGTCGAACAACAAACCAGGAAATATCTTTGAAAGTGTTTAACTTTCTTTTAATGATTTTGTCTCACAGTTTACTACACCATATAGATTGATTAGTTAATCAAAAAGGGGGCCTTTACAAATACTTGAATGTTTTCTCACTGCGTAAATATGTCCTCATGAACATCACCAGTCTCCTGTGCAGTTTCAGCATCTTTCCCTTGCCTTATCAGGACCAAGGTTCTGATAATTTTTCACTATCAGTTTTCTGGACAACAGCTTGTCTTCCTTATCAGTAGGTAAATCAAACCCTGCCCCATTAGTCAACCTTTATCTCTAGGGCTAAACTTTTCAAATAAATCAGGTCTAAAGTAATGCTAAGGGCTTGAGTGTCATCAGGCCTTTTTTCCCAGATCCTACCTACATACCTAACACTCATTTGCACACCTATGTATTTTCTTCACCTGTGTGTCCGAAACTCTACCCACTGCCTAACCTAATAGGGCTTACCCTTCAAGTTAAAAACCAGGGTTCCTAATCTTATCTACCCTATACTCTCTAAAAAATCATTATTTTGTAGTTTAATATAATTTCTTATCCTCACAATTAAATTATTCATCTTATTTTGCATTTCTGAGTGCCTAAGTATGGCAGTAAACAGTTAAATACTATTTGGTTGATTTGATCAAGGTAATTCTTCAACAGCAGCCATTTTGTTTCCTGCATGCATTTCCAGGTAAATGGTGGCCTTATTTTATTAAACGTGGAGAATCAAATTATGTCCTTCTAAGAAGTATAAATTTTAAATCTTCATCTTAATGTGGTATTAAATAAATTGCCATTCTACTCCTCTTAAGAATTACTTGAAACCCTCCTGCTATTTTTATTCCCAGAAAGGGCACGCCTGTTAAAGCTGACCCTTTTATCTTTTCCCCTGCACTTCACCACTATTATTACTTTATTTTTCCTTTGGGTAAAATAAGTGTGGACTACCTGACAAGATGTGATATACGTGTGTGTGTGTGTGTGTGTGTGTGTGTGTGTGTGTGTGTACGTTATTTGGGAAGGGGATAAGTAAAATATAATTCTACATTAGCCTTAAGTAATCCTTTTTTGAGTAAATTCCACATAGATGCAAAATACAAAAGACATTTAGATAACGCTGGTCCTTTTATTTTTCTAAATGTGTACAAAGACATGAAGAATATAGGTACTGAATGATTTACTTTGAATTGATTTTATTGGAAGAAAAAAACTCTTTCGGGCCTAGACCTAAGTATTTATTTCATTATGTTATTTGTTAGAAATATTTTATGGGAGTGTCTTTGGGTGCTACCTCAAATGATTCCAATAACTCTGAAAATTTTGAAAAAAAATTAGAAATAGGAGAAAACTACAACTTTTAATATCATAGAACACTATAATAATTTCAATTAATATTGTTACCGGCAGTTGAGCAGAGCAAAATTATAAGTCTCACAATGCCCTTGCCCACATTTGACAAACAAAATAGTAAGAAGACATAGCAGATTATTACTTAGAAGGATACTGAAGCTTGAAGCACATGTATTAAATTTGGGCAGTCTTGGTGAAAATGAGAATAGGTTCCTCATTATACAATCTGACATCCTTCACCTAAAACCAAATGAGATAATAAAGAGAAACGAGACATATTTTCTGCATAAAGAACCATATAATCCTTTACCTCATTTAAGTAATAGATCCATAATTTTATTCCAAGTAAACTATTCTGTGAAACAAAAACATGCTTGATAATGCCACATGCCCAAAACATACATGATATTCCTATATTATTATTATGTGCACAAGTTCTCACATATTTTGATTTTGGTCTAGACATTTTTATGGAGTTTTTCATGTGCCATATACTATAAACTAGAGGAATAGAAGGAGGTAATTTTCCAAAAATAGGATGATAAACAGTTTTTAATATAAAACTGACAGTCAAAGAGATTGAACTGACAATATTTAATGCACCTATTGAAATGTTAAAATAACTAAAGTGTACCATTTCTGGAATATCTCATTTAGAAATAGGATTTTTCTTGGAGATAGAAATAACTTTCAAGAATCAACTCAAATTTTTAAAGATTTCATTAAAATGTAATTGTTACTTACTGTGCTTTCTTATGTTTAAAATCTTTTCCAAATTCTGAAGCTAAATAACTGATAGGCAAATAATATTCATCCTATTAGTCTCTACACTTTTCTGTACCCTTGAAATCCTTCATTATATAGAATTTATTCAATACTTTAAAATTTTTCATTCCACAACAACAAAATCTCTGAAACTTAGAATTTTACGATTATACCTTCATATTCAAATATTTAATACAAATATATAAACATAAATTTCAAGTAACATAGTCTATTATGCCTAGTACAATATTATACTTTTAAGTATGAACTAGCAGACACATCCCAATCCTAACAACTCTATCAGTTTCTCCCTGAAATTCTTAGAAGCAAATAGGAAGCATAAAAATTAATCAGTTTTCCAAGACTGAGTAAAAAGGGTAATAAAATTTAGTTACCTAGCTATTCCCTCTTTCACATACCCTTTATGAAGACACAAAACACAAATTCCTTCACTCAGTTCAACAAACACTGAATAAAGATAGGGACCTTGCACATAGGAATTCAAAAGCTAATGGGGCCGTCGTAGTATTACACCAGCCGATACTAATAGAAGTGTTTTCATTAACTTGGTTTTATACTCAATAACTCATATTAAATACAGTTCACTTTTATTGAGCTACATTCTCAAAGTTTTAAAACAAACAAAAAAATCTATCTCCAAATTCAAAATGAGGAGGAAAGCGGTTCCCCAGCAACTGTGAGGTTCTCAACAGCCACAGGTGTCAAGGGGGAATCTTGGGCTCCAGCAAAGGGACAGTAACACTTATCATCCTCTTTCTTCTTCCAGACCGATCAGCATCATTATAATGACGTCTACATTACATCCCTCTCTACTCTAAATACCCAAAGTGGTTTCTTTTCTCTGACTAGACACTACTGACTGATAATATGAAACAGATCCTTCTGTTTTATTTTCAATTTATCTGGGTAGTTGGTATATATGAAAGAAACTAGAAAAATATCAACAATATTACAACTATGGATTATTCTTACTGTCATTTCATAGAAGTTGCATAAAAAGGAATGGAAAAACACAAGGTCAAAAAAAGAGTAAAGTTGGGAATAAAGGGCAATTGCACAATATGCTATATTACAGACAATTTATCTTCATATTCATGATCAACAGTCCCAGTACGTATTAGGTGAAAAGAAAACAATGAGCATTGGGGTGGTCTTTTCCTAAAATAAGTCTTGGGTTGGTATCCACTCACTGACACACAGCCCTTCTAACAAAATCCTTGTCAGTCAGAATAATTGCAAAACACAGAACTCTTCATCATACTGTGTAATAGCTGCCAGAAACAGTAAACAAACAGCAAATCTAAACAAGTTAACATATGTAATAAAATTCTGCAAAAAAAGGGGGAGGGATAAATATATTTAGGTAGGTCACTGAAAGTTATTATATTTGAAAATTCTGATGGAGTGTGCAAACATGAAATGGATTGCTCTTATTCTATGAATTTTTTCTCATTGACAGTTTATTAGCTAAGAAATATTAAGACAACATTTAATAACACTTTAGCATTCACTCTCCATCAATTTAATGCAACATTTATTGATTTCCCACTATGAGCTAGGAATTCCAAATAGAAAAACCAGAATAGTACAACCATCACCTTAAGATTCTCATAGCCTCCTCATTTTCCCCTTTAAACAATGGTCTCCTTAGCTATGTTTGAATTTTAAAATTTGAAACTGTTTCATTTTCAAAGCAGGAGATCTTAGTTTTTAAATTTAATATTTTACTTCAAGAATAAAGTTTTTTCTTATCCAATAAATTATGATAGTTTAAAGAGGAAATTTATCTAGAATTGAAGTGTTCATACAAAGACTATATGGCATGAAAATAATGTGTAAAGTGATAGAAATGATAAAAATCCAATGATCTAAATTATTCTTCATTGCTTGAAAAATATATTTATAGTAAAAAACACTTTTGGGAAAACATATTTTTTGATTTTTACTGTGAGTCAGGTACTGTGTTAGACACCAGAGTACAAAGGAGTATGATACAGTTCCATCTCCAAAGTACTCATTCTAATCTATCTTTACATACAAAACTAGTCACTTTAAGACATCTCAAAAAGAAGAATGCAATATTCTTAATAATTGACTATTGTTTCCCATACAAATTCATAACCAGATATGCCTAAAACATTGAAATTTGCTCTTTTTGCTTCTCTTCAACAACCTACAAAAGCATATATTCATAGTAAGGAAAAGTATATAATGACTCTGGTTAGTTTGTTTTTAAACAAATACATATTATAAAACTCGTTTCATAAAAATTACAGCCTTCTTGGCAAAAAAGGCAAAGAAAAAGAAAATGTGATTTAAAAGAGAGCAAAAGGTCACCTTGAATCCATTTTATTCATCCAATGTAACCAAACATTAGTTGGCTTCAGTGACATGAGAAAGGAAATAGCTCGTCATTTCAACCAGGTGTTTTGAGTAACTTACCCATACTCATTTCCAGTTTCCATATAAATAGTTTCAAAAACACAAAACATTTTTCCATACACTAATCCTAAGGCTCCAAAGTCCATGTTGCCATTGACATTTTTTTTTACATGTTTTTATTGACCCATGAACTTTCAAGTCCACATATAAATCTATCCATTGATAAACAAGTACTCATCACAAGGTTCAGCTTTGCTACAAATTAGCTGATCAGCCTTTGTTTTTTTCTAAACACACAGTACTTACTATGTGTTTAGGAGAAACTACATTAGGCAACAAGCTAGAATATCTATAATTGATTTATTTCACAGTGTGAACTGGATGAGTTGCAAATAGAAAACATTTATTGTTTGATTGATTGTTCATTTAAAAAATAATAATCTGTGGCTTCAAAAATGCTTTTTGGCTTTTCTTTCCCAAGATACCTTAAGACAGATTCCATAATTTATGGCTACTTTAGCATACTAAAAATCAGTACAGATTCTTCTTCCAGTAATGGCAGAGTGGATAACTCTCCCATAGATAACAATTATAAACTCTAGAAAAATGTGAATAAAAAAATCATTCTAAGTTAAGGGACTAGAAAGTGAGCAAAACTTTCAGAATTGAAGGAGAAAAGACTTTTGAAAGAGTAACTGCAGTGTGTGAAATTTATGTTCACACAGCTTTTTCTGTGAGGGCACTTTCCAGCCTGAGCAGCTCAGTACAATGTGAACTCAGATCTGAGAGAAAACTGCCTATGAAGAGAGCTATAAAGGAGGGGGACTAAATCTGTTTACAGACTCTACCCCAATCCTTCTCTGATCCCTGAACTACATGGACGTCAGGTCACCAGGTGAAAGAAATAGGTGGACGCTTAAAGAACTGAGAGGGAATTTCGGCAACTTGCTCACCAGAAAGGTTACAGAGCTGGGAGCTGCAATTCATATTACATTAAAATGCCTGCTAGGACAAAAGCCAAGATTCTACAGTGCAAGACAAAATCCACAACCCCAACAATATATCAACAGTAATGCCCATTGAACAACAAAACAACAAAATACTTGACATTAAAAAAAAAACATAGAAAGAAATTAAACAATCTCATTTACCACTGCATCAAAAATAATAAGATACCTAGGAATAAACCTATCTAAGAAGGCAAAAGACCTGTACTCCAAAAACTATAAGACACTGATGAATGAAATTGAAGATGACACAAACAGATGGAAAGATATACTGTATTCTCAGATGGGAAGAATCAATACTGTTAAAATGACCATAGTACCTAAAGCAATCTACAGCTTCAATGCAATTCCTATCAAAATACCAATGGCATTTTTCACAGAACTAGAGCAAATAATTTTAAAATATGTATGGAAACACAAAAGACCCCAAATAGCCAAAACAACCTTACCAGACCTAGAGGAATCATGCTCCCTGGCTTCAGACTATACTACAAGCTACAGTAATCAAAACAGTATGATACCAGCACAAAAACAGACACATAGGTCATTAGAACAGGATAGAGAGCCCAGAAATAATGCCATGCACTTATGGTCAATTGACCTATGACAAAGGAGACAAGAATATAGAGAAAAGACAGTCTCTTCAACAAATAGTGATGGGAAAACTGGACAGCTACATGTAAAATAATCAAATTAGAACATTCTCTAACACATATAAAAAAAGAAACTCAAAATGAATTAAAGACCTAAATCTAAGACCAGAAACCATAAAACTCCTGGAGGAAAACATAGGCAGAATACACTTTGACATAAATCATAGCATTATTTTAAACCTGTTGCCTAAAACAAAGGAAATAAAAGCAAAAACAAACAAATGGGACCTAATTAAACTTAAAAAACTTTTGCACAGTAAGGGAAACCATTGACCAAACAAAAAGACAACCTACTGAATGGGAGAATATATTTGCAAATGATATGACTGACGAGGGGTTAATATCCAAAATATATAAACAGCTCTACAACTCAGTATCAAAAAAACAAAAACAACCCTATTAAAAAATGGGCAGGGCTTCCCTGGTGGCGCAGTGGTTGAGAGTCCGCCTGCCAATGCAGGGGACACGGGTTCAAGCCCTGGTCTGGGAAGATCCCACATGCCACGGAGCAACTGGGCCCGTGAGCCATAATTACTGAGCCTGCGCGTCTGGAGCCTGTGCCCGCAACAGGAGGGGCCGCGATGGTGAGAGGCCCGCGCACCGCGGTGAAGAGTGGCCCCCGCTTGCCACAACTAGAGAAAGCCCTCGCACAGAAACAGGGACCCAACACAGCCATAAATAAATAAATTAAAAAAAAAAAAAAAATCACACACACAAAAAAATTCTAAAAAAAAAAAAAAATGGGCAGAAGACCTGAATAGACATTTTTCCATAGAAGACATACAGATGGCCAACAAGCACATGAAAAGATGCTCAACATCACTAATCATCAGGGAAATGCAAATCATAACTACAACAAGGTATCACCTCACACTTGTCAGAATGGTTATCATCAAAAAGAACACAAATAACAAATGTTGATGAGGATGTGAAAAAAGGGAACACTTGTATACTGTAGGTGGGAATGTAACTTGGTGCAGCTGCTGTGGAGAACTGGGTGGCAGTTTCTCAAAAAACGAAAAATAGAACTACCATCTGACCCAGCAATTGCACCCTGAGTATATAGCTGAAAAAAACCAAAGACACTAAGAAGATACATCCACCCCAACGTTCACAGAAGCACTATCTACAATTGCCAAGATATGGAAGCAACCTAAGTGTTCATGAACAAATGAATGGATAAAAAACATGTGGTAGGGCTTCCCCAGTGGCGCAGTGGTTGAGAATCTGCCTGCCAATGCGGGGGACACGGGTTTGAGCCCTGGTCTGGGGGGATCCCACATGCCGCGGAGCAACTGGGCCCGTGAGCCACAACTACTGAGCCTGCGCGTCTGGAGCCTGTGCTCCGCAACAAGAGAGGTCGCGATAGTGAGAGGCCCGCGCACCGCGATGAAGAGTGGCCCCCACTTGCCGCAACTAGAGAAAGCCCTCGCACAAAAACGAAGACCCAACACAGCCAAAAATAAATAAATAAAAATAAATTTAAAAAAAAACAAAAAACCTTGGCTAGTTTAACAAACCACAGTACAAAAAAAAAAAAAAAACATGTGGTATGTAATATATACAATGGAATACTACTCAGCCATGAAAAAGAATGAAATTTTGCCATTTGCAGCAACATGGATGGACTTGGAGGGTATTATGCCAAGTGAAATAAATTAAACAGAGAAAGACATACTGTATAATATCACTTATACGTGTAATTTAAAAATACAACAAGCTAGTGACTATAACAAAAAAGAAAAAGACTCACAGAGAGAACAAACTAGTGGTTACCAGTGGGGAGAAGTTAGGGGGGAGGGCAACATAGGGGTAGAGGAATAGAAAATACAAACTACTATTTATAAAATAAGTAAGTTACAAGGATATATTGTACAACACAGGGAATCTAGCCAATATTTTATAACAACTATAAATGGAATATAACCTTTAAAAACTGTGACTCACCACATTGTACACCTGTAACTTAAATACTGCACATCAACTATACTTCAATTTTTTAAAACTCTTAAAAATTAAAAAAAAAAATAATGTAAAACTAGTATTCACATCAACCAAAATATACTTTCGAGAACCTGGAATTCATAAGATACTTTGGAGGAAAAAAAAATTCAAAACAAAAAATTGTCCCACAGTCAAGAGGAAAACCATTCAAGAGAAACCAACTCTAAGATTACCCTGATGTTGGAATCAGCACCTAATTCAGAGTGGCTATGATAAACATGTTCAAAAATGTAACGAACATTTTTTTCAAATGAACAGATGAAAATGTTATAAATTTGGAAACCATAATAGTAAACCAAATAGCAATTATAGAATTGAAATTCACAATATTTAAAATTGAAATTTTGTTGGATAGTCTTAATAGCGTATTTGAGATTCCAAATGACTAGAACAAACTTGGAGAGATAAATTTAAATATTCCAATCTAAGGAATAAAGAGAAAAAAGTATTTTAAAAATCTTTGAAATCATCTTTATTGAAATTTCAATGGCATTTTTCACAGAAATAGAACAAATAATTCTTTGCACAAAACCATGAAAAACCCTTGAATAGGCAACACAATCTTCAGAAAGAAGAACAAAGATGGAGGCATCACACGTCCTGATTTCAACCTATATTACAAATATATAGTAATAAAAATAGTATGGTCCTGGCATAAAAACAGGCACACTAATCAATGCATCAGATTAGAGAGCCCAGAAATAAACCCACACATATATGGTCAATTCATTTATGACAAAGGAGCTAAGAATATACAATGGGTAAAGGGTAGTCTCTTCAATAAATGATGCTGAGAAAACTGAAAAACCCCATGCAAAAGAATGAAACTGGACCACTATCTTGCACCATATACAAAATACAACTCAAAATGGACGAAAGACTTGAACTTAAGACCTAAAACCATAAATCCTCTGGAAGAAAACAAGCAGTCAGCTGTTGATATCAGTCTTGGCAATGATTTTTTGGATTTGACACCAAAAGCAAAGACAACAAAAGCAAACTTGAACAAATGGGACTAAATCAAACAAAAAAAAAGCTTCTGCACAGCAAAGGAAACCATCAACAAAGGGAAAGGGCAATCTTCTGAATGGAAGAAAATATTTGCAAATCATATATCTGATAAAGGGTTAATATCCAAAATATTAAATATTAAATACTTAACTCATACAACTCAATACCAAAAAAAATCTGATTAATAACTGGGCAGAGGATTTGAATAGACATTTTTCCAAAGAAGACATAAAGGTTAACAGATACATGAAAAAGTACTCAGCATCACTAATCATCAGGGAAATGCAAATCAAAACCACAATGAGATATCACCTCATACCTGTTAGAATGGCTATTATCAAAAAGGTAGGAAGTAACACATTCCGGCAAGGATATGGAGAAAAGGGAACCCTTGTGCAAGCTGTGTCTAGCTTATTTCACTTAGCACAATGTCCTCTAGGTTCATCCAGGCTGTCACAAATGGCAGAATTTCCTTCTTTTTAAGCCTGAATAATTTTCCATTGTATATACATACCACATTTTCTTTACCCATTTATCCATTACAGGAGACTTAGGCTGTTTCTGTGTCTTGGCTATTGTAAATACTGCTGCAATAAACATGAGGGTGGAGGTATCTTTCTGAGCTACTGTTTTTAGTTCTTTTGGATAAATACCCAGAAGTGGGATTGCTGGATGATATGGTAGTTCTATTTTTACTTTTTGAGGAAACTCCATAGTGTTTTCCACAATGGTTATACCAATTTACAGTTCTACCAACAGTGTAAAAAGTTTTTTTTCTCCAAAATCCTCAACAAAATACAAGCTAATAGCACAATTCAACAGCACATTAAAAGGATTACACACCATGATCAAGTGGGATTCATCCCCGAGTTGCAGGGATGATTCAATATACACAAATCAATGTGATACACCACATTAACAGAATGAAGGCTAGAAATCATACAATCATCTCAACAGATGGAGAAAAAGCATTTGACAAAACTCAACATCCTTTTATGATAAAAACTATCAATAAATTAGGTATAGAAGGAACATACCCCAATATAGCAAATGCCATGTATGACCCACAGTTAACATCATCATACTCAATGGTGAGAAGCTGAAAGCTTTTCCTCTAACATCAGGAATAAGACAAGGATGCTCACTCTTGCCACTTCTACTCAGCATAGTACTGGAAATCCTACCCAGAGCAACTAGGCAAGAAAAACATATTAAAAAGACATCCAAACCACAAAGAGTCCAACTTTTTAAGCATTTAAATAATACAAAGTATGTTATCTGACCACAGTGGAATTATTATAAAGTAGCAATCAGTAACAGAAAGAAAAATGAGAAACCCCCAACTATTTGAAAATTAAACAACACCTTTAAATAATATATGAGCCAAAGAATTCACAATGGAAATTAGCAAATTTCTTGAACTGAGTGAAAGAAATCATAATCTATCAACCTTCAAATAATGTAGCTAAAGTACCCAGATTTGACCACATTAATCTGTAGAACTGTGGCTCAGAGAACCTGGATGGGGGGCAGAGAATTATGGAACTATGGCTATTGTTATTGTGAGTAATAAACTGTCCTTTGCCTCTGGCTCACGTGACTTTTCTCCCTGAATCTATAAAACTGTGGCAGACTCTCTTGTTAACTTAGAAGTAAGGTAAAATCTCAGAGCCTTCATAGTTGTTGGAAGAGAAGTGTAAAACCCAATTCAGAAACAGATCTAGTGTATTTGAGAAGTTACTGTTTGACAAAGGAGGAATTTTATTTCAGTGAAAAACTGACATTTAACAAATGCTATCTGAACAACTGGCTTTCCATCTGGAAGAAAATTAAAGCAGATTCATTCTTTCCTCATAAACAAGTTTTAGAAGAACAAAAAAACTTAAATATAAGACATAAAACAATAAAATCCCTGCACAATATAGAATCTAAGGAAATATTCTTTACCATGGATAGAACTCCATCCAATAGCTATAAAAGATAAACTTATTTGAGAATTAAAAGTTTTACAATTTTGTATGATAGAAGATATCACAGCCTAACAGATGAGTAAGATTTTGAAAATATCACAATCCAAACAAAGGATTAATGTATAATGTAGTGTAATTTCTTACCAACAGCCAAGGAAAAGATAAACTACCTGCAGAAAATGCACTAAGGATACAGGAAGGCCATTCACAAAAGATTTCATCCAAATGACATAAGATAGATTAGAAAAAGATGTCCAACTATAGTAGCAGTAAGGGAAGTGCAAATTAAAGTTACTGTGAGATATCATCTTATCCCCATAAGATTGGCAAAAACTAAAAATTTTTTTTTTATCATCTCTTACAGGTATAATGAAAAGGAAAGGGTACTCTGACACACTTTTTATGGAAATAGGGCCTCTTACTACCTTATTGTAAGCCTTTTGGAAAGCAATCTATCAACAACAATTAAACTTAAGAATATTGTACCCCTTCAACACAGCAACCATACAAAGACATATGTATTATAATAATGTTAAATCAGCACTGCTGATAGTGGCTAAAATTGCAAACAAACTGAAATGCCCATTGTGGAGGGAATACTGTACAACTTATAGTATGCCCAACCATGATCTAACCTGTAGTCAGTAAAAAGAATGAATGAGAAATAAAGCTTAAATTAGGAGAGATTTCCAGACTGCATTATTAAGTGAGAAAAGTAAAATGCAGACAACTGTGTATATTATGTAATTATTATTCATCTTCATGTATATGTATATTTTAAATGGTTATTTAAGCATGAAGAAAATAGGAAGAAGATGTCTTTAGCATTGGATACCTGTGTTACAGGTGGAGGATCAGAGTGATTTGATGGGAGAGGGAAAAAACGGCAGAGGGGAAGCTCAGAAAAAAAAAAGAGGAGGATGCATAATATAACATGAACTTATGGAATGCCCACGTGTGTATGCACTTGTGAAGAATTTAACCAAAGAACAGTTTTAATAAATTATCAGAAAATAATAGACTCTTTAAATCACTACAGTAAAGGAAGAAATGTATTCATTTCAATTAAGTGACCTGGCTTCAGATTTTGCCTTTGCCACTATGGCCAAGTTAAATAACCTCCCAGACCCTCAGTTTCTTCATTTGTAAAATTTAATTAGAAATATCACCCATAGAGGTACTTCCGCGAGGTTGTTACAAAGGTTTAACTCTATAATGTACATATAATTTTAATAAATTGCAAAATTTGCACTGCATGACTGTTATGGTTGGAATTACATAAATTATGAAAATGTCAGGATGAAATCTATACGTCACTAAAGCCATCACTAAACAGGAATTACCCAGTCTTACTTCCAAAGTAATAATTTCACCAAACTGGAAAATGAAAATAATCATAAACATGGCACCAGACCGTATTGTACTGTAAGCTTTTCCTACAAGTACCACCACCATTGCCATCACCACTTACCCTCCCACATTTTAGGTTAAATACAGGGCAGCCTGAACTCCTTCCTTCAGAAATGCTAGTCATGCACAATTTGTATTTGACCTTGTTCATAAGAAAATGGAGTACTTAACATATACTATTTTTCTAACTCTACATTACTACACCTCAAGGACGATCAATGTCACAGGCATCCTGCATCAGGGAGACAAGGATGTGCGTGGGTAGGTGATGTTAACAGTAGGCAAATAAAGGATGACTGTTTTTGAAGTGATCCCATTTGGACCCTCCCGCTACCTCATGTACCCTCATGAGACTTGGAGAAATACAGGTTACATTACACAATATTTCTATGTTTTTCCTTCTAAGACAGAATCTGAATGTGGTTAATCCATTATTTCTTAAAGATGTCTAAATTTATAGGACAAAAGAGTTTCTATGTATTCAGCACATTTGTCCACTTGGAAGCACAAATACAGGAGATTGACTTACATAGTGCTAGTGGTAATATTATAGTTAACGAAAGAATCAGCTTTCATCTCTTAAAGCTATTTTTCCAGGATGACAAAAAATGATTGCTAATGTTATCTTGTTTTTAGACTACATTTTTTCTTGTCAGTGGCAATGAAAGCATACTTTTTAATGAAGATTTTAAAAAGATGTTTTCCATATTCTTAATTGAATTTGGTGATTATATAATCATTTCTCCTCTAAGGGAGACCAACAGCACTGTATTTTTTTTTTTTCCTACTCTGAACTAAACCCCTGCAATCAAATAGGGAGGAGGCAGGGCAAAAGGGTATATTCATTTATAATTAAAATAAATTGAGCCTTGACTTTTAGAAAGTGCAATTTGAGAACAGAAAAATTACTTTCTTCATATAATGGCTTGGCATTTCTCATCCTTACATAAATCTGTTCCTTTTAAACTCTTAGCTTTTAGGCCTTGGCTGCTCTCATTATATTCAGGAAAATTGTCTTCAATTACATGACCCCAAATAAGGCCCTGGGCTCTTTACAAATCCATTTCTAATGTGTTGATCTGTATGCCGTACCTTAAGGGCTCATATCTCAGACTGAATGGAACTGCATCATGGTGGAGAATTATTATTCCCAGCATCTTAGACAATGAATGAATAGTGAAGCAAAAGAGAATCCTCATGATGTAAAACTGTCCCTGAGAAGCTAAAGTACAAGATTTTCCAGATGCCAAATATCAGCTCAGCTTCTCCCATCATATAATCTCCCTTACAGAGGGCTTATAGCATGTGTTGTAAACAAGTTTTTGACAATTACTCAGAAAAAATGTATTAAACACCTACGACATTCTAGGCACTGATCCATCTAGGGGGTTAGAACATGAACAAGATATATGGAATTGTTAGTGATTATATTTGTCTCAATGTAACTTAATTGATTCTACCTGTAGATCCAAGAGGAAAATAACCACGTACGCCAAATTAAAAAAAAAAATTTAATGAGACAAGGTACCAGTTATTCTGGCATCAACAACACGTGAAAAAGAAAAGTATAGAATAAAGTACAGTGTTCACCTGACATTAAGTGTTATTCAGTTCCTTAGCTCCTACTTCTTATTGTACCCCATTTTAAATCATGAATAGAGACAAAAGAATTGAAAGAAGCATGGCCTTCACTCTTTACTGATTCAATAGTAAGTCAAAAGCTCAAGCTGAGGACACAAAATGTTGCTTCCCAAAGCAGAAAACAGTAAAGTGGGGAAGCAACCTTTTTCCTGAACTTAGATTAAAAGTCTCTTACCATAAACACTTTCTCTTCCTTTCACTGAAAAATAAAATTCTAGATTTTCTTGGAATGTATTCCTATTTAAAATTTAAATGTGGCCATAATGTATTTATATGTAGTAACATGTTCTTCACAACAATGTTTGTAACAGTGAAAATGAGAAGCATTCAATGTCCATCATGGGGGTCAGATTAATAAATGCTGGTATGACCACGGCATATTAAAATCATGTGGAGATTCAAGATGGTGGAGGAGTAAGAGGACGTGGAGTTCATCTCTCTCCACAGATGCATCAGGAATACACCTATAGATGCAACAATTCTCACAGAACACTGGCTGAAAACTAGCAGAAGACCTTGGACACTGGAAAGGACTAAAGATCCCTGCATAACTGGGTAGGATGGGAAAAAGAAGGGAGAAGGAGGAGGAGAGGAAGCAGGACGGGACCTGCACCCTGGGGCAGGGGAGCTGAAGCAGAGGAGAGATTCCCGAATTTGGGGAAACCCCCTCTCTGATAGGGAAATCGACTGGGACAGAAGGAAAGCATTTGAGGCTGCTGGAAGAGGATGAAGTGGGCAATCGGTAGCAGACGGGACAGAGTGAGAAATACAGATGGTCTGTACCACAGCCATATGTGCCCCAGACTGGGACGTATGTTCACAGGTGTGAAAGGGGGCTGGAAGCTGGAGTGTGGGATTGGAAAACAGGCCCACAGCAAGAACTGCCATCGGCTGTGGGGAGACGGACTGAGGGGACGGGAGGGAGGAAATCCACAGCAGGGAATGCCTACAGAGAAAGACCGGTCTGTCATGGAAGCAGGGCACTACTGCTAAGTCACACGCAGGGGGTGGAGCCACTATTGTAGCCTCTCTCTCCCCGCACGCCAGCGCCTGCCAATGAACGATAAAAGAAGCCCTCTCAGGGCTGGCTCTTGCACACCAGCTACCTAGCAATAAAAAAGCCCCCTCAGGGATGGCCCTTGCACACCGGCTGCCAGGCACCAGAAAAAGCCCGGCCAGGGCTGGCCCTCACATGCCTTATTCTGAGTGCCAGAAAAGACCCTCACTAGGGCCATATCTCTTGTGCCCATGGCCACCAGCTTCCCTGTGAATTTGGTGCTGCCAGCGTTCCCGCAATCCAAGCAGTCATACCACCCTGTGCACTGTCCTCACTGAGGCAGACCTACGAGCTCCAAGGCAGCCTCAGGACCAGACTCCTGTGGGTCCTGAGGTGGGGATAAAACCAAAGCTGAACCCCAGGGATGGGGTGACTAAGGAAGAAGATAGAACATCTTTCCATCAGCTGTATCAGCTGCAGATTAAATCCCCATGATCAGCTAGGCAGACCCTGCATCTATGGAATCTGAGTAGACAATGAGTATTCCCACAAAGGAAAATGGTCTAGCTCTGGCAGCTGTGGACTTTGGGGGCAGCACACACAGGAATTGGGCCAGATCAGAGTGGTCCCCACAGGACCCACAGCAGGTCCAGAGACCAGCCCAGAGGCAGAGGAGAGCCTCTTGGGGAGGCAGAGGTGGGCTGTGGCTCACAGCATGTGCAAGGACACTTTCAGCTGAGACCCCAGGGAAACATAATTATTACCATTAATTTCATTATGTTTTGATTCATTCTGTTGTTGGTTCTGGGTTTTTGTTTTCTTTCTTTTTCTGTTTGTTTGTTGTTGTTTTAGTATTTTTTTATTTAGTCTTTTGGGGATCTTCGTGTTCTATAACATTCTTAATTTTTTTATTTTTATTTATTTTATATATTTCTACTTTTACTTTTTCTGTTGTGCTGTATTCTTTTCCCTTATTTTTTTCTTTTTCTTTAATATATTCTTTAATCTTTCTTAAACATTTCCATTTCTACTTTGTTTTCCTGTGTTTCTTCCCTATTTTATTTTGTTATTTTTTAATCATTTTTATCAGATTGTTATATTTCCTTGCTTTATCCTTCAGTTGGCACACTGCTTTGGTTTTGTTTTTAGGTTTTGTGTTGTTAGTTTTGATTCTAATTGTTTGATTTCGTTTTTGAGTTCTTCTGTTTGTCTGGTTGTTCTCTTGTTTTTGTTTTATTTGTTTCTGTTTTTGTTTCTTTTGCATGTGTGTGTGTTTCCCTGTTTCTGTTTTTGTTTGATTTTGTTTTTACCATTTCCCTGGGGTTTTGTTGGGGTTTTTTTCTTTAATATATTTTTCTATTTTATTGTTTTTATATTTCTATTTCTATGTTGCTTTTCTGTTGTACTGTCTTCTTTCCCCTCTTTTTTTTTGCATCATTTTTGTTGGTTTGTTCTCTTTCTTTGCTTCATTCTTCAGTTGGCACTCTGCTTTGGTTTTATTTTTCAGTTTAGTGTTTTTTTTGTCAGTTTTCTTTTTTTTTAAGTGTTTGATTTCATTCTTGGGTTCTTTTGTCTGGTCGTTCTCTTGCTTTTTGATTTTTTGGTTCTGTTTTTGTTTCTTTTGTGTGTGTGTACTTGTCTCCTTGTTTCTGTTTTTGCTTGTTTGATTTTACTTTTTACCATTTCTCTGGGGTTTTGTTAGTCATGTCTTTTTTTTTTTTTTTTTTTTGATTCCCTTTATTGCAGGGACAAGTGACTTGTGGGGTCTTGGTTCCTTGACCAGAAGTCGGGCCTGAGCCTCTGGGGTGGGAGTACCGAGTCCAGGATGCTGGACCACTAGAGAATTTCCAGCCCCAAGGAAGATAAATCACCGAGAACTCTCATGGAGGCCTCTATCTGAATCCAAGACCAGCCTCCACCCAACTGCCAGCAGCTCCCTGCACTAGACACCTCACACCAAACAACAAACAAGACAGGAACACAAACCCACCCATCAACACAGAGACTACCTAAACTCATACTAAGCTCACAGAAATGCCAAAACACACCACCTGACATGGCCCTGCTCACCAGAGGGAAAAGATTCAGCTCTACCCACCAGAATGCTGGCACCATTCTCTCCCATCAGGAAGGCTATGGAAGCCACTGGACCAACCTCACCACTGGGAACAGAAGCAAGAAGAACTACTACCCTTCAGCCAAGGGACAGGACACCTCAAATACTGTAAATTACATAAAACGAGAAGAAAGAAATATCTTGCAGGCAGTGGAGCAAGATAAAAACCCACAAGAACAAATAAATGAAGAGGAAATAGGTAAACTACCTGAAAAAAAGAATTCAGAGTAATGACAGTAAAGATGATCCAAAATCTCGGAAATAGAATAGAGAAAATACAAGAAACGTTTAACAAGGACCTAGAAGAACTAAAGAGCAAAAACACAGTAATGAACAACACAATAACTCAAATTAAAAATACTCTAGAAGGAACTGAGAGCACAATAACTGAGGCAGAAGAATGGATAAGTGAGCTGGAAGATAGAATGATGGAAATAACTGCTGCAGAACAAAGAAAAAAGAATGAAAAGAATGGAGGACAGTCTCAGAGACCTCTGGGACAACATTAAGCACACTAACATTCTAATTATAGGTGTCCCAGAAGAAGAAGGAAAAAAGACAGGGCCTGAGAAAATATTTGAAGAGATTATACTCGAAAACATCCCCAACATTGGAAAGGAAATAGTCAATCAAGTCCAGGAAGTGCAGAGAGACTCATACAGGATATACCCAAGGAGAAACATGCCGAGACACATATTAATCAAACTATCAAAAACTAAACACAGGGCTTCCCTGGTGGCGCAGTGGTTGAGAATCTGCCTGCTAATGCAGGAGACACGGGTTCGAGCCCTGGTCTGGGAAGATCCCACATGCCGCGGAGCAACTAGGCCCGTGAGCCACAACTACTGAGCCTGCGCGTCTGGAGCCTGTGCTCCGCAATGAGAGAGGCCACGACAGTGAAAGGCCTGCGCACCGCGATGAAGAGTGGCCCCCACTTGCCACAACTAGAGAAAGCCCTCGCACAGAAATGAAGACCCAACACAGCCATAAATAAATAAATTTAAAAATAAATTAAAAAAAAAAAAATAATAAAGGCAGAAAAAAAAAATTAAAAAAAAAAAAAAAAAAACTAAACACAAAGAAGAAATATTAAAAGCAGCAAGGGAAAACCAACAAATAACATACAATGGCATCCCCATAAGGTTAACAGCTGATCTTTCAACAGAAATCTGCAAGGCAGAAGGGAGTGGCAGGACATATTTAAAGTGATGAAAGGGAAAAACCTACAACCAAGGTTACTCTACCCAGCAAGGACCTCATTCAGATTTGATGGAGAAATCAAAAGCTTTACAGACAAGCAAAAGCTAAGAGAATTCAGCACCACCAAACCAGCTTTACATCAAATGCTAAAGTAACTTCTCTAGGCAGGAAACACAAGAGGAGGAAAAGAACTACAAAAACAAACCCAAAACAATTAAGAAAAGGGTAATAAGTACCTATTGATAATTACCTTAAATGTAAATGGATTAAACGCTCCCACCAAAAAACATAGACTGGCTGAATGGGTACAAAAACAAGATCCATCTATATGCTGTCTACAAGAGACCCACCTCAGACCTACAGACACATACAAACTGAAAGTGAGGGGACGGAAAAAGATATTCCATACAAATGGAAATCAAAACAAAGCTGGAGTAGCAATTCAGACAAAATAGACTTTAAACTAAAGACTATTACAAGAGACAAGGAAGGACACCACATAATGATCAAGGGATCAATACAAGAAGAAGATATAACAAATATCTATGCACCCAACATAGGAGCACCTCAATACATAAGGCAAATGCTAACAGCCATAAAAGGGGAAAACAGCAGTAACACAATCATAGTAGGGGACTTTAACACCCCACTTTCACCAATGGACAGATGATCCAAAATGAAAATAAATAAGGAAACACAAGCTTTAAATGACACATTAGACAAGATGGACTTAATTGATATTTATAGGACATTCCATCCAAAAACAACAGAATACACTTTCTTCTCAAGTGCACATGGAATATTCTCCAGGATAGATCACATCTTGGGTCACAAATCAAGCCTTGGTAAATTTAAGAAAACTGAAATCGTATCAAGCTTCTTTTCTGACCACAACTCTGTGAGTCTGGAAATCAATTACAGGAAAAAGCTGTAAAAAATACAAACACATGGAGGCTGAACAATACACTACTAACAGCCAAGAGATCACTGAAGAAATCAAAGAGGACATCAAAAAATACCTAGAAACAAATGACAATGAAAACATGATGAACAAAAACCTATGGGATACAGCAAAAGCAGTTCTAAGAGGGAAGTTTATAGCAATACAGTCCTACCTGAAGAAACAAGAAAAATCTCAAACTAACCTAACCTTACACCTAAAGCAATTAGAGAAAGAAGAACAAAAAAACCCAAAGTCAACAGAAGGAAAGAAATCATAAAGATAAGATCAGAAATAAATGAAAAAGAAATGAAGGAAACAGCAAAG
Source organism: Balaenoptera borealis (assembly GCF_965194805.1). Classification (NCBI taxonomy): domain Eukaryota; kingdom Metazoa; phylum Chordata; class Mammalia; order Artiodactyla; family Balaenopteridae; genus Balaenoptera; species Balaenoptera borealis. The sequence continues at coordinate 168,985,528 of NC_138866.1, read as the reverse complement.
ATCAATAAAACTAAAAGATAGTTCTTTAAGATAAACGAAATTGATAAACCATTAGCCACACTCATCAAGAAAAAAAAAGACTCAAATCAATAGAATTAGAAATGAAAAAGGAGAAGTAACAACTGACACCACAGAAACACAAAGGATCATGAGAGGCTACCACAAGCAACTATATGCCAATAAAATGGACAACCTGGAAGAAATGGACAAATTCCTAGAAAATCACAACTTTCTGAGACTGAACCAGGAAGAAATAGAAAATACAAACAGACCAATCACAAGCACTGAAGTTGAAACTGTGATTAAAAATCTTCCAACAAACAAAACCCAGGACCACAGGTGAATTCTATCAAACATTTAGAGAAGAGCTAACACCTATCCTTCTCAAACTCTTCCAAAATAAACTCTCCCAAACTGATTCTATGAGGTCACCATCACCCCGATACCAAAACCAGATAAAGATGTCACAAAAAAAGAAAACTACAGGCAAATATCACTGATGAACACAGATGCAAAAATCTACAACAAAATACTAGCAAACAGAATCCAACAGCATATTAAAAGGATTATACACCATGATCAAGTGGGGTTAACCCAGGAAAGCAAGGATACTTCAGTATATGCAAATCTATAAATGTGATACACCATATTAACAAATTGAAGGTGAAAAACCATATGATAATCAATAGATGCAGAAAACGCTTTTGACAAAATTCAACACCGATTTATGATTAAAACTCTCCAGAAAGTGGGCATAGAAAGAACGTACCTCAACATAATAAAAGCCATATATGACAAACCCACAGACAACATCATTCTCAACGGTGAAAAACTGAAAGCGTTTCCTCTAAGATCAGGAACAAGACAAGGGTGCCCACTCTCGCCACTATTATTCAACATAGTTTTGGAAGTCTTAGCCATGGCAATCAGAGAAGAAAAAGAAATAAAAGGAATCCAAACTGGAAAAAAGGAAGGAAAACTGTCACTGAGAGTGATACTATATATAGAAAATCATAAAGATGACACCAGAAAACTATGAGAACCAATCAATGAACTTGATAAAGTAGCAGGATACAAAATTAATGCACAGAAATTTCTTGCATTCCTATACACTAACAATGAAAAATCAGAAAGAGAAATTAAGGAAACACTCCCATTTACCACTGCAACAAAAAGAATAAAATACCTAGGAATAAACCTACCTAAGGAGGCAAAAGGCCTGTATGCAGAAAACTATAAGACACTGACGAAAGAAATCAAAGACGATACAAACAGATGGAGAGATATACCATGTTCTTGGATTGGAAGAATTAACATCGTGAAAATGACTATACTGCCCAAAGCTATCTACAAATTCAATGCAATCCCTATCAAATTACCAAGGGAATTTTTCACAGAACTAGAACAAAAATTTTTACAATTTGTATGGAAACACAAAAGACCCCGAATAGCCAAAGCAATCTGAGAAAAACAGAACTGGAGGAATCAGGTTCCCTAACTTCAGGCTATACTACAAAGCTACAGTAATCAAGACAGTATGGTACTGGCACAGAAACAGAAATATAGATCAATGGAACAGGATAGAAAGCCCAGAGGTAAACCCATGCACATATGGTCAACTTATCTTTGACAAAGGAAGCAAGAATATACAATGGAGAAAAGACAGCATCTTCAATAAGTGGTGCTGGGAAAAGTGGACAGCTACATGTAAAAGAATGAAATTAGAACACTTCCTAACACTATACCCAAAAATAAACTCAAAATGGATTAAAGATCTAAATAAATGTAAGGTCAGACACTATAAAACTCTTGGAGGAAAACCTAGGAAGAACACTCTTTGACATACATCACAGCAAGATCCTTTTTGACCCACCTCCTAGAGTAATGGAAATAAAAACAAAAATAAACAAATGGGACCTAATGAAACTTAAATGCTTTTGCACAGCAAAGGAAACCATAAACAAGATGAAAAGACAACCCTCAGAATGGGAGACAATATTTGCAAATGAAGCAACTGACTGACAAAGGATTAATCTCCAAAATATACAAGCAGCTCATGCAGCTCAATATCAAAAAAAACAAACAAACCAATCCAAAACTGGGTGGAACAACTAAACAGACATTTCTCCAAAGAAGACATACAGATTGCCAACAAACACATGAAAAGATGCTCAACATCACTGATCATTAGAGAAATGCAAATCAAAACTACAATGAGGTATCAGCTCACACCGGTCAGAATGGTCATCATCAAAAAATCTAGGAACAATAAATGCTGGAGACGGTGTGGAGAAAAGGGAACCCTGTTACACAGTTGGTGGGAATATAAATTGATACAACCACTATGAAGAACAGTATGGAGGCTCCTTAAAAAACTAACAATAGAACTACCATATGACCCAGCAATCCCACTACTGGGCATATACCCTGAGAAAACCATAATTCAAAAAGATACATGTACCACAATGTTCATTGCAGCACTATTTACAATAGCCAGGACATGGAAGCAACCTAAATGTCCATCGACAGATGAATGGATAAAGAAGATGTGGCACATATATACAATGGAATATTACTCAGCCATAACAGGAATGAAATTGAGTCACTTATAATGAGGTGGATGGACCTAGAGTCTGTCATACAGAGTGAAGTAAGCCACAAAGAGCAAAACAAATACCGTATGCTAATGCATATATATGGAATCTAAAAAAACGGTACTGATGAACATAGTGGCAGGGCAGGAATAAAGACACAGATGTAAAGAACGGACTTGAGGACTCGGGGGGAAGGGGAAGCTGGGACCAAGTGAGAGAGTAGCATTGACATATATACACTACCAAATGTAAAGTGGATGGCTACTGGGAAGCTGCTGCATAGCACAAGGAGATCAGCTCACTGCTTTGTGACGACCTAGAGGGGTGGGAGGGAGGCTCAAGAGGGAGGGGATATGGCGATATATGTATACATATAGCTGATTCACTTTGATGTACCGCAGAAACTAACACAACATTGTAAAACAATTATACTCCAATAAAGATGAAGAAAATAAAATCATGCTGCATTTGTATTGTGGTAGACTGTATTAGTTACGTCAATTTTTCACATCTCCCAATACTTACATCTTTATTTGTATGTTCACTAATTCTGCGCTTAGCCTTGTGATACGCTTTGGGACAAGAGCAAATGTGATGCAAACAGAAGCCTGACAAACTCTTGTACGCTTCTTCAACTCTGATTCCTGCCTCCACAATTATAACATGCATGAGCTAGCCTCTTGAGATGTGTAAGACACATGGAGAAAAAGGCCATGTCTTTCTATCTGACTTATTTCACTGAGCATAATACCCTCAAGTGCTTAGCAATGGATGAATGGATAAAGAAGATGGTATAGTATATATATATACATATATATATATATAGTGGGTGGGCTTTCTTTATGGAAATTTAAAATATAAGAGCAGGAATTTAACATGCAGGAAGACAAAAAATAGCCCAACTGGTCGGCTATTAAAATCAACCAAGATCTCTAAAACAAAGGAACCTCAGTTGGGGGAGGCCACCTGGCTCTCTGCCTAGTCATGAACCGGATGCCTCAGCAATCATAGCTTAAGCCAGGCACCTGCTTTATCAAAGCAAAAAAAACAAAAACAAAACACCCCCCCAAAACTGTCAGGGCTTACACTACAATACAATCTTTATTTAAATTTTCTTCTCAGTGAGTATATTTTCACATATTACTGACAGAATTTTAAGAGCATCTTTAAAATAAAACATAGCTATAGCAAACTTGCACAAGGAGGTATTTTCTCTTCTTAGCCCATTTGTTAAAAGAACATTAGGCTACAGCTGATAAATATTTTAGTGAGTTTCATCTGACTTGCAGAACACTTCGAAAATCTAGGAACTTGAAAGAGTCTCTTCAAGAAAGGCATAGTTAAATGGGTGGACAACAGACCTAAGGGTAGATCCCTGGTTGACAGAGTTGTTGATACTATTTAATGGTGGCCTTAATTGTGGTAGATGAGAAACAAGACAGAGCAACACTCAGAATCCTATTGAACTACCTGGGAAATCCTACCTCGTCACCATACTGGATATAAACACCATTTCCTTGAGCCCAGAATTGTCTCCAATATTTGGCGATGTGTCATTCTAGGGCACCTAATTCTTAAACATCTCTATTAAAGAAGTTTCCATTAAGAAAGTTGTTACAGTCGGAAAGTTTGTGTCCCTCCAAAATTTATATGTTGAAATCTTAATGCCCAATGTGATGATATTAGGAGGTGGGGCCACTGGGAGGTGCTTAGGTCGTAAGGGTGGAGTCTTCATGAAGGAATTCATGCTCATATACAACACACTCCAAAGAGCTAGTTCATGGGGTCCACTACTTGCAGATACAAGAAGTCTGCATGCAACCTGCATGGGCCCTCACCCAACCATGCTGGCACCCTGATCTCAGACTTCCAGACACCAGAAGTATGAAAAATACATATCTGATGTCTAGAAGCTATCCAGTCTGTGGCATTTTGTTAGAGCAGTGTGAAAGGACAAAGACAAATGTCACAGCTTTTCAGTTAAGGAATCCAGTTTTTTCATCCCAATTTGTTCATTTTCTCAGTCTTTTTTTGGCTTCTATTTTTATCGGTGCAAAAGCGTGAAATGTTATGCTCTCGCAAGATAACTGTGGAGATTAAATACAATACGTAGGGGAGGAAAAAGTGTTCCTCAACCCCCTTAGAGTCCCTGGCTGGGTCTGAAAATTAAATTGGCAATGAGAGATTAACAGGAGAAAAGTATACAAATTCATTTAATGTAAGACCTACATGACATGGGAGCCTTCCTAAGAAAATTAAGACCCAAAGAAACAGAGCTGTGTATTTTTATGCCATGTTTGATGAAGAGTGGACAGTTATGGAGAAATACAATAGGTAGGCGAGTATGAGGTAAAATGGGTAAACTGAGAGAAACTTATCAAGGACAGTTTGTTCTGATTATTCTCGGTGCCCCTTTGTTTTCAGAGATAAGGATGCTCCTTTTCCTCTGGGTGTAAAGAGGGCACCTTTCACACGAGTGTTTTATGACCTGTTTAAGGGTCATAAAGGGAAGGGTCGGAGAGAAGGTCTGATTCTGCCATTTTCTCAAATTCTTTCAGCTTAAAATATTCAATATGCCAAGGTGCCGTATTTTGCAGTAACATGTCCTGACCCCCATTCGGATACCTTTCCCCACTGTATAAATAAATGGAATTATATCATTTAAACACCATTGGAATCCACCAATGAGGCACACAAGCAGACCATCACCCATGTGATAAGGTTTCAAGAAAACCAGAGATTACGTTTCTGTTCCTCAATACCATCCCTTTTCAGTTATTCTGGATTATTGAAATTTTGCATTACAGAATCATTTAATTGGATTAAAGAATGTTCCTTTAAAAATCTAAAATCCCCAAGGGGTGGGGAAGTGAAACCATAATGTGAGAATAGTGAATCAGTACTAGCTATATAATGATGACTACAGTAAACAACTTACTTTGCCAATTTGTAGAAATCAAATTAGGATGCTCAATATGTAATGCCTATTACAAACCTGGCTGACAGAGAGCAATAAACATCCTGTTGGTCATTCTGACAAGTGTAGTCATATTATAGTAGATTCCTAAAGCCTTTATAATGAGTCTGAAAAAAGTAGCTTAACAGAGGTATAATATATATACTTAAAACACGACCACCAGATAGAGCTGTTAGATAAACTTGTATTGAGGTGCTGCCATCTCCCAAGTACTATAATAGGCCCTACAAATCCAAAGTCAAATAAAATAAAAGTAACTTTCTCCCCAAAATTCACTCTCTGGGTCCAAAAAAAGTTTAAAAATAAATAATGTCGGGCTTCCCTGGTGGCGCAGTGGTTGAGAATCTGCCTGCCAATGCAGGGGACACGGGTTCGAGCCCTGGTCTGGGAAGATCCCACATGCCGCGGAGCAACTGGGCCCGTGAGCCACAACTACTGAGCCTGAGCGTCTGGAGCCTCTGCTCCGCAACAAGAGAGGCCGCGATAGTGACAGGCCCGCGCACCGCGATGAAGAGTGGCCCCCACTCGCCGCAACTGGAGAAAGCCCTCACACAGAAACGAAGACCCAACACAGCCAAAAATAAACATAATAAATAAATAATAAAATAAATTAAAAAAAAAAAGAAATAATGTCATTAAACTATATTAAATGCAAGAGCATACCTAACTGTATGTGTGTCCAGGGTGCTATGAAATTAGCCAACACAACAAAGCCAGATCTCTACACCAGTGCTATCTACTATGGTAGCCACACAGGTGGCTTGGTGAGACTAAAGGGCTGATTTTTTATTTTATTTTTATTAATTTTAAATAGCCACGAGGCTGGAAACTACCATAAGGAAGAGTACAAATTTAAACATGTCCATCTCTACAGAAATTTCTATTGAACAATAGTGCTGTAGACTAGGGATTAGAAAATTTTATCTGTAAAAAGGCCAGATAATAAATATTTTAGGCTTTGTGAGTCATATGGTCTCCATCACAACTATTCAACTCTGCCACTAGAGTTCAAAAGCCATAGACGATACATAAACAAATAAGTGTGGTTACACTATTTGTACAATACAACTTTGTTTATGGACAATGAAATTCGATTTGCATATAATTTACATGCCACAATATTATTCTCCTTTGGATTTTTTTTTCCCAACCATTCCAAAATGTAAAAAACATTCCTAGCATCAGACCATACAAAAAACAAAGAGTATGCCTCACTCGTCCTGCAGACCATCCAATTCCTACTCTAGATGTTCAACAATGCATCCAAGAGGGGTTTTATTTCGTTGAAACCTAAAGAAGTAGAACTCATCAGGATAATAATATTCTGGAGGAAAAAAAGGACGCAAGGACAGAGGGAAAGGAGAAGGGAAAAAAGAGGAAGAGAAGGAGGAAGAAGAAACACGTAACAAGATATGAGGATGAAGTATAACACATTCAGAGAACTACAAATAGAACTGCTGTATAAGATATGAATTTGAGTGGATGGAGATAAATGCGGAAAGCAGGAATAGGAACTGGTAAGTCATTGCCATGTCCCCTCTTGTTGATCTTTGAGTTCAGCTAAACCATCAAGCCCACAGGACTGTAATCATCTATGCTTGGCATAAGATTAACTTAGAAGGACACGGACATGCCAGCAGGGCAGTATCAGGCATATTTCCTCAGAAGAAGCCCTCATGGCCTTACAGAGCTTAGTGTTCTTTGGCCCCATCCCAACCAATACCCTGGTGCCAAAGAGTGAGGTCTTATTGGTGAGTGTAGGAGTCACAACAGTTTAGCAGCCCCATGACCCACACAGAAGCCAGTATCTCTTGTAACAGTTCTATAGACAAAGCTTCCAGGCAGCCAGAGACAAGTCCAGTTACAAGCACCACCACACTTGAGGAGCCCAAAGCTATGGTTTTCCACTCAAAACTCTCCTGGACGAGATGCAGTATCCCAGTGACAGGCGACTTTACCATTAGAAATATTGCCTCGTAATACAGCTGACATTCTACCTTTACCAAGTTTTCAGGGGGAAGGAAGCACTTAATTCATGATAAATTTCTCATGTAGAAGAGAAAAGAGTTTTGTTAACACTTTACTCACAACCATGCTAAGGAACCTGGTCTTCATCTTACAGGCAACAACAACAAATAACAAAAGCAAGCTTGCATTTTAGGAAGGACATTCTGGTAGCAATGTGGAGTAGGGACAGAAGAGGAAGGGGAGGCTTGGATTTTGAGAAATCAATAAAGAAGTTGTTGCAATAATCCACAGGGTCATAAACTAAGGCAGAAATAATAGAGAGAAAACTGAAAGTACTTGAGGACTAATTCAATACGGCAGGTAAAAGAGAGGCATATGTCAAAGATAACCCACACATTTCTGGCTCACAGGACTAAGAATTTAGTGACTTCAGTCACTGAAATAGAAAATATGGATAAAAGAATGCTGCCAAAAGTTGTATTAAACGTACAAAAGAAAATAATAGCAATTCAGCACCATTTGTAAAGGAAAAACACAAAGCATTCTTGATTTATGAATCTTGTGTGATATCTTGACCCAGAAAGAATGCTTAACTTTCAGCTTAGGGTTACCTAAATATAGAGAGTAGTGCTACAAAATGCACTCACCTAAACAGAATATTTTATATTAGAAGTAAGGAAAGATGGTAGTTTTCTATTCAACTGCTCACCTACAGAATAGATTTCCATAAATCCAACTTGATGTACTAATTTAGAGCCCCCCCATTAACAAAATAAACAATGATGAATCTGATGCTAAAGCCAAGATCATTTCTAGTGCTTCATTCACGTGCACTCATGTAAACACATGTACTCACCCCATATCTTCAAGGTTTCTCCTTTTGAATAACACATATGCTTTGCCCTTGAAAGTACCCTTATAATAAGGGATAAATCTTATCATTGTGCTAAACAGGCAATGGTACGGTGTGACTATATCAAATAGTATTATCCTTCTAGACCACAGTTACTTCATAGTCAAGTCAGATCAGCACTTTCCAACCATTTTTCCATCATGATATACCTGTACAAGGAATACTGGAGTAAATGAAAGGCCTTTCCATGTCCAGTCTGGCAACACTACAGTGCACTGGTTTGTGAGTTCTGCATTAGATTATACATGGAATTTTCACTTTCTAGTATCTCTCTAGCTTCCATTTCATTTAAGACCCAAAGTCAACTGCATAATCTATTTGAAAAAGATTTCTTCAAGGTCTGATGGGCCTGAGCTTTGAGAAATATCCTTGGACCATCACCAAATTCATACCTTTTCTGTTACTGCTCCATTTGTAATACATTTCTATGCCTTGACCATCAAAGGGGCAGGAAAGTAAGGCTGACTCAAAGAAGGAAGTCTTCTTTTAACTAATATTTCTTATGGATTAATTAATCCCTCATGAATTCTAGAAGGATACACAGAACAATTCTTTCCTTCAGCTAAGTCATACATTGTTATCCACATAGAGTCCATCTGGAATGGGTTCTCTATGCTTTTCAACTTGTCCCACTAGAACCTTGACAATCCAAGGAAGACTTCCATCCTGTTCCTCAGGGTCACCCAGAAACACAGCACCTTTGCCATGCACTTAACATTAGAATGGAAATAGGATACCATCCATAAATTCTCCTAAAGTTCTTCTGACAGCTAACATATTACAACATTTGGGTCTGCACAGATGTGTAGAGCAATCTTTCACTACAGGTTCATGCCACATTAAAATCCATAAATTACCCTATTCAGTTCAATCCATCTGCTTCGTACAAACCTAACAGGCCTTCACTTTCAACTGTAAATATTCCCCAATTTTCTTTCCTCCATTCTCTTTTAAAAGGATGTTTCTATGTCCTATAAGCACTTGTTCACTCAGTTTCTTTTCCTCGTCAGTGAAGACATTTTGTCTCCAGCAAACTTTTTTTTATTTTTTTCTTTAGAAAGTTGCAACCATATCCAAAAGAATACAGAAAATGAGTGAAAGAGGGAGGAAGAAGATTGGAGGAACTCAGAAGAGAGATTAGTTTCAATATATAATATAAAAAAAAAGTTTTAATCCGGGAGAAAATGGAGAATGAGACAAAGATCTACAGTGCAGGCCCCGACATGTGTTGTTCCCGGGGAGTTGTGGATGGGGGCAGGGGGGAGGCATTCGGCACAACACAGGCCCTTCACACAAACCTCAAGGCTTCCTGAGGCTTTTTTTTTTTTTTTTTTAACATGCTTATTGGAGTATAATTGCTTTACAATGGTGTGTTAGTTTCTGCTTTATAACAAAGTGAATCAGCTATACATATACATATATCCCCATATCTCCTCCCTCTTGTGTCTCCCTCCCGCCCTCCCTATCCCACCCCTCTAGGTGGTCACAAAGCACCGAGCTGATCTCCCTGTGCTATGCAGCTGCTTCCCACTATCAATTTTACATTTGGTAGTGTATACATGTCCATGCCACTCTCTCACTTTGTCCCAGCTTACCCTCCCCCCTCCCCGTATCCTCAAGTCCATTCTCTAGTAGGTCTGCATCTTTATTCCCGTCTTTAACCCTCTTCCCCTTTGTGACAACCACTCATACCTGTCTGCCCAGACAGACCTGTCTGCCCACTCATACCTGCTCTGCCCAGGCAGAGACTGTCTGCCCAGGTTAACTCTCACTGCTGAGTAGCAAACATTCAGGAGCTGTTTCTCTCTGCTCCTGTTGATGCAGACAAAGGGCTTTGTCACTGCAGGTGGGAGTCTGCGGACCACCAGGGAATGAAGAGGCACTGTAAGAACACTTCTGCACAATTCTGCCCAAACAGGTAAATTAGAGGGCTAATTTAAGACTTAAAACCTCACGAAATCCCCTTTCTCTAATGGAAATAAGTTGAGCTATTACTATTAACCATGTTTCCAGCTTCTGTAAACTTGATGTTTTACCATCTGCCCTACATGCATATGCTGGACATGCCTTGTTCTGGACAACAGGACAATGTGCTCGATTCACTTCCACTTGGCCCCCCGCCTCCTTCAGCATCCACTCTCCTTGCAAGGAGTCCTACTCTCAGAGGGTGCACTTTTCAAATACAAACCAACCCATCCAGGGTCCACACTCCCAACCAACTTCCTTTTTGGGCTCTCACATTCCAGGCCACCATACACCTGCCTAATCACCCCGGAGCCAGGTATCCAACAACTAGGGACAGCCCCTGTGCCCACCTGCCAATCCTAAACCTGCTTGCTCTGCCTCAGCCATTCCCTCCCATGGAAGCCACAGTAAAGGTCCGTGCGCACAGTCCCCCCACCCCCACCAGCCCTCAGCCTCATGACCACCCCCGATGCGTCTCCAGGTGGTCCCTCAGGGCATGGCATGCCCTCTCCCCTTAGGAACTGTGAGTAATAAACTATCTTTTTAATGAACGTTGTGTGCCGATATGTTATAGCCTTACTATACCTCAAGTTTTCTATTAATCCAGAGCATTTTAGAACAGCTGCTCATAAAAAGGAATGAAATTGAGTTATTTGTAATGAGGTGGATGGACCTAGAGTCTGTCATACAGAGTGAAGTAAGCCAGAAAGAGAAAAATACCACATGCTAACGCATATATATGGAATCCCACAAAATGGTACTGATGAACCTGGTGGCAGGGCAGGAATAAAGACGCAGACATAGAGAATGGACTTGAGGACATGGCGGGGGAGGGGAAGCTGGGAGGAAGTGAGAGAGTAGCACTGACATATATACACTACCAAATGTAAAATGGATGGCTAGTGGGAAGCTGCTACATAGCACAGGGAGATCAGCTCGGTGTTTTGTGACGACCTAGAGGGGTGGGATAGGGAGGGTGGGAGGGAGACGCAAGAGGGAGGGGATATGGGGATATATGTATACATATAGCTGATTCACTTTGTTGTACAGCAGAAACTAACACAACATTGTAAACCAATTATACTCCAATAAAGATGGAAAAAAATCACAAAAAAGAACAGCCGCTAACTCTCACTATGAGGTAGCAATGGAGGAGTGATCACAGTGATTAGATGGGGAATGTATAAACCAGACACTAAAGCTAAGACGTCACTCCCCAGTAACTGTCATCTGGAAGAGAAGACCAGCAGCAAGCAACCCATCTCCCAAGCGGCCCCACGCTTTGAAGCATCACCTCTTCCTTCAGAAGGACAGAGTAGGGTATCAAGAGTCTAACCCCTCAAGTCTTACAATCCCAGACTGGCTCCGTTGCTGCCCTAACATATCTGACCATCAGTTTCCTTGACTGTAAAATATGAATAAGATAATGCTTGCAAACTCATGGTGTGTGTGAGAATTAAAGAAGTAACAGCTGTGAAGTTCCTGTTACATTACTTCATACATAGTAGGTACTCAATAAACAGTAAATGTTATTACCGGTATTATTAATATCACTGTAATTATTTTAAAATTTTTGTTTCATGTCTCATTTGCTGCTGAAATGGTAGTTAAGATCCAACAAGGCCCCACATTTCTGAATTACTTCAAAATTTTAAAAAGTAAATGAGTCTTTCATCAATGAAAAAAACACAAGATTTGGCACTTCATCACTCAAATATTGACTTGTTTTCACAGTAACCAGCCAGCCTGTCATGTTATAGTCAATACAACTTGTAAATTGTTCACTCCAAAAGGGAGAGAAATCATAATGATTGTGACAAGGCAAGGAACCATCAAGCATTCAGTAATAAAGAGGGGTGAACCTAACTATGAAATGTTTTAATAAAACATTTAAACATCAATAAATCTCAGTCAAAAATATGACAGAATATAGAAACTAGTTATGCATAGTGTTGATGTTATGTCTGATGGTTTCCATGCTGTGCGGATTAATTTTGTGTGTCAACCTGAATGGACCATGGGGCACCCAAATATTTGGTAAAATATTACTCTGGGTGTTTCTATGCAGATGTTTGGGGATAAGATTAACATTTAAATTGGTAAACTAAGTGCAGCAGACTGCCTTCCCTAATGTGGGTAGGCCTCATCCAATCAACTGAAGGCCTGAACAAAAACAGAGTAATAGGCCTGCCTGTATCTTATGCTGAATAATAGAGAATTCCACCTACCTGACTGCTTTCAGAATGGGACATCAGCATCTTCCTACCTTTGGACTCAAACTGAAACATCAGGTCTCCTGGATCTCTGCCTTGCTGATTCACCCTGTACACCTTGGGACTTATCAGCCTCCATAATTGTTTGAGTCAATTCCTTAAAAAAAAAAAAAATCCTATTGGTTCTGCTTCTGTGGAAAACCCTAAGTAATACACATGCTCAAGAGCATGAAATAACAATGAGAAGAAATAATTACAGAATGTTTACTATACAGCAAGCACTGTCCTAGGCCCTTTATAAAAATTTCCTCATCCCTTACAAACAATCCTATGAAGCAGATACTATTGATATTTACAGCAAAGAAAGGCATAGAGAGGTAGAATAACTTCGAAGAGCTCATACAACCAGAACTTGAATCTATGCACAATGGCTCCAGAATTTGTGCTTCTAACCACGATGGTACCCTGCCTTTTATATTAAGAAACAAAATACTTGGAATGAAGCAGACCATCATTGGAAACCCAGTATCACCGTGGATGATTCAATGTGATGTCAGGCCCATATTCCTGCCTTTTAAAAAATAACTCATAGGATTTCATAAAAATTGAATATTCAGTTCACAATATCAATGCCTACCATATTTTCCTAAGAGAGGGTCAGTACTCAGTTGTTAATTACTTTTCCCATCATGAATGAAATCATTTTGATTCTATTTTCATTAACATAGACTATATTGACCTGTGAGTATTTCTTCTCATCAGAAAGCAGTACACTACTATGTGCTTTCATTCTTTCCTTCTTTGATGATGTATTTCCCCATACACTTTCAAAATTAGCAGTAAACATAAAAGTGACCCAATTTTAATACCCACATTTCTATCAAGTTATACTATGCTTTCCATGTTGTAAAACAAATTTTCATAATTTCATTATCATAAAAAGAAAAAGAACTTGCTTTCTGACATTAAAATAATATACCTTCTCTAAGAGCTCTAATTCCAGCTTCATAAATGTGACAGGTTATTTTTTTATTCTGTTCATACTTTATGTGGGGAATTTACTTGCTAGTCAAACTATATATAAATTGCATTGTTCATTACTGCTTACAAGACAGAAATCACAAGTGCTCATAATTTTTGTAACATGTGAATTGGTATCAGTGGCACTAACGTTTTGTATACTTTGCATTTCTTTACAGAAAGCTGGCTGCATTAATGTCATTAGTACAGTTTCATCTAGAGAACAGTCAAGGTCATCACATAGGCTCACTTGTCTGCAGCCAAGGAAATGCTTATGTTTTTTCTCACCTTTTTATTCTTACTCGGCTTTAGTTTGAATCTGGATATATGAGCAAATATAATTTTTTAACAGATTTATATATATTGCCATTCAATAAACTATATGTTTTACTATATAATTTGATATGTTTGGACATATGTGTACACCCATGAAACAATCACCACAATAAAGTGATATATCCATCACCTCCAAAAGTTTCCCTCTGCCCCTCTGTAAGTATATCCCCCATTTCAGCAGTCTTCCTATCCCCAAATGTGGTGGATAGACTCTGAGGTGGCCTCCTGTTGTTCATGCCCTTGCATAATCTCCTCCCCTTGAGTGTGGGCTAGACCTGTGACTTGTTTCTAACGAACAGAATACGGCCAAGGTGATAGGATGTACATGATTGTGCACATAGATTGTAATGTCCACCTAATCTCTCCCTGGCTAGCCTTGAGGAAGCAACCTGCCAATTTGTGAGCTGCCATATGGAGAGGGCCATGAGGCAAGGAACTGAGGGCAGTTTCCAGTCCAAAACCAGAGATAAAGTGATGTCTTCAGCTCAGCAGCCTGCAAGGAACTGAATGAACCAACAACTACATGAAGTTGGAACCTGATCCTTCCCCAGTCCGGCCTCAAATGAGAGCCCATTCCTGGCCAACACCTTGATTGCAGCCTTGTAGAGGACCCAGTTAAGCTGTGCCCAGACTTTTAACCCACAGAAAGCATGAGATAATAAATGGATGTTGTCTTAAGCTGCTAAATTTTGATGATATTGTTATATAGTAAGAGATAATGATATACCAGGCAACAACTGACCTGCTTTCCATCACCATGGATTAATTTGAATTTTATATAAAAGGAAACACAGAGTACGAACTCTTTTTGTCTAGCTTCTTTTACTCAATGTATTTGAAATGTATCCATGCTGTTTGATGTATCAATAGGTCACCCCATTTTACTACTGAATAGTATTCTATCGCATAGACACACCACAGTAGATATCTGGGTTCTTTCTACTTTTGGGTAATTACAAATAAAGGTGCCATGAATGTTTATGTGCAACTCTCTGTGTGGGTATACATTTCAATTCTTCTTGGGTGAGTACCCAGGAGGGGAATGGATAGGATCATACGGTAGGTCTCACTATTTCATATTCCTACCAGCAGTGTATGAGTTCCAGTTCTTCTCCCTCCTCACCAGCATTTGATATGCTCAACCTTTTTAAAAGGTGTGTTTAAAGTTGTATCCATTGTAGTTTTCATTTGCATTTCTTTAAAGATAAATGATGTTGAACATCTTTTCAAGTGCGTATTTTCTATCTGTATGTCTTTTTTGTTTAAATCGCTAGCCCATTTTTAAAATTAGGTTGTTTGCTCTATTATTGAGTTTTGATACTTCTTTAATATATTCTGGATACAGGTCCTTTATCAGACATGTTATTTTAAAATATTTTCTCAGTAAGTCTTTTCATTCTCTTAATATCTTTTGAAAAGTAAACATTTTAAGTTTTGATGTCTAATGTATCAATTTGTCATTTTATGGGATCATGCTTCAAACTAGTCTTCAAGTTGGTCACAGTTCCAAGAATTTTAACTAACCAGTGTATCTTTCTACTTTTAAAAATCATGATACTATTCAAGTTCTACTTCTACATTGAGACCTAATCCCATCAGTCTTCAGCAATAATGACTTATTTCAAATCTATGAAGCTTATTTGGCTGCGTTTTCTATTTACAGATCACTTGTGCAATCAAATACAGTGATTACCTTATCAACTCTTCCAAGAAAGTAGTGACAATATCTGTTTCTGGTCTCTACTGTATCATAAGTTCCTAAGGTAATATCTGGCAAATAAGTGATCAACATTTGCCTTTGAAAATATAATCTGATTTTGTATTTCTAATACTTAGTGCTAGGTGGGGATCAAATAATGTCAGTTGATGACTATGATTAGAAGAGAAAAATTAGAGAAAGTAGGGAGAGATCTAGCAAAAGAAAACAATAGGATTGGTGGAGAAATGCAGTGAGTGCTTTTTTTCCTGCCAACTTAATGTTCATTTTTTTCCTTTTACTTAATGACCATTGCAATCATTTGATATTGAATTAAGCCCTGTTTTATACCAGAAAATACTAGATGATTTGTCCTTATTGTTGAGCAAAATATTTAAACTCTCATGATCTCACTTTTACGTGGAATCTAAAAAACAAAACAGAAAAACAAAACAAAATGAAAACAAACTCATAGATAAGGAGAACAAACTGGTGGGTTGCCAGAGGGGAGGGCAGGTGGTGGTAGAGGTAAAATATGTAGAAGGGATTAAGAGGTATAAACCTCCAGCTATAAAATAAGCCACAGAATGTAGTATACAGTGTAAGGAATATGGTCAGTAATATATTAAGAACTTGGTATGGGGACAGATGGTTATTAGACTTATGGTGGTGATCATTTCAAAATGTATGTAAATGTCAAATCACTGTGTAGCTCACCTGAAACTAACAAAATTGTACATCAATTATATTTCAATTAACTGATATATTATATCAGTTAATATATATATATTATATATATATTATATAAATATAATATATATATTTCAATAACTGATCTCAAAACTGCAGCTTGTGCTTCCTATCAGGTCAGATCAATGTACATCTATTGAGCACTGACTATATATGACAGTTGTGTTTAGGTACTGGGGATAGAAGATGAATAGGAATGGTCACTGTCCTTGAGGAAATTTTATTTGCACTGTGGACTTAGAAACATAAGTAGAGGATTCCAATGCAATGTATTAAAGTACAATGAGTTATCAAGACGGTACAACTCCAAGGACTTAAAACCTACATAGTAGGCAAGTGGCTGTGTTGGAAAGATTTGTTCTCCAGGTTTTATTAGAAATATTTCCACATGACTTTGCTATTAAAAATCTGTCACCCTGCCAACATAAGCCCCAAAATCAAAATGTATGAACTACAAGAAAAGAGAATTTGAGAACAAAATCAAGGGGAAAAAATCAAACCAATTTTTCTTTTATCATCATCCTCAGAGTCCTATCTCTACTCAATATAAAAGGTCCGTACGTTCTGTTGAATGGCTAATGATATTGGAATGAGGCAGAGGAAAAGCCTTCTGATTGTCCTAATGAGATGTTAGAAGTTCAATGTTATAAGTTTTAAAAAAGATATAGGAAAGCTGCGTGTGGGCTTTCTCTAGTTGTGGCGAGCGGGTGCTACTCTTCATTGCGGTGCACGGGCTTCTCATTGCGGTGGCTTGTTGCGGAGTATGGGCTCTAGGCACACGTGCTCAGTAGTTGTGGCTCGTGGCCTCTAGAGCGCAGGCTCAGTAGTTGTGGCACACGGGCTTAGTTGCTCTGCAGCATGTGGGATCTTCTTGGACCAGGGCTTGAACCTGTGTCCCCTGCATTGGCAGGTGGATTCTTAACCACTGCACCACCAGGGAAGTCCTATTTTTTTTTTTTTTAATTCTACATTACAAGTTGTATTTAGATGTAGAACTAGAAGAGACAGGATAAATGCAGATGAAGAGGAATATAGCACACCAAGCTTCTAAATGGTTCATGGTTTTGCAAAAAGAAAAATGAGGTACGGAAAAAAGTGTTTCACCTTTGTTATAAAAATTAAACTAAGGTCAAAGTATGCACTGTTCAATTTAAATTGCTTTCTTTAAAAATAAATTGATTACAGCTTAAAATCACAGAAAACTCAGATTTAATAACACTAAGCATACATGGAATAATAAGTTCACTCAGCAGTTGCTGTGGTTCATTTCACTTATAAGTGAAATTTATATTTATTTAGTTCTTGTAGTGACAATGCAAACTTTCCTGCAGAGAAAAACCAGAAAGCTGCATAAAATGTTTTAAAGATCTATAATCAGCAACAAGTGGCTAATGAGGCATTAAAAAAAACCCTGCATGGCCAAGACCTGGATAAAGAGGAATATCCAAAGAGACGAAGCTAACATTTGAGGCTATTTCCCCCCTGGGGATATTTTCTAATTCCAAAAGAGGCAGAAAAGAGGAAGAGTAGCTGAGCAGGGCTTTACAAAGATTCATGAGGCTAGTGGACCAAAAATTGGAGTTCAAGATCAACTAAGAAGGGAATATCAACCTGAGTGCTTTTCCATGGTCCTTCCACCTGACTTGAGCTTGTCGTATCATGCTAAGTGAATTCCAAGAATAAGCATCTTCATGGATAACATGCCAAGAGACTCAGATGGAAGCTGCAAGGCTTCGTGCGACTTAGCCTCAGTAACAATATGGCATTATTTTTGCCATAGTCTACTGGAAAAATTGAGTCAAAGTGTCAGTCTAGACTCAAAGGTAGGGGAATATACAATGCTGTGAATACTGGGGGACATGATTCACTGAGGAGGACATCTTTGGAGACCGCTTACTATAGAAGAACTTTACGTCATAGGAAAGAACTTAATTGATCGACAACCCCAGCTGAGCTCCCAACCAGCATCAACTGCTGACCATGTGAGTGAACCATCGAAAACACCCAGCCCAGTTGAGCATTCCAATGATTCTAGCTCTAGTCATCATCTGACTAGAACCGTAAGAGAATCCAAGTGAGAATTCTCCAGGTAAGTCCAGTCTCCACAGAAACATGAGACTAATAATCAATTATTGGATTAGGGCATTAAGTTTTGTGATGGTTTTTTGTGCAAAATTAGATAGCTGAAACACCTTTCGTTGTCTAGACATTAAGAATAAGGTAGGGCTTTCCTGGTGGCGCAGTGGTTGGGAGTCCGCCTGCCAATGCAGGGGACACGGGTTCGAGCCCTGGTCTGGGAAGATCCCACATGCCGCAGAGCAACTAGGCCCTGAGCCTGCGCGTCTGGAGCCTGTGCTCCGCAACAAGAGAGGCCGCGACAGTGAGAGGCCCGCGCACCGCGATGAAGAGTGGCCCCCGCTTGCTGCAACTGGAGAAAGCCCTCGCACAGAAACGAAGACCCAACACAGCCATAAATAAATAAATAAATTAAAAAAAAAAAAAAAGAATAAGGTAAAAGTGTATGCTGTAATATAATACCTAGGGTAAAAACTAAAATAGAGAAATGACTATATAACTAAAAATCCAACAAAGAGGGGAAGAAGGATAATAAAAATAACCAATCCAGACAAACTTTGGTTTATATGTATTTCACAGCAGGCCAATGCTCCTGCAGCCACAACTAGTAAAAAATTAATTATTCAAAGCATGTTTTTAAAAGGTACTCAGAATCTGTGGAAGCGAAGAGTTAGATGAAATAAAATTCTAAGGAGGATTCTAAGAAGTATCTAAGAGGAGAAATTCTCTTAGGGGAGCTAATAACATCCAATTACTTTTCCCATGGAACATGAAATAATTTCTGTTGTAGACTCAAGGTCTGATTTATCCAAGTTTCAAGTTTGCCTAAGAAGAGAGCCTCTAATGGGGAAAATGTAAAGTGAAAAGCTTTGAGTAATTAAAGAAATAGTGTGGCAAATTGAAAACTTGAGAGAACTAAAACAATAGTTCATATATTCAACAGGAGATTTTCTGAATTTTGAGGCTATAAAGGTATAAGAAGACATAGGTCAAAATCTAGAAGCAGACTGAAATTCTTAGTTTCTCAGTGCTTAGGCAAACAAAAACTTGCTTCAAGCACACTGTCAAGTTTTTCTTTCAATATTTGTCACATTTTGAAAATATGCAGGGTGTGAGCCTGGAGATTTGGCTCTGAAGCACAGAACTGGAACTACAACAATATTTCACACCTAAGAAAAATAAGACCATCCAGGCTCTAAACCAGAGGTCTGGGAGAGCCATATCCTTGAACAAAGATGAGCCAGAGGTAGACTGTGTAACTTAAACTCAAAGTCAGCTTCAACCCAGTTCAATTTTTAACTGTATTGAGATAACAAGATTCTCACTCTTATCTGCACAACATAAGAAAGAATCCTCTCTAGTGGAAGTTTGTAACATCAGGAATCTCTACCATTATTTATATGCCCAACATATGTAAATGGTGAACATATAACTTAATTACTAGAACAGCAAAGAAGAAAATGTTACTGAAATTGAAAAAGAAATGGTAAATAGAAATGGAAATACAGATAAACTATAGAGTTAGTAAAGACTTTAATATGTTAAAGAAACAAAATATGGATCAAATAGATAAAAGAATGGAGAAATTTAATGGAAAATTGGAATCTACAAAACAGAATCAAATGGACAATCTAGAACTGAAAATTGCAAAACAGAATATATAAAATAAAGAACTCAGTTGATAGGTTAAATAACAGACTGAACACAGAACATGAGAATAGTAAATTGTAAAGCAAGTCAATAAAAATAACTAGATGAAGAGAAAGAAATGGGGGAAAAAAATAACAGAGTAGAACAGGCAAATGGTAAATGCTCAAAAAATCTATCATATGTATAATTGGCGTACCAAAATGAGAGGAAAGAATGGAGCAGGAAAAAAAAATACTTGAACAGTTAATGCATGAGCTAACTCCAAAACTTATTAATATAAGACTTCAATCCACAGATTCAAGAAGCTCTGTAGATCCTAAGCACAATAAACCAAAGACAAATAAAACTTAAAAGTAAACAATGTGGGAAAATATACCTTCAAAGGAACAACAATGACAGAATGTTTAACAGTGATGATAAAAATAAGAAGGACGTGGAAAGACAATTCCAGAGGCCTAAGACAAAATAACCCTCAATGTAGAATTCCATGTCCATTGAAAATAATTTTTAAAAATAAAGGTTAACAAAGAAATGTGCAACCGATGACTGAGTTTTTCTTCCTTGCAGTTATGAAAAAAAGTAATAGTAATGAGGCTTCTCTGGCAGAAGAAAAATTATTCCAGAAGAAAATGTGTAAACCAAGAGAAAATGAAGATCACCAGTAAAAAAATAACTATAAATGAATACTGGATATATATGAACATATAAATAAATGTTAATACTATGCAAATAATATATATGAATGAATAAGGATGAACCCAGATAATTGACTATAATTGTGATATTTTGTGAAATTTTAATTATATGTAGAAAAATACAAAAGAATAAAAGGTAGAAAGTTGGTAAAAAATGTTAGAGATTCTAAGATTCTATCCATATTAGGGAAATGGTAAAATTAATACTTTTTTTAGTTAGTAATAAGGCAATGATGTATAGTAGCATTTCTATAGTAATCAGTAAAAGAATATTAAAAGAATGTATAATAATTTGTAGTACAGGGAAAATAACAAAAATATTTAATACAAAAAGAGAAGGAAGATAAAAGGAACATTAAAAATATGAATCAAATAGAAAATAAACAACTCCAAACCTAACTACCAATTAAAATAAATTTAAATCGACTAAACTCATCAAGGATAAGACTAATATTGTCAATCTGGAATTAAAATCAACAAAAATTGTATGTTGCTTACAAGAGATTGACTTTAAATATAAGGATCCATAAAGGCCAAAAAATAAAAGGATGGAAAAATGTATACCATGCAAACACCAATCAAAAGAAATCTTAACTATTTTAAGAAATTATACATGTATATATATATGAAATAAATTAACTATAGCTAGTCACAAAAATTTGGATGAATCACATTAGCATATTAGTCAACAACAACCACAGCCACATAATAAACATATGATTCCAATTATATAAATATACTAAAGCTGATAAAGGTGAAACTAAACCATAGTGTTAACAGTCAAGATTGTGGTTATTTTTAGAAAGAAAATAGGGAGATTGAGAGAGGACATTAAAGGGTCTTATGTGATGTTGGCAAGAATCAGTTTTTTTACTTAGATGGTGGTTATACACTTGGTGGTAATTCCTTAAAGTGAGCATGTATAATTTGTTGGGTGTTTGGGGGATGGGTATGTCAATAGAGAAATGTCAAGTCATAAAAATAGATTTGTTTTTAAAAGATAACATTTTTATGGGAAAGAACTAATTAGTGTGAGGGTGCTAATTAGAAGCAAGAAAACATGAAAAAATAAATCTCATGGGAAAGATAAATATATAGTAAAGGTAGTGGATTAGTCATTTATACAGCTATTATAAAAGACAAAAGTAGTATAAAAAAAGCTACAGTTACAGTAATTATTTAAGGGATACACAAGATTAAAAGATGTAAAATATGGCATCAGAAACATAAAAATGTGGAAGTAAAAACACTGAACTTTAGAATGGGGTCAAACTTAAGTTGCTATCCACTTAAAATAGACTGTTATAGATATAAGTTGTTATATGTAAGCCTCATGGATTAAATGAATGTTGTTAAAATGTCCATACTACCCAAAGCAATCCACAGATTCAATGCAATCCCTATCAAATTTCCAATAGCATTTTTCAAAGAAACAGAAGAAATAATCCTAAAATTTGTATGGAAACACACACACACACACACACACACAAAAATAGCCAAGGCAATCTTGAAAAAGAACCAAGCAGGAGGCATCATGCTCCTGATTTAAAACTACTTTACAAATCTATAATAGTTAAAACAGTAGGGTATTTGTATACAAACATATAGATTAATGAAACAAAATAGAGATCATAGAAATAAACCCATGCATATATGATCAATTAATTTACTACAACAAAATAGACTCTTCAATAAATGGTATTGGAAAAACTGGACAGCCACATGCAAAAGAATGAAATTGACCACTCTCTTACACCATACACAAACTAAAATTGATTAAAGACTTGAAACTATAAAAGACCTAGAAGAACTTTTCACTACATCAAATCACAATATAAAAACATGAAAATAAATTGAGGTTTAAGAAACACTTAAGAAAAACATTTTACCGAATTGTTTTTCTCATCCACAGAAATTCATTTGACTAAGCCTGGTGACATAAACAGTCACTACCAAGTATACAATCACGAAATTTAGGGCTGAAAATTATCTGAAATCATATTTAGAAAGTAATATGATTTTGAGAACACCAATATATAATTTTTTATTGGATTATTTGAATAATTGTGTTGGAATTAGGCTTAATGAATGCTAAAGAGAGCAAGGAGAGAGAGAAACTTCATCGTTATTCAGTTGGACCTCTCCTTAGTGGAAGTGCTGATTACATAAATCAGGACTCCAGAAGTCCAGGTCTCTAGACCTCCAATTCAAATATCACTCACCAAAATAACAGTAATAGCATTTAATATTCCTGACACTATGCTACAGTAGGGAAACAAAAATGAAATACAACATAACGTTATAAAGTGTACTATGTTAAAATAGAGCTATGATCATCTAATTATACTCAGGCAAAAACAATCTGTGATACTGTAGGAAACTGTGATACTGTGATTGTATTGTGTACAACCTGTGATACTGTAGGAAATACATGAGCAACCTCTGTTCCAGTTCATAAATTTAGTGATGGTTTCTTGGCTTACTGTGCTTCACAACTTACAGATATATTACATATTTTTGTATATATCGTTATATATTTTTTTAATGTAGTGTTCCTAGAGAAATGCATTTTTAGATTAGATTACTGAATTGACATGTCTTTAGATTAATGTGGCTTAGGGGAAATGTCATTGTACCAGCCCTTCTAAGGTCATGGCTTGCTTTTCATCAGACCAGCTACGCTAATTACCTGGTCCCAATCATGGGGAAAATCAGCAGCCTCGGCCTAACATAAATTAAGAAGAAAGTAAGAATGACAATAACAGATACTGAAAATAGTAGGTATATTAGATTCCTAGGGCTGCTGTAACAAAGTACCACAAACTCGGTGACTTTAAACAACATAAATTTATTATCTTAAACTTCAGGAAGTCATAAAGCTTAAAATAAACTGTATTGGCAACACTGGTTCCTTCTAGAGTTCCTGAGGGACAATCTGTTCCATGCCCCTCTCCTAGCTTCTGGTGCTTGCTAGCAATCCTTGGTGTTGCTTGGCCTGTAAATACATCACTCTGATCTTTGCCTCTGTAGTAACATGGCCTTTTTATAAGGACACCAGCCATTGGATTGGGGACCTCTATTTCAGTATGACCTCATATTAACTAGTAACACCCACAAAGATGCTACTTCTAAGTAGGGTCACATTCCTGGATTCCAGGTAGACACAAATTTGGGGGAAAAACCCTTCACTCCATTACCATTGGTATGCCCCAAAGAAGGGGATTATGCTTCTATACTAGAATACAGAAAATTCTTAAAATCATCATGACAGTATTGGCAAGTACATTGTTTAGGGACCATTCAGGAAGACAGAAACCACTCCTAATATTTAAAATAGAATTAATTTAATAAAAGTAATCGGCTACAGTGGCATTTGGAAGGTTGAAAAAATCAAACAGGATGATGAGGTGACCCAGACACTAGCACAGAAGAAGTCCCTCCCACTCCCCCACTGGAGAGACAGGGGAAGTGATGTTATCAGAGTCCAGGGATGCCAATCACCAAGTAGTAGCTAAAGCAACAGTGAGCCTGCCAGGCATAAAGGGGACGCGTGAGGGGATAGAGCAGCTGGCAGAGATAGATCAGGGGTGGGCACAGGGGAGAGAGCAGTATGGGGATACCCTGGCTTTTTCTTCCCACTGCCATCTAATCCCCGCCCACTGCCCCTCCAGCCTCCCATTTGCCAGGCCCAGCTGGAAGCCAACATCACCTGGGGGGGGGGGGGGGAAATCAGCCCGACGATGTTGACCCCTACACTGCCAAGCAAGAGAAAGGCTGGGAAGGAATCAGAGAGCAAACAGGCCATGGCCAGCCCACCAAACATGGACAGAGGTTAAAAAAAAAAAAAAAAGTCAATTCCTCAGATACCATTAATTCAAATTTAAGATTAAAATTAAATATTTTAGGAGGTAGTCATGGCTTTAAATGCTTCCACTCTCTTCAGTCTTCTCACTGACAGGAAATGTTGCTGTATTATTAATTCTTGGAAAACTTACCATTTAATAAAACAGTGAATGGACTTAGGAAAATCCTTAAAAGAGCTTAGTACATTTTTTAATGTGTGCAGCCTCATATGATAAATATGTTATTGACCTAAAATTCTAAATATCTGTTTTCTAACTTTACCTTTTCTCTAGGCTTGTTATGAGCGCATATAAAAGCATTTTCCGTAGGAGAAGCCACATTAATAAAGCAAGTAACTAACAGTTTCCTTTTCCTTTCTCCTTCTTCCCCATTAGAATTAAGAAAATTAAGGAACATAAGAGTATACTCTTCCTTGAAAAAAAATCCACTTACACATTCTGATTCCAACTTTCCAAGCAATTGTAAACTATTACAAAGCATTCTGATTCTCCTATAAAAGTGCAGAAAAAGTGGTTTCACTGTGCACTGATTTATTAAAAAGTATGAAAATGCTATCAACATTTATATTTTGTGAATTATCTATGACCCGAGTATAATTCAGTATCTCCAGTAACAAAAAGCTTAAGAAAGAAAAAGAAAAGGAAAGAAAAAGAGTTTTGAAAAAAAATCCTGCCCTCTTAAAATGCTTACTGATACTTTAATAGCTTTGATGCAAACCCATCCGCACAATGACAGCACAGCGGATGATTAGGATTGTGGCCATTCTGTTGGACTTTAGTGTTAACAACATAACACGCAGAAAGACTGAACAAAATGAGACTTAGATGGAGGATTTGTAACCTAAAGCTTAGCAAACAACATCCTTGGCAGATGGCACAAAACTGTCAAATCATCTTTGGAAATTAGCAACAGATTATTTAAAGCTGCCCTTTAGATATTAAGGACTTGGTTGACAGCAAGGACCCACAGGTGTGAGGGGTTTTGTTTTGTTTTTACTAGCTAAGGTTCTGCTGGTCATTTGGCTCAATCTCAGTAAAAGCACGAACAAATGGCTAAAAAAGTGGCTCATATATTATTTAATAAAGGCATTTATGGAAAGTATCAGTGAAATGATCTTTTAAAAATGTCCAAAAGTCATTTAGACAAATTTATTGTCAAGTAATCTTGAAGATTTTCTTAAAATTTAAATAAGTAACAAATTTGTGCTTTCAAGCTATAAAAGAGATGTATTCTGTGCCCTGTGGTCTCCAAAGGTATGAATATACTTGAAGTGCAAATTAATGGACTTTTAGGCCCAGTAAAGTACTTTCTTTCCCTTTCAGTTGTGAAAAGATATTATAGTCACAATTGTTTTCACACAGATGAAAGTATTCTGAGAGTAAGAAGAGCCAACGGAAGACCCATTTGAAATATAATTTGCTGACCAAACAGGAAATTTCACTATACATTTAAGCATCTGGTTACATAACAAACAATTAAGCATAACTGAATTATGCCTTCGGTTTGAAATTGTAGTTGTTTTAAGGGGTGTCTTGACTGGACAAATACAGGCCTGCAGAAGTTAGGAATCCAGGCTTTGGAGTCAAGTACACGTGGCTTAGAAACTGAGCTCTGACACTCACCACGTGTGTGACTCCGGGAGTTATTTAACCTAAGCTTCAGTTTCACTGTTTTCAAAACAAGATCCTCAGTGTATCGCATGCGTTTCTTCTAAGAAATAGTGTAGAGAGACTGCTCAGAGCCTGGTACTGAGTAATTGCTCAGTAAGTCATTTTACTGCTGTTTTAATATTATTACTGAGGCATAAGACCACCGACCACACGGTTTTAGCCAAACTAGGGCTAAAACAAGTCAATCGTGTCAGTTGAGTTGAAAAGTATGTCCTCAAAATACCTAAAGAAAATCTTTTATTCCTTTGGAAAGGAGAAAACCCAACCCCTATTCTGAGAACTGTTTGTTGTCCAAATTCTCAGAAGGTTCGGGGAAATAGGTTGGGTTAACCATGGGGCTGGGCACCAGAAGTAAGACGGCAGCTCAGCAGCTGTTAGTGGACAATTTGGGTTTTAGCAAGAGGGTGGGGAGAAACATCTAGGGGCCAAGGTTGTGTAAAGGTCGTACCAAAAATGTTTAGTTGTTCAGGGTCTTTTCAACATATTTTATGATGACAACAAAATAATTACTTCACAACTACTGCACTTACACTAGAGAATGAGCTATAAACTAAGTGAACGTAAACTTGTGGTTATAGTTTTAGGGTTAACACAGAACAAGGTGGAAGCAAACAGAACAGTTAGGAAACAAAATGTGACAGAAAGAGTTTCAGCAGAATATTTAAGGCTGGGAGGAAGTGGCAGGAGTGTTTAAGGTGAGAATAATTCCTTCATGAGGTTAAGGATGAAGCCCTTAGCCACGAATGGCTAGGGTGTACCTACCCACTCAAGTTATTGTCTAGTTTTGTTTGTTGGCAGATTAAGACCACAGACTCTGGAGTCAAGTGTAGAGGTTTGAAGACCTTGGGCTAACCCTCAGTTTCCACCCTTGCAAAGTGAGAATAAAAATACCTGCCTCATAGGACAGGCTTTGAGGATTAAAGAAGATAATATATAAAAACCCTTGTACGAATTAGTAGTCACTCCAGTGATCACTATTATTTCATTCTGTGTCAGCCATTGATGTGCTTCTATAATTCATGTCTGAACTTCTCACATTTGCATTTGAAAGGAATAATAAAAGACTCTCCACCTCTTGAATTTCCTACATTCTCAAGAAAAATACAAGAGCTGTTAGGAAGAAAACTAACTAGAAATGACCCATTCATTTCTCTTCTAGTAATATTTCCTCAGGGAATAATCTGAAATATTAGCAAAGGTTTACATACAGACAGGAATATACTTAAAAATTATGCTTACCAGAGTTTTAGCCAGAGGAAAGTTCTAATATTGCCTGTGAAAAATGACTTGGAATTTTATCTGCAGTCCAAATTCAGCTATTTTAAAATGCACAGAGAAAAAGACCGCCTGGAGACAAATGTGCTTTGAAACAGACCTCTAACTTCTACACGATCCCTCCCACCACAGACTTTCTTTTGCACAAGGTGATGTGTTTTTTAGACCTTCCTAGCTTTAGGCATGGGCATTGTATCCTCCAGGCCAAATGTTGCCTGAAAGAGTGTCTTACATTTTTCAGAATCTTATTGCTTTATGATTGTTCCCTATTATTTGCAATTACGCCTGGCCCAGCTCAAATGGCTGATGTTAAGAGCTGTGTTTTTGCTACAACAGTGCATTGTAATACATGAAGTGGTATTTATCCCATGCGGTAGAATTATTTCTTTGATGACCTTAGAGTAAGATCTAGAGGACACCAATCCCCCAGCCCCAGCTCTCTCTGAACAATCCTCACTGCCTTCAACACTCTCCAGGCTCTTCCCACCACTGAGCCTTTACACCTGCTTTGTCCTCCACCAGAAACATTCTTCTCCACTTACCTCCCAAAATCTCATGGCTTTCTCATTCACATTCAAATTTCTACTCAAATGTTACTTTCAGAGAAGCCTTCTCCAACTACCCTGTCTGAAATAACATCCTTCTCACCTTTTGACCACACGTTATTCCTTTCCCTGATTTTTTATTTTTGTAGCATTTATTTATATGATTCAGAACATTTGTTTTCTTGGTGGAGACTAAGTAAATAAATAGTGTCTAGGTCATATGTAAAAATAGAACTCTGACCCACACTCTGTAGCAACTAGCCCAGGAAGCCAACCTATTTTCTACAAATCAGACTTGTCGGAAGTCAGACTACAATCTCTAACAGCCATTCCAGGAAGCCAAACAATAACCTCTGTAACAAATTGGCCCCTAAATGACCAGTGTTAATAACTGCTTCCCTAATTGTTGACCCACTTCCAACTTAGGGTCAACTGGACAAAGCCAAACATGTACCCCTAGCTAACCCCATAAGGTGTCCACTTTTATTAGCCTGCCTACAGCTTCCCCTGCCAACAGCCTTCAATCAGGGCACATATGAAGCCTTCCCTTTTTCTCTATTATAGTTTTCCCACTCTTCTGCCTGTCTCTGGGTCTCTGTCAAATTCAAGTGATGGCAGTGGCTGACTCCCTTGCTATAACAAGCTCTGAATAAATAGCCTTTGCTTATTCTGAATTTTCATTGTTAACAATGCAGAAATAAATGAAGACCTATCTATCTCAATAAGTTTATAAACTCCATGAGGACAAAGCATGTCTATCTTGCTTATCACTGATTCTCCAGCATGTAGAGTGGGGCTTAGAGCATATGCTAAATAAAAATGAATGATCAAATGAATAAATGAATGAGTTTTCCTGAATATGACAGCCACAATGCACCCCTTATTTCTCTGTAATCCCATGTAAACCAGCCTCGATCACCTGTGTGGACCCTAGCAGTCTGCTCTGTAATGTAGTACCTTGTGCCCCTGCATTATCTTCTACCTACTGTAAATTACTTGAATACAGAGAATGGTGTATATTTTTTTTTTCCCAAAGTAAAAGCTCATGCTATCCTCCAAACATGCCTCGATTGTTTTGTGCATGTCCATCTCATCTCTAAACAGGACTGTCCTCATTTCTGTTCTCTCTTAACTTACGGCGTGGCCTCAGGTGAATCAGAGCTGCTCTGAACTGTAGCTTGCTTGTGCATAAAAGGAGTTGGTTGGACCACATGATCCAAAGCCCCTTCTAACTCTAACAAGCTCAGATTATCTTCGGGCCTGAAGGTAAAAGACGAAGAGGGCAGAAAGTTCAGGTTTCTAAATGACTTTCAGTTTAGTGTATTCCATTAATAAGTAACTTATAAAGTCAGCTGTTACATATTGCAGGTAAAGCTTATTTATATTCAGAGAATTAGGGAAGCTTCCATGTAGAACACAAGAAATGTCCAGCATGCTGATGAAGTGTCTGTCCTTTGAGGACAATCCAACTTGAATTGCTAGGGGTAAAATGTGTCAATCTTTTATGTCTTAGGGCAAAAACACTACTAAGGAGTTTCCCACCAGATATAAATAAAATCTTTAATACAGATATAGTTTTACAGTCTCCACAAATTATGTAACCTGAACACCAAAGGAAAATGCATTAGTATTAGATGTAGAATTTCTGACTTTGTGTTTAAATTTTTCTTTAAACAGCTACCTGATATTATGTTTTCAAAATATATTTACTGACTATCTACAGCCCAGCTCTGGGCTCTGCATTACTAGCTAAGCGAGTCTGAGCAAGTTATTTCATTTAACTTGTGCCTTAGTCTCCTCATTAGTTGAATGGGGATAGTGATAGAGCCCAGTAGAGAGTTGCTGTGTGGATTAAATGAGTTAATACATACAAAACCCTAGAACAGAGACTAACACACAGTTAACACTATTGAAGTGATTTATATTGTTATTGGTGTTACTGCTGTTGTTCTGTTATTGTTACTTTTCCATGCAAGGCACTCAGCTAAAGATGTTAGAGAATTTAAAAAGAGGTGATGGGGGGAGAGAGGGCTGAATAAGCAGAACACAGAGGATTTTCGGGGCAGTGAAAATATGCTGTTTGATACTCTAATGGTAGATACATGTAATTATATATTTGCCCAAACTCAAAGTACAACATCAAGAAAGAACCCGAACGTAAACTATGGACTTGGTGTAATTTTAATGTTTCGATGTAGGTACATCAGTGGTAACAAACGTACCACTCTGGTGAGGGAAGCTGGGGGGGGTTGGTGGGGAAGGGGTAAATGGGGTATCTCTGTCCCTCCCCCTCAATTTTTCTGTAACCTAAAACTGCCCAAATAATTGTCTTAAAAAGCACACAACATAATATCTATACTTTGCACCTCAAAAAGTTTGAAGTCATAGAAGTCAGAGGAGAGAACTACTAAAAGGTGAAAGTAATAATGTCATGAGAGATAAAGATAAAATACCGTGAAAACTGAGAAAGAGAAAGGATCACTTGTATAAATTTCCACTTTAGCCCTTATCATACCATGTGATTTTTTTTTTTTTTAAACATGCTTTCTGTCCCTCCTACCCACCCCCATTGGGTTGAAAGTCACCTGGAAGGTAAGTACCATGGCTAATCCATCTTTGACTCACTTTGCCTTGCACAGAATAAAACATAAAGGAAGACTTCAATAAATCTTGATTTAATGGGGGTAAGTGTAAGTAAGCTCAGTTCAGATAGGTATCATTTGACTGTAAACTGAGCATCCGCATAGAAATTTCTGGCAAGAAGTTAGAAACAGAAATTAAAGTTCCTTGAGTAAAGGAAGGGTCATATACTGAGATCTGTACTTTAAGAAAATACAGGCTTCCCTGGTGGCACAGTGGTTGAGAATCTGCCTGCCAATGCAGGGCACACGGTTCGAACCCTGGTCTGGGAAGATCCCACATGCCGCGGAGCAACTAGGCCCGTGAGCCACAATTACTGAGCCTGCGCGTCTGGAGCTTGTGCTCCGCAACAAGAGAGGCCGCGATAGTGAGAGGCCCGCGCACCGCGATGAAGAGCGGCCCCCGCTTGCTGCAACTAGAGAAAGCCCTCGCACAGAAACGAAGACCCTACACAGCCATAAATTAATTAATTAATTAATTAATTTTTTTAAAAAAAGAAAATACTATGATAGTTGTCTGCAGGATGAATTGAAAAGGCAGGAGGTCATTTAAATTTTCCAGTGTTATTCCAGTGTCAAGAAATTTAACTCAACATATTTTCAGTTTTCCCTGAGTTTTACATCTTTAATAAGATTTTAAAAAA
This sequence comes from Balaenoptera borealis, assembly GCF_965194805.1. Classification (NCBI taxonomy): domain Eukaryota; kingdom Metazoa; phylum Chordata; class Mammalia; order Artiodactyla; family Balaenopteridae; genus Balaenoptera; species Balaenoptera borealis. Next base: position 168,954,038 of record NC_138866.1, on the reverse strand, counting down.
CACTTTAATTTCATTAATGGAGTGGTATCACTTGGTTCATTATTAAAATTAAGTCAGGACACTCAAAATGTGAGGCTATTCAGCAGATACTGAATTTTATCAGTTCTAAGATAACATTCATGTCATAGATAGTGTCAGAAAGAAGAATCTTAGAACAGAGACTTGGCTAAGAAAATTTTATTACAGATTCTATAATTGAGATTTTCTATACATCTAGTCCTCTCCATGAGGATTTGACTATAATCTATAGCCCTTAGAAAGTAATTTAGGGCAACAGTTCACAGTTAACACAGAGAACAGAATTAATGAATCAACCTCTTCTATCCTGCAGGCATTGCAGAAGCTGTGGTTACAGTAAAATGTCTTCTCTTAATGATATTTAGCCATACCACCTCCCAAAATGTTGAGATATTTGCAAAGTATCTTCCCACATTGCCAGGCAATTATTTATTTCCTTTATTTCCTTCTTCTCCAGAAGCTCAGAGTAACTGAAATGTTGTTTCATATATATTTCTGGAAAGACACTGGGACATCTGTTTCTGGCCGTTTGGGAATTAATACTCTGAACTCACTAGGCCAACCTACTGCATTAAAAAATTGATATTTGATAAAATACAAAATCATATTTTTAAAATGCATTGCTCTTCTAAAAAGGAAGTCTGGGAAAATCCCCAAGAGGCAAGAAATAATGATGATAAGCTAAAAATAGAGTGATAAAGAGAATATGAAGCTGGAAATGTTCTGGTGACAAATACCAACAACAGGAGTCTAGAGCTCCACCATGCTGATATCTGAGGACAGGACCTTTGCAGATGGAAACTGGACAGAAGTCCCCCCCAGCCCCAACAAAGAAACAACCAGAGGGAAAGTATGACTTGACAACTCAGCCCTGCAGCAAAGGGAGCTAAACCTGTCTGTCCTAGTCTTGGTTCTAGGGGAGAAATAAAGAAGACAAATGGTCTCTCATAAAAATAGTTTAGCCATGGACCTATCACCACATGCATCTTGGGCTTGACTTCATATCACACATATGATCTGTGAAGTAAAAGCCAAAATATTTATTCAAGTGGACCCAGGATGATCACACAAATCCTCTCTGGAGGAAAGTATCCTCCACTTAGCTCCCATAGGATTTTCCCACAGTCAAATATTAGTCCAAAATAATTAACAAATACATATGAAAACCAGTCATCTTGGGTGAAAGCCAGTAGAAACAAAGACAGCAGATTTAGATCCCCGAGGAATCTAATACCAGAATACATAGAAGATAAAAACAAGCAATAAAATGTTTAAAGAACAAAGAATCAAACCATAGCCAAGGATCAAGACACTATTAAAAATGACCAAGCCAATTTGACAAAGAACCAAGAAAAAGGTCTAAAAAAGATAATCATTGAAGTTCAAGACTCAAGGGAAGAGTTAAACAGCACATGAAACAAAACCAAAGAGAGAATTAATAAAGCAGAATAAATCTGAAGAAATGACCCAGATGCAGTGCAGTTAAATAGAAGAATTTAAGAGGTACAGAAAATAGAATGAGAAACTTTGAAATATATTGAGTCACTCTTCCAGACAGAAAGAATACAGAGATTGGACTAAAAACCATCTCAAGAATGTCGTCTAATGCACACAGAGAATGGACTTGAGGACACAGGGAGTGGGAAGGGTAAGCTGGGACAAAGTGAGAGAGTGGCATGGACATATATACATTACCAAATGTAAAAGAGATAGCTAGTGGGAAGCAGCTACACAGCACAGGGAGATCAGCTCGGTGCTTTGTGACCACCTAGAGGGGTAGGATAGGGAGGGTGGGAGGGAAATACAAGAGGGAGGAGATATGGGGATACATGTATATGTATAGCTGATTCACTTTGTTATAAAGCAGAAACTAACACACCATTGTAAAGCAATTATACTCCAATAAAGATGTTAAAAAAAAGAGAATGTCGTCTAAGAATTTTCTAGACATGATAAAACACAAAACACACAAACAGGATTTAAAAATATAGAAAATCACACTCCAGACACATCCTACTAAAAATGCAGAAAACCAAAGATGCAGAAAAGATTCTTTAAAAAGTCATTTGGAAAAAAAACAAAAGAATAAACCAAAGAAAGATAAAGGAGAGAATCAATAGCAGAATGAAACAGAAACTAAAAATAGAAATGCAAAAATTTTAAATTTATCCCTGTCACACCAATAAACACGTGGCTCCCCAGTGGGGCCCTCAGGAATAAAAAGCCCTAAAATTGACCCTTATATACAAGGAAACATGATATATGACAGGGAAGGCAATGCTGATCAGTAGAGATGAACTAGGAGCTTAAATAATGATGGAAAATGGATTAATAAAACAGTGACGTTGGAATACTGATTAAACACATAAAAAAACAGAAATGGGAATTCACACCATACAGAAAAATCATTTTTAGAAGATCAGATACTTAAATATGAAAACTTTTTTTAATTTAAAAAGTAAATATAGATGAAAAAAGAAAAAAATGAAAAAGAAAAATAAGAAAAAAAATATATAGATGTATATCTTCAGGACCCTGTGAGCATGACTTTCTTAAACAAGACACAAAAGCATAAATCATGATTGAAAAATAAACTTGACTCATTACAACTAGGATCTTTCACCAGAAAGTATTTTACAAGAAAATGTAAAATCAAGTTCCAAACCTAGAAGGTATTTTTGCAATTCATAGAGCATAAATCAAAATATATAATCAAGTCTTGTAAACCAAAAAGAAAAAGATAAACAACCAATTGAAAGATGAGCAAGAAATATGAATGCCTTATAAATAAATGAAAATATGCCCAATCTCATTTCTAACCAGGGATATGAAAATTAAAACTGAGAGAATATTTTACATACATCAGATTGGTGAAAACTTAAAAACCTGACTTTTACACGTAATGATAAATAAAATGAACAAACAATACACCATTAATGTGAGGTAACCTCAGTCAACAATCTTGGTAAACTTATTTTGCCAAATTATAACACCACTTGCCTGCGATCTACATCACACTCTACTTTAATGCTTACCCAATATAAAATTGTTTTCTTTCTCTTCTGCCTTCGTGGACAGGTTGCCTGGGTTGGCAGGAGATTTTGTCGTTAGCTACATTTCCTCAACAATTGCAAAAGCAAATCACAGAAAAATACGGAGCAGGATGCAATTTATAGATGGTTCAAGATACAGAATTAATAAATATATTGTTAAGAATATGTACTATGTATTTTAAAAATGCAACCGACAATGGAATTATAATACAAAAATCAGAATAGATTTCATTGGGAAGGGGAAGAAGAGGATTTGAAAGGAGAAAAGATATCTAGTAAGCCACAGTGTTACTGTTTTTTTTTATTCTCCTCCTTAATCTGGATGGTGAGTACCTGGATATTCCACCTCATATTCTTTGTACCCGTTATATACTGTTGCTGGAGTTCAGTACATGGGACACCCTTGCCTTGCTGTCTAGACAGAGCAATCCTCTGAGGTGACAACTCCTAGTCCTTCATGTGTCTTGGCACAAGTCACCCCTGCCTCTCCACACCCCTCCCTGTGCACCTCGACTTCCACCCTGGACGTCCCCTGTTTTTGCTGAGGCACACGATCAATGATGCAGGACAGAAAATGCAAGGAAAGTGGCACTCTGACAAGATAAACTTTATCAATTGAGTTCTTCCTCTCATTTGTCAAATTCTTTTTTCTTGCCCCCAGTAGACTATCTGTTGGACAATAGCTTCATGGAGCCCCTCCGAGGACATCAGGGCACAAATGACCATTAGGCTCCCTGAGAAAGCTGTGAGCATCAGTGACCTACAGCTTCGTGTTTGCTCACCCTTCTTCCCTGTCTCACACGCCTTTGTTCGGTCCCCATAAAGCTTAGCACAGAAAGCTTTTGCCTCGGGCTCTATTCTGCCTGCAAACAAGAACTAAGACTATTATTTTACATCTGTTTTTTATTATTACTATTAAAATTTATATTATCTTATATATTTAAGTTTTTATGTAAATCTATATAGTTTTAGGAAACGGTAACAAAATTATTTTAAAACAAAAATAATGCTAACAATATAAAAGATGAATATGGATAAATTGTCCCAGGGAAAATGGGATCCAGAGAACAAGTGGAAAGGTTATTTCAGGAATAACTACTCAGCTCTAGAACTGGATGGAAGGTTGGGATGAGAAAAGAATAAGAAGAAATAAATAAGAACTTGGGCAGAGGAGCTCATGCTTCATCTGTCTTTCTCAAACAGAAATCTTGGCCATTTACTGAGATTGATAGTGACAAGGAGAAAATTGAGAATTTAAGGAAAGAGAAGGAAAGTTGCTATTGTAGGTGCAGCGTGCATCCCTAGGAAGGGTCGGTTCAGGGCAGGAATAGTTGGTCAATGGGAATCTGAAATGGACAGGCTGTGGTAGCTCTTGGGCTTCCACCAGCAGTGATCAGTTCATATATCACGGCAAATTAAGTGACCTGCCAACATTGCAAGGTAGCATGGAGCTGCTGATACCTCTTTCCAAAATTCAACCCTGGAGAATATATAGAATTAGGAAGCAAACAGATTCCAGAACAAAAAACCAAATCAAGTAAACAAATGTGACAAACTCCCAGTAAGAATGCAAGCTGTCTCGAATTGGGGTACATTGGTGGGGGAGTGACAGCTGTAGGAGGAAGGTCCTTCCTCTCCCTTGTGCTGCCCTGGACACCTGTTATATCCACACTTGCAGGAATTTGCAGCAACAGCCTAGGCCCCTGGTGCCAGTTAGGGAGGGGGCTGTCTAAGTAGCACAAACAACACCTGCTACAACACAAACAACACCTGTTAGGGGTTGATGCAAACAGGTAGGACCTCCTGCATTCCTCCTCCACTTCTTCCAGTTCAAGTCTCCCAGGGCTGGAGAATTAAAACCTGAGAGATCTCTACGGCCCAATGCTGTTTCTCTGTCAAGGAATAAAGTTGGTTCTGGGTGTGGATATGCCATGTAGAGTTCCATAATAACCAGTGTTCTCTCATCTCCCCTCTCCTAACAGTATCCCAGAATAACACGGATAAGATCCTGAGTTTTTGCTATCCCCAAATTCACATTGCCAGAGGGTACCCCAGATAAACAAATACAGACAAAAATAACTAGACAACTGAAGCTTAAGATGACATCAAATGAAATCGGATGAATTAGCAACATATAAAATCTACAGCAGAATTACTGTCAGGAGGACCAAGAAATTGAGTTGGAAAATTTTGGAGTGATATTCAAAGAAATGACAATTTGAAGGGAGAAAAAGTAGTCACAAGAAGGGCCAAGTGTAATATTAACTATGAAAAATACTATATTTGAAATAATGAAGCAATACATAATTTAAGCAATAAGATGAATGTTGTTTTTATTTTTAAAAAACAGAACCAAGATGGCAGAGTAGAAGGACGTGCTCTCACTCCCTTTTGTGAGAACACCAGAATCACAACTAGCTGCTGCACAATCATCGACAGGAAGACACTGGAACTCACCAAAAAAGATACCCCACATCCAAAGACAAAGGAGAAGCCACAGTGAGATGGTAGGAGGGGCGCAATCAGAGTAAAATCAAATCCCACAACTGCTGTGTGGGTGACTCACAGACGGGAGAACACTTATACCACAGAAATCCACCCACTGGAGTGAACGTTCTGAGCCCCACGTCAGGCTTCCCAACCTGGGGGTCTGGCAACGGGATGAGGAATTCCTAGAGAATAAGACTTTGAAGCCTAGTGGGAACCGATTGCAGGACTTCGACAGGACTGGGGGAAACAGAGACTCCACTCTTGAAGGGCACACACAAAGTAGTGTGCTCATAGGAACCCAGGGGAGGGAGCAGTGACCCCAGGGGAGACTGAACCAGAACTACCTGCTAGTGTTGGAGGGTCTCCTGCAGAGGCTGGGGGTGGGGGGGGCAGTGTGTGGCTCACCGTGGGGACAAGGACACTGACAGCACAATTTCTGGGAAGTACTCCTTGGCGTGAGCCCTCCCAGAGTCTGTCATTAGCCCCACCAAGGAGCCCAGACAGGCTCCAGTGTTGGGTCACCTCAGGCCAAACAACCAACAGGGAGGGAACCCAGCCCCACCCATCAACAGTCAAGTGGATTAAAGTTTTACTGAGCTCTGCCCACCAGAGAAACAGTCAGCTCTACCCACCACCAGTCCCTCCCATCAAGCCTCTTAGATAGCCTCATCCACCAGAGGGCAGAGGGCAGAAGCAAGAAGAACTACAATCCTGCAGCCTGTGGAACAAAAACCACATTCACAGAAAGATAGACAAGATGAAAAGGCAGAGGGCTATGTACCAGATGAAGGAACAAGATAAAACCCCAGAAAAACAACTAAATGAAATGGAGATAGGCAACCTTCCAGAAAAAGAATTCAGAATAATGATAGTGAAGATGATCCAGGACCTCGGAAAAACAATGGAGGCAAAGATTGAGAAGATGCAAGAAATGATTAACAAAGACCTAGAAGAATTAAAGAACAAACAAACAGAGATGAACAATACAGTAACTGAAAGGAAAACTACACTAGAAGGAATCAATAGCACAATAACTGAGACAGAAGAACAGATAAGTGACCTGGAAGACAGAATGGTGGAATTCACTGCTGTAGAACAGAATAAAGAAAAAAGAATGAAAAGAAATGAAGACAGCCTAAGAGACCTCTGGGACAACGTTAAACACAACAACATTCACATTATAAGGGTCCCAGAAGGAGAAGAGAGAGAGAAAGGACCAGAGAAAATATTTGAAGAGATTATAGTCGAAAACTTCCCTAACATGGGAAAGGAAATAGCCACCCAAGTCCAGGAAGTGCAGGGAGTCCCATACAGGATAAACCCAAGGAGAAACATGCTGAGACACATAGTAATCAAATTGGCAAGAATTAAAGACAAAGAAAAATTATTGAAAGCAGCAAGGGAAAAATGACAAATAACATACAAGGGAACTCCCATAAGGTTAACAGCTGATCCTTCAGCAGAAACTCTGCAAGCCAGAAGGGAGTGGCAGGACATATTTAAAGTGATGAAAGGGAAAAACCTACAACCAAGGTTACTCTACCCAGCAAGGATCTCATTCAGATTTGATGGAGAAATCAAAAGCTTTACAGACAAGCAAAAGCTAAGAGAATTCAGCACCACCAAACCAGCTCTATAACAAATGCTAAAGGAACTTCTCTAAGTGGGAAACAAAAGAGAAGAAAAGCATCTACAAAAACAAACCCAAAACAATTAAGAAAATGGTCATAGGAACATACATATCAATAATTACCTTATATGTGAATGGATAAAATGCTCCAACCAAAAGACACAGGCTTGCTGAATGGATACAAAAACAAGACCCATCTATATGCTGTCTACAAGAGACCCACTTCAGACCTAGGGACACATACAGACTGAAAGTGAGGGGACAGTAAAAGATATTCCATGCAAATGGAAATCAAAAGAAAGCTGGAGTAGCTATACTCATATCTCACCACTATTATTAAACATAGCTTTGGAAGTCCTAGCCACGGCAATCAGAGAAGAAAAAGAAATAAAAGGAATACAAATTGGAAAAGAAGAAGTAAAACTGTCACTGTTTGCGGATGACATGATACTATACATAGAGAATCCTAAAACTGCCACCAGAAAACTGCTAGAGCTAATTAATGAATATGGTAAAGTTGCAGGATACAAAATGAATGCACAGAAATCTCTTGCATTCCTATACACTAATGATGAAAAATCTGAAAGAGAAATTATGGAAACACTTCCATTAACCACTGCAACAAAAAGAATAAAATACCTAGGAATAAACCTACCTAGGGAAACAAAAGACTGGTATACAGAAAACTATAAGACACTGATGAAAGAAATTAAAGATGATACCAACAGATGGAAAGATATATATATCATGTTTTTGGATTGGAAGAATCAATATTGTGAAAATGACTATACTACCCAAAGCAATCTACAGGTTCAATGCAATCCCTATCAAATTACCAATGGCATTTTTTTACAGAACTAGAACAAATCATCTTAAAATTTGTATGGAACACAAAAGACCCCAAATAGCCAAAGCAGTCTTGAGGGAAAAAAACGGAGCTGGAGGAATCAGACTCCCTGACTTCAGACTATACTACAAAGCTACAGTAATCAAGACAATATGGCACTGGCACAAAAACAGAAACATAGATCAATGGAACAAGATAGAAAGCCCAGACATAAACCCACGCACCTACGGTCAACTAATCTATGATAAAGGAGGCAAAGATATACAATGGAGAAAAGACAGTCTCTTCAATAAGTGGTGCTGGGAAAACTGGACAGCTACATGTAAAAGAATGAAATTAGAACACTGCCTAACACTATGCACAAAAATAAACTCAAAATGGATTCAAGACCTAAATGTAAGACTGGACACTATAAAACTCTTAGAGGAAAACATAGGAAGAACACTCTTTGACATAAATCACAGTAAGATCTTTTTTGATCCACCTCCTAGAGTAATGGAAATAAAAACAAAAATAAACAAATGGGACCTAATGAAACTTCAAAGCTTTTGCAAAGCAAAGGAAACCATAAACAAGACGAAAAGACAACCCTCAGAATGGGAGAAAATATTCGCAAATGAATAAACGGACAAAGGATTAATCTCCAAAATATATAAACAGCTCATGCAGCTCAATATTAAAGAAACAAACAACCTAATCCAAAAATGGCAAGAAGACCTAAATAGACATTTCTCCAAAGAAGACATACAGATGGCCACGAAGCACATGAAAAGCTGCTCAACATCACTAATTATTAGAGAAATGCAAATCAAAACTACAATGAGGTATCACTTCACACCAGTTAGAATGGGCATCATCAGAAAATTTACCAACAACAAATGCTGGAGAGGGTGTGGAGAAAAGGGAACCCTCTTGCACTGTTGGTGGGAATGTAAATTGATACAACCACTATGGAGAACAGTATGGAGGTTCCTTAAAAATCTAAAAATAGAATTACCATATGATCCAGCAATCCCACTACTGGGCATATACCCAGAGAAAACCATAATTCAAAAAGACACATGCACCCCAATGTTCATTGCAGCACTATTTACAATAGCCAGGTCATGGAAGCAACCTAAATGCCCATCGACAGACAAATGGATAAAGAAGATGTGGTACATATATACAATGGAATATTACTCAGCCATAAAAAGGAACGAAATTGAGTCATTTGTTGAGAAGTGGATGGATCTAGAGACTGTCATACAGAGTGAAGTAAGTCAGAAAGAGAAAAACAAATATCGTATATTAATGCATGTATTTGGAACCTAGAAAAATGGTACAGACGATCCGGTTTGCAGGGCAGAAGTTGAGACACAGATGTAGAGAACAAATGTATGGACACCAAGGGGGGGAAACCGCAGAGGGGTGGGGATGGTGGTGTGCTGAATTGGGCGATTGGGATTGACATGTATACACTGATGTGTATAAAACTGATGACTAATAAGAACCTGCAGTATAAGAAAACAAACAAAAAAACAACCAATACTAAACTTTCTTTGGGTTATTTGTATGGAAATATGTTAATATAAATGTTACAGACATTACATGAAATTTCTAAAAATCTTATATGTTCTGCTATAATGTTGTAAGTCATAATTCTAGTTATTACTTTAAAATGTGTATCTCAGAAATAACTAAATTTCCTTGTCAATTGCATTATTATGAACTTTCATCAAATCTTTAACCGTGGTTATTTTTAAGTCTTTTGTCATTTACAGACAGTTCTGGGTGTACTCTGATGCTTTTGCAAATATGTTCCTATAAAAGGGTTTCATCTTCAAGGAATTCATGGAAAAGACTGACAAGTACAGGTTTCTGGTAACTGACTATACTGCTGAACTGAATGAATAAGCATTTTCAGAACTCTAATGGAAAACTGATGAATTCATAAAAGTGCTAACAAAAGATCAAGATGAAAAAAAAATTAATTACATGGGACTGAGTGAACTGATGAGGATGAGTATAATTTTTGTGACTTTGTTTAAATAAAAAAAAAAATCCCATACGGACTCAGGCAAAAAATATACAAATCAATTTTCACTGAAAAGTAAAGGAGCTGTTACAGTGGATTACTGGACTGAATGTCAATATTATGACATAGTATGAGTGTGTTTCGTGTTTGGTAATTGCAATCATTGTTGCTTTTGTTGTGGTCATCATTAAAAAAAACAAATTAGAGAGCTGGAAACAAACTGAGAAACTGAGAAAATAGCTGGAAAGGATAAAGAGGTGGAAAATTTTTTTCAAAGTTAAAGAATTTGGAAATACATAAGGCAAGATACAGATGTAAGAGTCATGAGAGAAGAAAAGTAAAATATTGAAGGGGCAAAGTATAAGAAACAGAGATAAATGTTTCAGAATTGAAGAGGGGTGAAAGAACTCAGTTCAAAAAGGGCTCAGAGTACCAACTATGAGAGAGAAAAAAACCCCAAATAAAACAAACAACAGTACGTTTTAAGAACATCAAATAGAAAGTTCTAAAAGCCTTTTAGAGAGAAAGAGCTGATCATCCACAAAAGAATAAAAATCACTGAGGCCCAAGAATATGCATTTCTAACAAGTTCCCAGGTGATATTAATGCTGTTGGTCCAGGGACCACACTTTGAGAACCACTGTAATATATTTCACTCAGAAACTATCAAACAGGAAAAAAAAAAAAAAATTCAGAGACATGGAATAGCTAAATAAACTAATATGTTATTACATACATACAGAATCTATATCTAACAGTGAACACACATTCTTTTCCAGTACATGAAGGATATTTACTAAAATAAACTATTAGGCCCCAATACAAGGGAGCCTCAATAAATACCAAAGCAAAAATGTTGTGCACACTCTTTTCCAAACATAATACCAAAAAAATTTTTTGTAATAATAATTAACTCCTTTAGAATGAAACTGGTGGTGCTGGACTGTAGTCAGATTATCATAATGTTTTTAAGATAGACAGACAGAGACAGAGGGAAATGCAGATGTGTGTATACATGGGTTACTACATATACGTGTATTTCCTAGTTCTATTTACTGAGGGGTATTAGAAGCAATGAAACCAGTAAAAAATAACACATCTGAGTACTCAAATCCTGGTTTCCAAATACTGATACCATCCTCCAACACAAGGAGCAAGTCCTTAGAAGACTGGTTGATTTCAAGGGTAGGGATTATAAGATTGAGTCTAGAGCATTTTCTGGTGTCAGAAACTAAAGAAGAAAAAGGACGATAGCATATCAAAGAGCATAGGAATAAATCTGGATGTTAAAAACAGGGTATTAGACTCAAAGCATCTCCCCCAAAATACTCAGTAATTTCAAAGGCAAAATAGTTACTTGTCTATTAGAAAATCCTGACAAAACACCTTAATCGAGTGATCAAGATTAATATCACTATTAATATACAGACATTAAAGACCCCTGATACTATGTTCTGATACATCAGTGGTATCCTTCTCAATTATGCATAACCACATTCTAGTCATGCAGAATCATCTTCTCAACCCAGATTGAGGGACATTCAACATGACCCACACTTTTGAAGAGCACTGGTTGAAGTAACACAAGAAAAGACGGAGGAACCGGCACAGATTGGAAGAACTTAAAATACACAGAATTAAATGTGATGCAGAATCCAGGATTGGATCCTGGCAATAGGAATAGGGCTTTACTAGAAAACTGGTGAAATCCAAATATGTTCTGTATGCTAGTTAATAGTATTATACTTGGTCAATTTCTTAGTCTTGATCATTGCTCTGTGGTTACAGTAGATTCTGACGTAGGGGAGCAAAACTTGCCACCCCGAAGTATCTTTTTGGCATGAATTTTATTTCCAGCTGAAAACAATCAAGGCCTAAAAGACTCGGGAAGAATCTTTGACCTTGCCCCTGACTGCCTAAAGAGTGTAGGTAGAGGACCTGTTCCAGGAAGGGCACTCTCACCGTAGACAACTATAATATGAACTAGGTGTGGTAGACAGGGAAGGACCTAGCAAAGTCTGCTAAAATTCCTCTCTGCCCATTGTCTCAGCATGGCCCAGCAAACATTTGTTTACCAAATATTTTCTTTCCATCTCTATGTAAATTTCCTTCCTCCCTGTTGAGGTCCCAAACCATTACCCCCAACATCCTCTTTTGTCTTGAACTGAAGATGGCATTCTCAAGGTGAGAATTTCAGCCATTTTGGCAAGTTACTCAGTTCTCCTGGGTCTCTCCTGTGTACACATATTAAACTTTTTTCTCCTCTGAATCTGTCTCATGTCAAATTAATTCTTAGACCATCCAGAAGAACCCAGAAGGGTAGAAGAAAGTTTCTTCTTCCCCAACACTGACATAAGAAAAGGCTGAATGAAGGGCATCCAAATACTCTGTTCTATTTTTCTGCAACTCTTCTGTAAGTCTAAATTACCTCAAAATTAAAAGTTCATTAAAAGTTAAGTCATACCTAAAACCTCAACAAAATGGAAAATTTTAAATTTATAGCTGTGCCCATAATGGAATTTAACACTCAAATGCACTTTTTCATTTTTAAATTATCAGTAATTTAATATATACATCAGATTTTTGTTTTCATGGCTTTTCAACTCATTTCACAGCAATTCAAAACCAACAGAAAATCTAAAAGTATGGAAATGTTTTGTGTTGCCAAAATATTGAAAGTAAAATTCGAGAAAATGTTAAAGAACAGTATTCAATAGGCAGCGTTTGTAATTCTTGTCCCCCACCCCAACCCCCGCCCCTTGCCTGAGAACCTTCCTTTAGCACCTTCTTGCCATGGCTGATGAAGGCTGGGGTAGACACCTGAGCCTCAAAGAGGCTCCTCTGACTGGCCTGATTCACTCAGATTCTCTCATGTGAATGAAAAATGTTGCCTGCCAAATCAGTAAACAAAAGATGTTGCAGCCATCAAGCCACTACAGTCGTCCCCAGTAGTGAGCCCTGATGGGACTCAAGATGAGAAAGAATAGGAGACTGGCCATACATAATTAAAATACATATCAAAGGAATGATTTCAATAAGCCCAGACTCTTGCATCTTCTCATACATAGAAAAGCGTTAAATTCATTAACTTGAGATATCTGGTTTTCTTTAACAGTAATCTTTTGATGTTCCCACTACCCGGTTTGTGTTGTAAAAACCCCTATATATCCTGGCTCTTCCTTTACCTCTTCAGAGCAGTCCCTCAGAGCTATCCCAGAGGCTGCCTCCCAGGCTTGAAGTCCTCAGAAAGTACAGGGAATTAAACATAATTCTCAACTTTTAGGTTGTGGGGGGTTTTTTTGGGGGGGGGGCCACACCATGAGGCATGCGGGATCTTCCCTGACCAGGGATCGAACCTGTGCTCCTTGCAGTGGAAGCTTGGAGTCCTAACCACTGGACCGCCCGGGAATTCCCAGGTTGTGCTTTTTTAGTTGACACTCTATCCAGTGATTTAGAGTCCAGACACCAGACACTCTAGTATCACATTTCATTGATGCTAAGATGCACATTTTTGCACATTTTATAATTTATAAAATCAGAAGGCATCTTACAGAAGCTTGTGCATCATATTTGATAGACAATATATTTTCTTAGTAATACACAAAGTAATGGTGCCTCTTAAAGTATTTGGGATATAGTATGTGTCTCCTGTACACTTGGGTGGGAGACCACATAGGTCTGGAGCTGTTATGAAGATAAAGAATGAAGCAAACATATAGAGGAAAGACAGATGAGAGACCTTGTGGCCCCAGAGAGAGACAAGAGAACATTTATGTGGGATAGTAAGAATCGCTGCTTTGGCTCCTGACAATATTCCATTTTGCTTATCTAAGCTTTTGCATGGCCCAGTGACACTTTCATTATTAGGTTCTGCAAGTTACTTTCATACACTTAAGTTATTCTTCACTAAAAAATATACACTCAGACACCTAGGTTATTCAAGGACACCAAAAAGATTAGTAAATCAGCCAAATCTTCCAGAATTTCAGGAAGAAATTTGTCATATGCATGTGTTTAATGTGAAATGTGCTACTGTTTGGTATACATTCATCTTATCAAAGTGGTTATTACCAGGCCAGAGCAGGACAAAGATCACATAGCAATGTTTAAAGATGAAGCCAAATCTTATTAGGAAAAGACAAAGGCAAAAATAAGAAATTAGGAAGAAAATGCAAGAACATAATTGTGTTATACATAAATTCAATTAAGCTGCTAAAACAAAGATTCCAACCATTATGTGTTCTCCCTTTTAAAAACATTGCTGGGGTAGTGAATTCTTTGCTTCCCATATTTTCTTCCTCTTTCATAACAGTGGTGCTTCTAAATCTATTCTGTGGTTTTAGTTTTTCAATTCTATAAGCATGGAGAGTGAATTCCACATGAATTTTACATATTCAGTAGCACCATTTTTATGGGTTGACTTGTGTACTTGAATTTAGAATTGAGCAAATGAAAAACACTCATAGGGCACAAATCATTGACGAGTTTTTTTATTTTTTATTTCATATACCATCATGCTTACTTGTAAATATCTCCATGATGTCATTGCCATGGAGATTGGATAGAGTGTTGTGCAGCACACATTTTGCATAACAAAATAAGAAAAGCAGCATCTCAAAGGCAGTGATGGAGAGCCCAGTGAACAACTAAGGTTCTCTTGTGTTTAGGAATACTTGAGAACATGATCCTTCCTGCCTTTGCCCTTTTTCCTATCTTGGCTCAGTTTCCCCCAAAAGACAGAATCTGAGACAAGAATTTACATGCAGCTACTTTAGTCTGGAAGGTAATCAAAAGAAACAGAAATGGGAGACTGGGAAAAATAAAAACAGAAGGTATGAGATCATAAGAAATAAATATTTGGTCTTTGTCCCCAGTTCCTGACAGAACTTCTGAAACACTTGGAAGTTCCTGGGTGATAGGGGTGACAGGAGCATCTTTTGTTATTCATAACAAGCCCCTTTCAATCATACCTGAGCTTATGCTAATGAGGTGACTCCTGGTGGGCCCCTATATAGTGTCAGGATGGGGGCTGGTTGCCAGAGGAACCAACCTTGTCTTAGAACCTCCAGGGAGCGGAGAGAGAATGGAGATAGACCTCAATCACAAATGGCCAATGATTTAATCAATCATGCCTATATAAAGAAACTTCCATAAAAACCTTTAAACAATAAGCTTCAGAGGGCTCCCCAGTTGGTGAACACACTGCGGTGCTGGGAGGGTGGTGCACGCAGAGGGGCATGAAGTTCTGTGCACTCCTCTCCCCTTGCCCTATGCATCTTTTCCATTTGGCTGACCCTGAGTTATATCTTTATAATGTCAACTACAAATTGGCAATTGCCATCTACCTCTACAAGGATTAAATCATGTGTTGCTGCAGCTGCTGACTTTCAACACCCCCTGAAAGGAGTTCTGGGTGGAAAGCAGAAATAAGGCATTCTGTGCTCTAGGAAAAACTGGCAGAACAGGTCTTCAGGTAGATATTTTCAGGAGCCGACTTTATGAGCCCAGCTCTTGTATCTCCTCATATCTAAAAAAGCACTAAAATCCTTCATGGTGATGTCTGCTCCTCGTGACTAGCAGTAACCTTCACAAGACTAGCAGAAACCTTCTGCTTGAGTACATGTACTCCCCCTTCACCAAAATCACATATATACTGACCTTCCCCCCTACCCTTTGGAGCAGTTTCTTAGAGCTATCTGAGTTGCTGTCTCACAGGCTATAGTCCTCATTTTGCCCCCAATAAAACTTAACCCACAACTCTCACGTTGTGCTTTTTTTTTTTTTTTAAGTTGACAATAATATACCAGTAAACATAAGTATTTCCCTGAGCCATTCTAGCAAATCATCAAACCTGAGGAGCAGGATTGTGGGAACCGCCTCACTTTATAACAAAATGGTCAGAAGTACAGGTGGCCCAGTCTTACAACTGGCATCTAAAGTGGGTGCACTTTTGTAGAACGGAGCCCCTCACCTGTGGGGTCTGTGCAAACTTGAGGTAGTTAGTGTCAGAACTGAACTGAATTATAGGACACTCAATTGGTGTGGGAGAATCGGTTGATGTGGGGAAATAAACCTCACATTTGGTGTGAGAGTGATGGAATAAAAACACATAGGAGGAGGAAAAGCCCATCTCAATGTGCATTACTGAGCTGACCACAACTGTGGGTGGTCCTGCTATCCTTGCTGAATTCACTTCAGAATTGTTTACATGAAGAACAGAAAAGAAAAGTATTCATCTATAGGTTTCTGCTCATTCGTGAAGGGCTACCCCCATGAAGTGTTCATTCTCTCACCCTTGCAGATGTATGCATAGGTCCAAGGGGCTGAGTATACCCCCATGGAATCCAACACAACCATAGCAGAATAGTCCTGAGGCAGAAACATTAGATCAGCTGAGACAAAGTTGTATCAGGTTATACGTCCATACGACCATTGCCACAGCAACAACTGGAGTAAAAAGGTAGGTCATGAGGATATAAACAAGGGGGGAGTGGGGTCAGACACAAGAGGTGAGCAACACTGCTGATTTCCTATCCCTTTTAAACATCATTTTAATTATATTTTCAAATATATGCTGTATTTAATAAAGCTTCAGATGAACTATTTTAAAAAATAAATTATTTCTCTCACTATGCACTAAAAAAAGCAAATATATCTTAAAAACATTATGATAATCTTACTAGAGTCCAGCACCACCAGTTTCATTTGGTATTTCATTTTAGTAGTGTAAGTATCAATGCATTTACTCTTAACATAATTGTGCATGATATTATGGCAAAAGCAATTAGTTTAAAGTATAATCCCAAATCCTTATTGGATGTGGCTGTGTTTGTTTGTGATTCACAAGACTCTTTCAACAGATGATTATTTCTCTACAATATTTCTGTTAGTACAAAAGGCAGGCTTAAACTTACCATGGACAGCAAGGAGGTAGTTTATGCCAATAATGAAAAGCAAGTAGAACTATACAAAATGGAATGGACTGCTTTATGGAATAGAAAGATCCATATCCATTCAATGAATTACGGTATTACGGCATATCGAGTGAAGGAAATGCACACATAGCGAAATAAACCATAACTGACAGGAAAACGCCATCACAGGTGAGTGCTAATTGCCAGGAGCAGAGAGAGAAGTGCCAAGGAATTAGGTATGCTTGAGGAATTAGAAAACCCTTCATGGATGATGACCAGAATACAAGCTACTCTCACATGACCATCTCCTTCCTCCTCAGAACTCCTGGAAGGTGATGGGCCACAAGAGATGCCCTTGCTCTTATAGGAATCTTCAGGATTTAGCTTTGGCTAGTATTTTCAGTGCCCCATATTAACTTCAATTCCCCCTTATTTGACTCATAGTTTCTCCCCCCCAAAAACTCTTCCCATTTTAGATTATTTCATATCAGGTTTATGTATCATCCAACCTCAACTGTTCTAAAGCTATATTTGCGCTAAAGCTTTTGAAATTGTGCTTCGGTGAACATTTTTAAAGACTTGAGGCCATTCTTTTCGCTCAGTTACTCCAACTCTCTCTCAATATCCAGAGCTGCTTAAAAATCCTGCTACTCTACGCCAAGCTAACGTTCACAAAGGCCACTCTACCCCAATGTGTGGAGAGTTTTCTCTACCTTGATTGTGACTCCTGCCCTTTCTTGCTGAGGATGCTTATCAGTGACATCAATTAGGAAGGTGAGAATGTCATACAAATACACGTGTATGAGCACAATTTATCAAAAACTGACCACTAGTTCTGCTTTGTGCTTTCCTTGTGCCGATGCATTGATATCACATTGAATGAGAATTTCTCAGTAACATGTTATATTTTTCTTAATTCAAATCATATTGCCTATTTTTATGAGAGCCTTGAATACTTTTAGAGATAGGTGGCAACAAATAGGTGGCATTTTTCTTCTGTTTTATAGTCTTTTTTTTCCCATTTCCTCCATTAGAATTTCTTACATGAATGTATGAAATAAACGACTCTGAAACCGAGCAAAAACCTACAGGGACCCCCAAGTACAAAGGCCCCTCCACATCCCCTGCCTCTTGTTTGTAGAAAAGTTGAAATCTCCCAGGCCCCCCTGAGTCACAAAGAGCAGGTTCAAGCAGTTAAAGATTAGGACAATAGGGTCACAGACTCAGTGTCGGATGCACATTCCTGAGTCTTCTTACAGATACTATAATTGCCACCAGGGGAAAAAGCTAACTGATGACCAGACTGTAGCCATGACATAAGTTGCTCCATCTTGAGCACTACTGAGTCTATAGCTAACACAATTCCAAGAACTGGCCTCAAGAGAATGGGATTAACACTATTGCTCATAATCTGTATCTTTGTGGGCATCAAAATAATTGTAGCTTGCTCTGCCCATATATGTAAGCGGGAAACTGAAACTGTCAGCAAAGAGATGCTACAGACCCATGTCGACATCTTCCACTCTAAGAATATGATGCCCATGTGAGCATGAAGAAGTTACAGAAGACTGCTCTTCACCCCTAATCTCATGGAAACAGAATGATGTCTGACAAGTGAGGATTTGTAAGCAGCTTTTTTCCTGTCTATTTCTGTTCCACTTAAACCTTAATTATAAAAATGAGATCACTAGGTAACATTTAACCTAACTCCTGACTTCGGCTCTACTGAATGTACACAATGCCTTGCCTAACCTGTTGATTCCTTTCCTGGATTAAAAGGGGTAAGAATAAAGAATTAAGTAGTTAAAAGAATGACTGACTCTCTACACCCAGCTTCCCCCTTAGAAAATCTGCAGGCAGACCACACAGGCAAGATAGCATCCAAAGGAAAATCACAAGTCAGCAGGTCTGCACACAATGGAAAAATGAAGTATCTGATCTTCTGCCTCAAAGACTAACAGATTGTTTCCCCCTTTTTCCCCTTAAAAGTTGTCATGGTTGAGCATCTTTGGAGTTGGTTTTTGGGGACATGAGTCAAACCTGAGTTCAGTAACAACTCTAATGGTGAAGGCAGATGTAGGATATCAAGTGATAATTCATGTTTTTATAGGGAACACGAGTTAAACACTGGGAAGGCTATGTACGATGGTCCATGATATATTGTCAGTAATTCAGGAACCATCTATAGGATGTGGTGGTTGTTTTGTTTTATACTCCTCTCATTGAAAGGTAGCGTCTGTGTTCCCTCCCCTTGAACTGGAGATCTGTGAAAACTTGAAAAATATAGCAAAAGCAACACCGCATCTGTTTCTGAGCCCAGGTTTTATGAAACTGGCAGCTTTCACTTCCTGTCTCTTGGCATACTTGCTCTTGGAACCCAGCCACCATGCTGTGACGAACTATAAACTGCCCATGGAAAGGTCCAGGTAAACAGGAACCAGAACCCCAGTCCACAGGACTGATTGAGTTCCCAGACAGTGGCCTGTACCAACTTGCTAGCCATGAGACAAGAGCCAGCAAAATGGATAAAAATGGACCTGCTATCCTCCATACAAGCAGCCCCAGCTGATATCCAGTAAAGATGAGCTGCCCCCTTGCAAGTTCTGCCCAAATTGCAGACCCATTAAGAAAAAAGGGGGCGGCAACATTGTTGTTTCAAGCCACCAAATTTGGGGGTGATTGGGTAACCCCTTAATAAACTCTTAAACGCTGCACAAAATTTTAAAGAATTAAAATTAACAAATACATATACATTTGATGGCCATATGTCAGATATATTTACATATATCAGTTTAAGAGATGTTCATGTGTTCTCGTTATAAATAAGACGGTCACCAAAAGGTTAAGAGATTTGCCCCAAATTAAGAATGTAATGAGGAAAGTCATCAAGATTAAAATACAATCCTCCAGCCTTATACTTTGATGTTTTGCCGATAAGTTGTGCCCCTCTGCAAATGTTTGAAAGGTATTTATTTTCTAAGGCAGGTCTGCACTTAATTGGCATTCTTCAAAAGATAATTCCAGCACTAATCAGGGCAAAGGAAACTAACATCATGCAGAAGTCAAATGCATGTCCCAAACATAAACATTTTAATATCAAAGTTCCTTTTCTAAGCCTTAAGAGTAGTATTTATGAATAATTGGCAACAGCACTCTATCCAAACATCTGGGCAGTACAGTCAATTATACCATTAAGCAAGGAGAACAGAATAGCGTCAACTCCAGCAATAACAACAACAACAAAATAGCCAGCCAAATTAAATGTTAAAGGTTAGCAAAAATGTCAGATGATAGGCTCTGATTGTATGCAACTCGAGAATCCACTGATCCATCTGTAAAAATAAATTTAAAAACGTATACCCACCTACCATTCCAGAAAATATCATGTGATGTTTCCACTTTTAATTTACTGAGAAGGGACCCTATGTAACTGGTATTTCCTACACTGCTTGCATATCATTAACACTCAGTAAATATATAACAACAAAATCAAAGAATAAAATACCACGTGGAAGAGGTTAGACAAACCTGGGAAAGCCAAGCGCACAAAGGAGAAAATGTAAGCAGACTATCAATCTTGTTTATATACTCAACGAAAATACTGGAAGCACTGCTCAGGACTCCCTTCCACACCAAGCCAATGAAACAGAAAACCTTTTGTCCTTCTGCCTAGCAAAATAAAATAAATATTTCCTTCTCCTGTCCCAGTGTTTTGGGCCAGATGAATCAGATGAATATATAAATCTAAATCACTGTTCGTGTTTCTGGCTTTCCTAGCCAAACAATCTCAGCAGCCAATAGACAATGTCCAGGCCTGGATGGAAGACATTTTTTTTATATCAAATTTCCCTCTAAAAACAACTTCTATAACTAAAATGACAGATGTCTTTTCTGGGGATGTTCTCAGCTTTGATTTCTCTGGCCTTAGCACAATTGTGTCTTCTAAGAGTAGTTCAGAATACGCTTTAAGGATATGTTGATGAAGCTTCTCCCATAAATTTTAACTACTAGATGTAAAACACCCATTATAGATTATACCAGATACTCCATGGATTTGTAATAATACAGTGGTTCACAATTCAGGATTGGGAGTTGGAGAGACCTTGGTTTGAATCCCAACTCTATCTTCTATTAGCACTATGACACTGGGCAAGATACTAAACCTCTCCAATCTGACCTGCTTTTACAAGGAGTAAATTGGATTAAGTACGAAAAAAATTTTGAGGATTTTTAAAATTTGCCCATGGATGAAGAAACAGCCCAATTAGCAATAAAACTTACTGTTGTCTGTCTCCAAAGCCCCACTGTATCTACTGCACAATACCATTTCTAAAAACATGTATGAAATGCGTACTGCAGTACATGGCACAGAGCTATTATTCTATGCAGGAATTTTTTTAAACCAGCATTTAAATATATTGTCATTGCAAAACTTCATGCATATGATCACATTTTCTGGAAAATACAGCAACATTGCTATAAGTGCTTCTCATGAGAAAACATCCCCTCATAACAATTGTTGGAAGACAATTCTCCACAAGGCCTTTACATCTCTGAATGCCTTGCAAGCGAGGTACTAACTGTCCTTTGTTCTGGACTTCCAAGGATATCTGATTGAAAAATAGCCTTGGAAGACAGATAATTTCCCCCTCAGGACCAAAGGAGAGTAGGTTTGCTCCCTTGGCAGACAGAAATAGTATCTTTCTCCAGAGCAACTGTCCAAAATAGAAGATGCAGATTCCCTGCAGGGTTCCTCTCCTGCAGTGCAGTCCATTATGTTTGCAGGGATCTTCGGACTCTCTTCACAGCACCTGGTAGGAAAGGAGGCTGGAAAACTGGTGTAAAAATGCTTATACTCTGTTACTACTATGAATAATAGCATTATCTCTGACCCAGGATGCTGGTTTGTTCTACCAGCATCCATGAAACTCTATTAGGCTGACTTGTCAGTCTGCAAGTACAGTAAAATCTCAGACTATTCACAGCTCTTGACAACAACCTACATGTTTAATATAATGCTCAAATTTTCACATTGAACTTCTAGGTAATGATAGCAGAGTTAAGCTGGACCACAGATTTCCTCCTCATAAAACTAATGAAATTAATAAAAAGTAGCAGCAATAGGTATACCCCAAACTCAAAAGATCTCAAAGAGTGGTATGTCGAATGGAGAATAGAAAATTCTGGCTCTGTGTGACTGCTAATCTCACTAGCAACCTTTAGAGAGGGTATTGGTGAAAGAAGAGAAAACTCTATTATTCTCAATCTTAAAAGAAACCTGTCATGGGAGAAAGATGGAAACCCCCCAAAATGTCAAGAAAAAACTACTACAATCGCTATAGGATATTCATGTTTGCAGTGAACACTAGCAGGATTCATCATTTCTATGACTGGTATAGGTTGGATTGTCTCCCCCAATAAGATGTGTTAAAGGATTAGCCCCCTGTACTTCAGGATGTGACTTTATTTGGAAATTGGGTAGCTTCAGAGGTAATTAGTTAAAATGACGTCATACTGGAGCAGAGTGGGCTCCTAATCCAATATGACTGATGTCCTTATGAGAAGATAAACAGACAGGAAGACAGCCATGTGACAATGGCCACAAGCATAGGAGAGATGAATCTACAAGCCTAGGAACACAAGGATTATTAGCCACCACCAGAAGCTAGGAAGAGTCCAGGAAGGGTTCTACCTAAAGTCTCAGAGGAAGCATGACCCTGCTGACCCTTCATTTTAGACTTTTGTTCTCCAGAACTTTGAGAGTTTTTTTTTTTTTACATGTTCAGATTGTGGTGCTTTGCTATGGCAATCTAGGGAACTGACGTGATGACCACAGTAGAGGAACAACCTATATCTTGGGGACAACAACCTATATCTTGGGACTACACCCATGAGCACAGCATATACAAAGCCACATAAAGGCCAAACTGAACTTCAACAGTCCCCCACCTACCATGCCCAGCCACTCCATCCTACCACCACCCCAACAAGACAGAAGGGGTATAGGACAAAGTGTGCTGTTCTGCAAATCAGAAAAATAGGTCTTAGGTTAATCTCTCATTCCTCACATCCAATCCATCATCAAATCCTCCTTCCATCCAAATACATTCAGAACCCTCCACCCCTCACCAACACCACCACAATCACCTCTCCCACTTCCACAACTATCTCCCAACTGCATTCTTGCAGCAGCTTTTTAACTGATCTCTCGTGTCCTTATACTCTATCTCTTCCGTTGCAAAAAGAGCAATCCTATTAAATATAAATTGGATCGTGTCACTCTGCTCAAAATCCTTCAATGGCCTCCCATCTTTCTTAGCATAAAAACCTAAGTCCTTACAAGAACCACAGGGTCCCACATAATCAGCCATCTGCTACTCTTCGACGTTCCCTCCTACTGTTCTTCCCCTACACTGGCTTACTTCGATGACCTTCAAACATGCCAAGCTTCCTGGTGTGTTCCTCTGCCCAGAACACACTTCCTCCAAACAGGTAACTTTGTGGCTTATTCCCTCACATTCTATAGATCTCTGGTCAAAAGATCCTTTATCAAAGTTGCCTCCCTTAATCACTAAAAAATGGTAAATCTCTCTTCCCTACGTTTCCTTACCCTGCTTTATTTTTCTTAATATGTCTTTATATGTCTATATCTAGAGATATATTGACTTACTGGTTTATTGTTACATATTTATTGGTTTTTTATCTGGTTTCTCCTACTAGATTGTAAGCCCCTTGAGGTCAGGGACTTTGCCTGTTTTGTTCATTATTATATCCTCAATGCCTAGAACAGTGCCTGGAACATAATACCTGTTGAACAAATATTTGTTGTTAAGTAGGTGAAGATCAGTTCCGTGTACTATCTAGTGGTTATCTTTGTAAGAGTAACTAGGAGGTCTGGACAGATGTCCCACATGGGCCGAGTAAGATGAAATGTGCTGTGCGTAAAAAATAAAAATAAAGGAAGGAATACAGCCTATAGTCCTCAGAAGAGGGATGGCAAAAGAGAGAATGTATGTCCTATTTACTCTGACTCATGATTTTTAATATACATTTGTTTAAGTAACTGTGTTTTATGAATATCACACATTCTAGCAATAGTCAGGTCAAAATGGAAATTTATGTTTCCCTTCCTATAGTCTATAATATCACTCTTTTTCTCACTCAAAACAACCAATATTTGTAATAATTCACTCATTCATAATCCCATTCAGTAATATGGAAAAATTCATCTTCAAAATAATTGATCCTATAGACAATGTCACAAAAAACAATTTCAATATCTAAAATGAATGCAAATTTAGCAAGTAGCTTTCTTTCAAATTTGATGTTTTACTCAAACATAGGTATATATTCACAGTAATTATTAATATGCCTAGTGTGTTCATTAACCCTCACCAATACATTTTTCTCAGAGTCAAATTTACCTTTTTTAACTTTCATGCTCTAACTATGCATAAACTGAAACAACTGCGCTAATATTTTACAGTTCCTTCTAATTTTCATTACCCCCACAAGAATGTATAATACCCCTCAAAAATAATTTTAACAGGCATATAAGTTAGGGAGTAGAATTTACAATGACGTTCTTCAAACTAAATTCTAAAAGTTTTTGAAAAGAGTAAAATATTCTTCAAAGCAATGATTCCACACCTTGAAATTACACAAACATAGAATTCCAATGTATGGCTAAACTAACACATGGCCAATGGGTATGCTCTCCACTGTGTGAAATCCTATTGCCCAAAGTTAATGTATAAACTTGTCAAATACAGTAATGAGCCAGACACAACAGTGTACATCACAAGCCTAGCAAGGCATTTACAAGTATATAAACCGTTGGGATAAATTATTTCCTTGACTTCTTGGATTACAATGTTATTGGAACTTGGCATTTGGGGGAATTGGAACTTAATGAACTTTAGATGAACTGGGATATGGGCGGTTGACTCTAATGAATCACTGTGACAGAGGCTTCTTTCCTCCCCACCCCCTTTTTTTTTTTTAATAGGAAAGTGAGCTGGGTGAGAGTCACAGTTTATTTCCATCAAAAGCTCAAAGAGGATTTGCAAGCCTTTGTTTTGATGAATAGCTAAAAGGGTTCACTGGCTGAACACTAGATATCCAAACGTTTGCCAAGCATCTAGAAAATAGAACCTTCCACTGTGTTTTACAAAATACACTTGGAAGCAATTTAGAGTACAACGATTCTCCAAAACAGTTCATCAGTCACAAGCAACCTAACTTCCCACTGGCACACTTTCAACATCAACCCAGGGAACTGCCCTTCAGTTCTCAGGCATGAGAAGGTTTTGCTTGAATTTCTAAGAAAGGAATTCCAAGGCAAAATAAAAATGATGCAATTACACAATTCTGGACCTCAAACCAAAAGATAAGAATTCTGACATCAACTGACCCCCCCTGAGAAGAATTTCACTTATAAGTGATGATTTCTGTGTACCCAATGTCTGACTCAGAGTATCACACTTCTTAACAAAGGAGACAAATTTTATTCTACCACATACTCAGTTTTCCCTCCTTTTCTCCTTTCCCTCTTCCTACCAGCACCACAGCTGTATGTAAGTTTGCATACCTATCCATTTGCCTTTGAATTATGGGGTAACAGAGGTACCATTTAAGTCCCTAGAGCAGGCACAAAAACCACTACTAACCATATAAGCAATTAATCTGAGTGTAAGTCGCATAATATCCTGAATATACATAGGGAACTAAAAAAAAAAGATCAAGAGGAACATCTTCCTTATGCAATTTTTTTTACTCTGCTCTACTCCAGATCAAAGAACGATGCTTATTAACGACTGAGATATTATGTAGTTTAAAGTAACATGATGATCTGGTGGACATGCTCCAGGCAGAGCCCAGCACATTTGAATTCAGCATGGCCGAAACAAGGTCTACCTGGCAGTTACAATGCCTCTAGTTTCATTTCCCCCGAAAGGCTTTTCAGAGGCTGACCCTACCAATTTATACTACCATTCTCAATCGTACACATCATTAGGTTAGCAGCCTCTTAAACACAAGCAGGCTAAAGTCTACCACTGATTTCTGAATTTTCTCTGCTTTCTTTCTGACTTAGCAGCTCAGACTACAGGAGAGATAGACCCAGATAGGCCACTGCTCTAAATGATGTTGGTGCCGTCACACAAATATTTGCTCTCCTTGTGGAGATGGAGATCAAAAGATAGAGAGGGGTGGGCTGGCTGGTGACTAGGAGGCTGTAACTTCTATATCCTTTCGTCATATCACCAGTCATTCTAGTTACTTACGAGTTGCTCTCCCTAACAGACTGTACCAGTTCTGGAGCCAGACCATCTGGGTTGGAAACCAGCTTCACCACTCTCGGTCAAGTCACTTGTCCTCTCTGTAACTCAGTTTCCACATCTGTAACATGGGCATAATACTTACTAACCTCATGGGATTGTTGTTCTATAAGAACTGATTCAGTTATTCATTACAGATCTATCAAATACTTGATGGTGGTGGTGATGTTGAAAAGGACCAAATCTTTGTGTCTATACTCTCGAAGACTCACCCAGCGTTTAACCCATAAGAGAGACTTGAAAAGTATGCTAATTGTGTAGCCTTGGGCAAGACATTTAAATTCTGAGCTGTAGGAAAGGAAAACATGGTAGAGATGCAGGAGAGAAAGCACAAATGAAACAAGATTGGCAAGTATCAGTAATTCTTAAATCTGGATTTCATGGGGTTCCTTTACACTATTTTCCTTATTCTTGTGTATCTTTGAATATTACTGTAGTAAAATCTAAACAAAAAATTTTACCTGAGCCTCATTTCTTTCACCTGGAAAACGATACATTGTCCTTGTTGGTTATCTATTCTATATATAGTGGTGTATATATGTTAAACCCAAATTCCTAATTTATCCCTCCCTCCACCCCCATTTCCCCTTTGGTAACCATAAGTTTGTTTTCTATGTCTATGAGTCTCTTTCTGTTTTGGAAATAAGTTCATTTGTTTTTTTTGTTTGTTTTTTAAGATTCCACATATAAGCAGTATCATATGATACTTGTCTTTCTCTGACTTATATCACTTGGTATGATATTCTCTAGGTCCTTCCATGTTGCTGCAAATGGCATTATTTCATTCTTTTTATGGCTGAGTAGTATTCCATTGTGTATATATAACACATCTTTATCCATTCAGCTGTTGATGGACACTTAGGTTGCTTCCATGCCTTGGCTATTGTAAATAGTGCTGCTATGAACACTGGGCTGCATGTGTCTTTTCGATCTTACACTCATTCTAAGTTGGCTGCCACACTCATAAATGCTACTCTCCACCTCAGGTCACTCATGACCTCACTGCCTATTAAATGTTAGTAATACAACATTTTAGTCTTAGAGTTTTACTATCCTATTTCACATCTCCACATCATTCTACACTGATGTCCCCTCTTTCCTTTCTAAAGCCATCTTTTCCCTGACATCACACTATTCTGGTTACTTCTTCATGTTCTGGCCTCACCTTTGCAGGCTCATCCACCACTCACTGCCTTTAGAGGTTATTATCTGGCCATGCTCAGTTCTACCCCTTTCTTTCACCATTATATGCTCTCTTCCTAGATTCACCAGTATTCCCTAAGTTGACATTTCTCACCCAGAACTCTTCTCTGAATTTCACAACTACATAAGCACCTATTTGACATCTCTAAGATGTCACAGTTATTTTGTAATATATAAAAAACTGTATTCATCATCCTGCCCTCAACCCAACTTGCCTCCTGTGTTCCCTACAAGACCTAGTTCTACATGCCAAAAAAGAAAGTTTCCCTGACATCTCCTTTTCATTGATTTCTTCATTTCATATACATGCATCTGTACTTGTACACATGTGTATGTGCGTGCGTGAGAGAAAAAGCCTCCTAGGAGCACTGATGGATAGTTGAGTTCCTATTTGAAGTTTTTGGTAATTGAAGTGAAATCAGTCAACAGAGTATGTGATTTGCTCTAGAAACAATAAACTGCTCAGAGCAGGTACAGAGGTCAAACAGTTGAGTTTAACGGGAGGTTAGGCTTTGCAAGATGAGTATCATGCAAGAAGAAAAGGGCAAGGGATTGGAGAATTTAAAGAGAGTAACTATAATGCTGGATCATAAAATCTATGTTGAGTAGTAGAGAATATAAAAGGGAATAAGGATTGATAGAAATAATGGTGAAATCAATGGATTAGAGGTGAAATCAATGGATTAGAGGTGAAATCAATGGATTAGAGGTCTCCATGGAGTCAAAGAAAATGAATGGAACAGGTTAGAGATCATCAATGAAATGCTTAAAATTGAGAGCTTGAGAGGCCAAGTTTTGAGGAAGGAGAAGAAATATGTTAAAGTCATTGTTAACCATGATAGGGGAGAAAGGCATCACCAAATCAAATTCATTCGTTTTTACCACAGCACCCCAGGATATGTTACCATATATGGAAATGTCCAATAATATTAATACCAGATTATTATAATATACATAATTTTTATATTTACTTCTAAGGGCAGGACCAAAGTTATTTCTAAATTACCTATAGCAATATTTTTCTTAGAATAAAAAATAAGTATACCTACTGAGGATAATATCAATGTTCATTGGAGTCATAAAAAATAAATAAAATTAAAATGAACATTACAAGAAAACAGCTATAATATACACATTAGTAAAATTCTGCACATGTAAAAAGTCTGGGAGAAATATCTAAAAATATAAATTGAAAAAATTATATTCCTGTAGTAATAGCTTAAAAGGTAAATGTGGATAAACAACATAATCCTCAATATGTTTTATTCTGCAGAAATACCTTATAGGGACTTCCCTGGTGGCACAGTGGTTAGGAATCCACCTGCGAATGTAGGGGACACAGGTTCGAGCCCTGGTCAGGGAAGATCCCACATGTCATGGAGCAACAAAGCCCATGAGCCACAACTACTGAGCCCGAGAGCCACAACTACTGAGCCCATGCGCCTAGAGCCCATGCTCTGCAACAAGAGAAGCCAACACTATGAGAAGCCCGAGCACTGCAACTAGAGAAAGCCCGCGTGAAGCAACAAAGACCCAATGCAGCCAAAAATAAATAAATAAATAAATACATTTATGTGGGGGAAAAAACTTTTAAAAAATACCTTATACATGGCATTGTAAAATAATGACACCTTATCTAAGGTTAAAAAAAATGCAAGAATTTGCGTTGGTAGTAAATAGCTATGGCATGGGAGATGCAATTTAGTGCCTCTCATAAGGCAATAGAAACAATTATGTTTACATTACGTTTCTTCTTTAACCAAAAATATCTGAGTTGGCAAATGAACGAATCATGTAGTAGAAACTCTATGACAAAGTTGGCTAAGACATTCTGGCAGATTGTAAAGATATTCCAACTACTCATAATTGTATGATTTCTGGTCAAGTACTGCAATTAACACTTTTATTTTAAAAAAAGAATATTTTAGAAATAAATGTTTTGTTGTATATAGTGAACAGTAATATTTCAAAACAATTTTTAAAAACCACAATGTGTCCTGATCACCTCTAAAGTACATTTAGCTCTCTTATGAATACAGTTCTATAATTCAGTTATGTTAAGATTTCATACATTTTTCAAAATTCCCTAAATTAGTGTTATTAGAGTGAGATTCAGCACTACTGTCTAAATTACTCAGCATAGCACCTACCAAAACCAGCAGTATAAATATGATTTCTTAGTAATGATATAAAAAATTTAAGCCTATGACCTGCAGACAAAATGATCAGTTTTAAATGTCTACAGAAATGCTTCTAAAGAAAAGGAACTGTTCAGTTACCTTATAAGCATATCCTTTTAAGTAGAATTATCCTTTTAAATTGCCAGACCTGGATGATAAAATATGCCAGGGCAAGTTCCACCTGTACAGATAAACTCTTCAAAATACAGGTTTTGCAGTGCTTTAAAAATTTTTTATTTCAATGTAACTGACAGACCAAGAACAGATTCGAAATCCAAAGATATGAGAACCATATCTTATCACCACTTCCCTTGAAGTTTAATCACAGAAACAGCACTGAGAGCACACAGATTGGTCTTTCCTATTTTTGAGACTACATGGGAAAAGGCATTTTTCTAAGGTAACTAAAGTCCAATCACAACATTTTTTCATTTAAACTCAACATCTCAAATTGCAACCTGGAGGAGAGTCACAAAACTGATATAATGCCTGTAAGCCTCATACTTCAAGGAGATGGGCCAGAATGTCCAAATTAAAGAAAGAGTGATATTTCCCAGATATCATAAGGCCCTTGCCTGAACAGAAAGGAAAGCCTTAAAATGCAAACGATACTTTGTGAGATTGTTTTAAGCACCAGAAAGTGTATTGGGGGAGGAAACTGCAGAGATTATAGAAACGAAAAAATAACTAAAGCGGTTTCTCTTCAGATGTCAGGTGTTAAAAGCGCTACTGATACAGTATCAATCGTTCAAAAAATTTTTTAATATTTCCTAAATTTTTAAACATAAAACTTAGAGAAAAATAGCATTTCAAAAGTGGAAGTCATACTTTTCCAACCTTTCCATTGTTTGGCTACTCGTTACCAGAGAACAGGTTGGAAACAAGTTAGATCTCAAACCAGGTAAGCTTTGCTACTTACTCCTAGTTTCCAAGAATGTTTTAGGGGTGGTGGGCAGGTGTGTCATAGAAAGGATGGCTTATGGTAGAAAAGTGACTAGATGAAAGTAGAGAGGTACTTATGATTCTGGTCTACACCTTCCTGTCCAAATACCATAGAAATATTGTCTTGAATTCTAGTCATCTGATATTTAAGGAATAAAAAGGTAGACACCCTAACTAGATAACACACGTGTACTATGGGGCTAGCAGGTCCTAACCACAAGGCAGTACCATTGTGTAACTATCACCAAGTATTGTAATAAAAGGCTTTGACTAAGTAATAATTTTAATTACAGTTAAATGTCTTTAATTCTGTTATTTTTAGATGTTCAAGCTAACTCCCCTAAAACAACATATGGAAGTAGAGAAGGGGCTAGATGTGAATAAAGCTTGCAAACACACTTGATTCACATTTGAGTCACACTGAACACTAATTCTTTGTGAAGAGATTCTCTTGATTTGTAATTTTTTTTCTTTTTAACAGTGTGTGGTCTGCATTTATTTCTAATTGTATAGATGACTGCAATGTGACATTAAAATAGATGTTTCAGCTGACACTCAAAAACAGCGTTTCTCAGTGGAGATACCATTGATATTTGAGGTGCAATAATGCTTCAGACTTGGTCTACGAAATCCAGCCTCAACATCTCTGAACTGGAGCAGAGACCACAGGGATGGGATACCAGAGAACTGGGCTTTCAAAGGAAAAGCAATGGACCAACACATCACTTCCTGTTCCCTCTCATTCCTCCAAATCCCCCACTGTGCCCTCAGGCCACTGCTGATCTACCTTCTGTCACTATAGATTAGTTTACATTTTTTGAGAATTTTATATAAATTAAATCATATAGTGCATAATATTTTTTATCTGGCTTCATCCACTCAACATAATTATTTTGAGACAAATCAGTGTTGTCGTGTGTAATAAGAGTTCATTCTATTTTTCTACTGACTAGTATTCCATTGTATGAATATACCATGATTTGTTTATCCGTTCATGAGCTATAGACATTTGGGTTGTTTCCAGTTTTTGGTTATTACAGAAAAAGCTGCTATGCTATGAACATACACTTACAAGTCTTTGTACGGATGTATGTGTTCTTTTCTCTTGGGTAAATAGCCAGAAGCAGAATGCACAGGTTATATGGCAGGTGTATTTTAATTCTGTAAGAAGCTGCCAGTTTTCCAAAGTAGTTGTAATATTTTACATTCCTATCAGCAGTTTATGAGAGTTCCAGTTCCTTCACACTCTGCGAACATTTGCTAGTCAGTCTTTCTAATTTTATCCATTCTATTAGATACCCAGTGGTATCCCATTGAGACAATTTGCATTGCCCTAAGCACTAATTATGATAAGTATCTTTTCATGTATCTGTATACTATCTGTATAGTTAGTTTTATCCAATCTTACAACCCTTGCCTTTTACTGGGATAATATTCCACACTACTGAGGCAAGACCCTCTGAGTACTCTACTCAGGGCTCCATAATTGTAAAGTTTTCCAGTCTAGCTGATGAGACAGGCACTATTTTGACCTTGATTGCCACATAACTGCCCCAGCTAATCCCTTCAAATGGTTTATTCCCTCAACTCAGGTTTGTTGGTTTCTCACATGATGAGCTAGTCAATACTCTGCTAAACACTTACAATAATCTTCTTGCAGATCAAGGATTCTTTCTTTGTACAAGGCTTTTACAACTCTTTTCCAGGACTCTGCCCCATGGACTCAAGCTGATTTGGTCACCTTGAATTCTCAGTTATATTTCTTCAATTCAGGGAGTCAACTGGATTCTACCTGAGTTCCCCCACTCTGCACTACAGCCTAGGAATTTTCTCAAGGCTACTGCAACAATCATAGGGCTCAACTAATTTGTTTTCTGTCCATCATCACTGTCTCTCCATGCCTGATGCTCAATGCCTTCAAAACTGTTTCATATATTTTGTCTAGTTTTGTTTGTTTCAGGAGTTAAAGCAAATCCAATAGACACAAGACATATTTAATTTTAGAAATTTATGACTTAAGTGATGGTAGGACTTTCTATTTCTTAAGAGTCATCAGATAAGGGCTCCCAGGGTTTTCAGTCAGGGCAGAGGACAAGTCAGACCCACCAAATAAACGTGGAGGGACCATTAGAGAAAAAAAAGAGAAAGAATTACCTTTTCATTATATCCCACAAATTGTTTCTGTTCATTGTACTAGTTATTCAACTACTAGAAAAACTTAGATGACTCTATGTATGGGATTCACTCATTCATGCAATCCTTTACTGCTATTAAGTATAACTGCAACCTCCCTCTATTCAATGATAATTGTGAAACTTTCTCATAGAATGAGGCATTTACTTTGTCCTTGTAAAGTTTACCAGTCAACATTTCCTGCCCATCAGCTGCCAGTGGAACTTAAAGGAAACCTGTTACACCCTGGTCATATTTACTGCTCACACAAAAGGATTTGACAATGGAATCAGGCTTCACCCTGCAAGTTGTTTTTGCAGGGTCACAGATAGAAGAATCTTTACAATATCACCAAATTGGATTCTACTGCTCCACACACTGTGTTTGATATTCCTCTGACATAAACCTACCCTGGTCTATGTCTTTGACTCCATGGAAACACTAAGTAAAAGCTTTCAGTCAAGAACTTTTTTGTACTGCAGCAATAAAAATGCTTCCAAAGGCAAGCAAAACATTGACTGGTGGGCTCATTATTGTATAAAAAGGAACCCTTGAGTCCTTTCCTTGTTTCAAGATTTTTAGAATTTTTATTTCACTTGAAGCAGCCTAAAAATGTTTAAACACTTGATGCTTCAGTTAAGATGTCTATTAAGTATCTATTTAGTGATGGGCACTATACAGTGCACTGAGAATATAGAAGTGAAATAAATCCATTCTGCCTTTAAGATGCTTGTGGTCTGGAATGGGTCTCAGGGTTATATAGGCAAATAAGTGCAAAATTATAAAAATTTGTTTTGTTTCCATAAAAGGTCATATCCAAGATGAGCTATTACAGAATTTTTAAAGTATAAAATAATCAAGTTTTTAAAAGTCACAGAGATAGAGCTTACTTGTTATCACTCCTCTTAAACTCTACCAAGCAAATTTTCAAGTCTTACACAGGAAAGTGTTATCAGCCCACAGGGTTGGCAAACTATGACCCAGGGGTCAAATCCCACCTGCCTCCTGTTTTTAAATAAAGATTTATTGGACACAACCATGCTCATCATTTACATATTGTTTAAGGCTGTGTCATCCTACCACATCAAAGTTGAGTAGCTGCAACGGAGGTCACATGGTCCCCTACACTAAACATACTTACTACTGACGCTTTATAGGAAAAGTTTGCTAACTCCTACATCAGATGATTAACTCATCAGACCTGTATCTAAACAAAGAGCTCTACCTAAACAAAGATTAATACTTGGCTGCTTTGAAATCTGTATTAAAGGAAATGAAACAACCCATGAGCCAATTTTATGTTCAACAGTGGCTTTCCTTCCACTTAGCCCATCCTATCTGTTTTGTTTGCTTGTGTAATACCTGCACCCACAGTGGAGGTGGTGAACACTTGACCATTAAACTCTTCATTATAGTCCTCTACATGTTTCTTTATATGCCACCCCTTCCCTCAAAAGCCCAAGTATTTCAAGGTTCTTAGAATCATCATAATGCAAAAGACTCAGTGAAAACCGTGACTCCAATCCCACCTGCCACGTGCCTCTCCAAATAAATGAATCTCAGTAAATCGTTTTCTTTGCATTACCCTGTTTTGGTAAATGTCATTAAAAAGTATCAGCTGGGACTTCCCTGCTGGCGCAGGGAAGAATCCGCCTGCCAGTGGAGGGGACACGGGTTCGAGCCCTGGTCCAGGAAGATCCCACATGCCGCGGAGCTACTAAGCCCGTGTGCCACAACTACTGAGCCTGCGCTCTAGAGCCCACGAGCCACAACTACTAAGCCTGCGTGCCACAACTACTGAGCCTGCGCCCTAGAGCCCACGAGCCACAACTACTAAGCCTGCGTGCCACAACTACTGCAGCCCGTGTGCCTAGAGCCTGTGCTCCGCAACAAAGAGAAGTCACCACAATGAGAAGCCCACACACTGCAACAAAGAGTAGCCCCTGCTCACCACAACTAGAGAAAGTCCCGTACACAGCAATGAAGACCCAACGCAGCCAAAAAATAAATTAAAAAAAAAAAAAGTATCAGCTATTTCTAATACTATTTTCTTGAGAGGTTTTCTTAGAGTCTTTTTATAAGAAGGGAATTAGTCCCTCAATATCAATTTCTCACATTCTGCTTTTCTAATTTCACCTTTTGCCAATAACACAGGTGTTCTCATTTGTTTACAAATACTTCTTTGAGATACCAAACAACTTACCATGACACAGCAGATTTCTTAACGCCATTTACTTTGGAATTGCTTGCATGAGGTAGAGCTGCCTTAAAATATTATCAATTACTCCCAAATCATTAGGCAACTCAAGCTACAATAACTTACAGTATCAAAAAAAATCTAAAGAAGTTCAAAAGAAAATAGTTAACTATAAATAAACTTCCTTAAAAAACAAGAAGTCAGTGTTAACAGGTGTTCCTCTTAAAAGTATAATAGAGAAAAAGTTTTTATATATTTCTGTACGGACAGGTTGAAATTGGTAGTTGTCGTAGTTAGTATGGGCTGATATAACAGAATACCACACACGGGAGGGCTTAAACAACAAACATTCACGACTCACAGTTCTGGAGGCTGGAGGTCTGAGTTCACGGCGCCAGCGAGGTCAGGGTCTCCGGCAGGACTGCCTTCCTCGTAGGTCCTCACGCTGCCCCGCTCCCCGGGTGCATGCTGGGAAAAGCAGCGAGCCCGCGTCTCTTCCTCTTTTTATAAGGGCGTTAGTCCACGTGAGGGCCCAGCCTCATGACCTAATTACGGCCCAAGGCCCCACCTCCAAACGCCATTCCACTGGGGATTAGGTTTCAATCCATGAATTTAGAGGAGACACAAATATTCAGTCCACAGCAGTAGTAATTAGCCGCTATGATAAAAATACCCTTAGGAAATCATCTTTACAGACCCCATGTTTTTAAGTGAGCTTTATTTCTGCTTCACTCAACCTACTCCCTCCTCAAGTCACTTCTGGAGTCTCAGAGGATACTTGCAAAATGAGATTGCCTCAAGGGTCCCCAGCTGAAGCAACTACACAGAAAGAGTTCAGATTTTTCTATTTATCCAAATGGGTCGATCAGTGAGTAAGCCGACTTCCTCAGTGGCTATTCCCCAGGCCCAGCCACTGTATTCTTTAAATGTAATTAGAGACATTAAACACCTTTGTGAGTTTTCAGGGGAGTTTATGCTGTTGCTCTTGTAATATTGTACTTTAAATATTTTAAACGAGGTTATGTCTAGTCACTGAATTATTTATGTTACTTCTTAGAAAAGTCAAAAATTCACCCTGAAGCTTCAAAAAAAAAAAGCAGAGCTAGTTTTCTAGCTTGTGGTATTTCCTTATTTCAAGGTAATAGGATGCAGTTCAATGAGACGTTTTTGGTTACTTTTATATTTTTACACAGCAACACTTACATACATTATACGGAATAATATGCAATAATAAGACAAATGTCACCACTCCAGCTGCTGTCTTCATTTAATAAATTAATTGCTCCATGGTTTTACCTAAAAAATGCATTCTGTTTATTTGGCAATTAGTTTACTTTCCATTCCTGTTTCTCTTCTGAACTCTCATTTTAAGTAAATATTTATCTTTTTCAGTTTAAGTACCATCAGAACTACCTATAAAAATCCATTGCCTTCTCATATTTCTAGATTTGTTATTTAAAAAATCACTGGATAGAGATCATTAGTTTTCCTTTTATATTTTTTATTTTCTTGACGAGGCCCTCTAATGAGAACAGCTTTAGAATAATAGAGAGAAAATAAGTAGCATAGGCTGCTTTCTCTCCAACAACTTTACATGTAAGGATGTGGTATCCATGACAAAGAAAGCATCATGTAAACCACTGAAATATCAATGTGGCTTGCCAGTCCCTCACTCTAAGTACTGACCACAACAGAAACATCAAGGCCTCCACATAAACCCCTTTTGACATTGACTACTGCCCTCAAACTGATTTTTTTAAATGTCGAGCCACTCCCTAATACAAATTCATATTCCAAAAGATTTGTTTAAAGAGTTTTACTGGAAATATTAGCAAAACACATCCATACAGGAAAATATAAGGACTTTTTTTTCTAGTAGTATTTACTTGTACAACTCTGGCATCATAGCTTCTGTTTTACAAATTATTGCTACAGGGCTTCCCTGGTGGCACAGTGGTTGAGAATCTGCCTGCCGATGCAGGGGACACGGGTTCGAGCCCTGGTCTGGGAAGATCCCACATGCCGCGGAGCAACTAGGCCCATGAGCTACAACTACTAAGCCTGCGCGTCTGGAGCATGTGCTCCGCAACAAGAGAGGCCATGATAGTGAGAGGCCCGCGCACCGCGATGAAGAGTGGCCCCCGCTTGCCGCAACTAGAGAAAGCCCTCGCACAGAAACGAAGACCCAGCACAGCCAAAAATAAATAAATAATAATAAAATTTTTTTTAAAAAAAGAAATTATTGTTACATCTAGAAAGGATGGAATTTAATAATAACAATGACAATGATAATAATAGCTATCATTTAATAAGCACTAAAATGTGCCAAACTTGTACTAAGTGCATTAAATATAATCTATTTAATCCCCACAGCAATCCTATTAATATTTCCTTTTTGCAGTTAAAGAAATTGAGAACCAATGAGGTCAAATGCAATGACCAAGGGCAGGTAGCTAATAAGCCTCTGAGCTAGAACATGCGTCAGTACCTGAATCCCGACCTCTATACAACGTGGTCTCTCATTAAAAATGGCTTCACTTGGTTTTAGACTTTTAGAGGTTTCTATATTAGAGGCAAAAGAATAGGCTAAACATTTCAGAGTAACCCCTCATAATCTCTCTAAATTAATATAGTAGTGACTAGAAAATTCAAATGGCAAATATATCTTCAGAGTAACCTGAGTCTGTTATGAACATCCCTCACTTACTTTACCATACTGAATGTAAAAATTTAGATTGTGAGGCTAGATGTCTCTTATTTGGGGTTTTAGAAATTTCTGAAAACCATCTGACACTTAGCATCCTCTCCTGAGAGATCTACTGCCCTTTGCTATTTTGCTTACCTTCCCTCTCACTCCTCTGTGAAGGCATTTTCTAGATCATTTCTGTTGAATGCTAGAAGGCAGTATTATCATAAGTTGGTGGATCCACATAGCACTAAGCATTGAATTTTGGTGGAACAAATAATGTATTTAACACATGTACTTATTGCATTTCAAATAGATTTTAGTGATTAATACATTACAAATTTTTTGAATGTATTTTAAAATTCATAGCATTTTTGTCATGTCAACCACCATAAAAATTATAAGTAATATAACATGAATGTTTCTATTAATGTCTTACTTTAAAAAGAACTCCTCAATAAAAATAAGAAAAAAATAAATAATTTTAAAAAAGAACTCCGCATAGTGAAAAAGTCGAAAATCAATACACGTCCTTGAGCAGTAAAATTTTCTTTCTACCAGGTCTATCACGATTTGAACATTAAAAGTAGTCTGACATCTTTTCCATAATTGTGCAAGACTACAGCATTAGACAAAAGAAAAAACCCACAAGCAAAAGAATGAAAAGAATGAAAAAGAATGAAAATAGAATAGCTCATTGACTTCACCCAAGAAATTAATGCAAGAATGTAAAAGAACAAAAAGCACTAATACTGACTCTTAGGATACCCCTCTGTCTTCTCTCCCAGCATAAATAATAGCCACTGCTGCAGCCCCTTAATGCGAAGAACTGGGATACACAGTGTGAAAAGAAATGTAGTCTAGACTGTGCTTCTCCTCAGTTATTAGTATGTGCTTTTTAAAGGACTTAGCAGCATAAAAGTGAGGCATGGACATTTTAGGCAAAATATTCAAGAGCCACTCTTTAATTAACTTCACCAAAGATATTCAGCATTATACACCAGTAATTAGAATGTAGAGCTATTTGCTCTGTAATATTAAAGAATGTCAAGACTTCCATTATTTATAAAGCTCTATTTTTTTCAGCTTTTCATTTCACTTGCTCAAATGGTTCTGAAAATATATTTAAAAGTATCTAGCTTCACCATTAAGCAAAATCATCTCAGAATTCCAGTGTGTTTTCATTGCTAATAATGGTCACCCCTAAATAGATACTTACTCCACAAGTAAGTATTGACCTTGATGTGATTGACCATGATGAACACTGACATAATGTCTCTCCAACAGTTACGTGAGAAACAGAATGCTGCCTGTCGGCTAGTCCTTGATCCACATCATTTCTCTTAGTCTTTTATCCAAAACCAGTAGAAAGAAGTTAACTTCAGAGTTAAATCTATCTGCCAATCCCAGCTCTGTTACCTACCATTGTTTCATTTAAGGCAAATTGTTCACCTTCTTTGAACCCCCCCTCCCAACAAAATTTACTTCACTATCTAATGAGAATTACATGAAGTAATGTTTCTTTATACACAACTGACGAAAGCATGATTTAAACCAGCATTGTTTTATTCCCTCAAGTAGCCCACCCCCACTCTCCTAAATGTTTTTTTATTCACATCTCTTCCTCGGCTCTGAACACTCCTTTCAGTCCACACTGCCCAGTGGCTTTTACCTTGCCCATGAAATATGGGGACTAGCTAGAATCAGGTAGAAGCTAAGCAACTTTTCTAAGAAAAATCTACCTCCAAAGTATTTCCTTTAATCATTGCAGTCTTCTGCCTCCCTCCAAATTAAAAATTTGATCAATGTTGGGAGTATATGATCACACCCTGAATCCCTATTACAAGTTTTTGCCTCCTTATAATTATCATTGGCCTATCCTCAGGTTGTAAAAGGAAGATCAGGAGAAAAGAACTGAGTCTTCTGGCAAATGTTCATATCCAGGCTAATTATAACAATTATATCAAAAATCACCTCTATCTTTAGAGTGTTTGGTACACCAGAAATAGGCTAAATTGGCTAAATTGGCTAAAACAAGAATAAAGTAATTGCACTGGAGGAATCACACTGGAGAATCTTGAATGCAAGCCAACTAGTTTAGTCTTTATTATCCAGCAATCACAATAATAAAGAACCTTTAAAGAACCTGACAAAGAAGTTAAGAACATGTGCATGTGGTCAGGTATCAGTTTGAGCAACAAAAATATAACAAACCTGTAGTAGTCAGTGGTAGGCAAGAGGGATTCCAGGAAACCACAACTATTTGGAAAGGTCCACCTCATCTGTCACAAGGGTCAGGACATCATTATTCCCATTCTAGCCTTCTGCAATGCAAAAATCCTAATAAGCAATAACAGTTGGGTTCACTTTGAAGGGAAAAGACAGTTCTGCATTTTAATGCGAACACTCATAACCACGGAACCACTGGTTTCTCTGAGTCCTTGAATTCATTCTCAAGACAAAACAGAAAAATGCTATTGTCTTTCAATAAGAGCCTCCTGGTAATACACAGGCAAACATTTTTCCCTCAAGGATGTGTTCCAGGCAGACCCTCAAATGTGTT
This sequence comes from Balaenoptera borealis, assembly GCF_965194805.1. Classification (NCBI taxonomy): domain Eukaryota; kingdom Metazoa; phylum Chordata; class Mammalia; order Artiodactyla; family Balaenopteridae; genus Balaenoptera; species Balaenoptera borealis. Next base: position 168,913,788 of record NC_138866.1, on the reverse strand, counting down.
CAACAGCTGCTTTTCCACATCTGCATTTGACAGCCAAAGACACATGGACATTACTCACTTTGGTGCTAATGGGTTTAGGGCTTGGTAGCTTGAGTTATGTGTCTCTAGTGGTAAAATTTCTGTAGGTGATCGCCATTCTCATGTATCCTCACATTTTTCTACCAAAGAACATATCTTAGAAGTGCTTCTCAGAGCTGACTACACTTCAGAATCCCTGTGGTTTTCTTCCACACATGCCCAGGCTCCAATTCCAGAAATTTTGATTAATGGGTTTGGGGTAGAACCCGAGAAAGTACTTTCTTTTCCAAACTCCATGGGTGACTGGTGCATAGCAAGGTGGAGAACTATACCACTGCAGAAAAAAGGTTGATAGTAGTTAACAATTTTTGCATGCTTGCCATGTGCCAGGTGCTTGGCTGAGGGATTTACATGTCTCAGCACACTTGATCTCCATAATAACCTTCCGATACTGGGAAAATTATTATCTCTATTTTTCAGTTAAGAAATCTGAGGCAGAGATAAGTGGAATAACTTTCGCAAGGTCACAGAGGAAATGCATGGTGGAGCTGGGATTTAAACCCAGGCAGTCTTCGATAGAGAAATAGATAGATATTGATATATATATGTGTGTTCCTTACATCAAATAAGAAAGAGCAATTTTTTTCTATAGCCCTTGTCACGGCTTAAGATCTTAAATCTTATAATCTTAAAGCTTAAAGACCTTAAAATTTAAATGAGATTGGCTTGAACGTCCATTGTATTATCTGTGAAAGTCTTATTACCTTCCCCAAATTTCTACACAGGGTCTTAAAGTGGTGAGTTCTAACTCCAAGCCCTGACCTTCACTGAATTAGTCCATCCTGCGCTTGGTCTTGCCCTTCCTTATGTTTTATTCTTTTTTGGCCCATGAGACAACCATACATGGTAATCGGCCAATTCCCACTATTTTAAAAAAGAAAAAACTAAGCTAAATAAGTCATAATATGTTTAATAAGGCAGTATGTAGCAAACTACTGATTTCTTGGGTGAGACAGAGTTTATTTTTTTTTAATTGCAGGAAGAGAAACAACTTAAAATTGAATAATAATGTTCTTTCTTTGAAATTTCCCCAGCCACCTACTATGTTCAGCCATACTCTGCTTTCTTCTGTTTTTTTCTCACCTCTCCACTCTCAGGTTCTATCTCATCCAGCCTTTACTTTGTCCTCACCCCTGGATTTCTCTTCATCTCTAAAGCAAGGATATTTAACAAGCTTATTGGTTGCCTCAGGTGTATCCTTCTACTAATACCAACTTCAGGTTCTCACATTCCATCATAAATGATTTATCAATTATTTTCTTATGCAAAGATAGTGCTTTCTCTGAGTGGTATCTTCTCCTGCCTCTTTTTTTTTTTTTTTTTTTTCACCTTTATGTACCTTCTCTTCGCCAGGGACTAGGCTGGGTTCATCGTTATACAAAATAAGTTTGAGATACAATCCCTAATCAAAGAGTTGACAATTTAGTGGTGAGGCAAGACCTGTGTAAGATAATTTGATAAGGAATTAATATATAAATGTGTTCTAATACTATAAGGGTATAGTAAACTTGGAAATTCAGATTAAGACAAAAAAACAGACCAGAGATATGGATGAAAATTTTACAGAGAAGAAAACACTTTAGTTAAGTAGGATTCAGATCAGGGATATAAAGTAGGAAGACACCTGTGTCCCACCCCAGATCAATTCAATCAGAATTTCTGTGGATGGCACCTGGAGTATAGTTTAATTTTTCAAACTCTCCAGGTGATTCTAATACAGCCATGGTTGATCATCACTGTACTATTTAGTGCCTCATGGCTTGACTTGTTAAGAAAATATCAAGCAAAGTAAATGAAATTCAAATTTTGATGAGATAATTTCCCCAAAGTTTTAATTGGCCTTTACACTATACACACAGTAGGCTTGAAATATTGCATTTTATAATGCTTTACTAAACATACAGTATATTCTATATTATAATCAGAATATGAGTCAAAGAAGTCTCCTGAATTCTCATCTCCTAATTTTATTGTTTATCTCTCTTCTAGTTATTACAGCAGTAATTACAGCAGCATTAGGAATGGGGTACCTGTCAACCAACTGTGAGATGGACAGAGCTTTCCACTTAAGAGAAATATTGTATAAAGCAATGTATTATTTCAGCTTTAGTGGATCATGAATTGTTTTTGGTAGAGCAGGGGCAACAACAAAATCAATGTGATTCCACAAAAATGCTGGAGTTTGTTTTGAGGGAAAAAATCAATGAGCTTCCAGACAAAGCCTCCATGAAAGACTTCTACTTACAGCTATGGGGGACTAGCTGCTGTCAGACCATTCTCTACTGAAAACAACTAGAAAAGCTGGGTAGATTTTTTAAAAAAACAAAAAACCTGAAGGCAATGTGCTACCAAGGCAGCAAGGACTTGAGGAGGAGGAGCCAATATCCCCGAGAAAAGGAAAGTACAAAGAGGTAAGGCCCAAATTCATCATTATATTTTCCCTTCGGTCATTGGCTTTTTACAGGTGGTGGCCAAGAGGCTGAAAAGTCAAAGAGGCAGCAACTCAGAGGCCAAAAAGCTGAGTAGAGTTCAACAGAGAGTTCAGTGGTCTCAGTGGACTAAGAAAATAAAGATGAGATCCCACCAAGGGGAGGATCCTAGTAAACACTCCTAGCTTTCACTTAGGACTCATCAGGAGCTGTGCTATAGGAATAAGAGCAACTTGAAATAGAATAGTTTTCAAAAAAATTTAAATACAGCTGCAAATCAACTCATTCCCAGATGAGTCTGAAGTACTCCTCCTCTAACTTCCTGCGTGCCAGAAGCAAAGGTAAATTCTCTCGGCAGGAGGATAGCACGCAGAGCCTCAAAATCACGTTACAATTTTTCACACACAACTACAAGAAATAGTCATTTCTGTAAAAGGGGCTAACAAAATTTACCCTATGCTGTAGTTATGAGGCATGTAGAAGATGTCTGTAAATGTTCTGGCACACAAATGGTCAACAAATGATAGCTCTAATAGTGGGCACTGAGAAAATATAAAGTGTGTCATGTTTTTTTTAAAAAGTACGCTTTTATTCTTTCTGCCAGAGACACTGGGGTGTTGACTGATAACTTTGTTATATAAGAGAAAATGATGTGCTGGATTTAAGATTACATTAACATTAGTATTAGAAACTAGAGATGGACACTTTTCCCTTGTCAGTTCCACAGCAAGTAACCAGAAGTCAGCAAAAATGACAGTTCCACATTAATGAAATAAGCACAGCTTGGAAAGCACTTAAACCTGGCTTTTCTAGCCATTGTCACCATGTCATCCCAGGTTGTTCTGTTGATAATTAAACAAAATTTCTGCATACAGCATCACAACCTAATGTTTCATAATCAAGGGAAAATAATTACCTTTTACTATGGGTGTTCTTTAATGGCTGAAAATGGAAATGCATTATCCACGCTTTCAATGCCTCTAATTTGTACCGCACTTGGAACATCAGAATGTACTGTTGATATTAGGAATTAAAGGCACTTCAAATTGATAAAGTGTTTTACAAACATATGTGTTCTTATTTTTATACCCTTAAGTAAGGATTGGGTTTTTATACGTATACACATATAAATATGAGGCCTAGGAAATCTAAATGCCAGTAATAGCCCCAGTGATACTAAATTGGGGTAAAATTATGGCTAAATTGAGCAGAAATAGTGGTTTTAATTTTCCTTGTGCCATTTAGTCATGAGGTTTTTTTTTTTCTTTTGCCAAATGGCAAATCAAACATTTGTTTTTTTTAACATCTTTATTGGAGTAGAATTGCTTTACAATGGTGTGTTAGTTTCTGCTTTATAACAAAGTGAATCAGATGTACATATACATATATGCCCATATCCCCTCCCTCTTACATCTCCCTCCCAGCTTCCCTATCCCACCCATGAGGTGGTCACAAAGCACCCAGCTGATCTCCATGTGCTATGCGACTGCTTCCCACTAGTTATCTATTTTACATTTGGTAGCATATATAGGTCAATCCTACTCTCTCACCTTGGCCCAGTTTACCCTTCCCACTCCCCATGTTATCAAGTCCATTCTCTACCTCTGCATCTTTATTCCTGTCCTGCCCCTAAGTTCATCAGAACAATTTTTTTTTTTTTTAGATTCCATATATATATGTGTTAGCATACGGTATTTGTATTTCTCTTTCTGACTCACTTCACTTTGTATGACAGACTCTAGGTTCATCCACCTCACTACAAATAACTCAGTTTCATTTCTTTTTATGGCGGAGTAATATTCCATTGTATATATGTGCCACATCTTCTTTATCCATTCATCTGTCAACGGACATTTAGGTTGTCCCATGTCCTGGCTATTGTAAATAGTGCTGCAATGAACATTGTGGTACATGACTCTTTAGGATTCATGGTTTTATCAAGGTATATGCCCACTAGTGGGATTGCTGGGTCATATGGTAGTTCTATTTTTAGTTTTTTAAGGAACCTCTATCCTGTTCTCCATAGTGGCTGTATCAATTTACATTCCCACCAACAGTGCAAGAGGGTTCCCTTTTCTCCACACCCTCTCCAGCATTTATTGTTTGTAGATTTTTTAATGATGGCCATTCAGACTGGTGTGAGGTGATACCTCACTGTAGTTTTGATTTGCATTTCTCTAATGATTAGTGATGTTGAGCATTCTTTCATGTGTTTGTTGGCAATCTGTATATCCTCTTTGGAGAAATGTCTATTTAGGTGTTCTGCCCATTTTTGGATTGGGTTGCTTGTTTTTTTGATATTGACTGCATGAGCTGCTTGTATATTTTGAAGATTAATCCTTTGTCAGTTCCTTCATTGGCAAATATTTTCTCCCATAATGAGGGTTGTCTTTTTGTTTTGTTTATGGTTTCCTTTGCTGTGCAAAACCTTTGAAGCTTCATTAGGTCCCATTTGTTTATTTTACTTTGTATTTCCATTTCTCTAGGAGGTGTGTCAAAAAGGATCTTCCTGTGATTTATGTCATAGAGTGTTCTTCCTATGTTTTCCTCTAAGAGTTTTATAGGGTCTGGCCTTACACTTAGGTCTTTAATCCATTTGGAGTTTATTTTTATATCTGGTGTTAGGAAGTGTTTTAATTTCATTCTTTTACATGTAGCTGTCCAGTTATCCCAGCACCACTTACTGAAGGGGCTGTCTTTTCTCCATTGGGTATTCTTGCCTCCTTTATCAAAGTTAAGGTGACTGTAAGTGTGTGGGTTTATCTCTGGGCTTTCTATCCTGTTCTGTTGATCTATATTTCTGTTTTTGTGCCAGTACCATACTGTCTTGATTACTGTCACTTTGTAGTATAGTCTGAAGCCATGGAGCCTGATTCCTCCAGCTCCATTTTTCTAAGTATTGCCTTGGCTATTCAGGGTCTTTTGTGTTTCCATACAAATTGTGAGATTTTTTTGTTCTTATTCTGTGAAAAATGCCATTGATAGTTTGATAAGGATTGCACTGAATCTGTAGATTGCTTTGGGTAGTATAGTCATTTTCACAATGTTGATTCTTCCAATCCAAGAACATGGTATATCCCTCCATCTGTTTGTATCATCCTTAATTTCTTTCATCAATGTCTTATAGTTTTCTGCATACAGGCCTTTTGTCTCCTTAGGTAGGTTTATTCCTAGGTATTTTATTCTTTTTGTTGCAATGGTAAATGGGAGTGTTTCCTTAATTTCACTTTCAGATTTTTCATCATTAGTGTATAGGAATGCAAGAGATTTCTGTGCATTAATTTTGTATCCTGCTACTTTACCAAATTCATTGATTAGCTCTAGTAGTTTTCTGGTACCATTTTTAGGATTCTCTATGTATAGTATCATGTCATCTGCAAACAATGACAGTTTTACTTCTTCTTTTCCAATTTGGATTCCTTTTATTTCTTTTTCTTCTCCGATTACTGTGGTTAAAACTTCCAAAACTATGTTGAATAATACTGGTGAGAGTGGACAACCTTGTCTTGTTCCTGTTTTAGAGGAAATGGTTTCAGTTTTTCACAACTGAGAACGATGTTGGCTGTGGGTTTGCCATATATGGCCTTTATTATGTTGAGGTAAGTTACCTCCATGCCTACTTTCTGGAGGGTTTTTATCATAAATGGGTGTTGAATTTTGTCGAAAGCTTTCTCTGCATCTATTGAGATGATCATATGGTTTTTCTCCTTCAATTTGTTAATATGGTGTATCACATTGTTTGATTTGCGTATATTGAAGAATCCTTGCATTCCTGCGATAAACCCCACTTGATCATGGTGTATGATCCTTTTACTGTGCTGTTGGATTCTGTTTGCTAGTATTTTGTTGAGGATTTTTGCATCTATGTTCATCAGTGATATTGGCCTGTAGTTTTCTTTCTTTGTGGCATCTTTGTCTGGTTTTGGTATCAGGGTGGTGGTGGCCTCGTAGAATGAGTTTGGGAGTGTTCCTCCCTCTGCTATATTTTGGCAGAGTTTGAGAAGGATAGGTGTTAGCTCTTCTCTAAATGTTTGATAGAATTCGCTTGTGAAGCCATCTGGTCCTGGGCTTTTGTTTGTTGGAAGATTTTTAATCACAGTTTCAATTCCAGTGCTTGTGATTGGTCTGTTCATATATTCTATTTCTTCCTGGTTCAGTCTCGGAAGGTTGTGCATTTCTAAGAATTTGTCCATTTCTTCCAGGTTGTCCATTTTATTGGCATATAGTTGCTTGTAGTAATCTCTCATGATCCTTTGTATTTCTGCAGTGTCAGTTGTTACTTCTCCTTTTTCATTTCTAATTCAATTGATTTGAGTCTTCTCCCTTTTTTTCTTGATGAGTCTGGCTAATGGTTTATCAATTTTGTTTATCTTCTCAAAGAACCAGCTTTTAGTTTTATTGATCTTTGCTATTGTTTCCTTCATTTCTTTTTCATTTATTTCTGATCTGATCTTTATGATTTCTTTCTTTCTGCTAACTTTGAGGTTTTTTGTTCTTCTTTCTCTAATTGCTTTAGGTGTAAGGTTAGCTTGTTTATTTGAGATGTTTCTTGTTTCTTGAGGTAGGATTGTATTGCTATAAACTTCCTTCTTAGAACTGCTTTTGCTGCATCCCATAGGTTTTGGGTCGTCGTGTTTTCATTGTCATTTGTTTCTAGGTATTTTTTTATTTCCTCTTTGATTTCTTCAGTGATCTCTTGGTTATTTAGTAGTGTATTGTTTAGCCTCCATGTGTTTGTATTTTTCACAGATTTTTTCCTGTAATTGATATCTAGTCTCATAGTGTTGTGCTCAGAAAAGATACTTGATATGATTTCAATTTTCTTAAATTTACCAAGGCTTGATTTGTGACCCAAGATATGATCTATCCTGGAGAATGTTCCATGAGCACTTGAGCAGAAATTGTATTCTGTTGTTTTTGGATGGCATGTCCTATAAATATCAATTAAGTCCATCTTGCTTAATGTGTTTTTAAAGCTTGTGTTTCCTTTTTTATTTCCATTTTGGATGATCTGTCCATTGGTGAAAGTGGGGTGTTAAAGTCCCCTACTATGACTGTGTTACTGTCGATTTCCCCTTTTATGGCTATTAGCATTTGCCTTATATATTGCGGTGCTCCTATGTGCATAAATATTTACAATTGTTATGTTTTCTTCTTGGATTGATCCCTTGATCGTTATGTAGTATCCTTCCTTGACTCTTGTAATAGTCTTTATTTTAAAGTCTATTTTGTCTGATATGAGAATTGCTACTCCAGCTTTCTTTTGATTTCCATTTGCATGGAATGTCTTTTTCCATCCCTTCACTTTCAGTCTGTATGTGTCCCTAGGTCTGAAGTGGGTCTCTTGTAGGCAACATATATATGGGTCTTGTTTTTGTATCCATTTAGCCAGTCTATGTGTTTTGGTTGGAGCATTTAATCTATTTACATTTAAGGTAATTATCGATATGTACGTTCCTATTACCATTTTCTTAATTGTTTTGTGTTTGTTTTTGTAGGCCTTTTCCTTCTCTTGTGTTTCCTACCTAGAGAAGTTCCTTTAGCATTTGTTATACAGCTTGTTTGGTGCTGCTGAAATCTCTTAACTTTTGCTTGTATGTAAAGGTTTTAATTTCTCCATCAAATCTGAATGAGATCCTTGCTGGCCAGAGTAATCTTGGTTGTATGTTTTTCTCCTTCATCACTTTAAATATGTCCTGCCACTCCCTTCTGGCTTGCAGAGTTTCTGCTGAAAGATCAGTTGTTAACCTTATGGGGATTCCCTGTGTGTTATTTGTTGTTTTTCCCTTGCTGCTTTTAATATTTTTTCTTTGGATTTAATTTTTGATAGTTTGATTAATATGTGTCTTGGGGGCTTCCCTAGTGGCACGGTGGTTGGGAATCTGCCTGCCAATGCAGGGGACATGGGTTCGAGCCCTGGTCTGGGAAGATCCCACATGCCACGGAGCAACTGGGCCCGTGCACCACAACTACTGAGCCTGCGTGTCTGGAGCCTGTGCTCCGCAACAAGAGAGGCCGCGATAGTGAGAGGCCCGTGCACCGCGATGAAGAGTGGCCCCCGCTTGCTGCAACTGGAGAAAGCCCTCGCACAGAAAGGAAGACCCAACACAGCCAAAAATAAATAAATAAATAAATAAATTTTAAAAAAATGTGTCTTGGCATGTTTCTCCTTGGATTTATCCTGTATGGGACTCTCTGTGCTTCCTGGACTTGATTAAGTATTTCCATTCCCATATTAGGGAAGTTTTCAACTATAATCTCTTCAAATATTTTCTCAGGTCCTTTCTTTTACTCTTCTTCTTCTGGGACCCCTATAATTCGAATGTTGGTGTGTTTAATGTTGTCCCAGAGGTCTGTGAGACTGTCCTCAATTCTTTTCATTCTTTTTTCTTTATTCTGCTCTGCAGTAGTTATTTCAATAATTTTATCTTCCAGGTCACTTATCCATTCTTCTGCCTCAGTTATTCTGCTATTGATCCCTTCTAGAAAATTTTTAATTTCATTTATTGCATTGTTCATCACTGTTTGTTTGCTCTTTAGTTCTTCTTTAGGTCTTTGTTAAACATTTCTTGTATTTTCTCCATTCTATTTCCAAGATTTTGGATCATGTTTACTATCATTATTCTGAATTCTTTTTCAGGTAGACTGCCTATTTCCTCTTCATTTGTTTGGTCTGGTGGGTTTTTACCTTGCTCCTTCATCTGCTGCATATTTCTCTGTCTTCTCATTTTGCTTAACTTACTGTGTTTGGGGTCTTCTTTTCGCAGGCTGCAGGTTCATAGTTCCCATTGTTTTTGGTGTATGTCCCCAGTGGGTAAGGTTGGTTCAGTATCTTGTGTAGGCTTCTTGGTGGAGGGGACTGGTGCCTGTGTTCTGGTGGGTGGGACTGGATTTTGTGTATCTGGTGGGCAGGGCTGTATCTAGTGGTGTCTTTCAGTGTGTTTGTGAACTTAGTATGATTTGAGGCAGCCTCTCTGTTAATGGGTGGGGTTGTGTTCCTGTCTTGCTAGTTGTTTGGCATGGGACATGCAGCACTGGAGCTTGCTGGCCGTTGGGTGGAGCTGGGTCTTAGCTTGAGACAGAGATCTCTGGGAGAGCTCTCACCAATTGATATTATGTGGGGCCGGGAGGTCTCTAGTGGCCCAATGTCCTGAACTCAGCTCTCCCACCTCAGAGGCTCAGACCTGACACCAGGCCAAAGCACCAAGACCCTGTCAGCCACACAGGTCAGAAGAAAAGGGAGAAAAAAGGAAATAAAAAATAATAACAAATTTTTAAAAAGATAAAATTATTAAAGTAAAAAAAAAATTATTAAAATAAAAAAATTTAAAAAGGTAATCATCAAAAAAAAAAAAGAAGAGAGCAACCAAAGCAATAAACAAATCCACCAATGATAACAAAAGGTAAAAACTATATGAAGATAAACATAAAAATCAGTCTAGAGACTGTCATACCGAGTGAAGTAAGTCAGAAAGAGAAAAACAAATATCGTATATTAACGCATATATGTGGAACCTAGAAAAATGGTACAGATGAACCGGTTGCAGGGCAGAAATAGAGACACACAGATGTAGAGAACAAACGTATGGACACCAAGGGGGGAAAGCGGCGGGGGGAGGAGGGTGGTAGTGTGATGAATTGGGCGATTGGGATTGACATGTATACACTGATGTGTATAAAACTGTTGACTAAAAAGGACCTGCTGTATAAAAAAGTAAATAAAATAAAATTAAAAAAAAAAAAAAAGTCAGTCACAGACAGCAAATCCCAAGTTTACAGTTGCTCCTCAATTTTGGGTTGATTCGTTGTCTATTCAGGTATTCCACAGATGCAGGGTACATCAAGTTGATTGTGGGATTTATTCCACTGCTCCTGAGGTTGCACAGAGAAATTTCCCTTTCTCTTCTTTGTTCGCACAGCTCCTGGGGTTCAGCTTTGGATCTGGCCCCGCCTCCGCGTGTAGGTCGCCTGAGGGCGTCTGTTCCTGCCCAGACAGGGCGGGGTTAAAGCAGCAGCTGATTCGGGGGCTCTGGCTCACTCATGCTGGGGGGACGGGGCGGTACAGAACATGGGGCGAGCCTGCGGCGGCAGAGGCCAGCGAGACATTGCAACAGCCTGAGGCGCACCATGTGTTCTCCTAGGGAAGTTGTCCCTGGATCACAGGACCTTGACAGTGGCAGGCTGCACAGGCTCCCAGAGAGGGTGTGGGGGTGTGTGGACAGTGCCCTGTGCTCGCACACAGGATTCGTGGTGGCGGCAGCAGCAGTGTTAGCGTCTCATGCCCGTCTCTGGTGTCTGAGCTGATAGCGACGTCTCGCGCCTGTCTCTGGAGCTCGTTTAGGCGGGGCTCTGCCTTCTGTGAGCAGACAGGGAAGAAATCCCCTTTCCTTGCACACCCCAAAACAATGGTCTCTTGCCTCTTACGCAGGTCCAGAGTTTTTTCTGGACTCCCTCCTGGCTATCTGTGGCACACTAGCCCCCTTCAGGCTGTGTTCATGCAGCCAACCCCAGTCCTTTCCTTGGGGTCTGACCTCTGAAGCCAGAGCCTCAGCTCCCAGCCCCCGCCCGCCCCGGCGGGTGAGCAGACAAGCCTCTCGGGCTGGTGAGTGCTGGTTGGCACCGATCCTCTGTGCGGGAATCTCTCCGCTTTGCCCTCCGCACCCCTGTGGCTGCGCTCTCCTCCGTGGCTCCGAAGCTCCCCCACTCCGCCACCCGCAGTCTCTGCCCGCAAAGGGGCTTCCTAGTGCGTGGAAACTTTTCCTCCTTCACAGCTCCCTCCCACTGGTGCAGGTCCCATCCCTATTCTTTTGTCTCTGTTTTTCCTTTTTTCTTTTGCCCTACCCAGGTACACGGGGAGTTTCCTGCCTTTTGGGAAGTCTGAGGTTTTCTGCCAGCATTCGGTAGGTGTTCTGTAGGAGCTGTCCCACATGTAGATGTATTTCTGATGTATTTGTGGGGAGGAAGTTGATCTCCACATCTTACTCCTCCACCATCTTGAAGGTACCCCTAGTCATCAGATTTTTAAGGTGACTTTAAACTAGATTTCAAATATCCAAGCATTATTTTGAATAACTGTGCCCAAAATTTTAGATATACCATACCACAGCGTGGGAAGTGTATTGATCTGACAAAATTAAAAAAGAAAAAAATTAAGATTAAAAAATTTTTTCTACTTCCCCCTACCACCCCACTTCTTCCACATTGCTGCCCCAACAGGACCCAGCAGGGCAAGGAACGCAGCAGGACAAGGGACACTGCAGGACAAGTCAACCAGGATGGCCTGCGGCCCTGTTCTACCATGGCGCCAGCATCCTGCACCTCCGCTTCCAAGTCACTAGCCCAGACAGCTCTAACAACATCTTTAGCCAGTGGTACCTGGAGGTGAATCACTTCTGTAAGGAGGTGCCCATAATCGTGGGCTGAAAGACTGACCTGTGCAAGGTCATGTTGCTGGTGAACAAGCTGAGGTAGAATGGGTTTGGAGCCAGTGACCTACCAGAGGGGCTAGGAGATGGTGAGGGCCGTGGACACAGGGTCTTCGTCCAGTGCTCAGCTTGCCTGCACAGAACATCTATGCCATCTTCCAGGAAGTGGTCAAGGTGGCCTTCACCCGCAGTTGCCACCTCTGGCGCAGGATTACGTGGAGTTTTTGCGCGGTAACCCGATGGCCTTGGGCCCTCCCTGCTGCAAAGGACCTGGCAGTGTGGGAAGAAGATGGTCACCGACCTTCTGTCCAGTTGGCAGGGCTGGACGCCATCCCCACTGTGACAGCTGAACTGCACCTCAAACAGATGGGCACCACTGAGGCCTGGCCCTGGCCCCGAAGCTGGGCTCCCTGGACTGGAGAGAAACCCCACTGAGGCTAAGGCCTGAGGGAGGGAGGTTCCCAGGCCCACCAGCCCTGTAGAGGCCCGGCCCTGGAGTCTCCTGGAATTGCTGACAGATTCCAGCTCCCAGCCCCAGATCGTGCATCCCAGACCGTGCATCCTGGAGCGACCTGTGCAGCCTGGCGCCACCTCACGGCTGTTTCTGGGTCTGCACCTTCAGGACCTGTACGCCTAGGACATAAACCCACAACCTGCCCCATTCCCCTTTGCCCTGCCCATCCCAGTGGTAATAACAACTAAAATGATATCACTTGTCCAAAAAAATTTGTTACATGAAATAAACAATCATTTATTTCACAAAATAAACAACTGTCAGCAAACATGATACCCCAAACCCTACATTGGTAGTGACACACTTGAAAGAGGACACTATATTGGAAGAATTGTGATTACCTGAGTCAAAGCTTTCTTGGTGTTCTTATTCTTTTGCTACAATAACATATTCCAAGAAGTAAGGTGTCCTTAAGTACAATAAAACTTTTGTACTCCATATGATGAGTTTCTCTTTCCCCAAGGCTGGCAAAAATAAAGTCAGAAAAATGGAGAGAAGCAAAGAAGGTCCAAGACCTCTGATGAGCACCAATAAACAGACAAGATCTGAAATTAAGAACAAGGAGATATAATAAAAAGGAAATGACAGTTACAAACATTGGCAGTTTTAAGTGGTGTTTGTTTTATCAAGCAAAACATTTTTTATGATAGGAAATAAAATATTGGATTCTTGATTTTTAAACAGTTTCAAAAAGCCACTTACATATTAAAATATATTCTGAGACTTGCAGACCACGATATGATATCATATGATATAGAAGTTGGATAGTTCAAGTAAATAACAGTTTTTAACTGAAGCACTATTTTTCACTTTAAGAAAAATCCAGTTTATAATAGCAACAAAAACTGTAAAATACCTATGAATTAACAGGAGAATTGATGTACAAGAGATATATCAAGAAAGCTATTAAATTTAAACTTTATTCATGGACACAGACAAGACCTGAAAACATAGAGAATTATACCATGTTCAGGAGTGAAGGTAAAAATATTGTAAGCCTATTAACTTCCCTTAAATAAATACATAAAATCAAAGCAATCTTAATCAAATTTAAAACAGAAATTTTATGGAACTTTACAGTGATTCTAGAATTTAACTGAAAAACTAAATGTGCAAAATAAGTTATAAAAATCTTAAAGAAATAAAAAAGAATAGTGAAAGAGTGATTCATCTTCCAACTCCAATACCAAAACAATAACAAAAAGTTTCAGTACCTAAGAGAGTCTGATTGTCTTAGAAATGGTAAAGTAGATAAATGGAACCAAATACTGCAAAGCAGACCTATCCACACAAGAATAAGTAATATATGATAGTGTTGACATTTCAGATAATTGAGAAAAACAGCATTTAAAAATGTGACTACCCATTTGAAAAACTAAAGATAGATCACTATATCACAAATTCACAAAAATAAATTTCTGTCATACTAAAGGCCTAAATGTAATTGTCAAAAACTACAAATTTTAGAAGAAAATATAGGAAATTTTACTATGTTTTTATAGAAAAAGTCTTCTTAAACAAAACTAAAACCCAGAAGCCATAAAAAATTTGTATAATTTAAGAAAAAAAATTTTAGTAAGAAAAATCCCTTAAACAAAGTAAAAATGAATGAGAGAATAAGGATTATAGTGTACAAAGGATTTCTACGCATTTATTTTTTTTTAAAGAAATAGAAATGTCTTTAGGACATATGAATAAGCAAATCACAGAAGAATAAATACAAATCTCAAATCACCATTTATGATCAAATTAGTAAGAACCTTAGGAATTCAAGTTTACCATCAACTTGGTATAAAGTGAAAAAAACTAATAAAATCCAATGTTTGCATGCTCTTATACTATTGGTAAGACTACACAATGTTACAACCATTTTGAAGGACATTTGACAAAAGCAGTCAAAATGTAAAAATGGGCACAGATATAGATCCAGGTACTTCAATTCTTCAAATTTGTCCCTCAGAAATACTTGAATAAGTGTACAAGGGAATATGTACAAAAGCATTACTTAAAGCATTGATTATAACAAAAAATTAAAACAACTTAAACGTCTATCAATTAAAGAATTTTTATATATCATGATAATCCATTTTACAAAATTACGTGTTAAGAAAAGGGAGACCTATGTGTTCTAACACAGAAAATGCTCCCAAAATGTCAGTAAAATAATTGAGGTGATACATAATGTGTACATTAAAATACAGTTTATGTTTAAAAAATACAGACATATACATATATATGCAAATTAGTAGAAAGCTATATGGAAATATAACACCAAATATTAACAGTGATTCATCTTAGCGAGAGGTAAATGACTAATATAACCTATTTTAAGTGGTAAGAACTTATAGCCAATCTACTTCATAACGTTGTAATATGTATCTAACAAATATTATACTGTCAATACATAATACACGTGTAACTGATTCTGTATATTGACTTTTTATTAACACAGAAGAAAAGCAATACTAACATACATCCACAAAAATACAATCAATAAAACTACTTTCTTTGAGTTTGCATTTAGATTCCCAGTCTTTTAGAAATACATGTGACAGTTGTTTTTACATGAATAAATAGCTAGATATGGAATCGAAATAAAACCAAGCTTAAAATTATCATCATCCTTATCAATTCTATAATATCAGGTCTAAAATTAATCTTGCCAAAGGTTTGCAAGAGCCAGCCTATATGTATCCTAAAAATCGTTATTTTGCTCTTATGTCTGTAGAGACCCACAAGATAAACTTAAATAATAACTGTAGTTTTGCGGAGTTATTTATTTTAACCAATATTTCAAGGCATTTCAAAAATTTGCATTGCAAGTGTCTGCCATACAATACAAAAAGAAGTCTATGAGAAGGTAAAAACAAACAATTTAATTAACTTATCCAACTGAAGCTCATCAGAATTATTCAGGGAAACTGAGGAACAAGTCAAAAAATCATACATTTTTGCTTCATGAGACCAAACTACCCATTCAGATGTGATCAGAGATGAACTATCATTTCTCTTAAACACCACTCTCAAACATTTTTGTGACAGAATTTCTAGTGATCTCAAGTTGTTACATCCATATTCCGTGTTCCAAAGTCCCCCGTTAGGAAAAATAATATGGACGAAGTGCAAATTGCATTAAGGATGACTGAACAAATGTTAAATTGCCTCCTGGGGCAATCAAATCAAGGCATTTTCACAGTATCATTGGAAAGGAAGAAAGATTTGAGTTTCACAAGTGAAAGGCCCATTGCCAGTTAGTTGCTATCTGTGTAGCCTTGAATACTCTCCCTGGAGTTTATTTTCTTGTCTGTAAAATGAAGTGATTGGACTAAATGATCTCTAACATGATCCAACTCTTTATTCATTGAGCTTATGGGCCAAGCCTCCAAGCTTAAAAGCTCCAGAGAAAGGGCATCACTAACAACCATAAAAGTAAAACGGGGATTGAGGTGATGGGGATAAAATTAGTTATCAGTTAATTTCAGTTAATATCAGTTTATACTGCATAACAAACCACCCAAAACTATAAGGTTTGAAACAACAAATATTTATTATTCCTTATGATTTTGTGCTTTGGCTGGATGGTTCTTCTGGTCTTCGCCAGCTTGCCTGGGATTGGACGGTTTAGGGCAAGAGTCAAAAAACCTTTTCTGTAAAAGACTTGGTAGACCATGTGATCTCTGTTGTAGTTACTCGACTCTGCTTTTGTAGCACGAAAGCAGCCATAGACAATATATAAGTGAATGAGCATGGCTGTGTTTCAATACTACCTTATTGAAAGGTAATATACCTGCTATACAAAAGCAGATGGTGAGTTGGATTCGACCCACAGATCATAGTTTGCCCATCCCTGGTCTACGTGGTCTAACACACATCTGGCTGGTTAGCTTAATATCAGCTGGGATGCTTCGGTTCTTTTCTACATTAACCTCTCATTCTCCATGAGGCTAGCCTATGTTCATTCACATGCTGCACTTGGAGTTCCAGATGCAACAAGATAGCAAGTCAGATTGCAAAATATTTTTCAAGCTTCTGCTTATGATATTTTTTCCCCATTGGCCAAAGCAAGTCATGTGGCCAAGCTCTGAGTCAAGAAATGGTGAAATAGACTCCACCTCTTGATGGGACCAATGGGCAAAGTCAAAAATATAAAGTACATAAAGATGGAAGAGATCTGTTCCCATTTGTATAATATGCCACAGGGAACTATGTAAAATATAACCGCAATGAATCCAAATTTCTAA
This sequence comes from Balaenoptera borealis, assembly GCF_965194805.1. Lineage (NCBI taxonomy): Eukaryota > Metazoa > Chordata > Mammalia > Artiodactyla > Balaenopteridae > Balaenoptera > Balaenoptera borealis. The sequence goes on along the minus strand of NC_138866.1, from coordinate 168,897,101 downwards.
TCATTTAGATTTAACTAACCCCAAGTCAATTAGAAAGATAACATTTTGAGATAACATTAAAAATATTTTATTTCTCCTAAAAATAAGTTTAATCTTGTGATTATTTCAAGCTTCTCCACATGGAAAGAAATATTATCACCTGAGGAACTACAGAGTTCCTCTGACAATATAAATTGTAATTTATATGGTGGTGGAGATTAGACCGTAAAAGAGTAGATTAATAAAATCTTTTTAAGTTGGATTTTTTTCCTATCTTTATATGAAAAGAGATGTCTATAGCCTACAGCAGTAAGTGAAGAGTACATTTATCACTTGAGAATAAACATACACACTTCACTCCACCATTTTCACTCCAGTTTGATATCTATCCTCTAGGCAACAGAGGCTTGCAATGATAGAGGCAGTGATCACTTCCAAAATTGACTGGTGTTATTTTATAGCAGGAAAGTATCTGAGACAGTGGTCTAAGAAAATGAAGAAGCACCCATAGAAAGCCAAAAGTGGAATTTCCCCTGAACATTTTGTCAAAAATATAGACATAAAAGTGAGAATGTTGGGCTTCCCTGGTGGCGCAGTGGTTGAGAATCTGCCTGCCAATGCAGGGGGCACGGGTTCGAGCCCTGGTCTGGGAAGATCCCACATGCCGCGGAGCAACTCGGCCCGTGAGCCACAATTACTGAGCCTGCGCGTCTGGAGCCTGTGCTCGGCAACAAGAGAGGCCGCGATAGTGAGAGGCCCGTGCACCGCGATGAGGAGTGGCCCCCCACTTGCCACAACTAGAGAAAGCCCTCGCACAGAAACGAAGACCCAACACAGCCATACATACATACAATACATACATAAAAAGAATGTAAGCAGACAAGAATAGCATTAAAAAAATAAATAAATAAAATAAAATTAAATAATAAATAAATAAATATTCCATGGTATTTGAAAGAAATCTATATTAAAAAAAAAAAGTGAGAATGTTTAGTTATTTGATATGGCTTTTTAAATAATAGATGGACTACTACAGCAGCCATGGTTGAAACTCGTCCTAAGACACATTTTTTTTTAATATTTTATTTATATTAAAGTAGATCATCAATCTGTCAGCAACAGAGAAGCAGAAAGATATACAAAATAGAGAGGCATCTGAAATAAAAGTGAAAGTTTCCTGTGCATGAGTGATGCCTTCTGTGTTTGGCATGATTTTATTTGACATTCTCAATGATTAGCTTCGTGAGAAAACGGACCCCTGCCTACCTTCTAACTCTCAGGAAAGAAAAAATAAATTTTCAGGTAACCTTTTCAGAGAAGACACAATCAACATTCTTAAGCATGAAAAGAACAGCACGAATTATTTTATAGATTACCTACTGGGGGGAGGTCAGAGAATGGAATGAATTCACCTAAAAACAGGGGTCTTAAAGTGTGGTCCCTTACAACAGCATCAGCATCAACTGGGGATGTGTTAGATATACAAGTTATCTGGCCCCACACCCTACTCAGTGAATCAGAACCTCTAGGAGGGAATTCCCTGGCAGTCCAGTGCTTAGGACTCCTCCCTTCCACTGCAGGAGTCACAGGTTCAATCCCTGGCCAGGGAACTAACAACCCACATGCCAAGTGGTGCAACCAAAAAAAAAAAAAAGTTGGAAAAAAAAACAAAAACAAGAACCTCTAGGACTGGGACCCAGCAATCTGTTTTAACAAGCCCTCCAGTTGATTCCGATGCACATTAAATCTGGATTATTCGAAGATAACCCAATTTGATTATTACATTAAGAGGGACCACTAGAAGCCAATCATGTCTGATGATTTTAAGCTATCTGCTTTCAGCAATCTTCATGGGCCATTCACTTTTTTTTAAATTAGATATTCAATCAGGAATTTCTAGTTACAGGAAGACAAGTTAACTATGGACAACAGGCTTGATTGGCAAATCACCATGCTGTGAATGCCTACACTCATTTCTTATTCAAGTCAGGTAGGATCCATGGAGCTAAGGAAGCATTAGTTAAATGAACAAAGTTAGGACATGAAAATTAGATAAACTTCCATTTCTTTTTTCACTGTAGTTTTCAGGAGGTGTGTACTTCCTATGACTCCAGGGGGTCAATTTAGATGATAAGAAGAGTAACAGAAAGGTGTCATTCTGGGTCATTCAATGCTATTCTATTTAAAGCATTGAAATCACACAATATAAGTCCAACATATATAGATTAAAAAAAAAAAAAAAGATTTTCTCACTTACCCAGGAAAGTACAAGTGGTATGTTTCTTGTTTTAAGGAAAAAGTTCAAAATAAACAGACACTTGAAATTATTAGAAAGACATGGAAAGGAAGATAACAGACTAGATAAAAAAGCAATCTAGCAAAATTGAGGACAAAATGATGGCTGGAGGGTAAACTGGGCATAATATGGAGTAGGAAAGAGCTCCAGAAATTCAGAATGTTTTCACCTATGTGGTGGGCTTCCGTGATTTCACAACTGTATTTAGTTTTGCTGTTTTCTACCTTCATGGAAGACGTTGTGAATAGCCAGGACACTGAAGGTACAGGTAACCTGTTCTTTTCTAACCAGCCCTCCATCTGCAGCTACATTCTACATTCTGTTCTCATTTTTGAACATGGTGTTTTGGTAGAAATCCATATCTCATGGATTTTCTAACAATGAGTAACTTAATTGTAATCGCTTTCCAAATACTTCTCTACCTAATGAAGCACGAGGATGACATTTCCAAGTGCCTTTACCAGCCTGTGGGAAATCTTAAGCCCAAATAATGTAGGGGTTGATGGCGTTCAAGATACCAAAATATGGGGGCTCACTACCCCAAAATATTGGGCATATTGGGCATATTGAATATTTTCAGCCGAAGGAGTTTGAGAAAATGGCAGAAGCAGAAGGGGCTCTCTGACCTTCCTCTCACTCTTCTCGCCCGAAACAGGTCATAAAACCCTCACAAGAGAGGTGCCTCCCTGTACCCAAAGGAAAAGGGCATCCTTATCTCCAAAGACAGAGGGACTCCAAGCATAATCTTAACACATCAGGCCTTGCTAAGTTTTCTCCAGTTTATTACACTTATACTCCTTAACGTACTAAATTTCTACCTGACTACCTACTCTTCAAACCTCACATAAAAATACACAGGTCTGACTGTTTCTTTGGGTCTTCATTTCCTTATGAAGGCTCCCATGTCAGGTAAATTTTATATTAAATACATTTGCATGCTTTTTTCCTATTAATTTGTCCTTACCAGTTAAGTTTTCAGACCCAGCCAGGGACGCTAAGAGAGTCATGGAAAACGTTTTCCTTTCCAACAAGGTTATAGAAACTCATGAGGGAAAAGGTCATCTTAAAAGCAAAAAATTGGTCTTTTCTGTATGTATATTTTATATAGTTGGTTGTCTAGAACCATAACTAATCAAGGCAGCTTCAGAGGTGACTGTTGCTGGGAGTACGGCTTCCTGAAATAAAGGTGGGAATGAGAGACATTTACTAATTTAGATTACCTCAAACCTAAAGCAAAACATCACTAACTAGTGCTGGTCTCAAATATTCAAAACAGAAATTTCTCTTTCCAAAGTAAGTCTCAAACTTAGAAATGATATTTTATGTAGAATTATTAGAGGAATTGACCTAATAATATGTTCTTCTTTTATATTGCATGAAAGATGATTGATTTTTACATCTTTAAAAAACAAAGACGCTATAAAACATTTACACTAATGAGAAACAGGATATTTCATGATGCATTATATTGTTTGACAAGCTTCCTGCAAATAATTATATGCTGATTTTTAAAGCTTTGTACATGAATGACAATAATCTACCAACTGTGAAGACATTAAAAATATAATTTCCACAAAACCAAACGGAGACTGAGAATCCAAATCATTGCCTGAGTATTCCTACTTAGTTAAGTAGTAGCTGTTTAAAAATTGTAAAGCATAAACATGATTTTAACCTCGATCTATGGATGTGATCCATGACTTATAAGCCTTATTGAACTTATTAAAATGAAATTTTTTTCTCAATTGATCAGCCTTATTGTCTTTTTATGATTTGTATCCACAAATAAAATCTAAGTTACATGTGCTTTTTGTGGAAGGAAAAAGGGGATGTTGAGGTTGATAAAAATTCAAACGATCAAATTATGTAGGATTCATCAATGTTCATAGCAGCATTATTTGCAATTGCCAAGACATGGAAACAACCAAAGTCCATCAACAGACAAATGGATAAGGAAGAAGCAGTATACATACATAAATATATATAATGGAACACTACTCAGCCATAAAACAGAATAAAATTGTGCCATTTTTGCAACAACATGGATGGATTTTGATGGTATCATGCTAAGTGAAATAAGTCAGACAGGAAAAGATAAATACTGTATGATATCACATGTGAAATCTAAATAATACAACAAACTAGTGAATATAACAAAAAAGAAGCAGAATCACAGATATAGAGAGCAAATTAGTGGTTACCAGTGGGAAGAGGGTGGAGGGAGGGAACATAGGGGTAGGGGATTAAGAATTACAAACTATTAGGTATAAAATAAGCTACAAAGATATAATTGTACCATACAGGTAATAGAGCCAACATTTTATAGCAACTATAAATGGAGTATAACCTTTAAAAATTGTTACTCACTGTATTATACAACTCTAACTTATATATTATTGTACATCAATTATACTTCAATGAAAAAAATTAAAAATCAAAATTAAATAAACAAAAATTATGTAGGATGCAGTGAAAGCAGTGCATGGAGTGAAATTTATGTCATTGAATGCATATATCAGAAAAAAAGAAAGATCTAAAATCAATAATATAAACTTCCACCTTAGGAAACTAGAAAAAGAAGGATAAATTAAATGCAGAGTAGGCAGAAGAAAAGAAATAATAAAAATTAGATATCAATGACACTGAAAACAGAGAAGATCAATGAAATCAGTAGTTGGTTCTTTGACATCACCTCCCTGGCAGTCCAGTGGTTAAGACTCCATGCTTCCACTCCAGGGGGCACGGGTTCGATCCCTGGTCAGGGAACTAAGATCCTGCATGCCGCATGGCCAAAAAGAAAAATAAAAGTTGGTTCTTTGAAAAGATCAATAAAATTGATAAACTTCTAGCCAGAAAAAAGAGAGATGACAAAAATTACTGATATTAGAAATGAAAGAAGAACTATTACTACTTATCCCATGCACATTCAAAGAATAATAAAGAAATATTATCCATCTCTACAAATTTGATAGATGACATTGACAAATTCCTTGAAAGATAGTTTATCAAAACTTGCACAAGAAGAAATAGATAATCTTAATATATCTATATCTATTAAAGAAATTGAATAAATGATTAATAATCTTCTAAAAGAGAAAGCACCCCTCCCAGATAGGTTCACTCATGAAGTCTACCAAAAACTGAAGGAAGAAATTAAACCAATTCTCTACAACCTCTTCCAGAAAACTAAAGCAGATGAAATAGTTCCTAACTCATGGCCTAACTGAGGCCAGCATTATCCTAATATCAAATCAGACAAAGACATTACAAGACAGGAAAACTACAGGCCAATATCTCCCATGAACACAGATGCAAAAATCCTTGACAAAATATTAACAAATAACAAATCAAATCCAACAATTTATAAAAAGAATTATATACCACAACCAAGTGAAATTTATTATAGATACAAACGGCTGCTTCAACATTTGCAAATCAATTATTGTGGTCCACCATGTCAAAAGGTTAAAGAAGAAAAATCATATGATCATATCAATAAATGCTCAAAAATCATTTGGTAAAGTCCAAAATCCAGTCATGATTTTAAAAACTGTCAGCAAACTAGATGTGATGGTCAGTTTTATGTGTCAAGTTGGCTAGGCTATGGCACCCAGTTGGTTGTCCAGACTTCAGTCTAGATGCTCTGAGATCCCCTGGAAAGGAAGTTATTCTGCTTCCAGACTGCTTTTAGACTCAAGACTGAAACATCAACTCTTCCCTGAGTCTCCAGCCTACACTACAGATTTTCAGTCTTCCCAACCCTCACAATCACGAGTCAATTTCTTACAGTAAATATATATCCTGTTGGTTCTATTTCTCTGGAAAACCATAACTAGTACACTAGGAATAAAGATTAACTTCCTCAACTTGGTAAAGACAATCAACAAAAAAACCTACAACTAACATCACACTTAATTATGAGAAATTGCATATTTTCCCACTAAGATCAGGTACAAGGCAAATATATCCACTCTAACTTCTCCTATTCAACATTGTACTGAAAGTCATAGCTAATGTAATAAAACAAGAAGAGGAAATAAAGGCATACAAATTGGGAAGGAAGAAATAAAACTATCTTTGTTCACAGATTACATGCAGGAAATCCCAAAGAAGCAACAAAAAACTCCTGGAACTAATGAGTGATTACAGCAAGGTTAAAAGACACAAGTTGACATATAAAAATCAATTGCTTCCCTATATACACAATGAGCAACTGTTATTTGAAATTAAAAACACAGTACCATTTACATTACCATCAAAAAATGAAATACTTAGGTATAAACCTAACAAAATATGTACAAGATCTATATAAGGAAAACTACCAAAGTCAGATGAAAGAAATCAAAGAAGAAAGACCTAAATAAATGGAGGGATATTTCATGTACTTGGATAGGAAGGCTTGATATTGTTAAGCAAACAGTTCTTCCCAACTTTATCTGCAGATTCAATGCAATCCCAGTCAAAACTCTGGCAAGCTATTTTGTAGCTATTGACAAACTTATTCTAAAGTTTATGTGGAAGGCAAAAGACTCAAAGTAGCCAACATATCAATATCGAAGAACAAAGTCAGAGGACTGACATTACCTGACTTCAAGACTTACTATGAAACTACAGTGATTGAGACAGTGCAGTATCAGCAAAATAATAAAAGAACAGATGAATGGAACAGAATAAAGAGCCCATAAACTGACCCTCACACATAGAGTACACTGATCTTTGACAAAGAAGTAAAGACAAGTCACTGGAGGAACGATAGTCTTTTCAACAAATGGTCCTGGAACACTAGACATTGACATGTAAAATAATGAATCTAAACACACACCTTCCATCTTTCATAACAGTGAACTCAAAATGGATCATAGATCTAAATATAAAATGTAAAACTATAAAACTATACTATCTTCTATGTAGAAGATAACATAGAAGAAAATCTAGGTGACTTTGAGTTGGCAATGACTTTTTTAGACAGAACATCAAAAACACTAGCCAGGGAAAAAAATGGAAAAATTAGACTTTATTAAAATTAAAAACTTCAGCTCTATGAAAGCACTAAGAGAATAAAAAGATAAACCACAGACTGTGAGAAATTATTTGCAAAATACATATCTGGTAAAGGACTGGTATCAAAAATACAAAAAGAACTCTTAAAACTCAATGATAGGAAAACAAAGAATCCAATTTTTTAAAATGGGCAAAATACATGAACGGATACCACCCTGAAGAAAATAGACAAATGTCAAAGAAGCATATGAAAAGATTCTCAATGCCGTATGTCACCAGGGAATTGTAAGCTGGCTATATGTATACCATTTTGTTATTCACCTCTGTGAAAGAAAAACTTCTGTCAATTAATGTATAAATAACTATACAATAATAAATACAATGTATATTACAAATGAACATAAACAAATATATAAAAACAAATAATGCATTTATTACTTAGAACTACAATTTTGCACTAATTGAAACTCATAAATACAATACTTAGAAATTGGTTGTTAATTTATAACAATTGTGTGCGTGCCCTGAGAAAAGGAAAAGAGAAATAAAATGGTAAAGATATCCTCAGAACAAAATTTCTTCACATATGATATTGTCCTCTATGCCATCAAGAGGATTGGCGAGACATCATTTATTAAAAGATTATCAAACTTGTCTCCAGAATTTCCTTCCAAGCTGCTGACATTCACCCTGCAACGTTTCATGTCAGTGCTTTCTTAATCTTATCTAAAGATGTCAACAGAAGGTTTTCAAACGGCACAGACTCAGATTTCTTTCAAATGATCCTTAAAGATTTGTTGACTGAAACATCAAAGGGTTGCTATAGCCAAATCATGCCACAAAGAATACTAAGCAAGTTGCACTGCTTAGTGGCAACTACATCATAAGTGTTGCCTAGACATGTTATAAGGTATTTTGAATTTCAGAGTTGACAAGTGTGAAAATAATATGCATCTTAGAATGAATGAAACATAGTATTTGGTTTCATTTTCTTTAATGAATCTCAGAGATTGTGTTAATGGATTTAAACCCATCTCTATTCATAATTATTAGTAATGTATGTGGACATAGTTCTGCCATCATATTTTGTGTGTGTTTAAAATGGTAACAGGAACTTTCAGCTTCTATGCAATCCAACATTTCATACATGAATTTTCTAAAATCCACTCTTTTAAAAAAATTCCTAATGCATAATAAAAAAATAAAAATATCCTTTAATTATTCGTTGTATCCTAATAGCTCACTTCCTAATGAAATGTAAATTTTTGCTTCAATTAGTGATGGAAAATAAAGTGACCAAATAATTATTGTTTGATGATGCAGATGTAAAATACGTAGATGGGGGGAAACCACACTATTTCTGCTTTTAGTATAAGACATGTACCTCATAAAACTGAAAGGTAAATTTTTCTGAATTGTGAAGTGTCTATATTAGGGTGATTCCTAACAGCAGAATGTACTCCCTATGGGAATACAATATTTGCACTGAGTCTTTACTATGTGTCAATTTAATTCAACTAAAATCCCTCCTGAATGAAATACTTAATATTTCACCTGGAAATGGATTTAATTATCTGTGTTGTCATTTTTACTTTCTGAATAATCCTCATAAAAAGATAAAATTTCAAAAACATTATAAAATTCTAAATCCAAAAATGAAAACTTATTTGGGTACAGCTTGGAGAGTAAATGTCAGATACCTGCAGGAGATATTAGAATGACTGCACTTACTATTTACTTTAAACTATGACAATGTTTTTCAGGAAACTTTAAGGTAGAAAACAGTAAGTCATTTTCTTTGAGAAAAATGTAGTTTTATTCTGATGGTTTTTAAACCCAATCTTTCTTCAAAAGAACACTTTGCTTTTAAATACAGCTCATGATTATTCCCTTTAAAAAATGCAAAGAATGGTGTGAAACAGGAACAGATTATTATTTCTACTTTGACTATTATTCCTTCCCCTTACACCACTAAATGTGTGAGCAAAGGAAGAACTTCAAGCAGGAAAACAAGCACAGAGACTGAACAAACTATAATGAAAAATAATACACATAGGGCAAGTTTTTTTTTTTTCTCAGAATCAGGGTCTCATTAAATGCCATCTAACTTTAACAAGTTTAGTAAGTTGAAAATCACCTTTTGTGTTATCTTACTGTACACCAAATATTCTTTATACACTACAGACTCACTGAATACCAAAAGGCATAGAATCTCCTAGGATAAATAGACAAAATCTTAGGGAAAAACCACTGTCCATTTTTCTCTACAAATATTTCAAGCATAGGACATAAAAAAGCATCAGGCCACCCTTTCTTTAATTATTTTGGATTGCAGAAAATAAGTAGATTGCCTATTTCAGGCTTCAGTGACATTACGTAAATTACCTTGCCAAGCTTGGACACTGAAAAGGAGAAAAATTGTTTAACCTCCCATACAACATAGACATAAAGGATGATAGCAAATGGCCCAAGTAAGGTATCGTTCCTTCTCTTTTAACTCATTTTCAAAGCTGCAGAGTGGTCTTCATCCAAGAAAGTTCACTGAAAACAAAACAAGGTTTTGTCTTATTTTTCAATGTATCCACAATGCCTTGCAGAGAGTTGAGTTGTATCGTTGACAAATGTGTGATGTCTGTTGTTTATTGAAAGAAATTTTAAGTGAGCTGACCCAACTATATAGGAAAATAAGGACTTGCCATCTCTCCTTGATTTTTACCTCTTTCACACACACACACACACACACACACAAACACACACACAGACACACTTTAAAGAAGTCAGCAATAATCATTTTACTTTGTTAATTCTCTTTTCCTTTAATATAGCAACTACATTTCCATGTGTCCTCACATGAAGCTTTCTACAGTTTTCTAATTACGCTTCCAGAGAGTCAAGGGGAAAGAGAGTTTAGTTGAGGAGGCTCTCTCTTTGATTTGTGCTATAAATTACCTCTGACAATGACATTCATACTTGCCAGAAATTCAGTTGGGCAATATGACTACCGTGGCAGTGTAAATTTATGCAAGGCTATATAATTGCTGATGATGGGGGAAAGATAATTGAGCTTAATATTTAATGAGAAAGACAGAAAAATTATGATCCTTTCTAGTCCCCAATATGCTGAGTTCCCAATTATCAGGATTTGAAGCTGAGTGCCACAATAAAATGAAAAAAATAATAACAGTGGGGAGCCTCATCAAGAATTATAACCTAGCCATGGGGACAGATTAGGGCCTGCTAAAGATAGGTGAAGAATTGGTCCAGGAGATTCAGCCCAGATAGAAATCAGAATACACAGAATGCCTCTAAATCACAGAGTAAAAGACAAGACTGTAGCTGTAGGAAGGACAGGGAGGGTAGAGGGATGGGGTAATAACAGGAGCAGCCAGCATGCCAGAACAGCTCAGAAAAGACAGTTTTGAGCCAATGAAGTGTGGAAGGTTTTCCATTTCCATTTAAACCGACCACTGGCCAGTGAATCCAGTCCTGTATGTGCAGCAGAACCCAGGATTGATACCTGGCTCTTGGACTTCAGAGGTGATCAAATCAGCTTTGCAGGCCATGATGCTTTGCTCTGGACGTGAGAAGAACAGACCATCCTCGGCATCAATGCACGTGGACTGATTCCTCCTTGATGGTAATTCCGTCAATGGACAGTCTTTAGTATTAGTGAAGTATCACCTCCCAAAATAAATACAATTTTATGCACACATCCATTTACTTCAGCCTCCATAAGACTTTCAAATTTTGAAATGAAGGTTTTACTCTGACTAGACGGAGTAAATCAGAGGCAGAAGCTTTGGGGTGTGAATGGGAATTTAGAAGTAAATAAAAGTTAAATATCATCATGTGGTCATGACTGTAGAGACAGATATTTTTTTTCTGAGCCAAATGACGTTCCAGCATGCTCATTTAATCACCACATATTTGAATATGTCCATATTTTGTTTTATACCTTACAAATTCCTGCTAAAAGATATGATACTTTTTTGTCTTTTGCTTGTTATCAAATTCTACCAATTACAAAAATTTGCCCTATGGCATATCAATATGTAGGGCTAGATAATATCTGAAAGTATTTTCTGAGTGATCTATAAGGGTCCATGACCATTTTTTACTTTACAGGGGCCAGAGAGGAGTATTCAGTGGCCTTCCGTATCTGAAAACAAAATTTACCCCGGGACTTGCCCACCCTACTGAGGGAAGCACTCCAATCAAAAAACTACAAGAGGACTTCTCTGGTGGCACAGTGGTTAAGAATCTGCCTGCCAATGCAGGGGACACAGGTTCAAGCCCTGGTCCAGGAAGATCCCACATGCTGTGGAGCAACTAAGCCCGTGCGCCGCAACTACTAAGCTTGTGCTCTAGAGCCCGTGAGCCACAACTACTGAGCCCGCATGCCTGTGCACCTAGAGCCTGCGCACCTAGAGCTGAACTACTGAAGCCTGTGCACCTAGAGCCTGTGCGCCACAACAAGAGAAGCCACCACAACTAGAGAAAGCCCACGCACAGTAACGAAGACCCAACACAGCCAAAAATTAATTAATTAATTAAAAAAAAAACTATAGGAAAACCAATGACCAGCCTTTATGTCATGCCTTAGAGGTAAGTGGATAAGTCTCTGTGACTGTAAAATTATGTTGCTAATGGATACAGACTATAACAAAAATAAGTATGGGGACATTACAAACATTACAAAAATCTTTTATGTCATGGTTCCTTGGATTACCTCGAGGTTAAAAAAAAAATCCATTCAGACAGATATTAATCCCTGGCATACTTAGGACAATGGCCTTTGTAGGAAAGTGTCATTGAAATCCTTGAGCTTTAGGAGTGGATCTGACCAGTGGAAAAACCTGTAAAAGCACTCAGACGCGTGGGGAAAAAAAAAAAAACAAGGAAAACATGATGTTATTTTTATGCTATCCACGCGTTTCAAAAGAAAACAACGTGATAGCAAGGGTGAGAAGGGAGAATCGCTGTGTAACAGACAGAGCCAGCTGCATAATTTGCAAGGCCCAGTGCGAAATGAAAATGCGAGACCTCTTGTTCACAAAACTGGCAGAAAGCTTTCTCCTACATTTCCCCGTCCGTCTCTCAACCAGCCACGGTGTTTTTTACTTGCTGTTCAATGTTGCACTCTCCTGGGAGAGCCGAGACCTCACAGCCCCGCCCCGCAACTGCGCGCATAGGGTGCTTCCCAACTCCAACCATCCCGCCCACGCCCCCACCCCCCTGCCGGTGGAGGCCACAGGGCGCATGCTGGGAGGGACAGGAGAGCAGGTGCCTGAGCGTCTGTCCTGGGAGGCACTGAGGTGGCAGGAGGCGGCCCCCGCCTGAAACAAGGCTCCAAGCCCCTCCCCACCCCCCGCATATTCCATTGCTCCATCAGAATTCACTTATTTAGCACAAATTCAAAGATTAAGAATTTCAAGGTGGCAATTGCAGAGCATTAAACCGCAAGTTGCCTGCACTGGTCACACACAGGTCCTGATAACTCACAATGGTCCAAACCGAGGGCATAGGGAGTAATTAAATGATGACAAATTAGAGCGGACAGAGCCAGTGGAAGTGGCTACTTTGGCCCAGGAAAAATCCTCCTTTCCTTACCTTTCTCTGCTCTGGTGAGCTGCCAGGGAACAACAAAGGAGATTTAACCAAATCTGCGAGGACGGTGAGACTTTCTGGGAAACGCTTCGCGTTGGCTCATTTTTTTTTACTATTATTGGCGATACTATTATTAACAGAGTTCCTGTTACCGGATAACTATAAAATGTTAAGGAAGTAAATCTTTTTTTTTTTTTAACCTCTTTCTGCCTCTTTACTCAAGCCACATATTTTTTTGTTCACTGTAGTGCCAAGGAACTTCACAAATTTGAAACAAATTTTGATTGAATTTAATTCTCCCACTAGTTGAAAGTTAACTGATAAAAGAATATAGAACTATGTGCTTGATATATGATAATGAATCAGAACAATTTTTTTTTAATTTATTTTATTTATTTATTTATTTGGCTGTGTTGGGTCTTCATTTCTGTGCGAGGGCTTTCTCTAGTTGCAGAGAGCACGGGCCACTCTTCATCGCGGTGCGCGGGCCTCTCACTGTCGCGGCCTCTCTTGTTGGGGAGCACAGGCTCCAGATGCGCAGGCTCAGTAGTTGTGGTTCACGGGCCCAGTTGCTCCGCGGCATGTGGGATCCTCCCAGACCAGGGCTCGAACCCGTGTGCCCTGCATCGGCAGGCAGATTCTCAACCACTGCGCCACCAGGGAGGCCCAGAATCAGGACAATTTTGCCTGGTTATTTCGTGTATCTGCTGGGGCAGCCTAGCAACATCTTTGTATATTGCTGAATTTTTTTCATCTGCTTGGTGAAAATTCACAGTAGAGGGATTGAAACTCATAAATTTCACAAAGAGGGCAGTTAGTGATTTTTTTAAAATTCTAACTTCTCTTTGCCAAACTCAGAGAATCTAGAACACATTAACCAAATCATCAAAAAGATTAAATCCCCAAAGCTAGAGGAAAATGTCAGTAACAAAGGGCTGCCAACGAGATAGTCAAGTTTTATCACAACTTCCTACAGTTCTTTCAAAATTATGAAATGATTTATAAGGTTCTGACAAGGGAATAATATAGAATCAAATGCAGTCTTAGTAACTGTAAGGTATCTAATTCTTGAACAGATGCAGTATCCCTATTCAATCATCTCCAGGGGCTAACTCAACACCACAGGGTTTAATTTGAGGGAAAAAGAGAGTACCTTTTTGGTTCTTAATATCATAGTTTCAGCCTGCTCTGCTGCTCTGTTTTAAGAAAAGGACACAGGAAAATAGCCCTGTTTGAGTCCCAGCAGCAAAATCACCTGAGAGGATGAATCCTTCCCAGAGCTTTTGCCTATTATTATTTTCAACCCAACTGTAGAAATCTGGGAAGATCAACATAGAATCTACAGTGGATAAAAGCATAGTGAAACTGAGTTTCTAACGGGGCAGACATTCAGCAGGAGACAGGATTCATAATCTTTGCAGAGCCAACCTGCTAACAAAAGATTCCTGGAAAGAAAAATAGGAATTGTATTCTTTAGAATGAGCTCTTCAAAGCAGCCCTAAATAGTTTCCTTTTAATTTCAAGCAGAGCAAACAGAGTAAATAGAATTGTGGACTTATAGTTGGCAAGCTTATCACACCTATAATGACAAATAAATGAACCTCAGTTGTTCACTAGATGTGCTTCAGAGAAAATGTATATTTGTGCAATAGCTGTCTCCTTAATCAACATCATTAAAGGAAACATTAGGTGGCTCTGATAATAAAACACAGTTCTAAATTCTGATCTTTCTTGTACGTTTCACATCCCCCAACTCTGACATGGGAGCCATTTATTAACTGCTCTTTACCCTGTGAGGCATATTATTATGTTGACTGCAGGAATGTTCTAGAGGAGATTATTCCCTAGAGAGTCCTCTTCAAGAAGATGCATAAAATAAAATTCTCTCGGGCCCATGTACATAGCAGAAATATGGATGTATGACATTTAGCAAGTTATTTCTTTTTATTCTATGATCATTAAAGAGCAAGTAACCATCGTTAATCATCAGGGAAATGCAAATCAAAATCACAGTGAGATACCACTTCACACCCACTGTGATCGTTAGAATCAAAAAAAATCAGATAATAGGGGCTTCCCTGGTGGCGCAGTGGTTAAGAATCTGCCTGCCAATTCAGGGGAATATGTTCGAGCCCTGGTCCGGGAAGATCCCACATGCCGCAGAACAACTAAGCCTGTGCGCCACAACTACTGAAGCCCGCACACTTAGAGCCCGTGCTCCGCAACAAGAGAAGCCACCACAATGAGAAGCCCGCGCACCGCAACGAAGAGTGGCCCCCACTGGCCGCAACTAGAGAAAGCCCGCGCAGCAATGAAGACCCAACACAGCCAAAAAAAAAAAAAAAAAAAAGGATAATAAGTATTTGCAAGTATGTGAAAAAACTGGAACCTTAATACACTGGTAATGGGAATGGAAAATGGGGCAGCTACTTTGGAAAACAGTCTGGCAGTTCCTCAAATGATCAAACACAGAGTTACCATGTGATCCAGCAACTCCACTTGGGTATATACTCAAGAGAAGTGAAAACAAATGCCACACAGAAACTTGTACACAGTGTCTAGGGCAGCATTTTTCAAGATAGCTAAAAGGTGGAAATAATCCCATTCATCAATGGAGGAAAGGCTTTTTTAGAAAGCAGCATATCCATATAATGAAATAGTATTTGGCCATTAAAAAAATGAAGTATTGATAATATTCTACAGCATAGATAAACCTTGAAAACATTATGCTAAGTGAGGCAAGCCAGTCACAAAACACCACATACTATGTGATTTCATTCGTATAAAATCCAGAATAAGGAGATCTATAGAGACAGAAAGTAGATTAGTGGTTTCTTATTGCTGAAGATAGGGGGTAGGCTGAAGAACCGAGAGGTAAAAGCCAAGGTATACATATTTGAGGTGATGAAAATGTTCTACAATTAACTGAAGTGATGGGTGCACACATCTGTGAATATACTAAAAACCACCAAATTGAATATTTTCCAAGTGTGAAGTGTATTGTTCTATCTCAATAAAGCTGTTAAATTTTTTTAATTAAAAAAGAAGAAAATGATATAACATTTTTATCTCCTACTATGAAGAAGTCAGTCAAACTTGTGTACGACTCCAGTAAATGTATAAACTTTACAGATTATGTTTTTGGATACTAATTTCATCCCAGCTTTATCTGCCATTTTCTTGCCCTTGTCTTTTCATCTCTCCTGTCCCCAACCCTCTAGATTTGATTTATTCACTTATTTATTTTGCATCGATTTAGTCTCCAGGTAAACTTGTACACTGTCTTATTTTCTCTCTGGAATGATCACACTATTCACCATTAATTAAGCTGTTATTATTAACTTAATTAAACTTCGTTCTTTTAACCAACAGGTTTGGGCATACCTAGTCTATAGTACCAATGTATACCAGATTTACAGTTTTTTAGAGGAGACAAAATTAAAATTCCTACAAAAATGTAATTTACTGAGTTTCACATATTTGAAAATCTCATCTTCATTTAATTATAGGGTAATATTTTCCCTTTGTGGCTAATATTTTAAGAACACTGGTCATGTCTGTGCCATCTCAAGGAATTCTGTACATTTGAAACAGAATAACCAAAAGAACTACCAAAAACTTTTACCTTGAAGCAACTATTAACTTGAAGAATCGATTGCTTAAACTACAGCTATTTTTACTCCTTCTATGACATATTCAGTTTTGGCAGGTAATACAAAATGAGCACAGCCTGATCTAAAATCAGTTTGCTTTTGTTACAAAAGGATTGTGTAAAGTTAAGCAAAACTTTCACATAAAAGTCTAGTATATAAAATTTAAATGGAAGATAAGTTAACACGATTAAGCTTCTTAGGAAAAAAAAAGTTGTACAAGAATAATATTTTTGTCAAAAACGTGAACATCTGCACAACCACATCTTAGTTCTCAAAAATCAGACATCTCTTCCTGCATCCCAACAGAAGGCAGGAAAAGAAAGTTATGAACTTCACAGCAGCAAACATGACTAAAACAACATTTATTATCACATTTTCTTCAGTTTGCCAGTTTCAGCCTCATGTCCAATTTCATAAAAGCACAATGCAGAGATTCTCCTGAAGGAATGTAATTAATCCTACTTACCAGGGTACAAGGCACTTTTATGACTTTGCTTTTTTACCCTTTTCATATTACTCAGCCACTGCTAACTGTGAGAAATGTTAACACTATCGAAAATCCAGTTAACATGCTCCCTCTGCTGGTAATAGCTGTCTTTCTCAAAGCATAAATTCATCATCTTTTCCTCTCATGTGCGTTTCCTTTCCATATTAGATTTTCTATTTCACGTTTTCTTATAAAGAACCAAGTTACCTAAGGAGGCTATGAACAAACTAGTAAATGAAAACTTTTAAATGAAAACCATAGGTTTTTAGTGAACTCATTATAAGCAAAACCTTCCTTCTTGCCAAATTCCAACAACTTTGAAGAATTTACTAACACCATCCTATTGTGACCCTCCTTTCTTACATCTCCCACAAACTAATCTGTGAAAAATACTATTTTTCCTTCATATACAATAGCCACTTCTAAAAACTTCAACTGAAGTCTTCTCGCTTCTAAAATAACTAACGACGTAACCGCTGATACCATAGAAGGCTTCCTAAAATATTTGGAACGTTAAACATCAAAATTTAAACACACACAGAAAATGACTCATTGCATTTCATTCATTTAAAAATGTGTCTTCAGTTAATTAATGAGCAATACCTTCCATTAATAGCTTTAATCTCCATTCCTACAGCTGCCCTTTTAGTCCAGGACGTCTTCATTTTATATTTACATTTCTCTATTTCCAGCTCTTTCCTGGCTCCAATTATTTGTCATACTGCTACCAGGAAAATTTCCCGAAAGCAGGAAAATATCCTTAAACACAGTGTAACCATTTCAGTCCCCTGCTCATAATAAATAAGTAGTCATTTTGAAACCAACTACTTCTGCTTCATTTCCTCCATTAGTCTTGAAAGAAGTTGTAAATCCCTAAAATTAAATACAAAGTTTTGCATTTGTATACATATACATTGTTCTGGAGAAAAGACTGCATAGGTTTCACTAGCTTATCAAAAGGACTCAGGACACCCCTCCAAATTGTACTAACTTCTTCTGTGTCTGCTATACCCCGTCCCTCTACACATACATTAATCCACATTCCACATTGGCCTCTTTGCTCTGCTGGGGCTCACACGTGAATGCCCTTTTATTCCACACTCCTCTATCCAAGTCCCATTCTTTTTCAGGACCCACCTTCTGCATAAAGCTTATTCCAATTGCTTCTCAATTCCTATTACCCTTTAAACAGCAGCACTCTACTTTCCCCTTAATTATTCTGTAATAATTCTCCAACCATGGTCAAATAACAACTTCCTAATATTTGTGTCACGTGTATTGGTTTTATTTTCCCAACTAGACTGCACATATGTTATCTTATCACTGAACATGTCTTTTCCATTCATTCAGTGTGAACTCCCTGAGGGCAGAAAGCTATTTGTGTATTCATTCCCAATGACCAGTATTGCATCGTGTAGAGATTCCCTAAATGTGTGATAAACAGAAATACAAATGTTCTGAAGGAAATGTAATATCTCATTATTTTACTTCCTTCAATTATACAGGTATTTCAAAATACACTTATTTATGGACTTTTAAAAGATTTTGTGAAAATAATTACAATCTAAGGTTTTCCTTACTTTGATAATTAATAAATTATTTATTTATTTATTTATTTAAATAAAGAAAGAAATATGCTGTGTCATGTCCTGGAAGTTATAAGGCCTAAGGCCTAAATACTTCAGTCTCTAAGGAAGGTGCATAATTCACTACAAATATACACATACACACACACCATGGAATATTAGCCATAAAAAAGAATGAAATAATGCTACCTGCAGCAACATGAATGGACCTAGAGATTATCATACTGAGTGAAGTAAGTCAGGCAGACTAAGAAAAATATCATATTATATCACTTATATGTGGAATCTAAAAATTATACAAAGAAAATGGATAGCAAGACACAATCCCAAATCTTGGTTTTTTGGGGACTATATCCTTATTTCCCATTGATGATGTCAGAGCTTGGTGGTAAGTGCTCAGGTTACAAGGTACAAAGTAATGTCTTATCACATTGTTTTCTTTTTTACCTCCATGAAACAGTTTACCATCTCATTAAAGTCTATCCTATAAAATATAAATTTTTGCATTAAAAAGATATGAGAAGCAACAACAAAAAACGGCAGAATGCAAAAGATCTCAGTCCTAACTTTAAAACATGAAGGCCTCAGTGACAAACAAAATGAACTAACTAGTTATTCTTAAACCTGAACACCATTAGAATCAACTGGAAAGCTTTCAGAAGAATATACATAGCAGGACTCTAGCCCCAGATTTAATTACTCTGAGGTGGAGTCCAGGCTTTTTTTTAAGCTCCCCAGGTAAATCTAATGTAAGGTTGGATCTGAGAAATTCTGCCCTAAACCTAATCACAATTGTATCTTAGGGTTTACTGAGATAAATTATACAACTCAGTAAACTGAATTCTGTAATAGAGATTCCAAGCATGAATGAAAAAAGGGAAGGCAGGGAGTTAGGAAGGAAAATGAAAAGAGAAGACTAGAAGGTACTAGAGAAGATTGTTTCGGCTGTCTTCAGACCAACAATTAGAAAAAATATTTCTCTAGAATTCTACCACTTCCCATATGTTAGCTTGAGATCTACTGCCTATTCAAAAGATCATTTTATTAAATTGTCTCATAAATTCTTTCTTCCAAAGTCCCTTGAAATTTAGATGACTGGTTCTCAAAGGTAGCCAAATCATCAGATTCGATTCAGATTTTTCTTTTAAATACAGGTTTCTTGTCCCACCTCCAAAAGATTCTGATTTGATAAAATTGCAATGAAATTCAAGGATTTATATCATTAAATGTTTCCCAGGTGTTTCACAGTCAGGATTGAGAATTACCAGTCTATATTATGAGATAATAAACTCTTTTTCAGCAAGAGTGTGCCCATTTCAGGGGTTCTCAAATAGACCTGTTCAAAATACTGTGGGCCCTCTATAACTGCAGGTTCTGCATGTGTGGATTCAACCAGTGGCAGATCAAAAATATTTGAAAAAAAATCCAGAAAGTTCCAAAAAGCAAAACTTAATTTTGCCTCACCCTGGCAACTACTTACATAGCATTTACATTGTATTTACAGCTACTTACATAGCATTTACACTGTCTTAGGTTTTAGAAGTAATCTAGAAATGATTTAAAGTATACAGGGGAATCTGCGTAGGTTATATGCAAATACTATGCCATATTATACAAGGGACTAAAGCACCTATGGATTTTGGTACTGTTGGGGCTTGGTGGGGGCACATCCTGGAAACAATCCCTTGTGGATACTGAGGGACGACTATATACACATTCAGACTCAACCCAAGAGATACTCATTCAGCAGGCAAAGAGTTTGGGTTGAAACATTTGTATTTTTTTAAAGCACCAAAGGTAATACTGAAGCACCCAAAGTCGAGAGCCCCCAGCATAACATATAAAATTTCAATGAATAGTTGTTGAATAGATCAAAGAATGATTGGCTATAAATCTCTTTGACTTTTCATCTTATAACTCATCTTGCTTTTGATTTATAATAGTATTTTTTGTTGTTGTTTTGGCTGTGTTGGGTCTTCGTTGTTGCGCGTGGGCTTTCTTTAGTTACGATGAGCGGGGGCTGCTCTTCGTTGCGGTGCGCGAGCTTCCCATTGTGGTGGCTTCTCTTCTTGCGGAGCATGGGCTCTAGGCGCACGGGCTTCAGTAGTTGCGGCACACAGGCTCAGTAGTTGTGGTTTGCGGGCTCTAGACCGCAGGTTCAGTAGTTGTGGCACACGGGCTTAGTTGCTCCACTGCATGTGGGAGTTTCCCAGAACAGGGATCGAACCTGCATTGGCAGGCAGATTCTTAACCACTGCGCCACGAGGGAAGTCCCTATAATAGTATTTTTATACCTCTTTCTCAATTCAGGTACAGGATGTTCCTTCACAAATACTGGTCTCTTAATTCATAGGAAGACTTGATGAAAACAAGACCAATCTGACTTAGATATTTTCTTCATGAAGCCAGGACTCCAACTGGTGGTAGATAATATCATGTCTCAATCCTGTCTGAAAGGTGTACTTCATTCTTCAATGAAAGCATAGCAGAATCTTGACATTAGTAGCTATCTTGGAACAAAAGGTATGGCTTGATAATTCCTCAAGTCCAGCATCAATAAGACAACCAAGTACTTAAATAGTATGCATCCTTATATTATCCACTTACTAAATCAGAATCTTGGGACGGGGAGAATATCCTGGGACTGGGTTTTTTTTTTTAACAAGCACTTGCAAGTAATTCTGTGATTAGGCAAGATTTGGAAACACTGAATAAGGGGAAAAATTAAAATCAGTCAAGACATGTAGGAAACAATCAGTGCTTAATCCAATAGATAAGGAAAGGCAGCTGATGATCACATTACCTAATGTAGATTGTAAGTCATTAAAACCATGCCTTAGATGTAAAGAAAAAGGAAGAAAATATTTCACCAGAGCATATAGAATAGTCAATAAATGCAACTTTTAAAAGTGACTTATTCTCATTGAGTCCATCCATTCTTTCCAATTCAAGAAACGACTTGGGCTGGCTAACAATAAAATACAAATACATGGACATTTAATAATTATTATAAAATTTAAATGCCAGTTTATAAAGATGGAAGATAACAATTAACATCCATAAAACTCTGACGGATGAAAGCTATAAAAACTGAACTCAAAGCTTTGCCCTGAGCTTCCTAGCATCATAAGTAACAAGGAAATTTTGATCTGTTATATACCTCTCCTTGTCTGGTAGGAGAAAGCACATCAGTTCATCAGAAGAAACAAACTTTTTCTCAAATCTGAGTGTTATGAAAAATTGGTCCCAAGGGTCTTTATATAAGGAACATTGAGAATGTAATGGGCTGTGAATGCTAAAGCAGTAAAGAATAAAGAATGTTGTTATTCAACATATGGCTATTTTTCAATCAAAGCATCAGTGAAAGCAAAGGACGTAGTAGTAATGATCTTGTAAAGATATGCAGACTTCTGGTAACTTCTTCTAACAGAAGAGTGATGAGTATCACATTATCCTCAGAAAATCTTGAGAAATTAACAAGTCCATTAAGCCTGTGTTTCCCCTAGTTAATCATATGTAAGAATTACACAAGAGCAGTTAAAAAATGTAAATTCCTATACTGGTCCCTAGATTTTGGAGTTGGGATCAGAAATCTACACATAGAACAAATGATTCTCAAGTGATTGTGGAAAACCACCTCCTAGAATTGCCACTTTCAAAAATCAGTTGCCATTGCTGGAATTGTTCTGATTCAAGGTAGAAGACCCCAGTGAAAGTTTGGCAGGTACACTGGTTGAAAGTAGGAGGAACCATGGTCTCCAAGATAAGTTTGCCCATTCCTCTTGGTAGCTTCTAAAAATATATATTTTTAAAACTCATCCCAGAGCTGGAGAATCCCTCTGTTAGTGGTAGAATTCAGGAATCTGCATTCTAACTAATACTGCAGGTGATTCTTTGCACAATAAAATTTGAAAAACTTTGTTATAGCCTTTGTATAAATCTTTGTTACATTGGACATATAAATGGGGGAGAAAGGATTAAAAGATACTTTAGTATGAGAAGTAAAGTTCCTGACTTGAAATATGACCACAGGGGAAGCCTGCTGGAAGAATTCTTACAAGTTGTGCCGAGATTTCCTAGAGAGAAATTTCAGATCTGTTCCCATGCTCAAACCAGAAATCAACTGAATGTTGTACCATCTGTGGCAAGTAATTAATTTCAAGTTTCCAGAAACTTTTAGCTGTAGGAAATGTCCTAATATGGCATCAGTGGGCATTGCAGACCTATGCTTCCAAATATAATCATCCTTCCTTTGAAATCCTTCTTAAATAACACTCAAGCCAGAAGAGACTTTCCAGTTTATCTAATTAAATTCTATCAATTTGCAAATGGAAAAAGCTGAAGACTAGAGGTCACGTCCAAGGTGACATGGCTAATTTTGGCACATTTAGCTCAAAACTCTGGGCCCCTGGTACTACCATAACCCAATTCTTTCTATTACACACTTGCCAATGCAAACCATTTTAAAGAAAGGCTTAATTTAGAGGCAATGAAAGCAAGAAGACAATTCTTTTAATATGCTATTTTTCATAAATTATCCTCCATAAATGTTGATTCTCTTTTAGGGAATGCATGTCAAGAGTCTGCTGACATGTAAGAAAATACAATTCCTTGTGCTAAGTGCTAGAAGATGTTTAGATGCTAAACATCTTCTTTTGGTCTTGGTTTTGTCTTGCTGTTTTTTGTGTTCTGTTCTGGGTCGAGAGATAATATTTTGGTTGATCTAACTACTCTCTTTACCCAGAACCCAGGTTTATAAACGTCCCACTGTGAGTACAGGTTAAACCTGGGCTTTTGAACAAACTGACCCCAACAGTCTGCTCATTGATCTTCAGTATAGCTTTGACCTTTGTGCTATGACGTTTTAAAGTCAGAATGGCTCTGGGTCAATTAGAAACTTACCCTTCATAAAAACAGTTCCCTCCTGACATTTTCTAAAATTAATTTCTAAATTAATCCTGGCTGTAAATGAGTTTTAGTCCCCAAAAACTCAACTATAAATCTAACCCTTATATTACACATTCTGAGTTTATATTCATAAAGAACTCAGGAAGAAATGTGCTTTTTCTCTGGAGTTTTTCTTTGCAAACGTGTTACCCATTAGTCTTCCTAATGAACTACAAATCTGCTTTTAAGAAATGTCTTCAAAGGGAAAAACTAGAAGCAAACACTAATTATTTTCCAGAGACACTTTAGAGTTTGTGTGTATCTGTATACACTTTTTCTTTTTCATTTTACCTTTTTCTGAGCAAGGCCTTGTTAGAGTTTGATTGGAGTGGTCCTAAAAGCCTGTTAATGGCAGCTATGAGGAAGAGAGGCATTAACACACATTTCAGAAAAACAGGCTGAGCAAACAAGTCCCTACACTTAACAGAGGATGAAAAGTTCTTCTACTGGAAATGCTGTTTCACTTGAGATTCTATTCAAGGAAAGGACATTTTTACTAAAACACAAGAAAAAGATGTTGTGAGCAGACATTCTTTGTTTAGATTTATGGAATTTAAGAAAACCTATCAAATGGAACAATCATAATTAACAAATACTGCCAAAAAATGTTGAAATTGGGTGTGATTTCTGAAGTCTTGAAAAAAGTGTCAAGATAGGTGGAATTTATTTTTTTTAATTTTGGTCCATTATGATTAAAGTTTTAAAAATCCACTTACATTTCAGGAAATATAGTCAAAAATAGAAGGTTTTCACCCAATATATCATTCATTGATTATTTCCTAGCTGCCATGCACTGGTTACCATAAACCAATTGGAAAGAATTTTTTACAGTAATTCAACAACCATTTCCTGTAAGTCTTCTTTGCTTCTGGGACTAGAAACACAAAGAAGAATAAGAGCTGAGCTCTTCCTGTCAAGAGTCTGTTGACACGTAAGAAAATAATTACAATTCCTTGTGGTAAGTGCTAGAAGATGTTTAGATGCTAAGTAAGTCCTTGAAACAATCAACTCTTTTCCTGGGATGAAAACAGAGATTTATTTCAAAGCCCTCTTCAAACTGACATTTATAGTATAAGGAGTTGATCAGGATATGTGCACATCCTAGAAGGCTTTCCCAGCAGAGAAAAATCAGGACTACATGTGCAAGGGCAGAGTCACGAACAGACTTAGCATGTACAGAAGATGATTAATATTTTGTTGTGTGTGTCTATGTTGAGGAAGGAGATGGTAAGAATGTGTAACCAAGCAGGACCCTACAGGGACTTCCCGGGACAGACCCACACCACACACACACACCATGTCCTCTGCCTGATGCTTGTTTGTAGAAAAATTTTAGCCACCTAGGCCTTCCCCGAGTTTCAAAGAACAAATTTAATCAGAGAAGTGAGAAAAGGCAGAAACAAAGAAAAACCATCTAGCAAGACAAAATAATAATAATTTAGCAATTAAACAAAGACAAACACCTTTAGTTCCTCCTAAAGGGCTATAGATAATGTTCTGAGCCATACCCTTTATTTTGCAGATACTGAAACCCCCACCAGGTGGAAGAAGTTAACTGCCTGCTGACCATAAGCACATAGACCCCAGACCAGTCGGAACCAGAAGGTTGATGATGTTAACTCCCAATTACCTCACCACGAACCAATCAAAAGAATGTCCGTGAGCTGATCACATACCCCACAAGCCTCTCCCTTACCCTGTCTTTAAAAACCCTTCCCTGAAACCCATCTGGAAGTTCAGGTCTTTTGAGCATTAGCCATCCATGCTCCTCGTTTGGCGCCTGCAATAAATGCTGTGCTTTCCTTCGCCACAACCCAGTGTCAGTAGATTGTCTTTACTGCGCTTGGGCAAGTGGACCCAAGTTTGCCTCAGTAAAAAATGGTAGGAGATTAGAGTAGAAGAGCGGGCAAATGCCAGATTATAAAGGCTTTATATGCTCAGTATTCTATATAACTTTTTTTTAACTTTACCCCATAAGTGTTGGGGGTCAAAGGAAGTGAAGATAAAAAAAGATGAGAAACATGTAAGAAGTATTTATATATCTGATTGTAATATAAGATAAACTGTTTAGTTTCACAAAAAATATGACTACGTTTATAAAATTAACACATCTGTGAACATAGGTAAATTTGAGGCTTACTTTTACTCGTGATGGTGAACTTAATTTAAAACTATAAATATGGGGATGTTTTTGGAACAGCAAATGACAGCTATTATGTCCTAAAGCTAATATTTATGCATTCACAAAACTAAGTGCTTCTATCCTTTCATGCCTGTAGTCTATCTTGGTTCCACATTTTTATCATTTTGTATTCTGGCTTCTACCAGCATCCTGCTGCAGTCTGGCTTGAATGGGTCCTGAATCATTACTCTTGCTTAGCATCACCTAGAGATTTCCTCTGTGGAGCAGTTCAGGTGAATGTCAATTGAACACTCACCTAAAAATAAAATAAAAATACATAAATATGCATTGAGAGCTTTAAAAATTGAACTGTAAACACCTAATGCTAAAACAGAACAGAAATATAAAAATGCAATTTTGTAAGGGCTTTTCAAGGTCTTAGAGAAGTAATTCTCATAGAATACAGATTGATAAAAATACTGACTTCCAAGGAGGCTCTTCCAGGGCTATTTTAAGTTTCATCCTGTCAATAGATAGTGTATCAGTTACAGATGTCAATCCATCCCCTATTTTAACACCAGTTACACACACACACACACACACACACACACACATACACATATACACATGCATGCACATATGTTTACAGTTAATAGGAAGTTATCAGGGCTGGTCAAAATTGTAATGGAAGTGACATGTATATTTTCTTTTGTTCTCCACTGATTCTTTCTTTTATTTTTAATTTAATTAATTAATTAATTAATTTATTTATTTATTTATTTATTTATCGCTGTGTTGGGTCTTCGTTTCTGTGCGAGGGCTTTCTCTAGTTGCAGCAAGTGGGGGCCACTCTTCATCACGCTGCGTGGGCCTCTCACTATCGCGGCCTCTCTTGATGCGGAGCATAGACTCCAGACGCGCAGGCTCAGCAATTGTGGCTCACGGGCCTAGTCACTCCGCGGCATGTGGGATCTTCCCAGACCAGGGCTCGAACCCGTGTCCCCTGCATTGGCAGGCAGATTCTCAACCACTGTGCCACCAGGGAAGCCCCCTCCACTGATTCTTTAACATTTTTCTCTTTTATGAATGTTTTCTCAGTCCAAAGCTGCTAAGTCATCTCTTTCTCTCACACCTTCAGTCACACTTGTTAGTATGCTCTATTGGCTCTACCTTCTGAATATCTCTAAAATCTGACCTCTTATCACTACTTTCATTTATAACCCCCTTTTCAGAATTTTGTGATAAAGAGATCAGGAAAATGGGATGGGAGGAAAGGAAGTTTTATGATGTGCATGTACTTGGTGAAAAGAAGGTACTACCAAGGGGAAAAAAACTGTCAGTGGAGAAATAATCCATAAAAAAAATTTTAAAGCATTTACTATTTACTTATTGTCTCCTTAATAACATTTGAGTAACACAAGTAAATATTTTAATTACTTTGACTTAGACTTGGTGATACCTTATGCTGCTGGGTTATCACCCTGCTTTATGTCTGGGCTATCTGAGTTCTAGCTTAGTAGCATTACTGTAGAGTCTTCCTTGGTTGTTTTCAATCATTCCCATGACTTCTATATTCTCCTTATATAGATTAATATATTTATAACTCTAGTTCTGCTTTCTGCCCTGAGCACCAATCTTATATTTTAACTGCCCACACCTCAAACACAATTTCCTTAAAGTTAATTTGCCAGAGTTTCTTCTCAACTTTCTCCTGGTTTTCTGGTCTCTGTAATAGCCTCTATTTACTAGTTAAACAACACAGACTTTGCCTCTTCCCCTCCTCTGCTCCAACATAGTCAGTTGTCGAATCTTATCATTTCTGCCTTTGCATCATCACATCGATAGTGTACTGATTAGGTCTTGTCAGGAACTAGGATGACACACTCAAATTGGGCAATTTGAAGAGAGGTTAATAAAGATACAGATGCAATAATGTGGAGGGAGGGGGCAGAATCTGTTACTACCCCTAGGTTTAAAAGGTGAACAAGAGTAGAAAATTGTTAATGGAGAGAGGAAGCTACTTGGAGAAGGCTACCTAACGAGAACTATGGCCTTGGGTCACAGTAAGACCATGACAATCCCTGACAGAAGGAGCTGGTGGTGGTGTTGGGGAGTGGGGGGGAAGGAGGTATAAATACCCTGAGCTCATCCTCTTTCATTCCTCTGATGTCCAGCCAGGGCACATCATTGTCTGAACTTAATTAGAAGTCAGAAAGTAAAAATACTCATTGATATAGTCCAAACTGTTCAGCTTCTGGATTCTAACACTCTGTAGAACAGGCTCTGGAGAGACAAATGGAAGGTATCAGCCCAGTTGGCATCCCCTTTATCTCCCTTGTTACTCCATTAATTCAACACCTTGTTTTCTCTCACCTGATCTGCTCTCTTCTAAAGATCTGCCTCCTTCCTCCTAGCATACCAAATTTATTCCAGAAGACACTATGTCTACTATGTTTATTCTATGTTCACTATGTTTACAAACATCCTGGAAAATAGTCCAGAAGAGCCTAGATCCTCTCAATAACCATGCATCAGAAGTCTGGTCCCTTGTCCAAGACGGAGCACAAGAAAGCCCAATTCATCTCCTTTCTGGATTTCTATGGTATGCTCTATCCCATGTCGGCTTTTGAAACCATCAAAGGAAGAGCATCTTGGTATCTGAAACTAAAAACTGAATTTATTGTTTAGCTAAGTAAGGGAGAGCTATGCTGACCAAGCACAGTCTTACTGGACAAAATAAATTGCTGATTTTATACAGGGTTATAAGGAAGCATTCATTTCAGAGCTTTGTTGGTTATGTTAGCAGGAATGAGTTGATGTGGACATGTTTTATTTTGGTTACAGAGATGGGACTGGGTTACCATCAGCCTCTTAGAAGCATGATCATCAGAATGACTCCACCATCAATTGTCCAATTTTCAAAATGTGAAGCTGTCATTCATGGCTGGGTTTTAGATGTGTGTTTAACTGAAGTGGTTTGTTATTAGTCGACTAAAGAGACGTAAACCAGGTCTGTTGGTTGTTACCATGCCTATAGAATTGTCATTGACTGGTTAAACAGCTTGAAAACAAATTTTGTTGGTTTACTAGTTTCCTTGAATATAGAACAATCAGCCCTTTCAGTAAGTGTATCTAATGTGAAATCCTCTTTTTATGAGAGTTTTGGCTCCATGACTTCCCAGGTGACATCTCCATGGGCTAAAGGCTCATAATCTTGTCTCACATCTGAGGTAACCTTTTCTGAGTCTCAGATATGACTGTACTTCCTTCCTGCCATACAACTGATCAGAGCAGATAAGTTAACTTCAAATGCAAGAAACAGCTTTAATTTCACTCAAGCTTTTAGAAAGACTATTGCACCATCCATTTGTCCCTGGTGCAAATCAGAAACTATGCCAGAGGATATATCCTTTCAGGGCATCTCTTGGTCCCCAACCCTGCTATATCAGAGCTCCTGCTACTATTCTGTCCACCTCGACTACTGCTCAGTCCTTCAAGAGCTAAGGTGTTTGACAAGAAGATAAAGGGACTGTATTTCAGCAAGTCTAGGAGAGGCACAGTACCACAATTGATAGGTCTCCCAAAAGAAAGGAGACTATAAATCAGAGGGCAATTCTGGAGTGATATTCATCTCGGAATATCTGCTCTTTACAGCCCTGATGGAGTATCAGTGTTTGACTAAACCGGAGAGCCCAGGGGTTTTGCCTCATGTTCCCTTCCATTCCCACTGCCACCTCCTTGCCTATCCATCCTGTGTCCCACCAGACCCTCTAAGTCTGGGAGTCTTCCTTTAAAGTTACAACTCATTCATAGAAATTTCGTTATATAGTACAGAGAATCCTAATAAGGTTGTAAGTTATAAAATGGGTTTTAGAGAATGTTGGGATTTTGGATCTTACTCATCTCTTTCTTTCCATTCTTACATTATTAGTAAGAACAAATTCAGTTCTGAAAATCTTCATAAACTATTCCTGGTTTACCAATTCATGAACACTAAATGTCCCTGCGTACTTAATAGCACAGGAGGCCCTGATGTTACTAGTGAACAAAACCCATCATTTTGCCAAATAAATGCATGGCTCATCAGCCACTTGAATCCTCCACTGCAGATCAGGGTCCAAACTCTCATACTCATCAGAACAGCTTTGTGCAAGTGATACAGAGACCTCAGCTAAACCCTGGAGGTGAGTGACATAAAAGCAGCATTGTGAAACAATTACAGAAATGGAAACTTAGGTTAAATTACTTTTAAATCCATTGTGTTCCATTAAGTCATTTGCAGAAGCCTGAGCATAAGTAGGAGCATAAGTATGCTCTGTGGAGTTATTCAAATGAAACACTTTCTGGCCTAAGGCAGTATATAATTTAATGGAAAGTGAATAAACAAATAAAAAACTGAATAATGTGAGAAAAAGAAAACCTAAGTACAGCTAAATACAATCACCCATCTTCAGTTAAATGCCAGTTCTTTAAAATTTCCTAATCTCTATTATTGTTCTTCCTCTCAGAGCACTGTTATAATTTCCTTCATTTGATGTGCCAAGTCGTTAAGTTTTGTGTGATTATTTGATGAATGTATATCTCCTGTGCTGGACTGTAATCATGTAGGTGGAGCCCATGCCTGCTTTTTGCTCACCATTGAACCCTAAAACCTCATTTAGTGCCTGGAACCTAGAAGTACTACTCAGTAAGTATTTCTGAGTCAATGATTGGGTGTAAAATGTTTCCATTATATTTTTACCACTAGTTATAACATTGAAATAGCATCCAATGGTGGAAATAATCCACTATTGTACTGACACTAACTTACTAGGAGACCCTGAAAATATCACTTCCTTCTCTGTCTTTGCTTGTACTTCCTCAGCACCAAAATGAGGATTAAAACCATCTGAATCACCTACCTTTCTTTATATGGTTGCTGTGCCAGTTACTATTGCTGCATAACAAAAGCACTTAAAACTTAGAGGTATAAAATAATTGTATGATGCTCACAGTTTCTGTCGGTCAGGAATTTGAACAGGGCAGAGTGGACTTTATTGTTTCTGCTCCAAGATGTTTGCAGCACACCTGGGAAGACTCAAAGATTGGAGATGACTCTTTGGCTGGGAGCTGGAATTATCTGGAGGCATCTCCACTTACATATTTGGTAATTGATGGTGGCTGTTGACTAGAATCTCAGCCGGGCTGTTGGCCAGAAAAGCCTATGAGTGGTGTTTCCTGGTGTCCTCTCAAGTGGACTAGTTTGGACTTCCTTGCATCAGAGAAGCTAAGTTCCAAGGGTGAGCATCAAAAGAGAACCAGAAAGAATCATTTTCTATGATCTAACTCAAAAGTTACATAGCCTCACTTACACACCCAAGTCCGCCCAGGTTCAAGGTGATGGAGTTCACAGACCCTACCAATTAACGGAAGGAGTGTGAAATTCACATTGTAGGAAGAGCATGTAGATTGGAAATATTGTAGCATTTTTGGAATGTACACAGTTGCTTTGATGACCAAAGAAGGTGCCAGGAGAAATACCAAACTGCACCTTTAAGAGTTAATTTTTGTACAAATCTAGACCCTTAGTTAATCTAACAAAATCTTTGAATTATGCATTTCTGAGGCTTCTTTATGGTTTTTATTGTTTTCTTTATGCTGTTGTATTGGTTCTTAATGGAAATTCAAATTCCAGGAAAGAAATGAAACACTGATTAAAACAAAATGGATGGACATAACTATGAATTAGAAGTGAAAAAAAATGGTTAATAAACATGAGAAAATTATTAACTAAAATGTGCAAATAAAACAATAAGATGATTTTTATCTGCCAAATTAGCCTACAAATGACAATGTCAGCAAGGACTCTATCCCAACTGCTGGTAGGGGTGGGTATTATTTATCTATTGATGTGTAACAAATTATTCCAAAATGTAGCAAGTTAAAACAACAAATATTTATTATCTTACTTGGTTTCAGAGGGTCAAGAATCCAGCAGTGGCTTAGCTGGGTGGTCCTGGCGCAGGAGCGCTAATGAGTGGCCATCGAAGTGTTGGCCAGGACTGAAGTCGTCTAAAGGCTGAAACAGGGCTGGAAGGTCTGCTTGCAAGATGGCTCACACCTACGGCTGTTGATGGAGGCCTCAGGTCCTTGCTGGCTCTTGGCAGGAAGCCTTAGTTCCTTGCCACGTGTACCACTCTTTGGGGCTGCGTAAGTGTTCTCATGATATGGCACCTGGCTTCCTCTAGAGCATGGGATTTAAGAGACAGCAAAGGAAATGCCACAATGTCTTTTATGACCAGCCATAAAACATTTCTATAATAAAATATTGATTTACACAGGTCAAGCCTATTCATTATGGAAGGAATTAGACAAGGGCATAAATAACAGGAGGTAGGTTTATTTGGCATAATCACCAATAAATTGGTATGACCACACTGGATAGCAATTTTATAATATGTATCAAAAGCCTTAAAAATGTTTCATAGCAGAAAGCTGGCTTTCAAAGAATGTTTGCTCAAGGAATCATTAAGTAAATAAACAACCCAGTAGTTTCAATTCTAGGAATCACTCTAAGGAAATAATGAGAAGGAGATGACAAAGATTTATACACCAAGATGTTAATTATACATAAATTGTTACAGGATCAAGTAGAAATAAACTAAATGTACAAATAACAGAATCAAGTAAATTATAACACACTATCTTTTTACTTTTTTTGAATTTTTGAATTTTATTTTTTTATACAGCAGGTTCTTATTAGTTATCCATTTTATACATATTAGTGTATACATGTCAATCCCAATCTCTCAGTTCATCACACCACCACCACCACCGCCACCACTTTCCCCACTTGGTGTCCATATGTTTGTTCTCTACCTCTGTGCCTCTATTTCTGCCCTGCAAACCAGTTCATCTGTACCATTTTTCTAGGTTCCACATATATGCGTTAATATATGATAGTTGTTTTTCTCTTTCTGACTTAGTTCACTGTGTACGACAGTCTCTAGATCCATCCATGCCTCTAAAATGACCCAATTTCGTTCCTTTTTATGGCTGAGTAATATTCCATTGTATATATGTACCACAACTTCTTTATCCATTCATCTGTCGATGGGCATTTAGGTTGCTTCCATGACCTGGCTATTGTAAATAGTGCTGCAATGAACATTGGGGTGCATGTGTCTTTTTGAATTATGGTTTTCTCAGGGTATATGCCCAGTAGTGGGATTGCTGGGTCATACGGTAGTTCTATTTTTAGTTTTTAAAGGAACTTCCATACTGTTCTCCATAGTGGCTGTATCAATTTACATTTCCACCAACAGTGAAAGAGGGTTCAATTTTCTCCACACCCTCTCCAGCATTTGCTGTTTGTAGATTTTCTGATGATGGCCATTCTGACCGATGTGAGGTGATACCTCATTGTAGTTTTGATTTGCATTTCTCTAATAATTAGTGATGTTGAGCAGCTTTTCATGTGCTTCTTGGCCATCTGTATGTCTTCTTTGGAGAAATGTCTATTTAGGTCTTCTGCCCATTTTTGGATTGGGTTGTTTGTTTTTTTGATATGGAGCTGCATGAGCTGCTTGTAAATTTTGGAGATTAATCCTTTGTCAGTTGCTTCATTTGCAAATATTTTCTCCCATGCTGAGGGTTATCTTTTCATCTTGTTTATGGTTTCCTTTGCTGTGCAAAAGCTTTTAAGTTTCATTAGGTCCCATTTGTTTATTTTTGTTTTTATTTCCATTTCTCTAGGAGCTGGGTCAAAAAGGATCTTGCTGTGATTTATGTCATAGAGTGTTCTGCCTGTGTTTTCCTCTAAGAGTTCGATAGTCTCTGGCCTTACATTTAGTTCTTCATTCCATTTTGAGTTTATTTTTGTGTATGGTGTTAGGGAGGGTTCTAATTTCATTTTTTTACATGTAGCTGTCCAGCTTTCCCAGCACCACTTATGGAAGAGGCTGTCTTCTCCACTGTATATTCTTGCCTCCTTTATCAAAGATAAGGTGACCATATGTGTGTGGGTTTATCTC
Organism: Balaenoptera borealis; assembly: GCF_965194805.1. Classification (NCBI taxonomy): domain Eukaryota; kingdom Metazoa; phylum Chordata; class Mammalia; order Artiodactyla; family Balaenopteridae; genus Balaenoptera; species Balaenoptera borealis. The sequence goes on along the minus strand of NC_138866.1, from coordinate 168,863,411 downwards.
TGGGCTTTCTATCTTGTTCCATTGATCTATATTTCTGTTTTTGTGCCAGTACCATACTGTCTTGATTACTGTCACTGTGTAGTATAGTCTGAAGTCAGTGAGCCTCATTCCTCCCGCTCCGTTTCTCATTCTAAAGATTGCTTTGGCTATTCAGGATCTTTTGCGCTTCCATACAAATTGTGAAATTTTTTTGTTCTAGTTCTGTGAAAAATGCCACTGGTAGCTTGATAGGGATTGCACTGAATTTGTAGATTGCTTTGGGTAGTATAGTCATTTTCACAATGTTGATTCTTCCAATCCAAGAACATGGTATATCTCTCCATCTATTTGTATCATCTTTCATTTCTTTCATCAATGTCTTATAATTTTCTGCATACAGGTCTTTTGTCTCCTTAGGTAGGTTTATTCCTAGATATTTTATTCTTTTTGTTGCAATGGTAAATGGGTGTTTTCTTCATTTCACTTTCATATTTTTCATCATTAGTGTATAGGAATGCAAGAGATTTCTGTGCATTAATTTTGTATCCTGCTACTTTACCAAATTCATTGATTAGCTCTAGTAGTTTTCTGGTAGCATCGTTAGGATTCTCTATGTATAGTATCATGTCATCTGCAAACAGTGACAGCTTTACTTCTTCTTTTTCGATTTGGATTCCTTTTATTTCTTTTTCTTCTCTGATTGCTGTTGCTAAAACTTCCAAAACTATGTTGAATAATAGTGGTGAGAGTGGGCAACCTTGTCTTGCTCCTGATCTTAGTGGAAATGGTTTCAGTTTTTCACCATTGAGGACGATGTTGGCTGTGGGTTTGTCATATATGGCCTTTATTATGTTGAGGAAATTTCCCTCTATGCCTACTTTCTGGAAGGTTTTTATCAAAAATGGGTGTTGAATTTTGTCAAAAGCTTTCTCTGCATCTATTGAGATGATCATATGGTTTTTCTCCTTCAGTTTGTTAATATGATTTATCACATTGTTTGATTTGCGTATATTGAAGAATCCTTGCATTCCTGGGATAAACCCCACTTGATCATGGTGTATGATCCTTTTAATGTGCTGTTGGATTCTGTTTGCTAGTATTTTGTTGAGGAGTTCTGCATCTATGTTCATCAGTGATATTGGCCTGTAGTTTTCTTTCTTTGTGACATCTTTGTCTGGTTTTGGTATCAGGGTGATGGTGGCCTCGTAGAATGGGTTTGGGAGTGTTCCTCCCTCTGCTATATTTTGGAAGAGTTTGAGAAGGATAGGTGTTAGCTCTTCTCTAAATATTTGATAGAATTCGCCTGTGAAGCCATCTGGTCCTGGGCTTTTGTTTGCTGGAAGATTTTTAATCACAGTTTCAATTCCAGTGCTTGTGATTGGTCTGTTCATATTTTCTATTTCCTCCTGGTTCAGTCTCGGAAGGTTGTGCATTTCTAAGAATTTGTCCATTTCTTCCAGGTTGTCCATTTTATTGGCATATAGTTGCTTGTAGTTAACTCTCATGATCCTTTGTATTTCTGCAGTGTCAGTTGTTACTTCTCCTTTTTCATTTCTAATTCAATTGATTTGAGTCTTCTCCCGTTTTTTCTTGATGAGTCTGGCTAAAGGTTTATCAATTGTGTTTATCTTCTCAAAGAACCAGCTTTTAGTTTTATTGATCTTTGTTATCATTTCCTTCATTTCTTTTTCATTTATTTCTGATCTGATCTGTATGATTTCTTTCCTTCTGGTAACTTTGGGGTTTTTTTGTTCTTCTTTCTCTAATTGCTTTAGGTGTAAGGTTAGGTTGTTTGAGATGTTTCTTGTTTTTTAAGGTAGGCTTGTATAGCTATAAACTTCCCTCTTAGAACTGCTTTTGCTGCATCCCATAGGTTTTAGGTCATCGTGTTTTCATTGTCATTTGTTTCTAGGTATTTTTTGATTTCCTCTTTGATTTCTTCAGTGATCTCTTGGTTATTAAGTAGTGTATTGTGTAGCCTCCATGTGTTTGTATTTTTTACAGTGTTTTTCCTGTAATTGATATCTAGTCTCATAGCGTTGTGGTCGGAAAAGATACTTGATAGGATTTCAATTTTCTTAAATTTACCAAGGCTTGATTTGTGACCCAAGATGTGATCTATCCTGGAGAATGTTCCATGAGCACTTGAGAAGAATGTGTATTCTGTTGTTTTTGGATGGAATGTCCTATCAATATCAATTAAGTCCATCTTGTTTAATGTATCATTTAAAGCTTGTGTTTCCTTATTTATTTTCATTTTGGATGATCTGTCCATTGGTGAAAGTGGGGTGTTAAAGTCCCCTACTATGATTGTGTTACTGTCGATTTCCCCTTTTATGGCTGTTAGTATTTGCCTTATGTATTGAGGTGCTCCTATGTTGTGTGCATAAATATTTACAATGGTTATATCTTCTTCTTGGATTGATCCCTTGATCATTATGTAGTGTCCTTCTTTGTCTCTTGTAATAGTCTTTGTTTTAAAGTCTATTTATTTTGTCTGATATGAGAATTGCTATTCCAAGTTTCTTTTGATTTCTATTTGCATGGAATATCTTTTTCCATTCCCTCACTTTCAGTCTGTATGTGTCCCTAGGTCTGAAGTGGGTCTTTTGTAGACAGTATATATATGGGTCTTGTTTTTGTATTCATTCAGCCAGTGTATGTGTTTTTGTTGAAGCATTTAATCCGTTTACATTTAACTATCGATACGTATGTTCCTATTACCATTTTCTTAACTGTTTTGGGTTTGTTATCATAGGTCTTTTCCTCCTCTTGTGTTTCCTGCCTAGAGAAGTTCCTTTAGCATTTGTTGTAAAGATGGTTTGATGGTGCTGAATTCTCTTAGCTTTTGCTTGTCTTTAAATGTTTTAATTTCTCTGTCAAATCTGAATGAGATCCTTGCTGGGTAGAGTAATCTTGGTTGTAGGTTTTTCTCCTTCATCACTTTAAGTATATCCTGCCACTCCCTTCTTAAAAGAAAAAATAAGTATTAAAAATTTTTTTTTAAGTAATAAAAAAACAAAAAAAAAGAAAGAAAGAAGAGAGCAACCAAACCAAAAAACAAATCCACCAATGATAACAAGTGCTAAAAACTGTACAGAAAAAAAAACAACGGAGAGACAGAACCCTAGGACAAACGGTAAAAGCAAAACTATACAGACAAAATCACACACAGAAGCATACACATACACACTCACAAAAGGAGAAAAAGGGGGAAATATATATACATCGTTGCTCCCAAAGTCCACTGCCTCAATTTGGGATGATTCGTTGTCTATTCAGGTATTCCACAGATGCAGGTACATCAAGTTGATTGTGGGGATTTAATCCGCTGTTCCTGAGGCTGCTGGGAGAAATTTCCCTTTCTCTTCTTTGTTCCCACAGCTCCTGGGCTTCAGCTTTGGATTTGGCCCCACCTCTGCGTGTAGGTCGCCTGAGGGCGTCTGTTCCCGCCCAGACAGGACGGGGTTAAAGGAGCACTTGATTCAGGGGCTCTGGCTCACTCAGGCTGGGGGAAGGGAGGGGTACAGAGTGTGGAGCGAGCCTGCAGCTGCAGAGGCCAGCATGACATTGCACCAGCCTGAGGCGCGCCGTGCGTTCTCCTGGGGAAGTTGTCCCTGGATCACAGGACCCTGGCAGTGGCGGGCTGCACAGGCTCCCGGGAGGGGACGTGTGAATAGTGACCTGTGCTTGCACACAGGCCTCTTGGTGGCGGCAGTAGCAGCCTTAGCGTCTCATGCCCATCTCTGGGGTCCGCGCTGATAGCCGTGTCTCATGCCCGTCTCTGGAGCTCCTTTAAGCGGCGCTGTTAATCCCCTCTCCTCGCGCACCAGGAAACAAAGAGGCAAGAAAAAGTCTCTTGCCTCTTTGGCAGCTCCAGACTTTTCCCCAGACTCCCTCCCGACTAGCCATGGCGCACTAGCCCCCTTCAGGCTGTGTTCACGCAGCCAACCCCGGTCCTCTCCCTGGGATCTGACCGAAGCCCGAGCCTCAGCTCCCAGCCCCTGCCCGCCCCAGCAGGTGAGCAGACAAGCCTCTCGGGCTGGTGAGTGCTATTTGGCACCGATCCTCTGTGCGGGAATCTCTCCGCTTTGCCCTCCGCACCCCTGTGGCTGCGCTCTCCTCCGTGGCTCCGAAGCTTCCCCCCTCTGCAACCCGCAGTCTCCGCCCGCAAAGGGGCTTCCTAGTGTGTGGAAACCTTTCCTCCTTCACAGCTCCCTCCCCGAGATGCAGGTCCCGTCCCTATTCTTTTGTGTCTGTTTTTTCTTTTTTCTTTTCCCTACCCAGGTACGTGGGGAGTTTCTTGCCTTTTGGGACGTCTGAGGTCTTCTGCCAGTGTTCAGTAGGTCTTTTGTAGGAGTTGTTCCACATGTAGATGTATTTCTGATGTATTGGTGGGGAGGAAGGTGATCTCTGCATCTTACTCTTCCGCCATCTTGAAGCTCCCTCCAACACTATAGTTTTGCAAATACAATATTTCTATAATCAGAAATAGTACATATTTGAATGTTCATTTATTGCTCTTCCTTCTCATGCACATTCTTCTCAACAATTCATGCAACCCTACACAGTCTTGACAAAAAAGACATAACTAAAGTTTTGCACTTTCTATTATGTTAATATTTAAATGTTACGCACATGGAGAACTAACTATGTTCCTTATCCTAAGGTCTATGATCACTAGAAAGTCAGCAATCTGAATAGCAACTTATCAAACTATATTTTTGCTATTATAAATCGGGGATCGTTTTTATTTGCATGTCACAAAATTATCTATTCTGGAAAATATTGCTATTAAAATCATAGAAATCACTGAGTAAATATACAATGAATACCATTTGGAGACAAACATCCTTTTTTTTTTTTTTTTTTTTCTTTTCCTTTCGCCAGATAATTCTAGTGACTTTAGACTCTACAAATAATCAGTCTGGTGTTTTATGTCCCAGCAATTCTGAAGTTCACTTTGTCTGTTCTGTCTGCATGTCATAGATTCACTAAAATCTTTCACCCATAAATTCTAAATCTTTTTACAAATGGTGTATTAAGACACATATCCCTGCAAGGAAATGAAATAATTTGATTGTACAAGTAAGGTAACACAAGCAAGAGTTAAATGACAAACAGTACTCCCAAAGCAAATTTTGGAAAGCCCTTGAATGAAGAGGCTTTTTCCTGAAAGATCAGCCTCTTTCATCAAGAGTCTTTAGGGCTTCCCTGATGGTGCAGTGGTTGAGAATCTGCCTGCCAATGCAGGGTACACGGGTTTGAGCCCTGGTCTGGGAAGATCCCACAAGCCGCGGAGAAACTAGGCCCGTGAGCCACAACTACTGAGCCTGCGCGTCTGGAGCCTGTGCTCCGCAACAAGAGGCCACGATAGTGAGAGGCCCGCGCATCGCGATGAGGAGTGGCCCCCGCTCGCTGCAACTAGAGAAAGCCCTCGCGCAGAAACGGGGACCCAACACAGCCATAAATTAATTAATTAATTAATTAATTTAAAAAAATAAAAAAGAGTCTTTAATATTCTTGTCCTTCTTTGCAAATAACCATAAAGAAAGAACTTGAAACTTTGCACTGGAATATTCAATGTGTCCAAAACATCTCAATGCAACAAATGAAAAATTCAAATAAAAATTTAAAATAAGAGCTATCATATTCCATTACACATTAATAAGACCATTTTCTGTACTTCTTTAAAAATTAATTAAAATCAACCAATCCGTGTTGAAATAAATAAATATATCCTTGCTGTATCTTCCTTGTTTGAAAAAAAATGCTTCAAACTAAAAACCAAGTTAAAAGAAATTATAATTGGGACAAGACCAATAAAATGTTTTCATACATTCATTTTGAGGTCATTAATATTTTCTCTCTCCCATCATTAAACTCAGAACAAGTCCAGTCAGATATGATATTAATTAAAATGCTCTACACTTCTATCAGTGTTGATTAGTTACTAATACAAGTGTTAGAATTTTTATGAAACAACTTAAAAATTTACCCCCAAAGAAGATGGAAACCACATATTTAATAACAGATGCCAAATATGAGATTGTTCTCTCTTTAGAAGTATAATTCACCACTTAAATACTAAGAACTGGAGAAGTGATATACTCTTCTCTATGGGTCTTTTTCTGTCTTCAGACATAAGGACTGAGGACTCATCACAGTGAAGCTGAAAACAGGTTATTGGCACATTAGTAAGTTACCCAAAAGCTGTTCGGCAAATTGCCCACCGTATAAAGGAAAATGTGTGGGTTTTGCTACAAAACCTACAATCAATTAATCTAATATGTAGAAGAGTCCTCCTTTGGAGTCTGTATATAGTATGAATCAATCACTTACGTTTACAATTGCAAATAGTAGGTCTGATAAATCGACATCTCAAAATACAAAATTTATATCTGGAAAATATAAACTATCATTTTAGAGGCATTTGAATAAATATATGGACGTTATCTCTGCTCTTTTAAAAGCAAATCAAGGAAGAAAATTTTAAAATTTATCTGTCATCATTCTATTTTGAAAGTATATTATCTATCCTTAACTCAAACAATATGCTATGTTGAAGAAACAATTAAATGCTACCCACGGGATAGAGATGGCACTGTCTCTCTTCACATTCAATATAGAATTTCCAAATGCTATCTAAATTTCTTCATAAACACGCCTTGTACCCATTGGAGAGAGAGGCAATGGGATTTAGCAGTTAAGAGCAGAGACTACCGTCATGGATGATTATAACAGTACATACCCCATAGTTTTTGCAAGGAATAAATGAGTAATGTAATGAAGAACTTGTTTTACTTATTTATCTTTTGGCTGCCTCGTGTGGCATGCAGGATCTTACTTCCCCGACCAGAGATCGAACCTGTGCCCCCTGCATTGGGAGCGTGGAGTCTTACACTGAACCACCACGTTAAGTCCCCAAAGTAAAGAACTTAGAAAAGTGTCTGCCACATCACAAGTGCTACATGGGCCCGGCGCCCTGGCCTGGGGCAGCGCGAGCGCCCAAACCTGCGGCTGGACACCAAGATGCCCGGTGAACAGCAGACAGAGGAGGAGGAGGAAAGGATGCAAGAAGAGATGGTGCTGCTGGTGAAGGGTGAGGAGGATGAGGGTGAAGAGAAGTATGAAGTGGTGAAACTCAAGATCCCCATGGACAACAAAGAGGTCCCGAGCGAGGCGCCAGCGCCGTCAGCGTACCCGGCGCGCCCACATGCATGCTGGGACTGCGGCCTTGCCTCTGCGCGCCGCTCCACATTGGCCAAGCACGCCCGCATAGACACGGGCGAGCGGCCCTTTGCGTGCACCGAGTGCAGCCGGCGCTTCTCGCAGAAGTCGGCGCTGACCAAACACAGCCGCGCGCATACGGGCGAGCGGCCTTACGAACGCCCGGAATGAGACAAACACTTCTCAGCCGCCTCGAACCTGCGGCAGCACCGCCGTCGCCACACGGGCGAAAAGCCGTACGCATGCGCACAACGCAGCCGCCGCTTCGCGCAGAGCTCCAACTATGCACAGCACCTGCGCGTGCACACGGGCGAGTGGCCGTACGCATGCGCCGATTGCGGCACGCGCTTCACCCAGAGCTCGGCGCTGGCCAAGCACCGGCGCGTGCACACGGGCGAGAAGACGCGCTGCTGCGCTGTGGGCGGCCGCGGCTTCGGCCACCGCTCCAACCTGGCAGAGGATGCGTGCACGCACACAGGCGAGCGGCCCTACCCACGTGCCGAGTGCCGCCAGCGCTTCCGCCTCAGCTCGCACTTCGTCTGCCACCGTTGCGCGCACACGCACCGTCTCTATATATCTGCGCGGGCGGCGGCCGTGACTTCAAGCTACCCGCCGGAGCCACTGCCACCGAGCGCTGTCCAGATTGTGAGTGCAGTTGAACCGCCATTCTTGTCTCCGCAGGGTGCGAACTGGGGAGGGACGTGCTGGTATCCCGACCTGGGGCTGCGTTAACCTGGACAACTCCCCGCTCCGCCACCTGCGTCTCAGGGTGGGACGGCGGCCCTGGCTGCCCTGGAACTGGGAGACAGGGAGGATCCCCTACCGGGGTCCCTGGAAACGCGCCCACCTTCCCCTCATTACATCTCCTCGGCCCGTGTTAGAGTGAATAAAGTATTATATCCTCACCCCACCCGTGCCTGTGAATGAGGTGGGTGGGGTGTGAATTAGGAGGAAAGTTGGGAGTCTCCCCAGGCTTAGGTGATTTAGGTGAATTGTCATGGAGTCAAGTGGGGCTATAAGCCCAAAAGTGTTCCAGGAACTGATTTTGTGTGTGTGTGTGGAGTCATTACACGCTTGGCCCTTGGTTATGTCTTCATGACCTCAGACCTAGAAGGGTCCATAAATTTAGCGCGTTCGTGATCAACAGGCAGTGCATTCTGCAGAGCTTTGAGTGAGCCGGCATGAACCTCATGGAACTCGGTCTAGTAAAGAGAAGCAATAGTGGAAACTTTAGCACTAGGTTAAAGAACTTGAGTGCTACATTATTATTAGCTCATTTTCATCCTCAAAGCATCCCAAAGTTAGGTAACTCTTTTACCTCCATTTCTGCAGGTGAGTAAATAGGTACTGACAGCCAGTGAATGGCACAGTGGGGACAAGTACACAGGCAAGTGCAGTCCCTTGTCATTGGAACTCTAATGGGGGAGTTGTTGGATAGGAGAGGTCTTCAGTGCAATCTTGGAGTTTAGAGAGGCTCTTCTCAGAGGTGGCATTTAAGCTGGTCTTAAGGTCAAGAGAGTTGGGGTTGGGGACCTATGGAGAGAACCCCTGAACCTGCATGCCAGACTTGTTAGAGCTTGCAGATGTCCTCTGGGGTGGAAGGTAGGGACAACAAGCAAGGACGTTGGCAGGAGACAGACCACTGAGGACCCTGGAAGCCAGGGTAAAGGTTCCAAGGCCACAAAGAAGCCTTGAGGGATTAGAGGGGAGGGAGGGATATGGCATATTATTGAGCTAGAATTAATAGGAGTTAAAGTGGACGTGGGGAAAGGAGAGATGGGGCTGATTTCATTTCTTAGCTTGGGTGACCGCAGGCAGTGTCATTGAGATGGGGACACGGGATGAGGCGCAGGACCAGAGTTGAAAAAAAAAAAAGAAAAAAAAAGAAAAAAACCCAAACAAGTGCTACCTGTTAGCTTTTTTTTCCCCTGATCATTTCTGTTCTTGTTGACACAACTAGCTCACCAAAACTTCCTGTATTACTGTGAATCCACGCTAATGTGACCTGCTACCCATACATAAATACTAAAATTCCTTATCTGGGATGCTCATTTGGGTCCTTTGTCATACACTGCCCTGAATTTCAGTATTTCAGGATATAATTCTGATATAAATGTGAGACAACATCATACCTCATTTTTAGCATTCCTCTCAAACAATTAGCCTGCTTTTCCGAGGATCAGGACTGTGTTTTACTCATCTTTTATCGGAGCCACAGCCAAGCACATAACAAGCACTCATGGAACTGATTTGAATATTTATGATCCCCATCTAAGCCAACATCATCATATTAGCATATTAGCATCTGGTAACTGACAAAAAAAAAAAAAAGAGGGGGAAACTGCTGGGAAACTCATGAAAAATTGCACAAAATTCACTAGCTGATTACCCAAGTTTTGTCTTTGGAGCAAGAGGAATATATTAGAGCAAACATGGCGACTGTGAGCCCTAGCAGCTGTCTTGGTGTCCCGTAGGGAATTCCCAGTGGCCGGGATTTCACCTAGAAATCTTAACACTAATCCCTGTCAAAGGTGTGAGGCTGTGACTCCAGTGGCGACATTGTGACTACTTTAACTTATTGCTGTCCAATGACTAGATTGTCTGATTTTATTTTTCTTTCCATTACTTGGATTGTATTTGAGCAAATGGATTAGAAGTTTGTGTATTGTGAAGCCAGCACCTTGGGGTTCCGTCAGTGCCTTGTCCCCAGCCCCTGCAGAACACTGGGGAAAAGTTCCACCTCAACAAGTCCCAGCAAGCCACCTAAAGAATGTCTGCATTCTCTCTAATCTGAAGCCTCAGGGATGGAGACACAACACTTCCTCCTCCCAGCAAGCCCCTCCCAGTGTCTTCCCACATCATACCCTCAGCAGCTCTTTTCAGGACATCCCTAATTTGCTAGAGTATCAGATTGCACCATAAAGGTAAATGACAGATAAAGCCAAAATTATTTTTATACTTGAGGACTCTTATGGTGGAGGGTTTGTGTAAAGAATTAATAGATATGGAATGTTTTTAAAACCATTATCGTAAAATACATGTTCTAAGCCATAATTGCTATCCACCTGTCCAGACAACCAATGTAGCCACATCCCTTCCTAGAAGGCTTTGGAGCCACCACTTTAATTATATGTATTTCAATAATATATATAAAGACTATACCACTCTACTATTTTTAGTGTTTATTTTCTCTTCTTTGCTACTGTTTACTGTTTTATTTTCCTATTGGCCATTTATACTCCCTTTATGTCCTCTACTCTCTTAAAAGTGTTGAACTCTAACTTATTTCTGGAACAATCTCTTTTTCTATCCCTGTGAAGACCCAGATGGAAGTTGAAAGAGGGGACTGTCCACCAACTGGCCATTATGGGAAGATAAGGAGGATATGCAGCCTCACAGGAGGCCTGCAGGGAGTAATCGCAGAGCTGCAGATGTGGGGAGAAGGCTTAGCTAGCCCCATCAGCGGTAAAGATTTTATCTCAGTGAGTTGTTGAAAGAGACATGCAGATCATCAAGTGAGGCAGAGGCCAAGAAAGTCATAGTAAAAAGTCTGATCACTCCAGGAGATGCATATAAGGTGATCAAGGGCAAGATAATGGCCACTTTCTGAAAGTGGAGCTGGACAGGAACCACCCAACCCTGCCATATGCCAAGACATCAGGCTCAATTCCCAGCTGCCACTGGGCGCTAGTGCCCTGGAGATGGGGAAGAGGAAGCACCTGTTCCTTCATAGACTAGAACCAGGCAGCAGCCTGGCCACCTGCAGCAGAGACTCAGTGTAAACAGCCGGAGCATCGTCCATCCTCCAGCAACCGTAGCGAACTGCCTGGTGCCATGGCCCTGTGCTTTCGCGTGAGATGTCCCCTGTGCCTGGAATTTCAAACTTTACTCCTTAAATTGGAAAAAGTGCATTTATCTTTTAATCTCAAGTGTAACCTTCTCCCTCCACCTCATGGATAAGGTGTCCTTCCTCTGTGCTCTGACAATAATCATATTGGAGTTGAATTACCTATTTGTTTATCAGATCAATAGACTGAGATTCCCTTGAAGACATAATTTTTTTGCATCTCTGTATTCCCAGAAATGCCCTACACGTTGTGCTCAGTACATACATGTTGATGAGCAAGTGAGTAAGTCAACAAATAAAAGAAGGAAAGGATGAATGGATCCTTGAGCATTTGTGGTTTTGACAGAGAGACAACCGACTGTGGGGACCCTTCTGGGACTGAGAGTTTTGGCGGGTGGGATGAAGCGATGATATGGAATCCTGCCATCTCACTGAGCCTGAGCAAGGGACAGAGCTGCCTGCAGGACACCAGGCACCTCGGAAACACAGGGACGGCACCTGGACACATGCATCACTTCTGATAACAGTGACTTCTCAGGGAACCAGAATCTCTTTCCTCTTCTTCCTACCTCCAACCAGAGTTAAGAAATAAGAAACCGCATACTGCTGACATTTCTCCTTTAGAATCTTTTACACTAGAATGGACTTTCCTGCTTGGGAAGTAAGCCCTTTGAGAAATAACAGCAACTGTATTCTGTCTAGCAGAAAGCATGTTATCACCATGGAGATAACAGCAATGCCACTTCTGAGGCTAGTGATAAGTTAGTTTAAACTTCTCCAGAGAACTGAGATTAAAGACAAGAATAATTACAATCTTTGGGGGCAAATCTACAATTTTGAATAAGGGAAATAAAAGATCTCAGGTAAAGCCTCTTCAGTCAGTGATTTCAGTGGTGTTTTATCCTTATTAATGAGTTTATTCTTACACAGTATGTTGGGCTATATTAAAATGATTGTGGGGAATTCCCTGGTGGTCCAGTGGTTAGGACTCTGCACTTGAGCTGCAGGGGTCCCGGGCTCAGTCCCTGGTCAGGGTACTGTACTAAGATCCTGCAAGCCACGTGGTGCAGCCAAAATAAATAAATAAAATTAAATGATTGCATTTTATAATGAAGAGAAGGGAATATTGCTACCACAAAGCAAGGACCTGACTCTTTTTCACTTACTAGTTTGTTCAAACAGTGTTTCCTAGAAATCATGTTTAGAAATGTCTCATCTAACTCCCCCACCTCAGAAAGTACCACTCACTTTTGTGCTTTCAAACATCAGTTTGTCAGACCGTATCAGAGAAATTAATAAGTCTAGTAACACTCTCAAGCCTAAATAACAGAAATGAATGAATGGTATTATTAGACCATATGATCTGCATATACGTCTTTATTTTTTAGGGTATAAAGCAAGTTTTTAAAAGTTTAATACCATAACTTAGAACATAAAGAACCAAGATCAAAGTCTAAATACAATCCACATTCTTCATTCCCCAACCGGAAACATCTAAAGTGACAAACACATATGTATATTTTTTGATTATAACAAAAATAAGCCTGATGCTGTTACTCTGTCTTACAGGTTTAGAAAGCTTAAGCTCAGAATCATGAAGCAGGATGCCCAAAGTCATATAGTTCACATGCAATAGAATTTAAATTTGAACTTCATCCCTTGAATTAGTGAAATGTAAATAAACAGGGAGTTCTGGTAGATGGATAAATTAACTTTCATTGGACTATGGGCATTATTAAAATTCTGTACGGTTTTTTCCTTCAAAATAAATAAGAACATGATTCATCATAAATGTTAAAAATTACATAAGGAAAGTTCTCCAAATAATGTGAAAAAGCAAATAGGTTCAAAGAAAGTCTCTGCAACAACAATAAAAATTAGGATATCCCTTTGGGCAGTATTTTTCAAACTGTGCTCTTCAGAACACTACTTTCACAGGATATTAAGAGATAATTATATGAGGGGCGGGGAAGGATTCACCAAAAATTAGTTTATTTCTATTTAATAACAATGAACAACCTCAAAAGGAAATTAAGAAAAGAATTCATATTTAAAATAACATTGGGAATTCCCTGGTGGTCCAGTGGTTAGGACTCTGAGCTTCCACTGCCGGGGCCTGGGTTTGATCCCTGGTCAGGGAACTAAGATCCTGAAAGGATCAAAATAAATAAATAAATAATACCAAAAATAAATAAATAAAATAGCATCAAATTATATGAACTAACCATACTGAAGTAATCATTTCACAGTATATACATGTATCAGATCATCATGGTGTACACCTTAAACCTACACAGTGTTAGATATAATGTTATATATACAGATATATATATAAAATTTACACAGTGTTGTGCACATATAAACAACGATTTTGAAAAAGAAGAACAAGATTGGAGTTCTCACACTTCCTGATTTCAAAACTTACTAAAAAGCGACAGTAATCAAAACAGTGTGGTACTGGCATAAAGACAGACATACACTCCAATGGCACAGAATAGAGAGCCAAGAAATAAATGTGGTCAAATGGCGTCGACAAGACTTCCAAGACCATTCAATGGAGAAAGGACAGTCTTTCCCGCAAATGGTGCTGAGAAAACTGGATATCCACAAAACAATAAGATTGGTCCCTTACCTTATACCATATTCAAAAATTAACTGAAAATGAACCAGAAAGTGGCTCCTCCCACACTGTTTTGTATCTCAATAAATGGCAATCCCCTCTGACCAGTTGCTCAAGCAAGAAGTCTCAGTCATGGTTGTCTTCTCACTTAACATCATTCAGTCCTATCAGCTTCTAAATAGATCCTGAATCTGACCACCTCTACTGTTTCCAAGCTAAGGTTACCTCTCTTTTGTACAGAGATTGCTAACTGGTTTTCCTTTTTTCCTTCTCATTTTATATTGTCTCTTTATACAGTCAATTTTCCTCGCTGCAGAGTCACTCCCTTAAAGGAAACCTGACCACGTTTCTCCTCCAGTGGAAACCCTGTCTTGGATTCTAATCTCACACTAAGTAAATGCCAAAGTCATGACAGTGGTGTAAAAGTCCTACACCACCTACACCCCCACCACCCTCCTTAACTCATCTAACACCACTCCTGACCCCATTCACTCTGCCCTAACACATCTGCTTCATTGCTTCCCTGGACAATACCCAGAATGTCTCCACCTCTACACCTTGGCACTTGCTATTATTTCACCTGGAAGTTCTTCTTCCACAGACCTGCAGGCTGTTCCCTCCTCCCCTTCAGGTCTTGATTCTAATATCTCAGACTTAGAAGATTGTCTATGACCACCTTATATAAAACAGGTCTGCCTACAGTGTTCTTTTAGTTTTTGTTTGTTTTTTACTGTGCATACCAACATTTGAAATTTTATATGTATTTACTCGTTTGGGATCTAGCTTAAAATTAGTTATGTATTTTGACGGTGGCATTCACTGCTAGAGAATAATATATTTTTAGCAAATATTAAAAATTATCTATATTTTTCCATCCTCAGGATTTATTTGAAGTGGCATATTCAATATAATTTCTGTCATACCATACCATACATCACAAAAATCCTATGAAATCTTGAATTTCTAGCAGTATAATGTATGCCTCTGATTGACATTTTATTTTGGCTGGAAGTGATTTTGATAAGCACTAAATATCCAATAAAAATATTAACTCCAAAGTCAAATTTGGACAATCTGGCCACAGAGGAAACATTTTCAATATATCCTTGCTTTAGAGCAGTTTACCCCCAGCATCCTCCCATAAAATAACACAGTAATGAGTCTACAAAAGAAGGTTCCAGAAAATAATTAGATGGAGTTGAAAATAAATCCTGCCCTTGTGAAGAAGTGACCAAAGGGTGCTGATCTTGTTCAATCCCTGATCTATCACTGTTGGAGTAGGAGAGATCTTCAGTGGTGTTGCAGAGGAAATTTCTCTAAAATCATGTTTCTTGATAGCGGTGGATCAGTTTTCCAGTAGAACTCCAAGCAGGAAGAGAGTCTTCTAGCAAAGCCCATTTAGAATGAATCTTCCATTACCCTGTATGAGCTCAGCAAAGGAACAAAGAGGTAAAGAGTCATAGAGTTGATTAATCGTAGAGCCACAACCAGCATTTTATAGATTTTAAATAAGAAAATCAAATACTTCCATACCGATACACTGAAAACCATCTACTATTTCTTCTGTTCGTTCATTGAAAAAAAAATTTATGAGCACCTGCTGCAGGTCAGGTACTCTTCTAACACTGAGACTATAAATGCAAAATAAGGGGGGGGGAGTGGTAAACCCTGCTTTTAGGGAGCCTACATTCTACTGGAGAAAGGCAATGATCAGTCAACTGAATCAATAGGTAATTAATGTTGATAGGTACTCTAAGGAAAATAAAGGCAGGTAAGAGGACAGATAGTTAAAATGCTGGCAGGGCTCATATGTTTGATAAAGGTTCAGGGAAGGACTCTTGGATCAGGTATCATTATATAGAAAACCTGAAATGAGAGTGAGCTATGAGGCGAGCGCATTAATGCTTCTGGCGGAAGCATCCCTGTGTGCCAAGGCCGAGGGCACTTAGCATGATTGAGATGCCACAGGGCCGCAAGAGTGGCTGAAGGCAAGTGAGTGAGGCCAAGATTGGCCAGAGATGCAGATAGAGAAGCAGGTGAAGACCATTTCATAGAGAACGTTACTTGCCAAGGTAAGCACTTGGTATTTCATTTGTAAGCTCTTACTGGGGTGGAGGAGCACAGAGCAAGAGGAGAAGCTGGGAGACACATTACAAACCTGATGCAACAGTCCAGGTGAGAGACGATAGAGGCTTGGCCTAAAAATATTTAATTGATAGCTCAAAATTAGAATATATTTTGAAAGTAGAGCTGACAAGATTTTATTATAATTTGAAATATGGGGCTTAAGGGAAAAACAGATAACATTTGAGAGTCAAATCTCTGGGTCAAGATAAGTCAGTTGAGTGAATATAGACAGAGAAGAGGAAAGATCCAACAACGATACCCTGAGAGACTCCTATATTTGAGGTCTTAAAGCTGAGTAGGATCCAACAAAGACAACAAAGAAGCAGTAGTCCAGTAAGGTAGGTACAAATAAAAAGGGAATGATATTCTGGTGACCAAAGGCAGACACAGTTTCAAAGAGGAAGGGGCAACTGATGATATCAAATGCTGCTGCTGCATCAGTAAGATGAGGGTGGGGAGTTGACCGCTAGATTTAGGAGCATGGAGGACATGGATGAGAAACAGCTGTAGGAGGATGTAGAAAGAAGGCCCTGCTGGAGGGGGTTCTGTAGAGAATGAGAAAACAGAAAGTGCTCACTACCATTTTAAAGAAGTTTGCTAGTGAAGGACGTAGAGAAATTGGACAAGACCTGGTGGGAAATGTGGAGTCGAGAAGGTTTTTGGATAGAAAATATTTCAAGCAGCTTTTATGTTTTCAAAGATGTGAAAAGATCCATTCTTATATTATCCCTTGGCAAATATCAGAGTTTTGTAGCTTCATTATCAAGTCAAAGGGGGAAAAAAGCCAAATAGGTATTTTTCTCAATCCTATCATTTCCATGGCAATCTTTAAAGCATATTTTTTAAGGAATCTTTAGGGTACACTCCCGTTACAAAAATGCTAGCCATTTGAAGAAAATATAGTTTTCAATTCTTGATATACATCAGTTAAGCACAAAATTTAACATTTGGCTTCCCACAAAAAATAATAAAATTATTCATGAAATGGAAAAGAAAGAAAATGATTGCTACCAATTTGTTTCTTATTTTCAGGAGAGAGAAAGTCTCCTGCCAGTAACCTCATTCAGAATATTTAACAACATAATGAATATTGCTAAATATTTAGTCCATGTGGCTTTTTTTTTTTATAACAATCTTCTGAAAACAAAACCTTAGGACATATTTTGTAATTTTTTGTGGGAATTTCTACAGAAAATTAATGTCATCTAAAGCATCAATCCAACTTTCTGGTGGTATTACATTAGAAAATCCAGAAAATTCATGATACACTTATCTCTTGGACCAGATCTTTGGAGACTTTTTCAGACCCACACGTGTCCCTCCAAATGGCCTTGAACAAGCCTATCTACAACTGCAGGAGACCAAAGACTTGGTATCTCTGCATACCCTCAACCCACCTGTGGAAATACCAGTTGAGAAGAACCTTAGATGATGACTCTCAAACATGAAGTGTCTTCATCTGTCTTTTGAGAGAGAAGAATAGTATAATCCAGACCAGACTCTCTGACAAGCACCTAAGACACAAAATAAAGATCTCATTTGCTTTAAGTACCTTTGTATGCCAGGGACTAACTTGGATTGTTTCCATAAAAGTTTACAAACCACATTGATTGAAAATAATCTCAGTGTAGGCACTCTAAAATGTCACATTTGTGAGGATTATCAGAGTCCAGTACATCCACTTTTGGGGAGATGACTATGGTTTAATGGCTTATAAATTCCACTGGGGAAAGTACAAGAATTCCCACTGTATTCCAACTGTTTTATTCATGTACTGCTATATACCACCATATTTCCCATGCTTAGAATGATGCCTAGCTTACAGTAAGTACTCAATAAATGCCACTTCCAAAATTATTCATTCAATGAATATTTTATTGAGCACTTACAACACACCAGGCACTGTTCTAATATAGCAGTTCATGATTAGAACACTTGGGATGAGCTATGGATAATGGAAATCTGATACTGATAAATTCTACCAAAACATTTTTTGGCCAGAGTTAGATATTGAAATACTACTGGGGAAGACTTAGTCTACAGAATCACTTGCTTTTTTAAAGAGCTCTTTCAGTTCATTTGCTTCAACCTTCTTCATTCGACATAACAGCCTTAAAAATTGTCATACTCATAGAAACAGAATAGAAAAGTATTTGCCAGGGACTGGGTGGGGAGAGGGGTTGGGAAATAGGGACAGATTGGTAAAAGGGTATGAACTTTCAGCTATAAGATGGATAAGATCTGAGGATCTAATATAAAACATGATGACAATAGTTGATAATGCTGTATTGTATAATCAAAATCTTCTGAGAAAATAGAACTTAAACGTTCTCACCGAGAGAGAGAGAGAAATATATAAGGTGATGGATGTGTTCATTAACTCAATAGGGGAATCCTTTCACAATGTATACATGTATCAAATCACCACTTTAAATATCTTAAAATTTTATGTGTCAGTTATACCTCAATAAATCTGAAATTTAAAAAAAAACAGGCTGATTCTTGGATCATCCCCACTGGGATTTAGCAGCCTCCTCAATGATCATCTGCTCACCCTTTCACACCAATGACCACTTATTTTGTTGGAAATATCAAAAGTCCTCCCAAAGCAAAATATAAAACTGTAGCCTTTTCCTCAAATGAACAAGAAAATGAATAAGCAAGTTCACTTTTCTATGGAGAGCATTTTTTATCTGTTTAGACTAAGATAATGCAAATATGTCTCCTCTACCCTCCTATTTCTTCAGAACACTTATAACAACTGAAAACATGTTTTGCTTAACTTTTTAGAACCATATTGCTTTCTTCCAAATAAAACCAAAAGTAAGTACCCAATAGGATACAGAGCCTTTTCAATTTAATGATTATAGGGAAATGAATCTAAAAGAGAAGTATCTGCAGCCATGTATTATGCAATGATGAAAAGAGCGAAGTTCAGGATTCCAAAAGAAATGTCTTTGTTCAGAGTACCTAGCGTGTGCTGGGAAAGATGGAGGAAGAATGAGAAGCTGACACTGAAGCTGAGAAGGGATGCTGCAGCTGAAATATAAAAGATGAAAAGGATATGAGAAGACTGTTATTTACACTCCTAGAACAAGGCTAAGTCCATGAAGCTAAAAACACCCACAAAAATGAAATACCATCAGCATCCAGAATTAAGTCAAGTATATTTTATCGAGTTCTACCACTCAGTGTGAAATGAACTCACAGAGGGATTACAATCCAGGCTCAGATGCTTTAGATCACCAGTTTTCCAAGTGCTAGGACTTGAAACATTCATCATCATGTTTACTTTAGAGGATTTTTCATATATGCAGTTTCCTAGTAAGCCTGGGTTTTTACATTTCTTCACTATTAATGTACACATATGTTGAATAGAGAAAAATCATTAATAAGAAATAGCATCTATCATTATAAAACAAAACAAGGTTGTTTCCAGATTTTGTGCTCTCTAAAGGGATAAATGTATTATGTCAGTTAAAAACTCATGGATGATCTTGGTCTTAGTACTCACTGAGTTGCAGTCTAGCTTCATATCAGTCCTGGGCCTTAGCCAGGACATAAGTACACACACACAACTTATTATATCCAACTTCACTTGCTAAATTTTAGAGCATTCAGAGACAACAAAAACAAAAAGAGTGTCTTTTGGAAATGATTCAGCTCAGATTTAGAAAGTTAATATAGGATTTCCCTGGAGGTCCAGTGGTTAAGACTCCACGTTTCCACTGCAGGGGCTGCGGGTTCATTCCCTGGTTGGGAAACTAAGATCCCACATGCCACACAGCGTGGCCAAAAAAAAAAAAGTTAAAATCAGCACAGATGTTTTACTGCCAGGGAAGCAATCCTATTACAAGTATTATTTGCAAGGCCCACAGGTTTTTGCTATCACTTTATTATGGGGATGCTTGTAATGGGCTGAGGCAATGATAAGCAGGCACTGTGACTCGAATGCTTTTCTCTAAGTATTAGTCGTATTTTTATGCCTTGTAGTACTTTATAAAGTGAATGTTGTGGGCATTCAGTAATAATTTTTAAATTATTGCATGGAATAAAATCAGTGTAGCATAAATCATTCACAGATCATGGTGTTCATTTGAGAGAGGCCAAGTAGGCCTGATGAATCAAGGATCAAATTCAAAACCAAACAATTTGTCAACATTTAGTAATGTAAATACCCATGTCTGCTCTTGCTCACAAAATATCTTCACAAGAAGATGCTTGAGATTCAGGCTTTGAGACCCTTGCTGTAATGGCCATGAAAAACATTAGAAGCAGTTTTCACATAGATGAAGGTATAGAATGCTTAGGTTTAACAAAGCCAATATTCCTAACAATCGCTCTGGTCTAAAGGGTTAACCACATTTACGCAGACCTCTCTCCCTTGCCATTTAGAGATAGGCAAACAATTTAGATGCTATCCTTGTGACTGAGTAGATTTGTCCATATGAGCCCTTGATGAATGTTTTAGGTCAGCTATTCATTTGCTCTGTCATGAATAGTCTCTCACTAAGTTCCCTGCCACTTACCCTCAGTCTTCTACACAGTTCACCAAGTTTATCTTTCATACATGCACACCAGGATTCATCATACTTCTACTAAAGACTGCCAAGTTTCTCCCCTGCCAACAGAGTAAAATCCAAATGTGTTACAGTACTAAACACTTTTAGACAAACCTAACATTTTAGTCTAATATCCCCGTTTTAAATACACACATGCATATCCAACTCCAGACCCCTCCGATTCCTCAGTTGTTTCCCAAGTGTCACAATACTCCTGCTTCCAAGCCTTTGTTTGTGCTATTTTTTTTCCTAGAATGCCCCTTAAGACCTGAAAACACCTATTCATTCTTCAATGCCCAGGTCTAACATTGTCCTCATTGTGAAGCCTCCAGACTTCCAGGCAGAATAAATCAGAGTTTTCTTTGTTTCCATAACTCTTGGTATCTGTGTCTTGTAGTGAGATAATATAGTTATCTGTCTGTCTTCCTAGCTTGATTTTAAAGTCCTTGGAAATGGAGAATTCATTCATTCAAGAAATCATTATTATTATTATCATAATTATTTTTAACATAATTATATTTATTATAATTATTATTCAGTACCTACTAAATGCCAGGCACTACTCCTGGAGATGAGGATATAGCAGTGAACACAACAAACGAGATCCCTATCCTAATGGAGCTTATATTCTAGTCTGAAGAGAGATAAGAAACAAAAATAGTACAATAGAATGTGATAAGAGCTATGAAAAGAAAATTAAGCAAAGAAGCAAGGTAAGGAGTACTGGTGTTGATGGTTGCAACTTTAATTTGGGTGAGCAGGAATGGACTCACTGAGAAAGCAATATTTGAACCAAGATACAAAGATGATAAGGCAGAATGCCATGCAGATATTTAGAGAAAACTTACTGGAGGCAGAAGAAATAGCAAGTACAAAAGCCCTGAGGTAGATCATGCACATTTGAGGACCATCAAAGAAGTCAGAGTGACTGGAGAGGAGTGAAAATAAAAAGTAATAGAAATAAAGTGAAAGAGGTAATGGTAGCCAGATCATGTAGGACCCCTTAACCCCTTGTACAGAGTCAGCTGTTTTTCCGAATGAGAAGTTAAGCCATTGGAAAATTTACAGCAATAAAGCAATTTGATTCTTACATTTTAACGAGCTCACTGTGACTGCTGTGTGTTCACCAAATAATTTTATTTCCTCCCTGTATTCACATTCAATGCAATTTCTTAGCTTCTCTTGCAATTAGATAAGACCATGTGACTGACTTCCTGCCATGCGAAGCAGTCAGAAGTGATGGATGCAGCATCCAGGCCTGGCAAGAAAACTCACACATTGTCCACATTCTCTGCCACATGCAGAGAATCCAGTGGAGAATTTCATGTCCTAGAGAAAGATGGAGGAATCCTGGGTCCCTGAATGACCATGTAGGTCAGCGCCCCTTCACCCACTCACTGTCATGTGAGCAAGTAATCAACATTTGTTGCATTAAGCCACTGAGATTTTGGAGTTGTTACAGCAGCTAATGCCATGACTAACACGGGAGGCTATTGCAATAATCCAAGTAAAATATGATGATGGCTTGGATCAGAGTGGTAACAGTGATAGAAGCAGTCAGAACCTTAATATATCTTGAAAATGAGCCCCATTGGTTCATACAGTACTGAGAGATTGTATTGGGGATGGGAGCTTAAGACACTAGTCAAAGGTGACTCCAAGATTTTTGGCCTGAGCAACTAGGAGGGTGGAATTACATCTCTCTGAGCTGGAGAAGACAGAAAGGACCAGGCTTTGGGGAAAATCAAGAGCTCAGTTGAGGAAATGTAAAGTTTGAGATCCAAGTACAAATGTTGTCTAGACTGTTAGACACATAAGATTGAAGTTTAGGGGCAAGGTCTGGGCTGAGATGTTTAAACCACATAATATATAGCACATATTTAAACCACAAGATAACAATATTTATTATTATTATATGATATTTAAACCACAAGACCATATATATCTCCAAGTTTGTTTGTGTAGATGGAGAAAAGGGCCAAGGACAGAGCTCTGGGACATTCCAATTTCAAACCTCAGGGAAATAAGAAATACCAGGGAGTAAATTGGAAAAGAAAGAGAGTGAGGTAGGAGGGATCCAAGACAGAATGAAAAACAAAGCGTTTCAAAGATGGCAGAGTAATTAACTGCAGCAAGAGCCAATGATAGATCACTTAAGAATATTTTTGTCATCTTTTTACTGTTTAGCACAGTACCTGATACACAATAAAAATGAATAAATATTAATAAATTTTGGATGATTCTAAATAATAGCTATAAATTTGCTTCAAGCAATGGGAAAGATGAAAGAATGGCATGAGGGACACAGGAGTCCAGAATTATGCTTAAGGGAAGTGATAAAATGAAATTCACCTAAAAAGCTATTTTTAAATTAAATGGTACTTTCACCAATCCCCAGCAGCAAGACATATTTTTATTATCTAAATGGTAGGAGGGGTTACTTTCTGGTGGGGAGAGAAGCTTGAGAATGCACAAAGTACTCAGTTTTAAGCATTATGATGTATAACCTCATAAATAGTCTTTTTTGTGATGTATATTTTTATTTTGGAAAAAAGGCTGTTTTTTCTTAAAAGCCTGACTATTTGAAACTATTATATAAAGAATAGTTTGAATTTTACATGAGTGAGTAATTATTTCATGCATAGCTCTGTCTTCTGTGATAACTACCATTATTAAGCTTTCCAATCTTTGCACACTTCCCATTTTCTTTCTCCTTAATTCTCCTCAATATGTTGAAAATACAACACTGAATTTTAAACTAAGATATTCCTAGGGAATTAATACAAAAGTGAACTAGCATTTCCAGAAAGTTGATAATAAGAGAAATATTATTTAGAGGAATTATCTACTTACATATATACCAAGACACAAAGGATATGAAGTACTGACAAGTACTGACAAACTGACAGCTTAATTTAATAAAATAAAATATTGGGTTGGTCAAAAATTTCATTCGGTTTTAAATAAAAATAAAAGACACATTTTTCATTTTCACCAAGAACTTTATTGAAAAACGTATTCATTAACCAAATGAACTTTTTGGCCAACCCAATATAAACAAGTGAATATAAAACAAGGTCAGAAAACTATAAGATAAACCTGAACTATAAGACTAAACATTAGTATATAGTTATGGATGTTAATAGGTTCTAAAGTTATAAAAATTGGGCCACATATTAATTCTAGAACTTCCTGATGGCCAACAAAGGAATAATTTTTAAGTCTATAATTCCCTATATATGCCTTGGATCTTCCTTACAAGGGCCACTCAGTGATGTAGTAGATGATATCTTCAGCTGCTTTCCCAACTGCTTACAATAAATGAAAAAATATATGCATCCTATAATGTAATTTATGGGAGGGCATATGCAAGAGAAATTTAAAAGGAATTTTGTAAGGAAACCAAAATAATATGGACCACTCCATAGCTCTTTGATGCTCTGGCTTAGTTCACAGAGAAGAATGAGTTGCTTCAGACAATCCTCCATAGAAATCATTTATCTCAGTGGGGCTTAATACTAAAAATAATAAGTTCTTGAGAATTCGTTGTGTGCTGCCTTCAGTTTAACATCTGTCCCAATTGTGTGTCTTCAAATTTCTTGGAGATAAGAACTGTCATTTTAACATAATTATGTAAGTGCCTAACATGACATCTTGCAGGGGCAGAGGTTTTCAAAATACAAAAATAGATGCATTCCTTCATCTAAAAACTTTCTTTGACAAAAAAGTGATAGAGTGCCTCCTCTCAGCTAAGGTGGTTGCTTTCCTCATTGTTCACAACTGGTCCTTGATTGTCACACAATGAGAGTAAATGGAATGGAGAGAGATACTCAAGTTACCATTCCTACCATGAACCTCTAGAAAAGTGCCACTAAGGCTGTAACCATAAAGTCTTTTTTATAGCTTTAAGCATAAGTTGTAGACTCATTAGTTCTTTCCCCACAAATTAAATAAACTTGAGCTAATGAGCAGAATTGACCCAAAAATAGAAAAGCTAATTTTTTGAGTACCTGTGTTGCAGTCATCACATATATTTTACTTAATCCATATAAATAACAACCCTGGGTAATATTCAACTTATTTTACATTTAAGCTATTTGAAATTTGTAGAGATGCAATGTTTTTCTGGGGCTACATATCTGGTGAACAGCAGAGCTTGACTCAAATCTCAAAATTTACCCTCCTTCTATGATATCAAATACCGCTCTCAGTCTTCCATACTATTTTCTGTTTAGAGATATAAAGGAATGCTTATTAAAATAATACTTTTTTCAGAAATAGAGCCTTATATAAAATTATCATGCATCTGAAATACAAATGCACAACTAACAAACTTTAATGTGCATTGCAAGAAGTGACAACTTAGAAAAGTTTTATTCAAAAAAAGTAAGAATGTCCTCCAGAATGATACATAATAAGGTATAATTTAAAAATCTTCTTCATTAAAATATATCAAACAAATATATTTAGGACATTGATAACAGTAACAAAATAACACAGACATCTAAATTAGTTCATTAAAATGCTTAAATAAATCTTTCAGAGCTAAAAATCAACCATGCATATTTCATTGATATATATGCTTATGTATGTATGTGTGTGCATGATCAATTTGACAACCTATAAGTACAGTTATTCCCCTGGGAGATTTGGGAAACAGCTAAAATTGTCTTACATAAGCAGAAGATAGCATGGTGGCCAATGCACATTAGGAATACTGAAGCTCAAACTTGATTAACACCACCACAATATCTGAAATTCAAAGGTTCTATAAAATAAAGTAAAATGACTATGAAATGACTAGGTATCAAATTCCTAAATATTGAGAATAACTTCTCTATTGAATACAGGTTTAAATTGTCATAGTTTAATAATAATAGAGTTAAAACTTTCTATCAGTAAGTTCTGTCATTTCTGAAATATTATTTCACCAACCTAGAGAAATGAATTGTTCCTTTTTCTTTTAATATTGCCCTGTCTCAGAAGATCTTCTTCACAGCTACCAAATTTTGCTTCGTGTAATTTTGAGATCATTTTGAAATACAGATACAATTTCTAATGTGAACTGTTAAGAAACAGTGCACCCTTTGCAATATAAACTCTTGTTCAATTTACGTCTTTGGTTTCATTGCAATCTCATTGGAAACAGACCTCAGATTATTCAATACCACTAAAGCAAAATTTCTTCAGGATTTTCTGATGTGTTTTGTGTTTATAAAGTCTCTTTCAGCTTATGAAAACATCTTTAGGCCCTGAGCTATGTAGTGATTAAGGGATAATTGTTAAACAAGAATTTAAATATTAATGGATATATCATGATAAATTTTTCCAATGACATCATCTGTACCATGCAGTTCCATCTTCTGACAGTAGAGACTGGGTTCCATAACTGATCTTCTAATTCAAAACAAGTTAAAATGATAAGTAAAATATATTTTAAAATCTTTTCAAATGCCTAAGTCCAGCAAGAAAGTAAGGAATATTCATATGCCAAAAATTAAGTGAGGGCAGAAACCCAGCTAGGTACTAAGAACTTAAAACAGATTATTCCTTGAAGGAAGCCAATTTCTGAGCTTAGGAATTTTAAGCTTTGGTTTCCATGGTTTTAAAGGTGCAGGAATAAAAAATAATGCCCAAATAAAAGAGTTTAATAGAAGAAGAGGAGAAAGAGAATGAAGTAAAGAAAATATTTGAAGAAATAATGACTTCAGCTTTCTAAAATTTATGGGAGACCCCTCACCACAGAATCAAAAAGCCTCAAATATCAAGCAAAATAAAGAGAAATCCACATCACAATGAAACTACCAAAAATCAAAGAAAAAAAAAAGGAGCCTTTAATACAATCAGAGGGGGAAAAAAAGACAGATTACCCTAAAGAGAATCATAATTACTAATAATTACATTGACAGCTGATTATCATCTATAACAATGGAACCCAAAAGACAGTAGAATTACATGTATAGAGAGTTCCCAGTTGATGATGATTTGATTTATGATTCTTTGACTTTAAAATGGTGTGAAAGCAATCCACATTCAGTAGAAACCATACTTTGAATTTTGAATTTTAATCTTTTCCTGGGCTAGCGATATGTGATACGATACTCCCTTGTGATGCTGGGCAGTGGCAGTGAGCAGCACCTCCCAGTCATGAGGTCACAAGGGTGAACAACCAATACACTGACAACCATTCTGTACCTGTGCAATCATTCTTTTTTTCACTTTCAGTAGAGTTTTCAATAAATTACATGAGATATTCAGTAAGTTTTGTGTTAGATGATTTTGCCCAACTGTTGGCTAATATAAGTGTTTGAGCATTATTAAGGGATGCTAGGTTAAACTATGATGCTTGGTAAGTTAAGCATATTAAATGCACTTCAATTTAGGATATTTTCAACTTATCATGGGCTTCTCAGGTTGTAACCCCATCATAAGTCGAGGAAGATCTGTCTGCTAAGAAAAACTAGCTGTTAGAATTTGAAACCCAATTTAAATCACATTTATTAATCACATTTATTGATGTAGAATGTATTTAAAATGAACTGTATACATTTAATAAAAACCCAACTCAGTGGGTTTTTATAGATTAGCACAACTGTAAAACAACTGCCACAACCAAACTACAGAACATTTCTGTCACCCCAGAAGTTTCCTCAAGCCCTTTTGCAGTATATCCCACCCTCCACCAGTAGCACCTAATAACTACTGATATATATTTTTTCTAATATAGCATTTTCTATTCTTTTTTACATGAATGGAATCATACAACATGTATTTTCGTATCTGGATGCTTTAACTTAGCGTAATGATTTTGAGGTTGATCCATGTTGTAATGTGAATCAGTGGTTCATTCTTTTTTATGTCTGAGTAATATTCAGTTGCATAGGTATACCATATATTTTTTATTCATTGATAGACACTTATGTTGTTTCCACTTTTTGACCATTGTTAATGAAGGCTTCTAAAGGAAGTGAGTTGCAGTAAGGGGACAACTAAGTAAAACTATTGCTTTTTAAATAATTAAGGCATAATCTACACACAGTAAAACCACTCTTTTTAGTGAACAGCTCTGTGAGTTTTGACAAGCACATATAGTTACGCAATTTGCACAATCAGATATAGAACAGTTCCATTACCACCAACCCCAAATTCCCCTTCCCTCTTTGTAGTGAATTCTCCCTGCACCCCCAGCCCCTGGTAACTACTGATCTATTTTTTGTCTTTTGAGTTTTGTCTTTCTCAAAACATCAAGTAAATGGAATCAAACAGTATGTAGCCTTTCAAATTTGACTTCTTTCACTTAATGTATAGGAGATTCAGGCACATTTTTATGTATATCGGTTAGTTTGTTTCCTTTATTGCTGAATTGTACTCCATTATATGTGAAGCCAAAATTCCAATTCATAAAGGAAAAAATGTGATGAGTTAGACTTCAAAATTAAGAACTTCTGCTATCTAAGGGGATCAAGAGGTACAAACTTCCAGTTTTAAGATAGATAAGCCAGGATGTAATGTACAGCATGGAGAACACAGTCAATAATATTGTTTTAACTTTCTATGGTGACAGATGGTATCTAGACTTATTGTGGTGATCATTTCACAATGTATATAAATGTCGAATCACCATGTTGTACACATGAAACTAATATAATACTGCATGTAAATTGCACCTCAATTTAAAAACTTATAACCACATAAAAAAGAACTTCCACTCCTTGAAAGACACGTTTAAGATATTAAAAAGACAAGGCATGGACTAAGAAGAAATATTTGCAAATAACATATCTGACAAAGGACTTGTATGCAGAATATATAAAGGGCTCCTAAAACACAATAATATTTAAAAATTATTTAATGGGCAAAAGACTTGAACAGCTACTGCACCACATAAGATATATGGTTGGCAATAAGACATGAAAAGATTCTCAACATCATTAGTTATCAGGGAAATGAAAATTAAAACCATAATGCAATACCACTAAACACCTATAGAATGGCTATGATTTTTTAAATTAACAATAACAAGTGATCAGAAATATGCAGAGCAAATGTAACTCTCCTCAATTCCTAGTGGGAATACAAAATGTACACCCACCCAATTTAGAAAACAATGTGGCAGTTCCATTAAAGTTAAATACACATTTACTGTACAACCCAGCGATATTTATCCAAGTGAAACAAAAACTTAGATTCACATTAAAAGCAGTATAAAAATGTTTATAGCAGCTTTATTCATAATCACCAAAAACTGGAAACAACTCAAATGTCCTTCTACTGAGGAAGAGGAATAGATAAAAACTATTATTTTTCAATGCTAAATTAGGCCATTTATGGGTATATAACAAGGGTTCCAAAGTTTGGTATATGGACAAGTTATCTCATATGAAACTGTAACCTTAGTTCTACACGACTGTTTTAGAAAGTAAAGTTTGCTATTTTGTTTTCAATTTCTCATTTTGTTGAACTATCACTTCTCTTCAAGGAAACAGTAGAAAGAAGAGAAGAGAGTAGATATCTGGTGTGAATGTGTGATATTGAAATATTTGTTGGGCTAAGAAAGATTGTGAGACAGATTACTCCAGATGAGACAGTCAGCCACTGGCACTAAGCAATTCAGCTGTGCCCTAGATTCCAAAAGCAAAGTCAATACTGAGCACAACACTTCTTCAAAAGCTCATGAAGGTCTTATTGACAACTGGGCTCTCACAGTGTGTATCCATTTCCCAATCATTAGGCCAAAGTTGCACGCTATTAATACATTCTTAGTTCAAGACAACATTATATGTGAGCCATTCAGAGTTTTGACGTACCTAGGCATAAACCTAAACCACTTGGTTTTAAAGAAATGCTTGTTGAATGCTATCTTTGTCACCCTTAAGTTTATTTTATTTTTTTTGAGTTATATTTGACATATAACATATTAATTTCAGGTGTATAACATAATGATTCAATATTTGTATAATAAAATGATCACTGCAATAAGTCTGGTTAACATGCATCACCATATATAGTTACAAATTTTTTTTACCTGTAATGAGAAATTTTAAGATCTACTCTCTTAGCAGCTTTCAAATATGTAATACAGTATTTTTAGCTACAGTCACCATGCTGTACACTACCTCCCCAGGACTTATTTATCTTATAGCTGGAAGTTTGTATGCCACCCTTAAGTTTAAGTGCTATATTTTTTGTCCATTTCCAATTTTTAATTAATGCTTCATTTTTTATAATTAATTTTTAATTTTCTCAAATTATTATAGAAATTCCCAATTTAATTCTCCACAACCTACTTACAGAAGTCTATGTTATACATTAGTAAGTGCAAAGCTTGTCACCTATGTGTTGTAAAAGCTTTGACAAGACCTGTGTCTCATCTGGTGACAGAATCCTAGGGAGGTGGTTGGCCAGAAATATAAGGAAAAAAGGGACCAGACTTCAGGGAAGAGGGGCTGATGCAAGATAGAAGGTTCTCAACCACATCTGGGGATCATCAGAATCATTCAAAGGCACACACTGGTGGTGGGGGATCAGTTTTACATCCTAAAAGGAGTTCCCACAGCACAGTGAGAATGTGAAAACGTAAAGCCGTCATCACCTACTGCTGGAGACAGAAGTCAAGCCATCTCAGCGGCTGGTCTCAGGTAACTACATGGAGGCATCTAGCATAGATAACATCGGCAACTGAGCTGTGGAGAAATGCTTGACTGGCACAAGCTCCAGGCTTCAGATTCTTAGGGGGCTCCTTAGGTAAGCACTTCAGAAGTGTGACATCCCTGACATCAATTGAAACACAGAAGATACATAGCAGTTTGTGTAACGTCTCAAGGACCACCAATCCCACCCCCAGACATAGAAAGAACTGTAGAGAGAGGCTAGGTTCCAGCGACCCCTGGAGGAGACAAACTGACCTGCATGATACCAGGTTCATACCTGATCCCTAGAGTCTCAAAATCCTGCAACCAGGACAGACAGCTGTCAGAAGAGTAATATTTTATTGCTTTTTAGTATTCAGCAAAGAGCAGACAGTTCATTGAAGTATTTACTTTATCTATATGCATGGTAAAGAGCTCTCAGAACATGTCTCCCAAAGCAACCTTGGGCTTATCCTCACAAGTAAATGAAGTCCAGATTTAAAAAGAGATAGTATCCAGTGTTAATTTTCCCTTGTCACTTCTTATATTCTTATTTCAACCTCTATAATGTAATTGGAAACTAATTGCACTTTAATGGTGAAAGAAATTGAGTCACAGGCAATCGATTCTATTTTGTTAGGTTGAAAACATATTTGCTGAGGGCACAAGATGAACAGGAAAGGTTAACACACTATTTTGATCTTTCTTAAAAATCAACTACATTGACTTAGGTTTCTCCGCAGATTAAACAATAAATGTTTCCCTACCAAGGTTAACTTTCTATTAGAATTTACTGGGTAAAAATTATAGGAGAAAACAGAAGGAGAATACCCTGGATGGACCAATCTTTTAGAAATAAAAATGGATTGTCTCATATTGTCAGAAGAATTTGAAATTAATTCTAAATTGCATCCATGTTCTAAAATAAAATGGTATTTGGAAATAGGAGTCAACTGAATGACTCTTTTTTCTTTGGATAAAACCATCAGAAAAGCAACATTTTGAGGAGGTAATATACCACAACAGTTAATGACAGTCTTTAAGGTCAGTAAATCTGAGTTGAAAGCCCACCTCCTAATAACACCTCAAATTAAGTATGTCTTCTTTAGCAATTTCCTTCTTTGCTCTAAGCTTCACTTTCCCACCAACAAGAAGACAGTGTTAATACCTACCTCTCAACTGAGCAAGTCAATTAATCTTTGTGATCTGCAGTTCCTCTAGCTATAAAAATGGGCTGTTAATGCTGGTCTCAGAGACTTATTGTTAGAACTGAATGAAACCGGTTAAAACACATTAAATATAAAGAACTATGTAAATATCATAATTGAGTTGCTTCCTATTATTTGTGGAACATGGTGTTGTATAAATTAGTAAGTAATTAAATACTGTTTAAATATAAAATGGAGATCAGACTTGGAAATTCTCTGAGCAGACAAATATTTGGGAGGGATGGGAGAGTGGAGGGGGAGTAGGGAATACCTTGAGACAGTGTAAAATCCTACTTCTGATTAAACTTTTACCCACTAGTTTTAACACCCATTGATGAGTATTACCTGAAATTCTTTTTTCTTTTTTTTTTTTGCCGCGCCGCATGGCTTGTGGGATCTTGGTTCCCTCACCAGGGATTGATTCCAGGGCTATGGCAGTGAAAGCACAGAGTCCTAACCACTGGACCACCAGGGAAGTCCCACCTGAAATTATTATTAATGTGGTGGTTACCAAGTGGTGATTTTCAAAAATTTTTTATCAGTCCTTCTATAATTTATTAACTTGAAATTAATTTGTGATATATGTAAACCTGGTTGATTTTTTAAGATATCACAATAGGTTTATTGATATTTTGAGAGAGAAGTTACATTTTTAAAATTTTTACTGAGATATAATTGACATATAACATTATATTAGTTTCAGGTTTGCAACATAATGATTCAAAATTTGTATATATTGTGAAATTATCACCACAATAAGTCTAATTAACATCCATCACCATAGGTAGTTACAAAATTTTTTTTGCTTTGTGATGACAACTTTTACAATCTGCTTTCTTAGCAACTTTCAAATATGCAAGACAATATTATTAACTATAGTCACCATGCTGTATGTTACAAACAAATGACATTTATTTTATAACTGGAAGTTTCTACCTTTTGAGCCCCTTCACCCATTTCACCCCCCCCCCAACCCTTGCCTCTGACAATCACCAGACAAAATCATTTAAGCCATATAAGCAAAACTAAATCTAGTTTATTTCAACATAAGTGAAACTTAACTTAGATTATTTCTTGCAAATACCTCTGATAATCATGAAAGAAACTTAAATCATCATCCTAAAAACGGTATAAGATAATCACTTTTAACCAATCTCCTGCCATATGGAGACCCCTACTGTGATAACCAATCATTGTACAGTTTAATGGACTTCCTCATTTTCACTTTATAAGCCATCCTGTAACTCCATGCCCCTGAACTTCATATCAGTTTTGAATTTCAAAGCTCCCAGTTCAAAAACTGTTCTTACATGCACAATAAACTTTTACTAAATACTATTTTATTGATCTGGTAGTTTTAATTTTGCTACTTCTGGAGTTTTGACAATACATATAATTATTAACATAATTAGCAGAATTATCTAGTCAATTGTCAGACAGGGACTTATGTAAAATAGAAAAGCTGATTTACATTTGGAAATGGCTTGTTTGCACTATTCTTGTCCTTTCATCATTGAGTGGGTTTGTCATGGAGATAAATGTCTACCAGGCATGAACAGACAAACACAGTTTACCTCCTGACCTGGTCAAATATGAATGCAGGTGGGCATGTGAGGTAAAAATGCAGCTGAACCTTGGCACTCACTAGTCCTGCTTCATCAGTTTTCACCTCACGTTTCTCCCAAAAGAAAGTTTATTTTTTATTGCTTCATCTCTGCTTCTGAAACCCTAGAATATAACATTTCTAGAGATTTCTGCACAGCGATGAGGATTTTTCCCATACAAAAAAATTGTCTCAGACTTCTGTTGTTCTGACATGTTCTTTAAATATATTTCTCCTTCAGACATCAATGCTAAACTCGAGGGTCACTTTATTTAAACTTTTTAAAAATATTTCACAGTCATATAGAAAATTTTAATACACTTACAATGTCCCTTAAATCTTCGTTTTTAATACCCCCATGTGATAGCATTCACTACTCGCACTTTTATTACAGTTGTTAAGGATGGGATGTTATTCTTAAATGGGACTTCAAGGGACTATATTACTATATGTTATATATATCTATATTATATATATAGATACTACTATATTGCTGTATATTACTTTAAGGTACTATATTACTATAGACCTTAGACTTCATTGTGTTCAGGAACTGACAAATTCCTGATATTTAAGTATTTTTATGAGTCTCTGCCTGAGCATGTTGTCATCTTTGGAACTTGTATAAGGCAGGTGTAATAGCATACATAAAGGCAGAATATTTTTAATTTTTATAATAAAATATTTAATACATACAAATGTACTATGTATACAGTGTAAAGAATAATACTAAAATAGGCACAATATAGCCACCACCCTACCTTTTTTTTTTTTAGTTTTTATTGAAATATAGTTGATTTACAATGTTGTGTTAGTTTCAGGTGTACAGAAAAGTGATTCTGTTTATATACATATATATATATATATATATATATATACATATATATATATATATATATGTATATATATATATTCCTTTTTAGATTCTTTTCCATTGCAGGTTATTACAACATATTGAGTAGAGCTCCCCGTGCTATACAGTGTTCCTTGTTGGTTACCTATTTTATATATAGCAGTGTGTGTCTGTTAATCCCAAACTCCTAATTTATCTATCCCACCACCACCCTACTTTAAAAATAATATCAATATTTTAAAATTTTCCTCTTTGTCCATTTCATGTATCAATTACATATCCCTCCCTCCTCAATAAAACCTCTGAATTTTATGAACTGTCATATTTATATTTAAAAGGTTGTGTTATGAATAACTTATCATTGAAAAACACTTGAAATACCCATGGAAAAAGAATATAGTATCAAAACTAATATCTAAAAGCTGTTACTTTCTAAAGTAATTTTACATTTTATATTTAAATCCAATTTTAATATTATAAATGATATGCAGAAAATGTTGAAAGAGAGGGAAAATTACAAGATAAAACAAAATTTACAGGAAAATATATTTCTTAAAGGCAATTATTTTTCCCCAGCTTTATTGAGGTAAGATTAACAAATAAAAATTGTATATATTTAAGGTGTACAATATGATAATTTGGTACACATATACTTTGTGAAATGATTACTGCAATCAAGACAATTAACACGTCTATCACCTCATATAGTTACCTTTTTGTGTGTTTGGTAAAATCACTTGAGGTCTACTCTCCTAGTGAATTTCAAGGATATAATACCTCATTATTAATTATAGTCACCATGCTATACATTAGGGTTCCAGAAATTATTCTAATTGTAGTATTGGGATAATGCTGACCTTATCGGATAAGTTACAAAGTCGTGCCTCTACTTCTATCCTCTGAAAGAGTTTGCAGATAATTGATATAATTGCTTCCTTAAATGTTTGGTAGAATTCACCAGCGGGCCCATGTTGGCCTGGTACTTTCTGTTTTGGAGGGTTATTAATTATTGATTTAATTTCTCTAATAGATATAGGCCTATTCAGATTGTCTATTGGTCTCTCTTTTTTGACTGTTCTTTATTAGAATTTTAGTATTTTCTTATCAATTTGCAAAAAGTCCATATTTCTTTTCAACAGCTACTATACTCCGGGCCATTGGAAGCACTGATTTTCATGCATGCAGAACTTAACTGGCAGCTTATTAATGCCAAATTATCACAGGTACCTTCTCTAGAAATCTCTTTTTTTTTTTTCTTTTTTAAAGTCTATAGGCAGAGCTTTTTTTTTTTTAATTGAACCATCTTTTTCCCTTTATTTATTTATTTATTTATTATTTATGGCTATGTTGGGTCTTCGTTTCTGTGCGAGGGCTTTCTTTAGTTGCGGCAAGTGGGGGCCACTCTTCATCGCGGTGCGCGGGCCTCTCACTATCGCGGCCTCTCTTGTTGCGGAGCACAGGCTCCAGACGCGCAGGCTCAGTAGTTGTGGCTCACAGGCCTAGTTGCTCCGTGGCATGTGGGATCTTCCCAGACCAGGGCTCGAACCCGTGTCCCCTGCATTGGCAGGCAGATTCTCAACCACTGCGCCACCAGGGAAGCCCAAAATCTCTTTTTTTTAAATTTTGGCTGTGCCGCGGGGCTTGTGGGACCCTAGTTCCCCAACCAGGGATTGAACACAGGCCTCGGCAATGAAAGCCCAGAGTCCTACCCACTGGACCACCAGGGAATTCCCCTAGAAATCTTAATATTAAAGTTATAATGGACCACACCAACTGACTGATCTAATGCCTTCAGGTTCCAGATGAGAAGAGGTCACAAGGCCAGGCCAAAGAAAAAACATAAAAGGAAAGTAATATTTGATGAATACTATAAAGGAAACAATTATCACTTACTTATCCAACAAATATTTCCTGGCAGTATTACATGCCAGGCACTGTGTTAGATGCTGGGGATTCAGACAGCTCTCCCAGACCTTATACAATTGTGGACATGACAAACAACAAACATGTAAACAGGTAGTGTGTTACAATAATTTTAGTTTTTGGTATGTGCTCTGAAGAAAATTCAAGCAGACTAGAGGGATAGAAAGTGGTTGGAGAAAGAAGATGCTATTTTGGAAAAGGTGTCAAGCTGGGTCATTCTAAACTGATGACACTGAAACAGAGATTTATATGAAGTGAAGGAACAAGCCATCTCATTTCATCCTACAAGAAGTAGCAAGTGAAAAAGCAAAATCCCTGACCCAGGAATGAGCTTAGTAAGGTTGGAGACAGCTAGAAGGCCAGGGAGGCTATAATGGAATTAAAGAGAACAGTGGAAAGAGAGATGTCTAACCATTTAGAGACAAAGGACACCAAGCAGTTTAAGATCCGTGGCCCAAATATTAGCAAGAGCATAATGGTCACGTGTCAAATTTTTCCTAACAGAGCATGTATCTCAGTTTTCTGCCTGTAGGCAAGTGTGCTCTGCCGGGACCTGAATCTCCCTGGTCACACTTCTGTTGCTTTTCAGAAAAGAAGCTTCAGGTCAGAGAGAGGTTCCCATGAGTTGTCCCACCCTTGGGGCAGGACTGTCCAGCAACATTGTTGTTTTTGTTGCACTTTTGAGTCCTGCCACTCAAAAGCAAAATTTCTGAAGCTAATGGAATACAGAGGAAGGCATCTTTTAAATCTAATACAGAATATCAGGTCCTGGTGGATGGTAGAGTGGCCAGCAGGGTGTAGGGATTAGGGACCACTGGATGTATATCCCTGGTGGCTTCATTACTGCCCTGAGGTCCTGTACCATCCAGTATTCCCCAGTGGGTATCTTTACGGGGAGAATGGGGGTATTACAGGCTGATTGGCCTGGTCTAATAAGGCCCTGCTCAATTAGGTCCTGTATAACAGGGGCGATGTCCAACAAGGCATCCGGATAGGGTACTGTTTTCTATTGGGCGATGTATGTCTGGGTTTTAGATGGACTATCAAGGGACTGGCTCTTCCAGCTTGTCACACCCATCCCTGGGCCCAGACCCCAGGATTTACTCTGGGGAGATCGACTTATTCTGTCTGGGGAGGTTTGTCCTCAGTCATTAACATTATCATTTGTGCCCTTTATCTAAAGGGATGCCAATCTCCAACTTGTCTCCCATTAGGTGGATAGTAGCCCCCAACTTATGTGATATCTCTTCTTATCAGGGGTAGAAGGCATTCAGGGACATACAGGAAGGAATGGGTGAGTAGTGTGTATTCCTCCAATTTGCATTCTAATGACTCTATGAACGCCCGTTCTTGGGCCTTCCTTGATAGCTGCATAATTTTACAACTCTTGTGACCGAGTTTGCCAGGATCTGGTGTTCAGAATGGAGTAATGGCACCAGTGTAGACTAAGAATTTGACAGGCTCTCCCGCTATGTCCCGTGTCAACCAGGGCTCCTCCAGGGTCAATCAGAGTGCCTGCTTAGGAGCCCCTGGCCCCGCCATTCTTCATCTATTTGGACCACCTGCCTTTGAGGGTAGTGGCCAGGATCTGCTGTTTCTGTCCCCCTTCGGGGGTGGCAAGGACAATCTCCCTTCCAGTGTCCCTCTTGCTTACATATGATGTACCGATTGGGTCCTAGTTTCCTTGGCTTGCTGTCCCTCACTGGGGGCTGGGGGTCACTCAGCAGAGTTGAGAGTCTCCATGGCCAGTTAGTCCAGATTCCCATGCTGACCGGTTGAAACTGGAGAACAACAGCCCGGAGATGGGTTTGCCTCCAGGCCTTTTGATCCTCTGACCTTTCCTCCTCTAGATCTCGGTTATTAAACACCCAACAGGCGAAAGGTAGTGGTATCTGGTTCCCTTTCTAGTTTCCGGAGTTTATGCCTAATGTCAGAAGTGCTTTAGGAAATGAAATACGACCTCAGGATTGCATTCCCTTCCAATGACTCGGGGTCAGCGGTAGAATAGATTCAGAGGCATCCCCTGAGGTGCTCCAGGAATGCCGGAGGGCTTTCTATTGGCTCCCGATTGACTTCCCTTATCTTATTCCAACTGGTTTCTTTCCAGCTGCCTGGATTCCCTTTGGGATCATATTTTTATCAGCCTCTGTCTCCACCCCTTCTCCATTGTCTTGGTGGTCCCAGTTTGGGTTCGTTAATCTGAAACCGCTTGATCTCCTGGTCTGAAAACAGGATGACCTGCATTGTTTCTGTTCTCTTTGTCGGCTTCCTCTTGGTGGCTTTTCTTCCCCCATTAGGGGTACATTGAGGAGGCTCTGGATGTCAGCCCAGGTGGGGTCATGGGTCTGAGAGGTGCCCCTAATCAGATTCAGGAACCCCTCCGGATCTTCCCTCAACCCCTTACTATGACTTTTCCAGTTATATAGATCAGAAGTGGTAAATGGGATGTGTACCTGGATGAGCCATCCTTCTCCACTGGGGACCTGCCTCAAGGGGAATACCTTTCCTGGCAAGTTGTTGGACCCTGGCTGGTAATTAATCCTACTTCATATACTTGCTGGTCTGGGCTCTGGGGTAGGGGGCTGGTATGGAGGGGGGGCCTCGGACCTGTGGCCCAAATCGGGTTATATAAAGGAAGGAGGGAGGGAGGGAGCAGTAGGAGGAGGGTTAGGCAGGAAATCAAGAAAGTCCTCAGGGGACAGTCAAGGACTGGTGTTACTGTTACCTCAGTGGAGGAGAACCCACACCCCTTCTGAAAGCCTTTGTTCTGCTGTAAGGCCACAAAAATCTGAACATGGGGAATTTCATCCATTTATTTTGTCTCTGGCATAGTAGGCCCAATTATAAAATGGTGTTGTAATTTAGACACCTACTGATGGGCCAGCTTTCTCCATCTCCCAGCAGGTATTGGGCTAGGCTGTATTACATAGGATTTCTGGTTTGGGAAATTTGGGACTAGCACCAAACTGTTAATGGATTCCTCAAAAGTCCAAAATAGGAGGCATCCAAATGGCATGAACTCTGATATAACTGGGGGTCCCCCTTGAGTTTGTAAACAGCCTGTGGTTAAGATAGGTAGTCCCTCCTCAGTCAGAATAACCTACAGGAGGTTAGAGAGGACTGCCTCTGGCCCAGGGAAGCTTAGACGTGTTGGTTCCTGACCAACTTGGTCCATTAGGGAGAGGCACCCCAGATCGAAGTGCCAGGTGCAGTATCTCTGCACACACATCATCACCATCTTGAAATGAGTGTCGTGCGAAGCACTTCTGCACACTCCTCACCAAGTTGAAGTGTTGGGCGCAGCCATTTCATGTTATAAACTCTGGTCTGAAGTGCTAGGTGCAAAGCATCTGCACACAGCACCCTATGAGCAAGTGAAACTAAACTAAGCACAAAGGAAGAGAAAAAAAGGTTAGACTTTGTTGTATTACCCAGATTCTATTTTTATTTCCCAGGAATTGTTGGTCTTTTTTTTGGCTGCATCGGGTCTTAGTTGCGGCACACGGGATCTTTCATTGCGGTGTGCGGGCTTCTCTCTAGTTGTGGCTCGAGGGCTTCTCTCCAGCTGTGGCTCACGGGCTCCAGAGTGCATGGGCTCTGTAGTTGTGGCGCACGGGCTTAGTTGCCCCTCGGCCTGTGGGATCTTATTTCACTGACCAGGATGGAACCTGCGTCCCCTGCATTGGAAGGTGGATTCTTAACCACTGGACCACCAGGGAAGTCCCTCCCAGGAATTTTTAATGGGCTTCGCTAATGACAAGACAGCATGGAACAGGTAGCAAAGGGAGTGGAAAACACTGGGGTCATAGTTAACAGACAGAAAGATAGTCAGCACTTCCTTAGCTCCTTTTTTTCTCTCTATGGTTGTATGTACTACTTAAAAAGGCACCATGTCAGGTGGGAGAAAATAGACACAATACATTGTTATGTAAACCACTTTTACAGATTAGACATTATATAAATTAGACTAGCCATTTGACGCTTTCATAAAATGAGTGTTCAGTAAACATTTTTTGAAAAAATGAAAACACAGTTTTACATTTGCACACTTTATCCTCACAAAAATCCTCTGAGATAAAGAAAGGGAAAGTGGCCCCCAGAAGTGATTCTTTCTGATCAAGAGATGTTATCTTTCAGTTTACTAGGGGTAAGGGAATCATTTCTAAAATTTTTGCTTCAAAGACAAAGGCATTCTTTTTTCCTACTGCTTACGGCATAGTTTCTTTCATATCAAACAGACATAAAATTTATCATTTTATCATGTAATGCTCTTTTCTTTGATTAGGTTACTTCTGGGCTTCTCAGAAAGGAATAATAGAATGACACTTGGGTATAATAAATGACATCAATTATCTGATTAAAAAGTGTGAAAGGAAAATAAAAATCGAGTCGGTATTGCTAAGAGAGCTGTCTAAAGTGGAGCCAGGAGGCATTGAGAGAGTGTAGCTTACACATGTCTCAGCCTGGATGGAATCTGAACTTTGACCACTTATTGTCTTAATGCAGGCATCCAGAACATCTGCCCAATGTTCCAGAGATTTTTTGAACGCTTACCCTAAAATAACTCGTGATAGCCTATGCCCTAAGGACAGATATTTCCTTTCTTGAATGAAAGTCAGTCATAATTCTTGCCAGACAACTCTAACAACCTTGCGGCTTTTGCTCCTATAAGCCCCTGACTTTCTCTTCCGCAGAACAGTCTTCTGGTTTTACCCAAATCTGTGTCTCCCAAACTGTGATTATTAGACCCCATATAAACTCTTCTCTTGTTTGCAGCCTTCTGCATTTCTTGGTTGACAAAAGACACTAATTTTCTATTAGAAAGAATTTCAGTATGCATGCTTATACATTTATGAAATACAAAATTATAATGGCTTAATAATAAAGCACTTTGTAAGATTAGTGAGTTTTTCACTTAAAAACCTTCAGAATGACAATTGATAAATATTAGCCTGATTACTATTCTCTGGTTCCTCAGGACACTTCATACCCTGCAAATTTTTAGAGAGAGGTAAGCGCTCCAACCAGACCGCTGTCCCACGTGGTTTACTCAAAACTCCAGGTCAACATTCTCACCATGGAAGGAGAGTCCACTTATTTTTGAGAATATTTTGTCTGACTGATTCCAAATATCATCATTAAAATTTCAGATTTGGGGAGCCAAACAGAGAATAAGTCCATGAAGCTTGTTCAGATATTTTTCAGAGGGTTCCCTCACAGAGTAAGCAAATCTTGACTCGGATACACAGCAAAACTCTAGTTTACAAAAAAATTCACTCCCTAGTGGCCTGAAAGAGTCACTTCAGCTTCCAAATATGATTAAATTACTCCCACTATCAACACTGGGAAAATTATAACTGATAGGATTTCATGTCTTGAGATCTTTTAAGTAAAGGTTTTTATTTTTATTTTAGAATTTTAATATCTGAATGGATTCTGAATCACTTAATATTTCTTGTCTTGAATTTGCTACATTAAATTTAGACAGATTCAAATAGATACCCGAGTCACTAGATAGCTGGCTTCTGTCCCACGTTGTCCCTATATGAGGTAAACAGTTCCTATATAAAACTGTATATAAATTTAGTCACCTTGAGAATGGTATTAGAAAAGCAATCTCTGGTTTGACAAAGTTCCCCTAAATCTATCCAAAACGTCATAACTAACAACATAATTTCATGGGATTTTTGGATTTGTAATGTATAAATGAATGGCTTTCTAAGAGTAAAATGTTCTAAGAAGGTAAGGTTATGACTAAAGATATTATGGTTTAAACTGAAATTTTCATTTTAAAAATACATAAAGGGGGAATACCCTGGCGGTCCAGTGGTTAGGACTCAGCACTTTCATTGCCGTGACCCAGGTTCGATCCCTGGTCTGGGAGATAAGATGCTGCAAGCCGCGTGACATGGCCAAAAATTTTTTTAATTAAAAAATAATAATAAGTAAGGAACTAGACCTTTCTGATACAGTAATTATTTGGCATAAGCAAAATGGGCCTTTAAGTTCTAGAATTCTGGCATGAGGGGTGAGTGAAATGGGTGAAGGTGGTCAAAAGGTACAAACTTCCAGTTATAAATAGATAAGTCATGGGGATGTAATGTTCAGCATGGTGACTGTAGTCATTAATATTGTTTTCTATATTTGAGAGCTGTTAAGAGAGTAGATCTTAAAAGTTCTCATCATAAAAAAAAATTGTAACTATGTGTGCTGGTGGATGTTACCTAGACTTATTGTGGTGATCATTTCACAATATAGACAAATATCAAATCATTATGTTGCACGCATGTAGCTAATATAATGTTATTTGTCAATTATATCTCAATTTTTAGAAAATTCTAGAATTCTGGATACCAATTTCTCATGGATGGTGTATGTATGCGGGTGAATGCATACATACAGCTCTCTCTCTTTCTCTCCTTGGCTCTGATAAGCAATAGGTTTGATGTCTGCTCACGTTTACAGTTTGTTGGAAAGTGAGTAATGGAGGTTAGTCTCACCACTGGCCGTACATGATCTTGAAAAAAATAGCAAAAATCCTCAAAGAAATTAATACTGGAAAGTAAGAAAGTAAAGTCCTTGGAAATCAGATTATTCAGCTCTATGACGACCTTTCTAAACTTTTCACATTCTGAATGCTCCCTGGGTTCTGGGAGGCATCAGTAGCTAAAGTGAAGCTGAGAACGACGTGGTGATGCAGACACTTGGGACTAGAAGGTGACAAGATCTTGACACCTAAAGATCAGCAAAAGCCAAGTGGCCATTGAGTGTCAGAGCACGGGAAAGGCTTGCTGTAGATGCACTGAGCCAGGGAGTGGCATGCCCCAGGGAAGGGGGGACAGATCTGCCTTTGTTAGGATACTCTCCAGGCTGGCCGGAGTGGACGGAGTTTGAGTGACAGTTGGCTTCTGGATGTTAGTCCTGTCTTATCAGATAGTAACTTGGAGTGAATAGCCCAAGAGGTCTCCCAGAAAGAATCTGGGGTGCACATTTGAAGGTGTGTTGGGGCTGATAGGTTTCAGCCCCTCTTCGAGGAGGAGTGTCAGGGAAATTGAAAGAAACTCAACTGAAATGAAGACAGTTGGTAGGAAAGAACAGTGTCAAGGATTTTCAGCTTCTGCTGGGTCAGATGAATGGAACCAGTTCTCTTTTTTCTATTTTAAATAGGTCATTTTGTTTGATATAAACTCATTGGTATATATATATATATATATATATATATATATATATATATATATATATATATATCTTTTAAATTCCCACAAAGTACAAAAAGAAAAATTCTCTAAACACACAAATTGACCCAAAGGTTACATAGCTCTCAGAAAAGAAAAGAGTACGTGTTTCTTATCTGTTATTGAATAGGGTGTGCTAGTTTCCCATCTTATCTTTCCAGGGTAAGTAAAGGATAACATCATTATATTTGTGAAATCTGATTTTCCCAGGATATAGGCAACTCCCTGGGTTAAGAGACATGAACTTGTTCAGGCCTAGGTGGCAGTGTTTATTTAAAAGCCTTCCTAATGATTTTTTAAAATTAACACATCATCTGCAAATACCAAAGTCACTAACTGAATTTAAGGAGCCACAAAAGTGTCTTGGTACTTGTGATGTTGGGCTAGAACAATGCATTCTACCCAATAACTGAAAGATTTTGAGCCCAAAGCTCCAGGACAAAAAGCATCGGATGTTTTAGAAAGAATTTCCAATAAACACTTGTGAGTTTTCACACAATAGTATTTCACAAAAAGTAGTTGTTCCGTCATTCTAAACTGCAACAGTAATTGTAGTTACAGGCCCCCCAAATCTTTTGTTAGCAAACCATTGTGTATCCACCACAAAATGCATATTCACAATGTTTTTGTGCTTACAGTGAGTGTCAGCATCCATTGACTTTTTTAAAACAAGAGTAAGAATTTAAAAAATTGTTTTTCCTGGGCTTACAGTAGCATAAAAGAACACAGAGAAATAACACATTTTCAAAAGCACTTCCGTCACACTTTCACCTTCTAATGGTAGCATCTGCCCACGAAGATGACATTTTTGTCTTTGCTTCTCTACTTTAAATTGTTTGCCATCACAGTGTCAATCAAAAGCAAATTTTACACCCCAGGAAGATGCAAAGCATAGCTTTTTCCGTAGTATTTTCGAAGACATGGAGTCATTTGTCTATCAGCCAAAGTCTATATACAGTCTTATTCACACTGCAACAGGAACTTGCTTTTCAGAGTTGCTGATAGCCATAGTTATTTTCTGCGTAGCAGGATCGCTCCCTCCTAGACTGTAGAAAGGCTTTTACCTTTACCAAACTGTAGAAAGGCTTTTAGTTCCAATTTTGCCCCCTTGGATCCCCTTGCTTGTTACTACCTGAGCGAGTTTTCTCATAAAAAGTGTAGCATTGGCAAAGCCATCCAGCAGAGGATCCTGCTTTTTAAAAAATCTCAGATCCCTTTGAGAATGCAAGAAAAACTTACGAATAATTCCCTAGAAATAAAAACACAAAGGGGATAATTGCAAACGTGTACGTGGTTTCAGGAGTTCACATATTCCTGAAGTTCACCCGTGGACGCCTGGTTAAAACTCTTGCCCACAGCTTTTGAAATGGGTTCAGTTGCCCAGGGAGGTTATTGTGCGTCTGTTTGATGCTCCCCATGTCTGCTTAGTGGCTTAAGAAGGTGACCAGTGGACAGAAAACATTTGACTATGAACTACTGTTCAAAGTGGCTGGAGTTTCATTTCCCTACAACCAGTCCCCAACACTGCATTCCATTTCTCACCCATAATTATCATTAAGGACCAAGTTTGAGATAGCCTCTTTCTCCCTCTACACACAACCTTTATTTTTAGAAACTTTTTCACCCTTCCAGGAGGCCCTTAGTATCTATTTTAGCTGTGTTTTACCCCCTAGGCTACACACACAGAGACTCACTCTCTAACCCTTTATGAATTGCTCTACCACTGCTTCCCCAACT
Organism: Balaenoptera borealis; assembly: GCF_965194805.1. NCBI lineage: Eukaryota > Metazoa > Chordata > Mammalia > Artiodactyla > Balaenopteridae > Balaenoptera > Balaenoptera borealis. The sequence continues at coordinate 168,818,858 of NC_138866.1, read as the reverse complement.
TTCTTTTGTGGAAAAATTTCCCTTACTGTAGATTAACTGCTGGTTTAACACAGAGATTGGCTTTCTTGCTATGTGTCCCACATAACTCAGTTTTCCTGGTACATCTAGAAAGCATCAAAGAGTCACTGCCAAGCCCTCTGTCAATGTCCTTTCCCCATTCTATCTTGAGACCTTGACATTGAGAATAAGGATTCTCTTGGTTAATCTATGTATCAGGTCTACCCTGCAACCTCTCTGGAACTCCCCTCATAGCCTTCTTTTTAATTTGTACTGTATTATGTTGTATTTAATTAGTGATTTGTACTGTCTGATTGACTAATCTGAAGAGACTATACTCTGAATAAACCAGCAGCATTTGTTTTTTCTAGACACAAAGGTCTACTCTTAGGTCAAAGGCCAGAGAAACCTGATCTCCTAGGAGTTGATGACGCTAATTGTCAAACTCTCTTCTTTACTACTGTGCAGTATCTGTGGGTTATCAATTAACCAACCAAGAAAAGAAGAAAGAATTTATTCATTTACTCATCCAAGAAATATTTATGTAGCTCCAGACTGTTATCAGACTGGAAGTATGGGAGTAGGGTGGGGAGATAGACAATGGCCCTTCTCTGTGGAGATTACATTCTTGTGGAGGGAGAACAAAAATTAAACAGAGGATTGAACAGGATAATTTCAGATAATGAAAAATAGTATTTAAAAATAAAGGCCAGGTGACGTGATGTTAACTGGGATCAAAGTTACCTGTAGGTTTGGAAAGCAAGGAAGACCTTACTGGGGAGATAACATTTGAGTGGAGACTGATTAAACAGCCAGTCATGCAAAAACCAGGGAGCAGGGTTTTCAAGGCAGTGTGAACAGCAATGACAAAGATCTAAGATAGGACTGAAGCAGGCAGTTGAAAGATGGTCTGTATGATTAGAACAGAGATTAGAAAGAGCCAGTGGGAAAGTGTCATGAGATGAGCTTGGAGAGAAAGGGTTCATTCTTTTCAGCTTCAGAACAAGAGTAAGGGAGTTCAAATTTTAAATACAAACCAATGGAAAGTTAAAGCAGAGGGTGACATAATCCTATTTACATTGAGAAGATTACTCTAGTTGTTATATGCAAATAGACTATACTGGGGTAAGAGTAGAAACAAGAAATTCGAGAAAACGAAACACAACTACTCTGTATTAAGGAGAAACTATTATTCCTCACCCAATTTTTGAAAAGTGAATTTGCTTGGCCTCCTAACAATACAAATCCATACAACAAAAGTCACCACCAAATCAAAACATTATAATGATAAAAACTCAAATTGTCCCTACTGTCTAATGAAATATTTTTGAATATCAAATCAAAAGGGAGGACCCTTTTTACATGACCTTGTCAGCCAAGTGTTCCTTGTGGGACCTTGGAGCATTTAACTTTCAGATGCAGACAATTACCTAATGTTAATAGCTGCTTTGCAGGTTTTTATCAGTTGATTCATTTGAAATAAAGCATATATAATATGATATTTTAGTTGTGTTTTGACTATAGATTTTAAGCTTTTAATAACAGTAGATTGCTTATAATATTACATAATTGGATACAGACTTTTAGGAGTTTCCAAATTTTATGCAGAACAGGGATCTAAGTCTGGGTAAAATGGTTTCTACTGCTATTACTGTTTCAGTCATATTAATTGCATTTTGAATAGAAGAAACTGCAGGCACAGCTAGTAGTGAAAAAAAAGAAAAGAAAATGCAAGAATGTGCTGATACGATAAAAGACCTATTTTTCATTTAACACCCCTGAATATCAGAATCTTCCAGATCCACAGTTGAGCTCTTGCTCTAGAAGGTTTAGTATATTTATTTTTGTCCATCCTTCCACTTGCAGCAGAAGTAGTCCCACCTTTTTCATCATTGCCTACTGCCCAGTGCATCCTCATCCTATTTTAGTGAGTTTTTCTCACTGCTGGGAGGAAAACCGGTAATCTAGAATTCTGATGGTTATTAATGTTTAAGATATTCCTCTGTCCTGATAACAAGAGCATTCAGCAACACAAATTATGATGCAAAGATATGTGTCATTTTAATGACAGAAACTGCAGACATCACTGAATATTCCAGAAGTATAGTGATGGAAGGAGGCCCCCCATGCTCTGCATAGATCCTACCTCTAAAGCCCTACTCATGTCCTGCATGGGAATTTACCTCTATCAATTGCCACGGCCATCACTATCATTCCCACACATAGAAAAGGCTCAGTATTTGAATGTGGATCAGCTAGAGGAGAATCACCATGCAACAAGCACTGCCATATTTTTCTTCCTTACAGTTCAATCTTCCCCCAAAGTGCTATCTTTGTAACTTTAATGACTTCTTCCTCTTACCCAGTCCTTTTCCACACATCCCCTTTCTAAACTCTCAGCTCTCACAATGCCAAACAGCACTGTAAATTTTTTAGCTAATTTGCTAGTATTTTCATAATTCAGATCCGACAGGCCGAAATAAAAAAATTTAATTTCTGTCTCTGATGACATATAAGAAAAGCCAAAATATGGTGAAACGGTGGCTTTGTCAGTGCTTAATGAATACTGCACGAAAGGAATATCCAGATTTTTTTTCCATCAATTAATAGGCACACTCTCCATTTTTATATTAATCCACTCTGCATTCAGACCTAGAATTGCAGATTAAGGCTTTCAAGCCTCTATACTCATTTCCCAACGTGCTCTATTTGGTAATGTGTTTTTCCTAGACATTGAGCAATTGTCAGTCATCCCTACATTTCACTAGCTCTCTGCTAATAAGTTATTTGCTGACATGCTGATCTTTAAGTAATGTATGAAGAGAGGCACAAGTGTGTGTTTTCAATGAGTCACAAAAAGCTTGAGAAAATCCAGCAAAGGGTGGTGAGCAAAGGAACACTAAATTAGTTCAAGCGAAACTGACTCAGAGAAAAATGCTAATTTACTGACCCTACCAGGATCTGATTTTCTTGAGAACAGACTTCCGTGGCTGTTTCATCTAAGCTAACTTTTGACTTTTAAATTACATTCGTGACTATAGACTGTCACAGGCTCCACACTTTAGAGCCAGGATTGGCATGGGGTTGATGACAGAGAAGAGCATCCGGGCAGGAAAGCCAGGCCTGGCTCAATAGGGGCTGTTCTCATGGTCAACCCCAACAGGGCTCCTACATGGGGGTAGGGGGGAATGTCACCTACAGCTGAGAAGGCATAACAAGCAGATGGGAGCAGCTGAGAAGGCGTAACAGGCAGATGCCAGAGTTGGTCCTAATCAGGATGTCGAAGTGCAGGTCTGGGCTAGTTGGTGAAACAAATAAAGGGGTCAATGTGAGGCAGGTTGTGTCCATTTCAGATGCTGGTTGGGGACGAAAGGTTTTCTTCTACCCACGTTGAGGTGACTTCAGGAACCATGGGTCAAGTGAGAATTATATTGTGATCTGAAGGAAATTCTTCCCAGTATCTCTGAAGAAGCACCTGCCTTGATAAGTAAAAGTGTCTTAGGGCAGGTTGACAGGCGAAAACCTGAGGCTCCAGATAAAAAAATATAACGAACATTTTCCTCAGAGCCTTCATGGGAAAAACACCTTGCCAGGGTGATTTTCAGTCCCGAGGACTAAATCCCAAGATGGCTGTGTGGGTCTCTCTGGAGTCTTGTCTGTTGAAACACCGTTCTTCAAAATAACAGGCTCCTCCTCTCCTCCTTCCTGGTTCCTGTGGGGAATTAGCAGCACTGAGGCCTTTGAGGGAAGAGGTGCAGAAGTGGTGGACTGGGGTGACAGCAGTGCGGTCAGGAGATTGGGATCATAGAAGGCGGTTGAGCAAACAAGTCAACCTATCGGGGTTAATGGAAGCCAGGTTTCTCACTATCGGACAAGGAATTTACAGATACAGAAAGTTGGAAAGCCATAAAGAACCCAGGTGTTGAGTTGGAATAAGGGTTACTGGTGTCAACTCATGCCTTTTAATATGTACATATACATGAGAAGAGATGTAGAAATAGACACTGCTGTATTTGTGTGTATGAGTGTGCATATGTATGTATACACATATATACGTATATGTATACACATTTTTTTCTAGCCAGTTCTCCAAATGTGGGGCAGGGAAAATATAAGATGGGCACCTTTTGAGGCTAGAGTGTAAGAAAGTACTCGAGATGAGTTAAAAAAAAAAAAAAAGCAGCAGGATGGGGACATGTGAACAGGATACAGGAGACAACCTTAAAGATCTCCCAGTGCCCAGAGCTGGGAAAATTTGAGCAAAGCAATAAATAGTAGTAGTGGATGATAACACAATAAAATAAATATCCATGACATGAGTAAATGATTGAATACATAAATAAATGGGAACAAAACTTTTTTACAAAAGGATTCCAAAAATAAATGTAGCAGAAATAGAAAACCATCATTAGAATGCCACAGTGGTTATTGCTGCAGGAAAATTCCACTGATGGATACTAAAATTAGTGGGCAAAACTTTAAGGAGAAACAGGATATTAAACAGGATATTAGCATAGCCTCAAAGTATCACCCCACAGTATTTATTAATTATTGCGGTGCCTGTTAATTAGTATGGTTCCAGGAGGTGGAATGGGGTCCAGATTTAGTGACTAGCCTCTAATGAACAGAACATGGAATGGGAAATTTTGTAACTTTACAGGAGAGAAACCTGGCAGACACCACCTTAACCAAATGATCAAGGTTAATATCAACAGTATGAGTCATGTTGATGTCATGCCCCCATTAATATGTCAAGATCAGAAGGGCACCTTACCTCTGTGGTATTCTTCCCAAAACTCCATTACCCCAGTCCAATTAATCATGAGAAATTGAGACATATTCTACAAAATACCTGACTGGTACTCAGGTAAAAGTGTTAAAATCATGAAGTACAAGGAGGGACAGAGAAACCATAAAAGTTTGGACACTACGGAGATGTAACAACTAAATGCAATGTGATATCCTCTGTGGGATCCTGGAATGGAAGAAGGACATTAGTGGAAAAGCTGGTCAAATCCTAACAGTCTGCAGTTTAGCTAAGTGTTGTTCTGATGTTAATTTCTTAGTTGTGATTATGTATCAATGTTATGTAAGATATTAACATTAAGGGAGGCTGGGGGGAAGGGTAAACCAGGACTCTGTACTAACTTTGCAATTCTGCACATCTAAAATTATTTCAAAATACAAATGTTCATTAAAAGACTAGAAAAGCGGGGACTTTCCTGGGGGTCCAGTGGTTAAGACTCCACGCATCCAATGCAGGGGGTGCAGTTTCGATCCTGGACCTGGTGGAGCACCTAAGATACCACATGCCAGCGCAGCCAAAAATTTTTTTTTAATTAGGAAAAAAAAAAAAAAAAAAGGACTAGAAAAGCAATCAAGTCACTTAGTATTTTTCAGCGAAAATTTAAAAATATAAACCAAAACACTACACCCTTCTTTGGTTTTTCAAATGTTGTTTCTTGTCACTCTGTTTTAAGTTTCTAATTTAATGTTTTTCTAATTAAAAAAACATTTTTTTAGTTTAAAAGATTGACTTAGGTCAGGAGAATGAGAAAACAAGCCACAGACTGAGAGAAATATTTGCATAAGATATACTTGATAAAGGACTGTTATCCAAAATATACAACAAACCCTTAAAATTCAGCAATAAGGCAAATAAACTAATTAAACAATGAGCAAAAGAATAGACAGCTGACCAAAGAAGATATGCAGATGACAAGTAATCATATGAAAAGGTGCTCAACACCTTACATCATTAGGGAATTGCAAATTAAACAGCAATGAGATACCACTACAGATCTATTAGAATGGCCAAAATCTAAAACACTGACAACACTAAATGCTAACAAGGATGTGGGACAACAAGAACTCTTATTCACTGCTGGTGGGAATGTAAAATGGCACAGACACTTTGGAAGACAGTTTAGCAGTTTTTATAAAACTGAACGTACTCTTACAATACAGTCTAGCAATTGTGCCCCTTAGTATTTATCCAAATGAGTTTAAAACTTATGTCCACAAAAAAGTCTGTACACAGATGTTTATAGCAGTTTTCATTTTTATTTATTTATTTATTTTTATTTCTTGGCTGCATTGGGTCTTCACTGTGATGCACGGGCTTCTCGTTGAGGTGGTTCCTCTTGTTGCAGAGCAAAGGCTCTAGGCGCGTGGGCTTCAGTAGTTGTAGCACATGGGCTCAGTAGTTGTGGTTCATGGGCTCTAGAGCTCAGGCTCAGTAGTTGTGGCGCACAGGCTTAGTTGCTCCGTGGCATGTGGGATCTTCCTGGACCAGGGTTCAAACCCGTGTCCCCTGCATTGGCAGGTGGATTCTTAACCACTGTGCCACCAGGGAAGTCCACAGATGTTTATAGCAGCTTTATTCATAATTGCCAAAACTTGGAAGCAACCAAGACGTTCTTCAGTAAGTGGTTAAGGATTTAGTAAACTGTGGGCATCCATACAATTGACTATATTATTCAGTGCTAAAAAGAAAGGAGCTGTCAAGCCATGAAAAGATATGGAGGAAACTTAAATGTATATGACGTACTAAGTGAAAGAAGGCAATCTAAAAAGACTGTATGATTCCAACTATATGACATTCAGGAAAAGGCAAAACTATGAAGACAGTAAAAAGATCAGTGCTTGCCAGAGATTAGGGGGAGGGAAAGGATTAAAAGGCCCAGCATAGAGGATTTTTTAAAAATGGACTTTATTTTTTAGAGCAGTTTGAGGTTCCTAGCAAAACCAAGAGGAAGGTACAGAGATTTCCCATATACGCCCTGCCCCACTCACACACAGCTTCCCCCACTGCCAACATCCCCCACATCTGTTTCAATCAATAAACCTACATGGGAGATTGGTTCAAGATGGCGGTGTAGTAAAACGTGCACTCACTTCTTCTTGCGAGAGCGATGGAATCACAACTAACTGCTGAACAGTCATCAACAGGAAGACACTGGAACTCACCCAAAAAGATACCCTACATCCAAAGAAAAAGGAGAAGCCGCAATGAGATGGAACAAGGGGCACAATCACAATAAAATCAAATCCAGTAACCGCTGGGTGGGTGACTCACAGACTGGAGAACACTTATACCACAGAAGTCCACCCACTGGAGTGAAGGTTCCGAGCCCCACATCAGGCTTCCCAACCTGGGGGTCCGGCAACAGGAGGAGGAATTCCCAGAGAATCAGACTTTGAAGGCTAGTGGGCTTTGATTGCAGGACTTCGACAGGACTGGGTGAAACAGAGGCTCCACTCTTGGAGGGCACACACAAAGTAGTGTGCACATCGGGACCCAGGGGAAGGAGCAGTGACCCCATAGGAGACTGAACCAGACCTACCTGCTACTGTTGGAGGGTCTCCTGCAGAGGCAGTGGGTGGATGTGGCTCACTGTGGGGACAAGGTCACTGGCATCTTTACTCCAATAAAGATGTTAAAAGAAAAAAAAAATAGTGTATTTGCAATATAGGCAATTTGAATATCACTAATCATTAGAGAAATGCAAATCAAAACTACAATGAGGGGCTTCCCTGGTGGCGCAGGGGTTGAGAATCTGCCTGCCAATGCAGGGCACACGGGTTCGAGCCCTGGTCTGGGAGGATCCCACATGCCGCGGAGCAACTGGGCCCGTGAGCCACAATTACTGAGCCTGCGCGTCTGGAGCCTGTGCTCCGCAACAAGAGAGGCCGCGATGGTGAGAGGCCCGCGCACGGCGATGAAGAGTGGCCCCCACTTGCCGCAACTGGAGAGGGCCCTCGTACAGAAACGAAGACCCAACACAGCCATAAATAAATAAATAAATTAAAAAAAAAAAAAAAAAACTACAATGAGGTATCACCTCACACCAGTTAGAATGGGCATCATCAGAAAATCTACAAACAACAAATGCTGGAGGGGGTGTGGAGAAAAGGGAACCCTCTTGCACTGTTGGTGGGAATGTAAATTGATACAGCCACTATGGAGAACAGGATGGAGGTTCCTTAAAAACCTAAAAATAGAACTACCATACGACCCAGCAATCCCACTACTGGGCATATACCCTGAGAAAACCATAATTCAAAAAGAGTCATGTAACACAATGTTCACTGCATTACTATTTACAATAGCCAGGACATGGAAGCAACCTAACTGTCCATTGACAGATGAATGGATAAAGAAGATGTGACACATATAGACAATGGAATATTACTCAGCCATAAAAAGAAATGAAATTGAGTTATTTGTAGTGAGGTGGATGGACCTAGAGACTGTCATAAGAGTGACATAAGAGTGAAGTAAGTCAGAAAGAGAAAAACAAATACCATATGCTAACACATATATATGGAACCTAAAAAAAAAAAATTGTTCAGAAGAACCTAGGGGCAGGACAGGAATAAAGACGCAAATGTAGAGAATGGACTTCAGGACACGGGGAGTGGGAAGGGTAAGCTGGGATGAAGTGAGAGTGGCATGGACATATATACACTGCCAAATGTAAAATAGATAGCTAGTGGGAAGCAGCCGCATAGCACAGCGAGATCAGCTCAGTGGTTTGTGACCACCTAGAGGGGTGGGGTAGGGAGGGTGGGAGGGAGATGCAAGAGGGAGGATATATGGGAATATATGTATATGTATAGCTGATTCACTTTGTTATAAAGCAGAAACTAACACACCATTGTAAAGCAATTATACTCCAATAAAGATGTTAAAAAGAAAAAAAAAATTATCATATGACCCAACAATCCCACTACTGGACATATACCCAGAGAAAACCATATTTCAAAAAGACACATGCACCCCAATGTTCATTGCAGCACTATTTACAATAGCCAGGTCATGGAAGCAACCTAAATGCCCATTGACAGATGAATGGATAAAGAAGATTTGGTACATATATACAATGGAATATTACTCAGCCATAAAAAGGAACAAAATTGGGTCATTTGTAGAGACGTGTATGGACCTAGAGGCTGTCATACAGAGTGAAGTAAGTCATAATCAGAAAAACAAATATTGTATATTAACGCATATATGTGGAATCTAGAAAAATGGTACAGATGAACCAGTTTGCAAGGCAGAAATAGAGACACAGATGTAGAGAACAAACGTATGGACACCACGGGGGGAAAGTGGGGCTCAGCGGGTTGGTGGATGAATTGGGAGATTGGGATTGACATATATACACTAATATGTATAAAATAGATAACTAATAAGAACCTGCTGTATAAAAAAATAAAATTCAAAAAAATAAAATAAAAAAATAAAGCTGCATTAACACATCATCACCCAAAGTCCATAGCTTGCGTTACAGTTAGCTCTTGGTGTTGTATATTCTAAGGGTTCAGACAAGTGTATAATGACATGTATTCACTATTACAGTATCATACAGACTAGTTTCACTGTCCTAAAAAATCCTGTCAATGTAGGTTCATCGATTATAACATATGTATCATATTGGTGGTGTATTCTGATAGTCAGGAAGGCTGTGCATGTGTGGGAAGGTGGTTTTGGGAGAACTCCCTACACTTCTGGTCAACATTCCTATAAATCTAAAACTGCTCTAAAAAAAAAAGTATATTTTTTAAAAAAAAGATTGAAGTGGGGTAATGAATGAAGAAAATTTACCAAGTAAAGAAAACAACTTCATCTTTATTGATAAAGTAGTAGATTTACTGGCAAGCAGAGTTTGCTATATCAGGCATATTCAAAAAGCTTAGTGTACATAACTTACTTAATAATCGAATTTATTTAATCATCACATTTCGATGAGGTAGCTACTTTTATAATTACTCCGGTACAGGCAAGGAAACAGACCAGGGAGGTTAAGAGAGTTGCTGAAGAGGCAGAAAAATATGGAAACAGGTGAAGTCTGGTTCATACTTTCTAAGGAAACAAGAAGACAGAAACTGAGGTACATTAAATTTACAAGAGATTATTTGAGCAAACAACCATTTGAATCAGGGAGTGCCAAATAGAAGGCGGTTAGGAGCACTCCATGGATAGAATCTAGGAAAAAGGCTTTTCTAGGACAGAGCAGAAGTAGAGCAAGGAAATTATCTGATTGGCTATAGCGTACTTGGTTGCTTTATTTGGGAAAACCTAATTGGCTGTTTGTGATCGGTTGTTCCTAAGTTTCCTTTCCTTAGATTCGAGTGCATTTTCTCTGGTTTAGGTTTCTGTTTGCTTACATAGGCTCCCAAGGTATTAGAGCCACCTCAGTCTAATGGTCTCCTTATTTGATTACTTTAATATAATACAGCTAAATTTGGGGGCATTAAATAGAGTCCTACTCAAACAAGAGTTTGGAAATTTTATATTTTTATACTAAACTGTAATACTGACCAAAGAATCAATTTACATGGAAATAAAGTTGACCCTTGAAAAATAAGGGTTTGAATTGCGAGTCCACATATACGTGGATTTTTTTCAATAAATGTATTAGAAAACTTTTTGGAGATTTGCAACAACTTGAAAAAGTTTGCAGACTAACTGTGTGGCCTAGAAATATCAAAAACATTAAGAAAAAGGTTTGTCATGAATGCATAAAATATAGGTACATACTAGTCTATCCTTATACAGGCATAAAGTGAGTGATATTTAATATAAAATTAATAATGCATCTGTTTTTTACTGTTTTGTAACTATGCCTCCAAAGAATTACATTACCAACCAATATGCCTCTGTCTCATAATTAGAGAAACTGCTTATCAACCGACCATCACAGGTAAGTGATTTTTTTTTAAATGTAACAATATTTCCAATACTGTATTACGAATATGACTGTAATGCTGTCTGCCATAAAAGTTTTATAACAATTCATTCATTAATGTATAAGCTACAGTGAAGCAATCATACCAATGACACCAGGCGACCATAAAGCAAGCATACTGCTGCTTTTTTGTTATCAATGCATGAATCATTATACCTGTAAATAAATATGAATTTCTTTTTCACATTATCTTTTCATTTTTGTTGTCTAGTGTTGTAATATGTACAACATCTACAATGTTTTGTATCATATAAGACAATATTGATGTAGGTACACACAGAATTCATCTTATAAACAGGCTTGGTAAACTTATGGTATCAATAAACACAGTACAGTCCTGTAAATGTATTTCTCTTCCATATGATTTTCTTAATAACATTTTCTTTTTCCTAGCTTATTTTATTGTAAGAATACAGTATATTATACATATAACATACAAAACATGTGTTAATTGACTGTTAATGTTATCGGTAAGGCTTCTGGTCAACAGTAAGCTGTTAGTAGTTAAGTTTAGGGGGAGTCAAAAGTTATTTGTGGATTTTTGACTGTGCAGGGGTCAGCACCCCTAACCCCTGTGTTGTTCAGGGGTCAACTGTAAAACAGAAAATCTCATTGTTTTTTGTAGATTCAGAATGCAATTTTCTTTCCATATGTAGTTACCTTAAACTTGTGCTTATTATAGAGTTGTAATGCGAGTACTCAAAAAGGGAGCACTAGTTCAAAAGAATGCCTATTTTATGCTAATATAAACCAAAATCCACTAATTAGCTTACATTGTCAACATTTGACCCAAGGCCAATTTGATCTACAATGTTTTTATTCAAAAACTAATCACTGAAGAAGCTCAAGTCATTAGAATATATATTATCGAGGATGTTCTTTTTGCATCTGTCACTGAGAATATGTAGATGTAAGTTAATATCCCCGAGAGTAAACAACCTTAACAGAGGATATAGTGCTCCCTGTGCAGAGAGTTATGGCAAGTCTAGTGAGGCAAAGGGAAGGACTAGGTGGGACTGACCTAGTGCTTTAACGAAAAGCAACCCTTTAATCAGTGGTGAAGATGAAGAAGGAACAGGAGAGGGAATAGAACAGAAAGAAAGAAAAAACAATGAGCTATTTTTCCCCTTCTTGTTCTTAACTTTTGATGGCTTCTCATTAAGAGTAAAATAAATTTCAAAGTCCTTAACATGTCATGCTAATTCCCTAGGAATCACTAATTCCTGGGCTGCATTGCCAACCATCATTACATAGGTTCCAATTTCAAAGAATTACTCAAATTCTCCAGACTCATTCTTTGCTTACAGGCCTCAGTGCCTTTGCTCATGTGTTCCGTCATCTTAAAATGTCCTCATTCAAGATCTAATGCAAAGTCCATTCTGGCTGAAAAGCTTTCCTGGATCATATTTCATTCTCCTATTGAAATTTATCTTTCCTCCCTTTTCCAGTATTACCAATGCATTTTATACTTTTGTAAGAACACATCACATTCTGCCTAATGCAGCAATTAGCTAAGACTGTCCTACCTCCTTTGCAGGGCTGTAATCTGAGAGTAGAGAACACATCTTACTACTCATCTTGTACTTTCCAGCATACCTATTGCAATGCCTGACATGTAAAAGAATCCTAGAACCTTAAGCTCATAGTTGGAGGGAAACTTAAAGATCAAACAGTAAATGTTGTAAGGTATTTTAAGAAATGTTTGATGCAAGAGTGATGGAGGGCAGATTGAGGAAAAGGGTTAGGAAAAGAAAACTAGAAAGGGCAATAGTAAGAATAAATATTTATTAAAAACTTACTATGTACCATGCAATTAGTGTATATTATCTCATTTAATTGTCACAATTCAACAAGGTAGGTATTGTTATCGTTCTCATTCTAACAGAGGAGCAAACCATGACACAAAGAGGTTAAATAATTTGCCCAAAGTTGAGCAGTTAATGAATGATGGAGCCAGAATTCAAATCCAGGCGGTTTGACTCTAATGTCTATACTTATCAGTAAAATACAGTTCAGTAAAGGGGCTTTTCACACATGCCACAAGGAGAAGGAACCTTCAGGAACTGGCGAATGAAATGTAGTTTCCATCTTGCTAACCTTTGGATGCCCACACTAGGTACAATGGGTGTAATTATCTTGAAGTTAAAATCCGTATCCAAAATGGTCAACATTCACATAATGTTATAAAATATTCATATAATATGACATATTCAGAGAACACCTTTCTGTGATTTTTAATACACAAATCTCCATGAAAGCGACACATTTAGTAACCAGCTCAGGATTGTAGCCACAATAGAGGAAACTCAGTGAATTTAATCAAAAGTATGTACCCAGCCATCAAGGCCCCTTCGGGAATGCTTGCTAGAAAAACCACATGTAGCTTTCATTTTCTATCATCTGGCCCTAGCATAGCCCTTGTTTTTTTCTGCTTTGTAATAATTCAAAGCACGTTGCCTGTAGGAACAATTTTTAAAAGACTAATTTTTTTGTAGCTTTGATGCTAAGCACATTTTTAAAATTTTCCCATTCTAATCAAATCTCAAAATATTCATGAACTATTGAGGCTGATAGTTTATATTTTTCCTTTTTTAACCAAATGGAATAATGCTGAGTATTGATGTCACATACGTTCTCTGTGGTCACAATATGGAGAAGTTGTTAAGACTATTTGATGGTAGGGAATATGTAGGTCAGCTCAGGTTTCAGAAACCTTCTTAAACTCAGCCCAGTGTAATAGTAGGGTAAATTTTAAAGTTGAGCATGGAAATGCCTCGAAAACTGCAATAAGAAGTATTTGACAAGGAAGCAAAATATGTCCTCAGTTCATCTTCAATTGAACACAAACACACAGACACACACACACACACACACACACACACTTTGCCCTGACTCCCTGCCCACCACCATGTTGGGCACTTCTGGGCACACCATTCACAGTGTAGTCTAAATAAATGCTCCTACTTTGTGTTCCTCCTTTTCTTTCTTGTTTATAGCCTCTTCCACTCTTTCCCAGTGCCCCCTTTTCCTGGGAAAACTAGATCTCTTGCCTTTCATTCATATTATACAAATACCATGACTGATTTAGAGCTTAAAGATCTACCCTTCCTGCATTATAACAGGAGGAAAAAAAATACTTTGACAAGATTAGAGCCTGAGGCTGAAGGCTTTGGAATTTCAAGCATCAGTTAGCAGGTAGAAGAAAATACCTGGGGATGTCCAAGCATCTCATCTGTAGGGAAGCAAAACTTGCCACCCCAAAATGTCTCTGGCATGTGGATTATTTTGAGCTGAAAACAAACAAGGCCCAAAAGACTCAGAAAGAAACTTTGACCTTCCCCCTTAGCTGCCTACAGAATTTAGATTAAGGGCCTATTACAGGACTAGAGCTATCACCATAGATAACTATAGCATAAACTAGGTGTGGTAGACAGAAAGGAACCTAGCAAAGTCTGTGTTAAAATTCCTCTGTGTGTCCCACTGTCTCTGCAAGGCCCAGCAAACATTTGTTTACCAAACATTTGCTTTTCCATGTCACTTGCCTTTCTCCCCATTAAAGTCCCAAATCCCTACCCTCAATGTCCTCTTTGTCTTTAGCTGAAGATGGTATTTAAGGGTGAAGGTTTCAGCCATTTTGGTGAGTTAATCAGTTTTCCTGGGTCGCTCCCATGTATACAAGCTATTAAACTTTGATTTTCTCCTGTTAATCTGTCTCAGTTCAGTTTAATTCTTAGACCAGCCAGAGGAAGCTAAAAGCATAAGAGGAAAATTCCTTCCTCCCCAACATATCCTTGGTAAAAAATCCTATAGATGAGCACCTAGTCCTCTTATATTTAGCCAGCCTTGCTTCCTATTTTTCATGAAAGTTCAGGGTCCTCCTCCCCTTGGTTTCTTCCTTCCTTCCTTCCTTCCTTTCTTTTCTTTCTTTTATACTGAGAACAATTTTTTTAGAGACTTTATTTATTTATTTTCTTTTTGGCTGCACCGTGCAGCATGCTGGATCTTAGTTCCCTGACCAGGGATCAAACCCATGCCCCCTGCAGTGGAAGCGCAGAGTCTTAACCCCTGGACCGCCAGGAAAGTCCCTGTCCCCTTGGTTTCTGTTGGCGAACTGGAAATATGGTGCAGGGTAAAGACATATGGGTGGAGAACCAAAAGACCTGGGTCCAGTGTCAGCCATTCCAGCCTCAGCCTCCCCATCCTTAGGCCCTGTATGGGTGGTTGATTCATTTATTCATCCCCTGTTTCTAAAGCTCCAAATGTAAAATGAGAATAGTAATGACTCTCACAGGGCTGTGGTGAGATTTGGGATTCACACATGTAAACATTGAGCACCATCCCTGTGGCACTCCATAAATGCTAACTAGTATTGTTAAAGATCTACAAAGTTATACGGAATTTGATCTCTAAGGAAAATGCCCCACAACTTCTTGTTTACAAAAGCTCACATTTACTCTTCCCCAGCTTTTCATTACTCTGTTCCACTGAGATGACAGGACTCCAGATGTTATTTCTCTTCCTCAGATTACATAATACCTTTGACGCCTCACTTTCAATCAGGACTAATATGCTCTAATTGCAGACATTATCGATGCGAATGGCACTGCTTCCTGATAAATGAGCTGCCGGCACAGGGTGTCCGCCACAACATGTAGATGAGCCCAGGGAGAAGCAGTGTCATTCTGCAAATCACTCTTGGCACCCAGGATTTGGTGGATGGCACCTGGCAGTCTCCATGTTTCAGGCTACATGGCTTTGCCAGTCACTGATTGTCATCAAACAAAATACTCTCATATTATTCTACGGTTTGCTTTTACAAAGAGATCATTTCTAAAACAGTCCAATTGATTCATTTCCAGGCCACTAGCAAACATAATCACATAGTGCAGACAGAATAATAGAACATTTTGGTAGCTCTCATGTTTTCCAGAATGAAATCAGGAGAAAGTAAAAGACTGTGTTTTGACTAAAGTTTGAGGATGAGAGTTTCCAGGGTCAGAGGAGAGACACAAACATGGCTTTAGAGTGAGAATTTTACAAGGACTTTGAATCCTCTGATTAACCTTCACAGCGAAAATTAAGCATCATCTTTACCACGGAATTTATTCTACAACTGTTTAAAGCTTGAGCATTTAACCTCTCAACTTCCCCAACGTGTTAATATGTCACTGATGCTTCTAAATAAATAAAATGTCCAGGAATGGGGAGCTTGAGCCAAGTATTGATACAATAAGCTCAAGCATCAGTGAAAGTTGAAAAAGAAAAAAAAGAAAAGAGTGCATTTGATCAACTTCCTTTTCGAGAACACGGACAATATTGAAGAGAGCAGTCAGAATCAGAAAGGAAAAAATTCTTTCATTTTCTCTGTTGAATTTGGAAACTTCTAGTCAGGAGTCTATTTCTTCTGCAAAGCTTCTCTGACCGTGATAAGATGCTGTTGGCAATATTAGGCCCTGGAAGATCCACCTGCCTCCATCCTGGTCTTATTTCAGTTCCTCTAACTCATTCAGTTTTTCCTCACCTCAGAGCCATCACACTGGTCCTCCTCTCAACCTGGAACATTCTCCATGCTCTCCCCCCAAAAGCTAACTCCACTTCTCCTTTAATTTCAATTTAAACATCACTCCCTCACAGTGATTATCTCAGACAGCACCCTCTTACCCAGGTTTCCTTCCCTCACACCCTTACACTTTCACTATTGCCCCCAGACCTCCTCTGTAATGCTCTTCATACTTATAATGGTTTTTCAGCGTGGCTCTTTCCCATGACCTATATGGTCCATGATGACTGAGACCCAGTCTTCTTTATCTTTTCATCCCTAACCCTTAACATAGGGCCCATCACATTTTAGGCACTTGATAAATATTTGTTGAATTAGTTGATGAAACATGAATGGATGAATTCAAGCATGTTGATGCACTTTTACAGGTGGTTGTGAATTGGCACCAGGAGACAGTTGCTTTTAGAAACATGATATCATAGGGCTTTCTCCATAGAACATTCCACGTCTAGACACCCAGGCGTATAAATGTGGCCTAAAAGATAAAAGTGAAACCAAAAGCCCCACCTTTTATATGGGGTTGTTTCCACACCAATCAAGGCTAGGAAGGAATGTTCTTTGTTAAAGCACATAGTTCCCGTGCCTTTGGCAGTGAAAGTGCAGAGTCCTAACCATTGGACCACCAGGGAATTCCCTAAAGCACATAATTCTTTATTAAAGCAGATACTTTGACCATTTGTCAGCTTCTAAAGAGCTGAAGCGATCCAAGAATTTAACTATATCCTAAAGGGAAAGCAAACAAGCACACAGAATAATATTAAAAATACAGAAGTTTCATATACAAGTAAACCAGTTGTCAAGTTTAGATGGAAATGAGCAGAAATGCAAGTGACATCAATTTCCATGGCACAGATTGCATCTCAGTCCCCTCTGGACTATGTAACCAGATCATTGTGGAGGACGAGAAGAGCCTTCCCAATTGGAGAAAAACGAAAATACACAATCTGTCCTACAAATTGGACTAGTGATACTGTCTCCACATATAGATCAGTCAGAATACTTAGAAACTGCATTGTGACTATTCCTGGATATAGTAACCAGGATCTGCAATAGGCTACACTATGGTAACAAATAAAACCTGAAATCTTAGTGGCTTAATTCAAGTTTATTTCTCCCTCTTGCCACATGCCTCTTCTATCCTGGAGTCTTGCCATCTCCTGGCTTAAAGATTAGTTGAAATATTGGGGGAAGGAATAAACCCAGAAGTAAAACAGTTTACTTCTACTTACATTCCATGGGACAGAACTCATAACATGGTGAATCCAACTGTAAGAAAAGATGAGAAATGAAGAGGGAACATGTGAATATGAGTGTTAACTGTTTCTACCACAGTACAGTTTGGTCTTATCAAGCAATTCTGCTTTTTGACACATGGTCTTGATGGTTTAGCTAAAAGGACTATTTCCTTTATGATAATTGGATTTAGTCCAGACACTTTTAAAATATACTCTCAGAAACCCATAGCTTTGCATTTATATTCTTTGGCACTGTATGCTAGGATATACTTAAAGTATCATATTGTTTATTTCTACGTAACAAATGACCTTAAAACCTAGCAGCTTGAAACAGCAAACATTCATTATCTCACAGTTTCTGTGGATCAGGAATTTGGATGTGGTTTAGCTGTGTGCCTCTGGCTTAAGACCTTTCTTGACCTTGCAGGCACACTGGCGCCTGGGGTGAGGACACATTGGGAAGGTCTGATTAGAGGAGGGTCTGCTTCTCAGGTCACTTATATGGTTATTGGCAGGATTCAGTTCCTCTCAGGTTGTTGGGCTGAGGATCCAAGTTCCTCACTGGCTGTGGGCTGGAAGCCTCCCTCAGTTCCTTGCTAAGTGTGTCACCATAGGACAGCTCACAACACGGGCACTGGCTTTTCCCTCAGAGCAAGTGAGAGCAACCAAAGATGGAAGCCACAGTCTTTTGTAACCTAACCTCAGAAGTGGCAGTCATATATGTCACTTTCTATTCATTAGAAGTGAATCCCTAAGTCCAACCCACGATCAAGGGGTGAGCATTACACAAGGGCATGAACACGAGGAGGCAGTGGTCACTGGGGGGCCATCTTGGAGGTTGCTTACCACAGATGTTCTTCCAGGCCATCTTATTTGGGGTTATCCTTTTTCAACTCTTTTATTTTGTTTCATATTTTCTTTTCAAGTTTAGGCCAGTAGGGTCACTTTAGTGCTATGAATCAGATAAGTTTTGGAACCTTGGGTGTGACTTTCTTTCCTGGTCATGATGTTGAACGTGGCCCAAAGATGATGGAAATAGTGAAAACTCAATCTTTGAAAACTGCAGTAGATCCAAGTTGTAAGTCATCTAAAAAGTAAGAAGTAGAGCTTTTCTTCAGCTATCTAGTGCTGTTATGTTATATATACTTTCCTAATAACTCTCTTACAGGACTTGATGGTTTTTAAAATCCCACCTGATAACTACTCTGTCAATAACAGTATCTTTGGATAAGTGAAATGGCCTATTAGCCAAATTGAATGAAAGTGTGACAATTTATTAGCGATGACATTTAAATGATATTTCCACTTATAGAGAACTTTGTTGCCCCTATCAGGATGTAGGTTATATGGACTAACAAGTAATCTTAAATTTTAAGTGGCATAAAACTACCAAGATTCATTTCCTGTTCCTACTGTATGTCCTCCAGAGCTGAGATGGAGGGAATGAGGTTGGGCAGGGGGGTAGAATTTGCTCATTGTTGCTACTATGAGACTCAAGCTGATTGGGAAACACTACCCCAAGTATTGGTCTCCATGCCAGGGGAAACAGCTCTGGAATATCTTGTATGAGCATTAAAGGTTTGGCCCAGAAGTGATGGGCATCATTTCTACTCTCAGTTCATTGCTCAGAATTACTAATGTGGCTTCCCAATCACAAGGAGTCAGAAAGTCCCATTTTTTTCATGTGCCCAGAATGGGAATGAACTAGAAATGTTTGCAAATAACACTAATGACAACATTGCCCCCCTACCCCCAAAACCTCAGCAAATATCACTGTGAGGAAACTTTTATCTTTGTTTTCCAACTTGAAGGTCAAATAATCCTACTAATATGTTCAAATTGGGGGTTTGTAATAATAACAATTAATATTCTTTCTTAACACCCTATATTTTCTTGGAACTGCCAGCCAAACTGCTTAGACATTCAGGTGCCCAGATGTAGGTTTTGTTGAGGCCTGGACGTATTTTCATTTGTCCCCCGTAATCTCAAACTGAGCATCATTGGTGTCTATGCAGTCTGGTGAGGGGCCTGGGTGTTTCTTTTGTACCTAAATTAAGAAATTACTGGGGACTTCCCTGGCAGTCCAGCGGTTAAGACTCCATGCTTCCACTGCAGGTGGGCGCGGGTTCGATCCCTGGTCAGTGAACTAAAATCCCGCATGCCACGTGGTGTGGCCAAAAAAAAAAAAAAAAAAAGAAATCACTGTTTTTTATATGTTCTTTAAATTCTAAAATATCATGTGATATATGTAGATGTTTGAGTTAGACAACATAAGACAAGGGCTAGCAAGCTTAGAATTTCTTAAAAAGTGTGTGGATTTAACCTCTAAGTATTTTGACAATAATATATATATATAATTGTATATAAAGTATTAAAATATTTTAAAATAGAATTTTATGATAATTTTTATCACTCTTTACAGTAGAGTTTTATTATCTGGTCTCCATGCTTACTCTCATTTCCTCCCTGGCCTTTACTCTATCGATGTGAATATTTTAACACAAATTCAGATTGTACCTTTCCCCTGTTCACAACCCTCCAATATGCCCCAAAAGGCTTGGAATAAAAGCCAAAGTCCTTACCATGGTTTCACATCTGGCTACATGTCTAATTTGTTATCTTACCACTTCCCCTTAGGGGCTCAACAGAATTGGATCATGTGGCTCCCTCCATGATCATTGCACTCACCCAGCATGAGCCTCAGCTTGTATCTACTGCCCCTCTGCACTCTTCCCATAGGTCTTCACATAGGTGTCTCCTTCACTTCATTCATATCTCTGCTTAAATTTTAAAAATCTACAGAGAGACCTTCCCTGACCAGTTTTCCACTCCTATTACCTTCTCCTGTTTTTCTTTATAGCGTGTATCACTGATATTATACCATATGTATATTCATTTATTCTTTCCCCTAAAATGAAAGACTTATGAAAGCAGAAACTTTGTCTGTTTTAGTCACTGCTGTGTTCACAGCACCTAGAATAACTGCTGGCACATAGGTGGAGTAAGTGGACACAGAAGAGCCATTCAATGAAGTAATTTTAGAGGAACTCAAATCTAAAAGGAAACTCCAGAAGGGCAAGGGTGTTTTTTCCCAGCAATGTGAATCCCTCACCTAACAAAGTGCCATGCTGCATAATAGTTTTTAAACAAGTATCTGTGGCTGAGATGAATGACCAAATTCCTCAGTTGAAAAGAATCAGTGCTACTGGTCCTTAAAATGTGTAATGAGATATATTTCCCAGCTAATACCTTCTACCTGCATGCTAACCAGGGAAGAACAAAAAAACAAAAACGAGCAATTGGTGAGAAGCCTGGCAAAGCCTTCAGAAAGGCATAAAGAGATTAGAAATTTGGAATTGTTCATCTCTAGCCTAAACTATAAGCAGAGTGGACTCAAAAAGACCTCTTAGTGGAGCTAGTCTAATCATGCAGTCACATTGTTGAATTCCTTTGAAGAAATGAACTTGAAATCCCTCTGATAATGCAGCCAGAACCCAGATGAGAAGGCAAATTTGTGTTCCTGTCCCTCCTCCCTGCTCTTTCACATGACAGAAAATGCTCATCAATCATAGTGTCCTTTCCTTCTGAAGCGAGACTTGGCCCCAGAATCCTCAGCAATGCTCTCTTAAACGCCATAGCTGTCATTACTCTAGACAACATGTATTTGTCATTTTTGCTTATTTTAGTCAGTCTTGGGCAAAATTATCAGAGACTGAGAAAGCACTGTTTCACTACCTAAAACAAAAAATATAGAACGCAGACCTCAATATATGTAAAACTAAAATCCAGAAATTAGCCTTGATTACTTTACCTCCCTGTTAGTGGAGAAAGAATGATCTTCATTTGGGAAACATGAGATCCAAGCTTTCTGTGGCAGAAAGATGATCCTCTGTAAAAGAAAGATTAAACTTGAACTCTCAAGTACATCACCTTGGATATTTCAGATCAAAGCTGTGAACGTGACTTGTATTTAAGTCTGCTCATATGTATAAGTATTTATTGTGTCTGCTGTGGAAAATATATTCCCTGGTAGGAATAGGTTATTAAGAGATGGGAAAGCTAATAGTCCCTGATGGCAACTGTATTCAGAGATGACATTTCATAATATCATAAACTCTTATAAATGATGATTGCTTAAGGAGCCTTATGTAAATTCCATCTTTTGGATGTGACATCCAAAATTCCTAATAACAAAGCCAGGTCTATTCTAAAGTTTAGTTTTGAACGTTCTTTGGGGGAAAAAAATGTGTCATTGAGCAAATTTGCAACATAAAGGGAAATGTAACAACATTTTAACCTAGAGAGTAAGAGAATAATTTTCAAGGACTCCAGTGACATTCATTAAGTCGAAACAATAAATGTCAATTAACAAAAGGTCTTATCTATCCTTTAAAGCTGGTAGAGTAGGATCTACATTTTGGCAAGATAATTAGCAATTTATTCAAGATAACATGCAACTTGAGAACATCAAATATTTTGGACTTTTAAAAAATGTATTGTTCAGGGCTTCCCTGGTGGCGCAGTGGTTAAGAATCCGCCTGCCAATGCAGGGGACACAGGTTCAAGGCCTGGTCCAGGAAGATCCCACATGCTTTGGAGCAACTAAGTCCATGAGCCACAACTACTGAAGCCTGTGCGCCTAGAGGCTGTGCTCTACAACAAGAGAAGCCACCGCAATGAGAAGCCCACGCACCGCAAGGAACAGTAGCCCCCACTAGCCGCAACTAGAGAAAGCCCGTGTGCAGCAATGAAGACCCAATGCAGCCAAAAATTAATTAATTAAATAAATAAATAAACAAATTTTTTTAAAAAGTAATAAAAATAAAAATGTATTGTTCAGATTTTCCATTAATGTACCTTGCCTCTCATTCCTGTGACTTTGGATAGGTGAGATGTTATCTGTAAGAAAAGAAATTTTTAAACACATATTGAGTCTTTCAGATAACTAAGAACTTTCCGCAATAGGAAACTTCAATTAAATAGCCAAGAGGATTCAACTGTGCAAAATGAAATCCTGTTCTGCCATCTAGAGGACACACACTAATGGCATAGAAAATATTTTGTCTTTAATGGCCCCTAAAGCTTAAAATAAAAAAAGATATTGTTTTAAAAAAGGGTGGAGGGGAATATTTTGCTCTACGACATTATATCAGATTTCACCATAGAGAAGAAAATAACATTTTTAAAAGCAATTAAAAAAAACCCTGTGGATTAGATATGCACCAAATTGAGGTTTTACACTTTACCAAATTTGCTTGGCCCCATCTGGCCTCCAAGGCATTGGCCACTTGCAAATGCAGCACCCAGGCCACAGCTACATCCCCTAAGAACACATTCCTGGCCACCATAAGGTAAAGAGCACAGCCTTCGTTGTGCCTGCCAGGGGGTTACCAGAGTTATCTGGGGCATCCAGGTTTGACCTCATCAGACTCAATCAGCAATCTCAAATATTTCTGATAATATTCTAACTTGACTCTCTCCAAATGATTCATTCCAGAATTCCGCAGCAATTTCTCATATTGCTAAGTGCAAGAAAACAAGGTGTGCCTGTACTCAGAGAACTTTATAACTGAAACAACAGTAAACATGATCTACTTTAATTACTTCATTTTTCAGTAGAAGAAACTGAGATCAAGAGATTCTATAACTCTAAGATCACATGCTAGTTATTAGTGGAGTTTTCATGATAACACACATTGCCTACTTTTTTTTTTTTTTTTTTTTTTTTTGGCTGTATTGGGTCTTCGTTTCTGTGCGAGGGCTTTCTCTAGTTGCAGCAAGCGGGGGCCACTCTTCATCGCGGTGCGCGGGCCTCTCATTATCGTGGCCTCTCTTGTTGCGGAGCACAGGCTCCAGACGCGCAGGCTCAGTAGCTGTGGCTCACGGGCCCAGTTGCTCCACGGCATGTGGGATCTTCCCAGACCAGGGCTCGAACCCGTGTCCCCTGCATTAGCAGGCAGATTCTCAACCACTGCGCCACCAGGGAAGCCCACATTGCCTACTCTTAAATCCGATGTTTTTCATTTCGTGTATCCATTCATCCAACAAATACTTAGCGCTTACCTACTAAGTTAAGCATTGTGATAGACACTGAGCAGGAAATGCCGCGTGAAAAAAAAAACACAGCCCCTGCTCTCTAGAATCTAACAGTCTGCTGGAGATGAAACATTAATCAGAGCCATATGAAATTATGAAAGTACAGGGGACAAAGAAAGAATTTAGTGGGAACAGAACTTGGTCTGGTCCAGAAGAGCAGGTATGATTTTTCTATAGAAGTTACTTTCAAATAGAGATCCAAAAGATAAATAGTTGTTATCTAAGCAAAGCAGAAAGAAAAGTGCATTCCTGGGAGAGTAAACATCACTTGCAAAGGCCTTGAGGTAGGAGAGCAGCTTGATGCTCTGGTGGAACTAAAATATCAGTGAGAAACAGGTGTGAGATAAGTCTGCTTAGGCTGCATGGGGTCTAATCATCTGGAGACGAGGAGGCCACATGACAGACAATGAGCAAGCTTTGGAGAGTTTCAGGAAGAGGATTTAGATAATCAGATTTGTGCTTTTGAAAGATTGCACTTGATCCAGTGAGTGCAGAGAGAAAGAAAGCAAGAATAGACTGTGCACATGCCCAATTAGGGGACAAATATGACAATAGCTTGCACTACAGCAGTGCCTGGCGCTAGAGAGGCACCATGGGATTGTGCTTTACGTTAGCAGGGTCTCCTGGATCGGGCAGCACACTCCCTGCACTGTGGCACTGTAGCAAAAGGACAGACTTCTTTTCTTGAATCTGGAGCATAAAAACTTTTTATTCTCACCTTCATGGGCATATACGCAGATTGTTCCTCCCCTTTCAAAAGCAGGGGTGTCTGGTTTCTCCCAAAAGGATGTGCATCGAAAGTTGTCTCTTAGCAGAAGATATCACCAAGGGACTCTCACTAGAAATGCAGGGGTCTACGTGCAGATGGAATCCAGTGGGGGGGGGTCTTTGGAAGTTATAACTCATTGGCATCCACTGCTACTGAGGATTTCCCCATTAAGTAACATTTATCAGTGTCAATTGTTTTGATTCTCTTTGTTTTTCTCTGTTAGCTCAGATCTGAGTTATCTCCATGTCTCAAGCTCCAGGAAATAAAAGGGGCAAATAGGAGATCAAAATCTTTCCCCTGTTAGATTTCTCCTTATCCCTATATCTTATACCCATCACTGGGGAGCTCTGTGGGTTCTTTGGGGGGAGGATCAGTCACAGCCCTAAGCCCACCCTGGGAAAACTTTGGAGGTAGAAGATGGTCTTAAACACATTGAATGAGAGTGGTAGCCATGACCATATGAAGGTGTTTGTTTCCAGGGGGGAATTCTGCATGGACCAAGAGGACAATGACAAGATGTGGGTACATATGTTCATTCTATTAAGTAGTGCACATTGTTTTATGAACTTTATTAAAGTTAAGAATTCACAAAAAAGGAAATTATAACACTAATGAGGAAGGAACAAAAAAGACCTGGTTTACGTTTGCTTTTTGTTTTGTTATGAAGCAGAAGAATCCAGAGTCCCTATTTAGCTCAGTGAGGCATACAACTGATTTATCCCCAGAATATGAAATCCTTCTCCAAGCCTTTTCTGACCACAGGGTCTCTTTTTTGAATCCAAACTCTCTTGGCTAGACAAGGGATTTCCATTATGCCTATGCATCTCCTGAACCTTCTTTTTGGGCAAAGCATATCTGCAGGGAATTCTTTCATTTCCCCTTCATTCTGTTGATAGGAGAAAATGAATCCAGAGCTAAAGTTTCTAGAACCTTCTCCATTGATAGTTAACAGCTTTAAAATGACATATACCTCTTTTGAATCC
The DNA here is from genome assembly GCF_965194805.1 of Balaenoptera borealis. NCBI lineage: Eukaryota > Metazoa > Chordata > Mammalia > Artiodactyla > Balaenopteridae > Balaenoptera > Balaenoptera borealis. The sequence continues at coordinate 168,793,464 of NC_138866.1, read as the reverse complement.
TGGCTCTGCCACTTACTAAACTTGTGACTTTGGGCAGGTCACTTTCCCTCTCTGAGTCAGTTTCCTTATTACAGACTAGGAATAAATACATTTACCTTCATAAGGTTATTGTGGAAAAATGAGTTAATGTAATAGAGTGGTTAGCATAAGGCCTGGTGTGTGGAATGCTCAAAATAGTAGATGTCATTGTTAACTTATGACAGTTAGTTATCTGATCCTCTCAACACATTCTTAAATACTGTGGCTTGCATCTCATCTCTCCACCAGTTCCACAGTAACTGGCTATATTTGACTTCCCATCTCCTGTTGGCTTAGCAGCTGGATCCAGTGCCAGAAATAATCTCATTTTCTAGTTAGGCAGAATTCAATAGGCTCTAATTTAAATGGAATGTGAAAATAATTCAGCATAGAATCAAGCAATAGATAGATTAGATGATTCCTATCGAGTTAAGATGTACCCTGACTTTGAGTTATACCTCATCTACCAAAATAAAGTGATTAATTTGAAAGAAATGATGAAATAACCAGCCCCATTTGGAGGGCATTGATCCTCTGTCATAGAACTCATGTTGCCTTTGTTACTGCTGCAGAAGAATCCTCCTAGGTGACTACAGCACCACGTCTCCAAATCCCCACAAAAATCTCAGGTCAGAGATCTCAGCCCACTGAAATGGTAAATCAGCTTTGCTTAGGATTATATAATTGTTTTCTCAGTGAGAAGGGTCTGTTTGAATAAAGAAGGGTCTTTTAAACCAAGACTCAATATATGAAGGATTAAGTAAATCAAACCCATAGTATAATGCTTTCGTGTTAGGTTTAAGAATATTCCATGCCTATTTAGTATGTAAAATAGATGTAATATTTAAGATTTGTTATATTAGAGACTAACATACTAATTTATGATTCTAACTTAAAATGCATAAATGGATGATTGATGTTAGATTTGTTGATTTTAAGGTAAAAGTTATTAGAAAATTTGCTGAGAGTGAATATTTAAGAAAAGGAGGATCTATTACATTAACTACATGTTAGATTTACTAGAATTATCTAAATATGTGAGAAGGTTTAGTAAGATTTGAAGTATTTCCAATATTCAAATAATTTAAAAGTACATTTTAAAATTATTTAAGACAATTCAACTATGTTTAATAATGGGATAAATAATAATCTTGAAAATAACTGTTAATAGGTAAATAATTTAGTCCATTTTAACAGTTATTTTGAAGATGAACTTAAGATTTATAAGTGGAACTTATAAAGGTAGACAAAAGGTACAAACTTTCGGTTATAAGATAAATGTGTACTGGTGTTTCTTTTTTTTTTTTTTGTATCTGTATGAGATAATGTTAACTAAACTTTCTGTGGTTATTAAATAATTACCACAATACATGTAAGTTGTTATGCTGTACACCTTAAACATACAGTGCTGTATGTGAATTATATCTCAATAAAACTGAAAGAAAAAAATAGTTGAACTTAAAGATGTAAGGAACAATTAGGTTTTAAAATTTATAAACCTCAATGTAATACCTACACAGCTTTTTCTGTGAGTAAGAGCTATGGAAACCACAAATTGACTGCTTCACCCAAGTAAAACCTCTGCTAGACCTTCTCGTTCACGGATCTCAAATAGTTTGGGAAAGCAAATGTGGTCCTCTTTTAGTTTCCTCTTACTGATGTAACATTACCACAGATTTAGTGATTAAAAACAACAAAAATTTGTTCCAGAACTGTATTCTAAAATCAAGGTGCCAGCAGGGCTGCATTCCTTCTGGAGACTTCAGGGGACAAGCCTTCCTTGCCTTTCTCAGAGGCCTCCTGCATTCCTGGGCTCCTAGCCCCTTCCTCACCTCACTCCAAAATCTTGCTTCTTTCTTCACCTCTCCTACTCTTGATCCTGATCCTCCCGGGCCCTTTTTTTAAGGGCCCTGGCAATTACATTTAGGTTTACCTAAACCGTCCAGGATAATCTCCCCGTCTCAAGATCCTTTTACCATGTAAGGTAGCATAGTCACAGGTTCTGGGGAATGAGTCAGTCCTTCATGTGAGCTAAAGGAACGTCCAGAATCAAAACAATCTATCTATCGTGCTGGTACTTGGCCACTTTCTGACTCAATTGTAATTTGGGAGAGTGTAGGTTAGTAACCAAACCACTGACCAGAGTTCTCTAGTTTGATTTCCCAGCAGCTGTTGGTTGCAGGAGATTCTCTGCATAATCAGCCTAGTTTGAACCATCCTGCGCTTTGAAATGGTAAGTCAGAGAACCTGTTCTGCACTAGTTAGTATTTACATTGGATTTCAGGAACCAAAAAAGATCTGTCTCTGGTTGGTTGATTCCCTTCTTTGCAGCCCACTTTGTATTCCATATTTTGATGGACCAGAGTTTTAATAAAATGAAAAAAAAATTTTTTTAATTAATCCAAAACTTAGAAATAAGGCAAAAAGATTACCATACTCTTTCAAAGTCATACTAGGGCACTGTCCACCAAGTCCACTGAAAGATCACCTAATTTTTCTAGAGGAAGATGTAACTGACTTCTGCTTACTATCACTTAGGCCCCAGACTCCATAAAGTTCGATGGTAATGTGTAGAAAATTAGTTTGCAAGTTTTTCAGATTTATACTCCTTTGAATCAGCTTTGGAGCCTGCTGGTTCCTTAATCCTGACTTAAATAAATCTTTAAGTGATCACAATATAATTACATAAGTTGTGTTTAACTTTTTAAAATTATACTTTGACATCAGGCTTCCCTGCTAAGGAAAAACAAAAAATTTTGCTCCTATGAAGTATGTTCCAAGCAAGCTTGGGTTCACTATTAGAAAACCGCATGGATATTAAGAGAACTATATAAAAATTACATGTGGAGGCTATATAGGTATCTGTTAGGTAAATTTAACCATGTGATTAGCCATAATCCACATTTTGATGCTCTTATATTTGGTCATCTGTAAATTAAGAAGTAGTGTTAAAAATAGGCAGAATGTTAAAAAAAGATATTAAGAGAATGAAAAGGCAAGCCACAGACTGGGAGAAGATTGCAAATAATATATCTGATAATGGCTTCTGTGCAGAATAAACAACTCTTGAAACTCAATCATAAGAAAATCCAATTAAAAAATGAGCAAAATATTTGAAAACTTTGCCAAGATCTAAAGATGGCAAAAAAGCACTTGAAAAGATGTTCATCATCATTAGTCATTACAGAAATGCAAAGTAAACCCACAACGAGACACCAATTAGAATGTCTAAAATCAAAGAGTGACCAGATCAAATGTTGGTAAAAATGTAGAGCAACTAGGACCCTTATACACCAATAGTGGGAAATGTGAAATAGTACACTTTGAAAAAGTTTGCCAGTTTCCTAAAAAGTTCAGTGTACACTTACCATATGTCCCAGCCATTCCACTACTAATTTTCTTAGTTTCCCCAAGAAAAGTAAAAGTAAATGTTTATACAAAGACTTACATGTAAACATTCTAGCAATCTAGCAGCTTCATTTGTAATAGCTAGAAACTGGAAACCACCCAAATGTGCACTAACAGGGAGTACATAAACAAATTGTGATACATCTATACAATGGAATACTACTCAGAAATAAAAAGGAATGAACCATTGATACAATGAAATGAATAAATCTCAAAATAATTGTGCTGAGATTATATACAATTCTATGAAAGTAAAGCAGCAGAAAGCAACTCAGTGGTTATCTGGAGGTAGATAGTGGAATTGAAGGGAGGAATTACAAAGGGCACTAGGAAAATTGGAATGATGGATATGTTTACTATCTTGATTGTGGTGATTGTTTCACAGGTGTATACACACCAAAGCTTTTCAGTTTGTTCACTTTAGGAATTCCCTGGCGGTGCAATGGTTAGGACTACAAGCTTCCACTGCAGAGGGCACGGGTTCAATCCTTGGTCGGGGAACTAAGATCCCACATGCCGTGTGGCTCAGCCAAAAAAAAAAAAATTGTACACTTTAAACATGTACAGTTTAATATGTGTTAGCTATATCGACATAAAGCTGTTAAAAAACAGGCAGGATGAAACCTTATTTGGGTATGTTTCTCAGAAGAAATCGGAATGTTCAGCCACTGAAGTCCTAGAGCATAGCAGAACTCTTAAGTTGAAGTACCTTAAATTCCTAAACTTCCATACAAAATGTGAACTTTGTACATATGTGTAATTCTTCAACGTAGGTATCGTTCATCATATTCTCAGAGGTTTTTGAAAAAAGGAGTTAAAAATCACTACTTTAGAGGAATCTATATGAAGAATATAATGAAAATTGCTTATCCCACACAAATTAGATTACATCTCTATTTTTTAAATAAGAGCACAACTTAAGTACAATGTGTAGATTATCCCAATTATCTGTCAATGGAGTACATACTCCATTGTGTTTTTTTCCAACACCACCAAGCAATTCTCCACTTCTCAGCAGACACTGATTTGATGTCCTATAATTTAACTCAATTCTGACACAATTTACTTGGATATAGCATCAGATCCCACAGCTTACAGGCTGTACCAAAAACCTTCAACACCCACTCCCCCTCACATGCCGATCCAGAGTTCAGATTGCTACCTGTGCTTCCAACCGAACATAGGGGCTACTCTTCATTGCAGCACACGGGCTTCTCGTTGTGGTGGCTTCTCTTGTTGAGGAGCACGGGCTCTAGGCACACGGGCTTCAGTAGTTGCAGCACGTGGGCTCAGTAGTTGTGGCTTGTGGGCTCTAGAGCACAGGCTCAGTAGTGGTGGCGCATGGGCTTATTTGCTCCGCGGCATGTGGCTCTTCCCAGATCAGGGCTCGAACCCATGTCCCCTGCACTGGCAGGCGGATTGTTAACCATTGCGCCACCATGGAAGTCCCACCTCATTCTTAATCATAAAAATTCCTCTCTTTGTTTGCCTAGGTGAGTTTCTATCACTTGCAGCAAGATTGTTAAAACAAATTTTATCTTAAAAAAAAAACGCGGTTCACGTCATATTGGAAAAGTAATTATTTATTATGACAAAAATAAAACTGTTGACTGAAAACAAATGAATGTTACACTGTATTGCACCATGACTGCAAATGAGCCAAAACCTGTCTAAAAGATGAACATTCCAGAGCAAACAGCATCCTTTCACTTGGGTAAGTAGGCATGCAAGCAACTCATTACAGCATAATTGCAGAAGTAAAAAATTATGAGTACCAGTAACCTAAACTTAACATATAGAAGCATTTTATGACAGTAATAAAGTTATTAAAAATTTAAAACATGTCTTTTCAACAACCCACCATTAGAAGAACGTGCTTTGAACCACTTTCAAGAAGTGATGATGTGAATGCATTAATTTGTTTGTTCTTTTAATTTTATTAATGCTTATATATTGAACCAACAGCACACATCTCAGTTGTTTGGTTGGGTTTAAGAAGCACAGTTTGTAGCTCTGAAAGACATTTTTTTCCTCTGTACGATACCAGGGGGCCCCCAGAGAGATCCAATTCATAATTTTGGCCTTATTAACACCATCTTCATTTGACCAAGCTGATTAGCTAAGATATTGTTACAGTGTTTGCAGAAAGCCTGAAGCTTGATGGATAACAATAATTTGTATTTAAACCTTAAGAAATGAACATAAATATAAATAGACACTTTAATGTAGTTTTACATTCTGAGGCAAGAAGTATATAGGGCCTGCTGTTTCCTCTTTAATGCTCTAAAGCACCAATTTATATTAAGATGGCAATGTGTAATTATAATCATTATGTTCTGATAGAACAATCGCAAGAGCAAGGCTGTAACTGCTTTTAGTTTTAGTTTTTGTTTTTTTAACCATGCTCTGTACAATAGATGAATAGGGTAAAATTTATAACTATTACATAATTGGAAATATCATAACCGTCATTTTATTTCACACTTTTAATGAAATAGCAGCTCAACTTTTTAAAAAAGTCAAAATGAAAAGTTTTCATAACTACACTGAACAGTTTACTCCAAGAGAACAAAATAGGGGCTGTAGAATCCCTGCATTTCCTGAAGGAAAATGTAAGAAGATTAAAATGATTATAGTCTCTTATGAAAAGGGCTAAAATATGCAAATAAATTATAAACATAACCAACACCAACTGATAGTCATTTGATATCTTACCAACACTGATGGAAATATATTCACAGTATAATAAAATCAATCAAATTTTAGAGTTTTTCCTTTCCCTTACTTGATTTTAATTAAACTGATTAAATATTGACTATGCACTTGCCCATGTGCTTTAATGAAGACAGTATGTGGATCTGCTACACCATGTTAGCCCTGCTAGTGGTAAACAAGAGTAAAAGAAAACAAAATCTCCAAGGAATGCTATCCCTTAGTTGTGAATTTTGCATATTTCAAATACAGTTTGGGTGAAGGGGATTTTTATGGGATTGTGCAACATCCCACAGACTGGAGCAAAGCACCTTATGGACTGAAAAATGAGGTAATTTTTTAATTAAAAATGTACAAGTTTGTGCAAGAGAACATTTCCATTCTTCTAGAATTTTGTTTTCTATTCCAAAAGATAGGCACAGCACATTTTATTATTTCTCCATTTCTAGGGAAGAAGGTAGATTACTGGTTTATAAAAATGCAAAAGGTGCCACTCTCTGACTACACTCCCAAATTCTAGAAACCTGATCAGTCTTCAGTCCTTTGGTCACATTAAAAATAATATAGGCCATCCAGTTCTATAGTAAAATACTGAATTTTCTAGTAATTTTAAGTCCTTGAATGAGGGCAATTCAGTGTTTTCATTCAAATTTTCTATTGAAGATTTTTTATCTCATATTAATCTTTACTCTCAAGTTCTCTGACTTTTGTTTCTAGGTATGCCTCTAAACCTCCAATTAACATTTCCCAAACATTTCACTAGACCTTATACATTTAAAGCTGATTTTAGGTCTGTGGAACACAATATTTTTTCTACTTTAAATTTAAAACAAAGTAGCTGAAAAAAGATTTTTTTTTATTGGCCTTCTCTATTTAGCTCTGGTTACCTGAAACTCTTAAAAAATACTTTTTGGGAAACTGGCTTTTAGATTTCAGTCGTCACAATAATGCTAAATGAATAAGGATGAGACATTACTGAAAACACTAACCTTGAATATAAACTACTTTCAGATTTATACAGACATTTGTAAAATATTGACATCCTCACTGCACTATCCTTTTCAGTACTGGAAAGTCAAACAGAACTGGAGCTTGGGGCAGCCTCTAAAGCCAATAAACTCTGAACAAACTAACCACTTGCATCCAGTTAGTAAAAGCCAGGAAAATAAGCAAGATATTTTCTAGAAGAGAGTATTTCCAATATACACTGGTGTTTTATAAGTAGATTAAATATCATCTTCTTAGCAATATGGCTTATTTTCTTATTTGCATTGTCAGTAACTATTAGCTCAATTTAAGTGGAGTAGCAGTTACTAGTTGATGCTTTGTTTTCTTATTTGATTGTATTCATATACTAAATGAAATGATAATGAGGTGGGAATCAAATAATAGATAAAAATAAACGTAATTTCATATTACATGTCTTTCCCTCATTTGGTTTGTTTTTTTTGTTTTTTGTTTTTTGTGTTTGTTTTTTAGTTTTTAGTAGTAGTGTATAAAGGTTCAGGATTTTAAAGCCAAAAGATGTGTTGGTGCTCTAGTTTAAGTTCCTCAGTATGGGAAAAATAGTAGGAAGGCCATGAACGATAGTAATTGTCTAAGGTAAAACAGGTCACGGCCAAATTAAGATTCAAACCTACTTCTTTAGATAGCCAGCACAATATTCCACTAGATACAAGTCATCATGCTGTATCTTGAAGTGACTTTACCCTGACAAAATATAAAAGATCCTTTAGAAGGGAACTAGATATGAAATGTTTTGGATCCAAAGCCATAGATGAAAAGTTAGGTTCATTAAGTTGGTCTTCAAAGATAAATGTCAATGGAATTCATCTATTCTAGGTATGATACCAGTACATTTTTCTACTGGTATTGTTTTACATAGTTAAGAATTAAATGAGTGCTAGTCAGAGACAATTCCATTTATAATTTGTCCTAGGATACTACATCAAAAATATTTTTTTAAAAATAAAGCTTTTATTGTTTTAAAATTTTCTTTGCCTTGTGACTCCCCATAACTCTTCAGAGAATAATGTTTACAGCACTGCCTATATCACTCACTGTTTCCATAGGAAAATAATTATTTTCTCTTTATGCTATAGATAATGAAAGTTAATTTATGCTTAATCAAAATGACTACAGCTACAGAAGTAGCATCCATTTTAAAAATGATTTTTAACAATGAAATTTCAATTTATTATCATTCCTCTAATGAATATAGAATAAAATTATACCTTTAAGCATACTACCAAAGAACCTAAAAGCAAAACTTTGTATTTAATCGTGTTATTCAATAGATTATAGATATATTATTTCAAATTTTAAGGAATTAAATTACACTAACAATACAAAATATGCAGTATGTTCCCATATAAAAGGGCTTATTAATTCTAAAAGAGTTCTCAGATGGGCTTCAATAAGAAAGATGGGTTTAAATATGAAGAATGCAACATGTTCAAAATTAAGAAAAATGCCTTGAACTTACAAGGGTAGCAGTTACATTTTAGTTATAACAAAAGGTTTGTTAAAATTTAGTTTCTTTATCTTCAAATTAAAAACAAAATGTAGAAAAATCTCCCGAAAGTAACATGGGTGGATCCCCTGCTTTCCACCACTTATTAGAAACTTCGCTAGGCAATTGAGGGATTGATTGGGGAGAGTGAAAGCCAAACTATTTCATTGTTAAATTAATTACCTGCTAATATGACTTCTAAAGAACAGGTATAATACAAAATTGAGAACTTATCTCAAAATATGAATAAAGGCACTAATCACAAATTTACATTTTTCATCAGACAATATCTTATAGTTGGTTGATTTTCAATAAATGTCAGAATCAATGCTTTAGTGTTAGATACGTGCTTGAGTCAAAATATTCTCTTGGAGTAAAGGGTAATCAGTTTTCATATTACTGTAAGAGGAAATATCTAATGAGAACCTATAAAATACTTTTAAAAAGTCTTACATGAATTTTCTAACGAACTTTTCCCAATCGTTGGCATAAAACCTAGTTGGATGTTGATTTCATCTTCAACACACAGCTAACATAAATTATTTCTAATCCAAAAACAACAAACTGTTTTTCAAAAAGGATTTAGAAAATAAAATAAATTGTATTTTAAAAATCAAATTGAAAACTTGAGTTTATACTAGTAGTTTGACAAAATACAATCAACTATTAACACTTTCAATATAATGCTGATGCGGTAATATAAAAAAATAACCATATAATTTGACAGAAGAAAATGGAGCCAGCCAATCTTATTAGATACAAGAAAGATTTCATAACAACAAATACAGGAATATTAAATATGATTTTTCTCAGGACAGAATTCAGAGAATTATCCTCAGTATTCATGGCTAAACTATACAACCAAGATAGAAATTCTGGCAAAGTGTGCTATCATAATTTCTCCTGCCCCACCACCACATACACACCACAAAGCATCCATATTGATTCATGTCTGCTTTTCTCCCATGTTCTTGATTATGCATTATATTAAAAACAAAATTTATCCTCTACCTGGTATAGAATCACTAAGAAAAAGGTTCAGAACAAGGTTAATGAACAACTGCTTCCCAAAGCCCAGAAAGCTTTCCTCTGGTCATTTCCAGTTCCAGGGTGTGCTACCACTAAACAGAAATCAGAAAAATGCTACCACATTCAACTAAATTAATTAGACTAAATATAATAAATCAAGTATAACTGAAAACAGCAAAATTTAAACCAACTTATGATAAAAAATATTAAAATTAAAGTATTACTTTTGAACAGGTACTGATGTTCTTATGAACACTGAATCCTATTTTTGACCCAGATGAAAGAAAAATACTGTAAAAATAAAGTAGTATTCTCTATGTATGTGTTTTATCCCTTTCATAATAGCAAAATCACACATTTGAAATAAAGAGGATCAAAATTACAATACCTGTCCTCCCTCTTAAGGTATGCACTATTTAGATTATTGTTCATATTAGACGACTGCCTTGAAAATGTTTTAATGCTATCCAATAAGTATACTTTTGCTAGATTATGAGTTTTTAACTGTTTAAAAAATTTTTAAGTTGTTAGTGTATTAAACTTGAGTCTCACAGTAAGATTCTAAAAGCCATGATTAAATTCAGCAGTTTCCTATTATCCAGCAAAAGATTTTAGAACATCAGGCATAATTATACAAATGTCAGTTGTTTCAAGCGTATTACACTACAACCTCAAACAAATTCAAGGAAAGCCATATGGTTTTTTAAGTAATATACTGCTGGTGGTAGAAATGCTGTAATAGATACAATTTCAAATTCTAAGAAATAAAATGAACTGCTTGTATTCCTGCTTTAGCTATTGCCCAAAGCAGATGTGGTGCCCCTTGCAAATGGAATAGTTGAAATTTTTGCTGATAATAAAGTTGTTTGTAATTGATAGTAAAATATATTCCAAGTGTCTTGTTTTAATTTTAGTGCTGGTATGCTTTAGTAACTTCCGATTGTTATATATGCATTGAATAATGTGACATTCTTAAAAATACCAGATTTATTCAAAATATTTACTATCAAAGTTGGGCTTTGAAATAAGTATTTTATTTTGATTAGTTTTTAATCAAAACTAATCCTGTGCTGCAGGCAGAAAAGTGAACTTAATTCTTTTAGATAAATAGCCTACTTAATTTCCATGCTAATAGAAACTTAAAATTATTCCATGACTTGCAATAATGTGGGGGACATTAACTCATTTAAAGGCAGTTCTCATGATGTTTCATCCTCCCCCTTATATATATATCTTCTAGGCATATTTCTGTCTCATATACAATAAGTTCTGTCCAAATGATAAGTAGTTTACAGAGGGAGCAAATATTTAGTGCTGGGTAAGTTTGCAAACAATACCTGATAATTTCCACTACTAGTCTGTCAAGCCAGTAATTATCTGGTGGGGGGAGGGGGCAGTCAAGAAATGAAAGAAACTGGTCATTAAAGTTATTACAATACTTCAGAAAACATTAAACATATGATAAACATTTCTAACAAGGCAGTCGTTGAGTAATTAGAATAAGCAGTCAGAAGAATTCTGTTGCTGAAAATAGTTATACATTATGTTCATCCAACTGAAGATTAGTGCATTAAAAAAAAAGTTAAGAAAAAATCTTTTATGTTCCAGTTCAGCTGCACTTGATTCAAGTGTTGCTCATAGAGGTTTGTGTTGTTATAAATTAAACATGCTGCTGCCTTAGCAGCCAAAGGTACTAGGAAAAATGTTCATGTCACAGAATAAATAGAGAGTCTCTTTCGAGCAAAAAGTTATCTCACACCAATCCGGGAGGTCATCCACTCTAGACCTTGGCATAACCTGAAACAAAAGACAAAGGTATTTTCAAAATGAAAAACTTTATACTTAAAAATTGAAAGCATACTTATTATTTTCAAGTCTTACGCAAAAGTTGGTATTACAGTAATTATTCATACATTTAACTGCCAACATTCAGGTAACACTATAATAAGTATACTTTTTAAGTGTAAGATTATATAAACAAAATGGTACTAATCAGTTGAGATTTGTGGGAAACTGCTTTAGTCTCATCTTGAAGATACAGCTTTGGGGGTTTTGCCATTAAGACTATAACTATCCCACCCCCGCCTTAAGATTAACTAAACTGAGGGCTCAGGGTTCGGGGGTCTCTGCTCCCAGCGGCGAGGTGCGCCTGGAATGGCAGATGTCGCACTGCGTGCTTGGTGGCTTGGTGAATGGATGCGGGAGGAAATGGTGGCCACGTGGCTGAGTGACCAGCCGGGGGTCTCCCACGCTGCAGCCACCTTGCCCAGATCAGGCCTCTGCTGATCCTGATGTGATGCCGCCTCCCTGGTCCTCCTCCTTGGAAACTTGTGCGAAGAGCTACAGCCATTCCATGGCCAGAAGATGGAGGCACCAATATTTGGATGCAGTATACATTTTTACACTGACACTTCTCTGTCTGGACTGATTCCCCTTTTTTTTAAATTTTAATTTTACTGAAGTATAGTTGATTTACAATGTTGTGTTACTTTCTTCCGTACAGCAAAGTGACCCAGATATATATATATATATATAAATTTTTTCATATTCTTTTCCACCATGGTCTGTCACAGAATATTGAACATATAATAGTTCCCTGTGCTATACAGTAGGACCTTGTCATTTATCCATCCTATATATATCCATCCTATATATATGTTTGCCTCTGCTAATCCCAAACTCTCATTCCCTCCCCTCCCCACAACCTTGGCAGCCATAAGTCTGTTCTCTATATCTGAGTCTATTTTTGTTTTGTAGATATGTTGATTTGTATTGTATTTTAGCTTCCACATATTAGTGATATCATATGATATTTGTCTTTCTCTGTCTGACTTACTTCTCTTAGTATGATAATCTCTAGGTCCATCCATGTTGCTACAAAGGGCATTATTTCATTCTTTTTAATGGCTGAGTACTATTCCATTCTTTTTAATGGCTGAGTACTATGTACCACATCTTCTTTGTCCATGCATCTGTCGATGGACATTTAGGTTGTTTCCATGTCTTGGCTATTGTAATGTTTCCCTTTTTTGAACCATCAGACTGTGAATTCATCAGACTGTGAATACAGATGAGATCTTATTCATTTTGATGATCCCAGAACCCAGCGCTAGCACTGAGTATTTATGTTTAATATTAAGATTTATTAATAAATAAATGCTTATTTATGAAAAATTTAAAAAAATTAACTAAACTGAAACCACTAATAGAAAGATGGCAGGAATTTCACCCTACTCTCCTAAATGCTAAAGAATGGAGTGCTTATGGCCTAGTCTTAAAAGTACAGGTCAAAAAAGTCAACATACAGCTATTACATTACAAGCTATTTCTAGTATGAGAAATAATGAGAAGGTCAGTTTGATTTGGAGATAAATAAGTTCCTAGAAATAAACTGGGTAAACCATATATAACACACTGGGTTCTCCTTGGCCTACTATGTCCAATCTCAAATTCTTAGGAAAGGAGGAATACATTAGAATGGCGTTTATCTTAAATGTTTGTTGTTTAGAAGCATGCCTCCCAAAATGACTCCTGATAATAAAGAAGATGCACTCTTGTGGAAAGCTGGGAGTTTAGGCTTAATTAAGCCCTTGCAGAAAACGTGAAATTTTTTTGAAGCTTCCTCTTTCATTCAGGTGACATTACAGTTTTTTCCCAGTTAGTGAATGATAAAAGCAAGAAATGAACAACAACTGAAAATCTAGATTGTGAAAACTTAATTCAAAAGTTTGTTCTTGCCCTTTTTTGGTGAAACATTCCATTTACACTAAACGTTACAAAAAATTTGTCAGTAACTTTGTTAAATTGTAATTTAACAATAGTAATTGACTAAAATTATTCCAACCTTGTAAGCCTGAGACACAATATAAAATCTATCTTTAAGAACAAAAATGGAACAGGATTCAAAGAAGAAAGCAAGTTGGCCGAAAAAAGTTGCAAGAAATTTGAAAGAAGTCATACCTCCGCTCACACTGATGAGTACTTACCCTTCTCCTGTTAAAGCACAGCAGGACTGAATGTGCCATGGATGATCCTTAATTGAACTGAGGGTGAGGTATTTAGAGATTTCAGCTGCTGTCATACACCCTTTCATATCCTGTTTATTGGCGAAGATAAGGACTGCAGCTTTCCGTAAATCCTGCAATCAACATGAAATATTTCTAATATGTGAAATATCACAATTCAAATTAAAGTAATGAAGCAGGAGGATAAAATATGCCCTACTGAACAATTATAATGAAATCTCTCTACTTTAAAATAATCAGGCACTACTATGTAATATAAAAATTTTGTTGAAATAAAAATAAATGACCTCAAATAACCATGATTTAATGATTTACTCTAACAAAGACAGATTAATATAAACTAGATATTAAAAATTATTTTTCTACTATTGGGCCAAATGGGTCAAACTAAAAGTAAAATAAACCTGAATCTGAAATAATGACTTAAAACTATACGAGCAATATTCTAATAGGCAAATACAGTATACACTGCCAAATACTACAGAATTTCTCCAAAATTTAAAGGAGAGTACTGAAGGTAAGGGCTGGGCAATACTTACTACTTAAAGTCTTTGTACAACCTAAGCTCAGTGATTAATGTTCACTGCAGAATTGTTTATACTATCAAAACATTAGAAGTAACTTAAATGTTCATTAATAGAAGAACAGATCAAGTGTGGTATCTTCTTACAGTGAAATACTATGTAGTTGTTAAAAGGAATGAACTAGAGTTGTACGTACTACCATGGATAAATCACTGTGTTGTGCAAAAACCCTCCAAAACCAAGTTACAAAAAGACTACACACACAAACACACACACACAATACCATCATACAAAGTTTTATGAACATGAAATACAATATTCTGTAGAACTGACAAGTACATAAAAACGTAGTAAAAAATATAAAAATACGCACAGGAATAATAATCACTACTTTTAGGATGGTGGAATTCTTTTAGCATTCTCTGAGAGACAAGGGAAGGAAATCAGACTGAAGAGGTCTCATAAGATAATTAATACCTTATGTTGACTAGTGGGTGCATGAATGTGTTTTATTATCTAAGTCTTTCATATATATGAACTATTTAGAATTAAATGATCCCAAATTATTCACTAAAGAATTTTCAGTTATTATAAACTGTAGGGAGGAAAAAAACCTTAAATTTTCCTTTCTCTTGCCTCAATTTATCAGACTTTTAAAGGCATGACTAAGTAGTTCTAACTTAGAAAAATATTTTCAGTAATGGTATTAGTCTCCAAATTAATGTGTTGGGTTTTCTTAAGTTTGAAAAAGTATTACAAATTTTTGACTGCATGACTTTAATCAATTTGATATATAAAACTTTGTTAATGATGAAATAATCAACAGCAGAGGACATTAATCTTTGTGAAAAAGCTAAACCAGTGTACAGATATCTTACTCCATTTGTTTTACGTTTGCTTTTCAAAATTTACCTCGTGAGCCAACATTCTGTATAATTCTTCTTTCGTAATAGCTAGTCGTTCCCTGTCAATGCTGTCAACCACAAGAATGATGAACTAGAAGACAAGTAAAAAGAAAGAAAATTAAATAGGATGTTGAAGTTTTCTGCAAAACTAAGTGCTAGAAGTACTTTCTATTATGACAACATCATCACTATAAAATGGTCCACTGCTTTTTCATCATAAAGAGTTTATATTATACTGAATCACATCAAGCAGTAAAATCCAAATGTTAATAAGAAAAATAACTCAAAACTTCAACAAATAAAAACCATGCTGGAAAAGGTGATGTTTGAATATACAATATGCCCTAATATGTACTAAGATTTATTTTAAAATGCAGGTAAAAAAAGTAATTTTTAAAAAGAAAGTCACAGTAATTTATTCTTTCACTAAAACTTAAAAGTACTCTGTAGTCATTCAAGCAAACAATAATTATTTAAGACAGTCTCCTGCCTATTAGAAAGAAGTTAGTTTCAAAGAAAAAGAGAAACACATTTTTAAAACAACTAATGAATAAGACATTTTTACATAAAATATCAACAATAAAAAGGCAAGAAAAATGTGGTAAATAGAAATATATATATACTTGGTTGTTAATAATACTCTAAAGAAGATGCAGGTGAAATTAAAGAAGAGTGCAAAGAGAACAGGAGAAAGCTATTGGTAATGGTGTAAATGAAAAAAGGTGTGTTACACATTCAAAATAAAGCATCTTTGATAAGAAAAATAAGAAGATACAGTGAGAAAGGGCCCCTAAATTGAAAATTTTATGCAGAAGAAAAAGTTAAGAAATGAGATTAAGTGGTTTTGAGGGTTATAGAAGAGGAGTGAGTAAAATAAACAGACAGGAAGGGTAGAATCAGATTGTTCAAATGACTTTACAATTAGGGAAAGAGACAACTAGAGTAACCTGAATATAAACTAACAAGGGCTTAGAAAGAGATAAAAGGAAAGAAAATAGAGGGGATAAATATAAGAAACATGGCAAAGTCAGAATAGACAGAATATGGGGAAGTAACTCTAAATTAATGAGAGGAAGGTGTCAGAAATTAGTCAACAACTGTAACTTGCTGTATTAAAAGGGAGACATTTCAGCTTTTGGATGATGCCTCCATGCAAAGAATTTAAGAAGCAAGATAAGAAGGGTGAACAAAGTGGTCGGAGAAACACCACATAGATAAGATCCCTACCTGGAATCTAAGACTGCAGATGCTGTGTGCCATGCTGGTGTGCTACATGAAAGGTCAAAGGATCTTTGTAGTAATTTTGATATTCTTGTAGAAATAGTTTATAAGAACATTTCATATAAATGGCGTCACTAACAATGTATGTCTTTCTGGACCCATGTGAAATCTTCTAGAGTGTTGATAATTTCAAAAAACTACCATTTAGTAATGCTATCAATATACATGGATCAGTTAGAACCAACTTTGACCTATTCACCAAAGATAACTGCTCTTTTCACACTTGGGGTTAATTCTGAGCTCTGAAAAATAACAACAGTTATGCTAAAATGTTGTTCTTCCCTCACTCTCTAACACATTTTAGTTTCAGAACGTTATTTTACTGTAGAAATATATATTAAACTAACCTATAACCATAAATATTAGCTTACCAACCTATCCTCCCCCGCAAATAGAAAAAAAATTAAGTGCTGCCACAGCTGCTGGTTATCTACGATATGCCATCTGGTTTGACCAGTCATACACTGCACTGGAATATATACACACATACACGTAGGCTATTACAATATAAATCTAGAGGAATACATGTTTTTTATTTTAAAAGGCAACTTATTCACCAAAAATTCCTTGCATCAACACTTCCACCTCCTCTGCAATCCCCCTCAAAAAAAAAAAACCAAGTTTTAAGAGGTTTCATTATAGAAAAAGTAATTGGTTTGGTGTACCTCTTTGAAAAGAAAAATTATAGATGCAATTGTGCATTAGTATTCCTGAAGATAAACCTCTCTCAATAGCACTGCCTGGTTTAAAAAAAAAATCTGAGAAGAAATAAAAACAGATATAGAAGATATTCCAGATTTGTTCCCCAGGTTGACTCCAATGATGAAAATAAGTGACAGTGAATGCTAGGGGGATGGCTTGCAAATCATTTGCTTTTTAATTATAATCTCACCAAAAATTTGAATGTGCAATTCATGTTATTTGAAAATCCTATATTAAATTATTCTTAAAATATTTTATTCCTCCTCTAACTAACTAGGGCCTCTTATAAAGTTGGGGAAAGTTATGTAATTTATCTTAGTGTCCGCTTTCTCCAACAATGGAGAGATTATAGTGTTGCCCTGAGGATGAATTGAGAGAGCCTGACAACAGTAAGCACTCCACTAATAATAGCTCCCATTACTCTTCTGACTTGCCTTTTTTCTTTTATTTGAAAACCTCAAATTCCTTACAAAAAACGATCTTATTAAAAGGGAGCTGTCACTATGCCTTATGTACAGCCTATCTATCTTCTGGGTTTACCCCTTAGTTCTTTTCATTCAAATTCAGAAGTAACTTTAGTATACCTCTGTGTTTGAGTAATACGTGTTCCAGGATGATCGCAGTGACTCTTGACCACCAATATCCCACATAAGAAAATGAGTGTTCTTCACAACTATTTCTTCAACATTGCTTCCTATGGTTGGAGATGTATGAACCACTTCATTCATTAAGCTGTTAAAAGACACCATAAAAACTCTTTTGTAAATCTTGAGAAACTGAAGCATGTTTTATCTCTATTTTTATACGAATCAATCTTCCTTACCTGCACGAATGATGGTAATCACTAGCAACAAGACTAGAACCTTGGAGAACATTTGTGCAAACAAATACCTAGACAAAGAACAACTCCTGAAGAAAGGCAGTTTTTTTGTTCTCTTAATGGAATAAACTACAGGCTTGATCTGGATAGAAGGGAACTGTGTGGTGTGAGTTTGCATTTTCGTGGCCAAAATGCCAATAACCCCATGCCCTGTTATCAGTTAGAGCAGAACCAATCCCCCATCCTGAAAGAGCAAGTTTCCAGGTGACTGTGTCATCAACACTTGCAGAGTAGTAACCACTGAATAGCAGGCTATCATTTTAAAGACTCTCTATGTGAGAAAAGACACTTGGCTCAACCATAAAAATCAGTGCATGCCTATTAACCAAAACTACAGTCTATGGGCAAATGAAAATTTATTTAGAACACTGATGCTCATATCACATGTATTATCATAATCATTGGTTAAGCATTAATTCATTCAACAAATACATATTTGCCTATAACATGTCAGTACTATGTTGGAAGAAGCTTGCAACTCTCATTTGGGTTTAATATATGTATTTTTGAAGCTGTGTGCAAAATTATTTCAACAATGACAGGTTTCTGAAATGTTTATTTCTAATGTCCAAAGACTGTGTCAATATTAAATTACATAATGGCCAATGAATGAATGTTTTAAAGAAAAACAAGTAGTTATTCAACTCTGAAACAACAAGCCATAAGTTCGTGGCTTTTTAGCAGAGTAGCTGAAAAAAACATTAAGTACTGCTTAATTGAAGTATTTCTGGAGAGCTGTCAGCTGATGTACTTAAGATGAGGTGGGAAGAGATAAGAAGCTCGCAGTGGAGCACTGTATTTTATAACTATTTGTTAAATGCCTGGGACACAGATCCATTTCCACTGTTTAACAAGGATCATTTCATTGGCACTGAAAGGATAATGGGAGGTTGTCTGACAAGTGGCTGTTAAAAAATTTCCTTAAAGTATTAATGTATTTCTCTGAAAGTCTTAAGCCTCTCCCTGTTGCAAGCTACCAAAGCAATATTTTCAGGGGCGATCTTCATTTCTTTTGATTTGACAAGTCTGGGTATGTTAAAGAATTCCAGAACTATTAGTCAGGAGAGTAGCAATAGCTTCCTAGATCGATATCAATCTATTTACATGGACTTCAGTGGGGGAAGAACTAAGCGAAATGTACTTTATTCCTTCCTTCCAGCACTAGAATGTGTGCTTCATTTATTTTTAGTTTAATATTAATTCTTTCTTTCAAGGCTGGAAAAAGATGAATGTTTTTGACTGTAGCAAACATACAGCAGTTTACCTTACTCACTTTTTAATAAATTTTGTGTTTGGTAAAACACAAAACCATGTGTTTAAGTTTTCCCATTATATTATAATGGTATCTCATTCTTTTTAATGATACAAAATTAGCTCCAATAACAAAAATAATAAAAACTGTTTAAATAAACACCCATACTTACAATTGATAAAGAATGGTGGTTTTCCCTGCGTTATCCAGTCCCACTATAATTACTTTGTGTTCTACAAAAAGAAAGCAAACCATAAGCATTTAACACTGCTGCATACTTCAATTACATGCTTTCAACAATGATTGTTAGTTAGCTCTCTAATGAGAATCATTCACTGGATGTTTATTCCTGGAATAAGATACCAGAAATAAAGAGAACTTCATGATGTCAAGGCTACTTGCCTTAAGTGAGGCAATCTATTATGATGTTCTCTCTTATAAAAGAATGAGGGAGATGGCTAAGAGGGAGGCACAAGAGAACTCTGTCACTTTTGCTGAGTTTGGGGGGGAAAACCCAAATACTAAACTTGACGAGACATTATGACTTAAAATGTAAGTAAAAAAAAAAGTGTTTTACACACCTGCTTGCCCTCTCTACCAATCAGATTAGCTTTTTATCAAGTTGTTTTTACAGCCAGATGTTTTCCAACCTACATGTACCAAGATTTTTTCTTTTCACTTTAAAATACAATTGAAAACATAAAACTAAAGAGTTTTCCCTGTCAATAATAAGACACATAATTTCAACCAGTTTTCATTCCTTCCATTAATTTACAGATAAATAAGCAATTACTTAGTCTTCAAGGCTTTTTCAATCTGGGTTTTATAACTCTTTTGAGCAGATACTCTTTCCACTCTTTGTATACAACAAAACCTCTTCAGTTCCCTCTGGTGCCATGGGCTAAAAGTATCATTTCTTTCATAAGGATTTTTAAGGCCCATCTAATTATTCTGTTACTTGGTAGATATTTTGAAACGTCCTTAGAACTCAGAGGTCATCTTTTCTAGATTTTAAACTATACAGAATACATTGAAGTTTCCTCTTCCCCAGGACAGAATGCTTAAAAAGTTACTAGTGAAACTCAGCAGGGTATGCAAGGAAGTCACCATAAGAACCTCTGCACATAATCAACTGATTTGTAGTGAATTTGACACATTTCATACCAGATCCCTGCTGCTCTTGTTAACCTCTAATGAATATCAAAATTCTGATTATACATCTGATCAAATATCAGCTGATATTCCTAAAGTATCAATATTGCATCAGTCAAAAAGAGGAGCCATAGTTCACAGACAAGTTCTTATATGACAAACCATCTTTCTATCTTCTCATGACCTGCATGCTGTAGGCACTGTCTATACTAATGCAGGACAAATGACATGGTCCTCTGGAAGGGCTATTTTCACTATGGCAGGCGCTACTTTGTAAAAAAAGAAATAAAACTTGTTTGCTTATTATAACTCACTATCATTCTCTCTTTCTGACTCTTTTGATTTGTATCCCCTAATTTCTAATGGAGCCAATCGAAGTGTTGCCCTGTTTCTGTCCCTTACAGTGTAAGAATGAGAGCACTCTTATCAGTGGAGGAAAAAACATTCTAAATTTTGGTGAAATTTTGGTGACAGCTGGAAACTCCACCTATCCAGGATCTGGAGACCACGTGGTCCCAGCGGCTTGAGAAGGAAGCCACTAGTATAAAGGTAATCTCAACCTGGGTGCAGATACTCCTGCTGGGAGGAGGGAATGGCAAGATAGTACCAGATAGTACCATCATTGTTGAACTCAAGTGAACACCAGGGCCATTTTCAAACATGCCTGCCCCTGGCTTCACATTTGTATTATAATGATGATCACAGTACTGAAGGCCTGTGATGGTAAAACTCATAAATAATGCATCATTTTGAAAGATTGGTCCCCAGTTTAAACTAAGTCAGGAATGACAAACCCTGAATGTAGATAGAGTATGAATTTCATTAAAGTTTCAAATGTTTGATTAACTTAAGGTTTTTTAAGGTGACTTTTCCTCCTCATTGATAGGAAAGTTAGGGGTTAAGACAAAACACAAAATTTCAACTCTGTCTTATGATGAAGGTATGTATATCTATCCTTCAGGTAAACTGAGACCTATCTTCTGATGTTAAAATTGAGTTTATATAAAAAAGCACCATTAACAATAAAGGAACAGCTAAGTGCTTAAAAGCATGAAATAACCAGAAGTTTATTTTAAATCTTTTCTTTGAAAAATGTCTTTAACATTATCTATACAATAAGAGTAAAATCAAGTTCAAAGAGCATTTACTAAAAAACCAAGTACAAAATAAAAGCTGTTTGTACTCTATGCACAACTGTAATTCTTCCTTCTTTTTTCAAATGCCTCTGTTGTACTTAGCGGCTACTTGAGTATGTCAGTGACCAAAGACTTCATTCAGTTCACAAATGTTAGTAAAGTTTTTACCTATTCAAGGAACAATGAGA
Organism: Balaenoptera borealis; assembly: GCF_965194805.1. Lineage (NCBI taxonomy): Eukaryota > Metazoa > Chordata > Mammalia > Artiodactyla > Balaenopteridae > Balaenoptera > Balaenoptera borealis. The sequence goes on along the minus strand of NC_138866.1, from coordinate 168,771,740 downwards.
AAAATATGGAAAGTGACACATATTCTCCTTTTATTGAAAATAAAATTAATATGTTGCTTTAAATGTCCCCAAGTGGTGTCTAGATTAATCAAGTATAAAGTTTCTTGAAGGTATCATTGAATCACAGTGCTCTATCAAATTTTCACATCAATACATACCAAAAGCATAACTACGATCACACAGTAGTGCATATTACTTGATGTTAAAAGGGGGCCCTCACGCTTGAAAAACATGACACGGGGTGCTTGTTCTGTACTGCTGTCTTTCTGGTTGGGCATAATCAACAGGCCATATACAAATCTTATTTTATGTACTGAAACACAAAAGATCAACTAAACTATGTAACTGTCAGAGTGATTTCCTATAGAGTAGCTTTGATAAAAACAATTTCCTTTGCCTGTCATAATTAACTAAAGCAGATGTGGAAAGATGGTTTATTATGTATTTATCTAATAGGTTAAAAAAAAAACTTTCAAAATATATCAGTTATGGTTCAAGTCAGTCTCGAATTAAGGTGAGAAAGCCTTTATGCCAAAGGTCAAATTGTGAATTGCTGCCACTGAGAAGAACATGAAACGTTTTAACATCATTTTTATTTACAGAGCAGGAAGCAGAGATTTCCATTTCACTAAAATTGAAATTTCTAAAGTTATGAGGAGAAAATTATACAATTGTATACTTTTACAACTTCAACTGCTCCTCAATATGTGTATGTAAGCCATATATTCTTAACTTCCAACTCTTCAAATTACTCTCCATGAAAACAAAATATTTAGTTGATGGATTGAAACAGTTATTTCTCAGTTAACCTTAAAGAGGGCAAACTATAACATGGGTAATATTAAATTCTTTATTTAGAACGGACTTCACAAATGTAATTATAGAAAATTTACTTTTTCCCAATGTTTTCCAATAACATTATGAAAAAAAATATGATGTTAGAGTAATAGGCTGACCATGCTTAGGGGTAGGAATGTGTGTGTTGGGGACGGGGTGTGTACAATTTAAGACGATTTGTGGATAGCTGAATAATTTTGGGTTAAGCATTACCGTAAGAATCAGTTATAAGGAATCCAAATGTTTTAAAAGTATGTCTGCAAACCACGAGATGGTCACTTTGGGCATCTTATTTCACGAGAAATCTCTTCCAGGAGACCAAGCTGCACCTCTCCTCACAACAAAGGTGTGAGAAGAGTATTTCCAGTGTTACTAACGATGCATCTCCAGAGCCCAACACAAAGCAAGTTTATTTACATCAAATGAAGGAAAAGGTCCCATCACAGAGCTTTTGTTTAATTTTGACCAAGTGTTTACACATAAGTTTCTCTATTGGCTTGGCTTTGGTGTTTAGTCTCTTGGATTTCCTTAAAAGCTGGCTTTACTTTTCTTTTCTTTTCTTTTTTTTAGGGAAGGCATAAAGACATAAATACTATACAGGATGAAGCTTCAAAGAAAATTAGTAAGCTCACTTGCTTGTAGACAAATACAGGTTAAATGGCTAACAAGAAAAATGATGAAAAAGGAACTTCAAAAAAAATAAGTAGAAGAAAAAAAAGTTTCTCCCTTTACCCAATTAAAAAAATTCTTTTATAAACTCTGTTTGTAGTTTTAGTACAGATACCAAACAAATAGAATTTGTAGTTTTACAATGAAAACAGACTAACATGAGAAAAGCATTAGAGAAGCACTAAATATTGGCAGTGTTAATAAACTGTGAAATAATATGTTAACATTTATTTTATCATGTTAAAATTGGATATTGTTAAAATGTATGACAAAATGACTAACTTTTAATTTTGAGATATAAGATAGCCACCCAAATATCATGAAATAGGGATTGCTACCTTCTAGATACATAATACCTGCACTAAAATTGTTATATAATGAGAACAAGCCCTATGTGAACAGAGTATGTAAACAGCTATATAACTAAACAAATAAAAATGCCCTATGCCAAATCTGGTGACTTAAAATTTGAAATATTGCATTTACAGAAAATAAGTTTGCATTATTGCAATAGGTAGGTAGTAAAATGTCAAGAGGATATGATGTCACAACCTGAGACCTGAAGGCCTGGACAGCAACGAGGAGCAGTCTGCCTCTTGGAAAGAACAAAAAGAAAGAAAAAGGAGAGCTATAAAAAACTCTGTCTTATATTATACTAATTATAGAATCATAAAATATCATAGCTTAGAAGAGACTGCAGAACGTGAGATCTACTCCTTCTCTCCCACTTCTTCATCAACAAATGTGTTACCTATATGGCAACTTTGAGGAACCCAGGTCTCCAAAAATGCACAAAACTACTGACCTGGGCCACCTTGCATATTTTACAGATAAAGAAATTACAGGCCTATGAAGTTAAAAAAAAAAAAAAAATCAACCCAAGATGCTATTTTCAGCAAAAATACACTTCAGGAATGAAGGAAAAAAAAGACATTTTCAGATAAAAGAAAACTAAGAGAATTCATTTACCTGCAAAACCACACTACAAAAATGGTAGAGTTCTTCAGCTTGAAAGGAAATTCACAAGATGGAAATTCAAAACATGAAAAATAGTAATGTGGGTAAATATAAGAGAAAATTTTACCCTCTCTTAAAACTTTAAAGAACATGTGATTGTCTATGGCAAAAATTATAACACTGTATTGTGCAGTTTATAACATATGTAGATACAATACAAATAACATGTAAGCTGTATGGTTATAAATGACAAGGGAAGAGAGTATCCAACTACATATACAGTCTCAAGGTTCTTACACTTTACAAGTGTTACATTATTAACTCTAAGTAGACTGCAAAAAGGTAAGAATGCATGTTGCGATCCCTAGAAGAACCATAAAAATAATGTGAAAAGGAATTGCTTAAAAAGTCAATAAATAAATTAAAATAGAATTCTTAAAAAAATTAACAGTCAACCCAAAAGAAAGTAGGATAGGAAGAATAGAGTAATAGCAAAACAAACACAGATGGGACAAACAGAAAACAAATGATAAAACAGTATACCTTAACATTTCACCATGCCATAAATCTAAGCACACTAATAAATTGGATAAACATTCCAATTAAAAGGGAGAGAATTTCACACCAGACAAAATAAACAAGATCCCAACATACGCTCTCTATAAGAGATACACATAAAGATATAAAATATCTAAACAAAATTAACAACCACCTTAACCTAATAAACATTTATAGAACATTGCAGACAAATGCAGAATGCACATTCTTTTCAAGCGCAAATGGTATATGCACCAAAACAGACCATTTAGATGAACTATAGAAAGTCTCAATAAATCTGGGGGGGGAAAAGAAAGGAAAGCTTACAGAGCGTGTTTCTGACCACAATGGAATTAAATTTGGAACCAAAAATAATCTATCAAGAAAAACAAATATGTGGAAACTATAACAACACTCATAAATAAGCCATAGTTCAAAGAAGAAATCAAAAAGAAAAAATTTTTGAAATGTTTCCAACTGAATGAAATACAATATATTAAAATCTATGGAATAAAGCTAAGGCAGTACTTAAGAGGAACATTTACAGCTGTTTATATATGAAAGGAAAAAGAAACGAAAACAATGATGTTTATATATGAAAGGAAAAAGAAAGAAAAACAATGACACCCAGCTAACCCTTAAGAAGGTGGGGGGAGGGGAGTAAAGCAAACTCAAAGTAAGCAGATGGAAGGAAATAAACAACGAGAATTAGTAAATTAGAAAACAGAGAAACAATAGAGAAAATTAAAATCTTTTCTTTGAAAAGATTTAACAAAACAAAGATGGGACTGACACCACCTTTAAAATTTACCGTGAAGTCACTGCAAGAGAAGAGAAAGTCTAGAGATAAGAATCATCTGAGTTTCAACAAAAACTCCAAAGTAATTCACTGGTAAAGAAAAGTCTTCAGTAAATTATACTGGGACAAGCAGATATCCGTGTAAAAAGATAATGAAGCCCAACCCCTATGCACATCATAACCTCAAAATAATCTGAGATGGCTCACAGACCTAAGCATAAAAGCTAAAGCTTCTAGGTGAAAGGAACAGGACACAGAAAGTAACAGCCATTAAAAAAAATAATAATATATAGAGAAATTAGACTTCACCAAAACCAAAAACTTCCACGCAGCAAAAATCGCCATTAATAAAATGAATAGGGAAGCTGCAGGCTGGGGGTGGGGATGGGGGTATATTCACAAAACATATCTGACAAAAGACTCAATTCTGGGATATAGAAATAATTATAAAGAATAACTTTTTTGACCCAAAAAAAAAAAAAACTGGCAAAGGATTTGAACATTTTGCAAAGGAAGATATACAAATGGCCAATTAGCACATGAAGAAGTGTTTAACACCCCAAAATCATCACAGAAATGCAAATTAAAACCAAAATGAGATAATAACAGTACACATCCAACAGAATAGCTAAAATTAAAATACTGGCAACGAAGCCTCAAATGTTGCTGGTGAAAGTATAAAAATGGTATAACCACTTTAGAAAACAATCTAACAGTTTCACAATATTATAACTCATCATGATGCAAATGAATAGACAACTGTGGTATATTCATGCATGGAATTACTTATAACAGATCTATGGGGAAAGCTTCCAGTGTGAAGGGCTAATATAAAAATAAATAGAAACAGAAAAAAAAAAAAAAACTAAGACACTTAGAAGACAGCATTATGAAGCAACGCCACAAGAATAAAAAAACTTAGCAAATAAAAAGTTTTTATAAATTAGAATTATGATAGCTGAAAATAGTCAATAGGATTGGAAGACAAAGGAAATATCCCAGAACTCAAAAAAAAAGAACCAGAAAAATGGAAAAGGATAATTGATAATCAATTTAGTGCCATATGACCAATAAGATTTCCAGAAAAGTAGAGGAAGAAATCCTAAATTTAAGAAAGGAAGGAAGGAAGGGAGGGAGGGAGGGAGGGAGGGATGAAGGAAGGAAAGAATTCCTACAATGGAAAAAGGTGCAACTTTGTGTTGAAAAGGTCCAATGAATGAAGACACAATAAGGCACACCTCTTTCAAATTTAAAAATACCAGGGATAAATGGAAAATTCTAATATCTACTACAAAGAGAGGGAAAAAATCAGAAAAGAATGATACTGGTCTTAACAACACTGGAAGCTGGAGGACAATGACAGTACCTTCAAAATTCTGAAAGAAACGTTTTCAACTTAACTATATCCAGCCCAATTATAAATCAGAAGTGAGGACAGACCAATATATCTTCAGATATTTGGAATCACAAAAAAAATGACCACTTTGGGCAACTTTGCAGGAAATTTCTGAAGGATGTACTTCATCAAAGTAAGGGTAAAGCAAGAAAAACGTAAGTTCTAATAAAACAGAAAAGCAAAGGAAATTCCTAGAATGATAGCAAAGACAAGTCCAGAACAGCTGTGTGGCAGGCACAGAGGAAAAACAGGTCCAATTTGGAGCAGGATGGAATACTGAGGGGGCGGGTAGGAAAGATAAATCATCTGATAGGTGTGATGTGTGGAAACTGTACAGAGAGCTTTTGGATGGCACGAAATGACTTAGCCAAATGTACAAAGAAAACTAAGGCAATGAGATATGATTATGTACTCTAGGGGGAAAAAAGCTGTAGAAAAAAGGGAAACATAATTACAGCACATTGTGGCTCAGTAGTAACAAAACTTTATAGTCACAAAAATGAAAAGATAGAGTGTGGATTAAGCCAAAATACTATACTGGGATAAAAAATATGTTATATGTTGATTATATCTCAATTCTTAAAAAAAAAATTACAATGTTTAAAATTTCCACATACGTATATTATCCAGAAATGTGGAAGTATATGTTGGGAAAAAAGTTAAGAGATTAAAGAGATCTGACAAACACACATCATTTTCAGACTTTAGCATTATATAACTTTTTAAAAAGAATATGTATGTGTTACTTCGATATAAAATTTTTATGTTTGAAAAACAAAACAAAAAATTGAACAAAAGCTTTTGTATTGGGGATATAACAGCGAATAAGACAAAGTTCATGCCTCAAAGAGTTTATTTCTATTGAAACAGACAACAAGTAAACAAATAAACTTATATGATTACAGGTAGTGATAAACGTTACTCAGAAAAACAAAGGGTTAAGACATAGAGACTGAATGTTGGGGAGGTAAGAGTGGTCAAGGAAGGAAAGGGCTCTCTGAGGAGTGACATTTGATCAGAAGTCTGAACCATTTGAAGGTATGAATAAAGCGGGTTCTGGAAAACAGGGAGCAGACAGTGGTAAGTTTAAGTTTGGTGTGTTTGAAACTAGCAAAAAGAACAGAATTAAGAGCAGAATACTAACAGGAGACATCAGATGTAAGCCATCAGAAGTGAAGAACAATAACGATGACATACAAATTGGATATCAGTGCTCAAAATGATACCATGAAATTCACCAATGAGAAAGAAATAATGAGATAATGAAATTAAGTTAAAATGTCATTGTTTTTGGTTCTGAAAATGAACTACAATTAAAATCATATTCCATTCATTCTTAATTCTGGATAAAACAAGAAATAACTGACAGAAAAAGACCAAGGTCTGTGAAAGTTTAAAAAGAAGTTTAAAAAAAAGGAACGCTCAACTTCTGAGGTGAATCTAAAGATAGATATACACGTATGTATTTTATATAGGCATAACCTCATTTTATTGCACTTTGCAGATATTTCGTTTTTTACAAATTGAAGGTTTGTGGCAACCCTGTGCTATCAGATGACAGCAATTTTTAGCAATAAAGTATTTTTAAATTAAGATATGTACATTGTTTTTTAGACATAATGCTATTGCACATTTAATAGACTGCAGTATAGCCTAAACATAACGTTTATATGCACTGGGAAACCAAAAAAATGGTGTGACTTGCTTTATTGCAATATTCGCTTTATTTTGGTAGTCTGGAACCGAACCCACAGTATCTCTGAGGTATGCCTGTACAACACACATAAACAAACACAAAGATATATACAATAATATCTGCAAAGATAATCAGATTTGAAATTATTTCCTTCAATTGATAAGTGCATTGAAGTAATCAGTCTTCTAGCTTAAAATCAAGCAATACAAAATCACAGAGACTAAGAACGTAGTTCGTAACAGCTTTATTTAGACGATACATGCTTTAGTATACTTATTCCCAGAAAGGTATCAAATTTATGAGAAGATGCTTGGTGCTCTAAAATACTACAGGGAAAAAATGTTGGAAGAAAGATAAGGGAAAGGAGTATTTAAGGTAATATAAGCCATCGTCAACTCTGCCTGTACATTTGAGTCATCTTGGCATTGATGCCCAGGGCGCTCCACCCCATTCTGATTTAACTGATCTGAGGTGGGGCACTGGGCATACTATGTGACCAAGACTGAGTGATTTGAGTATCACTGGATTAGATGTGTCACAGTGGTAAAAATGGAAAATGCTGAGATTGTCAGGTGATACATATCGAAAGTAAAAATACAGGACTAAAGTATCAATCTGATCACATTATTCCCCTGCTTTAAAAACAACATACATGACCAAACTCTAATGGCTCAGCTCCCATGGCTTGCAGTTCAACGTCTTAGTCTACACACAAGGCCCTCTGTGATCTGGTTCTCCTAGCTACCTCTCCAACCTCATCTCCTCTGACTCCCCCACAGGCAAACTAAAATACAGCCAAACTAAACTATTTTCAGCTTCCCTCAATGCACCAAACTATTTCATTCCTCTCCCATTTGCGTATTAGTCCTTCTGCCTAGAATAACATAGCATGCCTTGTAAACACCTACTTACCGCTAAAGTTCAAGTATACCTTTTTTTGTAAAGTCTTCCAGGAACCACCTGAGAAAAAATCAATCACTTCCTTCTTGTTGACCATCACCATGCTTTTATACATACCTGTGAAATAATTTACCATGCTGCATCTTTTTTTCCCCAATCCGTCTCATTTACTGATTCTTGAGTACTTTGAGAGCAAGTAACTATGTAACTTTTCTGTATTGTAACCTTTGCCGTCTGCTAGGCCTAACTCTGATGACTGGGTTAAGGCCTATGACTAAATGTTAGTTGCATGAATAAATGGGAATAAAATGACAGAATAACCACTATGTAGTTCTAAATTTTCAACAAGGAAGTTAAAGGGAAAGAAAAATTCTAAACAGTAATGGGGATTTACGAGGACTAAACAATTATGTGACTACAAAAGTAGCCCATGAATGTCTTTCATCATCTGCCGAATTTTCCCTCTACATCCTTCATTCCCTTCTAGTCTGATTAAGAAAGACTAAAAAAAAAAAAACAAAAAGATAAACAACAGTAATAAAACAGAGAGGAGAGAAAAGGGAATGGGACAAGTTACACAGGGAGAACCAACGACTTTGGTAATGTTTTATTTCTTAAACTATGGGAAAAGATAAGCAGGTGATTATTAATCTTTATACTTTTAAACATGTCTTAAAAAGCTGCTTTACATAGTAAATTCATGTAACAAGGATTAGAAAATATAAGCTACTGAAAAAAATGTGTTAAATTTATGGATAATATCTATATGGAGTTAAACTCTGGCCACTTTGAAATCACTTGATAAGTGCTATCTGCAGTAATTTCGTTTATACACACACATGTATATGCGTATACATGTATATGCGTATGCATATATCTATCTTTATTAACTTGTAACCTTGAAAAAGGCTATTTTAGTATTCTTATCGACCTACGGAACAAGTGACTAAAACCATTTCATTCTGTTCATAACTTCTTAAATCCAGAGAAAAAATACCGCATTAGCAGTAAAAAATTGGTATCATCATAAAACACTGGCTTTTATTACGCCCGGGTATTAAATGCAAAATGAAACTATTTGAGTTTTAAAACTGGTTTCAGTTTCTGAGAAAACACTCCGTTAAAAGAATGACTAAAACTTTACCTATTCCCGGCCCTTTCTGTCTGGGTATTTTCTCTCTTCAGAAGCCATCACATCTCATTCACTCTGACTCAGAACAGGTTTTACAACTTCTTGGCCCTTTGGACTTGCAACTTTTAGACGTCTCTGAACCAGTTCTAGACTAATTACGGATACGCAATATCCTACATAGAAACAAAAGCATTTCGTTTTCCAACATCGAAGAAAGGAATAAAGGGTTTAGGACGAAGATTTCCAGAAACCGGTGTATCTCAATAGGACAACTCATTCCCGAGTCCTGGAAAGCAGGCGAAATCAGAGAGAACGTGAAGGCGCACTGGCTTAAAGAGCAGGGCGCAAAACAAAAAAGCATTAGTAATTAAAAAAAAAAAAAAGTTGATTGCTTTCTGGGTGGACACTTATCCTGGGGCAAGACTTAGGATGCTTAATAGAGATGGAAAAGGCCCTCCAAGTGCCTCCGGGTATCATTAGGTGGTTTCCGCTTTCCTTCGCTAAAATCCCCAAATTCTTGGTTTGGATCCAGGGACACCAAATGCCCCCTTTTCTGACATTCCATTTCTCCCAACCATCACGTTGCACCTTCTTCCAGCCTAAAATAGTGAGTTTCTACCCACCTCCTCGACTAAGTCACTTCTCTGAGTCTCAGAACGTTTGTGTCCACCTAGAAACCTGTCTCCCCTCGGCTGTCCCCTTCGGGGGCTAGACCCTCTGCCTCGGATTCGAGCCGTTGCGCAGCTCCATCCTTCTCACCTTGGTTACAGAAGAGGCTCCACAGTTTAGCGAAGATCAGCCCCATCATGAGCACCTGGGCGGGCCACGGGGTTCCCTCAGCAGCAGGTGCCGCTGCGCCGGGCCCCCCACCGCGGCGCTGGCCGTGGGGAACCAAGGAGAAACCGACTGGGACCACGCGGCGACAGCACTGGTTGGCGGAGAAGCCGCGATCGGCCGCTCAGCTACCCGTCAGAAAACGCCGTGCCGAGTCCCTGCCCGAGAGTCCTTTGTTCGAGTCCACTGAGCCCAACGCCGACCCGTAGTCCCTTCGGTCTGAACCCACCTACCCACCAGAGCCTCAACCAGCCCCAAGCCCCGCCTCCGCTCCGCCTCCCCTCCCGATCCCAGGACCACCCATCTCCGGAAGGACGGCGCCGGAAGTCGGCGCGCTTACGTCAGCCCACTCCTTCGAAGTGGCGTTTCCTCAGTTTTACTTCCGGTGGGCGGGCTCCGAGGTGCCAGAGGGGTGGAGGCCGGGGGTGTGCGTGGGAGTCGCGGAGTTTCCCTGGGTGAGCGTTTCTTCCCTTGTCCTGTTTAGAAGCGGTTGCTGGTTCCCTTTCTTGAGTTTCTGCTGTCTAGCTGGTGCATCCCTGGCCCCTAAACCTGGAGACAGACTGCAGTTATTCTGAGCAGCCGCCGTTTGCTGCATTTTTGCTACACAGAAGTGGGGGGTGTTTTTTCTCAACTATCACCCAGTTCAGGCTGGCGAGCAGGCTTGGGGTTCTGCCGTGATTCTTAGTTCTGGATAGAATTGATTGCGAGACGATCCATGGAATGCCAGTAGCCACAGAGTTCAGCTATGTGATTAAATTAAGGTCCCCCAATTTTGCTGTTATTCGGTATTTTCTTGGATTCCTCAGTCCACAAAATAAGAAAACGTATTTTGTGAAGTGTTGGTTGGAAATAACTTCCTTTAATTAAAATGGTATTCTAGGAATCGCTCTTTCCAGTTCAACAAAATAGAAGAAAAAGCTACAAAGTGCAAAACAGAAACTGAAATTTCAACGAAAAAATTTGAACAATTTGGGAATTTAAAAATGCATATATATAATATTTAGTAAGAACTATTGTAAACTAATTTCAGAAAATTCTTGGAATAACTGGCTGCACCTGGAATTGAATTCAATTTATTACTCAGTTAACTAAGAAGTCTGCTTATATATAAGACAATTTGCTGCATAATAGTTTCATTTCCATTTTCTTTTCCGTGGTTAGGGTCTAACAAATTTAAAAGCTTCACAGACTAGGATGAAACCTAACAAATTCCCCTGAAACCAGTTGAAGGAGAGAAATTAATTGAAAAGACTATGGACGTAAGTCAAGTGGTAGATTTGAACCCTGGCAGCGTGGGCTTTTAACACACCAATAGTTTCGTTACCTGTACAAGTAAAAGTGTATGACTTATGATGTCTTCCCGGTGTTATGGTTCAAAAACCCTTTAAGACTTATACGTAAGGCAGTGTGCTTCAACATTCTGATATTAAACATTCTGATACTAAAGGCAAGTATGTACTAAGCCTATGAAAATTAACATTCATGACCATGAATTGGCCCATTATATTTATGGGCCAATTATATATATTATATATATAAATTAAATGATTTTGTGTTTGTGTAAATAGAGGCTTAAAGGGACATTTCTAGTCCTAGTTTCAAGAAAAAAAAAGTCAAACAACTAGGGAATGAAAAAATTTTGAAAAGTACGTATATCTAATATTCCTCAGAATGAACTATTACAAACTATAGATAAAACTTCGAAGAACTGGCTACAGCTGGAATTGAATTCAATTTATTACTCAATTAACTAAGAAACATTGCGTGCATGCATAGAATGTTCACTGTGACTTTAGAATTCTCCATGAGTCTTTTCATGTTTCTGCATATCTTCTGATACCTTTTTGTTCTGGACTATCTTTTCAAGGATATCTGTATAGCAAATAGTTTTGAGAAATTTAGCCTCTCTCTCTGGGGCAGAGGACGGATTTATTGGCTGATCATGATAACAAAGGCAATGTCTCCCACCTGAAAAAGGATGAGAAGGTTTGCTAGCAGCGTTTTCAGAAAAGATTAGGGATAGGGTGGAGGGAAGCTCATGGGTGGGGCCGTGAGCTGCGTGGGTTTAGTCACTCTACCCCATGGCTCATGGAAAGGTGTGAGACTAGGGCCAAAATCGGCCCCAACAGGGCCCTCCTTGAGCTTCAGGGAGGTGAGTTCCCAGAGGGGTGGGGGGGAAGATCGGAGTTTCCTAAACAGGGTTCCTCTCAAGGCACCTAACTCACTGAGTGTACAGGCATCAGCTGGCCACTGTTGCTTTGCTCTACAGGAGTCAGGGCTTCGGGAACCAGCACAAATGTTGTTACTCTGGCTGCTGCTATTGCTGTGATTAATAAACTGTTCTTTGTCTCTGGCCCAGGAGTCTCATATCTTCTGCCAGTGTCTATGATACTGTGGTAGGCTGACTTGTTTTCTAACAAATAAGGAAAACTGTAGACCCTTCACAGTTCTTGACAGTTTCAGTGACGAAGATGGAATACTGACACATCATGGCTTCCTGGAACAGGAAATACAAGAGAGCCTCTCCACAGTCCATTTAGTTCACTTAACATGATTTGAGGGAAGTCCTTGGATTTAATAACAGCCATATTATTCAATCCAGCAATAAGTAATCCTCCACTCCATTCTCTGTCACTGAGGAGGAATTAGGGAGATGGCTGCAGGCTGAGTACTGGGAGGCAGGTTCATGACTTGATTCTTGTTATCTCTCCTTGGGGTGAGGGCTAGAGGGTCGATCTGATGGTCAGCCTCACACCCATCCTATGATAACAACCAATGCTAAGATCCACCCTGGGTTAGAGGAAAGTTCTGATCCTTTCATACAACAATTACAGAGACACTCACCAATGCCAAATGCAAAAAGAGGGAAATTTATGTCTGCTATGGGCAGAAATCTTGCAAATCTATAGAACTTTGGCTGGTTAGCTTGGGAGATAAGGGGAAGGCACACATATTTGTTAAGGAGGGATGGGAATAGCTTGGCCCTCTTAAGCTCAACTTCTCCTGAATTCTATCAAGCCAATCTTATATCCTTTCAGAGATGACAGTAAAAAGTCAGAGTTTTCTTGAAGTGGGTTTTGACCATAAAGGCACTCTCTGGCCCTCTTAGTTAAAGTTCCTGAGATAGAGAAAATCACATGGGAAATCACAGATGAAGCACTGTACAGCATTTGGGCACTTATTGCCCTGCGTTGCATTTATACTCTCCCCTGTACTGGCCCCCACAGGCTGAAAGATGGGGATATAATGGGTCTTTATAAGTTTTATGAAAATCCTCTTGTCCCTCTTGCTCCTGACTGATTCTTCCAGATGAAAAGTTTGGGTGAAAGTAAAGGATTATTGGAAAGAAATATCAATAGTTTTTGTTCCTGGAATGGGACACATTTATTTTGTGGCAATGGAAGGATAGAAAAAACAAGCACCTGGGGAGGGAGCACCTTAAACACTGGGAAGTACAGGGAAATGAAGGGACATTCATATTCTTTTGTCTTTTAGAACAGCTCCAAGACTCTTCCTCACAGAGGAAAATGCTTTAGTGCAGCTCTCCCAAACTATTGCAAGATCCTTGAATTTAACTGACTCCTGGGTTGCTATCTGATACACAGATTTGATTGCAGTTTGATTGCTATTCTCTTAATAGTACTTCTCTGTATTGGAAATAGCAGCAAATGGCCCCAGCTTCTTCACCTCCCATGGGTATCTTTAAAATTCCATTTTAGCTCCTTTTTATTTTTGAGTCACTGGCTACAACTCTTTTCTGTTTTATTTTATGGTTCACTTTAGGTTTTAGAGTATACATCTTTAACTTATTACATGTATTAGTTTCTTATGACTTCTGTTACAAACTATTACTTGGTGGCTTAAAACAAAATAAATACTCTCATGAAATGTGAAATATTTCATTGGGCTAAAGTCAAAGTGTTGGCAGGGTTACACTCCCTCCAGAAGCTCTAGAAGGGAATTTGCTTCTTTCCTCTTCCAGTTCCTGGTGGCTGCTGACATTCCTTGACTTATGACCACGTCACTCGCGTCTTTTGCCTCCCTGGTAATACTGCATTCTCTTTTTCTATGTCACATCTCCCTCTGCCTCTTTTTTTTTTTTCTGGCTGTGCCATGCAGGATCTTAGTTCCCTGAACAGGGATCAAACCCGTGCCCCCTACAGTGGAAGCGTGGAGTCTTAACCACTGGACAGCCAGGGAAGTCCCCCTCTGCCTCTTTCTTATAAGGACACTTGTGGCGCCCAGATTATCTCAGATAATCTCCTCATATCAAAATCCTTAATCACATCTGCTGAGTCTTTGCCGTAAAAGGTAATGAATGTTCACAGGCTCTAGAGTTTAAGACCTTTTATCTTTGGGGGCCATTATCCAGCCTACATCACAGACTGCTTTCAAGTGGTATTATAACAGTTCACATATAGAATAAGAACTTTACAGTGTTATATTTCCATTTCTCCCAATTGGCTTTTGTGCTATTATTATTATACATTTTACTTTCACCTATGTTCTAAATTCTTCATCACATTGTTACTGATTTTTCTTTAAACAATTACCTTTGAGGATTTAAATAAGAAAAATATCTTTATGTTTACTCATGTAGTTTCCATTTTTAGTGCTCTTCAATTCTTTGACAGATCTAGATTTGCAACTGGTATCGTTCTCCTTCTGGTTGAAAGACTTCCTTCAATATTTATTTAGTGCAGGTATGCTGTTGATTAATTCTTTCAGCTTTTGTGTGTCTGACAAATTCTCTGTTTCACCTTGTTTTTTGAAAGATAATTATTCTGGCTAAAGAATTCTAGATTAACCATTTTTTTCTTTCAGTACTTTAATAATGTTGCTCTGTCATCTCCAGTATTGCATTTTATAAATTTTGAGGGAATTTCCTTGCAGTCCAGTGGTTAGTACTCCGCGCTCTCACTGCTGGGGCTTGGGTTCGATCCCTGGTCTGGGAACTAAGATCCCATAAGACATGGGGCAAGGCCAAAAAAGTAAATAAATAAATAAAGTTTTGATACATTTATATATTGTAACATAATTGCCACTGTGGCAATATTTAGCACCTCTATCACGTTACATAATCATAATACAATATTATTGTCTGTATTCATTATACTTTGCATTAGATCTCTATGGCTTATCTACTACTAAGTTTGTACCCTTAAACAACATCAAACTATTCCCCTATCCTCTGGTAACCATGATTTTACTGTTTTTTTAAAAGTTTGACTTGTTTAGATTCTATATGTAAATGATACCATACAATACTTGTCTTTGTCTATCTGGCTTATCTCACTTAGCATAATGTTGTCTTGTACTGTTTTGGACAAAAACTCTGTTGTCATCTTTGTCTTTGTTACTTTATCTTTGTAATGTGCCTTTTTATCCTTATGGTTTATTTAAAGATTTTCCTTTTTTCAATGCTTTTAAGCAATTTGATTATGATGTGTCTTGTTTCCTTCATGTTTCCTGTGCTTGGTGTTCATTGAGCTTCTCAGATCTGTGGAGTTATACATTTCATCATACTTAGAAAAATAGTTAGGAACCCATATGCATGTATATTACATCATTTGAAGTTGTTCTGTGGCTCACAGAAATCCTGAATTTTTTTTTTCCCCGCACAGAATCTTTTCTGTATCTTTCTTTCTGGGTGGTTTATCTTGCTATTAGGTTCATGAATCTTTTCTTCTGTGATTGCTAACTTACTGTTTCTCTTAGCCAGTGCATTTTTTCTTCTCAGACATTGTAATCTTCATTTCTGGAAAGTTGATTTGAGTGCTTTCATATCTTCTATCTCCCCACTTAACATGTTCAATCTTTCCCCTAGATTCTTGAATATATGGAATACAGTTGTAATAATTATTTTGTCCTGTCTACCAGTGCTATCATCTGTC
Organism: Balaenoptera borealis; assembly: GCF_965194805.1. Taxonomy (NCBI): domain Eukaryota; kingdom Metazoa; phylum Chordata; class Mammalia; order Artiodactyla; family Balaenopteridae; genus Balaenoptera; species Balaenoptera borealis. The sequence continues at coordinate 168,756,089 of NC_138866.1, read as the reverse complement.
ATGACTGGGGTCATTTTGACTGATTGATTTTTAGCCCGTTACATTAGTATATCGTATTTTCCTCTTTCTTTGCATGATTTACAACATTTTGTTTTTTGGTTGTGCTGCACAGCATGTGGGATCTTACTTCCCAGACCAGGGATCGAACCTGTGCCCCCTGCAGTGGAAGTGCAGAGTCCTAACCACTGGACTGCCAGGGAATTCCCCTGCAACTTTTGATTGGATACTTGACAGTGTGATTTTTACCTTGTTGGGTGCTGGATGTTTTGATATGCGTATAAATATTCTTGAGCTCTGTTCTGGGTCTCAGTCAAGTTATTGGAAATGTTTGATTCTTTCAGGTATTACTTTGAAGATTCATTTGTCAGGTCCAGAGAAGTGTTTAGTGTAAGACTAGTTTTGACCACCTCCTGTGGCAAAATCCTTGTGAGTACTTAGGGAGTACCCATAAATTATAAAGCTTTTCACTCTAGCCGGTGAGAATATAAAATATTTCCAGGTCTTTGTGACCTGTGAGTATTGTACCCTTTGATGCTTTTAGGTGGCTCTTTCCCTAGCCTAGCATGTATGTGCCCATACATGCATATGGTGACATTAATCCGCTGTGGACTTGAAGGGGGTCCCTCTGAGAATTAATGGAGCTCTCTCACTCTTTTTCAATCTCTTCTTTAGTATTCCCTCCTCTTAACTCAAATTTCCTTGGCCTTACTGGACATCTTTTCTTCAACTCAGGGAGACTTCTGGGGTCTCCCTGGGTTCCCCCCTCTTTGCATTATGATTTGGAAACTCCTCTCTTCAGGAAGTAAGTTTAGGAAATCACAGGGCTCATCTTGTTTGTTTCCTGTTACCCAGGGATCACTGTCATTAATTGCCTGATAGCCAATATCTTGAAATTCATTGTTTCTTATATTTTGTCTGATTTTTCAGTTGGTCAGCTAGGAGGATGAACCCAGTCCCTGTCACACCAGTTTGCTGGAAGCAGAAATCTTCCTATTATCCCTTGAAGAATAATGTAAGTGGTACATGCTCATGATACATGGTATTTAACATATGTACCTGAATCACTTTGTTTTACACCAGAAATTAACACATTGTAAATCAACTATAGTTCGACAACAACAAAATATTTAATAGTCTAAAAAAAAAAAATTTGACTCCACAACACCTCGCAGTGAAACATTTAGACGGTGGCAGAGGAGGGCCTGGGGCTCAGGTTTTGTCGGTGTAGCCCAAGCTCTTTACAGCACTAAACGGGACGTTATTTCTCGAGGCCAAAAGCCTGTAAGCATCTCCGCGTGTGAAGCGTCTGGAAGGAATCGCACAGGAGACCGACGGCGCGGTGGACACACGCAGGCTCTCGAACACGCCGCCGTTGCCGGAAGCCCTCGCCCCTTTCCCCGCCCGCGTGGGATGGGCGGCTCGCGCCCGCGGCGTCTGACGTAGGACGTCGGCGTCGTGACGTGACGTCAACGGCCGCCCGGCGGCTGGCGTCTTAGCCTCGCTGCGGCCGCCCGGGGACGCTAAAGCCCGGCGTTTCCGGGCAGCGCAAATGTCCGTTTGTAAAACAGCAGGGCTGGAGTCTGCAGGATTAAGGAAGCCTGGGAGGCGCAGAATTTCCAGCGTTTTCACCTTAGAGCCAGCCTCGCCAGGGCCAAACCACCGAGTAGCCTGACTGCCAGCAGCCTCGGCAGGTATACCGAGTGGTGGGGGACTTCCCTTGTCAGCTGTGGGCGTGTTCACTAGATTCCCTGGCCGAAGCATCCTTGCTTCTCTCTTCATTTCCCCCCCCGCGTGACTGCCTCAGCTGTGGCTGAGCTGCTTGTCTTGATGGAGAATTTAAGGACTGTAAACCCTATGCCTCCCACCCCCATAGTTTTGTATAATGTGTCGTTAAAGGGCTTGAAATGGATATCAAGCTAATCCTTGAAGGGAAACCAGAAAACGTTTGTCTTCGTGGTGGAAAGTGACTGATAAACTTGGGTAATTTTATGGTGATAGAGTATCCACCTCCTGGCATTGTTAGGAGAGTTAAATGGAGCAAAAGTGTAAAATCCTTAAGTATTTTTTTATAAGTGTTCACTGCAGGTAACTTTTTTTTTTCTTAAAGTTTCTGTGAACTTTCATGGATCCATTTATTAGGCCGTTTTCTAGCACCTGGTGAGTGCCCCATCCTTTTCTGCTGGTTTCTTGAGGTAGCCCACATCTCTGCCTTCCTGTCTGCTACCTTAGGTAAAGTTTCCCTGTTCCTGTCTAAAGTGCGTTGGACCCATTCGTGCCTTAAAACCCATTTCTTCTTGTTTACTCAAGGGTATCATCACAGCAACTCCCTCTCTCCCAGTCATACTTTTTGCTTTCTACTGAATCATTTCCATCAGCAAATTAGTTTCCTAGGGCTGCTGTAATAACGTGCCACAAAAAGGGTGGCCTAAAACGATTTATTGTGAGAGAAATTTATTCTCTAACAATTCTGGAGGCTAGGAATCTGAAATCAAGGTGTTGGCGGGGCTGTGCTCCCCCTGAAGGTTTTTCCTGGCTTCTGGTGGGTACTGGCAATCCTTAACATTCCTTGGCTTGCAGCTGCACCCCTCCAATCTCTGCCCTTATCATTTCGTGGCCTTCCCTGTATGTGTACAAGTGTCATCACATGGCTTTCTTATAATGACGCCAGTCATTGGATTTAGGGCCCACCCTATTCCAATATGACGTCATTTTAACTTGATCACATCTGCAAAGACTGTATTTTCAAATACGGTCATATTCCCAGGTACCAGGGGTTCGGACTTGAACATATCTATTTGGGGGACACAGTTCAACCCACAACAGTGGGACTAGTCTATGTGTGGAGCACTGCAGACAACAGAGAGCCAATGCTATTCTATCTTAATTTTGCCAGTCTATCAGACAATTCCCATGGGAGGAGGCATTGTTCTGAGTCTTAATCAGCTTTGGAAAGAGAGAAGTAGGAGAATGAAAGCTTAATAAGTCCTACCCAGTCTATACTTCCTTATTCTAGCATGACATTGGTGCTGCCCCAGTATTACTTTGCTGATACCCTGGGATCAGCAAATAATAGGCTATTACTGTCTATGGAAATAATGGTATATATAAAGGGCCTATATTAGCTCAAGAATGGGGGGGAAAGGTAAAAATAAAATTTTAAAGTTTTCTAAATACGTTCTTTCACTGCTGCCACTGTCTTCTTCCCTCCCTGCAGCTCCTGTCCTGAATGCCCACACATAAATCACACCTCTAGGGGTTTCTCACAGGTTTTTTTTTTTTTTTCTTTGTTGTTAGGAATGTTTCCCTCTCCATTTTGTAATTTCTCCAGAGTTGATTTTGGGATTCACCATCTTCATGGCAATTGATAGTCTGGCTATCATTTTTTTTTCTTTTTTAAAATTTTTATTTTATATTGAAGTATAGTTGATTTACAATGTTGTGTTAGTTTCAGGTGTACACCAGAGTGATTCAGTTTTATGTATATATATCTATTCTTTTTCAAATTCTTTTCCCATTTAGGTTATTACAGAATATTGAGTAGAGTTCCCTTTGCTATACAGTAGGTTCTTGTTGGCTGTCTATTTTACTTATTCATTTATTTTGGCTGTGCTGGGGCTTAGTTGCCGCATGCGGGATCTTTAGTTGTGGCATGCGGACTTCTTTGTGGTATGCAAACTCTTAGTTGCGGCATGCATGTGGGATCTAGTTCCCCCACCAGGGATCGAACCCAGGCCCCCTGCATTAGGAGCATGGAGTCTTACGCACTGGACCACCAGGGAAGTCCCTGGTTATCTATTTTAAATATAGTAGTGTGTATATGTCAATCCCAAGCTCCCAATTTATCTACACCCCCCCCCCCCCGCCCACCTTTCCCCTTTGGTAACCATAAGTTTGTTTTCTAAGTCTAGGAGTCTGTTTCCGTCTTGTAAATAAGTTCATTTGTATCATTTTTTAAATAATAGATTCCCCATATAAGCGATATCATATGATATTTGTCCTTCTCTGTCTGACTTGCTTCACTTAGTATGATAATCTCCAGGTCCATCCACGTTGCTGCAATGGCATTATTTCATTCTTTTTAATCTGCCATCATTTTTAATCTGAAATCTTAATGTTTTATTTACAGGGAGGAATAAAATTTTTTCATCTATAATTCAGAAGCTAAGTAAATAACAAAATGAAGCCAGTAAAGCATCTGTTGGCATCTAGTAGTAAATTGGCAAATGTTCCAGAATTAACGTATAAAAAAGGAGTATTTAATTCACCATTGTCGCCTAAACCAAAAGAAAAACATAGTACAAAATTAGTACGTGATAAACTTGAACCAGTGGTCTTAAGATCTCCACCAACAGGGGAATCCATCATAAGGTATGCTTTGCCCATTCCATCAAGTAAGACAAAGGAGTTAATAGCAGAAGATGAATTGATCAGGAAAATTACCAAACATCTGAAGATGGTAAGATACTTGTTGGTGCCTGGGTTGGGGGTTCCCATGACCATCGTCAGGTTTAGTGATTTCCTTCGAGGACTCACTGGACTCAGTATATAGTCATATTGATGGCCAAGATACATTATAGTGAAAGGATTAAAAGCAAAATCAGCAAAAGGAAAAGGCACATGGGGTGAAGTCTCGAGGAAACCAGGTGCAAGTTTCCAAGATTTCTTTCCCTTTAGAGTCACACAGGACATGCTTAATTCCTTCAACAACAAATTGTTACAGCACATGTGAAACGTCTGCCAGAGGAGCTCACTAGAGAGTCAGTGCCCAGGGTTTTATTGGAGGTTGGTCACCTAGGTACTCTCTGCCTAGCATGTCCCAAAATTCCAGACTCCCTGAAGGAAAGCAGGTGTTCAGCATAAATCATATAGTTGGTACAATGAGTTTAGGGACAGTGAGCCACTGTCATCAGTCAATGAATAGTGGGAATCCTCCTGAAATCCAAGTTCTGAGACACAAGCAGATCTTTCTAAGGATAGTATTTTCTAAGTCTCGTGCCTGCTCTGTTAGCTCTTCTCTGCACTTTAGAAACTCTAGCTCTTAGTGTAGGGGAAAAAAAATCTTCCTTTTTTCTGAGTTTCTTCCTTGCACAGTGATCCAGAATCGAGTTGTAAATGTACCAAATACCAAGGGAGAACAATGAGGAATAGCACAAATATACAAAAAAAATATAGTTCATCAAACTTCCAAAATACAAGTTTGCTCAAAGTTCAGGGGGTTAGCTCAGAGAATTTCCTTTAAAAATGTATTGCTTTCTGGTCTCCATCTCTCTATTTTCCCCACTCTCTTCAAAGAGGAAAGCCAAGTCAGTTAGATTTTGTGGAAAACTTTGGTGGTAAGTAGATTTGATGCTTCAGCTGTTCATAGACTCCCTTCAACACAGAAATGGAAGAGTCATAGGGCCTTTCTTCATTGCTAGGGAGGGATCAAGGCCTATTGCTCATACTCCTTCTTCAGGATGATATGAGGTGGGGCATGAGATGGAAAATTTAAGTTTATGGTACTGGTAGAAATAAGTCTTACTGCTAAAATGGTTCTGACATAGTTGATTAAATATCTTTTTAGATTTAATGCAATATTTTTACCCTATATAAGTACATAATTTGCTTTGATTTTCTCATAGGTTGTTTCTACTTTGGAAGAAACCTATGGATTTAGCATTCCAAATGGAGAAGAACCAGTTGTGAAGCCTGTACATGAAGGATTAACCTTTCCTGTAAGTATATGTAACGCTAATGTAGAGACATTAATGCTGAAAAGGGCTAAGATTTTCTTTTAGAGTCTGTATATGTTCTCAGAATGAATCCCCCATCCATGAAAATGATCCTCCTAGGAAACTTGAAAGTAGTGTACTGATTTTTCCATTCTCTGCCAACACTTATCTTAAAGTTTAATTAAGGCAAATCTATATATATTTTTATTACTAAAGTATTTATTGGATTTCAATTTTAAATTTGTTTCCATTCATTTGTATATGTTCTTAAACATTTTATTTATTTATTTTTATTATTATTTTTTATTCTTATTAGTCATCCATTTTATATACATCAGTGTATACATGTCAATCCCAATCTCCCAAATCTTCACACCACCACATATCTATATCTTGAGCCTACTTTTGATGCTAATGCATCTCTTGTTTAATATGTAAGCTTGTGGTTGGCTGTTGGTTTGCAATGTATATTCTTTATTGTGTTAAGAAAGTATTCTTCTATTTATGGTTTGCTAAATAAAAAACCCCCAACATTGAAGAGATTACTGAGTTTTTTTTTTTTTTTTAAATTGATGTAGTTTTTTTTTTTTTTTTTTTTTTTTTTAATTGGCTGTGTTGGGTCTTCGTTTCTGTGTGAGGGCTTTCTCTAGTTGCAGCGAGCAGGGGCCACTCTTCATCGCGGTGCGCGGGCCTCTCACTGTCGTGGCCTCTCTTGTTGCGGAGCACGGGCTCCAGACGCGCAGGCTCAGTAGGTGTGGCGCACGGGCTTAGTTGCTCCGCAGCATGTGGGATCTTCCCAGACCAGGGCTCGAACCCGTGTCCCCTGCATTGGCAGGCAGATTCTCAACCACTGCACCACCAGGGAAGCCCCCTGAGTTTTAATAAATGTCTTTGTTGTATATATTGAAATAATATAACTATTAAGGTGATTATGTGGTTCACCTTCAGTCTACTGATGAGACAAATTATTTTTACATATTTCTTAATAGTTGACTATACTTTAATACGCTGTACTCGTTGTTCATTATTCTTTTATTTTATAATTAGTTTTGTTAGTTAGGGATTGAGTTTGGCTTCATGTAATAAAATAACTATGTTGGGTCTTTCAAACCATGAACATAGTATGTTTCTCCATTTATTTGATTGATTTCATTGTCCTGTTTGATTTCTTTCTTCAGCATTCTGTAATTTTCATCATAAAGATCCTGTATATTGTTCTTCAGATTTATACATTAATATTTCATGTTTTTTGGAATGATTTTTAATGGCATTATATTTTTAATTTCAGTTTCCACCTGTTTGTTATTAGTATATAGAAATATGATTGATTTTCATGTGTTGATCTTACATCTTGCAACCTTGCTCAATGTACTTCTTTATTCTAGGAATCTTTCTGTAGATACTTTGGGGTTTTATACATAGACAATTATGTCATCTTCAAATAAGGACAGTTTTACTTCTTCTTGTCCAATCTGAATGTTTTAATTTCCTTGTCTCTCTCTTTCTCTTTTTTTTTCTTGGCTGTGCCATGTGGCATGTGGGATCTTAATTCCCTGACCAGGGGTCGAACCTGTGCCCTCTGCAATGGAAGCACAGATTCTTAACCACTGGATTGCCAGGGAAGTCCCCACATATCTTTTTGAATTAGAGTTTTCTCTGGATATATGCCCAGGAGTGGGATTGCCGGATCATATGGTAACTCTATTTTTAGTTTTTTGAGGAACATCCATACTGTTCTCCATGGTGGCTGCACCAATTTACATTTCCACCAACAAGGTAGGGGGGTTCCTTTTGCTCCACACCCTCGCCAGCATATATTATCTGTAGACTTTTTAATGATGGCCATTCTGACTAGTGTGAGGTGATATCTCATTATAGTTTTGATTTGTGTTTCTCTAATAATTAGCGATATTGAGAATCTTTTCATGTGCCTGTATGTTTTCTTTTTCATATGCCTATCTGTATGTCTTCTTTGGAGAAATGTCTATTTAGGTTTTCAGCCCATTTTTTGATTGGGTTGTTTGTTTTTCTGATATTAAGCCGCATGAGCTGTTTGTGAATTTTGGAAATTAATCCCTTGTTGGTAGCATCATTTTCAAATATTTTCTCCCAGTCTATAAGTTGTCTTTTTGTTTTGTTTATGGTTTCTTTTGCTGTGCAAAAGCTTTTAAGTTTAATTACGTCCCATTTGTTTAGTTTTGTTTTTGTTTCCTTTACTCTAGGAGAGGGATCCAAAAAAATATTGCTACGTTTTATGTCAAAGAGTGTTTTGCCTATGTTTTCCTCTAGAGTTTTATAGTGTCTGGCCTTACATTTAGGTCTTTAATCCATTTTGAGTTTATTTTTGTGTTATGGTGTTAGGGAGTGTTCTAATTTCATTCTTTCACATGTAGCTGTCCAGTTTTCCCAGCACCACTTATTGAAGAGGCTGTCTTTTCTCCATTGTATATTCTTGCCTCCTTTGTTGTAGATTATTTGACCATATGTGCTTGGGTTTATTTCTGAGCTTTCTGTCCTGTTCCATTAATCTATATGTCTCTTTTTGTGCCAGTACCATACTGTTTTGATTACTGTAGCTTTGTAGTATAGTCTGAAGTCAGGGAGAGTGATTTCTCAAGCTTCATTCTTCTTTCTCAGGATTGTTTTGGCTATTCGGGGTCTTTTGTGTTTCTATACAAATTTTTAAATTTTTTTGCTCTAGTTCTGTGAAGAATGGCATTGGTAATTTGATAGGAATTGCATTGAAAGCATAGATTGCCTTGGGTAGTATGGTCATTTTAACACTATTGAGTCTTCCAATCCAAGAACACAGTATATCTTTCCATCTGTTTGTGTCACCTTCAGTTTCTTTCATTAGCGTCTTATAGTCTTTGGAGTACAGGTCTTTTGTTTCCTTAGGTAGGTTTATTCCTAGGTACTTTATTTTATTTTTTGATGTGATGGGATTGTTTCCTTAATTTCTCTTTCTGATCTTTTGTTGTTAGTGTATACAAATGCGACAGGTTTCTGTATATTAATTTTGTATCCTGCAACTTTACTGAATTCATTGATGAGCTTCAGTAGTTTTCTAGTAGTGTCTTTAGGATTTTCTATGTATAGTATCATGTCATCTGAAAACAGTGACAGTTTTACTTCTTCTTTTCCAATTTGGATTCCTTTTCTTTTTCTTCTCTGAGTGCTGTGGCTAGAACTTCCAAAACTATGTTGAGTAAAAGTGACGAGGGTGGGCATTCTCACAGTTGAGTATAATGTTAGCTGTGGGTTTGTCATATATGACCTTTATTATGTTGAGGGTATGTTCCCTCTATTCCCACTTTCTAAAGAGTTTTTTTTTAATCATAAATGGATGTTGAATTTTACCAAAAGTTTTTTCTGCATCTATTGAGATGATCATATGGTTTATAGTCTTCAATTTGTTAATGTCGTGTGTCACATTGATTGATTTGTGGATATTGAAAAATCCTTGCATCCCTGGGATAAATCCCACTTGGTCATATTGTATGAACCTTTTAATGTATTGTTGGAGTAGGTTTGCTTGTATTTTGAGGATTTTTGCATCTATGTTCATCAGTGATATGGGGCTGTGATTTTCTTTTTTTGTGGTATCTTTGTCTGGTTTTGGTATCAGGGTGATGGTAGCCTCATAGAGTGACTTCAGAAGTCTTCCTTACTCTCCAGTTTTTTGGAATATTTTCGGAAGGATAGGTGTTAACTCTTCTCTAAATGTTTGGTAGAAGTCACCTGTGAAGTCATCTGGTCCTGGACTTTTGTTTTTTGGGAGTTTTTAAATTATTCTTTCAATTTCAGTTCTGATAATTGGTCTGTTCATATTTTCTATTTGTTCTTGGTTCAAGAATTTGTCCATTTCTTCTGGATTGTCCATTTTATTGGCTTATAGTTGCTTGTAGTAGTCTCATGATCCTTTGTATTTCTGTGGTGTTGGTTGTAACTTTTCCTTTTTCATTTCTGATTTTATTGATTTGGGCCCTCTCCCTTCTTTTCTTGATGAGTCTGGCTAAAGTTTTATCAATTTTGTTTGTTTTTTCAAAGAACTAGCTTTAGATTTCATTGGTCTTTTCTATTGTTTTTTTAATCTCTATTTCATTTATTTCAGCTCTGATCTTTATGATTTCTTTTCTTCTACTAGCTTTGGGTTTTGTTTGTTCTTTATTCTAGTTGCTTTAGGTGTAGGGTTAGGTTGTTTGAGATTTTTCTTGTTTCCAGAGGTAAGCTTGTATTGCTGTAAACTTCCCTCTGTAGAACTGCTTTTGCTGCATCCCGTAGGTTTTGGATTATCATGCTTTCATTTTCATTTGTCTCTAGGTATTTTTTGATTTCCTCTTTGATTTCTTCATTGAGCCATTGGTTGTTTAGCAGCATATTGTTTAGCATCCATGTGTTTGTGTTTTTTGCAGTTTTTTCTTGTAGTTGATTTTTAGCCTCATAGTGTTGTGGTCAGAAAGGATGCTTGATATTTCAGTTTTCTTGTATTTAGCGAGGCTTGCTTTGTGGCCCAGCATGTGATCTATCCTGGATAATGTTCTGTGTGCACTTGAAAAGAATATGTATCTTGATCAAATTGATGTTCATCGTCTATTTGTGGCACCTGAATGTGGGTGGAAGAAAATCCCCAAGTCTGCTAATGGTCTCACTTTATATTTGTGATTAGTAACTCTAGTTAATTCATTTTCCCACTCTCCTGAATGACTATTTTAGTTTCCCCGTCTGTCTCCTATATGATTATAGGTTTTACCATGATAAAAATATATGAACCTCTGAGTATGTTTAAAATGTAATGTTGAGGGATCATATTTGTCCTGGAGAACATTCTATCAGAATTCTAACTGTATATAAGCATCTGAGATTTATTTATCTTTGGTCAGTTGTCTGGTTTACAGATCACTGCTCTACTAAAAGAGGTTCAGTCATTGTGACTTTTTAATATGTAACTTTTTTCCTCAAAATTTTCTGTTGCTCATTAAGTAAGGGTGAAAGACTATATCTCTTGGCAAGTATAGTTATAATCAGAAGTCATAATTAGCAGTCATTTTTTAACACAAAGCATTATTTAACATATATTTAAGTGTGTACTTTTTTTTGCTACCCCTAAATTTCAGAAGGCTAAGGCTGGAATTCTTGATTTTCTACACCTGTGTAGAGGAGAATGCGAGGAGAGACATAGCTGGGTATATGTCATTACTGAGCCACTCCCCAGAATGTACTTTCTTTCTGGGAAAATTTGCTAGTATAGCATTTGGAACATGATTTCTCATTTTATGCATTTCAAGGGACAGAAATCACATACACAAAACTATTTTCAAAAGTAGTTAAATATACTAAAAGATAAATGGATATGTGTATGAATTCTGAAATAAAAGTAACTTTCTCCTTTTTTCATAAGGTTGGGGATGATCTGAATTCATTCTTGGTATGTTGTTCACAATTTGCAGCTCAGTTAGAAGCAGCAGCTAAGGAAGAACGTAATGTACGTATTCTGTGTAAACTGCTAAGCATAAAATATTACTTAATATTTTAATTATAAGCTACTAATAATATTCATTAATAATAAAACAAGATAAACTGATAATAATTACTAATTAAATTACTATTCATTATTATTAACAATCATTTTAATAATAAAATATTTAAAGTTATATTGGTTGTTTGATCTTGAATATGATAATCCAGTCAGCAGTATTAGTCTAGATATAGTGCCTTAAGTAGTTATAAAGAGCATTGGAAAGCATTATATTTATCGTAGGCGTTTATGTCTGTGAATTGTCCTTTATGTACAGCATTGACTGGGTCATTAATATTTTCATATGTAGTATTTATATTTTATTGTGTTTTTTAAATAAGTACATTTATATTACAAAAGTAATGGCATAAATAATGAAAATTTAAAAATGAAGGCATACAAAAAGAAAATAAAAGTCATCATAATCCTGTTTCTCTGAGATAACTCTTGTCAACATATTTTTGTTTACTTTCCTATTTTTCCATAGTTATACATATTATTCTTTAGAAATTAAATAATACCATATGTATTATTTGGTAATACATTTTCTTATTTTGTGAGTTTTGAAAAGTAACATTCATTGTGTTTTAGCTGATTTTGAAAGTATTATTGTGGAACCTTTGAAGAAGTATGAAAAGTACATAGGAAAATAAATTATGTGCAATGTTACTCTGATGCATAAGCATTAATAACATTATAAAATATACTTTCTCGTGTTTTGCTATATATATATATATATATATATACACACACACACATACACATATATATTTATATACACATTTTTTAATTTTTTAATTGGAAAATGAACATAAAGTATACTATCTTAAGCATTTTTAAGTGTACAGTTCAGTGGTGTTAAGTACATTTATATTGTGTAACCATCACTGCCTTCCACTACAGAGCTCTTTCCATCTTGCAAAACTGAAACTGTATGCATTAAACAATAACTTCCTGTGACCCCCTCTGCTTGGCACCTAGTAATCACCATTCTACTCTCAGTTACTATGAGGGGTTGTTTTTGTTTGTTTTGATTTCATGTGTAAGTGGGGTCATGCAATATTTTTCTTTCTGTGTCTGGCTTGTTTCACTTACCATAGTGTCTTACAGATTCATCAATGTTGTCACAAATGGCAGGTTTTCCTTCTTTTTTTAATGCCTGAATAATATTCCATTTTGTATGTATATCACAATTTCTTTATCCATTCATCCACTGATGGACACTTAGACTGTTTCAGTATCTTGGCTATTGTGAATAATGCTGCAAAGACCATGGGAGTGTGGATATCTTTTTGAGATACTGATTTTGTTTCCTTTGGATATATACCTGAAAGTGTTATTGCTGGATCATATGGTACTTATATTTTTAATTTTTTTTAGAAACCTACATACTGTTTTCCATAGTTGCTATATCCATTTACATACCCACCAACAGTGCATGAGGGTTCCCTCTCTCCACATCCTTATCAGTGTTTATTTTCTCTTGTCTTTTTGGTAATACACATTTTCACAGGTGTGAGGTGATATCTCATATGATTTTGATTTGCATTTCCCTGATGATGAGTGATGTTGAACACCTTTTCTTGCACCCATTGTTCATTTGTATGTCTTGTTTGGAAAAATGTCTATTTTTCTATTTCTTTGCCCATTTTAAAATCAGGTTATTTGTTATTTTGCTATTGAGTTGCATGAGTTCCTTATATATTCTGGATATTAAGCCTTTTTACAGTAATATATATGGTTTGCAAATATTTGCTCCCATTCCATGGATTGCCTTTTCATTTTTTTTTTTTTTTCACACACACACACACTGTATTTTATTTTTACAAGAGATAAATAGACTGACACCAAGCATTGTACATGGATGACCACAACAAAAGCAACAATGATTGCAATTACCAAACATGAAACACACTCATACTATGTCATAATATTGACATTCAGTCCAGTAATCCTCCACTGTAACAGCTCCTTTACTTTGCAGTGAAAATTGATTTGTATATTCTTTGCCTCTGAGTCCTTGTGGGATTTTTTTTTTTTTTAAATTCAGACAAAGTCACAAAAATTATACTCATCCTCATCAGTTCACTCAGTCCCATGTCATTAATTTTTTTTTTCATCTTGATCTTTTGTTAGCACTTTTATGAGTTCATCAGTTTTTCATTAGAGTTCTGAAAATGCTTATTCATTCAGTTCAGCAGTACAGTCAGTTACCAGAAACCTGTACTTGTCAGAGTCTTTTCCATGAATTTCTTAAAGATGAAACCCTTTTATAGGAACATATTTGCAAAAGCATCAGAGTACACCCAGAACTGTCTGTAAATGACAAAAGACTTAAAAATGACCATAGTTAAAAATTTGATGAAAGTTCATAATAATGCAGTTGACAAGAAAATTAGTTATTTCTGAGATATACATTTTAAGGTAATAACTAGGATTATGACTTATAACATTATACCAGAACATATAAGATTTTTAGAAATTTCATGTAATATCTGAAACATTTATATTAACATATTTCCATACAAATAACCCAATGAAAGTTTAGTATTAGTTGTTTTGTTTGTTTGCTTTTTATACTGCAGGTTCTTATTAGGCATCAATTTTATACACATCAGTGTATACATGTCAATCCCAATCGCCCAATTCAGCACAACACCATCCCCACCCCACCGCAGTTTTCCCCCCTTGGTGTCCATATGTCCGTTCTCTACATCTGTGTCTCAACCTCTGCCCTGCAAACTGGCTCATCTGTACCATTTTTCTAGGTTCCACATATATGTGTTAATATACGATATTTGTTTTTCTCTTTCTGACTTACTTCACTCTGTATGACAGTCTCTAGATCCATCCACGTCTCAACAAATGACTCAATTTCGTTCCTTTTTATGGCTGAGTAATATTCCATTGTATATATGTACCACAATTTCTTTATCCATTCGTCTGTTGATGGGCATTTAGGTTGCTTCCATGACCTGGCTATTGTAAATAGTGCTGCAATGAACATTCGGGTGCATGTGTCTTTTTGAATTACGGTTTTCTCTGGGTATATGCCCAGTAGTGGGATTGCTGGGTCATATGGTAATTCTATTTTTAGTTTTTTAAGGAACCTCCATATTGTTCTCCATAGTGGCTGTATCAATTTACATTCCCACCAACAATGCAAGAGGGTTCCCTTTTCTCCACACCCTCTCCAGCATTTGTTGTTTGTAGATTTTCTGATGATGCCCATTCTAACTGCTGTCAGATGATACCTCGTTGTAGTTTTGATTTGCATTTCTCTAATAATTAGTGATGTTGAGCATCTTTTCATGTGCTTCGTGGCCGTCTGTATGTCTTCTTTGGAGAAATGTCTATTTAGGTCTTCTGCCCATTTTTGGATTGGGGTGTTTGTTTCTTTAATATTGAGCTGCATGAGCTGTTTATATATTTTGGAGATTAATCCTTTGTCCGTTGATTCATTTGCAAATATTTTCTCCCATTCTGAGGGTTGTCTTTTGGTCTTGTTTATGGTTTCCTTTGTTGTGCAAAAGCTTTGAAGTTTCATTAGGTCCCATTTGTTTATTTTTGTTTTTATTTCCATTACTCTAGGAGGTGGATCAAAAAAGATCTTACTGTGATTTATGTCAAAGAGTGTTCTTCCTATGTTTTCCTCTAAGAGTTTTACAGTGTCCAGTCTTACATTTAGGTCTCGAATCCATTTTGAGTTTATTTTTGTGTATGGTGTTAGGGAGTATTCTAATTTCATTCTTTTACATGTAGCTGTCCAGTTTTCCCAGCACCACTTATTGAAGAGACTGTCTTTTCTCCATTGTATATCTTTGCCTCCTTTGTCATAGATTAGTTGACCATAGGTGCGTGGGTTTATCTCTGGGCTTTCTATCTTGTTCCATTGATCTATGTTTCTGTTTTTGTGCCAGTACCATATTGTCTTGATTACTGTAGCTTTGTAGTATAGTCTGAAGTCAGGGAGTCTGATTCCTCCAGCTCCGTTTTTTTCCCTCAAGACTGCTTTGGCTATTCAGGGTCTTTTGTGTCTCCATACAAATTTTAAGATGATTTGTTCTAGTTCCGTAAAAAATGCCATTGGTAATTTGATAGGGATTGCATTGAATCTGTAGATTGCTTTGGGTAGTATAGTCATTTTCACAATGTTGATTCTTCCAATCCAAGAACATGATATATCTCTCCATCTGTTGGTATCATCTTTAATTTCTTTCATCAGTGTCTTATAGTTTTCTGCATACAGGTCTTTTGTCTCCCTAGGTAGGTTTATCCCTAGGTATTTTATTCTTTTTGTTGCAATGGTAAATGGGAGTGTTTCCATAATTTCTCTTTCAGATTTTCCATCATTAGTGTATAGGAATGCAAGAGATTTCTGTGCATTAATTTTCTATCCTGCAACTTTACCATATTCATTAATTAGCTCTAGCAGTTTTCTGGTGGCAGTTTTAGGATTCTCTATGTATAATATCATGTCGTCCGCAAACAGTGACAGTTTTACTTCTTCTTTTCCAATTTGTATTCCTTTTATTTCTTTTTCTTCTCTGATTGCCGTGGCTAAGACTTCCAGAACTATGTTGAATAATAGTGGTGAGAGTGGACATCCTTGTCTCGTTCCTGATCTTAGAGGAAATGCTTTCAGTTTTTCACCATTGAGAATGATGTTTGCTGTGGGTTTGTCATATATGGCCTTTATTATGTTGAGGTAGGTTCCCTCTATGCCCACTTTCTGGAGAGTTTTTATCATAAATGGGTGTTGAATTTTGTCAAAAGCCTTTTCTGCATCTATTGAGATGATCATATGGTTTTTCTTCTTCAATTTGCTAATATGGTGTATCACATTGATTGATTTGCGTATATTGAAGAATCCTTGCATCCCTGGGGTAAATCCCACTTGATCGTGGTGTATGATCCTTTTAATGTGCTGTTGGATTCTGTTTGCTAGTATTTTGTTGAGGATTTTTGCATCTATATTCATCAGTGATATCGGTCTGTAATTTTCTTTCTTTGTAGTGTCTTTGTCTGGTTTTGGTATCAGGGTGATGGTGGCCTCATAGAATGAGTTTGGGAGTGTTCCTTCCTCTGCAATTTTTTGGAAGAGTTTGAGAAGGATAGGTGTTAGCTCTTCTCTAAATGTTTGATAGAATTCACCTGTGAAGCCATCTGGTCCTGGACTTTTGTTTGTTGGAAGATTTTTAATCACAGTTTCAATTTCATTACTTGTGATTGGTCTGTTCATATTTTCTGTTTCTTCCTGGTTCAGTCTTGGAAGGTTATACCTTTCTAAGAATTTGTCCATTTCTTCTAGGTTGTCCATTTTATTGGCATAAAGTTGCTTGTAGTAGTCTCTTAGGATGCTTTGTATTTCTGCAGTGTCTGTTGTAACTTCTCCTTTTTCATTTCTGATTTTATTGATTTGAGTCCTCTCCCTCTTTTTCTTGATGAGTCTGGCTAATGGCTTATCAATTTTGTTTATCTTCTCAAAGAACCAGCTTTTAGTTTTATTGATCTTTGCTATTGTTTTCTTTGTTTCTATTTCATTTATTTCTGCTCTGATCTTTATGATTTCTTTCCTTCTGCTAACTTTGGGTTTTGTTTGTTCTTCTTTCTCTAGTTTCTTTAGGTGTAAGGTTAGATTGTTTACTTGAGATTTTTCTTGTTTCTTTAGGTAGGCTTGTATAGCTATAAACTTCCCTCTTAGAACTGCTTTTGCTGCATCCCATAGGTTTTGGGTTGTCGTGTTTTCATTGTCATTTGTCTCTAGGTATTTTTTGATTTCTTCTTTGATTTCTTCAGTGATCTCTTGGTTATTTAGTAACGTATTGTTTAGCCTCCATGTGTTTGTCTTTTTTACGTTTTTTTCCCTGTAATTCATTTCTAATCTCATAGCATTGTGGTCAGAAAAGATGCTTGATATGATTTCAATTTTCTTAAATTTACTGAGGCTTGATTTGTGACCCAAGATGTGATCTATCCTGGAGAATGTTCCGTGCGCACTTGAGAAGAACGTGTAATCTGCTGTTTTTGGATGGAATGTCCTATAAATATCAATTAAATCTATCTGGTCTATTGTGTCATTTAAAGCTTCTGTTTCCTTATTTATTTTCATTTTGGATGATCTGTCCATTGGTGTAAGTGCAGTGTTAAAGTCCCCCACTATTATTGTGTTACTGTCAATTTCCTCTTTTATGGCTGTTAGCAGTTGCCTTATGTATTGAGGTGCTCCTATGTTGGGTGCATATATATTTATAATTGTTATATCTTCTTCTTGGATTGATCCCTTGATCATTATGTAGTGTCCTTCTTTGTCTCGTAACCTTCTTTAGTTTAAAGTCTATTTTATCTGATATGAGTATAGGTACTCCAGCTTTCTTTTGATTTCCATTTGCATGGAATATCTTTTTCCATCCCCTCACTTTTAGTCTGTATGTGTCCCTAGGTCTAAAGTGGGTCTCTTGTAGACAGCATATATATGTGTCTTGTTTTTGTATCCATTCAGCAAGCCTGTGTCTTTTGGTTGGAGCATTTAATCCATTCACGTTTAAGGTAATTATCGATATGTATGTTCCTATGACCATTTTCTTAATTGTTTTGGGTTTGTTTTTGTAGGTCCTTTTCTTCTCTTGTGTTTCCCACTTAGAGAAGTTCCTTTAACATTTGTTGTAGAGCTGGTTTGGTGGTGCTGAATTCTTTTAGCTTTTGCTTGTCTGTAAAGCTTTTGATTTCTCCATCAAATCTAAATGAGATCCTTGCCGGGTAGAGTAATCTTGGTTGTAGGTTCTTCCCTTTCATCACTTTAAGTATATCATGCCACTCCCTTCTGGCTTGTAGAGTTTCTGCTGAGAAATCAGCTGTTAACCTTATGGGAGTTCCCTTGTATGTTATTTGTCGTTTTTCTCTTGCTGCTTTCAATAATTTTTCTTTGTCTTTAATTTTTGCCATTTTGATTACTGTGTGTCTCGGCGTGTTTCTCCTTGGGTTTATCCTGTATGAGACTCTCTGCACTTCCTGGATTTGGGTGGCTATTTCCTTTCCCATGTTAGGGAAGTTTTCGACTATAATCTCTTCAAATATTTTCTCTGGTCCTTTCTCTCTCTCTTCTCCTTCTGGGACACCTATAATGTGAATGTTGTTGCGTTTAATGTTGTCCCAGAGGTCTCTTAGGCTGTCTTCATTTCTTTTCATTCTTTTTTCTTTAGTCTGTTCCACAGCAGTGAATTCCACCATTCTGTCTTCCACGTCACTTATCCGTTCTTCTGCCTCAGTTATTCTGCTATTGATTCCTTCTAGTGTAGTTTTCATTTCAGTTATTGTATTGGTCATCTCTGTTTGTTTGTTCTTTAATTCTTCTAGGTCTTTGTTAATCATTTCTTGCATCTTCTCAATCTTTGCCTCCATTCTTATTCCGAGGTCCTGGATCATCTTCACTATCATTATTCTGAATTCTTTTTCTGGAAGGTTGCCTATCTCCACTTCATTTAGTTGTTTTTCTGAGGTTTTTTCTTGTTCCTTCATCTGATATATAGCCCTCTGCCTTTTCATCTTGTCTATCTTTCTGTAACTGTGGGTTTTGGCCCACAGGCTGCAGGATTGTAGTTTTTCTTGCTTCTGCTGTCTGCCCTCTGGTGGTTGAGGCTATCTAAGAGGCTTGATGGGAGGCTCTGGTGGTGGGTAGAGCTGACTGTTGCTGTGGCGGACAGAGCTCCGTAACACTTTAATCCACTTGACTGTTGATGGGTGGGGCTGGATTCCCTCCCTGTTGGTTGTTTTGCCTGAGGCAACCCAACACTGGAGCCTACCTGGGCTCTTTGATGGGGTTAATGGCAGACTCTGGGAGGGCTCACGCCAAGGAGCACTTCCCAGAACCTCCGCTGCCAGTGTCCTTGTCGCCACGGTGAAACAGAGCCACCTCCCGCCTCTGCAGGAGACCCCCCAGCACCAGCAGGTCTGGTTCAGTCTCCCCCAGGGTCACTGCTCCTTCCCCTGGGTCCCGATGCGCACGCTACTTTGTGTGTGCCCTCCAAGAGTGGGGTCTCTGTTTCCCCCAGTCCTGTCAAAGTCCTGTAATCAATTCCCACTAGGCTTCAAAATCTGATTCTCTAGGAATTCCTCTTCCCGTTGCCGGACCCCCAGGTTGGGAAGCCTGACGTGGGGCTCAGAACCTTCACTCCAGTGGGTGGACTTCTGTGGTATAAGTGTTCGCCAGTCTGTGAGTCACCCACCCAGCAGCTATGGGATTTGATTTTACTCTGATTGCGCCCCTCCTACCGTCTCACTGTGGCTTCTCCTCTGTCCTTGGACATGGGTTATCCTCCTTGGTGAGTTCCAGTGTCTTCCTGTCGATGATTGTCCAGCAGCCAGTTGTGATTCTGGTGCTCTCGCAAGAGGGAGTGAGAGCACGTCCTTCTACTCCGCCATCTTGGTTAATCCATCGGCATTCATTTCTTAAATAAAAAAAGGTATTTTCTTAAAGTTTCATTATCACAATGTACATTAAAGATAATTCTTTGATATCACCTAATATGCAGTTCATAATTACATTTCTCCAACTTTTTTATTTTTTTAATAGATCTTTAGTGGAGTATAATTGCTTCACAATACTGTGTTAGTTTTTGTTGTACAACCTGCCTTTTCATTTTGTTGATGGTTTCCTTTCATGTGTGGTGACTTTTTAATTTGATGTAGACCCATTTGTTTATTTTTTTCATTCTTTTAAAAAGTTTTATTTTTTTCTATGTATTTATTTATGTATTTATTTTGGCTGCACTGGGTCTTAGTTGCGGCATGCAAGGTTCGTGGTTGTGGCATGCGGACATCTTAGTTGTGGCATGTGGACTTCTTAGTTGCGGCATGTGGACTCTTAGTTGTGGCATGCATGTGGGATCTAGTTCTCCAACCAGGGATTGAGCCCAGGCCCCCTGCATTGGAAGCGCAGAGTCTTACCCACTGGACCACCAGGGAAGTCCCCCATTAGTTTATTTTTGCTTTTGTTAAGCTTGGGCTTTAGGTGTCATGTCCAAGAAATCATTGCCAAATCCAATTTCCTGACACTTTTCCCCTCTGTTTTCTTCCAGCAGTTTAATAGGTTTAGATCTTGTATTCAGGTTATGGATCCATTCTGAGTTAATTTTTATACATAGTGTAAGGGAAGGATGAACTTTGTTCTTTGCATGTGGATATCTAATTTTTTCAGCATTATTTGTTGAAGAGATTGTTCTTTCTCCATTGGTACTCTTGTATAAAATCATTTTGCCGTATATGATAGGGTTTATTTCTGGGTTTTCAATTCTGTTCCATTGGTTTATGTATCTTTTAAATTATTTTTTTATTTTTATTTTTAAAAATTTAGATATCATTCACATATAACACTGTATTAGTTTTAGGTGTACATATGTATCTATCTTTATGACAGTACAGCACTGTCTTAATTACAGTTGCTGTAGTGTATCTTGAAATCAGGAAGGTTGAGGCCTATGACTTTGTTTTGATTTTTGAAGATTGTTTTGGCTATTGGGGGGGCCCTTGATATTACATATGAATGTTAGTATTTTTTTCTATTTCTGCAGAAAATGCCATTGGGATTTTGATAGGGATTGCACTGGCTATTATGTACATTTTAACAGTAGTAAGTCTTCCAATCCATGACCATGGGGTGTCTTTCCATCTATTTGTATCTTGTTTAATTTCTTTTAGCAATGTTTTATAGTTCCCTGTGTTAAAATCTTTCATCTCCTTGGTTTATTTTATTCCTAAATATTTTTATCTTTTTTGATGCTATAGTGAATTGGATTATTTTCTTAATTTTCTTTTTGGATTGGTCATTGTTAACATATACGAATGCAACTGACTTTTTTTTTCCAACATCTTTATTGGAGTATAATTGCTTTACAATGTTGTGTTAGTTTCTGCTGTATAACAAAGTGAATCAGCTA
The DNA here is from genome assembly GCF_965194805.1 of Balaenoptera borealis. NCBI lineage: Eukaryota > Metazoa > Chordata > Mammalia > Artiodactyla > Balaenopteridae > Balaenoptera > Balaenoptera borealis. The sequence continues at coordinate 168,734,925 of NC_138866.1, read as the reverse complement.
TATGTATACATATATCCCCATATCCCCTCCCTCTTGCATCTCCCTCCCGCCCTCTCTATCCCACTGCTCTAGGTGGTCACAAAGCACCAAGCTGATCTCCCTGTGCAATGCGGCTGCTTCCCACTAGCTATCTATTTTACATTTGGTAGTGTATATATGTCGATGCTACTCTCACTTTGCCCCAGCTTCCCCCTCCCACACTGTGTCCTCAAGTCCATTCTCTTTGTGTACATCTTTATTCCTGCCCTGCAACTAGGTACATCAGTACCATTGTTTTTTTTTTTAAGATTCCATGTATATGCATTAGCATACGGTATTTCTTTTTCTCTTTCTGACTTACTTCACTCTGTATGACAGACTCTGAGTCCATCCACCTCACTGCAAATAACTCAATATCGTTTCTTTTTATGGCTGAGTAATATTCCATTGTATCTATGTGCCACATCTTCTTCATCCATTCATCTGTCGATGGACATTTAAGTTGGTTCCATGTCCTGGCTGTTGTAAATAGTGCTGCAGTGAACATTGTGGTACATGACTCTTTTTGAATTATGGTTTTCTCAGGGTATATACCCAGTAATGAGATTGCTGGGTCATATGGTAGTTCTATTTTTAGTTTTTTAAGGAACCTCCATACTGTTTTTCCATAGTGGCTGTATCAATTTACATTCCCACCAACAGTGCAGGAAGGTTCCCTTTTCACCACACCCTTTCCAGCATTTATTGTTTCTAGATTTTTTGATGATGGTCATTCTCACCGACGTGAGGTGATACCTCATTGTGGTTTTGATATGCATTTCTCTAATGGTGATGTTGAGCATCTTTTCATGTGCCTCTTGGCCATCTGTACATCTTCCTTGATGAAATGTCTATTTAGGTCTTCTGCCCATTTTTTAACTGGATTGTTTGTTTTTCTTTTTGATATTGAACTCCATGTGCTGTTTGTATATTTTGGAGATTAATCCTTTGTCTGTTGTTTCATTTGCAAATATTTTCTCCTGTTCTGAGGGTTGTCTTTTTGTCTTGTTTATGGTTTCCTTTGCTGTGCAAAATCTTTTAAGTTTAATTAAGTCCCATTTGTTTATTTTTATTTCTGTTACTCTAGGAGGTGGGCAAAAAAGATCTTGCTGTGGTTTATGTCAAAGAGTGTTTTTCCTGTGTTTTCCTGTAAGAGTTTTATAGTGTCTGGTCTTACATTTAAGTCTTTAATCCATTTTGAGTTTATTTTTGTTGATGGTATTAGGTAGTGTTCTAATTTCATTCTTTTACATGTGGCTGTCCAGTTTTCCCAGCACCACTTATTGAAGAGGCTGTCTTTTCTTCATTGTATGTTCTTGCCTCCTTTGTCGTAAATTAGGTGCCCATATGTGCATGGGTTTATCTCTGGGCATTCTATCCTGTACCATTTATCTATATTTCTCTTTTTTTGTGCTAGTACCATACTGTGTTGATTACTGTCTCTTTGTGGTATACTTTGAAGTCAGGGAGCCTGATTCCTCCAACCCTGTTTTTCTTTCTCAAGATTGCTTTGACTATTTGGGATCTTTTGTGTTTCCATACAAATTGTAAAATTATTTGTTCTAATTCTGTGAAGAATGCCATTGGTAGTTTGATAGGGATCGCATTGAATCTGTAGATTGCTTTGGGTCGTATAGTCATTTTCAGAATATTGATTCTTCCAATCCAAGCACATGGTATATTTCTCCATCTGTTTATGTCATCTTTGATTTCTTTCATCAGTGTTTTATAGTTTTCTGAGGACAAGTCTTTTGTCTCTTTAGGCAGGTTTATTCCTAGGTATTTTATTCTTTTTGTTGCAGTGGTAAATGGGAGTGTTTCCTTAATTTCTCTTTCTGATTTTTCATTGTTGGTGTATAGCAATGGCAGAGATTTCTGTGCATTAATTTTGTATCCTGCAACCTTACCAAATTCATTGATTAGTTCTAGTAGTTTTCTCGTTGCATCCTTAGGATTTTCTATGTATAGCATCATGTCATCTGCAAACAGTGACAGTTTTACTTCTTTTCCAATGTGTATTCCTTTGATTTCTTTTTCTTCTCTGATTGCCGTGGCTAGGACTTCCAAAACTATGTTGAATAACAGTGGTGAGAGAGCACATCCTTGTCTTTTTCCTGATCTTAGTGGAAATGCTTTCAGTTTTTCACCATTGAGTATGATGCTTACTGTGGGTTTGTCATATATGGCCTTTGTTATGTTAAGGTACGTTCCCTCTATGCCCATTTAATGGAGAGTTTTTATCATAAATGGGTGTTGAATTTTGTCAAAAGCTTTTTCTGCATCTATTGAGATGATCATATGGTTTTTATTCTTCAATTTGTTAATGTGGTGTATCACATTGATTTATTTGCATATATTGAGGAATCCTTGCATCCGTGGGGTAAATCCCACTTGATCATGGTGTATGATCCTTTTAATGTGCTGTTGGATTCTGTTTGCTACTAATTTGTTCAGGATTTTTGCATCTATATTCATCAGTGATGTTGGTCTGTATTTTTCTTTTTTTGTGATATCTTTTTCTGGTTTTGGTATTAGAGTGATGGTGGCCTTGTTAAATGAGTTTGGGAGTGTTCCTTCCTCTGCAATTTTGAGGAAGAGTTTGAGAAGGATGGGTGTTAGCTCTTCTCTAAATGTTTGATAGAATTCTCCTGTGAAGCCATCTGGTCCTGGACTTTTGTTTGGTGGAAGATTTTTAATTATGGTTTCAGGTTCATTACTTGTGATAGTGCTGTTTATATTTTCTAATTATTCCTGGTTCAGTCTTGGAAAATTGTATGTTTGCAAGAATTTGTCCATTTCTTTCAGGTTGTCCATTTTATTGGCATTTAGTTGTTTGTTGCAGTTTCTCATAATCCTTTGTATTTCTGCGGTGTCAGTTTTGATTTCTCCTTTTTCATTTCTAATTTTATTGATTTGCATCCTCTCCCTTTTTTTTTGTTGAGTGTGACTAAGGGTTTATCAATTTTGTTTATCTTCTCAAAGAACCCGCTTTTAGTTTTATTGATTTTTGCTATTGTTTTCTTCGTTTCTATTTCATTTATTTCTGCTCTGATCTTTATTATTTACTGACTTTGGGTTTTCTTTGTTCTTTCTCTAGTTGTTTTAAGTTTAGGGTTAGATTGTTTATTTGAGGTATTTCTTGTTCCTTGAGGTGAGGTTGAATTGCTTTAAACTTCCCTCTTAGAACTGCTTTTGCTGTGTCCCATAGGTTTTGGGTCATCTTGTTTTTGTTGTCATTTGTTTCTATGTATTTTTAAATTTCTTTGACTTTTTCAGTGATCTCTTGGTTATTTAGTAGCTCATTGTTTAGCCTCCATGTGTTTGTGCTTTTTACAGTTTTTTCCTGTAATTGATTTCCTGTCTCATAACATTGTGGTCAGAAAATATGCTGATACAATGTCAGTCTTCTTAAATTTTCCAAGTCTTGATTTGTGACCCAAGATGTTATCTATCCTTAGAGAATGTTCCCTGTGCAGTTGAGAGAAAGTGTATTCTGCCACTTTTGGGTGGAATGTTCTAGAAATATCCATTAAATCTATCTGGTCTATTGTGTCATTTAAAGCTTGTGTTTCCTTGCTATTTTTTTTTTTTAAATTTTATTTATTTATTTATTTATTTATTTATTTATTTATTTATTTATTTATTTATTTATGGCTGTGTTGGGTCTTTGTTTCTGTGCGAGGGCTTTCTCTAGTTGCGGCAAGTGGGGGCCACTCTTCATCGCGGTGCGCGGGCCTCTCACTATTGCGGTCTCTCTTGTTGTGGAGCACAGGCTCCAGACGCGCAGGCTCAGCAATTGTGGCTCACGGGCCTAGTCGCTCCGCAGCATGTGGGATCTTCCCAGACCAGGGCTCGAACCCGTGTTCCCTGCATTGGCAGGCAGATTCTCAACCACTGCGCCACCAGGGAAGCCCTCCTTACTATTTTCTGTTTGGATGATCTGTCCATTGGTGTACATGGGGTGTTAAAAGTCCCCTACTATTACTGTGTTAATGTCGATTTCTCCTTTCATGGTTGTTAGCATTTGCCTTATGTATTGATGTGCTTCTATGTTGGGTGTATAAACACTTATAATGTTATATCTTCTTCTTGGATTGATCCTTTGATCATTATGTAGTGTCCTTCCTTATCTCTTATACCAGTGTTTATTTTAAAGTCTATTTTTATCTGATACGAGTATTGCTACTCCAGCTTTCTTTCTTTCTTTTTTTTTTTCCAGCTTTCTTTTGATTTCCATTTGCATGGACTATCTTTTTCCATCCCTTCACTTTCACTCTGTATGTGTCCCTAGGTTTGATGTGGGTCTCTTATAGACAGCATATATATGGGTCTTGTTTTTGTATCCATTCAGCCAGCTGTATCTTTTGGTTGGGGCATTTAATCCATTTACATTCAGGGTTATTATCGATATGTATGTTCCTATTACCATTTTCTCAATTGTTTTGGGTTTGTTTTTGTGGGTCTTTTTCTTCTTGTGTTTCCTGCCTAGAGAAGTTTCTTTAGCATTTGTTGTAAAGCTGGTTTGGTGGTGCTGAATTGTCTTAGCTTTTGCTTGTTTGAAAAGCTTTTGATTTCTCCATCGAATCTGAATGAGATCCTTGCTGGGCAGAGTAATCTTGGTTTTAGATTTTTCTGTTTCATCACTTAAGTATATTCTGCCATGCCCTTCTGACTTACAGTGTTTCTGCTGAAAAATGAGCTGATAATCTTATGGGGATTCCTTTGTATATTATTTTTTGTTGTTCCTTTGCTGCTTTTAATTTTTTTCTCTGAATTTAATTTTTTTTTTTTTTTAGTTTGATTAATATGTGTCTTGGTGTGTTTTTCCTAGGGTTTATCATGTATGGGACTCTCTGTGCTTTCTGGATTTGGGTGACTGTTTCCTTTCCCATGTTAGGGAATTTTTCGACCATAATCTCTTCAAATATTGTCTCAGACCCTTTCTGTTTTTCTTCTTCTTATGGGACTCCTATAATTCGAAAGTTGGTGCCTTTAGTGTTGTCCCAGAGGTCTCTGAGATTGTCTTCAATTCTTCTCATTCTTTTTTCTTTATTCTGCTCCTCAGCAGTTATTTCCACCATTTTGTCTTCTAGCTCACTTATTCGTTCTTCTGCCTCAGTTCTGTTATTGATTCTTTCTAGTGTATTTTTCATTTCAATTATTTTGTTGTTCATCTCTGTTTGTTTGTTCTTTAGTTCTTGTAGATCTTTGTTAAACATTTCTTGTATTTTCTCAATCTGTGCCTCCATTCTATTTCCGAGATTCTGGATCATCTTTACTGTCATTACTCTGAATTCTTTTTCAGGTAGATTGCCTATTTCCTCTTCATTTATTTGCTCTTGTAGGTTTTTACCTTGCTCCTTCACCGTGACATTTTTTTATGGTCTCATTTTTTTTTTTTTTTTTTTTTTTTAATGTGGGGGATTGTGTTCCTGTCTTACTGGTTGTGTGTCCTGAGACTTCCAGCACTGGAGTTTGTAGGCTATTGGGTAAAGCTGGGTCTTGGTGCTGAGATGAGGACCTCTGTGAGACCTCACTCTGATGAATATTCCCTGGGGTCTGAGGTTGTCTGTTAGCCCAGTGGTTCGGGCTTGGACCTCCCACCGCAGGAGCTTTGGCCCGACCCCTGGCTCGTGAACTAAGGTCCCGCAAGCCGTGTGGGGTGCCAAAAACAAAAAAGAACAATTACAAAGTAAAAAATAAAATTAGACTAGGAAACTAATAGATATGTTAGAAAGAATATAAAAATAAAAATATAGATAAATCAACAACCAGCAGCTTCATCAGTACCACAACAGTAAAAAAGAGGAAGAGGGAAAAGAAAAGGGGGGGAAAGGCCTTGGCTGTGGAGGGCAGGGCCTAAGCAAGGGCGAGGTTTGGGTGGTGGGCGGGGCATATGGTTAGGATCCATGTGGCTGGAAAAGGCCCTGGGGACTGTGGGCAGTGGGGCTTAGGCTCCAGGAACAGAAGGGGCCCAGGCGTGTCCCCCATCCATGGTCTCAGAGGGCGGGGGGCCTCACCTGGGAGCCCAGCATGCTCCCCAGGCCTGAGTGGGCAGGGCAATCGCCCTCTGCTCCTCTCCTGCTCCTATTGGAGGGCCCCTCCCACCTGCCTCTCCTGTTCTCGCTTCGGCCTCCTTCCTATGCCCCCAGGACCAATGCCGCTGGGGGGGAGGGGAGGGCCTTGGAGGGCAGGGGACTGGAGTGGTAGCTCAGTAGGCTCCCCGTTCCTGTGGGTGAGGCAGTTGCCCTCCACTCCTCTCCTGCTCCTCCCGGAAGGCCCCTCCCACCTGCCTTGCTTGATCTCCCTGGCCTCAGGGGCGCCAATCCTGTCTGGCCTCCACTTCTCCCCCCTTCAGTCCCCCCATATCCTACCAGTTCACTTGGGGGTTCCTCCCGTCTAGTTGGACATCAGGGTCCCTCACCAGCGGCTGGCGGGCACACTAGTTGTGGGGAGATGCTAACTTGGCATCTTCCCACACTGCCATTTTGACTCCTCCCTGGTTCTGGGTTTTTGTTGTTGTTATTGTTGGGAGGTTTTGCCTCTTGTTTCAATCTCCTCATTAGTGATATAGGTCTTTTCAGATTTTTTATTTTTTTATGGTTTGTTCTTGGTAGGTTCTATTTATCTAAGAATTTATCCATTTCTTCTGGGTTATTCAATAATTTGGCAGATAATTGTTCATAGTAGTCTGTTATGAACTTTTGTCTTTCAGTGGACATCATTGTAATATCTGCTCTTTCATTTCTAATTTTAGTTATTTGTCTTCTCCCTTTTCTGCTTAATCTAGCCAAGGGCTTGTCACTTTTGTCACTCTTCAAAAAATCAGCTCTTGTTTTCATTGATTTTTTTTTCTTTCCTCTATTTCTTTTAACTTTGCTCTAACATTTATTATTTCCTTCTTTCTGCCCATTTTATGTTCAGTTTGTTCCTCTTTTTATTGTTCCTTTGGGTGTAACGTTAGGTTGTTGTTTTGAGAAATTCTTTTTTAATGTAAACAGTCACCACTATAAACTTTATCTTAGTGCAGCTTTTGATGAATCCTATAAGTTTTGGTACTTTGTGTTTTCATTTGACTCTGTATACTTTCTAAATTCTTTTGTGAGTTTTTTCTTCGAAACCTGGTTTGTTTATGAGCATGTTGTTTAGTTCACACATATTTGTGGATTTTCCTGTTTTCTTTCTGCCATTGATTTCTAGTTTTATTTCATGTGTTCAAGAAGGTATTTTATATGATTTTCATTGTATTTTTTAAAAATATTTATTTATTTATTTATTTGGGCTGCACTGAGTCTTAGTTATGACACCAGGGATCTTTGTTGCGGCATGCGGCATCTTTTAGTTGTGGCAAGCAGTCTCTTAGTTGTGGCATGAGAACTCTTAGTTGCGGCATGCATTTGGGATCTAGTTCCCTGACCAGGGATCGAACCCGGGCTTTCCTTTGGAGTGTGGAGTCTTACCCGCTGGACCACCAGGGAAATCCCCAGTGTCTTAAATTTGTTAAAACTTGTTCCGTGTTCTAACATGTGATCTATCTTGGAGAATGTTCCATGTGTGCTTGAGAAGAACATGTATTTTTTGTTGTTGGGTGGAGTGTTCTGTATATGTTTGTAATGTGTATTTAGCTTATAATATTGTTATGTCCTCTGTTTTCTTATTGCTATTCTGTCTGATTGATCTATCCGTAACTGAAAGTGGAGTATTGAAATCTCCTCTCATTATGTGTTGTTGTCTGTTTCTCCCTTCAGTTTTCTTATTGTTTGCTTCATTTATTTGAGTATTCTAATGTTAGGTACATATATTTATAATTTTTATTATTATTATTTCACTTTGACCATGCTGTGCAGCATGCAGGATCTTAGTTCCCCAACCAGGGATTGAACCCCCTCCCTCTGCAGTGGAAGCGTGGAGCCTGAACCACTGAACCACCAGGGAAGTCCCTAAAATTGTTATTTCTTACTGTTGAATTGACCCTTTTATCATTATATAATGTCATTCTTTGTCCTTTCAACAGTTTTTTGTCTTAAACTCTATTTTGTTTGACATAAGAATGGCTATTCTTGCTCTCTTTAGGTTCCTGTTTGCATGGAATATCTTCTTACAGCCTTTCACTTTTAGCATGTGTGAGTCCTGAAATCTAAAGTGAGTCTCTTCCAGGCAGCATATTGTTGGATTTAAAAAAAAAAAAAAAATTCAGCTAATCTTTGTTCTCTAATTGGTGCATTTAATTCATTTACATTTACTATAATAACTGACAGAGAAAGTCTTACTATTGCCATTTTGCTAATTGTTTTCTGCTCATCTCGTAGCTGTTTTGTTCCTCTTTTCCTCTCTTGCTCTCTTCCTTTGTGTTTTGTTGATTTTTTAAAAAATTTTATTTCTTTCTTTCTTTATGGCTGTGTTGGGTCTTCGTTTTTGTGTGAGGGCTTTCTCTAGTTGTGAAAAGCGGGGGCCACTCCTCATCGCGGTGCACGGGCCTCTCACTGTTGCAGCCTCTCCCATTGCGGAGCACAGGCTCCAGACGCGCAGGCTCAGTAATTGTGGCTCACGGGCCTAGTTGCTCCGCGACATGTGGGATCTTCCCAGACCAGGGCTCGAACCCGTGTCCCCTGCATTGGCAGGCAGATTCTCAACCACTGCGCCACCAGGGAAGCCCTTGTTGATTTTTGTAATGACATTTTTTGATTACCTTCTCATTTACCTTTATGTATATTCTATAGATACTTCTTTTGTGGTTACCATTGCAATTACATAAAACTTTGTAAAGTTATAATGATCTCTTTTAAACAGATTATATTTAACTTCAGTTGCATATAAAAACTCTACTAGTTTACACCCTTGCCTCCTACTTTGTTACTGATGATAGTTACCTCTTTTTATTTTTTTATTTTTTTAAATTTATTTTTTTATGTATTTAATTTATTTTTGGCTGTGTTGGGTATTCGTTTCTGTGTGAGGGCTTTCCCTAGTTGCGCTGAGCGGGGGCCACCCCTCATCGTGGTGTGTGGGCCTCCCACTGTCGCGGCCTCTCCTGTTGCAGAACACAAGCTCCAGATGCGCAGGCTCAGCAGTTGCGGCTCACGGGCCCAGTTGCTCTGTGGCATGTGGGATCCTCCCAGACCAGGGCTTGAACCCGTGTCCCCTGCATTGGCAGGCAGATTCTCAACCACTGTGCCACCAGGGAAGCCCAAGTTACCTCTTTTTAAATTGCATTTCCATGAATATAAATGTATAACTAGTTTTTATACTTCTTAATAAATATTCTGTATCAGATTTATAAGTGATTTACTCACTTGCTTTACAATACTCTAGGATTCTGTATTTGTTGATATATTTACCTTTACCAGGGAATGCTCTATTTTCATATGGTTTTTGTATTGATGTTTATTGTTCTTTCTCTTCAGTTTGTAGGACTCTCTTCAGCCTTTCTTGTAGGGAAGGTCTAGTGGTGATAAACTCCCTCAACAGTATTTTTCTGGAACAGTCTTGATTTCTCCCTCATTTTTGAAGGACAGTTGTACGACATCTAGTATTTTTGGCAATTTTTTCTTTCAGTACTTTGAATATATTGTTTCTTTCCCTTCTAGTCTGAAAGCTTTCTGGTTAGAAGTCTGTGATGATCTGTTAGGAACTTACTTGTATGTTATGAGTCAGTTTTCTCTTGCCGTTTTCAAAATTCTCTGTCTCTTTGTGACTTTTGACAGTTCGTGATGTATCTTGGTGTAGATCTCTTTAGATATTTTTCTATCTGGAGTTCTTTAAGTTACTTGAATTTGTATGTCTATTTCTCACCTCAGAATTGGAAATTTTCAGTCATTGTTTCTTCAAGTAAGTTTTCTGTCCCTTTCTTTCTTTTTCTTGTATTTTCATGAGTTTGTATTGTTCTGCTTCATGATATCCCATAAATACCTTAGATTCTCTTCATTTTTCTTTTCTTTTTCTTTTTCTTCCTCAGTAATTTTGGAGGTCTTGTCTTTGAGTTTGCTGATTCTTTCTTCTACCTGGTCAAGTCTTATGATGAGTCCCTGGAACAAATTTTTCAATTCAGTTATTGTATTCTTTAGTTTCAGAATTTCTGTTTTGTTTTATTCATAGTTTCTGGGGTTTTTTGGTTGATATTCTCATGTTGTTCATGCATCATTTTCCTGATTTTGTTTAGTGGTCTGTCTGTATTCTCTTTTAACTCATTACACATTCTTATGATGAAAATTTTGAACTTTTTGTTTTTGGCAATTCATATATCTGTTTCTTTAAGGCTAGTTTCTAGAGATTTGTTTCTTTGAATGTGTTATGGCTCCCCTTTTCTTTGTATGTCTTTTTATTTTTTGTTGGGATTTTGGCAACTGTAGAATCAGCCAATTCTCCAAGACTTTGTGGTTTCATTTTCTATAGGGAGGACTTTTCTTGCTCAGCCTATTTGGATTCTGGAGCCCTCTCAAACCTTTTTGGGGTAGCTATTCCCTTTTGGCTTGTGCATATAATCTATTAGAAGAGGTTTGTAGGTTTCATTTCAGGCACTCCCCCTGGTGTCTCTCTGATATTGCAGCCTCTCTGATGCTGTTGTAAATCACAGTACTGGTGCTCTACTGGTCTGTCTTAGGTACTGCAGACTCTGGTGCATGGTTGATGGTCTTTGTTCTCAGAGATCCTCAACCTAGCACCCTCCTCCCGTCAGTACTTGGATACATGAAAGGGAAAAAACAGTCCCTTAGGCAGCTCCCCTAAATGTCAGAATGCTGGACGTGTGTTCTATTTCTTTTCATCCCCAAGGGGAAGATGGAAGTTGGGGATTTTGTCCCAATTGTGCTGAAGTTGGAGTAGGGAGGGGCTCTCCCACGTTAAAGTGGAGAGTGTCAAAAACTTTTCCGACTGGGCTTTGGTGCGCTTGGTTTTGTCCTTGCCTGGGGTGCAACACCTTTTAACTTGTTTCTGACAGAGGCATTTGGTTTGTTTGATTTTAACTCCCTGTCTTTGTGGGGGAAGAAAGATCTTGGCTTCCTATTTGCCATCTTGCTGATGGAGCCTTGTTTCGTTTTAAGGGGTAATGGTAATAGAAACCACGATCTGATGGTTCATTGTGCCCTTTGATCCTGGAGTGTCTTTGCTTCTATTCCCTTTCAGTAGACAGACCTAGGAAATGCATGCAAGTATGCACACATATGCATATACATATACATATTTCATACACACATATTCCTACACATATATAAAGTGTACATATACATACATATATACATGAATAGATATATTTAGAAATCTGGAGTTCTCACAGTCATCTTCAATTCCAGTCTGTCACCTCAGGGCTTGTTCTTGCCTTCGTCCATTTCATACGTGTATGGCTTTGGCCTCACAGTAATGCTTGCCACGTAGAATGAGTTAGGAATTGTTCCTTCATCTTCTTTCTTTTTGGAAGAGTTTGAAAAGGATTTGTGTCAATTCTTTAAATGTTTGATGGAATTCACTAGTGAAACCATCTCATCTTGGGCTTTTCATTGTTGATAGTTTTTTGATTACTTATTCATTATCTTTACTTTTTAATAGGTCTGTTCACATTTTCTATTTCTTCTTGAGTCAATTTTGGTATTTTGTGTATTTCCAGGAATTTGTTCATCTAGGTTATCCAATTTGTTGGCATATAATTGTTCAAAGTGTTCTCTTATAATACTTTTTTATTCCTTTAAGATCAGTAGTGGGAACTTCCCTGGTGGCACAGTGGTTAAGAACCCACCTGCCAATGCAGGGGACACGGGTTCGATCCCTGGTCCGGGAAGATCCCACATGCTGCAGAGCAACTAAGCCCGTGAGCCACAACTACTGAGCCCACGTGCTGCAACTACTGAAGGCCATGCGCCTAGAGCCCTTGCTCCACATTAAGAGAAGCCACCACAATGAGAAGCCCGTGCACCACAATGAAGAGTAGCCCCAGCTCATCACAACTAGAGAAAGCCCATGCGCAGCAACAAAGACCCAGTGCAGCCAACAACAACAACAAAAAAAGATCAGTAGTAATGTCTCCACTTTAATTTCTGATTTTAGTAATTTGAGTCTTTTCTCTGTTTTCTTAGTATAGTTAAAGGTTTGCCAGTTTGTTGTTCTGGTGAGATATAACTGACATATAGCCTTATATTAGTTTCAGGTGTACAACATAATTATTCTATATTTGTAAATATTGCTAAGTGATCACCAGGACAAGTCTAGTTAACATACAGTATCATCCATAGGTACATTTTTTTTCTTGTCATGAGAACTTTTAAGATTTGCTCTTTTAGCAACTTTCAAATTGCAGTAAGGGATAATTAACTGTCATCACCGTGGTGTACATTACATTTCCATGACTTATTTATTTTACAGCTGAAAGTTAGTACCCTTTGATCATCTTTACCTGTTTTACCTACCTCCCAACCCCCACCTCAGACAATCACCAATCTGTTCTTTGTATCTATAAGCTTGTTTTTTTTTTTCAGATTCCACATATAAGTGAGATTATATGATAATTTGTTTCTCTGTGTCTGAATTTTTAATGTATCATAATGTCCTCAAGATCCATCTATGTTGTTAAAGATGGCAAGATTTCATTCTTTTTTATGGCCAAGTAATATTATATCTCATGTTTCCTTTATCTGTTTACTTAGTTGTTTCCATATCTTGGCTAAGGTAAATAATGCTGCAGTGAACATGGGGGTGTTTATATATTTTGGGGATGGTGTTTTCCTTTCCTTGTGATGAATACCCAGAAGTGAAATTGTTGGATCATACAGTATTTCTATCTTTAAAAATTTTGAGGAACCTCCATACTATTTTCTGTAGTGGCTGCAACAATTTACATTCCGACCAAAGTGTACAAGGGATCCCTTTTCTCCAGATTCTTGCCAGCACTTGTTATTTGTTGTCTTTTTGATGATATCCATTTTAACAGATGTGAGGTGTTATCTTATTGTGATTTTGATTTGCATTTCCCTGGTAATTAGTGATGTTGAGCATCTTTTCATATATTTTTTGGCTATCTGTATATCTTCTTTGGAAAAATGTCTGGTCCAATCTTCTGCCCAATTTAAAAAGTAAACTAAATTTGTTTAAAACTTTCCCTCATGTGTTCTTTGTTCCATTAGTTGTTTAAGAGTCTGTTTAATTTCCACATACTTGTGAATTTTTCAGTTTTTCTTTTGTTATTGATGCTAGCTTTATACCACTGTGGTCAGAGAAGATACTTTGTATGCTTTCACTCTTTTAAATGTATTGAGACTTTTTTTGTGTGACTAAACAGGTGGTCTATTCTGGAGAATATTCCATGTGCTCTTCAGAAGAATGTGTATTTTGTTGTTGTTGGGTGGAATGTTCTGTGTGTGTGTATATATATATGTGTGTATATATATATCTGTTAGATTTAGTTGGTCTAGTGTTGTTCAAGTCCTCCAATTCCTTATTGTTCTTCTATCTGGATGTTCTTTCCATTATTGAAAGTGAGGTATTGATCCTTTTGATTATTATTGTAGAACTGTATTTCTTCCTTCAGTTCTGCTGATGTCTGCTTCACATATTTTGTGACTTGTTTGGGGCATATATATTTACAACTGTTATATTTTCATGATGAATCAATCCTTTTTATCAATATGTAATGTCATTCTTTGCTTCCTGCAAGAGTTTTTGACAAACAGTATTTTGTCTTATATTTTTATTATCCTGCTAGCTTGTTTTTGCTTACTGTTTGTATAGAATATCTTCATCCATCCTTTGACTTTCAACCTATTTGTATCTTTGGATCTAGAGTGAGTCTCTTGTAGACAACATATAGTTAAATCATTAAAAAAATTAGTTTGGTCAATCTCTGCTTTTTGATTTCAGAGCTTAATCTCTATTTAAAGTAACTACCTACAAGGAAGTATTAATTTATGCAGTTTTGCTACTTATTTTCTTTATGTCATACTTTTTTTTTCAACTTTTTTCCTCCTTTATTTCCCTTTGTTTCATTTAATTGACTTTTTTTTTGGTAGTATACTGTTTTGATTCCCTTCTCACTTCCTTCTTTTGTATGTTTAAAAATTATTTACTTAATGGTTATCTTAGTGTTACAACTAACATTGTAAAGTTAGTATAGTTTGAATAAAAACTAATTTAACTTCAAAATTATAGAAAATCTCTTTTCCTATATATCTTCATCTTCCCCCTTTTAGTTATTGTCATAAATTAGATCTTTATATGTTGTGTTTATTAACATAAGATATATAATTATTGATTTATGCTTTCGTCTTTTGTACAGGAAAAAGGGTTTAGAAACCAAAAACGTTTTTTTTGTATTTTATATTTAAGTACATAGTTATCTGTAACAATGTTTTTATTTCTTCATACAGCTTTCATTTTAGCATTTCTTGTATGGCAAATCTAGTGACAAACTTTCTCAGTTTTTAAAAAAAATTGGGAAATGTCCTAAATTCTCCTTGATTTTGAATGATAATTTTTCCAGGTATGTAACTTGTATATAGCTTTTTTTTCCCCATTAATTGCACTTAAAATATCTTGACCCATTGTCTACTGCTCTCCATGGTTTCTGAGGAGAAATGAGCTGTTAATCTTGTTGAAGATTCCTTGTACGTATCATTTCACTTTTCTCTGGCTGCTTTCAACTTCTCTATTTGTGTTTGACTTTCAACAGTTTGATTATAATGTGTTTTGGTGTGGATCTTCTCATATTTATTCTATACTAGGATTTTGACATGTAGCTCCATATCTTTTCTCAAATTTGGGAATTATTACTCATTATTTCTTCAAATATCCATTCTGCCCTCTTTTCTCTCTCCTGTTATGGAACTCCTATTATATGTATATTGGTATACTTGATGATGTTCCATAGGTCTCTTAAGCACTGTTTCTTTTTTTTTTTTTTTATAAATTTATTTTTTAATTAAAAAAAATTTTTTTAATGCTATTCTTGTCTGCTTACATTCTTTTTATTTATGTATGTATGTATGTATGTATGTATGGCTGTGTTGGGTCTTCGTTTCTGTGCGAGGGCTTTCTCTAGTTGTGGCAAGTGGGGGCCACTCTTCATCACGGTGCGGGGGCCATTCTTCCCATCACGGTGCACGGGCCTCTCACTATCGCGGCCTCTCGTTGCCGAGCACAGGCTCCAGATGCACAGGCTCAGTAATTGTGGCTCACGGGCCGAGTTGCTCCGTGGCATGTGGGATCTTCCCAGACCAGGGCTCGAACCCGCGTCCCCTGCACTGGCAGGCAGATTCTCAACCACTGCCCCACCAGGGAAGCCCAGCACTGTTTCTTTTTTCCTTTATTTCTTTTTTTTTTCTTCTCCTCACACTGGATAATTACAACTGACCTGCCTTTAAATTCATTGTTTCTTTCTTTATTTGCTCAAACATGCTGTTAAAACCTCTAGAGAAATTTTTATTTCAGTTATTGTTCCTTTTGTTCAGTTATTGAAATTTTCATTTCTAGAATTTTTGGGTTCCTTTTAATAATTTCTATATCTTTATGGATATTTGTTGTAACGTTGCTCCTTGTTTCCTTTAATTCCTTGTGTTTGATTTCCTTTAGCTTTTTTTTATTTTTAAAATTTTTCTATTTTATATATTGTTTTATTAAACTTTCTGTTTATTTTGTTGAATATTATTTTATTTATTTTTGTATACAGCAGGTTCTTATTAGTTATCCATTTTATACATATTAGTGTATGTATGTCAATCCCAATCTCCCAATTCATCACACCAACACCCCACCCCCCCTGCCGCTTTCCCCCCTTGGTGTCCATACGTTTGTTCTCTACATCTGTGTCTCAATTTCATCCCTGCAAACTGGTTCATCTGTACCGTTTTTCTAGGTTCCACACATATGCGTTAATATATGATATTTGTTTCTCTCTTTCTGACTTTCTTCACTAAGTATGACAGTCTTTTGATTCATCCACGTCTCTACAAATGACCCAATTTCTTTGCTTTTTATGGCTGAGTAATATTCCATTCTGTATATGTACCACATCTTGTTTATCCATCGTCTGTCAATGGGCATTCAGGTTGCTTCCATGACCTGGCTATTGTAAATAGTGCTGCAATGAACATTGGGGTGCATGTGTCTTTTTGAATTATGGTTTTCTCTGGGTATATGCCCAGTAGTGGGATTGCTGGGTCATATGGTAATTCTATTTTTAGTTTTTTAAGGAACCTCCATATTGTTCTCCATAGTGGCTGTATCAATTTACATTCCCACCAACAGTGCAAGAGGGTTCCCTTTTCTCCACACCCTCTCCAGCATTTGTTGTTTGTACATTTTCTGATGATGCCCATTCTAACTGGTGTGAGGTGATACCTCATTGTAGTTTTGATTTGCATTTCTCTAATAATTAGTGATGTTGACCAGCTTTTCATGTGCTTCTTGGCCATCTGTATGTCTTTGGAGAAATGTCTATTTAGGTCTTCTGCCCATTTTTGGATTGGGTTGTTTGTTTTTTTAATATTGAGCTGCATGTGCTGTTTATATATTTTGGAGATTAATCCTTTGTCCGTTGATTCATTTGCAAATATTTTCTCCCATTCTGAGGGTTGTCTTTTCGTCTTGTTTGTAGTTTCTTTTGCTTTGAAAAAGCTTTTAAGTTTCATTAGGTCCCATTTGTTTATTTTTGTTTTTATTTTCATTACTCTAGGAAGTGGCTCAAAAAAGATGTTGCCGTGATTTATGTCAAAGGCGTTTTTCCTATGTTTTCCTCTAAGAGTTTTATAGTGTCCGGTCTTACATTTAGGTCTCTAATCCATTTTGAGTTTATTTTTGTGTATGGTGTTAGGGAGTGTTCTAATTTCATTCTTTTACATGTGACTGTCCAGTTTTCTCAGCACCACTTATTGAAGAGACTGTCTTTTCTCCATTGTATATCCTTGCCTCCTTTGTCATAGATTAGTTGATCATAGGTGTGTGGGTTTATCTCTGGGCTTTCTATCCTGTTCCATTGATCCATTGATCTATATTTCTGTTTCTGTGCCAGTACCATATTGTCTTGATTACTGTAACTTTGTAGTATAGTCTGAAGTCAGGGAGTCTGATTCCTCCAGCTCCGTTGTTTTCCCTCAAGACTGCTTTGGCTATTCGGGGTCTTTTGTGTCTCCATACAAATTTTAAGATTTTTTGTTCTAGTTCTGTAAAAAATGCCAATGGCAATTTGATAGGGATTGCCTTGAATCTGTAGATTGCTTTGGGTAGTATAGTCATTTTCACAATATTGATTCTACCAATCCAAGAACATGGTATATCTCTCCATCTGTTTGTATCATCTTTAATTTCTTTCATTAGTGTCTTACACTTTTCTGCATACAGGTCTTTTGTCTCCTTAGGTAGGTTTATTCCTAGGTATTTTATTCTTTTTGTTGCAGTGGTGAATGGGAGTGCTTCCTTAATTTCTCTTTCAGATTTTTCATCATTAGTGTATAGGAATGCAAGAGATTTCTGTGCCTTAATTTTGTATCCTGTGACTTTACCAAATTCATTGATTAGCGCTAGTGTTTTTCTGGTGACACCTTTAAGATTCTTTTTTATAGTATCATGTCATCTGCAAACAGTGACAGTTTTACTTCTTCTTTTCCAATTTGTATTCCTTTTATTTCTTTTTCTTCTGTTTGCCGTGGCTAGGAGTTCCAAAACTATGTTGAATAAAAGTGGTGAGAGTGGACATCCTTGTCTTGTTCCTGATCTTAGAGGAAATGCTTTCAGTTTTTCACCACTGAGAATGATGTTTGCCATGCCTAGGAGTTCCAAAACTATGTTGAATAAAAGTGGTGAGAGTGGACATCCTTGTCTTGTTCCTGATCTTAGAGGAAATGCTTTCAGTTTTTCACCACTGAGAATGATGTTTGCTGTGGGTTTGTCATATATGGCCTTTATTATGTTGAGGTAGGTTCCCTCTATTCCAGTTTTCTGGAGAGTTTTTATCATAAATGGGTGTTGAATTTTGTCAAAAGCTTTTTCTGCATCTATTGAGATGATCATATGGTTTTTATTCTTCAGTTTGTTAATTTGGTGTATCACTTTGATTGATTTGCGTATATTGAAGAATCCTTGCATTCCTGGGATAAATCCGACTTGATCATGGTGTATGATCCTTTTAATGTGTTGTTGGATTCTGTTTGCTAGTATTTTGTTGAGGATTTTTGCATCTATGTTCATCAGTGATATTGGCCTGTAGTTTTCTTTCTTTGTGATATCTTTTTCTGGTCTTGGTATCAGGTTGATGGTGGCCTCATGGAATGTGTTTGGGAGCGTTCCTCCCTCTGCTATATTTTGGCAGAGTTTGAGAAGGATAGGTGTTAGCTCTTCTCTAAATGTTTGATAGAATTCACCTGTGAAGCCATCTGGTCCTGGACTTTTGTTTGTTGGCAGATTTTTAATTGCAGTCTCAATTTCAGTGCTTGTGATTGGTCTGTTTATATTTTCTATTTCTTCCTGGTTCAGTCTCGGAAGGTTGTGCTTTTCTAAGAATTTGTCCATTTCTTTCAGGTTGTCCATTTATTGGCATATAGTTGCTTATAGTAATATCTTATCATCCTTTGTATTTCTGCAGTGTCTGTTGTTACTTCTCCTTTTTCATTTCTGAGTCTATTGATTTGAGTCTTCTCCCTTTTTTCCTGATGAGTCTGGCTAATGGGTTTTCAATTTGTTTATCTTCTCAAAGAACCAGCTTTTAGTTTTATTGATCTTTGCTATTGTTTTCTTTGTTTCTATTTCATTTATTTCTGGTCTGATCTGTATGATTTTTTTCCTTTTGCTAACTTCGGGTTTTGTTTGTTCTTCTTTCTCTAGTTCCTTTACGTGTAAGGTTAGATTGTTTATTTGAGATTTTTCTTGTTTCTTGAGGTAGGCTTGTATTGCTGTTAACTACCCTCTTTAGAACTGCTTTTGCTGCATCCCATAGGTTTTGGATCATCGTGTTTTCACTGTCATTTGTCTCTAGGTATTTTTTGATTTCCTCCTTGATTTCTTCAGTGATCTCTTGGTTATTTAGTTGCGTATTGTTTAGCCTCCATGTGTTTGTGTTTTTTATGTTTTTCCCCTGTAATCGATTTCTAATCTCATAGTGTTGTGGTGAGAAAAGGTGCTTGATATGATTTCAATTTTTTTTTTAAAGTTTCATTTTATTTGTTTTATTTATGGCTGCGTTGGGTCTTCGTTTCTGTGCGAGGGCTTTCTCTAGTTGTGGCAAGCGGGGGCCACTCTTCATCGCGGTGCGTGGGCCTCTCACTATCGTGGTCTCTCTTGTCGTGGAGCCCAGGCTCCAGACGTGCAGGCTCAGCAATTGTGGCTCACGGGCCCAGCCGCTCCGCGCCATGTGGGATCTTCCCAGACCAGGGCCCGAACCCGTGCCCCCTGCAGTAGCAGGCAGATTCTCAACCACTGCGCCACCAGGGAAGCCCTGATTTCAATTTTTAAGAATTTACTGAGGCTTGATTTGTGACCCATGATGTGATCTATCCTGGAGAATGTTCCGTGCGCACTTGAGAAGAAAGTGTAGTTTGCTGTTTTTGGAAGGAATGTCCTACAAATATAAATTAAATCTATCTGGTCTATTGTGTCATTTAAAGCTTGTGTTTCCTTATTAATTTTCTGTTTGGATGAACTGTCCGTTGGTGTAAGTGAGGTGTTAAAGTCCCCCACTACTTTTCTGTTACTGTCGATTTCCTCTTTTATAGCTGTTAGCAGTTGCCTTATGTATTGAAGTGCTCCTATGTTGGGTGCATATATATTTATAATTGTTATATCTTTTTCTGGGATTGATCCCTCGATCAGTATGTAGTGTCCTTCCTTGTCTCTTGTAATAGTCTTTATTTTAAAGTCTATTTTATCTGATATGAGTATTGCTACGCCAGCTTTCTTTTGATTTCCATTTGCATGGAATATCTTTTTCCATCCCCTCACTTTCAGTTTGTGTGTGTCCCTAGGTCTGAAGTGGATCTCTTGTAGACAGCATATAGATGGGTCTTGTTTTTGTATCCATTCAGCGAGCCTGTGTCTTTTGGTTGGAGTATTTAATCCATTCATGTTTAAGGTAGTTATCGATATGTATGTTCCTATTACCATCTTCTTAATTGTTTTGGGTTTGTTTTTGTAGGTCCTTTTCTTCTGTTGTGTTTCCCACTTAGAGAAGTTCCTTTAGCATTTGTTGTAGGGATGGTTTGGTGGTACTGAATTCTCTTAGGTTTTGCTTGTCTGTAAAGCCTTTGATTTCTCCATCGAATCTGAATAAGATCCTTGCTGGGTAGAGTAATCTTGGTTGTAGGTTCTTCCTTTTCATCACTTTAAATATGTCATGCCACTCCCTTCTGGCCTGTAGAGTTTCTGCTGAGAAATCAGCTCTTACCCTTATGGGAGTTCCCTTGTATGTTATTTGTTGTTTTTCCCTTGCTGCTTTCAATAATTTTTCTTTGTCTTTAATTTTTTGCTGTTTGATTACTATACGTCTTGGTGTGTTTCTCCTTGGGTTTATCCTGTATGGTACTCTCTGCTTTTTCTGGATTTGGGTGGCTGTTTCCCTTCCCATGTTAGGGAAGTTTTTGACTCTAATCTCTTCAAATATTTTCTCTGGTCCTTTCTCTCTCTCTTCTCCTGTATTGCCTGTCTCTCCAATTTTGGGGGCCATGTTTTTTGCTCTGTGACTTTAGTTCTGTGATAGATTTAAGAAGATTTGTTGATTTTTAATTTGTTCAGCTTTTTAGTTGTTAGGACAGTGTGGTGAATCTAGGCTCCTTACATGCCAAATTGGAAAATAGAAATCTAAACTATTTATTCTTCAAGTTTGTAGTTTTTGTTGTGTTCATCTCTCAGGTTTCTGTTCCTATAGATGTGGTCAATTAGTGGGTTTGACAGAGATTTCCTTAGGTGCCTGGAGCCACAAAAACATAAAGAAAAGGAGGAAAAAAATATTCTCCTGGTATTTGAAGACTGGCTCTGTTTTGAGGCACTTCTTTAAAACTTAGCCAGGCTGTTTACAGATCTGCCTTAGCCTTCATTTTCTACTTGTGTGGAGCTAAAGACCAGGCAGAAGTGAAAGTTTAGTGTCTACTATATTTTCTGAGCATGAGTCCTGCCCTGGGCAAGTGTGCAGCTTACTAGATTGCCCCTAATATATGGGAATTTCAAAATCCTTATTTTTCCAAAGTAACTCTCTCCAGTTTTTCCTTCTAGGCTTTGACATGTATATTGTTTGCCTCAACTATAATCATTTTCTCCAGGGAGCAGTGGCTTGTTTAACTACCTTTCAGTTTTTTTGCGGAATACTCTCCACTTTGCTGGTTTTCTGCCCTGAGAGAGTTCTGAGATGAAACAAAGGTAAAAGCTACAAGTCCTTCAAGGAACCTGTAGACAGGACAAAACAGAAAAACACAATTCCTCTTTTTCCTCCAGAACTATAATATATACCCACACCAGGAATGGAGGCTGCTGTCTTTAAGACTGCCAGTGCTCTGGGGAAGTGGGTGGGGCAAGGCTAGGTTTAAATGCCACAAAGGTCTCCTAGACTGTTTAACCTGCATTTTTCTTGATCCATCACTATTTGGCTCCTGTAAAGCCTTCACTGTTTCCCAGAGTTTTCACAAAGTTGTTTGTAACAGTTTTTGCTCTATTTTTCTTCAGTGTTTCTGTGAAGGATAGGCCCTTGGGACTCTCTACAGCCAGTTTTGCTGTCATCACTCCCTAATTCCCCCAATAGGTTTATCTTTCTGGTGGAAATTTGCAACTGATTGTGAATTTTATATAGAAGTTAAATGGACCAAGAATAACCAAGTGAGTTCTGAAGACAAAGAACAGGTGAGAGGACTTGCCCTAGCAGATACCAAGACTTGTTAGAAAGCTATATTAATTATGGTTGTGTGCTTTTGGTGCAAGTTTAGATAGACCAATGGAATTGAATAAAGGCTCAGAAATAGACCCCTTTATATATGGAAAATTTTATTAATGATAGAGAATTAGTAGCATAATAAATGGCCCTGGAACAGTGGTTATTTATAAGGTAAAAAAAGTTTATTCTTTATAGTGTATACAAAAATCAAAAGCAATAACATATTTAGATACAGATATAGGAGGCTGTCGTTATGAACTGGAGCAAGGAACAATTACAGAAGAATATATAAGTCATAAAGGGAAAGATTGCTAAATTTGAGTATATTAAAATTAAAACCTCTATTGTGTAAAAAATTCATAAAGAGAAGTGCAGGAGAAGTTTCAAATAGCGGAAAATACTTAGATCACATATATAAGACAGAGGAAATCCAGAGTATATAGATAACATTTACCTGTCAATAAGTATAAGGTAAATCAATAAAAGATGCTCAAAGGAAATAAAAAAGGTGTTTGCAAAGGAGGAAATATAAATAGCCCATAAAAATATCAAGACGTATTCTACCCTTTTAGTAATTTTTAGTATCCAGGGAATGTGATTGTGGATGTTAACATCATAAAAAAATAAAATGTTGACTTTTAAACAAGGTTTTATAAAATTCTTCCATTGAGTGCATATTTCCTTCCAGTACTGCCCAACATTGCTCTACCTTTTCCCACACAGTCCTCTTCAAAAATATTCTTATACTTACTTCATATTTCTCCCATTTATCTGTACTTCAGTTTGTCTTCTGCCCCCAGTGTCCATTGAACTAGCCATCTGAAGATAGTAATGACTCCCATAGTGTTAAATCAAGTGTGCATCTTTCTTGACACCTCAGCAAATTTGACGTTGTTGACCATTTGGTTCTTGAAGTGCCCTTCCCTTGGCTTCTATGACACCCTGTGTCTATCTGGTATATCAGTTTCATATTAATATTATTTTCCTTTTTAAATTTTAAACATTATGCTATCTATCTTCTCTTTAAGAAGCTTTTTATAACAGCTACATTAAATGCCAGCCCCATTAACAACAATTTTGTAGAGTGGGGTATTTCCTTGTTACTTTGCTTATAGTTTTTTCTTGTGTTCACTTTTCTGAGATTAACTTTTTGTTTTGCTAGGTTAGAATGTGTGGTAAAATAGTTTCTAAATCTGAATTCCTGAAAATAGTTTCATTTTGGCTTCACATTTAAATGATAATATCTTTAAAATTAGAATGGAGGTTTAATATTTCCCCCAAGAACTTTATAGACGTTGCTCCATAGTATCATAGAATTTTTTTTCTGTTTAGTGTTATGTGTCTAATGTTGGTTTTCCTCACTTCTGGTCAATTTTCATATTCCACTTATTTTTATCAGTAATGTCCTACATTCAGCAGTACCAGTAGTAATTGATGGTGTGTTATTGATGGTTCAGTAGTTAAGAAAGCCACTGTTCTCCAGGCTTTAAGTGGTTTAAGTAATTGTAGAACCCTGACTGCAATAAGTGGATAAATTGATATATACAAGGGATTCCCATTACGTTCCCAGACAGGAAAGGAGATTTTGAGAACCTTGGAATCTCTCCGGATAGTGGAAAGAATGACTTTATTGCAAGGTAGTATGCCTTATTGGACATTACTTTCTAAATCCTTATACACCTGAAAATATTTTCCTTCAGATGTGGACATTAATTTGCTGTGGTATGTTTTCTTGAGGGTCTCAGCCCTTTTTGCTTAGACCTATGCTTTCTTATTACTTAGTGCAGTGATTCTTAAACTTTAGCATGCAAAGGAATCAACTGGAGGGATAGATAGTTTAAATACAAATTACTGGTCCTACTTCCAGAGCTTTGGAGTCAGTAGGCTGGGGCAGGGCCTGGTAATCTGCATTACTAACAAATATGGTTGTTTAGGTGATGCTGATGCTTTTGGTTGTGGTGTCACAGTTTTTGAACTGTTGATCTAGAGTTAGTGGCAAAGAAGAGAAATTTAGACTAGCCTGATTTTTTTCAGTTAAGCAACTTTTCTTCTGCCTGAATGCATGTAATAAAATTTTTCTTTAATAATGTAAATCAAAACTTTTATTTGGTTGTAATAGAGTGGGTTTGGTTGTTTTTTGTGGCAAATGTAATCAGTTTAGCATTACATTTTGTAAATGGTAAATATTGGTAGTTTGGACCGTGTGATAGGTTTTGTATATTCATTTTCTCTCATAATCTCCCAAACCAGTTCTTTGCATTTTCCATTAAAAAATCAAGTAGTAGTGTAATATTTTATATCTTGATTCTTAGACCTTTTAGCATAGCAAAGTTATATTGAAGAAATAATGTTCGTAAGATAATGCTTTTCATTATTGTACTCTCAGCTCTATGAAAAAAAATAATGCTCTTCTGAGAAGAACTTAAATTTTATTTCTTACCTATATTAAGAAAATAGATGAAATCATATATGTGAATTATTTTGGGTTTTTTTAATGTAGATCTGTAACAATGGAAAATTCTTTTCTTTTGTAGAACTAAGTTATCTATGCAAGATGTACTAAAAACTGTAAATATAAAAATATTGTGATTGGATTATAGATTTATAGTTATATTTTAGAAACTTGTGTATTTTGGTGATTGAAAATTACAAGAGACTTGAATTAAATATTTTATTATATCATATGTTGTGAGGAATTTTATTTTTAAATGTTTTCATTAAAACTTTATTTTCCAGATTTTGGAATCTCTTTTTAAGGTATGTTCAATATATTGCCTACTAAAATTTAATACAGAAATACATATAAGTGAAAAAGAGTTTTCTAAGTTTTGAGGAAGTAAAAATAACTCCCAAACTTGCTGCTATATATATTTAAAAATTTTACGTTTCAGTTACATGTTGCCTTAGCCCCATTCTGAACCCTAAGATAAAATGATGTTTGGTGTAGGACTAATATTTGATACACACACACACACACACACACACGTACTCATTTATTTCACTGCAGAAATTGACTTGTCAATATTATTTCCTTCCTGTTCCTTCTTTTATTTAAAGTGGTTTCAGCGACAGGTCAATCAGATGGAAGAGGTAAGTGTAGCATTTCTTGTTAATTAAGTTAATATTTTATCTCATTTGAAAACCAATTTGAGGTATAAGTTAAAAAATTTTAATAACCATTGGTTATAATCTTTTTATTTAGATAAAGAAGGAATAAATGGGTAGACTAAAATGTTTCTTAGTGATTTATATACAATACTCCTGCATGTATCTGGTCTACTCTGAATTTGACCCATTCTTTCTCCTAAAATTGAAAAATGGAAATTTAATTATTATTCTTTCCATAATTTACATAAAATAGTAAATAAGTGGCAAGAGAAAACTTATCAACTTAAATATTTCTCCTGTATTTAAAAAGTCATGCATAATATGATATATGCTTATTCATAAAATTATATATTGGTTTTCGTTAAATTTAATGTTATTTTAATGAGTTTTTTATACTTTTATTTTCACATGCTTTGCCACCAGTTTGAGAAATACTGGTCTCTATCCTTATTTTGGAAAAGATTTTATGTGTGCTGTTAATATAGCAGAATGATTTCCAGGATAGCCTTAGTGAGTTAGAGAATTATTCTAGTTCTACCTTGGCTATGTTTGTGGTTTAGTCCTTAAAGTTCTGGGAGAAGCTGCCTGTGGGGAATGTGCCATGCCAGGGACCTTGCCAGGAAACCATCCATAGGGGTGGTGCTGTTGAAACTTGCTGGAGGTGAGTACTACTAGTTACACTGTGTACTGCCCTAGGATTAAACAGAGAGAGATGACAGAACTTGGAAGAAAAGCTTCTTCCTCCTCTAGTGTCTAGGGCCCTCTGCTGACAAAAGTTAACATCATGCTGCCTGTCAAGATAGAAATGTTCCACTACTATAAACAGGACAATGAAGAATGGATTTTAGATGAGAGGCAATAAATTGATAATTGTAGCTGATTGCTGTGTCACTTTTTAGGTTCAGTTTATGATTGATGTCCTCTTATTAGGGATCTTGCCTTTGTCCATAGAGTATTCATACAACTTCTGCTTCCCTTCCACTTGTTCTGCATCCCACAGTCTCAGACTTCCAGTACATTGCCCAGTACTTACTTCCTGCTGTTATATCTTAATCCCATTCAGGTAACCATTACTAAAGTGAAGTCTCTGTTTTAAATTCCTAATGTTAGAATTTCTCTTTGCTGTGTCCTAAGACTATGGCTTGACTACTTTTCTTTTTTCAGCTCTTCCTCCCATCATAAAGATTAGAGTTCTCTTTTAAATATTTTGAATTGCCTTAAACTGATCCTGTTATAATTGTTATTTAACTTGCTTAAAATTCTTATATATTAAAATAATAAAGAGAAGATTGAATTTGAGCTCTGACATGTAAAAGCCAACACTTAGCTATAATTCTGTTGCTAGGCAATTGCTCATATAATTTCACTAATATTGTGAAATATTAGTATGTGATTATAGCTATAGATAGATAAGATAATACAACACTTATTTATATATGATAAATAATGAAATTTCTTTGAGGTATGGGAGAAAAATGAGTATTTCCTAAGTAACTGGCTAATTTTATTATTTTAGATAAGTAAAGATCAAACTTTTTCAGCAGAGTTTCCAGCACCTGATAAAACAGTCAGTTTAAGCATTGCACAAATAGTAAAGCAGGTGCACAAACTTGAAGAACTGAAAAATCGCCTTAAAGAAGGGTCTAAATTCTCCTTCAAAGACATGTCATCTAAACCCAAGTAAGTAAAATGTAAGAGTTAAAAGAATTAAACAGTAAGAGTAGGTATATAATTAGTAATGAATGGAAGATAGTGGTTCAGATTTTGTACTATACATAGAGCTTCTAAATCAAATCAGAAGATCTAGTCAGCTTGTTCCTATTTGAAATTTTTAATAGTTTGAAATGGGACTAGGCACATGTGGCTATGAAAATTAAAATTCAATTAAATTTAATTAAAAAACCAATTCTTTAGTCACACTAGCCACATTTCAAGTGCCTAGTAGCCACATGTGCCTATTGTTTGAAAGTTCTATTGGACACTGCTGGCTTTGAAATATCTGGCTTATAAACTCTTCTCTTAGTTTGATTAGGTAGCTTCCATAATATATTTAAGGTGTAGTGAAATATTTCATTGTTCAAGAACACCATCATTAAAAATTGCATAGGGACAGGGATATGTTCCAAAGAATAAATTTGTACTTTTTAGTTGAGAAAATCCTTTTTGTGGTAGGTGGGAGGAAGATTCAGATGAATGATTACAATAATACTTCCATTATCTGTTGACACTCATGTTTGATATTTGAGGTTTATCTGTCTTGAAATTAAATAGATGAATAAATCATCATCATAGAATATCTTCAGTGATTTTTTTGCACCTCCATAGTTATTTTTTCTTGTGGTGAGAACACTTCAGATCTACTCTTTCAGCAAATTTCAGGTATACAATACAATGGTATTATGAACAGTAAACACCATGCTAATGTTCTAAACATTAGATCTTTAGAACTTATTCAACTTATAACTGGAAGTTTGTACTTTTTGACCAACATCACCGCATTTCCCCAATCCCCCTCAGCCCCTGGCAACCACCATTCTGCTTTCTAGTTCTAAGTATATATATATATATAACTCATTTTGTTTATCCATTCATCTATTGATGGTTACTTTCATATCCTGGTTACTGTAAACAATGCTGCAATGAACATATGAACATTGGGGAGAATATATATTTTTGAATTAGTTTTTTTGTTTTCTCTGGAAAAATACCCAGAACTGGAATTACTAGATCATATGGCAGTACTATTTTTAATTTTTTGAGGAACCTCCATACTGTTTTCCATAGTGGCTACATCAGTTTGCATTTCTGTCAACAGTGCATGAGGGTTCCCGTTTCTGCACATCCTTGCCCACAGTTATTTTTTTGGTCTTTTGGATGATAACCATTCTGACAGTTGGGAGGTGATTTCTCACTGTGGTTTTTGATTTGCATTTCCCTGATGATTAGCAATGTTGAGCCTCTTTTCATGTGCCTGTTGGACATCTGCATGTCTTCTTTGGAAGAGTATTTATTCAAGTCCTCTGCCCATTTGTAATTGAATTGTTTTTTTGCTATTGTATGAGTTCTTTGTATATTTTGAATTTTAGCCTCTTACTAGATATATCATTTGTGAATGTCTTATCCCGTTCATTAGGTTGCCTTTTTGTTTTGTTTTGCAAAGCTTTTTTTTTTTTAGTTTGATATAATTCCGTATGTTTATTTTTGCTTTTGTTGCCTTTGTCTGAGGACAGAGATCCAAAAAAATATTACTAAGACCACTGTCAAAGAGTTTACTGCCTGTGTTTCTTCTAGCATTTTTATGGTTTCAGGGTTTATATTTAAGTCTTTAATCCATTTTGAGTTTATTTTTGTATATGGTGTAAGAAAGAGGTCTAGTTTCATTCTTTTTCATGTAGCTGTCCAGTTTTTCCAACACCGTTTATTGAAGAGACTGTCTCTTCCCCATTGTATATTCTTGCATCCTTTGTTGTAGAAAATTGACCATATAAGCATGGGTTCATTTCTGGGCTCTCTATTCTGTTCCATTGATCTGTGTGTCTCTTTTTGTGCCAGTA
This sequence comes from Balaenoptera borealis, assembly GCF_965194805.1. Taxonomy (NCBI): domain Eukaryota; kingdom Metazoa; phylum Chordata; class Mammalia; order Artiodactyla; family Balaenopteridae; genus Balaenoptera; species Balaenoptera borealis. The sequence continues at coordinate 168,706,419 of NC_138866.1, read as the reverse complement.
CCATACTGTTTTGATTACTATAGCTTTGTAGCATAGTTTGAAATCACTGAGCGTGATACTGCTAGCTTTCTCAAGATTGCTTTGGCTCTTTGGGTTTTTTGTGTTTCCATACAAACTTTAGAATTATTTGTTCTGTGAAAAATGTCATTGGTACCTTGATAGGAATTGCAATGAATCCATAGATTGCTTTAGATTATTATGGGCACATTAGCAATTAATTCTTCCAATCCATGAGAATGGTATATCTTTCCATTTATTTGTGTCATCTTAAATTTCTTTCATCACTCTCTTAGTTTTCATAGTACAGGTCTTTCACCTCCTTAGTTAAATTTGTTCCTAGGTATTTCATTATTTTTGATGCAGTTGCAAATGGGATTGTTTTCTTAAGTTCTCTTTCTGATAGAGCTTTATTAGTGCATAGAAATGCAACAGATATCTGTATATTAATTTTGTATTCTGCAACTTTACTGAATTTAATTATTAGCCCTAATAGTTTATTGGTGGAGTCTTTAGAGTTTTCTATGTATAGTATATCATCTGCAATCAGTGACAGTTTTAATTCTTCCTTTGCAGTTTGGATTCCTTTTATTTCTGATTGCTGTCTGATTTGTGTCTGATTCCTGTGGCTAGAATGTCCAATATTATGTTGAATAAAAGAGGCTAGATTGGGCATCCTTGTCTTGTTCCTGATCGCAAACTATTCCAGACTTGAAAAGGTCCTGACAGGAAATAAATGGAAGACTCTTTAGGTCTTCTTAAAAAAAATGGGTTTTATTCTGATTATCATTGGGGAGATACTGGAGGGTTTTGAGCAGAGTGTAACATGATCTGACATATGTTTCAAAAGGACCATTCTGACTGCTGTGTTGAAAATTGACTATACAGGGTCAGGAGTAGAAATGGGGAGTCCAGTTGGGAGGCTTTTGCAGTAATCCATGGAAGAGATGATGGTGGCTCAGAACAGGGTAGTGGTTGTGGTGGAGTTGGTGAGCTTTGAGATTCTGGACATACTTTGAAGGTGGAGTCAGTAAACTCTCCTGATGGATTGGATGTTGCATGTGAGAGGAAAAATAGCCAAGAATGAGTTCAAGGCTTTTGGCCTGAGCAGCCAGAAGGATGGAATTGATACTACCTTCACTGGGGTAGGCTGTAGGTGAAGCAAGTTTTGAGGAGGCAGATCAGGGGTTCTGGTTTGAAGATATTGGATATTCTGAGTTGTCAGAAATGTTAGGTGTATTTGAGTGAGCCATTACATATATGTTTTGGTGTTCGGGAGAGAGATGTAAGTTGAAAATAGGAATTGGGATGCCGTTTACATATGGATGGAACTTAAGGGTAGATATATCATGAAGGGAGTGAGTGTAAATTGAGAAGAGAGGACCAGGGACTGATCCCTGGGACCCTTCCAACATTAAGAAGTCTGGGACAAAAGGAGGGGCTAGCAAAGGGGAATGAGGAGTGACCTAGTGAGGCAGAAAGAAAACCAGTATATGTGCTGTCCTGTAAGATAAATGAAGAAGGAAGACTATGCAAAGGGACTGTCAATGATGTCAGATGCTGTGGATCAGTCAAGAAGATTAGGACTAAGAACTGACCAATGGATTTAGAAAGGATGTCATTTGATGACCTTGAGAAGAGCAGTTGTTATGAGAAATCTCTGGACAGAGGGCAGTTGGGGACAGTAACCATAGACAATGCTTTGGAGTGGTTTTGCTGCAAAAGGGGGAAAAAAATAGCATAGTAGCTGGAGGGAAGTGGGGACAAAATAAGGCTCTTATAAATTAGGAAAAATAACAGAATGTTTGTATGCTAATAGGAATGACCCATTAGACAGGAAAAGATTTATGATATAAAGAGTCAAAGAGGTGGGCTTCCCTGGTGGCGCAGTGGTTGAGAATCTGCCTGCCAGTGCAGGGGACACGGGTTCGAGCCCTGGTCTGGGAGGATCCCACGTGCCACGGAGCAACTGGGCCCGTGAGCCACAATTACTGAGCCTGCGCGTCTGGAGCCTGTGCTCCGCAACAAGAGAGGCCGCGATGGTGAGAGGCCCGCGCACCGCGATGAAGAGTGGTCCCCACTTGCCGCAACTAGAGAAAGCCCTCACACAGAAACGAAGACTCAACACAGTCATAAATAAATAAATAAAAGAACGTGAATTTCTTTAAAAAAAAAAAAAAAAAAGAGTCAAAGAGGAATTGCTGGGACGGTATCGTTGAATATGTGAGTGGAGATGGAATAGGGGCTAGGATAATTATGTATGAAACCAGGTAGGAAGGCAGAGTATCAGGGTGCAGATGCTGATATAGGGTAGATGTGGTGTAGAAGCCTGTGGAAGTTATCTTTTGGTTGGTTTAGTCTTCTCAGGGAAGTAGAAAGAAAGGTTATCAGCTGAGAGTGAGGATAAGATGGGAGTTTTGAGAAGAGAGATGAGGATTTGTAATAGTCACTAAATGGAAGAGTGAATGGACAGGAACATATCTTTTGATTACCTGGTGATATTGAAGGCCTACTTGAAATCATGCATTTGGAGTAAGATGTCTCTTTAATACCGTTGTCTCTATTCAACCAATTTAGTTACCCAGTTATTTCTAATATCCTATCTGTTGTAATGAATCATTCATAAAATCACCCTTAGCCAGCCATATAGAGTGCAAGAAACTATTTTACTGTGGTATCAGATATTTTAGGAAAATGTATAATTCTATTTTACTTAGTTTAACAGGAATCTTTAGTATAGCTTTATTTCCTTGGTTTGCTGTAATTTTTATCCATTGCTTTGCTGCCAGCCCTTCTTAGTCTATTCCCTTCTTTATTTGACAGTTCTACTGTGCTTTTATTTCCAGTCCTTTTTAAAGTTTCCTTTTTAAAGTTTTTTTGGTACTAGAAAAAAAAATGGTGTGCATGTGTGCGTGTATGTAATTTATATTCTTCAGGCATATACTGTCTTGTTCTTGGTGAATACCAAAAATATGAAGAACCAGGATAATATGGGCACCAACTTATTAGAATAAATATTAGCAGTGAAGCAGGGTTCTGTATACCATTTGTTGTGCTAAAGATTACTCCTTTAGGTGCTGGATCCTGGGAAGGTCAAGGGGTGAGGGCAGTTGGCAGACACTTGATTGGCTATTTACCCATTTACCATGGGGCAGAGCTATTTACCAATTGGATCAGGAGAATTTCAGTGTTACTGTCATACCAGTATATGAATATCTGTATGAGTATCAGACCTTTTTTCCCTTAGCAAGACGTCAGCCTGAACAGAATTCATATTTTGAGATGTCTCACTTAGTAGATCTGAGTTATAATCTTTATAAACTTCGTAATCTACCCAATTCTTTCCAATTCATTCCGCTAAACTTCTTCGGTACTTTCTATCCCCTTTCATTGTTGTATCTTAAAAACTATTTTTTAAACATGCTTTTGTTTACATGATTGGCAAGCAGTCAGGCAGCCCCAAAGTGGCAGCACAGTGGCAGCTATGAGATTGGCTTGTCATACTTCCAAATATTAGGCTGGTACGGAGACAGTGGGCACAAATGGTGTTGAATTACTTATACAGACAGCAAGAGCAAGATCAGCATGGTGTCAGCTCCCTGTGTTCCTAGTTCCACAGGACGACACAGAGCAGGAGGGACCAGATGACAGGCCACACAAGCGATTTGTTGCTCTGCCATGAAGGAGCAAAATGTAAACTACATCCATGCAGCTTTTTAGTTTTTTTTAAAATTATTTTTTATTGGAGTAGAGTTGATTTACAATGTTGTGTTAGTTTCTGCTGTATGCAGCTTTATAGTCTTAACAGAGGTTTCAACTGGGCTGTAAAGAAGAGAGGGGTAGAAAGCTCTGTGCTCAACTGAAATTAGGGAGATAGATGAGAAGTGAACTTGTGTTAGTCTTCCACAAGACAGGAATGGAAAACTGCCTCATGGAGAGTCTTCACCAGGCTTATCTTCTCTTTCTCCAGCAGAAATTTCAGGGCATTCTACTAAGATTTGGGTCTGACTGCTGTCAAGCCTTTGTGGATCTGTGTAATGTTGATAGAGTGCCATGGTAGAGCTATTCCCTTATAGCATTGATTCTCAAATGGGGTATATTTTGTGCCCCAGAGGACACTTGTATGTAGACATTTTGGTTGTCACGACTAGGAGTGGGAGAATGCTACTGGCACTTACTAGGTAGAGGCCAGAGATGCTGCGTTCTAAAATGCACAGGACAGTCCCCCACAACAAAGAATTATCCAGTCTAAAATGTTGGTAGTGCCGGGGTTGAGAAACCCGTCCTACAGTGATCTCTTCCTTTGTTACTTCTTTCTTGTCCCCTGTTGTTTGGCATCAAATAATATACCTAATAATTTTATTATGAATTAATCAATAATTAGCTACCAATTTAACTTAATAAGCTATTAATTTAATCATTCATGTGTAAGTTTTCCTGTCAAGACTGTCACTTCCTCAAGATCAGAACCAGTCACGTACATCTACATATTTCCTATCACATGTAATAAACAGTAAATAAATATGAGTAATTTTTATGAATACCTGAATTAAATCAACTCCAAGTCATTTGTTCTCCTATCCCTAACCATATCTAGTATAGTAACTTACCCAAGTAAAACTTCACATTTATAAACAACCTTTTTTAGCATTAAACATACACAGAACCCTTTTATTTTACAGTGTTAAAATAGAAAGTACCCATAATTAGGATGGGCTACTATTTATTATGCAGTTACTTTATTGATCTCTCCATCTGTCAATGACTAGACTTAAAGGAATGAAGGCAGTGATACTTGAGTTGGCTTCAGTGGGAGCTGCATAATAGAGCCTTGGTTCAGAGGTTCAGATATATTAACCTGAGCTATCTATTGTGAGGCATGAAATTAATTTCAGGCTATATATTAATATTAATACCTGAAATTTAAATGTCTGATATGTGCTAGGTATTTTCCTAGTAACTTTACGTGTGTTCTTTGGTCCTTACAACTATAATACTTTATGAAATAAGTACTCTAATACCCCAATTTTGATAGATGAAGAAACTGAGCCTCAGGTTAAGTGACTTACCCAAGGCCACATAATTAGTAAGTGGGTAATTTACAGCAGGTTTTGAGCCAAGCAGTTTGACTCTAGAACTTGTGCTCTTAACAATTGATTACACCATTAATAATACATTGGTAAAAAGAAATCTCATGCTTCTACCAAATACAGTTTTATTATTTTTGTTCATGTTGTTGTTGGTATACCAAATTATGTTCATGGAATACATAGAATTCATAGAATTACATAGTTTGACTTTTTTACTTGTTTTCTTGCTACTGGATAATTTAATGTCTGTGAATAAAGGTTAAAGAACATGTTAAATTTTATTTTATAAACTGCATATGTCTAGAGCATATATTCTAGTTCTTAAGTGTAATTTAAATGCTTAATCTTCGATAATAAATAAGTATGTTTTATTTATTGAAATCTTAACAGGGATAGTGAAATTCCACCAGAAGAAGTGCAGACTTATGAAGCTGTACAGCAGAAAATTGAAGGTGGTAATATTTTATACAAGTCCAGCCTTTATAGGGTTTCCTAAATACACCAACATTTTGAGACTTAAAGTTTAAAAATTTATAGCCATAAAAATTATACAATGATAAATTCAAAGATATTCAATAGCAGTTGATATTTTCAATAAAAGTTCTTATTATGTTCCAGATTCTGGGAGTGTATAAAATGAATAACACTTGGTTGTTACCCTCAAAATCCACAACATAGTAAGGATACAAGCACATTATGTATCAATTTAATATAGTATAATGCATGATAAAGGTATGTGTAATTTGCAGTGAGTCCATAGAAAGCCAGCTTGTTCAACCTGAGGGAGTTATTTAGGTTTTATGCAACCTTAAAGGATGAATAGGACTTTGTCAAGTGAAGATGGGAGATATTTGGTACTTTAAGAAGAGGGTATAGCATGAGAAACAGCATAAATAGGGAAATACCACTGGAATGGTATTAAAGTGTGAAGTAATAGGTAGGGGTAAGATAAGAAAGAGCCTAGGCAGAGGGATTAAATGCTTTAGGAATACTTTATTTTTTCCCCCATATATAATAGGGAATCATTGAAGATTTTTTCTAGGGAAGTGACATGTTGAATTTTACTTTAGAGAGATTCTACTGGCCACATTGAGAAGCTAGATTTGGGGATTGGGAGTAGGAAATGGAAGTTACTGCTGTACCTTAAATGTGTGATAAGTGCCTATATTAGAGCACAAATAAAGAGAGGAAAAGGGGAAGATTTGAGAAATATTTACGGGATAAAATTGGCAAAACATGGTGATTGGATATGAAAGGAAGGGAGATTAGATGATGGTAACATTAACTAGGAGAATATAAGAGGAAAAACAAGTTTTGTTGAGAAAATGATGAGTTCATATCACTCAGTTGTTACACACATTTTTTTAGATGTTACACTTTGTTGGCTGATTGGGAGGGTCTACAGTGTAGACAGCTCAGTTGTTTTTCTTAAAATTTTTGTTCTCTTGAATGAGTTATTAAAATAAAAACTATAAAATTTAAACTCAGTTAATAAGTATAATTCATATTGAAACTCATGACAAATTCACTGTTATTTCAGAATTCATAAAAACACACTCAACTGAAGAAATTACAGGTGTTTCTGCGACTGAGCCACGTAAGTTTCCACTCATTAAGCATCATTGTATTAATAACTTCTGTTGAGTGTATTAATTTCTATAATTTTCTATAATTTAAAGTAATAATTATGAAGTTACAACATAAATTCCCTGGAGTTTGGAGCCATACAGTTGAGCTGGCGATCAAGGAAATACTGAAATTCCTAGTTAGCTACTTGCTACCAAAAATAGACTCATTTTTAAAGAGTACCATGTTATTACTAGGAATGGAGGATTTTTTATTGTAATGAGAATATGCTACAAAAATGTTTCAGAGGTGGTAGGCCTTAGAGGTGGAGCAGTGATAAATTTAAGAGGTCATTTGCACATCTTGTTACTATGAATTGTAGATTATCTCATATATACTGGTGCTTTGACTGCAGCTGAGTACCTATCAGTTCGTGAATATAAAGAGCTGCTAAGAACTCAAACTTCTAGAATTCAAACTTCTGACTACTTGTCAACAGAAAGGAGAAACTGCTTTATTTATGTCTTAATACTGGAGAGAATTTTGAAACAATCATGTAATGTATGCTGTGGAATATATTTTTAGAAGTAGAAAATAAGATTTGGTTGAAAAAAGTTGATGGAAATCCTTCCCTCTTTCAACTTCAGCTTTAAACCCTAACGTTGCCATGTTTAAATGAAGGGTAGCTATACATTCTACATTACTCCCAAGACCTATAGAGACTTCTGATCTGAGGCAGCCCTGCCTGACTAGGTGGGGTAGAAAGGTGTCTAGAGCTTTGGAGTAGATAGTAAAAGCCTCTCTCTGCATCAAGGGGAACCCTCTGCACATCTGTGCAGCTCTCTCTCCCTCAATCTGTGCAGCTGTCTTCCGTCTGATACTGTGCGCTGTGAATTCTAGCTGCTTTGGCCTCCCCAGACTCTAAACTTTGTCTCTGAACTCATGGAAACCAGTAAACTTTGTCTGGGTTTCCCTTCCTTATGCTGTGGCCTGGAAACTCCAGGCAGTAAGCTGGGGTCATCATAGAGCCATCCTTTGTTTTCCTTCTGTGAGGAATTACTGCATTGCACCTTCTGTTTTCCAGTGTCTGAATATTGCTGTTTTATATATTTTGTCCAGTTTTTAATTGGTTTAAAGTGAAAAGGTAACTCTGGTCCCTGATGCACCATCATGGACAAAAACAGAAGCCTCTGTGCCCACTTATAGGCCAATGGAACACATTGTCCAATCACAAAACCAAGTTCTAAAATAATAAAGTATGATAGTAGAAATTTTACTCGTAATTTTTAAGGGAAGCAGAGGACAGGGTTACATTGTACAGTGTGGAGAAAACCCTTTTGCAAATTCCTCAGTTTCTTTTCCCATGGCAGCTGTCTCAGTCCTTGGGCTCCACTGGTATATGTCTACTCTTTCTCAGTACTGCCTGTTCACTTGTATACTCTTTTTCTCTTAAAAGTACCCTTTTTCATCTTCTCCAGTGAAATTTTATTCTGTTCTTCCCTTCTCATTCCCTAAATTCTATTAGGTTCCATAGCCTAATCAATAAGACAAAAGCTACCTTTGAATTTCATTCTGTTTTTTGTTTTTTAGACTATCATTTAATCTTGATGTTGCTTCATTTCATAATTAATGAACTCTTTTTTTAGAGAAGTTTTAGGTTTATAGAAAAATTGAGCAGAACGTACAGAGTTTCCATATACCCATTTTCCACTCCACTCCTCGCACAAAATTTCCTCCATTATTAAATTTTGCATTAGTGTGGTACATTGGTTAAAACTGATAAACCAGTATTTATACATTATTATTAACTAAAGTCCATAGTTTACATTGGGTTTAATCTTTGTGTCATACAGTTCTATGGATTGTGACAAATGCATAATGTCATGTATTCACCATTACAGTATCATACAGAATAGTTTCACTGCCCTGAAAATCCCATGTTCTACCTATTCATCTCTCCCTCCATCCACTGAATCCCTGGCAACCACTAATCTTTTTGTTGTCTCTAGAATATTGCCTTTTTGAGAATATCATATATTTGAAATTATGCGGTCTTTCTTTTACTTAGCAATATGCATTTAAGGTTTCTCCATGTCTTTTTATGCTTTTATACCTCATTTATTTTTATTGTTGAATAGTAATCTATTGTATGGATGTACCATAGTTTATCTATTCATCTGTTGAAAGACATCTATGTTGCTTCGAAGTTTTTGCAATTATGAATAAAGCTACTATAAACAAAGGTGTTTCTACAGACAGAAGTTTTTCAGTTCATTTGGGTAGATACTAAGGAGTACAATTGCTAGATCATATAGTAAAAGTATGTTTAGTTTTGTAAGAAATTGCCAAGCTGTCTTGCACGGGGACTGTATCATTTTGTATTTTTACTAGAAACGAGCATGAGAATTTCTGGTGCTCTACATCTTTGTCAGCATTTGATGTCAGAATTTTGGATTTAAGCCATTCTAAAAGGTGCATAGTGTTATATCATTTTCTTAATTAAATTAAATTTTATCTGTTTTAATTTGTGATTCCCTAATGATATATGATGTTGAGCATCCTCTCATGTGTTTATTTGCCATCTGTATATCTTCTTTGGTGAGGTATTTGTTCAGATCTTTTACCTATTTTTAAATGGGAGGATCATTTGCTTCCTTATTGTTGAGTTTTAAGGGTTTTTTGAATATCTTTGACACAAGTTCTTCATCAGCTATGTGTTTCTCAGTCTGTGGTTTATATTTTCATTCTCTTAACAGTGTCTTTTGTAGGACAGAAGTTTTGAATTTTAATGAAGTTGAACTTTTCTTTCATGGATTGTGCTTTTGTTGTTGTGCCTAAAAGTCATCTTCAAACCCAATGTAACCTGGACTTTTTCCTATGTTATTTTCTAGAAATTTCATAGTTTTGCCTCTTACATTTAAATCTATGATCCATTTTGAATTGAGTCTGTGTCTAAATTAATTTTTCTTGCATGCGAATGTACAGTTTTTCTAGCACTATTTGTTAAAAAGACTAACCTTTCTCCATTGAATTGCCTTTGTTTCTTTGCCAAAAATCAGTTGACTATATTTTTGTAGGCCTATTTCTGGGATCTCTGTTATGTTCCATTGATCTGTTTTTCTGTTCTTTGCCAATACCATACTGTCTTGATTACTGTAACTTTATAGTAAGTTTTTGAAGTTGGATAGTGTCACTCCTCCAACTTTGTTCTCTAGTATTGTATTCTATTCTTTGGATCTGTTGCCTTTTCATTTAAAGTTTAGAATCAATTCGTTGATACACACAAAATCACTTGCTGGGTTTTTGTTGTTGTTGTTTTGTTTTGTTTTTTTGTTTTTCTATGCTGTGTGGCATAGGGGATCTTAGTTCCCCAACCAGGGATCGAACCTGCACCCCCTGCAGTGGAAGCCTGGAGTCTTAACCACTGGTCTGTCAGGCAAGTCCACCCCCCCTTTTTTTTTTTTTTTTTTGCTTGCTGGGTTTTTGATTGGGATTGCATTGAATCTACAGATCAAATTGATGAGAACTGATGTCTTAACAGTAGTGAGTCTTCCTGTCCATGGACATGGACTATCTCTCCATTTATGTGTATCTTCTTTGATTTCTTTCATGAGTTAGTTTTTTTTCTTAATATAAATCCTGTACATATTTATTTAGATTAATACCTAAGTATTGAGTTTTTTAGTACTAATGTAAATGGTGTGTTTATAATTTCAAATTCTACTTGTTTATTGCCGGTATATAAGAAAGGAATTGCAATTTACTTCTGTATATTACTCTCGTATACTGTAATCTTTCTGTAATCACTTACTCATTGCAGGAGATTTTTGGTGATTCTTTGGGAATCACCTTTTTTATACAGGCAGTCATGCCATCTGTGAAAAAAGACAACTTTACTTCTTCCTTCTCAAACTTTATACTTTTTCTTTTCTTTTCTTGTATTATTGCATTAGCTAGGACTTCTAGCATGATGTTGAATAGGAGTGGTGAGAAGGAACATCCTTGTCTTATTCCTGATCTAGGGGGAAAGCATTTAGTATCTTACCATTAAGTATGGTGTTAGCTGTAGGTCACAGACTTAGAAAACAAACTTATGGTTACCAAAGGGAAAAGGTGGGGAGAGGGATAAATTAGGAGGTTGGGATTAATATACATACACTACTATATATAATATAATCAACAAGGACCTACTGTATAGCACAGTGAACTCTACTCAATACTCTGTAATAACCTTTATGGAAAAAATCTGAAAAAGAATAGGTATATGTATAACTAAATCACTTTGCTGTATACCTGAAACTAATGCAACATTGTAAATCAACTATACTCCAATATAAAATAAAAATGTTGGGCTTCCCTGGTGGCGCAGTGGTTGAGAATCTGCCTGCCAGTGCAGGGGACACAGGTTCGAGCCCTGGTCTGGGGGGATCCCACGTGCCGCGGAGCAACTAGGCCCATGAGCCACAACTACTTAGCCTGCGCATCTGGAGCCTGTGCTCCGCAACAAGAGAGGCCGCGACAGTGAGAGGCCCATGCACCGCGATGAAGAGTGGCCCCCGCTTGCCGCAACTGGAGAAAGCCCTTGCACAGAAACGAAGACCCAACACAGCCAAAAATAAATAAATAAGTAATAATAATAATAATAAGGGATCTATCAATCCCGAAAAAAAAAATGTTAAAAAGTATGGTGTTAGCTGTAGGTATTTTGTTTGATTTTCTTTATCAAGTTGAGGGTGTTTTATTCTGTTTCTAGTTTGCAAAGAGTTTCTGTCATGAATGGGTATTAGATTTTGTCATATGCTTTTTCTGTATCTTTTGAAATGATCATATGATATTTGTTCTTTGGACTATTGATATGATAGGTATATTAGCTGATTTTCAAATATTGACCCAGCCTTGTACAGTTGGGATAAATTTCACTTGGTTGTGGTGTATAATTTGTCCCATACCTTGTCAGATTAAATTTGCTAATATTTTGTTGGGGTTTTTGCATCTGTGTTCATGAGAGATATTGGTGTGTGGTTATCCTTGTTTGGTAATGTCTTTGTCTTGTTTTAGTATTAGAGTAATACTGGCCTCATAAAATGAGTTAGGAAATGTTTTTTCTGCTTCTGTCATCTGAAATAGATTGTAGATAACTGGTATAATTTTTCCTGTAGGTTTGGTAGAATTTGCCAGTGCAGTCATCTGATCCTGGTGCTTTCTGTTTTGTAAGGATATCAAATTATTGATCCAGTTTCTTTAATATATAAAATATATATTCTATTCAGAATATCTTTTTCTCCTTGTGTGAGTTTTGGTAAATTGTGTCTTTCAAGGAATTGGTCCATTTCATCTAAATTATCAAATTCATTGGCATAAGTTTTTCATAATCTTTTTATTATTTTTTGATGTCCATGGGATCTGTTGTGATGTCCCCTCTTTCATTTCTGATGTTAGTAATTTGTGTCATATCTCTTTTTTCTTAGCTTACTCATTTTCTTGATTTTTTTCAAAGAATCAGCTTTTGGTTTAATTGATTTTCTGTAATTTCCTATTTTCATTGATATCTGCTCTAATTTTTATTTCTTTTCTTCTTCTTACTTCAGATTTAATTTGGTCTTTTTTTCCTGGTTTCCAAAGGCAGAAGCTTAGATTATTGATTTGAGATCTTCCTTCTGTTGTGATGTATTCATTCAATGCTATAAATTTCCCTTTTACTGCATTTCACAAAATTTGATGTTACATTTTCATTTTAATTTAGTTCAAAATGTATTTTAGTCTCTCTGAGACTTCTTTGTCATATGCGCTATTTAGTATGTTACCTAATCGCCAAAATATGTTGGGATTTTCATGTCGTCTTTCTGGTACTGACTTTTTTTTCCTGGGACCTAACTATATATTGTCTACAACTTTAAATATAAAGTTAATAATAAATAATAATAAAGATAATGGTAACATTTATCAAAAGAAAGCAGGAGTAGCTATATTAATTTGAACAGAGCAGACTTTGGAGCAAAAAAAAATTTATTAAGAATAAATAGGGGCATTTAATGCTAAATGAGTCAGTTCTGCAACAAGACACAATAGTCCTCAATGTGTATGTGCCTAACAACAGAGAGTCAAAATAAATGAGGCAAAAACTGATCAACTGCAAGGAGATATAGATGAACCCACTATTATAACAGGAGACTTCAACACCATTCTATCAGAAGTAGACAGGTGCAGCAGGCAGAAAATTGGTAAGGACTTAGTGAACTCAACAACACCATCATTCAGCTGGATAAAATAGACCTCTATAGACTACTTCATGCAACAAGAACAGAATATACATTATTCTCAAGCTCACATGGTACATACACCAAAATAGATCATATTCCCGGCTATAAAATACACCTTAACAAATTAAAAAATAGAAGTCATATAATGTCTGCCTTCAGACCCCAAAACAATTAAATTAAAAATCAGTACCAGAAAGGGAATTCCCTGACGGTCCAGTGGGTAGGACTGCATGCTTTCACTGCTGAGGCCACAGGTTCAATCCCTGGTCAGGGAACTAAGATCCCTCAGGCTGTGTGGTGTGGCCAGAAAAAAAAAAAGTCTGACAACAGTAAGTGTTGGCAAGGATATGTAACTGTGAGTGAGGTATACATTGGCACAATCACTTTGAAAAATAGCTTTTCTTTATCTAATTAAGTTGTGGATGTGCATACCTTTAAACTCTTTTTCTTTTTAACAGCTTTATTGAGATATTATTGACATACAACATTGTACAAGTTTAAGGTGTTTATCATAACAATTTGATATGCATATATATTGTGAAATGCTTACCAAAATAAGGTTTTTTACATATCCTTTATCTAACATAATTACCATTTTGTTGTTGGCATTGTTATGGAGAGAATATTAAAGCTCTGCTCCCATAGCAGCTTTCAAGTATACAATACAGTATTAACTGTAGTCACCGTGCTGTGACCTCAGGTCCCTGGAACTTAATCATCTTATAACTGAAAGTACTCTTTGACCAACATTTCCCAATTTTCTCCACCCCACAGCTCCTGGCAATCACCATTATGCTCTCTGTTTCTATCATTTCAGTGTTTTTAGAGTCTACATAGAAGTGAAATTATACAGTATTTGTCTTTCTCTGTCTGAGTTATTTAACTAAGCATAATTCCCTCAAGGTCCATCCATGTTGTTGCAAATGGCAAGATTTCCTCTTTAATGGCTGAATAATATTCCACTGTGTGTGTGTGTGTGTGTGTGTGTGTGTGTGTGTGTGTGTGTGCGTGCGCGTATTTATCCATTCACTTGTCTGTAGACATTTGGGTTGTTTCCATGTCTTTGCTATTATAAATAATGCTGCAGTCAGAGGTCCCTGGTGGTCCAGTGGTTAGGACTCATGGCGTGGGTTCAATCCCTGGTCGAGAAACTAGGATCCCACAAGCCATGCAGTGCGGCCAAAAAAATGCTGCAATGGACACAGGAGAGCACATATCGCTTTGAGATAGTGATTTCATCTTCTTTGGATATATACCCAGAAGTGAGATTGCTGGATTATATAGTAGTTTTATTTTTAATTTTTCAAGGAACCTCCATACTGTTTTCCATAGTGGCAGTACCAGTTTACATCCCCACCAACAGTGCATCAGGGTTCCCCTTTCTCCACATCCTCATCACCATTTGTTATCTCTTGTCTGTTAGATAATAGCCATTCTAACAGGTATGAGGTGATATCTCATTGTGATTTTGATTTGCATTTCTCTGATGATTTGTGTAGTTGAGTACCTTTTCATGTACCTGTTGGCCATTTGTATACTTTCTTAGGAAAAAGGTCTATTCAAGTTCTCTGCCCATTTTTAAATCAGATTATTATTTTTTTGCTATGGAGTTTTATGAGTTCTTTATGTAGTTTGGATATTAACCCCTTATGAGATATATGGTTTACAGATATTTTCTCCCATTCGGAAGGCTGCCTTGTCAGTTTGTTGATGGTTTCCTTTTCTGTGCAGAAGCTTTTTAGTCTGAGGTAGTTTCACTTTTTAAAAAATATATATATTTCACTGTATTCTTCAGCTCAAAAAGTTGTTTGGTTCTTTTTTATGTTTTCTGTCTCTTTGTTGAACTTCTCATTTGTTCTTGTATTATTTTCCTAATATCATTAAATTCTTTTTCTGTGTTCTCTTCTAGCTCTCTGAGCATATTCAAAACAATTATTTTGAATTCTTTGTTGGGTGCTTCCTGTATCTTCATTTCTTTGGGGCCAGTTACTGGAGGCTTAATGTATTCCTTTGGTAGAGTCATGTCTCCCTGATTTGTTGTGATCCCTGTGTCCTTGCGTAGGCACCTGCACATTTGAAGAAGCAGTCATCTCTTCCTGACTCTATGGAGTGACTTCAGTAAGGAAGGATTTCCAACCACAGGTGGGGGAGAGCCCAAGTACGCCATCACCCCACATGTAGTGCTGTGGGTGCCAGGTGTGGGGACATGTGGTGGGATTGGCTAGGGGCATTGTGACGCACTTGCTCAGGCCATTGTAGTCCATAGCACTGACAACCGTGTGGTCCTTGGTATGTGTCTTGGGGGTCTTCAGAGGCTGCACAGGCTGTTGGGGTCCTCAGCATTGTCTGCAGGTACAGCAACAAGGGACCAGGGCAGGCAGTGGGAGTGGCCAGAGCTGGTGGTATGCACACGCTCAGTTGTGAGGGCCAGCCGCAAGTGCCTGTGTAGCGGCAGTGGCCAGGTACAAACACACACATTGTGACGGGGGCCAGGACAGGCAGCAAGGGCTGGAGTCAACTATGGGCACACGGGCAGCTCAGGAGTCCTTGTGGTCAGTGTGCACCACTGTGGCTTTTGGGTCTCACAACAGGCATACAGCAGTGGAGGCTGGTGATAGGCCACGGGTGTGCAGGTGCACAGTTGGAGGGGCTAGCTGCAAGTGAGTACAGTGGTGCAGGTCGGTGACAGAAGACAGAGCCTGATCTGGGCCCACAAGCAGCTATGGGGATCTGGCTGTTGGTGTGCTCTCCTGTGACTGCACAGTCTCCCGATGGGTATGCATAGGGCAGTGGCGATTGGTGACGAGCTGGGCTGGGATCATGCAGGTGTACAGCTGGAGTGGCTTAGCCCTGTGTAAGCGTGTGATGGTCTACATGAGCCACAGAGGTTTAGGCTGGTGTCTCACACTCACTCAGCCACGGAGGCTTGGGCTGGCCGCTGGCATGGTTCCTGGGCTCCAGTGATGGTGGTGGTTGGGGTAGAGGAGTAGGGAGGGACTCAGGCAGCTGGCATCAGCTGTGGGGTGAAAGCTGGTGAGTTCTGAGGGGGTCTGCAGTAGCTGTGCTGGCCATTGGTTTCTTCAGCCGTAAAAGCTGCTGGGCTCCTCAGTGGAGCAGGTCACTGGGAACTGTTGATTGTTAATCTGTTAAACCGTCAATTGTTGATCTTTGTTGGGGGACAGAGGCTAGGGTCTCCTACTCTGCTGTCTTGGTGATGTCATGTCGTTAAACTCTTGGACTATTTTCATACCAGTTTTGTTTGTAATAGTCCCCAAATTGGAGATTTCAAATATCTGTGATGAGTAGAATGGATAAATAAGTTGTGGTCTATTCATACATTGGAAAAGCATATCATAATGAATATGTTTGAAATCTAGCTGCTGATAACATCATTCATCTTACAAACATATTATTGACTGAATGAAGTCCTAAATATGTAGAGTATTTTCATTTATGATAAGTTAAAAGCCAGGAAAACTTAACTCTGTTCATTAAGGATACTAACAAGGGTAGAAAAGATATAAAGATGAGAAAAAAAAGGATAGTAGGCACCTATAGGGTGAAGGAAAGGGTTATGAATGGGGCGGGCCACATAGAGAGCTTCTAGGATATTGGCAATCCCAGGTGCCTAATTGTTGACCTTGAGTGGTGGTTGTGTGGATGTTTGCTTTGTAATTATTCATTAAACTATAAATATATTTTTATTTATGTTTTGGTAAGTATAATATAGCTCATGACTATAAAATACAAATGAATATTAAGAGAATTTATTTATATTGGGACTTTTAAAGAATGAAGCAAAGCCTAGAAACTATAGAACAAAAAAATCAATAGATTTGGTTAAGTATAAAAATTCTGTACATTAGAAAATATCAATAAGTATATAATTAATAGTAGACTGTTAACTGTATTACACACTATATGCTAGTATTAATTGGCCTCTACAAATCAGTAGTAAAAAGGCAGACAACTCAGGAGAAAAATGGACAAACATATGAACAGGCATGTTACAGAAGAAGAAATAAAAATGTCCAAAAATATATGAAATGATGCTTGACCTAACTAGTATCAGGGAAACGCAAATTAATGCATGAATGTATAAGAGGCTTAATGGCCATATAGTATTGCATTTTATGGTTATGCCATAATTTATTTACTGTTCTTCTATTGACGTTCATATAGATAATTTCTATATTTCTATTTCCATAAACAGTACTACTGTTAGCATATTTGTAAGAGTAAAAACATAGTAACTACATGCATTTTTAGGACTGGCTAAATGAATTACAGTACATTCATAGCAATGGAGTGCTGTGTAGCTTTTAGGAAGAATAAGATAATTTTATATAAAATGCTTAGAAACATTTTCCTTGATATTTAAAATGATAAAACAAGATAAAAGCACTATATGTACATTTTATCCCGTTTTTATAATCTTTCTATATAACATGCATCCTAGATGCTGACTGTCTCATATTTTTTCCCAAGAGGAAAAACCTATCCATTGATAAATAATATGCATGCATTATTAATATTTTTTACTTATCAATAAAATACTGAAGCTTTATTATAATAGAGAAAAGAGGTCCTCCTCCCTCCACAATACACAGCAAACAACTGGATCTCCCTTTACCATTTTGGCTTCTTCAGAATGACTGTATAAGCCACTTTGTTAAACAGAGGCACTCTGCTCAGGAAAGGGCCTTAACTAGAACAGTTCAATAAGACATGGGTCTGATCTCTTTTCTTCTGTTTTAAAGTTATTCATAATGAGAACTTGAGGAAGAAGCAGTTGGACCCAAGCTGTTGCATTTGGCAATGGAAGTGTAATGTTCCCATCTATACATTCTATGCTACTGAGTTGTAATTCCTAAACTAGTAGAATCGTAGAGATGGGCCTGTTTTAGGGGCCTCCATAACAAATTGCCATAGACTGAGTGCATTAAACAACAGAAATTTATTTCTCACAGTTCTGGAGGCTGAGAAGTTCAAATCAGGGTTCTA
This sequence comes from Balaenoptera borealis, assembly GCF_965194805.1. NCBI lineage: Eukaryota > Metazoa > Chordata > Mammalia > Artiodactyla > Balaenopteridae > Balaenoptera > Balaenoptera borealis. Next base: position 168,688,502 of record NC_138866.1, on the reverse strand, counting down.
GCATAGTCACGTTCTGGTGAGAGCCTTCTTCCTGTATTGCAGATGGCTGTCTTCTTGCTGTGTCCTCAAATAATGAAGAGAGAGCAGGGAGAGAGCAAGCGAGCTCTCTTGTGTCTTATGTGGCTCCATTCTCATGATTTAATTACCTCTCAAAGACCCCCATCTCTAAATATCATCATATTGGAGATTAGGGTTTTAACATATGAATTTGGGGGAACACAAATATTCAGTCCATAGCAGAGCCTTTTCTCCCTCCTGCGAACTGTAATTTCAAATTGTGACAGGAATAATAGTTAATGTTCTTTGTAACCCTTTACTGTATACAAAGCATAATTTAAAATTATGTCCTACACTATTATCAGATTAATTTTAAAATATTGCTTATTGTGCCATATTACTTTCTATGCAAACATTTTTAATTACTCTCTCTTGCCTATAAGCAATTCTGAATTTGATTCTTTCTTCTAAAGCTGACTTCTCCCAGTATACTCTTTGACTATTTAGGGAGTACTGACCCTCCCAAAGCAAGCCCTCTGGTTTACTTGGTTTCTTGATATACTTGATTTATTTGGTCCCCTTGATATATGTTGCACATTTCTGTTGTCTCCTCTTTATCTGGTTCTCATATATAGCAGTGTAAAGGTATAACTTCTGCCATTTATAATACCTTTAAATGTTTTCTTTTTTTTTTTAACAGTAGAAACTTCTACAATGACTAATCGATTGAATACCATGTTGAAAATATTTGAAAATCAGGCAAATAAATTAGAGAGGTAAGCTTTTAAAATAACTCCTTTTCATCATTATAAATACAAATGCATATTTATTTCAGATAAATTGGAAACATAGAAAAGAAAATAAAACCACTATTAAAAAATTTAGTGTTGTTAATTTTTATGATATATATAATTATAAAAGTTAAAATTATAATCATAAAGAATGTGAAATTGTATAACCACAATGGAAAATAGTATGTCAGTTCCTCAAAAAATATGATCGATTTTTTGGATCATGGAATGGAAATCCAGCAATTCCATTTCTGGGAATATACCCCCCAAAATTGAAATCAGGGTCTTGAAGAAATATTTGTACAGCCATGTTCACTGTAGCATTATTCATAGTAGCAAAGAGGTAGAAGCAACCCAAGTGTCCAATGATGGATGAATGGATAAAGAAAATGTGTTATATACATACACTGGAATATTATTCAGTCTTAAAAAGGAAAGAAGTTCTGACATATGGTACAACATGGATGCATCTTGAGGATATTAATGCTGAGTAATTATAAGCCAGTCATAAAAAGACAAAATTGTATGATTTCACTTATATGAGGCATTTAGAGTGGTCAAATTCATAGAGACAGAAAGTAGAATGGTAGTTGCTAGGGTCTGGGAAGAATGAGGAATGTGGAGTTATTTTTAATGTGTATAGAGTTTCCGTTTTGCAAGATGAAAAGAGTTCTGGAGATTGATTGTACAACAATATGAATATAATTATCACTACTGAACTGAAGACTTAAAAACAGTTAATATGGTAAATTTTATATGTATTTTACAGTTTTAAAAAAGTAAAAAAATATAATCATACAAAATGTAGTTTGTGTATAGATGTTTCACTTAGTTATAGTTCTTTGTAAACTCATAAAATTCTTTTTAAAATAAATGTTTTAAATTAAAGTAAAACATATTCAGACAAGCTCACGTCACAGCATTTTCAAAGAACTTTCTTTAGATTAGCACTGAAAAATTGAGAAAGTTTACATGATCAGATTTTTTAATTATGAAGTCCAAGGATCAAGATTTAATAGAAGAGTATAACAGATAAAATGTAAAGAAAAGGATATCCTGGGCAGCTGTTGAAAATGGAACTAAAGAACTTAACGGCTTACATTAATTGGTGGTCAGGTACTTGGTATGTAATCAAGTTAGGCCTTATTTTCCTTTTTCCCTCTTCTATCTCATTAGAGTCCTCCCTATCAGAAGGGTAGGGTAAGAACTTTCACAAATTTGTCAGATGAAAGCTTTTAGCATGTTCTAGGGGCATTCTTAAAGTAGGAGGCTGATTTCCATGAATATTCTTTCCATTGGAACAGGGTATTAAAACAGTCATATGTATTACTATTATTTATTCTAGCTCCTCATATTAGACTATGGGTACTAGTTATAACTGGTTTTAAAATTCCTGGGCATAAAAGAAAGCAGTGGGAAGGATTAGTTGAATGGGTTACTATAAAGGTGAGGATTTCCAACTTGAATTGTCTTATACACAGAATAAGTTTTGTATAATTTTCTGGTCAGAACATGCTCAGTACATTGCTTGCTTGTCGAGAAGCATCTTGAAAGTCATTGTGGATGACCTACAGTTCTTACAGGTGGCTATATTAGTTTCACAACTGTTATGTTGAAAAGCATGGCGTATAGAATAAAATCACAAAGCAACTTTTTTCAGACTCCTTATATTCATTTATATTTGCTTACTGGGGCTAGTTTTCCCTCTGCTCCTAGAAAAAGACTAGGGTAGTACCATGACTTTTCTGATCACTCTTAGGTAATTAATTTAAATATAATTATAAGCACTGTCCTGAATTGGAAATTAAAATCCCCTGTCAGATATTACAGTCAATATTTTCATTTTCATTCAAAGTTAGGATTCTCTCCCCTCTCCCTAGAGCCTACTTGGGGATGTGGTTGGCTTTTCTCTTTTCTTACCTCCTTTCTCACTAACTATTTGTATTTTCTGTTCTCCATGTTTTTGGGAAGAAAGGTAAGGTATACAAGAAAGGTCTTATTTGACTGTGACTGCCTTCCTTCTCCATAAATTCAAATAACATAAACCAGTTTTCTGAGTATTCTCCTTAAAGTGCCTCTCTCTAATAATGGCCATCATATCCACCTCTCCCTTAAGTGTTTGAGTAGGGCTCAAGGCACCAGACAGCTCTCTGTAAAGAGTATTTAGAAGTACTCTTTCTAAATCTTCTTTCCTGACCCTTTTATATTATCCATGTGGGTGAAAGGTTTTAGCACTCTCCCTTGGCTGCCTACTGTTTTTTTCAGTGGTAATGGTCACCTGCCTCATTTCTTCCTCTTTTCTTTTTTTTTAAATAAATTTATTTATTTATTTTTGGCTGCATTGGGTCTTTGTTGCTCTGCGCAGGGTTTCTCTAGTTGCAGCGAGCAGGGGCTACTCTTCTTTGCAGCGCGCAGGCTTCTCATTGCGGTGGCTTCTCTTGTTGTGGAGCACAGGCTCTAGGCACGTGGGCTTCAGTAATTGTGGCACGTGGGCTCAGCAGTTGTGGCTCGTGGGCTCTAGAGCGCAGGCTCAGTAGTTGTGGCACACGGGCTTAGTTGCTCCGCGGCACGTGGGATCTTCCCGGACCAGGGCTCAAACCCGTGTCCCCTGCATCAGCAGGTGGATTCTTAACCACTGCACCACCAGGGAAGTCCCTCTTTTTTTTCTTTCTTCTTGGTTTTTTTTGTTTTTTGCATTTTTTTTCACATCTTTATTGGAATATAATCTTCCTCATGATATAAGCAGTGGGCGTAGAGTCTTAGTTGATGCCTCCATTTAACAACCTGTTACAGTTGTATCCTTTAACAGGCTGTGGCAAAAGTCTTAGTGCAGTTTTAAGAATTAATAATTTTGGGACTATAATGATACAGCTGTTCAAAAGACACCATTTCGATATTTGATTATGTACATTTCTTTTGTACTTATTTAAAAATTTTTGAATAGTAAATTTTTTTTGGTTAAATTCTGTTTGGGTCAGCATTTTCCATATTCAGTCAGAGAGACTGAAACAAAATTAATTTATTGTTTAAAATTCACAAAACTAAATGTGTTAAAGAATGGAAAAAATTAAACTTTCAAATGTTTATTTTTGGGGGTAAGTTTGTAGCATTTATACTTCTGAAGTCATTGAAGCTTAAAACTAACATTTTAAGAGCATCTTGTATTTATTGAACTTCTGTCATGTGGCTGAGTGCTTGGGACAAAATCCCAACTCAAATTGGTCTGAGCAAGAGATGAATTTTATTAAGAAGGCAACAGCAGTATGGCTCAATTTCAGAAACAACTATAAACCAGAACTTGAACACTATCAAGACACTTTTTCCCCCTCTGTACAAGAGCTTCATTTTCTTCTATTGCAGATCTCTTTCTTCCTTCTATTTTCTTTTTTAACTTTTTGCCTGTAGGTGGGAGGCCATGACTGCTGACAATTCCCAAATCTAATCTTTCAGTTTTAGTTACTCTGAGGGATAATATTTGAATTTCCCAAGTCTAAAAGTCCTTGGTGAGAAAATTGTCAGTGCAGCCAGAGGCAGGTGCCTATTTCTGGACCAGTCAGCTCTAATCGAAGGCTTATGGTCATGTAAGCTTTCTCAGGAATTATACTAATTCAGAGGGGTAGGCTCAGGGGGTTCCCAGAAAAAGGAGTGGGGTCTACCTATGAGGTGCTTAGTGGTAAGTAGTGGTGGGATGAAAACCATAATATAGGATAACATTTAGAAAAAAGGATTGTATTTCGTTATTATGGATGAATTATACAGTAACAAGTTAGGGCAATCATGCTAGTCCTTGGGGAAAGCTAATATACCTTTTTTTCAGGATTTGGTCAATGCATTGTCTAGCCGTTTGGTCTGTGGATAGTGGGAAATGGACAAGTAAGCATAGACTCAGAGGACCTTGAAAAGTTCTTTCTTCAATTATGGGCCATATTGGGATTCCAAGTAGAGATTGGATTGCAGGGTATTTTTTCCAAGGCATAGTACCTCTTTGGTGAAGAGGGTGTTTAGATCTGGTGACTGATCTTGGGAATGAAGTTGTCAGCATTGGTGACAATATTGCCCATCACCAGAATCATGTATGTGTAGTCCTGAGGGGACAGCAGGCCTATTAAGAAATCTATCATGATGTTTTTTCTAAAGAGGCAGAAGAGTCAGAAGGAAGGATAATAAGCTGTCTTGCCTTTCAAACTGTCTTTAGCCCAGGTACATGTATCACAGGTAGGTATGTTATGTCAAAGGTGGAATTATCATAATTCCAAGGTGGCAAATTCAAAGTCTTGAATGAATATCAGTGACCAGTTAGGGCACTGGCAAGGCAAAAGGCATCCATTTGGTTAGAAGATAATGACAGAGTCTTCACTCCATGCAAAAAATTAAATTTAATGTTTATTACAGACATAAATGTCAGAAAACAATCATAAATATAGGGAAGGCATTTGACTATTGAAATTAAAAGTATCTTCAGAAATGAATCTAAGTTAAAAGATAAGCAATGGATGGGAGAAAAAATGTGTGCATATAGAAGAAAGGAGTGATAATAAGAATATATAATTCCACAGAAAGGCAAACAACCTTCAAATAATAGGCGAAGTACATATATATATAGATATTTAAGGAAGAGACAAAAAATGGCCAATAAACATTTTAGGAGATGCTCAATCTGATATGTAATCAGGGAAATAGAAAGCAAAGCAGCAACAATACATTTTTTTCCCCATCAGTTTAACAAAAAGAAGTTTTCTAATCTCAAGTCTTGACAGAGATGTAGTGTAATAAATACTCTTAAATTGCTAGTACCATAGGTATTGCCCACTTTCAAGAACAATTTAGCATAGTTTATTTAACAATAGCAACAAAACGTTTGCCTTATTATACATGAAACCTCTTTTAATCTACCCTAGAGAAAGGACTATTCTCAAGGAGGCATATGTAAAAAGAAATTTATCATATCACTGCGATAATAGCAAAAATCTAGAAAGAATTTCATTTTTTGTTAGTAGGAGTATGGCTCAATCATCTGTGGTAAAAGGATTCTAAGGGAATTCTATGAGCAACTGTATGACCACAAATTAGACAACTTACATGACATGCACAAATTTCTAGAAAGACGGACTATACTGATTCAAGAACTGGAAAATCTGAGTGTAACTGAAACAAGTAAAAAGATTCAATTACTAATTAAAATATTTCCCAACAAGAAATGCTCAGATGGCTTCACTGATGAATTCTATCAGATATTTAAAGAAGAATTAATATCACTGTTTTACAAACTCTTTCAAAAAGTAGAAGAGGAGTTAATACTTCTCAACTCATGCTATGAGTCTAGTATTACTCTGATACCAAAGTCAGACCACAGTGTCACAAGAAAACTGCAGACCAATATATTATAAATATGAACACAAAAATACTCAACAAAATGCTAGCAAATCGAATCCAACAACATATAAAAAAGATTATATACCACAAGCAGGTGGGGTTTATCCCAGGAATGCAAAGTTGGTTCAAAATGCAAATATCGTGCTTCCCTGGAGGCACAGTGGTTAAGAATCAGCCTGCCAACACAGGGGACACAGGTTTGAGCCCTGGTCCGGGAAGATCCCACATGCCGTGGAGCAGCTAAGCCCATGCACCACAACTACTGAGCCTGCGCTCTAGAGCCCATGAGCCACAACTACTGAAGCCCGCACGCCTAGAGCCTGCACTCTGCAACAAGAGAAGCCACTGCAGTGAGAAGCCCGTGCACCACAATGAAGAGTAGCCCCCACTTGCTGCAACTAGAGGAGGTCCGTACGCAGCAACGAAGACCCAGGGCAGCCAAAAATAAATAAATTAAATAAATAAATTTATAAAATAAATAAAATGCAGATATCAATAAATGTAATACATGATATTGATTGAATAAAGGAGAAAAAAATCACGTGATTAGCTTACTAGACAAAGTAAAAGCATTTGACAAAATCCAATAGCCTTTTATGATAAAAATACTCCACAAACTAGGCATAGAAGGGAACTTTCTTAATCTGATAGACTATCTACAAATACCTATAACTAACATCATAATATATTCTCTCTAATATATTAATGAAAAAACTTAATGGTGAAAAAACTTTATATATTCTCTCCAAGATCAGGGACAAAATAGGACATTCTTACCACTTCTGTCCACCATTGTAGTAGAGGTTCTATCTAGGGCATTTAGAGAAGAAAAGGAAATGAAAACTACCTCTTTTTGCAGATGTCATGACCTTATCTATTGACAGTCCTAAGGGATCTATTAGAACTATTAGAAGTAACTTAACAAGGTTGCAAAATACAAAATTCATAAATAAAAATCAATTATATTTTAATACAGTAGTTGTTATGGGTTGAATTGTGCCCCCCCCCCACCAAATACATGTTGAAGCTCTAACCTCTAGTACCTCAGAATGAACTTAATTGTATATAGGGTCATTGTAGATGTAATTAGTTAAGATGAGGTCATAGTGGAGGGGGATGGGCCCTTAATCCAATATGCCTGGTATCCTTATAATAATATTGTAGAAGGCAAATACACACAGAGAGAAGACAGTCATGGAGGCAGAGATTGGAGTACGCTGCCACAGTCCAAGGAATGCTAGGGAGTACTAGAAGTTGGAAGAGGCAAAGAAGGATTCTCCCCTAGAGGTTTCAGAGGGAGCATGGCTGTACCAACACCTTAATTTTAGATTTATAGTCTCCAGAACTGTGAGCGAATAAATTCTTGTTGTTTTAAGTCACCAGTCACCCAGATTGTGATACCTTGTCATAGCAGCCCTAGGAAAGTAATACACTAGCAAGGAACATTCCAAAAATGAAATAAAGAAAACAATTCCATTTACAAAAGCACCAAAGAGAATGAGAATAAATTTAACAAAAGAAGTGCTAGACTTGTGCACCGAAAACTACAAAACACTGAAAGTACTTTAAAGAATACTCAAACAGGTAGACATCCCATTTTCATGGACTGTTAGACTTAACTAATCTTAAAACGGCAGTATTTCCCAAATTGATCTACAGATTTAATGCAATCTCTATCAAAATCCCAACTTTCTTTTCGCATGAATTGGCAAGCTGATTTTAAAATTCATGTGGAAATACAAGGAACCCAGAATAGTCAAAGGAATCTTAAGAAGAACAACTTTGGAAGACTCACACTTTAGTGATTTTAAAACTAAATACACCTGTAGTAATTAAGACAATGTCGTACTGGCATGAGGATAGACCTATGTAGATCAATGGAATAGAATGAATGGAAATGATATCCAGAAATAAACCATTACATTTATTTATGGTTAACTGATTATCAACATGGAGGCCAGGATAATTCAGTGAGGAAAGAATAGTTTTTTTAATAACTGCGCTTGGAGAACTGGATATCCATATGCAAAAAAGAATTAAGTTGGATCCTTTCTTTGTGCCATGCACTAAAATTAACTCAAAATTACCGAAGACCTAAATTTAAGAGCTAAAACTATAAACCTCTTAAAGAAACACAGGAGTAAATATTTTTGACTTAGTCAATGGTTTCTTTCTTTTTTTTTTTTTTTAATTTTTTTGGCCACACTGCATTGCACATGGGATCTTAGTTCCCCGACTAGGGATGGAACCCAGGACCCCTGCATTGGAAGCGTGGATTCTTAACCACTGGACCACCAGGAAAGTCCCAGTCAATGGTTTTTTAAATAAGATATCAAAAGCACAACCAACAACAGAAAAAAAAATAGATAAACTCAACATAAAAATTAAAAACTTGTGCTGCAGTTTCTTAATACCATTAAGAATGTGAGAAGACAACTCATAGAATGTGAAAACTATTCATAAATCATGTATCTGATATGGGACTTGCACCCAGAATATACATAAGAACTCTTACACCTCAATAATAAAAAGAATAAATAACCATGTTTAACAATGGGCAAATAATCCGAATAGATGTTTTGCCACACAAGATATACAGATGGTCAATAAGCACATGAAAAGATACTCAACGTCATTAGTCATTAGGGAATCAAAGCTACAATGATATACCACTTCACAACCACTAGGATGGCTATAATAAAAATGAGACAATAACAATTGTTGGCAAGGATGTAGAGAAATTGGTACCCTCATACATTGCTGGTACATCATGTAAGTGGTACATCTGCTATGGAACACAGTTTGTCAGTTGCTCAAAATGTTAAATATTTAGTTAACATATGACCCAGAAATTCTATTCCTATGTTTATACCTAAGAGAAATGAAAACATAGGTCCACACAAAAACTTGTACATGTATGTTCATAGTAGCATTATTCATAATAGCCCAAAAGTGGAAACAACCCAAATGTCCATAAACTGATGAATGAATAAATAAAATGAGCATATCCATACAATGTAATATCATTTGGCAATAGAAAGGAACAAAGTACTGATACATGATACAAACACTATGCTAGGTGTGAGAAAACAGTCTCAAAAGACCACATACTGTGCAATTCTGTTTATGTGAAATATTCAGAATAGGCAAATCTGTGGAGACAGAAAATAGACTGATGCCTGCCAGGGCTGAGGCAGTGCTGGGAGAAATGGAGAGTGAGTGCTAATGGCTACAGCGTTTCTTTCCGGGGTAATTAAAATGTGCTAAAATTAGATAGTGGTAATAGTTACTCAACTTAGTGAATATATTAAAAGCCATTGAATTGTATATTTTAAATGAGTGAATTTTATGGTATGTTAATCATATCTTAGTAAAGCTTTAAAAAATTCTGATTATAATGAATAAAAAAACTCATTAGTCAAAAATATAGTTTATCCATACTATGGAACAGTTGTCAGCAAACTGCAGTCTATGAGTCAAATCTAGCCTGCAGCTTATTTTTGTAAATAAAGTTTTGTTAGAACATAGCCATACCCATTCATTTACCCATCATCTGTAGCTGCTTTTGCAGAGTTGGGTAGTAGTGACAGAGATCACCTGGCCTGTAAAGTCTAAAATAGTTACCATCTGACTCTTTACAGAAAAAGTTTGCCAAATCCTGCTATGGAGTAAGAAGTTGTATTTAAAAGGAGTGAGGGAAATCTATGTTTACCGATATGAATAGATTTCAGAAATTGTGTTAAGTGAAAAAGTTGAGAACAACATATACGATATCATTTATGTGAAAAAGAAAACAAAACAGACATCCAGCCCACTAACAAAAAGTATAGAATTGAATGGGTACGTGAAGTGTTATATAAATCCATGGAACAAGTTCTGGGAAGAGACACAGCAAGCTAACAGTATCTCTAGGAAGAGCATTGAATTTTTGGAATGCTAGTCAAAGTTTACTCTGACCTTATTAAGGTTTTTACGAAGAAAATATATAAGGATACTGCATAAATAAAAATATAAATTTAAAATTATAATACATTATAGATATTTTTGGTTTGTTTTTCAGAGCTATGAATGAGCAAGTTTTGTTAGAGGCTGTAAGTATAGTGCTTTCAGTTTGAAATTGTACTTTGTCCTTGATGTTGTTAATACAGTCTAGAAATTGTCAGGATATGTCAAGAGAGTCAGTTTATTCAAGAGTGTTATGCATATGTGAGCTGGAAAACTTTGTCTATTCTTTTGATTTTATTAGACTTCATTGTCACTCAGAAACACTTCACTTCTGAAATACTGAACTATAACATCCCACAGTCTTTTTTTTCTTTAACATCTTTATTGGAGTATTATTGCTTTACAGTGGTGTGTTAGTTTCTGCTTTATAACAAAGTGAATCAGCTATACATATTCATATATCCCCATACCTCCTCCCTGTCCCACCGCTCTAGGTGGTCACAAAGCACCAAGCTGATCTCGCTGTGCTATGTGGCTGCTTCCCATTAGCTGTCTGTTTTACATTTGGTAGTGTATATATGTCCATGCCACTCTCTCACTTCATCCCTGCTTACCCTTCCCCCTCCCCGTGTCCTCAAGTCCATTCTCTACGTTTGCGTCTTTATTCCTGTCCTGCCCCTAGGTTCTTCAGAAGCATTTTTTTTCTTTTTTTTTTTTAGATACCATATATATGAGTTAGCATACGGTATTTGTTTTTCTCTTTCTGACTTACTTCACTCTGTATGAGACTCTAGGTCCATCCACCTCCCTACAAGTAACTCAATTTAATTTCTTTTTATGGCTGAGTAATATTCCATTCCCACAGTCTTTTGAAATTCCATTATCACTGATAGTTCCTTTGCCTCTTTCAGCACCACTTATAACTTCACTATGCAGATTAATACCAATGGTTCATTATTTTTATGAGTTAATGAAGACTTTCTTACTTTAATAAATAAGTGCCCAACTAACCTCTCTATATTGATACGTTTGCTTTTCATTATTAATGAAGTTATAATATTTCTTTTAGAAAAACACACAGATTCAAAGTGACCTCCAAGTGTTGTCAGAGGAGAAACTGATGCTGGAAAATGAACTACAAAAGTTGAAGAGTACAGAGGTTAGTTAATTTTAGTGTCTGAAAATGGCATACATACCAATATTAATAATTGGTAGCAGCTGTGCTTTTAAAAAATAAGATAATGCTATATTCTAAATTACCATATATTTTAAAAAATTTATTTATTTATTTTATATTTATTTTTGGCTGCATTGGGTCTTTGTTACTGCACGCAGGCTTTCTCTAGTTCCGGCAAGCGGGGGCTACTCTTAGTTGCGGTGCGTGGGCTTCTCATTGCGGTGGCTTCTCTTGTTGCAGAGCACGGGCTCTAGGTGTGTGGGCTTCAGTAGTTGTGGCACGTGGGCTCAGTAGTTGTGGCTTGTAGGCTCTAGAGCGCAGGCTCAGTAGTTGTGGCACACGGGCTTAGCTGCTCTGCGGCATGTGGGATCTTCCCGGACCAGGGCTCGAACCCGTGTCCCCTGCATTGGCAGGCAGATTCTTAACCAATGCGCCACCAAGGAAGTCCTAAATTACCATATTAGCTATCAAAACTGAAAGGATGCTATGAAAAGCAGACATAAAATTGAAACATTCTGAAAGGTATTTCTAAGCCAAATATTTAACTTTATTAAAATATCAATAAATGAGGTTTTCAAACGTATTTTAAATGCATTTTATTGTATTCTTTGCAACTGTGTAATGTGTGTGTCCCAGTTCACTCTTACCACATAGAGTGAATAGAAATACCAAGGATAGAATTTGTTTCCTTTTTTTTTCTCCTCCTCTGCCATTTTTATATAGCTTATAAATTCAAACTATACACAATGAAGTCAAATGGTGGATTGGAAGCAAATTTTTATTAACTACGTAAAAATATAAGATGTATGTTTTGACACAAAATTAACATAGAATGAAGAAAAATACTCTTCAATCTACTAATGTTGGTTACTTGGTATTTCCTCCTTAGTAGAGGAGGAAGCAGAAGTAGTACCAGATTTGCTACTTAATCAGTTAGAGAAGCAGTGATCCTACATAAGTGTCAAATATAAGGCCAGGGCTGTCACATAAGTTCAATTAGGAATAGTTTCATCTAAGTATAGTTCCCAGTAGGAATAAAAATAAAAAAAGAAAATAAAAATAAAGCAGTAAATTGTCACAGTAAATAATTGAATAGTCTGGCCAAGTGTAAGAATTCAACACTTAATCATGCACTGTTAGATCCACATTCAAAATCTTTGGAGCTTCATACATGACTTGAAAATGTTGCAGCAGTTTCTGGTTTTACTTTCTTGTACTGTTTCTTTAGATTTTGCATGAGAAAACCTAAAGAAGTATGGAAGTGTGAATGAGAAATGTGGAAGGAGCATTACTGCATATATAGTAGCAATATTATATCCACACAAAGGTGGTGACCAAGGGATCTGAGAGAGAGCCTGTTTTCAGAGAAGGGGATGGTAGGAAGAGAATAATGGCTACAGAATTATGTTGAAGTCAGGATTTCTAATAACAGCTATATCAATTTTCTTCCAGAGTAAGCTCGCTTTCCTAACTGATATTATCTCTTAATAATTTTATTTTCATAGGCAACCAACTTTAGTAATCAAGAGCCATGTCTGCCAAATGTTAATGTGTGTCAGTTAAGGGTTTTCTTTTACTTTTTATAAGCAGGAGAAGCTGACACTATTTAAAGCAAGAAATTTATTGGATGGCTAGTAGGGTAACTCAAAGAATTGAGGGAAAATTGAACAACATGTTTGGTGAGAGATAGAACCAGGACAACTCTTAGAGTTAAAATAACAGAAATTCATGGATAGCCACTACTTCTGTCCTTTCAGGGGAATTTTAGAGAGGGAGTTTATGACTGTTTTCTTCCCGTCCCTTTGGATACTGGTTCTGGAATTACTAAGCTCCACTACTTCCCTTCCACAATGTCAATTTTTAGATGATTGTATCTCACTGGCCTTGCTTGGGGTCAGATGTCACCAAGACAGTTTGAGATGAGGGAGTTGAAGAACACTTCTAAATCTGGTGCTGTTTCTTAACAGAATGGAAAAAGGATACTGGGCACAAATATCTGGTGTCCACTTTACTTGGTAATGTTACCCTAATTAATATCTTAGCCATTTACTTATTTCAGGTGTCAGAAAAGTTTAACGTAAAGGCCAAGATAAGTATTTTAGGTTTTGGAGAGCATAGTGTCTATGTTGCAACTACTCAAGTCTGCTTCTGTGATATGAAAATAGCCACAGAAAATACATAACTGAATGACCATGGCTGTGTTGCAATAAAATATTATTTACAAAACAGGCAGCAGGGCAGATTTGGCCTACACTTTGCTGACTCCTTATTTTTGTTTTGTTTTGAATTTTACTTTATTTTTTTAAAACACAGCAGGTTCTTATTAGTTATCTATTTTATGCATATTAGTCTATATATGTCAATCCCAATCTCCCAGTTCATCCCACCACCACCACCACCACCCCAACCCCCTGCTTTCCACCCTTGGTGTCCATACGTTTGTTCTCTACATCTGTGTCTCTATTTCTGCCTTGCAAACAGGTTCATCTGTACCATTCTTCTAGATTCCACATACATGCGTTAATATATGATATTTGTTTTTCCCATTCTGACTTACTTCACTCTGTATGACAGTCTCTAGGTCCATCCACGTCTCTACAAATGACCCAATTTCGTTCCTTTTATGGCTGAGTAATATTCCATTGTATATATGTACCACATCTTCTTTATCCATTCATCTGTCAGTGGGCATTTAGGTTGCTTCCATGACCTGGCTATTGTAAATAGTGCTGCAATGAACACTGGGGTGTAAGTGTGTTTTTGAATTATGGTTTTCTCAGGGTATATGTCCAGTAGTGGGATTGCTGGGTCATATGGTAATTCTGTTTTTAGTTTTTTAAGGAACCTCCATCCTGTTCTCCATAGTGGTTGTATCAGTTTACATTCCCACCAACAGTGCAAGAGGGTTCCCTTTTCTCCACACCCTCTCCAGCGTTTGTTGTTTGTGGATTTTCTGATGATGCCCATTCTAACTGGTGTGAGGTGATACCTCATTGTAGTTTTGATTTGCATTTCTCTAATAATTAGTGATGTTGAGCAGCTTTTCATGTGCCTCTTGGCCATCTGTCTTAGACATGTCTTCTCTGGAGAAGACACATCTTCTCTGGAGAAATGTCTATTTAGGTCTTCGGCCCATTTTTGGATTGGGTCGTTTGTTTTTTTAATATTGAGCTACATGAGCTGCTTGTATATTTTTGACATTAATCCTTTGTCTGTTGGTTCATTTGCAAATATTTTCTCCCATTTTGAGGGTTGTCTTCTCGTCTTGTTTATAGTTTCCTTTGCTGTGCAGAAGCTTTTAAGTTTCATTAGGTCCCATTTGTTTATTTTTGTTTTTATTTCCATTACTCTAGTGGGTGGGTCAAAAGAGATCTTGCAGTGATTTATGTCAAAGAGTGTTCTTCCTACGTTTTCTTCTAAGAGTTTTATAGTGTCCGGTCTTATATTTAGGTCTTTAATCCATTTTGAGTTTATTTTTGTGTATGGTGTTAGGGAGGGTTCTAATTTCATTCTTTTACATGTAACTCTCCAGTTTTCCCAGCACCACCTATTGAAGAGACTGTCTTTTCTCCATTGTATATCCTTGCCTCCTTTGTCACAAATGAGTTGACCATAAGTGCATGGGTTTATCTCTGGGCTTTCTGTCCTGTGCCATTGATCTGTATTTCTGTTTTTGTGCCAGTGCCATATTGTCTTGATTACTGTAGCTTTGTAGTATAGTCTGAAGTCAGGGAGTCTGATTCCTCTAGCTCCGTTTTTTCCCCTCAAGATTGCTTTGGCTATTCGGGGTCTTTTGTGTCTCCATACAAATTTTAAGATTTTTTGTTCTAGTTTTCCAAAAGATGCCACTGGTAATTTGATAGGAATTGCATTGAATCTGTAGACTGCTTTGGGTAGTATAGTCATTTTCACAATGTTGATTCTTCCAATCTAAGAACATGGTATATCTCTCCATCTGTTTATGTCATCTTTGATTTCTTTCATCAGTGTCTTATAGTTTTCTGAGTACAGGTCTTTTACCTCCTTAGGTAAGTTTATTCCTAAGTATTTCAGTCTTTTTGTTGCAATGGTGAATGGGATTGTTTCCTTAATTTCTCTTTCTGATCTTTCGTTGTTAGTGTATAGGAATGCAAGAGATTTCTGTGCATTAATTTTGTATCCTGCAACTTTACCAAATTCATTGATTAGCTCTAGTAGTTTTCTGGTGGCATCTTTAGGATTATCTATGTATAGTATCATGTCATCTGCAAACAATGACAGTTGTACTTCTTCTTTTCCAATTTAGATTCCTTTTTTTTCTTTATCTTCTCTGATTGCCATGGCTAGGGCTTCCAAAACTATGTTGAATAATAGTGGCGAGAGTGGACATCCTTGTCTTGTTCCTTCTCTTAGAGGAAATGCTTTCAGTTTTTCACCATTGAGAATGATGTTTGCTGTGGGTTTGTCATGTATGGCCTTTATTATGTTGAGGTAGGTTCCCTCTATGCCCACTTTCTGGAGAATTTTTATCATAAAAGGCATTGAATTTTGTCAAAAGCTTTTTCTGCATCTATTGAGATCATATGGTTTTTATTCTTCAATTTGTTAATATGGTGTATCACATTGATTGATTTGCATATATTGAGGAATACTTGCATCCCTGGGATAAATCCCACTTGATCATGGTGTATGATCCTTTTAATGTGTTGTTGGATTCTGTTTGCTAGTATTTTGTTGAGGATTTTTGCATCTATATTCATCAGTGATATTGGTCTGTAATTTTCTTTTCTTGTAGTATCTTTGTCTGGTTTTGATATCAGGGTGATGGTGGCCTTGTAGAATGAGTTTGGGAATGTTCCTTCCTCTTCAATTTTTTGGAAGAGTTTGAGAAGGATGGGTGTTAGCTCTTCTCTAAATAGAACTCACCTGTGAAGCCATCTGGTCCTGGACTTTTATTTGTTGGAAGATTTTTAATCACAGTTTCAATTTCATTACTTGTGATTGGTCTGTTTATATTTCCTGTTTCTTCCTGGTTCAGTCTTGGAAGGTTATGCCTTCTAAGAATTTGTCCATTTCTTCCAGGTCATTTTATTGGCATAGAGTTGTTCATAGTAGTGTCGTATGATGCTTTGTATTTCTGCGGTGTCCATTGGAACTTCTTTTTGATTCTAATTTTATTGATTTGAGTCCTCTCCCTCTTTTTCTTGATGAGTCTGGCTAAAGGTTTATCAATTTTGTTTATCTTCTCAAAGAACCAGCTTTTAGTTTATTGATCTTTGCTATTGTTTTCCTTGTTTCTGTTTCATTTACTTCTGCTCTGATCTTTATGGTTTCTTTCCTTCTACTGACTTTGGGTTTTGTTTGTTCTTCTTTCTCTAGTTGCTTTAGGTGTAAGGTTAGATTGTTTATTTGAGATTTTTCTTGTCTCTTGAGGTAGGATTGTATAGCTATAAACTTCCCTCTTAAGAACTGCTTTTGCTGTATCCCTTAGGTTTTAGGTCATCGTGTTTTCATTGTCATTTGTCTCTAGGTATTTTTTGACTTCCTCTTTGATTTCTTCAGTGATCTCTTGGTTATTTAGTAACGTATTTTTTAGCCTCCATGTGTTTGTGTTTTTTACATTTTTTTTCCCTGTAATTGATTTCTAATCTCAAAGCGTTGTGGTCGGAAAAGATACTTGATATAATTTCAATTTTCTTAAATTTACCAAGGCTTGATTTGTGACCCAAGATGTGATCTATCCTGGAGAGTGTTCCGTGTGCATTTGAGAAGAAAGTGTAATCTTCTGTTTTCAGATGGAATGTCCTATAAATATCAATTAAATCTATCTGGTCTATTGTGTCATTTAAAGCTTGTGTTTCCTTATTCATTTTCTGTCTGGGTGATCTGTCCATTGGTGTAAGTGAGAGGTTAAATTCCCCCGCTATTATTGTGTTACTGTCATTTTCCTCTTGTATAGCTGTTAGCATTTGCCTTAAGTATTGAGGTGCTCCTATGCTGGGTGCATATATTATATTTATAATTGTTATATCTCCTTCTTGCATTGATCCCTTGATCATTATATAGTGTCCTTCCTTGTGTCTTGTAACATCCTTTTTTTTTTTTAATTTTTTTAATGATATTCTTGTCTGCTTACATTCTTTTTATTTATGTATATATGTATGTATGTATGGCTGTGTTGGGTCTTCGTTTCTGTGCGAGGGCTTTCTCTAGTTGTGGCAAGCGGGGGCCACTCTTCATCGCGGTGCAGAGGCCACTCTTCATTGCGGTGCGCGGGCCTCTCACTATCGCAGCCTCTCGTTGCCAAGCACAGGCTCCAGACGCGCAGGCTCAGTAATTGTGGCTCACGGGCCGAGTTGCTCCGCGGCATGTGGGATCTTCCCAGACCGGGGCTCGAACCCACGTCCCCTGCATTGGCAGGCAGATTCTCAACCACTGCGCCACCAGGGAAGCCCCATTCTTTATTTTAAAGTCTAGTTTTTCTGATATGAGTATTGCTACTCCAGCTTTCTTTTGATTTCCAGTGTCGTGGAATATCTTTTTCCATCCCCTCATTTTCAGTCTGTCTTTGTCCCTAGGTCTGAAGTGGGTCTCTTGTAGACAGCATATATATGGGTCTTGTTTTTGTATTCCATTCAGTAAGCCTGTGTCTTTTGGTTGGAGCATTTAATCCATTCACGTTTAAGATAATTATCGATATGTATGTTCCTATGACCATTTTCTTAATTGTTTTGGGTTTGTTTTTGTAGGTCCTTTTCTTCTCTTGTGTTTCCCACTTAGAGAAGTTCCTTTAGCATTTGTTGTAGAGCAGGTTTGGTGGTGCTGAATTCTCTTAGCTTTTGCTTGTCTGCAAAGCTTTTGATTTCTCCATCGAATCTGAATAAGATCCTTGCTGGGTAGAGTAATCTTGGTTCCTCCCTTTCATTACTTTAAATATATTGTGCCACTACGTACTGGCTTGTAGAGTTTATTCTGAGAAATCATCTGTTAACCACATGGGAGTTCCCTTCTATGTTATTTGTCATTTTTCCCTTGTTGCTTTTAATAATTTTTCTTTGTCCTTAATTTTTGCCAATTTGATTACTATGTGTCTTGGCGTGTTTCTCCTTGGGTTTATCCTGCCTGGGACTTTCTGCACTTCCTGGACTTGAGTGGCTATTTCCTTTCCCATGTTAGGGAAGTTTTCAAATGTAATCTCTTCAAATATTTTCTCAGATCCTTTCTTTTTCTCTTCTCCTTCTGGGACCCCTATAATGTGAATGTTGGTGTGTTTAATGTTGTCCCAGAGATCTCTTAGGCTGCCTTCATTTCTTTTCATTCTTTTTTCTTTTGTCTGTTCCACGGCAGTGAATTCCACCATTCTGTCTTCCAGGTCACTTATCCGTTCTTCTGCCTAAGTTATTTTGCTATTGATTCCTTCTAGTGTGTTTTTCATTTCAGTTATTATATTGTTCATCTCTCTTTGTTCTTTAATTCTTCTAGGTGTTTGTTCTTTAATTCTTCTAGACCTTTGTTAAACATGTCTTGTATTCTTCTCGATCTTTGCCTCCATTCTGTTTCCGAGGTCCTGGATCGTCTTCACTATCATTATTCTGAATTCTGTTTTCTGGAAGGTTGCCTATCTCCACTTCATTTAGTTGTTTTTCTCGGGTTTTATCTTGTCCCTTCATCTGGTACATAGTCCTCTGTGTTTTCATTTTGTCTGTCTTTCTGTGGATGTGGTTTTTGTTCCACAGGCTGCAGGATTGTAGTTCTTCTTGCTTCTGCTGTCTGCCCTCTGGTGGATGAGGCTATCTAAGAAGCTTGTGCAAGCTTCCTGATGGGAGGGACTCCTGCCAATTTTTTTATGGCATCTTCATCACTACACAGGGCAAAGGCTGGGAAAATAATAGGAGAGCTGTGACTGTACCTGCAGCTCCCCTTGCCTCTGCAGAGTGCCAACCACAGTTACATTAGCCTGACTCCTTATTTATTCCACTTCTGCCATCACCTGGCTTTCTACTATAGCTTCCTAAATAGGAACTCCTAGATATATGTATTTTGGTATGCTATTGCTAGAAAATATTACTGCATAAAAAGATTTGTTTCTGTTCTTTCTCTTCTGTTCTATTGGCCTTGTGTATTCTTACACCAATGCCTGAGATCTTTAATGATTATATATTTATAGTAAGTCCTGGTATTTTGTGGGCAAGTTAACCCACCTTGTTATATATGAGAATTTATTTGTTCTTGGTCTTTGCACTTTCTTTTAAATTTTAGAGTTAATTTGTCAAATTCTACTATTGCACTCAAGCTGTACATCAAATTTGAGAGATTTACATATAGGATATCAAGATACATCTTTTTGTTTACAAACATTAAATGTCTCAATTTTGGAAAGTTTTGTAATGCTTACAATCAGTGTTTATGATTTTCTTCATAAAGCTATTATTCATTTTTGTTAGGTTAATCTTAGGTACTTTGTATTTTTATGCTATGTTATTTGTATCTTTTAAAATATTTTAAAGCTATTGCTAGAGAAATGTAACAAATTTTTGTATATTGAATTTTCCATCTACAAACCTAGCTACACTATCATAATGGTTAGATTTTTATTTCCTACTTGCGTAATTGAAGTATCTATAAACGATAGCCTAAAGTTTCTTGCTTTCCAATTTGTAATACTTTCTTCTTCTTGCCTTGCTACACTGGGAAAGACCTGTAGAATAATATTGAATAGACATTATGAAAGCAGGCATTTTTTTTTTGTTCCTGATATTAAGGGGAATGTTTTCTTGTTTCTTGTGATTAGTCAGCCTGCCTTTCTGTCTCTCTTTCTCTTTCAAAACCATGTATCAGGTTAAAGGATTTTTCCTCTTCTCATAATATTTCTTCATGAATATTTTTTTTTATGCTCCATAAAATTCTTCCAGCCTCTGCCCACTATTGCCTTATTTCAAAGCCATTTCCGTAGTTTTAGTTATGTGTTGCAACAGCACCCTACTTTCAGGTAGCAAAATCTGTATTACTTTTTAATTTGCTGCTCAGTGGGTTGCTTTATTGGCTGCTTTAGGGTTTACAGTCTTGTTTTTAACTTACTGCAGTCTCTATTCAAATGACATTGAATCACTTCATGTATAAGAATCTTAAAACATACTTTCATTTGTCCCTTTCTGGCCTTTGTGCAATTGTTTTTATACATTTTACTGCACAACAGTAAACTGCACAACACATTATTAATTTTGCTGTAAAATATTACCTTTTATAGAGATTTAAATAACAAGAAAACAGTCTTTATATTTACCCACATAATTATCATTTGTGGTATTCTTCTTTGTGTATTTTCTTATTTCTATCTGGTATCATTTTTCTTTTCCTTGAAGGATTCTTTATCTTTTTTGTTGTGCAGGGCTGCTGCTGCTGAATTCTTTCACCTCTTTGATTTCCAGACAAAAAAAAATTTTTTTGCCATCAGTTTTTTTTTTCTTTTTTTTTTTTTAAATGGGAGGTTTTTTTTTTTAATTAATTAATTAATTAATTAATTTATTTTTGGCTGTGTTGGGTCTTCGTTTCTGTGCCAGGGCTCTCTCTAATTGTGGCAAGCAGGGGCCACTCTTCATCGCGGTGTGCGGGCCTCTCACTATCGCGGCCTCTCGTTGCGGAGCACAGGCTCCAGACGCGCAGGCTCAGCAGTTGTGGCTCACGGGCCCAGTTGCTCCGCGGCATGTGGGATCCTCCCAGACCAGGGCTCGAACCCGTGTGCCCTACATTGGCAGGCAGGTTCTCAACCGCTGCGCCACCAGGGAGAAGCCCCTTGCCATCAGTTTTGAAAGATATTTTTCCTGGGTAAAGAATTCTAGGTTGAGTGGTTTAAAGATATTGCTCCTTTGTCTTCAGGCTTGCGTTATTTCTTACAAGAAATCTGTTTTCTTCTTTATTCTTGTGTGTATTCTGCTTTTCTCCTCTGTCTGCTTTTAAGATTTTCTTTTTATTGCTGCTTTTAAATAATTTGATTATGATGTGTCTTGGGGGGTAGTTTTCCTTGTGCTGTTGTGGATTTGTGGATATACAGTTTTCATCAAAGTTGAAAAAAATTGGCCATTATTTCTTCAAATAGTTATTCTCTTTTCCCACCCCTTCTCTCCATGCATTCCAACTGTAAGTATATTAATCCACTTGAAGTTGTCCCACAACTCACTGATGATCTGTTTGTTATTTTTTAGTCTTTTTTCCCTGTCGTTATTTTAGTATGTTTTGATTGCCAGTATATTAGATTTTTCTAAATAGGAAATATGTCCCAAAACTCGTGTTTAAACTGGAAAATTATTTGGCGACCTTAACAATTCTCATTAAAAATGTATTATTATACTTACTTTCTATATTTTATAGGAATTGTTACATTTGGTGCTTAACTTGTGAGAACTTTGCTACAGTGAATTTGGTATCTGTTGGAGGTTGTGGTCTGAAATAGGAAATGATCTCCCGATACCTAATAGTGTCTATTATTAAGCTCATCTAAAATTTTCAATAATCTAATTGTCAAATTTTTTCTATACTTTATTGTAGAAAATAATCCAGTACTACATAGGAGTTCAAGAATACTTTAAAACCTGTGGTCAATCCTGCTCTAATATTTGTTTTGAAATGCAGATTTGTTACAACATGACAGAACAGTTTGAGCATAATGTGAACTTTACATTTGCTTATGCACAAATTCATCTGAAAATAGTACTAGGTGAACGTAGAAAAACAGCTTCTACAAGCTACCTCGGTTTACCATGTGTATTGTGTACCACACCAGTCCACATATGGTGTTACAACTTTTATCCAATTTCAGATAGCCTTCCTTCCCATACTGCATAATAACTCACAAGTTGAAATCTGTTTGATGCTCATTTCCAAAAACAAGCTTCATGTCTTATTCAAGATAAAGAGCTATGTTTCTCGTAGTATATATTTCTTAATCATTTAACTGTATAAAACTAGATTAATGTTCTTATTAGGTTTTTATTTTTTTTAATGTATCATCAACAGTTTTTTTGCATTCTGTGCACCTTACCCCATTTTCCCCATATATCCTGCAGTTTTTATCATATGATTTTTCACAGTGAGGTGATTTTCAGAATGTTGTATGCAATGTTATAGCAGAACTGACTGTAATTTGTCAGAGGAATTTAATTGTTTGATATGTATTAGCTTATTTGCAACTTACAGTCTGTAAAGCACTATAACAAACATTCAGCCTATATCATTAATTTTGTTTTGCTTTTATTCAGATAATTTCCCTTGAAACATAGTATAGTGATTCTCGAAGTAAAATGGCAATCTTAGTAATGTGTATTATCATGTATTTACCTATAATTTATGGTCTCCTTAACTATTTATTTCTGGCTTATATAAAACTACATAGAAAACAAAGGCTACAAGTGAGCGACGAAAGAAAACTATGAAAATGGAGAAGAAAAAAGACGAAGGAATATCTGAAGATTCAGAAGAGTAAGACATAAAGATACTGTTAATATTTTTTACTTATAAACTTATATTTTCATTTTATACAATTTAGGGTCATATAAACATAACTTATTAACAGGTTTCTAAAAAAAGCATAGCATTAACAAATATATAGTTTTATAAGCAGACCAGGATATGATTATGGGAGAAAGCTGAGAAGGGAAGAGCAAAGAACTAAAAATGGGTTAGAGTAGAATAAATCACAAGATATTCAGGAATAGGTAAACAATTAAATACAAATAATTTTAGGGAAAAAAGGACTTACAATGTTTTCTTGATGGTTTAGCTAATGATTTGTAATTTGTATGTTAATCCCTCTCCCCAGTCTGGGCTCTTCCTTTTTACTGTACTTCTTGGTTGTCTTATTTTATTAAAAAAAGTATCTGTTTTTAATGTATATAGGTTATTGTAAAGTGGCCTTACCAAGAGAATATTTTCTTTACTAATATAAAATAATTTGTGCAGTTGGAATTTGCTTGATCAAACCCTAATGTAAATATATAGCTTAACAAAGCTATGAATTCGTACTTTATAGAGTTCCACAAATTCTGAAAAGAAATTCATCAGACAAATGGCCTTTTCTTGAGAGAAGAAAAGATGACCAGAGAAGAAAAAATGACCAATGTACTTTGGAAATCCTTTTCCCATCTCAACGTACCATATTTTAATCATACCAATGAGATGTCAGTTTGAGAAATGTTATTCAATTATTTATCATTTAACCTTTATGAATTTTATGGCTTTTAAAAATATGAATTTCTTATGAAATTTTACTTTCTTTTTTATTCAAGTATAATTGGCTTATTATATTAGTTACAGGTATATGACACAGTAATTCGATATTGTAATACATTACAAAATGATCACCATGATAAGTCTATCTGTCACCACACAAAGTTACTATGATGTTAATGACTATATTCCCTATGCTATACATTACATCCCCATGACTTATTGATTTTATAACTGGCATTTTGTATTTCTTTATCTCCCTTACCTATTTTAATTATCCCCCTTCCCTCCTCCCCTCTGGAAACCACCAGTTTGTTCTCTGTACCTATGAGTTTGCTTCTGTTTTGCTATGTTTGTTCATTTGTTTTTTAGATTCCATATATAAGTGAAATCATACAGTATTTGTCTTTCTTTGTCTGACAATCCATGTTGTCACAGATGGCAAGATTTCATTTTTTTTTTTTTTTAATTTTTATTTATTTATTTATTTTATTTATGGCTGTGTTGGGTCTTCGTTTCTGTGCAAGGGCTTTCTCTAGTTGCAGCAAGCGGGGGCCACTCTTCATTGTGGTGCGCGGGCCTCTCACTATCACGGCCTCTCTTGTTGCGGAGCACAGGCTCCAGACACGCAAGCTCAGTAATTGTGGCTCATGGGCCCAGCCGCTCCACAGCATGTGGGATCTTCCCAGACCAGGGCTCGAACCCGTGTCCCCTGCATTGGCAGGCAGACTCTCAACCACTGCGCCACCAGGGAAGCCCCATTCTTTTTTATGGTTGAGTTATATTGCATCATATATATGGTATCTATATCTATATCTGTATAAACACACATACATACCACATCTTCTTTATCCATTCATCTATTGATGGGTACTTAGGTTACTTCCATATCTTGGCATTTATAAATAATGATGCAGTGAACATAGGGGTGCATGTATTTTTTTGAGATAGTGTTTTTGTTTTCTTTAGAAAAATACCCAGAAGTGGACTTGATGGAGCATATGGTAGTATTATTTTTAATTGTTTGAAGAACTCCCATACTTTTTTTTATAGTGACTGCACCAATTTACATTTCCACCAACAAAGCACCAAGGGCTCCTTTTTCTCCACATCCTTGCAGCACTTGTTATTTGTTGTCTTTTTGATAATAGCCATTCTGACAGGTGTAAGGTGATATCTCATTGAGGTTTTAATTTGAATTTCCCTGATGATTAGTAATGTTGAGCATCTTTTCATGCACCTGTTGGCCATCTAGACACCTTGTTTGGAAAAATATCTATTCAGGTTCTCTGCCATTTTAAAATCAGATTTTTTGGTTTTTTTGATGTTAAGTTGTAGGAGTTCTTTGTATTTAGATATTAACTCCTTATCAGATGTATCATTTGGAAATATCTTCTCCCGTATAGTAGGCTGACTTTTCATTCTGTTGATAGTTTCCTTTGCTGTGCAAAAGCTTTTTTTAGTTGATGTAGTTCCATTTGTTTATTTTTCCTTTTGTTTCTCTTGCCTGAGGAGACATATACCAAAAATACAGCTAACATCAATGTCAAAGAGTGTACCACTTACGTTACCTTCTAGGAGTTTTACGGTTACAGGCCTTATAGTTAAGTCTTTAATCCACTTTGAGTTTACTTTTGTATATGGTGTGAGAATGTAGTCCAGTTTGATTCTTCTACAATACATGTAGCTGTTCAGTTTTCCCAACATCATTAATTGAAGAGGCTGCCTTTTTCCCATTGTATATTCTTGCCTCCATTGTCTTAGATTCATTGACCATATATGTATGAATTTATTTCTGGGCTCTCTACTCTGTTTCATTGAACTGTGTGTCTGTTTTTGTCCAGTGCCATGCTGTTTTGATTACTATATCTTTGTAGTATAGGTTGAAATCAGGGCACATGATACCAACAGCTCCATTCTTTCTCAAGATTGTTTTGGCTATTTGAGGTCTTTTGTGTTAACCATAGAAATTTTACAATTATTTGTTCTAGTTCTGTGAAAAATGCCATTGGTATTTTTATAGAGATTGTACTGAGTCTGTAGATTTCTTTTGGTAGTATGTCATTTTAACAATGTTAATTCTTCCACTCCATAAGCATGGAATATTTTTCCATTTGTTAATGTTATTTTTAATTTCTTTTATCACTTTCTTACAGGTTTCCAGGTTCAAGTCTTTTACCTCCTCAGTTAGATTTATCCCTAAGTACTTTATTCTTTTTGATACAATTATGAGTGGGATTGTTTTCTTAATTTCTCTTTCTGATAGTTTGTTGTTAGTGTGTGAAACCCAAGAGATTTCTGTATATTAATTTTGTGTCCTGCAACTTTACTGAGTTCACTTGTTATTTCTAATAGTCTTCTTTTGGTAGCATCTTTAGGATTTTCTAAATATAGTATCATATGTGCAAACAGTGACAGTTTTATTTTTTTCTTTTCTAATTTGGATTCCTTTTATATCTCTGTCTTGTCTGATTGCTGTGGCTAGGACTTCAGTTTCAACATTATGTTGAATAAAGGTGATGGGCATCCTTGTCTTATACTTGATGTTAGAGGAAATGTTTTCAGCTTTTTCTTGTAGAATATGATGTTGGCTTTGGGTTTTTCATATAGTACCTTTATTATGTTGAGGTATGTTCCCTCTGTATCTACTTTGTTGAGAGTTTTTCTCATAAATGGATTTTGAACTTTGTCAAAGGCTTTTTCTGCATCTATGAAGATGATCATATGATATTTATTCTTTGTTTTGTTAATATGGTTTATCATGTTAGTTGATTTTCGGATGTCAAATTATCCTTGCAACCATAGTTAGAATCCCACTTGATCATGGTGTATGATCCTTTTAATGTATTGTTGAATTTGGTTTGCTAATATTTTGTTGAGGATT
Organism: Balaenoptera borealis; assembly: GCF_965194805.1. Classification (NCBI taxonomy): domain Eukaryota; kingdom Metazoa; phylum Chordata; class Mammalia; order Artiodactyla; family Balaenopteridae; genus Balaenoptera; species Balaenoptera borealis. The sequence continues at coordinate 168,662,134 of NC_138866.1, read as the reverse complement.
TTTGCATCTATATTTATCAGTGATATTGATCTGTAACTTTCCTTTTTTGTGGTGTCTCTGTCTGGTTTTCATATGAGGGTGATGCTGGCCCCATAGAATGAGTTCAGAGTGTTCCCTCCTCTTTACATTTTTTGAATAGTTAGAGAAGGGTAAGTGTTAACTCTTTCTTAAATGGTTGTTAGAACTCACCTGTGAAGTGATCTGGTCATGGACTTTGGTTCATTGGGAGTTTTTTGATTACTGATTCAATTTCATTTCTGGTAATTACTCTGTTCATATTTTCTATTTCTTCCTGATTCAGTCTTGGGAAATTGTACATTTCTAGGAATTTATCCATTTTTTCTAGGTTGTCCATTTATTGTATATAATTGTTTGTACTAATCTCTTATGTATTTCTGTGGTGTCAGTTGTAATTTCTCTTTCATTTTTTATTTTATTTATTTGGGACCACTCTTTCTTTTTTTCTTGTTTAATCTGGATAAAGTTTTATCAGTTTTGTTTAACTTTTCAAAACCAGCTCATAGTTTCCTTGACCTCTTTTATTATTTCTCTTAGTCTTTATTTGATTTATTTTTGTTCCGACCTGTATTATTTCTTTCCTTTTACTAATTTTGGGCTTTATTTCTTCTTCTTTTTCTACTTCCTTTAGGTGTAAGGTGAGATTGTTTATTTGAGATTTTGTGTGTTTGTTTCCTGAAGTACGATGCCAGATCCTGCCTCATGTGGTGGTTTCTGGCCTGCTGGTGGGCAGGGCTGGGTACCCACGCTGGTGGTCAGGGGCTCCTTGGGCTAGTGTCAGCCTGCTGGTGAGTGGGTAAGCCCCTGGTACTAATAGTCTAGAGGGAGGATTCCAAAATGGTGCTTGAGAGCACCTTGTCCTCATGGTAGAATGAGCTCCCCAAAATGGGTGCCGCCAGCCTTTGTGTCCCCAAGGGGAGTCCCAGTTGCCTCCTACCTCTCCAGGAGGCTCTCCAAAATCAGCAAATGGGTCTGACCCTGGCTCCTTTTAAATTACCGCCCCTATGCTGGGACTCAGAACATGTGAGATTTTGCATGTCCCAGAAGAGTGGGATCTACGTTTCCTATAGCCCTCCCGCTCTCCAATATGCAAGCCCTATTGGCCTTCACAGCCAGTTGTACTTGGAGCTCATCTTCTCAGTGTTGGACCCCTGGGGTAGGGAGTCTGATGTGGAGCTCAGATCCCTCACACCTTGGGGGAGAACAACTGCAATTGTGACTATCCTCCCATTTGTGGGTCACCTACCCAGGAATGTGGGTCTTCACTATACTGAGTCTTTGCCCCTTCTATCCATCTCATTGTGGTTACTTCTTAATATCTTTACTTATGGACAGTCTTTTCTTGTAGTCTTCATGTCATTCTCATCAATAGTTGCTCTGTAAATAGTTGTAATTTTGGTGTGCCTGTGGGAGGAGGTAAGTTCGGGCTCTTCCTACTCCATCATTTTGGGTGCACCTCTCAAAATTACACTTCTTTAAAATGGTTTAAGTACTCATCAAGAAAGCAAAGTAGTCATGCAAATATCGTAAAATATCATGATATATTTAAAAGCATATTGTTTTTTTCAGGAAGAAGTCTATAGTGAAAGAGCTTAAAGTAAAAGAAGATATGCCTCAAGTCCAGGTAACACAGAATCTCTCTCTGTGCATCTAAATTTGATTAATAAGGCTCTGATAATTGTATGTATAGACAATATTAGTATGTATATGAATATAGGTATGTATGTATGTGTGTTTGTGTGTGTATATGTGTACTAAATTTCTTCCTAAGATACTTCTTTCTTGTCAGTTGACTTTTCTCAGCAAGTTTCAAAAACCAAATGGTAAATTTAGACACATTTACTGTCAAGGTTATGAAAATTACCATAGTTCACTCAATTATAGGCAATATCATGGAGGAAAGAACATCATATTTTGAGTCAGAGCAGACTTACTAGTTAAGTGACATTGGACAAGTCCCTTTAACCTACTTGAACTTCATATTTTTCATCACTAAAATGAGTAAAACAATAGCTGCCCTATCTATTTCAAGAAGGTATAAGAGATGCAAGAAGCAAATAGGAAAAATTTTCAGAGATTGTAAATATAGCCCACTTTTTTTTATGTGATCCAATGAAAAGAATACAAGTAACCCTTTGTTTCATCTTGTCTTTGGTAAACTTTCTTTTGCTACAAGTTAACTTCTTAACCATCACAGCACCATGTCACCCATTTGGTCACTCTCATCCCGTGAGTGGCTGGACTTAAGTGTCCTACAAGTATGTACCTGCATGATTCAAGAATCAAATAACATAAATTTGCAAAGAAAATGAGAGTACTGCTTGAAATACTGAATATAAAATGAACAACTTTATGGTATTAATTTTCTATTTCTGCATAACAAGTTACCTCACATTTTGCAGCTTAAAACAATTTAAATTGTCTCATAGTTTTGAATGGCTTAGGAGTCTGAGCATGGCTTATCTGTGTCCTATGCTCAAGGCCTCACCATACAGCAGTCAAGGCATTGGCTAGGCTCTGCTTTTTTTGGTCACTTGGGGTCCTCTTCCAAGCTTAAGTAGATGTGGCAAATTTCAGTTCTGTGCAGTTGTGGGACTGGGGCATTTAGCCATGTGGCCTTCTCCATAAGCAGTTTACATTATAGCATCTCACTTCTTCTTTAAGGCCAGCAAAGAGTCTCTCTTTCTTGCTAAGACAGAGTCTCATGCAATATAATATGATCATGAGAGTGACACCTTATCACCTCAGCTATATAGTTGATCCTTGAACGACATGGAGGTTAGGGATGCCATCCCCTCCCTCACAGTTGAAAATTTGCATACTGCTATCTCTGCCTCAAAAACAAAGGAATTGATAAATGACTCACCAAAGAGCAGGAAGGCAAAGCAACTTGGATAGAGTCAGGACTCAAACCCTAGTTCTTTTGATTCCACATATTGTGATCTCTAATCGAACACACTTTTCCCTATACTTAGTTGATATAAAGATCTGTAAAATGAAAATATAGGTACAATATTCACTGAAAACTATCCTTGTATAAGTGGACCCATGCAGTTCAAACCCATGTTGTTCACAGGTCAAATATATAATGCAGTCTAATAAGGGGATTGGCATCTCATCACTGTGCAATATTCTGTTGGCTAAAAGCAAGTCACAGGTTATATTCACACTAAAAGGAGTGGATTATACAGAGCATAACTTTAGGGATGGAGATCATGGAGGCCATTTTAGAATTCTGCCTACCATACCGGGTGATTTTATATAGAACAGCATTTTGTGTGTGTTTTAAAAACATGTATTACAATTCCATTTTATTATTAATATTATAAGTCTTGAAACTAGTGTTGTAGTTCATTTGGGCCATGTCTTAGTCCCTTCAGACTGCTTTAACAAAATATCAGGGATTGGGTAGCTTATAAACAACAGAAATTTATTTCTAACAGTTCTGGGGGCTAGATGTTCAAAATCAGAGTACCAGCATGATGGGGTGAGGGTCCTCTTCTGGGTTTCAGAATTCTTGTATTCTCATATGGCAGAAGGAGAGCTTTCTCAGGCCCCTTTTATAAGGGCGTTAATCTCATTCATGAAGGCTCTGCCCTCATGACCTAATCACCTCCCAAAGGCTCTGCCTCCTAATATGATCACGGTGGGCATTAGGATTTCAACATAATGAATTTGGGGGCAGGACACAAACATTTGGACCATAGCAGGCTTCTATAACAAAATACTTTAGACTGGGTAGCTTAAATAACAAACATTTATTTCTCACAGTTCTGGAGGTAGGGAAGTCCAAAGATCAAGTCACCAGCAGATTTGGTGTCCAGTGAGAACCTGATTCCTGATTCATAGATGGCCATATTCTTGCTGTGTCTTTACATGGCAGAAATGGCAAAGGAGCTCTCTAGAATCTCTTTTATAAGGGTGCTAATTCCATTCATGAGAGTACCACCCTCATGACTTATTCATCTCCCAGTGGCTCCACCTCCAAATACCATTACATTGGGGATTAGATTTCAATATATGAATTTTGGGGGGCACAAGCATTCAATTTGTAGCAGATAGTGTCATTAAAATTTTTTTTTTCTGAATTTAAAGTAAAAATTTTTTGTGTGGGTGTAATTTTTTCTGGAGAAGGTCTGTGGATTTAATGAGAATTTTAAAGGAATTTGGGAATTTATCTCCTTCCTCCAAAACTCCAATTTGAACTATCACTGATCTAGACCGTTTTACAGAGACCAATAGAAGCTAAAATGTGACTTGCTTAGTTTAGAGAACAAATTGGTACTGAAATCTGAACTGCAAACATGGCTCTCTGAATACTGCTTAGCATTTGCAATTACAGTCGATCCTTGAACAACATGGGTTTGTACTGTGAGGACCCACTTATACATGGATTTTTTCCAATAAATATGTACTGTAGTACTACACAATCTGTGGTTGGTTGAATCTGCAGGTGTGGAACCATGTATACAAAAGGCCAACTGTAAATTTATATGTGGATTTTCCATTGGGTGGGTTCCTGTAATGCCCATGTTTTTCAAGGGTCAGTTTTAGGGAAAATGTATTCAGTTTTGCTTCCTCAGGCAGGCATGGATATTAGAATCAGTTGGTGTTATTATCTATCTGTCCAAGTAAGTATAATGTTTGTAAAAAATTTTAATAAGTCATGTAAAACTATATTTTAGTTTTTTTACATGACATAGTTTTTTTATTAGTTGTTCATTAGTTAGAGTATGGATTGGATTTTGCAGTCAGGGAGAACAATTAGAGAGTTTTTGCAATAATATAACTCAGTGATAAACTAGTTAATTATAAGTTAAATGTATTAAGATAGAAACGTAAATAGTATTTCTTATAATGCAAATTTTACTGTTGCCAAATGGAAAGATTTAATTTTATAAAAATATTAATCCCTTAAAATTAATAAATGTACTGCATTTCTAGTCAGAATTCAAAAAGGACTTTTTTAAAAGGGAGAAATAATTTGAAGATTATGTAGAATTTACCTGTAAAATTACCTAGGAGCCTTTTAAAAAATGGTAGCTCTTTGACCAGTTTCCAAATTCCTTTTGAGATTATTGGTGCATCTATTTTTGTAGTTTATATTTTCATATAAATTTATCCATTTCTAATGGTTTTTCCAGTGTACTGCTTGAATTTTACGTTATATGTTTTTTTTTCTGTATCTCTCTTTCTAACCTCTTTTTCCATTTACAGAAGTATTTTGTTTTTTTTTTTTCCTTTCCTTTTAATCAGGTTTGTCGGGATTATAATTTTTATATAAAAATAGGTTTGGAGTTTCACTTAGCTATTTTACTGTTTTATTTCTTGTTGCTGTTACTGTTTGTTTTCTACTTAATTACTCTAACCTTTATTGTTATTAATTTCTTCGGCCACTTTTTGTCTTTGGTTTATTTTTAGTTTCTTTTCAAATCTGTATTAGTTATATAGGTAGTTTATTTATTTTTACATTTGTTTAATTACAGTAAACAATATTGAGGCTACACATTTTTCACTGAATACAACTTCATTTGTATTTTATAGGTGTTTGAGTTTTTCTTTGTTTCACAAAAATGTTTTTAGTTCATCTTTTCATTGTTGGTTTACCTTTTTATAGAATTAACATCAGAAAATAGTACATAGAAAGTCCATACTTTTTGAAAGTTTTAAAAGGTATTTTTTGTGATCAAGTGCATATGTTTATTTCAGTTTTCTATTACTCTATAACAAAGTACACCAATATTTAGAGGTTTACTACACCAATAGTTAATTATTTCTCATTGATTTTTGGGTTGGCTGGGCTTACTGGGATGATTCTTCTGCTCCATGTTGTACTGGGGTCACTCATGTAGCTTCATTCAGCTTTAGAATGTTTAAGATGGCTTCCTCAAATGTCTGGTGGTAAGTGGAATGGCTAAGGGCTGAATCTTTCTCTCACGTGGTTGATCATCATTTAGTAGTCAAGCCCACGTATCATTACATGGAAGCTGGACTCCAATAGGTCAAAAGAAGCTGCAAGACCTTTTAAGACCTGTGCTCAGAAGCCTTAGAACATAATTTCCCCACATTTTACTGGTTAGGGGCCAGCCCAGACTCAAAGGGAGGGAAAATATATTCTACTTTTTGATGGGAGAAAGGGCATATGTAGGTAGGGGTGGTACAAATTATAGATGGTCATTTTTGGAAATAGTCTATGATAGTCTTCCCTCTGGCTACATGTTAATATTTCTCCCACATGCAAAATGTACTCACCTCTTCCTTCTAAAATCTCATTACATTCTAGTTTTATCTTGAAGTCTAAGGTCTTATCATCTATACCAGGTCTAGATATGGATGAGTCTTCTTGGCACAGCTCCTTTTGATCTGGAGATGTGTTATCTAAAAAGGCAAGTGGTGCAATCACTGTGCAAAACAGTATGAAGGTTCCTCATAAGACTAGAAATAGAACTGCCATATGATCCAGCAATTCCACTCCTGGGTATATATTCAAAGGAAACAGGAATATTAATTTAAAAGATACATGCACCCCTGTGTTCATAGTAGCATTATTTACAATAGCCAAAATATGGAAACAACCTAAGTGTCCATCAACAGATGAATAGATATTATTGATATATATATATATCAATAATATATATATACGTGGTATATATATGTGTGTGTATGTATATATATATATTTATATATTTATATATAATGGAATACTACTCAACCATAAAAAAGGAATGAAATTTTGCCATTTGCAACAACATAGATGGACCTGAAGAGTATTATGCTTAGTGAAATAAGTCAGACAGGGAAGACAAATACTGTATGTTACCATATATATTGGAAATCTAAAAAATAAAATAAATAAATATAACAAAACAGAAAAAGACTCACAGATATAGAGAAAAAACTAGTGTTTACCAGTGGGGAGAGGGAAACAGTGGGGGGCAACATAGGGGTAGCAGATTGAGAGTTACAAACTACTATGTACGAAATACATAAGCTACAAGGATATATTGTATAGCACAGGAAACGTAGCAGAAAAAAATAAATAAAAAGGCAATTTATTGTATTTTTACCACCCTCCAACACATGCCTAACATATTACTGAGAAAAGAATAAGATGACTGCAAGAGACACTATTATTCAAAAGAGGGGAAAACAGAAAGCACATGATTCAGGGCAATTCTGAAATCCAACCAGACAATTGTCACTAGTTCTCTTGACTCTCAGGGTGGGGAATGTACCTAGATTAGGGTCTAGTTTTGCTTCCTGGGAATGATTTCCTAATTCATTGTTGTAAGTAGCCCTTGATTTTATGGTATGGTACATTGAATCCACTGTCTGACTCATCATTCTTTTTCTGTAAGAAATGACCCATGTTTGCAGTGGAATAATTCTCTCAGCCTGCTTTCTGCTCATAAAAAATTAGGGATCTGGAGATTTCATTTTGAAATGTCCCTGTCCCTTTTAGTCTAGTATGATGGTGTTTTTCTTAAAAACTGTTTTCCATGTATGTTATTGTGGTGCATTCTTTTTTTTAAAATTTATTTTATTGAAGTATAGTTGATTTACAGTGTTGTGTTAATTTCTGCTGTACAGCAAAGTGATTCTGTTATACATATATACATACACACACACTCATATATGTATATATATTATTTTTCATATTCTTTTCCATTATGGTTTATTACAGGATATTGAATATAGTTCCCTGTGCTGTACAGTAGGACCTTGTTATTTATTCATTCTATATATAATAGTTTGCATCTGCTAATCCCAGACTCCCATTGCATCCCTCCCCCACCCCTTGGCAACCACAAGTCTGTTTTCTGTGTTTATAGTCTGTTTCTGTTTTGTAGATAAGTTCATTTGTGTCATATGTGTATTCTTTTACCCAAAAGTCAACATCCATGATTCTTTCCAAGATAGATCTTATTTTACTTAAGTTGTGTCAGGCTTCTGCAGGACAGTACCCTCAAGATTTTAAGTTCTTTTGTCTAATTAGGAGGATTTATGAAGAATATTTAAATCTTTCTGAGATTTTAACAAAGGGTTTTATAGCACACCCTTGATTTGACTTTTACTCTGAAGCTACATTTTATTGTCAATACCATGGTTTTGATCTTTGCCCTAAAGTAATTTCTTTCTTTGAGAATTTTTTTTGAGAACTAGAGATAGTGTCCTGGACCCTCTATATATTTTCTAATTTTTGCTTTAGAATTAATCAGCTCTTTCTTAGCTCTTCTTTCTTCTTGCAGTACCTTATTATATATCCAACCCTAGTATAAGCCAAACAGTTCTTTTATCATTCTGGCTGGAAATTTCCTTAGCCACATCCACAAGTTTAGCAGGTATGTTTTTAACCTTGCAAGTTACTCCAGCCCCGAGTTTTGTTAGTTGTTCTGTCACTGCATAAAAGAGTTCCTTCCCCCTTTTCCAGTCCCCAGTATCAGTTTTCTAACCTCACTGCCTTTTATAGCCTCCACTAACAGATTGTTTGCTGTTCCTCCAGGCTTCACCTATAGCCTTCTTCCTACTTTTCTGGTATCCAGCAATAGTGTCTTTACCACCCTTCAGCTTCTGCTTACCTGCTGGACCCAAAGCCAGTGCTAAATGTTTTTAGTTTTTGTTGTTGCATCACCTTGCTTGCAGGTGTTTCTATTACTTCATATCAAGCTACCCCCAAATTTAGTGAATTAAAACAGAAATGATTTATTATTTCTCACAATTCATGGGTTTGCTGCACTCAGCTGGGCAGTGTCTCTGTTTGATGTCATGTTGCTTAAGGTCTATCAAGTGGCTGCATTCATGTGGGAGCTCAGCTAGAGCTAGAAATGTCCAAGATAGTTTTTCTCACATGTCTGGTGCCCTATCATTCACTAGTCTAGCCCAAGCTTCTTTATATGGTGACTGGGAACCAAGCAGGCAAAAGCAAAAACAGTTAAGCTTGTTACAGGCTGGGATTATAAACCCTTGAAGTTTTTTCAGCATATTCTGTAAGGAAGTCCTAGTCATTAGGCTAGTCCGTATTCAGGGGGAGGAGTGGCACAGAGTAGGAGAAATTGTCTGCAGCCATTTATGGAAGTAATCCAACACAATATTCAATTTTTGTAAATGTTCTAATGACATGGTGCACATTTTCTATTGCTAGATATACCAGTCAACTTTTCCTTAATAACAAATTACTCCAAGACTTAGTGATTTAAAATAGCAGATACTCATTATTTCTCTTAGTGGCTGGATAGGTGTTCTCTCTGGGCAGGCATGGTATGTATGGAATCCCAGCTGGGGCATCTAGGACAGATAGGACCTCTTTTAGTCTTATCTTCCAGGAGGCCAGCCCTGGGTAGTCTACTGAAGGATTGTCAGTGGAAAGAGAACAAAACAAAGCTGGAAAACTTTCTTGAGGCCTAAACTCAGACTTCAGATAGTGCTATTTGCATTGCATCCTATTGGCCAAAGCAAGTCAACAGGCCAGCCTATTTTCAAGGGGTGAAGAGATAGATTTCACCTTTGGAAGCTACTGCAGAGAATTTATGGCTATTTGTAGTCTGCCACAGTGGGGTATATATTTTTTCCCTTTCTTTCTGTCCTCCTTTTATTTTCTCTCTTTACAAAATTCAATTACATCTAGGTTATTTTAATTCTCTGTACCTTTATTAGTTAGAAAATAGGCTAGACTGCTATATAAAGAGATCCCATATAATTCAATGGCTTAAACAAGATAGAATATTATTTTCCTCTCATTGAAAGTTTGAGTAAGTGGTTTCAGGTGGGTATAATAGTTTGATGTTTCTGGGACCCCGTCTCTTTACTTCTTGCTCTTATTTCTCATTGAAGTCTAGAAATTTTTATTACATCTTAAATTTTAAAATTTATCTCAAGGAAGTTTTATTTACCTATTTATTTTATTATTGTTTATCTTTCTTCTTCTTTTTATCCCTCTGGAACTGATATTTGAATATTATAATTCCTAGGTCTGTTCTTTTATTTTTTCCCTTTAATTTCTCCTGAAGCAATTTGTTTATGTGTGTTTGTGGGTTTTTTTTTTTTTAATTATAGTTGATGTACAGTATTATGACAGTTTCAGGTGAGCTACATGGTGATTCCACATTTACATACATTATGAAATGATCACCATGATAAGTCTATTAACCACCTGTCCCCATACAAAGTTATTACAATGTTATTTACCATATTCCTTCAGTGTATGTAACATTCCCCATGGCTAATTTATTTTCTAACTGGAGTTTTGTATCTCTTGATACCCTGCACCTATTTCACTCCCCCCAACCTGGTAATCACCCGTTTGTTCTTTGTATCCGAGTCTGTTTTCATTTCATTTTGTCTGTTTGTTTTGTTTTTTAGATTATAATATAAGTGAGATCATATGGTATTTGTCTTTCTCTGTCTGACTTATTTCACTTAGCATAATACACTCTAGGTCCATCCATGTTGTTGCAAATGGCAAGATTCCGTTTTTTATGGCTGAGTAATAGTCCATTGTGTATGTGTATATATGTGTGTGTGTTCATCTCGCATTTTCTTTATCCATTCATTTGTTGATGGACACTTAGTTTGCTTCCATATCTTGGCTATTGTAAATAATGCTATAATGAACATAGGGGTGCATACATTATTTGAATTAGTGGGTTTTTTTGGCAGGGTAAATACCTAGAAGTGAAATTACTGGATCATATGGCAGTTCTATTTTTAATTTTTTTGAGGAATCTCCCTACTGTTTTCCACAGTGGCTGTACCAATTTACATTCCCACCAGCAGTGTATTAGGGTTCCCTTTTCTTCACATCCTTGCCAACCCTTGTTATATATTTATTTATTTATTTATTTATTTTGGCTGCACTGTGCGGCATGTGGGATCTTAGTTCCCCAGCCAGGCATTGAACCTGTGCCCCTTGCAGTGGAAGTGTGGAGTCTTAACCACTGCACTGCCAGGGATGTCCCCAACCCTTGTTATTTCTTGTCTTTTTGATGATCATTATTCTGACAGGTATAAGGGAGTATCTCACTGTGGTTTTGTGTGTATTTTCCAGATGATTAGTGATGTTGAGCATCTTTTCGTGAACTGATTGGCTATCTGTCTTCTTTGGAAGAATGTCTTTTTAGGTACTCTGCCCATTTTTTTAATCGGTTTGTCTTTTTGATGTTGACTTGTATGAGTTCTTTGTGTATTTTGGATATTTACCCCTTATCCGATATATCATTTGCAAATATCTTCTCCCATTCAGTAGGTAGCCTTATTGTTTTGTTGATACCTTCACTGTGCAAAAGCTTTTTAGTTTGATGTAATTCCGTTTATTTTTGCTTTTGTTTCCCTTCCCTGAGGAGACGTATACAAAAAATATGGCTAAGATCAGTTTCAAAGAGGTTACTGTCTGTGTTTTCTTCTAGAAGTTTTATGGTTTCAGGTCTTACATTTATGCCTTTAATCCATTTCAGGTGGATTTTTTTGTATATGATGTGAAAAATAGTCCAGTTTGACTCTATTCCATGCAGCTGTCCAGTATTCCAAACACCAGTTATTGAAGAGGCAGTCTTTTCCTCACTGTATATTCTTGCTTCCTTTGTCATAGATTAATTGCCCATATAAGTGTGGGTTTAGTTTGGGGCTCTCTGTTCGGTTCCATTGATCTATGTGTCTGTTTTTGCTCCAGTACCATCCTGTTTTAATTAGTATAGCTTTGTAGTACAGTTTGAAATCAGGGGATGTGATACCTCCAGCTTATTCTTCTTTTCTCAAGATTGTTTTGGCTATTCAGGATCTTTTATGTTACCATAGAAATCTTAGAATTATTTGTTCTTATTGTGAAAAATGCCATTGATATTTTGATGGAGATGACATTGAATCCATTGAATTCCTGGGGTAGTATGGTCATTTTAACAATATTAATTCTTCCAATCCACGAACACAGAATATTTTTCCATTTGTGGAAATTCTTTCATCATTCTTATAAATTTCAGAGTATGAGTCTTTTATATTTTTGGTTAGATTTATTCCTAGGTATTATATTCTTTTTGAAGCAATTATAATTAACATTGTTTTCTTAAGTTCTCTTTCTGATAGCTTGTTATTCTGTTTACTGATTTTGTATCCTGCAACTTTAATAGTTTTTTTTGGTGCAGTCTTTGGGGGTTTTTATAATAGTATTACATCATTTGCAAATAATGACAATTTTACTTCTTCCTTTACACTTTGGATTACTTTATTTTTCTTGCATAATTGCTCTAGCTAGGACTTACAACACTATGTTGGATAATGTGGTGAGTATGGGCATCCTTGTCTTGTTCCTGATCTTAGAGGAAAGGCTTTCAGCTTTTCACCATTGAGTATGATGTTATCTATATGTTTGTCATATATAGCCTTTATTACATTGAGGTACATTCTCTCTATACCCACTTTGTTAAGAGTTTTTATCAAAAATAAATGTTGAGTTTTGTCAAGTGCTTTTCTGCATCTATTTAGATGATTATGTAATATTTATTCTTTGTTTTTTTTTTAATGTGGTATATTACATTGATTGATTTCTGGATGTTACACCATCCAAGCATCTCTGTTTGGAATCCCACTGAATCATGATGTATGATCCTTTTAATGTATTGTTGAATTTCATTTGCTAGTATTTTGTAGAGGAATTTTGCATCTATGTTCATCAGTGATATTGACCTATAATTTTCTTTTTTGGAATGTTTTTGCCTGGTTTTGGTATTGGGGTAATGCTGGCTTTGTAAAGTGCATTTGGAAGTGTTCCCTCCTTCTCAATTTGTTGGAGTAATTTGAGAAGTATATGTATTAACTCTTTTAAAATATTTGGTAGAATTCACCTGTGAAGCCATCACGTTTGGAATTTTGTTGGGAGTTTTAGAATTTTTATTTCAATTTCATTATTATAAATTGGTTTATTCATATTTTCTATTTCTTTCTGATTCAGTCTTGGAAGATTGTATGTTTCTAGAAATTTTTTCTAGGTTGTCTAATTTGTTGGCATATAATTGTTCGTACTGTTCTCTTATTGTTATTTGTATTTCTGTGGTGTCAATTATAATTTCTCCTCTTTAATTTCTGATTTTATTTATTTGCACACACTGTCTTTTTTTCTTGATGATTCTGACAAAAGGTTTGTCTATTTTGTTTTCTTTACAAAGAACCACCTCTTAGTTTCATTGGTCTTTTATTTTTTTTTTAACTTCTATTTCATTTATTTCTGCACTGATAATTATTATTTTCTTCCTTCTACTAACTTTTGCTTTGTTTGTTCTTTTCCTAGTTCCTTTAAATATAAAGTTATATTGTTTATTTGTGATTTTTCTTGTTTCTTAAAGTAGGCCTGTATTGCTGTGAATTTCTCTTTTAGAACTGCTTCTGCTGTGTTCCATAGATTTTGGAAAGTTGTTTTTCATTTTTCTGATTTCCTTTTTGATTTCTCCATTGGCGCATTGGTTGTTGAAGTAGCATGTTGTTTAGTCTCCATGTGTTTGTGTTTTTATCCAGTTTTCTTCTTGTAATTAACTTCTGGTTACCTACCACTGTGGTCAGAAAAAATGCTTGGTATGCTTTCAGTCTGCTTAATTTTATCCAGACTTGTTTTATGGCCTAATATGTGATCTATCCTGGAGAATGTTCCATGTGCACTTGGAAAGAATGTATATTGTTTCTTTTGAATGGAATATTCTGTATATATCTAGTAAGTTCATCTGATTGAATGTGTCATTTAAGGCCTGTGTTTCCTTATTGATTTTTGTCTGAATTGTCTATCCATTGATGTAAGTGGGGGTATTAAAGTCCCCTACTATTATTGTATTGCTGTTTATATCTCTCTTTATTTCTGTTAATATTTGCTTTATATATGTAGGTGCTCCTATGTTGCATTCATAAAGTTTACAAGTGTTATATTCTCTTGTTGGATTGATCTCTTTTGTTACAGTCTTTCTAAAAGTCTACTTTGTCTGATATAAGTATTGCTACCCAGCTGTCTCTTTGTTTCCATTTGCATCATTTATCTTTTTCCATTCTTTCACTTCCATTTGGTAGGTTTGAGTGAGTCTCCTATAGACACATATATAATTTTTTTTTAATCCATTCAGCCACCTTATATCTTTTGAATGGAGAGTTTAGTCCTTTCACATTTAAAGTAAATTTGGTATGTATGTACTTATTGCCATTTCGTTAATTGTTTTCTGGCTGTTTTTGTAGTTCTCTGTTCTTTTCTTCCTCTCTTTCTCTGTTCTCATGTGATATGATTGTTTTCTTTAGTTTTATTTTTAGATTCTTTTCTCATTTTCTTTTGTTTATCCACTATAAGTTTTTTCTTTGAGGTTAATGTGAGGTTTTCATATAACATCCTATGTATATAACAGTCTCTTGTAAGTGGATAGTAAATTATGAGTTACACTCCAAAGCTTTATATTTTTTACTACCCCCCAAGGTTTTTATATTTTTGATGACACATTTTACAAATTTAATTCTATGTATCCCTTGACTAATTATTGTATTTTAATTACTTTTACTACTTTTGTCTTTTATACTTTGTACTTGCTTTATAAGTGAACCAACCATCCACTACCTTTATTATTTATTTACCTTTTCTGGTGAGATTTTTACTTTCATATTTTTTCTTACTATTAATTAGTTCCTTTTCTTTTTAGTTTAGAGAAGTTCCTTTAACATTTCTTCTAAGGCTGGTTTAATGGTGATAAACTTCTTTAGCTTTTGATTGTGTGTAAAACTCTTAATCTCTCCTTCATTTCTTAATGATAACCTAGCCAGGTAGAGAATTCTTGGTTGTTTTTTTTTTTTTCTTTCAGTACTTTGAATATGTCATTCCACTCCCTTTTTTTTTTTAATTTTATTTATTTATTTATTTATTTATTTATTTTTGGCTGTGTTGGGTCTTCGTTTCTGTGCGAGGGCTTTCTCTAGTTGCAGCAAGTGGGGGCCACTCTTCGTCGCGGTGCGCGGGCCTCACTGTCGCGGCCTCTCTTGTTGCAGAGCACAGGCTCCAGACGTGCAGGCTCAGTAATTGTGGCTCACGGGCCTAATTGCTCCACAGCATGTGGGATCTTCCCAGACCAGGGCTCGAACCCGTGTCCCCTGCGTTGGCAGGCAGATTCTCAACCACTGAGCCACCAGGGAAGCCCCCATTCCACTCCCTTTTGGCCTACAAAGTTTCTGCTGAAAAATCTTTTCATAGCCTTATGGGGTTTTCCTTGTACCTAATAAGTTGCTTTTCTTTTGCTGCTTTTAAGATTCCCTCTTTATCTTTAACTTGTACCATTTTAATTACAAAGTATAGCGGTGTGTTTCTCTTTGGGTTCATGTTATTTGAATTCTCTTCGTTTCCTGGACCTGGATGTATGTTTTCATCCCCAGATTAGAGAATTTTTCAGCCATTATTTCTTCAAGTAATTTTTCTGGCCTTTTCTCTCTCTTTTCTCCTTTGGGGACCCCCATAAATGCAAATGTTATTTTGTTTAATGTTGTCCTAGAGGTCCCTTAAGGTATCCTCACTTTTTAAAATTCTTTTTTCATTTTGCTGCTCTTTCTGGGTGTTTTCCATTGCTTTGTCTTCCTACTTGCTTATTTGTGCTTCTTTTTCATCCATTCTGATGTTGAACCCATCTAGTTTGTTTTTCAGTTCATTATAACTTCCTGTTTGGTATTTTCTTGTATTTTTTGTCTCTTTGTTGAAGGTCTCACTATGCTCATTCATTCCTTTCCTGAAATTGGTGAGCTTTTTTATGATCATTACTTTAAAATCTTTTAGGTGGAAACTCTTTTAGGTTGGTCATCTCTGTTTTATTAAGGTCTTTTTCTGGGGATTCGCCTTGGTCTATGGTGTTGAACATATATTCCTCTGTCTCTTCATTTTGCCTGTCTCTCTGTGTTTGTCTATAGGTATTAGGGGAAGTGACTACCTCCTGCAGTCTTGAAGGAGTGGTCTTGTGTAGGAGCTGTTCTGTGTGGCCTAAAAGCACAATCATCCCTGACCACAAGAGTCAGGCACTTCATGGGCATCCCTCACGGTGGGCTGCATCCACCAGCTGTGATGCAACCAAGGCTGGTGCACAGGTTTGAGTCACTTGCCTGTCCTGGTTGTAGCTAGGTCTCTGTGTGGGCTAGGTGGGGCTTGGGGCCCTTGCCTGGCCAAGTTGTGGCCTGTTTACTGCATGGGCAGAGCAAGGCTCAGAACATTTGCCCATCCTGGTTTTGTGGGGGGTGCTGCTTGATTAATTCTTGAAGTGTTTCTGTTATCGATGGTGTGCCATGCCCTGTCAGTGTTCCAAGGGGAGGAATCTGATTTAACACCTAGTTTCAGGTTGATTGGATGCCAGGCCCTCAGGTAGTAGCTTTTAAAGTGTGCAGATATATACTATGCTGTGGAGCCACAATTGTAATCCCTGCTGGTCTCCAGACCAGGAGATCTGGAGGTGTCGCCTGGGCGACATTTGCAAAAAGCAAAGCTCCTGATGAGTATATAAGCTTCTTTCTCGGGAGTCTTGTCAAGCTGTGGTGAGGCCAAGGGGGTACACAAGCATGATGTCTCCCCAGTTATATTTCCTGGGAGTGTGTCCTTAGCCTCCAAAAGTGTGGTAAACCTGAAGCCTGTCCCTCAGGGTGAAGCTCCAGGCTAAGTAAATAGGCCTTTTTCACAGGAAAACTGTGAAAAAGGCCTATTTTTCCTGAGGGTGGTGGCCTGCCAATAACTGTCTCCATGTTACAATCCCATGGAACTCAGGAACACCAGCCCCATGGGCCACTGGGGCTAAGTGATCAGAGGGTTTCCCTTGTGTGGATTGTGTACTCCCACTGGCTTTAGCTGGGTAGCTGGAGAGTGTAGGGGGCGGGTCTTGCTCTCTTGCTTCAGGAAGGCCGTGGGAAAATGACCTGACTGCATGCCCACAGGCTTTAGCAATGCAGCATTGAGAGTGCCTTGTCTGTGTGCATGCTTTGGGTTTAGACCCTGACTTCTCAGTCTTGCCACCCTCAGCTTAGGGGGCAGGGGAGTATTGAGTCAGCTTTAGGCTAGGAGAGGGGTAATACCATGACTGCTTGCACTCACCAGCCCCAGCCAGAGGGAGGGGGAGTATAGTAGTTGCCTGCACTTGCAGACTTTAGCTAGGTTGCAGGAAAATGCTGTGACCATTTGTTCCTGTCCATCCTAGCCAGGGAGTGGGGGAACATTGCAGCCTCTGGAGCTCTCTGGCTTCAGTAGTGCAGTGGGGTATTGCCATGATTGGCTCACCCCTGCATCCAAGCTCTACAGCCTGTGCTAGCAGGTTAGGTGGGGGGTGCAGTAATGGTGTCTGCCGGTGCTTCTGTTTCTGGGGAGTGTTTCTACTGTCCACCACCCCTCCAGCTGATGCTTTTAGATTTGCAAATGACTCCTCTTCACATATAATCATGGCACTTTTCAGACCGCTATTATTTCCCTGGGTCTCCAGGTGAGTGAGACCATATGTCAGCCCTTTGGGGGGGAGGGGGTTCTCAGTTTTCTATAGCACTTTGGGACCGTTGGATGTCAGCCCCATTGGTTTTCAAAGCAAGGCATTTCAGGGGTTCCTCTCTCTGGTGTAGATCCCAGGAGCCAGGGTGCTTGATATGGGAAGCATCCCTTGCTCCTCTGGGGAAAGTGCCTGTCTGGTGAGACCCCTCTCTAAAGTGTGCTATCATGCTGGGGGTAGGGTTTCTGGTGAGAGTGTTTCTTTGCCTCTCCTACCTGTCTTGATATAGTCCCTTTTTATTCTTTGTTGTGGAGCGCTTGTTTGGCTAGTTCTAAAGTTCTTTTCAGAGGGAACTGATCTGTATGTAGGTATATATTTGCTGATTCCATGGTAGGAGGTAAGTCCAGGCTCTTGCTGTGCCCCATCTTTAACCACCTTCCCTGTAAATTTTCTTTTCTTTTAAGAGTAAGTCTTATTTTCCTGTTTCTTCAGATTCAAATAATTCTTAATTTTATCTTGGATATTGTGAATGTCATGTTGTTGAAGCTCTGGATTCTGCTATATTCTTCTTATGATTGGTACTATTTTTGTTTATTTATTTTGCTTTAATTTATTATTAACATGATTGGGTGCAAAATGAAAATTCTGTATTTAGGCAGCAGCTTAAATCACATTTCATTTCTTATAGCTTTTGCTAGGCTGTTTAGAATCTTCCTTATGCATATATGCTTAAGGGGTCAGGGGTAGATTTGTGTTGTTTGTACAGATGGCTTGGGGCTCCCTCTCTCTGGCTCCCTTCTTTGTGTGATTTCCCCTAACCTTTCCAGTGGCTGTGGTTGCCCTGAACTCTGTACCCTGGTTTGTAAGGTCTAAAAACTCAGGTTTGTTTGTTTGTTTGAATTAGCTATTAGGGTTCTGCCTGGCTCAGAGGGTTTGCCCTCAGACTAGAAGCCAGGAAACAAGGATCTTATGTAGGACTCTTCCCTTCTTCCAAGTGTCAGCTTCTCTCAAGAATCTACCTACTCTTGTTTGCTCTCTAGTGTTGATATTTGTATTTTGTTTAGAGCTTGTGGTTGTTATGTGTGGCAGGGTTTGTCCAGTAGGAACTTGCTCTGCTATACCAGAATCAAAACCGGGGACTTTATTTTTTTTTGACTTTTTATTTTATATTGGAGTATAGTTGATTAACAACGTTGTGTTAGTTTCAGGTGTACAACAAAGTGATTCAGCTACAGCTACATATACATGTATCTATTCTTCAAATTCTTTTCCCAATTAGGTTGTTACAGAATATTGAGCAGAGTTCCCTGTCCTAGTTCCTTATTGGTTATCCATTTTAAATATAGCAGTGTGTACATGTCAATCCCAAACTCCTAACTATCCCTTCCACCCACCCTTCCCTCATAGTAACCATAAGTTCGTTCTCTAACTCTGTGAGCCTGTTTCTTTTTTGTAAATAAGTTCATTTGTATCACTTTTTTTTTTTGCAAATGATGTGACAAGTGATTAGTCTCCATAATTTACAAACAGCTCATGTGGCTTAATATCATCAAAACAAACAACCCAATCAAAGAATGCACAGAAAACCTAAATAGACATTTCTCCAAAGAAGACATACAGATGGCCAAGAGACACATGAAAAGATGTTCAACATCGCTAATTATTAGAGAAATGCATCAAAACTACAATGAGATATCATCTCACACCAGTCCGAATGGCTATCATCAAAAAAAAAAAAAAAAAAAAAAAAGGAAAGAAAGATATGGTTCCTCAAACTGTCTTCCATCTGATGGAGAATTCTTGAGACTTTCCACGCACAGTAGAATCTACTCATTCTCACAAAATCAGAACTATATTTCTTTTGTGTTAAGAGTAGAGTTGCTTCTTTTCTTAAAATTTGAAATATTTGTATTTAAATATTTTAGGCCTTGAGAAAAGGAGTAATGAAATGTTTACTGTAGTTATAATTTCGTAGATTCAAAGTCACTTTTCCTATGGAAAATCAATAGGAAGCTATAGCTACAGAAGTTCCACCATTCTCCCTGAGAAGTGTGCAGTAAATGTTTATCCTCAAATCATCATCTTGGCTATCTATGCACTTTAGAAAGGTAATAATTATGACAATAAATTAATAAAAACAAAAATACTAAATGAATACTTTCCCCCCATATTACATCCTAGAAAGTAACACATGCTCTGAAAATTGAGAACCGAGTTCTTCGGGAACAACTGAAACAAGCTTTACAGGTAAAAAGATATCATGTTCCCTTGAAATTGTTAACAAGGGAAGAAAATATCTATAAACAACTTTTTAAATGAATAATTTTAACTTTGTAAACTAATAGGTCTATATATTGTATTATTTTGCCGGGTTTAAAGTATTCTCATTTTATGCAATGGAAATATATTAATAAAATTTAGTATGTATTCTTTCCAAAACAGTAAGCTAGAAAGAAAATTGATATACAAACTTAAAGCAATTTATTTCTAGATACAAATGGGTTTTTTTGAAATTAGCATAATTAGTATAGGATATATTGAAATAAGAAACTGGTGATTTCACGGAGGAACAATTAAGGAGGATTTGCTCATCCAAAAATCAATATAAAATATAAAAACACAATAACTAAAGCAGTGTGGTTCTGGATTTGGTACTGAATGAAAAGTCCAGAAACAGATTCAAATGAATGTAGTAATTTTATAGTTTATAGTTTTAGTTATTAAAATTTTTTCATAGAAGGATAAAATAGTCACAAAAGTAAACTACTGTGAAAACATTGTTGGGTTTCTAGTTAATGTAATACACTAAAATAAGTTGCAGATTGGTTTGAGATCCAAAAGTGCTAACTGAACTATTAATATATTGGAAGAAACACTGAGTAACAATTACATGTCTTGGCTAGAACAAGACTTCCTAAGCATTATACCATAAAGGAATATGTTAATATATTTGGCTATATATAAAATAAAACTTTTTATGGTTAAAAAATTCATGAGATATAAAGATAAATGGAAAATCTTTATAAAATGTTTCATATCAAGATCTTTTACAAATATACAGGAAATATGGATATTCTTCCTCCTAAATAGACAGAGGACACAAATAGGCAAGTCATAATTGAGAAACACACATGGCCAATAAATGCATACAAATATATTCATCCTTACTAGTTATCAAATAAATGCATTTTAAAATAGCGGAGGGATACATATTTTTTACCTACCATTTTGTTAAAAATTTAAGGAACAGAAATATCCAATATTTGTGGATTTGTGCTGTAATGAGCTGTCTTTCACATACTTCTATTGTCAGTATGGATTGATACTTTTCTGGAAGAAAATACATCACAAAAGTCTTGGAAAGACATAGTCTTTACAGTGAACCATTCCACTTCTAAAAATTTATTGTAAAAAAGAAAAAAATGTACAGATATTTTGTACAAGTATGTAGAATAGAAAAATTTTAATAGCAAATTTTTTTAAATTACCAATATGTCCATTGATAAGAAATTTGCTAAATTAATTAAGGTATATTATTAAAATGTACTTCTGTTAGCTACTCTGATTTGGATGTATATTTATCATCATGAAAACATACCTTATGACATTATTTAATGAAAAGAGCATATTATGCCTCTATGTATAGTATGATCCAATCTAGATAAAAGTTTAAAAATACATATACACATATGCACTAGCTATAATTAGAAATACTTAAAAAGAGTATATATCAACATGTTAACAGTGAGCTTTCTGTTTGTGGTGAGACTGTGAACTTTTTTCTTTCTTTCACACAAATAACTTTTGTTAATATTACAAGTGACATTAAAAAATTTATTGTAGAAGAAATAAATTACTTTTCACATTTTCTTTTATTATTTGACATTACAGATCTTAATTATCTTGGGTACATTCTATGTATAATGTATGCATTTTATTAACTTTTATTGTGCCTGTATTATAATTAGAGCCTTAAAAAACAGTGGCCAGTAGAACCTCTTGGCGTATAAAAATAGCCCTTTAAGTAGAAGAGGTTTCTTCATAGTTTTTAATTTTAATTTGGATCTGTTAAACTATGGATTATACCAGTGGTTTAACTTAGTTTCCTCTAACTCTGTAAAAATAAAATTAAGAACCAGTGTAGGCATGAATATATGAAGATTCCTGAAAGTTGTCATGTTGGCAGGAAAATGTCATAGAAATAATGCTTGACAAAGTTACTTTTTTAAAAACAGGAAGCTGAAAGAGCTAAGGAGCAACTTGGCTATTTCCAAAATCAAGAAATGGAGTTACTTAAAAGTGAGGGAAAGACCAAGACAACAGAAATGGGTATTGATAAAATAGAAGTTAAAGGTGAAGATTCAAAATATATACCATTGGAGAAAGACACAAGAAAAACACTAGTGGCAGATTCAGGTGGACAAAAAAAAAATGATAAAATTAAACATCCACAGGTAAGGAAATAACCAAAACAGTAATAAGTGTTGTAAGAAATTTAACCTTTTATATTATTATTTACTTCATTTGTATATTATTTTAAAAAATTTTCTATGCACTATCTTTTGCTTGGAATTTTGCCTTTTGCCTTTTGGTTATGTCAGTTCATTATTATCTGGAATTTGAATCTATAAATTAACTGTGTATTGATTTTTGTGGGTTTTTGGTAATCCAGGTATTTCCTTTTTTGTTCAGGACAGTTGATCCAATACAGACTTGTCAGATATAAAACAATGTTTTATCTTTAAACATTTTTTATTGAGGTATAATTGACATACATTATATTATTTTCAGGTATACAATATGATGATTCAGTATTTATATATATTGTAACTGGATCACCACAAGTCTAGGTAACATCTATCACTATACATAATTACAGAACTTTTTTTCTTGTAATGAGAACTTTTAACATTTACTCTGTTAGCAACTTTCAAATATGCAGTGCAGTATTAACCGTCATCACTATGCTGTACATTACATCCCCTAGACTTGTTTATTTTATAAGTGGAAGTTTGTACCTTTTGACTCCCTTCATCCATTTTGCCCACCCCCCCGCCCCCAGTTCCTGCCTCTGGCAACTACCAATCTGTTCTCTGTATCTATGTGCTTAGTTTTTGTTTTATTTTGTGTTAGATTCCACATGTAAGTGAGATCATATTGTATTTGTCTTTCCCTGTCTGACTGACTTAACATAATCCTCTCAAGGTCCATCCATGTTGTCACAAATGGCAAGGTTTCATTGTTTTTCATGGCTGAATAATATTTTACTGTGTGTGTGTGTGTGCACGTGCGTGCACGCGCTTATGTATGTGTGTATATATATATATATATATATAATATTTTCTTTATCCGTTCACCCAACAGTGGACACATAGGCTGTTCCCATACCTTGGCTAATGTAAATAATGCTGCAGTAAACATGGGACTGCATATATCTTCTCCAGTTAGTGTTGTCATTTACTTTGGAAAAATATCCAGAAGTGAATACTTCCTGGATCATCTGGTAGTTGTATTTTTAGTTTTTCTGAGGAACCTCCATACTCTTTTCCATAGTGGCTGCACCAATTTACATTCCCACCAACAGTGCACAAGGGTTTCCTTTTACCTATTCTCACCAACACTTTGTTATTTCTTGTCTTTATGCCAATAGCAATTCTGACAGGTGTGAGGTGATGTCTCATTGTGGTTTGGATTTGCATTTCCCTGATGATTAGTGATTTTGAGCATCTTTTCATGTACCTATTGGCCATATGTATGTCTTCTTTGGAAAAATGGCTATTCAGATCATCTGCTCATTTTTTACTCAGATTGATACTATTTTTTTTTGCAATTGAGTTTTATGAGTTCTTTATGTATTTTGGATATTAACCCTTTATTAGATATATGATTTTCAAATATTTTCTCCCATTTAATAGGTTGCCATTTCATTATGTTGATGGTTTCCTTTGTTCTGCAGAAGCTTTTTAGTTTGATGTAGTTCCACTTGTTTATTTTTCCTTTTGATGCCTTGCTTTTGGTGTCAAACCCCCCAAATTCAATAAGACCTATGTCAAGGAACTTATTGTCTATGTTTCTTTTTAGAAGTTCTATAGTTTCATGTCTTACATTCAAGTCTTTAATTCATTTGGAGTTAATTTTTGTGTATGGTGTAAGAAAGTGGTCCAGTTTCATTCTTTGCATGTGGTTTTCCAGTTTCCCAACACCATTTATCAAAGAGACTGTCCTTTCTCCATTGTATATTCTTGGCTCCTTCATCATAAATTGATTGACCATATATGCATGAGTTTATTTCTGGGCTCTCTACTCTGTTCCATTGATCGATGTCTGTTTTTCCCCCCATATCATACTGTTTTGATTTCCATAGCTTTGTAATATCATTTGAAGTCAGGGCACATGATGCCTCCAGCTTTGTTCTTCTTTCTCAAGATAGCTTTGACTATTCAGGGTCTTTTGTGGTTCCATACAAATTTTAGGATCGTTTGTTCTATTTCTGTGAATATGCCATTCGAAATTTGATAAGGAATGCCTCAAACCTGATGATTGTTTTCAGTATTATGGACATTTTAACAATATTAATTCTTCCAATCCATGAGCATGGAATATCTTTCCACTTATTTGTGTCTTGTGCCATCAAGGACATATAGTTTTCAGTGTACAGGTCTTTCACCTCCTTTGTTAAATTTATTCATAGCTATTTTATTCTTTTTGATGCAATTGTAAGTGGCATTGTTTTCTTAAGTTCTCTTTTGGATAGTTCATTTTTATTGTATAGGAATGCAGTAGATTTTTGTTAATCAGTTTTGCATCCTACAACTTTATTTATAGTTCTAATAGTTTTTTGGTAGTCTTTAGGGTTTTCTCTATCATGTCGTCTGCAAATAGTGACAGATTTATTTTCTCCTTTCCAATGTAGATGCCTTTTATTATTATTATTATTATTTTGCCAAATTGCTGTGGCTAGGACTTCCAATAATATGTTTGATAAAAGTGGCAGGAGTGGGCATCCTTTTCTTCTTCCTGATTTTAGAGGAATTGCTTTCAGCTTTTCATCTTTGAGTATTACATTATCTGTGGGTTTGTTATACATGGCCTATTTTTTGTTGAGTACGTTTCCTCTATACCCACTTTGTTGAGAGCTTTTGTCATAAATAAATGTTGAATTTTGTGAAATGTTTTTTTCTTTTACAGCTATTGAGATGATCATACAACATTTATTCTTCATTTTGTTAATGTGGTATATCACATTGATTGATTTGTAGATATTGAACCATTTCTGCAGCCGTGGTAGAAATCCCTCTTGCTCGTGATGTATGATCCCTTTAATAGATTGTTGTATCAGTTTGCTAACATTTTGTTGAGGATTTTTGCATCTATGTTATTAAGGGATGTTTGTCTGTAATTTTCTTCTCTTGTGGTGACCTTGTCTGGTTTTGGTATCAGAGTAATGCTGGTCTTGTAAAACGAGTTTGGAAATATTCCCTCCTCTTCTATTGTTTGGACGAGTTTGAGAAAGATTGGTATTAATTGTTCTGTGGATATTTGATGGAATTCATCAGGGAAGTGTCCTGGTCCTGGACTTTTGTTTGTAAGGAGTTTTATTTATTTATTTATTTTCTTAAACATTTTTATTGTAGTATAATGCTTTACACTGGTGTGTTAGTTTCTGCTGTATAACAAAGTGAATCAACTATATATGTGTACATATGTCCCAATATCTCCTCCCTCTTGCGTCTCCCTCCCACCCTCCCTATCCCACCCCTCTAGGTGGACACAAAGAACCGAGCTGATCTCCCTATGCTATGCGGCTGCTTCCCACTAGCTATCTGTTTTACATTTGGTAGTGTATATATGTCCATGCCACTCTCTCACTTCGTCTCAGCTTACCTTTCCCCCTCCCTGTGTCCTCAAGTCCATCCTCTATGTCTGCATCTTTATTCCTGCATCTTTACTGTAGACAGTTTCTCTGCTTTCAGTAAAAGTATCTGGATTTGAAGAAATCACTGTGAACAAACACTGGAAAATCTGATAGGTTCCAGGGAAAATGATCATTAGCTTTATAAACATACTGAATGTGAGGTTAAACTTAGTAGTAGCAAGAACCCACAAGGCTATTTTCTTTTTTATACTGTTACTTGTATGTATTTATTGTAACAGCATGTACTCTCTGTAGAACACTTAAAATATTCAGAAAATAACAAGAAAAGAATAAATATCTCTGACAATGCCAATTTCCAGAGATAATAAATAAAATTACGGATTCATTATCCTTAATAGTAGTAATCAGTCTGTTCAATTTTTCTTTCTTCATGATTCAGTCTTAGAAGGTTGTATATTGTAGGAATTTATGAATTTATTCTTGATTGTCCATACTATTGGTGTGTAATTGTCATAGCAGTCCCTTTGGATCCTTTGTATCTCTGTGATATCAGTTGTCATGTTTCCTCTTTTATTTCTGATTTTATTTATTTGAGCCTTTTATTTTTTTTTCTTTGTGAGTCTAGCTAATTGTCATTTTTGTTTATCTTTTCAAAGAACCAGCTCTTGGTTTTATTGATTATTTTTCGGTCATTTCTTTAGACTCCATTTCATTTATTTCCAATGTGATCTTTGTTATTTCCTTTCTTCTACGAAACTTGGGCTTTGTTCTTCTTTTCCTCAGAGTGTAAATTTATGTTATTTATTTGAAATTTTTCTTATATGTGCGTTAGGCATTTATTACTATGAACTTTCCTCTTAAAACTGCTTTCATTGCATCCCCTGTATTTCAGTATGTTGTATATCCATTTTCTTTTGTCTCAAGGTACTATTTTAATTTTGGTTTTGATTTCTTTCTTGACCCATTGGTTGTTCAGTAGCATGTTGTTTAATCTTCACATATTTGTAAATTTTCCAGTTTTCTTCTTGTAATTTATTTCTATTTTCGTAATATTGTGGTTGGAAAAGATACTTAATATGATTTTACTCTAATCCTAAATTTGTTAAAACTTGTTTTGTGGCCTAACATGTAATGTATCCTGGAGAATGTTCTGTGTGTACTTGAGAAGAATCTGTATCCTGTTTCTTTTGAATGGAATGTTCTATATATATCTGTTAAGTTAATCTGATCTAATATGTCATTTAAAGACAATGCTTTCTTATTGATTTTCAGTTTGGATGATCTATTCATTGATGTAAGTGGGGTATTAAACTCCCCTACTATTATTGTATTGCTATATATTTCTCCCTTTAGGTCAATTAATAGTTGGTTTATATATTTGTTGCTCCTATATTGCATGCATAATATTACATCCTCTTGTTGGATTGACCCCTTTATCATTATGTAATACCCTTCTTTGTCTCTTGTTATGGTTTCTGTTTCAAATTTTGTCTGATAGAAGTATAGCTACTCTAGCTTTCTTTTGGTTTCCACTTGCATGGAATATCCTTTTCCCATTCCTTCACCATCTGGGTCTTATTTCTCTTTCTCTCTTCCTTTGTGGTTTGCTTTCTTTAGTGGTATGCTTAGATTCATGTCTTATCATCTTTTGTGTATCTACTATAAGTTCTTGAATGGCGGTTACCTTGAGGCTTTCATGTAACAAGTTATATTTATAACAGTCTATTTTAAGTTGATAACAACTTCAGTTTAAATACATTCTAAAGCTCTACATTTTTACTCTCCCCTTGCCATGTTTCATGTTTTGGATGTCACATTTTACATCTTTTTGTCTTGTGTATTTCTTAACTAATTATTGTGGTTGCAGTTATTTTTACTGCTTTTGACTTCTGACTTTCACACTAACTTTATAAATGATTCATTCACTACGTTTACTATATATTTACCTTTGCCAGTAAGATTTACACTTTCACATGTTTTCTTGTTACTATTTAGCACCCTTTCTTTTTAGCTTAAAGAAATCACTTAACGTTTCTTGTTAGTGTTGTTTAGTGGTGATGAGCTCCTTTGGCTTTTGCTTGTCTGGAAAACTCTTTATCTCTATTTCAATTCTGAACAAAGATGTTGCCAGGTAGAGTATTGGATGGGAATCTTTTTCTTTCAGCACTTGGAGTATATCACAACACTCTATTCTGGCCTGTGATGTTTCTGCTGAAAAATATGCTGACTCCTTTTTTTTCTTTTTCTTTTGTTTTAATTTTTTGGCCACACCATGCAGCATGTGGGATCTTAGTTCCCTGACCAGGGATCGAATCCGTGCCCCCTGCAGTGGAAGCACGGAGTGGAGTCTTAACCACTGGACTGCCAGGGAAGTCCATATGCTGACTGTTTAATGGAGGTGCCCTGTTGCTTTTTTTTTTCTTGCTTGCTGTTTTTAAAATTATCTCTTTGTCCTTAACTTTTTACATTTTAACTATAAAGTGTCCTGGTGTGGATCTCTTTGAGTCCAGTTTATTTTGAATTCTCTGGCCTTCCTGGATCTGGATGTCTGTTTCTTTCCCCAGCTTAGGGAAGTTTTGTACCCATTATTTCCTCAAAAAAGCTTTCTGCTTTTTCTCTCTCCTTCTTCTGGGAATCCTATAATGTGACTGTTAGTCCACTTGATGTTGTCCTGTTAGTCCCTTAAGCTATCTTCACTTAAAAAATTTTTTTTAATTTTTGCTGCTCTGATTAGGTGGGTTCCTGTGCCCTGTCTGAGTTCTCTTATCCTTTCTGCTGCTTCATCTAGTCTGCTCTTGAACCCCTCTAGTGTATTTTTCAGTTAAGTTATTGTATTCTTTAGCTCTCTGGCTTCTTTTTTTTAATTTTTATTTTTTAAAATTTATTTTATTGAAGTATACAGAAAGTCCCTTACATACGAACGAGTTCTGTTCCAAAAGCATATTCATGAGTCCAATTTGTTGGTATAAGTCCAGGAACGTTAGCCTAGGTACCCAACTAACACAATTGTCTATATAGTACTGTACTGTAATAGGTTTATAATACTTTTCACACAGATAATACATAAAAAACAAACACAAAAAATAAACA
This sequence comes from Balaenoptera borealis, assembly GCF_965194805.1. NCBI lineage: Eukaryota > Metazoa > Chordata > Mammalia > Artiodactyla > Balaenopteridae > Balaenoptera > Balaenoptera borealis. The sequence continues at coordinate 168,633,700 of NC_138866.1, read as the reverse complement.
TTTTTAATCTTATAGTACAGTGCCTTGAAAAGTACAGTAGAACAGTACAACAGCTGGCATCAAATGAACAGGCAAGAAGAGTTATAGACTGGAGGAGGGAGTGGAGGTGGGAGATGGTAGAGCTGAAGGATCATCAGAAATAGGAGAAGGAGGGCAAGCTGCAATTTCACTCACACCTGACGTTGATGACACAGATTCTGATTCCTTGCTGGATTCAAGTCTACCTACCCTCTTGAAAAAAGGTTCCAGTGATGTCTGGTTAGTAGCTCTTTTTTTCTCATCATAGATGACATGGTAGCTCTGGATTGCATTCTGAATGGCTGCTGCAACCTTCGTGTGTACTGTTCTACATTCAGGTCCTGTGCCTCAAAAACTAACATTGCTTCCTCAAATAAAGAAAATCCCCTTGCCATTTCCTGCATTGTGAATCTCTTCAGTTCTTCAGTTACTTCTTCTTGTCGCTCCACTCTCTCAATTATTTTCACTTTTGTTTCCATTATTATCGCTCGGTGCTTCTTAGCAGTACCAGCTACATCACCACTGCTTTTACACTTGCTTCCGGACATCCTGGGCTTGAAATAAAGACACTGTACTACTGTACTCTATATAGTACTGTACAGTAAAGTACACAAAAGCACAACCACTTGTAGAGGATGCACACACATGACAGCGTACACCAGACATGTGAGCTAACTTACGTGATTGGACATGCAAATGCATGTTCACATCTTTGAAAGTTCGCAATTTGAAGGTTCATATGTAAGGGACTTACTGTAGTTGATTTACAGTGTTTTGTTAATTTCTGCTGTACAGCACAGTGATTCAGTTATACGTGTGTGTGTGTGCGTGTATATATATATATATACACGCACACACACGCACATACATTCTTTTTCATATTCTTTTCCATTATACTTTATCACAGGATATTGAATATAGTTCCCTGGGCTATAAATTAGGACCTTGTGGTTTATCCATTCTGTATAATTTATCCCTCCCCTACCCTCTTTCCCCTCTGGTAACCATAAGTTTGTTTTCTGTGTCTGTGAGTCTGTTTCTGTTTTGTAGGTAAGTTCATTTGTGTCACATTTTAGATTCCACATATAAGTGATATCATATGGTATGTCTTTCTCTTTCTGACTTCACTTAGTACGATAATCTCTAGGTCCATCCATGTTGTTGCAAATGGCATTATTTCATTCTTTTTTATGGCTGAGTAATATTCCATTGTATATATGTACCACATCTTCTTTATCCATTCAGCTGTCGATGGACATTTAGGTTGTTTCCATGTCTTGGCTATTGTGAATAGTGCTGCTATGAACATAGGGGTGCATGTATCTCTTTGAATTATAATTTTGTCCAGATATACGCCCAGGAGTGTTATTGCTGGATCACATGGCAACTGTATTCTTAGTTTTTTGAGGAACCTCCATACTGTTTTCCATAGTGGCTGCACCAGTATACATTCCCACCAACAGTGTAGGAGGGTTCCCTTTTCTCCACACCCTCTCCAGAATTTGTTATTTGTAGATATTTTTAATGATGGCCATTCTGACCAGTGTGAGGTGGTACCTCATTGTAGTTTTGATTACCTTTCTCTAATAATTAGAGATGTTAGCTCTATGACTTCTGTTTGGATTTTTCTTGGATTTTTCTTACATTTTCTTTCTCTTTGTTCAAGTTCTTACTGTGTTCCATTCTCCTTAGTTTGGTGAGCATATTATTATGACCATTACTTTGAACTCTTTCTCAGGTATTACTTATCACTGTTTCATTAATGTTTTTTCTGTGTATTTAAAATTGAAGTATAGTTGATTTACAGTATTGTATTAGTTTCAGATGTACAACATAGTGATTTAATATTTTTATAGATCATAATCCATTTAAAGTTATTACAAAACAATGGCTGTATTTCCCGGTACTATACAGCGTATCCTTGTTGCTTATCTATTTTATACGTAGTGGTTTGTATCTCTGAATGTTATTTTTGTTTGGTTGGCCTTGTGTAAGGTGACCTTGTCATTCAACCCTGCCTTAGGTCTGGGTTGTCTCTCAAACCTTTGTTGTTGTCCAAGCAGCCTATTTTAGTTGTAATAATTCTCAGTCATTGAGGGTGTTCCTAGACCAGTCAGTGTCTTGGAGGGGAAATCTCATTCCTAGATTCAGGCTGATTTGAAGTGAGACCCTCCGCTAATAGCTTTTAAAGGATGCAAATATGTACAGTCCCATGTGACTGCAAGTGTAAGCCCTGCTGGCCCCCAGAACTGGGCAAACTGGAGGTGTCCTGGGCAGCAGTCAAAAAATTGGGGCTCCAGACGAGTGTACAGGCTCCTTTCTGTGAGATACTGTTGCTGACCAGGGTCCTTGGACTCTTTAATGAATAGAAATTGATGAGGTCAGACAAGAAATTGAGGCAAGGCTTTATTGGGACTCATGCTGCAGCATGAGGGAGTAGAAACAAGTCCATGTGGTCTAATGTAGTGGTGGTGTAATGTGTAATATAAGTCAGTGTTTCCGTATTGATTTTCTGTCTGGATCATCTGTCCATTGATGTGAGGGGGATGTTAAAGTCCCTTACTGTTATTGTGTTACTGCCAATTTCTCTCTTTATGTTTATTAATATTTGCTTTATGTATTTAGGTGCTCCTGTGTTGGGTGCATATATATTTACAATTGTTTTATCTTCTTGGATTGATCCCTTTATCATTATTTAATACCCTTCTTTGCTTCTTGTTATAATCTCTAAGTCTATTTATTTTTGATATAAGTATTGTTACCCCAGCTTTCTTTTGCTTTCCATTTTACATGGAATACCTTTTTACATCCCCTCACTTTCAGTCTGTTGTATGTCTTAGATCTGAAGTGAGTCTCTTGTAGGCACCATATATATATATATATATGTATATGTGTGTGTGTGTGTGTGTATATATATATATATATATATATATAGTTTTTGTGTCCATTCAGTCACTCTGTGTCTTTTTTGATTGGGGCATTTATTCTGTTTACATTTAGTGCGATTATTGATTAATATGTTCTTATTGCCATTTTGTTAATTGTTTTGGATTTGGTTTTGTAGGTCTTTTTTCCCCTTCTTTTGTTCTTTTGTGATTTGACGACAATCTTTAGTGTCATGTTTGAATTCTTTTCTCTTTTTGTGTGTGTGTCTATAATAGGTTTTTGGTTTGAGGTTACCATGAGATTTATATATAGGAATCTCTCAATATATATATGATTATTTTCAATTTCTGATTTCTTAATTTTAAATGAATTTTAACAACCCTGTATTTTTACTTCCTTTCCCCCATGATTACTGTTTTTCACATCATCTTTCACATCTTTTTGTTTTATGTATCCCTTAACTGCTTATTGTGAATATAGATAATTTTACTACTTTTGTCTTTTAACCTTCCTACTAACTTTGTATGTGGTTGATTTACTACCTTTACTGTATATTTGCCTTTATCAACGAGCTTTTTCCTTTTGTACTTTTTGTGTTTCTAGTTGTTGCCTTTTCTTTTTCTCATAGAGAAGTTCCCTTAACATTTCTTATAATGCTAGTTTGGTGATGCTTTTACCTGGTTGTAAAACTTTTGCTCTCTCCATCAAATCTGAAAGAAAGCCTTGTGGGGTAGAGCATTTCTTGTTGTAGGTTTTCCCTTTCATCATTTAAAATATACCATGCCACTCCCGTCTGGCCTATAGAGTTTCTGCTGAAAAGTTAGCTGATAAACTTATAGGAGTTGCCTTGTACCTGACTTGTTGCTTTCCCCTTGCTTTTAATATTCTCTCTTCATCTTATATTTTCTCATTTTAATTACAGTGTGTCTTGGTGTGGTCCTCTTTGGGATGATTGTGTTTGGGACTCTCTGTGCTTCCTGGACCTTGATGTCCATTTCCTTTCCCAGGCTAGGGAAGTTTTCAGCTATTATGTCTTCAATTATGTCCTCTGCCCCTTTTTCTCTCTTCTCCTTCAGGGATGCCTCTAATGCCAATGTTAATAGACTTGATGTTGTCTCAGAGGTCTTTTAAACTGTCTTAATTTCTTTTTTATTCTTTTTTTTTTCAGCTTCAGTGATTTTCATTATTCCTTTTCCAGCTCACTGTTCCATTTCTATGTATCATTTAATCTCCTATTGATTCCTTGTAGTGTATTTTTTTTTAAATTTTATTTGTTTATTTATTTATTTATGGCTGAGTTTCTGTGCGAGGGCTTTCTCCAGTTGTGGCAAGCGGGGGCCACTCTTCATCGCGGTGCACGGGCCTCTCACTATCGTGGCCTCTCTTGTTGCGGAGCACAGGCTCCAGATGCGCAGGCTCAGTAGTTGTGGCTCACGGGCTCAGCTGCTCCGCGGCATGTGGGATCCTCCCAGACCAGGGCTCGAACCCATGTCCCCTGCATTAGCAGGCAGACTCCCAACCACTGTGCCACCAGGGAAGCCTCCCTTGTAGTGTATTTTTAATTTTAGGTATTGTATTTTTCAGCTCTTTTTGGTTCTTCTTTTTATCTTCTAACTTTGTTAAACTTCTCACTGTGTTCATTCTTCTCCCAAGTTGTTTGATTATTTTCATGATTATTACCTTGAACTTTTTGTTGGGTAGATTGCCTACTTCCATTTAACTTAGTTCTTCTTCTGGGACTTTATCTTGTTCCTTCGTTTGGAACATGTTCCTCTGTTGCCTCATATTGCCTAATTTTCTGTTTTTCTTTCTGTTTATCTTGGAGAAGGAGCCTTTTGTAGGAGATGTCCTATGCATCCCAGCAGCACACTCCCCTCTGGTCACCAGAGCTGTCTGTTCTAGGAGTGACCCCTATGTGGGCAGGCTGACTACCATGAGTAGTCTCCTAGATGTGGCTGGGCCCTGGTCTGGTTGGTTGCCAGGCCTTGCCATGTGTGGAGGCTCTCAGCCATTGGTTGACAGGGCTGGGTCATGAGGTAGCTGGCTGTGGAACCCTGAGGGCTCTTAGGGCTAGTCCTGGCCCACTGGTGGGCAGAGCTGTGTTCTGGGGTGGGTGTTTGCTGGGCTGGTATTCCCAGATGTAGTGTCAGCCTGCTGCCATGTGGGGCTGGTTCCTGACAGGGCTGGCTGAGGGGTCCAAAGTATCTCATAACTGGTGTTGGCCTGTTGGTGGATGGCACCAGCTCTTGGGGTCCTGGAGCTGGTGTCAGTGTGCTGGTAGGCAGGGCTGGGGCCCAAGGTGTCCTAGGGCTAGTGCTGGCTCACTGGTGGGCAGAGCTGAATCCTGGGTAAGTCCTGGGTCTCTGGCTGTAGGTCCCTGCGAGTCCCAAAGCTGGTGTTTACCCACTGGTAGGTTGGGCTAGATCCCAGAGCCACTGGCTACGGAGCCCATGGTGTCCCAGTGCTGGTGTTGGCCTGCTGGTGAGTAGGTCCAGGGCCCAGGGGTTTGCAGCACAGGTGCTGGTCTCCTGGTGGGCAGCTGAATCCTGATAAGGTAGGCTGCAGGGTTGTGATGATCCTGGGCTGGCATTTGCCCACTGGTGGTGTGGGTCAGGGCTCAAGGGATCCCAGGGCTGGTACCCACCCACCTGTGTGTGAATCCACATCCTGGGCCTAGTTCTGACCCACTGGTAGGCCACTGGTAGGTCCTGATGTCTCTGGCTTTTGGACCTAGGGGTACCAGAAGTGGTGTCAGACTGCTGATGGGCAGGGCTGGTTCATGACATAGCTAGCTGTAAGATCTGGGGTGTCCTGAAGCTTGTTTCAGTCTGGTGGTAGGTGGGGCCAGGTGTCTGGGAGCCTGGCTGATGGGCCTGAGGTGGCTAATACCTGGTGTTCGTCTGCTAGTGGGTGGGGCTGGGGCCCAGGGGGTCCCAGGGCTGGTGCCTGCCTGTTGGTGGGTGGGCTGGGTCCTACCATGGCAGGCTGCAGGCTGCAGTGGTCCTGGGGCTGGTGTCTGCCTGCTGGTGGATAGAGCTATGTCCCAGGGTGGCTGTGGGCTCAGGGCATCTTAAGGTAGCTAGTGGGTATGTCCCTGCCTGGCTAGTTGCTTGGCCTGAGAACCTTGGTTCTGGTTCTGACAGACTGGTGGCTGAGGCTGGGTCCCAGTGCTAATAAGCTAGAGGGAGTATTCCAAAGTGACATTTGTTCTACCAGTGTCCATGTGGTAGAAAGAGCTCCCCAAAATGGCTGACACCAGTTGATGTGTCCCCATGGTGAGCTCCAGTTGCCTCCTGACTTTCTGGTAGGCTCTCCAAGATCAGCAGGTGGGTCTGACCCAGACTCCTTTCAAATTATTGCTTCTATCATGACTCCTGGGCCACGTGAGATGGTGTTTGTGCCCTTTAAGAGGAGAGTCTCTATTTTCCATAGCCTTGTGACTTTACCAAAAGTAAGCCCCATTGACCATCAAAGCCAAATATTCTGGGGGCTTGTCTTCTTGGTGTAGGACTCCTGGGCTGGGAAGCCCAGTGTGGGGCTTGGACCTCCCATTTCTTAGGGATAACCTCTGCCATTGTAATTATCCTCCCATTGTGGGTTACTCACTTGGGGCTATGGATCTTGACTGTACTGTGACTCCACCCCTCTGAACTGTCTTGTTGTGGTTCCCTCTTTATATCTTTAGTAGAAGATCTTTCCTGCTAATCATCCAGTTTTTCTCGTCAATGGTTGCTCTGTAAATAGTTGTCATTTTAGTGTGCCCATTAGAGGAGGTGAGCTCAGGGTGTTCCTACTCTGCCACCTTGCCCAAGCTGAGCCTCTGTGTGCCTTTTAAAACCCAGGAGATATATTATCCTTAGCCTGTTATCTAGCATCAATTTCACATTTGTATTGCTATTAGTGAATAATTATAATTGCTTATTTAATATTCTTATGGATTATGAAAATGATTCTTTAGTTACAAATAAATGTTGTTCATATAATCTAATAGCAGATGTTTCGTAATTCTAAAGCTCAGAGAAGGAAAGAGCTAGCCCTGCTATTTCAGATCTTTCACAGATCCTCAAGTCTCAAGATGGATCACCTTTTTTAAACACTTCAAATGAAGTTTTAACTGATGAAGATCTGTCCTATCTACTTTCGTCAAAGACCCATGATAAATCACTTACAAGAATATTATTGAGCAAAGAAATTCAAGATTCACAGTCTGTTGGAACATTGCTTCAAGGGAATGAAACAGTGACAGCATCATTCATTTCACCCCCTGTTGTTAAAATAAAGACTCTGGGTACTGACATCTCAAAGGTAAGATACAGTACAATAACTTGAAAGCTATTTATTTTAATTGCTATACTCCTTCAATATTTTGAATAAATGTTAATTAAAAACATCAATATTTTCTTATTTAAGTGGAATAAAAAGTTTGCCTTTTGATACAACCTGTTTTATATTTAGAATTTTAAAGTGATATTTGGGAATCAAAGTAATATTTTAATGTAAAAGTTCTAATCTATACCAACAAAGAATTTGTGGCTTAGATTATAGTTTTAATGATAAATTAAAAGATACTCAATTTCTAACTGAGACAGGGAAATTTTTATTTCAGGTTCATCTGCAAAAATGTACATTATTTATACATTAAGGTATTTGTGAAAGCATAGTCGTTTTGAAATAATTTTATATGCCTTAAACAAGCCCTAGAAAATTATTAGAATTGCCTTTGTTAAAATACTATTTAATTAGAAAATTCTTATTTTAAAATTTGGGGAAAAAGGGAAATGATAAAATGGCTGTACATATTTAACATATATTCATAATATTTTTTATCATATAAGTTATTAAAGTAGCCTTATAAAAATAATTTTTTAAAGCCATTTGAGTTTCTCTAGAGATTGAATCAGGTAAAAATATAAATCTAAACTAGAATCATAATAAAAAATTATTAACATGATGTATTTGGAATTATTTATGAGGAAGAATCACAATATTGCTTGGGTGGGTCCCTCCACACCATTAAGTGTTCCCAAATGTCTCTCAGATCCATTAATTGTTCTCATTTTTAAATTTGATACATTCAGGAAATAATGAAAAGTAAAATGTTACTGTAATGACACTGTAGATATAAAAGAAGGTAATTAGAGTTCTAAGATGTATAATTTTTAATTACTTATTTTAACTTTGTAATTAAGGCTGATATTTTAGAAGAGAATTTACGAAGTAAGATTAAAAAACAAACTTACGAAGAAGCAAGAGAATTTCAAGGTAAAAAGATTTTCTGTTTTGTAAGATAAAAATGTTAATGATTGTGTGTTCCCGTATTATAAGTAAATGAAGTGAGAACATTACTAAATGTAGAAATAACTTCTTAGACAGTCATGAGATAATATACAAATATATTGACCAATACATAAAAATTAATTTGGTGAGTTAACATATTACTCAGTCTATCTTAACTAAAATTTGTGTAAAGGGAAGTGATAGCTTTGTCTCAACCAAATAACAGTATATGGCATTATGAATTCTTAACATAATATTATACCAAAAATTCATCACGGTATAAGCAGGAAAAAAGATGATTTGTGTTATAAATAAGTAATATTTTAGCTAAGGTTTTTGGGCGTTTGATGTATAATATATTTTTTTAAATGTAAGTTTATTCTTCTTTTCCAACATGTATAGCTTTTATAACCAACCCATGTCTTATTGCATTGGCCGGAACTTCCAAAATCAAATTAAATGGTTGTGATGTAGAGTGCAGGAGTATCACTCTTCTTTTGTGCTTTGAACAGAGAGTGCCTCTACACTTTCACCTGTGATGATTGGTTATCTGAGATAAATATTTTTTATTATGGTCAGGATGTTTTCTTTTGTTCAAAGTTTATTATGAATTTTTAACCAGCAGTTGAACTCATTTTAATCAGTTGACAAAAATTTTTTTCATTGTGGTAAAGTATACATAACATTTGACATTTTAATCATCTTTAAATAAAGTATACAATTCAATGGCATTAATTGCATTCACAGTGTTGTGCAACCATCACTACATCTATTTCCACAACTTTTCATCACCCCCTCCAAAAAACTTGTTAAACGACAACTCCCATTCCTGCCTCCTTCCAGCCCCTGGTAACCTCTAACTTACTTTCTGTCTCTATGGACTTGCCTATTATGTTTCATATAAGTGGAATCATATAATATTTGTCCTTCTGTTCCTGGCCTGTATCACTTAGCATAATATTTTCAAGGTTCACCCACATTGTAGCATGTGTCAGAATTTCATTTCTTTATATGGCTTAATAATATATTTCGTTGTATGTACATACCACATTTTGTTTATCCATTCATCTGCTGATGGACATTTAGGTTGTTTCCACTTTTGGCTATTGTGAATAATGCTACAATGAACATGGTGTATGGTATCTGTTTAAATCTCTGTTTTCAATTGTTTGGGTAGGAGTGTATTCGCTGGATCATAAGATAATTCTAGGTTTAGCTTTTTTTTTTTTTTAACATCTTTATTGGAGTATAATTGCTTTACAATGGTGTGTTAGTTTCTGCTTTATAACAAAGTGAATCAGTTATACATATACATATGTTCCCATATCTCTTCCCTCTTGCGTCTCCCTCCCTCCCACCCTCCCTATCCCACCCCTCTAGGTGGTCAGCTTTTTGAGCAACTGCACAACTGTTTTCCACAGTGGCTGACCCATTTTATGTTCCCAGTAGCAACGTACAATGGTACACATCCTTGCCAACACTTGTTTTCCTTTTTGTTTAAATTACGGTTATTCTAGTAGGTATGAAATGTATCTCTTTGTAATTTTGATTCACATTTATTTAATTCTAAAGATGTTAAGCATCTTTTTTTGTGCTTATTGGTAATCTGTATATCTTCTTTGGAAAAAATGTCTATACAACTCCTTCACCCATTTTTTTTAAGTGGGTTGTTTGTCTTTTGTTGCTGAATTGTAGAGGTTCTTTATATATTCTGGGTAGTAAACCTTTATCAGATACATGGTTTGCAAATATCTTCTCTCATTCTGTAGGTTGTCTTTTCACTTTCTTGATAATATCCTTTGCTGGATAAGAATTTGTAACTTCATGAAGCCCAATTTATCTTTTTTTGTTCCTTGTGCTTTTGGTGTCATATATGAGGATCCATTGCAAAATCCGAGGTAATAGAGATTTATCCCTGTGTTTTCTTCTAAGAGATTTATGAATTTAGTTTGAGTTGCTTGTTGTGTATGGTATGTTCTGCAAAAGTATATGGTTTTTGCCCACAGATGGCAGCTCATACCTATTAATGGTGGGTCAAAGCAGTGACTTGGGACCTGAACATGGGATGTAGAGCAGCAGCAGCAGCTCCAGTCCCATAGATGGTAAAGTTCTGTAGCTTCCTGATTTCAGAGAGCAGGGCAAATCAGCAGCTGGGGTCACTGGGGGTAGGTCTCACTGCAGTGACAGCTCCAGCCCCAGGGAGGAGTTGCAGTGGCATGAACTCCAGTCATCTCTGTCAGCTGGCTTCTGTGTTGGTGAAGGCTGTGGGGCTCCTCTCATATCCACGGTGGTGAGACTTGCTGGGGTTCTCCTGCTCTTATTTTCCCTATGGGATGAAAACCCTCTCAGGGCATTCCTCTAGGCACTGAGCTGCTCTGGATTGGGGGATGTGGTGATGCAGGTAAAATGCTGCCTACATTTTTCTGTGCAGCCATCCTTGGTTTTTGAGCTCCATGGGGTTTCTGCTGCTTCTTTGTTGGAGTCCAGAGCTTTCCCAGAGCTGTTTTTGTTGGTTTATAATTATTTATTTATTTATTTTGTTGTTTTTGTTGGGGAGATGAGGGTTGAGACCTCTTAGCCCTCCATCTTACTGACATCACCTTCCCAGTCAGTGTTTTTTTTTAATAGTTTCTTTTACTCTGTTGAGAATTACCATCAGTTCACTGACAATGTCCATCTTTTCCTTTAAATCCATGAGCATATTTATAATAGCTTTGTTCAAAGTCCTTTTTTGGCTAATTCCAATATTTGCATAATCTCCGGATCTATTTCTATTAACTATTTTTTCCCCTGGTTTGGGGTCATATTTTCCTATGTGCATGTCTAGTATTTTTAAAATTATTATTACATGTTGCTTACTATGGATTCTATTTTTTTTTTAACTCTCAATAATGTTTTCTTATTTTGAAGAATACTGTTTTTAGTTTTTGAAGGCATTTAACTTACTTGTGGCTCAGCTTTGTCCTGTTGAAGCTTGGTTTTGGGCTTTGTTAGTCCATGCCTAGACTAGTCCTTTCTTTAGGGCTAGAGTAGCCCTACTCCTAAAAAGAGGCCTTTTTGAGCTCTAAGCTAAGCATTTTGGATATTAGCAAGGTTTCTCCACTCTGAATAATTGGAACCCCAGTGTCTCCCATCACTATGCAATATCTGTAAACTCCACGCAGCTCACAGCTCCAAAATAATTTATTTCTTCCAGACTTTATTGTGTTTTGTATTGTTTGTGGGCAATTTAGTGTCTTCCCAAAGACTCAAAGGACTTTATGCAAATTTCAAGCACTCTATGCTTATACCTTTCTATATGGTACCCTGTTCCACAAATTCTGTTTACCTCATTAGACCCAAACCTTGATCTCTTGTCTCTTTTCAGTGAGATCCTTTTCCTGTATTTGAGCTGAACTTATCTGTACTACTAGGAATGCACCCTGAGAAAACCACCAAGATGAATAATGTGTTTCTCTGCTCCAAGGGATCACAGTCTTGTGCTCTCTGTTTCCACTGCCCAAAAGCATTTGCTTCCTATATTTTATCTAGATTCAATTTTCATAGATCATTGATTTATTATCACAGTTTGTACACTTAGCCTTTGTAGTTCACTGTACACATGCTAAAAAGGAACATACTGGAAACTCATATATGTTTTTATAATGAGAAAATATAACTCTTTCATGTGTAACTCTTCCTCTTCCATGAGGAAGGGTCACATACTTTTTCAAAGTTTTCCAGGTACCTAGGTTATCTGAGGGCAAAAACCATGTACTTTTGCAGAACAGAAAACGGATAATGTAGGAGATAAAAATTTGCCTATGGATCAAAATTTAGACTCATATGTTGAGGTACATTCTCTCTATACCCACTTTGTTGAGAGGTTTTTTTTTTTTATCATAAATGATTGTTGAATTTTGTCAAATGTTTTGTTCTGCACTTGAGATGATCATGTGACTTTTATCTTTCATTCTGTTAATGTGGTATATGACATTAATTGATTTGCATATGTTGGACCATTCTTGCATCTCAGGGATAAATACCAGTTGGTCATGGTGTATGATCCTTTGAATATCCTGTTGAATTCAGTTTGCTAGTATTTTATTGAGAATTTTGCATCTATGTTCATCAGGGATATTGGGCTGTAGTGTTCTTTTCTTATGTTGTCTTTGTCTAGTTTTGTTATCAGGGCGATACTAGCCTCATAAAATAAGTTTGGAAATGTACAAGAAAATGTACATTCATGCACACACATACACACACCTGCTAGAATTTTTATTGAGATTGCATTTTTAAAAAATAAATTTGTTTAGTTATTTATTTATTTTTGGCTGCATTGGGTCTTTGTTGCCGTGTGCGGGCTTTCTCTAGTTGTGGCGAGTGGGGGCTACTCTTTGTTGTGGGGTGTGGGCTTCTCATTGCAGTGGCTCTCTTGTTGTGGAGCACGAGCTGTAGGCGTGTGGGCTTCAGTAGTTGTGGTACATGGGCTCAGCAGTTGTGGCTTGCGGGCTCTAGAGCGCAAGCTCAGTAGTTGTGGTGCACAGGCTTAGTTGCTCCAGGGCGTGTGGGACCTTCCCGGACCAGGGCTCGAACTTGTGTCCCCTGCATTGGCAGGTGGCTTCTTAACCACTGTGCCACCAGGGAAGTCCGAGATTGCATTTTTAAAATACACACAAACACACACACACACATTGGAGAGGATTGATACCTTTTCAGTACTAATTATTCCAACCCATAAACATGGTACATAGCTCTATTTCTATACTTTTTTTAAAACTTCTCTCAGTAATAATTTATACTTTTCCCTGTGGAAGACATGCATATTTACTAGAAAAGAGGAACATTTTCTAACTGTAAAATGGTAAATTCAACTGGAGTACCCCTAAATTTATATGCAACCAAGAATACAGCTTCAAAATATATAAAGCAAAGTGTAATAGAACCAAAAGGAGAAATAGAAGATCCATAATTACAGCTGGAGATTTTAACAGATTTCTCTGTAAAGAAAAAGAAGAATTGAACAACAAAATTATCAAACATACATATACACATATTAAACATATACTGGATCATAAAGCAAGGATCAAGAAATGTCAAAGGATTAAAGTCATGTACACTGTCTTATGACCAGAGTACAATAAATCTAGAAACTAATAACACAAATTTAACTATGTCCACTTTATCTGGTGTTAGTAGAACCACACCATCTTTGTTTTAGTTAGTATTAGTATGATAAATCCCTTTGCATGAATAGAATAAAGTTTAAGTGACGCTGTATGTCTTCTTCATGGCTCTGTTGGAGCTTGCTCAGTCTTGAGAAGCTAAAGTCACAAGAAGGCCACATATAGGTCCTCTTATCAACAGTCCCAGCTGAGGCAGACATGTGAGTGATGAAGTCTCTAGCTCACATTGTCCTTTCAGTCACAAAAGTTTTATTTTGATGAAGTCCAATTTGTCTGTGTTTTTATTAGTCACATAGAATTTTGGTGCCACATGCAAGAAACTATTGCCTAACCTAAGGTCATAAAAATTTACTCATATTTTCTTCTAGGAGTAGTATAATTTTAACTCACTTTTATGTCTATAATACACTTTGAGTTGTATATAATGTGACACTGGAGTCCAACGTCACTCTTTTACATGTGGATATTCACTTGTTCCCATCACCATTCGCTGAGAAGACTGTTCTCTCCCCACTGATTTTTCTTTTGGAAAATCAGTTGATCATAAATGTGAGAGTTTATTTCTGAACTCAGTTCTATTCTATCAATATATATGCAATAGTAAGTTTTTAAATTGGAAAGTGGGAGTTTTCCAACTTTTTTATTCTTATTCAAGATTGGGGTACTCTAGGTCCCTTAAGTTTCCAGTTGAGTTTTAGTATCACCTTATCAATTTCTGCAAAATAGCCATCTGGGATTTTGATAGGGATTAAATTGAGTCTGTAGATTATTTGGAGTGTATTGTGATCTTAACAATATTAAGTCTAATAATCCATAACCAGGGGTTGTCTTTCCATTTATTATATCTTATTTAATTACTTTCAATGTTGTTTTGTCGTTTTCAGTGTACAAGTCTTACACTTATTGTTAAATGTATTCTTAAGTGTTTTATTGATTTTGATACTATTGTAAATTTTTTTTTAATTAATTAATTAATTTATTTATTTATTATTATTATTTTTTGGCTGTGTTGGGTCTTCGTTTCTGTGCGTGGGCTTTCTCTAGTTGTGGCAAGCGGGGGCCACTCTTCATCGCGATGCGCGGGCCTCTCACTATCGCGGCCTCTCTTGTTGCAGAGCACAGGCTCCAGACGCGCAGGCTCAGTAGTTGTGGCTCACGGGCCCAGTTGCTCCGCGGCATGTGGGATCTTCCCAGACCAGGGCTAGAACCCATGTCCCCTGCATTGGCAGGTGGATTCTCAACCACTGCACCACCAGGGAAGCCTGATACTATTGTAAATTTAATCGTTTTTCTTAATTTTATTTCTGACTATTTCTTACTAGTGTGTTGAAATACAACTAAATTTGTATATTGATCTTATCTCTAACCTTTGCTGAATTTATTTATTCAAATAGGTTTTGGTTTTTTTGAGTGTGTGTGTGTATGTGTATATTCCTTAGATATTCTCTATGTGATTTTTTTATTGTTATTCTCTTCTCTATTTTATTTATTTTTGCTCTAGTCTTTATTATTTGCTTCCTTATGCTTGCTTTGGGTTTACTTTGTTTGCTGATGGTGGTCTCTTTTCTTTTCAAAATAAGAGGTATCTGAAGCTGTACATTTTTTTGTAAGCATCACTTTATCTGCATCCCATAAATTTTGGTATGACATGTTTTTGTTTTCTTTCATCTCGAAGTATTTTCTAGTTCCCTTGTGATTTCTTTTTGATTGGTCATTTAGGAGTGTCTTTAATTCTCACTGATTTGTGAATTTCCTTAATCTCCTTCTATTATTGATTTCTAATGTCATTCCACAGGGGTTAAAGAACATACTTTATATGATGTCAAACCTATTAAATTTATTGAGGTTTGATTTATGGCCTAGCATATTGTATATCTTGGAGAATGTTCCATATGCGTGTGAGAAGAACACGTGTTCAGTTTTTGTTGGATGGAATGTTCTCTAGAAATCTATAGACCTCTGCAGAGCTCTAGTTAATTTACAGTGTTGTTCAATTATTCTGTTTCCTTCTTGATCTTAGTTGCTTTATCCATTATTTAAATTGGGGGTATTGAAGCCTCCAAATATTATTGTTGAAATGTCTGTCTGTAATTGCGTATGGTGGGTCATGAAATACCACAACAAGATTTTGGCCTGGAGCTGGACTCCTCAATGTACATACACAAATATAGATATACGCATATTCATACACATATATACCTACGTAAACATACATGCATATACACATAGATATATTTAGAAATCATGGGTTCTCATGAATGTCTTCAGTTCCAGTCCATCTCCTCAGGTCTTTTTTCCTTCCTTTGTTTTGTGTGTGTATGTCGTTTCTTCTACCGTGTGTACTTGACTGAACAACATCAACACATTTAATCATTTGATATATCCTATAATGCTGCTAAATTTGTTTCAGAATTATTTGCAGTCTTACTTTCCTTTTATTATTTTGTTGATTTAAGTTTATTTGGGGGGCAATATGTACAACCCGAAGTCTAAGTGTGCAAAAGGTATACAGTTGTCCCTTGGTATCCACAAGGGATTGGTTCCAGGACCCTCCTAGATACCAAAATCCAGAGATGCTCAAGTCCCTAATATAAAATGGTGTTCTATTTGCGTATAACATATGCACATCCTCCCGAATACTTTAAATCATCTCTAGATTACTTATAGTAACTACTACAATGTGAATGCTATATAAATAGTTGTAAATACAATGGAAGTATTATGTAAGTAGTTGCTGGCACATGGCAAATTAAAGTTTTCCTTTTTGGAACTTTCTGGAATTTTTTTCTGAATATTTGCAATCTGCATTTGATTGAATCTGCAGATGTGGAACCCGCAGATACAGAGGGCCAGCTGTACTTAGAGAAATATCATTCCTCCTGTACTCCCCAGTCCTCCTGTCACCCCCTTGATGGTAACTAAGTATATTGTTTTCTGATTTATCTTCCTTGTGTTTCATTTTGTAAAGATAAGTGTCTATTTTTGTCCACTTTTTCCCCCTTATTTCCCATTTGTTCTTACTCAAAAGGTAACATACTAGATATCCTTTTTTTAATTTAACATTGTGTCCTGGAAATGATAAAACAGTTTAAAACGCAACCCCATTAAAACTGTTCTCACAATTTTCATGTCAGATCTAGCATCATGGTAATTTAATTATAATTTTATAAAAATGAGAGAAAATGCTGCTGTATATATGTTTTAAATCTAGAGATTTCACAATAGATCTGTTTTTTTTATTTAATAGACTAAAATGTATCTTTTTATGTAGCTCCTGATAAAGAATCAGATGAAAATCTTCTGCTTGAGAATGAAGCAGTGCCAAAAACTAACACACAAATGTTGAAACTAAGAACTTCTAGAACAAATAGACGCAATGGTAAGAATGATAATTTTATAGATCTTTAAATTATTTGAAGTTAAGCTCATCAAAAGATCTTTTTTCTTTGGTTTTCTTTAAATAATGGATAAAGCAACTAAGATCAAGGTGGAAACAGAATAATTGAACAACACTATATAGCTGTTTGTACATATATTTTTCAGAAATTTTACACCTTGATGTAAGTATGAATACCCTAAGATAACTAGAAAACTAAAATGAAACCTTTGATACCTTTTGTTTGCTATTTGCATGGTCAGTGACTACTCTGTAACAAGAGTGCCTCCACACACACTTATGAAAACTACCCACACAAATTTCTCACTTCACTTCCAGGGTCTGTTTAAATATAAGTTCACTGCTGTCGCTTTGCAGTCCTCTTCCTTTAATGTTGCACACATTAGCAGAAACTTTGCTGATTACTTGGTATATCCAGAAGTTTTATAATAGATCCATTTTTCTACTTAGCATTTCTTATAACTCAGCCAAAGGATATGCTGTCTATTCAAGATCAGTTGCCTGAGGACATAGCTTTAATTTTAAAAGGCCAGTCTCAAATTAATGATGGAGCTACAGGAAGTGACAGTTTTGATAGTAAGTAATTAATTTAAAATCTTGAAAATTATTTTCAATTAAATTCAGGAGATCTTTGCTCCATAGTTCATGAATATATCTACAACCATTTTGTTCATTGGTGATTTATCTGTGTGTTCTATAATTCCTGAGTTGGATGGGTTAAATTTCCTACTATGATTATGGATTTCTCTGTTTCTTCTTATGTTGTGTCAAGTTTTGTCTTATATCTTATGATACTTTATCATTAACATTCATATAAATTTAAAATTAATAATTTTCCTAGAGGACAGACCCTTTTGGCCTAATAAAGGGACCCACTTTATCATTTTTATAGTTTTTGGTTTTTTTTTTTTTGCCTTGAAAATCTACCATGCCTGCTATTAAGGTGGCTCCAACTTCTGGCTGGAATTTGCATGACACATTTTTTTCTGTCCTGTTGCTTTAACCTTTTTGTATCATTATGATTTTTCTGTATCTCTAGTATGAAGCTTATAGCTGTGTATTTTTCAAATTCAGTCTGGTATCTTTGTCTTTTAATTAGCACTCATAATCACACTTCATCAAATTTTGGTATTTTGAGATTTAAGTTACATTTTCTTTGTGCTTCCTGTTCTTACTGTCTGATAAGTATCTTTTACTCTCTCTTCTGCTGTATATTTTTATATTATTACATTTTTTTTCTTAGACATATCTGATACCTCAAATTTTAACTTTATTCTAAAGTGTGAATATACCAATAAAACTAAATAATATTTTAAATAATTAATATTAATATTAACCAATATTAAATTATTATTTTACATTATTGATATCTCTGAGTATCTAAGCAGTAACAAGACTGATTCTATTTGCAGAAGTGAAAAATGTAGTCACATGTGTTTATTTTTCAATAGATAGTCTCTTCTAATAGTTATTACCACAAAGTATGATCTGCTTATATTAAGAAAGAGACAAAATATTGTTGGGTAATTAACATATTGTATACAGTCCTTACACAACTGATCTGGTTCTCTAGTGCATTTAAAAGTCTTATAGCTCAGAGTATGGATGAAGTATCAGATGAAAATATTTTGCCTAATACTTGGAGCTGCTAGAAAGAAAAAATTGAGTAGTAAATATCATTATAAAAAGTATTAAATTATTTTAATTGAATTAATTGATTTTAATTGAATTAAGTGGTTCATGAATATGTAGCCTGATACACCTTACAAATATCACTGTCAAGTTTTTAAAAATTATATTATTTAAATTTTTTATTTCTCAGTTTCCTTGAAATTTTGTTGATTCTACCATTTACTGAAACATGCATGTTGAATTCTTTTACTATGATTTTGGATTTTTCTATTTCTTCTTGTATTACTGGCCTCTTTATACTGTCTCTGTTATCAGGTGTATACAATTTTTTAAAAGTACATATTTCTGGGGAACTCAACTTTTTATTTTTATTAAAGAGACCATCTTAATCTTTGGTAAGGTTCTTTGACTTAAATCCTGTTTTGTCTGACATTGACATAACTATAGCAGATTTATTTTGATTAATATATGCATACATATCATTTTTCATCTATTTACTTTCCACCTTTCTGTATCATTGAGCTTTGGTGTGGTGTATCTTATAAATAGTTTATAGTTAGATTGTTTATAAATCCAGTGTGACTTTCTTGTCTGTTCCTAGAACACGGAATCTGTCTATAATTATTAAAACTATTGATATATTGGATTTAAATATTCTGGGGTACTTTCTGTTTTTTCCTGCCTAATCCATTTTTCATTTTTCAATTATGTTGAATCATTATTTTTGTTTATTCCATTTTTTAAATCAATCTTATGTTTTGAAATGTGAGAACTTAAAAAATGTGAATATGCTTAGAAAAATGAAGTGTACCTTCAACTTTCGAAGCATGTATATGAAATAACAGAGAGGCTATACATGCTTTCAGTAAAAACACTCTCATGGTTACATTTAACCTCATAGTCCAGTCTTATTTTTTGATCATTTAAAAAATTGTAGTCATTTGCTTAAGTTGTTATAAAAATGAATGGAAACTTCAGGTGGTACTTAGTATATCTTAATAGTTCAGAGGCTTTACAATGAAAGTTTCATGTTTTAGTGGATTAAAAGCTTCTTTTCTTATAGCTGAGAAAATGGATATCAGCTGAAAATATTTCACCTGAATATAAAGTTTTAACCACAAAAATTCCATCTGAAATTAAGAATCTTGCAAGTTCTAGAAAACTGTTTTTGACAGTTTGACTATGATATGTGTATGTGTGGATCTCATTGAGTGTGCTTTACTTTCGTTTTGTTGAGCTTCTTTATGTGAGGATTAATGTTTTTCATAATATTGGGGAAGTTAATGATCATTGTTTCTTCACAAATTCTTTCTCTCCTTTTCTCTCCTTTTCCCATTATACATATATTGATACTCTTGTTTCCACTAATCTCTGAGGCTCTGTTCATTTTTCATTCTTTTTTCTTTCTCATCCTCAGACTGTATAATCTCAATTTACCTCTGCTCAGTTTCACTGATTCTCTGCCTTTTTAACCCTTTTGATTCTCTCTTTCCATTTCAGTTATTGTTCTTTAAATTCCAGAATTTTTAAAATTCTTTTAAAAGGTTTCTATCATGTTATTGATATTATCTGATGGTGAGATATAATTTCTGTACTTTCCTTTAATTCTTTAGACATAGTTTCCTTTAGTTATTGGAACATATTTTTAAAAGCTTGTTTAAAATCTTTGTCTAGTAAGTTTAGTGTCTGGGCTTCCTCATTGAGAGTTTCTGTTGACTACTTTTATTCTGTTCTGTGTACTGGCCACTCTCTTGTTTCTTTGCATGTCTCATATATTTTTTTGATTGAAGACTAGCCACTTTAAATATAACATGCAACTATGGAAATCAGATTACTCCTCTTCCCCGGAGTTTGTTTTTTTTATTTATTTGATTGTTTAGTAAGTTTATTGGACTAGACTGTAAAGGCTGTATTCTTCATTGTATGTGGCCACTGAAGTCTCTGCACAGTTAGCTTAGTAGTCAGATAATGATTGGACAGAGATTTTCTTAAGTGTAATGAAATCTCTCTGCCCCTGTTGAGAGGCTTCTGTTATTTTAATGACTCTGTCAATTGTAATAGTTGATTATCTTGGAAATTTAGATGGAAAATCATACTAAGTTTATAGTACAGTGTTGTTAATTATAAGCACAATGTTTTACAGCAGATATCTAGAACATTTTTATCTTGCATACCTGAAACTATACTTACTGAACAGCAACTTTTCATTTCCCCCTTCTTCCAGCGCATGGCAACCACCATTCTACTCTTTGGTTAGGAGTTTGGCTACTTTAATACCTCATATAAGTGGAATCCTGCAGTATTTGTTCTTCTGTGACAGGCTTATTTCACATAACATAATGTTTGAGAGGTTCACCTATGTTGTCACTTATAACAGGATTTCCTTTTTTTTTTTTTTTTTTTTTTGCTGCACCACATGGCATGTGGGATCTGGCATGCGGCATCTTAGTTCCCTGACCAGGGATTGAACCCACGCCCCCTGCAGTGGAAGCACAGAGTCTTAACCAATGGACCGCCAGGGAAGTCCCATGGATATCCTTCTTTTTAAAGAGTGAATAATATTCCATTTTATGTATGTACCACACTTTCTTTACCCATTCACCACTGATGGATGTTTAGGCTGCTTCCCCATCTTGGCTATTGTGAATAACGCTGCAATGAACATGAGAGAACAAATATCTTACTGATCCTGATTTCAGTTCCTCTGGATATTATACGGAAAAGTAGGATTGCTGGATTGTATGGTAGTTATTAATTTTTTGAGGTACCTCTGTACCATTTTCCATAGTGGCTATACCCTTGTACATTCCCACCATCAGTGTACATCCTCACTACCATTTATCTTTCGTTTTTTTGATCATAGCCGTCCAAACAAGTGTGAGGTGATATCTCATTTTGGTTTATTTGCATTTCCCTGATGATTAGTGATGTTGAGCACCTTCTTAAATACCTATTGGTCATTTTTATCTCTTCTCTGGAAAAATATCTATTCAGGTCCTTTTCCCATTTTTTAATCAGGTTGTTTTATTGTTGTTTAGTTTTAGGAGTTTCTTATATATATTTTGGAATTAACCCCTTATTACATATGTGGTTTGCAAATATTTTTCCCATGCCATACATTGACTTTTCACTCTTTTTATCATTTACCTTGCTGTGCAGAGCTTTTTAGTTTGGTTCCACTTGTTGATTTTTGCTTTTGTTGCCTGTATTTTTGATATCATATCCAAGAAATCATTGCCAAGACCAACATCATAAAGCTTTTCTCCTGTGGTTTCTTCTAGGAGTTTTATAGGTTTTGGTTTTACATTTAAGTTTTTAATCCATTTTGAGTTTATTTTTTTGGTACGGGTCCAATTTCATCTTTTTCTTGTGGATTTACAGTTTTCCCAACATCATTTCTTAAAGAGACTATCCTTTCCCCATTGTGTATTATTGGCACCTTAGTCACTGATCAGTTAACTATATGTGCATGAGTTTATTTTTTAGCTATTTTTTTCTATTGGCCTGTGTGTCTGCTGTTATGCCAGTATCAGCTGTTTTAATTACCATAGCTTTGTAATGTGTTTTGAAGTCAGGAAATATGATCAAGATTGTTCTGGCTATTCAGGATACTTACCCTTCCACGTGAATTTTAGGATTGTTTTTCTGTTTCTGTTTTATAAATGCCATTGGGATTTTGATAGGGATTGCATTGAATCTGTAGATCTCTTTGGGTAGAATGGCCATTTTAACAATATTAAGTCTTCTGATCCATAAAAACGAGATGTATTTTCATTTATTTGTGTTTTCTTTATTTCACCAATATTTTTTATATTTTAATGTGCAAGCCTTTCACCTTCGTAGCTAAGCTTATTCCTAAGGATGTTATTCCTTTTGATGCTAATGTAAATGGGATTGTTTCTTAATTTCCTTTTCAGATTGTGCATTGTTAGTGTATGGAAATACCACTGATTTTTGTATGTTGATTTTGAATCCTACAACTTTACTGAATTTGTTTACTACCCCCAAAGTTTTTTGTGGCGTTCGTGTCATCTGTGAATATAGTTTTACTTCTTCCTTTCTGATTTGGATGCCTTTTATATATCTTCATTGCCTAATTGCTCTGGCTAGGACTTCCACTACTGAGTTGATTGGCATGGCAAGAATGGACATTCTTGCCATGCTCTTAATCTCTGAGGAAAAGCTTTTAGTTTTTCACCATTGAGTCTGATGTTAGCTTTGGGCTTTTCCCTTATGGCATCCATTATGTTGAAATTTTCTTCTGTTACTGGTTTGCTGAGTGTTTTTTTTTTTAAAGTAACAAGTTAAGTAAGTTTTTAAATTATTTATTTATTTATTTATTTTATTTATGGCTGTGTTGGGTCTTCGTTTCTGTGCGAGGGCTTTCCCCAGTTGCGGCAAGTGGGGGCCACTCTTCATCATGGTGCGTGGACCTCTCACTATCGCGGCCTCTCTTGTTGCGGAGCACAGGCTCCAGACGCGCAGGCTCAGTAGTTGTGGCTCACGGGCCCAGTTGCTCCGTGGCATGTGGGATCCTCCCAGACCAGGGCTCGAACCCGTGTCCCCTGCATTGGCAGGCAGACTCTCAACCACTGCACCACCAGGGAAGCCCTGCTGAGTGTTTTTATCATGCAAGATTGCAGAATTTTTTTCAAATTTTTTTTTGTATCTGATAATCACATGATTTTTTTTTTGAGGCTGGCTAACACAATGACTATATAACAATTTGCTAATTTTTTATTGAGGTAAAATTGGTATATAACATTATATGTTTCAGGTGTACAACATTGTGATTCAACATCTGTGTTCATTACCAAGTGATAGTTACCAAAAGTCTAGTTACCTGCCATCACCATACACTTGACTCCCTTCAGACATTTCACCCACACCTCATCCCCCTTCCCCTCTGATAACTACCATCTGTTCTCTGTGTCTGTGAAATTACTTTTGTTTTTATTTGTTCATTTGTTTGTTTTAGATTCCACATATCAGTGAAATCATATGATTTTTGTTTATCACCTCTGACATATTTCATTTAACATAGTACCCTCAAGGTCTATATTGTGGCACATAGCAAGATCTCATTCTTTTTTATGGCTGAGTAGTATTCCATTGTCTATATAAACCACATATTCTGTATCCATCTATCCATTGATGGACATTTAGGTTGTTTCCATATCTTTGCTATTGTAAATGGTGCTATGAACATCAGGGTGCATATATCTTTTCATATAGTGATTTTTGTATTCTTCAGATAAACACCCAGAGGTGGAATGGCTGTTTCATATGGTAGTTTTATTTTTAATTTTTTTGAGGAACATCCATACTTTTTCCCATAGTGGCTGTACCAATTTACATTACCACCAATACTGCCCAAGGATTCCCTTTTCTCCATATCCTTACCAGCACTTGTTATTTCTTGTCTTTTAGTAATTGCTATACTAAGAAGTGTGAGGTGGTATCTCATTTTGGTTTTGGTTCGCATTTCCCTCCCGTTTAGTGAAATTGAGCATCTTTTCATGTATCTGTTGGCCATCTATATGTCATCTTTGGAAAAATGTCTATAGAGACCCTCTGTTCATTTCTTAATCATATTGTTTGTTTGTTTTGCTACTGAGTTGAATGAGTTCTTTATATATTTTGGATATTAACCCTTTTCAGATAAGTAATTTGCATATATTTTCTCCCATTCATTAAGTTGCCTTTTCATTTTGTTGATGGTTTTCTTCGCTGTGCAGGGGCTTTTTAGTTTGATGTAGTCCCACTTGTTTATTTTTTGCTTTTGTTGCCTTTGCTTTGGGTTTCAAATCCAAAAAATCTTCACCAAGACTGATGTCAGGGAGCTTACCACCTATCTTTTCTTCTAGGAGCTTTATGTTTTCAGTTTAATGTTCATGTCTTTAGTCTATTTTGAGTTAATTTTTTGTGTATGTTGTAAGAAAGTGGTTCAGTTTCATTTTCTTGCGTGTGTCTGTCCAGTTTTCTCAACACCATTTATTGAAGAAATTGTCCTTTCCCCACAGTATATTCCTGGCTGGTTTATAATAAATTAATTGACTATATATGTGTGGGTTTATTTCTGGGCGCTCTGTTCTGATCCATTGATCTGTGTGTCTGTTTTTATGTCAGTTCCATACTGTTTTCATTACTATTGCTTTTTTAAAAATTTTCTAAAAGTATTTATTTATTTATTTATTTATTTATTTATTTATTGGCTGTGTCGGGTCTTAGTTGCAGCATGCAGGATCTTCATTGAGGCATGCGGTATCTTTCGTTGTGGAGCGTGGGCTTCTTTCTAGTTGTGACATGTGGGTTTTCTCTCTCTGGTTGTGGCACGTGGGTTCCAGGGCACGTGGGCTCTGTAGTTGTGGCACGTGGGCTCCAGAGCACATGGGCTCTGTAGTTGTGGCATGCAGACTCTGTAGTTGAGGTGCGCGAGCTCAGTAGTTGTGGCGTGTGGGCTTAGTTGCCCTGCGGCACGTGGGATCTTAGTTCCCCTACCAGGGATTGAACCCGTGTCTCTTGCATTGGAAGGAGGATTCTTTACCACTGTAGTACCAGGGAGGTCCCCTACTATTGCTTTTCAATACAGTTTGAAATCAGGAAGCAGAATGTGTCCAGCTTTATTCTTTCTCAAGATTGATTTGGCTATAAATAGTCTTTTGTGGTTCCCTACAAATTTTAGGATTGTTTGTTCTATTTCTGTGAATATGCCATTGGAAATTTGATAAGGATTTCATTGAACCTGATGATTGTTTTCAGTAGTATGAATGCTTGAACAATATTAGTTCTTTCATTCATCAGGGCGGAATATCTTTTCATTTATTTGTGTCTTATTCAGTTTCTTTCATCAGTGTCTTATAGTTTTCAGTGTGCAGATATTTCACCTCCTTGGTTAAATTTATTCATAGGTAATTTATTCTTTTTTATGGCTTTTTATTGAAATATAATTGGTTAATATATAACATTAATTTCAGGTATACAACATAATGATTTTTTTAATTTAAATTTTTTTATTGAATTATAGTTGATTTACAATGTTAGTTTCTGGTGTACAGCAAAGTGATTCAGATATATATATATATGTATATGTGTATACACACATACACATATATTCTTTTCTTTTTTAATCTATTTTATTTATTTATTTTTGACTGTGTTGGGTCTTCATTGCTGCGCACGGGCTTTCTCTAGTTGCTGTGAGTGGGGGCTGCTCTTCATTACGGTGCACGGGCTTCTCATTGCGGTGGCTTCTCTTGTTACAGAGCACGGGCTCTAGACGCATGGGCTTCAGTAGTTGCAGCACACAAGCTCGGTAGTTGTGGCTCACAGACTCTAGAGCACAGTTCAGTAGTTGTGGCACGTGGGTTTAGTTACTTCACAGCATGTGGCATCTTCCCAGACCAGGGCTCAAACCCATGTCCCCTGCACTGGCAGGTGGATTCTCAACCACTGCGCCACCAGGGAAGCCCCACACATGTATCCTTTTTCAGATTCTTTTCCATTATAGGTTATTATAAGATACTGAACATAGTTCCTTGTGCTATACAGTTAGCCCTTTTTAATCTATTTTATATATAGTAATGTGTATCTACTAATCCCAAATTCCAAATTTATCTCTCCCTGCCTTTTCTCTTTGTTAACCATAAGTTTGTTTTCCATGTCTGTGAGTCTATTTCTGTTTTATAAATAAGTTCATTTGTATCATTTTAAAAGATTACACAAATAAGTGAGATCATATGATATTTGTCTTTCTCTGTCTGACTTACTTCACTTAGTATGATAATCAGTAGGTCCATCCATGTTGCTACAAATGGCATTATTTCATTCTTTTCTTATGACTAATATTCCATTGTGTGTGTGTGTGTGTGTATACATATATACACACCACCTCTTTATCCATTCTGTCGATGGACATTTAGGTTGCTTCCATGTCTTGGCTATTGTAAATAGTGCTGGTGTGAACATTGGGGTCCATGTATCTTTTTGAATTAGAGTTTTTGTCTCTTCCAGATATATGCCCAGGAGTGTGATTGCTAGATCATATGGTAACTCTATTTTTAGTTTTTCAAGGTACCTGCAGACTGTTCTCCATAGTGGCTTTACCAATTTACATTCCCACCAGCAGTGTAGGAGGGTTCCCTTTTCTCCACACCCTCTCCAGCATTTATTATTTGTAGACTTTTTGATGATGGCCACTTTGACTGATGTGAGGTGATACCTCATTGTAGTTTTGATTTGCATTTCTCTAGTAATTAGCAGTGTTGAATATCTTTTTCTGTGTGTGATGGCCATCTGTATAACTTCTTTGAAGAAATGTCTATTTAGGTCTTCTGCCCTTTTTTGATTAGCTTGTTTGGTTTTTTGATATTAAGCTATATGAGCTGTTTATATATTTTGGAAATTAATCCTGTGTTGCTTGCATCGTTTGCAAATATTTTCTCCCATCCTGTAGGCTGTGTTGTCATTTGGTTTATGGTTTCCTTTACTATGCAAAGACTTTCAAGTTTAATTAGGTCCCATTTGTTTATTTTTGCTTTTATTTCCATTACTGTAGAAGACAGATCCAGAAAAATATTGCTGCAATTTATGTCAAAGAGTGTTCTGCCCATGATTTCCTCTAGGAGTTTTATAAATAGTATCCAGTCTTACATTTAGGTCTCTAACCACATAATGATATTTGTGTATATTGTGAAATGATCACCACAATATGTCTACTTACCATCCATCACCATGCATAGTTAGAAAACTTTTTTTCTTGTGGTGAGGGCTTTAAAGATCTACTCTCTTAGCAAACTTTCAAATATTCAATACAGTATTTTAATTATAGTCATCATGCTGTACATTATGTTGTGGTTTTGATTTGCATTTCTCTAATAATTAGTGATGTTGAGACTCTTTTCATGTACCTTTTGGCCATCTGTATATCTTTTTAGGAAAAATATCTATTCAGATCCTCTGCCCATTTTTTAATCAGATTAGATTTTGTTGTTTTGCTATTGAGCTGTATGAGTTTTTCACATATATTACATATTAACCCCTTATCAGATACATGATTTGCAAATATTTTCTCTCATTTGATAAGTTGCCCTTTTGTTTTGTTGTTGGATTTTTGCTTTGCCAGAGCGTTCCAGTTCGATGTAGTCCTACTTGTTTATATTTGCTTTTTTTGCCTTTGATTTTATTGTCAAACCCCAAAAATCATTTCCAAGACCAATGTCAAGGAGCTTACTGCCTATGTTCTCTTCTAGGAGTTTTATCATTTTAGGTCTTACATCAAGTTTTGAGTTAATTGTGTATGGTGTAAGATGGTAGTCAATTTCATTCTTTTGCACATGGCTTTCCAGTTTTCCCAGCATCATTTATTGAAGAGACTGTCCTTTTCCCATTGTATATTCTTGGTTCCTTTGTCATAAATTAATTGACCATATATGTGTGGGTTTGTTCTAATTTCCCTTTTGGCTTGCTTTTGATTCACTGGTTGTTTAAAAGTGTGTATTTAGATTCCACATCTTTGTGAATTCTCTAGGTTTTTTTGCTATTAATTTCTGTCTTTTTAATATTTATTTATTTATTTGGCTGCCCTGTATCTTAGTTGTGGCACGCAAGATCTTTGTTGCTGCGTGCGAGATCTTTGTTGCGGTATGTGGAACCTTTTTTTTGCGGCATGTGGGATCTTTTTAGTTGTGGCATGTGGGATCTTTTTAGTTGCGGCATGCAGGATCTTTTAGTTGCGGTACACAGGATCTTCATTGTGGCATGTGAGATTTTCGTCACGGCATGCAGACTCTTAGTTGCAGCCTGCGAGATCTAGTTCCCTGACCAGGGATTGAACCCAGGCCCCCTGCATTGGGTGCACTGAATCCTAATCACTGGACCACCAGGGACCTCCCTTTGCTATTAATTTGTGGTGTCATTCCATTGTGGTAGGAAAATATACTTGAAGATTTCAGTCTTCTTAGATTTGTTAAGACTTCTTTTTGACCTAACATGTAATCTATCCTAGAGATGGTTCTGTGTGCACTTGAGAATAATGTGTATTCTGCTGCTGGGTGAAATGTATGTACGTTTGTTGGACTATAGTGGTGTTGAAATCCTCAACAACTTTATAGGGTTGTTTTCCAGAGACTTTTTTTGTTCCTTTTTTGGGGTCATATTTCCCTGTTTCTTGTTGTTCCTTGACACCTGTGTTGCTATCTGCATATTTGAAAAAACTATTTCCTCTCCTTCTCTTTACAGACTGGCTTTCTATTGTTTATTTTCTTGACTGATTTTCTTTATTTATTTGTTATTCAGGTATGATTAACATATAAGACTTCTGTTTCCTTTTTTTTCACCCTTTTACACCCCCCCAGCTTTATTGAGATAGAATCGACATGTAACATTTTGTAAGTTTAAGGAATAAAACATGATAATCATACACACATATATTGCAAAATAATTACCACAATAAGGTTAGTTAACACATCATCTGAAATATTTTTGTGGTAAGAACATTTAAGATCTACTCTTTTAATAACTTTCAAGTATGTAATACACTGTCATTAACTATAGTCACCAGGCTGTACATTAGCTCCTCAGAACTTATTTATCTTATACCTGGAAATGTGTACCCTTTGGCCAATATCTTCCCATTTCCCCCACTTACAAGCCCATGGTAACCACCATTTTACTCTTGGTTTCTGTGAGTTTGGTTTCTATGATGTTAATATGGGCTTGTCATATAGCCTTTATTATGTTGAGGGAAGTTCCTTCTATGCTTAATTTGTTGAGAACTTTTCTTGTAGTGTTCTTATCTGGCTTTGGTATCAGGGTAATGCTGACCTCATAAAATGAATTAGGGAGTGTTTTCTCATCTTCAGTTTTTGGAAAACTTTTTGCAGGGTTGGTATTAATTCTTCTCTAAATGTTTCATAGAATTCACCAGTAAACCATCTAACCCTGGGTTTTTCTTTGATGGGAGGTTTTTATTACTGATTCAGTCTCCTTAGTATTAATTGGTTTGTTCAGATTTTCTGTTTCTCCATGATTCAGTGTTGATAGACTGTATGTTTCTTGGAATTTATCCGTTTCTTCTTGATTATCCAATGTTGGTGTACAGTTTTTATAGTATTCTCTTATCCTTTTTATTTCTGTGGTATCCATTATAATTTCTCCTCTTTGATTTTTTATTTTATTTGCTTGAGTCTTTGTTTTATTATTTCTCAGTTTAAAGGTTTCTCAATTTTGTTTAACTTTAAAAAAAACAGCTCTTACTTTATTGATTTTTGTATTATTCTTCTAGTCTCTATTTCTGCTTTGATATTTATTTCCTTTCTTCTGATAACTTTGAGCTTGGATTTTTTTCTTCTTTTTCTAGTACTTAGTTGTAAAGTTAGGTTGTTTGTTTGAGATCCTTTTTCTAAATATAGATGTTTATTGCTTTAAACTTTCTTCTTAGAACTGCTTTTGATTCATGACCATAAGTTTTGGCATGTTGTTTTTGTTTTCATTTTTTTCAAGATAATTTTTTATTTTATCTCCATTTGTTCTTTGACCCACTGGTTATTTGAGAGTGTATTGTTTGATTTGCTCTTACCTGTGAATTTTCCAGTTTTTCTCCTGTTATTGATTTCTTTTCTGCAACCATTGGGTTCAGAAAACATACTTGGTATGATTTCAGTGTTCTTAAATTTGCTAAGATTTGTTTTGTTACCTATCATATGATCTACTCTGGAGAATGTTCTGTGTGTTCTTGAAAAGCATGTGTATTATGCTGCTGCTATTGGTGGAATGTTTTGTATATGTCTGTTAGAGCTCATTGGTCTAACGTATAGTTCAAATTCAATGTTTCCTTATTGATTTTCTGTCTAGATGATCTATCCATTGTTGAAAGTGGTGTATTGAAGTCCCCTACTTCTACAGAAGTATTTTCTCTTTTTTCCCTTCAGATCTGTTAGTATTGCTTAACATGTTTAGGTGCTCTGATGTTGGGAGCATTTATATTTATTGTTTTATTTTCTTGATGAATTGACCCCTTTATCATCATATAATTACCTTCTTTGTCTCTTGTTACAGTTTTTGACTTAAAGTCTATTTTGTCTGATATGAGTATATCTATACCTGCTCCCTTTTGGTTTCCATGTTGCATAGAATGTCTTCTTCATCTTTTCACTTTGAGCCTATGTGTCCTTAAAGATGAAGTGAGTCTCATGGAGGCAGCATGTAGTTGAATCTTGTTTTTTTATTTATCCACTCATCCACTTTGAACATTTTGATTAGTGAATTTATTCCATTTACATTTAAAATATTTATCGAGAGGTAAGGACTTGCTAATGTGTCTTATTGTTTTCTGGTTATTTTGTATTTCCCATGTTCTTTTCTTCCTCTCTTGCTGTCTCCCTTTGTGAATTAATGATTGTCTGTAGTGGTACACTTTGATTCCCTTTTCTTTATTTTTTATGTATCAGCTGTAGGATTTTGCTTGTCATTTTCATGAGGCTTACATAAAACATATTGTAGGTATAACAATCTTTTTAAACTGATAATGTCTTAGCTTTGATTACATATAGAAATGCTACCCTTCTACTACCCCCCAATATTTTATGTTTTTGATGTAACAGTTTACCTCTTTTTGTATTGTATATCCATTATCAAATTACTGTAACTATACTTATTTTTTATAATTTTGTCATTTAGCTTTCATACTAGAGCTGAGTGATTAACACACCACCATGTTACAGTATTAGAGTTTTCTGAGTTTGCCTATATATCTATCTTTATTAGTGTGTATTATATTTTCATATGTTCATGTGTTACTAATTAGCATTCTTTCATTTCATGTTGAATAACTTTTTTTTAGCATTTCTAATGTAATGCAAGTCTAGTGATGATTGACTTCCTCAGCTTTTGTTTGTCTGTGACAGTCTGTCCTTCAGTTTTGACAGATACCTTTACCAGTTAAAATATTCTTGGTTGCAAGTTTTTTTTTTTTTTCAGAACTTTGAATATATTATCCCACTATCTTCTGGCCCACAAGGCTTCTGCTGTGAAATCCACAGATAGCCTTATGAGGACTCCCTTGTATATGAGGAATTTTTTTTTTCTATTGCTGGTTTTAAAATTCTCTCTTTGTCTTTGATTTTAGACAGTTTTATTATAATGTCTTGGAAATGATCATTTGGGGTTGAAATTTTGGGGTGACTTATTAGGTCATTAACCTGGATGTCCAAATCTCTCTCCAGATGGGAAGTTCTCAAGCATTACTTTTAAATAAGCTTTCTACACCTTCTCCCACTCTTCTCCTGAAATTCCAATAATGCATAGATTCTTTTAATGGTATACCATAGTTCAGGTAGGCTTTCTTCACTTTCTTATTCTTTTGTTGTTGTTGTTTTCCTTTTACTGGATAATTTAAAATAATCCATCTTCTACTTCACAGATTTTTTTCTTTAGCTTGATCCATTCTGATGTTGATGCTCTTTATTACATCTTTCATTTCATTGATTGTATTCTTCAGCTCCAGAATTTCTGTTTGATTCTCTACTATGTTTTCTGTCACTCTGTTAAACTTCTTATTTTGTTCATGTGTTGTTTTCCTGATTTTATTGGATTGTCTGTCTGTGTTTTCTTCTGGCTCACTGAGATTCCTTAAAAATTTTTTTGAATTATCCTTCAAGCTAAGTGTAGATATTCATTTCTTTGGGGTTGGTTACTAGAGAATTATTTGTTTCTTTGATGGCGTCATGTTTCCTTGATTTTTCATGTACCTTGGCATCTTGCTTTCCTGGCTTTGCATTTGAATAAGCAGGCACCTCCTTCAGTCTTTACTTATTGGCTTATATTGGCTTAATGAGAGACATACCTTCATATGTCCAATCTGCTTGATATCCTGGGGCTTTCTCAGGCTTTTTCTAGGGATGTGCCTGCTCCACACTTCTTGTCACATTTTTAGGGAGGGGGAATTCTTAAGATTATATGCCTTCTCTCAGTCCTACAAAGCCAGGCTATGTGCTGACACCCTCCTGTTTGTTTACTTTCCCTAGAGTGGTGCTGAATAATAAAATTTTATGTGCTTCCTCCCAATCTGGCAGAATTGAGGAAGCTTTCTGAACATGCTCACTATCTACAAAGGCTCAATCTTGCTCCCACTGAGTGTACACAAAGTGATCCAGCCATGTGGTGTGTGTGTGTGTGTGTGTGTGTGTGTGTGTGTGAGGTGCACTTAGTGTTGATGGTGCCCACGGCAACATGAGGGTATCCACAGGTGAGGCTTTCCCAGTGGCTTGTGGATGGGCTTCCTGATGATTCCACAAAGTGGTTAGTAGGATTAACATCGCTTTGATGCCTCCAAGAGTCCTGGATGCTGTTCTCCAAGCGCCTCCCTACCTTCTAGTTTTTAAGGACACCTCACCTTTCTGGATAGGGTAAGAAAGAAGTTGGGCTCTTTGGCAGCATTCTGAATAGCTGGGAAAGCCAGTCACTCACTCACATGCTCTCACTTTCTGCCATGGGAGAAATCATAGGCCAAGAAAGTCTCTCTTGGAACTGAGCTTTGCTTCCTTGGAGTGATGCAGTTAAAGAGAAACTAGTCTTCTTATTCTCTTTATTTCATCAAATCTTGGATTTTTGTTGTTGTAGTGGCTCCAACACTGTGCCAGAACTTCTCTGCTGTACTCCCAGACTTCCACAAAGGCACTTTCAT
This sequence comes from Balaenoptera borealis, assembly GCF_965194805.1. Taxonomy (NCBI): domain Eukaryota; kingdom Metazoa; phylum Chordata; class Mammalia; order Artiodactyla; family Balaenopteridae; genus Balaenoptera; species Balaenoptera borealis. Next base: position 168,600,642 of record NC_138866.1, on the reverse strand, counting down.
CTGTGGGTAATTGTAAAAATTAGTGTCCTTTGGGGAGAAGAGGGTAGAAAAGTCTTACTTTGCCATTTTGATGATATCACTCCTCTGTTTTCTTATTGATATTTTGTTTGGATGTTCTATCCATTATTGAAAGTGGGTATTGAAATCCACTGTTATTATGTTGCTGTCTCTTTTTCCAATCAGTTGTCAATGTTTGCTTCATATGTTTGGAGGTTCTGATATTGGGTGCACATATATTTATAAGTGTTATATCTTCTTGATGAATTGGCCCTTTTACTATTATATGATGTCCTTCTTTGTATCTTTTGATAGTTTTTGTTTTAAAGTCTGTTTTGTCTGATACAAGTTTTGTCACTCTTTCTCTCACTTAGCATTTTTATGGAATATCTTTTTCATTACTTCACTTTCAGCCTGTTTATGTCTTTAAACATAAAGTTATTTTCTTATAGATGGCATATAGATGGGTCTTTAAAAAAATTAATTCCATTTTTAAAAATTGGTATCTTTCTGTGTGTGCGTGTGTGTGTGTGTGTGTCAAAAATAGGTATCTTTTGACTGGGGAGTGTATTTTTATTTAAAGTCATTATTGATAGGGAAAGATTTACTCTGATCATTTTGTTAATTTTTTTGGTCTCTTTTTAGCTTTCTGTCTCTCTTTTCCTCTCTTGCTCTTTCCTTTTTGTTTTATTGATTTTTTAAAATTTTCGTTTTCATTATTTTCTTATTTTTTCCTACGTATCTTTTATAGATATTTTCTTTGTGGTTACTATAGGGCTTACATAAAGTATTCTATAGTTATAACAGTCTATTTTATATTGACAACAATTTGATTTCAATTTCACACAATAGCTCTACTGTTTTACTCCCCTCCTTTTAATGTTCTTGTTGTCACAAATTATATCTTTTTTATATTTTGTATTTACTAACATATTTTTATAGTCTATGTTTTGTATACTTTTGTGTTTCTGTTTAGATTCCATTAATTTCAGTTTGAACAACTCTCTCTGGTATTCCTTATAGGGCAGGTCTAGTGGTGATAAGCTCTCAAGCTTTTGTTTATCTGGGAAAGTCTTTATTTTTGCTTTGCTTTTTAAGAATTGTTTTGCTGGATATAGTATTATTAGTTGGCAGGATTTTTTTTTCTTTCAGTACTTTTAAAATATCATCCCACTCCTTTTTTGTCTTCAGGGTTTCTGCTGAGTAATCTGTTGGTAGTATTGTAGGGGTTCCTTGTATGTGAGAAGTCACTTTTCTCTTACTGATTTCAAAATTCTCTCTTTGTTTTAGACTTCTGATGCTTCGATTATAATGTGCCTTGGTGTGAACTTCTTTAGGTTTCCTTTTTGGAGACATTTAGGTTTCTTCAAATGGGGTATCAATTTTATCTCCCAGATTTGGGGAGTTTTAAGCGATTGTTTTCAAATAAACTTTCTGTCCCTTTCTGTCTTCTTCTGAGACTCTGTAATGTGTATACTGGTTTTGTTTTATCATGTCCCATTTGTCCTTTCAGTTCTTTACTTTTTCATTTTTATCTTTTTGCTTTCTATGATAGGATAATTTCAAATGACCTGTCTTCAAGTTTGCTGATTCTTTCTTCTGTTTTATCAAATCTCATATTGAACCCCTCTACTGAATTTTAAATTTCAGTTATTGTATTCTTTAGCTCCAACATTTGTGTGGTGTTTTTTAAAGTATTTTCTCCCTCTTTGTTGAAATACTCATTTTGTTCTTGCAACATTTTACTGAGGTAGTTGAGAGTTTTTATGATGGGCATTTTGAAATCTTTGTCAGGTAATTCATATACATACATTTCTTTAAGATAAGTTTCTGTAGCCTTTTATTGGGCCATGTTTCTTTCTTCTTGTTCCTTGACACTATGTGTTAATGTCTGCACATGTGAAAAATCTACCACCTCTCTACAGACTGGATTCATACAGAGGAAAACCTTCTCCAATCAGCCTGGATAGAGATTCTGGAGACCTGTCACACCAATTGTGTTGATGTGTCTTCTCTGGACTTGTGTATATAAATTCTTAATTAGAAGGGGTTCCCTTTTTTACAGGAGTTCATGATCTCTTGCTCCCTCTGGTGTCTGTCTGCTGTTCTGCAGACCCTGTGGAGCAGCAGCATACCACCCAACTCTTGTTTGTTTGTTGGTTTTGTTTTCAGCAGTCCCCAGGCATGTAGTGTATGTGGAGGCTGGTCAGTGCTCTGAGAGATACAAGACAGATACCAGTCCCTTGGCATAGTTCTTTGAAAAGTCTGAACATTGGACATATATTTGAGTCTTCTCCTTCCTTCCCCAGGGAGAATCTGGGAACTGTTTTCTCAAATGCGTTGTTCTGAGCTGGGGAGAGGAGCTTTGACTTTTGAGTGCATACTAGTCTAAACTGTCATCTTTGTTCTTAGTGGTCCCTAAACAACTAGAATATGCTGGGTCCCATTAGTACATCAAGACAGGCAATACAGAAGCTAGGGCCTCAGGCATCTCCCTGAAAAGCTGAAATGTGGGTGAATGTTCCAATTCTTTCCCTCCCCAGGAAGAAGCTGGGATTGGGGTGGGGGTGTTGCCTGCTTGTATACTAGCTCATATTGAGTGTATACTCATTGAGTGTATACTAGCTCATATTATCACCTTTGTTCTCAGCAGCTCCCAACCTTGGGCCCTTTCCTCTCAGTGTTGAGATTCAAGCCAGACAGAAACCAGTCCCACAGTAGCCCCCCAAAAGTCTGAACTTTGGACACATGTTTCAGTCCTTTTCTTCACTTCCCAGGGGCAAGCTGGGAGCTGACATTTTCCTCCTGATTAGTGGTGCTGTGATAGGAGGAAGGATTATTGCTAGAGGGTGTCACAAATTTACTTTCTGGCTTCTGTGTTGCTGGTTCATCTTCACCCATTGTGCAGGAACCTCTCACCTGGTTTCTGCATTTCTCACAAAGAGAATTGGTTCTTGTATTGTTGTTGAATTGGTATCTCCATGGGGAGGAGAGTCTAGGGTTTTCTGTTCTGCCATCTTCCTGATGTCACCCTCTTGACTTCTTAACTTAGATGTGGCCATGTGATTTTCTTAGGTCAGTGAAGCATGAATCGGTCATGTGTGGAAGCATTAGGGGCCAGTGTGTGCTTCCCTTCATTCTCTCTTTTCCTTTGCTGCTGTGGCTAGGAATGTTGCAGATAGTAAGATTTATATCAGCCCTAGTTCTAAAGTGATAATGTTGAGCAGAACCTCTAGGTAAACTTTAATGAACATGGAGTAGGAAATAGATCTTTGTATTTAAGCCACTGGAATTTTACAGTTGTTTGTTACTTCAACATAATCTCACCTATCTCAGTTTATACAGTTTGCAATGATACAATCATAAATGATATGGCCGATTTTTTGTTCTGCTCTTCTTTAGTTTGGGCATCAGGGTACTGTTAGCATTGTAAAATGAAATGGAGAAAAATGTGTCTTTTTCTAAATTTTCTATAGTTTATATAGCATAGATATTCTGTAATCCTTGATGGTTTCATAGACATTTCCCCTAAAACTCTTTAGCCTTATGACATTTTTAGCAGTAGATTTTCAGTATTTTCCCCTGAGGATATTAGTCTATTCAAGTTCTTTTGCATTTCATTAAATATATTTGGTAATACATATTTTGTTAGAATGTTATTTACTTTGTCTAGACATATCATTTTTGATACAAAGATATATAAAATATTGTCTTATAATTTTAAAATATCTTCTATTTTCTATAGTTATATTCTTTTTGTATTTCTTGTATTCACTAGAAGAAGTAAAAGTAGTAGTTTAGAGCTCAGGCTCTGGAGCTGAACTTCTTGGGTATGAATTCAAGCTCAGCCAGTTATTAATCATATAACTTTGGTTAAACTAATTACCTTCTCTGTCCCTCAGTTTTCTCATGTACAGATGAAGGAATAATACTTTGTGCTTCAAAGAATCATTTTGATAATTAAGACATAAACTTGAGAACTTAAAGTGGTCCCAGACAGACATTTTCACAAGTTTCTGATGGAATCCAACGCAGTTCCTTCCCTTTTTAAAAATTTAGCTTTTTACAGAACAATAACAACACTAATAACAATAGTACTGTGTTATTGACAGGCTTCTAATGCTTCTTCAAATCCCAGAGCAATCGTTCTCCTGAAATCAGAGTAGACAGAAATCATGAATTCTAATTCTAACTGGTGAAAAGTGGACTGTGCCCTTGACACTCTCTTCTTTTAAACTTCTAATTAAATTACTTTGTATGATTTTATAACTCATACTATTCTTCTTTTTTTAGTTCTAAGATTATCCTAGCATTAGCAAGTAGGAATTTATCTAAGATAATTACTATGGCTTTATGACATGACCCTAGTACTAGTAGTCATTGAGAAATTCCCTACTGTTTAGTATGACAAGATGTCCCATGCTGTCTTGCACATTTCCTGTCTTGCACATTTCCTGTCTCATAGCTGGAATCAACTGTTTTTCCTAGGAACCTTGATTTTTTTAAATGGGAAATGTTATTAGAAACCAAGATCTGAAAACTGATTGTGCCCATTGGTACTGGGGTAGCTTTGAGGTACATTGAGCAGTCAGACTAGAAAATACAAATACACGTGTGTGTATATATGTGTATATATATATATATTTATACACACATACATATGCATATTCGTACATACGTATACCTACAAACACACACATGTGCGTATGTGCGTGCATATATATACATAGACATATTTAGAAATTATGAGTTTCTTACAGATACTTTCAATTCTAATCTATCCCCTCAAGGCTTGTTCTTCTTGCCTTCTTCCACTTCCTGTGTGCATGTCCCTTCTTTCATAGTGTAAATCCTGACTTCACACAACATCAGCCTATTTACTTGTTTGCTCAATCCTGTAAAACTCTAAAATTGTTTTAGAACTGACTGATTAGCTTATACCATTAGAAAAACAAACCATGTAAAATATTTCATGATTTTATTTCTCTTACCCAAGATTGAGAATGTAGTACTGTATTCATGAGTTAGTTGGATTAGTGCCTTTTTTATTTAAGTTCAGTTGATTTATTTCTTAAGTTGCTTTCATGTTTAGTGCACTCGTCATATCCTTGTTAATATAATTTCTTGGAATATCTAGAATATCAACCTACTTTCAAAAGAGACCGAGAGAGAGGGAGAGGGAGAGGGAGGGACGGAGAGAGAGAGAGAGAGAGATCATCTTTTCCTGAATCCCTTCCCCTACATTCCCCAGTTTACCCCTTCTGTTGCAAGTAACCATCTATTATATCATTTTCTAGTTTATTATTTCTGTATTTCATTTTGTAAATGTAAATGTCTCTATTTTTCTTAATTTTCCCCCTTCCCCTTCTTTCTTACCTCAGAGGTAATATGCTAGGTATCTGCTTTTTCACTTTTATTTTTCACTTAACATTCTTTCTTGGAAATTCTTTCATGTCAGTTTCTGGAGAACTTTTTCATTCATTTTTACAGCTGTATATTTATAGTTTATAGTATATTTCTTAGGTTATTCAAGCGATAGTCTGTGAATATTTAGGTGGTTTTGAATATTATGCAATTACAAATGATGCTCTGATAAGTAACCTTGTGCATATGTGTCTTCATTGTTTGGCCTATGATTGTAACCTAAAGTATAAATAACCCAAGAAAACTAGAGACTAATAGAAATATATTCAAAACACTCATTAAAACTTTTCTCACAATTTTCATGTCATATCTAGCATTATGGTAATTTATTTTTAACTTTATCAAAATGAAAGAAAATTCTGCTGTACACTTGTATAAAGTTGAAGTTTAGGTATTTCACAATAGATATATTTTTTCTATTCAGTGGACTAAATGCATTTCTTGATGTAGGTTATGATGAAGCATCAGATGAAAAGCTTATGCTTAACCATAAGGATTCAGTGTCAAAAACCCAAACACAAGTAAAGAAACAAAGAACTCGCAAAAGGGAAAGACTCTCTAGTAAGTACAATAATCATAAATAACTTCATATTATTTTAAATTAAACTCATCAGAAGATCTTTTTTCTTTGCTTCCTGAAGATATGTCTCAGCATATATTTTGCAGAAATTTTGCATGTTGATTTAAAGTATGAATACCCTAAGACAACTAGAGAGCAAAACTGAAATTATTGATACAATTTGGTTAGAATTTCTGATCATAAGACTGTTTCATTCTCAATAACCATTAAGGGCAATAATAGGTCAATAGTTGTCTCACTAAGGCTGTGTACCTTTCAGCCAACCTGGGAAATTTCTGCTCCAAAAGATCAGTGGGTGCCTCTGACCTATGTCAGTGTCTTTTTGCTATAGGCTTCAATGGGTGAAAAGAGGTCAGTAACTTAAAAACCAAATGGGGATCAGATGGGTCCGAGGGAAGGCAGCTTGAATGGCCTATTGGAAGTCCTCCAGAGCATCCTGTTGGTTGGGTCTCCACTCAGAGGTAATAACCTTTATGCTAACCCCACAGATATGTACCATCAAACCCCTGTGGGCAGAATGCAAATGTGTTAGTAGTCAAAGAGTCCCATCAGTATTCAGACTTTTTTTTTTATAATTTGGGGAAGGGAGGACCAAAAGATATGCAAACATCTCCTCTGGAGTAAGATTTTTATCTGCTACCCTGGAATTTCACTTGGATCCTAATTCCTTGTCTATATTAATGACCCAGCCATGTTGCCCCATGTGGATCAACAGGGTGTGCAGTCCTGTGGGATGGTGCCTTTGCCTGGGCCCACCAGAAGGATATCATCAATATAGTAGAAAACTATTATTCCCTCTGTGAGTGGGACTTTTTCTAAGTCATGCTCTATCCATTGAAGATAAGCAGATGGGGAATTTAGGGAGCCCTGTGGAAGGACATTAGTGGCATATTTCAATTAATTCTACGTAAAGGTAAACTGATCCTGGACATTTGGATGAAGAAGGATGCTGAAAAGAGAGTTCAAGTTGTTGGTTGCTGTATACCGAGTTCCTTCACCTTGGGCAATAGCTTCTATGACAGTCACAATGCCAGTGCCAGGTTGGTACTAACACTGTGCAGCCTTAATCACTTAGTCTGTAGGCACCTGACGTTTTGTGCACAGGCCTATTAAATGGAGAAATAGTCTATGGAATTCGTTGGCTTCTTTAAGCTCAGCAACAAGGGCAGTTATTTCTTTTTTACACCCAGGGAGTCAGTATTGTTTTTGGTAGATAGGGGCACTAGGTTCTGGTAGTTGGGTCGCTCAGGATCTTCCACCTGCCCCATTAAAATATCCTAACTGCAGCAAATCCCATCACAACATGAGAGTGAATGTGAGTGGTGGGTCACGTAAATAATACATCTATACCGACAATATATTCAGTAGTAGAGGCCGTAACAATGCACTGTACGGTAGTGTGGCCTGGAAAAGGTTTCTGTTTGTGGTGGTGGCCCCAAACCAGAAAGCATTATCTGTTTTCCCCTCATCCTGGTGCCAGGGCTTGTGGGGATTACAGTTGTCAGTGTACCGCCATCCAAAAGGCCCAAGAAATGTAATTCTCGCCTGCCTGCAATTTGTACTGGAATAGGCCCTCATATATCTTCACTGGGGATGTAGGTACCTTGGTATAACCCTATCTTGTTTTTTATTTTTGAAAACTGTGATCAGCGTAAGTGTATGTGGAGTTCTTTGATCCATCTCAGAATTTACTGATAAAGGTAGTGAGAATAGCACTTGCATTATTCATAGCGGCCACCACAAAGTGGACCGTAGTGGGGCTACATGTTGGGTCCTCATGGCCCGTCATCTAACAATGAGTACCTTGGTGGAGAGCATTAATTTACTGCTTTGAGACCCCACTGTATGGTAATCAGGCCCATAGATTTTTAGGTAAGGTCATTGCCCATAACATCCAGTAGAGGGAGCATTATTACCATTTTTACATCACTTTTTCTTTCTGGGCAGCAATTTCTGCATGCCTGAAAATTTGCCAATTAAGATCTGACTGTATCACAACTGACTGACACAACTTATGAGGAAATTTGATTGAGCTTGATAACCAATAGGATTCACAAAAGTGAACTTAGAAATCTGAGTCTGGTAAGACCCAAGTCTAAGTTCTCTCCAGGTCACTGGGCAAAGTGATTCCAAAGTCCTATACATTCTTTTATATTAAAGGCATGAGTCTCGGTGTCAGGGCTTAGAACTAACAATAGTCATAGAGTATAACTCAGCTTTCAGGGTCTCTGATGACTTTTAGGTCTGTCTCTGGAGAACCATAACCATTAGCTAGGGAATTGTTTCCCTAGCTCTCTTAAGAGTCCCTCTGTTAGATCTCTAATTTGACTCAGCAGTGGAACTTGACCAGAGTTTGGAGGCTAAAGTGAAGGTCCAATGTTCCCTTCAAACTGAAAGTCTTATTTAACAATTTGTGAGAACTTTCTAAGAGTGCTCTGTGGCCTCCACCAGCACTTTCTGAGACTCACTGGCTAAGTGTCCCATTGGATCCTCACACTCTTGCAGTTGATCCATTTGCTCAGTCTAAGAGTGGCCCAAATCTTCTCTAACCCCTCCTAAAAGTGCTTTGTAGGATCTACAGGGATTTTACTTTTTCAGAAAAGCATTATGTTGATCACTTTGCTCACTGTACCAGTTTCTCAGAGAGCTAGAGAGCTGCCGGTTGTCAAGTTGGCCAATTAAGATAACAAACTAAACAAAATAAAATTCGGCCTTTTTTCACTTACTCTGATAGTGTAAGCAAGAATCTAAACAGAAAAGGGCTGAAGCTCTACCAGTCTTCCATTTTCCCCACAGAACAGCACTGGGCAAGGGTCAGGTGTATCATTATAGATAGGAGAGAGTGGGGGCAACATCTCACTGCCCCAAACAAAAGGCTCCTGCTGTTTTAAGGACGCTGGGCCCAGGGGAAGAATGAGGAGGCAGAGTTTGGAGCAGATAAGTACTTTACACCGAATCAGACTGAGAACAGTGTCTTCCAGGTCTGTCTTTAAGGTGGCGTAGGTAGAGGCATCTGAACAGTACCGGTTCAGTACATCTGAACCTCTGAATGGAGGTTCCTAGGCCAGAATGCAGATAAATTTAAGATCATGGTCATCTAGAAGTGCAGGTTAAGGGTCAGCCTGACTGCAGCTACTTCTAGTGCCTGCAGTGTATACATCAAGTCAGTGTGGGGTTGGAAGCTTTCCCCTATAAGAATTGCCAGGTAGGTGTGTAATTGCTTATGGGGCTGAAAGATCATATACAGGGTTTTGACTTGCAATTGGAACCTCAGTGTATGTATACACACACACACACACACACACACACACACACACACACACACACTCACACATTCATACGTACCTATACCTACATACACGTAAAAGAACATATATATGCATATACACATACATAGGCATATTTAGAAATTATGAGTTCTTACACGCACCTTCAATTCCAGTTTATACCCTTAGGGCTTGTTTTTGCCTTCCTTCGTTTTATATGTGGATGTCCTTCCACAGTGAGAATCCTGACTTTGAGCAACATCAACACATTTATATATATTCACTCCATCCTATAATACTTCTAAAATTGTTTCACGGTCACTTAGCTGATACCACTAGGGAAAAAACCGACTAAAATTTTTGTGATTTTTTTTTTTTTTTGCGTCCCAATCTCTTGCCTAAGACTGAGAGTATATGTCAAATACTGTTGATGAACTACTTGGATTTGTGCTTATTTTTTCCTGCAGTAGGTTCATTAAGGTTGTTTCCAATGTTAGTCTTTTTATTTTTTACTTTAGTTTTATTTTTGGAATATGTAAAACATGAACCTTTTCTAAAAGTGATAAATATGCAAAAAATATATAAAAGCATCATTCCTTTCTTATTCCTTCCCTACATTCCTTAGTCCTCACCCTCCTTTAGTAGGTATCCAACTAAATTGTTTTTTGGTTTGTCTTTTCTGTGTTTCATTGAAAATATAACTTTTTTTCCTCTTTATGTATTTCTTTCTTATGTCCCTTTCTTTCACAAAAGGTGAAAAAGATAGCATGCTAGATGTTCTTTATTTCAGTTTTTTTTTTCATTTAATGTTGCCTCCTAGAAATCCCTCCAATTCGTTTTATAGAGATCTTTTGCATTTCTTTTACAGCAGTAGGTACACTTGTTTATACTACATCATATACCATAATTTATACTTTACCGTAGTTTATAATATATACTTTAATTTATTCAACCAATCTTCTATGCGTATATATTTTGCTGGTTTTAGCTATTTTGCAATTACACATAATACTGTAATGAAAAACTTGTACTTACACATTTTCTTTTTTTTTTTTTTAAGAAGTCAACATAGGTTTGTTTTTTTTTAACATCTTTATTGGCATATAATTGCTTTACAATGGTGTCTTAGTTTCTGCTTTACAACAAAGTGAATCAGCTATACATATACATATATCCCCATATCCCCTCCCTCTTGCGTCTCCCTCCCACCCTCCCTATCCCACCCCTCTAGGTGGTCACAAAGCACTGAGCTGATCTCCCTGTGCTATGCGGCTGCTTCCCACTAGCTATCTATTTTACATGTGGTAGTATATACACATTTTCATTGTTTGGCCTATAAATATGTATTTACCTAAAGTATAAATAACACAAGAAAACTAGAGACTAATATAAAACATATTTGATGCCTAGGAATATTTATGAAACACTGAGACCGTTTCAACATACATCTATCAAAAATGATCTCACAATTTTCATGTGGATCTAGCATTGTGGCAATTTACTTAAAACTTTATAAAAATGAGAGAAGATGCTGCTGCATAATTATTATAAATTTGAAATTAGAGATTTCACAATAAATCTATTTTCCCATTTAAGTGGAGTAAATGTATCTCTTTTTGTAGCTCATGATATAGTACCAGATAAAAAGCTTATGCATGAGAATCAAGGTTCAGTGTCAAAAATCCAACAGCAAGTAAAGAAAGAAAGAAATCTCAGAAGGGAAGGACACACTAGTAAGTATGATAATTATAATTTTTAAATATTTTAAATTAAACTCATCAAATGATCTTTTTTGTTTGGTTCATGAATATGTATTTGGGCATATATTTTATTTTATTTTTTAAATTAAATTAAGTCAATTTATTTATTTTTAATTTTTTGGCCTCGCTGCGTGGCATGTGGGCTCTTAGTTCCCCAACCAGGGATCAAACCCGTGCCCCCTGCGGTGGAAGTGCAGAGTCTTAACCACCGGACCAGCAGGGAAGTCCGGGGCATATATTTCATAGAAAATTTCCACTTTGACCTAAAGTGTTAATACCCTAAGATAATTAGAGAACAGAAACAAAAGTATTGATACCTTTTGATTGGGATTTCTAGTACTAAGATTATTTTAAGGCCTTGGGTTATGTACTCAGTATGATTCAATAACAGACAATCAACTGACTCTTAAAGGGTGTACACTTCTGAGCTCTCTCCAGGAGATTTGGGTCCATAAGTTCAGCAGTTGACTCTGACCTGTCTGTGGCAGTGTCCTTTAGTCATAGCCTATAGTTGGTGATCAAAGAGGTGCTGAGACCTATAACTCAAACAGAAAATGTGGATCACAGGGACCAAGGGGAAAGGTCAAATTCAATGTCATGAGATTTTTCCATATGTTTTCTTCAAGAAATTTTATAGTTTTAGGTCTTAAGTTTCAGTCTTTAACCCATTTTGAATTAATTTTTATGTATGATGTAAGGTAAACATCCAACTTTATTGTTTTACATGTAGATATCAGTTTATTCAACTATTTCTTGGAGACAGTGTTCTTTCCCCTTTGATTGGTCTTGACACCCTTATTAAAGGTCATAAACTATACGTGTGAGGGTCTATTTCTAAGCTCTTTAATCTATTCCATTGGTCTATATGTCTGTCTTTATGCCCCTACCACACTATTTTGATTACTTGTGCTTTGTAATAAGTTTTGAAATTAGTAAATGCTAGACCTATAAATTTGTTACTCTTTTTCAAGATTTTTTGGCTATTTGGGATCCTTTGAGATCCTGTATCAATTTTAGCATGGATTTTTCTATTTCTTCTGCAAAAAATGCACTTGGATTTTTATAGGGATTACACTGAATCTGTAGATTGCTTTGGGTAGTACTGAGACCTTAACTATATTAAGTTTTCAAATCCAGGAACATGGGATGTTTTTCCATTTATTTGTCTCTTTGTTAATTTCTTTCAGCAGTGTTTTTTTAAATTAATTTTTATTGGAGTATAGTTGCTTTACAATGTTGTATTAGTTTCTACTCTACAGAAAAGTGAATCAGCTATACGTATACATATATCCCCTCCTTTTTGGATTTCCTTCTCATTTAGGTCACCACAGTGCATTTAGTAGCGTTCCCTGTACTATACAGTAGGTTCTCCTTAGTTACCTATTTTATACATAGTATCAATAGTGTATATATGTCAATCCCAATCTCCCAATTCATCCCATCCCCTACCTTTCCCCCTTGGTATCCATACGTTTGTTCTCGAGTCTGTGTCTCTGTGTCTGCTTTGCAAATAAGATCGTCTATACCATTTTTCTAGATTCCACATATATGCGTTAATATACGATATTTGTTTTTCTCTTTCTGGCTTCACTTCCATGTTCTGGCTATCGTCAGTAGTGCTGCAGTGAACATTGGGGTGCATATAGCTTTTTGAATTATGTTTTTCTCTGGGTATATGCCCAGTAGTGGGATTGCTGGGTCATATGGTAGTTATATTTTTAGACTTTTAAGGAACCTCCATACTGTTCTCCATCATGGCTGTATCAATTTATATTCCCACCAGCAATGCAAGAGGGTTCCCTTTTCTCCACACCCTCTCCAGCATTTATTGTTTGTAGATTTTTTGATGATGGCCATTCTGACCAATGTGAGGTTGATACCTCATTTTAGTTTTGATTTGCATTTCTCTAATAATTAGTGATTTTGAGCATCTTTTCATTTGTTTGTTGGCCATCTGTATGTCTTCTTTGGAGAAATGTCTATTTAGGTCTCCATTTTTTGATTGGGTCGTTTTTTTGATATTGAGCTGCATAAGCTGTTTGTATATTTTGGAGATTAATCCTTTGTCAGTTGCTTTGTTTACAAATATTTTTTCCCATTCTGAGTGTTGTCTTTTCGTCTTGTTTATGGATTCCTTTGCTGTGCAAAGGTTTTAAGTTTAATTAGGTCCCATTTGCTTATTTTTGTTTTTATTTCCATTTCTCTAGGAGGTGGGTCAAAAAAGATCTCACTATGATTTACGTCAGAGTGTTCTGCCTATGTTTTCCTCTAAGAGTTTTATAGTGTATGGCCTTACATTTAGGTCTTTAATCCATTTTTAGTTTATTTTTGTGTTATGGTGTTAGGGAGTGTTCTAATTACATTCTTTCACATGTAGCTGTCCGTTTTCCCGGCACGACTTATTGAAGAGGCTGTCTTTTCTCCATTGTATATTCTTGCCTCCTTTGTCATAGGTTAGGTGACCACAGGTGCGTGGGTTTATCTCTGGGCTTTCTATCCTATTTCATTGATCTATATTTATGTTTCTGTGCCAGTACCATGCTGTCTTGATTATGGTGGCTTTGTAGTATAGTCTGAAGACAGGGAGCCTGATTTCTCTGGCTCCGTTTTATTTTATTTTTATTTTTTTACTGTTTCTTTTTTTTTCTGGGTCTGTTTTTCTTTCTCAAGATTGCTTTGGCTATTTGGGGTCTTTTGTGTTTCCATACAAATTGCAAAAATTTTGTTCTAGTTCTGTGAAAAATGCCATTGGTAATTTGATAGGGATTGCATTGAATCTGTAGATTGCTTTGTGTAGTATAGTCATTTTCACATTATTGATTCTTCTAATCCAAGAACATGGTATATCTCTCCATCTGTATCGTCTTTGATTTCTTTCATCAGTACTTTATAGTTTTGTGTGCACAGGTCTTTTGCCTCCTTAGGTAGGTTTATTTAGCAGTGTTTTATAGTTTTCAGTGTACATGCCTTTTGCCTCCTTGGTTAAGTTTATTCCTACATATTTTATTATTTTTGATGAATTGTTTTCATAGTTTACTTTTCATATTGTACATTAATAGTTTATAAAAATGTAACTGATTTTTACATGTGGATTTTGTATGCTGAAACTTTGCTGAATTCATTTATTAATTCTCATGGGTTTTTTTTGTGCGTGTATGCATGTGTGAATCTTTAGGGTTTTCTATGTATAAGGACATTTTATCTATGAACAGATAATTTTACTTCTTCCTTTCTAATTTTTATATCTTGTATTTCTTTTTTTGCCCAGTTGCTGTTGTTAGGATTTCTAGTACTATATTGAACAGAAGTGGTGAGAGTGGGCATCCTTGCCTTATTTTTGATCTCAAAGGAAGTTTTTAGTTTTTCACCATTGAGTATGATGTTAGGTGTGGACTTTGCATATATAGTCTTTATTATATGTGGGTATTTTTCTTTTAATCTTAGTTTGTTGAATGTTTTGTTTAATCATAAAAGGATGTTTAATTTTGTTAAATGCTTTTTCTGTATCAGTTGAGATGGTCATGTGTGGGTTTTTTTTTTTTTTCCTTCATGCTATTAATGTGATGTGTCACATTAATTGATTTTCATGTATTAATAAATCAACCTTGCATTCCAGGAATAAATCCCACTTGGATTTGGTATTTAATCCTTTTAATGAGCTCTTGAATTCTGTTTGCTAATATATTGTTGAGTTTTGCATCTGTGTTCATCAGGGATACTGGCCTGTGATTTTCCTTTCATATAATCCCTTTGTCTGACTTTGGTATCAGGTTAATACTGGCTTCATAGAATGAGTTTAAAAGTTTTCCTATTCATTTTTTTGGATGAGTTTGATGAGGACTAATGTTAATTTTGTTGTTGTTGTTAATGTTTGGTAGCATTCTGCAGTGAAGCTGTCTGGTCCTGGGTTTCTACCTGTCAGGAGGTTTTTGATTACTGATTTAATCTGCTAGTTACCGTTCTTTCAGATATTCTGTATATTCATGATTCATTTAGTAGGTTGTGTTTCTTAGAATTCATCCATTTTTTTCTAGGTATTTCAGTTAGTTGGCATACAGTTGTTCATAATGTTCTCTTATAATAATTTTTATTCCTGTGGCATTGATTGTAATGCCTCTTCTTTCATTTCATATTTAATTAGTTGAGTCTTTTCCCTTTTTCTTAGCTAATCTAACTAAATGTTTTCAATTTCATTGGTCTTTTCAAAAAACCAACTCCTGGTTTTATTCACTTTCTTTATTGTTTTTCTCTTCTCTGTTTCACTTACCTCTACTCTAATCTTTATTATTTCCTTCCTTCTGCTAGCTTTGGATATAGTTTTATCTTCTTTTTCTAGCTCCTTGAGTTGTAAAGTTAGGTTGTTTATTTGAGATCTTTCTTCTTTTAATGTAAGCATTCATAGCTATAAATTTCCCTCTTAGCACTGCTTTCATTGCATTGCATATATTTTGTTATGTTGTGTTTTCATTTTCATTTGTCTCAAGATAATTTCTAATTTCTCTCGCAATTTCTACTTTGACCCATTGGTTTTTTTGAGAATATATTTTTATATTTCCCATGTATTTGTGGATTTTCAAGTGTTTCTGCTACTATTAATTTCTAGTTTCTTTTCATTGTGATCAGAAAAGTTATTTTGCATAATATCAGTATCCTGGAGAATGTTCCATGTGTACTTGAGAAAAATGTATTCTGATGTTGTTAGGTGGAGTTTTTTTTGCATATATCTATAATGTCCAATTGGGCTATAGTGTTGTTCAAATCCTCTAATTTTCTTATTGATCTTTTTTCTGCTTGTTCTTTCCATTATTGAAAATGAGGTATTGAAGTCTCCTACAATTTTTGTGTTATGGTCTATTTTTCCATTCAATCTGGTTAATGTTTTCTTCATGTATTTAGGAGTTCTCATGTCTGATGAATATATGTTTATATATGTAAACACTATAATGTTTATATTTATATTTATAATGTTGCACATTCCTGGAGAATTGACCTTTTTATTATTATATAATGTCTTACTTTGTCTCTTTAACAGGTTTTGACTAAAGTCTCTTCTGTCTGATATTATAGTATAGCCATCACTATTCTCTTTTGGTTACCATTTGCATGGAGTATCTGTTCCCATCCTTTCACTTTCAGTCTATATATGTCCTTAGACCTAAGTGAATCTCTTGTAGACAGCATTATAGGTGGATCTTATTTTTTATACGTTCAGCTACTCTGTGTCCAGGGAGTTTAACCCACTTACATTGGTAGGTTATGTGTTTCTAAGAATTTATCCATTTCTCTAGGTTATCCAATTAGTTGGCATACAGTTGGATAGGAAAGGACTTACTTTTGACATTTTGTTAATTATTTCCTGTATGTCTCATTATTTTTTGCTCCTCATTTCCTATTTTACTTTATTCCTTTGTCTTTCATTGATTTTTTTTTTGGTAGTGACATGCTTTAATTCTCTTCTCATTTCCTTTTGTGTATTAGTCTTCTCAGGCTGCCATAACTGAAAGCCATAGACAGGGTCACTTAAAAAACAAAAAACAGAAAATTATTTATTACAGTTCTGTAGGTGAAGTCCAAAATCTAGGTGCCAGTAAGTTAGATTTCATTCTGAGATGTCTTTTCTTGGCTCATAAGTGTCCACCATCTATTGTGTATCCACATGACCTCTTCTTTGTGTGCAAATGGAGAGAGAGAGATAGAGAATGAAAGCTCTGGTGTCTCTTTTTATTAGGGCAATAATCACATCAGATCAGGGTCTTACCCTTATGATATCATTTAACCTTAATTACTTCCCTCCCCCCATCTCCAAAACCATCACATTGGAGGTTAGGGTTTCAACATATGAATTTTGGGGGATATAAACATGTATCCATAACATGAATAGTCTATAAATGTTTTCATTATGGTTACAATAATCTATTTTATACTGGTAACAAGTTAACTTCAAACACATACATACTTCAGTCACTAAACTGTACTCCTTTAAAGCTCTTTCCCCTCACTTTATTTATTGGTGTCACAAATTACATCTTTGTATATTGTGTGCCCATTAACATAGATTTATAGTTATTTTATGCTTTTTCTCCTAATTCTATATAAGAATTAAAAGGGAAGTTATGCATCAAAATTTCAGTAATATAGGTTTCTACATTTGTCCATATATTTACCTTAACCAAAACCTTTATATTATCATACAGCTTCATGATGCCATCTAATATCCTTCCATTTCAACTTGAAAGACTTCCTTTAGTATTTCTAGTAGAGTAGGTCTAGTGGTATGAACTCCATCAGCTTTTGTTTATCTGTGAAAGTCTTAATTTCCCCTTCAGTTTTGAAGGACAGTTTTGCCAAATGTCATATGCTTGGTTGACAGTTTTTTTCTTTTGGCAGTCTGAAAGTATCATCCCACTGTCTTATGACCTGCAAGGTTTCTGAGAATTTCATTTATAATCTTATAGAGGCTCCCTTGCACATAACAAATTGTATTTCTCTTGCCTCTTTTAAGATTTTCTCTTTTTCCTTGACTTCTGACAGTTTGACTACATTGTGTTTCGGTGTTGGTCTCTTTGGGTTTTTCCTGTTTGGAGTTTATAAAGCTTATTGAATTTGTATATCCATTTCTTTTTTAAATTTGGTAAGTTTTGTCATTTCTTCAAATAAACTCTCTGCTCCCTTTTTTCTCTCTTCTCTTCTGGGACTTTCATAATGCATACCTTGGTCCACTTGATAGGATCCCATAAATCCTTCATGCTCTCTACACTTTTCTTAATTCTGTTTTCTTTTTGCTCCTCAGATACAATGATTTCACATGACCTGCCTCCCAGTTTGCTGATTTTTTTTTCTGCCTGATCAAGTCTGATGATTAACCCCTTTAGTGAATTTTTCAATTCAGTTATTATATTGCTCAGCACCAGAGTTGTTTTTCTTTTAGTTTCTATATCTTTGTTGATATTCTAATTTTGTTCATGCTTCATTTTCCTGATTTCATTTAGTTTATATTTCTTTCAGCTCATTGAGAATCTTTAAGACAGTTGTTAAAATTCCTTGTGAGGTAATTCACAGACCTGTGGTTTTTTAGGGTTGGTTTCTGGAACTTTATTCCTGTGATTGGGACATGTTTCCATGTTTCTTTGTATGCTTTGTCATATTTTGTTGAGATTTGGGAATTTGAAAACGTAGCTAACTCTCTGTTTTTTCAGATACAGGGGAACACCTTGACTAATCAGCCTGACATGGAGGTTCTGATACTTCTCAAACCTTCTCTGGGGATGTATCTTCTCCGGGCTTGTTTGTACTCTTTTATTCTAGTATATATGACTTTTTTTAACTCTCCTAATTTCCCTAAGAGGCTCTCTCCTGTTTCTTCTCAGGAGCTTTTTGTTTGGGTTTCTATTGTATTCCTCCACCTGTAATCTCTTGCTCCTCCATCATTTGCAGAACTTCATAACCCCTGCAGCTCTAATGTGTGACGGCACTTGCCTTTGTTTTCAGCAGCCTCCAACCTGGTATCTAACTATGGAACTGTCCCCATCAGCTTTCCAGATCAGGCAAGACAGCAACCAGTGACTCAGGCAGTGCCTAGACATTCCAGAAAGTTGGATGCAAGTTTCACTCTTTTCATCCCAATGGAGGATCTGGAAATTGCGACACTTCCTTGTGACTGTGGCACACTGTGGCACACTGTACCAGGGAGGTGGTGGGGCTAACTAAGCTGGGCAAAATGCCATGACCCTTCCTACCCTTTTTGGTACAGTTTTCCTTGGTCAGTAATTCACTTGGGTGATGCAGCTTCTTAACTGGTTTCTAGAGTTCTCATAATGGTATTTTGGTCTGTATATTGTTATTAACTTAGTGTCTCCATGGGGTAATGAGGGTCTAGAACTTCCTAGTCCTCCATCTTCCTGATATTTTATCCTATAATTAAGTTTTAACTTAAGTATAAAAGTCCTACGTAGGAAATATAGAGAATGATAGAAAGCACATGTGATGATGCCTCGGATTATTAATGAAATAATGAGACAGTTTCAATATATACCCATTAAAACTCTTCTCTTTTCATACTAGATCTAGCATTTTGGTAATCTACTTATAATTCTATAAAAATGAGAATTTATGCTGTACATTTGTTATAAATTTGAAAGTTAGGGGTTCACAATAGATCTGTTTTTCTATTTATTTGATTATATGCTTCTCTTTATGTAGCTCAGTTTGAAGTACCAGATGGAAATCTTCTCTATGAGGATCAAGACTCAATATCAAAAACAAAAATGCAAGTAAATACACAAAGAACATTCAAAGGTAAAATATACCTTAATAAGTATAATAATTACAGATAACTTTAAATTATTTTAATTAAACTCAGTAGAAGATATTTTTCTTTGATTCATGAATATGCATCTGAGATTATATTTTATGCAACATTTATAGTTTCTTTGACGTTAGTTGTAAATACCCTAAGAAAATTAGAGAGCAAAAGTCAAAGTATTCATAACTTTCATTGGTATTTCTGGTTGTAATATTATTTCACAGCCATAGGTCATATACTCAGACACCAAGGTTCAATCATAGGCCAATAATTTTCTCACAAAGGATGCATACCTTTCAGCAGACTGGCAGATTATAGGTCCAAAACTCCAAAGGGTGTCTGTCTGTGACCTGTGGTAGTAGCCTTCTGTCACAGACTGTACTTGGTGAACAGAGATGTTGCTGAGAGCTGTAACTCAAACAGCAAATGAGGATCAGAGGGCCCCAAGGGAAGGATAGCCTGAGAGGCCTGGTGGAGGGCCTCAAGTGCGTCCTCTTGGTTGTGGCCCCACTGAAAAGAGTGGCCTTTGAAGTAATCTAATAGTAATGGATGTAATGGATGCCATCAAGAACCACACATGGGGACTATGAGAGTGCAAGTAACCAAAAAGTCCTACCAGTAGCTGGGCCTCATTTTCAGTTGTTCAAGTAGAGTGTGTCAGAGCTTGGCAGTCTTCTCCTTTGGAATGAGATGTTGTGCCCCTCACAGATTTTGCCCAGGGATTTCAGTTAGGTACTGGGTAACTATGTCTTATCTGTAATAATGGTCCAGCCATGTTGCTACATATTGGTGTATAGGGCGTCTAGTCCTTGTTAAGTGGTGCCCTTGTATGGGCCTATTTGGATGATGTCATCAATAGACTGGAAGGCTAGCGCTCCCTCTGGGTGTAGGACATTTCTAGGTCATGACTGTTTGATGAAAGATGGTTGGAGAATTTATGTAGCTTTATGGAAGGACATTAGTGAGGCATTGCAATCTATTCCCCATATGACAAACTGATCCTAATCATCCATGTGGAAAGAGATACTGCATAGGGTATTTGCACTGTCTCTTACAGAATACCAAATTCTCTCACTATAGACAGTAGCTTCCATGACAGTCACAATATCAGATACAACTAGTGCCTGGGGACTACATCACTGAGCTGCCAATTATCACTGGGGTCTCTACACACACAGGGACATATGCCCAGGTCCAATGAGCTACTGAATGAAGAAACAGTCTCAGGGAGAATTTCTGCTTCATTAAGCTCATCAGTAAGGACAGTTATTTACTTTTCTTCTTCAGGCATTTGTTTTTGAGGAACAAAGTACTAGATTCTGGTAGTTGAGTAGTTTCACAGTCTTCCACTTATCTTGCTAAAGTGGTAATTTCTATCAGGGTTTAGGGGTGAATGCAAGTAGGGGTTCATGTAAACAATACTTCTATACCAATAATTCATTCAACAGTGGAGGCCATAACAATGGAATTTTGAGGTGGCCTGAGTGGGTACACTGTTGTGGGGTCTGGGTAAGTTTCCCGTTGGTGGCGGCCATGGAGTACCACCTCAGCATTATCAGTTTCCTCCTCATCCTGGTGTCAGGGGTTGTGGTGATCACAGTCACCTATGCACCCATGTCCCACAGGCTTGGGAATGCAATTCTGCACATCTCCATTGAACTCTAACTTTATCATAAGTCCTCACATTCCCACTGGATATATGGGGCCCGGCCTAACCCATAGTCTTGTTTATTTTGAAAGCCGTAAAGTCTTGGTAAAAATTGGCAGAGCATTTTGATTCATGGCAAGGATCACTGCGAAAAGCAGAAACATAGCACCTGTGTTAGTCATAGGCCACAGTAGTGGCCTGTTGGGCCTCCCTTATCCCACTACCTGGCCTTTGGGTCCTTGGTAAATAGCCCATCAATCTACTCCTTTGAGACCCTGTTTTGGGGATAACACACCCTTTGATCTCTTTAAGACCTTTGCCCAGATGGTCCGGGGTGGTTACTAGACTACCATTTTTACATCATTCTCTCTTCTGGTCAGTCATTGCTATCTTGACATTATTCACTATTACTTGTCCAGAAATTTGTCAGTTAAGGTCCAGATTGTGTCGTAGGCCAATTGCCCTGACCTTATTAGGATGTTTATTGAGCTTGATGTCCAGCAATAGTGGCACAAATGAACCTAGGAACCTGAATCTGGTTAAAAAAAAAACAAAACAAAACTCATCATCTGCTTGTCCTCATTCCCTCATTGTATATCTTAGGCACCACCAGTGTGGCTCATGGAGTCACTATTGCCTTTTCGAGTATAGTTAAAACGTGTTTTACAAAGGCAAGGATGAGCCATCTGTCGGATCCAAAACAGTACCCAGCTGAGGAAGGAGAGATTCTTGAATGTCTGTATTTTTTCATACTCCTTTATGCCACCTCCTTGTGCAATGTGGCCATTGTCAAGGCTCTCCAAGAACTGTTTCTGTATTAGCAACCTGGCAAGGTTACATGATTACTTCTTTAACAAGATACTCCTTTTAAATGTGAAGATGAACGACCCACGTCTGTAAGGTCTCTTCAGGTCACTGGGTAAAGTGATCCTCAGCACTCTACATTCCTTTTCATTAAATCACGAATCGCAGTAACCACTATATCAAAAGCTGAACGTAAGTTCCAGGAGCATTAGATCTAACAGTAATCATTGAGTGCAACTCAGCATGCAGGGTCACCAACAACTTTTGATCCCATTATTGATGAAACTGTAAGTAGCCAAGGAATTGCTTCCCCAGTTTTGTCAAAATCCCTCTGTTTGATGTTTAATTTGACCCACCCACTGGGCATCTTGGCCAGCAAAGCAGGACTATTAAAATAGCACTCTCCTAAAGCATGTCGCACAATCTGTCAGCGGTTCCTGAGACACATTGGCCTGAATGGTCATGTGCCCTGTGGGAACCTCAGACTCTAACAAATGAGTCAGTAGTGCGCCCTTAGAGAGCCCTGAGGACTCACTAGTGCCCCTTCCAGAAATGAGTTGTGCTTCATTGACCACATTGCTCACTGTGCTAACTTGTCAGGGAGAGAGCTGCCAGTTTTTGAGTTGGTCAAGTAAGACAGCAAGTAAATTGGAAGTAAATTTAAGCATTTATTCACTTACTGTAATAGTATAAGAGTCTAAACAGGAAAGGTTCCCAGCCACACCAATATTCCATTTTCCCCCACAGAACATCATTGGATGAGGGTCAGATACATCAGTGCTGACAGGGCTTGGGTGGGGGAAGATCATATCACAACCAAAGGAGCTCCAAACAAAAGGTTCTTGCTGTTCTGTAGAT
The DNA here is from genome assembly GCF_965194805.1 of Balaenoptera borealis. Taxonomy (NCBI): domain Eukaryota; kingdom Metazoa; phylum Chordata; class Mammalia; order Artiodactyla; family Balaenopteridae; genus Balaenoptera; species Balaenoptera borealis. The sequence goes on along the minus strand of NC_138866.1, from coordinate 168,578,003 downwards.
CTGAGAGGAGGTAGAAGTGGGAGGTCTAGGAGGAGTGCAAAAGTACTGAAAACAGAGTCAGAGATAATAAAAATGTCTACAAGGTCCAATGAAAAGGTGGTCTATGTACAGGGTCTCAGCTGAGTCCTCCCCACATAAGAATGCTTCAGAATTGAGGCACTCAGACTAAGAATGCACATATGGCCTTAGTCCATGACTGCACTGTTTCCAATGTCTGCAGTGCACTGGCTGTGTCTCAGAGTCTAGTGTGGAGTGTGAAGATTTCCCCCATGACAGCTGCCAGATCAAGCCTTTGTAATTGTCTAAGGTTGGGCCTGACAGATCACGCAGAAGATTTTGGCATGTTGTCAGTGCCTCAGTGTAAACACATGCATGTCCACATACAGGTACACATGATATACATATATGGATATACATATCCATATAGTCATCCTCACATATGCTTACATACATAAACATGTGCACATATATGTGTATCTGCATATTCACAGGCATATTTAGAAATCATGGTTTCTCAAAGACACTTTCGATTTCATTCTCTCCCCTCAGGACTTGTTCTTATCTTTCTCTATTTCCGGTGTGTATATCCTTCCTTCCACAGTGTGAATCTGACTCTGATCAACATCAGTACATTTACTCATTTTCTCTATCTTATAATGCTTCTAAAATTATTTCAGAATGTAGAACCCTAGAAAAACAAATCTACTAAAAGGATTCTGTGATTTGCAAACATAGAGAACAGATTTGTGGTTGCCAAGGGAGTGGAGGTTGGGTTGGGATGGACTGGGAGTTTGGGATTAGCAGATGCAAACTATTATATATAGGATGGATAAACAACGAGGTCCTACTGTATAGCACAGGGAACTATATTCAATATCCTGTGATAAACCATAATGGAAAAGAATATGAAATATATATATATATATAAAACTGAGTCAATTTGCTGTACAGCAGAAGTTAACACAACATTGTAAATCAACTGTACTTCAATAAAATAAATTTAAAAAATAAATTCTCCAATAAACATCTTAACTTACAGTTGAAAAAGAGGAAAAAGATTTTGTGATTTATTTACAGTTTACCCCTCTACTCTTTTGCCCAGGAGTGAGGGTGTACATCAAATACTATATTGATGATTTACTTGCATTAGTGCTTTCTTATTTCCTTCAGTAGATTCAGTTCTTTAAATTTAGTTTCAGTTTTAGTTCCTTTTCTTATCCTTTGTAATTTAATTTTTCTGTTGATACATAATTGACACATAACATTAGTTTCAGATGTACAACATACGGACTCGAGATATGTATATATTACAAAAAATTTCACAACAATAAGTTTAGTTATCATCTATCACCACCTATAGTTAAAATTTTATTCTTGTGATGAGAATTTTTAAGATCTACTCTCTTAGGAACTTTCAAATATGCAATGCAGTATTATTAACTGTAGTCACCATGCTGTACATTTTATCTCCAGTACTTATTTATTTTATAACTGCGAGTTTGTACCTTTTGACCACCTTCACCCATTCACCTACCCTCTACCCCCTGCTTTTGGCAACCACCAATCTGTTCTATGAGTTTTGATATTGGTTTTGTTTTTGTTTTAATTCCACATATAATTGAGATCATATAGTATTTGTCTTTCTTTCACCTACTTACTTCACTTAGTATAGGACCCTCAAAATGCATCCATGTTGTCCCAAATGGCAAGATTTCCTTCTTTTTTATGGCTGAATAATATTCCTTTGTATATATGTATACTACATTTTCTTTATCCATTCATCTGTCCATGGACACTTAGGTTGTTTCCATGTTTTGGCTATTATATTATTATTATAAATAATGCTGCAGTGAACATAGGGGTTTAGATATCTTTTCAAGTTAGTGTTTTCATTTCCTTTAGAAAAATACCCAGAAGTGGAATTACTGGATTGTAAGGTAGTTCTATTTTTAGTTTTTTGAGGAACCTCCCATAGTGTTTTCCACAGTGACTGCACCAAATTACCTTCCCACCAACAGTGCGCAAGGGCTCCCTTTTCTCCACATTCTCACCAACACGTATTTCTTATCTTTTTGATAATAGCCATTCTAACAGGTATGGGTGGGGTGGTATCTCATTGTGGTTTTGATTTGCATTTTCCTGACGATTAATAATGTTGAGAACCTTTTCATGTTCCTTTAGGCCACCTGTAATGAAACATGTCCTTTCAAATCCTCTGTCCATTTCTTAATCAGATTTTTTTTCTGCTTTTGAGTTGTATGAGTTATTTCTTTATTTTGGGTATTAACCCTTTGTCAGATACACGATTTGCAAATATTTTCTCCCATTCTGTAGGTTGCCTTTCATTTTGTTGATGTTTTCCTTTGCCGTGCAGAAGCTTTTTAGTTTGATGCAGTCTCACTTGTTTATTTTTGCTTTTGTTGCCTTTGCTTTTGGTGTCAAATCCAAAAAGTCTTCACCAAGACTGATGATGTCAGGGAGCTTACCGCCTATGTTTTCTTCTAGGAGTGTTATGGTTTCTGGTCTTACATTCAAGTCTTTAGTTGATTTTGCATTGATTTGTGTGTGTAAGATAGTGGTCCAGTTTCATTCTTTTGCATGTAGCTGTCCAGTTTTCCCAACATCATTTATTGAATAGACTGTCCTTTCCTCACTGTGTATTCTTGGCTGATTGGTCATAAATTAATTGACCATATATGTGTAGGTTTATTTCTGGAATCTCTGTTCTCTTCCATTGATTTATATGTCCATTTTTATGGCAATACCATACTGTTTTGATTACAATAGCTTTGTAATACACAACTGACCCTTGAACAACACAGATTTGAACTGTATGAGTCTACTTATACACAGAGTTTTTTCAGTAAATACATGCTACAGTACTATATAATCTGTGGTTGGTTGAATCTGTGGATGCAGAGCCATGGATATAGAGGGCCAACTGTAAAATTCTGTGTGGATTTTCTACTGTGTAGGTGGGAAGGGAGGTCAGTGCCCCTAACCCCCATGTTGTTCAAGGGTCAGCTGTAGTTTGAAATCAGGAAGTATGATGCCTTCACCTTTGTACTTTTTTCTCAAGATTGCTTTGACTATAAAGGAGCTTTTGTGATTCCATACAAATTTTAGGATTTTTTTGTTCTATTTCTGTGAAAAATGCCATTGGAAATTTAATAAGGATTGCATTTAATCCATAGCTTGCTTTGGGTGGTGTGGACATTTTAAAAATATTAATTCTTCCAGTTCACAAGCGTGGAATATCTTTCCATTATTTTTGTCTTCTTTAATTTCTGTCATCAATATTTTATAGTTTCAGTGTATGAATACTTCATCTCCTTTGTCAAATTTATTTTTTTCTTTTTGATGTCATTATAAATGGGATTATTTTCTTAATTTCGCTTTCTCATAGTTTGTTGTTAGTGTATAGAAATGCAATTGATTTTTTATTTTTTTATATTGATTTTGTATGTTGCACCTTTACTGAATTCATTTATTAGTTCAAACAGCTTTTTGGTGGAGTCTTCAGGATTTTCTACATACAACCTTTATTGGGTTGAGGTAAATTCCTTTTATCCCTAATTTATGGGAGTTTTTTTTTTTTAATTAATTTATTTATTTATTTTTGGCTGTGTTGGGTCTTCGTTTCTGTGTGAGGGCTTTCTCTAGTCGTGGCAAGCGGGGTCCACTCTTCATCGCGGTGCGCGGGCCTCTCACTATCGTGGCCTCTCTTGTTGCGGAGCACAGGCTCCAGACGCGCAGGCTCAGTAGTTGTGGCTCACGGGCCCAGTTGCTCCACAGCATGTGGGATCTTCCCAGACCAGGGCTCGAACCTGTGTCCCCTGCATTGGCAGGCAGATTCTCAACCACTGCGCCACCAGGGAAGCCCCTATGGGAGTTTTTATCATGAAAAAGTATTGAATATTTTCAGATTTTTTTTCTGCACCTGTTGAGATGATCATGTAGTATTTATCCCTTGCTCTGTAATGTGGTGTATGTGTCACATTGATTGATGTTGGACCATCCTTACCTGAGTAGAGTAAATACCATTTGGTCATGGTGTATGATCTTTTTAGTGTGCTATTGAATTGTTTGCTAGTAGTTTGTTGAGAATTTTTGCATCTGAGTTCATCAGGGATATTGGCTTGTCATTTTCTTGTGGAGTCTTTGTTTGGCTTTGGTATCTAGGTAATGCTGGCCTTATAAAATGAATTTGGAAGTTTCTATCGGTGAATGTTTGTGTCCCCCCCATAATTCATGTGTTAAAGTCCTAATGTCCAATGTAATTGTATTAGGAGTGGGGAGGTGCTTAGGTCATGAGGATGGAGCCCTCATGAATGGGATTAACCCATTCATGAATGGGCTAAAATTTTAGAAAAATTTTCTGTTTTCTGTTTCATTTATTCCTGCTCTAACCTTTATTATTTCCTTCCTTCTGATCACTTTGAGTTTAGTTTATTTTTCTCTTTCTGGTTCCTTGAGGTGTAAAGTTAGGTTTTTTATTTGAGGTCTTTTTTCTAGCTGCCCACAGACAATCCAGCTATGTTGATTCCTTCAGTGTTCTAATTAAGGCGAGATTGAAGTGGGCCTCTCAGGCAGCACCCTGAAAGGCTTTGAGAGCCTTATACTCACTTCCCTCTCTCTTTCTTCCATGGGAAAAATTGTGGGTGAGGGAATCTCTCCCTGTGTTGAGCTGTGCTGACTTGGTGGAGGGGTGACATAGGTAAAGCAAAACTGTTCTTCTTACCCTTTTAAATGCAGCTATCTAGGATGTTATGTTCCACCAGCATGCTGGAACTTCTTGAGTGGACTCTGAAGCTCTCATAAATGTATTTCATCCATGAATTGTTAAATCAGTGTTTCCGTGGGCTACGAGACTGCAATCTCTTAGCCTGCCATTTTGCTGATGTCACTTCCTAAATTATTTTAAATTAAAGTGATCAGAAGATATTTTTCTTTGGTTCATGAATCAGTATTTAAGCATATATTTTATAGCAGTTTTACACTTAGACTTAAAGTGTGAATACCCCAAGATAACTAGAGAATAAAAGCCAAACTATTCATAACTTTTGGTTGGTATTTCTAGTCATAAGACTATTTCATGGCCATGGGTCATATACTGAATATTCACCAAGGCCTTATAACAGGCCAATAGTAGTCGCTTAAAGGGTTTGTACCTTTCATCTGACTCCAGGTGACTATGGTACCAAAAGCCTAATGGGCGCCTCTGGCCTCTGGCAGTGTCCTTCTGCCATAGGCTCTAATCAGCAAACTGAGAGGTTGCTGAGATCTGTAACCCAAACACAAATGTGTATCAGAGGGGCCAAGGGGATGGACAGAGTCAGAAACCTGTTGGCGGGCCTCTAGGACATCCTGTTGCCATGTCCTACTCAAAGGTAGAGACCAAAAATGGTATCCTAATAGACAAATGCCATCAAGATGACCACATGGTGAATGTCAAAGTACTAGTAGCTGAAAAGTTCCACCAATCCTTGCGCCTCCTTTGTGTTTGTGGGGGCTTAGAGGAACTAAAGCTTGGCAGTTGTCTCCTATGGAATGAGACATACTGCCTCTTCTCAGTTTACTCCCAGAGATTTCACTTGGGTACCAGGTCCTGGTACTTTTTCTGTATTAATGGCCCAGACTTAACTGTCACATGTAAGTCCACATGCTTTCTGTGTTTGTTGGGTAATTCCCTTGCCTAGGCCTAGTGGAGGTTATTGTTAATATAGGGGGAGGCTAGGGCTCCATGTGGGAATGGGACTTTTTCCAGGTCATGGCCTTATGGAAGGACATTAAAGGTGCGTTGCAACCCATTACACGTATGGCAGACCGATCCTGATCATCCCTGTGGACAGGGATGCTGCAAGAGACATTTGTAATGTCAGTTGCTTTGTACTTGCCTCAGCTTGGGCCACAGCCTCTATGGCTGTCATAATTTCAGGTAACACTAGTGCTCAAGCTGCGTGACTGCATTGAGCCTCTAATAATCAATTGAATCTCCATACACCTGAGGCCTAATCCACAGGCCAGATGGGGCTACTGAATGGAGAAATAGTCTTATGGAGAATTTTTGCTTCATTAAGCTCAGTAATGAGGAAGCTGTCTCTTTTCATCCTCTAGGGAGTTGCTTTGGTAGTCAAAGGGACTAGGTACTGGTAGACTGTTAGGTTCAGACTACCTAACAGACTACCAGAGCCACTGAAATGGCCTCAGTTGTAGTATTTATGATCAAGGCTTGGGGATAAGGATGGGGTGTTAAGGATGCACACTTAGACTATATAAATATACGTATATATATATATTGTTTTCCCTCATCTTGGTACAAAAGGACCAAGGAATGAAATTCTTCCTCACCTCCCCATTGAACTGTGACCTTGGCAAATGTCCTCATGTTCCCAGTGAGGACATAGGGACCTTGGCCTAACTCATAGTCTTGTTTATTTTTAAAGTTAAGAGGTTTGGATAAAAGTAGAGAGATGCACTCTGATTTCATGTCAAGATTCACTGGGAGGGTTGGAAGGAATATTATTTATATTAGTCATAGGGGTTGTCAGTATGTGGACTCTGTTGTGCCCCCAGTGGCCATTATCTAGTCACAGGTATCTGATAGAGAGTCTGTCAGTCTCCTCCTTGAGACCCATTGTTGGATAACAAGACCCACAGATGTCTTTGGGAAAGACCTTAACCCAATGATCCAGGAGTAAGTACCCAATTACCATTTTTACATCACTCTGACTACTAGTGAAAAGTTAGTGTCTTGCCAGTAGCTGCTTTTTCTTTGCTTGGAAATTTTTCATTTCACACATGGATTGTGCCATGAACCAAGTGACATCACCTTAAAAGGCGGTTTAATTGAAACAGGTGACCAGTGAGAGTGGCAAGAATGAACTTAAATCTGAGTCTGGTAAACAGTCTCATCATATACTTTTCTTACTTCTCATTGTCAAATCAAGGAACTATCAGGTGGCTTGCAGAGCCCCTTATAGGTGGCCGTTAAGAGTAGACCAAAAAAGTTTTCCAGTGTCAGAGAACTCACCACGATTGGACCAAACCAGTCCAAGAGCAAATAATAGCTAGTAAAGGAAGGAGAAGGTCTCAGGTGTACATGACATTTCTCCCACCTACCTCCTTCTTCATCCTCCTTGGGCAAAGTGGCCATGGAAGATGTTCTGAAAGAGGGGATTCTGCAGTAACACACCAGAAAAGTGCTTCTGTCCTTAAATAATTTTAACAAGATTACTTTCTTTGTGGTGGAATCAAACTATCCAAATCTCTTTGGTTTCTTTGGGTCACTGGGCAAAGCAATCCTGAGGGCTCTACCTACTTTCTCATTAAACATGAGAAACATTTGTTGCATCAAGGATGTCATCACTGCCCGGGACATGTTTAGATTTAACAGTAGTCCTTGTGTCCTATTCTGCATGCAACTTTAGGTGACCAACTACATTGTTTTCTGGCTTATCTTTCCTGTATTTCCTTTTCTAAAGGTAAGTGTCTTATATTTTCTTTTCATTTCCCATTCTTTTCTTTCCTAAAAGATAGCATACTTGATACCTTCTCTTTTCATTTTTTCTACAATTAACCTATCTCCTAGCAGTCCCTCCAAGTTGGGTTATAAGTATCTTTTTATAGCTTTATGTGTAACTCTTTGTACCACATCATACACCATAATTTGTATTACCCTAATTTATAGTATGTGCCTTGTTTTTCAACCAATCTCACATGCTAGTACATTTAGGTGCTTTTCAGTATTTTGCAATTAAAAATATGGTGTAATGAATAACCTTTACATATACATTTTCATTATTTGGTCTATGAGTATATATTAACCTAAGCTATAATAATCTAAAACAAGTAGGGACTAATACAAAATATATTTGATGCCAACAAATATTTAGGAAACAGTGAGTCTTACACACATTAAAATTTTCCTCACAATTTTTATGTCAGGTCTAGCATTATGGTAATTTACTTATATTTTATGTTTATAAAAATGAAAGAAAATACTGCTAAACATGTGTGTAAATTTGATATATAGGGATTTCACAATAGACCTGTTTTTCAGTTTAATGCAGTAAATGTGTCTCTTTATGTAGCTCATGATCATGTGTCAGATGAAAATCTTATGTTTAAGCATCAAGACTCAAAGTCAGAAACAGAAATGCATGCAGAGAAACAAAAATCTTCTAGAGATGAAAGTCTCATTAGTAAGTATAATAATTATAGATGACTTTAAATTATTTTAAATTGTACTCATTAGAAGATCCTTTTTCTTTGGTTCGTGAATATGTATTTGGGCATATTTTTTTGAACTAGTTAAAAGAATCCTTGTATTTATTTTTTACACAGCACAAATGCAGGTGACACAGTAAATCCATAATTCCTCACAAAACTTATTAACTTATCAACTGAGAATCTATATTCTTAAAATCTGCATCATTCATAGCTATACACTCTATGGAATCCATTCCATAGTAGCAGAGGAGAACCTTAACTCAAAGCACCAAGTTTCCAGGCATTACTGCAAATGTCTTGTTTTCATTCTCTGATACATGCAGTCAAACTGCCTATGAAGCAAATACCAATTCACCTTAAGCGCCAATGGATAAGGGAAAACAATTGGGAAACCAACATTATTCTTACATCTAAAACTGATTCTACCTGTTTACCTTGTTATATTTCTTTCCATGAACATTTTAACTTTTAATGTAGCTATAATTAATATGAATATAAATTGAAACTTAATCTCTTTCAGATTCATCTAACAATTTAGGATGTTCATATCTGTTTCATAAGTCCTGAGGAAAATAAAACGTGACCTCTAATCTAGAATATTCTTGCAATCTTTATTAAAAGTTAAATTTAGAATTTTATAGCAAAGTAATATGGTCTATTTGTCCAAATTATGGATTTAAAAATTCCTTAATTTATTTAGATTAAGATACAGAGCTGATTCCTAGTATATTTTATAGAAGTGTGTTTTCATTTTTTGAACAAGCAGGGTTCAGTGGACATTTTTAGGATCTTGCTTGCATCAGCCCTGTTAAGACCCAGAGATTACTGGATCCACTAAATGGACAATGAAAATTGGTCGAGGCTGTTGATGAAAGCTTCAACAGGAATCTGATACACAGACACAGATTTTATTGTTATAGTCAGTGGAACTGAAGTCTTCCTTAAAACTGTGCTTCTGATAGGCTGAAGATAGAGTAATGGACTGTTAGTTCTTTAAGCCAAAAATGCATGGATCTGTTCTACAAAGACTTCATTCTCTGCCTGTGGTCAGTAACTTGAGGGTCTTCTGTAGATTCTGCACTGCAGTGCTGACATCTTCATACTGCAAAGCTCTGCTAGAGTTATTTGCAGTATTTCTGAGGTCTAGCAAAGTCCTCTGATGTTAGTTGGGTATCTCCCTGGGAAACTGTACTGAAAAGTGCAGGATCAATGGCCAGAATAGTCTGTGGAGTAGGCTGGATAGTGTTACTTGTTACACCTGTGCTGTGAGGAACTTCTTCTGGGGTATTAGCAGGAATGCAGGCACCGGGAGGAATTTGTATTCCAGTAAAGCTGCTTGATGTCATGTTGCTTGGGTCATAAGTTGAAGATGACGGCTGAGGGGCTGAGTGGGTAGAGAGGTTGCTCCAGCATTTTCATTTTCTTCAACATCATTATCTTCTTCAATCCCACCAAGCCCTGCTTGAGGAGTCTCTCCATTCTTTAAAAAATTATGAATATATGTTGCCTTCCACCTTGCATACTTTCTGTGTTTCACGTTTTCATCAGTGAGTTCTCCAAATGCTATTTTGACATCTATTAGAAGACTTTCAGTGTAGAAGGACTTGATCTTGTTTTTGTGAAATCGCCCAGCATCATCTTCATTATCTACATAGAAAAACATTTTCAAAGCATAATTCTCCGAATGGGCAGAGCCAACTATTTCTTGAGTAACAGCTTCATTATCACCCAGCTGTTTCATAAGAGCTTCTAACTGATCCATTAGCTTTGGTGAAAATGTACGACATTCAGGAGTTTTACTATCAACCTTCATTCCTGTTTGCATTGCATACAAACAACAGTAATAAGCCACCACAGGGGGGCCCTGCTTGTCATGCTCCTGAGCCATCCTCAAAGAGCCATACGCTCTTAAACTGTGGGGGCAGTGGGGGAAGCGGAGCAAGCGTGGACATCTCCACTCCAGGAACCCTATTTGGGCATGTTCTTATAGAAATTTTACACTGACGTAAAGTATGAATGCCCTAAGATAATTAGAGAACAAAAGCAAAACTATTGATAACTTTTGGTCGGAATTTGTTGTCTTGAGACTGTTTCACAGTCGTGGGTCATGTGTTCAGTATCCCCTGAAGCCCAATATTGGACTAACAATTGTCTCTTAAAGGTTGTGTACCTTTCAGCGAGCTGTTCCTAGAGATGATGAATTTAAAACCCCAACAGATGCCTCTGACCTGTGGCAGTGTCCTTCTGCCTTAAGCTCCAGTTGGTGAATAGATAGTTGCTGAGATCTGTAACTCAAATGGCAAAATGGATCAGAGGGGCCAAAGGAAGGGTAGCCTAGGTGGCTTGTTGGAGGGCTTGCAGGTCATCCTCCTTGCTGTGGCTCCACTGAAAGGAAATGACCTTTCTTGTAACCCTTTAGATGGATGGCATTAAGAATGCAAGTAGATGAAGAGTTCCATCAGTCCCTGGGCCTCCTTTTTAATTGCTGGAGCAGAGAGGATCAAAGCCAGTCTTCTCCCATGGAATGAGACAATGAGACTCCATACCCAGATCAAGCCCAGGAATTTCACTTGTGTACTTGTACGTTTTCTGTAAAAGTGACCCAGCAAGTTGCCACCTGTGTGTCAGCAGGGTGTACAGCCCTTGTTGGGCTGTTGTCCAGCTCCCTTCTCTGGACTCAATAGGATGACATTATCAGTAGAGTAGAGTGCTAGTCCCTCCTCTGGAAAATCTGGGGATTTTCCAGGCTTTGATACATTGATGACAGATAGGAAATTCAGGTAGACTTGTGGAAGGATATGAATGGTGAATTGTACCCATTCCACATAAAGATGAACTGACTGGAATCATTCCCATTCAGAGGGATACTGAAAAGGGCATTTGTGATATCAATTGCTGAATAACAAGTTCCCACACTCTGGACAAGTTACTACGACAGTCACACTGTCAGATACCACTGATGCCAAGGCTGTCCTATTGATTGAACAGCCAAAATCAATTGAGTATCTGTGAACTCAAGATCAGGTACACAAGTCAAGTGAGTTATTGAATAGGGATATAGTCTCAAGGAGCCTTTTGCTGCATTAAGCTCAGTAAAGAGGGCAGTTTTTCCTTTTTCTTTCTCAGGCAGATTTTTGGGAGACAGAGGTACTAGGTGCTGGTAATCGGGTAGGTTCACAATCTTCTTATGCTCCTCTAACATGGCCTTAAGTGCAGTAATTGCCACCAGGGCTTGGAAGAATGAGAGTAGAGTTACACATAGACAATACGATGGTACTCTCCTGGAGAGCCCCGTGGTGTCCACTAGTACTTCTGGAGACACATTAGCCTGACTGATGATGTGCCCTGTGGGACCCTTTGACTCTTGCAAATGATCCAGCAGTATGCCCTGAAAGAGTCTCACTAGCACCTCTCAAAGTGCTCCTTACAGAAAGGAATTTTACTTTATTGACTACTTTGTTCTCTATGCCGATCTGTCAGAGAAAGGTGCCTGTTTTGACTTGGTCAATTAAGATAGCAAGCCAAACTGAAAGTAACAGTTAAGCTTTTATGTACTTCCTATAATAGTATAAGCAAGAGTCTAAACAGGAAAGGGCCCCAGCTCCACCAGTGTTTCATTTTCCCCATACAGCCAAACCAGGCAAGGGTCAGATGTATCAGTGCGGATGGGAGTAGGGGTTGGCGGAAGATTATCTCATATCTGAAGGAGCCCCAAACAAAAGGCTCTTGCCCTTTTATGACCTCAGGAACCTTGTGAATATTGATGTAGGATGGCTAGGAGTGTAAAAGTCCTGAATACTGTGTAGTAACTGAGGAAAGTATCTTTAGGTTCCCCCAGTAAAGTGGTCTACACAGAGGCACCTGAAAAGTACAGTGTATCAGCTGACCCCTCCCCCTTTCACAAGGAGGCCTCTGATGGAGGCACCTGTATAGGAATCCAGAATGCATAAGAACATGGTATGGATGGGCCTTAGTCCTCCACTGCAACTACCTCCAGTGTCTAAAGTTCACTGGGTGTGCATCAAATTTGGTGTGGGGTGAGAAGTATTCCCCCATGAGAACTTTCAGGTAGAGACCTTGTAATTGTCTATGGTTGGACCTGCGAAATTAAGCAGGATTTTGGCCTGGAGTTGAACTCCTGTATATACATATGTATACCTATATATGCACATATACATACAGATATTCATACGCACACCTACACTGAGTGTCCTTTGTGTTTGTTGTGGTAGAGACAGAAATAAGCTTGGCTCTTTGGAGTGCTTGAAAAAAGCTTGGCTTCCTTTGTATCTTGGGGGGGGATGGAGAAGGAAAACTTAGTTTCCTTGGAGCTTGGAGTGACAGTGTACCCCTTTCCACTTTGCCCCCAGGGATTTCAGTTGGGTATTAGATCTTTGTACCTTGTTTACATTAATGACCCAGCTGTGCTGTCACATGTGGGTCATGATAGAATCCAGTCCTTGTTGGGTAGTACTCTTATCTGGTTCCAGTGGAGGATGTCATCAGTATAGTGGAAGTTTTAGTACTGGATCTTGGAGCAGGGGTTTTTCTAGGTCATGGGCTTGTGGAAGGACATTAAAGGTATGTTGTAACCCATTCCACATAAGGGAAACTGATCCTGGCCATTTGTGTGAACAAGAATGTTAAAAAGGGCACTTGTGATATCAATTGCTGCATACTTACTTGACTCACCTTGAGCAGTAAACTTCTGTGAAGGTCACAGGACCGTGTGATGCCAGTGTCTGGAGCTGTACTATGGCATTGAGCCAACGATAATCAATTGAGTCTCTAGGCACCCAAGGCCTTACACACAGACCGAAAGGGCTTATGAATGGAGAAATAACCTCATGGAGAACTTTTGTTTCATTAAGTTCAGCAGTAAGGGCAATGAGCTGTTTTTGGATGGTAAAGGTGCTAGGCACTGGTTTTCCACATGCCCCCCTAAAATGGCCCTAAAATTCAGTAGTTCCCATCAGGGCTTAGGGGTGAGATGCACATAGAAAATACATCTATACCAATAATACATTCAGTAATGGAAGCCATAACAATGGAGATTTTTAGTGGCGTGTAGGGACATGCCTATAGTTGGATTTGGATAAAGATCCCATTTGGTGAGCTCAGACCAAAAACCAGTGAGCATTATCTGTTTTCTCCTCATCATAGTGTCCGTGGTTATAGAGATCTTAGTCATATGTGCATCAGTGTCCAAAAGGCCCAGATATGCAATTCTCACCTATCTCTCCATTGAACCTTAGCACATATCCTCATATCACAACTGGGGAGATAAGAATCTTAGTCTAGCCTTAATTCTTGTTTATATAGAAAACTGAGAGGTTGGGTAAAAGTAATGGCAGGGGGGTTGTGTCTCGGGTTCATCTCAAGATTCACTGGGAAATGCAGAGAGAAGAGCACTTGTGTTAGTCATAGATGTCATCATCATTTGGACTCTAGAGTGTCTGTGTGTTGGGTCACCTATGGACCACTACCTGGCCATGAATTCCTTGGTGGAGAGTCCATCAGTGTTCTCTGTGAGTTCCCGTTGTTGAGTAACTAGACCCAGAGATTTCCTTGGGAAACCACTTAAACAGGTCATCCATAAGTGGGTTCCTGATTACCATTTTTAGGTCACTTTCTTCACTGGCCAAATGATATCTATCTGTTGCTGGTTCTTCCTTTCCCTGAAATTTATCAGTGAAGATCTGGATTGTCTTGTAAACCAATTGACATCACCTTATAAGGAGGTTTAATGGAACTAGGAAAACAGCAAAAGTGGCACAAATGACACTGGAAATCTGAGTCTGGTTACCAGTCTCATCGTCTACTGTTTTTGCTGCTTGTTGTTGAACCAAAGGACCATCAGAGTGGCTTGTCAGGCACCTTCCAGATGGTTATATGGGTGGTTAAAACACCTTTTTTCAGTGTCAGGAAACTCATCGTAAGTGGGCCAAACCTGAGAAAGGAGCTGGGGAAGGAGAGGGAATCAAGTGCTCACATCATTGCCCTCCCCCCTTCCTTGGGCAGAGTGGTTGCTGTCAAAGCACTCTGAAAGAGGGAGTCTGTTGTGACACATCTCTTCACCAAGTTTCACAAATTACCTCCTTTTTTTTACTGGGGTATAGTTGTTTTACAATGTTGTGTTAGTTTATACTGTACAGCGAAGTGAAGTAGAGTTCCCTGTGCTATACAGTAGGTTCTCATTAGTTATCTATTTTATACATATTAGTGTATATATGTCAATCCCAATCTCCCAATTCAGCCCACCCCCCCTTTCCCCCCTTGGTGTCCACACGTTTGTTCTCTACATCTGTGACTCTATTTCTGCCTTGCAAACAGGTTCATCTGTGCCGTTTTTCTAGATTCCACATATATGCCTTAATATACGATATTTGTTTTTCTCTTTTTGACTTACTTCACTCTGTATGACAGTCTCTAGGTCCATCCACGTCTCTACAAATGACCCAATTTCGTTCCCTTTTATGGCTGAGTAATATTCCATTGTATATATGTACCACGTCTTCTTTATCCATTCTTCTGTCTGTCGATAGACATTTCTCCAAAGAAGACATACAGATGGCCAAGAGGCACATGAAAAGATGCTCAACATCACTAATTATTAGAGAAATGCAAATCAAAACTACAATGAGGTATCACCTTACACCGGTTAGAATGGGCATCATCAGAAAATCTACAAACAATAAATGCTGGAGAGGGTGTGGAGAAAAGGAAATCCTCTTGCACTGTTGGTGGAAATGTAAATTGAATGTAAATTGAATGTAAATTGATACACTATGGAGAACAGTATGGAGGTTCCTCAAAAAACTAAAAATAGAACTACCATATGACCCAGAAACCCCACTACTGGGCATATACCCAGAGAAAAACGGTAATTCAAAAAGACACATGCATGCCATTGTCATTGCAACACTATTTACAATAGTCAGGTCATGGAAGCAACAGATTACCTCCTTAATGATAGAGGAGAAGTACCCCAGTCTAACTGGTCTCCTCAGGTCACTGGGAAAGCAATCTTGAGAGCTTTACATTCTTTTACATTAAAAATGAGTCTCAAAAAATCACTGCCTTACAGGCTGTCTTATCAATGCCAGGGACAGACTTAGCACTAACAGTAGTCATCGAGTATAATTCAGTGAGCATGGTCTGCAGTGTCTTTGGTTACAAACTATTTTGTTTTCTGGTTTATCTTTCTTATGTTTCATTTTGTAAAGGTAACTATCTGTCTCTCTATCTTTTTGTTGTTTTCTTTTTGTTCTTTCCTGAAAGATAATATACTAGATATTCTATCAGTTTTTTATTTCATTTAACATTATATACTAGACATTCCTCCATGTTAGTTTATGGGATCTTTTTCATTCCTTTTACAGTTGTATGTACAGTTGTTTGGACCATGCTGTACAGCATAGTTGATATTACCATAGTTTATAGTATATACCTTGGTTTATGGAACCAGTCTCCTACGTTTCCACATTAAGTGGTTTTGAGTATTTTACAATTGCAGATATGCTGTAATGAATAATCTTGTGCATATACCTTTTCGTGGTTTGGTTTATGACTATGTTTTACCCTAAAGTGTTAAGAAAACTGGAGACCAAACTGGAACATATTTGAAACCTATGAATATTAATGAAATGATGAGACAGTTTCAGTACACATCCATTAAAACTCTTCTCACCATTTTCATATCAATCCAGCATTATAGTAATTTACATATAACTTTTGAAAATGTGAGAAAATGCTGACGTACATTTGTCAATAACTTGAAAGTATAGGATCAAACAGTGTATCTGTTTTTCCTTTTATTGGACTAAATGCCTCTCTTTATGTAGCTCATCATAAAGTACCAGATGAAAATCCTGTGCTTGAGCATGGAGACTCAATGTCAGAAACTCAACTGGAAGTAAAGAAACAAAGACCTTCTAAAGGAGAAAGACTCAATAGTAAGTATAATAATTATAGATAACTTTATTTTAAATTAAACTTAGCAGAAGATTATTTTTCTTTGGTTCATGAACATGTATTTTATAGAAATCTTATACCTTGACTTAGAGTGTGAGCACCCTAAGGTAACTAGAGAACAAAGGTAAAATTATTCATACCCTTTGGTTGGTATTTCTGATCCCTTGGTCGTAGGTCAGCCACTCAGTATCTACCAAGACCCTATAACAGGTCAGTAAATGTCTCTTAAAGGGTGTTTACCTTTCAGCTGACTCCTAGAGATATGGGTTTGAAAGCCCAAAGGGGTGCCTCTGACCTATGTCAGGGGTCTTCTGCCACAACCTCCAACTGGTAAACAGAAATGTTGCTGAGTTCTGTAACTCAAAGAGCAAATGGCAGGGGGTGGGTGGGGAAGGGCAGCCTGGTGGCCTGTCTGAGGATCTCCATGTCATCCTCTTGGTCGTGACCCCACTGAAAGGAAGCGGCCTTTCTAGTTACCCCATAGATAGGTGCCATCATGGACCATACATGGGGAATGTATGTGACAGTGTAAGTTGCTTAATTGTCCCACCAATTGCTAGGCCTTCTTTTCATTTGTGGAAGTACAGAGGACCAACGCTTGGCACACTTCTCTGGAATGAGATATCATGACCCTTACAGATCATGCTCAGGAATTTTATTAGGGTGCCAGATAACTACCTTTTCTATAATAATGACCCCACTGAGTTGCCATATGTGGGTCTGTGAGGCATCCAGTCTTTGTTTAATAGTACCCATGTTGGGCCCTAAGACAATGTCATCAATAGAGTAGAAGTCTGTTGCACCCTCTGAGAGTGGGATGTTTCCATATCATCACTTTTGTGTTGATGACAGATATTTGGAGAATTTTGGTAGCCTTGTGGAAGTATGGTTGTGGTGTATGGCAGACCAACCCGCAAAAAGGTATACTGATCGTGATCATCCACAATAAAGGGAGGCTGAAAATGGCATTCGTTATATCAACTGCTGCATACCAAGTTCCCTCAACTTCAGACAATAGCCTGTATCACAGTCACAATGTCAGATACCATAGGTGTAAGGGCTACACTATGACACTGAGCTGTGTATATCGAATGAGTCTCTGCATCTAAAGCTGTGGGCACAAGTTGACTGAGTTATTGAATAGTTAAATAGTCTCATGGAGAACTTTCACTCCATGAAGCAGTCATTTTTCTTCCCCAGGTAGGTATTTGGGGAGAAAAAAGCACTAGGCACTGGTAATTGGATAGGTTCACAGTCTAACACATGCCAACTAAAATGGCCCTAACTGCAGCAATTCCTGTCAGGAGTTAATACAAAGCAGGGGTTCACATTGACAGTTCATCTATAGTAATGATATCGTATATTAGTGGGGCCATAACAATGGAAATTTATAGTGATCTAAAGGGAAACACCCATCGTTGGATCTGGGTAAGGATCCCATTGGTAATGGCCTCAGACCCAATGACCCGGGACCCTTACCCAGATCCCTCACCCTTACCCAGTGAACATTATGTGTTTCTCCATCATGCTGGTGTCAGGAGTTGAGATCACAGTCACATAGCCCCAGTATCCAAAAGACCCAAGAAATGCAGTTCTTTCCTACCTCCCCATTAAACTCTGACCTTAGCATAGGTCCTCATGTTCCTACTGAGGACAAAGGGACTTGGTCTAACTCATAGTCTTGTTCATTTTTGAAAGCAGAGAGTTCTTGATAAAGGTTGGTGGGCTCTCAGTCTCATGTCAAGATTCAATGGAAAGAGCTGAGCAATAGCACTTGTATTAGTCATAGGGGTCATCCCTGCATGGACCCCAGTTCAGCTTCCTTTCAGGCATCCCTTGGCCCACTACCAGGCCATGAGTTCCTTGGTAATGAGCCCATCAGCCTACCTCTTTGACACCTCGTTATTGGATATTCACCCATAGATCTCTTATAGAGATCTAGGTCTAGATTGTCCAGGAGTAGGTTATTGATTACTGTTTTCACATTGCTTTTACTGTTGGTCAGTCACTGCTACCTTGGCAGTAGGTGCTATTCCATGTCCAACAGTTTGGCAGTTAATATCCAGATTGTCTAGTGCCAAATGACCTGACCTTATGAGGAGGCTAACTTGAGCTTGATACCTATCTAGCAAGGGTGGCATGAATGAATCAAGAAATCTGAGTCTGGTTAAGAATCTCACTCTCCTCACTCTATCAGTGTAGACCCTGGGACCACCAGCGTAGCACAGAGGGACACTGTCACTTCTGCAGTGGTGATCCAAACATGTTTTTCAGTGGTAGAGAACTCATCACAGATTGGTCATCCTGTCAGAGCCAAAATAGTACCCAGATGAGGAAGGAGAGAGTCTCAGATGTTTGCTTTTTTTATTCCCCACTTTTCTTCCACCTCCTCAGCCAATATGACTGCTGTCAAGACTCTCTAAAGAAGGTGTTTTGTAGTGACAGGCCCAACAGTGTGTGTGACCTTCTCCTTCACCAAGTTTAACAAGATTAATCCCTTTAATATGGAGGCAAACTACCAGGTTTCTAAGATTTCTTTTGCTACTGGGTCATGCAGGGTCTCCCACCACTTGAGATCCCATCACTGGTGGACCATAAGCAGTAGCCACAAACTGCTTCCCTAGCTTTCTCAGAGCCCCGCTGGTGAACCTCTAATTTGGTTGACCCAGCAGGTGTCGCGGCCAATGAATCGAGGTCTAAAGAGAAGAAACTTTGCTCCCCCTCAGAACTGAAAAGCCTATAAAAATAAAATAGCACTCTCCTAGAGCACCCTGTGTGGTCTGCTAGCCCTGTCCAAAGCACACTGGCCTGGCTGCCCCAGCGGGCTCTCAGACTCTGGCTAATGATCCTATGGTACCCTCTCAGACCACATCACTCCAGAAATGTCCCACTGATTTACTAAGCACATCCCAAAGTGTGCCTTCCAAAAAGGCATTGAGCTTCACTTACCCTGCTTGCTGCTCCAATCTGTCTGAGAGAGAAATGCCAGTTTTTGAGTTGGTCAATTAAAATAACAAACCGAACTAAAAGTAACAAACCTTTGTTCACTTACCTCAATAGTTCAAGCAGGAAGGGCCCCAGCTATAGCAATATTCTATTTTCCTACTTGAAACGGCAGTGGGTGAGGGTTAGATGTATCAGTGCAAACTGGTATGAGATGTAGGAGAGGATCATCTCACAGCTGAAGGAGCACCAGACAAAAGGCTCTTGCTATTTTATGGGTCCTACGCCCTCAGGAGGTAGTGGTGGGAGGGATGGGAGTAGAAATATCCTGAATACTGAATCATAACTGAGAAAAGTTTCTTCAAGCCCCGCCCACTGCCCATAAGGTAGTCTAGGCAGTGGCAGTGCCCGAACAATACAGTGTCCCAGTCAAGTCCCACCCCCGCCTCCAGTTGACGGTGACTGGGCGAAGAATGCAGTATGCTTGAGAGAGTGATGGGGGTGGGAGGGCTGTGTCCGTGACTGCAACCACCTCCAGTGCCTGCAGTGCACTGGCTATGCATCAAGTCTCTGTGGGTTGAGAAGCTTCTTTTCCCCATGGTAACTGCCAGGTAATGCCTTTATAATTGTCTGTGATTGTGCCTGAATGATCACACATGAGATCCAGCCTGGCGTCAGGTTTCTTAAGTATATTCACATTTTTATATATGTACTTGTACATACATATGTAGTTATACACATATATTAGCCTGTATACCTACACATGTGTATATAAACCTGCATAGACATATTTAGAATTCATGATAAATCTTGGAAACCTTCAATTCTACTTCATCCCCTCAGGGCTTGTTCTGCCTACTTCCATTTAATGTGTGTATGTCCTTTCTTCCACTTCGTGAATACTCTCTCTGAATAATATAACACATTTACTCATTTGTTCCATCTTGTTATGCCTCTAAAATTATTCTGGAATTTCTTCGCCTATAGGTATGGAAAAACAAGCCTCCTGAAAATATTTTGTCATGTGTTTACAGTCTCTCCACGCTTCTGCCCATGAATGAGGGTATATGTCAAATATTGTATTGATGAGTTACTTGCATTAGTACTTTTTTTCTTTCAGTAGGTTCATTTCTTTAAATTTGCTTTCAGTTTTAGTTCCTCTTTTGTTATTTAATTTTATTTTTGAAACATGTGGACCCTGCTTCCAAAAGTAAAAACTATGCAAAAAGGTATACTTAGAGGAGTACCATTTCTTCTTCAGTTCTCTCCCTTTTACCCTATGGGTAAACAACTACATTGTTTTCTATCTCACTTGTTTTTCATTTTGTAAAGGTAAGTATCTCTCTAATTCTCTCCCTCTCTCTCTCTCTCTGTCTCTTATTTCCCCTTCTTCCTTACTTAGAAGATACCACACAACTTTTCACCTTTGGGGTTTTTTTTTCCACTTGATATTATCTCCTTGAAATCCCTCCAAGTCAGTTTATAGAGGTTCATTTGATTCCTTTTACATCTCTACATACAACAGTTTGTACCATGTTATTTACCATAATTTACAAAGTTTATAGTATATGTATTAGCTTGTTTATCTAGTTTCCCATGCATGAACATTTATATGCAATTACGAATAATGCTGTAATTAGCAAATTGTACACATGCGTTTTGTTGATTGGTCTATGAAGTCTACATGATCTGTAAAATATAAATAACCTAAGAGAAATAGAGACAAATATAAACTATGTATAATGCCTGGAAATGTTTATGAGATAATGAGAAAGAGTCAAAACACATCTATTTATTAAACTCCTCTCACAGTCTTATCAGATCTAGCATTATGGTAACTTCACTATAACTTCAGAAAAATGAGAATGTTGCTGTATGCTTATTATAAATTTTATATATAGAGATTTATAATAGTTGTATTTTTCTATTCAATGGACTAAGTATATCTCTTATGTAGCTCATGATAAAGCATCAGATGAAAATCTTATGCGTGAGCATCAAGAACCAATGTCAAAAACCCAAATGCAACTAAAGAAACAAAGAGAGAAAAGACAAAGTAAGTATACTAACTACAGATAACTTTAAGTTATTTAAAATTAATTACAGCTAAAGATCTTCTTTGGTTCGTAAATCTGTATTTTAATATATATTTTGGAGAAATTTTATACTTTGACCTAAAGTATAAATACCCTAAGATAACTAGAGGATAAAAGCTAAAGTTATGAAACTTTTGGTCAATATTTCTGATTGTAATGTTTTTCATAGTCATGGTTCATGCACTCAGTATCCACTAAACCAATAATAGGCACATAATTGTCTTTCAAAAGGTGTGTACATTTCACCCTACTACAGGAAGTTAGGCATACAGAAGCCTAAATTAATCCACTATCTTGTGGAATTGCCTTCTTCCAAAGACTCTAAGTGATGAACAGAGAAGTTGCTGAGAGCTGTATCTCAATGCATTATCAGAGGGGCCAAGGCGAAGTGTGACCTGGGAGGCCTGTTGGATGGCCTCCAGACCATCTTGTCGCTTGAGATCCATTCAAATGTAGATGCATTTTTGGAAACTTAATAGTTGGTTGCAGTCAGGATCCCACTGAGGGGAATGTAAGAGTGCCAGTAGCAGAATAGCTCCACAGAGTTTTGGGACTCTTGTATTTGTTGGGACTAAGAGGACAAATATTGGTGGTTATCTCCTCAAGATGATACGTATTGTGCTTTCCCACAAGGTCCTTGTCCATGTCCCTATTAATGACCCAGCTGCGTTGCTGAGTATGGGTCAACATAGCATCAGTCCCTGTAGGGTAGTACACATGCCTGGGCCCACCAGGAGGATGCCACCAATATACTGGGCAGCTAGTTGGGAGTGGGTCTTCTTCCTGCTCATGACCTTGTGGGAAGGACATTAAAGGTGTATTGCAGTCCATTACACAAGAGGCAAGCTAATCCTGATCATCTGTGTGGACAGGGATGCTGAAAAGGGCATTTGCAATGTGAATTGCTTCATACCTATTTCCCTCAGCTTGGGCAAGAGCCTCTATGGCAGTCACAGTGTCAGGTAAGGCCAGTGTCCTGATCTGTACCACAGCATTAAGCTGCCTGTAATCCAGTCTATAGGCATGTTAGGCCATATGCACAGGTTCACTCAATTATTGAATGGAGAGGTAATCTCACAGAGATGTTTGGCTTACCTAAACTCAGCAAAGAGGGCAGGCATTTGTTTTTCTTTGCTTAGTGGTTGTTTTTAGAGACGAATCTCTAGGCACTGGTAGTCTGGTAGGTTTGCAGTCTTCCATATGCCCCACTAAAATGACCCTGAGTGCAGTAGCGCTCATCACGGCTTGGTGCTGATGTGAGTTGGAGTTCACATAGAAAATACACCTGTACCCGTTACGTATTCAGTAGTGGGGGCCATAAAATAGAGGTATATAGTGTCCAAAGGCACCCCCCACCATGGCCAGGTGTAAGTATACGTCAAAAAGCATTAACTGTTTTCCTCTCATCCTGGCGTCACAGTTGTGGAGGTAACAGTCATTGGTAAACTAGTAGCCAAATGGCCCAAGGTATGCAATCTCCCCCCACTGCCCCTATGAGCTCTGAGTTGGCATATATTCTTAGGTGCCAAAGGGGACATAGGGACTTGGCCTAATCCCTAATTTTGTGTAATTTTATAAGCCAAGCATTCTGGGTAAAAATAGAGTTCTCCACTTCATCTTGAGACCACTGGGAGGAGCAGAAGGGATCGCACGTGTGTTAGTAATAAGTGCCATCACCATTTTGGTTCTCGTGGGGCTGTGTGTTGGCCCCCATGGCTCAGTACCTATCCACAGGATGCTTGCTAGAGAGTCCATCCATCCCTTCCTTGAGCCTCCATTGCTGGGTAACTAGACAGTGTTTCCAGTGGCAGGGAGCTCACCATGGGTGGGTGGAACTTTTCAGAAACCAAATGTCACCCAGAAGAGGAAAGAGAGTGTCTTAGGTGTTTGTGTCTTTTCTTCCCCACCCCCTTCCTTGTCCTCCTTGGACAAAGTGCTCCGTGTCAGGGAACTCAGAACCAGGGGTTCTGTTGGGACACCACCAACAAAGTGCCACTGTCCCTCACGAAGTTAACAAGAATAGCTCCTCCATGGTGGAGTCTCTGTAGTCTCCTCAGGTTGCTGGTCAAGTGAAACTGAGAAATCTGGATCCTTTTTCATTAGACGTGAGTCTCAAAACCTTGCTGTATCATGGGCTATCCATCAGTGCCAGAGACAGGCTAAGAGTTAATAGTAGTCACTGGGTACAACTCAGCCAGCACTTTCTGCAGTGACTTCTGTGACCCTCCAGGTTGTCTTTTGGTTTATATTTTCTCTATTTCATCTTTTAAAGATAAGTTATCTTTTGTCTTTTTTTTAAAATTCCCTTTTCTTCTTTCTTTCTTAAAAGTTAACCTGTTAAATATTGTTTCAGGTTTTTTTTCTTCATTAAGCCTTATATCCTAGAAATGCTCCCAAGTCAGTTTGTCAGGATGTTTTTCATTTCCTCTTATACCTGTTTGTACAGCTGTGTATGCTACATTATATCCCATAGTTTATATTTTCATAGTTTACATACACTGCTTTAGCTTACCAATTCGTATGCTTGTACGCTTAAGCGGTTTTGAGTATTTTGCAATTACAGGTATGCTGCAATGAATAATCTTGAACATATCTATTTTCCTTGTTTGGTCTATCAGTGTTTATTAACTGAAAACATCAGGAAAACTCAGAAAATGAGAGACTAATATAAAATATATTTAAAATTAGGAATATTAATGATATGAAAAAATATTTTCCACACACACTCATTACGGCTCATAGTTTTCACATCTGATCTCGCATTATGGTGATTTACTTATAACTTCATATAAATGGGAGAAAATACCAGTGTTCTCTGCTTTAAATTTGAAATCTAGGGATCTCTTTTTTATTTAATAGACTAAATCCGTCTCTTTATGTAGCTCAGGATGAAGTACCAGATGGAAATCATATGCTTGAGCATCAAGATTCAGTGTCAGAATCAGAGATTCGAGTGAAGAAACAAAGCCCTCACAAAGGGGAAAGACATATTAGTAAGTACAAAAACTACAGAAGACTTCAAGTGATTTTAAGTTAAGCTCATTACAAGATGTTTTTATTTTGGTTCACGGATACGTATTTTTTGAGCATATGTTTTATAGAAATTTTACACTTTGACTAAAGTGCGAATACCATGAGATAACAGCAGAAATCTTGAACCCTTTGGTTGGAATTTTTGTTCTTAAGATTATTTTATGACCAGAAGATGAATGCCCCAAGGCCCAATAGCAGGTGAATAATTGTCTCTCCAAAGTAGTGTGCCTTTCAGCCGACTCCAGGTAATTATGGGTACAGAAGTCCAATGGATTCCTCTACGTGTCACAGCAGCCTTTTGCCATAGGCTCCAATGGCAAACAGATGTTTCTGAGATCTGTAAATCAAGCGTCAGATGGGGGTCATGAGGCCTGTTGGAGGGTCCTTAGGGCACCCTCTCGGTTGTGTCCTCACTAAAAGGAAGCAGCCTTTCTGGTAACCCCATAGATGGGTGTCATCAAGGGCTCCACATGGGCAAATGAGAGTGCAAGTGGTCAAAGAGTGTCACTAATTGCTGGACTGCTTTTTATTTATCGGAGTTGATTAGCCCAAGCATGGCAGTCTTCTCCTCTGGAATGAGATGTCATGCCCCTTAGAGGCCATGTCCAGGAATTTCACTAAGTTACCAGGTAACTAACTGTACCTTGTGTGTACTGATGGCCCAGCCAAGAGCTGCTGGTGGGTTCACAGTGCATCTACTCCTTGTTGGGGGTGTCCTTGTCTGGGCCCACTTGAATGAAAACTAGTCCTCCCTTTGAGAGCAGGCTGCTTAGACGTCATGAGCTGTGCCCTGATTATAGATATTTGAGCAATATGATGGCCATGTGAAGGACATTAGTAGGATATTGCAACTCCTTCCATATAAGGTTAAACTAAAAACTGGGATCATTTATGTGGAGAGGGATGCAGCAAAGGGCATTTGATTTGTCCGTTGCTGCATATTGAGGTCCTTCAGTTTGGAAAACAGCCTGTATGACAGTTACAGTGTAGGTACCACCAGGTCTCACGGCTGTACTATAGCATTGACCTACCAAAATCAGTTGAGTCACATGTACTTGAGGCTGTGTGCAAAGATCAAGTTAGTTATTCAAATGGGAAATAGTCTCATGGAGAGATTACTATTCATTAAGCTCAGCAGTGAGAGCAGTTTGTCTTTTTCTTCCCAGGAATTAGTTTAGGGAGACACAAGTGGGAGGCACTGTTTAGTCTGGATGTTCTCAGTCTTCCACGTGCCCCTCTAAAATGCCCCTAAATACAGCAGTTCCCTTGAGGGAACTGAATTCGAGTGTGGGTGCACATAGAAAATACATCTACATCAATACACATTCAGTAGTGGGGACCATAAAAATGGAGTTTTGTGGTTGCCTGAAAGGATACACTCACAGTGTAGTGTTTGACCAAGGGTGTACTTGGTGGTGGCCTCAGATGAAAAGCCAGAGAACGTTATCTCTTTCCCCCAGCACCTGGTGTCAGAGGTTATGGAGATCATGGTCACCTGTGCACCAGTAGCCTAAGGGCTCTAGAAGTGTAGCAGTGCCCCACCCCACTTTGAATTCTGACCTTGGCATACATGCTCAGATCACCACCCGCGGCAGGAATATTTTGTGTATGTATGTGTGTGTGTATGTGTGTGTGTATATATATTTATATATATACGCACACACACACATACAGATATATATAGATAGGTAGATCAATAGATATGGCCTAGAAATGTTAGTGTTACACCTTCTTTAACAAATACCCATTAAAAATATCCTCTCAAATTTTATGTCACATCTGGCATTATGGTAATTTACTTATAACTTTATCAAAATGAGAGAAAATTTTGCTGTATATATGTTATAAATTTGAAATCTAGAGATTGCATACTAGATCTGTTTTTCCATGGAGGAATTAAATGCATCTCTTTATGTAGCTCATGATGATGCACCAGACAAAAATCCTATGCTTAAAGATCAAGAGTCAGTGTCAAAACTCCCCATGCAAGTACAAAAACAAATAACTTCCAGAGGAGGACAACACAGTAGTAAGTATAACAATTATAGGTACCTTTAAATTTAAAAAAATTAATCACATCAGAACTTATTTCTTTAGTTCATGAATATGTATTTGAGCATATAATTTATAGCAATTTTACACTTTGATCTAAATGTGAATACCATAAAACAACTAGAGAAGAAGAAACATTTAACATTTGGTTGGAATTTCTTGTTATAAAACTACTTCATGGCGGGACTTCTGCACCCAGTGTCCACCAAGATCCATAACTGGTCAGTAGTCTTTCAAAGGGTGTTTACTTTCAGGCAACAATAGGAGATTATGAGTCCGAAGCCAGGTGGCACCTCTGATGTGTGGCAGTGTTCTTTTGCCACAGGCTCCAATTGGGAAACAGAGAGGTTGCTGAGACCCGCAACTTAAAAGGCGGTGAATTCAAGGGGGCAAGGAAAAGGGTTGCCTGTGTAGCCCGTTGGAGGGTCTCCAGGGTATCCTGTTGTCAGACCCCACTCAGGGTAAAGGTCTTTTTGGTAACCTGATTGATGGGTGCTGTCATCAAGGTGGCTTTGTAGGGGAAGTTGTGAGTACCAGTATCTGAATAGTCCCACAAGTCATTGGGCATCCTTTGTGTTTGTTGGGGCTGAGAGCCTGAGCATGACTAAAACTGGGCAGTTATTGCTTCCGGACTGAGAGCTACTGTCCCTTCCCAGTTTATTCCCAGGAATTTCCCAGGATTCATAGGCCCTTGTGCCTTGTCCATAGTAATGTCCTAGACATGTTGCTACATGTGCGTCAAAATGGCATACAGTCCTGGTTGAGTAGTACCCTTTCCTCGACCCACTAAGAGGCATTCATTAATATGTGGAAGGCTAGTGCTCCATCTGGGAGTGGGACTTCTTCCTGCTCATGACCTTGTGGAAGGACATTAAAGGTGTATTGCAACGCATTACACCAAAGGCAAGCTGATCCTGATCATCTGTGCGGACAGGGATGCTGAAAAGGGCATTTGCAATGTGAATTGCTTCATACCTATTTCCCTCAGCTTGGGCAAAAGCTATGTCAGTCACAGTGTCAGGTAATGCTATTGCCATAGTTGTACTACATCACTGAGGCTGATTATTGCTTGAGTTTCCAGGTACCCAAGGCCTTTTGCAAAGCTCAGATAATGAACCTTGGCTTCCTTAAGCACAGCAATGGGGACAGTTTTGTTTGTTTGTTTTTGAATTCCTGAGGCAATTAATGCTGTTTTTGAGAGACAATACTGCTAGCAGGTAGTAGTTTGGTAGGTTTACAGTCTTCCATATGCCCCACTAAAATGGTCTTAAATGCAATAATATCCTTTAGGCCTTAGAGTAAGTGCAATCCGGTATGCATATCGATAAT
Source organism: Balaenoptera borealis (assembly GCF_965194805.1). Classification (NCBI taxonomy): domain Eukaryota; kingdom Metazoa; phylum Chordata; class Mammalia; order Artiodactyla; family Balaenopteridae; genus Balaenoptera; species Balaenoptera borealis. The sequence continues at coordinate 168,550,344 of NC_138866.1, read as the reverse complement.
ACATCTATAACAATAATCCATTCAGTAGAGTTGCCACAATAATGATATGTTACACCTGTAGTCAGGCTGGGTAAGGATCTCGGTGGTATTGGCTTCAGACAGAAAATCAGAGAGCATTATCAATTTTCTCATTCTCATCCCAGGGGATTGGGGGTCACCATCAACTGTGGACCATTACCAAAAGGGCCAAGAAATGCAGTTCTCCCTCATGTGTACTCTAAACTTTGACCCTTGGCATAGGATCTCACTTCTTCACTCTGGACTTAGGAACATTGGACATTTCATAGTCTTGTTTAATCCAAAAAGTTTGGGTAAAAGTTGGTAAGGCTCTATGATTCATTTTAGAATTTACTGGGAGAAGGAGAAGAAATAGTCATAGGGGTCATTACCTGGCAGACCCTATAGGGGCTGCCATTTGGCCCCTTAAGGCACGCTACTTGGCCATGAGTTCCTAAGTGGAGAACTCATTAATCTCTTCTTTTGAGCTCCCACTATTTAAAAAACAGACGCAGAGGTATTGGGAGAGCACTACCCAAATTCTCCACTAGTGTGTGCCAGTTAGCATTTTCATGTCACCTTCTGTGATGGTCTCTCTTTGTTATTTTGGCAGTGGTTACATTTTCCCTGCCTAAGAATTTGTCAGTTAAGATCTGGATTATATCACTAACACACGGACCTGATGTTATGAGGAGCTTTAATTGAGCTTGATAACCAGCAGGAGTGGCACTAATGAACCTAGAGTCTTGTTAACAATCTCATCATCCACCACTGTCACTTTCTCATTGTAGAACCAAGGGACCACCAGTGTAGTTTGCAGGGCTGCTGTCCTCTGGAAACTTGGTCTAAACATGTGTTTTAGTCATAGAGAACCCATCACTGGTGGGCCAAAGCTGTCACAGCCCAAATGGTTTCTAGCTGAGGAAGAAGGACTTGAGTGTTCCTCTTAGCCTCCTTGATCAAACTTTCTGCTGTCAGGACACTCTTAAGGAAGTCCACCCACGAAGTGCCACTGTTCCTCACTAACTTTAAGAAGAGCTAACACCAATCCTTCTCAAACTCTTCCAAAATTGCAGAGGGAGAAACACTCCCAAATTCATTCTACGAAGCCACCATCACCCTGATACCAAAACCAGAAAAAGATATCACAAAAAAAGAAAATTATAGACCAATATCACTGATGAACATAGATGCAGAAATCCTGAACAAAATACTAGCAAACAGAATCCAACAGCACATTAAAAGGATCATACACCATGATCAAGTGGGATTTGTCCCAGGGATGCAAGGATTCTTCAATATACACAAATCAGTCAGTGTGATACACCACATTAACAAATTAAGGAATAAAAACCATATGATCATCTCAATAGATGCAGAAAAAGCTTTTGACAAAATTCAACACCCATTTATGATTAAAAACTCTCCATTAAATGGACATAGAGGGAACCTACCTCAACATAATAAAGGCCATATATGACAAACTCACAGCAAGCATCATACTCAATGGTGAAAAACTGAAAGCATTTCCACTAAGATGAGGAACAAGACAAGGATATCCACTCTAACCACTCTTATTCAACTTAGTTTTGGAAGCCCTGGCCACAGCAATCAGAGAAGAAAAAGAAATAAAAGGAATACAAATTGGAAAAGAAGAAGTAAAACTGTCACTGTTTGCCAATGACATGATACTATACATAGAAAATGCTAAAGATGCCACCAGAAAACTACTAGAACTAATCAATGAATTTGGTAAAGTTGCCAGATACAAAATTAATGCACAGAAATCTCTGGCATTCCTATACACCAACAATTAAAAATCAGAAAGAGAAATTAAGGAAACACTCCCATTTACCATTGCAACAAAAAGAATAAAATACCTAGGAATAAACCTGCCTAAGGAGGCAAAAGATGTACTCAGAAAACTGTAAAACACTGATGAAAGAAATCAATGACATAAACAGATGGAGAGATATACCATGTTCTTGGATTGGAAGAATCAGTGTTGTGAAAATGACTATACTGCCCAAAGCAATCTACAGATTCAGTGCAATCCCTATCAAACTACCAATAGCATTCTTCACAGAATTAGAACCAAAAACCTTACAATTCATATAGAAACACAGAAGACCCCGAATAGCCAAAGAAATCTTGAGAAAGAAAAACGGAGTTGGAGGCTCCCTGACTTCAAACTATACCACAAAGCTACAGTAATAAAGACAGTATGGTACTGGTGCAAAAATAGCCATTCTGACTGGTGTGAGGTGATGTCTCATTGTGGTTTTGATTTGCATTTCTCTCATAATTAGTGATGTTGAACATCTTTTCATGTACCTCTTGGCCATCTGTATGTCTTCTTTGGAGAAATGTCTATTTAGGTCTTCTGCCCATTTTTTTTGTTGGGGTTGTTTGTTTTTATGATATTAAGCCACATGAGCTGTTTGTAAATTTTGAAGACTAATCCCTTGTTGGTTGCTTCGTTTGCAGATATTTTCTCCCATTCTGTGAGTTGTCTTATTGTTTTGTTTATGGTTTCCTTTGATGTGCAAAAGTTTGAGTTTAATTAGGTCCCATTTGTTTATTTTTGTTTTTATTTCCATTACTCTGGGAGACGGATTGAAAAAGATACTGCTGCCATTTATGTCAGAGAGTGTTCTGCCTAAGTTTTCCTCTAAGAGTTTTATAGTGTCCAGTCTTACATTTAGGTCTTTAATCCATTTTGAGTTTATTTTTGTGTATGGTGTTAAAGAGTGTTCTAACTTCGTTTTTTTACATGTAGCTGTCCAGTTATCACAGCACCATTGATTGAGGAGACTGTCTTTCCTCCATTGTATAGTCTTGCCTCCTTTGTCATAGATTAATTGGCCATAGGTGCATGGGTTTATTTCTGGACCTTCTATCCTATTCCATTTATCTATATTCCTATTTTTGGCTGGTACCATACTGTTTTGATGACTATAGTTTTGTAGTATAGTCTGACATCAGGGAGCTTGATTCCTCCAGCTCTGCTTTTCTCTCTCAAGATTGCTTTGGCTATTCGGGGTCTTTTGTGTCTCCACAAAAATTTTAAGATTTTTTGTTCTAGTTCTGTGAAAAATGCCATTGGTAATTTGATAGGGATTGCATTGAATCTGTAGATTGCCTTGGGTAGTATAGTCATTTTGACAGTATTGATTATGCCAATCCAAGAATATGGTATATCTTTCCATCTGTTTGTGTCTTCTATTTCTTTCATCAGCGTCTTATAATTTTCAGAGTACAGGTCTTTTGCCTCCTTAGGCAGGTTTATTCCTAGGTATTTTATTCTTTTTGTTGCAATGGTAAATGGGATTGTTCCTTTAATTTCTCTTTCTGATCTTTCATTGTCAGTGTATAGAAATGCAACAGATTTCTGTGTATTAATTTTGTAACCTGCAGATTTACCAAAATCTTTGATGAGCTCTAGTAGTTTTCTGGTAGCATCTTTAGGATTGTCTATCTATAGTATCATGTCATCTGCAAACAGTGACAGTTTAATTTCTTCTTTTCCAATTTGGATTTCTTTTATTTCTTTTTCTTCTCTGACTTCTGTAGCTAGGACTTCCAAAACTATGTTGAATCAAAGTGGTGAGAGTGGACCTCCTTGTCTTGTTTCTGATCTTAGAAGAAATGTTTTCAGCTTTTCACTGTTGAGTTTGATGTTATCTGTAGGTTTGTCGTATATGGCCTTTATTATGTTGAGGTATGTGCCCTCTATGCCCACTTTCTGGAGAGTTTTTATCACAAATAGGTGTTGAATTTTCTTAAAACCTTTTTCTGCATCTATCGAGATGATCATATGGTTTTTATTCTTCAATTTGTTGATGTGATGTATCACACTCATTGATTTGTGGATCTTGAAAAATCCTTGCATCCCTGGGATAAATCCCACTTGATCATGGTGTACAATCTGTTTACTATATAGTTGGATTCAGATTGCTAGTATTTTGTTGAGGATTTTTGTGTCTGTGTTCATCAGTGATATTGGCCTGTAATTTTCTTTTTTGTGTGGTATCCTTGTTTGGTTTTGGTATCACAGTAATTGTGGCCTCATAGAATGAGTTTGGGAGTTTTCCTTCCTCTGCAGTTTTTTGGAACAGTTTCAGGATAGGTGTTAACTCTTCTCTAAATGTTTGATAGAATTTGTGAAGCCATCTGACCCTGGACTTTTGTTTGTTGGGAGTTTTTTAATCACAGTTTCAATTTCAGTACTTATGATTGGTCTGTTCATATTTTCTATTTCTTCCTGGTTCAATCATGGGAGACTGTACGTTTCTAAGAATTTGTCCATTTCTTCCAGATTGTCCATTTTATTGGCATATAGTTGCTTGTAGTAGTCTCTTATGATTCTTTGTATCTCTGTGGTGTCAGTTGTAACTTCTCCTCTTTCATTTCTAATTTTATTGATTTGAGTCCTCTCCTTTTTTTCTTGATGAGTCTGGCTAAAGATTTTTCAATGTTGTTTATCTTTTCAAGGAACCAGCTTTTAGTTTCATTGATCTTTGCTGTTGTTTCTTCATCTCTATTTCATTTATTTCTTCTCTGATCTTCTACTAACTTTAGGTTCTGTTTGTTTTCTTTCTCTAGTTCCTTTAGGCATAAGTTTAGGTTGTTTATTTGAGATTTTTCTTGTTTCCTGAGGTAAGATTGTATTGCTATAAAATTCCTTCTTAGAACTGCTTTTACTGCATCTCATAGGATCATTGTGCTTTCATGTTTATTTGTCTCTAGGCATTTTTTGGTTTCCTCTTTGATTTCTTCAGTGAGCCATTGGTTGTTTAGTTGCATATTTTTTAGCCTCCACGTGTTCGTGTTTTTTACAGTTTTTTTTTTCTTGTAGTTTATTTCTAATCTCATAGTGCTGTGGTCACAAAAGATGCTTGATATGATTTCAGTTTTCTTAAATTTACCAAGGCTCGCTTTGTGGCCCAGCATGTGTTCAGTCCTGGTGAATGTTCTATGTGCACATCAGAAGAATGTGTATTCTGCTGCTTTTGGATGGAATGCTCTAGAAATATCAATTAAGTCCATCTGGCTAATGTGTCATTTAAGGCCTGTATTTCCTTATTAATTTTCTGTCTGGATGAGCTGTCCATTGATGAAAGTGGGGTGTTAAAAGTCCCCCACTATTACTGTGTTGCTGTTGATTTCTCCCTTTATGGCTGTTAGTATTTGCTTTATATATTGAGGTGCTCCTATATTGGGTGCATATATATTTACAGTTGTTATATCTTATTCTTGGATTAATTCCTTGATCATTATGCAGTGTCCTTCTTTGTCTCTTTATTGTAGTGTCCTTCTTTGATGCTTTAAAACAGTCTTTATTTTAAAGTCTATTTTGTCTGATAGGAGTATTGCTATTCCAGCTTTCTTTTGATTTCTATTTGCATGGAATATCTTTTTCCATCCCCTCACTTTTAGTCTGTATGTGTCCCTAGATCTGAAGTGGGTTTCTGGTAGACAGCATGTATGTGGATCTTATGTTCGTATCTATTCAGCCAGTCTATGTCTTTTGATTGGAGCATTTAATCCGTTTATGTTTAAGGTAATTATCGATATGTATGTTCTTATTGCCTTTTTGCTACTTGTTTTGGATTTGTTTTTGCAGGTCTTTTTTCTTCCCTCCCTCTTTTGTTCTCTTTTGTGATTTGATGACTATAGTGTTGTGTTTGGATTCCTTTTTTTGTGTGTGTGTGTCTATTATATTTTCGGTTTGTGGTTACCGTGATGTTTTGATATAGCAGTATATATATAAACAAGATTGTTTTAAGTTGCTGGTCTTTTAATTTTAAATGCTTTTCCAATATCCTGCATTTGTGCTCTCCTCTTCTCATAATTGCTGGTCTTGATATCATGTTTGTGTGTGGATTATCCTACCTTTACTGTATGTTTGCCTTTACCAGTGAGCTTTTCCATCCATAATTTTCTTGTTTCTAGTTGTGCTCTTTTCGACTTAAGAAGTTCCTTTAGCATTCGTTGCAAAGCTGGTCTGGTGGTGCTGAATTCTCTTAGCCTTTGCTTCTCTGTAAAGGTTTTGGTTTCTCCTTCAAATCTGATTGAGAGCCTTGCTGGGTGGCATATTCTTGTAGGTTCTTCCCTTTCATCACTTTAAGTATATCATGTCACTCCCTTCTTACCTTCAGAATTTCTGCTGGGAAATCAGCTGATAACCTTATGGGAGTTCCCTTATATGTTATTTGTCACTTTTCCCTTCTTGCCTTTAACATTTTTTCTTTGTCTTTAATTTTTGTCAATTTGATTACTGTGTGTCTCAACATGTTTCTCCTTGGATTTATCCTGCCTGGGACTCTCTGCACTTCCTGGACTTGGGTGACTGTTTCCTTTCCCATGTTAGGGAAGTTTTCAGCTATTATCTCTTGAAGTATTTTCTCAGGTCCTTTCTCTCTCCTCCTTCTGGGACCCCTAAATGTGAATGTTGGTGCATTTAATGTTGTCCCAGAGGTCTCTTACATTGTCTTTATTTCTTTTCACTCTTTTTTCTTTTTTCTGTTTCACGGCAGTGTTTTCTACCATTCTGTCTTCCAGGTCACTTATCCATTCTTCTACCTCATTCATTCTTCTATTGATTCCTTCTACTGTATTTTTCATTTCAGTTATTGTATTGTTCTTCAGTTCTTCTAGGTCTTTGTTAAACATTTCTTACTTCTTCTCGATCCTTACTTCTATTCTTTTTCCAAGATCTTGGATCATCTTTACTATCATTATTCTGAATTCTTTTTCTGGTAGGTTGTCTATCTTTACTTCACTTAGTTGTTCTTCTGGGGTTTCATCTTGTTCCTTCATCTGGGACATATTCCTCTGGTGTCTCATTTTATGTGACTTTCTGTGATTCTGGTTTCCATTCCACAGGCTGCAGGATTGTAATTCTTGCTGCTGCTGTCTGCCCTCTGGTGGATGAGGCTGTCTAAGAAGCTTGTGCAGGCTACCTTTTGGGAGGAGCTGGTTCCTACCCAGTGGTGGGTGGAGCTCGGTCTTGTTCCTCTGGTGGGCAGGGCCATGCTCATTGATACTTTAAGCCTCTTGTCTGCTTTTGGGTGGAGCTGTGTTCCCACCCTGTTGGTTGTTTGGCCTGAGGTGACCCAGCACTGGAGCTTACAGGCTGTTTGGTGGGGCTAATGGTGGCCTCTGCAGGGGGGCTCACACCAATGTGTACTTCCCAGAACTGCTGCTGCCAGTGTCTTTGTCCCCACAGTGAGCCATAGCTGCCCCCTGCCTCCACAGGAGATCGCACAATACTAAGCAGGTAGGTCTGGCCCAGTCTTTTATGGAGTCACTGCTTTTTTCACCTGGGTCCTGGTGCACATGAGAGTTTGTGTGTGCCCTCCAAGAGTGGAGTTTCTGTTTCCCCCAGTCCTTTGGAGGTCCTGTGATCAAACCCCGCTGGCCTTCAAAGCCAGATTCTCTGGGGACTCCTCCTCCTGTTGCCGTAACCCCAGGCTGGGAAGGCTCAAAACTTTTACTCCTGTGAGATAACTTCTGTCTTATAATTGTTTTCCAGTTTGTGGGTCACGCACATGGCGGGTATGGGATTTGATTTTATTGTGATTGTGCCCCTCCTACCATCTCGTTGTGGTTTCTTCTTTGTCTTTGGATATAGGGTATCTTTTTTGGTAGGTTCCAGCTTTTTTTCGTCGATGGTTGTTCAGCAGTTAGTTGTGATTTTGGTGTTTTTGTAAGAAGGGCGTGAAATCATGTCCTCCTGCTCCACCATCTTGAGCTAATCCCAAGTCCTTTTCTATATAGTTTTAAATTAAATACATCAGAAGAACTTTATTTGGTTCATGAATGTGTCTTTGAACATATATTTTATAGAAGTTTTAAACTTTGACATAAAGTATGAATACCCTAACAAAGCTATAGAACAAAAGCAAATGTATTCTATGTTTTGGTTGGAATTTCTTGTCCTAAGATTATTACATGACCAAGGTCATGCTCTCAAGGCCAATAACAGACCAATAATTGTCTCATAAAGGATATGCACTAACTGTCTCATAAAGGATATGCAATTTTCAGCCAGCTCTGGCAGATTGTGGACCCAAAGTCCATTGAATGCCTCTGATGTATAGTAGTGGCCTTCTGCCATAGATTCCAGTAGGCAAAGAGAGATGTTACTGAGAGTCCTAACTGAAACAGCAAATGAAAATCAGAGGGGTCCACAAAAAGGGCATCTGGGGTAGTCAGTTGAATGGCTTCCAGGGGACCCTGTCCATCAATGCCCCAGTCAAATGTAGTCATCTTTATGGTAACCTGATTGTTGGGTGCTGTGTGATCCCTGTGAGAGTGTGACAGTATCTGTATAGTCCCACCAATTGCTCAGATGGTTTTTACTTGTGGGGACAGAGAGGGCCTAAAGCATGACAGTCATCTTCCCTGGATTATGCCCCTTACAGATCATGCCCAGGAATTTTACTTCATTTTTAGGTCCTTGTACCTTGTTGTTAATAACAGCCTAGCTATGTGATACTTGTAGGTGAACAGGACATCCAGTTCTTTTTGGGTAGTGCCCTTGTCTGAGCCCACTAGGATGATTTCATCAGTAGAGTGGAAGGTTAGTGCTCCCTCAAGGAGCAGGACTTTTTCCAAGTCTTTACCTATGCATTATTACAGGTAGAGAATTTAGGGAGTCTCATGGAAGGACATTAGTGGTGTAATACAACCCATACTGCGTACAACAAACTAATCCTGATCATGCACATGGAGAGGGATGCTGAGAAGGCCACAGGACACCAGGATTCTTTATCTTGGATGATAACCTCTATAACTGTCACAATGTCAGGTACCACTGGTGCCATAGGTAGTTCTAACGCTTTGTGTAACCCTAATCAATTTAGAGTCTGGGCACCAAAGGTCTTGCGCACAGGCCAGGTGGAGTTACTGAATGGAGAAATAGTTTACAAATATTTGTTGGCCTTTGAAAGCTCAACAATGAAGGCAGTTGCCCCTTTTTATTACCAAGGCCTGTGACTTTGTTTTTGGTAGACAGAGGTGCTAGTGGCCAGTAGTTTGGTAGATCATAATCTTTAACATACCCCACTAAAATACCCTAACTTTAAATCTTATCATGGTGGGGGTTGGTTAGTGCTGCTTGATATAAAAAGTACATTTCTACCAATAACGTATTCGGTGGTAGAAACCACAATAATGGAGGTTTGTAGTAGTCCAAAGGGTATTCCCTTACAGTTGGGTTTGGAAAAGAGTCCTAGTGGTGGGTGGACTAAAACTACAGAGAATTATCTGTTTCCCCCTCATCCTTTTATAAGGGACTGTCAAGATCACAGAAATCTGTTCACCAGTATCCAAAAGGCCCAAGAAATGCAGTATTTCCCCTCCACAGTTTGAACTCTGACCTTAGCATATGTCCTCAGTTCCCCACTGGAGACATAGAGACCTTGTCTAACCTCTAGTCACGTTTATTTATGAAAGCTTAGAGGTCTGAGTAAAAGTGGGAAGGATCTGTATTGATGGATACCACCAGGCACCATTCTTACTAAGTTTAATAAGATTACCTCCTTCATCAAGGAATCAAACTACCCAAGGCTCTAAGGTCTCTTCAGGTCACTGGATAAAATGATTCCAAAGGGCTCTACATTATTTTTAATTAAAGGGACAAGTTTTAATAACTGCTGTGTTCTGGGCTCTCTTTTGGCACCAGGAATGTGCTTGGAGATAACAGTAGTCATTGGATACAGTTCAATTCACAGAGTCTCTGGTTGTTGGATCCATCATCAGAGAACAATAATCAGCATCTAGGGAATTGCTTCCCTAGCTTTTTTAGAGTCCCTCTGTTGGTTCTCTAATTTGACTTACAATGGGAACTCGGCCAGGGAGTTGGGAGCTCAAGGGAAGGACCATTCCCCTGAGAACTGAAAATCTTATGTAAACAATCCATTAGAACTCTCCAAGAGTGCTTTGTGGAATCCACTATCACTGTCTGAGAATCACTGGCATAGCTGATAATGAGCCCTGTTGGACTCATGCAAATAATCCACTAGTACTACGTCAGAGCACCCCAAAGACTTTTTTCATATCTCCCAAAATTGCCCAGTAAAAGTTTCAGTATTTTGCTTTTCTAGAAGAGCATTGTGCTTCATTGACCACCTGCTCAGTGTGTCAGTTTGTCAAAAAATGAGCTGCCAGTTTTTAGTTGGTCAATGAAGACTAACTGAAAGTAACAATTAAGTATTTATTTATTTACTGAGATAGTATAAGCAAGAGCCTAAACAGGAAAGGGCCCTAGCTCCACCAATGTTTAATTTTCCCCACAGAATGGCCCAGAGGTGGGTCATGTGCATCAGAGCAGATGAGAGGAACATCTTACTGTGGAGGAAGTCCCCCCAAAAGCTTTTGATGTTTTATGGACCCAAGTGCCATGAGGAAGTAGAGGAGAGAGGGCTTAGAATGAAAAAATGTTGAACCAGAATGGAGAAAGAGTTTTTAAGGCCACCCAGTAAGATGGTCTAGGCAGAAGTGCTGAACAGTATAATGCCTCACCTGAGGTCTCCTCTGCCTCGTAAGGAGTTTTCCCAGTGGATACACTTGAGCTAGAATGCAGATATGCCAGTCCGGATGGGTCTTAGTCCACGACTGCAGCTACCTCCAACGCCTGCAGTGCACTGGCTCTGCCTCAAATATAGTACGCGGTGTGAAGTTTTTCCCCATGACAGCTGCCAGAGAAGGCCTCTGTAATTGTCCATGATTGAGCCTGAAAGATCACACATAGAATTTTGGCCTGGAGTCAGACTCTCCCCAGTTTTTATATGTATACCTATACCTATTCCTGTATCTATGCCTATTCTGATCATCTGTGTGGACAGTGATACTGAAGAGGGAGTTTGAGGTGTCAGTTGCAGCTCACCAAGCTTCTTCATCTTGGGCAGCAGCCTCTGTGACGGTCCCAAAGTCAGTTAGTGCCAGTGCCCAGGGCTGCACTACAGCACTGAGCCACGATCAGTTGAGTCTCTACACGACTGAGGCCAGGCGCACAAGTCAAACAGGGCTACTGAATGGAGAATTAGTCTCAGAAAACTGTGGCTCCATTAAGCTCAGCAGTTAGGATAGCTGTATCTTTTCTCTGCTAGTCCATTGATACTTTACTGGTAAACAGTAGAACTGCACAGTGTTAGGAGGGTAGGTTTATGGTCCCCACATGCCATAAAATGTCCCTAACTGCAGCAACTACCTTCAGGACTTTGGAGTGAATTCAAGCAGGGATACACTTAGACAGTACATCTGTACCAATATATATTCAATAGTGGGAGCCATTACAGTGGTGGCCATAACAATTGTAATGCTCCAGTGGGGCCCACTTATAGTTGTATCTGATAAAGGTTCTGGTGGTGTTGGACTGAGACTCAAAACCAGAGAGCATTGTTTGTTTCTTCTTTGTATTAGATTCCTAGCACTGCTATAACAAAGTACCACAAACTCATTGACTTAAAACACAGAAATTTATTGTCTCAGAGTTCTGGAGGCTAGAAGTCTGATATCAGGGTGTCAGCAGGGATGGTTACTTCTGAGGGATTATTATTGATAATCTGTTCAATACTTCTGTTCTAGCTTTTGGTGGTTTGCTGGCAATATTTGGTGTTCTTTGGCTTCAACATTTTGAAGTATTTTTTTACAGCAGTAGCCCACTTCCCAGTACCAGAAATCTATATGAGTTTGCTTGGACTGCTATAACAAAGGACCACAAACTGAATGGCTTAAAAAAATATTGTCCTACAATCAGGATGGCAGAAGTCTGGTATTAGATATTGGTAGGGTTGTTTTCTTCTGAGGACTCGAGCAAAAAAACTGTTTTTTGGCTCTGTCCTATCTTCTGGTGGTTTTCTGGCAATATTTGACATTCCTTGGCTTGTAGATTCATCACCCTGATCTATGCCTTCATCTTCACAAGGTGCTCTCCCCATATGTTTGTCTGTCTCTGTGCTCAGATTTCCCATTTTTATAAGGACTAGGACCCACTCTAATAACCTCATTTTAACTTGATTACCTCTGTAAAGACCCTATTTCTAAATGAGGTCACATTCTAAGGTACTGTGGGATAAGAATTCCCTCTTGGTAGAGGGGAAGTGGGAACAATTTAACCTATAACCCCCTCATTGTAGTGTCAGGGATTGTGGAGGGCACAGTTAACTATGCACCAGTATCCAGGAGACCCAATAAATGCAGTTCTCCCCTAGCTCCCCATTGAACTCTTAACCTGATATAGGACCATTGTTCCCCACTAGAGACATAGAAACCTTGGCCCAACCGCTAGTCTTATTTATTTTTAAAAGCTGAAAAACTTGGTTAAAAGTTAATAGGGGTTTTTAATTCCCCACCCTTACCCCCAGGTTCACTGGGAGGAGCAGAGGGAATAGCACTTGTATTAATCGTAAGGCCATGGCCTTGCAGACTCTAGTGGAGCAGCCTAGTGGATCCCATGGCCCACTCACTCTGTGACCATAAGTTCTTGGTGGGAAAGTCCATCAGTCTCCTCTCTGGGAAGCTTTTGTTAAGTAACCTAGATCCAGAGATCTCTTTGGGAAGGATCTAGCCCAAATGGTCTAAGAGGGAGAACAGGCTTACCATTTTTACATTGCTCTTTCTACTGGTCGGTCTTTGCCTTCTGGGCAGTAGCCACATTTTTTTAACTCAGTGATTTGTCAGTGAAGATCTGGATTGTCACAGAATGATCAATGTGGCCTTGTGAGGAGGTTTAATTGGGCTCAATAACCAGAAGAAGTTAACATGAACAAACCTGGAAATCTGAGCCTTGTTGACAGTCTCATCATCTATTGTTCTCACCCCACATCTGTACATCTAAGACACCACTAGGGTGGCTCACAAGGAAACTGTATCCACTGGAAGTATAATTCAGCCATGCCGTTTAGTGGCAAGGAACTCATGGTGCACGGGTCAAATCTCTCAGAACCCAAATAATACCCAGCTGAGGATGTAAATGATCTTGAGTGCTTGTATCCTTTCATCCCAGTGCCATCTTCTTCTTTAGGCAAAGTAGCTGCTGTTTTGTACTCTGAAAGTGGGGGTCACATACCAGAGGTACCATTCTCTTACTTACTAAGTAAAACAAGATTGCCTCCTCCATCTTGGAGGCAAACTACCCAAGTCTCTGAGAGCTTCAGATTGCTGGGGTGAAGTGATCCCAAAAGGCTCTTCATTATTTTACATTTTAGGCATAAGTCCCAACAAAAATTCACTTGTTTTAGGCTGTCTTTTGGTGCCAGGGACATGCTTACAGTTAACAGTAGTATTGGGATGCAATTCAGGGTCTCTGACAAATTTTGTTCCCATCACTGGAGGAACGAATTTTGTTCCCATCAGTAGCTAGCAAATTGCTTCCCTAGCTTTCCTATGAGTGTCTCCTTTGGATCTGTAATTTGACTCATGGAGTTGAGTCAAGTTTGGGCAAGGGGGTGGAAACTAAAGGGAAGGACCGCTGTTCCCTCTTATACCTGAAAAGCTTATGTAAAAAGTCACTAGCCCTCCCCAAAGAAACCCCAGGGTCCACTAGTACTTTTTGAGACACATTAGCATGACTGATAAAGCACCCATGGAACTCTCAGGCTCTTGCATGTGATCCACTAGTATCACTTGAGAGTGTCTGATGGACCTCTCTAACACCTCTCAAAAGTGCCCCATGGGATCTTCAGAGTTTTGCTTTCCTAGAAAGGCACTGTGCTTTACAGGCACACCTCATTTTACTGCATTTCGCAGATACTGCATTTTTTACGAATTGAAGGATTGTGGCAACCTTGCATCAAGCAAGTCTATCGGTGCCATTTTTCCAAAAGCGTTTGCTCACCTCATGTCTCTGTGTCACATTTTGGTAATTCTTACAATATTCAAACTTTTTCATTATTATTATATTTGTTATGGTGATCTGTGATCAGTGACCTTTGATGTTATTATTGTAGTTGTTTTGGGACACCACGAACCACACGCATATAGATGGCAAACTTAATCGATAAACGTTATGTGTGTTCTGACTGCTCCACCATCTCTCTCCCTCTCCTCCAGCCTCCCTATTTCCTCAGACAGAACAATATTGAAATTAGGCCAATTAATAACCCTACCATGGCCTCTGTATGTTCAACTGAAAGGAGGAGTTGCATGTTAGTTTAAATCAAAAGCTAGAAATGATTACGCTAAGTGAGGAGGGCATGTTGAAAGCCGAGATAGGCCAAAAGCTAGACCTCTTGCTCCAAACTATAGCCAAGTTGTGAATGCAAAGGAAAAGTTCTTGAAGGAAACTAAAAGTGCTACTCCAGTGAACACACAAATGATAGGAAAGCGAGACAGCCTTATTGCTGATACGGATAAAATTTCAGTGTTCTGGACAGAAGATGAAACCAGCTACAACATTTGCTTAAGCGAAAGCCTAATCCAGAGCAAGGCCCTAACTCTCGTCAATTCTGTGAAGGCCGAGAGAGGTGAGGAAGCTACAGAAGAAAAGTTTGAAGCTAGCAGAAGTTGGCTCATGATGTTTAAGGAAAGAAGCCATCTCCATAACACAAAAGTGCAAGGGGAAGCAGCAAGTGCTGACGTAGAAGCTGCAGCAAGTTACCCAGGAGATCTAGCTAAGATAATTAATGAAGGTGGCTACACTAAACATCAGATTTTCAATGTAGATGAAACGGCCCCCTATTGGAAGAAGATGCCATCTAGGACTTTCAGAGTTAGAGAGGAGAAGTCAATGCCTGTCTTCAAAACTTCAAAGTACAGGCTGACTCTTGTTAGGGGCTAATGCAGCTGGTAACTTGGAGTTGAAGCCAATGCTCATTTATCATTCTGAAAATCCTAAGGCCCTTAAGAATTATGCTAAATCTACTCTGCCTGTGATCTGTAAATGAACAACAAAGTCCAGATAATAGCACATCTGTTTGCAAAATGGTTTACTGCATATTTTAAGCCCACTGTTGAGACCTACTGCTTAGAAAAAAAGTTTTCTTTCAAAATATTACTGCTCACTGATAATGCACCTGGTCACCCAAGAACTCTTCTGGACCTGTACAACAGGATTAATGTTTTCATGCCTGCTAACACAACATCCATCCTGCAGCCCATGGATCAAGGAGTAATTTCTATTTTCAACTCTTATTATTTAAGAAGTACATTTTGTAAAGCTATAGCTGCCATAGATAGTGATTCCTCTGATGGATCTGGGCAAAGTAAATTGAAAACCTCTGGAAAGGATTCACCACTCTAGATGCCATTAAGAACATTCATGATTCTTGGGAAGAGGTCAAAATGTCAACATTAAGAGAAGTTTGGAAGGAGTTGATTCCAGCCCTCATGGATGACTTTGAAGAATTCAAGACTTCAGTGGAGGAAGTAACTACAGATGTGGTGGAAATAGCAAGAAAACTAGAATTAGAAGTAGAGACTGAAGATGCAACTGAATTGCTAAAATCTCATGACAAGATTTTAATGAATGAAGAGTTGCTTCTTATGGTTGAGCAAAGAAAGTGGTTTCTTGAGATGGAATCTACTCCTGGTGAAGATGATGTGAAGGTTGTTGGAATGACAACAAGGGATTTAGAATATTATATGAACTTAGTTGATAAAGCAGCAGCATGTTTTGAGAGGATTGACTCCAAGTTTGAAAGAAGTTCTGCATGCTGTCAAACAGCATTGCATGCTACAGAGAAATCATTCATGAAAAGAAGAGTCAACCAATGAGCCATACTTCACTGTGGTCTTATTTTAAGAAATTGCCACAGCCACCCCAGCCTTCAGCAACCACCACCCTGATCAGCCAGCAGCCATCAACATCGAGGCAAGACCCTCCACCAGCAAAAAGATCAGGAGTAGCTGAAGGCTCAGATGATGGCTAGCATTTTGTAGCAATAAAGTATTTTTAAAATAAGATACGTACATTGTTTTTTTTAGACATAATGCTATTGCACAATTAATAGACTACTGTATCATGTAAACATAGCTTTTATATATGCACTGGGAAACCAAAAAATTCATATGACTCACTTTATTGCAATATTCGCTTTGTTGCGGGGGTCTGGAACTGAACCCGTGACATCTCCAAGGTGTGCCTGTACTATCCACCCTGCTCACTGCACCAATTTGTCAGAGAAAGCACTGCCAGTTGTTGAGTTGGTCAATTATAACAAGCCAAACTGAAAGTAACAATTACACCTTTATTCGATTACTGTGATAGCATAAGTACAAGTCTAAACAGGAAAGGTCCCAGCTTTATTATTCCATTTTTCCCCACTGAAGGCCCCAGGTAAGAGATGTTTTATCAGAAATGGTTGGTTTCATTGCCAAAGGAGCCCTAAACTAAAGGCTCTTGCCATTTTATGGACCCAGGAGGTAGGGAATGCAGGAAGGGCTAGGAGTGGAAAAGTAGTGAAAACTGAGTCAGATAGGAGAAAATTGTCTTCAAGGCTCCCCAGTAAGGTTGTCAAAGCAGAGTCACCTGAACAGAACAGTGCCTCATTTGAGCCCTTAACTGGGGCTGTGTAAGACTGTGGTTGGCCTGGAGGGGCCTGAACCCATGAATATACTGGCTGTGCAGTCGGTCTAGTGTGGGTAGGAAGCTTTCTCCCATGGTAACTGCCAGGTAAGATGACACATAGGATTTTTACTTGGATCCACACTCCTTAGTTTTGTTTTGTTTTGGTTTTTTTTCACACACACACACACACACTGTATTTTATTTTTACAAGAGATAAATAGACTGACACCAAGCATTGTACATGGATGACCACAACAAAAGCAACAATGATTGCAATTACCAAACCTGAAACACACTCATACTATATCATAATATTGACATTCAGTCCAGTAATCCTCCACTGTAACAGCTCCTTTACTTTTCAGTGAAAATTGATTTGTATATTCTTTGCCTCTGAGTCCTTGTGGGATTTTTTTTTTTTTAATTCAGACAGAAAGTCACAAAAATTATACTCATCCTCATCAGTTCACTCAGTCCCATGTAATTAAATTTTTTTTTTCATCTTGATCTTTTGTTAGCACTTTTTTGAGTTCATCAGTTTTTCATTAGAGTTCTGAAAATGCTTATTCATTCAGTTCAGCAGTACAGTCAGTTACCAGAAACCTGTACTTGTCAGAGTCTTTTCCATGAATTTCTTGAAGATGAAACCGTTTTATAGGAACATATCTGCAAAAGCATCAGAGTACACCCAGAACTGTCTGTAAATGACAAAAGACTTAAAAATGACCACGGTTAAAGATTTGATGAAAGTTCATAATAATGCAGTTGACAAGAAAATTAGTTATTTCTGAGATATACATTTTAAAGTAATAACTAGGATTATTACTTATAACATTATACCAGAACATATAAGATTTTTAGAAATTTCATGTAATGTCTGAAACATTTATATTAACATATTTCCATACAAATAACCCAATGAAACTTTAGTATTAGTTGTTTTGTTTGTTTGTTTGTTTATACTGCAGGTTCTTATTAGGCATCAATTTTATACACATCAGTGTATACACGTCAATCCCAATCGCCCAATTCAGGACACCACCATCCCCACCCCACTGCAGTTTTCCCCCCTTGGTGTCCATATGTCCATTCTCTACATCTGTGTCTCAACTTCTGCCCTGCAAACCGGCTCATCTGTACCATTTTTCTAGGTTCCACATACATGCATTAATATACGATATTTGTTTTTCTCTTTCTGACTTACTTCACTCTGTATGACAGTCTCTAGATCCATCCACTTCTCAACAAATGACTCAATTTCGTTCCTTTTTATGGCTGAGTAATATTCCATTATATATATGTACCACAACTTCTTTATCCATTCGTCTGTTGATGGGCATTTAGGTTGCTTCCATGACCTGGCTATTGTAAATAGTGCTGCAATGAACATTGGGGTGCATGTGTCTTTTTGAATTACGGTTTTCTCTGGGTATATGCCCAGTAGTGGGATTGCTGGGTCATATGGTAATTCTATTTTTAGTTTTTTAAGGACCCTCCATATTGTTCTCCATAGTGGCGGTATCAATTTACATTCCCACCAACAGTGCAGGAGGGTTCGCTTTTCTCCACACCCTCTCCAGCATTTGTTGTTTGTAGATTTTCTGATGATGCCCATTCTAACAGGAGTGAGGTGATACCTCATTGTAGTTTTGATTTGCATTTCTCTAATAATTAGTGATGTTGAGCATCTTTTCATGTGCTTCGTGGCCGTCTGTATGTCTTCTTTGGAGAAATGTCTATTTAGGTCTTCTGCCCATTTTTGGATTGGGGTGTTTGTTTCTTTAATATTGAGCTGAATGAGCTGTTTATATATTTTGGCGATTAATCCTTTGTCCGTTGATTCGTTTGCAAATATTTTCTCCCATTCTGAGGGTTGTCTTTTCGTCTTGTTTATGGTTTCCTTTGCTTCGCAAAAGCTTTTAAGTTTCATTAGGTCTCATTTGTTTCTTTTTGTTTTTATTTCCATTACTCTAGGAGGTGGATCAAAAAAGATCTTGCTGTGATTTATGTCAGAGTGTTCTTCCTATGTTTTCCTCTAAGAGTTTTATAGTGTCCAGTCTTATATTTAGGTCTCTAATCCATTTTGAGTTTATTTTTGTGTATAGTGTTAGGGAGTATTCTAATTTCATTCTTTTACATGTAGCTGTCCAGTTTTCCCAGCACCACTTATTGAAGAGACTGTCTTTTCTCCATTGTATATCTTTGCCTCCTTTGTCATAGATTAGTTGGCCATAGGTGCGTGGGTTAATCTCTGGGCTTTCTATCTTGTTCCATTGATCTATGTTTCTGTTTTTGTGCCAGTACTATATTGTCTTGATTACTGTAGCTTTGTAGTATAGTCTGAAGTCAGGGAGTCTGATTCCTCCAGCTCCATTTTTTTCCCTCAAGACTGCTTTGGCTATTCGGGGTCTTTTGTGACTCCATACAAATTTTAAGATGATTTGTTCTAGCTCCGTAAAAAATGCCATTGGTAATTTGATAGGGATTGCATTGAATCTGTATATTGCTTTGGGTAGTATACTCATTTTCACAATGTTGATTCTTCCAATCCAAGAACATGGTATATCTCTCCATCTGTTGGTATCATCTTTAATTTCTTTCATCAGTGTCTTATAGTTTTCTGCATACAGGTCTTTTGTCTCCCTAGGTAGGTTTATTCCTAGGTATTTTATTCTTTTTGTTGCAATGGTAAATGGGAGTGTTTCCATAATTTCTCTTTCAGATTTTTCATCATTAGTGTATAGGAATGCAAGAGATTTCTGTGCATTAATTTTGTATCCTGCAACTTTACCATATTCATTAATTAGCTCTAGCAGTTTTCTGGTGGCAGTTTTAGGATTCTCTATGTATAGTATCATGTCATCCGCAAACAGTGACAGTTTTACTTCTTCTTTTCCAATTTGTATTCCTTTTATTTCTTTTTCTTCTCTGATTGCCGTGGCTAGGACTTCCAGAACTATGTTGAATAATAGTGGTGAGAGTGGACATCCTTGTCTCGTTCCTGATCTTAGAGGAAATGCTTTCAGTTTTTCACCATTGAGAATGAAGTTTGCTGTGGGTTTGTCATACATGGCCTTTATTATGTTGAGGTAGGTTCCCTCTATGCCCACTTTCTGGAGAGTTTGTATCATAAATGGGTGTTGAATTTTGTCAAAAGCTTTTTCTGCATCTATTGAGATGATCATATGGTTTTTATTCTTCAATTTGTTAATATGGTGTATCACATTGATTGATTTGCGTATATTGAAGAATCCTTGCATCCCTGGGATAAATCCCACTTGATCGTGGTGTATGATCCTTTTAATGTGTTGTTGGATTCTGTTTGCTAGTATTGTGTTGAGGATTTTTGCATCTATATTCATCAGTGATATTGGTCTGTAATTTTCTTTTTTTGTAGTGTCTTTGTCTGGTTTTGGTATCAGGGTGATGGTGGCCTCATAGAATGAGTTTGGGAGTGTTCCTTCCTCTGCAATTTTTTGGAAGAGTTTGAGAAGGATAGGTGTTAGCTCTTCTCTAAATGTTTGATAGAATTCACCTGTGAAGCCATCCGGTCCTGGGCTTTTGTTTGTTGGAAGATTTTTAATCACAGTTTCAATTTCATTGTGATTGGTCTGTTCATATTTTCTGTTTCTTCCTGGTTCAGTCGTGGAAGGTTATACCTTTCTAAAAATTTGTCCATTTCTTCCAGGTTGTCCATTTTATTGGCATAAAGTTGCTTGTAGTAGTCTCTTAGGATGCTTTGTATTTCTGCGGTGTCTGTTGTAATTTCTCCTTTTTCATTTCTGATTTTATTGATTTGAGTCCTCTCCCTCTTTTTCTTGATGAGTCTGGCTAATGGCTTATCAATTTTGTTTATCTTTGCAAAGAACCAACTTTTAGTTTTATTGATCTTTGCTATTGTTTTCTTTGTTTCTATTTCATTTATTTCTGCTCTGATCTTTATGATTTCTTTCCTTCTGCTAACTTTGGGTTTTGTTTGTTCTTCTTTCTCTAGTTTCTTTAGGTGTAAGGTTAGATTGTTTATTTGAGAGTTTTCTTGTTTCTTGAGGTAGGCTTGTATAGCTATAAACTTCCCTTTAGAACTGCTTTTGCTGCATCCCATAGGTTTTGGGTCGTCGTGTTTTCATTGTCATCTGTCTCTAGGTATTTTTTGATTTCCTCTTTGATTTCTTCAGTGATCTCTTGGTTATTTAGTAACGTATTGTTTAGCCTCCATGTGTTTGTCTTTTTTACGTTCTTTTCCCTGTAATTCATTTCTAATCTCATAGCGCTGTGGTCAGAAAAGATGCTTGATATGATTTCAATTTTCTTAAATTTACTGAGGCTTGATTTGTGACCCAAGATGTGATCTATCCTGGAGAATGTTCCGTGCGCACTTGAGAAGAACGTGTAATCTGCTGTTTTTGGATGGAATGTCCTATATATATCAATTAAATCTAACTGGTCTATTGTGTCATTTAAAGCTTCTGTTTCCTTATTTATTTTCATTTTGGATGATCTGTCCATTGGTGTAAGTGAGGTGTTAAAGTCCCCCACTATTATTGTGTTACTGTCGATTTCCTCTTTTATAGCTGTTAGCAGTTGCCTTATGTATTGAAGTGCTCCTATGTTAGGTGCATATATATTTATAATTGTTATATCTTCTTCTTGGATTGATCCCTTGATCATTATGTAGTGTCCTTCCTTGTCTCTTGTAACATTCTTTATTTTAAAGTCTATTTTATCTGATATGAGTATAGCTACTCCAGCTTTCTTTTGATTTCCATTTGCATGGAATATCTTTTTCCATCCCCTCACTTTCAGTCTGTATGTGTCCCTAGGTCTAAAGCAGGTCTCTTGTAGACAGCATATATATGAGTCTTGTTTTTGTATCCATTCAGCCAGTCTATGTCTTTTGATTGGGGCATTTAATCCATTCACGTTTAAGGTAATTATCGATATGTATGTTCCTATGACCATTTTCTTAATTGTTTTGGGTTTGTTTTTGTAGGTCCTTTTCTTCTCTTGTGTTTCTCACTTAGAGAAGTTCCTTTAGCATTTGTTGTAGAGCTGGTTTGGTGGTGCTGAATTCTCGTAGCTTTTGCTTGTCTGTAAAGCTTTTGATTTCTCCATCAAATCTAAATGAGATCCTTGCCGGGTAGAGTAATCTTGGTTGTAGGTTCTTCCCTTTCATCACTTTAAGTATATCATGCCACTCCCTTCTGGCTTGT
The DNA here is from genome assembly GCF_965194805.1 of Balaenoptera borealis. Lineage (NCBI taxonomy): Eukaryota > Metazoa > Chordata > Mammalia > Artiodactyla > Balaenopteridae > Balaenoptera > Balaenoptera borealis. The sequence continues at coordinate 168,528,621 of NC_138866.1, read as the reverse complement.
AGAGTTTCTGCTGAGAAATCAGCTGTTAACCTTATGGGAGTTCCCTTGTATGTTATTTGTCATTTTTCCCTTGCTGCTTTCAATAATTTTTCTTTGTCTTTGATTTTTGCCAATTTGATTACTATGTGTCTCAGCGTGTTTCTCCTTGGGTTTATCCTGTATGAGACTCTCTGCACTTCCTGGATTTGGGTGGCTATTTCCTTTCCCATGTTAGGGAAGTTTTCGACTATAATCTCTTCAAATATTTTCTCTGGTCCTTTCTCTCTCTCTTCTCCTTCTGAGACCCCTATAATGTGAATGTTGTTGCGTTTAATGTTGTCCCAGAGGTCTCTTAGGCTGTCTTCATTTCTTTTCATTCTTTTTTCTTTAGTCTCTTCCACAGCAGTGAATTCCACCATTCTGTCTTCCAGGTCACCTATCCGTTCTTCTGCCTCAGTTATTCTGCTATTGATTCCTTCTAGTGTAGTTTTCATTTCAGTTATTGTATTGGTCATCTCTGTTTGTTTCTTCTTTAATTCTTCTAGGTCTTTGTTAATCATTTCTTGCAACTTCTCAATCTTTGCCTCCATTCTTATTCCGAGGTCCTGGATCACCTTCACTATCATTATTCTGAATTCTTTTTCTGGAAGGTTGCGTATCTCCACTTCATTTAGTTGTTTTTCAGGGGGTTTTTCTTGTTCCTTCATCTGGTACATAGCCCTCTGCCTTTTCATCTTGTCTATCTTTCTGTAACTGTGGTTTTTGTTCCACAGGCTGCAGGATTGTAGTTCTTCTTGCTTCTGCTCTCTGCCCTCTGGTGGATGAGGCTATCTAGGAGGCTTGATGGGAGGGACTGGTGGTGGGTAGAGCTGACTGTTGCTCTGGTGGGCAGAGCTCAGTAAAACCTTAATCCACTTGACTGTTGATGGGTGGGGCTGGGTTCCCTCCCTGTTGGTTGTTTGGCCTGAGGCAACCCAACACTGGAGCCTACCTGGGCTCTTTGGTGTGGTTAATGGCAGACTCTGGGAGGGCTCACGCCAAGGAGCACTTCCCAGAACCTCCGCTGCCAGTGTCCTTGTCCCCACGGTGATACAGAGCCACCTCCCGCCTCTGCAGGAGACCCCCCAACACCAGCAGGTAGGTCTGGTTCAGTCTCCCCCAGGGTCACTGCTCCTTCCCCTGGGTCCCGATGCACACACTACTTTGTGTGTGCCCTCCAAGAGTGGGGTCTCTGTTTCCCCCAGTCCTGTAGAAGTCCTGCAGTCAATTCCCACTAGGCTTCAAAGTCTGATTCTCTAGGAATTCCTCCTCTCGTTGCCAGACCCCCAGGTTGGGAAGCCTGACGTGGGGCTCAGAACCTTCACTCCAGTGGGTGGACTTCTGTGGTATAAGTGTTCACCAGTCTGTGAGTCACCCACCCAGCAGTTATGGGATTTGATTTTACTCTGATTGCGCCCCTCCTACCGTCTCACTGTGGCTTCTCCTCTGTCCTTGGACGTGGGGTATCCTCCTTGGTGAAGTCCAGGGTCTTCCTGTCAATGATTGTCCAGCAGCCAGTTGTGATTCTGGTGCTCTCGCAAGAGGGAGTGAGAGCACATCCTTCTACTCCGCCATCTTGGTTAATCCCCCACACTCCTTAGTTTTTACACACATGTACATATATTCATACACACATGCATGTGCATGTGCACCTATATATGCATATGTTATGTACACATATATTTTAGAAATCATGCGGACTCTCAAACACCTTCAGTTCTAGTCCCTCAGGTCTCCTTCTTGCCTTCCTCCATTTCATATGTGTATGTCCTTTCTTCCAGGGTGTTAATCCTGACTCTTAAAACATCAGCAGATTTATGTATTTGCTCAACCCTACAATGCTTCAACCCTTGTTACAGAATTACTTAGCACATACCACTAAAAAAAAGCCTACTAGGAAGATTTAGTGATTTGCTTTCTGTCTTTCCCCCATACTCTTGCCCAAGACTGAGGGTATGTTTCAAACACTATTTATGACTAATTTGAATCAGCTTTTTTTTTAACCCTTCAGTAGGTTCATTTCATTATGTTTTTTCTTTTCCTCTTCTTATCCTTGTTGATTTCGTTTTATTTTTGGAATGTATGGAACATTGACCTACTTCCAGAAGTAAATAATATACCAAAGGTATACTTAAGAGTGTCATTTCTTCCCCAGTCCTTCCCATGCATTCCCCAGTCCTCTCTCCCACCCTGTCTTCTGGGAGGTAACCAACTACATGATTTTTTTGCTTATCTTTTCTGTGCTTCATCTTGTAAAGTTAATATCTCTCTATTTCTCATTTCTTCCAATTACTGCTTTCTGAACCAAAAGTTAGCGTACTAGATACCCTTTAAAATTTTTTTTCCACTTAACATGACCTCCTAGAAATTCCTCCCTGTAGTTTATAAAAATCTTTTTAAAATTTTTACATAAATATGTAAAATAGTACCACATTATATACCATAGTTTATACTATACCATAATTTATTGTATACACCTTGGTTTATTCAACCAGTATCCTGTTCTTGAACATTTAGGTGGTTTAAAATATTTTGCAATTACAAATAATACTGTAATGAATAACCTTGTACATATGTATTTTTATTGTTTCATCTACTATTGTATATTTATGTAATGTATACATACCCCAAAAGTAGAGATTAGTATGAAATATATTTGATTCCTCAAAATATCTATGAAATAACAAGACAGTTTCAGTAGCACCCATTAAAACTTTTCTTATTTTCATGTAAGACCTAACATTTATGGCAATTCATTGATAACTTTAAAAATGAGAGAAAATGCTACTGTACACTTGTTATAAATTTGAAATCTAGAGATTTCACAATGGATCTGTTTTCCCATTTAGTGGACTAAATGGATCTCTTTACGTAGGTCATATTGGAGTACTGGGTGAAAATCTTATGCTTGTAAATCAAGATTCAGTGTCAAAACCCCAAATGCAAGTAGAGAAACAAATACCTTACAGAAAGGAGAGGAGTCATAGTAAGTATAATAATTATGGGTAACTTTAAATTATTTTAAACTCATCAGAAGGTCTTTTTTCTTTGGTTCATGAATATGTATTTGAGTGTATATTTTATAGAAGTAAAAATAAATGACCTAAACTGAATGCCCTAACATAACTAGAGAACAAAATCAAAAGTGTTAATACCTTCAGATTGGAATTTCTAGTCATAAGATTATTTAACAGCCATAGGACATGCACTCAGTATCCACCAAGGACCAATAGCTGTTCAATAGTATCTCAAAGTGTGTGTGCCTTTTAGATGATTCTGGGAGATTACAGGTTCCAGGAAATTATGCCCAGTGGGCACTTCTGACCAGTATCAGGGCCATTCTGCCATAGGCTCCAACTGACAAACCGAGAAGTTTTTGAGATCTGTAGCTAAAACAGCAAATAGGAATCAGAGAGGCTTAGGGGAAGGGCAGCCTGGGAGGCTTGCTAGAGACTCCCGCCCCCGCACCAGGGTATTCTGTTAATCGGGCCCCACACAGGGCAAGGTCTTCTTGGTAACCTCATAGATAGGTGCCATCAAGTTCCCTGCGTGGAAAGTGCCAGTACCAGAAAAGTACGACCAATTGCTGGATCTTCTTTTTTATTTGGGGGAGTTGAGAGGATCAAATATTGGCAATCATCTCCTCTGGAATAGGATGTTGTCACCCTTTCCAGATCATGCCTAGGAATTTCACTTGGATGATAGATCCTGGTACCTTGTCTGTGTTAATGGCTCAGTCATGTTGCCCCATGTGAGGCTGCAGAGTGACCAGTCCTTATTGGGTAATGACCTTGTCTGGGACCACCAGGAAGACATCTTCAGTATTGTGCAAGGCTAGTGTTCCTTCCAGTAGCCAGACTTTTTCTAGGTCTTATCATATCTGATGACAAATAGTAGGGGAATTTAGGTAGACTTGTGGAAGGATGTTAGTGGTATATTGCAACCCATTCCACATAAAATTAAACTGATCCTGGATTATCCACGTGGACAGTGGTGTCATTTGTTGTACACCAAGTTTCTTTATCTTGGGCAGTAGCCTCTGTGACAGTTTCAAAGTCAGGTACTGCCAGTGCTTAGAGTTTTACTACAGTGTTGAGCTGCCGATAATCCCTTGAGACTCCACGCTCCTAAGGCCATGTGCACAGGTCAGATAGGGCTATTGAGTGGAGAATTAGTCTCATGAAGAACTTTGTTGTTCTTAAACTCAGCAATGAAGGCACTGCTTTTTTCTTTTTCACTCTAGGCAGTTGCTACTCTTTTTGATAAACAACAGCACTAGGGGCTGCTAGTCAGGGAGGTTTGTGGTCTTCCATATGCCCCACTAAAATGGTGTTAACTGGAGCAGTTTTCTTCAGGGCTTGTGGGCAAATGTGAGCAGGTGTTCACTTAGACAGTACATCTATATTGGTAATACATTCAGTAGTGAATGCCATAAAAAGGTTTTATTTGGAGTTTGGAGGTGGCCAAAGAGACCCATCCACAGTGGGTCTAGGTAAGGGTCCAACTGGTAGTGACCTCAGACCCAAAATCAGAGACATTATTTGTTTTCCCCTCATTCTGGTGATGGGGTTTGTGCGTCACAGTCGCCTCTGCGCTAGTATCCAAAAGGCCCAGAGATATAATTCTTCCCTACCTCCCCATTGAACTCTGACCCTGGGATACAACCTCTGGTCCCTACTGGGGATATTGGGACCTGGTCTTTGTTGTTGAAAGTTGAGAGTTCGCAATACAAGTTAGAAGGGCTCACCTATTCATCTCCATATTCACAGGGAGAAGCAGAGGGGATAACACTTTCATTAATCATAGCACTTGTTAACATGCAGACCCTAATGGGGCTACCTTTTGTGGCCCTTATGGCCTAATATCTGGCCATCAACCTCCTCTTTGAATAACCAGACTCAGAGAGCTTCTCTAGAAGCATCATCCAGGAGAGAGCACATGGTTACCGTTTTATACTGCTCTCTTTGCCAGTCAGTCCTTACTATTTGGGCAGAAGCTGTTTTCTCCGTGCCTGAAAAGATGTCAGTTAGGTTCTGGATTTTGTTTCAGAACATTATCACCTGACCTGATGAAGAAGTTTGATTTAGGGCTTCCCTGGTGGCGCAGTGGTTGAGAATCTGCCTGCCAGTGCAGGGGACACGGGTTCGAGCCCTGGTCTGGGAGGATCCCACGTGCCGCGGAGCATCTGGGCCCGTGAGCCACAATTGCTGAGCCTGCGCATCTGGCCTGTGCTCCGCAACAAGAGAGGCCCGCGATAGTGAGAGGCCCACGCCCCGCGATGAAGAGTGGCCCCCGCTTGCCACAACTAGAAGACAGCCCTCGCACAGAAACGAAGACCCAACACAGCCATAAATTAATTAATTAATTAATTTTTTTTTAAAAAAGTTTGATTTAGTTCGATAACCAACAGGAGTAGCACAAATAAATCTAGACATGTGAGCTGGTTAACAATCTTATCTACTGTTCTTACTCATTATTATAGCATGATTAACAGGGCTGCTCTAGACTCTGCATTGGTGGTCCAAACATGATTTTAGTGATAGGTTCAGGCGGAAAGCCGTCAGAGCATGAACAGTTCCCAGATGAGGAAGGAGAGCATCTCGGTATTTGCCTCTCATCTTCCCTCTTTCTTCCTCCTCCTTGAGCAAACTTTCTGCTGTCAGGGCAGACTTAAAAAGGGGTTTTAGAGTGACCACAACCCACAAAGTACCATGGTCCCTCACGAAGTTTACGATTACCTCCTTCACCATGCAAGTGAACAACCCAGGTCTCTAAGGTCTCTTTACATCACTGGGCAAAGCAATCCCAAGGAGTTCTATATTTATTTAATTAAATCATGAGTCTCAATAACTTACTGTGTTGTAGGCTGTCCATCGTTGTCTGGGACCTCATTAAAGCTGACAGCAATGGTTGGGTGCAGCTTAGCTTGTACTTAGTACTCTCATCAGAGGACAATAGCAGTAGCCAGGGAATTGCTTCCCTAGATTTCCCAGAGCCCCTCTGTTGGGTCCCTAGTTTGACCCACCAGGCATTTTGGCAGGGACTCTGGGACTAAAGAGAAGGACCACTGTTACCCCTCTAACCCCAAAAGCTTGCATAAACAATCTGCTAGCCCTCTCCAGCAGTACCCCAGGGCATTCTTGACATAGCACTTCCTGAGACTCATTGCTGTGGCTGGCAAAGTGCATTTTAGGACCCTCAGACTCCTGCAAATGACCAGCTAGTACTTCCCAAGAAGCCTTGTAGTCTTCTCTAGCATCTCCCCAAAATGCCCTGGGGGATCTTCATGCTTTTTACTTTTCCAGAAAGGCATTGTGCTTAATTGGGCCACCCTGCTTGCCACCATTTGTCACTGAGAGAGAGCTACCAGTTGTGAAGGTGGTCTATAAAGACAACGAACCAAATAGAAAGTAACAAGCCTTTATTCACTTACTGCAATAATATAAGTAAGACTCTAAACGTGAAAGGGCACGAGCTCCACCAGTGTTTCAACTAGTCTTTCATTTCCCCATGAAACGTCATCCAGCAAACATCTGATGTATTAGTACAGAGGGGAATATCTCACTCTGCGTACAGATGTTTATATACTATCTTATCTATCTATTTAATTATCTACCATTGTAGCAGTACTTATACTATACCAATACCATAGTTGTGGTATATATATCAGTTTATTCAACCAATGTCCTGTGCTTGAACATGTAGATATGGTTGTAAGTGTTTTGCAATTAATGAATGGTCTTCTGCATAGGCATTTTCATTGTTTGGTCTATTATTATGTACTAAACTAAAGCATAAATAACCCATGAAACCTGAAGACCAATATAAAATGTATTTGTTGCTTAGGAATATTTATGAAATAATGAGACAGCTTCAGCATCATCCAGTTTTATGACAGATCTAGCATTATAATAATTGACTTATGACTTTATAAAAATGAGACAAAATGCTACTGTACACTTGTTATAAATTTGAAATCTAGAGATTGCACATTTAGTGGACTAAATGCATCTCTTTATATAGGTTATTATGGAGTACCAGATAAAAATCCTGTGCTTGTGAAACAAGTTTCAGTTTCAAAACCCCAAATGCAAGTAAAGAAACAAATAACTTCCAGAGAGGAGAGACGCAATAGTAAGTATAATAAAAGGAAACTTTAAATTATTTTAAATTAAACTCATCAGAAGATTTTTTTTCCTTTGGTTCATGAATATGTATTTGAGCATATATTTCATAGAAGTAAAAATAAATGACCTAAAGTGTGAATACCCCAAGATAATTAGAGAACAAAAGCAAAAGTAATGATACCTTTTGGTTGGTATTTGCGCAGTCAATAATTACTAAGTAACAAGACTGACTACTTCCACACACACTCATGAAAACTATTCACATGATTTTTCTCAGTTCACCTTTATGGAAAGAAAATTTGATTATTTGGCGTATCCAGAAGTTCCATTATACATATATCATTTTCTACTTAGCATTTCCTCTTCAAAACGAGAAAAACGATACGATAACACTTGAAAATCTACCTCCTGAGAAGAAAGGTTTATTTTCAAGAAACCAGTCTCAAACTAAGAACCTTAGAGCTATCAGACAGGAGAATCTTGATAGTAAGTAATTATACATAAATTTTATAAATTGTTTTTAATTAAATTCAGAACACTTTTTTGTTCATGAATATATCTTCAACCATTTGCTTCTTTAGTAATTATTCCCATCATACTTTAGATCTTTATTGATGATTTATCTGTTTCTTTTATAATCACTGAATTAGATATGTTAAATCTTACACTTTGTGGATTTTTCTATTTATTCTTGTAGTCGTGGCAGGCTTTGGTTTATATCTTATGATACTCTATTATTTATGTGCATATAAATTTTAAATTGATAACATTCTTGGGGGACAGAACATTTTATCCTAATGAAGAGACCCACTTCATCATTTTTATAGTTTTTATTTGTTTATTTTCCTTTAAAACTACCTTATCTGCTATGAGGGTAGCTCCATAAACTTTCTTCTGGTTGGTATTTGCATGATACATTTTTTTTTTCTATCATGTTGCTTTAATTTACCTGTGTCTTTATGATTTTGCTCTATATTTTGTAAGAAACTTATGATTGTCTATATTTTAGAATTCAGCCTGATCTTTTAATTGCCTCTCATAATCATATATAAACCAATTATTGATATTTTTAAGTGTAATTCCACCATTTTGTATTCCACCATTTTTTGTATCTGATGTTTCTTTCACTCTTTCACTCTATTTTTTATCATTATATATATTTTTCATTAGCCATATTTAATACCCAAAATTTGAACTTTATTCAAAAGTATGAATACTGTAAAACAAAATAATAATTTAAAACATAAGTATTTATAATAATGTTTATAATAATAATATTTCTAAATTAAATACATTTAATGCTTCTGTATATCTGAAAAGTAACGACTGCTTATATATACACGTGTGAGAAGTGTGTTCACATGATGTTTACACTTCAAATAGTGATTTGTATATATCATTAAAAGATGAGATAAAATATTGTTGGGTAACTAACATATATTGTAAATATAGAGGTTCCACCACAGATCTGGTTCTCTATTTAGTGCTTTTATGAGCCTTTCTTCCTGAAGCTCAGAAAAGGGAAGAGGTATCAGATGAAAGTCTTTTGCCTGACATTTGGAACTGCTAGAAAGAAAAGACTCAAGTTGTAAATGCTGAATTATGAGTATTATAAAATTATTTTACATTTTAATTGTTTTAAGCAGAATTATGTTCATGAATGTGTGAGCTTACAGACATCTAAGTCAAATTTTTACTGTGTTATTTAAATTCCTGTTTCTTGATTTCCTTGAATTTTGTTTGTTCTGTCGATTATGGAGCGAATGTATTCTCCCACTGTGATTGTGGATTTATCTATTTCTTCTTGTAGTATTGTCCTTTTTCCTTATACTGTCTATGTTGTTAGATGCATACAAAAAAAAATATTTGATAGTCCTTATGGACTCAACATTTTCTTTTTATAAAAGGTACCATCTTAGTCTGTCTCCAGTAAGGTCGTTTGACTAAAATCCTATTTTGTATGACATTGACATAACTCCTGCAGATTTATTTTGGTTAGTATTTGCATGGCATATCTTTTTTCACTTCCTTACTTTCCAATTTTCTATATTCTTATAATTTAGTGACCTCTTATAAATAGATTATAGTTAAATTGCTTATAAATCCAGTGTGACTGTCTTTGTCTCTCCGTACAACATGTAATCCACTTATAATTATTGTACTTACTTATATATTTAGATTTAAATATTTCCTTTTTTGGGCGCTTTCTATTTTTCCTACCTGATCCAGGTTTCTTTCTATTTTCTTTCCTTATTTTTGAATTATTACTTTCTAATTAGTTTAACTTTTAAATCAATCATATACATTGTTAAAAATATTTTAATATTTTTAAAATATTAATACCCTTAGTACAGTAAAGTCTAATTACAACTTTCTTTTTTTCTAAATAAATTTATTTATTTTATTTATTTATTTTTGGCTGCGTTGGGTCTTTGTTGCTGCACACAGGCTTTCTCCAGTTGCGGTGAGCAGGGGCTACTCTTTGTTGCGGTGCACGGGCTTCTCACTGCGGTGGCTTCTCTTGTTGTGGAGCACGGGCCCTAGGTGCCTGGGCTTCAGTAGTTGTGGCACGTGGGCACGTGGGCTCAGTAGTTGTGGCTCGCAGGCTCTAGAGCACAGGCTCAGTAGTTGTGGCACACAGGCTTAGCTGCTCTGCAGCATGTGGGATCTTCCCGGACCAGGTATCGAACTCATGACCCCTGCATTGGCAGGCGGATTCTTAACCACCGCGCCACCAGGGAAGTCCCTAATTACAACTTTCTAGGTGTATGTATTCAGTAACAAGAGTCTTCCACATACTTTGAGGAGAGCACTCTGATGATTTTTATGCTTAATTTCATAGTCCATTTTGAAAATGCACCAGAGGATTGGAGGTGGGGTGGGCAAGGGGAGGACGGTTTGATCATTTGTTTAAATTGTGTGTATTTGCTTAAATTGTTGTAAAGCTGGATGGAAACTAAGTTGTTCTTGGTATACATTAATAATCTAGAGGTTTTACAATCCAGCTGTTTTACTTTTTATTGGATTAAGAGCCTCTATACTTGTAGCTGAGAAAATGGATATCAGGTGAAATCTTTCATGTAAAGAAAAAGTTTAAATCTTACAAAACTCATCTCAAATTAAGACACTTGGAACTGCCAGAAAAGTGAGGATTTGTAGTAAGAATATCATATAATGATTTTTCATTAAATTTCTCTAGTTGTTTAATATTTATTCAATTGATCATAGAAATACATGCTATATAGTGTATCATATATACATATAGGTACACATATACATAGCATATACAACGTGTTTGTGTATGTATGTTCTCCATTAGATGAAGTTAATTGTGTTTCTAAAGCTTTATTATATATAAAAATATACAGATACATAATCTGTATTACATATAGATTATATATTACATACAGATATATATATATAATAAATATACACATTTTAAATTGTTATATATTCTTAGTGAACTGAAATTTCTGTCTTTATGATGGACATTTTGTAGTAATTTTTTTGTGCCTTTAGTCTATTTTGTCTGATGTTGGCGTGGTATCTTTCTTTATATAACTACTTGCATAGAATAATTTTTTCATCATTTAATTTTTAACCTTTTTCTATTCTTATGACTTAGCTGTATATAATTGGTTATTTTTTAATCCAATGTAACACTCTTTATACTTTAAATGGAGCATTGAATACATTTGTATTTCCTGGAAGTAGGGATATTTTGGAGGTAAGTATACCATTGCTTGTATTTTCTGTCTTTCTTACCTGATCTGCTTTTGAATCTTCTAAATTTATTTTGAATGTATTATTTATCATTTCTTTTTTTTCTCACTCATATCTGTTATGAAAATATTGCATTTAATCCTAAAATGTGAATACCTTATAAAACTATTCTTTTGAACAGTACTCCCATTGTCTCTACACTTCGCATACTCACTCTGTAATTCACTATCTCAATAACGTGGTATTTGACTTTATTGTTTCAAACCATGAGAAGAAATATTCCTGGATAATTGACATGTGTTTGAATTACAGAGGATTTTCAATAAATCCAGTTCTCTATTTAATGGATTAAAAGCATCTTTCTCGTAGCTCAGAAAGCAGAAGACGTATTACCCGAGGATGAAGTTGAATTGTCAAAAAGCCAATCTCAGACTAAGAAACTTAGAGCTGTCAGAATGAAAGCACTAAATAGTAAGTATGATAAATTTCAATATTATTGATTTATTTTTAATTAAAGTAAGTGAAAAAAACCCTCTGTCTTAGGTTTATGAATGTTTACTCATATCTTTTGTATAAATCTATTAGATCAAATATATTTACTGTGTTAGTCAATTCTTTTTTAATTCCATTGAAGTTTCATTTATTCTGTGTTACTAAGAGATGTATGTTAAATTTTCCCACTGTGATTATGGACTTCTTTGTGTTTACTGGTAGTTTTGCCAGATTGGTTTATATATTTGGAAATGATGTTATTAAATGTGTACAAATTTATACTTGTTATATCTTCCTGGTAAACATGAGCTATAAAAGTACACTGTTTATCTCTGTAAAAGTACACTGTTTATCTCTAAAAATACATTTTTTTGCCTAATGTTTATTTTGTTTGATAATAATGTAGCCATGTTTGCTTTCTTATGATAATTATTTACACAGTCTTCTGTAAACAGTTCAGACAGAAGTTCGTGGTGTTTTGCATGGTCTCAGTAATTTTTTCATAATGATCCTAAACCACAAGAGAAACCCCACAGTTTCTTTATTAATTAGTTGTGTACAAACAAGTTAGTACCTGTTGGTTACTGCATAACTTTTGTGGGAACATAAATTTTCAACACTGTTAGGTAAGTACCTAGGAGCACAATTGCTGGATCATATGGTAAAACTATAATTTAACTTTGTAAGAAACTGCCAAACCGTCCTCAAAGTGGCTGTAGTGTTTTGCATTCCTGCCAGCTACGAATCAGGTTTCCCATTGCTGCACATTCCTGACATCATTTGTTGTTTTCAGTGTTTGGATTTTAGCTATAGGTATGTAGTGATATCTCACTGTTGTTTTAATTTACAATTGCTTAATGATGTATATGCTGAACATCTTTTCATATGCTTATTTGCCATCTAAATGACTTCTTTGGTAAGTTATTTGTTCACATCTTTGCCCACGTTGTAATTGTGTTATTTGTTTTCTAATTGTCAAGTTTTAAGAGTTCTTTGTATGTTTTGGATAACAGATCTTAGATATATGTTCTGTAAATATTTTCTCCCAGCCCGTGGCTTGTATTATCACTCTCTTAACAGTGTCTTTCACAGAGCAGAAGTTGTGTGTGTATTTTTCTTAATGAAACCCAGCTTATCAATTTTTTTTTTTTGGATTGTGCTTCTGGTGTTCTATCTGAAAAATCAACACCAAACGTAAGATCACCTAGATGTTCATCTGTGTTACCGTCTAGGAGAATTATAGGTTTGCATTTTACATTTAGGTCTATGAGCCATTCTGTGTTAATTCTTGGTAAGGTGTCAAGTCTGTGTCTAGATTCACTTTTTTTTTACATTTGACTGTCCAGTTGCATCAGTACTGTTTGTTGAAAAGACTGTCGTTTCTCCATTGAATAGCTTTTGCTTTTTTGTCAGAGATCATTGACTATATTTTTATATGTCTATATCTCTTTGTTCTGTTACAATTGACTTATTTATCTATTCTTTCACCAATTGTCTTGATTTCTGTAGGAAGCCTTGAAGTTGGGTAGCATCAGTCCTCTGACCTTGTTTTTCTTCAATATTGTATTGGCTAATGTAGGTATTTTGCTTTTCCATATAAACTTTAGAACTAGTTTGTCAATATCCGCAAAATAGCTTATTGGAATTTTGCTTGGGATTGCATTGAATCAAGTTGGGAAGAGCTAACAGCGTAACAATATTGAGCCTTCCTATCCATGAACATGGAAAATCTCTACATTAAATCTTTGATGACACTTGTGTCTGAAGAGTTATACTTAAGTATTTCATTTTTGGTGTTAATATAAATGGTATTGTGTTCAATTTCAAATTTCACTTGTTCACTGCTGACATACAGGAAATCAGTTGACTTGTGTATATTAACCTGTATCTGGAAACCTTGCTATAGCCAGCTTATAATTCCAGGAGTTTTGTTGCTGTTGTTGTTCAGCAAGAATAGTTTTGTTTATTTTTCTCAATTTATATACTTTTTCTTTCTTTTTCTTGACTTATTACATTAGCTGTGAGTTCCAGTATGATGTTGGATAGGAGTGGTGAGAAGAAACATCCTTGATGTATTCCTAATCCGAGGATGACAGCATTTAGTTTCTTACCATTAAGTGTGATGTTATCTATTGGTTTCTTTGTAGATGCCCTTTATCAAATTGAGGAAATTCACACTATTCTTGGTTTGCTGACAGTTTTATCATGAATGGATTTTGGATTTTTTTGAATAATTTTTCTGCATTTCTGATTGATCAAATGATTTTTTCTTTAGTCTGTTGAGTTACGTTAATTGATTTCCAAATATTGAGTCAGAATTGCATACCTGGAATAAATCCTCCTTGGTCATCATATATAATTATTTTTATACATTGTTTCACTCAATTTGTTAATATTTTGTGGAGGATTTTTGCATCTTATTTGTGAGAGATATTTCTTTGTCTAGTTTTGGCATTAGAGTAATATAGTTTAAATCTATTGTGATCTGAGAGTATACTTCATATGATTTCTATTCTTTAAAATTTGTTAAGGTATGGATTTTCAGCCTGTTGTATCTGTCCGTTACTGATAAGATGGTATTGCAAGCTGCAAGTATAAAAGTAGATTTGTCTGTTTCTCCTTGCAGTTCTGTTTTTGCCTCGTGTATTGATATTTTGTTGCTCTGTTGTTAGGTGCATACTCATTAAAGATTGTTATGTTTTCTTAGCTATTGACCCCTTTATTATTATGTAGTGCTCTCTTTATCCCTGGTAATTTCCTTGCTCTGAAGTCTGCTTTGTCTCAGATTAATATAGCTTCTCTGGCTTTAATTAGTATTAGCATGATACACTTTTCTCCATCCCTTTATTTTCAGTCTACTTTACCTTTATATTTAAAATGAGTTTCTTGTTGACAGCTTATAGTTGGGTTAGTTTATTTAATCACTCTGACAGTCTCTGTCTTTTAATTGATAGACCATTCACATTTAAAGTGATTATTGGTATTTCATTTAATATTAATCATATTTGTAACTATTTTCTCTTCAATGCCCTAGTACTTTATTTTTCACCTTCCACTCTTTTCCTACCTTCTCTGGCTTTAACTACATGTTTAATATGATTCCGTATTCTTTTCTTTCTTAGCATATCAATTATATTTCTTTAAAAAAATTTTTAGTGATTGTCTTAAAATTTGCAGTATACATTTACCACTAATCTAAGGGTACTTTCAAATAACACTATGCCACTTCATGGGTAGTGCAGGTATCTGATAACACTGTAATCCCAATTCCTTCCTCCTGTCACTTATAGCATTGTTGTCATTCATTTCACTTACCTATAAGCTATAATCACTGAATACATTGTTTCTATTATTATTATGAATAAACTGTTATCTGTTATATCAACTAAGAGTGAGAAAAGTTTATTTTACCTTCATTTATTTCTTCTCTAATGCCATTCTCTTTATATAGATCTAGGTTTCTGATCTGTATCCTATTCCTTCTCTCTGAAGAACTTCTTTTATCATTTTCTTTCACTGCAGGCCTACTGGCAACAAATTCCTTTTTTTTTTTTTTTTTTTTTTTTTTAAATCTGAGGAAGTCATTATATCTCTTTCAGTTTTGAAGGATAATTTTTCTGGATACAAAATTCTAGGTTGGTTGATTTTTTTCTTTCAATACTTTAAATATTTCTCTCCATTCTCTTCTTGCTAGCTTAGTTTGATGAGAAGTGTAAGATATTTTTATCCTTGTCCCTCTATAGATAAGGTATATTTGTGTTTTGTTTTTGTTTTTCTCTGGAGTCTTTCAAGATTTTCTCTTTGTCTTTGATTTTCTGCAATTTGAATATGATATGAATAGGTGTAGCTTTTTTTGGTATTTATCCTTTTTGGTGTTCTGTGAGTTCCTGTGATCATTGATTTGATGTCTGTTATTATTTTTGGAAAACTCTCAGCCATTATTTAAATATTTATTCTGTTTCATTGTTCTCCTTCTGATGTCCTCATTATGTGTATATTACACCTTTTATTATTGTCCAAAAGATCTCTGATATTTTGTTCCTTTTTTTCCATTTATTTTCTCTTTTCAATTTGGGAAGTTCCTAATGTCATATCTTCAAGCTCACTGAGTCTTTCCTTGACTGTATCCAATCTACTGATGAGCACATCAAAGAAATTCTACATTTTTGTTGCAGTGTTTTTGATTTCTAACATTTCCTTTTGATTTTTTCTTAGAGATTCCAGATTTCTGCTTACATAACTCTTCTGTTCTTGCATACTGTCTCTTTTTCCATGAGAGCTGTTAGCATATTAGCCATAATTACTTCACATACACAGTATGATAAATCTAAGATCTCTGTCATGTGAGTCTGGTGCTCATACTCTTCAGACTAGGTTTTTACTTTTAGCATGTCTTGCATTTTTGTTGTTGTTGTTGAAATTTAGACATGATGTATTGGGTAAAAGGAACTGAGGCTTATATAGGCCTTTAGTGTGAGGCTTCTTGTTTATCTGGCTAGGTATTAGGCTGTATTTTTTGTGTACTGTAGCTGTAGGTGTCAGATGCTAAAAGTTCCTATATTGTCCCTTTTTTTGTCTCCCCTGATATCTTTGGGTTTCCCTTTAGATTCCTTAAATAAGGTCTGAGGCTTGCTGTCCTTTTAGCTGTAACTTGCAATTATATAGGAGGCTTATTAATGTGGTGGTAAGGTGTCAGGGAAGGGGAAGCATTCTGTAATCCTCTGATTAGGTCTCAGTCTTTTAGTAAGCCTGTGTCTCTAGGTTTCCACCTTCACAAGTGTTTCTCATGTCTCTCCTAATTGTTTGGTAAGACAGGAAGGCTAGAAGGGGCTGAAATTTTATATCTGCTCACCCCCATGTTGAATATTTCCCTTCCCTAAGGTCTGTTAGGTTCTGGTAAACTGTGGTTTGGTTAAGCTCTGGTAAAATAGTTTCCCTTGAGGGCAGTCTTTTGTTAAGGAGAACAGAAAGCTCTGGGCATGTTTAAAAACAGTTACTTTCCCCTCCCCCTGTTGGAAGCATGTGGCAGTTTTCCTCTGATCTTCATCCTGAGAACCTGGTTGGGTTTCCTAGACATGAAACTCATAGTAACATGGGGGTACCAGTAAGATTCAAGCTAGTATATACTGAACTTTCAGCAATTCATCAATCACAGTTTAAGTGTTCCTACTAGTCCTGACTTCAGTAGTGGGCTTCTGCTCCTGGGGTTCAGCTGCCAATAAACTGTGCTGCTTTTATCCACCTCTCTCTCCAATCTTGGGGGGCAGCATTTTGCCTTGACTTTGATAAG
Source organism: Balaenoptera borealis (assembly GCF_965194805.1). Classification (NCBI taxonomy): domain Eukaryota; kingdom Metazoa; phylum Chordata; class Mammalia; order Artiodactyla; family Balaenopteridae; genus Balaenoptera; species Balaenoptera borealis. Next base: position 168,511,971 of record NC_138866.1, on the reverse strand, counting down.
AAAAAAAATGTTTAATTTAAAAAGTTTGCTAGGCTTTTTTCTTATTGTGAGAGTGGAAGTAGTGACTTCCAAGCTCTTTACATGTCATACAAGAAATAGAAGTCCTCTCACTACTATTATTTTAACATTTCAACATCCTGTATGATTTAAACTCTATTATTTATGATTTAGCGGCCTTTCATGTACACATTTTTTCGTTTTTAATTTATTGTACATTTGACATGAAACATGTAAATTTAAGGTGTGCAACATGTTAATTTGATACATTTATATATTGTTATATGATTGCCATTGTAGTGATAATTAGCACCTGTATCACATTACATAATTATTCTTTCATTTTATTGGTTGGAATAATTAAGTTCTAGCCTATTAGCAAGTTTGATGATTTTAGTACAATATTGTCTATATTCGTTATACTATGCATTAGATCTCTATTTACTACTCACGTTTGTACTCTTAAACAACATTGGTTCTATCACCCCACCCCGTGTCCTGTGGTTAACCACAATTTCTTTCTCTGTTTTTACAAGTTTTGCATTTTTAGATTCCACATGTAAATGGTGTCATACTGTATTTTCCTTTCTCTGTATGACTTATTTCTCTTAGCATAATGTAGTCATGATTCATACATGTTGTCTCAAATGGCAGGGTGTCCTCCTTTCACATGGCTGAATAATACTCCATTGTATATATATACACCACATCTTCTTTATCCACATCCATTGATGGACTCTTAGGATGTGTCCATATCTTCCTGTTGTGAATAATGCTTCAATAAAAATATAAGTGCATATATCTTCTCAAAATCCTGTATTTATTTCCTTTGGGTATGTACTTAGAAGCAGAATTGATGGATCAGATGGTAGATCTATTTTTAATTTTTTGAGGAACCTCCATATTGTTTTCCATGGTGGGCAGACCAATTTACATTCCCACTAGCAGTGTACAGAGATTGCCTTTTCATTATATTTTTGCCAGAATTTGTATCTCTTGTCCTCTTGATGATAGCCATCCCAACATGTGTGAGATGATATCTCATTGTAGCTTTGATTTGCATTTCTCTGATAATTAATATTGTTGATCATCTTTTCACATATTTGTTGGCCATTTGGTTGTCTTATTTATTTAAATTAATTTATTTATTTTAATTTATTTTATTTTTGGTTGCGTTGGGTCTTCATTGCTGCACACGGACTTTCTCTAGTTTCAGGAAGTGGGGGCTACTCTTCGTTGCAGTGCACGGGCTTCTCATTGCAGTGGCTTCTGTTGCAGAGCATGGGCTCTAGGTGCACGGGCTTAAGTAGTTGCAGCGTGTGGGCTCAGTATTTGTGGCTCGTGGACTCTAGAGTGCAGGCTCAGTAGTTGTGGCGCACGGGCTTAGTTGCTCCAGGGCATGTGGGATCTTCCCAGACCAGGGATGGAACCTGTGTCCCCTGCATTGGCAGGCGTATTCTTAACCACTGCATCACCAGGGAAGTCCGGTTGTCTTTGTTAGAAAAATAACTCTTTAGTTCTCTGCCGATTTTGCAATTGGATGGTTTGGTTTTTTGTTATTAGGCTGTATGAATTCTTTATATATTTTAGATATTAACCCTTTATCTGATACATGGTTTCCAAAATTTTCTCCCATTCCAAAGATTGCCTTTTCACTATATTAATTGTTTCTTTTACTGTGCAGAAGGTTTTAACTTTGATGTAGTCCCATTTGTTGAGTTTTTTTCTTTTGTTGTTTGTGCTTTTGGTGTCATATATTTAAAAAAAAAAAATCATTGCCATCACCAGTGTCAAGGAGCTTCTTCCCTACCTTTTCTTCTATAGTTTCATATTTACCAGAACTAGGTAATTGTTAAAATGATAATGATTCACATTCTGGTTTTGTTTATAATTTTAATAAGAATATTTTTGGTGCTTCATCATAAATCAAGGTGTTATCTGTTGGATTGAGACAGAAATATATTCTATATTAAGAGAGTAATGTCTAGGAGTAAATCTATAGTTCTAATTTTTCACAGAGTTTTATCAAGAGTAGATGTTGAAATCTATTAAATGAACTTCTGACATTTATTGAGTAATCATTTTTCTCTTCTTACTTGATGTAAGAATATCTTCCTAACCTCCAAACATTATAATCTTCTTGGAATTAGGCCACAGTATGTGGCTTTCAGTAGTGTTTCTGTATTTAGTTTACTGAAAGTTTTCTTCATCTTGGTAGATCAAGATGTGGATGAACTCTCAGATGAGAATTTTATACTTGAAGATCTAGTACTAGCTAAAGGATACAAGGATAAAATTCAAACAAGTGGAGTTTATGAGTCTCAAAAATTGAGAGGTATGAATGATATTGATAAACATATTTTAAAAGTCATCATAAAATACTTGACAATTTAAAATATATTTTAAATGTGCATCAATTAATGTTTTATAGGTGAATTTTTTCCTTAGGTTAGATATTTTAGAACACAATTTAACAAAAATTGGAATTCTGCAGAACTAATAAATGTTGTAATGATATTAGCACCCCCCATTCCTTCTTGTAGTCTTTAATATTCTAATTATTATACTGTATTTCTTAAATTTATTGAGCAAGAAACCCTGCCTTTCTCTTTTTATGGAGTAGTGTTTCATAGAGAACAAATTTAGGAGATGCTTTTCTAGGAATCTTATGGAGCTATTACAGTTATTTCATTTTTAAAAGTATGATGTTTACCCAGCATTCACATTTCAATTCTTATCAAGTACATTATCTGCTAAAAATATTTGTTATTATCTAGTAGACCTATTCTTTATATTGTTATATGGTTTCAAGAAGAGAAAAGCAACATTTGTTTTTTATCTATTGGATCTTACTCTTGATATCATTATATATTTTCTACTACAGTTCTTTGATATTAGTGTATTTTTTGTTGTATATTTTAAATAAATTTATGTATCTGTTTTTTTTTCTGTTTGCTTAAAAAATGGATTTGAGGAAAAATGGGCATTATTAGAAAGATTGGAAATTTTTTATTTGGAGTAACAGAAGATTTGGTTTATCTTTGTGCTTCTTAATTGGAAGATTGGGATTGACATGTCTACACTATTGATGCTATGTATAAAATAGATAAGGAATGAGAACATACTGTGTAGCACAGGAAGCTCTACTTAATGCACTGTGGTGACCTAAATCGAAAGGAAATCCAAAAAGGAGGGGATATATGTCTGTGTATAACTGATTCATTTTGCTATACAGTAGAAACTAACACAAAATTGTAAAGCAACTATACTCCAATAAAAATTAATTTTAAAAAAAGAATATTTTCAAGTGAAAAAAAAAAGAACCAAATAAAACCTAGGTGTTTTAGGTTGTTTCTGTTACTTTTAATTTATTTTGAAATATAGAAAGGTATAATAAGAATTAATGTAATGAACACTTGTGTGTCTGTTTCCCAGTTTAATAAATATAATACACGTTAAATACTAAGTCCGACCCTCTCTATTCCTCTCAGATTATTGCCTCCTTCTGTTCTGAATTTGATGTTTATCATTACCATATATATTTCTTTATACTTTTGTTAGGTATGTTTTCATCTGTAAAGTATTTATGCTATTGTTTTATTTGTAGTATGCTGTATGCTTTCTTAAGCAACTTGCTTTTTTGGTTCAAGATCACTGTTGATAATTTTAGTTCTTATTCATTTATTTTTATTGCTGTATATTGACCTGGTTTATGAATATATTATAATTAAGTTGCCCATTCTCCTGTGGATGAATATTTGTGTTGTTTCCATTAGGAGATGCCTATCTTCTTATGAGAGGTAATGGTAGGGGTAGTGTTTAAAAGTACGGATGCTGGAAATAGACTGCCTGTCTTTGGTGCCTACCTCTGTCTCTTACTAACTGTGTAAGCTAGTTAATCTCTCCATGTTTCAGTTTCTTCATCTGAAAAATAGGGCTAATAATAGTATGTACCTCACAAAATAATTGTAGGAATTATATGAAATACTTTAAAACAATGGATGCCTGAGAACCAGCAGATAGTACTGAACCCTGTATATACTGTGTCTTTTCCTGTGTTTCCTGTCCATAATTTATTTGATGGTCAATAGGTCATTATTAGTATAATAAGGGTTACTATAACATAAGCACTGCAATACTATGACGCTCGATCTGATAACCAAGATAGCTACTAAGTGTCTAATGGGCAGGATACACAGCATGGATACGCTGGACAAAGGGGTGATTCATGTCCCAGGCAGGACAGAGCAGGACAGTGTAAGAGTTCATTACCCTACTCAGAACAGCACGCAATTTGAAACTTATTAATTGTTTATTTCTGGAATTTTCTGTTTAACATTTTTGGGCCAGGGTTGACCACGGATAACTGAAACTGCAGATAAGGGGGGACTACTGTATTTTTGACCTTGTAAAAGAAATAGAAAATTCCATTTTTATGTGCTATAGCATAGGATTTAATCCTTTAAGATTTATGAAGAATTCTACCCATGAAAATATTTGTTCTTGGCAGTTTTCAAAAGTGATTAATTTAATTGCACATTTTAATTTTTAATTGTTCTTTCCATTTTTTTCCTGGCATATCTTGCTTTTTTTTTTTTTTCCTTTTGAAAGTACCAATTTCATCTAGATTTTAAATCTTATTTCTGTTCCTAGATGATAGAGATATATTGGTGGATAAAGGATGATGTTTTCCAAAGAAATATAACCAGTTGTTGGCTTTCAAATCCCACCCACGTGTTAGAATTAATCCTTTCCCAGGTTAGGTAATTCTCTTGTGGCAATAATTGATGATTTGTTTCATCCTACGAACATGCTTAAAACTTTTAAATTACTTGCAGATATTTTTAAATCTTGAAGTTCTTATAACTAACTACCTTTCTAGGTTCTCTTGCAAATTTAGATGACCCAGGAACCTCAGACCTACATTTGTAACAAGCAGTGGGAGTAATAGCTTTATATAAAATATGTACAGGCATACCTCAGAGATATTGTGGGTTCGGTCCAGACCTCTGCAATAAAGTGAATATCACAATAAATTGAGTCACACAAATTTTTTGGTTTTCCAGTACATACAGAAGTTGTGTTTACACTATACTGTAGTCTATTAAGTGTACAGTAGCATTATGTCTAAAAAAATGTACATACCTTAATTTAAAAATACCTTATTGCTAAAAAATGCTAACGATCATCTGTGTCTTCAGCGAATTGTAATCTTTTTGCAATAGTAACATCAAAGGTCACTGATCACAGATCACCATAACAAATATAATAAAAATGAAAACATTTGAAATATTGCCAGAATTACCAAAATGTGACACAGAGACATGAAGTAAGCAAATGCTGTTTAAAAAATGGCACTGATAGATTTGCTCCATGCACAGTTGCCACACACCTTCAATTTGTGAAAAACGCAGTATCTGCAAAGTGCAATAAAGGTGAAGCACAATGAAATGAGGTATGCCTGTACTCTGCATTTCATTTCTGCTATTCATGCCACTCCAAACATCATCAGGTTTATTTCACTCATATTACATTCTCAGTCCCAGTAGACATTTGAGTTTACTAGCTAGAGTGTAGGTTTTAGAGTCTAAAGGAACAAAATTCATTTCAAACTTTTGCGCTTAGTAACTATGTGACCTTCCAAAATATGCATAACCTCTCTAAGCTCTGTTTTCCTCATCTGTTAAATGAGAATAAAAATACCTACTTCCTAGAATTCTTGTGAGGATTAAATGAGATAATATTTGAAAAGTACAGATATAATAATATCTGGCAACTAGTAGCTAGTAAATTTAAAAAAATTTTTAGACATATTTGTATTTAAATAAGCAGTATGTTAAATTGTTAATTAAACAAGATTAAATAATTATACGGTAATATCGCTCTAATTAACTTTATATTTTACCCCAACAAAATGTTAGTTTTAAATCAACTAATCTGGCAATCTATTATTATTACAGTTAAAAATGAAGCAGCCTCAGAACATCCAGATATAGCAGAAAATCTTCCAGCAGTGAATCCATCAGTTAATGACCTAATATTTCAATTAGGTTTAAACAAAGTGGTAGGTAAGTAGAGATTTATAATGTTTGCACACAGTGGAACACTTTCTAAGAGTTAAAGTATTTCAACTGTGTAGTACACTTACTAAAAGAAAACAAGAAATTCAAACATACGACAACCTTTTTTAATTTAATACAGTTGGCCCTCTGTATCCATGGGTTTCACATCTACAGATTCACTTGACCACAGATCAAAAATATTCTGAAAAGAAATTTTCAGAAAGTTCCAAAAAGCAAAACTTGAATTTTCCATGCACTGGCAACTATCTACATAGCACTTATAGGTATTTATATAGCATTTACATTGTATTAGGTATTATAAGTAATCTAGAGATGATTTAAAGTATACAGGAGAATGTGCATAGGTTATAGGAAAATATTACACTGTTTTATACAAGAGACGTGAGCATCTTCAGGTTTTGGCATCCACAGGGGATCCTGGGACTAATCCCCTGCAGATACCGAGGGACAACTGTAATAATTTCATTATTTTATTAACCAATTGATATATCAATTAATATGTATCTTTAAAAGAATTTATCATGTGCTCATTACTCCACCAAACAAACATTAATTAGGTAATGCTTAAGAGTTTATCTGCTCATGAAAAAATATATATAGGCTTTTCCCTACATTATGAATTTTCATGACATAGACTAGATGCTATATTATCAGTTCCTCAGAGAACACAATTTTCGTTACTTATATCATCTTTTATGATAACAAGACAATGAAAAAATGGAACTATCACTAGATAGGCAATATGGCTGCTTTGTGATCTTCCTATCACAAAGTTGGCAAATTTCTAATAGTTAAAAAACCTATGCTAGGGAATTCCCTGGTGGCCTAGTGATTAGGATTCAGGGCTTTCACTGCCATGGCCTGGGTTCAGTCCCTGTTCAGAGAACTGAAATCCCACAAGCCATGCAGCACGGCCAAAAAAAAACCTATGCTAAAGCTGGTGTGGCCAAAGGACTAAGTACTTAAGTACTTTGCAATAAGATAAATTTAAGTGTTCTGTAGCAGCTTCCAAACAACCACTTTAAAGCAGATGTCAGCAAAATGGCAGACTAGGAGGCCCTAAGCTCTTGCTCCCTGACAGAAACATTAAAAAAAAGAAAAAGAAAAGAAAAAAGCAGAAAGCCATCAGAACCAACTTTGTCAGAGCATTGGGAAACAGTGAAATGTTTACAGTAACCAAGAGAAATGCCCAATTAAGAAAAAGCCATCTTCAAACTGGTAAGAAAATTTTGTGGAAATGTGAAGCAGTGCCCAGCACAAAAAAAACTACAAAGAATAGGAGCACTCCTAGCATTGAAGGGATTACCACTAGACCTGCTCTATAGAAAATGCTAAAGGAAATCCCTGAGGTTGACGTGAAAGGATGTTAGACAGTACGTTGAAGCTGTATGAAGAAAGAAAGATCTACGGTATAGGTAAGTACATGGCAAATATAAAAGCCAGTATTATTGTAATTTTAGTTTGGAGCTCTACTTTTAATTTTATATAATAGTTTAAAGAAAAATAATTATAAGTCTATGTTATTGGGCACACAGTGTATAAAGTTACGATTCATAACATCAGTATCAAAAAGAGAGGGATTGAGCCATATAGGAGTACAGCTTTTGGATGTTATTGAAGTTAATTGGCATCAATTTAAACTAGATTTTTTTATAACTTTAAGATGTTATACCTAGTCCTCTTGGTAACCAAAAAGAAAATATCTGTAGAATATACACAAAGGAAATGAGAAAGGAAACAAAACTAGTCCCTTAAAAAAATCAATTGACAAACTTCGCTGGAGTCCAGTGGTTAAGAATCTGTGCTTCCAATGCAGGGGGCATGGGTTTGATCCCTGGTTGGGGAACTAAGATCCCACATGCTGCATGGCACAGCCAAAAAAAAAAAAAAAATTAATTGAACACAAAAGAAGGCAGTATTAGAGGAAATGAGGAACAAAAATAATATAAGAAATACAGAAAACAAATAGCAAAATGGCATAAATAAGTCCCTTAAATGTAAATAGATTAAACTTTCTAAACAAAAGGCAGAGATTGACAGAATGGATAAAAAAAAAAAATCCAACTATATGCTATCCATGAGAGACTCACATTAGATCAACAAAATTGACAAAACTTTAACTAGACTGATGAAGAAAAAAGAAAGAAGACTCATGCTATTAAATCAGAATAGAAATTGGGAACATTACTGCCAATTTTACAGGAATAAAAAGCATTGTTTATTGAATAAAGAAAAAAAAATCATTAAATCTCAATAAAACACTCTTCATAATATTTCCTTATTTGACATTTGTATCTTTAAAAAATACAAAAGAATTTCAGCAATTTTATAGTAAAATATTTCCTCCAATATTGGGAATGAGATAAATGTGTGTTATCACTATTTCTACTCATTTTTGTACTGGCAACCATAGTTATTACAAAAAATTAATAATAAAACTTGTAAGCATTCAAAGAAAGAAATAAAACTCATAAATTGCAGATGATGTAACTGTGCAGGTATGTAATCTAAAAGAATCTGTAGTCTACAGATAAACTCTTAATCAACTGGATTTATTAAAATTACTGAATATAAAGTAAAAATGTATAAAACCCAGTTTTACTTCTATATACTAAGAACACAAAATTAGAAAATGAACATTTTTTAGGAATGATGAAATTTTGTATTAGCACCAAAACAAATAAAAAATCTAGGAATAGTTATTTTTTAAAGATATGCAAGACTTCTCTCTTCCACTTTAACATGCGAAGAACTTGGAAGTCCTCACTTCTGCACTCCAAACCAAAAAAAGCTGAAAAAACTGAAAGTCAACAACTCTTCTTAGCCCATCAGAGAATTGAAGTCACAGGGCAAACTGCCACTCTCAATCTGTGGAGATAGATGAATACTGAAAATTACATATTCCTGGGAATAGAAACCAACACTGGAGCCAGCAATTAGTAGGAAAACTTAAGAATAATTGAATAATTGCCAGAAACTGAACATGAACTAGGTTGAGCAATAAAAAAGTTCTAGGACACAGCCTTGGATATGCCATACACTTTCATGAAATTTGCTTCCAGGAGCCCTACCAGGTACCTTAGCTGAGTATCAGAAATAAAATCTGCTCATGCTTTCAGCAAAGGGAGGAGAAAAGTAAACATTTGAAATACACCAATAGCATTCTTCTTAAAGTCCTGCCTTCAAGAAAAACTACTTTACTAGAACCTAACAGATGTGAGGTAAAGGAAATTCCAAACTCCAGCCTCTTGGACTTTCAACATTGGGGAAGGGAGATATCCAAGTCCAGCCCCCTTTAGCCTTTCTGTCTAAAGAATCTTGAAGAATCAAGAATCTAAAAGGATCAAGAATCTCGTTTCTGGGGGAAACAAGCTGAGAAGCAATTGTGAAAGTCACAGACCAGAGGAGACTGCCAATAAAAGACCGAGATCTAATCATAGGATTATATAATGCTTTTCTGCTCCCTCATACCTTACCACCACTTCACCAAGGCCTATGGATAATAGGGGGTTACAGATGGAAAAACTGCAATTCTCAGCTTCCATTAAAGAAATATTTTCTAGGGAAAGCCAAAGACAATAGGGGAGACCAAAAAAGGAAAATAAAGGAAATTTTAGCCTGTGACACCAGCTACAATAAAACAGAAAACACAGTCTAACTCCTCTCCAGATGAACATAAAACATCATAATAAAACCGTATATACTTAAGTTCTTTTACCTGATACATCATGTCTAGCTTTAAACAAAAAATTATAAGGCATGATAAAAGAGCAAAACACACAGGCTGAAGACACAAAGCAAGCATCAAGACCAGATGCAGATATGGCAGAAATTTTGGAATTATCAAACTGGGAATTTAAAATAACTATAATATAATAAGGGCCCTAGTGAAAAAGTAGACTACATGAAAGAACATATACATAATGTATGCAGAGATTAAACCTCTAAGAAATAATCAAAATGAAATGTTATAAATCAAAAGCACTATAACAGAAATTAAGAATGCCTTTGATGGGCTCCATAGTAGACTGGACACAGCCAAAGAAAGAATCAGTGAACTTGAAGATACAGCAATAGAAACTTCCCAAACTGAAAGGCAAAGAGAAAAATAATGAAAAAAGTGGAACAGTATTTTAAAAACTGTCAAAAATCAAAGGTATAACATACTTGTAATGGGAATACCAAATGTATTGTAGAATAAGGAGACATGGAGGGAAAAATAAATATTTGAAGCAATATAGGCTGAGAATTTTCAAAAATTAATAACAGAAACCAAACCACAGGTAGAGAAAGCTCAGAGAACATGAAGCAGGATATATACCAAAAAGTCTATACCTAGACATATTTAAATTGCAGAAAATCAAAGACAAAGAGAAAATTTGGAAAGAAGCCAGAGGGAGAAAAACCCACCTTAACTGTGGAGGAACAGGTAAAAAATTATGTAGGACTTCTCTTCAAAAACCATGCAAGCAAGAAGAGAATGGAGTGAAATATTTAATGTGTTCAAAGCAAACAAACAAACAAAAAACCTCACCAACCTAAAATTTTTATACAGTAAAATTATACTTAAAAAGAAGAAAAAATAAAGACTATCTGGGTCAAGCAAAAAGTGAGTAAGTTTGTTGCCAGTAGAACTGACTTGCAAGAAATTGTAAAAGAAACTTTTTTTTCAAGGAAAAGAAAAAATGTATCAGTCAGAAACTCAGATCTACATAAGTAAAGGAAGAGAATTAGAGATGTAAGAAGTGAGGGTAAAATAAAATTTTTCATTTTTTTCTTCTTAATTGATCTAACAGATAAAATTTTGCTCAAAATCATAATAGCAGCAATATATTGGGAAAATTATTGCTTATGAATAATTTCTATTACAAGGTTCCTGACTACCCATGAAGTGCTATAGTGTTATTTGAAAATGGACTTGGATTAGTTGTAGAAGTACACTTCAAACTCTAGGGAAACCACTTAAAAATATAAAAAAAGAAGTATAATTGATAAGAAGAGCGAAAATGTAATATTTTAAAAGAGAAACAGAACATGGGCCTGCATAGAAAGCAGTAACAAATATGGTAGATATTAATCCATCTATAACAATAATCACTTTAAGTGTTAATGGTCTAAATACACTAATTAAAATACAGAAATGTCAGAGCGGTTTGAAAAAAAGATCCAACTATATGTTGTTTATGAGCAACCTGCATTAAATATAATGACACACGTAGATTTAAAATAAAGGGATGGAGATAAGGGAACATCAGCAAGATGGCAGAATAGGAGGCTCATTACTTTCCCTCCTCCCAGAGATTTCACTGAATACAAACCTACATACACATGAATTCCCTTTGGAAGAAATCTAGTAACTAGTTGAGTGACTCCTATACATCAGTCAACTGAGAAAACACCCACATTGAAACAATTAGGAAAAGCTGAGACAGCTCATGCTATAAACGCCACCCCTGGCACAGACACTTACAACTCAGAGGGAACAACTGGAGGGAGCAAAGGGTCTGGATCACACATCTAGAACCCTAGCTTGTAGCGCTGCCACCCAAGTGCCTGGCTCCCAAATTACCTAGCTTGGAGAGCCAGTGGGGCTCAGAATTCATAAGTTCTTCAGGAGCAAATTTTAAAAGGGGGCCATTTTGAAGTGGGTGCATGAGCACTTCACACAGCTGTCCTCCTGGGCTCAGTACAGAAGGAACAGGCAAAAATGCAAGGCTTTCAGTTTCTTCCTGGAAGAGATTTGGCTGCATTGTTTCCCAGCTGCTGCCTGAAGGTCAAGCTTCTAATCAGCTTCTCATCTGGGAGCTGATTAGGATCCTCCTGGGAACCTGAAAGAGCTTGTGGGCATTTCCCCTACATTCTCCCTGCAGGTTACTCTAACAGTAAAACTAAGTCTCCAGCTTCTCCTTAAAAGGAACTTGTTCACACATGTAGTGCCCCAATTTTTACAGCTGCCACGCAGGGTGTGGACCCCCAAATCACCTAGCTCTAAGAACCAACAGTGTTTGGCTTTTGTGAGTTTCCCACAACCACATTAAACTAATTAGTAGTCCTCTGGAGGCTGGAATGGGTACATGGGGACTCCCTGTGCCTTCCCATGGCTCATCTCAGGGTTAAAACCTAGTCTCTAGCTTCTTTCTGAAAGGAGATGTCTAACATCCCAACTTATATGTCTGCCACCCAAGGGATTGTCACCTAAGTCACCTAGCTCTGGGAGCTGATGGGGCTTGACATTTCTGAGTCCCCTAGGCCCAGAGAGATCAAAGATGAAGCTATATATCGGTACAAAAGAACTCTCAGTGCCTAGTCTCTCTAGATCAGCACAGAATGAGTAGGCAAAACCCCTCAGCTCCCAGTTTCTCCCTGATAGGAGCAACTATATTCCTAATATTCTAACTTTCCCAGCCTCAGCCTGATGGTTGGGCTTCCAGTTAGCCTGTATTGATAAGGTAAAGGGGAAGGCAGTTAGTAGTCATCCAAAAGCATGAATGGGTATGGGGGAATTTCCATGTCTTTGGGGCACTGACTAGGCTTGGCACAAACTAATCTCCTGGGAACCACTAAGAACAAAGACAGCAGGTTGGACAAAAACAAAGGTTTTAGGGGCAACCAGAAGATCAAGTCAGGCTGATTGGCAAGGTTCACCCACTACACAAGGCCAGTCTGTCGTGACTGGGAGAGGTAGGTGTTTTATGTAATTCACAGAAATCAACACCGAGAATCAAGGAAACTGAAGAAACAGGGTAATATGTTCCAAATAAAAGACAAATCTCCAGAAACTGACCCTAAGGAAACAGAGATAAGTGATTTACCTGACAGAGAAGTCAAAATAAAGATCATAAATATTCTCACTGATGTTGGGAGAGCAATGTGTGAACAAAGTGAGAATTTCAACAAAAAGCTAGAAGACATAAAGGAATATCAAACAGAAATCATGAAGCTGAAGAATAAATTAACTGACCTGAAAAAAGTCTGTAGAGGGATTCAGTAATGGACTAGATCAAGCAGAAGAAAGGATGAGTGAACTCAAAGATAAGTCAGTGGAAATCATTCTCTTAGAGCAGTAAAAAGAAAAAATATGAAAAGGAGTGAAGATAGCATAAGGGACTTATGGGATACCATAAAGTGAAATAATATATGCATTATGGGAGTCACAGAAGGAGAAGAGAGAGAGAGAAAGGGTCAGAAGACTTAATCAAAGTAATACTGGCTAACAATTACCAAACCTGTGGAAAGAAACAGACATTTAGATCCAGGGGGCCAAAACAATACCAAGTAAGATGACTACAAAGAGACCCACATGGAGACACATTGTAATTGATAAATGGAATATTGCCTGTCATATCAGTAAGCATAGGATGTCACAGTCATCAGCGATTGCAGCCTTCCAACGTGAGCCAGTGAACCCTGAGGAAACTCAGGAAGGAAAGAATACCTGCCATCTAGCAGCCATCAGACTGTAGCCACTCCCTACAGTGAGCCCTGAGGAAACTCAGGATGTGAAAACACAGGACACTGGCCCCAGATAGCTGAGGTGCATATCAAAGGAATGATTTCAGTGAGCCCAGACTCTTGCCTCTTCCCATAGATAGAAAAGCGCTAAATTCCTTAACTTGGGACATCTGGTTTTCTTTAATTAACAATAATCTTTTGAAGTTCAGACTACCTGCCCTTTGTTATAAAACTTCTATATAACCTAGCTCCCCACCTCACCTCCTCGGAGCAGTTCTCTCAGGGCTACTTAAAATGCTGCCTCCCAGGCAGCCACTATGGAAAGCAGTATGAAGTTTCCTCAAAAAAAATTAAAAACAGAACTACGATATGGTCCAGCAGTCACACATCTGGGTATATATCTGAAGGAAATCAAATCACTCTCTTGAAGGGACATTTGTACACCCATGTTTATGATATATATACACATATATAAGGTGTAATATATATTATGTGTTATATATACACATATATGTGTATATATATATATATATACGTATGTATATGTGTTTTATACACACACAATCTAGCCATAAAAAAGAAGGAAATACTGCCCTTTGCAACAATGTGGATGAAACTGGAGGGCATTTTGCTAACTGAAGTAAGCCAGACAGAGAAAGACAAATGCTGTATGGTATCACTTATATGTGAATCTAAAATAAGAGTCAAACTCAGAGAAACAGAGAGGAGAATGGTCGTTGCCAGGTCCTGGGGTGGTAGGTTAAATGGAGAGTGGTTGGTCAAAGGGTTCAAACTTTTATAAGATAAATAACTTCTGAGGATTTAATATACAGCATGATGACTATATCTAGTAATACTGTGTTGTATACTTGATAGTTCCTGAGAGTAGATCTTAAGCATTCTCACCAAAAAAACAAAAAGAGAGATAGTAACTGTGTAAGGTCATGGATGTGCTAATTAACTGGATTGTGGGAATCATTTCACAATACATATGCATATCAAATCACCATTTTGTATACTTTAAATATATTACAGTTTTTTGTCAATTATACCTTATTAAAGCTGTAAAAAAATAAATATATGCACAAAGAGGCACGCACACACACAGAAGGTAAAGGTTTAGAGAAAGATATACATGAGTAGCTATATTATTACCAAAGTAGACTTCAGAGCAAGGAAAAGTACTAGGAATAAATACATGCATTAGGTAATGATAAAGGAATCAATTCTTCAAGAAGATATAACATTCTTTAATGTGTATATACTTAACAATAGTGTCCCAAAATACATGAGGCAAAAACTGATAGAACTGCAAGGAGAAATAGACACATCCATTATTATAGTTGGAAACTTTAACACCCCTCTATCAGAAATGGACAGATCCAGCAGGCAAAAAAATCAGTAACAGCAGTTGAGTTCAACAACACCATCAATCAACTGGATCTAACTGATGTCTATTAGAATACCTCCTCCAACAACAGAAGGATACATATTGCTCTCAAATTCACATACTCTGCTCACAAAGATAGACCTCATTACAAAACAAATTATACCTTGAAGATATTAAGAAATAGAAATCACACAAATTATGCTCTCAGCCCACAATGGAGTTAAACTAGAAATCAGTCATAGAAAGGTAGCTGGCAAATCCCGTAATACTTGAAGATGAAACAATACACTTCTATAGCACATGTTCAAAGAAGTATCAAAAGAAATCAAAAATATTTTGAAGTAAGTGAAAATGAAAATACAACTAATAAAAATTTATGTGACACAGTGAAAGAAGTACTTAAAAGGAAATTATAGCATTTGATGCATATATTGGACAAGGAGAAAGATCAAAAATCAATTCTCTAATCTCCACCTTAGTAAACTAGAAAAGGAATGGCAGAAAATTTTTGATAAGATGGACTTGTTTAAAATTAATACTTATACTCTGTGAAAGACACTTGTAAGAGAATGAAAAGACATGCCACATATTGGCAGAAAAGATTTACAAAATACATATCTTAAGAAGGACTTGTATTTGAAATATATTTTAAAAGATTAAATTCAACACTTAAAAAAGAACCCAAAAAAAAAAAAAAAAAAGAACCCAATTTAAAAACTCTCAAAATATCTGAACAGACACCTCATCAAGGATGATGTGAAGATGGCTAATAAGTGTGTGAACTCATATGTCATTGGATAATTGCAAATTAAAACAACAATGAGATACCTAATGAAACACACCTAGGAGAATGGCTAATCCAAAACACTGACAACACCAAATGCTGTCAAGAAAGTGGAGTACAGGAACTCTTGTTCATTCTTGTTGGGAATGCAAAATTCTATACCGACTTTGGAAGACAGTTTGCATTTTTTTGAAGCTCATCGTACTCTAACCATACAATCCAACTGTTGTGCTCTTAGTATTTACCCAAATGAGTTAAGGTCTTATGTTCATGCAATAACCTGCATTAATGTTTACAGCAGCTTTATAATTGCCCCAAACTGGAAGCAAACAAGATGTTTTTCAGTAAGTGAATGCATAAACAATCTGTGGTACATCCATATAATGGTACATTATTCAACAATAAAAATAAATGGACTATCAAGCCACAAGAAGACATGGCAGAAACTTAAATGCATATTGTTAAGTGAAAGCAAGCCAGTCTGAAAAAGCTGTGTAATTTCAACTGTATACCACTCTGGAAAAGGTAAATCTATAGGCAGTAAAAAGATCAGGAGGTCCCAGAGGTTCAGGGTTCAGGGGGATAAATGGTTGGAGCTCAGGGAATTTTTAATGTGCCAAAGCTATTTTGTAAGATACTGTAGTAGTAAACACGAGACATTATGCATTTATCAAAATGCATAATGTACATTTATGCACATTATGCATAATGTACTGTACAAAATAAGAGTTATCTCTCATGTAAATCATGGGTGTTAATTATTAGTGATGTATCAGTATTGGATTATCAATTGTAACAAGCATATGATCTAATACAAGATGGTAATAATAGGGAAGCTATACTGGTGGAAGCGAGTATTTATGAACTGTCTGTAGTTTCTGCACAATTTCTCTGAACTCCTAAATTGCTCTGAAAAAACAAAGTCTATTAAAATGTTTAAAAAGATGTTCAAAGTCTCAACACAGCAAACTGCAAAACATTATTTAGAGAATTTTAAAGAACTAAATAAATGGAACTATATTCCAGGTTTATAGATTAGAAGACTCAATATTTTAAAGAACATATTTCTTGAAAATTAATCTATGTATTTAATGCAGTCAGTATCAAAATTTTAGCAATAATTTTTCTAAAAATTGACAAGATAATTCTAAAATTTATATAGAAATGCATAGGGCCAAAGTAGGAAATACAATCTTGGCAAAGAAGACTAAAATTGAAAGGTAAAGTACCTGGTATCAGGTATTATTATAAAAATACAATAATAAAAGCAGTTTGCTACTGGTACAATGATAGATAAATTTAAATGTATTGAAGACAAAGAAGAAAACATGTAACAACAGTAAAAAAAATATTCTTTTCAAAATAATTCTATTCATGTGCATATTATAAAATAATAGGCCTCTTAGAAAATGCTATAGGAAAATATGTTCCTGTCTTTGGATTAGATATTTTTTAAACAGGATACAATTGACACTAACTATAAATGCAAATGTTTTAAAACTGGATTTAATATTCAGAATTATATCCATTAAAATACACCATTAAGATATTTAAAAACCAAATGACACTCACCACTGCAACAAAAAGAGTAAAATACTTAGGAATAAACCTACCTAAGGAGGTAAAAGACCTGTACTCAGAAAACTATAAGACACTGATGAAAGAAATCAAAGATGACACAAACAGATGGAGAAATATGCTATGTTTGTGGATTGGAAGAATCAATATTGTGAAAATGATTATACTACTCAAAGTGATCTACAGATTCAATGCAATCCCTATCAAATTACCAATGGCAGTTTTTACAGAACTAGAACAAAAAATCTTAAAATTTGTATGGAGACACAAAAAACCCCAAATAGCAATCTTGAGGGAAAAAAAACGGAGCTGGAGGAATCAGACTCCCTGACTTCAGACTATACTACAAAGCTACAGTAATCAAGACAATATGGTACTGGCACAAAAACGGAAATATAGATCAGTGGAACAGGATAGAAAGCCCAGGGATAAACCCAGGCACCTATGGTCAACTAATCTATGACAAAGGAGGCAAAGATATACAATGGAGAAAAGACAGTCTCTTCAGTAAGTGGTGCTGGGAAGACCGGGTAGCTACATGTAAAAGAATGAAATTAGAACACTCCCTAGCACCATACACAAAAATAAACTCAAAATGGATTAAAGACCGGACACTATAAAACTCTTAGAGGAAAACATAGGGAGAACACTCTTTGACATAAATCACAGCAAGATCTTTTTTGACCCACCTCCTAGAGTAATGGAAATGAAAACAAAAATAAGCAAATGGGACCTAATGAAACTTAAAAGCTTTTGCACAGCAAAGGAAACTATAAGCAAGATGAAAAGACAGCCCTCAGAATGGGAGAAGATATTTGCAAACGAATCAACGGACAAAGGATTAATCTCCAAAATATATAAACAGCTCATGCAGCTCAATATTAAAAAATCAAACAACCCAATCAAACAATAGGCAGAAGACCTAAATAGACATCTCTCCAAAGAAGACACAGATGGCCAAGAGGCACATGAGAAGCTGCTCAACATCACTAATTATTAGAGAAATGCAAATCAAAACTACAATGAGGTATCACCTCACACCGGTTAGACTGGGCATCATCAGAAAATCTACAAACAACTGCTGGAGAGGGTGTGGAGAAAAGGGAACCCTCTTGCACTGTTGCTGGGAACGTAAATTGATACAGCCACTATGGAGAACAGTATGGAGGTTTCTTAAAAAGCAAAAAGTAGAATTGCCATATGACCCAGCAGTCCCACTACTGGGCATATACCCAGAGAAAACCATAATTCAAAAACACACATGCACCCCAGTGTTCATTGCAGCACTATTTACAATAGCCAGGTCACAGAAGCAACCTAGATGCCCATTGACAGACGAATGGATAAAGAAGATGTGGTACATAAATACAGTGGAATATCACTCAGCCATCAAAAGGAATGAAATTGGGTCATTTGTAGAGATGTGGATGGATCTAGAGACTGTCATACAGAGTGAAGTAAGTCAGAAAGAGGAAAACAAATATTGTATATTAACACTAATATGTGGAATCTAGAAAAATGGTGCAGATGAACCTATTTGCAAGGCAGAAATAGAGACACAGATGTAGAGAACAAACGTATGGACACCAAGGGGGGAAAGTGGGGGAGGTGGAGGGATGAATTGGGAGATTGGGATTGACTAATATGTATAAAATAGATAACTAATAAAAAAAAAAAAGAATTGGCTGTTCATCCACAATTCCACAAAGTAGAAACTTAGCAGGTCGTCTATGAAAGAGCTGCAGTAAAGGTTAATTAGCACAAAGGGAATTATTCTTTGTTGCTGTGGAGTTAAACTTTAGCCTTAAATTCCTGGTTTGTTAAAATAGTTTCAGTACTTAATTTTCAGGGCCATGGTTGATCAATATGTTCCCTTATAAACTGAGTTTTAGCTAGCCAGTCCCAATGCTGTAAAGAAAACATTAAAAATAAATCATTTCAACCCTTAAGAGAAAAAAAAAGCAAATGACAGAGTAGGTTTGCAGCACAAATAACCAACAGAAAGCTTTCAACCAGATATTTAAAGAATTTCTAACATAGAAATAAGAAATAAATTGAAAACCCAATAGAAAAATGGTCAAAATCTTAAACGTGTACTTCACCAAAGAAGATATCTAAATGACTAATAAACACTTGAAAATTATAGTCCTATTAGTAATCTAGAAAATTGGAGTTAAATTCATGAGGATACTATGACATACCATCATTGAGCGTAAATCAGAAAGAATGACAGAATCAAGTCATGGTAATGTTGTAGAGCAACTATTACAGAACTTTCAGAAACTGCTGGTAGTAGTATAAACTGATATATGCACATACTGGAAAACTGTTATTTATACTCCTTATTGGGAACTCCAATAAGATTGATGGCTGACTTTTCATCAGAAACTATGGTGACCAAAAGGCAATATGATGGCCTATTCAAAATGCAAAAGAAAAATAACTGTCAACCCCAAATTTTATATCCAGCTAAATTATCTCTCAAAAATAAAGGTGAAGTAAAGAGATTTTATAAAAAATTGAGAAAATTCATTGCTAGCAGATTCACTTTATGACAAGTACAAAGGAAAGTTCTTCAGGCTGAAAGCAAGTGACCTCAGACAGTAATTTGAATCCCCTAAAAAAGAGACTGGGTAAAAGTAATTCTGTAATTACAAAAGATAGTATAAATACATATATGTAAAGAAATAAAGCCATAATTAAACAAATAATGTTAAGTTTTAAAAATGACTTTATATTTATAGCTTATAGGTTATTATATTACGTATAACAACAGTACAAAAATGTGGAGGAGGGAATGATGCTATATGAGGGTAGCATTTCTATACCTCACTGGAATTACTGGAATTTACTTAGTATAATTCTGATGTAGATTCTTTTTTCATTGTGAAAAAATTGACCTATAACATTGTGTATTTAACATTTACAATGTGTTGATTTGATACATTTGTATATTGCAACATGATGACCACCCTAGTGTTAGCTAATGCCTCCATCATGTCAGATAATTATCATTTCTTTTTTGTGGTAAGAACATTGCCTAGTCTCTTCTAAAATTGACTGTGGTGATGGTCATACAACTCTGTGAATATATCTTTAAAAACATTGAAATGAACACTTTAAATGGGCAAATTGTATAATACGTTACATATGTTTTAAAGCTAGCTCAATGAATGCCAAGAAGAATAGGATAAAAAAGGATTTGAAAAGTGGGAGGGTATGATAAAGGAGAAAACTGTGACTTTTACTAGATTATACATTTCTCCAGCACATACTTTTTAATTGCTAGTACTTAACCTAACCTTCCTTCAGATGCTGTTCTCATTGCCTCTTGCTTATTTAAGTATTCTTTGCTTCCTTAATTCAAATGAGCAAGTCCTTCTTACATATACCAGTTGGAGAAAGAACTAGAGAAGCTAAAATATAACTGCTAATATTCCCCAGTTTTGTTTTGCTATAGATCTTATTACTTTCACAAAATGTTGCTACTTAAGTATAGAAAACTTGTTCTGCCTAATCTGACACACCTGTTTCATTTTGGTAATGGTGCTACAGCAGGTAACCACCTCTACACAGATTGCACAACCTTTAATACTTACTGACTCATCCATTTCTCTGAAAAAAGACTTCCATCTGGGTATCTTAGTCATGACAGGTTTCTAACTTCAGGTACACGCTCTGCTAGAAACAAATTCACCACAAAATTTTAGACCCAATAGTTGATCATTTCTAATTATTCCCTTTCAGTATAAACTCTCCTTTAATAATGTTCATGTATTTTTCTTGTAATTGGACCTAATTGCAGTTACTAAATCAAGCAAAAATTTTAAATGACATAGGAACTCAAATGGTAAGAGACCCAGTCTCAATCCAGGTACTTCTACAAATTTAACCATTTCTTCCTCCCAAGCTACAAGGTCTACATGCTAAAAGGACCTGAGAGAGCACGTTTTTTCAGTCTATAAAACATTCTGTTATTCTTTTCCATCACTGATGCCTACTTTGTTTACACTTAAGTAACATAAAAAGGGCATTAAAATATTCCTGGATGAGTCCAAGTATTTCTGCTCCATGTAAATTTCCATGGAGACCCTAGTTTGCAACATGATCTGAGGAAAAAACTGTTATATTCCACATCACTGGGTATATATCCCTACAGTATGATTATGAGTTTAATGTACACTTAAGAGTTATATTATTATCATAACTCTCCCGGATATTTTAATTTAGCATAAGAGATAGCATTGTATGGAAAAAGCACTGGTTAAAGAATTATAAGTTGGAAGGTTGTACATCAAGTTTGTCATTATCTGGATACACAATCTTGGTCAAGTCATTAACATCTCTAAGCCTCAATATATGGAGGCTTAGTGATTGCTAACGGCCATTCCAATTCTAAGGTTTAATGATTCTGCAACCCATATAATCCATTATAATGCATATTTATTAATAACAAGGCTAATTAAGATAGTACCACACATGGGGCTTCCTTGGTGGCACAGTGGTTAGGAATCCACCCGCCAGTGCAGAGGACACGGGTTCAAGCCCTGGTCCAGGAAGATCCCACATGCCACAGAGCAACTAAGCCCGTGCGCCACAACTACTGAGCCTGCGCTCCAGAGCCCGTGAGCCACAACTGCTGAGCCCATGTGCCACAACTACTGAAGCCCGCACACCTAGAACCCATGCTCCACAACAAGAGAAGCCACCACAATGAGAAGGCTGTGCACTGCAACGAAGAGTAGCCCCCGCTTGCCACAACTAGAGAAAGTCCACGCACAACAACGAAGACCCAACACAGCCAAAAATAAATTAATTAAATTAAAAATATATATATATATATATATAAAAGATAGTACCGCACATGAACACAGAGACACACACACACACTCATGTGTTAGGGTTACTTTAGAAAGTGTTTTGATATCTGTTTATTTCTACAGAAATTGATCTAGAACACTTGAAAGATACTGTTGGAAGACGTTTATTAATGGCAGAAATGAAGATACAACCAAAGAGTGTCCCTGGTAAGTCTAATCCTTCCAAGTCTAATCTTTATGGTTTATTTACCTTCTTTGGAGTTTAAGTATGAATTTTTTAATGATAAGAGTACTTGTATATTATTATTATATAGGTAAAGTCTTCATGATTACCCTCATAATTAATTGTACTGTGGTATTTACTAGAACTTTAAAAGTTAGCTAGACATTATGATTTTTAGAAATGATCCATTTAAAAATTAAACCATAAAATTAAATGCTATAGTGACCTTAGAATATACTTGATGCAAGTATGTTCAGTTCTGTTCTAATCTTTTACTATTACTGGCTTAGATAGAAGGAAAAGAAGAAAGGTTTCCTGATGAATGTGATAATAACAAGGGGAATTTAACAGATAGTTAATTCATTGGTTACCATTTCTCTCTACTTGATGGAAATAGCAGGTATATTATCCTAACTCATCTGTGGTAGAGTCGTTAGTTGTGTTACGTAGTTCAGAGATTGTACTACAGCCTTTACTCTTGTAACAGGGATAGACACACTGCCCTTGACTTCTGGTATGACACCAAAAGAGGCAGACAATTTAACAGAGAGTAACAGAAAGAGACAGAGACAGCACTCCTAAAATCATTGTTATCCAAGGCTTTTTCCCTTGGGGAGCAACAGTTGTGCTTTCAAACTGCAAAGGGAAATGACTTCAGTAAAACATTTTAGCCAAATAACTAAAAATATAAACAAGAAAACAATAATAATATGCCCTGTAAGAGGAAGAAGTCAGTATGCAGAGATGCTATATTATATATCTAAAATATTCAGTTTTCAGCATAAAATTATGGGTCATGTAAAGAAACAGTAAAATGTGACATATAACAAGGAAAAAGACATGCAACAAAAACTGCTTGTGAGAATCCTAGATATTGGACTTAAAGAACAAATCTAAAAAGCAGTTATTATAAATATGTTCAAAGAACTAAATGTAAACATTATTTAGAAGGAAAGGAAGGTCTGATAGTGTTTCATCAAATAGGGAATATATACAAAGAGAAATACATTATTTTGAAAAGGAACACATGTAAATCCAGGAGTTGAAAGTACAATAACTGAAATTTTTTGAATCCAATAGGGGGTGTTCAGTATTTTTACACTGTCAGAAGAAAGAATCAGCAAATTTAAAGTATGGAAATATAGCATGGACAGCAGAGGCATTAAAGAGCAGAAAAATATCATTTTAAATAATGACAGAAAAGAAAACCAGATATTATAAATAAAATGGTTAAAATAATAAACACTATACATACATGCTTTGTCTTCTCTCAGTTTCTCTGTATGGCACAAAATTATGTAAATAAATAATTTAACAAACAATTGTAATAAATGAATTTATGTTTATATGTTTCATATATAAAAATGGGAAAAATTATAAGAATTAAGTTATAAAGAGAACTATATATGTAGAATATGAAAATAACATTTCTAAATCTTCCTGGAATTTAATCTGTTTAGTATAAGTAGAAGTAGATTCTAAAATTGACTATGGTGATTGTTACACAGTTCTATGACTATACTGATAAGCATAGAATGGACATTTAAAATGGGTCAATTGTATAGCATGTTACATGTTTTTTAAAAAATAGTTCAGCGAACTCCAAGCAGGGTAGGATTTTTTAAAAGACTTAAAAGCAATAGGAAAATGTTGTGAAGGAGGAAAATTGTGGCTCTTAATAGATTAGGTTTCTCCACCCCATATCATTTGTTATGCTCCTAGTTTTTAATTCAGTCTGCCCTCAAGGGCTGTTCTCACTGCCTCCCTGCTCACCTAAGGATCCTTTGCTTTCTCAAACCAAATGAATCAGTTCTTCTAATTATATCTGTTTGAGAAAGACCAGAGGGCTAAAGTTTGTCTGCTGATGTTCTCCAGTTATCTGTTGCTATAGCAGAATTTACTTTCACAAATGCCATAACTTAATTACTAAAACCTTGTTCTGCCCAATCCACGTGTCTTTGATTTTAGTAGTGACACCCCATATGGTCTTTACCTCTGTTTAGATTGCAGTGGTGATAAATTTGTGTTGCCTCAGTGATAGAGCATATTTGAAATATTCATGGACTCAGCCATTTCTCCAAAGGAAGACTTCCAATCTATAAATTCTGGATATGACAGGTTCCAACTTCACTTATATGCTGTGTTAGAACCAATTTTTGCCCACACAAAATTTTACGCAACAGGTGACACAGAGTCACCAATTCTCATTATTCCTTTTGCAATATAAAATTCTTTTAAATAAATTTTTTTCTGATATTGGACCTAGATCATCATTTCTGAATCCAACAGAAAGTAAAAACCATGTAAAAACTCAAATGGAAAGGGGTACAATATCAGTGCTCACATTCCTGCAAATTACCCATTTCCTCCTCCACAGGGGAGAAAAGGTCTACATGCTAAGAGAACCTGAGAGGGTGCTTTATCTCTGCCCACAAATTACTTGTTTTTCTTTTCCATCAATGATGCCTACTTGACAAACAGTTACATAACCTTAAAAAAAAGGGAACTAAACTATTCCTGGACAAGTCAAAGAATTTCTGCCTCACAGTAAAATTCTGTGACTGTGATGCCCATTGTTTGCAGTTTAACCTGGGAAAAAATGTCATGTCTGGCCTCACCAGGTATATCTTTATGATACAAATATGCTTTTAATGTAGAGAAGAAAGTTATATTTATTAAAATAAACTCTCTAGGATGACTTAAATTTGCAAAAGACTTTGTATTTTATGGATAAAACCCTAGTTAAGGAATTATGAGGTATCAGTTTATGGATCAGTTTTGTTGTTACCTAGATTTGTGGCCTTGGTCAAATCACTAACCATTTCTAGGCCTCAATATAATGAGGCTTGTGTGATTGCTAACGGCCCTTCTAACTCTAAGGTCCTGTGAGCCTACAGTCCAGGCATTTCATTATAATTGTTGTCCTATAATTTTAAAATGCTAATTAAAGGAGTACTATACACAAACACACACACAAACACATGTTAATATATACCTTACAAAAGTGTTTTGAAACTGTTTATTTCTATAGACACTGATACAGAGAGCTTTCCAGATGCTATTGGAAGAGGTATAATAAAGGGTGAAATCAAGACACAATCCAAGAGTCATCCTGGTAAGAACAAGAATATTTCAAGTCTATTTCTGCTTTACTTATCTTCTCTGGAGTTTATTTAAGTTTGGATCTAAATGACTATAGTACCTATATGCTGTTATTATAGAATGAAAGGTTATCACTAATTCCATCCTATTATTATTGGAACTCTAGCAGTTACTAAAAATGGATAATTAGTTACATAGTGTAAGTTTTAAAACCCATTCATTTAAAACTTATCCATAAAACTTCAGTGCTGTAGTAAGCTTAGAATATGCTTGCCAGAAGCATTTCAAATGCTGCTCTACTCACTTTCTTTTTCAGGCTAGAAAGATAGTTGCTTTGTATTTGCAAATACATGAATGGGATTTAAATGGGATTTTATGAATGGGATTATGAATGGGATTATGAATAGGATTAAAAGAGAGATTTCATTGCTTAATAATTCCCTCTATATAATTGAAATACTAGGCACATTATCAACATCTCAGGTGAAGGAGAGATGTTTAGTTTTGTTATGTAGTCCGTAGTTTACACTACTGCCCCTTGTCTTGGTGTTACAGTGTTTGACACACTGCTTCTTGATCTTTGGGGTGATATTAAAGGAGGCAGAGAGCTTAACAGAAAAGGGAAAGAGACAGTCAACAGGAAAAACAAGTGTCATCCAAAGGTGACTGTTTGCATGCCCAAGTCTGTGCCCCCAGAGGAGCAACATTAGAAGATTCACACTGCAGAGAAGGAGACTTCTCTACAGTAGAATATATTCCAGCCAAGTCACTAAATAAATAATCAGGCAAGCAGCAACAGCAAGCCTCCAAACGGGAGGGGAACTCAGTATCCAGATTTCCTACAAGATATTGTCTAGAATGCCCAGTATAGACCCCCCAAAAATATGACACATGCAAAGAAACAGTAAAGTGTGAATCATATACTAGGAACTTCAGGAAGGGTAGGCCTAAAAAATAATTTAAGCAGTGGGAGGGTATTGTGAGGAGGGAAATTGTGATTCTTACTAGATTGCAGATTTCTCTAGCACATACTCCCTTTTCCCTCATCCTTAATTCTATCTGCTATCAAATGCTCTTCTTAATGATTCCTTGCTTATATAAGCATCTTTACATGCTTCTTTCAACTGGGCCTGTCATTCTTAACCTATACCCATTGGAGAAAAACCAGAGAGCCTCAATTATGTCGACTTAGTTGGATCTTTAACACTTACTTCTGGTCTCAGCCATTACAACAAAGTAAGATCCACCTTATGGTGTCAGGTTCAGGATAGGTTTCCAACCTCTGGTACATGCTCTTCTGTAACAAGCTTTCATTCACAAAACACTGGGCACATAATTTGACCCAAGTCAGCAATCCTCCTTAACCCCTTTTTCAATATGAATTTTTCTTTAATAACTTTCATGTATTAAAACAAAATAGATGAATGTTATTCCTCTCCTTTGACCTAGTTAGTACTTTCTAAATCCCGCCAAATGTCCAAATCACATAAAAACTCAAATGGAATGGGATGCAGTCCCAGTGCTGGTACTGCTGCAGATTTACCCATTTCCCCCTCCCCAGCTACAAGGTGTACATAGTAAGAGGACCTGATAGGCAGTTTTTCTTAGACCACAGAATATCTTGTTACTCTTCTACATCTTTGATGTCTACTTGATTTACATAGCCTTAAAAATGGCATTAAACATTCTTGAGAGAGTCAAAGAATTTCTGCCTTGTAGTAACTTTCCGTGATGCGGGACCATGGTTTGTCTCTTGACCAGTGGGGAAAAATTGCCACGTTCCACTCATAGGTATATCCTTACAGTATGAGTGTCCTCTTAGTGTAATCTTGGCAGTTATATCATTTACTTGAACTCCCCAAGATGATTAAAGTTTGTATGGGACAGTGCATTGTGTATGAAAAGCACTGGTTAAGGAATTATGGGGCATCAGCTTGTACTCAGTTTTGCATTATCTTGGTGTGTGTTCTCAATCAAATCACAAAACATCTCTAAGCTTCAATATCATGAGGCTTATATGATTGCTAAGAGCCCTTCAAATTCTAATGTTTTATGATTGTGCAATGCAGACATATTATTTCTCTTCTGTAATACAAGTACTAATTAAGTTAGTACTACACACAGGCATAAAGACACACATACATGTGTGTTAATGGTTACCTTACAATGTGTTTTGAAATTTGTTTTCTATCTATAGAGACTGGTATAGAACGCATGAGAGATACTGTTGGAAGAGAAAAAGCAGTTGGTGAAATCAAGACACATCATCAGAGTCACCCTGGTAAGAACAAGAATTTTCCAAGTCTAATATTTATGGTTTATGTCTTCTCTGGGATTTAATTAACTATGAATCATTAATGATAACAGTAACTGTATGTTAGTATTAATGGGCAGTAATCTTCATGAATTTCCTCTTATAATTAGTTAAACTCTAGTATTTACTATCAATGGAAATTTAGCTGGATATTTTTTAGTTGTAATCTCATCCATTTGGAAAGTAATCCATATAATCCAATGCTCTAATGACCTTAGAATATGCTTGGCTTAAGTATTTATAGCTGCGATTCTACTCACTTTCTTGCTGGCTTAGAAAGGAATATTGCTTTGATATTGAAAAAGCAAAAAAGCTAGTTGATGAGTGGTATAAGAAGAGGAATATAACAGTTATTTCACTGATTACCAATTTCCTCTACATAATTAAGTTGGCGTGTAAATTTATATCTCTACTAGAGTGGAGTTCTCTAGCTGAGTTTCATTATTCACAGATTAGTGCTTTAGTCCTGGAGTAACAGGGTTCGATACATTTCTCTTTGTTGCAAGAAATACTGTCGTTATGAACTTTTTACAGAATTGATGCTGAAAGCTAGCATTGGAAAGTAACTGAATCCTCAGATATAAGCACCAAAATATGTGTTTTCACTGAAATTTAAGGCAAGATTTCTGAAACTTTGCTTTTGAATGCTTTTTTTTATTATATTCTCGCTTTTATTCCTGTAAAAAAGTAGTGTTATAAATGAATCAAATAAATATTACTTGCTCCAACAGCTTTTAACTGGGGAAAAGCTGGTGGTGTAAAAATGAAATTGTTGGAACCAAGCAGTTAAATTTGGTGTATTACGATAAGCCATTTTTCCATGTCTTTAATTTTCAGAGTATTTTTGGTTAGGTTCTTTCAATTAATTTTTGCTTCAATGTTGCTTATTAATAGGAGTCCTCGTCAGTTTTGAATAACAGCCTTAGACACAGCAATAAAGTGCTTTCATTTACATCCGTTCAATTCTGGGACGAAGTGAGAGAGTGGCATGGACTTTTATATACTACCAAATGTAAAATAGATCGCTAGTGGGAAGCAGCCGCATAGCACAGGGAGATCAGCTTGGTGCTTTGTGACCACCTAGAGGGGTAGGATAGGGAGGGTGGGAGGGAGACACAACAGGGAGGAAATATGGGGATATATGTGTATGTATAGCTGATTCACTTTGTTATGAAGCAGAAACTAACACACCATTGTAAAGCAGTTATACTCCAATAAAGATGTTTAAAAATAAAATACAAAAAAAAGTCATGCCTTTTAACAATAAAATTAATTATTTTATATTTATTAATGGTAAATTTATAATTAAACACTAAATAAAATTTGAAAGACAGAAACTGCTATGAGGAAAGGAGTTTAAATGAATGTACTGATCAAATACAAAAATGAAAAAGTGTTTTGTCCCACCTCACCAGGTACATCCCTCCCATATGAATGTGTTTTTAATATACACAGGAGAGTTATATTTATTACGAAAAACTCTCTAGGATGACTTAAATTTGCGAAAGACTTTGTATTTTATGGAAAATGTCCTAGTTAAGGAACTATGAGGCCTCAGTTTATGAGTCAGTTTTGTCATTACCTGGATATATGGTCTTGGTAAAATCACTAAGCATTTCTAAGCCTCAATATAATGAGGTTTATACAACTGCTAATGGCTCTTCCAATTCTAAGGTATTATGTCTGCAGTCCAGACATTTCATTATAATGCTTCTTCTATAATAAAAAGATCTAATTAAAGGATACACACATTCTACACACACACAAACATACACGTTAATATTTAGCTTACAAAAGTATTTTGAAACTGTTTATTTCTATAGAGACTGATACAGAACGCTTCCCAAATGTTGTTGGAAGAAGTATTATGAAGGGTGAATTCAAGACACAACCCAAGAGTCGTCTTGGTAAGAACAAGAATATTTCATGTCTATTTCCTGTTTTATATCTTCTCTGAAGTTTATTTAACTTTGAATCTTTAGTGACTACAGTACCTATATGCTATTATTACAGGATAAAACGTCTTCACAAATTCCCTCCTATAATTACTGGAATTCTAGCAGTTGCTATCCATGGAGAATTAGCTGCATATTTTTAATTTTAGAATTCATTCAATTAAAAAATTGATCCATAAAAATTGAATGATACAGTGAGCTTGGAACATGCTTGATGGAAACATTTCAAGTGCTGTTCTACTCACTTTCTTTTTCAGGCTAGAAGTATAGTTGCTTTGTATTTGCAAATGCAGAAAGGCTATTTTATGAATGGGATTAAAAGAGGGATTTAGCAGATAGTTATTTCATTGGTTACTAATTCCCTCTATATAATTAAAATATCAGACACATTTTTAATATCTCATGTGAAGTAGACACCTTTAGTTCTGTTATATAGTTTATAGTTCACACTATTGCCCCTTGTGTTGGCATAACAGTGTTTAACACACCTCTTCTCGATTGGTGTCGTACCAAAGGAGGCAGAGAGCTTAACAGAAAAATAAGGGAAAGAGACAGTCAACAGAATCCTTTTTAAAATAACTGTCTTTGAAAATGGTACAGTAATAACCCTGAGCTCACCTTAGCTCATGGGCATAGCAAAATTACAACTATTTACAGAACAACCATTGATGTAAAAGACTGGAACCTACCAAGAAAGGTCTTCTGGAACTAAGGATATAAAAAAGGGGCCACAGCAAGGCAGGTAGTAGGGGTAGAGTCACAGTATAGTCAGGTCCCTGGCTTGGGCAACTCATGAATGGGAGAATAATTACAGTTGCAGAGATTCTCCCCAACGAGTAAAGGGTCTCAGCCCCACATCAGTCTGCCCAGTCTGGAGGTTCTGCAACAAGAAGATGAGTCCCCAGAACATTTGACTTTGAAGGCCAGTGGGGCTTGCTTTTAGGAGTTCCAGAGGGCTCTGCGAAATAGAGGCTTCACTCTCCAAGGGCACACACAACATCTCACATGCTTCAGGACCCAGCATAGAAGCAGTAATTTAAAGGATTTGGGGTCAAACCTACCTGCTAATCTTGAAGAGTCTCCCTAGGGACATAGACACTGACAGTAGCCATTCTTGAGAGCTCGTTCTACCGCTGGTGCTGCAGCACCATTTTGGAATCCACCCCACCAACAACAACCAACCTGTAGGCACCAGTACTGGGAAGCCTCAGGCCAAGCAACTAACTGGGCAGTGACACAGCCCAACCCATCAGAAGAGAGACTGCTTTAAGACTTTCTGAGCCCAAAGCCACCCCTGGACACATACCTGCACACCAGAGGGTCTAGGACCTGGCACCACACACCAATGTGCAGGCAGTAGACCCAGGACCCCCAGGGTCCTGCAGCCAGAGACCCAGGTCCACCCACCAGTGGGCAGGCACCAGCCCCAGAATCACTGACTCCACCCACCAATAAGCTTGCTCTAGCTTCAGGACCAGCCTCTCCAACTAGCGGAGGGACACCAGCCCCAAGGCAATGACATCTCTGCTATAGCTTCACCCACCAGTGGGTGGAAACCAGATGCAGGAAAATGCATCCCTGCAGCCTGCAGACTCAGCCCACCCACCAGAAGGCCAGAACCATCTCTGAGATTGGCTGAGCCATGCCCCACCTGCTGACAAGGCAACACAAGCTTTGGGACCCATGGACCCCACAGTCAACTGTGTAAGGAACCAGACCCACCCACCAGCAGTCCATTGCCATCTCTGGAAGCCCTCAGCCCTGCAGCCAGACCCCAGGACCTGTCACTGCCTGCCTTTGGGCTGGCACTGTCCCTTGGATCTGGCTTCATCCATTGGTGGGCTGGCCCCAGCCTCAGGATCTCCTAGACCTGACTCCATCCACCAGTGATACAGAACTAACCCCGGGGCTCCCCAGGGTTCTACAGCCAGCCACCTTGTGACCCAACCCTGCCAACCAGTGGCCGGCAGCCTCCACACAGGAAGGTCCTGGCAAACAACCAGACTGGGGGCCAACCAAGCCAACCAGGCCACCCATAGCCATCAGCTTGCCACAACAGAAGGACCCGCACAGCACATATAGGGGCACTCCTAGAGGATATAGCTCTGATGACGAGAGAACAGTGTATTGCTGGGATTCATAGGAAGTCTCTTGCAAAAGGCCTCTTCTCCAAGGTTGGGAAATGTAACCAACCTCCCAGATACATAGAAATATAAACATTAAGTTAGACAAA
Source organism: Balaenoptera borealis (assembly GCF_965194805.1). NCBI lineage: Eukaryota > Metazoa > Chordata > Mammalia > Artiodactyla > Balaenopteridae > Balaenoptera > Balaenoptera borealis. The sequence continues at coordinate 168,480,040 of NC_138866.1, read as the reverse complement.
ATGAATCGACAGAGGAAAATGGTCCAAATAAAGGAATAAGATACAACCCCAGAAGAAGAGCTAAGTGAAGTAGAGATAGACAACTACCCAACAACGAATTCAGGGTGATGATCCCAAACAACTTGGGAGAAGAATGGATGGACAGAGTGAGAAATTAGAAGTTTTTAACAAGGAGTTGGAAAATATAAAGAACCACTAAACAGAGATGAAGAATACAATAACTGAAATGAAAAATACACTAGGAGGAATCAGCAGTAGACTAAATGGTACAGAGGAACAGATCAGTGGGCTGGAAGACAGAGTAGTGGAAATCACTGATGCTTAGCAGAAAAAAAGAATGGAAAGAAATGAAGACTGTTAAAGAGACTTCTGGGACAACATCAAGCATATTAACATTCACATTAGAGGGGTCCCAGAAGAAGAAGAGAGAAAAAAGTTGACAGAGAACATATTTAGACATAATAGCTGAAAATGTCCCTAACTAGGGAGATGAAAAAATCCCAGTCCAGAAAGAACAGAGTCCCAATCCAAAGAGGAACACACCAAGACACATTGTAATTTAAAACGCAAAAATTAAAGCTAAAGAGAGAATATTAAAAGCAGCAAGGGAAAAGCAACAAGTTACATACAAGGGAACACCCATAAGGCTATCAGCTGACTTTTCAGCAGAAACTTTGCAGGCAGAAGGCAGTGGCAAGATATATTTAAACTGATGAAAAGGAAGAACCTAGAACCAAGAATACTCTATCCAGCAAAGCTCTCATTCGCATTTCATGGAGAGATCAAAAGCTTTACAGGCAAGCAAAAGCTGAAAGAGTTCCACACCACCAAGCCAGGTTTACCAGAAATGTTAAAGGGACATCTCTAAGCAAAAAAGAAAAGGCCACAACTATAAACATGAAAATTATGAAAGGAAAAGCTCATCAGTAAAAGCAAATATATAGTAAAAGTAGAAAATCAACCATATGCAAAGCCCACAGGAAGGATTAAAGACAAAAATGGTAAAGTCATCTATAACCACGATAAGAAGTTAACAGATACACAAAATAATTAGATGTAAATTATGTCAAAAATAGTAATCATGAGGGGAGGAGAGTACAAATGAAGCATAGTTAAAATGTGTTTGAAATTAAGAGATCGAACTTCAGATAGATAGATAGATAGATATCTGTATATAAACCTCATGGTAACCACAACCAAAAATTCTGTAATAGATACACAAAGAAGAGAAAGTAATCCAAACATAACACTAAAGATAGTCATCAAATCACAAAAGAACAAAAGAAGAAGGGAACAAAAAGACCTAGAAAAACAACCCAAAAACTATTAACAAAACTACTATTAACTATTCTTATGGCAATAAGAACACACATATCAATAATTACATGAGCTAAATGCTCCAATCAAAAGACATGGAGTTGCTGAATGAATACAAAACCAAGACCTTTATATATGCTACCTAAAAGAGACTCACTTCTGATCTAAAGACACAGACTGAAAGTGAAGAGATTGAAAAAGTCATTCCAGGCAAATGGAAATCAAAAGAAAGCCCAGGTAGCAATAATTATATCAGACAAAATAGACTTTAAGACAAAGGCTGTAATAAGCGACAAAGAAGGATGTTACATATCAAAGGATCAATCCAAGAAAAAGATGTAACAATTGAAAATATATATGCACTCGACATAGGAGCTCCTTAATAAATAAAGCAAATATTAACAGACATAAAGGGAGAAACAGACAGTTACACAATAATAGTAAGGGACTTTAAAAGCCCACTCAAGTCAACAGACAGATCATCCAAAAAGAAAATCCATAAGGAGACACTGGCCTTAAATGACACATTAGACCATATGGACTTAATAGATAGGTATGTAACATTCCATCCAACAGCAGCATAACACACATTCAAGTCCACATGGAACATTCTCTAGGAATGTTAGGCCACAAAACAAGCCTTGGTAAATTTAAGAAAACTGAAATCATATCAAGTATCTTTTCCCACCACAACACTATGAGACTAGAAATCAACTAAAAGAAAATACTGCAAAAATCACAAACACACAGAAGCTAAGCAACATGCTACTAAACAACCAATGGATCATGAAGAAATCAAAGAGGAAATCAAAAAATACCTAGAGACAGGTGAACAGAAAATGATCCAAAAATCTATGAGATGCAGCAAAAGCAGTTCTAAAATAAAAAATTATACTGATACAAACACACCTCAGGAAACATGAAAAATCTCAAATGAACAACTTAATTTACACCTAAAGGAACTAGGAAAAAGATGAACAAACAAAACACAAAGTTAGCAGAAGGAAAGAAATCATAAAGACCAGAGAAGAAATAAATGAAACAGTGACTTAAAAATGGAAAATATCAATGAAACTGTAACCTGTTTCTTTGAAAAGATAAACAAAATTGACAGACCTTTAGCCAGATTCATCAAGAGTAAGATGCAGGGCCCAAATCAATAAAATCAGAAATGAAAAAGACGTTACAACCAACACCACAGAAGTGCAACTGATCATGAGACATTACTCGGAAAAACTGTATGACAATAAAACAGACAACCTAAAAGAAATGTACAATCTCCCAAGACTGAACCAGGAATAAAAAGAAAATATGAACAGACCAATTATCAGTAATGAAATTGAACCAGTAATTAAAAAAAATAACCAAAAAACATAAGTCCAAGAACAAGTGGCTTCATAGGGGAATTCTACCAAACATTTAAAGAAGAATTAATACCTATACTTCTCAAAGTATTGCACAAAGTTGCAGAGAAAGGAATGTTTCCAAAGTCATTCTATAAGGCCAGCATCGTGTGATACCAAAATGAGACAGAGATATCACAGAACAGAAAATTACATGGGTGAAAGTAGATGCAGAAACCCTTAACAAAATATTAGCAAACTGACTCCAACAATACATTTAAATGATCATACACCATGATTAAGTGGGATTTATCCCAGGGATACAAGGATGTTTCAGTGTTTGCAAATCAATCAGTGTGATACATCACATTAACAAATTAAAGAATAAAAACTATATGATTATCTCAATAGATACAGAAAAAGATTTTCACAAAATTCAACATCCATTTATGATAAAAACTCTCCAGAAAGTGGGTATACAAGGAACATGCCTCAACATAATAAAAGCCATATATGGTAATCCCATAGCTAACATTATACTCAACAGTGAAAAGATGAAAGCATTTCCTCTAAGATATGAAACAAGGATGCCCACTATTGCCACTTTTATTCAACATATTATTAGAAGTCTTAGCCACCACAGTCAAACAAGGAAAAGGAATAAAAGGAATCCAAATTAAAAAGGGAAAGTAAAATTGTCACTTTGTAGACAACATGATACTAAACAAAGAGAATCCTAAAAACAGCTACCAAAAAAATACTAGAGCTCAAGGATTAATTCAGTAATTTTCAGGTACAAAATTAATATAGAGAAATATGTTGCAATTCTATACACTAACAACAAACTATCAGAAAGACATTAAGGAAACAATCTCATTTACAGTTGCATCAAAAAGAATAAAATACTTAGGAATAAACTTACATAAGGAGGTAAAAGACTTGAAATCAGAAAATTATAAGACACTGATGAAAGAAATTGAAGATGACACAAACAGATGGAAAGATATACCATGTTCATGGATTGGAAGAATTAATATTTGTTAAAATGACTGTATTACCCAAGGCAGTCTACAGATTCAGTGCAATCCCTATCAAAGTACCAAAGGCATTCTTAGAATTAGGAGAAATAATTTCAAAATAGTATAGAAACAAAAAAGACCCTGAATAGACAAACAATCTTGAGAAAGAAGAACAGAGATGGTGGTAGCATGCTCCCTAACTTCAGACTATACTACAAGGCTACAATAATCAAAACTGTACGATACTGGTACAAAATCAGACACATAGATCAAAGGAACAGAATAGAGAGCCCAGAAGTAACCCCACACACTTATGGCCAATTAATCTATGACAAAGGAGACAAGAATATACAATACAATGGAGAAAAGAGAAGTCTATTCAATAAGTGGTGCTGGGAAAACTGGACGGCTACATGTAAAAGAATGAAATTAGAATATTCTCTAACACCGTGTGCAAAACTAAATGCAAAGTGGATTAAAGATCTAAATGTAAGACTGGAAACCATAAAACTTTGGAAGAAAACTTAGGCAGAACACACTTTGACATAAATGGTGGCAATATTCTTTTGGATATGTCTCTTAAAACAAAGAAAACAAAAGCAAAAATAAATGAGAACTAATTGAACTTAAAAGCTTTTCCACATCAAAGGAAACCAGAGACAAAATGAAAAGACATCTTACTGATGGGAGAAAATATTTGCAAATGATATAACTGTTAAGGGGTTAATATCCGAAATATATATACAGCTCATACAACTCAATATCAAAAACATGAACACCCAATTAAAAAGTGGGCAGAAGATCTGAATAGACATTTTTCCAAAGAAGACATACAGTTGACCAACAGATGTATGAAAAGATGCTCAACATCACTACTTAATATACTGATATGCCAATCAAATCACAATATCACCTCACACCTGTCAGAATGGTTATCATCAAAAAGATCATAAATAACAAATGTTGGCAAGAGTGTGGAGAAAAGGGAACCCTTCTACACTGTTGGTCAGAAAGTAAATTGGTATGGCCACTGTGGAAAACAGTATGGAGGTTTCTCAAAAAACTAAAAATAGAGCTACCATATGACCCAGCAGTTCCACTTTGGGGTATATGTCCAAAACAAACAAACACAGTAATTCAAAAAGATACATGCACCCGAATGTTCATAGCAGCATTATTTACAATTGCCAACATATAGAAACACCCTAAGCATCCATTAACAGATGAATGGATAAAGAAGATGTACATATGCACACACACAATGGAATACTACTGACCATAAAAAAGAACAAAACTTTGCCTTTTGCAGCAACATAGATAGACTTAGAGGGCATTATGCTAAGTGAAGTAAGTCAGACAAAGACAAATACTGTATGATATCACTTATATATGGAATCTAAAAAATACAACAAACTAGTGAATATAACAAAAAAGCAGATTCACAGATATAGAGAACAAACTAGTGGTTACCAGTGGAGAGAAAATGGTGGAGGAGCAAGATAAGGGTAGGGGATTAAGAAGTACAATCTACTATATTTAAAATAAATAAGCTATAAGGATGTATTGTAGTGCACAGGGAATATAGCCAATATTGTATAATAACTATAAATGGAGTTAACTTTTAAAAAATGTGAGTCACTATGTTGTACACCTGAAACTTGTATAATATTATAAATCAAATATGCCTCAATAAAAAATTAAAAAAAAACTGTCATCCAAAGGTGATTGCATGCATGCCCAAGGCTGTGCCCACAGAGGAGCAACATTAGAAGCTGCACACTGCAGGGAAGGAGACTTCAGTAGGACAGAAGATAGTGTAGCCCAGTCACTAAATAATTAATCAGGCAAACAACAACAAGCCTTCAAAGGGGATGGGAGCTCAGTATCCAGATTTCCTACAGTATATTAGATACAAATACAGTATATTTGCCCCCCCTCAAAATATGAGACATGCAAAAAAACAGTAAAGTATGAACTAAGGAAAAAAAGCAGACCACAGTGTGGTTCCAGATGTAAGATACTATAAAACAGTTATAAATATTTTTGAAGAATTAAAGAAACCCATGCTTAAAACAGAAAGAAATATTGATGACAATGTCTAATCAAATAGAGAATATTAACAAAGAGATAGAAATTATTTTTGTTAAAAAAACACAGTGATAACTGGAGTTGAGAGTACAATAACTATAAGGAAAAATTCACTAGAGGGGTCCAGGAGTAGATTTGATTGTCAAAAGAAAGAATCTCAAAAAAAAAAAAAAGAAAGAATCTCCACACTTAATGACTACAGAAGAAGTAGAGCTGAGAGAAAAAGGGGCAGAAAAAATATTTGAAGTAATTATGGCTGACAGTTTGGAAGCACATTTGATGATGAATATGAATCTGGATATCCAAGCCAAATGAAGTCTAAGAATAAGCACAAAGAAATCTACAACCAGATACATCAAGTAAAAGTAATGGAAGACAAAGACAGAAACTCTCGAATGTCACAAAGGGAAAGCAACACATCATAAAAAAAGAGAACCCTGGTAAGATTAACAGCTTACTTTGCATCAGAAACTATGAAGCCCAGCGGCTTCCCTGGTGGTTCAGTGGTTAAGACTCTGCACTTCCATGCTTCCACTGCAGGGGGGCACAGGTTCAATCTCTGGTCAGGGAAGTTCTGCATGCTGTGAGGTGTGGCCAAAAAAAGAAAGAAACTATGTAGCCCAGAAGGCAGTGGGATGCCATATTAAAATGCTGAAGGAAGAAATTGTCACCATGAACTTTTTCTTTCAAAAGTGAAGGTGAGATAAACGGATTCCCAAATAAATAAACACTGAGAAACTGTTTGTTAGCAGACCTGCCTTATGAGAAATAATAATGAGAGTTCTTCAGGCTGAAAGCAGTGGACCTTAGGCAGTGATTTTAATCCGTTCCAAAAAAGAGCATGCGTTAAAAGAATTCTGTAATTCCAAAATCTGAATATACCAGTCACTAGTACAGAGATTGAAACAGTAATTAAAAACCTCCCCAAAAACAAAAGTCCAGGAACAGACTGCTTCACAAGTGAATTCTACCAAACATTCAAAGATTTAATACCCAATCCTTCTAAAACTGTTTGAAAAAATTGAAGAGGAGGTAACACTTCCAAACTCATTTTATGAGGTCAGCATCACCTTGATACCAAAACCAGAAAAATACAACACACACACACAGACACACACACAAAGAACATTATAGGCCAATATCTCTGATGAAGATGGATGCAAAAATCCTCAACAAAATATTGGCAAGCTAAATTCAACAGTACATCAAAGGGTCATACAAGTGTGATTTATTCCAGGGATGCAAGGATGGTTCAACACCCACAAATGAATCAGTGTGATACACCACATTAACAAAATAAAGAATAAAAACCACATGATCATCTCAATAGATGCAGAAAGAACATTTGACAAGATTCAACATCCGTTTATTATAAAACTTCTCAATTAAGTGAGTATAGAATGGCCATACCTAAACATAATATATGATAAACCCACAGCTAATGTCATACTCAGTGGTGAAAAATTGAGAGCTATGCCACTAAGGTCAGGAACAATTCAAAGATGCCCACTCTCACCTCTCTTATTCAACGTAGTGTTGGAAGTGCTGGCCAGAGCAGTTAGGCAAGAAAAAGAAATAAAAGTCATCCAGATTAGAAAGGAAGAAGTAGAACTGTCTCTATTTGCAGATGACATGGTTTTGTATGTACAAAGCCCTAAAGGCTCCACCAAAAAACTATTGGAAATAATAAACAAATACAGTAAAGGATACAAAATCAGTATACAAAAATCTGTTCCATTTCTATGTGCTAACAGTGGACTAGCAGAAAGAGATATTAACAAAAACAATCCCATTTACAGTCTCAAAAAAAGGCAGAAAAAGCCTAGGAATCAATTTAACCAAGAAGGTGAAAAGACTTATACTGAAAACTGTAAGACACTGTTAAAATAAATTGAAGAAGACACCAACAATGGAAAGATATTCCATCCTCATGAATTAGAAGAATTAACATTGTAAAAACTGTCCATATTACTTAAAGCAATCCACAGATTCAGTGTAATCCCTATCAAAATCCCAAGGACATTTTTCACAGACACAGAGCAAAAAATTCTAAAATTTCTATGGAACTGCAAAAGACTCCTCCAAAATAGCCAAAGCAATCCTGAGAAAAAATAACAAAGCTGGAAGTATCATACTCCCTGGTTTCAAACTATATTAGAAAGCCATAGTAATATAAAACAGCCTGGTGTTGGCAGAAAAATAGATATAAAGATCAGTGAAGCAGAACTGAGAGCCCAGAAATAAACCTATGCATATATAGACAATTAATTTAGGACAAAGGAATAAAGAACATACAATAGAGAAATGATAGTCTCTTCAATAAATGATATTGTGAATACTGGACAGCCACATGGCAAGAAAAGTGAAACTAGACTATCTCACACCATACAGAAAAATTAACTCAAGATGAATTAAAGACTTGAATGTAAGACCTGAAACCATAATCTCTAGAAGAAAACATAGGCAGTATGCTCTTTGACATCAGTCTTAGCAATATCTATTTGTGTCTCCTCAAGCAAGGGAAACAAAAGCAAAAATGAAAAAATGAGGTTGCATCAAACTGAAAAGCTTCTGCACAGCAAGGAAACTATCAATAAAATGAAAAGACAACCTAATGGGAGATATATGGGAGATATATTTGCAAATGATATATCTGACAAGGGATAAATATCCAAAATACATAAAGAACTCATACAATTCAAAAACAAAAAAGCTAACAACGCCATTAAAAAAATGAGCTGAACAGAAGGAGCTGAACAGAAATTTTTCCAAGAAGACATGCAGATGGCCAACAGGCACAAGAAAAGATGTTCACTATTACTATTAAGGAAACGCAAATCAAAACTACGAAGAGATGCTACCTAACACTTGTCAGAATAGCCATTATCAAAAAGACAAAAAGTGTTGGAGAGGATGTGGAGGAAAGGGAACCTTAATACACTGTTGGTGAGAATGTAAAAAAGATGTGGTATGTGTATATACAATGGAATACTACTCATCCGTAAAAGATGAAATCTTGCATATGCAACAACATGGAGGAACCCATAATACCCTTGATGGTGTTATGCTAAGTGAAATAAGTCAGACAGAGAAAGACAAATACATACCACATTATTTCACTCATATGTGGAATTTTAAAAGTTAACCATGTATTACTTTAATAATCATAAGAAACAATAAGGTGTTTCACTTGGGAAACAGAAAACAAACCTGAAACAAAAATAGTGCTCTGAAGTTCTAGACCTGCAAGTAATTAGAGCAGCCCTGATGGCCAAGGTATAAACTGTTTTTACACAGTAACCTAAACTATAGTCTGAAGAGCAAGACTCTTGGGTTGTATTCTCTTTTGTTCCGTCCTGCTTTCTCCTTCCCTTTTGCAGCTTTCCATAAGCAACCATATTTTTTCAGTTTTTTCTCCTTCTTTGTGAAACAAAATATATGTTCCCAATGTACTTTATGGCTACTGCATGAACAAGTTCATGTAAAAAATAGAACTAAATGGATTAAAGTTTAAAAAAGGAATTCTGTACTTCAAAAGACAAGATGAATGCATATTTTGTGTCCTTTCTTCTCTTAATTGATTTTAAAGGCAATTGTATAGAACAATATGTATATCATTGTATTGTCGGGCCTATAAAGATATGGAAAAGTGATATATTCTGTAGTAGCTGTGCAAAGGAGATGTATGAGGATGGTGATGTATTTGAGTAAAAAATGATAGCAGATGTTAACTCAAATCCGCAGGAACAAATGAAGAGAACCAGAAATTGTAAACAAGAAGGTTAATATAACAAACACTGTAAATATATACTTGCTCTTCTTTCTTCTGTCAGCTTCTTTCAAGGGCATAGAGTTATATAAAGAAATAATTATTACAAATGGTTTTATATTTAAAGGTATAATATGTATAACAATAGCACAAAAATGGGGAAGAGATAACAGAGCTATATAGGAGTAATATTTCTATATGTAATTGGAATTTAATAATATAAATCTGAAGTAGACTCAAATTGACTGTGGTTATGGTTACACAACTCTGAATATAATTTTTAATGAAACCATTGATTTGGACGCACTTTAAGTGGACGAATATTATGGTATGTTATATATTTTAAAAATAGCTTAGTGAACTACAAAAATTAAGAGATTTTTAAAAGATTTAAAGCAATGGGAGGATACCGTGAAGGAGAGAAATTGTGACTCTTACTCGATTAAAGATTTCTCTAGTGCATACCTTTAATTCCTAGTGCTTAACCCAATCTTCCCTCAAATGCTGTTCAGATTGTCTCCCTGCTTATCTGAGGATCCTCTGCTTTCTTGATTCAAATGACTCCATTCACCTTAGTTATATCTGTTGAAGAAAGACCAGAGTGGCTAAAATATATGTGCTAATAGTCCCTAATTTTGTGTGGCTATAGATTTTATTACTTTCACAAAATGTTGTTATTTATTGAAAACTTGCCTGCCTAATCTGATGCATCTTTGTTTATTTTGTTAATGATGCCCCAGGTGGTATCCTCTCTGTGAAGAATGCAATATGGTACATTTGGGCTGCCAAAATCATAGTGTGACCTTTTACATTTATTCATGGGCTCAGACCTTTTTTCAAAGCAGTCTTCTACTAGACAATGTCAGGATCATGACAGGTTTCCAACTCCATTTACATGCTCTACTAGAACCAACTTCATGCACTAAACTTTTAACCCAGGGAAACAGGCATTCAAACAGAGCCCTGTTAAAACCACTAACATCAAAAGGCAACTGTGTGCATGCCCAAGGATGTACCCTTTAGGTCCCCAGTCCTAGTTATCCCTTTCTCAGTGTAAATACCTTTATAATAACTTTCATGTATTTTTTGTGTCATCGAACATAGTTAATCATTGTTAATTATAGCAAAAATTTAGATCACATAAAAGCTCAAATGGAAATGGATCCCATCAGAGTCCTGGTTGTGGTACAAATTTCACCATTTCCTCCTTGCAAGACATAAAGTGTACATGCTCAAGGAATCTCAGAGACACTTTTTCTCAATTCAGTGAATATCACGTTACTCTTTAAATCAGTGATACACACATGATTTACAGTTACGTAGCCTAAAAGGGAACTAAAATTTTCCTGGGTAAGTCAGAGAATTTCTGGCTCATGGTAAGTTACTGTGACCAAGAAGACTATGGTTTACATCTTGTCTTGTCAGGAAAAAAAAATGTTAGTTCTGCCTCATCGGGTACATCCTTGCAGAATAAGTGTTCTTTTAATATAAATCTGGAAATTATATTGCCATCATAAATTCTCTGGGATGATTTCCACTTATGTAAGAGATAGCATTATATTGAAAAGCACTGGTTAAGGAATTAAGCGCTGGTTAAGGAAAAAGTACTGGTTAAGGAATTATAGAAAAGTACTGGTTAAGGAACCTCTAAACTTCAATATAATGTGACTTATATAATTGCTTTATCTGTTCTAATTTAAGGCTTTGTGATTCTCCAAACCAGACATTTCAATAAAACTCATCTTCCGTAATAACAAATGCTAATTAAGTTAGTGCTACACACACACAGACACACACACGTGCAAACACACACGTTTGTATGTAAATGGTTACCATGCAAAGTGTTTTGAAATTTGTTCTTTCTACAGGGACTAATGTAGAAGGCTTGACAGATAAAACTAGAAGAGGTGTAATAAAGGGACAATTCAAGATACAATCAATGAATCTCCCTGGTAAAGACAAGAATTTTACAAATCTAAGATTTCAGGTTTCCTTATCTTCTCTGGAGTTTAATTAATTAAGAATCATGAATAACATCAGTATCTATGGTTTATTATTACACGGGCAAAAGTTTTCAAGAACTCCTTCCTTTAATTAGTTGAATTTTTGTATTGAATATCAATGTAAAACTAGCTACATAGTGTTAGTTTTAGAGCTCATTTGTTTAGGAGCTAATCCATAAAAACCAGTCCTTTAATAAACTTAGAATATGCTTGGTACAAATAAGTATGCCCAATTACATTCTATTCACTTTCTATTTTCAGCTTAGACAGTTCTCCTGAATTTGCAAATGTAGAAACGTTAGCTAAGGAATGTGATAAGACGAATATAACAGATGGTTATCAATTCCCTCTTTATTAGACCTGAAGTAACAGTGTTAGACACATTTCTCTATGGTGTTTTCTGTGATGTTGAAAGAAGACACCTAAATAGAGAAAAAAGGGAAATAGACATTCAAACAGAGCCCTGTTAAAACCACAAACATCAAGAGGCAGCTGTGTGCATGCCCAAGGATGTGCCCTCTGGGAGCAATGTGCAAGACTTCACACCTCAGGGGAAAGATATGTTAGTAAGATACCTCTGAGAAATCACTGTACACAAACAAGCAAGCAAGCACACTAAACAACAAGCCTCAGAAAGGGAAACAGAAATCGGAGTCCAAAGATGCTATGATATATTATCTTAAATGTCCAGTTATTAGTAAAAAAAAAAATTAAGACATGTAAGGAAATAGTAAATTGTGACCCAAGCGCAGGAAAAAGCAGGAAACAAAATATGCTTGCGAGAATCCTAGATGTTGGACTTAGCAGACAATGACCACCTAGTAGTTATTATAAATGTGCTCAAAGAATTAAAGGAAACCTTGCTTTAAGAAGAAAACAAAGATACAATGAGGGTCTTCACTGGTGGTCCAGTGGTTAAGACTTCGCCTTCCAGTGCTGGGGGTGCGGGTTCGATCCCTGGTCGGGGAGCTAAGATCCCACGTGCCTTGCAGCCAAAAAACCAAAACATAAAACAGAAGCAATACTGTAACAAATTCAGTAAAGACTTTAAAAATGGTCCACATCAAAAAAAAAAAAACTTTTAAAAAAAGAAGATACCATGAAAATATTTTGTCAAATAGACATTATCAACTAAAAATAAAAATTAATGTAAAAGAACCCGAAGCAAATTCTGCAGTTGAAATGTACAGTAATGAAATGAAAATATTGCCTAAGGGGTTCAAGAGATTGGATTAGTCTGAAGAAAGAAACAGCAAACTAAAGGTATGGGAATACTAGGAGAACAGAGAGAGAAAGGAGCAGTAAAAATATTTGAAAAGATGGCTGAAAATTGTGAAAACTATTCAATGAAAATTATGAATCTACACATTCAACCTCAGTGAAATTTAAATAGAATAAGCACAAAAGAATCTACAACCAGACCCATCATAGTAAAAATGTTGAGAGACAAGGACAAAGATAAAATCTTGAAAGCAACAAGAGAAACCCAACTGATAGTGTAAAACAGAATCCCAGTAACCTTCATTTAGCAACAGAAGCTATGGAGGCCAGAGGCAGTGAAATGGAATATTGAAATGATGAAAGAAGAATCTGTCAACCAAGAAACTTATATCAGGCAAACTATCTTTCAAAAATGGTGAAATTTCCAAGTAAAAAATTCCAGAGAATCTATTGCTAGCAGACCCACTTTACAAGAAATGCTAAAGGAAGTTTTTCCCACTGAAAGTGAATGATCTCACACAGTAATTTGAATACACAAGAAAGAAATAAAAAATAAACAAAACAAACAAAAAAACATGGCTTAGAATAATTCTAGTATTGCAAAAGACCATATAAATGCATATTTGTCTCTTAACTGATTTAAAAGGCAATTGTATAACACAATAGGTATAAAATGTATTGTTGGGCCTCTAACATATAGACATATAATATATTTCACAAGAGCTGTGCAAAGAAGATGGTGTGAACAAGGATGAATTTAAGTAAGAAAATTACACTAGATGGTAACTTGAGTCCATAGGAACCAATGAAAAGAACCAAAGATTGTAAATAAGAATGCTAATATAACAAACAGTGTAAATATATACCAAACTTGCTCTAATTTTTTGTCTCTCATCTTCTTTAAAAGTTATAAAGGTTCATAAAGAAATAATTATAAGAACAATTTTAACAATGTCTTTAATTTTATACGTGTAACATGTAATTCAGTAGCACAAAAATGGAGATAAGAGAAACTACGTGTCAGTCATGTTTCTACATTTACCTGGAATTTAATTAGTATGAATCTGAAGTTGATTCTAAAATTGACTATAGTGATTGTTACACATTCTATGAATATATTAATAACCATTGATTACACATTTTAAATGGGCATATTGTATAGTATGTTAAATGTTTTTTTAAAAAATAGTTTAGTCAACTCCAAGCAGGATAGGATTTTTTTTTAATACTTCAAAGCAGTGGGAGGATGTTGTGAAGGAGCAAAATTGTGGCTCTTAATAGATTAGGTTTCTCCACCCCATATCATTTATTATGCTCCCAGTTTTTAATTCAGTCTGCCCTCAAGGGCTGTTCTCACTTCCTCCCTGCTCACCTAAGGATCCTTTGCTTTCTCAGATCAAATGAATCAGTTCTTCTAATTATATCTGTTGGAGAAAGACCAGAGGGCTAAAGTTTGTCTGCTGATGTTCTCCAGTTATGTGTTGCTATAGCAGACATTACTTTCACAAATGCTGTAACTTAATTACTAAAAACTTGTTCTGCCCAATCCAACGTGTCTTTGATTTTAGTAGTGATGCCCCATGTGGTCTTCACCTTTGTTTAGATTGCAGTGGTGATAAATTTGTGCTGCCTCAGTAATAGAGAGTATTTGAAATATTCATGGGCTCAACGATTTCTCCGAAGCAAGACTTCCAGTCTATAAATTCTGGATATGACAGGTTCCAACTTCACTTAAATGCTGTGTTAGAACCAATTTTTGCCCACACAAAACTTTACCCAACAGGTGACCCAGAGTCACCAATTCTAATTCTTCCTTTTGCAAATAAAATCTTTTAAATAAATTTCAATTTTTTTCTGTCATTGGACCTATATCATCATTTCTGAATCCAGCAAAAAAGTGAAAATCATATAAAGACTCAAATGGAAGGCGTGCAATACCAATGCTCACATTCCTGCAAATTACCCATTTCTTCCTCCCCACGTAGAAGGTCTACAGGCTAAGAGAACCTGAGAGGGTACTTTATCCCAGTCTACAAATTACTTGTTGTTTTTCTCCATCACTGATGTCTACTGACATATAGTTACATGGCCTTTAAAAAAGGAATTAAAATATTCCTGGACAAGTCAAAGAATTTCTGCCTCACAGTAACATTCTGTGACTATGATGCCCATTGTTTGCAATTTGGTCTGGGAAAAAAAATGTCATGTCCGGCCTCACCAGATACATCCTTATGATATGAATGTGCTTTTAATGTACACAAGACAGTTATATTTATTAAGATAAACTCTATAGGATGACTTAATTTGCAAGAGACTTTGTATTTTATGGAAAAAGCTCTAGTTAAGGAATTAATGAGGCATCAGTTTATGGATCAGTTTTATTGCTGCCTGACTATGTGGTCTTGGTCAAATCACTAACCATTTCTAAGCTACAATATAATGAGGCTTATATGGTTGCCAATGGCTCTTCCAATTCTAACGTGTACTGATTCTGAAAGTAAGACATTTCATTATAATTCTTCTTCTGTAATAAAATAATGCTAATTAAAGGAGTATTACAAACAAACTAACACAACCACATGTTAATATTTACCTTACAAAAGTGTTTTGAAACTGTTTATTTCTATAGACACTGATACAGAGCGCTTCCCAGATGCTGCTGGAAAAGGTATAATAAAAGGTGAAATCAAGACACAATCCAAGAGTTATCCTGGTAAGAACAATATTGCAAGTCTGTTCTGGCTTATTTATCTTATCTAGAATTTATTTAAGTTTATTTAAGTTTGAATCTGATTACAGTACCTATAAGCTGTTATTACATGATGCAATGTCTTCATAAATTCCCTCCTATAATTACTGGAACTCCAACTGTTATTATCAATGGATTTACATATTGTGAATTTTAGAACTCATTCATTCAAAAAGTGATCCTCAAAATTTCAGGGGTATAGTGAGCTTGGTATATGCTTGATGGAAGCATTTTAAGTGCTACTCACTTTCTTTTTCAGGCTAGTTGCAAAAGCAGAAAGTCTAGCTTATGAATGGGATTAAAAGAGAGATTTCATTGCTTACTAATTCCCTCTATATAATTAAAATACCCGGCACATTTTCAGTATCTCAGGTGAAGTAGAGGTGTTTAGTTTTGTTATATAGTCCGTAGTTTACACTACTGCCCCTTGTCTTGGTGTTACAGTGTTTGACACACTGCTTCTTGATCTTTGGGGTGATATTAAAGGAGGCAGAGAGCTTAACAGAAAAGGGAAAGGGACAGTCAACAGGAAAAACAAGTGTCATCCAAAGGTGACTGTTTGCATGCCCAAGTCTGAGCCCCCAGAGGAGCAACATTAGAAGATTCACACTGCAGAGAAGGAGACTTCTCTACAGTAGAATATATTCCAGCCAAGTCACTAAATAAATAATCAGGCAAACAGCAACAGCAAGCCTCCAAACGGGAGGGGAACTCAGTATCCAGATTTCCTGCAAGATATTGTCTAGAATGCCCAGTATAGACCCCCCCAAAAATATGACACATGCAAAGAAACAGTAAAGTGTGAATCATATACTAGGAACTTCAGGAAGGGTAGGCCTAAAAAATAATTTAAGCAGTGGGAGGGTATTGTGAGGAGGGAAATTGTGATTCTTACTAGATTGCAGATTTCTCTAGCACATACTCCCTTTTCCCTCATCCTTATTTCTATCTGCTATCAAATGCTCTTCTTAATGATTCCTTGCTTATATAAGCATCTTTACATGCTTCTTTCAACTGGGCCTGTCATTCTTAACCTATACCCGTTGGAGAAAAACCAGAGAGCCTCAATTATGTCGACTTAGTTGGATCTTTAACACTTACTTCTGGTCTCAGCCATTACAACAAAGTAAGATCCACCTTATGGTGTCAGGTTCAGGATAGGTTTCCAACCTCTGGTACATGCTCTTCTGTAACAAGCTTTCATTCACAAAACACTGGGCACATAATTTGACCCAAGTCAGCAATCCTCCTTAACCCCTTTTTCAATATGAATTTTTCTTTAATAACTTTCATGTATTAAAACAAAATAGATGAATGTTATTCCTCTCCTTTGACCTAGTTAGTACTTTCTAAATCCCGCCAAATGTCCAAATCACATAAAAACTCAAATGGAATGGGATGCAGTCCCAGTGCTGGTACTGCTGCAGATTTACCCATTTCCCCCTCCCCAGCTACAAGGTGTACATAGTAAGAGGACCTGATAGGCAGTTTTTCTTAGACCACAGAATATCTTGTTACTCTTCTAAATCTTTGATGTCTACTTGATTTACATAGCCTTAAAAATGGCATTAAACATTCTTGAGAGAGTCAAAGAATTTCTGCCTTGTAGTAACTTTCCATGATGCGGGACCATGGTTTGTCTCTTGACCAGTGGGGAAAAAATGCCACGTTCCACTCATAGGTATATCCTTACAGTATGAGTGTCCTCTTAGTGTAATCTTGGCAGTTATATCATTTACTTGAACTCCCCAAGATGATTAAAGTTTGTATGGGACAGTGCATTGTGTATGAAAAGCACTGGTTAAGGAATTATGGGGCATCAGCTTGTACTCAGTTTTGCATTATCTTGGTGTGTGTTCTCAATCAAATCACAAAACATCTCTAAGCTTCAATATCATGAGGCTTATATGATTGCTAAGAGCCCTTCAAATTCTAATGTTTTATGATTGTGCAATGCAGACATTATATTATTTCTCTTCGGTAATACAAGTACTAATTAAGTTAGTACTACACACAGACACAAAGACACACATACATGTATGTTAATGGTTACCTTAGAATGTGCTTTGAAATTTGTTTTATATCCATAGAGACTGATACAGAACGCATGACAGATACTGTTGGAAGAGAAAAAACAATTAATGAACTCAAGAAACATCATCAGAGTCACCCTGGTAAGAACAAGAATTTTCCAAGTCTAATATTTATGGTTTATGTCTTCTCTGGGATTTAATTAACTATGAATCATTAATGATAACAGTAACTGTATGTTAGTATTAATGGGCAGTAATCTTCATGAATTTCCTCTTATAATTAGTTAAACTCTAGTATTTACTATCAATGGAAATTTAGCTGGATATTTTTTAGTTGTAATCTCATCCATTTGGAAAGTAATCCATATAATCCAATGCTCTAATGACCTTAGAATATGCTTGGCTTAAGTATTTATAGCTGCGATTCTACTCACTTTCTTGCTGGCTTAGAAAGGAATATTGCTTTGATATTGAAAAAGCAAAAAAGCTAGTTGATGAGTGGTATAAGAAGAGGAATATAACAGTTATTTCATTGATTACCAATTTTCTCTACATAATTAAGTTGGCGTGTAAATTTATATCTCTACTAGAGTGGAGTTCTCTAGCTGAGTTTTATTATTCACAGATTACTGCTTTAGTCCTGGAGTAATAGGGTTTGATACATTTCTCTTTGTTGCAAGAAATACTGTCGTTACGAACTTTTTACAGAATTGATGCTGAAAGCTAGCATTGGAAAGTAACTGAATCCTCAGATATAAGCACCAAAATATGTGTTTTCACTGAAATTTAAGGCAAGATTTCTGAAACTTTGCTTTTGAATGCTTTTTTTTATTATATTCTCGCTTTTATTCCTGTAAAAAAGTAGTGTTATAAATGAATCAAATAAATATTACTTGCTCCAACAGCTTTTAACTGGGGAAAAGTTGGTGGTGTAAAAATGAAATTGTTGGAACCAAGCAGTTAAATTTGGTGTATTACGATAAGCCATTTTTCCATGTCTTTAATTTTCAGAGTATTTTTGGTTAGGTTCTTTCAATTAATTTTTGCTTCCATGTTGCTTATTAATAGGAGTCCTTGTCAGTTTTGAATAACAGCCTTAGACACAGCAATAAAGTGCTTTCATTTACATCCATTCAATTTAAAATGTCATGCCTTTTATCAACAAAATTAAGTTAATTATTTTATACTTACACAGAACAAAATTAAGTTAATTAAATTAATTATTTATACTTGTTAATGGTGAGTTTATAATTAAATGCTCTAAAGAAAATTTTATATTAGCAATATAAATTGCTAAGAGAAAAGGTATTGAAAGGAGAGTACAGATCAAATATAGAAATAAATATACTTGTTTAAGATAAAATGTGGTTAGATTAAAGGTCAAAACTAAGTAAGATGCTACCTAAGAACACAGAACAAAGAAAAGGAAGAGAAAATGAAGAATTAGTTTATAGAAATTGGAGTGATAGAAAAGTAAACACTCAAATGTGGGAAGAAAAACTGCAGAAACAAAGATTAATACATGGAGTTTGGGAAGTAGTGTGCAAATAGTAATGGTGTCTATGTGAATTTTTTTTTTTAATTTTACTTTAGGTGAGAATTTATTTAAAAGCAAAGATATGTCCACACAACATCAAACAGAGTTTTTTACCAGCACATTGCACCAAGTAAATTCTCAACAAACGTGATCAATTTTTCACCCTTTGACAATCAAAATAAGAGATATAACAATATAAAATAAATATCTAACTACTTAGAATACTTTTTGTAGTATGCTTTTAAAATTTTACTCTTTATGAAATATTTTAAACACCCAGAAAATATGTAACACTAACATAAAATACACAACATTCTAATGGTTCCCTATCTATGATGTTACAATCCCAATCCCTCCCTTCTCAGCTTTTATCATATGCAGTCATAAAGAATATATAATGATGCTCTATACAAATATATTCCAAAATATTTTATTGTGCCCTCTTTATTTTTTATTATTCTTCATTATGGAATTTCCCACCCTGTCTTCCTCCCCACTAGCCACATTACTGCAGGTCAGTCAAGTTTATAAAAAATGTGTGTGCACGCACACACACATACATACACACTCCTTTTTAGTAGAAATTCAGAAGTTAACTGCTTTTACTTCCTTTTTGGTCTCTAGAGTATATTTTTATGCCATCTCAGCAATACTTTTTAAAGTACATTTTTTTAATCTAGCATTTTAGTTCTTGGAATTAGAGAGGTCATTTGGGATAGCTAGTCTCCTATACTACTGCATTCAAAATTACATTTAAATTGGAATACCAAGCTGTACCAAAATATTTTCATACAAACAATCTAGGCTTGATGCTTTCATGAAAATAAAATCAAGAATAAACATAAACATGACAGTATGGCCCCATTACCCTAACATGCCTTAAGGCTTTTATTTTTAGTAATTTGAATATCCTTCCCAGAGTCTACTCTTATTTGACAAATATGAATGGCTAGCTTAGAGTCATGGCTTCTGGAGTAAATTGTGTCAACAATATTTTATTTTCTCTTCAGCGGCCTCTCAGGCTGTGGCTTCAGTTTAATCTCTAGCCACTGATAAAATAAGATGAGGTTTATAATCTTTGTTTAAATGGGAGTGTTCTACAATAGCACATATTACTTTTATAATAAGTAGGATATATGAAAAATAAATCTTATGAACCTTGATTGAATGGGGTGAGGGGAAGCCAGTGTTTCATGCATAGAGCTCTGATCTCCAAAACTATTCTTATAAATGCATCCTTCTAAATATAGTGTACAGATCAAATAAAGAAATGAATATTCTGCTTCAAAGTAAAACAGGGTTGGAATACAGGTCAAAATTAAGGAAGATGCTAAGAATGGAAACTGTCCATCAGAGAAAAGCCATGTGTGCCGCCCTCCATATCCGTTTAAAAAAAAAAAAGAAAGTGAGGGCTTTGCTGCTAATTAATTTACCCACGAAGAGTAGGAAGAGCTCTTGTACATGTGCGTTCGCAAATACTAAAAATGTTACTCCATCAAAATGCTATAAAAGAAAAACCTTTCTTTACAAAAGAATCTTCTCAACCAGAAGGAAAAAAGCTTTCTAAATGACTTTTAAAGAATTGGACAAATAGGGAACTAAGACAATGAGTGAAATTCCCTCTAGAATATTTGGCAAGAGAGAAGGAATTTTACAGTGGTGACATCAACAAGGTAGAACAGGAGTTTTCTACCATCTTCCACCCAAAGAAAACCAACTTGACAATCCCCCACAGACAAGAGAGCCTTTGTGGAAGTCCAGGAGTTAAAGCAGAAAAGTTTCAGCACACTATTGGAATGAAAAAAAATCCAAGATTGGAGACATTGAAGAGGGTAAGAAGAACAGTTTACCTGCATCACTCCTCCCCCAGGACAGCAAACCTCGGTGCCAAAAGAGCCCTCTCCTCCCGTGATTTCTCCCATGGGGGAAAGTGAGAACATGAGTGACTGCTCAGCTTCTCTAGCTGTACAGGACACTGTCAAGAGACCCATTTCTCTCTTGTCCCATCCAGAGAACTGTGTCATGAGCTGCATGACTAGGAGTGGTGAGTGGCTGAGAGAGCAGCAGCCAGGGCTCAGAATAGAATATATGAAAGGGATGTGGATACTGCTAACCATGTCAAGGACTCCACTGGGAGTCCCACACATCAGCCGCTGAGAACACCTCACCTGTGAACCCCCTAAAACCGGCCCATACACATTTCCAACACTCCATGCACCTCACCCACAAACCCTCACCCTGTGATTGGCTCCCTGTGTGTGTTCCGATGGCAGCAAAAATGAGCTTTTACAGACAGCTAGTGAGCACCCACAGAAAGCAGGCCCAAATCTGAAGGCCTTGGAGAAACCACAAAATGGAACATACAGCACTGCCAGAGGGAAGGCAAAATGGAAGCTGGCAGCAACCAGTCTGGCATTACAGGATAGGAAGAAGGCATACAAGCTTACGAATTCTGCCACAAAAGATAGCAAGAAGTGTAGAGTAGATGTACTCATAGGAAAGGTCTAAGAAAGCCTCAGAATCCTCAGCAGGGCTGATAGAAAGGATTTATTTCTGAAAATCCGTCAGTAAAGCAAGGAGGAGGTGACTGCTTCTTCAAATGCAACGACAGCAGTACAAACATCAAGGAACATGAAAAATCAAGGAAACATGATGATACCATGAACGAGATACAATAATTTTCCAATAACCCCAAAGAAAAGGAGGTTTGCAATTTAACTGGTAAAGAATTCAAAATAGCTGTTTTAAGGAAGCTTAGCGAGCTACAGGAAAACACAGAAAGAGAGGTCAACAAAAGCAGGAAAACAATGCACAAATAAAATGAGAAGTTTAGCAGAGAGTAGAAATCATTAAAATCGAATCAAATTCTGGGGCTGAAGAATACAGTGAATGAAATGAAAATGCAGTAGAGAATATTAACATCATAATGGATCAAGCGGAAGAGAGAATGTGTGAAGCAGAAGGCAGTACCTTTGGAATTACACAAAGAAGAGTAAAGAAAAAAATTTTTTAAAGAATGAAGTAAAACTGTGAACTATAGGACAATAAGCTAAATAATATATAAATGATTGGAGTCCCAGAAGGAGAAGATAAGGAGAAGGCGGCAGAACACTTATCTAAAGAAGTAATGGTTGAGAGCTTCCCAAATCTAGGGAGATATTTGAATGTCCAAGGTCATGAAGCTAATAAATCACCCCCAAATTTCAATTCACAACAATATCTGCCATGAAATATTATAATAAAACTGTCTAAAATCAAAAACAAAGATAGAATTTTAAAAGTAGCAAGAGGAAAATATTTCTCTCATACAAGTGAATCCTTATCAAGCTATTAGAAGCTTTTTCTGCAAAAACATTGCAGGCCAGGAGAGAGTAGGATGATATATTCAAAGTGTTGAAAGAAAAAAAAAAACTGCCTAAAAAGAATACTTTACCAGACAAAGCTGTCCTCTAGAAATGAAGGTGAGATAAGACTCACAAACAAAGGAAAGCTGGGTGAATTCATCACCAGTAGAACTGCTTTATAAGAAATATTGAAAGGAGTTTTTCACGCTGAGATGAAAGCACACTAATTAGTGATATGAAAATACATAACACCCTAGTAAAGGTAAGTATATAGTCAAATTTCAAATACTCTGATGCTGTAATATGGTGGCGTGTTAAATCTATCATAAAGGTTAAAGGACAAAAATATTAAAAGTAACTACAACTATGGTAATGGATACACAATATAAACAAAAGGTAAATTATGATCAGAAACATAAAAGGTGAGGAGTGATGTCACCAAGATGTAACATAGGTTATTCAGGTTATTCCTGATGTCACTCCTCCTCACAAGAAGAATGACTAAAAACTATTCATGGACCAGACACCACTGAGAAAATCCTAGAACATGGGAGTGAGGCTGTAGCGCACCCGCTGCACAACAGAGACCAAGACACACCCCACATTAGATGGATAAGAGGAGCGGCTACACACTGACCATATTGCCCTTCCCCCAGGCTGGTGCAGCACCACACCAAGAAGTCTCCCCTCAGCCCTCAATTCCTCCAGTTTGAAACAAGAGCCCAGCGTGGATTTCCAGCTCTACCAGCATTGTGGGTCGCTTCTTGAGAGCCCTCACTTCTTACCACAGGGATTTTGGGGTAATCTGCTGGGCTTGACTACTGGGAATCTGATCGTGACAGAGAAGGGGGAGGGGCTTGCAACAACCAGCACTGGGATCTTGGCAGACCAAGTTCCTACCCGCAGTACCCAAGCAGTAGTCCTGACTAGCAGCTTTGCTCATCTGGAGAAACAAGAGGGTGGCACAGTCTCACCAGGTGACACCCTGAGATGCAGGTCTGTATGGTTTGGTTCCTCACATGAAGAGCCTTGACAGCTCTGGAGCCCTGTCTACCCCCTCCAAGCAAGGGAGCTGAGTCCTAGCTTTATATACTGCTGAGTAGCTCCTTGCCCCACCTTACCAGGCAGATGAGTCAGAACACCTGGAAACTATGAAGCACTTCTTGAGTGAAGAGTATGGCAGGCAAAGCTGATTGTCCATAGAACAAGTCCAGTGGCACCATTTAACCAGGGAACTTGGGGAGCAGGTCAGCTTGAGTCAAGGCTTCAAAGAGCCTTGGAGGGATTGGAGTCAGTTTCCCTGCTTGGCCCAGGCAGGGAGCTAATTAATAGCCCCCATCAACTGTTGGACAAAGCTCCTGGCCCCTCATGACCAGAAAGCCTGATCAGGAAGACCAGGGGGCCTGCTTGCAGGTGGCCCTCCCATTCTGCACAGGCAGGAGAGCTCAATTTTGCCTCACTCCTGAGTGTAGCTCCTGGCCCTTCCTGGCCAGACAGCCTGACCAGAACACTTGGAGGATTTGTATCCAAGCAACACTTGAGCAGAGAGTACAGCAGGCAAAGCTGATCTTCACCAGAGCAAAGCCAGTGGCACCATTCAGCCATGAAATCTGGGGCTCGTATTGCTTGAGTCAAGACCATAAAAAAAGAGCCTTGCCAAATGATGCAACTGACAAGGGCTTAATTTCCAAAGTATACAAACAGCTCATATATCTCAATATCAAAAAAACAAGCAACCCAATCAGAAAATGGGCAGAAGACCTAAGTAGACATTTCTCCGAAGAAAACATACAGATGGCCAACAGGCATATGAAAAGATGCTCAACATCACTAATTATTAGAGTAATGCAAATCAAAACTACCATGAGGTATCACCTCACACCATTCAGAATGGCCATCATTAAAAAGTCCATAAATGACAAATGCTGAAGAGGATGTGGAGAAAAGGGAACCCTCCTACACCAGTGCTGGGAATGTAAATTGGTGCCACCACTATGAAAAACAGTATGGAGTTTCCTCAAAAAAACTAAAAATAGAGTTAGCATGTGATCCAGCAATCCCACTCCAGGGCATATATTTGGACAAAACTGTAATACAAAAAGATACATGCACCCCTACGTTCATAGCAGCACTATTCACAATAGCCAAGACATGGAAACAAACTAAGTGTACAACAACAGATGAATGGATAAAGAAGATGTGGTACATATATAAAATGCAGTACTACTCAGCCGTAAAAAAGAATGAAATAACACCATTTGCAGCAACATGGATGGACTTAGAGATTATCATGCTAAGTGAAGTAAGTCAGAAAGAGAAAGACAAATACTATGTGATACCACTTATATGTGGAATCTAAAATATGACACAAATGAACCTATCTATGAAACAGAAACAGACTCACAGACATAGAGAACAGACTTGTGGTTGCCTAGGGGGAGGGGATCGGGGAGGGATGGATTGGGAGTTTGGGATTAGCAGATGCAAACTATTATATATAGAATGGATAAACAACAAGGTCCTACTGTTAAATCACAGGGAAACTGTATTCAATATCCTGTGATAAACCATAATGGAAAGGAATATAAAAAATGTATACATATATATAACTGAATCACTTTGCTGTACAGCAGAAATTAACACAGCATTGTAAATCAACTTCAATAAGAAAAAAATATCATATCATCTACAGAGAATATCTTACAAATGGGGAAAAGATAGTCTCTTTAATAAATGGTTTTGGAAAATTGGATATCCATATGCAAGAATTAAATTGGACCTGTATCTTATATTGTTTACAAAGTTTCACTCAAAATGGATTAAATATTTAAATGTGAGCTCTAAAACCTCAATACTCCCACAATAAAACATAGTGAAAAAGCTCCTTGACATTGGCCTTGGCAATGACATTTCGGACATTGCACTAAAAGCACATGCAACAAAACCAGAAGTCAACAGCTTGGGCAACATCAAATTAAAAATCTTTTACACAGCAAAAGGAACCATCGAAAATCACAAGGCAACCTAAGGAATGGGAGAAAAGATTTGCAAACCATCTATCTAATAAGGGGTTAATATCCAAAGTATATAAGGACTCATACAACTCAATATTAAAACAAACAAACAATGAGACTATAAATGGGAAGAGGCCTGAATAGACATTTTCCCAAAGAAGATATATGAATGGCTAATGGATACATGAAAAGGTGCTCAACATCACTAATCAAGAAAATGCAAATCAAAGCCACAGTGAGCTATCATCTCACACCTGTTAAAATTACTATTATCAAAAAGATAAAAGTTGGTGAGGATGTGGGGAAGAGGGAACCTTTGTGCACTGTTGGTGAGATTGTAAGTTGATACGGCCACTATGGAAAACAGTATAGATGTTCCTCCAAAAATTAAAAATAGAGCTATTGTATGATCCAGCAATTCCACTTCTGGGTACATATCTGAAGAAGTCAAGTCACTATTTAAAAGAGATATCTGCACTCCCGTATTCCCTGCAGCATTATTCACAATAGCCAAGTCTTAGAAACAACCTAAGTGTCTGAAGACAGATGAAGAGATAAAGACAGATAATCAATCGAATATCATTCAGCTATATGAAAAAAGGAAATCCTGCCATTTGGGACAGTGTGGAACTTGAGGTCATTATATAAGTGAAATAAGTGAGACAGAGAAAGCATTTGTATGATATCACTCATATGTGGAATCTAAAAAAGCTGAACTCAGAAACAGAGAGTAGAATAGTGGTTACCAGGGGCTGTGGGGTGGAGGGTATGGGGAGATGTTGGTTAAAGGGTACAAACTTCTAGGGAGAAGAGGAGTAAGTCCTGGGATCTAATATACAGTGTGATGACAATAGTTAAAAGTTGCTAGGAGAGTAGATCTTCAATGTTCTTACTACAAAATTTAAAAAGGTAATCATGTGTGGTGATGGAAGTTTTAACTAAGCCTATTGTGATAATCCTTTCATGAATCAAATAATCACATTGTACACCTTAAACTTATACAATGTTTTATGTTAATTATGTCTCAATAAATCTGAGGAAAAATGAAAATGTGGTATAGACCTATAATAGAATATTATTCAGTCTTTAAAGATAAGGATGTCCTTCCATACACAACAACAAGGATGAACCTGAAAGGTATTAATGCTAAATGAAATAAACCAGTCACAGAAGGACAAATAATGCATAATTTCACTTATATGGGATGTAAAATAGTCAAACTCACAGAAACAGAGAATAAAATGGTGGTTTCCAGGGGCTGGGGGTAGGGGGAAATGGGTAGTAGTTAAATGGGTGTAAAGTCACATTTATACTACGTGAGTGAGTTCTAGAGATCTTCTGAACAGCATTATGTCTATAGTTAACAATACAGTC
Source organism: Balaenoptera borealis (assembly GCF_965194805.1). Taxonomy (NCBI): domain Eukaryota; kingdom Metazoa; phylum Chordata; class Mammalia; order Artiodactyla; family Balaenopteridae; genus Balaenoptera; species Balaenoptera borealis. Next base: position 168,453,229 of record NC_138866.1, on the reverse strand, counting down.
TTGTGCATGTAAAAATTGTTAGAGGGAGTGCTTCATGCGAAGTGTTCTTACCACATACACATAAAAAAGCAAGGAGACAAGAGTAGTCTTTTAGAGGCGATGGATATGTTTATTACCTTGATTGTGGTGATGGCGTCACAGGTGTATGCATATTTTCAAATTCATCAAAATGTATAAATATGCGCAATTTTTGTATACTAAGTATACCTCAGTGAAGTTGGGAGAAAAAAAGGTGCTACCAAGAAACACAGAATAAAGAGAAGGAAGAAAAAAGGATGAAATAGTTTATAGAAACTGGAGTAACAGTAATAGATGAGTGGCCAAACTGTGGGAAGGAAACATTACAAATGCATAAAGACTAATACATAGAGTTTGAGGAGTAGTGTGTAAATATTCAGACTTCATATAATTTTTGTTTTTAAACTTTATTTTAGGTATGAGTTTATTTAAAAACAAAAATGCATTCTCACATCAAGAAGATTTCTACGCCAGGCACATTGCACCAAGTAAATATAAAACAAAAGTGATTAATTTATCACCCTTTGATGATGAAGGTAAAAAATTATATATAAAGATATAAAATACTATATAATTACTTAGAATGGTTCTTGTGGTATGGTTTTTCATTTTAGTCTTTTTGCATCTTTTTATTCAGAAACATCTTAGATAAATCCTTGCAAGCCTGAAAATGAAACAACTTTAAATTATCCTTTTTACTAGCAGAATTGTTTATTTGATCATTCTTCTATTAAAGGTCATTGACTTTTTAAGCTTTTCACTACTAAATGTGTCCATGAATATATATTCTTACATTTGATGTTTTTATCTCTTTGGGGTAGTGTCGCAGGATTGATAGTGTTAAAGTGTATATTAATTTTTAATATTAAAAGATACTGTGAGACTGTTTTCCTAAAAGGGTGTTAACATTTTTACCAGCAATTTGGGAAAAATATACTTTTCTCTACATAACCATCAGCCATACAGATTGGTGGGGGTTTTTTTCATTTATGCCCATCTTAGAGTTATTAAATCATATCTGAATCTTTTTAAAATTTTTTCCACATTTGTTAGTGTTATTTTACTAAATAATTACCCAAAAACTATTTAGCTTAAAGCATAACTATTCATACAGTTCACGATTTGGGAGTTAGCAATGTAGACTGCTGTGAGCTGGGCTAACTTATACATCTTTGGTCAGCTTGTGGTCGGTGGCTTCACTCACTTGTCTAGCAGTTGGCTCACTGTTATTTGGTACAATACAGATATATAGTTGGGGTTCATCAGGAGATAGAGACCACACTAACTGTCTGAAAAGAGAGCAAGAATTAAAAACTAGTTAACTAAGTATAAAATTGTTAGCCAAGTAGCCAAAAGTGTAAAAAGAATTCTAAGGTAACATGGAGAAAGCAGTTTCAGGAGAAGTTTCCACCATTAGGGCTGAAGGAGACCTCTGAGTGTAGAGGATGTTACCTGGCTGATTTTTCAGGAAGAGTCTCAGATGTACTTCTGAAGAGGAGGCACTGCTAGTGTCTCGAGTGGTGAGAATTTAATAAAACTTGTTCTGCATATGTTGGAAAGAATGCAAACCATTTGTGTCATGGAAAGAACTTCTGCTCCTGGGAAAAAGAAACATTGTTGGCATGATGTTCACCAGAACTGAAAAGGGACATGAGCTCTCAGGAAGCCCATTGGTAACCAAGTGGGAGAAACAAATCCCTTGTTTCTTTTCCAAACTTGCAATCTATGTGTAGCTTGCCCTATTTGCACAGCCTAACTTGGAGCTACCTGGCAAAGCAAAAACGTAGTTTTTAGAATCCCAGATCCAGTACCACAAAGCAGAATGTAGAAGAGTGGTTTGGGAGCTAAGAGAAAATAAGCTTTTCAAGTGTCACAGGAGGTGGGCTGGCTACATGTCTCTCATCTTCCAGCTGGTTGGCTTAGGGGTCTTTACATTGTAACCTCAGGTTCTTAGCACAGCATGTGGGGCAAACCTTAATGAACAAGCAATTTTGACTCTCTGCTTGCATTTGTTTGCTTTTCTTGCATTCACTAAAGTCATATACTAAGATCAGACTTGTGTGGGAGGACATGAATACAGGTAGTCAAGGACATGTTGGGGCTGTTATCGAATCCAGTGCACCAGTGCTCCCTCTGTTTGCAAATATCCATGATCCCTACCCCCTGCATGCAAAATACACGTGCTCTTCCAAGAGCTACACAGATTCTCATTAAAATTTGGCATCAGTGCCAAAGACCACAGTCTTGTGATCTGTAATCATTTTCAGAGACAGTTCCTGTGATGTGACTTCCCGCAAAACACACACACACACACACACACACACAAACAATATAGTAGCACAGACAAGGATAGACTCCACGGTAGGCACTCCCCTACAAAAAGGTGGAAAAAAACAACAGGCATATAGCAGTCAATGATCCATAAACGTAGGTCATCTTTTCCATCATTTGATTATATGTTAATTATAATTTTCTCAGTAAAACTATGCATTCAAAAACCAGGATGTTGGGAGATCCCAGGAGGGAATGCAGACTAGGACATACAGAACTGACTTCACTGCAAGTGTATGACAGGTGACATCATCATCATGATGGCATAAGATACCCCTCCTAAACTCTCCTCTTCTCAACAACAAAAATTTGACATCCATCCATGAACAAAAGTGACTTTGTGGGAGTTTGGGATCCAGCATCATACGCCAAGGGACCCAGAGGAGTTTCATCCACCTGTGCATCAAATAATAGGAAGATAGACCTCCATCCTGACTGTGGACCCTTCAGTAGCTTATGAACTGGTTCCAGCCCCTCTTGGCCATGGTCCAGAAGCATCTGGATAACCCCGACTTGGGCAGTCACCGCAGACAAGAGAGCCTTTATGGAAGTCTGGGTTTCTAGAGGAGAAGTTCCAGCACTCCAGTGGAGCGAAAAATAAGAATTTGGACACATTAGAGTGGATAAGAGGAACAGTTTGACTTTGCCCACCTTCCCCAAGGTGACACAGCTAGGGCCAAGCAAGGCCATCCTGTGAGGGGGGTGAGAGGTGGGGTGGGAGGAAGAGCAAGTGAATGAACACCAGGCTTCCCCAGCTGTCCAGGACACTGCCAAAGAGACTCATTTCTCTCCTGCAGCATCCAGAGTGCTAAATTTGGGGTGAGAAGAGATCAGGAGAGAGGTACGTAACATTTTGGGGGAGCATTAATGGGATTCGGTTCCTGCTGACTATGCTGTGAACTCCATCAGAAAGCCCACCCATGAACTTCTGGGAAAGCCTCACCTGCGGATCCCCCCGGCTAGCCTGTGGCACCCCAAGCGACAGGCATGCCTCACCCACTTTCCCTCATGCTGCAGCCAGCTCCCTGTGGATGCTCCTGAGGGTGGCGGCAGAGCAAGCTTTGTTGGACAGCTAGGGAGCACTTGGAGAAAGCAGGCCGGAGTCTGTGGACCAGAGAGAAACCAGAAACTTGAGCTGTAGCACCACTTTAGGGAAACAAAAGGGTGGCAGTCAGCATTGGGGCTGATGCGTTGCAGAATCCAAAGATATACAAGCTTAAGAATTCTGCCACAAGAGGGAGCAAGAAGTGTGAGTAGGTGTATCCACTCAAGGTCTGAGAAAGCCTCAGAGTCTGTAACAGTGCGCATGGAAGGTATTTCTTCCCTGAAGGCACTAGTAAAGACTGGAGGAAGTGACTGCTACTTCAACTGTGAAGACAGCACACGAAACCCAAAGCAACACGAAAAATCAAGGCAACATGATACTACCAACGGATCACAATAATCTTCCAGAAACCAACCCCAAAGACAGGGAGGTCTGCAACTTACCCAATAAAGAATTCAAAATAGCTGTTTTATTTTTATGTGTTAATAATTATATATGATATTATTAATCTGTAAAATATACAATATTCATATATATGTATACACACACACACACAATGGAATACTGTTCATTCCAGTGAATGTATGTCTTTATTTAGATTTCTTTAATTTCCCTGAGCAATGTCTTGTAACTTGTGGTAAAAGCTGTGCCCCTCTGTTAAATTTATTACTATTTTATTATTTCTGATGCTATTGCAAATAAAATTGTTTCCCTATTTTCGTTTTTGGATTATTCAATGCTCTTATATAGAAATAAAATTGAGTTTTATTTTATGTGTCCAGCAATACAGTTTTATTCAGTAGTCTTTATTAGTTAATTGAAGAAAAGAGAAAAATGTATATTGTCATTTATATTTACCTATATAATTACCTTTAAGGTGCTTTTTTATTTCTTCATGTGGATTTGAGTTACCATCTGGCTGTCATTTTGTTTCAGACTGAGGTTTTCCCTTTAACATTTCTTTTAAGACATGGCTGGTAGTATAAGATCAAAATCTCTTAATTTTTTTTTTTTTAAATTTAGGAATATCTTTGTTTCATCTTTATTTATTATTATTTTTTTTCATCTTTATTTTTGAATGATAGTTTCTCTGGGTATAAAATTCTTGGTTGTGAATTTTTGCTTTCAGCACTTTGAAAACAGAATCCCCCTGCCTTCTCTCCTCTAGTCCTCTTACTCCCCTAGCCCTAGGCAACCACTAATCTAATTTCTGTCTCTATAAAATTTGCCTATACAGGACATTTCACAGAAATTGAATCTTATGAGTTCTTTTGTGATTTGCTTCTTTTACTTAGCTCTGATCTCCAAACTAGTCTTCTAAATATACATCTTTATTATTTTAATTAAATTAATTATCTCAAAAAATTAATGTTCATTATTTTAATTTATTTAATTTTATTTTTATTGGCAACTAACTTAATGTGTGAGTATTAAAAATAAAAATAGTTATAAGTGTGATCCATCTTACAGCTAACTTATTTTCTAAATATTTCTGGAAGAACCTTATGAGTACTTTTCACCCCATGTGACTGAACGTCCAAAAGTACTTCATAGAGCATCTAGGGCTGGGTCAAGTGTTTATAAAACCTTCCACTTTCCTTCACTGAATAAAGAACATTCAGGTAATTTGTAATATTTTTAGTGTACAATGTGATGTTTTCAATGAATAAAGATTTAATTATATGGAAGTTACCAGATTGTACTAGCCTTAGTCATATAACCAGTTTAGCAAAACATAAGTGAAAGTAAATTCTGAATTAAGCTCATCGAACATATATGCATTCTTAGTGGATGAGTGGTGTCTCTGGCATGGCTCTTCCTTCCCCACCACCACTAAATTGGAACTTGAGTTTTTTCTCAACATTCCTTTCTTACACACTATTATAGATCCTACAGATGACTGAGATAAACCCATCTTATAATCCTCTTCCTTATATTTATATATACCTCTTTTGTCCAGTCCCAGGCAAGGTCAATAGAAGGAGTCAGCATGAGGGTAAGTATGAAGGAAAATAAACGTTATGTTCATTTTCTTCCTTTCCTTTCATTATCATCTCCCAACCATCTAATCCACTAATATTTAAGAACTAATTTACAGACCCTGTTTCTTATGCATTGCTCCAGTGGTGTTATATAATCATGCTTTATTTCTCTGCAAGATACATATTGTGGAAATTAAACACATTAATGTAATCTTTTCTACTAACTTTGAGAAAGTACCATCTAAATACTGCACATTCTGCATTTTATTTTAATGTATTTTTCTCTAAGTGAGCATACTGAAACTGTTTTCATTATTACATACTTTTATTTTTAACAGTGCTTAAAAAATGTATCTTTAAAATAGCATTTCTATAGCATCTCTCCCTCCATTCTAGCACTAGATTTTTCACTGTAGGAATACAAACTTCTTTTTTTGTTAAATAAAGATATGCTTTATTTAAGATAAAGATATATAGAGATAAAAACTTTACTTGAGAATTTATTGATTTGATTGCTTAAGTATTTTTTTACTGACATACTATTTAAAAAGCTCTTTCTCTAACATTTTTATATAGTTTTTTAGTTATTTCTTTTTCTTGATTTGCACCCTTATTGTTTATGTTTATAAATATCAAATACCTGGCAAGGAAAAATCAAAGAGAAAATATTTGTGTTAGTAAAGCTGCTTTATCTAAATTATTAAAAAAATATATACAGAAGCTGTACTTTAGAAGTGGATTAATGAGATTTATTTTAACTTTTTAAAAGTTTAAATGAGGTTATTTCTAGTATAATTTAGTGACACTGTTATTTTTTAGGGCATCGAAAAAATTTGACCTTAAACAAAAAGAAAGGGGAACTTGATACTCTGCCTGCTGTGATCGCTACAGCTAGAAAACCTATCTATAAAGGTAAAATAATCCATGCTATGCAAAGATATATGAAATAAAACCTTATACTATGTTTCCAATGACTCCATTTACCAATCACCTCAAACCTACGGGCCCTCTCCTCCCGACAACATATTAGGAGCAAAGCCAAGTATATTTTCCCAAACATTTCTTCGTATACACACACACAGAGAACATATATGTTCCGTACAATAAGAGGATCATATGCATTGATTGTCCTCACCTCTGATCCAAGTAAATTTTTTTTAACATCTTTATTGGAGTATAATTGCTTTACAATGTTGTGTTAGTTTCTGCTGTATAACAAAGTGAATCAGCTATATGCATACCTATATCCCCATATCTCCTCCCTCTTGTGTCTCCCTCCCACCCTCCCATCCCACCCTTTGTGGTGGTCACAACGCACCAAGCTGATCTCCCTGTGTGATGCAGCTGCTTCCCACTAGCTATCTATTTTCATTTGGTAGTGCATATATGTCAGTGCTACTCTCTCACTTTGGCCCAGCTTACCCTTCCCCCTCCCCGTGTCCTCAAGTCCTTTCTCTACGTCTGCATCTTTATTCCTGTCCTGCCCCTAAGTTCATCAGAACCTTTTTTTTTTTTTTAGTTTCCATATATATGTGTTAGCATACGGTATTTGTTTTTCTCTTTCTGACTTACTTCAGTCTTTATGACAGCCTCTAGATCCATCCACGTCTCAACAAATGACTCAATTTCATTCCTTTTTATGGCTGAGTAATATTCCATTGTATATATGTACCACAACTTCTTTATCCATTCGTCTGTCGATGGGCATTTAGGTTGCTTCCATGACCTGGCTATTGTAGATAGTGCTGCAATGAACATTGGGGTGCATGTGTCTTTTTGAATTATGGTTTTCTCTGGGTATATGCCCAGTAGTGGGATTGCTGGATCACTATTATTGTGTTACTGTCGATTTCCTCTTTTACAGCTGTTAGCAGTTGCCTTATGTAATGAGGTGCTCCTATGTTGGGTGCATATATATTTATAATTGTTATATCTTCTTCTTGGATTGATCCCTTGATCATTATGTAGTGTCCTTCCTTGTCTCTTGTAACATTCTTTATTTTAAAGTCTATTTTATCTGATATGAGTATAGCTACTCCAGCTTTCTTTTGATTTCTATTTGCATGGAATATCTTTTTCCATCCCCTCACTTTCAGTCTGTATGTGTCCCTAGGTCTGAAGTGGGTCTCTTAAAGACAGCATATATATGGATCTTGTTTTTGTATCCATTCAGCAAGCCTGTGTCTTTTTGTTGGAGCATTTAATCCATTCATGTTTAAGGTAATTATCGATATGTATGTTCCTATGACCATTTTCTTAATTGTTTTGGGTTTGTTTTTGTAGATCCTTTCCTTCTCTTGTGTTTCCCACTTAGAGAAGTTCCTTTAGCATTTGTTGTAGAGCTGGTTTGGTGGTGCTGAATTCTCTTAGCCTTTGCTTGTCTGTAAAGATTTTGATTTCTCCATCAAATCTGTATGAGATCCTTGCCAGGTAGAGTAATCTTGGTTGTAGGTTCTTCCCTTTCATCACTTTAAGTATATCATGCCACTCCCTTCTGGCTTGTAGAGTTTCTGCTGAGAAATCAGCTGTTAACTTTATGGGAGTTCCCTTGTATGTTATTTGTCATTTTTCCCTTGCTGCTTTCAATAATTTTTCTTTGTCTTTAATTCTTGCCAATTTGATTACTATGTGTCTCTGTGTGTTTCTCCTTGGGTTTATCCTGTATGCGACTTGCTGCGCTTCCTGGACTTGGGTGGCTGTTTCCTTTCCCATGTTAGGGAAGTTTTCGACTATAATCTCTTCAAATATTTTCTCTGGTCCTTTCTCTCTCTCTTCTCCTTCTGGGACCCCTATAATGGGAATGTTGTTGCATTTAATGTTGTCCCAGAGGTCTCTTAGGCTGTCTTCATTTCTTTTCATTCTTTTTTCTTTATTCTCTTCTGCAGCAGTGAATTCCACCATTCTGTCTTCCAGGTCACTTATCCGTTCTTCTGCCTCAGTTATTCTGCTATTGATTCCTTCTAGTGTAGTTTTCATTTCAGTTATTGTATTGTTCATCTCTGTTTGTTCTTTAATTCTTCTAGGTCTTTCTTAAATATTTCTTGCATCTTCTCGATCTTTGCCTCCATTGTTTTCATGAGGTCCTGGATCATCTTCACCATCATTATTCTGAATTCTTTTTCTGGAAGGTTGCCTACCTCCACTTCATTTAGTTGTTTTTCTGGGGTTTTATCTTGTTCCTTCATCTGGTACATAGCCCTCTGCCTTTTCATCTTGTCTATCTTTCTGTGAATGTGGTTTTTGTTCCACAGGCTGCAGGATTGTAGTTCTTCTTGCTTCTGCTCTCTGCCCTCTGGTGGATGAGGCTATCTAAGAGGTTTGATGAGAGGGACTGGTGGTGGGTAGAGCTGACTGTTGCTCTGGTGGGCAGAGCTCAGTAAAACTTTAATCCACTTGACTGTTGATGGGTGGGGCTGGGTTCCCTCCCTGTTGGTTGTTTGGCCTTAGGCAACCCAACACTGGAGCCTACCTGGGCTCTTTGGTGGGGCTAATGACAGACTCTGGGAGGGCTCACGCCAAGGAGTACTTCCCAGAACTTCTGCTGCCAGTGTCCTTGTCCCCACGGTGAGCCACAGTGCCCCCGCCCCCGCCTCTGCAGGAGACCCTCCAACACTAGCAGGTAGGTCAGGTTCAGTCTCCTATGGGGTCACTGCTCCTTCCCCTGGGTCCCGATGTGCACACTACTTTGTGTGTGCCCTCCAAGAGTGGAGTCTCTGTTTCCCCCAGTCCTGTTGAAGTCCTGCAATCAATTCCCACTAGGCTTCAAAGTCTGATTCTCTAGGAATTCCTCCTCCCATTTCTGGACCCCCAGGTTGGGAAGCCTGACGTGGGGCTCAGAACCTTCACTCCAGTGGGCGGACTTCTGTGGTATAAGTGTTCTCCAGTCTGTGAGTCACCCACCCAGCAGTTATGGGATTTGATTTTACTGTGATTGCGCCCCTCCTGCTGTCTCACTGTGGCTTCTCCTTTGTCTTTGGATGTGGGGTATCTTTTTTGGTGATTTCCAGTGTCTTCCTGTCGATGATTGTCCAGCAGCTAGTTGTGATTCTGGTGTTCTCGCAAGAGGGAGTGAGACGGTAGTATTCTTTTTATGACTAATATTCCACTGTATATATACCCACCACATCTACTTAATCCAGTCATCTGTTGATGGGTACATGGGTTGCTTCTGTGTCTTGGCTATTGTAAATAGTGCTGCTATGAATATTGGGGCGCATATGTCTTTTCAAATTAGTGTTTTCACTTTTTTCCGAATATATACCCAGGAGAGGAATTGCTGGATCATATGGTAGTTCTATTTTCAGTTTTTTATGGAACCTCCATACTGTTTTCCATAGTGGCTGCACCAATTTACATTCCCACCAATAGTGTACAATGGTTCCCTTTTCTCCACATCCTTCCCAACATTTGTTATTTGTAGACTTTTTTGATGATAGCCATTCTGACAGGTGTGAGGTAATTTGTGTTTTTGATTTGCATTTCTCTAATAATTAGTGAGGCTGAGCATCTTTTCATGGCTTTGTGTGGACATTTTCACAATATTAATTCTTCCAATTCAAGAGCACAGGATATCTTTCCATTTATTTGTGTCTTCTTTAATTCCTTTCATCATTGTCTTATAATTTTCAAGGTAAAGTGTTTTTGCTTAAATTTATTCTTAAGTATTTTTTTCATGCTGTTGTAAAATGGATTTTTTTTCTTATTTTCTCTTTCAGATGTTTCACTGTTAGTATATAGAAATTCAACTGATTTCTGTATGTTGATTTTGTATCCTGCAACTTTATTGAATTCATTTGTTAGTTCTAACTTTTTTTGTGGAGTCTTTTGGATTTTCTATATATAAAATCATGTCATCTGAAAACAACTACATTTTACTTCTTCCTTTCTGATGTGGATGTGTTTTATTTCTTTTTTTTCTCTAATTGCTATGGCTAGAACTTCCAGTACTATTTTGAGTAGAAATGGTGAGAGTTGGCATCCTTGTCTTGTTCCTGATGTTGGATGAAAAAGGTTTTAACTTATCACCATTGAGTATGTTAGCTGTGAGCTTGTCATATATGGCCTTTATTAGGTATATTCCTTCTATACCTAACTTGTTGAAACCTTTTATCATGAATGGGTGTTGAAAGTTGTTAAATTTTTTCTTCATTTATTGAATTGATTATACGATTTTTATCCTTAATTTTGTTAATGGGGCATATCACATTTATTGATTTGCTATATTGAATCATCCTTGCATCCCAGGGATGAATCCCACTTGATCGTGGCTTATGATCCTTTTAATGTTCTCTTGAATTCTATTTGCTAGTATTTTGTTAAGAATGTTTGCATGTATGGTCATCAGGGATTGGCCTATAACTTTCTTTTCTTATAGTGTTCTTGTCTGGCGCTAGAGTCTGAGGTGTGGGCATGTGCACATCTCCTGTGGAACCGAGGTCTAGGTCTCTGCAGTTTGCTGCAGTGACTTGGGGAGAGAGGGGGACTCAGCTACAGCATGGGCCCTGGGATGACAGGGTGCAGTAGTGGCTTGGGCCCAGGAAGCAGGGTGCAGTAGCAGCATGGCATGGGGATGGTGGGTCAAAGCCCCAACTCTGGCCCAGGGAGGCAGTCACAGAGCAGCAGCAATGCATCCAGCTGATAACCCATTAAAGCCAGGTGGGTCCAGATAGTGGCTACAGAGGGTGGAGTACAGAGCAGCAGCAGCTTGGCCTGGTAATGGTGAGTCAAAGCCACAGCCTAGGACCTGGGATGAGGCTCAGAGCAGTGGCAGCTCATCTGGTTCCATAGGCAGTAAGGCGCTATGGCTTCCCAATCTCAGAGAATGGGGCACAGCAGCAACTGGGTCCTGGGGACAGGTCTTAGTACAGTGACAGCTCTAACCCTGGGGAGTAATGGGGGAGGGGTGTGGTAGCGGGGGGACTCCAGGCAGCTCCATCAGCTTGGGATTAGCACTGGTGCATATGTGGGAGTTCCCCATGGCAGTGAGGCTTGCTGGGGTTCTCCTCTCCTTTTCCTCATGGGGTGAAATTCCTCTGAGGGGATCCCTCCTAGCTGGCCTGGGCTAGAAGATGAGGTGACTCAGGTAAAATGCTTCCTGCATTTTTCTATGCAGCCATCCTTGGATTTTGAGCTCCTCCAGATTTCTGCTGCTTTTTCTTTGTAGTGCAGAACTCTCCTAGAGCTATTTTCATTGGTTTGCAGTTTTTCGTTTATTATTTTGCTTGTTTGTGAAGGAGACAAGCATTGGGACCTCCTAGCCCTCTATCGTGCTGACATCACCTCTATCATTATTTATTCAAATAAATCATGCATCTTTTTTGTTCCTTTACTTTTTAAAGCATAGTAATATATCTTGAAAATATTTCCACATCAGCATATCCAAATCAACCTAGTTCTTTTTAAGTCCTTTATATCTGAGCATACTGGAAGTATGTTATTATTGGCAGTAGAAGTATATTACTTAACTAGGCCTCTGTTAAATGGACACTTTGGTTGTTTCCAGTTTTCTTTCTATAACAATGTTGCAACATACATCATTGAAGTCAGTAGATATTTTATAATCCAATCTTGACTCCATCAGTTCAGAGATATGAGTCTTCCACCTAAAAGGAATTGCCACTGTTTCTTCCCTGAAACTGATTTCTTTTGATTCCTTTCTTTTGCAGCTCAGAAATTGACTTAATTAAAACTGACTGATTTTTTGAAAAGCATAGATATATTAAGCATATACATTTTATGTATTCCAAAAAGCAGTATTCTAGTGAACTTGAACTTTTTGAAGTCCTCTATCAATGCTTCTCAAAGTGTGGTCCCTGGACTGGCAGCCTGGGCATTAACTAGGAACTTACTAGAAATACAAATTCTTGGACCCCACCCTAGACCTACTGAAATAGAAGCTGTGGGGTTCAAGGCCACTAATTTGTTTAACAGGTTCTCTGGGTATTCTGATGCAGGCTAAAATTGGAGAAACATTTCTATAGAAACATAGGTAGTTAGATTTATGTACTCCTTTTCCATTTCCATTGTTAATATTTGTATATAATATTCTGTTTTTCATGCTGTCACATATAATAAAAATTATATCAACTATAATGAAATTTAATAGAACTATTTTTTAATCACACAATAATTTTCCTTTAAAGTGCCATATACTGCTACCCGAAAATCTCTACCCCGCCCATACTTTTGAGAATAAATTAATTCTGGGCAAAATAAATAACATGAGCAAATTCGTCGAGACAGCAATGAAATTGCAAGAGTGGAAGCCTTATGAAAATAACACTGCCTTGAGTGGATGCTGCTTATTGAACAATAATGAGAAAGATCCTGAATAAACAGGGTAGACCCAGATCATGGAGGGTGAGTTTGAATGTTTGAATGGCTTTTCCTTTTTCCTAAGTTTGAAAAAGTTACAGTTGTCTTTTATTGAATAAATTACAAATGATGAAAATATTCACCTGATTCAAAATAGCAATGTTTAAACACTGCACAACCAATTTCAAAAAGGAAAGGAAATAAACATAAATGCCCCATGACAATAACCTAACTGATATGTGTTGGAGCATATTCTGTGGAATTTGTAATGAGACAAAATACAAGTGATAAGAATTTTAAAGACATGAATCTCACCAACCAATGTTAATAATATTGTTGTTAACAATCTTATTATTATAATAATGTATAATATTGTATACATATATGTAACAGTCAATGTTATTAGCAATTTTAATAATAGTTAAGATATTATTTTTAACCACATTTTTACTGTGCCCTGGGAAGCATAAATATTACTGGATGAAACTGTCTATAATCCAGTCTGGATTATTACTGACATAGGTATTTAAACTTATAGAAAATCCTTTTGTACCTTGAATGTTACTGTATTTCGTCAGCAAGAATTAGAGCAGTTAGTAACAAATATTAACCTTAGTATTTTGGAGTTATGTTTTATATCAATATTTAATAAGGAAATTTGGATTTCTACAGAAACAATATAGAGTAGAATAAAGTTGATGAAATAGTGGCTATCCTCTATAATCTCTCATTATAAAATATTATTTACATTGTATACAGTAGTAAAAAAGAAGTACAACTTACATGGCAAGAAGAAATCATCAATTGAGTGAGCATAAAGTATCAGTCAAGAGAAAATAAATGGAGGAATTCTTCACTAATTACTGATTATTCTCTGAAACTGTGAAAGGTCCCAGAGGTAATATAAAAATAATGTGTATTAATAACTTTTGTGAGGGTTTTAGAGAGAATATATGCAGAAATGAATAGGAGAATTGTTGTTGCAAGTTGCCAATAATTGGATTGTGAGCAATGCAAATTTTATACTTCTCTCTAGAATTATTTTTCCAACATAAATTCAGCATAGCAGTCTGATCCTATGAATGGTGACTGCTGGACCCAATCCAACTTCTCAATTTGCTTCTGTGGACTATCCAGATAACAGTGAATATAATTTATACATTAATTATGTGATCATTTGATTAAATGAGCTAATATATGTGCTAAATCAGTGCTTTTCAAGCCTATCTACAAAATAGGATTCACCTGGGGTGCTTTAAAAGTTACCAATTCTCTGCCCCAGCCCCAGACCAATTAAACCAGATTCTCCTTAGGTGATTAAACTGTGCAGCCAGAGTTGAGCACCATGATGCTTATTATTTGATGATATAAGGGCAATCAATTGATACCTCAGCCCATATACAAATGGTTGTGGCTGGTTTTTTTTTTTAATCTGGATCTTGTAGCTACTGGCCTAGTGGGGCCCAATAAATAGATTCAGTCTATATTGGGCTCACTTAAATGTTCCTTCTCCCAGACCACCTTGTTCATGGCAATTACGACTTCCTCTCCAAGCACTCCCCAACAGAATTTCCTGTGATAATGGAAATGTTCTATATCTGTGCCCTCCAGTATGGGAGCTATGAGCCATATGCAGCTATTGAGCTCTTAAAATGTGGTTAGTATATTTTAATTAGTTTAAATCTAAACAGCAATATACGGTTTGTGGCTCCTATATTGGACAGCACAACTCAAGAATTATCAGTGATCCAGCAACCAATCAGGACCTGGGAAGGCAGTGAGCTATCCAGAAGGACATATAGGAAACCTTTTTACTGATTAATGACCAGTACAACTAAATATATCTCCCAGGAGAAGTAGGAGCAGGAGTAGTATTTCAGCAGAGCTGTTGGATAAGATGTAATGCTTCTTAGGATAGCAGGATGGCCCTTAATATTGAGCAGACGATGTCAGTTTCAACCACGGACTCTGAATAGATCAAATTCGGCCAGAATTAGTGGGCAAAAGTGAGTAGGCTACAGCCTTTGGAAGGCTTTAGTTGCCTTCAAAGATAAGGCAAGTCTCATCAGTTCTTGAGGAGGTCAGATAATTAGTAGTCAGGGCACAGTTATAAGAATGAATATCTAATGATCTCTAGAAATTCAATAATTCCTTTGGTTTTATTGTGATTCACTCAAAACCTAAAAACTTTTAGAGATCATATTAATGCTTTAAGTAAACTGAAAAAGGCTCAGTGAGTATTTCTCTAGACTTCTGAATATATTTTTTACTATGGTTGTTCTAAAAATGGTACTGCTAAAGAGAGATCTGGACTACCTAATCCAAAGTTTAATGTGAGGTCTGCTTTGGTATGTAAATGAGAATATCATCTTTATAAACAAGCTCTGTCCAGAAGGTAGTAGAATAATATTTTGTTCATAAAAATTATGTGATCATTCATGCTGTTGAGGCTTATTCAGTTGGCGAGAGTACCTCTAGCATTCCATTTTCTATTTGTCACAATCCCTAATTGAAATCATATTATTGGTATCTTAAACATTCAGTTCCAAAATGTCTCATAGAGCTGGTCCAGGAGATTAGAGCACAACAGGAGCAGATAGTAATCTAAATGTAACCACTTGATATTTTAGTATGTGATGAGAGGCAAAAATCCTTATTTTTCTTTTCAAGAACATGAGATTACTTGGGGGGAGGGGCGTGGTTCAAGGAACATATTTTCCCCCTCTGTATATTGGTGGCTAACTTCTTGCACAGGGCCATGATTTCAGGTGCGGAGAGAGAGTAGAGTTTCCTAGATACCAGATTACACAGTTAGGTTCCTGAGGCAGGAGCATCATGCAATTGTTTTCTGATTTAGAAAACAATTCTCAGTTTGTTATGCTCCTCTCTAGGTCAATAAGCACTGCAGTGGCAAATAAAATGGAATTTTTAAACAGGGTGTAGGCAGTAACTGTAACTTACAGGATATGAATTTTCAACAGAAATGGCTGAATCCCTGGGCCAGGGAATAGAGGTATTGGTCACTAGCATCCAGGGTATTGATAGCTTCTTATTGAGTGAAATCCTGGTCCATGCAGCTGCTTGACATTTTGAAGTCTATCATTGCTTTAATCGAATGGCAGGAACACACAACTCAAGAGTTTCACGGAGACATAGACTGCTATCTCTGAACATACAGACTGGGAAGAGAAAAAGCATTGTGATTGTTCTCTCTCCCATACCTTTTCTACCCTCCTATCACCTTCCAGACAGCCAGTCAGGTGCCTGAGTTGCAGATGGCAAGCTACAGGCTGGGTGCCCATGGTCAACTTTCTCAGTTCCCCAAAATACAAGCATAATTCCTATCTTAGAATTCCCAAGCCTTTCAGTTTGGGCATGGGTCAGAGTGGTAGAAACTATCAAGGACACAAGTTCATTTAAATTGCTCAAGGTCATAGAGCACATTAGCAGCAGATAAAGGATGGGAACCCATAAAATTGGACTCTAAAGTCCAGGATTTTAATCTCTAGTATATATCCCACCAAAAGGCCATAGTCCATAATAGCCAGCTTTACAATGTTATTTAAAAAATATTATTCTGATATTTGTTTAAAATGGTAATGAAGACTTTATTCGACACTATTGCAGTAGGGGACAAAGACTGAACTCAACTCCAAACATAGCAAAAACAGCTGGGGATTTACAGCCAATGAGCAGAGTAAGTGAGTGGATCAGTGGATGTAACATTACTAAGAGGAGGCATCAGGGGTGGGGGATTCCTACTAAATTACCCTAACAGCCTTCTTGCTGAAGGCAGGCCAAGGACAGGGCCAAGTATGAGGCCTACTTGAAAAGAGGTCTTAGAGGAACCCAACCAAAGTTTACTAAAGGAGGGATTCTTTGTCAAGGTTCAGCTAAAATGAACTTCTTAAGCATTGAGAGAAAGATCATTGATTTTGAAAACCAAAATCTCTAGATAATATTTTGAAAAATGCCATGCAATTAGTGTAGAATTTACTCTAATGATGAGAGATGCACAAAGCTGAAAGTTTTAGAAATGCTTGTGTGTATATTAGAAGTTCAATTAAATGAAAACTATAACAACTTGGTTTATTTTCAGAACTCTTCTTTACCATGTGGAACAAATTTGAAGCTAAGATAAAAGCCTCTGTTGCTGATGTTAAGAAAGGAGATCTCTGTTGAAGTTCCAACTTGCTTCTGTTCACTCATGTCCCTGTAATGCCTTCTGGTGTGGTGTAAAAGCAATTAAATGAAATTTGTGCTCTGCATGTCTTGATAATGTCATAATTATTTGTGTCAATTATTTGCAAATCTATTCTTTATGATACTATATAGACAAAAGTCACTGCCATACATTTCTTACACTTCCAGATAGAGGAACTGAATTTAGAAAAGATTTTGCTTTAGTTTTTTTCATATTAAAACTGTAAATTCATTGATCAGAACAAAGTTGTTATTATTTATGTAATATTTATTAAACCTAGTGAGACTGCAAATCATACTACTAGCTCTAGCTGAACTATAAAAGACATTATTTATAAATTCAGAGAACTTATTCTGTGTGGGAATGTTATTAATTAATATCAAGTTTAATTGGTATTAGTGTTAAAGGAACATTGAAAAGAATAAAAGGAAAAAACTTGTAAATATTAAGTTAGTAGTCTAGTATCTTTATTGTTGCCTTGTTTTCTCTTTTGGCGCTGAGACTGATGGATTTTCATGACTGATTATTATCTAATCATGTGCCTCTTTTTATGTGAAGATGTCTTTTATTTATTTTTAGGATATTTTTATCAGCTTCTAACAGTTCTAAATATTATTAATAAATATTTTGGTTCGTTTTCTGTTTGAAAACTGAAATGAAGTAAAACTAAATAAAATAATACTCTCATGTATTTAATTAGATTTTTTCCAGAATCTAGAATTATTGCACCATTTCAAAACGTGCTTATGTTGATAGGCTACTGATTTAGTAAAAAAAAAATATCAATAGGTATTTAAATTTCTACATTTAAGAATGTTTTGACAGTGACACAATAATAGGAGGGGACTTTAACACCCCCACTTTCACCCATGGACAGTTCAACCAAAATGAAAATAAATAAGGAAACACAAGCTTTAAATGATACATTAAACAAGATAGACTTAATTGGTATTTATAGGACATCCCATCCAAAAACAACAGAATACACTTTCTTCTCAAGTGCTCATGGAACATTCTCCAGGATAGATCATATCTTGGGTCACAAATCAAGCCTTGGTAAATTTAAGAAAATTGAAATCATATCAAGTATCTTTTCCGACCACAATGCTATGAGACTAGATATCAATTACAGGGGAAAAAACCTGTAAAATATATAAACACATGGAGGCTAAACAATACACTACTAAATAACCAAGAGATCACTGAAGAAATCAAAGAGGAAGTCAAAAAATACCTAGAAAAAAATGACAATGAAAACAGGATGGCCTAAAACCTATGGGATGCAGCAAAAGCAGCTCTAAGAGGGAAGTTTAATGCAATACAATCCTACCTCAAGAAACAAGAAACATCTCAAATAAACAACTTAACCTTACACCTAAAGCAATTAGAGAAAGAACAAAAAAACCCTAAAGTTAGCAGAAGGAAAGAAAGATCAGAAACAAATGAAAAAGAAATGAAGGAAACGATAGCAAAGATCAATAAAACTAAAAGCTGATTCTTTGAGAAGATAAACAAAATTGATAAACCATTAGCCAGACTCATCAAGAAAAAAAGGAAGAAGACTCAAATCAACAGAATTAGATATGAAAAAGGAGAAGTAACAACTGACACTGCAGAAATACAAAGGATCATGAGAGATTACCACAAGCAACTATATGCCAATGAAATGGACAACATGGAAGAAATGGACAAATTCTTAGAAAAGCACAACCTTCCAAGACTGAACCAGGAAGAAACAGAAAATATAAACAGACCAATCACAAGCACTGAAATTGAAACTGTGATTAAAAATCTTCCAACAAACAAAAGCCCAGGACCGATGGATTCACAGGCAAATTCTATCAAACATTTAGAGAAGAGCTAACACCTATCCTTCTCAAACTCTTCCAAAATACAGCAGAGGGAGGAACACACCCAAACTCATTCTACGAGGCCACCAGCACCCTGATACCAAAACCAAAGATGTTACAAAAAAAAAAAAAAACTACAGGCCAATATCACTGATGAACATGGATGCAAAAATCCTCAACAAAATACTAGCAAACAGAATCCAGCAGCACATTAAAAGGATCATACACCATGATCAAGTGGGGTTTATCCCAGGAATGCAAGGATTCCTCAATATATGCAAATCAATCAATGTGATACACCATATTAATAAATTGAAGGATAAAAACCATATGATAATCTCAATAGATGTAGAAACAGCTTTCAACAAAAGTCAACACCCATTTATGATAAAAACTCTCCAGAAAGTAGGCAGAGAGGGATCTTAACATAATAAAGGCCATATATGACAAACCCCCAGCCAACATCGTTCTCAGTGGTGAAAAACTGAAACCATTTCCACTAAGATCAGGAACAAGACAAGGTTGCCCATTCTCACCACTGTTATTCAACATAGTTTTGGAAGTTTTAGCCACAGCAATCAGAGATGAAAAAGAAATAAAAGGAATCCAAATCGGAAAAGAAGAATTAAAACTGTGACTGTTTGCAGATGACATGATACTGTACACAGAGAATTCTAAAGATGCTACCAGAAAACTACTAGAGCTAATCAATGAATTCGGTAAAGTTGCAGTATACAAAATTGATGCACAGAGATCTCTTGCATTCCTATACACTAACGATGAAAAATCTGAAAGAGAAATTAAGGAAACACTCCATTTACCATTGCAACAAAGAATAAAATACCTAGGAATAAACCTACCTAAGGAGACAAAGACCTCTATGCAGAAAACTATAAGACACTGATGAAAGAAATTAAAGATGATACAAACAGATGGAGAGATATACCGTGTTCTTGGATTGGAAGAATCAACATTGTGAAAATGACTCTACTACCCAAAGCAATCTACAGATTCAGTGCAATCCCTATCAAACTACCAATGGCATGTTTTCACAGAACTAAAACAAAAAATTTCACAATTTGTATGGAAACACAACAGACCCCAAATAGCCAAAGCAAACTGAGAAAGAAAAAACGGAGCTGGAGGAATCAGGCTCCCTGACTGCAGACTATACTACAAAGCTACAGTAATCAAGACAGTAGCTTTGGCACAAAAACAGAAATATAGATCAATGGAACAGGATAGAAAGCCCAGAGGTAAACCCATGCACATATGGTCACCTTAATCTTTGATAAAGGAGGCAAGAGTATACAATGGAGAAAAGACAGCCTCTTCAGTAAGTGGTATTGCAAAAACTGGACAGCTACACGTAAAAGAATGAAATTAGAACACTCCCTAACACCATACACAAAAATAAACTCAGAATGGATTAAAGACCTAAATATAAGGCCAGACACTATAAAACTCTTAGAGGAAAACATAGGCAGAACACTCTATGTCATAAATCACAGCAAGATGACCCACCTCCTAGAGAAATGGAAATAAAAACAAAAATAAACAAATGAGACCTAATGAAACTTAAAAGCTTTTGCACAGCAAAGGAAACCATAAACAAGACGAAAAGACAACCCTCAGAATGGAAGAAAATATTTGCAAACGGAGCAACTGACAAAGGATTAATCTCCAAAATATACAAGCAGCTCATGCAGCTCAATATCAAAAAAACAAACAACCCAATCCAAAAATGGGCAGAATACCTAAATAGACATTTCTCCAAAGAAGATATACAGATTGCTAACAAACACATGAAAAGATGCTCAACATCACTAATCATTAGAGAAATGCAAATCAAAACTACAATGAGGTATCACCTCACACCAGTCAGAATGGCCATCATCAAAAAATCTACAAACAATAAATGCTGGAGAGGGTGTGGAGAAAAGGGAACCCTCTTGCACTGTTGGTGGGAATGTAAATTGATACAGCCACTATAGAGAACAGTATGGAGGTTCCTTAAAAAACTAAAAATAGAACTACCATATGACCCAGCAATCCCTCTACTAGGCATATACACTGAGAAAACCATAATTCAAAAAGACTCATGTACCACAATGTTCATTGCAGCACTATTTACAATAGCCAGGACATGGAAGCAACCTAAGTGTCCATCAACAGATGAATGCATAAAGAAGATGTGGCACATATATATGATGGAATATTAGCCGTAAAACGAAACAGGGACCTAGAGTCCGTCATACAGAGTGAAGTAAATCAGAAAGTGAAAAACAAATACCGTATGCTAACACATATATATGGAATCTAAAAAAAAAAAAAAAAAAAAAAAGGTTCTGATGAACTTAGGGGCAGGACAGGAATAAAGATGCAGACGTAGAGAAAGGACTTGACACAGGGAGGGGGAAGGGTAAGCTGGGCCAAAGTGAGAAAGTAGCACTGACATATATACACTACCAAATGTAAAATAGATAGCTAATGAGAAGCAGCTGCATCGCACAGGGAGATCAGCTTGGTGCTTTGTGACCACCTAGAGGGGAGGGATAGGGAGGGTGGTAGGGAGACACAAGAGAGAGGGGATATGGGGATATATGTATACATATAGCTGATTCACTTTGTTACACAGCAGCAACTACACAACCATGTAAAGCAATTATACTCCAATAAAGATGTTAAAAAAAAAATCTTTCACCTATAGGAACTCAGTATGTAATATACAGTCATTATAGATCCCAGAGACAGAATGAAAGTGGTTTCTTTGTCACCTCAGTGATACACAGATTGACAAATTTTATATACAGATATACAAGTTTTAAGACTATATGTATATATATGTATATATCTATGTATTTCATCAGCACAGTAATTTATTTTGATAAATGTGAGACCTGAATGTGAGATGTCGGGGAAGGATAACATTTTATCCTCTTTTCTCTACCTTCATTTTGTAGAATGTATTTCTTTAAACACCCTAGATTTTAGAGCACAACTTGTAACAAATCATATACAAAGTATAATTCTTCTCCATGTAGAATTACTTTTACAACTTGATTTTTTTTTTAACATCTTTATTGGAGTATAATTGCTTTACAATGGTGTGTAAGTTTCTGCTGTTTAACAAAGTGAATCAGTTATACATATACATATGTTCCCATATCTCTTCCCTCTTGCATCTCCCTCCCTCCCACCCTCCCCATCCCACCTCTCTAGGTGGTCACAAAACACAGAGCTGATCTCCCTGTACAACTTGATATTTGAAAGATGGTTTTTTGGCCTGTACTTAGTGTATCTAGCTACAATAGTCTCACTTTCTTGATTGTAGGAAGTCTCTCACTGTCAGAAATGGTTCTCATCGAGTCAAATTCTACCTTCATATAAGTTATTCCTGTTGGTGGAGCTTGAGTAAAACTGAAAAATATTTTAAAGGCAGTTAAATGAGACAATATTAAAAGTAGAGTCCTGGGTCAGTGCCTGGCACCAAAGGTGACCTAATTATTATCATCAGAACCATTGAAAATGCTTTATAAGCTTCTCTTAATTAAGAATAATCCTTTAAGTACAATATTGATTGAAGAAAATCAAATTATACTGGTAACTGAAATTC
The DNA here is from genome assembly GCF_965194805.1 of Balaenoptera borealis. Lineage (NCBI taxonomy): Eukaryota > Metazoa > Chordata > Mammalia > Artiodactyla > Balaenopteridae > Balaenoptera > Balaenoptera borealis. Next base: position 168,430,869 of record NC_138866.1, on the reverse strand, counting down.
AAGACAAAAATAATGTATGTAAACACTAAACTCTAGTCAATAAATTTGTTTCTTGCAGGAGTACAGGCTACCAATTCTGAATATACGTGTATACTGGGGTTGAACAAATAAATACAGGAATGATGGAATGTAAGAGCCAGGTTTCTCAGTGCTGGAGAGAGAAATTATAGGTAAGTAAGTTGGAAAGTCTAGAATAAACCCCATGGTAATGGGTATGTCGGAAAGTCTTCATACTATTTTTGCAACTTGTATGTAAGTCTAGAATTATTTTTAAAACATTTTTCAGTAATCACCCAGAGAGTATTTGTATAATGAAATGAGAATATGAACAAGAAACCCTAAATTTAAGATTTGGACAGAAGAACAGGTTCTGTTTGGTTTTTTTTTTTTCCATTCATTTATTAAATCAGTTAAAATTCAGTGTTTATTATATCCAGGCACAGTGTTAATTGTTAGGTTTACAAGGGTAAACCAATCAAGCATCATTTCATCAACTCAGAATCTAATGAGGGAAACATGTTAAATGAATATGTATATAGTAAGATGAATTATATACAGAATTTGTGAATACATAAGTATGTATAGTACACATATCTACGTATAACACTTTTTAATTGAAATATTGTTAATTTATAATGTTTTGTTTCTGGTGTACAGCAAAGTGATTCAGTTATATGTATGTATAGACTTTTATATATATGTAAATATATATATACTTTTATATTTTCATATTCTTTTCCATTATAGTTTATTACAAAATATTGAATATAGTTCCCTGTGCTATACAGTAGGACCTTGTTGTTTATATATAGTAGTTTGTATCTGCTAATCCCAAACTCTTAATTTATCCCCCCCTCCCCACCCTGAACTTTCCCCTTTGGTAACCAACCATAAGTTTGTTTTCTATGTCTGTGAGTCTGTTTTTGTTTTGCAAATAAGTTCATTTGTATAATTTTTTAAGATTGCACATATAAGTGATACCATATATTTGTCTTTCTCTGTCTTACTTCACTTAGTATGATAATCTCTCTCTTTAGAGAAATCAGCTGATAACCTTATGGGGGTCCCTTGGAACTAACTCTTTGTTTTTCTCATGCTGCCTTTAGAATCCTCTCTTTAACTTTTGTCATTTTAATTATAATATGTCTTGGTGTAGGTCTGTTTGGGTTTATCTTGTTTGAGGCTCTTTGTGCTTCCTGTACCTGGATATGTTTCCTTCTTTAGGTTTCAGAAATTTTCAGCCATAGTTTCTTCAAATACATTTTCGATCCCCTTTTCTCTTTCTTCTCTTTCTGGGATTCCTATTATGTGTGGATTGTCTTGCTCTATATTATCCCATAGGTCTCATATGTTGCTTTCATTTTTTTTCATTTGTCTTTCTGTCTGCTTTCTGATTGGGTGATTTCCATTATCCTCTCTGCCAGATCACTTATTCATTCTTCTGCATTATCTAGTTTGCTATTTATTGCCTTTTGCTCAGCTTTCATCTCAGCAAATGGGTTTTCTAATTTTAATTGGCTCATCTTTATAGTTTCTAGTTCCTTGTTACAATGATCTGCATTTCTATTGATAGCCTTTCTTAACTCCTTCAGTATTTTTATTACCTCCTTTTTGAACTTGGGATCTGGTAGACTGGAGAGGTCTGTTTCATTGTTTTTTCTTTCAGGGGATTTCTCTTGTCTTTTAAGGGTTCTGTTTTGATAATATATGTTTGCTTTCATAATTTAACCATAATACTGCAAGATTATGTTTCCTTTTTCCAAAGTGTATAGAACACATCATATATGCCTCAGAGGTAAGGATAAAGTGATTGACATTAAAAGCCTTGGATAAAGCTTAATGCCCAACGACTGTAAGAATCAAATAGGATAGTAGCAATGAAAGTGTGATGAAGATATGAGGTATGTAAGAAACAAAATAAACCAGGCTGTTCAAATAGAAGTCTGAAAACAAAATTGGATTTAATGGCTGAGTGGCAAAGGAAGAATGCACCACACAGGTCTGACTTAAGAGAGTTGTCCAAAATGGAAATTGAAGGGCTTAGATATAGGGCAAAAAAGGAAGAATAAGACTGAATAGGGCAAGATGACAATTTCAAGTCATGAGTTGGCTGAAGAGGTAGATTATAAACTCATGTTTGCAATTACTTACCTTTAGAGACTGCATCACCAATGTGGAGCAACCTGGTTTAAAGTAGGTCTGGGATGGAGAAAGAAAAATTTCAAAGGGCCTAAGGTTATGCTTAGATTGGCAAGATTTTTTTTTCTAACATATTTCATTGCAGTCTTACTTAGAAATAAGAAATGAAGTTGGGAATTCCCAGAGGTACCTTCCATTGCTAAGGTGATTGAAGGGGGAAAATGGTACTAATTGATAATTAACACTTGTTAAAAATTTACAAGATTTACATTGTCTTTGAGGAGTGACATCAGCAAGATGGTGGACTCAGAAACTTGGAAAAAACTAAAGGCTGACTAAAATAACATTTTAGGAGCTCTGGAAACTAGTCAGATCACAAAAGAAGAGAGCAAAAGAAGAAGAAAGGAACAAAAATGAACTGCAAAAACAACCAGAAAACAATAAGTACATTTGCATCAATAATTACTTTAAGTATAAATGGACTAAATACTTCAATGAAAAGACACAGAGTAGGGACTTCCCTGGTGGTGCAGTGGTTAACAATCCGCCTGCCAATGCAGGGGACATGGGTTCGATCCCTGGTCTGGGAAGACCCCACATGCTGTGGAGCAACTAAGCCCATGTGCCACAACTACTGAGCCTGAGCTCTAGAGCCCGCGAGCCACAACTACTGAGCCTGCATGCCACAACTACTGAAGCTCACGCGCCTAGAGCCCGTGCTCCGCAACAAGAGAAGCCACCGCGATGAGAAGCCCACACACAACAACGAAGACCCAACGCAGCTAAAAATTAAAAAAACGACACAGAGTGGCTGATTGGATAAAATACAAAATGCATATATATGCTGCCTACAAGAGTCTCACTTGTGAATGGATAAAGATGTGTATATGTGTGTTTGTGTATGTGTGTGTGTATGCACACACATAATTGAATGTTACTCAGCCATAAAACCAAAAGCAATCTTGCCATTTGCAACAACAGGGATGTACCTAAAGGGTATTATGCTAAGTGAAATGTCAGAAAGAGAAAGACAAATACTACACACCATTTCATTTATATGTGAAATCTAAGAAACAACATAAATGAATAAACATAACAAAACAGAACCAGACTCATAGATACAGAGAAAAAACTGGTGGTTGACATAGGGGAGAGGGGTAGGGGGTTGAGTTAAATAGGTGAGGGAGATTAAGACATACATACAAACTTCCAGTCATAAATAAGTCACAGGGATGTAATGTATCACATAGGCAATATAGCCAATAATATAATAATTTTATATGGTGACAGATGGTAACTAGATTATTGTGGTGATCATTTGTAGTGTATAAAAACATCAAATCACTATGTTGAAATCTGAAACTAATACAATATTGTAAGTCAATTGTACTTCAATTTAAAAAAAAAAATTTAAAAATGAAAAAGCCTAGTAACAGTGATTGTAAATAAATAGGCAATCTGAACATATTATAATACCAAGGAAACTGAAGCAGTAATCAAAAACCTCCCAACAAAGAAAAGCCCCAGAACAGATGGCATCATGGGTGAATGGTACCAAATATTTAAAGAAAAATTAACATCAATCTTAATTCAAACTCTTAAAAAATTGAAAGAGTGAACACTTCCTCACTCATTCTAAGAGACTGCATTACCCTGATTCCAAAGACAAAGACATCACAAGTGAAGAAAAATATAGACCAGTATCACTTGTATATATTAATGTAAAAATGCTCAAAAAAATGCTAGAAAACTGAATTCAGCAGTTAAAGGTTTACAAACCATGACCAAGTGGTATTTATTAATGGAATGCAAGTGTGGTTCAACATATTAAAATAATTGAATGAAGTGTACCACATTAACAGAATGAAAGAATAAAAACACATGATCATCTCAATTGATGCAGAAAAAGTATTTGACATAATTCAATACCTTTTCATGATTAAAAACACCCAAAAAACTAGGAATAGAAGGAAACTAACTCAACATGATAAAGCCATATATGAAAAGTCCACAGTTAACATACTCAATGATGAAAGACTGAAAGCTTTTCATCTAAGATCAGGAACAAGATAATATTCTGACTCTTGCCATTTCTATTTAATATAGTACTGGAAGTCCTGGCCAGAGTAATTAGGAAAGAAAAATTAATAAAAGGAATCTAAACTGGAAAGGGAAAAGTCAAATTATATTTTTAGACAACATGATCACCTTATGTGTAGAAAACCCTAAAGATTCCACGTACAGAAAAACTGTTAAAACTAATAAATTTAGCAGAGTTGAAGGATGCAAAATCCATACGCAAAAATCAGTTGTGTTTCTACACTAACAATGGCCAATCTGAAAAGGAAGAAAATAATTTTGTTAATGATAGTATCAAAAAGAATAAAATACTTAGCAGTAAACTTAGCCAAGAAGGCAAAAGATTTGTACACTGAAACTACAAAACATTGCTGAAAGAAATTAAAGACACAAATAAATGAAAAGACTTCCCATGTTCGTGGACTGGAAGATAATACTGTTAGGATGTCAGTATTATCCCAAGTGGTCTGCAGATTCAGTGCAATCCTTATCAAAATTTGAGTTACATTTTTGCAGAAATGGAAAAATCCATACTAAAATTTATATGGATCCACAAGGGAACCCAAATAGCCAAGACAATCTTGAAAAAGGAGAAAAATTTGGAGGTTTTACAGTTTCGGATATCAAAATGTTCCACAAAACTACATAAACAAAACAGTGTGGTAATGGCATGCAGACAGGCATATAGGCCAATCGAATACAATAGAGAGCCCATAGATAAACCCTTGCATATATGGTCGAATGAATTTTGACAGGGGTGCCAAGACCATTCAGTGGGGAAAACAGTCTCTTCAACAAGTGGTGCTGGGAAAACTGGATATCCACATGCAAAGAAAAAGTTGGATCCTTACCTTACACATATTTAAAAATTCTAAGTAGATCAAAGATGTAAACATGAGTGCTAAAACTACAAAACTCTTAAAATGGGGAAAGCTTCATGACATTAGATTTGACAATTTCTTGAAAATGATGCGAAAAGCACAGACAACAAAGGAAAAAATAGATAAACTGGACTTCAACAAAATTGAAAACTTTTCTACATCAAAGGATACTATCAACAGAGTGAAAAGGCAATCCACAGGATGGGAGAAAATATTTGCAAATCATATATCTGATGTGGCATTAATATCCAGAATATATAAATATCTCCTACAACTCAATAACAAAAACAAAACCCTGATTTAAAAATGGGCAAATGGGGACTTCCCTGGTGGCACAGTGGTTAAGAATCTGCCTGCCAATGCAGGAGACACGGGTTCGATCCCTGGTCTGGGAAGATCCCACATGCCGCGGAGCAACTAAGCCCGTGTGCTACAACTACTGAAGCCCATGTGCCCTCGAGCCCGTGTGCCTTAGAGCCTGTGAGCCACAACTACTGAGCCCATGCACTACAACTACTGAAGCCCATATACCCTAGAGCCCGTGAGCCACAACTACTGAGCCCACGTGCTGTGACTACTGAAAGCCCATGCACCTAGAGCCCATGCTCCGCAACAAGAGAAGCCACCACAATGAGAAGCCTGCGCACTGCAACGAAGAGAAGCCCCCGCTCACCGCAACTAGAGAAAGCCCGCGTGCAGCAACAAAGACCCAGTGCAGCCAAAAACAAATAAATCAAAAATAAATTTATTTTTAAAAATGGGCAAATGACTTGAATAGACATTTCTCCAAAGGAAATAAACAAATGGCCAACAAGTATGTGAAAAGATGCTCAACATCACTAATTATTAAGAAAATGCAAAACAAAACCACAATGAGATATCACCTCACATTCATTAGAATGGCTAATTTTTTTTAATCACAGAAAATAGCAAGTAGGTAAAACGGTACGTTTACTGTAGAAAATGTATGGCAGTTCCTGAAAATAATGAAACATATACCCAAAATAATTGAAGGCAGAGACTAAAACAGATATTTGTATACTCCTGTTTATAGCAGCATTATTCCACAATAGCCAAAAGATAGAAGCAGTCCAAGTCTCCAACAATGGATGAATGCATAAAGAAAATGATACATGTACATACAATGTAATATTATTCAGCCTGAAAAATGAAGGAAATTCTGACACATGCTGCAACATGGATGAACCTTGAAGACTTATGTAAGTGAAATAAGCCAGTCTCAAATGGGCAAATACTGCATGATTCCACATATATGAGAGAGAGTACTCAAATTCATAGAGACAAAAGTTAGAATGGTTGCCAGGGGCTGGGGAAAGGGTGAATGGGGAGTTATTATTTAATGGACAAAGTTTCTGATTGGAAAGATTAAAAAAAAGTTCTGGAGATGAACGATAGTGATGGTTGCACATCATTGTGAATGTACTCAATGCCACTGAACTGTACACTTAAAAATAGGTAAAATGACAGATTTTATGTTATGAATATTTTACCCATAAAAAAGGTTTACATTGTTTTCTAATTATAATTTTTCAAGGTAATTTGCTATTTAATTTGTTTAGAGAAAAATGAAGAAAATCTAACAAGAATAAGCTTTGAAAATATTCTAGAGGAGCAAAGACTTTAAAGCTTTTAGAAGAGTTTATAAATTTGTTTTCCAAAGGATACAGAGAGCAAAGTCGCATAAAGGTAAGAGTATAACAAAATTTCATATCTGGGTCACTTAATTTTAGCAATTATTTTCTTGAAAATTATATTTAAAAATTTTAAAATAATAGCATCAATAAACTAATGTAAACTCAGAGATATCACTGAATTTTCTACCTACATTTTATTGATTTTAATATTAAAATTTTACATAAAACAGTAAGCTTGAATGGTCATTATTTTTCTGTATTCAAATAGAAAGATACAATTCAATACTGAGTGACTTTTCCTTAAATGGATTGTGAATGTGTAACACTTCTAACTTTGCTTTTTTTTTTTTTTTTAACTGAAGGGAGATACAGTTGAGTTAATCATACTACTAATACTGTGGCATATTATCATCACTAGTTTATTCAAGGTCCCTCTCTTATTTTTACATTATCACATTCATCCCTATCCTTTTCCCACTCCTCTACTACTCAGCTACAGGCATTTGCTCTAATGTATTTAATGTGTCCTTAGATAAATTTGATGTTTGAAAAATATATGTTTTATGCAAGTATTTTAAATTTGTGTAGTGTGCTACTGTAGATCTCTTACTTTTTTCTTTTCAACAGCCATACATTTTAAGCACTATTCTGTAGTTGCAAGTATATCTGAGCCATTGCTTCTCACTGATGCATCACACTCTAATGCTCTAGTCATCCAGTTCCCTGGTGATGGGATCCAATTATTTGTAACCACATGCCTTTTTCATGTTTGCAGGGTGAACACCGCAAGAGTGAGATTGCAGGGGGCCAGGGTATAATTTGTTTTCCTGAAGTTCTACTCAGCTGTTCCAAAGCAGCAGTACTAGTTTGCACTTTCAGTGGCAGTGCCTGAAGGTTCCTGCCAGTCAACCACTCACTAACACTTGATGTTACCAGGCTTTCTAATTTGTCCTAATCAGGTGAGCATAAAGTGGTATTTCATTCTTCCAAATTGTACTTTTCTAATCATGATCATCATCTTTAAGCAACCGTTTCCTTTCGTATATATTTTTATCCATATACATTTTTAGCAATTTAGGTATTCTGTTCTAAGGAAGGGTTTGATTTATTATCCATTTGTGTTGATGTTGCGGGGTTCCTTACATAGTCTAGATATTTATTGCTTATTGGTTTTAAATGTTGCCAATATTTTCTGCCACCTATGCCATTAACTATGTCTCTATTGTTTAGTTGATCAGAAATCTTTATTTTTAATGCAGTGAAATACATTAATTGTTTTATTGTGATTTGGGTTTAGGAGCCTTAGAAAAGTTATTACAAAGATATCTTTTACATTGATTTCTATTAATTTTATACTTTTGTCTTTCATGTTTAGATCTTTAATCCATGAGAAATCATTTTGGTATGTGATATACTACAGGGATCCAGTATTATTTTTCTCCATATTATGAGTCATTTTTTTCCAGTTCCATCTACCAAAAGAACCATTCTTTTCCTGATTGATTTATGAAGCTACATCTATTGTATGCTAAGTTCCCACAGAGATGGGATGTTCTTCAGGTCTCTGATTTGCTTCTTACACTAGTCTATTTGTTCTTACACTACTATCACACTACTTTTTAAATCGATTTGTATTGTACCATTTATCTGGTAGGATAAGACACCTACATAGCTTCATTTTTAAAAATTGCTCTAGCTATTCATAGACCTTTATTCTTCTACATAAAATCTGTATGGGAATTGCATTAAATTCTTAGGTTAATCTGGAGAGAAGTGGCAGCTTTACCATATTAGTCATTGCACCTTGAATATGAGGTATATTTCCATCCATTTTTTTCTTCTTTTAGTATTTTAAAAGTGACTTTAACAATTTCTCTATTAAGGTCTTATGTATTCCTTGTTAGACATACATAACCTAACCCTTGTTAGGTTAAAGTCTTAATGCTTAATTTTTGTTGCTATCTTATTTTATATTTTTCCAGTGAGTTATTGCTGGTATTAAAATGTATTGAATTTTACTAGCAGAGTTATCTGGCAATCTTTTTGAACTTTCTTACTGGTTCTAATAGTTTGCCTATATAGAAGTGAGTATGTCATTTCTCTTGCAAACATTTTCTCTCATATTGTCTGACAGGCTCTACATTTTATGGAACACTAGTGAGTAGAGATCATCTTTGGTTTGTTGCCAGTATTAAAGCAAATCAGTCTAAATTTTTTCCACTGAGTATGTTTTTGCTTTAGGCCTCTGCTAGATGGACATTTTAAGTCAAGAATGTCTTTTAATTTTTTTCCAGCATATTGAGGTATAAGTGACAAATAAAAATTGTACAATATATGTATAAGGTATACAATGTGACGATTTGATATATGTATGCATTGTGAAATTATTACCACAAATAAGCTATTAACATATCCATAACCTCACATACTAACCACTTTGTATGTGTGTTATATGAACCCAAGATCTAGTCTCAGCAAATTTCAAGTATATAATACAGTCTTGTTAACTATAGTCAACATGCTGTACATTAGATCCCCAGATTTTATTCATCTTATAACTGAAAGTTTTTACCCTTTGGTCAACATCTCTCCATTTCCCCCACCTTCCAGCCCCAGGCAGTAACCATTCTACTCTCAGATAGTATGAGTTCAAGTTATATACATACACATACACACACACACACATTTTCTTTATCCATTCATCTGTCAACAGACACTTAGATTCTTTCCATATTTTGGCTGTAGTGAACAATGCTGCAGTGAACATTGGACCAGTGCAGGTAACGCTTCAAGATCCTGATTCCAATTCCTTTACATATATATATATATACTCAAAAATGGGATTCTAGATCATATGGTAGTTCTATTTTTAACTTTTCTGAGGAACCCCTACACTGATTTCCATAAAGGCTATATCAGTTTACATTCCCATCAAAAGTGTACAAGTTTTCGCTTTTCTCCACATCCCTGTCAGCACAAAGAGTGCTTGTCTTTTTGATAATAGCCATCCTGACAGTTATGATATCTCATTGTTGTTTTGATTTACATTTCACTGATGATTAGTGATGTTGAGCATCTAATCAAATACCTGTTGGATATTTGTATGTCTCCTTTGGATGATGTCTAAATAAGATCCTTTGCCCATTTTTACATCTTGCTATTGAGGTGTGTGAGTTTCTTATATATTTTGGATATTAACCCTTTATTAGATGTATGGCTTGTAAATATTTTCTACCATTCCATATACTGCCTTTTCATTCTGTTGTTTTCCATAATGTTTTCTTGCTGTTGCAGAAACTTTTTTCTTTGAAGTATTCCCACTTGTTTATTTTTGCTTTTGTTTACTTTGGTTTCTGTGTTATATCCAAAAAAACAATGCCAAGACCAATGTCAAGAAGAATTTTCTCAATGTTTTCACTTAGGAATTTTATGGTTTCAGGTCTTACATGTAAGTCTTTAGTACATTTTGAGTTAATTATTTTTTATGGTGTAAAACAAGGGTCCAATTTCATTCCTTCGCAGACAGCTATCCATATTTTCCTACACTATTTATTAAGGAGACTATCATTTTCCCCATTGTGTGTTCTTGACATCTTTGTGAAAGATTAATTGGCATATATGTGTGGGCTTATCTCTGAACTGTCTATTTGTTTCCATTGGTCTATGAGTCAATTTTTAATGCCAGTAAGATACTGTTTTGATTACTATAGCTTTGCAATATAGTTTGAAATCAAAAAGTGTGATGCCTCCAGCTTTGTTTTTCTTTTCATTACTGTTTCTATACCCTTATTTATTATTGGTCTGTTCAGATTCTTAGTCTTAGTAGTTTGTGTTTCTAGGAATTTACCCATTTCTTCAGGTTCCAATTTGTTAACATATGATTGCTGACAGTAGTCTCCTATGATTCCTTTTTATTTCTATGGTATCAGTTGTAATGTCTCATCTTATTTCTAATTTTAATTACTTGAGTATGTTGAGTCTTCTCTCTTTCTTGGTTAGTCCACCTAAAGGTTTGTCAACTTTGCTTATCTTTTCAAAAACCAACTCTTAGTTTCATTGATCTTTTCTATTCTCATTTGTATTCTTGTTCTGTTTCATTTCTTGTTGCTCTGATCTTTTGAATCTCCTTTCTGCTAACTTTGGGCTTACTTTGTTCTTTGACATATAAAATTAGGTTGTTTATTTAAGATATTTAAGATACTTCTTTTTTCTTAATGTAGGCATTTACTGCTATAAACTTGCCTTAGTTTATGCTTCTGCTGCATCGCATAAGTTTTGGTATGCTGTGTTTCCAATTTTGTCTCAAGTTATTTTTTTGATATCCCTTAGATTTCTTCTTTGACCCGTTAGTTGTTCAGGATCTTGTTTAATTTCCACACATTTGTGACTTCTGCAATTTTTCTTTTATTTTTGGTACCTAGGTTCATACCACTGTTATCAGAAAAGATACCTGATATGATTTCAATCTTCTTAAATTGTTAACACTTGTTTTGCAGTCTAGCATATATATGATCTATGCTGGAAAATGTTCTGTGTACTCTTAGAAGAATTGTGTGTTCTGTAACTGTTGGATAGATTGGTCTGTATAAGTCTTTTAGATCCACTTGTCTGTAGTGTTACTCAAGTCTGCTGTTTCCTTGTTTATTTTTCCATCTGGATGATCTATCCATTGTTGAACGTAAAGTATTGAAATCCCTTAACCACTATTATTATACTGCTGTCTCTACCTCGCTTCAGATCTGTCAGAATATTTGCTTTATATATTTAAGTGCTCCAATGTTTGGTATATATGTTATAATTTTTATATCCTCTTGACAAATGGACTCCTTCATAATGGTGTTCTTCTTTGTCTCTTGTGACAGACTTTGACTGAAAGTTTAGTGTGTCTGATAAAAGTATAGGACCTCTACTGTCTTTGCTTACTATTCACATGGAATATCTTTTTCCATATATTCACTTTCAGCCAATGTGTGTCCTTAAAGCTAAATTGAGCTTTAAGTACTCAGCATACTGTTGGATCCTGCTTTTTAAAATCCATTCAGGCACTCTGTGTCTTTTGATTGGAGAATTTAATCCATTTGAATTTAAAGTAATTATTGATAGGCAAGGAGTTATAGCCATTTTGTTAACTGTTTTCTAGTTCCTTTTTTTTCTTCCTCTCTCGCTGTCTTCCTTTATGAGTTATTGATTTTTTGAAGTGATATGCTTTGATTTCTCTATCTGTTGTGTATCTACTGAGGTTTTTTTCTTTGTAGTTACCATGAGGATCACAAACATCTTAAAGTTATAACAGTCTATTTTAAACTGATAATGACAACCTCAGTTGCATGCAAAAATGCTACACTTTTACTTCTCTCCCTACCTTTTATGCTATTGACATCACACTTAACTCTCTTGATACTGTGTATCCATTAACAAATTATTGCAGCTATAGTTACATGTAATACTTTTATCTTTTAACATTTATACCTGAGTTAAAATTGTTATATATACCACCATTACAGTATTAGAGTATTCTGAATTTGACTATATAGTTACCTTTACCAGTGAGTTTTATACTTTATATATTTTCCTGTTGTAACTTAGTGTCCTTTCCTTTCAGCCTGAAAAATTCCTCTTAGCATTTCTTATAAGGCAGATCTAATGGTGATAAACTCCTTCACCTTTTATTTGTCTGGGAATGTCTTCATCTGTCCTCATTTCTGAAGGACAATTTTTTCATGTATAGTGTTCTTGGTTGGCAGGTTTTTTGTTTTCTTTCATCTCTTTGAATATATTAGCACACTCTCATGTCCTGCAAGGTTTCTGCTAAGAAAACTGTTGATAGCCTTATGGGGGGAGGGGAGGCTTTATGTGGCAAGTCATTTTTCTCTTGCTGCTTTCAAAATTTTTCCTTTGTATTTGACTATTGACAATTTAATTGTAATGTGTCTCATGGTAGTCTTCTTTGGGTTGAGCTTGCTTGGGGTCCTTTAAGCTTCATGAATCTGGGTGTCATGCCTTCTAAGATTTGGGAAGTTCTCAGCTTTATTTCTTTGAATAAACCCTCTGCTCCTTTCTCTCTCTCTTCTCCTTCTGGAATTCCCATAATGTGTATATTCATTTGTTTAATTAATTATGTCCCATAAGCCCCATTTGCTTTCTTCATTCTTTTTCATGTGCTTTCCCCACTCTAATTTCAAATGGTCTGTCTTCAAGTTTGCTAATTATTTCTTTTGCATGGTCAATAGGCTTTTGAAGCTCTCTAGAATTCTTTAGTTCTGTCATTGTATTCTTCAGCCTCAGGATTTTTCATCTGTTCTTTTTGTATGGTTTCTGTTAGTTTATTAAACTTCTCATTTTGTTCATGCATTTCCCTGATCTCATTTAGTTGTCTATAGTGTGTTTTTTTGCATATCATTGAGCTCCTTTAAGATGATTAGTTTGAATTGTCAGGCAATTAGTAGATTTCCATTTTGTTGGGGTCAGTTACTAGAGCTGCATCAGTTTCCTTTGGTGGTGTTATGTTTGCCTGATTTTCATGATCCTTATCATCTTGCATTGGTGTCTATGCATTTTAAGGCACAAACACCACTTTCAGTCTTTACAGTGTGGTTTTAGCAGGTAAAGACCTTCTCTTGTTGGGTTCCTAGATGATGGGATTTGCTCTGGTATTGCAGTTAAGTGTGCTTGGAGCCAGATCATATGGCTGCTGCTGCAGGTATGGGCAGGCATGACTCCCAGCAGGTCTCTGGGCTGGCAGGATCACTCCTGGACCTCAGGTGAAAGTGGCTGGAGCCAGATAACAGGCTGATAAAAGGGTCCATAGCCAGACCAAGGTTGGAGGGCCTGCTACCCACAGCATAGATGTGGATCTCTACCTGGATCCCACAAAGGCACTATTGTCCATGGATAGGATAGCTGCCAAATTATTGTTGCTGTGTGGTGTTACCAGTGGATTTTCTCCTATTCTGCCATCTTGCTGATGTCACTCTCTGAATGCTTTTTAAAACTATCTACTGAGATTTTAATTTTTATTGAAGTATAGTTGATTTACAATATTGTGTTAGTTTCAGGCGTACAACAAAGTGATTCAGTTATACACACACAAACACACATCTTTTCGAATTAGAGTTTTCCTCTTTTCCAGATACATGCCCAGGGGTGGGATTGCTAGACCATATGTTAACTCTATTTTTAGATTTTCAAGGAACCTCCATACTGTTTTCCATAGTGGCTGCACCAACTTATATTCCCACCAACAGTGTAGGAGGGTTCCGTTTTCTCCACAACCACTCCAGCATTTATTATTTGTAGACTTTTTGATGACAGCCATTCTGACTGGCGTGATGTGATACCTCATGTAGGTTTGATTTGCATTTCTCGAATAATTAGTGATGTTCAGCATCTTTTCACGTGCCTGTTGCCCATCTGTATGTCTTCTTTGGAGAAATGTCTATTTAGGACTTCTGCCCATTTTCTGATTGGGTTGCTTGTTTTATTAGTATTGAGATGTATGAGCTCTTTGTATATCCTGGAAATTAAGCCCTTGTTGGTCGCATTGTTTGCAAATATTTTCTCCCAGTCTGTAGGTCGTCTTTTTGTTTTGTTTAGAATTTTCTCCACTAGCTGATTAGAGTGTTGGATTTAATTACTAGAGCTTCTCAATATTCTTGCATTCCATCTTTTCTTGTGTGTGTGCCAAACTCTGCCTGTCCTTTTAAATGTGTCCCTTATAAATGACCTATTTTGATGCAGCTTTTTTACTCTAATTACCATTTTTGTAACAGCTATTACATTAGGGCTTATTTCTCTATTATTTCTTATATATTATACTGTATTTTCTATTTATTATAATTTTACTTATATTTTCTAGAGTCAGTTTATTTCTGCCTTACACATGACTCTGCTAATGAACAATTTTTAATCTGGTTTCCTCATTGGCCTGAACGACTCTTTCTAGAAGATGCACCATAGTCTGACACTCTTCTATCTAATCTTCCTTCCTTCATTCTCGTGTGTTAGACCTCCATCACAATTTCAAGGCTCTCCTTGCCAACATCTGCTCCATCTCTCCCTTATCTTTCACAAGCATTTTCTCCAATAAATCTAGCACAATTCTAATTCTGTCTTGAGACCTGCTTCACAGGAAACATTTTTATTTTGTCATTGATCTCAGAGGAAATGCTTTCAATATTTTGTAATTAAGTGTAATATTTTCTGAGTTATTCTTTTTTACAGATTCCCTTTATCAGATAAAGACCTCCTCCCCTTCTATTATTAGTTTCTGAGTTGTTGTTTTTTTTAACATGACTATGTTTTGAATTTTATTTAATACTTATCTGCATCTATTAAGTTTATCAAATGATATTGTTCCTCAATTCTGTAATATGGCAGATTGTACTAATTAATATTTTAAATTGTTTTCATTGAGGTATAACATAGTAAAGTAAGTAAAGGGCATAATCCAAAGTATACAGTTCAATGAATTTTCACATTTGTATATAACCATATATCTACCACCAAAATCAAAGTCAAGATATAGAACATTTCCATCACCACAGAAATTTTCCTTTTGCTCTTCCCAGTCATCACCCACTCTCACCCAAAACTAATCACCATTCTGATTTCAATCACCACTGATTATTTTGTCTATCTTGAACTTCACATGAATAGAATCATACAGTATGTACTCTTGTGTCTGTATTATCTTAGTCAAAATTAATTTGTGAGATTTATCCAAGTTGTTGCGTGTATCAGTAGTTCATTCTTTTTTCCTTTAATCACTGTTTTGTATTGCATTGTATAAACATATAATGAACACTTGGTTTGCTTCAAGTTGTTGACTGTCAGAAATAGAGGTGCTATGAAACAATCTGTACATGACATCTGGTAGGCTTATGTACTCATTTATCTAGGGTAAACACCTAGAAGTGAAATTGAAGGGCCGTAAGTTATGAATATGATTAAATTTACTAGATAATGCCAAACATTTTTTTACATTCCCACAAGCCACAAATGAAAGTTGCATTTGCTGGACGTTCTTGGGAATAGTCGATATTACTGTGTTTTTTCCATTTCAGCCACTCTGGTGTGTTTGAAGTAGCATGTAATTGCAGTCATGGTGTTAATGTACATATCCCTGTTGCATAATTACATTGAGTATCATTTTCTATGTTTATTCATCATTTGGATCTCTTTAGTGACATGGCTGTTCAGGTCTTTTGCCAATTTTTCAAAGTGGGTTAGTCTGCTTTTTACTTATTGATTGTAGGAATTCTTAACATATTCTGAATACAAATCTTTTATCACATGTATGTATTCCAAATTTTATTTCCCAGTATCTTGCTTGATTTTTCACTCTATTAATATTTCAATCAACAGAAGTTCTTAATTTTAGTGAAGACCAATTTATAATTTTTTAATTTATCTTTTTGTTTCCAATATTAGAAATTTCTGCCTACTTAAAGAAGATGCATTTCTCTAGTAGTAGTATGGTTCATTATTTCACATTTTGATTTCTGATTCTTCTCAAATTAATAATTATTCATGGTATTCAGAAGCACTAGAGTGCCTGATGACTGAGTCTAGGTAAATTCAACTGGCAGATTCACTCAGTCTGTATTTTTTAAAGAGCCTCTTTAAAGAGCCTCTTTCATAGTTCTTTGATGAGCATTAAATGTGATACTACACACTGTGGGACCTGTGAGTTTATCTATCTGATTCTTTTTAAACTTCTTTTTCCCACTCTATTTTTTCTCTTTCTAGGCTTCTGACCAACCAGAGAAGTCATTCACTACTACCAATGAGCAAGTATTCTTACCTCAGGCTACTTCTCTTTACATACTAAGTGGACGAGCACATACAACCTGAGCTCTGACCTTTGGGAGGATTTCTCCTTGGAGGATTACCTGTCTTTCAGCACCACCTGGGTATGGAGTTAGAATATAGCAACAATCCATTTTTAACTTGCGTCCATATACAAGGTGATCCTTCCATGAATCTTGTTTGGCTTTTTTCCTCTTCCATCAGCTAGACATAAGGGACTCTCCCACCTTCTGACTGATGTATCTATGGATGTGATCTGAGGAGGTGCTGATGGTGGGTGACACGGAGGTCTGAGTCATCAGCTCATTCAGCTTAACTTGAGCCCTCTGGCCTTACTCATGCCCTATTTTGGATGCACGGCAGCTACCCTAGAATAGATTGCTATTGGACCCACCTGTCATTTTAATGTGAATCATCTGACAAAACCCAGATTGTGATTAACAGTTATAGTTTCATAGAAACTTGATGTCCCACAGACAGTAGTTCTCTATCAAGGTCCATTTTTTTATGTCAGCCTTGCCCTGAGGATATAGATTTTTATTCTGCTACTTGAGCTTGCCATAAACTCCATATTCATCTTTCCAACCACTTCATATAATAGGGCCTATCAGTTCATAGGATTCAAGCATCTTGTCTGCTTCACCCTAGACTGCACCTGCACCAAAGCTCTTTCCTGAGTCCATTCAAAGCTGGCAGCATCACCTGGTATATGGGTCAGGTGAGTATTTCCAAGTTTCAAATATGCATCCTCCAGAACCCAAATATGATTACCAGGCACTTTCTTTTATTCTTCATTGTGAGATTTGTGAAATGTAATAATTTGTCTTTCACTTTTGAGGGGATATCTTAGCATGCCCCTAATAACTTTACTGATTTGGTTTGCCACTGAATATTTATAGGGTTTGTCTCCCACCCCCTGGAGTACATATGGCTATGAAGGCATCCAATGTACTGTGATCTCTTAACCATCTGAAATAATGAACTTAGTTCTGAAGACACAGTGAGATGATGTGATATTTATCAGCATGTCCAACTGGATCACATCTCTTCAGATGTTTATGAGAAAGTGAGAGAGTAAACACTGCCATGTAGATGTATACTGTTGTCCATCCCAAGTGGATGCAAATTATTTCTGATCTTCTTTTCTGGTAAAAATGAAAAAAGAGCACATATAGTGGCCATGTACCAGACGCCATGAAAATCTGCTCTAGCAAATATATCACATCTGTCATAGCAACTACCAGTGTACCTACTAGTTGAGTCTAGTAGGGGCAAACTGGCAAATTAAACAACATATGATGAAGACCACCATGCCTGCATCCTTTGATGATAGAGTTATCCTTTGAGTTATTAAGGTTTACATTAATTTCTGCTGTTACCCCTGAGATACAATAGGTTTTTAAAACTTACTATCTTAGATGGGTCTGTAGCAGTTTCAGAGGCCTCTGTTTGGCCTTACCCACTGTTATTTGTGTTCTGTTATTGCTGTAACAAATTACCACAGAGTTAGCATTTAAACAACAAAAATTTATTACCTTGCAGTGCTGTAGACTAGAAGTCCAACACAGGTTGCACTAGACCAAAAACCAGGTGTCAGCAGTCCTGTGTTCCTTTCTGGAGGCTCTACCAGAGAATCCATTTCCTTGCCTTTTTGGGCTTCTATATGCTACTCACATTTCCTTGGCTTATGGCCCCTTTCCTCCATCTTCAAAAAAATATCTTTCTGACCGTTTTCCCATAAACACATTTCTCTCTGGCCCTCTTCTGGTGAGAGCTCTGTTTCTGGATGCCTTCTCACATGGCCTTTCCTTAGGGCATGTGGACAAACAGTGAGAGAGCTCTGGTCTCTCCTCATGCGGACACTAATCTTATCAGATCAGGGTCCTATCTGTATGACCTCATTTAACCTTAGTTATTTCCATAAATGCCCAATCTCTGAATACAGTCACATAGGGTTTGGAGGACACAAACATTCAGTCCATAATATCTAGGATGAACTGTGGTTATTAATAACATATCAATATTGGTTCATTAATTAGGACAAGTGTACCTTACTAATATGATATTATTAAAGAAGAATATTAATCATGCCTTTTTATTTTCTGTATTTTTGATGCTTTGACATCTGGGGCCCTCCCAGGGCTAACCAATTCCTAGAGTTGATAACTCACCTGAGAGCACTGTTCAAATACAAAGTAACCAATCCAGAGCCCACACCCAAATAATCTGCTTTACCAGGCCCTCTGATAATTGAGTCATTTAATTCTAAAATAATGTGTTTTCTGTTGTAATATCTAATTTTATTTGTCTTCATTTTTTATCTTAATGTAGCTAAGGGTTAGTCAATTTTGTTGACCTATTCAAAAAACCAACTTTTAGTTTCATTTTTTTTCTATTGGTTTTCTATTCTCTGTCATATTGAGGTATAATTGATAAAACTTAATATATTTAAGGTGCACAACATGTTTTATATATGTACACATCATGAAATGATTACTGTTAGGTACCTGTATACTTATAATTGCTGTATCTTTCTGACCTTATATTTATATAATGTTTTTCTTGTTTTGGTCTTAAAGTCTATTTTGTCTGACATAAGTACGGCCACTCTTGTTCTTTTTTAGTTGCATTTACATGGAGTATCTTTTTCCATCCTTTTACTTGCAGCATATGTATGTCCTAAGATCAAAAGTGAGTCTCTCGTACATGGCATATAGTTGAATTTTGTTCTTTTCTCCATTCAGCTAATCTGTATCTTTTGATTGGTACATTTAAACTCTTTACATTTAAAGTAATTACTGATAGAGTAGCGCTTACTGTTTCCATTTTGTTAATTCTTTTCTATATGACTTAGAGCATTTTTGTCCCTCTTCTCTTGCTGCCTTAATTGATGTTTCATTGATTTTTTTTTTTTTGGTATGTACATGCTTTGATTCCCTTAATTTCTTGTGTGTATCTTCTATAGATATTTTTTAAATTGAAGTATAGTTCATTTACAATGTTGTCTTAGTTTCATTTGTACAGCAGAGTGATTCAGTTTTACATATGTATTATTTTCCACTATAGCTTATTATAAGATATTGAATACAGTAGGTGCTATACAGCAGGTCTTTGTTGTTTACTGATTTTATATATACTAGTGTGTATATGTTAATCCCAAACTCCTCCACATCCCCTTTGGTAACTGTAAATTTGTTTTCTGTGTCTGTGGGTCTATTCCTCTTTTGTAAATAAGTTCATTTGTATAATTTTTTTACAATCCAGGTATAAGGGATATCATGTATTTGTCTTTGTCTGACTTACTTCACTTAGTATGATAATGTCTAGTTCCATCCATGTTGATGCAAATGGCATTATTTCATTCTTTTTTATGACTGAGTAGTATTCCATTGTGTATATGGGTGTGTGTGTATATCTTTTCAAATTGGAGTTTTCTCCGGATATATGCACAGATGTGGAATTACTGGATCATATGGTAACTCTATTTTTAGTTTCTTAAGGAACGTCTATACTGTTTTCCTAGTGGCTGCACCAATTTACATTCACACTAACAGTGTAGGAGGATTCCCTTTTCTCCACATCCTCTCCAGCATTTATTCTTTGTAGACTTTTTAATGATGGCCACTCTGACCACAGTGAGGTCATACCTCACTGTAGTTTTCATTTGCATTTCTCTTAATAATTACTTATGTTGAACATTTTTTCATGTGCCTGTTGGCTATCTGAATGTCTTCTCTGGAGAGATATCTATGTAGTTCTTCTGTCCATTTTTTGATTGGGTTTTTTGTTTTTTTATAAGCTGTAGGAGACATTTTTATATTTTTGAAAATAATCCCTTATCAGTAGGATCATTTGCAAATATTTTCTCCCAGTCCATAGGTTGTCTTTCCATTTTCTTTATAGATTCCTTTGCTGTGCAAAACTTTTTAAGTTTAATTAATCCCATCTATTTATTTTTGCTTTTATTTCCACTACTCTAGGAGATGGATGCAACAAAGTTATTGCTGCAATTTGTGTCAAAGAGTGTTCTGCCTATGTTTTCCTCTAGGAGTTTTACAGTATCCAGTCCTACATTTAGGTCTTTAATCCATTATGAGTTTATTTTTCTATATGGTGTTAGAGAATGTTCTAATTTCATTCTTTTACACGTAAATGTCCAGTTTTCCCAGCACCACTTATTGAAGAGACTATCTTTTCTCTATTGTATATTCTTGCATCCTTTGTCATAGATTAATTGACCATAAGTGCGTATATTTATTTCTGGGCTTTCTATCCTGTTCCATTGATCTATATGTCTCTGTGCCAGTACCATACTCTTTTGATTACTGTAGCTTTGTAGTATAGTCTGAAGTCAGGGAGCAGGATTCCTCCAGCTCCGTTCTTCGTTCTCCAGATTGCTGTGGCTATTCAGGGTCTTTGGTGTTGCCACACAAATTAAAAAATACTTTGTTCTAGTTCTGTGAAAAATGCCATTGGTAATTTCATAGGAATTGCACTGAATTTTTAGATTGCCTTTGGTAGTATAGTCATTTTGACAATATTGATTCTTCCAATCCAAGAACACAGTATATCTTTTCATCTGTTTGTCATCTTCGATTTCATCAGCATGTTATAGTTTTTGGAGTACAGGTCTTCTTGCCTCCTTAGGGAGGTTTATTCCTAGGAATTTATTCTTTTTGATGCGATGGTAGATGAGATTGTTTCTTTAATTTCTCTGATACTTCGTTGTTTGTTAGTGTATAGAAATGCAACATATTTCTGTATATTAATTTTGTATCCAGCAAGTTTACTGAATTTATTGATGAGCTCTACTAGTTTTCTGACAGCATTATGTCATCTGCAGTTAGTTTTACTTTTTTTCCAATCTGGATTCCTTTTTTCTTCTTCTTCTCTGATTGCTGTGGCTAAGGCTTCCAAAACTATGTTGAATAAAAGTGGCAAGAGCAGGCATCCCTGTTTTGTTCCTGATCTTAGAGGAAATGCTTTCAGCTTTTCACTGTTGAGTATGATGTTAGCTGTGGGTTTGTAAAATACGGCCTTTATTATGTTGAGGTATGTTTCCCCCTATGCCCACTTTCTGGAGAGTTTTATTATAAGTGGATGTTGAATTTTATCAAAAGCTTTTTCTGCATCTATTGAGATGATCATATGGTTTTTATTCTTCAATTTGTTAATGTAGTGTATCACTCTGATTGATTTGCAGATATTGAAAAATCCTTGCATCCCTGGGATAAATCCCCCTTGATGATGGTATATAATCCAATGTATTGTTAGAATCAGTTTGCTAATATTTTGTTGATGATTTCTGCATCTATGTTCATTGGTGATATTGGCCTGTAATTTTATTTTTTGTGACAGCTTTGTCTGGTTTTGGTATCAGGATAATGGCCTCACAGAATGAGTTCGGAAGTGCTCCTTCCTCTGCAAATTTTTTGGAATAGTTTGAGAAGGATAGGCATTAACTCTCTTCTCTAAATGTTTGGTAGAATTTACCTATGAAGCTATCTGGTCCTGGACTTTTGCTTGTTGACAGTTTTCAAATTACTGTCAATTTCAATTCTGGTAATTTGTTCATATTTTCTATTTCTTCTTGGTTCAAGAATTTGTCCATTTCTTCTAGGTTCTCCATTTTTATTGGCGTATAGTTGCTTGTAGTAGTCTGTTATGATCCTTGGTATTTCTGTGGTGTCCACTGTAACTTCTTTTTCATTTCTGATTTTGGCCCTTTCCCTTTTTTTCCTTGATGACCCTGGCTAAAGGTTTATCAATTTTGGTTATCTTTTCAAAGAACCAGCTTTTAGTTTCATTGATCTTTTCTACTGTTTTTTAAATCTCTATTTCATTTATTTCTGGTTTGACCTTTCTGATTTCGTTCCTTCTACTAACTTTGGGTTTTGTTTGTTCTTTCTTCTCTAGTTGCTTTAGGTGTAAGGTTAGGTTATTTGAGATTTTTTCTTATGTCCAGAGGCAAGCTTGTATTGCTATGAACTTCCCTCTGTAGAACTGCTTTCCGTGCATCTCGTAAGTTTTGGATAGTCGTGTTTTCATTTTCATTTGTTTCTGGGTATTTTCTTTAACTTCCTCTTTGATTTCTTCAGTGAGCCATTGGTTGTTTATTAACATATTGTTAAGCCTCCACGTGGTGGTGTTGGTTTTTTTTCTGAAGTTTCTTTTTTTTTTTCTGTTGTTTGCTGTGCCACATGGCTTGTGGGATCTTAGTTCCCCAACCAGGAATCGAAATCATGCTCTTGGCAGTGAAAACTCAGAGTCCTAACCACTGGACCACCAGGTAATTCCCGTTTTTGTTTTTTCTTGTAGTTGATTTCTAGCCTCATAGTGTTGGGGTCAGAAAAGATGCCTGATGATTTTTCTTAAATTTACCGAGGTTTGCTCTGAGGCCGAGCATGTGATCTATCCTGGAGAATGTTCCATGTGCACTTGAAGAGAATATATTCTTCTGCTTTTGGATGGAATGCTCTATAAATATCAATTAAGCCCATCTGGTCTAAAGTGTCACTTAAGGCCTGTGTTTCTTTATTGATTTTGTCGGGATGATCTGTCATTGATGTAAGTGGGGTGTTACAGTCCCTCACTATTATTGTGTTACTGTCAATTTCTCCTTTTATGTCTTTAACATTCATCTTATATGTTGAGGTGCTCCTATGTTGGGTGCATATATATACTTACAATTGTATCTTCTTGGATTGATCCATTGATCATAATGTAGTGTCCTTCTATGTCTCTTTTAACAGTCTTTATTTTAAAGTCTATTTTATCTGAGTATTGCTACTCTGGCTTTCTTTTGATTTCCATTTGCATGGTATACCTTTTTCCATCCCCTCACTCTCCATCTGTGTATCTAGGTCTGAAGTGAGTCTCTTGTAGGCAGCAAATATTTGGGTATTGTTTTTGTATCCATTCAGCGAGCCTGTGTCTTTTGGTTTTGGAACATTTAGTCCCTTTACATTTAAGGTAACTATCGATACATATCTTCTTACTGCAATTTTGTTAATTGTTTTGGATTTGTTTTTGTAGCTTTTTTCCCCCTTTCTTCTTTTGTTCTCTTGTGATTTGATGACTATCTTTAGTGTTATGTTTGGATCCCGTTTTCTTTTTGTGTCTATATCTATTATAGATTTTTGTTTTGCAGTTACCATGAGGTTTTTCTATAGCAGTCTATATTGATACATGCTTGTTTTAAGTTGCTGACCTCTTAATTTCAAATACATTTTAGATATTCTGCATTTGTACTCTTCTCCCCTCAAAATTACTGTTTTTGATATTATATTTTAAGTCTATCTTTTGGGTGTGTATGCCTTAACTGCTTATTTTGCATACAAATAACTGTACTACTTTTGTCTTTTAATCCCACTAGCTTTGTGTGTGGATGATTTACTACCTTTACTGTATGCTTGCCTTAGTAGCGAGCTTTTCCATTTCATAATTTTCTTGTTTCTAGCTGTGGCCTTTTCTTTTCTGCCTAGAGAAGTTCCTTTAGCATTTTTTGTAAAGCTTGTTTGGTGGTGAACTTTTAGCTTTTGCTTCTCTGTAAAGCTTTGATTTCTCCATCAAATCTGAACAAGAGCCTTACTGAGTAGAGTGTTCTTGGTTGTAGGTTTTTCTCTTTCATTACTTTAAGTATATCATTGCCACTCCCTTCTGGCCTGCAAGGTTTCTGCTGAAAAATCAGCTGATAGCCTTATGGGAGTTCCCTTGTATGTTGTTACTCTTAATATTCTTTTAGTCATTTTGATTGATTACACTGTGTCTGCTGTGTTCCTCTGTGGGTTAATCCTGTATGGAACTCTCCACAATTCCTGGACTTGGGTGACAGTTTCCTTCCCCCAGGTTAGAGAAGTTTTCAGCTATTATTTCTTCAAATATTTTCTCAAGACTTTCTCTTCTCCTTTTGGGACCCTGATCATGCAAATATTAGCGTGCTGTATGTTGTCCCAGAGGTCTCTTAAACTGTCCTCATTTCTCTTCATTTTTTCTTTGTTCAGCAGCAGTGATTTCCACTACTTTGTCTTCCAGCTCACTGATCTGGTCCTCTGCCTCATTTAGTCTATTATTGATACCATGTAGTGTATTTTTCATTTCAGTTATTGTATTCTTTGTTTGGTTGTTATATTTTCTAATTATTTGTTAAAAACTTATTTCTCACTCTGTGCATCCATTCTCCTCACGAGTTCTTTGATCATCTTTATGATCATTACTCCAAATAGTTTCCTGTGTAGATTGCCTATCTCTACATCACTTAGTTGTTCTTCTGCAGTTTTATCTTGTTCCTTTCTCTGAAACATATTCCTTTGTGACCTCATTTTGTCTAAATAGTTACTTGTATTTTTATGTGTGTGGTAGGTTGGTTATGTTTGACCTTGGAGAAATGGCCCTCTATAGGAGACAACCTATGCATCCCAGAAGTGCACTCTCCTCTCTTCACCCAAGGGAAGGGGGCCAGCTGGTCCCAGGGTGGTCCCTGGCATGCATTTGTGGACTCAGTCTGAAGGCTGCTGGACTATAGTTTTCTTGCTTCTGGTTTCTGCTCACTGGTGGGTGAGGCTAGTCTAGAGACTTCTGCAGGATTCCTGGTGGGAAGGACTGGTGCCTGCACCCTGGTGGATGGAGATGAGTCTTGGTCCTCTGGGGGGCAAGGCGATGTCTAGCAGTGTGTCTAGAGGTGGCTGTGTGCTCATGAAGTCTTTAGGCAGCCTGTCTGATGGGTGGCACTTTTTCCAGGAGAGCTCATGCAGATGAACGCTCAATGATATACCTGCCACCAGTGTCTAAGTCCCCAGGGTGAGCCACAGCTGCACCCCGACTCCCCAGGAGACCCTCTAAGACCATCAGGTATGTCTGGCCCAGGCTCCTATCAAACTACTGCTTTTGCCCTTGGTCCCAGTGCACATGAGGTTTTATGTGTACTCTTTTAAGAGTGAAGTCTGTTTTCCCCAATCCTGTGTAGCTTCTGCACTCAAGCCCTGCTGGCCTTCATATCCAAATGCTCTGGGGGCTTCTTTTCCCAGGGCCAGACCCCCCAGGCTAGGGGGCCTGATGTGGGACTCAGAACTCTCACTCCTGTCGGAGAATCTCTCTAATACAATTATGCTCCAGTTGGTGGGTCACCCACCTGGGGGACATGGGATTTGATTATATCATGAATCATCCCCTCCTATGTGTCATTTTCATTATGTCTTTATGTCTTTAATTGCAGGGGATCTTTCTGGTAGGTTTCAGTCTTTTTCAACAATGATCGTTCTGCAGAGTGTTGGATTTTGGTGTGCTCCTGAGTGGGGGTGAGCTTAGGGTACTTCTATTCTGCCATCTTGGCCACTCTATAGCTATTTTCTTTATGGTATCACGGACTGCATCAAACATCTTAAAGTTTGAAATAGTAATGGTCAGGAGAAAGTGTCAAAATGGCAGCACAGAAAGACACGAGCTCACCCCTTCTTACAAAAACACCAAAATCACAACTAACTTCTAAGTAACCACTTACAAAAATATGCTGGAACTTAACAAAAAAGATAACCTACATTCACAAAGAAAGAAGAAACCACAATGAGACAGTAGGAGGGTGATAAAATCAACTCCCATACTTGCTAGGTGGGCAATGCATAAAGTGGAAAATAATTATACCACAGAAGTTCTCCCACTGGAATGAAAGTCCTGAGGCCCACGTCAGGCTTCCCAGCCTTGAGGTCTGGCAACAGGAGGAGGAGACCCCAGAGGATCTGGCTTCGAAGACCGGTGAGATTTGGTCACAGGAATTCCACAGGACTGGGGGAGACAAAAACTCTACTCCTAGAGGGCACACACAAGGTCTCCTGCACACCAGGACCCAGGGAAAAAAGCAGTGACTTCATAAGAGACTAGGCCAAATCCACCTACTAGTATTGGAGGGTCTCCAGCAGAGCCGGGGGTGGCTGTGGCCCACTGCAGGGACAAGACACTGGCAGCGGTAGTTCTTGGGAGTACTCATTGGCATTAGCACTCCTGGAAGCCACTATTTTCTCCCAAAGACCCAGCTCCACCCAACAGCCTGTAGGCTCCAGTGCTGGGACACCTTAGGCCAAACAACCAAGGAACAAGACCCAGCTCCACCCACCAGTGGGCAGGAATCAGTCCTTCCTTCCCACTGGGAAGCCTGCACAAGCCTCTTTAACAGCCTCATCCACCAGAGGGCAGACAGCAGAAGGAAGAAGAACTACAATTCTGGAGCCTGCAGAACAGAAACCTCAATCAAAGTTACACAAAATGACATGGCAGAGGAATATGTCCCAGGTGAAGTAACAAAACCCCAGAAGAACAACTAAGTGAATTGGAGATAGCCAATCTACTGGAAAAAGAATTCAGAGTAATGATAGTGAAGATGATCCAAGATCTCAGAAAAAGAATAGAGGCACAGATCGAGAGGATACAAGAAATGTTTAACAAAGCAGAACTAAGGAACAAACAGATGAACAATACAATAACTTAAATGAAAAATACACTAGAAGGAATCGATAGCAGAATAACTGAGGCAGAAAAACTGATAAGTGAGCTGGAAGACATAATGGTGGAAATTACTGCCGCAGAACAGAATAAAGAAAAAAGAATGAAAAGAAATGAAGACAGTATTAGAGACCTCTGGGACAACATTAAAACACCAACATCTGTATGCTAGGGGTCCCAGAAGGAGAAGAGAGAAAGGACCTGAGAAAATATTTGAAGAGGTAATAGCTGAAAACCTCCCTAATATAGGAAAGGAAGTAGTCACCCAAGTCCAGGAAGTGCAGAGTCCCAAGGAGGAACATGCCGAGACACACAGTAATCAAGTTGACAAAAATTAAAGACAAAGAAAAAATATTAAAAGCAACAAGGGAAAAGCAACAAATAACATACAAGGAACTCCCATAAGGTTATCAGCTGATTTCTCAGCAGAAACTCCACAGGGCATAAGGGAGTGGCACAATATATTTAAAGTGATGAAAGGGAAGAAACTACAACCAAGAATACTCTACCCAGCAAGTTTCTCATTCAGATTCGAAGGAAAAATCAAAAAGCTTTACAGACAAGCAAAAGCTAAGAGAATTCAGCACCACCAGACCAGCTTTGCAACAAATGCTAAAGGAAATTCTCTAAGCAGAAAAGAAAAGGCCACAACTAGAAACAAGAAAATTACGATTGGAAAAGCTCACAGTTAAAGGCAAATATATAATAAAGGTAGGAAATCATCTGCACACAAATGTGATATCAAAACCAGCAATTGTGAGAAAAGGAGAGCACAAACGCAGGATATTGAAAATGCATCTAAAATTAAAAGACCAGCAACTTACAACAATCTTGATTATACACAGATGGCTATATCTAAACCTCATGATAACTGCAAACCAAAAATCTACAATAGATAAACACACACACAAAAGAAAAAGGAATCCAAACATAACACTAAAATTAGTCATCAAATCACAAGAGAACGAAAGAGGAAGGGAAGAAAGACCTACAAGAACAAATCCAAAACAATTAACAAAATGGCAATAAGAACATACACATTGATAAATACCTTAAATGTAAATGGATTAAATGCTCTGAGCAAAAGACATAAACTGGCTGAATGGATACAAAAACAAGACCCATATATATGATGTCTACAAGAGACCCACTTCTGATCTAGGGACACATACAGACTGAAAGTGAGGGGATGGAAAAAGGTATTCCACGCAAATAGAAATCAAAAGAAAGCTGGAGTAGCAATACTCCTATTAGATAAAATAGGCTTTAAAATAAAGACTTATAAGAGACAAAGAAGGACACTAGAAGGACACTACATAATGATCAAGGCATCAATCCAAGAAGAAGATATAACAATTGTAAATATATATGCACCAAACATAGGAGCACCTCAATATATAAGGCAAATATTGAGTTGGCCAAAAAGTTCGTTCGCATTTTTCTGTAATATCTTATGGAAAAACCTGAACGAACTTTTTAGCCAACCCAATACTAACATCCATAAAGGGAGAAATTGACAGTAACACAATAACAGTGGGGGACTTTAACACCCCACTTTCATCAATGGACAGGTCATCCAGACAGAAAATCAAAAAGGAAACACAGGCCTAGATGACACATTAGACCAGATGGACTTAACTGATATTTATAGAGC
Source organism: Balaenoptera borealis (assembly GCF_965194805.1). Taxonomy (NCBI): domain Eukaryota; kingdom Metazoa; phylum Chordata; class Mammalia; order Artiodactyla; family Balaenopteridae; genus Balaenoptera; species Balaenoptera borealis. Next base: position 168,402,160 of record NC_138866.1, on the reverse strand, counting down.
ATTCCATCCAAAAGCAGCAGAATACACATTCTTCTCATGTGCACATAGAACATTCTCCAGGAGTGATCACATGCTGGGCCACAAATCAAGCCCCAGTAAATTTAAGAAAATTTAAATCATATCAAGCATCTTTTCATATCACAATGCCATGAGATTAGAAATCAACTACAAGAAAAAGAAAAAAACTGTAAAAAACACAGACACATGGAGGCTAAACAATGTGCTACTAAACAACCAATGCCTCACTGAAGAAATCAAAGAGGAAACCAAAAAATACCTAGAGACAATCAAAATGAAAGCATGACAATCCAAAACCTATGGGACACAGTAAAAGAACTTCTAAGAGGGAAGTTTATAGCAATATAATCTTACCTCCAGAAACAAGAAAAATCACAAATAAAAAACCTAATGTCACACCTAAAGCAACCAGTGAAAGAACAACAAACAAAACCCAAAGTTAGTAGAAGGAAAGAAATCATAAAGATCAGAGGAGAAATAAATGAAACAAAAGTGAAGAATAGAAAATATCAATGAAACTAAAAGCTGGTTCTTTGAAAAGATAAATGAAATTGATAAACCTTTAGCAAGACTCATCAAGAAAAAAAAGGAGAGGGCCCCAATCAATAAAATTAGAAATGAAAAAGAAGTTACAGTGGACACCACAGAAATACAAAGGATCATAAGAGACTATTACAAGCAAGTATAAGCCAATCAAATGGACAACCTGGAAGAAATGGACAAGTTCTTAGAAAGGTACAGTCTCCCAAGGCTGAACCAGAAGAAATAAAAAATATGAACAGACCAATCGCAAATACTGAAATTGAAACTGTGATTTTAACAAACAAAAGTCCAGGCTCAGATGGCTTCACAGTCAAATTCTATCAAACATTTAGAGAAGAGTTACACCTATCCTTCTGAAACTATTCCAAAAAAATCACAGAGGAAGGACTACTCCCAAACTCATTTTATGAGGCCACCATCACCCTGATACCAAAACAAGTTAAAGATACCATAAAAAAAGAAAGTTACAGGCCAGTTATCACTGATGAACACAGACACAAAAATCCTCAACAAAATACTAGCAATCTGAATCCAACAATACATTAAAAGGATCATACACCATGATCAAGTGGGATTTATCCCAGGGATTCAAGGATTTTTCAATATACGCAAATCAATTGGTATGATACACCACATCAACAAATCAAAGAATAAAAGCCACATGACCATCTCAATATATGCAGAGAAAGCTTTTGAAGAAGTTCAAAACTCTCCAGCAAGTGAGCATAGAGGGAACATACCTCAACATAATTAAGACCATGCATGACAAACCTACAGCTAACATCATACTCAGTGGTGAAAAAGCTGAAAGCATTTCCTCTAAGATCAGGAACAAGACAAGGATGTCCTCTCTCACTACTTTTATTGAACACAGGTTTGGAAGTCCTAGTCAAGGCAATCAGAGAAGAAAAATAAAAAGAATCCAAATTGGAAAAGAAGAAGTAAAACTGTCACTGTTTGCAGATGACATGAAACTATACATAGAAAATCCTAAAGATGCTACCAGAAAACTACTAGAGCTCATCAATAAATTCAGTAAAGTTGCAGGATAAAAAATTAATAAGCAGAAATCTGTTGCACTAACAATGAAAGATCAAAACGAGAAGTTAAAGAAACAATCCCATTTACCATTTCATCAAAAAGAATAAAATATCTATGAATAACCTACCTAAGGAAACAAAAGATCTGTACTCCGAAAACTATAAGACACTGATGAAAGAAATCGAAGATGGCACAAAGAGATGGAAAGGTACACCATGTTCTTAGATTGGAGGAATCAATACTGTCAAAATGACTACACTACCTGAGGCAATCTACAGATTCAATGCAATTGCTATCAAATTACCAGTGGCATTTTTCACAGAACTAGAACAAAAAAATCTAAAACTTTGTGTGGAGACACAAAAGACCCCACATAGCCAAAGCAATCGTGAGAAAGAAAAACGGTGCTGGAAGAACCAGGCTCCCTGACTTCAGACTATACTACAAAGCTACAGTCATCAAAATAGTATGGTACTGGCACAAAAACATATATAGATCCATGGAACAGAACAGAAGGCCCAGAAATAAACCCACGCACCTATGGTCAATTAATCTATGACAAGACTATGACAAGCAAGACTATACAATGGAGGAAAGACAGTCTCTTCGATAAACGGTTCTGGGAAAACTGGACAGCTACACCTAAAGGAATGAAATTAGAACATTCTTTAACACCATACACAAAAATAAACTCAAAATGGATTAAAGACTTAAATGTAAGACCAGGTACTGTAAAACTCTCAGAGGAAAACATAGAACACTTTTTGACATAAATTGCAGCCATCTTTTTTGATCTGTCTCCTAGAGTAATGGAACTAAAAACAAAAATAAACAGATGGGACCTAATTAAACTCAAAAGCTTTTGCACAGCAAAGCAAACCATAAATTAAATGAAAAGACAACCCACAGAATGGTACAAAATGTTTGCAAAAGATGCTACCATCAAGAGATTAGTCTTCAAAAATTACAAACAGCACAGTGTCAAAAAAAAACAAACAACCCAATCAAAAAATGGGCAGAAGACCTAAATAGACATTTCTCCAAAGAAGACTTACAGGTAGTCAAGAGGCACATGAAAAGATGCTCAACACCACTAATTATTAGAGACATGCAAATCAAAACTACAATGAGATATCACCTCACACCAGTCAGAATGGCCATCATCAAAAAATCTACAAACAATAAATGCTGAAGAGGGTGTGGAGAAAAGGGAACCCTCCTGCACTGTTGGTGGGAATATAAATTGATACAGACACTATGGAGAACTGTATGGAGGTTCTTTATAAAACTAAAAATAGAGCTACCATAGGATCCAGCAATCCCACTCCTGGGCATATATCTGGAGAAAAACATAGTTCAAAAGGATAGATGCTCCCCAGTGTTCATTGCAGCACTGTTTACAATAGCCAGGAAATGGAAGCAACCTGAATGTCCATCGGCAGCTGAATGGATAAAGAAGATGTGGTACATATTACTCAGACATTAAAAAGAATGAAATAATGCCATTTGCAGCAACAGGGATGGACATGGAGATTATCATACTAAGTGAAGTAAGTCAGACAGAGAAAGACAATAGCACTTACATGCGGAATCTTAAAAAAGAAAAAAAAGATACAAATGAACTTATTTACAAAACAGAAACAGACTCACAGACTTAGAGAACAAACTTATGGTTACCAGGGAGTGGAAGGGTGGGGGAGAGGGATAGATAGGGAATTTGGGATTGACATGTACACACTGCTATATTTCAAATAGATAACCCAATAAGGACCTACTGTATAGTACAGGGAATTCTGCTCAGTATTCTGTAATAACCTAAATGGGAAAAGAATCTGAAAAAGAATAAATACATGTATATGTATAACTGAATCACTTTGCTGTACACCTGAAATTATCACATTGTTAATCAACTACAATATAAAATAAAAATTTTTTAATCTTCAAATAATCTATTTTAAATGAACTTAAATTCAACTGCATACAAAAACTGTTTCATGTCTCCACTCTTCCAGTTATTGATGTCACAAGTTACATATTTTTATAGTGTGCCCGTAACATAGATTTGCTATAATACATTCGTCTTTTGAGCTCTATACCATAATTAAAAATGATTTATGTACCAACACTACAATAATACCGCAGTATCCTCTGTCTATATACTCACCTTTACCAGAGAGCTTTATATTTTCATATGGTCCCATGCTGTTGTCAGGCATCCTTTCATTTCAACTCAAAGCACTTCCTTTAGCATTTCTTACAGGGAAAGTCCAGTGGTGAGGAAATCCTTCAGCTTTTGTTTTCTCCTTCCCATTTGAACAACAGCTTTGCAATATGATATAATATTCTTGGTGTTTTTTCATTCAATGCTTTGAAAATCTCATCGCACTCCCTTTTGACCACTAAGGTTTCTGCTGAGAAATCTGCTGATCATCTTACAGCAGCTCCCTTTTACAAGTCACTTTTTCTCTTTGTCTCTGAGTTTGATTATATGTCTCAATGTGACTCTCTTTGGTTTTATCCTATTTGGAATTTGTTAAATTTCTTGCATTTCTATGTCCATTTCTTTCCTCAAATTGGTGATGTTTTCAGCCATAATTTCTTCAGATAGGCTTACCAGTCTGCTATTTCTGCCATAACAAAATACCAGAGTAGGTATCTTAAACAACAAATTAATTTTCTCACAGTTCTAGAGGCACTAAGTCCAAGATTAAGGTGTTGTCAAGGTTGGTTTTTAGTGAGCCCTCTCTTCTTGGCTTGTAGACAGCTGCTTTCATACTGTATCCTCACATGGCCTTTCCCCTGTGTACAGCAGAGCTCACTGGGGTTTTTTCCTCTTTGTATAAGGACACCACCTTATGACCTCATTTAACCTTAATTATCTCCTTAAAGGCCCCATCTCCAAACACAGTGACATCAAGAGATTAGGGCTCGAAATATGAATGTGGCAGTACACAGTTTGGTTCATAACATTCTGCCTCCTGACCCCCAAAAGTTCGTGTTCTTCTCACATGAAAAATACATACACCACATCCCAAAAGCCCCAAAGTTTTAACCCATTCCAGTATCAATTCCAAGTCCAAAGTCTCATCTAAATATCATCTCAACAGGTATGGGAGAGATTTTAGGAACAATTCATCTGGAGACAAAATTTCTCTCCAGCTTTGAACCTGTTAAACTAGACAGGTTATCTGCTTACAAAATACAGTGATGGGACAGGCATAGGATAGGCATTCCCATTCCAAAAGGAGGAAACTAGGAAACAGAAAATGGTGCTGTGTCCCCAGAAGGACAAAAACCTAGCAATGCATATTCCACTAGACCTTAAGGCTCAAAGATAATCCTCTTTTGCTGGATGTTCTACCCTCCAGGCCCACTGGGAAGGCAAAATTACCCCCACACCCCTAAGCAGTAGCCCCATGCATGTGGCTCTTTACAGCAGCAGCCTGGTTTGTAGAAACTGAGGAAGTGGCTCCACTCTCTGAAACCAGGGAGGAAACATCCTTGTTCACTGGGCCTGTATGCACTGTATTTGTGGTAGGTGTGGCAGCCCTGATGATCTCTGAATTGCCTTTGGGGTCATTCTTCCCTTTTCTTGAAGGATAAAGTTGCATGCAGCTAAATAGCTTTATGGTCTGCTGATACCGAAACAGAGAAGTCTGAAAGCCTTGCTTTCTTTCATCTCCTTTTCTGCTGGTATAATCCCACCTCTATTCCTGGCTTCAGTTGAGATGGCTGATTAAATCCATGAGTAATCTCTATGGAGTGACTGTCCAGCCACACCCTTGGGGTTCTCTCCAGAACACACTTTCTCATTTTTTGCAATACTGACAGGTTGAGAATTTTTAAATCTTCAAGTTTTGATTCATTTTTGCTTATAGTTCCTTCAAATCAATCTAGACTTTTTCTAGCATGCACCTCAAAACTCTTCCAGCTTTGACCCATCACCTCATTCTAAAGCCACTTCCAGATTTTTAGGTATTTGTAATAACAGCACCCCACATCTTGGTACCAAAATCAGTATTAGTCTGCTAGGGCTGCCATAACAAAATACCGCAGACTGGGTTGCTTAAACAACAAAAATGCATTTTCTCACAGTTCTAGAGGCAAAAAGTCCAAGATCAAGGTGCCATCAGGGTTGGTTTCTGGCCTCTATTCCTGGCTTGCAAGGAGCTGTCTTCTCACTGTGTCCTCACATGGCCTTTCCTCAGGGCTCTTACAAAGAGAGAGAAAACTCTGTTTCTTCTTCTTATAAGAACATCAGTTCTAAAAGATTAGTGCTCTATCCTCATGACCTCATTTAATCATAATTACCTTCTTAAAGGCCCCACCTTCAAATACAGTCACATTGGGGGTTAGGGCTTCAAACAGGAATTTGAGGGGGCCAGGGGTAGGGGGCACAATTCAGTCCATGACAGATCCTGTGCCTTCTTCTCTCATTTCAGGACTCCTACAAAGCATATGTCCACTTGATGGTGCCCCATAAATCCCTTCATTTTTCTTCATTCTTTTTTCTTTTTGTCCCAGAGTTGGTCACTTGAAATGGCCTATCTTCCAGTTCACTGATCCATTCGTTCTTCTTCCTGGTCCCAGTGTGCTGTTGAACCATCTCGTGAATTTTTAATTCAGTTAAAGTATTCTTCAGCTCCAGAATTTGATTCCTTTTTATAGTTTCTGTCTCTTTGTAATTGTCTCATTTTGTTTATGCATTGATTACCTCATTGCATTTACTTTTCTATTTGAGCATCTATAAGACTTTTATTTTGAATTATACGTCACAGATGTCTGTTTCCGTTTTCTGGAGATTATTTTTTTTCCTTTGCACGTTTCCCTGTTAGTTTTTATGCATTCTGTTGAAATGTAGGCATTTGAAAGAACATCCAGCTCTCCCAATCTTTGCAGACTAGCTACATACAAGGGGACACCTTCAACCTTAGTGTACTGTTGGTGGAAATGTAAATTGGTACATACACTATGGAAAACAGATTGGAGGTTCCTCAAAAAATTAAAAATATAATTACTATATGACCCAGCAATCCCACTTCTGGGTATATATCCAAAGGAAATAAAAACAGGATATCCAAGAGATAGAACAGTACCATGTTCACTGCAGCATTATTCACAACAGACAAAATATGGAAACAACCTAAGTCTCCATCAACAGATGAATGGATAAAGAAGATGTGGGGGGTGGGGGTGTGTTTGTGTACACACACACACAACAAATATTATTCAGCCATGAGAAAGAATGAAGTCCTGCTATTTGTGATAACATGGACAAATCATAAGGGCATTATGCTAAGTAAGCCAAGTCAGACAGAGAAAGAGAAATACCATATGATCTCACTTATATTTGGAACTTAAAAAGCCTAACTCATAGAAATAGAAAGTACAATGGTGTTTACCAGGGACTGAGGGTAGGGAAATTGGGGAGATGTTGTTTAAGGGTATAAACTTGCAACTAGTAGATGAATAAATTTTGGAGATCTAATGCACTATAGTGATTATACTCAATAATACTATATTATAAACTTCTAAGTTGCTAAGAGACCAGATCTGAATTGTCCTCACTTCAAAAAGAAATGATAATTATGTGGTGTGACAGTGGTGTTAGCTAACACTGCAGTGGTAATCATATTGCAATATATAAATCAACACACTGTATACCTTAAACTTATACAATGTTGTATGCCAATTATATTTCACTTTTTAAAGGAGATATCACAAGGAACATTAGAAAATATCTAGAGACAAATGAAAACACAACATTGCAAAAATTATGGAATGCAGTTGAAATAGTATTGAGGGAAATTTACAGCTGCAAATTCTTACGTTGAAGAAGATTACAAAATCAACAAACTAACTTTATATATTAAGAAACTAGTAAAAGAAGAATAAATTAACCCAAAGCTCGCAGAAGGAAAGAAATAATATAGATTAGGGCAGAGATAAACAGAGAATAGTAAAACAGTAGAGAAAATTAATAAAACGAAGATCGGTTGTTGGAGAAGATCAACAAAATTGACAAAACTTTATTAGCTAGATAGGCTAAGAAGAAAACAGAGAAGACCCAAATTACTAAAATTAAACATGAACAGGGGACACTACAACTGATGCCACAGAAATAAAAAGGAATGTAAGAGAATACTATGAACAATTATATGGCAACAAATTGGGTAATCTAGAAAATGGAAAAATTCCTAGAAACATACAACCTGTCCACATTGAATCTGGAAAAAATAAAAAATCTAAACAAAACTGTAACTAATAAGGAGATTGAAGCAGTAATCAAAAACTTCCCACAAAGAAAACTCCAGGACCAGACAGCTTCACTGGTGAATTCTACCAAACATTTAATGAAGAATTAACACAAATCCTCCTCAAATTCTTCAAAAAAAGTAAAGAGGTAATGCATCTTAACTAATTATATGACTACAAAGACCAGTATCCCTGATGAATACTGATGTAAAAGTACTCAACAAAATGCTAGCAAAATGAATTCAATAACATATTAAAAGAATTATATATTAGGACCAATTAAAACTTATTCCTGGGATGCAAGGATGTTTCAGCACATGAACATCAATCAATGTAATACACCATATTAACAAAATGAAGGACAAAAACCACATGATCATCTCAATAGATGCAGAAAAAGCATCTGACAAAATTCAACATCCTTTCATGATAAAGATATTCAACAAACTGCATTTATAAGGAATATATCTTGACATAACTAAGGCCATATGTGACAAACCCACGGCTAACATATACTCAGTGGTGAAAAGTTTAAAGCTTTTTTATCTGAGATCAAGAATAAGACAAGAATGCCCACTCTCACCACTCTTATTTAACACAGTACTAAAAGACCTAGCCAGAGGAATCAGGCAAGAAATTAAAATAGATGGCATGCAAATCAGAAAGGAAGAAGTAAAACTGTCTACTTAGATATGACATGATCTTATATATAGAAAATCGTAAAGACTCCACCAAACTACTAAGTGAATTCAGGAAAGTTACAGGATACAAAATCAATATAAAAAAATCAGTGGCATTTCTATTCATTAACAACAAATTATCCAAAAATTAAATAAAACAAACTCATTTATAATAACATTGAAAACAATAAAATACTTTGGAATAAATTTAACCAAGGAGGTGCAAGATCTGTACACTGCAAACTGTAATATATTGGTGAAAGAAATTAAAAACAACACAAATAAATGAAAAGATATACTGTGTTCATGAACTGGAAGAATATTGTTAAAATATCCAGACAACCCAAAGCAATCTATAGATGCAATGCAGTCTCTATCAAGATTCCAATGGTATTTTCTACAGAAAAGAAAAAAAAAATATCTCAAATTCTTATGGAACCACAAAAGACTCTGAATAGCCAAAGCAATCCTGAGAAAGAAGACTAAAGCTGGAAGCATCACACTTCCTGATTTCAAAGTATACTACAAATACTATAGTATTCTAAGTGGAATGGTACTGGCATAAAAAGACCAATGGAACAGAATCAAGAGCCCAGAAATAAGTCATCACATATACTGTCAAGTAATATTTGACAAAAGCGCCAAGAATACTCAATGGAGAAAAGACAGTCTCTCCGATAAATGGTGGTGGAAATACTGGATATTCACAGGCAAAAGAATGAAACTGGACTCCTATCTTCCACCACTCAAAAATGAACTTCAAGTGGATTAACAACTTAAATGTAAGACCTTAAACCATAAAACTCCTAGAAGAAAACAAAGGGGAAAAGTTCCTTGACACTGGTCTTGGCAATAATTTTATGGATTATACTTTGTGACAACTACAGTATAAGCAACAAAAGCAAAAAATAATAAGTGGGACTACAACAAACTGTAAAGCTTCTGCACAGTGAAAGAAACAACAATATGAAAAGGCAACCAACAGAATGGGAGAAAATATCTCCAAACCACATATCTGATAAGCAGTTAATATCCAGAATACATAAAGAACTCATGTAACTCAATGACAAAAAATGTATAGGTAAAAATAAACTAATCCATTTAAAAATGGGCAGAAGACCTGAACAGACGTTTTTTCAAAAAGAGATTCAAATTGCCAAAGGTACATGAAATGTGGTCATCATCACTAATCATCAGGGAAATGCAAATCAAAGCCACAGTGAGATAGAGATCAAGATGGCAGAGCAGGACATCAAGCCCACCTCCCCTTCATAAACAAATCAAAAATACAACTACACGTGGAGCAAGTCTTGCTGAAAATGACCTGGAGACTGGCAGAACAGCTCTTCTACAACGAAGGACGTAAAGAAAGATCTACAGAGTCTGGTTCCGGACTGGGGGGTGGGGGTGAGAAGTGATCTGGTTGGGACCCGCACCCTTGGCAGGGGACCCAGAAGAGGAGGGGGCTATCACCAGCGCTGGGATCCTCCCTGGGGAGGGTTTTGAGCCACATATTAGGCACCCCAACCCTGGGGTACAGTTCTGGGAAGAGGAACTCCCTTAGCTGGTTTGAAAATGAGTGGCACTTACAGGGGTGTAAGAAACCGAGGCTCTGCTTTTGAAGAGTACATGCACAGACCCACTTACTCTCAGTCACAGCACAAAGGCAGCAGATTGAAGACTGCCTGGGGCCCTGGCCAGCTTGCATGGACCCCTCCAGCATGCCCCCCAGCCTGTACCAGGCTCCTGTTCCAGCCCCTCTTTCCCCAGCGCTGCTCCCCACTAAGGTGGAGGCTGCCATTGCCAACAAGAGTGTGGACACTTGGAGAGATGCCAGCCCTGCCTCTGAACAGGTTGGAGACAGCCACTGCCAGCCTGTGCTTTGGTGCATACACTCAGGAGGAAGTGAGGCTAGCTCCATGGTGTGGAGATGGCCACCGCCAAAGTGTGCATCCCTGCATACACTCAGAAGGAAGTGAGGCTAGCTCCAGGGCACCAGTCCCTATGCACACTTCGGAGGGAGGAGGGCCAGCTCAGAGGTGGGCACCAACCCAGCCTCTAACCAAGGCATGCATACTGGGTGAAAAAGTGAAACCAGCACAGAAGTGAAGCCCCAAGCCCTCAGGCCCTGGCCACAACCCTAACCAAGGGGGAGACTACCATCACACCAGGAGAAACCCAACTCCGTCAGGGGTTCTGCTCCAGCCTCTTGGGCCCCCATCCAATAGGGCTATAACAGCCATTGAGCAGAGAAGCCCGGCTTGCACCTGGCTCTAGCTCTAGCCCCTCCAACTCCAGCTCCACCTCCCACCAGGGTGGTGGCTGCCAGCACACCCCTAGGGAAGACGCAGCCCGTGTTCACTTCAGATCCAGTTCACACCAAATCCGCTGGGTACATGCAGACTACATAGGGACATTCACAGAAGGACACACCTTCAAGACCAGGATAGGTAATGGTTTCACTTAATTTCATAGAGACAGAAAAATTAAACAAAATGAAGAGACAGAGGAATATGTTTCAAATGAAAGAATGAAAAAAAGCCCTTGAAAAAAAACCCTAATGAAACAGAGATAAATAATTTACCTGAAAAAGAGTTCAAAGCAATAGTAAAAGAATGCTAACTGAACTTGGGAAAAGAATAGATGAACACAGTGAGAATTTTAACAAAGAACTAGAACATATAAAAAAGAACCTGTAAGAGCTGAAGAGTACACTAGTAGGAATTAACAGCAGATTAGGTGATACAGAAGAATGCATAAGCAATCTGGAACATAGACTAATGGAAATCACCCAATCAGAAAAGCAAAAAGAAAAACAAATTTAAAAAAATAAGGATAGTTTAAGGGGCCTCTGAGACAGCTTTAAGTGTACTAACATTCACATTATAGAGGTCCCAGAAGGAAAAGAGAGAAAGGGGTTGAAAATGTATTGGATATTATAAGCTGAAAACTTCCCAAACCTGAAGGAAGAAACAGATTTCCAAGTACAGGAAGCACAGAGAATCTCAAACAAGGTGAACCCAAAGAGACCCACACCAAGACATATCATAATTAAAATGGCAAAAGTTAAAGAGATAATTTTAAAGGCAGCAAGAGAAGGGAACGACATAAAACTATCACATTCTTCTGCAGAAACGTTTCAAGTGCTGAAAGAGAAAAACCACAACCTAGGATACTCTACCCATCAAGGTTATCATTCAGAATTGAAGGAGATAAAGAGCTTCTCAGACAAGCAAAAACTAAGAGAGTTCATCAATACTAAACTGATCTGACAAGAAGTATTAAAGGGTCTTCTTTAAGTGAAAAAGAAAAGGCTACAAGACAAGAAATTATAGGAAAGGAAAAATTCCAATGGATAGAGGCAAATATATAGTAAAGACTGTGGATCAATCACTTAAATAAACTAGTATAAAGATTAAAAGACAGAAATTATAAAACAAACATAACTACAATAAACAGTAGACATGAAGATATAAAGTATGATGTCAAAAACAAAAAGTGGGGAGGGGAGTAAAAAACGTATATATTTTAGAATGTGTTTGAACTTAAGTTATTATTGGTTTAAAACAAGTATAGTTATAGGTCAACATATATGAACCCCATGTTAACCACAAATCAAAAACCTACAACAGGGACTTCCCTGGTGGCACAGTGGTTAAGAATCCGCCTGCCAATGCAGGGAACACGGGTTTGAGCCCTCGTCTGGGAAGATCCCACATGCCGCAGAGCAACTAAGCCCATGTGCCACAGCTACTGAGCCCGAGTGTCACAACTACTGAAGCCCACGTGCCTAGAGACTGTGCTCTGCAACAAGAGAAGCCACTGCAATGAGAAGCCCACACCCAAGGAACGGTAGCCCCCGCTTGCCGCAACTAGAGAAAGACCGCGTGCAGCAACGAAGACCCAACGCAGCTAAAAATAAAAATAAATAAATTAAAAAAAAAAAAGGCTGCAACACATTTACAAAAACTAGAGAGAAAGAAACACAAACATGATACTAAAGAAAATCATCTAACCATAAAGGACGAGAATAAAAGAATGAAGAACTACAAAAACAACCAGAAAACATGTAACGAAGTAGCAATTAGTGCATACTTATCAATAATCACTTTAAATGTCAATGGACTAAATGCTCCATTAAAAGACATAGGATGGCTGATTGGATAAAAAAACAAGACCCACCCATGTGCTGCCTATAAGAGACTCACTTCAGAGCTAAAGACACACAGAGACTGAAAGTGAGGGCATGGAAAAAGATATTTCATGCAAATGGAAACAATACATATTCAGACATAATGGACTTCCAAATAAAGTTTATAACTAAAAACAAAGAAGGGTACTATATAATGATAAAGGGGTCAATCCAAGAAGAGGATATAACATTCTTAAACATATATATACCTAATATAGGACTACCTAAATATATAAAGCAAATATTAACAGACATAAAGGTAGAAACTGACAACAATACAGTTACAGTAGGGAACTTTAACACCCCAATTACATCAATGGACAGGTCATCCAGACAGAAAATCAGTCAGGAAACAGGGGCCTTTAATGACACATCAGACCGTTGGAATAGATATCTCCAAATATAGGGGAAAATAAAGTGAAAAAATAGAAAAAGAATGTGTACATTATTTTCAAATGTACATGGAATGTTCCCCAGGATAGATCACATGCTAAGCCACAAAACAGGTCCAGGTCCATCTGTGTTGCTGGGCAGAAATAGAGGGTATTATGTTTAGTAAAGTCAGTCTGATAGAGAAAGACAAACACTATGTTTTCACTTACATGTGGAATCTAAAAAGTAAAACAAATGAAAGAATATAACAAAACAAACTCACAGATACAGTCAACAAACCAGTGGTTACCACTGGGGAAAGGAGTTGGGGGAGTGGCAACATAGGGGAAGAGGATTAAGAGGTATAAACTACTATGTATAAAATAAGTAAACTACAAGGATGTAATGTACAGCACAGGGAATATAGCCAACATTTTATAGTAACTTTAAATGAAGTATAATCTATAAAAATATTGAATCACTATGCAGTACACCTAAAACTAATATAATACTATAAATCAACTACACTTCGACGAGAAGAGAAAAAAACAAAGACCAAAACCAAAAATCACAATGAGGGACTTCCCTGGTGGTACAGTGGTTAAGAATCTGCCTGCCAATGCAGGGGACACAGGTTCGATCCCTGGTCCGGGAAGATCCCACATGCCACAGAGCAACTAAGCCCGTGCACCACAACTACTGAGCCTGCTTTCTAGAGCCCATGAGCCACAACTACTGAAGCCCACGCACCCTAGAGCCCGCGTGCCACAACAACTGAGCCCACATGCCACACTTACTGAAGCCTGCACACTCTAGGGCCTGCATGCTGCAACTACTGAAGCCCACGCACCTAGAGCCTGTGCTCCGCAACAAGAGAAGCCACCGCAATGAGAAGCCCACGCACCGTAATGAAGTGTAGCCCCTGCTCGCCACAACTAGAGGAAGCCTGCACACAGCAACAAAGACCCAATGCAGCCAAAAATAAATAAAATTAAATTTTAAAAAAGTCACAATACCTTTCACTTGTTAAGAATGACTATTATGAAAAAGGCAAAAGATAAGTGTCAGAAAGGATGTGCAGAAAAGGGAATCCTTGCGCGCCACTAGTGGAAATGTAAATTGGTTCAGCTACTATGGAAATCAGTATGGAGGTTCCTCAAAAAATTAAGAATTATCATATGATTCAGCAATTTCACTTCTGGTTATGTATCCAAAGGATACTAAAATATTAATCTGAAAAGATATGTGCACCCCTATTTTCATTGCAGCATTATTTACCAATAGCTAAGACGTTGAAATAACCTAAGCATCCACCAACAGATGAATGGATAAAGAAAATGTGGCATATATATATGATGGGATATTATTCAGCCATGAAAAAAGAAATCTTGCCACAAAATAAATCAACCTGGAGGGCATTATACTAAGTTAAATAAGTCAAAGAAGGACAAATACTGTATGATCTCACTCATGTGGAATCTAAGAAAACTGAACCCATAGCAACAGAGAACAGACTGTGGTTGCCATAGGCTGGGGGTGGGGTAAATGGGTGAAGATGGTGAAAGGGCACAAACTTTACAGTTGTAAGATGAAGTTCTAGTGATGTACAGCCTGTTGACTGTGGTTAACAATACTGCACTGTATATTTCAAAGTTGCTAAGAGAGTAGGTTTTAGAAGTTCTCACCAGATTACATAAGAAATTTTAACTACGTGAGGTGATGGATGTGTTAAATACCCTTATTCTGGTGGTCATTTTACAGCATATGAATGGATAAAATCATTGTTGTACACCTTAAACTTACACGATGTCATATCAATTATATCTCAATAAAGTTAGGAAAAGAAGTTTTTAAAAAGTTACAAAGAAAAAAATTACATTTGCAATGTTGTGCAACCATCACCACTATTTCCAAAATTTTTCATCACCCCAAATAGAAACTCTGTAACCATGAGCAATAGCTCCCCCTTTCCAATCCCTTCCAGCCCCAGGTAACTTCTCACCTATTTTGTCTGTATGAATTTGCCTAGTGAGGATATTTCCTATAATTAGTCATACAATATTTGTCCTTTTATGTCTGATTTATTTCACTTAACATGTTTTCAAGGTTCATCCCTGTCACAGCATGTATTAGAGCTTCCTTCCTTTCTATGGCTAAGTAATATTCCATTGGTTGTATATGCCACATTTTGGGTACCCATTTATCTGCTGATGGACACTTGGGTTGTTTCTACCTTTTGGCTAATGTGAATAATGCTGCAATAAGTATTGGTATATAAGTATCCGTTCCACCAGCAATGTACAAGACTTCTAAATTTTCTACATTCTCACCAACACTTGTTACTTTCCACTTTTTTTAAATTACTGCCATCCTAGTAGGTGTGAAGTGGTATTTCACTGTGGTTTTCATTTGCATTTCCCTGATGGCTAATTATGTAGAGTATCTTTTCATGTGCTTGTTGGGCATTTCTGTATCTTCTTTGGAGAAATGTCTACTCAAGTCCTTTGCCCATTTATAATTTAGTTTGTCTTGTTGTTGTTGAGTTGTAGTTCTTTATATATTCTATATATTAATTTCTTATCAGATATTTAATTTACAAATATTTGCTCCCATTCTGTACATTTTATCACTTTCTTAATAAAGTGTCCTTTAATGCACAAGTTTTAAATTTTGATGAAGCCCAATTCATACATTTTTTTCTTTTGTTGCTCATGCTTGTGGTATCACGTTTAAGAATCTGTGGCCAAACCCAAGGTCATGAAGATTTACCATGTTTCCTTCTAAGAATCTTATGGTATTAGCTCTTGGGTCATCGATCCATTTTGAGCTAATTTTTTTATGTGGTGTGAGATGGGGTGGTCCAATTTCATTCTTTTGCATGTGAAAATCCAGTTAGCCAGAATCATCTGTTGAAGACTTTTTTGTTCATTGAATAGGCTTGGCACCCTTGTTGAAAATCAACTGCCCATGTGTGTATGCATTAGACAACTCATCTGAGATGTAAAACGGAATAGAGAACAGATGATAACTCGCATATTTGTTAGTGATGGGAATGATCTAGAAGAGAGAGGGAAATCAATAATGCAGGAAAGGGGAAGCACACTGTTTTAATAGTCAAGAGGGGATGGTACTGAAGATATAAGTGGAAGGACTGACCTTGGAGTACAGAGTTTATAAGAACTGGCAGGAAGGCAGAGTGTATCACTGCAAATGCTGCTAGGTAGATAGTAGCGGTAACTTAGGGAAATGAATCCCACCTATTCAACAAATACTTACAGTCACCTACTTTATGACAGACGTTGTTCCAGGGATTCAATGATGAATCAAAACACACCGGGTCCTATATTCTTGGAGCTATCAAATCTAGGGATAAGACAGAAACATCAACTACAAAGGACGTGTGGTAGGACTGAGGATGTGAAAGTGGAGCTGGAAATGGGGGCGTTGGGACAATATAATCAAATCCATGTTTTAAAATGGTTGCTGAGGGGCCAGTTACTTAGCTACTGAAGGAGACCCGAATGTTGGTCTATCGCCCAGGAAAAATTCTGATCAGTAAGCAACATTAACATAACATTGTTATCAATAAGTAACATCAACAACATATCACCTACTACACATTAAATTGAAGACAATGCTGTCTTCTAACAGTTCTATAAACTATTACAGTATTGAATAAAATTATGGGATTTAAATATTCAGAATAGTGTTTCCTCTCACAAAGTGATCCTTAATTAACTCTTGTTTAATATACCAGTCTATTTTAGAATTAGTCCTGAGACCAAAAACCCACAGTAGGTAGAATACAAGTAAAATTAAATGAAATACCACTAAATACCTTTCATGGAAACTCTATACCCTTGAAAAATTCATGTAAGATCTTAACACAGTTAAAATTCAGTGAAGACTTAGATTGTAGAAGGAAATTAAATAAAAAGATAGTTACTACCTGTGGATTTAACTAATATTTGTCTTGTGATTCACCCTAGCATTTTGTACATTTTGATATGTATGACGACTTACCATCCTCACAGTGGTGGAGGCTTAATGGGCTATCTAATCTAATCCAGCCTCAAAATCTGCTCCCATGGATCACTCACTCAGAAACCACTTCCACATCGGCCTAAATTCTCAGGAGAATCCTGGGACATGAGAGCTGTACAGAGAGCCAGTGAACTGTCTCTATAGGCTCCAGAAGAGTCCTGGAGATACTTGCTGTTTCTGAACTCCTATGAACTTAGTAGGTCAGAAATAACTTAAGTTTTCAAGGACACAGGCAAAAAAACAAAGACAAATGGCCTCTATTCAATAAGGTTACCTCTCAAACTCTAGTGAGCAACAGTGGAGGGGGAAAAAGACAATTCCAAAATCAGAAGTTGACCACAGTGCTTTTTAACTAGTATGATGAACTGTTCTTGTGGCTCAAGGTCTTATCTGGGCGTGTTTATCAAAGAATTTATAAAGTTATCCTCTGCAAAAGAGTAAGAAAACTTTGTAAAATGTCAGAGAATCACTGCAAAATATGCCACTGTTGACACTTACACATGATACCTAACATTTCATCAATTTTCAAAATAAAGAGTTTGAATGAAAAAAAAATTTACAACTGTTATTTTCTTTCAGGACTCATTAATTTTTGGAAAGCACTTCACTGGAGGTCAAAATGTACTATTTGCTAGGAAAATAAAAAATATTTTAGTGACAAAGTTCTATGTGGTTTCAAAGCTAATTATCAATCTCTTAGACTGTGTTTTGAAACTGCCAGTTTTAAGCCTAAAATTATTCAAATGCCAATGCTGTTATGGTCAGCGTGAGAAATAAATTCTATACAATTCCTCCAGCTTCCAAATAAAAGGATTTTTATAGTCAGAAAATCTATTTATAAATTATAATATAAAATTTAAAATTCACCATATTTCAGCATCAAAAACATATGCCAGGAAAAAGAATCATGTATTGAATATAACAGAAAATAGGCTCTGTTCCTATTTATAAAAAAATCTCATTATAAAAGCAAACTTGTGGAGCAGAAATATGGAATTCAGTTCATCTGGTTATGCCTCAGGTGTAAGGAAATGCGTTGAACCAAGCGGCAGTGTGGGTGGTGGGAATGGAAAATGAAACAGGTGAAATGGATAGTTCGTGAAAGAGGTAATTTTTCTCATAAAGATGTATAATTCTCAACTGAAAGATGATTTAGTCTAAGCTAGGAAATACATTTAAGTGGAACAGGTAAAAAAGATACCAATTTTTAAAAATGGGAGGGGCACTGCAAATGTGAGAGGCTGGTAAAGTTGAAACTTTTACCACAATCCTCTCCCCAAATCTCTGACACTTATTGTATTGTTCCAGGAAGGGATATATTTCTTTCAATAAGCTTCACACAAGTATTTTTTATGGATACATATATTTTCTAACATAAATAAACCAAAGCCAAATGAAAATAAAAACTTACTTATCAGAAACGTAACAATTCCCTGTCTATATCTTAAATAAAATGATATAATTTCCAGCTTCTAGTTAATAGCTCTATGAGGATGTTCATAAAGAGTCAATTCTGCTTAATATAGGGATGAAACGTATCTCCTAGGGAGGGAAGAGAAGGGGGTGGAGAGAAGGGGATTTATCCAGTATTATATAGAGAGCCCAAAGACAGTCTGAAATTTTATTCTACCATCTCTCTCCTCCTTCCTTCCCTTCCTTCTTTCCTTCTCTCTTTTAGTCTAAGTAAAATACCCAATGACCAGGAATTTTCTGTCAATCTCTCTAAGCTATAAAAATTTTAGGCACACAAACTGACAAAATATATAAAACCCAAACATCCAATTTAAATATTTTAGGCATTTTTATTTAATAAATAACTTCAGTAAATAGCACTGTAAAAAGTGAACTGTTAAAATTAAAAGGCACTTAAAATAAGAATGTGACTACTATGAAACCAAACAGGAAATTCAAACAGTGAGAAGTAAATATACACTGGTCTGTTACAGCACTAATTGAAATTAAGAATTGCTTAATTGATGGCTGTTGCATAAGCCATAGTACAATTTCACATGGTCATTAAAAAGGCAAATGTACAGCTAAAACATCAATGAAAAAGTACTGATAAAAAAAAGTCTTACCCAAAATTGCAAACAAATACATTAAATGATTAGAAGAGGTGATAAAAAGCACCAGGCTTTAAACAAAATAAAATGAATAAAATAAAATAA
Source organism: Balaenoptera borealis (assembly GCF_965194805.1). Classification (NCBI taxonomy): domain Eukaryota; kingdom Metazoa; phylum Chordata; class Mammalia; order Artiodactyla; family Balaenopteridae; genus Balaenoptera; species Balaenoptera borealis. Next base: position 168,382,847 of record NC_138866.1, on the reverse strand, counting down.
ATTCACCCAGAGGTCCCCAATTCAGCAAATACTATGTAAATTAAGGCCTTTATATAAATCAAGGACTTTTTTTTTGCAGAAAATTCCCCAATACTTCTATCCAAGGCTTGAATTTAAAAAAAGAAGGCATAAAAGTTACCAAGATTAAGTAACTCTTAAAATGGCACACAGGTTTTAAAGCTATGTTTTCCCTTCCTAACTCTGACTTTTCCCATGGCCTTTGTAGATCAAATAGTTCATTATTTCACACGAGTAACTCCCAACATACTCATCTTTCAGATATATCATGTCATCAGTCATGTCTAATAAGGAAAATAACAAAATAATAAATTTAAAACAATTCTAAACTAGCTAGAAGGACATTCACTTTGGATTCTGTATAACTGAAAAGTGACATATCTGCAAAGCGAGAAATCAGTTTTAATACTTGATTAACAGAAACTCTCATCATACTCATTACTTTAACTACTGCCCTTTCAATCACTCTAGAAATATCACTTAATCCACTAAGAGCTGGATTTCAACAGTCCAGGAGGAAAAGGTCAAAAAGGCACAATGCAACCTTAGATGATAAGGAAAACCATCCTGTCTCAAGTCTTCTGTCAGTCCCTGGCATTGATTATAACATTATTTTCAAAATAATTAAAAAATTTTCAAATTATACATATTGTACACTTTCAGAACCTGCCCATGAGAGAACCACAGCAACACTGCCCTGAAACTACCTTACTGTGGCTGTGGAATTACTACTTTGCACTCAGTGTTGTGGATACGCAAAGGCAGCGCTCATTTTCCCTCATACTTCGGGTTGACAACAGTTGTCACAGCACTCTTATAAATAGGATTTTCACCCTAAAAAAAAGAGAAAAGTTATCAGTCGCTCTACTGAAGTCATATAACATTATTTATAAGACAATATTAAAAGTAAAGATCGTTTTCAGAAGTCATTTCCATTTTATCTGTCCAGGTATCACACTGAATTTTTTAAAAGGCATTAAAAAGTTTACACAGAAGTTGAAAATGAAGGCTTTGCCCTACAAAGTCTAAAGGTACCCCTGTCCTCTGGCATTATTTCCTTTCTGAGCCATTCCTCCACTGGAGGATGTGCTGTTAACGGCTTCTCTCTTTTAAACTGGTTTTGAATGCCTGTCTTGAAACTAATTTTGAACTTGAGGAATTCTTCTGCCATCAACTGCCTGATTCGTAACCCTTTACTGTGCACAAAGGTGCATGATAATGAACAGACTCCTTGGCTTTCATCTCTCTGAGGGAGATATTCTTCTGAGGCTCTGCCACAAAAGTTGCCGAGAGTTCTGGGGTAAGACTGTCACAGTGTCACTGCGGGCACAGTACCTCCACCAAGGCATCACACTGCCGCATTTGCTTAGACAAAAATAATTTCCATTCTTCATGAAATAACTGCTATTCTTCAATATCGTACTGATGAAATGTTTTATTTTATTGTTAATACTGTATTTTACTAAAGAGTACTGAAATCAAGCCCAGTAAATGACTCCAAGCCATAAACACAAGAGATTTTTCAATATCCAAAACTTTACTGACACTGATGTTTTAAAACAGGAGAATAACATACATCCCCATGCTATCATTTTCTTAAAAAATTCTCTTATGCTAAGTGATACATTTAAATATCTGCTACAGCATTCTTTCTCCTGCTTGAAAGTCAAATGAGAAATATGGCCAAATATTCCTATCTCAGAGGAAATAACAGTGAGTACAAATGAAACAAATATTAAAGAAAAACTTAAAACATTTAAAATTTTAGGCAAAAATTAAGATTTTGAAATGCTGTTTAGTTTTATATCTTACTATAGAACCATTTGAGGTGATTTCAAAAAATATAGGAAGCATCTAAACAGTAATTTTTGCTTTTAAATTTTATTCACACTTCACTGCAGGTTATATTTGGATATAGTTTTCATTGCCACAATTTCTGCCTCCTAGGAGGGTACAGTTTGGTGGATGACAAACATGAAGATAAATTAAGGCGCTCTGAAATAGTACAAAAGAGAATTATGTACATAAAAAGGGAACAGTATAAGAAAAAAGGGATTGACTCTGAGAAGATCAGGGATATTGTCAAAATGAAACTGTAGATAAAACATTGAAAGGTATATAGACACACATACACATGCAGTCAAGGTGCTGGGAAAAGAATGGCACAGTTAGGTAGAAATATACATAGTTCAGAAGTTTTTAAGGGTGCATGTGTATGTTTTGAGGAGTGGGGAAGGGAAAGGAGACAAGAAAGAAGACAGCGCCAGATCACGAAAGGTCCTGTGTGCCATGCTAAAAAGACTGAATTTATCTTGCAGACAGGAAATCACTGAGGGAAAATGAAACATATAAGGGCTGGGTCTTGAGAGACACCAAATAAACCACTATGACTTCAGCTTAGCAGTGAGCCTGGATACCAACTGAAACGTGACAATGTGCCTTAGCCCCACCCCACAAAACACAATTTGACCAGTCATTTCTGAAACATGGAGGAACTCAGGATCCCTCAGAGACAAACATCATATAATCTGGATGATAAAAAGTCACATAGGATATCAAACTCTGAGCTCTAATCCCAACTGGAGCTAAAATATGATTATACAGACATTGTAGCAGACATTTCATAATGGAGACCGGAGTCTGGATCCTGGCGACTACATTGCTAATGAGTGATCAGTACAAGTAAGTTACATTCTTTATTTCCACCTTCCTATTATATGAGGCTAGGACTGACCATTCTTTCAAATATGCTAGGAAAATAAATTACCATTTAATTGTTTCTTTAAACTAATGCATTAGATAAATCTAATGTTTAATACTTAAAAATTGTAAGGGAGGTAACAACAACAACAAAAAATGGAGAACAACAACAACAACAAAACACCTAAGTTATAGATGAATCCAAAGTACGATTTATATGGCAGAACTTACCTTTGGAGAAAAGTTTGCCATTTCATATTCACAAACATTTATACTTATTATTTCAAAGTCCATCCAAACAAAATTTTAACATGCAAGGTTAGAGGTAAAATTAAATTATCTGCGTTGGGCATCACCTTAAATGAAGGTAAGCTAAAATAATGCAGATTAGTTCCCATGTTCAGAGTGCAACCCCTCCCCATCCCAACAAAAAGCAAAGCCTATTTAAATCAAGAGAACAGGGTTATGTTCAGCAGTTACGTCCTCTGTTCTCAGTAAACGTCATCCGTGTGCTCCCTCTGGAAGGGCGGACACGGTGGTGACAGCATCATTTCTGTAGTGTATTAGAAATGCAGTGCACAACCGTGGGGAGTAGCAGCCACATTTAGTGTGCTTAACAGCTGTAACAATTACAAAGCTGACGATCTGATTTCTTTAATGTACCTACATAAGTGGTCTTATGTGCTGAAATAATCAGAGTGCCTATTATCTGAAATATGTTAATGATATAATTAACTGACTGGCAACCTTGGTCCCATATTGGAAAAGTGCTTTATAAGCCATGATTTGTTTTAATTTCTTAATGCTCATTCATTAATTTCTATTGTTTATTTCTACTTTAATTTTTCTTGAGAAAACATCTCAAAATAACCTGTAGCCATTAATTTGCCTGGATTTCACTAATGAATAAAGAAATTTTTACAAAACTTTCACAGCTTGAATTGCTCAAAATGCTTATATTGGCTGAAGAAGTAATACTGTAGCCAAAAATTGACTTAACAATGAAAACATTAAGTTTCACTATTAATTATTGATAATTTCCTTCAAAGCACAATTTAACATACAGCAAAGGTGAAAATTTCTCCTTTCAATAGGAGATATAGAAATTTTTCTCATATAAGAAGTAACCATAAGAAAGTATTTGATTGTTTTTGACAGGGAGGGAGGGAGGGAGGGAAATCAGCAAATCAGTTTCCTTCTAAAAATGACTTTCTGTAAAGCATTAAGTGAGAAAGAAAAGAATGTATCAAATCTCATACTAACAGGAAAACGTACCAAACTACCCATATATGAACCTGACAATAATTTTCTGCCATCAAATTTAACTTTGCCATTTCAAAAGTCTTAAAATCTGCTTAGAAATAAAAGAAAAATCTGACAAGTAATGGTTTCTAATGTTATCGGTACTTCCTGTATCTCTTAAAAATATTAAACATTCCTGTACTTTAACACCTTGTTATTATAAGTACACTTCTCAGCAGAGTAAATAAGCAAATCTGCAGTGTTGGTTTCTAGGTAACAAAGTGATCTCCCAGTTACAATGTCTGCCCAAAACAGTAGTGCTAGAGTAACACTAACACCATTAAGTTAACCAGAAATATCAAAAACTGTCATTTTCTGTAAAGAGTGATCTCCCTCTTCCTAACCAGGTAACAGCGTCTCCCGAAGACACTGACTGCTACTAATACAAGGTAGTGGTTAAGAACCTGGACCCTGGAGCCCAGGGGCCTGGGTTTGAATCTCAGCTCTTCCACTAACTAGCCCTGCGAACTTAGCCAAGTTACTGAACCCTTCTGTGCCTCAGTTTTCCAATATGTGAAATAAGAATAAAAGTAGTTAGGAAAGGAAAGGAAAGAAGAGTTCTGGATCAGCAGTCAGGAGAACTGGTTCTAATCACAATCTTTTTATCGGAGAGTTTTAGGGGCTTACATAATTATATTAAAACATGCTAGAAGCACTTCATGAAAATTCAGTTACAAGGAAGAAGCCTGTCCGCTACTGCTAAAAGAGAAAATGATAAATTTGTCATCCAGGTAAAGCATACACTCACCAAAATAACTTACCCTAGCTTAGAGAATACGTTAACCAAGCTTTATTACCACTATGAAATTTTCAACTAAGTTTTTATTTAAAACTATAATAGGATTTTTCTCTTTAAAGTCTTTGTTACCTTTCAAAAAAAGTTCAGTGTTAACTTTGAATATTAGAATTATTCAATAACTAAGAAGAAGAAATATATATAAATAAAAGGTTCTGATTTTTAAAGGAATTTTAAATTACAGTCAAGAACTAAAGATTTTCAAAATATTTCTAGAATCAATAATGATGACACTGTAGTTATATATTATACAAATGTTATACCAGGTTACATTTATTCTATTTTGAGCTTTAGTTTTCATGTTCGCTTTTCATTGTTTCACCCTAAAACTTACATATAATAATTTGTTATATTATTATAAGGATAATAATACTACCTAAAGCAAAGGACTCTAGTAAGGATTGTAACTGACAGGCTGCTATCATACACTACAGTCATTAGCCAAGAACAACCACACCAAATAGTATCACTACTGACTCCATGTTAAAGCTCTGGGAAGTGACCCAGTGCCATTCTACTTACTAAGTGCAAGAGCTGGGACTCAACCCAGGTCTCTCTGATCACAAAGCACATTCTCTTTTCACTACAACACAGCTGCTGCTTCTATACCATAAAGCTTAATCCAAAGCCCCTCTAAACACTAACTCTGTATTAACACACAAAAAGAGAAGCCATAGTATAGCCATATAAATAAAGCCAGACTTAAAAAAACAAAAAAGGCAGCAATAGTGATAAAGGACACACAGTGCAGTAAAAAGGATAAATTTCACATGCAAAGACAGAAAATGAAAGAAAATACGAACGGCAACTTAGAGACCAGCTTTACGTCCATAGTTTGGATTCTTGAAATTATTAATAGGACTCTTGTAAATCGGATTTTCTTGCTAAAGTAAAAGAAATAGTTTCTAATGATTTCATCAGAAAAAAGCTGACATGTATAGTGTTTAAACACTATAAAAGAGAATTTTTACTATTTTTACACTTCCAAAATTAATTTTTTAAAAAAACCCAAGCAAATTGTAGTAAAATGCAAATGACTAAAATTCATTTACAATTTAACAATACTGAAGATTGCCACTGCTTTTTTGTATCAAAAGATGAATACACGAAGGCCAACGCTTGGCCACCGCGGCCTCTCACCCCACGCTTCAAAGCACTAAATGCTGCCATCAACTTTCATCACTTACAGCTTCTAAATTTTTATAAAGCCAGGTTTATTAAGTTGTAAAATTACAGAGAATAAAAATACCCTTTTTAAGTACATAGTTCCATGAATTCTCAAATGTATAAACACACCCACAATGAAGATCATCTCAAGATCCCTCGGGCCCCTTCCCCCAGCTCCAGCCCCTGCAAACCACTGGATCTCATTTCTGCCTCTAGAGTTTTACCTTTTCCAGACTGTCACATAAGTGGAATCATACAGTATGTAGCCTTTTGAGTCTGGCTGCTTTCTGCTTAGGTTTCTTTGTTGGGGGAAAAGAAAAAGAGAAAAAGCTTTCTACTGAATAGCTTTCTATTACTTAGGATTCTATTTGACATGAGAAAAAAAAAGGCAGAAGAGCAGATTTAAGATTAAAATTATTAAGGAAATAAAAACATTGACCACAGTAACCAGAAGAAACATTCTTATAATTGTTTTGTTTTAATGGGATATACTTAAAAGATATACTTTTCTATTTTTCACTAAATGCCAGTTTTCTGAATAATAAATTTTGGGGGGAATAAAATGTTTAAAGGACTTTAATAATCAGCTTTAGCGCTAATAAGTCTTAGAAGTGTTACATTTGCTTTATGAATCACCCTCCTTTTTAGATGATTTCCAACTTACCGTGTCCCATTTGGCATTCATTTTTTCCTTTTCAAATTTGGCAAATTCCCTTCTGTCATGAATGATCATTAAAAGCTTCCAAATCAGCAGCAATGCAAGGCCAATAAGAACAATTCCAGCAACCACACCTGCTACAATTGGAATAATGTCTGGACCAGTGGGGCACTCTGTAAAGTAAGACGCAAAGGATGAGCACATAAGGGATGAGAACGTGAAGGTATAGCGAAAATTACAAAGAGCTGGGCAGTCTCATAAAAAAACACACAGGAATTAAAATCCCAAGATAAGTGAATGTACACTATCCCAAAGAATCTATAAAAAAGATACTAGAAGTAACAGATGGGTTTACAAGACCCCAGCATACATGATCAATAAAGAAAAGTCATGTATTTCTATGTATTATATAGAAATTGATTTCTACAATTTGGAAATTGAAATTTAGAAAATAGTATTTTCTACAATAGCACCAAAAATCATGATATACCTATGTATAAATCTAAGAAAATATGTGCAAGATTTACATGCTAAAAATTACTAAACACTGATGAAAAAAAGACCTGAATAAATGGAGAGAGATTCCACATTCATGGATTAGGAAACTCAACATTGTTAAAATGTCAATTCTCCCCCAATTTTTTTTTTATTAATTAATTTATTTTATTTTTGGCTGCACTGGGTCTTCGTTGCTGTGCGCGGGCTTCCTCTAGTTGCGGCGAGCGGGGGCGGCTCTTCGTTGACATGTATAGTGCGCGGGCTTCTCATTGCGGTGGCTTCTCCTGTTGTGGAGCACGGGCTCTAGGTGCACAGGCTCAGTAGTTGTGGCACAAGGGCTCTGGAGCGCAGGCCCAGTAGTTGTGGCGCACGGGCTTAGTCGCTCTGCGGCATGTGGGATCTTCCTGGACCAGGGCTCGAACCCATGTCCCCTGCACTGGCAGGTGGATTCTTAACCACTGTGCCACCAGGGAAGTCCCTCCCCCAATTTGATCTATAAACTCAATGCTATCCCAATCAAAATCCTGGCAGGACGTGTAGATATCAAGCAAGTTTATTCTAAAATTTACAAAGAAGTAGGAGAACTAGGAAAGTGTTTCAAAAGCACTTTCAGAAAAGAACAAAGTTGGACAACTTATATTACCAGATTTCAAAACTAGCTATGAAGCAACACTAACTGAGACAGTGTGGTATTGGCTAAAGGACAGATGCCTGGATTAATGGAACACAATCAAGAGTCAGAAACAGGCCCACATATATAAATAAGCTCATCTCATTTTCAACCAAGGTGGAGAAAGGTCAACCTTTTCAACAAATGGTGCAAGAATGACTGGAAATCTACGTATAAAAAACTGGACCTCACTCCATATACTAAGATCAGCTCACAGTGGGTTACGGACCTAAATGGAAAACCAGGAACTATAAAACTTTTAGAAGAAAACACAGGAGAAAAGTCCTTATGAACTTGAATTAGGCAAAGAGTTCTAAGACATAATAGTAAAGAGCAAGATGTGTAAAAGAAAAACTTGGTAAATCGTAGTTCATCAAAATATAAGCTTCTGGTCTTCAAAAAACACTTAAGAAAATGAAAAGACAAGGAGGCACAGACTGTGAGACAGTATTTGAAAAATACATATGCAAAACAATACAGAGACTTTAAAAAAACAGTTTGGCTGTTCCTTCTGAAGTTAAATATATGCCTCCAAAATCCATTCCTAATATTTATCCAGGAGAAATTAAAACTTACATTCCCATAAAAATCTGACCACAAATGTAGAAAATTCCAAAGTATATTAAAAGCACCCAGAAAAACCAAGATAAAAATGTTTCATCTTTTGAGAAGCTGAACAAATTCATGCTGTATAATATCCTTTAACAAATTATCTTTCCCAGTGTCCAAGCCTAAAATCAAGCTCATATTTAAATATCATGAATAATGATGGTACTCTTACCGAGAACCTGCTGTCAGGCACCATGCTGAGGGCTTTGTGTGGGTTACTGCATTTACTCCTCAGACTCTCCATTCATAAAACTTAAAATCTGCTTTCTCTTTCCCTTATTTATTAATTAAATACTAGTTTAAGCTTTGAGAGATTAAAAGTGTCCCAACTTGGACATATAACAGTCCAGCTGGCAGTTGTTCCTAGATATTAGGGAAACTGCCAATAGCCCTAAGCAGTAAAAAGACATAAAAGAAAATGCAAAGAATTTTGAAATGATCAGATTTCTACCTGGAGTCTCTACAACATGAACAGTGGCCTCATTGTTCCCATTCACTGAATATGTGAAGTAGAACCAGCAGTCGTCAACGTCCTTCTCCTTACAATGGGACAGGGGATCGACCTGGCCTGGCTGGGGCAATTTGTCCCGATTTTCAACCTTGGTAATGTTGAAATGTGAACATTCCTGAGCACACGTGTCCTTCTTTTCTCCTTTGTTGAAGGCTCGGCACTGAACACATTCTCTGTTAAAATGCAAATGATTACATTTATTATTTAAAATAATATTTGCTTAAAGATTATTTTGTGTGCTAGACTCAAAATTTAACCAAATTAAGCCAAGAGCAATGAAAGAAGATATAAATAAATGAAGAAACATATTTCTAGATGGGAAAACTAAACATAAAGATGCTAGTTTCCCAAGTGATATATAGATTTATTACAGCTCAAACTAAAATCCTCCAAAAGAAATAAGAGAGTAGGAAAATAAAACTAGCCCTATCAGATATTAAATACACAATTTAAAGCCAAAATAATTTTTGAAATGTGTTGCTGGTACAATAGTAGTTCTCTCTTCAAGGGACAAAACTTTCAATTTTATTTAGTTTAGTCAAAATATAGTTAATTAAGCAATTGGTAATGCTAATTTAACAAAGGTTACCACATGGACTCACTTACATAGCAAACTCGGATTGAAATAATTGTACCATCACTCTCGTACGACACATTTCAATATCGTGTGACAAACACCAGCTACTGAGAAAGAATTTTTAAGATTTAAAAAGTGGGCTTCAATGTGACAGTTTATTTACAGCGTAACCTGATGTTAGCACTGTTCTCTGTATTGTGTGCTGATACAGAGGCCAACAGACAGCGGGTTATCACCCATTTCAAGCAATTCGAAAATACTCACTTATGCTCGGCACAGACTCCAAGGCAGGTCTGGCACATCTCACAGGTCGGCCCTTGGAACTTGGGATCTGTACACTTACAGGCGCCACACTCACAGACGCCCCGGCCATTGCAGATCTGCCCATTCACAGCCGTGCAGGAGGTAGTGTCCAGAGAACAGTCACAGGCACTGCCAGTGTAGTTAGGGTTGCATTCACACACACGACACTTGCAGACACCATTTCCTGCAATAAAAAACATCATTTCTCATAACAGTGGTAAAAATGTAAAATCAGAGCAATGACCGAAAAGTGAAAACAAGCAATAATGTGTAAGAAAGGCTATCTGTGGGATGGAGTGACCTTCAATGCTGCCCTTTTTCTATTTATTCACTAAGCAAACTCTCAGCATTTTTTACTGTATTAGATAGGACCACATTTTATAACCATTTTCAGACCCCTTCTCACCTCCACAAATTAAGCCATTGGATCTATCACAGTTGAAATTATCACACTCGCAGAATTTGCCAGAATAAATTTCGTTTGTATTATCCCTCTTCCGACACACACACTGTCCACAGACACATTCTCCGTTGTTGCTACATATTTCTGAACTGTTTTCTTTCCTGCAGTAAGCGTCCATATCTTCACTGTTCACCTCATCTGTGCTACATTCACAATGTCTCCCAACACGTCCTTCGTTGCACCTAAAGAGAGTCCAAAATTTCAATCACATAAAATAAAAATAAGTGAAAGTAACAAATCATGCTGTGAGAAAGACTGGGAGAGGAAGTAAGACTATGAACATTATCTTCAAACTACAATTTTATTACACGTCATGCCACACGTCACAGATGTGCACAAAAGTGTACCTATGCACACACACAGAGCCATTCAAATCCATGTGGAATCTACACAGGGGCCTATGAAAAAAATCCCTCTTCAGGAAAGTAACCATTTTGATCAAGATGAAAATACAATCTAGCAATGAACAGGTGAACAAAACATTTAGAAACATAGGATAAACTTATTTTTAAAAGAGTGTGATAAGTTTTCAAATGATATACTATTTATTACATTTGCTATTATAGGTGAAGCAACCGTCCAATTGTTAATCTAAAAAAATACAATAAACACATCCCAAAAGGTGCATGGAAGTTGAAGAAAAACATACTGAGCCTATCATTTGAAAATATAACTAACATACTGTTTAAAAATAAATTTATCCTATGGATCCAGACTTTTCAGCCACACTGCATATTTTTAGAACACCTAGTGTTCAGACACTGAAGACACTAGTTCTGTATCTGGTAAATACACAAAAAGAAGGAAGGCAAACATTTTCAAGATGATCTTTCAGTTAAGTAATATTTTACTAAAAATGGATCTACACAATTCAGTCAGGGTATGTATGACATGGAAAATTTAAAAACGTAACATTTTAATTGTTATTTAGAACAGAAAGCTAATAATTGATGGCAAAATACAGCCATCTATTTTTCTCATGATTAAATACCCTTCAAAGCATAGTCATTTGGGGCTGACATCTGCATCAAAATATTCTTCCCTCCTCCTATTCTTTTAAGGAGAAAGATTATTCAGAGTACATTCAATTTTAATTTTTAATTAAAAAGTAATCACAGTATGAAAATAAAATTTAAAATAATTTGACTATAGTTTTGTTAGTAGTAGATTCTATGTTCTGAAAATACTGTTTTCTTTTTAATTTTACAAAGTATATTGCTTTTTAAAAAATTATTCCAATGATTCAGAAGTACATGTAATACACGGTGAACATCCTTTATTGCTTCCTAATTCCATTTCCCAGATATAATCACTATTATTTTATATAAGCTTATTTAGCTCTAGAGAATTCAGACTGCTATAATGAGAGAAAAACCCAAATGCTACCTTAACCATTTGTTAAATATACATCTTGGATGGCTATAAAAGCTTTTATTTTACAGTAAAGGACAGTCTGCCTAAGAAAAAAAAAAGGCAGGGAAGAGCTTTCCATAAATAGCACACACAGGATCATCAAATTGATCCTGTGGCGAGCAGCAGTGGCTGCAACAGTCATTTATTTTCTCCAACAGACAGAATTTCTCCGGACGCCCAAACAGAGCCTCTGCCCCTGCAGCCGTCCCAGCCGCAGTCCCCCGCACCCCGTCACTCTCCACGGCCCCGGCTCACCTGCAGGCTCCACACTCAAAGGTCCCGTTGCCATCGTGGCACTTGGGACTGCCAGGGATGCCTTCACTCTGGCATTCACATTCACAGATGAACTGAAGAATAATCTCTACTTCTTCAGTGAAGCCCAGAGGCTTAATTTTAATGGTTTCAGAATTCTTATTTGGACATTTATTTGAAGTTACGCTGATTTCAAATTGAACCTTAAGGGAAAACAAGAAGATAAGGTAACAACTAAGCAATTTAAATCTACTAAAAAAATTGCAAAAAACCACTCCAAATTATATTTCTTTAACTGTTTCTCAAATTATAAACTACATTGCCTGTAAACAAGCAGTTTTTTCTTTTCTTCAGAAAATGTTTATATAACATACCTCATCCCCAATGGAAATATTAGAGCATTTTCTCCCATTTTCCCCTGTTCCATTCACCCCATTCTTGCAGTAAGACTTGTAATTTATTGTTACTCCTTCTGGTAATTTGCTGTTTTCCAAAATGACTTCTGAAGACAGGGACTAAAAGAAAGACTATTAAACAGAGGAAAGGCAAACAAATGCTACTATAAAATAAGTTGAATGCATAAATCCAATGGGTAAAATGAACTGTTAAGAAACAGTATCATTTAAATAAAATATCTGAAGCCAAATCTTGAGTGACCAGAAAACACAAAACCCAGAGAAATGGGCTCTAATTAATAAGGATCCATTCTTCAAAATAATGTACATGACTGAAAAAAGTATTTATGGTTTAATTGCTGAGTTAAAATTTTAATGATGATACAGCACAGAGGGCTGATATTAATTATGAGGAGTCCTAAGAACTCAGAACACTTTCCTCCCCCAGTGGCAACACAGCTCTCCTCTGGGCCTACCAACTTCAGCTCACTAGGGACTAAGGTAAATGATCTACTACACAGTCTGGGAACAAATGTGCTCAGGTGCAGTTGCAGCCCTGCGCCCTCACCCCGCAAAACAAGAAAACCCCCAGTGGGAGGATTCAAGCCACTGCGTTTTTAGAACAGCAGACCGCTCAGGACCGACGGAGAAGGCTGCAGCAGCAAGCTCTCTCCTGGTCACACTCCTGCACGGATGGAGTTGGGAAAGCATTAACATATGCTGTAAAGACAGAGAACAAAACAACTATGGGAGAAACAGGGAACAACCAGAATCTAGAAAATCTTTGTAAAAACCTCTCTCTCTTCGAGTAGGGTCTTTCCAAAACATTCTGGGAACCCCTGGCATGAGGTAGAAAATATCTACAATTCAACCCATCAAAAGGCTGGGGTGGTGTACACCACACAGGATGGTTACTGTTAGGTTACAAAGGCCTCCAGACGACCTACAGCAGTTAATGACCAATGCTGAGTGAGCATCGCTAAAGCACCCTGAACTAAAGCTCAAGATGGAGAAAATTCCTCTTTAATTTCAACTTCCTTCCAATCTGGGGGAAAAAAAAATCTTATAAATCTTATTAAAATGGTAAGTCAAATATATGTAAATACATTCATATATACTTTATGGTACATGCATATATGACTGTGAGGTACCTCTTGAAAACAGGGAACTATATACCCTGAATATATGTCAAGAGAAGAATTGGCAAAAAAAAAAAAAAAAAAAAGCTCTTCTGGCACAATTCATCAAAATAGATGAATCTATAAAAAGAAGGGGTGGAAAAAGAAGACTGAGGTCATCCTATACATCTAAATATAAGTTGTTTCACACTTGCTTTCCAACAAGGAGACCTATTACTTAACAACATTAAAACAGAATTTAGAAATTTTCCCCACATGCCTTTGTTATATTTTGCTCTGCAGATAATTATGTATTTGTAAGAGAATATGAGTTTTTCCTCCAGATGCAGAATTTAAGTTTTATGTTGTCTTCTGGGGCTTGCTAAATTGTGTATGAAAGGAGTTTTACTTTTTTTGAGAAAAGTGTTCTCCACAGGGTATTGCCCAAAACAGATCTTATTTAAAATGCACTCACATTGTATGCATCGATGATCAACTGAATTACATTGCTGGAATTTGCAGATAATGTTCCTACTGCTGACTTAGGGATCAAATTTTTCAGTTCCTGCAATTAAAAGATAAAACATAAAATACAAGTACTACTCATTCAACTAATTAGCATCTACTGAGTACCTACTATTTATTTTTAAATAACAGTTCTCGATACATTTCCTAAATAAACTTAAGGAGTCAGACCTAAAAACAACTAGCTTTACAATGTAACTAAAATTAATATACACCACTCTTGTAAAATCCAGTCTGTCTAGCTGGTGACATTTTTTCCCCGCATTTCAATTCAGACATATCATTTTGCCTCTAATGACTAAACAAAAAGGGTCTAGAAATGTGTTCCTCTTTTGATCTCACATGTATATATTTACCTTGTAAACAGGCTGAAATTCTTCAGTAACTGCAAAAATCGTCTGAATGTTATTTTCGCTTAGTTTTTGGACAAGGTGAGCAATAGAAGGATAATCCTAAGAAATTAAGTAATAAAATTTAGTATGTAATTACATCCAATCTACTCCAGGTTTTCAATACTTTCTGAAAATAATGATTTGCAGATATCAACTGGATTATTTACAAAAGACTGCTTGAAACAACACAAATTATTGCTGAAGTGGGTGCTGTCTAGTAGGTTTCTAATCCTCATCTATCTTTATATGTAAATTTTAAATTTCCATAATAAAAAGACTTTAAAGAGCAAGATTATCTGTGTATATTAAATGTCAGAACAATGAAAGTAAAGAACTGCCAGTAATTAAAGGTTATATTATCTACGTATCACTTAAGAAAAAGACCAAGATTCAGCAAGGTTTAGATTTCTTCCAGACCTTGAATAATTTGCCTATCTTTATTTTCAGTAGAGGCAGGGTGCCTGCTTTCTTAAATCATATATAAATAAGACAAGGAGTGTAAGACTATACAAATGATTTGTTTAGACGTAATATCAAGCTTGCTACCCCCCTTGACGTACGCAAGTGAGAGGAGACAGAGCTTTGGGCTGAGGCGCAGTGTCGGGAGTCAGCAGCTCCCTTCAACCCCAGGCCCTCATCTACATGGAAGGAAGCAAGCACAAAGCCAGAGCCTCAAAACAGCAACACGAGCTTTCCTGCACATTAGGTCAGGGCCCAAATTACCAAAATAACAAAACCCCAAACCCTGAAAAACCCACAAGCCAGTCACCCACAATACTCTTAGTATTAGACACTAAACTCAATCTGAATCCATTCAATATGTAAGGAGCTAAGCACTTACATAATAATGGCTCATTGTGTACACATCATTTTCCAGGTGACACTGTCCATCATTTGGTAAAACAATACCACCAAGTTTCCCATCTCCAGCAAAGTGAAACCCAGCATCCGTGGAAAACACCAGCAGCCGTGTCACATTCCTCCAGCCAATCAATGACTCGAAAAGAAAAGGATTTCAATTTTAAAATACTACCCACAATTCAGCATAAATCTTTTCATCTTTATGTAGGCTACCACTGTACTCTCAACCTAATTCCGTATCTTCTCTTTTCACAATGCCAGTATCCTTGCTGACGAAGGCACAGAGACCACTGAATAAAACTCCTCCACCCCACTGTAAAACTCCACCTTGCCTGGCTGTCCATCTCTCTCAGCTTTTTTAAAAACTGTGTCTTTTAAAGTCCATGTCTCTCTCCCCACTAGAAAGTACGCTCGCTCTGTGCAGGGCAGGGACCACATCGGGTTTTGCCCATCATCTCATCTTCAGCAGTCAGCACAGTGCTTGGCACACAGTAGGTGCTTAAGGAGTAAATGCAAATGTCTCAGCCCACACCCATCTTGGCCCAAATATCGCTGTCTCATTCCCATCCATCCTTGCTCCACATTCTGTAGCGTATACTTCCTTTATCAGCCTCCACATTAGGCCTTCCTTTTTTAATTACAGAAAAAAGAACCTTCTCCAAAGACTTGCACTGCTTAATTCCACCCATTGTAACCCATCAGTACTGCTTATTTGTTCATTTATTTTATTTTCCACCTTATTCAGCAAAGAATTTAAAGTAACAGTAAAATCCTCTTCTATGGTAATTTTATAATCACATCTGTCTAAATACTCAATTATATCTGTATATATCCTCATAAGACTATAAAATCCTTGAAGGCAGAAATTAAGTTTATTAATGCCGGCAGTCCAAGTGGAATGTCTGTCTCTTTTTCATGTACAGAAGTAAGTGGAACAGTTACTCTCAGTCAGCATGAGGAAAGCCGAGAGTAGCGACCACAGATTCTATGGCTTGTTTTAATCCCAAGGCTAAGGCACAGGTAGAGGCAGCCCAGAGAATGCTCTCTCCACAGTGAGCTGCTAACAGGATCACGAATGGCTGGAAAGAAAACAGGCATCAGGCTGGGCACTACCTGGACTATCACTCTCTTTCCCTTTAAAAGCAGAGACTATCCTTAAATTGCAACTACCCCAGTGAGAAGTCAAGAGTAACCATAATCTAGTAGTTAATATTTGCTGGGTGTTTAGTGGCACTGTATATGGATTACCGTATTTAAACTTCGTAACAACCCTATAAGGTTTATCTGTTATTACCCCTTCTTAAGGAGAAGGAAACGGCCCTCTAGAATGGCAAGGAAACTGCCCAGTGGATGAGCAGGGATGGGAACATCTGAAGCCATTTCCTAACAGTCTAAGGACTGTTCTCTTAAACACGACACCATATTACCATCTTGGGTATCAAGTTACACATTAAAAATTGGTTGGAAAATAACCATTAAGAAGCATCTGGAATCAAGGAAGGTCTTCTAGAGCATAGGAGTACTCTAAGGAAAAAGGGGCGGGGGAGAATGAGACAGTCAGGTACTTAAACTTTATCTACCTCACAATGTTTTCTAGTTTCAGCTTCAGCTGAATCATTAAAAGGTCACCTCAAAATCATCACCTGGTAAATGGGTCATAAAATTCTAACCACTAGTCCAATGGAGATCAGCTTACTACTACTGAAAATCTTGCAATTAAAATTACAATTATATGACTTCTCAAAATACCTGTTCTCATATAGCTTTCAAACTAAGACTTAAAAAGTTCTTTCTTTTTGAATGACTAAGACATGGGGAAGATACCTCTCAAAGATGATAAGCAGAAGAAAACTGACCAGAGGAAAATGGTGTCTGAGACATAGTCCATTTGAGCACTTTTAATGCTCCTGGAGACGTCCCAGATAATCCCAATTCCATCTCAGGCACAAAGCTGGAAAGCTAGGGTTCCTGGGCCTCTTCTAAAAACCTAGAGCCCCAGCTAAAGCTAAACTGCCCCACTGTTTCAAATGGTGAGCATTCTGGCTTTTAAAACCCTGTGTAAATGAACTAACTGCCTGGTTTAAATAGGGGCATAATGATTAACTATGCTTTTATAAAGCATTTGTAGTTGGAGGGAACTTAAGGGATTAGTCAAGTATGCTACAGTAATTAAGGTAATTTCTTCTGACAGCAAAATCACACTCAAAATTCACACAAATAATATCCTTTTGTAGAAAATGAATGCACTCACTCCACAAACTGCAACTTGCATGATTGCATCAAAGCCACCTTCTGGAGAATCCAAATTTCCAGATATGCGCTGTTTACCAACAAGTTCATTAAATACCTCCCCTTTATCAGTAAGGCTGAGCACATTTTTATAGCTAAATGGGCTGGTGCAGTTCTGTTCACTTGTGCAAGGGTTCCTGAGTTTAGCTGGTGTTGTGCTAATGTAAGGCATCACGGTTTTCTCCACAAATGAGCCAAACCCTGCGAAGGAAAATGCACACACAGTGATGACAGACGGAGGGTAGATGGATGGATGGATGGATAAACTGCATGAAAAAAATCAAGTACATTACCACCTGTAAGTCAATCTTTTTCTTTAATAAGAAATAATAAGGGTTTTAATAATTAGGTTTGGAAAGGAGATCACTGTATGAAAAATCCAGGTCTGATGTGAGATTAAGGCTGTATAGGCAGGTGTGGTCATACTAACTAGTAATGAAAAAAACTGTAATCAACATGTTTATAAAATATATCAACAAATCAATGCATAAATTCCTGTGAAAACATGCAAGCATTTTATTACCTATGTGGTGTAAGGTGTGTCAAATAACGTGATAGCCTACAGAAACAGAGGAACAAGGAGGCGGAAAAATTATTAGATGTGTGACAGGAATATCAGTTCTCTCTCAAAAAAAAAAGACTAAAACCTGGCCTATTTATCTCACTTGCATGTGGTGAAGAACAAAACTGCCAGTATTTATACAAATGAAAACTATTAATTTTCTCAAAATTCCTACCAATTCGGAAGTCTGAAGTAATCCTCCTCATTTCATTCATCAAATCAGTTCCAAGACTTTTCACATTCTCCAAGTCGTCTTTCATAGAGTAGGAGAGGTCCATAAGGTAGTAGAGATCGATGGGATAGTCTTCAGCTCGCTTGAATTTTAATGTAAATGTCTGTGGCTCCCCTAATCAAACAGAGATTAGAAAATTAGCTTGCCAACAATCAAAAGCAAATGAGAAAAACCAAGGAAATTCGATCGATAAGGTACACACTATAAACTGTGTGATGGACACAGTGTTTACAAAATCCTGGGCATTCCACAGGTTACTGAATCAATGGATGTGTGCTCATTTCAATCACAAATACTTAAAATGCCACGCCCCGGGGATGGTGAAAAAGACAGCATTCCCCATCCACAGCAGGCAAGACAGGCAAACAGTGGGTTGATAACTATGACAGAAGAAAACAGACAGCCAGAACGACATAAACTAGACTGGGTGGGTGAGGCAGATACACTACAGGGGACACCAGACTTTTTAGAGACTAACGTTATAGTGTGAAGACTCTTCTTTGTTTAATGGGACGCACTATATGCAGTGAATAACATAACCTGATTTTCACTGTAGAAAACCTGAAGAATAGTTTTAAAGATGATTATAGAGACAAAGAAACTTGTTAAGAAACTATAGCAAAAATCTAAGAAAAAGATGATAAGGATTTGAAACAATGAGGAAGGAGAAGAGATGTACCAGAGGTGTGAGATATAATCCACTCAGAAAATACACGAGAAGGAAGAGGTCTGGGTGAAAAGTCGTTAAATTTCTAACTTGCAGATTTTCTCTATATAGACTTCTAGTTGACAGTTAGATAACTGGGTTTGGAGCTTAAAAGTCTGTGTTACAGCCCACAAATGGCTTTAAAGCCATGAGAGGAAAACCAACAATTAAGTGGACTACAAAGAGGAAGGAAGAAAAAAGACACAGAAAGGAGACTGGAAAGCACTGTTAAGAGATACGAAGAAAAGTAGGAATGTTATCGCAGAAGCTGCAAGGGGAGCATTTCAAGAAGCTCGAAGGCATCGCTTGGATCGCAGGAAGGCTAAAAAAAAAGGCCTGACGAGGGTCCACCAGGCCTGGTGGTTCCAGGTGCCAGCAGAGCTCTGCCAGAGCAGCTCTAGAAGTGGAAGGCTGCCGGCACCAGGCTGGAGAGAGAGCAGGAGGGGAAGGGGCGGCGGGGAGGCAGGCACAGGACAGTCCTCTGAGAGGAAGGGGCAGGAAACTAGAAGAGGAGAAAGGGGGCTTGTTTTGTCTTTCTTTTTCCCAGATGCAGGACTGCTCCAGATTCTTTTGAAAACCTTAATGTTATCAATACTGAACAAAAACAAAGGAAAAAATAGATTAAAATGTTGTCTTTATATTATGTAATTATACCAGAAGATGGACATTTTTATCTTTAAAAACCCATTAAATCTAATACTTTCTGAATCTTTAACAGAATTTACACTAGACACAGGTAACATTTACTTCAGGTACATGTGTCTTACAAACTGTTATACCTGCAAAAAATTTCTAGAAGTTAATGTATTCAACATTTCTATTTGAGTGTCAGTCCACATGTGAAAACGAACCCTCAACAGAAACTTACAGAAAGTTGTCAAAAAGCTCAAGTAGACACAAAGGCATTCATAGAATCAGATTTCTGTACCTGATCGTAACTGCAAAACCAACTGCTGTGGTTGGATCTGAGTAATATCTTCTGGCTGCAGCTTCTCTGCTGTTCCTTTGCTACGGTTGGTGACATTTTTATTTTTCTTTATATCTTTGGAGCCTCTGGGATTTTCAATGTCATCTGGATGACAGCCCTTCTTTTTTAAGGCTTCTAAATCATCACATCGAGCAGAAGTAGGCATTCCTTCTTGTAAAAATGTCTAAACGATGTGTAAAATATAGGTATAAATAAAAAGTATAGTGGTCAAACCTTTTACATCATCGTAACTGCAAATAACTAATTAAATTGCAAAAATCAGGTAACACATCTAATGTATT
Organism: Balaenoptera borealis; assembly: GCF_965194805.1. NCBI lineage: Eukaryota > Metazoa > Chordata > Mammalia > Artiodactyla > Balaenopteridae > Balaenoptera > Balaenoptera borealis. Next base: position 168,362,561 of record NC_138866.1, on the reverse strand, counting down.
TCATTTCTGGTTTTTAAACAAAATGCTCCCTTCATCCAAACCATAATAAACAAAACAGATAAAAACAAAAATTTTTCCTTGAAAGTAATACCGTTATTGCTAATATATTACTAGTACCATATTACTTTAGTAATACTTAGAGGACTGACCTAAGTGTACATTTTAACCATTTCATGTTCAAATTCAGAGTATCTACTCAAAGAAATTTCTTTTGTGAAATTACTTATTTAGCATGGCTAAGAGCCACTAATAATATATATAACCAAATATCAGACAAATATTTTTTCCAAAATTTCCCTGAGAAAAATTCTTAGGGTCTCTCATATTATGTAGCAGCATCCTTCAGGATACTTTGAACAGCTCAATGTTTAGGGAAAACATGTCACCCTAAAACCTTTCTTAAAAAGGAGAACAAGAAATTTACCACAAATTTAGTAAGTACTCTTGGAGGTTTAAAAATATTTTAGGTATTGGCTATTATTGTAAACAAGCCTTTTAGAACTTACTTTTTAAAAAAAACATAGTACGTGATTATATGACAGGGTCAAAAACATATATAGGGTGAATTTTTTAAAAATAAAAAAAGTTGTAATGGTACCTGTGGCATGGGCTAAAATTTCCACTAGTGACATGATTTTAAAATGTGCTATTATTATCAGATGACTGACTAAGTGAAAGCAAAAACACTGCTGTTAAGATGCATGTAAAGGTTCTAAATACGTTTTTCATAAATGTGAGGAAGGGGAACAATGACGGTGTATTCATGTATATGTGTGTATATCATTTTAAAATGTGTACTCCTAATAGACATTTAACTTTTTCACATATACCCCAAAAAATTTGTATTTAGTTGGCCAAAAATCTTTTTTAAAATCTTGACATTGGGAAAATGAGGAAATGCCTTTCATTTGGGGTCACTTTATGTTTTGTATGGTTGTCTATTATCTACCAATTTCATGGTGCTGAATAAAGTGAGGATATTTATATACAAAGATTACAAAATGGTTTTGATCAGTTATTTTTTAAAGGAAACATAGTACTAAATGAGAGCCTTTCTGTACTTAGAAAAACTGGAAGGGAGAACCATGGGCCCGACGGTTCAAAGCTGCACAACTTTTATGTGTGGTCAAACCTAAAATGCTGCCAGAGCACAGGGGCCCAGTGCAGGATCCACTTCCAAATATTAGCCAATCCAGGAAACTAAGATCACAACACTCAAGTAAAATATCACTAAAGATATCCCAAAATACCTTTAATAATTTAAGAATTATGCCACAAAGATGGCTAAATTATTGAAAGAATAGTTAGGCTAGGATAACCCTAAACCCCAGATAAACTGTGACCCTCATAAAATGGATGCTGTTGTGGAGAACTGCACGTTCCACTATTATAACCTTCTAAGTGAAACTGCTTTAGGTTCATTTGATCCTTGTAAGAACACAGATAAAGGAGGCAGATCATGCTCATTTTCCAGGTAAGAAAACCAAGAGTTTCAGTTAAGTAAGCCTAGTCCGAGACAAACTCAAGGCACTCCCTATTTCCTTCACTGTCTCCAATTTAATTCCAGAATACCGTTTTTAGGAGAACAGAAGGTGCCAGTAGAAAATTTTTAAAATAACAAAACGAAAACTTCTCATTTTGCCTTTCATAGGTCAAATCATACGAAATATCTGACATTTGACCAGTAACGCCCACAAAACAGGCACCTGACTGCGGGGTCAACTGCCTGAGTAAAAACAAACAATAAGCCTTTGACCTTCTGATATTATTCACCTGTAAATAAATTATATACCCTCAAAATGACTTCCCGTTACCTCCAGTACCAACTTAGCATTCATCTGTTCATTCATTCATTCAATATTTAGTAAGCTTTGTGGAAGGTACCATGTTAAGCAATGTACAGAGACGACAAGAATGAATAAAATTTAAAGCCTAACCTCAATGGGCTTTGATTAGGATGCAAATCAAGTGTATATTAGTTTAATTAAGACACAATTAGGCGGGTTAATGTATACCTCTCCCACCATAGAAAAAGGGAAAAATCTAGAACAGTCCAATGAAATGGCTAGAGGTTTTTGGGAAGCTGCCCAATAGAAACAATGCACACTACAAAGGGGAGCTACGTATGTATTTTTCAATTGTCTAGTAGCCACGCCAAGAGGAAGGAAAAAAAGAAACGGGAAATTAATAATATATACAAAATGTCAGTGATTTCAAAAATCATTAATGTTGAAATGCTAAGTCTTCAATCTCTGGCATGTATTTAAGGCTGACGGCAATTCTCAGTCTGGACCACCCGTATCTCAGGTGCTCAACAGCACCACACGTGCCTAGCGGGCCCCGTGCCGGGCAGCACAGCCCCAGAGCATCACTCAGGGCTACACACAGAGCTGACGCTCCTTCAGTCAACAATGAGGAGGTGAGAAGTCACATCGAGCACTTCCCAAGGGTACAGTTTTGGGCAACACTAAATGACTAGAGGATAGATGGAAAGACTTGAACAATCTTACTTACTGAATTTGTGCACCATCCACAATTTGGCCCTGCTTGTATGCACTCTCCACATGATTTGGCATTTGCTTTTAAACATCTATTTTCATCTGTCAGGAGAAACAAAGAACAGACCACTTTACTTGAAGTTTCAAGAGAGAGAACAGTGAAAAATCTGGATCACAATGACAAATAATACAACATATACAAACGTTAAATATAAACACTATGAACCTCGTTACTAAGCTGATTCAGACCTACCCCCAAGAGAGAGGTGATTTTGGATCATCTTGGCACAGAGAACCATAAAAAGACACAGTTATCTCTCTTGTCTTCTATAGCAAAGACTAGGTACCCTTAATCTATACATTTGTCCTTTTTTTCCAAAGGCATGATTTCAGGCTCTCTCATGTTGGATGGTCATTAATTCTCAGGAGTGTTCTTACAACTGGGTAAAAGTATTATTTCTCTTCATTTAACTCATCCCGCCACACCCATACCCCACCCCCGCAAGCAGGCACTTTCATTTTCGTTTGTTAAATACTTGAAAAGTCCATATTCATCCAATCCACAACCCCTTGATTTCTCAGGTCTGTGTTCAAAGCACGCCATATAGCTCTTTAAATCCGTGTAAGGGTCAGCATGTCTGCCGTGTGCTAAGTGCTAATATGGACTGTCTCCAATGTATGTTTTCTGATTATAAACCTAACACACGCTCATTATAAAAAATTTGGAAAATACGTAAAAGTATAAAGAACAAACTAAAAATCACTCAAAACCTGCTCACTAAGAGATAACTACTGTTAACATTTTTTGTATATTTCTTCCCAGTCTTTTTTCTAAGCAGATAAATAAAAAAATAGCAAGGAAGCAGGCATATACAGACATTATTTAAATGAAATCAAGGATATATATTTTATATACTACTTTTTATACTTAATCCAAATGTTTCATTCCAAATTCTTCAAAAACATGGCTTTAATGATTACATATTCCATTATAATAATGTATCCTATTTAATGATGGATAAATTTAGACTGTTTTTAATTGCATAGTTCACACATGCCACACGAACCCTCCACATATATACACATACATGCATATATATATGCACCCACTCTGATGACCATTCTTGTAATGTAAAACTCTGATTATTTCCTTATCACAAATTAAAAAAAAAAAAATACTGAGGCAAAGAGTATTAACTTTTAAAGATTCTCAATACACACTAACTTCTCTGCAGCAGTAACGTTCAAATGCACACTCCCACAAGCAGTGTACACACACCATTTCACCACACCCTCAACAAGAAACACCTTTTTAATGCAAAGATTTTTTTTAATTCATTTAACAGGTATAAATAAGAACATCAAGTTAATTGTCAGTTACTGAAGGTTTCATTCTTTTTCGTATTTTTACTGGCCATTTCTTTTATAAATTTTCTGTTACATCTTTTGCAAATTTTCTATTATCATGTTCATCTGTTTTTATTGGAGCTCTACATTTGTAAGTGAAATTAAATCCTTATTTAGTTTCTCATTTTGTCGATGGTGTTCTGACACATAGATACTTTGGTTTTTTATGTTATTGCTGGTTTTATGTAATTTAAATTTATCAATAACTTCCCTTGCGGTTTCTTTCTTCATTTTTCCATGTGGTAAGTCCTTCCACCCTAATATCAAACAATTGTTCTATGCAGTGTATTTTTTGAGATTTGGAGAACAGAATTGGACATCCGTTATTCCAGATGTGGATGCACCATGGTTTATAAGAGGATTAAATATATTTTCAGTTTTATTTTTCATTCCTCTCCTATATGACGCCAACATTTTGCAAGACTTTTGATCAAAGAGCAAGAACATCTTCTGGAAAGCCAACTGTTCCTGCTTTCATTCTTTCAGATAGTAGTGGATAGTTCATAACCCACTGCTCTACACATTTACTTCGTTTCCTTCTAACGAGGTAACGCGCCTTCGCTCTCTCCACGCTCACTTACACACTCTATGACACTCCCCAACGAGCTCTGTGCAGCGCATCCTATTCCCGTTGTCACTCTGGGGGACTGGTGGAGAGCCTGAGAAAGGGCCTTGCAGGCACTGGAAGGGCCCCGCCCTCAACTCTGAGGGAGGTGAAGCAAGGCTTTCAGAAGGAGCAAGACGACCTGATGTAGGTTTTTCCAGGCATCTAAAGTGGTCAAAAAGTGACACAAGATACTGAAGTGAAAAGACAACTATGAAACTTTTTTTACCTGTTTGGCCAAACACATAGCAAACTGAACTGATCAATCCAATCCAGAAAATCAGTTGTAAATTCATCTGAAATATAAAATGTACCATGTTATATTAAGGAAAAACAACATATAAAGCCTAATCATTCCCACTCACCTGACCGTCCGCTGATTTTATAAGCGTAATGCATCTTCTTCCCCAGCCCTTCTCCACACTCAACATCCACCTCTCCCCCCAGTACCTCATCTTCCACTCCAGAGTCCCAGAATCCACTCTTACTTTTCTCCACATCAATTATACATTAATATTTAATTAACAGTGCTCACAAAAAAAAGTGTCAAGTATTCCTGCACCTAAAAGCTATTAAGTCTTTGTCCCATGGAATCTCTATTACCTCCTGTGACTCCTAGGGGGCCAAACAGGCATATCCATATGCCTCAGTTACCTCAACACTGAACCTGTCAAAATCCCGAACCTGTCAAAATCCTGATCATGTCATCCCCTTGCTTACAGCTTTTCAATAGTTTTTATTTCTTCTAAGGCTAAGACCAACATCCTGCACAAGGCCCCAACTCAATTTTTGAGTTTGATGTCCTGTAACTATTTCTTAAGAAAATCAACTTCTGTGCATGGAATTAGTAAAATATTCAGTTCAATTTCCTACAATTTCTAGATCTACAAACTACACAGAAGTGGGGGAGAGGGACATAAGAAGACCTGAAAGAGGCTTAAGTGTCTTTTAGAATCTCTAAAGAAAAATTAAGAGTCTGTATATTAAGCAGGATACCTCAAACTCCAACCATTAGGTATGTAACTGTTTTCTGTGAAGCAAAGTTTTCACAACATTAATCTACACCTTACCAGAGTTGGTCAAAGACGGCTATAGCCACAGGTTGCTGACCCTGTCCCTGAACTACTTCTACTGCTCTTGGGCTAGTAGCCAGTCTAATATTATGCATGAACCCCTGCCCCTTCCGCAAGAATGCAAAAACACCAAAAGCAGATTATAACACCCCCCCACCAAGCAAAGTTTAGCTTTACTACTTAGCAAAGAAATATAAATTAAAGCAATGTAAGGTAAACCAGCAAGCAGAAAAAAAAAAAACAAAAGTTTTTTAACCCAACAAAACAACAGAACAAAGACTTACTGCAGATGGCTAAGAGAGACCAGAGATGGCTGTAAACCGGTATAACTTGGGGGAAAATAATTTAACAATCTCTATCAAAAAGCATTAAAACTGTTTCTACCCTCTGACTTAGTGAATGAGCTACTAGGAATTCATCCTAATAATTTAAAATATAAAGTGATACACATGCTCATACACTTTCAGTATAGACTCTAGCATGTTTATAACAGACAAAAGTGCCAACGTCCCCTAGAATGATGGGGAAAGGGCTAACTGTATCAACTTGATGGACTACTAGAGTCAAAAGAATAAAATGTAGTAACATCAGAAGGTTTATAGAATAACTTTTGGATGCAAAGAACACATTAAGATGACAGGTATGTAAAAATAACAGTATATAAACGTATAAAGTAACCAAAGAATCCTGGAGATGACAGAGTTATAAGCATAATATAAGGACAATGGGTTCATTTGTTTTTAAATTGTTTTAGTGTTTTCTTCTTTTCACTTTCTTAGTAAAAACAATTACGGCAGGGTACTGTGTGGAATTTTTTTCTTTCTTGGTGAATTTCCTTTAATAAGGAAAAAAAATTTCTTTCAAAAACCCTCATTTTCAAGGGCTTACGTTCCAGGATACAATCCCACAGCTCCAAGAATATGCTTTAAAGTTATGCTCTGAGCACCCCTGGGATACTGGGTTTCCTCTGCCAAATGCTGCTCACATTTTCTGGTTTCCCAGAGAAAAGCAGTATGAATAACTTGCACAGTCATCCACTTTGCAACCGTGCTCAGAGCAGCCAGTTCTGTTATGTCACAGCTTTGCTTACGTTATTACTTGTGACTGCATCCAAAAGCCCAACAAAAGCTGCGGGTCACCGAAGTGTGAAATGCCTGACAGTTCACCTTTTAAGGCCTGACTAAAAGGTTCAATGTGTAACAAAATCCATGCAGAGTATAATTCTAAACAATTCAAATAATGTTATCAATTCCAAAGCTATGATTAAAAGGACCTGGAACAGTAAGACGCCCGAAGAAATGCGTGACTGTGATGAATGGAGCATCTGGGCAGTTTCTACACAAAGAGAACAGAACGAATATTTGTTCCATGTATGGACTCTAATACGTGTGTCTTCAGGATACAACTCAGGTCACCTTAAGGACCACTAGACTACCTTGGGGAACCTTTCAAAGTTACACAGCTCAGAGAAGCACCACTAAGATAAAGTTATTTGGTAGCAGAAAAAGTTTCCTAACATTCTTAGGTCCCGTAGCTTTAAAATACTACTTTAATACCATTTTTCTTTTCCTTCTATAAACCTTGATGTGCCAAAGATCAGCCTCCTGAGGAAGCAGGCAGCACAAGGGCTGTAGAGCCACCAAAAGGACCAGGGTGGAGGGCAGCCCGAGGCCAGCAGCAGCCCCGCCAGGGCGGTGGCCAGGCCTGCAAAGGGCAGGCTTTCTCCCCGGGAAGCAGAGAAGCCCTAGGAGACAGAAGACGGCGGCAATTAGGGATAAAGGAAAGCCATGAGGACGACCAGGCGGAGACAAGAGCAGTGAGGGGCGGCCCTGAGGAGAGCAGGCAGCAAAGAGGCGGTGGGGCGAAGGGGGCAGGGAGGAAGGATGGCACCCCAAGAGCCCCTGAGACTTCAAGCCCCTGAGACTTCAAGACACCGGTCAGTGTGTGGTCCAGGGAGAACCCCAGGCCTGAAAACCCCTCTCCTGGGAGGTGGGGCCTATACCCCAGGTGACTCTCAGCCGAGAAAGGTGCCCCAGGAGTGTCCCCGCGAGAGCACTCCACACAGGACAACTCCTGAGGAGAGGCCACCAGGGAGAGATGCCTTCAGGTCCCGTCCTCATCCTAACTTGCACTGTCTTCATGATCAAAGGTCTAGAGATAGTTGTCTACCTGGGTCTCCTTCTCCCTCCTCCACCTGTGTAACTGGGTGTCCGCTTCCCACCGTGCATGTGAAACTGCTCTTGAAAAAGGAAACTTCCCAGGCCTATCCTACTCTCTGCATCCATTCATCCATTCATTCAAAACTTTAGTGCCTGCCTACAATACGTACCTGGGGACGTACCTCAGTTTACCACCCAACGAATTTACACAGCAACACTCACTAAACCTCACTGTTCTTTATTAACACACTCTATTCCCGAGAACTTTACTGGCTTCTCCCCTACCTTCTGGACGTTCTTCCTCGGCCAACTCTGTCAGGCCCTGTGCCCTACTGGAGATGCAAAGATCGCTGTCTCAAGGAATTTTCAGTTCAAAGACAAAAAATACAAATAATTACAATGTGATATGGTGGTTTCTATAATGAAGATAAGGACAAAGTGCACTGAGGATGCCAAAATCTGCCGGGGCAAGTTCAGAAGCTTTATGGTGGCTCAAACCGCAGCCTCATAGGAAACGGGTAGGCACTGGAGAGAAACACCCCAGGCAAAAGGTCTGCACGTGCAAGGCCACGGAGTCCTGAGAAGAACTGTAGTAACTTCTTTCCAATCTTATCACTAAACATACATGTTTGGGTGACTTCTCTCTCTCCCTCCAAACTGGAATTGATTTGCTCTAGCTTTACAGAAAAAAGACTAGAAAAAATGTATTTATACGTTATTTGTAGTTAAATCTGGTCAGTGGGAGGAGTGATTATTTTATCCCTGTAATTTTCTACAGTAAGTATAAATTATGTTAAAATCTTAAAATATCATAAAGGCCAAAAAGAATCTTAAAGTACTTGGGTATTTCTGAGACCTAAATTATAAGCTGGAAATAACAGAAACCGATACCAGCAAGGCAGGAGGTTACAGTCAGGTTACAGAGAGCCTTAAATGCCATTCACGTTAAGAGTTTATATTCTATTCTACATGTAGCAAGGAAGCGGGAAAAAAATGGCACAGGGTAGTAACATGACAACATGTAAGTGGCAGAGAATCAGTGGGGTAGAGGATGAATGGCAAGACAGGAGCTACTGGACAGGTACAGAACTTCCTGCTGAGGTTTCAGAGTAACAGTGGACAAGACGAATCAGAGATTAGGAGGGATCTGAGTGTTGCTTAGATAAGGAAGATGGTTGCTTAGATAAGTAGGGTGAGAGAAGAAGGGAATCATCACTTTCAAATGAAGAAGACAGAAGGAGAACGGAGTTAGGGGAGAAAATACTGATTTTGATTTAGAAATATGGAATGTGAAAGGCCTGTGTGAAATCTAGGAAAGATACAAACTGGGAAATTAAGACCTATGGGCCTAGCTTTCAGGAATTCAGGGTTAGAGATACATACCCAAGAGTTGTGGATGGCAATGAAATTATGAAGATGGTTGAGACTGTGAAGAAAAGAATACTAAGGAAGAGAGGAGAGCTGCAGGCAGACACGAAGAGAGTGATGCAGCCAGGCCCCCCCTGGAGCAAAGAGGTGTGGAGCACAAGGGGCATATTCCCCTGAATAGAGGTGCAGCATCTTTCTCTAAGTCAGGGCAGGGGGTAAAAAGCTGAGCGAGTTCACGCATGACAGCTCACGTTTTTTCCGGAAATAGGAAGCAAGGACAAGTGCTGGGAGAAAAGGGGAGGGGGGAGTTGGAAGATTGAAGAAAATCAAGAAGATGCAACAGGATTATAGAGCAATGATGAGGGCCCAGCAGGTACCGGACACCCCAATCTATAAAGACGCATTTCTCACACTCATCTCACCTGAAACTACCTGTTAAGCGTCTGCCCTGACAGGTTCTAAGCTCCAAGAACACAGGACCCAGAAGTACTTGGCATAAAATCAATGCTCAAAAACTTTTGCTGAAATATGTTAAACTGTATGACATTTTTCTTGGACATTATTTAGAAGCCCAGGAAAGAAGAGTTTCTCAGAATTAGTTACTATGCAGACCCTCTTTAAATAGCAAACAGTTACTGTAGATACCCTAGGGATAACAATCTTCAGTTCACTTAAGTATACGCAAGCCAACTTACAGCTAGATGTAAAATGCCTCATGCTCCAGGCTCTTGTACATTACGAACCACAATTCATTTACACATACAAACAAACACAAACATAGGCACTGAAATAACATATATATATATATATATATACTCAGTTATAAGGTGGTCAACCAGATAATCCACATACTGGTTGCTTATTATTATAATTATTTGCACAAAAGCCCAAAATTTTTAGAAATTCTTGTAAAAACACTCAAATCGCTGAGACTACCTCCCATGGGTCCTTAAACTCCAATTTGAAACTGCTGCATTAATTCCATTGTTTACAGAGCAAGTGCAGGAGGAGGAAGGGGTCAAAGCAGTGGCAGCGCTGACAAAACATCAACGAAGAGAAGAGGTCAAAGTCAAAGGCCTAGAGATCAGGGTGCAGATGACAGAAAGGGGCTAAAGAGCCGGGGGTAACATTTCAGGGGCAGGCAGTGTTGGGTAAAAGGTCTAGGTGAGGAGACAGCTATGGGAACTGGTTTAGCTGGGATCTGTTCCCAAAGCAGAGCCTGAGATAAAAGCATGTGTGCTAGCAGCTCACTCGGAAGGTGACCTGGGAACCAGAGAGGTGCTGAAGAGAGCAAGCCAAGAAGAGAAAAGGCCGGGGCGCTTTAGCTACCACAGTGGGTGCCTGGGGGCTTGGTCTTACTGAGAAGTTCTGAGAAGTGTATACAGTTCACCCCCTGAGAATCCATAGGTTCCATTGGCGGATTCAACCAATGACAGATGGAAAAAAAATTTTTTTTAATTCCAAAAAGTTCCAAAAAGCAAAACTTGAATGTGCCCTGCACAGGCAACTATTTACATAGTATTTACATTTTATTAGGTATTATAAGTCATCTAGAGGTGATTTAAAGCATATGTGAGGAAGTGCATAGGTTACATGCAAATACTACACCATCGTATAGAAGAGACCCGAGCCTCTGTGGATTTGGTCGGGGGTGGGGCAGACGGGGCGTGTCCTGGAACCAGTCCCCCTAGAATACCAGGGACAACTGCAGAAAGTGTGTCCAGAGGAGGACCACCGTGAAGACACACGTCTGTCAGCTCGAGTCCCCACAGGGAGAAGTTTGCCCCAAGGGTGTGAACTGCACCACACTTCCAAGAACAACAGTGTAGCAGCCCAGAAGGCTGCTGCCAGCTTCTCATCCTAGGGACAGACAGGGCTTGCTGGAGAAGCCCCAGGGGTTGAAAAGACAGAAGCACCTGAGGCAAGATGCAGTCAGCCAGAGTGAGTCACAGAACCGCTCTGAGCAGCAGCGGCCGGACCCAGAGGCGGCCAGGAGGAAGTGAGGAGGACAGAAGAGGTTCCTAGTCCAGCGCTCAAAGCCACGGGAGTTGAAAGAGCAAGTGTTAGACCAGAATGTGAGAAGTATCACCTGCATGAACTCCTGAGAGCCTCAATGATGGCAAGAACTGGGGAGGGGATTTAAGCCGGGTGATTCACATACAGACATATACATATATTAAGACAAGCACAAACAACCTCTGTTTAAAAGATTTAGTATTTAAGATGTATGTAACTCTTACCCATCTACTACAGATGTGTAGTAAGGCTGACCTGCCTTATGAACTGTCATCTTGTATAAGTCAATTCTCCATGCCCTCTGTACCTAGCACAGTATCTTAATATTTAATAAATAAAGAATCTAAAGATAACTGCAGATATTCTGAGGTTAAAAAAAAAAAAAAAAAGTAAGCTTAACGAGGGCAAGCAGAGTGCTGTGCCCAGCACCGTTCGCTACGGCGTAGCAGAGTTCAGAGTGTGGACCGTGGGGCCAGATGCCTGGACTGAAACCTCTGATCAACCCCTGACGAGGTAGGTGACACTGGAGAGTTATTTAATCTATGCCGCGGTTTCTTCATCTTTAAAATGGGCAAGGTAGTTCCTACCTTATAGGGGTTATGTGAAGTTTAAATGAGTTGTAAATATAAAGCATTTAAAACAGCATCTGGCACATTGTAAGCACTACCTAGATGGTACGTGTTATCATTATTACTACACATTACAGCTGGAGCTCAACAACTTGATTCAATAAAGAAGTAACTATGTTTCAAAAAGGAACAAAATTGGGTCATTTGTAGAGACATGGATGGACCTAGAGACTGTCATACAGAGTGAAGTAAGTCAGAAAGAGAAAAACAAAGAGCGTATATTAATGCACATATGTAGAATCTAGAAAAATGGTACAGATGAACCTGTGTGCAAGGCAGAAACAGACACACAGACGTAGAGAACAAACGTGTGGACACCAAGTGGGGAAAGGGGGGGTGGGATGGATTGGGAGATTGGGATTGACATATATACACTAATATGTATAAAATAGATAACTAACAGGAACCTGCTGTACAGCGCAGGGAACTCCACTTCGCTGTACAGTAGAAACTAACACAACACTGTAAAACAGCTATACTCCAATTAAAAAAAAAAAAAAAAGTAACCATGTTTGAATGTTTTGCTTTTTTTTCAATCATAATTATAACCAAAAACTCTGAATTGACCCATGTTAGGTGAAACACAAGATATGGAAGAAAGGATAAAGTGTAAGGGTTAGAAAGAACACAACTGCGAACAATAGATGAAGGTTGATTTTTATAGCCACTCAAATATTATTTTGATATGACATCAAAACCTTATATTGTATATAATAAGATTTAATCAGATGCTAATTATTATATTAATTAGATACTAATTATTATGTTAAGTATAATTAGATAATTATTTTAGGTTCCACATTTAAGTAGGATTATTCTACTTTCTAACAATTATATTTAGAACAAATTGCATGTAAAACAATAAAAGCAGAAAAACCTCAGTGCTCTTTATTACTACATTAGATAAAGCACAGATATTTCTGAATGTTAGTATCACGAATCACCTTAAAAAAAGATCAGGGTGGAGGATAACATACCTAATACAAATAGAAATAGGGAAGAATGACTTGAGGCTTCTTCTGTCATGGGGAAGCAAATCTAGGAGAGGCTAAAAGAAAGAAGGAAACTGCCCTGAAAAGATATAGGAGAAACTTGGATCAGAAGCTTGTACCAGTTTGGTTCACTGAGGGACTGCTGCCCGCTGAGGACTACTTAAACAGGAGATCTGCTCATTCAGAAGAGGCCGGACGAGGCGCACCAGGCGCAGACAAGAGTAATACAGTAACTGAGGTTTTGATGATTTAAGGTAATTTGTAACAGAAAGTTATCTTACTTTTATTCCGCCACCTTCAAATGACTATAATGATGACAATAATAAAAATAATAACAGCTAACTATCTTCTCTAAGTAGCTCTACAAGGTTGGGAATGATATTACCTTTGTTTTATAGATGAGGAAACCAAACCACAGAGAGGTTAAATAACTTCTCCAAAGTTGCACAGGTAGAACTGAAACCAGACCATCTGAATTCTGAAGCTATGACCTGACTTTGGGCTCCATTAAACTACAATTTTTTGAAGGCCTACTCAGTCACTATTTTAAAGATAAAAGAACATCCTTCTACTGTTAGAACTGACTCAGAGCACAGAACTGGAAAGGACTTAAAATGTCCTGTGAGTTTATTTCTTAGTCCTTCAAAGTGACTGGAGGCCAACAAAAGTATTTTAATTGTCAAATTTCATGAGTATACCCACAAGTTATGGTCTCATTCCTACAAAAGCATTTCATCCTAATATCATTTCTTACTATGCTTAATTTTATCTAAAGGGTCATAATTCATCCCTTGAACAGTAAATAATGTTAAACACCTCCCCGAAACAATCTCCTTTTAGTGGTTAACAACCTCAAATATGTGCAATTGTTCCCCTTGTCAAAAACTGTACATAATTATTTTTATCTCCACTGTAAGCTCATCTTTATTCACCAAGGTTAAATGTGGTTTTATGAGCTGTTCAAACTTTTAAATACACACTTATTACCCATTAATGTTTTTAACAATGTGACAAATCACTCATTTGGCATTTCTTTTTACATTTGCAGATAAAATCTTCAGAAATTTTATAAGTACTTTATTTGTAGAAATTAAACAATTACACTTGAGAGAAAAATTACTTTTAAAAAAATGTGGTGAGTTACATTTACTTCAAGTTTTAAAATTAGGTGCCCAGAAGCCAACTATGCCCAAAAGGTCATAGTACAAAAGGAAGTCATCCATAAAAGATTTATTCCTACAAAATCTTTGCACAAGAACACATTTTTATTCAATACAACTAATTAAATTCAAGTCAATAAATACCTATTGCATAGCTACCATGTACCAGACACACAGATGACAAAGCTGGGAACCCAGGAGTATTCGAAAGCCCAAGCTTTCAATATAAGTAGGTTTCTAATAAGAAAGGTTAAGGGTTCTCACCAGTCAAATACTCTCTTCCAGAGAACAGAATATGCTTCCTTTTTTATATCCTAACATTTTAAATCCTTTCACCTTACTGGTGAAAAAGATTCAGATACCTATACTGAGATATATTATAAGCCTCTCCTAAAAATATAATAAGGTTGGATTCATCTCAAGTCTGTACCACCATCACTATTTTCTGTATCTGCTTTTAAAAGGAAGAAAATAAATAGTCCAATAATAGATTAATATCTACAAATCAACACAGTCTAGAAAAGGAACACGGAGCCAAGCTGAAAGCCTCAGGGAATTACCGTGCAGTTCATTCTGCTTCTCCCCACACAGAGCAAGCAGATGGGAGAATGTAAACGGAAGGAACTCTGAGAGCCTGCTCTTCTCTGTGCCATCAAATTTGAGAGTGAGAGCTTGGGGATGAATTCCTCCAGGGCAAGAGCACCTTTTCCCCTTGCAGGAAGAACAATTAAAACTAAACATTTTCCCCCTCTCTCTGGCAGGAAGAGGTGCGTGGTAGTGACCATGGAGGTGCTTATGGCCCAAGTAATAAGCTAGAATTAGTGATTAACAAAACTTAGCAGAAAAGATGAAAGGGGGAAAAGAGAGGGAACAGGAAAGAGAGGAGGTTGAGTACTCCAAGGCAAAGACACAACACCCCCTTTGAAGTCCTTTTCCACCCACTGTGGTCGATAAATAGTAGTCTGAAGTAGAAAACTTTCTAAAATTCACTACTCCCACCCAGAAGAAAAAAAAGCTTTTTTTGAGCACTGACCCCTTCTTGCCCAAAGGTAGTAACAGCCTGAGTTGAGTTCCAACAACAAAGGTTCAACTGCTCCAAAGCTACAGGCTTACAAAAAAATTTGCAACCTGAGAACAGGGCTAATATTTTAATTACAGAGTAACGGACAGAACAAAATTCATCATTAGTGACTACTCTACCCACCTTCTCCAGGAAAACGAGAACATGAAAGATCAATCATCACCACCCACCACACACTGCAACGGAAAGATAAAGAATGGACATACTTCTAGTGGGCAAATAAAAAGCCTCAAAGATAAAGAAGCTGGAAGTGGGGAGAAATAAGGGCACGGAACTGAACATCTAAGAAAAACTTCTACAGCAGAAAAAGTGGAAAGAAAATGAAGAATCTTCTCTGAAAAAAAAGGAGAATGAACTCATTATGCTCTTCAAGGAATTTAGAAAATCTCAAATAGATTTAATAGCAATCAGAACAGTAAAACCACAAAACTAGAGGAAAAGTATAAATTTAAGTTGAAATCCTCTATAGAACTCAGACACATGAGGAACAGAATCAACATGACAGGAAGAGCAGGCTTGACCACAGGGAATTCAAAATAAGTCAAGGCAATCAGAAACATTATGATACAGCTAATAGTGATCCAATAAGTAGATAACTGGTATACCACCACCACCACCTCCCCTATCAAAAAGGTTATAGCCTTTACATGAGGCCAAAAAAAAAATGAATTAAGCATTAAATTCCAAAAACTGGTGAAGGGGCACAAAATAAACTCAAAGACTGCAAAAGGACTTAAAATACAAGCAAAAAATAAACAGTTTAAACAAAGCTATTAAGGCGTAATATTAAGGGCTGATCCAAAATGAGCATGAAAAGTTGCCTGAACTTAATTCTTCCGAGATCCTCCTTCCACTCAACAGATATTACTCAGCAATTGATACATTTCAAACCAGACTAGTGAGCTGTTCCTTCTTTACACTTGGCTATGTCTATAGATTTTGCCTTTCCCTGTGAAGGGAAAAGAAGCATAAGTTAGCAACTGCTTTGGTTGAGAAATTTTACTTTGGGGCAAGTTTACAAAGGTAACTATGAATGGAGCTAGCAAAAAAAAGTTTACCATCTTAATTAATGGTATCAAAAAGCACTTAAAAGCAAGATTTGTTCCACATAATTTCAATTAAGGAGAATTGTAAGTTATGTTTCCTTGTGTAATTTTATCTACTTTTTAGGTAGGTCACTCCAAAATTCTTACTTGATCCAAACTTTAATAAATTTTGACCATATCTTTTGTCACATCTCTTCTCTGCCCTGTACTGGATTGAAACAAACATAGTGCTGAATATATTTTAAATACATACATATATATATATATAGAGAGAGAGAGAGAGAGAGAGAGAAAATGTTTTAAAGCCTAACTAAATATAGGTAGAAATCAATTAATTTCTCACTTTCCTCAGCACTAAGATGGGAATAATGTCTACCTCAGAACTACTGCAAGGATGAAATATTACCATGAATGTAACACAAATATCTTTACAGTGACCTACAGATTACAGCTTACTTGATTACTGCTTCAACTTATTCACTGACTTCTAAACGTAAGAACCTGAGTGACTACATAATTAATGGTTCGAAATCCTTTTAAACCATGCTTCTTTAGTAAGCACAAATCCACTCCCTATTGTGTTCCTGTTGTGCTTTCCTAAAATAACATAATACTAAATGCAACTTTTAAAACTACAATCTCTACCTCCAACAATCAGATATGACCCACCATCACGCCTTCTAAGAAGCAAAAAAATTACTATCTGAAATAAATAATGAACTATAAAATATTGGAGAAGTAATTACTCCTAATTTCACAAAGACTATGAAAGCTTAAGTTATTTACAGATTCCTTCAATAAACATTTATACAGGGAAATGTGACCTCCATACATCAAATGGTACACAATTTTTCATGCAAATGCTTTCCTCATCACTCCACTGAAACTACATTCCCTACAACAAAATAAAATATTAATTTTTCTTCTACCTTTCTGAAATTTTTTTGGCCTTCATTGGCTCTTAATCTCTTCACCAACCACCATAAGCGAATTAACTACTCCTTTTTTTGTCCCAAAAGATATTCTTGATAGTGTCTAGCGCAGTAAATGACAAACCTTCAGTGACGCTCAATAACACAGTGTTGTTTTAATTCAAATTTCTATTATAACTAACTGTAATCATGTCTGTGAACCACACCAGACTAGAGCTGGAGGGCAAGAATCCAGGCCTTCATTTTATACAGCCTTCATTTTATGTATATATATTTATACTATAAATGCATATATACTTATATATGTATGATTATATATCAAAGCAGTCAAACAATATTTATTTGCTAAATTAGACTGTATTCTCCCTTCTAACTATACCGTCTTTTGTCTTTTCCTCAAAATCTATTACAGAATATTACCTGGTACAGTACCTTGTGTAAAACATTCCGTGGTATTTGCTATGTTTCCCTAGATTGAACACAACTTGTCCCAACTAGATAGTATCCTCAACAGAAAGGTGCACGTCAACTTCTTGATCTACATCCACTCAGCACTGCACTGCTCAGGGAAGTGGCACTCAGTACACTGACGGATTAAAATGTCATGGACGGGACTTCCCTGATGGCACAGTGGTTAAGAATCCATCTGCCAATGCAGGGGACACGGGTTCAAGCCCTGGTCTGGGAAGATCCCACATGCAATGCAGCAACTAAGCCCGTGCGCCACAACTACTGAGCCTGCACTCTAGAGCCCGTGAGCCACAACTACTGAGCCCGTGCTCCGCAACAAGAGAAGCCACCACGGTGAGAAGCCCGCGCACTGTAACGAAGAGTAGCCCTAGCTCGCTGCAACTAGGGAAAGCCTGCACGCAGCAACGAAGACCCAACGCAGCCAAAAATAAATAAATTTATTTTAAAAAAAAAAAAAAAGGCATGGACAACAGAGCTCCATCCGGACCAGAGAGCTAACAGTAACCCACTTGGCTCGCCAGCACTGGCAGCCTTCTCAAAGCCACGACTTGGCACAGCACCTATCCTCTGGGGTGAGGGCAGGAGAGGATGGCTGCTCACGGGAGAGGGAAGACCTGCACTCCGCAGGGCCAGGTCATGTGACAGCTGGCCTTCAGCTCTTCGGTGACGGAGAGAGAGAAACCAAAAGACCACTTTATGGTGCAGATGCAGAAACCAAAGCCCTTTCCAGGTGAGGTGTTCCAACAATTGTCCCAGAGAAGTTCAGGCCCAGCCTGCCCAAAACCCAAGTTCCCCAATCAAGAAGCCTTTGCTACATCCAACTGCTTACCTAATTATGCTTCTCTCTTCACCTCAAACATGCCCATCACAGGAAATCCCTGAAAATATCCAGGTCACTCACTTAGCTATCATAGGAAGGAATCAGAAATTCAAACAAATTGGGGAAGAAAAATGCTTTTCTAGATTCCTTTTCCTCCACCCGGCCCATGACTGTGAAAGTGTTCCCAGGGCCTCTCCGCGGCCCCTTTTCACTCTACACGCTCTCCAGTATTTTCATCTGCAGCCTAGAGCGTCAACTAGTACTTACAGACTAGGAATTCCCCAATCTCAGTCTCCCAGCCCGACTGCTGGTTTTAAGCTCGCAATGGGCATATTCCACTACACCCCAGCTGTCTCAGTAGGATGAGTTCAGCACTCCCCTCCCTCCAGGCGACCAGCACCACCCCCTGCTGGTCACGCTGCCTGCCTCGGCCGAGCGCACCTCTTAAGCAGAGACGTAGGCCACTTCAGTTCCTTTCTCCTCTCTTACCTCAGACACCAGGTCTGACCCGTCCTCCCTCCGAAATAAGTAGTCCTCGTAGCCCCACCCAAGGCATCCCCACACCAAGGATCTCCAAAGCTTTTTAATACTCACCTTTATTATTAAAAAAAAAAACCCTGAGCATACATGTACTCCAAAATATGTATTTACTTATAAATTAAAATACATGTACTTCTACAGCAATACACTAGACATTATAAACCATAATAAAAATTTAAACTTTAAAATATGAGATTAAAAATATATATAAAATTAAGTCTGATATTTTCTTCCTACACTCCAGTGAGTTATTTTATACATCCCTGGGGTCCAGGAAACTGTACTTTGGAGACTGTTTACTGAGATTAGTCCTATAATTGTGTGTTTACACATGTATGTACTATGTATATTTGAAGCAGTTTTTCACTCACATACACACATTTCATGATGAGATGATATACACATGCTTTAGCATACTGCTAAATATAGCTAACCTTAACCTTATCTTCCAAAGCCACAAACCGAAAACAAAGCTTAGAGGTTTTTTTAAAAAATTATTTTATAAATAAAACTTAACTCTGTAAAAGTCTCATCATTAGCCATCTTTAAAAAGATGAGAAATTTACAAAGTATAGTTTAGCTCCTTTTGCGTACAGCTCCTGAACAAGAGATACCACATTTTTTTCACCCATCTACTGACATATTCGAAGGCTGCTAATGTTCTGGGGGTTTCATGGACTGCATCTCCTGTAACCTAGATACATACAATTTTTTCAGTTTTCTACAGCTATAGATACTGCTATCATTTCAGGGTTCTGAAGACTAATGTACTCTTCCCTACTAATACTCCTATAAGCCCACCCTCCGGACCCCGACTCCCACCTCTGCAATAGCAATATAAAAGGACAAAAATCCCACAACATATAACCAGTCAGAATAGACCTGCTAACACAACAAAAGATATTTACATATTTGCACAATATGATCTTCTAGAATTCTACGGACAACCTGACAGATCCTAACTCTCCATGCAGAGTGGGGAAATCAGTCCACATGAATCCTCTCAGATACTAATTCAGCTTGTTACACGTTCAGAAATGTCAATTCTCAGAACTCCAAAGTTCTGAAACTTTTACCAGTTAGATGTTTCATCTCATCACTCCAGCAGAGTAGTTAAGAACAAACCAGTGCACTTACAAAATGATTTAAAATATATATATTTTCTTCAGATAGAATATTATATTGCCCCCGACGCTGTAAGCCACAATTTATTTGGCAAGAAGCCAAGCAATGAAGCTATTAAGCGGCAAGCATCCCATGAAAACTAGCACCACCTGAAACTGTTAATTTTCACTATTTTATAAAGTAACCAGATGTCCCCAGTTTCTCCAGGATTTAGGGATTTATCGACCCCAATATAGAACTACATGGTCATTCAGTGATGCTAATTTGGGGCAGCTCTTAATTATACTGACCAGAAAGTTGAGGAGAAAGCCACCTAAATCCAGTGATTTTCAATATTGCTGATTCTATACTTTGCACACACAGAATATTGAGAAAATAATCTTAATAGAGAACTTAACATTCTTTTAAAAAGAATCGACATTACAAAAACTTAAAATTTTAGGTCTGTGAAGTCAACATACATGACTTAATTTGGAGTTTCTTTGCTTTCTATTCACAGGAGTAAAGTATTAACCACATCCCGTCTTCTTAACTAGGGAATGAATTTTAGGGTGAGTAAAATGGCTTTCTCCTCAAACGCCTGTAACCAAAATATTGATTTGTTTCATGTGTTTTCTATTTATCAGTTAATCATCTTCAGTCCCTCATTTATTATTAATCAATGAACTAACATTATTTTCAAATAGAACATTTTAGTGGGACTCTTTAAGTAAGCCGTGACCCCGTGGGCCTAGATGTCCACAAATCTAGAATAGGTAACTTGCAACTAAAATCCCTTAATCATTTCTAAAGTGGTCTATTACACAACCTACTGTAAAGGCTGAATGTAGTTTAAGAAAGATGCCTAATCAAAATTCAATTAGCATTTGTTATTTTTGTACAATCAAAACAACAATAAAAAATAATCCAGTAATTCTACCCACCTATTTCTGTGGAACGCAGATCCAAAGAAACCTTACTAATAACATTACCAATCACATGCTGAGACTTTCTAAAAAAATCTTTTTAATACACCAAGAAGGAAAGAAAAAGAGTTAATATTTATTGAGGACCTACTCTAGGTGTCTTCCATTTTACATTTGCTTTTCACTACACCGTACTTTTGCAAAGTTACTTGTGGTTCAAACATCGGTTGCTAGACCCCATGGGTTGTCGTCATACAGCTGGATGACCACCTACGCTCCCTGTGCCTCAGTTTCTTCATTTGTAAAATAGGGATAAAAACGGCACCTACCTCGTTGGACCGGTTCCGGGATTAAATGAGAAAATAAAGGTAAAGTGCGTAGAGCTAAGCTTGGCCCTTACTGTCGTTATTATAACAATTACTAGTTTTATTATTAGTGTAGGTATTTTTCCCATTTTACAGATGGGGAATTGGAACCTTAAAAAGCGTAATTTACTAGCGCTAGGTTTTGACTCAAAAGCACAAATCTGATGAAACAAAAATTGCTCAGGCATTAAATCCTGGCATTCTTAAAAATACAACTTGTTCTGAAGCATTAAGGAACGGCACGAATCAGGCACAGGGCGGGCATTAGCCCTGGACACCGCCGCAGCGTCTACACCCAGCATTAGGGGAAAGGGCCCACAGGACGCGCCGACCCCGCGCCCCGTTTCCCGGCGGCTCAGCGACGCCCCAAACTCAAGACTGGAGCCGAGGGTGAGTGGTCCCCGCGTGGAGGCCCGGCAGCCGGCGGCTCGGGGCAGCCGGGGTCGAGGCCGCTCCCCGGACGCCGGCCTGCGGAGGCCCGTCCGCGCCTAGCCCGCGGGGTCGTGCCCATGGCCGGCGTCCAAGCGGGGGGTCCCGGCCCCGGGCCTCCGCGACCGCGGCTCGGCGGGGCAGCGCCCGGGCAGGCCAGCGCCCTCCGACGCCCCCCGACCGGGAAGGTCCGTGAGCGGGCGCGGCCCGACTTCCTCCCCCGCCCGACGACTGGAATCCGCCCCGAGGCCGCGGCCCCCACGCCTGCCCCGCGGCCCCGGCCCGGCCGCGCGCCGAGCACGCCGCCCGCCCGGGCCCACCTTCTCCCGCGGCGTCCGGCCCCCGCGGTCGTCTCGGCCTGTGCTCCGCGGCTGCCGCTCGGCCTGTCCCCACGGCTGGCTTGGCCTCCCGGGCTCGGGATCGGGCGCGGCGGCGGCGGCTCCGCCTCCTCCTCTCGGGCGGGAGGAGGAGACTCAGCGGCGTGGGGCCGCCTCCCGGCAGGAAACGACCCCCGCGGCACCGCCTCCCAGGCGCGGCGATCCCGCTCCTCAGGCCGCCGCCGCCGCCCTCTCCCTCCGGAAGCGCATTCCTCCCGGGCCGCGTCAGCCGCGCCCGTTGGGGGAGGGGCGGTGCGGGACCGGGGGAGGGGCGGGGGCGGGGGCCCCCCCCGGGACAAAGGAGCGGCCGGGTCGGGCGACAGACTCCGCCGCGGCCTTCGCGGTGCCTCAGTTTCCTCTGCTGCCGGGAGAGGGAGGGTTTGCGGGGCCCTGCGCACCTTAATATCCTCCCGTGAGGGAATTCCGGAGCCTCCTTCTCGGCCTGTCTTAGGTGCTGCTTCCCCAAAGCCGCACGTGTGTCCGGCCCGCGGTCCGTCCGGCTGGCCCAGGACTGCCCGGCTTTGAACCCTGGAAGCCCTGCCTCCGGGGAGCGGCCTCAGTCCCCGACAAACCGAGACACTTAGTCACTCACCTTGCAAGGCTTCGTGGGACCAAAAACGTTTCCCTTTGGGAAGGGAAGTGGCTAAAGCCGGTATTATTTTTCTGGCGTGAGGATTTGCTTGACTTATGTCTTTGAGAAAGGGGAAGACTCGGGGAGGAGGTGGGTGCCAGGAAAGATGGAGATGAGGAAGGTTTTAGAGAAAAACTGGTGAGTTGGGGAGCAGCTTTTGTTAGGTTAATCGGGAGCTCCATTTATGGGGAACAGGGATGAGAGGGAAAAGTTTCATCCTCGATACGGTTTCTGTTCATCCTCACTTTTCTGAGTAGGTGGACAGGGGGCTGGAGAAGGCACATTGAAGAGAAGTGAAACATTTCACTATGAGCATGGCTGGGCGCATTTTGATAAGAGGATTGAAACTTGTGCCAACCGGCATCATACTGAAACCCGGTAACTCAGAATATGCTGCTGGCAGGCTGCCATTCTGTTAGCAGAAAATGTGTGTTGCCACGTGGTGAGCTGTAGCACCCTGTTGGGCACAGAACTTGAATTATTAGATTTGTGAAACTGGTGTTTCATTTGGGGGAGATTAGAAGCCGCGATGCCCATTTGGCTGCCAATCTTAAATAAGAGAAAACAAAACAATCCCATCTATGGAAATTTTGCCCGTTGCTCACCAGCAAAATCGAATCTGTTGGTTAGATAATCTCTGGAAACCTCTAAAGAAATGAGAATGATTTTTCCCACTTAATGGACGACCAAACCTAAGAGACTAAATGATGTTTCCTTATTTGTGGAATCTAAAAAAGGATACAGATGAAGTTACAAAACAGGAACAGACTCACAGACATAGAAAACAATCCCATGGTTACCAAAGGGGAATGGGGGTAGGATAAATTAGGAGTTTGGGATGAACATATACACACTACTATATATAAAACATAAACAACAAGGACCTACTGTATAGCACAGGGAACTATATTCAATAACTTATAAGAACGTATAATGGAAAAGAATCTGAAAATATGTATATAATATATATCATAAATATTATACATATAACCGAATCATTTTTCTGTACACCTGAAACACAACATTGTAGATCAACTATACTTTAAAAAAATAAACAAATAAATAATGTTTCTATATTAATAACCCAGTGGTGCGGCTGCCATCAGACCTCAACATTCTTGAATTTAAAGATACTGGTTGTACCACTTCAAAATGGATCAGAACTGGCCTGGTCTCAACATAGATTACAGTTCTAAAGGTAAAGCGTAATTTATCCATGCTTGATTTGCACTACATTTCCCAGTACTTTCATCCCTATGTGATTTGCCACAAGAACATTATGAGGTTCACATTTGCACAACACTAAGCTAAATTAGTTCAAAGGCAGTGTAATCATCTTTTTAATCCCAGTGTCAAACACTGTTACAGGTCACACAATAGGGACTCAGCTAATATTTGATAAATGAATAAATGGGTCCTTTTGCTCCCCTGGGACCACATCAGAACATTTGGCTAAACTGAAGTGTGAGCAGCAATTTATGTACAGAAGTCATGAGCTTTGAGGAAACAAGAAATTAAAGAAACATGTCAGGAATATGACTCCACTTGTTTTTAATCACATGATTATGGAATACAGAATTGGGAGTGGGAGTGAGTCAATGTTGACTCAGGAGTGGAATGCTGTCTTTCTCTTGTAGTTTGAACACTTTTGGGACTCAGCCTGTCAAACATTATCCTGTCCAGTAAGCCACAAATCATCCCATGATAACTTGAAGCCTTTTCGATCTTTTGAGAGTGGGAAAGCCTCTAACCAGTGTAACATTTTACAGGCAAATATTTTAGTACACATTCATTTATAAATGATTTTCCAATTGCAATAATCATATCACTTGGGCAAGACTCCATGGAGTTAGAGCAAAGGTGAATACCTGCGTTGTGAGAATAGGAGTATGCCCAAGACAAAAATGTTTTGGTCTTGACCGTTGGCTGGCACGTTATGGCTCAACCCATATCAGATCAGTTTTAAATAAACAGTGTGGGGACTTCCTTGGTGGCACAGTGGTTAAGAATCCACCTGCCAATGCAGGGGACACGGGTTCCAGCCCTGGTCCAGGAAGATCCCACATGCCACGGAGCAACTAAGCCCATGTGCCGCAACTACTGAGCCCCCATGCTGCAACTACTGAAGCCTGCGTGCCTAGAGCCTGTGCTCCGCAACAAGAGAAGCCACCACAATGAGAAGCCTGCACACTGCAACGAACAGTAGCCCCCACTCGCCACAACTAGAGAAAGCCCGTGTGCTGCAGCGAAAACCCAACGCGGCCAAAAATAATAAATAAATAAATTTACTGGGCTTCCCTGGTGGCGCAGTGGTTGAGAATCTGCCTGACAATGCAGGAGACACGGGTTCGAGCCCTGGTCTGGGAAGATCCCACATGCCGCGGAGCGACTAGGCCCGTGCGCCACAACTACTGAGCCTGAGCGTCTGGAGCCTGTGCTCCGCAACAAGAGAGGCCGCGATAGTGAGAGGCCCGGGCACCGCGATGAAGAGTGGCCCCCGCTCGCTGCAACTAGAGAAAGCCCTCGCACAGAAACGAAGACCCAACACAGCCAAATAAATAAATAAATAAATAAATAATAAAGTTCCGAAGCATTAAAATAAATAAATAAATAAATAGATTTATTAAAAAAAAAAAAAGCAGTGTGACTTTGTGTCCCAGTATGCCCAGATAACCCCAGTTTGTCTGTTGCCCAAGCATAATTATTAATAGCACCCCTTTTCATTCTCAAAAGTACATCTTGTTATAGATGATAGATTGTACCATCACCCTATAAATAAGAGTGTCCAGACAACGAGGGAAAAAATAACTAATTTAACAATTCAGAGGGGATGCATAGGGCCACATTGCAAATCAGATCCCAGATTTATAGGTGAAGACCAATTCCAACACTGATCATCAGGAAAAAAATTGTGTGGGGATAAGTGAAATGAATTAGGCAGTTCCTATGTGATAAAGATGCCCTACCAGAAGATTTAATGAAAGAAAACCCTAGAAAGTAGCTTGGCTGATCAACAGACTTGGGTTTTAAATACCATTGTAAAAGTGTGTGATGGCTTCCGGAGCAGATTGATTGCCAGTGGCTAGGTGAGTCTTCAGCTGCTTTTCTAAGAAATGTTTCTAGACAGTGATCTGGATATATTTTTCTCATCTGCCACCTTCTTTAAACATAAAAAAAGAAAAAGATGAGCCCATAATGTTAGAAGGAATAGAAGTCTCCGATAATTCCCTATAATATGTATGTGGATGTGCTTCTCAATCATAAATAACTTCATTCCTTTACCTAAGACACTAAACTCTCCCTATTACAATGTGAATCTGTGTGCCCTGGCTTAAAAAAAGAAATAGCCCTGGGAATTATTAACATTTTGAAAACCAAGGAATGTTGAGACAGTCCTCCAGTTCCTCCTTTTTCTGTCTCCAAGTATACAAATAACATACAAATAATCAAATATTGCAAAGAAACTGGAAGTTCACTTATTGTGCAACTTATTATTTTTGTCCTTCGAGCTTTGACTGAGTGAACGCTGCTCAATACCCTGTTACAACTGCCAGAGGAACCATGAGTTTGCCACAAGGTCATCAGCAACTGTGTATGTACGGTATGTGGCAGTGTACTGGACTAGCCCATCCTGAGGCTTTAGTTAGTGCTTTATTCCTTTGCTTATTTAAAAGTAAGCTGGAAAAGTGTCAGAACAGTCTGCCCTTCTAGCTTAGGGCTAGCCACTGAGTCTTTTCCTTTTCTAGACAGTTCACGGTTGCTGGATTATGGATCTGAATATGGGCCACGTATGAGTAAGGCTGCCTCGACTGTTCAGCTTCCTGTTTTCCATATATAGCGTGCCCATTTTTTTCTTGCTCAGTCCATGGAGTATTGCCTCCACTGGGTGTGAGCACTCCCTGCCAGCTTTCAGAGGCTGAACATTTTTAAGAGCCCAGAGGGAACAGTGTTTTTAGGCAGCTCTTTTCAGACACTGAGTTTCTTCAGCTGGAGAAGGGAATGTGCCTTCCCAAATAAGAATGAAGAATATGCCAAATGTAAGCAGTTGAATAGTGCTGGAGGTATTTTTAGGAACTGGGGTCACTCAGTACAGGAAATGATGGTGCTACCAGCAACTTATGGCTAGAGACTATAAAACAACATTATTTCTCTCCTCGTTTAAATACTTTTGAGTATCTTGAGAAAATTTGGCAATTTGAATTAGGAGCAGCTGGATTTGGGGCCAGATTCATCAGGGAGTGGGACGAGTAGGTTAGCTGAAAGGTGTGTTTGTTTGGTAAGTGATACAGCCCTCCTCCCCCAGATTAACCCCCATAACATTTTAGAGAGAGTTCTTGCCATGTGCCTGTGTATGGGAAACAATGAATCCATGGCCCCCCAAAACTATAGACACAATTTCACTTAAACACATAGATCTGCATTTTTGCAGATAATTCTGGTTTTCATGGGATCTTAATCCCAAAACATTAAAAATCACTATTTTAAACACAGTCCCTTTTATAGACCAGGAGCCTAAACACATTTTTTTGTTGTTGTGGGCTTGGAATCTTGACTTGTGTACTAATGAATCTTATCTAAAACAATTTTTTTAAACATCAGATACACCTCCAAATATTTTGCAATAATAAGATTTTCCCTGCAGTGTTATTTAACCTGTAGGAGGTAGAACAGAGAAAGTACAATCTTCTGTGATCAAACCACATGACTAAAGAGTGCGCCGTTTGTGTTTACTTTTCAAGGTAAAATAAATTTCAAAGAAAAACCAGAACATTTTATTTCAAATTTCCAACTTTACATACTAGGACTTAAATGCCTTCAAATTATATCTAAAAATCACCCTGATTGAAAACTGTTGTAAAGTTTTAATTAGATTGAGAACAATTCTAAATTAATTTTAATTATACTTCCCAAGAATATTTTCCATTTAGTATTAAGAATAACAAGCCCTGTGGCTCTTCTCTTTTAGGATTTCTGCATTGTTGTTGGCTGATGTCATAGGCTTTTCAGTCTATGATCACAAGAATTCCCTATTTATAACTGCTTATGGCTGCCACATGCCTAAAATGTCAGCTAAACTGTTTTTCTCTTACAGTCAGAACACTGGCTGTAGAAATGAAACTCATCAATTAAAATTTCACCAGTAGGGAGAAAATATTTGCAAAAGACATAGCTGATAAAGGACTGTTATCCAAAATATACAGAGAACTCTTAAAACTTAATAAGAAAACAAATAACCTGATTAAAAAATGGGCCAAAGACCTTAACAGACACTTCACCGAAGAAGATATACAGAAGACAAGTAAGCACAGGAAGAGACGCTCTACATCATATGTCATTAGGGAATTTCAAACTAAAACAACAGTGAAATACCACTACACACATACTAGAATGGCCAAAATCTGGAACACTGATACTACAAATGTTGGTGAGGATTTGGAGCAACAGAAACTCTCATTCATTGCTGGTGGGAATGCAGAATGGTGCAGCCACTTTGGAAGACAGTTTGGCAGTTTCTTACAAAATTAAACATACTCCTACCATATGATCTAGCAATCACCCTCCTTGGTATCTACCCAAAGGAGTTGAAAAACTGTCCACACGAAAACCTGCACACGAATGTTTATAATGACTTATTCATAACTGCCAAAACCTGGAAGCAACCAAGATGACCTTCAGTAAGTGAATGGGTAAATAAAGCACGGTACCTCCAGACAATGGGACATTATTCAGTGCTAAAAAGAAACGAGCTGTCAAGCCATGAAAAGACATGGAGGAAACTTAAATGTATGTTACTAAGTGAAAGAAGACAGTTTTTGAAAAGCCTACATCCTGTACAATTCCAACTGTGTGACATTCAGGAAATGGCAAAATTGATTAAATAAATTCTAATACGTCCACGGAATGAAATAATCAACAGCTTTAAAAAAGAATGAGTTAGACCTGAATGCATTGATTATGGAAAGATATTTGATAAATACTATGTGTGCTTAACGAACAAGATGAAGAACACATTGTGCGTAATTCTTTATATGAAGCGGTGTTAGTATTATCCACATTTATAGGCAAGGGAACTGAGACAAGAGAGGTTACTTTGAAAAACGAATAAGTAACAGAACCGAGACTGGTATGCAGGCAGTCTGGCTCGAGGGTCCAGACGTTTATTCACTGCACTTTACCATCTCTGATCTCTTTTGTGATTTTACACAAGAGACACTGTCTGCCCTGTTCCACCTCCACTGCGACTAGTCAGGTAAGTCTGTAATTCTGAAGGTCAGGAATAAAACGTCAATCTCTTTGCACATATAACCCATGTTCTCCAATACCAGCATTTCCAATAATAATAAGGGGACATTTTCATCTCCATCTATGTTACTCCTTGTCTACCTCTTAATTGAAATATATATATAATACATACACATATATTGATATCATATTTTTTTCTCAAGAAGGAAAGGATGACACAAGATTGTCATTGTTATATATCATGCGAACAAGCATACAGGCAATCTCATACAGCTGAGATTGTTGAATCAAATTATTCCAATGTTGGTCAGGTACATATTTTTTGTTAGAGGTCTTATAAGATTCTATCTTTTTTAAGGGCAGTGACTGTATCTGATGTGTTTATATGTCTAACATAGTGCTTTACATATACGATTATATTGCTTCTCTTTCATTGAAAATAAAATCACCACCTGTCTTCTTTGACCTCATCTTAAACCATCTCCCTTTTGCCCACTATACTTTAGCCATATTTCCATGACTTCACCAAGCATGTTCCTATCTTGGAGTTTTTGTGCTTGTCATTCCCTCTACCTGAAATGCTCTTCACATGTTTACTTCCTTCTTGTCAATAAGATTTCAGCTTAACTATCACATCTTTAGAAGGTCTTTCTACCCCCCAACCTAAAGTAGCCTCCCAGACCCTCTCCATCACATTGCCAGAGTTTAATTCTCTGCATGGCACCAGTCACTAGCTGATATTTTTCTATTTATTTTTTCTTTGATAATTTTCTATCTTCTTCCACTAAAGTGCAAACTCCAGAAGAGAAGCTAATTTGTCTGCCTAGCCCAGCTCCCAGAAGTGCCTGGAACAAGTAGAGAGCAAAGAAATAGTCATTGAATGAATGAATAAGTACTTGTTCATTTTTTTTTTTGGCCATGCCGCATGGCATGCAGGATCGTAGTTCCCAGACCAGGGATCAAACCCGTGCCCCCTCCCGTGGAAGCAGGGAGTCTTAACCACTGGACCACCAGGGAATTCCCAGTATCATTCATTGTTTATTTAGCAACTAGTATGATGATTATTTCAATACCATGGAATATTACAAAGTAACATTAAAATAACATTTTTGAAAGCAATTGCTTACTGCAGCTTTCATTCTAAATCTTGCTATTAAAAATATTCCATTTAATTCATGGTAAAAACACTCAACAAAATAGGGATAGAAGGAAACTACCTCGAGATAATAAAGACCATATGTGAAAATCCCACAGCTAACATCATTCTCAATTGTGAAAGGCTGAGAGTTTTTCCTCTAAGATCACAAGATCTCACAAGATATGGATGCTCATTTTCACCACTTCTATTCAACATAGTACTGGAAATCCTAGACAGAGCAATTAGGCAAGAAAAAGAAACAAAAGGCATCCAAATTGGAAAGGAAAACTGAAATTATGTCTGTTTTTAGAGGACACGATCTAATTTGTAGACAACCCTAAAGATTATACACACACACACACACACGCACAACTGTTAGTTCTTTTCAGCAAAGTTGTAGGATATAAAATCAATACACAAAAATTTGTTGTGCTTGTATACACTAATAATGAACAATTCAAAAAGGAAATTAAGAAATCAATTCAATTTACAATAGCATCAAAAAGAATAAAATACTTAGGAGTAACCTTAACCACGAAGGTACATTGAAAACTATAAAACGTTGCTGAAAGAAATTAAGAAGAAACAAATAAATGGAGAAACATCTCATGTTCATGGACTGGAAGACTTAATATTGTTAACGTATCAGTATTACCCAAAGTGATCTGTAGATTCAGTGCAACCCCTATCAAAATCCCAATGACTTTTTTTTTTTAGAAATAATTATCCTAAATTCATATTGAATCTCAAAGGACCCTGAATAGCCAAAATAGTCTTAAAAAAGAACAAATTTGGAGGTCTCATAACTTCCTGATTTTAAAACTTATCAGAAGACTGCAGTCATCAAAGCAGTGTGGTA
Organism: Balaenoptera borealis; assembly: GCF_965194805.1. Lineage (NCBI taxonomy): Eukaryota > Metazoa > Chordata > Mammalia > Artiodactyla > Balaenopteridae > Balaenoptera > Balaenoptera borealis. The sequence continues at coordinate 168,331,693 of NC_138866.1, read as the reverse complement.
CTGGCATAAAGATGGACATATAGACAAATGGAAAAGAATAGAGAGCCCATAAATCTTCACATATGTGCTCAAATGATTTTTAACAAGGGTGCCAAGACTATTTCGATGGGGAAAGAACAATTTCTTCAACAAATAGTATTGGGAAAACTGGATAGCCACATGCAAAAGTTGGATCCTTACCTTTTACCATATAAAAAATTAACTCACAGGGCTTCCCTGGTGGCACAGTGGTTAAGAATCTGCCTGCCAATGCAGAGGACATGGGTTTGAGCCCCTGGTCCGGGAGGATCCCACATGCCACGGAGCAACTAAGCCTGTGTGCCACAACTGCTGAGCCTGCGCTCTAGAGCCTGTGAGCCGCAGCTGCTGAGCCCGTGTGCCACAACTTCTGAAGCCTGCGTGCCTAGAGCCCACACTCCACAACAAGAGAAGCCACTGCAATGAGAAGCCCGTGCACTGCAACCAATGCAGAAGACCCAATGTAGCCAAAAAAAAAAAAAAACCTCACAATATATCAAAGACTGAAACATAAGACCCAAAACTATAAAATTCTTAGAAGAAAACATAGGAGAAAAGCTTCATGACATTGGATTTGGCAACAACTTTTTAGATGTGACAACAAAAACACAGGCAACAAAAGTAAAAATAGACAAATTGGACTACATCAATATTAAAAGCTTCTGTGTATCAAAGGATACAATGAACAGAATATAAAGGCAACCTACGGGATGGGAGAAAATATTTGCAAATCATATATCTGATAAGGGGGTAATATCCAGAATATATAAAGAACTTCAACTCAACAACAAAAAAACAAACAACGCAATAAAAAATGGGCAAAGGACTTGAACAGACATTTCTCCAGAGAAGATGTACAAATGGCCAATAAGCATATAAAATGATACTCAACATTACTAATCATTAGGGAAATGCAAATCAAAACAACGATGAGATACCACTTTAAACCCATTAGAATGGCTACTATAGAAAAAAGTAATACAAAGTACAGGCTGAGGATGTGGAGAAACTGGAAGCTTTGTGACTACTGACAGGGATGTAAAATGGTGCAGCTGCTGTGGAAAAAGTATGGTGGTTTTTTAAAAAAAATGAAAATAGAATTACCATATGATCCAGCAATTCTACTTCTGGGTACATACCTTAGAGAACTGAAAGCGAGGTCACCAAAAGATATTTGTACATCCATGTTCACAGCAGCATTATTCACAATAGTCAAGTGGTGGAAGCAATCCAAATGTCTATCCATGGATGAACAGATTAACAAAACACAGTATATACATACAATGGGAATATTACTCAGTCTTTAAAAGGAAGAGAATTCTGACACATGCTACAATATGGATGAGCCTGAGGACATCAAGCTAAGTGAAATAAGGCAGTCAAAAAAGACAAATATTGTATGATTCCACTTATATGAGGTACTTAGAATAGTCAAATTCATAGAGACAGAAAGTGAAGATGTGGTTGCTAGGGATTAGGGGTTGGGAAAATGGAGAGTTGTCAACAACAACAAATGGGTGTAGAGTTTCAGTTCTGCAAGATGAAGAGTATTTTGGAGATTTGTTGTACAACAATGTGAATGTACTTCATACTACTGAACTATACACTTAAAAATAGTGAAGATGGTAAATTTTATGTTTTGTGTTTCACACAATTTTAAAAAATGCATATTTCCTAGCTCACACACTGAAAAGACTTAGAAACAAATGGTAGCCTAGAAGCAGTGATCACCCTTAGTGTCGAAATTGTGGTCTATTGGAAATTCCCCACCTGTTAGGTGCTTGGAAAATGATTGATTCCAAACTTGAAACAGGAAATGTACAAGATGGATTGAGACTCTGTGTGTGTGTGTGTGTGTGTGTGTGTGTACATGTGTGCCTGAAACCAAGAAAACTATCAGGATTAATTGGATCATATCAAAGGACATAGGAACCAGAGATGGGTTGAAAAGAGATGGGACATTTTGAGCATTGAAGAGAAAAAATGACTGCAATTGATTTAAACACATTGAATATATAAAAATTCATGAGTTCATTATTTTTTTTCATTTATTTTGTAACTGAAAGTTTGTACCTCTTAGCCTCTCTCCCCTACGTCTCTCCTTCCCCCACTCCCTCCCCTCTGGCAACCACTTGTTTGTTCTCTGTATCTATGACTCCATTTTTGTTTTGCTATGTTTGTTCATTTGTTTTGTTTTGTGTAGATTCCACATATAAATGAAATCATACAGTATTTGTCTTTCTCTGTCTGACTTATTTCCCTTAGCATAACACCCTCCAGGTCCATCCGTGTTGTCAAAAATGGCAAGATTTCATTCTTTTTTGTGATTGAATAGTATTCAATTGCATATATACACCACATCTTCTTTATCTATTCATCTATTGGTGGTCACTTAGGTTGCTTCCATATTTTGGATATTGTAAATAATGCTGCAATGAACATAGGGGTGCATATATCTTAATGTTTTCATTTTCTTTGAATAATTACCCAGGAGTGGAATTGTTGGATCATATGGTAGTTCTAGTTTTAACTTTTTGAAGAATCACCATACTGTTTTCCACAGTGGCTGCATCAATTTACATTCCCACCAACAGTGCGTGAGGGTTCCCTTTTCTCCGCATCCTCCCCAACACTTGTTATTTGTTGTCTTTTTGATAACACCCATTCTGACGGTGTGAGGTGATATCTCATTGTGGTTTTGATTTGCATTTCCCTTATATTAGTGATGTTGAGCATCTGTTCATGTGTCTGTTCCCATCTGTTTATCTTCTTTGGAAAAATGTCTATTCAAGTCCTTTACCCATTTTTAAATCAGATTCTTTGGTTTTTTGATGTTGAATTGTATCAGTTCTTAATATATTTTGGATATTAACCGTTATCAGGTATATCACTTGCAAATATCTTCTCCCATTCAGTAGACCGCCTTTTCATTTTGTTGATAATTTCCTTCACTGTGCAAAAGTTTTTTAGTTTAATGTAGTCTCATTTCTTTTTTTTTGCTTTTGTTTCCCTTGCTGGAAGAGACATATCCAAAAAAATGTTGCTAAGACATGTCAAAGAGCATACTGCCTGTATTTTCCTCTAAAAGTTTTATGGTTTCAGGTCTTACATTTAAGTCTTTAATCTGTCTTGAATTTATTTTTGTGCATGGTGTGAGAAAGTAGTACAGTTTGATACTTCTGCAGGTAGCTGTCCAGTTTTCCCAACACCATTTATTGAAGAGGCTGTATTTCCCCCATTGTATATTCTTGCCTCATTTGTAATAGACTGATTACCCATATAAGTGTGGGTTAATTTCTGGGCTCACTATTCTGTTCCATTGATCTTTGTGCCTGTTTCTGTGCCCGTATCATACTGTTTTGATTACTGTAGCCCTGTAATATACTTTGAAATCAGGGAGCATGGTACCTCCAGTTTTGTTCTTCTTTCTTAATATTGTTTTGGCTATTCAGAGTCTTTTGTGTTTCCATACAAATTTCTTCTTATCCTATGAAAAATGCCATTGGTATTTTCATAGGGGTTGCATTGAATCTGTTTGGGTAGTATAGTCATGTTAACAATATTAATTATTTCAATCCATGAGCATGGTATATCTTTTCATCTGTTTGTATTGCCTTCAATTTCTTTAATCAGTGTTTTATAGTTTTCTGAGTACAGGTCTTTTACCTCCTTAGTTAGATTTATTACTAGGTATTTAATTCTTTTTTTGTTGCATTTGTAATGAGTTCATTTTTAAGAAAGAAGAAACAGAAATGGTTAAAAAGTGAACAAACAAAAATTTAAAAACAACAACAACGAAAGAAAACCCTCTTTGGTCACCATTGGAGGTGGCCAGAGTACTAACTTCTTACTCTGGAAACTGGTAATTAGAACAAAAGAATTAAGCATTTATCCTGCCTTTCTTGTTTGAATTGATTGGCAAAGTATCTATATTAGTGTATTTGATTAAGCAAAGCTCTTCTTTACAGAAGAACGACAGCCATCAATAACAACTATAGAAGTAATGATAAAAGTGAAAAAAATACTATTTGGCAATCTCTATTGCAATAACTGATTCTTCTAAAAGCTATTCGGTAAAGTTTGGCAGAGGGCTGCACAAGAGAAGGATTGGACTTCTCCCACCTGAACTCAGGTCATCTAAGCATTACTAAAAGTCTGTCAACCAGACAGGTGCTTCTTAACGTGATACATTATGTAGTACAAAGCACCACCTGTGGAATAGTTGTGCAGAAAAAAATCAGAATCTAATCAGGTATTTAGATCTTACTTTACATTAGTAGGAAATACAGGGGGTAGAGGAACAATTTAAATGACACCACAAGAAAACATCAAATAACTCCAGAATATGGGATACTCTACAGGACTACTGACCTGGTTTTTACAAGTAAAATTCTTGAAAAGAAAACTTGAAGAGGAGAAAGATGTATCATGGTTCATAATATTAGTCTCTGCTTTTGTGTATTTTCATAAATTTTTACGTTATAGGGTTAAAATTATTATGTATTACAAATGCTGCATTTTAAACTATATAGAAATTAAAACATACTCTACAATTTCAACATTTCAACAAATAAAATTCCCTCTATATTTCTGGATTTCCTTCTCATCTTACTCTAACTTTGTGCCTTATACAGATTTGTCCACTGCACTTAATCTTTTCTATTGGTTTTCCTCAAATTGATGGAAACAAGAAAGAGTTTTAATTTTAATTTAATCGGGCTTCCCTGGTGGCTCAGTGGTTAAGAATCCAACTGCCAATGCAGGGGACACGGGTTCGAGCCCTGGTCCAGGAAGATCCCACATGCCGCAGAGCAACTAAGCCCGTGTGCCACAGCTACTGAGCCTGCACCCTAGAGCCTGTGCTCCGCAAGAAGAGAAGCCACCACAGTGAGAAACCCACGCACCACAACGAAGAGTAGCCCCTGCTTGAAGCAACTAGAGAAAGCCGGAGCGCAGCAACAAAGACCCAATGCAGCCAAAAATAAGTAAATAAATAAATATAATTTAATCATAATCAGAGTAAATAAAAATGATAAGGCAATTTTCATACTTTAAACTTGTTAAAATTACACATTTATAAAAATATAAATAGATCTCTTCATGTTCTTTTTTCCCCCAAAACATAAACCTTTAATAACCATAAAAAATTGGAAGCTATTTTTGAAAGTAAGTACCTACTTCAGAATAAATCCCACTTTTCAGGAGAATAAACTCTGATGATTCTAGGAAAAGACTTATTCTTCCAAATACCTTGGCTTTTAGAATGAAGGAAATCTAGTACAGCACCAATTGTACCCTTACGGACATTAAATAATATTTGGTGATTATAATTACACCCTTTTTTAAAAAAAGAGAAGATACTGTGTGGTATATAGATGATGAGGTATGTTCACAACTTACTCCATAATTGTCTTCTAAAATGTTGAATTTCCTTCTTTAAGGAGTGATTCTGAGTCAGTCAGAGATATATAGTCAGTCCTAGGCAGTACAGAGGAGACTCATTTATTGGTACTCTGTGTGGATTGCTGACATTGTGGAAAACAGAATTAGTATCAAAAGCAGATTGGTGTACTGGAAAGTGAGTCAGGGAAAAAAAATAATGAAAACCCCAGAAAGAATAAATGACAACATTAACATAAGGTAATTTACATACACTCAAGATGGAAACCATTTATCTACAGATTTGACAGATGGGTGAACAGTGACAGTGTAGAGCCCCTGACAAATGTCAGTCTGAAAATGGCACGCCTGCAGACTCCACTAGTATAGAAATTGCAGCCAAAGCATCCTATACGAATCAAGAAGATTCCTAGCATAGACAAGTTACCATTAATTTGAATCTAGTCTCTTAGAAATCCCATTCATGCATCTCAAAATCTATTTTCAACAATAATCCTGTATCTTTGATACCACATCAATGTTTTTTCTGCCTCTCGTTATATTTCCACCTCCCTCTCCCACCCTCCCAAGCAGTATTCAGCTGGGGAAGGAGAGGTAAAATAGAAGCTGCTGGTTTCTGCAAAGTTATGGGGATGAATATGCCATTTTGAGAATTTCAGGAGGACCCAAAAGCACTCTGGTGGGCTGTTTCTGAGGCAGAAAAGTCTTTCCTTGCCTACTGCATTTTGCAAAACAGCATGATTTAGTACAAAAGCTTGCACTCTGATGTCAGACAGACCTGGAATCTCATTCTGATTTTTAATACTTCCTCCCTGAGCTTGGCTTTTTCACCTGTTAAATGGAGATGTAGTGACCTTCTTCTTAGGGTTCTTACGGACAATGAAGGAGACGACACAATATATATAATGTAAAAGTTAAATGAAATACTATCTGTGATGAAAATAGTAGTGCTGGTACCTATGTGAACTCCCTTCCTTTAAAACATCTTAGAAGACCACACTTGTGAGCACCTTGGTTCCAGCCTCACCGGCCCCGCTGGGCAGGGGCAACTACCCAGGGGCATTGCTCTGTACCCTCAACACTCAAGAGCTCCTTATTGTCTTTGGCATGTAATTTCCTTAAGGGGCTGGTTAGAGCCTTCCAAGAATGCTGTGTAAAGCACTGATTGCCCCAGAGCAATCGGAAAAGTTCAGAGAGGAGCCACAGGGAAGATTAAAGGACAGAAGGCTAAAACACTAAGGGAAAAAACCAGAGCAAGTAGGATTCTTGAACCAGGAAAAGTAAAGGCTGGGTACTACTGAAAATAGCATTCCAGTGCCACCACGCTATTCAGTAAAGTAGAGCCACTCAACTTTGTTCTCCGTGGCGCTCTGAAAAATGTTAACTCTGCCCTGGTGCACCTGGGGACCCACACCCTACTGACCAAAATGGGCGTGGAAGGAGCAGGGCTTCAAGAGATTAGACTTGAATATAACCAAGAAGCAAAAAAATACGAGAGAGGAGAGAAAAAGAGGAGGAGAAGACAGCATAGCTGGTCAGATGGTAGTCTCTGCAGCTCAGAGCCGGCCTAAGCCGGGCGGGGAATCCGATCCCAGAGCTATCAGAAGTGACTGGTTGGCGTTAGCACTGTAGCATTTACAGTGTTCACTAGTTGCGGCAACTAGAGTAGAAACTAGAGCCACTGGCACCTTTGTTGAGGTGTGATTAGGATTCCTGCAGGCGGGCGTTCAGGACTGAGTCAGCAGCCACAGCTTACCACAGCCTGCAACTTCTCTCTTTATCATTGAAAAGAGTAATTTGAATAAAAGGGGAAAAAAATCTTATATTTGGGTGAAAAAAATATCTCCCATCTCTAGGGAGGAAAAGAAGTCAACTTTTGGTGGCTGTGAGGATGAAGAGGTCTCAAAAGCGATAGCTCTGAGACAGAAAATGGAAGCCTGCGCTGAATTAAATATCTGAATGTACAAGTGGGGTGGAGTCCGGGGCGTGATAGGAGACAGCTCCGTGGGGAAGCAGTAAAAGTGAGCCTTCTCACCAGGGTGAAACGCTCAAGTGAGAGAGAAAGCTCAGGGACGACTGAAGGGCTGGGGATTTCGTGTATCTATGCACAGAAAACACCTCACACTTGATAACCCTGAAGTGCTTCAGCCCTGCCGGCATATCCAGACCATCTCAGACAACACATCCCACGAAACCCAAGTCCGCTGCCGTCCCATCCAGGGGGGAGGTCCAGCTCTCCTGCTTCTCAGCGGAGAAATGCAATGTACTCAGCCCTTGGATTCTGGTTAAATAAGACAAAGAATTGTTGAGTAGGAATTAGTCATTGCATAATCATCTCCGGAGATCTTTACAAGCAGGCTATATTTTTATTTGCCACTAAATAGTTTAGGTCATTCAGACTGGAAGCCTGAGAAACATGCTACGTGATTTCTCATCCCTCCCTAGACGTGTAGATTTTCAGAGCTATGGGTGCTCTTTCCCTTGGGCTATTAAAGAGAAAAATTGGGGCTAGCACTAGGCTGACAAAGCAGAAAGCAGACTTTTTTCAGATGTTACAAGAGATACTTAACGATATTATTCTCATAAAAGATTACACTTACTCGAGGCCACAGCTTTTACAGCAGGATGACTAATCTGAGACAGCCTGCGATGTAAATTAGAGCTGCCATCTCAAGCATGCTAAAATGCTTGCAGCTGGTCAATCAGGATGTTAATGCAAAAATGGATGGGAAGGAAAACAGCTTTCGTTACTATTCCATTTTGATTAGATTTTGATGTTACCAGTGTTGGGTTGGATACCTGTACTTATATTTTGAAATTTTGAACTTCCTGTAACTCATTGAAAATAAATTCCCTTTCCTCTTTTTTTCCTGTAATCTTAATGTCATTTGTAAAATAAGACAATATTGCCTCTGGCTACAAGTATTGATAGATTCGCAGTTTGCTTTTGAGCTTTCGACGTTGCCAGTGTAGAATTTAAAAATTTTTCTCCGCTAAATTTCATCACAAAATCTTTTACTGTGAGTAGTGTTTTCTTAGTAAATGTTGATATAACATTTCAAACTTTTTCAGCTGATTAGTCCACAGCAATTCTAGTTATTTATAAAATTATTAAAAATCTTTTATGGATTTTATTGTAGGTTCCCTTGGAAAGTGCAATCTTCAGTATTATTCTAGTTTTCTTCTCCTTAGAGGACTTCTGATAATGTTTTCTTTCACAGAAATATGTACTGATAGCTCTTCTCTTTCCCAGTTTATGAAACTTGAAAGTCAAATATAAGAGGCAGAGAAACTGTCCTAAAAAGTGAGGCTGGAGAGAGGGGCAAAGAGTACGTGAGCCATCCCAGAGAGCGGAAATGAAAGAGACAGGCAAAACCGAAGGCAGAAGAGACACACAGGATGGCTCAAAGTGAAACAGCTAGAAGGTTAAAGGTGCTTTCTCTACGTGGCGTGAAAGGACCAAGGAAGGAGCAGTGAGTTTTCAAAGAGCTGCTCAGACTTGAGGTCTGTGTTTCTGACTTTGGAACTACCCCAAGGCCTCATCATTACCCAGGGGCTCAAAGAGAGGTCTGGGCTAGAGTCATCAAACAAATCTTAGAGATGTCTGTCATCTTCCTATTTATGTTTTTTGGTGCTTTGATTGCAGCTTGTGCCAGGTTCAATTAAATATCATGACCAAGGAGATGTCATCCTGTCTCTTGTCAACATCATGATTTAATCACTTAGACACTCACCAAGCCTTTGAACGTTGCCTGGAGATAGCTGATGTGACTCAGCTACGCTTCTTGGTTGTCCCATCACTGTATAGTATAGGAATTGTTCTGGTGGGTGGCATTCCAGGGCAGCTCCAGCTCCTCTCTCAGCTCCACTGGGAACTCTGTTCATCCCACTTCTAAAGCTTTTTTTTTTTTTTTTTTAATTTTATTTATTTATTTATTTATGGCTGTGTTGGGTCTTCGTTTCTCTGCGAGGGCTTTCTCTAGTTGTGGCAAGCGGGGGCCACTCCTCATCGCGGTGCGCGGGCCTCTCACTATCGCGGCCTCTCTTGTTGTGGAGCACAGGCTCCAGACGCGCAGGCTCAGTAGTTGTGGCGCACGGGCCTAGTTGCTCCGCGGCATGTGGGATCTCCCCAGACCAGGGCTCGAACCCATGTCCTCTGCATTAGCAGGCAGACTCTCAACCACCGGGCCACCAGGGAAGCCCCATCCCACTTCTAAAGCCAAATGGATGATACTATCAACGGAGTGATTACACAGTTATTAAATATGTAATTTAACAGTGTTGTCTCGGGTTACTTTAACTAGGCACTACAGGCAGAGCTATTTCACTTCTGAGCCACAACTGAAATCCTGTCCATAATGCACTCACTTTTAGACAGGCATGGTGATGTCCATACTGCTCCTCTTTAGTAACGTTCTAGGGTTATCCTTATACTGAGCAAAATGGAACCACAGGCTGAGTTCAGAGTGCACAGGTCTTTGGCGTGACTCAGGGATTAGCCCAAGCTGGTCACTTACCCCTTTTAAAACATCACTGAAAAAACTGGAGTTGTAGAATATATTTCCCAAGGAGCAACTCAGCTGCCCAGAGAGACAGGGAGAAAATGGACTCATATGGGATTCAGCTGTGAATACTTGAGATGCCTACTTTTTACAGCTCTTGCTTATGTCTCTCTATCCTTGTTTCTGGCACAGGCCAGGAATAGGCACTCCTAAGGGGCTCCCAATTCTTCAGTGCTCATGACACACTAGGCAAGAATTTTATCCACATTATTTCACTTGATTTTTCGTAACAATCATGTGAAAAAAGTGGTAGGGCCCCAATTTTATAGATTATGAAATAAAAGCTAAGAGAAGTATGTATCTGAGGTCCACAAACTGCTAATGTCCTCAGTGAGATTAGAACAGAAATCGAAATCATTTAGGTGTGTTTGTAGCAATTTGACATTGCTAAAATATTTCTACTGTATTTTGCAACAGTATAGGTCCACAATAGTTTTAGAAATAACCGGAAGGAAAGGAAGAAGGAAGGAAGGAAGGGGAGTTAGAAAGAGGGACGGAAGAAAGAAAGGAAGGAAGGAAGGATGAAAGAAAGAAAGAAATTGATTCTTCCCTTAAACAGCTTGAGAAGTATGGGCTTAGACATTTAATGATTAGTCCAAAGTTGCATATCAGGTACATGTCAGAATAAAGATTTACACCCTCTCCTGGCTTCATAGCGCTTCCTGTTTAGAATGACATTCTACTATTTCCCAAGTCAATAATGGTGACGATGAGTTAAGAAAGGAACAAGCCAGCAATCTGATGACAATTTGCCATTAGTTTTAGGAGATTTGGGAACTCAAACTTCAGAATTTGAAGGACTGAACTAAGAAATAGATTTCATACCAAAGCCGAGGTTCTGCTGCTGTACAGTCACCACCACCATCATCTTTTTGACCATAGTTATCGTGGTCAGCATGGACTGAGAACTGAGAGCCAACAATTGTACCATGTGCTTAATGTGAATTATCCTGTGGTCCCAGGACAAGTCAGTGAGGCAGGCACTGTTAGGCTAGGCGGCAGCAGAGCCAGGATGCAAAGAGGATGGGCCTGACACCAAAGCGCAGGCATGTAACCACTGTGCTCTACTTTTCCCACCTATAACGCGTGACATTTTCACGAGGATGTCTGGGGAGGCACGCAAGCTTGTTTGTGAATAATGGGGACTTGGGGATCAGACTAACTGGGTTTAGATTTGGTTCAAGAGCTGTGGAATCATAGACATGTTTTTTAACCTCTCTGTGCTTCAGTTATCACGTCTGTAAAATGGGGATAAGACCTGCCTCAAAAGCTTGTGGTCAGGATTACATTTTTTTAAATGCACAGTTTGGCACACAGTATTCGATAAATTGTAGCAATTGGTAATATTGTTAAAATTATATATCAGCACTTTTTAGGTTGACACAAGAGTAAAAACACATGGAGTATTACACTTTGTGGATTTTGACTTTTGGTCGGACTTTACAAAATTTTGCTTTTCACAATAACGTGTGGCTTTATGGAGTTCCATCTAACATGCTACGTAAGAGCACAATTAACCTAATACCTCCTTTCTATTTGCTAGGATGCCACAATCTTTATTTCAAGTCTTCTCATTTGATTAAATTGCTGCTCTTTTAAATACTGAAATAAGCAGAGCTCAAAAAACATCAGGAAGCTGTTACTCCAAGGAAAGGAAACCATCATTTATGCACTTGTTTGTTGATTACCAAGATATTTATGATCTCAGTTCTAAGAATGTAAGCTCCAGAAACCAACGCTTGGAACACTGCCTTGTGCATAGTAGGTGCTCCATATATACCTGCGGGACAAATGCATCTTATTGGAGAACTCAGTCCCAGCAAGCTATCTTCCTTCCAATTCTGTTTAAGTCTGCTTTTTAAAATATGTATCATTAAAAAAATAATAACCTTTGCTGTTTTTCTACTAAAAAGCTATATCATGCCCCTTTTCTGTATTCATCTACATTAAGCAGAAAAGAGCAGCCCGAGGCTACAGGCAGGCCTGGGCTTCAGCTGAAGGTGTGTGTAGTGCTGCCACCTTGAACCTATGCCTCTTTCCTGCCTGCTGGGCAGGGAGTGCCGGCTGTGTGCTGGGTGAGCGGAGCAGCTGCCGGAGTCACGGTTACATCGCCCTGAGTCAGGCTCTCCCGGCACCAGACCGGATGTCAGATCCTGCTGCTGCATCTCTACGTGATGGGGCTCTGCAGGCCCCATTCCTTCAGCCCCTCCCGGCTCTGCAGTCTGTGCAGGAAAGGAGGGGTGCGGGCCAGGGGCAGGCCTTGCTCCCGGAGCAGGACAGACTGCCTTGTTGCCGCTCAGATCACCGCCTGCTGATGGCTTCTGCCATCTCGCTGACGACTCTGCAGACCTCCCTGGCTCTCCTGCTTTTTCTGCCCCTGCTGTTCATTTACTGACCTCTCTCCATGTCCTTACGAGGATTCAAGACTCAGCAGTGCCTCTCTTCCAGCTTCACTGAAATTTCTCGGGTAATAAACTAAAGAAAGAGGCTTATGTTTGAGTAAAAAAATGTATTAACCCCAGTGACATGATATGACTGTGTGACTCCACAAATCTTTGGCCCATAATTTCCTCATCTGTGAAATGTGAGGTTTGGACCAATGTTTCTGGCACCGGGACCTGATGCCCTGAGAATCTGACTCCTTTGGTCCCGGTGGAGCCTGGGAAACTATATTCATAAAAACTCCCCATGTGGTTTGGATGGGCAGCCAGGCTTGTGCATCATTGGACAAGGTCATTTCCAAGGTCCTTCTAACTCTAAGATTCTATGAATCAAGATATTTTTTTCCCCAATCAAGTCCCTGAGTCAAAAAAGGAATTATTAACTGCGTAGGTTTAAGTGGACCACAAAAAGGTAGAAAGATTCTTATAATTTTATTTTGGTAAAAATGAAATGTTTATATCTTTTTTTAAAAACCAAGTTCAAATACCATATGATATCACTTATATATGGAATCTAAAATACGACACAAATGAATGTATCTACAAAACAAAAACAGACGCACAGACATAGAGAACAGACTTGTGGTTGCCAAGGTGGGGGGGGTGGGGGAGGGAAGGAGTGGGAGTTTGGGATTAGCAGATGCAAACTAGTATATACAGGATGGATGAATAGCAAGATCCTAGTGTCTAGCACAGGGAGCTATATTCAATATCCTGTGATAAACCATAATGGAAAAGAATATGAAAAAGAATATATATATGTATAACTGAGTCACTTTGCTGTACAGCAGAAATTAAATACAACCTTGTAAATCAACTATACTTCAGTAAAATTAAAAAAAACAAGTTCACCTGGGCAACTGCAGAACTGTTTGTGTTTAAGCATGAAATTTGTAAGCATGAAATTTTGTCCTGAAAAATTCCAAACTGAACGGAAGTCCCAAGCCGGAGCCCAGCGCTCTCTGGCCTCTCACTGCCTGGGTAGGTTCCAGGTCCCGGGAGAGAATGCAGTCGGCTGGCTGGGTCAGCAGGATTTGAATTCTCCCATGCGGTTTGCAGCCACAGCTGGCCAAGTTCATTGTGAGCAGCACTTCCTGCCTTGCTTGTGAGCTACCAACTGCATTAGGAAACAAAGACTGTCAAATTAAAGTTTCTGACTGAGGCCTTTGTTGAGAAAGTTACATTATCCATGACATCAGTGACAAGGCCAAAAGCAAGAAAATATATATGAATCTATTCCCTCAAAAGTACTCAGAAAAAGGCAGGGAGGCCAGATGTTTCCTTTCTGAGTGACAAGGTCCTGAGGACAATAGGTAGGAGGAACAACTTGGAAAAGTCCACTTGGACTGCTTTCTCAGTGCCTAGGGATGCTAGCAAGTTCCAAGAGGACACTGCACCCCTGGATCCTAGGACAGGGCCTGGCGAATGATAGATGCTCAAGAAATATTAAATAAATATATGGATCAGACAGTTCTGATCATCGAAAGACTGCTAGCTGCTGAGGGTTAACTCAGGAAAAACTCTACTAAATTATAAGCTCAAAAAGGCAGAGATTAGCTCTTATTCATTTTGTGGGGCTTGGCAACATCATCGGTAAACACTTGTTGAAATGAGTTGGCCAAGAGCTCTTCTAGTTAGGGGGGAAAGTGAGGCAACAAAGGAGCTGGTGGTAAAGGTTACAAAAGGCTGGAGGTATAATATAAGTTATACATACAACTTTTTCTTGAACAATTAAGGACACCTAACTATCAATGGCAATACTTATTTCAGTAAGAGAAATAGCATTTTTCAAGGAAATGGGTTTATGAACATTAATATGATAGTTTTAGGACAAAACACTGAGTGATTTATAATAGTAAAAAATTTGAATTGCCCTAATTCAACAGGGAACTTGTTAAATAAACTATGATGCTTTCGTGCAATTATATTTTTAGTTAATATCACGTTTTCAGAAACATTTAATGTCATGGGGAAATTTATATGTGTTAAATCAAAAAGATGTGGTAGCAGGAACTGTTGACTCCTCCCAGCCCCATCTCCCTCCTCTTCCCTAACAACATGGTTTTGTCAAGGTTTCTACCTGCCTCTGCATAGCTGCGTGCTTCAGGGGGCAGCCCTGCTCTGGGGAGCCCATCACCAGTGGTCGCCATGAATGCCCCTTGCAAGTGGTAGGTTGAGACATGGGTAGGTATGAGGTCATTTCAGGCCAGTGAAATGTTTGGGGAGGGGAGGAAGCTTCTGGAAAAGTTGTCCTCCATCTTGAAAAGAGAGGCAAGAAACCAAAGTTCTGTTTCTACTAAATGTTGGCGGGTCTGCACATGATGTCTGCACCATGCAGCTGCCATGCAGTGAGGCTGGGCGGAGCTGACACCAGGAGAAGGCGGGAAGACGGGAAGGCCCAGATAGGGGAGGGGGCGGCTGCTAACCCACTGGTCACTCAACCTTGGCATCATCCACTGTAGGTCAGTGGCCAAAAGTCAATTCATCAAATGCCCACCCACTGTAATCAATTCCCCATATGGCCAATTTGCTGAATTTACTCGCTTATTTCAACTATTTAGATATTTAGATATAGTTGACAGATTTTCATTTAGTCTTCAAAATAGCACTTAAGGAATATTAAATTTGTTTTAGTCCCAGTTCCTTGTTGCTATAACTTGAGACTGACTTTTAATGAATTGTCCTTCTTAAGAAGTCACCTTATCTCTGGACTTACGTGAGCCAATTATTTCTGATTGTTTAAGACAAATGAATATTGAGTCCTGGTTTTCTCTCACTTGCAGCTGAAAGCATATGACTATCAATACGTGTAGGTTAAGAGAGAGAGAGGGAATTATCTCTCACTTATGCCTGAATTGTAGGAATGGGAATATGGCTGATTTGTGCATGTATTATGCTTATCTCTGTACTTTTCTATATTTTCCAATTTTTAAAATAATGAACATCTATTGCTACTATAAATAAAGTGGAAAACTAGTCTTAAAAACTGGGTTAAGTGCTATAAATGTTGTCAGTGCTAATCTCAGAGGGTTGTAAGATCTTTGAGAAGTGGCATTGAGTTAAGCTTAGTGAGTGGTGGGTGGGCAGGGAAGGCTTCCCAAAGGAGAAACCATTGACTTAATTCTAGAAGAATGAGTATGCATAGGATGAGTTGGAGGAGGTGAGGGTTAGGACCTCTGACTCCATTGTTCCTGATTTGGTTGAGGACGACTAGGGGAACACTTTCAGAATATTTATTGTCTCCTCTATGCCTTACGCTTTTCAAAAATTCAATCTCCTTTCACCATCACAACAATCTTGAAAGCAGGTATTATTATCTCCATTTTATAGAGGTAAGGCCTGAAGCTCAAAAGCTCACACAATGAACAAATGGTGGAGCTGCAATTTTAATGCAGGTCTGATGTTAAACATCACAAGCAGCAGCCCTCATAGATGAGCTTCCTGGGGGTGGAAAATCAGGACATGGAAGCAACCTAAATGTCCATCAACAGAGGAATGGATAAAGGAGATGTGGTACATATATACAATGGAATACTACTCAGCCATAAAAAAGAACAAAATAATGTCATTTGCAGCAACAAGGATGGACCTAGAGATTATTATAGTAAGTGAAGTAAGTCAGAGAAGAACAAATATCATAGGATATTGCTTATATGTGGAATCTAAAAAAACGGTACAAATGAACTTATTTATAAAACAGAAATAGAGTCACCAATGTAGAAAACAAACTTATGGTTATCAGGGGATAAGGTGGGGGTGGGGATAAATTGGAACATTGGGATTGACATATATATACTACTATATATAAAATAGATAGGACTTCCCTGGTGGCGCAGTGGTTAAGAATCGCCTGCCAATGCAGGGGACATGGGTTTGAGCCCTGGTCCGGGACGATCCCACATGCCGCAGAGCAACTAATCCCATGCGCCACAACTACAGAGCCTGCACTCTAGAGCCCGCTAGCCACAACTACTGAAGCCCGTGTGCCTAGAGCCCGTGCCCTGCAACGATAAGCCACCGCAATGAGAAGCCCACACACCATAACGAAGAGTAGCCCCTGCTCGCTGAAACTAGAGAAAGCCTGCGCACGGCAATGAAGATGCAACACAGCCAAAACTAAATAAAATAAATAAATTAATTAAAAAAAATAAAAAATAAAGTCTCTGTGGAGACGTTAAGTACATATATATAAAATAGATAACTAATAAGGACCTACTGTATAGCACAGGGAACTCTTCTCAATACTCTGTAATGGCCTATATGGGAAAAGAATCTAAAAAAGAGTGGATATACGTATAACTGATTCACTTTGTTGTACAGCAGAAACTAACACAACATTGTAAATCAACTATACTCCAATAAAAATTGAAAAAAAATCATAGGATGTTAGTGCTGCAGAGACCATTCAGATGAAGAACTGCTGTGATTGTGTGTAATCGAAACCCAACTCAAAGCACTTAAGCAAAAGTGGAATGTGTTGCCTTACATAGCGACGAAGTCTGAAAAGAGTGGAACCAGCATGAGGCTTGGCTGTACCCAGGGGTTAAGGTTGTGGCCAGTACAGTCAACATTTCTCCTACAAAAGGAGAGAGTCTTCTCCCAAGACTGCAGAGAGGGGACCGTAGGAAAGACACCTCTGCGATGCCACTGACCACCCTCTGTCATCCCCAAAACTGAGGCCCCAAAGAAGCAGCTTCTCAAAGTCAACTAAGGTCAAGGTGGTCCAAACACCCATCCAAAAATCTGTGAAAAGGATCTGCATCATTTTGTTATTTGGTGTCTATATATCACTGTTGTCTGTCCTTAAAAAAAATCTTATCACCTAAGAAGTCTGGACACAGCTACTTGGTCTTTGTTTCCACAGACAGAGGAAAGGAACTCACACTTCCTGGCATCCAGCAGTAAAGAACACTGACCACAGGGTGACCTTTCAAGGTAAGGCTTTCATGAGCATTAGGCAGAATGCCTCTTTTTCAACCCAGTGCGGAATATTTATATTTCAGAAACTTTTGATTAAACCATTGCTGCAAGAAAGTGGACCATCTATTTCTTTTTCCTGTACTTAGTCCTTAGATCAGGAGTGGGCAATTTTTTTCCACAAAGGATCAAATAGGAAATATTTTTGGCTTTCCAAACCATATGGTCTCTGTAGCAATGATTCAACTGCAGTCATAGTGCAAAAGCAGCCATGGACAAAATGTAAGCAAATGAGCATGGCTGTGTTCCAATAAAATTTCATTTTCAAAAACAGGAAGTGGGCTATATTTGGTTTGCAGGCCTTCGTTTGCCAATTCCTGCCCTAGAGCACTGATTTTTCTTTAAAAATTGCTGATTAAAAAAAGAATTCATGACAGAGAAAGATAATTTCACATTTTATAGGGGTGTATTCTGTTTTAGTTGTTTTGATGATTATCTAAAGGAATCAGTATGAAATAAGAATTATTGTTACCTGTTTTGTGCTTCTGTTCATTCCAGAAGAGGAATAACCTTATCAAGGCATGTAGCTTAAAATCTTTAAATTAATAGAACTATTTTAATAGAATAATAAATTTAATGTTTTAAAACCCTGCATTCCAAATGTAAATTTGATTAAGAGAAAGAACTATGTAATCTGAACTCTGAGTAGATGGAGTGATCATAAATTTGCGGGACCAATAAATTATATTTTCCTTACTGTGAAGGAGAAATTGACTGATGCAAGAATAACCACTATTTTATAAATTTAGTTATTTACTTTTGGCTGTGTTGGGTCTTCATTGCTGCGTGCACGCTTTCTCTAGTTGCAGCGAGTGGGGGCTACTCTTCGTTGCGGTGCGCAGTCTTCTCGTTGCGGTGGCTTCTCTTGTTGCGGAGCACAGGCTCTAGGTGCGTGCGCTTCAGTAGTTGTGGCTTGCGGGCTCTAGAGAGCAGGCTCAGTAGTTGTGGCGCACGGGCTTAGTTGCTCCGAGGCCATGTGGCATCTTCCCAGACCAGGGATCGAACCTGTGTCCCCTGCATTGGCAGGCGGGTTCTTAACCACTGCGCCACCAGAGAAGCCCGGGAATAACCACTATTTTAAATCTCTAGAAATCCCTGCCCAATGACAAATGTAGAAGTCAAAACTTGTTCACAGACTATACTTGGCTTTTTAAAAATTGATAACACTTTATTTTTATAAATTAAAAATATTTAGACTAACAAACTTTTAACATTTATTAATATACAGCTTTAAATGCATACACCTTCTTATTTAAACTTAAAAGAACGCCGTTTTGGTGATCGCTATTATCGTTTTCTTCTACCATGGCAAAAACATCCTCAAAAATATCAACTTAACTCATACGTACATGGTAGCCTCAGACACTAGGTGCACTGGGCATTATTATCCTTACTTTCAGACATAACACAGCATCAAGATCAGGAAGGTGAGCTGATTCTTCTCTAGTCACACACTAGTGACCAGCAAAGCTAAAACCAGAATCTAGATTTTGGGGCTCCAAGTCCATACTCTTGTACTCTACCATATTGACCTAACTGGCGTCATTGACATTTGGACTTTTCTAATCTTCAATTGCTTTACAGATTTATAAAACTGAGTAAAAGAATAAACGATTTCAATTTTCAATTGCAACTTAGAACTACTTTTTGAAAATCACAACAAAAAGTTATATGTTTTAGGCAGATCACTTAAATCTGTAGAACAAAGGGGTAGTACTAGATATGGGGTTTCAACCTGTGCTCTGTGGATGCCTAAAAGCTCAGGTGACCCTCAGGAATCAGGAGCTTTTGAATATGCTTAAGTCTTCCACGATTGATGTCATGTTTTTGGCCCAGCCGTGAAAACTGACTATCCAACAAGGCTATGTACCAGTTTTAATATTTTATTTTGCTATATTAGTGAACCCTGTAGAATTTTATTTGAAAAAAAATATTACTTTGCTAAATAATTTACTAGGCTAAATAATTTTTCTTCCAGCTTTCATATTTTGTGATACTCTGATTTCAGAATCAAATCTATATCTGAATGTGAAAAATGTACAATGAGAGCAAACAATTACATTGTTCCTTACTTCCTTCCTTTCTTTCTCTCCCTCTCCCTCTCTCTCTTTCTTCCTTTCTTCCATCTTCCTTCCTTCCTTTGTTTCTTTTTTTTTTATAATAGCCTTTCTGATGGGTGTGGCCTGACTAGTTTTTAATCGAGTAAGAAGCTGAAGAAGAAAGGAAACAAACGAGCGTAAGAACCCAGTGACATTAAAGCAGAACCAAAGCAACTCAGAGACTCCATCTAAGCAGCTGTTGTAGGGTTTCCTCGCTACATCCTGCTGTGGATACTCCCTAGGGATCTCCATACACTAATGAGAAAGCAGAGGCACATGATTATGTTATATGCCAAATATGCTATGATTTCAATCTATTGTTCTCTGGAGTCATAGGTAGGATGTCTGGTTGAAGCAACCTTATAAAAACTTCTGTGGATACAATGTTAACTAAACTATTTTTTATATAGACTCTAAGGTGGATGGATTGCTTCCCAAACCGGTCTCCTGCACAAAGTATACTCTTGAGTTCCAAATATATAGATGGAAATGTAAGGACATAAAACAAAATCAAAGAATTCAGAAGAAAATAAATTACACATTCTTAGATCTGGAATGTCATGTGTGAGTGGATGTTACTTTTCCAAAATAAATGGAAACCTCCAATTCCAAGATTATCTAGGAGATCAGTGTCTAACCCTTCCTTCAGTGTTTCCTTCCATCACCCTTGTGATTCGCCTAAGCGCCCCTCTTGGGTTTCAGTGTCCTTCAAAGGGTCGTCTGTCTGATTCCTATACCCAAGAGAGCACAATACTTATATCTGAACAATTTAGCACTGCCATTGTTTCTCACTGCCAAATGGAGTTCTGTGGCATATTTGTCACCCTCAGGCAAAAGAGGCGGCTAGTCTACTCCACACAACACTGCTCTGTCTTGATCCCCATCGTAGTGCTAGAGAGAATGAGCTTAGTTGAGTTTGCTCTGTGCTCAGTCAAGCTGCCTCTACAGTGAATACAGCCACACGCAGCCAGCGCTCCAGGGGAAAGGCTTTGTGCCAGCCAGAGCGGCTGGGTTGGAAGGGACACTTAGCATCAGCCACACGTGTGTTCAAGCCAGCCTTCACAAATCCTGTGGGGCTTGGCTTTAGTCTGGGTTACCGGTTTGGAAACACATTGTCCTCAAGATAATTTTTAAATAGACTTTGTTTTTTAGATTAACCAAAGTTCTGGGTTCTCAGCAGAATCGAGCAGAAAGTGCAGAGAGCTGCCCTGAAGTGGTGTCATAGCTTCACTGCTCTGAAAATCCTCTGGGGCTGCCTAGCCATCCGTCCTTCTCCCCTAACCACTGGCAACCACTCTGTTTATGTCTCCATAGTTTTGCCTTTTCCAGAATGTCTTGTAACTGGAGTCATACAGCATGTAGCCTTTTCCAACTAGTTTCTTTCACTTAGCAATATGCATTTAGGTGTCCTTCATGTCTTTTCGTGGCTTGAGAACTCTTTTTTTTTTGGTATATGGACATAAGTTTTCAACTCATTTGCCTAAATACCAGAGTGTGATTCCTGAATTATAAGGTAAGAGTATGTTTAGTTTTGTAAGAAACTGCCAAACTGTCTACCAAAGTGGCTGTACCATTTTGCATTCCCACCAGCAATGAAAGAGAGTTCAAACGCTCCTTTGTAGGAGGAGATGTAGAGCATCTCTTCCTATGCTTATTTGCCATCCATATACCTTCTTTGGTGAGGTGTCTATTCAGATCTTTTGCCCATTTTAAAACCTGGTTCTTTTCTTATTGGTGAGTTTTAATAGTTCTTTCTATATTTTGGGTAACAGTCCTTTATCAGACGTGTCTTATGAAACATTTTCTCCCTGGCTTCTCATTCTCTCCACAATCTTTCGCAGGGCATCCTCAAGATAATTTTATTTCTGGCAACTCATTGTTCTGCTGTGCCGCTAGACTTTGGTCTGGATCACGCTATTAGTATTATTACCTAAACTACCCTCTCTGTCTTAAAATTCCCCCCCCCAGAGACTGTGTTCTTAAACAGATTGAACCACGTCATGCCTAATAATTGATTTTGGATATCAGGGCTCTCAGGCCAACCTCTATGCAGTCACAAAAGGCTCTGCTATGTGCTAACCCATGACATAGCTGTCTGGACACCCTACATTTGCCTGAAAGGATCATATAAGTGATCCATGACAGGACAAAGGTTGGATTTAAAATTTTTTTTTTTGATTAAAAACTACAGAGTTGAAACTATACTGTACTGTACTGCAGTGGTAGATACATGTCATGGATGCTGTGTACATGTATACATGTCAAATGCCAATTGTGCATCAGGCAAAATCCATGGACCACACAACAACAAGAGGGAGTCCTAATGGAATCTATGGACTTGAGTTAATAATCATATACCAATACTGGCTCATCAATTGTAATAGATGTACCACACTAACTCAAGATGCTAATAATAGAAGAAACTGTGCGTTGGGGGCTGCGGTACAGGGGTGTACAGGCACTCTCTGTACTTCATGCCCCATTTTCAGAAAACCTACAACTGCTCTAAAAAATAAAGTCTATTATTTAAAACAGATACACTGCCTCAACCTTATAGTTTTATTTACATTTCAGATTAGTTGATTTGTTGGAAGAACATTTTTTAAAAAGGTAAACACAATAACAAAAAGTTAAAAACATCAATTCATTTAGGTAGAAAGTTAATTACCTGAATAACGATGTAGTGTCTTAAACACAACTCTCCCTCCCTGATTTTTTGCTAAAGTGACTCAAGTAATGTAGAAGGAGAAATTTCATCCCACCAGTGGAAACTGGAACATATTCTTACATTCTTGAGATTGTGGAAGGCAGAACTCTAAGAGGGTTCCCTAAGAGTCCCACCTCTGGGTGTACACGGCTTGGATAATGCCCTCCTTTTGAATGTGAAGGGAACCTTTGAATACGAAGGGTAGCTGCTCCCTTGATTAGATTGTGTCACATGGCAAATGCTGATGGGATGGATAGTCACTCCCCTGATTGCATGATGTTTCATAAGACACTCTTGTAGCAAGACTCTAAGGAGATTGCAGTCAGAGCAACGCACTTCTGCTGGCCTGGAAACTTGCAAACAGCTGCTTTGCGACCTGCCTTCGGGGGCCACGTGGCAGCAGACTGCAAGTGGCCTTAGGAATTGAGCACGGTTCCCAGCAAGAAAACAGGGGCCTCGGTCCTTTGGCAAGGAACCAAATTCTGCCATACACTTAATGAGCTTGGGAGAGGAGCCAGAGGCTCATGTGGGAACAGCAGCCACGGACAACGTTGTGATTGTGGCCTGGCGGCACCTGATCAGAGGACACGCCTGAACTCCTGACCCGTGCAAACTATCACATAATACATGTGTGTTATTTTAAGCCATTAGTTTGTGGTCATTTGTTATGCAGCAACAGAAAACTAATATAGAGGCCATACAGGGGAGAGTCCGATTACAAGAAAGCCTGTGTGGTCTTGCTCACCTCTCCTTGGGGAAACCCTTGGACTCCATGGTCAGATCAGTGTTTGAGGGCATCCTTTCACCAGCCTAAATCCTTCCAGCTGGCCAGAGGAATAGCTCCAATCCCAGCTGGCCCCATGGGTGCCTGCCTTGTGGAGAGGACTCGGCACGCCAGCTGGCTTTCCTCTGGCACACCTGAAAGGGATCCACCTGCTCTACGCCCTCACCTCCAACCCACCTAAGAATAGGCTCACTCGCTATTGGTCGAGACTGTTTCTTCCTGGGAGATCCCAGAGCCAGAGCAATGTGAGTGCTAAAGAGACTCACTCCAGCTAATACAAGTAAAGAAGCTAGACAGCCGCAACATCACTAACTACAGAAGTAGAATCTTCCGGTCAGAAGAGGAGCGCCAAGATGACCATTTAGAACAAAGGAACCTCTATGAAATAAGAACCAGGAGAGAGTTTGGAAGAAACATCCTAGTTCATATTCACAACGAGATTTGAGAGGATATTGCAAACCAACAAACAAACCAGGTTTTCGTCAAAATAAATGCTTTGAAAATAATTCTTTGACAAAAATTTTAAAACGTAATTGCCAGAATAAAAATCTAAATAATGACAGTGAATAATGTAATAGACAATTCCAAAATCTGAATGATATTGATGGAGTGTACACACAAGAGAGATCATGAGAAAAGTACTTTGGAGAACAGATTTAGAAGTCTAATCTAAAAATAATCAGAGTTCTAAATGCAAAAAAAAAAAGGAAGCAGTAGAGAATGAACAATCAATGAAATAATAAAAGGCAATTCTTCAGAGCTGGAGAAAGGACTGTGCCTGCAGATTGAAAATGTTCATTGACTAATGACAGCATTATTTTTCAAAAGCCCATTTCTAATATCAAGAACCATGAAGGGTGTGAGGTTTTACCAGAGTTACAAGTTAACAAGGAAAAGAATGATAACTCAGCATCATAGATATTCAGAGATTCAGAATGTAATAGTATACCAACCGTGTACACTTTTTGGATAATTACTTGTGAAAATGCTTTAGTTAAATAAAATCTGAATCAGAGTAAAGATCATAGGAAGGGAAAAGATACAATATACAAGAAAGGACACTAAGTAGTAAAAATCCAATAAAATTTAGAGTAAAATCTAAATAAAATTTGAGAAATGAAGTGTGATGCAATTAAAAGTAATCTTGAAAAAGAAGTCATATTGTAAGAAAATAATTATTAGAGCTTCTGGAAAATTGGGCAGATTATTCAGTAAAACCTGGGGAAAGGAAAGAGGAAGGGAGGGAGGGAAAAATAAAAGCTTGCAAAGGGTTCCCATCGGGGTAGGAAGTCCAGGACATTGTTTTAATTTGACATAGATTCTGATAGAGAAATGTAGACTCACATGTCTTTGGTAAAATATAATAGTGACCACCAGTAGAACTAAAATAATACATAGAACTGCCCAGTCAATAAAGAAAAACATATAAGAACTGGTCTAATGAAGGATAAATCAAGAGAGGAAGATAAGAGTAAATCTTAGAAGTTCTCATCATAAGAAAAAAACTGTAACTGTGTGTGGTGATGGATGTTAACTAGACTTATTGGGTGGTCACGTCACAAAATATACAAATAGCAAATCATGTTGTACACCTGAAACTAATATAATGTTATATGTCAATATACCTCAAATAAAAAAAGAGGAAGAGAGAGGAGGAAAAAACAATAGGGGAGGGGACCTTTCTGCAGTGTTCCCTCATGGGACCTATCACCATGCCCTTCCTAGCTTCCCCTCCAGAAGAGTCATCTGTGCCAAAGGACAAAGCACTGGGTGTTAAAATGGACTTGGGGACCGAAGCACTGGGTGTTAAAAGACATGAACTCATGGCTGACATCACCTCATTCACCGTTTCTTTCCCTGTGTCTGGTGGGTAAACTGACTCCGGGCCCGAGGAGGCTCTGCAGATTCTCTCTCATGCACGACTGGGCAAGCTCATCATTGCTTGGGACTGTGGGAAAGTGAGAATCCCACCATTCAGACTTGGGCAGGAGGGGAGTGAGGGCGTCTCCCACACTTCATGTCTAAACCACATTCTGGAGAGAGTGTTTTCAGGGCTCAGTGTTTAAATACCCATGTAGCTAAGAGTAAAGTGGGCACCGTTGTCTTTTCTCCTGCTGTGGAAAGCCGAGGGAACGGACACTGATTGGTCGGATCAGCTGATACACCTGGGGAGGGGTCTTTGATCATAATACCATGATGGTTAAACTGGTAAAACTTCAAACATATCTCAACAACAACAGCTTCAGCTGCAGAAACAGCAACAACGGAAAATTGACCCTCGTACGATTTAGTAGGTAGGTATGTAAAGGCTTTTGAGGAAAGGGAGAGAAATGAAACTATAACATTTTAAAGTCTGTTGACTTTGACCCAGAAATTCCTCTTGTATAATTTACCTTTAGTGGAATACTTGGTCATGAGTGTGTAAGAATGCAAAGATGCTCACCGCAGTGTTTTTTGTAATCAGGAAACATCACTGAGGGGAACCCTAAGACTTCTTCAGGAGGAGATACAACTGATAGGCAGTTCTATCAGTCAATGGCTGCAGCCAATACAAAAAATGGGGTTGATTTACACATATTAATCTGTAAACTTATATAAAATTCGTTAAGTGAAGAAATTCCATTGCAGAGCATTATCTATATTATGATCACATCCATGTGTGTGCATGTGTGTTTATCCTTAGAAAGAGGTCTGGTAGGATATTTTTGATCTCTCTGGTCTCTGGGAGTGTGAGACTATAAGGGATATTCACATTTTCCATTTTTGCATTTCAGTCCTGCTTGATTTTTCCATGATGAGAATGTTAATTTCTCTTAAAGAAATGAAAGATAGTCAATTTAGTGGGAAAGTATTATTTTTTTGGATATAGTTGGAAATTTGCAAAAGTATTACTTTATGCAAGGAAATGCTTACTGGGCAATTGTTTGGTTTCCTATGTTACCTTGCTCATTTAATCTTAGCAGCATTATAGAGGTATTTTCCTAGTTAATTTGCACAGAATAGATATTCCCCCCACCCCTTTCTGTCCAATTTTATGGAATCCAAGAATAAGCCCATGGGCTCATTCTGGTAATGTTTAAATTTCCCATGTTACAGACATTATTTATTATCATCTGATCATCAATATAATGATATAAAAACTATATATTGATTATTGTCATCTGATAATATCACTATATACAACATAAAAAACCATATATTGATGATCAGATGATAATAGGCTGTGACAGAAAAGTTTAAAGAGTGAGTATATGTTGCTTCCAAGAGGTTCAAAAAGCTTTATGGGCATAATCACAGAAAAATTTAATAGAGTACTAAAAACTAAGTAGAGACAGATGCTATGACCATTTTATGAGTGGAAAACTGAGGTAGTCTGAGCTATGGACACACTGGCAAAATAGAAACGTTGGGAAGAAGTGTAAAAGCTTTTGATTCTTTTCCAGACATTCATCCAAAAGTCCCTTCCCTCCTTTTGAAATCTTTTTGGTCAAAATCCCTGGTAGTTCTATTTTTCAGTCTGCCAGTAACAATTATGTCACAAACATCAAAACAGTTACTGTACACATCCATAATCATTTCGACTGGTCAGCAAGGTTGCCTTATATGTACTTTGCATTATTTTTTAACCTACAGCAATACTTCAGTCGCAGAGATTTTGTCCTAGATCATCACCTGGACTCCATTTAGAATATTTTTGTTTTCTTTAAATAAAAAACAAGTACATGTAGGAAGAAGGTAGGAACTTATTTTTAAAAGTCAAGGTTGAGAAAGGACTGTCTTTCATTAGTTCTCCAGAATTTTAATAACTGTTTACCAACCTTTCCTGCCGTTAGATTTCCATTTGCAACACTTCCCTTTTCTGATCTGAAGGGTAGGTTTGTCCTCACACCCCCCCACCCCACCACCACCACCAGTCACTCCTACTTAAGGCAACTGACTCAGGCTTCCCCGGGGTTTTTCGCCGGGCAGTTTCTCTCTATATATGGTAATAATGCTCAGCAGATCCGCGCGCGCTTCCCGGAGGAAAACTGGAAAGAGAAATCACGTGAGCGCCAACTGGAGCCTGCGGCTGGCCTGGGCAGCTCCTCCTCAGTGAAAAGGTGAGAGGCGATTAAGAAAGACTTACCTCTTCCTGGAGAGATTTCAGTCCACGCTGCCTGCCCGGAACTGCCAGTTTCCCCGGGGCGCGTCCCCACGTCGCGCGGCATCACCTGCTGTCCTCCGTCCCGGCCGGGGTGCCAGGTCCCGGCGCCCCCGCTGCTGCTGCTGTTCCTGAGGTGCTTACCCTCCCTCCCGAGATCTCACCGAATCGCGCAGGGCAGTTATCCTGGGTCACTCTTCAAAGCAATTCCATATTAGAGTCAGGTGTGAAGTCCACTGTCAGCTGCTTTCTACTAACTGAGTACCATTCTATCCAGAAGCAGAAGGATAAACTAAAGGTCTCCCTTAAGTAACCTGGGGTTTCTCAGCCCTGGGGTGTCAGGGCTCTTCTGAAACGGTGGCACAGGCTCTTGGATGATGACCTATGGCTTCTGGGAACAATCTCATTGCTGTTCATCCTGATCATCGCTTCCATCTGTATATTCCCACTGTGCCCTTCCCACCGGAACTCCCCCAACTCTGCCCTGCAAAAATTAATCAATAAATACTGTATTATAATCAGTATAATCTCACTTCATACTGTCATCAAGACCACTTTCATTATTTGTTCCGTCCACTGTTTCCTTCCTGGGCAAAACCAAACAGTCAATCAAACCAAAAACTTCAGGAAAACAAAGTGCGTGTACTCAGGTCTCAATAGTCTGAAAATCCTTCTCACTTTTTCAGCGGAATGCAGATAGATGTAGGTATGAGAGTTTTTGTTTTCTTATAAGAGGTTAGAGGACAAACAGAAATGTGTGAGCCATGGTGCTTAGTTTTTCCATCCTGTTGTTTTATTTTTTGGAATGGGATGGGGAAAATGTAGTTATTGTCTGCCATCTAATGGACTGAGTTGGAATTGCATCTTGCCACTAAGATCCAGTGGCTAAAATTCATACAAATAGTGTAGTGATTCAGATAAAGAATGATGAATTCTACAAACAAGTCTACTTTCAAGCTTCAGAGTTCCACAGGTTAAAAAAAACAGTGAGCATTCTTGGTTGTAGGCTTTTCCCTTTCATCACTTTAAATATATCATGCCATTCCCTTTTGGTCTGCAGAGTTTCTGCTGAAAAATCAGCTGCTAGCCTTTTGGGAGTTCCCTTGCATGTTATTTGTTGCTTTTCCCTTGCTGCTTTTAGTATTCTCTCTTTTACATTTAAGTTTTGTCATTTTGATTACAACGTGTCTTGACTGTATGGGACTCTCTGTGCTTCCTGAGCTTTGGTGACTGCTTCCTTTCCCAGGTTTGGGAGGTTTTCAGCTATTTTCTCTTCAAATATTGTCTTGGACCCCTTGTCTCGCTCTTCTCCTTCTGGCACCCCTATAATGTGAAAAAAAAAACAATGAAAAGGACACAATGATAAACATTTATTGCAAAGCTGGAGAGCAGGAGTTTATGTTAAATCAAGATGGAAAGAATCAAGAAAATCCCACTTACAGAACCATGTGATGAACAGCTGTGTGCAGAGAGGAAAAATTGTTGTCATCAACGAATGCATTCACAATACTATGGAGAGCAATGGCTTGAAATGATGGCCCAAGAAAGCAAAGCAAACAAAGTAGTCTCAGTCTGTACTGCCAGAGTGGAACTTCAGTCATCACCCAGGCTATCCTGTACATCCAGTTAGTCATTTACGCTTTTCAGTTTTTTCCTTTATCATGCTTCTGTTACCTCTCCATTTTTCTCTGTTACCACTACTAAGAATGGGTAGTAGATAATTTTCCACATTCCTTTCCATCTTAGCTCTAACCAGCCTATGTATTATCTGCCAGACTAATCTTCCTTCAACACTGGGTCACTATTGCTTGAAACTATCCTGGAACCTTATTTCTCTTTCTTCCTAAATACCTCTTCCATCTGGTTTCACTGTTGCTTTAATCAGGTCTCACTACCTATACAATTTTATTCCCTACTCTTTAACTTTTTTGCCGGTCGCTTCATAGCCCCTTGAATAACCCTGGTCCCTGTTCCTTTCAAGTCTTCTTTGACTGCAGCTCCTCTCATGAGGAACACCTGTCCTTCTCTCCTTTTGTGCAGCCAAATTCTCCTCATCATTCAGAATCCAGCCCAGCTGTTGCCCCTCAGTGGACTCCCTCCTTACCTGTGAAATTTTAGAGAAATTAGAGGTTCTATTCTGAAACTGAGTCCTTGGGCAAATACTGTCCAATGGTTTACTATTATTTCTCAGATTTGAGTTCCATCTCCTACAAAATCTGTTGTGAAATACTCAAGGCCAGATACTCTTTCTTACCCACTTGCCATCCCCCCCTCAGGATCTATATTTCTGGGAACACTGGGAGCTCATAGATACTTGATGATGGGTTTTCTTGAGCCTCAGCACAATTCTGCAAGGAAGATGCAGCTGGATGGTTATTCCCATTTTATAAATGAGGATGCGGAGGCCCAGAGCATTTGCAAGACTTGCTCTCGTCAATGACAGAGCCAGGGCAGGAGCACTGGGGTCTCCTTCATGTCTAGGGTTCCCCCTGGTGCTGCCCTCAGACCCGCACTGATAGGTGAAGTCATGCCTTAAGCCCTTCTTTACTTTCAGATACACAACTTAATTTTCTTACAGATAACTGACGTGGGCTTATGTTGTAGGGAGTGACCAGGCAACAGAATATCATCAGGGTGTGTAGTTATGCCTCCTGCTTGGCAACTTCAGTTCTTTCTGGGTGGTTATGCCACATTTTCAGCCCACACCCATTTGTCCTGTTTGAAAACCACAAACTGGTTCTTGGGCGACAACATTTTTCAGCACAGCCTCTGATTAAGCGACTGATGTGCTTGTTTAAACCTTTAAATAACTGTGAATATAACTGTCTCCTGCCCCTTCTCACACGATGAAAGGTACCCTGGGGCGCCCAAGCTCAAGCAGTGTGCTAATTAAAAACAACTACTACCAGGCTGTCTTAACCAGAGTCGTTAGGGAGTCAGGAGGATTTCTAGGTAGTTCCAACTCTGGCCACAGGATGGATTCATTTTCCATCCTGTGTGC
Source organism: Balaenoptera borealis (assembly GCF_965194805.1). Lineage (NCBI taxonomy): Eukaryota > Metazoa > Chordata > Mammalia > Artiodactyla > Balaenopteridae > Balaenoptera > Balaenoptera borealis. The sequence continues at coordinate 168,301,563 of NC_138866.1, read as the reverse complement.
ATCTTCGGAGACTTGCCAGCATGGAATCCCTCCACTGATGTGCTGGTGCTCGCGTTCCTGGCTCAGGCCCTACGATGGTGGTTGGCTCAGCAGGACGAGTCGGTAGCAAAGGGTAAATATCATACCTACATGCAGCTGAGCAATTCAGAGAGATGGCGTTGCTGAAATTTGTCCTATTAAATACCTAGAAGATAAATGCTTAAGAAGATTGTTAAGCAATTCTACTGACTCAGAATACTTTTGTGTATTCATTGAACAAAAAGCAGTAGAGAGAGGCTTAGATTGTTTAAAGAAAATCTAAATATGCAGTCCTAACAAGTGTCTTTTCTAACTGCATGTCTAATGAAATGATCAGAATTTATCTAAAAGGGTCATGAAATGCAATGTTACCTTTGTTTTATGATGATACTGTTAACATATGAAGAGGATTAGTTTCCAACTAAGCTATAAAAAAGTTTCATGATACTAGTGGCAAGAAATTTTCAACTAAGAATTAGATCCAAAAGTTTCAGTTATACAGATGAGTAAGTCCTTAGACTTCTACTTAACAGCACAGAGCCTGTAGTTAACAACACTGTATTGTATACTTAAGATTTTGCTAAGCGGGTAAACCTTAGGTTACACAAAAAATAATAATAAATAATGAGGGCAGGAGGAAACTTTCAGTGGTGATGGAGATGTTTCTGGCATCGATTGTGGTGACAGTTTCATGGGTGAATACTTATCTCGAAACTCATCAAGTTGGATACATATTAAATAGGTACAACTTTTTGTATGTCAATCATATATCAATAAAGTGTTTTTTTTTTTTAAAGAGTTATATCTGACTGGGAAATCGCCATAAAACGTACAGATGCAGTGCACTCGTGAGGCTCCCAGAACTACTACCACTGAAAACTGCCCAGACGTAACTTTTACGGAATGCAGAACATAATCACACACTTCATTTCCTTTGCCCTCCCAGAAAACCAGCTATTCTGATCCCTGTTTTGCAGGCTTAGAAAGTCAAATGGCTTCCAAATCTTACATGTCTCCTACTGTGGTCTGGGTGGGGGTGAGGACTTCGACCTGAAGCCACGCCATGTGACTTCACATCCATTAACTACCCAGACATCAGTAAGTTAAGATACAAACTCCATCATGATATAATATTGACTATTCAACCCTTAGAATATGTTTGCCTAAACTATTATTTCTTCTAGTCTTATGGAAATTTGGATGTCCCCTGAACAAATTTCTAATGTGGCACCTTGGAGAAAAAAATCCCTTAAAAATGTCTTGTACCGTAAATTTCATTGTGTGTGAGTCACCTAGATTGTATGACTCTTCCTATCACTTCACACAAAGCTTAGTTAATGAAGATGACAGAGGACTTGGATCACCTCCATGGCTTCTGACCCTTTTATTTGCCAAGAGCATCTGCAAAGCCACTTGCTAAGTACCTAGGATCAGAACACCGAAGGCCCAGAATATCTAATCAATCAACCTCGGATACAGTCATCACAAAACAATAAACCCAAGATGAGAGGTTGGAAAGCACACTGGAGGCTGTTGCTTATCTTTGATTCTTCTCAAATTTATCACTCTATTCCTTGAGCCCCGGATGCAAACCACATCTTTTCTATTTAATGTGACAGATTTGCGCTGATAGATGGTGTTGGCATCCCATGGTATATTGGAACATCAGATTTCCTGCTGACAAAATCCTGGGTAGGTTTGTACGACCAAGTCAACTTAGTAGAAAATTCTATATTGACTTTTCATGTCCAAGACTCTAGTTTCTGATTTCTTGAGTGCCTAGGCGAGGTTATTGCTGATGGAAATGAAAGCTTGATTGATTAGAACAGAGATGTGCCTTTTAAAAGATTGAATTGCCGGCTTTAAAGGATCAAATTCAACTCTCAAGAGGGAGGCTGCCCTTATAATTCTTTTTTCCTCCTAGGCATTGGGATTCATTTTTTCATGCCTTGAAACAGCAAATTGTGGACTACCATTTGAAGAGTCTTGTGTAAATTGTCCTTCAGACCTAGGTCTAGAGATTATAATCTATTAGCAGAAAGCTGAAAAAATCCACACACTAGAGGCAAAGCAAGACATTTTCTCACTTCAAATGAAGTCTGCAAAAGGGCGCTCTTAGTGGGAGTGGACATTCAGTTAGAAATGTTAGAAATTGAAGAGCACTTAGCAATGGCGTTACAGGCTGGTCTGGCACTCCGTACCTCTGTCAAACTGTGGCTTCAGTGTGATTACACTCAGCTTCCTTGTGTCTGATTGGCGTGCATACAGTTTGTCCATTTTCTACCCTCTCTTGAAGCAGGCATTAGGCTGCTGGTCTGGACCGTTTCTATCTAGTTCAAAGGGTTATCTCTGGGTTCAAGTCCCTTCTAAGTCAAGCTCTAAGTGGCTCCAAGGCAAAAGTGAAACCTGAACTCTCAATGGGACACAGAAGCAGACTGGACACTCACAGCACTCAGAGGCATTCTTGGTGGGGAATTATTCTGAGTCAAACCATCTCCCTTTCCCAACCCTTTATAAACTGGCACTTGCATAACACGATTAAGGTTATCTTTGCCTTCTGTAAATTACTTAATTTTTTTTTGTGTTTGTTAAAACTAAATAATGTTTATTCATACTCAGTTTAAAATATTTTCCTATGAATGGGAGTTCCCTGGCAGTCCAGTGGTTAGAACTCAGTGCTTTCACTGCTGTGGCCCAGGTTCAATCCCTGGTCCAGGAACTAAGATCCTGCAAGCAATGAGGCATGGCCAAACAAACAAACAAATATATATATTTTCCTATGAAAAGAAAGATTTTCTGTTTCTTAATGAGATAATATTCACATATCATAAATCACCATTTAAACCATCTTAAACAATTCTGTAGTTTTTAATATTTTACAGTTTTGTACAACTATCAAACTAACTCTAGACCATTTCCAGGATCCCCGAAAGAAAACCCGTAGATGTTAGCTGACAGTCCCAATTTCCCTCTCCCGGCATCCCCTGGCAATCAATAATCTACCAAGAGTAGATTGGTGGTTGTAAATTTCTTAATTTATATGGTTTTGACTAGATAGAATGTTCCCAGGCACATGATTCAGGAAGTAGAGAGGAGTACATGGCGAACTCTTCTTGTCTTCATCTCCCACAGACCCAATTTCCCTCTCTGATGACATGTTTTTACCATTTCTTTATCCTTCCAGAGATAGTCAATGCCTACACCTGTACACACATATACAAAGCTTCTTATGTTATATGGGCATATGATATTTCATACAAATGGTTGTGTGCTCTCTACCTTATTGTGAAAGCTAACAATTTGATTTAAAGCTGCTTCAATTTTTTTGGCTGCTGTATAGTACTCCATTTCATGGATGTGTTATAATTTATTTAATCAGTTGCCATTAATAGACTTTGAAATTGTTCCCAGTCTTTTGATATTACAAAGAACTCTTCAGTAGACATCTTTTACACACATCATTTACACATATATGAATATATATGTAGGATAAATTTCTTGAAGTGGATATAACAGATCTTAATTTTGTCATAATTAATGATATACTTCTGATTTTTATTAATGCTTCCATTTCTATCTTTCACTCTGTGGTCTGTGTTTTCTTTTTGCTGATAATACAAAAAATTTTAAATACTTTATCTAGGTGTTTGTTTTTATAAAATATAGTATACTTAAGACCTCTGTTTCTTTGATCAGCATTCTTTGACTCCTTACTTTATTAATGTTGAAATCACTAATGTCCACTTCCTCTCCCCAATATTCCCTCTACTAGCTGATTTTCTTTGACTTTTATTATTTTTCTCAATTTTTATTTTTTTAAAAATTCTACGAGCTTACTGCTTATTAAAAAATTTTTATTTATTTACTTATTTATTTTTGGCTGCACTGGGTCTTCATAGCTGAGTGCAGGCTTTCTCCAGTTGCAGCAAGCGGGGGCTACTCTTCATTGCGGTCCACGGGCTTCTCACTGTGGTGGCTTCTCTTGTTGCAGAGCACGGGCTCTAGGGTGCACGGGCTTCAGTAGTTGCAGCACGCGGGCTCAGTAGTTGTGGTACAAGGGCTCTAGAGCGTGCGGGCTCAGTAGTCGCGGTGCACAGGCTTAGTTGCTCCGTGGCATGTGGGATCTTCCCAGACCAAGGATAGAACCCGTGTCCCCTGCATTGGCAGGCAGACTCTTAACCACTGGACCGCCAGGGAAGTCCAATGTTTATTTTAAAATAAACTACTATTAATTGGTTTATCAGCTTTGATGCCTGGCTGTGAAAGATAAGGAACTCTCTAAACCTACATTACTTTCCTCTTTATTTCCTCCTTTTCCTCTGAATTTTGTTACTTTAGAATGTTCCCATTGTTAGGAAATCTTTCTTTTTCTTTGTTATCCAGTAGCTTTACTAGGATGTGTCTCAGTGTTGATAATTTGATGTAAGTTTTTTTTCCTGGAATAAGATGTGCCTAAAATTTAGATTCAAGTCTCCCATTAAGTCTGGATCTCATTAATATGTCTTCTATATTTATCCTTTATCTCCAATCCATTCCTGCTCTTGTTTATTTCTATTTTACTTTCTCACTCTTGTTTTCCACATTCCTTACTTTGTTCTCAGCAGTATCTATTCTCCTTTGTGCTCCTTCCAAAGTTCTTCATATTACTGGGACTTCCCTGGTGGTGCAGTGGTTAAGAATCCGCCTGCCAATGCAGGGGACACAGGTTCGAGCCCTGGTCCAGGAAGATCCCGCATGCTGTGGAGCAACTAAGCTCGTGTGTCACAACTACTCAGCCCACGTGCCACAACTACTGAAGCCCATGCACCTAGAGCCCATGCTCTGCAACAGAGAAGCCACTGCAATGAGAAGCCCTCACACTGCATCGAAGAGTAGCCCCTGCTCGCTGCAACTAGAGAAAGCCCGTGTGCAGCAACAAAGACCCAATGCAGCCATAAATAAATAAATTAATTAAAAACAAACAAACAAAAAAAACAAAGTTCTTCATATTTCTGTGAGGGTTTGTTTCATCTCCTAATGGGTTCTCATAACCCAACTTTAAACTCTTGTTTTATAAATCAGTATAAATCAGTTTTGTGAATTCATGGTGATACACTTGATGCCATTTTTTGCCTGGTCTGTGGTGTAATTTCTGGCAATGCTTTTTAATTTGTCACCACTCCCCCAACACACACTCTGTTTCTTTTTGTCTTTTTTCTTGCAGTATCTTTGCATACTACATCCCATGATGATTTGATCTGGCTATCACTCATCCTCATTGGGATGGGCATCCTGCACCAGCCACTGCAGGTAGTGCCTATGAGGCAGGAGACAGAGCCTTGTAAGTTGTTGGGAATTCCTCCAGAATGGGCAGAGTTGGTCCAGGTATTTCAAATATAGATCAAACAAATATGTCCCTTACAATTTGCAAGGTGTCACTAGATTTTTATAAGGATTGGTGAAGGGATTCTCTATTTCAGTCACCTTATTTAACTTTACAAAAGGTATAAGTTTCGATAACTCCAATCATTCAATAAATATTAAAGAATGCTACTTCTGCTCCTAGAGCTATTGTAGGTTAATGGGGATATAGAGATGACACCAATGACAGAATTTACCATTTATTTTGAAGTAGGATGTGCCACACACTGTATTAGGCATTTATTATCACATCAAATTTTCAAAACTTTCATGTATTAACTTTGGTATTGTAATAAACAAGTTCAATATCTCTGAGGATTACAAAGACAGATATTGATTTCAGGCTCATTACATTAGGGCTGAGGGTCAGCTGCAGCTCTGCTGGCCTGTGCTGGCCTCCAAACTTCTTTTCATTCTAAAAACCAGGTTGAGGCCGCTCTCTGGGACAGCAAAGGGCTGGTGAAAACTTGCAGTGCTTCTGGAATCATTTGTTCAGGCATGACAAACATCCCATCCATTCTTGTCCCATTGCCCAAAGCAAGCCACACAGCCACACCCAAAGCAGGTGTGGCAAGCAAGCATATTATCTACCGAGAAGGTTGGCCATGGCAGGGAGAGGACAAAAAGCTATGAACAAAGAACACAATCTGCCCCCAGTTGCTTCTCTGCCACAAGACACTTTCACCTCTCCCTAAGATATTCAAAACTACCAGGCACTGGGCTCAGAAGTCCAGAATCTGGAGCTACACATCATGTTTGCTTTCTGCCCTTTTTTTTTTTTAACATCTTTATTGGAGTATAATTGCTTTACAATGGTGTGTTAGTTTCTGCTTTATAACAAAGTGAATCAGTTATACATATACATATATCCCCATATCTCTTCCCTCTTGCGTCTCCCTCCCTCCCTATCCCACCCCTCTAGGTGGTCACAAAGCACCGAGCTGATCTCCCTGTGCTATGCGGCTGCTTCCCACTAGCTGTCTATTTTACATTTGACAAGTTGTTTGTCCCCTGCTTCCCAAACACTCAAGATCACACAATGGTGGAGTAGGGACCCCTTATTAAAGAATGGGGAGAATGGGAGGTCCATGCCAGTCACTGGTTTATACAGTTCCGGTATTCCACTGAGTGACTGCTGCAAGCTCCCTGACCCTGATGGTAGGGAATGCTCCTTGATTTCTTCCAGTTACACTCTCTGGGAGTCACTTCTAAGTCTGTGTTCTCCATGGTGCTTGACTCCACCTTCTGGACAGTTCTTCCTTTTCCATTATGCTTCTTGGTCTCTCCTGAAATGAGTATTGGAAAACATGCCATCTGTGGCTGAGAAGCTGTCTCAGACTGCTTCACATCTGCAAGAGGTTGGGGACCCAAGCGTTATTTTGTGATTTGAACACTTATAGTCTCTTCTAATCCAGGCTGGTGGTGCTTTCAGTAATATCTCTCTCTACATAACTGCTTTCATTTTTAATCAATTTGATTGCAGTAAGGTCCATGTAAGTCAACAGCCACTCCCATAACTTCTCAAGAAATGCCTCCAAACGTACTTTGATCTCATTAAGATTTAGATGACTGTACCTTACTCTCTTTTCCCAGAGACATTTTGTCAACTGAGATAATTTACTAGGGCCATATACATCTAATGAGCAGACTCAACAATGGGCATGTTGGATCTATGCCCAATCCTTGTCTTAATTTGAGACTCTTTTACCTGTGAGAACTGAGAGTTTCAATTTTCAACCCTAAAAGTTCTGGAATTTCTGGACATTTGCAGCTCTGCTGGACTCATTCTGGCTCTGCTCCATGTGTCTTCTGATTCCAGAACTAGGCTGAAGAAGTAGCCAGTGCATGAGACTTGATGGTGTCAGGATGGGGGGCAGAACATGAGAGCTGATGGGAACACAAAATGCCTCTAAAAACCTCTGCTCAGATGAGGCAAATGGCTCATCTGCTTATGGGCCATCTTGGCAAGTCACGTAGCCAAGCCCCAGTCAGTGGGATGAGGATGTCTACAGGGAAAACTGGAAAAGAGGAGAAGGAAATGGTAGTTGTGAACAAATGGTGCAATCTCCATGCCTCATGAGATAGATATGTTGTAACTCTCTCCATAGAGAAGGACATTGGGCACACAGAGGTTGAGTGCCTTGACCAAAGTCCTAGAGTCCTTAGTGGTAGAGCCAAGATGTGATCCTAGGGGGTCTTACTCCAGGATGCTGAATCATTTTCCAGATGCCTCCTTTGGGAGCTCTCATTTTTGTGAACTATCCATACCATCTTGTCTAAATTTTCAGCAGGCTTTAATAAAAACAATTTTAGTAGAAGACTCAAATATGGCAATAATAAAGCTTTGTAAAATGATGTTATGGATTTCCTCAAGAAATAATTCATTAAATTGATGCCAGTTGTAACTTGTGAGATCATAAAGCTCAATGCAGGGATATTGAAACCATGAAGGTAATCCAATCACAGCATGTTCAATAAACTCTCAGCCTCCTCTGTGAATTGCTTTGCTACACTTTCACCCAGAACCTGAGAATATGAAAACTTAAGGTATCAGATCATGAAAAGAGTTCAAATTCATGAATCTTACCCCAGATAAGGCAATCTTTTAGGACAAATCCTAAAAGATTTGTCATTATCAGCCTGAGTGGATTCAAAGGGAATCCAGCTCTTGTTAAACCACATGGTCAGGAAAACCGTGATTAAAGCCACATGTTACCAGCCCATCACAGGCAAGTGTTAGAATTCCAAATATGGTCTCCTCCTCATCCTTGACTCTTCATCCTTTTACCACTCCCGTTTCTTCAGAACTGGCTCAGATTTGTCTGGTAGAAGAATTTTCTGTAAATTGCATTTAGACTTATCTCCAGAGAGGCATGAAGCTTAGACCTATTACAGAGTGCAGCTCCCAAATGCTCCCTAAATAAATATCTTTATATACAGATTAAATCAAATTAAAATGAAGTCAAGAGTGGCCTTGAGGAAAGAGTCATAAAACACAACCAACACCCTGAATGATGTGTACGGTGTAGGAGGAACAAGGGGAGAGATGATTTGATTTGATGGAGCTGGTCCTGCATTGCCTTATGGATATGGTCAACCAGGGCTGAAAGGATGAGGGAAGCAGCACACACCTATTGTCAGTAAGTGAGAGTCAGAGAGAATCTGCTGCAATGGCCACACTCGGGGAGTCCTTCTGGAGAAAAGCGAGTGGGTGCCACTGGTATTTGTCCACACACTGGGATATTCCATTTGTGCAAGCAGCTACTTTTGCCCTAAGAATTTCCTCAGCCATTGAATCAGGAGAGGTGAACTACTGTAATGGATGATCTTTGATATTCAGTAGCTTAATGGCATAGAAAGTTTATGTCTCAATCAAGTCCGGTTGGGGATTTGGTGGATAGCCTCCCACAGTGATTCTGGGATCCATGATCCTTCCATCTAGTGAGCCTGCCATCTTTTGGAGCCTCAGACTTTTCCACTTGAGGTTTCTAAGAGCAATGTCTATTGTATTTGCCCACATTTCATCAGCCAGGACTGTCACACAGCTTCATCTAACTGCATGGGAAGCTGTGAAGTGTAATCTTCCTGGGTGCCTAAGAGGAAGATGAAAGGGTTTAAAGAACACGTTGCCAGACCCATAGAGGCAAAACCCCCACAGGTAAGAATCAAGTGATGTCCACATCCATGAAGAAAAATGGCTCTGATAAGTCAAGGGCTTCTCTGCTCTTCACCAAAAGAAGTTCAGAGTCCTTGGCACCTGGTAGAGAGACCTTTACAGTTCAGCTCCAACCCACCTTTCTGGTTTCAGGTCTTACTGCTCCCCACCCAGCCCGCCCCTTCCCTACCCCATGCACTTCACACTCTGGCCAGATCAGACTACTGGCTATTCTTTGAATGTGTCACATATCTTCACACCTTTGGGCCTTTGCAAATGTTGTTTCCTGACTGAAACACCCACTCTTCCTCTCCACCACAAGAGCCAGCCCAGACATCTCTTCTCTATGGGCCCTTCCTTGGACTCCCTCCCTCAGACCAAATTAACTGCCACATTCTTCAAGCTCCCACAACATCCTATATATTATTTTATTATAACTTACCACTTTGCATCTCACTCAGGTATTTCCCCCCATTTTACAGCAGGTCTATGTGTCTCTCCCCCTGTACTGTCAAATGTGGGGGAAATACCTGAGTGAGATGCACCTCACTCAGGACCCCACTGAGTCCTGAAGGGTATCAGTGTCTAACTGAAGAGGCTCTTACCAAATGTAAGTCAAGAATCAGCCAGAAACTTGGGATACAATAAAGAGACTGAGTTTTATTTCAGAAAAGCTGTAAGCTACTTGGAACTGTGCTCTAGATGCATCATTCATCCCTGGGGAAAGAGAAAAGCTAAAAGAAAGCATAAGTAATACATTTCAGAGGCCAAGATAATCATGATATTGTGTTCTCTGCAGACACAGTGCTGGTTCAGGTACATGGAAAAGGATAAAACCAAGCTCAGTAAGAGTCTCTGATGAAATGCAATCGTGACACATTTGCATGGAGGAAGCCTAAAGTTTTGGAGAAATGCAGAAAAGAAATAGGCTTATATTAAGATTTCATCGCATGGTCCTGGTAAGGGGAGCCCTTCCATGGGGAACGTGTGAAGCTCGGAGCTGAGCCCTGCCGAGGTTACTCTGAATCCTTTCCCTATAAATAAGCTTGAATTTCCACCTTACCAAAGTCAACACAGACAGCTACAGTTCAAAACAAACTTTTCCATGACGAGAATGGATTGCAAGATGAAGAGGCATTTATGACTCTAGGCTTAGTAACTTGCAGGGTAAAATGAGTTCGCCTTTTATTCAGAATTTTTATTTTCTGCCCTTCTCATTTCAAGTGCTCGTGCTCATACAAGCTTACAACTTCTCTCCTGGCTCTGATTCCCCACTGCCTCAGGCCAGACCTTCTAAGACAAATTTTCCTAGCAGTCAATGCCATGCTTATTGTGCCCAGTCCTGTTAAAAATAGACCCTGTTAGCTGCTGCAATCCTTAAAGAGTAAGGGATGAGGTCATTTTCTGCTCGGAGAGTAGATTCAGCCTGTGAGTTGATTGGCATCAGCGCATTCAATTGCCGAGGAAACAGGTGTTAAAGTGACTTCTCCCATCCTGTTAAATAGCCTTTTCATACATTGATCCACAGACATGTTTCCATTCTCATGACTGAATAGGCAACCCTGTAATTTGTCAGCTACGTCCATTTTTCCCCCACCCGCTGGCAACAGTTTCTCTTCAGTTTCTGCCAAGATTGTCTATTGTCTCCATAAGTTTCTGCCCAAGGTAAGTGATAGAAGGATGATCTTATGGAATTAAACAGCAAAAAGCAACAAGCACGTAATTTAACAGGACTTGCAGGCATGGCTGATGGGGTTCCTACGAACTGATTTTCCTGTGTTTCCTGACAATAGCTTAAAGTTACTAAAACTTCAAGCTTCAGAAATGACTTCTCAACAAAATTGGGGCCAAGGCAGGGGGATGTAGAGAGAGAGAATTCAAAAATGAAAGTACTGAACACTAGAAATAAGGAAAGTATCAATTAAATTTCTTTCAAATCTTTCAGTTACTGTGTAACATATTAAACACAGGAGGTGTGGAAACCACAAAGCGTGTTTACACCTGAGCAGGCTACCTCTTAGCAAATACCTTGGTACAACATTAGGGTCAAGAAGTCAACTTCAGCTTTAAGGCCCCAAATTGGGCAAAAGATTACAGCTGTTCAGAGGGGAAATTGAGGTAGATTTTAGAGAGAAATGGGTCCTAATTCCAGCCTTAACTTTGAATATTTCCCTGACTTTGAACAAACAACTTCATTTCTCGCGACCTTAGTTTCTTTATCTGCAAATTGAGGAAATTGAATTAGATGATTTCAAAGGTCGCTTCTGATTCTAATGTTCTGTGCATGCCATTTTCTAGTCTGTATATCATATCATGTGGAAATTCAATTCCATAGTGTTCCTGCCCCCAATTTACCTCACCAGAAAATGGCAACAACAGTGAAATTAATCCCTTGTTGGTTCGTCTTAATATTTTCAATTCTGAAAGAGTCTGTGTGAAGGTGTGTATATGCATCTGTCTGGGGTACGTGTTTGTGTAGGATATTATATTCAGATTTGAAAGCCTTAAAGTAACCAGGTAAAGCCATTGTGTTTAGGAGACTAAAAACCAGAGTGTCAGCCATAGAGCAACATAGTACTTTGCTTTCTCTCTCTTACTTTTTATTTTCTTCAAACTACCCCACTCCCTCTCTTACTTCTTTTTCAGAATCAGGGAGGACTCCTGCAGACCAGGCCTCTGGCACCGAGGTTCCCCTGATGCCTGTCAGGATGGCCTTGACCTTCCCAGGGAAGGTTAGGGCTAGTTAACAGAAGAATTGGAAGCATCCCAGACTGGAGATGAGGCTCACCTGCACCAAATTATGACACCAAAATGGTGAGGGAGCAGTTTGAATTCTCGGGCCAGAGGAATTTTTGTAGCTTCAGAAGTATTCTTAGCAAAATTCTTTAATGCTGCCTCCTCATTGTAGGGTTTGGAAGTATTTTGGTGTTTGCTATCTAAAGTGCAAAAAAAAAAAAAAAAATCAGTTTTTTTTGAACATATGCTTTTGCAAAGTTTAGTCTTTCTCAACCTGGTTATTTGAAGCTAGATGTGCTATAAATTGCCCTATATGCATGTTTTGAATAACAGACATTATGTTCCTTTAGTCTTACTTTTATAAAAGAGATGAATAATTTAAGACATTCAAAACAGGAATTAAAAAAATAAAATTTCATGGTGCAGATTCATTTTAATGCCCCAAATTATTTTATTTATATTACATGATAAGATACTTGGTCCACTGACCTTTAGCTGATTTTTTTTTTTTTTTTGGCTATGCCGCGAGGCCTGTGAGATCCTAGTTCCCCAACCAGGGATCCAACCCGGGCCCCTGCAGTGGAAGTGAGGAGTCCTAACCACTGGACCGCCAGGGAAGTCCCTTTAGCTGATTTTTCTATGTGTGTCCAGCAGGGTGCTGTTAAGGACTGTGACGCTTGTCCTAAGCTAATGCTGGTGCTGGAAAGGAGACCTGGCTGGGGACCTGGAACAGGGCTCATCAGAAGTCTGCTTGCTTGAGGTACTGAGGGCTCCTGGAAGCAAACCCAGCCTCAGGAAAGAGGCAACTAGATCCACAGACTTAACCCAGTAGCAAAGCCTTAATTACCAGTTGGAGTAGGGAATTCTGCATCTGTCACTCTGTGTTTTTCTTGGCTGCTTTCCCATAAACTCATATCCCATGAAAAACGTTTCCCTAAATAAGGACTGTTTTCCTAAAAGCTCCCCTGAGACACTGGGGCACAAGGAGCAGGACTCAGGGGCCCCAGTACAGTGAGATGATGGTCAGTGGACATGACAACCTCCAGGGAAGGCAGACGTGATGGGGACAAGGGGGGTGACAGCGCCTACTGCAGAGGCAGCAGTGCCTGTGGAAATGGTTCGTGGAGATGGTGTGGGAAGCCCTGGAGGAGGACGAGGCCTAGGGTGCTCAGTGGAGGCTGGAGACCACAAGGGGGAAATGTTAATGAACGCTGTAGATGCATCCAGAGGGCCTCAGAAATATTTGGGGCAAGGGGATGCTGAATGCGCAGAGCAGATGAGGCCAAAAAGCAACAAAAAATGAGTGACAGAGGATGAGATTTTAGTTTGCCCTCCTGGAGCTTGTAATCTATTGGGGAAGACAAGACGGTCACACCTGAAGAATTAGGAAATGATAAGAATAGGATGTGATCAAGCACCTCTGTGTCATGAGAGTCTATTTGTCTTCATCACAGTGGAATCTGACATGGCCTTAAAGAGTGAGTGGGAAGTAAGTAGGTAGAGAGCCTTCGAACAGTGCTGAGAGTTGCAGGCCGGTAACAAAGTCTTCTTACAAGTGCGTGGAGCCCTTGCCTTATTCATGGAGCATGCTAGGAATTGTCTGCACTGTGTGGTTAATCCTCACAACAGTGTGAAAGGCAGGTGTTATTTTGTACAGAGCTGAGAAAGGAAGGCTTGGCTAGATTAAGTGACCGGCCCACGTTCACGCAGTGAGGGGAGAGCTGAGCCGAGGGCGGATCACAGACCCATCTCTTCCCCAAGAACAGCAGGAGCAGGAATGTGGAACCACAGGTAGGAAAACTGAGAGCAAGCCGAGGGGTTTGTGTGCAGTTCTGTAGGCAAGGGGAGCTCACTGGCACTGTTTCTGGAGAAGATGGCAAGGATATTCATTGTGGTTGGCTAATTAACCAGGAAGTAAGATGGGAGGAACAGGAAACTAAAGGCCGTCTGCTAGAGGGGGCGGTTAGTGATCTAGGCCTCATGGAATGAAGAGGAATGGCGAATTGAACAACATTTGAGAGGAAAAAACCGCAGGTCTCGGTGACTTGTTCTTAATGAGGACCAGGAAGCCTACTGAGACTTGGGAGACTCTCCCAGGAAATTCTGCCTTCTGTTTGGTGGGCCAGGTTCTGGCAAAGCCAGGCCAGATGCCAGGGCTCCCCAAGCTCATCAAACTGAATTTGAAATTCAAACTCAGAAACAAGTTGTGGGAATGGGCTCAGAGCAGGCATTGGGCAGGATCAGAAAGGCAGGTAGTAAAGGTCTCTCTGGGACCCTAGAGTCCTTGTCAAGTCCAATCAAGAGTGTGGGCAAAACAGGAGATTCTGTGGGCCAGAACCTGGGTGCCACAAAGTGCAGGAAGCACAGAACTGAGATGAGGCCAGGAATTTCATTTGTCCTTCCTCCAAGCAAGGACACCAAGGGATGCAATCAGCAACTAGCCTCTTAGAATTACAGCTTTAACTGAGCTGTGTTTTAGTGTAGTCTCAATCTTTGAAAGTGCTTAGGCTCTATCTTAGGTGCCTGGTATCCCTCAGCTGGAATAGTCAGTAAATTACAATGCCCTAATTCTCATCCTGGAATAGTGTGTGTGTTCGTAAAATTGTCTTATGTTAAAATGTATCATTAATTTATTTTCCATTGTCTAGGTCAGAATATAACTATGTGATATATATCAAATGAATTTCATGGCTACAGTCCAAATGTAACAAATGAATCATTTGAAACTATCCACATATTGGTGATGCCGAATTTTTCATTTTCTCCCATTTTATAAATGCATCATATCTCAGCTCAAAATCAATCTATTAACCTTGAAAACATTTTGAGCTGGAATGAAGGTTAGCAGTGAACTTTGCAACCTTCCACGTGATATTAGTCATATTTAGCAATTATTATTGGCTTTGAGTAATGAGGAGTCAGTTGAGACAGGAATAGTAATGTGGTGGTTACCAATAAACTAGACTTCAGAGGCCACAGGGAAAATGAAAAGCATGCAAAATCAGGCCTTTTAAACCTTAAGCTTGTCTGCCACAAAGCTCCTACCTTTTAAAAATAAATTTGAAAATTTTGGCAGCTATCCTGATGAATTACACATAAAATACTCTAGTAAAATCTTTGTTAGGAGATAAGGAATTCTGTTCAGTGGATTTGAAGGGCAACTGAAGATTTAAAAAAATGATGTGTCTGCCCCCTAAACCTCCACTGGGATGAGTCTGATGGATTTCCCAGGTGCCAGGACTGGGGGCTGCAATAAAACGGGAGGAACAATGCAGGTAGAAGCTAAGCAGTGTTACTCTTTTAAAATTAAAGTCCAAATAAATGTCTCAACTAAAAACACCTTAGGAATACATAAATATATTATCCTCTGGATGAATTTTATATCACATTATATTGATTTTAACACAATATAAAATATAATAAGGATATTTTTGGGTTCACAACATGAAAGAACAGTTAATGATTTGCCCATATGGGACATATGAAAATACTTCTCTTACATTCTTCTGCCATGTTTTATGGATAATCTACTTCCATACCATTAACGGTATGAAAACTTGGTACCATAAATGGAACATTTTTCATCTCAATTATTTGTTAGAAATAAAATAAAAATAGTGCTATCTTTACTGTAAAAGAACCTAACTTCATGGGAATTGGAAAGTAATTGTAGTTGTATTATTTTATTAATTTAGAAATGTTTCACATTTGAGCAATCATATTTCTTCTGCAGTCCTTAAAATGTGTACAATTGTATAATATTACTCACAGAAGAAAGAAAACACTAGATTTATCTCTAATGCCAAATGCCAAATATCTACTTCCAAATTGAATTGAGTTTTTAAGCAGTTGGTTTCCTAGTATCTTAGCTTATGTTATGTTAAAGGAGAAATACATCAATTTACATTAATTTAAAAATTAATATAAAAAGATAGTTAAACCACAACTATAAGTTGTGAAATCAGGAAACTTTGGAATGGAGATGAACAACCTCTGGCAGAAAAATGAATAACGGAAAGGTACTTTCAGTAAGTATACTCAATGATTTTTCCAGAGAAAGAAAGAAATTAGCGAAGACCTGCTGACCAAGCGACGTAGAATCATGAGAATTTATCCAGTTGAGTTAAGAGAGTTCCCAATTACGTTGGGAATCAGAAATTTTGCACCAATTGCTTGCAAGTTGTTTCCTTTTCTTGTCTTTTGGTTTTTCTAACTCCTGTATCAGCTGGAAAACTTTCTGAGTAGCTATTGCAAAAGGAACCGGTGGGCCCATCTAATATGGTTTCCATGTATCCCACTGAACATTTACTACATCCCTAGGTTCACTGTAGGTGAATTCCTCTTGAACTAAAAATCCCCAGCCCAGTGGAACTCCTCAGAAAATGGTAGGAGTCTTAATTTCCAGAAAAGATCCAAATAAAGATCTTTAGAGGGGATTTCAGGAATAAGCAATGCATCTACGCTATTGAAGCCACAAAATACATTGATTTCCTCTCTAGGAAAAGGATCCAGAGTCAAGGGCAACTATAAGAACTTGCAAATATCTTTGAGTGTTATTGTAAAAGAGGACTGATTAATCCTGGGGTATACCAGTGGAAGACTTGAGCTGATATAGGTTTTATCCCCACAATTCTCAGAGACAGCAATAGGGGATTAAATCACAAACTTGTCTTGAGGTTAGTGTTTTACCAGGAACATGCTTATAAAGAAATATTAGAATTTACTTTTTGTCCTCTTTTGTGGCAAGTAACAATGTATATGTTTTGTTTAACCTCTTCAGTTGTTTGGAAATGTTTTGGTTTAACTAAGGAGTATTTTATTAATGGCAGCTCATCTCATAGCTCTCTTAATGACTTGGCCTAAGAAGAAGATTAAACTTCCTGAATTTGATTTCTCTAAAACATATCCACCAAATGCAATTGCCCTTTCTGTCAAATAAGCCCTTACTGGTGTGTAAGTCTGAAGCGATTTTTTTTCCTCTCTAATTACGGTTGTTCCAAGACTCTTGACATTCTCTAAATCATCTTTCGCTGAGTACAAGAGGTCCATGAGGAAGTCAAGATCGATGACAGACTTCATCTCTCTTGAATTTTAATGCAAATGTCTGTTCCCCTAATCAAACAAAGGTTAAAAAAGGAAATCAAATTAGCTTATTACAAAAGCCAGCATAACTGAACTGACAAGAAAAATGCTTTCTGCATGAAAAGCCCTTAATCAATACCTTAAATAAGAATGTCACTGGAAAGAAGGGTTCATATGTGGTCAGTCATAATCTGCAAATCAATATGCTCTTTTTAATAAATATTTGACCACAGCAGCTCAATAAGCATTGCCCATACGAGTTTCTTTCTTTACACCAAAAGGAAACAAAATTACAGCATAAATGTAATGTTCAGGGCATAACCTAAACTGTGAGAGAATTCAAGGTCAGGGCTATTTCACCCTTTAATCATTGCATATTAAGTATGGGAGAGATTCTCCTTAGTACCTTGTCTCCGATTCTAGTCCCCTAGGTAATTTAACTGTTCAAAAGTAAAATGATGTCAGAATATAGATTACTTATTAGAGCTAGATCGAGGTACAATTTTCCTATTCTAGACTTAGTTTGGCTATCTGAAACTATTTAATCAAATATTATACATTCAATATAGCTTCAAATTTGTTTTTTAATTCAAGTCTACAAAAATACAGTCATGTGGCAGATAACTTTTTATAAGTAAGTGTACTTTCATTGTATTCTGTCAAAACCATAATCAACTAATATACAATAGGCACTTTCTGCATGCAGTAGCACCATAAGTGTTAAGTTGTTAACATTGCTACCAGCGTGACCTGGAATCTTCCTCTTATAGGATGCGTGACCTTGGGCATGATCACTTAATTTTCCGTACTAGAAAGTATGAATATGAAAGGTGTCTACTTCAAAGGCCATTTTGGAGATTTAAGGACATAACACATGTAAAGATGTTAACATAGGGCATGGCCCATTGTAAATGATAAATGGTAACTCTTATTATTAACTATTATTGAATTGTGATGTGGGCAAATAAAGAAATACAATTTAACACATAGTTCTGCTTTGAGCAGCTCAATAACACTCAGTAGAATTAAATAAAATATACCTTGGAACAACCTATCAGGCCACTGGAGATACTTAACCATAGTCTGTAATTTTACCATATGTCTTTGATTTGCTTTCTTTCTCTTCTGCCATCAAATGAGATAGTGGAAAAATATGTTTATTTAAAAAAATTTTCCTTAATAATAATTAAAATACTTTTAAAAAGACCTCAAAATAGCTTATTAGAGAAGTCCGAACAACCAAAATAAGCAAAGGGAACAGACATTGTTCCGAAGAGTCTGCATACAAGGTTACTTTAAACACTGAATACATAGCTTTTCTTCCTTTACTCCTCTTCTTTGAGATATAATTTCTTTTTATTCTTTCACAGGAATTTCCTTCTTAAAGAAGTTTTACAAAGCATTTTCCTTAAAAAAACCTCGGATTGCTTAGCCTTGATATGCATGATCTATTTATTTCCTCCTACCCTTGAAAAAATACATACTATTCTCATCTTTCTGAGATAATTTTGGAGTGGTTTCTGCATAAAGTAGGAGGTCTTTCTCTAAGTATCAAGGGACCAGACAAGGAAAGCCCAGGGTAAATTTACACATCAAAAATCTACCACCTGGCCCATGCGCCACACCTGCTGAGCCTGTGCTCTAGAGCCTGCGAGCCACAACTACTGAGCCCGTGTGCTGCAACTACTGAAGCCCGTGAGCCTAGAGCCCATGCTCCACAACAAGGGAAACCACTGCAATGAGAGGCCCGCAGCAGCGCAGCGAAGAGTGGCCCCCACTCGCCGCAACTAGAGAAAGCTCGCGCACAGCAACGAAGACTCAACGCAGCCAATAAATAAATAAATATGAATGAATGAATGAATGAATGAATAAATCCAACACCTGGCAAGGCCAGGAGGCCTCTTACTGCTGGTGCTACACTCATTCATTTAATTATTCTTAGATGACTATATCAAGATTTCTAGACAGTATCCTTGGGAGCTAAGTGCTTTGAATGTTTGAACTATATTAGTTAATGTAAAACCAGTGTCCTTGAGTATTAGAGATAGTGGTCCACTGAATTATAAAATATGTCAAAATACAATGTTTTTTTAATGGGCTCTTTCTTGATCTATTAAGATACCTAATTTAGGGCCATGCATACATTGGCACTATAACTTTTTAAATGAAGAAAAGTGATGATGGTGCAATGATTTCTAGTTTACAAAGTGCTCTATTTAATCATTTCCACGTTTATTATCTGATTTAACTCTCACAGCTATCCCGTGAAATAGGTATCATTTTTCACATTTTACAGAATAGGAAAATGGATCTATGAGAGTTCAAGCATGTGTCTCAAGTTATACAGCTAGAAAATTATCAGAACAAGATTTTAACCAGGACCCCTTTGTTCCAAATGTTTCATTCTTTCCCATTATATAACACTGATAAAAATTTCCCAACTTTTAAAAATATTTGACAAGGCTAAACATCTCAGGTCAAAGATAGAAATGATTGATGCAATTGTGTGCTTATGATTTTCGAGTAACAATACTTTAAACTTTCAGGTACTATATGATTTTGAGGTAAAATCCTTGCTTCAATGTATTGGTATTTGAGGCCCCTATAGTTACATATAGATGTTCTATTTCTACTTTGAAACTATAGGGATAGGGACCGTGAATAGAAAAATATACATTGCTCAGGAGCAAACTTCCAAAGTATTTTGTGAGTAATCATGATATTCAGGACTTTAACATTTCCAAGTAATGAAGGGTGACCTATTGAAACTGGCAGGTTAGATATCAAGTAATTAGATTTGTTCCAGAGCTTATCTACTTCTGAGCAACAACTGCAAGCTTAGTCCCATGTGTGATGAGTCCTGTTTGCTTTCTAGATTCTTATTTTGATAAGTCAAGGTCATTTCACTTAGCCTATGTTCTTTAAAACACATACACCTCCCAGGAGGGCTTTTTTTTTTAGCACAGGGCACAATAAATGAATTATTACTATTTGGGGTTCTTATTATGAGATGCCAGAGAGAAGGTATGCACCTATTCATAGATTTGGCTGTATAATTGAAGCTGTTCTGATGTCAAGGATAGAATTAGATAGTGCTTCAAATATCTGGGTGCTGGGCATGATGCTGAGAGAGAAGAAAGAAAATGAGTGAGCTGAACTCTGGCCTCCAGGCTTCCAGATAATGCAGAGAAAGTATGCATATGAATGGTGAAATTAGTTGTGAAATTAGTTGAAGGCCTCCATCAACTGTAGGCACAACATCATGTTCAAGACTATGGGAGATAGATGCACATGATAAGACAGACACTCCTACCCTAAAGGGATGTATAACCTGATGAGGACATTTCAATATATTAGAGAGCAATCAATGATATGTCCTCAGTTAAGGTGTTTGAAGCCTTGTTTTAGGAACTCAAGGGACAGAAAGAACCATCCCAGCGGGGGAGACTCACGCAAACATTTACTGAACTTGGTTGGGTGGCATGTGGGTGAAAGGTAGAAATAAAGGGTAGGGCTTCCCTGGTGGCGCAGTGGTTGAGAATCTGCCTGCCAATGCAGGGGACGCAGGTTCGAGCCCTGGTCTGGGAAGATCCCACATGCCGCGGAGCAACTCGGCCCGTGAGCCACAATTACTGAGCCTGTGCGTCTGGAGCCTGTGCTCCGCAACAAGAGAGGCCGCGATGGTGAGAGGCCCGCGCACCGCGATGAAGAGTGGCCCCCGCTTGCCACAACTAGAGAAAGCCCTCGCACAGAAACGAAGACCCAACACAGCCATACCATACATACATACATACATAAATAAAAAGAATGTAAGCAGACAAGAATAGCATTAAAAAATAATAATAATAATTTAAAAAAAAAAAAAAAAAAAGAAATAAAGGGTAGTCCTGAAGAGGAAATTCACAATGGAGGGGAAATTTGGTTTGGGGGGCTGGAGAGAAAAAGGTTCAGAGGGAGAAATAAAAGTCTGGGACATTAGGATGAAATCCGTTTGTGGAAATGACAGGCTGAAAATCTGTAGTTCATGATGTAGACAACAAAGTGTCACCAGACAATTTTAACGGGCAGGTGCCCGGCTAAGGTGATGCATCGGAATGGCTAAGCTGGTTGTAACTAGTGTGAGAAGCGGGGTGAGAGGGACCAGTGACCGGAGGCAAGGAAGCCTGCCAGGAGGTTCAGCAACAATTCAAGACCATTTCTGCATCATTCACATGAACAAAGCAAGAGACTTCAGATGTATCCAAGAGTTCTCGGCACAGGGGCAAGTGATCAAACCATTGAGAAACTTGGAAAGACAAATGGTAGCTGAGCCCTCGTGTGGGAAGAATAGTAGCTGGGTGAATGGTGGCCTGGAGTGGGAGAGGGTCATGGGCTAAGAAAGGGAGAGGGGATGAGAACAAATTCCTAGTTGTACCCTCTTTTCTTCTCAAGAGGGATTCCTGTCAAGCCCATTGCTATCTTGAGGCAAGAAAACCAGCCTAAAGCTGCAAGGTTAGGTTACCCTAGGGCAGCTCAGGAGCCCAGTGGGGATGGGAGGTCAGTAGTTGACTACAGGAGGTTGACAGGTCTGGAAATTTCTACACCATCCCCAAGCGCAAGGCCATTATCACAGAGACAGAAGATGACACATTCGTTCTGTATCCTGATTGTGGTGGTGATTGCATGAATGTACACATGATAAAATGACACAGAAGGATACAAACCCTGTACACCTATGTCCGTTTCCTGCTGTTTTTTTTTTTTCTTTTGATATTGTTCTCTAGTTACCTAAGATATAACCAGTGGGCAAAACTGAGTGAAAGGTACACAGGACCTCTCTATACTGTCTATGGAACTTCCTGTGAATCTATAATTATTTCAAAAGTAAAAGAAAATTACAGATTTTTTTAGTAAAAAATACAGATTACAATTCTAGCAGGTCTCTGACCTATCATGAGGCAAGAAAGCCAGCCTAAAGTTGCAAGGTTAGATTGCAGGTTGACCTGAGCCTCTTCCCAATGGGACAAAAACTAGATCCAAGGTTTTCATCTCCTCTCAGTAGACATTACTAGCTGAGGAAATTGTTAGTCCTAAGAGGATAAAAGATAAAAGGGAAATGGTTAGGGATGTGAAGAATACAGGCTAAATAGAAGACAGAAAACCAGTGGGCAGGACTCGCCCAGAGAAAGCAGAATTACACGTGAAACAGACCGAGAATGTAAAATAAGCACAACTGGCATCACCAGAGAGGTACGGGAGAGCACTGAACAAGCAGTTATAAAGAAGAAGCAATTTGAAATACTGACTTTGAAAATATAATTGTTGAAATAAGGGATTTAGTGGATGGTTGAATAGCAAAACTGATATAGCTGAAGAATAAGTAAGAGGAAAGATGGACTCAAAAAGCTCTCCTAAAAGCACCAGGAAGGGATAAAAAGAGAGATTAAGAGGCTAGCTAAGCTATAGGAAGTTGAAACAGTATAGAAATAACATTTGTGTAAACAGAGACCCAGAAACAGTGGAAAGGCAAATGGAGGAGATGAAATATTTGAAATCATATTGACAAATATTTTCTAAAATTAAAATGGTCAATCAGGATTAAAACTCTGGAAGCCTAGCTCCTAAATGTGGACTTTTAGCTATTCACTTTCTGCTTGGACCATCAACGGGCAACTCTGAACTAGGAGGGAATTCATCAAGGCTCTGGATAGGAGGTGGGTAGCGTTTCACCACACCTGCAATAACCGACTAGCATGTAGCAGAGAAGATAGATTTATGATAGCAACACAAATCATATCTCAGAATTAACCATGAGGGGAAAAAATGAACCATTATAGGTCATAAAATAAGAGCTACTTCTTAAAAGGCTTGACGCGGAAAGCATTTCTGTAGGGTTTAGTCTTTGATCATTGTCTCTTTTTATCTGAAAAAATGGGCAGACGTGCAGATTTGTTCAGCAGTGTGAAATCAGAACCAGGGCTCAGCTTGGCCACTTCTGGTGATTCTTAGTCATATTTGAAATCTCCCACAGGCAGCCTCTCCTCTAAGGCAGCGGTTGGTGAGGCCCTAGCAACATGATTTCCTGCATGAGAGTACATGGGAAAAAATACTGCCAAGGGCCTAATGCAAAATACACAACTATACATGTGTATGCAAATGGTGGGCAGAACTTACCTACAACTTAAAAAAAAACATCATGGAGCTCAAATACAATTGACTAGAGGTTCTTGAATGTAGAACACCTGGCAGGATGCTCGAAGGAGGACTGACCTTGCTTCTCTTCTGTTGTGTTATGGACTCTGTGTCCATAGAAACGCCTGACGCTTGGATAGTGATTAATAAAACGTGTTTATACTCATGGCCTCTTGTCTTAGCAGTCCTGCAATGATTTCTTTTATATGAAAACAATGTTGGAGATCCTAGAACAGTCCTGTTATTTTGTGGGTGAGAAAAGAGACCCAGAAAAGAGAAATCACTTGTCCGAGTTTATAAGGGCAGGTGGTGGTCGAGACAGAACTTACACCTACAGAATCTGAACCCACATTCCAGCAATGTTTTCTCAAATCATGCCTTTCATATTCTTGGGGGCACTGTGGGAGGGAGTGTATGGAGAGGGGGTGGGCAGTGCTGGTGGAAAGAAGGAGTGTTTGGGCAGAGGGAAGGCTCCAGGTCAGTTCAGTGTAACAAATATTAGGGGCGTATTATGCCCAGGGCACTATAGTATGCATTAGAACATTGCCCCTGTCCTGGAGGAGTTCTGATTTCCTAGCCCCTCTTCCTGATTTGGAGTTCTGTCTTTATTTCCCTACACTAGCCAGTGAAACCGGTAGCAGCATCCTTATCATTTATGCTGTAATTTGTGAGCTTCTTGAGGGCGGAGGTTCCTTCTTCTTCCCTTGGGTTCACCCAGCATTGAGGTATCGCTCGTCTGAGGAAGGTCCCCGGCGTCAAATGCAGCAGGGAGGCCCAGGGAAGGGGACAGAAAGAGCCAGTGATGGTCCTGGGTGACTCAGAGCACACACTTTCCCGGAAGCCTGCTTCTGGTTGGCAGATGTCCATACCTTTCCTCAAGCTGGGGATCCTTCAACTCTCTCCAGAAGCGATGGGAAAACATAGCTATTGCCCATCTGCAAGCTCTGCAGACCTGGGGTAAGAAAAGGAAGGTGCTTTGTAAAATTTCAGCGACTCTTATCCCAGGTGAACCTCCGGTAAAGGACAGGAATTCCTGCTGGGGCTCCAAGGGGACTTGAGACAGAGCCAGTGGTCAGCTTGCAGTTCCCTGGGGGGTGGGCGGTGGTTCAGGGTCACATATGAACTTCACCTCCATCATCCTCCTCGATTTCTTTCTCAAGAAAGCTTCGTGAAGGGGCCCAGGCCGAGCTCTCCAGAAACAGGGTTTAAGAGCAATTTGAGCACCTCTTTCCTGGTGTCCAGGCCTCTGGTAAGGGCGAGTCTGAAGACTCTTAGGCTCACGACGCCTGTCTTCCCCTCGGAGTCCTGGATGGGGCCCCTGAGCATAGTTTGTGCGAGGCCCGACGCTCGATTTCCATCCTCAGGCTGTTTCCTCTACTCCCGCCAGGGGAGAAGCAGGAATCCTCTCACACAGTGTGTTACATAGTGTTATGCATGACAAAAACACATTTTTATGGCGTTGGAGAAAATGCAAAAGGTGGTTGTACCACTTTATTCAGCAAAGAACTAAATAAATATGTTACTTTTTTTTCTTTCAGTGAACCATTCCCATGATCTATTTTTCTGACTACAAAACATCACTGTTTTGTAGTCAGAAAAATATTATATTATAAAAAATTATAAATAGCATGCGAATCAATCTGTGGCATTGCCTTACACAGGCTCTTTAAATCCCCGTAATGATTTAATAGGCAAACATGCCCAGCGCACCTGCCTGAGTGAAGTGCAGTGATTTCCCCTGCTGAGTGGTGAGTGATTCCTTCCCGTTCCAACTGGGCTCTGTGTTCTTTTTTTTCTCTCCTTGTTACTGATCCTACGCGTCTTTCCAGTAGCTTATGTTTATCTTATGCATTAGATATGCCCCCGGTGATTTTCTTTCTGCCTCGTTTTGCTGGGGCTCTGTCTGGAAATGTGATCAAAGGGTGAACAGCCGCACAGAAGTGTCCTGCTTTCCAACTGAGCCAAGGGTTGGGGGGATCTCAGGGGCTTCTTCCACGGATAAAACACAGCACCAGTTCTGCCGCTAAAGCATAATTCAGGACCGTATTTATAATGGAGAAATAATTTGTATCTGGTGAATAAATAATATCATAACTGAACTAACATAATAATATAACTGTGGCTCCACATATTTTTCCCTTTCATATTTTTTGTGTTAAAGGCAGAATGCGGAAAAAATTCTTGTAAGAGCAAGCACGAGAACTCCAGGCTTGCTCACTGGGTGGGCTGATATGGATGCCAGCGCTGGTGATTACGTATGGAAGGATCTGCTCTTTAGAATCAGCCTGCAAACTGTCGCAACCAAATCAATTGATGTGAGCACGGTTAGGAAAATGATTCATGTGTAAACAAACTATCCAAGCCCAAGCTGAATATATCCTGTGCTTAGATTACCTTTATTACCCAAATGATGTTGGCTTGAGCCTCGGCTTACGTGTGAAGACTCTTTACCCTCCTAAGACAAGAGCGGGTCCCCTGATGCTGTGTGCTGTGTGCTCTCCATGGGTCCTTGCGTTCTCGGGCAGCACCTTCTCTGAGAACCACGGTACCAGCACCTCTACTGCTGCTGGCCGTTGCTCTGGGTGCTGATTCTTCATAGCCCCAACCTGGGCAAGCTCTGCCGTGGCTCCAGAACTGGTCTTCTTCCACGGATGGCCCCCAGGACAGTTGGTGCCGGCTATCATGAGGCACAGGGAGAGAAGAGACATTTTGCCTGCAGCCCAGTCTAAGATCCACTCCCGAGCTCTTGGTTCCTGCCCCAGAATTTACTCCTCTTTTTTCAGTAATTAACAAGAGAAATATCCACTTCCCATAGAGACAGCCCATTCTTACACACAGGTGTAATGGCTTGATATCAGTCTATTCTGGATTATTTATTCATTAGTAACATCTTTTATGACAGGTGATACCAAGTCCACATTGGGCTGTGCAAAGTGCAGGCCAGGCGCTTAGCATGAACTCTCTTCTGGTAGGAAGAATGTTCTCCAACCTAGATTTTCCTCAGTTTCCAGAGCACACTGCCCTCTGAAGTTACACAGAGCTGAGAGACACTGCAGACACCCTTCCCTCAATATTCCCCACGTACCGCCCCCCACCACCAAAAGGCACGACATTCTTAAATGGCTTTGGTTCAATTAATTCTAGCAATGTTTCAATTCTTCAAACAAATTATCTTCTCATTGTTAAAACTGCATTCATGTCAATAGTTAGGTCCAAGTAGTAGGAAAAATAATAGAGTACATTCTTTTAGATCCATAAAATTCAAGGAACACTTAGAGGTTTTTTCCAAACAAGGGCCAGTCTTTAAAAAGGTGAATGCATATCCCCAAACTCTTTATAGATAGAATTCTTTGTAGCTTAGAATGGTTCCTTTTTCTAGATTCTAACCACCAAGTTCCAAAACAAATAATAATACAAACTTTGATAAATCACTATGCAAAGAACTTAATAAGAGAAAAAAATTCCATGTAGGTTGTTAAACACTATTTTCCTACTTGGATTACTTGACGAATCTGAATTAAAACAAAAGGAACCAGAGCCAAGGGGTTAGTGTGTAGGGGTGAGTTGTGAGAAAAAGCTAAACATATCTTGAGCACTGGCTGTGTTCAGTGCTGTGCTCAGTAATTTACACACGATATTTTATTCAACCTTCCTTTGATTTAGCCAGTATTCCATCTGATGGATGAGAATAAAATATAGGCTCAGGGATATTAAATGTCTTGTGCAAGGTCACATAACTTGTGTGTAAGTGTGGAGCTTGGATTCAATCAGGTCTGTAAGATTCTAAATCCTTCCTCTTCCATGACCACTTTAAATTTAGAGGGTAAGTTCATCAAGCTATGGAAGCCTGGTGGGATTCCCTTCTCCATCCTGGACCTTTGCATACACTTTGTTGGACAAAACAAATGTGACCCTGTGCCTTGGCCAATTAAGACTTAAGTAATTCATTCGAGTTCTTAGGATGTGCCAGACACTGTGGGGATTGCAGGCACAGAAGCCAGGGTCGGTGGGGGAAGTCGTTTCAGCACAAAGCACTTCTAACTCTCCTGAAATAACACTTCATCCCTGGTTGCCGATCCCACCTCCACACCAGCTGCCTTGAGAAAAGACATAGGGTTGCAGCCTTGGATCATTTTGGGCATTAAGGGAACTTGCAAGTGAAGAAGACTCACTCCCAGGATTATTTGCTATTTTCCACTCACCATCTTCCTGTAACTCTGTGTAATTGACTGTGGATTTTTAATTGTAGGAGGGTACATTTTTAGTCAGGAGAATATTTTCATGGACAAAAGGAGGTGAAGGAAGAGATTTATGAGTCTTCCAGGAAACTTACAGGAAAATCCCCTAAAAAGTCGTCATTTGTTATTCTTAGTATTGACTTGTTAAAAGTGAATCTCATTACCTTCATTTTTTCTGGCGTGTTTATGGAAAATGTTTATTTATTAATGACTTTTCCTAAAGCAAATGTAACAGACACATAAGGGCATGCTCATAATCACTTAGCTATATGGC
Source organism: Balaenoptera borealis (assembly GCF_965194805.1). Classification (NCBI taxonomy): domain Eukaryota; kingdom Metazoa; phylum Chordata; class Mammalia; order Artiodactyla; family Balaenopteridae; genus Balaenoptera; species Balaenoptera borealis. The sequence continues at coordinate 168,273,989 of NC_138866.1, read as the reverse complement.
TGTGTATATTTATTACTGGTCTTCAGAGACTATTCAGAAATGGAGGGTTCCAGGAAAGCAACCAAAAAGCATTCAACTCCTTAAAATGCATGCATTCCATGAATCATTTATTCAAAGGATTAAGAAGCAAATGTATTTCGGAGTTTGTCTGTGATCAAAAATAGTCCTCCTCAGTGTCCTTCCCAGAATTGTCCAGAACAAGGTTCTTTTCCTTCCAAGAGACACATGCGGCTCTGAGGCCCTGCTACAAATAGGTGTCAGGGTCTGCTCTCCATCAGCCTGATCTGGTCACGTGAGAGGGTGGAGGAAGCCCATCCTATTAGCTCCTTTCCTGGATCCTTGCACTTCCTGCTGCTTCTACTCTTATAGGTGTGGTGGGCATCACCGAAGTCCATAAGTAACACCTGAAGGAGCAGGTGGCATCACCTGTGAGACCCAGTCATACAAGCCGAGACTGTCACATCACGGAGGGGTCTGCAGGCCATTTCATCACCAGCTCCCTTATTCTACAGATTTGGAAACTGAGGCCCAGAAAGGGTCACTGACTTGCCCGTGGTCACCTGATAGTTACCAGAAAAGCTGAGACTCCAACCTGGGATTTTTCACCATTCCATCCTGAGCTGGGGGATGTCAGGGACTTCATCCGATCTAAATTTCCATCCCCTTAAGTCTATACGTGAAAGAGAAGCACCACATACTGGGTCTGAAACTCTGAGAGTACGCTGGGCACCTCTGGGGGTGGATCAGTAACACTCGGCATCAGAAATCCCAGGAAGAAGGGAAGGACACATGACTGAATGAAATATATCTATAAAGAGCAAACACGTAGTGCACACTGATCGCGGAGAGAGTGCACTGCAGCAAGGTCTAGGCAGGGTTTGTTGCCTTAAACATCACAGGTTGAGGATTTAGGGCTCTGGTACCCACAGCTGCCCTTGGGCCCTGCTTCACTGACCAGCAGCACTGCACGAGAAGCCTGTGTTTTCTGGGTGCTCGGGTCTCACTGTAGGCCTGGCCTGCTCCAAGCTGTGATCTTTCTGCTCTCAGTTTTTCTTTTTCTTTCTTTTTTTTTTTTTTTTAGGATGGGGCCAACACGGATATTCCCATTAAGACCCGTGTAGAATTCTACACGTGTGCGGATTCCTGAAGCTGTTCTCCTTTTCTTCCCTCTATGTAATAAATTCTGATAAGCTAGCAGTTCAACTTATCCGATATCCACCTCTTATTGTCCCGGAAGTTAAGGAAGACTGAAGAGGAGACACAGCAAAATGGGATCCTTGGGCTGAATTTGACTGGCAGACATATCTCGGTTGGCCTGAACAGTATGTAAAATATTTTGAGACAATACTGAAAAGCTAATGGCCTCATATGAAAACCTGGATTTGGGGTGTGTCTCTTTCAATAAAAAATCAGCTAATTCTGGCCACACTCGGCCCCAGTTCCCTGTGGCGGAATGGTCAGGGTCTGAGCGCTGTGGACCAGCCACGCATTCTCTTACTGAGGCATGCCCTGCGTCTCCACTGCAGGCATCTGGGTTTGCAATCCTTATTGAAGAGGAACTATTAAAAGCCACTAAACCACATCTCCACCAGAATTCGTGTATTCTTTTATTCACCCACTCACAAATATTTGTTGAACCCTGACTCTATGCTGAAGCCTCTTCTAATATTGGGGGAAAGCTCAGTGAAGCAGACAGACAAGGTTCTTGCAATGGACCCTACAATCTAGGGTGGGAAAGCATTAAGCAAAGAGTGATCACATAGGAGAAGCACAAGATGCTGAACTGGGCTCTGCAGAGAATTAGAACAGGGCGATCTGACGGTGACTTCAGAGAGGAAACCAGGGAGGCTTCTTCAGGAGCTGGTGTTTGAGCTCTGAAGGGAGAGGAGGGGTTAACTGTGAAGTCGGCAGGGAGAGAGGGTTCCAGCTGGAGACGGCTGGTGTAGCAGCTCTAAGGCTTGAACAGGATCTGAAGGAAGGTCCATGTGTCTGGAGAGTGTGGACAAGAAGAGGTGGGGAGGCTGGCAGGAACCACGTGGCCCTTTGAGACAGGATTTTAGTCTAAGGTGGACGCAAACCACTGGAGTATTTTGTACAGGAGAATAATATTATCTGCTTCAAGTAACTACTTCTGAACACGTAAGTTTCCATTTCAAAACAGAGAAATTAAATCCTGTGTCTAAAAGAGGTAAGTATTTAAGATGCTTCAGTTTTCCTAAAAGGAATGACTAATTCTGTGTAAAAGTGCATTCCTTTCCTGGGGCTGCCATAACAAATGACCACAAATTTGGTGGCTTTAAACAACAGAAATGAATTCTCACAGTTCTGGAGGCTTAGAAGTTCAATATCTGCCTCACAGAGCTTAAACCAAGGTGTGGGCAGGGCTGGGCTCCCTCCAGAGGCCCTGGTGGAGAATTTGCTCCCTGCCTCTTCCAGCTGCTCGTGGCCGCGGGTAGGCCTTGACTTGTGGCCGCAGAAGCAGACCCCGAGACAAAGATTTGATGCAGGGAGTTTACTTGGGTGGTGATTCCAGAAGGCACTGGTAAGGGAGTGGGGAATTGAGACAAAGGAAGCCAACAAAAATGTGTTATTGAGGAGAATGCCGCTATGGGCCACGGAGGCTCCATCCTGCAATGACTATGGACCGTCAGTCATTGGCTGCCCGCTGCAGGAAGCATGAACTCTCCGGCACATCTGCACAGCCCCAGCCAGCTGGAGGCCAGAGAAAGCCCTGAGCAAGGAGTGGAGGGAGCTTGCATTTGGGAGTCACAGGGCTGGCACACACTGGAGAGAATACGGAGGAGCTACGGGCAGGACCTGACGTCAGCTGTAGTCGACAGCATTTTTAAGATTTCTCTTGAGTCTGTTTTCATTTTATATTTACAACTAGTGGATCTATTTCTAAAAAGATTTCCTAAAGAGATAAGGTGAGAAAGTTTATGAATATGCTACTAAATAGATGGTCTCTTTCACATTTACATTTATCTGTGGGAACAGAGAGAGCATTTAATTTAAAATCTATTAGCGGTCTATTAAGTGCGTGTGAGCATGGATATAGTAGGTTCTTACCTACAGGGTTCATCTAAGCATGTACCTATTAGGCATTAGGGGTTGTGAGCATGTAAAATAGAACAAGATTTGGCCCCCTTGCTCAAGGAGCTTAGAATCTAGTGGGCAAGACAGAGATGCACAAAGCATTTCCATATTAGCCACCACAGTATAGGTTCATGAAATTGAAGACTCATTCTTTCATTCCTCAATTATTTATCATGGCAGTGCTATCCCAGGTACCCATGACACAGGGGTACACAGGGCAGAGGAAAACTCACATTTGGGCATGGAATTCCTTAGCATGATACTTCAATTCGCTCACCCTGTCTCTCCTGCCTCATTTCCTGCCACTTCCTTCAAGGTTTTGATGTTTAAGCAACATGACAATTCATGAATCATTTGGTCCGAGCTTACAGAGCTTGTGAATGGCAGAACAAGGTCAGACGGAACCTGTGTGATCCCTGTGCCCATGCTTTGTGCTTTCACCGCCACGCTCACTGGAGACTGATGAGATTATGTCAATGGACAGAAATATTTTCAGTGGTTTGTTTACAACATTTTCTCTTTTGACAACATAGTAAGCTGAATAACATCCCCCTGAGATGTCTACAATCTAAACCCTGGGACCTGGGTGTATGTTACCTTATATGGCAAAAGGAACTTTGCAGATGTGACCAAGTTGAAGGTATTGAGACTAGGAGGTTGTCCTGGATTATCTGGGTGGGCCCCATGTAACCACAAGGGTCTTTATAAGAGGGAGGCAGGAGGTCAGAGGGGAGAGAAGATGCTAGGCTGTTGGCTTTAAAGTTGAACGAGGCACACAAGAGCCAAAGGATGTGGATTCAGGCAGCTTCTGGAAGCTGGAAAGGGAGAGGAAAGGAATTCTCCCCTGGAACATCCAGAAGGAACCCAGTCCCATGGGCCTATTTTAGACTCCTGACCTCCAGAACTGTAAGATAATAAAACTGTGTTGTTTGAAATCACTAAGTTTGTGGTAATTTGTTACAGCAGCAACAGGAAACGGATATAGACGGTGTAGCAGAAAGGTGTCCCATTCTGTGAAATGTCAGCTTCGGACCAGCTTATCCCCAGGGCCCTCTCTGGTCTGTGGTGTAAGCCCAGGGTCCTCAGCCTGGGATGGACAGGATCAATCAAGGCCTGCAGTCCTGACTGGGCACGTTTGGAGGTGAGGATCACAGGAGTTAACCTAGGGAACGCAAGCTTTCAGGGATCAGTCTGAAACGCAAGCCGTATTTCACTGGCAGCCTCTTAAAAGCACATGACTCATTCAGAAATACAACATCTGGTCGATGACTATGTCAGACTTTCAGGCCAATTTAATCAATGGACAACCACTGTTTTATTTTTCTCCAAACCCGAATTTCATATTACATTTCATTCCATTAGCCTTGATATAAAGTGGCAGTTGATAGCAAGCCATATTGACAGGCCCTCCTGGGCATAATCTAGTAGTCACCTTAAATCACTTATTCACTGCATGATTCATGGCTTGTAGAGGAACAGGTAGTCACCGAGGATTTAAATAGAAAGCTAAATAACAGGGCACTCGAAATCTTTTATTTCAGTTACTTAATCCACCTTAATTATTTAAAGGCGTTTGACTTCCTCTCAGCATCTTGAACCACAACATGCAGTATTTGTTCTTAGCACGGTAAAGGGCGAGAGGCAGCTGATTCCTGGGGGTGCAGGGGCTGGGATGACCGTATGTGGTTTTGGAAGTCGCTGTCCCCAGAGGCTAGCCCTGGCGGTGTGCTCCCACTTGCGGCAGCTGTCTTGCTTTGATGCAGGGAATGATGCAAATCATTTTAGATGAACAAACATTTCTTGATCATCTAGTAAATGTCAGGCTAGTCACTAGAGGTATAAAGATTAATAAGGGTCAGAACCCACTCTGTAATGACAAGTTTTAATTCAGGGAATGTCTCTGAAGTTTTGACTTATTTTTCATTGACAAGTTATTTTGGTTTAGAAATATTGGTGATGATAAAACCAATAGTGACTTAAGAAGTTGGTTTCTAGTAGTTCCTTACTTACAGGAGGCTGGCAAAATAGGTTTTGAGGTGGAGAAGGAGGCAGGATTTTTTTTTTGTTTAACATCTTTATTGGAATATAATTGCTTTACAATGGTGTGTTAGTTTCTGCTGTATAACAAAGTGAATCAGCTATACATAAACATATATCCCCATATGTCCTCCCTCTTGCGTCTCCCTCCCACCCTCCCTATCCCACCCCTCTAGGTGGACACAAAGCACCGAGCTGATCTCCCTGAGCTATGTGGCTGCTTCCCACTAGCTATCTATTTTACATTTGGTAGTGTATATATATTTGCTGGTCACTGGAAGGTGCTGTGGCGAGAAGGATTGTCAAGGTGGCAGAACCCAGTCACTCGAGGTCTGGGAGAGCAGTTCTCGGGTATTTGCTTACTATTAGATCCCTCTTGGGCACCATTTAGCTCACGACAAAGTACAGTTTGAAAATCTGAGAAAGAAGGAATTACATTAGACCAATAACAAACCCAGCTATGAATGGAAAATTCTGTGTTGGGCACACATTGAGAGTGAAATGCAAACATGTCACAGAGGAAAACAAAGCAGACGTCTGTCAGCAACAGAGCCAAGGGGGTGGCAGAATATCCACAGGGTTGCTTTACTTCAGCCTATGGCATGGCGCAGTGTACCCCAGTCCTATTCTTGTAGCATGTGAACTCTTTAGCTTGGCCACATGGGTCTTCCCCTGAGATAGGTTCCCAGAATTAGTGAGAACCCTGAGATGCAAAAAGATTGAACCCTCCCATTGCCTCTTGTCCCCCCAGGGGTTTGTCAGGGTCACAGAGCAGCGGCCAGTTTGCCACCTGCATAGAGAGAGTAACACCCACCGAGAGCAGCGGTCCACGTGAGGCACGGGACCCGGCACACGCGGGTGGTGATGTACAAAGGCGGCCCTGCCCCGGAAGAGTTTACTGTCCACTTAGGGAGACTCCAAGTCCCTGTAAAGATCACTATATATGAGTCTGAAAGCTAAAGATCCATCAGTGGTTACAATCAGTCCTGCAAGTATTAAGGGCAGGGGCTTAGCCTTTGTAGAAGAAATGGGCTTTGGGCTGAATTTTGACAGGACAAACCGGCAGTCCCTGGGCTGATAGCTAGTGGAACTCTGCTTACCTCCTTTTGCGTGTGATTTGTACACTAGCTGCTTACTAGCGAGGGGGCATAGTGTTGGCGAGAGAGTCCAGGGTCTTGAAGGAACACAGACCTGAATTCAAGTCAGTCCCAGCTCCACCACTTCCTACCTTTATGGACAAGGTACAAACTGTCTCTCAGCCTCAGTGAGAGAATAAAATAGAATAAAAAAATAAAAAAATAGAACAATACTTACCTCAGCATGCTTTCATAAAGATGAAGTAAAAATCTATGTAAGGTGCCTGAGTCTGAAAATCAGAGTCTGTTAGGGTAATGGTTAAGTGCCTGTGACAAAGACTCCCAAAGCTATGCTGTTTAAAGGAAAAAGGTTAATGTCTTTCTCAAGTTAACTGATCCTTAGTTGTGGTTGGAGTTGGTGGGGTATCTTGAGACCACCCCAAACGATCCTCTTGGTTTTACAAAGCAGTGTTCTTCAACTAAATTTAACTTCTCACGTATTGAATAAGTCTCTGTCTCTATGCGTGAAACCTTTTAACTCTGAGGAGCTCTAGGTAATTATTCCACCCAAATAATCCCATGAATGCTGGGCTCTATTCTAGAATATCTGGAGTGGTCAGATCTGGGCCCTGGGTTAGGAAGACTTGGAGGCAGTCAGGAGAGAAGCCATTTAAGTCAGTCATCAAAAAGTGGAGCAGGGAGGAAGGGAAACCCTCTGAGAAACGGTGCAGGACCCACTGAAGTTCTTGCACTCATGGCAGGAAAACACCTCGCCATATTATCATGCGCTACTTAAGGTTTCAGACCTCAAACCTGAAGATGCATAGTGATCGTCTGGGGAGCCTGCTTAAAATTTCCATCTCTGGAGACGTCAGTTCAATTGATCTGGTGGGCAGAAATGCACATTTTTGATAAGTGTCCCAGGAGGTTCCGATGCCAGTGATCCATGGACCTCAACTTAAGAAACATTGTCTTAGAAATACTTTAAAGTTTTCTGAAAAGTTAATCTATTTTCATCTAAACAATAGCTTCCCATTACACTTAGTGTTGGTGGTTTATTTTGTCACTTAGCCCAAGTTCTGACTGATGACGTATAGGCCCAAGGATCAAGGCCCCATGAGGAACAAGGGGCAGCTTTGTTAACTGTGACAATTCCTCGTGTCCCAGCACTGACCTCTGGTAGAAGCTGGACTGGACGATGTGCTTTCAGCTGGAGCCAAAGTCTGGCCTCTGATTTTTTCCTCCCTGAATTTCTGCCTGTCTCATCTCTTCCATTTCCCTCTAAAATAAATGACGGGCAGGACACAATGACAACAATACGAGGCAAAGGCTACCAGTCACACACACACTGTGACCTAGAAGGGGAGCAAGACAGCAAACGAATAATCTGGGTTGTAAAGCTAAAATTGCAGCCAAAGGCAACAGATTTCAAACCATTAAAGAGGAACCTTAAACTGATGAGAAGAATGCTCTGTACAAGCAACAGAAGTGACTCTAAGGGATTAACTTTAACACGTGATGGATAATGTCACACGTGCACAGGGTCAGTGACCAGAGCTGACCAGTCTAGGTCCCTTAGGAGACACCAGAGAGGAGATGGTCAGGCCTCCTGTCCCAGGGCAGAGAATGATGCTCTTCCTCTTTTCATACCAGCAGCCGGAGCCCAGAAAATGCAAGAAAGATAAAAGCCATGCTCGGCAAGGGAACCGACCTCTCCCACAGCAGCCCTGGCCCATGAGTTGTCGGGCTTTCACAAAGGAGACCAGGGCAAATAAGAGATCCACAGTGGACCAGAGGTGGCTCCTGTTTAGACCAAGTCTGAGATAAGATGCTGGGGATAAAGACATTGACCTTCAGCTCTTCATCCTCGCTTCTCTTCCCTTCATTTCTCTTTCCCTTTCCTCCCTCCCTCACTGTTTCTTTCTTTTCAAGAATCAAACATGAGCTTCTCATAAAGACCAACTTTAAGAGAAGATGGAGGAAGTTGCATTGTTCATATCTCTCCTTTTTCTTGTAATAGGAGCCGGGCAGGCGCATAGCTGTTAGCCAGAGACTGTTAGCTCGGCCATTGGTCCGCGTCGCAGTGGCCCCTCCCCCAAGCAAGTGACCGTTAGCAGTCCCACTCAGCCATTGGTTGGCACCAGAGTGGGCTCCTCCCCCTGCCCGTCCTCTGTATAAAAGGAGCCTGAATTGGGACTGAGGGATGATGGTTTTTTGAGACTCTAGTCTGCTGCGTCTGCTAGCTTTCCAATTAAAGTTGCTATTTCTTGCCCCAGCAACTCGTCCCCCAATTTATCGGCCTGTCGTGCGGTGAGCAGAGCGAGCGTAGGCTGATAGTGTTCTTACATTGTGATAGGACCCCTCATTCTGACACACACTCTTTCTGACACGGAAACTGGTACTGCACTGAGCACACAGTAGGGGTTCTGTTAAGCCTGGAGGTCAGATGCAGGCAGAGCTCACTGATGCTCTTCCCAGATGGGTAAAGGCTCTCCCAAGATGAAGCAGCTGCTGTCTGAGGGGACACGCAGTGCGCCTTCCCTGCCCCACACCTCCCCTCGCTTTGACCACACACCAGCCCTCAGAGGGTTTCTTTCCTCTGACCTCCCTGGCTCTGGCATCTTTATAGGATTGCTGTGCCCTGACAGTGGTCACAGCCCTCGTTCCAACTCTGCCTCATCCTACCTGCAACGAGCCAACCTCCCACCCCTACCCCACAGCCTCGGGATTTGACTTGATATTTTCATCTTTGGGCCGAGCAATGATCCGGCTTTCCTGGTTACAAGGTTGAAATAGGACCCTTCTGACCAACTGATATGGGGGTGCTGTCCCTCCTTAAGATGAAGGATGGTGCATTAGTCTGCTAGGGCTGTCATAACAAAGTACCACAAACTGGGTGGCTTAAGCAACAGAAACTTATCATCTCACAGTTCTGGAGACCAGAAGTCTGAGATCAGGGTGTCGGCAATGCTGTTTCCTTCTTAGAATCGTAGGGAGAGTTTGCTCCATGCCTCTCTCCTAGCTTCTGCCTGTTTGCTGGCAATCTTTGCCTGTGTGGATGAACCACCCTGATCTCTGCCTTCATGTTCTATTCTTCGTGTGTGTCTGTGTCCACATTTCCCATTTTCATAAGGATATCAGTCATACTGGATCAGGGGTCCACAATCTCATCCTAACCAATTACATCTCTAATGACCCTATTTCCAAATAAGGCCACATTCTGAGGTACCAGGGGTTAGGACTCAACATCTTTTGGGGGGGACACAATTCAACTCATAATAGATGGTGACTTTTCTGTCACTTGTATGTATTAGGCCCCTTACCAGGGATGACACTGGAGTGAGGTAAGTGAGACACTCATTTGTAACTAAATATAGGGTGTGCAAAATAGCTCAACAATCAAGATAAACACTATCTTAATAATATATTTTTTAAAATTAACATTACTGAAAAATTCCATAATGAACAAAACATCAGCATTTTAAATAAAGGCGGCCCCTGACTCCACACTTGCCTGTGTGGCCTCACCCCGCCTCTTCCTGCTCCAGTCACTTGCTCCACGGCCCCATCGCCCTCCTCTGAGAGAGCTCTGGCCTCTCTTTACCCTTGAATGTAATTTCGCAAAATTTAAAACACGACTGAAGACACTTTTTTGGATTCTGGAATTCAGAAGTCTCATTTAACACTAGGATTGAACCTTATTCACTTCTCACTTCAGTAATTCTCTGCCACGTGTTTTCCACGTCTCTCAGACTATGTGTTTAATTAGAACACCTTGATTTCTCAGATTCACTTAAACACTTCCTGGAGGGTCTCTGCTTCAGTCCGGTGTCATTTGGCCCTGTCAGTGTTCCTCGGTCTTTGGCGTTGTGTTTTCTTTAAATACCCAACAACGGTACACCCAGGACTCTCTCTCCTTCCCTGGCCTCCTCCGGGGTGGACTGAGTCTCTCTGGATGTTTATTCCGCCTCACTTCAAGGGTGAGGGCAAATCTGGGGCAGGATGATGAAGCAGCAATTTCCCCCCAGACTCGCCAAACTCATCCACACACACGAGAGTTGGAAGGTAGAGAAACCCCCTCAATTCCAGGGAAAGAAGATTAGCATTGAGCTTCTTTTAGGGGCAGCCTGGGGTGAGCTATTTTGGCAAAGTGACAGAGAGAAAAAGGCAAGAGTAGCAGGTAGGCACGTGTTATGGTTAGAGCAAGACAATCCTTTTGCTGACCTCATAGTCTGTGACCTGCCTTCTCGATGGAGAATCAGGCAGATGAAGTGGGACACGTGGACAGTCCATTGTCTCTGATCCTAGACTCTTCCAGCCTCCTCCTGCAACCCTGCTTTTCCTTCCATCACCTGTGTGACCCCCAAGTTCATTCTGACTTAGCTTTTCGTAGCAAAACCCCCAACACACACGTTTACACAACTACACCAAATTCACTTGCCAGCCACCTAATTCAGTAGATGAGGATACTTCTTTAAGCCCTTATTTCTTTAGTGAACTGCAAATATCGACCAGGCTAGTTTCTGTGGTTGTATGGGGGGCAGGGGGGAAATGTTCTCTGCCATGGATTTCTTTTTTTTTACACCATTCACTAATATCCTACATTTGACAGCTTCTGGGAGATACCTCTCTTAATGTGTCAATGTGCACAAAACAGCCCAGGACTTGGTTCCCAGTTGGAGCTTAATAAATACTAGTTCTAAATTACATACAATAAAGAAAATCTAGGAATCATTTTGCTTAAGAATAAGGAAGTTTTGCAGGGCCAACATCTGGGGAAATGAAATGTATTTCAATATCAAGAAGGCCAACATCTAGGAGGTCTCAGGGAGCGGGCACCAGAGCCTGGGGCTGGGAGTCGGGATTGCTAACAGTCAACTGCAGCTCTGCTCCTGGTGACGAGTTCACCAGGAACTTAACCTCTCTAGGTCTCGGTTTCCTCAGGAGTAAGATGGGAGGATGGGCACGGATGGTGACTTTCCGCTCTAAGTCCGTGACACTTTGCTCGCTCTTGTTCCTGGATGAAGGGACACAAAACTGCTTCCTTTGTAAGCCAGCAAACTGGAGCAAAAGCGATTCTCTGGGATTCTCTGTAAAGGTCAGTGCTTCCGACAGTCAGAATTCTTGTGAACTCAATAAACGGTGCAGTATTCTGGAAACAGCTGCCTTTCAGAGATGGTGTTTAAGTCATCCAATTGGGAAAACAGAGGACAAGAGATAATCGTAAAATGCTTTCAGGGAGACATAAGATGATGGAAATAGAAGCCGTGCTCTTTATGGAATCAAAAGCAGTTGCACAACTATTTGTGCCTAAATGATTATCTATTATCTTTACGTTTAGGCCTTGCTTTTTTTTTCCTTAAAGAGCCAGGGAACTAGGAAAGGGATCGATTTCTTCAGAAGTCAAAGAGAAAGATGTGCTATTTGCAAGAAAGGGAAAAACAAAGGACACATTCGGTGGAGACGGAGGCCTGTCTGCTGTCCCCTTGGGCGGCGAGCTCACTGTGACCCAATTCTCCAGCTCTGGCAGGTTTGCGGGGGAGACCCTGGTGCTGTCTCTTCCCATTAATTTCCGTGGAAGCAGGCCTGGCTGGGAGAAATTGGCTCAGTGGTACATCCCTGGTTATATTATACAACAGCTGTGGAAATGATTAAACTAACAGAGACTCAAATGGCTCGGGAGCGAAACAAGTTAGCAGCTCTGGAAACTCAGCAACAATAGATCACGTCGGGTCTTCTCCCTGGATTGAGACACCAGTCCCTAAATGAGCATCCTCATTGCAGTAATCTTGGCTTTATCACCTCCCTTTTTTCAAAGGCTTCTTTTTCTTTCGGGTTAGAGCTCATGGTACATTGCCCGCTAGAGCCCATCCTATTCCATCTCTTTCCTCTTCTGCCTGGGACCCTGCGCCTTTTTGTACCATCACCCCAGACACACACACTCCCCCGCGTGGGGCCTCAGACACACACACACTCATGTGCATACCCTCTCTCTCACTCTCCATACACACGCACTCCTCAGTCACGTGTGAACACACACTCTCACCCTCGTGTATGCACACATTCCTGAGATTCCCAGGCTATTAGCGTCCAAAGCTGGGCTCTGGTGGTCAGGCCACTCTCTGAATTTCTCCCCATGCTCCGAGGTCGCTGGAGCTGAGTATGTCCACTCCTGAAAGCTGAGAGTTCCCAGGGTTCGTAAGTGTAACTGGTTATTAAATGCCATGCATGAACTTGGTGAGGAACACGCATGAAGTGGTTTTATTTTTCTTCTCCAAACATGACCTTCCAACATGTTTTGTCAACTCTCCATCCCCTTCTCTTAGTGATAGAACCCATAGCTTCTCAGGGATTGTCAGGTATCCAAAAAACACAGTCCGGCCAGATGAAAACATGGTATATTATCCACTTTGAGGCTCATGTCACTCCTTCCCTTCCCCTAGGAGCCATGCAGGCAGAGGGGCCCGAGGAGGGGAGGGGTCCTGGCTGGTTTTTTTCTCTCACCTTCTGCTTCTTGCACGGGTAGCTGAGATGGAGGGGGAGGTGGGCTTAGAGAAAAGGGCACCGGTTTTTATTTAGCGGTGGCTGTGGCTATTCTCTCCTGGCTTTTGACAGCCCCATGTGGAGGCATGGAGGGGTTGGGGTGGGGACTGGCTGGGGGGGTCCTGGGGAGGGCCATGCGCTGCCCTGCCAAGCAGCTGCCTGATGTGGGACGCTCCTGCGGCCCCATGTCCTCCGCCGGCACCCACAGCCCTTTCTCCCTCCGCACACCCATGGCCAGCGGGGCTCCTGGATGCTGTCCGAGGAAGCCTGCTTAAAACCCACAGCATTCTGCAGTGACCCCAGGTGGCTCACACCTCCTGGCCATGCCAAAGGGTGGGGGGCAAACCTCACTACTGCCGCCCCCTGGCCATCGTGCGGTCTCCCTCTGAAAGGCAGTAAAGCAGCTCAGCAAGTCTGCTGTAGCAGAGGTCGTCCAACTGAGGAACAGCGCCCAGTAACTCTTCTGGCATTCACACTTATCCTTCACAAATGAGCCTTTGGGAACCCACCCAGGCTTGGCTTTTTGGATGCAGAATTGTAGGACAGCTCTGCGATCCCTGCCCCTGGGGGTACATCATGCATCATGCCCAGGACTGTGAATATGATGCTTTACCCCCATGATGAGGTCATGTTCTACAGCAGAGTTGCCTTTGAGAAAGGGAGAGTATTGAGGTGGGCCTGACCTAATCAGGGGAGTGCTTAGATGGGACTGGGCTCTTCCTGGAAACAGACTTGAAGTGTGAGAGGGACTGGACATGGGGGCTCTGCTGCTGGCTTTGAAGATGGTGGGGGCCACACGGTGAGGCAGGTGCGTGGCCTCTTGGAGCAGCCTTCAATGACACTCAGTAAGGAAACAGGGACCTCAGTCCTACAGCTGCAAGGAGCTGAGTTCTGCCACAGCCAGGTGAGCTAAGAGAACCCAGAGCATCAGATGAGATCACAGCCAGCTGGACACCTAGATTTCAGCCTGTGAGACCCTGAGCAGAGAACCGTGCCTGGGCTTCTGACCTACAGAGCTCATGAACTTCTGTGTTTTTAAGCCACTATGTTTGTGGTGATCTGTTACAAAGCAAGAGAAAACGAATAGTGGAGAAGAGGGAGAAGAGAGTCCAGTGCTCTTCACGAAGCCAGCAACTCCTGGCTCCAAGTACAGGAGTTGTTTTGCACCACACTGGAAACAGCTGGTGGGCTGGTGGTAGCAGAGTCAAGAAGCCCCGGAGAAACACCTGACTGCCACTGGGGTCAGCTCTCTTTAGAACAGGGGCACCTAGCACTGCTATTTTCAACTTCGGTGTTTAGCTGCAATTCCCAGACAACAGAAAAAGTTCTGTTCAACATCCTGCTTGCTGTCTAAGGGAAAGGCGGTGGTCCCAGTAGCTCTGTGCCCGTGTAACCGTTAGGTTGAAGAAGTGCGGTTCCAGGGTGTAATTATTAAGCAATTGTATTTTTGTCTCCCTTTGTTCTGTGGAGCTAATTGGTCTCTTGCTCCTGGATGACCATGAACTTTATGGCCACCTTCAGGTAATAAAAGGTCTTCTAATCAGCAATTAAGATGCCTAATTTAGAGTAATAGCCAAAACTTTCTTCATTCAAGGTTACAGCTGCATCTCTCTCATAGCTGCTGTGGCTGATTATCTGTAGCTGACTTCTTAGTTTTTCTCCAACCTGTGCTTTGGTCCACCTGCCCCCTTACTCTGGTTTCTTACCTCTGTGAAGTTAGAGGAAAGGTTAAAGGAAAGGAGTGTTCCAGGCTTGTCTTTACTGCAGGTCAAAGACCCCCAGTACAAGAGGCATCTATGGAGAACCACAAAGACCCCACAGAAATCAGCTGTAAACTCTGCCCAGCCCAGAGAGTGAGAGGCCAGCCCGACAGCCCCAGCTGAGGTGGAACTTTCTTCCCTTCCCTCTCTGTCTTCCCTTTACTTGTTTTACCCTGGCTTCCCCAGCTTTTCCATGCTCCTATCCTACCTGTCACCTAATTTCTGTCTTCTCTTCCTCTTCCCCTTCGAGTGTGAGTGTGGGTGTGAGTGTGGGTGTTTCTCAACCTTCTGCCTTTGACTTTCTTCTTTTGTTTTTCATGCCTCTCCGCATGTCCCCCTCCTCCCCCCAGGGCTTCAACTCTTGCGTGTGGATGACTTTCTAGCCCTCTCCATCCCCTGAGCTCTAGCTCTGTGTTGCTGAGACCTGTTGGGACTCTTGGCTGCTAGCGTTCCGTGTTCCCCCTCCCTCCGACCTCCTTGTTTCCTCAGCTGCACTGCTTTTCCCCACGCATCCAGGCTGACTGTCATCGTCTGCTGCGCTCCTTCCTTACCCTCTGCATCAAATCTACCGCCAAGTCCTCACATTCTGCCTTCATAATAACTTTTGAATAGGTCTCCTCTCCTCCATCACAGCTTCTTTGCCCCAGTTCCACCACTTGGAGGTAATAACAGTTCACATTTTGGTGCATATTTTTCCAGCCTTTTTTTCCTATCAATATCAATTAAAGAAGTGAATATTCATATGTTTTTACAGACTAGGATCATACTGTTCACATGGTTCTGTGGAACTCATTTTTTTCACTTAATGTATTGTGAACCTCTTTCTAAATCACTTCATGTTCATCCACAATATTTTACAAATACTATGGATGTTGAGGACTTGGGGTTTTGCCATGGCCTTTTTCTCCTCTTCAGTTAATGGTGACCTAAGTTCCCATGGAAGAGGGAGGAAGGGAAAACTGGGCTTAACATACAGCAAATCCTGTCCCCGGTGAACCAGAATCTTTAGGAAACAGGTGCCGTGTGAGGTGGAGCTGGATGTTACCTGAATTTGAAGGAGTGTTTGACAAGCATCTGTGGAACTGGGGCAGGTGACGCAGGAGACAGGATGGGCTGCAGGGCCTGGCCGTGTTGACCAGAGCTGTCACCAGGCCTGGGCCAGGGCAGGTCAGGGGGCAACTCCCCAAGGCGAGCGGAACTTTGGTGAAGCCCCTCGGCCAGACTTGTTTTCTGCCTTTGCTGGGGAGAGGCCTCCAGTGACCTGTGATAACAGGTCCCCGTCTGGGGTTTTCCCAGGAAGCGGGATTTTCGTTGCTAAAACAGGCCTGTTCCAGCAAACCAGGACAGTTGATCACCCTGCTCAGTGAGTCCTGCCCTGGGATCAAATTCTCCTCTAAAGGATATGGATTGATTCCAGAAGCTTCGAAATGACCATCCCAGCCCTCCAGGGACCTTCAGTGTGGTGTCTGAAAGGAGAGTTACACCTTCCAGCCAGAATGAGAAAAAAAATGTCAATAATTTTTATACCTCTGTTATTCTGGATTCTCTGTCACTAGCAGCCAAACCTCATTCCTACTGATAGGACTGTATAAAAGTACGACTGATTAAATTCATTTGCATAGACTCACCGATTTTATTCTTAATTACTGTGATGTGTAATAATGAAGTATGCACCCCAAAGTACCATTATAAGTTTTATTTGATTTCAGCACAGAACTTAGTTTATAGATATGCTTGGCTTCTCTCAATAGCTTTTTTTTTTTTGGCTGCGTTGGGTCTTCGTTGCTGCGCCTGGGCTTCCTCTAGTTGTGGCGAGCGGGGGCTACTCTTCGTTGCGGTGCGCGGGCTTCTCTTTGCGGTGGCTTCTCTGGTTGCGGAGCACGAGCTCTAGGTACGGGGGCTTCAGTAGTTGCAGCACGTGGGCTCAGTAGCTGCAGTGTGCAGGCTCTAGAGCGCAGGCTCAGTAGTTGTGGCGCACGGGCTTAGTTGCTCTGCGGCATGTGGGATCTTCCTGGACGAGGGCTCCAACCCATGTCCCCCTGCACTGGCAGGCGGATTCTCAACCACTGCGCCACCAGGGAAGTCCCTCTCAATAGCTTTTTGATTATATAGTACAGTCGTCCCCTGACAACTTAAAATCATGGGAGGACACGTATTCCTTCTAGCGTGTAAGTGGAGGCCCAGGGCACCAGGCCCCACTGTTGAATAGGGATAAATAGTGGAAGCTCTTTTGCACGGAGTCTGAGAAGCGGCATTAACATACTCTTCATGGCCAAAGTATATTTTATTCAGCCTTTGCTGCGTGCAGCTTTTTTTAGAGACATGGTGTGACCTTTGGCATATCTGCATCTGTGAAATAATAAGCCATTCCTTAAATCAAGATTTTGTTGCATCACAAATGCTTGGAGATGGTTTTCAAAATTATTATTCTAGGGCTGGTCTGCTTCTGTTCTTTCTCTTAAATCATCTGCTTTAGGCATTCAAAGGGTCTACTCATCCTAGGACATGACTATAGCTAATTTGCTGAGAGCCTCTGAACATACCCCAAGCCTGTTTAGGACATCTGGTGAGAAGTTAAATCATTTTAAGTGGAGGAATTAGGCTAATGTTTTCTGCTAGGGGAAAAACCATGAATATTGGTATTCCACACAAGACTTTTAATGGGGGAAACAAATTATGCTACAGATATACAAAAGAAAAATAAATCTATCTTATTTTTACTAGGAGCTTGACACTTTTATTTAGAATATTTATATTTCTGAATGCTTCCTTCATACATTACAGATGCATTTCAAATGTTACTCTGTTAGGTTAATAGTCTATGCCTTAAAACAGATCAGGGTGAAAGTGGGGATTGGGGCCATTTTGAAGTAAGAAAGAAAGAAGAGAGGATTTATCTAATGATAAGAGGAATCAAAGACCATAACAAATCTTTTTCTTGCAAAAGCAGAGAAATTCTGATCTGCCTGAACGATTCTGAATAGAGAAATATTCCCTTGCAAATTACTTTTGCATCACCACTTACCTCCCCCTTTTACACGGAAAATCTAAATGGGAATTTTATATAATGGACCATCATCCACAATGATGGATCAGTGATGGATGTACATTTCCCTATCTGTAGGTTCAGCACTGAATGCTACGTGCTAGGCACATAGAATAAACTGGTGAGTTGAGATTATTGGCCGGAGGCAACATGGGGAATTCTAGCTCACGGAATAAAAGGCAGCTATGAGGTTGATTCTGATTGGTTTTCAAATAAGTGCTATAGTGGGGCTCATGGTGCTAAGAGATTTGTTTTGAACTAAAAAGGCAGAGTTACCCATCTCATTCACTCCTGGGCCCTAATGAAAGCCAAGTTATCCACACTATAATTCACCTGTATTTTCAGTGCACCAACCCCATGCAATCCATTTTCCCAGGAAGTAGCTGGGGAGACGTGGGGCACCGTCCACCGCCGGCTACAGACAACCTACTTGTTACGTTATGTTAAACATAAATCAGTGTCTTTGAACAAAAATGAAACCTTTCCTCCTAAACTAATTGCGCTTTTTCTTCTGTGCTTATAGCCCCACCTCCCTCTTCTCTTTTTTTTTGTTTTTTTTTTGAATCTCAGTCTCCTGACATGGAATTTGTATCTTTTCAAAAGTACATTTCTTTTGGGTGGTTGACTTCTTCCCGTTGCTGAACTACTATGAGAAGGGGTAGGTGAGGGCTCAGCCAGCTGCTCTAGGCTTTTTCCAGGGTATAGGATCTGATTAGCCTCCTATGTGTGTGCGTGGCCAGGAGTCTAAGCCCCTGCATAGGAATCCAGTCCTGCTGTGTCAGACTCTGGGACCGCTTAGGGAATCTGTTAGCTCATCTATAAAATAATGATACAGAAAAATGTGAACCACCAGCTGAGTCCTTTGTCATTGTGAATAAGCATCAAGTCCTCCTTCCATGCCAGGTAGCATTATTATTCTCCATAGTGTCTAGCTAGGGAAGGTTGGTGCCAGGGAAGTTTAATCTTGCTCTCACAGAGGGCACCCCGGTGTGACAATGAGCTCATTCTTCCAGGGGTGGACTCTCTTAGCATTTGCTTCCTGATTGTGATTCGTGGTCCTGAATATCTGTGACCCCGTGGTCCTCCTTCTGGCTGGATTTCTCTATTCGGCTAGTTTAGAATGCAGAATTTCATCTTGAGAGAAAGTTCAACATTTATTTTCCTTTACTCACCCTCCCCAGGGTGACTGCAGTAGGGCAGGTTTCAGTGGCTAGAACTTGTTTGCACAGCTACTATATTTATCCAAAGTAGAATATAAAATGTGCAACATCCCCCAGCCCTCACCCTCCCCACAAAAGTTCTATCAGAAAAAGTAAAGTTCATATTACCCTTAGAAAGAGCTTAAATTGTTTTGTTTTGCTTGTGGTTTCTCATTTCCTGAGACTCTGAGAAATCTTGACCTAGCTTTTTTTTTTTTTTTCCTTTTTCATATATTTTATTGGAAGGAGAGAATGCTCTTGTCACTAAGCAACATGAATAGGGAAACCACCCATGGTTGTTTGTTGTATAAACAGTACAATAATGAAGATAAAGAACTAAAATCCTGCCCTTTTTCAGTTCATTCATAAACCAGCCAGAAATGCCAACCCAATGTCTGAACATGTTAATATAACAGGAGGGACACCATTCACACCCTGAACTTGACCTTCACAAGCAGAGGGGAGAATGGCTGGTATACCAGTTGTTTTATGACAATGGCCAGCATTATTTTTATGCGTAGGTTGAAGGTATAATATATAAGCAATCTCTACTTTATTCCAGGATTTTGTTCCCTAGCTCAACTTCAAAAGGCTACTTGACCAACTACTTTGTGTCTGTAAAATTAAAATTTTGTCTGGCATAATTTTTCAGTACATGGAAGTACTTAAAGACTGAGAGGACCACCTGTATGTGGATATGTTTTCTTACTTAACAGATGAACAAAGGGAGAGGTTAATTGGTTTGTCCAGTGTCACCACACTGAACAAGCCCCCAGGATGTCACTAGAATTCACTTGTATTGGTATGCAAAACTCGGAGAGCCTAAATAACAAATTTCTCACAATAAAGTCTCTTTTCTGAAATGGGTGGTAAATTTTGACATGAGAACAACAACAAAGAAGGCTTTAATCTGATATTCATTCCTTAAATACTTAGTGAGTGGTCATCATATACTAATAGAAATAACTAGTAGAAATAAGATCTCTTGAGTTCTTAGCATGGTCTTTGGAGAAAGGACTTCTCTCCTTTGCTTCAACACATAGTCATTTCCATTCACTCATGCATGAAGTCAGTCATTCATTCACCCAACAGACATTTATTGAGCACATACTATGGGCTAGGTACTGAGTTGGGACCTGAGATTACAAGGATTCTGAATAGGTTAGTCTCTACTTCAATTCAGGGAGCTCAAAACCAAATGAGGGAGGGTCAGATCATTTCAATTTGATCGGCAACATCAGAGCAACGTGCAGGATGCTCTGGAGGCACAAGAAGTGTGTTTCTCATGCAGCCCCAGGATGGGATGGTGTTTGGGAGTGCCTTCTGGAAGACGCAATCTGAGTTGGGCCTTATCAGAGAGAGTTACCTATGTGAATATTGAAAGGATAGGACAGCAAAAGACATCCTGGATTGAGAGTTTAGCACACACAGAGGCTGCCAAATAAGAAAGCGTGTGCTGTGTGTATATGCAGCCCTGCGTTGGTGAGCTAGAGAGGCAGAATAGGGCAGTCACTGAAAGCCTACTCTATCTGGACCTCACACAGAGATTCTGGCTGAAGAAAGCTCCGTCTCTATTCCTCAGTGATTGCCAAGCTGGGAAAGGGATAGTGGAGAATTACACACTGGATCTTCAGTCTCCTGCTCATATCTCATTGGCCAAAACAAGTCATGTGGCCACGCCCAACTTCCAAGGAGACAGGGGAGGACAGTGGTCCTCCTGTTTGCACAGAAGGAGGAGAAACTGAATAGCTGTGATGACCATAGCATTTGATATTATCAGAAAAATTCAAAAATTAAAGCTACTCCATTTGACGGGTGTGACCCATTTTTTATCTGGTCCACCGTAACTCTGTCACAGAAAGTAACCTCATTTTCTTCCTTGGGTCATATTTCCAAGTAATTCATTTTGGAGGGCACACAAGAGAGAGTCCTGCGCAGAATAAGAAATTTTTTTGATGTGACTCTGTTGACCGAAGTGATCATCTGATTCCACCTATTTTATAAACTGTGTTCATACTATTTTACAGAACTTTGGGACCGTGGTCTCCCATTTTTCATGCATGTACAAAAGGATATCCATGAACGTCCAGCTCCTTTGTGATGAGGATGAGAGCACACTGATAACTACATATCTGCCAGGGAGTGGTTATTATTGCCCAATACTGATGAGAAAGTCAGTGGAGCAAAGTGTGCCACGCGCATAGCTTTCCTCAGATAGCTCACAGCCTGGATCAAGCAGGATTCGTCGGAACCTGAAGGCTTGTGTTACACTGAGTGGCCCCTGGAGAGCTGCTCCTTCTGAGGGGCATTTTGCTGCAATGCCACAGCCTAGATGGAGGGGGCTAGGAGGAGGAGGCTGCTGTAGGATGTAGCCCCGAGAAACTCACGACGTCTGCTGTGAGAGTGCTGTCCTACTTAGAAGGGCCCCTCCCGCTTCCTGGGGAGAAAGCTGTACTTCCCCTCAGCAGTGGTTTGTTTTTAATGTCATGGACACTGTGAACTACCCTTTGTCCTCAGCTGCTGGAGAACATAGCATCTGCCTTGCAGCCCAACAGCACAGTGAAGAATTCATCATGGAATGCACGTTGCCATCGTCTTTGGTTCCATTTATATGACTCGCCTCATTTCCTTTCTTCCATTCTTCCCTATTTTAGTTTCCGTTACCCTGTATTTTATACTTTTTCTTTAAATCCTTTTTGAAAAAAAAGGTGGAGGGAAAAAGTCTTATTTCTTATAATTGACCTCATTCTTACTGAGGGCGACAACACAAACAAGTCAATTAAATGTAATTCAGCCTCTTTTGGTTAAAAATAATCTTTCTCTGGGACATATTTTGTATTTCCAAGTACAGATTTACACTGAGGGATTTTTCTCTCATCTTAGTGATCTCTCTCTCTCCCATCTTTCCTCAAATGGTGCCTAAGGGCAGGAAGAAGTTGCGGGGGTGGGTGGGAGAAGTGGGTGTTTACTTGTGTGTGTGTGTGTGTGTGTGTGTGTGTGTGTGTGTGTGTGTAGACAATGAATACAGACAGGGTTGTGTTGAGTCAGAACTGTCTGTGAATAATTCAGGAGGCAGCTGGCTGTCTGACTTGAAAGTCCAATAAGTTCTAATGCGGCCTCCTTATCTTGATTTGTGAGCTAATCTGATTCTGATTACCTTGGGGGTTTACCAGTGGAGGAAAGAGGCCGCCATCTTTGTAGTACCAGTTCATCTTGAAGAGGATCAGGGCTTCTCCAGCTTCCCAAAGGAGCCCTTTTTCTCTACCTCTCATTTTCAAGTCACTGATCCATTATCTCAAAGCTTTAGAATAAACTTGTCTGTGAAAGATGTTTTAAAGATAAAAATACTTTTAGGTTAACACACATTAACAAGTCAGCACAGCAAGGTCTTAATTCCTGGGGAAAACTGACCAAAGTGGGCAGCATTCAGGGTAAGTCTGGATGCAGGCTTGTTGGTGAGGGGCTGCAGCTGGGCGCCTCCACAGCCAGGGGTCAGAATTATTTAGGGACAGTTTGAGAAAAGGACGAAGAAGGAAGGATTGGAAGGCAAAGGCAATTCTCAGAGTTGCCGATTCTGCTGAGGTTCTGAGGATGGTGACTGATCTTAGGGGTTGCTTTTTGGGTGAAATCGGGGGGTTTTTTGGCAAGAAGATGTGTGCCCCCTGAGACAGAAGAGGGGATGTTACACCTGAGGGATACAGCACCGTGTGAATGCCAACTCTTGGAAGCACCACGCTCCATCACTTTCTTTTTTTTTTTTTTAATTAATTAATTAATTTATTTTGGCTGTGTTGGGTCTTCGTTTCTGTGCGAGGGCTTTCTCTAGTTGCGGCGAGTGGGGGCCACTCTTCATCGCGGTGCGCGGGCCTCTCACTGTCGCGGCCTCTCTTGTTGCGGAGCACAGGCTCCAGACGCGCAGGCTCAGTAGTTGTGTATCACAGGCCTAGCTGCTCCGCGGCATGTGGGATCTTCCCAGACCAAGGCTCGAACCCGTGTCCCCAGCATTGGCAGGTGGATTCTCAACCACTGCGCCACCAGGGAAGCCCTCCATCACTTTCTTGAAGGAACCCTATCCGCTTTCTCTTTCAGCCCCAATCTGAGCCAGACTCGGGAGTGAAGTAGATACGAGGGGCTCCGTAGAAGCAAGATCTAATACTGCTGGTCTTTTGGCAAGTGGTTTCCCTCAAGTCATAGCGAGTCTCATGTCTGGAGCCATCATATGACAAGATATTCTGTAAAGAGTTTGCTCATTATTTACTGAGCCTGTCAAAGTGTTGGCTGCTTCCAGGGCTCTTGGGGAACACACATTTGCCAGAGTACTTCCAGGAGAAAGACAAGCAAGAGATAAATTTGCTACTCATTTTCAGGACTGTCATTGGGAGCACATTTTCTTTTTCCTCCCTTTCTGCTGAGGCTCTGGGTACAGGGAAAATACCATTAAGAAATAAATGTAACATCAGGGTGTCCTAGCCTGGGTGTTATGAACTGTGCGTCCTGCCCAAAGTATAAATGTGGTCTCCTTTTTTTGTGTTTTTCTGGTAATGACTCAATCCCCCACATCCTGTGTTAATAGGAAGCCTAATATCTCCTCTTGAGCTTTACCCCCTGAGCCTGAAGTGTGACAAATCTCAGGGGGTTTTGGACAGATTGCCTTTAATTCTCACTGCCACTCAGAGTTGCTGCGAAAAGCTCATCCTCTGCAGGATGACCTGCGATGCTGGTCCATCTTGCAGTGAGGTCCTGGTGGCCCAGATACCCTGTATGGGCTGCCCTGGACCTTCCAGGACCGTGATGCCATTGTTGTCAAAGCTGGGACAAGGCCACCCCACACTTCGGCCCTCCAGGTTGTGATTCTCTCTGTTTGGCTCATTTAGTAACCAGCTCCTGAGTGCCAGCTACCCCAGGAGCACAGGTCAGGACGGATGGGGCATCTACCCTTTTCACACGCCCCCTTTACATCCACCAGGGAGCCACCCTCAGGGCCTTCAATAAACAAGAAATTCAGGGTTCTGGGGATGAAACAGTGCCTGAGACAGACATGGCACTTCTCCTTGGGGCAATCCAGTGAGTGGATGGGGTTCCAGAGGTAGAGGTGAGAAAAGAAATGGGCCAAGAGCAGGCTAACCTGTGGAACACCAACATGCAAGGGATGGGCAAGGGAAGATGAGCCTTCAAATCAGACTGAAAGGTATAGGAGAAAATTTAAGAGGTAGGAGGAAGCAGGAAAAAATTAAAAGAATATGGTCTACCTAAAGGGAATGTTATGCTTTAAAAAGGAGGAATGGCCAACATTGACAAACACCGCAGAGGGCTTAAGATCAGGACAAATAAACACCCACTGCATTTCACAATAAGGAGGTCATGGATGAAAACCCTGGCAAGAATAGTTTTCAAGGAAGAGTGGAGTAGCAGCTATTCATGGAGTTAGTGGAAAGTGAAGAAATGGACGGAGGGAGGACGGTGCCTCCTCGGGTTTTCTGTGGAAGGGAGAATAGAAACAGAATCATAAACGGAAGAGGGTATGATGTTACGAAGAGTTTCTGTTTGGTGTTTGCTCCTTAAGATGGAAGTGTCTGCCATCTTTCAATGCTGATGGAAGAGAGTCAAGTGAGGTATGGATGCAGGAGAGAGAATAAACAATAAAGGGGGTTCTGGCCCCTGAGAAAGCAGCTGCAATTGGGAATGGATGGGTGAGGCAGAGACTCTTACAGAGAAGGAAGCATGTCTTTCTTTGTAACAGGAAGGAAGAAGGTTGTACATTTGGCATGTGGAAGTTGAGGTAGTTACAACACTTCAGCAAACAGGAGGTAAGGTACGCCGTGCTGAGAATGAGCGGTCGGATGAAGGGTTCCATTTATGACACTGACATGGTTAATAGGGACCCCAAAGCAGAGGCCTGTGGGTGATCTTTCCCCATCGAGTCTAAGTCTCGTCAGAGGGCGAGATGGTTTATTCTGAGCCTTCTCTTCAGATCCGTGAGACAAATTCCAAATCCCATATTCGTTCTCTGACTCTCCCATGTCACACATACACACAATAAGAAATACTTTGGACTTTTTACTTAGTAACTTCAGCTCAAAAACTGTTTATAGGACACCTTCAATGAGTCAGGATTTGGGGATATGAAAGGAGTAATTAATGTTTCTGCCTTCAAGGATCTTGTCCCACTAGTGACATAAAATGCATCTCAAAGGGAAGCTGACTTTTTAGAATTGACTTTTAGATTATCTGCTGTCTTTGACTATCCAGTTCAAGATTACTTTTGACAAACAAAATGGTAAGTAATAGCTTCTTTGGGAATACTGTGCTCTATTAAGATGAGCAAATTAGGACAAAATTAATTTAATGAATTTATATAATAATTAATAATGAAACTTCTCTGCTTTATCTAGCGTTTAGCTTTCAAAATTCTCTATATTTAATGCTGCTCTTTATATTATACAGACATTTTCAGATACATTATTTTAATACTTTAATTTATACATTATTTAATAACCACAACATTAATCCTTAAAATTAATTCTTAATACTTTGCATTGGAAGAGAAGGGAAGGGTTAAAAAGGTAACATTTATTTTGCACCCATAATGTGCCTGGCATCTTACATATGTTATTTTATTTAATCTTTACAAAACTCCATCATGCTGGTATTAGCCCCATTTTACAGCCAGAGAAGTAGAGGCACAGATCTGGACGAAGGTCATTTACCTGTTGGGGGGAGGGGGATGTCTGGGATTCAAACTCAGGTCTGCTGATGCTATAGCCTTTATATTTTGCACTGTGTAACGTTTTCTTAGGGGTGTATTAAAATAATCTCTTGCATCTTTGCAGCCACTCTCTGAAATGGGTAAGAGCACCAGAAAGTTAAGAGTCTCATCCCAGGCGGTGGCCAGGTGGGCCTCTGGCTTTCAGTCTGGCACCCTTCCACCCCCACCCCCATCTATTGTGACTCCACATTGAACATGACCGTCACCCCACCGGGCATTACCTCTCAGGAGGGCCTTGAAGGTCTGACCTTAGGGAGCAGGTTAGTCACAGGAAAATTTGACTCTGGCTTGTTAAGTTTATAGCATCTGGACTCTCGCTGCGTTTTTGTGCTTGACAGACACTAATATTCAAGCTTCCTTCATTTCTTACAAAACAAACAGGTGAGTCAAGAGAAAAAACAAATGAGAGAGGTTTGTTAAGGGTTGGGGAGATATTGACAGACTGTGGAATTTCAGGAAGAATCAACGTGAGAAATGATCTGAGGAACAGATTCATGAGGGGAAAATGTAAAAACAACAATAATAACGATAAACAAAAACAAGCCAAATCTCTATACATTTCTTGGCCAGGACGGGGAGTAAGTGTGGTCCTTTCTGAGGCCAAGTGCTAGCAGTTTCGAAGCCTAAGCTGTACAACAAATAATTGTGAAATGATATTTAGACTGAACATTAAAAGAGCCTCACCTGAAACCTGAGGGGATAGACTAATCTTCTAATGAACTGGTTTTAAAACGCTAAACGGATTATACCCCCTTATAGGAGGCTCTTCACTCCACAACAAATTACCATTAATTGGAGTTCCCCTACTTTAAAATGGGTAAGAGTTCTGGCATCAACTGAGCAGACGTCTGGTCTGTGCTGGCCCTGGACCACAGAGTGAAGGCGTCCACTCCCCACCTGCAGATCTTTGTCCCTCCTTCCCAGTTTACAAGCCTCCTCAGGGGTCTGGGCTCCTTACTCCGTCCCCTCAGGGCCCCCGGGCTGGGCTGCCTCTTGAATATTTCCAGCACTCTCCTTTCAAACATGATTCTCTCCTCTCCTGTTTCCCTTAATTTTCCTTCATAATGAATAGCAATCCATCTCCCAGGTCAGTTATATCTCATTTATCCAGAAATATTTACATTTTAAACAAGCACCTTTACCTGCCCTCTCCTTTGCGAAGGAATCAAAGCCTTAACCCAGAAAAACAGTTTCAAAGGGGAGACTATCTTGATTTCTCCCACACTGAAACCCCATTTTTTAAAATTTAATTTTATTTATTTATTTTTTATACAGCAGTTTCTTACTAGTTATCTATTTTATACATATTAGTGTATATATGTCAGTCCCAATCTCCCAGTTCATCCCACAACCACCCCCGCCCCGCTTTCCCCCTTGGTGTCCATATGTTTGTTCTCTACACCTGTGTCTATGTTTCTGCCTTGCAAACCGGTTCATCTGTACCATTTTTCTAGATTCCACATATATGCATTAATATACGATACTTGTTTTTCTCTTTCTGACTTACTTCCCTCTATATGACAGTCTCTAGGTCCATCCACGTGTCTACAAATGACCCAATTTCATTCCTTTTTATGGCTGAGTAATATTCCATTGTTTGTATTCCATTTGTTGTTTGTACATTTTCTGATGATGCCCATTCTAACTGGTGTGAGGTGATACCTCATTGTAGTTTTGATTTGCATTTCTCTAATAATTAGTGATGTTGAGCAGCTTTTCATGTGCTTCTTGGCCATCTGTATGTCTTCTTTGGAGAAATGTCTATTTAGGTCTTCTGCCCATTTTTGGATTGGGTTGTTTGTTTTTTTAATATTGAGCTGCATGAGCTGTTTATATATTTTGGAGATTAATCCTTTGCCCGTTGATTCGTTTGCGAATATTTTCTCCCATTCTGAGGGTTGTCTTTTCATCTTGTTTATGGTTTCCTTTGCTGTGCAAAAGCTTTGACGTTTCATTAGGTCCCATTTGTTTATTTTTGTTTTTATTTCCATTACTCTAGGAGGTGGATCAAAACAGATCTTGCTGTGATTTATGTCAAAGAGTGTCCTTCCTATGTTTTCCTCTAAGAGTTTTATAGTGTCCGGTCTTACATTTAGGTCTCAAATCCATTTTGAGTTTATTTTTGTGTATGGTGTTAGGGAGTGTTCTAATTTCATTCTTTTACATGTAGCTGTCCAGTTTTCCCAGCACCACTTATTGAAGAGACTGTCTTTTCTCCATTGTATATCTTTGCCTCCTTTGTCATAGATTAGTTGACCATGGGTGTGTGGGTTTATCTCTGGGCTTTCTATCTTGTTCCATTGATCTATGTTTCTGTTTTTGTGCCAGTACCATATAGTCTGAAGTCAGGGAGTCTGATTCCTCCAGCTCCGTTTTTTTCCCTCAAGACTGCTTTGGCTATTTGGAGTCTTTTGCGTCTCCATACAAATTTTAGGACTTTTTGTTCTAGTTCTGTAAAAAATGCCATTGGTAATTTGATAGGGATTGCACTGAATCTGTACCAATATACTCTTAAAACCCTAAGAGTGGCTCTTTGTTAACAGGTAGTTTGTTAAACAGAGCTCATTTTTAATGTATTTTTTTTACATTACTTTCCTCCAGGAACTAGAATAAGCTCATTCCATTCATCTCATGCATTTAAAAGAAATAATAATGCATTTAGAAAATATGCAGAATTCAGTATTTTTGTTAGTTCAGGTATTGCCCCCACCTCTGAGTTACGGTTTGCTCTACGTGGAATACATGTTACTGTGGAAACACGTTGCGTTGGGACCAAACACAAATATGAGAAAAAGATCTATCCACAGCATACTTTCAGGGCTTTTGGTTTTATGTAAGAGAAACAAGTTCAGCTTGACTTAAGCTGGAGTGCAGCTGGTTGGGTGATGCTGGGGCGCTCCTGGGATCGATGGAAGGACTCAGGAACTAAATGGTGGGAAACCAAGGGAAGCTGAGTGGCAAGAGCCACACAAAGGCTACGCCCCAGCACAACTGGGTGGGCTTTCTGGATGCTTCTGCTGCCCCAGCACTGCCATGCTGGCACTGGGGCTGCCCTGGAACCCCAGCAGAACCTCACCAGTGGACCCTGGGCCTGCCTGAGTCAGTGTTTCCATGCTCTGCTCTGATCACTGACTTCAGTTTTAAAACCCAACTAGCTGATCCCAGGCCACCTTGTGGCTAGGAGGTGGGGAAAGGGGAAAGTTGTCCCTTCCAGTTTCAGTAGTGGGAGCTGGGCCTGCTTCCCACCAATGCCTAACTGGGGAATTCCCCAGACACACAAAGGGGTCTTCTTACTGCTGGATATCTAAAAATACAGTAACAGAAACTTAAATCTAACTAAAGCTAACACTCAACACCCCTGAAGGTAAAATTCTCAAGCAAGTGCAGCCAAAATTGGGTTGTTTCAATAATTAACCCAGATTTCAACTTCCTTTATGGAGATGAACCTGTATATCTCTCTCCACCTTGTATACTTTGGGGGCATTCTGGTTGTTTTTGCCAGGGACGCAGTTCCATAAAATACAGGGCACACGTGAAATGGGATTCACAGGGAAAGAATAAGCAGATCAGTAAGCAGGTTTGATTATAAGATCAGATTCTTGGGCTCCCCTGGTGGCGCAGTGGTTAAGAATCCGCCTGCCAGTGCAGAGGACACGGGTTTGAGCCCTGGTCCAGGAAGATCCCACATGCTGTGGAGCAACTAAGCCCGTGCGCCACAACTACTGAGCCTGCACTCTAGAGTCCGTGAGCCATAACTACTGAAGCCCACGTGCCTAGAGCCCGTGCTCCGCAACAAGAGAAGCCACCGCAATGAGAAGCCCACGCACGGCAACGAAGAGCAGCCCCTGCTTGCCCCAACTAGAGAAAGCCCGCGTGCAGCAACGAAGACCCAACACAGCCAAAAATAAGCAAATAAAATAAATATATTCTTTAAAAAAAGATCAGATTCTTGTATTTAAAATTTCTCCTCTGGAATATTATACAAAATATTAAATAATGCTAGATAGGGTGAAGTAAAGATGTGGACTGAAACGTACACACAGCACAGCTTCTTTATGATAATAGGAATTTTTTCTGTTACGTCAATAGAGAGGAATTTTGGAGCATATATAGTTGGATACGTGATTTCAAGAAATCGTTGAAATTCAGTAAGGATCTTCATGATGCAGTTTTGCTCTTCAGATTAAATTATATAAGTAAATTATCATGTATACATTTGATACATGATTCAATTTATTCTATAGCATAATATATGTTACATATTAATATATACTATATAAAATAATCATCTAGAATATACAACATATAATTCTACTTTAAACATAATATATACTATGTATAATATACATAACTTACACAGCATAGTAGAGCATGTAGTTTGTCTTATTTCTCCTTTTGCCTAATTTCTCTCTTTACCTCTTATTATTTGTTTGCTCATTTTGAAATTCATTAAGTTAATAGAATAAATATTACTTGTTAAACAGGTGATTAGAGAGAGGGTTAAAGTAATATTTTGAACGATTTATTTGGAGTATCTTTTTGTTATTGTGTTCTGTTTCTGCCAGTATAATGAGGAAATTGAAAGTTGGCTGGATAGCATTTTAAGCTGCTATTCACTCTCATTTCCCCATTTTATTTTTGTAAGACTATTTCATTGGCCATTTCAAGACATTAGGTAGATACATTTAATTCAACCATCAATGAGCGGTCAGAGTAAGAACAGTAGAAGAGAGCATATTCCGTTTGATAGTTAACATGGCTATCATGGATCTAGGAATAAACATTCACACAGTATTACTTTTTTCTTCATTGACTATATTCTCCACACTGTGGAGACAACTGTGGAGAACCCACGGCGAGAACTCCACAGGTTCTCTCAAACGTGTCACTTATTTATTTTGCAACTGGAATTTTGAATCTCTTAATCTCCCTCACCTATTTCTTTCCTCCCCCCAACACCCTCCCCTCTGGCAACCACCTGTTTGTTCTCTGTATATATGATTCTGTTTCTGTTATGTTAGTTCATTTGTTTTGTTTTTTAGATTCCACATATAAGTGAAATCATGTGGTATTTGTCTTTCTCTGTCTGACTTATTTCACTTAGCATAATACCCTCAGATCCATTCATGTTGTTGCAAAGGGCAAGATTTTATTCTTTTTTGTGGCTGAGTAACATTCCATTGTATGTATATGTGTGTGTATGTGTGTGTGTGTGTGTGTGTATATATATCTCACATCTTTTTTACCCATTCATCTATCCATGGACACTTAGATTGCTTCCATAACTTGGCTATAATAAATAATAGGGGTATATACATCTTTTTGAATTACTGTTTTTGTTTACTTTGGAAAAATAACCAGAAGTGGAATTGCTGGATCACATGGTAGTTCTATTTTTAAAAATTTTTTGAGGAACCTCTATACTATTTTCCATAGTGACTGCACCAATTTACATTCCCACCAACAGTGCACGAGGGTTTCTTTTTCTCCACATCCTCTCCAATACTTGTTATTTGTTGCCTTTTTGATGATAACCATTCTGACAGATGTGAGGTGATATCTCACTGTGGTTTTGATTTGAATTTCCCTGATGATTAGTGATGTTGAGCATCTTTTCATGTGTCATCTGTATGTCTTCTTTGGAAAAATGTCTATTCAGATCCTCTGCCCATTTTTAAACTGGGTTGTTTGTTTGTTCTGATGTTGAGTTGTACAAATTCTTTGTATATTTTGTATTACTTTTTTATAAGACTGGCATCATTCTCTATTCTGTTAGTGGAAATGGTCTCTACCTACTTGTATGTAAGGAGAGAGAATTTGAAGACCCATTTTTATATCAGATCTACTTTACAGAGAAGCACTTCATAGTAACTTCTAGCCAACACCACATTCCACAGAGCTTGGGAAAGCCGGTGCAGTTGGGTATCTGCCCTCCCAAAAAGCGAATGCATCTGCATAAGCATTTGGAATCCATTCATGCATAAATCATAGAAGACACTATCATACAATGCTCATGATTATGGTCGTGGAGTCTGAGAAACCTGGGTGAAAATCACAGCCCCACTGTGTCCTAGATATGTGTCTACGAGCAAATGACCCATCCTCTCTAAACACCTGTACACCCATCCACAGCAAGGGGCTGTTGGAAAGAGCGCGCGAGTGAAAAGTTCTTAGGATGCTGCCTGGCATGCAGTCATTGTTAAATTCGGAATATGGTTGTTAACCCTTATATGCTCTATAGTTTTATAAAAACTTTCACATATTGTTTTCTCACTTGATCCACACTACAGCCTATGTTCTAGACATTTTTAGTATTACTCTTTCATACATTTTATAAAAATTCTTTAAGCTCACAGACGTTGAAATAATTGATTAAACTCCCTCAGGCCAGTAGTTGGTGGGACAGGAGTTTTAACTCAGGTATTCATAGTTTAGTATATTTTCGTGGACTGTTGTCAACCAATTTTTTGTTTCCTGCTCCATTGCAATACTCTTTCACCTAACGCATCTTTTAAGTATATGGATATGCTCCTATTTTCTGTGATGTAGAAGCTTAATGTCACTATATTTTGGTGTCTCAATTACACATTTCACGTGAGTATACACTGGAACTTCTGAGTTAAAATAGAACTTTAGGTCTTGTAATTTAATAATGGAGAGTCTGAAGACATGGTCATTTCTTTTTTAAAAATGCTACATTGATGGACAATTGAAGCACAATAAACTGTACATGTATAAAGTGTACATGTACCTATGCACACATGAATCCATCAGCACGGCCAAGATAAGGAACATTTTCATCACCCCCAGGGTTTCCCGGGTCACACTCCTTTTTCCTCCTCTCACCCCTCCCCCATCTTCAGGCAACCACTGATCTGCTTGATATCACCATAGGTAAGTTTGTAGTTTCTAGGACTTTATATAAGTGAATCATACAATATTACATTTTTTGGTCTGGTTTCTTTACTCAGCATAATTATTTTGAGATTCACCCCTGTTGTCCCGCACATCAATAGCCCACTCTTTCTTATTGTCCTATAGCCTATTCCCGGAGGGATGTCTGCAGTCTTTTATCCATTGTTCTATTGTTGGACATTTGAAATGTTTCTCATTTGGGCTACTACAAAGAAAGCTACTATGGACGTTAGTCTACAAGTCTTTGTGTGGTTATATGATTACATTTCTTCCTCTAGGAGTCGAATGGCTAGGTTATATGGCTGGGTCGGTATATGTTTAACTATGTAAGAAACTGCCACACTGTTTTCCAAGGTGGTTTTACCATTTTCCATTCCTACCAGCAGCAGACGACAGTTTCAGTTTCTCCACATTTTTGCCAACACTTCGTAGGTCAGTCTTTAATTTTAGCCATTCTAGTGAGTGGTAGTAGTATCTCCCTGTGGTTTTAACTTGCGTTTCCCTAATGACTGATGAGTATCTTTCATGTACCTAAATGCCATCTGTCTATCTTCTTTTTCAACTTGGGCTGTTTGTCTTCTTATTGAATTATAAGACTTCTTTCTATGGCCCAGATACAAGTCTTTTGTGGTGGGGG
Source organism: Balaenoptera borealis (assembly GCF_965194805.1). NCBI lineage: Eukaryota > Metazoa > Chordata > Mammalia > Artiodactyla > Balaenopteridae > Balaenoptera > Balaenoptera borealis. The sequence goes on along the minus strand of NC_138866.1, from coordinate 168,240,914 downwards.
GGGGATGTTTTGCAAATATTGTTCTCCCAGATTGTGGCTTGCTTTTCATTTGTGTGACAGTAGGCATGGGAATTTCACTCTGAGCTCTTTTACTCTTAGGACACCCCGTTCTTTGCCCTCAAGCTCATTGCCCACTCTTGTCTAGACGTGGCTATGGCTGAGCCTTTGGTTTACCACCTCTGCTTCGCAGGCTGGACCTTCTCCCAGTCCTTCACAGCAGTCATGCCCTTGGCTGTTCGATACCTTTAGTGCCCTGTGTCCATCTGGAAGCACAGAGGCCAGGCCTGACTGGGTGCTGAGATAAGTGACACATTCTGGGAGTTCTCCCTGCACAGAATCACAGACTTCAGGGGAGTAATTGAGGCCCCGGCCCAAATACAGCCATCTAGGGACAAAACAAAATGTTTACTAGTTTCTGATGTTGGTGAAGAGTGTAGTCATTCTTACTTATTTATCAACCAGCCACTGTGTGTACAGACCTTCCCTATGATTCTAGTGGTCAAGAAAAAGAATCTAAACAGCTGACCACAGATTTCTGAAGACTGACATTGCATGCTAATTCCATGGCCTACACAGAGCCTGGGTGGTGTGGTTAAAAAAAGATACAAGTGATGCTTTTAGATATGAAAGCCCCACTATTTAGTTCAGGAGACTTTCTGAAGTGGATGGCATCACCATTCAACACGAGCTATCTCCCACAGATCTGGGGCTTTGGGCTCCTCCACTGAGAATACTACATCTGAATTTCTTTCTATGACTTATACACCTTTAAGTACTCTAGTTCCCTTCTGATTTGACATAATTATTAAAGGGAAATCATTTATAACAGTTCAAGAATATCAACCTGCTGCCTATTTTGTGCCAGAATTTCAGGCATCCTGAGCACAGACTATGGAATCTCAAATGGTGAGAACAGATGTCAGTTCTGGGTAAGGGCAAATTCGGATCCAATGCGTCCTCAGGCCCAACCACTCCCTATGTCCAGGAATTTCTCAGAATTCACTTCCCAGGCTTGTCCTCCCACCCTGCCCTTCTGAGTGTTAATTCTAAATACAACCTTCCTTACATAAGATAAACAAGTACTCGGGATGCCATGTACAACATGATAAATATAATTAACACTGCTGTGTGTTATATATGCAAGCTGTTAAGAGAGGAACTCCTAAGAGTTCTCATCACAAGGAAAAATATTTTTTCCTATTTCTTTAATTTTGTATCTCTATGAGATGATGGGTGTTCACTAAACTTACCGTGATCATCATTTCACGATGCATGTAAGTCAAATCATTATGCTGTACACCTTAAACTTACGCAGTGCTGTATGGCAATTATATCTCAATAAAACTGGGAGGAAAAAAAAATGCAGCAGTTGCCTCCTCAGGACAGATCCTTGGTGCTTTTTCTTAGTGGTGGGAAAATTCGAGAGAGTAACGGAGAAGGCTCAACCTCTGCTTTGTTGCCCTACAGCCTGTTCCGCAATCTCCACGCCTGGAAGGCACCGGGCGTGTCCTGCGGGGACAAGTTCCCCCTTGTTTCCACATGGCCTCCAGCTGGGGACAGTCATCTGTGGCCAGTCCTTGAGTCACGGATGGACATGCTCACATTCGCCTTTCTTTCTCTGTGGAGTTAATAGTCGATTGTTTCCGCCATCTGGATGCCACTTACTGGAAAATCATGGAACCTACAAAACTTCTATTTTTAGTTTCTTATTTTGAAAAAACCCACATAGGACACCATTATAATCAAGCGTAGTTTCTTTTTTAAAACAGAAACTCTGTTCTTTCTGCTTCCAACCTTCCACTGATGTCTACTCCACGGTTGAATCAAGCTGACCTCTGTCTTGTTTCATCCTATAGAAATTAGCTGGTTTTCCTGACAACTTAAGCTCTGCATTTTATGGTGAATTTCAGGTTCTAAGAGAGGCCTTCCTAGGAAATGAGTAACTGAAGAGAGACAGACTTAAAGAAAAAGCTGGTGTTTGGCTTCCTGAAGGGAGAGAGCTTTAACATAAGAGGGTGTGAATCATAGGGAAGCCTGGTAATAAAAAGGAGAGTTGGCAGGAAGGAGTCTTGGAAGGTTTTGAAGGTAAATTCCAATTAGAAGATAAAAGAAAAAGAAACCTATTGCTAAAACAAGGTTGTGTGATGATCTTTGCAGCTGGGAACATGATGAGAATGCAGAGGTGATAATAAAACACAAGTGGGGGAGGGAAACTTTAAAGAGCTGAATAAATAAAGAGGTAAGGTAAAATATTTTAAATCATGTTTAATGAGCTGGAGATTTCTAAGCCAAAAAGCAGAACTGAAAAGCGCCGAGATAAAATTTTAAAAGAACTTAAATGCACCTCTTCCCTGTAATGAGGTGGGGGATGGGAAGAGACAGGAGGATCCTTCTCAAAGGGCTGCAGTGAGGCGCAGTCAAGGCACGATCGAATGTCCAGTAGGTGGGAGGTGGAAGGCAGTGGGGGGCTCCCCTCGTGCCTTGCCTCCCTGCCCCTCCCTGCTGTAGCTGCTTTTCTGCCTGATTGTGTGCAAAACGCCTCAAGTCATTTTTAGCCGCAGCCTCCCTGCATCGTGACTCAGGTCGCTGTGCGCTGAGCTGTGGCTGGCAGGTCAGCTCGCAGATTGACACCCTGCCACGCCAATGATTGATCACCTACTCCTTTGGTACTTAATCATACCTGGCGGCATATGCCACTTCATCTTTAAGATGAATGTGGTTTGTTTCACCAGCCGGATTGTAAGCACCGTGAGGACAACGGACTACAGTCTCTCCGTCTTTGCTTTTCGCACCGCACCCAAACAATTGCTATAAAAAGAGAAAGCAATTGAGAAAAACCACACAGGATGGAGAACTCTGTCCCATAGCTGTTAGTTTCTAAAGGGTCATCAGGCAGAAGAGCACCCAGATGTGGGGCTAGCTCCAGGAATTCTGCAGCCCTCAGACTGATCCTGATCGTCTCATGGGTCCAGGGACTGAAGAACCGTCAGCACAGCTCTAGGCTCCCATTTTTGCATCAAATCAGCACTTGAGTTGTTGCTGGTTTTCTACATGAGAGAGGGAGGGAGAGGCTGCCTTCTGTACTTCCTTCTCACTGGGGACGGTCAGCTGTGCCTCCAACTGATGGGCTCACATTGCTGAGGAATGGATAGGGGAAGGTGGGCGCCATCACCTGATGGGGTGCTCTGGACTCACGTCTCAAACTGGGCTCCTAGCAGATGAGTTTTCCCATCCTTGGGATTCAACAGGGATTTTTCACTTAGCAGTTTAGATAAGAAGCATGCTGGGAAGAGCCAATCATGTGCTGGTTAAACTACATAGAAACATGTGGTGGATGACATATGTGATGTTCAGACCTGTCTTCCTCTGTAACTGGCAGTTCCTCTTCGTTATGACCCGGGTCACTGCTCTCAACGATCAGGTTTCTCTCCAGGTCCACATCTTGGTCTTAGCCTTGAATATTTTGTTCTTGGATTTTTGCTTTCCTAATTCTTGAGGTTCATGCAGTCTTTCCTGCTTTTCATATGAGGGCCTTTATTAGCTCAATGCCTCTTCAAAGTGGTATTCAGACTGCCAGCAATGTTACGTACATGGCAACTGTGGATGCAGATAGGTTCTCTTTGTGCTATTCCATTCCCTGCCTTGAATCTTACTCTTTCAGCTGTCTCAGTTCTGGACCACAGCACAGACTCGGGTGCTTGCTGGGACAATGGTAGGGATTGTTGTAGGAAGAAGGTTTGTCTTAATTGGAGCTGAACTTAGATGGATGGATAGGATTCAGACAGGTAGAAAGGAAGAAGACACAAAGGTTCCTTCTTAGGGTTGCAGGTGGATCAGAAAGACTGTAAAGAAGAGTCTGGAAAAGTGGCCGGGGTTTGGGCTGTGGATGAGCTAAATGCTAGGTGGAGGGTTTGGCCGTCCTCCCACCACTGTGACAGCTGGGGGACTGGGGACCTGGGTACTGGGGTAATAAACGCTTAGGAAGAAGATGAAAGTGAACTGGTATAGAACTTGCTTCTTTAAATCCAACACCACACTGGTACCTGTTAGAAAGCTTATGTGGCCCAGGAGGAGGGCACTCAGACCACAGCTGGTCAGCCAGCAAGAACCAGAGAAGGTCTATGAAGATGAAGTGCATAGGAGTTTAGGAGTTGGCTTTGAAACTGCTTCCTGCACTGGATAGAAACTTAACATCTTCTATACAATTCCTATGCTAGTTTTCTCAAAGTAGAAAGACACTGAAAACTGTCCATGCCAGATCGAGGTGAATTCTGTGCACCACGATCGACTAGCATCCTGGCAAAGGGAAATGGCTCCTGAGGTTTGCTCCTAATAATAGCTTTAAATTCCTACAGGACCCATTCAACTTTGGGGAAGACCTATTGACTTTTGGAAGCACATACTATGGTGATTCGGCTCAAAGAAAAAAATAAGCCTTCTTTCTGAGAACTCTAGAATATTCTTCAGTTTGGCATCTGTTCTAAGTAAATGGAGGTGCGATTTAGAAGTGAAGTAACCTCATACTCATCCTTTAGAAGACAGCAACCAAAACAGTTATGTTTCATGATTTATTTTAGTTTCTCTGAAACACCAGTGCAGATCCCGCTACAGCGGCATAATGAATGGTTTGTGTTGGAACCTGCAGGGAGGACAGTGGAGGGAGTTTGGGCTCTGATATCAGACGGCCTGAGCTTGTTCTGCAGCCTCCCTTTAGGTGCCTCTGTGACCTTCCAGGTCTCAGTGTCCCTAATCCAAAAATACTCGTTAGGAGGATTCCTTGAGATGGTGCTTTGAAATATGTGTTCAATAAATATACCAATTACTTGAAGATCTATCAATGCCTTCTTAGCAAAGCCCTTCCTGAAAAAGGACTTAGTTTTAACAAGCAGTTTAATCAATGGGAAACATTTTGTACAAACGGGGGATTTAATATATCCCCAGATTATTGAATGCTGTAGGATACATTGATGGAGTTGGAAGAAAACATGTAGGGAGGTATTGCAGCCTTGCTGGATAGTTGGTAAAGCACAAATTCCACAGTCTTTTGGAAATAGGGTCCTTACAGCTCATTATCATGTATCAGGGAGGTTTTAAAAATTCCCAGGAAGGTTCAGAGGAGGGAATGGCTATAAATGTACCTGACCCCAGGCGACCCTGGCCCTGGAAGTTCACAACAGCCTTCCAGTTGGATGGGCGAGAAGGTCATTTTTTTAAGAGAATAGGAAAGGCACTAATGTGGGAACTGGTTAGGAAAGCATGTGGTCGTTGCCATTCTGAATTCTTCTGGAAAGAGAGAGCAGAAGAGTTGAATCATTTTAACGAGGGTTGCAAGTTTCAGAAGTTCAACCGGTTTCTGCATCTGGGAACCCAAGCAGAAGATCCAGGAAGTAAGAGAAAGAAATCAGGAAGAAAGATGGAACAACTGACTGGGTTTTGGTTCAGTCTATTGCGTCAGTGTTAGGCTCTATCCTTCCCTTAGTATTCTTGCGAGTTTTCTTCCCATTTTCTTCCAGGAGTCTTCCTGTGTGTTTGGGGTTGGGGCATGTCCTTACCAATGGACCAGTAGTACCAGGTGCCTACTCTGCATCATGTGTCTCATATATATACTCTCAAATGATCTTCACAGTAGCCTTGTAAGGAAGAGATGAGAACATTCATTTTACAGATGAGGAATCTGAGGCTCAGAGATGGTAGGCAATTTGTTTAAAGTCACACAGCTCAGTCATGGTAGGTTGAAATTCAAACACAGCTGTACCAGAGTACAATGCCTATACACTTTCCTCTACTTATTCTAGGATCTCAGAGGAGGAAAGGGGAACAGTTTATGTCAGAGGAACTCATTTGTCCAAAAAGCATCTAAGAATATGTTTTATTGCACTCATTTCTAAAGCCTGGTCTGTTCACAGAGGACTCCAAACACAGTTAACTGGGTGCTACCTTCCTGTATGGAGAATAACTAAAGCAGCTCTTCAAAACCACCTGAAATGTAGGTAGCTTTAGGGATGGAACTTGAAAGGGCTTGTGGTTACTAGTAAGCACAGTAAATAAATCAGTGAAGTTCATTAGTAAGGAGAAGAGAGAGAGCTTCTGAAACATAACGTTTGAGAGTTAGGAAGGCCTAGGAAGGCAGGATAACTTGTTCCCTTGGGGATTTCAGCCAGCCGTTCGTGGCTACAGCACAGTCAGTTGTAGAGAGGTTTCAGATCTGTGTGCATGTACACTTTTGAAAAAGTTCAGTTGGTTTATTTGCAGAAAGATGCCCCAATCTACAAAGGGGGCAATTTCCATTTGGAGCTGAAACAGTTATATAGAAATTGCCATAATTTAGTCCATTCACAATTGAGAAGCTGCCCATATCAAATTAGATGTTCATGTTTCTTCTCTATTTTATTTCTATATTTAGTTTATTCCCATCCAAAGATGTGTAACCAAAAGATTATAAAGAAGGAGAGGAAGAAAGAAAGAAAGATATTTCTCTTCTCTATATGTGCATTTTATCAGCACAGCCTCAGCTTTAGATCCCTTGGGGAAAGCCTTTCAAAACAGGCAGAATGATGTCCTTCCTGCCCCAACATAACTTCCCAGCTGCCAGGGGAAAACTACATATTGTACCCTAAATAACAACCGCGAGAGTAGATAATAATCACTCCCCAAGGGCACTCGCTTCAGCTTCCCTCAGAAAGGGCTGTATAAGCAATCTTGAAGTTACTATTAACTCTGTATTTTAAAAGAGACACAATGGACTCCTGTCCTTACTTATTACAATGACTGTACTGCTTTTTTGCAGGTGAGTCTCCATTTTTACTTAACAAATTATAGCGCAAGTGGCCTAAGGCACGGGAACAGCCAGAGTGGAGCAGATCACATCTGGGTGAAGACTCATGAGTGGGAAGAAAAGTCTGCAGAGGGGTTCAAATTTCTTTCTTGGTCCTCCTCCCAAGATGTTCTTATAAGTGCAAAAATCCTGTGATGGCCACAGCAGTAGGTGTGAAAACCACACGTTTTGACGTAATACAACTCTACACAGTTCTTATCCGGAAGCTTATAAGAAACACGTGCCACTTTCTTAGAAGCATCTGACTGAAAGCAAGTGTAGCCTGGAAAGGCTTCTCCTGCTTTTCCCAGTACTCAGAAATGCTGTGTTACCCAGTCCCTCAGGTAGCTGATGTGTGAGAACTCAAATACCCCTTTTTTTCTGTAAGAACCACACAGGCCGACATCCTCAGGGCTTCTGCAAACTGGCACAGAGTGGCCCTGCCCTGTCACAGCTCTTTAATGGACACCTTGGAGAAGGACTCATAGCTGAGCCTTGGCAGGCACCCCAAGCCTGACATCCTCCCTGCCAGAGGGTTCTGCTAAAAAGCCAGAAGTGGTTAGCACTATTTTTATCAAAGGCAAATAGAAAATAATAATTTCCTCAGGATACACATCCTCTCAGAAAAAAATAAAAATTCTCGTTTTGACAGAAAAAGGAAATGGATAAAGAGAGTCGGTTGAGAGTCCTCTTCGTTTCTACATGATCAACTTTCCTCCTACCATAGCTGAGAGATTCTTACACTTGAAAGGGGTCTCCTGAGCTGGGTCAGCGCTTTCTCCACAGCTTTGATCCCTGCAGATAAGCAGTTACCTAATTTCCAAACCTGCCAAGAATGGAGATTGCCCAGCCTCCGCTGGCACCTAGCTCTGGTGCTTAACAGCTCTCACTGTCAGGAGATGCTTCCCGGGGCCACCCCCCCCATGTAGTAATTTGCCTCTGCTTTCTCCCGACGTGTCCTCCCACTGCCTGTGCGTCAAGGTCCTTCACAACCTTGACAGCTCAGAGCCCATCACTTCTCAAGCCTCCCTTTCCGGACCAAACCCAGAAAATGTTCTTCTTTAACATTTCCTTTGGGGTCCTAGTTTCTCAGCTGTGTTTTCAGCTTACCTCTGAACCCTGCCACATTCTACTTTTCCTCTCCTGAAGAGAGGCTGCCACGATGGGAAGATCACCCTGGGGTCCCCCACGCTCCAATTTTCGGATTTGTATTTTGGGTCCAGAAATAGCTCAGTTAACTCAGGGTCACAATGGAATTTTTTGACTAGCTCCTAAAAATAGTACTGGGAAAAAATATTTCTCAATTTTGGGTACCTATGGGAGATTAACTAAAAATTCCCCGTCCCCCATAGAATGTGTTAAAAAATAAACAGAAGGCCCGAATCATCTATTTTCTGCTCTAAATTTTGGTTGGGTAAAAAAGAATGAAATATTGCCGTTTGCAGCAACATGGATGGACCTAGAGATTATCACACTAACTGAAGTTAAGTCAGACAGAGAAAGACAAATATCATATGATATCACTTATTTGTAAAAAAAAAAAAAAAGATACAAACGAATTTATTTACAAATCCAAAACAGACTCGCAGACATAGAAAACAATCTTATGGTTACCAAAGAGGAAATGGGGGAAGGGATAAATTAGGCATTTGAGATTAGCCAATACACACCACTATATATAAACTAGATAAACAACAAGGACCTACTGTATAGCACAGGGAACTATATTCAGTACCTTGTAATAACCTAAAATGGAAAAGAATCTGAAAAAGGATATATATATGTACAACTGAATTACTTTGCTATACAGCTGAAAATAACACAACATTGTAAATCAACTATACTTCAATTAAAAAATTGAAAAATAAGCTATGGCTGGGTTTTTGAAGGTGAAGAATTGTTATGGAGGAATTAGCATCAAATAAAAAAAACTCATCCATAGCTTCATATCTTGTTCTGGTGATGTTAATGTGAAAGACATAATTTATTATCCTGAAATGTTAAAATTTGACATAAATGGGTGGCCAGATAGATGGATGAGTCAAATTAAACAGGAGGAAAGAAACCAAATAGTTGCTGAAGAGTCTTGGAAAGCTCCATGGAACTGTTAGTGTTTTTCATTAATCACCAGTTAAAGCCCAACAGTCGCCCACATACATAGCTATTCTGGAGATGTGCCGGGCCCCTTACCCAGGTCTGAACTACCTCAGGGTGTTCCTGACTCAGGAGTTTATATTCTATGAAATTTGCTTCTGCGTGGACTGAACAACTGCTTGGCATTAACTTGTCACGTGTAAAGTATAAATTACTGCCGTGCCAAAGACATCCTTTACGCTTAGTATCAGTTTCAGCTCTTGGTTGGATCCTCCCACTCTAGAAATGAATCAGTGAGACCATTCCAGATTTTCCAAGCATCTTAAATAAAGGAAATTCCAGCTCATGGTGTGAAATCCTCCTGCAGAGAAAAGGAAATATGACCCAAGCTGGTGACTTATTCTGATCAATAGCTTGAAAATTCAGAAAAAAATCAGAAGGATCCTGGTTGTAAAGAAAATTGGCGATTAATTCATGAGTTAGAGCGCACTCTAAATATTCTCTTTGGAGGTTTAACTTATGTATGATAGCACATAGGTTGTTGACATGTTGTTTTAAAAAATTGGGAGTTCCCTGGCAGCCCAGTGGTTAGGGCTCAGCACTTTCACTGCCGTGGCCCGGGTTCAGTCCCTGGTCGGGGAACTAAGATCCTGCAAGTCATGCAGTGCAGCCAAAAAAATTAAAAAAAATTTTTTAAGTTAAAAAATAATCATTGGTTACCTTTTTAGAACATTTACTTCCATGGAATAGAAAATGTAAGATGTTATCTAATTAATTCTTATGAGTGAGATCTGGTTGGTACAGAGTTGGTTAGATAAGTTATCACCACTTCAAACGGATAAAAGTGAAAGAAATTTAAGAGTCCCTCTAAGGTCACAGATGACTCAGTGGTGGGGTGTTAATTCATACCCACTAGGCAGTGAGGGGACTAACAGCCTATTCGTCTTCCAAAATACATTATCCAGAAGCCCTCTTATGGACCAAAGGCTTACGAGGGTTTATGTCTTTTGTTTCCCACTGCTAGGGGCTGAAGTTATTCAACCAAGAAGATAAAATCGCAGACTGTAAGGGCCGAACAAATCTTTTTTTTTTTTTTTTTTTTTTTTTCACACACACACACACTGTATTTTATTTTTACAAGAGATAAATAGACTGACACTAAGCATTGTACATGGATGACCACAACAAAAGCAACAATGATTGCAATTACCAAACATGAAACACACTCATACTATGTCATAATATTGACATTCAGTCCAGTAATCCTCCACTGTAACAGCTCCTTTACTTTGCAGTGAAAATTGATTTGTATATTCTTTGCCTCTGAGTCCTTGTGGGATTTTTTTTTTTTTTAAATTCAGACAGAAAGTCACAAAAATTATACTCATCCTCATCAGTTCACTCAGTCCCATGTAATTAATTTTTTTTTCATCTTGATCTTTTGTTAGCACTTTTATGAGTTCATCAGTTTTTCATTAGAGTTCTGAAAATGCTTATTCATTCAGTTCAGCAGTACAGTCCGTTACCAGAAACCTGTACTTGTCAGAGTCTTTTCCATGAATTTCTTGAAGATGAAACCCTTTTATAGGAACATATTTGCAAAATCATCAGAGTACACCCAGAACTGTCTGTAAATGACAAAAGACTTAAAAATGACCACGGTTAAAGATTTGATGAAAGTTCATAATAATGCAGTTGACAAGAAAATTAGTTATTTCTGAGATATACATTTTAAAGTAATAACTAGGATTATTACTTATAACATTATACCAGAACATATAAGATTTTTAGAAATTTCATGTAATGTCTGAAACATTTATATTAACATATTTCCATACATATTTCCATACAAATACAAATATAAGATTTTTAGAAATTTCATGTAATGTCTGAAACATTTATATTAACATATTTCCAAACAAATCTTGGAGAGAGTTTAATCCAGCTTTCCCCTTTCTGTAGACAAGGTAAATTAGGCCTCTGCAAGATTATCAAAAATCAGGTGTAATTCATGTCTACAGCCTGAGTCTTCTGGCTCCCCTGTTACACCAACTGAAAGCAACGGTGAACTTTATTTCGTTCATGGAGTCTCGAAACAAACTCGAAGTCCATTTAAGCCAGGATGGCTCTTTTCTTCTCATGCTCAACACTGCTGGTGCCTATTTTGGGGCTGACTGTTAAAAATGCTCCTCGACTGTACATAAGGTACCATGTGTTTCTTCTGGTAAATCAGAAGTTGTTTTTACGTTGTATTTGGGGGCAGATTGCATCTACTAGCATGACACATTATCACAAATGTCCAATATGGTCCCCTCCCCACACAGAGGCATTCCATCCTGCCTGTTGTAGGCAATTGCTGGCAAGAAACATGCACCATGTGAAAAAGTCATTACTGCCTTGCGTAAGGAATGAAACAGATTCTATCAGCATGTCTAAGCTTTTGCAGATAACAAGAGAGCAACGGCTTGGCTTACTAAGAATACTGCAGGGTTTTTTTTAACCTTTCAAAAATTCATTCTTGTCTAATGATTAGGTGTGGGTAAAAGTGAGTTAAGTACTGCCTGACAGTTAGCTCAATAGAAGCTCTGTAATATCACCTCTCCTGGTCTTCTTTGATATAGAACCAGCCATCTGTATCGACGGCTTCTCTGCCTCTTTAATAAGTTGTAAATTGAGTAACATAATTCTTCCCATGTCCAAGGCTAGTCAGCCAAAATACTGTGTTCAGAAATTGGCTGGTTGTGTGTTATAACTTGTCTGTCATCACTTTCTTTCATTACAGTCCTGTGGTTGGTTTTTGGAGACTGTACGGACCTATTCACTAGAGGTTCAATTAATTTGGGTGTGTGCCACATGTTATTCTGTGCTCGTGTTAGACCAAAATGCCACATTCCACAACTGTCTCCAGATGATCACCAAGCATGGAAAAGGATTGGTTTGGGGGTTTGCTAAGGCTCCTTCTACGAGACTTGTCTATTCGCAATTGATAAGATTGACCAAATATATCAACTTCTGTCCCTTGTGCTATTATTTCACAGAAATGGTCTATTCTTGAGCCTTGTAGTTTATTCTCCTTTTCCTTGTGAATATATCTGAAAAGAACACTTGTAAGATATAAGTCCAGTGAAAGAAAGGCCTTTCCTGTGGATTAACCTTTATTAGAGCTTTCCAGAAATGAAATGGACAACTTTTTAGAGCGAGGACGCTTGGTTGTGGAAGTATTTATAACGAGAACAGATTTCCATGTTAACCTGAAGGTTGAAATAGATACTTTCTAGAACTCCTTCTGAAGCTAAGATTTGTTGAAACTATACTCACTTAGTTCAATGTAGGGAAGCCCAGGGAAGATTAATAAATATAAATGGAAGGTTTCTGTTTTATTACCATAATTATTAGTTTTACTCGAAAAAGTAAAAATGTTCTTTTTTGTTTTTGTTGTTGAGTCAAGTGGGATAAGGGTTTTTGTTTTGGAACAAGAAAAGGGCAATTTAGTTTGTATGGCGTATGGGAAATTATCTTAAACTGGGATACACTTCACAGATCCTTCTGTAAGAGCAGGTCAAGACTGGTTTAGCATTTCCTTAACGAAGGAGGTACCGCTGTATAAGCCCAGGCAAAGGTAAGGTGCATCAGATATACAGATCATCTCCCTAAATATTTATGAGGCAGCCCTTTTCTTGAGCCAGCATAAACAGGTAACTACTGCATCTTCGGGTTGATGTGGTAAACAACTCAGGTATCGGCCGGTCGAGCATATCTATGGGCTCACAGTTGAAGTCAACCGTGCAGGGAGGAGGGACACAGAGGAAATGCAGTTTCATTTCCCAGTGACTCCTCTGATGTGAATTAAGGTGGCAGCTGAGGAGAACATCTGTAAAAATTGTAGCATGCAAACTTCAGAAGGCTCACTTCACAGCACCTTGAGTCCCAAACACTTTCTGGTTATTGTACAATATGAGTGAAAACTCCTCCAGGGATGAATCATGGTTCTAGAGTTTTAGGTAATCTCTGCATAGGACAAAGAACCACAGCCGTGCTATATCACACCAATTTATTATAATAAAGCTATGTGACATCTACCAGCCTGAACACAAAGACACTGGCAACTGCATGGAAAGAAAAAATCCAAATGTTCACTCTCAGAGAATCATCACTCATGGACTTGATCTCTGTCCATCTTCGCTATAATTACAGGACAACTTTGAGCTTATCAAAGGCTCTCAGAATATCACCACCGAGATCTGTCTCTAAGCCTTCATGAATACAGTGATTAATAAAGCATGTTCAAGGGATTATAATCCTGGGCAGTGATCCACATGACTGTGAATTATGATTAATACCAAATAACCAAAATAATTTCTATATGGACATGTGGTCACATAGAAAGTGGTGGGAACACGGCTGAGCTTCAAGAGAAGCCTGAGATGTAATCACTTTCCTGTATTTGTGTGGTCCTGATCACGTGTACGGTGAACTGAGGGCAAGTCCCTCACCATCCTGAGCCTCAGTTTTCTGATCTGTGAAATGGGGACACCCATGCAGGCCCTATCTTCTTTTGGAGGCTTGTGAAGGTGGTAATCAGTTATCATCTGCCTTCTTCCCCATGGCTTGTCAGAAGGTCACGTATGTCAGAGAAGTGAGCGTCTGAGTGTCAGAGTGAACGACCAAGCATGCGTGTACGCACAGCACTGTCGGCGTCCAGCCCTCCCCTGACTGGGCCTCTGCACAGTGCCCCGCATCCACTGAGTCATGGCCAGCCCTACCAGGAGCAAGCCCAACAAATGCAAACATCCGGAGGGTTCTGACTCTCAAGTGTCTTACAGAAAATAGAGCCAGGAGCTCCATCTGGCACTCTGTTTGCTAAGTGTCCCATGGATGTCAAATATGGAGAAACGTGGCTGTTTAAAATCCCAGGGAATAAGACTTCCGCTCAGCAGCTTTCCAATGGACACGCACCACACTCTGTGAAGCAGGAGCCCTCCACTGCGTGGTCTGGTCACGGGGATTGCCCACCAGCCCTCCCCCACCCCCACTCCCACCCCCAGACCGGCATCTGCTTCGAGGGACAGAGACGCCTGGCTGATGATGCCAGGCTGGTCGGCTTCAGCGGCGTGTTAATCCGCTGGGCGCCGATAGAGGGCAGTGTTGCACGTCTGCAAAAGCCCACGCTCCACCACCTAACAAGACCACCTAAGCACTTATCTCCGGTTCTCCTGCAACTCCAGCACCAGTTTAATAACGAACAGGAGCAATTAACGCAACTACGCCACGAAACAGATGGCTTCTGGTCAAAGCTCATTATTGCTACATCACCACTTTGATACTGGAAAGGGCTTCATAATAATTCATCATTATTCCTCACCAGTATTTTTCTGCAGAAGGCCACATCTAGTAGCCTCACTTCGGAAGACAGATCCAGAGAGGCTAACTGCACGGTGCGAGTCTTTCAGTCCAGAACCAGACAGAGCTACAAAGAACACTCGGGGTTTCTGCATTATGCTGGGGAGTTCTCAAAATGCCACTTTGCCGTCTTGGAATGAAAACCACCCATGGCCTTCCTTTGCTCATGATTAGTTGGGAATGGTTGTCTGGCTTAGCGAGTCACTGGGACTTCACAGATGGGACCCCTTTCCCCACTGTACCCTAACTGCCATTTATCTCAGTTAAGGTTGATAACTGGTGACCAAACCAGCTAATTAAGCCCATTCTGCAGCACAAGGAAAGGGTTAGAGGGGGATGGGAAACAGACACATATAATGGAGCCAAACAGTGAAACTGATTCAAGCGATTAGGGGTATTAGAGTTTCATCCTTCGGTGTTTCCTCCCTGCTATGAGATAACTGAGAACAGCTTGTCCAGAGCTCAGGAGCTGTCAGATCTCTCTCCTGCACTCTCCCACCATCGACCCCTGACTTCTACAGAGTCTCCTTTTGCATCCCACATTCTCAAGGCATTGAATCACTTTTTGGCTAAGCATATGTTGGCTTTGGTGTCACCTACACACAGAGCCTTGCTGCTTTATTTGAGGCCTGATGACACGTTCTCTTATGTAATGTGCTGGCAGTCAAGTAAGACTCAAAGCTTCCCTGTTATGTATGAAGTGTCATCTCTAAGGTGGAGACTTTCTTGCAAAATGGCATTGATAAATTGATAAGTGGAATCAGCCGACAAACAGCACCGTAACAATTCAGGCTCCTCTCATTGCCAATTTCTCTCTAAAACACCGTTAGGCTAAAGAAGGCTTTCTGGCCTAAGTAAGTGCCGTTGTGTATTTCGGAATGACAGATTAAAATAAGGGTTTGCAGTCAAACCCTGCCAGTAAGTGTGCACTTATCGCCTGTTGCAAAGTGGTCGAGTGGAGCATAGGGTCAGGCTTGGATGCTGGCACACCAGACAGCAGAAGTATCTGGTTTGGGGCTGTGAAAAATTTCTCTCTCTGGTGGCAGCTCTGTCTGGCACCTCCTTCAACCACCTAAAAAGACTGTTGGCCCCCAGATAATCAAGTGTTACTTTCGCTCTTACTAAGCGCTGTGCCAGTCTCAGGGCAGTCGGAAAGGGTGGAGAAAAGCATGGTGCTTTGATGGCTCTGGCCTGGTCTAAAGGGACACACCCAAGTCTGAAGAGTTTGTACCCACATCCTTTCTACTACAGCTGGGTTGCTTGTGTCAATCAATTTTGCAAGATCTGTTGGAGGCAGTGCCAGCTAGAATGCAACTGGATCTCGGTATAAATGGGCCATATGCTGGGGGCATTCTGAGACCACTAGAAAACCATTTGGCCCAAAGTCTGGACAAGTTTCTCTGATCCAAAATGGCACCTTGTATCCAGGTGCCTTGGATGCAGCCAATTGTTTCATCTCAAGACATCATCAAACATCAGACACAAAAGAACTCTCAAAGCTGATGTAGTCCAACTGCTCAGCTCACTTTATGCACAAGGACACTGAGGTTCAGGGAAGTGCAGACTTGCCCCAGGTTGAGGCGATGGGCGGTAGAGAATAGACTCTGCTTCCAGAGTCAGAGGTTCAAGTGTGACTCCTCCAGTTGCCCTTGAACAGACCTCTCTGACACTTGCATTACTCTTTGATACCTTTTGAGCTGTTGAGAAGATGACACGGATGAGCACTCTTATTTCCGTGTGCCTCAGCACTGCCTGAAAGACTTGATAGACATGCTGATTCTGGACTCCCTGCCAACCCTCCAGCAGAGGTTCAGAGTCAGGTTTCCATGGGTCTGTCTTTGAGGAGCATGGTGGAGACAGTTGTGATCTTTGCTGTCTCAGTGTGGCATGGCATCCCGTTGGGTTTCTTCACTCTGTTTTCTAGGTGTGATCCCGAGAATGTAACCTCACTTTACTAAGTAGGAATAATGGTTGGCTTCATCTACCTTCCATTCCATCTCCATCTCTCCTCCCTTTGCTCTATTCAGGACGTAGACATACACAGCCTGTCTAGCTGCTTGCCTTATTAAGGCCGCCAGAAGGTCTGACCTTGCAAGTAAGTGTGAACCTGTGCCAACTTCATGGAGCATGGGCCATTCATTATATCCTGACTTGCTTGCTATGTTCCATCACAAGCATAGGACTAGACACAGTGGGACTTCCATTCAAGTGTCTTGTTGATGAACATGTTACATGGTACCCATAAAATCCTGGTGCCTCTCCATGGTCTAACACTTAACATTGTCCACGTAATAGAACACACTTGTAATTGGTATTTAAGGACAAACGCATGTACAGTTTTTAGGCCACCCCAGTGGCACTCAATATATTTTTATTTCTGATTCTGACCATAACAAATTTTCTACCATTCTTCTAGAACTAGAAAGATTAAAGTCAATGACAACAATTAGAAGATCATTCACTATGTAGTTTCTGTTTTGCCTATAATTTGAGTTATTTATGTTTAAAATGACATACTTCAAAATAGTTCAACACTGTCCAAACACTTCATAAAGACCTAGAATTTCTTTTTTAAAAATGCTCTGGTTTTGTTTATTGAAAAGACAAAATTACAATCAAGGAAAATTGAAGAGAAAATAATCCATTATTTAAGCACGTCAGATGATTGTATTCTTTTCAGTTTCCTTTCTGTCCTTGTTCATAGACTTGCAATTCAAGAAGGTTTGTTTTCTAGTCTCAGCTCAGCTATTAGCAAGTATGATCCTGAGAAAGGAGCTTATTTCTACTTTAATAAGTAGAAATAAATGTCCATCTCATTCATGTCATGGGGTGGTTATGGGAACCTGGGACTCACACAGGTGAAAATGGTTTGCATATTATAAAGTGCCTTAAATGCCAAAAGGATTGTTATTTTGATCAAAGGCTCTCATTTCATGATGATGTTCTCCATCTCTTTAAAAAGCTGTTGGCATCTGTTTTTAGAGGATGACAAATACAAGGTAAAATGAAGAAAGATGAAAGGATCTGTAAAGATTTCAGAGTATTTGACCCAAAGAGGAAAAAGCTGAAAAGCTACTTAATATCTGCAAGGATGTGAAGTCCTATGATAAAGTGTGAGTGGGAACCAGCTGTTACCCATCTCTTCAGAGGTCAAATAAAGAAGTTACGGGCTTCATTTTGAAGAAGGTATTTAAGTTTTCTTAAGATCAACTTCCCGACTATAGGGATTTTTAGCAACTGGAAAGGGCTAGCATAGCACGAGCCTCCTGCCTTGTGTCTTGAAGAATGTTATGTTTGTCTGTTGTCATGTACAAAATACCCCAAAACTTCATTGTGTGAAACAAGCAAGCACAGTTTTATGATGCTCCTGGATTCTGTGGGTCAGGGATTCAGACAGGGCACAGAATGGTTTGTGTCTGCTCCACACTGGCTGGGGCCTCAGTGTGGAAGACTCAGAAGTCTGGGAGGAACTTACATGACGGGTCAGAATCATCCGTAAGTGTCTTCACTCACATGTCAAATGTCTGGGGTCATGTTGGGCATCTGTCTCCACGTCCAGTTCAGATGTCTCCAGGTGGTCATTGCATTGGCTTCTCCAACATGGCAAACTTGGGGTGGCTGGACATCTTACACGTGGCTCTGGGCTCCAAGAACAAATACAAAAGCTGCATGGCTTTGAAATCACACAAGTGTCACTTGTGCTCAACCAGGATGGTGGAAGTAATCAGAATACCATATCCAGATTCAAGGGGAGGGAATGCTGATGTTACTTCTCAATGGCAGACTGTTGAAGAATTTGCAGTCATGTTTGAAAACCACCACAAAGAGCTGACTGTAATTCATTTATTCATTCAACCAACCAGCATTTCTCAAGCACAGATACCAGGTTCTGGGCTGGGAGAACTAAGAAGAGCTCAACACATCCCTGCCAGCCTGGAGGAGTCCCTGGGTTGATGGTGGTGGAGAAGGGGGCAGAGTCAAGGTGATAAACTTGGGGAGGGACCCTGTGAAGCCCACCCAGGTTTTCTACCACGAAGACCCTTCTCTCTGGGACTGAACACTCTAGGGGAAAATTCCTAGCCCTTCTGAATCCAACTAAGCCGCAAGTAGTTTTTCCATTTGTTTTTATTTCTAGCCTTTGGCTTGTGCTTTCTGGGTTTCACAATCCAGGGATCCCAATCTTTGGCAATGAGTCCCATTCTAAATGTAAACAGATGGAGAAAGTGCCAGCTTGGAACATGCTGACCCTGGTTGGGCAAATGCAGCTGCATTAAACAACTCGGTTTGCTGAGCTCTTTCCCATAGGACTCAGAAGTTTCACACTTGGGAGGCACACAGCTAATGGCTTTCACAGGGTCCACCCAGGAAGGGCTGGGTGGCTCCAGCTCAGTTCAGTAGACATTTATAGAGCAGATAAGAGCCCCGTTGGTGAGCTTTCAGGGGAATACATCAGGTTAGCCGTAGTGACCTTTAATTATTTCTTTTATGTTCTCCAGCTTTTTGCAGGGCAGATAATACAATGAAGCTACCTCAAACCGAACTCCTGCTGCCACCACTTAAAATAACTTCGTGACTGAGACGAACCCCATTGACTCAGAATCAGATTTCGATTTGTTCTGTCTCTCCCCCATCCTGCCTTCTTGGCACAGGGAAGGGCTGGATGAGCTCAGTTCACTTTCCAGCCCAGTGCAGGGCTTCTGTTTTTTGCTTTCCTCGGTCAGGGCCGGAGGAGGTAACACTCCATTGATGGTGGTGAGGGGTGTCTGTCCAGAGCATCACTTACCCCAAAATCTCTCCCTCTGGCTGAACAAAATGTTCATCAGTAACTAATGTGCAGTCCCCATAGTCTTGTGGCACGGTTGCCTCTGGAAAGTTTGGTAAAAGTAAAATGTCTCCTGGTTACGTGGATAAACTCATGAACAACAGTGGCCATAATAACCAACAGGTATTGAGCACACAGTATGTGCTTGGCTGATGTCTTTTCTTGCAATATCTCATAAAATCCCTGCTGTATGAGTGACAACTTGATGAGTCAGTCACTTTTGTTATCCTTGTTTCATAGATAAGAGCACTGGGGCTCAGAAGGTGACATAGTTTGCCAAAGGTTCCGTGGATATGCTATCAGAGCCAGGAGTTGAACCCAAGTCTGTCTTACTCCAAAACTCTTGTTTATAACCACTGCACAGCAGTTACACAGTTGGCAAAGAGTGGGAGTTTGGGAGTTTGGGATACTACCTGACAGGTATGTGTTGATGGTGTGGTCTGGGGTAGGAGAAAGAACATGGTGTTCTTCCTTAGGGACACACTCGGGACACCAAGAAGATGCAAAAATAGAGTGTGGGGGATGCTGAGCGTAAACCCAGATATTCAGCATTTATTGAACACCTACTATGTGTAGGTGCACAGTGAAGTCAGGAGTAGTGTCCAGGGACCAGCAGGAGTCACTTATGAGAGACAGGAGGAAGACCTTTCGTCAGCCTCAAGAACAACAGTGTGGGTGCTTTCTGCTCTGGAAGACCTAAGCACCTTGGGGTCAACCAAGCTACTTAGAGATCCCAGTCCTCGGGGCTCCACACTGGACCTCCCAGACCAGCTGCACCCCCAGTCTCCCTGACTCAGCCCCTGAAGTCACAGAAGATGTCTGTAATATTTGTGTGGAAGAAATAAGAAGCAAAAGCAGGACCCCAGAGCCCTGGGGGCAGCGACCTTCTGCAGAGTGGCCTGGAAGCCCACGAGAGCCCCCTGTGGGAGCGGCAGGAACTTTGCTGTGGACACAGTGGCCACGGAGCAGCTGGGCCCTTGGAATGCTGTCACCTGGGGCTCGTCCCTGACGGACTGGAAGTGCTTTCCTCCAGTGAGAGCTTAGTGGCGACCGAGAGAATCGATGGAGCGAGGGGGCGTGGAGGTGCTGGAGGAACCATACATATTTTACGCTGTGGAATCGAATGGGAAACGCAAAGTGATTTCTTTTTCAAATGGAAGTGGCGGAGACTTGATTTCATTTAAGATTAATAGGCGCACTGCCCAGTCATCAGAACTTGGAGACAAAGCAAGATAAACAGCCAAGATGCTGAGGCACGAAAATGGAGCTGGGACATCCAGAGCTGCAAAGGGGCGTTTGGGCATCAACACCACAGACCACGAGGTGGCTGACGGGCAGGCACCTCTTCGTTCATATAATATGTTCCCAGAAAGTGTGGAGAAGCTGGGACATTCTTTTCAAAGCACCAGGAAGATTCTGGTAACGCTTATGAAGTTACTTATATAATGTGAATAATGATGCTCCAATAGAGTCTGTGTCCTGGTGAGTTTGGCTGGAAAAACAAAACCAGGGCTGAAGTGTGGGTGCCAATTGGTGGAGGAAGCATGCACAATGGGCTCATTCCTCCCCTGCCCTCGGTGGGGACCACCAGCCTGGATCATTCTGGAGCGCTAAGCATCTAGGCTGTTCACAGAGATAGGCAGGGACAGATATCTCGCTCTTTCTTTGGGAATTTCCTTTCATGCTGAGTAGCCTCTGAAGGCAAATGGAAGGTGATTCTCCAGGCCACCACTTGATCTATTTCCACTTTGCTTGATCTTGATCTATTTCCAAACACTGTGTCTCTGCCTCCACTTCCTGCTAGTTTCTATGAAAGGAGAGCGTGGCAGTGCTTCCTTTAGCCAATGCCTCTTTCTCCTTTTGAGATCTGACACATCCTTAGGAAGTCGGTTCAGAATTTACAGTCAGGGCAGGAGTGGGATCAGCACACCCTTTGTGAAAGGGAGGCCGACAGGGTGTAGTGACCATCGGGGTTTTCCCTGCACACAAGACAGGCATCCAGGAAACACTCCCATTCTGCTCACCCTTTCTTCCCATGAACTATCCACAAACCTGTGTTGTCACATCCTGTGTGTCGGTCCTGCCCTGGGCGGCATGAGGAATAGAAGATAAGCTCACATTTCCTGCCTGCCAGGCGCATGAAGACTTCCCATTTTGTCTCTTGCCCTTATCATTCTAACATGTGCCCAGCTCTCTGCTGTGCTCGTGCCCATGGGGGAGCTGGGCTGTTGGCACTGCCCCCTGCAGCTCCAGAAAGGAGGAGCATCAATCAGGTGACCCTGGACCTCGGGGCAGCATGGCCTATTTGGGAGTCACTTAGGAGAAATAATTAGAGAGCAAAGCAAGACCGAATATGTCCTTCCAGGGTCCCTCTGCACTACGATGCCTGCCCAGAGGACTTTCTCTTTTTCAGTCATGCGCATTGTGAACCTCACGTCCCTCTCACCTGCAGGAGAAGTGCTACTGTGAGTGGGCAGTGCGATGCCAGAGGCTCTGCAGCTTCTGGTGCTTCATGTCACCTGCAGGTCCTGGACATCACCTTGTCACCCATGGGGACTCCTCCATCAGTGCTGCCAGCCACCTGTGGCATAAAGCTCAGGACAGGGCTGCCCTTTCCTTCAGGTTCGGTCAATCCAGAAAACCCTCACCATCCTCCACTCAACTGAAAAACAAATGAAATGAAACACCAAAAACCATACTCAGTCCCAGGAAGCAACGGACACGTGGGGCTAGGTTGTTGGAGAAGATGATGTCACCTCCCTCCCAACTGCCTTGTTCCGGTTTGTTTTTTAAACATGGGAGATTCTTGGTTACAACGACAAGAAGAGAGGAAACGTACCGCCATGTTGACCAGGATCAAC
Organism: Balaenoptera borealis; assembly: GCF_965194805.1. Taxonomy (NCBI): domain Eukaryota; kingdom Metazoa; phylum Chordata; class Mammalia; order Artiodactyla; family Balaenopteridae; genus Balaenoptera; species Balaenoptera borealis. Next base: position 168,218,923 of record NC_138866.1, on the reverse strand, counting down.
ATTCCCCTGATTTTCCCCAGTGTCTTCCACCTGCCGGCCCAGCGCTCCTGTGCCAGGGAACCTGTGGGCATTCATGACACATGTCTGTGGGAGGGTGGGCATGGACATGGGGAGGGCTGGGCCCACGTAGGCCTGGCCATGGCAACGGAACAGGGCAGAGCAGTTCACTCATTTATAAAATAGGCCCCCACTTTTCTTGCAGGAGGTCATGTGTGCACAGCACCTGGATGGGGTGGCACTCAGTTCCGGCATTTCCAATCCTACAGGGCCAGCGCTGGGGTCCCTGCTTCCCAGGGGTCCTGAGCCACCTCCCATGGTACATGTTTCCACAGGTGGTCAGCAGGCCGTAGGCCAGGGACATGAAAGCATCTCCTCTACCAACACTTCATTTTCTCCTTCTGCCCCTTTTCCTTCATTCTTCCCCTTCTCTTTTCTCTCCCTTCCCCTGCCCACTCAATTTCCCCTCCTCACCCGGTTTTTTGGAACCAAGAGACCTGGCATGCCACCATCTCTTTGTGACCTTAGAAAAGGCCTTCACCCCCTTGGGATTCACATCCTCATGTGTAGAAGCAGAAGGCTGGACCATGGCTGGGGAAGACAACCTTAGGGCTGATCTCGTAGACATGTTGACCCAGGGCCGTGAGTCTTCTCCAAACTGCCCTCCCAGCCTACGTGGGTGGCTGCCGGGGGTGCCCATGGACCCTGGGCTCCATTCACCAAACTGCTAGAGTCAGCTCTAACTGAATTTTTTTTTTCTCTCCTGCTCACAGAAGGAAAACAGTCACCAATCCAAGCTGCTGAGGCAGTGTTTTCTCTCTGTCACGACCAGAATGCGTGCCATCCTCTGCTAGGCACACCTCAGCCAGTGCTGGGGGGGTGACCTTGGCCCAGCTCCCCGCTTTGCCTCAGCATCTGAACCGAGCCAAACAGGAGCCATAAAAGCGCTGCAGGGCCAATGAAGTAATGTCTGAAAACGTTTGTGGGATCTTTGGGTTTCCCAAAACGTTTTTCTTTCTAATTCCAGAAGGAGACTGTCCCTTTAAAAAAAAAAAAACAAGGCCATTTGGGGGATGAATTTAAATGAGCTGTGCACAATAATCCCATTGTCATGCTGTAGTTGAATCCACGATCCTGGGCAGGGCCAAAATGTAATCACTTCAATTATTTATCAGAGAAATTCTTTTTCTCATCTCCATCCATATGTTGAAATGGTTTTCTAATACGGTTTTTAAAATATGTCCCAGTTCATGGTCTCAACTTCCGGGAATCACTGTGTCCCCATCAGTTGACAGCATCAAATTAGTTGGCTCCAAACAGCACTCATGCTTCAAAAAGCCTGACTCAGCCTGGCCTTAGAGGATGCTCCTGCAGGACGCAGGTCTGGACTCAAACTGATATTTTCAACCCTGGGCAAGTTTCAGCAAAGTAAGGTTGGGACGATGGTGATGCTCTTGTGATTAATCTCCTACACGAAAGATTGAACAGGAAGTTAACGTGGATTTCTTAGAAGCTGCCAAGGCTTAAGAGCCTTGGTTTTAGTGAGAATTTCAGATGCAAGACCTGCCCAGGGCATTTGTCATCAGGACCGTGACTTAATCATATTGTTTTTCCTTTATTGTCCACAAGAATCTGGGGAATGAGGTTGATGTCACCAGCAAATTTTCCAAATTGTCCACAGGCCTCCAACCACATGAATTTGTTCCAGTGAAAAGTGTGGGCTCCTTGGAATGTCTCAGGATGTGGAGGATGTGTGGATGCTGGTACCTCACCAGCCAAGCCTCGTCAGCAGGCTGCAGGATCCGGAGCACGTGTTGGGGATTCTTGGAACTGAGGCCTCAGATCAAATAGGATTATTGTGTTGAGCTTCATGAGATTGCCAATATTCAAACATTTTTTTAACTTATAAAAATGGTAGTGTCATATGGTTTGACCTAATGTGTGTCCTTGACACTTGATTGTGACCTTCTTCTTTCATGGTGGCAGAAATACCCACTGTGGCATTTAGAATGAAATCGTACTCATGCTCAAAGGTCCAGTCTGATTCATAAAGCATCCTCAACCCAAGTGACCTTAGTCCTGAAAATTCCCCTCACGACTTCCCACAACCCCAATCAGAGCTAATCTCTCCATCCTGGAGTTTTGCTGATAGTTGGCTAACAGTTCTTATAAAATATATACTTCTAACTATGGCTATTTGTATTCATGAATGCCTATTAAAATGACAAATTCTTTTAGGATGTGGTCCATCACACACATCTTTGCATCTCTTAGATCCCTTTCCACATAGGCATTATTAATTATTTACTGGTTGGCTACCTGAATCTCGAAGCTTTTACTAATGTAACAAAATTGATTACTACCACTCAGCTCTTTCAGAATTTATAACAGGGCTATAGTTTTTGCTTCATGTAACAAAAATGATTATAGTCTTTTAATATTAGGATTAAAAAGATTGTGGCCTTTTTTTTTCTTTTTTTTTTTAACATCTTTATTGGAGTATAATTGCTTTACCATGGTGTGTTAGTTTCTGCTTTATCACAAAGTGAATCAGCTATACATATACATATATGCCCATATCTCTTCCCTCTTGTGTCTCCCTCCCTCCCACCCTCCCTATTCCACCCCTCTAGGTGGTCAAAAAGCACTGAGCTGATCTCCCTGTGCTATGCAGCTGCTTCCCACTAGCTATCTATTTTACATTTGGTAGTGTATATATGTCCATGCCACTCTCTCACTTCATCCCAGCTTACCCTTCCCCCTCCCCATGTCCTCAAGTCCATTCTCTAGTAGGTCTGCGTCTTTACTCCTGCCCCTAGGTTCTTCATGACCTTTTTTTTTTGTTTTTTTAGATTCCATATATATGTGTTAGCATACGGTATTTGTTTTTCTCTTTCTGACTTACTTCACTCTGTATGACAGACTGTAGGTCCATCCACCTCGCTACAAATAACTCAATTTCATTTCTTTTTATGGCTGAGTAATGTTCCATTGTATGTATGTGCCACATCTTCTTTATCCATTCATCTGTCAATGGACACTTAGGTTGCTTCCATGTCCTGGCTATTGTAAATAGAGCTGCAGTGAACGCTGCGGTACATGACTCTTTTTGAATTATGGTTTTCTCAGGGTATATGCCCAGTTGAGGGACTGCTGGGTCGTATGGTAGTTCTATTTTTAGTTTTTAAAGGAACCTCCATATTGTTCTCCATAGTGGCTATATCAATTTACATTCCCACCAACAGTGCAAGTGTTCCCTTTTCTCCACACCCTCTCCAGCATTCACTGTTTGCAGATTTTTTGATGATAGCCATTCTGACTGGTGTGAGGTGATACCTCATTGTAGTTTTGATTTGCATTTCTCTAATGATTAATGATGTTGAGAATTCTTTCATGTGTTTGTTGGCAATCAGTGTATCTTCTTTGGAGAAATGTCGATTTAGGTCTTCTGCCCTTCCGGATTGGGTTGTTTTTTTTTTGATATTGAGCTGCATGAGCTGCTTGTGAATTTTGGAGATTAATCCTTTGTCAGTTGCTCCGTTTGCAAATATTTTCTCCCATTCTGAGGGTTGTCTTTTCGTCTTGTTTATGGTTTCCTTTGCTGTGCAAAAGCTTTTAAGTTTCATTAGGTCCCATTTGTTTATTTTTGTTTTTATTTCCATTTCTCTAGGAGGTGGGTCAAAAAGGATCTTGCTGTGATGTATGTCATAGAGTGTTCTGCCTTTGTCTTCCTCTAAGAGTTTTATAGTGTCTGACCTTACATTTAGGTGTTTAATCCATTTTGAGTTTATTTTTGTGTATGGTGTTAGGGAGTGTTCTAATTTCATTCTTTTACATGTACCTGTCCAGTTTTCCCAGCACCACTTATTGAAGAGGCTGTCTTTTCTCCATTGTATATTCTTGCCTCCTTTATCAAAAATAAGGTGACCATATGTGCGTGGGTTTATATCTGGGCTTTCTATCCTGTTCCATTGATCTGTATTTCTGTTTTTGTGCCAGTACCATACTGTCTTGATTACTGTAGCTTTGTAGTATAGTCTGAAGTCAAGGAGCCTGATTCCTCCAGCTCCATTTTCCTTTCTCAAGATTGCTTTGGCTATTTGGGATCTTTTGTGTTTCCATACAAATTGTGAAATTTTTTGGTCTAGTTCTGTGAAAAATGCCATTGGTCGTTTGATAGGGATTGCATTGAATCTGTAGATTGCTTTGGGTAGTACAGTCATTTTCACAATGTTGATTCTTCCAATCCAAGAACATGGTATATCTTTCCATCTATTTGTATCATCTTTAATTTCTTTCATCAGTGTCTTATAGTTTTCTGCATACAGGTGTTTTGTCTCCTTAGGTAGGTCTATTCCTAGGTATTTTATCCTTTTTGTTGCAATAGTAAATGGGAGTGTTTCCTTAATTTCACTTTCAGATTTTTCATCATTAGTGTATAGGAATGCAAGAGATTTCTGTGCATTAATTTTGTATCCTGCTACTTTACCAAATTCACTGATTAACTCTAGTAGTTTTCTGGTAGCATCTTTAGGATCCTCTATGTATAGTATCATGTCATCCACAAACAGTGACAGCTTTACTTCTTCTTTTTGAATTTGGATTCCTTTTATTTCTTTTTCTTCTCTGACTGCTGTGGCTAAAACTTCCAAAACAATGCTGAATAATAGTGGTGAGAGTGGGCAACCTTGTCTTTTTCCTGATCTTAGTGGAAATGGTTCCAGTTTTTCACCATTGAGGATGATGTTGGCTGTGGGTTTGTCATATGTGGCCTTTATTATGTTGAGGTAAGTTCCCTCTATGCCTACTTTCTGGAGGGTTTTTATCGTAAATGGGTGTTGACTTCTGTCTAAAGCTTTTTCTGCATCTATTGAGATGATATGGTTTTTCTTCTTCAATTTTTTAATATGGTGTATCACTTTGACTTGCGTATATTGAAGAATCCTTGCATTTCTGGGATAAACCCCACTTGATCATGGTGTATGATCCTTTTAATATGCTGCTGGATTCTGTTTGCTAGTATTTTGTTGAGGATTTTTGCATCTATGTTCATCAGTGATACTGGCCTGTGGTTTTCTTTCTTTGTGACATCTTTGTCTGGGTTTGGTATCACAGTGATGGTGGCCTCGTAGAATGAGTTTGGGAGTGTTCCTCCCTCTGCTATATTTTGGAAGAGTTTGAGAAGGACAGGTGTTAGCTCTTCTCTAAATGTTTGATAGAATTCGCCTGTGAAGCCATCTGGTCCTGGGCTATTGTTTGTTGGAAGATTTTTTTTTTTAATTTATGGCTGTGTTGGTCTTCGTTTCTGCGCGAGGGCTTTCTCTAGTTGTGGCAAGCGGGGGCCACTCTTCATCGTGGTGCACGGGCCTCTATCGCGGCCTCTCTTGTTGCGGAGCACAGGCTCCAGACGCGCAGGCTCAGTAATTGTGGCTCACGGGCCCAGTTGCTCCGCGGCATGTGGGATCTTCCCAGACCAGGGCTCGAACCCGTGTCCCCTGCATTGGCAGGCAGACTCTCAACCACTGCGCCACCAGGGAAGCCCCAATGTTGGAAGATTTTTAATCACAGTTTCAATTTCAGTGCTTGTGATTGGTCTGTTTATATTTTCTATTTCTTCCTGGTTCAGTCTCATAAGGTTGTGCTTTTCTAAGAATTTGTCCATTTCTTCCAGGTTGTCCATTTTATTGGCATAGAGTTGCTTGTAGTAATGTCTAATGATCCTTTGTATTTCTGCAGTGTCAGTTGTTACTTCTCCTTTTTCATTTCTAATTCTACTGATTTGAGTCTTCTCCATTTTTTTCTTGATGAGTCTGGCTAATGGTTTATCAATCTTGTTTATCTTCTCAAAGAACCAGCTTTTAGTTTTATTGATCTTTGCTATTGTTCACTTCATTTCTTTTTCATTTATTTCTGATCTGATCTTTATGATTTCTTTCCTTCTGCTAACTTTGGGGGTTTTTTGTTCTTCTTTCTCTAATTGCTTTAGGTGTAAGGTTAGGTTGTTTATTTGAGATGTTTCTTGTTTCTTAAGGTAGGATTGTATTGCTATAAACTTCCCTCTTAGAACTGCTTTTGCTGCATCCCATAGGTTTTGGGTGGTCGTGTTTTCATTGTCATTTGTTTCTAAGTATTTTTTGATTTCTTCAGTGATCTCTTGGTTATTAAGTAGTGTATTGTTTAGCCTCCATGTGTTTGTATTTTTTATAGATCTTTTCCTGTAATTGATATCTCGTCTCATAGCGTTGTGGTCAGAAAAGATACTTGATATGATTTCAATTTTCTTAAATTTACCAAGGCTTGATTTGTGACCCAAGATATGATCTATCCTGGAGAATGTTCCATGAGCACTTGAGAAGAAAGTGTATTCTGTTGTTTTTGGATGGAAAGTTCTATAAATATCAATTAAGTCCATCTTGCTTAATGTATCATTTAAAGCTTGTGTTTCCTTATTTATTTTCATTTTGGATGATATGTCCATTGGTGAAAGTAGGGTGTTAAAAGTGCCCTACTATGATTGTGTTACCGTCAATTTCCCCTTTTATGGCTGTTAGTATTTGCCTTATGTATTGAGGTGTTCCTATGTTGGGTGCATAGATATTTACAATTGTTATATCTTCTTCTTGGATTGATCCCTTGATCATTATGTAGTGTCCTTCTTTGTCTCTTGTAATAGTCTTTATTTTAAAGTCTATTTTGTCTGATATGAGAATTGCTACTCCAGCTTTCTTTTGATTTCGATTTGCACGGAATATCTTTCTCCAAGATTGTTGCCTTTTTAATCTCATGAACCACATAGCATTTCCATGGTGTGCACAAAAGCATTTTCCTTTGTGTTGACATGATTTAGAGAACACTAAGAGCTGACCAGTTTTCCAGGTCCTGCTGTGTCACCCCTTGGGTGGGGGTGAGGAGTCCCATGGGGCACAAAGTGTGTCACAACTACCTAAACACGTGAAACTAGACCACAAGCCTGACTGCTGCATGTGACCGGAAATCAAGGACAGGGAGCTTCCAGAGCAACAGGCCTCCAATGGAACTCACCATCACTCCATCCTCCCTCTTCACTCCACCCTGCCCACTGCTCACTTCCTGTGTGCCCTGTTCCATGAATGGCTCTGACGTTCTTCCAGATGCTGAAGCCAGAAGTCCCGGAGGCTAAGCACACCGCCTTCCTGTCCGTCACTTCACCAATCCCCCACATCTCATTGGCCATTTCTCCGTTCCTCTGTTCGGTCTCCTTCCACTACCCAGATGCCAAGTTACCCCTGTTCGTTCCTGGTCTCCTGCAGGCTGCGTTGCTGCCCCTCTTGCCTCCTTCCACTCCTCCACCAGAGTGAGCTTTATGAACTGTGCTTCTGATCCTGTTGCTCCCCTGCTTCATATCCTTCCTGCAAGTCACACAAGCCCTTCTCTATCCAGTCCAGCCTTCCTCTCTGGAACCTTAGTCTACTGCTGTCCCTCTGAGCTGCTCAGAGTTCCTGTCTCCTCTGAGTTATGTTTCCCGCTCCCTCTGAACGGTCAGCTCACACCCTCCTCGTGGCCAATTCCTACTGAACTGTGGGACTGAACGCAAGGACACCTCCATCATTCCCTCCACCAGGCTGGGTGGGATGCCCCTCCCTGGATCACACCACACTGAACTTACCCCCAGCAGAGAGAGTGGGGCCTTCAGTGCAGAAGCAGCTCATCTTAGGTGTGACAGTGTGTTTCCTTTGCTTTCCTTACTTGATGTTACATGATGTGCAGATTCTTATTCTGGGTCTATTTTCTTGGACAGGACAGTGACTAATGATAAAGATCCAGCTCTAGTTCTTGACATGCTAATCCTAACCTTGAGTATTTCTATACATGGCCTGTTACAATGGGCATGAATTTATAGGTGACATAGGCCGACACAGAGCCTTTTAGCTAATTAAATAAAAATGCCCCACACCACTGCCATCCTGCCCCCTTGGAAATAAAATACAAAGGGAGGAGAAAGATGATGTGTTGGTGATTGAAGGTAAATCTCTTGAGGTTTCAGTGTTGGGATCTAGTGACTGAATAAGGAAAGGAATAAACTCTCCCATCCTCACACAGGACTCAGGTCTGGCTGTGAGCAAGGGGCAAAGCCACCCATCTTTATCAGATGCCAAATCTTTACCACAAATCATGAGCAGGAGGCAAAATCTCACTTTCCCCAGGGATCACTGTCATCCCTGTTTTCTGCACGCAGCGGGGTCACCTCATTCCTAAAGGAGGACGTGGGGATAGGCAGCCTTTGAGTCTCACTTGGATGAGGCCTGTACCCTAAACAAAGTGGTAAAAACCCAAACCTGGGGCCTGTGCCTGGAACATGGCAGTGTCTGTGACTCATCCAACTCATGCAGGCTTAGTCATTTCAAGGTGAAGCTGTGCCAGTTCACCACCCAGTAATATTTTCCATTCAACCATCACTATAAACAGGAGATAACCAGTCATCTCTAGATTGTGCTCAGAGTGCCAGGTCTGAGGCTCAGGCAGCTCAGAGGGACCAGAGGTGGCAAAGCAATCTCTTCCCTCCAGCCTGTCTGCCAGCTTACACACCCCCTAGGGTGCGCAGACGGCTGGTACAGCCTCTTGGCATTGAGCTGAAATTGGGGATTTTTACATATTCAATAGGTTTCAGAGTTTAAAGAATATTACATAACTGAAATAGTATTTTTAAAAACCAGGTGACCTTGCTGTACGGGGTGAAGCTAAAACTAGAGGCCAGCATTCAACTGTGATGGACTCTTTGAAACCATGGGAAGAGCACCTTACATTGAGGGTAGTTAACAGCAGACAAGGGAGGCTCAGCCCACACAGGCCAGGGCTCTCAGAGGCTGTGTCCAGAGGAGGCAACAGCCAGGTGGGGCTTTGAGGGTCCTGGGTTAAACATGGCACCGCTGCAGATTCAAGCATTCACGAAGGAGCAGAACAGAAAGGTGGGGGTGGGGGTGGGAGTCTTGCTGCTCATTGGTTTAGTCTCAGCTCCAGTCTAGCCTGCCTCAGCAAATACAAGCGTTACTATCCAGAGAGACTGAAACTAATCAAAGTTATTTGCGTCGATGTGCCAAGCCACATAGACGACGCAGTCATGAGCACAGATCCACGCCGATATGAGTGTGTGCGGCAAACTCGCCCGCACGAGAGGGGGTTGTGTAGTAGCAAAATGGGAGTGTTTTGAAGAGAAAGCCTGCTAATGTAAAATGGAGAGCTGACTCGGATGTGACAGGACAGGAGACAGGTGTGCTCTGCAGGCAGCCTATCTCCATGGAAACTGCAGGGCGGGCATGGTGAACTCAGCCATCTGCAGCGCGCTCCACAAACTCCTTTCCACCCAAGCAGATACAACCTCCCCTGCGTCCCCTGCCTTCCATTAAGCAATTTATTAAAAATTTAAAATAAGAGTGCCTGTCTCTTATATTTCCTTTTTGTTGGAAGATGCAGTGAAATGACCAAGGGGCTGCGTGTGGGGGAAGGTGGGGTGGGGTGACAGGTAAGGGAAGGAATACACAGCTTGATTAGCAACCATTAATGGATACTCACCTATGCTCTGATTTATCCTTTTTTGGGTCAGTGTTTACATTCATATGTGAGTCTAATAAAAACCCTGGAGATGGCTATTCCTAATATCCTCTTTGCAGATGTGGGACAATTGAGAGTAGCTACATGAGTCACCCTACACCACACACTAGGAAAGACGGAGATGGATCTCAAACCACAGTCCCAGGCTCCAAAGCCAATGTTCTCTCCTCTGAAATATACTCTTTCTTCAGAAAATCACAAAGATTGTGAGGACAAGACTTTTCCAAGATTATTTGGGTCCCCACGTGCATGCTACCATATTGCTTCGTGGTCTGTAGGGTAGAATGTTAATTCCTCTACAATTTGAAGTCCTGCTGTCTGGGAGAAGTTGTGAACAGGACCTGGGGACAGATTGCCAGGCTCCTGGGCCACTGGGTGGGGGGTGAGAAGACCTGTAGACATCAGTATCGGAATACTCCCGTAGCTTCACTTGATAAGCATTTGCTATGGGCCATACACTTAGACATAAGCACTCATGAAATGGGGGCAGCGGCTGGGAGATGCGAACACCCACAGACATGGTGCTGGGCTCAGGGAAGCCCCACTCTAATCAGGAAGACCAGCTGGGGAGCCTGGGCTGCTCCCACACCCGGCCCCTAACCCCTTCCTCACTAAGAATCTCTGGGCTGGGTCTTCGGGATGCGCATTCTTTACACACCAGGGATCATCCCGATGTTTACTCAGGGTGGGGGAGTCCTGGGAGTGAACACAGAACATGGTGGGAGGACCAAGGGGGAACAGCTTGCCCACCCAGAGGGGAGAACAGTGCAGAGAACCAGGGGATTTCATTTATTCATTCATTCATTCATCCAAGAAATTTTTATGGAGGGCCTATGATGTGCCAGCCACTCTTCTGGATGCTGGGACTATGGTGGTGCACAAAACAGATAAGCAGTCCCTGTTCTCGTAGAGATGATAGACCTTGATCTCCTTGAATAGGATCCAGCCTGGTGGAGAGGTTGGGGGCGGGGAGGGGAAGGATGTTCTGTTTTCAGTGTAACATTGAGGAACCTGAGGCTTTGCCATCTACAAAGCGGCAGACCCAAGGCATAGCTTGGCCTTTCAACCCCCACTGTGTGCTGCTACACAATGGGACCAGCTGAAAGAGGAGTCCTGGGGCCTTGGCAGAAACGGCAGAGACGCTGGCACCAAATGTTGTGACTCTAAGTTCGGTTCTTTCGTTACCTTTCCCTTCCTAACAGAAGTTTCTGGGGAGACAAGGGTGACAAACGCACCCACGTTTCAGTCAGCACTCTTAGCATCAGTTCCAGGCCTATCAAGTAGAGATATTCATCCACACAAATAACACAACTGATTTCTGGAATTTAATATATTTTAGGAACAGCGATCAAATCTGTAAAATAAGGCAAAGCAAAGCATAACAAAAAAACCAACAAAATGTGTGTAACCATTTTTTATTATACAAAGTTGCAATTAAGAACCAGAATTTGACAAACATACAAGGAAAGGGCCTAGAGTTTATCACTGTATTATTTTCAGAACCAACTCTAAGAGCAAACATGCATATTTCAGGGGATTTTATATGTATGATATTTCAGACCAAGACTGAAATTCCTGTATCAACAAAAAAATCACCATCCTCAGCTAAAGGAGTGGAGCAGGGACTAAACTGGTACTTTCCAGCAATTTCTTTCTTTCAATTCTAAACTGGTTACAGGAAAGAATACACTTTGTGAGGGAAACTCAGCAACAGCTTGGTTTTCAGAGGGAAACTGAGATACACACATACTCACCCATGGTTACTTCCTTTTCGAAAAGCAAGAAAACAAACTCCAAATGCTTGAAGTGGTAACAACTGTTGGTTGGTTTTATTCAGCTTATAACAATTTGTCCTTTCATAGGTAGAAAATGCAAACACAGGGCTGCGGTGTAGGATTTCCTTTCTCATGATGGGCAGGTCCCTGGATTTCTCCTCTCTGACAGGCACTCCTGACACCTGCTGGGCAATCACTCAGCCCCCACGAGCTTCACTCCCGCTCACTGCAGCGTCCATGTTCACCACCTGAATCTCATCATCCACAGTGGGTCCTGCAGCCTGCAGCCTAACCTCCCTGTCTCCTCCGTTCTTCTTCCTCTTTCTCCCAGTATTCCTCCTCCGCATCTTCAGCAGAAGCTCCAGCCTCTAGATGCCTCCTTTGCCTCCATCTGTCACCCTGCCCTCCATCCCTGCTCAGGAGAGAGATTCCTCATCCATCACCTAAGCCTCCCTCATCTTGCACTGTGGTTCTGTCTTTAGAACACCCTTTCCCTCTCTCACTTCTCCACCAGGCTGGGTCCAATTCAAGGAGATCAAGGTCTATCATCTCTATGAGAACAGGGACTGCTTATCTGTTTTGTGCACCACCATAGTCCCAGCATCCAGAAGAGTGGCTGGCACATCATAGGCCCTCCATAAAAATTTCCTGGATGAATGAATGAATGAATGACTTAACTCCCCTGGTTCTCTGCACTCTTTTCTTCTCCCCTCTGGGTGGGCAAGCTGTTCCCCCTTGGTCCTCCCACCATGTTCTGTGTTCACTCCCAGGACTCCCCCACCCTGAGTAAACATCGGGATGATCCCTGGTGTGTAAAGAATGCGCATCCCGAAGACCCAGCCCAGAGATTCTTAGTGAGGAAGGGGTTAGGGGCCGGGTGTGGGAGCAGCCCAGGCTCCCCAGCTGGTCTTTCTGATTAGAGTGGGGCTTCCTTGAGCCCAGGGTCTGTGTCTATGGATGTTCACATCCCCTGGCTGCGAGCCCTGTTTCGTAAGTGCTTCTATATGGAGTGCAGGAGTGACACCCAGTCCTGTGCCCTGGAGTGAGTGTCTGCCTCTGGGAAACATGCTGCTAGAAGGCTCCATCCTTCCTTTCCCATGTGACTTCAAGACCATCTCTTCTACATGTGAAGTATGCCAGTCAGGGTGTGAAGGGTCACATGTGAAATCTGGCAGTAACCTGAAGTCATAAGAGCATCACCCAGCTGTGTGCCTGAGAGGCACTGGGCCTGGATCATGGTGCGCTTCATCCATGAGCTACATTCCTCTTCATCTGATTTGCTAGAGAATCTGCATTTGTCAAAGCTCTCAGCCCGTTTGCTTCCGGCTGATGGTCCTATTTGCCCAGCAGTCCAGGGAGTGGAAGCAGGACCTGGGTCTGCAGGAGTGGAGGGGGCAGCACTGGTGGGTGGGCTGCCTAGGGAGACCCCTGCTCCATCCCCACCTATTTTCCAGGCTGACGAGGTCATAGGAAGTGGGGGAACAGTCTTCCCTAGCCCTGGGGTCTCAGTGAAGCTACCCTCCACTCCCAGCTCTGTGCAGCAGGAAAGCAGACCAGGCCCGGCTCCTGCACTAAGAAGACAGAGGGTGTTGTCAACAGGGGTCACCTTTAGCAAGGACATTAAAGGACAGGGATGGGTGAAAAGAGGTTTCGAGGATTGACAATGCCTTTAAAACCCCCAAATCTGTTAGGAGCTGGTGAAAGACGGAGGAGGCTGAGAACCAGCAATTGGCTTTTGACACCTTTGAGTCTCCCGAGTGAGCACAGGCAGCAAAGGCCTTTATGGTTTCTCCAAGGTCAGCAGTGAGGATGCAGCCAACGGGGAGGGAGCTGCTGATGGAGGAGGTGGGAGGGGGAGGAGGGGGGAGGGGGTGGAAAGGAGTGGGGAGGGGCCGGGCAGAGACTGACAAAACCCAGGCAAGTCTGCTCCCAGGGGACAAGGCTCCGGAAAACAAATTTGGAAACATTATCCCACAAGACCTCCACTGAAGACATTAAGTCCAGAGGCGCAAAGCGACCCATTGAAGAGAGGAGGTTGGAGCAGGGATTTCAAAGGCTCAGCCATTCTGTGAAATCAGAACAGCTTGAGCCAAAACAGCTCATGAAGAGATAAGGGATTAAACCAAGCTTGGAACCAAGTTAAGATGAGGGAATCTCTAACATTCTTGAGGTCCCATAGGAAGAGGTTTGTTCAACTTAGGAATGAGCTGTGAAAAGCAGAATTCCACACTGGGGGTCCCTGTTGAAGCATAAAAAACCCAAAATTCTCCCACAGGCCATTTGGGGAAATGGCATGTGGTCACATTTCTTCTGTTCCAGGGCTGGCAACACAGAGAGAATCCCGCATTCCTTTGTTTGTGGTCACACCCCAAAATGCCAGGGTGTTGTCAGGTTAGGGGATTCGAAATTCACTGATAAAGTGAGTTCTTACTGGAATTCAAAAAGTAAACATGAACCAGCGGTATTTTTATTGTACTTTTCCATCTAATGGTAAAGCTTTTTCATCTTGGATTGGATTCCAATTGCTCCCTGGACAGTTTTGAAAAAATAAAAATAAAAATGAAGCAAAGAAGTCTTCAGGCAGCTACAAGTAATAGAGGTGAAGATACCATTAGGAAGGAAGCTGTGGGGGGATGTGGGGCAGGTCCCTGGGTGCCTGGAGGATGCATGGGTCACGTATCAGGTCAGGGGCACTGATATTTTATGCTGAACATTCAAAAAGTTACTTCCTGGAACACCACATTTTACACCAAGACTCCCCACCCAGGGTGTCAGGGACACAATCTGAGGTCCCCAGCAGAATTTCTCCAGTTTTTCCAAATGTATTTCAGGTGAGGAAGTGAATTTTAAAACTAGGCAGAGGGCCAGGTCTTTGGGGGTCTCTCGGAATCCAGAAATGCTGAGACAGACCTTCTGAGGCCCATCCTCCACCCGCTGTAGCACCGACCCCTGTTCATATATAAACACGAGCCAGTATTCTCTGCTTTTGTGTTCCCAAAGTATCGGGAACGATGCTATAGGACACTGCATTATTATTTGGGAGGATTTGGTGGCCTATGACCCTTCAGAACCAGGGAAGTAGGAAGATTCTTATCAATGGAGAACTTAGAAATGAGCACTAGACTCAGATCCCTGAGCCCGTGGGGAAGGGGCTGGACACTGGTGGGGCAGGTGATGCTTTGAACCTCTGATTTTCTTAGCCCTTTATCTGACACCAAAGCCCATGGGAACCAAAGATCTATCTGCTTCCCTCAAACTGAAATGTGAAAAAACATCAATATGGTCTACTCCTAAAGGTCCAAATGTGATGGTCTCAGCTTTACCACACAAGGCTGCCTCTGGAACAGAGCTTGGAGAGCTGCTCTGTTGACCTGCGTTGGTTTCCTTCTATGAAGCATGGCGGTTCCTTCCCTCTGTGTCCTGGGCTAGTGCTGCCTTTGTCACTGAGGGGTTGAGGAAGAGGAATAAGAACGGTGACTTCCTACCTTTCCTTCGTCCTCTGCCTAAACATCACCCAAGAGATTTGAAGTTTGTCAGTATTGTCCTTCTGATAATACACAGAAGTGTGTATTGGTATGCAGAAAATTGAACAGAAACCCAAGTTACAACAGTTAGTGTTACTCAGTTGGGGAAATAGAGGAGTAGAAGATTTGGGACAGACTAGAAAAAATGAAATGAGTGAGTTGGGGTAACTCTAGATTAAATTAAATTAATTTAATTGCTTTAATTAAATTAAAACAAAAATAAACTCAAATTTTAATGTCTTCAGAAATTTATCTCTATCTCCTAACCAGTTCGATGAAGGTATTTGAGCAGTCACAGTGTGGCAGTCGGGGCACTCGGCTCCTCCCATCTTGTGGTCCAGCTCTCTCCAGGGCCCGAGGCAGAGAGCGTATGGACAAGGCATCATGAGTTCTTGAATGCCTCATATTGGAAGTGACACACATCATCTCCACTCGCATTCCTGTTCCAGTTCTTTACTGATGCATAACAAATCACCCCAAACTTAGTGGCTTACAACAATGACAAGGTTCTTTTTGCCCATGAACTGGCAATTTGGACAGGGCTCAGTGGGGACCGCTTGTTTCTGCTCCATTTGGTGTCTCCTGGGATGGCTTGAAGGCTGAGGGCTGGAGTAGTTGGCCAACTCACCCCCCTCTATCGAAGGCTAGCATCTGCGGGTACGTCAACTGTGGCTGTAGCCAGAACATCTACACTTGAACTTGCCTTGTGGCTGCTGGGCTGCCTCAAAGCCTGGTGCCTGCGTTCCCAGGGTGAGTGTCCCAAGAGGACTGGACAGAAGCTGTATCGCCTTTTATGACTTGGCTTCCTAAGCCTCATGAGTCTACCCAGATAGAAGGGTGAGGACACAGACCCCACCACTTGATACAGGAGTGCAGCACCACATTGTAGGACGTGTGACACAGGCCCTCTTGGTGTGGCTGTCTTCAGATAACACAATTGGCCACAATTCCATCAGTGAAAACCAGTCTTGTGAGGCCATCTAGATGCAAGATGAGCTTAGGAAATATAGCCGTAGTTGGGCAGCCGCTTCAAAGTGACAGTAATGGCAGGAAAGCCCATTTGGGTTGTAGCTAGCAGGCCACATGCAATAACGAGCTTCTCCATGTCATGAATGGGCCCCCTGTAATGCTCACGGGTCCAGTCAAACGGAGACATCTGTAGAGACACTTTGTGGGGCACTGGCAGAGAAAGCAGAGCCATGCTGTGAGCCTTTGAGGTTCTGCTTAGGGACAAAGTGTGACCACATGCTGCCCAGGCGGCATCCTGACACTTTCCATCTTTAACACAGTCTAGTGGAATCAGCCAGGCTAGACGGACTTGGGTTCAGCTGAGCAGCTGCAGAAACACGGCAAGTGGGACACTCGGTCACAGGTTCTGCCCTCCCCTGCTGTTCTCCCCTGCTCATCCTCTGGCCCCCTTATTATAGAGCTGCTCTGATTTCCTGTGGAAGTAAAGCATCGCAGTGATGCAAGGAAGGCTCTAGAACATTCATTCCTCCTTGTATTTGACAAATTTAATGAGCACCTACTATGTGCCAGGCTCTGGGCTGAGCCCTGGAGAAACACTGTGAACTACACTGACAGGAAGCAAGGGACCCCCTGGCAGGCTTTGTGCCTGGTTGCAGCTGGAGTCTGGTGTGAGTGTGTTGTGCTCAGAAAGACAGGTGGGTGGGTCACAAAGCATCTAGTGACTTCTGTAGCAGACTGATGGTGGGTCAATTAACCTAATTTAACCGCCTAACTGGTAAACTACACGCTCCCTATGTCAGATGTGTAAATCAGTGCTGACAGATGACATGATAGGGCTATCCTTGCCGTACACTTATCTGGAGGCAATTAATTATAACAGTCTGGAATGGCATTTGTGCCTTGAAATACAGAAGCAGCTGAAGAAATTCTGTATGTACTGCTGCAACTAATTTGCATTTAATTGTAATCAGCATTCATTTAGGGTCCTGGCAGCTGAGCCACACTGCGTGTCAGCCAGACACCTCAGCGGATCACGAAGTTACCCCCTTGAGTGTTTCAGGGACGTTGACTGCATTTGTAACAAGTGGCATTTTGGCATCCAAGAAGCGTCCTTCCTCAGAAATGAGACAAACCATGAAAGAAATGTCAAAAATCTGGAATGGAGAAAATCGCTGGGTGCCTTTGGAAAGTCTTCTCCCCACCCACTCATGAAAAAAAAATCCCAGATCTTTTATCCACCCTTTCAGCTATAGCTGTAGAGCTAAAGCATGTTTTGCTAAATTGGCAGAGAATGAGTGGTATTTAACAAAGAACACATCAAATGTGGGACAACTTCACAGGAAGGGCTTAGCAGGAAAAATAAAGACAACAAGAGCCCAAGCCCTTGTTGGTTTTGATGTCTGTCCGGGGAGAAGACTTCATTGGTCATTGAGGGAGATTAATTGTTGTTTTTCTAGGAAGTTGGAAGCCACAGTACAGGACGTGCCTCATTTGAGTATATAAGAAGTGGTCATAAAATCAAAACACTTAAGCAATATTCAAAAGCAGGGCGTCTGCATTCAGTTGCGTGCTGTCCCTTTATAAATACTTATGGTTGGCTCTAGACTTAAACTGACTGTGTCATTACTCAAAACATTATTGGAGTTCCTCTTCAGAGGCTGAAGCATATTCTCCTTGAATACTTTAGCTCTAAAATAATTTAGAGCCAAATCTGGGGAGTAAGATAGACATGCAAGCTGAGTGTTACATTTAATGTAGCTGTGTGTGTGTGTGTGTGTGTGCGTGTCTGCGCCATATGCAGTGAGAATGGTTTTCTTATGTGGAAATGCTGAAGCCATTTCTTGAGGACTGCTACGCCACTTGTTTGAAAGATACTGGCACGGCTGGAAGATGTCTATGGCCTAACATCTCCCGTGCTTATTTGGCTGTGGGGTCCTTTCTTTATATATCTTTATTAACAGCCCATGTAACCACTGTTCCTCAAAACGTCCTTTGGGAAATGCTGACTACAGCGATTACAAGGAAAAGGACACACAGGAATACTCAGGAAGACAGAAGGGACTTCTGGTGAGACAAGGTAAATTGACCTCGTATATCTCTTTTTTCCTCTCCCAATATGCCAGCGAAGGAATACAAAATATAAATTCTCAAAGGTAGTAGGAGATGACAGTGGGCAAAGGACTGCAATACATTCCTGGGAATGAGAAGCCCACAGAGATGGCAAAGACTTAGGAAAGTGGAGGGAGCTAAAACCTATATTCCTGAGATGAGATACTATAGAAAGGTGAGCTGATTTGTACCCAGAGAGGCTCAGAACTGGGAGGTATAGGATACTGCTTTGAGACATAGTTTGTGAATGAGATGCTGTTATAGACTGAATGTTTGTGTTCTCCCCAAATTCGTATGTTGAAACTCTAACCCCCTGATGTGATGGTATTAGGAGGAGGAGCCTTTGGGGAGGTCATGAGGGTAGAGCCCTCCCCAATGGGATTAGTGCCCTTACAAGAGTCACAAAGGAGCTGTTTTCTCCTCTGCTCTCTGCCAGGTGAGGACTTAACGAGAAGTCAGCATTCTCACCAGAACCTGACCATCCAGGCACCCTGATCTCAGATGTCCAGCCTCCAGAACCATGAGAAATTTCTGTTGTTTCTAAGCCACTCGGTCTATGGTATCCTGTTTTAGCAGCCTGAGCAGACTGAGAAAGGTGGTAAAATAGGAAAGCAGGTAGAACATCTGTGTAAAGAAAGGTTACATCCCCAGGCACATTCCCTTCTCTCATACCCCCCTCCCATTGAGAACTAGATGTTCATTCTTCTTTGGGGAAATTGAAGCTGAGAGGCTCTAAACTCCAAGACATCAGACAAAGAGGTAGAGGGTGGGCAATGGAGAAGGACATACCTGAAAACAAGGAGATTAAGTAAATGCATTTATAATGTATGATGGCCTCAAATATCCCCTTCCCCCACCCTGCTTCTATAGGACTGCTAGCCAGATGTCCCCAAAGCAGGAGGTCAGATGATAAAAAATTCCTCCATGGAGGAATTTGAGGGCCCCAGAGAAATGCCTGCATGTATTGACATTTGGGAATTCTTCCTGTAAAAAGGCTGGATTGCTGTTTCATCATCTTAGAGTAAATCCGACTATTTTGTTCTGGCCATCGTCACTCATGCCAAGTGAGGCCCCATCAAGCTTTTAGTACCTCACCTTTAAATCTGAAAAACTGCTAAAGCTTAGCGAGCATTTAAGGAAAACCTCCATCATGAAGGACAAAATAAACAAAAACAAAAAAGCCCAGAAATAGTGACACTGATGAAAACAGAGATAATGTAGGGACCAGAAGAAAATGTAAAAATCAAACGAACAAACGCCATCAATATACTTGCAAGATAAGAGATGCTTTTGCATCCATGAAACTAGAATACATTACTATAAAAAAGAGAATGAGACTCACACACTCACAAAGCACAGGCAGCAAAAGGGAGAAATATAGATAAATTGGACTTAATCGAAAGTTTTGTGTATCAAAGGACACTATCAGTGAAAAGACAACCCACAGAACAGGGGAAATATTTGCAAATCACATACCTGATAAGGATTAATATCCAGAATATGTAAAGAACTCTTAAAACTCAACAAGAAAAAAACCAAACAACCCAGTTTAAAAATGGGCAAAGTTCTTCAACAGGCATTTCTCCAAAGAAGATATACAAATGGCCAACGACCACATGAAAAGTTATCTAACATTGCAAATCAAAACCACAATGTGGGGACTTCCCTGGTGGTCCAGTGGGTAAGACTCTGCTCCCCCAATGCGGGGGGCCCAGGTTCGATCCCTGGTCGGGGAACTAGATCCCACATGCATGCCATAACTATGAGTTCACATGCCACAACTAAGTCCACATGCTGCAACTAAAGATCCCGTGTGCTGCAACTAAGACCTGGCACAGCCAAAATAAATAAATAAATAAATATTTTTAAAAAAAACCACAATGTGATACTATTTCACACCTGTTAGGAGAACTCTTATTTTTTTAAAAATCAGAAAATAACGAGTGTTGGTGAGGATGTGGAGAAACTGGACATCCTGTGCATTTAGAAAGGTAAAATGGTGCTGCCACTATGGAGAATATTATGGCGGTTCCCCAAATTAAACAGAATTATCATACGATCCAGCATTCACTTTGGGATATAGACTCCTGATAACTGAAAGCAGAGACCTGAACATGTCTGTACAACAATGTGTACAAAGATATTTGTACACCAATGTTCATAGCAGCATTACTCACAATAGCCAAAGGCGGAAACAACCCAAACGTTCATTGACAGATGAATGGATAAACAAAATGTGGATATACGTACAATGGAACATTACTCAGCCTTAAAAAGGAATGACATTCTGATACATGCTACAACATGGAAACTATTATGCTAGGTGATGTAAGCCAGGCACAAAGGAATAAATATTGTATGATTCTACTTATATGAGGCACCAGAAAGTAGAATGGTGGTTGCCCAGGGCTGTTGGGTGGCGGGGTGGGGGTATGAATGTGGAGTTATTGTTTAATGGGGACAGAGCTTTAGTGTGGGATGATATAAAAGTTCCGGAAATGGATAGTGGTGGTGGTTGTACAATATTGTGAATGTACTTGATGCCAATGAATTGCACATTTTAAAATGGCTAAAATGGAAAATGTTTGTTACATGTATTTTACCATAATTTTAAAAAAAAGAAAAAGGGAAAAAATAAGGACAAGAAAGAGACCATGGAAATTAAAACTAACTAATGTTCTTCTAACATTTTATTAGAAAAATTAGAAGACAGGAAATATCCCAGAAAAAAAAATAAAAGGACAAATGGAGAAAAGGAAATGAAGAACTAGAAAATTATAGATTGAATCAGGATGTTCTGCATCTACTTCACAGGAGTTCCAGAAACAGAAAATGGAGTGAATGGAATGCATAGGATTACGAAAGGATTACTACAAGAAAATTTCCCAGAACTAAAGGGCATGATGTTGTCTAGATCAATAGGGCCCATGATGTGCTCAGAGCAACATACTGAAGGCTGAAGAAAGACCCACACAGAGCACAGCATCATGAAACCTGGGTAATAAAATGACCCTAAAAGATTCCAGAAAACACATCACACACAAAGGACTGGAATGGGGGATGGGGACAGCACTGGTGTCTCCACAGTGACACAAAGAGCGTGGAGACATGGATCAGTGCCTTCCATGCGCCGGGGAAAATGATTTCCAGCCTAAAATTCTAGGCTCAGCCAAGTTCGACAAGAATGTGCAGATAACATTTTTGCAGGCTGAACTGAATTCTTGTGAGATTATTTGTTCCCTAAGGCCCTGCTCTGTAGGCCTGTCAGACTAAGAAATGGTCTTTGCCATCAAACACTTTATAAAAAATGTTTTCAGTTCCTCTGTTCCCTTTTCTTAAATTTCAGCTTTATGGAGGTATAACTGGCATATAGAATTGTAAAATATTTAAGTTTACATCATGGGGAGTTGACGTGTGGGTACCTGGTGTCATCTGCTCCTAGGACAGCATGAGAGTCTGTCACAGCAGGGGAGGAGTCCAGAGAAGTGACAAGTGACTCAGCTTCCTTTCTTTATTCTCCTGGTTTTGAGACCCTGTGTCCTTGGCCTCTGACTTCCTGTTTCTTGGTTTACTCTCTCCTTTGGCAGGAGTACATCCTCCAATAGCTTCCTAGGGAAATGGAAAATTTGAGGCCCTACGTACTAGCAAAGTCTTTGTTCTACACTGAAACTTATTGGACAGTAAATAATCTAAGAAACAGAGGACCCCAAAGTGGAGCAGTCCCAGGAGGACAGGTGCTCAGTTAGGCATCTCCCAGGAAGCCCAGGCCATGTCCTAACAGAACTGCGGTTGGGGGGAGAGATGGATAAGTGTATGACAGGAGCACATATACACATGTGACAGAATTACTGGAATATCTGGAGAGAAACTGGGATCCATACAAAGAAAACCGGGCAAATGAACTGAATGGAATAATCATTAACAACAGGAAAAGAACTGTGTAGGAAAGGAGTATTGACCTGTGTGCTAATGGGCTCAGTAGTGAATGGTAATTGTATACCGATACCCAATTGACTACTGATATAATTCAATACTGTGATAAACCTGCACTGGGAGGGTGGGAGAAGGCAGCAGGGATACGGGGCATGAGAGGTAAGTTCTTATACAGCATGGTGGGATTTAAAGTTAATGTCCAAATTGACAAATCAAGAATTAGAAATAGCAATATATTATTTAGAAATATAACTGTAAATACTTGAGGGAAATCAAAAGAGTTGATTATAGTTAACTCTGGGGACCATGCCTAGATCATTTGACTGGATTTTTGCAAATATCTGTTTGATATAAATTAACCAGAGTATTCTCAATTTATGAAAATTTATGAAATAGAAAAGTCCTTTGAAAGATAAGGTTGTGATGATTTGCATATTAAAATCCGAGATACGCTTGTGTGGGTTGAGCCTCCTAAAGACTTCAACTGACTGCTCTTGTATGGAGGTGATTCATGGGGGCCCGTGGTGCACAGGTGACTGTCACAGCCTGGGAAAATCACAGTGCCCTCAGCAGTTCATTTTGGAAATTTGAAATTTATAATTGATAAGCTCTGTTATTCTCTTCTCACCCACTTTTTACCTCTAATGTTGCATGATGACATAGGGTAGCTCAGGTACCTGACGGTTAAGGGGATCAAGCCCATTTCAAAGATAGCACGAGGTACCTGGTAATTCTGACTGCAAGCCTCCTAATTATTCAATTAAATGCATGCTTACTGAATTCCTACTCTATTGACGGCATGATCAATACGAGCAAAGTACCATCCCTGATGTCAAGGGAGAGATGGTCATGGTTACTCATAAAACCAAAGCTAGACATTTAAAATATTTTAATAGACAATTTGAGGAGAAAGTTAATTTTTAGAAAGTGCTATAGGGACAATGTCTTAGCCTGGGTTCTTTGCAAAACAGAGCCTGAGGCAAAGCTTATGTGCCAGTACCTAGGGGTGCTCTCCCAGGGAGGCCCTTGCCTGGAACAGTCCACGGGTGTGTGTGTTTGGAGTGGGTTGGCAAGATATTTCTCTGATGGCTCTTGCTTGTCTTGCTTCTCATTAGTCAAAGTTTGCTCTAGGTGGGACACCACCTGCCCTGCCAGCCTTTGAGCAGGTGAGATCCAACCCTGTACAGGGAGCAGCCTCAGAGTCTGGAAGGGATGGGAGAAGCAGGCCCTCCATGGGGGGCTGCTCAGGTGGGGCCAACGACCGGGCGCCAGACTCTGCATTGAGCTATCAGCTGAGGGTCGGGTCATGGAGGGTGGACTGGGGTGCAGGAGGAAAGAAAACCTGGGTCAGTGCAATGAAGTATATTTCTTTTCCCACTCCCAAACAATCCCATCCTCTGAGAAGTAACTACAGTAAACAGCTTAGCTTGTAAATATTAGCAATTCTGATTGTTGGTCAGGAAGCGTGATGTCATTTTTTTCGTTCTGGTCTAAATAAAGGAAAACAAAATCTCTCTCAGATCAGGGCAAATAGTCTTGGCCCTGAGTTTACTGGAAGACTGTAAGATCCCTGAGTGTCTTTTTCCTGTAGTCATGGCACTCAGGAAATGTTGGTTGAATGGACAAGTGAATCCATACATTCCCGCTGACTTATTAGATGAACAGAACTTACGGAAAAAAAAAAAAATCATACCATCTGGATCACCTGTTCTCAAACCTTAGTGCCCTCAAGATGGAAATTTGCATTTTTTAAAGCAAGTTCTCAAGGTGATCCAGCTGCAGGTGGTTTGTGGACCAAAATAAGAGCAACACTGCTGAAACCTTCTGGGGATTTGTGGCTGTGTGGATGAGAAAAAGATCACACTTCATGTTTACTTGCAGCAAGGGCCACACCTAGAGGGCACACCTGCAGACACCACATTTTCCTTCCTATCCGTGAGAGGTTGGAGTGGCATTTTCTACAGAAAAAGGAACTTGATTGTGATGGTAACAAACAACTTGTAAACCTGCAGAGTGTAGAACTGTCTAAACAGTGTGGCTCAAGCAGTGCCGACTTAGAGAAATAGGACTTGGAGAGTCCTATTTCTCTCCCTAATAACCGCATTCCCTAGGATTGAATTTCATAAGCATTCATTAGGCACTGACGTTGTATCAGGCCCTGTGCTCGGTTCTGGAGACAAACGGTGTTTAAGACATAAAACTGTTCAAGTATTAAAAGCTTCCCCTGGGTCTGCACTTCCTTTGGGTAAAAATGCAACCATGTTCCCTGAGAATTTAGTGGCCAGACCGGTGAAAAAAGCAACGGTGAGCAGGTAAAGGCTGCTAACGTGTGAACCTTGGCAAAACACTTTTGTTCACTGATGACAGTTTTTCACATCCTAGACGGTGAGAAGCTTTGCTGTTCGATTCACTTCAGTGGGAATGCACGGCCGCTCTTGCCTGGAGGCTCCGAGTCTGTGGGTCACTTTGACACAGGGAAGCAGCCTTGGTGCTGCTTCCATTTGAAGACAACATTCCACAGTTATCTCAACTTGGCAGTTTCCAAGGAAACAGGACCCTGAGTCTACTTCTTAGCACTGCTGGTAATCAGACTGTGATGTTCCAACACAACCTAAATAAAACAAGTTTCTGATGGCATCTGGCTGAGGCTACACAGGGTGCCTCCCAGGGCAAAACCACAGATGGGAAATGATGGGGACCTCCCTCCTTGGAGCCATCACTGCTTTTCTTACCTAATGACAATGTTCCCAATGACTCCCTCAGCCTCACTTCATCCTTCCTCCCCCTGAGTAATGACTACTGCTCTCCCGGTTTCTAAACTGCCTGCAGCATGGCAGCCTCCAGTGCAAAGAGGCTCCCTCTTTCCCACTCCCTCTTAAAAATCATCCTACATCAGCCCCAACTCCTTCTTAATGAGCTGCCCCACTTCTCCTGTGGTGTTCAATCACCCTTGGTGTAGCAAGTTATAAACCTAAATTTGTTTGGTTGCAGGTGTGTCCTTGGTGGTCTTTATCTGATGGGCTTTATCAAAGGGCAAGGATTGGCAAAAATGAGATTCTTTCCCTCTCCATGGTGCACTGGTAAATGTTTTACAGGATCTCAGTAAAAGAAAGGAAAAGGAAAAAGCACTGATTTGTAGTGTTTGCTCATTTTTGTGATGTAAATAGTCCCACTCTGGTCAATTTCAAGCTACTAGTATGACTTCACTGAACACTTAGTTGGGAAGAGGCGTATATAATCAGCTTTCCGGGGTCTGTACCAGTGGGCTCCAGCACGTCTCTGCCACCTTCTCAGCCGCTTCCTCAAGCAACAACCTTTTTTTCACTCATTGAGTTTTGCAGAACTTGTTTCTCCGTGGAGTAGCTTATGATTTTTTCTTTCCCTGCATTTGTGTGAGGAATCTGGCACCTGGCTGATTTGTAAGCAAGTCCTGAGGAATGTCATGACTGAAATAGAAAATCATTGACAGAGGACTTGCATATAAAAGTGGGCAAATAGCAAAGAACCCAGAGTTTCAGAGACCAGTAAATATACAATCGTTTGTCATGGTCAGTTGCTTCACTGAAGGTGATTTCCTGGTGAAGGCAGAGGGCAAATGATTTCATCCTGGAGGAGAGAAACACCCCCTCTTAGACAGCAACACTAGTTCATCTTTCTTTGGTCTGGGCTTAATCTACCAGACCTATAGTGAGACCTGCCTTTTTTTTTTTTTTTAAATCCTACAAAGAAAACGATCTCTGTGGAATACCCATGAAGTAATTATAGATAATGGTCCATGATCTGGCAGTTTACAAGTTCAGCCACTTGCCTGAGAAATGAATTCCCTATCTGCTACTATAAGACCTCATTATGTGCTGTACTGGTGAATTGATAATGAAAAGACTTAAAAAGTGTCTGATCCAAAAGAAACTCCTTTCTTGGCCTGACTGGCCTCCAGAGAAGGGCCCTAGGGAACTCAATGCAAATTTCAAACAAGATTACCAGCAGCTTCTTATCATCCCCTTGTAATGCTGGGAATGTGGGAACTGTGAAAAGCCTGCAAAAGATGGAAATACCATAGTTAAAGGGAAAAAAAAGAGAACTTTTCAATTTGATGAAGAGAAAGAAAATGGTTTAAGGTAGGTTGAGAAGATTGATATTATTTTTCTAAAAAGGCATTAGTCCTTTTGACAAGACTACAAAGAAAATAGATCTCACTTTAAGTCAGTACTTTGCTCAGTAGATCTACGTAGTATCTTGTGCTGAGGATACCAAAATGAAGTTCACTGTCAACTGAAGGAGAAAAGTATTTGAGCTAGCCACTTGCTTCTTTGCTCTCAGATCCAATCTTAGACCTCTCCCTGAAAGCTTCAGGTCACGTTCAAGGTAGTAGGAGCACCAGCAGGAGAGTGGAGGATGGGTGTTAAGGAGATGCCAGGATAGCCATCCCCCTCTCTCTCTGCTTTGGGTGGTGACCCAAGGGTGCCAGCTCCCATGAACCAGATCTGGCCAGGTAGCCTTGGCTTCTGGGCTCTGATAGCAGCTCTTTTTCCCTTTGTTCTTCCAGCCCCAGGAGGTAGCTAGCAGCTGTCCAGTGTAATTAAAATCTGCATTGCCTCACTGTCCCCTCTTGGGCTTGTCAACTTTCTCAGCACCTTTGTCACTAGTTTATTGCATTGAATTCCTCCTGTTGAACTTCCTGGAATGACCTTGATTTTCTTGTCTGCAGGTTGACCAATAAAGAAAGTAAACAAATAGTTATAAAGTTCATGTGATGTTCCTAGAAACGGTCTGTGCACAGTGCTATGGGGACCTAGACGGTGGCTCTCTCTCACTTGTGGGGACCAGGAAGGCTTATACTAAGTGGGAAATTTGAGTTGCAGCTCCAAAAATGAGTTGGAAGTTCCAAGGCAATCAATCGAAGAGGAGGAAGCAGGAGGAAAGAGAGTATTCCAATTGTTTGCAGAAAGCATGGCAGGGTGACAGAAGATGGAGTTTTAGAGGGATGTCAAATAATCAAAAACCACTGATGAATGGGTCAAGCACAAAACGAGTAGCCTACTTGGAGGGTGGCTATTTGGATTCTAGTTTCTATCACTGGAGGTGTCACTTCGGCCACAGAAGCCTTCAATTCCCCAGGACTCGGGATGGGAGAAACCACCTGGGAAATAGCTGGAAACATCAATACTCTATTCATTCTATCAACACAAAGGACCATTTGCCTAGTCAGCACCCACTGGGGGAACTTTAAACTGTGTGCTTAATGTGATACTTATGTTTCCTAAAGTCTCTAAGCTGCAAGGCACTCTCACTGAAAATCAGATAGTGACCTTCTGGAAGATTCACTTGCTTGCCTCCGTTCTATTGGGGGGTGGAGAGGCAGAAAGAAAATTCCCAAGTCACTGCTTGCAAACAGCCCAGAGCACATCTGTTAAGCCTTTTTCTTTTGATAACAACACAAATATGTCTAAAATTTAGTTTTTACTCCCTCCCCAAATATGCACATGCCAAAGGCAACCGTGGCCTTTCTGCTGGGGCAGTCACAGCTTCCAGTTTGGGAAACAAATGTTGAAGTCTGCCACTGGCACCATCCGGATTAAAGCAGAAGGATCCGCTTGCCTTCAAGGATGATATTTACACTTCTATGCCATAATGAATCTTTCGTTCCCAGCACAGCAAATTTTCAAAGATGCTTCCCGTTCACTTATGACTAAATCCTTCCATACGACTCAGTGAGGCAAATGGAGAGAGTGCAGTTACTTGCTCAAGAGCTTTTAATAGACTCCTGTCAAGAGCAGAGATGGCATCCAGGTCTCTGTTTTTGGCAGGAACACTTTCCCCAGTCCTTGTGCGGATGGGGTGCCTGCTGTCATAGCAAGTTTCCGTGCTGTAGGAGGTCCAGGGCCAACATTCCATAAAAAACACAGAAGCTACCTGCTTGGCCCTGGTTTTCCCTTAGGCTACATTTAGGAGGCAACGTTCAAAGAGAGATGTTCAAGCCCTCAAGGAAAGGGCTTTCCTTTCTCACCACCAACCACCTGACCCCAAGAGAAATGCCCTTCTGACCCCTACTGGCTGTGGTGGCACACACATCGAGCAAGCATAGAAAATCATTTCAGAGCTGATGTCAGAATACTCTCCTAAACACTCTCCTGCTATGACGGGAGGAGAAGGTTAAACATAGGGAAGGTTGACGCAGTCCTGATTAAACAGGCTGGGAAGACAGAAACAAATAATCACCCTGTATGTAGCAATAATGGAGCAACAAAGTAAATATTAAGGCAGAGCCTTGCTATCAATATTTAACTAGCAAATTAAGGTACAGAGGATGCACTTTGGAGAATACAAGGGTGACCAGAGATGCAGAAATGGCTCAATTATAATACACTGTCATAGTCAGGGAAGAGGAAAGGGCTGTGTGCATTGTTTAACCCAAGGTTATGGACGCACACCAGAGGTAATCAAAGGTGATTAAGCAGGGGGATGATGATGTGAGATAATTCTAGGCTCATCAGCATAAGGAATTTGTTGAGAGAAAGGAATAGAGAACATGCTGTAAATTCTGGTCTAGAGTTCTCCCCTACGATTCCCATATGTTTGTGTCTCCCTCATCAATAATTCTCTTAGGTTTTCTGGGTCCTTTATTTACTCAACTAGGACAAAGGATCTTAAGGAACACTTCACATCTTGGGGCAATGCTTCCAACCATAACTTAGCCTAATGTGCCTGTCTTGTGTTCATGCAACCAAATCTATCTCTTAGTTTATTACTCTCTAACCACTTCTCAGAATGAGGATATTGTCAAAGTATTGTACACAAAATATTTTTCATGGGTAAATAAGTGTGGGGCCTTCTGAATTAAAGATTAAAGTGTGTATTAGCATATCAAAGCAGCCGTGATTCTTAAAGAGGGATGTAGTTGTATATAGAATTTCCAGGAAACATTAGTCCTGCAGAATCCTTTTTTGGAAGTATCTTAAATACCCAAGATTCCGTGGAAGACTTTCGGTGAAGGACTTTTCTCTCCTGTTTGTCTTCCTCAATCAGCCCACCAATTTCAGTTACCCTGTTCCCTCTACAACCTTCGTTCCTCCTTCCTTCGTGTTTGGGGTGAGATGGCCACCAGCTGATTTTCTGAGGATCTTTGTACCAGGAGTGAAAATGCCTGAGGCATCATCTGGAGACCCCACTCTCCAGTGTGCAAGGTGACTGCACACTCCAGAGCCTTCCCCAGAGCAGTGAGCCCGTGAATGTACTTTATCCTTAGAAGTTAGAATAACATGCAGACACTTCGGCACCTAATAAATAAAAAAACATTTTTCCTCAATAGGAAATGACAAATTTCAATCCCACTGGGACAGCATCATATTCTGATATCATTTCTCTAAGAACTAATGAAATGTGAACCTCTAGGATGCCAGGAACTCAGATGATCACATCTCCATGATTTAATATTACAAGATCCCTGAATTTTCTATTAGCTCCCTCTGAGATTTTGTTCTCTTCTCCATTCTGAGTCTCACTAACAACTTCTCCAGGAGCTGCACAGAAACAGGGAAGCATGGTCCTTGAGACAGGGATTCATGCACCAAGAGATTAAAACAAATGGGAGAGAATTTCTGGGGTCAGGTTTCTCTAGAAAGAGCTGTGTTTCATTCCTACCTTGGCCACTATGGATCTGCATGAATTCTGCCAGTAATTCTATTTTCAAAAGTATTTTCCTCTTTATTAAGTTATTTATTAAACCTGTAATGATGCTAGTTTGTTCAGCAATTTGGCTTAAGTTTGAAAGCCCTTTTTCTGTCATATCCTGTTATTTTATTTTCTAATTATATGTTTTTGTTTATTCACATTCTATATATAACATCAAGTAATTGTGAGTACATCTCTTTTGTTTCTTGATTTATGTTTTTTTCTAGATTGTGTTACTTTTTATTTGTTTTCTGTGCTGTTTTTGTGTTTTCTGTTATTTGTTTGCCTGGTGCCAAGATGCTTCTTTTTATCTTGTTTATGCTTAGATCACTCAGCCTGGACCTTCTCTTTGCTCTGATACAGAATGGTTAATTCTTGACTTTCTTCCCACTATATCTGACCTATAGTGTGAGAAAATGAGAAAGGAAAGAGGCAAGATCATCTTGGTTGGTGTGCAGTCTTTGTTAGCATATCTGGGCTCAGTTTTAAGATTTTGTTAAACATCCTAAGTTAGACATCTAATCAGGTACTAGATGTGATACTGGTTCAGCTACAAAGGCCAAAACAGCAGTGATTTAAATAACATAACATTTGTATTTCTCTTATGTAACTAATTGAATGTAAGCCATCTGGTTTGGGGGCACAGACACATCAAGGATCCTGAATTCTTCTATTTTGTTGTCAAGCTTTCTATGCATTACAGTGGCACTTGGCTCTTACTGGCACATCCACATGCAGTCAGTTGAAGGGAAAAAGGGCAAGGAAAGGGCATAATTACTTTTTTAAAAGACAGGAACCTGAGGTTTCAAGCATCACTTTCTCTCCCATATGATTGGCAAGAACATAGTCACATGGCCACAGAGTAGTAAGGGGGGCTGGGAAATGCAGTCTTTCTCCTGGGAAGTCAGATGGGCAGGTGAAATTTGGGGATTCTATCACTAAAGGAAGAAACTGGTGAATGAGTTGGCTTTGCCACACCAGATATCCCACCACCTAATGGGGGGATGTAGCTCCTTCCCAGGATGGGGGTGCCCTTAGGCTTCAGATGGCCCCCCAATTCAAAGAGCTTCATGGAAACCTCCTCTCCCCATCCCACCAATTTCCCCTTTATTTTGGGAAACAAAATAGTTTTCAATAGTTTCCACTTCTCACTCAAAAAAAGAAAAAGATGGGAACATCCTCTCAGTTTGAATAACTCAAGGTTTGGTGTTGTTAGTGAGCATCCTTGGGATTCCTTTGAGCCACCCATGTGTGTCCTCCTGGGTGGGGGTGAGGGGCAGAATCAGGGGAGACGCCAGGCTGTGCTGTACCTCCTTGTTGCTCCTGGCTGCTCTAGAGTTTTCTGTTAGTTTGGTTTTAGGTTTTGAAGTTTAGTGAAGTAGGTTGTAGTCATTACCATGTTTAGTTGATTTTTTTGCTGTTTTTTTGCTATATTAACCTCATTTTCACAGTTATCAGAAGAGGGAAAGTTAGTGACATAAGGGGCTTTTTTTAAATTACTGTTTTCTCTATTTCCTCTTTTACTATTTATAAATCTCCTCCCAGCATTCCCTATCTCTGTCTTTGCTTAATTTTCTTCATTGCACTTATGTAATGCAGATAAAGCACTATTCACTATTTTAGCTAAAGCCCCATAGTCTATCTCATTCATTTTCTATGTTCCTGTATTTCCTCAGCTTTTGCATCTTGCTATTGTACTTGTTTTTCTAGCCATACTCCAATTTTATTACTTTAAAAGTATCATGTTTTTATATAAAATGAAATTTTAGGAGAAGAGAAAACATTTATACTTTATCTTTTTGAACAGAAGAAAGGTCAAAGCTAGGTTTTGGGAGAACCTTCAGTCATCCTCAAGCAATACCACTCAGGAAGAGGTCTGCTTTGCTAACTAATCCTGTGGTAGCCCAGCTGTGTTGCAAAAATTTATCACTGCTGTTGGCATTCCACAGGCTAAACATATATGCCTTTTTCAACCAGGTATCTAGAAAGTTTGTCTTCCCACAATTACTGGGAGATAGGCTTCTATGACACCACAGATGATTTATCACTTAATAAATCCTATAAGGTGAGGATAAGTTCTAAGCTTAGCATCGATATTTCATATTATGAAAACATTACCTCTCTCTTTGATTGCTTTGTCATACCACCTGGACAAACATTTGAAAATTAGTAGACATATTACAATGAGGATAATAATCAAAATGCATCTTTGTATTACTCTCTGAATGTTTTTTTTTTTTCCTTAAGGTTAAAGCAGACATACAATGTATGTCTAATAGGCCACAAACAGACTGTTTTGGCTAACCTAAAGTTCAAATTAAATCATGTGTAAGCCAGAATGACTTCCCCATACCTCAATATGTGAAAATTTCTTCCATCATTTTCCCCTTTTAATTGCAAATCTTTCCATAGAAAGCATTGATAATCAATATTTTTTCCAGCATTGCCAGAGTGGCTCAGTGGCCTGCTCTGGGTCCATTCATGTCCCCTTGTTGCTAGGCCTACTTTTTGTTTATATATTGGCCTAGTTGTCCATTTTGGGGGGAAACTAATCAGACATAACAAACAAGTACAGAGGTTTGCTGAAGGGGAAACATTTTATAGGCTATACATTTTAGCACTTATACCCAATTGTCACACAAGCATTGTACATGTGCTTTTAGCAGTAAACTTAAAGCCAGCAGTGATACACATCATAAGTAATTATGCACTGTGATAACTTCATAAGACAATTTTTTTCAATCCTGAACACCGGGGTCAAAAATATGGTTTGAAGCAAAACAATAACTTTCCATTAGAATTCTTTAAATTTCTTACCCAGTTCAGCAGTATGATCTGAAAGTTACCAAATGTTTTCCATATAATATAGTACCAAATAATCCTAGTTACTTTAATATTCTTTTCTTTCTTTTTTGGCCACGTGGCATGGCTTGCAGGATCCTAGCTCCCTGACCAGGGACCGAACATGTGCCCTTGGCAGTGAAAGCGATAAGTCCCAACCCTGGACCACCAGGGAATTCTCAAGTTTAATATTTCTTCTGAGATGCCTAGGGGCCCTTTGGAATACTCAAAGTTAGCTGGAGAAAGAAACTTACAATCTGTTATCAAAAGCAGTTCAATATTCCAGGAAAACTTTGTTCTCTCAACAGAGAGAGAAAACCAAAATCCAGTCTTATGCTAGCTTACTATATATAACAAAATTCATTTATCTAATTAAATTCAATCTAAATCAAACTTGACAATGTACAAAATTCTTTTCTCAAAGTTCCTTTTTCACAAACCTTTTATCACTTTCTGGACCCATATTAAATTTTCACTTATTTTCCCCATATATAAGCAAACAGCTCTAGGACAAAATACTTCTTTTTTTCTTCAAAAAAATATCTCCATTCTTTATACCTTCTCTTGCTGACAACATATATCTTACTTGCTTCACACACTGAAATGCTTCCCTTATCATTTTAGTAGCTTTAATTACATATTACAATTTTTAACCCTTAAAATCTTAACAAAACCAAGAAACAAGTAATTGAACTGTTTGTTATACCAGCATCTGTAAAAACTATTTTTAAGTAAACATCCCTGAAACATAATTACTCTGAAAGTGTTTATCCAAAAGCTTTTATCCAACTTCTCTATTTTATTATTTATGACAATATCACACATAGACATATGTGCCTCCAGACAGGCAGAGACCTCATAGCTTTATCTTAAAACTTATTCATGAATCAAATATTTTAATACAGAGCTCATTAGTCTATTGATAACAGTTGGAGTAAGTTAAGTTTACAAACTTCAGTTTAAAATATCTTTCCTCCTTTTTTTTTTCCTGGCTTGAAGTTCTACTAATTAACCCAAGGCTTAAGTCTCAGGCAAAGTGGGCTCTTTTTGTATTTCAAGGACATGATATAAGTTAACTTCAAGTTTTTTACTAGGAACTTTTGTTCTCTTGGATTCAGAATTCTGAAATTTAAAAAAAAAAATGTTTTTTTAATCAAGCCAGCTTTCTCTAACTGCATATGTGAAAAGAACCAGTTCTGAAATTTCAAGAGTTTCATCTTAACCAATTTTCTCCAGAGTCTAAAGAATACTGTTGCCATACATTGTTAAAAAATTTATCTTTCTTTTTCTTTAGTCATAATCTCATAGCTAAAATTTTTCTAATAAATTGAACCTGAATTTCTCATTTTACAAAAGACAACAAAGATACCAATCACACAAATGGAATACACATTCACACACCAGAAGGCAGAACTGTCACAATCCTCCAAGACGACCGATACGGTGTCCCGAACAAACACTTCCCCAACACAAATGGTCCTCGACGTCAGACACACGTCAGAACCAACTGGCAAAACGCCCAACAGCGCTTCGTGCTCACAAATGGTCCTCGACGTCAGACACACGTCAGAACCAACTGACAAAATGCCCAACAGCGCTTCGTGCTCACAAATGGTCCTCGACGTCAGAACCAACTGGCAAAACGCCCAACAGCGCTTCGTGCTCACAAATGGTCCTCGACGTCAGACACACGTCGGAACCAACTGGCAAAACGCCCAACAGCGCTTCGTGCTCAAAAGACAAGTTTGCCCGGGAAACACCGGTGGACTTACTCGGTCTTGGAGCTCGTCAGCTTGTCCAGATGTATGTTTCCGTTCCACCAACGAAAAGCGTACGTTGACAGCCAGTGCCGAGCAGGGGAGAAACAGGGAGAATCCCCCAAACACATGGTTTCGGCAGCTGCTAGGAGCGTCCCCCCAAAGCCCCCTCTCAGGGCCAGCGAGCCTCGAGCAACGGCCCCTCACAGCCATCCCGGCACGTCGCCATGGCGGCTCTGCTCGGGAAAACCCCCGGGAGCCAGATGTCGCGAGAGTACAGCAGCCCCAGGTTGAGAGCCAGAAACTGTAACCGGAAGTGGGGTCGGGCTGCTCGCCGCTCTAAAGCCAATAAAGAGGCCAGGTTGGTGGGAAGGAAAGTTTGCTTTATTTCAGAGGCCGGCAGCCTGGCGGGGGAGGGGCAGAGGCCTGTCCAAAGGCCGACTCCCCCCACTGACAATCAGTAGGCAAGAGCTTTTATAGATGCGGGGAGGGGGCTACACGCAGAAACAGCGCAGTCAGCTCTGACAGTCATCTTGATGTTGGTCATCGGTGGTCTGATCGGCATCATCTTGATTGTTTTAATTACAGTTCATCTTCAGTTCCACGGTCAATTTGTTCCCATTTCTTTGAGTCCAGTTCTTAGAACTGTGGAAGCTTATGTCATGGCTACAGTCTGGGTATCATGCAGTTAACTTCACCCACCTGGTGGGGCTTTCAGCA
This sequence comes from Balaenoptera borealis, assembly GCF_965194805.1. Lineage (NCBI taxonomy): Eukaryota > Metazoa > Chordata > Mammalia > Artiodactyla > Balaenopteridae > Balaenoptera > Balaenoptera borealis. The sequence continues at coordinate 168,184,039 of NC_138866.1, read as the reverse complement.
TCTATAAGACAGCTCACGGGATATGGCTCAGAATATTATCTATAGCCTTTGAGGAGAAACCAAAGGTTCCTAACTTTGCTTAATGACTATACTACTATTATTTGGTCTCTTTTGACTGTTTTCCCTTGTTTCTGTAATTTCTCACTTCTCTGATTAAACTTATTGTTTGGCTAAAATTTTTCCACAGACATAAGGCAGTCTGAGGACATGGTGGGCAAGGACCATAGGGTCCTGGTCCGTTTCAGTAGGGTGTGAAAGAAATGTCTTTTAAGAAAAAAATCTTGATATGTGAACACTCCAAGTTCTTGCTGCATAACGAACTCCTGGTAGGTTAAACCTGCCCCTAAATTTTCCCCTCATTTCCCATTTCCATGAAAGTTCTCTTATTCCAGCCAATCACCATGGCTCCTTTATTCAGCAAATATTTATTTAGCACTTACCGTGTGCCAGACACTATTCTATATGCTGTGGAAACTGCAGTGAACTAAACAGACGAAAGTCACTGCCCTCGTGGAATATGCATTCTATTAGTGTAGATGGATAATAAAATAAATGAGTAAAGTATATAGTAAACAAAAAAGTGATAATTTCTATGGAAAGAAATAAAATAGGGAACGGAGATGGGATAGGACTCTGGATATAATTTGACCTCCTTTCTCATGTTTTGGACACAAACTTTTCCCCATCTCCCATCTGGATAGCTGAGATGCATGAGGACTTTACAAATGACTAAATAGTACTAAAATGACTAAATATTAAGTGGCTAGTTATTAAGGGAGATTCAAGTAGAAATACACAGAACATACTTGAAGTATAAAAAAGTGTGCTCCCAGGACTCACGGAGCCTGTCTCCTTTTACACACTGCCTCCTGACCTCCCTAGTCTCTGGACAGAAGGGCTGCAATAATTCCACAGGCCCAGGTTCTGCACATCTTCTCTGCTGACCTGTCCCCACATACAGGAGGCCCCTCGCAAGCCAACATTCAGGAGTCTCATCTTTGACACGAGACGTCTCGTTTTATTTGCCCGCTCCCCCTAAGTTACTCCTCTCCCTGAGCTGTGATTGGTTTCCAGCCTGAGAGGCACCTCACTGCCCCAGGTGGCGGGGGTCATGGATGATCTCGTCCGCCTTCTACAGCAGGACTGCCCTTGTGGGTTGTGGCAGCGACACCCACTCCTTACGGGATATACATGCGCTCCCCACTTTGCTCAGAGCCTTCACAGTTTGGTGGGGCCATGGGTAGGTCTCAGGCAGCATTGAAGAAACAGTGAACAAACTTTCTCGTCTTCTCTGGCACAGAGGCTAGAAGCCCATGTTCTGACTGGCATTACAGCAAGAAGTGGAAACAGCCCAGATCCTTGAACAGAGCTGCCATGCAGAGCTACGAGACCCATAGTAGACTCTGTGTGGGTAAAACATACACCTTGCTGTGTTGAGCCACTAAAACTGGAAGTTTCTTTCCTACCACAGCATAGTTAAACTGACTAATACCCAGCCTAATAGTCAAGTGAGATCACAGAGCTGGGCATTCCAAAGCATTCCGATAACACTTGACATTTGGCAACAAGGAGACCATTCCTTCACACGGAGGAGGCCGTGTGGGGCAGCATCTCAGATTACAAACTTTGGGTTGGACCGAACTGGGTTTGAATCTTGCAGATGCTACTTGCTAACTGGTTGTGAGACATGAGTCATATTGCTCAGCCTTTCTGAACCTCAGTTTTTGTAACCTCAATTCATTAGGTTGTTTTAAGGGTTGATGGAAACATCTAGTAAGGTTTGGTACACAGTAAACACACAGAAAATTGTAGCGGTCATGATGATAAGAAGTTCAGAAGTTTACGTAGAGTAGATTCAATAATGTGCTCACCGATTAGCCGAAGCACACACATCTAATGTCCGAGCTGTGGGTGCTTAGGGAACAGGGAACAAAACCAAGCTGGTGTCACAGCCTGGACCTCTCCAACCACCCAAACTTTCTAATAAATACATGAAAATAAGTCAAAGGGATGATTTGTTATTTGGATGACCGAAAGAGTATTTCTTCTTACAACTCATAGGAACTTAGGTAACTTAAATATATATAAAATTAAAAGTTGACCCAAGAAAAATTATGTTTAAGACTCCAGATATAAGGTCTTTTTAGATAGAGGACATGAATCACAGCAGAAATTTTGAAAATGATCTGAGGGTAATGATTGAATATGCTTTAAATACATTGCGAGGAGGAGCTTCAAGATGGTGGAAGAGTAAGACACGGAGATCACCTTCCTCCCCACAAATACATCAGAAATACATCTACATGTGGAACAGCTCCTACAGAACACCTACTGAACGCTGGCATAAGACCTCAGACCTCCCAAAAGGCAAGAAATTCCCCATGTACCTGGGTAGGACAAAAGAAAAAAGAAATAACAGAGACTAAAGAATAGGGACGGGACCTGCACCAGTGGGAGGGAGCTGGGAAGGAGGAAAGGTTTCCACACACTAGGAAGGCCCTTCGCGGGTGTAGACTGCGGGTGGCAGAGGGGGGAAGCTTCGGAGCCACGGAGGAGAGCGCAGCCACAGGGGTGCGGAGGGCAAAGCGGAGAGATTCCCGCACAGAGGCTCGGCGCCGAGCAGCACTCACCAGCCCGAGAGGCTTGTCTGCTCACCCGCCGGGGTGGGCGGGGCTGGGAGCTGAGGCTCGGGCTTTGGTCGGATCGCAGGGAGAGGACTGGGGTTGGCGGCATGAACACAGCCTGAAGGGGCTAGTGCGCCACAGCTAGCCGGGAGGGAGTCCGGGAAAAGGTCTGGACCTGCCGAAGGGGCAAGAGACTTTTTCTTGCCTCTTTGTTTCCTGGTGCGCAAGGAGAGGGGATTCAGAGTGCCACTTAAAGGAGCTCCAGAGACGGGCGCGAGCCGCGGCGATCAGCGCGGACCGCAGAGAAGAGCATGAGACGCTAAGGCTGCTGCTGCCGCCACCAAGAAGCCTGTGTGCGAGCACAGGTCACTCTCCACAGGGCCCCACCCGGGAGACTGTGCAGCCCGCCACTGCCAGGGTCCCGTGATCCAGGGACAACTTCCCCGGGAGAACGCACGGCGCGCCTCAGGCTGGTGCAACGTCACGCCGGCCTCTGCCGCTGCAGGCTCGCCCCGCATCCGTACTCCTCCCTCCCCGCGGCCTGAGTGAGCCAGAGCCCCCGAAGCAGCTGCTCCTTTAACCCCGTCCTGTCTGAGCGAAGAACAGACGCCCTCAGGCAACCTACACGCAGAGGCGGGTCCAAATCCAAAGCTGAACCCCTGGAGCTGTGCGAACAAAGAAGAGAAAGGGAAACCTCTCCCAGCAGCCTCAGGAGCAGCGGATTAAATCTCCACAGTAAACTTGATGTACCTGCATCTGTGGAATACCTGAATAGACAACGAATCATCCCAAATTGAGGAGGTGGATTTTGGGAGCAAAGATATATATATATATATATATTTTTCCCTTTTCCTCTTTTTGTGAGTGTGTACGTGTATGCTTCTGTGTGTGATATTGTCTGTATAGCTTTGCTTTTACCATTTGTCCTAGGGTTCTGTCTGTCCGTTTTTGTTCTTTACTTTAAAAAATTTTTTTCTTAATAATTATTTTTTATTTTAATAACTTTATTTTATTTTATCTTCTTCTTTCTTTCTTTTTTATCTCCCTTTTATTCTGAGCCATGTGGATGAAAGTCTCTTGGTGCTCCAGCCAGGCGTCAGGGCTGTGCCTCTGAGGGGGGAGAGCCAAGTTCAGGACACTGGTCCACAAGAGACCTCCCAGCTCCACGTAATATCAAACGGCAAAAATCTCCCAGAGATCTCCATCTCAATGCCAAGACCCAGCTCCACTCAACGACCAGCAAGCTACAGTGCTGGACACTCTATGCCAAACAACTAGCAAGACAGGAACACAACCCCACCCATTAGCAGAGAGGTGGCCTAAAATCATAATAAGGCCACAGACACCCCAAAACACACCACCAGACGTGGACCTGCCCACCAGAAAGACAAGATCCAGCCTCATCCACCAGAGCACAGGCACTAGTCCCCTCCACCAGGAAGCCTACACAACCCACTGAACCAACCTTAGCCACTGGAGACAGACACCATAAACAATGGAAACTATGACCCTGCAGCCTGCGAAAAGGAGACCCCAAACACAGTAAGTTAAGCAAAATGAGAAGACAGAAAAACACACAGCAGTTGAAAGAGCAAGGCAAAAACCCACCAGACCTAACAAATGAAGAGGAAATAGGCAGTCGACCTGAAAAAGAATTCAGAATAATGATAGTAAAGATGATCCAAAATCTTGGAAATAGAATAGAGAAAATACAAGAAACGTTTAACAAGGACCTAGAAGAACTAAAGAGCAAACAAACAGTGATGAACAACACACTAAATGAAATTAAAAATTCTCTAGAAGGGATCAATAGCAGAATAACTGAGGCAGAAGAACGGATAAGTGACTTGGAAGATAAAATAGTGGAAATAACTACTGCAGAGCAGAATAAAGAAAAAAGAATGAAAAGAATTGAGGACAGTCTCACAGACCTCTGGGACAACATTAAACACACCAACATTCGAATTATAGGGGTCCCAGAAGAAGAAGAGAAAAAGAAAGGGACTGAGAAAATATTTGAAGAGATTATAGTTGAAAACTTCCCTAATATGGGAAAGGAAATAGTTAATGAAGTCCAGGAAGCACAGAGAGTCCCATACAGGAAAAATCCAAGGAGAAACATGCCAAGGCACATATTAATCAAACTATCAAAAATTATATACAAACAGAAAATATTAAAAGCAGCAAGGGAAAAACAACAAATAACACACAAGAGAATCCCCATAAGGTTAACAGCTGATCCTTCAGCAGACACTCTGCAAGCCAGAAGGGAGTGGCAGGACATATTTAAAGTGCTGAAGGAGAAAAACCTACAACCAAGATTACTCTACCCAGCAAGGATCTCATTCAGATTTGATGGAGAAATTAAAACCTTTACAGACAAGCAAAAGCTAAGAGAATTCAGCACCACCAAACCAGCTTTACAACAAATGCTAAAGGAACTTCTCTAGGCAGGAAACACAAGAGAAGGAAAAGACCTACAATAACAAACCCAAAACAATTAAGAAAATGGTAATAGGAGCATACATATTGATAATTACCTTAAATGTAAATGGATTAAATGCTCCAACCAAAGGACATAGACTGGCTGAATGGATACAAAAACAAGACCCATATATATGCTGTCTACAAGAGACCCACTTCAGACCTAGGGACACATACAGACTGAAAGTGAGGGGATGGAAAAAGATATTCCATGCAAATGGAAATCAAAAGAAAGCTGGAGTAGCAATTCTCATATCAGACAAAATAGACTTTAAAATAAAGACTATTACAAGAGACAAAGAAGGACACTAAATAATGATCAAGGGATCGATCCAAGAAGAAGATATAACAATTGTAAATATTTATACACCCAACATAGGAGCACCTCAATACATAAGGCAAATACTAACAGCCATAAAAGGGGAAATCGACAGTAACACAATCATAGTAGGGGACTCTAACACCCCACTATCACCAATGGACATATCATCCAAAATGAAAATAAATAAGGAAACACAAGCTTTAAATGATACATTAAACAAGATGGACTTAATTGATATTTATAGGACATTCCATCCAAAAACAACAGAATACACATTCTTCTCAAGTGCTCATGGAACATTCTCCAGGATAGATCATATCCTGGGTCACAAATCAAGCCTTGGTAAATTTAAGAAAATTGAAATCATATCAAGTATCTTTTCCAACCACAACGCTATGAGACTAGATGTCAATTACAGGAAAAAATCTGTAAAAAATACAAACACATGGAGGCTAAACAATACACTACTTAATAACCAAGAGATCACTGAAGAAATCAAAAAATACCTAGAAACAAATGACAATGAAAACACGACCACCCAAAACCTATGGGATGCAGCAAAAGCAGTTCTAAGAGGGAAGTTTATAGCAATACAATCCTACCTTAAGAAACAAGAAACATCTCAAATAAACAATCTAACCTTACACCTAAAGCAATTAGAGAAAGAAGAACAAAAAAACCCCAAAGTTAGCAGAAGGAAAGAAATCATAAAGATCAGATCAGAAATAAATGAAAAAGAAATGAAGGAGACAATAGCGAAGATCAATAAAACTAAAAGCTGGTTCTTCGAGAATATAAACAAAATTGATAAACCATTAGCCAGACTCATCAAGAAAAAAATGGAGAAGACTTAAATCAATAGAATTAGAAATGAAAAAGAAGTAATGACTGACACTGCAGAAATACAAAGGATCATGAGAGATTACTACAAGAAGCTCTATGCCGATAAAATGGACAACCTGGAAGAAATGGACAAATTCTTAGAAATGCACAACCTTCTGAGACTGAACCCGGAAGAAATAGAAAATATGAAGAGATCAGTCACAAGCACTGAAATTGAAACTGTGATTTAAAATCTTCCAACAAACAATAGCCCAGGACCAGACGGCTTCACAGGCGAATTCTATCAAACATTTAGAGAAGAGCTAACACCTATCCTTCTCAAACTCTTCCAAAATATAGCAGAGGGAGGAGCACTCCCAAACTCATTCTACGAGGCCACCATCACTGTGATACCAAACCCAGACAAAGATGTCACAAAGAAAGAAAACTACAGGCCAATATCACTGATGAACATAGATGCAAAAATCCTCAACAATATACTAGCAAACAGAATCCAGCAGCACATTAAAAGGATCATACACCATGATCAAGTGGGGTTTATCCCAGGAATGCAAGGATTCTTCAATATATGCAAATCAATCAATGTGATACACCATATTAACAGATTGAAGGAGAAAAACCATATGATCATCTCAATAGATGCAGAGAAAGCTTCTGACAAAATTCAACACACATTTATGATTAAAACCCTCCTGAAAGTAGGCATAGAGGGTACTTTCCTCAACGTAACAAAGACCATATATGACAAACCCACAGCCAACATCATCCTCAATGGTGAAAAACTGAAACCATTTCCACTAAGATCAGGAACAAGACAAGGTTGCCCACTCTCACCACTATTATTCAACATAGTTTTGGAAGTTTTAGCCATAGCAATCAGAGAAGAAAAAGAAATAAAAGGAATCCAAATTCAAAAAGAAGAAGTAAAGCTGTCACTGTTTGCAGATGACATGATACTATACATAGAGGATCCTAAAGATGGTACCAGAAAACTACTAGAGCTAATCAGTGAATTTGGTAAAGTAGCAGGATACAAAATTAATGCACAGAAATCTCTTGCACTCCTATACACTAATGATGAAAAATCTGAAAGTGAAATTAAGAAAACACTCCCTTTTACCACTGCAACAAAAAGAATAAAATACCTAGGAATAAACCTACCTAAGGAGACAAAAGACCTGTATGCAGAAAATTATAAGGCACTGATGAAAGAAATTAAAGATGATACAAATAGATGGAGAGATATACCATGTTCTTGGATTGGAAGAATCAACATTGTGAAAATGACTCTACTACCCAAAGCATTCCACAGATTCAATGCAATCCCTATCAAACGACCAATGGCATTTTTCACAGAACTAGAACAAAAAGTTTCACAATTTATATGGAAACACAAAAGACCCCGAATAGCCAAAGCAATCTTGAGAAAGAAAAACGGAACTGGAGGAATCAGGCTCCCTGACTTCAGACTATACTACAAAGCTACAGTAATCAAGACAGTATGGTACTGGCACAAAAACAGAAATATAGATCAATGGAACAGGATAGAAAGCCCAGAGATAAAGCCACGCACATATGGTCACCTTATTTTTGATAAAGGAGGCAAGAATATACAATGGAGAAAAGACAGCCTCTTCAATAAGTAGTGCTGGGAAAACTGGACAGGTACATGTAAAAGTATGAAATTAGAACACTCCTTAACACCATACACAAAAATAAACTCAAAATGGATTAAAGACCTAAATATAAGGTCAGACACTCTCAAACTCTTAGGGGAAAATATAGGCAGAACACTCTATGACATACATCACAGCAAAATCCTTTTTGACCCACCTCCTAGAGAAATGGAAATAAAAACAAAAATAAACAAATGGGACCTAATGAAACTTAAAAGCTTTTGCACAGCAAAGGAAACCATAAACAAAATGAAAAAACAACCCTCAGAATGGGAGAAAATATTTGCAAATGAAACAACTGACAAAGGATTAATCTCCAAAATTTACAAGCAGCTCATGCAGCTCAGTATCAAAAAAACAAACAACCCAATCCAAAAATGGGCAGAAGACCTAAATAGACATTTCTCCAAAGAAGATATACAGATTGCCAACAAACACATGAAAGAACGCTCAACATCATTAATCATTAGAGAAATGCAAATCGAAACTACAATGAGATATCTTCTCACACTGGTCAGAATGGCCATCATCAAAAAATCTACAAACAATAAATGCTGGAGAGGGTATGGAAAAAAGGGATCCCTCTTGCACTGTTGGTGGGAATGTAAATTGATACAGCCGCTATGGAGATCAGTATGGAGGTTCCTTAAAAAACTACAAATAGAACTACCATACAACCCAGCAATCCCACTACTGGGCATATACCCTGAGAAAACCATAATTCAAAAAGAGTCATGTACCACAGCGTTCACTGCAGCTCTATTTACAATAGCCAGGACGTGGAAGCAACCTAAGTGTCCATCAACAGATGAATGGATAAAGATGTGGCACATATATACAATGGAATATTACTCAGCCATAAAAATAAACGAAATTGAGTTATTTGTAGTGAGGTGGATGGACCTAGAGGCTGTCATACAGAGTGAAGTAAGTCAGAAAGAGAAAAACAAATACCGTATGCTAACACATATATATGGAATCTAAAAAAACAAACAAAAAAAGGTCATGAAGCACCTAGGGGCAAGACGGGAATAAAGACACAGACCTACTAAAGAATGGAGTTGAGGATATGGGGAGGGGGAAGGGCAAGCTGTGACAAAGTGAGAGAGTGCCATGGACATATATACACTACCAAACGTAAAATAGATAGCTAGTGGGAAGCAGCTGCATAGCACAGGGAGATTAGCTCGGTGCTTTGTGGCCACCTAGAGGGGTGGGATAGGGAGGGTGGGAGGGAGGGAGATGCAAGAGGGAAGAGATATGGGGACATATGTATATGTATAACTGATTCACTTTGTTACAAAGCAGAAACTAACACACCATTGTAAAGCAATTATACTCCAATAAAGATGTTAAAAAAAATACATCGCATATTCAAAGTCAAGAAGCATTTTAATCAACATTGAAATTTTTCAGAAGTTGGACAAAAGTAGAGCAGTGACAGCCTAAGAAGCCATGGAATGGTTTCCAGACAGGATTACATCAAGATCGTTAGTTTTGCCAGCATCACGTCTCTGCAAGATGATGATGGGGCCGTGAAGAAGGGTGCTAAGTTAACTCATGTCAAAAGTTATGGTCAGGGGAGATGCCCAAATCACTGAAAGGAGCATCACAAAGACCAGAACCTGCTCTCCATCCCGGGAAATCATCTCATTCAAGCTGCCGAAGGGTGAGACTCAGTTGTACCATCACCAGACAGCAGGTCCATTTCAATCCAACATTCTGCCAGAGCAAGCGACTTTCCAACTCTATTTATAGGGCAGTGATAAAATTTGGTATTGGCTATGAATGTTACACGTTTATGGAACTCCTACATCATAATAGGTACCATTCTAGTTAGACATGGAGATGAGAGACAATCTTTCTATAAAGAAAAGCCTTTTCTTGGGAGTCACCGTTGGACAACAAAACTCTACTGTCTGATAGTTTCTCACTTATTTGTAATAAGGACCCTAAGGAACAAGAGTAGAAATTATTGAAGAAAGATTAAATTGGATTCAGCCTACTTTTACCATTCAGGATTTTAACGTCATTGGTAAGTAGTAAACTGCGTGAGATGAATGAGGCAACTTCTTTTGAACAGGAAGATTTGACTCTTCACAGATTGGTCCTCCCCCTTGACTCCTGACCACACTGTGATGAGTAACAGAGTATTCGCTTTGCTCTATAGCACTTTAAGTTTTCCACCAAGCAACATACTTTGTGAGCATTCTCTTCCTCTCAGAGAAGTCCACATGTAGGGCTCTCACCATCAATCAGGCAGGATGGCTACAACATGCTTCCGGGCTAAGTGAGCTGGATTTCAAATTTCCTAATTTTACTTTCTGTTTTCCAGGCTGCATTGTGCACAGACTCTTCTGTATAGTGCTCTGAGAAACCTGCAGTGATGTGTTCTCTGTCTTTGAGTGTCTCAAAACCACCAGGCAAATTCTGGAACAACTAGCTTAGTGTACCTGCAGGCGGGGTCGGTGCTTCTCAGACCCGAATGGATGGGCATATGGGTCATCTGGGGAATCTTGTTAAAACGACTCAGCAGGTCTGGGGTGTGGCCTGATACTCTGCATTTCTAACAGGCCTCCAGGTGATGCTGTTGCCCCTGGTTCTCGAGCAGCCAGTCCCTCTGTGGGCACCTGTCGAGATCATGCAGGGCTACGGCGTGGTAGGAGGAATGGAGGGGGAGATGAGACCAGATACGTGCTGGACTCATTCCTCAACCTGCCTAAACTTCAGAGTCCTCATTTATCAAGTGGAATAATGACAAAGCTTAGCTCTCAGAGCTGCTGTGAAAATAGAATGCTCCCAATATAAAGAAGTATAGTGTTATCACCATACAAGATTCCCATAGAGTTTACTCCTTCTTTCCTAAAATGATAGAATTGGTTCACGGGAACTTTACTGCTACTAAGAAGTGACATACGTATGATAATATGATGCTCTTATCTGTATCGTCTTGCAATGTTTCTTTGGAATATTAAAAATAAATGCCAGAGATCATCCTGGTCTCACTTGCTTCTTGGTGCTAAGTTGTACTCAGTTTGAAGACCCCTTCCCTCTGGCTTCTCAACCCCTGAGCTGAAAAGATGCTCAAGACCCCTTCGTGGATAGAGTTTAGGGAAATAGAGCTAATTCTTGGCAGAACTGCTTTTTAATGCAACACAACAGCTCTATCACTGGGAAGCAGAAACATTATGGAATGTTACAAAATCCATCTGATTTGCAAAAAGGTAAAGTGCAATGCAGCCCAAGTGGTGATTAATATGTTAGCAGGGAAGACAGGAGATGGAACAATAAATAATTTTCATGTTTGAAGTTAAATGTTTCAATCCTCGTGACCTATTTAATTCTTGACTTTGGGAAGAATTCTACAGTGATTTAGCTCATTAAACCCAGGAAGAAAAGCCTAGCTTAGCAGCTAACTAGGGATAAGAAATGGGTGAAAAGCATCTATGTTTAAGGTTTCTCAAACAATGAAACAGAAAACATTAATCTATGGCCCTTAGCGTTCTTCAGAAAGTATCTCTGGATTAATTCTGGTAGACTCCTTGTAAGTCATCATGTTTTCTGGAAACATCCATGAGCATAAATAGAGTTTAAGTTCAGTAAAGTGATTACCCAACTCTGGCTCTTTTCTCTAAGCAGAGAGACCTAAAACTCCACTGAATAGGGAAAATGTCCTCTTCTTAGTTAAATCCTGGAAGATGCCAAAGGTGTCAAGTGTCCAGAGAGAAGTAGGAATATTGATTCACTGGGAAGAGTGGGCAGAGCAATCCACCCTCATGGAGGTCCTGTGCTTCAGAATTTAGTTTTCCTATAATCAGAGGAAGGTGAAGAAAGAACAATTGGCACATGGATGGTGGGAATGAGGGGAGGCCAGTTGTGTTGCAACAAGCTTTCTTAAGCATTTACTCTACTCTACCCTCCCCTCTTGTCTTTGTTTATTATTATTATTATTACCACTACTATTATTTTAGTCCCAGATGGAAAAGAAATTTTCCTAAGAATTACCGAGTAGCTCAACTTCGCCCTTTCTCAAAATTTAGCATAGCTGCATGCCTAAACACTGTCAGATTTATTATCTAGTCACTACAAGAAAAAAACTTACCAACAGATATTTGGGAATTTCATTAAAAAAAAGAAAAAAATTTACAAAATGGAATATAGAAACATTTTATACAAGATTTGGAGTTGAAAATTTTCCATTTATAATGCCAAATTCTTTATGCCTTATCTTGACAAGTATCCAGTTTGGGTTGATATTCTTTCAGGAAATGTCCTCTTAATCTTCTCTCCTTATTAGGATATTATTTTTAAAAGAGAACTTTAAAAAATCTTGAAAGTTATTTGATGCTGGAATAATACCAATTTCTTTAACAATAACAAAGCTAATATAATAAAAGCCATCAGGTTTGGGATATTTTAGGAAAATGTTTAATTCAACTGTTTCTTTGGAATGTAGTAGTCATAGTTTGGAATTTAAGTTACAGTTCAGTTCTATGTGGTTTTTTTATGCAACTCAGTGTCTGAGAATACAAATGTCGTTTAAAGTTAAGGCTTCGCTGTTCATTTTGAATCAACAATTTACAAGTGTCATATTGTCATAGAAAATAAAAATTTCTGTAAAAAAAATTTGCACAAAATTTTATGATGGTACAAAACATGAAGCAATAATATACCAGTAAAATGAAAACATTTTACTACAGAAAGCTTTATAGATCTCAATAAAGAAAAAAATATGTTATTTTACACCTTTTAAAATTACGAAACAATCTAAAACAATATAAACTGAACATTTTGTAACACTGCCTTTACAAATTAATAACTTTATAAACATATAATTTTTAAATATATTTATCAGTGCAAGATACTTTCAAATTTAAAGTTGCAGTATCATTTTTCCTTGGCTGAAGACAACTGTAAGCCAGTTGCCTTAAAGATAAATCAAGTCTTAATGCTTTCATCCTGGTACGATTATAACGGCTGAATGGATGCCTCTGGAGATAAGAATCTATTCTTCTTTCATAGTGATCAATACTTTCCTGGAAACAAAAGGCATTCTCAATTCAATTAGACCAGGATGAATGGACTTTTCCCCTCCATGATGCAAATGTGACTCCCACAAATATATTTGAGTGAGACCTACAGCAGTGCCGGAAGGGAGGAAGTTCTTACGGTACAACACGGCATGGCACAAATACACGGAAAACAACCAAAGCGTCTTTGGGTTAATTCAATGCTGCCTGATAAGATATTTACCTCTCTGTGCCATTGGAGGCTTAGGTCTTGCCAGCCCCAAGGCAGGCTTTTTGTTTGGGAGGCACTGGAAGTTTCTAGAAGCATTCATTCAAGTCTCTGTTTTTTCAGGGTTGCTGCTGACTGAATTCTTAAAAACATTTGTTTTGACTTTATTCATTTTCTTCCCCTCTGTCATCTTAAAATACTTCATCCCCAGGCACCAGGATTTATTGTCGCTTTCTTAAATTAACTGTTCTTTCTTCCACTTCCCTTGTCTGACTCAATACCAAAACAAGAAGGCTCTCATGGGTCATTTTTGTGTATTTGGATGTAAAAATCTCCTGTTTTTGGATATGGGGAGAACTCTATTCCTTTGGGTCTCACTTGAAAGCCAATTAGTATTATTTCTTCTCTCAATTTATCACTATTTCTATTAAATGCAAACATTTCTATCGAAGATCATTTTGTTTGGAATAGACAGACAAACGGCTTTAGGAAAAAAGATACTGTCACTTTAACCAGTTAACAAGGAAACCAAAGTTAGACTTTGGAGGGCAAAGTTAGGAATTTCCCTTATTTATTTATTTTCCAACATAAAGTCTAGTAAAAGTGTTTGCCATTACCAGCAGGTTAAAGCTGCAAGTTTCTTTTCTGGATAATGGCAAATGCTTAAATCCTAAGAGAGAAAAAAGACAGAGAGATAGGAGAGGAAGAGTTTACATTTGAAAATACATTCCATATGAAAGAACAGTAAGAGAGAATATTGCAGCTTTATACAAAAGGGTCAAGAGACATGAAATTGAACTACGGAAAAAGCAGAACAATTAAGCCACGTTGCCAAATCTTCGGAGCCCTTGCCTACCCGGAGGCTGACATCTCACACTAAAATATACTTTCTTCTTAGTCAGTGGGCCACCAGGGTTTGATTCAAGAGGAGGGCTTTCACCAGCGAGAAACAGGGCGGGTTAATGTAACACAATGAGAAGCAGTACAAACAAAAAGGCACTTGAGAGGACGTAGACCAGCCAGTGCCAAGGATTCTTCGTTGTGGTTGTCGGCATCACACCCAGTTGCCAGCAGTGCTTGGTGATGGCACAGTTTTCTGTATGGAGTTCACAGCACAAGGTTGAGTACAACACTGGAAAACATCGAGGAAATCTGACGGTATTGCTTCGTAAACAGAGCTGACACACTAGACTGGTACTGAGGCTACGGTACTTTAACAGAAAACATCCTACTCCTTCTTTGCCTATGCACGACGCGGGCGATGATACACAAGGCCAGCTTCAGGAGTCCACTGAAATGTGGTTACTCGAATATATTCTGGGCACTGGGCTGCAGGTAGCATGTCCATCAAAAGGGCCCCACTGAATACACTTGGTGCCAGCATCTTGGATTTTGCAGTTTCCGAAAAGAATCCAGAAGAGGAAGAGAGAGAAGGGAAAGGGGGAGTCCAAATGAATTATTAAGTCAATCATACTTGGTCTCAACACCAGCATTTGATTATTCAAAAGAAACCAACAGAAAGAAGCTGACTGTACAGGATTCCGATTGTTAACACAGCTAAGTTGTTCATGTCTGTCGGCCGAACTCATCGAAGCTCCTGAGAAAACCTGGCTTGGCATCATTAACGCACTTCCCAGCCTGAACAGTGAAAGATCAGCCGGTCCCCAGCTCAAGCTCTGTCCTCCGCTCCACTCTCCTGCTTGCCTGGTCACATCTGTCTGCCTTCATGCCTCCGAGTAAGTACTCTGTGGATTCAGTTTGTCTTTTTTCAACTTCACGCCATCCACAAGTTCGAAGTTATAGTTCTCCAGGGCAGATAAGTTTCTTTCCGACATCCCGTTGTGCCAGCAGGCACAGTACAGCACGACCCCGCAGACAGCGCCCAGGAGGACGCCCAGGGCGCTCATGGCGATGATGGTGATGAGGATAGGGTCCAGGGTCTTCAACACGTTGCCCGGCTTCCTGGAGATGTTCTCATCACCTTCTCCCGTGCCTTGGTATCCTGGGGTGCTCCCTGGGGAGAAAAACGAAATTGGCTCCGTGAGCTGCCAACGTACCAGATGACAGTAGACAGAGAAATGGAGAAGAAGGAAAGAGAAAGGAGTGAAGCACATGTCCAGACTGGGCTGTCCTCCCCAAGAGCCTGCGGGGATTTCTGCAGCGGGGGTTTGGCTCCCCCATCGCCAAGAAACACCAACGTTTAGGTTTGACTCAGTGCTGGGAATTGAAGGTGGGAGGGAAGGGTATTGGGTGTTGGTGCTGTGATTCTGACAAGAAGCTTAGCGCATGGAAACCACTGACTCTGGGTAAACAATGAGGGTTCGGTTCTAATCTAATTTCGATTTCATGCAGCCCACCATCTGTGAGATTGTAATCTGTATTTATCGTCCTTGGACAGATATGAAGTCTGTAAACTTTGCAAAATGCTTCGTCACACATTTGTCTAGAAGGGGATTTAACCATTCCTGGTGCATCTGCCTGATCCCAAAACCGGGCACGAGGAACCCGCCCAAGCTGTCCTTCTGTGTGGTACTGCTACCACCTATCAAATCTTCAAGTTTCCCCCTTGAGTCAATGGTGGTTTCACTCAAGAAGGAGAGGGCTTTCAGAAAGAAGGAGGGCATGCCTGCTGCTGACATTTAAATTGGCTTATGGCTCCAATCTAGAAGCTGGGTCAGTGCTGTGCTGAATAGAACACATTTAATAATCAACATCTTTGCTGCCCTGGTGGTTTCGCTGGAGATGGTCACACAGCTCTGCACTCAGGCACTGGGGAAATGTTTTCTTTAGAGTGGAACATGAGAAATTACTAACATGGGAGCTCTGAGTCTCATTACCTGGGACTAGAAATGAGACTAAAATGTCAATGTGCAACAGGCCTGGTGTTTACTTAATGGTGTTCTCATCAACAAGGATTCCAATCAAAGAAAACTAAAAATATGAGACGCAAGTCCCTAAATAGGGGGAAACAAGCCATGGGGACATATTAATATTCTCTCCTTGATGCAACATTGTTTTGAAACAACCTCTAATAAAGTTTACAACCCAGCGTGGACTACATAACTAAGCTAAACGAGTCACGTGTTAATATGACCAACCGCAGACATGGTGCCATCTTTATTTGTCTCCATCAAGTCCAAGTCTGGCTATAGTAGGTCCACATTTCTAATGGCAACAGGTGCTGCTGTTGATGGATAGGGCACAGAACTGCTGGCAGCAGCTGTGAGTGACGCTGGGGCAAGTGTCCAACACCACCACTGCTGGCAGGAGGCGCAGAGACTTCTGGGAATAAAATAATATCAGGCAAGGCGTAACTCCGACCAAATGTCTTGCGTTGGATCACAAAGCAGTGTTCAACGAAAACACACATTTTCGAGTTAATCAGTCTGAAGTCTGAGGCTACCATCTAATTTGCTGTGTTACTTAAGGCCAAGTCACTGCTCTGAGTTTCAATCTCCTCATCTGTAAAATGGGGATAAATACACTCAGAGAGCAGCTGTGAGGATTAAATAAGATAACTCATGTAAAGCGACTGGAACATACTAGCTACTCAGTAAACCCCCATCATCATCAGCAGCATCATTATCATCAACACTGTGATCATTATCGCAAAACGAGGGTTTCAGTAGAGAAGGCTGGGAACAGATGGCCCAAACAAAACAGATTATCACAGAAATTGGGCTCCCGTTCTCTAAAGATTATATCTGGATATCAACCAGGAACAAGAATTTGGGTTGGTTTCAAATTATTATGTGAAAATTATTGCAGGTCTTTGGGTAAGAAACCATCTTCACTAGTTTCCTGTGTCCATAGTTATAAAATGAGAGTGTTTCACGTCATTGTCCTCTGAGCCCCCTCTTCCAGCTCAGGCAGGGAAGGGCCAGGGTAGCACACGTCCCCAGGGCTCACCCCCTTACACAGGCTGACGCTCTTACTGTGTGCGGCTCCCAAGTCGGCAGAGCAGGTCGGAGAGGGCGCTCTGACGACAGCCCAGGCACAGTACCACGGATGTGGGTGTTTATTTCACGTGAGCTGCTTTGATACACCAGGGCACCAAAGTTCCAGAAAGCTTCTTCATAAATATACTGAAAGCCACAGTAAAATATTTTAAAAATCGGTCAGCAAGACAAATTTACCTGTTTCGTCGATTTTACTTTCTGGGTTCTTTTTATCCAGGTCTGCTGGTTCTGACAAGTCAAACAAAATTGAAAGAGATATTTGAACTGCCAACCAAATACAATACACACAAACTACATAAACCTTTACACATACACACACACACACACACACACCCACACACTAATGGCTCTGCTGGGTTTCCTTTGGAGTTTTTAGTACAATCTGACCCCACCAAGTAACTGGAGAGCTATAGAGAGGCAGTGTTAAATGACTAGGGAATTGGTGTCAGATCTAAATCCAGGAAGCACTGCTGGAGCAGAGAGTGTTGTCTTAGGAGAAGAGCAGGGTGGAGGGAAATGGTTTTGGCATTTGGAGTGTGGGGAAATCTGGTGAAAATAGAAAACAGAAGTGGAGTTGCACATATGGCTACCATCCTGTGCTTTTGTAGATAACTGCTTCGTAAGTGTTAGTCAGTTTCTCATATGGTATGTCAGCTCATTAAGGCCAGAGATTGTGTCCTGTGCCTTACCAAAAAAAAGAAAGAATCTGGAGGGAGTGGAGTCCTGGTATCCCTTATGGTTCTGAGTAGAGCACAGGGACCTGGTTCACTGCTATGTCCCCAGCATTTAGAACAGTGTTCAGAACATACGCAGTGCCTCGATAAATATTTGTTATATTAATGCATGAATAATTAACAAAGAGCTGATAATCTCCCAGCATCCATGGCTAAATATTCAAGGAAACATATTTGTTGAATAATTGTAGAATTATCTTAGACGCCTTTTCATTGTTACAGCAATACAAAGTTTTAATGGTGCTTTAGCTGTGACTTTCTGAGTATAACGCCCAGCAGTAAGCACAGCTAAGCAGATGAGTCACATGAAAACAGAAAGGCTCACGGACTTGTCTTAGCTTCTATACATTCACTGTAGCACTCGGACGCTGCTTTGCACATAGAAGGTGGTCAGTGAAAACCTGTTGGACCAGATTGAATGTACTTCTTGGTTTCAGCTGGTAGAGCTTTTGCTCTCCCATTCCAAAAACATCACCATCAACCTTCTCATCTTGGAAAAGGAAAGCAAGTAGTACGTGCCCCGTGTAACTGTATGAAACATACATTTTAACAACTGTGTAGACCCGGATGTGGGGAATTTGTAAAGTAGTTGCAACTTAAATATTAAGCCTTATTTTCTGTGAAGGTCTGCAAAGTACTGTGGCAGGAAGCAGACCTTTATTCACTGCCCTCTTTTTCCCCCAATTTCTTCAATCGACCCTATCAAATTATTGCCACTTTAGGGATTACGTATATCCAATACATTGTATAATAAAAGCTTTGTAAATTGCTGAAATGACCAAAAACCCATTATAGCCAACAGGCCTCCTTTGTCTTAAATTTGCCCAATAGGGTTATTCCATTTTGTTATAATTAACATCCTATTATATAATGATATATAACAAAAGTTTAAGTGTAGCAAATGGAGCTTAAGACTAATTACTGTGCTATTACATTGCCATTAGTGGTGCTATGTATAATTATATATCAAGAACTGGGAGAATGAATTGGTTTTCTACGTCAGACTCTTACTCATATACACCAGATCGATGAAATCCATAAACTCTGAAATACTAGGCAAACTCTCTAAATTTCCTTTATTCTTTTGAGTCAATTCAACTGTTTTTAGAGTCAGAAACATCTACTTATTTGTAATAAAGCAAAGAATAATGGTGTCTATGATTCATTCACAATGTAATCTTCATTAAATCCACTGTGATAAAAAATTTCAAAGGCCTGCTGCTTGTTGACACACTCAGGTATTTGGAATTATCCAGATGTCTGAGTTTTCCACTTCTCATCACAATGTTTAAGCATGGCGTACACAGCCTGGAAACTGTGAGTCTCTTCTTTGCTATGATCTTTGGATTGCATATTATTTGTGTAGTTTTGTGGGTACCAGCCAGACATTCTAAGTGAACCAGGTTAGATAATGGGGCAGCTAAAGGTAGACTGACCTGGCCTTATGCCCCGTTGCACCAGACCACGCGTTCTATAGGATGCGCTTAGAGCCCACATTAAAATTCGAGCTCCAAATGAGCACGACAAAGACCATTCAGTGGAAAGACAAGTGCCCTGAGCAAGCGCTGCTTTGGTTTCTACAGCAACCCATACTTACTTGTGCAGTCCTCTTGAGGGATGTGGTTATTGATGCTAATGTCATCCACTGCAATCCCGCCAAGGTTGCCTTTTCCGATTTCACCCTCAAAAATCACCTAACAAAATGAGAGCATTTTCACAGTATTTAAATGTTGGGTCCCAAATAACAGTGCTGACAAATGCTTGTTCAGCTCAAGTCACAGCACGTAAATGAAATTCGTGAGATTTCGAAAGAGCACACGATTCGCTCTTCAATCCGTATTAACTGCTTGGGGATGGCATAAAACTTCTCCTCACTGTATCTTTGTATGATACAGAATTTAAAACTGGAAAAAAGCAGCAAATTAAAGGAATGTTCATTGTGACAGCCCCAAATAATTATTTAGTAGCATTTTCCCTTCTTTCTCAGCAGTCGGTCCTATGTCTGTAATCTAGGAGACTGTGAAATATGCTACTGAGATTATCAACATTGCAGCAGTATCTCAGGTTCACGAAACACCTGAAATAAAATTTGGAATGATTTCCGCATCTCATTTGCATAACTTTCAAATATTACCCCAGAGACCCCAAAACAGCTACCCGCCCCATCCTAGAGAAGGGGGCCCACCTGGTAAAGTTTCAGAGATTTGTGCAGCAGGACACGCCCCTCTTTCCAGTGGTCCCCTTGGTGTCCAATGGCCATCCAGACCAACTGGTCATATTCCTCTGGCTTCTGGTAGCGCAGTTTGACCCTCAGCGTGCCCACGTGTGAACCAGACATGTGATACCAGAAGGTCATGCAGTGGGCAGAGTTCTGGGAATAAACCACAGGGCTCACCAGGCGAGCCACTTTGCCTTTCTGGTTTTCGTCAGCTTGGGAGTAGATGAAGTTGCCATCTCCTGCTGTGACAAAAAGCTGTGTTAAAGAGAGTGGCCAAATGGATGAACCTTTGTCTCTTTTCTATCAAGTTCTGCTACTCAAACCTTCTCTCCTGGGCTGAGCACCAGAACCCAATCGTGCAGGGGAAGGGAAAGTGGGCAATGGATGGAAACCTCATTGACACTGGAGGCTCTGCTCTCAGCTTCTGTGAAAGCACGTTTGTGACAGAGGCTGTAAACAGCGTTCGTCTGATACCACGTATCTGGAACGCACTGTCACACGGACACGGGCTATGACTTGTGTTGGTCTCTGCACCATTGCAAGCAGATCGGATGTACAGGAAGACCTATTTTCATGCAACTTTAAGATTGCTTCAGCAGCGCGCATGTGAACACAGACACTAAATGGAAACATTTAGATGTATTCTTATTTATTTACCATTGGAGCAGGTAGACTTTTGGTTGATGATGCTTTGGTCACTGTAACTGCTTGATAATAAAGCTGCAGTTTGTCCAAATAATCTGGCAATCTTTTTTTTCTCGCTAAACTTTGATTCTTTCCTCCTAGTTTGTTTTAATGGCTTATAAATTCCTTAAATACACCTGAGAGCTTGAAACTCAGCTGTGAGCCCTGCTCCTGTTTGATGTGGGCTTCTGGTTCCAGGAGAGGTGAGGCTGTACTTCTGATGCTTATTAGAACCTGCCATTTTGGCAACGGAGATGCTTGCCGAGCTTGGAGGACTAACTCCTGACTCTGTTGTTAATGAACCCCTGTGGGAGCACTGCCTTCTGCCACCACCTGGTCTAAACACACAACTCGTGTTTCACTGTTTGCTCTGCAAATAGCAATGCTACTATGACACCGTACCTGCTGAAAATATGGATCTGACGCTGAGCCTCAGTGGGCAGCAGGATGTTCGGTGTGCTGCCCCAGAGGCTGGTGTGCTTGGGAGATACTCTTTCACTGCGCGTATGTGGGCACATCCTGAGTCAGCAGCGTCCAGGTGAAGTGGACGTGTCCTCAGCCGCTTTCCTCCCTCACCTGGCTGCTTGTCTGAGATGGGTCCCAAGCCCTCTTAATAAAACCGGTGGGCGGGGAAAATGAAAGGAGGGTGGAAATAAAAACCACGGCCCCGGCAGTACGTGTGATGCTCTGGACCACGCAGACTCAAGTCACCCCTGGGGTCTGTTTCCTCCCACTGATTTACCAAATGATGCTCACCTGTGTGTGTATGGTGCCACTTCACTCAGCCCACCAAGACGGGCAGGTAAGACATGCCCTCGTCTTGCTGCTGCCCCCCGTCCCCGATCTTACGGAGAAGAATGAAGTTGAGGATGCTTAGCTTAGATGGTCCCTGAGTCAGGCTGCTTCTCTGTCCCCTCCTGTGCTGCCTTCTGCCACTACTGCTCCCCCGGCCATTGGACACTCTCATCCCCCTGCGCTGGAGCCGTTTCCCACCCGGAACCAGACTGTGAGCACCTCCAGGGTTGGGTTCCCTCCTTTACACCTGAATCTCCAGTGCCCCTCACTGCATCTGCCATGTATGTGGGCAGCTCAATAGCATATGTGCAATGAAGCAGAGGAAGATGCGGGTTTCGGGAATCCTCTGAAAGGAGGGACATAGCTTCATTGTTAGAGGTCAAATGCAGAAAAGCATGTGGGATTCCTTTCATAAATTCAAAATTGGGCCGCAGGCTATTGTACCTAGATGGTGTTGATTTTCAGAAATCTCCACGTTTGATTTGCAAAGTGCTGCACATGATCTGTGGCAGGCTGTGTGCGTGTGTCTTGTGTGGGGGGCTCTTTTCATCCAGACTTTTTCATGTTAACAAGTTCCTGCCTTTCAGATGTCGGGCTCACCCATCTCTCTTGGCAAATGATTGTGTGTCTAGCACTGCAGGGGTTCCTCCTGGTTTGGGCAGACCTGGCACCACTGCCAAGTAAATCGAGGCGTCTGGGAGGACAAAAGAGACCAATCCTTCTGAAGGAATCGCACTTCTCAGCCGCTAATCTAAGACAAGCCCGCCTTTTCTGACACTCCAACACATAAAGTGCTGATGTTTTTCCTTTCAGGGATTTTATCACAGTTCTGGGTCGGGGACGCTCTCTCCGTTTTCTCAATTAGCCCTGTACTTCTGCAAGCCTTTTAGCTTTTGTCTCTGGCTAACATAGCTTTTAACCTCCTTTGAATGTCAGCTCCTACTGAGCCATTTTGCTTCACTTTGCATCAATTTTTCCACCATTACTGCCTTCATTTCAGCTAATTGCATTTGGTTAATTTGATGCCATTTCTATGTACAGTGCCATTTACAGTCAAAGTATTTTAAGTTTTCTAAAACTGCTTGTCTTAAGATTCAATTGAAAGTGTCTCAGAATTGAAGGAGTCCAATTTTATCCAATTTCCCTGTCATTCTTATTAGGAAAGGAAGTAGCTGTGATGGAAAGAGGCCTATTCAACCTACTTAATGGTTGTATTCACAGGGGAAAAAGTGAACAACCAAGTGGGAAAGGCATGAAGTACCCTTTGCCTGTCCATCGGCCCACTGGCCCACTCATCCCAAGCACAGGCATGGGGAAACTTGGCTTAATGAGATTTCTCAGCATCAGCAAATGCCCCTCTGGGGTCTCTTTTGGGAAACATGACTTGAGGAAGCAGTCCTGTCAGTATCACTGATTAGGGCAGAAGTTTGTGGGTTGGGTGTTTTTGTGTGTGTGTGTGTGTGTGTGTGTGTGTGTGTGTGTGTGTGTGTGAGGGTATGCGTGTGCGTTTTTTTGCAGGACACTGATGGTTCTTTATTCCATATTTCAAGTTGGGTGATAAAATGACTAGGAGGAAAACAGGATGGCGGCGGGTAAAAGAGTTCCCCAAAGTGGCTGACGGCTCCCTATGTACCCCAACCCTAATTAATCTTAGAAGGAAAGGAAGACAGGAGGTGAGGTGGGTTGTGAGCTGAGGTGTGGTGAGGTTTCTATCTGCTCAGAGGGAATGGGCTAGATTTACAATCTTCCTCAAAAGAACAAGATTTCTACCCCTACCCCAATCTATTTCCACTTCATGGGTCAAGAGAGTAAGCGTTAAGCTCACTTATTGTTTCTTTAGCTGTAAAATAAACGAGATGACACCATCTATGGTGGTGTTTGGACTTGCTTCCAAACAATCCAGAGTCAGGATGCTAGAGATAAAATAAGACTCCTAGGATTTGATGGTTGTTGAAGTTGGGTTATGTACAGAGAGGGTTCATTTTACTATTTCTTTTCTACTTTTGAATACATTTGAAATTTCCCATGAAAAATGTTCAGAAAAAGTAGAAAACAGGTATTAACTCACACACACTGATTTGCCAAGTTTGCTATTTTTCAGAGGGGCCAATCAGTTGCCACATTTAATCAGCATTCTCTACAAAGTGGCCTAAGGGAATCTCTACTAGGGGAGGACATGATGTTAATTGCAGTAAAGAAAAGCAAAAGTGAATGCTCTGTAGTATTTTCTAAACTCCCTAAACTCAGAGACCCATCAACCCTCCGCAGTAACACTTTCTCTAATTCAAAGAAATGAGGCCACAGTGAACCCTCCATTACCTGTGTGATCCTGAATCGGTCCCGTCTTGCTGGTCAACACACTCCATTTGAGCTGCACGTGACTGTCATGCTCCCAGTGACAGAACGTCTTATGAGAACCCCAGCCAAACTCACAGTTAAAACCATATGTTG
This sequence comes from Balaenoptera borealis, assembly GCF_965194805.1. NCBI lineage: Eukaryota > Metazoa > Chordata > Mammalia > Artiodactyla > Balaenopteridae > Balaenoptera > Balaenoptera borealis. The sequence goes on along the minus strand of NC_138866.1, from coordinate 168,160,011 downwards.
GAAACTCTTCAGTGGGTGGAAAGGAAAAAAACAGAGACAAGCAGAGAAAGACACATTTAATCATTTAGGTCAAAGAGGTCCTTAATTCGTTCATGGAAAGCATGATTTACATAACTTCATGTCTGTTTGAAAATTCCAGGAAAGCCACAAAATCCAGGATTACCAGGAAACTCAAAAGATGCATGGAGAAGTCCAAATGCTTACAACATCATATTTAGTAACATTTAAAACAAATTTTTTTTTTTTTATCCAGCTCAAAAAGATTATGGACTGCCTGTCAAATTGCTACATAAAATTTCCAGGAAGGTTACTTTCCAAAGCATGTATATTACATGTATATTCTATTAGCATTCTCCCTATTTCCGCAATACTTAATATGAAAGATACTCTGCTCTTGAGGATGAGTCATATAAATTGATATCCACCAATGAAAAGAATCTTAATTAGAGATTGACCCATGAACCTCAAAAGTCTAGAAACGTGACTTGGCTGAATATCTCACCCTGGAGGTTATTTGTATTCTCACCACACCAGCTTATGCTTCAGGTTTTTACTGGCAGATCTCTGAAGCATTTCATAAGATTATTTTTTACTTCTGTGCTTTATATCAGGTCAGTTAATTTTAACTGGAAGCCTCTGCTTTTTTAGTGAATTTTCAGATTTGTCTATTAATTGTTTGCCCCACTTAAAACCTCAATGTAAGGTCAAGTAAAGCCAAAGCATACTTGAATAGGTACCCACTTGTATATTTTTTAACGTTCAAAATGCTGCCTTTGGAATCTAAAAGGAAAGTATGAAGGGATTCTCAGGAATGATTTGTGTGTTCTACAAGGTGCTATTTGGCTATGGGGTTTTTTAAACCTCTATAGCCTTATTTTTTTACTCAACCCTTTTTTTGGGGAAATTGGTTAACTTTTTAAGGATGGGGAAAATGAAGTCTTTGATGCTTGGAATTTTGGGGGGGGAAACTTGAGCTAACAATAAAAAATAATCCTAAAGATAAAATTCTCTTGTTTCTGCCAGTCCCACTCCTCCCCCGAATATACAATAAAATTAAACACACAATAGGGGCTGGTTTCTCTAATGAGGGTCATTGCTTCTCACTGAGTCCAGGTGTCCACAAGATGGCAGCATTGAGACGACGAGGAAGGTGCCTAGGGCAGCTAGCCAACTGATCTAAAAAATAAAGCCGCAAAACAACGTCTCTGTACAATAAGGGAAGTATGGTATTATATGCTGTTAGGGTCAGGCTGAGAGCCTGTCTCATTTGGATCTTTTCTTTAACTTTGTCTAAGCATTTAACACAAATATCTTGCTTTCTTCTCCGAGTCTGGGCTCCCTGGCCCCTCCCCCACTTCAATAATGGCAGGAGGGATTGTAATGGAAAGGTTTATTGAATAGATAAGAATGAGTTACTTTGCATTTTGAGTTTCCAAGGAACTCTTTTCAAATGCTAATGTGAAATTTGGAAGGAAGGCACCACACGCATTGTCAAAACTGAGCAGGATGGATTCTCCCATCCGATGACAGTGTGACCTGCCAAAGGATTCACAGGGACAGCTGGGAAAGTAAACCTAGTAAGTCACGTGATGTGTATAACGTGAGCACTTTCAGTTAGGGCAAAGGGCTATATTTCACAGCGGTAGTGTCATTGGAGAGACAGATTTCATGCCTAGTCCATCATAACCATGAAATAGGGCTTCTTAAAGCATGAGAAAACCCTCTCCAAAATCTGCCCTGCTTCTGTGCAGCAAGATTGAATTTTGCAGAAGTAGTGGTCAGCTGAACAGTGACAGAATGGTTGAACAACCTTGGATGTCAACGCCCACAGCCCCGGAAAGTACTGTTGTGTAATCTCGTGTTAGAAAATGTTAATATGGGAAAATGTTAATATGTGTGTGGTTCTGGGGTCTCTACGTAAATGTTATTTATAAGACATGCACAAAGAGGAGGGCAGTAAGCCATTACAGCATACACATTTCTGGTTATATTTGCCTTGTTAATACATTAAATTTATTGTATAATTTACAGAAAACCATACTATCCGTAATTTGGCTATTACTATTCTGGCGATGTCATAAAATATAGGAAGAACTTGGGTATTTTTGTCATGGCCAGGACAAGAGGATGGCTTTGCCTGAAAGAGTAATTCAGGCACTTCTCCCGCTCCAGTGAATGGAAGTCAGCCTTTATCTTCCACTGTTTTTCCCAATCTACGAATTTAACATGGCGATCTGCTCTAACTACTCTTTTATCTCCTTGTCCCGATCATATAATTTATGGCAATCTTGCTAAATTAAAATAATTTTTTTTTTTAAAATCAGTACTTTTGTGGGGGATGGGTATGGAGTCAGATTAGTTCAATGTTGAAGATTCAAGCCTGGCTAGAAAGGCTATTAAACACACAGAATACACAAAAACATTTCCAGAAAGGGGGAAAAAAAAAAGAGGAAGAGAGCAGGACAGAAGCAGAGGAGAAAAGGGCAGAGAAAGAAAGAGAAAAAAAGCAAATGGACGAATGAAATGTGTATATAGGACTAAGTACGTGTGACCTTTCAATCTTCAAAATATTACCCAGGCCCTGTGGCTGCACAATTCTCATTAAATTCATTGGGAATAATCTGGCTAAATCCCTTCTTGACTCTTCAAAATAGCAGGAAACAATATTCTGAACTTAAAACAAATTTATAGCCTCTGTGAGCCAGCACCAGCTGCGCCTGGTGAACCTAGTTTGCCCGGAGTTAGATCATTAGCACCATATACGTACAAGGATTTAATTTTTAAATCTGGTCTTCAAAACTTCTATTGGGTATGCAAGCTTGCCTACTCATAGGCTGGTCTTGCAGTGGAAATAAGTGGAGGTGCCTGGGTCAGTGCAACCATAGGTCATGAACATACTCTGAACTGCTCTAGTGGATGTTTGGGGATCCCTGGAGGGTAAGAGGCTTCACCAGGGGGAGCTGGATTTAAAATGCAGGGTTTCTCATCAGTTCCTGGCAGAGCATTAATAGGCTTTTATGCATCTGATTACAACCCAGACAGTATATGAATATTATATGCCCACTGAATGTATTATATTGAGAAGAATCCTCAACATGAAGGCTTCAGACTCTGCTTGAATCTCTAGTGGCTTCAGCAAAATCAGATGATGATGCAAGTTTAGGGTCTGACTTGCTGCTGCTTGTCAAGGTGCCTGCAGGACAGTGGGGATCCAGGTATCAGTCGGTTCATCTGACCAGGGGGTGAACACCACAGAGTTAGACCTGATCTCTGAGCATTGGCTTAGCCAGGAGGTGACAATGAACGGAACTCCTCAGAGAAGCTCAGACAGTTCACTATCCATAAACGAAGATCTAGAGAGCCAGATTCATGACTCAGACAATGGAAAAACAGGAAACCAAGGCAAGTTGTAAAGGACTCTGGGCTGACCGTAGAACAGACCATCCCATCAATAAGCCCTGTGGTCCTGTAATAGAAAAGAACAAACCTTGGGGACTTCCCTGGTGGCGCAGTGGTTAAGAATCCGCCTGCCAATGCAGGGGACATGGGTCCGAGCCCTGGTCTGGGAAGATCCCACATGCCGTGGAGCAACTAAGCCCGTGTGCCACAACTACTGAGCCTGCGAGCCACAACTACTGAGCCCACGTGGCACAACTACTGAAGCCCGAGTGCCTACATCCTGTGCTCTGCAACAGAAGCCACCGCAATGAGAAGCCTGCACACCACAATGAAGTGTAGCCCCCGCTCACCGCAACTAGAGAAAGCCTGCGCACAACAACGAAGACCCAATATAGCCAAAAATAAACAAACAAATAAATACATTAAAAAAAAAAAGAACACAACCATATTATTAAAAAAAAAAGAAGAACAAACCTGACTGCATATTGGATCTATTCCTTTAGCTCTAACCCTGTGCTCTCTTGCCGATGCTTAGTCTTGTTGGCTCTGCACTTTTGTAAAAGAATGTTGCCTATAGCCTGAAATATACAGGAAAGCCCATTCTTAAGGCTGACCTTTAAAGGTATAACACTTTTCCATTCATATAGAAATAAAAAGTTGCAGAATATAAAATAACAATTGTCTTGTTGGAGGTTTATAGGAACATTGTGACCACACATCCATGAACAGCTGCCAAGCACAAAGGATTCCAGCACTAAGAAGTTTACATCAACTAGCCACACCCCCTCCCCTTTTAGTCTAAAAGAAGCTTGAATCCTAACTCGGGTAAGATGGTTCTTTGGGACACTAGTCCACCATCTTCTCGGTCTGCAGGATTTCTAAATAAAGTTGCTATTCCTTGTCCCAATACTTCATCTCTCGATTTATTGATCTGCCGTGGGGTGAGCAGTAGGAAACAGAACTCGGTAACAGTTTGACGTAAACTTGTTTAGGTGGTGGCAGCAAGGGGTCTTACTGGTTCACGATTTGTACCTCTGCCCTCTGACCACAGTAGACCCTATGAGATGACTGTCTGCTCTGGATCTCCTCTGCGAAGCTATCAAGACAAAGGCCTTGAGCTCATGCACAAATCAAAAGTTCACAGAGCCATTCCTGGTCTGATAACAAAGACTTCCAGCACTGAGGGAGAGTCATCCCATTTTGGGATCTGATGTACCTTTCCATTTTCCCCAAGGTTGCTGTTCATGCTTGCATTTTTGATGACCCCTAGTTCTTTGGACAGGCAAGAAAAGAGATGCGATCTAACAAGCTAGCTGGCAACTTCCTAGTGATTGTAATTAACTCTCTGGCAAGAGGAAAAACTAGAGCGACAGTTAAAATGTTTGTTACATTATTAGAACGTCACTTGTTCACCTCACCCCTCTTCCCTGTGACAGAGGGTCATAAGGAACCTGCAGGGAAGTTACCCCATAAAAACCACCCTGATGGGGCTGAGTGGGAAACCAGGAATTTCCTATCAGGGAAGATGGGAAGAGAGCAAGAGCCCCATCCAGGAGGCAGGGGCCGCCAGCCAATCCCCCGAGGCTACGCTTTATAACCTGAAAAGGTGTGGATGGGACTCCCGGCTGGCTGTTGGAATTTAGCTGAACACTATTCTTCAGTTTCATCTTCGGTATTTGGGGGTGTCTGAGCTGAGTGGCAGCAGGGAGTCTGTCACCCTGAGCCCGCCATGGGGGAACCTGGGGTTAAGTTCAGCTAAAGGGAAGTTTGTTTTGCTGGTTAATCGGGTCAAGAGTGACAGCACCCTTTAAGGAAGCATGCTAATCAGAGCAGTCCTTTCTGCGTTCTGCTGGCTGCGGAGGGTCTGCTGTTGAGGAAACAGTGATGTACACCACATGCCCCATTAAGAAGTGACCGTGGAGGCCAAGGCTGCGGGCTTCAGTAGAGGAAATGGGAGAAGCTGGTGAGCTGACCTGTTCACCTCACTCTGATGATTAACTTTAAAGTATGTAAAACTTCTGATTGCTTATACGGACTGTTTCCCCTGGTGTGTGTCTGTGGGGAAGATTTTCAAAAAATACTAACAGAATACAAAAGAGAGTGAGGGGGAGGCCACCTTATCCCTGTGGCTGGGCCCTGATCAACAGCAAGCCAGAGGCTCTAAAAGTCATCACAGGGCCTCTATTAATAAAAGGATGCAGAGGTGGTGCCCTTTCCGAGGGCGCTCCTCTCCGGGTGCACTGCTAGCCCTGGTTTCCTGCACCGCATCTCGTGGCGCACCCACTGGAAATGCGGCTGTAAAACTGCCAACTCTGTGGCAGACAAAACTGACAAACTTCGCCTGTCTCCGATTTGCTGAGTGGCGATGAAAATAAATAGTCAGGCTGCTGCCTGGGAGACTTCCTTCTCCTGAGTTTGCAAACACAGTCCGTGTCCTAGATGTGCTGCATTTAAACAAAGTATGTTCCTCGGTTCCTTCCGCTGAGAGCGGGGATTGTCACCATTTGGCAATGACTGATGGGGAAGGAAATGTTGCTCCCTGCTGCATATACATGTGGATGAAAGGAAAGCAGTGTTTATGGCTCATGCTTGGGGACCAGATGCTGGTGGCATCTCTGCTAGGACTTTTGAGGGAAACGGAAATTGAGAACCGTAGCGATGTGCTATTTTGTGGGAAAGGACAGGCCTATGTGAAATCTACCACATTTTCTCTTTGGTATTTGATACCTGATTGCATAGTGCTGTCTATCACGGTTGGCTTTTCTGTGGTCAGCACAGTGGTACCACCTGAAACACAGAAACAGTAACATATGAGATGAGAAAAAGGCAGCATTGTAGGTAATATTTAGTAGAGAATGCTGTAGGCTTACATACATCTGTTAGAGGCTAGCAATTCCCTCAGATAATTCTTCCTTTAATTCCAGCTATAGCAAATGTCTTAAATTTTGTTCACCACAATATCAAATTCAAATAAACCACTATTTTTTACCTGATACATTTATTCATAAAGCATCTAGGCAGTATGGAGAGTTCCAGACTTCCTTCCAAGGGCATTCCTTGACTCCCAGACTAATCGACGACGCTCACAATTGCAAGAGTGAAAAGCAAAGGCCTCCCAAGGTCCTTAGTGACTTAAGTATTAAACTTGACCTGGACCTCTAAGCTTCAAATAGTTTCCCAAGGTTTCAGATGTGTGTCTTGGGGGGAGCTGCAAGGCTGGTCCCCACAATCTATTTTAAAAACTGAAGTTTTAAAGCGGATGGCAGTAATTCCTCCTTTCTTTTGCTGCTGTGGTTGTTTGTTTTTCCCAAGAACAAATAATTCCGCCCAGTATGCAGTTCGGAGAAGCTGCAGGAAAAGGGGAAGGGGCGGAGGGACACATTTCTTCACAGTCCCGAGGAGCTGGAAGACTGCACAAACAACACCCTGAATGCTGTCAACTTCAATCAGCCTGGGTCGACTTGGAATTCGTGGTCTGGGGACCAGTGGAAACTTAGATTTACCCTCTTAGCTTAGGTATCTTAGCTCAGCCATTTTCCGCCCTTCGTCATGAGCCTTCTGTTTTAAAGTCCTGTTCTTCAAGTTGCGCAACCCACAAGCGTCACCTGAACGCTTCTTGAAAAACTGGTTTGCTGTTTATTACTTTGGTGCTTGAGAAAGCCATTTCTCCATATGTGTGTCTGCCTTGCAGATCATGGTCGAGAGCATCTATTTGCTTTCCCAAGAGATAAAGTAAGGGCATGGAGGGCTCATGCCCATCATGGAAAGTTTGGAGGTGGCTACGAGGTGCCATTGTACACCTTCCAGTAGTGTCATTCAATAAAGACCGTAGGGCTTCCCTGGTGGCGCAGTGGTTGAGAATCTGCCTGCCAATGCAGGGGACATGGGTTTGAGCCCTGGTCCAGGAAGATCCCACGTGACGCGGAGTAGCTGGGCCCGTGAGCCACAACTACTGAGCCTGCGCATCTGGAGCCTGTGCTCCGCAACAAGAGAGGCTGCGACAGTGAGAGGCCCGTGCACCGCGATGAAGAGTGGCCCCCGCTTGCCGCAACTAGAGAAAGCCCTTGCACAGAAACGAAGACCCAACACAGCCATAAATAAATAAATAAAGACTGTAATCATCTCTATTCTGGCCGAGCCCTAGTCCTATCCTGCAGCTCCCACGGGTGAGAAATCACCCAGATCATGAATCAGAGAGCCGTAAAACTGAGCTCTTGAAATGGCCTGAAGATTTCTGAGCTAGTCCACTGTAGCACCAAGTCGTGTTACCCCTGCTCGCCCAGTAAATATGCTGGATAAGTGGTCTCACGTGTGCATGGCTTCAATGAGGCAGGCGCTAGGAGAAGCCATTACATATATTATGGGTTAAGAAGGTGAATCTATAATGGCAGAATTGGAGGGAGGCCAGACGCATTAGCATTCTGTTCCCAGTGGTCTTACAGGAGAAAGACTCAAGGTGAAAATTCACTTTTAAAAACAGATATGCACTGTCAGTTTTGTTAGAGGTTGGGAGCCAAATTCCCCTGTTGGGTACACACAGATCCAATGTGAAATTTGGCCTCCTGGTGCCTTTGAAGCCAATTGTATTATCTAATGACATCAAAGGCATTTGCGAATGAGTAACTTCAAGGGTGAATTTTCACCTTGACAGCAAGCAAAGGAGAGCAAAACCTCTCCTCATTTCCATCCATCTGGTACAGTTCACCTGGAATTCAGTGTTGTTTATAGATAACGAGCATTTTGCTAAATACTTATTTCCCCCTATATTCAAATAGGTCACCCCCAGGAGAAGACATTAAAGTGACATCATCTCTGTTAAGGGACCGAACCTTCAGAGAGCATTGATCCCAATTTCCATGCTGCCAACCATCAGGGTGAAAGGGAGAATACTTTTCGTTTGGTTTTAAGACACTGAACGTTCAAAGTTTGCAGCTGTGACAGAAAGAGCAAGGAGGGTACAGACTTGTGTGTGAGCCCAGGAGGTGAGATGCTCACCTGTGAAAAGGTAGTGGGTTAGGGGCAGGCTGGGCTGCTTGCAAACACGGGCAAATGTCAGCCCGCCCTTCTTCAGAAAAGACTAACACAGAGCTTCACAGAGCAAAATAAGCTTTTAAAAAAGGACAAATGGGCTGTCATGCAGTAAATGAATACAAAGCATGAGAATGTCTTCTTAGATCACCTCTTCTTGTTGGGGGAATAGAGTGAACCTTATCAGCACCCCCAGAAGTTCTTAATATATACACGTATAGATCAAATTATTGAAACAAACGTGCTGGCCTGAGAAAATGACTTTTTTTGCCAGGGTAATATGTAAAAAAAAAAAAAAAAAAAAATTGAATGCATTGTTTTCTATCTACCCAATAAATGATTTTAAATGCTGTAGATAAACTATCGCCTTGTACTGTTAAAGGACTGTCAGTGTTTCCAGGCAAAATGACCCATTTTCTGTGGTTTGCAACTCGTGGCCATACACAGTTTGCTCCAGGCTAACAGACTCACCCTGTTTCATTCAAAGGCTTAGGTTTCAATTGATTCAGTCATGAGCCAATGCACAAATGAGAAGGTTGGTTGTTCTGACACGAGGAATAAATCTGAGGCTTTGTCTCTAATCAATATTAACTGACCACTTTAGGGTTTATAAAGGAAAGAACCTCTCCTCAAGAGGGTAATTGAACAGGGGGGCCTCTGATGACTGCAGACATTCCTTTTTATGAGGATTTTCACTACGGATGGGACGTGTGACCGGGTTTGCAAAAAGCCTGAGGTTTGCAGGGAGTGTTCACAGGCAACCTTGGGAAGGTTCTGTAGGACCTGCTTCACCAGACTGGTACTCTGTTTTAACATCAGCTGTATAAGCTTTTTAGCTGGAGCTTGACATCTTACAAAGAAAAGCCCTCTGCATTAATTAGAGTAATTTTTGTGGCTTGCAACTACTTATATACAAGATTTGTTTTCAAAAGCCCATAACCACGTGACATTTATTGGCCATTCGACTGTAAGCAATTATCCTGGAGATTTGGAGGTAGAGAACCTTAGGAGGTAGGATTTAAATGTAAACTCAGTTCATGGCACTAAACTTCTGAGCTAGATTTTACCCCTTATTCCATCTCAGGGTGCAGAGCAGTCTTGCTCCTTCAGAAGAGAGCTTTTGAAGTAATGGGAAATGTGGGATATTTCCTTCCACATTTTACATTAATGCGTTAGCTACTAACATGGCACTATTGTGAAGTTACATGGTAACGCCTTCAGTTTCGCCCACGAAAATGAATTACGTGGGCTCTCCTGAATCCCTTTTGGGTAAAAATACAGACCTGCATCCACGGGCTCGTGTTTAATGTAAAATGAGAGTCAGATGCTGTAAGAAACTGTGTTTTGATCTGGGTAGCAGTAAAGGCCCCACGGTACCTTTGGCAGCAATAGGGTGATAATTCTAGTGCTTTGGCCTGTTTCCAAATGGTGGCATTCCATTTCTCCACTTGCTTAATGTTTCCTCTGTCAGTCCAAGTAGAAGAGAAGGTCACTTTCTAGCTTTTAGGGTTTTACAATATCATGGAATAATCCTCTAAATAAGTCGGTGAGGCATGTGGCACACACCATCCCTGATATATTTGCTAGTGGTGATGTCAAATAACAACAAATTCTGCCTTTGTAAATTTTAATGTAAAATGATTCACAAAATCCTAGCTTAAAAGCTGCATTTCAAATATAAGCTTGACTTCATTAATTAGTTGGATAAAGGATCCACTCAAAAAATTTGATCCCTGTTAGAAAATGAAAATAAACGTTCTCCAGCGTGTGGTTATGTATGGGTGGTGCATATGTTATCTCGGAAGGGGGTGGAGGTCGAAGATGAGAATCAGTTTATGTTACATTTAGCCATGGAGGAATTCTTATCCAATGAAGACAATCCTAGCCTTTGGCTCTGAAAATAGCTAAAATTATCGTTCGAATGGCTGTGGCTGTGAAGGACAATTTGTTTACATGACGACATGAGGAAATGAAGATGCACGTGTTTTGGCAAGGCTTCCTCCCGCCTGCCGCCGTGAGGATTTCCGCAAACACAAACAGACGTTAATTAGCGGGTCTCAACTACAACATGAACTGAGATGGCACAGCAATGGGATGAAGATGGTTTCTGCACCTGTGAGCTGGAAGTCATCACCTGTTCCGCTGTGGCAGTTGGCCTGGTCGTCATCACATTCATCCACCAGGTTCCCATTGGGAGTGGTCGGTCCAGCTGTAGGTGCTGAAACAAGATCCAAAGATTATTTTCTCACACCTCTGAAATGTATTCTCCAGCCCCCGGCTGTTGATTCTGCTAATACTTTTGCAGAAAACTCTAATCTGTGGTTAGAAGACCGGGAGCGTGGTTTGCCTCTCTTTCAGGAGCGAAATATACTCGGATTTTGCAGAATGCATTGGGGACTGCTTTGTTTTGGTATTTGATCCGTATCTCCTTCATAGAATTGGCTGCCTTAGCATTTTATACATTGTTATCTACATACACATCCTTTTTCTGAAAAGTTCTTGTATTCTCACTGGTTATTTTTTCATGACCCTGAAGTTGGGAACTTTGATGATAGAGATTTGGCTTGAATTGTTTTTCCTTTCATTTTCAAGGTGCTAGAGGACTCACTTGTCATGAATTCTTTTATATTCTTGGTATTTACTAAGTTTGATAAGTTTATCTTGTAATATTTTCCCCAAAAGGGAGTCTCAGCATTCACTTTTAGTACAATATTGTTCTTTACTTCTTTATTTTTTGAAAGAGCGACTCCATTTCCCTCTAAGTAAGCTTCTCAGCTTGTGAGCCACGGCAGGTGTCTGGGAGTTCCCTGGGGTCATTTTACCTTAACTCCCAGAGGACTACATTCCACTGCTGGCAGGTATTCCCATAGCTTTGAGTTTGTAGTTGAAAAGTAGCCAACATTAATCAAAGACTGCTTTTGAAGTTCTTTAAATTTAGTTCCATCTATTTTTTTTTTCCAGCCTGTTACTCATTTTTGCAATCTGTTTAATATCTTACAGTTTTCGGCATTACATTTCACTTTACATGACTTGAGATAATGGACAGTTCTCTTGATGTTTGAAAACCAGACAAGATGCTGGGAGTGGGGGCCTGTTCTCTAATAGCTTCTGGCCAATTGGAATGTGCTGGTAACTGCTGCTTTCTCAATAAAAATTTGACCCTGTTTGTTATTGTGCTAAAGGACTGAGCAGAGTTATAATAAATGTAGAAACATAGCTAGTTTCAACTTCCTCAACTGCCCCAAACACACACCAATAATAATTAGGAAATCACCACGTACAGGTAATGTTCACACCGTTTAGGCGTACATACTAGACTTTGTAAAATGCATACACAACACATTCTGGGTTCTGCTTATTGCTAACACTGAATCAATAGAATCCTCTTTGGCAATCCAGATGCTTGCCTTTGCTAAGCTGCCTTCGCTCTTGGTAACGTGCCACTTTCCAACTCTCTATTCATCTTGCTGGTTTTTCCACATTCCTTATGGTATTTAAAAAAGGAGGAGTTTTGCACTGGAAGTGGCCCAGGGTAGTACGGGGATTAAATTGAAAAAAGTAAAAAGTGATGTCCCAATTTTACTACTTGAAAATATTTTATCTTCTGTGGTTCTCTAACTGTTTCTTAAACATACGTGCTAGTCCCAAATAAGACGGAGACTCAGAGATGGCTGAGTTGTACCTCACCCTCTTTCTCGATCTTTGGGTATCTCCTGTAGCACAAGGTACAAAGTCAGTATTTAATAAGGGCCTGTTAATCGTTTTAAGGGAGAAGAAAAACACTGCCTTTCACCAACTGTGTTAAACAGCTTTGACAATACTCTCCCTGGATGCTGGCTCCTCGTGTGGCTCGGGGCAACTTCCCCACCTCGGTGAGTGCCTGCAAACATCTGCAGCAAATCCCTTCACCACCACTGCTACCTCACCACTGAGTTGACACTGGCAAACTGCCACCAGGCTCAGTCTTTTCAACCATCCATTCATTCCACCTTCTAAATCAATGTCGCTTCCCAGCATCGAGGCTAAAGTCCTGCATCGGAGCAGCAGACGCCCTTTTCCAGGCGACCACACCGCTCAGCACACTGAACGAATGTGTCTACAGGTGGTTCAGTCTGCCCATCCCTTCTTTTTCTTGGCATCTTTGTCAAATTCCTGGCACATGGTCATTCTTGGTCTGTGTTGACAGTGACTAGATGATTCAGAGGTCCTGCGACATAACTACAGATATGGAAACAACTACCAAATAAAGAATCGGAGATAATGGCCTGCTTTTAAATAAACACATGGGAAGGCAGCTATGAATTATTCACTAGGATTGTGATTTATAGCTTAAGATTCTTTAGTGTGTAAGAAATGTTTTATGATATTTAATGTGCTCAGGAATGTAATTATATTTGGGTGGCTCAAAACACAAATAATTTTGAAATCCCAAGAAGGTGATATTTAAGAGGCATCCTTCCAAACAATTCTGAGCATATGCTCAATGGATTAACATCTGGGTACCAACAATAGCCATTCTTTGCACTAACCTAGAGAAAGACCTTTATGGGGATAAAAAAGTTGGTATAAGGTTACTCATTCATGCCCAAATTGAAGGCAGATGGGAATTCCAATGCACAAAAGCATTAAAATAGTACACTAAGCAACCATCATATCATTTTTTCAAACATTCATCTCATTTATTATGTGAAAAAATGAAGAGGAGAGTGCAGTTCTGAGGTCAGTGTGAGAACTGAATTTGTCCTTGATATGACCTTCCTATGATAACCTAAGTCTATCTTTAAACAGACCTCACTGTACATTACATGTATTATCTCATGTAAAGTTTTGTTTCTCTGCAGCAGCCTAAGAAATTCATGCAAGGGACTTCCCTGGTGGTTTAATGGTTAGGGCTCTGTGCTTCCACTGCAGTGGGTGTGGGTTCAATCCCTGGTCGGGGAACTAAGACCCCTCAAGCCTCACAGCACGGGCAAAAAACCCCCAAAACCAAGCCAAACCAAACCAAAACTAAAAACAAACAAAAAAACCAACAAAAATTCATCCAAGATAATGTCTTGATGTTTCAGCCTGTCAAATGCTGCTTCCTGCTAGTATGTGATGGTAGTCAACACTGCAGATGCCAACTTGGACCAGACACGGACCTCTGAACAACACTAAGAAGGTCATGGAATCTGTGGTCGCCGGGGGTTGTGGGGGGGGACTGCTTAATGGGTAGGGGGTTTCACTTTGGAGCGATGGAAACGTTTTAGAACTAGATAGAGGTGTTGGTTGCATAAATAATTGTCAATGTACTAAATGCCACTGAATTGTTTACTTTAAAATGGTGGATTTTAGGGAATTCCTTTATGGCCTAGTGGTTAGGATTCAGAGCTTTCACTGCGGGGGCCCGGGTTTGATCCCTGGTCAGGGACCATCCTACATGCCACGAGGTGCGGCCAAAATACAACAACAGCAATAAAATAAAATAAAATAAAATAATTTAAAAAAAACAAAATGGAGGATTTTATGTTACGTGAATTTCACAATACATCATTTAAAAAAAATCTCAAAGAAGACAACCCCACAGAATCTGAGGAGCGTTATGGAAACAACCCACAAAAAATTAGGATGTGAAGGCACTGTTATGGAAGACAGGGCACGGGGCCAAGTCCTGAAGGATGGGCACGGTTTCTAGGGGCAAAGCCCAGGGGCAGCAAGTGCTGGTGTGTTGGTCTACCACCTCCATCCATGCTGAACTACTTGAGTGTAAGGTCCACGTCCTATAGACCTTTGTGTTCCTGGTGCCTCCTTTGTGTCTGGGAAAGAACTTGTGCTCAGTAAACATTGTCAAATGAGAAGATAAACGAATCCCAAGGGGGTAGACAAAGGACTAGGGGAAAGATCTGGGAATGATGCAGTGTGCACTTAGGGACAGGAGAAGGCTGCTTGGCTACAAGTCTTCCTGTTGAAACAGGGAGAAATGAGGCTCAGTAGCGTATTTGCTGAATAAGTCGTGCAGGGCACCAGGTGATGAGCCTTACGGACCCGCAGACACAAGAGACCCAGGATCACCCAGGAGAAATGGGGCAATTTGCAGCAGCACCGTCAGGGGCATAAGTGCATGATGAAGGAAATAAAACATCTGGGGAACCAGGGGGGGCTCTGGAAATCGTGCTTACCTTCCACCTCACAGCCCAGCAGCTCCAGCCGTAGCCCTAGTCCGCCGTGAGTGGCTCTCTCGGGGTAGATCCTGACGAACCGCGTGGAAAGGGGTGGAAATGTCCGTAGCTCAGGTGTATCATAGTTGTTGTTGCCTTCAAAAGACTGTGAAGTATGAAGAACACCAGGTATTAACAAAACCTCCCTTTCAGCAGAAAAGTCCTTCCTTTAGGACTCTTAGCAGGCCAGAGAAATGGGCCTCATTCTACTACTTCGTAAACGGCTGACATTCCTTTCCTAAATGAGAAGGGAAAAAACAATTAAACCTTCTCTAAGAAGTGACAGATGTCGTTTCTTAGAAACTCTGGAGGATACACTGAGGCTAGACCAGAAGCTGAGGATTTAATGAGACACATTTTTAAATGACAGTCTGATGTGCCTGGGAAAAGTGACACTTTTACCACTTCCTTGAAGTGGAGGAAGAAAACTCAGGAAGGGAGCCTGCCATTTTTCAAATCTTGTAACAGTCACCACATTTCCAGTAACGACTCCTGTCACATTCTCTTCAATGAATGGGTCCTGGTTTTGCTAAAACTCCGTCCTCTAGAAGAGCAAGGAATTCTATTCCTGGAGGAGGAGACAGTAAATTTCACGTACTTCAAGTGCTCTGTAACCAAGAACTTGGGTCATTCCAATCCACTGGAACTGCTGTTGACTTAAGCAGCACCACCAGCTGGAGGCATTTGTAGATAAAAGACTTTCTCATCTCAGGAAAGTGACAGGGTCCCGACCGCTAAGCTATGTTCCGATGTCTGGTTGCACTGCAATGAGTTGGCACCTCCTGGTGAAGCGCATTCCTAACTCGGCATCACTGTGACACGTTCAGGAGCCCGGCCGTTATTGCCCTGCTGCCACTGGATTATTCTGTTTTCCTTTTTACAGTGACAGGAAGGTCAAAATCCTTGAGTGGAGTCATAAGAAAATAGAGCAATGACTAGGCTTGTTTTCTTTTTGAAGAAATGGATAAGCCTCTCTGTATCCTCTTCTCCCAACATCATTCCTAACTCTGTCCAGAATGGGAAGAGGGGAGGGGATTAGAAAAAATCAAACTGCCTTATCACTGGGAGTGTCCTTTTATATATCAAGCATCATGTGATGTTTACTCGTGCAAGGCATTGTTCCATGTGCTTAAAATGTACTCACTCAATTAATCCTCAAGATAACTCCAAGAGGTAGGTTCTATTACTGCCCTCCTTTTACAGGCAAGGCACAGAGAGGTCAAGTAATTTGCCCATGACCTTGGGATTCAGACCTACCAGTCTTATCTGGCGCCCTTCACCACGCTGCCCTTAGAAACAATCCAGTCTGATTTCCTCATTTTAATAGACGACAACACTGAAGTCTAGGACACTGAGGTCTATTCCCATGGCCACACATTCAGTTTCATTGCTTTTTCTTTAAATGGATTGTGATTTGGGCTTCCAAATCTGGTAGATCATATTGGGTGGGTGGCCATATCCGTCAGGAGTGGGAACCCTGCCCAATACCTGGGTCAAGACATCACAAACCAGCCAAAGATGCCATCATTCGGTGGTGGAAATATCTTGGCCAAATGGGTGACACAAGTAAGAGAAGATAGATTGGGAAGGTTGTGACATAACTAGAGGTTTTTTCTGAGTTCTAGAAGTAAATTAATTGACCTCTTCCAACTCAGAAAATCCTCCAAGAATCTAGAAGTACAGGGCTAATACAGACCCACCTCTCTCAATTAAAGTTTCCTTTTATCATTTTCAAGAGTAAATTCACTACCGGGGGCCTCTGCATTCTTGATAGAACTGCAGTTGCTGCCATTAATTGAGAATCTGACGTATAACGTCAGGCCCAATTAAGTATTCTCAGTAAGATACTAATTATAGTAAAAATAGTATTACTACACATGCAAGTTCTGTGTACGTTAACATAGCTCCAACATTCTTAGGAGAAAAGCACTTATATCTACGGAGTCCCAGGCTTTTCTCCTACTTTTACCTTGAGCAAAGAATTAGCACAATGTATTGTCAGTGATGAACTGGGCAGAATATTAGCAAGGAAGGGCCATATGGAATTGGGCTAAGTTTGCTAACATAGGATTATTTACAAAATGTCTTTGTGTCTTTTCACTAATCATGCTTTAGAAGAAGAGGGCTTGGAGCATTTAGATCTATTTGCCCCTGAAAAGTCTAGTCGATTCAAAGACTCTGAGGTACCTTGTCCGTCATGCACTATTTAAGGGTAGGAAGTAAGGCGACGGCATAGAGGATTTTAAATCCATCAAAGTGCTGTTTTAGATCACACAACTGTGTGCTCCCTTTACCGTATGTAAAAGGTACTTGGCATCCTAAGCAGGTAATCTTCATTTGCAAGTTTAAATATAGTATGTTTTAACTATCTTTGTGAAATTTAGAAATAAATACTGCTCCTAAATGGAAGGTTTAACCAGTTTCCTTTTTCATCTTGAAGATTTTATTCCAGGGGAAGGACATGTTAGGAATCAGAGATTAGATGCCATGTAAACAATTTAGAAACTTTTATGGTTTAAATACATAAGAACATGATAATGATGGATGAAATATTTTAGGAAAAAATCTAACACATTCAACCAATCTTGAATGGAGTTTTTTGTTAAAATTGAAAGCTGTGTGCTGGCTTCTTGTGAATGCTATATGCGATGTCCTACAAAGGGAGTGATAGCTTTAGACTTGATTGCAGATGAGTGGATTAGATACTAATGGCCAGGAAGCATAAGACGCATCCCATCCAAAGCCTATGGCAATTTGTTTTCTTTCCCTCTTAGAACCCGAATGTTGAAGAACGTGTCACAACAGCTCACACTGCCATGCGACAGCGGCTCCGGGAAGTTGTTGATTTGCAGCATATTCACACTTGGTGCTAAAGCCACAGGGCTCACAACTCCTCAGAAAAGATCAGCTCTTAGGGGAACTCCAGTTTCTGATGTTTATTTTACTTTTTCTTCTACCAAAACAAAAGGGGTAGACATAAAAGGGGAAAATGAAACGGACACAAGCAAGAAAGTAGCTGCACATAGATTAAAAAAAAAAAAAAACAACACTGGAAATGTTTTAGAAACCACAAGTTAACTGGGGATGAAATGGGAGAGGAATTCTTACATTTCCGACAGCATCATCCCTCTTGGTGGTCTGCCCACTGGTGCGGAGTGCAGCCGTAGGGACAGTCTCGGCAGAGCCTCCACATCTGGGCCGAGTGGGAGCTGGCTGCGTGGCCCGGCTTTGTTTACTGCCTGCAAAGCCTTTGGCCCCAGTGACTGTATGAAGCCATATTCCCACACTACCATTCTTTCCAACGAGCTAAAATCTTTTCATAAAAGGAGTAGGTCCTTGGCAAAGCAGGGACAGAAAGACTGCGACCGAAAGGCCAGTTGTGCTAGGGGTGAGAAGTATCTTCAGTTGAATACAGAACCCACATATAGTTCTGCCTGCAGAACTGAACTTCTGGGGGCTCTTCCTTATTTTAATCTGAAATCAGTTTCCAGGCCATGCAGCATACTCGGGGCGTCCTTTCCTAGTTGGTGTTCTGTGCTCAGGAAATGCACATATATTTAACCAAGAGCCTTAGAAAAACATAATCACTAAAGAATACCTGTTTCGTTAAAAAAAAAAATTATGCCACGTGTTCTGGTGAAGGTTGGAAGATTTCTTTTTCACTAGATCCTCAAGGGCCAACTGCTTTTTGAAAGGTTCCAATGTATAAGAAATAGACATAAGCGTTATTCATGATAGCCAAGAGTCAGAAGCAGTGAAAGTGTCCGTCAGTGGATGGATAGATACCCAACATGTGGTCTGTACATACGATAAAATATTATTCAGCTTTAAAAAGGAATGAAATTCGGACCCAGGTTACGACATGGATGAACCTTGAGGACATCATCCCAAGTAAAATAAGGCTATATGTTGTCTGATTCCACTTATATGAGGCTCCCGGAGTAGTCAAATGCATAGAAACCGAAAGTGGAATGGTGGTTGTCAGGGGCTGGGGGAGAGGGGGTGAAAATTATTGTTTAATGGGGGCGGAGTTTGTTTTGCGAGATGAGGAAGTCCTGGAGATGGGCTTGCATACCAGCGTGAATGTACTTAACCCTACTGAACTGTATACACTTAAAAAGGTTAAGATGGCAAATCTTCTGTTATGTGTATTTCAGCACATTTATGAAACTTTTGAAAATTGTAAAGCACTATAGAATTTAAACTCTTTCATTCAATAAAAAAAATAAAAATTTAAAAAAATTTAAAAATACACTTAAGGGATGTGTGAGAGAAGGGGGCTGGGGGCGGGTGCTCACGGAGAGATTATAGAGTCTGCAGAGAGATTCTGAATTCCTACCGCAGTGGCCCCCTGGACCCACCCTCACGACCTCCCGGTCCCCTGAGCCACCTGCTGTTCCCTACGGGAGAGAAAGGTGACCGGCGACGCGATTCTCAGCCGTGGAATTCCTGTCTCCCCTGGAATCTTAACTGTCTCCATCACTCGCCCCCGCAGATCCCACGGCTTTCAGGAAATGAGAAGCAGCGCTTCCGCAGGAAGAGGCCGTGGTCCTTGGTTCCAGTCAAGGCCGTGAGGGAGGGGCCCCTCCCGGCGCCGCCCCCGCCTCCCGGCACCGCCCAACCTCCCGGCGCCGCCCCCGCCTCCCGGCGCCGCCCGGGCCTCACCTTGGCCTTGCGCTTGCTGTCGTCCATGACCATCTTCCAGTCCGAGCCGTTGTTGCTGTACCCGATCTTGAATTTCCTCATGAACACCTTGTTCTCCCGGTGCTTGCCCCCCTGAATGATGACGCCCCGCACGATCTTCTCCTCCGCCAGGTCCACCTGCAGCCACTCGTTCACGTACGGGTGCGGGGCGGGCGGCAGTGCCCAGCCCGAGCGGCTGGTCACCAGGCGGATATTTTCAGGCATCCAGTTCCTGTCCGCTTGGTTGGATGCTGTGATCTGGGAGTCGGAAATAAGTCCGGACACCATACCCAACATTCCAGAGCAAGGATAATCTAGAGAGGGGAACGGAATAGGCGATGTAAAATGATTTTCTAAAAGTCTCCATGCTTAGAAAGAGAATCCAACATATTGAATAAAAACATGGTCTGTACGCATTCATGTACATTTGCAAATGTCTGGATCATCTGACGTTAAACCAGAGCTTCCCCGCTCCTCTTTCTGCACTCCCTGCCCTGCACTCACAGTCCGGTAAAGAAAATCTTCGATAAGAACATTCATTTCTTCCCTTTTTGAGTTCTTCCAAGTTTAAGGTCAAAGAATTGACATTCGGTCCCTTTGGTATCCGGAAGTTATCCCTAGATCAAGTACAGGTCCTGCCCAATGGAGGTTCAGTTTATGCGGGGCTGGAGATGTGTAAACCAATAATTCCAACAGCAGGAAAGTTGCCAAAACAAAAGCAAAAAGAAGATGATGAGGAGGTGAAGAGAAAGAAAGTGCTGGGCTCAGCTTGAAGAGGTAGGAGGGCCCCCTGCCGGGGGTGGGGGAACCTTTGGACTGAGCGTTGAAGGAGGGGCCCATCCTCCCCCCAGGTGTCCTCCCCACCCCTGTTTCTAACTGCACGAGAACTCTGCACGATCCCACTGTCAACTCAGATGTCCCAAGTCCAAACAGAAATAGTCCTTTCCCCTCGACACCAAATCCCTTTATCCAACTCTGCACTTTAATGAGTGGAATCACCACCAATCAGCTAGCTCCTGCCTAGTCATCTTGTCTTTCCGTTTTCCATTTTCCATTCCTGTTCTGCTACCAAATCCTGTCATATTTTTGTTAAAAAAAAAAAGTCTTGCGATCTTCATTTCTTCTGGCATCGTCTTGATGCCATGGCTACATGCCAAGTGGTCCCCTGACTACCCTCTCAAACCCCAGTTTTGAATCAACAATACCCACGTCGCTTTTCATAGTTTCTTTTTTTTTTGCGATGTCACTCTTATGTTCAAAAATCTTCCATTGCTAAGGAAAATAAGCCAGACACAAAAGGACACATACTGCATGATTCCACTGATATGAGGTACCTAGAAGAGTCAAATTCATAAGGACATAAAGTAGAATGGTGGGTTCCAGAAGCTGGGGGGAGGGGAGTGCAGAGTTAGTGTTTCATGGGTATAGAGTTTCAGTTTGGGATAATGAAAAGTTCTGAAGATGGATTGTGGTGATGGTTACACAATAATGTGATTACTGAAGCAACTAAACTGTATCCTTAAAAATGGTTAGAATGGTAAACTATGTTATGTACATTTGCCCACAATAAAAAAAAGAGAGAGATCTTTGAAAAATTTCCATGGCTCTCCATTATTTATGGGACACTATAAAAAGTCTTGATCTGGTTTTTCAACACCCTCATTCTGGCTTCATCCTAGGTATCTAATTTTATTTCCTATTACTGACAGTAATCCATTTTCTTCCCACATACCATAGAGAGAATTCTCATCATTGCCTTTGTTCAAAATGTTCCTGCTGCCCCCTCATCCTCCTGTTGACAGAGGTGAGTTCTGCCCAGACTTTCAAACCCAGCTTA
This sequence comes from Balaenoptera borealis, assembly GCF_965194805.1. Classification (NCBI taxonomy): domain Eukaryota; kingdom Metazoa; phylum Chordata; class Mammalia; order Artiodactyla; family Balaenopteridae; genus Balaenoptera; species Balaenoptera borealis. The sequence continues at coordinate 168,138,867 of NC_138866.1, read as the reverse complement.
AGGCTCTTCCTGAAAACTTCTCAAATGACCCTATCCTTTATCCTGAACCCTCCCTTCTCAGAAATATGACTACCATACAGGAAGCAGCACAGAGTTTAGCATTAAGCCGTTCTCTCCATGTTTTAAGATTGGGAGTCCTGTGTCCAGAACCAGACTAGAAACTCCTCAAAGGCAATGAATGGCATCATAGATCTTTCTATATCTTCTACAGCAGCCCAAGGAGCTTCTGAGCAGGAGAGTACCCATCACTGATTAATTGATTGGTGGGTTAATAACAAAATGTTCAACATTTCAATTATTCTCTTTTCAAAATTGTACATCTCCATTGAGGACATGCCAGGAAGGAGAATCTGTTTTTCTCTGAAACAACTCCATTCTGCATAAATCAAAATTCAGCCTAAAATGTAACCAATCGTGAGAGGCATGTTTCTAATGCAATTAGGCTGTGTCCGTGTTACCAGCTGACCCTTAAGAACGAATTACTCAGATACTTTCCACCTGAGTTGTGCAGTTCAGATCATGCCATTTCTTTACTCAAAAATTCGGTGCCTGCTAACCTACAAATTATGCACGTACTTTCAACCCAGTGTGCCAGGTCTTCCATACCATGGCCTTGCAAGGCCCCTACTCAATGAAGGCTCCCTCACCTCGGTGGTGGTAGTAGTTGGGGGCTTTCTATCATTCTGTTCCCTCCACTAAAGAATTCCCCATCATTTTGTCCTTCCCACTATCTTAAAATCTTGACCTGTTTTCAAATTTTACCTTATATATTCAATTTTTCTGTTCTCTCCAACTAGACATGGTTTTCCTTTTCTGGGACTCTTCCTAGCTCTCCACTTGCATGTCTCATATATACTGGCCATATTCAGTTCTTTGGGTTGCTACTTGCCTCCGCAGGTTTTAAGTTCTTTGAGGGAGTGAAGCAAGTCATATAAAAAACTTTTCTGGGCCTCCCTGGTGGCGCAGTGGTTGAGGATCTGCCTGCCAATGCAGGGGACACGGGTTCGTGCCCTGGTCTGGGAAGATCCCACATGCCGCGGAGCAACTAGGCCCGTGAGCCACAACTACTGAGCCTGCGTGTCTGGAGCCTGTGCTCCGCAACAAGAGAGGCCGCGATAGTGAGAGACCCGCGCACCTCGATGAAGAGTGGCCCCCGCTTGCCGCAACTAGAGAAAGCCCTCGCACAGAAACGAAGACCCAACACAGCCATAAATAAATAAATAAATAAATAAAATTAAAAAAAAAAAAAAAACTTTTCTATGACTCCTTGTGCCCTTTATTCTTGGTATTTGCTCTGCAAATATTTGTTGAATGAATCAGCTTATTAACACAATAAAAGGCAGTTGTCCTTTTCCCCAAGCACCCTTTCCTGTAATTCAGCCGCAGTATTTGCTCCAAGCTGGGATCTGGAAACCAAGAATAAATTCAATGGGGATTATAAAAAGATTGACAAAAACGATTTTACTGAGGGTCTCGGAAATTATAGTGTTAAAAATAGAAGTCACATTTTTGGTCACTGTGGTCACACCTGTCTGATTCAAAACCAGCTTTTGCAAAGAAAATGTTTAGCTGGTAATATGTACCAGATGTTACCATTTGGAGAAAAACACAATTAACTTGAATATTGTAAGGAGGGCAGAACCTTTACCGGAAGAAGGTCCCTTCTCTAGTGCAGAGCTGGCTAGGGCACAGTCCTCGCATCCACAAGCCTCGTGATGCCAGCCCGCATCCTGCCAATACAGCCCTTGTGCAGTCAGAAAAGGGCATTCCTTCTGCAAGTCGGCCTCATCCAAGATCAAGGAAGAGGCACCTTGATTTGCCTTTGACTGAAAACCAGTGACTCGCTTTTAGCCACGGTTAGGAGAAAGGTTCCACTAACAATTCAAGGTTTGCATAAGCTGCTGGGATCTAGCTCTGTTCGTCCGCGGCCTGCTGGCTCAGATGCGCCCTGATTAGCCTGGCTCCATCTCACATCCTTTGGAAATAGTGTCGCCAGATTTAACGAACAAATAATCTAACAAAAACAACGACACAAGAAACAGGCTGCCAAACTAAGTCAGAATTTCAAATAAACAGCAAATAATTTTTTAGTATAAGTTTGTCCCCAATATTGCATGGGAACTAACTTATACTAAAAAGTTATGCATTTATCTGCATCAAATTGAACTAGACATTCTGTATTTCACTTGGCAACCCTGTTTAGAAACCTTAAAACCAATCCTAGATGGGAAGGAGAAATGAGTTCTGTGATGGGGGATTAGGTGGTTCTTTCCTTTTTTTATTGAAATATAGTTGATGTACAACATTACATTAATTTCAGGTATACTACATAGTGATTTGACATCTGCATATATTATGGAACGATCACCATGATAAGTCTAGTAACCATCTGTCCCCGTACAAAGTTTTTATCATATTATTAGCTATATTCCTTATACTGTACATTACGTCACTGTGGCTTATTCATTTTACACCTGGAGGTTTGTACCTCTTAATTTCCTTCACCCTTTTCAACTCCCCACCCCCCCAACTCCTTTCCCCTCTGGCAGTGGTTATTTTCATTGATGTTATTTTCCAGTAAAATCTCTGAACTGAGCTTTAACGTGAAAACAGATATACTGGTAAATCAAATACTCAGTTAACCAGTTTTCAAGGAATGAGGAGGTAATAACTGCATTTGATGGGTGAAGCTGAATGAGCATAATTTAATCTTTCCTCGATGACTCAGAAGGTACCTCTGGATGTTGTAGGGCCTAAGATCATCCTTGCAAACTCTGATCAACACAGGAACATGCTGACCTGTGCAGAAGCCGCAGTTAATTAACTTCTGGTTAACGAAAAAATCAACAGCGTTTGCGGTGTGTTCTCAGACAGCAAGGGCATTTTCACCAATTTGCAGCTTTGCCAAAATGATGAAGCCTGCCTTGTCAAAATAATGAAAATGTTCCTTTGTCAATTACCTACAAAGTAGAATGGTTTGCTCCAATTTTGTTTTCCTTATCTCTCTATATGGTGACCCACCATTGTATACTCTGGTTATTCCAGGATTGCTGTATTTCTAAAAAATAATTTCTGAATGGAAAAATTGGGTTAAAACTTGGGGGCTCTGGAGACTTTGGATTCAAGTGATGTATTCTCATGGTAACTTATAATTCAACAGTTTCTTTTAAAAAAATCCAGATTGAGTTGGGGCTTTCCCACTCAAGCGGAAAGGGTAAAATTTTGCAATCCAGTCACTTGTTTATCATAAGAAATGGAAAAAACTGCAGTTCATTCATTCATTAAAAAAATAAGTGTATTGAGCACATATTTTGTTCCAGGCACACAGGACGCAATGGAAAAGAAGATAAACATGGCTCCTGCTTTCATGCATCTTCCAGACCCCCAGTGAACCTGCAGTCTTGTATTTCTTTCATTGGTCTCCACCGAGGGGACCATGGCCTCTAAAAGATGAAAATTATCTACTCTGGTAATTAAGAAGAAAACACTGATATTGCTGTCTCATTAGGGGCTCTGTTTGCTGGGGCCTATTCTAGGTTCAATTTACTGAGTACCATGAACTGTTTAATTTACTGGGTACCGTTTAGTGAGCACTTACTCTAAGCCAAGCATTATAAAATCCTTTCACTTAAATCTTCATTACAGCTGAATCAAGGAGATAGAGATCTACTGACTGACAAGGAGATGGAGATAAGAGGGACTGAGGGTCTTGTCCATGGTCACTCATGCACTAAATGGATAGCCCAGAGCAAAGCCTGGATATGTCTGCACACCTTCTTTTTGTGTGACGATCGTTATGACACACTGGCCTCTCCAAAAACCTGCTTTGATCAGTTATTTGGCGGTTGTAGCGATCTTACTAGAAAGATCTTACTAGAAAGTGTCTAAAATATATTAGGGGTCATGATTAAGATAGTAGCAGTATGCAGTTTGAAAAAAAATAGTTACTTAAAGTAACTGTAAAATAGAATATGTGTGAAAATATCAAAACATGGTATTTTAGACATCTGTTTAAATAACTAGGTCATTTAACTATTTTTAAAAATCCAGTAAATTATTTGCCTTGTTTACCTGTGAAGACTCATACTCCTAGAATTACCTTTCAGGAAAATCCTTGTGAAAATGAGAAAGAGCAGTTCAGGCTTAAACAAGGATTTTGTTTAATTAAAAGGAGAGCCAGAAATTCACAATTCACACTAACGCATTTGGAGTCTTTATGAAGTTTACTTCTTTTTTTCTGGTACAGTGACGTGAAATTAGGTGGGAGGAATGGACCAGAAATTTCCACCCTGCCCTCAGATGGCCTTGTTTCTATGAATTTATGGATAGTCTCTCACATTTGTAATGCTCTGAAAATGACCTAGAACTTTCATGCAACTGCTGATCAAGAATAAAGCCAAGGTGGGACTCCCCTGGTGGCACAGTGGTTAAGAATCCGCCTGCCAACGCAGGGGACACCTGGTCCACGAAGATCCCACATGCCACGGAGCAACTAAGCCCGTGTGCTACAACTACTGAGCCTGCGTGCCACAACTACTGAAGCCCGTGCACCTAGAGACTGTGCTCCGCAACAAGAGAAGCCACCGCAATGAGAATCCTGCGCACTGCAACGAAGAGTAGCCCCCGCTCGCCGCAGCTAGAGAAAGCCGGCACACAGCAATGAAGACCCAACGCAGCCAAAAATAAATAAATAAATAATAAATTTTAAAAAAAGAATAAAGCCAAGATTATAGCTAACCTTCACTGCCCCTTTTCTCCCTCCAAGCCCCTCTCCACCCAATTCCTGCCTCCAAGGACTTTAACTTTCTAAATGCTTAGATCCTAAAACAATAAACAAGTCTGTCTCTAGGATGGAAATAAATAAAATTTGGGGAAGAAATCAAAAGTCAGTTTTCACTTTCCAAAACGAACTGTACTGTAAACAAATGTATATATTTTTTCTCCTTCATTAGCTCTTCCTCAAATTGCTTGTAATTTCATGGAAAACTGCCCAGGTGATTTTTTTTTCCTTCAAAAGTCAATAGTTTCCTTCTCTAAAAATAATTATACTTAAGAGGATAAAAATAAAAACAATAGTGTTGGCATTCATGCAATGAGAAGTTAAATGCCCTTAATATGTATACTAACATTATATGAAAGATAGTTAGCAGATTTTTTTTTTTAATAAATTTATTTATTTATTTATTTTTGGCTGCGTTGGGTCTTCGTTGCTGAGTGCGGGCTTTCTCTAGCTGCGGGATGTGGGATCTTCCCGGACCAGGGCTCGAACCCCTGTCCCCTGCATTGGCAGGTGGATTCTTAACCACTGCGCCACCAGGGAAGTCCCAGTTCTCAGATTTTTAAACGTTGTTCACTTTTAATTACTTTTTGGTGAATCAGTTACTGATTCTGTCTTCGAAGTTTTAAGCTTACTATGGAGGTTACACTGTACTTTTTTTTTTAATGAAAAATTTGCAGTGTATTTACTTAAATGGAAAGGAATTCTAACGTGACTGCTACTTACTTCAGAATACAGAGTGGTTGTACAGGAAGATCAATCGACAAGTAAGAGCAGTACTGGTCGCCATAGAAATACAGTGAGACTAACAGGACCTTCTTTTACTCCCCGCTCGGTACCTGCCTATCTTTTTAGCCACTTAATCGCCCAGTACCTCATCTTCACCTCTCAAGTGGATGTAATCCACCTACTTGTTCCAAATTTAACAGAGACTTTTAAAGTCCTTTTAATGTCAGAAGAAACAAACTCAAAAACGAGAAATACTGACAAATTGATTTCTAATATTAGCATATTCATTCAAAAAAAGATAGACATATATTGAGCCAAAACCTAGGAGAAAGTTGTCAGGGCAGTTAAGTGAGTAAAAGGAGAAATTCTGGTAAATTAAACTCCTCCTGAACAGCTACAGCTGATAAGGCCACCTCTAGACTTCAAAATTAAAAAGACAGGTAAGTCAGACAGAGAAAGAGAAATATTGTATGATATCGCTTATATGTATATGCAGGATCTAAAAAGAAATGATACAAATGAACGTATTTAAAAAACAGAAACGGACTCACAGACTTAGAGAATGAACTTATGGTTACAGGGGGGAAGGGTGGAGGGAAGGGAAAGTTAGGGAGTTTGGAATTGACATGTACACGCTGCTATATTTAAAAAGGATAACCAACAAGGACCTACTGTATAGCACAGGGGACTCTCCTCACTGTTAAGTGGCAGGCTGGATGGGAGGGGAGTCTGGGGGAGAATGGATACACATATATGTATGGCTGAGTTGCTTTGGCTGAAACTATCACAACATTGTTAATTGGATATACTCCAATATAAAATAAAAAGTTAAAAAACAAAACAAAAACAAAAACAAATAAGATACAGGGATATAATATACAGCACAGGAATATAACCAATCTTTTGTAATAACTTTAAATGGAGTATAATCTACAAAAATATCAAATCACTATGCTGTACACCTCAAACTAATATAACATTGTAAATCAACTATGTTTCAATTAAAAAATATATATGTAAATTAGAAGAAAAAGTAAAAAGACAAAGCAGGTGAAGAACATTTCACGCAACAGTTATTTACTGTAAATCTACCATGTAGCAGTCAGTGTGCCGAGTACCGAGGAGACAAAGGATGACGGGGAAGGTACCTGCCTTCTTGGAGCTTTACCTGCCTTCCTGGAGCTTGCCATCTAGTGGAAAAGCACCACTTAGTAAATACCCACCACACACCAGGCTGTGTAAATGCTTCGTATCCACTAGCTGATCCATTATCACAACAACCCTGTTTTCCAGGTGAGATAACTAAGGCTTTGAAAGGTCATAAACTGCCCAAAGAAATAAGCCAGTGAGTAGTACAAGTAGGATTTGAACTCACTTTTGTCTAAATCCTAAGTGTATGCTCTTAACTATCAAATGAAAATGACCGACCCCATTTATACCAAATGACTCTTCCTATATTTAAAAGTTTACATAAATCAAACCCAGGTGATCTTCAATCTTACCTGTTATCTTGCAGCCATAGACTTCAAATCTCATAGATATGCCAGTTTCCCAAGTCACAGGTTTGATTCGGACAAATCGAGTTATCAGGGGTTTGGGGAAAACTCCAATCACAACATCTGTGGGGTTGGTGTTTCCCTGAAAGATCTAGATGGAAAAAGGAAGGGCCCTTTAATAGCAGACATTTTGGATTGTCTGAAAACAAATCCAGAAATATGTTTTCTCCAGTGCTTGTCAAATTATTTACAATTTCCTCACTGTTTACCGTGGTTGATGTAGTGTTAATAATTTGTCATGTTATTTTTCCACATAATGGCAATCAGAAAGAATTGCGTCTAATATAGAATGTTGTCCTAATCATCTATTCAATTTTCTGAGAGGATAGAGCCTCCAAAGGTACTATTATAAGGATAGCATTTGTTATAGAATACTATGCTATTATCTAAAAAAGTGGGAAAATTATTAACATTATCAGAAGGACTTACAGAATACTGTAGACAATTCTTGGGAACTCTCACTATTGTACTTTCCCAGGAACCCCCCCAAAGGAGTGCTTTTTGAGTTCAATGTAGGGTCTGGCTTTTTGAAAATTCTAGGTTATATTCAGCACTAGGTCAAGGAGCTTCCTCCCTTTTAACTTCATTTCTTGATGGAAGGTCTTATCCCTGACGTTAATGAAAGACTTTAAAATTTCCAGTTATTGGTAAAATTATGTGTTAGTGGTCAAAATCAAAACTGAGTTATAAATGATATGTAACAGAGAATCAGTTTTCCCAGGGCTTCTGTTTCTAGTTTTAAAAATGAGTCATTTTATTCTAAGAAAGATGAGGCATGTAACTGCAGATGTAATGAGTGCCAGTCACGAACCGGTTTCCCACAAGTGTCTGTTGGAGACACTCAGCCTGGGCATGGCGCCAGGGCAGTGTCCTCCAGTGAGATCTCTGAGGAACGGGGACTGTCTGCCACATGGAACCGTCCGGCACTCGACCAGTCTCAGGTGGGACTGAAAGCCTCCACTCCCCTGGATTTTACTCCAGCTCTGGGTGGGGACAGCCGTGTAAAAGCACCATGTCTCAGTCACAGGCCTTGTATAGCTAGAGCATCCCTGGGCCATCAGAGGTGCAGAGACTCCCACCCACCTTCCCAGATGAGTCCTAGGAGGAGGACCACCGTTCCCCTGGGAGAAGGGGCTTAGGAGAGTCAGCCTGGAGTTCTTACTCCATTTAGCCCATGAGGCCTGCTCCATGGGAGGTGGTCAAATGCTTTAATAAGTCGGCTGTTAGCCGGATCCCTCTCCTGAGACGATTTAATATCGGAATTTATCCCAGCCTGTGACGGCCTTTAGATTTCTGTCTTACTTCAGCAAATCTCTCTCAGAAACAATCTGTGTGGAAGCATTTTTGTGTGACGATGAATAATGGGGACTTGCGTGAAGGAGCAGAGCTTCCCAAACCAGTGTTTCAAGGGCCAGCAGATCCACCTCAGGGAGGGACCACAGTCTGGTTCACCCTGAAGGCATTTTATGTTTGCTGAAAACCAGGTAAGGACACACATGCCACCAACAGAAAGAGGGCTGCTGGAATGTTGGTGGTCGAAGGCCGCTGTTGCTGAGGTACATAGGCCAACTCTCTCTGAGGAAAGCAGGGCAGGGGGTGGTGCCTGAAAGGCCCCAAAGTAGTGAAAGGCAGGTGGGCAACGAGAGCTGGACTCTGGGTGGATGTGGGGATTTCATTCGGGTTCAGTGAAAGGGTGCAGACACATGCCAGGTCTTTGCTGACCCTTTATTCTTTCTGCCTCCTACTCTGGAAGGCCCTCTGTGTGCCAAGGTGACCCAGATCATGGACCGGGAGTGAGCTGTGTGCACATCAGATGCCCCTACTGCCCTCGTGTGCTTCCCACACCCACATCCGGGCCACGCGGACAACCGCGGACCATGGCTGAGAAGCGTGTCTTGGAGAGACAGCGCTCATTGATTAAAGAGACGGCCTGAAAGCTGGGGTCAGCCCTCCCCACTCTCTCCAGGTTCTTCTGTATGTTGGTGTGTCCTTGGCATTAGTGTTTTTTCGTTTGTTTGAAACTAAAGCATGGCTTCAAAAAAACGACTCCAAAACAAGAATAAGTCATGACACTCAGGGTCAGAATTTACTCACTAGATCTCCACCAATGATGACTATGAGGGTTTTTCTTCCCCAGATGGAGGATCTGTTTCACATCCTCTAGGGCTAGACAGCGGCCTTGAGCTGGTCTGTTCACAGAGCAGCTGCATCCCTATGTCTTCGGCCTTCCTGCCTGCCCTAAGGGACAGTGAGGGCTTTGCAGCTAATCAGAGGGTATTTATAGGCCTCTCACTTCACACCCAGGAGGCTTTTCTCAGTTTCAGACCCAGAAGGAGAAAATCAAGGCCAGGGATGCCCCAAATGGAGACAAGGACATGTTAATTGGTCTCTTCCCAAACCCAGGATTCCAGGTTACCTGGATCTTTGCTACTATCCTCACCAATTCTGTGCATTTCACTCGGCCTCCAGGGCAAGCTTTTAATTTTGGGGAAACAGCAAGCACGAGTTCTCCAAAATCTTTTGATTAGTAAATCAGAGCAAGCATAACTTCAAATAAACAGCAGGCTGAGAAAAACATCTCAGTTCCAAATAATTCAGAGCAGAGTGCCCGGGGGGCAGGGCATGGTGTGGCCTCCTCGACAAAAAAGTAGTGAGGAGGTGGCGTGTGGTTCATGGGATCTGAGGAAACACCTTTAGTTCTGTTCATTCGCACAGAAGCAGCCAAACACACTTGTAAATTAGTTTGTGAGCCACAGAGGGTAGATGAAAAGGAGTCTTCTAAAACCAGCCCATTACAGAGAGGAAGAAAGGATCAGTCTAGGAAAGAGAATGAGGAAACACAGGCACAAAGACAAAACAAAACAACTGCAGAGGTTCTAAGAGGACGGTGTTTATCCTGCATAGTCCGTGTCCCCGTGGGAGGTTTAAAGTGATTCTTGAGTTTGACTTAATTTGGCCGGTATTGACTTTTCTTGGAAACATCCATATAATTTCCTTTTGGCTTCTGGATCTGGGAACATGAGACCCCTTGGTCAGATTTAAACCTCTAATTGTACTTTTCATTTTAAATCAATTCGAAAATAAACCAGGCCAGACAGCAAGCTCCCAAACAAACAAGTGAAAATTGATCATCCACTTCAAAGACCGGATTGCTGGAGGAGGTGGAAGGGAAACTTACAACAGGTTTATTTCCTTCTTTTATGGTGATCCAGTCTTCCCCGTTGGAGCTAATGTCTATTCTGTAAGTCTTGACGTAGTATTTCTTCTTGGTTTCCTTTGAAATAGCTCCCTGTGTCCCGACAGCAGTGACAAAGCGCAGAAGGCCCAGGTCTACCTACAAGACAATACCAGCCTTGTCAGTTGCCCATCCTTGTACCTCCGGAATGTGGAGCATCTTTTCCTGTGGGTACCATGGTGTAGTTTTCATCTACCTGGGATCAACAAACCCTAATTCCATCGGCATCAACAACCCCAAGAAAGCCTCCAATATGATAAGACAGCAGCTGCTTTAGGTTAGCAATGGCCAAAAAAGAGACCTTTCTCATCGTTGCCACCAAGATTGCTTGATCCTTGGTACAAAAGAGAAAACTGGGTTCAATATCATGTTACTGTATTTTCTAAGAGATTCACAATACTTTCTAAACAGCACGTTAATAGATGTCATTTTACAAATAGAAAATCAAGACAAACAAGATAAGCTCACATACTGGATACGGAGAGGCCTGGACTAGAACTTGGGTCTAACATGATCCCACTTCCCATCACTCTGCAGCATCCTACCTCCTTCCAAACAGAATGTGGATCAGAGCGATCCTGACTCTGAAAGCACTTGTGTGTACTGCGGGTTGAGAAATGGGCCATAGATTTATAATCTGGAATGGAGTCGAGAGAAGGAGGGCAAAGTTAGGATTTCTGATCCATCTAAATTTCTTCCTTTTCTGTATCTCTCCTTGTAGTTCAGCTTGAGAGGCAGGAGGATTCCCAGGCATCAATCTGGGAAGGAACGATGCCTCTGTGGGACAACAGCTAGGACTTAACAAGCTTCCACTGGTGAGTTTCCAGGGGAGATGTTCCTCAGCACAGTGGCCTTACCTTCATCCCTCACTGGACTTTCTCACACCCCTGACGGCTGGGCCACCTGGAGGGCACCACAGTAGTGATGACCAGAGGGTGACCAAAGCCCGAGGTCCCTGATTGCATCCCAGAGGTCTGCAGTGGCTTGAGTTGTTCCCATGGCCCTGTGATGTGAATGGGAAGGGCAGAGATCAGGCCCTCAAGGTTCCAGTACCGGCTCTGCCTTGAGCTTGCTCTATAGGGCCTCAGACAAGTCACTTCATCTTTAGGCTTCTAGTTCTTCATTTGTAAAATGAACGAGTTGCACCAGATAACCCGGAAGACCCCTTCCCTCTCTGACTTCCTAGGACTCCATGCTTTCAGAAAAGTAAAACAGGTATTTTTTCTTTAACTTTCCTTATTTCCATTGTTAATAACCAAGAATCATCTTAAAACAAAAATCATTACCAGTTTCTCTATATTAGAAATATTTTCCTTTTATGAATACATTTGATTATTCCTATAAAATTGGTTTCTTCTACTATGCCTTCTATTTATTGGATTTCTGTATAATACAGAGATTTTAAAGAAATGAAGCACAAATATTTGGCAAATATTTTGTAAAGGACACAAAAAGAAATTGCACGTTACAACTGGTTAACAGTAACAAGATATTTCAACTGTATATTATATTCACTAGTAAGAGGCTGTTTTCCCTGAAAACGGCGACAAAAGCCAAAAAACAAAACCCCCCAAAACCCCTAAGCACACCACCGCCCCCCCCAACCACACCACCGCCCCCCCCAACCACAACTTCTGAATCCTGCTTTCCAGTTGCTACACGACAACCCAATTTTCTGAAAACTATATTTCAATTAACCCTCTAGTGCCCATGGGTCATGAACAGCTAAAGAATTTCCATTTTATGTACAGCCTGCCTTGTGAAGAACGGCTATTGTCTTCCACAAATTGCTTTTTCCTGAAGGCCCTTGGGGTAGTTAAATCAACAGGTTGCCAGTTCCTTCGAAACTGAACCAAGACTTACATCCAGGAAAAACAGCAATGTCCCTGCCACAGAGAAGCCGACTTGAACTTAACACAATTCAACAATAGGAGATTTCATCTAGAAAGGAAGGGGATACCATTCAATGTAAAACAATCTTTATTTCATTTTCCTGATTTTTAAGATATAAAGTCCAGGCTCTAAATGCTTTCACCAGATTTAAAAGAAAAAGGAGCAAGCCTTTAATAGCAATAAATATTTTAAGATAATAACAGTGGATGTTCTAAATCTTAATTTAACAACTAAGTATTTATCCAACATATTTTATCAAGTGCCTATACTTGTTAACTGGAATTTGCATTTTTTCCAGAAGTGAATACTAGTACTTCGTATGAATTTGTGTACAAATTTCAAAAAACGGAGGCAGTCCACGTTTACCAGATTTAGCCAACAAAAATGCAAGATATTCAGTTAAATATGAATTTCAGATAAACAACAAATGTTTTTAGTATAAATATGTCCCATGCAATATTTGGGACATACTAACAACAGGTTCATTGCTTACTTGAAATTCAAATTTAACTGGGTGTTCTTTTCTGGATGTTATCTGGCAAGCCCAAACCTAACTCTATTCTGGACAAATAACCAGATGATTTCAGGTTGCTGCAAAAACTCTCTGATTTCCTAATGCTGCAACTTGAAAGTTAATGGGTACTCTAGACATGGCTGCACGGAACTTTTTCAACTGTTTTCAGATGCTCTCAGACACTTAGTGCTTTGCCGACTGTCCACTGAGTCATGCCCTCATGCCTAATACCGGATCCACTTTCAACCTGAAGGGCCCTTAAAACCTTGACATCCAAGGGAGCGTGAAGTAGAGCTGTGCAAATAAACTCTTCCTGTCAAACCTGCAAATGGCTCTTCAGTTTGGAAATGCTTAAATTCCCATGAGTGTCTATGCAGCTTAGGTTGATTGGAAATAACTCTAGAACTTCATTCCCTGGCTGTCCTTTTCCTATTTTTAAAATTTTGTTCTCAGGGTAAGATTTAGTTATTAGGTAAGAAAGAAGTTAACTGGTGGTCAACTAGAAGAATCCTAGACACTAGAAACAACTGACTTGAAAGGAAGGAGCCATTGACTGAAATTACCGGGTGCCCAACACATGAAACGACCAAAGTCCCAGACTGAAAGTCCCCAAAGCATACGTATGAATGACTCATAAAGAAGAAAAAGATATTTTCTTTTCTCAACAGCAATGAAATGCATTCACAACCTCCCCTTGTACTTGCATAAGGTTTCCTGTTGTGCTTTAAAACTCTGCAGATTCTCTTGCTCACTGTGCTGGGATACTTGAAATTTCATTTCATTTTTCTTCCTAACATTATTACCACTGTTTAGAAAGGATGAATGACAACCTCACCAAATGATTAGGACTGGGACTTGAATGATTGCAATTAAAACTGAATGGTACCCAGAACTCTACCAAGACACAGACCAGCACTGTGGAGACGCTCACTGGCAATACCACGCAGGTTCTTTCAAGTCCTTTCTCCCTGGTGACCTTTGTGGAATGCCCTAACAGAGACCCTCAGCGCCTGAGAGAGTTTGGGAGGAGATAGACAACTCTCAGCCTCAGAAGCACAACTGCTCACACCACAGGTATCTGTCAGGAGACCCAGAGGGACTTAACACCTGGGTGTTTATACCTTTCTCAGGGCTGAAGCCATCTCTGCTAATCATGACACTGGCCTCGATCTACCTGCTGTTTTAGTCTCACCTGCTGCATCTACCTCCCTCCAACCGTATCTTCCAGCCACATAAAGTATTTATTCTTCCTAACACAAGATATGCCTTTTCTGTCTTTGTGCCTTCACATGTAAAGTTTTGTCAACTTAAAAGAACATTTTCCTCTTTTTTTTGACTGCAAATGACTATTTCCTCTTTTTGGTCTGATGGGCAGAATAAGGCACTTCTAACTCCAAGATGTTTAGTGCAAAGCTCAGGTCTCCATCTGTCAATTCATCATATTGTCTTTTTCCTCTACTTCCATCCAGACTTTTATGATTTCTTTTAAGGAATATCTGCTTTTCTATATAGAAAAGTGATAGATGTCTATTGAAAATTCATAAGATGCAGAAGAGATTAAAGGAGAAATTAAAATCTTCATAAGACCACCAATAGGAAATAACGGCTGATAATAGCCTTCCAGAGTTTTATTTCCTTACGCAAAATATATGTAACCATCTTGTGTATATTTTGTTATTGTAAAAATGAGGTCATATTACCTCTATGTTTGATAACCTGCTTTTCGTTTAGTTGTATGGATGTATTTTCACGCCAAAAGTATTTTTCTACATCAATTTCCATGGCTGAATGGTATTCTATGGCCTGACTGTAGCGTCATCTATTTAATCAGTCGGCCGCCTGTGAACACTTCTACTCACCTTGATTGACATTCATCCAGTGGACACTTAGTACTGGGTTTCCACTAAGTTCTGTATTAAGTGGTGAGGATACAAAGAGCAGCAATGGGAGACACAAACACAAGATTACAGGATGGGGCAATGCACGGAGGAAGGAGAGGTAGGGGGATTGGACACATCTCACAGCTGACTTTGATGTCTAAGACACCTACTGAAAGATGCACAGTAGGAGCTCACAAGTGGATAAAATGGGAAAGGATGTTCTAGGGAGAAGGAGGAACAGGAAGGGCAGAGGCAACGGGGAGGAAATGAATGAATGAAATAACATCACTAGACAACCTACCATGTTTCCCTCACCGCTATAGACACTATTTGTCAAGAAATGGATTGATCTCTAAAGAGTGCTGTGTTCTGCTCATTCGGAAGCAAAATAATCAGTTGTCATGAACACCATTCAAAATCTGGCCATCCTTTTGGTGGGTTAGCTTTTTGAATTCTGATAAGCTCTCACCAACCTCACATCCAGTAGACAAGATTGGAGACCCAAGACAGGCAGCTGGAGAGACAAAGACACAATCCCGAGCAGTTCTACATAATGGCAGCCCTCTGTGTTTTGGAGGGTTCATCATCCTAAACAATATTTCCCTTCTTCTCTTAAAAATTCAGACACACAATAACCGTAATTAAGTAACCTGCTTTCCCTAAATCCAATCAGCTCTGCTCCCGTCAGTATTTTCTTATTTTGAAAGAATGTCATTCATTATTTCACAGCTGCTTTATTTTTAATTGGAAGATGGGTGTGATTTCACATCTGAGTTTGATGTACTTTCTGTTTAACATTAAGGGTGATGGTGAGGGGGTGGGAGGATGGGAGGGGGAAGCACAGAGCTGAACGTCAATTGCATTCACTGAAACTGTGGAACGTTTCACTCCATGTGTGTGACAAACATAAACATCTGGTACTTATCTGATGGTCTGTAGGCAATTTGACGGAAGTTTACCAAACTCCTTTTGAGTTCGAGTGGCCACTCTGAGTTAGCTTATCACTGTTAGCAGAAGTGACCCCATACGACATCCTGTTTCCAATATAAATATAAAAGCCTAACACTGCTGGTAGAATGTCTACCTACATCTTATCTTCACTGTGCTCCCCACACAAAGAGAAGACATAGCTAGACATCAGGCACAGAGGAGGAAAGCGGAACTTTCATCCCGGGTGGGGAGAGGCACACCAGTAGAAGAAAACAGCTGTCCTCATCCCCTTCTGGGGGGCAGGGGATGGTGTCCTACAGCTCCTGTGGGGTAAACCGTCCACCTCCAACTCCCTCTTCGTTGTAAGATGTCTACAGGTATTAACCCACATGCACTTTATGACCATGGCATTGTCTTAGTAATGACAGGAAACACAATCCCCAGATAAACAGAAGCCAGGAGAGATACACATTTTACTGGGAATCACTTGAGGACAAAGGGCACATTTAAGCATCGTGCAGTAAATCATGAAGCAAACCTCTGCAAACTGCTGGTTAAATACCAGCATGCAGCCTCCCAGCCATGAAAGAGATATCATCGCTTCCTATAATAATACATAACCAGCTATTGGTAACGTCGTAATGTGGAAAGCCTCATTTCTAAAATGAAAAATCTGTCTTGCTCAATAAAATACTGTCCGTTGAGCGACCATTGGCAAGGGAGTGTTTCCCGGCTTTTAACATTCCCAAGACAGGTCAGTACAAGAGCCTGAAAAAATAAAGGACAAAGAACTGGAGTCTGATTAAAAACAGGAAAAATACTTTCTTGGGGGGGAGGTGGAGTGTGTCGGATTCTTTTTAGAGCATCTCTGATGACTCAAAGAGCTGTTTAATTCATCACTAGACACTACAAGCTAAAGAAAATATTTTTAAGCAATTGTCTCATTTCCTTAGATAACACACGTGCTTTCTGATAATGCCTAAGCATCTGAACATCAGTGCTGTTCCAGGATCTGGGGGCTTAATTCACAGCACCTGATCATCATGTTCCTTGACTTAGGATCTTGGACTTTTTATAGTTGCCAGTAGGAATACAACCATTTTATAGTTGGTGACATAATTATCTCTTTATGTATTTTTCATGATTACTGTATTACATAGAAAAAACACTGATGGCTAAAATTACTATTATATATAGAAAATTCATAAGGCAACCCCTATGTGTCAGGCATTTTATTAAGGGCTAAATTTATATACATTATCTCTTCAACTCTTAACAATCATACAAGGAAGGTTTTGTGGACAAAGCAACTGAGGAACAAAGTGATGTGTGAACCTTGCTCAGAGTCACGTAACTTGTCAGTGATTAAGCCAGGACTTACCCCAGATCAGACTGGTGGCCCATGTACACGCCACTACACCCATGCTCTTCCTCAATTCCTATCTTAAAAAGCACAATTATCAAAAGGTAATTTAGAATTTCTTAGTGAACAAAAATTAAATCTTATAGTTATTCTTTCTGGAAATTACATATTTGTATAATTATCGAGAATATGAAACCATTTATGATTACTTTGACTCCGTTTAACGTTTACATTGACTACTGGAAAGCCAAATTTTGCAAATGACTCATTCATGCTGTTGAAAAACAAGACAGTGGTGACAGATCATTTTTAGCAAAAGATAATGAGAAAACATTTAAAAATTCTGGTAAAGAATACAAATAGCCAAGAGCAAGACAAGTGCAGTGCAGGAAGAACCTCACCAATTTTCTTTTCTCATCTTAATTGCTTGAATTAATTTTTTTTTTTTCCATAAAGGAAAGCATTTTCCTGGGTAGAAGCAAACTACTGGTTGCAACAAAGCCTGTGCTGATAGTAAAACAATCCCAAGTGAATGAACAGATGAATTTTCCTTTCTGAAGACTTGAGTCAACCAGCTAGAATAACACTAGATAAGACTGTGCAGCCCAGATGCAGCACAAAGCCTGGCTTCCCTGATGCCACTGTACTTCGTGCAAAAGAACAACAAGGAAAGCACAAGACAAATGAAGTCCTCAAACAAGGGCTGACCTCTGTCTCCTTTGGCTGATAAAGGAGATTATGCTGTGGGGCTCCACTGCCTTTGGGTGTTGGCATATCCTTTCATTCTCACATTAATTTTTTTGGCATAAACCAGAAGCAACAAATTAAAGAAGAAATATTTAATTCTGATATGTTCTTGGAACTGGAGTGCCATGTGGTTCTCTCTGAAGAGTAAGATCTCTCGTAGTTGTCAGAACGGGCAAGTGGCATCGGCAGGAGGAAAGGAAACGGACTCCGTACTGCGGGTTAACACCAGCATCTCAACTAGAGACATTTCCAGAAGCCAGCTACCCAAATCACCCCCACGTGGAAACCACGAAGATGGAGCGTGAAGAGGAGGACGCGGCTCTGGGAGGAGAGCGCGGCGGGGCCACATCTCCTGAGGGTGTCTGATGCAGCATTTCAAAGACCTTTGAGAGCAGGGCAACAGGACTGTGACACCCACCGGCAAATGCTCAGCTTCACTGATGACATCAATTTAAGACAAATATGGGAGGAGTCTTCACATATTCCATGCAAAATCTGAGGGTTTCTTTTTCCCTTCTGTATTTTCTAGAACAGATATAATTGTGTTCAGAGAAAACAAATATTCCATTTGAATTCCTCTCTTACTCAATAAGCCTGTAAAATCTGGACATCAGGACACAGTGTATTCTGATAACAAAGGAGGAGAAAATGAGATCGTATGGGGGTTCCTATAGACTCTGGGATACAAGTAATCAGCATCAAAGACAATTGGAAACTTCTATGTAGAGTTAAAGAGAAAGGCTGACCAAATGCCTAGGCGTTGGCAAAGATTGTTGTACATTTTTAAGACATACGCCAGCCTGAAAACTCTGTTTTTCCTTAAAATGAAGAAGCTTCATTACTTCAACACCATGTTCACTTGCAGATGGGGACCTCAGAAACTTTAATAGCTCAGTCAGGAGGATGACACTTAGATGGTCCCCTCTTCCAACTTAGATACTTAGGAGTCCTTACTGGGTGGTAAAAGATTCAGGGACTTAATAGTTTTATTAACATTTTTTGAATACTTATTTGTAAGTTACATTAAATTGAAAACCTGAGCCTAATACTTTGATCTGGAAAGAGGATAAGTACTCAGAACACAACAAATGTAATCCCTAGAAACTTGGTTAAGAATTTAACCTACAAGCTCTGTAGTAAAAATCGCATAATGGAAATGTCTCAAGAAAGAAAAATAAATATGCTACAGTTTAAAAAAAATTGTAACCAGCCTCAGATATGCATAAACATGATGTAGATCTAGTCAAATGCCTATAGGACCATTGTACCATGGGCTCTTGCTAGAAGATTCAGTCAGCAAAGATTTAGCAAGCATCCCTGCATGGAGGACACAGGCTGGCTTAGGCTCTCCTGCTATAACTCTTGGTTCCATCCATTAATTGTTTATTGTAATACTCATGAAAACTAGGGAAGCATTCTCCCAGTTAGAAGGCTTAACGGGTAGGAATTGCTTGGGGTCGGTATGCACGAGCAGGTCAAGTGGAATGGATCCAGTTGACCGCATTGATCAACATCCTGTGAGATCAAGCAGACTGTGTGAACGGATCTCTGCTTCTGATGTCTGTCTCTGCTAAAACAAAGGGGGCGCAGTAATGGAAGAATGACTAAAGGGTGGTCTGCATGACAACCATTTTAAAACGTAATAGAAGAATTTAAGACCTCCGCACATAATTTCAGTAGGACTGTATTATGCAGATAAAGCATTTATTATTCTTGCTTTTATGATTAAAAACATTTCGGGCAAACTATAAACCGATGCGTGGAGCCAGGGTGCATGCCCACACGGATGTGTCTTAAAGCCCAATAATGGCGCTTCACGCATTGTAGACGCTTAAACTGAAAGTGTGAAATTAAAGTAAACCAAAGGACGCCAAGGGTCCAGATAAAACCATTTAGTCCATTAAATTCAATAGATATATATGGTATGCCAGGGTCGGGAAGGAAGTAGGCCTATGCAGAAAAAAATGATAATACAAGACTGAAAATAAGAAGTGCCACCATGCCCACAGATGAGGCATTGTGAGGTTCAGAAGACGATTACGTGCACAAGGGGAAAGTTCAGGTCAAGAGGTCATTTGAATCATTCAAACTGGACCTCATAGGATAGGATAAGATTTTGGCTGTGGAAGGGGTCAGGGTTGATGAGTTAAAGGCAGAAGGAACAGGAAAAGAAATCCCAGCCAATTTCCTGCATTTCAAAATATCTGATATGATGAACATTCTCCTTCTGTCTAGTATCTCTTGGCAAAAGTCCTTTAGAGCAGGGAAAAGCGTCCTCCCCACCCCTAGCCCCCAACACACATCCTCCTTTGCAGAGGCCTTCATGGGGTCCACGGGTCCAGGCCAGGAAGTGCTGGGCTGGTGACAGAGAGACCATGCAATCTTATTTGTAATTAAACTTACAGCTCATGACCATGCACTGCACTGCTGAGCTAATTCTGCTAAAATATGTGCTTTCACTGCCTCTGGGAATCCAAGCATTCCTGGGAATAAGACCTAACCCTCAGTCTGCATGAGCCAGATACCTCTCTCCTGAGTCTCATAGCACACTGTCCAGCCCTACCCTCTGTTTATATCTACATTTGAAAGAAAACATCTCAATGAAATGGCATCAAAACTGCGTGTTTTCTTGAAGAGTCCACACTGCTGTAGAAATCACACCGTTTGCTCCTCAAACAATTAAAGAGAGGGCCATGAGTTGAGATCATGAGCTTCCGGTGGTGGGTATTTCCGTGTCTAACATCCCTTGCACTGTGGAGGGAAGCTGGTGGCTGGAGATTCTTCTTTTATCTCACAAGTAAGTGCTAGATACTTGGGTGCAAGAGAAGGAAGGTTACCAGATTCCTGCCCTCTCGTCAGTGAGGGAAAAAGTCGAGTAAACAATAAATCTCACTCAATACAGAGGGAACTGGCTGCATTAAATACCCTCAATGAACTCTAGGACTACAGGGAAAAATATTTGGGTGATGCAGGCAGCACATAGTGGCAAAAAAGCGCAGGCCCCAGGAGCACCTCTGTGGCTTTGATATTAAAGAACGACCTGGAATATGTTAAGCAAGTTAATTAGCCATTCCAAGCCGTGGTCTCCTCTTCTCTCCAACACAAATACCAATGCATAGCCCATTTAGTTATTTTTCCTGGTTTTATGAGAGTCATAATGATGCATTGGTACACACATTAACCATAAGAATGTGACCCTAATATTTTTTCCCTTAGTCATTTGGGTAATTGGAGTGTGTGTGTGTGTGTGTGTGTGGTTTTGCCTGTAGTAGCTAGATTGTTGTAACTTGTTTGAAAGAGGGACAGAGCCTTCTTTAACTTTAAATTCACCTAGCCTGACCTGCAGCGTCTCATCCTTAGCAAACACTCAATACACATTTGCCGAGTTTAAATTCAACGCTGTCAGTTCAGCGTTGCTGGCAAGATCTGAAACTCCCTTTTTCCAGATAAAGCCAGCTACCCATCGTTAAGCCAATGTTAGCATTTGAGCAACAAACTTGTACTCTTAATTGAGGAATATGACTATTCTTACCTTGGTGTTTAAACTGCAAATATTAAAACTACTCAAAATTTCCAGTCCTTTGAAAAGTTCACCACTTACAGGGAAGGTCTGCTGGATGATGAGTTTTGTTGGCCAGGTCCATGCCACGTGAAGGATTCTTTTTTATTTATTTCTCAAAAGACCTCTCACTAACTTATGAAGCGTCCCTCCTCCCAGAAGTTACCCCAAAGGGCAGCAAGGCTTAAATCATTTTTTCGCCATATCTATCATGCTCTCCAACCTCTTCTCAATCTTTTTGTTTTACGGCCAACTTATTTGGGATCATGACGTCCACAGGATATTTATGGATTGGCTGTACCTGGTATCTTAGACTTTTCTCAGACCACTTCTGTATTTTTTAAAAATTAGCGACATCAATATTTCACTGTCTAACTATAGGTCTCCAAGTTTTCACCTAATTAACATATGATCCTCATACGATGTTGGAATTGTAGCTTTGTGTGGCTGGGAAATGAGTGCAGGTTTCAGGCCTTTTGTGATCTTTGTGTTTGTCTCATGGTCTCTGAGAAGCAGCCCAGTAGAAGAAGCAGTGATACTAATTCTGCATTGAGGCCAGGGAACATAACACCTTTCCAAGGTGCAATAACCTCAGTTATGGACACATACATCATTCCATTTATCAGCAGTTTAAAGAGATTTTTAAACCTGAAAGACCAAGAAAATATTAAACAGGTACAGGTAAGGTCTATTTCTGTTTCAAAAGCTGTTGTTCTATGCTCCCCATAAAGTTTTATTATCTGCAGTATTGGGGAGATTTCTAAATGACTCAAGATCAACGCACATCTGTACTCAGACAGCATCTGTCTATTTCAGCACCAACAAAATGGCTTATTTATTATTAGTTTTGCAGTAAGTCACGCCTTTAATTTTTCTCCCTCCTTCTAAAAGCTTGGTTTCAAAAACAAACACAAGGATGAGTTTCTGGAAACTAAAGACTTGCAGATGGGGGCAATGGTCTAAATCAGGCTCTTGGCCTATAAACTTGGACAGCATCCTTTTACACTGACTTTCCATGTATTTCTCAGGGATCTACGTGGGCCTCTCAGGTTAATGAGAGTTTCATGTGTTGATGGGGAATCTGGACTTGCAGGTGTCCAAGAAAACCCCTCTACTTGGCGTTAAAAATCCTGCAAAGAGCTGACGGGATTACTGAGATTAAAGTCGGTCACCCGCCAAAAGTTATAACAAACGCTGCCCCGGAGACAAGGGAGAAGACGAAGAACAGGCGGCCTAGGTACAGTTGGTTGTCAGAAATTGTGTGTAAACAGTGGGTCTCTGAAGGGATGCCAGTCATTCCTGAGAACAGATGAGATGAACTTCACAATTTAATATATTTGGTCAACTGCATTTTCCCTGTTTGGAAGCTTACCATTCAGTCAGGAAGTGTATACTGATTTTTTTTTTTGAAGATGACTTATAAAGGAGGTGGAAAAGCCCTTGAAATAATACATTTTCAAAGACTTACCCTCTAAAAGAATCATCTGTAATTACCATTCATAATGGATGTTCTATAGTTTCGGACTGAGCAGAGGCCAGTCCGTGGCAGGAAAAGAGCTGGAAAGTTGGAAACTGCATGGATGGAGGTGGGTAACCAAGGTGAGGAAGGGGAAACATTTTGTGCTCTGAAGACATACTGTTTTGCCATCCAAATGCAGTCAGGGAACAGAACTGCAAATTCTTTTAATGTTCTGAAAGAAAAAATCTGTCTATAGTAATTTCATGCATTTCAGTCCAGGTCACACAATGGGAAAAATGCATCTGCACGTCTAATTTCAAAGCACAAGAGAACAAGCACAGATGTTCCACGAAACATATCATGCTCTTCCTCCCCTATCCCTGCCCGGAGTCCTTAACATAATGGAAGAAGCTGTGATTCGCATTTATCCACCGGAACCATTCTTAACACGTGGACAGACACGTCTATTTCACCACATCCTTGGAGGTGACACAAGGTGAAATGTTTCCTTGGTGAACATGGCCATGCTGTGGTGTGTGTGGTGTTGGGGGTAGCGGGGTGGGCTTCTTGGAAGAAAAAATAGAGCTAAGGCCCGTATTTGGAAATGTGGAAAAAAGCATTTCTTTACGCTACCTTGCAGGTTTCCAGGACAGTAAGAATCCTATCATTTTGTCACTACACTTTAAGATGCAAAGTCAGGCCTGAGAACACATTACTCTGCGTGGTTTTAATAAAGCTACTGGTATATAAGAAGAAATGGAATAAATAAATTTTAAATGGAATTAAAATCTTTTGATAAAAAGATTTTAATTGAGATGAATTTTATATGAGACACATGAATATTCTAAATCTAGACACTTTAAAAAAAGATAGGTAGATAAACAGATGTTCCCATAAACCCTTCTGGAAAACAGCAAAGTTCTTAGACTAAGGGAACTAAATTATTATATTACAGAAGTTGATAAGAGTTCAGTTTCAGCATATTACAGATTGAACCCCAAATTACCTATTCCTGTCTGCTTTTCCTTTTTGTCCTACTCTCCAGAAGAGACAGGAATGTCCAGATGTGATCATGTAAGATGCCTTCTACATTTGTCTTACTAAATGAGATTCTTTTATTTACGAGTGGTTGATTTAGAGGAAATTTGTTAAACGAACAAATGTATTGACTGATTTTTCTTCACATGGTACATGATTGTTAAATACATGAATTCTTACCATCTTGGTATTAGAGCTTTGTAAATAAAAGTATCCTTACAAACGAATGCAGTATTTGGAAACATAAATTAAAACTACAGAAATAGGATAATATGTGTGCTACAAAATGTTGCTGGTTGACACCAGCAGTGACTAGTCTGGATTTTCAGAATAATGTTTAAAAAACTAGGCCAGGAATATTCTGCAAACTCTGTCTTCATTTTTTAAGACTGGGAACTTAAAAAAAAAAAAGTTCTTTTCTCTTTTCCCCATGAACTCTGTGTGCCTCCTGAAATATCAAAAACAATTTGTTCAGTGTTTCATATTTCATTTAATTTGCTAACTTCTTTTATTATCATGAGTATTTCCCACTGGAAATTTTATCTTTAATTTCCGGATCTTCAAACTTAAGGCTCTGTCAAATTTCTTGCACCTGTAGCCATCAGCCTCTGCATCTACCTGGGTCTCGGTCTTTCTCTTCGGAGATGGGGTCTGTCTTTGTCAGCTTTAGCCCTAAGTAAACACATCGAGTCTTAGACACATGCAGATCACCGTGATGACTTTCTTCTTAAGCTGTATCCCTGGTGCTGCATTTTTTCCCTCCACTTTTCTGCATTAGTATGATGGCCTATAACATGCTCCAAATTGCATGTGGTATTTGTCTTCTTAAGGAAAGAAAAAAGACCGAGTATTGGCCAGACATTAAGGTGTGAACAGCCTGGAATTGTGGGTAAGCCTTTGCCTTTCAGATACTTCCGTCAAAGATTAGAGAGACATGAAAGATGAACTGCCCAGACTTCATCTTATCTCCCCTAGTGAGCTGCACTTCCCCCTGAACTAGCACAAAAGAATCAAGCAAAACAGCCCCACTAGTGAGGTTTCTATGTGGAATCCTCAGATAAGCTTCAGGGTGAAGCCAACCTAAACAATTACTTGATCTAAGGAAAGAAAATCTTTTTAATTAAAAAAAAATTTTTTTTTTTGCTATGTGTTGCCTGATATGATTATCAGTACTATTTAAAACGAATTCGAGCTATGCTTCATATATTTATATTTTCTTTTAAGCAAGCCCATGGTACCAGCTGATAGAGTAAATTTATTTTTAATAGAATCACAGAATCTTAAATGCTTGAAAGGATTTCAGAAGCTGTCAGGTCCAATCACCCATCCCCTGAAGAATTCTATCTATTTCTGTCGCAGGCTTGCTAGAAGAATAAAGAAGCTTATTTATTTTTCTGTTAAATCCAGAAAATGTAGTTAGAAGTTTAAAGCACTGGGATTGTAAGAAAAATAAAACTTTGGTAAAATTAAGACTTCATTCTTCTGAAGGAAGGCAATTAAAGGAAGGCCATGAATGTGTTTTTAACCCGTGGAGGCAAAAAGAGCTGAAAAAAAAATGTACAAGTCACTTGTACAAGTTCATATGTGATTATTCTAATTGCACATTAGTCATAACATGTGCAATTAGTCTCAACTGCTTACTCTGTTCGATAGTTGGAAATATAAAAGCGTAATGCATTTTATTACTATTGGGATTTATAGAGCATTTTAAATTTAATCTACTTTCCTCTCTTTATTTGAACGTAGAATTGAATGAAATGTGAAGGCTGGGGGCTTGCAGTGCAGAAAGGAAATACGTATGTGTGTTTGTGTGTGTCTCTGTTTCAGGTCAGCATCCAAAATTGCTATTTTGATGTGGATCAAAATTGCCATTTGGATGTGGAGCTTTCAAATGGTGCATTAAATGAGAAATATATGAGGGCACAGAATACCCATTCGCATCCTGGCTTTGGAATTTCCAGGGTGGGCCTTTTGCACCTTTGGAGAAGTTTGCTGTCGAGGTGCTCGAAAAGTTTCCAACTGTGGGTTCTGCCACTTCTGAAGAAAACACATTGTTTTGCTCTTGGGCTTTCAAATTCTGATATGAAAGTTATCTAAAGCTTAGGAGTTTGTGTGCTACATTACATGCTGCATAAACGTAGCCATCGCTCTTAGACGTGAACATTAATGCGCTCTGTAAAACGTAGTTATTACCGCCAGGGCAGAAATCAACAAACCCCACCAAAGGCATTTCTTAAAACTGCTATCATAAAGTCTGTGCATGTTATGGATTTCATTAACATTTTACTCCCCAAGGATTCCCAATTGTATAATAACAGAAGTTCTTTAAATTTTAAATACCACAGACAGGAACAGCCTTTCACCTAAAACAGATGTGAAACCATCAACCTTGCCTTCCTATTGGTCCACAGATATGAAACTGGATGGTAATTGATGGCTTCTAATGTGTTGTTGTTTAGGTTACAGAATTGGAAACTTAATAGTATGTTTCCCATGAAAAGATAAGTTAATAAAGCAACAGACAGGTTTTCAAACACAGTTCCTTACTCTTGATTACATTTGAAGTTCAAAAAAAAAAAAAAAAAAGAATTGTTTATTTACATACTGCAGAAAAACTAAAACAGGTAAGTCAAGGTCAGGGACACACAACATCCAGTCGTGGAAGGGCTCATTTCAGTCTTATTTTTCCTAAATCTTGTCAGTGATGACTGGTGATTTTATCCTTGTGTTTCCTTTTCTTAATCCCATTCTTATCAGTGCATTTTGAGATCCAATCGTGCAGTACTCTAAAATAACATCTGTATTTATTTAGCTAAAAACAGTCCACTTTTAAAAGCTAAAAATAGTGACGCTTAAGATAAATAAGCAGGCAGGTTTATGATGCTATTTTCCTGCATAAGGTAAACAGATGCATCTGTATTTTTGGAAAACAAAAGAACTACGATTCTGTTCAAATATCTACAATAAGCGGTTGAAAAGTGACAAAAACCAGCCAAGCAACCAGCTACTTTTTCTTTCAAAATTCTGATCAGTCTGATTATTTTAAAAATGACTTGATTAGGATTTTGCGCATCTTCTATACCAGTGGTTTACAACTGGGGATGATTTTGCCCCCAAACAGGACATTTGGCAACTCCTAGAGACGTTGTTTTTGGTTGTCATGATTGAGGGTGTGTGTGTGTGTGTGTGTGTGTGTGTGTGTGTGTGTGTGTGTGTATGTATGTTACTGGCTTCTAGTAGCTGGAGGTCAAGAATGCTGCTAAACATCCTACAACACACAAGACAGCCCCACAACAAAGAATTATCCAATCTAAAATGTCAGGAGTGTCCAGACGCAGAACCCCTGCTCCAGACAAAGTCCAATCTTTTGTTTAAATTAAAGCTTCTGCAGTGACTGTTCAATTTACTAGACATCATTTACCAATCAGCAGCTAAGCAGGATATACTGGGATTTAAACGTGCCTGCTTGGTCTTCAGACACAATCTTCAGAGAGGATCCAAACTCATGTCCTCACACTGTTACAACTGAGTGGAAGCAAAGAAGTGGTGGCCAGGATACTGAGATTCCAGCCCAGGTCTGTCAGTAACTTGCCCTGTGGTCTTGCAAATAACTTAATCCCTCTGAACACATGAACAGTAAGGAATTTAGACAAAAGGATGTTTGTACCTATGTTTAATCTTACTCTTAAAGTCAAGACATTCTGGAAAGAAATATAAAAACCTCTCCTCTAGAATTTAACTATGAATGTTGGTTCCAAATAGACACTGCCATAAAACAATAAGAAACCAAAACAGCAAGCAAAAAGAAATGTTCATGCTCTACAAACTAACTTATTTTAAGTGTAATTCTACCCAAACAGTTGTCGTTCTTTCAACACTCTCTTCCCAGTGATGCTTCATCATAAAAATCAAAGAGGCTTCTTTAAATGTCATACATTTTCTTTAAAGTGTGTTGACATGAAATACTAACTAGTAAAATCCTTAGACTGATTTTTAAAATTGAATTAAGTGGTCAACTTGACCAAAATGGTTAAAATCATCTTGCTATGTTCTATCTGACAAAACAACAGCTAAAAATGTCTAAATAATTATGTCACATGTGCATTCTGTTTCCCCCAATCATATCTTCCTTCAAAAACAACAAAAAGCTCTGAATTTCATCTGTCCCTATAAACACATATTTCCTTCAAATGACTTCCTATAATGTGAAACACCAAGGTACCAGAGAAAGAATTAGGAAAAGTTCCTCAGGAGACAGTAACTTTTGGAATATGGGCTTCCTGGGTGGAAACCTAGTTAGAGATAACAGGCCTGTGATACATGAAGGGTCAGAGGTAAAGCATTTATTTTGTGCATGAAGTATAAGTCAATGCAGAACTAGGGTAAGATAACCAAAGTCTCACCTGGGCTACTTTTTTAAAAAGCAAATTGTCAGGACTTCCCTGGTGGCGCAGTGGTTGGGAATCTGCCTGCCATTGCAGGGGACACGGGTTCGAGCCCTGGTCCAGGAAGATCCCACATGTCACGGAGCAACTAAGCCCCTATGCCACAACTACTGAGCCTGCGCTCTAGAGCCCGTGTGCCACAACTACTGAGCCCGTGTGCCACAACTACTGAAGCCGGCGCACCTAAAGCCCGTGCTCCACAACAAGAGAAGCCACTGCAATGAGAAGCCCGCGCACCGCAATGAAGAGTAGCCCCCACTCGCCGCAACTAGAGAAAGCCCGCGTGCAGCAACGAAGACCCAACGCAGCCAAAAATAAATAAATAATAAAATTTAAAAAAAAAGCAAATTGTCTCCCTTCCAGATCAATGTTTCAGCTAAAATAGCAAGTTAATATTAATTGCAAAACATACACAGAGCACACCTGGGGAATAAACATTCAGTTGAACAGCTATATTTTCTCTAAATTTGCCAACATTATATTTTACATGCATCGTTCCACATTTGGGTAACCCAGTGAGCTATTTTCGTCAGTTCTCTAGTCACACATTTATAAAGCATTTTATTGCAATTTCAGCAATTTACTAATGATCTGAATGAGAAAATGCCCCCCGATCCTCGAAGTGTCTGGTCTGTAAGCACAGAGTGTTTACAGTCAGGATAACTTGCCTCCATACATGTTCTGGATTAGTTCAATTCAGCAGATAGAACCGATTTTGAACACAGATTATAAACCTACTAGAAACTAGCAACTGTATGAAAAATCACAAACTATTTCATAGGAGATCCCTGTTCCACACTCAACACGTTCACAGAAGAGAATGAAAGATGTGTCCAAGAGAGCTGAGAAGAAAATGAAATATGAAATTTGTGAAAATAAATGACATTTAAGAGTTTTAAGATAAATTACTTCAGCTGCTACATTCAATTTGGGGAAACCCTCACTTTGAAGAAAAAAAGAAGGGTTTCAGATAACAAATTCTTCTAATCGAGTAAGAAACACTCACTTCTCCCACCTAAAATGCGATAAAAATGTGTAACAATACCGTGTGTCAGAGGGAACATTTCCAAGAATTCATGAGTTATTTCATCCCATTTGGCACGCAAAGGATGTCCAGCTAGCCCCTTCTTAGCTCTTGAAATCAGGTCCATGCCTTTACATGATCTTTTGTCTCCATTCTCAGCAAGCTGCAAGTGAGATTCGGAGGTTGCTGGTAGCAACAACTCACACCCTGGGTGGATGTGGAGGCACCTGTGGGTAGTAAACCTTGAAGGGCCCCCTGGACTACAGCAAAGACCTTGGGGCTGGGGGCTGGGGGCTGGGAACCTGGCGAAAGGAAGGACAGTTTCCTCTGTGACTCATGAGGTCTTAAGACCTCACCAGGATTTTCACTTTGCCCAGTTTAGCTGGCGTGAGAGTATCTGCACGGCTTACTGCATTTGACAGAGCAGGAGGTGAAAAACTCACAATTCCAACGGCCAAAGAGCTCTGCAAAGGCCAGCTGCACCAGGGCCTGGTTCAGATCTGACCCTGAGCTGTGACTCACCTCCCGCCCTCCGGCTCTCCCAGTGCCCAGTGACTCAGGTCCCAAGTCTGAGGAAAGAAGTCCTCTTTGGCCCTGTGAGGCTGACTGTCCCCACAAGTTGCAGCTTTTCCCCAAATCAGGACTTGATGAACTATTTAACCTCTCTGGGCTTCAGCCTTCTCATAGGAAGATGCAGATAAAGAACCTCTGGTCCACTTAACTTACACTCTAAGACTAAAGTGGCATGCGTATGAAAAGGGGCTTTTATAAAGGGAAAATGCTATAGAAACACAAGGTTTTGTTGTTAGAACATGTCTTAAAATGAATTTTAAAATCCTTAAAGCAACCCAGGGCCGCTTGGATTTGAACAGTTTGAATGAGGGCACCTACTTTCTTCGACCCTGCAGCTGTGGCTGTGAGTAAGTGAACCCTGAGAGAGAGAGAGAGAAAGTGTGTGTGTGTGTGTGTGTGTGTGTGTGTGTGTGTGTGTGTGTGTGTGTGTGCGTGTTTTGACTCAGTTCAGCCCAACTCCTTACACCAAGGCCTTTGGTTACTGGTGTCTGCTTTCAAAGTTCCTTCAGTTAGGAAATGTGGAATATTATCAAAGGGAAATGCATGTAAAGCAAAAGGAAAACACTGAAACAAGCCTAGGCAGAAGGTTAGCATGAGCTCCTCTCTTCTGGAACTTTCCTTCTCCTCATCCCTCAGAATGAACATTTCTACCAGAAAATGCAGTGAACAGAGAAGGGGCTTGCTGATGTATTCTTACAGCTACAGAGGGTCTTCTTGGAGATTACTCTCTTCTGTGGGATTAATCCATCACAGGGCTGATGGACCAAACCAAACAGGATGTGGTTTAGAAGCCAACTGCTTCCTGCTCCTCTGGAATAAGAGAAGGCATGAATAATCTAGCACCAATCTTTAATTTTTCCCACAAAAGACAATGCTACCAAATTTGGAGATGAGCAGAGTTTCAGCCTGAGTTGGTTTGTCAAGTAATTCTGTTTCTAAAGTCACTGGAGGGTGTAGTAATCGATTAGTCCCTAGTGCCATTTTTATTTCTTTGGATCAACCAAGTTCATATCCTATCCAGGCATTATGTCTCTTGACTTTTTTTTTTCTCTTGTCTCCTGGCATTTTAATCAGGGCAAAGTCACAGTTGTTTTGAGGAAAGCACTCCCAAGAGCTTTAATTAAAGCTAGAAGGATAAATCTGTTTATAGTGCAGTGAACACCATCATTAATAAAACATTGAAATAATTAACGAATTAAATTCTGCTTTGTGTGTGAATGACTACACCAGGATTTAGGAGAACATGTTTTCTCATCAGACACATTCTACACCCTTAGTTTGCAGATCTGAAAAGAAAAATCCGAGCCTGCTTTTTTCTGAGATCCACAGTCTCGTAGACTGCCAGAGCTTGAATGGAGAAGGCTACGTTACCTTTATTTTATAGGAAAAGAAATTCAGTGTCAATGAGGTTAATGGCTTGGGCTCCAATAATGTGCTTGAAAATTAAGAATTTTTATAGCGCCACCGATACACTGAGTCTTTCCTTAGAATCCTTGATTATTTAACCAGAAACAAAAAGGAGATAAAGATGAAATGAGTAATAAGATCAGCAGTTCTAGGACACGGACCAGAATGGCATACTCTGAAAAACACGGGCAAATCTCACAGGGTGATTAACTCTGCAATGGACAAGTAGGAGGTTTTCGCTTCTCAGGATATGAAGTGGCCTTTGGAGCAGGATGTGACCACGTGGAAATGTCCAAGCCGGGACTTCCCTTCATGCTCCTCCTCACTAAAGGGCTTCTTGCCCTGGTTCTTAAGCTTTTTGCCAGACCACAGATCCCACAGGAAGCACCAAGGAGGACATCCACACCGGCGGTTAACGATGCATTGTTTTTTTATGTCACTCGGTAATTTCCTAGAGAAAACAATTGAACTAAAGACTGTTCCTGTCTTGAGGGAGAGTCAGTTTCCAGGGCTGCCTTATTAATTTAACACATGCAAGTGTTTGTCCTTGTTGCTACAGCACCATGTTTTGTGGGATATATTTCGTGCAAAATGTGACAAAGCCGAAAAAGAAAACAAATGCCATCCTCATTCTGATGTGCATACAAATAGGACTGTCAAGTACAAATGGTCCTGTGATGGGAGGTATGTACCTCCTGCCCTCAGCCTCCCTTATACTGTGCTGGTGGGTTAATTTATAAAACATCTATCCAATGAAAACAAGCCCGCCCCTTCCAAGGAGTTTCAGAAAAGCTGGAAACACATGAAATTATTCGTAATTAGGTGATGGGTGGATGTTAGGACCTCCCACCAAGTACACAGACGCAACTAGCGTGGAAATGAGCCCGCTGAGCTCCCGCAGAAGAAAAAGATCATTTTCCCTCAAGGTGAACTGACGCTGAGCTCCTCTGACGTTCACCTCCCGGAGGGGCTGAGGAGCCAGGGCTCCCCATTCTTGGTTTAGAATCGGGAAGCCCCCGCTCATCCTGGTGTGAGGCTTCTCAGCACGAGGAAAAGTATAAAGGGTTGGGGACGGATGCTTCACAAGATACACCTGAATATATAGGAATTAGTGATAAAGATAAAGCACATGGAAGAGTAAAGAAGCAGGTGTTGGGAGTCCAGCAGACCTTGCTTCCAAGCCCGTGACCTTGGGCATTTACTCATCTCTCCGAACCTCAGGGTCCTCATTTTAAAAATAAGGATAAGTGAACCTCTGTCACAGGACCGCTCTGAGGACTGAATAAACATGAGGCAAGCACTCAGCAGAAGTTGGGGCACATAGGAAATACTCGATACATGGCGACTATCCCATGAATGGCACACGTGTCATTCGTGCTGTCACCAAATATATCTAGCTGTCCTCCCTCCAGCACGTGTGGAATTGCTGCCCCTTGGAAGTTAAGCGTGGCCGGCCGTGGGATGTGCTTTGGCAATGAACTTCGTGTCGTGCTCCTCAACGGAGCCTCATGAGTCAGCGTGCTTGGCCACACTCCCTTCCTCCCTCTGCCTTGGTGACAGGTTTCGGATGACTGCCGCTCCCTCCAACTAGGTCCTGGTGTGAGAAGATGTGGGGCAGACCCCCTGCCAGCCAGAGATGGGGGTGGCATGAGCAAAAAGGAAACCTTCTTGTCTGGGGGGTTTGGGTTACTTAGCTTATCCCGACCATACTTTGATAGAAAGAGTTGGACCATTTGAGATTTTTCTTCTGGGGTCACCTCAAATGGTGCCCAACTCCTGAGAGCGATGTAAACCCTGTCCCAGTGACAATTGCTTTGTGAGAGCCCATTCTGTCTCCACGCATCTACTGACACAGAATTCCTTGCCCAGAAGAATTGCTACCGTTGCATTTTCAGAACTCTTGCAAGACTGACATCCCTAAATTATTGAGTGTTCTCCACCCTGCCGAGAATACAACTACATTACCATGCAAACATGCTTAGCACTGCAAAACGTAAGCGTCTCTCCAGAGGCACGTCTGTCAATCACACGGAACTGCTGGTTGGTGTGGGGATGTGGAAACACAAGTCTCTAAGAGCTATTCTGACGTAGGCAAGTTCATTTCATTTCTGACTTAATCTAGAGCTGGATTCAGCAATCCCACCCAAGGTAAAAGCCTCTTCTTTTCTCACCCTCTACACACTTCTCAGTGTTATCATTTCGAGGTTAGTGTGAGTTCAGCCTTCTGAAATAGGCCATTTCACTTTAAGTGTATGTTAAACTAATATTGACCTTTCCAAAGTAAAACAAAATCTGGTATTTGTGCTCAACAGACTGAAACAGCCATAGATGTAGAAAGTAGGGGATTAATCATCCTGGTATACTTTCTTGCTTAGAAACTCTCCCTGGGAATTAGTCATTTTTATATATCTCGCAATTAGTGCAGGACAGGCTCTGCCTACTCTCTTGAAAAGGAAATCTGGATCCTTCAGCAAATAACATTGGATAATTTGCCCACTGTTTAACCCACACAGCCAGATATGATGTTTCATTTGACAGTGGGTGAAAAAGTCAAGAACATGAACATCAGGCCTTGGGTGGGAGTATCCAGACATCAAGGCTGGGCAAGTTTAGGCTTTGGGAGTGGTGCCAGGGACAAGCTGGAGATGAGTCTGGGTGGAGGTGCAGAGGAGGGGAGCCTGTGGGGAGTGGAAGGGTGAAGGCAGGGAGGGGAATATTAGAGCAAAGTGGGGAAAGCAGAACCAACATCACTATTAAGGACAGAGACGTGTACATTTCATACGTCTGTGCCTGTATGTAATCCACAGAGACCAATGCCTTCAGCTAAACCACTTCTTGGGCACGTGCTGCTTGGACCAGTGTGGGAAAGTAAACCTCAACCCCGTTCTGTTCTTCTCCTACCCTGAGCAAACAAACAAACAAAACACCTTACAAAACAATGACTTCAGGCACACCTCCAAGTACAGGTAATATATTTCATTAAGGAAATAAAAATCTGTTGAAGTAGGAAGCACATCCATAGAAAATGTATGGCTGCTGTGGAAAAAAAACCTCAGATCTTTTAGTTGGTACCCAAGTGAGACACCTGTGCTCAGATTCTGTAAGAGTCATATGTAAGTATCTGAGAAGATAAGGGGTTTTCAGGGATGTCATCTGGGCCTGCTCTTCTCTGATCCTGTGAATCTGCAAAGTGATTACACTCGGCGGTGGTCCCTGTCCTTCTCATTGGAAGGCATTAGTCACGGCGTTGCTTTTTTTCAACAACCGTTTTAGATGACCCACACCTTCCACCCTGAGTGTGCCAAGTATAAGTCACGTACCTGGATCCACTCTTTGTAGGAATCCTCTCCAGGGGTCCACCCATTCTCAGGATAGTGGAGGCGGGAGCGTTCGGCAGACCAGTTGGTGCTGTACTGGGAAGAAGCTGTGATCTGGTCAGAGTGAATCTCTCCGGATTCCATGCCCAGAGCTTCCATACACTTGAAGTCTGGAGGGGAAAAAAAAAATGGCCCTAAGTCATCAAAACGAAGGGGACCTAGGATGCATATTTCCTTTTTTGATCTGGAAAACTAAAACGGTCTTTTCGATGTTCACACAGTCTTACAAAAGATGACAACGAGGGACTTATTGGATTGTAGCACCGATCCGTGCATTTTCATGGCAAGAATTCTGAAAAGCAAGGCTATGAAGATCTCACAGTTGATTATTTTTCCAACAGGGCCTAGGTGGATATAAATACTATAAATACTATTAGAAAGTTTTTAGGAAATGATGGAAATTCGGATTTATTTTCAAAGTTGAATGTATGCGGATATGTCATATGCATACACATCAAGAGTTACATTTAAATAAAATTTTACTATTTCCTCTAAGATCTAATAAAAGTGAAAAAGACTCTGTCCATTTATAGCCCATATTTGGTAGGCTAAGTAGACTTTAACTCTCCATCTTTCAGAGTCCTTGCAATTGGCACCCAGGCCTCCCCTTTGTTATGCCCCTGCCCTGGACTGGCCATGGTTATTAACACCATCGGTTTATTTTATTAAAACACAACAGTATCCATCAGGGTAAAGTGCAGTATCATAGGGTCCCAAAGAGCACCACAGTTTTACAGCAGAAATAGTAATATTCACAACAATGACCATGAATCATGAAAACATGGATTCCATTAGGCCTCATATACTCAGCAAACAATGAAGTATGAACTATGATACTGGGAAGTGAGTAATCAATTTTAGGAAAATGTAAAGTACCAAAGTGCAAAAAAAATTTAGTGATTAAAAAGAAGATTCTCAACCATCCAGAAAAACATCAACTAACCAAATTTCCACATTTTCTGAATTTTCTATCATAATTAATAAGGTTTTATGGCATAAAAGGTTTTCTTTCACTGGTTTTCTACTTTTAAGCTTAGGTTTGTTATTTGGAATATAAAATGGCACAAAAATACATGAGTGGATTAACCAAATAAATTAAGTAAAAATAAGATTTTGAAGTTTAATCGGCCTTTTTGTTTTCCAGTAAGATCTGGGAGAAAAGATACAAGCATATCTGTAGAACAGGTCTCCTAACTCCCCTGCCTTTTCCCTGTGCTACGTTACAACCTGGCAGCTAAAACTGATGAAACACAAATTATTCATTGTTTTTTCAGGTTTTTTTCCCTCGGGCTCTTAAAAGAGCTGGAGACCACATCAACTTAGTCGTGTATTTTAAGAAGATACAAAAAACATATTACTTGTTTTTCTTTTATGGAAAGTTACAGCAGAAGTTAAAAGATGCTTCTTTTACACGAATATCCACTTTCATTCACGTAAGAAAAACAAAAACAGCTTCCAGCAGGGTCTCCCCAAATCAAACCACCACACACCATCCATCCTACCTGCCTGCCTGTCGATGAACTCCGCTGATGCTGATTTGTTCTTCTCATCCAGGATAGATGCCTGTCCTTTCCTGGCTCTCAGCCCAATACACACTGGAGGGTACCAGGTAGGTGGTCTGGCCATATTTCATTGTTTCAAGGCACAGTTTTGCCGTTTCCCACTTTTTCTCCCATAATTTCAGAGGCTTACATGCCGCCTGCTCACACATAGTTTTAAGAAAGCACCCCAAAGAGTTCTTCCTATTGATATTCATATAAACCATTTAAAAGAGAAAAAGAAACACTTGGCACTCCAACTCACAAAACACATCTGTAGTGTTCACAGGGCCGCAGGTGTGTGAGGAGGAATAACAGTGACTATTTACCGCAGGGCTTTGCAAGAGGCATAAATACTGACCTTCTGAAACGCTGCTTTGCAAGACACTATAGTTTGCCGAGAAGCCTTCTTTGGCTATGGCGCTGTCCGTGTAGAAAACCATGGACAGAATGCCGGATGAGGAGCGGATTCGACCTGGTGTTTTCTGCCCACAGTAACGCCCAATGTGGGGACCAACTGCAGAGGGAGAAATGCAGAGATCGTGAAAATACCTTTCCTTCTGCAGCAGATGCCAGCAGAACCATTTGTGAACATGGGTCCCAGTGGAACCCGGAAGTGTTTTCTTACCCCAAGCAAGTCTTCACTAGCTAATTGTTTTGCAGTGAACATATTGGATCGGGTTTGCAGAGGGGATTTTCAAGTGTGCTCTGAAGGGCAATAACAGGCATAACCACATTCCCCAGTGAGCAGGACTGTTTTCAGGAACAAAATCGAAATGCTTGCTTCGATTGCAAAGGAGATTTGGGCTGTCAAGTGCACCCTGGCATTCATCTCCAGGACCGCACGGTGCACATGGTCCAGCGCCCAGGAACTCTAACCAGCTTGTGATCACCCACGGGGGGCTCTTGGAGTCACCTGTCCTCAATGCCCCTGCCCTAGGAGGGGATCCTGGGGAATGTTCTGGAAACCAGTCCTGGCACCAGAGCAGTACCAAGGTCTGACCCAGCCCTGGGTGACCCCCACTCCCTTCCTCTTTCCATCTTTCAGTCCTGGAGCCTCCTTATGATGAACATCACAGATTTAGACAAAGGACAGTAGATTATGTCCTAATCAGGGCTGTATCTGAAGACTAATTCATAATTGTAACATCTAAAAAATTTAGAAATTATAGATACCAATAATTTACACATAATAGCAAATTGTAATCAAAACAAAAGAAAATGTGTCTTTCTGACTTTTGTCTCAGTTTTTTATCTCCCAAACCTCAGAGAGGTGACTGCATTGCCCTTGTGTCCAGTGACGAAGAGATGACTCAAAGCAGCCATTTGACTGCACGCCAGGAAACAGGTAGTAAGTAACTGAGGCAGAAAAAGATTGGGGGCACTGACTGATTGGCAATCAAGTTGTTATTTGGCTTATACTGGCCATCCCTTTGTTGAAGTGCTTTTAGACCAACCGTGGCAATTAGCAACTGTAAGTTGCCTTATAGACAGTGTGGAAGCCCCCTGGGCTTGGAAAATCTTTCCATTTCCCTGTCCAGATCAGCAGCAAGACAAAAAAAACAACAAAAAAAACCCTTTTCTCTAGATTTTTTTTTATTACACATATGGTAAAAACATACCAGATGGTTTGGGCTTTGAAGGACAATCTGGTGTGGACCATTTTCCCCTCCAAGAAATCCGTGGTTCTGTGCATTTCAACTAAGAGTTATTGCTTTGTTCAAGGAGGCACAGTAGGTGGACCTTTCTCTGGAAGGATGGGCCTTCGGCAGGGAGGTGGGGTTCCCAGGCCGGTGTGTGCCGCTTGGATGCAGAAGGCGGCTGGTGAGAGCTGGGTGTAGCTTCACGTGTGATCGAGAAAGTGAACCCCACGCGAACTGGCCTCCCTGGAGCCCCACATGCTAGCTGAGTTCCTGGCAGGTGGCTATCTGAGAGCCCTGCTTTTTAGAGTGCTTGGATCCTGGGCTAACAGGTTTTCAGTTCTTGGCCAACCCTCTTTAAAAAATAAAAGGAAAGAAAAGAAAGAAACTAAGCTAAAGTGGTTTACTATCTGAGTTAGCGCAAAATGATAAGTTTGAATAGCTGGTAACTTCTCCATCGCTCAAAGTAATGGATGTGACCGATTTCCTGCTCTACTGTCACCCCTCACTCTCTAGCAACCAAATGTTTGTGTGTGTCAACTGCTTTATTATGAAGAGCACAAGGGGTCTGCCCATTTAGAGGACGGGTACAGACAATCCATAGGGCACCACGTGGTCGTGGACAGCGGTTCTGCAGAATGAGGGGAAAGGTCATGATATCAGGTTTCCCAGTTGGCAGAAGACAGCATCTCAGATGAAACTCTCAAGGCTTTTTGTTTCTCTCTGGCTTTAATCCTGGCCTCACACACAACAAGTACTAGCTCTTCGCCAAGTTTTCTTCATTCTGAATGTGGCCCTATCACCAATTCAACACTTTCCCCTTCCCCTAAGAGCGCAAAGTTGCCAGCAACATATGCATGAAAATATCTTGCTGGAGTCATAAACTCAGGTCTCTCCTTTCCTCAAAAAGAATCCCATTTCTGGTCTGTAATCTTAATGGGAGGCTTAGAGTCTATTCATCCTCCCTCAGTCTTTTCCCTCATTTAAATTCCATTATTGTGGTTTCATAACTTTCTTTTTCTTGAGTTTGTGGGCAAATTTTACAGCCTTACTCCTGGGGGTCTTTCTCAGATCGCCACAGCCACTGACCTTACCAAGAATACAAGCACACAAGGAAAGCTGCAGTCACGCCCTCACCACCCGGAGCTCCGGCTGCCTCCCCTCACCGCCCCTCTGCTGTCACCCAGTTCCTCTGGGGAGGGCGGGAGGTGGAGTCTCTTTGAAAGAGCAAACAGAAGAGAACTTGTCTAGTGCAGACTCATAATTCAGAGAGTCTCCATGACTCACTGGTTTATAATGTTGAAGACATGCCGGGTAAATCTGCCTTCTGTCCTTTTGAATATTGCCCCGGGACAGCATGCGGCATGCAAGTCTCTTTAGGAGTCCTCAAGATAGAAGAGTGAAAGGCTTTTCGACTATAATACAAAGAAGTATTGAATTTTCCTGAACAACAGCGAGACCTTAGCCTAGCAAGCTAATGCAATATTGATCTGAGCCAGAGCGGCTGCAAGACCCTCATCTGTCTTGTGTATGCGCTCATTTGTGGATTTACATGACCACAGCTCTTGGGTTCCCTACTTCCGGTTATTGTGGAGCCAAAGGCCTAGGAGATGAATTCAAACTGTCACAAAAACAGAAGTATAATTCAAAAATAGAATGACTGGAGAATTTAAGCAACAGGTACTAAGCTCTCTCTTGGGGGAGAGCAGGCCTGTGATGATCATAGCTTCTCAGGTGTGAAGGCAGCACAGGATTTGTGCTGTTTGAAAGATACACCTGCAACAGGAAATGGCAAAACCCCATTCTTTGTATTTTCCCACTAATTCCTCCATTAATTATAACCCTACCTCAGAATCAGGCAATTTGGCTTTCTGCCACCTTTTTATGAGAAAAAAAGGCAACAATCTACTATAAGGAGGTACTTTTAAAATGAGGTATTTTGAATAAATAAACAAGAAAGGGGATCATTTTGAAAAGGCACAAGATAGGCTACATCTACTTTTCTTAGCATAAACCTTTCGGTGGAGAATATCTGAATTTTGCAACTTTTCCCCAGAGAAAAGAATTTGCAACATTTATGTCATTTATATTTTGGAAGGTTTCTATCATTGATATTTTATATTTATATCATTGATATTTTATATTTATATTGTAGAAGGTTAATTTTAATATGAAAGTAAATAAAAACCAAACAGAACTCAATCCAGCTTTCATGATGC
This sequence comes from Balaenoptera borealis, assembly GCF_965194805.1. Taxonomy (NCBI): domain Eukaryota; kingdom Metazoa; phylum Chordata; class Mammalia; order Artiodactyla; family Balaenopteridae; genus Balaenoptera; species Balaenoptera borealis. Next base: position 168,098,964 of record NC_138866.1, on the reverse strand, counting down.
TTATTCCTAAAATCACTGATAATTTGGGGAGCGTAGGTCACAGCCTCAGTTCCAACTCTTTCCCCAGCCTGGATGGACAGCTGGCTTCACCTGCGCCCAGGTGGTGTGAGCTAGGCATTCACGTTTGGTTCCGTAATTCAGCACAAGCATTTGCAGGCATGCTTAGCTCATGGCTCTCAAACCGTATGTAAACTTCCACCAATGACTCCAGAGCCGCTACTTGGGAATCCATGGAGCTTCAAAGAGAGTGCTAGCTGGAGGAGTGGGGTTTGCCACGTGCACGCCTTGGATCTCAAGTTTTGGAGTAAACTGCTTCTCTTCAAAGTCAATCTGAATCAATGGGTCACCTTCAATTACTCAGTCGTCTAATTCAATGCTTATGATAAAAATACAACATAAAATCACTTGATGGTTACAAGCCTTCAGCACCTTCTGGTTGTTGTTTTTGGAAAGGATATCAAAGACTAAAAGCGATTTTGCTGGCAAGGAACTCTACGTGTTGAACTACATGACAAAAACGTTCCTAGTGCCACTGATAAAAAACCCAGGAGGACACAGTCTTTCATTCTGCCTAAAAAAGCGTGAGCTGGGGCTTCCCTGGTGGCGCAGTGGTTGAGAGTCTGCCTGCCAATGCAGGGGACGCGGGTTCGAGCCCTGGTCTGGGAGGATCCCACATGCCGCGGAGCAACTGGGCCCATGAGCCACAATTACTGAGCCTGCGCGTCTGGAGCCCGTGCTCCGCAACAAGAGAGGCCGCGATAGTGAGAGGCCCGCGCACCGCGATGAAGAGTGGCCCCCGCTCGCCGCAACTAGAGAAAGCCCTCCCACAGAAACGAGACCCAACACAGCCAAAAATAAAAATAAATAAATAAATAAATAAATTTAAAAAAAAAAAAAAAAGCGTGAGCTGTGATGCTGGTGTACGCTGGACGAGACCAGATAAATACTAACAAATACACGATCACATTTTTCATATTCCAAAGCCAGTTTTCTCTGGGAATAAGTCAAACACAGCATAGTTTAAAACATGGGTGAACTGCAAGGCTGACAACCTGTATTGTTAATTGTTCTTCCCTTCAACTCAGTGATTTTCTAGAGCCAGAAAATTACTACTTTGGAAAACCCTTGACACTAATAACAATGTGCTCCTTTCTACATAAGTTGGTTGATTGGACCTTCTTTTCAGATGTCAATTTAAATATAAGTTCTAGAAAGGAAGGCTGCAAATTTGGATTGTGAACAAATAAACCCATTATTAAATGTTCCAACTATTATTACAATACTATTATAATACTGTTTTCCTAATTATCCGATTGAATACTTGGAAATCAATCAGTGCTCTGTTTGGGCAAATCTCATTACTTAATGAAGGAGTTCCGATAAGATCATCATAACCCTATTTATATGGTAAAAAAGCAAAGAAGAGGCTAAAGTAATGATAACTCAGCCATGCGCTCCAATGACAACATAAGCTTTCTCTAAACCCAGATTTTCTCCAGTGTTTTCTACTACTGAGGAACATACCTAAACTGAATTACACTGATCATTTTCATCTCATTTCAAAGACAAAGGCAATGTCTTTCACGTTATACTAGCTCTTCGTTTACAGTTTACTTAAATATTCTTTCCTCCATCTTGATAATAATATCTGACTATTTCATAGATGGCTCCAAAGCTCTAATTGCATGATTCGTAAGAACTTCCAAGCCGCCCTTTCTGATCTGTGCAGTGTGTGTTCTCCAGAGAAATCTTACTATTAAACCAGACTAAACACAAGACAAGCAATGCAGCTGCAACAGATTATTTGATATTATCTCCCTCTGTTCAGAATTTGGGTGTGTATTTTTGCCATTCACCTTCTAGCTCACAAGGGTCGAAATGGAGAACTTTCACTTAGCTGGCCACATGGCTACCTCCTCCGCCTCCTTCAAATCTTTCTCACTTTCTTAATAAGGTCTGACCTGACTGCCTTATTTAAAAACTCCCCCCATCCCTCTCCACTAACCTTAGTTCTTCTCATGCCTTTACTCTACTTTTTCTTCTTTTCTTTTTCTTTTTGTTTGTTTATAGCACTTCTCGTCTTCTAACATTCCATACACATACTTCATTTGTCTGTAATGTGCCCTGTTTATTACCTCATTCCCCTTGGTAGAATCTAAACAGGGCAGCCAGCTTTGCTTTGTTTGCCAAGAGGCTAGAACAGTGCCTGGCCCATGGCAGGTGCTCAATAAATATATTTTTTGAATGGACGATGCATTCAGATGATAGGAACAAGGTGTACCAAAGATGTACTGAGGCGATTTGAATCCCCAAAGATAAAAATTACCTAGAGAGCAGACAAGGAATCCATCTAAATGAGGAATGTCCAAATGTTCTCCTCCTTCCTTTCCTAAATTTCTAAATGTTTTGGTAGCATAATAGATGTGTATTTCACTGTTACAATTTTAGCAGGTACTTAACCTCTCTGGCCCTTAGTCTCTGCATTTACAAAATGAATGGTTTGATTTAACTGATGTCTTAAGAGCTCACCCTCTGATGAGTTTATGAATTAATGACCTATAGGCAAGTCACTGAAATGAGCAAAATACTTAAGTCAGGAAAACCATGGATTGGTCCCAGTTTTGTCACCAAAATAGTTATAAGACCTTGCATAGACTTTTAGGCCTCCGTTCCCTCATCTATAAAATGAAGGCATTAGATTAGAAAGTTATCAAGTCTTTTTGGGCTGAAATATTTCGTCACGGCTCTGCATAAAGAAAGTTACTGTTTTGCTTTGTTTTGCCTCCTCCTTTTGAGCTACTTTTTAAAGTGATGCATGTGTCATGATGCTTGTAAAAGGATCCCAGGACTCTTCCCCCAGATCCTTCCTTTTTGGGGGTGCTTCCTGCCATTCTTACCATCAGGGAATCCATCCCAGATTTCCAGCCGGTCATAGCGGCAAAACATCCCCCCAGGAGGATTTGAGTCAGCCTCCAGGTCAAAGCTTTCAAATTCCAGGATAATCTCCGACATCTTTGGTGCAAAGATAATATAGGTGCATTCTAGGCTGTTGGGATATTTTTCAGGGAATCCTGGGGACTTTATCACCCCACTAGGTGTTGTGTAGTTCTGGGAACATTCAGGACCTATAAGTAAAAGAAAAAAGGAGCAAAGTGAAAATTCCACTTAAACGACCTTACCAAGAAATAACCTGGGCAAAGACGGTTTATCTTTCTAATAAAAGCCCACCATTATAATCACAGTCCTAATCACTCCTTACTCAGCCTTTTCACAGTGGTGATAGGTATGGAAAGTCAAGTTCAGATTTATTGTGTTCACCTTAGTTTTCCATTTGTGTGGAGCAATTTAAAAACTTCTGCTGTTGTAGAGAAAAAAAAAATGACAAATACAAAATCATGTGGGAACATTGAAAGAGTAAGCTACAGAAATCTCGACAGAGCCCTAGAGAAATAATTACAGCCCCTTCAAGCTTAAATCTTTAAATCTTGAGGCTGACAGCCCTTTACTGGTGAAATAGAACATTTACAAAGGCGAGGGAGAGGATTCAGTGGAGGGAGTTTGGGTTTCAGATTCCTACACCAGTGACTCAGTAACTCTACCAGATGTGACCTCTGCCTCTTTGACAAACCAAATGTGAAAGGTAATTCGTACATGTACGCAGGGTGAGTGACTCATTTGGAACGGTGTTGACACAGGTGTGCCAGTAAACTGTGGGTGTTAGTGGGGGCATGGTAAACTGGGATGCAGGTCCTGTGGCTACAAGTCACCTGATACCAATGTTGACATCCTAACCTTCTCCAAAGTATCAGATACAGTACAGGAGGCCATTCTAAAATGTTAATATGTATGTGTATGTGTTAATGTATATATTTATAACGTGTAATTTAAATGACGGTTCAGTGTTATCACGACAACAAATTACAGTGATCTGTAATTTAAATTACATATATTTAAATTATGTCATCCTTATGACTACATGAATAACCACAATTTCGGTTCATGGAATGAGCACTGAATAGGGTGTTATTCACCACACAATTGAAAACTGCCCATCTCCAAGGACAGGGACATCAGCCTATCAGCTTCTGCCCCTTATCACCACCACTGCTGCCCTGATTGTCAAAGAGCTCTTAGGGCTCCCTGGGAAACAGAGATGGCCTGACCCTTTTGAATCTCAGGATCCAATCTGGGGATGTTCAGTTCAACAATTCTTTTCCCGGACCGTTGCCTCACTGATGGGGACCCTGCGAGAAAGTGTAAGGATTCAACTCTAAATAAGGAGGCTTGTTGAGCTTTTTCTTAACTAAATATTCTTCCAAAGTGCCAAGTACTAAAGGCAACATATTAGGCATTAATACACATTAAATTTAACTAGCAGATCTCTATTTTTAGTGGCGAGGGCTAATAAGCTGAATCTCCTCCTCAGCGCATCTGGCAGCCTGTTGAAAAAACAAATCAAATCGCTTTCTCCCCATGCACGTATTAGATAGCCGTGGCCCTGGAGGCGAAGAAGAAGACTACTTCGTAGACGGCACAATAAACCTGGTTGGTAGAGTTCTGCCTTGAATACCTTCCCAAGCCTTCTACGATGGGGCTCACCCTTTAGCACGATGGCCTCGAATGCTTATCTATTCGATTCTGGTTAAAAAGTTATTACCATGTGACATTTTGCCATGTCAATTTCAGGTAAAGAGATTGTGAAATGTGCATCTAATTTATAATATGCTTCTAAGCTATTTGGTGGCTTCTGAGATGACTATGACAATTTGTCATTAATTGACAAAGTCGTTTATATGTAGGTAATTGGGAACCCTTTAGAATTTGATTTCCAAGATGTAGGAACAGTGACTCTGGAGACCTCCAACCTCCTCCCTGGGGATTTGGCTGGCAAAGCAAACAGGAGAGTTTAATGCAGGTTCCAATATTTTCTCCTTCTTAAAAAAATAAAATTACCCAGGTTAGGTTAAGATTTAATGAGAGAAAAACAATGACAGGAATTAAGGGCATAATTTCAAAATCAAATAAATCCCCATGCTTTCACTGTATATCCTTGTCGTGTCAGATCCCTTTAGAAGCTAGCCCAGGCTTTCTAACGTATTTTGACAAAGGCTGGGGACCTTCCATGGGGAAGTGGAAGAGAGCTGGATGGGGCACCAGGAGCTCTGAGCTCTAGTCCCGCCTTTATCACTGACCTGCTGTGTAGCCTCCGTGGCCTCTGAACCTTCCTGGTCCTCAGATGCTGTACATCACAAATGGGAGGTGGGCTTTAGGATTTGAAAAAAATTCCTTTCAAACTCAAAGCTTCTGTAATTTCCTACTTCCTCCATTCTACATCAAAATTTGTTTTACTCGGTTCCTTAATCCCTGTTGTATAAGTTTGCCACAGTTGAGTGAGCACTTCCCCAAAAAACGATGAGGGCGGGAGTGGGTTGAGGGATCCCATGGTGAATACACAAGCCGTAAACAGGACTAAGGGCGAGCAGCTGGTGTGCCCAGGAGTGAGTGAGCTACTGGGGTGAGGGGTGCACACACAGCACTGGCAGCCGGTGACACCATGCTTTCCCCGCTATTTGTAAGACTGAGAGCGTCCTGTGTAGCCACAGGCATCCACATTTCGCTGTTAAGGACCATAAGGATGGATAATGATAAGAGCTAAAATATTCCCTTTGGAATTATTATTAAATGTACAGACTTTTAGTCAAATAATGTATGAAGTGACCAATCCCGCTCTCAATAAATGCTACCCCCTCCCTCACTGAGACCCACGGGAAATGGATACGGCTTCTTCCAGCGTCTGGGCCTGGATGGCCCAGACCCAGGGAAGGACAGGGGCAGAGTGGGAGGTGTGCAGGCTGGGGTTTCCTAGAGAAATTTCTTTCAGTGAATGGAAATCATTTTAGGGCTGGTAGCCCAAGGTTTTAGCATCTGGGAAGAGACCTGCAGAAGGGGAATGTGGTACCCGAGGAGAGAACTAGGGTGTCCAGGGGGCTCCAGGAGGCATGGGGAAGAGGTGAGGACTGGCCACCACTGTCAGGCAAAGGTGGTCCTCTAGAAATGCAGCCCTAGGGATGCAGAAATGGCCCTGTAATCTACTGTCAGAAAACCTCAAGGTCAACAAGTGAAAAATTAAGGTATTGGTTCAACTATGATTAGTCTAATTTATGTGTTTTGAGGAAACTTGAAATTGCTGCAGCCTGGAAGAAGTGCTATGTTTTCAAAAGAATGGAGATTCTATAACATCATTAAATGGCTTTAGAGGAAAGAATGCTCGTGAACCTGTCTATGTGTTCGTGAATGTATTCTCCTAGTTCATGATTTTATGGAGTATCTATAAGGACTACAATATGTGCAATGAGTGAGAAAGAAAGATGTTTTCTTTGCATTTTTTAGGTGGTACCAATTTAGTTCGGAAATGATACATGCACACATGAAGAAATTTGGAAATACTCAGGAAAAACATTTGGTTAGTGAAACATAGTTGTGTGTGTGTGTATATATATATACATACAGTTTGTATATGTGTATATTTGTGTGTGTATCTATAAGGGACAAGCTGGGTACAAGTGTAGGAAAATAAAAAGTACATTAATTAAGAGGAATAAGCTTAGAGCCTGGTTTCCATGGAGGTTAAAGGCTTAAACCAGAAGAGAGGGAGGGCTGTGCAATCTGGATAAAGCACCCCCTTTATCTATGTAACAGCTAGTGTGCACTGGATGCATCTTCTGGAACAGGCACCGGCTACATGTTTTCATTTCAACTGATCTTCACAAAGAGCCTGTGCTATATACCGTCATCCACTTTTCAGATGAGGAATCCAAAGCTCTGAACACTCACACAGATGGTCAGTAGCCGAATCAAAATTCACATGCAGGTCTGCGGGACCTCACTAAGCACACCAACCTGGGGCAGGAAGCCAGGTTGTGGGTTTGTGAGAGTGAAGCCGGGAAGGTTGGGAGCAACTGATGTCAAGGCTTGAGCTTGACCTTGGAGAACTTGACCTGACAGGTGACAGACACCTGCCATAGGTATTTTGGGGACAGTAGTTTGATGACTATTTGAGAAGCTGTGTTAGGATACGATAACATGGGGATAACCACAAGGCAGGCTTGTCTGGTCAATGGCAGTGGACGTGGAAAGGAAGCTGTGACTCTCTCTCTTTTTAATTGAGGTATAGTTGATTTACAAGATTATAACAGGTTCAGGTGTACGGCACGGTGATTCAAGATTTCTGAAGCCATGACTCTTTGAGACTTTTGGACGAAAATCCAAAAGAACTGGCAGCCATATTGGATGTAGGGAGGCAAGAAGAGAAAGAAGAAAATAAGGCTTCGAGTCTCAAGGACAGCATTAAGGGGAGAAAAGGGGGGAAATCACGGTGCATCTGAGACTAACAGAAGTGTGGGGATGAGTTCATCTGGAAGGAAGCTGAAGAATTGTTAATGACTCAGGAAGGATCTCGCTCTTTCTCCATCCACCATCTTCATATCTTTGAGAAACACTGACAATGAAAAGTTATTCTTGCCTCCTTTTCTGACACTTTCTTTCTTTGATGCTGTCACATGCAGGTCAGCAAGCAAATGTGTGTGTTTGTGCATGTGTGTACATACACATACGTGGATTTATATAGGTCCAACAGCTTTCAACACAAGGAAATATGTCCATATGTAATCATGTGAACACACTGAGGTCCTATGTCTTCTGTTATTTATACTAAAGGTTTTCTAAGCATGTGCCCAGATGAATTTCTGAAGAAAGTTCTCTCCATCTATCCACATTTATATGGGACAGTACCAGATTTCTTTGAAATTTAAAGAAGTTGTGCCAATGCTCCCAGAAACCCTTAAAACTCTCTTTTTTGTTATTCTCGGTGGCCACCAACCCAGAGGATCTTAGGCTTTTGTATTTGGTGTGGCTGGATTTATTTCTATTAAATAAAGCTCTTTTTCCTATATTCCAGGACAATACATTTAAATCTTGAGCCTCTGTCCCTGGAAGGTCTCCCACACATTAATATCCACTTAAAAGGGAAGGCTGAATTGAGCACACAGCAGGAACCTACAGGCTGTTGTGAAAAACAGTGACATCCAGACAAAGCTACAATTTTTATCAATTGATATGTGTGTTTAATTCCTCAAAGCTGGGAGACTATACATTCTCAGATTCTATCCCATCCCAATATATACCATTGTGACAGAAGATTAGTAAGTGATTATTCTGGAGAGGGCAACTGATAATTATTTTGGAAGGGGAATGCCATTTAAAGCATTACTATTTTGCTTCCTCCAGGAAGTTCTTTCCCCAACCATGCCTCCATCAATAGAAAGCCTCTTCTTCCAATAGCTTTAGAAACTCTAAGGCTAGTGGACTACTGCTTTGCTTTTCCTGGGAAATACCAGTTTTGAATTTTGCAATAAAATAAAGCAAAGAGGCAAGAGGGAGGGGATATGGGGATATATGTATACATATAACTGATTCACTTTGTTTTACAGCAGAAACTAACACAACATTGTAAAGCAATTATACCCCAATAAAGATGTTAAAAAAAGAATAAACTTAAATGAGATGTTAAAAAAAAAAAAGGGAAGAAGATGTGCATGACTTTAAGGTAAGAGGGACTCATGCATTTTTAACTAAAGAAATGAAACTTCAAGAGTAGATCAAACTTATTTTTGAATAGGAAAGATAAGAATAAATGTTCTTAAAGGAGTTTTACAGAGTATATAACTTATAAACACTGGTCAGCATATTAGAATGATGAAATTGTGATGCTTAAAATACATTTTAAAAGTTTTTTTAAACATGCTTCCTCCATACACTGGGTAATTTTCCTTTGTTTAAAGTATTTTCCAACATTTTTGTAATGGGAATATATGACTTTTTACCAAAAGTTTAAAAACGTTACTCCTTGTCTCTCTTTTCACTTTGTCTCTCACGAGCTCAAGCAACGTTAATGACCACTTCGTCACACTTGTTCTCCTGTAAGTTACTCACCTCTCTTGAAAATTTCATAACGTATGGAAAATCCTGCCCCGTGTGTCTCATAATCAGAGACAAATTTGATAAAGAGAAATGGCCCTGAAGACACGACAGGAGAAGGGGCAATCTTTCCACAGAACTTTCCCCATAAACGCCCATTTTCATTTTCTCCATCGATGACCTCCACGTAGTCATACCTAAGACACAAAGATGGAAGAAAACATCAGGTTAACGAGAAAAGTCCTTTTAATTTCAGTAATTTAGAAACCAGCATTCTCCACCACCATCTGTCAGGAGCAAAACTGCTATCTGCATTCACTGCTGGATTTCATGAAGAGGGAAAAAAGTCTAGCAAAATGAAATAATTAAAATGGACTACATCATGTCCATATACATCATCTAGCAACACAGAACTATTAAGAATAATGGTGTCCATTATACTTGCAGACAATGTCAGTTAAAGTAACCAATTAACAAGAAAAAGGAAAATCTCATGAGCACAATTCTCTTTTATTAAATTGTGTTCCTTTGTCTGGGGTTGGGGGGTTGTCAATACATAATGCTATGCATTCTTTTCAAACTGTGAAGTTCTTTTAGGAATTCAAAATGTCTCCTTGGCTGGAGCTCTCCATAAATAATACTTTGATTTCTGTGAGCGACCCTCTAAACATATGGCCACAGAATAATAAACAGATTCTTTACTATTTAATTCAATTCCACTAAGCTCCAGGCTTCTTAGAAAAAAAAAAACTCTCTCAGTATCCACTGTGGTCAAAACACAGATCATCTTCTCCCCAAACTACAACTTGAATTGCAGAACATAATCTCTGCAAAGAAGAAAGTTTATTTAAAAATGGAAAGTAACTTTATTTACTACCAGCCTTATTACCTTTAAAGGAATATTGGCATTTGAAATGGAAATATGACACACTTGAGATCATCAAAGTGATATGATTTGTAAAAATTCAGGCTTAATAATACACTAAGCAGACAAATGATGAAGGAAGTAGCAATAAAATATTACCCTAAAGATTGCACTGAGATAATGCATGTGTTTGGACCATTTTTTTCTCTAAAAGGTGGAAATCCATCTCCAGTAAACTAGCATTCCCCCAGGAAAACAGGAAGATTTTTTTTTTGTTCGGCATTATGTATTTCTTAGTGCCCTGCTCTTTCTTTTCGTTTTATTTGCCAAGTCACCTAGGAGCCAGATAATCTGATTTGTCTTCCATACTTCTTCTGGAACTGACATGAAGACATTACAATCCATTCATTGCAAAACATTATTTCTGTGTTTAACTTGGTTCAAAAGTCCTAGGATATATTAATTTCAGGAATGGCTAAAATATGGCAGTAACATAAACTGTATCTGGCAATTTAAAAGAGATCAAAGTGTGGGAAATCTTCATGATGACCAATGTCTTCCTTAGCAATCCTTTTCAAACTGTCCAGGACACATGACTTATGTTTACGTAAAGTCTCACGAGACAACTGCAAAGATGCTATCACGAGTTAAAGTGGACAGCTTAAGGCTCTCTAAATTAAAAATGACATTACCTCATCAGTTAAAATTGTGCCAGCTTTGTGTATATCAAGAAGAAAAGAAAGCTGACACTGAATGAATGAAGCACTAGTGTATGTGAATTATTGTACTAACTGAATTTCCTCTGCTGCATCTGCTGATTCCAGGAGTAAAATCACTGGCCGGCTAGCATCTCTGTCCCTTTGCAAAACTATGGAGCTACACAGAGGAATTGTTTGTTTCTCTAGACACTGGGAGATGCTTTGCATGTTAAGACAAGACAAAGGAGGAGGAGAAGGAAGATGAAGACAGCGTTACCTTCAAAATCCTCAGTGACTTTTTGTAGTCAACTGAGGGCAGCTGGAAAGAACCCCATCTCTGTACTCATGAAAGCCTCACAAGTTGGCATTTATGCAGTAATTCCTTTAATCTCTGCTGCTTCATTGACTAGACAGGTCTGCGTGGTTTGCCCCACGCTTGCTTATAATTTAACTGTGATTTGAGCTGTTGACTGCGTTTGGCCTGGCGACTATGCGTCCGGCTCTGCTCTATAGGCTTTTTACTTGCATCTCGACATGGTCTGAATACTAAGTGGCCACATCCTAGTGCATTTTGCCTTCCAGACACAAATAAGAGAGGTGGGTCAGGCATTCTGAAGAACTAAGGGCATTTCTGTGAGGAGACCTTTCTCCCAGGTATGACAGAACTCAGCTATTAGACTGCTGGGGAATTACAACAGTGGATGAAGCCAGTCTTTTAATTCACATTATCTTCTAGCAGTAAATACTAGGCTCTCCTCTTGGCAACAGTAAAAGCTATTTTGAAAAGGGGCAGCGGGACTGGATGCTCTCTACCCAGCAAGAGATAAATCATCGCATCTTAAGTGCCAATTTTAGGCAATGGGATTATTCAGGGATACAATAGTTACATTTATAAACTGGGATGCTGCTATCATTTTAGCACTTTCTACCATCCAACAGGGCCCCCAAATGTATCACAGATAGCAGTTCATGTAAATATTCAAGAGGATGTATGCGTAAAAATTGCAAAGGGTGATACTGCCAAGGAAGTTAAGAAAGCAGCTTGCTTCTCCCTCTGGAGTTGAGACCAGTTCCACCCCATAAGTTTCTCGCTGGCAAACGTGGTGCCAGGAATGCAGCTGGTGTGCCAGCAACCCTCCCCAGAGACTAAATGTGTCGCCACAGCGACGCACCCAGCCTGCATTGGCCTGAGGCCCAGGATCCTGAGTTTGCAAATTTCGATCCCCCAGACGGCTGCACTGCTCTGTTACTGCTGCCGGCGCGGCAAGCACCACGTTCCTTGGGATGTTAAGATCCTCAGTCCTGGAACCAAAGACCTGCGCAGGTGAGCCTGGAGGTACCTATCCGACTCGCATCCCGAACCGACAAGCTCAGGCTGCGGGAGGAGATCTGGGGAATCTTGGGAATCGAATTCATAAAAGCTAGAGGAGGGATCACAAAGTTAACCCGTCTGTCCCTTTGGAGCCCAGCTCCAGAAAAAGAATGTTCCAGGTGACCAAGAGGCTGCGTCTGGGTCCAAAGAGCACTGCCCACCTGTACAGGAAAGCCTCCCTCAGACCTCACCTCCCCGTGTTTCATCACAGGAACACCAACATCAGGTGGATTCAGCCATCTTCTCATCCCTCTCTTTTTTTAAATTTAAAAAAATTTTTGTTTTTGGCCGTGCCGCGCAGCCTGTGAGATCTTAGTTCCCCGACCAGGGATCGAACCCGGGCCCACTGCATTGGAAGCACGGAGTCCTACCCACTGGACCGCCAGGGAATTCGCCCCCCGCCCCCAATCTCTCTTCATCAATCTTCTACCTTAAACCTTTCCCTTCCTGCACTAATAATGGTAAAGCAGCCGACGTTTACTGGGAATAAGGCCTAGATCTCTCTACCTAACCTTCTTACAATTAAAGACACTTTCCCAAGGTTTCAGTTTTCGGGTGGGAGGCCCTGGGTGGCTCTTCCATGAGTATCCCTGGCTTTAAGCTCATGCTTCTCAAGCCCCAGGCCCTCTTGCTTACATAAGCCCCGCTCTCACACTACCCAGGTATATGCGGGTGGTGAAAACATTTTGAATCCTAATAGTAATCACGAGTTTGGTTTCCCATAAGAGTGATAAAAGAATAAAGATTTCTTTCTAAGAATTCTTGAAAGGATTACTCAGAGTTTTTTTTTCTTCTGGAAAGTTTGAATTATGGTTTTAGGAAAATGGCCAAGGAAAGGGAAAAGTGATGGGAAAATGAGAAATGTCTTCAGTCACTAAAGAGTGGTTTGGGAGGCTTTCTAGGTATGCGGTGCTGAATTAGACGAATAGCACACTTTACTTAAGTCGGGTTTTCTCCTGTGAGTACAAATGACCCCTGACTCTATGGTGGGGCCTGTTAATGGGAAAAAACCCTGAATCCTCTGCAGGGTGTTGTCTGTACGGGGAGCTACTGTACCAACCCCCTCACAGCTTCTGGACATTCTCGGTGTTAGGAAGGGGGATTTTAGGTAATGGTGTCTTTTTAATCTCCTTCCAAGAGGCTCTCCCCTCACATGCATACGTACGTTAATAATGGAGAAATTCGATACCTGACATCATAAACCAGAGTGAGAAATGATGTTGGCTAACATAATTTTCACTTACAAAAATGTGTTTCTTTGGATCTTTGGTTTATTTTACACAAGGCATTAATAGCTATCCCAACTGAACAAGCTGTAAACGATTACTGTATTGTTGTCCAAGAATTACCTTCCCTCTTCTCCAGAAGAGAACAGATTTTTTTTTTCCCTCGGAGTATTAGAAAGAGGAGTTGGATATAAAAGTATACGATGATGGAGTTTGGAGGGGCCAATTAGTTTGCATTGGTGTTTCTGAGCAGTTTTACATGATCCACCCCCTAACCGTTCTGGCTTCCTTGCAAGGTTCTAATCAAGATAAATACATGAAAAGCCTTTTATAAGGTTCATAGACTCATGTAGTAAAAGCATTTTTAGAAATCTATTCAAAAGAAATAATCTGGAATAATGTCAAATATGTATGCAAAGAGTATTGCCTGAAGCTTTATAATAATGGGAAAAAATGGAAATAAGGCAGACAGGAAGATAAGAAGGAATTTACGTACATTCATATTGAGAAATATTATTCAGCCATTAAAAAGCATGTTCAACAAAAGATTTTTTATAACAAAGGAAAAATGCTTATGATAAGTAAGTGAAAAAAACTTAACACAGTATATCCTCAATTTTCATTCATATGAAGTAAAAGAACAGGAGGGAAATATGCAAGCTATTAACAAGTGCTTATCTCTGGGTAATGAGATTATTTCTGTATTATTATTATTATTTCTGTATTTTTCAAGATTTTTACAATGGACAAGTATACTTTCTTAATCAAATTTATTTTGAAAAGCATTAACTACTTATATATGAAGTAGCAAATCAATACCTTATTGCCCAGCTAAGAATTTTATATTTCTTGGTCAGAAAACACTATCTTTTTTTGATGTTTTATTTGGAAATAAATCAAAGGCTTTGCCTTTTGTTTTTAAAACAATGGGATCAATGAGGCTCCTTGTGTGATACATTTTTGGGGGGTACTAGAAAGTTAAAGTGAATCTGATTTGATCTCATGCTTTCTGAAATGCTGGTAGTAATACTTGCCATTTGTACAGTAACTTCCCTGTTACAATATACTCTCAGATTATTGTCTGACATGGTCTTTACAGTAATCCCAGGAGGGAGATTGTTAGGTAGTACCATCCCAGAAGGAGCCCAGAGCAGTAGAAGCACCGGGCAGGAGACACATGAATGAAATAATTAGTATCTTTCCCACACTGCCCAGCGTGGGACAAGTTTGATTCTAGTATCTGCTCTTGTTACTCCCTTTCATACATACTTTTTGAGGGTGGGAGATGGGTATGGCTTATTATTTTAGAATTAGTCATGAACAACTGGTCAACTGGTCACTGTTGCTAGAAAATGCCACATCAATGAACACCTCATCGGTTGTTTTCTTAACAGTGTGCTTAGAGCTGTACAAACAAGCATCCTGGTGTGTGGAAAGGTATATGTGCAGGTGTGCATGTGAGAGATAGAGACAGAGACAGAGACAGGAAGAGTCCTTGCCTTTCAGGAGTCACGTGAGTTGAAAGTTTCAGTGGAGCTGATGGTGGCCACTGAATGGGATTCCTCCTGGAGCTATCCTGGTCCTCCCGCTCAGGCTAACGTTCAGGGCAGGGACCACGTGGCTAGAACCCAAGCCCAGTCTGGATAATAGAAATAGGAGTGGGGCTGAAAGGCAGCTGTAATTTCGTTCTCTCCCTAGTGCCAGCGCCCTGGGCCTGAACACAGATGGCTCCACTAAAGACGGGGCGGAGGTAGAGCCTGCATCCCCAGGATGGGTAGGTGGGAAGGGCAGGACCTTCTGACGACCCCCAAGGCTGGAGCCAGCCTGGTGCAGCACCCCCAGGATGGAGCTGGCAAAGCCTAGATTCAGAGCGGGGAGAGGGCCTGAGCTCGCGGCACGGCGGAGAATCCCGCAGCACCTTCAGAGGGACAGAGAGGCTGACCTGCTCCTGTCCCTCCAGCCCCCGGGCCTGGGGTCAAATACCAATTTCTATGAAAGTCATTCTCAATCCCTACAAAATTTTAAAATTTGTACCGTGAACTGATATTTCTTTGTTTATTACATTGGCATAGTCCCCTCTCAAGTTTGTTTCTAGGTTTATAAAGTAATTGTTCCTTCATTAAAATAATGGCATGTATTTTTCCTAGAGATATATTTGCTCATGTATATATTATCTGTTTCTTCCTATATGCACCCTGTGGATTATGAGAGGATTGTAGGACATTAGCCTCGACCTGGGGCTCATTTGCATTTGTTAGAACACTTTCTAAAATTCAGTTTTTCTTACTTCTATTCTAGTAGTACTTTCCATACACCCCCGTGAGTCTAACTTCTAATCCACAGCATTATCACCTCTCTACCTGTCGTGTGTTTACGCGTATTTGCAGGACGTAAAACGCTATTGACGTTGTCTGCATTTTTTTCCAGTTGGACGTAGCTGCCCGTGAGACATTGGCGTAGCAGGTTAGCATCTGAGTGGCATTTCCACTGCCCCGTCGTCAAGTTCCTTCACTGATCTTATCGCCCACACTCAGGCTCCAGCTATGAGGAGACCGAGGGTCTAGCGTCTACTGAACTTCAAGAGCACAAGTGCCAGGGTGCAGGTGTGACCGCGGGCTGGCCTGGCCCACGCCACAGAGCCCAGGAGAGCCTGGTGCTAAACGATCAGCCAGCTTTGCTCCGTGGCTGCTGGATGTACTTCAGCCAAACCATCTCTCCAGCAACCTACTCCACCAATGGTAAATGGGACGTCAAACATCTCACCTTTCTTGGAACAAAAAGTTGCTGCAAACACTGTCTTTTGTTTAATGCCATTGGCCTCCTCAAAGGCCCACGTGGTGTTACTCTTGTTACTCGTACACAGGCTTCCAGATCGTTCTCCTCCAGGAAGTTCCAACGCCATAGACTCCACCTGACACTTCTGCTGTGTGGCTCCTCTGATTAAAGCTCAGTAAAGATTTCTATATGAATGATAGTCAGGTAACCCCTTCTCAAATAATCAGAGTACAGTAAAACTCATAAAGCTGATCTCACACATTAAAATTTTCATTTTTAAGCTTCTGTAATGCCTCAGGGCCATAATAATGAATATCAATAATTTTATTGCAGCCATAGAAAAATGGATCATTAATAGGTTAGATAATAACATAATATGTATAAGAGCGAACAGTCCCAGGAAATGAGGTATTACAAAAGTAAAGAAAGAAATATTTAAGGAAAAACTTTTACTGGAGTAAAAAGAAATATTAAATGGTTTTCACTGTAGTAATACAAAGGGATAATCAAAGGCAGTGGGTCACAGCTGGTCAAGACCAACTGGAAAGAAAGAAACTGAGATAATAAACATTCAGCAGGTAGCAGACAGCTTCCAGCTGCTGCATAACAAGTCACCCCAAAGGTAGGGGCTTAAAACAGCACACACTTATTAGCTCAGAGTCTGTAGGTCAGAAGTCTGGTCTGGCCTGGCTGGGGTCTCTGCTCAACGTATCACAAGATGGAAATCAAGTGTCTGCAGGGCCGCGTTCTTATCTGAGTTCCGTGTCCTTGTCACAGCTCACAGTGCTGTGCCGGAGTTCAGTTTCCTGCAGTTGTGGGACTGCAGCCCCCGTTTCCTTGCTGGCTGCCAACTGGGGGCTGCTCTCAGATCCCAGGGGCCACCCACCTTCCTTGCCACACCAGGGAGCTGGCCCTCTCCAGCTTCAAAGCCAGCAACAGAGACTTTCCCTCACATTGGATTCTTCCTATGCTTCAAAACTCCTCAGGAAAAGCTGAGTCCCTAGTGAGGGTTCACCTGATTAGGCCAGGCTCGCCCAGGATAACCTCCCTTTCTTGAGGCCAACTGATTTGGCAACTTAATTAAATCTGCAAAATCCCTGTACAGCAGCACCTGGATTAATAGGTGATTGAGTAACTGGGAGAAGATGTGTGTAACCAGGGGCCGAGGATCTTGGGATTCTGCCTATCGCTCAGACCCAGCTCTGGATGGACGCATGGAGCTTGGAAGCTGCAGTACAAACCCAAGCAGCAGGGATTGTCCACTTACATCCCCTGGCAGGGCAAAGGCTAGAAGGATCCAGGGTAAGATGAAGGGCCGGGGTGGGAAACTGCACAAGGCTGGAAGCTATTTCAATGTTCTCAGGTCCCATCGGCTGTTGGTTTGAAAGCCCTCAGCCGACCACGGTCCTCGCTTGCAGAAAGGAAAGCAGGGTTCTGGAGAGAGTCACGCTCTCCTGATTGAAGCAAAACAGACACTCTGAGATTGTCCAACACATATGTCTAGAGACAGAAGAGTGATAATAGCTTAATTCAAAAATAAATATATAAAAGAACTCAAGACATGTGGTGTAAAATAATGGTCAAAATATATATAATTTTCACGGAAAGTGCTTCGAGTTTGAATTTCTCATTTCTGAGGAATCTCACTTTGTAATTAAGATTTACTGGCATGGAAGATAAAAAATCCTTCACATGGGGAAATATCTTTATGGTTTAACTCCGATTATGAAATCCAAAGATGCATTTGAAACGGAAGACCAGGGACGCCTCCTTTAAAACAACTACGCTCCGAGGTAATGGAGTCTTCCAATGTCAAACTTGCAAAGTTCAGTATTTATAGAAAAATTCACATGCCTTTAATTACAATAAATTTGGTTCCCAAGTAAAACGGTGCCATCTGGAAGATATTAACATCATTTACAACTTGTTCGCCTCCCTATTTCATAGAAAATTTTTACCTCTTGCCAATTTTCCACTCTTCTCAGGGAAAAAAAAAAAAGAATTACTTTCATGGATTGTCTCAAGATGAGTTTATATAGCTAGTCAAACCATCAAAAAGTGACAGAGGGGGCGTCTTGGACACGTTTACTTCCTTCTTATTTACTTTAAATACTTATATCTTTAAGTTTTGGGTTTTGTTTTAAATAAAGGCTGTTCTCTCCTCTCTGTTCCTCTTCTCTCAGGCTTCTCAGGGGGATAAAGTGGAGAGAGAGCTCAGGTGTTAAAAACTGGGCTCTGATGTGGGCTCTGAGCTTCAGGACTCACTCCTGCACCTTTAATCTGTCAAGAAGCCCCACCATTTTTGACCTCCCACAAAGTCTCAAAGGGAACAGTGGGGCAGGAGGTGCCACCTGCCTGGCCAGCCGTCAAATTCGCCAAACTGGGACAGCTGCGATTAATTCCTCACACTCAGTCACTGACTAGCTGAGTGTCACTAACGGACGTCTGTGAGCCTCAGCTGCTCACCTGCAAAATGGACAAAATGATAATTAAACTTACAAGATGATAGGGAGGACTCAGTGAAATACTACATGGTGATGTCCCCTTCCAAGTGAGGCTGGAATGCAGGAGAAGCAAAGAGACAAATGCACAGAGAACCCAATGGAGCACAGCTTTATTTTCCAAAAGGTATATATTACACAGCTCAAGACAGACTGTAGTTTAGGTAGTACAGGAAGTTTGGCTATTGTTATCTCCCCGGGGGATCTATCAGTCAGAAGATGACTAACTCTCAGAAGATGACATAACCTGATATTCTGAAAAATACTATTTGGAATGACAGTAGGTCTTGCCCTAGTACTACCACCAAAAATCAGTCAATTAAAGCCATAGTCAGAAAGGAGTTAAAGAAATCAATTTATATATACTACAATACTTTTTTTTTTTTTTAAAGAAATCACTAAATCCGTTAAGTGTTTCCACTGATGTACCCAACTGATTTAATGATTTGCAATTGGATTAGTGCTATCAGCATGCAGTGCTAAATTTGCTCAAAAAGCCCCCTCAGTTGGTACAGTGGACGCACCAGGGGACAACTTCCAGTTCTGGAAAAGCAGTGACTCTGCCTTAAGGCATAGCAAGATCATAATCTGCGAGTTCCCTTTTCAATTCTTTGGAAAAAGAAATAAAGGCATAATTCTGTTTTAGACTATAGGACCTAACGTGCTAATTGTAAGAGTTAAAAAAAATCCTCCTGATTAATTAGTAATTATTCAGTGGGGATCTAGGTAGTTTGCTAATCAGAGCTGCAGGAACTAAAGTTGGCAAATACTCATTTTTTTTAAAGGCTTTTTTTCCCCTTTCTTTGCAGTAATTACAGTAGAACCTTTTCAGCATCAGGTAGGTGAGATTATTCATTCTGCAGTGGGGAAGTCCCTTAGTCTGTAATGACAACCCATTTTTTTCTGAAAAAGTGGAAAGCAAAAAATGCTGAAGAAAAGTGGGTCTAGTGACAGACAGATGTCTCTTCCTTTTAGTGACACCAATGGCGAAAGAAAGGTTGAGCTGACTTTTAGGATGGCCAGTCGGCACCAATCCAAGTCAAAATGGTGCTATTCTGTTCAGTAGACCCTTAAGGTTTACGTAGAGTACAAACCCCTGAGCTAACCACAGCCAAGAAATATGAAGCTTTTAGATACGGGCCTGATTCATGTATGATGCTAGAAAGAAATTCACAGGAGAAAAACAGATCACGTCACAGAGAGAGTTTCATAATCCCTCATGTTTACTGAAAGCAGCGTTCTGTTTGCTGTAAGTCATGTTTAGAGTCCGAAGCATTCATGCTTAGGGTATTTGTTCTTTTCTGAATTTTTCATTATTTAAAATTCTATTAAGTCAAAAAGCAGGTGTTTCAACTGCAGATGACTGGGTTACTAGTAGTCTTACTAACTAACCTAGGATGTATTCTGTAACCCAAGTCAATTTGTGATACAGGTAATAATTTAAATAATGAGAAATATATCATGGACATAAAATACTTCAAGTGTCAACCAGGGCTTTTTTCTATGTTACAACATGCAAATTAGTTAAAAAACAAAATATGCAGAGAATCATTGGTTATTGGCCTAAACATTAGTTTGCATGATTTTTTTCTTATCGCTGACTTGCTTTACAGACTGAGTAATTAATTGGTATAAAGCAAGCCTTTAATTATCTCTGTGTTAGGAACAAGCTCATGGAGACAAGAAAGGATTTTAATGACCTAGGTGGCCTCATGATTTATATGGACCTTGAAGAGTAACTGTGTGTTTAGAAGAAAGGAAAGCAGTGGCCATAAACTTTACCGGTAGCCTAAGACCAGAAGCACCCTCTTGCTAAGTTTAACCATCTGACCACATAAAGGGTCAGCTTACAGAAATGGCTCTGTGCTTGGAGCATGGATTTAACCCAACCAGGAGATCATATAGCCCTCATCCTACCATCTAAAGCACTCCCCAGCCCCAAAACATCTTTATGGTAAGCTTAACAGAAAGGAAAAGGGAATAGGGTCAAGTTAGCTAAAATAAAACGTTGCATAAAGGGAGCATTTTCAAACACATGCTTCTCCTAAGCACAGCACAAGCTAGAGAAAGGTATAAAAAGTTCCCCTTGATAATACTAAAGACTCAGCTGTAAAAACAACACAGGTAGGCATAGGAGAGAGAAAGCTGTACTACATCTTCCTTACTTTGACTAATTATTTCATAAGGAAAGGAGATTTCTTTTTTTCACCGAAAACCAGAATACATAAAACAATTTAACATTTCACTCTTTAAACAGCCTAAGTTCTTTGAACGGTCTTAATGTAGAGGGCTAAAGTTCACTGCACTTTATCTATAAAGTTTATCAAGAGAATTGACAGTGTACAGTCACAGGGAGAGATAGGAATAAGGCAGTTTTCCAGCATTTTGGTTCTTGATTTGGGAGCAGATAAGTGCTCATTTACAAATATATGATAAAACAGATCCTTTGAGAATCTTTGTAGGGGAAACATTTAAAACATTGCAGCTCTTGAAGTTGTATTACTTTAGAAATACCCCATATTTCAGATATTTCATTAATTCTGGTTGCATTTCCCTCTTATAATGGCAAATTACCTAGATCATATTATTATTGTTTTCATCACTTTCCGATCTTGTCTGCTGGTTTTTTTTTTTTTTTAAAGTAGGAAGCAGAAATCACAGGAAACTGGTCCTAAAATGTGTCCCTCAGAATACCAGTCTTATGAAATGCTTCTGAAAAGAATGTTTTTTTCCCAAAATCATTTGGGAACGCTGCACGTCATAATGTTCCTTTTGTGAATATCCATAATTTGTGTCAGTATAAGGCTCTGAGAAGTCCCATGGGTATGAAACCTTGATTTAACTTGGTTTAACCCAACATATACCAATTTCATTGATCATAAGACCCTTTTATTACACAATAGAGGTGGAACTCATGTTGGTCAGAAAGTATTTTCTACGTACTATTTTGAAAAGTCACTTACTTTGCACTAGCCACAGGTCAGAAATAATTAAAAAAATCCAGGGAGGAAGGGAATCAACTTTGTAAATGATGACATAAATTTGGGAAGATGGAGATAAATTTGGCAACCTAATTCCTTCTCCTATTCTGCCTTACATGTTAGAAATTCAATTTGAATCAGTGCTTTGAAAAACTGTTTTAGCGACTGTTTCTGACTAAACAAATATGGCGCCGATATGTAAGACTGTGCCTATACTCAGTAAAAGGGACTCAGCTGACGCTGACAAATGCACTGGGCATGGCTGAATCCAGAGTCTGTCTGAGCACAGGAATCAGGAACACACTGGTTTTACTACCTAGTTAATGTTAAGGTGAACACGATGAATAAAACTAGCAAAAGTTTACCGTGGGAAGAGATCTAAGGGATACATTTTATAGATGAGAAAACTGAAGCCCAGAACACTGAAGGACCTGCATATTTCAAATCCAGTTAACAGAAGAATCAGAACTTTCTACAGTATTATGATGAAAGATGAACCATTGCATCTCACTTTTTAGGAGATGATGGAAAGGGTCTCTATGATCATCAGGGTCTACTTCTAATTTGAGATTTCCACCAAGGGATTTCTCAGCCTTCTTCAGAAACCTCCAGGAAGAGGAAACACACTGAGTCCAGACAGGGAGTTCAGCCCATCTTCATTGCCTGGCAACGATCCCAAGTCTTCCTGACTTTGCCTCAGATCTGTTCCCTCAATAAATGTTTCTTCAGTATTTAATGCGGTTTCCACCCATTGATCCTAAGACCACATTTAGCTCCTCTTGCACACGAGAGCCTTGCAGCTCTTTGAGCATAGCCGTCACGCCCCTCATCTCTCCCTTTGTTAGTATTGTAAGAAGAGAAAAATTCAAACAATTCATTTATTAGATTGACAGGCAAAAAACCAGGCAAAACACAGATAAGTACAGAAACTTCTCTAATTGCTCGAAGGCTGATGTGACATCATTATTTTAGCCACCCAGGGATGCTGAGCGCTTTGAAAGCATGTATGCATTTCAAAGGCTCTATAACTGAGTTTTGGGGACTTGGGGTGGTATCTGTGCCACGAAGGGCAGGGTGGAGGGCCAGACTTCTATTCTCCTCTCTTTCCAGAACCTTCTCTGCCTTCCTTCTCCTCCATTCCACATGCTCCAGCCTCTGCCCTTCTTACTGATTTGGGGCTAGGTGATCTAGAGTTAGGGTCTTGTCCTGGGAACGAAAAACCAGCTCTGGGGAGCCAGGATCCAGGAAGGTGTGTAGCAGAAGGAAGCGCTGATCCAGGACCCCCCGTGGATGGAGCCAGAGATCAAAGGGGTGCCTGGGTGACAATTTAACACAAACAATTTCCACATCGACTTTGAGTGTTGGCTTTCTGATCCTAAAGAAAAAATTTAATTTATCCTGATGATTTTTCTTTTACAAACTAAGTATGCCAGCCAAAATCTCCAAATTCTGGACAGAGAACATTCCTATTTTTGTAACTGTTAACTTTCGATGTTGAATTTTCTCTTACTGCTTCCCTCTTCACACTACTATGTAATTTCATACCAACCGATAGTCCCTTTAACATCTTTTTGTGTGTGTAATATAGTAAGATTATTGCTGCACTGTAAAAATGTCACTGATTTAGGACACTTCCCTGAATGACTCAGATTGTAATTATTCTCTTTCCCAGACAGAGACAAAATACCCATTTTCACTAGTTAAACACACACATAGCCTCCATAATTTTTTAAACCTTTAAATAGGCTTTTGTAAATTTGGAAGTCAAATGGCCTTTCTATCAATGACTTACTACTGAATTCCTCCCTAATTATTCACTGATGAATGTACACTCAGAAACACAGGTTAACAACAGTTCAAATACTACCGAAGCAGAAGTAATGTTGGGTTTGGCAGTCTTTAAATATAATAACTTCAACTGGAAGTTTCTCTAATTTTTCTTCGTTAAAATCCAATGTCTTCAAACATACTTTCCCCTTAATGTGTGACAGACATGTCAAACACTGGTTGGGTAAATGTTTGAACAGTAATAATATTGATCTCTTCAATGGAAATCTTCCATACAAATGGTAGAAGACCATTAGCAAAAGCTTTTATTTTTACTCCCATTATGCTTTGCAATTAATGAAGAAAGTATTCTTAGCATGTGTGAAATACATACACACACACACACACACACACACACACACACATATATATATAATTTGTGGTAAAAAAGTAGTAATAGCTTATATTTATATACAAGCTTATAATTGCTTATAATTATATATACAGAATTTTTGGTGAAAAAAGTAGTAATAGCTTATATATAGGTAGCACTCTTTTCTGAATAGCTGAGAAGGCTTTTGTGCTTGTCCTTGTGGTACAGGCTTGAAAAGAGAGAGTGAACCGGTAGCACCCTGTGGTAGACAGGTAGAGGATGTCTTTTCTGCAGTTGTGTCCACATCACTCCTAGACCAGCTGGTCAATTTTGTCAAACCACTGTCTTCACAGGCAACTCATTACCGAATTCACTAGGGAATCAACTGAATTAACTCCTGAATGGTTTGCACAGAGTCACCCAGAGCACCTGGAATGGAGTCCAGGGTCTGAGTGGTGGTCCAGACAGAGAGCTGACTCCTCGCCCCTGGGTCTGGACCTCGCTGTCAGGGACTGAAGGTGAGCCAATAGCACTGGTGCTGGGGGCTAGGGGGAGGTAAAAGAAACGGAAGCTGTGCCAGGGGAGGATAATCCGAGGACATTTCTACAGCAGCGCATCTTCCGTACCCTCCAGGCCGTGCTCTCCTATTTCACAGCTGCAGGGCTGTCTCAGGGAGGCTGTAAGCCCAGGCTCTGCTAGGGCTGCAAACAAAACGCTGCATTTCCTTCTTGCTCTAAACTGAACTTTTAAAAACAGTGTTTAAACCTGGTTAATATGACTTTTGATAATGGCCTTAAAAAAAGTCAAAAGATAAAATATGAATCCTAGAAGATAAATGGCAGAGTAAAAAGGAAATTAGAAAGGGTGATTTGGAGGTCAAATGCATGTCCAGGTACTAGGTGCAGGGTTTTCATTTTAAAGCACAAACTGAAGGAGCCATGCCCTGGCTAGTCCTGGGGACTCTGTGACGTCTCTGACCAGTTACCACCCTGGGATAGTGTTAGCTCTTCTGAAGGTCAGGAACAACTGCCCTGATGTCCCCCATCTAAGGATAACTGCACAGATTTATTCTGGCATCTCTTCCCTAGGAGTTTCTCTTTTCCTTTTTCTGCCAATCCAAATTCCATACTTTCAAAGCCCAACTCAAGGTTCACTTGTTCTGTGAAGATTTTCTTAGACTCAATCGCCTGTAAATGTTTCCTCCACTTGAATTTATGGATCCCTGAGCCAGTATGGACTGAGTAATTATACATTTGCCCCATGTTGACCTGGAATTATTTTCTTAGGTGTTACCATGACTTATTCATTCCCCTGATAAGATTATACTTCTTGTGGATAGAAAATATGTCTCTCTATTTATCTTGGATTTTTCTGAAAGTCAGAAACAAAAACAGTTTCCTGGGAAACAAGTTCATGCTTGTTGAGAAAATAAATAAACAAGAAAAATGAGAACAAACATGGCATAACTATGTATTCATATTTTAACATCATTTAATCGGGATCTTGTAAACTGTTTAGTAAATAGTTCTGAAAGAAAACATCTTACACTTTCAAAAATTTTTTCTACGAATCACGTAAATTGCTTTTGGGAAAACTCAAGGAACTGTGTTCTGCTTTTGTTCCAATTACATTAAACCTTATGAAAATAGCCATCATGACAACAACGTCTCTTTGGAAGAGAACACCAAATACTTAGGGGCATAGCCTCGTCTAGATGTTCTGGGATTCAAGAGCCCAATTCCTATTAGTGATAATAAGCTCTATGTCTATAAATCCCTGGACACTTATGTCAAGCCTACCTGTTTCAGTTTCCACAGGTGGAATGATGGTTCTAATGAGGTCCCTGTCCTCAAGATTTCTATTTAGAAAAATACAATGTTTAGACTTCAACTTTTCAGCCATCCCTGGTCGTGTTACGGGTAAGGGTGACATTTATGCATTTTGAATCGTATATTAAGAAGCTGTAATTCATGACCTTTTAAAGTAATTTGCTCCACATAAAGTCTCAATCCAATGGACATTAGTGTGTGTTCGAAACACATACAAATGGTGAGTTTTGCCTAATGAAGCTGTTCATTATTTTCTCCCCGTTATGTGCCCGCCTGCATTATCACTGCCCTCTGCTTCCTTCAGTCAGGTGACAAGCATCATAAGGTTGCACAGGCTTTATTTTTATGCTGATCTTCTGAGCGCACTACACACAATTCATTCTCCTTTCTTTAGTGCCTGAACACATAAATTCACCACCGTTTGTATTTAAGGTCAGTATCTGCAGAAGCCAACACTTTCGACTATTTTTTTCATCATTTGAATTTCAAATTCTTATCCTCAAATGCTTTTCACCCCTCTTGAAATCCAGAGTCTAAGGAGAATTGCACGCCCTGCTCTAATAATCTGTCTGTTGTATGGCTTAGAGATGTAAATTACAGGTTTTGTTCTTTTATTTCTCCTTTTTAGTACTGAACTTACATTGAAACGAATATAAGTCCAGCAGGCACTTTGTAAGTGAGGATGTATGTAATGCCTATATGGGATATGCCTGTATGCACATATATTGGTGTATGCATGAGCATAAATACAGAAGATTACAATCTTATCTAAGGAAGATTAATTTATAAATAAAAAGATTCCAAATCTATGCTAGTCTACACGAAACATTGCCATTTGGAGTTAATTTTGTGGGCCTCCCTTACCAAGAGATTTTCTTATCCATGGGAGCCACTGAGGCAGGTGGAGATGACAGATGACGGACAGGTTAACCCAAACCCCAGGACTGAGAAGCGATTAACTCTAGTCGTCAGGTGATTAGCCCAAGTCCTAGGGTCACAACCTTGCCTGTCAGTAAGTTGCACCCAAACTCCTTCAGGAAAGGTAAGGAAATTTGAACATGCCGTTTTTAAAGCCAAACTTGGTGCATTTGCAACAGACTCTGTATTCTGTGCACACCTTCTCGGTGGAGTCCGATTTCCAGTTTTTGTTAAATTAGTTTCATATCAGTCAATACTTGTTTAAAAACATGTCATAAGTCTGTGGCTTGTGCATGCTTCAATTACCTCTGATTATTACATCAAGATTCACAAACGAGATACCACAGGCACTCCTATTTACTGCAAAATGCTATCGAAACAAACTGAAATTCAATTTCGGAACAGATTGCAATAACCCATCAAAACAGAGCAAGTGGGGAGGTCAGGCCCCGAGGTGTGCCCGGCCATTGTTAAGCCAAGACGGCGTCTCACCTAATCATTTAAACATGGTCTTGTGGCCTGACATTTTTAATGCTTTCTTGATCTCTTGCTTCTGGCTCTGTGTGTGCTTTGCCACTGTGGGGTGCAGTGCATAACAGGTTATGGATTAAACACCAAGTCCTTTTCTGCCAATAGCACTTTTAGGAGAGGACAAATGATTGGGTACTTTTTATAAATAGTCACACCATAGGTGTCCGCAGAAAGCAACCTTTATTCAGGGTTCTTAAAAGCTGCCTGCTTTTTAGATACAAACCAATCCATAAAACTGCCAAGTTCAAATTTTCAGCTATTATCTGGGCAATAAGTCTCAGGTACCTTGGTAGGCTGATGGGACATTTTTGTCGGCACACATTAAGATCCCAGGCTTAACTAATGCAATCTGGTTTTAAAAATTAATTTCACTTACATAATCCCCCTGGGATATGCAGCCCATGGTTTGCATTTACGTCGTGATTCATTGCATTTGGATTAAACTGGAGGGTTAAGAATTTTACGTTCCAGCCAGCTCTGACCCTGAAGAACAGAAACATACACATATCCCTCCCATCGTCTGTTGCTTCAGGGCAAGAGAAAAGAAAGCCACTGTAATTTGGAGACAAGACTTTTCCAGACAACTGCGAACGACAGCAACCATAGCAAGTCACTGAACAGAAGGGTGTTGTGGAGGCCTGGGGCGCGGTGAGAAATTAATGGGAGCACAGAAAGTGGACCAAATATGCAGTTTTCCAAAGAGAAAATGTTGGCAAGAATTCTAGAAAAAACTCAAAAGAGGCTGCAGATTCGTTGACCATAACCATTCAAAACATGGGTTACAAAGTTTTTCCTGGAAGCAGAGAATTAATGAAATGGGGATACAATTTAGAAGAGGTGTATATTATAATTATATACACCGTATAGAGAGGGTTATCTACATCAATCCTCAAGCTGAAATGAAATGAACTGGTTCCATCTCTTTATGGTAAATACGGAAACAGAGACGCAGGGAGGCTGAATCGCCCAAGATCACAGAGTTAGTTTTAGTGTCAAAAGACTCAGGGCTTCTGACTGCCTAGCTAGTACTTTTCCACAGACGTTTCAAACATGTTTTTCCACTTCTGTTGGTTAAGAATGCAAATCTTGGGCTTCCCTGGTGGCGCAGTGGTTGAGAATCTGCCTGCCAATGCAGGGGACACGGGTTCGAGCCCTGGTCTGGGAAGATCCCACATGCCGCGGAGCAACTAAGCCCGTGTACCACAGCTACTGAGCCTGCGCGTCTGGAGCTTGTGCTCCGCAACAAGAGAGGCCGCGACAGTGAGAGGCCCGCGCACCGCGATGAAGAGTGGCCCCCGCTTGCCACAACTAGAGAGAGCCCTCGCACAGAAACGAAGACCCAACACAGCCATAAATAAATAAATAAAATTTAAAAATAATAATAATAATAATTTTTTAAAAAAGAATGCATATCTTCTCTACGGATTTACTTTCCTAATTTTTCATGAAGAACAGAATTCTACCAACGCTTGATTATGGACTCTTTTGTCTCTCCAGCATATTTTTGAACAATAAGCAAAGTGATTTTAAATATCCTCACTCAAAAAATATACATTTTCAAGGGTTCTGATAGACTTAGTTAATGCTTAACTACAAATAAGGTCAAGAGGAAAGTAAGTTTTTTATGTCTGTGCCACTATGCTGACATTCACACTGAACCTCCAGAGGCCAAGTGTCTGAACATTTTGGTGGGAATCATAACATCAAAGGGCTTGAAAAGGCTTTGGGTTCATTTGGATAACTTAATCCCACTCAGGCAAGTGAGCAGATTTGTGCCTGTCCAAAGGAAGAAAGTCCACAGCTTCCCCGCGAACTTTTTCCTATATTCCATAACCCTGACTTTAAAACAAATTTGACCAGACTGTTCCAATCGGTCTTATTTTATTTTCATACCGTTTCTTCTTTTTCCCAATTTATTTAAATGCACATAGGCACATATACTTAAATAACAAGCTATTTTTACCCCACTATACTCAAATTCTCTATTTCTTTTCAGACGAGATAAGAAATGTTTATAAAATATTAACTTCAACACACTAATCTGGACAGGGACTTTTTCCAGGCTTTTCCTTCCCTGGAATGTTTTTGGCCCAGTAAACTTTAATTGTAACATCTTTAGTAGATATCTTGGCATCCAGCGCAGAGGAAAACAGAAACACAGTGCTTCCTTAGAATTTTACAACCTGTTTGCGCTATTATGTCTTTACAATGGTGATGGTGTATTTAACCACATACAATTCATTTCATTGTGCTAGAAACAAAGAAAACTATCATGAACCAGAATTACAGAAGGGAATTTGGAGGGCATCTTCTCTGACCCCTAAATGTAACAAATAAGGAAGCAGAGACCCTAGTAAGTGATGTGGACCACAGGTCATACGACCAACAGTCTGCAGCAGAGTTAGTGTTGAATTCTGGATTCTCTCTTGAAAATCCAGTGCTTCTCCTATTAAAACACACTCAGTCAGCATTCAGCAAAGGGGAGAAAACAGAAAACATATTCATTATCTTTGAAAGAAGAATGCTTGACATCTACTAATAGCGCGCGCACACACACACACACACACACACACTCAAAATCCACAAAAATCCCTTAAAACACAGCTGATTTGCATAATAGGGAAGTGGCACTATTGCTATACTGTGGACTTATCAATTTTTGCATGCCTATGTGAATGAATGAATTTCACTCATCCACATCCAATGTGTATTCTTTCATCCATCACAGGTGTAATGTGGATAATGTTCTTTAATCAGGCAACCTGAAGAAATCCCTAATACCAATTAAATATATTCTTTATTTCATGTTACCATTGAACAATGCCAGGTAGGTGTGAGCAAATTCAACTAAGCAGGACTTGTTTATATAAAATCAGAATAGGGGTTACAGCCTCAAGTTAAAATCAGTGCATTTCTATCAATATAAGGCATTGATCACGTACTGATTTTTATGTATACGTGACGTTTTAGGTAGTGGCAAGATTCCTGCATCTCTCAGATGCAGGAGTTGAATTTGGGAGTCAGCTCTCAGAACGTGACAATGTAGCAGAAGTCTAATTCCACATCTGACTTCTTCCTCATGGGCAACACTCCTCTTTGGGGGGGGGCTTAGTCTCTTTGCAGAATAATGCTTCAGCAAAACCCATTTCTAGTAACTATGCTGAGAGATACAACGGGCCAGAAGAGTAAGCGTTTGAAAGTTAATGAGGAAGAAAAGAATATGCCCTTCTTGTAAAATCCTGAAGGGTTCACCCTATATACGTGAACCTGGGAGAGAACCAACATCTGTATTACACCTGAGCAATAATAATAACATTAAACGAGGACTATTTCCTCAGCGTCATAGCTACCCATCCACTAAGCTGCCCGAGTTACAGCAGGCAGCTGTGACGGGGATGGCCTTGGCCAAGAAACCAGGAGGGCAGAATTGGAAGTCAAACTCTGCTGCTGAACAGTTGGGTGATGGTGGGTGACTCACCTTACCTCTCTGGGCCTTTGTTTCCTCATCTGCACCCTAAGGGGTTTGCTCTAGAAGATCTCCAAGACCCTTTGCATAAAAACACACTGGGTTTCAAAATAGTCACGTTGTGCTCTGGTTCCATGATAGCCTCTGGTCACAGCCCAGAGCCTCTGGCTTGCCCTGATACCATCTCTAATATGTCAGATGTGGGCGGCGGATCTCAAGCTGGTCATTCTTCAAGAGTCAGACAGTTATAAAAGAATTTAGAAACTGTAGGTTTTCATTTTGATGATTATCTTTTAAAAAGCTCAACCCAAACACAACCTCGGTCACCACCATATAAGGAATACTGCCGTGTGTTTTTGCAGGCACATGAGTATTTGTGTTTATGATTAAATGCATGTCACGTGCAGGCCACAGGAAAGCTCCCCGTGTGGACAAAGACACAGTGGAGGGAGAATGACTCATCTCTTGGGAACCCAGAAATAACAGAGAACTGAACTCTAAGAAAACCAGCATCCTGGCTGCTGGCACCATGGTCTACTCACTGGGAAATCAATAAGCCGTAGCTCACTCATAGCAACTCTAGACATAAGTGGGCAGTGTAGAACTTCTCATTAAAAGGGTTTCATCCAGCATGATATTTTGGGGTGCATCATTAAATTAATCCACCATTAACAGACTATTAATTTAAGCCATCAGTGGCTAAAACAAATTAAACCAAAAAAAAATTGAAAACAAGCAAAGACCATGAAAATGGCTAAAAGGGTTGTCCATCATGCTGTAACTCAAGGAAAATAAGTTAATAACAAGTAAAGCATAAAATTGCAAACACATCCTACCATTATTACGTTACCCAATAAAAAGGATTTTGTTTCTACCAAATGCCATCATTCATTACATCAAATTGAGGTTGTTATCTGAGTGTTTGGGTTTTGCAGTTTTGTTGGGATGAATGTGTAAACTTGCATTGCTTTATTTATTCTAGGGGGAATTTAAGCATAAATAAAAGATGAATAAATTTTGGGGATATGTATAATAAGTAAGATTATAATAAAAAATAGTTTTCAATGTGAAAGGTCTATGGACACGCTTTTCTGTAAAAGGGGGTCAAGTATATTCTTAAGTTTGAGAAACACTTTTCTTTCAGCCATATCCTCAGGCAGGAGCCCGCAGCCAGACAGGAAGGTCTGTTTGAAGCCAGGCTGCCTCCTGGTCCACTGACCTCTCTAAGTTTGATTGTTCTGGAAGTCTCAGTCTCCTTTTCCTTTTAGTGACTCAAGAAAAAAGGTTCTTTTCATCTTAATCCTACTCCTTATACACAAGCCAGCTGGAAATCTCCAAACCAGCTTGAAGGAGGAGGACAAGATATCTCTGGACCCTCAGGGAAGGCCTGGATGTAGACAGGAGAGCTGGGGAGGGTTGATCTTGGGCAGTAACTGCCCCCTGACCCAGGGGAGGCACAAGGGGCCGTCCTTACTCTAGAGCTTGGGGGTGGGATGGGAGCAGGCCCAAGGCTGCACACCAAGGTTGGTTCAGGCCAGGCAGTGGGTTCCCTGGAAGAGACAGGGCCACCAGAGCCCAGGTGGGATTAGCATCTCAGTTCTAATAATCCAATTTAAACAAAGAAAAGTCTTTTGGCACAATTTCAAATACTCTACGTATTGATTACAAATCACAAACTGGAGGTCAACACAAACTGTAATACAAAACAAACACTAAACACTGTTGTCTATAGTGATGCCATACAATTTATGGCAAATTTAGTTAAGGCCACGGGCTGTGTCTTATTATAAGCAGCAGCACACTTTTAAGGGGAGACTAGTTCATCTGTAATCTGAGTTAACAGTTTTTTCCAAGGATGTTTTTAGAAGCTGCTTGTTATGAATTTCTGTTTCTTTAGATTTAGATTGAATATAAATAAGGATTCTGGAATACTGCTGGGGCCTCTGCATATTTTATTTCCTACCTTACATCTCATGTAGTCAAAGTACATCTTGTTCTAAGGAAACTACTTTTCCTTCAAACACTTTGAGGCTTAAAAGCAGGATTAACTGTCCTAAATGAGACAGTCCCCAAGGGCACAGGGAGGGGAAGGGAAAACAGAGATTGACCCTCTTGGTGACTGACTGGAATCCTACAGTCAGATGAGGTATGGCTCGGCCTCCTGGCCCTAGAAAATGAGACTCTGGGAGAAAATCAGCTGCTCTAAGGAAAAATTTCTAAGCGTTACATTATCCTTGAAAACAAGTACCAGATTTTCCTGTTAATAATATACTTATCAACTTCAGTTCACAGTTGAAATTCATTTTCCTGTTAATCTCACTCATTTTGGCAGGCATAAAATATACATATTTTTATGGAGACAAGCGAGGTTTTCAAGATATTGGGATCCCCGGAAACATTTTTTCATTTGGTGAAAGGGATCTTGCCAGAGAGCCTGTTTTCAGCACAGGTGCCAGGAGTAGCATGTAAAAGTCACGGTCAGTTTATGTCTACCCTGGGTGACCAGGACTCACCTGCTGGGCACTTAGAGATGCAGGTGGGCCCTGACCGCCCAGGCTGAGAGTCTCACAGATCTGAAAGAGCTGCTTCTGTGTGTACACAGCCATTCTTTTTTTTTTTTTTTTTTTTTTTTTAAAGGGACCAACTTCAATTGCTTTGGTCTAATTCAAATCCCTTTTTTTTTTTTTAATTATTTTATTTATTTATTTATTTATGGCTGTGTTGGGTCTTCGTTTCTGTGCGAGGGCTTTCTCTAGTGCGGCAAATGGGGACCACTCTTCATCGCGGTGCGCGGGCCTCTCACCATCGCGGCCTCTCCTGTTGCGGAGCACAGGCTCCAGACGCGCAGGCTCAGTAATTGTGGCTCACGGGCCCAGCTGCTCCGCGGCATGTGGGATCTTCCCAGACCAGGGCTCGAACCCGTGTCCCCTGCATTGGCAGGCAGATTCTCAACCACTGCGCCACCAGGGAAGCCCTACACAGCCATTCTTAACCCCAAGAAATGCCTCGTGAATTTTCAACCTTGAAGTAGGAGGGCCCACTTCATGTTCTAACCCGAGTTCCCAAGATCCCAAGTGCTTTTCACTTACTGCTCAGGAAATAACCACACTTGTAACTAGTCAGGCAGACGGGGACTCTATAATCTCTGTTTCGCTGGTCGGGGAACACAAGGTCCCCTAGCCAAGCATCTGGCTGGGCATCATACAGGCCGTGGTTTTGGCATCAGAAGGATCTGGCTTCAAACCCTCATTTGCCACCTCAAGTTCTGTACTCTTAGGCAGATCTTTTTTTTTTTTTTTTTTTTCAGCTACTTATTTTTTTATTTTAAAATTTTTATTTTATTTATTTTTTATACAGCAGGTTCTTACTAGTTATCTATTTTATACATATTAGTGTATATATGTCAATCCCAATCTCCCCCCCACCCCGCTTTCCCCCTTTGGTGTCCATACGTTTGTTCTCTACATCTGTGTCTCTATTTCTGCCCTGCAAACCGGTTCATCTGTACCATTTTTCTAGATTCCACATATATGTGTTAATACACGATATTTGTTTTTCTCTTTCTGACTTACTTCACTCTGTATGACAGTCTCTAGGTCCACCCACATCTCTACAAATGACCCAGTTTCGTTCCTTTTTATAGCTGAGTAATATTCCATTGTATATATGTACCATATCTTCTTTATCCATTCATCTGTCGATGGGCATTTAGGTTGCTTCCATGACCTGGCTATTGTAAATAGTGCTGCAATGAACATTGTGGTACATGTGTCTTTTTGAATTACGGTTTTCTCTGGGTATATGCCCAGTAGTGGGATTGCTCGGTCATATGGTAATTCTATTTTTAGTTTGTTAAGGAACTTCCATACTGTTCTCCATAGTGGCTGTATCAGTTTACATTCCCACCAACAGTGCAAGAGGGTTCCCTTTTCTCCACACCCTCTTCAGCATTTGTTGTTTGTAGATTTTCTGATGATGGCCATTCTAACCAGTGTGAGGTGGTACCTCATTGTAGTTTTGATTTGCATTTCTCTAATAATTAGTGATGTTGAGCAGCTTTTCATGTGCCTCTTGGCCATCTGTGTGTCTTCTTTGGAGAAATTTCTATTTAGGTCTTCTTCTTAGGCAGATCTTATAACCTTTTTATACTTGGCTTCCTCTTTAGTAAAATGAGAATGAGAATGTCTTGCAGGGTGCTTGTGAGGATTAAACATCACCCCCACCCACCACCAGGCACACAGATGCAGTATGAATTGCAGCTGTCACCATGATAGGTCTAGGCTGGCACGTTGCTAGAATGTAAACTCCATATTCTTCCCACTAATCAATATATTCCTCCACCACCACCACTACTATAACTTCTACTACCTACTCTTCATGAACACTGACTTGTGACAGGACCTTAACTAGGTACTTTCCCTGCATAATCTCATTTTATACCCAATAACCCCACAGGGTACTGTTTTTAGGTCCACTTTGTAGTTGAGAGCAAGGAGGTTTAATAAGGTTCCATTGAGTAAGCCCAAGGTCACAGAGTAAGCGGCTGACCCTGGGTTAGGGCTGAGGAAGCCACGCCTTATTCCTTCTACAGGATAAGCCAACTCTGCCCCCCTCACCACCACAGAAACCCACCTTTCCCCCCTCGGACTGCTCTTCCTTCTGTCCACTAGCTCTCCAAGCAGGGGTCCACCAGGCCCACAGGCTTGCCCAGCACAGCAGCCTTTGGGTCAGAGGACTGAGTGCTGAGATGGGGCCTCATTCTGTTCTTTTATTTATTTATTTATTTTAAAATAAATTTATTTATTTTTGGCTGTGTTGGGTCTTCGTTGCTGCGTGTGGGCTTTCTCTAGTTGTAGTGAGCGGGGGCTACTCTTCGTTGCGGTGCGTGGGCTTCTCATTGCGGTGGCTTCTCTTGTTGCAGAGCAGGATCTCTAGGCACATGGGCTTCAGTAGTGTGGCACGCGGGCTCAGGAGTTGTGGCTCGTGGGCTCAGTAGTTGTGGCTCGTGGGCTCTAGAGTGCAGGCTCAGTAGATGCGGCACATAGGCTTAGTTGCTCCGCGGCATGTGGGATCTTCCCGGACCAGGGTTCAAACCTGTGTCCCCCTGCATTGGCAGGCGGATTCTTAACCACTGCGCCACCGGGGAATCCCCCTCATTCTGTTCTGCTCACAGAACTGTCTCTGGTCCTTGCTGAGTGCCGTCCCTAGAACTGTAGTTCCAGACGGCTGAGGCAGGAACCAGTTCCGGGTATTTTTTTCTAAATTGCTGCAGGCGGCTGATTCTGAGGGACGTGCTTGGTTGAGAATCACGAATAGGTCCTGGTGGCCTTGAGAGCAGATGCTGCACTTTGAGGGGATCCCTGGGCCTCCTCCCGGTTTCCCTACCTGAACTCTGGGTTGCTAAATGCTTTCTACTTACATAAAGAGCATCCGTGAAAAGGGAAAAGACGACCTTTGTGATCTGGAAAAGTCACTTGACAAAGTTCATGCTCTGAGCTTGCTGCTCTCTCCTACTTCCTACCAAATCAGGATGAAGAACGTTGTTGACCTTCCAGACACTTGCCTTTTCACAGTCCCCAGGTGCCTGCCCACCTGTGTCCTCTTCACGGCCATGGGACTCCACTTGGACTTCTCTTCAAACCAGGGCTAGTGAAATGTTTCCAATGACCCATTAGCTTAGCTTTCAAAAGGACAAGAAGACACCTTCCTCCTGTTTCACTGGCAGCGATAAAAATCTCTACACATTTCGCGTGTCCACCTGGCAGGGGGATTGTAAAGTCTGGACTGTTCTCGGGGACAGCTCTGTCGCTGCCTCTGCTGTGCCGGGGGCCTGACGCCCCACTCTGGACGGTAGCGGGGAGAGGACTTCGGAAGCGCTGCTACCTGCTGTCCCGGACCCACGGAAGCAGGGGCAGGAGTGCTGCGGGCCGCTTCTGGGAGGTGCCCCGGCTTGACCGCCCGTGCTGACCACACTCCTTCCCACGGGGTTGTTGCCCTGTCTCTCCTCCATGTGAGCTGAGCCAAGTCCAAAGCAGGCAGACGTTTCCACGCAAAGGAACGCGACCGTAGCATCACTGGCATCAAAAGAGCCGCTACCGGGTTCCCGCTTGGGTTCCGCCTGCAGCGTCGTCAGGGACGCATGCGCGGGAGCCCTACATGCGGAGAGCAGGGAAGCCTATTTAGCTCTTCTGCCCTGAGATACATTCAGGATCTTCCCTTCAGCCTGATGTTAGGGAGGTAGGCAAAGAGGGCTGACCTTTGGAGGGAGGTTTTCATAAAATAAATAAACTGGATGACAGCATATGAAAGTTACTAACCTCCTTAGAATGCCATATGCGAGCAACTTGTAAACAGCCCATAAATATCACCTGTTGGGTGCGAAGCAAGGAGGCTGGTACTGAATTCTGCACGAGCACATTTTCTGCAACACAGAGCGTCTGGTAAGGACAATTTATTCTCTGGTTGTCACAGGACGACAATGATAAAACCTGTTACTACTGACTTATGTGTGGAACCGTGGACCGTGGGCGGCTCAACCTGGGTGTGGAGATAGACCCGGTGGGTGGGGCTCAGGGGTCTCTTGGGGGCTGGGTGGTGCCAGGAGCCGGATTGGAAAATGAGCGGGGCGTTTGGTGGGGATCTTGATTCCACAAGCGGGATTTCACCAGTCACCACCACACACACAGTTTTCGAATCATTGCATAGCAATGCCCGACTTTTAAGCCATTTTCTTAAAGGTTCACAAACATCTGTCACTCTTAGAGAACGGCGTGTGGAAGAAGCATTGTGAATAGCACCTTTAACGTTTACACACAATTTTCAATCTCCTAATAATTAGTTCTAGAATAATTAATTCTACGAAGGATAATAAGGTCTTTCCCAGGTTCTATTTCACATATAAAATAACATTAAAAAGAATGAAGTTTGTTTGTCTTTTCTCCCAAATGCACTTAGCACAACGTCTTGAGGTAGAAAAAATATTTCAGATTTCTCCGGAGAATAACATGCGTGACAAGGGAAACAGAACCAAAGAAAAGGTGGGCTTAATGGGTTTCTTTTATAGTTATAAACACGTACACAATCCAGACATATTTTAATACCATTATCTCCTACCTTCCCAGCACAAACCTTTCCAATTATACTTTTAATCAAGAATTCCCTCTTATGTTGTTACTTCCTGCCCTTCTGGGTTCCTATGATATTCAGTTTCCATCCTGGTCTCATCCTGTTTGGCCCCTTTGCGTAAAAACTAAGGAGCCTGGCCCACAGCCTGCCAGGGCTTTCAAAGCCCCGGCAGTCTGTAAACAGGAAAGATTTCCTCTGAGGCGGAGGGCCCCTCCTTGATCAAAAGATGGCCCTTGGATAAGGACTTCCCCCCAGTTTTCAGCCATTAGCACTTTGAGATCAGATGTTCTCTTGGAGGGCACGTTACTAGCCATCCATGGCAGAGGTGTTGGGCATCCTGCCAGGGGTCCAAGGGCCACACAGAAATTGCAGGAAGAATCAGTTGCAGCTGCTCTGTCTGTTAATGAGGAGGTAGGGGCTGGAGAGACATAAAGATTTCCTCTGAGCCACAGTCCCGGCTGGTGAACAGCCGTGGAGGGAGGGCAAGCTAATCAGACTTCAGTTCAGAGCACGAAAGTGGGACGGAGAAGCTGCATGAGGCGCTCTGGCAACCCTAGGGACCCCAGAGTTTGGAAGTAATGACTCTACACAGAAAGGCTGCTTTTATCCCCATGGTTAGCCAGAGGCCACTTCAAAACTGTTTTATAGCAATGGAAGCATAGCTGATGACATGAGTTGGAGACATCCTTCCATGTAAAAGCTCTGGTTATGTTTGTTTTAGAGTCGACTTTATTACTTTATAGCCACAGTTCCTGTTTTCAAAGTTGAGGACATCTTTATCCAAGGCATCTCATCTCCCCGCCCCCCTCCCCATCATCTCATCAGAATCTGTCAAATTCAGGCAAAATCTGTCCCTCACCAGTCACCATATTTTGCATTCCTTTCTAGTTAATCACACCCGGCTGTGACCCTAAGAGTAAGAGTAGAGTGAGATGGGGAGCAATCAAGCCATCCGTGATCTTCTTTCTAAGTTGGGCAAACAGATCGAAGTCTGTACCAAAACAGACAAACAAACAAACATTTTTAAGAGACCTGCTTTCCTGTATCGGTCTTATCTATAGAACCCATTCTGCTTTTTAATTACCTGATGAGGAAAAGGGGTGCTTTGAATTCTTATCACACACTTCTCTGTGACTCTCAGCTGGCCCTTACAGACTGCTTGGTTTCATTTGCTATCTCCTTATTCAGATAATCTCCACCTTCTGAAATAGATTACACGCTTTTTAAATCCCAGGGGGGGTGGGTAGTAACATTGTTCATCTCTCCCTTCCACATTCCATAGGTACTAACAGATCAGTAACAACTTCACGTTTAAACTCTACCTAATTCCTTTCCAACTGACAATGGTCAGGACCTTATTTCATTATAATATGGAAACAGTGATGAGGACAAACTGTGTCAGTGTGAAAGGGTTTCACAATCTCCAAGTCAGATTTTAGTTTTAATCTCTAAATCAGAGGTTGATGGTTAATAAGAAGAAAGCAAATGTTAAATGTGATGGAGGTGACGAGAGGAAAGTGAAACTGCCCACACAACCAGACTGGGTGGCGACTTAGAAAACATCTTACTTACCCTTCGGCCATAGCATTTACCATCCTAAGCTGTAAAATATCTATTTACAAGTCCTGCTTTCCCCATTCACCATAACCCCTTCAAGAACAACAAACAAAGCGTTATTGATCTTTCTGTATCCGGTACCCACTAGTGATACTGGCATATTATATACACACACACCCACACACACTTTTTTTTTTTTTTTACTGAATAAGATCAAATAATATTGGCATGGGATTGAGAAAGAAGAAATGAAGATTCTGATTTTTTCAAACTTTGAGAATCTGTTTTCCGGTCAAGACATAAACGGGGGATTTAACCAAATCACATGAGGGAACAAGCATTTCCTGTGTAATACTTAGCTGTTCTTGGGAAATAACTAGATGAAATTTGGTTAACACATAAACAAAGGTCAAACAGTTGAAAAGAACTGAAACACATTATAATAATTAGTTTAGGAGGTGACCCAAGACGTTTTCAGTAAAATACTTTCCATTTTTGGCCTCCATTCCCTCTTCTTTCACTGATTTGCTTTTCCTTATTTGAATGGAACCCCTACCCCCAGAAGAACTGTATCATCACTGAAAAAAATTGAGAAAGCTAGGAGAATGGGGAAGAAAACAAACCGCATAAGAGACCTTGGCAACATTTTTTCCTTCTCTGAGGTTCTCCGTCAGCCATCTCTGTCTTGATCCGCAAGCCCTCAATTATTTTTATTTTATTTTATTTTTTACTGAAGTATATAGTTAATTTACAATGTTGTGTTAGTTTCAAGTGTACAGCAAGATGATTCATTTATACATATATACATGTATTCTTTTTCAGATTTTTTCCATTATAGGTTATTACAAGATATTGAGTATAGTTCCCTGTGCTATATACCATAGGTCTGTTTACCTATTTTATATAAAGTAGTGTGTTAATCCCAAACTCCTAATTTATCTCCCCCCACCCCCAAAGGCCCCAAATTATTGCCTCACTGGTCCCTTTGCTCTTTAGCACCCAGGGCACCAGAAGGCTAGTACACAATGACTGTCCCCTAGCGGCCATCCCAGTGCCATTATCCAATTGAAACTTAGCTTCGAGATAAGCTATGTCTTTCATTACGTGCTCTGGGGAACGTAATGAAACGACTCCATAAACCAATGGTCATGTGATTGGCATTCAATCTGCTCATCTCCTTTTATTTGTGGACCCATTCAGTCGAGGTCTGAATTTTTACAGAAATGCACGGCATCCCTCAAAGATGGCATCAGGCCACTGCTTGAAAGCTTCTGCGGGGAGAGAAGCTCACCACGTTATGAAATGGTCCCTCATCAGGGTAGAGAGAGAGTAGAAAACTACGTCTTGAGTCTAAGCAATGAAACCCCCAAAAGCAAAAGCATCCATACCACCAGACGACTTAAGGCAATGTAAACAATTGAATCAGTTCTTTGTAACTGAAGAGTGATCTGCTGTAGAGCCATACACACCATGATGGTGTGTCCTGCCAGGTCACAAATGAGCGCCTGTGACGTTACAAAGGCCCAATCCACAGCACACAGGGACAGTAGCGGGAATCAATGGTTTGGGTGACCTCGCTGGTAATTCCCTTCTAAGATTTGCTGTCACATATTTAGGTGGGTAACAACTTTTCTAATGTGCTGAATTGCATTTGTACAAACATATGTAATGTACTAAGACCATTTAAAAAATGTGTGAAACTCTTAAGTTAAAATAACTCAAGATTAAACCTGGACATCCCTGGGAAATCATATTTTATGAGTTAGGAGGTTTGTTATGGTGTATTAGGATGATAATTTCTACCTACTGGTCCCTGTTCTACCCTTCGAGATGACATAGAATAAGTTCTGAACCCCTTGGAGGACGCACTGCAGAAGGGCGTGCATGCATCCCAAAGCACCACGTCACGAACGTGCACAACCTGCAACAAACCACAAAGAGGAAACACACCAGAGCTGAAAAGGAAGGGTGGACAGGCAAGGGAACCACTGTTCTGGAGATGAGGAGAACCAAGTTTGCACCAGGGACCCACTCACTGGGCAAGTCACTCACTGTTGAAACGCCTGTTTCTTCAGCCATCAAATAGAAGGATCAGAATGTAAATCTGGGGTTATCTTCCTGGCTAGTTGCCGAGCAGTAGATGTGTGTTTATAACTTTCTACACATTTTTAAAAATGTGTATTATGACTGGAAGCTTATGGTGGGAACACAATTTGGGGTCTTTTAGTAAAAAAGAGTTATTTCTAAACAAAATTTTAACTTACAGCTGTTATACATATATGGGATTTGTGTGTGTATGTGTGTGTGTGCAGGAAAGTTATTGTTTACACTAATCTGCTAGGGTCAAATCCATTTTTTCCCCAGCTCTTTGTTACTTGCTTGGGCTGACTGGGCACACACTTCTATTATTGGCAGAGGGCTGTCTACATCAAGCTCACATTGTTTCTCTAGCATAAATAAGAGAGACAGAAACAATGAGCATATAACCACTGCTGGACTCAGATGTGGTGTTTATGAAGGCAGCTGCTTTTGCATTCTTGGGGTCAGAAGGATGTGTGCGTGCGTGCGTGCATCTACGTAAGAGCCAACAGCCCTTGAAAGCAACATCCCTTCATCCTCATTGTGCCAGAAGGATTCTTCATTCAAAGCACCTTCACAAGAGAGGTAGACAACCAGGGAAATAACATGATAAAACATATTTTATCCCCCTGGTCAATTTACAAGTTTCTTTGACAGATAATTGCTAATTATCTCTGTCATAGTAGCATTACTTAGGCAGTTACACTTGGTGTATTTCCTTAGTGT
This sequence comes from Balaenoptera borealis, assembly GCF_965194805.1. Lineage (NCBI taxonomy): Eukaryota > Metazoa > Chordata > Mammalia > Artiodactyla > Balaenopteridae > Balaenoptera > Balaenoptera borealis. The sequence continues at coordinate 168,057,199 of NC_138866.1, read as the reverse complement.
TTTACACCTTTTTAAAGGTAGTCAATGATGTCTCTTAGCTGCTCTACAAAGGGTCACCTAAGGAAAAGCAATTGTATGCTTAACATCTGGGAAAAATATTGCCTGTTGGGTAGGTTCCATGAGAACAAAGTTATTTCTCAGATTTTTCCCTTCCGGCTTCAGCTTTGTTTTCCTAGGAATAGTGCAGTAACGCTGGAATTAATGAGTGACGGAGCCCTTGATTGAATCAATATTGAGTGAAAGTCATTTGTATACATAGATGTGACTCTTTCCGTGGGAGTCAGAGTGAATTTCTCAAGAAAGTGCCAAGAGAAGATGCAGGGCAGACACAGCTGCCTGACAGAGGCAGACAGAAGCCTAACTTTACAGACCGTTCCATACTCCACATATGTTGAAACAACAGGCTGATTCATAGTTTCCTTGCTTAGTTTCCAAATTGCCTTGCAACAGAAGCAGATTGACTCCCTTCCCTGGTCTGTAACTGGGATTCACAATCCTACAAACTCCAGTCTTCAGAAAGGAAACACTGCAAAGCATGGCTCCCAATTTTTGATAGCCACAAATTCAGATGTTTTCACAGAACAGCCAAATTTTCAATTAAGACAGGGGTTGGCAAACTATGGCCTGCAGACCAAATCTGACCAACTCCTGTTGGTCTGTTTTTATAAATAAAGTTTTACTGGAACACAGTCATGCCCATTCATCTACCTATTGTCTATGGCTGCTTTCTCATTATAATGGAGGACTTAAGTCATTGAAATTGAGATTGTTTTGCCAGAGAAGCCTAAAATATTTACTCCCTGGTCCTTTGCAGAAAGTGTGCCGATTCCTAATTTAAAATATCAATTTATGTCGTAAAAATATCAATTTCTTTAAAAATGTACATGTAATTTTAAAGTCAACATCACCAACTTCCTTTATCCCTGAGAATAACCCTCTCAAAGCAAGCTGGTAATTTGTATCAGGAGTCTTATTACTATCATTGTTCAGTTCAGGAACCATACATCTAGGAATCTCTTCTAAAGAAATTCTCAAAGATACATAAAGACATGCATACAGATGTACAACTGAGCATCGTTCACATTTGCCTGTAATTCTGAGTAACTGAAAACAATCTAAATATCCTAAGCAGTTTGGGTTAAAATTCTCATTTTGCAAAGTCATGTGACTTATAAAAGATATGTTTTAAAAACTATTTAAGGACCTAACATAAAATGCTTAAAATGTAATTTTTAGAGAAAATGGTAGGATAAAAGGTGTCTATAAAGAACCATCTCAATTTTTTAAACATATGTATATCTCTAAATGCAAAGAAAAAAGGCTGAAAAAAGACATATGAAAAATACAGACAGTGTTGTCTTTGAGTGCCAGAATTATGTGTGACTTATTTTCTTGTGTTTTTCAAATATTTATTTAAGGGAAAAATATGCAGCATGGCTCCCTCATACATATGCAAACTCAGTGTGTGTACATGTCTCCATAAAAGGCCTATTGTGCAAAACAGAATATGAGGTTTGCCAAGCCACACAGAACATTTTTATTTAGAACTATAAAAAATTGTATTTTTTTTAAAAAAGAGAATCTGCAAACCTTGAGTTTTAAAAAGTGATTCTATGGAATACATACATTATACTTCATTTAAAACAGAGAAATTAATCCAAAAATTGTCAATGGACTTACAAAACAATTAGGTTTTGAAATTTATTTCTGATAACTCTGTGCTCAAGAAAAATAAATATGCATGCCTTTTTATTTAATTAACAAAAATGTTTGTCCCAAATAAAACTCTTCTCTGCCATTCTGTGGTTAGCCCATTTCCCAAAGAGGCATGGATTAAAGATGGCAGATTGGTAAGCCTTGTGATGGTAAGCCTTTGTATGGATTAAAGATGGCAGATTGGTAAGCCTTGTGATGGTAAGCCTTTGTATGGATTAAAGATGGCAGATTGGTAAGCCTTGTGATGGTAAGCCTTTGTATGGATTAAAGATGGCAGATTGGTAAGCCTTGTGATGGTAAGCCTTTGTATGGATTAAAGATGGCAGATTGGTAAGCCTTGTGATGGTAAGCCTTTGTATGGATTAAAGATGGCAGATTGGTAAGCCTTGTGATACCACTTTTTCCTCAAGTCCACGGCAGGCACTGCAGTCCATTCTGCTACTTTTTTCTCGAATGCACTCCAAGTGGCAACTGCTAATCAATCAGCAGTATCACGCGAGAGCAAACATATCTGCCACCCTCCACATGGCGACATAACGGGTTTGGCAAGTTAATTCTTAGCGCCCTCCTTCTCTTAAGACTAAATGGGGGACTTACCTGGTGGCGCAGTGGTTAAGAATCCGCCTGCCAATCAATGCAGGGGACACGGGTTCGATCCCTGGTCCGGGAAGATCCCACATGCCACGGTGCAACAAAGCCTGTGCGCCACAACTACTAAGCCTGCACTCTAGAGCTTGTGAGCCACAACTACTGAGCCCGTGTGCCACAACTACTGAAGCCTGCACGCCTAGAGCCCGTGCTCTGCAACAAGAGAAGCCACCGCAATGAGAAGTCCGTGCACCGCAAAGAAGAGTAGCCCCCGCTCGCAGCAGCTAAAGAAAGCCCGCGTGCAGCACCAAAGACCCAACGCAGCCAAAAATAAATAAATAAATAAATACAATTTTAAAAAAAAAGACTAAATGGTCAAACCCTTTTTTATCAGCATTGAACTTGATCATCTTACTTTGAAAGCAATAGAACTTTGTGTGTATATTTCAACAGCATCTCAAAATGTCTGAAATGGGACCCACTGTCTCGTTTCCTCGACTATTGACATTACCGGTACTACTGTTTTTTCAGACCCGAGGATGGAGACATTTAATCATTAAAGTGCCAGTCTTCAACTCCACTCAAATCCTATCACGGGTCAAGTTCTGACCACGTCTCCTTGAGGATACCTCTTTCTTTCTATTTCCATTGCCACTACTTAACGTTCAGGGAGTGATGGGGATATTTCGGGGGAAGAGATGAAGATGGAATGGTAAGATGAAACATCTACCCATTTACTTAGTCACTAATATTTTTATCAAAGAATTATTATTTTTATGCCCTGGCTAGAGATATCAGGTAGAAAAGATCTCATACAGCTTCTTTCTTCCCTTTCTGTTGAATTTGTTCCACTTGAAGAGCCAGTAAAATGGCTGGTGGGGCTATAAACCAACTCCAAAAAGTCATAGCTGACTGTGTTCAGTCCCCACTGAGATTCCTGTATATGAATCACCCAGAGGCCGTATCCCCAGCAGCCCTGCTGAGCTGGCTTTTGGCAACGTATACTTTGAAGCAACCCCAAACCATCCTGGGACGCTTTGGAAGCCGCATGCTCACTCTGCCACATCCGGTGCTTCCTGAGGCCCGTCACTCAGGGCCTGCTGGAGGGTGAAACGGGGATGGACCGGGACCAATAATTTCAGGCAAAGAAGACGTGACCTGAAGTCAGAATAGCCAGTCAGTGCCAGGCGTGGAGAGGAGGCATCACCGGTCAAGTATTCGGGGCTGGAGATGAAGTGAATTTGAAAAACAAGAGCAGCTCAGCTGAGGGCTGAATCAAAGCAGGTCTGGAGCCCCAGCAGAGGGTTACAAGTCGAGAGCATCAGAGCCAGGAAGAAACTTGACGCTCAGCCAACAGTTGCCTCAGCCAGACATTTTCTACATGCATCTTGTTTGGTGCAAGAGCCAGGTCCCCAGGGGGCCTGTCTTGGAACTGCAGGGGAAGATAATGAGGCTCCACAAGCTGGAAGGGCACAGAGGGCACAAAGGACACTCCTGCTGCTGCTCTCCTTTGTCTATCGTTGTCTTCCTGGAATGTAAGCACCATGAGGGCAGGGCGTGATGCTCTAAACCTAAACGGTAATCGGCACATACTACGTAGTCAGTACATGTGTAGTGAATGAATGAGGCAGCAGGCAACAGCTGAGCTATTAGAGGAGGAATTCTGGTGTCCAAATAAACAATGCTTTACAAAGTGCCTGAATTTATCCCAACTTTCAAGTTTGTGAGTTCTGAATTTATTACCATGTGTATTTTTTTCTAAGTCTATGTCATGACGAATGTTTAACAGTGAACTCGTGTTCACCATCCATCTCAGGGCCTGTGCAATCAATACATAAACCAAGCCCTCAGACAACACTGATAAGAAACATGAATAGTTTAAAATCTCAAGGTCAGGCCCAGGAAAACTGTAATGACAAAAATAATGGGGCTTGACAGTTCGAGTTCTTTTTTTAGGACGGTGTTTAGAAATACTAGACATTTTTCAATTAATGCTGGGAATTAGCTAAATAACTTTAGACGTTAGTTCACGATTGATCATTTGCTTTAACAAAAATATGGCTCAGGAGGACCAAACAGAGGAGAAAAGTACAATTAGTATGTTCATTCATTTCAGGTCCTGTTTACATTTGCATCTTGAACGACTTGGGCTTATTTTTTTAAACTAAGTTTCCTGCCTGTAATAGAATCATTAACATTCATCTTTATTGGCAGCGCATCTGTGTTTAAATTCTTCAGAAGCACCTAGTCAAATGTGCTAAGGAAAGGACAAACATAGAAGGACAGCAAATTTTATCCACATCTCTGCCCCTATTCAGCCTTTGGCAAGCTGCTTAGTCTTTAAACATTTGGGTGATTTCATTCTAAAATGGGTCTGGTACAAATAAACAATTTCCCAAGGATGTGTGAATTAACCTGAGGTTATAAAGAGTTTTGAAATGATGAAGTGCTATCAATGCTAAGTCAAATTATGAAATTACACCTTTGCAAACATGCTATTGTGGGAATAAATGAATCTGAACATTGTATTTACAGTGTGATTTGCTTCTGAAATAGAATATTCATAATGGGCCTCAGCAGGCGACAACAAAGTGCCATCTTATCTCCTGTTGATAGACCACAATTTCAGAAAATTATTTTTACAATGGCGTCTGAATAAGCACCTTAATTCAAGGTTGTTTTACAAATAGATACATAGCTTACACTGCCATGGAGACATAAAGAGTGAGGTGGGATTCATGAACAAAATCGCTGTTGTCATTCCTTTGTACTTTTGCCAATGTAATCTCTGTTCTTTACAATCTAATTTTAACAAGCTATGCTGAACAAAAAGATAAGGTAAAAGCTACTTCTGTGTCAGTGATCAAACCCGAGTTTAGGTTAATACTCAGGTTATCAACTGCAGTTAAATTACCCTTCGAACTTGGCCTGTGGTTCACCTAGTTTCAAGAACAAACAACTCATTCCTACAGAGAATTTCCGTAGCCTGCAAATGTTATATTCAGCAACAGCAGAACAATAAATGAGGCCACATTCCTAGTTCTTTTAAATAAATGATTCCCTAAAACAGGCCTGTTCATGGGTAAGATTAAGGTCTAGGTGAAAAAGTGAATGATTCCTTGGAATAAATGCGGCCAAAATGGAGTTTAAAATGCCTGACACAATTGGGGGGTAGAAAACAGACATGAAATCTGTGTCTTGGAGGAAAAAAAGCAGTAGGCAGAGGCTGTGTTGCAAAAGGCAGGGAGGGTCTGGGCTGAGCTGGGGTAGCTTGGAGAGGCAAGTGGGAGGGATGAGGGGGTCTTGTTAAAAAACCAAAGAAAGGATCGGGAATCAGGGCCAGGCTGAATGGTCAGAAAAGGTATGTTTGGAATTCGCTCTCGTGGCACCAGGGTTCCCCTGCATAAGCTGAGTCTTGCTATGTTAGCGGCAAAAGGGGCTCCTTGAGCAGGACCCATCCCTCCCACCCTACAGACGAGGAAATGCAGGTGCAGAAAGATGAAACCCGCGAGCCCACAGCTGTTTGGAGGCTGTCACTTCTAGAACTCAGGATCACGGTGGGTTCCTAGAGGCATCACGTGTGAAGGCCACACCGACCACTAAGCCAGTCTCCGGAGGGAACTGTGAACGTGAAAACACAGGACGGACCCAAAGGAGAACAAGCTGAGGGCATGATCCGCTGGCCCTCTGCCTCGGCCCCAGCTCATCTTTCCCCCGCAGGGAAATGGAAGAGCTTATCATACGAGTCGTTCTATTCTCTGGATTGCAGACAAACCTGAGATGTGAGAGTGAAGGGGTGCTATGGGTTTCCTGACCAGAGATGTCACACAAACATCCAGAAATACCCCCGAGAACTCGTGTAAGGTCATGGCCTCGGGGAGGCAGCAGGAATGTGGAAACTAGCCACGGTGGCTGAGGTGTTTGCTGTTGTGGGCGTGGCCATGCACCTGCTACTCCTTTGTCCCTCCCTCTTGGGTTGGCGCTTGCCTATTGTGACACACAGCTTTAAGAAATGCTTAGGAAACACTGTTATGGTGAGAAAGGTGAGAGGCAGGGGAGCAACTGAAACCCCTCTCTGTCCACTTCAGCGAACGCCTTGGGCTGACTCGGCCTGTCTGCTCTCCAGGACAGCATCTTGACGCGGCTGCTCTAGGACACAGGGCTTGGTTTGTAACCTGGTGACGTGGACAAACGTATTTACAACAGTCAGCACAGGGTGCATCCCGTGTTGCTCTTTCTAAGGGAGAAGTGCACGTTCCACATCCTCCCCAGCAAGCCTGCTGTGAAGTTAACGTGCATTTATTGGGGTTGCCAGCTGGAACGGAAGAAGGCTCTAAATTATTTGTGTGAAATTTATGTAAAGGTGGTTTGGATGTGAGCCCAGAGAGTAATATACAATAGACAAAGTTTACAGAGTTGTGATACAAAGTCCCAAGAGTTTGGGGATCAGATTGTGGAGATGACTGTGAAACAGAAAGAAGAGATTTCTGTCAAGCGGTACCTCTGCATCTTTTTTGAGATTTAGCTAAAGCTACTCACATGTAGAAATTCTAGGCTTTTCAAAGTAGAGGTTTTTAGAGGAAACATGTACGTTTGACTCCACTACCCAGGAAAATGAAGGGTTTACCCTGTAAATGAGAAGTATAAGGGTGCATGTTCGTAGTCTAGTTAAGCTAGAGCTTTTCCCGGGCAGCTGACTCGGTTCTTTGGCGCTAGGTGAACACGCTGAGAAGGATGTCAGTCAGCCAATTCAATTCGGCAAATATTAATTGAGCAGCTGCTACAGGCAAAGCACTGTGGGCGGCTCCGCCAGGGCTGGGAAACACTCTCAGCCTCTGCTCTGGAGCATCTTCCAAACTAGCTGGGTGAACAGTAGCAGAATATTAATGATTATGACCAAACACAGAATACTGGAAGGAACGTTGAGTGATGCCTAAACATAGGTCTTGGGGGTGTGTCCGAGGACAGAGGAAGAGACCACGTTTCATCAGAAATGGCGTTCAGAAGGAAGCATCACTGCGGGTAGGGCCAGATGATGGGCCACACGTTGACAGGGAGACGCAGGTCTGTGTAAGGCACTGACCCCTCGTCCGTCTGGGAAGGAAACAGCCCGTGAAGAGGCATGGGATAGGAAAGCAGGAGTGACGTGAAGAACTCCAAGGCGGCCACTTTGGTTGAACATAAAAGGGAACCACAGGAGAAAGGCCAGAGAGGCAGGTGGGAGAGACATGGTTTCATTCCTAGTTGAATTGAACTCGTAATGCAAGGCTGAGAAACACAGATGAAGCAAGGGGGGAATGGGGAACTCTCCATGTTTCTAAGCAGGGGGGGAGAAGGAGGAAACCCCATTCCTGAGGCTAATGTGTCAGCACCAGGGATTGGTTAACAAGTGTTGGAATTTGAGTGCTAATAGGAGAAACATAACAGAAAAGATAGATGCGATGGATATTGTAGTTACGTGATTTAGAGGCTTTAAACTGATGTGCGGGATAAATAGAAATCAAGAGATGCCCCAGAGTCTCAAGGGTTCTGGGCCATGTTGTGCAAAGGTCGAAGAAATTCAGGCCAAGAAAGGCCAGTGGTTTGGGGCATGAGAATAGGCATTGGAATCTAACATCTGCGCAAACAATTCAGTCAACTGGAGGGGAGAGGACTTAGGCTGAGAAGGGTTAAGGGAGAAAGTGGAGTTCTGGGGTGTAGACACCACGTTCAAAGCCCTTGGCAGTCATAGGAAAGGGAGAGAGAGGTGAAAGATTAGTCTGAAGAGTAACAGGTCCAAGGAGGGCTTCTTTTACTCACGAGTGGAAAGTCCTACAGAATCTATTGGACCGGGGAGGCCCACAAGGTCCCACAAGAAATAAAGAAAAGCCCTTCTGCTGGACCCCCAGCCATACACAGCTGTGGTCATTTCAAAGGAAAACAGTGCTGGGGGAACTCTGAGAGGCTGCAGACATCATTTTTATCACATACGAACATTCTTGAGGGTGAGGTGGCGAGAAGAGTCTAAAATAGTAATCTCTTCTCAGCCACTATCCTAAGGGCCTTCCTGCGGACATGCTTTTCTTCGAGGTCACCGAGAATCACCCCCTCTGCCCGGCCCCACTGTTGGGAAATCTGTCCTAACCAGAAATGGGGGGAAGAAGACGGCAAGGTGAAAGGGGCTGAGGCTGCTAGAAACTGAGGGAAAGCGGGGAGGATGGAAGGGACCATCAGTTTTAAAACACTGATTTTCCCAGCTGCTTTTCACTATGAATTTATAATACAAAATCCATGTAGTTTCCTCTCTCTTGGACACAACTGTAATGGCAATATTTGGTTTCACTGATTGGGAAGAACGGACATCCCTGTTGTAATAACCACCATGACACTGGCTCCCGCCTTAAAGGATGGGCTGGTTTCCCATTGGATTGTACTGAATATATTTATAAGTCCGAAGGCACACCTTGGCAAATAATGGCTCTTTAAAGGCCATTAATGCTATTATCAAGTTTGTGACACTGAGATAGCATCTTCCTTGAATTTTCCAGAAACTCCACCCATCCAGATTTTTATTTTTTACTTAAAAAAACTTTTTTTGGAGTATAGTTGATTTTAAATGTTGTGTTAGTTTCTGCTGTACAGCAAAGTGAATCAGTTATACATGTACATATACCTACTCTTTTAAAAATTCTTTTCCAGGGCTTCCCTGGTGGCGCAGTGGTTGAGAATCTGCCTGCCAATGCAGGGGACACGGGTTCGAGCCCTGGTCTGGGAAGATCCCACATGCCGCGGAGCAACTGGGCCCGTGAGCCACAACTACTGAGCCTGAGCGTCTGGAGCCTCTGCTCCGCAACAAGAGAGGCCGCGATAGTGAGAGGCCCGCGCACCGCGATGAAGAGTGGCCCCCACTCGCCGCAACTGGAGAAAGCCCTCGCACAGAAACGAAGACCCAACACAGCCAAAAATAAACATAATAAATAAATAATAAATAAAAAATTAAAAGAAAAATTCTTTTCCAATATAGGTCATTACAGAGTATTGAGAAGAGTTCCCTGTGCTATACATTAGGTCCTTATTAGTTACCTATTTTATATACAGTAGTGTAGATTTTTAGAAGACTGCAATTATTACACACTTAACCAGCCAATTTATTATAAGAACATTCAGAAATTCTTGTTGGCTGAATACACGTTGAGCATGAGATACCATCTCTATTGTGGATGTGTGCCGTGCTCTTGAAATATTTATGTGTCTCCTCCCAAGGATGCAGACTTTATTGTTTACAGTCTGAACTTATTTTAAGGAAGAAAACCTGCGGATGCAGTTCCTGTTAGAGCAATACCTAGGCTTTATTTAACATATTTATCTTGTATTCCTAAGATATTTCCACCTACATTATCTCATCCACGTTGTGTTATTAAGATTGGGAGAGAAAGGAAAGCATTTTGTTTTCTTCAGAAAGAGAAAGAAAAAGATTAATTGAAGCTGTGTCTAGGTAGACACAGACCTTGATGTATTTCCGTCTCCCTGAGCCATGCTGGTTAACACTGTCAAACCACAGTATTAATGGTGGCATAACCAAGCCATTCATAGACTGCAACCCAGCTGTATGACCTGTGTTCTGTCTCATAGATGGGAATGCACGGCAGAGGGGCAATTATAACCCACGTCCCTAATTCTCACCAGAGCACTTTTTCCCAGGGAGCTGCTAACATGGTCCCCTGACAATCAGAAATCCCCAGTTCGTGTTAATGAGCTAACACACACATCAGGCATGATGCTAGCACAGCTACAGAGGGAAATGAGGATGTGCTTTGAAGGACTGAACCAGTGTAGCCTAACAGTTACTCAGTAGTGGCCTCAGCCAGGGACAAAGAAATCGGCACTGGAATAAAAGGTAAGGAAAATGCAAATTATTTTCCTTGGAAAAAAAAAAAAAAGGAAACTTCCAATCAGTGCTAACTCCCCCTACCCCCCGCCCCTTCCCTCAGCTTAATGTCAACAACCTTCGATGAAAAATCAAGTTATGGGCTACCCCTTGTAGGTGCTACTACACCTAAAAAACAACATAATCCTGAATCAGACCAAGTCAACCCAGTGCCACCAAGTTTGTGGGGCTCCGTGTCCTTCATTGTCTTTAAGTCAAGAGTGTTCCCTTTTCTTTAGATTTGGAAATTTAGTGCTTTCTAATTTTGTAAAGCTATCTAGCCAGGACTAAGATTTTGACCACATCTTAACTTTTTCCGTGCCATTTCACTGACCAAGGGTATCTTACACAATAGCTGGCCTGCTCACAGTATCTGGTGGTTACAGAGTCAGATGAGGACTTGAAATCGTGACTACACTGACTGGCCTTTGCCTCCTCTGGCTGTTCTAAAGAAATGTAAGAACTCGAATGGGGAGACATTCAGCATCCTCTTTCAGACGGGACTTGGCTGTGCTCTCTGTGACATGCCAATCTATCACAGAAGCAACAAGCCATCACCTCCAACCTGTCCGGCTGCTTGTACAAGTGTCTGAACAGATAGAAACAAAATACTCCGGAGCATTGGTTTCTTCTCAAAAAACACTCTTCTGTTTCTCATAGGGACTCAGTGCCTTGAGCAAACATTCTCTCTTTAACCCTTACAGAGTCACAGTGGCCAACACGAGTATCGAAATCTTACAAATAGGGGAGCTGTGGGAAAGTAAAATTTTCTTGCTATTTGCCTGAAATTCAGTGAATGAGGGGTGTTTGCAAGAGAACCCAGTCTTCTTACTCCTGGGCTTGTGAGGAGCTGGTATACAGCTGGTATCTCATATGCCCCTTGAACTAACTGTATAAATGGAAACTTTGTGCAGCCTGGTTACCAGGCCTTCAAATAAATATTGTATTTATGTGTGTTTTGTGTTTTCAAACTCCATCAGCCGAAGGAGCCAGAATTCAGATACTCCCCCTGCCGCATCCCACCGCAAATTTCATTGCTAAGACAAGTTTTGACTCAGTGGAAAATCATCAATTTGTTGGAAGTTTCTGGGCACAAGGCTTCACTGAATCCAAACTAAGAGTTTAAAAATTAAGTCCTTCCTCAGAATCAGCTGGTTTGTATTTAAATTTTTGTGTGTTTCATAGAAGAATATGGCTGCTGAATAAAAAGTAGTCTAGTGGTATTTCATTCGAATTTTCGCATTCAAAAAGCCCTTTCGATCACAAAGATGGAAAGATGTTTGGTGCAGCAGCTGAGCATTTGGGGTCAGTTAATTTCACTTTTCTAAGCCTCAGGGCTATCATCTGCAAAATAGGGATGATAAAAAGATTAAGTGAAATGAAGTCAGATGGAGCACAGAGTGTTTACTGAGCACATGGCAGCCGTAGAGGACTAAGCAGCAAGAACCAGCCACGAAGACTCCTTTCTATCAATGTCATGTGGCAGCCTGGAGGGGAGGGGAGTCTGGGGGAGAATGGATACACGTATATGTATGGCTGAGTCGCTTTGCTGTGCACCTGAAACTATCACAACATTGTTAATCGGTTATACTCCAATGTAAAAGTAAAAGTTAAAAACATTAAAATAAAAAAAAAGTTTAAAAATTAATAAATAAATAAATATTCTTTTGATGATTTAAATTAAAGGAGAAAAAACACGTTGACCATAAATACGATATAAGATATGCGCAATACAGACCTGGGCTTGATGAGGAGAAAAACTATGTTACAAGCAATTGAATGGACAGAAGCCAAAAGATTTTTTTTTTTTTTCCCTCTCCGTGCTTCTGCAGAATTTAGCAGAATTCTGAATGAAAGCAGTTCACCTTCTGTGCTATCTGTAAAGACTAAATGACTTCAGCCATAAGCCATCATAATGTGTTTGGTGTGCTTCACAGCCAATCTGAGGGTTGTCCCGACCTTGTGTCATCCTAACGGACCTGGATACTGGACACAGTTCAATCAACCAGAGAAGAGCAGGAAAAGTCTTCTTTGGAGGTGCTATGTTCTGCCAGGTCACTGACTCCTACACTCAGGATTGATTACAAACACCCAATTAAGAGGCATTTGGAACCTGATCTGAACACTAATCTTGTCTCTTGTTTTTCTTCAGGCTTAATGATCAGCCTTGATGAATACTACAACGACCATTAGTTAAGTCTATTTTATAGTCTCCCTCACAAGCACACACACGCACATATGTGTTTGTGCACGTGCTTCTCCGAAGGATGTCAGCACGCATACAAGTATCACGTTTTATGCTGGAAGGAAAGGAGCTGATAATACGCATGCCGGCTGCAGGCATATGTCTCCCTTGGATCAATTTTGAAGTGCCGCCTCCCCAAAGTGAAATCTGGTTGGAAATGCCATGCACATGTTGATTCAATTGGATAAGATTTCAACTAATCTTCTCATAAAGGTTGCTTCTCTCAAATTACAGAAATGCCCAACACACAACAACCTTGAAATACTCAAAATTCATTATGATCCAATGTGATTGCTTATAGGAAGAAATAATAAAGGAAATTAATTTTATTAAACACATGGAGTTCTGTTCAAATTAAATCAGTGCTAATGCGGAAAGAAATCAAAAGGAAGAAAGTAGATAATTATCTGCTTGAGCAGCAACCAAGGATGCTGCAGGTGGTAGCAACCACACTGACCTCCGCTGTTCTGAGAAGAGTTCATTTTTACCCATTTAATAGTTTTTTAATTGAATTTAGCTTGGTGGTGGTGCCTCTCACGTTGCCCATGTTGGGAAGTTACTTGAGATCAAAATCAGCAATGAAAAGATGAGGAAAAATAAAGCAAAGGAAGATCGCTCTGAATTTGCCTGGCATAAAAAGCAGGCTCTTGGACCAAAAACTTTGTGTTTATTTTAACATAACTGTAGTATAAGCAAGAACTATATTTCTATAGTAGTCACCGAAAAACAATTAGAAAAAATGCTTCAGTAAGACTGTTTTGGGATTAGAACAGTACACATTTTTTTCTATCCCCATTCCAAAGAGTTTGGCGATCTTCAAAGGATAGTACATCCAGACTTCAAGACTATAGATGAGTTTTGTCTGATTTTGAAATTTATAAAAATGGAATTACACAAGTCAGGATGGCAGCTGCCCTTGAGGCCAAAGGTCAGAGACTTAAAGCGGACAGGGGGTGGCCTCTTCCTAGGAAGCTGGACATGTTTGCTCTGGTTCGGTTCCATGGGTGTGCTCACTTTGTAAAATTGTATCAAATGTTACACTTACTTTGTATATTTTTCTAGATATAGATTATAATTTAATATACTTTTATACTTAGTATAGAAAAAAGAGAATTACTTTGGCAAAAAATACCCACTGTTTTCCATAAAACAAAATCTTTGTTTGCTTTGGTCTAAGTGATGCTGTAAAACCCAAGGCTAGGACTAGGGGTACGCCCATGCCTCAGATACAAAAAAACTCACTAATCAGGATAAATAATACTTTAATGCAATTTAAAAAAATTAAAATTAATGCAAAAATCCATGCTGAACAAAGTAAAGATGAAAACAAAAAATATAACTTAGGGAAACCAAAAATGGAACTTATAGTCCCCAAATTCCCTATAAACAACAAAGTTACCATTGTATAATTACATTTTCAGGAATAATCAGATTTGAGGAACTAAGGGAAGATTAATTTGCACTCAGTGAGTTTATAGTCTATGAAAAATAAATGGTGTTTCAAAGTTTATGACAGCTTAGGAAATTTTAAAAGTAGCATTAAAGACAATGTGTGATTTATTCCAACAAAATCCCCAAACTTGAGTATCGTCTCTATTTAATTACAGTTTTATTGTGTTTAAACTTCATATGAAGTTACAAGAGTGAAATCTTCCTTTGATTGCACTGAATTAAGAAAAAGACACCAATTTATTGGTTACACAAAGAAAAGGCTACAAGTCTAAATGATAGAAAAGCATTTATGGGATGTTATAGCCTTGCGTCTTGGTGAAATCCTGCGAAACAGCCCTGACAAATCAGGCAGTGAAGTCAGGAAGTTGTCACTCAGAAGACCTCCCTTCTCCCCCAACACCACCACCTTTTTAGACTCTCTTTCTGGAGCTTCACGTTCATTTTCCTAATGTTTTTAACCCAATGTCTGTGAAATTTTTATTGCTCCCCAGATGACATCTGATCTGAATGTAACCACACACCTCTTTGCTCAGCAGTATTTGTCACAAACCATTATAAATTATCATGCTGATAGTTTGCATTGCTGGGAAACCGGAAAAGCTCCATAAATTCTAACTACTGTATCAATGACATTCTTGTTTATTATGCAGATATAAAGTTTTATGAGAGTCAAGATGGCCGCTTTACCACCGAAGGAAACTCCTGTGGAGTAAGACCCAACCAGCTCAGTGTAAGTACTGAAAACCATTTTCAATGCACAATGAACATTGCCTTCTGACCAACACTCTGCAGGTGGGTTTTTCTTTCTTTTCTGCTTTTAACTCTGCTTTGACACTTCACAAGCATGGAGGAGTTTGCTGGTGCAAAAGAGAGAAATCAGATTCCTCCTTTTCTTCTCCATTCAGAACATTCTATAGCCACCTCTGGTATCAACATCACAATAAAACCAGGCAGACTAGTTAGCTAGTCTGCTTTCTCCCCCCCTCCCCCCCACTACATCCACCGTAAAAACCTTTTTGTCAGGTTAGCACAGGTTAATTATGTACTGGGCCAGTCCTGGTGTTCTTCACATGAAAATTTGTGATTGTGTGCATTTCACTGTATGGTTAAAATTATGAGAGAATATTTTAATTTCATTATAAAGAAAACAATAAATAGAAATAAAAATATTTTTCCTACCAGAGCTTGGCTATTTAATTACTTATTTATTCCTACACTCTAAGAAACAATTGTTTAATTGGGTCTCCAGGATGTTTTGCAATAAGCAAATTGTGAAGGAATCAATTTCTTGAGCTTTCCCATTATGAAAGCTGACTATTCAAATACCGACAGTTTCAAGAGAAATGCGGGATGTATTATATGCGGATCATCCCCATTATTGGATTAATATATTTAGTTTGCTTAGTTTCCTATGTCCAAATATTCTAACAATCACCAAGTTGTTAAAGATATCCTAAGAATGATAATAACTGCTTCTGAGAGGAGCTTCTAGCTTTTCAAAGGGCTTTCATATCCACTACCCTATTTTATCTTACTATAAAATGGGAACAGCAAGTACTTTTTACTGCTATTAGACATATAATATAGCAGAGACAGGGAAAGACATTAAATATCTCAAATAAGACAAACGGCTTGTTCTTAACAGAAATGATAAGTAAAAGCTTACCAGTTCTCTGAACGTGATGTGTCATCTCAAATGCATTTTTGGAAGTAGCTTAATATAAACTTAAAAACCCCACAATCCACCAAAACCCCAAAATCTATACTTTTGCACATCCAACATAAACTTTGGAAGTCTATGAATTTATTCCTACAGGAGTTTCTGGTGCTTTCCATTTTGCTAGGGAATTCTAACCACCTGTAGATTTTAAAGCTGTGGATTCTTCTCACAACCAAAAGGAGATAATTGCACCACATGTGTAGAATTTTCAGCTGCAACCTTCAACAATAACCAGGAGTCATGTGGACCAGTCAGGAAAGATAGTGATGGCAAATGTCTTAAGTTGGTCTTCCTATATCATTTTTGGAATTTTCATTGATAAAACAATCAGGGAGCACCACTTGGAAACATGGCACAAAGATATTTTCCAGGGCCATAATCTCCACTGACCACATCAAGCTAAATGTATCAGCCTTCAAGACTCGGCAGGAGATGGCTCCTTCACAGAGAACAAATACTCACTTGCTACAATTAAAAAACCACCTTATTCTGTAGCATTAAAAAACAAAAACAAAACTCACCATCCTAATTAAAGAAACAATCTTCTTGGCCTTGTCAGTTTCTTGCTGATATCACTTAAATGGCCCCTTACTCTGAGTTATAATTATCCCTTTTCTAATCATCTTTAAATAACAAAACTAACAAAAAAGTTTGCTTCCCCCATCCTACCATACTCTACCTCACATCATGATATGGCAGAGAACTATTTAAGGCTTGCTGTGTGCCAGACACTTGTAAACACTTTACACACATTATCTCATTCAACTGGCTTCCCCTTCTTACACTCCTATGCAGTTGGGTGCTGCAGCCAGCTCACACCAGCTCATGAGAACCAGATGTACACACTTCTTTGCAAGTCTGTGCACAGTGACATCACTGTAGTTTGAAACTGGCCATGGTGGGAATATTTACACTACAGAAATCGGCAAGTATCACAGATCAGGACTTGACCTATCCCCTCCCTAGATCCAGTTGTTAACATTGACCAGCACACCACTGCTAATAACTATTCTGAATTCTTTAACTATTATATTACATATATACATGGTCAAAACTCTCAGATCAGGAATTAGTAAACATGAGTTTACTGAAATCTAATAGCACCTTATTTTGAGGAATAATGTTATTACTTGAGTATGTTTTACCAGAGTTTCTTAAAAATATCTCCTATAACAGTTTAAGTATTGGCAAAATGCAAAACATAAAACAAAACAAAATAAAATGAAATGGAAAACAAGTCTCCAGTTTGTCTAGGTGATTGACATTGTAAAAACCACAATACAGAATACTGGCCAAAACAAACAAACAAACAAATTCCCTGTTTCCAAGAAGTTACTGGCACACTCTATTAATGGCAACTTTCACACAAGATTAAAAAGTCAATATAATGCCCTGAAGCACTTCTGAATCACAGAAGAAAGATTCAACTGAAATTGGCATAATTTTACCTGCTGTAGTGTTCCACTAATTATTTGGAAATTGACCACCAGGACATGAATGTATGCTAATTCTCCAGGCATCAGATGTTGAATTAATCAGATGACCTCATCTCCCTGACCATGAAAAACTAGTTTACCCCACCAAACCAACAGGTTCTTGAGGACTTCTTGCAGGTGGGAATATTTTCATACTATTCTTTTCTTCTCTAAAAGGGTTATGTGTTGGCAAAGAAAATATTTTAAATAATGAAACTGACTCATTTTAAAACTTGGGAAAACATATCAGTCTTTGAGAAACACTTTAGAAGTGAGATTTAAATAGATTACTTTCCTTTGCTAAAACTATTTATATATCTAAACATCACTGAAGGTTGATATTCAGGTTCAAGTCTCTGGAGAGTACACCATGTGCAGTGTGCCAGAACAGGAGGACATAGATAAGACAGAGACAGGTGGTCTGCTGCGTGGATGTCCAGTGAGAAAAGCAAATTTGGATCCGAGTGGACTGCCGCTTGCAATGTTAAAACATACTTTCCAACTGTGGAAAGCAAAACCTACACACAGTTCTTTCATACGAAGTGAGGAAATATAATTTAGACTGTCCCTCTAGTGAGGATGTTTTCATAATAATGAAACCTGGTATAAGTTGATGCTTAGTAACTTAACCATAGAAGGAGATAGGAATGCTAAAGCACATGAACAAACATTATATTCATCGTGAATTAACAGTTCTTTCAGCATTTTCCATAAGAGACTTGCAATCATTAATCTACTATAAAAATCCCTCATTAGACTTACCCTATATTCCTCATTTTTTTTTCAATGACAATTTGTTTTGGTCATTTCAAACTCAGTAAGATAAACACAGTTCTTAGATCACAAAACATGCCCCAGATTGGTTTAAAAAAAATACCCGACCTCAATACCCGTCTGCCAATGCACTATATGAGAGTGACCTACGATATTTAATAAGAACTCAGGTGAGAGTTTGGGTTTCTAATTCTTCACCTTTCCAGGAAAAAAAAGACACATATATACACACTTCTCAACAAAAGAGTTCCAAAACCAAAAGTGTTAACAGGAAAAAGAATATGAGAAATTACACATTTAAATATAATCTCCCTGGTTTAGGGCACTCAGAAATCACTTAACATAATTTAATTTCCATACCATTGACACATGATCTGGCCTAGATCAGAATCCCTCCTGGATCCATTTACATTCTAGGTGGTTCACAGACTTTCCCCCCATAGACACCTGCGCCCACTAGATGGTGCTGTGGCGCCCTGTTCAAACATTCTCACTTACTTGCAGTCTCTGTCTTCCAAATCGAAGTGAGGGTTGAAGTTAATCATAATTCTCTGATATGGGTCAGGAGCCTGAATCAGCCATTCACATTTTTCACTTGGGTGATAAGAATGAGGATAACCAGGAGATGTAAGGTACCCGGGGCTTTCAATTTTTATAGTATCTCCACATTTATCTGCAATAAAAATAATACTTTAGTAGACCTTTTCCTGACAACCAGTTAGGTATTCTAAATTTACATATAAATGACCGGTTATTAAACGTTCCATAACTTTTTAAGGGGAGCTCCAAGAGGCGCTTGCAGGTCCTTCAGGTGGCGCCGATACCAACACGCCACCGAAGGACACTCTTTGATCTCAGGAAGCCGGTTCAGGAGGAAAGTGGCCTGAGATCTGATAGGACCCCATCCCCCCCCCACGCAAAGTTCCCTCCCAAGAAAAAGGTCTTCCAGCATTAAAAACATTAAGTCCCCTCAATGGATGTTAACATGGTCCCCAGGGAGCTTCTGCTAGACTTAATTATCCCCCCAGAAGTGTAATCGCATTAAGGAGTGAGTTCTAAGTGAAGGCGACTAAAAGATGCTATTTGACCCTTTGTGTTGCTTTTTGATGATAAGCCTGGTCTGTGTCATTGATCAGTGGGGATTGTCATCCAGGATTTCAATTGGCTTAAAGCCAAACCTTTTGTTGTTGTTGTTTTATCTTCCCATAAATCTAAGTGATTTTGAGTTATCTCTGCTTTTGAGATCCAGATCATCAGAGAACAAAGTATATGTGGTGAAGCAGAAATAATTCTGCTCTACTGCTCCAAGGTTGCTCAGTCTTGGAGACCAGATCAAAGTAACTGGGCAGAAAGAAAAATAAATAGCTACACAGCATTAATTCTAATTACCTACATGGTGGAAAAAAGCTCCACCACATGGAGGTCTGGGTATCACATAGGATGAGCTATACTGTCACAGTTTAGGAAAGGTGAGCTAACAAGTTTTGGGCCCTCCTTTCAAAAAACCCAAGAGCCAAAGTGATTCACTGAGAGCCAAAGAAACCAGTCTCTGGGCTGCTTTATTGTTCAGTGGGGACCCTCATTGTCACTTTTCATGATGGATTTCATACTGGAGAGCCTCAGCCTGCAATGCTGCCACATTTATTGATGCTTATTTCGAGCAATAAAAATTTGGTGCATAAACTATGTAAGAGGAACAGGTATGAAAGCAGTGAAATATATAAGCCTATCAATCACAAATTTTCAGTAATGGTATATATAGATTTTAATATTGCATCTAATAGATTCCCTGTGGAAAGAGAATGGCATTCTTTGCTCTCAGCATGAATTTATAAATCTACAGAATTTTATTACAGGAAAACCAGGTCAAATGGAAATGAAAGATGAAGTGCACATCAAAAATGTATAAAGCTACATGCATTACAGAAATCATTTCCCATAAATTAAAAAGAAGACAATATAAATTACATTGTTTTTCTCAATTGCTAGATGTTTTTGACTTTGTTTCTCAGACTGGGGGTAGCCTTATATGGGTTTCCTTTGCCTTGGCTTTTAGAAGCTTAAGGTTTGCCAAGAAGAAATGATGTTGTAACCGGAGTTCAGAATCTCAGCTAATGATCATATTGGACTCTGTTACGTGATTCTGCCGAGGCTCTTGCATTATTTTAAATGTGTAGAAAACTTGGAAAGCGACCCCATCTCATTAAGTCTCCTCCAGCTCTGTACAAACATCATGGCAGTGTCTGGCATCTGTTAGACGGGTGAAATAAAACAGCACTGCTTGTAGCCACTCGACAGAGTCACTTCAGAAGACATTTAGGTGGATTCGGTACCACACCAGAGCTCTTTAATCTGTGACTTCTGAGAAAGTGACAGTGTAATAAGATAATGCGGACTCCTAGACTCCCTGGCTCTGTTAAATCTCTCTAACAGTTGATTAAGAAAGAGCAGTTTCTAATGATTCTGGACCATTAGTCCTAAATAAGGTTAATGAATTAATTTAGCAGACACTGATACTCGGAGGAGGTGGACATGGCTGGAAGAGGTCTGTTGAGCTACAGAGGCATTAACTGGCTCTGGTCACTGCAAACACAGCAACATGGGTTTAACTAGTCAAGTCACCGAATGAAGCTCAGGGTCTCAGCATTCCCCAGATTTCTGCTAAGAAAATTAAGAAGTATATATATTTCTTATGTATGTACATACACATACACTCACACACACAGACATATGGAGCTCACAACCTAAAGTCTGAAAGCTATTTGCATTGGATTTCAAATCCATCCTATGAACGCCACCACCGATTTAATCTCCGGAGTTGTGGAGGCAGAGTTTGGGTTACTGTAATTTCTAAAGTCTAACCACTTGAGCTCTTTCAATTGGAGGTGAATGTTATTTTGTTCCCTGCCAGACTATAGAAAGATGCCATCATCCGAGGTTCATTAATAAACTGAACTCCACATTCACAATTGTGTGTGTGCGTGTTTTGCTACCAAGTGTATCTTTTAGAACACTGCTTGGTAGCTGTTGGGGAAATCTATTGCTTCAATCACGAAACCTCCAAAAAGCATATTAGAAAGATTAACTTCCATCGTAAAGATGTGATTTACATTCCTCTCGGTATGAACTCCTCCACTTGTGGTCTCTTATTAAAACAATATACCACCGTAAGTAGCGGATGGTCTTTCTTTCTAATTACTCTGATTGAAATCTAAGCCAGACAAAAGTAAATATTTGATAATTAGTTAATAATAATTGCTGAAGACTTACTGTAAAGATAATGCCATCCCCTTGCTTCCACCTACTTTACAGTGTAAGTCAAACATGCCTACAACCAGATCCCATTTTAAAACACATTATTTAGGTTACAGGATACTGTTTATAACCCAGCACGGTCTTCCATTTACTTAACAGTGAGTGGTTTTAAAAGCTAAGTGGAAGCTGCAACTAGGTTGGGGATTTTCAGATATCCTGGTGCCTTACACTGTATATATCAGATTCCTTTATTGACACGATGTAACTTTCATTCATATTCCAGACGGATCAGGGCCATTTACAAAAGCGGAGGAGGGAGTTACATCACCAGCAAACTGCTATCTCCTGCAGGCACCCACCAGAGGAAACAGTTCGGGGGAGCTGCTCGAGAACCAGGAAGTTCTCCTGGTAAAGTGTTCATTAACTTTCAACAGCCATCAGATTTTTGAAAGGGAGTCTCATCTAATTGCCTTTGGGAGGAAACATTATTAAGATAATTGGTGTGCTGCTCTGGGAAGGTAAGCAGTTCTGCCTTGTAGCAGAGGTAGGAAAACCTCCACGGCCAAACAACCAACTTCAGGAGGGAGTCAGAGCACTTGAAATCTCCCTGCCCTACACAGACTTATCTTATTGCTTGATTTCTCCGCCTGGATAAAAGTTTCCTTCGCCCAGGAGGCGGCTCTCCCCGGTGGATCCCGGCAACTGGGCGCGGGTCCGGGGTCCGGACGCGGGCAGCCTGGAGCCGGGTTCACCCCTGTGGCCGCGCGTCTCCGCCTGTCACTTACCGTTGCGAAAAGCGCCGGCCGCCGAGAGGAACAGGGCGAGCGCGGCGCACAGGAGCGGCAGCCCCCTCTCCATCCTCCCTTCGCTGGGTTCCCGGGCAGACGCGGGAGAACCGAACGTGCAGGGAAAACAGAGCACCGGGGCGATCTCAACAATCCGGAGCGCTTCCACTTCTCCCAGAGCTGTAAAATCCTCAGTCCGTCTTGGAGAAAGGAAAGCGGCGAGGCAATGCCGTGATCCGAGAGAAACCCTCCTCTTTTTGTGTCTCAAGTCGCCTGCATCCTGTCATTTAGCTCCGGTTTCCTCTCTCTTTTCCCACACTTGTTCCTCTTCCAGGAGCCACTGCCCGGGCCATGTCTCAAAAAAAAAAAAAAAAAAAGGGGGGGGGTGGTGGTGGGAGGAGGAGGGACGTAGAGAAACGCACACCAACGCCAATTTCCAGAAAGAAAAAAAAAAAAAAAATCCGGCTTGTTTCTGGACCCGCTGGAGCCGAGGAGCTGGCGCCCAGGGGAGGTCCGAGGTGTCTGCGCGAAGGAGAGGAGCAAGCAATGAAAAGATGAGCGGGAGACGGCGGAGTTCCACCAACTGCACCCCTGCTTCCCCCACCTCCTCCTCCCCTCCCCTTCTGGAGCCCTTCCCTCGCTTCCTCCCGCCCCTCTCCCCGCACGGGCTCGCCAGCAATGGCCTGACAGGAGACGGGGAGGAACAAGTTTCCCTCCGTGTGCGTTCCCCGTGCGTCTGTCCGTCTCTCCCGCAGGCCCTGCTGGGACCTTCCCGGGAAGGGAGGCGCCGGGGGTCCGCGCCCAGGGCGGGCTGGCGGGTGTGTTTGGGGGACTGGGCGTAGAGGTCGGTGGCAGCGCCAGGGTCGAGCTAGCCCACCTCGGCGTGCTCGCTCGGACCCCCGGGGGAGAGCGAGGCAGCTCGCCCAGGATCTTGGGGATCCGCCGCCGAGGCGTGCGGGGCGCGCGGGAGGTAGCGGCTGCTGCTCCCAACTCCGAACGCCCGGGAGGCGCCCGGGGCGGCCGGGTAGTGTGACCTGGGGCAGGAGCACCAGGGCGCGCCTGGACGCTGCGGGTCAGGCCCGGAGGGGCTGAGGAAAGCTCGGCAGGGGTGGGGGACGCACCCCGGAGCCGGGCGAGGGTCGGCAGTGTCGCTGCCACGTAGAGCCGAGTCAGTAGATTCGCGCGGGCGAGGCTGTGCTGCAGCCCCACCCGGCCTCCCTGCCCGGTAAAGGGGCGCGCTGCTGGGCGCCTGGCGTGCTCGGGTGCCCGCCGCGCGCCGCGGGCTCCATTGTTACCCGAGATCTGGAGTCCTCTCCTCCGGGTCAGAGGGCACCCTGGAGGGTGGGAGCTGGTGTGCCTTCCAGCTAGGGGGCAGTCGTCGCCCGACCCCGCCCAGCATCCTGACTCGGAGCCCAGGTGCTCGGGGTTTGGAAATTAGGGGTCCACTGTCCCGGGTTCCTGTGCAATCCGGGGGAGGGGAACAGTGGCGGGGGCGGGGTTTGCTCTTGGCAGGGCTCTCACGGTACCAGCTCAGACCACAGGCCAAAGTCACGCCGGCCCTCCAGCTCCTCCCCACCTCCGCCTCCCACGGCGGCGCGTCCTCACTGTGGGCTGGATGCCCCCAAGTTCCATCCCCGAGGGCTTTTCGGGAACTGCTGTAGAAAGCCTCTGCGGATAGGAACAGCAAGGACATTTCAGGGAACAGACAGGTTTTGGCAGCGGATCAGGTCCTTGAGAGGGGTAAATGCCCGCGGACCCCCCCCCGAAGGAGTTCTCGGGGAAGGTGAAAAGGTCAGACGCCTTCTGGGAACGGCGTTTCTGCACACACCCGAAAGCAGAGCCTTATTCCTACCTGGCGCAAAGAGCTGGCAAAAGAGATTTAGGAATGTTGGCAGGAAGACTCTGGTCAAAGGTTTTGGCGGAAGAACTAGGGGCGGGACGGGAGAGAGGAGGCCCAGGGCGCGCGGGCCCCGGGCGAGGGCTCGGCGCTTGCGGCTGGCGGCTGGGCGCGGTGGCGCGCGCCGGTTGGGGTGCAGGCGAGCCCCGCGCGGTGCAAAGCTGCACCCCGGGCTCGCCCGCCCGCGCCCGGGGAGTCCCCGCCTCCAAGCTGGAGACCAGCACCCAGGGCGCTGCGAGTCGCCCTGCCAGCGAGCGCTTGTTCGCCCTCACTGGTTTCCTCCTTCTCGGCTATCCCACCCCGGACGCGGGATTGGAAGGGGGCACTACGAGGCCGGGAGTCAAACGCCTGGGTGGAACGGAAGGGGCAGTGGCGGGGCGAGACAGGGCGCCAGCCGCGCCCTGCGCAGACCCCGGGGAGCCAGCGCCGCGGAGGGAAGCCCGGGCGCTTGGCTACCGCGAGCGCGCGACGCCTCCTCCCCTCCTTCCTCTCGATCCCCGGCGCGCCCCCGCCAGTCCCAGTCCCCGGCTGCGCGGGGCGAGCGGCATCCTCAGATTTGGGGTGACCCCGGGCGACCTTAGCCCGAGGCTCGGAGGGAGAGGCGCCTCTCTGAACCTGGCCGGTTGACAGAGAAGGGGAACCGGGCGGCGCAGCGCCCGGGCGTCCTGGAGTCCTGGAGTCACGGCTGCTCTCCTCCTTCCTAGTGGGAACTGCGCGGCCGCGCTCGGTCCGGGGAGCGGTTTTGACCCGTCTGTGCCTCCGCGGGGTGAGCGAGGGGGCACACGCGGAGACTTGATCTGTGTTGTTTTTAGAAAACTGCCGCCAATCTCTCTTCCCCTTTCCCTGCTGAGTGTGCATTTCCCAGGCTGGAGCCACCAGCTAACAAATAAAGCCACCAGATCCTGCACTCGGAGAGGCACTGCCCTCCCTCCGCAACCTCGACCCCGGGCTCCCTCCCGCCTTTCCCGGGGAAGGGCACCTCCCGCGGGTCGAGGCGCGGAAAACGTCCGTCTCCTTTCTTGCTCCCCAGCTAAGCATTTTGCCAGTCTTTCTCCAACCAACTAATAAGACACGCAGTAGGTACTCTGGGGGAAATATCATATTTAAGTTCTGCCTCTGATTTTTCTGGTCTCAGCTGATCTGAGGCTTTTCTGGACTCCTGAGTTTCCACACGCAGTACTGGATAATGGGAGCCCTACCGCACTGATTGATAATTGCCCGCTAGTGGGTTGGTGCAGAGCAAATTGTCCTTGCTAACAACCTCTTTCCTCTGCTGTTGGATTCTACTAAGTGCAGAAAAGGGTCAGTTTTAGACTTCTGCAATTCCCCTGCAAAGGGAGATAGACCGACCTTTACTTGACGTGATAGACAGAGGAAGAGTTTGGCAGTATTCCTAGGTTGATTTTATTTTGGTCTTGTGAACACATCATTCTTCCGGACATCACAAATCCCCAGACTAGGTAGGACCCAATTCCACTGAAGGGAAGATTCATCATCACACCCGAGTGCCAGGCAGAGGCCCTGGATGGGCAGTGCCCAGCGCAATGGACTCCCATGGAGGGGTTGCTCTGGGAAGAAGGCCCTTCACATCCGCCTCCTGAGCAGGGCTGGAACCGAGGCCCATCATTAAGAACAGACGGGGTGCATACAGAGTGAAGTGAGTCAGAAAGAGAAAAACAAATACCTTATGCTAACACATATATATGGAATTTTTAAAAAATGGTTTTGATGAACCTAGGGGCAGGACAGGAATAAAGACGCAGGCATAGAGAATGGACTTGAGGACACGGGGAGGGGGAAGGGTAAGCTGGGACGAAATGAGAGAGTAGCATCGACATATATACACTACCAAATGTAAAATAGATAGCTAGTGGGAAGCAGCTGCACAGCACAGGGAGATCAGCTCGGTTCTTTGAGACCACCTAGAGTGGTGGGATAGGGAGGGTGGGAGGGAGATGTAAGAGGGAGGGGATATGGGGATGTATGTATATGTATAGCTGATTCACTTTGTTATACAGAAGAAACTAACACACCATTGTAAAGCAATTATACTCCAATAAGATGTTAAAAAAAAAAAAAAAAAGAATAGACTGGGTGGTAAATGTATGGTTTCTTTCATCAAGCGCTCATCAATTTGTCAAAAATAAGGTGAGAGCCATTGCTGCCAGAAGGCCATTTGAGCCGCTCACGTCCTCAAAGTATTTCAGGTTGGTGCATATGGAGACTGGTATTTCAGATCTGTATCAAGTCTAGTCAAGTTTTTTAAAGCATCAAATCCACATATTTCAGAAAAGCAAGGACACAACATATTTTTAGTAGGAGCTAACCTACATTTGAAATGTAAGAATGGAAGAAGTGAAACAGAAAAGATTAAAAATTGGAATTTAAATTAATTTCCTATTATTTAAAATAATTCTATTAAAAATAGCACTGCTGTTAAATGACTATCATTCAAGGGGTGTCTTTTAGACCTCATGTAGAGCTGTCTCCTTTATTTGAATTGGCAGAGGAAAGAAGAAAATAAACAAATGAACTTTTACTTTCTGATTCTTCACTTTGGGCCTTTTAAAAGTTACATTGAAAATTCTTTCAATATTGGAGAAAAGCCTGCCATCAAAGTTTTAAAACAAAGTTACAGTGTAAAGTTTCTATAATACAGTACATGCAGATGCAGGAAGACAATGCTAAATTTTGAATCATGTGAGTAGATTCACAGTATATGTTGGTGTTAGACATTAGGGCTAGAATTTGAAGGGTTCAGTTTGTGCCAATCAGCAGGACGTCTTCTGTGTTTCATTGTTGGTATTTGTTGGTGTTAGACATTAGGGCTAGAATTTGAAGGGTTCAGTTTGTGCCAATCAGCAGCACGTCTTCTGTGTTTCATCTGAGCTGGCTTCCTACTCAAGTGAGAGCTCTCCAGGTAGAGAGAGTTACCAGGTGGTCATGGCTGTTCCAGGCTAAGTGAGCCTTCCTTCCAGGTTGTGATCACAGAGGAAGGATTCAGGGGCAGGATGCTTTCTCCCCCAGAAGAATGCAATTATCTTAATAAAATTCTGATTGGCTCCACTTGGATGATGTGCCCAAGGGAGATGGGTTACTCTTTTTAGCCAACCTGGGTCACTTGCCCACCCTACCTGTGGCCATGAGGGCAAAATGCAGAGAGGAATTCTCCCAGAGAAAAAGAGGGTCTCTGGACTCTGAAGAAAGGGGAAGGAATGCCAGACCACCAAAGCCACAGTTGTCTGCTCTTCAGAAGACCCCTCTCTTTGTTACTTAGCTGTTTTCAAGTGAGAGTGTTTGAAACTTTTAGTTCTTCATTTTGATTAGGGTTGATGTTATTGTGTTCTGTTGTGTTTTGCTTTGTTTTTAGTTTTTCACCTAAATATCCACTCATAGCAGATAGCATGAATCCATAGCTTTTATTTCACGATCTGAGGGTAGTATTTCATTCAGGGTTGACTGTCAGTCAAAATTATAAAGCAGGTGAAGGAGTTCAGTTTTAACTTCATTTCTTTTTGGTGAATGTCCTGTATTTTATTCTGTCTTCCCGGTTCCCTCACAAAGACCTTGAAAGAAATAGATCACTTTAAGAGCACAATACTTAACCCACAGAATGGTGAGATTCAGGGAAGGTTTTAGAGGTGAGGAATATTCCAGGATACCCTAATAAGGATACTGAATAAGGCACCTATGTGCACTGGTGTCAGGGTATACCACTGGGGTTCATAAATTCTAAGCTGCCTTTGAGGGGAAAACGAAGACATATTTACTCTGGAGAGATTGCCATGAAGACATGGCCTAAGACTTACCAATAAAATAATACGTTTTCTTTAACAAACGAAAAGTTTTTAGGTTAACATGATTGGTGGACTCTAGGAATGAAGTTTGTAATAAACAGCAATCACATCATAAAAGGAAAGGCTTGGAACACTATGTTCTTCTTCAAATCTTGTGTAGTATGTTTTCTTGAGGTATGTTGAGCTCCACAGAACATGAAGAAATGGAGAATATGAACAGACCAATTACCAGTAATGAAATTGAATCAGTACTAAAATAAACTCCCAGCAAACAAAAGTCCAGGACCAGATAGAGGCCTTCCCAGGTGAATTCTACCAAACATTTAGAGAAGAGTTAACATCTGTCCTTCTCAAACTATTACAAAAAATTGCATTCATTCTACGAGGCCAGCATCACCCTGTTACTAAAACCAGACAAAGATACCACAAAATAAGAAAATGACAGACCAATATGACTGATGACCATAGATGCAAAAATCCTCAACAAAATATTAGCAAACTGAATCCAACAATACATCGAAAGAATCATACACCATGATCAAGTGGGATTTATCCCAGGGGTGCAAGGATTTTTCAATATCTGCAAATTGATCACTGTGATACACCACATTAACAAAATGAAGAATCAAAACCAGGTGACTATATTGAGATATATTGGAAACAAGCCTCTGCAGTGCCAGTTTATTTTCTTTTACAAAATGTTACCCATTAAAACTTTTTAAAAGATACATGCTTAAAAGGGGATGGGAACAATGGCGGGGGAAAGCCTCACCCATGAAAGCACATGACAGAAAGTACAACTTAGTTTCAGAGGCTGGGAGTCTGGACCTAGCTCCACCGTGATTGTGTGCAATTCTGAACACATTGTTTAATCCTGCTGGACTGCCAAGGTTTACATCTGTAAAAGACAGATATTGAATTAAGTCATCCTTTAATACCTTCTCAGTTGCAGAATGGAGTGATTCTACAATCTTGTGAGCAGTTTTTTAAAAGTTGTTAAGAGTGGGTGGATCATCACCCAAGGTCACATGAAACCTTGAGTGGGGGTAGGGCTTGTACCAGGACATCACGTGGAGTAACTCATACCAACAGGACAGCTTTGTGCTTCTGATATTTGAAACCTCCTCAGTATATTTTCTTTCTGAATTGTTTGTGTTCCTAATATGCATGGTGACATGGAGTGCGTGTCCTGTGTCTATCTGTATATACTGTGAGCTCGCGTGAGAAATCTGGTAATAAAGTAACGTACTATCAGAGGAATGGCAGGGGATGATCAAAATCATGAGAAAGTCAAACAAAGAAACCACAAAACACACAGACACAGACACCCCTCATCAAAACTCTTCTCTGCCTGATTTCTCGTAAGCATAGGGCAAATCGATATTCCCATTCAGCAGGGTTCAGGAGTGCTTTCATGAAGGATATGTGTGAGTTAACTAAATTTAAAACTTAAGGAAATGATTTTTTGAGAAAATACGGGTTAAAGCGTGGCTGTTCTTCTTGAAGTTTCTCTGATCATGTGCTGTTGTGCTACTGGAAAATGTCTGCCCTTCTAGACACCCTTGTCAATGGAAACAGATCGACATCAAACTGGGTTTCTGCTCTCCATTTCCAGTTCCAATCAGGAGCAGTAATGGAGCATCCCTAGTGTCAGGTCAAGTTGAAGACAAATGATAACACATTTTGGTTGTAGGTCTCCTTTTACATTGCGTCTAGCTTCTTCTATACCAGGAGTATTATTTTCAGAGTATTTTTCAGACCAATCTTGAACTTAATTGCAGATTTGCATATAAGGTTGCAAGCTCTACCTACCACATACTGTGCTTTTGACCGAGAAGTTTTCCGGCCAATATGGGGGTCTTCACAGAGATCTTGGGTGGGCTCATACTGCTGAAGCTGTGGCTAGCTGCAGCAAATATTCTCAGTATCGTGAAATCCAGGTTGTAGGGTCTGTTGCTAACATAAAAATGTTCCTCAGTGATGTGCTGGCCCAAAGCATGAGGGGGTCAGAGAGAAACTTCTCCATCCGCCTAACAAAGCCTACATTGGCTGTGGTTTTAACAACCACGTCCCTTAATAAAAGCTGTCCTTGGAAAACAATATAAATAAAATAAAGTTTTATAAAGGCCCCTGAAGATTCCACCTGTTTCCCTGAGGCTGTAATGACGATCCTGACTTTAAAATCCCCTGTCTCATTCCTTCTGAGTTTTCCTATTTCGTGCTCCCTGGGAGTTTCTCTGTAAAATAAACCTGTGGGTAATGAGGAAATCAATGCCTTAATTGAAGGTCAGGTCTACAAAGATCTAGGTAGGTGTGCTCTGGATGATGGAAAAATCCCCCAGGGTGGTATCCTGCCTCCCTGAAAGAGAAGCCGGGTTGCAATTTGTCTGAACTGTGGTGGCCCTTGCTTGGACTCCAGCACCTTGTCTTCTTAATCTCACAATCGGGTAATTTCCATTCCTGATGACTCCCCTCATTTGAAGGGGAAAAGGAAGAGCCCCAAGGGCTTCATAATTAAACACAAGCACTCTCACAGTCCTACGTCAAAGCTGAATGACTCTGTATCCTGTTGGTGTTGTGTTCGTGCCTTCTACACAACTGTGACCTTTCAATTCTGCCTAGATTAGTGCCATGGCCTTGTTATTCTTCTGTTTCTTCTAGTGTCTTTCTTTTAAAAGAAGAACCAAGAGAGTGGTATTTTGGTGTTTGTTTGCTTTCTTTTATCTTCGGTTATTGTTAGCACCTAGGGTTGACACACTTCTTAGCCTAAAGCAGGGAGGCCATTCTAAACACAAAAGCTACTGTACTTTCAACAACTCAATTTCCTAAACCATTGGAGGATTCTGGGATCTGTTAGACTGCAGTGTAAGCATTTTATAGGGGGTTCCTATGACAGCATTATTAGCTAGCAGTTTTACCTAAATAGCCTTCATAATATCCTTCTTCTTCTTCTCTCTCTCTCTTTTTTTTTTTTTTTTGGCCAATTTACTTTCCCTTTCTATAGCTACAACTATTAAATATACATTCCCAATATCTTAGTTCCTCTTCTTTCCCTGGTGGAATATTTTCAATTCTGTAATTTCAGCTCCTGCTGCTTATTTTGGGTCATTATTATTGTGTGTGGTCCCTAGCTTAGGTATGGGTTATGCTCTAGATATCTGTTTCAAAATTAGTTTGCTAGAACGACTTCCCTGGTGGCGCAGTGGTTAAGAATCCACCCGCCAATGCAGGGGACACGGGTTAGAGCCCTGTCCCGGAAGATGCCACATGCCGCAGAGCAACTAAGCCCATGCACCATAACTACTAAAGCCCACGCGCCTAGAGCCCACAAGCCACAACTACTGAAGCCTGTGAGCCTAGAGCCCGTGCGCCACAACGAGAGAAGCCACTGCAATGAGAAGCCTGCGCACCACAACGAAAAGTAGCCCCTGCTAGCTGCAACTAGAGAAAAGCCCGCATGCAGCAACGAAGACCCAACGCAGCCATAAATAAATAAATATATATATATATAAAAGAAACTCAGAAGATATTTCAAGTATGTTTTTTAAAAAAAATTAGTTTGTTAGAGTTCTACATGGTTCCCCACAGAAACAATGTCATAAAGGATAAACCACAGGCCAGTCCACCAAGACATTCTAAACTCACACATAGCTGGACTTCCATTCTTGGTAGCTCTGAGCTGTGGGACCCTTGATGACCTGAGCCCTGGTTATTTTTAAGAGGGGTCAGGGCACTAAGTCAATAGGGTACTAATAAGGACAGGCTAGCAAGAGCTAGCAGGGCTCCTCTCTTGGGATGGCGAGGGGAATTTCTTGGTAGTAGGCCCCTAATGCTGTGGTAACTTGGGGTCCTAACAGGATTCACAGCTCCAGGAAGGAGGGCCCTCACAACCGAGGATATCAATTTGAAGAAAATGGTTAGAGGGAACGGGTGTTATCAGTGAGGCCAGGGATGGCTTTGTCACCTAGGGTGGAACAGCAGGCAAGCAGATTGCTCCTACTGGTAAATGGCTTATTTGGAAGTTAGGGGCTGTCCTAGTCAATATGGTTATAACTTTAAAAATCAACCATATTTCTCTATTATAGGATTACTTGATGCTTTCAAAGATTTGAGGAACACTCATCGTTTTTCTCTTAAAGCAAGACCATCTAGTTCTCTTTCCTTGAGTCATGCCTTTATGCTTTTGCTATTGGATGAAAATGGTTATATACAATGCACTATTTTTAAATTTTCCAGAGTAGATCTGAAGGGTTATTATCATTATCCTTTACTCTTCCTTTCATGACTCAATAATAATTTTTGCACTTTCACTTAGCCTTTAAAAAAATAGATTAATGGATCCAAGGATGAAGTCAATTGCAGAGTGACCCCAGTAGCTTTTGCTTCAAAACTGCTATTTTTAATATCAAATTGCCATTGTTTGGAGGCAAAAAGATCATTTCAAAATGATTTCAACAATCTAGAGCGGCATTTAAGAACTATTATCCCCAATCCTGCTATAAGTTTTCAGATGTATTCTTTATAGCTGAAGATTGTTTTGTAAAATCTTTTGACTGCTCTTCTTCTGTTTAATGTTGTAGTCTAGAAATATTTAGATGGCTTGCTGTTATGTCGGACGTATCCTTGAGGCCATCAGAAAGGCTAGCTTCTTTTCCCAACACCAATTTGATATTTTTTATATATCCAGGGTGGAGTTTAGAAAACCTGGGTGACATGATCAATAAGCCATTTTGAGAATTGCTCAGAACTCCATTTTATCTTTTTTTTTTTTTAAACAACTTTTAAAAATCAGAGCCCCTGGCATAGCACTCTCCAACTGTGCCACAGAAGGCCACAAGGATGCCGGTGCTTTTTCCTGTCTATTTTTGTCCCCTACCATAGCATAGCCCTGGAAGGGATCTTTAGAAGTCATCAGTCTGTGCCGTTGCCTTCATGCTAAACATCACAGAGAAAAGATAACCTAGCCTGTTCTAAAAGGCTAGGCAGTGGAAAGTATTTCAAAATTAACTGACAAATATTTGTGCTTAATGTGTAGATAGAACAATATGGAGAGAGGAATATGGTGGTATGGTGGTATCCATACCCCCAAGACCTTATATTTCATTTGGAGAGGGTAGATACATTTATGTTCATAAAACTGCCATCAGAGACTCCTGAATTTGGTGTAGATCTTGAAGATCTAACTTATTAATTGCTGCAAATATCGCCTCTTGACTTCCCTGCTTTTGATCCTATCAGTTCATCACTGGGAAATTCCAATTGCTAATAAATTTTACCCAATTCTCAATTCTAAAGCCTTTAATGTATGATAATTAGGTTTATAGAGGTTAAATGACTATTTTAGGAATCGTCAGCTGGGAGACAAATTTTGGCTTTATCAATTATTAACCTTGTGGCCTTGGCAATACTACTTAATGTCTTTGCCTTTCGATTTCACATATGTAAAATGGGGGAAAATATACCTACACATAGGCTTGGGAGAGTTCCATGTTTGATTTTCAGAATAGTGTCTGATATGGGGTAAGTGCCCATCATATCAAATGGTATTTGTTCAACAGTCATTCAAATATTTCATTGTACCGTTAATGTCTCATTTCCTCTTCCTCCTCTGCCTGCTCTTTTCCAGGTGAAACCCCTCCGTTTGTGTGATTAATGGTATAAAGATTCAACTGTTGATCACAGAATAGGCTGTGATCATAACTGACTCAGCCTTCCTTGTTGATTATTAATGCCACCCTTACTCCAAATAACTATGAATAGAAAAGAGAGGGTCAATTACTACGTTCTAAATACCACCCTTGTAATATTGCATCCCAAGTTTGCAAAGGTACTGTAGCAAAAAAGGTGAACAAAACATAAGGCTTTCCCTCAAAGATTTTACTGTCCAGTAAGAAAGTCAGACACATAAATAACTTTCTTATTCTCTCATTCTTAAGTCTGAAGGGCCAACCATGGGTCACCAAGCATTTGAGAAAAGCCTGCAGCACAATAGTAAAACACCAGAAAAGAAAACTGACCCCAAAGGAAAGAGAAATAATTCAGGGAGGAAAAAAGAGCTTAAAAAATACTCAGAAACTATGACTAGGATACTCAGAGGAACTTGAAAAGATGGGGCGACATTCGTGAGAGGGGAACATGAGGTGAGTCATCCAAGCCAGGTAACAGGGGCCTTAACTCCACTTTGTTGATAGTGTTTTTCAGCAACATGGATGGATCTAGAGATTGTCATACTGAGTGAAGTAAGTCAGACAGAGAAAGAGAAATATCGTGTGATATTGCTTATATGCAGAATCTTAAAAAAATGATACAAATGAACTTATTTACAAAACAGAAAGACTCACAGACACAGAGAACGAACTAATGGTTACCAGGGGGGAAGGGTGGGGGGCGGGAGGGATAGTTAGAGAGTGTGGGATTGGCATGTACACGCTGCTCTATTTAAAATGGATAACCAACAAGGACCAACTCTATAGCACAGGGAACTCTGCTCAATATTCCGTAACAACCTAACTGGGAAAAGAATTTGAAAAAGAATAGATACATGTATATGTACAACTGAATCACTTTGTTGTACACCTGAAACTAACACAACATTGTTAATCAACTATACTCCAATATAAAATAAAAAGTTTTAAAAAAATCAAAAGCTTAAGTTTGTTCTGGACTTAGTTTCCAATTTTGTGATGTCCTTAATATAGTCCATGACTGTGTCACCGTCATTCCATTCCCTGTGTATGCTTTTTCCCAAACCCTAGTTCATCGGTGAAGTCCTAGTGTTAGCACATTCATTTCTTGGAAGATATTCATTCCTTGCTGGAATAGTGTGTGTGTGTGTGTGTGTGTGTGTGTGTGTGTGTGTGTGTGCGGTATGTGCACACACATGCCCAGTATCACGGTTTGGTTTTGTTCTGTTCTGTTTTAGAGACTCCTATCTCTTTAGCTGCATACACACTGTAGCACATAGGATCAAATGACTTTGGAGCTTTGGAGCTTGGAGCTTAAGAACCTTAAAAATGATCTCATTTTACAGGTGAGAAAACTGAGGCCCAGAGATGTTTCCAAAGGTCACACAGTCATTTAGGGGCCCAGCTCAGGTCTGCTGGTCTCTGGCCTGATAAATACCAAGTAAAAACCATGGAAGGTTAGAAAGGCAGAGTGGACTTCAGTAGAAAAAGAACTTGAGCTGAGCCTTCAAGGACGTGTAAGGATGACATGGCGTCTCTGTTCCCCTCTAAGTGGAGGGTAGAGGGAAGTATGTCAAATATTTAAACACTGTTAGAGGCATAAGTGTGTAAGATTTGTTTGAGGGCAGTGAGTAGACAAGAGAGAGAAGATAGATGTAATACAGCAACAGAACATGAGGTTGCTGCTTGCATGTGAAGGGTCGCTAATGCCAAAGAGAAGGATTTCATACTTGATTCTTTAAGCAGTGAGAAGCAACTAAAGCTGCTTGGATAGGAAAGTAGTATGTTTGGTTGAGTCTCGGGCAAATGTATCTTGTGTCATGAAATGGGATTGATCGTATTGTAAAGAGAGTGGACATAGGAAGACAAAACAGTGCCATCTAAGAATGAAAATCATCTGACCGAGATCATCTGAGAATGAAGAGAACTAATAATCTCTTCTTGGAGCCATTCTGTAATAAGATATGGAGAAGGAAAAATTCAGACAAACATTTCACCTGGTTTTTGAATGGTTAGTCTATATATATATATATATATATATATATCCCTAAATATGTTTTGACTTCTTTCTGCTTTAAGCACAACTAGCCTTTTCTGGCTTTCTCCATTGACTTCCTAGACGTTCTTTTCCCTGGTTCTTTTTCCATCTGTATAATTGATATTGCTCCTTTCTTTTTTCCATACTATGTCCCACACCATGATTCCTATCATTCCACCTTTAGCCCTCTTTCCCTCACACTCCAAATTTTCCTGGTTGAACCTGGTCCCATCCTTGGCTTCAGCTCTCACCTATAATCTGTGATTCCTCGAATCCGCTGTGGTCTCTCTACTGCACTTCAAACCCAGATTTCCATGTGGATGAGCCACAGCCAATGCAAATCCAAAGGGTCCCAAATAATTTCATCACCCTCCTCAATCCATTCCCCCAACTTTTCTTCTTAGACTCTTCATCTTGGTTACATCATCCATCAAGAAAGCAAAGCTAGGGGGCTTCCCTGGTGGCACAGTGGTTGAGAATCTGCCTGCCAATGCAGGGGACACGGGCTCGAGCCCTGGTCTGGGAAGATCCCACATGCCGCGGAGTGACTAGGCCCGTGAACCACAATTACTGAGCCTGCGCGTCTGGAGCCTGTGCTCCGCAACAAGAGAGGCCGCGATAGTGAGAGGCCCGCGCACCGCGATGAAGAGTGGTCCCCGCTTCCCGCAACTAGAGAAAGCCCTCGCACAGAAACGAAGACCCAACACAGACAAAAATAAAGAAATAAATTAATTAATTAAAAACAAAAAACAAAAAACAAAACAAAAAAAAGAAAGCAAAGCTAAGAGTTTGGAGGTCTCTGTGGCTCTTGGGGGTCTCCCAGCTCTGGTGTTCCAATCCACCCTATTATACCACTCTCAAAAATATCAAATCTGCTTGAACACCTTTTATGGTTTCTCGTGTGTATAGGATAAAATTCACACTCATAGTAGGATAAATATATTCCTTAATAACCTGGTCTCATATTCCTTCTGGAATCATGTTCTGCTGGTCTGCCCTGTTCACCCTCTTGGTTTAGGCACTCCCAGTCTGTTGTCTCTGATTTGCTCATCTATCTGTCTCCTCATTCTTCAAAGCTGACCTAAGGTATCAGCTCTCTTGTGATGTCTTCCCAGAACCACTGGCTACAAGACTCCCTACCCTCTATGCTCCCTGGTATTTTGTTAATTCTCCTGCTTACATGGTGTGTTCTGGTTACTGATGTGGTCTTCGTTTCCTTTACTGGACTACAGAATCCTTGAGAAGAGAGATTCTATTTTATTCATCTTTTTCCCAGGGCCTCGCAATGTGTCATATAAAAGTCTGTTAAATTGAATACAGAAATAATAAAAAGGTTGACATAGGGGATATTTTCTTTCTGATGTTAGCATCCTAATTATTAGAAGACATGGGAGGCCTGGGAGGAGAACTAACTTGTAATGAGCATCTACTTTGTGCCGTGCGCTACACAATGTGGTTTCCATCTTCGCTCGTTTGATCCTCTTAGGGATGTGATAAAATTAGTGTTATTATCCCCACTTACATATAAGTAAAATGAAGTTCAGAGAGTTTGAGTCACTGGCAGACTCTAATTTATAGATTCCAGATCTTGGAAGTCAGTAAAAACTACGACAAGGACTCAAATTAACTTGAGTTCCCCTAAAGCCATAGACACATTAAATGACTCAGAAGAAACGAGAAGTGGTCTGAGTTCTAGGGGAAAAAGCTATATAAATATGATAATGACATTTTCTTATTCCAAACCCTTTCAATTGCACTGTTTTTGCAGACAAACTAACTAAATTCCAATTCTTCAGCCTAGCGTTTAGGAGCAAAAAGCTGGATGGCGACATTCATTTCCACTCCTCACGGCCATGAATTCTACCTACACGCTCTGTCCTGGTGGAATGAACTCCGAGGACTTATGCATCCTTCTACCTTCCGGCTTTTGCTCACTCTTCCTCCCCCCTGGAATGCACTTTGTCAGAAAGATACTTGCAGTGCTAATTAGCTTACTTAGCCTTATCCTACTTAAATACATGGTTTTCTTAAGCTTTTGGAAAAATGAAATTCTTAATGGGCCACCATTGCAAACTCTATGGCAGTTCAGGAATGTCCCACTACAAAACTACCCTAAAGAAAAACCGATTCACTTTAGTACATTACAAAAGAGGAAAAGAAATTGGTACTTCCATCAACATGATGAAACATTGCCAGAAACATTGCTTGAAACATGGAAAGATGATTGAAACTGAAGGATATAGAACGTTGTTGTTGTTGTTTTTTTAACAACCATTCTGAATGAACTTACCACATCTGTTAACCTCCTAATCTAAACTTTCCCTCAACCAGCTCTTTCACCTACCCCATGCCCAGTTCCCTTACGTATAGCCCCAGCCTTAGTGAAAGATCTGGATGGCCCCATTCATCTGCCTGTTGGATTTGGTTCAGGATTAGCCAAACTTTGTTCAGTTCTCCAGTTTTCAGTCAATCTCTGGTCCGGCATGTATAGTACAGTAATTACACAGTTACACAATGGAGCATAATGTATATTTTCCAGCACATTCAACGCTGTGTTTCCTAATTACAATTCACTAACTTAGGGTAGGGGGAGGGTGACAGTGTCTCTAAAGATGATCGAAGCACAGCTGTTGGGCGGACCCTCCCCACAAATGTAAACCAGAGGAGGGGGCTGACCTCAGAGCTGGCACACTCTAGGATAATTTCCCTCCACCCCTCCCCGACCCTACAGAAGTGAGTCTACTTTTGTTCCCATATTTTTATAGGAGGTTAAGTTTTTCATGGGTCGTGTGTAAAACTTTATTTCTCTAGATGAGCAGCGGTACATGTATGTGATATTCAGAGAAATAACACATCAATTATTACCCTATTGTTTGAGCATTATGGCCCTCTTCCTCAAGGAGTGTGTAAAGTCTCTTGGAGAAAAAGAGAAAATAAAAAGTCAAACGACTTGGGGCACAGAGGATTGTTATATTTACAATCTCTTATCTGAAATCCCAATCCAAACCAAATAGCTCTGATGCCTTTGTTTGTTTACTTATTTATTTGTTGACTATTCATCTGGAGGCCAAAACTGACCAGATTGGACAACTCACTTGGCAAGATGACCTGATCTGACTTGTTGCTAGGCTCTTAATGGTCTTTATCCCACTTAATGTGACAATTCATGGTTTTGCTACAGAAATATTAATGTGCTTGATTCGAGGGTACCACCTGTATGGATCCCATTAGGATATGACATTTGTACCATATTTGCTTTGTGAAATTTGAAAAACTCTGAACTCTAGCCAAAGGGGCTTTGAATTACTGATTAAGACCTGAAATGCAGGAGAAACTATCTTGATTTTAAACACCTCTCTCTTGAGACACCATAACCTATCCCTCTAACTCACACCAGCGATTCTTCAGTGTTATCCGCATCTGAAATCCACTGACCTCCCTTCCTTGTGTGGCTCATCTCCATCCTTGTTTCAACCAACCATCCATGCCTTCACCAAAGCAGCTGGACATTGTTACAAAAAGTCACATAATTGTGCTGACCGTTCTCACTGAAATTCATCACCACAGTCTCTACCATACACAGTCCTGCAGCTCTGCTTTCTTTCCCTGGTAGTTTCTCTTTTCCTCTTGCTTATATGACATTGTCACACCTCTTTACCCCCTTTTAAAATATCTGTATTCACTGACTCATCCTGCTCCGCTGATGACCTCCACTCATTGAAAAAATACAAGCAGACAATGAAAACAAATTAATTCATCTTCCCTCCACCAAATCTACCAACCTAACTGCTATCTGTACCTGTCTACCCTGTGTCGATCTAACTGCCATCCTCATAGAGTATTCCTTCCCTCCTATTTTAATAGATGAGCTATCCCTGTTGCTATCTAAAGCCATCTCTTCCACTTCTGCCACCTCTTCTGACCTTTTTCTCAGGGACTTCAGTTCTGCAGTTATAGTCTCTCTCTATCTCTTTCTCTCTCTCTCTCTACCCCCTGCCAGCCCTGTACCATCAATTTATTTGCTGATTCTTTTACACTTGCACCAGAATATGCCATAATAGTTCCCGTCTCCCCTCCAGCTATCGTGGTTCTCCTCCAGTTTTCATCACAATACAATTTAGGACAGAAGTCCTCAGCATCACTTGCTCGATTTTCTCTTCTCACCCAAACTGCTGCCACCACACCCCTCTTGGGACATCCCTCTTGGCAAAGTCCCATGACTTGCCAGTGACCACGTGCAGTGGTCACTCTCTAACCTCACCCTAACCTTTCAATTGCCCCACATTTGATCTTCCTCTCCTAGAGACACTTTTTTTTCTCTGCTTCTGTGACAACACGGTCTCTTGGGTTTTTTCCCTGACAGTCATAGTTGTTTCTTCTCGCACCCTTTGCTGCCTGCCCAGCCTCTACAAGTTGGGGTGTCCCCAAGCTCAGTACTGTGCCCTTTTCTCTGCCCTCTTTCACTTGATGATCTTATCCAATTCAATGGCTTTAAATAAGACTCCAAACCTACACTCCTAGTAGCCCTGGTCTTGAACCCTGGATCCACATAGATAACTGTCAGTGTAACTCTCCCCTGGAAAGTCTAGTGGGCACGTAAAACAGCACATCAGACACAGAGTTCTTGGTATCTCCCCCTCTGCAAGGATCTTCC
Organism: Balaenoptera borealis; assembly: GCF_965194805.1. NCBI lineage: Eukaryota > Metazoa > Chordata > Mammalia > Artiodactyla > Balaenopteridae > Balaenoptera > Balaenoptera borealis. The sequence goes on along the minus strand of NC_138866.1, from coordinate 168,017,213 downwards.
CCAGGACTCCCCATTTTAGTAAACAACAAACACCACTATCTAGCAGTTGCTCAAATGAAAACCTAACTCCTCATTCTCTTAAGCAATCCATCTGCAAGTCCCCCCATGTTCACATCTAAAATACATCTTGATTCTGTTTCCTTCCCTCCATTTCCCTAGTTTAAACCACCAGTACCTCTCATCTGAGCTATTATAGTAGCTTCTTACAAGTCTTCCCTATATGCTCTTGCTTTTCTATAATCACTTCTCTACAGAGCAGCTAGAACAATTTTTCCAAATGTTCATGCGTGTCTCTGTCCTTCCTAGAACTCCTCTGTGGCTCCTATTTCACTTAGAATAATTCTGAACTCCGCCTCTGGCTCACAAGGCTGTGATGATCCGGGGGAGCCCTGGGTCCTAGTGTCCTTTGCTGCCCCCTCTACACTCCCCTTCTCTCCCAGCCACACTGCCTTCCTCCTCTGCTCCACACTTCAAGCTCTTTCTTACATCAGGGCTGTGGAACTCGTTCCTACGTCTGCCTGCAATATCCCCTCCTAGATCTTTACAGCTCTGGTTCTTCTTTATCACTCAGGCTTCAATTTAAAAGTCACCCTCAAGTCACTCTCTGTCACATCCCTCTGTGACAGAAATCAGAGTCCTTGTTGGCACTTTCCCCTCAGCCCTCACATCCAGTTAATCAATGAGTTTTATTTTCTCTCTGCCGTCTGGCTAAAGTCCATTCATATCTCTCCTTTTCCATTGCCTTCGTCCTCATATAAGCCACCTTCCTCTCTTGCCTGGACTATAGCAGTAGCCTATCAGCCTTTACCCACATTTGTACTTGTTCCTTTCCAGTCTGTGCACATCCAACACACAATTGCCTTACGTAGACAACTTTGGTGGCTTCCCATTGCTCTTAGGGTGACTTTCAGAAACCTTAACAAGATCTCTAAGTCTCTGAATGATCTGGCTCCAATGTTTCTCTTCATACCTCTCTCTTTCCATACCTAAGCATTCTTTTCATTTCTTAACCATTTCACACCCTTTCCAACTAAGCACAAGCCTTTGCCTGATGTGTGGCACCACTTCACCATCTCCCTTTTGCCTTCTTAACCCCTGCCCATCCTTCAAGTCTTAGCTTAGAAATCATTTTCTCAGGATCACTTTTCCTGACCATCCCTCAAGACTGGATTTTACTCCTCCCATCATATAGTATGCAGCATCCTGTAATTCCCATTTGCAGTACATATTAGGATTGTATTTAATTCATTCATTTTTATTGCCACCTCCCTTGCTAGAATATGTTTCATCAGCCAAAGTATCATGAGCTCTGGGGCCAGATGGCCTGGGTTCTAAATCCTGGTTCCTTTTCTTCCTAGCTGTGTGACCTTGAGCAGATTACTAAGACTTTCTCAATGTTAAAGTAATTACAGTACCTACCATACAGACTTGTTTTGAGGTTTAAATGAGTTAATAAATATAAAGCACTAAGTGTAGTGTCTGACAGATAATAAGCACTCAATAAATCATTATGATTGTCATCACTATTATGAGGGCTGGGACTAGGTCTGCCTCATTCATCATGGCACATTCAATAAGTATTTGTTGAATAAGTAAATAATATCTTTCATGAGTCATTTAACATCAGAAGTAACCTTATTAAATGCCTAAATGTGCACTAGGCTCGTTAGAGGTTGTAGAGATAAATGAGACATAGTTTTCACAATCAAGGAGTCAGCGCTTGAGAGTGAGATACACGAATGCGGTGTCCTCAGAGGGAAGATCTGCAGATTACACATCTTGGTATCCTGGGCATTTTCCCCAAGCCTAGTGCATAGTTTGTGCTCCGTGTGTGTGCTGAGCCTGAAGCCACCCAACTGTCTCACAGAGGAGAGCATGGGAACTCGGAGAGAGCTGGAGAAGGCTGGCCAGAGGAAATGGCAGCGAATTCTGCCTTGAAGGACAGGTAGGGTTTTAACAGGGAGAGCTCAGAGGATGGGCTGCGGAGTGCCAGGAGGTGGGGAAGACATTCCAGGAAAGAAAATCAAAGGCATGGAGCTGGGAAGGCAAATGGACACAAGTAGTCCAGAGATGTGGAGCAGTGGTTCTCCCGTGTGGTCCTGGGACCAGCAGTGTCAGTATCACAAGAGAACGTGTTAGAGGTGCAAGTTATTGGGCCTCCTAGGTTGACTGAATCGGAAAAATCTGGGGGTGGGGGGGCCCAAAATCTTCATTTTCACACTTCCTCCAGCTGATTCTGATGCTTACTAATGTTTGAGAACTTTAAAGTTTGAAACCAATGGGTCTAGAGCAATGCGTTCTAACTGGTGATCTGTGAACACCAGAGATTCACAGAGGTGTTCAGGAGATTCATGTGGTAGCAATGACAGCACAGTTCAGGAGTCCCATACACACCCAACAGGCAAGCATGGCAGTTAGGAGGGATTAGAATAAACACAGTTGTGCCTTGGCCAAACACCACTGGTACCACTGAACACCATCATAGAGCTTTTAATTGATTTTTTTCAACCACGTATTGGGGCTGAAAAAGGGGACTTTGGTTTAAGGCATAAAGTAAAAATTATTGATGTTAGAATATAAGTTATTGAGAAGCATGTGATAATAACATTTCTGCAAATTTGCCCCAAGATGACCACCAGATCCACAAGTCAAATATCAAAATTCTTATAAGGTTCATCAAGATGTCTCTAATGTTTAAAAAATAAAGAGAGAAACAGAAAAAATATAGCAGTTATCATATCTAGTTTGGCTTTTTATCTAATAAAAATGTGTTATTTGGCAAGTACTTGCAAATAACAGCCTGAAAACTTCTTTCATACCATTATTAGAACTTAACAATTATAAAAATGAGTCAGTTGATTTTTAAACTGCAAAATTCAGGAATTCTAAACATCAGCTGCTAAAGTAGTCAAATCTTGATGATATAACATATAATTAAATTTTAATCTACATTTTAATATACATCAGTCCCCAAATCGCATACAGTATCATTTTGCAGCTTGTTACTAAACCATCCTTTTTTCTTATATAATTAAAGTAAATCAAATACTATGTGTAAATCAGAAAAAGCTAAATTATTTTATGCATAGGATTAATATTATACAAGACTATATTAAATGAATTTTGTAATATGATTTCTAATAATACTCTGATCTAAAATTAAAAGAAAATTTTTAACTTAAAATTACTCCATTTTATACCATGCAAAACTTTTAAGGGAGATGATTTGCAAGATTATTATGTAAAGAGTTCAGAGTCACAAGAGCTTGGAAAATTCAGGACTAGGCACAGGGTTTGTGGGTCCAGGTGCTGGTGGAGAGAGAGACGCATGGCCAGGAAGGTAATGAAGAGAATGTCAAGGAGATCTTCAGTGTGGGAAGTGTGGAAATCCTAAGCACAAATGGAAGCCTTTGTTTTGGAAAAGAGGCCATTTCTTTTTCTGAGATAAAGGGGAGAGTGTATGACTTCGAAACATTAAAAAAAGTTCTGTACATACCCAAAGTCAGAACACTCATTAAGTTCTCTAAGTTCCATCTAAAAGATTCTGGAACGATTGGTCTACTAAAGGAAAGTCACCTATGGTCTGTGATCTGTGATCAGTGTTCTGTGTTCTGGATTCCACCACCTCTAGTCTCCTCTGGGACCTGTTTGATCAGGTGTTACTCCTCTCCAATGTCCTCCATCTTTTCCTTTCCATTAGCTTAGGAATGGAAGCACATTTTAAACCTGTATTAGTGTGTCTGGGTTGCCAAAACAATACCACAGGCTGAGTGGCTTAAACAACAAGAGGTTTATTTTCTCATGGTTCTCAAGGCTGGAAGTTCAAGATCAGTGTGCTATCAGGGTTGGTTTCTGGTGAGACTTCTTCTCTTCTGGGCATGCAGGTGGCCACCTTCTCACTGTGTCTTCACATGGCCTTTCCTCTGTGTACTAGCAGAGAGAGAGATCTCTGGTGCCTCTTCCTTTTCCTAAAAGGACATCATCACTATTAGAGTAGGGCCCCAGCCTCATGACCTCATTTAACCCTAACTACTTCCCTAAAGGTCCTGTCTCCAAATATAGTCACACTGGAAGTTAGGGCTTTGACACATGAATTTACGAGTTGGGGTGGGACACAATTTATTCCATAACAAAATCCCTTCATCTGCATACATTTTCATCTTCTGTTTTTCCTCTACATTCCTGGCTACATATATATATTTTAAATTTATTTATTTTATTTATTTATTTTTGGCTGCATTGGGTCTTCATTGCTGTGTGTGCAGGCTTTCTCTAGTTGTGGCGAGCGGGGGCTACTCTTCGTTGAGGTGCACAGGCTTCTCATTGCGGTGGCTTCTCCTGTTGCGGAGCACGGGCTATAGGCACACGGGCTTCAGTAGTCGTGGCACGCAGGCTCAGTAGTTGTGGCGCATGCGCTTAGTTGCTCCATGATATGTGGGATCTTCTGGGATCGAAAGACCAGACTCGAACCCGTGTCCCCTGCATTGGCAGGGGGATTCTTGACCACTGCGCCACCAGGGAAGCCCCTCGCCACATATTTTTAAAGAGCAGTTAATGCATGCTACACCTGCTGATGTTTTTATATCTATGTCTTTGGTAGAAGACTTCTTTTGTACGTATGTGACACTGGCCACCACCCTCTTCTTATACCATGTGAAGACCAGAGATCAAGATAAGACTTGATTTAAAAGAGAATCTCAAGAAATCTGTTTTTCTTGTTTAATATTATGTAGAAGAAAGTCTCAAATTATTACTGAGCGTAAATTTTATTTTAAATACACCCAGCTTTTAACCACTAAAGAATGTTGAGTTTGATAATTTGTAGATGAATGCCATTGTTTCCTGCCTTTATTAATTTTCTCAGCTTCTTCATAAGGTTGGAAGATCAGATGGTCCACATTGTCTTCTTCACTCTATACATCCTTTCCTTGAAGTGTAGATAGATAAAGAGGGGGTTACAAGCTTGGCTCTCAGTCTCCGATCCTCATCTCTGTCTTGGGGGCTCAGACACCAAGTAATACAACTTTTGACGCTAGGCAAATGCAAATATACTGAGCAGAATTTTTTTTTCTGTATATATTTTGATGATTGAAACACCTGGGTACCACCAGTCAGTGCACAGCAAGGAAATGTTACTAAATTGTACTCTGTGGAAAGGAACATCTTTCAGGGCTTTCAAAGATTTCCCATAAAGGAGACTTTAAATCAAAATGCTATACTTCATTGCAAATTAAGATCTGTGCAGAAGAAACATACATATATTCTTATTATACTTATATATTACATATTATACTTTATATGTTAATATTCTATAATATATATTTAAATCTTTTCATGTTATTTTTCATATTAAATGCTCAGTATGCTATTTTAAAATATTGTTTTTGTTTTTCTAAACTAGCCTGATGGAATTAAAGTGGAACTTTCGTTTCTAACTTCATAGGTTTCTACCTTACTTGAATTATTTTAATAATAAGATGCATGACTTTCATAAAGAAAGGAAGAGACAGAGAGAAGAAAAGAAAGCTAATAGTGCCAATGTATCTGAATATTCCCTATCTCGGCTTGATTATAGAACTTCTTAAAAGGTCATTTGGTAAAGTAAAAGAAATGACTTGGAAAAAAAATACTCCCAAGGGAAAATTGTTTTGAACAATTAAATCATAATAATAAGAATTTAAACCACTTTGCAATTAGTCTTTTCATGAACGCCTACAACTCCGAAATGATTTTTACAAAAATGAATCTTGGCAACCAGTTAATGGTTGGTCTAGTCTAATTTATTTGATTTTCTTGAGGACAGAGAAAGCCGAAGAAGATTCCTAGAAATGATAGCCATTTAAGGTATTCAGACATGATAATATTTTTGAAAAGCCTATTACATGGATTACAAATTAAAATATTGTACCTTCTTTCTTCTTATCAAATACACTGCAATAACTCTGAAGCAGTTTGCATTCCTATGCTTTAAGTAAGCCTGCATGATGCAGACACATCCTACTCACACGGAGCCTTATTATATTCTTCCGTTAAAAAAAGAACCTAATAAACCATTTTCAGTAATTATCGCTAACTTTATTTAGAAACAAAGTATCACCATCTGCATGCTAATGATTATAACAAACTCATTGTTACATTAGATGCAAAACAGCATCCTCTTACTTAAATATATATTTAAATTTATTTTTACAAGTAAAGCAACAGGGACGAAGTTGCAACATTACTGGTTATTTGCTAAGCCAAATCTCTCTCTCTCTCTCTGTAGTGACTATAAATCTAAGAAACAGCTTTCAGGTGTAGCTCATGGAATGTCTTATTACATGCAAAATAACAGGCTTCTGTGAGCTTATACAAATATATGTGATATTTTATGTTTTAGTTATACTCTGTATGAAATATCTTAACACATAAAATACCTTTTATATTCTTTAATATGAATCCTTTCATGATTCATCAAAAACAAGACCAAAAATTTACAACAAAACACACACCCTTGTTATTTACTTCACTCAACACATTTGAAAAAGGTGATTGGATTGATAAGAAAGGAGAGAAAAACATAAATTAATTGGTAGCACTGATATGTAATTTAAAAAGTCAACAATTGCCATTTATTTCTCCAATGGTCCCTGTGATCAAGAGCTTAATAATACAGTTTTATGGGCATGACTGTGTCCCGATGGGAAGCAGGGTACCAAATACTCAAAACTGCATTGCCCATGTCTCTCAAGGGCTTGTGCAGAAACCAAAACCAAAACCAAACCAAGTCAAACCAAACCAAAAAAATTCCATGGCAACATTTGCAAATTATAGAAAATGACAGTAGGGTTTGATTTTTACATCTCTTTGTCATCTGATGCTTAGTCTTATTTCTTTTGTTGGGAAGCAGAGGAAGAAAATGAAGTGGGAGAATCGAAAAGAGAAAGAAGGAGCAAGAAGGACTGAAAGGGAAATAAGAGGAACTGGGCAAAGTGAAAACAGACAAAGGGGTTGTTTTAGCTGCCACCACACATGCTCTTTGGAAAAGACAGGGCCCTCCTTATTTTGCTCACGGCCTTTCTTGCCCTGCCCACTCTGCCCCGTCCTGTCCCACCATGACCCCAGCATCTGCCTGTGGGCACCTGTGCCCAGAGGAAGGGTGGCAGGGGGCCTCCCCACGGTTTCCATGACACCCAAGTAAAGATCCTTCAGATGTTTGTGATCTTGGGGAAGCACATTAGCTTCTCTGAGCCTGTTTTCTTGTTTCTAAGATGGGAAAACTGCTGATGTTAGAAAGCGTTTTGGAGGAACAACAAAAATAACACACATGTCCACACACACGCACACACTCACATCCTGCCCTTCTTCTAAAACTAAACAGGCATGGCCTTATAGAGTCTAAAAAATAACACATAAATAAATAATAAAACTCCCCAAATCATATATTTTTTGATTACCCAAGTGAAGACAAGACACTCTGTAGAGAGAAATTTAAATAATATATAACTCTCAAAATAGTCACTTACTGCCTTATTCTGGTATATTCTTTTGGAGTTTTTCTTCAATGAATATGCATACATGTATTTTTATTCCCAAACACAGATGTATATATCATTCTGCAACTTGTCTTGAAGGTGACAGTACAATTCAGACTCCTTTTCATGTCAATACATATACTAGATCAATCTTGCAAATTTTAACGGTTGTCACTTACATGGCTACGTTATAATTTATTAGAGTGAATCTTCTTGATGTTTTTGCATATATATATATATATATATATATATAAAATATCAATTTTTCTGCAGGATAGGTCCTAGAGTAGAATGTTTGTGTGACAGGTATGGTGCATTTGAGATTTTGATAACACCAGCTTCCCTCTAAAAAGATTGCAAATTTTTTCCCTTTATACTTAGCCTTATCAAGGTATAATTGATATACAAAAGATGCACATGTCTAATGTACACATCTTGGTGGGTTTGGACATATGCATACACCCATGATACAATCACTAACAAGGTACTAAACATATCCATCACCTTCAAGTTTCCCTTGTGTTCTTTTTTGTATATGTGTGTGTGTATTTGGTAAGAACACTTAACATGAGATCTATCCTCTTACCATTTAAAAATATGCAATTCCAGGGGGTTCCCTGGTGGTCTAGTGGTTAGGATTCCTAGCTTTCACTGCAGTGGCCCAAGTTCAATCCCTGGTCAGGGAACTGAGATCCCACAAGCCATGTGGTGTGACCAAAATAAAAATATTTTAAAAAATGCAATTCCACATCACTAACTATAGGCACTGTGTTACCTCTACACAGTTGTACATCAGATGGTACAGCAGATCTCAAGAACTTCATCTGGCATAACAGAAACCTTATACTCATTGAAGAATAATACCTTCCCCCTCCACCCAGACCCTGGCGACTACCATTCTATTCTCCAAGATTGCCAACTTTTAAAATTGCCAATATTTTTATTGCCAGTATTTTAAATTTCAGTTTTCCAAGATAGAACATCAGGGTCATCATCCAACTTCTTCCCTTCATTTCTTAGCCTCCTTCCAAACCGACACCACATTCTGTGATGATTCTTCTGAAATGTCCTAATTCTATGCCCCCATCTTTATCATCATTGTTACTTTCACAGCTCTCTTAGCAGAAACTTCCAACTGTTCTCCAAAATACTTTCTTTTTGTCTCCTTGGGCACTTTAAGGCGCACACAGTTTTCCCACGCTCCATGCGTGGCCACGACAACGGACAGAGAACAGAAATGGCGCATGTCCCTTCCAGGCTTGGTCACCAAGGACCTCTGTGCTCGTCATCGTCTGCTGGCTGAGTCCTGCTGACAGCGAGGCCCGTGGGGGTGGAGGAGCCGCGGATGCCGAGCCTGGGTCTCTGAATGACCGTGTGGAGCTGACCCACTGCCCAGAGCAATGTTTCTCGTGTTGGGCTGCGGTCCGCGTGGTTGCTTTGTTACAGCCGCCAGCCTGCATCACAGAGGAAGATGGGTCTCCTCGTCCTTTACTCACACTATTGTAGCCGCCCCCTTGCTGGCCTCCTGCCACCTGCTTCTTCCCCTTCCCCTAGCCCTGACCCCAGAATAGTCCTCTGAACCACCCTGATGGTAACTCCCTACTTTGAAGCCGTCAGGAACTCAACATCCTTTACTACAGGGCCACTCTTTCCACGAGGCTGGTCTTCATCCCTCCCCCACCCCCAACCCCGGCTCTGGTGCACAGACTGACATGCATAGTGTTCAGTGCATAGGTGTGGGGTGAACCAATGCGTGATGTTACTTTGGAAGCAACATAACACAACCTCTAGGAAGCAGCTTCATAAAAACGATTTTGCTACATAGGACTATTAATTTGTGCTTAACAATTAGTGAAAATAGTGGTTCACCTCTTCAGGTGGGGTGAAACAGAATGCTTCTGGTATTACTGATTTATGCTCACAACGGTCTAAGCTTAAAAAGGCCTGAGAGCTCATCTAGAGCAATTTCCTCATCTTGCAGGTAAGAAAACTGCCACCCAGACAGCTGGATGAACTTGCTCCAGACCATGCAGCCTGTGTGACAGACTCAAAGGAGCTCCCAAACAAGCCCAGTCCCAGGGCCCAGATCTGGCTTCCCTGACACCAGGCTACCCCTACCGAGAGCAGCTGCAGAAAACAAGTGACATCCGCCTTCTCCTGTCTGCTCCGATCCAGCTCACTTGCAGGCTCAATTTAACGCTCTATTTAAAGCTTCTGTGCCTGTTGGTTCCCCGGGTCTTGGTCCCCCAGCCCACTCTGCAGGGGACAGGGTGTTAGGTCTGGCCTCTTAATCTGCATCCACATCCTCAGTAGGTAGACTGAGCTCTTATGTGGACATGGCCTTTTTCACTCCTCAGGGCCCGAGGCTACGAGGTGCGAGGGAAGTCATCTTTCGAACGCATTGGGAGGAATGGAGGGCTTGTAACTGTAATTATACCCCACAGATGATAACTGTTATTTAAAAGGTGTATTGTTCTTTGTCCTTGGGTCTAGAAGCTCAGCGATGGCCCTGTTTAGAAATCAATAATGCAGTGAGCCAAGCTTCTGGCTCAAAGGAATTCTGATCTAGTGGGAAGACAGGATGGGAAGACACTGGTGCTTTGGGTCACAGTCGCAGACTGTGAATGAACTATGAACTGAAACGTTGTAAAGCATTTCTGACTGCCCTGAGCTCCTTCTGGCCGGGTCACCTTCTCAGATGCTGTTCCTGTCCTCACTGGTACTTCTCCATCACGCTTGCTCTGTCTCCAAGCCCCTCCCTGTACATGGAATGTACATCCCAATGGGAAGTTCACAATGCGAGAAATAATATGCCACCTGAGCTGTACTGGTTATATTTTGGTGTATAAAAAATGGAATCTAAAAAAAAATGATACAAACAAACTTATTTACAAAACAGAAACAGACTCACAGACTTAGAGAATGAACTAATGGTTACCAGGGGGGAAGGGTGGGCGGGAGGGACAGATTGGGAGTTTGGGATTGACATGCACACACTGCTATATGTCAAATAGATAACCAACAAGGACCTACTGTATAGCACGGGGAACTCTGCCCAATATTCTGTAATAACCTAAATGGGAAAAGAATTTGAAAAAGAATAGATACATGTATATGTATAACTGAATCACTTTGCTGTACACCTGAAACTAACACAACATTGTTAATCAACTATGCTCCAATTAAAAGAAAAACAAAAAGACCCACCCCAAACTGAGTGGCTTAAAAGCACAATGGTTTATTATCCCCACGATTCTGTGGAGGAGCTGCGGGTTCTCCTGCTGGCCTCCCCTGGGCTCACTTGTGGGGCTGCCTTGAACTGGAGGGTCCGCTGAGGCTGGGCTCCGTTGGCAGAGCTGGGCTGGCCAGGGCCCTCTGTCCAAGTGGACTTAGGGTTCCATGGGAACAAGCACCAAAGAGAAAGCATTTACCCTGTGCATCATGTATGCTCATGTTTTATGGGCTCAGAGCCAAGGTCAGAGGGACAGATACATATGGGATGGCTACCAGGAGCCATGATGCATTGTGGACCATTATGGATACAATCTAACACGTTGGTGATAAGAGGTACTAAGAAAAATAAGGCAGGTGGTGGGGGATCCATAGAGAGTGATAGCGTGGTTATTTCAGGTGTGAAGGTCAGCATGATTCTCTGCGAAGGGCTGACAGTAGATCCCGTGCAGGAGGGTAGCGGCCAGGCGGATGAGAGGGGAGAAGGTTCCAGCCACACGGGCAGCATGTGCAAAGGCCCTGAATGGGAGCCACGAGGGGGTCAGTATGGCTGGGGGGATTGAGCAAAGGGAGAGTGTGGGCATAGCTGGTGAGACAGCCAGGACCAAACCATGGAGGCCTTTGTAGACTGTGGTAAGGAAAACATTTATTCTGCGATTTTAAAGAGGAAATCAAGGTTTTTTAAGATGGTAGATGCCCATGAAATATTTTAGTTTTATCCTACAGGTGAATTAGTTTAACAGATGTCAAATATAGAAATTCTCAGTATGTTATCTGAATACCCTGCCTGTAATTCCCTTTTCTTATTAGTGTTTGGAGAATCACATTTGACGGACGCTCAAGAGAATAGGAACAGGCCAATGCTCACTAGTTTTGTGTAAAGTGTAAAGCTTGAACACATTCTTTTTTACATTTGACAAAAAGTCAGGCTAATTCCTATGCAGTCTGCTGAAGAAACTTTTCATATCCATGGCATTTATGTCCCCCTTTACTGAGTGCAAAGCTGCTATTTTTGATGTTGATGGGAGTTCAAAGTTCAGTGATCAGAGAAGTAGAGGAAACCAAAGATATAAGGCCACAGACTGTCTTAAAGCAAAGAGCCAGGACTTCCCTGGCGGTCCAGTGGTTAAGACTCTGTGCTTCCACTGCAGGGGGCATGGGTTCGATCCCTAGTTGGGGAACTAAGATCCCACACACCACGTGACTCGGGCAAAAAAAAAAAAAAAAAAATAGAAAGCGAAGAGCCAGGATGAAAAAGGGGCTGCATCGGGAGGCAGGAGGCAGGCATACCGTGAACTGATCAAGACCCCCCCCCCCTCTATGAAATGAGCAGCCCTCCTTGGCCCAGCACTCTCCTCACCCATCTTATTTTATTTTCTCCGTAGCACTTATCACCCTGAGATCTTTGAGGATGGAAATGTGATGATGAGTTTTATTACATATTTACTATATAAGCATTATCTCATTATTATTCTGCCCCCAGAGTCAAGGTCTATCTGACCATAATCTTCCTAGCAGTTGGGTCCCTGGTTTTTTTGATTTGTTGGCTATATGACTTCAAGCAAGTCCTAAATTTCTTATGCCTCACATGTATAATTTATAATATGTAGGGTTTTTTTTTGTTTTTTGCATACCCTCCATATTTTATTTCTCTTTAAAAAAACATGACTTTTGGGGTAATTCCACATTTGGCTTTAAATGAGGAGACTAGGACATTAAGGAAAAATATAGAAGATGGGAACAGAGAATGTGGGGTTTGAGAATTGCAAGAATGAACAAGATATGCCAGGAGTTCAAGTTTTTGAGAAAAGTGAGGGAGAAGAGAAGCTTCCTTTTCCATCATTCCTTTTTCTGCTTTGAATGGCTAGATTCCCTCATGTGTTTCCTTGTTGAAATTCAATTTTGTTTTCTTAGTTAATATTACCTTATCCTGTCTCTTGGAGGCAAGCATAGAATCCCTTTTGCAAATTAGTTTAAGCCTCTCACACAGGCAGATATTGTCAAGGATGATGTTGGGGGGAATATTGAAGTACAGGTAACCCTTAGCCCCAGGGCAGAATCACCAATACCGTGGGTATTCCTAAATAGAAAATTCCCAGGAGAATCCATAATTAATTATGGCTATTACATCCTCAGGTATTACCCATACCCTGAGTTTCTATGGTTCTATGATATTCTTGTCTACGTGATTCATGGGTTTTCAGGAGAGCTCTTTGTCATAGATTCTATTTCAAATCTGCTAATTCATGAAAAAGTTTCTGATCCAGATTTTTAAAAGGTTTACTGGTGTCCTATTCTTTACACTATGAATAGATATACAATCTCTAATGCTAAAGCTTAAATGTTATACAAGGTACAGTCTTAAAGTCCAAGTTACGACTTCAATTTCTCACTTACCTCATCTCTGATGGGCTTGTTATTTCATCTCTATTCTGCAGAGGGAAAAAGTGCAGGAGGACGGTCATTAAGGATCTAAATTGGTTGTTGCAGTTACTGCCAATGATGCCACAGTCCTTTCAGTGACCTTGCTTTGCCTCTCCATGATGAGAGGGGAGACTAGGGCTGCTGGGCTCTGCTCGAGGTCGGGGGGCATCAGGGGTGCGGAGGCAGGACGCATATGTATCCTCCAGCTTCTGAGATTCAGTCTTCCATCTCTGAACCACTTTTGTGGAGATGCGGGCAGGAGTCACCGCTTATTCTAGCCAGATAGGAGTACCAGTTTCTTATTGATAAGAACACGTCGGCATAGAGTATATATAAGTATCTAGCTTTGTCCAGATAAGGAGACCATTCTTACAGATTCCCCTGGGCTTGGATCATCTGTCCAAGGCACAGTCAATTCTTGACCCAGCTGGCTCCCTAAAGTCTACTTTTCTTCTATGTTGAGCTTGTCTCTCAGAACTCAATGGTCAATTTTTTTTTTGTAACATTATCCTCTTTCTGCAAAATCCAACCCAGAAGTTGCCTGGTTCTTTTGTCTGCTAATTCCTCTATTCAGAGCTATCTATTCTTGCTTTGGGAGGACAGAGAGATCTCCCTCTCTTCCTTAAAACCACCTAGTTATCAAAATGACTACAAGACTGTCAACTCCTTGAGGGCAGGGATTACAGATTATTCATCATTGTATCTTCACTAGTGCTTAAATACTGGATAAATATATGTTTTGTGAATAAGGTATATGAAACCAAAGTGGAGCAGAGGAAATTCAACACATATCATGTTTATAACAACTGGATTTCCAGACATTTCCAGTATAATAGGTGTACTTTCTGTCCTTCTCCTCTTTTTCAAATAACTCCAACCAAACTTCTAGATTGTGTACCAATTAATGTTCGAGATTATTTTATACGCACACACACTGTATACATATATATGTATTTCTGTGTCTCCTATGGTGCTAAGCACAATGCTTGGCAAATCCTAGGCACCCAGTATAAATTCCTTAAGGGACTGAATGTGATTTTTTAAGCCAAGTTAGTTTATTTTTCAGAAGAATTGAGTTTTAGTGAATTAGACTTTTATGATCTTAGCAAATCCTTCATACAAACCAGTTGGGAAAACACCTATAATTTATGCTTCACAGACCTTCTGTCTACATTCTAAAATTTTATTTGCAGTGCCTACACTAATTTGAATGAGATGAAAACCAAGTAAAAAAAACCAAAAACTAGTGTTGAATGTTTTTAGAAATTTAGGACTGTAATAACCTTATTTCTTCATTCCCTGTTTCTCTTACCTCACTGAAATATGAGATTTAAGATTTGGTGAATTGTAAGTGTATTTTGTACTAATTTTAGACTAAATCAGTGCATGTAATAGAAATTCTAAATGGAAATTGCCTCAATGATATTAGTTTCAAATTTTGTCGAACTATTTTGGTTTAGCTATTTGGTTTTTACTAATAATGTACCAAATGTAACTGGCTTTTGTGAATTATATTAAAAACACATCTATTTTTGAAGTATTGAGGCCAACAATGAACCCTTGGGTGGAAGACTCAGACACTGACAATAGTAGAGCCGAGGTTGAAAGCAGAGGCTTTGGACTCTCTGTCCTGGGTTTGAATTCTTGTGTCAGTGCTTCCTGGAAGTAAAGCTACTGAACTATGTGGAACCCTAAGAGGTGGCCTGTATTGAGGGCCTTCCCCAAAGCATGGCCCCCTCTGAGGTTCTCTTCTCTGAATAGAAGTCTTTGGGATCTAGAGGGGGTTATGGAAGGAGAAGAGATTAGGAAAGAGAAAAGAAAGCCTCATTCATTGGGACTGATTAATTATTTAAACAAGAACTTGCAAAAGAAAAGAAACTGAAAGGTCAAAGAAATGAGTAAACGCCAATACCTGCTCCCTTTCACCCTTGAGTAGAGATTTCTTAGAATGAAACAGGTTGACATGCTGCATTCCTATCACCATCCATAGAGATCATGAAACACAACATTTGCAGTATCTGATTATACAAGAATCAACTGGCTTCCTGAGGAGGAAAACACAGTATTTCACACAGTCTGTACGTCACTAATGGGATCAGAAGCCAATAGAGTAATATGCAGGCCAATTTTTAATGTTTTGTCCAAAAGCTATGCCGTGGAGGGACAGCCAGAATTAGGGTTTGGAAACTGAATTTGTTACTGTCTGCATGATCTTGGGCAAGTCGCTTCATCTCGTAATCTAGGCAACATCAATGTCCTTCCTGTCATGATTGATGGGCCCTGAGCCGACAGAAGCATAAAAAAGAACACAAGTCTGACACCAGAAAGCAAAGAGTAAGCGTGTGAAAGTGTGCAGGTCTTATCCGGGCTATGAGAGGTATTAGTCTGAGGTCTTCGGGAAGCAAAGATTGAATTAACTAGCATGTATTTGGCGCCTAGAAACTAAACATAGAAATGGGTCAACCCATTACCAAGAGTGGGAGCTAACAAAGAGGAACCAGAGAAATAGCCCAGAAATCCAGTCTACTCATGTTAGAAGCTGTAGTCCTTGGCTCCGTGTAAATTCCACCTGTCAGTCTTTGCTCCCTCTGACATCTTTTATTGCAGCCCAAGCTCATGCAAGGCTCTTATCCCATCACCCCCAGCACTGCCCATGTTCCAGGATCCAACGAGATGGACCCCAATCTCTTCAGAGGTGTTAGTCAGGGTTGTCATTAGGATGGACACTATAAGTTGTGTTATTTTTAAACACTTTCTTCTAAAGTCATCTTTCCTTTAAGGAAGCCTTTCTTAATTCAGCTTGAGGCAGCATGGCATTGTGAAAATATCATGGATTTTGGTGTAAGAAAAACCTGCAATTGGAATCACTGTTCTGTTATGTATGATTAGCCTGATGTGAGATACTTATTTAACTTCTTTAAGCTGCCATTTCCTCTTCTTTAAGTAAAACTAATATATGTCTAAGTAGCATTACAAAGTAGTAATAAAAACAGTAAAAATAATTGCCACCTAAACATAAATAATGTCACTATACCTTTATGCTAAGGCTTAGTATTGGCAAACACTTTGACCTGTGCTATTCCATCCAATCTTCATAGGACCTTGGGAAGGCAGTGAGGGTCCTACCATTTAGAACAGTTTGCTGAGTGATTTGTATCACCTGAAAGCCAGCTTAATGGTAAATGGCGGGAACAAAGCAAGAGGGTGTTTGGTTTCTGCATTCACAGAGTCAGCAACTGGTAGGTGTCTGAGAGTCTTTGGGATGGTGTCATCCTGGGGTTTTCAAGCTTATCTCCGAAGAGACTGGGAAGTGGAACAACGACAAGAAGATGGGCGTCCAAGCCCCTGCCCAACTTCAATCTCGGCAGTTATGTATTTTCAATGTATTATTGATTGTGTTTCCATGTAAGATTTCAACGAAGAAAGTTTGAATCAAACACTTTCATTTTACAAGTGGTCAAACTAAGGCCCACTGTAGTTGTGACTTATCCCAAAATCATCATAAACCTCTATGGATTAGAAAAAAGAGAGGGGAACTCAAAATTTAAATGGCCAGATTTGCCCATTGACTCACAGATTTGATAGTTATTTTCTCTGCCAACCCTCTCCTGAGTGATTGAATAAGTTGCGATTTTAATCCTTAATTAACTAACCTGAACATGACAACAATTTAAACTATTGAAGCGGCTTCTTCATTAAACAGTATTCTTTGATGGTTTACTATATACAAGGCACAATCAAAGATACCATAAAAATAAATGTCTATACACTCAATACAGCTATAATTCAGATTGAGTAGATGACTTAAACTTGTGAGAAAGCAGGAGATAGTGCCAAATAAGTGTGAACATCTCGAGAGAAGAAATTACTCAAACATTGAGGTGATATAGGGAAGTATTTTTTTACAGAAGTTGGGGCTTTTTGCTTGCCCCTAAAGAATGGATAATATTGAAATAAGGGACAGAAGATAAGACATTCCAAGTGTGGAGTATCTTCAGTAAAGTCATAGATCTTGGAAATCTCATGGCTCCTGCATTGAAGATGGTAACAAAATCAGTTTACCAAGAGATGAAGGTTTATGAAAGGAAGTTGATAGAACAGCGTTGAGTGACTAAGCATTGAGTTGTGGGTCAGTGGGTGACAGCTGAGGCCACTCCTCATCTTACAGAAGAGGGATGGGTGTCCAGGGGCGACTCCATGGTTATGGGGCAATCCTTCTCTGTCCTCTCATGCCATCTCTGCCAGTCACCTCAATCCCCCACTGTACCAAACTCACGGATAACAAGATCTAAGTCATTTCTAATACCTTGACTTTACCACCACTGTTCAATCAAACTGGTGGCTGATACCTTTTGTTATTCTTTATTTTGAAGTCAAAGCAGATGGTTGAGTTAACCCTTCTCCTCGGTTCAAGGCACATCCTCCTCCTCCATCTGAGCAAGGCCTCATTCTTGTTTTATTTTTCTCCCTTTTAAAATCCCTATACCCTGTTTCCGTTACTCTATTTCCATAATCAAAAATTTCAGTGTGTTTTATTTGTATTTTTTATGTGTTCTTGAAAAATGAGCAGTATGATTTTGTGTGCATATATTTTTAATTTATAGAAATTATATTAATTATATAGCTTCCCTTCCTTTTTTCCACTAAGGATTATATATATTTTTTAAGATTCATCCATATTTCGATGGATGCTTCTAATTCATTGCTTCTAACTGCAACTTCTGCCCTTTCAATTACATACAATTAATTCCCTAAAACAAGGGGCAGACTTGGGAGACAACATTCATAAATATTAATTAATTAACATATTAAAAGCAATTCAGTCACCAAAACATTTGTTGAGCACTTACTACCAGACACCGTGCTCCACACTGGGAATACTGAGACGAATAAAATTCTAAAGCTATCCTTGAGAGATGCCCGGTCCAGTAGGGGACCCAATCATACAAATAGATAATTACAGTTTAGTGAATTATGTGCAGAAATAGATATGAGCTCAAGAAAGAGCAGGGTGTGATTGTTTCTGCTCAGAGCTCGGCACAAAATGAGTGAAATGTGGAACAAAACAGTGACCCTTCCTAGGTTTCAAAGAATGAGGAGGAGGAGCGTTCTGAGTGGATGGGTGGGGAAAAGGTATTCTACGAAACAGCACTTTTGAAAAGAGTTGTTTCATTGCCTGCCCTCCCCATGGCCCCTTCCAAAGACCATCCTCCACCCACAGGCTCTCCGAACAGCAGCGGTGTTTACCCCTCCCACTTCCTGAGCCAGGACTGCTTGTCTAAGGGGTGGGTACCTGGTACTGGACACACAGGAAACCTACCCATGGTCCAGCAACCAAACATGTGTGGTCTTGGTTAAATGGCTAATTTGGTCCAGTCTATTCTTTCCCTTGACATTTGACTTAAGAAACCCAGGCATGTTCCCAGGTGGTGACAGAAAAGGGAGCTGGTAGGTCTTGTTGCCTGGTGGTCACTTGCATGTTGATGAATAAACAAAGAGAGTGGGCTTCAGCAAATGAGGGAATGGCGCCCCTCTTGGGTGGACAGAAATGCCACCTTGCTTCCCAGCAGTTTTCCATCCTCAGCTCCAGGTCTGCAAGTTTGACTTTGCTTCCTACCTCGAGTGGTGTGAGGTCTCTTCTGAATCTTCACAGTCAAGATTCCCTTATGATGAACAACTTTGAGTTTCTATTATAACTGCCTAATGATGTTTGCTTAAAGCATGTGCTCCAAGGCATGCAGACCTAAGAGAACATAATCTGCTTACAGAGCTTTAACTCGCTTGCTATTCTGAGTGTAAAATTTGCGGGTTGAAGGAAAATCTAAAGGAAGCACCTGCAGGGCTTGGTGACTGAGTACACATGGGACACACAGATCACCAGTTCTGAAGTTCCAGAAGAATGATGGCAACATTGATACAAAGCAAGGGAAATAAAGGAAAAAGGGAGAAGAATTCAACTTTAGATATGTGAGGAGACTTGGGGAAACTAGATATAAATATCAAATGGTAAATTTGAGAAAGGAGAAATCAGGTCCTTCATTAACATGAGAGAGGCTCCGGGTGAGACCAAGAGTGGCCAAAGATGGGGGTCATGGAAACCAAAGGAGAAAGTTTTAAAAAGCAAATATAATAGTAATAGTAATTGCTACCAAAAGCAGTAACAGTAATTAATAGTTTAATGGTAAAAGTCTATGAAACACAGCCAAGACAGCAAGGAAATGAGGATTATAGAAAGGCAAAACAGTCCTATAAATCGTTCCATTTTAGAAAAGTTTTCAGTGCCCTTTAATATCCCTCCACAGATCTCTCTATGATAACACAGATGTAATTTTGCGTAGTAAAATCCGAGTTCTGCTCTGTTGAAAGTTGCTTTATCTAATGCTCAATACAATGCCATATGTACTTACCAAATATATTTTGATTAATAAGATGAAGAAGGTTCCTGTGCTAAAGTTATCTTAATAGACTTAAAATTAGAAAGTGGTAATCTTGGCAACTGTGGCCACGGGAAGGGGCCGTTGAAGACTCCATGTTTAGAAATGACATATAATGAAGCCTGTTCTCTGAGCATCCTTCAAGCAGTCACAGCTAATTTGGATCTGGAGGTTTGAGGGAACTTAAATTTGGGGATTTCCCATGTGAAGCATCGTTCTGCCATCATGTGCTTAGCTAAAACTGCTCCTTTGCCAGGAACGTACATACTAGTGATGCATTGTTAGTTTGGAAAGAAAATAAAGGACAAATGTTGCCATTCTTTCTGTGCTTCAGATTTAACCAACTAATTAAATCCATTTTGCTTTCTGGGCTTATGGTGACTTTGTGTAATTCAGACTGGAATCTTGTCACATCCAGAAGATCTGTCGTTGTCCAGGTTACCATGGCAGCTAAATTTTTTCCTTTTTGTAAAATTATCCCCAGCCCTTGGCTTCAGTTAGCCACATAAGCTGGTGTATTATTAGCTTAACGAAGGGACCCTTTCTGCAGACTCCTTCCAGCACTGTCAGGTAGCTGTCCAACTAGCATGGTGTTGCTGTGTTTGGTATCTTACACTCAGCATCCATCTGGAGCTCTTTTACAAAGCTGGTAGGTTGCGTGCCAGAGGACATCCTGCTGCATCCGAAGAAAATTCATCTCCTTCTTCCTTAAGGGTGACCCAGTGACATCATGTAGTCTCCCCCACCCCATCCTGAGCTCCACACTCTATGGGGTGGCTTGGTTGCCATCTAAGCCTTCATGGCTATTGTCTGTGCAGAGATTCATTTTTGTCATGCCTGTAGCTATAATGCAACATACTCTGGGATCAGTTTCAAACTCTAATGATTAACACGTGTTTATTCATTCCAAATGGAGCTACGGCTACAGTCCCTGCTGCACACATGTTATTGGGTTTGTTTTGCTGTTGTTATTATTTTTCCTCCCTAGGTTGATTCCGCCCAAGGATTAGAAGAAGCAACCAGCAATTAACTCCAGAAATCTTTGTCCTTTGTCTTTCAGGCACCTTTCTGCACTTGCCACTTACCTATAAGGTGCATCCGCAGATCACCTTCTGGGTGCCATGCAATAGTCACTGAAGTTCAACTTCATGCATTAAGCTTCACTCTGGACATGTGCTCCCACAACGTAATGACAGCCAACTAGTGGCAAATTTACCCTCACAGTCTCTAGGCAATAACGCACAGCAGAGAAGTAGAGATGGGAAAAAAGCAGTCTTTGATAGATTCTAAAATATGGTAGGTGAACATTTAATGACACAAAGGCAGCCATTCTCAAAGAGGTTAGGAAAACGAGGGACATTGTTTATGTCAGCTGAAACAGGTCAAACACAGGATTGCATTATCAGCTACTCGTGCTGGTACTCACCTACGCAGGAGACATCCCAGAGCCCCATGGTCAGGTTTGGGGGTAGAGATGGGAAGCTCCTTACCCAACACCCTCAGAATGGCCGCACTGTCAGCTCTACTCAGAGCCCCAGGGAGACAGCTGAATTACCCAATATGCAAAAACACAGATAATTTGGAGCAAATTGTGATTTACTGAGGGCTTACTTTTGGTTAAGTGATTTTCCCTCCTCTCTAAACCCTATCCCAAGCCAAATCTCTGAGCTAAATGGAAGTTTCTGTAAATGCATCTGAGCAGTGGAGGTTAAAGAGCCACTGCGAAATTTATTTCATCCCTGAATTTACAGCTTTGTTAAGCAAAACTATATAAAAACCATAAAATGAAAGAGACTAAAAATAAAAAGGGAAAAGCCAATAACAAACAAGCAATTCCAGCCAGCTCTTTTCCCTTGCCCAAGATGAAATGAAGAAAGTAAGCATGGCACAAATAACTATTTGTAATTTTTTCCAGCTTTAATAGTCTATAAATGAGCGTAGATAAAGAACATGTGGATATCCTGATATTTTTGTTGTTGTTTGTTTGTTTGTTTGCATTGATCTCTTGTCATTTACCTCTTCTGAACCTGAGGTCTCTCTGATACAGCAATCAGTTTTAAGTCTTGAAAGAGAGTTAAGCAGTGATTGTAATTTTAAAAATAGTACCTAAGGTACTAGGAATGCAGTGTAAGTGCCAAGCTATAATCATTTAAAATCCTCTTTTATTTATCCCATTTCTCATGGTCTGCGTTTGGATAGAACCTCCTGTTTTCACAGGACACCTGGAGTCACCTGGTGCCAGGTAGTCCCAGCCTGAGGCTCAAGCACAGCCATTACCAGCTCTCCTACCAGGATGGATTCATCCTGTATAAACTCTTCTGATTGTCTATAAATAGCATCACTTGTGAGGATTGTTGAAATAATTTGTTACTATAATTATAGTGACATTTCTAGCATGCTATGATCATATAAAACTGCAGATATGGAAGGATGCTATTTTGGAGTTATTTTTTTCCAACTCAGTTTGTGTTTAATGGAATGGAAGAAAAGATTAGGAATGTCGCTTTTTTAGAGAATGGGATCAGCTGCATTATAATAGGACAGAACAATGATACACGAAAATCAAGAGTACTTCCTTAAGAAGAAAGGCAGTTAGCTACTTTAAAATTGACTTGGTTTTAGTTAAAAAGAAAAAAAAAGAAAAGAAAAGAAAAAAAAATCCCTCCAAGTATAATTTCATAAATACGAGCGAAGTGAAGACATGTGATTGTATTATTCCAGCTGAGGGCCTTAGCCAAGACAAAGTCATTTTAATTTTTCATAGGCCTTTACATTTTTGATGACAACATCTAAGTGGGGGAGTCACAAATGTCTGAAAAGGAAATATTTAGGATGGTTGTACTGTAAGAATCTTTGGAAAAGACAGTCTATTTTGAATTGACAAAATAGCTCCATTGGTTCCAAATGTTCAGCCAATACCAATTAAACAAAATAAAGATCTTTTGAGAAAATGCTGTTTGCTGGTGAACAATCAAACAGTGTGAGCACTGGGCCACAGTTACAGGTGCTTTTAAACTGCTTCTCAAGATTCTAAAATGGCATATGGTATCTATATAAGCTATATTGATTGACAAAATTATAAAGTGTCAACGTTTATCATATTTATTTCTTTAGCTTTATTGGGGTATGACTGACAAGTAAAATTGTAAGAAATTTAGTGCATAAAATGTGATGATTTGATATATGTATACATTGGAAAAGAATTCCAACAATTGAGTTAATTAACCCACCCATCATCTCACATATTTACCTTTTTATTTTTTGGTGAGAACCCTTAAGTTCTACTCTCTTAGCAAATTTCAGTTATACAATACCATATTATCAACCATGGTCACCATGTTCTACATTAGATCCTCAGATCTCATTTATCTTATAACCAAAGATTTGTACAATTTAAGCAACCTCTCCTCATTTCCCTACCCCCAGCCCCTGGCAACCACTATTCTATTCTCTGTTTATATAAGTGATACCATGCAGTATTTGTCTTTGTCTGACTTATTTCACTTAGCAGAATGTTCTCCAGGTTCATCTATATTCTCAGGATTTCCTTCTTAAGGCTGAGTAATATTCCATTGTATACATATATATATATACCACATTTTCTTTACCTATTCATTCACTGACAGACACTTAGGTTGTCTCTATACATTGGCTACTGTGAATAATGCTACAATGAACATAGGAGTGCAGATAATCATCTCGAGATAATGGTTTTGTTTCCTTTGGGTATACATCCAGACGTGGGATTGCTAGATCACATAGGAGTTCTATTTTTAACTTCTTGAGGAACCTCCATACTGTTTTCCACAGTGGCTGCACCATTTGACATTCCCACCAACAATGCATGAAGATTCCTTTTCTCTGTGTCCTCACCAGCATTTGATAGCTCTTGTCTTTTTGATGACAGACATCCTAACAGGAGTGAGGTGATATCTCACTGTGGTTTTGATTTGTATTTTCCTGATGATTAGTGACGTTGACCACATTTTCATGTGCTGTTGGCCACTTGTATGTCTTCTTTGGAAAAATGCCCTTTCTATTTCTTTGCCCATTTTAAAATTGTTGTTGTTTAACTGTTGTTTGTTTTTTGCTATTGAGTTGTATGAGTTTGTTGTATATTTTGGATATTAACCCTTATTGGATATGTAGTTTGCAAATATTTTCTCCCATTCAGTAGCTTGCCTTTTCATTTTGTTAATGATTTCCTTTTCTGTGTAGAAGTTTTCTAGTCCCATTTGATTTGGTCCCATTAAAAATTTTTGCTTTTGCTGCCTTTGCTTTTGGTGTCAATTCCAAAAAATCATTGCCAAGACCAAAGTCAAGGAACTTATCACCTATGTTTTCTTCTAAGAGTTTTACATTTTCAGTTCTTATGTTCAAGTGTTTAATCCATTTTGAGTTGATTTTTTGTGTATGATGTAAAAGAGGGGTTCAATTTCATATTTTTGCATGTGGATATCCAATTTTCCCAACACCGTTTATTGAAGAGACTATCTTTTCTGTACAGTATATTCTTGGCACCCTTATGAAAATTAAGTGACCATATATGTATGGGTTTATTTCTGAGCTCTTTATTCTTTTCCATCGATTATGTGTCTGTTTTTATGTCAGTATCATACTGCTTTGATTACTATAGCTTTGTAATATAGTTTGAAATCAGGAAGCATGATGCCTTCAACTTTGTTCTTTTTTCTCAAGATTTCTTTGACTATTCAGGGTCTTTTGTGATTTCATACAAATTTTAAGGTTATTTTTTCTATATCTATGAAAAATGCCACTGGAATTTTGATAGGGATTACATTGAATCTGTAGATCATTTGGGTAGTATGGACATTTTAAAAATATGAATTCTTCTGATCCATGAATGTGGAATATCTTTCTATTTACGTCCTCTTCAGTTTCTTTCAACAACGTTTTAGAGTTTTCCATGTACAGGTCTTTCATCTCCTTGGTTAAATTTATTCTTAATTTTTATTCTTTTGATGCTATTGTAAATGAGATCATTTTCTTTATTTCTGTTTGGGACTTGCACTGAGCCCAGGGGGCATAGCTGTGGGAAGTGTTTGCATACTTATTTGAAAACTGCTTTTTTGTTTGTTTGTTTGTTTGTTTTGTTTAGTATGGTTCTGTAAATGCCCACCTGGATTGGCTATCATCGTTAAGTGATTTGAGGGCCCATTCCTTGGGTAGAGGCCACAAAAGATGGAGTGCTAGATGTGAGGGCAAGCTCCTTCCAGGGAGAGGCTGAAGAGTTGCTTTTACTGCTGGAGTGAGCTGCAGGGAGAAGGTAGGGCAGGTCTTTTGGACTGCTGGGAGGATCGCACTCAGCACCTCAATGCAGGCTGATTAGAAGCTGGACCCTCAGGCAACAGCTAGAAAAGTATGCAGTCAATCCTCTTCAAGGGAGAAACTGGGAGATGGGCATTTTGCCTTCTCCCTCTGCTCTGTGAATAGTCCTGTGGGGCCTGTGAATGCAAGCCCTGTAGGCTCTCAGAGTAGGTGATTTGGGGGTCTGCCCCTTGGTTGGATGCTTTAAAGTTGGAGTGCTGTACGTGTGGTCCTAGCCCTTTGCTCATCAGGGAGAAGCTGGGATTTGGGGGTTTCTTTGGATTGTATGTCACTGAGACTAGGGAGTGGTTTATGGCAAGGGCATGTCTCAGCATTTCCTGCTCAGTTTGATGTGGATAATTTCTCTGTCATCCAATGTGTAGGAGTCACTCAACTACTTCTGGATCTCTTCCAGAAGGAATGGTCCATGTGCAGCTGTATATTCAGTGTATCTGTGGCAGGAGGAAAAGTCAGGAGCCTCCTATGTCACCATCTTGGTGATGTCACTCATGTCAAAGTTTATTTTAGATGTAACTCCTCTTCTGAGTTCCCATGCTGAGACCTACTCTTTTGACCTGGCTGATGACCCCACACAGCAAAATGGGAGTTGGCACTGTCTAGCTTTCTTAGCACTGATCAGGGTTATAATTTTATTTATCTGTGTGATCTTTTCTCCACATGTCTGTATGCTCCAGGAAGCTGGACATCCTGTTTGGTTTGTACCCAGTCTTATTAACAGTCCCAGGTCAAGAAGAGCCAGACATATAGTAAGTTGACAAGAGTTGATGAATGAATGAATGAATGATGGAATCAGATTAATGTTGGCTCTGCAATTCATAAGTTGTAAATTTGGGCAAGCATTTCAACTCTAAGAGCCTCAGATTCTTTATTTATAAAGTGGCTCGTTCAGTCAGGAAGTTCTCCAAGGTCCCCAGCCTTAAATTCCTTAAATGAATCCATGGTGGATGCCTCAGGGCCCTGCCATCACCTCTTTCTCTGGGAACCATCTTCTCAGCCCCCAGCTACCTCTCACCCTGCTGCACCACCTTCCCTGGATGTAGCCATCAGTCCAGGGATGGATCTGGAACCTAGCTGGGACGATCCCATTCTCTTCTCTAGGTATGTGGCTTTAGGCCTGGACACCTGCCAGCCGGAGTCTGCTTTTGGCTATGCTGTGACCTGTGGATTTGGGGACTTCGGGGTGGCCACCTCCTGCCCAGCGTGGACAGACAGGCAGAGTCAGAAGGTAGAGAGAAGAAAGAAGCAGTCTACAGAGCAGAGCAGGCTTGCCAAGCGGAGAGTTCTGGCAATTCCCAGTTTCTCCCTGAAGCCTGCAGCCTTCTAACCACGGGTGCCTTAGGATGGCTTGTGTACTGATAGTAAATTTCCCCTTTCCCCCTTTTTAGGATGAAAAGTAGCTCTAATTAGTTTGTTACTTGTATTCAGAGGCCCAGCTAAATATACACATACATTCTTCTCAATAAGGAAAGTTCGTTTAATTGGATGTTGACTGGATTAGTTGAATCCTCATTCAGAGAAGCTCCTGCCCAGTATCTGCTGTGAGCAGCACTTATCAGGACCTGTGAATCTCCGACTGTCTCTGGGACAATCTTTTGTGTTTCTACACAGCAGGGACCCCATAAACCTGGGAGATGAAGAGCCTTTGACCTGGGATGAGTAAGTAATCCATTCTCAGCCCGACCTCTGAACAGGTTGCTCTTGCCGGCTGCTGTTGACCTTTGTGGTCATCCCCGCACACCTGCCTGTAATTTTCAGCCCTTCCTGCCCACCACTGCGGACGTCCCAGACCCTGGACAGGAGTCACCTCCCTGATAATATCAGCGCAAGACTCTGTCTGCCCGTGGTCTCCTCTGAGCTGCCCTATCTTGTTGTCACACACATCCTGACTTTGTATTTCCCTTCCTGATCTCACTGAGAAATGAGAAATTGGGTTATGAGTTATCTAATTCCATTAGCCTCATTATTCCTCAGAAATCTGAGTCCTGGATAGGTAGTGCTACAATATGGATGAAGTCAGAAGACTCGGGTCCTACTGGTGACCATGATCTTGAGCAAATCTCAATCCTTCCTTATTCATAAGATTAGAGCCAATTTCGTGATTTCTGGGCTGCTCCCACCTCTCCGCCTGGACTAGTATCTCTTTCCACGTTCCTCTCACTCCCTCCCCAGGCATCCTCCAGGACCTGAAGGTGTGGGGTCTTGTATGTAGGTGGCTTTTCTCACTATGGGTCTGTCAGTTCTTTGTAGATGTTTTAACATTTCAACTAAATGAGCTTTTTAAAGAAAAGAGGCTCCCAACAGACAGAGGGAAGATGGGGTGTGGGGAGCACGGCTCTTGGACCTGGAAGGTCTAAAGCACTCAGCTCCCCCTCTATGTGCTGTTAGTGTTTGCCCACATTTTTTCCCCTGTGTCCTTCCTTGACTGGCAACATCACTGGCCCTGGTTGTTTTTGCCTTACCACGATGTTAAGCGTTCCATGTTTCTTCTAGATCAGGATGCCTTTGTTTGACAGACATGAAGCTTTCTCCTTTTGCTCGCTTCACATTCCAATGTTGAAATGTTTTTAATAATCATTTTTTTCTTTTAGTTGCCATCACAATCCCCACCTTGTTCTGTGAATGACATCCCTGAGCAGTAAATCAAGACTCTGGAGGGGCCGGCCCTGGGACTCCAAGGTAAAAATTTGGACACTGGAGGGTTTGTCTCATAATCTATGTTTCTGTTACCGCGCTGGCATGCGTTCTGGTTGGAGAGTTTCAACCGAAGAGGTCAATGGACGAATCCGGACCAGCAATCTCGGTCCTTGTGATAGTAAGGAAAGAACTGCAGACTAACACTTCAGGTATAAGCTCAAAGCAAAGTTTATTTAAAGCATAGATACACTCTCGGGGGGGGGGGAGAGCGGACTGGCTTCTGTGAAGTGAAACCAGCCCCTCTGCACAGGTTGTGTGAAGTTTATAAGGAGGGGAGGGGTTGGGTTGAGGTCTGGTGGTCAGGCTTTGTCATTTGAGTGACGGGTGACATTGCACATGCCCCAGTTGTAACTTCCTTCTTATCACTCCTAATCCATTCGAAAAGCCCACTGGGCGGGGGTGGGGCGGCTAAGCCGCAATGTAAATTTATTACAATGATGACATAATGAGGGTCAGGTTATTTCAAGTTATTGCCAGGTTTCTGCTGCGCCTGCACACCTCGGGGAGTTCCTCTTTGGTTGGATTCTTCCTGTCTTCTCAGGATGTGCTGACCACAGCTCCTTGTCAAGACTGGCTGAGGCAGGCCCCTGGCCTTGAGTTTTTCACCCTTCCGTTCCCAAGCTGCTCATTTCTAGCTAACTACCTGATATTTCCATCTTAATGAGGACGAATTTAACCACTTGCCCAAACCTTTCTCTCCATACGACAGACCTGCCCTCACACGTCAGTCAGATACAATAGCTCAGCTTCCAAAGCATGGCCGCCCTGCAGCGCTGGGTGACCAGAGAAAGGAGAATATCCACTAAAGTGTCTGACATTTTGGAATCATTTCCTTACTAGCATTATATTGGGGCCAATTTTGCATAACAGTGGTGCTTAAGATACTTAACCAAAAATGTTTATCAATTCACCAGGGCTCTGTCACACCTCCATCTGCCGACTTGAGATCTTCTATGAGTTTCTCCACTTCTTCTCCCTCTGAGTTGAGATCATACCAAAGGAGAGACTGAAAATAAAGTAACTTACCAAGTGGGAAAGAGGATATTTTCTTGTGACTGTTAGCTTGCAAAAACAAAATTGAAGATAACATAGGTTCATGCTATGTCCTGGGTAATGACAACAATCTAGTAACAGCCAAGAGAAGGCAACTTTATTGCTTTCTTGCAAAGGAGCCAAAAACAATAGTTCATCAAGTTTCCACTACACTCATAATGGAGCATTTTATGATCTTCTAAGGAGAAGTTTGAAGAAATACAAGACGTGTGCTTTGGATAAAAATGCCAATTTCTCTTAAAATCCTTAAATTTATTTGTCACACTTTCTTTCTCAATTCCAAACTAATTTCTTTGAGGCTAAGATCTTGACTAATTTGTTTATTTCTTCTGTAACATAACGGCCATGAAATTTACACTTAAAATGACCATTGTTTTGCACTGGGTGTTCTTGGCCTGTTATTTCCTACATAATCTTCACTATGGCTTTTGGGGACTGATTCATTTAGTCTTGGCACTTACTGAATTTTTCTTGTCCTTTGCAGCTATAGAGATGCCTCAAGTTGGCAGGAAGGGAAGGGAAGTCTTTGTGCTGTTGAATACCAAAGTTGGCCTCTATTACAGAGCTGGAGGAATGCTTTTTGGAATGACATTGGAGACAGCCAAAAGAACATCCTGAAGACATTCTAATGTTGACGGAGAGAAGTTCCCACGGTGTCATTGGTGGTTAGGCAGGCAGGCAGGGTAGCTACTTTTGAATAAGTAGAAATTGCAGTTGTCGTGTTTGGCTTAGACAGTATGTTTTGGAAGACAACCTAAGTGAAAAGGAAAGCCTCGATATGATAAAGGCCTGAATGTTTGCCTGTTACTCAGGCAGCCTTTGATGGAAGAATCAGTATTAAGAAGATTACCTTTTTGAATTACTTCCAATGTTGGGCTAGAGTCAGAGAGCAGGGGACATCCACGAGGCCAGATAGGTGGGGTATAAAGCATCACAGCTAGATGAACCCCACAAAAGCCCACCCATAGACCAACTAGCCGTCACTGCTATTGTCTCCAACTGAGGGTTGATGATCCACTTGACAAGGAGATTCTTTCCAGAGTCACAGGTATAATTACCACCCTGCAGACCAACAGTTCAGGAGAGGATGCTGAAATAGGGTGAATCTGCAGGGTAGACTTCAATAGCATATTCTGGGCTTTCTTCTGGGAAGGAAGTGAGAGAGATTCTTGGAGCAGTAGGTGGGGAGAGATGGCAGGTAAAGGAAGGCTTGAGTAAGAGAGGTTAAAGAAAATCAGAAGTTTGGCCCTAGAAGGCTGTATGTGGCTGGAAACAGGAGAGAAAAGGGGAGAGCAGTGTCAAGGCATGGAGTCCTTCTGGAATCGAGACTTGGGTTCTTTACACCTGCCGCTTCCCCACTGGTCTAAGCCTGTCCCCCAGTGTCTGTGGTCCTACTCCGTCCCCATGGCTTGGTTTGGCAATGACCTGGATGAGGCAGGGAAAGTGGGAGAGAATAGTGGGGACGGTACAGAGCCTGGTGACAGCGCTGGCATTTGCCTTCTTTTGTGGAGGAGCTCAAAGCCAAACATGAAGCTCTAACTTCTAGGCTCTCATTGTCTGAACGAGCTGACTTGCTGCAGAGTAAACCCACAGATATGCCAAGTTTCCCAGCACAAACAGCTGGAGCAGTTTCCCAAGGGCTTGAGATCAGGGAGCGGTAAGAGTGCCTCTGTGTGTGTGTGCGCACGTGTGCGTGTGTGTGTGTGAAGAGGGCATGGAGGGCACCCATGGTGTCACAAACTCTCCTCTTAGAAAACGACCATCATGTTTATTATCTTGCCAATTAGTCCTGTGTAAGTGTGTGGTCGAGATATGGAAAAAACAGAGAAGATACAGTTCATTTGATCCTCTGTTGCTGTTCACTCTCTACCTATAGAAGGAGAAAGTGTTACGGAGAACAAACCTGACTCCATATTGGATCTATTCCTTCAGCTCTAACCCTGTGCTCTGTTGCCCGAGCTTAGTCATGCTGGCTCTGCACCTTTTGTAAAAGAATGTTGTCTATAGCCTGAAATATACAGCAGGGGTCCCCAATCCCCAGGCCATGGACCGGTAGTGGTCCACGGCCTGTTAGGAACCAGGCCGGACAGCATGAGGTGAGTGGTGGGCGAGCGAGAGAAGCTTCATCTGCTGCCCCCCCCATCGCTCACAGTACTGCCTGAACCATCCCTCCCCCGCCCCCGCCCCCGTCCCCATCCATGGAAAAATTGTCTTCTCCAAAACCTGTCCCTGGTGCCAGAAAGGTTGGGGACCGCTGGTATACAAGATAGCCCATTCTCAACGCTCTGATCTTTAAAGGTGTAACACTTTTCCATTCATATAGAGATAAAAAGTTGCAGAGTAAAGAATATCCTTTGTCTTGCTGGAGGTTTACAGAAACGGTGTGATCAGACCTGTGTGAACAGCTGCAAGAACAAAGGATTTCAAAACCAAGGAGTTGGCAACTTCCAACTCCCCTTTTAGTCTAAAAGAAGCCTGAATCCTAACTTGGGTGAGATGGTTCTTTGGGACACTAGTCCACCATCTTCTCGGTCTGCTGGGTTTCTGAATAAAGTCACTATTCCTTGTCCCAATACCTCACCTCTCGGTTTATCAGCCTGTCATGCGGCTAGCAGTATGAGCTTGGACTCGGTAACAAGAGGAGGTAAAAAGGCATGGAAAAGGATGACAGCTGCCCTGTGATACCCACAGGTCAACCAGAAGGGTTTGGCCTTACTTTAATCCCAGAGATTTTTGAAATTTAGCAAGGGAAAGAAACACTAAACTCCTTTTCTGGCATGTTAAATAATGATAATATATGCTTGAAAAACTCATTATAACCATTAAGATGAATAACTAGTGATTTAGAATTTGAGTTAAAGAGTTAGGTTGCTACACTTGTGCTCTCTGGGTGTTTGAATGTAATTATTTGAGGATTAAACTGAAAGACATCGATCAGTCCCAGAAATAAATAGCAGGCTTGCTTGCAAAGCTAAAATTGGAATGGAGAAATGAGAATTCTTGGGGAAAATGTCTGTTGTATGAATGAATGAATCAAAAGTAAGATATTCCACACCTTAATTACAGGAAGAGTTTAGGAAAGAAATTGACTGAAGTTTTTAAGAAGATAGGAGAGCAATTTATGACTTTAAGAAACAGTTTTGCTTTTGTTTTGGTCTATAGGATTGAAGATGGGATTAAAGAGGTAAAAACTGTATTTTTATTATTTAGTAACCTTCTTCATTTAGACAAAAACTGATGCTAGGCTACCTTTCTTGGTATAAAAGGAGTATCTAGGACCTATTTAAACATTATCTCAAATAGCAATTACATATTAAATTGAGACAAACCCACTGCATCATCCTTAGTTCCTAAAAAACAAATCCTTGGTAGTTTATACTGTACCTAGAAAAAAATGGAATTTATCATCAAATCTAAACAAATCAGTAGCTATTTGCTACATTATAAAGATAACCTTGGATTTGGTGGTGTTTCATATACTCAGGATCAGATGACTACACATATTTTTGGAAAAAAGAAAATCCTTTCAATTAAATGTTTTTCTACAGTGTAAATGTGTTTCTAGTGATTTAAGTCAGACCCTGAAGGCTGATTTTAATGTACTTTCATTAAGGATTTCATTGATGTTTGAGCTTAGTGTCCTTTTGGCTGAACTCCTGTCTGTTGAGATGTTAGTGAAATATCAAGCAAGGTGAACAAAATAGGCAGCTCACAAACAGTATTCTGCAGGTCTCACAAAAATAAAATCATCTCAAACAAACTTTGAAATGCAACGCCAAACAGAATGCGGGAGCCGTTTTCAAAAGATTTTCTGCCTTTGGACTCACAGACCACCCAAAGGTCAGCAAGATTCTGATGTGCAGGGGGAAACATTAGGAAGTTCTGGGCCCACTCATCCCCGGGAGACTAAAAACCCAACAAAAATTCAAACCGTCAAACCATTTTCTAATATAAAAAAGAATCCAATCCATGCATGTTTGTAATTTCCATAAATTAGTCTTGCAGGCTAGCATGGTGTTTCATAACATTGTCGAGCTATGCATCATACAAATTAGACCAGAGCTCTGGCCAAAAACCGTTTTAAGGAAAATTACAGATCCTCTACCCTTTCTTGCACATTGAGCTCAGATCTTCTCTGTCTGCCTGGAATCACAAAGAGGGAACTGAACATTTTACCCAAAACATTATTGTAAAACAGTGGCACAAAGGCTCTGTCAAAGAGACAAGTCCTGCGGCAAACTTGGGCAAGGTCGGGGCAGAACGTCTGAATCGGGTGACAGGCATCGGCCAGGGTTTGGGCTCCGAAACAGGGCACTGGATTTGCAAATCACATTTCAAACGAGCAGTGAGATACAATTAGGGAGATCAGTGTATGAAAACAGTACCTGGGGCTACTGCGGTGGGAATGCAAAATTGCGCTGAGGATTCAGCAACTCTTCTGACACAGTTGTTAGATACGGTGAAAGGTGACTTTTTTCTAATGCTGCCACTCCTCCACTTCCTTGTCAGGAAGTCACCTCCTGGGACCTTTCCCAGGTCCCTCCTGCCCCTTACTCTCCTTCCCACCTCCCTGCCTTTGCTCTACCCAGATTGCCTGCTCCACAGGCTTTTGTGTGTCTCCTAACAAGCAACCGGGATTCACTGCAGCTGGCTGTGTGGGAGTCTTTGCTCTGCTTAAAGTGTATGGAATTCAGATTTTTAAGACCCAGGCACTTCCCTCAAGGGGTTTAAAATCTCCTCAGAATGAAAAGAAACAAATGTATAACAGATAACTAGAAACATAAGGCAATAAAATAGCCCAATGCGTGGGAGCGAGGTAGAAATTCAGAGAGCGCTCCTCCCCTGGGAAGTCATGAGACATCACGGAGGGCACTTAACCATTTAACTGAGCCCTGGAGGGCAAGCAGGATTCAGACAGGTAGACTTCGATGGGCTGGGGCGTGGACTGGCAATCCCCACCAGGGCTCAGCAGGAGTAAAGGCCAGCAAGCAGGATGAAGGAGAGAGACAGGGAGGGGTGGTGATGGAGGGGGTCAGGTGTCCAGAGCAGGGAGCCACTTAACGTGCGAGGCCAAAGCTTGTACAGGTTTGCATTTTGCTAGGTTACCCAGTAAGTGAGATGAAGATACTACAGTGACGGGAAGTTTCAGGGATAATATGCAGGACCCAGTGCACAATGAAAACGCGAGGTCCCTTGTTAAAAACGTGGGTGGGGGGAGAGTTCCTTTAAATTCCTAAAATAGAAAGCTAACTTTTTCCCCCTGTGGTCTTTACCTTTTATGGGTGTTTGGTTTGCTGTTTAATATCACGCTTCCCTAGGCACAGGATACTCTCAGGGAAAGTGCAGTGCTCCCTGGGGGCCTGAGAACCCCATCCCACAACGCGGGGTGGGGTGAGGGGTGGTATCCTCTAGCGACCACGTGCTCCCTCCTGCCAGCCGCCGGATCAACGTGCCTTAGCGAGGAGGTGGAGCCAGGCATTGTCCCTTCTCGTAGCGCACGGCCCGCGGCTCCAGCCCAGAGCAGGTGGGTGACCGCGCGGCCTCACCCCTGGATGTGCTGGGATCCTGGATGCAGCTGGGTGAGAGGCTCGCCTCTGCAGAGGTGCCTATCGAGAGCCCTGTGGCGCTGCCAGCCCAGGGCAGAGAGGGCCACGGCCATGGTCCACTCTAGGATCCTGCCCTGTGCCTAAGCCCCGGGTGGACCCCAGGGAGCCAGCGTGCAGGGCTCTGGGAACCCATGAGGGAGACAGAAAGCTGCAGGGAGATAGGCTCCAAGTCCCAGGGCACGCTGCTCGCACACGGTGAGGCCTGGGAGAGGCCAGAGCCCTGACGTGGGAGGCTGGGGTCTGACACAGGGGTAACAATAGAGAGGGAAAGGGAGGAGGGGACTGCGGACCAAGGAGAATAAAAGTCAGGGCAGCTATTGGGTTTAGAGCTTGGGTAATACAGAAGATAATGACACTCTGCTGTAAAAAGGAAAATAAGCCAGAGTCAGTTTATTTAAGTTTTCTTTTTAGTTTTGGGTGAGGGGCGGCAAAGGTAAGAGGTATCATTTCGGACATCACAGCCTGAGGCTGAGAGCAAGTTCCTGGGAGGAAGTGTCCACAGGCAGGCGGCCACCCGCCCGGCGAGCTGGGGACCAGGTGCGGCTGGGAGGAAGGCTCAGGAGGAACTTGCCCAGAGCGGGGCTTCCTGGAAGGTTCTCGATGGAGTCTCGGTGCGGGGATGGTCCAGGAGGGGCCAGCACACGTCATCGAGTGTGCTCGTGGGATTCCTGCCTTTAAAGGGGAGAGAGAGGGTGAGCACAGAGGGGACTCCGGCGTGATGCCGAGAGAGGAGGGAATTTTCAGAAGAAAGCCGCAGGAATCAACCCAGAAAATCTCGGAGAACAGGACAAAAAAGAATTCTTCTTTGTAATTCCCAAAGATATAATTTCAGTGGCACAATTAAATGGTTTATGGAGTGAATAGGAATCACCTGTGCGAATCAGGACTTTCTGGGGCTGAGTCCAGTCTGGGACGGACAGTGTGAAAGAGGTTTTGGAGGCAGACAGTCGAGGTTTGGAGCTGCATTTGGACACTTCTAGTTGCTGACATAGGTGGCAGAGAAGATTGTGCCAGGCAGGGGGAGGTGTGGGAGAGCACAAGTGACCCTCTGTCCAGCTGCTGGTAGGTTGCTGTAGCGGGATGTGTGGAAGGGGACGGGGAGGGGCGGAGGTAGGCAAGAGCCAAGGGAAGACAGTTATTGAAG
The DNA here is from genome assembly GCF_965194805.1 of Balaenoptera borealis. Taxonomy (NCBI): domain Eukaryota; kingdom Metazoa; phylum Chordata; class Mammalia; order Artiodactyla; family Balaenopteridae; genus Balaenoptera; species Balaenoptera borealis. The sequence goes on along the minus strand of NC_138866.1, from coordinate 167,981,764 downwards.
GGTTTGTTGTAGGCCAGTGACCCGAGGAGAACCGCAGAACAGCTGCATGCTGAAACCATCTGCTTGCTGCCCTGATCCACGGATCCAAAGTGGGTCCGTGATGTTCAAACTCGTGTTGTTCAAGGGTCAGTTTATATACATATACAGTGATAAACACATATATATATAAATAGTTATATATATGATTGATATAAAAGAACTTTATTGATCAGTTGATCAATCGAGTATCTTTGATTTTGCTGCAGGTGGCAGTTTTTTCAATAATAGCTTTATTAAGAAATAATTCACATACCCTAAACTTCACTCTTTTGAATGCTACAACTGTACAGTATCTAATTTTAGAACATTTTTGCCATTCCGAAAAGAAACCCTGTATCCATCAGGAGTCACCCCCCATTATTCCCCTACCTCAGCCCCTGCACATTATTCTCATTCTATTTCTAATATTTCAATTTTCTAATTTCAAACATTAATCTAATTTCTACTTCTATTGATTAGCTTATTCAGGCCACTCCACACTAATGGAGGTATACAATAGGGGGCTTTTTGAGACCGGCTTCTTTCTCTGAGCATAATAATCATGGGCACTACTTTTACAAGTAATAGTTTTGCTCCTTACTACCTAACACAGGTCACCATTTCTCCTAGCTTTGAAAACAATTTCCTCGCCACTTCTCCAGCCTTTGCTAACAGTGTGCTTACTGCTTTTCCATCTTCCACTCGCCCATTGCTTCCAAAATCAATGCTGCACATTTTAGATTTTGGTTACATCAACATCCTACTTCTGGTACCAATTTCCACATCATTATTTATTACCAAAATAATGTTGTATCAAAAACATCAAACACCAGTGGCATGCAATAATAATCATTTAGTTTTGTTCATGAATCTGCAGGTCAGTGGGATGGTCCTTCTGGTCTCAGCTGGCTCACTTATGTATCTGCTGTCAGCTGTAGGTCAGAGAGCTCTGTTGGTCTCTCTTGGGGGCTGGCTCACTATAGGCTTGTCTGGCGTGGCCTGGCTAGGACCACTGGGCTCTCTTTCATGTGGGCTCTTGTCCTCCAGCAGGCCGGCCTGGCCCCTTCACTTAGTGACTGGGCAAGGTTCCAGGAAAGAGAGAAGAATCACATGAGGTCTCTCAAAGTCTGGGCTCAGAGCTGGCACACAGACACTTCTGTTGTGTTCTATTTGAAAAAGCAAATCACAAGGCCAGCTCAGAATCAAGGGGTCGGGAAATAGACTCCCTCTCTTGATGGGAGGGGCTGAAAAGTTACATCATAAAGGGAGACCATTAATTGAGGCCATCATTGCCATCAATCCCAGCTGTTATTTCATCACGGACACCAAATAGCCACAGCCAGTTCAATCGGACAGCTGTAGTTCCATAGTTTTTCCCCAACTCAATTCAGCAAATATTTATCAAGTGCCTGTTGTTTGATAAACACTATGTGTGATCTTGAGGAGATAAAGGTGAAAGGACTTGGAATCTGTCCTCAAAGAGTTCATAGTCTAAAAAGGGAACTAGACATGTGAACCAGCATGTACAAGGCAGTGTCATAAATTCAGCAGTACGTTCAAGAAAGAAAATGAAGTGATACATTCCACTGGGGGTTAAGGGAGTATCCTAGAGAAGATCATAACTAACTTGGGTCTTTGCAGGAGAACAGGAGGTTTCCTGGGAGACAAGGTGGTGACATGGATCAGTCAAAGGAGAGGGAAGAGTATGGACAAAGGTTTAGAGGCATAAGTGCTTGTGGTGAGAATAGGGATTCCAAGTAGTTCAGAATCCTTGAAGTATCAGGTTCTGGGAAGGAGGAAGCAGGAGATAAGTGATGGAGGTAGATGATGAGGTAATGGTGTGAGCTGCTGGGGTTTTTCTCCAATGCTTAAGAATTATTTATTATCCTGGATGTGACTGGGAGCTGGTGAAGCAGATGAGTGGCAACATTTCTTTTAAGAAAGGCACCTAGCTTTTGGTACTTTTGATAACGAATGGACTGCAGAGAAGAGTAGAGGCTAGTCAAGAGGCTATTGGAATAGTCCAGTCCATTGAGGGAACGAAGATGTACCAAGACAATGGCGGTGGAAACAAAGGAGGAGATAAGATTTAAGGGAGGCATAGGAAGCAGGACCTGATGATTTAGTGTGGAGGAGGATGAAGAAAAGGAAAAAGTGGGCATGATATCCAGGTCTATTATCCATTGCCTTGGTACCCGGAATTAAGGCTCCAACTTCTTACTCACCTGCCATAAGGTGATCATCTTTCGGAGGAGCAACTCATCAACCTAAAACCTCAATCTTACCAATCAATAGCCTATAAATATTCTTCTAACATTAACAATTTTAATGCTTTTTGTTTTGAGATAACTAGATTCACAGGCAGTTGTAAGAAATAACACAAGAGCTCCTGTGTACTTTTTATCCAGTGTCCCCCTCATGGTAGCTAGACCACACTGATGCTCTCTGTCAACCGTATTCGGATTTCACCGGTTACATGCATTTATTTATCTGTGCATGTATTTAGTTTTATACAGTTTTATCCCATGTGTAGATTTGTGTGACCACCACCACAGTCAAGATACAGACCAGTTAATCCCAGGTTTACCCCCGTTACCCTTTATAGCCCAGCTACTTCCCTCTCTTTCCTGCTCCTTGGTCTCTGGCAACTACTAATACATTCCTCATTTCTGTAATTTTCTTATTTCAAGAATGTTATGTAAATGAATTATATAGTATCTAACCTTTCAATATTGACTTTAAAATTTTCATAATTTCCTTGAGATCTGTGTATCAATTGTTCCAAGTTCCTTTTTATTGCTGAGTGGTATTCCATGTCACAGATGGACCACAGTCTATTTATCCATTCACCCACAGAAAGACTGTGGGTTGTTTTCAGGTTTTGGCTATTAGGAATAAAGCTGCCACAGATATTCGTGTACAGATTTTTATGTGAACATAAGTTTTGATTTCTCTGTAATGAACTTCTAGTAGTACAGTTTTTTGGTCTTATGGTAAAGCATGGGTTTAGTTTTATAAGAAACAGCCATATTCTTTTCCAGAGTGGCTATACCATTTTATCTTCCCACCAGTAATGCCCGAGGAATCCAGTTTCTCAGCGTCCTTGCAAGCATTTGGTATTTTTAATTTTAGTCATTTTAATAGTTGTGTGGTGATGTCTTACTGTGGTTTTAATTTGCATTTCCCTAATGGCTACTGAAGTGGAATATTCTTTCATGTGCTTATTTGCCATCTGTATATCCTCTTCGGTGAAGTGTCTGTTTATGTCTTTTGCCCATTTGCTAATTTGATCATTATAGTCTAGTTTTGTTTTTTTTTTTTTTTTTTAACTCCTAGCCTCTTATGCATTTGTCTAACCAGAAAATAGTCTGAATTTTACCTTTATATTTTCACTAAAGAGATTTTCCATGGGAAAGAATAAAAAGTCCCATTAAATCTCCAAACATTCTATCTAGATGGTTTACTTTTAGTATAAGTTATTTTATTGTTGAAACAAATGGGACTAGTCCAGAAGACTAGTTTTCCCTTGAAGGCACTGGATGTTTCCTAGTATCCTGTGTTGCATACAGCTGCTGAAGGGCGACTCATTACTTAGACTGGTACTATGGGACTTGTGTTGAAGCAAAAAAGTCTGGCTTGAGGCCCAGCTAAAGCTTGTTATTTGTGCATCTCTAAAGGATACTGTTGGCCAGGCACTCAGGTGGCACGGCAGGTAAGGAGCAGAAGATCATCGTACAGTGGTCTGTGTTTGATTGGAAACTGGCAACATTTTCTCACTTATTGATAGAAAGGACCACCTTTCAGCATCTGATGCTCTTCCCCTCCTCTGGTGTATCCTGTGAAATGTGTCCTAGATTTACTATTTGTGTTTTTTACCCAATGAGTTCAAGAAGATGGACATACCTTTTATCTCTCTTAAATAAGTCATAACTGCTGGATCAGTATTTATACAAATTTTCTAAACAAAATTAAGATCAAGCATAAGTAAGTAGTTAATTTAGAGGAATAGGGAGAATTATCGAAGACCCTTGCTGGAAAGTGTAAGTGAAAATTTTCTCCACCTTCTCCAACAAACTTACAAGGATATCCATTTGTACAGATTTTCTCTCTAGCATAGAATATAACCAAAAGAATTCTGTGAGACCTTATATCTTAATGAAACAAAAATAATCAAAAAATATACATGGAAGAATAAACACAGAGTTCTTAATGCTATCAGGAAGAAAAAAAAACCCCACAGAACAAAACATTCAGTAGGCTGCAATAAATATCAAATTCAGAAATCAGCTTGTGTCAACAAGAAATGATTGAAGAGAGGTGATATGCACTGAAATATGGACTAGTCTAGAAAGTGTTTGAAGAAAGGATTCAAAGCAATAAATAAATAATCATTTGTATTATTTTGCCTTTTTTGTAAATGATTCATTGATTAAATGGGTTAAGTAATTCAAGCATCTGACATCAATCAGAGACCAGATTCTCTTGTGAGGTGCCAACTGGTTCAGTGAGCCCAAGGGATTATTCCACGTTGTTTTCCCAGGTAAATCATTTCCATTTTGGAAGTTCTGGGATTGCTGGGTCTACTGAGCATTTGCTCCTTGGAGAAGCCATCCTGGAACAGATCCAGGCATGTGCAGCAGGATGGTACTCTAACACACCATCTCTCCACGTGGGTGGATGTGTGGCAGGCCCTACTGGTGGCATAATGACAATACCAGGGCGAGAGAGGTTAGGTAGAGGTGCACACATAGGACCAGAGAACTCAGGAGCATCTATCTTTGTATCCAGCATGTATTCATCAAGCTCCTTCCATAGCCTAGTTCTGTGCTAAGTACCTGCAATCCACAAATAAAAAAATCCCAGCTCTCAAAAAGTTCAGAAACTCACATGGGAGAGAGGCAAATGATCATCTAATAGAAAGGGATATAAGTATTAGGATGGCAGCAAGCACATGGTATTAGTGACAGACAGAGGACCTCTGATTCATCCCTGTGGTGGTGATGGGGTAGGGTGGGTAAGGGGGGATGTCCTGGAGGAGTTGAGCACTGAGATGGGTCTTGAGGGTGAAATAAGAATGTGCTCAGCAGACACAGGGGAGAGAGAAGATTGTGTCAGGCAGATGGAAGTGTGGGGGGAGAACAAGTGACCCTCTGCCCAACAGCTGGTAGTTTGCTATGGCGGGGTGTGTGGAAGGGGGCAGGGGTGAGGGCTGCAAAGGTGGGCAAGAGCCAAGGAAAGACAGTTATTGAAGGGTTTGATGTAGGCCAATGACACGAGGAGAATGCATAACTAAGGGAAAGTTTTGCTGCATGCTCAGAGCATTTGCTTGCTGCCCAGAGGAAGTGAAATCAGGAAGCTAATACATTGTGGTTCAGAGCGTTAATATGTATATTTTACCATCGAATTGCTCCTCCTGAGCCCAGCCTATTCTCTGGACACTGGGCTACAAAGAGACTATCCTTTATATGTCAGTGGACAGAGGTTATCGTCTGGCAGGGTCTGTACATAGGTCTGTACACTGAGTCATCACAGCTGGGTGGGGAAGCTGATGGAGTTTATGGGTGCTGATATCTTGTCCTCCCCGTTCACAGGTGCTGGGAACCCCTCAGATGAATCCTGTCCTCGTCGATGTGTGTTATTTCTCCACTAGGGGTGGGATAGAGTTTGAGATTGGAAAATTATGAAGGAGATTTAAATCATGACATAGGAGCCACAGCTGAAGTATACGGGAAGGTTTTATTGGGATAGATGAAGTCTCACAGGAGACATTGCTATGTTTAAATACTAAAAGTGTTTTCCATGTAGGAGGAGGGATTTGACTTTTGCTGTACAGCTGTAGATTGTACAATTGGGTGAAGCTTTAGGAAAACTTGATTTAGTGCACGATAAAAATTATGATGCTTATCATTTGGTGAGTGACTAATACACACCAGATATTATGCTAGGATCTCCAATCCTTTCAACGACCTTGTAAGATAAATGTTTTCTTCCTCCTTGTGCAGCTGAGGGGCCTCAGGTGAATTCGAGACGCAAACCTATCTGTCTGACTCTCTTTTTCTGATACTTCAAGATACCCTTGGGAAGAACTATTCTGTAATGTTTTATTCCCCCCTGGGTGCAGCTATCTGAGGTGAAATGGACCACGTGCCAGGTAGATAGTTTCCAATCCACCCAGTGATCACTGCTGTGGATATTGTAATGGGGATTCAAACATCCCTTGGGCTGTTGGACTACATGGCCGTTAAAGCCCTGTTTAAAAGAGAGCTTCTAGGATTCTGTGCCATTTTGTAAGCAAGTTGGATACTTACACTATATGACATGGGTATTAGTTTCCTATTGCTGCTGTAACAAATTGCCATAGAATCAGTGGCTTAAAACAACAAAATTTTTTCCTCTTACAGTTCTGGAACTCAGAGCCCACCTTCACTGGGCTAAAGTCAAGGTGTTGGCAGGGCTGGCTCCTTCTGGCAACTCTGAGCTCTGTCTCCTTGCCTTTGTCCACTTCTAGTGGCCGCCAGTATTCCTTGGCTTGTGGTTTCTTCTTCCATCTGCAAAGTGTATCACTCTAATCTCTCCTTGCATCATCACAACACCTCTTCCTCTTCTGTAGTCACATTTCCCTCTGCTTTCCTCTTATAAGGACTCTTGTGATTTCATTGGGCCCACCCAGTTAATTTAGAATAATCTTGATCACATCTGAAAATGCCCCTTTGTCACATAAGGTAACTAACATTCACAGGTTGTGGGAATTAGGACATAAACATCTCTGGGAGGCTATTATTCAGCCTATTGCAGCCTGCACAGGCTAACACATGGACACAGTGAAGATGGTGAAATCTTCTCTGAAGGAATGAATTCCAATTCGTATATGTCCTACAGACACTCAGGACAGATCCCTTTAAAGTTGTTCTCTAGCACGTGCATTGCTGATAAAACAAAGAACAGCTCCACAGGGGGACCCAAAAAATAAATCACTCTTACTTATCTTTTCTCAAAAAGGATGGCAGCATTTTGAAATTCATATAAATAAAATATGTGCCCAGCATCAAAGTCTCTGGAGGCAGATGAAATTCTAAAGTACAAAAATAGCCAAGAAAAACTAATCACAAATCAGGAAAAACCGAGCACTACCATTGTTTTGCATTATCCGAAACTGTCAAGGCATCAGACCTAGGGGACCAGGGGACGGAGGCACATAGAGATAGAGAATTTAATATTAACACTGGAAAAGGGGTTTGACACACAGCTGATCTAACTGGCAAAAGTAGCACATCTCAGAGTCCAACACCTGATAATAAATTATCACCTTACGCGGATGCCAGAGTTTCCCCAATCCCATTTTACACTGACTTCTCTGGGGAGCTATTTGAGCACTCAAATACACCATATAGGAGTCTGGGAATGAGGCATTCATGCAACAAGAATTTGTTGACCATCTAGGTAGGTAGGTGTTACCACATCAGACACTAAGGGAGATATAAAAATAAGTGGAAGGGACTTCCCTGGTGGTGTAGTGGTTAAGAATCCGCCTGCCAATGCAGGGGACATGGGTTTGAGCCCTGGTCCGGGAAGATCTCACATGCCATGGAGCTACTAAGCCAGTATGCCACAACTACAGAGCCTGCAAGCTGCAACTACTGAGCCCGTGTGCCACAACTACTGAAGCCTGCACGCCTAGAGCCCGTGCTCCCAACAAGAGAAGCCACCGCAGTGAGAAGCCCATGCACCACAATGAAGAGGAGCCCCCGCTCACTGCAACTAGAGAAAGCCCTCGTGCAGCAACAAAGACCAATGCAGCCAAAAATAAATTAAAAAAAAAAAAAAAGTGGAAGACAGAACCCTGTCCCTAAAGGGCTTTCAGATACACCCAAAGTTTCCTGAAATAGTCCAAACCAGAGTGGCTCATAATATCATCTTGGTCTCTGTGTCCTCAGAGGCTACTCCTGCTTTCAGTTTATGCATTGAATTGAACAAAGCCATTCACTTATAACAGGTAGTTTATTTCCCAATTGTTGAACATTATCTACTATAGATAAGATTGAAGAAAATAAAAATGAACTGGTTGAGCACTGGAGCAAAACAAACAAACAAACCATTTATTACTGAGCTTTTTCTGTAAGCCAAGCCCTGTGATAACCCTGGTTTGCATGGATAAACAGAGCCGGGTCTCTGTCTTCAAGGCCCTGCAGGACATTCTCTGCCACCAAGGAGGTTTAATCCAGCCAGAAGGACTGAAAATATGGTGAGACTATTAAGTAAAATGAGAAGCTAAGCCACAGTACTGAATGAAACATTTTATGGGTAGACTCTTAACATTGATGAAAGATGTCCTCTAGATCTTTGTAAATCTTCCAGATTTGGAAATAGTTTTTATAGGATCTATTTCCTCTCCTTTCTAAAATTCAATAAAATGTAATTGAAGAATACTGTGGTCTCACTCAAAAGTGCAGAACTAAAAACTATACGACATTATTAAAATTAATCCTACAACTAAAATGAACTCTTTACTATATTATGTATATAAGTGCACAGTAGCAACACTTATGAACTCATCTAAATCTGAAAGAGGAAGTTTTGGATCACTTTTTGGTAGTAAATGACTAAATGATAAACAAAGCCCAAGAAAATCAGCATTATTAGGGGTCATCTAGTTTTACTAACTAGTTTAGTTATGCTTCTACCAAGTCACAAGTTACTGTAAAGCATGGATCTTCAAAATAGTTCATAAAATGACTAAGCTATGAATATTGAATTTCCATTTGCCTGGTATCTAGGGTGCTTGGTAAATTCAGAGAAGAATTGAAGGTGTGAGGGTTAGAGCATTTGGCAAAGCCTTCACCCTGGAGGAGGGATTTGGGCTAAGGCTTAAAGGACTTACAAAGGCAAAGAGAGGGCATTCCAATATCGGATGCAGGACAGGCAAATGCACTGAGCTTCTTAACTTGATCAAAGGTCTTATTCTGGCGAGTAGTTGGAAGTAAAGTAGGATTGTGGTCGAGCTACTCTGGGGAAGTGGGGCTTTGACATACCTCCCATCTGTTTCAAACACCAAGAAATGAAAGATTAACTATTAAAAGGGAAAATTACAGGAGCTAAGCTGAAGTGCTATTAAACACTTCCATGGACCAAAAGTGAAACAAAAATACAAAGGGGTAAACAAGGTCAAAGTCATGGGTGAGATGGAGCCAGGTCAGGAGGCAAGCAATGGCAGCTGGGAGGTTAGGGGAGATGGGGACCAGACCAGGGCCTGGGATGGGGCTCTCCCTCCTCCCAAAAGGATTTGGAGAAATTGTTATCAACTGCTGCTTGGGGGAGACAGCTTATGGCAATTGGAAATCCAGGGAAGTAGGAGAAGAGCGGCACAGTCTTGGAGTAGCAACTGAACTATCTGCTCCCCAGTTTTGTCACCCCCATCTGTGATCTCACTCCTTTCCCCAAAGTATCAGGGCTCCCAGTGACCATTATAAGGTGTGGTTCTGCACTTGGAACCCAGGGGCCAATTGGAAACAGTTGCAAAGTTGTTGGACCAGGAAGGGTGAGAATGTGAGGGAAAGCAAGAGAGAAAAAGAGAAAGAAATCAACTGAACAAGATGAAGCAGCAAAATGAAATTCCAAAATGGAGGAAACTAATGCTAAGAAAGACAGTAGACCAAAAAACAAACAAACAAAAACAAAACGCAGTCAGGACAAGAAATCAGTATAGATAAAGTTTGGGCAAAGACCTACACTTAGGGTGATTAAAGAGACAAATGAAGGCATACGGCCATAAAATATAATTAGGAAACAAATATAAGAAGGCAGTGATAAAACCAGAATGGATAGATACAGGAAAGAAGCAATTCTAAAATTTTGGAATTGAGAAATACAGTAATTGAAATAAAGGTGAAAGACTCAAAATATGGGATAAACTCAATACTGAGAAGACATTGCTAAGAAAATGTACTCAGCATGCAGCAAACAGTGGGGGTGGGGGGAGGACATTTAAAAATATGCTTGAAAGAGCAGTTAAGAGACATAGAGGATAGTTTAAGGGTTCCAACATATATCTAATGAGGGTTCAAGTAGAAGAGGATGGAGGAGATGAGTGGGAGAAAGGAAAAACATGAGTTCTTATTTTGAAAGTGCATTCTGTGTCTAGAAAGAGAAGTAAAAACAGATCTATACCTATTCACTTCATAGTAAACTTGCAGATACCAATGATAAAGAGTAGATTGTAAAGCCCAGAAGACAGAAGAGATAGATTATCCAGAACAGATGGCAGATAAACAAATAGCCAAAGGAAGCTAATTATCAACATGATTTTTAAAACCAGCTAAACTATCCTTCAAGGCTGAGAGCAAAATGAAAACATTCAAAAACACATTAAAAACTAAGAACTGTAATGAAAGAATAATGTACGACAGGGAGGAAGAAAGGCAGTGGGTAAGTTAAAAGCAATTACAACACAGAATTTGATTAAAAGACATTACATTTATTTTTTTTACCATAAAATAACTAAAAAGCATAAAGCAGAATGTAACCAATAACCATAAGATAAGGAGAGGAGGTCACTTTTAGTGGGTTATTACATCATACTGATATGGTTGTTGTGGTCAAGAGAAGGATATAAACAATGAAAGATTAAATATATATATTAAAATAATTCGGGGTCATTCCTAAAAGAATGGAAACACAAACTATGACTATCAAAGCAGCAGAGGAAAACAAACATACAAACAAAAATGTAGAAACATTTTATCATAGGAAAAGGCAAAGGTGTAAAAAACGTCAAGGAAAAGAATGGTAATGAAGACAGTGAAAATCAATCCAAATATATAGTTAACCTCAGTAAATGTAAATGAATTAAACTCATCTATTGAAAGACAGTGACCATTAGATTGGATAATATGATAAAAATCTACGTGTGTATTCCTTAAAAGAGACAATTTAAAACCACATAGAAAGGTTAAAGATGAAGAGAAGTAAAAAGAAACACCATACAAATATTTACTGAAAGAGATTTAGTTTGGTAATATTAATCAGACAAATTAGAATTTAAGGGAGAAACATTAATAGGGGCAAGAAAAGGATTATATGATACTTAAAAGAACAAAGAAGTCAGAGCAATCATGCAACTGTATTCACCTACCAAAGAGCTTTGAAAGATAAAAAGCAAAGAGTGATGGAAATCAGGTGGGATGGGGAGGCGGGCAGGGACAAAATAGTGGTACAGCTGGGAATTCAGAAAGTGTTTGCTTTTGGTGTAATAGATACAATAAAGCCATGTTGCATCTTTGAGCAAGAGAACAGAGTTTGGAGTGGTTAATGTGATGACCCAAGAAATACAGGCAGGAGTTGGGAAACACAAGGGGCAGTGGTCTCCATCCTCCAGCTAGGTGTAGTGATCTGGGAGTGAGTTGATGAGACCCTGATCTAAGATGTGAACAAGAGGTGAAATGATCTTAAAAAAAAAAAAAAAAAAGGAAGATAGGGTCTAAGAGGCAATGACGGACTTGACATCAGGATAAGGAAGGGAGACTAAAGTTCTTAGCCAAGTGAAGAGTGGCGGTACCACAGGATGGCGGGGGGAAAGGATAGTGAGAGGGTGAGCCAGCTTTAGGGGAAAGGTGATATGATTTTTGATTTATTGAGTTTTGGGTAATGTTCATCCACCAAAACTGGCCTGCTGTGTTGGTGAAGGGACTCAGAAAGCCAAGCTGGTTGTTCCTTTGTTGCCGTCTCCTCGTGTCTGTAGGGTGTCACCTAATGCTCTGGAGAGGCAGAAATTCTCATCCACCTTCACTTAAAGAATTAGTGCAGCAAAGATGGGTTAGGAAAGAAGCGGGGTTAGGACAGGAATTCCAACAGCCTGTGGCTTTTTACCGCAGAAATTCTAGCATCTGGGAGGGTGAAGGGAGGAAGCTGACCATAGCGCCTGTTGGTCCATTGACCTGAAGAAAGAGGGTTGCTCGCTTCAGTTCACTGCTACTCTACCTCTCATTGTCATTTAAAACATAGTTATAAGATATGGGGGTTTTGTTCTGACTATTTTTGTTACCCAGATTTACTATTTATTTAGTTTCTCTGTCCATTCTGGAAGTGATAGTTTTGGATGGATGAGAAATACTCCCCCCAAAGTACAGTCATGAAATTGAGGTTTTATACTTCTGTGCAAGTTCCTGAAAGTCTGAGAGATGCATGAGCTCAGCCTGGATGGGCAAAGGGGGGGTGAGGGGAGGAAGGCTTCTGCAGCAACCACAGAGAGTGATGGTGTGGGGAGGGAGGAGACAATGTGAGAGCTTCGGAGAAGATCAGGGCTTGAAAGGAATGTCCTGGAAGATGGCAGACGCCAACAGAATGGGTGGCTAGTAAAAGCCAGGAAAGAGATGTACAAATGACCTCATGAGGGAAATTGCTGTTTGAAGGAAAAAGAAGGAAGCAGAAATAACAAGGATTGGAAAATGCTTGGTTTAAAAAGTTGATGTTTCTGGCGTGGGTAGAATTACTCAGTTAATTCCTCTAAAGTTTCAGAAGGCAAAGACTGGCTGACAGTGAAGAGACCAGATCTGTGAAGGGTCAACCAGGAGGAAGAGGGCAAATCACGAGACGGACAAAAGCTGATTCATCATCAGGACGAGGTTGGAAAGAGAAGTCAGTGACTGTCCACACTGGGGCATCCATCCTGGGGACTTTCATTATACAAACACTGGCCTTGACTCACTCACATTTCAGTCATGATTCAGATTCCAGAGTTGAGAGAGTATAGAGTATAAAGTAACCTTTAGCCATGGGGCAGTTTCTGACTTATTCTGGAGCGAAGATGAGCATTGACTTGGCAGCCATACTGATAAGTAGAACAAGGACAAAGCATGTTATTTGATCATGTTTACTAGAGGGGACACAGCTGGATGGACAGAAGCAAGGGTCTGTCGTAGACGCCTGACCTGACCTGGGGTGGAATCATGGGAGTGCACGCCAAAGGGAAGAGGGAGTGATGCTTTGTTCCGAAACCCTCCTCTGGGAAGGAGTGAGAAATATCTATAGGCAGGCTGTGTAGCTGCACACCCACATTGTGGGTCTTCAGAGACCATTTTCTCATTAGTAATTTTCTCAGACTCACATATGAGCCCGGGCCCAGTGGAAGTGGTGCTTTGTGACCTCACGTGGCAGGGAAAGCTGCATTTACTTCTGTGGCTCATAGTCAGTAAAGGATAGGCCTGTGAGGAAGGAACCAGAGACAGGAGAAACAATGAAAAGTATCTTTCTGAGATTTAACCTTGCTTCCTCAGGATTGCCAAATTCTAAACAGTGCACATCATGGCAAAGATTATGAAAATGTGTGACCACACACTAATTTGAAAAGATACATGCGCCCCAGTGTTCACAGCAGCACTATTTACAATAGCCAAGATATGGAAGCAACCTAAGTGTCCATCAACAGATGAATGGATAAAGAAGATGTGGTGTATATATACAATGGAATACTACTCAGCCATAAAAAGAATGAAATTCTGCCCTTTGCAACAACATGGATGGACCTGGAGGGTATTATACTTAGTGAAATAAGACAGAGGAAGATAAATACTGTATGCTGTAACTTATATGTGGAACCTAAAAAATAAAACAAATGAATGAATATAACATAACAGAAACAAACTAGTCGTTACCACTGGGGAGAGGAAAGAAGGGAGAGGTAAGAGAGGAGTAAAGGATTAAGAGGTACAAACTACTGTGTGTAAAGTAAATAAAGTACAAGGGTATATTTTTTTAAATCCTCTCTTTGTTGAATGTATGATTCAATATCATAAGAATGTAATGTTTTCCCAAGGCAATTTATAAATTCAATTCAATCTCAAAAAAGGTATGACCAAGGATGCATAATTTCTAGATATCAAAACTATAAATGAAGATCAGTTATAGTTAAATCATGTCCTGATAGATCACAAAAATGCATTTTTAGTTACTCAGAAAATGAGAGTACACCAGCAGTCTTATTTCCCAGGAGATGAGACAATCCACCCCTGCTTTGACAATCCACCCATACTTTCAGAAAAACTGTGCAAATCCAAGAGCTATGTTTATCTCAGGAGCTAAGTCTGATTCCCATAGCAGAAGTGGCTTGGATCTGAGTGGTCCAGGAGGATGAGGGGGAACTGAGTAACAAACCCAGGAATACCCTTCCCATCACTCCGCAGAGAAAAGTGGGGAGAGAACAGACATTACACTTACGGATCCTTCTTGAAGCCTGAAGGAACAATCAGAGAGAAGCTGAGGATAGGGCTGGAGATATGTATAGAAAATGTAGCATTGGCGAACTATGCAGCAACAAGGAACTTGGCTGGGGATAAAATCAAAAAGGACGAATAATACGTAATACAGAAGGATGATGTGAAATTTTTTGTACAGTTGGGGAACCTCCTTGAGATTCCAATGGTCCAACGCCTAAGAGTCTTTGAAGAGAGAAAGAATTACACTTCTAATTTGTGGCAAGTGAACCCAGATTCTATTGGAACCTTCTTCATATTAGAGAAAGTTTTGAGGATCAGGGAATGCTGGAGGCATCCCTGGGTCAGGAATGACTCAAAGTCTAGTCCCAGCTTTTTTGTTCAAAAATCATTAATATACTTGTGCTCATTAACTGACACAAGGTGGGCACAAAACTTTGATTGTCTAAAATGAAGATATATGAGAGGGGATAAAAAAGCATATTATAATGCCCTGGAATGAAAAGAAAAGGTTGATTTTAGGGACAGATGAGGTTCTATATATTATTTGGCACCTGATAGAAGAAGAAACATGTGACTGATTTCTACTTATAACAAATTGATATGAGGGAGATGCCCATAAGAGGAAGCAAATCTCATGGAAAAACTAGAAGAAAATACCATTGTAAATGTCAGCCAAGCAGCCAGTGCCCTGAAGGCAATATTGGGGGCATAAGGAAGTGCTCTTTCTGCGGATGCCTGTTTATTTTGTACTTTATGGGTAATGGGACTTCTTGAACATTTTTGTTTAGAATCACAAACCTTGAAAATCTGTCCCTACTACCACCACCGCCCCCATCCCCCCCCAAAACATTGATATTACCGGAGGAAATAAGTAAATGTCTTTATTAGACCTTTCTGTGCTAAAGCTTTCATTTCATTTTGAATAACCATAAAGAGTGACCCATTCAACTAGACCAATTTCATTTAAGCTCAAAGGCAGGTGAAGGATGAGAATAATGTAAGATTCTAAAATAAGACAAAGGCAATAAAAATATGAGCAGTGGAAAGCAATTTAGACAGCAGCAGTGGCAGCTTTCAGAATGACACACGGGAGGCCCCAAAGTGTACCAGAAAAGAAAGCAGGCTGGCAGATGGCTTAGTCAGCTCAGCAGTGACAGTGGGACAGACCCAAGGTCCTGAGCAAGTACTTCTGAGAACTAGCAAATATCTTTTCTGCATGGAGGTTCCTGAGCTTATGACATCCATTTCTAAATGGACACAGTGTTGGCTAGTAAGAAAAATTTAGTCTAAAGAGGGGAGAGGTGACACCTAACGTAAATGTTGAGTGGAGGGCCAGAAATGGCTTACTTACTGAGTCTGAATAAAAGAAGCATAGGATAGGAAAAATCATCCCCCTTCCAACCTCCCAAGCCATATAAGTATATAGGTTGCTATTAAAGTTTGTACATATGAGAAAAAGATAGATAGATAATAGGTAGGTAGATAGATAGAGATATAGATGCATGAATGGATAGATGGATGGATAGATGGATGGATGGATGGATGGATGGATGGATATATACATACATACATATGATATACATGAATTTTATAGTTACTAAATAGTCATTAACATTCTAATATCAACTGAGTGAATGGGAAATTTGTGGAAGAATATGGCTCTGAATCCTTTGGATTCATCAGCTGGATAATTGGTGAAGATCCCTTAGAGAAAAATCAGGAGCACACGTAGGTCAGTCCAGGATAGAGTGGTTAAAGGGAGCGGGGGAGACACACCAAACCTTGATTGTGCAGCTTTGGGTAACTGAAAAAGAGGGTTGTCAGAGAGGAAGATGGAAGGTTCTCAAAAATAGATGACATATGTTTAACTGTCGGTGTCTAAAGTCAGTTAAACAAAATCCAGGATGTGCAAGGTTGAGCATGAGGAAAATGAGAATGAAAAGGAAATGCTATAGAAGAGGGGCCTTTTGGAATGCTAGGATGTTAGACCAAAACTGGGGAAGTACATTCATTACCCAAAGCATATGTATCCTAGCAGTAGATCCAGCATTTGCCTAGCACTGGATCCACACAGCGTCTGAGAAAGAGACTCTCATGCTCCCAGATCTATGGGGTGAAAACCCCCCACTCTGTGTGCAGTGCTCTCCAGACCCCGCGTCTGCATCTCGGCATTAGTGCTGTAGATGGTATCTCAGCCCACAATCCACCTTGGTATATTCCATTTATACCACACGGAGAAATAAAATGTATTTCTAATTGGCTTTCTAATAAGTACTAATTAGTTCAGGCCTTTGTGATCCACAAAGAGATAAAGAATGAGCTTGCATCCTTCCATCAAAGCTCTAAAGCTGCAGCTGGCAGAGTGTCATGCTGCTTTCTCCGCTGGTCTTTGGGAAGGAATTGAAATTACCTCCATGAAAAATCTCATTTAGTTTTTGCTAATATGTATTCAAATCGTAGAGGTGAAACAGCGCAAGCAACTGTGACAGAGTTCCCAGGAGTGGTCTGAGGGGACCAGTTTGGGGCAACATTAGGACAATAACTGACTCTTCCCGGAAGTAATATTTAAAACAGGTTGTAAGTTGTGACCATTGTACAGCCTCGGCCATTTCAGTACATCTTCGTATTGAAGGACTCTGAAGGTGATACCTAAGAGTTCAAAGTCAAAGGAAGAAAGTGAATGCATCATATTGGTTATTATGGATGAATGGGTTTAAGTTGGACTGGAGGAAATATGGGTCTTCGTAGCTATAGGCTTCAAAAGGATCTTCCAGCTGAAGAGGTGGTGCGAACACCACAGAGAAGGAGTCCAGGACCAACGGAAAGACTTCAGAAAGCAGGCTGCTGGGGCCACTGTCCTTGTGCTTATATTAAGCACTGGTCCAACTCCACCAAAGTTACGAAAATTGGTCCCAAGTACCTTCTCCACTAAGTGAGCCATGGAGATACTCTCACAGTTTTCAGTGCATGAAAACTCCCTGGGAAGCAGCTGAGACAGTCTTTCTCTTGCTTCTGCTTTTACCTGGGTCTTAGGAAATGTCCCATGTTATCCCCACAGCAGTTTCCATAACACAACATTTCCTCAAGGCTATTCTAGGTCTGTCCACTTCCCATTTCCTGTGCAAGGTCATGTTCTTAAAGAAATAGTAACAATGATGCCTTGTGCCACTGTTTGTTGTGATTCAAAAGAAGTATTTAGAAATCATTTGTGATGTAGTAACAAAATCTAATGCATCCTTGCTATCTGTAATCAGACCTTTCTGGAAGGGGACATAGTACATAGGCTATGTATAACAGAGTGCTTAAGCTTTAAGTTCAATGTGTTAAAATAAAATAAATCTGTAAGTTAAAGGATGCTGTGGTGAGGGGCAGAAGAAAAGATAAGAAAGGTCATGCAAATATCGTGGGACTTTTGTACTGAAAAATGAAAAGTCAATCTAAGAGAAAAATCTAAGAGAAAAAAACCCCCACATAAATGAAGTACATCTGAGGGAGGGGACTGAGAAAATAAAATATTTTCAGAGTAAAATTTTAGATTCCTGGGAACGAGAAGAGATAAGCAGAGAAGGAGGGTAGGAAGTCGGGGTTGTGTACAGGTGGAGCAGGAAATTATTTCAGCCTAAACTAAAGTCAGAGTGGAAGTGAAAAAGAAAGCACTCAATTTGTAAGATTTCTGTTCAGGAAGTGGAGCCAGGGTCCCATGGGAACGAGCGTGGCCGAGGAGGAAATGGAGAAATAATAGATGATTCCAGGTCCTGGAGTTGGGGAAGCAAGGAGGTGTTATTGACAGTCAAGAAGGAGACCAAGGCGTCTTAAAAAGGAAACAAACAGGGTTCATTTTTAGATTGGTTATTTGATGTATGAGGAGAAACATTTAAAAGTCAAGACCTGAGGGAGGATGTGTCTAGGAAATAGAGGGCAGAGGGGATCCAGACACCAGGGGACGACTCCACTTACTCCACTCAAGGAGAAGAAACGTCTTAAGGGCCGAATTTAGCAGGAGGTGAAAACATGAAGAACGTGAGCACGATTGCCTGAGAGTTTATGAGATGTATTCATTGTCCTGACTTTATTGTTTCCTGTGCATCTACACCTGTATATCTTTCCGTGCATTTGTCTGAATCGCGAAGCATGTAGAATCTGCTTTTTATAGATTGAAAGAATGAACTTTTGGTGATTATGGTAAAGAGAGGATTTGGGAGGGGGGATGGGGAAAGCTCTTGAATAAAGCAAAGGATAAAAGTCAGAATTCTTATGTATCAAAGTGAATGAAACTTTATAAATAACTAGAAGGAAGGGAGAATAGAGGGCAGATAAGATTTTGACAAGATGAACACAAGACTGATTTTGAAAATACAGAGGAAGTAGCAAAACACTGTGACGGGGCCAGGATGTGAGGCAATGGAAGGAGAGCGGGGGGATTGAGGGGTGGTAAAGGACAGAGGAAAAGACAAGTGTTCCATAAGAAATTGGGAGAAATGTCTAGGGAAGCAGAGGCAAACGCTTGGGATAAATGACACCCAGATGGCCCGGGCCACCTGTCCTTTTCCTAGAGAAACAAAGGCAGCCCCAACCCTATTCTTTTCAGCAGTTAAAGGCAAAATCAGTGCGTGAAGAGCCCACAAGAAGGGAAGTTTCTGATGCTAATTTGTGCACTAGGGTTAGAGGTTAAGATGGGCAGGGAACTGACAAATGAAGTAATCAATAACATAGAAGTGAACACAATATACGGCTTGAAGAGCCAAAGATGCACCAAGCTACTGCTGAAGCTGCATCCAAAGTGTTTAAGACTGAAGAAAAGAACCATATGGGACTCATGGTGTGGGCTTGGGAAACCTGGAATCCAAGTAGATGCCATGGCTACTGATCCAGAGACAGAGAAGCAAATTTTAAAGAACACCAGTGCGCGCACACACACACACACGTGCGGGTGCGCACACGGAAAAAATTAGAAAGTGTGTACCTGTAGGTAGTGATTTCTTGAATAGTATTCACTTTCTACTTTTGTGCTTTTGCATTATTTTAAATTTGAATTACTTTGTAATCAGAAAAAAATATATTTCTTTTTATCATTAAGAAAGCCAGCTAACTTTGAAAATCAAGCCAAATGAAGGATTAAGCCATCTTACTGCCCTAGTATGTAAGCAGTTAATCCTTGAAAAAATCTCTTTTAATGTCGTTCCATAAGCAGTAGGGGTGTTTTTGCCAGTAGCTGAGAACTTTAAGGCAAGGTGATTTCAAAATGCGAAGAACAATTGCCATTTATTTTTTAAGCACTCGATAGATACTTGTTGGATAGAGTGGAATTGTGAATAGAGTTGAATTTTGCAGGTACATACTCTACAGAGAGGTAAGATCTGATCTCTGCTGCTGGAAAATCTCATGGAAGCTCTTCTGTGTGGCGGAAGTTAATGGTTCTTTAAGGCAGGCCTCCATGACAAACTCCTCTTCCGGAAGCTCTCTTTGTGTGACCTCTAAGCAAACATACCTTCTGGTTTTCTAGGCCAGACTCAATTTCAAACCTATCATCAAATCATCCCCCAAACCATAGGAATGTCCCAGCAATTTCAGCATTTCTGACTTCTGAACTGTATCTGACTCAGACATCTCTGAGAATTGGGAAGCAACACCAAGGCCTCTGTGGGGTCCCGTGTTTGACGCTCTGGTTGGAGAACATGGAGCCAAACATCGAACGTCAACCTCCCACCTTGGTCTCCCGGCTCCCTCACCTGCTTCCCGAGATTCCGAACAGGGTTAGACAGAGCCCTCACCATTGACACATGTGCTTTATGCAGAGGTAATACAACTCCCTCTTTTGGCAGTGGGAGGAGGCCTGCTACAACTGGCTGACGACCTTTATGACTGAGCCAATGGCCTTTGAGTGGGTGAAGGACTCCATGAAGTTGGATCAAAAAGGCAGAAATAGGGAGTATCCTCTTTTTATTCATGTGAGGGAATTCAAAAGGGACCCAGGTCCTCTCGTTTGTGCCTCCCATTTCTTTGAGCCTATGTGGGACCGAATGGGGCTCCTTCCTGCTCCAGGTGGTAGGGGTGCCGTCATCACCAGGAAGGTGAGCCTGAGGATGCTTGGTCCACACATTTCGAGCGGTCCATGTGAGCCAGACGGAGACAGGGCGGCTCTGGTCTCCCCGCCATAGTGACTTCCCTACACCTGTATGTCTTCTTTCCTTTGTGCCTGTGTGTGTTTTCCTGCTCATCTCCATAAATAAAATGTTCTTTCTCAGCTGTATAGCTGCTTCCCCTGATTAATTCCTTCCCTGGTCTCTCTGTAATGGTGTTTCTTCTTTAACTTAAAACAGCAGGCTTCTGCTTTTTGAGTTGAGTTAATGGGGAATGGAAGGGAGTTCGCCCAGTCTCTACGGGCTCTCCGAGAATCCCCCAAACCCCCTTACAAACGGTTTCCATTTTCAGGTGATTTCTTTTGATTTTGTTTATGCCTCACCAAGGTGGAATCTTTTATATGCCAGTCAGAATTTCATGAAACAGCCCACACTGGGTTGGATTTTAAGTAATACCTTGCAAGGAATCCAGGAGCTTCTGGTTATCATTCCTGCCTTCAGAGCCCGGGTTGGTCCTTTGCCATCCTTGGAAGAACAAAGCGTTACATCTGCTTTCCTTGCCTTGCAAGGCGGCTTTCCCCATCTCACTGCGAGCTTTATTACCCACTGGTCTTCCTCTAACCCTTACACACAATAGATTGCATCTATTTACGTATACAGATCCCTTTGGAAACAAAGCCTTCTTCTGACACACATGAAAAGGATTTTCAGGCAGCAGATCTGCAGGTAGTAATTTTAATAGCCACTAATGTGAATTAATAATTCTAACAACCTCATTTCAGATGTGTTATCGGGACACTGGAGAGGGTTGCTATGGCTGCTGTATTTTATTGCTCACAGCTGTGCAAACTCATTTTGGCCAGCAAAATCCTCCTGTCTAACCTCTCCTTTCCTTGGTTTTGGTTTGTACAATCTCAGGCAGTGTGGATTAAAAAAAAAAAAAAGAAAGAAAACCCTTAAGGGAAAGTTGTGTTGTGTTCTCAAGACTCCAAGTAAATAAGTAAACGCCATTGATAGGTGACAATAGGGATCCTGGTGCTTTTGAAAAGAATTATGTACTTTATATTCATGAAATTAAATCATTGCTCTGGCACATTTATCAATATCAATGTTCAAATTATAATTTGTTGATAATTCCAAAGCACCTTCTTTAAGTGCTCTGGGGAATAAACAATATTCCTTAACGAACTGTCTTAAGTATCATTGCCTCCTACAAGATTCCCAAAAGTGCATTAATTAATTCATCATCTCAGGCCTGTAACCAAGAGCAGACCCGTGAATGTTTAGCTAACTGTGCATAGAATGTTCCAGGGAGCTGCATGAGCACAGGGTAACTCCATGGAAATCCCACCTGTCTTGTCTTGAGGGAGCTCACAGCTGGGCAGGTAAGATTCATACCTTAATAACCGTAATAGGATACTAAACAGAACTCCATTTATTAATCACCAGCTAATTTCCTGGCCTATGACAGCATTTTAGATACACCTTCTTGCTGAATCCTCACAGCATTCCTATAAGGCTGTCATGCTGGTGGTTAAAACATGGCCACAATTTCTTTGACACTCCCTTTGAGAGGCGGGGTCTATATCCTCTCCCTTAGAGTCTGGGCATGCTTGTGACTGCATTGACCAGTAGAACACAGCCTAAATGACACTGAGTGACTTCCGAGGTGCCTTAAAAGGCCAGGCACCTTCTGCCTTGGTCTCTAGAAAAATTGCCCTTCGAGCCTATAGCCATCATGTTAGAGGTTGGACACCCTGGGGCTGCCACGCTGTGAGGAAGCCCAAGGCATGTCTAGGTGCTCCTAGTGACAGCGTCAGCAAGTCGGGTGCCAGATACTTGAGACGTCAAGCTTCCAGGTGATTCCTGCAGTAGATTCCATCTTCCCAGCTGAGGTCCCAGACCCTGTGAAGCAGAGACAAGCCATCTTCTCCATGGCTTGACTGAATTCCTGATCTACAGACTCCATGAGCATAATATAATTGTTGTTGTCTTATCCCTAACTTTTGAGGTGGTTTGTTTTGCTGTGATAGGTAACCAGAACACTAGGGACACTTAGAAGTTAAATATCTTGGCTAATGTCACATAGTAAGTAAGCAGGCCAGGTCTGTTTGTTGCCACTGCTCAAGATCTTTTTACCGTCAATTTATAAGTGCCACGGGAGAAGTCTATAAACGGTGCTATGAAAACATGAGAAGCAAGTATTTTTCTTTCTGTCCAGGGTCATTACTGTGGACTCATGGGGGGCTTGCCAATCCTAAATTCAGAAAAACTATATAGAATGTGTGATCTTTAATTAGAGTCTGTTTTTTAAATCCACCTCTGGGTTCCTACCAAATTTTCATGTATCTGATTTGAAAAGAAGCCAACTCATTGACTTTCACTTTCATGTGAACCGATATGGCCTGGAACTCGTAGGAACCCCGCAAGTTCTGTTGTCCTGCCATTGCTCCACTGGAAGCCAAGCACAGGAAAGGCTTAACAGCTTTCCTTCTTCCTTGCCATTTAAATATTGTCTTCTCAGTTCATTAAAAAAAGTTCTAAGGCTTTACAAACCTTGTTTAGGTCTCAGGACTGCAGGAGAGATTAAAATCTGAAGAAGTGAGACACTCCGACCATTCTGCCAGGGATGCAAAGTCTCTCTCCATGGTGAGGCCCACTCAGAAGGTCCAGTAAACCCCAACTCACTCTCCTGCCTCCTGCTCCACACAGGCCTGGACAAAAAGGTAAGGCCAACATCATACCCGCGCAGAGGTTTGCAGGACTGAGGGAAATGCTCGATGAAACTGGGATAATTTAATAAAAACCTCAAACCTCCTTGGATCTGAACTCTAAGCTATATATATATATATATATATATATATATATATATGCACTTTGAAAACTCTTACAGGAAGGATTGACATTTTACATCAACTCCATTTTCCTGGAACAAATGGACTAACTTTGTGGAGCATTCTTCATAATGAGAGGTCTTAATGCAAGGTCACAGGTAAGAGAACTGCTTATGCAATTAGTCACCAAATGCATCTAGAAGCCTTGGGGAATAAGGGGCTTTCTTGCTGAGGAGGCTTATTTATTAACTGTATAATTATAATTTCTCTTATCAGCTTCTCTGTGGATTCGGTGTCCACAAAGACAGACTGTGGGAAAAAATTATAAGGGAACGAACGTCCCACCAGGTAACAGTGCCCTGTTGGCAGTAGCATTCGGGAGACTCAGGTGGAGAAACAGAGCAGGTGTGTTTTGCCCATCGTGTTTGCTCAGCACCTCCTGGGTGGGACTCCTTGGTGTATCACATGGGGCTTTGAAGCTGCCGCCCACACGTGGTGCTGTGGAGATGGTGAAGGAGGATTCTAGAATACCTGAAAGCTTCTCTGGAGCCCCAGGGTCTGCATTCTGCCTCGCAGGCTATTACGTTTCATCTGAAAGTCCTGTCTCTGTTTGTTTTCTGTCTTTTTTTTTTAATTGAAATATATCTGATGTACAATATTATATAACTTACAGGTTCACGATATAGTGAGTCATACAATATACTCCATTTATAGTTAGTATAAAATATTGGTATATTCCCTGTGTTGTACAATATATCCTATAGCTTATTCTATACCTTATAGTTTGTACTTCTTAATCCCCTACCCTTATCTTGCCCCTCCCTCCTCCCCACTGGTAACTACTAGTTTGTTTTCTGTATCTGTGAGCCTGCTTCTTTTTTGTTTTATTCACTAGTTTGTTGTACTTTTTAGATTCCACATATAAGTGATATCATACAGTATTTGTCTTTCTCTGTCTGACTTACTTCACTTAACATACTGTCCTCCAAGTCCATCCATGTTGCCGCAAATGGCAGAATTCCATTCTTTTTTATGACTGACTAGTATATATATATACACCACATCTTCTTTATCCATTCGACTGGTGATGGGAAAGTCCCGTCTCCTGAACTGCCCTGGGCAGGCTGATGGATCCTGCTGGCCTCTTTCCAACATGGTAGGTTCTATGACACCAGCAAGTAACATGACATTGAAATGTAACCTGCTGGGAGGGACCCCGAGACCATGCAATGTCATCCTTGTGAGTGTGACAAGCTGGCAAGAGACTGGGCATAAACACTTCTTAACTGACCCTTGACTGTTGTTATGATGCAGAGTTTTCATATAGAAAGGAAAAAAATGCCACTGTACTTTAATAAAAATCGAGCGTGACATTAAATATTGCCAGTTAAATTGTTTTTCTATGGGGCTGTCTTCTGCATGGGGTTTGTGGTATAATTCTTCGCAGGTTATAAAAGTACATAATCACTTTTGACAAATATAGATACACGTATTTCCCCACTAGCAATAAGTGGATTAGATGATATTTCAGATCTAGACAACCCTAATTAAATTGCTCCTAACTTTACTGGCCTCTGTGGATTGATCCCTCTTGACCTTCACAGCCCATCAGAATAAATGAAAAGAAAGCATTCTAATATTTTTTCACATTAAAACTTCTACATGAGCCTTCAGATCTGTAGACTGCCTATATATATCAAACTGCAACCAGCAAGTGTTTGCTTGTTCTTTATGTGTTTTTTTTTTAAACCTGTGGTAGTATATATTAGCATTATGTCAGGAAATATATTAGATTACTGCAAAGAAAGGTCATTTAAATTACATTTTTAATGTTTCCACGTTCATTTAAGAAAGAAAAAGTATTATTTTAAAAACAAGTATCCTTTCTTAAGACAGGATTCTAAATGTATGCTGATGCCTTTTTCTTTTTAACAGTACAGGATAAAAGTACCATGGGACATAACGAACAAAAGACATTTTCTTTAAATGGGCAAAGCAGTGGAAATTTTCGCTATGACACCATGCACTAGAAATTGTCTTTCATGTGAAAGGAACCTTTTTTGCTCCTTAAGAGGCGTCTTTGTAGTAAACACTGTAAGAAAACACTTTTTGCCATTTGTGAAAAGACAATGTTTATGTTATATTTTTTTTGAAAAAGGTTTGTATACTTCATTCTGTTTGTTTAAAAAACAGAATTTCACGGCAAGATAACTGATGTGCCCTTTAAAAAATAAGTATCAAATTCAAAAATTATGAGTAACATAGACTATTGGAACTAACAAGTTTTTCTTCTTTTTCCTTCTTTCTCTGCTTTTCCTCTTCTCTGCCTTATATAAGACAATTTATGATTTTCCAAAATTAGCCAACTTTCCTCGAGCATTTCAAATACAATCTTGTTTGTGAATATTTACATACAAAGTCTTCAAGGTTACCCCTATTATGTAATTCAAGGTGCTACGCCCACAGTGGGAACAATACTGTAAACTTCTCATCTGATAGGAATATCCATGTATATTAAGCAACTAGAAGCAAGATTTAGTCTCACTCAGTTTTTTTTTTGCATTCTCCATAGTGGTTGGTACAAAGCTTTACACATAGGAGGTACTCAACAAATATTTGAATTAACTTGGACTATGGGATTGACCAATATGATGGGTGATTGGTACTTCTTAATTATAACAATATATAAACACAATGCAAAACAATTATATGGTGGCCTGGTGATTTTGTTGTTTTGCTGAGTAAATATTCATCTATCTGATTAATCACATGGCCTTTTGATGCAGACGTATAATCATCTTCATCATCCACCTGATGGTACCTGACATCCACGGGCATTTTGATGGGGTTTTGGCATCACCGTTAGGTACTGGGTTTCTTTATCTCTAGTCTTCTAAGGGTACATTTCCTAATCCCATTTTTTCTGTCAGCTAGAAAAGATATTTTGGCTAAACACACACACACACACACACACACACACACACACACACACACACAGAACACACACAAAATTTCTCAAGCCTGCCCATTTTCAATTTTAACTCGTAATTCAAGGGATTCTACACAGGATAAAGGTTGATTGTAGAAGGAAAGACATATTTTGCTCTCTGATTTTTTGATTTGGCATTCTTACATCATGCTAATCTTGAAGAAGTACCAAATCCTCCAAAGTAAATTGCAGTAAAGAAACATCTCCCCTCTCTTTGACACCTTCCCAAGGCTCATAGCCTCAGAATGCCTGCTATTCCTTACATTATCAGGGTGACCTCTTGAAAAGGACTGTATATTTTACATTGAATCAAAGAAACT
Organism: Balaenoptera borealis; assembly: GCF_965194805.1. Classification (NCBI taxonomy): domain Eukaryota; kingdom Metazoa; phylum Chordata; class Mammalia; order Artiodactyla; family Balaenopteridae; genus Balaenoptera; species Balaenoptera borealis. The sequence goes on along the minus strand of NC_138866.1, from coordinate 167,955,316 downwards.
GACATCCAGAGAGATTATATAACAATGGTCATAATGTGGGCAAAATCAGAGTCAACAGACTTACCATTGTTTTTTCGGTAGTTTCTGCTCATCCATGGATAAAGGCCAGTATTGTAAAAGAACTAACCATTCTTTCTCATCCTAATGAAAATCTTGACATAATAGTAATTTTCCAACCCCTCCCTCCCTCCTTCCCAAAATGTTGTTTTCAGTTAGTCTGTACTTGTGACTAGAAGAACCAAAACCAAAATAAAACCTAAATTACTTAACTTTTGTATTATATACACTTTCCCCCAATTACTTCCACAGGTCATTTAAATACTCATAACATCACCTCTGAAAAAATTAAATTCCATAACTTCTTAACTTCCTTTTCCTATTCTTTCTGTCTTATTATACTCTTCATAGTTGATTCAATCTTCTTTTTTCCCCCTCCTTCTATCCAGGGAAACTGGGCTGCCCCTTACAGCTCCTGTTTTTCCCCTTCTGAAAAGCAATTGAAAACATCTTTGCTTGCTACTCAGAGGGAATTCATCCATTTAACATAAAATTACTCAGGAATTCCCCAGATGGAGAACATAAACATCTCCTATGATGTCAAGGGAGTAGTTTCTACAGATGGTAAGTTCAAGAAATAGCAGCCAGTTGACCAGTGCCCAAACTCAGGTGGGCGGTCACCGAGGGATCTGAATGCTGTATAAGCCCTTCATCCAGTACATGTTTTCTTGCTAAGATATTCCCACTGTTCACTCCTGTCTATCCCTTTATTCACTTGAATAATCACTAGCAGCAGCAGAAGCCTCATTATCCACATCATCCCCTCTGTGCTCATATCACGGGTAAGAGGGATGCTGTTCCTTCCTTATGAATTCATCGCCTTCTTGATAAATGATGCAAACAGCGTATCATGCATAGAATTTCTGAGCAAAGGCTGGGAGCTTTTCAGTGAGTCCTGGTTTCACCTTAGTGACAAGTGTTACCTGCCTCACTTCCCTTCAAGCTGCCAACCAAGACAGGGCTGGCTTCCTGAAAATGGACCTCAGGGATGCTCATGCCATATGGCAGCACTGCGACTGTCACGCTATGCCCCAGGGTATTTCCCCCACAGCTTACGCAAATTGTAAATTATTATCCATAAAATAATGGGAAAGAGAGACAAGGGCAGGAAAAGGATCTGCTGTAAAGCCTCCATTAGCAAATGAGATTGGCTCTCCTATTCATGTGAGAAGTTCAAGGAGGCAATCTTGTTAAACAGCCATTTTGCATAAAGAAATAATATGCCATAATGGACCTTTTCAAATAACTTTGATGTTTTCCAGAACAGTTTATTAATACCATGCTTTGGAGGAATAAAGGGTGAGGTCTCACTAGAGGATAAAATCATCAGTGGTTGAGCAGTTGGTCATGGCTCAGCAGATTCCCCACTGTCTGGAACACGCTTCCATCCTCGGCTAGAAGTGCCTCTTGGCACAATTTCCTGCCACTGCACCCCCATTTTATCTGGGCATTGTTTACACCAGGGAAACACAGTCCTGGTTTTCAATTGTCTGTAAATGACAGCCCAAGCAATAGCAATGAACTACCATGTGACCTCTCCCTCTTCTCCATCCCTTCCCTCAATACCCCTGACCTTAGGACTGGAAACAAGGAGGAGCATGGGTAGGAGGGGCAGGAGGGGCAGGAGGGTGATGGGGCTGTGCCCCAGGTTTGCAAGGGGCAAGTTCATAATTTATCTATTTGAAGTAAGTTTCACAAGCAAGACCCATCATTTGGCTTCTTGGCTGGATGTGTACATGCCTGTACACACCTGTGTGCTAAACTCACCCAACCACTGCTTATCAAACTCCTTCATGGAATTTGCCCAATACTGCCTGCTTCTAACTGTACCACTCAGCCTTCTGTCCCACTCTCCTGGGTAGGTTACATGAAATAAAATGTCCCTCAAGTGCTTTCAGTTTCTCCATGTTTTGGTTACATTCTCAAAAGTGATTACTTTTCATTATATTAATTAATGATACCATATTTTTACAAGTGCATTCTGCAGAGCGCTAGTTTTGTAGGTTGTTAAAGGGGTCCCTTGCCAAACAAATTTGGGAAACCCTGGAAAAATAAAGTTAAACAGTTTTCTTTACCATGGAAATTTAACGTACTATAGAGCTTTTAGTAGATTTATTTGTTTTGTGAAACTTCCGGAGAGTTATATTGTTTGTTGTATTTCTCAAACTTACTCAACTTTTGCAAGGAACCCCTTTTGTCAGACATGCTTTGTGCACTGCAATGCACCAGTAGGAGTCACAGAGGGAGAAGGACTGATTTTTTTTCAGCCTCGAATAGCTTGTGTGGTCTAAGGTGGCTTGAGAACCAATAAATACAAAGCATGGTAGTGGGATGGCAAAAGCTCTACCTTCTAGAGATTCTCTCTCTTACTGGCTTTGATGATGCCAGCGGTCATATTGGAGAGGCTGGTGTAGCAAGACACTGAGAGCAACTTCCCCCCAACAGCCAGCAAGGAATCTCAAGCTCACAGCCCTTTAGAGACTGAATCCTGCCAACAGCCACATGGGGGATCCTTCCCCAGTTGATGCTTCAGATGAAGCTGCAGTCCCTAGACCCTCAACTGCTACCTGGGAGAGATAGGAAGCAGAAGACCAGCTGGATCATGCCTCCATTCCTGACCTACAGAAACTGTGAGATAATAAGAATTTTAAGCCACTAAAAGTTGGGGGTAATTTATTAGGCAGCAATAGGTAACTAATACAGATTATGGTCCCGAGTCTAGACTAATATGAACCAATGTCTTAGTGGGATTAGTTTTAAAACTTATAATAGAGAATGTAAGTCCTAGGCAGAGTTTTGAAGCAGAAAACAAGATTACTTTTCTTAGGATAAGAAAGTATATCCCAGTCATGAAGAAAAGAATGTACAAGGACTCATAGGCCCATCATTGCAGAGAATACCTCCTGAGAAATATTATTGTTTATTCTATACATGGCACTATGGGGAGTAGAAGAATGAATAATTTCTCTTGTCCTCAAGATACTTTGTCTCTAGAAGAGAAACGAATAAATAATTGAGCATCTATTTTCAAAAGCAGAAGTAAAATAAAGATACAAAATGCTATAGAAGCTATACTTCCACATGTGCATATGGGAGAGATTAGTTCCAACAGAATGGAAGGAGAGAACTAAGGAAGTTTACTTGGAGGAAATACCAATTGAATTGGCCTTGAGGAATAGGAAATAAAATAGTAGTATTTTAACAGATGGAAGGGATGAACAAAAGCATTCCTGGAGGAAAGGAAAGTGTAAGAAAACTTTCAGATATAAGGAAATATGGGATGAATTCAGGGTGTCTTCAGTAAGTATGTGTGGGACATTAAACAGGGTGCCTCTCAGAAAGAACTAAAACTGAAACTGAATATTCAAGTGATTTTTTATGAACTGGGTGGATTTTTATTTCAACAAATTACATCAAGGGCATGACAATTTGGCTACCAGAATGAAAACGCAGTCTCAGTTTCTATCCTTTTGATTTCATCTCGAAGTCTGACACAGAGAACAAACATCTCCCTTCAGATAAGCCTCACCACCCCTTTCTAAATGACCTCAGGAGGTCCACGAGTTGAAGCCTATGACTTGAGATAAGAGGAGATTGAAGCCATCCAAGCCAAAGACCATGAAACCCATAATCACCTCCAGACAAGATTCCACATTGTCTCTAGAAAACTTCTCCTAACGTTTGACAACTTTCACAGCCAGACTACTCTTCTTGATTTTGTGTTCCCTGATGGTTAATTACCCACTTTCGAATTGTGAAGATACTTAACTCCTCTCTGAAAAGTTCTGAGTTTCTTTGACCTTTCTTCATAGGTCCTTCTTCTAAGTCATTAATAATTGTCATGTTCTCCTCTGGACCTAGTCCAAATTCTCTATGTCTCTTTAGTAGTAAAGACCCCATCTTGGCAGAACCCATTAATAAAGGGCCTTACGTATGACAGATGGGGTTAAAGAATGACTTGGCTTTCACATTTCATATTCCATGCACATGACATCACGTGATGTTTACTTCCTTATGTCAGGACCATGTCACGGGCCCACATTTGTTCTGCCCATCATGACTTCCAGAGCTAAGAGAAGTTTTGGCTGTATGAACAGGTCACTACACTTTTCTGCGGGGTCATAGGATTTAGGAGTTATTACCCTTCACACGAGCTATATTGTAACGAATATCCAATGTGATTAGAATTTTAATATTAGAACACTGAAACTAAAGCAGCCTTCTATTGGTAAAGTAGCACAAACTCACCTAAGAACCTTCACAGGCATCTTTGAGGGTCTCACAAACATCCTGCTGTGGATGTTGAATGGTTCCTAATTCTATCATTGTTTTGCTATTGAGCAAACTAAGGTTTAGAATATGGTAATTTATTTACATAAGTAGATCCTAAGTGATGAACTCCTAAAAATCGAATTGAAATCAAACAAACCCTCATGAGACCTGCCTCTTCAAGCAAACACTCTGCCTCGAGTCTCCCCTAACTTGTCAAAGCATATACGCCCTAAATCACTGATAAGAACATGCAACTTCCTTAAGTTGTATTGTAGTAGCTTAAATTCAGATGCGATAATTGAATGATTAGGGTGTGGCTGAGAGGATTGGTCAGTTGTTTTGGGGCCCATGCAGCCCAGATGGTGGGTCCCTGACCACTATCAGTAAGACCACGATGCTGCTCAGCTAGGACCCTAAAAGAAGGTGCCGGGCAGAACTGGTATTTTTCCCCTGACAAGACAAAGCCACCACCTTCCTCTTAGGTGGTGGAATCCTGTCCCTTTAATACCTGATGACGCCCATCGCACTTGGAATTGAGTGAACAGATCTATAAGCTGACTCTCCCTTGAAGTAGGGGACCTTCCTTTCTCCCCAGATGGGCAAGTGTCTGGCAATAAAAGGCAGTACATCTGTCCATCCATCTGTCTGCCTACCTACTCCTGGGTCTGTAGTCTTGGTTGAAAGGTCCTACTTCACCAGAAGAACCTGTTTTTATCTCCATCTTTAAAAATGAAAAGTTGTTTTTAACCAAGCTAAAAAACCAAGATTGTACAACTGCTTAATAGCTGAGGAAGGCCTAGAGTATGTGGGTCTTAATGCCAGTGTTCTTTCTATTAAACCACACAGTTGATAGTGAAAATTAACTGGGAACTTTAGTGCTTAGGAATCCCATTCCTATATGATTATACTGTTTGTCATCATAAAATTATGGATGTCATTGAGTGGTAGAAATCAGGAATTGCACAGAACCAGTCAGCAAATTATATTCTAAGTATTCCCCTTGGAATCAATTAAAGAACATCTTTAACAGATTAGTTCTTTTGTTTCATCATTAGAAAGGAATACATAAACAGAATATTTAAGCAAAGAAATATTTTTCATTCACATTAATTACAGCAAATTGGCTAGAGAATCTGTAATAAATTGCAAAGTTTGACACCTTATGAACTTATTAAAGTGAAAGCTTTCCTTATACCCTTTAAATTATTCATTTTCATGGCTTAAAATTATAATATAATAGTTTTATTGGCATGCAATAATTTTTAAATTACAAGAATATAGTCATGTTACTAGTACTTCATATACAACTGAAAATTACCTTTGGCATTTTAGTAGCAATATAAAATAATGAACAAATGTGTAAATCTGATTGGTTACATAGTTTTCCAGCTCTTTTGCAAAACAGATAAAAATTCTTCAATAAATCACTAATTTATACCTGAAAAGTTTAATCTAAGAAAACCAACTATTTTATTACTTCCATTTGATTTTGTGAAAATTTCACTTGGTACTGATTTTTTTTTTCTTTTCCTCATTTTTTTTTTTTTTCACTTGAGTCAAACTCTTGATTTCCTCTGTGACAAAAGGAGAAAACAAAGATGCATTCTGCTTTTCTGTCTAAATCCCCCGCTCACCTTCTCCCCTGGAGAGAATTTTCTGTAGTGGGTCTCTACTTCTTACCTCATTTCAGCACTCACCCCTCTCCAATCAGGCTTCTATTCCCATCTTCCTCTGAAATTGCTCTTTTAAAAGTCACCAGTGGTCATTTCCTTTTCTTTTTTTTACTTGACTTCTTAGGACCTTTCAAAAACACTTGAACATTTCCTTCTTGGTAAAACACCGCTCTTGGTTTCCTTAACATCATGCTCTTCCCCTCCTTTGATATTTGCTAGTCTCCTCCACTAGCTCTTCTTCCTCTGTTCAATATCCAAGTTATAATCCCAGCCTCCTTCTCTTCTGTATCTTTGCTTCTTCCCCAGGTAATCTTAACAAGTCCCATTGCTATAGCTGTCATCTATATGATAATGAATCCCAAATCTATTACTTCCGTCCTGACCTCCTCTGGTTATTTGACGTCTACATTTAAATGACTCACAGGCTTTCAACTTCCTGTTCAAAACAGAATTCTTGATTTCTTACCACAAACATCTTCCCAGTCTGCCTCTTGCCAGCAAAATATTCCAGCATCTACCAGTTGCCCAAGCCAAGAATCTAGGTGTCATCCTTGACTTCTTTTATTCCCCTACTCCCTATTTTCAATCCATCACAAGATCTATTAACTCTGCTTCCAGAACATGTGTCAGACCCATCTATTTCTGTTTACCTCCCACTCCCACACTGCCTCTAAACTACTATCACCTCTTGCCTGAAACGCTGCTGGCACCTCTCTAGTGGTGTTCCAGATTCTGGTCTTGCCCCCTTCAATGTATTTCCTACACAGCAGCCAGAGTAACCTGGTAAATCATACTGTCTCACCCCCTGTTTAAAATTCTTCACTGCATTCCCTCACAGTAAAAATAAAACCCCAAATCCATACCTTGGCTCTAAAGACCACCTGATTTGGCCCCTGTCTACCTTTCTGAACCCATCTTGAACCCCCTTCCTTGACTCTGTGCAACCACAATCCATCACTCCATCAGCCTGAGTACATGAGGAAAAATGGAGTGGAGGAAAGCCTTCAGGTATTTTAAGCTACTAAGATTTGAGATTGTTTATTTCTATAGCATAATCTAGCCTGTTTTAGCTAGAACAGGGAATCATTTATACATTTGTTTGTAAAATACATATATCTTGGGTGTAGTATATATCAGATATTATTAGTGGAACAATTAATGTAACTGGGACAGACAGCTATATTCATTGCTCTCAAGGGGTTTACATTCTAATGAGGAGGCATAAAATAACAAACAGATAAATGTATAAAATAAACCCATGATACCCTGGGAAGATGTCATAAACAGAAGCAGATGACAGCCCCAAGGTGAGGAAGATGGCCACAAAATGTATCCAAGACAACTATGAAGTTCAAGTTTTTTGAAATAAAGATGATAAATGGAATTAATGAACAAAGTTTAGCAATTAAAAAGACTGAGAACTCTCAGATTTAAAGGGAAATATCAGAACTCATACTAAAAGATATACAGAATGCAGTGTAGGGCAAATGATAGAAAAAGTATCACACACTTAAAACACAATGTAGAATATTTTAATAGTCAAATTAGAGAGAACATTTACATTTTTTAGTGCCAAGAAATGATCAGACAACTAGAGCAATGAATCATAAACAGATACACTACACTATGTGTACATATACACAGATACATACACTATGGAAACCTAGTGTATGATAGTAGAGAAATTACAAATCATTGGGAAATATCAATATTTACATATATTGTGCTGAGGAAATTAGTTTGCCATATGTACAGAAATCAGATTATATCCCTATCTCACACCATACATTGCAATAAATTTCAGATGGTCTCAAGTTTCAAACATGAAAGGCAAAACACACCTCGATTAGAAAACAATGTAAGGGGTATTTTGTGACATTGTTTTGAAGAATGATTTAATTAATAACATGCAAAGTTATAAATCATAAAGGGAAATTGATGGAATTTATTGCATAAATATGAAAGATTTCTATTCAACAAAGGTGATAGATAAGGCATAGTCTGAGAGAAGATGTTTCCATTTTACATTACTTCTAAAGGACTAGCATATAGGTTGTACATGCAACTCTGCAAGTCTAAACAAAAAGAATTGAACCAAATAGAAGTGGAAAGTCAAATGGCTTATGAGATCGGCTTAGGCCAGCATGGTCAGGTTTTGGTGAGGGCCCTCTTTTTGGCCTGCACATGGCCGCCCTCTATCCTCTTGCTCACGTGTCTTTCATTGGTGTGGACAAGAAGTGGGTGAGAGCTCTGGCTTCTCTTCCTCTTCTTAGAAGGACACTAATCTTATCAGATTGAGGTTCAACATTTATGTCCTCATTTAACCTTAATTAATTCTGGAAAGGCCCTCTACAATCATTTTAGAGATTAGGGCTTCAACACATGAATTTTGGGGGAATGCAATTCAGTTTATATCGACTCCCAATTTTTTTAAAGTTTTGTTTGTTTTAGTTTTAAAGTAACATTCACAGATCATAGCTTAATATTTTATTTTATTTTATTTTAGGCTGTGCCTTGGGGCTTGCGAGATGTTTGTTCCCTGTCCAGGGATCGAACCTGGGCCCCCGGCAGTGGAAGCATGGAGTCCTAACCACTGGACTGCCAGGGAATTCCTTAGCTTAATATTTTTAATCCTCTATTTTCTGTTGAAAATAAGAGTTAGACTCTTGAATCTATACTATTGACAAAAACCCTAAAACATTTCTTATCCAGTTTCCTTCTCAATCAATACCATCCTATAGAGATGAAACTCTATGTTAAAGACCAGTGGAATGGTGATTCCAACCACATGCTTCCTGGGTGGCCAATGTCAGCATTCAATCTACTAACATATCCAATCAAACTTGCCTGATTTGAATTACGGATATAAATAGTGAAATCATCAATCCATTTTTTTAGTATCTCACCATATTCCAAGCACTTGCATCATATGCATCTTTTGTTTGATCATTTCAACAATCTTGAGAAGTAGACAGAAAGATCTAGTTCTAATTTTATACAAGAGTAAGAGGTTAAGTGACTTGGCAACAAAAAGCAACAAGCAAAGGACAGATCCAACAATAAAACCCATTTTTTAAAACAATGGGTTAGTGGTTTCTCTTTTCTGTTTTTCCTGTGCAATGTTTCAACAGTTAAATAATTGTTTAAAGATCATTCATTCTATAAGAAGGTATTGAGGAGGGTACTATGAGAGAATAAAAAGATGAATAAGACATGTTTTCTCTCCTCTAGGGACTCATGTTAGCTTGCACCATATTTCCTGCAATCCAAATCAAAGCTTTGCTGCATGAAGGCAGCCATGTCTTTCCATTCCACTTTAAATCAACTTTCTCTGTGAGCATCCCATAAATTTGAATTATGTTTTAATGTTCATTTATTATTAGGATTATGATTAAAGTGCAATTAATTTCTGATGTCTACACTGATTCACTAAATCAAAAATTTTGAGGGTACATTTTACTTTTATTACTTCTCTAATAACCAACTTCTGGTTAATCAAACAAATACTGCAATAAATCCAGGTGAATCACTGTTGATAACACTGGATTGACTTTTTCTTTACAATATTTTGAGTCAAGGCATGATTTTGATATTTATACCTTTACCAACATTTTAATGTTTATAATACCACCTTAATTAATAAAATATATTGAAAAATACTTAAGATAGAACTCATAACAAATCAGAAATCAACCTTTCCGTAGCTAAACAATGCTTTATCTTTCTGATTTCTAATGACTAGCATTTTCTTTTCTCTTCTTTAAATTATTTTCAAAACATTTACTGAAACATGCCTTAAAGATTTTTTTCTTTCAGGGAAACTTAAAAATCCATTCATGTCCACTAATACAAGCTTATTTTCAGTATAAGACTTTACCTTTTCGGGGGCAGACTGTTGAATCATTGGTACTTCTCTTCATGAAATCTCCTAAATTGCAGATGATTTAGCATCATTATATCTTTAATGATAGAAATCACATATAAATTGGGTTTAAAATTTCCAAGAATAGTTTTGAGGATTGCAGTACATTTGGTCTTTAGGGAGTCTGAAAATACCAAATTGACCAGGTCAGATTTGATGGTCTTGGATCACTGTATTTCATTACAGCCTATACACAGAAACTTATGCATCTTCAAACAGCCTTGCTCCAATGTGGGGAACTGCTTTAAGCCATTCATAATCAATAAGGCAGCTGGTTATGCTTGAATTAAGTAAAATAATCAACAAGGATTGCAATAAACCCTGTCCAAGTAGAGTTTGGAAACCTTCAACATAGAGTTCTTAAAAGCAGACCATAGCTTCTAATGAATTACTTGCTCCATGACTGCTGCTGCTTGAATCAATTCCATCATCAACTTCATCAACATGTCTCTCCACTGCATTGATAAATAAAAAGTTCTGAATGGCTTCCATGATTTTCCCAACTTGGGCAAAACCCATCTAGTCATGCCCAGCCAGTCCTACTATCTACAAATGTTCTGACTTCCACATATGGACCACACAGCACAGGCAAGGCAATCAAAATCTGTTAGTCGTGGGATGATCCGTCTGGTATTTTCAGCCATCTTAATAATTAATTGGGTAGCATCTGAATCAATAATTCCATGATCCAAGTTGGTCAGCAATGCGGCCAGGCTTTCCTGATAATTGGTCTAGTTGTTTTGATTTCCAGTACCTAGTCAACAGAAATTGTGAAGTCTTGACTAGGTTCTCAAAAACATTCATGCAATGCAGCTTTATGGAAATAATTCATATGAGCATTACTGTGCCAGCGATAAGGGTGAGAAGCATTAACTCAACAATTAAGTGATTTGCTATTCATATGTATTACTAATGTATTAACTATGTCATTCCCATTATATAGTTGTTCTATCTATCTGTCTATCTGGAGAGGTATATAAAGATCTTGAACACAAGGGTAAACATTTTGATAGAGTTTGGGGAAATTTTTCTATATCCATGTTTTATAAATAAGAAAAAGTTTTCGTGAGAAAGATGCTATATTTATTCAGATATAAGTATATATATATATATAATATATTATGCAGATATAAATAAATATTCTCCAGTCCCACACCTTCTCTCCACTGCCTTTTGCAGCTAAAAGACCAAGACCTAGGAGAATTAAATATTAAAATTTATATTAACATATATACATATAGATAACTAGACACAATTATTTTGAAATTCCTCAACAATTAAGAGTTAAAAAGGAATTCCGGATGTAAAAACCTCTAAAATAGAAGGATCAGCAAGAAAATAGAGTGCAAAATTATTATTATTTAATTACAAAATACTTTGTTAATGCTCTTTTATTCCATGAGAGTTTTTCATCTGACAAAAGGCTTAGCCACCTCTTCAAGCAGAAGATCACTTCAATACCTGAAGATAAATATCTACCAGTAGCCTTTAAATAATGCTTGCCATGTTTGTCATATATGAAGCAGACTTATACATAAATTAAGTCTTCCTAAACTGTAGCTATGAATCAGAGTCCCATGAAATGTGCTATTGCTAACACACTCTGGTGGGATGTTGCTATGTGTTCAGTTGTTTTAATGATAAATTTCCTTTAGAAAATAGAATGATCTGTTGACAGACAAAAGCAGGAACTAACAATGGACTATTTAGACTTGCAAATGATGGAACATTTAATTATTCCAAAATAGCATTCCCCGGTTAGGGGATGGTCATTAAATCCATCATCCTTCAGTGTATGTGCATGAAACATTTATCATGTCTTCCTCAAACAGGAGTCAGTCATCTAAATATAGATTTTTGGACCATCCATTTCAGCATGACATTTCATCGAAAGCCTGGAATTCTATTTATTTTGTGTAACAGAGATAAAGTGTTTGTAAACGATGTGATAAGACCATAAAGAGAAAGTAAAGTGAAATACAGCTTCATACAGAGATAAATACAAACTCCACTAAAGACACTACACTATAGAAAGTGAAAAATGAGAGACACTATGTCAACAACACAATTCCAGGTTAGAGTCAGTGTTCTCTAGATATAGTTTTTTAAAATGTGTGGCCAGTTTTAGTACTGTAAATTGGTGTGCAAATTAATTTTCATTTAGACTCAAGACAGAGACAGCAAGATCAAGACGGAAAAAACAAAATATACTTGAATTCTTTATGTCAATGGTCAAATACTGAAAAAATATTTATCTACCATGTGAAAGATAAATGTCTTGGAAAACAAAATTTTATGAAATTCAGAAATTAATTTTTTTTTCTGCAGGGTCTCATTGTTCAGCAGATATATACTGTAGGTAGATATGCATTATTTTAAGTCTGATTGGAGACAAGTTATGTTTGGGACCTGGACAAACATTTCATGGGAAGATAAGTACAAATAAAATTAAATAATTCTCCTAGAGGTGGCCCCCTCCTCTCATCGAATGGTAGGGAGTGAGAGGAATTTGGAAGAATTTATAAGCAAGTTTCCCATAAGGGACCTTGAAGGGAAGGGTCTCATTTGGTCCAACATTACTAACTGCCCCTCCTGGGCTGGGCTTCTCTCTATCACCATTGTATAGCCTAGGAGACCAAGGCCCAGAGAAATTCAGTGATGGCACAAGGCTACACGCTGATGTCAAAGTCAGGCCTGTGTTCATGCTTCCCAACACTTACTAAAATGTTATTTTAATTCACTATTCTGCCAATGGAAAATGTGTATGTCTGTGCATGAGTGCATACGTACCACCAAAAGGCTATCTATGAAATTTTAATCACACTATGAAATTGGGAACTAAGGGTCTAATAACCTACCCTATTTAATTGGACAGACTTTAGAAAAAATTTCAACTAGTTTTCTTAAAGAGCTTTGGACATGCTATGAAAGGTACGGAAAGTCTTCATCTCTGCTTTAAATACTTGTGAAAGGCATATGTACAGAGGAGAGAGTGTTTGAGAGACCGTTATTTAAAATATGCTCAAAAACTGTGATCACTTAGTACAGCTAACAGTGTGTACACGCCCTTGTCCTCAGACCTGGACTTTTAAAACCAGAAAGACTTAGCTGTTTTACCTGATTCCCCTCCCACCCAGCCCTCCTGTCTCCAAAACTTGTTGTCTCTTACACATTTGAGGTCAGCTGAATCAATGATGGTGGATGACAAGAAAAGAGGGAATTATCACTGACTATATTTACCTTTTTCCCTATTGTATCTACAACATAGAAATAGGCAGTCCCAGGCCTATGAAACTTTCTTTAAGATTTAACTACCTGACTTGTGACCTTGCTAATGGCCAGTAAACTCTCCCATTTCTCATTGACCCTCTTCCTCCTGGCAGAAGAGGCCTAGTTCATTGTTTCTGAGGAAAAAAAAATTGGTAAGTAGCTCTATTACTGTCCTGGTAGAGATAGAGAAATCAAAAATGCATCTTTCCTTACAAAGGAACTTGAAATTAATATAGATAGATGGTATGAACTCTTAAAATCTTGGCAGTTTAGCTGACTGATTCCTAAATAAAGGCAGGGTTCTCTGAAGTGACATAAGCAGAGCTCACCCATTTTCTCATAAATGGGTTGGCAAAGTAGAGGAGACAGTAGAAGATTTAAACGTAGGAAGTCCGAGAGAATGTTTTAGGAAGCCATAACTGACTTTATAATGTGTCGTATTTATGAAGCAGCTACAGAGGTAAATAAACATCAGTTGTGTACGATATTGCCAAGTCTACACAAGCAAACGCCCATCATTTTGATTGGTGTTTTGCATACATATGCACTGTAAGATCAAGCTTGATGTGTGTGATTCCTTACGATCATCAGTATAAGAATCTGCCTTTTGCTGGCATGCGACACTGTGAAAGATGTTACATTTAGACTCTGCCTGACATCAAATGTGGGCAACATCTACGCCTAACTTCCGGCACCTGTCTCAGCTTCTTCTCTCTGCTCAGTTAAAATATCTTATAACAATGTCCTCATATGTACCATCTTCTCATACGTAGAGTTTTGAAATGTGGTACCTTGGAAGGTTTTATAGGAAAAATCCCTTGCATGGTGAAAGCAGTTTATAGCAAACCTACACATCTACAGAAACATTTGTAAGAAAAAAGAAAAAGTACCTCCAGGCGTTTCACAGAACTAAGTGTGGAAATATCCCTAACATGGACAAAATCTGGTCCCAGCAAAACATGATTCTTTCTGTGAAAAAAATCCTGTCACATCCAGCTCCTTGTATGATGTTTCTTCTTTCCTTCCCCACCAATACCCCAATCTCCTCCCCTTCAATTGACTCAACTTTCAATATTCTACCATTTCTCTGCTAAATGTTCAGAATCTATTTTTTTGCTTCTCCTAATTCCTACTCCAATCCAAATTCCACACCCACTTCCCTCTCCTCACAGCCCTCTCTCATCTCATTTAATGGCAGAAAGTCACAGTAGAGGCCAAACAGGTGAGGGAGCAGCTTCTACCTGGACGAGCTTCAGGTTTTCTCATCTCTAAGCCTCCCCACCACCTCGGCCATTTGCTTACGTTCATTTAGCAGTGTGTCTCCCGGGACGGGTGGTGATGCACAGAGGAAAAAAAGTCACACTTGGTGTGCCAGCGCCTCACAGTACCAACAGGAAATGGCAACTTGAAAATAAATTAGGCGAAGGAATTCGGGAAACTGAGGGACAAATTGTCGTGACAGTGATTTGCCCCTCCCAGCATCAACACACACAGGAAGGTCAGAGTAAAAACAAGTCCTCAGAAGCTGAAGTGGACAGATTGATCACAGCCAGTCACAGGGGAGGGACATGAAGGATGCGAAGCGCTGTGGAAGCCAGTTGAGAGACTGGGGCGGCTAACCCTGAGAATGTTCCAGAATCAGAGAGGCATTGTAAGGGTCCTGAGGTCAGTTAGGGTTTTGTGAATTGAAACTTACAGGACTAAACTGGAGGACTATATTCTATTCAGTTCTGCAGAAAGAAGAGGATGGAGAGGGTCAGTGGCTCAGGACGGCTCTCATCTTCATTACCTGCTTTGGCTTCACAGGGGTGGAAGGCAGAAAGAATTCAAGCTGACAAAGCTGTGTGTTTCCCTTCCTCCCAGGACAGTTCTTTGTTCCTCCAAACTTAAGGATATTACTATTTTTCCTCTTCTTAAAATCAAGGAAATTAACTATAGGTAAAAATGAAACTATATATACAATACATATATATGTGAACATATACTCTTAAAATCGAATATATATATGTGCAATATATAATATATAAATATCCTATATCTGTATCTACATAAATATAGATATATATATTAGACTTGAAGAATTTGGGGAATTCATAAAAGAAAATGAGATGATTCAAAAGTGAGGATTGTCCAGAAAAAAACAAGATAGATGGTCAAGCAATCTGACCCAGAGAAAGTTCAGGCATTGCCATTAACACAGAAATCTAGGGCACTGGCATTGTTCATATCAGGTGCTCTTGAAAACTGAAGGGTCTGAGAAAGAATAAGGGAAAATAGCTGATACATCATAAAGATATCATAGAATCAGAGAGAAATACAACCAAGAAAAATAAGCTGCCCTTTAAAAAAAATTGACATATGGAAAATGTACAAGTATTTACATGGTTTTATTCATTTTTTTCTTAAAAACCATTTTTTTTCAGAGCCCTAAGGAAATATTTTTAGACTACACTACATGGAAGACATTTATTTTTCAGATAATCACACATGGTAAATTAGCTTTGTGTATGTATCTTCCAGGCACTGGGGTAAACATTTAGCCACCAATGTCAATAATAAGTTTGTTTCATTCAGCATAATAGTCTTCAAAACATAGGCCTGTGTTTACAGATTAAGATTAAATCTAGGAGGGAACTGTGTAATTGTTAAACCATAATGACCTCTCTCTTTTCTGAAAAGGAAATAAATCTAACAGGCATTCCTTTTAACTAAGCCCTTGAGAGAGCCGTTACATTAGTGTTTTCAGAGATTGTTACACTGGAGCAAGAATTAGCTATTTGTTTCTGGGTTACTTTGCTTTAATATTTTAATGACACTATAAATTTTGGAGTAATTAACATAATAAAAAATTCCAACCAGTTTTCTTAAATATTCTAGGACATTCAACGAATAGTTTCAGAAAATCTTCAGACTCATGTTTCAGAACATGTCCAATTTGCATCAGAATAACTCGTGATTGTCAACAGTATCACATTCCATCCAGAATCACTTCAGGCTAAGACAGAGTAAAAGGAACTAGATTTACCCTTTTGCCTGAAACAACCAAAAAAAAAAACAAAAACAAAACCCCAAAATAAACAAAACATGTGAAGCAACAGTTTTCAAGAAGTTGGACTTTAGACAACAAAGGACCATGATCCCTGAGGGATGGTAGACTAATGAGGTAAGCTCTACAATTGCCCCAGCTATTGCCTCAGCTACTTACAAGCCACTGTGTAGGGAAGGGGAACCCAGGTAGAGTCTGGTGGTCTTACTCACTTGTGGAGAAGGAGCTGAGAGTTAAGGGAACCAATGCAGGTAGAATTCACAGGATACCATACTGTTAGGAGATATCTGCAGACAGACAGAGACAGAGAGAGAGAGAGAGAGAGAGAGGAGAGCGAACTCTGAGGGTGTGCAGAGGGTCTCCTCTGGTTTTTACCTGAGTATGGACCAGATTGTGCATGTGAGGAGACTACCTGAAGCCAGGGAGAAAAAGTATTTGAAATGATTAGAAGATATACAATGGAATTATAAAAAAATATGCAGTTGGTTAAAAACATAACCTAAAAAGAGGGAAAGAAGGAACAAAGAACAGGTAGGACAAATAGAAAACAAATAGAAAAATAGTAGATTTATATTTATCCACATATATAACTATATTAAATAGAAATGGTTTAAATATCCTGCTTAAAAGGCAGAGGCCCTTAAATTACAAAAAAGCAAGACCCAACTAAATGTTATCTACAAGAAACACATTTTAAATATAAAGGCACAGATAGTTTAAAAGTAAAAGAATCGCAAAAATATACTATGCAAAAACTAATTTTTTAAAAGTTAGAGTGGCTATATTAATATTAGACAAAGTAGATCTCAAGGCAAAGAATATTAATAGGGATAGAAAAAGGTCATAATGATAAAGTGGTCAGTTAATCAAGAGGACATAATAATTTTAAACATTTATGCATGTAATGAAAGAGCTTTATAATTCATGAAGCAAAAACTGACAGAGATACAGGGAGAAATAGATAAATCTACATTTATAATCAGAGATTTTTATACTCTTCTGTTAATAATTGGTAGAACAAGCAGACAGGAAATCAGTTAGGATATAGAAGATCTGAACAACACTACAACCAACTGATCTAACTGACATCTATAGGAAACTTCAGCCAACGACTTAGAATAAACCATCTTTTCAAGTACCCATGGTATTTTACCAAGATATACCATATTCTGTCATTAGAAAGTCTCAGTACGCAATTTAAAAGGATCCAAGTAATATAACGTATGCTCTCTGACCACCATTCAAAGAAATTAGAAAACAGTAACAGAAAGATGCTTGGAAAATAGATAATTGGAAACTAAATATAGCTATTAAATTGGATCTGTTGTTAAAAACCTTCCCATAAAGAAAACACTAGGCTCAGATGGTTTCATTTGTGAATTCTACCAAATATTTAAGGAAGAAATAATACCAAGCCTACACAAAGTCTTTCAGGAAAGGAGAGGATACTTCCTAACCTGTTGTATGAGGCCAGCATTACACTAACATCAAAAGCAAACAAAGACATTACAAAAAAAAAGGTCAGTATAGCACAATATCCTTAAAAACATACATGCAAAATTCTAAGTAGAATTTAACCAAATCAAACTCCAAAGTATATAAAAGTCATGATATATTATGACCAAATGGGGTTTATCTCAGGAATGCTGATTTAACATTTTAAAAAATCAGTATGATTCATCATATTAATCTAAGAAAGATAAAACAAATAATCATCTCAATGGACACAGAAAAAGCACTTGACAAAAATCCAGCATCCATCCTTGATTAGAAAATATAAAAAGAATAAAAAACTCTCAGCAAACTAGGAGCAAACTAAAAGGGGACTTCCTCAACCCAATTAAGGGCATTTTACCTGTAGTTAACATTTTCTTCCAAAAATATTTTAAAAATTAATGAGAGATTATTGTGAGCAATGGTGCCCAGGAAAGGGTCTTCAAGAAAGAAGGGCTAAGGATAGTTGCCTGATGTGGATTTGTCTCTACTAAATTTTTTAGTTTCTAGCATTGTGACTTATGAAATACTTTATCTGGTGCATTTGGCAATTTCTGCCTTCAGCCTGCACCACCCTTCACTTGGCTGGCTGATTGCTGTCTCTTCAGTCTAACTGTGCACGGATCTGGCCTTGGAGAGAACACAGACACAAGACTCCTTGGGATTCCTTCAATAACTTGTTTCCTAAATTATCAGTCGGAATGCAGTCTAATTTTTATTGTTGTGCATGATTTGGGATACAGTCATGCTGAACCCCATAAATCCTTAGCATCTGAATCATTGCAGGAATTGGTTTGACTATTTTCAGACATAATCTCACTAGAATCTGGAATGTGGGTTCCTGAATCATCATTCCTAAATTTCTGAGCTAATCTGAGCTTTGTGATGATAATAGTTGTAATTTTGGATTAATGTAGTCCCTTTCATCTTCAAAGTGCTTGGCAAACGTTAACTAACTAGCTCTCCAGTCCTCAAGAAAATACCACTGCACCATGTTTTAAATGAGATGTAAAGAAGGAAAAAAATTGAAGTTTATAGTTCGTTAGCTTGAAGCAAAAGTGTGGGAGTTAAACCTAGAACCTGCTCCAGTTATGTGGGTTTGGGGACATACCTCCACCAGAGGACTTCAGCAAAATCACGAATTCTAGTTCTTTTCTTTTGCAAGGATGTGTATTATAAATGCTGTTACTTTAAAGGGCTAGGATTTCTTTTTATGCACTAATATTCCCTCTACCTAAAGAATTAACCTACAGATCTTGAGTCACACATAGGTAGTATTAACTTCATATTTTAAAGAAGCTTCTCCTGGTGCTTATGCCAAAGCAAGAGTACAAACGCATAGCCATAATTATGTCAGTACAGGAAGCACATAAAAATTATGGTGTCTCCAAATGTCTAGCTGCAGGCGTTTCTTGTCCCTTTGGACTCAGACCATTTTCACAGTAAGAAATGGAGGCTCTCTGGATGCCTGATCAAACTCTGCCAAAAGCCCCTTTATTTGTTAAGCCTAAATTTCATATTCCCCTGCCTTCAAATTAACTCACCCTAATAATCTGGAATGTCTTTCACTTTTGCTGCTTCCTTTATGAATTAACCTGGCAATCACAGGTGAAAAGCTAATATTGCTGCAGCCCCTGTGCAAAATTTCACAAATAATACTGCTTAATTATCAACAAAGTATATTTGCTAACTGGTTCAGTCATGACTGTAAGTTATAACTGGGAAGGAAATCAGACAACCTCTCTGCTTACTTTCCTAAATGTGGCAACAACTGTGCCCCACGTTATTGAGAATAAAGCATGTGGAACAGAGGCTTTCACCGATTGCTGCGAACAGCAGCAAGCATTTGTCTGAATCTGGCTCTGGATGTACTCGGTGGCTTCCTTCCCCACCAGCAGTAAATTTCGATGCTTGCGACAAATAACCTTGAATGGCATCATTGCAGTAAAGGCAGCCCATTTTGTGCTGTGTAGTCAGACCCAGGTCTTACTTAAAATAGGCCACCTTCACTAGAAGCATTTATCTCACTATTTCAAAGTGCTTGGTAAATATTAGTGCACTTTCTCAATGGTTTTCGAAAGCATTATAACAATGGTTAAGAACAAAGTTGTTAGATGGGAAATCTAACTCAGGAAGTCTCCTACTGAAGTCAGAACAATTAGCAGCCAATCAGATGTGTGGCGGTGCTTGTTCATTTACATGTTTGACAAATATTTATCAAGAATTTGTTATATTATTAGACAGTATAGACATAAACCCTGGCCTCCCAGAGTATACAGCCTAGTGAGAATATGAGATAGCTAAGTAGACAAGCAATTATAAACAATGCAAAAGCCCCATTAGAAAAAAGAATACTTTGGTGACACTTAAGAGAGTTATCTATTTCTTGTTTGGTGCATCAGGGAAAGCATAGGGCAGTAACTGACTTCTACACTGAAATCTGAAAAGCAGGTAGGGGTCAGTTAGATGGGGGAACATAGGTAAGAGTGTTACCAGCCATGGCAATGGTGTGCATGAGAGCCTGGAAGCAAGCAAGGATATGGAGTGATTGGGGAGGACAAGATTTTCACTCTCACAGGATAGGGTAGGAAGAGGGGAAGCAGATGTGGCTGTGGACATATTGGAACCAGGTTTTGCTAGTTTTGTAAACCATGTTAAGGACTTTGGACTTTTTTCCTGAGAGTACTGGGGGAAATGTTGAAGGATTTAAGCCATGACATATCATAATTGGTTTCATATTTTAAAAAATATCACTTGTGGAGCAGAGTGGGAAAATGATTGATGGCAGAGGCTGCTGTAGTAATTCAGACACAGAATGATGGCGGCCTAGATTAGGAAAGCAGCATTGGGGATGGAGAAGAGGGGATGGATTTATAGAAGATACAAGATTTAAGACTTCTAGATCGTTGAATATGGCAGGCAGGGGAGGCTGAGGAGTCAAAGCTGGCTCCCAGTTTCTGGCTACGTTTGCTGTTGGTACCATTTGTTGATATCATGAGCACAAGGAAGAAGAGATGGGAATGGGGCATGAGGATGAGGGATAGAAATTTCGTTTAGTACCATGGTCTAAACTCTATTGGAGATGACCGGTAGACAGCTGGCTATCATAGTGGTCTGAACTCTAGGAGAGAGAGAGATAGACTGGGGCTACAGGTTTGAGAATCATTGCCACATGGTAGATGTATCAGGGGACTTGCCCAGGGAGAGTATGTAGAGGGAAAAGAGAGAAAGCCTTGGGTAAAATCCCCAAACACCATCATCCAAGGGATAAAGAGGAATCTTGAAGGAAGATCAAGAAGCAACCAGAGAAGTAAGAAGAATACCAAGAGAGAAAAATATCACAGAAGCCAAGGCAACTGTGTTTCAAGAAAAAGGAAGATAAAGTGAGTAAATAAGGAACTGAAATCTATGAATTGGATTGAGGAACGAGGTTGTTGGTGTCTTTGGTGAGGACATCCCATTTCGGTGGAATGGCTATGATAGAAGTAATATTTCTGTGAGCTAAAGAGTGAATATGAAGTGAGAAAATATAGACCATGTCTGTAGACCACATTTGAGAAATTGGGAAGAGGAGTAGAGGAATAGGGCAACTGCTGAAAGGTGAGGACGGTACATAGATGGTAATGTTGCAATGTGAGAGCATATGTAACTGCTTAGAGAAAGGAGCTAGGACAAAGTGAGAAGAAAGGTACAGGATGGCGAACACATAGCTTATGGAGCCGCAAGGCTAGTAGCCCCGGCACTCTTAACTGAGGTCCTTCCCGACCTCAGATTAAACGTATTAAAATGCACCAGTCGCTCACGTTAAGTACATTTTTCACAAAGAAAAAAAGTAAAAGGATGTTTATAATTTTGCTTTCAAAATGAGTTGGCTCTAGATAACTCAATTTATAATTCAGTCTCTTGATCAACACTTAATGTGCATAGTCGGGATTTTGGAAAATGGAGAACCTCCAACTCACAAATTGTTTTCAAATGGAGTGAAATGTTCATGAATATTAAGTTCACAACGCTGACATCATGTTACATTTTATATACATTCTGTTATTTATTACATTTGATTTTCATTATTTATATTTTGAATTCAAACTTTTTTTCTGGACACAAACATGTCTGTAGGTACTAGAATCATTCACGAGTCCCAGGCAGTTTATCTCTATTGCTTAAGGGCCGAAATGGTCTAAAGAACAAGGTTCTTGAGGAGGTGGGAGGTGTCAGGGTAAAGAGCAGAGGGGAAGGGACTATTCTTCAAAAGGAAACTCATTCTTCTGTACAAGAGAAAAGGACAAAAGAACAGGTGAAGAAGTAAGTGGATAAAATTCCCAACTAATGGTATCTACTTACTCTAGGAAGTAGAAATTGAAATGCTGTCACCTCTTTGTGTGCCTCTGTGTGTGTGTGTGTGTGTGTGTGTGTGTGTGTACATGTGTTCTTGAAAAGGCATGATATTCCTTCTGGAAACTTTCTTAGAAGCCAACACCTTGAAAATGTTCTCCACTGATGGTGTTTGGAAACTGTTGCCTCTTTCCCATCCCCTGACATCTAGGGGCATCACACCCTGTGGGGCTGGATATGAACAGATGCACAGAAGTACTGCACCTCTCTGTTCAAACTAAGAAATTGCTTACTTGTCCCATTCTTCCTCCTCAAAGCAACCCCTCTTCCCCTCTCCCCTCATGTTAGGGTGCCAGAGGCTGATCAGGGCATTCTTATCCGCCTTTGTGACAACTGCACTCCACTCCCCTTTAAAGTCTTCTTTAAAAGAAAGAGGAGAACATATTTTAATATGAATTGTAATACATCCTATTTTCTCCTTTCCTTTTTTTTTGATAAATACTACATATTTCCTATAGAATAATCAGAAAATGCAGACAAAATTTTTAAAAATACCATCTTTAATACATCAACCATGTTAATATGTCACTGTTTCTTAAAAAAAATTCATGATAGGAACTATTTTATAATCTGCTTTTTTATTTCAAGTAAAGTATTGTGAAGGTCAATAAACATATTTTACAACAAAATGTTTTATAGCTACAGTGTGTTCCATTGTTTAACCATTTTCCTATTGCTGGATATTTGCTTCCAAAATGTCAATGTTATAAAGAACACTGTGATGATTATCCTTGTATTTAAATGTGTGTATGCATTATTCTTTTTTTAGGTTTTTTTAATTTTTTATTCTTTTTACTTTATTATTTTTGGCTGCATTGGGTCTTTGTCGCTGCACATGGGCTTTCTCTAGTTGTGGCGAGCAGGGGCTACTCAGGGGCTACTCTTTGTTGTGGTGCGCAGGCTTCTTATTGTGGTGGCTTCTCTTGTTGAGGAGCACAGGCTCTAAGCACGTGGGCTTCAGTAGTTGCGGCACGTGGGCTCAGTGGTTGCTGCACGTGGGCCCTAGAGCAGGCAGGCTTCAGTAGTTGCAGCACGTGGGCTCAGTAGTTGTGGCTCGTGGGCTCT
Organism: Balaenoptera borealis; assembly: GCF_965194805.1. Lineage (NCBI taxonomy): Eukaryota > Metazoa > Chordata > Mammalia > Artiodactyla > Balaenopteridae > Balaenoptera > Balaenoptera borealis. Next base: position 167,932,122 of record NC_138866.1, on the reverse strand, counting down.
AGAGCACAGGCTCAGTAGTTGTGGCACACAGGCTTAGGTGCTCCATGCATGTGGGATCTTCCCAGTCCAGGGCTTGAACCTGTGTCACCTGCATTGGCAGGCGGATTCTTAACCACTGTGCCACCAGGGAAGTCCCGTGTATGCATTATTGATTCTACTTACTGAGTATGAACTTTTAGTAGTGGAGTTGCGAGTTATGAGTTTGTACTTTTCAAGGCTGTGGATTCATTTTGAGGTCACTTTAACGTAATCCCTTTACTCCTCTGAAATACCTAAGGTCTTGCCATCTATTTTCATCACCTTCTATATAGAGAAGTTGGAGGTGACTCAATGATTTTGGGGACCAGCCTGGAAAAAAACAAAATGTCAAAAATCCAACCTTCTCAAAAGTCTCTGCCTCTTTAAAAATTTGAATCACTTCTTTTCTCAAAGATATCACCACAAAATGGTGTTAGACTCCAAAACTGCAAGCGTTGATGCCAGACAATCCATTTCAGTAATGGGATGCCCGGTGCTGTTTTCAGCATTTGTATGAATTGAAGGTCATGGGTAGTGAGAGCGAGGTCTTTTCTCCTGAAGCATCGGTGCAATCTTATTCACTTCGGAAATGCTGCAGTGCCTGTGGGAAACCTGAGAGCATCAGTGGGACACTATTATTAAAATCTCCTAATTATTTGAAAAGCCATTTGGGATAATAGAGTAGGTTTACTTTTCTTTCATTAATGTCCCTGGGCAGGCTATAGAGAGGTAAGAAAGTCACAACATCATTGCTTTTGGCCAAAGGCCATTGCAGTGCTTCCAGATGGAGGGATAAAACAGGTAGAGTGTTCTTCAGAAAAGGTTATACGCTTGTAGACAGGACAGAATTAGCGTACAATTCTTAGTGTACTAACACACAGTACTTTGGTATTGGTTTTCTGAAGAGAATGTCAGATCAATATACTACCATGTCAAATGAACTGTGGTGTCTAAAATAACTGTAGATCTGGCTTTAGAAGGAACTAGTGGGCAAAAAAGAGACGAGAAGGTACATGAAAGTCTGTGATGGAGAAAAAGTAACTTACATCTTACGGAACAGGTCTAGATGAAGTGCCGGATAAATTACACTGATACACTTCTGAAATTATCCAAAATACATGTGACAGAAGTCTAGCGTAATAAGAAACAAGTGTCTGTCATAATTCAGTATAAGAAATACCATTTGAGTTAAGCTCCTTATATTGTGTAAATTTGCCTAAGCCACATAAATTAGTACACCTTTATTTCTTATTGGTTTTTTTATATAGCAAAATTAAAATAGAGCAGTATTCAGGGGAGAGTATCTTGAAGGTCACAACAATGTGAAGAAGATGGCTGTGGAGTGTGTCAGCTGAATAACCCGAGGAAACTGGAGGAATAGGACTGGATTTCTTCCACGGAGCTGGCCTGGCAAATTCCCATGAAATTAGGTCACTAGGCAAACGTTCCAGGGCTGGCAGCATACTTATGATTCTCAATCTCCCTTCTATGTTGTTAAAAAAAAAAAAAAAAAAAGAGTCTTCAGCATTTAGAAATTCTGCTAAGGCAGTATCTGAAATAACAGAATGGCTTGAGGGGACACCAGATGAATGCTAAATACGAGGAAAATATAGAGTTTAGAGAGAGTCCTGAGACTTGAGAGAGAAACTTAGCTGCTGAAGCTAAAGGGTGAAGTCAGAAGCTAATCAATCAACCAATTAACAAGTATTTACTGAGAATGTACAAGACACCTGATACCATAGCAACTAGAGATGCTGAGAAGTGCAGGGCCTGCACTGGGTGCTGCCTCTAGTTCGTTTGGAGATTCAGGAACAGCCCACCCAGGGCTACTACATAGAAAACATCCACCTGGCGCACTCGGCTGCACATTCAGAGGATGACATAAATATAGATGAAGTAATGCGTTGGTCAGTGGCCAGTGTGCTAACTCACAAGGCTCATAACCTTCTCATACCTCAGATCTCAAGTTCTGTTCTTAGACACACATTTTCTGGCACATTCATTTCAAGAAGTCTCTAAACAAATACCAATTCTAGACACTCTCAGAGACCCAAGAATGTCTAAATAATTTTTCCCAGCCAACAGCACAGATATAACAACGTACCTCTCACTCTTAAAAAATACTTGTTTTAAAATTTAAGAGATATTCTTTAGCTTAGGTAAGCTGGGCATCCCTCATTTACAAGTAATGGTACAACTTTCCAGGGAAAAACAAAAGCTTCCCGGGGTAACTGCGTGTCCGTGTTCCCTGCACCGTGTCTGAGGGCAGCCCTGGCCCCTCCGTGCTGTGGTCTTTAGCATCATTGCTTGGAAAGGTGACCTATGCGCTTCCAACTATATGGATGAAGATCGTCTCCCATAATCAAAAGAGGAGAAGGTACTGAAAGTCTACTTCCTGTTGCAGTAACAAAGGCCCAAGTAACCTTTATCAATTGAACCTTGCTGGTTCAATTGATGGTTTTCTAGTCATTGGTTTTTACGTGTGGAGAAGCCAACACGTTTAAAGATACTTATCACCTGCTCCAGTGGCCTGTGGTCAGTGTACTTAGGACATCACCAATAACAACACACAATGATTTTCTTTAAAGATTACCTTAGACTCAGGTCCTAAACTGTCTTTTTTTTTTTTTAATCCAGTGAGAAACTAGTGGACATTAGCTGCTCTTGGTCAAAAGTTTGAAAACCATGCAGCTAGAGAAACAGTCTTGCAGTGAGTGAAATGCTATAACTTGACTTTCACACTCTTTTAGTTTCATCACATTGACAGCAGATTTTTACATTTCTTATGAATTTTTGATTATTTTTATCAGACAGTTTGAGAAATTCTAAATATCACATTGCAAACCTAATTATTTTTAAGAAGAGCGTTATGTCACAAATGACTGACTGCTTATCTATAATATGCAGGAAGACTAATCTTATTTGGAAATAACCAAAAGGATCTGTTAAATTATGGATAAAGCATGAATCATTTTATGCCTAATTATAAAAATAATGAGTAAAATATCAAAGAAATTTGTTTGGGGAATTCTAGTTAAAAACAAAAAAACAGTTACCAATTTTCCTATTAGAACTTTGGAAGTAATTTATTCCCAATTTCACAGGAAAATAATTTCATTATTATTAATGTGTTTAATTCTCAAAAGTTAGTTGTGATATTTTTAGTGTAAGCTTGTAAGACATTCATATGTGAATTTTATTATTTCTCCAAGAAAGCAAAAATAAACAGTAAGACTAATTTCAGATAAGGATAAAGACGTCTAGATTCTTTGTGCTCTACTGCTGAGCAATCTTTGGCAAATTAATTTTCTGGAACTTGATCTCCACATCTATTAAATAAAGAGGCTAGAAGCAGATCACTCCTGACAATAATCCTGAGATATACTCTGAAAAACAATGTTCCTTGGGCAAATGAATTTGGAAATCACTATACATTGTATCCCCAGTAGGATATTCACAATCCTGTAGTAAAGGAACTTGCTTATCTTTGTTTTTGCCAAAATTCCCCAAAGTGATTTGGCCACAGACTTCTTCCTTTGTTTTCTTTGCATAACAATTAGCAGACTTGGAAGCACTTTGAGAAACTCTGGCCTATGATCTGCAGGGTGTGCTCCAGATCCCACATGGTGCTGTCTTATGTAATTCAAGGCGAGACAATGCAAAGCTGAGTCTCACTCTTCTTTCAAGAACAAAAATTGGAATCTGTGTGTGCATTGAAATCCTGTTATTCTTCCTAATGATATCTTACTAGTCCCACTTTTTTAGTTTCCATGAACACCAAAAGTGGTACATTTTATGCATGCCCTGGACCATAACTTTTTATGCCACTGAGACTTCTGAGCCACTAGCAAATGACCACAAATAGCTTAAGCCTTACTCAATTATGAAACAAATGTCAAAAAGCTCAAAAAGGACAAATGGCTAAAGCCTTGGACATCCAAACCAAACTTTCACACTTCTCAAATCATTGTAGCAAATTGTTGGCTGCATTTACTCAATAAACACTTAGTGAAGATATATCACAACATTATGACAGATACTCTCAAGTAATGAAGAAGAAATGCTCCCATATATTAAAGGAGATTTTTGTCTAGCAGCAGATGAGATATAATAATATATTAGTGATAATAATATACTATTGTATTACTTATATAATAATAACAGCAAAAAAACCAATTACTACTGTTTATTAAGTCTATATTACATGGCAGGTACTACATATACATTATCATTTATCTTGTTAAAAAACCCTGAAAACATAGATTCTATTATTATTCTCATTTTACAATGAGGAAACTAAGAGAGGAATGATTTGTTCAAGGGCACACAGCTGTCAAATGACAGAGGATTCAGACTCGGGTTTACATGACTCTAGCCTCACACGACCTTTCAAATCAGGCTTAAACGAGAATGTAGGCAGAAAAGAAGGGGTTAATGAGATAGGGAAACAGTGAGAATTAATTGATATAACTAGGTAGGATCAAATCAAGTTTGCCAGGAGAGTGAGTGAGTTGACTTTGGCAAAAAAATAAGTAAATAAATAAAAATTGGATATCTTTCTCGGAGACAGGAATGAAAAAGATATGGATGAAAGAGGAGACAGATCAGAAGTGTCAGGAGAAAAAAGCCTTCTAGACTCATTCTTTCCTCACATGAAGACCTGGGGAGGATTCCTAATATTCACTCTCACCCAGGCCTACATGTTTGAACTTGACCTGCCTTTGTTACTCAGTGTGAGCCTGGGCCCAGATGGACACAAGGCCTCGCAATGAAGTATCAAGTCTTCCTTATCAGATCAAGTATCAGTATCCATCTCAGAAACTGAGACCCCAGTCATGCCCCCCAACCATTTTATTTTTTAAACTGAAAAAGCAGGCATAAGATATATTCCAGAATCCCAAATAACTGAAAAAGATTCTCCCTGGCTTCCTGGGTATGGAGACACAGTTCCCCCATCTCATTGTCAGGGAACCTTTCAAATGCAAAAAAAAAACCCATTTGCTCTTAGAGAACCTCAACTGGTGTTGGAAGCCTGGAGAAAGAGCACCTTGTATGTCAATGTACTCCAAATGTAAAGATTTACCTCAGCTTGAAAGGGTGTCTTCATTCTTGGTTCCCAGCACTGCTTTTTGGCTTGTCCTGGGCACACAGATTCCTAACCCAGTGTCAGAGCTGGTGACTGGCGGCTTGTTACCGTTGACCATCACTGTGTGTCTTCCCTATGTAAACTTTACCTGCTTCAAAGGATTGAGAAAAGAACCCCCTATAACCTTTCACCCCTCTTCCATTTGTAACCTTTGAACTTCATGGGCCTTAAACAAATTAAAGTATTAGATTCCACCATGACTCAAAGTAATGAAAACCTTTCTCCAGGGTCTCAGATGAGCTGCAGAAAATAAAGACCGTATGTGAATTTTTTATGTCCATGACGTTGGGCTGTTCAAGAGGTGTTTAGAGGGGCTCCAAGAGCATCTTCACCAGGCCTCATCCTAAGGTAAGCAATGGTTTGGGACCCAAACGCTCTGAGTTCTAGCCTTAGCCCCTCTGCTAATTCACTGAGTGGCCTTGGGGCATTTAGAGGAGTTGGGTTAAATTGTCTCTTTTAAAGATCCTTCCAGTTCAAATATTCTAGATTTAAGTGGGCAAAATGAAACACCTGCATTGGGGGAAAACTCAGCTTTGGGTGTGTGTATTTCAGAAGGCAATGCACACAGATCTCTGTAAGCCAAAGACAGTATTTCCTCTGGACACTCAGTGTGTAGAGTGTGTATGCAAAAATAGACTCATTCATGGGAATCACATTAATAAATTATATGACTGCATAAAAACTTCAAGCAGTGTGCTTGGCAACAGTTTCTCAACTCTGTCCAATAAAGGGACAAAAATCCATACACTCTGGTCACCTTTGAGAGAGTCAGCAATTATCCTCAGGAGTTTGCAAGTCAGAAATTCTATACCTCTGATGCCTGCAATCCCACATCCTGTCCACTCCTGACCATAGGACTCTGTGCCCTCTTACTTTGCAATAGGAAGAAGCAAATATAGCTTCCCAACTTGGGGAAGGTCAAGAAGTCTAACAAATGTATCCAACATTTACAATATTATGGAGTTAACAATTTACCAAATTAAAGAGAAGGGCTTCCGGTGCCCTTGTTGTGTGTCATTTTTAATAATAATGCAATATTTGGGTAAAACTTTTCCTCTTTGCATGTCACCTATGTCCTGAGTACACAAACATTTGGGAAACTGCTGGCTTGAATTCAGAGGTGAAGTATGTAGCTGTGGAAGAAAAGAAAACTAACTGATGAACTTAAATCTTGGGTCCATAGTTTAGTCTTGTTCAATCCGTACTACACTGAGACCAAAATTAAATCTAAGAAATCTCATTCTGTGTCTTAGCTGTCATTTTCCATTTGATTTCCACCAAGAGTTCTAAATGTATTGTTTTCTCTCCATGAGGAAAATTCCTATTTTTTTCCCAGACAAATTTTCTGCCACATGATAGGAAAGTTCAAAATAAACTAGATTCTAAACTATATGAGAAAAAGAATATACGTTGGCATCCCCTGACCTGGTGTGGTCCCTGGTGCCAGTAGGTGTTTACTAAACGTTTATTGAATAAAGTTACTAAATTAATGAAGTAATGGGAGAATCAAGAATTGAGGGTCCTAACAACATGTGAGTATATGGAGCTTGCAGATATCTTTGTGGTGCATTATGATCCTTTGTAAAATGCTGTAAGTTTGGATTGGTTGATTCCATTCAGAGACTGGTTCCCTAGCATAATTCTACTGGATAATTACAAATTCCATCGAAAATCAAGAACATTCTCTTTACCAATTCAGATTGGTCCTGGCAGACTTGAATCTGTGAATTCTTGGTATGGTAAATTCTCATCAAATGCCAGCAAAACAATGTCTGGAGAAAAATGTTCTCTGTTAGGTTCACCGAAAATGAGAACAGCACTTTTTTTTTCCTTTGATTCTTCCTAGAATAATTTATTATAATGAAAGAACACCCCACTCTCCCAGCATCATTTCTAAGAAAGTTTAAGTTTAGACTTTTCTCTCAGTGTCTTTCAATAAGGTCTTCTGGAGTGATAAATATTACTGTAGCCCCATCAACTTTGCAATAAGTAAACATGGAATCAAAGGAAAGCTACCTCTTTTTCCCCTCAACTATGTCCAGTCACAGCTTTGGCAGTCTTGGGTTCAATTACTAGGAGTTCTGCCAGCATCTTGATATTTCTTCTAGGGCCAGACAGAAGAGGGACAAAGGTGATCTATTTATATGCTACCACTGCCTTTGCTCTTTCCCCCTCTTGTTCCTATGTACCCAAGCAGTCATCATCTCTATCTTAGTTCCTCTTTGTTGTGTCAAAAGTTAGTGAAGAATTGCCAGGTAGATGATGAACTCTTTCATTTTCAGGCTTGAGGATCCTCAGCTTTATTGGGGAGAAAATAATGTAGAAACTTCCTGTGAAGTGAATGAACAGGTTTCATATAAATCGATAACAAAATGATTTTATCTTCCAAAAACAGTTCAATCATAAAAAATGAGACTAACGTTTATCTTCCCCTCTGAAGAAGAATAACACTGGCTATAAGAAGCTTGTATAATGTGTATATAAGAATTTATTCATTTACCTGACAAATGTTTATTAAGCACTGAATATGTGCCTGGTGTGGTTCTAGTTTCTGGGAAGACAATAGTGAATAATTCCAAAAAGTCCCTGTTCTCAAAAGAGAGACATTTAAAAAACAAACTAATAGTTTAACATAATTTCAGGTGATTCTACAAAGAAAAGAAAAGCAGGGCAAAGCAGAGGGGACAGATGTGCATTTGTCTGAGAGGTAACATCCACATGTAGACCTGAATGACATCAAGAGAAACGTCAGACATAAAAGCCCAGTGGGGGTGTGAGATCAGAAGGTGCTGAAAAGCAAGGAAGGAGGTGGGTGTGGAGCTGGGAGCCGAGAAGGACAGGGCCCCAGTGAAGTGGGTCTTTAAGCCAAGTTGAAGTTAGAGCTTCATCCTCAGTGTAATGGTGAGGAATTGAAGACTTGGATGGATGGCGAGTGATGAAATCTGATTTTTACCTTAAAAGATCACTTTGGCTATTTCATGGGGAAAAAGAGGAAGGTGGGAGCTGGTAGGAGGCTTTTTCAGCAGCCCAGGCAAGCGAGAAATGATGGTGCAAATATCAAAGTGCCAAGGAGTAACGTCATTAGAAATCTTCCTCTGGGTTTGTTTGGCATGGGTATTCTTTCATAATCACTGTCTCAGCGTCACGCCCTCTTAATCTCAGAAATAAGAGTCCTGAACAAAAGCATTCTGCAACCATGTCTCCTACAGTTGGGTGTCAAACACATTTTCCCTTCTTGCTAAGCCTAGTTAGACTGCAAGGATATTTATGGAAGCTCCCAAAATGAAGAAAATGAGGCAAATTATGTGAGACAAATGGAGACACATGATAACAAGGGGGATTGTTGTTCAAGCGAAGAAAGATAATCTTGGGCTAGGAGGAAAGGCGGTGATGTTGGGATTTCGACACACCAACCAATCCTCAATACTCCCTATAAAGATGTAGATGGCTAAGCACAAGAAACACACACAAAATAAAATATTCCATTGAACTGGATACTGATTTATTACATTTTCAACACCAAAAATCTAAAGAGTATGGCCAGAGAAAAGGATTTTTGTAGCATTTCTGTGCATCTTTGGCAATGTAGGAAATGTATCTTGAATATTCAAATGTTAGAATTGCCAGGAAATGTTCATGGCTTTATGTAGACAAAGGAGCCTTATTGTTTAATTTGAGACCATTGAAGAAAGTTGGGGATAGACAGACATATGATCTATAGAGTGCTCTTCTTTAAAAGTAGATTTCCGTCCACCGGATATAAAGAAGTGAGAAAAGGGAATTTCGTCTCCATTCTCTAAGCAGGAGAATGGAACACAGAGAGGTGAGAAGAATTGCTTTCAATTCCATGAAGATCAGATTCAACCTAGAAACTCCACATCCATCTCCTCATCCACTACTCTGGCTACTCTAGTCTGGTCACTTAACAAGGGTCTGTAAGTCACTGCATCCTTTCTTTTCTTTCATGTTGTTTCACTTAGTAGAGGAATGAGTTTCCCTGGCAGGGAAAGTGGAACAAAAGGAAAAAATGCTTATTTGCCAAAAGAAAAAGAAGCTGTAAAACAGCATGTATGTCACACACACACACACACACACACACACACACACACACACAAATCATTCATCCTTTAGAAGCAATATATTTTTATCATACTTTTTCTACTTCTAGCCATGAGAAGATCTGCTGTTCGTGTAGTTCAGTAAAGAATAAAATAAGTTAAGAAGTTGAAAGTGAAACCCAGGGGAAAAATATCAAAATGGATCGAAAAGCTTAATTCTGAAGGACAGAGGCTGAAAGATAATTCCATAGCAATTTACAAACAAAACAACTTATGCAGAGGTTGGTGACCAATTGCTACCAGTGTCACATAATTGAACGTCTCCTCATCTTTGGTGCAAGGATGGTGACCTAGCTTCACAATGAACACAACAAGAATGGCTTGAAACTTCATTATGAGAATTTCTGGTTAGTTATAACTCAAACTTCTGGGAAATAAAGCAACTGTTGAATACTAGCATGATTTACACCAAGTGAGGGCTTTAAAAATAAACTCTATTCCTCTGAGGTCCATTTCAGCCTATTCTCTCTCCCAGTCACTTCCTTCTTTCTATAATTGAATATATCATCCCATGCACTCTTTCCTTTTTCTTCTGTTTTCAAGCCATAACTTATTTCAAGGCATAGTTCAAATACCACAATGGTGATTTTCACCTTCTATAAACCTCTGCAACAAAGCAGACTTTTGGAATTTATAGATATACCATTTGTACTTTCAACTATTGCAAAGGATTCCAATTCTTATTACTTTCATTGGGCATTAGAATCATGGTGTACAGTAAGAAATCACTGACCAGTGTGGGAATCTAGTCTACCATTGGGCATCTTCAACTTAATGAAATCCTGTAGTTCTCTACCTATCTTTGTCATGCAGTAACTCTTGAACATGAAATTTGGAATCTTTAGCTTTTGTCTCTGGCAAATCCCAGATTTAGGTATGATCTACTGTACCTAAAGTCTGCATCATAGAATATAACTAGGGGTCCAGAAAGGGTCTAATCTGAGTACACCTCCCCTAGGAATTCTGCAATATGATGGCATGCCTCTTGTTCTTTGATTTACATATAAAATCATTTCAGCTGGTGAGAAATGAGTTTAAACTTCCTTTTCACAGTTCCTGGTAAGTTATACAAAACATCTGGGAAAAAAAGTGTTTTGGAGAATTTAGGTTCAGTATGCAATGGCCATACTGAACCTAGCACCGTCCAATGATTCTATGAAAATGACATTGAACTTGCCCTCGTACTACAGTATGAAGAAGGGTCCCAGCTCTGATCCCAGAGACAGCCAGTAGGAATGGGTTCTACTTTAAGTCATGGAGAAATGGCAGGGAAGAAGTGGCGTTAGTGCAGGAAAAGTGGGATCATGCCATAGGAATTTCCATGGTCCAGCTCTATGAACGTTTAGCCTAAATCCTTCAAAAATTATCTCTAATGTATTAAAAAGTAAGAGCGTTGTTCAGAGGTCAAGCAAGCTGTTACAATTGTTGGTAAGAGATATGATGAGTAGTGGGAGATGGAAATCTCAGAACTGGGAGAAAACTGACCAATTCTGCATAAGTACTGAAGTGGCTAAAAGACAGAGTAACAATAATTAAAGGTAATAATGATAATACTCATCCTTGATTGAGTGAGTTCTCTTTATGGGGCAACACTATGTACATTATCTCATCTAATCCTTACAACTACTGTTTGAGGTAGTATCATTAAGTCATCTTACAGAGCAGGAAACTGAGGCATAGAGAATTAAAACAATTTACCAAGAATCACATAGGGCATAAGTGGCAGGGTCAGAATTCAAACTTACACTTAACGTGATTTCATAGCTCCTATTCTTAATCCCTATGTTCTACGTCTTCTACACGATGGTACAAAGCAGAGGAATGTTCTTGTATCAAAGAACAAAGCCCATGTAAATCTGCCTCATAAAAGGAGTCCTAAAACTGGCCACCTGACGGCTGCAGTGAGGTGGGGTGGGATGGGAGACTGATGGGGTTAAGACATAAGAATCCGGAGGGGTGACCTCAGTTAGAATGGTGCAGCCTTGGATTTCCCAGTAACAGAGGTGGCCTGTAAAACAAAGGTTCCCCTTATATTTTTCTCTAATCATTTAACATGTGGCATGTATCACTTTCAAGGTGAGAACTGTCTCTTATAATATTATTTAAGAATGCTTAACATTTAATTGATAGATGAGAAGTTTCATTATGGCCCCATGGAAATGAAAGTCAGAGGACCGACCATAATTACTTTCAAAGGGCTTTTCAGTTCCCAAAGAACTTGAGTTTTAGTTACGTCCTCATTTGTAAAAGACATATTCAGATATTCAGGAAGAGATTCCTAAAAGAAATTTCCTGGGCAACAAATGTTTTTCTCTTGGATAGTTACACCCTTCACCTTTGCTTTCAGTTCTGAACTTTAGAGCAAACAAGACGTAATCAACTCATGGTCCAAACCTGCAAACCAAGCATATGTAGATTTATGTAAATATCCATGCAAATAAGGCACAGCCACTGGGCTTCTGGGAGGTTGCAAATGGAGCCCTTGGTACAGCAGAGGTCAAATATCCTTGGATTAGAGCTCAATTCTACATGCAGATTTTTATAGGACAATGGCAGCCCCTAAACACAGCAGTCTTTAAATGCCGTGATAATTCTATGCTTGAGTAGTTTTCAGTCATAATTAGGAAGAGGTGACCTGGTTCAGAGAAAAATGAAGAGCAGAATGAACCTGAGCTCTAATATTCCTGTTTACGTAAGTTGGATACTTATTATCTTCCTGTCCCTGCTTTCCTAATTTTTTCACATGCCCATGAAAAGACCTCAGGTGGCATTTAAAAATGACTTTTTAAATTTTTCAGCTGGCTTTGATTTGAGTACTGAATTTCTCCAACTTACCTAAAAGGCAGGATAGAGAATAGTCCAAGGGCACTGTCCTTGGAATGGCTTCAATGCCAATGGGCCACCTTCCCTGAGATGCTGCACCACCACCATCACCAGTTAAATTATCCAAGGTTATAGCAACAGAGAATCTGCAATGACTGTTATCGCTACTGTTACTAAGAGCTATGGAATTTTAATTCCAGGGTGATCAGTGAAAAAGGCCATTAGACTTTGGAATGCCCTTGTGGGAGCTTGCTGGATTCTCTTGGGTACAGTAGACTAGGCTATTCCCAGTCCTTCAGTCCCAGGGCAGAGGAGAAGGTCTGTGGAGCAAATGGCAGTGATCATACCAAGTCAGTGTTAGACTTGGAGAAATGAGCACAAGTGGTCCTTTGCCATCCATGTGTGTGCGTTGGCTATTGAGTTCCCAACCAGAGGTTTTGTCCACTTTTGCTGCAGAGTTCAATTAAGTAAACTTTACCAACACTTCTTGCCCGGAAACAACACTCATGCAGGAAAACCTTAACAGTTTCCAACCCTGGCCACTCCCCGTCCACTGCCACCCAGCACTGCCTCCTGGTCTCCCCAAACACCTCGTTTCATAGCCTGACACTGAGAATATTCCTGTTCTCTGAACGTGTTTCCAGGACTGTGGCCAACGGCAGACACCCGGTCTTTAAACACATTCGCAGCTGAATGACTAAAGAAACGACATGATAGTTTTAATTAATTCTTTGCAATTGAGCCCTATGTTCCTTGGATGAGATTATTACTTCCATGTTCCTCTGGTTCCACTTCTATAAAACAGATCAAAATGCCAATTTTCTTCAATGACATGGTCTGGAAAATAAGAAAGACAAAAATCTGAAATCATTTACAAATATCTCTTGTTAAGTTGAGAAAAGGAAATGAGTGACTTTAAAATTAGCCAAATTCCATGAGGACTGTCTGTAAAAACTTTATCAGGATAAGAGCTGTGGTTCTAGTGCTGACAAAAATGTGAAAACAAGATTAAAAGAGGTGGAGTGGGGCATCTAAAAAGTCAGAGGTGGAGTTCGCTGTGTCGAGTACAGAGAGCCAAGGACTTGGGGCGTAGGGAGTGGGTGCAGGAGCTTTTCTTTAAATAGACAAGAAAAAGCAAGCAAATTATGCCATGGGGAATGGATCACAGCCCAGCTTTCAGTTTGCCAGATAAGTACTTTCATTTAGATTGTAAATAATCTCACCCATGGTTAGGTAAAAACCATGTAAGCAGTACCAATATTCGAAAGAGAAAATTGTTTTCACTTCTAATTAAAAGATATTATAGTCTCAGTTGGCTGTGTTGTCCAAGAATCCATTAATCAAAGAAGCCATTATATCTCTACTTACATTAATTCCATTATTATATCACATGAGTTATGTTCAAACATTTATTGCCCAATAATTTTCAGAGAAAAATGTAATAACTTGGGTGGAGATATCATTAATGTGAAGAGATTTTTTGGCACAGGAGTTAATAAAGTACATGAAGTAACCCTCCAACCCCAATTATAATGAACTTTTCCAAATTCCAAGGCTAATGGGAAAGCTCCAAATGCCTTAAATGAGATTGTAGGATTCGAGCAGCTCTCTGTGAATGTCAGTTTAGTCCTAGACTTTTGCAAGGATAAGAGCAAGTAAACAAAATCAGGGATCTTTCTCATCTTCCAGAACACTGGAGGCTATTTCTTACTTGCCCATTAATTTTTTTAGCAACAATTTCCATTATGGAAATCTTTATACACATAAAAATTACTTTCTAAAACAGGCAATAGATTGTTCCTTTTTAAAATCTCAAGTGTTAGAACAAAATATCCTTACAAAAATCATTCTAACAAGACTTTATATGTTATTATAAGAGGATTTATCATATGTATTGCCTTTTATCACTGGGCTTGTCAAACTACAGAATTGTAAGATAAACGGTGATAGTAGTCACATAATCTTTTCTGTAGGGAGTCTGAGCGATTGTAAGAAGAGGTGGTCCTTCCTAGACCTAATGCTTGGTTCCAGACCCTTGAATTGTCAGAGGTCTATGCAGATCTGAGGCAGAAAAGAGAGACTAAAAATGAGAAAATGTGGATTTGGGCTCAGTCAATCACAGCATCTCAATGTTTGCAGTGACCTCAGGAATGATCTAGAACAGACCATTCTCCCAGCCAGAGAGGAGGTGAGGCCTGAAGCTGAGGAACCCCATTGCCCCAGTGTACAAAAGGGTAGGAGAGTGGGGAGTCCCCCAGGTCCTCAGGGAGTGGTTTTCATTTTTTAGCAACAGAAAGTCAACAGACCACGTTTGAAGTAAAATAATGTGTGACATCCCAAAATATGAAACATGTAAGATAGAGGGGCTGGGTTGAAGGCAGAGGGGGTGGAGGATAGCCATCCCCCGCCAGGCTCTGCACCATAGTCCCACGAAGTTTTCCTGTGGGAAGTTATCAGGCCCTTAGATCTCTGGGGAGCTGCATGAGTTAGGACTCTTCTAGTTGCAAAGGAAAGAACTCAACCTGAGTAAGGATGAGATCAAGTAAAGTCATAATGATGATTATAACAATTACCTCCTAGACCCAGAGGATCCACTCACGCAGCTGGGTTGGAGGGAGGACCTAGGACTGGGACGGCAGGTCATCAGATCTCTCTGTCTCTCTCTGTCTCTGTCTCTCCCTTTAAACACACATAAACACTTCTGAATCCCATGTGCAAAGATCAGGATGGATCCAGTCTGGGTAGGGCCACCACCTGCGATGGGGTGGGGGGCGGTATGCAGGGAGGAAGGGGGTCACAGGGTCATGGAGTAGACACCTGGCTGCTGTGGGTCAGGGGTCAGGGGTCAGGGCCCAGAGAAGAAGAGCTGGTCAGGTCACCCAGCAGTTAGAAAACCACTGAAATAATACACTGGAGGTGGAGACACATGCAAACTGGAATGGGACTGGAGCTTGGAGACCAACTTAGCTACAGGAAATACAGGTAACCAGGCCGGGCATCTGAGCACACACATGCGATCCAGGACTGCCAGGGGTCCAGGCAGCAAAGGCACTGCTGTTCACCACCTGAGTCCACAGGACTAGATGGTGTCTAAGACCCCAGACCTGCGTGGCAGTGGGAACCCAGGCACCATGAGGAAGCGGGCAGACAGCACGGGGAGCTTTGGGAGCAAGTTCCTGGGTCCCCACTTCTGGCTGAGCTCCAGGTCCTGTGGCACAAGCATAAGGAAGGGCCCTACCTCAGAAGAAGTGGGAACCAGGAAGTGGCCTTGAAATACACATGGATTGGACAAGACAGAAGCCTAGCTCTTAGTCTAGAGCTCGAGGTTAGGGGAAGGGACTGTCCCTGGGATAGTTAGTCCCATGGGCTGCTGACCTGGGCCTCGAGACCCGGCTGAGCAGTTCAGGTGGCTTTCTGAGTAGGGGCCCAGGGGAACCTGCAGGAAACAGCGGGGCTGAGGACGTGACCTCTACTGGGACAGAACAAGAAGGGTCCTCAGGACTTCCACTTGCTCTGAATGGCATTTGTGGGGACGTGCCATCCCCGTGCCCCCTGCTCAGTGGTGGTCTCTCTCTTAACCCTTCCTGATAGGGTGAGTGATTCCTGAGAGGAGAAAAGGGTAACAGCTCCAGTCACATATAATGTCTGAGCCAAAATAAAGAGAGATGTGTTGAAAATGTGTGTCCTCTGAAAATGAAAGAACACAACCAGTATATACCTTCTAACCTAACACTTTGAATAGTTGTAGGCTTAGGGTGTTTATAAAGATTTTTAAAGAAAGATTTCATGAAATAACTTCCAGAGTTGCTCTTATATATATTACCTCATGGTATTTTTCATACACGGAAGGACTAATACGTTAAGCTTGCCTACATCTCAACGTGCTACATGTTTTACTCATTTGCTTAATTTGCTGGAGATTTCAATGTCACGTGGCTGCTAGAAGAAGGACATGGAAACGTTTAGAAGCAGGACTCAGGGTTTTAACTTCAAACGCCCACTCCCAATGCTCTTGCCAAGAAATAACAAAATATTTGTCTCTGAGATAGCTAACCACCCTTCCATGCACAATCTACAACACATTGCGCTGGCAAGCTTTACGCATCACTCTCTCCTATAGACGATGGAAATCTTTTTGCTTAGGTTTTCAGCTTTTGTCACAAAGATGAGAAACACCAGGAACACACACTGTTCTCCAACAAATTAGCTTGTCTTGAGATGATTTTTCACTTAATTTAAGGGTAAGTGTCAGAGAAATGTTTCACTAAGAGCTGAAATTTCAAACGGAGACAAAAAAGGTGGTTTGTAGCTCCAGCGAGCATTGATTTATCTGCATAGAACTCTCTCCCAGTCCCCAGGATTCAGTGCCCAGAGGAAGAATAGACATCTGAGCTTGTCACCCCAGGGTGACAGAGTTGAGCATCTTCTTTTGTTTTTCCAATTCCTTTCTTTCCGCCACTGACTCTGGATGCATTACATATAAAACCAACCCATGGCTTTTCTGACATATTTTGCCCAAGCTGGCATTATACACATGTGCCAATCACCAATGAAAGGTGATTACTTATTCAGGAGAGAGGAGCTTTGAGGAACAGTGGGACATGGTTTCATATAAATGACACATTTTATCTGTTTTTCAAATAATTCATGGAAAATACTGACATAAAGTGCCAATTATTTTTTGCCCTTGAATAGGGCTGGCAGTCTTATTGTATGCTTTAAAAGTCACTTACAATTTGCTCACGTTTTTTTTTTAATTCCCCATGGAAAAAGATGTACTTTCTTTGCTCTAAAGATTAAAGTTCAATTTGACTTCCTATTTTATGAAAGGGATTCTTAAAGACATTGCAGTCTCGTTCCCTCCTAGATATCACTACAGGTCATAAATTTGGTGATTGATGTCTATAGGATAGCCTCCAGAGGCTGCTTGCTAGTTAAAATAATAAAGTGCTGCTTATCTTCTGGATGCATTCGAGAGAATAGCGGGCGGTCATTGTTTACAGCGCTAACGCCAGCCACTCCATTGGAGAAAGCTCATTTTGGACCCAAGCTTCATGTCATGCCTGAGTGATTAGACTTCTAACAAAGCCAACAACAGACATATTCTCTTTGTTTAATCTGAATGAGAATTAAGTGCTGCTGCATGAGAGCTCAAAACCCTGCATTGTGAAATGGTTTGCTAGATATGTTTATTGAAGTCTAGTGGCTGCAAGATTTTGGAGGGGGGCGGGAATGATACCCAGTGGAGGCACACTCTTCATTTTCCACCTTCCCAAGCTATGTTAGACTGAAGCCAACATGGCAGATAGGAGAAAGAGAGGTGGCAATGTCCTTTGGCTTGTGTCAGGGGCAGCTGTGTCACTTGGACCCCCAGGGAAGCACACGGGCTCAGGAAAACAGTGGTCCATATATTTTCATTAAGGAAAGAGTATGCAACTAGTGCATGAACCATCAGGGTAACTGACACAGAGCCCTTCTCAAAGAGCATTGTAGCTACACAAGCATAGGGCCGGTTCATGCATTAGCTGCTGACGTTCCAGTTGAGAGGGTCAAACAAACAGACAAAAAACAAAAACCTATGCATGACACTGCTCCCTAAAGTAGCCTCCCGGATACAGTCGTACAGCACTCTTCGGGATGAGCAGTAACTGTATCCTGGACACTTGGCAGGTCTAGCCACATACAACATAGACCATTCTAGCCTTGTACCTTAAAACATGCATTTTAGAATGTGATCTAGAGAATCTGAGTTCAAATACACAAGCGTCAGAGTGCTTTAGAAAGGACTCATTGGGGTCTGGTGTAAGGACCGAGGCCAAAGCATTAACCAAAATGCTGGCTTCTAAGCCATTGCTCCCGTTTTAAGGATCAGCTTGTTTTTATGTATTTATTCGCATTGCTGCTCTCCAGTTTCTGCTCAGGACACATTCAGTATCATATTTTTCTTTGAAAAAGATAGGTCATTCGTCTAAGACCAGAGGAGAGCCATAGAGCTCAGGGTGGTCACAAAAATTATTACTGAAGTACAACAGTCAAGGTATTAATGCCATGCGTATTGTTACTAGAAGAAAAAAACAGATGCCATGACCCAGGGTCATCATGGCAATCCTCATTGACTTATTAATTTATTGTTACTTCAAAGATGTTTTTCTTGACTCAGTCAACGCAGCCTTGTGAATACCGATACTTTGTTTCTCACACATTTATCTGCTCATGCAATGGTTTCTACCAATGATGCTGGGCATTTTCAAGGTTCAGTGTAGAGATGTATATGGGTAGGCTGTTCCTCTATGACTTTCTGCTGGGATAATGGAGCTTCCAGGAGCACAGGGCAGCGTAAGTGGGAAGCCCACCCATTTCCTTACAAAACAATTTTCTACCTCTGTTCTCCAGTTTAAATAGCCTTAACTATACTTACCTTTTTTTCCTAAGACTTATCCAATCCCTATTCATTTTGACTAATCTCCTTGGGATTCCTGCACCAGGTATATAATCATTCTCTTAAGGCTTCAAGAATCTCCCAAGTTTCAATCCGTTGGTGGCAGATCTGGGTAATCAATTAAGAAATCTTTTTATACTTTCTGGAAACACTGTATCTTGTTTTATGATCCCCATTTTCTCAGAGTCTGGCTAACTTAGGAAGTGGGTAAAAGAAAACATTTACTAAATCTCAGCTGAGAACAACATGAAGCTCATCCTCCTGGGGAAAGTAAAAAAATACCAAAAATAATAGAAAAGACAGTTGAATCACTTTCATTTATTCCCTCCCAACAAAGTCTAGAGCAAGAGTAGATTCTCTAGCTCCCAGGCAGTGAGGTGTAGTTCTCTTTGCCATTTTTGTCATGAACCTTTGATGCTTCACAGGCCAGGGAGGAAGTTAGAACCTGAAATCTGCAGAATCCAGGCCTTTAGAAAGCAGTGGAATCCTCACAGGTGAGAAGTCAGGAGTCAGAATGAAGGGTAGCAGTTACAATAAGACAGAGGCTCAGCAGCTAGGAAAAATTTCCAGAGTCCCAGGTTTTAAGATCAGAAACCTGTTGACATCTAGAAACTCCATTCATGATGCACGGGCAACAAGGTTTGCAACTCTGCCTCTGGTGCAGAGCCTTTGTATGGTTTTTCCTGGGGCAGGAGTCATTCTGGTTGTTTAACCTGCCAAGGACAAGGGCTGAAAATAAGGGCTGCTGATGATGGGGGTACAAGGGAATATTTATATGGCTCTACTGGGCAAGTATATTTGTGATGATATCCATTACCTAATATAGACCCTCTTCTTGTTATTTGTTCATTTATCCTCTGGCTTTATTGAGGTATAGTTGACAAAATGGTGTATATTTAGGTTGTACAATGTCATGATTATGTGTATATGTGTGTGTGTGTATATATATATATATATAATTATGAATGCTCAGAATACATTACTGCAGGATTTCCAACTTTCAGTGATCTTTAAAGCCATCTGGAAACTTTGGCTATAAGTCATATCTAATCTTAAAGCACATCATCCATATCAACATGTTAAGTTCTGCTGTTGGGTTTCTTCAGCTCCTTCTGAGCTTCAAGGTACAGGATATTTCCAATACTGTATCTGTTAGGTGAGCCGACGCTGGTTGTGAAACAATTCACAGAAAAATTAACAAGGGAAGAAAGGAAAGTTTTTATTCACTTTCTGAGGGAGGAAAAGGGCCAGATGCATAGAGTGGCATCGGCACCAAAGGGGGTGGGGGTTTAAGTCTTTTACTGGCCTTCAAAGGGCAAGGTGCTGGAAAAGGGGGTGGGTTTATGTCTATTCTGGTCCACAGCAGTACCCGGGCTGGCTGTGTCTCTATAGGATGTGGTTTTTCGGAGAATAGACTTGCAGTCTTCGGGAACTTTCCAGTTCTTGGGTGTCTGAAAGAGACAATAGTGGCCCTTGACAGGCACTACTGTATTGTGAACAATGTTAGATGGGTTTACAGTATCATTATCTTAAAAAAGGCTATTTCTTCTCTAGAGCTTTACCTGGTAATGACCAGGATCGTAATAACCATTCCTATCTAGAAGAGAGAATCTAGAGAGGAAGAGGGTGAGACAGAGCTCAAAAACAAGAAGTGGCTGGTGTTGGAGATAGAGTTTTAACAATATGAAAGCAGAGAAAAATTAAAAGAGACAATAAAACATGCATGTACCTATGCAAACATACATTGGGTGTTTTCAGTGAAAATAAGAGCACCACAGAGAGATTCCTGGGCACCTCCATCCAGGCTGATGGAGGATGAGAGCCTGAGGAGACAGCTTGGACTGCTGTAACAAAGTACCACAGACTGAGTGGCTTAAAAACAACAAAAAGTTCTTTCTCACAGTCCCGGAGGCTGGAAGCCCAAGATCAGGGTACCAGCGTGGACGAGCTCTGATGAGAACCCTATCCAGGGTGGAAGCTGTCTCCTTCTCATTGCTTCTTCACAGGGCAGAGAGAGAGAGGAAGCAAGCTCTCTCATGACACTTATAAGGGCACTAATACCATTCAAGAGGGCTCCACCTTCCTGACCTCATCTAATCCTAATTACCTCCCAAAGGCCCCAACATCATCACACTGTGGGTAGAGTTTCAAATTACAAATTTGGGGGAGTGCACAAACATTCAGTCCATAACAGTAACTATAAGCTCTACTATTTCATAATTAACTCCAATTTCAAGCAGGTTAAAAAATGGACATTAGGGAAAGCAAGATAATAAATGTATTACAATGTGCAGCCCTGTTGTCAAGAGGATAACTGTTTAGACTAAGCTTGTCAGAGATCAGAGCCTGATTTCTTCATTAGGAACTGCAATACCAAGTTGCAGAGGGAGAGAAAAGGGAAAAGGGAAGAGGGTGAGCCTACAGTTGTCTCTACCGACTGTGACTGATTGCTAGGTCCATCCTTCAAGAAGCTGCATAGACTGTATCTGGTCAGTAGGTCTTGGGGAGAAAATGAGAATATGTATCCTCCATCTCCATCTCTCACCACTCAATGCTCCGCCCAGGGTGCATAAACCCTTCCACTCTTCAGGTTGTACTTATGTGGGCTCTCGGCAAGGTTTCCCTTGGATGGAAGGTGAGAGGCACATGGCATGGGAATGAGGGAAGGTGACATCAAGGTTGTGCAAAACAGTCCGAAACTGTGCAGAAAAGGATGATCCTCCATTTGATGGCTGGAAAAAGAGACAGATGAGGACGAGCTCTGAAGTGTTACTGAAGAGGTATCTGATTTAGTAACTAAACACAAAGAGCAGTGAGGCGTTTTTGAGGTCTTCTGCTTATTCATTCAGAAAGAGTTCTGGAGCACTTGATGTTCTTGACACTCTTCTAAGATCTTTGCACATATATTTCCATGGCCGTCTTGCAAGGCTGGCACTATTACACTGTCATTTTACAGACTAGGAAACTGGTACTTAAAGAGTTTTAGTACCTTGGTCAAAGTCTTATGCTAGTAAGGAGTATATCTGGGCTTTGAATCCAGCTCTGTCTAACTCCTAATCCCATTTTCATTACGTGGCATCAGCACCTCATACCAGACCAATGATATCAGAGTTTACTGGGAAGGGATCTATCTATTGGCACCTAAAAAAAATCCCCAACTAGTTCTGATGTGCATCTAGGCTTGGGAATAACTGCCCTATCTTAAAAAAAAAACCCAAAAAACAAAAAACCCTTAGAATAATTACCCACTGATTTCAAATATAAGTTGGCATTCACCTGCACTCTGCTTATTTTATTACTGTGAAGATTTGTTGTATTTCAGAGTTGATAGGATAAGGGCGTCTGTGTAGGTTAGAAACCTATACAATAGTCAATATGCAGGCAGAATATTTATTAACCCCCTAACATTCAACACTATGTTGCGATCACATCTTTAACTTTTGATAACAGTCTTTCGTTGTACTTTTCCTGCAGTGTAATCTCCTGAACTGTGTTGCTCCAACTTGGAATAAAAAAGAAATGCCTCTAGATTCTCCCTGGCAAAGATAAATCTTAGAAAATCAAATTCCAGCTAGAGAAATCTGGTTTGGATCAAAGTAACTAAATCATTAATCTGGATCTTTCCACCAAACTGGAGCCAACCCAAGTCCAAGCCATGATATATATGTAAGAGGCCAGATATTTAGAGGGAGATGAATTCTTCCTTATTGTTGATATGTTTGTGCTGACAGAGGGGACAGAGACCAATGATAGAAGACTGAAAGGCTATGTTTGGGTATTTTTAGCCTGATTAAAATAAGGAATAATTCAAAATGTATTTCAAACGTCTTTTCCCACAGAATTCTGCAAAACTTCCAGCCTGATTTCTGGATCTGAGAAGCTTGGCCAAACGGTCTGGATACTGATGAACCTCTCCCATTCGGACTGAGCCTCCTAGTCAGAGGTTACACCCCATCCGCCTAAACAACATTTTTTTGTGAAACACACACAGACCACAGATGGGACTTGTATTTGGTGTCTTGGATGGGAAACACCAGCAGTTCTCATGGGTTGATTGAAGACATTAAAAATCACACTGCAGTTGGCAAAGCGACTGTTTACCTTCTGAGCAACTCTCTCAGGTGACAGCAAACACAGGCAGGTTCTGAGTCACGGGACGAAGCGAATGTGCACCAAACGTGCACTCCCTGAAGGAAAAGCTTTTTTCCAGCCCCTTGAGGCTGCTGCATTTTCAGAAAGGTTGGCTTTCCTGACTCCCATAGCTGGGGTTGGATGGAGGGCAGAGGGAGGGAGGGAAGCTGGCTGACAACTCAAATCCTGCAATTTCTCCACTGGATTCCTAAGAAAGCCTGGGCTGATGGGCAATCTGGGGGCTGATAAGACAGAAACACAATCGCTCTCCTGGGCCCTTGTATCTTGCGGGGTAACTTGGACACACAGCCACCCCATTTTGGCACCTCTGCTAGTCTGACTCATTTCCTCTACCCAGAGGAGAAACAAGGGCTCCTTGGACAAAGCCTTGACCTTCACAGCCAAAGAAGCCGGCAATTCTTCAGATTCTGAGAATTTTGGGGGACAAACCCCTCCAAACCTGTTCTCACATGAAGTTCTTTCACTATTAGCTCTGGGTCCAGTCTGAGTTTCATTTCAGTGTTTTGGCTAATTCAATGCCTTAGATGTAAAAAGGAGCTGACATAATTTGAGAATAAAAACAAACAAACAAATGCAACCCTCCACCAAGATCTCCTGCTCCTTCCTCTGCCCTATGACTGTATAGGCACAAACAGAGCCCAGGCGAGAGGCCAAGGTGGTCCACCCATGGCAGAACAGAGTCAAACCCATTTTATTCAATATTTATGAGCAGCCTTTGCTTGATAACATTGACACACTTGGCAAAACAGATAGAAAAGCTGAGCAGAATTCTGTAGAAAGAAACTGGACCTACCCAATCCCTTACTTCAGCTAGGAGATGTTCTTCCTCTGAGTCACCCAACTGCCCAGTTACTGGAAGGCCCCAGTGGTCACCCCTGGCACACAGGGAACTCTGAACCAGTAACACTTCTCTGGCTATGAATTCATATATTGGGCTTAATTGTGACGAAATTGATCCCAAGTGCCTCTTTTAATGGCTTTTCCTCCTTTCTAAATGCACACTCCACCCTGTAAACTTGCACACCAGTCACCCACACGTAATGCTCTCTCTTCCTTTAAGAACTGGCAATACATCATTTTTACTTGAGTCAGAGTGGAAGACAACCCTTGGGGACAGGAAATCCAACCAGAGATTGCCGCTGGGGTGGCTGAATTGTAACTCAACGGACACATTTGGGATAACCAGGCATTCTATCTGCCACACTTTGGGGAGAATTAAGCATGAAGATTCAGGAGGCAGATCTCAACGTTCAAATCCCAGCTTCACTATTTTATGTCCAGGGGGCAAATTACTTAACCTCTCAAAACCTTAGTTACTTCATTTTAAAAATAATTGTAAAATCGTCCCTGCTGTGAGGATTAGGTGAGATCAAGTCTGTCGGGCTCTTAGCATCCTGTGTGTGGCAAGGGGTAAGTATGGCTCAATAAATAGGAGCTAGGAGTATCATTTTATTATCATTATATGTCTTTAATCTTGACGGGATGCTACACAACTCAGTAGCATTTCCTGGATTCAACCAGATTTTAAAAAGGAAACTTCTCAATAATTCTCCTTACGACATTTAAGGTTGCTTCTCTGAGGTTTTAGGAAGATCTCCCAGTTTTCCTAACATAAAGGAGATCCTTTTCAGACTCCCTCTGACACCAGTGTAGTTAGAGGGTAGAAACTGCGGTTCTTTATTACCTTATGATCCCAGAATCGCCTGGGTAGTGTCGCGGGTCCGAGCTGAGATGAAGGAGCAAGTGTAGCCTCTCCACACCCTCCAATTCTTGTGTTTCTGGGCTTTTTTTGCCCTGCTGAGGGTTCCTCCCTGGCTGCAAAGTAGTGCCGGATGATGACAACATCATCAGCTACATTAACTTGCTTCCATCCCAAGGTTGCCTGATGGGGATTGTGAATGTCAGGACTCTGGGTTTCACGGTTAATGGATCTAGCTAAGTAGATGGAGTGAGTGAGCTTAATTGATTTTGCCCAAGTTATGGGGCGTGGGGCAGGGGCAAGAATGGGTTCTAGAGAGGAGTAAGCTTAAAGTTATCAAAAAGAGTGAGGGGGGGCTTCTCTGGTGGCGCAGTGGTTGAGAGTCTGCCTGCCAATGCAGGGGACACGGGTTCGAGCCCTGGTCTGGGAGGATCCCCCATGCCGCGGAGCTACTAGGCCCGTGAGCCACAATTGCTGAGCCTGCGCGTCTGGAGCCTGTGCTCTGCAATAAGAGAGGCTGCGATAGTGAGAGGCCCGCGCACCGCGATGAAGAGTGGCCCCCGCTTGCCGCAGCTAGAGAAAGCCCTCGCACAGAAGCGAAGACCCAACACAGCCAAAAAAATACAAAATTTTTTAAAAAATTTTAAAAAAAATGAGATGAGGCAACCTATTTTATAGAGAATGGATACACAGCAAGGTCCTACTGTAAAGCACAGGGAATTCTATTCAATATCCTGTGATAACCCATAATGAAAAAGAACATGCAAAAGAAAGTATACATATGTATAACTGAATCACTTTGCTGTACGGTAGAAATTAACACAACACTGCAAATCAACAGTACTTCAATGAAATAAGTTTTTTTAAAAAAGAGATGAGAAATCTAAAGATTTTCATTATTCACTAAAGAAGACCTCAGCGAGGACACCCTCTAAGAAAACAACGAAACAAGATTAGAGGAAGGCCAAGAGATGGCTCTTACCAAAGATAAATGAGCGGAGACATATTGGGTTTGAAACGTTTGGGTCTTTCTTGGCAAGAGACACGCTCCCATCTTGCTATTGTCTCCTTCCCCTTTCAGCTCTCATTTTTCAAAGACAGAGATCATCCCCAGACCTGATTTGAATCTGATTTGCCAGGATGTGCCCTGAAAACATTTTGTCCCTTTCCATTTTTTCCCTTCTCTTTAATTTTTTAAAATCACAGATATGTAATAGAATCTTCATTCCTGAAAGTGATTTATTTGTACTGACATCATCAAAATGTCACGACATGAATTCGACTTTGTGTTCAGGATGATTAATAATGCATATTTCTTATCCTTAAAAACAGGAAATCATGTTTCTCCTTTAGAAATGGACCTCAACCCTAAAAGAGTTGGACTCTGTTTGAAATTCCCAGCATATGATTCTGAGGATCATCTGAAAGAGTCTGTTCTTTTTTTTTTTTTTCACCAAAACATTCCCATAGTAAACACATTAAAAGCAGAAATGCCCGGTAAATAGGACAAAAAACCTGAAAATTTGACTCACGTTCTAACTGTTTCAGTGTATCCAGAAAACATCTGGACCAAAGCTTTTATTTTTTTCCTCTTTAGAAAAAAACAAAAAACAAAAAAACAACCCACTCATTCGTTTATGTCTTTACATCTTAAACAAAATGAATTAATGGCTTTTAAACCCTTTGCACTAAAAAAGGAAAGTGCTCCAGCTTGACAACTTAAATGATAAGTTGCAGCCCAATGTGTTTTGAAATAGACCAAACATAAATCCATCTTCAATAGGGAGTTTTAATTGGAAGCCACACTGACCCCTCACTTCAGCGGTGCTGCCACACATCTTGTGATAATGAAGACGGACAAATTGTCATAGCTGCATGTGGCCCTACAGGATCTCCCCTGACCTCCTTAGCCACACTGAGGAACATCAGGAAGGAGATACACATTCCCAGGTGCAGGGAAACTACAGAGGTCCAGTGCGAGCTGCTGCACCAGGGCTCCCTCCATGGGGCGGGGTGGGGGGGGCAGCCTCTCAACAATGGGAAGAGGAAGGGGCAAAACCCATCTGAACAGTGGGAAGCCCAGGAAAAAGCCTCAGAAATTCAAACAAAGGAGGAGGAAGGAAAGAAAAAAAAAGTCTTTTCTCCTGGAGAATTCCCTTTTTTGCAGCTTGCTTAGGGATTAAGTTATAGAATCTTCTTGAGCTTCTAAGATTGGTATAGGAGGGGTTGCAAATCTCATCCAGAGCCCTGATGATGTTTTTTTCTGAAGAAAGTAAACCAGAAAACGAGTTTCTACTTTAAAGTGTGCTGTTGAACAGAGATCGTGAGATTGAGACCATTCCAGGAGAGGAAGTTTTAAGGCCAAAATTAAAATAGCACATTTGTTCCTTGCAATTTGACTTCAGAATCCCCCAAGGCTCCTTCCTTGGGAAGCCTTATTTTCATTTGAGAGATGTTGTGCACCATATGGATTTTCTTTCTTTTTTTTTTTTTTGGTTTACATACGGCATTTGCCAAGAATGTCTTATGCTTATGCGACACAGCACCTCATTTTCCATGGGGGTCCCAAGAGAGACAGATACCTTCAAAGCTCTATTTGCTTGGTAACTGTAAACATGCAGAATAAAACAACACCATTTAGCAAATAAAATGATACTCCTAACTTTTAAGCTGTGCGAATCATAATTACAGCAATCTCAATAATTATTAGCCCTTAATGTTCAAAGAACACCAACTTTCATTTACAAGTGAACTAAAATTGGAATCCAGCCTTGGCGTTAGCCTATTAAGAGTCAGAGCCTCAACAGAAGGCATATACATGCTTGAACATTTTAACTTAATTTCCAGGTGAATTCAATCAATGTGTCAGTTCCCACTGAACTTACAAGTTGATTGACTAAATTGATTGGGCAAGTTGACTTGTTGTATGGTCACCTTGTAGACTTAGCCTCTGTGCAGATCTGGAAGTGAGGCGTTAGCTATGGGAAGATGGAACATGAAACAGAAGACAATCTAAAGTAGCTGAGTGTTCAAAAGTACCTCCATGAACAATAAAGAAATTCAGCAAACACTAAGCATTGGTGAAATACCTGCTAGAACCACATGCTACCCATTTTAGAAATATTTCCAGCATAGAGATGTGAGTATCTTATCAGCATACTCTCGGATAATC
Source organism: Balaenoptera borealis (assembly GCF_965194805.1). Classification (NCBI taxonomy): domain Eukaryota; kingdom Metazoa; phylum Chordata; class Mammalia; order Artiodactyla; family Balaenopteridae; genus Balaenoptera; species Balaenoptera borealis. The sequence continues at coordinate 167,904,555 of NC_138866.1, read as the reverse complement.
TTTATGGTTATATATATACATATATATATCTATCTTCAAAAGCGTGTGAAAGTAATATACAAATTTCACTTCATATCCAGCTAAAAGCTTATGATCCATGATAAAAACAGGAAACACAATTCTGACAGAGAAAAATAAATAAATATCTTACAGTTTTGCATATCAATTATACTTTAATAAAACTGAAATTTAAAAAATATAGTAGTTGGGTGTTGTGTTATTCTCTGTAATTCTTCATATTTGTTGCTGGTATATTTGGCAGTTCTCGACGGAATGTAATTCACTAAAGTGGACTTAAAATGGAGTTGTGGAAGTGTTGAGTTTAAGAGGAACACATTCAATCCTCCCCAACAAGTTCCTCTAGACTTCTTTGTCGCTGGCAGTCTTGGAATAACAGACTGTCTCATGATCTTTCAGCATCTTCTCTTTGGCACTCAAACTGACTGGGTATTGCAGTTTGAATCTGGAAGACTCTTAGTTGTGTGGATCTTGGTTAAAGAAGAAACTGTCTTCTCTTCACTTACTAAATAGTCTTCAAGTTGAGAACAATTACTCTCGCTGTCTGACTTCATCTGCTGAATCATTAAAATCTCATCCAGCTAAACGTGCTCGGAATGACAGAACACGGAGGGAGCCCGTACAGGGGCCCTGGCCCTCTGAAGATCTGGTATTTTGTTTGTTTGCTTTTGTAATTTGTAATTAGAGTACTCGAATCTATGTTTCCTGAGGAATACTCCAGGAAATATCAAATATACATATATACGTGCATACACATATATATATATACATATATATACACACACAACCTTTAAAAAATTATCTATATAAATAGAAAGTACACAGTGTCTTATAACACAATCATATTCACAGCACGTTATTAAAACACTCAGAAACCTACTGTATTCGGCACAATAACTCAAAGAAATAATGGGAACAGGATGGGGGGCCGGGGGCGGGGAGTGACAACAGCCAAACAGAACATACAAGTGTGAAAAGTCTTGTGGCAAACTGTCTCCCCAGTATTCTACAGGAAGTGTCTTGGGCCATTCAGTTCCTGTGTCTAATTTGTTGGCTTTTGTAACTACTAGTTTGATGGAAGCTCTGGAATGGTGGCAAAGTAGATGGATATCTAGCAAAAATAGTGGCACAAACCCAAAAAGTTAATACACACCTGGTTTAGTTCACTTACTGTGTGCCAGACCCCAGAGCAAGTGCTTTATGTGTTCGACCTTATGATTTTCCATAGAGCATGGATTTTGGGGTCAGACAGAACTCACATCCATATCTTAGCTGTGGCATTGAACTAGCAGCGTGAACATGGAAAAGTTAGTTCAGTCTCTCCAAACCGTTGTTTGTTCACCTGTAATCAGGTACAGAACGTTGACCATTTCTGAAGAAAGCTTTATAAATGCGCATTTGTGTGTGCTGAATTTCTATGGATCACATTTTACTACATGTGAGGGCTGTGTGCCTTAGATTTCACAATCATCTTTCTATCCCCCAAATACCCCAGTTTCTTTGGTTTGCTCATGGAATTCATTTCGGAGGCATCAAATTATCTTCACTGTTCTTCTGAATTATGTCCAAATTCTCCATAATTCATTTTAGTTCCGTTCCAAGAGAAATACAGCTCCCTAACCCAGGCCTGTCTGAAGTTGAATTAAAGGGAGGGATGGGCGTGGGTTTCTTGTGTGCAGCGCCATCAGCACTCTAACGCCCAGTACACCCCCGGGAAAGAGTTGCCCTCTGTTTCAAATGGAGGAGCTGAGACACAGAGAAAAGAAACACCTCGCCCTCACATCACGTGGACCCAGCAGCAATTTGGCCTTCCTCCGACCTAATGTTCATTGAACACCAACGCTCTGTCTCTGCTTGCTCTCTTGACAAAATGACAGCACCACGCTCTTTGTAACATTAGACTAAGATGCTGGCTTTTTGTTTTATAAATACGTCAATAGTGTTTGAATTTTTGCGTCACTAAGGGTAGATCGGCCTGGGGCAGCGTGCTGGAAGTGTCATGATTAGAACCACATTGAAGTAGAAATAAAGTACACGTGGTATTTTGCAAACAAAACTACTCATTTCAAGTTTTTTGGCAAGGACTGGTTTCTGATTCCTTGGAGACTTTATTTTTTTAAGATTTATTTATTATTTATTTATTTTATTTATTTTTTGGCTCCGTCAGGTATCAGTTGTGGCACGTGGGACCTTCTTTGAGGCATGTGGAATCTTTCGTTGTGGTGTGCAGGCTTCTCTCTAGTTGTGGCGTGTGGATTTTTTTTTTCTCTTCTCTAGTTGTGGTGCACAGGCTCCAGGGCACGTGGGCTCCAGGGCATGTGGGCTCTGTAGTTGTGGCTCGTGGGCTCTAGTTGAGGCACGCAAGCTCAGTAGTTGTGGAGTGCTGGCTAAGTTGCCCCACGGCATGTGGGATCTTAGTTCCCTGACCAGGGATTGAACCCATGTCCCCTGCATTGTAAGGCAGATTCTTTACCACTGGACCACCAGGGAAGTCCCTCCTTGAAGACTTTTAAACCAATATCATCAGAACAACTTAAAACAGAATAAAAGAAAATAAATTCCTTAGTCATGTTATATTGGGGACCATTTAGGTGGAGTAAAGAAGGACAAATGTGAGTAAGGTAAAGGATTCTGGAAGCATCTGAATGCAATTCCTTAATGACATCTCGTGTCTATCTTTCATGTTCCAGTTTTGTATGTGTTGGCATGTAACATCCTCTAATGAGATAATTTACCTAGTAAAACCCTATGCTCAAGTTAGAGTTTGTTTTTAAATGAGGAAGATGAAAATAAAAGGTATCTCACTGCATCCGCACCTAAGACATCAGCAGAAGCCTGCTTTTACAAGTATCGTACATATGAAAAAACACTCCAGAGGATGATGGTTTTATTGAGACACCAGAAGAAAGTTCCACATTGTGACCAGATTTCTTCTGTGTCTCCAGCAAATATTGTTCGGTATCTTCCGGGTGGTTACTCCAGTTACAGATTTACCTTCTGCCTTTGGAAATCTGGCTTTTCCCCTCTTTTGGTGGCATTACTTCCCTAAAGGCTGTGCCCACACCGTAATCTCCCCACGAGAGTGAAAGCAGCAGTTTCTTGTCTTAGAAGAAGCATTTTTAAGGTTTCATCAAATCTGTCAAAGATAAATCCCTGGAGGTAAAGTCTTTCCTCCACAAACAAGCTAATACCTACCCATCTCTGATCCCTCCAACTTCCCTTGGAGATAAGAGAATGTAGTTCCTTGAGAAGCAGGCTTGTCCTCAGAGGAGCCCAGAGTGCTTCAGGGGTCAAGTCAAAAGGCTGAGAGTTCAGCCTCCAGCTCCTCTGAGCACTTTGCCCTCATGTCAAGCTTCTCAGTGATGGTGACAGTTAACAGCCGGGTTCTTGGTGACGTGGAAACTTGATCACCACATCAGCACACAGGCCATCAAAAATGTGACCCTGAGGTGAAGCCTCCAATTCATGTTACCTCTCCCCTCAGCGAGGCCACTACCCTCCCAGCACTGCTTTTCAATTTATATTGATATTCTTCTTCCCTCCTCTCCTGTTCCTTCACACGAGGCAGTTGACAATGGTAATAAATGTGGCCGCACTCAAGGATGGGGCTGTGACAGGCTCAATAAGAAGTGGACTGATTTGTTGCTCTGGGGTTGAAAGCTCAGACTTTCATGAAACAAAAATATTATATTCAGGGTAATGATTTATGGCCTCAACTCCTGTTTGATTGCAGGCCATAAATACTAGCAAACGGTACTTACAGCATCTCTAGAGGACATTAAGAACATACTCAAGTTTATTTTATACAGCAATTACTGATTCAGTATAAGCATGGACATTATTTGAAAGACATGATTTTTCCCCAATACCCCTTTGGAGATGATAGGGTTCAACAATGATTTTCACACACTCCAACCTTATCCGTGTGCCTCTAAAGGGCTCAGAGAAATCCAATGACAGGTCAACTGGTGACGCAAAAGCTGATGCCCATCAACTCTGTGACAAGGATGTCATTTTTTTTTTTTTTTTTACCCTGTAATAACCAAGACCCCAGCCTCGAATGCACGGTCTATTACTAGCATCATCCCATTAAAATTTAGAAGCTACCAAGTCCGTCACCTCAGTATAAACTTGCTGACTGGGCTCCCAACTTGAACCTTGATGGAACCGCTTTGATTTCCTTGTACCTAATTTCTTCGGTGGTGAAGCAAGAACCATCTGTTTCAATGGATAGTTTGGCCCTTGATCACACCATTTCTACCTGCTGGCCTTTTGGGGTGTCATCTTGTAACTACTCTCATCCCAGAGTGGGTCCTGATTTCTCGTGCCCTTTTGACCACCCCCAAGTCTTGGAGCACGCAAATGAGGCCCCATTAGCCATTTATAACTGAAGCCCATACCGGCCAGAATGGAGAGGAATGCCTCGTGTAATGTTTCATTTATACTACAGAAACATTTCAATCCCAGGAGGAATTTACTTATACTCTCTATAGCCAGTGCTCAGTGAATTAATTTATTTAAAGCAGTGAATTATATTTTTCTATGGTACAGATTTGATCCCTACTTGGAAAAGAAAAAGACCTTTCTAAAAGCTTCTATTGAGTTGTAGAAGGTGGATCCCAAAGATGCTCCTTGAAGTGCAATTGAAGGAAAGTCTCCAGCAGATAAGGGTATGGCGTAGGAGCTGCTTTACATTTATTATTACAGTAGCTAGCCACTTTCCCTTCCCTATCTTGTTTGAGAGCCTTCCCAGAAGATAGAAACCAATTAACTCTTTATTTCGGCACAGATCATCCTAGGTGTTCTTTTAATGGGTGATATTCTTGCTAAATTATGGATGAGCTTGATAGTAAGACAAATGCCATTATCTGAGTTATTTATTCATGCGACGTCGTCTGTAACATACCCACACTAGTTTTTCTCAAACTTCAGTATTGATCAATTGCTTTAATCAGTTGTCCAGAGGGATGCTAAAAGACTCAGCGATCACAGCTTGAGTACCAACATCTCTCTCTGGGTCTCTGCCAGACTAAGAGTGAAAACTGTGGCTATTTTCAAACTCTTGGTAACAAGAACACTGAGTAGAAGCGGTTGGATGGCTCTATACACTCACATGAGTGAATGTACATCCTCCCTCCAACGCCACACAAGGAAGGCGTCACTTTGACAATCCCGTCATATTTTTGTTCACACATTTTGTTCAACTGTGATGTTAGTTGGAATGACTACAGGCATCCAGCTCTGCCCTCTCTCTTTTTTTTTTTTAAATTAAGCTGCATTTTTTTTGTTTTGTTTTTTTAAATTTATTTATTTCTGGCTGTGTTGGGTCTTCGTTTCTGTGCGAGGGCTTTCTCTAGTTGCGGCAAGCGGGGACCACTCTTCATCGCGATGTGCGGGCCTCTCACTATCGCGGCCTCTCTTGTTGCGGAGCACAGGCTCCAGACGCGCAGGCTCAGTAATTGTGGCTCACGGGCCTAGTCGCTCCGCGGCATGTGGGATCTTCCCAGACCAGGGCTCGAACCCGTGTCCCCTGCATTAGCAGGCAGATTCTCAACCACTGCGCCACCAGGGAAGCCCTCGGCCCTCTCTTAATGATACCCACACATCTTTTCTGCCTTTGCTTTCAAACCAAGGCACAAACTCTGCTGGCTCCCCTGAAACACACGGCCAAGGCCTCAGTAGACAGTCAGCATTCTGTCCAGAGGCAGTTAAAGATGATATAGTTGGGGCTCTATTTTTATTTATACTGTGTAATGAGGCTCCAAATTTAAAAAGTTATATCCTAATCTCCATTAATATAAGGAGTTGCAGTCTTGTGAGTGCAGTGGTCCATATTAGGCGACAAATTGATCATTTTTACACTTTCTTTCAGTGCCAAGATTCAGCATTTCCCAAGGACAAGCGCTGATGCAAATAGCAGGAGAGCTACCCCCTCCCTCCTTGTGCTACTGTGGAAGTGGGTTTCATTTGAGCAATAAGACCTGACAGATTGTGCATTTGTGGGCAATTTTGACACACCTTGGGTGGTATTAGAAAGCATACAGTCAAAGACGGGGGCTTGAACTTCCTAAGATGTGCAATCATGACCCTGAAATGCACAGTTGGGCTCCTTTTTACAATTGTGAGACGGAATACATTAAAATAATGAAAATAAGGAACAAAGACATAAGTGGAAATTGGTAGATTGGGGGTATGAAATCAATGTCAAACCATCATAAGTCTTTGTATTTGGATTTCTAAAGGCATTTCCAAATGGTCATCCCTTCACAAATCTTCACCGCTTTCTCGTGCACAATGAGACCGACTGTCTACGAAGAGCTTCTGACCTGTTTCTCTACATTTCTTAATGAAGTTGGTAAGACCTGGAAAGGTTTTTTTTGAGAAGAGGACTTTGCCAAGTGGGGTCTGCATTAGTTTTTAGACTTAGGCCAGAGGTCTGAATGGGACAGAGGCACTTGGGGAGGACAGAACCCCTTTGGGTCAGTAAAGCACAACTGAGTAACTGCTGAGAAATTCAAGACAGTCTGTATAACAATGAGCTCTGTGGTAGGCTGAAAAGTAGCCCCCCCCAAAATATCTACGCCTTAATTCCTGAAACCTGCGAATGTTACCTTACATGGCAAAAAAAGAGTCTTTGCAGCTGTGATTAAGTTAGGGATCTTGAGATAGAGAAATTATTCTGGATTGTCCGGTGGGCCCTAGATGCACTCACGTTTCCTTATAAGAGGGAGGGTCTACACACACACACACACACACACACACACACACACACACACACACACACACACACACAGGAGGCGATGTTACCACACGGCAGAGATTGCCGTGATGCAACCACAAGCAGCCCAGGGGTGCCCGACGCCTCTAAAAGCTGGAGGAACAAGGAAGCAATTCACCCCCAGAGCCTCAGGAAGGAGCTGAATTTCGACCCAGTGATAGTGACTTTGAACTTGTGGCCTTCAAGACCGTGAGAGAATACTTTTCTGTTGTTTTATGCCTCCCATTTTGTGGTAACTTGTTACAGCGGCCTCAGGAGATGGATCCAAGTCGCAGTGGGTTTGGGGCTTCTGGTCTTTGAGTCCTCTGTCCCCCCCCCCCCCATGTCCCATGCCTATTCTTCAAGGTTACATTATGGAGTTATTTCTAGATAATACTCTATTTTCAAAGAACTCAAAAGACTAAAATGTCTTGATTCCCACTCAGCTGCTGTCTTCCTGCTACAGTTTTCTGAGGGAATCTCAGAGCCAGGTTCAAAGCCTCCCAAATACTCCTTTTATAAGCCCAAGCCTCTCCTCACCCTGTTACCCCGACCCACACGGCCACAGTTCTCCTTCCCTTTCCAGACCCGAGGGTCTTCCTTGAGGTTCCTACCCAGGAGCCTCCTCCCCCTTCAAATAACCTGTATCTATTTTAACCCTTCTGTGCCATTTGCCCCAGAGATATCCGGTTCTGTAGCCATCTCCCTGTGAGGGCATAACCCCATGGAGGAAGAAAGAGCCTCTGTAGCCTCCGAGGGGCCTGGACCAGCTTCACACCCTGAGGGACAGGACTTCTCTGAATACATTTTCCTTGACTGTAGAGCATGAGAACCGTGCAGAGGCAGGTGGGCAGGCCGTGTGTCCCCCCAGGCCTGGAGTCTGGAGCATCTTACATGATGAGGAAGGGAGAGCTCGGGCAGCTCTACAGGTCAAAACTTAAGACATCGGCCCCAGTACTTTCAAGGTGCCAAGTAGGAGATGCTAAGGGTCAAGACCATGGGGAAGGTGAAGGATTGCAGGGAGGTGGGGCTATACTAAGAGGGTTCTGACCTGTGTGTGCAGAGCTGGGGAGCCCACAGTTTGTGCCACTGGAACAGGCCACCTAGAGAAATGAGGTCCGCAAGGCCATGAACGAATAGACATCGGTGAACACATGCACTGTTGCATGGATGGGGGTAGCGCACACTTGGCCACCTCTGTACACCTGCGTCACATCTACCCAGGAGAGTCACAGCCACCAGGTACACAGCCCGTTAGCTTTCCACTTACTTAGAGGTCAGGGGCCGAGGCAGGACTGTGCTGTCCTGGGGACTGTCTGCAGGGCCCTCAGTCCCGCCCAGGCAATTCCGTAGACAAATCACTTGTTTATTTCACTCACAACCGTTACGTATTGTCACAACAATTCAATACAGGCTAATTTCATAAACTGTCCTCCCAGAGTAATCAGGGATGACAGTTCACGGACTCCTGCAGCCGCCTGCACTCTGAATTCCCACAGAATTAATCCGGCTCATCTCAGAGCACTCCTGTATGTGTCAGTTATAAGAAAGAATTATCCTTCTCCCTCCTCTATCTGGCACGCGTTCCAAGACCCTGAAGAGCCCGTTGGATTTTTGGGTAACAGAAATCTGATTCCCATTGGATGGAAAAAAAGAGTCGGCTGGACTTGCTACCCTCAGAGCTGGCACTCCGACTTGGCTGTTGGGAGGCACTGCCCCTAGTCAGGACTCAACAAACTATTGAAGATCTAGGAAAAATCTCTTTCTCCCAGGAACGCTTCCCCTGAAGGTGTTTGTTTCACATACAATTTAGTAGTCTCCTGGGGGCCGAAAGGAAAAAAGAGATTTTTATGTATTTGTTTATTTTTTTAAGCCTATGATGAAAGAAAATCCACAAATAACTGGGGTATCAATTGAAATTTTTTTTTTAGGTATAAATCTCTCCTTCACATGTAGGTAACAACTGGGGCAGTTCTAGAATAAAACTATTAAAAAAAAAAAGAAAACTATTGATAAATAATAACATTCATGATGATTATAATATCTGATAATTATTGAGGCTTGGCTCTGTGTCAAAGATTCAGACGCTCTTGCTTCATTCTTGCAACAGGCATGTAAGATTGGTATTGATGCTAGTGTTCATCCCAGGTTTACAGATGAAGAAACTGAGGTCAGGGAGGTTAAGACACTTGCCAAGGTCACACACAGCTAAGTAGTGGTGGAGCTGGGGCCGGAGCCCAGCAGTCTGTCTCAGAGCACATACTTGTTGGGATACACAGGGTAGAAAGCTCTATACTTTTGTAGCAGGTATAAATCTTAGTTTATACAGTCCGGTGGTTTCCCATCCATCAATCACCTTCACATCATCTCTAAGTCATTTTCCCCCTGGGCTGGAGGAAAAAAAGGCTGAGCCACTGCTGGGGCTTCCTCATCACCACCTTCAGCGTGTCTGAACAGGGTCTGGGGATCTGATGATGAGACCTCGGGTGGCCAAGGTTCCTCCGTCTGCCTGGTGGCACATGGTCCCAGGGCACGGGGATGAGCTCTGCTCGGCAGCTTCTATGCGAAGCTTGGGGCCGCGAGTCTTGGGGGCATCACCTGCCCATCTCCCCTGAGGCCCCGTGTCAGCCTCAAGATGGTGCCCAGAGCAGGGAGCAACCCCTCACCTGCCTGAACTGGGGAGATCTGGGTTGCTCAGAGGGAAATCACCTCCCTCCTTCCCTCCTCCCCCCCTGCCTTATCTCCCCGGAAGATGCATATAGACACTCTCTCCTGAGTCACTGCACTTCTCAATGGCTGTAGAATTTTGACAATTTTTGCTTTCTTCCCTGCTGCAAATCCCCAGCAGGCACTGATCTTGATATCTGCTCAAACTGGTGAAGAAGGTAAGGGCAGAATACAGAGTGAAAACTTCAGCAAATATTGCAAAATACACTCCTGCTGCATCTCCCCTCACTTACGTTCACACTTGTGCGTTGGCCTCACCGCTGGTCCTAGCTCTCACACGCACACAATCATTCCCATGTGGGCATAGTTTCCCATTCTTTTGATCTTTAATACCACTTTCTTCTCCTATCAGGTGAGGCTTATATTATCTAGGCTTTGTCTCTGACAATAAAGATGCTGTTATGAAAATACATTAAATGTTCCTTGATTAAAATTCCCAACAAGTTGTACATTAGAGCTGATGCCCTAGAGGTAGTGGTTGGTGCATAGGTGACCAACGTTTTCTATATGTCAATTCATACCCACAGTACTTCTTAAATGTCTTATAATTTGTATTTTAATTTATAATTATCTTGGAAGATCTGATTGTTTGGAACTCGCAATTAAACTATTCCAGTTATTCGAATCTTTAGAAAGATTATTATTAAAGATTATTCTAATCTATTAGAAGATTATTAATTATTTTAATTTATAATTATCTTGGAAGATCTGATTGTTTGGAATTCGCAATTAAACTATTCCAGTTATTCGAATCTTTAGAAAGATTATTAAAGGAATATTTAAGTGTCTCATTTTATGGAAATTAGGAACACTGGGCTATAATTAAATATAGTTATTCAGAAAGTTGGGGAGAAAATCTCTAGGGAAGATACAGTATTTACTGTCCATATTGGTTTCAATATTGCCATGTGTGGGGCTTTTTGAAAAATATATTGTTTCTATTTTATCTTGTGTTTCTCTACCAGGTGTAAAGCCCTAGGCTGTCAATGCATACAGGACATATGTGGGGACGCTTTCTGAGTAGACCTCATCTTCAGCGATCATTTTATTTCCACAGTTTAGTGCCTCCTTACGAGAATAGAGCACTCCATAATTTTTTCTGAAAATTCTATCAGTCTTGATCCAGTGTGCGGGGTGATAAATGACGGGAGGTTGGTCACAGAGGAGAAGGAAGGAATGAATCATGCTGTCTCCTAGTAACCAGTCAGTAAAGAGCTTCCAGCACGTATGTTAAACTGTTAAACCCCAAAGCACACTTACCTTTGGTATCATCTTTAGACAGGCAGTCCTAATCTATATCTGTGCTCTCAGCCTTCTTTCAAAACTTCCAAGAAAACAGAAAAAAATGGGATCCAGTATGCATATGCTTACCACCTCCTTCCAAACCCAAATGAAGCATACCTACCCAGAGAGTCCTTTCCCCAAGGGCAAGAGTTCCTTGCCCTTGATTTGCTTTTCTGTATGTTGCTTGTTATGTTGTTTTGAAGCAGTTTTTACTATGTATTCTTTTTTGTTTACAGGAACGTTCCTCTACGTACTGATACTTGGTGTCATAATTCAGAGCAAAGGTCGGAAAGGATCGGCAAAATTTCAGAATAGAAAGCTGCAGAAAAGTATCTCTCTTATGCATCCCACCAACTAAAGATTGAATCTTAAATTTATTAAGGTTATGGAAAACATCAGCTCTCCCTAAATGACAGGTAAGAAGGAGAAGAATTAAGCATATTAACCGTATTCTCACCGTTTCCTCCAATCTTTAAGGATGGGAGTTCTCAGGAAAACAAGAGGGTTAGTGCTGGAGCTTGGAACCCAGCGATATAAAGGGCTGCTGCAAAACATCTTAGAAGAACCTCTACCGTGTGGTTGCAAGTCTCTGAATAAAACCATCAGTTCCATAAAGGTAAGATTTATTCTGGTTCCTGTTTTCTTCAAAACTCTATGCAGAGTAAGTGTGCAGGCAATGTTTGCTGCACAAATATACTTCCACTTTAGGCAAAAAGAATAGGCAATCCTTAGAAAAAAAGGACTAACAAGAATGTTTGGGGTTATTCTTAGGGACTGTCTAAGGGTTATATAGAGGCAGCTCTGGGATTTTCCCAAGAAAGCTTTTGGCTTTTGGGAAAGTTGTCCCCAAAGTTAGGCTGTCTTGTAAATAAACTACAAGGATACACACATAGGGAATATAGCCGATACTTTATAATAACTATAAATGGAATACAACACTTAAAATTGTGAATCCCTATGTTGTACATCTGAAAATAAATATAAGTATTGTATGTATACAATATAAACATTGCACATCAACTATATCTCTCAACAAATAAATAAATAATGAAATAAATGGGAAAAGAAAGTTAGGCTCTCTTGGATAAACTGAACCTCAATCCTTCTTAAAGGCATCTCTTTACATTGAAAATGTAAGCTTCATTTATTAACGGGGAAGAGTCCTAAGGTGGCCGAGAACTTTGATGAAGGTCATACAGAAGGGTGAGTGGTGGCGCTGGAGGCTGATGTCAATGTCATTGTATTTCCTCCTCTAGATGTACCTATCTTATTCCAAGCTTCAGAAGGTAATGATAAGGTTGTTGGCTTCTAATTCTTATTACCGGTATAAGAAATTAAATCTAAACTAATAAGGATGCACTGTATAGCAAAGAGAACTCTACTCAATACTCTGTAATGGCCTATATGGGAAAAGAATCTAAAAAAGAGTGCATATATGTATATGCATAACAGATTCACTTTGCTGTACACCTGAAACTAACACAACATTGTAAATTAACTCTACCCCAATACAATTTTTTTAAAAAGAAATTCAATCTATATGGAAGAAAATGTTTTGCTTGGTCTAATTTGGTCTTTTTATTAATAAAGTAGCCACCTAGTTGAGCACTTATTTCACATTTCAAACATAACATGAGTTTTTCATATATGATCTTTTTAATCCTCCCCAAAATTCCATAAGATGGGTCTTTTCTCTACATTCATCACCTGAGTCTTGGAGAGGCAAAGCAATTCACCTAGTGTCACGAAACTAAGATACAGAGCTGAGATTTGAACCCAAGCTTTGCTGATCCTGGAGCTGGTCTTTTTAACCACTCCGCTACATAGTTTCCCTTCTGGAAGCCTCAAGCCTGAAACAGGTTGAAAAATAAATTTTAGTGTTTAGTAATCTAGTTAGAGAGTAGTTGTAGAATTATATGACAATCATAAAATTGTAGCTATGCTAGGAATATCAGAAAGCATTTAATCTTGTGGTTTTCAGACTAGTTTCCAGATTGCTCAGAGGTACTCAGAGCTGCCCAAGGGGAGGAAGGGGTGGAGGGGATGGGAAGGCCGAGGGCCAGAGCTCCAGATTTTCAATCCCCTTTTCCAAACACAAAAACTTCCCTCTCCTTTTTTACATTAGAGTTCTACAGAAGATTTCATTTAGGGGAAAATAAGAGATTTACCATTCTGAAAAAAATGAGTGACAATCGCTGAGCTAGTGATTGTGACAGTCTTTCATTTTATAGGTGAAAAGACAGAGAGCTAAACAGTCATTTAGCCAAAGCCACTCTGTTAAAATTATAGCATCTCTGAGACAGAAGCACCCTTGAGGGTCATCCAGTCCAAACTTCCGCCAGCATTGGCCTCCCCTAAACTATGTTCACCCACACTGGGCCCCAAGCCTCTGTTACTGAGAGCTCATGGTCTACAGAATCTCCCCATCTCTCCAGTCCTTAGAAAACATTTCCTTATAAGAAGCTAAAATCTGCCCTTCCATATCCCTAGGAGCCAAGTAGAAGAATTAAAGTCATTTTTCCACATGACAACACTTCAGGTATTTGAAGACACCTAACATGTCCCCACTGGGTCTGTCATCTCCAGGGACAACATCTCCATTTCCGTGTCTGTTCCTCAGACTACATGGATTATGTCAAGTCTGGTTGCCCCGCTTCAGAAAGGTGTCAGTTTGTTTATATTCCCTTTAATGATTCGAGTGGCGAATTGCACATAATACTTCAATAATATTTTAATTTGTTCATTAAGTCTTCTTTGAAACTTCCACTCTTTACACAATATCTTCTTAACTCCTTCAAGTTGGGTGAGGATTGATAGGCAAGAGAAATAATGTGGAGATACTATTATCTACAGGCTGGGTTCACCCACACAGACAAAAATTCATGCCCACCTTTCCCCTCTGTTTCTTCTCTTTCTTTCTTTCTTTTTTTTTTTTTTGCATTCATTTTTTAAAATTTTGAGATACTTAAGAGATTCACATGAACCTGTAAGAAATAATGCAGGGGACAATTCATGTGCCTTTTACCATTTTCCCCCCAATGATAACATCTTTCAAAACTATAGCACACCATCACAACCAGATTATTGACATTGATACAGTCAAGGTAAAGAACAGTTCCATCACCAAAGGAACTGTGCCCTTTGATAGCCACTCTCACTTTTCTCTTGCCCCAGTTCACTCCTTAACTCCTGACAACCACTGATATGTTATCCATTTCTATAATTTTGTTATTTCAAAAATAATATATAAATAGAATCACGCTGTGTGTCACCTTTTCTTAAAAAAAATTTTATCGGAGTATAGTTGATTTACAATGTTGTGTTAGTTTCAGGTGTATTCCCTTCTGTTTCTTAAAAGGAATTCCTGACACCAAAGTAACCCTGGTGGCTTTGTGTTCCTTCCTAAGGCAAGCCTTTACTCTTTGCCATTAACTATACGCAGAAGGATTTATACATTTGAAACAAATAATCAGCTGACTACGGGGCTGTGTTGAGTCAGATTTAGATCACTCTGCTCAAGCCACATCCATGAGGGCAGCTATCCTGTCCATGTAATAGTTGCCAAGATCAAGCCACAGAAAGTTCATTTGAGAGCATGAACCAATTTTAAGTATCTTGACAGATATACTTGCAAGTGAGATGATAAAGGAGAAAATAATTATAATACACAAAAAACATGTTTTGAATTTTATAAAAGGCATTATAATCGGCCCTCACATAGCTCTGCTAAGGGAGGGAACGTATATACGTAATCTCAAACAGCAAGCAAAATGCCATTAAACCCTAGGTCTGAAGTGTATTGGGATTTATATTTTCAAAGCAATAGCAAATTACCTTTCTAATAATAGATGGTTTTATTAAATATTAAAAGTGGTTAGTGTTTCCTTGAGTTCATCCTGACTTGTCCTGATACATCCTGAGTGGCAGGGGAGTCAACCTGAAATGGAACATTTCCTAGAAATAATCCACCAAAGAGTAATCCATACATGGATTTAGAGATGATTATATTCTACAGTTACTGCTATTTTTGAGCTGCTCTAAGTGGTTTACTGTTCATTGCTTTTCATTCAAGGAATTAAATGTGCTTTATGTGTATCATCTTGTTTACTGTCGCCACTGCCCTGGTAAATATAATTAGCTCTATTTGTATTTGGGGAAAATGAAGGTTTAGGATTGTTAAGGAGCAATATTTCAGGAGAGGAAAAGCGCAAACCTCACAGAGAATATTCAACAAGATTTAGAATTCTTGAGTATTTCAGTTGGAGAAGACTCAAGGATCAACTACTCAACCCCGTCATTTTAAAGATGAAGACAGGGAATTCCCTGGAGGTCCAGTGGTTAGGACTCCACACTTTCACTGCCGAGGGTGTGGGTTCAATCCCTGGTCAGGGAACTAAGATCCTGCAAGCTGCGTGGTGTGGCCAAAAAATAAAAAATCAAAACAATAAAGATGAAGACAGTGATGGTAGAACCACTTCAAAGTTCTATGTGGTGAACTTCAATATTTTTCCATTTCATTTCCATTTCCTGAGTGTGAAATGAGAATACTTACATTAGCTTTTTTCTAATAATAGGATTCTCATAATCATTGATGGGAGTGTGCCAAGATGAATGGAAATGTCTGTCCATCTTGCTAATGGGCAGTGTGGCCCCCAGACTGTTGGGCTGGGGCTAGAAGCCTGGACCCCACCTCATCTATGACACTAACCCTGCTTTCAGCAAACAGCCCTCAGACATACGTTTGGATCTCAGCGTCTGCATCTCTAAAATTAGGGGTTGGACTAAATCTTATAAATGTTCTTAGAGCTCTAATGCACCACGATTCTCACTTTCTTTATATAATTTTTTTCGAATGCATAATATATACGTACGTCAAAGAGATGTAAATTCATAGACACTATAAAGAGAGGAGGGAAACAGAAATTTTAAATGGAAGATCACATTATATTTGACTATATTTCAAAGGTAAGTGATCTCTAAAGAGAAAGATGTTGATTTGATATATTTTTTTAACATTGCACTTGCTAATAGACAATAAATTCTGAAGCGACTGGTTCCTCTTAGGGTACGTTTATTATCTTCATAAGGTTTTGGGAGTCTGTGTTTTCAAATAAGCATCAAATTCTCTTAGTTTAATATGTTGTGGCTACCCTTTTTCATGAGAGTGTTTCAACACATCGACTCCTGCAAGTCAGGGAAGAAAAGGGGGTGGGGTGGTATATCTCTCCGGATGAGTCTCTTTTGGTTTGCTTGGAGTCTGTCGGTAGCTGTAACTCTCAGCTGGCAATACCACCTCATTCCTCTTGTAACTGATTATGTCATCACAAACAGAGATTTATGAGCCCCGACTCTAAAGAAACAGAAGGCAGGATGAATTATGAGAAGTTCCAGGTCTGCAAACACTTTCTTCAATAATTAGCCTAAGGTGGGGAGGAGGGAGAAATTAACCTCACTAAACTCCCATTTTACACAACCCAAGTAATACACTGCTAGCATCTGACTGAGCACAGAAATTCATCTTAGGTGATCCAGTTTAAAACCCATTTGTAAATTCAGTCTGAAGGGCTTCAAGTGAAAGGGATGAAGGGCCGGCAAATGCACAGCGGGGAGCAGGCTGCCTCTCTGTAGAACAGCCTGGACGGCGTAATCGGGCCTCTCCAGCCCTGACGGATGGGTCTCTGAGATGGGCCACAGGTACACGGGAAATGGTTTTGTGTTCCAAGAGGGAAAAGGTGAGTTCATCACCACGGACACAAGCTTCTGTGCTTTCCCAGTGCAAACAGAAAAACCAACGTGCAGACGCAGTGGTGTGCTCATAACCCCTCGTTGTGGCAGCGTGTTTGCAAGCCACTGAACGTAAGGACTGCACCCTTTAACTTAGTGTGCCTTTACTCGTGGACATTCCATTAGCTGTAAAAAGGCGACCTAATATTCAACGCATGGTGTATTTGTCCCCTCTCATAAAGGAGAAGGTATCTTGGGAAAAAGGCAATAGGGATCTATTAATCTACCAATGAATATCTATTGTGTATCCACCATTTGAGAGAGATTATTATGAAACCTGGTAAGAAATAATAACTAAAAAATATTTAGAGTAGGTCCAGCTCTCAGGAATCTTCCAATTTTTCACAGAAGTAGAACAAACAATCCTAAAATTTGTCTGGAACCATAAAAGACCCCAAAAAGCCAAAGTAATCTTGAGAAAGAACAAAGCTGGCAGCATCATGCTGCTAGATTCCAAATTATATTACAAAGCCATAGTAATCAAAGCAGTATAGTGTTGGCATAAAAATAGACACATACGTTAATGGAACAGAGTGGAGAGCTCAGAAATTAACCCATATATATGTGGTCGATTAATTTTGACAAAGCAGCCAAGAATATACAATGGAAAAAGGACAACCACATGCAAAAGCAAGAAACTGGACCACAGCCTTACACCATACACAAAAACTCACTCAAAATGGATTAAAGACTTGAATGTAAGACCTGAAACCATGAAACTCCTAGAAGAAAATACAAGCAGGAAACTCCTTGACATTGGTTTGGTGATGGTTTTTTGGATTTGACAACAAAACAAAAGCAATGAAAGTAAAAATAAACAAATGGGACTCATCAAACTAAAAATCTTTTGCACAACAAAGGAAACCATCAACAAAATGAAAAGGCAACCTACTGAAAGAAGGAGAAAATATTTGCAAATCATATATGTGATAAGGAGTTAACATCCAAAATATATAAAGAACTCAAACAGCTCAATACCAAAACCCCCAAACAATCCCATTAAAAATGGGCAGAGAATCTAACATACCACCTGTTTTTCCAAAGAAGACGTACTAATGGCTATTTGAAACATGAAAAGATGCTCAACATCACTAATCATTGGGAAAATGCAAATCAAAACCACAATAAGATATCACCTCACACCTGTCAGAATGGCTATTATCAAAAAGACAAGAAATAACAAGTGTTGGTGAGGATGTGGGGAAAAGGGAACACTTGTGTGCTGTTGGTAGGAATGTAAGCTGGTGCAGCCACTGTGGAAAACAGTATGGTGGTTCCTCAAAAAACTAGAAAAAGAACAACTGTATGATGCAGCAATTCACTCCTGGGTATTTACCATAAGAAACTGAAAACACTAACTCAAAAAGATATATACACCACCGTGGTTATTGCAGCATTATTTACAATAGCCAAGATATGGAAACAACCTAAATGTCCATTGATGGATGAATGGATAAAGAAAATGTGGCATAAAAATACAATGGAATATTATTCAGCCATAAAAGAATTAAATCCTGTCATTTGTGACAACATGGATGGATCTTGAGGGCATTATGCTAAATGCAATAAGTCAGACAGAGAAAGACAAATACCATATGATCCTCTCATATATGTAGAATCTAAAAACAAAAGCCAAAACAAGAACAAAAACCTAAGCTCACAGATTCAGAGATTCAAATTGGTGGTTGCCAGAGACAGGAGTGAGGGCTGGGCGAAATGCGTGAAGAGTGTTGAGAAGTACAGACTTCCAGTTATAAAATAAATAAGTCATGGAGATGTAACGTCCAGCATGGAGACTATAGTTAATAACACTGCACTGCATATTTGAAAGTTGTTAAGGAAGTAAATCTTAAAAGTTCCTCATAAAAAAATATCCCGTAACTATGTATCGTGATGAATGTTTACAAGACTTATTGTGGTGATCATTTCTCAATGTATACAAATGTTGAATCATTATTTTGTACATCTGGAACTAATATAATGTTGTATGTCAATTTTACCTGAATAAAAATAAAAGGGATCTTCCATTCTAGCTCAGGAGGTAGGACACATGCACACCAGTAGAACCAGTAATATAGGCAAAGTGTGGCGAGTCAATGGGAGTGATGGAGACGGGAAGACAGACGGGAGCTCAAAGGGGAAAAGAACCTGAAGGCTGTAGGAATCAAGATATGCTTCCAGAAATTGCCTTTGAAAGAAATGATCCTCGTAGGTGGATGAAAGTGAAAGCCTGCAGGGAGCTGTAAGTAGGATTTCAGACTCACCAGGAAGAGAAACAGTGAGAGAGACAGAAGCAGGTGGAAAGCAAGAGAACAAGCAAGGTGGTTTCTTGGGAGAGCCACTTAAGAGAAAGGTATTGGGGAGAGAATAAGGAAACATTCCAAGATGACATTGGAGAAGATACTGAGAAAAGAGAAAGGAGATGAATACTTATTAAGCACCTACTATATACCAGCCACTGTGCTAGGCACTCTACATATGTTATTTCTTTTAATTCTCAGAAAGTTCACAGGACCAAAATCATTGCTCTCATTTTACTGATGAGACACTAAGGTTCAGAGGCACTGAACCTTAAGTAAATGGAGTCAGAAGTGAACCCCAGTTCTTCTGACTTCAAACCCCAGCTTTTTCTACTATTCTCTTCCATGTTCCTATATCTAAAGAGGTGCAGTTTCATCATCTGTCAAAATAGGGCACTATACTAGAAAAGCTCTAAGGAGCATTTTAGCTTCAAAGAACTATAAGCATCATTCTAAATAGAGAAGGAGAGACTTCCCTGGTGGTCCAGTGGTTAAGACTTCGCCTTCCAATGCAGGGGGTGTGGGTTCGATCCCTGGTCGGGGAGCTAAGATCCCATATGTCTCGCGGCCAAAAAAAAGTAAAACAGAAGCAATATTATAACAAATTCAATAAAGACTTTAAAAATGGTCCATATTAAAAAAAAAAATCTTAAAAATAAACAAATAAATAAATAGAGAAAGGAAAAGCAAGCAGAAACATTACTCCAGGGAAAAGTGGGAAGATGGAGAGCTGCATGGAGGTCTGGAAGACAATGTTGCTGAGGAATTCTGACTCACAATAAATTCACTCAGACTCTCTTCCTTGCCACCTTCCTTGTCCTTGTCTCTAACTAAGTAGGGGCTGAGAAGTCCAAGCCAGTCCAGAAGTATCTCGGAGAGAGATACCTGGGAGGTGCCTGCCCCCATCAACCATAAAGGTTCATGCAGAAACAAGGTGGGTAAACATCTCAGGATCGCCTCAAGAGGAAGACCTTTTCTTGCCTGCCTGGATCTACTGCCAACCTCTACCTCACGGCCTCCCAGAACTGGTGGGACTCAATGGCCTTCCAAACAGACATGGCCAGAAGTCACCAGGGCCTTGTTTCAAGCATCTTTCACTCCCCAGAAGACGACTAGAAAGAATAAGCAATTCTAATGAGAGATATATTGAGGACAGACAGGTGTGAAATGGAGAGTGACGTGTGAATCTTGAACGTATAAGGAAAAGAGGGGTGTAGTAAAGAAAGCATCCCAGGAATCCCAGACAAAGTGTAAAACAACAAAAAAGGATACACCTATAAACTTCTATAAATGTGTCAAAAATGACCAATTTGTTCACTGTGACAGTGGAGAGAGCTGGAAGTGAGAGCCAGAGGTAATCAGGGTGATACTAACGCAGTGACGGACTGCTCCCTGTGACAAGGGCAATCCTCACATTTCTCAGGCAGGCTTGAAGATGAGTTGTGTGTCTGCATAGACTTTGTCTATGTGCCCTGAGAAACTTCTGGCTACTGGAGCAACAAGAACTGAAGAATTTCCTCTGTAGCCCTGGGCCATTCTCCGCTCCACTTGTCACATCTGTAATTTTTTTTTTAAATGTCTGAATTCTGTGGAGAGGGAAACCTAGAAAAATCCAGGAATGCAAGCTACTCAAGGTTCTCGCTCTCATGGTGCTGAGTCGGAGCACTCAAGTCTCTGAAAAGGGTGCATCGAAATATTGAGACTAATAAATCACGATGAAGGATGAATCCATAATTTAGCCTCTAAATGCCTTAAACTACTGGGGCAAATGAAACTCCAGACAACAGTTCTTCGCCTGACAGGGGCTCAGGGCTGTATTTGTTTCCTCAGATCCCTCCAGTAACTTTGGAAGTTGGGTACTAATGGCTGAGTTTGCAGTGAGAGGGAAGCATTCACCAGGACCCACCTGCATATAATGAACTCTTTGAGGGTGTGGCATCAATTCATCAGTGTGAATACATCCAGGAAACGCCCTGGAGCAAATTTCTTTCTTTTTTACTTTTTCCTTAATGGACATTTGCTTTGTCAGACTTGCATTTCAGTGGAGTTATAAATATAGAAATGAAATATTGATGACTTGTCTCAACTCATCCACAACTTGTGCGAGATCACACACCGCAGAGCTGCAGAGACCGAGGGGGTGGAAGATGCCAGCGCTTTCAGGAACTGAACTCTCTTGAATGGCTCTCTGGCTGAAATTCATTTTCAAAAAGCATTTTCTCACTGGATTATTTCGAGAACCAGAAGTAAGGTTTAGGATAGACTTTTTCCCATGAAAAGTAGGGCCTTGTTGTCTTGCAAATCTTTTCCTTCCCACCCACAGAGCTGGTCAACCTCCATTCATTTGGGCACCACAGGCATGCAGAATAATGGTGGTTGCCCAGACGGTGGCTGGGAGAGGCCCACTGCCACCCAGGCATCAACGCAGCTCTCAGCCGGGAATAGCAAGCAAGCAGTAAAAGGATAACTCGAACTTGTTTTGATTCCAGGCAGAATGCAAATAACGCATTCCCTAGATGTTAGGTCAAAACAACCACCAACCTAAACAAAGCAAGAGAAAGAAGTTTCACAAGAGCAAGCAGCTACTGATTCCCCCAGACTTGTTCTTGGGCAGAAACTCTATTAGTTTTGTATGGGTAAGGCTGGTGGATGCCACCTTAACCAAGTTATAAAAACCAGTATTTGGACAAATTGACATCAAGAGACTCCTGATATGATTCCTTGACAAGGACACAACATTACTTTTGTGGTATTCCTGCCACAAATTCATAAGCAGAATCCAAGCATAAGGAAATATCAGCAAACCCAAATTGAGGATGCTTTACAAAATAATGGACTTGCATTCTTCAAAAGGTCAAGGTCAAGGAAGACAAAGAAAGGGCTTAGAAGCTGTTACCGATTAAAGATACTAAAGAGACACAAAACCTAAATGAAATGCATAATCTTGAATTGCAAATTGGAATATGGATTGTGGAACAGACAGTGGCATTATGTCAATACTAAATTACTTGACTTTGATAATTGTACTATGATTATGTAGAATGTTCTCTATTCTTAGGGAACACACAATGAAGTAGTTACAGAGCAAGCATGATGTCTTCAACTTAATTTTCAATGATTCAGGGAAAAAAATCTACCTATCTAGAGAGCGAGAAGAGAGAGAATAAGATAGCAGATGGGACAAAATGTACAAAATTAGGAAGTCTGGGTCAACAGTATAAGGGAGTATCTTGTACTATATTTTTGCAAGTTTTGTAGAAGCTTGAAAATATAGCAAAAGTTAAAATTTCCAAACAGTGTCCCCAGGATTGAATCTGTCAGCGTCAGGGCTATAATTATTAGCTTGTCCTTCAAGAATAAGACTTAAAAACCCACCAGCAAGTTTCCAGTTCCTCTGAGATGGAGGAAGCACTCTCCATCCTGTCTTGTCATGTGGCAGAATGCACGGAGCAGCTGTTTGAGGACTCTGAAACGTCAAAAGCAGCTGACACATTGGGGAATATGTCTAAAATTGAATTACCACTGAACTGGTGGAGAGTCTACCATTTTGTCCATCTTTTGGCATATTCTCTGACCTGAACGCCATGCAGCCTGAAACCTGGAAGTGGGCCTCAGGACCAGACACAGAGAGCTCCAGAAGAAGAACTCCAGTTCTGTCTCCAGGAACCTGAAGGGGAGCGCTTAACTCTCAGAGAAAGCAGGGAAATCCTGTTATTCTTTTTATCTTCTTTGTTTTTAGTTTTTTCTCTGTTTCCTCACAACCTAGCCCCAGAGCTGTTCTGTGTTTGCACTGGTGGTGGTGGTGATGGGTTTGTGCAAGAATATAAAACTCTGAGGCAGGAGACTGTGATCCCAAGAGGGTGGGCCAGCTTGATTGCATTTTTCTTCTCTCTGCCTTCCTGATAGAGTGAGCTGCCACTTTCTGGCTTGAAGACTGAAAAGGAGAGCCCCAGGGAACTGGAAAGTCCCAAGGTGGTCATGGAGACGAAGAAGCTTAGGAAAACAGCCTTGTAAAGTTGTCTGTGAACTCCTGGGTTCCCACTTGAGCAGCTCATGTCTGGATCTACACCTACACAGCAGAGGCAGGTAGACCTTGAGATCTGAACTGTGGGATAGACCACCACCCCTGCCCCAGACTGGCCTCTAGGTGGTACACATGGGTGACAGTCTGAGTAGCCCTGCAGAGGTTTGGAAAACCAAACTGACATTGGAATGAAAACTCAAATAAGAATAGTCATAACTAATCAGATCAAATTTTTTATCTGCTGAATCAAAAACGTCAAAATTCTCCATAGAATTTTATCAAGATTCACAGCCCTATCTTATTCATAATGCTCAGGATAAAATTCAAAATTATGTGACATAGAAAGAACCAGGAAAATATCAACTCACATGGCAAAAGATAATCAACAGATGCCCCAAAAATGAGATGACACAGATTCTGGTTTCTCTGGCAAACACTTCAAAGTAGCTACCATAAAAATGCTTGAGCAAGCAATCATAATTATTCTTAAAACAAAGTTAAAATAGAAAGTATCATCAAAGGAAGAGAAGGTATAAAGGACCGCATGGAAATGTTAGAACTGTCAAATACAATATCCAAAATAAAAAATTCACTAGATGGCTCAATTGCAGAATGGACATGACAGAGTAAAAATTCAGTGCACTCAATGATGGAAGAATAGATATTATCCCATCTGAACAAGAGAGAGAAAAAGATCAAAACTGAAAAATGATCAGGGGCCATGAAACAATTCTAAAAAGTCTTATGTGCACGTCATCAGAATTCCAGAAGGAGAAAATCAAGATTCAGAAAAAGCATCTGAAGAAATAATGGCTAAAAACTTCCAAAATTTGGTGAAAGACATAAACATATAGATCCAAGAAATTCACTGAGCCCCAAACAAGATATAGCAAAAAAATTCTACACTCACGTACATTATATTCAAACTGCTGAGAACTAAAGACAAAGAAAAAAACCAAAACAAAACAGGAAATTTAGCAGAGAAAAGTAATAAATTGCTCATAGGGGGACACCAATGCATATGACTTTAGTCATCAAAAACCTTGGAGGCCAGATTACAAAGGAAGAAATAAAACTATTTTTACTCTCAGTTGATATGATGATTTTTTTTTTGGCCATGCCACATGGCATGCGGGATCTTAGTTTCCTGAACTAAGGGAAATTAGGTCCCCGACCAGGGATCGAACCTATGCCCCCTGCAGTGGAAGAAATTAGTTCAAAATGGATGATAGACCTAAAGTAAAATGTAAAACCAGAAAATATTTAGAAGAAAACATAGGAGAAAACGTTTAAGATCTGAAGCTAGGCAAAGAGTTTTTGCACAAGACCACAAAACTGGGTCCATCCAATAAAAACTTGATAATTGGACTTTGTCAAAATTAAATATATTTACTCTGTGCACAGACTTCAACTATAAGAAAACAAACAACACAATATTAAGAATGAGAAAAATACTTAGGCACTTCATCAAAGAAGATATAGGGAAGGCAAATAAGCACATAAAAATGTGCTCCACATCAATAATCATTAGGGAGATGCAAATTAAAAGCACAATAAACTAGCATTCTATACCGATTAGAATGTCTAAAATAATACCAAGTCCTGGCAAGGATACTGAGCTACTGGAACTCTCATACACTGCTTGTGGGAAGATGGTCCAGCTGCTCTGGAAAACACTTTGGCGATTTCTATAAAATAAATGTATACTTGCCATATAGTCCAGCAATCCACCTCTAAGTATTTTACCCAAGAGAAATGAAATCATGTTCATACAAGACCTGTACACAGATTTTACAGCATTTCTGTTCATAATTGCCATATGCCAGGAACAACTCAAATTTCCTTCAACATGTTAGTGGATAAACTACAGTACATCCATACAATGGAATATTACTCAACATAGAAGGAATGAAGTATTGATACATACAACCACTTTGATGAATATTAAAGGCATTACCCTGAGAGAAAGAAGCCCGTCTTAAAGATTACATATGGTATTACTCCCTTGGTATAATATTCTTGCAAAGACAAACTAGTTACAGAGACTATATCAGTCATTGACAGAGGTTGGAGCAGCGTAGGGTGTGACTACAAATGACTGTACGAGGGAGTTGGGGAACTACTCTGTTTCCTGATTGTCGTGGGGCTTATGTGATTCTTTTCTTTTTTAATTGAAGTATAGTTGATTTACAATGGTGTGTTAGTTTCCAGTGTACAGCAAAGTGATTCAAATAAATATATATATTCTTTTTCAGATTCTTTTTCCTTAGAGGTTATTACAAACTATTGAGTATTCCCTGTACTATATAGTAGGTCCTTGTTGTTTATCTATTTTGTATATGGTAGTGTGTATCTGTTAATCCCAAACTCCTAATTTATCCCTCTGCCGCTTTCCCCTTTGGTAACCATAAGATTGTTTTTTATGTCTGTGAGTCTATTTCTGTTTTGTAAAAAATTCATTTGTATTATTTTTTTAGATTCCACATATTCGTGGTATCAAATGATATTTGTCTTTCTCTGTCTGACTTACTTCACTTAGTATGATAATCTCTAGGTTCATCCATGTTGCTGCAAATGGCATTATTTCATTCTTTTTTAGGGCTGAGTAATATTTCATTGTATCTTCTTTATCCATTCATCTATTGATGGACACGTAGGTTGCTTCCATGACCTGGCTATTGTAAATAGTGCTGCTATGAACATTGGGATGCATGTATCTTCTCGATTAGAGTTTTCATCTTTTCCAGATATATGCCCAAGAGTGGGATTGCTGGATCATATGGTCACTCTATTTTTAGTTTTTTAAGGAACCTCCATACTAGGGCTTACATGATTCTTACATGTGCTCAAATTCATAGAACTATACACAAAAATGTCAATTTTGTTGTACATATTTTAAAATTAAATTAAAATTTAAATATCAACTATAATTTACTTAAGAATAAATTTAGCTTCTAAATGGAAAGAGAACATTTAAAAGAACCACCGACTAAGGATTGGCATTATGATATAGGTGCAATTCATTTTTATTGTCATATTGCTTTAGGCAGCTTGGCAAAACACATCCATCAGCAGGAATTCAGTCATTTTGGAATTCAATAACTGCCACCACTATTCAGTCTCCTGCTGGAAACAATCAACTTAACAGCTTGTGAAGGAGGAATCTATCTTGCTCTGCTATCGTGGGTATTCTGCTGGCTTGGGGTATGGACTCCTGCAGAAGAGAGGGCTTCCTCAGGTATAGAGACTGGAGATGTTTCAAATGGAGGTAGGTGATGCGGGTGAGGCGTTGTCAAGGAGGACCAGCTGCCAAGTTTCCAACAAGATGGTGTAATCTTAATGAGTATCATACATAATCGTACAGAGTATGGACGCTCACACTTTTGAGGTCAGAGATTTGATCTCGTCATTGCTTCCGAGGTGACTGGATGCAGAGGGCGTAGTGAAGATCCTTCATAGCCTCTATTCACCCTTACAATTGTGAGCTGACACCCTTTCTTAGAAGCATCCAACTCCCTTTGCCAGATTCATGCTCAGCAAGCGGCCTTCTGGTAGTTCACTCATTTATTCATTCATTCACTATACATTTCTCGAGCACCGTCACTGTGACAAATATCACACTCGGTGCTGGGCATACAAAGATAAATAATGCATATGCACTGCTTCGAGCAGCTCATAGATTTTTGCTGCAGGGTAGAGAGTGTGATGGCCAGCTGACAGGTATTCCAGACCCTGTGGCAATGATTTTCCACATTGTGATTTAACAAGATAAGGTTAGGTGCAGTCAGTCATTCTCTTGTGAATTTGCTTGACCAAAACCATTTCCTCGAATTTTACTACACTAAGAGAAATATTATAAAACCCCAAGATGGGAGCCCAAACCGATTATTCCAATGAGGAATTGCCCACCTGTGAGATTCCAGCCTGTATCGCAACACTAATGATCCACCTTAGAACCCAAAGTTACATTTATCCTCAATCCACACTCAGCAATTTTACTCCAACTCTGATTTCTCCTTGTTTACTACATTATACCATCTGTAATACAACATGCCATCCTCAGCAGGCTGCAACTGAAGCTAGGAACTGAGCTTCAGGCACGCTTGTATTCTATTGCCCCACCCCAACCTCAGCAGCTAGTTCAGTGCTTTGAAAATGATCCTGCAAATGAATTGCAATTTATGTTTATGTGAAAGAGCAGAGTGAGAGAGGAAGAAAGAGAGAGAGAGAGAGAAAAGAAAGAGAGGCTTAAGCCACTTGGAATTTGAAGTTTAAATGCCTCTTAAGTAAAGCATATTTTTAATAGACTAGTACAAGAAATACACTTTTCAACGGAAAAAAAAATGGGCTCTAATTTTGCCTGCGACTCGTTAGCTATGTTATCTTTATAAGGTAATTATCATCCCCAGCCTTGGTTTTCTCAACCATAAAATGAAATGATTGGGTTAAAGGATTTCTAAATCATTCCAGTACCCGTTGATTCCAGTATTTCTCAAGATAAAATCCTCCCTTCAGATCCTTCTCTGTTTTTGTTTTGTAATTTGTTTCCCCATTTCCTCTTGACACTTAAAAGGACTTTGTGAAAACTACTAGTTTTCCTAGTACATTTCCTACAAACATCATATCATATATGTTTCTTATTAGGGCTTCTGACATTCCACATGTTTTTCAAAGGTAATTGGAAATACTGGAGACAATTTAAGGGTCATTATTGGGTTAGCCAAGAAAATAGCTAATGATGACTTTAGCTACCAGACTATTCAGCCGATCATAGAACCCATTAGCTCAATTACGTAAATCAAATAGGAAAAAACATTTAGACTTAAAAAGCCACCCACCACTACCTACTATTTGCCTTCGAGCTACTATTTCATGGTGAATTCAAATTGTTCCTTCTATGAAAAAGAAAATGACCAGATCATCTGATTTAGCAGATATAGTGATGCAAGATCACTTAGCATATATAATCATGAACCAAAAATTACACCACACAGCAATTTTAAGAAAACGGGTAAGACTAGACCTTCTGTGTAAATAGGACATGAGCCTCTCTTGAGTGGTTTATTTCCCTGTACTGGGGCAGGTGCGTGCAGGAAGCAGTTTGTGGTCTTTGCTTCCCTTAAGGAAATTCTTTCAATCCTGGAATGGTCTGTAGGTTCAGATTTGTGGGAAGGCAAGGGACTGGCTTTGAGATGAACATTTATGACCGTAAACGTCCTAATTCTAGCAGTTTACAGCATGTAGATACTGAGCAGTCACGTAAGCTTTCAAAGACAAGCCCTCCAGATAATGCTAACTTGAACTTGCAGTTTTTTATTACACAAGTGGGCAGGTCACAGGATGTTCGAAGTGAGTCATAGGGAGAAAAGAATACCACAGCTCATATTATTTAATATTCATTAAGTGTGGTAATTATGTTCAGACTATTATGCTGTTGCTGGAGAGAGTCGGTCCATCGAGTGAAGGTTCGAAAATGATGTAGTGCATATTTCATCCAATTATAAATTCAGCAACTGATGTAATCCATGATGTGCTGGCAAATGCTTGACAACTGGCTTCTCACCATGGATTTCATGGTGTAGAGCATGGTGAAGACCCTCCCCTCAGGGTGGGTGGATATCAAGCTACCGATATGATGTCATCTGACTTGCACAACTGCTGAAAATTCAACAATCGGCTCTAGCGGTTGGGAACAAACAGCTCCAGCACACTTCTGGATGTGACCTAAGCTAAGGAATAAGGAAAAGGATGGCCTACATGTAATTGGAACTCCAAGACATTTATTTCTTAGATGACACACCTAAATGCTTATGTTTTTCCAAACTTCATCCCAAATTGGCAGAGGGTATTGGGTCACTTTTTCAGAAGACCCCTGTGAAGGAGCCCTTTGGAAAAAGGCTGGGATCGGGAAATCTACATTCTAAATATCAGCTGTTCCTCATCTGCTGTGTGACCATGGGCAAGTCATTCCATTTCGCTGGGTGTCATACATAAAATAAACAGATTGCATATGGGGAAGGCGTAAGTTCTCTTCCATTTCTGCTGCTCTATATGCAAGTTAGTCCAAACTCAACTCCAGTGCAGATCATCAAACTGGGTGTCAGTAGCCACATAGGTCCTGAACTATGAATGGTCACTACCCATGTAGGAGGTGGGAAGTCTCCAATGCTTCCCCAGGGACTTCCTAGGACCTTGATCTCTCCCTGAGAGAGGCTATTTTACTGACCCCGAATACAGGTAGGGGCAGCTCTACTTTCTCCAAGCTGTGTCTTCCCTTGCACCAATGATCTCTCCTTATCTCAGCCCAGAGTGCAGTGCTTCATCCCGAAACCTTTCTTTCCTAGCTCCACTTCTCCTTTCACCCCTATGTCATGAGGTAGTGATGTATAACATTATTTCATACTCAGGCTGAAACTCTCACCACCGGGAGCAACAGGAGACTATAAAATTTGCAAAAGCAAGACATGTGATTTAGGCCCTTAAGTACAATAATGTAAAAAAACTCATCATTTATTGTTGCTTATTCAACTGTATCTTAATATTCATTATTTCTATTGATACTTATCTATTTAAACATCAGCTCTGCACAGTCGAGTCAGTAAATATCTGTTGAATGAATCAATGCATGTCTGATGTTCTATGTATCTGTCTGAGCAGATGAGGCGACCACTGGTTCATTCTCAGGCTTCTGGTGCCATGACACATTTTTCCTATTTTATATTTTTCTTTATGTTCTCTGTTTATTTCTAAAGAATGGCAAATAGCTTCGTGCACTCTGTGTGGGGGGGTGGATTTTGGCAGGAAAATCATCCTCTTTACCTGTCAGCTACCTTCCAGAAATGCCTGAACTGAGAGATTGGGAGAGGACAAAGCACGTTGCTCGATTGCTGACATTTGGAGGAGCAGCACGTGCCTTGGAGTGGGTGGAACTAGTCCCTGCTTCCACGCTCTGATCTAAAGCTTCTGTAACAGATGTACTGGGGGCTGGAGAACGGGGTGCTCATTTGCGGAGGTGAGAGAGCTGGGGAAATGCAAGGGCCATGGTACCAGGGGGTAGACAGTGCCGTGGGCTGGGGACCCTGCTGGTTCTGCTGGGTGGTTTTCCTTCAGAAACATTTTTAACCGTTTGCAAGGCTGGAAGCCACAGCAAACATTGTTAATTTACCGTTTCTTTCTAAGGCTAGAGCACTGGGACTAGATTGCACGGACCTTCTTGAAAATACTATCATTTTATGTTTATTTCTGAGTAGAATTTAACCCCTCACTTGACAAAATTAGCATCCCAGAAGCCTTTTATGTTGTTGCTGTTAATCATAAAAATGGCATGAGTGTAATAGAATTCTGGTGTAAAAAACTGAGTAGTTTTTTCTGTAATCAACCTGATGTCTTTTTTATATGTATAGTAGTGAATACTTTTTCTTATTCCTGCTTTCGTTTTTATCTCTGTTTTCTTTTGTTTTAGTTCTCCTTTCTCCCACATAAGCCCACATCTTATATTCTAGTTTTCATATTTCTCCAAGTAGAAAAATAAATCTTAGGAAGTTGTAGGAATAACCATCTATTTGACATACCAAATACATTCTTCCCAGGATCTTATGGTATATTTCCACAATAAAGATGGTTTTTAAAAAAGTCCTGACAAAGGGGCAGTGAACCCACAATTTTCAAATCAGAGTTAATTTTTAACTTTATATTTTAATCAATGGGTATATTTAGTTTAAACTAAATGGCTTCTCTGGTCTTTATTTGACCAATAAAAAGTTGAAATTATATACATTTTTACTCCTCAAAATTAAAAAAAAATGGGAAGCTCTAGAAGATGCAAAACATTCTGACTTTCAAAAAAGTTGGTAGAGAGAGAGACCATGTCTGTTTCTAATTACACAAACTAGTTAAGAAAAAGAATTTTAAGTCAGCTGATATTCTTCCTTTCATTACTTATAATTTAAGCCAGCTCATATTTTTCCTTTCATTATTTTCATGACATCTAATAACTGGTCTGATTGAATTGGAGCATTTGGAATGGGTTTGTGTACGGAGAACCAGGGTCTAGAGGAGTCACATGTTTCACTAAGAGGAGTTTTATATTTTTCATGAAATACAGAACTGAAAAAGTCAATTTCTCTATTTCCTTCATTTTGATTCTCTGCTTACTTACACAAAATAATGCAAATTAGGTCATTAGTTATTGACAATATTGTCAATTAAGAGAGTAAAATCAGTAATCAACCATATAAGCCTGACCTCCAATTGTATATTTCATTTTAGAGGAACGTTTCGTCAGTGACAAACCCAATATTTCTGCTCATCACCTGGGTTCTGAATCCACTGAAAGGATCATGGTATAGAATCTTTAGTTGAATGGAACTTTAAAAGAGTTATCATCATTGTACTTAATATCTGCTGTGGCTTAAATGGTCTCAGAGGCCCTAGTACTGCAGCAAGTGGAGACCAAATCACGAAAGACACTGCCCTTGTACCTGCAAGCCAGTCCATGCCCCCTTTACATGGTGAGTTCTCTTAGAAGAGAGCAATAAGATAGACGGCTGTTAGAAAATGCTTCATGATCGTGAAACTGTGAAGAAATTAGCCTGGTAACAATCAGAAACAGCTTTTGTGGGTTTGGCCTTAGAGCCTGGCCTTCTTCTCTCTCATCTGCACACAAATTTATTAACTGCAGGAGTAGGGGTTGTCTCTACCTTGCATTCCTATGTAGCCATGAATTAATTCCCAAATGCCAACGCGAGTCTGTTTTCCTTTTCATGCATCATATGAGGGGAGACAGCTGGAAATACTACTCTGTGTGCCCCATGCACCCACTCAGCGCAATCTCTTGTTCACACAGTGGGGTAAAGAGGTAAAGAAATTATTCATCCCTGTCCTAGTGTGTGCTCTATAAGTTGTCTCAAAATTGGTACAGCTTACTGCGCTAATGAAAACATCCAAAAGATGGACAGAAAATAATAAAGTCTGTGTCTTTAAAAAATAGCACCTAACTTTTATATTCCATCAGTCAATAATCATAGAATTTTAAAGCAAAAAGAATTTTAGAGATCTTGAAAAAAGTATAGGGGTGAGTAGCCTTGGTTTAAAGTAAAAACACTGAATTTGGAATCAGAAGATCCAGGTAGCTCAAATGTTTTATGAACAAGGAAAGTTTCACTGTAGCTTATATGACTTTTATATGTTATTTTTATATGTTATTTTTATATGTTATTTTTCTGAATGTCATGATGACACCTTATAAGGAGTATTCAACAGGAACCAAGCCCTGAGAGTACAGGACAGGGATCTCCAGGTTCTTGGGAGTTATAAGCTGTGTTGTTATTTAATTTTTAGAAGTCTCTCACATTCTTAGAGGTGTTTTCAACACATTTTAAAAATTTAAACTGGACTCAAATGAAATATATATAATAAAGGAATTCCATTGGAATTGAGAGAGGAAATCAAGAGAAATTTTTTACTCTGATTATGGAGTGTGTATTTTTTTTTTACAGGGAGGCTATATTCAAGTATAATTTGTATGGTAAAAAGCATTATTAAAATGAAGAATATACTCTCTTACATGAGAAAGTACTAAGATGTTTACACACCTTTACCTCTGGCCTAATACCTTACTTTGAGCTAATAATTGTACCAAAAAATACAGAAGCAGAATAACAAAAAAGAACACAATCACATGTGTTCCCCCAACCCTACAAGTAATATTGTCTTAAGAATTTTACATCATTTCTTAGTCAATTAGATTCATCCTGAGGTGTTTCCAAACACATAAAATCTGGAAATCTCTGCTGTAAAAAAGTAAAATAGAACTGCAGAGCATATCGAAACAAGACATCCCTGACTGAACAGAAAAGTTCTGAACTTATCATTCCTCTTGGGTAGACCTCCCAAGAGTATTCTTCATTGATATGAACAATTTATCTGATTGTTCACTGAGATTTGTCGGTAAGACACCAAAATACTTTCTTTCGATCAGTTAGGCCAGAGACCAGAAGACTTCCAATTATACTTCTGTCATTATTTTTGCTCCTAAAAGATGGTAGAATTCCAGAGAAATTTTAGTCCTGCCATGGTGGTTAAGATAAAGCTGAGAATTTTAAAAGCTAGGGATACCCCCAAAGATATTGATATTTGGTATCTGGGGCTTCTAAGCACCTAGTAAGCATCTGTGTTTCCTCGAGGGCTGGTCCCTCGCAAGTTGTTTATAAATATTTGTTGAAGAAGGACTAGAAGAGAGGGAAGGAGAAAAGAAAGAAGAAGGAAGGAAGGAAGGAAAGCTGATGGATGTCAGTATTTAAACTAATTACCTTGAATGAAAATGACAATAAAAGCAGCCTTATTACCACCCCACAGTAAGAAGGTTCTCAAGGCAGGGTTTTTCTATGACACCAAGACCACAAGCAACAAAAGCAAAATAAGCAAGTGGGACTACATCAAACTAAAAAGCTCCTGCACAGCAAAGAAAACAATCAACAGAATGAAAAGGCTACTTACAGAATGAGAGAAAATATTTGCAAACCACACATAACATAAAGGGTTAATATCCAAAGTATATAAAGAACTCATACAACCCAATAGCAATAATAATAATAGTCCACTCAATATGGGCAGAGGACCTGAAGAGACATTTCTCCAGAGAAGATATATAAATGGCCAACAGGTACATGAAAAGGTTCTCAGCATCACTAATCATCAGGGCAATGCAAACAAAACCGTGATGATACATCACATCACACCTGTTAGAATGGTTATTATCAAACAGACAAGAGATAAATGTTGGAGAAGATGTGGAGAAAAGGGAACCCTGGTACACAGTTGGTGGACATGTAAATTGCCACTATGTAAAACACGCACAGTAAGTAAAAATGGTAGCGATTGTGCTGGGATGACATGATTATGGTATTTTTCAATCTCTTTTTTACATTGTTATGACTCCTTTTTAATGAGAAAGTATTCACAAATGAAATCTAAGGTCTCTGTCAAATACATGATGGTCATGTACCATGTAAATTGGTGCAGCCACTATGGAAAACAGTACGGACATTCCTCAAAAAATTAAAAATGGAACTACCATATGACCCAGCAATCCTATTTGGGCATATATCCAAAGGAAATGAAATCACTCTCTCAAAGAGATATCTGCACTCCTACATTCATTGCAGCATTATTCACAATAGTTAAGATATGAAAACAATTACAGATGAATGGACAAAAAAGATAACTTGAAAAAAAGACATTTTCAAACAAACAGTAACTGAGGGAATGGATGCATTGGTGGCAGAACTTCTTCATAAGAGATGTTATATGTTAAAGGAGCTTCTCCAGGCCAAAGGAGTATGACAGAGGCCAGAAACCTGAATCTACACAAAGAAATGAAGAGCACTAGGGATGGAATAAATGGAGGTAAAATTTTTTTCTTATTAATTGCTCTAAAAATAGCTTTAAAGAGTAGTAACAATGTACTGAATGTTTACAGAATATGTAAAAGTAAAATTTATGACAACGCTGCAAGAGATTGGAGTGAGATATTGGAAATACACCATTATAAGGTGCTTACCCAACACAAGGAAGTAAAATTTATTTGAAGTTGAACACAAATTATGTAAAAATTATATTGTAAATCCTAAGACAACCACTAGCAATTATCTTAAAGAAGTTAAATAATTCAATAGAGATGAAATTGAATTATAATTGCTTAATTAAACCTAGAGAAGTCAGAAAAAGAAGAAAAATAAAGAACAAATGGAACAAATAGAAATCCAATATCAAGATGGTTGATTTAACCCAACCATTTCAAAAATCACTAAATGTGAAGGGAGGAGGTGGACATTCAGACCAGATTCTTGCTTCAGCCTTCAGGTAAAATATTCTGGAGTTATCTATTTTAGTCCCCAAACTCACTTTTCCAGAAAAGAACAGGATCCCCATGTGAAGCTGGTGTCCCTGTGTATCATCTCCTAGGAAACACCGCCAAGTGCAGTAACAGTTACCTAGAGTGGAATTAAAGGTTTGGAGATTCTGGCTTGACCAGACTCTTGCGAGACAATGCACAATTCTGCAGTGTAGATTATACCAGGGGCCTCTTTATTCAGGAAGAGAGAGCTGCCTGGAGAACAGAGGAGTCCAAGAGGGTTTTGCAGAGCAATAGGACTTAAGTTGCATCCAGAAGTTGCCCGGTGGCATGCAAGTTGGACCGAGGGGAAGATGGCAGGATACCAGAATGGGGCCCAGGGGTATTTGATTTTGCCTAAAATTTCAACTCTACTAAATATTGCAGTGGCTGTTGACCCTACATCATCCAGTTGAAATGTGTTTGTCAGCATTGCAGACTTCCTATTTGCTGCTCTAGGGGTAGAATCTGAATATAGTCATTAAAAAGTCTTCAAGTGGCTGTTTGATCCCTTGTCTAAAGCCTTTGAAATGATTTTCCATCAACTTCATTCATGGTGATTTTGGAAGGAGGTAGGGCCTTTGAGTTATTCTCATCCTTACCTGAAGGTACAGCCTGTCCTTTTGTTAAATGTATTTTACTGGTATTTATGGAACAATTTATGCTGTCTAATCAAACAAATTAGAACACTTATTTTTGCTTTCCTCAATTCAGTCAGTTATTAATAATCATGTTGTCATTTTTTTTCCAGACTTGGCACCAAAACTTTATTCATTTTCCTTAGAAATTCTGTCACCAACCTACTATAAAAACTGTCATTATCTCTCAAAGCCACAGTCCTGACATCTGTTAAGTAAAGGTTTATTTTACACTTCAAAAGTCAATCTGCAGAGCTGACTAAACTCCTTCAGAATTTTACAGCTTGCTCTTGTCAAATATTTGGGAAAATAAAATTTGCTTTTTGAAAAATATTTGGTTTTCATAGGAAAGAAAATACTCTTTTTTTTAATCAAAAGATTCTTTTGTTTCTTTCCCCAAAAAAGAAAAAAAAAAACTTTTCTTATCAATTGGTTTTTAGAAAAACATGTAAAAGAATTGGATTAATGTTTGTGTGTTTTATTTCAAGCAACACACCAATTTCTTCTAACATCCTTGAAGGTTGAGTAGGTCATCTAAATTCCAGAGAACTTATAAGAAAGAAAATTCCAGCAACATGGTTGGC
Source organism: Balaenoptera borealis (assembly GCF_965194805.1). NCBI lineage: Eukaryota > Metazoa > Chordata > Mammalia > Artiodactyla > Balaenopteridae > Balaenoptera > Balaenoptera borealis. The sequence goes on along the minus strand of NC_138866.1, from coordinate 167,868,546 downwards.
CTGGAGAAGGAGGGGAGAGATTCTGCTAGCTGTCCCTCCAGCCTCTCTCCACAGCCCCTGCCCAACAGATTTGGCTTTGACCATGGCTCTCTGTGCTAAAGATCCTCTCTGACCCATCATATCAATCCAGGGCTCTAGGAGACAAATCCCCACTTGCTTTCTAATGTCTCTGGAAACAAAGGAAGGTCATGAAGATCTAATGGAGTATTTTCTCTGTATTGGGGTTTGTGCTAAGAACATTCCATGGGCTACTTTGTTTAATGCTTACAGTAGTCCTACAAGATAGGTATTGTCTTTGTGTCTCATGTCAAAGCTTATGATTGGACTCTCAATCTTTGCTGCTTCCCAGCAGGCTACCTAATACCTTGTTCCATCCTTTTACTAATATACTTTCTGTTGTTGTTTGGCATCTTGTGATTCCAAGCTTCAAACTTTTCTCTAGTGAGAATGCATGTCTTTGTAGCTCTACAGAATTGTGAACCTGTAAATTCGTAACTGCTCCTTTGTGTTTAGAAGGGTTTCCAGACAGACTCTGTTCTGAGGGATGCTACCTTCTTTCTCATGTGCATCTACTATCTAATATAAATAGAGGTGGGTATGAGCACGGAGTTTACAAGAATTTCTATTGCTGAGTTTAAGTCCAAAGCTTAAACAATTCTCTACTGCTTCTGACACAGAAGCCATGAAACAGAAGATGAAATGTACAAGAAATCAGAAGACCTGGTCTCTGACACTTGTTCTGCCATTAATTAACCAGCTGTTTCGCATCGGATTCTTCCATGGCACTCTCTATTTGGTGCAAAATGGAGAGATGATAGTACTTACCTCTCTGGTTTCTATAAAAACCAAATGAGTGACGTGGAAGTAGTTTGAAAACTAAAGGACTTTCAGTGATGTTCATATTCAACTTACACCTTCAATGGGACCCTTCAAAGCTTCTGTTGTCCTTAAGTTCAAAACCAACCTCCTAATCACTGTTCACTGGTCAAGGTTCTGGGTTGTAAGCAACTGAAATGAGTTCTGGTGAACTTAGACAGAGGGAGCTTTTTGGAAGATGGTAGCAGGCTCAAAGAACCCCTGGATGGCTTGGGAAATGAGAAGAATGGACGGGGCGGGGGGGGCTCTGGAGGCCAGATGGAAGAACAGGGCACCAGATAGCGCTGCTGCCACTGCTGGATGCCATAGGGTGCCACTGCCACGAATAAATTCTGCACTCTTCCTGTGACTTTGCATTTCCTGCTCCAGATCCAGAGACTAGGGTGATCCAGGGTGAGTAAGCAGACAATCATAGGTCCCATGACCACGCCTTGGATGCTAGGAGATGGGAGAAGGAGGATCTCTCTGCTTCATCCGGCATAACAGGAGACTATAGCTATGGATATGACTGATGCCGTGCACAGTGGGAGATGCCCCCCAAACAGAAAGAAGGGGTGGATGCTATATGGTGAAACTGAAACGAAAACAACTCAGACCTCCTGCATGGTCTGTCCCTGCTTCACTCATTAGCCTCATCTGGCACCACCCCCTTGCTCTACCGACTAGTGTTGTTTCATTTCCTCTTTTGTGCCAAGCTCTTTTCCACCTGCAAGCCACTCAACTGGGATTCTCCACCGTTTCCTGTCGTCTCCTTCAGTGAACCCCTCCTGAGCCTTTAAGTTGCAGCTTCATCGAAACTTCCATGGGAAATACTTTTCCTGCCACCACTTCTGGCCAAATCTAGGTTAGACCCCTCCCCACTCACCCATTGTATACTTCCACATAAACTTGTGCTTCTTTTTCATTGTGCTTATAATTAAATAATCATTGGCATTATTTTGTAGATGTCTGTCTCCCTCACTAGACTACAAGCTTCATGAGGATAAGGTCTTTATCTATCTTATTCACACATATGTCCCAGTTTCCAGTAAACACTCAATAAACATTTATTGGGTGAATGACTGAGTTAATAGATACGCATGTGAGGACTACTTACCAGCTACCTGAGACCCTCAGGTATTCCCATTTACCCAAATGTTAGCAGCCATAGCCCTCTCTTCCTGCCTATGGTGCTGTGAGGTCCTGAAGGACATGACCAAGTGCTTATTCCTCTTTGTACCCCTCTCACTGGCATGATTCTAGGAACATTAAATAAATGGCTCAACAGATGAATGGACGGATGCATGCATGAATGAAGCGTCTGGAGTTGTAGTGAAAAAGCTGTTACTACTATTCTCCTCTGAGCCCCTCCAATATGTCTTAGATTAAATTCCTTTTGTTACTTCAAGCTAGGAGGAAAAAATGAGCACAAGCATCTTCTTTTAGCAGCTGATCGATATGGACTAGGTTTCTGTTAGGTACGACAGGGGCTAAAAGTAATTTTAGAACTTCATTTTCCCCTCTCCAAAAGTTTATCGTTGAGGTAGCAAGACTGGCCAATAATACATGAGGAAGTAGACAACAAAGGCTGCAGACAATAATCCAAGACAGTAGTAAAGGAGACGTTACATGCTGGTGTATCATTAATTGCCAACAGAGCACAGACAAGAGGACAATTCATTCCGAGGAGAGGGAGGCTTTAGCTTTCAGACTGGCCCTGCTTTCTACAGCTGACTACCATTCACCCACACAGATACACAGACTCTTCCCAAAGGAACTGCACCTTTTAAAATAACACTTTTCTCCACCCTCCTATTGCATCCCCCCCCTGCCCTCTCCACCTTCCTAAGCACCCTTTGAGCTGTGCGTCCTGGAAACAATTACCTCCCTGTGCCCCAGGCTTCCGGAGGCTATAACTCTGTGTCTTTCCCAAGAAACCCCAAATGTGAACCATTGTCAGCCCAGAGACCCCATAGTGGTTGCTCCATAGAAGATCATCACAAAGGGAGGTGAAGATATAAACGATGATTGGTTAGGAGTGCCCATTATTCAGTCTGGCTAGACAACTCGTTTATAACACATTGTAGAAGTTGCCATTTTTCATCTAGTTTTGTTAACTGGAAATGGGTCTATCCTTGAGAATCTTTGATTTTCTCTGTGCACATTGGGCCCTCAGCTTGGTCAGGAGTTTGGGTCAAGTCCGAGGACAGACTGACCAGTTTGAATTCTGCCACTTCTGTGTGTCTTTAACCTCTTTAAGCCTCAGCTTTCTCATCTGTAAAATGGACACCATCAAAGGACTTGCCTATGAGGCTTAGTGTGAACGTTAAAAAAGAGCATGCGTGTGAAGACCGCACAGTCCCTGCTACAGAGGTAGCCCTCGGTCAAGTATAACCGTCATTCTTAAGGTAGCCAAAACCTCTTGGTCTGCCTTCTTCGTTGTGCGTGAAGGTATATTTTCTCCAGCTCCTTCATGTCCCTTCGCTCTTTTCCCACCACGTACTTCACAGGGAAATTTCCTGATTGGACAGAAGAGTGCTGTGAACTTGCCCCTCTGCATTGAAGCCTTCACCAGAACAAGCCGATAGGAGTCCGTCACCGCCAACAGCCACAGATGCCTGCGATTTAAGCTCAGCTCCGAGGGCCTGACTCGCTCATGGAATCTGTGTGCCGTTAGCAGTAACCCTGGGGACAGGAAACACATGAGGAGTCAGAGTGAGAAGTGTAAATATTGCGGCGTGAGCATCGTGCAGCAGCGCACAGCGTCGAGATTGCTGCTGGGGCCCTTACAGCCACGTGACAGAAGGCGGCCCTCCTTACCTCCGCGGGTTCATCTCACGCGCCCCGGGTAGGGAGGGAGTCTTTCCCTCTCCTCTGTGCTCCTGGCAGTCCAGGGTCAGAGCAATTGCCTAGACCGATTACTCTGGTGTGTCAGTGATGAGGACGCTGAATTGTGCTCAACTCCATAAGATTAGAAACAAATTCCCAGCCGCAAGGTGGACCTCACAGAGTCTGTGCGAGCACACTAATCAGGAAAACAATTCCCACCTGGGCAAAGCGGCCTCCAGGACAACAAACACGATGTCATTTTCGGGCAATTAGAGGTGGTTGCTTTCCTCTCTCCATGCACGTTAAATTGGGTGCGTACGGCATAGGGCAGAAACACCGCGTGGAAAGGAGAAAAAGAGACCTGTGATCCCGCTTTAATTAGCTTCTTCTCTGACATTAGTTGGGCCTCCCTCTGTCCACCCGTCCTAGGTCCTGTAATCATTTCTTACCACGGGCGATGAACATATGTCCCTCCCGTTCTAACAGGCACCTGTCTGCGCTAGGAAGCAGACCAAGCCCTTCCCCTCCCTCCCTGCAGATGGAGATGTTTCAGCTTCAAATTTCAATTCGGGCCCCTGGGTCTGAGGCCCAATTTTGAACAAGTTGGCATGGGGTGGGTTCTGGTGGTGTACTTTTTAATTGCATTATCCTGGGTGATGAAAATCTTTTCATTCTTCATGCATGAAAGCTCATGCTGCACGGGGCACACGCTCCCCACCGGGACTTTGAGCCGGGGCCCGGTTCCCTCCCAGGGCCACTTTGTCAGCTGCTGTAAGATCTTTTGTCATCTCATTGCTCTTAATTGCCCTTGAGCAGCACCAGGCTTTCTAATTCAGATTTTCCTAGAACAGCAGGAGGGAAAATGGAATGATTGTAAAAGGGAGTTAATGATAATTGCTAATGTAGGTAGAGGTTTTTGTTGTTGTTTAAGATAGTCCTTTAAATTTTGTAATCTTGACATAAAGAAGCAGAGATTGGATAAAGAATCGCAGTGCAAGGACCTTCTTGATAGGCCAGAGGAGAGGGAATGAATATGCTTTCTTTTCTTTCCTTGTTTTATGGAATTGACTTGCCCCACTATCAGGGTATCAAAAAGATCTCGCTTGAGTCAGAAATACAGGAGATGCCTGGGGGGCCCACCAGAGCGTGTCCTGATTTCAGAGACTCAAAGGGGAAAAGAAACAAAAAAATTCAACCTGAGAGATACAAAGGAAAATTCATATGGACATCTTAGGAGATTTTAAATACCAACTACATTGCTGATGGCGGGTGAAATAAAGTATTAAAGAAAAGTGCCTACCCTTTGGGGAGTTCGGAATAAAGAGTTGAAGGATCAGGCCCTTGACATAGACTTTAAAAGAGTCGGGAGAGATTTTTAGCATCAACAGGTAAGTTAATCCACCATCTTGATACCAGGAAAAGGAAGCTGTCTTCTTTTTTAGACAGAATCATTAACCATTTCCACCATTAAAGTGGTGTTTTAATTATGTCCGTAAATGTATCCTTACACAATTTCTTGGTATAAAACATCAACTATTATATATTGTGGTAGATGAATATTCCTCTTTCCTTAAATAGTAGTCATCAAAAATCCAAAGAAGTATGGCTTTTTGTTTTCACTGAATTCCCCTTCTGGGCTCTTCTGCCCCAGTCCCACCCAGATGAGAATCCCAGCCCCTCAAGACCGAATGGCTTCTTGCCACCATTTTGGAGGCCACAGTTTCAAATGGCTAAAGAGGTGTGTTAGAGCCAGGCCACTCTGGGTCTTCCGTTTCAGTCACTCTCCCCTCTGAGTGCTCTCACATCTAAATTCCAGGAGGGGAACGTACAGCTCCAAGTGGCAGGGATCCCTTTGGGGCAAGTGGCAGGGACCCCTTTGGGGCCAGTGCAGAGTCAAGTTTACAAACCCAGGTTGAAAGAGCCAGCACCTCACAGAGGACGAAGGGGTCCTAACACGAAATCCTCTAAGTGAGGGTTTTTCTGATGCGAGTGAAAGCACCCCAGTGTCAATCCCTGAGAGCAACAAATGTCCTCACTGAGGTCAGATTCAATGGCCAGCACCTAATGCAAAATATTCCCAACATCAAGGCTTGAGTTCTTCTCCCAGTCCAGTTCTCTGACGTGATTAAAGACCTACTTACATCACACTTGCTTCGAATCTGCAAGAAATGGGCACCCCAAGGAGTTATTAGTATTATTTTTAAATTCTCTGGTCTTGTTAAAAACTCACTCATCGTCACACACATTGGGTAGCTCCTCTACAAAGGCACACTTCTGTGGCATGGTGGGAAATACGAGTGTACAAATACAGGCGTCACTTGATAGCTTTCCCACTCAGAGTTAAAGGGGTTTGCATTTTGTTACCCAACCCAGCATCCCACTTGAAGGCAAGTCATTTCCGGTCCCTTCCCAACTAGGTGGGAAGACAGCCCTTATGGTTCATCATGTGCATGAACACCCTGGGAAGCTTGTTTCTGGGAAAGTCAGCCAACAAGGTGAGAATGACAGTGGACCCCCGATTCTGTCTTGCACTAAAGAACCCTTGAAGAGCCATTACGGGCCCCAGTCCCAGCCGACCGTTTGGGGTGGAGCTGGGTTGGGTTTCTAACATTGCCACTTCCCGCTGGGCGGCTCTAGACCAGTGATGCAACCACTCTAAGCCTGTGTCCTGAGTGGTGTCCTAGGGAAAATGATACCGGGATGGTAGGGCTGATGGAAATTTCAAAGTATGATCAGAGCATTTAGAATCATGCCTGGCACGTGATTAAGTGCTGGGTAAGTGTCAGCCCGCACTGGGTCCTTGGGCCACCTGGGTCACACCTTGGGCACATACCTAAGTTGAGAGTGACACTTGGGAGAGTGAGAGGAAGCACTATTCATAATCACACCAGGACAAAGGCAGGACCTGGGACAGTCCCAGACCTAAGTCGTCCTCGCAAAAATCACGTCCTCCTTCCTCAGCAGGGGTCTTGCCTGAAGCTTTTGGAAGTGCCTCCCTTTGGAAATGAGGGTTGCTTCTAGTGTGGTCTCCCCTCTCTTGGCACAGATGAGCCTGATGTAGATCCACCCACTCTTCATCCCTCTCCCCCAGACCGCACCTAAGCAAGCCCAGCAACTCCGGCAAGCAATGCCCTGTAGCTGATGCAAAGGGCAAAGCCCCTTCGCGGTGTCTGGCCACTGGCTCCTTTCATCAAGATAAGGCCTCTCCAGCAGGGAATTCTAGCCCTAGTAGCACTTCTGGCCGCCCAAACACGCCAGCCGCACTCCATCAGCCTGCAGCCGCTGCATCACTTAAAGCTGCAAATGACAAAGACACTTCACAGAGGGGATGGATGGCGTTAGAGCAGAGCCCCTTGCGCTCAGGCAAGAACCAAGATGCTCCCTGCTCAGGCACTGCCCTGCCCTCCAGGGAAACGCGAGTCAACATTTTGCTCTCTCGGAAGTTGCCACACCTGCCCACCTGCCCCACCTGAACACACGTCCCATTTTTTTTTTGAAGTTGATCTTCACTGGAAAAATAAAAACCCAGCAGTTTGATGTAGTTCTTCTTTGTTCTCAGGCATAACCATACCAAATTTACTGCTCATAAAGTGAAGAATGAAGGGAAAAACACCTCTTTCTGACTATTCTCCCAGAGGAGCCCTTCGAGACATAGAAAAAGTAAAATGAAATCAAACCATATTATTTAAACTTGAAATTGTTGGATGAGAAAAGAGTTTGTAAAATCTACTGTTTTATTTCCTTTCTTCCAGAACAAAAACCATCCACAGCTTTTCTAAGTCCATGTACTGCATTTTCTTCCCAATTCTCTGTGTTCCTTCCACACAAAAATGTGAGTTAATAATGCCTGCCTCCCGGCCTCTCAGGATTTTCTGTGCAGACTGATGATAATAAAATAACAGGAATAATCCGTGTTTATATGGTGCTGTGCAGTTTATAGAGAAAGTGGTTTCACTTAATCCTCACAACGACCCAGTGAGGTTGGTGATATGAGATTCTACACATAACTGTGGGCTGAGAGCACCACGCTACAGAAAGCCGGGCATTGTGCTTATTGGTGGTGTAACTGTCAGCAGTGATGACAGCTCGTGTCCATGTGCCTGGTTCTTTCTGCAGGAGGGCTGGGGTCCCCTGTCAGCAGCCTGGGTAGGTCTCAGCCTCAGGATTTCGGCCTCTCAAGCAGCTGGGGGAACCAAGGAGCAGGGTTGGGGCTGGTGAAGGAAGGCCTTTCTGGATCGTGACCTCCCTAGAGAGGCTGTGAACGGTCCAGCTTCATCCCCCGCTCCCATTTGACCTCACTCCTGCCCCCCTGTCCCGCCCACTGCCTCCCACAGTGAGAGTCCACTTGTCAGGTGTGTCCAAGGTCAATGGTGTAGAAATCCACTTCCAGCGTCAGTCCAGAAACCCAGCAGGGATGCAGTCTCTTCTTCTGGGAGGCCTGGCACCGTCACTCAGACACCACAAATATCATCTCTTCCGTCCTAAGAACTAGGATGGAAGTTTAGTCCTCTGAAGAACTCAACTTCAGAGATTAGATTTCTGAAAGTAAATGGATTTCGCAAACAATCGCTCAAGTTTTAGATTAAATTTCCAATCTGGATTTCTACTCCTATGTCAATACTAGGCCCTCCACTCTGGATCACTATTCTCTTTGCTGGCGGATGTCACTTCTTCGAGGCGCCTGTGTCCTTCTCCAAGCTGGTTGCTCTTCCTGGGGCCCCCATGACTCCTTGGGATCACCCTACTGCGGGAGTGTGATTCCTTGTGTCCTCTTTTACCTCCCGCAGGAGACTGTGAGTTCCTTGAAGGCAAGGACTGCGTTCTCTTATCTTTCTATTTCAGACACTTAGCACCTGGTGAATAATAATTTTAGAATGAGTCAGGAAGTTTAACAAATGTATCAAAGCCACCTAGAGAGGAGAGGAAAGCAAACTCAACACATTCCTGGATCGCATGTCACACGTGACTCATAGGTGCCCATTGGGATGACCATATTTGCCAGAATCAAAGTGGTTCAAATAAATCCCTCACCCTCAGAGTTATCCCTGCTTCACCCTACTTTTAGACTACAAAAGCGTCATCCTTCAACAAGCTTGAAAGACTATTTTAAAAGCGGGTTGGGAGGGTACATGTGAATTTTTTTATAAAATTCTTGTTTAAGGAAAAAGATTAAAATGGTCATAAAAAAACGAGCTAACTTTTTCTAAGGCTCATTACCCTGATTTCCTTGGGTCCGTGAGCACAGAACCAGCTCACCATCTTTGCCGGCTAAAGCTCCCGGCTCACATGGACAACTGGTCTACTCAAGTTGATGTGGCGGTTGAAGAACATAAGTGGACACCAGGCTGTCAAGACACAGTGCAGAGGCTCTGGGAGTGACCCGCTATCAACCTGGGCCAAATATTAATGAATAATCTCCTGGCTTGATAGCCAGTGTCTGCTGCTGTGCATCCCTAGCGCTCATTTTCTATCGCATTTCAGTTATTTTAGACAAGTACTACTTTGGGTGGTTGATCATTATTTTTAGTTTCATGAGGTTTAGGTGGCTGGGAAGAAAACTACAGCAAAAGAGCATGGCAGGAAGTTTCTCTGCAAAAGATTCATGTATTACCTCTGGGTTATGGCTTCTTAAAACTCAAATTCTTAACTGTTCTGAGGTTAAAAGCTTCCTATTTGACACGAAGTTGAAGGATGATCACCTAGCTGGTGTTATTTTACAAGCACAATTTTACATTTGGCTGTCTCTAGATGAATGAGTCTTTAATTTTCACTGGGGAAGGTTATTATTAGAGAGGGAGATTCTGGATCCTGACAGAGCTCACCGGGGAAACGAAACTGAGGGATTATACTTAAAATGTACAGTCTACCTCTTCCCTGGAAATGTTCTTGGCTGGGGGTGGGAAGGGGACTGGCTGAGTCATCCAGATCTAGAAGTTGTATTAAGCTCCTTCTAGATCACCAGAGAAAAATGGAGGGAAAAACAAAAGTACGGTCATAACCGATAAACTTCTCCCTTTATTTCCTCTACTTTCTCTCCTGATAGATTGACTAGAAAGGAATTTTGTATTCAGTGAATCTAATCACAATATTGTATTAATTTTATAATTATAGCTACCATTCACTGGACACATAATATGTGTGCCCCGGTGAGCTGAGTACTATCATTATCTTTGTTTTACAGATGAGAAAACCGCAGCTCAGAGATGGGGTAAGTTACATGCTTAGGGTCACACTGCTTGAAACATGGCAGAGCCAGAATCAACACAGAGGTCTGTCTGATGCCACAGACCACACTGTGCACTCTTACTCTACATTTCTTCTCCTCTTTAAAGGATGAGGGAGGATGTCTATAGGTATTGAAGGACTTGATCCATGTCACAGCACATTACTGGCACTGCTGTGATTAAAAACAAAGGTCTCCAGACCCAAGGCTCTCATTCTGCTATGGCTCTGCAGCATTATGACCTGATGTGGCAACCATAAAACCATGTACCTTCGATATCCTGAAAAACTTCCCATTTCCTATGATTTTTTACTTTTTAATAAGAATTCTTTTTGTTCTTCACCTGAATAGTGTGTTTTTGTAGATTTCTCTTTGTTCTATCAATAAATTCACAACCAAGAAGTCCCTTTTTTTAGGTCATGTATCTTAATTTCTGGTTGGAAAATACGACCACTCTGAAAAATTGCCCTACATATAGATTTGGGACAAGAGTGCACGTGATGGGTGAATAAGCGATGCTAAGCCTGGTCAGAGTAGGCGGCACTGAGCTGGCAGGTGGGAGCTGAGGGGCTCCGAAAAGACTGACCTGATGTATTCAGCCCCATCCACCCACTGTCTTCCTGAGAGTCTGAAATTCCTGGCATTGGAGTCCCTTCTTTGGATTAAGGTGTCATGTCACCAGTTAAAACAGACCCATGCTGTTGTTTCTTGTCTCTAAATATCTTACTTCATTGCATTGAACCAGACAGTCAGTTGACTGGGAACAGGTGGGTTGAAGGGATGGGATACAGGGGAGGTAGATTTCAGTGTACGAAGCAGATTCAGGAAAGAATCAAGGCAGAGAAACCTACCGCCTGGTCACGGTCCGTCAGATAGATCAATGCCCAATAGGCCACTTTGAGTTGAGACAAGTAAATATTGGAGGAACAGAGTTTGCCAGGAAAAAAAGTAATGATTCTCTTGTTGGCTAAGATGCTTTTAGGAAACATTCATAAATAGTTCGGGTAGTCGATGGATGACATAGGAATAAGTACTCAAGGTAGAGAACCTGAGAAAGGACAGAGGGTCTAAGACGGGTGACAAGGGGCTGAAGACAAAACCTGTTGGTAAGTTTGTGAAATCCTGACATGGGGCCCAGGTCATGGCTCCTAAAATGGGCAGCCTGGTGCCTCTCACACAAGCCCCAGAAGAATTCAGACCACGTGGCTTCTGGTGTGAGAACAGCAGTGGGGCAATGAGACCCACTGAGTCTGTAAAGGACACTCAGCTCCCCGGGCCCCAGCTTCCTCGGTTATCTGCAAAGCAGGAGCAGCCGGCCGGCCTCCTGCAGCTGTGTTTCCACTGCGTGTCATAGCACTGCCCCCCGGTTCAGTGTTTACCTCCAAGGGCTGGCGGCCACTCACTCCAGAGGGAAGCAGGTGAAGAAGGGTCACCATCCTCCAGCATCCCTCTGTGCCACCACCACGTCCATCCTTCACCCGAGATTTAACCGGCCACACAACTAACACCGCATTCCCATCAGATGAGTCTTCATTTGTTCTAAGATGCGGATGAACACGATTCAAATCAGAAATTAGGCCCCAAGAGTGCCTTGCTGCTAAATTGTTTGGATAAGTGGCAAGTGTGGTGAATCAGCCCTTAGCGAATTTAGAATTTGAGAATCATGGTGATTATCCCCGGATGGGAAAGGAAGGAGACGAGGAGGCAGGAAGCTGGGTATCCCATCCCTGACCTCCCGTTGTCGAGTAATCAAGGCCAATCATAGACTCGGGGTGTGAAGAGAAGACTTTGCCAATCATGTGTGCAGAAAACGATATGTAGGCAAAGGAAAGCCTCTTGGGCACATATTTTGCCTACTGTGCAGGCTCACGGGGAAATTATGTAATAAGGAGAGGGGTTGCACAAACGAAGTGAAGTGTCAGCCCCTGGACCAGGCCCCACCCTCTCGGACTCCAGGGAAGGCCTCCCGTTTTCCTAGCCCTGCCCAGGGCGCAGCACCCCTTCCTGCCATGAGCGGGCCAGTTAGCCTGCACCTGGCCACCCGGGGTTGATGTTTGCCCTCTTTGGCAACCATCTGGGTTTATTGCTCACAGTTCACTTGGTGGAAGTTTATTCAGAAGCATTTTCCTGAACCCTGATTTCACTGTCAAGCCAGAGACCGTTTCTATGGTCCAAAGGGCACGTGCCTCTCTGAGAGTCAAACAGAGAACGTGCTTGCCTTCAACAGCTGCCAGCGAAACAGGCCACTCCTGACTCACTGAGGAGGACTCACCGGGGAGGACTTGCCCCGGAGGATGACAGATCCTGGGCAGCCCCTTCTCCCAACGCCCGGTTCACTCCAGTGGTCCCCCTCTGCCCCAGTGGCACAGGCTCAGCAGATGCCAACCACGTTTAATAGCAGCCTGAGTTCAACAAAGATCATTACAGAAGGATTTTTTGTTGTCGTCCTCTTTGTTTTTGTTTTTCGTTGTTTTGCTAAAGAGAACAGCAATACAAATAAACATATATATGATGGCATTTTGAAGTCAAACGTCTTATGAAAGTATTGATAAATACCATCCTTATTTTTCAGGGAGCCCAGGCTGCTGCAGACCGCCCCATCTAGGTGATGGAGATGGGTTTGTTCTCAGCTGTAGCAGGGTTGACGTGAAGAAAAAAAAAAAAAGGATTGGGTAGCTTTCTTGCTTCTTTGGGTGGGAGGTTGGACTGAAGTAAGGAGAGAAAATCAGTAAGAAAGAAGCAAAACAGCTTGGGACCAGCTCTTGTGGAAGCACAGACACTCCTCTCTCTCTGGCGTCCTTGTCCGGCCCCGTGTGAGGACAACATCTGCACCTGGTCATCCCCACACCTTCCCAGTGGACACACTTCATCTGCACCAGACGCTTGGCCTCCATCTTTCCACGCCTCCACTCATCCTTCCATAGAGAGGACCAGTGAATGACCAAGAACAAGACAAGAATGTCTGAATCTCAGTGTTATAGGTTGCGTAGGGCACTGGATTAACAATTCACTGGATAAATTAGGAGTTTGGGATTAAGATATATGCACTACTATATATAAAATAGCTAACCATCAAGGACCTACTGTAGAGCACAGGGAACTATACTCAATATCTTGTAATAACCTATAATGGAAAAGAATCTAAAAAAGAATTTATATATATATATGTATACGTATGTATAACTGAATCACTTTGCTGTACACCTGAAAATAACACAATATTGTAAATCAACTATATTTAAATTTTAAAAAAATTTTAAAAAGAAGCAGAAAAAAGAATGAAAATGGCCGTCAACTTAAAAAAAAGAATTCAGGACACTCCTCCAAGTTCCCTCCCAAATTAATTTGTAAGCTTTCTCACATCCAGGGTCATGTGATATACTTCTTTGTGAAGACCTCCCAACAGTCACTCTTTCATGGAGCAGGGCGCTATTTTTACTTTTCTCCTTCGCTTTTCTGTATAATCCTTCGACATGAGGCAACCTGGGCCCAGGGAGGAAGAGGAAGCATCCTGGTTAGGAGAGGTGCCTGGGTGGTGCTCCAAGGCTCCCGGCTTCCTACTGCGTTGGGAGCTGGTGGCTGCCGAGGGGCCTGGGAGACATGCAGTTGGGCCAGGGGACAGATGGAAGATGTGTCAGACACTCAGTGGCATCTGTGCACCATCACTTTCTGGGAAAAAGCCAAATTTCCAGGGCTCCGAATAGGCTACAAGTTCATCGTCCACAGTGACCCTGAACTCTGGCTCAAACATGGCTCCTCACCGCCAGCCAGAGCAGAATCACCACTAGGCCGGGGGCTTTGTTCCTCCAGTGACACAAGTCATGCTGGCCTCTCCCTGTGCCCCGAACAGCGTCTCAGAGATGAGCCAGGAGACAGGAGAAGAATCTGAAAGCCTGAGCAATTCTACCAAAAAGATTGAGTTAATGCTCAAAAGAGACTGTCAGTTCTTGTTTCTGTCCAAGATTGAAACTTGAACTAAAGTTTATCTCTCTACCACCTAGCAGGCAGGCTTCCAGGTCGTAAGAAAGATAAGGTCTATATCTTGATATGTCCCAGTTGTAGTGAGAGTAATTTTGTGATCATACGATTTCATTTTTTCATTTATTTATTTAACAAATAATTATTAAGCACCTGCTACATGCTGAGAATTGTGCTGGACACTCAGGATGAGATTGAACTTGGGAGAGATGACAGATTTTTTTTGGTCCAGGGAAAGAAACACTGGCTGTCTAGACTGACCATCAGAATAAAGAGGTCTTTATTTATTTATTTATTTATTTATTTATTTATTTATTTACATCTTTATTGGAGTATAATTGCTTTACAATGATGTGTTAGTTTCTGCTTTATAACAAAGTGAATCAGCTATACATATACATATATCCCCATATCTCTTCCCTCTTGCATCTCCCTCCCTCCCACCCTCCCTACCCACTGCTCTAGGTGGTCACAAAGCACCGAGCTGATCTCCCTGTGCTATGCAGCTGCTTCTCACTAGCTATCAGTTTTACATTTGGTAGAGTATATATGTACATGCCACTCTCTCACTTTGTCCCAGCTTAATCTTCCCCCTCCCTGTGTCCTCAAGTCCATTCTCTAGTAGGTCTGCATCTTTATTCCCGTCCTGCCCCTAGGTTCTTCTTGACCTTTTTTTTTTTTTTTTAGATTCTATATATATGTGTTAGCATATGGTATTTGTGTTTCTCTTTCTGACTTACTTCACTCTGTATGACAGACTCTAGGTCCATCCACCTCACTACAAATAACTCAAATTCACTTCTTTTTATGGCTGAGTAATATTCCATTGCATATATATGCCACATCTTCTTTATCCATTCACTTGTCAATGGACACTTAGGTTGCTTCCATTTCCTGGCGATTGTAAATAGAGCTGCAGTAAACATTGTGGTACATGACTCTTTTTGAATTATGGTTTTCTCAGGGTATATGCCCAGTAGTGGGATTGCTGGGTCATATGGTAGTTCTATTTTTAGTTTTTTAAGGAACCTCCATACTGTTCTCCATAGTGGCTGTATCAATTTACATTCCCACAAACAGTGCAGGAGGGTTCCCTTTTCTCCACACCCTCTCCAGCATTTATTGTTTGTAGATATTTTAATGATGGCCATTCTGACTGGTGTGAGGTGATACCTCATTGTAGTTTTGATTTGCATTGCTCTTATGATTAATGATGTTGAGCATTCTTTCATGTGTTTGTTGGCAATCTGTGTATCTTCTTTAGAGAAATGTCTGTTTAGGTCTTCTGCCCATTTTTGGATTGGGTTGTTTGGTTTTTTGATATTGAGCTGAATGAGCTGCTTGTAAATTTTGGAGATTAATCCTTTGTCCGTTCCTTCATTTACAAATATTTTCTCCCATTCTGAGGGTTGTCTTTTCGTCTTGCTTATGGTTTCCTTTGCTGTGCAAAAGCTTTTAAGTTTCATTAGGTCCCATTTGTTTATTTGTGTTTTTATTTCCATTTCTCTAGGAGGTGGGCCAAAAAGGATCTTGCTGTGATGTATGTCATAGAGTGTTCTGCCTATGTTTTCCTCTAAGAGTTTTAGAGTGTCTGGCTTTACATTTAGGTCTTTAATCCATTTTGAGTTTATTTTTGTGTATGGTGTTAGGGAGTGTTCTAATTTCATTCTTTTACGTATACCTGTCCAGTTTTCCCAGCACCACTTATTGAAGAGGCTGTCTTTTCTCCATTGTATATTCTTGCCTCCTTTATCAAAAATAAGGTGACCATATGTGCATGGGTTTGTCTCTGGGCTTTCCATCCTGTTCCATTGATCTATATTTCTGGTGTTTTGCCAGTATCATAATGTCTTGATTACTGTAGCTTTGTAGTATAGTCTGAAGTCAGGGAGCCTGATTCCTCCAGCTCTGTTTTTCTTTCTCAAGATTGCTTTGGCTATTCAGGGTCTTTTGTGTTTCCATACAAATTTTAAGATTTTTTGTTCTAGTTCTGTGAAAAATGCCATTGGTAGTTTGATAGGGATTGCACTGAATCTGTAGGTTGCTTTGGATAGTAAAGTCATTTTCACAATGTTGATTCTTCCAATCCAAGAACTTGGTATATCTCTTCATCTGTTTGTATCATCTTTAACTTCTTTCATCGATGTCTTATAGTTTTCCGCATACAGGTCTTTTGTCTCCTTAGGTAGGTTTATTCCTAGGTATTTTATTCTTTTTGTTGCAATGGTAAATGGGAGTGTTTCCTTAATTTCTATTTCAGATTTTTCATCATTACTGTATAGGAATGCAAGAGACTTCTATGCATTAATTTTGTATCCTGCTACTTTACCAAATTCATTGATTAACTCTAGTAGTTTTCTGGTAGCATTTTTAGGATTCTCTATGTATAGTATCATGTCATTTGCAAACAGTGACAGCTTTACTTCTTCTTTTCCAATTTGGATTCCTTTTATTTCTTTTTCTTCTCTGATTGCCAAAAAATGTTGAATAATAGTGGTGAGAGTGGGCAGCCTTGTCCTGTTCCTGATCTTAGTGGAAATGGTTTCAGTTTTTCACCGTTGAGGACGATGCTGGCTGTGGGTTTGTCATATATGGCCTTTATTATGTTGAGGTAAGTTCACTCTATGCCTACTTTCTGGAGGGTTTTTATCATAAATGGGTGTTGAATTTTGTCTAAAGCTTTTTCTGCATCTATTGAGATGATCATATGGTTTTTATTCTTCAATTTGTTAATATGGTGTATCACATTCATTGATTTGCATATATTGAAGAATCCTTGCATTCCTGGGATAAACCCCACTTGATCATGGTGTATGATCCTTTTAATGTGCTGTTGGATTCTGTTTGCTCGTATTTTGTTGAGGATTTTTGCATCTATGTTCATCAGTGATATTGGCCTGTAGTTTTCTTTCTTTGTGACATCTTTGTCTGGTTTTGGTATCAGCGTGATGGTGGCCTCATAGAATGAGTTTGGGAGTGTTCCTCCCTCTGCTATATTTTGGAAGAGTTTGAGAAGGATTGGTGTTAGCTCTTCTCTAAAGGTTTGGTAGAATTCGCCTGTGAAGCCATCTGGTCCTGGGCTATTGTTTGTTGGAAGATTTTTAATCACAGTTTCAATTTCAGTGCTTGTGATTGGTCTGTTTATATTTTCTATTTCTTCCTGGAAGGTTGTGCTTTTCTTAGAATTTGTCCATTTCTTCCAGGTTGTCCATTTTATTAGCATATCGTTGCTTGTAGTAATCTCTCATGATTCTTTGTATTTCTGCAGTGTCAGTGGTTACTTCTCCTTTTTCATTTCTAATTCTATTGATTTGAGTCTTCTCCATTTTTTTCTTAATGAGTCTGGCTAATGGTTTATCAATTTTGTTTATCTTCTCAAAGAACCAGTTTTTAGTTTTATTGATCTTTGCTATTGTTTCCTTCATTTCTTTTTCATTTATTTCTGATCTGATCTTTATGATTTCTTTCCTTCTGCTAACATTGGGGTATTTTTGTTCTTCTTTCTCTAATTGTTGTAGGTGTAAGGTTAGGTTGTTTATTTGAGATGTTTCTTGTTTCTTAAGGTAGGATTGTATTGCTATAAACTTCCCTCTTAGAACGGCTTTTGCTGAATCCCATAGGTTTTGGGTCATCGTGTTTTCATTGTCATTTGTTTCTAGGTATTTTTTGATGTCCTCTTTGATTTCTTCAGTGATCTCTTGGTTATTAAGTAGTGTATTGTTTAGCTTCCATGTTTCTGTATTTTTTTACAGATTTTTTCCTGTAATTGATATCTCGTCTCATAGCATTGTGGTCAGAAAAGATACTTGATACGATTTCAATTTTCTTAAATTTACCAAGGCTTGATTTGTGACCCAAGATATGATCTATCCTGGAGAATGTTCCATGAGCATTTGAGAAGAAAGTGTATTCTGCTGTTTTGGGATGGAATGTCCTATAAATATCCATTAAGTCCTTATTGTGTAATGTATCATTTAAAGCTTGTGTTTCCTTATTTGTTTTCATTTTGGATGATCTGTCCATTGGTGAAAGTCCCCTACTGTGATTGTGTTACTGTCGATTTCCCCTTTTACGGCTGTTAGCATTTGCCTTATGTATTGAGGTGCTCCTATGTTGGGTGCATAAATATTTACAATTGTTATATCTTCTTCGTGGATTGATCCCGTGATCATTATGTAGTGTTCTTCTCTGTTTCTCATAATAGTCTATGTTGTAAAGTCTATTTTGTCTGATATGAGAATTGCTACTCCAGCTTTCTTTTGATTTCCATTTGCATGGAATATCATTTTCCATTACCTCACTTTCAGTCTGTATGTGCTCCTAGGTCTGAAGTGGGTCTCTTGTAGATGGCATATATATGGGTCTTGTTTTTATATCCATTCAACCAGGCTGTGCCTTTTGGTTGGAGCATTTAATCCATTTACATTTAAGGTAATTATCGATATGTATGTTCCTATTACCATTTTCTTAATTGTTTGTGCTTGTTATTGTAGGTCTTTTCCTTCTTTTGTGTTTCCTGCCTAGAGAAGTTCCTTTAGCATTTGCTGTAAAGCTGGTTTGGTGGTGATGAATTCTCTTAGCTTTTGCTTGTCTGTAAAAGTTTTAATTTCTTCGTCGAATCTGAATGAGATCCTTGCTGGGTAGAGTAATCTTAGTTGTAGGTTTTTCCCTTTCATCACTTTAAATATGTCCTGCCACTCCCTTCTGGCTTGCAAAGGTTCTGCTGAAGGATCAGCTGTTAACCTTATGGGGATTCCCTTGTATGTTATTTGTTGTTTTTCCCTTGCTGCTTTTAATATTTTTTCTTTGTTTTTAATTTTTGATAGTTTGATTAGTATGTGTCTTGGCATGTTTCTCCTTGGATTTATCTGGTATGGGACTCTCTGTGCTTCCTGGACTTGATTAAATATTTTCTTTCCCATATTAGGGAGGTTTTCAACTATAATCTCTTCAAATATTTTCTCCGTCCCTTTCTTTCTCTCTTCTTCTAATTCGAATGTTGGTGCATTTAACGTTGTCCCAGAGGTCTCTGAGACTGTCCTCAATTCTTTTCATTATTTTTTCTTTATTCTGCTCTGCAGTAGTTATTTCCACTATTTTATCTTCCAGGTCACTTACCCGTTCTTCTGCTTCAGTTATTCTGCTATTGATTCCTTCTAGAGAATTTTTAATTTCATTTATTGTGTTTTTCATCATTGTTTGTTTGCTCTTTAGTTCTTCTAGGTCCTTGTTAAACATTTCTTGTATTTTCTCCATTCTATTTCCAAGATTTTGGATCATCTTTACTATCATTATTCTGAATTCTTTTTCAGGTAGACTGCCTGTTTCCTCTTCATTTGTTTGGTCTGGTGGGTTTTTACCTTGTTCCTTCATCTGCTGTGTGTTTCTGTGTCTTCTCATTTTGCTTAACTTACTGTGTTTGGGGTCTCCTTTTCGCAGGCTGCAAGTTCGTAGTTCCCGTTGTTTTTTGTTTCTGCCCCCAGTGGCTAAGGTTGGTTCAGTGGGTTGTGTAGGCTTCCTGGTGGAGGGGACTAGTGCCTGTGTTCTGGTGAATGAGGCTGGATCTTGTCTTTCTGGTGAGCAGGTCCACATCCAGTGGTGTGTTTTGGGGTGTCTGTTACCTTATTATGATTTTAGGCAGGCTCTCTGCTAATGGGTGGGGTTGTGTTCCTGTCTTGCTAGTTGTTTGGCATAGGGTGTCCAGCAGTGTAGCTTGCTGGTCGTTGAGTGGAGCTGGGTCTTGACGTTGAGATGGAGATCTCTGACAGATTTTTGCCGTTTGATATTACATGGAGCTGGGAGTTCTCTGGTGGACCAATGTCCCGAACTCGGCTCTCCCACCTCAGAGGCACAGGCCTGACACCCGGCCAGAGCACCAAGACCCTGTCATCCACCGGCTTGAATAAAAGGGGGAAAAAAAAGAAGGAAAGAAAGAAAAAAGAAAAGAAAAGAAAAGAAAGGTATTAAAATAAAAGATAAAAAATAATTATTAATAAATTTTTAAGTAATAGAAAAAAGAAAGAAAGAAGAGAGCAACCAAACCAAAAAACAAATGCACCAATGATAACAAGCGCTAAAAAATATAGTAAAAAAACCCAAAAATACAAAACAAACAAACAAAAAAATGGACAGACAGAACCCTAGGACAAATGTAAAAGCAAAGCTATACAGACAGAATCACACACAGAAGCATACACATACACACTCACAAAAAAAGAAAAAAGAAAAAATTATATATATCATTGCTCCCAAAGTCCACTGCCTCAATTTGGGGTGATTCGTTGTCTATTCAGGTATTCCACAGATGCAGGATACATCAAGTTGATTGTAGGGATTTAATCTGCTGCTCCTGAGACTGCTGGGAGAGATTTCCCTTTCTCTTCTTTGTTCACACAGCTCCTGGGGTTCAGCTTTGGATTTGGCCCCTTCTCTGCGTGTAGGTCACCTGTTCTTTGCTCAGACAGGACAGGGTTAAAGGAGCAGCTGATTCGGGGGCTGTGGCTCCCTCAGGCCGGGGGGAGGGAGTGGCACGGATGCAGGGCGAACCTGCGGGGCAGAGGCCGACGTGACGTTGCACCAGCCTGAGACGTGCCGTGCGTTCTCCCGGGGAAGTTGTTCCTGGATCATGGGACCCTGGCCGTGGCGGGCTGCACAGGCTCCCGGGAGGGGCGGTGTTGACAGTGACCTGTGCTCGCACACAGGCTTCTTGGTGGCGGCAGCAGCAGCCTTAGCGTCCCATGCCCGTCTCTGGGATCGGCGCTGATAGCCGCAGCTCGCGCCCGTCTCTGGAGCTCATTTAGGTGGTGCTCTGAATCCCCTCTCCTCGTGCACCGTGAAACAAAGAGGCAAGAAAAAGTCTCTTGTCTCTTCGGCAGCTCCAGACCTTTTCCCGGACTCCCTCCCGGCTAGCTGTGGCGCACTAGCCCCCTTCAGGCTGTGTTCACGCCGCCAACCCCAGTCCTCTCCCTGGGATCCGACCTCCAAAGCCCGAGCCTCAGCTCCCAGCCCCCACCCGTACCAGCGGGTCAGCAGACACGCCTCTCTGGCTGGTGAGTGCTGGTCGGCACCAATCCTCTGTGCGGGAATCTCTCCGCTGTGCCCTCCGCACCACTGTTGCTGCGCTCTCCTCTGTGGCTCTAAAGCTTCCCCACCCCATCCCCCATCTCCACCAGTGAAGGGGCTTCCTAGTGTGTGGAAACCTTTCCTCCTTCACAGCTCCCTCCCTGAGGTGCAGGTCCTGTCCCTATCCTTTTGTCTCTGTTTTTTCTTTTTTCTTTTGCCCTACCCAGGTACATGTGAAGTTTCTTGCCTTTTGGGAGGTATGAGTTCTCCTGCCAGCATTCAGTAGGTGTTCTGTAGGAGTTGTTCCACATGTAGATGTATTTCTGATGCATTTGTGGGGAGGAAGGTGATCTCCACGTCTTACTCCTCTGCCATCTTGAAGCTCCTATTTATTTATTTTTAATTTAATTTTATTTATTTATTTTTGGCTGCATTGGGTCTTCATTGCTGTGCATGGGCTTTCTCTAGTTGCAGTGAGCGGGGGCTACTCTTCATTGCTGTGTGTGGGCTTCTCATTGTGGTGGCTTCTCTTGTTGCGGAGCACGGGCTCTAGGTGCGCAGGCTTCAGTAGTTGTGGCTCTCAGGCTCTAGATCTCAGGCTCAGTAGTTGTAGCGCACGGGCTTAGTTGCTCCGTGGCATGTGGGATCTTCTCAGACAAGAGCTTGAACCCATGTCCCCTGCATTGGCAGGCAGATTCTTAACCACTGCGCCACTAGGGAAGCCCTAAAGAAGTCTTTAAATAAGATTCTCTCCTGTGCTGGGAAAGATGGTCTCTACTGCTTAGATATGCACCTTAAATAGCTCAGTGCTTCTGCAGCTCTACTTCCCTGGTAAAATTGTTTTTATTACACTTAGAATCACTGGCTTGAGGCTATTAATACTGACCACTTGCTCTGCCCTAGGATGAAATCTGGACTCCAAGGAGATAGTGAGTGAAGCATGAAGCCCAACGAAGTGTAAGCCTGAATAGTTGTTTACTAATGTCTGTGAGTCAAAAACATCATTATCAAGCCATTCCTCAAGGTACTGGAAGAAACAGGTAGATTATTGAGACTTCATCAGCTGTGCAGGTTTTCTAGCCCCCATTATAAAATTGATGGTTCCAGCACATAAGAGAAATTACAAATATAACATTCTGATAATTGGTACAAGAGGAAATACAAATAAGAAACACAGGGAAATAATTCATATTTTCAGAAGTATAACCAAAGAAGTGCATACCAAAGCAAACTTGGGGAATTGTTTTTCACCTGAATTAGCAAAAAAATCCGACCCAAACTTTATGAAAAGAATGATCTTATACATTTACTGCAATATGTTTACTGTTGGCCATGTAAATTGGTATAAACTTTTTTGGGGAAAGCAATATGGCATAGAAGAGAGCAACAAAGAAGGTCATAAAGTTTGGCTTAGTAATTTCATCCCTAAGACTTTATCCTAAGAAAATAATTCAGTAGAAGCAAAAGCTCTATGAAGTGTATTCTCTATAACATTATCAACATGAGGGGGAAAAAGGATACACTGAATGTCCAACAATAGGACCATGTGGGTACATTACACAGTGAATTAACATGCAGTCACCGAGAGAAATAGCTAAGAAAAATATATGGGCAATGTGAAAAGTGGGATGAAGCATTATTTTTTTAAAAAAATAAGGACCTACTGTATAGCACAGGGAATTCTACTCAATACTCTGTAATGGCCTATATGGGAAAAGAATCTAAAAAAAGAGTGGATATATGCATATGTATAATTGGTTCACTTTGCTATACACCTGAAACTAACACAACATTGTAAATTAACTCTACGCCAATAAAAATTTTAAAACAATCACAGTTAAAAATGATACTATGATTGCCACTATGTAAAACATGCACAATAAGAAAAAAAATGGTAGCAGGGCTTCCCTGGTGACGCAGTGGTTGGGAGTCTGCCTGCCAATGCAGAGGACACGGGTTCGAGCCCTGGTCTGGGAAGATCCCACATGCCACGGAGCAACTAGGCCCATGAGCCACAACTACTGAGCCTGCGCGTCTGGAGCCTGTGCTCCGCAATGGGAGAGGCCGCGACAGTGAGAGGCCCGCGCACCGCGATGAAGAGTGGCCCCTGCTTGCCGCAACTAGAGAAAGTCCTTGCACAGAAACGAAGACCCAACACAGCCAAAAATAAATAAATAAATAAATAAATTTATTTAAAAAAAAAAATGGTAGCAATTGTGCTGGGACGACGTGATTACGGTATTTTTCAGTATCTTTTTCACATTGTTATGACTCATTTTTAATGAAAAAGTATTCACAAATGAAATCTAAGGTCTCTGTCAATTACACGACGGTCATGCACCATCTCATAACAGTCTCATAAGCGATAGCTGCACTTCGGTGACTGGGAAATGGCTTTTAACTAAGATCTATCCGGAGGACGGTGAGTGGCGTGAGGCGTATCGGAGTAGCAGCAGCGCGGAGAGAATAGTCACCGCTTCTTCCGGGAACCCCGTTGGGCAGCTCCCTATTGCACAGCGCGTCGGACTTGGCCGCAGGCTTCCCAGAACCCCAGCATCCTGGTGGAAACACTCTCCAGAAAGCATGCAAAAGCCAAACCAACAGAGCCAGGCTGCAAGGTTTTGAATTGGATCAGAAGGACTGAGTGTGGTCTGGGTTTCACATAACACTTTTTTTGTTTTTAAATCTATGTTCTCACTCAAATACTATTGTTGTCAGTGTCTCTAGGATACATTCAGCCTGGTTGGATTTAATATAATACTATTTGGTTACCTTTTTAAAATGTTATATAAATGTGACTATTCATAAGACTTATGGATTCTTTCCTGGCATTTGAAAAGGAGTCTGCCAGGGTCCTTCACCTAAGCATACTACTCAGTAGAAAGTCCCCATCTTTTTACTCAAGTAAAGAAAGACAAAGACCTGAAAGCCGCCAGGAAACTGGGCCGCCCTTTTGTCTGTGCTCAGCAGTTTTGATCCAAGACTTCCTGAGAGGAGAGATGGTACAAACCACCCATGCAGAGGGCATGAGGGCAGCCAGTTTTTATATTGCTCTAATTTCCTTGGGAGGACCTTCTGGGTGGCACCTCTCGGCTTTCCACAAGAAACATGGGGACCCTGATGCCCCTGTTTTAATAAATAAGTGGTACCCAAAGCCCTCTGCTGGCACTTTATAACTGCCCCTCCCTCCACGAGAGGAGGGTTTTGCCTGCATCCCCCTGAGCCTCCAAGACCCCAGGTGCCTTCTGAGCCCAGGGTAACCCAGCTTCACCTCCTGCAGGGGTCTTGGTTCCCTCAAGAGCACGTAGGAGCAGAGAAGAAACACAGTTGCTTCCTTTGAGCTGTAGCTCATTACTCGAAAGGAACAGTTTTCCCTCTAAGAGCTTTTCTCTGCTTCTTTGTTACTAAATAATAAGCGCAGAATATAATGAAGTTACACAGTTGATGTATTAATGAGGACATCGAGATTAGACTAAAAATTCATAACTACTAAAACTTACATCATCTTCTATATTTTGCCTTCTGACAGTCATGTGAAAATCCCAAGGATATCAGATTTTATGCATCTATTATTGGCCTGGGCATGATTCTTTCTGTGGAATCACACCCTACTTTGAGGAGGGGCACCAGTAAAGTAGTTTCAAAATTGCTTTGCAAGATGCAAAGGGAAAAACTGTATCAAACCTGCTATTTGCTGCAAAACAAGCATCACATTGGGTGAGCATGCCTTGAGTTCCAAAATCTGACCAGTGCTGCTCTCATGGAGAAAAATCCAGAACTTGGAAAACCATCATCGTTTTTAGGGCAAGGTCTACAGTAGAGAAGAAAATTCCATCAGTGTATATTTCCACTCTATTCCTTATAAGCTACCACCATCTGTTTCTTCAACAATTTTTAAAATGTAAAGTACTATGTAAGCTACCATAAAATTCCAATTTAATTCATATACATCAGGATAAAAGGGCTGGAAGTTTTTAGGCAGGGAGAGGGCAGGTATGATAACAAGGAAGGAAATTCTGGTGTTCTAGCCCTTTCTGTGCAGTGTGACTTAAATTGGCGTGTAAGTGCCTTCCTTGGAGCCTGGGTAACTAAGTGAGCCCTAAGACGGCTATCATCCAGAGCATTCTAAGAAATTTTGTTCTTTATAAAACATTTCCATCTCAAATTCGCAGCTACTTATCTACAACTACTATTCCTTGGTGACCGGGGAGAGCTTTTATCACTTGAGTTATTTTGTATCGAGGCCAAATAAAATGAACAAGTATAGTGTTTTCAGCCAGAGTCCGTTGTGATTATTTTATCATGACCCTACTTCATCACTAACATGAGCTACATTCAGAAAGACGTTCCTATGCAGTCCTAAACAGCATTCTTAATCTATAAGAGAAGTAATAATAAGGCTGTTATCTTATTGGTGTGCCAGAATACCGAAATAACAATTGGAGTCTTTTTTTCTCTCCCCCATCTTGTAGAGCCAGAAGTTCAAAAGCAACGGTGGTTGTTGGCAAGGGATTTTACTGGGTATGATTTCACCATCAAAGTTCAAATACACCTTCTCACATTTCCCATGCGTTTACCTCTTTCTCCAAATATATAACTCCACAATTTTCTCTCTGCATCCTTTATTGTCTTCTAAGGAATTGATAAGCCTCTGTCTTCTAGCTTCATCTCTAAAGTCTCTTTTCTAGTTACAATATCTCTTTAGATGTTCAACAGAGCAGAATCAACCAAATTTTCTAATGAGACATGTCAGAGTTATTGTGAGAACAGAGGACAGCCTTTCTCATAGCGTTGTTTATTACCATTACTGCATGCATAAAAATGCTTAACATTGTAACTCTGAGTAGAATAGGATTTTGAAGAAAATCAATTCTCTGGTGGGAGCGGAGTGGAGAAGGGGAGGAGAGGGAAACATCTCATCAGAACTTACAGATGCTGGGGAGGAAAACCTTCCCCTTCTTCTGGGTTCTTCGGCTGGTCTAATAATTAAATTGACATAGACAGATTAACAGGGGAAAAACAAATTTAATTTTGTATGTAAGGGCACCTATTAAATATGACTCCCCGATGTGACCAAAGCAGGCAACTTTAATACCTTTTGGACAAGGAAACAATACATTTGTGAGGAATTGACAAAACAGAGGGGTTTGATCTTGTGGTAGTAAATCAGTGAAGAAGTAACAAGGTTTGTTTATGCAGCCTTCTTGGCACTAAGTTCCCTATTTCTGGTGATAAGGATGCCTTTTATTCTCCTGGTATAGGGAGTGTACCTTCGCATGGGAGATTTGTTTCCTGCTTTCAGGGGGACAAAGGAGGGTCAGAGTGCCCTTGCTGCAGCTGTACTTTTGGGGTGGCTTATTTTGCTCCCCTTCAGCTCTGCCTTTGAAACTGAGTACATAGATTGCTCTATTGAACCGGTCTCTTAGTCTTGAAAATAAGTTGGTTTAGCTAAACAGTTGTGTCTCATTTTAGGAGGTGGTGTTGTAGGTGGACCTCCAAAGTTAGTCCTACACGGTGTGAGTAGCTCCATCAGGTATTTAACAAGTGACATTTCTATGGAAACAAAAGAAAAACAATGGTTAATGATCTGAGCAGACTATAACCCCAGTTTCTGAGTTTTGAAGGCAGCCAGTCCAGAAGATTTCTCTGGAGTAGAAGTATCTTCAGATGGCGTGAGGGTGGCAGTGGCAGTCTGACAGATTTTCCTGGTTTGTAGATTGAAGGTCTCAGGTGGTCTTCCTGAGTGGTCATACAGCAACAGGCATGAAGATTGTCCGCACGTGAGCTGTTGTGGTGATCTCTCCAAAGTTTATATCAAATTGTCCAACTTTAGCTTCCGTGGCTTTGAGAAAAAGGCTGCTTTAGTTATCAATGATTCGAAGTCAAAGAGTGAGAGAAAAATTGGAAACATTCGTTTGGAGAGTTGCAGCCAAATATTGGAGGAATCTGGAAGAATTCAGGCTCTTGTTCAGTTTACAGGTAGAAAACAAAACCTCAAAAACAATGAACAGAACCTAATATCTACGAGTGTGTATTATAGTTTCTACTAAAACATAATTTTTCTCTCTACACAGAAGATGCTGTAACTGGAAACTCAGGCCAGAAATAGAGAACAGGGAGTATTCCAACAAGATTACCAAACTTCCAACTAAAAGAGAAGTCTTCTGCTAGTAATGACAAGAACACTTCCTGTGCTGTCCCTCAAGGAAGATACAGCCACTATTAAAACCACATCATTAAAAAAAAAAAAAAAAAGCCACACCATGATGAATAGAATTAGGCTCATATGCTTTCAGAAACCGGTAAAACACTACAGCTTCTCAAACCTTCTAACGTAATTATTCATAAGGGAGGATGGTACATATTGTACATGCCCTAGATCCTTGGGGGTAGAGTCTGATACCTTCTGTAAACCAGAAATTTATTTATAATTTCTTGTTTTCACTTTAAAAATAAGAAAAAGCTCTGTGAATTGTGCTTTCTACCCCCTGATATACGTGTGTTTGTTTTAATATAAAAATAGTGTTTTAAATTGCCATTTGTGTGTCCCTGGAATACTATGGGGTATAAGTGCCTCAATTTAATAAGCACCAAGTGGAGGACATACTGACCTGTACAAAGCACTTGGAAAACTTGTTAAGATTTAGATTCTGATTCTGTACGTCCAGTATGGGATCCCAGATTCTGCAGATCTAAAAAACTCCCAGGTTCCTCCTATGCAGCTGGTCCAGGAGCTGCATTTTGAGCAGCGAGGCTGTAGACAAGCAGATCGCACAGAGTGATCTCTGAAAAGCAGCTTCAGCATCTTCTGGGAACTTACTAGAAATGCAGACTCTTGGCTGCTTATTAAGATCTACTGAATCCAAAACTCTGGGGGTGGGGTCCGGAAATCTGTGTTTTATTTTAACAAACCCTCCAAGAGGGCTTCTGACTTAGACTACTTAACCAGGGCAGTAAGAATAAAGTCAGCCAAGAGTAAAGGTTATAGGTGTTCAGGTCCTTAGATACCTGTGATACATGAATGGCTTGAAGATCCATGCACATGACTTAAAACCAAGAAAAGAAATTTCCTGGAACTGATTCGGGAGCCAAGAATCAGAGCTGAACTCATCGTGACCAGGGCAACACAAACATATTGCACAGTAAAGACCCAGAGGGGATCACCTAGAGGTGTATCTGCAGACGAGATTTGGAGGAAGGTTCCAAGAGGAAATGCAAGTCCACCAGGACCATTTTGTCCACCTGAGGCTTGGGCTTTAGATACCCGAGTTCAGCTTTCAAGCCCAAGGAGTGGGTGGGAGGGGGGCTGGAGAGGGTATGGGGAATATTCCTGCATAGCCAGTGTGCCATCAGATTGTAATTAACCTGCGATACAGAACACTGCTTTCTACATGTTAGCAGTTACTCTTTGGGGAAGCTTTGTTTTAGAGTCTTCATCAGTTTCCTAAGGGAAACTCCCAACTTTGTCCTTTATTGTCTTCTAAAGAATTTTATGAACTTTTGCTTCTAATGGGGAAAG
Organism: Balaenoptera borealis; assembly: GCF_965194805.1. Classification (NCBI taxonomy): domain Eukaryota; kingdom Metazoa; phylum Chordata; class Mammalia; order Artiodactyla; family Balaenopteridae; genus Balaenoptera; species Balaenoptera borealis. The sequence continues at coordinate 167,840,080 of NC_138866.1, read as the reverse complement.
AAATACGTCCAAATCTAGATGGAAATAGCTATAGAGAGAGTACCAGGGGTCAGGTCTGGGGAGACCACAGTCCCAAAGAAGGTAGCAAGAGCCTGTGGTGAGACAATCAGGAAAATTCTAAGCTAGCCTCTGCTGCCCGGAGGTGCTCTCACACAGTCCCTGTGTTGCTAAAGCTGAGCTACCTCATTGCAAGAAAAACCTGGAATTTCCTTCAACTTGGGCTAAAGCCAGGACTGCAGTCTCCAAATGTTTGGTATTAGTGTTCACGAATGAGGTGTTTTCTGTAGAGATATGAGGTGCGGCTTGTGATTTTATCATCATGCTTCTACCAAAGAGTGACCATCGTTACTTCAGCAAAGGGTTGCTTTCTGTTCTGTTCTTTTTGGTGTTTTATTTCCTAAATTTCCAGAGACAGACTTTAATTCATAAGTGGTCTCTGTATAGCACAAGCTTTGAAGGATCCCTGAGAGCTGCCTTTCCCCGAAGCCCCCCGATGGCCTCTGACCCTTCCTCTGTCCTGTCGGCAGGTTGTCCCCGCCTCTCCCCCAGAGGGTGGCAGCCGGCCCTGGTGGACCAGAAGGTCCAGAGGATGTGATGCACTGTGTAAGCCCTGGCCTTAGGTGAGGTCCTTGAGTGGGTCGGGCTATAGGAAGCAGGTTGTGGGCTGTCACAGACCCTCGTGAGCTATAAGAATCAGGGGCTTTCTTCTTGTCCTGACCCCATTTCTCTCCTTCATCCTCTCTCTAGGGCCCTGGATCTTCTTCACCAACTTCTTCACCCCACCCCAAATGAATACTTTTGGAAAAGAAAGGTAAGGGTATAGACGATTGCTCTGAGAGAATTTGGACAAAATATTGGGCTGGCCAAAAAGTTCGTTCGGGTTTCCGTACGATGCTACGGGAAAACCTGAATGAATTTTTTGGCCAACCCAATATATTTATATAGAAACATACATACAAACAGATTGTGTAATCATCCTGCCCCTGGAATGCACCATTCAAAGAACATAAAGATTTAAGTCAAAGAGGTTAACCCCTAAGACCTAACAGGATATTTGGAACAAGAACATTAAATAATTAAACATAGCTATCAGATTGTTAACAGGCACTAGATACTATAATCTATAAGGAGACAAAACAGCCTATGTGCACCCAAGTGCCCTCAAAGTCACTTTCTTAACAGCTGTTTCTAGTTATGCTAAGTTTTTTCTACATTGTATCCACCTGGTTTTCAGAGAGACAAGGCTTCAGTCTTAATGAAGAACTTAGGGCATAAATCAGACACCCAAATACAAACATTATGAAGATAAAAATTGAACTACACCATTTGTTTTATTGTATTTTCAAAAGAAAATCTCATTAACCAGAATGGAACATACATTTCCTCATTATCACCATATGATGCATAACATTTATTGAACAATTACTAAGGGAAAGTGCTATGCTAGTTGCTGCAACTACTTAACATAATTCAGTCCTTACCAGGTCCTATGTGGTAGAGGTGGAAACAGGACGGGAACTACTTGAATGTCAGTCAATTCCACTGGAATGAATGAACTGAAACCAGTTAATCTCCAATTTTGCATCATCACCCCACTGTATCACCAGAATGAGTTTGTGGTTAGCTGAGCCCAGGTTATGTGCCTGGTCCTTGGCTCTGTTGTGATGGGAGAAGAAGAAGTTGGGAGAAGGAGTCTCCAGGGACATAGATGTCTTCCTGGCAGGAAAGCAGCGCTCCTGATCTGTGCCACCAAGGCTGTGCCCCATGGTAAAGAGGGAACTCCCCAGGAAAAAAATCAGAACACTGTTAAAAAGTCAAAATGTTGGGTACTCAGGGAAGGAAAAGTGTCTGCTTCAGAAACACCAAAATACACTCAAAGAGGTGAAATGGATTGCCCAAGCTCACAAGACTACAAAAGTTTCACCTCTGGACTAGAAGACAGAACATCTGAAGCTGGGTGTACCTTCTATTAACTGTAACTTTGACACTACTTTGAAATTACTACACAGAAACCAAAAGGAACAAAAAGGAAGATCAATGTGTTTTAATTCATTGATTAGTTTCAAACTAACCCTTTCCCCCCACCCCGTACCCTGCCTCACTGAGAGAGAAAATACTTTAGGCAAGCTAGAACCCTAAAATGACAAGGTTGTGTCAAGAAAGCAATAAGTAAGTAAATGGTGAAGTCTTTGAAAGGATCATACAGTTCTGGTTTCAGATCCTACCTCTGCTACATAGTAGCTTGTGAGTTTGAATTATATTATGTACCTAAAGCAACTGGCATGGAGCTTTTCCCTTAGTAATTGTGCAATAAATATTATATATTATAATATGATTATTTGGAAACGTTCTGTTCAGATGAATAATTTTTTCTTTTGAAAATGCAGCAATTGAAGGTGATATTCTTGATTTTTGGATAAGCAAAGATTTCTTAAAATTTCTTAAATAAAACACATCAGCATTCATCATAAAAGATAAGTAGAATAAACTGAAATACATGAAAAATTAAGAACTTATGCTTATCAAATGAATTAATAATGAAAAGGAAAGCCAAGAGTGGGAGAAGGTATTTGCAATACATATAAATGGCAAAGGACTCATATCCAGAATATACAAAGAACACCTTATATTATTTATCTATTGCTGCAAAACAAATTACCCCAAAGGTTAGTGGCTTAAAACAACAAACATGCATGATTCCCACAGTTTCTGTGGGTCAGGAGTCCAAACGTGGTTTAGCTGAGTGCCTCTGGCTCAGGGTCTCTCACGGGATTGCAGTGGAGCTGTCAGCTAATGCTGGGCCACCCCAAGGCAGGACTAGGGGACAGTCTGTTTGCAAATTCACTCACGTGGAGGTAGCAGGCATCACATGGGGCAGCTCACGACATGGCAGCTGGCTTCCCCCAAGCAAAGACTCTGAGAGACAAAGAAAGATAGAGAAAGAGATAGAGAAAGAGGGAGAGATAGAGGGAGACAGAGACAGAGAGAGAGAGAACCAGCAAGACATAAGTCACCATCATTTTATAACCTAATGTCAGAGGTGATATCTTGTTACCGAGTCCAAGCGCTTACTGCTTGCTGCACAACTGGCCAATACACTGAGAGATGAGTTGTTGGGGCAAAGAGTAGCAACTTTATTTGGAAAGCCAGCAGACAAAGAAGATGGTGGGCTAGTGTCCTAAAGAATCATCTTGCCCAGGTTTGGATGCTAGTTTCTTTTATAGAACAAAGAAGGGGAGGTGAGGAGGTAAAGTAAAAAAGGCGATAAGTTGTTGGAACTTATCCTGGTTCTGGCCAGACTCCTGAGGGAGGGGATGTGTTAATTTCTTCCTGCAGACATTTCATAGGTGGGCTTGGCCAGGATATTTCCTGTGAGCTTAAACAAAGGTATTTTAGCTTAACACTCAGGCATAGGGGTCAGGGTTCCCAGAGATGGGACATTATGTATACTTTAAGCTATAGGCAACATCTCTTTAGTGATTAACTTGTAGCAAAAGCAATAGAATACAAAGGTTAAAGTAAAAGAAAACATTGGCTATGGAGTCAGATTTGTTCTTGCCTGTTTACTTCTTCCCTCATTACTTTTGCTATGTAGTCACTAGACTCAGTCCACACTCAAGGGACATGAATACGGGAGGTGAGAACCTTTGCAGGCCATTTTAGAGCTGCCTACCACACCTTACAAATCAACAAGAGAGACAAACAGCACAATAGAGAAATGGACAAAGAATTGAACAGCACTTTACAAAAGAAAATACTGAAATCATCAATAAACATAGGAAAACATGCCCATTAGTCAGGAGGGAAATAAAAATTAAAACCACGATGAAATACTTCTACACAACTGACAGAATAGCTAATGATAAAAAGACAGAATACCCCAACTATTGGCAAGAATGTGGAACAATTGGAATTCTCATACATTTCTGGCCAGAGTATAAATCTGTCCAACCACCTTAAAAACCTGTCTGGCAGTATTTATTAAAACTACACTACACATATTCTATAACCCAGCATCTCCATTCCTAGGTAAATGCCTAGCAATTTTGTTAGGCATATATGTGTACACCAAAAGACATATATGAGAACATTCAGAGCAGCTTTATTTATAATAGCCAGAAAACTGGAAACCAATCAATATTTATCAACAATAGAATGTATAAATAGGAGCATACAATTAATTACAATAAAGTGGTGAGGAGATAGACCATGGCTATACTGTAGCAATAGAAACAAATGTCATGAAATAATGTTAGGCAAAAGAAATGATCAGAAATATATATTTACTGTGCAATTTTACTTATATAAAACTCAGAAACTGATCAAACTAATCCATGGTGAAGGGATTTCGGAGAATAGATAGTTTATTTTTTTAATATTTATTTATTTATTTATTTATTTATGGCTGTGTTGGGTCTTCGTTTCTGTGCAAGGGCTTTCTCTAGTTGTGGCAAGCAGGGGCCACTCTTCATCGCGGTGCGCGGGCCTCTCACTATCGCGGCCTCTCTTGTTGCGGAGCACAGGCTCCAGACGTGCAGGCTCAGTAATTGTGGCTCACAGGCCCAGCTGTTCCGCGGCATGTGGGATCTTCCCAGACCAGGGCTTGAACCCGTGTCCCCTGCATTGGCAGGCAGATTCTTAACCACTGCGCCACCAGGGAAGCCCAGAATAGATAGTTTTGATGGGACTTAATGACTGGGAAGGGGCCAGTTCAGGGAGTTTTAGGGGTCTGGTAATGTCCTATTTTTCCTGATCTGGTGATAAGGATGGTTAACTGTGAAAATTCAATCTGCTGTGTAGTTATGATTCATGCACTTTTCTGTATGTATAGGATATTTTAATAAAATTTTTACTTAAAAAAATAACTAACTTTCTTCCTGTTATACTATCCAGAATGGCAACTGTGAATAAAACTTACTAATATATAAATCTATTGAAATTCTGTGACCATTGGTGTTATGTCCTGAGGCTTAGTCTCTAAGATCTTAAATATCAAGAATTAGTTTTTAATTTAATTCCTGGAAACTAAGAATTCACTAACATTGTTGACTTTTCAGTTTCCTTTCTTCCCCAAGGGAAGCATTAGAAATGTCCTCCAATTTGGAGGACAACAAAAGCTGATCTATACTTTCCATCCTTAATGAGTCCTCAGAGCCCCGTTCTAATACCTCAGTCTTAAAAAGATGAACAGAAGGAGAAGAAATAAAAGGGAGGAAGAATAGAGAAATAAGCAAAATTCGAAAGGAAAGAAAAGAGATAAAAATGTAGGGTGGGGTGGGGTGTGTGTGCGTGTGTTTGATTGGGAATCAGAAGAAACTGGAGGAGGAGTATGGAAATAGGGATAGAAGGAGGAGAAGATAAGAAGAGCAATAAAAGGAGGGATTTAGGACAGAGGAAGAGAGTAGAGCCTTTTCTTAGCCGTATGTTGAAATTTCAAATATGCTCTCCTGTTGATACCGCCATGTGAAACACGTGTCTCGATTCAATTCTTCAGGTTTGGAAAATACAGTCCTGGCTGAAGAACTCCAAACTAGTCAATGTCAAATAATTTGCATGTACTAAATGTTCATGAAGAAAATAAAGCCATGTAAGTCTTTGATAAAACTTTTTTTTCCCCCGTGAAAATGTGAGGGTGGCATAAAGGGATGTGGCAGCAAAGAGTATGACAAAAATTTGGCCATATGTAACATTTTTATGACTTCATAGAACCTAGGATTAGGAATAGACATTAAAATTCATAAGCCTTACCCCAAAGTTGAAACTTAAGTTCCTCTTTCAACTTCCAAATGGAAGAATCCCTCAAGAGTCTGTAACTTGGTCATTTCCATCCACTGCCTTCTTTCCCTAATACCGTATGAGATTGAGTTTTCCATGAGATTTTGTCATAGGGAAGAACAAATCTAACTCCATATTAGATCTGTTTCTTTTATTTTAACCTTTGTATTCTATTGCTTTTTCTTCCAGTTAGAAATGTTGCCTATAGCCTGAAATGTACAGGCTAGCCCATTCTCAAGGCTCTGACCTTTAAGGGTATGACACTTTTCCATTCATATAGAGATAAAACATTGCAGAACAGAGAATAACATTGGTCTTGTCGGAGGTTTACAGGACATCATGACCTGACCTACGCATACAGCTGCAAGAACGAAGGATTCCAACACCAAGAAGTCTGCAACAACCAACAACGCCCCTCCCTCACCTGGCCTTTAAAAATGCTTTGCTGAAAACTTTCGGGGAGTTTGGGGTTTTGAGGTGTATGAACCACCCGTTCTTCTTGCATGGCCTTGCAATAAAGCTTTCTCTGTTCCAGATTTGGACGTTTCAGTATTTTTTGGCCTTACTGTGTGTCAGGCCCAACAACTTATGTTCAGTAACAATTTGTGGTCCTATGTTCTTTTATAGCTTGAACACTGAGGGCTGTAAACAAATGTACATGTAAAGTGAATAGCTGTGTTCAGTACTTTAGGGGCTGTAAATATTTTTGTTTTTAAGCAACTTCATGTTATTGTTATTGAAGAATAAGCATCCCATTGGCCAACCCAGGGAGGCTGATGCGCTTTTAGAAGCAAACTTTACAGAAAAGAAGGCCTTCCTTCTGCCAATATCCTTTCCTGCGCCCTGCCCTCCCTTTCACTGTGTTTATCCCCAGTTTCCAAACTGTGGTCACACACAACTGATGAGGTGAGAAACCAAATTCTTATCTTTACCTTTGTTCTCCTTTTTCTCAACTTAGAAATTCTGCTTCAGAATGGATGCTTTCTGCATGCATCCAACATAAAAAATCACTTAAAAATCCATCATATTCATGGCTCTCTGTGAGAGGTATCTGCTTTTGTTGAAGGTTTGAAATCATTAGTTTTAAATTAAAATTAATGTTTGACACTCAGTAGTACAAATTAATGTTTGACACTGAGTTATATTAATGTTTGACATCTCATGCATGTTTCCTGGGAATTGTACATAGATGGTTAAAAGCAATGGTTTTTCCATAAACTATCCTGTGCCAAGGAGTTGCTTTCTACAGACGTGAAAAGTGTGCATGGATGAATGCCATCTTTGAATGTAAACCTCATGGACTCGTGTTGATTGTGCTGGAGTCACAGTGGTAGATCCAGGAAATATTCAGTTGGTTGGACCTTTTCTAGTAGTTTCCATTTATTTTTTATCAAAAGCAAAAATCAAAGCTATTTTCAGTGCAAAACCAAATTCTAAACAACACTCACCAGAATTAGCCAAGCCACATTTCATCTGAAAACCACCTGTAGAATTTAGAAGGCAATTTAGAATTAGTAATTGGTGTTTTAAATGGATATATTGAGAAAATGCCGAGGCGATGAGTCAACACTTCTGAAAGAAACTTCATTTCAGGATTTCCTGAGTGAGGGCTCCAAATTATAAGCCTACCTACACATTAGCTCATGGATGAGAGAAGTCAGTTCACCCAGACCTTGATTGTGTGCATAATTTTAAAAAGAATAAATACTACTTTGGAAATTGCTCTGGTTCCTTCTGCCAAAAGGAACACCCTTTCTGGGCACATTGCCACTAGATAGTTGCCCTGCTTTCTTTGTGACTGTGGAACCCTGAAACACTGTTTGCAATTTTATCAAAAGATTCACTGACTCAGAAGATAATCAGGGAAAACTATTGGCTATTAAAATGTAGAAAGGTGGGCCTGAGGATCCTTAAAAGAAAGTTAGCCTTTATCTTAATATACTGTTGACCTTTTAGGTATTTATTTAAACTTGAATCCTATCATCTCTCCCTACTGCCACACAACCAACATTTCTTATCAACTCTTTTTTTAATTATTTATGTTTATAAATATATATTTATTGACGTATAGTTGATTTACAATGTTGTGTTAGTTTCAGGTGTACAGCAAAGTGATTCAGTTATTTATATATATATATATAAATGTATAGTATTATATATATATACATATAAAACTTTTCAGATTCTTTTCCATTATAGGTTATTACAAGATAATAATATAGTTCCCTGTGCTATATAGTAGGTCCTTGCTATTTACTTATTTTATATATAGTAGTGTGTATCTGTTAACCCCAAACTCCTAATTTATCCCTCCCCCCACCACTTTCCCCTTTGGTAACCATAAGTTTGTTTTCTATGTCTGTGAGTCTATTTTTGTTTTGTAAATAAATTCATGAACCTTCAAGAGCTTCTTAAACAGCTGAGGCTCCTGGGAAAATCCATCCCTAGAGCAGGTATCTATTACGATGACAAACCTCTGGGCCCCCCAATATGGAAACTATAGGACCTGTTGGTTCCTCAGTGCCACACTGGGGCTCAGCACTGGGGTCTGTTGCAGACAAGTTGGACATTCAAAGCCAGCAGTAGTGAGATAGGCCTTGGGAAGAGGAAGTTCACACTGCTGGACTTGTCTGTAGCCTGTCTCTGCCACCATAGCCATTCTGTTCCTGGGCCTGTCCTGTGAGCTCTGGCTGGCTGATGATGAAGCTGACGAATATCAACTGGTCAAGTCATTTTGTCTGCTTAGTTGTTCGGGGCCCCTTCTGTGGATGCTCTGTGGTGGGCATTAAAGTGTGATGCGAACATCTGTACCCTCTGTGCTGACTTGGTTTATTGTCCATCCACATGTCTCTATCCCAGAAATCCTTGCCCCAGTCTTCCCGTCCTTTTCCCTCCTGGCCACTGCCCAGTAGTCTGTATTCTCACATCAGGCAACGTCAGGTTCAATGCGCTGCCCACTGGGGAAATTTTCCCTTTCTCCTGCTTTTTGGTCACCCATGAAAGCGGCCGTAATGCAGCCCCTGCCCATTGTTGACTTGTACCCGCATACGGAGCCAACCTATCTGCAAACAAACCTTGAATCTTTCCTCCTCCTTAGGTATGGAGTAGGTACACTGGTACAATCCCAGTGGGTGACAGGGGTTTGGGGTTACCTGCTCATGCAACTGACATGTGCTCTCTGGTCCTGTTTGGACTTGATCTTGGATGCCCCACTTCCATCTTGTGGTGGACTTTCTGGGCCCGTTGACTTTAGGACTTGGATGGTCTGAGAGAACCCAGCTCATAATGGGACGTTCTGGATTCATGGTCACTTGGTGCTTCATAGTTCAGCATTCTAGCTCTCACAGGGCCAGTGACATACTAGGTTCTGTTTCCTTCTCTGCTAAGGATGGCCTGGCTTGACTCCAGATTCACACTGGCCTGTGTTGTGACCCTCCTACTGGAGCTTAGCATAAGCTCTACACTGCAACACCTTTTGCCCACTGACACTTCCTAAAGCAGAGGATCTGCTTGATTGGATGATCCCAATGGCTGGGCGGAGGGCATCGTGCCCTGGGCCTGATGCAGTGTTCTTACCCGCTCTGGGTGCTCTTCAAAGCTGGCAGCCTTCTTTGTCACCCATTTCATGGGCTGGAGCAGTTTCCCTAGGTGTGAAATGTGGGGCGGCCCACACTGCAGACACTGCTCTCTTCGTATTTCCAAATGCAGTATCATCACACCCACCACAGCTTTGCATCCACAGGGACAATTTCAAGGGTCACTGCCAGTGAACTATTTAGCAGTTGGACTGCATCTTGTGCCAGGGACCATACATGGGCTCTCTACCTGCCAAGACATAGGTAAACTCATTCTTTGCCCCATCTTGCTGCCTGTTTGCCCAAACCACTCTTGGTACTATTTGTGTTAATCCAGACCCTCTGAGAAGCAGACATAAAGGCAGGGTTATGGAAAAACATGCAAGAATTTTATTAAGGAAGATGCCTGTGAGAAAATGATTAGGGAGAGAGCCAGAAAAGGCTGGGAGAGAGGACAGAGTATGAGGCAAGTGTGAGCCCCAGTGAGGGAAAGCGGGAGGGTAGGCTGTCATGCAGTCTAAGGAAGCCTCAACAAAGATGGCAAGGATTCCTTGAGCTTAAATTGGCCAAAAGAGGAGTTCTATGTCCCCAGAAATGAGTCATTTTTGTGTCCCCATAGCACTCAGTCCTTGACTGGGGAGCAGCCCATGGCAGGTGTGATATTGCCCCAAAGGAAGCAGTGGATTTCAAAGGGAAGCATCTGGGGCCCTGGATCAATTAACCTCCGTGTAGCAGAAGGTCTATAAGGCACAGTTTCATGTCTGCCATATGGATTCAACGTAATTTCAATCAAAATCCCATCAGTATTTTATTTTTTTTGCACAAACCCATGAGCTGGTTCTGAAATGTACATGGAAATGTAAAGGAATACCTAAAATAATTTGGAGAAAAAAAATAACAAAATTGGAAGACACATATCACCTAATTTCAAGACTTACTATAAAGCTGCAGCAATCACATATACATCTAAATCAATGAAACAGCACGGAGTCCAGAAATAAATACATGCACATATGGTCTATTGGGTTTTTTTTAAGGTGCAAAGATAATGAAGAACTGCTATTCCTTTCAATAAATGATGCTGGAAAAATTGAATGTTGATGTGCAAAAAATGAACTTGGACCCTTACCTCACACCACTTACCAAAATTTACTTGAAATAGATCATAGATGTAAAAGTAAAGTCAAAAACCAAAACTTCTAGAAGAAAATATAAGACAATATTTTTAACCTTGGTTTAGGCAAAGATTTCTTAGGACATGAAAATCAAGAACTATAAAATAAAAATTTTATAAATTAGACTATCAAAATTAGAAACTTTTGCTTTTGAAAAGCATTGTTAAGAAAATGAAAAGCAAGAAACAGACTGGAGGAAAATATTTGCACAAATATACAGATGGCCCCAAACTTATATTGGTTCGACTTACAATATTTTCAACTTAACAGTGGGTTTATTGGGACAAAACCCCACGGTAAGTCAAGGAAGATCTGTATCCAGAATATATGCAGAGCATATAAAGAGCTCTTACAACTCAATAATAAGACAAACAACTCAATTTTAAAAAGGTAGGAGGGACAAAAGTTTTGACCACACACTTCCCAAAAGAAGATATATATATATATGAATGACAAATAACATAAAGATATGCTTAACATCAATAACCATTGGAAAATGCAAATTAAAACCACAATAATATACCACTACATATGCACTAGAATATATAAAATGAAAAAGACTGACAATGCCATGTGTTGCTAAGGATATGCAAACACTGGAATGCTCATATATTGCTGGTGAAATGCAAAATGGTACAACCAATTTGGGAACCACCTTGGCAGTTTCTTATACAGTTAAACATGGACTTAACATATGATCCAATAATTCCATTCCTACATACTTACCCAAAATAATGAAAAATATATGTTCACACAAATACTTCTAAAGTTCGTCACTGCTTTATTTATAATAGCTCCAAATTGGAATCAATCTGTATCTTAGCATATCCGTATATTCACACAATGAAATTACTATTTAGCAATAGAAAGGAATGATCTGTTGATAAACGCAACAACACAGATAAATCTCAAAAGGACTATGCTAAATGCAAAAGACCAGATAAAAGACTGTATGATTCTATTTATATGAAATTCTAGAAAAGGCAGAACTATAGTGGCAGATCCGTAGCTTCCAAAACCTGGAGATGGGAAATGGAGATTGATAGAAAATGAGCACTGGGGAACTTTATTTGGGTGATGGGATTGCTCTATATTCCACCAGGGTGGTGGTAGTTACAGAACTCTACAACGTTTGTCAAAATTCATTGAATTTTACACTTAAAATTGGTGAATTTCATTGCATTTAAATCATAGCTCAATAAGGCTGATTTTTAAAATTAAGAGAAAACAAAATAATGGCAGGTACATAAAGTGCACTTGGAATAAGATTAAGAAAAACTGACGCTTACTTAAAGGACCATGAATTTGGTTCTAAGATTTCTAATTGCCATCCTGAAAATGGTAGTCTAGTCATTTACAAAATGTACTGGTCTTGGTTTCAAGACCAAATAGGAATTCCTCTATACATAAAGCGAACACCATTTGAAATCAGAACAATATTATTATAATAGATTCAACAGTGACTTTGCAACAGTGCACTGTCTATCATATTGACCCATTATACAGGCAATTCTGTGAAGCAGTTTGGGAAAATAGTCATTAAAATATTGTAAATAAGCAGTTCTTTACTGAACTGTATTAATTCATGGTGAGATTTCAGATCATCTGAGGATGTGGAGTATTGTAATCTTCAATTATTTTTTTTTCCTAAATGTTATTTCTCTCAATAGGGCATTTAACAAGCATTGGCAATGAGCTCAGGGTTGCATTTCTTGGCATGGGCAGTGATATACACTATTCCATGGTGCCACCAACCCCCCTCCCAAACATTTGAGCATATCATTGAGCTGGAGATACAGGGGACCTGCGGGTAGAACTCAAGGGCTCTAACAAGGGAGGACTCTGCTAGCTTTATCCTTTGAGCAATATTCTCCTTTTGTATTTTCACATGAGAAATATACAGGGGTTAATGGTTTTTAGCTGTTACCTTCTCTGCAGCCTCTCAGAGATTAAGGAAATCAAGCCAATTGTATGTTTTTATGAGGTTCAAGTATATTAAAAAATGAAGGGAATTCCCTGGCAGTCCTGTGGTTAGGACTCTCCACATTCTCACTGCCAAGGGCCTGGGTTCGATCCCTGGTCAGGGAACTAAAACCCCAAAAGCCGCATGGCATGGCCAAAAAAAAAAAAAAAAAACCATAAAAAAATTTTTTTTAATTTTTTAAAAATTAAAAATGAAGATATGCCAAAACAAGTCTCTAAATATTATAATAAATACAATGTTAAGAATTAATAACTTACTATGAATTAATAGTAGTTTGTAAATATTGTCAGTGTGTCTGTGTGACTGCATGTTTACCTTTATTTGGAGATAATGTCAAAAATTTACAATGAAGCCCTCCAAAGTCCGCATTCCTTTTTTTTTTTTTTAATAAATTAATTTATTTATTTTTGGCTGTGTTGGGTCTTCGTTGTTGCGCTGCAGGCTTTCTCTTGTTGTGGCGAGCGGGCGCTACTCTTCCTTGTGGTGCGCAGGCTTCTCACTGCGGTGGCTTCTCCTGTTGCGGAGCACGGGCTCTAGGCGCATGGGCTTCAGTAGTTGTGGCACTTGGGCTCAGTAGTTGTGGCTCACAGGCTTAGTTGCTCCACGGCATGTGGGATCTTCCTGGACCAGGGCTCGTACCCATGTCCCCTGCATTGGCAGGCGGATTCCTAACCACTGCGCCACCAGGGAAGCCCCCAAAGTCTGCATTCTTAACCATCATGTTATAGGCTGAACTGTACAAAGATGCCAATTGTTCATCTGCTACCTACAAAATTAGCAATTTCATGTGGTTCCCCTTAATAGAATGCTGAAGTTGACTCCAGCTGTGTTCATTTGAGTTTGCATATATGGGACACACTGGCTCCTACTGCCACTCAAGAATACACATCAACCTTTTATCTGAATTTGGCAAATACAGTATTTATATCCATGTGCTTTTTGCTCCAGGGCAAAGACATTTTAAAATTCATGTTTCCTTTGTGAAGAGGTGGGAGGCATAGTAAAGCTGATGAGGGCTTAATAAAAAGAAAAGTTTCCTAATGATTAGAGCTGTCGAAGGGCACTGATGGCCACTGCGGACACTGGTGGGGGCCTTTTCCCTGAGAGGCACCCTCAGAGGTAGGACCTGCTATTATCCAAAGTGTTTATTGAGGTGCACTTTCTCAAGGCGACTCAGCCAGAGCAGGAAGTGGGCATCCATTCCTGCTCGCCCACAGGGTGGTAAGCCTGCTCTGCTGCCCGTTGTACTGGGGATGCTCTGATTTTTATCCCAGATGCCAACATTTAGAAATCAAAAGCAAGGGAATTCTACTGAAAAACAGGAAAAGTTCCTTTTGTTCTAGTTGAAAATTTTTGTAATTTAGAAAAGATTCAGAGAGAAATAATGCTATGTCCTTAAGAAGCCCATGTTGAGAGACCTTAAACTGTGTAGCCTATTCTCATAAAGACAAATTCCTTTCTGGCCTCCAGCAGGTTACTAAATCATCCTATCTTCCTTCTGGACAGAGCCCATGGGGTTCCTTAGATGTTCAGCATTGGGATTTAGTAGCATTGAATTTGCTGTAAATTGACTCTGGAGGGTAATCGGATGATGACCACTGCCCTCATCTGCATTTTATTGGTTCATGTTGCTTACCTGTGTTCACCTTGGTAACAAAGCCTCAGGGAGACCTGCTCTCAGCAGTGGCCAGATCCCAGGGCTCTGACTTGAGCTGGAAGCCAAAAGCTGCAGCCCACATTCCACAAACCAGCTCAGTTGGCTCACCCCAGCTAGTAGGACCACCAGTATGAACAACGCCCGAGAAATAAAATCCAACTGACCTCAAGCCTGCACAGAATGAGACGGAGCATTTTTGCAGCCTAGAATGTTTTTCTTCCTTCCACACCATGTCCACACACGGCTCCCCTGAGCTGGATGAGGATAAGCAAGTGTCCCATTAACTGTGAAGTGTGGTTTCACTGATTACAGGTTGTAATGATCATCGGGCTCAGTGGATCCGATCTGACTTCTCCAAAAGCCATTTTACAAGGGGGCTAATGTATTTGTCCCTCGCTTATCCACATCAGTGGGGCATTCAGTGGTAAGGATCAGATTGGAAGTAATTTCTTAGATTTTCTTCCGATGTTTCCAAAGAGAGGAGAGATTATCTGCCTCCCTCTGAATCTTCCTGATGGTGTGGAGAGCCCTGGGACAGCTGGGATTGGGGGGGGGGGTATCCTGTTTGCAACTACTAATCATACGTTGTCATTGGCCAGCCTTTTGACATGTGTCTCAGCCAGGCGGCACGGGGTTTAGCCCTCAAGAACACCATCCTGTTTCGTGGCTGTTCTTAGATCTCTGGAGCCAGGATCAGGGTGAGATGCCCATCACTGCCTCCCTGGTCCTATCAGAGGCTGATATATCTTCACTTTCTGCTCCTTAGTTTTTCTCTGGCTTATAGCTCCTGAACAAAAGCAGCAGCCAAGAGTCTCCTACACAGCGGAAGTGACCAAGAGCTGGACCAAGCACTCGGGGCCTCCTCCCCGCAGAGGTGTGCGCTCCTCCACGCTGGCCACGCCCTCTTTCCCCGCTCTCCTTGCCTGTCAGGCAGCCACAAGGCACATGCCACCTGCCTTCGTTTTCCTGCATCACCTTACTGTTCGGCTCCCAGGGTTTGGAATAATAATTTCTAGTTCCCTGGATTGGTTCCTCTTTGCATTATATTATTCACTCCTTTCTCCTTCAAGTTTTCCCTTAATATAGTTCATGCTCAAGGCTGCTGTCTGGGTCTTTATCACAGGAGAATTTTCAGGTGTTTGGTAATTAAGAGAAAGAATTATGGAAAGTTCCTTCCCCTGCTCCCAGCCAGGTCAGAGGAGAGGAGAAAACCGCAAATATTAAACTGATGCTAGCCATCATCTTAGAATAAAGGGGAAGAAGCAGAAACTACTGCTTTGTGTCAGTGCATGTGTATATTTTAATCAGTAAAAGAAACTGCCGTGGGCCCAAACTCCCCACTTTTGTGTGAACACGGCTAGCCTGGACAGGAGGATGGATCTGAGATTACATTCCGCGATGTTGCACCGATACGTTCAATAACCACGTCTTCTTTTCACATCCAGATCACACTAGGAACCCATTTACTTTATTCAAAAAAAGTGTAAGCTATTCAGTCCTGAGTCTCCAGTTTTTGTTGGCATTCGTACATGACTGAGCACAGTGACTAAAGCCTCATATGAACATTTTGAACTGTGATTTTGACTTTTTAACCTGGGGCTCTTCAACTTTCCTAAAGGGAGAAATCAAGATGATAACATCAGACCTTATGGTATCATATTGGCTATTTAAAAAAAAGAAAACGATAGGGAGCAAGAATAAATGAAATAACACCAGCCAGGTGAGATAATCAAATCCATCTTCATCCCTTCACACTGAGAGAGGAATGTCAGCCCATTTCTCCTTCCTCTTCTTCTTCTTCTTCTCCTCCTCCTTCTCCTTCCTCTTCCTCTTCCTCTTCTTCTTCTTCTTCTTCTTCACTGTGTAAGATTCAGCTCTTATTTCATTTTAAATAGCTCTCCCATCATTGCTTGTTTTAAAGATGTGAATTCGCGGAATGAATTAAGTTTTGCTCACAGCATTTAGTTTAGTGATAATCTGTTTCTCAGAGGAGCGGAAATGAAAGGGGAAAACATATTAGCAAAGAGCATCCACCCTACAATGCCAGGTCTGTAATGAAGTCTAAAGATGCTGAGAGAAAAGCACTGCCTAACCAAAGTAGGTCTATTACAGCCAGGTTTTGACATTACCACTGAACCCTACTGGAAAGGGGTAGGAAAAATCGCTGTCAAGACTCACTTGAAGGGTAAAAGTGAAATGAAAGTTATTCTTTAACGTGGATGAGGAGTGGAAAGATAAAGTGCAGTCATTAAGGGAAGCCAGTAGGTGACGTCCCCAAAGGGGATGAGATCCTGGTCATGCAACACTGTGGAAAGAAGCCATAAAGCTCAGTCCCAGGTGGACAACAGTTCGTTTCTCTTCAGTGGCCCTGTGGTGTTTTGGAAGGAGCAACCAAAATGAGAATATATCCGCTTGAGCCTGGACTCTACCACCTTGGGGCGGTCTGTTTCCTCACTTACAAAACGAGAGGAGGTAGACCTCAGAGGATTACGTCAGCCTCCAAGGAGATGGAGAAGCTGAGTCGGCTTCCCAAAGGCTGCAGATAGAGAGTAATCAGGTGCCTGAAGGTGCAGGCAAGCAACTATGACTTTTCATTGTCTGGACCATCTTTCTTGGCACACTCTTTAAGAGCAGAAAGTAGAGGATGGCCAACTGTGCTTTACTGGATGGTAGCAGAAGGGTGAGAAAAGAGAGTTTTTGGTTTTTTTTGGTTCTCACCAATTTCAGAGCACTTTGATAGATTTGTTGTTTTTTCTTTTTAAATGAAAAGTTCAGAGAGAAGCAGCTAGTGTCATTTTTCGAAGAGGACAGCTGGTCAAACGATTCCTCTGTTTAAAATCTCACTGTGGTTCCTCAACCCCTTCAAGGAGAAAATTCAAACTCCTTAGAATGACATGCCTGGCACAAAGTGGCTATCCTACTTTGGCTAAATGAATAAATGAAAAACTAGTACCACTGACCACTAATCCATGGTGACAACAATAACGAGTATAAAAAATGAAGGAATATTGATAATACTGCCCAGACCCTAAGACAACTTTCTTGGCTTCAGTGGAAGATTCATGAGGGTGACAGAAATGCCAAGGACTCTCCAGAACTAAAAAGAGAAATTCTCTTTGATTAATGAAAAGGATTGAAAGAGACTTAAAGAGACCAGCTTCCATACTCGGCGGCTGAGTGTTGTCTTACACACAGTCACTGGAAAACCATTGGACACCTGTGCTATGGGTCTCTCCCTTGGTCTGAGAAACATCATCTTGTGTCATCCTTTTAAGTTCCTACTGTTCTTCTGCAAAAGCTGACCAACTTGGAATTCCAGCCCATTAGGAGACAAAACTAATTTGATAAACTCATTTAAATGGAGGCATTAATGGATGGTAATGGCTAAATTGGTGAGGAAATCCCAAAGGGGGTCATCCCTGTGTGTATGAATCAAGTCTCAGGGCACAAAATGGAAAATTGCCCAGAGGCACCTTGACAGCCAAGGAGGAAGCAATCAGCATGATTTTCTCCTTTAGGTTGGGATGGGGGGAAGATTCTGGACGGCCCACCCTCAGAAATGCAAGCCTAGCTCAAGGGAGGCAGAAACCGTACAACCCTGTGAGAAGTGTAACTGTGAAAACCCTGCGTTGTCTCCTCATTGGCTATTTTTTAAACTAGATTGAGAATGTCTCTATTTCTTTAAAAAAATCCTGTCAATAGTTACTTTATATGTTTTGAATTTTGTTCCTGGGCCAAGTTGAATTGTTATACCTTTTTCTCTTGAATTGACTTTTTAATCATCACCTCTAACAAAATATCTTGTCTTATGCCTTCTTTATATGATATTAACATAGGTACATTAATTTTCTTTTGGTTGGTGTCTGTATGGTGTATCTTTTTTCCATCTTTTTTTTTTTTTTTTCAGTCTTATGTCCTAAGTATTATGAAGAGTTTGTAGTTGCTTTTCCTATCCTGTCTGACAATCTTTGCTTGGCTTTTATGTAATTACGGATATAATTGGATTTAAGTTTATCATCCTGTTGATTCATTTGTTTATTTACTTATTTTCATTTGCGTTATGAAGCCACTCTGCCAGCTGGGCATTCTGCTCCCTCCCTTTTTTAAGGTGTTGAATGTCAGTAGTTACCATACACAAGATAGCAGTCACAGGAATTTAAAAGTCTCATACTCAAGCAGGCATATGTAAAGCAAAGGGGAGTCCTGGGTAAGGGATCAGACCCAACAGCAAAAGTGATCTTTGAAGACTGAGGAGAAGAGAGAGAGAGCACACAGACTGGGGGACAAATATTTATAGGACAAGAGCTCCACAATGAGATTTTCATATGATGCTAGGGAAAGTCTAATTTCAGGCAGCCAGTTCCAGTCTGAGAGATCCAAATGGACATAGCAGGGTGCTGTGCATGCAACTTAATAAAGTGCAGCAGGAGTGAGTGCCAGTTGCATTTACTGTTCCCCACCCAGTGAATTCAGATGACTATCAGTTTTCACAATTGCTCTGTAAGTGTTCACTGGCTTCATTAAATGACTTGATGTAAGTGTGAGTTTTCTGGGGGGGTGACTCAATTCTACTTCTCCACAATTTGTTCCTTCTGGCGTTTCATTCCTTTATTGCTCCCTTCTTTCATTTTTTTCAGATTAATCAAATATATTTCTAATGTTCTCTCCTTTCTTAATTATTTAGTTGTACATCATTGTATAATCTGCAGCCTTAACTTACAATAGCCTACCTTAAATTAGTATTTTTATTACTTCCCAAACAATGCAAGCATTTGGTATTTTATCTCCATTTACTGACCCATTATTTATGGAGTATAATTTACATCTATGTGTCATTAACTCACAGATATTATTATTGTTCTTTACTCTTCCTCCAGTTTTGTGCTTCCTTTTGGAATCATTTTCCTTCAGCTTGAAGAAGTTTCTTCAATGTTTCTGACAGTTCTAGTTGTCTGGAGAAAATTTTTCTCAACTTTTGCTTGTCTGAAAATGCCTTTGTTTTTGCGTTCAATTTTGATCTCCATTTTGCTGCCATTTTCTCATAGAACTTTAGCTTTTTTTTTCTTTTACTTTAGCATTTTACAGATGTTATTCTATTGTCTTCTTGCTTCCATGATTCTTGTTGAAATGTCAGCCATCAATTTTATTGTCCCTCATTTAAATGTAATGTGTTTTTTCCTCAGGCTACTCTAAAGATTTTTTCCTCTGTTTCTGTTTTACAGAAATTTGACTGTGATGTACCTAGGGGTGGTTTCTCTGTATTTATTCTACTTATGGCCCTCTGAGTTTTGTGAATCTATTGGTTTGTGTCTTTAATCATTCTGGTTCCATGATGGCTTACTCACATCTGGTAAGTTGGTGATATCTGTCAGCTGGTAGCTTAGCTGGAGCTATTGGCTGACATTCCTCTCCACATGGGCCTCTCCATGGAGCTGTTTGGATATTCTCACAGCATAGAGTCTGGGTTCTAAGAGGCAGGGAATGGAAGCTGCAAATCTCTTAAAGACTGGATTTAGGATTTGTTACAGCAACACTTTTGCAGTATTTTATTTGTCAAAGCAGTCACTTAGCTTGCCCAGATTCAAGGGTAGGGGACATAGATCCCCAACTATCAATTGCAGAAATGTCTAAGAAGTTGTAACTCACCACACTGCATGCTATCCCAGAACTAACTAAATGTCCTATGAGAAAAACAGACCACAGTTTTAGATCTCCTACATTTCTAATATGTCATTTCAGCCTTTCACAATCACCAAAAGTCTCACTAGTTTCTCTTGCCTTTAAGAGAGTGCCTCTGAGTGGGTCACTCCAAGTATAACCTTCAGTCTGGGCCCAGAGTCTGAAAATATTCTCAGAGCTGAAATTACTCACCTCTGAATGGCATTCCCTTGGCTGGGATTCAAGACCATCTTTGCTGCTTCCAAAGCTCTTCAGCAACTTGAAACCATGGTTGTTATTGAGACTGCCTAGTACAACATATTAAAGTAAGAAAAGAAGAGGGCCCAAGAGAGAATCTCAAGAACCTCCAAAGCTAAAGAGATAGATGTGAAGATTAGACTGAGAAACACCAGCCAGAAGGATAGGAAGAAAAGCAGGAGAGGGCAGAGCCACAGAAGCTAAGGTTGAGTGTTGAATAGGTGAGAGTGGTCTCCAGTGCTGCAAAGAGGATGGTAAGATAAGGAATGAAGCCTGCATTGGATTTAGGGACAGAAAGACAGGTGCAAGGAGTGTTTTGGTACAAGGATGGGTGTAGAAGCCAGAAGGACATGAGGTAAGAAGTAAAAGGGAGGTGATTGATAAAGTGAAGACAAGGTGAGTGGGCAACTCTTTCAATGGATCTAATTGTGAACAGGAGGAGAAAGATAGGGTGATATGTAAAAAGGGACATGAGATTGAGTGGAAGTTTATTTTTTTATTTGAATATAGGATAAACTTGAATGTGTCTGAATGGTAATGGAAGGAGGCCAATAGAAAGGAAGGAGCTGAAGGACAGGAGTAAAGACGCAGACGTAGAGAATGGACTTGAGGACATGGGGAGGGGGAATGGTGAGCTGGGACGAAGTGAGAGAGTAGCATTGACATATATACACTACCAAATGTAAAATAGCTAGCTAGTGGGAAGCAGCTGCATAGCACAGGGAGATCAGCTTGGTGTTTTGTGACCACCTAGAGGGGTGAGATAGGGAGGGTGGGAGGGAGACGCAAGAGGGAGGGGATATGGTGATATATGTATACATATAGCTGATTCACTTTGTTATACAGCAGAAACTAACACAACATTGTAAAGCAATTATACTCCAATAAAGATGTTAAAAAAAAAAAAAGAAAGAAAGAAAAGAAGGGGCCGAAGCTGTAGAAGACAAAGGGGTAACTGAAGAACAACAACATCTCTTGAGAGGCAACAAGAGATCTGATCCAGAGCAGTGGTGGAGAAATCAGCCCTAGGCTAAGGTTAGCATGGTGGGAGTGAAGAGGAGCTGGGTGAATTCTTCTCTTCTATTAAATTAGGAAACAAAAAGTAAAGAATGGGATGCCCATGCAGCTAAGTTTTAGGTAGGGTAGCAGAAAATAGTGGGGGGTCCTAGAAAATTATTCCATTTACTTTAGTGAAATAGGAATATAGCTCCCTGCTAAAAGTATGAGAAGGCATGCAGAGAGGTAGAAGATTTGAGAAGAGATGAGGTTTGAAATAAGCACTGTGGGGAATAAGAAAGATATATAAAGATTACTGGGCAGCTTTGAGTCTAACTGAGGTTATAAATCAGCATCACCAGCCTGAGAGGTTTTTGATATAAGGAAACATAGAAGTCAAACAGCTAAGCTAACTTGGAGTTGGAGTTTTATGGAGCATGTGTCACAGAAGAATAATAGACCAAAGAAACTGAGAATTTTGGCAAACAAGTGCTTGAAGCAATGGTCCAAGTAGTCTAGGCTGGAAGGTTGGAAAGTTATGATAAAGTGGTAGAATGGAATAAATTAAAGCAATCAGAGTTGCATGCATGAGGTCAAAGATCAGGAGTAGTGAGAGTTAAGGTAGACGTTTATGGCCAGAGATGAAGACATGGAAAATTAAGCTTTCAGAGGCAGAAGAGTTCTGCGTGATGGCAAAGCACGTACAGCAGACACCTGAGCAGGGGGCTAAAGTGAGGGGGTGATAAAAGGCCATTGACGCTGAGGGAGTCTGAGAGCTTCAAGGTTTGGTTGCCGAACCAGCAGTACAAATGAAACAATAAGACATGCTGACTGGATTAGAGGTGTTGATGGGGACCAAGAACCAGATTCCCAAGTGTGTGACTGAGAGGTCAGCCCAGGGAGCGAGTAAGTGTCAGCAACAGAAAGAGCAAATGAGTGTTGGCATAGATGGGGCAGTACTTCCAAGCTGCAGGAGAGAGGACCAGCGCAGTGTCGGAAGTGGCATTGGGCTTCCAGAAGGATGAGGACTCCATCTTCCAAGACTGTGGTCCATGGAGTGACCACGGGTCAGTGGGCACCATCTTTTTATGGGGAGCACAGGCAATACAGTAAGTCCCCTACATACGAACCTTCAAGTTGTGAACTTTCAAATGTATGAACGTGCGTTCGCATGTCTAATCACGTAAGTTAGTTCACGTATCTGGTGTACA
Source organism: Balaenoptera borealis (assembly GCF_965194805.1). Classification (NCBI taxonomy): domain Eukaryota; kingdom Metazoa; phylum Chordata; class Mammalia; order Artiodactyla; family Balaenopteridae; genus Balaenoptera; species Balaenoptera borealis. Next base: position 167,817,791 of record NC_138866.1, on the reverse strand, counting down.
TTGTCACGTGTGTGCATCCTCTACAAGTAGTTGTGCTTTTGTGTACTTTACTGTACAGTACTGTACAGAGTACAGTATACAGTATCTTTATTTCTTGCCTGTTTACTCGATGCCAGCCCCTGTATGCCAGCTGTTGTACTGTACTACTGTACTTTTCAAGGTACTATACTGTATGATTAAAAAGTTTTCTTTATATTTTGTGTTTGTTTGTTATGTATTATTTGTGTGAAAAGTATTATAAACCTATTACACTACAGTACTATATAGCCGATTGTGTTAGTTGGGTACCTAGGCTAACTTTGTTGGACTTACGAACAAATTGGACTTACGGAACAGAACTCACTCATATGTAGGGGACTTACTGTAAGGGTCTTCAGGGGTAAACCAGCTTTCAGCTGCAGCAAAGAGAAGCTGTTCCTGATAGTGTCATCTGCCTTCTGCTGTCACGGGGAATAGACGGGCCTCTGCCGAGACAATAGGCTGTTTTCAGATGTGTGCTTATGACAGCTGCCCTGACCAAGAGGGGGTATGTCCGGCATCACTCCCTCCAAACCCCTCACCCTTCTGAAGATGCCAAGGAGCCCCCGGACCCTGGAGCCCGCAGCGTGTTCACTCAGGCAGGGCTACCTTCCTGGGGAGTGGTCTGTTGGCCTGGGCAACCAACAGCTTCTCCCTCCCCCTGTTCTCATTCTCTGCTAAAGCATTATGACATTCATTGTCATGGGTTAGTGCAGAAAGAACAGAGGCAGACTTCAGACATAAATGGACATTCAGTTCATGGAAGACCAATGGCTCCGAGTGCTACCAAATTAAAAATTCACTTTGGGGCTTCCCTGGTGGCGCAGTGGTTGAGAATCTGCCTGCCAATGCAGGGGACACAGGTTCGAGCCCTGGTCTGGGAAGATCCCATATGCCGCGGAGCAACTAGGCCCGTGAGCCACAATTGCTGAGCCTGCGCGTCTGGAGCCTGTGCTCCGCAACAAGAGAGGCCGCAATAATGAAAGGCCCGCGCACCGCGATGAAGAGTGGCCCCCACTTGCCGCAACTAGAGAAAGCCCTCGCACAGAAACGAAGACCCAACACAGCCATAAATAAATAAATAAAAATTGTATTACTTTAAAAAAAAAAAATTCACTTTGATTTTGACACAGTAAGGTGAGGCAAGGACTGTGTCATCATGTGCTCTCCTGAGAGCTTAGGGCTGTGTGAGCAGAACATGGCAGCTGTGCTTCCTACTGATATAAAGGTGATGCAGTTCCTGCAAAACAGGATCAGGCATCTCTTTGAATTAAAGTTGTTCATCTGAATGTCACTGGTTTTATAGGTTTGCTTCTATTTTGTTTGCAGGTTTTTTCGAAGCCTAGGTACTTTACTATTTAAATAACATTATAATTCAACACTGGAATCTACGGATTATTTTTCTGGAAAGAGGATCTATCTGTACATTCCTCTACTGTGAGAAACAGTGACACAAAGAAAGCCCAACAGTACAGAAGTCTCGGCTGAAGTCCAAAGACAGCAGTTGCACTGGGCCAAGCCTTGCAGATCCTCCATGTTTGCCTGGGGGGCTTGAGGATGAGATCATAGGTCTTTAGAGTCTTCGCTCCAAATGCCTGGGAAAGAAGAACTCAGTTTTGCAAACACTTGTCTTGTTCACGCTCTGCTTTCGGTTACTAAAGAAGGGACGGGAGGAGGGAGGGGAGAGATGATTTCATCTATGTCTGGGGGTACCCTGGGGAACATGTGTATGGAATTACACTGACTCTTACAAGCACTTTTAGTTTGCTATGCCAGCAATTCAAGGATGGCAGACTGCAAGATACCCTAGACTATCAAGATGGCCTCCACGCAAAGTGCTTGGAAATGCCACTTGTAATCTTAAAGCAAAACCCACCTTCCCTCTTCAAGAATAGTCAGCAGTTTAATTATGCTAAGTACTTTTCACCCCAGGAGACTTCCAAGTTGCTGTATTAAGCAACAGAGTAGCATTCTTTTAAGGCTTAAGGCTATACATTTAGAAAGCTGATAAGTGTCTCACATCAGAAAGCCTAAAGTCTTTTAGGTAATTTCCAAGGATTGCATTTTACAAACACACTTTCCAATTCAAGCAAAGAGAAGCCCTAATACCCTAGCTCTTTACAAATCCTCCTTGGCCTTGCTAAGGTTTCCTAGGTAAATACGGATGGAGACTTTTACCAACAAAGACAAACATTTGGTTGAACATGTAAATGCAATTGTTCAGGCTGTAAATTAAATTCAATTATGTACAGAGAGTAGTATCTTAAGCCTCATGCTAATTATACTTGTGAGTTTCAACTCATTAAACTCGGATAATGCTCAGAAAGAAGAAATCTGGCAGCAGCCAGCCGTGCATCCCACCGGCCTGTCCCCCTTAGCCACTGGAGTTCTGCATGTTGGCAAAACCATTTGATATCCAAAGAGTCTAAGAAAAGTAGAGAGAGACATGCGGGCTGTGATGATGGAAAGTGTAACCAAGAGTAGAGCTGCTGTGCACCCCACAAAGGTACTGAAAAATATTGCCTCAGAGTACAAAGAAGCAGAGGAGGCCTTCCGAGGGAAATGCTAATACTGAGAGGTGATGAATCTGTCCTCACATCCAACCAACTCACTCCCAGGGCAACAGTCCAAAGCCAGGCAGATTCCATTGCTCCTCTCCTTGGTGGGGCCATTCCACTCTTGGCTGGCGCTCTCCCCACGCGGCAGAGCCGACTCAGCACTCCGTTGGTCACTGGGGCCTTGTCACCTCTTTCAGCATTGCTTCTCCCTTTTGCTGTTTACTCTCACCCCGACTTTGACCCCTTGGTGACCGAGTTATCTGATAACTGCATTCCTGGGAAGGGGAAGTATGCTAACCAAGCCAGGAATGTTTGCAATTTTTTAAAGGCCTCATGGGGAGCACAGTTTCAGCCCAGAGAACAAATTGCTGAGGCTGAAATTTCAAGTGTTCATCAAGGAGATGTGACCAGAGAGGCAGCCCTTCCTACAACCTCCAAATCACAGGCTGTGGGTCATTCCTACCACTAGGCTGGCCCTGATCCTAGGCGTTGGATTTGTTCAAAAGATGTTGATCCTAAAAACCAGGCATTGTACTGGGCTCCTGCTCTGGAGAAGATCTTAGAGAGAGAGAGAGAGAGAGACATGCACTTCTTGAAGAGCAGAGAGATCTCTGAGTCTAAATTCACTTTTAGCCAAAGGATTTTGTCATATCCTAGACATCCAAGATAATCTCAGATATTCTTCACAATGTTTTGAAGACTTGGCACTGAGTCCCTGTGTCAGTTATCTATTGCTGTGTAACAAACTGCCCCAAAACAGAGTGGCTTAAACAAAAATCCCTTAATTAGCTCATTATTCTGCTGAGCCATTCTTGCCTTGCCCCGATGGTCTCTGTTGGGCTCTGTCACGTGACTGTACTCACTTGACAGTGTACTCACTTGACAGTGAGGCTGGCTCGTCCCTATGGCCTCACTCACACGGCTGGTGGTTGGCTGGGTGTTGACTGGGATAATATGGGGCACTGGGCCACGTGCCTCTCATCATCCATGAGGCTAGCCTGGGCACATTAGCCTGGCAGAGGCAGGGCTTCAAGGGTAGCTAAAGGTCAAGCCCAATGTGCAAACACTTTTCCAATGTCTGTGTCAGCTTTGCTGCTGTCCCACTGGTGCAAGCAAATCACATAGCCCAGCCCGACCCATTGTCAGAAGGGTCTACCCAGAGATGTAGATATCAGTGAATTTCTACTCATTGAACTCAGGTAATGTTAAGAAAAAACGAATTTGGCAGCAGCAAGAGGGACCATTACTGGAAAAATCAACCCAAGCTACATAGGATACATACATGGTTTTAAACAAAGAAACAAAAATCAGGAGTCCTGCCCTCTAAAGCAGGCTTCCCAGGCTTTTGAGTTTCTTGGACTAATAACATTTAAGAAGGGATAAGGGACATGGGAGTAAAGCATAGGGTTGTTGAGATTTTTATTTTGTCGACAAAGAATATGAAATAACAAACAGGTAGTTACTGTCTACCATCCCAATTATTTTGATAAAAGAAAGGACATATCAATACCAAGGTAGGAACAAGGCATCATTTTAGAATATGCTAGTCCTCTAAATAGAATAAATTTAGTTTTATGAAAAGCTATCTACATTGCCTTCATTTTTCTCATTTCACTGAAGATCAATGGAAACCTCAATTAGAATGGCCCTAGTCAGGTGACTGACATCTCGGAGTCACTGAGCTAGAGAGAGATAATAGGATACGGCAGGCTTTGCTGACGAGTAGTCATTAACTGTGTATTGAGTGTGCATGAGAGCACCGTCTCCGAGCTTGAAGGATTGAGAGGAGGGGAAGAGAGCAATTTTCCTCAAGACTTTTGTAGTCCAGCCTGGAAGTAAAGACGAGGCACTCATGTAAATGGTCAAAAATTTGGAAAACAGAAATTTCGAGTGCAGAAAAGAATTGCAAAATTAATAGAGGTGAGCCTGGAATACGACTGTGGTACCAGCTCAAAGGCAAGAGCGAAGAACCATATTGCTAATTCATTTCCCATTTAATTCATTAATCCCGGCTTACGTGGAAGCTTTCTAGAAGGACCTTGAAGATGATTTTCTTACATATCTCCAGTGTTCTGTCTTATCAGTTTAGATTACAGCTCTGCTGGGCAGGAATGCGCCTACTTCTAAGCTGTGAGCACCAGTAAGTAGCCTGGGCTGCGCTGGTTGTGTTAGCAATGCAGTCCTCCAGACATGTGTCATTTTTACCTATCTGGATGCGCTGATTACACCGAAATGAAGAATGAGCAAATAGAATTTCCAAGTCCATTGCTTTCTAAGATACTTGGAATGTTTTTGCAGAAGAGATACCTATTGAGATGGCATAGGCATGTGAGGATGCAGTCATTCTGCCTCTTTCTGAGAACCTGTCGGCACTTTCTCTAGTGATGTAGAGAGTAGGTGAGCCCAGAATAGTTTTGCTTAACTTGGGAGGTTTTTCCTAATTTCTTGTCTGTGTTCCTGCTACTCAGCACAGCAGATGGGAGAGGCTCTCACTTGAAGATTAGCCTACCAGAAGCTGAAGAGAAACCACTGCCAAAATGTCATCACTTCATTGTTATTCAATGCTATCCACCACTCAGAGTAGATGCCTTCTGTAGGAAACCACCTTTGGGGAGAAACCTAATTTTAATGGCTATAATACAAACATATTCAATGCAGAAATAAAACCTGAGATCCCATTATGTTGTTCCTTTTCATAAATATCGTTCCCTTTCAAGGCTTGTCTCTTAGCCAAAAAAATGGCACAGCAGCTATCCTCCTTCACTATTTCTAAGCAAATGGCTCTTTGCTACTTAGCATGTTTTTGATGGCAGCGCTGCGGATTTGTGAGTTTAGAAAGATCTCGGAAGTTCCAAATCATGTCTCCTTCACTCTCATCACTGAGAGAAAAATTTGCCCATTTTCACTGGAATGATCTAGTCCAAGTTTGTCCCTTTTCAGATTAGGAAACTGAGATCCTAATATCTAATGCAAGGTTTAGAATCCAGTTCTTTGAGATGTCAGTGTATAATTCTCTGAAATCTCCTCCTCAAACTAGGTTCTGCCTGAGGAAAAAGCCCCCTGGCAGAAATTACGTGATGTGTTTCCACTTGTTCTGAAAGCCTCAGAAAACACTCCCCCAGAATAGAGCCACCTCCCTCCATAAATGACGGCTTTTTGTTCACCTCTTCTAGCTCATTCACACAGAAACAAGTTTTTTTCCCCACAATCACAGGTTATCAAAGCCTGACTCCTGGGAGCACTACTTCAATTCAAAACTCAGGTTTCTATAAGGAAGAGAGTCAGAATTTAACCAAGAGGTGACCTCAGTAATTTGAAAACCTAATCAAAAGGACTCCTTCCAAAGTGCTTTGCTCCAAGTTGCTTTCCTTTAACCTGGGACATCTGTCACTCCTATGTGTGAAGTCACTCACCTGTGCAGCTCTTTTAAATCACTAGCATATACCATTTGCAGATAAGCAGAGACTATGCGCCGCTAGGGGCTTGAATTAAACATCAAAAGTTCACTTCGTCCCCACCAGCCTTTAACAGGAATACAGTAGACACTAACAGATGGCCTTTATTGCTCTCCAGAAGTGACTAACTTTCTGTGGAGGTCACCAGCATCAGAAGGTACAGAGTCAGTCTCCCCTCCCATGGTTAACAACCTTCTCCCACCCCTGGACTCCTGTGGTCCTCAAATCACACTTCAGTTTTAACACTTAGAAAAACTATTTGCAATCCCTTCTTTGCATGGACACATTTTTTTCATGTGGATATAGGATCCAAATCCAAATTTCTCGTTATCTACAATTTTCATAATGGTGATCAAGTAAAAATGTTACTCTCAATTCTGGGGTGAGTGTCCAGTTTTCCCACTTTTGTCTATCATGATTGCAGCGAAATTTGGGTATACGGAAAACCACGTCTAGATCAGTGGGACCCCGGGGCTACATAAGGCATCACAGTGTGTAGAAAAAGAGTGACAATGTGAGTTGTCTTTCTAACATTTGTAAGAAACGTTCGTCTCAGCTTTCCGTGAGGTCATCACCACTCTCTAGCTTGTGTCACATCTGGCAATGGTTCAAGGGAACTTCAAGTTTCCACTTGTGGGGATTTGCCAATCAGTTTGAAACCCAGAATAATCTGGAGATTCTCCTTTAAAAGCTAATCCAAATTCACTACATTTTGAAGTAGTGTAACTCTTGGTACAAAATTGCATTTAAAACAATTGCTGGTCTCTTGGTCATGGGTCTCACTTACAATGGCTTTGGTGAATCTTCTACATGATCAGGGAAGATGGAGGGATATCAATTTCTCCCCCATTTTTAGTCCCTGCCAGGTTGGCAGTGATCACCATTTTACCTGGGCAACCCCTGCTCCCAAGATTACCTGCAGCCCTTAGGGAACATAGGAAACACACATTTCACCTGTTGGCCATTGTGAGCAGATTCCTCAAACTGCACTGTGCCTGAAGGTCCAGAGACGATCTCTTAGCATTTCAGGAGAGCAGCTAGATCATGCGAGTTAAGCCACACACAGTACAGCACTGGGTCAGAACGTGAACTGGACATACATGCTGGGGCAACTGCTGAGATGGGGAAGGAACACGGTGACAGCAGAGAAGGGAGCTTTCTCAGAAGGAGGTAAGAAATGCGTCAAGACGTGTGCGGTGCAGTAAATGCAGAAGGGGTGGGTGATATTGATGCAGACCAAGGTTCTTGGCCTTCCCTACTCAATAGAAATTGACTAGAGGCCAGACAAGAAATTCAGGCAAGGCTTTATTGGGGCCCCTGCTGCAACAGCGGGGAGCCAGAACAAGTAACAATTTCCCTTGCTCACTCCCCGAGTGGGGGGCGAGCTGGTTCCTTATATGGGATGAGGGTAGGAGTTCGTCCAGGGGTCAGGCCAGAGGGGGGGCTTAGGTGGTTTGCCCAGCGCTTTGGTGGTGCTGAGTGCAGGGGGCATGTACTGTACCCTGTTTTTGCTCCCGACACCCTGTTTTTGCTCCGGGCTCTTCAGAAGTGGCAGTTGGGTTTTTTGGTCCTTTTGTATCTTTCTGTCCAGAATTTGCCCCACTGCACATGCACGCAGTTATTTTTAGTCCCTTATAGTTTCTCTGTATTTTGTTGCTCAAGGAGACATTTGTCCAGGTGCAAGCATTGCAGCGCTGCAGTAAAGGGTCCCAGGTCCCGGCCTGTCTCAGTACGGATCTGAAGAAAAATTTCCCAAAGTAGGGAAATCCTATTGGGTTAAGTAACATGAAGAGAAACTTGGCCTTGAAAAGGGTGCTGTCTGCAATCCTTCGTTTCTTATGCTTTGTTAGTAGAAAAAGAAATTATCGAATAAGTAAAATTAGGCAAACATTTTTGTCAGCAGAAAAATACATGTCTCAGTCAGCAAGACACGCAGAGACACAGGAATAGTAAAGAGGAAGAAACTGTGGAGTTGTGGCATGTTGCAAAGAGGAACTGGAATGGGGTTTGGTAGGGGATTTGTACAGTGAACACGGAGTGAAGGTACAGGGGAGGGTATGAACAGTGGCCCACAGGACTCACTGAGCTTATTATGCACCAGGAGGCAACTTGACCTTCTACCTCTCCAGGGGTCCTTGAGGGCGTGCTTGCCACTCCCACAAATAAATCGAATCTTCAAAGACCCCCAATGACTCCACTATCTGCCTGATGCCCCCTGAGGGAGGAACAGCAAAGCTCATTTCCAGGAAGCCTCCAGAGTTGGCCTGAGGTTGCCAGAAAGGCAGCCGGCTACCTGGCGTACTGCTTTCTCTCCCCCTTCCTTCATACAGAGACTTGGAGCTTGCTTTACACAAGAGGGCTTCAGCAACATGAACCATCCTTGTTTTTTTGTTTTAATTTTTTTAAAAAATTCTTTATTGAGGTATGGTTGATGTACAATATTTTATGTTATAGGTGTACAACACAATGATGCACAATATTTTAAACTTATACTTTATTTATAGTTACTATAAAATATGTCTATATTCCTTGTATTGTACAGTATCTCCCTGAAACTTATTTATTTTAAACATCGTAGTTTATACCTTTTAATCCCTTACCCTTATCTTGGTTTCTGAGGCAAAAGACTCATTGCTTTCTCAACCCATTTCTCATTATCTAACGAAGTAAGGAAATAAAATAGCAAACCCAGCTGCACCAAAGAATAAAAACTTGACAAGTGATTTAACTCTCAGACGTATTTTCTGATATTGTAAGAGCCTCTCCATATGCTGGCCACATTCGAGGCTAGTGAGGGATCTGTATTCGAGGCAACACATCAGTTAGAGTGATGATATTTTCAGTCACCTGTAATTGCTAAGCCTGGAGATGAAGAGGGTATCTGGTCCCACACCTGGTGGGTCACATGGCTGACTATGGTCTACGTCTGTCCTTTGCAGTGGTCACATTTTTGCTTTAGGGAAGCACTCCCCTCTACTAGAATGTGAATCTTCAAGGTAATGACTTTCTCCCTTTTTGTTTCTCTTAGGGCAATGCCTGCCTTAAGCATGGTGGAAAAAAAGTGCTCAAGATGGAACTTTCTAGACCTTGGAATTATTGCATGGAAGATTATCTCCTCAAGTCCTGCACTGGTGCCTGCCATCACCCCATTAGGGTCACCCACTGAGCAGTCACTTTGCCTTCAGAAGATGCTGCCTGGGCAAACATGTCAGTCAAGAGGGATAAATTCTAATCCACTCACAACTATTATCTATCATGCTTGCCTTAGGTTCTCACATTCGTTGGCCAGGCTATGTTTGGGGGTATTTCTTAGTTTCTTAGTTTACATATATTTTCATAAATATTATTTGAGCTGATCTTCACAACAACCCAAGAGACAAGTGGATATGATTTCTCCCTTGCTGGTGAGAAATCTCATACTCAAACGGTAATAAAGTTAGAATGTGGCAGCCAGGGTTAGCACCCGGGTCTCGTATGCCCTTTCCATCTACGTTATCTACAGCTAGGTGTAGAGAAATGTAGAAGGAAAGAGAAAGGAGCAAGGGGGCCCATGGGGGAGGGGAGAAAGACCAGCCAGGATGTTGAGGAAGTGGTGGGGGTAGGGTGAACCTGCAGTTGGGGGGAGGGCAGGGAGGGGGAGGGGGGCTGAGCCAGGGATGAGGGAAGGAACAGTGGCCAACACGAGGAGCCACATGAAAGACCACCGTGGACCACAGTGTAAGTCACCAAGAGAACTTGCGGGAAAAGCTTCTGTGGTATTTGGGGCTTGAAGGAATGTGGTATCAGAAAGAGGGCCCTGGACTAAGCATAAGAGAACTCCCATTGGCCGGACTCTGTGGAAACAAGCCCGGGCACGTGACTTAAACACCCTGGCCCCGGTGTACTCAGGTATAAAACAGAGAACTTAACTCAGATCCCCTCTGATGTCCTGGGAGGTCTCCAACAGCTGTGACCACCATGCGTGTATGAGGTGAGAGGGAGGGAGGCGGGAGCTGAGAGCAGTGGAGGGTAATACGGCCCCAAGTTAATCTACTCCAGTTCCTTATTTCAGGGTTTGTTTTGAGCCATTCTGGGCGGAGCTAGACTCTGGTCTTCGCGACCTGGGTACCAGATCCCAGTGACAGCGCTTGAATGCTATCTGTGATGAGAAAGGGCGCTTTGACCAAACGGGACTAAATTTAAACCATTTTCTCAAAATGGAGTGTCTTTATTGGCATCTTGCAGATGCCTCAAGGAGCAGGACAAGGATAAAAGGAATTCTGAGCACACGAACTAGGAGCAGCCCTGATGCCCTGGGGAATTTGTCCCTCTAGGGCTGTGCCTTGGGGCCGAGACACTCAACATCCATCCAGCCTTCCATCAGCCACCTTTGACCAACACTAAAAGCCCGTTACGGAGAAGGGAGTGAGAATAATTTCCCTCCTATTAGTCCTCCCTCCTTCCCAAATGTGGTGCTAGCCATTGGGACTTGTAATTGCAGACATCACCCAAGGACTATGGATATAAATTTCACAAAGGGCAAGACCTTCCATTATGAGTGGGAAGATGGCTTTAATTAAGAAAAAAAAAAAATCAATATATTGTTTCCAATCATTAGAATCCCATGTCAGTGGCAAAAATCAATCCTTTTCATGTGAAAATGCTTACATTCACACTCGGATGTTATATTACACATGAGTCATTGAGGGAGGTGGGGAGGGGATCAGCCTGAGGCCCAGGATGGCCTTTGCAGAGAGTCAGGGACTTTTTTGGACAACTGTGAACAAAGAAATTCTACCCAACACCACCGAGATTTGAAATTCTGTGCGGTGGAATCTCATCTTGACAGATTCTCTCCTCATTCTTCCAAATCCTCAAACGAAAGCAAAAAGAAAAAGAAAAGCTGAAATCCCATTTTAAAGAGTGGGAGTGTTTTTGTTTGGCAGTGATCTCTCTCCCTCTGCCATGATGGCCAATTTTCACCACCGGGTTCAATCAACAAGCACCAGGGGATTCTAATGTTCAAAAAGGGCTCCATTTTAAAAAAGATAATTTATCTGTGCATGCAAGAAAATGCCTTTGATTTTAATCATCAGCAGGATTTGATGGTCTCCTCTGGTTTCCTGGGAAGTAGCAGCAAATGGAGACAGGGCCGATCTGACTGGAGAGCATCACGTGTTACTGAAATAGACTCTTGACAGCATGCAATTCCCAGAGGGGCTATTCTATTTCCCATACAACGTAATAATAATGATCTTATGAAGAAATTTTACTTTTATGGAAACTGTTTATTTCTAAGAACATTCAAATTTCAGGCTAAGTGTGAAGCTTCCCTAATAAATAAAAGAAAACAAGGGTCCTAATTAAAAACATTGTTTAAGGAGACACTTGTGAGATAAAAGAAAATCTCACTTTATAGGGAAAACTTAATCACGTATATTGCTGAAACGCACAACAGATTATTCAAGCCTATTTCCCAGACTCTGCTCCTTGTCATTATTTATGCTCTTCTAGCCCAATTCTTCTGGGTCCGGTTTCCCTTCACTCCGGTTCAGCAGTTGCTTCCTTTGAAGTCAGTGTGAACCCGATGCCCAAAGGGGAGATAGATACCTGAAGAATATCTAGCCTATTTGCTTTTTCTTCTCATGTTGCTGGGTTAGAAAATGATGGAACAGTCTTGCTGTCTGTCAAGGGCTGCCCAGTTTGACTTCCTGCCCATGTGGACAGAGCAGACATTTCTAGATGCTGCCTGGGCACTCATCAATTAGGGCCAGGAAGATGTTTTTATTAGCATTTGAGGACGTCATGGGGCTGGTTTCAGAAGCTCATCTATTTACCACTTCTTGAGTTTTTTCCTGCCTCTGGGAACTAGACGCTATCCAAGTTATTCCTTGCTGCCAACGTGAGCCTGGAGTCAGCCTGGCTGGATTCGCATGCCCTTGTTGTCCCATTCTGTGACCGTGGGAAGTGACTTTACCTTCCTGTGCGTCATTGCTTCTTATACAACTGGGGGATAATCCTAGTACCCATCGGATAAGGGCTTTTTGGTATTAGGTCATCAGATTCATGCAAAAATCCTTTCTCGGGTAGGTACTAATATTATCCCCATGTTACAGAGAAGGAAATTGTGGCTCAGGGAGGTGAGTTGCCCAACACAGAGCCTACAGGAGGGTCTATGAATTTGATGACACGAAGTATAGCGCCATCTACATAGGGAGGGCACAATGCATGTTAACACGTATCATAATAGTTCACATCATCCCAGTGATATTTTAAAATAGTGAACAGAGGGGAATTCCCTGGTGGTCCAGTGGTTAAGACTTTGCACTTTCACTGCTGAGGGCCCGGGTTCAATCCCTGGTCGGGGGAACTAAGATCTCACAAGCTGGGCGGCCCGGCCAAAAATATAAATTGATATAAAATAAAATAAAATAGCGAACAGAAAAGTGGCTACAGATAAGACTCTGGGGAACACCAAGAATCAGGGGACAGGTTGAAAAGGGGAGAAGAGAGTTCTCAGTCATAAGGACACACCAAGCAGCATTTAGGGTTTGTTTACTGTGCCCCCAGGCACTGTGCTGAGGGCTTGGCTTGTTTTCACCCACTTCATCTTTATAACAACACTCGGAGGCAGGGAAGTATTGTACCCCCCATTCATCGATGAGAAGACTGAGGCATAGAAGTTTGGGAAATTTCCCAAGGGAGCCCATTTCCTTAAGCATCACAATCTGTGGTCCAAAGGGCTAGAGGGTGAGGAGGAGAACGAGAGACAGCAAGCATCATACGACCAAGGAGGCGGCCGCACTTATTCTTGCCTCCTTCTACTGACTTTGGGTTTTGTTTGTTCTTCTTTCATATGATATCGTTCATATGTGGAATCTAAAAATAATCGTACAAATGAACATATTTACAAAACAGAAAAAGAGTCACAGATGTAGAAAAACCTATGGTTACCGTTGGGAAGGCTGGGGGGAGGGATAAATTGGGAGACTGGGACTGATATATACACACTACTATATATAAAATAGATAACTTATACGGACCTACGCTATAGCACAGGGAACTCTACTCAATACTCTGTAATGACCTATATGGGAAAATGATCTAAAAAAGAGTGGATATATGTATATGTATAACTGATTCACTTTGCTGTACAGCAGAAACTAACACAACATTGTAATCAACTATACTGGAATAAAAATTTAAAAAAAAAAAAAAAAGACCAAGGAGGGATCCAGTGGTTGCAGGGCCTGAGCATTCTTGGAAGCTGCTTAACAACTTCAATCTGGAAAAAAAAAAAAAAAAAAAAAAAGACTTACAGAAGGCTTTTGCATGATACTAGGGTAAGATCTGACCATCTTTCAACTCTGAACTCAAAAATAAGAATTTATTCCAGAATATTTGGATGTCACCACTAATTTTAAACTTTCTTTTCCTTTTGAGGGTTTGGTGGGGGGGAGTAATCAAAACATTTCTTTAATTAGAAAAAGCTTAAAATAAAGGAGGGGGATCAAGATTTCATTGCTATGTATTTTTGTTTGTTTGTTTTGCAAAACGTGTACCCAATTAAATGCAGTTGGGCAGTTCTGGGAAGACATTAATAAACAGGGGGTGGAGGAGATGGGGAGACAGAGTGAAGAAAGTGTTCCCAAGCTGAGGTTTTGTTTGCCAAGTTTCAACAAAGAGCAAAGCTTAGCTCTGAAGGAGAAGCTCTTGGGAGACAAGAGTTTAGAATAGTAATGCAAAGAGAAACCCCAAACGGGTGAGCTGGGGAGACGTTTCTTGAAGGCAGCTCATCCTCAACAGGTGCTGGCAACATCTGTAACAAGACTATCCATGATAAAAAGCTTCTCATACCCTAATCCACATTATACTACATTCACAAGCACGTCACCATCTTCCTCCCCCTGAGAGGCAGGAATAAACAATGTGCTATTAAACTCACATCTCTGCTTTCTGCCTCTAAGAATATTCAAAGTAAAAAGAAAAAAAGGTAGGTTCCACCACTGCCTTATTCCCAGGGGGAATGCAGATTGTAAACATGAAGATACATCTGGGGTAAGCCAATAGAAGAAGGCCTTATACAAACAACCCATCTATTAAGAAACCTGAAGATGCAGTCAGTGGGTCCTAGGAAAGGTACAAATAATGGAGGAATCTAAACTTAATTCCAATGTTGTTACTACGATACAAGTGCCCATGTTTGGAAAATAGAATTGATTTCCTCCAGGGACGCATGATGACAACATCAGAGCCCTCATCATGCATCCATCCATCCACCCACTCATTCATTTGTCCTACGACAAATATCCATTAACCATTTACAATGCGCAAGACTCAAAAGTACAGAAATCCAAAATCTAGAAAAACTCAAGGAAACACTATGTGTCACTGTGTGTGACAAAGGTGAGTAGGAATTGGATATTCTCGTCTTCTCACCTTAATTCACCCACCGTTAATATGGGTCTACTGTAAAATTCAGTTAACCCAGTTCACGGTGTATCTGAAGGTAGAGCTTGGTAACTTAGTACATAGCCACTCTTCATAGAACTATCATGAGGTGCTTGGGTTTCATGGTGCTAGTCCTTTCAGTCTGTAGAAGACCAAAGCCATACGCATGGCTTTGGCTTCCTCACCTGCACCTCACCTGTGACTCATTGGTTCCTGCATCCAGCAGGTGTATGTCCCTCATCTATCAAACACCAGACAGTTCTTGGTGCTGGTGGTACAAAGATGAGTGAGATGGATTCATTCCCTTGAAGGAGTTTATCACTGAGGGGATGACAAGAAGAGAGACCAGGACAGTTTCAAGAAATGCTTCGGCGAGCTCAGGAGTCTTGCACTTAATCTGAATGGCAAGCAGCCACGTGGAGTGAGAAAGGAGAAAGCCATCGTGGGTGAAGGGAGTGGTGGGAACCATGGCGTAGATGAGCGAAGGCACAGCCTGGCGTGCTTGGGAAATGGTCAGCACATGTTCAGCCAAGGCCAGGTACACGGGTCCAGAGTGGGAGGAGGAGGACTGGGGAAGTGTGAGATGGGAAGACCCACCACGTGGTAGTGCTGGGGGTGCTTCCTTGTCCACGGAGGTTTCTCTGCTACAAGAGCTAGAGATTCCTTTACCTGTGACGTAATTCAAGCCTAACTTTCTTGAGGAGTTTTTAAAAACTAATACAGATTATGAAAGAAATATGGAGGACCTGAGAGATAACACTTGAGATTGCTGTTTAAAAAGATTCTACAATTTATTGACTGAATACATGGGAACATGTCAAGAAATTGCTAAAAGTAAAAAGCCTGTAATTTCAAAATAGTTGACCTAATAATTTTATTCTGCAAAAGAGAGTTTATTGTAATTTACCAAACCAACATGGATTTTTTTTTAAATTAGGGGATGATTACCCTGTAACAAGCCATACAGAAGATACTTTTTGAATGTTGAAGTAAAGAATATCAATAAATGCACACAGAAGAATAAATAGAACAATGTAAATCTCATAATTCCTGTGAGAGAGAATGTATATATATATATATATATATATACATATTCACTAGTCTATTTTTATGCTCACTGGTATCATTTTAAGACTAATAATGCTACCCAAACTGGCAAAACAAGCAGATTACATAATCCAATTCCAATTTCCAGAAAAAAAATCTTGGATCAAACATGAGTCAAGTAAAGTTTATTTATGTATCATACACAGAAAGAGCACTTGAAGCCTCATTCCCAGGACACACATAGATACACACATATACACAGACACACACATACATACAATACACACATACACACAATACACACACATATACACACATATAGACACATACACGTGCACATACACACAAACGCATAAACACACATACAGTACACACATGCAGACATATACACACATACACACATACAATACACACATATGCACGTATATACACATACATATACACACAACACACACGCATACACATAAACACACATGTACACACATACACACAGATACACACATACACACACATTTAATGATACAATGCACTTAGCATCACTTTGGGTGTTTTCATATCCAAATATACTTGACACATTTAGTCTGGGTTTATCCCATAAATAAGCATTCACAGGAGTGCCATGAAAAGTGACTCAGATTTGATTGGCTGTTTTGTTTTACTTTGTTTCCTACATGAGTCTCTGCTAAGGAAGGGGCAGAAAGAGTGCTTTAGACCCATGTCTCCAGATTTCATGCGACATGCACTCTCTTGCATCTCCATTTTTTTAAATCCCCCTTTTGTCTTTTTCAGACGTGCATCTTCTGTGTCATCAGCCAGACTATCAGCTCCGAGAATGGATCAGGGACACATCTCAGAACACACCAGGCCTATGGCAATCACCACCCGACCAGCTGACCTCTGATCAGGTCTGCAGTCTAAAACTTCACTCTTGGTGAACCGAAGACAAACAGTCACCTAATCTCGTTCCATCTACACTGATATTGCTACTGATGGCAGACCTTTTCCAAAGTACTGGACAGCTCTTCCAACAGATCGCTTGCTTAGGTGACCGGAGGGAACATTTTGATCAACCTCAGACCTACCAGAGGATGAAGGCTCTGGCTCTTTTTCACAAAGGCGGAAGACCAGAGATACTGACTCAAAATTTCCAAGTGACAATCACATTTGCTTAGTTTCAGGAACATCTCAGGGTCATTTGTATTAGACTTACCTGGGTGTCGGTTTCAAAAAAAAAAAAAAGTGCAACATCCTGGGCTCAGACCTCGACTCTCCAAATAGCATCTCTAGAGGTGGAGCTCCAGAATCTGGATGTATACAACGTTTTCCAGGAGGTTTATTCGTTCACTGAAGTTTGAGGACAACTACCTCGTGGTTTCGAGAGAATGTTGTTCTAGACAGAAGGACAGATCCATTTTCTGGAGAGAATGGTATCCTCAGAGAAGCACCCAGTTCTCCCAGACGGTTACCATTCAATCTCTTAGATCCCAAAGCTGAATATTTCCCCTCCTCTGACCATTTTGAAATTGTACCCCATGGTTTATCTTTCATCCAAATGATCCTCAACTTTCCAGTAATTACCAGTGCATTTCCAAGGTGACAGGATGTTTGTGAGGTTTAATTCATTAAGGCTTGGAGAGCATCTGGAGAAGTTTTGTATCAGCATTCAGTATTATTATTTATTTGCAATGCAATTTGAGAACTTTCTCTCCATAATGGGCAAAAATGACAAGTATCCATTTCATTCCTCAGGGTACTGAGGAGTAAAAATCTGGCTATAGGAAAGCAGGGAATTAGCCCCGTCTATGCTATAATAAACACCAGTGTGGAGATGAAATAAGAATATATTAGCTGCAGGTGGAAGGTTATCTGAAGCCCCTAAATGGGGCAGCTGCTGATACACTCATAGCTGGTATAAGCAGAAAACTAGACACTCAAACCCCTCCCCCATTTCCCTTTAAGACATCAGCACAAAAGCCCAGAAACACCCAGTGTGTGAAGATGTCAGTGACAATAAATATTTTTTTCAGTTAATGGGCTTCATGAATACAGAGATTTTTTAAGTTAAGACAATTATCTAATTTCAACTCACCACTTGCTAATTTACTAATTCATTAACTCGAGGAAACGGCCATCCTGAAAGATGCTGGCCTCCTGACAATGGAGTTGGTCTTGGCAGAGATTTATTTCCAACAACATCAGGGACAAAAAGCATGAGATATTTTTGAAGAATAATAAAAAATGGATTAAAGGGAATAGAAATAATTTATCATGTGCAGATGTGCAGAAAGAAAAGATAGTGGCTCTGCAGTGCGGTTTTATAAAAACAAAACTATGGTGAAGGCGTCTCGTCCAATCACCCATTTGTGAACAAAGGGCTCTAGGTGTCTGATGAGCTATCAGGTGTATTAGCTTTCATAAAAACTACATCATCAAAGGAAGTCAGTAAATTTCCCCTCTTCTGACTAACCCACCTTGCAACCTTGATGAGAAGAGAAAGCAAAAAAACAAAAAACAAAAAAAAAAACTAGCAGGTTCTTTGTTGAAATCCAAAGGCTGTGTGCATGTCAGTGCCTCTCTAAGGAGGTTCACAGCTGCCGAAGGACTTGAAAGTCCTCTACCATTCTGCTCTGTAAGGAAGGATGAAAGAGATAAATCCAAGAAAGGAAGGAAATATGAATTGAGGTATGATTTGCAGCTTCTAGAATATTCCAAGGAGGAAAGCACTTCCAGAAAATACTTAGGGGTACTTTTCTGCATCTCAGAAGTATATGAATTACCAGTGAGTCCCACTTTCGTAAAGGGCTAAAATATTTTATTCAGGGCATTTACTTAAAAAAAAGAAAACACGGGAAAAAGTGTCATGGCTTTCAGAAAGATTTACAATCAAAATACCTATTTTGTGCTTGTCACACTCTTAAAGGTGCCCTTTGATGAGTAATTTATTAATCTTTTTCTTTCAAGTTAGTGCTTTTTCTGTCTTGTTCAAAAAATATTTTCATACCTTAAGATCATGAAAATATCCTTCCATAAAACCTCCCAAGATAACTTCTAAAAGCTCTACTCTTTTGGCTTTTACACTTTGGTCTAGACTCCATTTGGAACTGATTTTTTTCCACTACAGATATTTGTTTGTCCCAGAGCTTTTCAATTAACAAGACTGTCCTTTCTCCACTACTCTGAAGGGTTACCTCTGCTATACAGCAAGTCTCTGTCTGTATATGGGTCTGTCTCTGGATTTTCTCCTCCATTCCACTAATCTGTATTCTTATCCTTGCACCAATACCATGTTGCCCTGTGCTTTGGTTTCCAAGGTGCCTTGATATCTGGTAAAGCAAGTCCTCCTTTTTCTCTTCCCCCTCCTCCTCCTTCATCATCATCTTCTTCAGGAATATCTTGGCTATATCTGTTTGCCTTTGCTTTTCCACATAAATGTTGTAATAAGTTCACCAAATTCCATAGAAAAAGAGAAAAAAAACTATTGATATTTTAACTGGAATTGTATTACACTATAGAACAATTTGGGGAAGAATTTAAGTCTTTGCAATATTAATCTTCTAATACATGAGTACTCTCTGTCTATTCATTTAGACTTTCTCTAATTTTTCTCAATTATATGTTATGATTTTCTGCGTGGAGGTACCGTACATTTTTGGTTACATACATTCCCGTGTCTTAAATAATTTGGGGGATAATTTTTGATAATATTGTAAAAGCAGCACATATACACAGAAAAATATATGTTATATATTCAGGATATATTTTTTTGAAAATGCAAATAAAATCAAAGAGACAAAAAGCCCAGTAGGAAAGTAGCCAAGAAATTTGAACAGTCCTTCATAGAAGAAGATACCCAAATGGTGAATAAAATCATAGAAGGCCCTCCATCTCTTCAGTCACCAGGGAAATGCAAATTAAAACCACAATGAAACTAAAAAGAAATTGACAAAATTAAAAAGATTGGCAATAGCAAATGTTGGCAAGAATGTGAAGCAAAGGAGAACTTTCACAGACTACCGGTGGGAGTGTCAAGCTGCTTTGGGAAACAGTTTGCTACTTTTTATTAAAGTTGGTGATATCCCCTATGACCAAACAATTCTAACCTAGAATCTGCTAGAGAAAAGTGTGTATTTGTTCTCCAGAATTCATACACAGGAACATTCACAGGAACATTCTTGATAATAATCAGATACTGGAAGGAGCTTAAATGTCTATGGCCAGAAGAATAGTAAATAAATTGTGGAAAGTTCATTCAATGGAATATCATGGCCGAATTAAAACGAACAATGTCCAAGTACACATAAAAGCCAGATAAATCTCACAAATGTAATGTTGATTGTAAGAGCCAGGCAGAAAATAATAAATATTGCATGATTCTATTTATGTCAAATGTATATCCAATTTAAAAACAGGCAAACATCAGAAAGAAATGCAAAGTGCTAAATACCACAGAAATTAGTCTTGAAAAAGAAGGGACATGTGATGGGGAAAGAGAACCAGAGGGCTTCCAGGGTGTTGGGGAATGGACTTTTGCTGAACTGTGTGATGATTACAACTGTGTGATGATTGATTTTATAATCTTTGGGTAAGATATACATTTTCTGTTTTTCATAATTTTCTATATGTGGCTATATTACAAAATACTGACAGTAAATAAGATTTTTACAATTTAATTTTAAAAGCTTAGAAAATCACACACACACAGACACACACACACACACACACATAGTACCTGATTCTTCAAAGTTTGAGGATTATGTCTGTGGGCGTGTAATGCAACATGGAGGTTATATGCTGGCTCATGAGTATTTCAAATCTTCAGTTGCTAATTTGCCAATTCAATAACTTGAATAATCTTTATGATGTGAACCTGTTGATTGTAATGCTCAGCTTTGAAGAAATTTATTTTCAGTGCCTTATTATATATATCAATATATATTTAATTGTAAATATATGCCCATAAAAATATTGAGGGATTTATACTTTTTGCATGAAGGTTAGTAAATAGGTACTTCTGATAATGAGACTTTCTCCTGGGAGAAAGCATATGTCCAATTACATTCTATTTTGCATTTTCTGTTAGGTACTCGTCTGGTTTTTTAATTTATAAACATTTAGATGATACGAGTATAATCTCCCATAAAGCTACTGAATGACTTTTATATGGCTTAGGAACCATATAAAAAATATTTAAAATATGAAAATAAGAAAAAGTAAAATCAGTTAAATGGTCAAATGCTCTAGTTGATCTGTTCATATTATTATTTTTCCAAACTTTCCATGTCTGAATTTCTTACCAATTGCATTTAATATACATGTAGTTAGTAAATGAATTCTGGGGTATAGAAAATATGAGAAAACTCTGAAGTTCACAGAACAATGTGTTCCAGAAATAATTTCCTTTCCTCATTGGCTAAAATGAGCCTTCTTATGGCCTTCATAAATAACAAAAAAATGATTAAACAGAGTGGATCTCTATTAGAAAGACACGATGCTACCTGAATTTGGAACATTTATTCTCCCCATTTATAGTGTGTGGGAACCACCCCGTTTATACTCTCACATATCTCTTGTAATGTATCACAGAAGCAATTACGTGCTAAGCAGAGTTATTTCAAATAATGATAGATTACTGGCCCGTTCTCTAGTAGATTCTCAGTAACCAGCAGTTGAAGAAAGAAATAAAGAAGGGAGAAAAGAAAGAAGGGTAGGAAGAGTAAAAGAAACTGTAAGACAAAGTTAAAGCCTAAAGAGTCAATGCATAAAGCAGTAAATGGATGAATGCATAAAAAAATTAATGGATGGATGAAAAATGAATAGATGGATAAAAGAATTACTGACACTTTAAAATCAATGGATGAATGAGTAAATAAATAAAGAAAATATATAAGAAGAATAGAAGGAAATGAATTTAGAAAAGGATGGATGAATTTACTAATAAAAATGAGTGAATGAATGAATGACAGAAAGAGTAGATGGATAAATGAAGGAAGAATAAAAATGAGTGAATGGAAGAAGACATGACAGTGTGAATGAAAAACAAGTGAATAACTGAATTTGTGAAGGAATGAGAACCAAAGAGATTAGTCTGATATCTTCATTTTACAATCATGGAAACAAGAGCTCCATGGGATTAAGTGACTTGCCTGTGATGGTGACGGAGCAGCTAGACCCTAGGTTTGCTGAATATGAGTCTTGTACACTTTTCACAGAGTGATTCAGCTTGGCTCTCCTCAGAGCAGAGCCTGAGAGAAGGATTTTGTCCAGGTAGTTTATTTGGGAGGTTGTCAGGGAGCAGGAGGAAAGCTACAGAATTAGAGAGTGTCGACTGAAAAAAAAAAAAGCACAACCTAAAAGTTGGGAATTATGTTTTATTCGGGTGGATGTTCTGAGGACTCAAGCTAGGGAGGTGCCTCTCAGATTCCCTCTGAGGAGCTGCTCCTAAGAGGTAAGGTAGGACCCAGGATATATAGGAGTTTTGAAACAAAACCCAAGTAGTCGAACATCAAAAGATAACTGTTAATTTAAAACAAGAAACAAAAAAACGGAAATCTCAAGTTAATACATTTAGCACTTTTCTATGTATGGGAAGATGCAAGAGTCTGGGCTCATTGAAATCATTCCTTTGATAGGCACCTTAGCTATCTAGGGCAGGTATCCTACTTTTCTCCATCCTAAATCCCCTCAGGGAGCACAGTCGGGGGTGGCTGCAGAGGCTGATGGCCACAACAGCCTTTGTTTACTGCTATGGTGGGCAATATTTTTCATCCAAAAGTGTGTTGTTGAGGTCACCTCTGTAGGTGATGGGATGAGGGCAAATCCTTGGGAACTCCTCTCCCAGAATTGTCCACCCGAAGGACGGGGGCAGGAGCATATATCTGTCACTGCCCACTAACCTTTGGCTGAGGATGGTGCCAGGAGGATGTGAACCCCAGGCTGTTTGTGTATACCAGGCAGTGTGACCCCCAGCAGGGGTTGGAGGAGCCCAGGGGACAGAAAGGAAGAAGGAAGCCTATGCTTGAGGCTAAGGCTGCTGGCGGGAAGTGAGTGAAAGCCTTACTGCCTGTCCACCCTGAGGTGGCTAAAATCAGAGGTGAGCTTGTGAGCATGTGAGTCATGGAACCAGAAGCACCAGGAGCACTTGAACACATGGATTTGTTCTAGGAAAGTTCTAGAAGGTTCTAGAAGAATGTTAGAGAAAAGATGACTAAACAATCATGATTTAGTTGTGTGGCTAATTATTACCAACCCAGCTACAAAAATAAAATCAGGTTGAAGTTTCTGTTTCCTTCAGGCTCCAGACACTTTATAATCTTGTGATAAATCATAGTACTAATAATAAACTATTCAAGTCTTAAGAGTTGCTTTTATTTTTCTTTCAACTCATAGCAAAGTATTAAATTTGGAATAAAAAAGAAAAGGCTTAAAAAACCAGTATGTAGAAACATTAAGAAAATGAGGTATTTCCCCTGTTGAAAAGCCCTTTAGCACCAAACAACAATGTGTAGATCTCATAAGTGTAGGGGAGGAAAAAAAACCTCTTTTCCTCTATCCTCTTATATTTAGTGTCTGGGGCCTGCAAATTAAACTTACAAAAGATAGATTCACAGGAGAAAAGGCATAAAAATCATATTTGATGTTAATATTTTAATGTTACATTCATGGAAACCTTCATAAAAAAGAAGTGAAGTCCCAGAGAAGGAGTTAGACCTTGGGGCTTATACATCATTTTCACAAAGGGCAATAAATTTGTGGAGGAGTGACAAGGGAAAGGAAAAGGGGATTGGCTTCTAGGAGCAGTAAATTGTGGGAAAGTAAATATATGGGAAATTAAAGGAAGATAAGGATTCTGTTAGTAAGGTTCTTTTGTGTAAACCCATCTCAGTGCTGACGTTTTGTTTCTTGTGATAGTGGATGTTTCTCTTCCTCCTGGTATGGGAGGGGAGGGAGGAGATCTTCTCAAAGAGATATTTATGTCCCAACTTTTAGGCAGATGGCGGAGGGCAGAGAGCACTTTCTGAGTTTGCTGCTTCTTAATTGCCTTCAGGTCAAAACAATCCTTATGCCAAAGTGGCAGATTCGGGGGTGGCATATTCTCATGCCCTTCATAGGTAAAGCCCACTCTCCATGCATTTCTTCTTGTCTTCCCTCTTATCACAAGTTAGGGCAATTTTGCCAGAGGACACTTTAAACTTTGAGTGTGGCTATTTTTCAAATCTCTGCACCAATAACACCCAGTTCAGGACCCTGTCCTCTTCCACAGGCTGAGCAGGAGAGGAAGAAAGCATTCACTATTTAGGGGATGTTTTCCTTCAAGCTCATGCTTGTCAGGGTTTCCCCAATCATGCCTTCCTGATATCCCCTCAGCCTCCTAATGTGTTCCCACCTGCCTTCATCAGTAAGAACCAGTGCTGAACTCTGATTCTCCTTTAGGAGATAATACCTGCCTTCCTTCCATTGCCAAGGGTTCCTTTTGCCAGAGGGCCAAGCTGATAATCTCGTTCAAACTAACTTATTTAAGGCTGGTCATGGCAAATCAGGTCTCCTTCCAAAGTAGTGTTTATATTTTAACATGAATGTTGGTGTTGTAATCCCTAATAAGAAATAATACAGAAATTGCTGGAACTGTGGCAGGGCCAAAGGGGGAGATTGCAAGGGTTGTGAAAGATTTTGCCTCCACTGCCCACCCCTGAGATAAGCCTTCCCTGGGCCGAGAGTTTTGCTCCCAAATGCCCCTCCCACTGGGAACCTTATTCTCCTCCTTTGTTCTTTAGCTCAGTTAGGATTATCACCAAGCCAGTTCTCAACCCAGGAACCATGACATCAGTCTCCACTCTTTCCCTTCCCTAACCCTTCCCCATGCCAATCCTGCCAGCTCTCCTGCCTAGTCACCTTGCCCAGTCATACTTTTCTCTCTTTCAGCTACTCTAACTCAGGCTTCCAGAGAGGTCTTCAGGTCACTTGTACCTGATCAGGACGCCGTCCGGTTACGATCCTTCAATGTCTCCCCGTTGCCCTTAAAGTCTTCATTCCCTTTCATGTGACCCATCTGCCTGTCAAGCCCATCTTTGGCCACCCTCTCCTTACCTTGGAGACTACAGCATGCTCCCTCCTGGCTCCAGGATTTCACACGTATTCTTTCATTGGCAGAGAAGATTTCTTTTCCGTCCCCTTCTCCTGAATATACTCAAAGCTTATCCTGAAATTCCAGCATGAGCTTCACTTCTCTCAGAAGCTTTCCCTGACCCTCACCCACTCAGATTTGGCCAGGTGTCAGCCCTGCACCGTCCTCTTGCCCTGCCAGGTTAGTCTCCTGCGGCTACTGTAAAACTGACCACAAACTGGGTGGCCTCAGACAATTGGAATGTATTCCCTTTCATTTCTGAAGGCCAGAAGTCCAAACTCAGTGTTGGCGGGTGGCACTCCCTCCAGAGGCTCTAAGGGGAGGACCTGGCCCTTGCTTCCTTCAGCATCTGGTGTCCAGCGGTGCTCCTTGGCTCGTGGCTACATCCCCACGTTCCATCTTCACGTCACCTTCTTACTTATAAGGATATTTGTGATGGCATTTAGGGCCCAGCTAGAGGATCCAAGATTATCTCCTCATCACAAGAGCCTTAAGGCAATCACATCTGCAAAAGACCTTCTTTTCCAAATAAGGTAACACTCACTTGTTCCAGGGATTTGATATGGATACATGGGTGCCAAGCATTTTCAACCTAACACATCAGCACTACTCTAAGGGACCCCATCATTGCACTTCTTATTTTTCCCTTGTTTAATTAGTTCCCATCTTATAGACTTATCAAGCTTGTTTACCTCTGATCCACAATTGAAAAGAGCAGTTCAGATCTCTTCAGACAGCCAAGTTCACTAAATATTTAATTTTCGCAGCCCCCCAAAACAGATTCTCTGCATGGTCCACCTTTATGGCCAACACTCCAAGTATCTGCTCTCCCAACAGATTCTTCCCAGGATGGAGGCTAGAGGGAATTCCCTCACCAGTGCAGGAAAATTCTGACCCAGCAGATGATCCCTCCTGAAAAACCAGTCAGAGCAGGGAAGTGTCTTCATACTTAACAGGGTGGACTTGACCTAGCCCAACTTGCTGCTTCTCCTGCAGAACCTCCCCAGGGGAGTCAGCAACACTCCTAAGGACCATTATGCAAAAGAGCACAGGTCTGACAGCACAGACCCCCGAGGACCACAGGCCGGAGTGGTTCCTTTGCTTCCCCACTGGGGCCAGTGGTGGCCTCGTAGCCCTGGGCTTTGGTAGGAGGGGGTCCCATAGACTTACTGCTGTGCTTGCCATTGCTGGCCTCACCCAGGGCCTCTGATCTGTCCTCCCTCTCGCAAAATTTTCCAGGTCCATCACCTCACCCCTCGATGTCCTCGCCAGCAGACAAAATCCAGACTCTCTTCAGTCTCCTTAGGGACTCTTTGGGCAAAAATAATTTCAGTCTTAAATTCAAGTGTTTACTCCAAGGCTTGCTTCCTTCTTTTCACACCTCAGCTAAGCAACCAGTATCTTGTCTCTTTATTATTGAGGATCACCAGTTACAGGGATCCTGAGTCTGTGACATCATTAAAAGTGTCCCTCACACTTTTAGGGACTACAGGAGGGTGTGCCCCTGATTTGGGACACAGAGTCAGGACTTTCCTATGTCCTTGTTCTAGAGTACACAGATACCTTCAGTTGTATCCTGTAGACCCTGTAGGTTTTAGTCACATAAGATCACACGAACATAATTGTTAAGCATGCAGTCTCTGAAGTCACTCAAGGACTTGATTTGCATCTCAGGTCCATCAATAATTCATCTGTGTGATCTTGAGTACATTCCTTTAAGTCTCAGTTTCCTCATCTATGAAACGATGTAATACCCACTTGTTGTGAATTTTGAATGAAAACAACCATACATAACAAGGAGGAATTTCTCCAAGATTCTTAGAATACAGGAGATGTTTTGGTCCTCTCTACTGATGGACATTTTCAGGGCAGTTAATGGGCAGTTCTCCCTGGTCCTCACACAGAACACCTCTGAGAGCTGCAATCCAATAGAGTCTCCACAAAGTTGGCTTCTGAGTGGAATTTTTTTTTTTCATTTGCACAGGAATTGGAGAGCAAAACCCACCCATAAGTGTCAAGAGACACTAAGTGCTCCAGAGCTTAAAAAATCCAACCATATTTATTAAAGACTGGGATTGCCTGCAAGGAGGAGGGACAAGCATCTTCTTTCCTTTCTGGATGCTTGCTGAGCTGGTAAACCTGAGACCCATTCTGCTGCTGTCTGGGGCGTGGAGAGGAATTGGATGAGAAATTTCTTGAGAGAGCTTGACATGGGTCCTCGGGCATTTGGATACACAGGTGAATAGTGTTAACAGATAAACTGCATATTGAAATATTGAAGACTTTATTCGAGCAAAAATTGATTTGAATCAGGCAGCATCCTGAAAGAAAGAGATGCCATGCATACCACCTACAATGGAGACCTCCATTCCAGCAGAAGTGGAAGCTGACGAACCAGAGAGGATCCAGAGACATTTTCCACCACCACTGTGCCAGCAATGATAAAAGATGTTACTCTATCCTACTATCACTTCCTGACTTACCACCTCCCACCTTTGACAGGGAAGAGGGGAGAGATGGGTGCATATCTCCGGGCAGACTGGGTGCTGGAGTGGGAGGAGGGAGGAGAGAGCAGACAAGGCACCTCCTCACTCCACATCCCCCCGGCCTCCCACCAAACCTACACCACGGGAAGGGGAGGTGCTGAGATCTGAGTTGAGTTTGAGGTTGGCATATTAAGCTGGATAGGTTTTCTTTTTTTTTTTTTTTACTATATTTTTTAAAATTGTAGTAAACTATACATAACATAAAATTTGTCATTTTAACCATTTAAAAGTATACGGTTCAGTGGCAAATACATTCACATTGTTGTGCAACCATTACCAGAACTTTTTGATCATCCCAAACTGAAACTCAGTACCCATTAAACAATTACTCCCTATTCCCTCTTCCCCCACAGGCTCTGGTAACCTTTATTCTACTTTCTGTCTCTATGAATTTGCCTATTCTAGTACTTCATGTAAGTGAGGTCATACGATATTTGTCCTTTTGTGTCTGGCTTATTTCAGTTAGCATAATGTTTTCAAGGTTCATCTATGTTGGAGCGTGTATCAGCATCTCATTCCTTTTTAAGGCTGAATAAACTGTATGTATATACTATATATTTTTTTATCCATTCATCTTTTCATGGATATTTGGGTTATTTCCACCTTTTGGTGAGTAATGTTGTTATAAATATTGGCTTGCAAGTGTGAGTTTGAGTCCCTGCTTTCAATTATTTTGGGAATTCAGCTAGGAGTAGAATTTCTGAATCCCATGGTAATTCTGTGTTTTATATTTTGAGGAAAAATCAAACTGTTTTACACAGTGGTTGCACCATTTTACATCCCTAAATGCACCAGCGTTTCAATTAATCCCCCTCTTCTCCAACACTTATTTTCCATTTTTTGGATAATAGCCCAATGGTAACAAGACTCTCTCCTTGACCTAATTTCAGTCAGCTTCCTCTGAACTCTCTTCTTGACTAGGCCTCTTCCTTGGGTCCTATCTTCACCCCGGTGTACCTAGTCCAGTTGTAGCAAAAATCCTACTTCAGTTTAGCAAGAATGGCCCCACACTTGATATCTGATCAAGTTCCTCATCCCTCACCTTTGATGTCTATGTCCTTGACCTGCCTTCAGCAGGAACTCTGTTAAGTCGGTTTAGCAAGAATCCCCTCCCCTGATGTCTCCTCTTAGTAACATTCCATCCACTGACCCCCTCACCCTACTTGATGGCTGCAAGTCCCCAGCTGTCTTTTTTGTATTCAAAATCGAGCCAGCTCTCTCCCTTGTCGCAGTAGTCTTGACACTTATCACCAAAGACCTGAATAAAGTCTTCCTTACCATTTTAACAAGTATCAGAAGAATTTTTTTCTTTAACAACAGGTGTGAAGTGGTATCTCATTGGAGTTTTGATTCACATTTCCCTAATGGTTACTGATGAGCAACTGAATGGGCTTTTGATATCTGAAAGTATTTGGAAAATATGGTATGTGCCCCAAATTTAAGGGACAAGAAAGAGATTTTTGACAGAACATGGTTAAAGTCAATATATTAAAATAAAGAGAGAGAGAGACAGATTCATGTTTTCCTGTCACCAAGGTGAGACTTCTCAATAAAAAGGTCCCCCCACAAACCTCCCCTCTTCTCACTTACAGGCAACCATCACATCTCTCTCCTTTCATTCTCAAAGCCCAAAGTCTCCATCTAACTGCTCCTTCCCCCTCCCCAAATTCCAGGTAGTCCCTGGTTGGACCTACACTGTTTAAAGACCAGGTTCTCTGTGGGCAAGGAAAACCTAGGCCTTTAGCACTCAACTAATCTCTTAAGACATGGACACACAACAAGAAAACTGGATGATAAGTGCATACACAGAGACATCACTTCTTCCTGACTCCACCCCTGAACACTAATCTTATATCATTCTTTTATTTTCATCCAAACAAAAGCATCTACCCCTGGACAGCAGGATGGCTGGGAGAGGCAAATCTAGTTTAACAGATGAGAAAGATCAGAGTGGCCCACCAAGAAGGCAGGGCAATGTTGGTCCTTGGAATTGCAGACCTAAGAACTCTCTCCAAAGCAAACTACTTCACAATCCCCTGTGGGGTTAATGTCTATTGGCCTTTTATGAATTGTATTAATTACACTCTTAAGCTCCATGCAAATTGCAAAATCATTTTTTCCAATTGAGTTAATAAAGCCAGTCTAGTACAGGCACGCTGTCTTCAGCAGAAAATTAGCCCGCCGTACTGTTTGTAGATCACAGAAATTCGGTGGATGGATGGTGTTCCTGGGTTATGATTGCAGTACGTGCTGGGATGCCTGCTTTGTGATTTTTCTTCTGTGTGAGTGTGATCCATTTCCCTCTGATGGAGCTGGACGTGCAGGGCACTGTCACACTTTCTGATGGTGTTTTATCCATCACTGGGGAGCTGCGAATTCATTCTCAAGGTCTCAATCCTGAGAGACGTTATTATCACTTGGGAAATTTCAGGAAAAACAAGACTGTCTTTGAAAGTGGCTGGCCGCTTCTGACTGATCTCACCTCTAATAGCCTTAGTGTCCTTTCCTCATGAAACCCAGGCAGCAAAAGAGAAAGTATCTCCTCTCCCCTCCTGGCTGTCTGCAGAGGAACCCTGTAGGAACCGAAATTCCTCTGCGTTTTCTGACCTTGCAGTCTGGAAAGCAGCTGGCCTGAGCCATTCAATAGGGCCTGTGGCCCTTTTGCTTCCCTGATATTATCAATCTTGTTGGGAGGCTTAGAAAAAGATGTCACTTCCAGGCAGAGCAATTGCAATTAGCTGCCCCTCTGGGAATCACCCCCTTTTGTGTATTACGGCCACCGGTAGGTAGCTGTTACCTGTCTACTGACGGTTTGTGTGGGACAAAACCCACACACTGGTTCCTGGCGGCCTTTCCCACGAGGACAAGTCACAAGATGCAAATAGGTGGTTTGCCATGTGCGTTTTATAAGCTCCCTATTCTTTATTTCATAACCTTACGGCTATAGCCATGGTAGGAATGAACCCAATGAAGAAAATTCACATTAAAGCAAGAATGACTGTTAATAGTTTACTGCACTCTCTCCCAGAAGAGTTACCTTTACTCAAAAAAGACTGAAAATGTTGAAGTAGTCCATACAAGGGTTAGCCAGAGAGGGAACCGTACTTGGGTGAGGAGATTTCAGCTTGGGCCTCTCAAGCAAGACAGCTGTGGGCCCTCTAGTCAAAGCAGGAACACGTCAGCCATCTCTGCTCGCCAGGGGATGGGATTTGGAAGTGGTTTTGCTGCCCTACAGTCCCAGGCACCACGTGACTCATTAACTACACTTTCCCTCTTTCCGCTGCTTTCCGCCATGTGGATCCATCCTCTTCCATTGCCTGGAGTTCGAAGCCTCAGTTAGAATTCTTTGCTTCACTTTGGTCTGATACTGAGCCTCACCCTGTCTCTGAAGGTGGAGTTCTCAGCTCCATAACGCCCACTGCCGACTGGGGTCGCCTAGGAGGGGACTGGTTCTGCTCCCTCCATGACCCTGACCCACTGGGAAGGGCCTGTGTTCACTGGGCATGAGACTGTCTAGCTTCCCTAGGGGCTCCAGACCGCATCCGGGCTAACTTCCCAGCCCCTGGCACTGTCTATCCCCATTTATTCCTGTCCCATGTAGGTGGTCCCTGGAGGTCTCAGCATATCCAGTATCTTGAATCATCCCAAATTAATATCAAGTAAGCCTTTTCAGTATAGTTCCTCAAATCAAATATGGTTGATCCAGGGACTAAATACCAGTCATTACACAAAAATTTGTACTTACCATCTCATTTTATCCTGGCAACGATTTGAGTGAGGTGGATAAGTTCGGCATTACTATTCCAGGTGAGAAATAGTGATAGGTGAGCAAATGGAAGTTCAACGTGTCCTACTCAGAATCACACAGCCAACTCGTGATGGAGCTCTTGTCCCAATATCTCAACTCCCCTCCTTGTCACAATGCCAGGCTTCCCTCCTTGCCCATCAAGGTCAATTTTAATCTAGAAATGGTTCCCACAGGAGAGCATGGCACACTGAACTCCACGCTCCACTGGCTAAACTTCCATTCTTCCAATTTTGCAAATGGAACAGTACTTTAGGCTGCAGTTTTCAGGAAACACGGGAGATGCCCTGCTAGAGGCAATTTAGATTTGGGACCTAGAAATAAGGAGACCCTGTGGTCCCACCTCCAGCAGAAAACCCACAGGGCTCCTTGTTCTTGGTTCCTGGTGACACATCCTACCTACTCTGGGGTGCAGCGGGCCCTGCACACTTGCCGGGCTGCACAGATGGCTTCAAGGTGTCCTAAGGGAGGTGAAGCAGCGCATGTGAGGCTAGGCCAGGCAGGTGCGCTGAGTGTGGTTTTTAAAAGGGGAGCAACTGTCCCACAATTGATGGGCAGAGGTCTGAATGTGGTGGAGACTACAAGTTTTTTAACTCCATTTCCATTCCAAGTCCCAAAATAAATGTGATTTATTTACCTTTTTTTCCCTTGGTTAATCTTGATCTTATTTTACCCAGTGCAGTTTAGACCAGGTGTCAGCAAATGTTTTTCCTAAAGGACCTGCTAGTAAATATTTTTGGCCTTTGAGGGCCCTATTTATGTAACTGAAGGGTGAGGCTGTGTTCCGATAAAACTTTATTTACAAAAACAAGCGGTGGGCCAAATTTGGCCTGGGAACATGGAGTGCCAAGTCCTGGTTTAGATTGATGTTGTCTGTGCATTTTTGAAACTAAAAAAAGTTACAGCATTCATTATCAGCAGGGGGCATCCCCATAAACTCCTTCCATGCTTACTCAAAACCATTATTCCGAGCATAAGTGTCTCACTAGAAATGAAAGTCCACCGAGGCCCAGTAAGAAAACCTTCTTACTGAATTCAGGAATAAAATCTCTGTTTACTACTCCACGTCCAAAATCAACTTAATGCTTGAGTAAGAGATTGTACCTCTATTAAAGATTTGATTAATGGAGACCATTGGCATGATACAAGAATATTGGAAGGTGAGAAGCTTCACCTTTTATTGGAAAAATTAGATGGTTTTCATTCTCTGACAAAGATAGATGCTTTATCTAAACAACCCGATAAGTAAAGACAACTATGACAAAGAAACAGGTGCAATCAATACATTTTAATTAATTTTTCCAAATAAAACTGTTAGCTATAATTCCTTCTATACTATAAATATGTTAAATCATAAATGAAATATGAATAATTCTGTATTATCAACATTCAGATTTATTCACATTTTATGATTTAGCATATTTATGATATAGAAGGAATTGCAGCTAGTATTTATAAAATTAACTAAAAGTATATGTGCTATACATTATTATAGAATATGTGTAACTGTATATAAATATATGAGGACATCCTATCTACCTATCATCTATCTATCATCTATCTGTCTATCTATCTATCTAATCTCTTTAGCTCTTTGTGGAAATGCTGCTTATAGGACAATACTCAGTCTATTAGGGTGTGAGGGTCTGAACAGTCCTCTGCATCTTTGTCTCCTGGCTGGCAGGACCCTGGATCTTAACTTCTTCGTCATCCCACCTTTCAGAAGTGAGGGATGTTATTAATGGGAATTTGCTGCTCAGGTAAGTGGTGTTAGGCATGGAAAAAAAAAAAAGAAAGAAAAAACCGTTAGAACCTCTACACTCAAGCAATCAGCTCCTGTGTGTCATGATAATGGGTTGACTTTCTAGGGGCTTGGATTTCTTCTGGAGGCTCAGCCTCAGCGCTATCAGGTCCAGTGGCTCTTTTGTCACACCACGCGGTTCTAGTAGCCATGTCTTCATGTACATTGTGCAGAAAGAACACATTATAGCTGCACAAGCACCGTGCTCAATGCCCTTTCCTGTGTCGGACTTTAGTAAAGATATTGAAGCAAGATGCACCAAGGCGGAAGGTCCATAATACACAAGATTTTATGAGGCCGCATCCAGTGAACTCCAAACAAGATGAAAAGGGGCCGAAGGTGAGGAATCCCAGAGGGACGTCTCTACTCAGTCTTCCTTAAGCTCATCCTCACAGAGGAAACAGAAGACAAACAAAAGTTCTTCGGCCCTCACACTGGGGATGGGCCGATAGAGCATCCTGACCCCTGACCACCTGACTAAATCTATACATGGACCTGAAGGTAAGCTCTTCCCAAGACCACATTCAATTTAAGCCTCAGTTCGGTGCCTTTCATTAACTATCTCTGTAAGGATTTGAAGTTCTGAAATGGATTGCACATGCTTGGCATTTTTGTCAACGTATGAAATGCACACTTTAAGCTTGGAGGTGCCCCTTCCTGGTTTCAGCTGGTCATTTAAGCAAGTTCTTCAAGTAAATGCATATCCTGAAGCATGAGGAAAAGGACCAGCCTCTCCAATTCCTTTAGAGGTTTTCAGCTATCCTCATTGAAATAAATGTACTGGAAACAGCAGAAGTAGAAAATAGCACAAAGACGGTAACGTTTGCGTAAAGAGGCCATTAAGAAGGTGTGCCAATGGAACGATTGATTGTGTGATGTTGCATAACAAATGCACACTTTGGTTTAGTTATTTTAAAGATTCTGTTTCTCTAGTAGTTTTTTGCATTTAAAGAGCATGATGCTGAATGATTCTCCATTCCTGAGATGCCAGCAGTTCTTGGAAAAGGATTCACAGAATGATTAAAAGCATAATAAAAGAGTAAATCCCGATGTAATATTTATCCAGAGTGATTTTTTGGCTTAATACATCCAAACCCATACCATCCCCCAATTTGCACAATCACAGCTTAGTAAAGGACATATTTTAAAATGTAGGCTGTTAGAACAGTGAGAGAAGCCAGAAACAGAACCACAAAACTCTCCCAAATGCCTCCAAGATGGAGACGTACACAGACTCGAAACTGGATGGAGATTTCTAGGTGCTGCCTTTTAAGTTCCTCTCAAAGCGGGGAGCTGAAAGGTCCTGGATGGCCCAGCAGGGGTGGTCGTACAAGAGTGTGAAATTCAAGAAAACTAAATGTAGATGCCCAAAAAGAACACGGAGAAGGCAGCCTCACAAGTAATGCAAATTAAAAGGAGAAATATTTTTCTAATCTATCAAATTAGCAACAAGTAGGTGGTCCCTTAACTGGGGCCCCTGTAGTCTCATCTGAGATGCATCCTGAGTGCCAAGCCTGAGGCAAGTGGAGTCTCTCCCCTGTTCAGAACCTTCTGGGCTCCCTCCCACTAGGAACAACCTTCCGTCACCGGCTGCCCACCGGCTGTGGCTCCAAGCATGCGCTCACCCCTCCCCCTCTCACTGCCCTGCTCACACCAGCCTCCTTGCCAGCTCTCAAAATGGTGGGGCAGTGCCAACCTCAGGGCCCTTGTACCTGCTCTTCTGCTTGCTGGATTGCTGTTTCCTTGGATCTTCACAAGGCTTCGTTTCATTCTGTTCTGGACTCAGGTGTCATCTCCTGTCTAAACTAGGTAGACAGATCCGTCCAAAATAGCATCAGCCCACTAGCCTGCTTTACTTTCTTTGTAGGACTTATGGCTATACAACGACATACTGTGACTGTATTTATTTATTTTTGTCCATCTTCCTACAGGATCTGAGTGCCTTGAAGACAGGAAATTCTGTTTGTTGTTGTTTGTGACTGTTATCTCAAGGGCCCAGAACCGTACCTAGCACACGGTAAATAAGTGCTGACGGAATGGACTTAAATGGCACGGCCTGGGATCGTCAAGGCTGTTCTACCTGTGTTCCCATTCCAGGACAGTGGGGAGAGATGTGGGTACAATCAGGATGGGAAATAATCTGACAAATGTTATCAAACACCTCTAAAAATTTTCTACCCTTTGACTCCATTTACCGTTTTTAGAAATTTACACTAGAGAAATACTCAGAGAGCCATACAAGAGTTTACATATGAAGACATTTATTGCAGTGTTATTTATACCAATGAAAAATGGAAATGGCTGGAATAAATAGGGAAGGAGGTCCAAGAAATAGGTGATATATGTATACATATAGCAGAATCACTTCATTGGACAGCAGAAACTAACACATTGTAAAGCAATTAATTATACCCCAATAAAAAGAAATAAAAAAATTAAAACAACAAAAGAAATAGTAATACTGGTAATGAAATAGAATGGCTACACTGATTGAGAGCAGTTATTAAGTGTCGGGTAAGGTGCTAAGTGATTTAGATGTTCTGTAAACGAGTTGTGTCCAATTTGCAGGTGAAGACACAGAGGTAACTGGCCCAGGGCATCATTCACGGGCCTTGGGAAAATGTGGGACTCAAGTTCTTGCTGGCCAGCCTGAGCTAAGAAGTCACAAAGTGTGCCTGAATCACAAAGCGGTGCTGAGCATTCTGTCATATTTGGGAGAGGCTTCCCCAGGGGAGAGAGGAGGGCCAGGGGCACGCTGGAGCCCCCAGGACCCCAGTGGCGCTTTGAGCACCCCCAGCTCCCCTGGGCCGTGCACAGGGAACTGGATCCCGCGTCCTCTGAAGTTCGTTGTGTACAGCCTGAGGACTCTGCAAACATTTCTCCCTGACCTTTAGTAGATCAACATTAAGCAAACAAACTCTTTCCTCTACCCCCGCCCTCCCTTTCTCTTATTGTTGCCAGGGTCCACGGTTTCCTCTCGAATCCCCGAACCCTTCTCCGTGGAGTCTCGCTCACTTCCTGTCCGGGGAGACTTGGCATCCGATCTGCCGGCCAGAGGCAGGCGGGGCAGCCAGCAGCCCCGGGGTCTGTTTCTCCTCATTGTCCTCGGGGAGCCCACGGGCTGCTCTCCTCTCCTCCCAGCCCACAGCGCTGTCCCCAGAGCCGAGCCCTGGGTAGGAGGCCACTGGCGCTGCCCCCTGACCCGTGGCTGGGTCCCCTTCCGCCCTCGCTCCACCCCAGCCTTGTGCCCCCTTCCCCAGGAGGAGACTCAGCAACCCAGACCTTGCAGCTCCACTGACGCCCCATCCTCAGCTCCAGATGGTCTGGATTCACTTTTCCAAATGGCTCTGCCTCTAATTCCTGGGCTCATTTTAAGATTGTGTCCCATCCATGTTTTCTCCTGCTACATTTGAAATTGTTTTAATTTAAAGCTGATGCTGCTCAGCTAATTAATCAAATTTCTGCCAGCCACACCACCCTCCGCTGCATTTCAGTGTATGTGACTGTGTGTGTGAGTGTGAGTGTGTATGTGTGTGTGTAAAAGGGAAAATTCCTTTCACATGGCCTCTTGTCCCCAGAAATCTGAAAGTGTCTTTGTCTTGGCAGTTGTCCCAGAAACACCACCCTCTGCCCTTTTCTTTGGCCTATTCTTAGGGTATGTTGAGAAAAGCCCAAGGGTTCCTGCACTGCTGACTTTCACAACTGCTACGAGTAACAGGGCCAGCTTGACCCAGTTAGGGAAATCCACATTTACCCAATGGAGGATTCACTGGAGCCGAATTATGACTGTTTCCCTTGGACCTTGGACCCCTTTCCTTGATCCTTTTGTCACCTCCCCTCCCACCATCCCCTGACCTTAAGTAGCGGAGGACCCCGGACTATAAGCAGAGGTTCCAGACCATTTCTTCTTTACCTGCCTTAAGTGTCAATTCCTTGGAGCCTTTCTGGGGAAATAAATAATGTGATCAGTTAATTAAACAAGCATTCAGAGTTGATGGGCAATAGTAACCTCAGGCAATATCCCTAGCACTTAACACTTTACTGTAGTATCAACAACAGCTTAATCCAAAGGAGTCCTTCATATGGGAACTTCAACCCCACAGAGTGGGCAAATATTTTCAGTCACCCCACTTCTCAATTTGGCTTGTTTTGGGCCTCTTTCCTGTGACTTTAGACCACAAGGCAGTGCCTCCCCGTGAGGGTGGCTCTGACCTTGAACCTGAGCAGGGCTTGATCTTGGAGGCAAAGCCCTGAAGCTACTCAGGGCTGCTCTGCTCACCATGGACGTTTCCCTGGGAACAGGAATGTTCAAACCAACAGATCCAATGAGAACCTCAGTATGGACTGGATTTCTAGCAGCGAGAATCAAACGTGAATTTCCTCCTTATTCTTTGACTTACATTGAGGTTTTCTTGAAGCAGGTTGAAGCAGGATAGGCGAGGAACTGTCGTGAGGCCAGAGGACAGGGCCTTCTTTCTAATATTGTTTTTATTGATGAATAGTCATCTCACTCTATTTCCTGGCTCTCTCCCTGGCTGCAGTACACTCAATTATAGTCTCAGGATTGTGTGCTACAGAGATCATTCTGCCTTATTCTTTTAGAAACTGGTTGGAATTTCAAACAAAGGGGAGTGTGCTTTTAAGGAGGAAAGAGAGGGAGGGAAGACTCCTCTGTCTTTCTGGCTGCAGACAAATGACTATTTGGTGAGCTTGCGAAATCTGTCAGGCTGCTCTCTTTGTCCCTGTGTTCATTTCTCCAGCTCCAAAGGATGCCCTGAGTCTCTGCTAGAAGACTCTGCTCCAAGGAACTGCACCCGCAGTTACTGGAAAGACAGAAGCTGCGTGTGGACCAGTGTGCAGGGTAGACCTGGCCCCCATGGTTCTTCTACACCAGAATGACCAGTCAACGCAGACAGAAAAAACTGTCAAACCAATCTGCCAGTGCCAATAGTTAAGAAGGTGAGTTGATTCATGTAATCTCCGGGTGGTAGAACGGGTCAGTAGCCAAGAGAACTAGGTGTAGTTTTTAGCTCTCCACTTTGCAAACTGTAGGTCATGAAACACAACTTCAGCATCCCTCCAAGTCCTAGTCTGCTAGTTGGTGGAATAAGGCTAGGGACATCAGAGCCGTTGGGACGGGAAGATGGGGTAAAATGTCAATGGTGAAACACGAATCTTACTTATGAGTGTTACGGATACATAACCAGTTGATCTGTGTAATAAGAAGTAGTTTGGTCTTAAGAGAATGTCCCCCACGCCTGTCCCACAAAAGGGAAGGCACCCTGTCTGGCCCCCAAGCCTGAAGGGAAAGAGAAGATAGTGCAGGAAACTGGGTGGCTTGGAGAGTTGTGTGGCCCTTTCTAACTCTAAAGGAAACCACACGTTTCCTGTATAGTTTTGTAGATGCTGTAGAATCACTGTGGGGTCCATCCTGAGTCAGAGATGCAGTCTGTGCTTCTCAAGGATGCAACACCTCTGTGAAGGACCATCTTTCTTACACGTACAGAGCTGCGTGCAGGGCCTCCATACATGGGGCCCCATCAGGCCATTCCTTTTCTGGTGAAGAGGAAGGAGCCGCATGATTTATGGTAACATGGGCTGTGATGTATTTGCTGGTGCCTCACCTTCTGGCAAAAGAGTATTAGCTGTAATAACCACCAGCTAAGCATTTCTCAACTAAACTTCACAGGCCTGTGAACCCGAGGGATTAGCTCCCTGCACCAGGCTGAATGGCCTCATCCAAAATTAGTTCCAAAGACATACCTTGGGGATTCCTAGTGTCAGTTTCTTAAATTTTAAAATAAAGCCCCAGTTTTCTGTAGTTGAGTCCTTTTATGTTTTCTTGTTCCTGAATGCTCCTTTGACACCAAAGGTATTGATATATTCTACCCTGCAGGGAAATCAATAAAAACTTTAATCACAAAATTAAATAAAAACCAAAGCTACTGACATTACACGGTAACACTCACTGAAGCAACAACTTGAAGTTTTATGGTTCTCCTGCGGCTGGACTTATTATTTGCAGGAAAATCAATATCATCTTTAGAGTAATTTGGGATGCATCCTGTCGTCACAGAAAACAAGTTCCTGGTAGACTTTACTAAAAAGGTACGAATGAGGCATCAGAATGTGTTTGCCCATCCAGAAACGGATGAGGCCTTGATAGCAGGAAAAAACACAAGTAGAGTGGCCTCAAATGACGTCGCCAACTGTGTCCCAAAGTGTGTCAACATCCAGGGCTCACCTTCTACACACATACTCTGCTGCTCTTGTCGATGGGTCACAGGACTTTCCTGAAATGATGAAAAGCTTGGGGGCGTACATGAGTTAAAACGTCCCCAGAAATGCTGCCCACGCTTCAGAGAACATATAGTAATAGCACCCATTTGTCTTATGACCTTAGTGCTGTTAGGTAAAGAAAGGTCCTATTTGATGTTTTGAAAAAAAAAAAGAAACTTTTGCAAGTCACAGGATCATAGAATCAAATGTAGCAGTAAGAGGCTTTAAGCTCAATAGGTCTGACCTTCTGGAACACGGGGAGTAGCCGTAGTTATCCCTGAGGGATGCAGTTCCTCTGAACTGTCATACTTCCGGTCTCATCATTCAGCAGCAATGCAGATTCAGAAGCATGCGTCTGTATACAACATTTTATCTTCATGAGGCACACGCTTTCCAGTTCTAATGAATTATTAGACTGCAAGCTTGTTCTCCTCCCCATAACACTGTCTGTGTGGTAAGCCACAGAGCGTAAAGTGCAACCATTGGCAGCCCGTACCATTCATATCTTCCCAGACGGGGAAGTGGTAACACACTTTCAATGAACTTTCGGAGAACCCTGAGTTGCTGCAAAGGTTTATTGGAGTCTAACTCAATATGCTCAATACGCTTCAGTCCCCTGTGCTCTTGTTTTAGAACTTCAAAACACCTTTTTTCCAAGACTTGAGACTGCTCACTCAGAATAAAAAGCAGAAGCAGAGAATGCGGTCCCATCATACGTGGCAGGAGCCAGCTGGATGAGGAGTAGACATTTGGAAAGTCAGGAAATGAAAACCAAAAGATTTTCCAAGGGTGAGACCAATCATAAACCCAGCCAAGGTCAGTGCTTATGGGCCTGGAGTCACTAACTTTAAACCAGCAGAGCGGGGCTTAGAATCCAGACACTGAGCTTAAGAACCATTTTCCAAAGCAAGAGTCAAAGTCCATGGCTGGATGACATCACCCTTGGGAAGCAGGAGGGCTCGACATATGAGATGACCGTGAAGCAATAAGATGCTCAAGGTCTAATATCAGGGTACCACGTATTAGAGGGATTGCTGGTCAGGGACACTGCCCCAGGGACTGAGGTAAGAGGCAGGCAGATAGAGGTTCTGGGATGCTCCAGGCCAGTAACTGTAAAGAAATTGGGGTTATTCAGACACTTGCTGGCTTCTGTGTCGGCTCCCTAGGTCATAGCCCTTCAGTTTTAACATTCTTCTCATTTGGAGCAACTTCCCTGATTAAACAACTAAGGGCCTCTTCAGGATAATGTTTTACAGGCGATCTGTTCCAGATGGTTCTCCTTGCTTGCATAGTCCACACGTTCATCTTTTGTGACCAGGGCTCCCCCAGCAAGCCTACCCAGCCACTTCTGCCCCATCTCCAATCCACACTCCCCAGCCGAACTGCCCTTTCTTATGCTAAAGGCAAACAAATAACAACAGCAAAAACCATGCATATTTCTGTCACTGAGTGTAACAAATGGTATCTGAAAGTTTACACCATATGAAATGGTCAATAGCGATCTTTTTGGACATAAAAATTGGCTTTGAACCAATTTCATATGGCTCAAATGAATAATTCTCCCTTTCTGTGTCTATATCCTCAGCCAGAGCATGATGAAGGACTGTTTGGTTTTCTGCTTGTATAATCAGACTTTAATACATCCTGGCACACCATTGGTCTCAGTTAATGGCTGATGGATGAATGATTAAGTTGAGCCTGGGCTTCGGGACCCTGGCCATCTTCTTGGGGAGATGGCTGGGGCAGCGTATCTGACAGTAAAGAAGTTATGTGACCTAGAAACAACCCCTCCATCTGACAGACTATAAACAGTACACATTTCTCTGGATAATCTATTTCCTCAATAAAAACATGACCACACTGACAGATAAATACACTATTTTATGCCCCGGCCCAGTGATTTTTCTCTCAGGTTAGCATGTCCTCAGCACCTCACAGGATGGGAGCCAGGCTGGGGTCTTGCTCTTTTGTCTGCTATTTACATGTGGTCAGCTGACAACAAAGGCCAAGGCATGTCGGCTGAAGACACTGGCTTTAAACATTACTGTACAGCATCACACGTG
Organism: Balaenoptera borealis; assembly: GCF_965194805.1. NCBI lineage: Eukaryota > Metazoa > Chordata > Mammalia > Artiodactyla > Balaenopteridae > Balaenoptera > Balaenoptera borealis. The sequence continues at coordinate 167,776,668 of NC_138866.1, read as the reverse complement.
GCCAATATGGTTCCTGGTTAGATGCTGACAGCCGTATAGTTCTCACTTCCTTCTCTAGGTGTTGACGGTGTTGAACTCACAACCGTGCTGTTTCTCTTGCCACACTTGATTCAAGGATCAAGTAACTTGAGAATTTGTGATCAATCTGATTTAATCACCAACTTGCAAAATTTCTGAGGAATCTTGCAGAAATGTCTTTAAGTCAAGATATTTTCATAATGATTGTCTTTAGACTTTTTCCAGAATCAGATGAAGACATTCTTCCAACCAAACGTAGGATCATTTCCGGCACAAAACCTTCTTTTAAGCAAAGTGACATCACCTAAAAATTAAGACCAGTAACTTCTAGGAAAAAGATGGAGGAGGACAAGGAAAAGCATCCTGCTAAGAAACATTTGAAGATGATTTTGGCTAAAAATGATGTTCATTTCAAAATACATACATCGGCTTTAACAACTCTTCAATGAATCTATGGGTAAAATTAGTGCATTTGTTTTTCGTTCTGTTTTCACCATTTTTTCTCTCTTTTCGGTGGGCGTTGTGGGGTGGGTTGAAAAATTCAGCAAATTTGGAAAAATAAAGTTCTTGATCTTAATGTTCAATTTCATTCCTAAAGTCGATGGGGCAGTTGATCCAATGACTGGTCTTCTTTAAGATCTGCTCAGCATTTAAGAGTCAGATACTGTCCACAGGGAGCGCCAGGGGCAGCAGGTGATGTGTGGGGAGGGGGTGCTGTGAGCTGGGGGGCCATCGCCATTCAGACTGAATTTCAGTGTCCACACTCCTTTGGCTCATGAGGCCAAAGACAGAAGCCATTTGAGATATAAAGCTCCACAGGTTTGTAAAGGCATATTTTACACCAACGAGTTGATCTGCACTTGACCTTCCGATGTCAGCACCTTTCCATAAGGAATCAAATCAGATTAGCAGTTTCTTAGTCCTGAGAGCGGTGGGTGGGTTAAGTGATAAACTATGAAGCCGACTTTAAAGTTTCGAGAAGGCAGTGAAAAGCAGAGTTCCGCTTAGGGTCCTCAGAGTTTTGTTTCCTGCTGCCCCTCTGGGTTTGCCTGATTTAGGGGATCAAGAGGAACAGGTGGTGAGATCTGCCATAACGTGTAGCTTAAGTCGAACGTGTTCTATTTATGTTTGGATTTAGATGATGTTGTATAAAACCTAACTCCTGGTTTCCCAGACTCTGTCCGCCTGGGGATCCTCCGGGGCTTGGGTGACAACAATCCCAGTGGTGTTTGGTGCTGGGGCCACACCCTGCTTCATTACTGAATTCTACCTCCCTCTACTGAGGGGACCCAAGGGCCCAGGCTGCTTTGTTCTCCTGGGTGGTTGCCACTGTAAACCCGTTCACCTGGCAGGTGTTTCTGCTGAGTCTGGCATCATGCTGAATCACCACCGAAAGTGTCCCCTCTCGTCACCTGCTAATGTACTAAATAGGGGTGTACGCACTTCCAATCTCTCTATGCAGGACAAGTTCTTGGCTTTCTAGGGCCAATGATTCTCTTCCCTCACTCTCATCCAGTTGGACCCTTCTGTGCTTCTCTCTTTGTTTGAGTCTTTTTTTTTTTTATTTCTGAATTTTATTGTATTTATTTTTTTATACAGCAGGTTCTCATTAGTTATCCATTTTATACATATTATTGTGTATATGTTCAAGAGTCTTAAGAGTACTTTTTTCTTTGAAGTATAGTTGACTTACAATGTTGTGTTAATTACTGCTGTACAGCAAAGTGATTCAGTTATACATATATATGCATTCTTTTTTTAATATTCTTTTCCATTATGGTTTATCATAGGATACTGAATATAGTTCTCTGTGCTATACAGTAGGACCTTGTTGTTTATCCATCCGGTACGTAAAAGTTTACATCTACTAACCCCAACTTCCCACTCCTTCCCTCCCCCAACCCCCTCCCCCTTGGCAACCATCAGTCTGTTCTTTATGACCATGATTTTGTTTCTGTTTCATAGATAGGTTCATTTGTGCCATATTTTAGATTCCACATATAAGTGATATTATATGGTATTTGTCTTTCTCTTTCTGAAGAATCTTAAGAATCTTAATTGAGTGTCCTGAGGACCCGAGTACCAGTCTCAAAATCCCTTTCACCATTTCTCTCCAGGATGTGTGGGGAGCACAGGGGTTTTATGCATAGAAAAATCTGCCTCGATACACCAGAGTTTTCAAATAACGGTTACCTTCCTGGACCCACATATTTGACATGACCCTCACAACAATTGCAGATCTTCAAGCACCTAGTAGAAACCTCCCAGGAATAAAATTCAACAGCTCTGTTTTTATGGAAAAGGAAATGGAAACAAGAGTGGTTGTTATATAAATAGTGAACAATTTGTAGGGATCAGTTATTCATAGAAATGGTCCAGTTAGGAAAGGAGGCAGTGAGTTACTTGTCACTGGCCTGACACAGAGCTGCTGGTGGGACAGAGCCCGCTTCCAGAATCGAACAATAACACCTGTGATGGAAGAAAAACAAGATTTCACTTACCTTCTCCAAGGAAAAATAGGATTTCCTTTAAAAGAAGTTCTAACTTTTAAGTGGGAAAAAAATAACTGGTCAATAGGCAACTATGTTTTAAAACATCCACTTAGATGTATTTTCATATGGTTTTTAGTAGATACATCCTCTCAGGCTAAAATAACATTTAAAAGAAAATCTTTGGACAATGTGTAAATGTTCAGTAGGTCATATAAATGCATGGACTTTTTATGTATTTGACTTCTCAGCATGTGAAATGCTAGGGCTGCTGACTGTTACTTCACAATATCCCAGAACTACTTTGCTTGGGCTTGAATTTTAATTTTGGAGAGCTTTCTCACAGAAGTCGGGAGATTTATGCAGAAGTGAGAGCCATACTTGATCAGGGGTGATAAAGTTTCCCTCCAGAGAGCATACAGATGTTTCAAGGCAAGCTCTCAGGATTTTAAAGGGCTTGCTAGGAACCAGAAGAAGCCCTATGGGAGGGATTGGCACAAGCCAGAGCCTGGGGCTTCAGCCTTGAAAGAGCAAAGGCTGGGAATTTAGAAATGGTCCCCAGAGCCAACTTCCTGGAGACAATGAAGCTAAACCAGCATGTTGGAACCAAGGCTGGCCCTCAGCACAGTTACAAGTTTGTTCTCAGCACTTCTTTTCTTCATCTTCCCCGCCCACCTGATACCATTACGCTCTTGAGATTTACATCTGAGAATGAAGGTCCCGAAGTTCAGACCTCGCCTCCACAACCACGCTCTGTTCTGAGCCCCTGCTCTGAACCCCGGCTGCCCTGGTATCTGTGAACCCATCTAGGCTCATGGACTGTCTTCCACTCAGAAGATACGTTCATTTAAAAAGGGGCACCTTGGAAAAGTTATTTGCCTTCATCCAAATGAATTCAATCATGGAAACATAAAATGCTGGAGACTCAAGTAGGGGCCTATTTGGAGGACAAGAGGGGCCCCTTAAATCACATGATGTAAATGGCTCTTCTGTCACATGCAAGTGTGACCTGCTCTTACACTCTGAGGTGATTTCTACATTCCCAAGACATCAGAGATCAATGTCAGCTTTATCACTAAGAGCTGTTCTCGGTCCAAGAGCAAGCAGAAACCTTTCTCACTCAGATTGTCAAAAAGGACAATCTGAATCAGCAGAGGGTGAACCGTGGAATGTGTTCCTATAAAATGTATACAATTTATACATCTCGATTTTTTTTAAGTCTAGTAGAGGTCCTCGGGGAGCTTGTTTTAATGAACTGATAAGAATGATTTGTAATTCAGGCATTAATTGCTTATATGTAAATAGCTACTTCTGAAATGCTTAAGGGTCTGTTGGAAACCAGTTTGTTCTCTTTACACCTTAGCCTGCCATTTAATTTGCATTTGCAGTTTACTCCCAAACCCTTTATTTTGTTGCTCATGCAAAGGTAAATTTCAGCAAACTAATCCATATATGAGATCCAAATTTCTGTGGTTTTTACCAGAGTTGCTGGCTTTGAGTCCTGGGGTATCTGGTGTTTTATTATGACGAATGCTCAGTTTTAAGGCACATTTAAAACATGCAATTTTGCTCTCCTTGCTTCGTGATGCTAATTTTAGCCAAGGCTGCAGTTATAAAAATCTACATAAATAAATACATAAATAAATAAAATCTACAAGGCTTCCTGGAACTACCACTTTCCTGAAACAATAGTTTCCAGAAATGATTCTAATTAGTGAGTGTTCCATTAGCTCCAGTGGGCAGTTTTATAGATGGTTTCCATTGGCAGTAACTTGTTCACAACACGCATCTACTTTCATAAACACACACATACACATGTGTGTGTGCTTTGTTAGCTTGTTGGCTTCGGTATGTGCCATCCACAGTTCAAAATATCCTGAAACCACATATTAAACATGGATTTGTAGGGTTCTGCTGACACTCTGAGCACATATCATGGTGGAAATAAACAGAGCTCTCTTTTAAGAGATCTGGTTGCTGACGAATCTGTAATCCCTTTTATAACATTTCTGTACCTCGAAAAATAGGGATCCAAGATCCCAGAAATACACACAATGGAAATCCCAATGGCAATGAAGGGGATATTTTGCAGGTGGCCCCTTCAGTCTTGGGAAAGAGTTGACTTCCCATGTAGCTCTTCCAAACAGCTGGAGAAATCCAACCCCAGTGTCAATCAGATTCCAGCGAGCAGAGGTCAGTGCTCACATCTGGCTAGCTCAGCTTCCTGCAGCATACCCTCACATTCTGCTCCTTACCGCACGTGTTCACTCTCCAGGAAATATTTTATTTATTCCACCATCTGCAAAACAAGATGGCCTCTGGAGCATAGACAAGGGTTGGGCCTCTTCTTCCAATTTGTCTTAGGTCAGTGAACAACTGTGCAGCAGAAAGGAATCTTTCTGCACTGACAGAGTGATTAACAGCCCTCACCTCTCTTTTGGGGGAGTTAGGGCTTTTATTACGTCTCCTATGAGCAGAGATGAAGCCATGAACTTATAGTGATTTTCTTTTACAGGGTGAGAGAATGACAGCATCATATCAATTAACGTTGGCACAAGAAAAAATGAAACTCAATAGTTTCCTATGTCCCAGCCTCAGGAAAGCACTCACTGCTGGAGTTATCCAAGAGGCTCTTGACAAGCAGCAACCTCACCAAAGGTCCACACCACCGACTTCCCATCATGAACCCTCTTCTGATCCAGAGAGAGGGGCTGCCAGGAGACCTCAGGCAATGGACAGGCTCCAGACTTGGGGACTCTCTAAAGATGTAAATTTCTGTTTGTGTTGGAGGAGCACCCTCAAAACGTTGGCGGACCATGTAAGGATTTTTCTTTTGTTTTGGAACTTGCTTGAATGGAACCGGGCTCTGCTGGAATTCTCGTCAGAACAGGGCTCTCTCATGGTTTCTACTATTTCCTGTCTCTGGCCAGGCTGCAGCAATCCCAACAAAGCTTCTCATAGTATGTTATCCTGTTTGGACTCAGTTCCAGTACAAACCTGAGATGAAGTTGAGGCAATGGAAAACAGAAGAGAAAAACTGTTGAGGAAAAGATTGGCCTGGCACCTCAATCCCGGCTAAAAGAGCGTGAAAGTTTATTATCGTTGTTTATTTTAGTGGTAGGTCAGTGGAGAGGAAAGCTCACCACATTAAAGCCAGGGACCTGAGCTCCAGCTCTTATTCTGCCGCTGCCTAAGGTTGAATTTGCAAAGATATTTGGCCTCATCTGTAAAGGAGACTGGAATTTCTCTCAAAGCCCATCCAGCTTTCACAGAGCCTACGCATATTCCGAGGGCCCATGCATTTCTTTCTGAAAAGGCTTAAATACTTGGAAAGGCTACGTTTCTGACCTAGTTCTTGACCTTAAGTCAGAGCACTGATCATCCGTGGAGACTCTATAACTAGGCATTTTCACTTTACCACCGATAGTAACAGTTCCAGCAGGTACCATGGGAATTAGTTACAAACACATTATCTGTAGTTGACAGTTTTGCTGATCCAGGAAAAAACAAAGCTTTTTGTCCTTTTAAAAATAGGAAAATCTGATGCCATTTCTCCCTTCAAATCTTCCCCTACGTAACAAGAGAAAGAGGAAAAAGGGGTCTCCCTTCCCAAGCTTACCCAGGCTCTCCCTGTCCAGCCTCTCAGGTGATGCACTGGACCACCCCAGAAGATTCTATTCACCTGGGAGACAATGAAATGATGCCTTTTGGAATCATGCAGAGTGATGGCCTTGACCTTCACACCTTCCTGTCCTAATCACAATGGATTACTTGCCTTTCCTGTAATAAGTCAGGCACTTTCCTGCCTCTATATTTTTGTCCACAAGATTCCCCTGTCTGAGACCTCCACTATTGCATTAAAAGTATTGCTTTTAGTCTAGTTCCTCAAACACAATAAAATTCTCAAAGGCATGCACTCTGCATGGTACCTCACTGCACAGGTAAATAAAAGTCTTCGGAAAGCAGGCCAACTTGCTGTGTTTTGCCCAGTTTACATTTTCCAGAAAGACAACTAATGAGGAGAGGGAGAGATTAAACATTACATTGTAAGTGACACACAATTAAAAATGCCTTGTGGGAATCTACACAAACCAATTTTAACCTGTCTTCTCTTGCTTCTGACTTAACATCCCCAAATCAGTCAGAGTCTGTCTCCCTCTGTCGTCTTTCTCTGTACCGGCTTGTCATCGAGGCTCCGAACTTTCAGAACATTCCAGAGGGGCAATAACAATTTTCTATATTTCTTTCAGTTTGATCTTTCTTCCATTATTCGGCATACTGCCATTTTTAAGTTCATTATAATACCAAAAGAAAAAGAAAACATAAAAGAAGGCCCACAGAACATTAAAATTCAGGGAAGTGGGATAAGACAGACATGTAAAGGGGCCAGCAAATAGAAAAGGCATCAACGGAACTGTAATATTAGCACAGCCCTGACAGATCAGTGGTTGGGAGCACGGACACTGGACCCTGAACCGTCCAGATTGAATCACAGCTCCAACATCTGTTTAACATCTCTGTGCCTCAGGGTTCTCACCTCTAAAATGGGAGTTAAAGAGTTGTTCTAGGATTAAACACATTAACATACGGTTGAATTGCGTTATCTGCAGTTATGTGCGGTATTTATGTTCTATAAAGTTGCCAAGAACTTTGAATTAGTGAATGCTGAACCCTGGTTCCTAGGAGAAACACGGGCTTAGCTTTCTGTGAGCCTCTGGTCCCAACATTTTGGTCAATGGACCAATGCATAACCCTACTTTGTGTATTTTTTTTTTTAATAAGACTTTTCTTTTTTATTGAAGTATAGTTGATTTACAATGTTGTGTTAGTTTCAGGTATACAGCAAGGTGATTCAGTTAAATATATATATATACACATATATATTCTTTTTCAAATTCGTTCCCATTAAAGTTTATTACAAGATATTGAATATAGTTCCTTAAGCTATACAGCAGGTCCTTGTTGTTTATCTATTTTATTTATAGTAGTATGTATCTGTTAATCCCAAACTCCTAATTTATCCCACCCCCCTTCCCTTTGGTAACCACCAGTTTGTTTTCTATTGTCTGTAAGTCTAGTTCTGATTTGTAAATAAGTTCATTTGTATCACTTTTTAAGATTTCACATGTAAGTGATGTCATATGATATTTGCCTTTGTCTGACTTACTTCACTTAATATGATAATCTCTATATCCATCCATGTTGCTGCAAATGGCAATATTTCATTCCTTTTTATGGCTGAGCAGTATTCCATTGTATATATACCACATCTTCTTTATCCATTCTGCTGTCGATGGACATTTAGGTTGCTTCCATGTCTTGGCTATTGTAAATAGTGCTGCTATGAACATTGGTGTGCATGTAACTTTTCAAATTAGCGTTTTCCTCTCTTCTAGATATATGCCCAGGTATGTGTGTTTCTTTACATAAAGGCACTTTATTTAATATACATTGTTGACTCATTAACACTGAACTCACATTCACAGCCAACAGCAATGTATAACTCATGCCTGAATGAAGCTTATCTGACACACGTATTTTCTTCGTAAAACACATCTCAGCCTTATTGTGCTTAGGACACTGGACAGCACTTTAGCACTTGCCTGGGGGCCACTTTAAACAGCATAACCACCACCAAAAAGCACAAAAATACAAAAATAGCCAGGAGGAAGGATGACTGTTTATAGTCAGAGCTGAAACAAGCAGGCAGAACGTTGCTCTGCTCGACCACCCCAGATGGAAACATGCACGTGTGGTGACAACGATTTCTCATCCGTGTCCACAAATGACCATGAAGTGACCACATGGATTGATTTGGGGATTACAAATAAATTTTAGTGTGTAAATGAATCTACATATACAGAATCCACAAATGCTGAGGATCAACTGTTTATTTTAAGATCTAAGGACTGTTTCTGGCACATGGTAAGCCCCATGTACGTGTTTGTTATTATCATACAAGGTATTATTATACAAGGTAGTATGCATGGGTGATGGCTCATTTCTTTGCTGTGATGGTGAATTTTACGTGTCAACTTGGCTAAGTTCTAGTACCGAGGTATTTAATCAAACAATAGCTTAAATGTTGCTGTGAAGATACTTTGTGGATGTGATTCACATCTATAATTAGTTGAATAAGTGAAGGTGATTACCCTCAATAATGTGGGTGGGCCACATCCAATCAGGTGGAGGCTCTAGGAGCAGATTCTGAGGTTTCCTGGAGAAAAAAATTCTGCCCCAAGCCAGCAGCATCAACTCCTAGCTAGTTTCCAGCCTGTTAGCTTGTCACTCCCCACAGTCACATGAGCAAATTCCTTAAAGTAAATCTCTCTCTCAGACACACACACACACACACACACACACACACACGCATCTCCTATTGGTTTCCTCTGGAGAGCCCTAACTGATAAATTCGCTTTTGATGATTTTCTCGCTTGTGATGACCAGTCAAGTGGGAGGGGCGCTGGGCTGGAAATCAGGAGGACCATTCCTTGTCTCATCTGTGACCCCCCCATCCCGGTGGTTGCACTGGCTATTCTCTGTGGGTTTTTCCAGTTCCCTGATTCCCCAGGTAGCAGAAATAGATGAGCAAAGCCTTCTACTCCCCCATCCTCTCTTCGGATTCTTCCCATGGAGTGTGAGAGTTGGATAGAACCTTCAAGATTATATCATCCGAGCTTTTTGTTTCTCTATTTCTTCAAGTACAAATGGCTCGCATTCCCTTTCTCCCTCCTAACACGGGGCATAAACTCTCGTAAGGCTTGCTCGATCTGTTGCCAGATTCTCTGAACCCTTGGGAAGTCCTGCCAAGCGTGGCTCCAACAACAAAAAATTAGGAGAAATTAGTGATGGGAGTGGGAAGGAGTGGGGGAGATGGGACTCTTTGAAAGCCCTGAAATGCCAGCAGAAAATTGATCAAAGCTGAGATGAATGTCACCCATCCCTTCTAATGAGCTGCTAATATTGGAGTGGCAGCCTTGTCAGGATAATTTGTCACACATGTGACCGTGTGGGCTGAAGCCCCTTCAGAGTCATCTTCCCAACCCACTGCCACAGGCAACTTGTCAGAAACAAAGCTCTAAGACATAATGGAAAGGGAAATGCGGGAGGTGAGGGGGTGGGGAATGACCACCCACTCCCCCAAGTCTCCCATCCTCAAGTATCCCCCCTCATTAGGCTTGAAGAGCCTGCTGGCACTTCCATTACATTTGTGCTATTGCCGCGGCTGCAATGCCCACTGCCACAAAGATGCTGTCCAGGAAAAAAACACCACCTCCTGAAAAATAACACGGTGTCAACACTAGTTAGCAGACCAATAAAGCTCTGTGATAAGCAAGACTCCCCCCTGAGGCAGGCTGGCAGGGATCCCTCCACCAGGGCGAAGTTCTCTCGGGCAGAATGACTGCTTGTGACCCCAGAGGGACCTGGATCTGAGCATCAGACATGGAATGTGTGCTCACACAGTGAGTCCATCCATCAGAGGGGACCCTGGTACTCGCCTAAGTGGCTCTCGGGCAAACCATCAGTTGGCCGACACTGTTGTCACCACCGAGGCTCACAAAGGTCCCATTCTTTCTACTTTTAACATAAAAACATCAACAAAACATCTGTTGTGGGTAGACCAGAGAACAAAAAGATGGAACAGAATCCAAGGTGCAGTGGGTACTGGGGAGAAGAATAATGCCCATGTCAGAGGCCAGGTTATACAAGGTCTCTTCTGGACTGAACTGTTCAATGTGGAGAAGAGAAGGCATAACTTCCCCTTATTTTTCTGTAGCTTTAACAACATGCCAAATTATAAAAAAACTGCATTGTGTTTTTTCAAGAAAGACTTCAATTTATCTATATGTTTATAGATCTATTTATACACACCCCGCTCCAACCAAAATAGGTTTGAAGATGCATCATTTCTGTAACAATGTTAATCGCATAACCTTTTTATATGGAAACTACTTGACTAAGGCAAGTTAAAGACTAGTCACGCTTATTCTAGGATGGTATCTTCAATACCATCCAGCCGGGCCAAATCCATCTTTTATCAGAAAAGTGATTTGCCCAGATTGGTGAAGTGACTTTTCAAAACTCATACAGCTAGTGCATGGCAGAGCATGTTTCAAACCTAGATGTCCTAAAAACCCAGTGTTTCCCCTATGACCACCATGTTAATTTTATAGGAGTAAAGAAAGAATGAAAGTCTAGGGGGAGTTCTCTGTGGACAGAGAGGGGCATCTCAAATTCAGATCCTCAATTAGGGCTCAAAAGTCATGCCATCCGGACTGGACAGGCAGCTAGAAAGTCAGGCTTAATGCCAGGAAGGCAAGGAAATAGGATCCTAGCTAGGGAAGGATGTAAAAATGGTGGCAACCAGGAGATAAGACCAACTTAAACAGTGGAGCAGAGAAAGAGTTAGGTTAATATGGAGTAGACTTGAAAACCTTAGGAAAAAAATTATTCAGACTATGAAATCACCAAATCCAACTTAAATTTTACACTAGGAAAAGCAGAGTGTATAACCATGTTGCAAGCCTCTTCTGAGTAATGTACAGGTTTACTTACCTATCAGTCAAGGTGTTCCTTAACCTCCAGATGTGAAATTGCAATGCTGATGACTGGCAACCTAGAAGTCGAGTTAGAGATCATGGCACAGGTACATCCCCACACCCCACCCAAAGGTGGGTGGTGACAACGCAGGGGAAGAAAGGGAAGCAAAACTCTCATAAATTTTAAATAATCTTCCAGGAGGAACAGCAAGGCATCATCATGCTATAGAAACAGCAAAGGAGAGTGAACAAATGTTTTCTTGCCCCTTTACTCTGCTCTCTGCCTTCCCCTCTGCTGTATTTCATGCCTTTTTCCATCTGTGTTCTATATGAGAAGGAAATATACAGCAAGTTAATTTGGCAGGTACTTTTTTGGGGAACAAGTCCAGAGAGAAATATTCCTCTAACCAGATGTTGGAAGTCAATTTTACCCGTCTTTCTTCTGTTGTACTTTTTCGTCCTTGTTCTTCTTCCCCGGTCAGCCAAAGTAAACAGAATCTAGACGTTAAAGATCTACGTGAGGCAGAGTTTTAAAGAGACCCATTTATCATACATCATAAAAGCAACTGGGAAGCAGAGGAGTAAAGGGCTCAAATGCATGACCCCAGCAGCTGGGGGTCTCCATGTCTTTCAACTTTTCCCAACAAAGGAATCGTTGCAGAGTTTCTCACTCCTTCTTAACCCTGTTGCTGAGTTGCTGAATTCCCCTGCCACTTTCATTGATCCATGAATGATCCAAATCCTCACCTGCAGAGCACAGAGAGGCTCCAAACAGGTAAAGAAGATAATACATGTAAAGCACAGAGCACAGGGCCTGGCGTGTATAAGCATATTGTAGCCACTCTGGTCATAATTCCTATCCTCTGTCTTCTCTTCCTCTTGTTTCTTCTCCTCATCATCTTTATTATCATCTCCAAGGAATGATCTGGCTGTTAGGTCATATTTTGTGTTCCAAGTTTGCTATCAAGAATGAATGAATGAATGTTAAATTTTCTTAGAGTCTCTCAAATATCTCTAGGGTCTTTGATGAGTAAGTAGGCAGAGTTTGGGGAGTAGCTCAGGGTTTAGCAGATCTAGAGTTTCCTTCTCTCTCTCTCTCTCTCTCCCTCTATATCTATTTCTCTCTATCTCTATCTCTCCTTAACTTATTTCTTGGAAAGATAGAATGTATTAAATATTTTGAACCAATATATGACTATATGAAATCATGCGATTTTTAATGATAAAATTTCACTTTCTTGTTATATATAATTGAAAAATCATTTAATGGTTTAGTGACCAATTTTGATAACTAAAACTATGAATTACCTTGCACTTAATATCATTTTGTATTATTATAACATTTTTAACATTATGCAAGTAATGCAACTGCTTTCTCCATTGCTTCTTGCATTTTTTCCCTGAAAATATGTTTATTATATTCTACCTTTGAATGATAGTTTAGCTAGGTATAGAAGACTAGCTTTTATAAGTTAGGAATTGCATCTGGCTGCATGAATAGCAATTTGATCGATGAGGTTGGTTTGGGAGGCTTGCCAAAACAGAGATTATTTTTTTTTAAGGTAGTAAGTAGTTGGAGATTGGAAGTCTTAGGCTGTTGCAGTTACTCAGAGAAGTCATCAAAAGCTCCTTCTACTTTACAAGTCTGCATCCCTCACCATGTGGTTTTAGTTCTCAGTGTCACAAATGGTTCACATATCTATATTCATTAAGTCTATATTCCAGGCAGGAAGAAGGAATAGGATAAGGACAACATGTACAGGCAGCTTTGTCTGTCATTTTTATTAAGGAAATAACAGATTTCCAGGGACCACAGACCAAATAACTTTTTGCTTCTATTTCTGTGTCACGTGGCCAATCCTAGTCCCAAGGGAGTTTGGGGAAATGAGTATTTTTAAGCTGGTACATTGCTGTTCTAAGTAATAGTAGACTTATGTTAGTTAGCAAGAGGTGAAAATAAAATAAATACTATGTAGAAAACTAGCAGTGTTTGACACACAGATTCATAATCATTTCTTTTCTGTACAGGAAATTGCTCCATGTTTGTTTTAATCTAGTTGGTGGGAAATCTGATACTAGTCTTTTTTTTTTAAGTCCTCTTCTAATTATTCCATTGATTCTATAGTCTTTGTGTAAATTCTTCCATTTGTTGACGGTATTGCTTCTCTTTCATCACGTTGGCTTTCATCAAATATTGGAGGATTCTCACTTGAGCACCTGTTTCTGTAATTGAGTTTCTAGGCTAGTTTGCTGGCTGACTCTATTGTACTGCTGCTTGACTTGACCTTCCAGGGTAATTTGGGGAGTGGTTTTGGGGGCTGCTGTAGCACAGGGCATCTCAGCATTTAATCCTCCATATGGGGCAACCCTGTACTTTCTGGGAGTTGCAAGCCAGCTCAGGCTCTGCCAGTTCTCTTTCTTAAGATCTGAGAGTCACTCCTCTTTTATGAGTCAGATGCATCTACTACTGTTGCTTGTACAGTAGGGAGAGCAAAGTGCAGGGATAAACCCACCTGGCCCCTCCCTCTGAGGTATCACAGTGAATCACCCTCTTGGTTGTTCTTGGTCTCATTAGCCTCCAGTTCCCACCACCTCCAGGCAGAAAGATTGTTTAGTGCTTCTCCCATCTGTGTGTTGCAGCTTCCTCCTAGACTTGTCCTGGCCTCCAGCCTCACTCCTTGGCTGATGTTGCCTCTGCAGTTTTCCATTTGCATTCTTGTAAGATTTCTCATAGTTCCTGTCCTTTCTTCTTTCCAAGTAAGACAATACATATGCATTCATTTCCATGGATATAATGGATTTGATGTGAGAAGAGGAAGTCTGCAGTCTATGCTTTTTTCCAACTTGAAAATTAAAGCCTTTTTCAAATATATTATGAAACACATATATATCTTTTCTTTCATGAGATTATCTCTGTTGCCCCATAAAGTAGCTTGTGTAGTTATTATGACGTGCAACTCACAGATGAGGAAACAGAGAGTAGGGTTAATTATGCTAATCTCCTACATCTAAGAAATACCTTTCTCTTTCCATAGCATTTTTGTTTTTATAGTTTCATTTGCTGTATGTCCTTCTGCTTATATTTTCACTCCTGAAGGCCATTTGTTGCACCATTAGGGAAATTTGAAAGACAAAGCACCAATTCTTTCTTTCCTGAGTGATAAAGCCCAGGTCCCTAATCAGCAAACTAATCCACATGGCATCCCAGATTGAGTCTGTCTCCCACCTTCTCTTGTGCCTGGTGTTCTTGCTTCCACGTGGATATTTCTGCCTTTGTCTCTCCAGTGCCTTCTAAAACTTCTAAATTTATCTCTCTTGTGTTTTCAGCTCCTTACCCTCCAACCTAGAAAGAGGCCAGAAAAGTAACTGACCCTAAGCTTTGGTGCTTGAAACCAGAGCTATAATAGCATACAATTCATGTCCCAAATGTTCAAGGTAGGGAGAGTCCAAAGGGAATCTAATCCTGTCCTTTACAAAGTTAAAAGGAAGAAACCCAGGGAAATGAATAATCTCAAGGGATAAAAGTGGTACTAGACAGAATCAGAGCCAAAGAGTAAAAATATAGAAGAATAAGAAATAACAAAGAGAAACGAAAAGAAGAAGAAAGAGGAAGAGAAGAAGAGGAAAAAGAACAGGAGAAGGAGGAGTAGGAGAAGCAGAAGAGCAACAATTACCACCACTATCACCATCACCACGGATTAAGGGCCTTAGATAATTTTCTCAAACTGAATGATGGTACATGAGGCTCAAATGTTCTGGCTCCTGGTAATCTGGCCTGTGGGTGGGTAATGCTGATGTAAAGACACAGGTTTAGAGTTAGCACCCCTCACCTTTTCCCTCAGGCCCTTTCTCACCATCAAAGCTAGCTGTTCTGATGAATTTAGGAGAAGACTAACATGTTATTCTCTTCTATGCAGTATATTTAGAATTAATTTCAGGTCCTATATACATCTCTTTAATTTACTAATGAGAATTTGGGGCTTCATAAGAATGCTAGAGTAGGTCATTTGGAAGATGTAATAGAGAGTCTATATTCTTTGGAAATTTGGAATTATCTTATTGTCCAAGGGGAATCTTGCCAAGAACAACAGTAATTATTTTCAATTACTCTAGACATTCCACAACTGAGTGAAGATGAGGTGTGTTTATGCCCATAATAAATTAATGGAAGATATACCATCTTAGCTATAAATACCTCTTTCAAGATGGTGCAACCAATATCAGATGTAATAATAATTAGTGGGAAGAGAAATAATAGCTTTTGGGAGCTTTGATACTCCTATGAAGTAGATATTGATGGGCAGAGTATATTTGCCCAGTTTCACTTTTAGAGCTGTTTCACCTTAACTGTTACAGACAAAAGCCTAATGAAACTGAAGGGTAGAAGACGAAGAGCTCTCTGTGTTTCTAGCATATTCTTTACAAATGATGCCTACTTATAGATCTTGCCATCTTTCCTGGTATACATGACTCCTTTTCTTTCTACCAGATCAGCTTGCCTCCTGAGAGCTTGCTTTTGTAACTCCCAGGACCTTGATATTCCCGTGGCATACTGAGCTGCAGAGCAAGCAAGAGGAAAGTAAGATGACAAAAACAAACTCCAAAGTAGAGAGTTCAGTTCTATGGATCCCTGCAAAATCTCGCAGCTGTGAGACAGAGAGATGCCCATTTTGCATATTTCTTCACTAAACTCTCTCAGGTGTACCCTCACACCACCAGCTTTGTTATGAAATGACCCCATTCTTCCTGTGGGTTCTGGAGGAAAGAGCCTGAAATGACCCGTGGGATAGACTAATGGTCCTAGTAAGAAGGTTTAACAGGATGGAGGTTGCTCCAAACTTACTTAAATTTCATCTCCTTCATAAAAATTTACCTGGCTACCCAACTGAGGATGCTTTTCCAGTTCTCTGAATTCCTAAAACCCTCAGAATATATTGCATATTCTGATTTTTAGCTTATATTCCTAAGTACATTTTTCTGGTTGCTGTTGGTTTAGAACTGGGTCTCCCCCATGGAGGATCATCTCCATATGTTCAGGGATGATGGCTCCCAGCTCTCAGGGCTGCAGAGAACCCAGAACACTGGACACAGGGACTTAGTAAATACTGGTTCACTTGACCTTAGAGAAATTGACCTCAGGCCAATAAGCTTTTATTTAAAGAAAATGAAGCCATTTTCAATGTCCACAGAGTCCTAAACAAAAGGAGTCTGACATGAATGCAAGAAGGAGAGATTCCTTCAGTCAGGCCCAGAATATATGCAAAAAACCTCTGCAGCCATGGCTGGTGCATATAGGAATGCTTTGTTCCGTGAATGCTGGCGACTAATGGGATATTAACTGAAAGTTTTTCTGATAGGTAGGAGGCTGCTCCCTGACTCTTTGCTATAAACCTACCTAAATCACAGGGTAATAGTATGAAGTGAAAAATAAAATGCTTGTAAGATAAATCCAGCAGAGGGATTTTTTAAAAAATAAAGCAACATTATTGAGGTTGCTTTACAATAAAATGGACATATAATAAAACGTACCCATTTAAAGTGGTTTTGATAAGTTTGGACAAATGTATGCATTCATGTACCCAACACCCCAGTTAAGATAGAGAATATTTCCAAATCTCCAAAAGGTCCCTGTTGTTCTTTTGCTGTCAATTCCAACTTGCCCCCCTACTCCCAGCTGCAGGCAACAACTAATACGCATTCTGTGGCTGTAGATTACTTGCATACTTGCATCAAAAACAATAAAATACTCAGGAATAAATTTAACAGAGAAGGTGAAAGATCTGTATATTGAAAACTACAAAACACTGATAAAAGTAATTGAGGAAGACACAAATAAATGGAAAGGTATTCCATGTTCATGGATTGGTAGAATTTATATTGCTAAAATGTCTATACTACCCAAAATGATCTATAAAGTCAATACAATCTCTATCAAAATCCCACTGGCATATTTTACAGAAATAGAAAGAAATCCTAAAAGTCTTATGGTATCACTAAAGACCCTGAATAGCCAAAACAATTTTAAGAAAGGAAAACAAAGCTGGAGGCATCATACTTTCTGATTTCAAACTATATTAGAAAGCTATAATAATCAAAGCAGTATGGTGTTGGCATAAAAACAGACTCACAGACCAGTGGAAAAGAATAGCGACCAGGCATAAACCCAGGCATATACAGTCAACTGATCTTTGACAAGGGTGCCAAGAACATACATTGGGAAAGGCTAGTCTCTTCAATACATGCTTCTTGGAAAACTGTTAGTCACATGCAAAAGAATGAAACTGAACCCTTATTTTATACCACTGCATTGAGGAGCTCGTAGTTGATGTATTAAATTAAGAATATGCAGATCATGACCTGCTGAATGAGGAGGCACAAGCTACCCACACGAATTGACAGGTAACTCACTTAGCATCTGAATTCCTACTCTGGGGAAGTGAAAACCTTGGGGTTGTTTTCATTTAAGGCACAGATTCAATACACTCACCCAAAGGAAGCAGAGGGAGAAGGACACAATGAGCTGGGGAAATGCAGTCCCATCCTAGGTCACAAGTGAACAGGAAATAGAGAGCAGGGTAGCAAGCGCCTATTATTTATAAGGTGTCTGGGGAGGAGGTCACTGACTTTTTGCAGGCTCAACTCTAAGTGGTTATTTTAAAAGGTGCCCCAGGAAAAGCAAAGCAGGAGCTTGAGGCAGGAATTCTAAGCTTGGGTCCTTATCTAAATGACCAGACTCTGGTGTGAGCAGTGTCATCATACTGTAAATGCCAAGGCAGCAACTCAAAGTAGTTGTTTTCTCATCTCAACCATTCACAAACATCAAGTCAAAATGGATTACAGACTTAAATGCATGACCTAAAACCATAAACATCCTAGAAGAAAACATTGGAACAAAACTTCCTTGACATTGGTCTTGGCAATGATTTTTTGGATATTACATCAAAAGTACAAGAAACAAAGCAAAAATAAACAAGAGGAGCTATATTAACTAAAAACTGCACAGCAAAGAAAACAATCAACAAAACGAAAAGGCAACCTACAGAATGAGAGAAAATATTTGCAAATCACATATCTGATAAAGGGTTAATATCCAAAATATGTAAAGAACTCATACAACTCAATATCAAAAAAACAAATAAACTGATTTTAAAAAATGGGTAAAGGTCCTGAATAGAATTTTTTCAAAGAAGGCATACAAATATCCAGGTACGTGAAAAGATGCTCAACATCAATAATCATCATGCAAATGCAAATCAAAACCATAATGAGATATGACCTCATACCTATTAGGATGGCTTTTATCAAAAAGACAAGAGATAACAAGTGTTTGTGAGGATGTGGAGAAAAGGAAACCATTGTACATGTTGGTAGAAAGTAAATTGGTATAGCCATTATGAAAAACAGTATGGAGCTTCCTCAAAAGGTTAAAAATAGAAATACCATATGATCCAGCAATCTCACTTCTGGGTATATATCTGAAGGAAACAAGATCAGTATCTCAAAGAGATAGTGCACCCACATATTTATTGTGGCATTGTTTACAAAGCCAAGATATGGGAACAACCTAAGTTTCCATTAAGAACAACCATTTAACAATGGATAAATGGATAAAGAAGATATGGTATCAATTATGATTCAGCCACGAGAAAGCAGGAAATCCTCTCATTTGCAACAACATAGATGAATCTAGAGGACATTATGCTAAGTGAAGTTAGCCAGACAAAGACATATTCTGTATGGTGTCACTTATATACGGAATCTAAAAAGAAAAAGTCAAACTCGTAGAAATAGAGTGGAATGGTGGTTACTGGGAGCTGGGAGGGTAGAGGAGATGGGGAGGTGACAGTCAAAGGGTACAAGCCTGCAGTTATAAGATGAATAAGCTCTGAGGATCGAATCTATAGCGTGGTGATTATAGTTAGTAATACTGTAGTGTATAGTTGAAATTTGTTAAGTGAGTAAACCTTAATTATTCTCATCACACAAATAGTAACAAAGTGAGGTGATAGATGCATTAATTAACTTGATTGTGGCAATCATTTCACAAAGTATACTATGTCAAATCATCACGTTGTACACGTTAAATATATACAACTGTATTTGTGAATATTACCTCAATAAAGCTGATAAATAAATACATACATACTTACATAAATGAACAAATACATACATACATAAGTTTTTAAAACAGACTCCTTTCCACATTAAATTACCTTGGCACCTCTTTCAAAATCAGTTAACCATATAATAGTAGGAGTATTTCTGGACTCTTATTTTTTTCCATTGATATACATGTTTATTTTTATGCCAGCACCCCACTGTCCTGATTACTGTAGCTTTACAGTAATGTTTGAAGTCTGGTAGTGTATGTTCTTCAGCTTTATTCTAGTTCTTCTCTTTTTTTTTTTTTCAAAACTGCTTTGGTTTTTATAAGTACTTTGTTTTTATAATATACATATTAGAAGCAGCTTGTTTCCTGGGATTTGTATTGTGATAGCATTGATTCTATTGATCAGTACAGGGAGAACTGTCATTTTTTAGCAATATTAAATCTTCCAATTCACAAACATGTTATATCTCTCCATTTGTTTACATTTTGTTTATTTCCTCTCAGGTGTGTCATATACTCTTTCCACAGGTATTAAGCATATTTTGTTAAATTTGTCTCTAAGTATTTCATATTTTGGATACTAATAACAGTATTGTTTCATTTCGATTTTCAGTTTCTCAGTCTCTCTTCCTATTGGCGGCTGGCCTGGGCGTGATGAAGTTAGGGTCCCACTCCTGCTTCCTGTGTCAGCTCTCACACTTCTTAGCATGAGGTCTGGGTGTCTTATAATTTGGCCGTGAGAACAAGAGGCTGAATAGAGATGTGCCTTCAGAAACCCAGCTGCCTGACCATTCCCTCCCCCTTGAACACTGGTCCACAGGCTTCTTCCTCTGCCTAAGGTTTTCAATTGCTCAGACAATTAAGAAGATATTTATTAAAGAGGTCTGCAGTGTCTAGATTCCAGTCGTTGTTTTCTAAACAGTGGCTACTAAACGAGCAGCTGTGCTTGTGTGGCTCTGATTGCCATACACATTTCCTATTCTATTCATTAAGGGGTGAATCATGTGTTTATTAGTTGAAGCACACCCCTGGAAGTGTGCTTGTATTATTAGTCCCATCTGAGAGCAAAGGAAACAGTTTCAGTGAAAGAACATCATAAAAATGCCTCCTCTTTGCATACTACCCTACACCTTCGCTTGCATGATCTCATCTGGTTTTCACAGAGACCCTCCTGGCTGGGTGAGTTACTTGCTATGACCTCTGTTGCAGCAGATGAAGAGACAAGGACGGTTTGACGTCCACGGTCCTATAGAAGGTCAGTGGTGGAGCGTAAGACAGAATGCTGGCCTCCTGCTTCCTGACTCAACCCTCTCTCCACCCCTACATGCTCTTAAATTATAGTGACTCAGTGGGATGGGAGGACAGGAACAGAGTTTGGACAGAAGACAAGGCGGTGCTGACATCAGTGGACTGAAAGGAAGCCAAATCAAGGACACGTCCTAATTGCCCAGAAGAGGATGCAGACTCTGTTGAAGGTCCTTCCTGGCTGAAGGCGCATCTCTCGCTGCTTGGGCACATCTCCCAGCCCCAGGGGTCCTCCAGCCCAGAGAGATCAGTGTCTAGAGTGTTGGGCTCAAGATCTCCATTCACTGCTAGCCTAGAAGCTTCTGCAGAAAGCTGCTCCTCTATGATTTAACATCCTCTCTTCTGCTTCTCCTCTCCCTCCAGCCTATTGGGTACACCTACTGGAGCTCATCAGAAGCTCTCACCTGAATGCAAAACGGTTTTAGAGGGGATGTTCCCTGGGGGAACGGGATGCTCTCCTGTTGCTTTTGTACTGACCTGGGTTTTCAGCGGGGCTGGTGCCCTTTGCTCAAGAGAAGAGAGCTGAAAAAAAAAAAAAAAAAAAAAAGAGAAGAGAGCTGGATTTTTTTTTTTTTCTAATGCATTTTCAAGCACTTAGAGAGAACTATTTCTCTAGAGGGGAAAAGGGTGATTATTAGTAGGAAGAAAGAGGTGATAGAGGAGCAAGTCTAAACATGTCCTGCAGGAAAGGGGCTCAGTATTTCCCTTTATTTGCTCCAGCGAAAAGAAAATGCCAAAGGTGAATCCAAGGTCAGCGACTGACAGCCCCCTTCTCCTCTACTTTGAATGAGATCTTTGCATCAATTCTACTTGTTTTTGGATCGCAGGCGAAAAAAGAAATTGACATTTCAAACCGATGTGGGAAGAAAAATATTTAGGGAGAAGCCCAATGAATATTATAGTTTCGGGATTAAGATACAAACAGTAAGGGAATCCCAATGGTAACAATAATATCTGTAAGGATAATTATTATTAAAGCAGCCACTATGTACTACATACTCTGCCATATCAATATATATTCATATCAATATATATATCAATGTGTGTATATATATATATATATATATATATATATATATATATATACACACACACAACTCATTAAGTAGGCATGACTGTTCCTCTTTTACAAATTAAAACAGAAAAACAGAAACAATTGCTCAAGTTTGGTAAGGCAAAATGACTTGCCCCAAGCCTAAAGTTTGTAAGTAGCATAAATAGAGTTTGGAATTAATTCTATTTGGTTCCCTAGACCATAATCCTTGGTAAATGTTTACATGTTCAGCACTGTGATCAAAATGCTTATTTCTCTAAAATGACAATATTAGGGACTGGTGTCCCAGGCTGAGGGTCCAAGGAGTATTGCACCTCAGTGAGGTCACCACATATGTCAAACTTTGAAGGTTTGGAAACTCAGCTACATGCATTCATCCAAGGATGACAAAGCCTTGGTGAGTTGATCTCTAATAGCCAAATTTATAAAAGCATGATTTTTATACCAGTAGACTGACTGTCCACTCATAGTAGGGTGATTTCTCCTTTCTGAGCATATTTAGATCAATTCCTTAGAAAGATTAATCTAGCACTTGGAGGTAGGTAGGATTGGATCACATCAAAGAGGAAGATGGGGAGAGCAGTTTGGAATAAAAGTAGTAAGTACAAGAACTAGGATAATGGAACTGGAAATAGACAAGAGCTACTGAAACTAAACTCTACCTGACTTGGCAGCTGTCTGACCTTAGTGGGGGGGAGAGGAAGAGGAATTAAAGATTTTTCAGTTTTTTAGCCTCATGAGGAAAAGACAAGTGATCTCTTTTTAGGGAAGTAAATAATTACAGCATGAGGTGCATATAGATTTGAACATGGGGACTTTAAATTTCAAGGAAGTTCAAAAGAAGATGCCGATTTAGCACTAACATTGCAGGATTAATTAGGATAAAACAATGGTTTAGGGTTTTCAGGGAGCACTGAAAATACAGAGGACACCTAGATTGAAATTTTATTGGGGGCAGGAATTATGACTATTAGTTATTTGTATCCCTCTATAACACATCCCCCTCCTACTATCCAGCTCAATGCCACCTCCATTCTCAGCACCCTAGATTCTTCTGTAACTTCATGTCATGGACTTTGAACAAGCTTTGGTTGATTGATACAGTAAAGCATATACACTGGGGTCCCTTTGTTCTCAGCACTAGAGAAGCATTACCTGCCATTCAGGAATGTCGTCTTTAGTTGGGGGAGGATGTTTCCCTACTCAGTTTAGATACTGAGTGTTGCTATAGGGCCCACCCATAGGCTTTTATTTATTTATTTATTTATGGCTGCGTTGGGTCTTCGTTGTTGCCCGTGGGCTTTCTCTATTTGCGGCGAGCGGGGGCTACTCTTCATCGTGGTGCGTGGGTTTCTCATTGCGGTGGCTTCTCTTGTTGTGGAGCACAGGCTCCAGGCGTGTGGGCTCAGTAGATGTGGCTCGTGGGTTCTAGAGCTCAGGCTCAGTGGTTGTGGTGCAGGGGTTTAGTTGCTCCGCGGCATGTGGGATCTTCCCGGACCAGGGCTCGAACCCGTGTGCCCTGCACTGGCAGGCGGATTCTTAACCACTGTACCACCAGGGAAGTCCCTATAGGCTTTTCTCTACCCCTTGTGGTGGAGAAAAGAAACCCTAGGAGAGGCGGATGCAGCCAGCTGATGTCTTCGGTTGGTATCCCAGGGGCAATCACTTTAGGCACAGCTGGGTGAAGGGAAGAGTTTTAAATACGGTGGGAAGGAGAGCTGACTCCTTTCCCACACCAGAACCTCCGAACAACCTGGAAATGTGCGCGGACCAGGCATCTTGCCATAGACCGTATGAGTCAGGTTCCCTGAGGCTCTCAGACGATGTGTCCAAAAGCCTCGTTTGGCGCATTCTCCTCTCTAAGGTGCTCGAGACGCCTAAGAGCAAAATCTCACTGTGGTGGAAAGCAGCAGGGGGAATGAGGAAGTCGTTCTTGTGACAATTTTTAAAGAGCATCACTTAGTCCGAAATGCTCCTAGGACCCCCAAACCTATTATTCTTTCTCCTTGTAAAAAACTATTGTAATAATAATATAATTATATTTATATATTATATTATGTATTTTGTACTATATAGTGTATAATATATAACATATATCAAATAAATTAATGATATATCATTAACAATGATATTTATATTATAATATGTATTATATATAATACATAACAAACATAATATATATTTATAACATATATAATATATATACTACATTAATGGAGTGGCTTTATCTTATTAGTAATAATCCAACAATAACAACAATTCACACTTGCTATGTGCCAGACACTGTACCACACTTTACACTCTTCAAATTTAATCCTCACAGCGCTTTTGTATAATATTTTTATTAGGTATTTTTTTAATCCCCATTTTGTTTACCATTTTGTAATCCTAGACTCTCAGAAGGGAGAGCTATTTCGAGACCATCCAGGCTAGACCCGGTCATGAACCTGGCAGCCCATGTTATTATCTAAGAGTAGGCCTGTCTGATTCCTACTTTTTCTAGCCTTCTAAGCCTACCTATCGGTTGTATCTTGGATTCTTTATCTCTCAGAGTGTCTGTCACAGTCTTCATCTTCTCAACTGCCAAAGAACACGTAATCCTGCATCCTGAAGCCCACAAGATTCTGAAAGTCCTTTTTGTCCATGCAAAAATACCAAACTCATTTATTCCCGTTAATCTCGCCCAGTATGTACCAGAAATCAGTTTTTTACTCTAAAGTTACCCAAAGAGCCAATTATTCCCCTAGATTGTTTTGAATTAAAAATAACCTTGCGGGGACTTCCCTGGCGGTGCAGTGGTTAAGACTTCGCCTTCCAATTCAGGGGGTGTGGGTTCGATCCCTGGTTGTGGAGCTAAGATCCCACAGGCTTCACGGCCAAAAAACCAAAACATTAATCAGAAGCAATATTGTAACAAATTCAATAAAGACTTTTAAAAAAGTAACCTTGAGTACTCATATGTGCCCCCTCTTCTGCCCTACCTGGACATCACTACTGAGTTCTTGGGAAGTGCTTACCCCCCTTAACGGGTTCAGTAATGATCTAGCCACTCACCAAATAGCAAATGATGGCACTGAAAACTATACCACAGGAAACTACTCCAAATCTCGACTCAGAATCTCCTCTAGATGGTCGTCGTTAATTAAATAACATGACAAGAGAATCTGAAATTTCACATCACAAATATTTGCTTAGAATGGATCTGTGAATCTCTTAACACACAGAGCTGGCAATTCTGGATTGTGAGTTTAATGTCATCCAGGTGGATTGAGCCACCGACACTTTGCCCATAGGCAGCTGGGTCTTGGCTTATGGAACATGAGCAGGTAACCTGTGTAAAAGGACTAATTGGAAGGTGACGTAATCAGCCCCCACTTCCACAGTGGACACTGTTGTAGGGATTCTCAAGACGGGACGCGCAGAGCAAATCGACGTGAGCGTGAGCTAAGTGCCTTCCCTCGCAGGTCAACACAAAGAGGCTGTTGTGTCACGATTCATGCGTCAGCAATTCACCTGTGCTGAGTGGATCAAGAACAGCTATAACCCACACTCTCAGTGAATTTTCATTTCTTGAGCACTAAATTCAAAGACTCTGAAAGGCATTCCTTTTACCTTCCAAATTCCTTGCCAGTATTGGTCTATTGAACCAAATCGTTCTATTCAGTCTTTTTCCTACCAGACAGCTGGAACTTGGGGTAGAAGTAACTAAAGAGTGCTGTGACTGGTTTCACGTTGGTTCTGGTGTATTTTAATTGAAGAAATATGACGTCCTAGTGCAGATTATACAACCTCTGCTTAGAAATCAGAATGGTGTGCCCTACTATCCAAACCATGATGGCTAACTTTGTGTCCTGGAACCCTGTGACCTGCAGTAAGAAGAATGACCGACTCCCCAGGCCTCATTTTCTAAGAGGCATTAACTCTACTGCATCGTGGACCCGAGGGTTGGGAGCAACATGGAGATAGTCCAGCTTTTTGGAAAAACTAGTCCCTGTCTTGAAACAAGATCCACTTGTGCTTAGCTTATTTACATCTGAATTTTATTTTTCCAAGAATCCCAAATTAAACCACTTTTAAGGGCATGATTCAAATATTTTTCAATCTATGGTGGTTTCTGTGTTTTTCATCTCCATTTTGCCCACTTTTTTTTCTGCTGCAGAACAA
The DNA here is from genome assembly GCF_965194805.1 of Balaenoptera borealis. NCBI lineage: Eukaryota > Metazoa > Chordata > Mammalia > Artiodactyla > Balaenopteridae > Balaenoptera > Balaenoptera borealis. The sequence continues at coordinate 167,750,988 of NC_138866.1, read as the reverse complement.
AGGCAGACTTGAAGGGAGACAGATGGGGTAAACATGTGTAAGGTGAGGGTTGCTTTAAATGACAGCTCTGGGGAAGGACAAAAATGGGCTCTCCTCATCATGTTCATGGAACACTAAATATGAAGGAATCAAGCTGCTTTAGGACTCAAACGCTTATGGTAGCTCATATTGCATTGGGAGAAAATGTTAACATTAATAAGTTACATAAGAAAAGTCGCCAAGATCAACATGTTCAAGGCCAGCATATACATTCAGACATGCAATTACACCAGCCACATAAACTCACAGGAAAAGAAAATTCCAGTTTGCATGGCTGTGAGGTTTCTTTTGGTTGCCAGCAATTTAGAGAGTGTATTGAAATTTTCAAATTAGCTGGGGACGTTTTACTCAATTGTATCTCTCAATGATTTTGTGTCAGTTTTACTTCAAGGTCTGTGCATTTTACTGATTGAAATGCTCACACGCTGATTCATTGCAAAGGAACAGATCATCGTTATGAGTTTTTGTTTTTGTTTTTGAAAGAAGAGTGTCAGAACTTTCTAAAATTCCTTTCTGTGTCTTCTCTCCATTTGCTTTCCCTCTTCATAACCCTTCCCTCTCTTTATCTGCATCACCTCCCCCTAAGTCATTTCCTATTACTTCTCTGAGAAACTTTTTCAACATCTGATCTTTGAAAAGGATCCCTCCTTAATCCTAATGCATTCTATGGAGAATCAGCTTCCTAAAGTCAGAGTAAGATTCCCTGAGAATACCTGGGTATGGAACAGGGTACAGGAGACCTGGAAATGCTGGTGTATAATCTTAAAATTCAAATCCTGTTCAGTAGAGCAATACCATCTGAGCTAGCTGCAAAAGGTAAATAAACCCAGCTTGTAACTTAATGATCCTTGTGTTTGTGTGTCTGTGAATACATTAAGAGCTCTCAAAGAAAAAATTGTGTAATCATAAATAAAAGATAGCAGTGAATCACAGGCAGTCACCTAGAAACAGGTCTCAGTCCTCTGGCTCTATCAGTGGGGTTATGAACACAGGGTTCTTCCCCCTTTCAGCTTACGGTGGCAGCGTGAATCCCACTCTAGATGCAGTGGCTCAGGGTGTGAGGTTTGAGGGTCTTCATTACATATTGTCTGCCCTGCAAAAATCATCTGCTTTACTTGGAATTGATTTCAAAGCCAGATTCATGTGGTGCCTGCTACACCAAAATAAACAAATAAATTAGCCTCTGAGATACAAAAATTTACATGATTCAGTGTACTTAAAAACTGTTAACTGTGAACTTATTAATTGAAAACCGCAGGACAATAATCAGCATGTCCTTCAGTGGAAAACAAACCAAACCTCTTGTTTAAAGTGAATTTGTAAGGCAATAAAGATGTATTTTTCAAATAAACCTATGCCTCCAGCCTCTGGATGTGATATTTTTAACTTTATCTTTGGCCAGCCCGTGCTTTGTTTGTGGACTACATATTGATTTGCTTTCCGGAAAACGTGTAGTAGAACTCTACTTCTCCACATGGGCTTTTTTTTTTTCCACTGCTCCTTGCAGGTTATATTCATTCCAGCCATTCTTGTTTCTCTGCCTCCTGTCTAGAGAACTTTAATTAAAATGGTCTGCTAAAGCTTGACTCTCTTAAAGGGAGCGCTTGGAATCCTAAATGACGTCATCACAAAACTCCCGAGGAACATACGCCTTCCCCCTCAAACGTATGCTCCAAGGGGAATGTTTGTCTAGAAGTTACTAGGTAGCACTGAGGACTGAAACATAACAAACACCGGGAGGAAAATGACAATGATTTTACATCCAGAAATTTAATCAGGCACATTTCTGAGGTTTGGCCAGTTGAGCTGGCCAACCCACAATCCACCATGATCCTCATTTGATCTCAAAAAGAGGTCAGTAGAAGATGACGCTGTCTTTTCGCTGTCCCAACAGGCAAATCCCATGGCCTCTTGGAGCTTGTCTTCCAAACTGTCCCACTGTGGCCGACGTTCAGACTCCCCTGAGAACAAGGTTTCTGAACAGTAGTTTCATGTGATGATAAAACACATGAAATCTGGCTTAGATTATTTAGGTTAAAATTTAGTTTAAAAAAGTTTTCAATGCCTTTATCATGTCACTTTACCAATGCTACTGGTTTCCTGTAAGAATCATATGAAACCTTCCCCTTCATTCTTCATCTTTTTCCCCTGTATTTTCCTTTCCTGGTTGACTTATCCTGAGCTACCTGTAAAGTGGAAGAAGACACCCCTTGATCTTGATGGTTTCCTTCCCAAGGAATTTAATCCTGAGGGTTGTGAGAACTTCAGAGAAGGCCGAGTGCCATGAGCCCTCAGCTCTCCTGGGTCGGAGCAGGACACCCCCTCCTGCAATGCTCCATGAGCTGGAGCTCTGGCTTCAACAGCAACTGGGCACCAGCGGCCATGTTCAGGGTCAAGAGTCAGACTATTTATGAAGAAGACATTGATGAAGTGCAGAAATTATATGCATGATTCATTAGGGCCTTGACTATCATGTGCCATTATAATACACTCAACCCACCAAATCCAATGCTTTTCAGTGTTCCACTGATCTTTAGACATGCCTCCAAAGCCGACATGCTAAAACAAACAGAAGCTCCGTATGGGTCAAGCGTTACAAATGCGTAGGCCATTTCTGTGTTCATCCTCGCTTTCCCTCTCTGAAGAAAGCCTTAACAAAAATGTACTCTCATTTTATAAGACTTGATAGATTTGGAAAGTTGTCAATCAGATGCCAGTCAGATATGTTTTTAAAAGAATGACCTCAACTTCTTTGACATTATTCCACTGATAGGCGGGTGGGGGTGGGGGGCTCTTCCCTTGAATCTGGGCAACCTGTAGAGTAAAAGATGTTTTGTGACTTGTGAGGCTGGGTCAGAGAAGACTAGGCAGCTTCCCCTCTGGTTCTCTAGGAACATTCTCTCTCCAGATGCTTCTTCTTGGACCCAGCCCCATGCTGTGAGAAGCCAGAGCCACGTGGAGATGCCACATGTCAGTGCTCAGGGGATGGCCGCAGCTGAGCCCATGTGCCTGGCGTGTGAGTGAGGAAGCTTCCAGATGATTTCAGCTCCCAGCTTTTTGAGTCACTGGCAGCCATTCACATCTTCCCAGCTGAGACCCCAAACATCACAGAGTGGAGACAAGCCACCTTGCTGTGCCCTGTCCAAATTCCTGAGCCATCATCAGCCAGCATCAATAAAATGCTGATTGTTTCAGGTCACTACATCTACAGATAACTGGGACATATGAAATAACAGCAGGCAAGGAATGTGAGTACAGAATAAAAATAAAGATGGCTTCATATATTCCAGCCAAATGATTTGAAAGGGGAAAGAGACTCAAAAGCCATTGTCATGTCCTGGAAGGTAGACTTAGATGAAGACATAGAAGGTGGCTTTATTTGCTCTGCAGCTCACATAAAGTTTAGAAGGATAGAAAAAGGTGGGATTATGGAACCAACTCAATAAGTTCTTGTCAGAATGATACGATAAACCAAATCTCACAAGATGAAATAAAGCAGAGATAAATGTGAAATATTCCATCTGTGTTCAAAAATAAATAACCTGAACAATATGGTATGAAGAAGACGTGACTTAATTAACCAGCAACACGATAAAAGGTTTCGACATTGAGAGTAAGCTTCACATAAACCAAGAACCCAAAGAGGTTGCCTTGAGTAAGAAAGTGGTCTGAGGCCACACTAAAAGGAAGAAAGCAGCCAGAATAAGGAATTAGAAGGAGTGTTGGAAGGTCCTCCTCTGCTCTCTGGAATCTGGGAGTTCATTCTGGCCATTTCTCTTCAAGACCAACTGAAGCATGCAACGTGGTCTAGAGGGTACTTGTGAAAGATCTGTCATGGATGAAGAACCTGGATTATTTACTTGGAAAACGATAGTATATGGGTTTCATAATAACAGTCTTTGATTTTATGGAGGCAAGTAAAGTTGCAGAGGATGAGAATCCTTGTGTACAGCCCCAAGGATGGGGCCATGAACACTCTGAGTGGAAACTCCAGGGAGCCACACTGAATCAATATAAAGAAGAATTTTACACAAAGTCATCCAAAGTCGTTCATTCTGTCCAAAGCTGGAGCTAAGTGCTGAGAGTGGCAGTGAGTATCTCAAAATAAAAAGTGCTTGGTAGAGATGGTGTAGAGGGGATTGAAGAACCAAAAATCTTTACTAGTCATTTAACCACTGAGTTTCTCTGATTCTTTTGGAGGTCATTTATAGTTCAACTTGTTTGAATAAAATGTCATTTATTCACTCATTTGTCCATTTATTCAACAAATAATTATTAAGTGCCTATGAGCTAGGTACTGCACCAGGCCATGTAGGGGACAGAAGAATGACTAAAAATGTATCCCTACCCTCTAGGATCTCATGTTATGGTCAATGGCTTGAGGTAAATATTGGAGTTAAAAGTATAAAAGAAAAACCTGCAAAGAAGTAGAGTCAAAATGCTTTTAATTACATGTAGAGTGCCGTGCAGTGATCCTGAAATTTTTCACTGCTGCCTTTTAATGGTGTGCTGAGATAGATCCTGATACACGGTACAAGTAAGAATCTCACATCACTACCTATTTGCATCAGCTTCAGGCTCAGTGTTTGGGTTCTGTTTGAGAAATCTATGAAATCTATATTGACATTTTGTTTCAGAAGCATTCGTTCAGAGCTCCCCAATTCCCAAATTTTCTGATTTTTATCCCCCTCCAAAAAGAGACTTTAGCAATAGGAGGGAGTGATGAATTAAGAAGATTATTTATTGTGGTTAAAGAGGAAATAAATAGAAAAGTAGGACAGCCCCCGGGGTATCCAAACCAAACACAAAGTTTACAATATTTATCACTACGCTAATAATGTGCCATTCACTGTAACTATCACCTCAGTGATAATTACATTGGCTTTCCCAGGAGAACTCTTAGTATCATATAGACTTAAGTGACTTACTTAAGGTTGGTTTAGTTTTGAACACACTGTCTGCTCTCTTATTGCTGCAGTGAAATCTCATGCCCACCCCCAACTCGCAAACCCAGAATATTGGGTGCTTTGACAGTTGACATCAGGGATCTTCCTCGGCCAGCTGTCAGAGGGGTCTCTTCCTTGGAGGCGGCATGCGTTATGGAAGTGACACGTGTGTGCATCTCCTCCCAGCCCGGCAGCCAAGGCAGGCAGAACAGCGAGCCAGCAGCCCTGGCTTCCCCGTGCAACCGGCTGCTGCACCCCGAGCACCTCAGCTTTTCATCAGGAAGGAGAACGAAGAGTCAGAGGGGCATCTAGGACCATCTTGGCTTTGGGTTTGAGAAGTTTTAGGGTTATTTAGTTCCCCTTCTCATCCCACAGCTGGGATGATCTATTAAACATCGCTGAAAGATGGCCATTCAGAGCAGAGAGAGATATCACTACTTTGGGGTGTGACTCCTCATTCTTTTATAAGTTCTCTGTGTATTGAAATAAGACTGGAATCCCTACAATAGCTGATGTGGCCATCATGGACCTGCCCTCCACTGACTTTAGAACATATGGAGAGTAACGTATGTCACTCCTTACCTCCAATCTACTCCATCCAGACTAAGCAACTCTCGTCCCTTGTATTTCTTTTATGGCCTGATTTCCATGTTCTCATCCTCGCCGCTGTCTGCTTGGACACTTTCTAGTTTGCTAATGGTCCTCTTCATGTGGTTTGCAGCTTTCAATACTGCAGCTGAGATAACCTCTTCAGGGAACTGTGCAGCTACCACTTCCTTAAATTGGGCACATCCTTCCTAGATTTGACATATTTATCTTCTACGTCTTCATTTGTGCCCATTCCAAGGCCAAGTCCAGGCCCACACAGAGCTAAGATTAAAACCCTGATAAAGACCTTCCTCTATGTAAATATAGATCCATTGTTCAAACTGCACAATTCCACCTAACTTCATGATCTAAATCACTGTTTATTTATCTTCTTCCTAAGGATCTTGTTCATGCATTAATTCAACAAAGATTAATTGAGCACCTATTCTGTGCCAAGCACTGCACTAACTTTGTTAAATTCTTTGCTGAAACCAATTTACGTTAAGACTGTGTCACGTTGCCCCCTCCAAGGGGGAGCGAGCTGGGTTTGATGTGGCGAAACCATGCTGCTTCTCAGACATTCTGCTTGTTCTCAAAGTACTCGCAAGCCCTCACGTAAATCATCTATTTCTGGGGTTGCTGTGGGTCTCTATTAAGCTTACCAAACTGGGGTTGCCGTTACCTCCTTTTCTCTGCTTGTTGAAAATCAGGGTGTTTGACCAGCTCCAGTATCCAGACTCTCAATCTATAAATTCTCATAAGCCCTGGGGTAAAATTCACCTAAGCCTAGGGGTCTGGACCCATTTTAAAGGTTAGATGATCTCCTTGACCAACTAGATTTCTATCCTTTCCAGTTCTTGAAGGAGAACAAGGAAGCAAAGTGGGGCTGGGAGACTCTGTTCCCTCTGACAGCTGTGAACTTCACACCATCTGCTCCAGTCAGGGCCTGGTTCCTTTCTGCCTCTCCTCTAAACAGAAGGAAAAGTTGTTTCTGCTGCCTTCGGTTTCAGCTTTTCCTGGCACATGATGCTCCTTGATAATTTTATGGAGTGTATCCCATATTTTGTACATGCCCTTTTATCAGAGAACACTGTAAAAAGCAGCAAAGTTCCCTCTCGTCTCTGCATCTCTTTTTCTTCCTCAGTGTAGTCATGTATGGTTGTGTTGTCAGAGTTTGCTTTTCTCTTACATCCTTCCCTCCTGATGAACCACATTCACGTTTATAGTCTGTAACCAGGAGGCTATAACATATTTCCTTTGAAGTCTTTGAAATCTGCTTTCCTAAAGTCCAGTGTTTATGTCTAACTGCTGAATATTTAATTTCCTTGCTCCTCTGGACTCCTGGATGAGACTTTCACTTAATTCCAATGTCTCTGTCATATCTTCATCCTCAATAAGATCAGAACAAGTCTGAAGTAGACTGTATCTTCTGGACCAGGAAATTATCAGCTAGGAAAAGCAAGGCTTTATGAGCCCCATGTTGCGGTAATAACTGCCATGGTTAGGTAATTTAATTCTAACAACCTCCTGATGATGCAAGTATAATTATTCTCCTTTACAAATGGAGACTTGGAAGTTGTCAAGGATAATTTCCTTGCCTGAACTCAGGCAGGTAGCTTCTTTCTGGGACTGACCACGCTTCCCAGCCTCCCTTGAAGTTCAAGCCAATGGAATGTGAATGGAAGCAATTCATGCCATTCTAGTCCGACCCATTAAAAGGTCCCCCTCACCCAATCCCCACGCTCTTTCTTCTTCCACTGGTGTGATGCAGATGCCGGAGGGTCCTGGAAGCCAAATGTGGAATACGGCAGAGATAAAAGAATGAAGGAAGCTGGGTTACTGAGGCTGTGTTTGAAAAAGAGCCTCCCATTAATCAGGAACACCTTTTTTGAACTTAACATAAGTAAGAATGAATTTTTTATAAGTCATTGAGACTTGAGATTTTACCTGCTACTATCACCAATGTTACCCACATTAAAACAGTAAAAGCAATTAAAACTATCTGGAATGAAAACCCATATTTAGTTATAACCTCCAATCTTCAGGTTCCTCCCTTATATAATAGGGATAGTAACAGTACTATCTCAGTGGTTGCTGTGGGCGTTATGTGAGATAATGCTGGTGAAGTGCTTGGCAATGAACGGTGTGCCCAACATTTAGGATCTGCTCAGCAAATACACAGCAGGACTAATATGATCAAGACATTGCACCTCCCTGGAGCCAGATCTGCCTCTAGAACCACTTTGTAAACTCTTTACAGTGACTTTATCTATGCCATTTCCTTGGCTGAGTGGTCTTTTATATCATAACCCTGGCACATTCTTTCTAATTATCTTTCCCTTACCTACACCTACATGTTCTTCTCTGTGATTTTTTCCCCAGGTTAGTACAATCCTATATAGAAAAATGAAAACGTTTTTTATTGATTACTATGGGTGTAATCCATTTATTTCAGATTAAGTATACTTTTCCTTCATTGTCATCATCATAAAGCTCATGCTACCAAATATAATGATATATAGTCATCCCTCAGTATTCGTGGGAGATTGGTTCCAGGACCCTCATGGATACCAAAATGCAGGGATGCTCAAGTGCCTTATATATAATGGCATAGTATTTCCATATAACAAATGTGCATACTACAGTATACTTTAAATCATCTCTAGATGACTTATAATACCTAATCCAATGTAAGTGCTATGTAAATAGTTGCTGGCACATGGCAAATTCAACTTTTGCTTTTTGGAATTTTCTAGAAATTTCTGAATATTTTCTATCTGTAGTTGGTTGAATATCCAGATTTGGAACCCACAGATATGGAGGGCCAACTGTATTACCTTGGAGATAAGATTTGACTGCTTGGCTAAAATTTTCAAGTGACTTTACTCCAACTTCTGAAATAACATTTAAGGTCTGAGACAGTCTTCTAGAGCAGTGCATCACAAACTTTTATTTGTAGACAAATCACCTGGATATCTTGTTAGGATACAGAATCTGATTCAGTGGAGCTGGGGTGGAGACAGAGATTTTGCAGAATCAACGAGCTTGGAGTAGCAAGGCTCTAGAGGTTTATAAAAATATTCGTCAACCACCAATTTGTTTGCATTTCATTTAATTCATGCCAGGTGATAAACTTATTCTTTGCAAAAGCCGGATAAAGAGGAAACTAAGCCATTCAATAAAGAAGAAGAGAAATTAATAGGTCTTTTAGGGCCAGAATAAGAAAAGTCAATGCAGAAAGTAAAACTCCATTTTCAAAAGATTTAGAGAAACAATCTCAGAGTCTTTTAATGTATTATATAAGGAAATAGAGAAATACATGAAGAATGAGAAGGGTAAGAGAAAATGTTGTCTTTTATTAGCAGTAGTTCTCAAATTCTCAAATTTAGCACACATCAGAATCGCCTCAAGGCTGGTTAAAACATGGACTGATTATTCTGTGGTCAGGACTACCTGATAATTTGCATTTCTAACAAGTGCCCAGGTAACGCTGATGCTGCTGGTCAGGGGACCACGCATTGAGAACCTCTGGATGAAAGGATGGGAAAAATCGTTGGCAAATGTCCAGAAAGTCAGGCTATTCTATTTCAGTCTATACACAGGGAAACCTGGGAATAGAAGAAAGGAAAATGAAGCAAAATAAGAGAAACAGTTAAAATCCATTCCAGGCCCTGAGAACTTGAACTACAAACACTTAAGAACACACCCAGAGTAATTTCAGGATCATCAGCTATCATTTTAACGATTTTTTTGAAGGGTAAACAATTTGACCGAAACAGGAATGGAACAATTCAAATTCTTCTTCTAAAGGGAGAAAGAAATGACCCTGAAAAAGCATGGACTTCTAACTTCTCTACATAGGAAGTTAGGGGAAAAGACAGAGGAAATAATCACAAAATCTATTGTCAAGCTCCTTGAAAAGAAGAGGGCAATGAGTAATAACAAGGATTGCTTTCCAAAAAAAACGTTCTTTCACATGGTTCTGGATTTGGAAAGGATCTTAGAATCACATGGCCCCAGCAGCTTATTTTAAAGCTAAGAAAACTGATGTACAAAGACATTGTTTTGCACCCAAGGTCATGCAGCAGATAGAGATGAGCGTCTCAGTCTCCTGGGTCATTCCTGAAGAGCTGCAGGTTCTGCTGCTTTTAACTGGAGGCTCAGCTATACCTAGTCCTTGCGCTGGTCTGATGAGGGAAGGCAGCATATTGGGTGCCCCAGTGTACATGGTGGCCAAGTTCAACCCATGTGCAGCATCCTAGGTCCTATTCCCAAGCACTGTCCTGTATGTCACATGGCCACTCAGACTCTTCCAGTCAGGTGGGACAGGGGTGGCAGAGAGGCAGCTATCTGGCTGTCCTGGAGAAGCCCTGTATCTAACTGCCTTATGACAAGACTGCTCATTCCCTGTGTAAAATGGACTCATCAATACCTTGGGGAAGAATAAAGTGAATGGTCATCCATCCAGCACTAGTAAGTGCCTACAACACACAAGGAAGCATTGCTCCAGACACCTGGGAACATCAAAGGAGAAAAGGTTTCCTTATCCCCAAGTGCTTACTGGGTCCACAGCTGTATCATCAAAGGCCCATCATCTCCACACTCACAGAACAGAGCACTTAGTACCATCTTTGGCACAAAGTGCGCAACGTGAGGGGGATTAGAACCCTTCGAGTCCGATACCTTCAGGTTACAGCACCCGCAGGTGAGGCTTGGTGCACCAGATCATCACTCTTTGGGGAAGAGCTTGGACTAAACTCTGATATCCTGGCTCCTGATTCAGAGTTCTTTCTACTTCACCGCACTGCTGTCAAGACAGATCTTTTTTGTTTTTTGTTTTTTTTTACACAAAAATAAATAAGTTCTTTATTCTACATTGATAATATTTATCAAGATTCCTGTTTATCTGGAAATAAAAATGTTGAAGCAAGACATAAAATCTAGGACTCACAAAGTAAATAGCCCTAGGATTTTTGTATCCTATTTTCTACTTTATATAGATATAGGAGATAAAACACTATATGCCGTAATATATGGCAACTCCAGCAAAAAAGAAGAGGTCATGTTTAAGTGAAGCTACAACCACAATTTCCTAGGTGGTACCTAAGAGAAGACAGATCTTCTTGATGTTAATTAAAGGCCTTCCTATTATTGTCAAACTGAGGGAAGGAGAAAAGGCTGTGGCATATGTGTTTAAGTCACTCCGTTCTGTGACTAAAAGGGATTCCCCAGAGCAAGCTCGACTTCTCAACCTCAGCTGCACGTTACACTCACCCGGCGAGCGATGCCTGGTATCCACCCCAGAGACTTGTTCCCAGTAGTCTGGTGCAGTCCAAGCACCGGGGGCTTCAAAAGATGCCAGATGATTCCAATGTATGGACAAAGTTGAGAGAATCAGTAGTCTGGTGCAGTCCAAGCACCGGGGGCTTCAAAAGATGCCAGATGATTCCAACGTATGGACAAAGTTGAGAGAATCAGTAGTCTGGTGCAGTCCAAGCACCGGGGGCTTCAAAAGATGCCAGATGATTTCAACGTATGGACAAAGTTGAGAGAATCAGTAGTCTGGTGCAGTCCAAGCACCGGGGGCTTCAAAAGATGCCAGATGATTCCAATGTATGGACAAAGTTGAGAGAATCAGTAGTCTGGTGCAGTCCAAGCACCGGGGGCTTCAAAAGATGCCAGGTGATTCCAATGTATGGGCAAAGTTGAGAGAATCAGTAGTCTGGTGCAGTCCAAGCACCGGGGGCTTCAAAAGATGCCAGGTGATTCCAACGTATGGACAAAGTTGAGAGAATCATTGCTCTATAGGAATTACCCTGAGTCCATTTTGATCTAATAGAGGCAGAGAGCTTCAGAGATGCTGGCGGTGTGGCTTCTTATGAAGAGAGCACACATCCCTATAAAGGAATGAAATCCAGAATCTCCTGGTTCCACCCGTGAAGGGAATTTCCAGGCAAGGGGAAAGGCTGAGGGTCCTCCCTGCCCTTCGCCCAAGTTTCAGCTTTCCTCGGGAGTCTCTTCTACTACCATCACCACCACCACCGTCGCCATCACCACTGCATGTTCACATCAGCCGTGGCCCAGAGGCCTTTCCTTGGCTCCTGTTGTGCAGTTGATTAAGGCTCTAACATCAGTCATATTGCAGAGAACAAGAGGAGAGAAGCAGAGCCAGAGCATGGGATAGACATATTCTGCCTTCCCAAGTACGACATCTGGAGTCTACCTGAGCCACCTCGCTCCCTGACATATTGCCATTCCAGTCATGAGTCCAGGAAAGGGGTCCCTTCCAGGGAAGCCCCCTCTCAACCCCCCTTTAACGTTTTGCCTCTTTTTTCCAGTTGAGATCCGGCTCTGCGTGGCTCTCCAGCAGCGCCTTCTGTGACGAGGGGAACATCCTGCACCGCCCTGCCCCATGCAGCAGGCACTAGTCAACACCAGCCACAGGAGCTACTGAGCTACTGCAATCACTGAACTGAATTCTTGTATTAATTTTAATCAGTTTAAATTTAAATTGTCATATGTGGCCAGTGGCCAACGTGTTCGATGGTAATACATGAGGATGCCGTCTAGGACATATTCTATTCTGCAATATTTTACAGCCTCACTCGTGTAGTTCTTAGCTCTGAAATGAAAAAAAAAATAGTGCCCTTTTGTGGAGTTGCTTCAGAAAGGACAGTGAAACACTGTCCATGACCTCAACACGAGCTAGAAGCCTCTGCCATCTGGCCAAGCCACAACCCAGGTAAAAGTTAAACGCATCCTTGGCAAAAACCTCTGACAAACCAACACTTTATTTGAACTGGGGAAAAAGTCAAGTCGAAATGTTGCAATAACCACCTTTTTTCAACAGTTTCCAGCACTTCCTGATTTCTTTGGTATCAAATGACTCTGCCTGTCACATTCCTGTTACATTAGCACTTCCTGGTTCCATAAATACTGGAAATAGACATTCGGGATCCCCAAACCAAACAAAGCAAAACACCAAGGTTTTTGTTTTTAGTAACTTAACCTTTTGAACCTCCTTGTTGTTCATTCCAGTGGGTAACAAGGGCTGGACTTAGATCCTCAGATAATCTGAAAGACAAGGAAGCAGTATTTAACTCAGAGTTAGAAAGTAAACGATTAGTTAAGATCTGCAATTAACATCTGAGCTCATTAAACCCTTAACAGTTGCCTTGGCCGGAACTGACTTGCCCCCTACCCGTCTTCCCTCCCTCCGGCTGGCCCCTCCGGCTCTGCACTTGTGGTTAAGAGCTGACCTCTGGACTCAGACCGCCTGGAGTTGAAGACTCACCTGAGTAGCTGGGTGACCTTGGGCCAGCTACTTAATCCCCTGGCTGCATTTTCCTCACATGCTAAGCCAGGATGATAATAATCTCATTCACAGAGTTAAGAAATAGATGAGTTCATGCTATAAAACACTTAGAAAAATGCCTAGTACATACTCATTTCTTAATTCACTTAAGCCATCGCAACTAGTGACATTAAATTTTTACTCTGCAGCCCACTGGTTATGTAACCTTCGTCTATCTGCTTCCCTTCTAGGAACTTCGGTTTGCCTCCATTGAAAAAGGACAATACACTCATGCTCAGAGGGCTGTCGTGAAGAGCGGAGGAGAGGGCACTCATGGAAGTGGCATTAGACACAGAAAGCAGGTGGACGTTCCCAAAAGTTCAAGGGCAATGGCAGCTGGGCTCCCCCAGAGCCTCAGGAGGGCCCAGGTCCACATGCTGGACCTCAGCTTCGCAGACTTGAAATCTGATGGGCAGCACAAGATGCAGACCCATCCCGCCGGGGGGAGAGGGAACTGACCACAGCCATGCCGTGGTACACTCCAGACAAAGGGGCTTCCTGGGCACAGGCGGTGACTCCACATGTGTCCCTGTCTGCAACACGCTAAGGATCCAAGCCGGGGTCAGACTGGTCCCTTCCTCTGGCCTGAGCACTCTCTCCCATTCGGTGTTGAAATAAGCATCACCGAACTCTTGCCTCCAAGACCCACCCACACGGATTGCTGACAAGCATGTTGCTTCATAGATGCACACATGCTCACTGGTTATTTCCTCGTCCTGCGGACCAGGAAGTCATCTGGTCCCTTTTTACTCGTCTCCATGCTCATCCTTTAGACGTCAATGTCATCGTTTGATGCTCACAGGGTAACCTTTTTTCCTCCCGGTTCTCAGGGACTGCTTCCCAAGTGCCTGTAAGAAAAGGCTAAACAAATATGTGATTGCTTTTATGCAGCTAGTGATTTAAGGTGATTTCAGTTACCTCCTGAAAGAGTCTGAGGCCATTTTTGTCCCTCGGGGGTGTTTATTTGTTTTCTTTGGGTGACGGATGCCTTCTCTTTGATCCTCCAGACCCACACTCTGTCTTCTCCACCCTCCTTCCTGCCCCAGAAGGCTGATGGATATGGATTCCGTCAATGGACTCCCCGACTCCAGACTTGGCGGAAGGCAGGGAGGGAGGAGAGGAGCTCAGGTTATTTACTGCCCTCAGCCCCGTTTCTGAGATATTGCGATGGCCTATTTGCATTGCTCAAGCCAACGTCCCTGCCCCTCTCCGGAAGGTCTCCGCTATTAGTGGCTTAAGAATTCCAGACATCACTCCCTCCCGTCGTCTCCCCAGCCTTAGTCATGGTGGCTTCTCTGCTGCTATTAACCCCAGGTTACTGCAATATTCCTTTGTGCTTCCCTACATTTTCATAAAGAGTCCCTTTGTGAACCAGCCTTTGAAATTTCCTAATTCAAGTGAGCCATCTGTTCCTTGTTGATATCCTGAATGATGCGCTTTGTTTCGGGTCTTAGTGTTCGCAATTTTCCACGTCGATGTATGGAATGTTAACGTTTTAAGGGGTGAGTGAGCGACCTCATGGCAGAAATACTTCAGTGGCGTGGGAGGCAGGGACTCTGGGCTCCCTGGCTCAGACCCCAATGGCATCATCCACCACCCCAAATCCCTACCCACAGCCCCGTGCCCCGAGCCACAGCTGCAGGGATGCAGGAAACGTCTCATGAGCGTGCACGGCCCCTCTGACATCCAAGAAAGAACAGGCAGGGACACGAACAGCAACATAGGAGAATTCACATTTAGTGTATTTTTATTAATTACAGACACAAAATTTTTAGAGCTAGAAAGTTCATTATAGACCCCAACCCTTCATTTCCCTTGTAAGGAAACAAGCCCAGTTCTACCAAGTCATCGGAGATAAGATGTCTCACAGAACCTGGTCAGGGACTCAGCTTCTTCATTTCCAGTTTGGTGACTTCTAGAAGAAGACAGCTACTCCTTAAAATTGAAGGAGCCAGACTTCCATCAGAGGTTTTTAAACATTTGAAGACATTTCATTTGCTTAATGCAGAAGTTGTACCAACTTGCTTCCGATTTAGAGTTCCATTAAAACTCTTCAAAAAAAAAGCACGGGAATTAAAAGAATTTTTCAGATACATCTATTATATTTGCACATATGTGCGTGAAGGCATGTATACCCATATGTGTGTATGTGCCTATGTGCTGTGTGTGTGTATGTTTCCTTCTTAGCCTGATCTTGGCTCTCATTAGTTTAGCTTGCTGTAGCCCTAGGCAGTGCCTCTCTTCATGGCTGGTTTAGCATTCACACTTGGGAATTGTGACAGGCTCTTTCAAACCATGAGGAGAGAGCTGGATATTCGATAGAAAAATAACCCATCAAATCACATTTTCTTGATGTGAGTTAACTTACAAAGAATTAAGAAGAGTCATTTCTTAAACTTGCTATCTGAGTGTAAAAAGGGACTTAAGGCAATGCCAGAATATTGAAATTCAGGCAAAATAAGGGGGATTGGGTTCACCAAAGGCTTGTCATATGTACTTTGACTTTTTATTCAAATTCTATATGGGGGGACTTTTTGAAATTTGAAGTTTCATTTTGTCACTTGAGAATGTCAAAAGCAAACATTTTCCCTTTTGGTATAATTTTCTTATTTGGACAAAATCAAGTTTAAAAGGCCAGGTGGCATCTACAAAGCAATATTGTACTTCAAAACCCAGGAGTTAAACCCGAACTCTGCCACCTGGGGGCCCAAACCCAGGAGTCAAGGAGTGAGATTTCCTTCTGGGCTGTCTCTTGTCTCTGGTGAGCTGGAAGACAGCACCAGCACGGAGAAGAAAGTTGCCTCTTGGTTCTGCGACAGAAAAAGTGGCTCTTAAGAAAAAAAAGCCAGGAGGGGATTCAATGGAAGTGTCTGGAGGCTCCCGGGGCAGAGGGTTGCTGAAGGAGAGACTTGGAGGATGGGAACTAGGGCAGCTCGGGAAATCCACGACCCAGGAAGCACCGGAAGTACCTCTCGGCAGAAACAGTCTATCTAGGAAGCTGCTGCTGCCCCTGGCCACCCTCTCTCTACCGCGAAAGTTCCCATCCACATTTGTCATGTGACACTAGCATTATTTCAGCATCCCTGGCAGGGAATTCTAACCAACCAGACCAAGGCCACACATGCACTTAAAGCTTGGCCTTCGGGGACAGGGAAAGGGATGGTCTGCCACCTTATCTCTGCTTTCTGTAGAGGGCACCATCTCCCACTCAAAGTGCAGGCAATGGGGGACTTCCTTGGGCTAGGAAGGGTGGGCAGGTGCTGAGCAGCCGAAACACTTAAAGATGGAAATGGAAACAACCAACCACTCTACTTCCTAAGGGCCCAGCGCTAGGTTCTGCGTTTCCCACCCAAGGCACATGGTCAAGGAGGCCTTGTGATAGCGTTTTCTTTGGTCTCAGATGAGAATTGCCAATCCTCTAACATGCAAAGTGAGAAAAGGCGTCTGAGTGGATTTCCAACCTGAGTGGGAGGCAGTGGGAGCACTGGGGCTTTGAAGCAAGAGAAAAGAGCTCAACCAGGTCACCTCACCTAGTGGACCCTCCTCAGTTCCTTCCTCTGCGAATGGAGCTGGCAAACATCGGGCTGGTGCGGGAACTAAATGAGGTAATGCCCAACTGTCCTTGGTCCAGATTTAGCCTCCATCCCTGTAGCTCTTTCCATCAACGTGAGTCTTTGCAGTGGAGTTTACACCGCGTTCTGGAGTCCCTGAAGCAGGCTTTCACTGGATCACAGGACACCTTTCTAGACTTGATAGTTAAAAATGTCTGAGACTTCACCATGTGTAAACAAGGCCACTGACATCACCTACCTTAGGAGAAGCAGCTTATCTCCTGCTCACTTGCTCCGCCCCTGTGCAACCCAAATCATAACCACACAGAATACCTGGGTCTCACTTCCTTACAGGAACTACCCCCAGAATGGGTCCCCACCCTCTAGCATATTTTGGATAGATTTGGCTGAACTTATTTGAAACCAAAATTTTAAAGGTTATCAGTTGATATAACAGAATATTTTTACTGATCTCTCAGTTCTAGAAAACTTCTTACCTTTGGGTTGGACGTTAACATTGGATTGAGGTTTGGGGAGGACCACTGAAGGATGGCTAGATTGTTCTCCGATACCACTGATATGCGCAGAAGGGAAAGTGCAAGCATCTAGGGGCATGAGATGTGTAAGGGTGATTCCAGAGAAGGTGCCCAGTGAGCTAGTGAGTGAAGGGCAGAGGCCACTAAAAGCCAAGACAAAGCTTTCTAACAATACCCTGGGCTTTTATCAATGATTCCAAGATGATTTCCAGAAGCTTCTTCCTGTTGATAAATGCTGGCGTCTTAGCTCATGTAAAGAAAATGAAAACTGACCTTGATGTGCTTTTTTTTTTCCAACTTCCCTCCCAGAGCAGCACCTGCTGGGTTGGTGTCTCGGGGCCTGGGTGTCAGTGGGTAGACATCGAGGCTGAGCCAGAGACAGCCTCCAGGAGAAAGCTGTGCCCGAGAGCCTGCAAACGGTCCAGAAGAGGCATCAGTCTGAAGCAGCTATTAAAGACATGTACAGGTGTGAAGCTGCAGGACTCAAAGCAGGAGTGCAAGGGGTTGTCATGGGGACGGGGCAGCATCTGGAGGGAACACCTGAGTCACTGGAGCACGACAACCGGGAGGTTTTATGGGAGCCTAGAGGGGCTGCTGGGACGCCTTGCTGCCCCAGAGACGGAGGGCCTCGCTTTGGAAAGCAGTTTTTCTTTGCCTGACAACTTGTATTTGGAAATCGACCTACTTAGAAAGACAAATTAAAAGAAACTAAAGCACAAAGGAAAGTCTAAGGCTTTCTCATAAAATTGGTTTGTAAATGTCCGGATGGCATCTGGAAGGTAAGAGCAGCATGGAGGCGGGTAGAGGAGCGCACGCTGGGGGTGCCCAAGTCTGTGCTCTTCAGCTCAGCCTCATGGACGCTTCCGTGATCTTCTCCCCTCGGGGCAGGACAGGCCTGCCTGAGGTGCAGTGGCCTAGGAATGTTAGAAGAGTTAACCTGGTTTGTAACCCTTAAACGTCCAGGGGTCCTTCAGTGGCAAGAGGCGTATATGCCTGTGGGTTTTCATCAAATGGACTTTCCCACCACCATGCACCACAAGGAGAGTCACTGTGGCCACGAGCCACTCACTGAGGAAGGGGCCTTACCCTGCAGGGGCTTTGGGGCATAAAAATGGATGAAAGTGCAGCCTTTGTTGGTTCCATTCCTGCCTTTGTGATTCCTTTACCTTTATCTACCCTCCAGTCACATCCCCCAGTGGAACATTTGGACATCTGCTGACGCCGAGACCGTGGTGCGTTTTACACACATAAACATGGATATACTAGGGCATCTAGCCCTTAGCGCTGACCACAGCTTGCCATCTTCTGTTTTTCAACTTTCCATTTTTATTTATATTTATTATGCAGCCACCATCTTATTTCACTGACAACATAGATTTAAAAGGTCCTATTGGCTTGAGATTTTTTTCCCCTCCAAGATTATTCATTTGGGGAGAGGACAAACAACAGGAGATCCCGTCAACTGGAGCTCCCCAAAGGACAAGATCTCGATATGTTAAAACAGCGCTAGGTGCCTGCCCAGCCCCACTCTCAGGATGATGGTTCTGGTTTTGAAAGCTGACCAGCTGGGTCCATGTCTTATCTCCACCATGGACTGGCTGTGAGAACTTCTTCCACAAGCTACTAGACCTCTCTTAGCCTCAGTTTCCTCCTTTACCCAGTGGGGATAATGAGAGTGTCTAGCTGAGACTGTTGGGAAGATTAAAGGTGTTTGTAAACACTCAGAATGGAGTGTGGTACAGAGTAAACACTGGCCCTGGGGATTGGTGATGATGGTGATTTTACTCCACGTTGGTGTGAGAACTTTCTTGGGTTCCAGGAGCTGAGTTACAATCCCAAACAGGTGTGGAATAAACGGAACATTTCCCCTACCACTGGGAAGGCCCTCGTGGTGAGGCATATTTAGCTTGAAAACTTGCCCTGCCCCTGCACCAGTGCATGCCAGAGACCTTAAAACCAATACTGACAGTTCTTAGGGCTCTGCAAGTGACTGTTAAACAACCCTCTCCACTTCCCAGGGTCATTGTCAAGTATCAAAGCCTCCTCCTCACTTACATGCTGACGATTTTCCTTGAGATGTTGAGCCCCCTCTCTGAATAGACCAGCAAGTAATCACCAAGGATTTGGAATCCGTGTTTATTAATGTACCTTTATCTTCCATTCAGACTGTTTTTAATCTTCTAAATCAGTAACCAACCAAGGTGATTGCTGCTGATTTTAAATACTTCATGTTGTTTTTAATGGGTTTTACAGAGCTGGGGTCTTATGAGCATACATGTAATAAAAATACATCCTCCTCTCTTTTTTTTTTTTCTTAAACACATTTTCCTCATACGATTTGGCAAAAAGACAGATACTTATAGAGTTAAGTTCTTTTGCTGTTTATATTTCTCCTGGCAGAGCTCCAAAGAGCATTTAGCAGTGTATTAATCAGCCAGAATGTAAGCTCAACAGCCCACTGCATTTTCCTACCACACCTGAGAACTCCGGCTGAATACTCAGCACTCTGGTTGAGCCAAAAATGTCTTTTCAGTGTATATTGAATTCATGGATTGCCTATTCTCACCTTTCCCTTCCAGGTGAAGGCAGAGGTTGCTAGTGGGACCTCCTAGCCCTGGGATCATGGCAGATAGGAACCATTTGCCCCTCTAGACCTCAGGGGGAAAAATGGTGAGCTCTCTCTTACTCATATTACACCTTAGAAATGTCCAACAGGATTGCCAATAAGGGTGTAAGATGAACATAGCCATGAACATGGGACAGTGTAATTAGTTCTCCTCTCCTTGGCGATGGATTTGAACAGGGGTGGCAGGGGCAAGCTAGACTTGAATGAAACTCAGCTGCTAAGTTTTTTTTTAAGTAAAAATGGAATAAAAGGATGAAATGGATTTTGGATATTTTTGTACAAGAAAATCCAAAAAGTCAGTTTATCTTCCTTTATTAGATTTGCACAGATCTAGGAAATATCATACATTTCCAGTAATCTAGCAGCTTTTCTCTAGAAATCTGTGCTTCTAGGTCTTCCGAGGCAAGAGTTGCTTCTTGCCTTGTCTGTTCTTCTTGGAGACTTTATATAATAAGCTAAACATGTGAGTTGCCAGCTCTCAATTACACAAGAGAAAGGAACGCTGATCTCAGAGGCGCTGAGCACTGAAGTAATTGCCTCAAGGAGTATGAAGTCAACAGTGTGCCCGGCACTGGCAGGAATAATCTAGAACGAATAGCCACCTTTTAACAGTCTTGCTAAATCAGCAAAATTAAATCCCTGGACATGAGCATTTTTTTAATTGGCCTTATTGCCTCTAGTTGTGAATTGTGTGTGTGCGTGTGTGTGTGTGTGTGTGTGTGTGTGTGCATGCACGCGTATTTGCACGCAAAGCTATGAAGCTATGCCATGAAAACCGAGTTTGGTTTACAAACTGCCCCAAAACAAACTTCTGAGCATAATATTTCCATAAAGGTCTGTCTTGCAAACAAGGAAGGCTCCTATATTTGTATATTTTCTCTAACTTTGTTTTATTCTTGGAAATCTGAGGAGTTGATTCCCTGGAGCCTGTTTATAACGATGCTTCGGGTTCAGCTGTGTGTCCCCTTTGGCTTTCTTCCTGAAGCGGAGAAGCATTTGCACAGAGCACACCAGGTGTTACTTTCATATCCTTAGACATACTAGAATACATTAACGCAAACACTAAATCAAAACATAGCAAAATTAATGATCATCGCCGGGGTATCTAGACCAAACTCCTTATTACTGCACAGGATCTGTGTGCATTGCGTCTCTGTTCTCATTTGATACTGAGATTGGACAATTTGATACTGATACTAATCAGTATTTTTAACTGTTAGTTGATGCTCACATAAATTATAGACCAGAATTCATCTCTTTTAGTCAGCATCATGTCATCCATTTCCTTTGGCTTGTTAGGTAATGACATATCCAAAGACCGAGTTCTTGGGGTTTCATTTTGCTGGCCTGGACCCAAAGAAAACTCACTCCTCTGGCTTGAGCCCCAATTTCATGCCTGAGAGCTAAAGCACATGACAACTGTTCATCATTCCCATTTCTTTCTTTTATTTTTTTCCCCTACTATCTGGAAACCAAGTCAACAAAGGAAACTGGTAAAACTCTTTTGTAAAACGTTAAAGAAACTGAAGTGTGTGGGTGTAGCTTTCCTAAAGATGCCAAGGGCACAGAGTTACTGGACATTCCACAGACCTTTTCAATTGTATCCACACCAGGCAGCTGTATATGTCCCCAGTCCTTTCCGAGATAAACTCCATCCCATGCAGCTCAAGCAAAAAATAATTACCTGTCACCTCTTCTATTAGCTGTACATTCTTCTATTACGCTCTAATACAAATATTTCTATATAAAATATAATCTTTCTGATTATACTTTCTGAGTTCAGCCATGGTAACCCAGCAAAGGGAATGTATAATTTTCTCAAAACCTATGGGTTTGGAAAACAAAGTTGCTGTAAGCTACCTCAATTTATCCAGCTTACAAAAACTGCAGAAGTGAACATAATCGGTTGCCATGAAGAGAGGAATGCAAACAAATAAATCTCATTCGAATTTCTCAGTAACTGGGTGTTTCCCCTTCCCCACAAAGGAGTGACCAGTTTTCCTCTTACAGTGGCAATGGAGGAGTGAGAAAGATCCTGTCAATCCGCTGGAAAAAATACTGGGGAAGGATTTGATCCGCAGGATCCTTGGGGGACCACCTTTCTGGACTCCAGGTACATCTCTCTATGATAAACCCGAATTACATTCCTGAGAAAGTTCCTGAAAGGCCAGGACGTGTACTGAATGATAGGTGACCAAAGGAGAGAGGGAATTCCCCAAAAGAAAGCAGAAAATGATTTATTCATCAACAGGGGAGTTAGATATTGCTAAAATTATTGAGTCAAAACTTTGCCCTTTCATTCACAAAGGAAGTTGGGGAGAGCTATCAGAAGCAGATGATAATTTCCCAGATGGGGATGGAGGAAACCCTACGTAAAAGAATAAGGAATGTTCTGGTCTCACAATGAGTCAAGGACTTAGAATCCTTAGGAGATTGTGCAATTTCATGGCCCCATAAGTCTGCCTCTAAATTCTGAAATAAAGAGAGTATGAAGTGAAAAGAATTAACCTATCTAAGCTTTAATTAGTAACTGTAAACTTGAGTAAATATTTTAAGAGTCTGAATGAGGACAAAAGATGAGAGAGTGACAGTGCGGGGGATTATTTTGGGGTCCTTCAGTGGTGCTTCTCTGTACCTGCTGCCTCAAGCTCCCCAGTTCTCTCTCTGTTCCGTATCTACTCCTAGGCACTCACCGGCAAAGGAGTTAATGTCTGGTTCATTTTCTCAGTTCCCAGGATCCTAACAAAGAGAAGATACCTACAGCAAACCTGTTCGCCTCAGAAATTGCTGCAGGTGTTTCTTCCTACTCTTTTGTTTCACTTTGATTTACTTCAATTCGAACCAAAAAGTGACTGGTCTGCACTTAGTGTGTGCTAAGCCCTGGACACGGGTGACAAAGATGGGCAGGACCAAGTCCTGACCACGAGGTGCTCAGAAGGTAGTGCGGCGGTGGGAGGGGGCGAGAAAGCAGCCAATGACCGGGTGATGGGTGTGATGTGGTGCTGAGGAGGAGGAAGAGCAGAGGAAAGGGCGACTCTAACGCTGCACCAGGGGATCCAGGAAGGCTTCCCAGGGTACATCAGAGACGTGTCTCAAAAAGGGAGGTGAAGTGTGCAGGGAGGGCAAGGTGGAGAGGGAGTCCAGAGAGTGTGGGGAAGGGCGCTGAGGAGGTACCAGGAATGCGCCATGCTTTAGAAGCTACAGGGAGTTTGATGTGGGTAGGTTTTTTTCTATGGGAGATGAGAGGGAGAGAAGAGGCTGGAGAGGAGGGCAGAGTCCAGAGGGAGCCGGGCCTCACATGACAGACCAAGGAGCTCGCACGTATCTGTAGAGGATGAGGTGCCACTAAAGGACTGTAAGCAGAGAAGTGACACCATCAGCTCTGGGTACCGGCGTAGGGCATAGGCTGGAAGAAGGCAAAACTAGAAAGTCTGGGAGACGTGAGGTCCCTGCAGTACTCCAGGTGAGGCAGTAGATCATCCAACTGACCGATCACCAAAGGTCCTTCTGTTGACCAGAACAGATTGAAGCAAACGCTCTGCCTTATATCAGGTCCTGCTTTCCTTCTTGGGACAGTGCTGTGGTCCTCTAAACTCATGCAGGTTATGCAGGCAGGTAAGGAACACCTGAGAATATGGAAAGAGAATAAAAATGGGCTGCTTCTCTGGGCTGCAAATGGTCCCAAAGGCACCTGATGGAATACATCCCCATTAATGGTACCTGTCACATAGTTCCACGAGTGGCAGCTCTGGAAGTGACCAGGGGTCTCAGCAGCCCTCCGCCACAGACTGGCGCTCAAGTCCACATTCTGCCTCAGCACCAGCCAGAGCAAAAGCTCACCTTTCGGGGCCACCTTAGTTAAGTGCAGTATTTTGAGCACTGGCCAGTTTAAATCTATAATTCAACTAAAGAGTGACAATAAAAAGGTTTTCAAAATTTTCTCTTAATGTGATTTTTCCAGGGTTCAGAATTTCCTCATCCATCAACCTCACCACCAAAGTCAAGACTTAAAACAACATAAAAAACATTCCATTTACCTGAGTGCTTTAATAATGTTATTTTTTTTTTTTCCTACCAGAATTTGCTGTCACTACTGGTCAACATTTAGAGCTTTAGTTCACCAATATGACATGACTTAAGGAAGGTTTCGTCAGTCAGTAAGTTAACAAATATTTATGGTATGTCTCCTGGATCAGGATGCTTTCAGTTGTGGAAGATGAAGACCCAATTAAAAGTGGCTTGAACAACCACAGACATGCATTATCTCTCATAAGAAGTTGGCAGATAGGTTGGTTCCAAGGTTGGTTAATCAGTAGTAGCTCAACAGTGTTGTTAAGTCCCCAGAATCTTTCTTCTTCCCACTCTGCCATCAATGGATCTTAGCTTGTGGTCTTGAGTTGACTCCCCTCATGATGCCAAGATGGCTGCCACAAATCCAGGCATCACATTGCCCTTTTCTAGGGGCAAGGACAAGAGTCACAAAAGCATAGAACATGCCCATTCCTAAACCAACCACTAGCAACAAGAATATGAAAACCTAGGATTGACTTAAAATGATTACAGCACATCCTCTGGGCCAGGTTGAGGGCTAGCCTTTTCTGAAGCAGTCAAAATTAGGGCTGTGTCAGCAAGGAAGCAAGGGCAGCAGCTGATAGCTAAGCAGCTGAGAGCTGCTCTGTTATTCTTTTTTTTTTTTATTCATTATGAAAGAGCAATGCCTTTTAAAGCTTTTTTTTTTTAAATTGATGTTTGGCTGTGTTGGGTCTTCGTTTCTGTGCGAGGGCTTTCTCCAGTTGCGGCGAGCGGGGGCCACTCTTCATCACGGTGCGCGGGCCTCTCACTATCGCGGCCTCTCTTGTTGCGGAGCACGGGCTCCAGACACGCAGGCTCAGTAATTGTGGCTCACGGGCCCAGCTGCTCCGCGGCACGTGGGATCTTCCCGGACCAGGGCTCAAACCCGTGTCCCCTGCATTGGCAGGCAGACTCTCAACCACTGCGCCACCAGGGAAGCCCTGCTCTGTTATTCTTAGTACCAGAGATCCATCAGCACACAAGCCCCACAGGATTCTGGCTCTCAGGAAGTTTGTTTTCTAGTTGAGAGATGGGAATGCTGGTGGCCAGCTTAAAAGGAGAGAGGGGCTTAGCTGAAGTAGCTACCAACCTCAAGAAGTAAAGTAACATGATGCACATATCTCTTGTTGGGTGAGTTTTAGTTTCATCAAGTGTATATGAAATATATTAAGTATCAGTACAATAGACTTCACAATTGTGAGAGAGAAACATTTTAGACCTGGGAATGTAATGGGCAAATAGGAATAGGATGGGAACAAATTAATCCCCACTTAATTTCTGAGTATCTAATGCATGCAAAACACTGGGCAGGACTCAGAAAAGGTATAAGATATAAAAACCTTGGCCCTGAGAACATCAACATAGCTGGGTGACAATGGACATGTGATGGGTATGAAATGTAGCAGGAGTTCCGAAGAGGACCAGAGATAACAGGGTTGTCACTGGAATAAATCCCATCAACTTGGTATTTGGAAAATAATATAGGAGGAAAGAATATAAAGGGAGTAATTTTAAAAATTATATAAATTAATGGGTAACTAAGAAGGAAGGTAACAAAATTAAAATTGGAAGGACCAAGTGTAAGAGCATAAACTTGAAAATAATCCCAATGCATGTCATTGACTAATATCTAGAAAAATTAATTATATAAGAACAAGTTCTACACGCATCAAGCAAGATTCATCTCAGCCGTAACTAGTGGATAAATAATACCGATATGATAATAATGGTAGCTAACACTTACATAGCACTTTCCATATACCAGGCCCTGTTCTAAGCACTTTACATATCAGGCTATGTAATCATTACATAAACCCTAAGTGCTACTTTTACCCTTATTTTACAGATGAGGAAAATTCTGGAGTAGGGAGATTAAGTAACTTGCTCAAGCTCACATAAGCCAGTTTCAGAGCTGGATTCAATCCCAGGCAGTTGGATTCCCGAGTCTCTGATTTCAACCACTGCTTTAGCAGGAAGGAAGCAAGCCCTGAAAAAGCCGGATTATCAGAGGGAAAATAAAGCCCATCTGAGCAGTTTCCTTCTCAAGTTGGAGAAGAGCCCCGGTGAATCTGGAGCATAATTCCTTGCAACTCCGGCCACCTACGTAAAAGCTGTTTAGAAAATGAGGTGCTCCCAGGGGTGTCCAGCTTCTGTCAGGGACGTGTGGGCAGGAAGCATCCTACCTGCAGGGGATTTAGGGGGGCTGAGCAGAGAGGTCCAGTGGTCCTACGCCCCCGGGGACACATGCGGAGGGGTCACCCCGGGAGTCTGTAGGTAAGACCATCAGGTCTCAAAGGGTGCTGCCCCCATCCTTCTGATGGGGACTCATAGAATGAAAGCTCAGCAGTCATAGCAGGGACATACAGCATAGAAGCTTCCAGAGCAGCCGACAGCCGGGAGGACACATTGCAGGATGTCCTCAGCTCGCGCCTGATGCTTCGCCCGCCCATGCTTCCCAGTCCAGCCTCCACTGGGTTGCCCCAGGCTTGTCTTTTGGCATCACGGTTGCCAATTCCTGCAGTTTCCATCTTGTCCTCCGTCTCATATAAAGACCCTGCTGGGCTCCTTCATAGCTGCTCTCCAGCTACTCCACACCTGGGAACTGGGCCCCTTGGCCGTCATACAGATGCTGAAAACCACGAAAGAACTGAAATTTTCACCAGCCCCACAGAAGTCCCTCAGCCTCATCCACTTGGAGATGCTCTGCATAGTGAAAAGAATACTGCATCAGGCTGCAGTGGGCCCGGAACACCAACCCTCGGGGCGATCTCAGACAAATTACATAAATTATGTTGCCTGTTTAATACCTCAGTTTCACCAGCTGTAAAAAGGCAATAAAACGCCCGGACACCGACAACAGGTCATAAAGGTATTATGAGAACCGAATGAAACGTGGTGCATGAAAGCCACCTGAGAGGGACGAGTCACAGGACAACAGCACAGGGTTATTGTTTCTCTAGTTCTCTTGCCACAAACCTGGTGTAAGGGAGGGCACACACCTGCCAGGGGCTCAGACCTGCCCTCCCCACCGATCACCACACAGACAGCTAGGCTTGAGGGTACCTCTCAAGATACCACAGAGTAGGGGCTTAAACAACACAAACTTACCTTCTCACAGTTCTGCAGGCTGGGTGTCCAAGGTCAAGGTTCTGTCAGGGTTGGTGTCTGCTGGGGCCTCTCCTCCTGGCTTAGGATGGCTGCCCCTCTTTCCACATGGCTTCCCTCTGTGTGGGAACGAGGACAGAGACCTCTGGCGTCACTTCCTCTCCTTCTGAGGACACCAGTGCTATCGGATCTGCGCCCCACCCTTACGATCTCATGGAGCCTTAATCATCTCCTCAAAGGACCCATCTCCCAAGACAGTCACACTAGGGGTTAGGGCTTCAAATAAGAATTTGAGGGGAGCCCAATTCAGTTCATAACAGACACCCAGAGACAGGAGCGGGCTGGCTGAGTCTTTTTAAGGAGTCTGGCGATCTCTGCCCTGTGCTGTGGGCATTGTCTGTAACAGGGAGTCCTAGCCAAGCCCCTGGGGCTTCTATTTTGGCTGTTTCTAGAACAAGAGGACTGGTGACCCGTCAGTATCCAACAGCATAAATCATTATGCAGGAGGGTGCTGTGCTTTTAAATGAAAGGAGAGGTTTTTTTTTGCTAATGTCGTTGTTTTATTGATTTGGACAGAAGCACCTGAGAACAGGGCAGGGTGACATCTGCCCCAAGCCACACTTCATGGCCGCCTGGAGTCCTCTGCAGGCGAGGGTTAGCGGCAGAGGCTGAGGGAGGGCGTAGAACCCATCACTCCTGGGACTCGGTAGATCTGAAACATGACAGGCTGGAACCTCAGCGCGCCTTCAATCGCGTTCCCAGCCAGCGGAGCTGGATGGATAGGTGCGGGGTGGGGGCTGTTTGGCTGCATCCGTGAGCATCCCAGACCTCAGGGGACAAGCGTCAGGGGAGGGAGGTGAAATGGAGATTGGCTTCACAAGATTGCAGGCAAGAATATTTAAATATCGTATTTACATTACTTTCTGGGTTAGATGCTCACGGTGCTAGATCTCAGGGCCCAGATTGGGGAAAGGGATGAGAAAAAGCTGAGAGGAGCAATTTCTGATGGTGGCCTCATGGGGCCTCACCTCCCCAGTACAGGTAAAGCTCAATCCCGCAGATACTGACAGAGAGAGGTTTGAGGCAGACTCTACTGGTCCCACATGTCCTGGGACAGGACACTCGTGGTGTCTAATCAAAGCACAAGGTACCAAGAGGACCAGCCAATTCAAGGGTTGTAGTGGAATAGAGGAGCCAGGGTCCAAGACTCTCTTCTCCCCTGGAGCAAGGTCAGCAGAGTCAGAAGACCCGCTCTAATCTTGACCTTGTTCATCTGACCAGGGTAGTCAGTACCTGTCATAGCAAGGATTTAGTGCTGTCCCTACACCCTGATAGAGGTCAGGTGTAGGGACCCTTAAACTTTACTAATGCTTTAACCAGGGAGACGGTTTCCTTGGGTCGCTCACTTGCTCATGTGAATGCCGTCTGAACAAAGCCCGTGAACTCACAGCAGGGGCTGAGTGCCAGAAGCAGAGCAGCCCGGTGCCAGGGATGGGGACTCAGGAATAGGCTGTCATAGGCTCGGAAATCTCCCCAGCCATGGCTCTGTCGCCAGAAGAGACAGCCGGAGTGTGCAATGACTTAATCAGAACCCGCTGCTCCAGCCAACAGGGCAGGTGGGAAGATGTTTGGAAGTTGGTCCTGGGAAAAGCCAGAGAGAATAAGCATCCGCCTCTAGTTTGCTGGAGGATCTCGGGCAAGCAGGCAGGCAGGGAGGCTGGACCCTGAATAAAGCTCACAATTTTGAAAGAAAAAACATCTCCATTAAGATCTCCAGCTCGCAATCTCTGAATGAGTTTCTGATTTATTTCAAGAACACGTTTTCCCCCAGCCCTGAAATAAGTGTGAACCGAACTGTGAAAAACAGACCGTGACCATATTGTTGTCACTACCCATTCACAGCAACAATCTTCAGTTTCGAGTTCTCACCCTCTCTTTCTTTTTTGCATGGAAGGATTTGGAGATTTAAAGAAACCTCTAGCCAAGATGACTCAAAAGATTTCCATGTTTGAAATTGTGATCCTTCTCCCATCCTGCAGCTCTGCAGCACATCACCCAAGGGTGCTGCCTGGGACGTGCCTCAGGAGAGGAGACCTTCTTTCCCCTGGGTCTCCGGCGAGGTCCCTCCAACATAACTGAGCTCTCCTCCTCAATGAGGGGCAACTCCCCGGGGAAGTCAGACCTCCAGCACAAACCAAGCCTGTTCTTTTCCATCATGTTCTCAGTGCATCTGAATGCGTTACAAACCACAGAGTCGCAAATTGTATTTGAGTATTTATAACCATAAAATAAATGGAATAATGTAGATCTTGTGAATTTTTTTTTCAGTGACAGATAAGGCAAGGAACAGAAAAGCCCCTGGTGGGGCTAAATGATTAATGCATGATGAATTCATAACCTTCTTGCACTTGATGGCCTTTCTTGAAGGAGTGGGAACAAGTTTCCAGGGTGCGATGCCTAAAGTTTCCACAACTTTCAGGTTTCCTAGCCCTGAGCTCTTTCATAAAATACTGGGGTTCAGAGAAATACATAAAGTTTGAAGAAGAATGCGTATTTTTTTTCCCCCTCTGGGCAACTCATCTTCTCATGGCAGAGGCAACAAAATAGCATCCTTTCACCTGCTTTTAATTTGGTAAAAAGGCAAAAATAATATGCCTAGGTATTTACTTCTAAAATCATGCTAGAAGAATACTTTGAGATGAAAGGGAGCCTTGTGAGTTACTATCTGTCATTGGCTTCGCATGATTAAAGGTAGGGCACCTATGCAACCTGGATAAACCACATCAAAGCCTTCATCAGGCCGACAGGTACGGTGCCTAGCATCTGACCACAGTGATGCGCTGAAGTTAATATGCTTTCATTTGATGAAAGTCTGGACTCCTGACAAAACAGTGATATGGAGACAGCAATGCTGTTTCTCTGTGCTCCCTCCTTTGCATGGACGTCTCTCCTTTGTGAAACTCCGGGTAGCTGGACCACAAATTCCCTCTGCTGTTAGTTTGTTAATGGCTGACATTCGTTGACTTACGTGCTCAGCACTATGCCAACTACTCCAGCCACATTATCTCATGTAATTTCTACACTGAGACTCTGATGGGTTGTACAGGTAAGGAAGGTGTCTAACATCCCACAGCAAGGAAGGGGCACAGCCAGGGTCCCCAGGCTAGACTACCTCCCCGTTTCAACTTCCTACTGTCCACTCAGTGAGAGGGGCCAAAAAACCCAGAGCAGACTGGCCTGTGAGTTCATTCAAGGATATCCTCAAAGGGCCCCTTATCAGCAAGGAGTCGTGGAAAAGTCAGGTTAGCCTGACTGTTGGCTGCTCTCTTTCGGAGCAAAAGCTAAGGAAAAAAATCACCGATTTGTTTCTTTCTGTTCCTAACCCTCAAAGTCTTTGCAAAGCAGTTTAAATGAACCCTAGAGCTCCCCTGCCCCCCTAAAACATTCATAATCCTATACTGGTCCCCTAAGTGTTACAGCAATGAAGATCTTACACTCCAGCGGAGGGGAAGGGGGAAACAGTAAATCCAAGAAGCTTCCAGCCCCACAGTGCAAGGATCTTCTTTGAGAACGCCTGCGGTTCCATGGGCAGGATGTGGAAGCTGGAAGTAATTGTCTGTAAAGTAGACATTAAGGCTGTGAGTGCTACCAACACTCCCATCCGACGTGTGCTAACGGGTCACACGTAGGATGTATGGAACTATTCCACCGGGAGAAATCTGTCCCATCAGCCATGCAAGTGCAGCCCGGAACAGCTCCCCTGAGCAGGCTTTGCGGCAAAAACTACCCCCGCCTCGAAAAGAGAATGTGCTAGAAACTTAGGACCTCTACTATACCTAGACTTAGGAACAGAATAGCCACCAGCCTTCCACAAACAGCTGTGAACTCTGAACCGAGAGAGCAAATTGACATGACATTGCTGCTGAAACCAACATGCTTACTGCAGAGAACTATTGTGCCTAGGACACTCCTTTTAAGCGGTAACAAACTCCATGGCTGCACAATTGGACAGGCCTCATCTGTACCCATCTACGCCATCAAACTTCCTGGTGTTCCTGAAAGTTCGACTAGAGTAAACGGTCCACATCTTAATATCTTTCCATACGTTTTATTCTCTAGAATTGGGACAAGGTGAAGAAACGTTTGCCTAATACAAAATTAAATCGGCAGGTGTCAGAACGCCCCAGTGCTTTCCTCTGCCCAACACTTTGCATGGTGGGAAGACAGAAAGGTACACAAAAAGCATCCAGTACTGCAAGCATGCTGATGTGTCTGAAATCTGGACTTCTTTTTCGTCTTTTATTGCTAACTTTCAGAAGTAATTAGGGCACTCATTTCTAAGCTAATGGCTTCTAATGGTCACTTAATTCTGGACAAACTGCAGAGTAGTATGCTTTTGAAACTAGAATTAATTGTTTAAAAGACATTATTGGGATTAGTCTGGTAAATGTAGAGAGAGGAAAAAAAAGATCTTTTACTGAGACATTAAAAATAATGAAGTCCCCTCCAGTTCCAGACCTCATACGTTTTGTGGGTTTTTTTCTTTCTTTTTCGGAAAGTAATCAGCCAAGAGAATGAGGCAATACCAGAGACCTTTACACCTGTTTATGAAAGTTCAGTGATGTCTCCTATAATTTTATCAAATCAGTCAGACTAAGAAAGGGAACACACAGAGCCAGAGTGGGCTTTGCTGCAATTATTTTTCTCTCCTCTGTCATTTCAAAACATCCATCTAATCACTGCTGTGTTCAGAGTCTCAAAAAAGCCAGTATAAAGCACAAAGGGAATAAGTTTCAGGCTATAGTCTATAGCTACAGGCTACCGAGGGACAAAGGCATGTAAACCGCAAAGAACACAGAGGCAAATGCTATGACCAAAGTGCAGAGAGGATTCAATAAGAGTCCATCAGGTGAGAGAATTTTGAGTGGGAAAAAGCTGGGCAGGTTTCAAAACCTTGACATGTGTGTGGCCCCCAATGGTTGGATAAGGAAAGGAAGGAAATGCCAGGCTCAGGGAGCAGCTGGAGAAAAGACCCCAAAGTAGGAAACTCAGCCTGGAGCTTACGGGTATCTGACTGTCCTGGGGTAAAAGGCAAGAAGGTGGCCACATTGGGGAAACCCCGAATGCTACAGAAAGAGTCAGGATGTTGGTGTATGAACAGCCACGAGCCATGAATGGTTTTTGAGTAGGAAACTACATTAATCAAAGTTGTAAGTTCAAGTTGGTATTTTGAGTTTCTTTCCTCCCCATAGGAAAGATAAGACAGCTATAATTGAAGCATGAAAAGGAAAAAGGAGGAAGAACCATGGGAAAAAAGATGGAAAACAGGACTGGGAAGCTCAATGATACATAGTTCTACTTTGCCATGTTGTTTGGGGCAAACCTATCATTTTCTTTATCTACCTTCTCGTTTCCTGTTTGTTGTTAAGTGCTGACATTCTTCTCTCTTTAACTTCTTGGCAATATTTAAGTATCACTTCAAAACTGCATCACCATACTGGACTTCCATCCTGAGCTTTCATCCCAAATTTTCAAATGCAAGCTTGGCATGTGAAGATAGGTAACGGCACTGATCTTCAAACTCAACAGAGCCGAATTGAGTTTCTCTTCCACCAGATCCCTGACTTATTCTGTATTCCCATCACTTGACATCACCTCCATCCTCCAAATCACCTAGACTGAAACTACAGAAGTTATTTTAGACGATGCTTCCTCTCAACCCATCAACATATAACACCTGGTCAAATCCTGCTACAAAACCTCTCTTAATATCTCTGCATCCACCCCCTTCACTTCATCCCCTTCACTTCATCCCCTTCACTTCATCCCCTCTGCCACGGGCCTGTTTCCAGTCCCCTGGCTTCACTTCAGCCCTGGACCACCAGATTAATCTCCTGATTGGTTTCCTTACCTCCAGTCTCTTCCCTCACTAATCTATCCCTCCATGTGTAGCCAAAAACACAGATCAGAAGGTGCTATGCCCTTCCTCACGAACCTTTGCTGTTTTCTTCCCACTGCTACACAATGAAGTCAACCACCTGAGTGTGGCATCCAGCGTCTGGAAGGATCCACCCAAAACCTCCAACAAACCCTCTGCACTTTCTAGATCCCCTGTTCTCCAGGCCCATACCTTTTCCTCCAGATTTGCCTGCCTGCTGAAATCCTGCTCTGTTTTCAAGTGCTAGCTTGTAGGTTAGCTCTTCCACAAAACCTTTCCGATTTCCCCAGCTCAGCTGAATAAACGGCTATTTCCTCTTTGTGTGCGTGTGCACACGCACACACACACACACACACACACACACACACACACACACACACAGAGTTCCTTGAGTGTCTTATTTCTGTCTGTCATTTATTATTTTCTACGTGTTTTCTCAATTTTAAATTCCTTGCGTACAGAGTCATGTTACATCCATCAATATATTCCCTACGATCTAGCATAATGGTCTGCAGGTAACAGGCTCTCAGAGAATGAATGCAGATTTGATTTATTCTTAAATTTCTTCCCAGGTATTAAAATTTCTAGAATTCTAAGTTTCCTGACCAGGAACCAAATCAGCCGATCAAAAAGGGAAATTGTGTCCTTACTAGTTTGTTGAGTAGTTTGGGCCTTAAGTTTCTAATAGTTAATCAAATATGTCTTGGGTCCTAACTATGCATTCTAATTAATAATTTATTTACTTACTCATTAAACAAATATTTATTAAACATTTACTTTGTTCCTAGGACTCTTCTAGGTGCTACTGATACAGCGATGAATGAGTGAATTGGTTCGATTTCATCTAGTTTACATTCTAATGGGGAAACTGATTTTTTAAACTGGATAGAAATGCATAGGGGAAGGAAGATAAAACAGAGTAATAAGATAGTTACTTGCGTGGTCAGGAAAAGCCTCTCCAAGGAGATGACATTTCATCCTACAAACCCAGGTGCTTGCAGGTAATAGGGGTACATGTTAGGAACTCTAAGGAACACCAGGCTTTTTTTTTTGTCTGTAAGTGAGTTTCTGGATCAGAAGTAACGTTGTACGTTAGACCATGATGACACTTTCCTCTTTAAGATGGAAAGCCTCCCACTGGATTACTACTGGCTGCCCACACCCCCAGCCCAGGGATATAATACATCCGGGTTTCAGGAATGCTTACTGAAGCTAATGAGACTCTTAGGGATGGCAGTATCAGATAAACTTTACCGACAAAATGTCCAAGTTGTTGAAGCTATGCTCTGTCTCACCCCTGCCACCATGGTCACCCATGGAAGAGCCTGAAATATTTGGGCAATGAGGTTAACTAATACCCACAAGGATACTCCTCTCAAAAATCTAACAACCGAGACATATTTCTGTCGTGGAATCCTCTTGGTGAGCATTAGTATGAGACACGAATATCTCATTCTGGACCCATTCCAGTGGGTCCACCTGCACGCTGCCCTCCAAACCTCGTTGCCTCACAAGTCCTGCAACATTTTTCCTTCTGTGTAGCTGACTATAGACCTACCATGAACCAAGCCCTGAGCATAAGCTGGTTTAGATTTCTGATCTCACGTTCTCTCTCCTTTCTGACAGCATGGCTCTCAGATATTCTATTCAGTTATTTGTGCTGGAAAAAAATGTCCTTTCTCCACTCCCCTGAGGACCACCTGTGATAAATGCAGCTGTAATAACACAGCGGTCCCTTTCCAGTGGGACTAGCACACTCACACTTAGCAGAGCCATCTGGAAACCAGGCTTAAAACTGATTCCTCTGTAGCCATCTTTTCATGGGGACCTCCTAGGAGGTTATAGGGCAGCTTCAAGAGGGTGTGGCAGAGAGGGGGGAGTAGTTACCCTGGGAATGTGAGCCACGCGCTTATGTAATTGACTTGTGCGCTCACAACCTGCTTGATCCCTGCCTCATAGACATTGCTTCCATGTGATGAAGGCTCTCTGGGGATGTCTGAGTTTATGGCAAGGGGAATCAGATAATCCTTAATCCATCACCGGCACCATGAATCACATGGTGGCTTGAAGTTTGTGATACCAAAGCCCAGTATAAGAAAGCTTTCTTTCAAAAGGAGAATATTTTCTAAAGAAGGCAATGTTTTGCTCCAAAATTCTGGTGATATCCCATTAGGTGTTGCCAGTGTTTCATGTGGTATTTCTATTTTCCAAGATGCTTAAAGCACCAGAATTCTGCTAGGCCGTGAGGATTGAATAGTTAAACAGCTCATTCCCAGCTTGCGTTGACCAGATCAACATTTTGCTCTAGTTTGCACCCAAGTCTTTCAATTCACCTTGTAAATGGATTAGAACAGGACATGCAAATGTTGTTTATATTACCTCCAAAACCCAAAGAGGTGCCCCTCTTAGTGATATGAAGCCCAAGGCACAGTTTTGTCTGGAGCACCTAGAAGTTAGCAGTCCCCATAATGTCACCAATGCGGTTGTGCCCTATTTTTCAAGGGATTTATCTCAGATCCTCTGGTTAGCATGCGTCTTACTGAGGCATCTAGAACTATCCTTTCAGTTTTCTAGGTATCAGCAGCAAAACACTATAAATGTAATGGACCAGCACGATGCTGTGTGGGCTGGAGAAAAGATCGATTTGTTTCTGGACCATATGTGGCCCAGAGTCAGAGTAATCTGAGGCAAAATTGTGACAATGTATTATAAACTCTACCAGATAAAAGCAAATGAATTCTGGTGTTCTTTGTTTAACGAGACCGAGAAAAAATATTCTTTAACTTAATACCATATTCCAGGTTGCAGAAATGCAATCATTTACTTCAGTAAAGAAAACACATCTGAAACAGCAATTGAAATTGGAGTCACCCTTCATTCGATTGATGTAACAATAATATACTATGATTCTCCAAGACCCATCAACAAGCCACAGTGGAACATGAAATGAGGATGTAATAAAAATCACCATACCTCTGCACTTTTCAAGTCTTTAAAGATGTAGGATTGCTCTTGTAATACTATGTTGGTGAAGAGAGGACATCCGAGGATATTGACTTGGTCCTCCCTTCACAGATCAGGGAGCCAGTGTGCATGGCTTTTGTCAGTTGTCAATGTTACCTGTTAACTTGATGTGGTTGGACCAGGGTAAAGACAAGGGGTAGGTTTAGGGTTCCACTGAGTCCTGATGAGGCAGACGTGGATCAAAACTCCATTTATCACCTGACCTATGGCTTTTTATCCTCCGTTGAGGACTTCTCCCTCTCCCTCAGATCTCTTAGCACCGAGGGCAGTGGTCCAGGGCTCTGATTGGCACTCATCTCTCTTTTCTATGCACGAATACACGCATATATACCTATATGCCTGAACTTCTCCCCTGGGCTTCTATCTTTTCCCACTACATATCTCCATTTGGATGCTAATAAGCATCTTAAACTAATAATAGAGAACAGTTGATTTCTGCTCCCCACCAGGCAAGCCTGCTCTTTCCCACACAAGGCTTCCACCATCTACCTAGTTTCCCAGAATAAAAATCTTTAATGTTATTTTTTATCCCACTCCCATGTCCACATTTAATCCATCTGTAAGATCTACTTACAAAATATACCTCAAATCTGATTGTATTACTCAATAGCTGTGGCTACAACAACACTTGTCTATACAGTACCACTATCATCTCTTCTTTGACTAAGGTAACAGGATCCTAAATAATTTTCACTCTCCCACCCTTGGCTACCTACAGTACACACCAGAATGGAGGGGGTAGTTTTTCCAAACAGATATCAAAACATGTCACTCCCACGCCTTAAATTCTCAAACATTTTTCCACTTCAAATCCTTCAACGGCTTTCAAATAAGGACTGTGCAATAACATCCAAACTCCTGGTTGTAGCCTACGAGTTTCTTCCGGCTCCTGTTAATCCTCTCCTACCAACTCTTCCTAATCTCCTTCATCTTCTATGTACTGCGACCTACACTAGCCTTATCTTTCTCCCTGGAGACAATGACGTGCTTTTCCATCTCAGGATCCTTGATCATCTGTTTCCTTTGTTTGGAACTCTATTCCATGACTATGTCTTCCTCATAATTCAGGATACAATTCAAACAGTACTCTTTAGCAATGCCCCAAATCACTCTTTAGTATCTTCCCTCTTACCCTTTTCAGAGCATCTATCAGTTCCTGAAATTAACTTATTTATTTATTACCTCTTTCTTCCATTATAATATAAGCTTCTTAAGGACTCTATTTTGCTCACCACTGCATTTCCTGCATTTATTTATTTATTTGGCTATGCCATGTGGCTTGTGGGATCTTTGTTCCCCGACCAGAGATCAAACCCGTGCCCCCTGCAGTGGAAGCCTGGAGTCCCAACAACTGGACCGCCAGGGAAGTCCCCGTATTTCCTGCATTTAGAATAGTGCTTATCACATACTAGGTGTTCAATACATATTTGTTGACTGAATTACTGACCCCCTGCAATTCCTCACTTTGCTTGGTAGACAGCAGCATTATTTGGGGTACCAGAAATTAATATTAGCTCAATCCAAGATCTAATGACCCCTGGAATGGTTGGGTATCTCCTTTGTCTCATATATAGTTACCCTGATTAACAGCCCCTTGCTTTTTTGAGGAAACCTAGGAGGATGTTTCATGGCCCTACTTGGGATTTTATTGCACATTCTTCAAGGATTCTGGCCTTTCCCTTCACTTCAAGGGCTCCAGCACTAGCACAGCTCTGGGAATAGAATGAGGGGTTTTCACTTTCTCAATGTGCCTCAATTCAGACCTTTCTTCATGCATCCTAGAATTTTGTTGTCTACTTAATATAAATAGGTTTTTAATATAAAGTGGGACCTTAAAGGAATGCCTCTCTCTCTCACTGTTAGGATCCATCATTGATTCACTACGATCCCTGGGATATCCTGTTGGTCAACACATTCTGCTTACCAGGAGGAACCTGAAGCCAGTCATGCTCACCTTTCTCAGTTTGCCTCTAGCTCTTACTCATTGTTGCTTAATGTCTGTCACCCCAGGATTCTTCTAACCACATGGAAACAGGTATGGTAACTGTAGGGCTCATAGACAACAGGCACTAACAAGTTTTTCAGAGATGATGGTACCTTTTTACCAAAGTCCTCATGAATAATGTCTTCTAGGCACTCTTGAGGGTGAAAAAATAGGACAACTTACAAGAGTAAGTTCACTCCAGCATTTCTAATGCTGAGGAATTTGAATTTCTTATTTTTAATTTTACCAAAGTACATCCCATCTCAACCTCATTTAATATAGTCCACTGTTGAACATGCATTGAGTCATCTAATGAGGAAGCAAGTAAGCCACTACTGCAATCAGGAAGAACAAATCTGACTCCATATTAGATCTGCTCCTTTTCCTGTGCTTAGCCATGCTGCCTGTGCACTGTTTGTAAAAGAATGTTGCCTATACCCAGAAAAATACAGGAGAGCCCATTCTCAAGGCTTTGACCTTTAAGAGTCCATTCACATAGAGATAAAAAGTTGCAGAACAGAGAATAACATTTGTCTCATTTGAGGTTTACAGGAACATCATGACCTGACCTACATGGGCAGCTGCAAAAAGAAAGGATTCTGACATTAAGAAGTTTGCAACAGCTAACCACGTCCTTCCCTCAACTTTGCCTTTAAAAGTGCTTTGCTGAAACCCTTGGAGGAGTTCAGGGTTTTCTGGGCATGAGCTACCCACCTCCTTGCACAGCCCTGAAATAAACCTTTCTCTGCTCCAAACTCTGACGTTTTGGTTTGTTTGGCCTCACTGTGCACTGAACACATGAACTTGTGTTCGGTAACACTACCAGGGCTCAGAGTAACTCACTGGAAGAGGTATGGTCTTGTGTCTCACTAAGATTCACACAGTGATGTGTTCTCGCCCAAGTAGGCAGGGGGATTCAGATTCTAGGAAGCTAAGAAATGTCACATATAGACTATGCAGGGGTGGAAGGAGAGGATATAGGCTATGTGAAAGGTGGATTATCAAGGGAAAAGAGTAAAAGCAGGAATCCATCTGGGGGGCTATGGCAGCTACCCGGGTGAGAGAGGATGGTGGCTTGGTCTAAGGAGATAGCCAATGAGATGGTGTAAAACAGTAGGACTAAAATGGATTTTGATCACAGAGCTGACTGGATTTACTCTCTGGATATAGACAGCACATAAATAGAGAAAGAGCAAGAATGAGGTCAACATTTTTGGCTTGGTATCAGTAACTAAGGTGAAGAAAGCATGTGGAGTAGTGGGAAGTGAAAGGGGTATTCTGACTCTGCCTTTGTGCTTCCAATCAGTTTGTGACTCTCAACAGACACCTGTTAACAACTAACAGAACTTGGTCTGTGCCCCAGTTGTGATGGAGGTAATCAGACACAAGAGAGGAGGTACAGCTAGATTTGTTAGGAGGGACTTTACAGAAAAGCTGAAGCCAGTGATCCTGCAATCCCACTCCTAGGCATATACCCAGAGAAAACTCTAATTTGAAAAGATACATACACCCCAATGTTCACAGCAACACTATTTACAATAGCCCCAAGACATGGAAACAAACTAAATGTCCATCAACAGATGAATGGATAAAGAAGATATGGTTCATACATACAATGGAATATTACTCCGCCACAAAAAAAGAATGAAATGCTGCCATTTGCGGTACCATGGATGGACCTAGAGATTATCATATTAAGTGCATTAAGTCAGACAGTGAAAGACAAATATATGATATCACTTATACGTGGAATCTAGAAAAATGATACAAATGAACTTATTTGCAAAACAGACTTACTGACATAGAAAACAAACTTATGGTTACCAAAGGGGAAAGGGGGGAGGGATAAATTAAGAGTTTGGGATTAGCAGATACAAAATACTATGTATAAAATAGATAAGCAACAAGGTCCTACTGTATAGCACAGGGAACCATATTCAATATCTTGTAATAAACTATAATGGAAAAGAATATGAAAAAGAATATATATACATATACATATATATATATATATAACTGAATCACTTTGCTGTACACCAGAAATTAACAAAATATTGTAAATCAACTATACCTCAATAAAAATAAACAAACAAACAAACAAATAAATAAAGCTGAAGCCAGGAGGATGAGCAGGACTTCAACTGAGAAGGATGGGGAGTAGGTACCCGGTCCCAGGGAAGAGGGACCTGTAGGTACCTGGTCCCAGGGAAGAGGGACCTGTACAGGGCCACTGCATCTGTTGTGCACCACACACCTCTGGGTCTGCCATCACCCTGGCTGTGTGTAAGTTCAGACTTAGAGGCGGAGGAATGCCAGGCACAGCGTTGGGATGGTAAATGAACCAGCATAGCCAAAGCAAAGGGTAGAGTTAAAGAAGGTTAGTGGAATTAAGACATTAGATGAATCTATGATTTGGCCATTCAAGGATTCATTTTTAGGCATATTTGAATAATCTTGACTCCACAGAATCCAGCAGGCGTGGGAAATGTTAGTAGGCACTCTAGTCACCCAAATCCCGTGTTAACTCATGATCAAGTATTAGCTCATCCCAGCTCCAGGAGGAGAGGGGTCATAAACATTTTTTATGAGAAGCTTTTTCTCTCATTTGTTCAGGTGAGACAGAGGAATCCTCTAGTCCTTGTTCCAAGAAAGCACTCTGACTGCTGAGATTAGACTTGGTTTTGTCAATAAATGAGCTGTTAAAATTGATTTCTCCTCATTGAAAGGCACTTCATTCACAAATATCCTCTGCCACATGGAGACCATTTTAGTCCACAATCTGGGCTATTCCAAATGGAACTCTTTCATTACAAGCATGCCTTTCAGAACTCTTACTGGTGGTATCAGCATGTAACGTCCTATATTTTTCCACATATTCGCAGTACCTCCAACTTGAATGCCAGTCCGGGTTTCAGGGCTCTTTCATCCTTAGAAACAATACTTGTGTAGATAGAAAGCATTTTATTCCTGTCACGGCCCCCAGTGAGCTATTTGGGAAGGATAAGTATCACTTAAGGAAAGATGACTTGTGATTGCCTTCTTTATATCTCGTGATAGCATGAGTCCATGTAGCACGTGGGCAAGAGAACATTTACTATGTTACTGCCATTTTCAGGGAGAAAAATACCTCTACCAGAATAACATTAGTCATATTTTTGGAAATCAGGGAAATGTATAAAAATTTGGCTTTAGAAAAATATGTGGGCTGTCAAATAACATCTCCGTTCTTTTGACAGACTATAGCGAGAAATTAACAAGCCAGCACAGGGTTGGGAGACCTCAGGAGTGGGAAATGCCCGTGGACACCGTCTCCCCGTCCCATTTTTGCTGCCTATCTATTTTGTTTCACTCTGAGATTCAAAGAAGGAACATAAAACAATGTGTAAATTCAATGGCAAGCACATTTGAAAAGATGTCTGGGATCAACCTATTATGAAATAAATATAATTTTATGGATAGTATCCTGAAAGTGCCTGACAAGAAATGTTTAAATTACTGAGTCAAGATGGTTAATACCGTTTCATTAGGACACAATCCAGACTCAGCAAACTCCTTGCCGAACCCCTGGTCCACTGTTCCCCACAGTCCAAGGTGGACCCTCCTTCTGTACTACTCCACACCCCAGAAAAGCTCTTTATTTGTCTGTACCTAGTTCTATATGTTTCTTGTGACATCTGCTGGTATTTCCATTTAAAATAAGAAGATCGTTGTAATTTCCAACCATATCTGTTCTTATTTTGGGGTGTGAGCCATCTTGCAATGCCTTATCCTTGAAGACTATGATTTGTTTGGGTTCTATGTATAACATCTTGGTTTAGGAAAATGCCTTTTTTTGCAGAAATACTTGAAAACAGTCCAGGGCGGGAGCTCAGCACTGGGGTAGACATGAGACAATGAAGTATTCTTATTCTTTACCTTTTGCTTTTTCTCAAACTGTTTACAATAAGAAAGGGAGGGCAGGTTTTGTTCCTTAGAAATTAAGAAGGAAAGAAGAAAAATGATTATCCATTACAGATAATGGGTGGCCAGCAATTACATAGAAATGGAACAAACATTCCGAAGGGCCAAGCTATTCTATCAGCACAGCTGCACGATGACAACCATATGCTCTGGCCTGAGGGGTTAACTATTACATTGAAACTGATTAGAGTAGTTTATCTTCACGGAAAATAGCTCCATTTGAACTGATCATTACTAGCAATAGGTAAACATCAATGGGTTAAGAGCTTGCTTTACATACCTCCAACTATGCTCAGAACGATATGCAGGTTAAAAGAATTGATTATCCAATCAGATGTAAATTCACACACTGACATTAAGCAAGTGTTTTAATAGCCTGAGGTTCTAGGCAGCTGAAAGGAATTAGGAAAAATTGAAGGCAGGAGACTGTTCAAGAAAGATTCCCATTTTGTTGGAACCCCATGTTAGAGAGACGGAGCCTTAAGTATGTGAGACAGTGGTTCTCAATGGATGGGAGAGATGGACAGTTATCTGGGTGGCTTTATCAGTCTGCCTACCAGCCCCACACTTGCCCTCTTCAATTCTGATACGTCTCCATATGATCAAGGTAGTGTGTGTGTGTGTGTGTGTGTGTGTGTGTGTGTGTGTGCGCGCGCACACACGCATGTGCGCACATGTCAATCTTTCTTCCACTGTTTTAATTTTTTTCTCCAGAATTACAAAATAAGCGTGTGGACCCAAATGGAAAGCTGCTTCTTTTCTCCTGGATTGATTAACTGATTCATCCATTCATTCAATGATGTTCATTGAGACATTGTTTTAGGCGTTGGGATATATTGGTAAACAAGACATAGAAAGGCACTAAATAAATGACAGATATAAATGTCGACTTATCTTGAACCTAAACTAGGATGTAAAGAAGGACAGAGACAATCCCTAAAATAATCTGCATGAGGGGGAAGTGGTAAAGATGATGGTCATGCTTATTGTTAATAAAACATGATGCTTGTAGAGTCATTTAATGTGTATAGGATTTCAATTGTTTTGAACTATTATCAAGTGGTATGCCATCTGTCTACATTGTATGCATCAGTTTATAATGACTTGCTTGACTAATTATCTTATACCTGTATATGTGTGATCTTCCTGGCTAGGTTGTAAATCCCACAAAAGCAGGTACTGTGCCTTTCATTTCTTGATCTTTCCTAGTGACCATCAATGTGCTCAGATTAAAGTAGTTACTAAAATATTACCTCCCATTTATACAGGTCTTAATAGTTTTCAAACACTTTTTATAGATCATCTCATTTGATTTTTATAATACCTTGTTAGTGAATTTCAATAATGAGAAATGAGAGGTTCAAAGAGGATACATTTATTTACTCAAGGTCACATAATT
This sequence comes from Balaenoptera borealis, assembly GCF_965194805.1. Classification (NCBI taxonomy): domain Eukaryota; kingdom Metazoa; phylum Chordata; class Mammalia; order Artiodactyla; family Balaenopteridae; genus Balaenoptera; species Balaenoptera borealis. Next base: position 167,707,867 of record NC_138866.1, on the reverse strand, counting down.
AGTTAGAAGCAAAGTCCTTTGTCTTTTGGCTTTTTTAATCTTTTTGTCTAATGCTTTTTTTTTTCATTGTACTATGTGGCTTCTCATATGCTGTGTATATATATCAGATTTTTCAGGCATATGTCAGATATATATCGAATATCTATTTATATACTGTGAGGAATGAACTCATTTTTGGGAATTAGAGATGCAAGCAGAGAAGATTAGATTGCTTGATAACTCAAATCAAGCTGTTTATCTTTGGGTAGCCAAGATGGTCTGAGAATTATGTGAGCAAAGGCAGAGACGTAACTGTGCCACAGCTGTGGTTCAGGAGGAATGATGAGCTGAGGGCAGAATAAGTCATGAACACCCAGAGTCAGATGAAGAGGGGGCTCCATCATCAAAGAACACATTCGAGGGCGTGGCAGCAAACATAGCGCCGTGGAAATGATAACAGGGCAGAAGTGAAGGAGTTACCCCAGCCATGCTCTTTATGTCTTCTCCTTGCTTTTCTGAAAATGAATGCCAGTACCATTCTAGGGCTTTCTTAATTCATGCTGGAAGCCCCCAGGGCTTGACATAGAATATGACAGTATGTCTACAGAACGTGCAGTCTGTCTGATTATCAAGCAAGAGATGTAAAAACTGTTAAAGCTACCACTAGCCCTAGAACTCACAATGGGAGACAGAACAGAAACTGATTATGTTTCTGCTGTTTCTGAACATCACACGGTTCCAGCCAGATTCAGCCTTATTTTTTGCAAATGCATGCACAGAAAAATCAATCAGGGATTCATGTCTTGCTTTTCATTTGACAGCAAGCATCAAACAGCAGCAATGTCAGCCATGGAACATAACTTTTATGCCAGTTACAACTATACCCTATTAAGTTTTTTTCTCAAATCCATAAGGTCACAAAGACTTTCTCCTTCAGTAGCACAACTTAGATGTACAAATTAAAATTCCAATTCCTGTATACCTTCCATTCATAGGAAGCAATTAAAGTAGAGGATCTAATATACTCTATGATGCTGGCGATGACCTTAATCTTTATTTGCCTCAATGGGCTCTGCCAAAATATCTCTTTCATTTATTAAGCCCATTTGCGATTGCCACCAACTTTGAGCTGAATGGCATCCCAAGGCCAAATCTGTTCATTCATCCACTTGTTTAAAGAAAAAAAACCACTAGAGGAGCCATCAACTGATTAACCTGTGGCAGTTCATTACATTAGCATCTTTATCTGCATGTTGAAACAAAATATACAGTAATGGAAGCAGCTTTTTGCAGGAAACCGCCCTCAGCAGGAAACCCCTTTTCTTGTCAATTGAGCAAAGCTACATTGTAACTAACTTTTTAAAAAAGTGATCTTTATTGGAGTATAATTGCTTCACAATACTGTGTTAGTTTCTGTTGTACACCAGAGTGAATCAGCCATAGGCATACATATGTCCCCATATCCCCTCCCTCTTGAGCCTCCCTCCCATCTTCCCTATCCCACCCCTCTAGGTCATCACAAAGCACCGAGCTGATCTCCCTGTGCTATGCGGCTGCTTCCCACTAGTTATTTTACATTCGATAGTGTAAATATGTCGATGCTACTCTCACTTCACGACAGCTTCCCCCTCCCACTCCGTGTCCTCAAGTCCATTCTCTATGTCTACATCTTTATTCCTGCCCTGCAACTAGGTTCATCAGTACCATTTTTTACCCCTTAGATTCCATATACATGCGTTAGAATACGGTATTTGTTTTTCTCTTTCTGACTTACTTCACTCTGTATGACAGACTCTAGGTCCATCCACCTCACTACAAATAACTCAATTTCGTTTCTTTTTATGGCTGAGTAATATTCCATTGTATATATGTGCCACATCTTCTTTATCCATTCATCTGTCGATGGAACCAGGTGCCCTCATGCTCTACTCTTCTCCGGCCCTGGCACACCATTCAAATCTTTGATCGCACAATACCTTACCTAACCTGTTGGTTCTTTCCATAGATCAAAGAAGTAGAAATGAAGAATAAGTATTTAACAGAGGACCAGATGTCTTCCCTAGCTTCCCCTTCAGCCTTCTCACGAACAAACTGTGTGAACAAGATGGCATCTAAAGAAAGATCACAAGAAGTCGACAAGCTTGCATGCAGTCTGACCCCCTATCTCAATGATTAACTGAGAGTACTTCCCTTTTTCCCTTTAAAAACTTTCATGGCTGAGCAGAATCTTTGGAGTTGGTTTTTGGGGGTCATGAGTCCACCTTCTCCCCAGATTGCCAACATTCTGATTAAAAGTAATTTTCCTTTCTACCAACACTTGCCTCTCTTGGTATTGATTTTCGATCGGCGAGCAGCCAGACCTGAGTTCAGTAACAGTAAGCCTCTATAGAACATGCGAAGCTGTGCCACAAGCTACAGAGAGATTGTTCTGCAGTTTTAACCTTTTGTTTGGGATACTCAGAGTTTGACTACCTGTGGCCATACACCCTCAGGAGTCAAGCTGGGCTGTCCAGGGAGTAATAGAAGCCCACCTGGCCGCGCCCCTTTGGCTGCTGGTCATTGCAGATAACAAAGTGGAGAAATATATGTAGTCTTCCAATGGTATCTTGGATAGTTAGAGAAAAAAAATTGGGGGTATATATTTTTTACTTCAAATGGCAGATATGGTGGGTGATAACAGAAACACTATTGTAAGGGTGCAAGCTGGGGAAGACAATCAATCAGAATCCTGTCCTTTATGGCAATTCACTGAATGCTTGCCTAAAGTGGAATCCATATGATAACCCAAGCAGAAACTGCCCAGCTTCTGAGAACCCTCCAAATGGGTCTGATAATGATTTGTTTATTTTTAATTCATTTCCCTCCTAAATATTAATCATACAGAAAACCTACTAGATTATGTCTTAACGACAGGGGTCATATCTAATTTATCTTTAAATACTCAATGGCTTGAAAGTATCTTGGTATATGGCGGGTGTTTATTAAGTATTAGGAGAGGAACATTAGCCAAGTGAAACCTACCCTTCAATAGTTGGCATCGTGTTAGCTGACTTGGTTAGTCAGGCCTTTACTGGAAGCTCACCAGTTAAGTGGGACAAGAGAAAGGATACAGCCCATTTCCACATGGAAGAGCTTAACAGTCTAGCCCAGGGAAGAAACATATTTTTTTAAATGTATACTACACAAAGCAGATACCAGAAACGTGTGACTGAGATCTAGCTACTCAAAGAACTTATTATGCTTGGGACGTCTTCTTAGCTCACAAGGATTCCTCTTTCTTGGGGAAATGACTCTGACGTCCAGAACTTTCTCCAGAGAAAGCAGATGAGTCTCTACAAAACGCCCATCCTCTTGGCTCTAAGTCCTTCACGCAGGACTGGGCCATTGGGCAACCAAAGCTAAACTGGGTCAATCAGGTTCTTCTCTGTGGGAAGTCAGAATTTTCAATCAAGAGTCTCCAGGGTTGGAGTCTTTGCAGCTGAATAATGTTGGGGGTGATACTCAAGAAAGGAAGTTTATGTTGTCTTGTCCCTGAAGTCACTAGAGCTGCCCTTCTTTCTTCCCTTCTGAAGTTGTATTTGTTCAGTTCTTCCTGGAATTCTGTGATATATTCCACTATCCTTCCACTTAATTCCTTCTCTTGCTTGAGCTGCTCAAGAGGTGGTTTCTATTATGTGCAACGGAAAGAAATGTAAATGCTTTGGAAGTGCAGATGGATGGCTCTAAGAATCAGTGTAGCCAGAACTAAGTGGGCTGAAACTGGAAAGAAAGCAAATATGCAAAGTTGGATATAGGAAGAAACACTTTTGTAGTACAATAGAGTGAAACAAAGCAACCCAAAGTGAAGGAGTGGAGTAAGTGACATGGAAAACATAGCATGGAGTCAAATTGGGAAATTGAGAGTGAGGAGAAAAGCTCTGTTGCCAGGGAAACAGTGGGATCCATGCCAACAGTCAAGAGAAGGTAACTGTGATGGAGGAGGCAGGCCAGATACTTAGGTGAAATTTAAGGGTATCTTTTTTTTTCTTTGGTCTGGGGCTTTATGAAGTGACATTCCATTTTACAGGTGCAGATCACAGTAACTTCATGCTGTGGCTTGGCGTATCATAGCATTGCTGGTTTTGCTATATGAAAGGACATTTAATGAGGAACGTCTTGAATAGAACTTCGAATCTGAGGGACTTCGAGGGATGAATGGCCCCGGCGGCTGTGACAGAACAGCTGAACCCCAGCTGCAACATGGGGCTGCCTGGTGCTTGGCCAAGACCTTCCATGCCACAGCCCTGAATCTCCAGGTCCTCCTGGTGACTGGACCTGCCTGAGGACTGGATGAGGTGGTCATGGTCACACCCAACACCTCCCTAGGCAGGCGAGGTCACCTGTAGCCACACACTGGCAAAATTGGGGAAAAGGACTTGATTTGAGTTTTATTTTGGAAGATGCAGACCAAGCGCCTCATTGGCCCTGGAGGGGTAGGGGGCGGCGTCCAGCCCATTTCAGTGTCAGCACAAGGAAGTGGCATACATGGGAACAGAAACTGTGACTGCACAGCCCATCACAAATCTGCTTTTCTCAGATCTTCATCCGCTGCTGCAGCTTTTGGGTTCAGTTCTCCAGTGCTGTCAGCCCAGAGAAGCGTACGAGGCTTTTATTAATTTTACTTGTTCAACCTAATGGAAGCAAAGTTAGACATATTTTGTTCCAAGGCCCAATTTTCCTGAACTAAGTTCATGCATATCAAAAGCCCAAGAAATCCGAAGGTAGTGTGGTTCTTTTGTTAAATCTGTTCCTATCACATCTTCTATTCAGTGTCTTCCGATATGTCCTTTGAATTCTTCCAGTAAACTTAGCCTGAGGAGTTGGAGACCAAAAGGTAATTTTGAGAGTGATGGCTGAATATATTTGACCAATTGGATCTTCTTCAATTAAAAGTTAAGGCTGATATAGAATATTTCTCACCATGTTAAAAGCATTTAGAGAAATGGTTAATTCTTAAAATGATGAGTAACTATTTTCATTCCAGTGGGTTATATAATTTTCATTGAGGACTAAGATTTTGTTCTATAAATTTAAGTGCTAAATAAACAGTATACCCTAAACTCCAGTCCAGACTCTGTCCTGGCCCAAAGGAATTTGCTAAACAACTTTTCATTTGTACAACCTTTTACTTTTTCTTTTTGTCAGAGTCATAAGTGAAGCACAGAAATATCCCCAGAAAGTCCATCCTCCTGGTATTTGCAACCTGGCAGGAAGCTCTAAAAGTCTCCTGGGAGCAGATTAGGTAAGTTCTATGAAATTTCCAGCGTACTGTAGGATATTTATCCCAACCCAAATCTTAGTCTTTAAAAAGATTCATTTATTCCTAGTTTCAAGTTTCACACCAGGCTTTTCCACTGACCACAGAAATGTAGCACTAATCTTTGCTTGAGCCTCTGCAGAAAATATCAGGCATCTGAAGCAGAATCATGAACTATAATAGCTCTTAAGCCACCAGGTCATCTTAATAACGTATCTCCCCCATCAGCTTTCCCAAACCATTCCAAGGCATTTGGAGCCTATGTTTTCATATTGTAGTTTTGAGAACCAAAATTTGTCTGAGTTCCTCTTGCAAGATTAATTAAAACGGACACGCTGTGGAAGCATAAACAAGACCAGGATTTCTTTACTATAAATGCTTGTCGTGACAGCATTTGCTATAATGTCATTATGACATCTTGCTTTATTTCTTTAAATATGAAAAAATCAATAAGGGAAGCAGACTTGCAGTGAAAAAAAGAAATTATGCCAGCTCCATTCCTTATCATGAACATAAAGGAACGGAGGGCTAACAGCTCTTACCTCTCTCTGGTGGGATAAGAATAGCACTAGAAAGAAAAGACAAATCTGGCATTAATAAGACAGGATCATTAGTAATAATCAATACAGAGAAAAATGCTTTCTGAAGACCAGCGTTTGGCAAATAATTGTGAAAAATACAAAAGCAGTGCACATATATGTGTAACTGAATCACTTCGCTGTACACCTGAAACTAACACAACATTGTTAATCAACTCTACTCCCATATAAAATTTAAAAATTTTACAAAGTGCTCCTAATAGCTTACTTGGGGAGTAAGAGATAAGAATATGGGGCAAGTTAATTATGAAAGAAACAAGGTATAATAAGTTCTTTCTGAAAAAGGACCTGGCTCTTGAGGTTAGGATGATTGGAAAAGACTTAGGGAAGGAAAGAACGAGGTCTTCAAATTTCAATGTTATGTGCAAAGTCGAGGACAAACTGGTTTGAGGAGGAAGATGATGAGTTCAGGTTTGGAAATGCTGGGAGGGGTGGGTGCCTGAGACTCCCCGGTGGAGAGTCTGGTGGAGCTGGAAACGTGTAACTGGAACTCAGGGGGCCTTCTGGGCTGGAGATGGAGGTGGCAGATGTCAGCATGGGGGCATTAAAGGAAGCTGTGGTCAGAGTTGAGCTCATTCAGGAAACTGAAGGAGGGGCTTGCTGAGGACAAGTACCTTCAATATTCCAGGGTGGAATAGAGGAAGCATTCTGTGAAAAACAGACGGAGAAAAGCATTCGATGAAAGTAAACAAGGAGGGAGCAATATTGGGAAAGACAGAAACGGAAGGATCTACAGTGAGATTGTAGACAACAGTGTAAGACGCTCTGGTGGAGTCGGGGTCTGGGTGTGTGGGGGCTTGGAATCGCATCGCCTCATGCCTGCAGGGCTCTTGTAAGGAAACCAAGACCAGGGGAAGTTAAGGCACTTGTTAATCACACAACTAGTTAGGAGGGAGCCAAGACCAGAATGCAGATGCTGGACCCCTTTCTCTGCTGTCTCTGCTCTGTCAGGCCTCACCTTTGGGTGAGTGAAGCCCAGGTTTCACCAAGGGGAGGAGTGGGAGATCAGGCTTAGCAAGATAAGTCCAGGCAATGCTGGAAACTTGCTAAAGTAGGGGTTGAAATATTATCCTGAGGAATGGAGACTCACTAAAGAGCTTTGAGCAGGAGAGGCTTCCTAATCAAAGAGGTACTTGGGGAAATTTTATGTGGTAGTTTTCAGATGTATTGTCACTATTTTGCTTAGCTCGGTCATAGATTAAACAATTATGAATTAATTGCTTCCTAAAATAGTTGTAAATTTTGTTTAATAAAACTCCTTAATCATATCAGAAATTAATAACCAATAAATAAGTAAAATCTCAATTATAAATTAAGTCATCTGCTGCTTAGATCTACCATACCACCTAAAAAATATCTAGAAATACAATGAAAGTTCACCCCAGGCCTTAGATCAAGGCCAGCTTTGGCCTGAGTCCCCTGTAGCCCACTCTTACATACTTCCATAACTCTCCTAAGATGAATGATTAGTGCCATATGGTGATAGATTATTTTACACGAGTCCTTCCTTTTTCTCTTTTTCTTCTGTACTTGTACATCTATCAGAAAGAGGAATAAAAACATATTCCTGTACCTTTGGAAGTATGCCTTGGGGAAAACGCCCCTCACACGGGGTGGGCTTTCTCTAAAGGAGTTGCCATTGCACAGGCGGGTGGCACTGGGTCCAGCCGAAGCCCTGGATGAGCTTTGTCAGGGCCTCCCAGCCACTTTATCCTCTCTCTACTCAGAGCGTTACAGCTTTGAGATTCTCCAAAGCCAAGATAATGGTCTGCCTCATAGGGGGCAGTACACCAATGGGTAGAAATTGACCTGACACTCCGGAAACCCCAAGGTCCCAAGGTCCCCGAAGTCTGATTAGGTGGTTCATTGCAAGACGAACATCAAGTGTGGAACACAGAAAAATGTCACAAATGGTGCTTCAAACTGATTTTAGGGTCACGGCCACCTGCACTTCTGACCCTGACTTTGACCCTCCTCGCATCTTGCTTTCCATCTCTGCTGCTATTCTGACTGTTCACACTCTGGGCAGAGAGGACCCGCCCTGCTGTACACGTGCCCGGGCTGAACACCTCCGTGGGACTGTTGCTGGGCAACAGCAGCCAGAACAATTTGTTTGGGGAGCATTTTGAGAATGATTACACTTGCAGGGTTGGGGTGGGTTGGTCGTGTGTCGTTCTTTTTTTGTTTCTTCCTGTGGTACCTATTCCTGGAGGTTGTAAATATTCATCTGAATTTTGCATATATGAGGGGGAAATGTTATTTAAATGAGCTTGGGAGGGTAATTTGCTCGGGTGCATCACTGCACTCTTTTATGTGTTGCAGGTAGTCTGCTGCAGAAGGAGGAAAAGCCATTTTGTGACCGTTATTGACAGAGGTGACAATGCTATGCTGGCTTGTTTCAGTTCCGTAGAACAATGGGAGCAGAAGATGCAGTTTAGCAAAGGCATTTAGTAAATTGTTGGTAAATGGCGAGGATACAAAAGCCCCAGCGAAGTCATCAGGCACATTTCCTCTCTAATGTGGCTGCAGTTACTCTCCTGGCCTCCTCTCTCCCCCTTTCGAGAGGCAAACTTCCTCTTGCTCTCCTTTACATGCTGAAATACAGCACTTGGCTAAACCCGGGAGAGCTGATTTGAAAGGTAATGGGAAGAAACACTTCCTTTCGAAAGGAATCTGGCAGCCTTGAAGGATTTACAGTGCACTGATTTCAGATGAATCAGTCGGGGAGGAACTGCAAATACTTGGAAAATCATCGGGGTCAATATTGCCCACACCCCTGGAGTATTAATATGTACACACACCCATGTACCCCCCTGGAGATGTGTTTATTTCATAATTCACAAATGGTAAAGAGACCTTTTCTGAATTTTTTTTCTTAGGGACTTGGGGAGCCAGCAGTCAAATTGTGATTCTTCCAAATGCTTCCCCATATGCCTTAAATACTCCCATTAAAGATTATTTCCTCAGTCTACACACATTCTGTGAGTCTTAGTGACCCCCTCCCTACCTCATGAAAGAGAGTCTTTCCTTGAGGCTGCTGTGTCCCCTCTCGGCTATGACTTGGTCAGGAGCCTCTGACACCATATGGCAGAATTCGAGGCTGTATCATCAGCCAAACACAACAGTTGTTTTTAGGACCCAGTCAGTTACAGACTCCATCTCTCCACCCCCAGGGACATGTCTGTGGTTATAAAATATGCCTCTGGGCCATCTGACAATGTGGGCCCCAAAGCTGTCCCGCGGCCATAATCCCAGATCCTTAGGCTAATTTTGTAGGCTCTCTTGCACAGGAGGCAGCCTTTGGCCAAGAATCCAGTAAAACTCTTCCTGGTTCCTGGTTTACCTCAGGAACATGAATTAATGATGCAGTTTCATTTTGGGTGAGAGCACTTAAATATCCAGGATTCAAATTGCAGTGGAAGGAGCCTCCATACTGTTCTCCATAGAGCTCCCATATGATCCAGCAATCCCACTCCTGGGCATATATCCAGAGAAAACTCTAATTTGAAAAGATACATGCACCACAGCAATGTTCATAGCAGCAGTGCTTACGGTAGCTGAGACATGGAAGCAACCTAAGTGTCCATCGACAGATGAATGGATAAAGATGAGGTACATGTATACAATGGACTATTACCCAGCCATCAAAAAGAATGAAATACTGACATTTGCAGCAACATGGATGGACCTAGAGATTACCATACTGAGAGAAGTAAGTCAGATTGAGAAAGACAGATATCATATGATATCACTTATATGAGGAATCTGAAAAAAACTGATACAAATGAACTTATTTATAAAACAGAAATAGAGCCATAGACATAGAAAACAAACTTACGGTTACCAAAGGGGAAAGGTGAAGGGGAGGGATAAATTAAGAGTTTGGGATTAACATACATACACTACTATATATAAGATAGATAAACAACAAGGACCTACTGTATAGCACAGGGAACTATATTCAATATTTTGTAATAATCTATAAGGGAAAATAATTTGAAAAAGAATATATATATGCATATATATACATATAACTGAATCACTTTGCTGTACACCTGAAATTAATACATTATAAATAAACGATACTTAAAAAAAGAAAAAACAAATTGGGGTGGAAGAGTCAACAGTAAAGAGGACAGAGATGTACAGGAGAAGAAATTCAAAAATGAACACATTCTTTGCCATTCATCGTGGCCGCCAGTGCTGAGTTAGAACATTAGGTCCTTCAAACGTCTCAGTCTGGACACTCCCTTCAAGATGGCCTTGGAAGCCCACACCTTCCATATTTCCACCAAACCTTCTGTTTGTTGAGTGCCTGTTAGGTGCAAGCCATGGTCATAGGTCTTGCATAAGCTGCTAGAGGGTAAAATGCCTACTCTCCCCTCAAGATTGCAGGCACAGGCTTTCTCTTGGCTTTGGGGAGAGAAAGTCAGCCTCAGGCAACAGCACCTGCATCAACCCGACACTGCAATACAGCACGCAGCTCTCAGAGAGAACGTCTGACTCCACTGAAGACCCGCAGCCCCCTTTGCTTTTACTTTCCTTTGAAAAATGTCCTACATCTTCTGATTCAAAGTTTATCGCTAGGAACAACCCTTCTCTTTTGCTTACACCTCTAGGCAAAGAACATATGTCACAAATGCCACAGCCATATTTAGAAATGTCTGTTGTTCAGTTCCACTGAGCCTGCCCCCAAGTTACCTTTTCCATGGCAATTACTCATGAAATCTGAAAACGCCTGCAAATTAGGGTTAGGTTGCTTTCATTTCCCAATTAACTGCCCACCTGCTAGTACAAGATTCAAGTGCGTCATGGTCAGCCTTTTCCCCTTCAGCTTTTAGGAAGAAAAAAAAAAGGTTCCCACCTTCCTTATACAGAGAATAATTATTGTGCAGAACAGTCTACCAAAGGCAACAGTGAAACACGCACTGTGGGTGTATTCAAAGAGCTGGAAAAGGAAGAAAAGAATTCCATGGTATAAACATTGGACAGACAGGTGGATGGGTTTGGATAGACCATATGGCCCCCTTCTGTCTTGAAACGTACAGTGAGATTATATTTTTGCAAAATCCCTTCAAGAACTAAGTTGATGTCTAAACAGTAAACTACGGCAAAGAAAATGCTTGTGGTACCTTAACCACGTCCATTATTTCGATGTCAATTTTGTATTTCTGGGGATATGTTTTCAATATGGAGCTAACACACTTGTCATAGCATAAATGAGGTGGCGGAAGGTAAGGTGGAGAGACAGGGAAGAAGAATTTAGTCTTGTTTTCTCAAGAGAAATGGATACGTACTTGCCAAACTTGTAGCAGAGGAAAACGCTGGTACCCCAGTGCAGCCCCTGGAAACAACCACCGTGATGCGAATCCAAGGTACTGAGCTGAACGACAGACATGAAATGCACCAGATAATGAAAAACAGTGTCATTTCTGGAAAACATTAGAGAATATTTTTCTCCCCCTCAGGAAGGCAGAGCATATGATTCCCATTCTCACATTATGACAGAAACGCTGCATGCACTATATGTGGAGGATTGCTGCCTGAAATTCCAAGAGATCATACATGATGGGGAGCTACAAACATGCTTCTTCAAGCCCAGTTTAATTGACACCCCGGTTGATGAGATAACACGGTTTTGACAGCAACTCTGCACTGAAAGAGTTTCTCTTCGGATTTTCAAAAAGCGATTCTTGCCAACAGATTGGGATACAAGAAATCCATAGCCTTTCCGAGCAACTTAGTCTGAACCTTTGAAACACGGCGCACGTTTGGTGACACCGCCGCCCCCAGCCTAAGAACAGCAGTAAGGTCACTGTCCTTGTGACAGAGCGGAACTTCTCGTCTCACGCTCCTCTGGCCACACAAATGCAGCCTGGCCTGCTCCTCCAGGCCTCGTGCGCCCTCCCAGGGGACTCTGCAGGTTATTTCCTGGGTGACTGAGCCCTCTCAGGTACTGTGCGGTGCCTGCCATTGTCCTTTAATCTGGCTTCTTGCTGAGATGCTTCCAGTTGCTACAGACACACAAGTTGCCACAGTTGATGCCAGTGGGCTGGTCCTTCCACCAGTGTCTAAAGGCTCCAGTGCCACCGCGGTACTTCTGAGATGGCACCAGAGCCTGAAATGCTCATGAAAATGCACCTGCCCAGAAATACCTGTGCTGCTACAGTGCTGGGGCGAAGGCCCTTTGCTGGAGCTGTTTCACATCCCAGCGACAAGCTTAAAGGGAGAGTGTGCCGTCTGTCTACACTGGCGCTGTGCTCTCAGGCTGGCCACGAGGCTACTGCCGCTAGCGTTTGTTACGGGGCTCTTAGGAAAACAGCTCTTTTCTGTGTCGTTGAGGTTTTTATTATAGCTTTCTCTTCCTAGGACTGCTGTTTGAGCCTTTGCGGTTTTGGGTGAATGATACTAGAGAGACAGATGTTAGACTGCCCTTAATAATGTTCTTCCACGCGCCTCAATACATACCTTACTTAGGCTGAGACTTTCCCCAGGAGAGTTCCCCTCATAATGCAACTAGATGCCTAGAAGAGTCACATCAGGACTCTCAGGACATTGTCACCAAACTGGGTTGCAGTGTTAAGAATTGAACAGAGGGCTTCCCTGGTGGCGCAGTGGTTAAGAATCCGCCTGCCAATGTGGGGGACACGGGTTCGAGCCCTGGTCTGGGAAGATCCCACATGCCGCAGAGCAACTAAGCCCGTGAGCCACAACTACTGAGCCTGCGCTCTAGAGTCCGCGAGCCACAACCACTGAGCCTGCGTGCCTAGAGCCCATGCTCTGCAACAAGAGAAGCCACTGCCATGAGAAGCCCGCGCACCGCAACAAAGAGTAGCCCCCACTCCCTGCAACTAGAGAAAGCCCACGCGCCACAATGAAGACCCAACGCAGCCAAAAATAAACAAACAAAAAATAAATAAATTTATAAAAAAAAATTGAACAGAATAATAATACTCCCTTGAATTTCACTTTTATATAAACCAATACTCAATCTCCAGTGAGATAGTCTAGTAGGTGTTAGATGATTCTAGCAAGTAAAAAGAGAATCCATGAATCTATAAAGAGGAATTTCTTCACTTTTTTCTCTGTTCTCTTGTCGTGGATGAGGCTATGGGAGAGTGTCAGGAGGTAAGCTGCTCCTGCGAAGCCTGGGAGAATCACATTGTCCTCAACAAAGAGAAAAGCGGGAAAATAATACTAAACATATAGAAAGCAAAGGAGCTAATCAGATAGTCTTTTCAGTCTTGGGTCTACTCTGCCTCCAAAACTAATGTGGGCTATAGATACAAGACATCATGCCAAACCTACTGGCCAGTGAAAAAATTTGGTCATTTAACCAATCCTTGTAGCTATGTAAGGCCAAGTAATTGCTTTGACCCACTTTTTCCCCCACTAACATGACTGAGTCATAGATTTGCTTGGTTGATCGGCATTGGATAAACACACTCATAGGAGACTCCGGAAGGAAGTCATTACCAGCCTCCATTTTAAAATATCCTTTCTTTTTTAATGCATCAAACGCAATAAAAATAATTTTGTAGGCACTGTTATATGTTTTCTCAGTTCATTTAATCATGCATTCTATATGGCTCAAGAAATAAAGAACATGTTTATAACCTTTCAAGGAATATGATATCCTTCTAAACTTTCAAAAAACTTCTAAATTTATTTTTAAAAGTTCAAGTCTGGGTAAAAGATAATGCTTTTCAACTACTTCCCATTATGAAAATGCCAACAGTACAAACCTTCTTGTTTTATTTTATAGCTTAGACTTACCGAAGCTACACAAGATGACTACAATCAATATTTGTTAGAAGACCAACATGAGAAATCCATCTCTCAGACCCTGAAAACTGAAAAAGGGTGCTATGCCCCTCCCCATAAACAACCTAAAATGCTACACATCAAGGTTCACCCTGATGTTAGAAATCTGCCAGTTTCAGAGGGAGATAAGCATCTCCTCCGAAGTATTTATAGCCTTCTCACCATTTCCTTGTATCATTTTACAAAACAAATACAGTCAGCCAATACACCCCCAGAAAGAATATCAATGTGCTGCCTTTTCAGTTTATTGTGAATTCTAGGCCATTAAAGATATAATTAAAACACTTCCACAAAAAGAAAGCCCAAACTGAGGCGGCTTCAATCCACAATCCCTGTCTCTTCAGAACCTATAATTACTCCGTTTACTCAGTGCATGAAATAACAGTTGCCTGTGATTTGGGGACCATACTGTTTCCTATACATACAAAGAAGCACCTGTATCAAACGATACCCACTTTCATGGGATGGCAGCTCTTGGCCACCCTGATGTGGCCCCAGGATGGGAGGATTACAGTGAATATAACAGAAAACTCACATTTTTATAAACTATCTCAAGAGATAACAATAATTTTAATTCTCCGGACATTCTAGCTCATGGGTCTAAAGTATAAGCTTTTAGAAGACAAGGAGAGTTGAGGATAGCAGAACCCCGGTGATAAAGTGTTGGCAGTTACCCAAAGATTGGGAATCCGCAGGCTAGTTCATCTATCAAAAAGCAGCCGCATCTGTATTTGGGAAATCGGCACCAAACGGTGGCTTCTCAGACTTCCCACCATTTCCAATTTATCCTGAGTTATGGGCTGTCCTGGGTCAGGGGAGGTAGTTCACTTGTCTCTGCTGGGTGTCTGGTGAAGCACAGAGGTGGCGGGGATGGATTTCTTGTAGAGATCCCTCTGTGTGTATCCTGATAGAGCAAAGGGGTTGAGGAGGAAAAAATGTACTGAAACACAAGAATTTGTGCTCATCTACTCCCCTTAAGACATTCAAAGCACCAACCAGAGCGCTCGTTTTGTGCTAAAAACAGTGATAGACACTTGAGACGAGAAGCCTTCAGATGTGCTTTACAACCAGGGGCTGGCACACATCCATCACTGGTTGAATCTCTCATTTCTCAGCTACTCTCTGATGCCTAAGTGTGAAAAAGTCAGTATGCCTGAATCGAATTTTTATATTGCTTTACGTCAATACACATTTGTTTGTTTTCCAAATCAACAACAAACGCAACAGTAAATACTTGGGCTGCTCAGTTGTGCCGCCTTGGCTACTGCCTTGCGCTGAAACGGGGTTCCGCTCATTCACTTCCAGACTGAGCCAGTGGTGCCGGCAGACTCCTCATTCCCTGAAGTGGAATAAAGGATTTTCCCTACAGAAAACAAGCATGGGTATTTCTGCATGCCTCTGTGTGTATGTGTGTGTGTGCCTGTGTATACACGTGCAGGCAGTTGTTTCCACGTAGCTCAGAAATAGCTAAGAGGCAATCATAAAAGGGTGGGTGCGAAGGCAGTGTACCCAGTTTTGCCTGGGGCTGACAGAGCCAACTAGAACCCATGTTTCGTTCTGATTCTGAAGTGAAGCTGCAATTTGTACTGTCCTCAAGTTGGAGAAGGTTCTAGTCCCTCTGAAGAAGCAAGCATGTGGGAAAAGGCTGACTGGATTGAGTATCAGAAATTTTGTTTCCAATTAGTTCCACAAATCCCATGGGTACAGCCTAGAGTTAAAAAAAAAGAAAACAACAGAAATATGCAAACGTAAAAAAATCCGTAACTTAATAAAGACAAAACCCTTCATGATTTCTGAAAAGAATTTCTTCTTAACCAAGCAGTGGAAGAAGTACCAGCTGTTCTTCCTGTAAGGGAGAGATGCTGTCCTCCCCAGATCCCAGAGGGCACGCCTGCCTCCGGGGAAGCGCCACCCACCCAGGCATCTTCTCCTCCTGCTTTCACCCTGTGAAAGACATCAGGTTGAGAAGCTTCAGCATATTAATTTAGTGAAAGACTTCCATCCACTCATTCATTCATTCAATTGTATACTAACTCTTTCTATCTATGTATGTCTATGGATGACTCCTTGTTACTAAGTCCAAGCTCATACTTCTCACCACACAATAGGCCAATAAGCTGAGAGTCACAAAGAATAGTGACTTTATTCAGAAAGCCAGCAGAGAAGATAGCGGACTAGTGTCCCAAAGAACCATCTTACCTGAGTGAGGATTCAGGCTTCTTTTAGACTAAAAGGGGAGGGGCTGTAGCTGGTTGCTGCAAACTTCTTGGTGTGGAATCCTTGTTCCTGCAGCTTTCCAGATAGGTCTGCTCACAGCGTTTCTGTAAACCTCCAACAAGACAATTGTTATTCTCTGTTCTGCAACTTTTTATCTCTATATGAATGGAAAAGTGTTATACCTTTAAAGGTCAGAGCCTTGAGAATGGGCTTTCCTGTATATTTCAGGCTATAGGCAACATTCTTTCACAAAAGGAGCGGAGCCCACATGACTGAGCACAGGCAGCAGAGCCCAAAGGTTAGAGCTAAAGGAAGAGATCCAGTATGGAGTCAGGTTTGTTCTGTGTTACATCCACAGTGCCACTTGCACTACAAACGTGGCAGGGGGGGAAAACTTAAACTTTACAGCGTTTCCTTGAACTGAAGTCAGGGAAAGTATCTATGGACAAAGAGAGCAAAAGAAAGAAACTTAAAGAAATGGAAATGTATTCAAATTTCCTGTAGCCCCCTTGCAGCTAGAAGAGTCTGACCACAAAGGTTGAAGCCATGTTTGACCATGGATGTGGTCCAATGCACATGGTAGAGCTGAGAGCAGTTACCTATTGTGAGGGCTTCCTCCTGCCTGGGTGTCAGTGATTCCACTCCTAGGTAACCTGACCAGAGACAGGCTTCCTCTGAGGACACCTTTCCTCTGGGGCTCCCAGTCTTATTACACCCATACCCTCTGATTCCCCCGCATTCAATAGTGACCACAAACATTCAAATTCTATGGGGAAGGACTATACAGATGTCATGCTAGTTAATTTTCACTGGTCTATTTTATAATTCGCTTCAAATTGTATTGTATTTGTATTATAAATCTTTTATCTGACCACGTAAGTTTCTCCACCTGGGGAGTAGACATCTCATAGTCAGAGGTCGTTATGGTCTGACAGAATCTGACTGCCTTTTTTTCTGAGCTTACCTTCTCTGTGGTCTCCAGGGCCAGACCTGAAGATAAAAAAAGCTCCTGGTGAGACACAGGTATCTGAGGAGAGGCTGGTGTGTGCAGAGAGCAGTGGAGTGTTTGCTTTGCTGGGTTCAGGATGGGGAGGGAGGTGAGGTGATGCATTAGTTTCCTAGGGCTGCTCTAACAAATTACTACAAACTGGGTGACTTAAAACAACAGAAATTTATTGTTTCGTGGTTCTGGAAGTCGGAAGTCCAAATCAAGGTGTCAGCAGGATGGGTTCGTTCTGGAGGCTCTGAGGAAGAGCCAGTTCCGTGCTCGTCTCTTAGCTCCTGGCGGCTCCTCGTAATCTTGGCATCCTTTGGCTTGTAGCTGCATCACATGTCTCTGTAGTCATATGGCTTTGCTCCCTCTGGGTGAATGTCCCTGTCTCTCTTTTTCTCTTCCTAAGAGGCCACTAGTCATGTTGAATTTGGGACCCATCCTACTCTCCAGGATGACCTCACCTCAACCATTTACATCTGCAAAAACCCTATTTCCAAATAAGGTCACATTCACAGGTATCAGAAATAGGACTTGAATCTCACTGGGGCACACAATTAGCCTACGATAGGCAGCAAGCATATTGTAGTAAAGGGCCTCTGTATACTAAAATGAGGTTTTATTAAAATAATTTTAATATTATTCAGCAGGCAATACAAGGGAACCAGGGAAAGACATGGGAGACATAGCAAGAGAGGAGAAGCCTGGAAACCTAGACAGAGGCCACTGCAACAGCTCAGACAGAGGAGGTGTGGCCAGAGCAGTGGCCCAGCACAGGGAGGGGAGGAGAGGCCGCAAATCCCTCCTGTTTTCCTGCTCTGTGGACAGGACATCCCACACAGCCAAGGTCCAGGGTTTGGACCTAAGAGCCTGTTTCCGCCACGTCAAACCTACAGTTGGCTACATGTTTATCACGTGGTATCTTAAAAGACACAGACAAAATAACAGGAATATTTCCAGCTGCTAGGGGGAGGAATTTGACTTGTAAGTAACTCTA
Source organism: Balaenoptera borealis (assembly GCF_965194805.1). Classification (NCBI taxonomy): domain Eukaryota; kingdom Metazoa; phylum Chordata; class Mammalia; order Artiodactyla; family Balaenopteridae; genus Balaenoptera; species Balaenoptera borealis. The sequence goes on along the minus strand of NC_138866.1, from coordinate 167,689,964 downwards.
GGGCCCTGAAAAACTCATGGGCAGAAGGAGTTCTTCAGTGTTCAGATGACCCTGACTTGGGAAGAGGTGGGTGTGTGTCTTCTCAAGACTCCCTTGGGATGTAGGAAGGCACAGGAGAGAGGGAGACGATTCCATCCAGGAATCCCTCTGTGGGGACCTGAAAGAGAAGGAACAAGGGCAGAACCCCCAGTCTGTGGGTGGCCCTGCTCTCACCATAGGAGAGAGGAAACCACACCTAGCCAGGCACTCGGGGGGTGGAGCTCCCATGGGGACACAAGGAGCTGCTGCTGGTAGAGGGGACGATGGGCTGGAAGTCCATCCTGCAGGTCAGGACTCCTGTTTCCTCCGTCATCCTCTGGTGCTGTATTCTGTAAAGCATATGCTTTTCATCAATTTGTGTGGATGGAAACCACCTAAGAAAGACATTTTTTAAATATTCGGAAATTGTCAAAGAAGGGAAAGCTTCTAGAATTTGTCGGTGCTGGCTATCATTTTAACATCACTCTGGGGTTCAATTGGCAGGGATGGGGCTGAGACTAGCATCGTTATTTGATGTGAGGAACCCAACAGGGCCAAAGAGTGAAATTAAAGACTGAGGCACCTCACCTTCTCTGTGAATAGTTGTACTGTTTCCCATAGATTCATCCTGCTGCCCTCACCCTCTTGCCACCAACCAAAGATGGAATTCTCTGTCTCTCATCATAAAGCTCATCATTTAAAAAAAAAAAAATTGTGTTAAATTTGACTCAGGTAATAGAAATCTACAGGCTGCTGACTTGTGAGAAAAGTAAGACAGCTGTTTTCATGTGTTAAAAAGAACTTGGATCGACAGTTCACATAATCTACTGTGAACATTTTTCCCCACTGTGGATAGATAAGTATGTTTGGCTTGAATTGTTAAATCTCTAAATTTGCACATATGTATTGATATGCGACGAGCCGCAGAGAACTAATTGTCCCCAGGATAGTTTGACAGCTCACGTTCTGTGCTGGGCACTCTTTCCCGGGGTCAATCACCTTCAAAAAGAAAAATAAATCTTAATTTTTCCTCTCAGCCAACAGGGACCATTCCTGTGTGCCACTGATAAGATGTGGACAGACCAGGAGTCCCGAGGCTAACACTGCGCAGGCGCCTGCGTTCACATTCAAGTGAGCACAGCCGGTGAACACACCGCCATCCAGTAGCTGTGCGAGCAGAGCTGAGAACTCTCTCCCCTCCAGGGAGAAGGCGAAGCTGGCTTAAGTTGAAGGCAGGCCTGTCGGAGGGCTGGCCACAGGCAGGAAATGCTGATCGCGTTCTCTGAATTTTCAAAATGCCCAACAGGAGGGCAACCCCGGAAAAATATGCATCAGTTCAAGCTAAAATGGGAAAGATTTCAGCTTGACAAAGCAAGAAGGTCTGCGATCCAGGATGCGACACGCTGAAACAATGTACCGCATTTGGTGATCTCTATGACAACACGTACGTAGTGAGCGCTTGCTGTCTACCTTGCCCTCAAGAGATTTTCTTCTACCTTATTAAAAAATATATACAATAATAAATGTGTAATATGTAAATTCTATAATGAAGTAATAGTGTAATATCAAAAGTAAATTAAAAGCAATAAATAAATGAACTATACAAGTAATAAATAAACACTAGTTATCCAAAATTTAAACATTACAAATAAAGCTGAGGTTCCCCTAGACCACGCTCTTCCCCACCACACCTAATTTCTGTTTCAAAATGTGTGCAACACAATAGTTAATTTTCTCTGTACTTTTCCAGATCTTTTACTTACGTTCACGCACACGCCCACACCCAGTACATGTACCTAGTGGGGAGCATTCTATTTATATATGACAGATACTATCCTACTATACATATTATTCTATATTTTTCATTTCAAAAATATTCATCTTGCTTATCTTTCCATGTCAGTATATATTGATCCACCTTTTACAAAGTATTCCATGAAAAGGATCTAAAGAGTTTATTCCTTTACTGTCAATATTTAAGCTGTTTTTAATTTTTTCGATTACAGACAATGCTGAAAGTACCAACTTATAGGCAGCAGTGTCTAGCGAGAACACATTTCCTCCCATACTTGCCAATACTTATCATCATGGGGCTCTTTAGGAACAAAGTATGAGCCTGGTCTGTTCTGGGTGACTTGCTCATTCACTTACTGAAAGGCATCAGATCAGAGAGAAGATCTCTCAAGGTCCACAGCAACTCCTTGATTCAATGACAGTGAGTAAGAGGGTTCTATGTGATGTTCTACAGGAAGTTTACCTGGAATGCAAATATTTTTTATAAAATGTTTTTGCTTTAATTTTAATACACATCCTCACTAGAGGGAAGAAAATTAGCCACGGGATCAGCAGAGGCACCTCTTCCCGGCTTTTTTTCCCTAGTACAAATCTAAATGCTATAGGAAATATCTGTATGTTAAGGCCCTTTCCCATGGATTCCTAGCCGCAGTGTGGGCTCGGCCAAGTGCTGGGCTCTGAGGCTGGAGAAGAAGGAGACACCGGCCATGTCTCCTTTCACAGAGCACACATCCAGAAACCCGTCACCTTCCAGCCCAAACCACAGAGAGACTGACTTGTTGAGGCAAAACAGTGATGTCTGCACGGTGTGGATGCCTCCCATGGGGGTTCCGAGTGCAATCGTAGCTATTAAACACCTGAATGTTCTTTACATGGACGTTGCCAACTGCTTCACTCCCAAACACGTCCTTTTCATTGTCCCTGTTGCCTGATAAACCTGGCTTCCACCTTGGCTGCCATTTCAGCGCTGCTGTTTGAGGGCAGCCTGGGGAACCAACAGTGGCTAGAACGGGGACTCCCTGAAGCCCCAAGAACAGTGTAATAATTGAAAACAGGGAGGCTACGTTTCTTTGTGACGCAGAGGAAAACAGATGTTTGCACAAAGTGACCGATGACCCTGGGTCACTGCCCTCCTTTAAACTTTAAACTAGCCTAAAGTAAGATAACCATGTTTTTAACTTTGAAAATCCAAAGAAAACCAACTCCTCTTTGTTATAAGGATAAATCACAGGCACCAACTTTATAAATGAGCATATTACCTAAATCAGTACTTAGGTACCGACTCAATTAAATTCACAGGTGGTAAAATCTGCATGTGCTGTAGACAAAGCAATTTATCCATAGATGCTCACATTTTGCCAAAAATAGAATACAGCACCTTCCACAGATGCTCTTCCCACGTTAGTTCTTATTTTTCTAAAGATAAATTGCTTCATCTAGTAGACATTTGTTATCCTTCTCCCTCATATGGATAGGAAGGGCGTTTGAGAGGTAAGCAGTTCACTTGGCTCTCCAGGGGCAGCTGGTGAACTGAAGGAGAGATGCAGCATCTGCACAAAGTTTATATCTCCAACCAGCATCTCAATGGCCAACATTGTTTCCTCTGCCCATGATGAACTCATTGTGGATGGACAGGCCTTCCTCCAGGGTCCAAAATGAACTCTGGGCAGGTGGAGGTAAAATCAGGCCTGGATGGAACCCACTGCTGCCGAGCTGACAGAGGCTTGAGTCTGCCAAATGGGACGATACCCATCATAAATTGGAATTGCCCATTATGATGGTCCAACCCTTGCCAAAGGAAACTGGCCTCAAATCAGCAACTCCTGGCATGGATGACTTTGAAAAACTGACCTGGGATCCAAACTTGGATTGCAAAAATGCTCATAATGTTTGACCTAGTAATTCTTCTCTAGACATTATTCTAAGAAAATGATCTATTTATCCAGCTATCTACACACAAGCACATACACAATTGTTCATTGAGGTAAACCTTTATAATAACTAAAAATTGGAAACTAAATGGCGTACAGTGAAGTAATATTAATTTTGGGATATCTATAAGATAATAATCTGTTCGGTCTTCAAAAACCGCATTTCTGATATACAGCTAATGTTATGGTAAATGCTCAAGATAAAAAATGTTACATGGAAAGAAGTGGACATGTAATTGTATATTTAATATGATGCTAGTGTAGTTTCTTTGTGTATGTGAATGTGTATTTCTCTGCCAGACTCCCAAAATAATTAAAGGTGGTAGGATTACGAATAGTTCTATTAAAACGTTCTTCTTTATATTCTTCTTATTTTCCACTTCTACAATCCACATATATTACAGTTAGAAAATAGATATGTATTTAAAAAATTTTAGTTTTACAGATGAAGATTTGTTTTTATCATTCCACATCTCCTGAAGACATTTACTTGACTCCTAATTGTATTATTTTAAAAAGTGCAAACCCCAAGTATCTCAAACTAGCCGAAGCCTTTCTAAAGGCTTAGAAGTATCTAAAGATACTTCCAGACCTGTGGAATTTAAAATTCCAGCTTATTAATCCCTTAATACTACCTTTGAAATATTTAGCAGTTTCAAATATCCCTCTACCTGAAGGAGGGAGAAGGGTAAAAGAAAAAGAAAAATAATGAAGAGTAGATATTTAACATCTCATATTTTCCCAGTTATAGATTTTAAAATAAGCTTTCTGGCTGTTAGAGCCTAAAAAGATGCCAGAGGTACTGACGACCCTGAATTTTGTTTATGTACCAGGTGCGTACCAGGCCTAGACCCTCCAGTCATTTCTTTCCATTCCCTTCTCACTCAGACCTTCTAGAAGCAGAGGAGTTAGGAGTCAGGCAAATGCACTGAGAAGGCCCATCTCTGGCTCGGCTTTTCTACGAGCTGGGAACCCCTCTACTCAAACCCTGCTTCCCTGAGCCCACGACTGATGATCTCATGTCTGACAAGCGCTTTACTCTGGGGTTAACACAGCATTTATAGCAACTCAGGACATTTACCACGGGCTGGAGGCCTTCGTGTGAAGCGCCTTGTCATTTTTATTGCCTCTCTTTGAAGAAATATTTGCACAACAATTTTTATTTTATTAATAGATATATTTTTCTTGTAGCAAGAAAGGATTATTTGCAGACACTGAAGTATTTATTTTTCCCATAACCTTTCAAAGTATTGGCCTCGGGTTTGGAATTCACTTTCCCTATCAGGAGACTTGGGATAGAAAGAATTCCTCAAACGTGACCCGTGAAGATAAACAGGCCAGTACAGGAGCCTGCTTTTAGCAGCGCCAGTCATGCGAACATCTTTGTCTTGCCAGAGCAGAAAGGGCACATTCTGACCTTCTCACTACCATGTTCCCTTCTAAATGAGCCCAGGGACTCAGCCATAATAAAGAAGGAAATAATGCCATTTACAGCAACATGGATGGACCTAGAGATTATCATACTAAGTGAAGTAAGTCAGGGAGAGAAAGACAGATATCATATGATATCACTTATATGTGGAATCTGAAAAAAAAATGGTACGAATGAACTTATTTACAAAACAGAAATAGGCTCACAGACATAGAAAACACACTTAAGGTTACCAAAGGGGAAAGGGGGGGGGGGGCGGGATAAACTAGGAGTTTGGGATTAACAGGTACACACTACTATATATAAAATATATAAGCAACGTAATATTGTAAATCAACTTTACTTCAATTAAAAAAAAAAATCTTCAAAAAAGATAAATAAATAAAGGTGCCCAGGGCGCCTACATACACTGAGAGTCAGGAAGAATCTGAAAAGACTGTAGCTGAAAAATCTCCTAAGTTGATGAAAAAAGATAAGGCAAATCAAAAGGAATCAAAAAGCCAAGTATGTTCCTATTAAATTAGACTTTTAAATATGCCACTGATATCAGAGGGGTTTGAGTGCAACTGTCTCCTTAAATTTGGCAGGGAAATCATTAATCATTTGATGTTAAATTTATACAGATTGTTGAATAAATGAGCACCAGGCCCACAGGGTGGTGAACCAACAAGAAAAAGAGATGAGAGAAAAGGGAGGGAAGAAAAAGGGAGATTTCCTCTTTGCAGGACACTGGAAAAGCAAATCCAAATCCGTGGTCATTTCAAGCCTCCGTCTTTGGACTCTTGCCTTCCTAAATGGCAAGTCATTTTAAGATCTCAAAAAAAGCTTGCCAGGTCCAAAGATAGAACTTACTCTAGTATCAAGCAGCTTTTAATAGATGTGAACTCAGGGCAGATATGAGTGTTGCATAACTTCAGGGCTTATGGCGTCCACTTGGTTGTCATCTGATGAGCAGCCAGGGTTCCTGTCATCACTGGGCACCAGCCAGCACAATCCAGCTGCAGAACGGCGTTCAGGGGACTTCATGAGTGTGACTTTAGAACGTTCAATCCATGTGGCTCCCAGGTGACATAGGTTCCCTCCTGTCTCCTAACACAACCATACCAACCCAGGTTTAGAGACCCTGAGTTCTACTTTCTCTCACTGTTTGCCCAACAGCAGAGTGAGGGGAAGCCTGCAACCCAGCCACGTACAGACAGCAGATCAAGGAAGCCGGAGAAATAGAAGTCTACCAGATTTCTGGAACAGGCTGTTTAAGCACGTCTTCTATTAACTGGCCATCTTATACAGTGAAAATTGTCAGTTGTGTAAACCTTCAATGGCCAAAACCCTGAACCAGCCATCCTGGACCTGCTTTGCCTTGTGATTATATAATTCAAATATTCACAGGTTATTCAGTCAATTATCCATCAGAGTTTTTATTGAGCATCTATGCACTCAGGTCATAACACTATATAAAATACAGGGAACACAGGAATGGAGATGTGGTCCCTGCCACCAAAGACCATGCTGTTACCAAGCTTACTATTTATTTCCTAGCAGGAATTCCTAAATCACCTCCCCTTCCAGTCAAAACCCTGTATTATTTTCTTGGGCAACTTGGGACTATTAGAGTCATCTCAGTCAGCATGAATATTAAGCCATCACTAACCTTCTTTATCCACCCACTACCTGTCAGATGCATTTCCCTTCCAGATCCCCAGGCCATGGTTTCCAGCCCACATGGTTTCACTGGTGATGGCCTCCCCTTGTGTCTCCAGACCTCAGGATCTGCCAATCACCCTGCAGAGGTGAACAAATTCATTTCGCAAAAATTCCAGTCCCATTATATCACCCTCCTGAAGAACCCATCAAAGTTCCCCGCCACCTACAAGATCCAATCCGAATCCCTCTGTGGGCACTCAGAACAGGACCCCATCATGGCACTGATATAAAATTAAGAGATGTGGTAACTAAAATAATCTAGCCAGTGGCGTTCCCGGTCAGGCCTGAATATGTTAAGTGAGAATCACATTTGAACTGGCCTTACCTGCAGTACTTCGGGCTGCATTAATTTTTGTGAGTGGCACCCCCCTTTATGCATATAAATTGGATAATTACACTAGTAAATTGGAATTTTAGCATTTAGGATCAGCACCCGTAAATAACAGGAGGCAAGGGAAAGAAGGCCAATTGAAACTTTGGCCCTTAATATTTTGTAGACAGCTTGAAGACCAAGAGGTTTTGAAGAGATCTCACAGAAAAAGAATGAGAATAAAAAAAGAGTACCTAACCATTTTGTTTGTACATTATTTTCTATTTAAAGATAATAAGGTGGTGCAGAAAAGTTGAAACACGAAAATTATATATTCGGTCATCTCATCTCAACTTCCTGCAGAGTAAAAATTGTCACAAAATTACCATACTTGTGTTGGACATAATTTGTTACAAGTTGACGGCCTGAAAGCTCACATCTACCCTAATACCACGAATCCTGGCCTCTGCCTTTCCAGAAAAAGCAGGGATGATAAACGGACTTTGTTGAGGATTAACTTTGTTAATCAGCCATCATTGGTAAAATTCTGTCAATTTCTATTGTACTGGTACATAGAAATATCTGCGCTGATCTGGAATAAATCTTGAGTAAGTCAGAGCCCCATTTCTACCATGAGGAAACTGACTACGTGGGAAATGAAACTAACATTGTAGGTAAGCCTGCAATGCACCTAGCCATGTACCTGTGTTGTCAACTCATCTCAATGACACTGCGAATTAGGTAGTATTGTCACTGTTTTTCAGATTTAGGAAACTAAGAGAGCTGGTGAGAGGCAGAACTAGGACTCAACACCACTTGGTCGAGGTGAGTCGGTTCTTAACCAGAGATGGAGGAGTTGGCAGGAGGCCAAGTACCTTTTCAAGCTACTCGGCTCGGGCTCGGCCAGATGCCCCGGGGGTGAGAGGTGCAAGACAGCTCAGCCACTGGGGCCGCTAGGATGTTCTTCAGTAATGTTAATGCACAAAGCAAGATCAAAAGCTTTCAAAACTCTGCCACTATGTATCTCCCCTACATCTTGAAGTCCTCTTCCAACAATAAGCATTTTGATTTTTTAAATCACTAGTCATGAAGCTTAGGTCAATCAGGACCTTTGGATTTGGCCTACACATCATTTTCTCTCTAATATTATTTTCAAAGCCAACATAATATTCAGGCCACTCATATCGATGTTGCAGGACCTGAGAGACAGAGGAAACAAATTCCTTGGGCAACGTTCCCTACTGGTCCTGACTCTGTGCCCAGGACTCTCTTTCTGGGATTAGGTCATCACCGACGTTTGCTAAAATTTAAATCGAATCTGGGAGTTTAACAAGCTCAACCACTAACATCTTTTGCAACACCTGCACTTATGCTTCTATGCATACACACACACATACATGTACACACACCCCCACATGCACATGGACACACACACACACACGTGCGCGCACAGTTCATGGCAACTAGACTAAGTTTATCAGGTTATTCGTAGCCAAGCGCAGAGTCATAAGAAGACAGGCAAGAAAGCATGTCTGTTTAGATGGAAAATGAGATGAGAGCAGATGCTGAGCCTGGGCACCTCCAGAGGGGCCATCGGACGAGGACACTGAGCAGCACAGAAGGATGTGCTAGAAGGAGAAGCAGAGCAGAAGTTGAAGGAGAGCAGAAGTTGTTTCAGGGCATCTGGAGAGGCCACAGCAAACCCCCTGCTTCCCAGACTCTCCTGGAGCTGCCTCTGAGGACGCTCCAGCGCCCAGCGCTCTGACTGGACAGTGTTGGCTTTCAAGACTTGGCCTCAGACTCCGGGAGGACTCATGCCAAGGAGTACTTCCCAGAAGCTCTGCTGCCAGTGTCCTTGTCCCTGCGGTAAGCCACAGCCACCCCCCACCTCTGCAGGAGACCCTCCAACACTAGCAGCCGTGTGGCTGACAGGGTCTTGGTGCTCCAGCTGGGTGTCAGGCCTGTGCCTCTGAGATGGGATAGCCAAGATCAGGACATTGGTCCACCAGAGACCTCCTGGCTCCACAAAATATCAAACAGCAAAAGCTCTCCCAGAGATCTCCATCTCAATGCTAAGACCTAGCTCCACTCAACGACCAGCAAGCTACAGTGCTGGACACCCTATGCCAAACAACTAGCAAGACAGGAACACAACCCCACCCATTAGCAGAGAGCCTGCCTAAAACCATAATAAGGTCACAGACATCCCAAAACACACCACCGGATATGGTCCGGCCCACCAGAAAGACAAGATCCAGCCTCATCCACCAGAACACAGGCACCGGTCCCATCCACCAGGAAGCTTACACAACCCACTGAACCAAACTTAGCCACTGGGGGCAGACACCAAAAACAACGGGAACTACGAACGTGCAGGCTGCAAAAAGGAGACCCCAAACACAGTAAGTTAAGCAAAATGAGAAGACAGAAAAACACACAGCAGATGAAGGAACAAGGTAAAAACCCACCAGACCAAACAAATGAAGAGGAAATAGGCAGTCTACCTGAAAACAAATTCAGAGTAATGATAGTAAACATGATCCAAAATCTTGGAAATAGAATAGAGAAAATACAAGAAACGTTTAACAAGGACCTAGAAGAACTAAAGAGCGAACAAACAATGATGAACAACACAATAAATGAAATTAAAAATTCTCTAGAAGGAATCAATAGCAGGATAACTGAAGCAGAAAAACGGATAAGTGACCTGAAAGATAAAATAGTGGAAATAATTACCACAGAGCAGAAAAATGAAAAAAGAATGAAAAGAATTGAGGACAGTCTCAGAGACCTCTGGGACAACATTAAATGCACCAATATTCAAATTATAGGGGTCCCAGAAGAAGAAGAGAAAAAGAAAGGGACTGAGAAAATATTTGAAGAGATTATAGTTGAAAAATTCCCTAATATGGGAAAGGAAATAGTCAATCAAGTCCAGGAAGCACAGAGTCCCATACAGGATAAATCCAAGGAGAAACATTCCAAGACACATACTAATCAAACTATCAAAAATTAAAAACAAAGAAAAAATATTAAAAGCAGCAAGGGAAAAACAACAAATAACATACAAGGGAATCCGCATAAGGTTAACAGCTGATCTTTCAGCAGAAACTCTGCAAGCCAGAAGGGAGTGGCAGGACATATTTAAAGTGATGAAAGGGAAAAACCTACAACGAGGATTACTCTACCCAGCAAGGATCTCATTCAGATTTGATGGAGAAATTAAAACTTTACAGACAAGCAAAAGCTAAGAGAATTCATCACCACGAAACCAGCTTTACAATAAGTGCTAAAGGAACTTCTCTAGGCAGGAAACACAAGAGAAGGAAAAGACCTACAATAACAAACCCATAACACTTAAGAAAATGGTAATAGGAACATACATATCAATAACTACCTTAAATGTAAATGGATTAAATGCTCCAACCAAAAGGTAGACTGGCTGAACGGATACAAAAACAAGACCCGTATATATGCTATCTACAAGAAACCCACTTCAGACCTAGGGACACATGCAGACTGCAAGTGAGGGAATGGAAAAAGGTATTCCATGAAAATGGAAATCAAAAGAAAGCTGGAGTAGCAATTCTCATATCAGACAAAATAGACTTTAAAATAAAGACTATTACAAGAGACAAAGAAGTACATTACATAATGATCAAGGGGTCAATCCAAGAAGAAGATATAACAATTATAAATATTTATGCACCCAATATAGGAGCACCTCAATACATAAGGCAAATGCTAAGAGCCATAAAAGGGGAAATTGACAGTAACACAATCATAGTAGGGGACTTTAACACCCCACTTTCACCAAGGAACAGATCAGCCAAAATGAAAACAAATAACGAAACACAAGCTTTAAATGATACATTACACAAGATGGACTTAATGGATATTTATAGGACATTCCATCCAAAAACAACAGAATACACTTTCTTCTCAAGTGCTCATGGAACATTCTCCAGGATAGATCATATCTTGGGTCACATATCAAGCCTTGGTAAATTTAAGAAAATTGAAATCTTATCAAGTATCTTTTCTGACCACCAAGCTATGAGACTAAATATCAATTACAGGAAAACAATCTGTAAAAAATACAAAAACATGGAGGCTAAACAATACACTACTAAATAACCAAGAGATCACTGAAGAAATCAAAGAGGAAATCAAAAAATACCTAGAAACAAATGACAATGAAAACACAATGACCCAAAACCTATGGGATGCAGCAAAAGCAGTTCTAAGAGGGAAGTTTATAGCAATACAATCCTACCTCAAGAAACCAGAAACATCTCAAATAAACAACGTAACCTTACACCTAAAGCAATTAGAGAAAGAAGAACAAAAAAACCCCAAAGTTAGCAGAAGGAAAGAAATCATAAGAGCAGACCAGAAATAAATGAAAAAGGAATGAAGGAAACAATAGCAAAGATCAATAAAACTAAAAGCTGGTTCTTTAAGAATTAAACAAAATTGATAAACCACTAGCCAGACTCACCAAGAAAAAAAGGGAAAAGACTCAAATCAACAGAATTAGAAATGAAAAAAGAGAAATAACGACTGACACTGCAGTAATAAAAAGGATCATGAGAGATTACTACAAGCAACGATATGCCAATAAAATGGGCAACCTGGAAGAAATGGACAAATTCCTAGAAAAACACAACCTTCCAAGTCTGAACCAGGAAGAAATAGAAAATATGAACAGACCAATCACAAGCACTGAAATTGAAACTGTGATTAAAAACCTTCCAACAAACTAAAGCCCAGGACCAGATGGATTCACAGGAGAATTCTATCAAACGTTTAAAGAAGAGCTAACACCTATCCTTCTCAAACTCTTCCAAAAAATTGCAGAGGGAGGAACACTCCCAAACTCATTCTATGAGGCCACCATCACGCTGATACCAAAACCAGACAAAAATGTCACAAAGAAAGAAAACTACAGGCCAATATCACTGATGAACATAGATGCAAAAATCCTCAACAAAATACTAGCAAACAGAATCCAACAGCACATTAAAAGGCTCATACACCATGATCAATTGGGGTTTATCCCAGGAATGCAAGGATTCTTCAATATATGCAAATCAATCAATATGATACACCATATTAACAAATTGAAGGAGAAAAAACATATGATCATCTCAATAGCTGCAGAAAAAGCTTTTGACAAAATTCAACACCCATTTATGATAAAAACCCTCCAGAAAGTAGGCATAGAGGGAACTTACCTCAACATAATAAAGGCCATATATGACAAACCCACAGCTAACATCGTTCTCAATGGTGAAAAACTGAAACCACTTCCTCTAAGATCAGGAACAAGACAAGGTTGTCCACTCTCACCAATGTTATTCAACATAGTTTTGGTAGTTTTAGCCACAGCAATCAGAGAAGAAAAAGAAATAAAAGGAATCCAAATAGGAAAAGAAGAAGTAAAGCTGTCACTGTTCACAGATGACTTGATACTATACATAGAAATCCTAAAGATGCTACCAGAAACCTATGAGAGCTAATCAATGAATTTGGTAAAGTAGCAGGATACAAAATTAATGCACAGAAATCTCTTGCATTCCTATACACTAATGATGAAAAATCTGAAATAGAAATTAAGGAAACACTCCCATTTACCACTGAAACAAAAAGAATAAAATACCTAGGAATAAACCTACCTAGGGAGACAAAAGACCTGTATGCAGAAAACTATAAGACACTGATGAAAGAAATTAAAGATGATACAAACAGATGGAGAGATATGCCATGTTCTTGGATTGGAAGAATCAACATTGTGAAAATGACTATACTACCCAAAGTAACCTACAGATCCAATGCAATCCCTATCAAACTACCACTGGCATTTTTCACAGAACTAGAACAAAAAAATTCACAATTTGTATGGAAACACAAAAGACCCCGAATAGCCAAAGCAATTTTGAGAAAGAAAAATGGAGCTGGAGGAATCAGGCTCCCTGACTTCAGACTATACTACAAAGCTACAGTAATCAAGACAGTATGGTACTGGCACAAAAACAGACATAGAGATCAATGGAACAGGATAGAAAGCCCAGAGATAAATCCACACACATATGGTCACCATATTTTTGATAAAGGAGGCAAGAATATACAATGGAGAAAAGACAGCCTCTTCAATAAGTGGTGCTGGGACAACTGGACAGCTACATGTAAAAGAATGAAATTAGAACACTCCCTAACACCATACATAAACATAAACTCAAAATGGATTAAAGACCTAAATGTAAGGCCAGATGCTATAAACTCTTAGAGGAAAACCTAGGCAGAACACTCTATGACATAAATCACAGCAAGATCCTTTTTTGACCCACCTCCTAGAAAAATGGAAATAAAAACAAAAATAAACAAATGGGACTTAATGAAACTTAAAAGCTTTAGCACAACAAAGGAAACCATAAACAAGACGAAAAGACAACCCTCAGAATGGGAGAAAATATTCGCAAATGAAACAACTGACAGAGGATTAATCTCTAAAATTTACAAGCAGCTCATGCTGCTCAATATCAAAAATCAAACAACCCAATCCAAAAATGGGCAGAAGACCTAAACAGACATTTCTCCAAAGAAGATATACAGATTGCCAACAAACACATCAAAGGATGCCCAACGTCACTAATCATTAGAGAAATGCAAATCAAAACTACAATGAGGTATCACCTCACACCAGTCAGAATGGCCATCACCAAAAAATCTACAAACAATAAATGCTGGAGAGGGTGTGGAGAAAAGGGAACCCTCCTGCACTGTTGGTGGGAATGTAAATTGATACAGCCACTATGGAGAACAGTATGGAGGTTCCTTAAAAAAGTAAAAGTAGAACTACCATACGACCCTGCAATCCCACTACTGGGCATATACCCTGAGAAAACCATAATTCAAAAAGAGTCATGTACCAAAATGTTCATTGCAGTTCTATTTACAATAGCCAGGACATGGATCAACCTAAGTGTCCAGTGACAGATGAATGGATAAAGAAGATGTGGCACCTATATACAATGAAATATTACTCAGCCATAAAAAGACACGAAATTGAGTTATTTGTAGGGAGCTGGATGGACCTAGAGTCTGTCATACAGAGTGAAGTAAGTCAGAAAGAGAAAAACAAATACCGTATGCTAACACATATATATGGAATCTAAAAAAAAATGGTTCTGAAGAACCTAGGGGCAGGACAGGAATAAAGACGCAGATGTAGAGAATGGACTTGAGGACATGGGGAGGGGGAAGGGTAAGCTGGGACGAAGTGAGAGAATGGCATGGACATAGATACACTACCAAATGTAAAATAGCTAGCTAGTGGGAAGCAGCTGCATAGCACAGGGAGATCAGCTTGGTGCTTTGTGACCACCTAGAGGGGTGGGATAGGGAGGGTGGGAGGGAACGCAAGAGGGAGGGGATATGGGGATATATGTATACGTATAGGTGATTCACTTTGTTATACAGCAGAAACTAACACCACATTGTAAAGCAATTATACTCCAATAAAGATATTAAAAAAAAAAAAAGACTTGGGCCTTTATAATCCACTCCCTTTATAGCTGTTTATTGGCCAAGAAAGAAAGAACTGTGGTCCCCGCAGCGCCTGTGTGCGGACTGAGACAGGAGGATGCCGAGGCACTCGAGGTGGCTGTGGTCCACTTGCTCTAGAAAGTTTATTCAGATGCTCTTCCAGCACTTAGAAGACATCTTCACATATGAGTTGGGCCAAGTGTGTTTATGCAAATACCCACGTTCTGACTTAGCCTTGGTTTATCAGAGAAACACTCATTCATTATACTGAAGAGCAAAGTTTGACCCAGGCAGGGGAAATTTGACTATTTGTCAATAGTTGATGCTACATATTAAACAAACAAGCGGCTCTTTTTAGGCTTTGAAGTTCTATTTTATTTCCATAGCAGCACTCACGTTCTGCACAACACAGACTCCCAAGGAAAATAAAGGGAGCCATAGGCCAAAATGGTACTCCAGAGCTCCAGAAAATTACCGAAAGAGATGCCTAAATATAAATCGGTAGTTAAGTGAGACACTAATTGTAGGTAAAGTGATGACGGTGATAGTAGCAAACTAGGTCCCACACATCTGTGCAGTTGTTAAAAAGCCTGTTGAACTCTCCCAACAACAGTCACAGGAGGTAGGTACTAATATTATCCCCGTTTTATGGATGGAGACACCCAGGTACAGGAAGACTGAGTTGTCTTAAACCCAGGCAGGTGTGTCCTTACCCTCTCGAGATCTGAGTGACTCATGACACATCTGGACCAAGTCATCTCTCGGGGGTCTTACAGCCCTGCCTTTCCACAGTAGAGCATCTATTCCAGTGGGGGGCAGGGACAGAAGTATAAAATCAGAAGATAATGCAAACGGACCACATCTGTGCTATTATATGCCAAGTAAAGGTGTGGAAAACTCCTAGAAGATCTAAGTTTTCACTTTTCTTCCACCTGTTTGGCATTTTATAGCAAAGAGCTCTTACATGGTGAGCTTATAGGTGATGGAATCCCTGTTGGTCATAAATAGCCTAAAAAAACAACAAAAAGGACCAAAAACACACAAAAACTTATGAATAGCTTTAAGGTTTCTCTCTGGGAACTAAATACAGGCAGGACTTCTGTTATCTCTGGCATATTTTTGCAATAATCAACAAGAGGTCTTCTCCCCAGAGAGCTGTATTAGGAGATGGGTTTTTTTTTAACTATGGATCTATTTTCCTAGAAAAATGAGCTACTGACACCTCAAAGAAGTAGTTTTGCCCCAAATGTCTATGACAGGCCTTCTGAGATGAGCCAGGCATGGAGTCACTTAATACCCATTGTTCACACAGAATTGTAGATAGGGCAGGAGCTGGGAAAGCTGAAAGGAAGCTATTCAAAGAGAGAGGCCTGAACAGTATCTGAAAACTAATTTAAAATAATAAAAATACCATCTTCCTTTATAATCAGGTAGTACTATTTTCTAAAGAGGTTTGGGGATAATGATGTTGTCTTTTGCTAAACTGAACCCAGTTTTGACCACAGCCATTACTGGCAAGGTGACCTTTCCCTAAACCATCAGCTTTGCCCCAGGCTTCCGTGGCCTAAAAGGCATCATTTGTTCTTTTAAGTACTGGCACTTGGCCATTTTTTCTCTCTCAAATTCCACATTCACGTGTCTGTCTGGTGATGAGCTTTCCATTTTTCTCTCCTTGCTCCAAAGATGTGCCCTGTCGTATGGCAGGGTTTTTTATTAATTGACTCTCAAATGATCTTGAAGGTAGCTCATGAAATCAGATCCCAGGGCTCTCCACATGACCGTCAGCTCTTATAGCTCTGTATGAACTTTTTAACATTTTTGGAGAAAGACGTGTGTGTGTGTGTGTGTGTGTGTGTACACATGTGTGTGAACTAATTCAAGCATCCCCCAGAGACCTTGTATTCCTCAGACCCCCAGCAGCCGCAGGCTATGTTTCCCATTAAGGATTTATTTTCTGCTAAGAAGTGATCTTTCTGCCCCTGAAAGAGGTTCTATTCCCATTTAGCGCCTGTTAGAAGCTCCCTGAGATTGGATTGAGCAGTGGTCTCAGAATACAGATTTCAGGGCACATTATTCATACAGAAAATAAGATCAGGGCTGAGAAAATCCAGTTTTTGTGATAGGTGAGATGGAGGGAAGATGTCATTCTTGTCTGATTCCCGGTGATTCACTGAACCTGTGTCTTCACCCCTCCAGAGAACAGAGGGAACTAGTTCCTGCCTGCTCCTACCTCGTTAGAGCCTTGTGTGGGCAATGACTTGACGCTTTTGGAGTTCTTCTGTGTACTTGCCTTGGGGGCGGAAGAATGATTGGTATTATCATGATTCAGCACTTGCCAATGGCCCTATGTGAGATGGGCATTCTTGGGCTGACACGCCAATAAGAACGGATCTGAACTGTTTGAGATGCACCGAGTCACAGCCTGTTGATAAATAGGAACCCAGGAGTCACACACGGGCTGGCCTCGGGTAAACCACGGCTGGCTCACGCTCTATTTTTAGTTAATAGAGCTCTGCTGAAATATGGCACCAAGTACAAACCCTCTCACCCGTGGTTCATCTGAGTCACATGTAATAGCCGTACAGAGTAAGGAGGTCACACTGAGCTATGTAAAGGTATAAAACAAAACTCGAGCCCGGTGTGGGCTCCAATGGCCATACACACCCCAAAGTCACTGGCTCCCTCTGGGCAGTAATCATCCAACTGTCCCCCAGCGTTCTCACCGGGAGGCCCCGCAAGCTGCTCAGAGCTCACCCCGCTTTCTGCTGAGCACCCCTTGTCCCCCACACGGGCGCACCCTCGGTTTGAGACAATTATGTCCACCTCACTTTCTGCAGCAACTTGTCTCCATTTGGTTGTTTCATCCCTCCTGCCACAGCCAAGCCCTGCCTATTGACTCTGATACATCTTTCACAGAATCTCATTTTCATCCCTGTCATTGGAGTCCAAATGCCAACATACTGATTATTCTCGCTGTGACAAATACAGTATCTCTTCAGCAATCTCTTCAGATCTCCGTCTCCTGGGAAAACAGTTCCCTCCCCTCCGAGCCTTTTCATAATATCGCATGCTCAGATCACCACCATCCCCCCACCCATCCTTCACAAGCTCACACTGCACATTTTTCATATCTGTTCTGAAATGGCATCTTTGCCCAAGTTCAGCCTCACTGGTTTCCTGCCTGTGTGTGTGTGTCTCTGGGAAGCCCCTTGGTCCATGGGACAAATCCTTCTGCCCCTGTAGGCTGTTGCCAGGCTTAATTTGAGCACTCTACCAATTACAGTAAGTTCTGTAATCAGATCAAAGCATTGGTCCCTGCTTGCTGGCCAGAATGGGGATGATTCCTCCTGACATAGCAAACAACCTCAAGAATTTCTTCTGAGTCAGCTGTGGGGCGCTCAGCCATGCGAAATCACAGGGCAAGTTCATACGTTCAAACCTAATGATAGGATCATTTGACATGAAACTCATGCTCATGTACTGGCTGCTTTGTCAGCTGGGCTGAAGGACACACTTCTACAGAGATGCCTCTTGGGAGAGTGTCACACTTAGGCCACCTCAAAACACCCCAACTTGGGCCAGTGTGGCCTTTGTCCTAGGAGTCAGTTTGGTGTCCTTTTGATGAAGGAGCCCAGAATGCCTGGTCAGTCCCTGCCATCTGTGACCACAGGGATGTCTTCCTTAAGCTTTTGGATTGAAAAACAGTCAAATGAATATTTCTATCAATATCTGATCAATTTTTGATAAATTATCAAAATTATCAATAAGAAATTATCAAATAAATTATCAACCTTACTTCTTTCTGTTTTATATATGCCCACTAAACTCTTTAGCAAGGAAATGATTCCTGGTTTGTAGAATCTTTTTATTGGCCTATTTTGCTATTAAAAAATGGTTGAGAAGACGTCTCCTCGACTCTTCCCAATGGCGTTTGGGAGAGTAATGTGTGCACACAGCCAACTCCTGACTGTTTTCTCTGAGTATCTCTGGTATCCCAGGAATTTAAACGTTAGGGATGTTGACAGGCGGGCTGACATTCCCCATCTGAAGTCTGGAAGGAGATCAGTCCTGTGAAACAGATAGGCTGATCCTGAAATAAAGTTCCTTGGCGTATGAGTAAGGGAAAATCTCAGAAGCCAAGTATTATCAGGTAACAGAGGTGACTGCAGGGCCCACTGTGAGCAGTTAAAAAAATCAGAGAAGTTCCTATATATGTGAAATCTATTTCATTTCAAAAATTGAGTAAAATTTTAAAAATAAAACAAATAAACCAGGGCTTACCTGGTGGCACAGTGGTTAAGAATCCGCCTGCCAATGCAGGGGACACGGGTTCGAGCCCTGGTCGGGGAAGATCCTACATGCCACAGAGCAAGTAAGCCCGTGTGCCACAACTACTGAAGCCCACGTGCCTAGAGCCCGTGCTCCGCAACAAGAGAAGCCACCACAATGAGAAGCCGTTCACCACAACGAAGAGTAGCCCCCGCTCACTGCAACTAGAGAAAGCCCGCGTGCAGCAACGAAGACCCAACACAGCCAAAACATAAATAAATAAAAATCAATCAATCAATCAATCAATTAGAGAAGTTGGCTTTTGTTCTTTTTTTCACATTCCCTTCCTTTATCATGTAGAAATGTAGGGAAAACAGATCATTTGCTCTTCTTCCTTCCACCCTACTTGCTTCATATTTTATTAATAAGCTTCCTATATATTATTACAAAAATATTCTAATCACCAAGTTAATTAAAATTTGATTCAAGTCATAAGAATTATGAAATACACAAAATTAAAAGGTCTGAGAAGACAAGGAACACTTGAGTTTCAGCACTTTGCACAGTGCCAGCATGTAGTAGGTACTCACTAAACACTTTCATAAAGGGATGAATGAAGGAATTGAAGAAACCTACTTCACAAGTTTGGGTTAAGAATTAAATGAGATGACTATTCCTGGCACAGAGTAGGTATTCAGTACTTTCTCTTTTCCTTCCCCCACAAAATAGCTAGAAGAATCTCCCTCTATTCCAGACCACCACTCAGTTTTCACAAATATCAGGTCAAGGATGTTCAGTTCATTACTTGACTGGTCCACCAAGAATATCCAGGTCAGCAGGCAAAGCCCAATATGCTCATGAGGAGAGGTGGAACTCAGATTATAAAATCAGATACTGCCCCACATTGCCTCAGCTCTAGAACCCCCTGGATGGTCTCAGCAAATACCTCCCTATAGAAAGGTTGTGTTCAAGAGAATCTCTCCCCTGAACAGTGAGTAGTCAAGGCTGAGTCCTGCTGTGTCCCTGCCTGTTGCTGCCTTTGGCCAGAGGGAAGTCTGAAGAAGGAATCCAGTTCTTGTTTACTTGGTCAGCCACAAGAGCTGAGCAACAGAGGGACGGTGAGTAATTCTAGATTGCACTACACTTTTTATTTTAACGGTAAGCGGAGATCTTCCTGAGATGATTTGAGTATAATCCTTACCTAAGATATGGCAACAAACTTTGGACCTCTTGAGTTCTTTCCTTCCCTAGAAATCTTTGAACAATTTGTAAATACTCATATATTTACCTAAAAGAAGAAAATCCTGTGTGGAAGGGCTCACTTCATTCCTCCACAGAGAAGCTTTCTCAGATGCTAGGACTCACATTATTACCTAGCATGTGTGAGTACAGTCTGGCTGAAGAAAACCATGGTTGAATAAACTTACACATCAAACTCCTTAGAACAATTCCTACCAAACACTTAACATTTTTCTCAAATAAAATAGCAATACCAACTGTACATTTTATTTAAGTAAATGTTTGGAAGTTCATTAAAAAGTAAACATGGAAGATCAGAATTTTTTATTGTAACCTTGGACCAGTATTTGTACTAAAGAATTAAAGAGAAATGGAACCATTATGTAATAATTTTATTTCTTTCATGTAAAGTTTCAACTTTGGTTTTTTATTTAAACTTTCATTGGTGGATTAAAATTGTCATCCATATTTACTTGTATGTGCATAATTCATTTTATATACACATATGTGTACATTCCTAACTGAAACTTTGTTGTCAAATTCAAGTATCATTATAAACTTATGTAATGTCCCTCTATAAGAGCCTCTTCTAACACCAACTGCTATATTGTGATTCATTTCTGGCAACAACCACCAGGAGTTAGCACAGACCCACAAGTAAAGGCACAGTGCACAGATGACTGCCCTCACTTCAGGTGCCAGCCTGCAGCAGTATCCCCAAGCCACCTGCACTTTTGTCCAACTGGCTCCAGATCCAGGGCGTTTCCATGACCTGTTAGGTTTGATAGTTCACTAGAATAGCACTCAGAAGTCAGAAAACCTCTATCATTTTATTATAAAGCACACGTATCAGGACCAGCTAAATGAAGACGCTCACGGGGAAAGATCTGACAGGATCTTGAACACAGAGTTTCCGTGCCCTTTCCTTGTGGAACTGGGTACATTGATGTATCACCAACCAGGAAGCTCAGTAGGGTCCAGAGTTTTTATTAAGGTTTCATTACATAGGCATGTAACTCAATCTCTGTCCCTACTTCCCTCCCTGGAGGTCAGGCTACCCCAAAACCCCAACTCTCTCTCATCACATGGTTGGTCTTTTTGTGACCAGTCCTCACCCTGAACCATCTCATTAGCATGAACTCAGGGAACCAAGGGAGTCATGAATAACAAAGACACTCCTATCTCTTGAGAAATTCCAAGGGTGTCAGGAACCCAGGATAAAGACCAGACTAATTCTTTATTATAGTATAGAGCCCAGTGACACAAAACCAAACGGGGTCAGGTGAAGCAATTCTATACACACCCAGCCTATTTTGGCCCAGGTACGTGGCTTTCTTAGGGATGTCTTAGGGTGTCAACTTTAGAGCATCTACAAGGATAATGTAGCTCACTTATCTTTCCAGCTATCCTTCATAATTGTTGATTCCCTCAGCTACAACTTTATATTTTACATTATGTGATTAAGACCTCTAAGAAGCTACAGGAGAAACCTGGCAGCCATCACCATGACCAAGTAACCCAAGTTAACATCACCAGGCATGGGACCATGGACACCACATGTCTCTTCATATGATGCACTAAGAAGGAGATAACTTCACTTTTGTAGTATTACCACCAAAAATTCATAACTTGAACCTATTCATAAGGAAACATGACATAAACATACACTGAGAGGTGGTTTACAAAATAACTGGCCTGTACTCTTCGAAAATGGCAAGGTCATGAAAACAAAGACAGAGTGAGGGATGGTTCCAGAAAAAGGAGACTAAAGAGACATGACAGCTAAGTGGAATTCACTACTCTGAGTTGGATCCAGGACAGAGAAAAAGGTAGACATTATCAGGTCAATTGATATAATTTGTATATGGATGGTGGATCCAATAGTATGATTACACCAATGTTATATTTCCTAGTTTTGATAACTGTGTTATGTACAAGGAGGGGCACATGTAAGAGACTTTACTTGTTCTTAGAAAACATACGCTGACATATTTAGGACTCGCTGTGATGTGTCTGTCCTTCACTCTCAGAAGATCCCTCCTGAGAGGTGGAACAGGGCGGGGGTCATAAATGACAAAGCAAATGGGGTAAAATGTGAGCAATAAGTGATACTCTTGGTAAAGGGTGTATAGAAGGTCTTTGGACCATATTTGCAACTTTTCATTAAGTTACAAATTATATCAAAATAAAAAGCTTTTTTAAACAATCCATGTGTGAAGAGGGAGGAAATGCGTAATGTTGCAAAGAAAATACTCATAACTAACCGGCTTTAAAGAAACACGGAAAGAGGTGCTGTGATTTTGGTGCTTGCTTCTTGTACTAAATTTAGAGATCTTGGTAAAAAGATGTTCTCATTGATTATTATTATTCTTAAGATTATTTGAAAACATTTTTTCAACTTAAATCTCTGTTTCCCCCATTCTTACTGAATGGGGAATTTTTTTCCTTTTTCTCCTTTTTTTTTTTTTTTTTTGCATTTAGCATGTGCTGAGTTCTGTGCTTTATACTGCAGGAAACCCAGCTTTGAACAAAGCATGCTCCCTACCCAGTGAGCTTACAGTTTTATAGGGCAGACAGGCCCTCTCATACTCAACTGTTTACATGTGATAAGAATTGAAACCTTAAAGTGATACAAAGTGCTATAAGAGCACACAAGTCTGAGGTCCTGCTGAGTTTTGAGATGAGAGGAATTGGTCAGGGGAGGAGAAGGTAGAAAGCCATCCCCAGGCATCTGGTCTCCCCACCCCTGGGCAGCCCTGATGAAACCTATCACTACCCCTTACTACAAAGGAACGTTCACATCATTTCCTCAATATTTCTTCCAGAACCAGGTGTCAATGACTTAAAGTTGAAAGGAAGTTTCATAATCATTTCCTCTTCTACTTTTCCTCCTATGCTCTCTTCTTCTCTTAGTCCCCGGCATCTTGGCAGGGGTGAATTTGTGCCTAATTATTCAATCAACAACCAGTGGGCAAGAATTGGAATTTAACTTTGACCTCTGATGAGCCTGGGTAGCACAATCCAGGTTTCAGTTTGGCCAGAATCATAAGCAAAGATAAGCAAATCCTGGCTCAGGTAAGAATGAAATTTGGTTAATGACCTTTTGATGGAATGGACAGAAGGTGATTCTTGACTGGTTTGGTTGCAGAAATTTTCACACACTACACGTGAACACCATCTGCTATCTTTCCTTGTACCTAAACAGAGAAACTGGAAATGAACTGAGAAATCAGAGATGGTCAGAATAATTCTTGATGTATAATGTTTAACGTTATAAAAATCTGACCCATAGAAAAATGTTGCATTAGTTCTATCATTTCGATAGGAGACTCCAAATGGATTCCTGTAATATATAGTTTACAAATCTTCTCTAATCTTCACACTTCCTCTCTTTTAGAAACCACAGACAAGCAAAAAATGTCAGTGACATATCCAAAGAGCCCCTGTTCATTCGGTTCTAAGAGCTTGGGGGGAGTCCACACATTTTTCAATAGTAGGTGAGACCATTAGAAATCATGGCACCTCTATATGATTTTTTTCACACCCCTATAGATAGCTCTGACCAACTGAAAAAAATAGAAAAGAAGTAGAAATAGCACCTTTATTTTGTCAAGATGGATGAAATCAGACTCCTCCTTGCATTTAGTACTATCATGACAAAAGGAACAATTTCAGCTTCACTGTACAGTAGAAAGATTTATGGCTGGAAAGCATTCTTCCCTCCCTTGAGCAAGAACATTTGGAATTATTAACAAAAATGCTGTGACTGGCTATTTCTTGGCTGGAATTTTTTATAATACTATTGGCGTGGTCCAATCAACTGGAAAAAAAAAGTTTGGTTTAATTATATATATGTAGATAAAGATATTGATATAGTGAGACAGAGAGGGAGAAAATCTTTTTATAATTTAACTCATGACTTTTGGGCTTTACATGCACATGATTAGTTTTTGCCATCATATGCTTGGAGCAATTAAAAATGACAATTTCTCATCTTAAGTATTTGCAAAGATCCAGTTTAGTTCAGGGCACTTGGAAGTCGTATACTTACCGTCCTCCAAGAAAGATCTCTAAAGTTAATATCAGCAGTGTGACTCTGTTTATTTGTAGTTAGGATAACCAGGAAATTGAGGTGAGATATTAATCACATCCTTTCAACACATGGCAAATTCAGTTATAGTGTAGTCAAACATTCGAGAGATTAAGCAGGCTAGTTGTCCTAAATATGTTCTTTTTCATGGGAGGCTTCAAAGGATATTCATGATCTGGACTTGGAACCCCCTTTTTACTGTCCTGCCTTTCTCTTTATTTAAAGCCAAATGGGAAAGCAAGATGGAGAAAGGTAAGAACATTAATCCACTTTAGAGGTCCTGCAAGCAATGGATGAAATCATTTAGCAAAAAATAAAGTCTTTGGGGGCATATCAGAGGTGCTAATATGACTAAGAACTTGGGCCTCTGGGTTTACATTCCCATCTAAACCCACATGTAGATCCCCAGCTTCCTGTTGCCTCTAGGCTTGGACCACCTGGTTCCCGTGTCTCAGCTTGGATGCCTTGCCATCCCACCCCAGCACCGGGTCCCCTCCCTCCTCGCATTCAGAGTTTAATGAGTCCTTCTCATTATTCCGGACATTAGCCATTGATTTACTTTGCCCAAACTTCATCTTGGATTTAAATGTTTTCTTTATCCCCCTTTTTGTTTTTCTCATCGCTTAATGCTTGACCTTTTCAAGACCCCGTATAAAAAGACATATCACCTCCAATACTTGAACCTTCTTGGTTTACTCCCTTGCAAACAACTTCACAGGTCCTGTCTTTTTGGCTCGGCTTCAGCTATAATTATTTACTTGTCAGTGTTTTCCTTCTCTGTTACCTTTTTTTTTTTAATTTATTAAAAAAAATTTTTTTTGAGTATAATCAAAAAATTTTTTTTGATTTACAATATTGTGTTAGTTTCAGGTGTACAGCAAAGTGAATCAGTTATACATATACATATATCCACTCTTTTTTATATTCTTTTCCGGTATAGGTCATTACAGAGTATTGAATAGGGTTCCCTGTGCTATACAGTAGGCCTTTATTAGTTATCTATTTTATATATAGTAGTGTGTATTTTCCATTTATTTTTTTTTTCTCATCTGCTGTGACCTTTAACTCTAGAACTACATTGAAAAGCATGACACACTTGGATACAGGTTGTGTGAAGAGAGATGCTTCACAGAAAATTGCCCTGCGTGATGAGAGCTTCATCCTCCATGTTTGCTCTTCCCAATGGGCTGTTTTGAAAGAGGCATCTTGTTTCTACCATTTTACCTGACTTGATTTGTTTATTTTCCGTCCAAAACCAGAAAGTTGGTTAGACACACACTAAAGAGAAATTGTGTAAGTTATTAGAATGAAAAAACCCAAAGTTTTGTGTTTTTTTACAAAGTAGTGAAAAATATAAGTAACAACATAATAAACCATAAACTGAAGACCATTGAAAAGTGATTTCTCTTATTAGGCAAATCATTACTGCTTATTCCTGTTAAAATAACTCTTTGGGTCCCTACTTGAGCCATACTCTATGGGACAGCCAAATGGAGAACTTTTTTCTCCCCCCTCTCAAGCTGAGAGCAACAAGAATGCATTTTGTTAGTAGAACTTGTTGTAAATCACTGCCAAAGGGAGAAACTTTTTGGAAGTTTGTCACGGTAAATCAATGTATTTGTCATGGGTTAAAGAATGGCAGAAGATACGTGGAAACCTGATGCTGATCGCTTGGTTACAAATGACTTGCAGATGTTAAAATGTGTTTCCCAATTAAAAAGAATACGACAAAATGCCAGGCTGCTTGGCAAGAAGGGGCCAGACACCTGCCTAAAAACAATGAGAATCAAAATAAGTGGCAACCACCGAGATAGTCCTGAAACTTCCTTCCTAAAGGCTAATAATAGCCCCTTCCATATTCTTTTTTCATGTGAACTACAGATTCCTAGACTAAATACATATCCAGTGTATCCTGGTAATTTCTCAGCACAGATGAGATGTACTTAGTTTTGCAACTTTGGTGACATTGTGCTTTATCAGGAGCCTGGTTCTAATTCCTTCATTTCTCTACCAATTGATTGTAGATCACTCCTTTGGAGTATCCTGGCAGGGCCTGGCAGCAGGTTCCAAATGACTACCAGCTGCCTGCTTGCTCTTCATGTTCATCATAAAGATTCAGGAGAATTTTCATAATGTGAAATCAATTTTTATCAATTTTTGTAAGTGATAAACCCTTTGGTTCTCTTAGCAGTTTGAGATAGAGATCAGCTCTTAAGTCAGATCATTTCTCAAAAACAGATCAAGCAAATTCCTAGCAGGCATTCTAGCCTGAGATGAAGGAGCTACAGGTCACCCGCTGCAAAAAACAAGTTTGTTTTTCAGGCCAAGAGGCAAATACTCAGTTACCTTCTAGGATAGTCAGACCTCACTGAGACCCAAATTTCACCATTTATAGGCAAGTCTGATGAATGGATTAAAGGATTTGCAGACTCTGGGAGCACATACAGGCGAGAAAATGGATTATGAAAGCCCACAAGGATTAATCAAACATTCTGAACTTCTTATTTTATTGTAAATGGCATAAAGACATCATTGTACCATGGTTAAGATACACTGTAGTTAGACTCTGTGGATATGTAATTTTCATTCAAAGACTAAAACAAAGAATCCTTTTCAAAGTCCTTTTAAAATAAGTTTAGGAAAATATCAAATCAGGAAGCTCTCCAGATAAGGAGACAATAAGCATTACTTTTAAAAGAAATCATTTTTCCCTCTATAAATAGTGGGAAATGTTGTTTCTTTGTTCACATACATATATCTTATTTGTGCTTTGGGAGGATTTTAATTTCCAGTAGCAATTGGTGTGGGGACTTTTGGAGTTTGGCTTAATGTTTATTCTCGAAAGATTTGTTTTGGTTAACTGCATTTAAACCTATTTAAAAGGTATAATTAAAATAGGATGTTGAGGCCAAACATTTTTAGAGTCTATTGCTTTGGTAGTTTAATTTTATGCAAAAAAAACCTCCCAAAAAACAATGAAGCCCACTTAAATGAACACCTGCTCAAAGAATAGCCCTGTAGAAAAGATCATATCTGAAATCAAACAAATATAAATTTTAAAAAGCCACATGATGAAATGATACATCATTACTCTTGGTATGCCTATAATGAAATAATGAATATTTATACAATACAATGATGAAACAGAATATAGATAACCACGTGGTCATTTTTACTTCCAGTCTCAATTAATCACAATCATTCTTAGTAATTTTCAGATGAAAATATAAACAGATATAAAAGCCATTAAAATGAAGATACTCATAAATTTATTCATATTCTTTCATGGCACACAATGCATAATAAAAGTGCACATGCAAATATCAAACTAGCAACTGAAAATTTTTCAGAGATTTGCCTTATTAAAATAATCTTCATTTCCAACAAAGTTCAATCAAAGGGTAAGCTGTCTATTTTCTTTGTATATCATTCTTATGGAATTTTGTGTCATTTACTTTTGTAAATTCAAAAATTCAGAAAAGATAAGGTTTTTCTGGATATTACTTAGCTACAGTCCCTCCACTTCCATTCTCTAATAGCTATTCAAAACATTTTCACTTTAAGATTACCCTATTTTAAATAAATGCTGGAGAGGGTGTGGAGAAAAGGGAACCCTCTTGCACTGTTGGTGGGAATGTAAATTGATACAGCCACTATGGAGAACAGTATGGAGGTTCCTTAAAAAACTAAAAATAGAACTACCATACGACCCAGCAATCCCACTACTGGGCAAATACCCGGAGAAAAACCGTAATTCAAAAAGAGTCATGAACCACAATGTTCACTGCAGCTCTATTTATAATAGCCAGGACATGGAAGCAACCTAAGTGTCCATCAACAGATGAATGGATAAAGAAGATATGGCACATATATGCAATGGAATATTACTCAGCCATAAAAAGAAACAAAACTGAGTTATTGGTAGTGAGGTGGATGGACCTAGAGTCTGTCATACAGAGTGAAGTAAGTCAGAAAGAGAAAAACAAATACCGTATGCTAACACATATATATGGAATCTAAAAAAAAAAAAAATGGTTTTGAAGAACCTCGGGCCAGGACAGGAATAAAGACGCAGACATAGGGAATGGACTTGAGGACATGGGGAGGGGGAAGGGTAAGCTGGGACGAAGTAAGAGAGTGGCATGGACATATATACACTACCAAATGTAAAATAGATAGCTAGTGGGAAGCAGCCACATAGCACAGGGAGATCAGCTCGGTGCTTTGTGACCACCTAGAGGGGTGGGAAAGGGAGGGTGGGAGGGAGACGCAAAAGGGAGGAGATATGGGGATGTATGTATATGTATAGCTGATTCACTTCGTTATAAAGCAGAAACTAATACACTATTGTAAAGCAATTATACTCCAATAAAGATGCTAAAAAAAAACTACCCTATTTTACATTATATTTACATAAGATAAGGCTATAAATTACATTTAGGACACTGAGATAAGATTTTGGTTTCTCCTTAAGTATAATGATCAGATCATACTTCAAACATTTCTCCAAACAGAATCAAAATTCTTTGGACAGAGTCCATGCATGAAAATTAATATTTATTTCATTACAGAATTTTTTTCTGATGTAGAACATGTAAGCAAAATCACTCTTTGTAGCACTTGACTCCTTTTTTTTTTTTAATTGCTCTTTATTTGTAAACTAAAATTAATGTTATTAAAAAACCACATGAAAACTTCCAGTTTACTTTATCAAAAGAACACTGCCCATCATTTGGGTGTGCCTAAAATCCCACTTGACTCATTCTGTATTTAATTATTCATAGAAGAATCCTGAGTTGGCATCTGGGATGGCATTTGAGTTGGCATCAACCATCATATGAAAACTCTGGAAGCTTTCTGACCAGCATTTTCAGGAGTCCTATCAACTAGGATTTCTACAGACTAACACAGTTGGGAAACGTGCTCTCAGAACATGTTTACAGCCTTAAAGAGCTGGCAGGATTCCTGAGGTGGTTTACAGAGACAACATCCCAATCTTACAGAAGAGGAAGTCTTGATAAGATATTGATATTAGAGGAATAAGGAGCAAAACAGGCTTTTCCTGTGATTAGTACAATGGAAACATATGACAACTCTATTTTTATTTATTCCATTTTATTAACAAAGGCTTTAAAAGCTTTTGTGTACTCTAATTCCCCTAGAAAAACTAGGAGACTTGTAAGAATTTCTATTAGGTTTTATAAACGCTAAACTGGAAGTTCACTCAGGTCTCGGGGGTCCACTCATGTTTAAAAGGTTCCCATGAACTAGAACTGCAGCCCCTGAGATGTGCACGAACCCTGGTGGCCACATTTTCACAGGAAAACACCAAGCAGAAGGAAGGGCAGCTTGAGAGCCGTAGGCAATTGCTTCTCATGTAAGCTGTGCAATTCCTTGCCGCCTAGAAGGAAGCAAATTTGCCTGGCGAAGAAGGGGCTCGCTCCCGCAAAGTAGAAGAAAATGACAGAGGAAACCCATAAACCGCAAACAGCAATGCCTTTTTTTTTGGCTCCTTGTCCCTACTCCTGGTGCCATGATGCATCCTCTTCCCGGTTACTAACAACTAATCCTGGCCAAGGTGCTAACAAATGTTCAAGCCCTGACCTCTCTCCAACCTTCTTTTTTTGTTTGTTTCCTTGTTTATTACTTATTTATTAAACTGAGGTATAATTGACATATAACATTATATTTGTTTCATGTGCATAACATAATGATTCGATATTTATATACATTGCAAAATGATCACCACAAAAAGTCTAGTTAATATCCATCACCATACATAGTTACGATTTTTTGGGAACTTTTAAGATCTACTCTTTTAGCAACTTTCAAATATGCAATACAGTATTGTTAACTGTGGTCACTATGCTGTATGTTACATCCCCATAACTTATTTATTTTATAACTGGAAGTTTGTACCTTTTGACCCTCTTCACCCATTTCGCCCCCTCCTTACCCTCCATTTCCTCTGGCAACCACCAGTCTGCTCTCTGTATCTGTGAGGCTGGTTTTTGTTTTTGTTTTAAATTCCACATGTAAGTGAGATCACATAGTATTTGTCTTTCTTGGTCTGGCTTATCTCACTCTGCATAATGCCCTCGTGGTCCATCCGTGTCATTGCAAGTGGAAAGATTTCATTCTTTTTTCATGGCTGAATAATACCTCATTGTATTTATACACCACATTTTCTTTATCCATTCATCCATTGATGGACACTTAGGTTGTTTCCGTGTCTAGGCTGTTACAAACAATGCTGCAACAAACACGGTGAATATATCTTTTCAAATTAGTGTTTTCATTTTCTTCCGATAAATACCCAGAAGTGGGATTGCTGGATCATATGGTAGCTCTATTTTTAACTTTTTGAGGAACCTCCATGCTTTTTTCCATTGTGGCTACACTGGTTTATTGTAGCCTTTGTGTACAAAATTGTCATCACAGCTCAAGGCAATGAATTAATAACAACAATAACAATACGTGTGGAGTCAGGGGCTTCACACACTCCCTTGCTTAAACTTCATGATAACCCTACTGAATAGCAATTATTCTCAAATGTTCCAAATGAAGGTTTAGAGAGGTAAGGAATTTGTCCGAGGTTACACCTCTCATAAGTGGCACATCTATAGGTCAGATGCCAAATCCAATGCTCATGCCTCTTCATCATGCTGCTTAGTGACGAACTTTCAGAATATGTGAAAGGAGATGGGGGAGACATTGTTTTATACAGGGGTTCTCCTAGTCAACCGCTATTCCCGTCACACAGATGAGAGCCTACGCATGTGTTTGACTCCAAGGCCAGATTTCTTCCAAGTGTTGCTCAAGCTGTTTTATATTGCTTTACCTAATCCAAGTATAGTCTCTTAAACCATACATGACCTAGATTACATCCTAGATAAAAACAACTTTATAAATCATCACTAGATTAGGGTGAGAGTTTAGGTTACTCAAGTGGCCCCAAACAGGGGATTTATTTCATGTTTGGGATCAATTTGGTAATGCAGGGAATTGCTGCATGACGACAGTCTCTGATTCCTCTGGCCTGGATTGGCTACGACCAGGGAAGCCTGTTAAGGCTTTTCCCCACACAGTATAGTGTAGGAGAGACTGCCCATGGGAGATGAGTTTTGTCTCATTTTCTAGTTTCTTGCTTTCAGGGCACTGGATGAGCCTCTGTTCCCCTGTCTATTCTATCTCACTTCCCCACCGCAGCCTTCATTTTGTGTATGGTACTTGCTGGGTCTGTAATATTCCTGTGCGGTCATTGATTCATCAGTAAATATTTATTTTCTACTAAGTATTCAGCATCGTGAACACAATCAATGAGGAAGACCTAGTCCTCCCAGGGGTTCTTATCTCTTACTCCTGATCTTCTTGGTTGGTCCAGGTCTGACATAGAGCACGGTTACCCAGAACTAGCACAATGGGTCTCCACTAGTCACAATGTAACAGAGAAGAACAAACCTGACTCCATATTGGATCTATTCCTTTAGCTCTAACCCTGTGCTCTGTTGCTTGTGCTTAGTCATGCTGGCTCTGAACCTTTTGTAAAAGAATGTTGCCTATAGCCTGAAATATGCAGGAGAGCCCATACCCAAGGCTCTGACCTTTAAAGGTATAATACTTTTCCGTTCATATGGAGATAAAAAGTTGCAGAGTAGAGAATATCCTTCGTCTTGTTAGAGGTTTACAGGAACATGTGACCAGACCTATGCTGACAGCTGCAAGAATGAAGGATTCCATCATCAAGAAGTTCACAACAACCAGCCACACCCTCTCCCCTTTCAGTATAAAAGAAGCCTGCATTCTAACTCAGGCAAGATGGTTCTTTGGGACACTAGTTCACCATCTTCTCTGTCTGCCAGCTTTCCGAATAAAGTTGCAATGCCTTGCCCTAACACCTCGTCTCTCAGTTTATTGGCCTGTCGTGTGGTGAGAGGTATGAGCTTGGACTAGATAACAATAAGTATGGATGAAGTTGATAAAGGGTTAGTGTTATTTCCAGAGCTGCAAAAAAGTGCTACAGGAGGTACTAATTTCCCTGTTGCCAGAAGGGCCTGCATCTCTTGAACAGTGTGGATTCTTCTAAGCATCTGGATTTAAATGATTAAAGAACTTTCCTAATCTTGATAAATTGCCCCTTGGTCTTGGATATTCTATACATGGATTTGATAACATCTCTTTATCTGACAGCAGAGGGGCTTCTGATCCAGAATGGCTTCGATTCACATGGTGGATGATTTTCTCTGGAAAATGAAGAAAGGTGATCTGGTTCATTTCCTTTGATGCTTTTGAACAAGACAGATGATTATCCTGGGTGCAATGATTCGAACGTGTGGGAGGCCATCCTTTGTAGTAGGGAGTTTCTTTCTTCCCAGGCCTTCCCTAAATGAAGTTTTATCTTACAGATCCATCTCTAATTTGAAATTCCTTGTGAATGACGTGAGTAAACCTTCGGCTCTTGAACTGTATGGTCCTCTTGGCTTCTTCAATATTGAAATGAATTCTTGAGTAAGATCTGTAGGAGGACAATTTGCATTAATTATGATCACATCTGAAATTCTTGTCTTGACCATTCACTAATCTAATTATTCCCATTTTTGTATTCAACCTAAAACAGAAGGAAATGGTATAGTAGATATAAGGGTTTTCTTGGGAGGTATTTAGACCAGAAAAATGATTTTGAAATGGCATCCTCTTTCTTTTTTTCTTTTTTTGAAGTAGCGTCCTTTCTTCCAATAATATTAGAAACTAATATGTAAAAAGATCATAGGATTGTTCTTATTAAAATGGAGTACAGAGCCTTCTTCTATCTTGTCCCTGCTTTCCTTTCATCTGTCTGCTCCTCTCCCATTCACGTGGGACTTTGAGAAGGGCCTGTATGGACATCTAGAAGTAGAGTTTGAAAATGACAAAACTAGATTATCTATCTCTACACACTCGAAGGTGTCCCATTCGAGATACATTCTACATTTTTCAGTTTAGAGGTACTTAGCCCCCTACAGATGAAATGCTTTTTTTTGTTTAATATCCTTTGCTTTATGGAATCCTCTTAACAGCCCCAAGAATTACAAACATTACACAGGGGCTTCCCTGGTGGCGCGGTGGTTGAGAGTCTGCCTGCCAATGCAGGGAACACGGGTTCGAGCCCTGGTCTGGGAAGATCCCACATGCCGCGGAGCGACTAGGCCCGTGAGCCACAACTGCTGAGCCTGTGCGTCTGGAGCCTGTGCTCCGCAACAAGAGAGGCTGCGATAGTGAGAGGCCCGCGCACCGCGATGAAGAGTGGCCCCCGCTTGCCGCAACTAGAGAAAGCCATCGCACAGAAATGAAGACCCAACACAGCCAAAAATAAATATAAAAATAAATAAATAAATAAATTAATTAATTAATTAATTAAAACAAGGTCTGTGAGGTCAGGAACCATGTCTGTCTTCCTCACCTTTGTAGTCCCAATGGCACAGAGTAGGTGCTCAATAAATGTTCGTTGAATGAATAACATTAATTAGTTTCAATTAATTTATTAAAAGTGTTCATTTTATCTAGTTTTTCTAATTTGCGTCACTTTATACTTCTGTATTTTCATCTGCAAAACAGTATTTTGTCCACAGGGGTTATTGGAGAGATTAAATGCATTTAGCACAAAGTAGGCACTTAGTTAATATTTGTCAATAAGTGAAGAATGGTGCCTTTTTAACATAAGCTAAGTGTTTGAACTTACTGAATTAGTAATTTGCTTTCTTATCTTCATAAGGTAGGGTTGTTTTGGTTTTTTACCTGGAAATCAGTCTAATCAGCAAATAGTAATAAATTTGCCTTTTACATAACTCAAAGTGTTATGAGGATATCTGTTGGGATAACTTTCTTTGTTGTGTTTTGCAGAGATTATAAAACAAAGTATTTTACAATGGAAATAGCCATTTTGATTTAATTCACCAATAACTCAGAAGCAGCTGCAGGCAATCTTTTTCTATGTTCCAAAAAGAAAAAAAAAAAAAAAATTGGCCTCAAAAGAAGCAAGGAAAAATTTAACCCCAAAGGATAATGTTTTGGAAAGTTTCAATGGAGTGAAACTTGGGGTTACAATAGAAATGTCTTAACAACTACAGCTTCTACTGGCGTGAAGAGCATAATGCATATTGTGGTACCCAACTTAATTTACTCTGTAATTGTACCAGACAGCAAACAGGATATAAACAAAGAGAACAGCGACGCCTTTTAAAATGAATAGCTGGTCAGAAAATATTGACAAAGGGTATTTGTCAGCCAAAAAAATAGAAATGGGGCCTACATGGATGTAGTTCTTCCCTCTATTCCTTTACAAGGTATTCATTTAAAAGGAATTTGCTATTCTCTCGTGTAGTTTACTTGTCAGATGGTACAATTACAGTTATTTTGCAGAGTCAATTTTCTGTTATATAATCACACAGACTTGTGTCTAATGCAACAGAAAATTGCCTGGGTGGAATAACTTTCAGGTGTTGGTTTGACTCTAGGGGTTTTGTGTTTGCTTTTTGGTCACAAAGTTTTCTTTTTGTTCAAATTCTATCCCAGAGAAATCTGAGTACCAACCCCACTCAGGAGAAGCACTATATGTAGCTGTTAGAGAGTGGGTGTTTGAGTCAGATAACACTGGTGTGGAATTCTGGTTCTACCACCTACCTACCATTTACTTGTGGGCATACCCCTGTTGCCAACACATCTTCTTGATGAGACAAAGCTGAGTTTACCACTTACTGCCGTGAGGGAGAGCACCACCTCCAAACAGTTCTGGAAGCATCTTGGGAGGAAAAGGGCAAGGTTGAATCTTACTGAGGATTTGAAGTTTGGTTTAAAGGTGAGTTTTTCAAAGCTGAGCCATGATTCGAATCAAGTTAGGATCACAGTACAACAGTCCAGGATTAACGAAAAGAATGAGGTGAGGGTTTTCAAACCAAGGATTCAAAGAATTTTAGGGTATGGACTGTCTGTTGATACTTTCCATTGAAGCGGTGATGGATCTTGCTGGTAAATTTCTGAAATAAACATTCCAACCATTTGCCCAGCAAGACACACCCTGGAACAGTAAAGTAATGCTAATTCTACCTGGTGTCAAACTTCTTGAAAATAGGCATCATGCCTCTATCGTGGTCTGTGCCACAGAACCAAATACATAGCCTGAGCCCAAGAAATAGCTGTTGATCAGAACGGGCTCCCCACGGCCCCCTCGCCCCACCCCCTTTAATCCCAGACAGAGGGTAGAGCCTCCGCTCAGAAGATACTGTGTTTCCAAGGACACCGTGGAGCTCTATCTGCTTGACATTTAAACAGTTTAGTCAAATTCAATCTAAAATTGAATCAGTTCGCAGTCTTAAATGGGGTAGACAATGCCTAAGGCTTTGGGAAACACACCGTCAAGACTCTTTCTTCCCTTCAGTCTACTGGAATAGCTGTGTGGGAGCCTTAAAGGTAACCTTGCACACAGGAGCTGGGGTTTCCCTGCTCAGAAGCAGACCTTCCTGTGGATCCTGGGAATTTCAGCAGGAGTCGAAGGGCTGCCCGTGAGATTTCTCTGCAAAGGATTTCATGCCATTGCACGTTCTCCCTGGAAGTCACATTCCTGACTGAGCCGAGCTGTGAGCTGGATGGATGTGTTCCCCTCATTAGAATCTCAAATGTCCCAGGAGAAGAAAAGGACCATTGTGTCTGGCCCACCTTGGCGCTATCTCTTCTCAGTTCAGTTCTGCCTATTCATTTCTCATGCCTTCTCTTTCTTTCTTTGAAGCCCCTTGGTATTATTCCAGCTCTTAATAGCCTACCTTCTGATGTTTTCCCAAACAAAGCATCCTTGTGTCAACTGTCAAATACTTACGCTCGACTTTGCTTTTTGGACAAGTAGGAAGAGGCTGTTAGAAAAGTTTTAGTTCTCTTCATTATTTTAAACCAGCAATTAAGACAGCAGCCAGAACTCTCTTGTGCTCTACTGGAAACAAACCCATCCTCCTCAGCCTTCCCTAGAATTGAATTATTGAAGCTTGATGTCATTTTGGTTTCCATGCAGTACAACCCCTTAAGAGCAATTTCATCCTTTCTTAGGTCTGATAACCAGTCCGAGTGCCAATTCCCTGAGGTACCTGAGATCAAATCTTACAAGACCATAATTTCATTTTCCTTATCTGTATTATATCATTTCTTGCCACATAACAGCTCTTAACATTGTTTGTATTGCCTTTATTATATCTGTGAATGAAGTTAATAGAACTTATGCCATTTAAAATACATGGAAGATTTTTAAATCATTTTGGCAAAATGATTTTAGCATACCTAGTGGAGTTGGCTTGCCTCTTCCAAATGATACTGTAATCATGCCATTCCAAAGCATAATAGTCATTCCTTATATTTTTCTTATGAATTAAAGTCTTCTGACCAATTTTGTTACCTACTCTATACGTTTCTGCTCAGTTTAAGACAGTCAACAACCAAGTTCTTTACATGTTTTGTACCAACCCCTTGTAATAGGCTTCAGAGTTGAAAAATCAGTCTCTGTTTTCTTCTGGGTAAGCGATTTTCATTTTAATGGAAAAATAATAATTATTTGAATTGTACTATTCCTTTAATGGAAACAGCAATCAATGGCTCTGGAACTAGTCTAACCATCTTGGCTGCACTTTGAAATAACAGTCTTACTATTACAGGGAAGGACCGAATCTGGGCTATCATTTTAACTCAATCTAAAAAGCAGAAAATGTTCTACGAGTTATTGTCACAGAATTGAAGAAGATTATACTGCCTTGTGACTAGTTTCCAGGAAACCAAGATGCACATCTATTCCTAAGGCTTGCTCTTTACCTTTTCCTAAAAACCCCCCGAGCCCCTTGGAAGAGGGGCTCCCCCCTCACTATACATGGGCTCTGTTATCTGCCACTGTATTAGCATCTCAGGAGCCAATGAAGTGACCAGGTGAGCTATGGCAAATTATTTAATGAACTCTGCTAGAGCCATGAGTGTTTTACGAATTCAGTATGTTGAGCTCCAAGTTTGTGAGGGGTGAGCTACACTAAGTCTTCAAACTAATTGTTTAATGGCAGAATTAACATCTTATAGGACATTTAGAGTCTTGCAAATCAAAGCACAGCACTCCATCTCTCTGTGGGATCTAATGAAAAATTCTATCCCTTTCTGCCCATACACAAATTTTCATTTCTGGGACAAATCTGTTTCAAATATTTTTAAGACTTGCCTCCTGACAAAAAGGAATACTTTTTCTGTGATTTCCAGTGGAATAGTAATATTACGGCTAGGTGGAAGCCTGTCTGTTATATAAGAAGTTTCTCACCACTTTTTGAATTGCAGAGTCAGGGGCTGACTCTCCAAATATCACCAACTCCATGTAGACAAGGCGAAGCTGAGTTTATTGCTGTGCAGGGGAACTCCACAGGGCTTTTATAGCATCTTGAAATGGGAAGGACAAGATTGCATATTGTTGACGTTTTTTAATTTGGTTTGTTGGAGAGGAAACACTTTTCGTCTATACTCTTAGTTTCAGTATTGAAGCTCTGCAAATTAAACTGACAAATGATATATTAGCAAGAGAAAAGGCAGCTTTTTATTCACCTAAATTTGTGGGAGTTCACAGAAAATTGTGACTCAAAAGATGGTTAGAATTGGGGGCCTTATATACCATCTTAATAAAGGAAGATGAGCAGGAAAAAGGGTACCTATCTGTTTAGGTGATTTCTTATACCAGTGCCAATTTCTTTCTTTTTTTTTTTTTTTTAAAGATTTTTTTGATGTGGACTATTTTTTTTTAAGTCTTTATTGAATTTGTTACAAAATTGTTTCTCTTTTATGTTTTGTTTTTTTGGCCGTGAGCCATGTGGGATCTTAGCTCCCTGACCAGGGATTGAACCTGCACCCCCTGTATTGGGAAGCGACGTCTTAATCACTGGACCACCAGGGAAGTCCTAGCCAGTGCCAATTTCTGATTTCTCATGTTCAGTGACAGGAGTGACTCTCTGGTTGCAAAACTCCTAGGGAGGGGATTTATGATGGTTGAATTATTTGGGGAGGCTCTGCTTTTTGGACAGATAAGGAGAGTTCAAGAAAAAAAATATCTCTTTGTAAAGAGTGGTATATTCCAGATCGCTTCAGGTTTAAGGTAGGTCTTTCTATGAGGGGGCAGAGGAGGGGGATGCTTGATTAGGATTGACTGACGATCATGCTGTAATACAATACTTTAGGATGGTTGGGAAAGACGAGGGCAGAAATTTTAGGCAAAGAATCCAAACTTGGTATGAAAACGATGCTTTCTATAGAAGAGCTGGTGGGTCCCATAAATTGTTCCTATAGTGATCAATTAAGTTATTTTCCTGGGAAAGAGTGTCTTGGAAGAGTAAAGTT
Organism: Balaenoptera borealis; assembly: GCF_965194805.1. NCBI lineage: Eukaryota > Metazoa > Chordata > Mammalia > Artiodactyla > Balaenopteridae > Balaenoptera > Balaenoptera borealis. The sequence goes on along the minus strand of NC_138866.1, from coordinate 167,651,253 downwards.
ATGCTAATGAATATCATGGAACATTCGGCTCAAGTTTATGTGGACCGCAGGTTGCATGGGGGCGGGTGGTTTCTGTTCTCACCAGTCGGCATGCTGGACTCCTGCTGTTTCTTTGGCTTACATACCAGCTACTGTGTCCTTTATATCTGTCTGTCTTTGGCAAGACTCTTTCAATCACTTCTAATTGTTTTTGATAATAATTTCATTTATACTTTGAAAAGCTTGATCTTTCATCCCTTTATTTTAATATTGAAGTGTTCTGACATCCAGATCACGTGCACTACCTCTTACATTTATGGAGATCCAACACATGAAATATATAAACATCTTAGTGTGTGCCGGCCGCCTCTCACTGACGTCAAGTCTCTGCCAGTTTTAGTTGTATCTCCCAGGCCTGCCACATGGTAGGTACCCCAGAAGGATTTTAATAATTTCCACTTCATAGACTTCTGAAGCCCAAGAGTTTTTGCGTTTTCAGCTTATGAAACTTCTAGCTGTAGCAACATTCCATCAAAAGAACCCTAATGAGGTCCAGTGCTTTGGAAAGAGTACAGAGGAACAAGCTGGACGTGGCTGATTGGAGGGACCCAGGCCACATTCTAAAAGAAGATCCCAGCGATGGAAGACGTGCCCTTTTCCCTCCTTTAAGGTCTCCCAGCTCCTTGATCCGGGCCACCCTCGTCCCCTCAAGATCTTTCAACATAGAGCCAGATTTCGGTCTGCACTTCTTAGCTTGAGTTGACCTCCTTCGAAAGCAAAATTGACTTGTTCCCAACTTCTGTTACTTGGGAACTTTCTCTAGGATAACAGTTAAGAGTAGACAACTAGGTTATTCCTCCAAAAGAGCACATTCATACTGTACTGAGAGACCCCCATCTTCACCCCTGTGTCTTTCCTTGATTCTCACACCTCCACACTCACAACACTCCTGACACCATGTGTGGCGGAGTTTGCCCTGCATCAGGCAACTCTGAGACACCTGCTGGGTGTCCTACAATTTCACTCGATTGTGACACTATCTACCTGGAGGTAGCACCAAATCCCACAGGTTAAGGGCTCGGTCCCACCTAGGATGCCAGTTGCAAGGAACAGGTCCCCAGGTCACCTGCAACTTTTGTCTGACTTGGCTACAAGTCAGAGATTCCCACAACCCCCTCCTCGGGTTCTATTAATTTGCCAGGGTAGCTCACAGAACTCAGGGAATACAACTTACATTTACAGTTTATTAAAGGATAGAGTAATACAGAAGAACAGCCAGAAGAGGAGATACACAGGGCAGGGCTGGGAGGGTCCCGAGCACAGGCACCCTTGTCCCTATGGAGTTGGGGTGTGTCACCCTCCTGGTATGTGGATGTGTTCATCAACCTGGAAGCTCCTGGACCCCCATACCACTGGAATTTCATGGAGCCCTCGTCACATGGGAAATCAATATGCTTTCCCTCTCCAGCTTCTCTCCACTCTGGGGAATGGGGGTGGGGCGAAAATTTCAAGCCTCTAATCATGGTTTGGTCTTTCTGGTGACCAGCCGCCTTTCAGGAGTCCACCCAGAAAGTAGTAGGCAGGGGAGGAGGTCTCTGAGTTCAGGAGAGGTCTATCAGAATTCTACGTGGGATGGGGAATTATGTGTAATTGCAAAAAGCTATAAAATAGCTGTTTATATTACAGAGAAATGATTTTTGGTAACATTATCTGAAGAAAACAAAGGTTGACAAAATCTTCCCTGGGCTGACAGGCAGGTGACTCTCAGGCAGGTGGATGTACTCCTTCAGGGAACATATTGGATCCCTTATGGAAGGGAAAGGGACATTCCTTTTTTTTTTTTTTTTTTTTAAAGCGAAATGGATCACGGGTTACAACAGGAACACTCCGTAAACTATCACATATAGGTTAACCTCTAGTCTGACTAGAGGTCATATATACAAACATGTTGAGGTTCTATCAGAACACAATAATAAAAGCAGGCTTGCAGTCTGACAGATGCTTGGCTCTACCATCCTTTAGCTGTGTGATCTTGGACAAATTATTTAACCTCTCTGAGCCTCAGTTTTATCATCGTAAACTGGGGCTACTTACCAGTCATTATCTCACAGGAAAAACCCTATGAAAAAATAATGCACATAAAAAAGCAAGCCCCAGAAAGCCCTTACTAGATGGTAGCTATTATTACTATAACCATCCTGAACATTTTAAAACATCTTTTGATTTCATAACTGTTACCCAAACTGTTCCTTTTCTTAGAGAAATCAGAGATCCTGAATATATCTGTGCATGTTTAAGTATTTTAGTGTGAAATGCAAGTGACATTTGCCTATATCCACTGTGAGAAAAGAGTCACCAGTGGCTTAGCCTACCACCAAACTAGCCACAAGAGACAAGTAAGAATGTTTGTGCTTCCAGGAAGCCCTCATGATTTTTGGAGGCATGCCTCCCAGAGAGAGGAATTCCTGGGAGCCCTGGAGCAGGGAAAAATCACGGGGTGGAAGAACTAGCAGGGTGCAGTTACCTCCATACTCAGGGCTGATGCTTGCTTGCAGGACACAGCTCTGGATTATTTTCCAAATCCAGATAAAAGAGAGAGCGACCAAGCCAGCTCAGGCTCTGTCTCTTTGACTCTCCACGCCCACCCGTATTCAAAGACAGCCAAAAATCTGGGTGTTTTGGCACTGTATAGATAAAATACTCATTTTTTTAAATTGAATATTTCACATTTTTATTTGGATGTTTGACAGCATGTATTTATGTACTTACGTATGCCCTACCTACCTCCCCCGAGGGTTCAAGATGGCAACATCACAAAGACAGCCTTAGGTTATAATTTGCTCTAAAAACCTTCCAACACAAGCCTGACAAAAACAGTGTCTGAAGAGGAGTTCCGGGCCCATGTAAGCATAACACCATTAATTTCGGTAGTAAATGAAAATAATAAACAACATATTAGGCATAAAATCGAATCCGCAAATGTATCTTAAAATGCCAGCATGAACACAATCATTTTAACCAGATGAGAACGCTCTTCATTACTCTAAAATTAATCCACAAACCCATCTGCATTATTCTTTATGTCTGACACCAACACAGTTTCAAAGGCAAGCTTCCTGAAACTAAGGTTATTCCCATACAACTCTGATCAAATGTGATGAGAACAAAAATTCAGTAGGCCCTTAAGTGAGAAAAGAAAGAACACACTAGGGAATTCCCTGGCGGTCCAGTTGTTGGGACTCATTGCTTTCACTGCCAGGGCCCAGGGTTCAATCCCTGGTTGGGGAACTAAGATCCTGCAAGACGTGCGGCACAGCCAAAAGAAAAACAAAGAAAGAACATACTTTATGCCACGTCGGGATGAAGGCTTCATTTCTTCACACCAATCGTATGATACAGCCATGAAAGGAAATCACCAAATAATAAATAGCAACCACAAGAGTGACAGCTACCATCCCCTGTGCCGTTCCTAGCCGCCAGTTATATTTCACTTTCAATACACGGAAGAAAATGTTGCTGAACGAGGGCCTGCCCCTAGTTTGGGTTCAGTACTTTACATCGTTAGATCTTCATTCTCATCATTATATTTTATTAATAATAAATTAAAAATAAGGAAGGGGATTAGTTTATAAATTATACAAGCATTCAATTCCAGCCTATAGTCTAAGCAGCGCTTTGCAAAGAATGCATTTTCTCAGGCCAATGGATAGAAACATTCCCTGGAGTGGAGTGTGGATTTGCACACATGGCTGCTTCACCAAGAGTCCCTTAGGCTCCGTCCAGGCTCACGTATGTGTAGCTGCCTTCAGAGAACACGTCTCACTACATGCCAGACACAAGATGGCCTCCTTGGGCTTCACTATAAGCCCGTGAGGAAGGCGTTAGTTAGTGTGCTTGCCTTCCAGTGGGAGGAACCGGGGCCCAGAGACCTCAGACCACAAGTAGAAGAACACAGTCCTGTCTGCTGGGCCCCCAAGGCCCTGCCCAGAATCTGCACTGTCCACCCTGTCTCCACACTCTTATCCAATCTTTCATTCTTATTCTCACGTCGCATGACTTCCTACCCCCAGGACGAAGAGTATTAGTGAAATAAAGCTCGTTGTCAAATGTTATCATTTTCCTTATTCGTCTTGTGAATAAAACAAAAACACTAAAATTATGGGCTTGCTGTTCAACTCCCTGGCACACAGACCTGGGGCTATGGCCACACTTGGAGGAGGTCAATCCAGTCACTACCCAAAAGAATCAGGAGGAGAATCTGACAGGCGCCATGCTGACTCTCGGTGACCAGAACGCAAACTTCCCTTTCATGCACAGCACAGGCCGCGTTTTGTTTCCCAGAGAGATTGTCAGTTAATTGAGAACAAGGACAGTACCCTACACTGTACTACCCCCCGCAGAGGCTAAAACATGCAGCATAGCCCTATGCTTCGATATGGTGAGTTTATAACATCATGTGGTGTGTTCAATAAATAAAACTTGCTTGCGTCAAGACGGTGCCATCCATCCCACGCCAGCCCAGCCCTCGGGAAACGCTGAGCAGATGACAACAGATATAAGCCTCACAGGTACTTGAATTTAACCTCCACAAGTCTTCAGAAGCTCACAGTCATCACCAAACCCAGGCTTTTTAATAATCACTTAGAAGTTCTTCAGTGCTAAACCACCTCCTAATCTTGCAGTTGTCTCTCTAGATTCCTCCGTATCAAACTAGTCAATCATTCAGCAAACCTTTAAGGATCTACTAATGCTGGGCAGGAGGATAGAGAGATGGAAGATTACTGTGCCCACCTTCAGGAATCATACCATCCAGTAGAGAAAAGCTGAGAAAAACATCCACTGCAATCCAATGAGGTATGAACAGGTGCCTTAGGGCCGCGGTGAGGGACCGCCTTCCTGAAAAAGTCCGTGTGGATCCTCCCCAGCCCCCTACCTGGTCAAGCTGAGTTGGTCCAAACATCCCTCTCTTCCCCTCTCCATCCTGTGTGCTCTTAGCAAAACCTGGGGGACCAGGGCCCCTACACTCAGAGCGTCTACATCCCCATCTGCCCTCTCACCCTTAGCTCTTGGTTCAGCCCTGTCAATGACAGAGGAGAGAGGCCACCAGACACAAATCCCTAGACGTCTTATATCCTGCAGATGTATTTGTCGCAATGCACACTCTCCTCCTGGGTCCCTGCACCGAGCATTTGGCTAGCACCCTCCCTTGCCTCCTCGGGGTGCTGGCCGCCTTAACAGCACTGCATCCAGTTACCCCAGCCAGAAACCAGTCCTTCAACATCCTTGCTTTCCCAGCCTCCCATTGAATCAATTACAATGTTTGGCTAAATTAGACTCTTTCAAGAGATTTCCCTCGAATACCTCTCGAAACTGCCCCTTCGTCTCCAAAGGAGTAATAACGTGAGCAATGGAAATTAGGTCATGTGAGCCCCCCCCCCGTTGCTTTTAGATGGCCATCCAAGGCCTTACATCATTTGACTCCTGCCTACTTCCAAGGCTTCAAGTATTTCAAGGCTGACTACTTTCATTCAAGGCTTTTTCATCATTTGACTCAAGTCTTTCTCACCAAAAGGTAAGTTCCAGAAACCCCAAAACTACTTACCATTCCCAAGACACGCCATGCTTTTTCACATCCTTGAGGCTATTTGTTAAAGTTTTCCATCTGAATTATCCTAGATTCCTCCTTTTCTTTCACTGTCTTGTCCCCATGGTCACTATGTCCTGCTACTTCTATCTCTTCAATGGCTGTTTAATATGGCACTTCTATATCAGGCTAAGTCTTGTTTACAGGCAAAATTTTCCTTCAAGGAAAATTGATCCTGCTTCTCTGAGAACTCTTCTCTGGAACCTTTCTTCCAAAGGCTGCCTCAGGTCCTTCTTCCTGGTCCTTATTTCACAAGAGACAACCCAGCCTGGTTTTCTTGCTTATATGTCAGGTGATGGGCCCCTTGGGGAAACGGTGACCTTGTTTATCTTTAATCTCAGTGCCAACTATGGTGGGTGGGACACAGCAAGTATTTAGATTGTTGCAAAATGGATGAGTCAGGTGGAATAAGGAGACAAAAATAAAATGAAGTGGCGGAGATTTGGTCCTTCTTACCTTCTGTCCACTGCTGTCTAAGTTTTGGGTTCTTAGTGTCTGTTTTCACGTAAGAAGTATAAATGGCCAATATTTGCCGTGTTTTCACCCAACCCCTCCCTGACCATTGAAATATTACTCAACTCAAAGATATGAATTGAGGGAGGGAGACAAACTGTATATGGGTGAGAGAAATTGACACGGTTTCATGTGTTCAGTAAGAGAACTTCAGGTTTAAAATAACTAAGACAGTTGCCTCCTGATGCCATTTGCCTTTATTTCCCCTATGTCCTGGAGACTTTCCAGCTGCTGACAAAAATCCCTCCTTTCAGGCAGCATTCTGGAACCCCTGTCTTCCCCATCCTGTGAACCTGGTTACTCTAAATTCTCTCCTTCAATCCTGCTCTCCTTTTGGAACTTTTCACCTCATATCCTTACGGTGCTTTCATTTTGTAATCTTTTTAATCCCAATGCCTTTCTAACATTTTCCCTCACAGGCCCTGTAGACTAAACCACATCCCTTTGCCCTTTTAGATCCTCAAAATAATGTCTCCTTTTTAAACATAACTCATAGTGATATTGGCTATTTCTTTTGAAATGTTCATGTGTACATCTTAATTAAGATAATTATGTCCAAGTGTGTAGGGGACCACTTCTAAATTCAACCTACCTTTAAGAAATTGCTTTGATCGTCTCCTCCTCACTCCATTGGTGAGGGAAGGATTCCCACCCTAGGGATGTGGGGATGACAAAACCCATGACACCTGATGTTGGGCAGGTGAGATTGACAGCAGGTGATTAGTTCCACATGCTCACAGCACAGGGGAGAACTCCACATGTCAGACAGGAACACCAGGGGTGCACTTGTTCACACAGTGAACAGCCAGGGGGTGTAGGCTCTGTAGTATCAAGGGGGTGAGGTGACCACTGGTTCCTGCATGAGGATGTGACTGACTTGTTTGAATAGTTCTCAGGCTGACAGGGAACTGACACCGGCTATTTGAGGACAAGCAGGAACTTGCACAATCCTGTGATAAGGAGATTTGTGTGGCTGGGAGACCTTGTCCGCAGGAGCAGGTGAGGACTGGACCTTGCAGCCAGGCTACTGGAGGCCCCCTGGTTGTCCCAGCTGATGGGGTACACACAGTACTGGCCTCGATTGTAGGCCTTACATGCAGGAGGGGACATCTTACCTAGAGAGAGGAGGAAGTTCCCTTTTCCCTTATGTCCAACAGGACATAATTACATATTGTGTAAAAAGGGAATTGAGAGCATTGTTCATAATACATAAGGGGCAGAGGGCACCTTTCCAGCCTGGAGAATCACATCCACGTGCACAAGGATGGGGGGAACTCACCTCCCAGAGCTCATAAGCCTGGTACCATCAGGGCCAGCTCTTCCCGGCATATGCAGGGCTGACGATATGATGGGTATGCTGACTGTATGACGGGTACACTGACTGTATGACGGGTATGCTGACTGTATGACGGGTACGCTGACTGTATGATGGGTACGCTGACTGTATGACGGGTACGCTGACTGTATGATGGGTACGCTGACTGTATGACGGGTACGCTGACTGTATGATGGGTACGCTGACTGTATGACGGGTACACTGACTGTATGACGGGTACGCTGACTGTGTGATGGGTACGCTGACTGTATGACGGGTACGCTGACTGTATGATGGGTATGCTGACGATACGATGGGTATGTGGACTGTCCCCCTCCGCATGAGGGGAGTGACAGGACAGTGGGCAACTGTGGCCAACCACCCTCACATCTTATCTCCAAAGTCCTCCAAGAGCACGATGTGGGCTGCTCCTCTGTTGGGGAAGCTAGCAAGTCTAACTGTAGGCAGGGACTGATTACCATGTTCTGTACAGAGAGATTCCAAATGCATTCAGGTATGCATTTTTAGCAAAATAACCGAAAAGCAATGGCAAATCTGCCATCTTTCACTCTGTGTGGTCCAGAGTTTTTCTCAAACGATTCTAGAATTTAGCTTTCAGACTTTTTTCCTGCCTGGAAAACACAAGGTCTTTAACATTGATCGTGAGCATCCTGGCAGCTTTGACTCCTCCTTCTCTCACCTTTGATGAGCCAGCCTTGCCTTTGAAGCAGAGGGTAAGATGTGTGAGCCAGGGGCTGCTGTACGAATGAGGAAGGGGCTCTTGGCTCCTGTCACATGGGCTGACGTGTGCTATTAGGTGTGGTAATATGCACTTGTTTCCCATCCAAGGAATACAGACTTTGTTCAAGCATTTGACTTTTTCTATGGATTTTTCTTTGAGAATCTTGAAAAGACAAAGCCAAGCTGCTGTTAAACTGTGGGAACATGCAGATCACCAAGTACAAACATGTGCCATTTCCTTCCTGCTATTTTCTCACCCGTCTAAAGAATAGCAGGTTTTTTCATTGCTGTTTTTAACAGGATCAAAAGGGTTACCCTGCAGTACCATTGACGGAGGCCTCCCAGCCGAAAGCTTATAGTAACCACCATTCTTACAGGCCATATCCTGCCATTGATTTTTACATAGAACTCCCCATTGATTGCAATAGGGAGTTTTTCCCTTAGATCGATGGCAGGATATAGCTAGTGACATTAAGCATAGATAAAAGACCCTTGAGTTAACTGTCAACAGAACGAAAATTTAGATGTAAACTCATTTAACTAAAATTGGCTTTCAAATGTTCGTCAGAAAAGAAAGCACTTCAAAACGCCTTCCCCCCGGCCGCCCCTTAAGTTCAATGTAAATAAGATTTCTTATTACCAAATCATGATTTCCTTAGATGTGTCTTTTTGCTTTTCATGTTTATCAAAATCCCATTCTCATTAGTACTTCTAATAGATTTAAAGAATTTTTTTAAAGAAATGTGGGGTTTGCCCTCAAACAGTATAATGTCTAGTGGGGAAGAAAGATGGGTACACATATAACTCTAGAACAAAGTGGGAGGAAAAAAGAAAGAGAGTAGAGAAGGGAGAGAGTGTTTCAAATTCTGGGGTGTTAAGAAAGATGTGTGTGCAGTATGTATATAAATTCTCAAGTACTGGAAGTAAAAAATTAAAGATTTAACCGTCCAAATTTTCTGATAGTATGTGATACACACATTTATCAGTCCTATTGGAATACCCATAGGTATACCTATATTTCAAGCTGGAAAAGGGAAGTTAACTGTAGGCAGAATGGGCTGTTAGCAGGGTCACCCCACCTCCGAGGATTCTTGGGAAGTGCCACCAGATGTTCCATAGTAATTACTAAGAACACCCCTTACGCTCTCAAAGGTGACCCCGCTTAGGTGATGAACTCCATGGCATTGTTAGCAATGCCGATGTCAAAATCTACCTTAGTTGCAGGAAGTCGATGAATGAGGATAGAACAGGGGATGTGGAGGATGCCGATGTGCCGGTTGGGGGTTTAGAGCCTGGGGACCCGGGTGCTAAGTCCACGGTGAGGCCGGGCAGGCTGTGGAGACGGGAACCTTGCTGTGCGCCATGATATTAGGTTCTTTCCAATCTTGCATCTCCTTTTCTTCGTTTTTTCGTTTTGTCCTTTGTTCTCTCTCTTTTGCCCACTCTCTGTTTTTCCTTCCCTCCTAGAGTCACAAGTTGCTGGATAGCTATTCCTGACATCATCTGCTCTGATGCCTAGAATCTCTTCTGATTGTTGGGAAGTCATCCTTTCAGATCTGCCAGCTGGTCTGTCAACAAATGTTGACTCGACAATCATTTCGCACTGGGGAGAGTGCTAAGTACTAGGGGTCTGCCTCATAGAGGAAAAGTCAGCAAGAGCTGTGATAATTTATAGATGTGGATTTTAACACTGGTTCACCATGTAGGACAGGCATGGAAACGTGATTTCAAATTTGTTGACAAACTTATGGTTTCCAGTCCAACGTGTAAAGAGCTTGGAAGATGCCACCCCATCCTAACGAGTAAAAGGTCAACAAACTGAAAATCAACAACTCTTCTTAGAGCCAACAGAGAAGTGAGGTCACAGGACAAACTGCTGCCTTCCAAGTTAGAGATACTGAGAGGCAAATACAGAAAATCACGACTTACTGGAGAGAAACCCACAAGCCACAACCCTCCTGGGAACCAGTGCCGGGCAGGAAAACCTCAACAGTAATGGACTGGACTTGAACTGAATAGCTGGAGCCTCAGTGTGGACAAGTCTGAGAGTTAAAAACTCCAGGGAGGGGACTTCCCTGGTGGCGCAGTGGTTAAGAATCCGCCTGCCAATGCAGGGGACACGGGTTCGAGCCCTGGTCCGGGAAGATCCCACACGCTGTGGAGCAACTAAGCCCGTGCACCACAACTACTGAGCCCGCGTGCCACAACTCCTGAAGCCTGCGCGCCTAGAGCCCGTGCTCCGCAACAAGAGAAGCCACCGCAATGAGAAGCCCGCGCACCGCAACGAACAGTAGCCCCCGCTCTCCGCAACTGGAGAAAGCCTGCGTGCAGCAACGAAGACCCAACGCAGCCATAAATAAATAAATAAAATTTTTAAAAAAACCCTCCAGGGAGACCCAGTCATGGGGGGGGCGGGGGGACATGGGGGGGGCGTGGGGGGCGCAGAGGGTGGGAGGGGAGGGCGCTCCCACACTTTGATGAGTTTTGCCTCCTAGAGCTCTACCTGGTTCTCATAGTGAAGATCTTAGAAAAGTCCCTGAGTGCTTCAGCCAGGGAGGGAAGAGGAAACATCGTGAAATACTCCTGACACTCCGTTCTATTAAGCAGGGCTGCCCTCAGGAGAGAGTAGTTAACCTGAACCTCATCTGCTGGGGTTTCATCAGACCTCACTGACCAGGGGGAGTGGAAATACCCAACTCCAGCCCACCATCCTATCCCATCTAAGGGACAGAGGGTGGAGCCAAGAAGCATGTGTGAAGTTCACCATCCAGAGTCGTAAGCTCACCAAGACTGAGACCTCATCCTAGGACCACAGCACATTCCTCACCAAGCACACCCAACCTCACCATCACAGCACTAAAGGCCTCCTTACAGCAGTGCCTTCTACCCAGCTCAGCATGTCCACTATCAAGGAAAAAATTTCAAATTTGCTGACAAATTTCTGAACGTAACCATATAAAATTGTCTTGAAGTTTTCATCAGTCTGAACAACTTAGGTTAGTGCCAGGAACTCTGAAACAGTTTTCTAATTAGTGGAGGAATCAGGTGGAGTTGATTCATGTATGTTTGAAATTGACATTAATCTCATTCAAACATGTTTAATGAATAATCATTAAAATTTGATATAAGTAGACTTCATAAATCTATTCCATTTTTAACAGAGGAATTGTGTGGGTAAAACGAAGCACAATAGAGCTTTGCTCTCTGGACATAACACCATCTGACTGACAGATTAAAAAGAGTCTGTGAGCCTCATGTTTCAAAATACTTTTTTAGTTTTAGGTGGTTTCTTTATTTTTCCCCATGTTCATACACCCACGTCATGAATCTCAGATTTTACACAAAATAAGTTGCTTACGTTGACATCCTGGAAGTGAAATCTTAAATTTGAGGAAATGGCTATGAGCACCGGCAAACTTACAGTTAGTACGTCTCAGACATTTGGCTTCCAGAAACTTCAGTTTGCAAAGGGAAGTGTATATAGCTCTGGAAGTTATTTTACAGGAAATTGAATTGTATGGCTCTTCCATCTCAGGAGACCTACCATCTGTGTCCACTGATTACCCCTCTCATTGCACCCAGCAATTAAGAATGGACTTGGATCTGGACATTCAGATGTAAGGGTGGCATTTGGATTTAGCCTGATTTGTAAACAGCATGATTCACAAAAACCCATGTGAGTAACACAAGAAAGCAGACAGGGCAGTGCGAAGCTGTAATTAACATGAACCTGAGGATGCGCAAACTGTCCACGTCTTCCCGGCTGCACAAGAGGCAGCAGCTGATGTGTCGACCCGGATTCCAGAACAGCTTGCAATCTCCATAAAGCACTAATCATGCAAAAGATGGGTGAGAGCTGAGAAGATGTATCAAAAACAATCACTCTCTTCTTAAGGATTACCCTCTGGGTGAAGAGGAAAGAAAAGATGCTGATTTCCCCCAATTCCTTCTGTGCCAGATAAAATCATTACACAAGATTAGAAACCCAGAGGGTGGGAATTGCTTCCCTACCTGAAAAGTGACCTGAGTGGACGTCTGGCTTCCCACCTCCTCCTTGAGACAATTCGATTCCTCCCTCCTTCTCTCTGGCACAGAGATGCTCTCCAGCCATACCCAGAAGCTGTCCCAGCTTCTTTCTAGCCCAGCACACAGGGGTTCTTAGAACATAAATTAAGCACTTCTACTGTAGTGAAGCACCTGGATGCGTAAGAGATTTACTAGGGGGGCTGGGGGTAGGGAGGGTATCGTGTGTCTTTCCATAGGGTTGCTTATATCCACTCTCAGCTCTTCACTTTTGTATGCACACACAAGCGCACACACACTCACTGGAAGTTAGGAAGGGTTCTCTGGAGTTGTGCAGGCTGTCCGGAGTTGGCCCGCGTGCATTGTTTATAGCCATCACCATCATCAGAGCTGTCTAACATATCTTCCTGGATTTTCTTCTGAGCACAGAGAAGGATTGCAATTCCTCGCCCTCCTAGCCAGGCGTGGGCCTGTGATCAGCTCTGGCAGGAAAGGGAATGGGGTGATACGCCTCCCTTCAAGGGGGAGCTTGAAAAGCCAGTGCATGACTCGCATCCTTTTTCCTCAAGTTGCCACATGGACTGGCTACTCTTTTAGCTGGCATTGTTCTATCAGACTGGGTCCTAGAGACAGCACAAGGCAGGAAACAGACGAGTGCATGGACAGAAAATATACCCTATTTTTTCACACTACTGAGATTTAAAGGACGTTTTTCACCCTAGCTTAACCTCGCCTCTATGGCTGAGATACTAACCTTGAAAATCCCCCAGACTTCTGAGAAACTCTTGTGTTTACACGGCCTGTCTTCGAGCAGAGTCCTAGAGATCAGCACTTTCTCTGTGTGCTTTCCCTGAGCACCGATGGAAGCCCGTCCTGCTAAGGCCAGCACAGACGCCTGCTGGTTTCCATATCTGCCAAGTGCTTCGCAAAAGCTCCCAAAGCTCTTGACATCAGATCTGGGCTGCGCGTTTCTGCAAAGACAAAAGGTCACTTTAAGAGTCCAAGCCTTTTGCTTTTGAAACGAGCTCTTGGTCTTTACCCCTTTCTTACCTGAACTCACTGTCTCATAAATTCAAACAAGATAACTAGCCCATCAGACATGAATAAAGACATAAGGCCGCCCACCCATTTTGGGAAATACACACTTAGTCATCCATTTCTTCACCTAGCTATTTGTCAGCCCCCACTTCCAGGAATTATTTCTGTCAAGAACAGCAGTTATTCGTCCTCCAGCTCCCAATCTTCCTTGGCTCAGCCATCTCTCCACCCATAATAAGGCAATTTGAAACACTAACTCGGGGAAGTGGCCGTCTCTGAGCACGTGTGTTGCTGCCTTGGTCTCTTCCACGAGCCCCTCTGCTGGGACTGCCCGGTCAGCACCCTCAGCTGCCGCCCTGGGATTCTCACCTTCCATCTGCACACAGATAATAAGGACCGAATCTCCAAATGCAGCTTTCTGCAAACTTTAGATTCATTAGCCCGAAGTTAAAAAAAAAAAAAAATTCAGTTGATAATATCAGAACCTACTCTCTCCCACAGGCCTAAAAGAAAAGAAACTTAAGTGGAAAAAAATACAGTGACGCTGAAATATTCAAATATGGGATTTACATGATAATGGGGGAATAAATTCCATTTTTCACCATTCTACCTGCAAATGATTACAGAGCAGTAGAATCGTTGGTACAGCAAAAGCAAATCAGATTGAGATTAAACCTAGAAGTTCAAAAGATTGATGGAAATCTTTGGCTCATTTCCAAAACAAAGGCAGCAAGAGACACCTGAGTACACCCTGCGTAACTAGGCTTTCTTTCCAACCTCCATCACCGAGCTTTTCTTCTCACGTCAAAGTCCTCTCTGCTGAGACAATCCGTAATGTGGGTTCGATTATGCCCCGTTGTCCTGAAGACACTTCTGTTTAGAAAAAGTGAGGCCTCTCTGGGTTAGGTGGCCCTTCTTTATGCTTCCCCAGTAGTCCCTGCATCTGGCTCGTGTGTGCTGTTCACGCTGCAGGGGGCCCATCTGACACCCTTATCTGACGGCACATTCCTTCAGGGAGGGACCACGTCTGATTTCATTGCTGCATCCTTGGCAGTGAGCATCACGCCCGGCACAGAGCAGACACTCGCTGAATATTGAACGTCGAGGGCTTTTGAATGATGCCACTTTTGAGTATCCCAGACTCTCCGCTTCCAGGATAGGAGTCAGGGCAGAGCCAGGGTCCAGGACAGCAGTAAGGGGACGGCCGAGGTCCCTTCACGAGCTCTTCTCCCAGGAAGGAGCAGGTCAGGCCTGAGAAGGAGAATTCTCCTGGCTCAGGCTTCTCACTACTTAGGGGACCGTCAGGCCAAGTTATTGGGGGGAGGGTGGGGCCTTCTGCCTTCTCCAGGCACGTCGCCTCCCACCACCTCAATGGGTTCATCAGCTTGTAGGGGTGCATGGGGGCTTTGCTATGCAGGCACAGTCCATTAAACGGTTGCCCACTGGTGAGTCACTCCTCACCAGCCCTCTCCCCTCCCCAGCTGGGGCTTGGGGCTGAAGGTGTCAGCCCTCTAATCATGCCTTGGTCCCTCTCACAAACAACCTTCATCCTGAAGCCATCTAGGGGTCCCCAGCCACAAGCCATCTCGATAGCGCACAAAATATACTCTTCCTCTTAAAAGCGAGCAGGACCCCGCAGGGCTCTCCCGGGTACTAAAGCCCCTCCATGTCCCCTGTTTCTTATTTGTAGAAAAAGGCTCTAGTCTCCTAGGCCTTTCCCTGAGCTCCAAAGAGCAGACTCAAGCAGTTACTAATTAAGGAAGTGGGGGAGCAGAAACAAAGGAAAAGCAGTCAAGCAAGAAAAGTAATGATAACTTAAACAATAGCTCAGTGATAAAACAGAGTCCTAGTTTCTCCTCAAGGGATATACATAAGAATCTGACATGTATCTTTGAGTTGTTCTGCAAGAACTAATATCTCCTCCCACCCCCAGGTGAAGGATGGTGACTACCTGCTGACCACAAGCACAGAGGAGACCCCAGACTGGTTGGAACCAGAAGGTTGATGATTAAGATGCCTGAAACATCACCCTGTCACCTCACCGCCAACCTATCAGAAGAAAGTCCACGAACTGCAACCCCAAATGTTGCCTTTAAAAACCCTTCCCTGAAAGCCATGGGGCAGTTCGGGTCTTTTGCACACAAACTGCTTGTTCTCTTTGCTGGGTCCTGCAATAAACACTACACTTTTCTTCGCCAAAACTGGGTGTCAGTAGATTGGCTTTGTGGGCAAGTGGACCCAATTTCGGTTCAGTAGCACTCTGGAGACGCCAAAGATTTCAGGAATTATGACGGGAACGAGGGACACTCTTTTCTCCCTGATCCTGAACACTAATGCACTGACATCATTATTTGCTTTTGAACCCATTTTTCCATCTATTGTCTGTCTTTCCTACTAGAATGAAAGCTCATTAAGGTCCAGGACTCAATCCCAGGACTCAGATGTACTCAACAGACACCTGCTAGGTGAGGGAGTGAGTGAGTGAAAAAGCCTGAGGGTCACAGGTACACAACTGCTCAGAGCCACAGGCCTGGGTGTTTGGACTCTTCCTTCCAGGCTCTGCCTCTAACACCAGGAGGTCTGCAAACGGGAGTTCCAAGTCTCTTCCTCTGTAATCCAAGGAAACTGAAAGCCCTTTTTGAGAGCTGTGTTAGTTTGCTAGGACTGCCATAAAGTAAAGTACCAAAACTCAGTGATTTAAAACAACAGAAACTTATTCTCTCACACTCTGGCGCCTAGACGGCTGAAATCAAGTTGTCAACAGGACTGTGCTCCCTCTGAAGGCTCTAGAAAAGAATCTTTCCTAGACTCTTCCTGGTGGTGCCAGCATCCTCAGTGCTCCCTGACTTCTACCTGCATCACTCCAATCTCTTCTCCGTCTTCACGTGGCCTTCTCCCCTGTGGATGTCTGTGTGTCTCTTCTTTTCTTCATATGAGGACACCAGTCATTGGATTAGAGCCCATCCCATCATCCAATATGACCAGGATAACCTCATCTTAATGTGATTACATCTATAAATGTATCTAGTTCCAAATAAGGTTCCATTCACAGGTACTGGGGTTAGAACTTCAACATCTCTTTTGGGGGAAGAAATTCAAACCCCAAAGCATTGATTAGATTAGTCACGTGGTGCACGTGGGAACTACTTTAAGAATCAACCAGTCCTTCCATCTTGGTCTTGAATTCAGGCTAAACAGTGACTCCCGGGACACAGACAAAGGAGTCTCCACATGGCATCTTTTTATCAAGAAGCTCATCAATCTCAAACACATGGAATTTTGGAAGAAACTGCAGTAGAGAGTTTCTGAAATCTTTATTAAGTGTCAGGGAAGAGGATAAACAGAATACAAAGCAAGTATTTAGGTGATAGACATTAGTAAGGAACGGGAACCATCCTAGTGTTTCTAAGAAGACTAGGATTTGGGAATGGAGATAGGTTCAAACTTTTAATAGAAAAGTGAACAAGTTTAGTCTTAGCAGTGAAAATATATTTACCAAGTGCACAAATTTCTGAAGAAGAAACGTGAGAAATGACCCCAGAAGCCCAGATTCAAATGGCTTTTCTCTACACAAAAAAACTAAAACTGCTTCCCAGTAATGCCCAAACTACCAGATGGTAGTGGACAAATTCCATGAACAGATATTTGCTCTATATAATCCCAAATGTCCAACTGTCACGTGGTTGTCATGGTCAGAAGTACAGTCCTGATTCCCTTCCCCGCCCTGACTGCCGTAGGAGGGTCACGTGAACGTCACTAAGAGGACTGCTCAATTACGAGGCGAATTGTGAGTCTGCGGAAAAATCAGATTCAGCAGAGGGCGTGAAGTCCGTGATTACCAAATGGGAGTGTATTCCACTCCTAAGCCGACTGACAGCTTGATTTGGGCTCAGGAGAAGCAGTTACTGAAGGAGGACATACCATCTCTCTCTGCGATTCATAGCACGAGAAGACCTTAAGAGAAGGGCATTTCATTTGGTTCAATACCGCACTCTCCCAAAATAAAGCACACTTCCACATGAAGTAACGCAGGCCTAATTTTTGCAAATAGACAAGCAGTGACTGACTAGAATACTACAAAATGAACCTCTGCAAAATTATGGGAGACAATCTCTCGTGCTCCTTCCAACTCTGAAAACTGTGTAAATTTGGAGATTTATTTCAGTCCCAGAAGATTTCAGATACACAGATATTTCACGTTCAGTGAAAGAGAGATCAGAAAAGAGTAACATTATAAATGATACAGAAGGAAGTTAATCATGGACACAACACACAAAATGAGCAGCTGAGACTCCACTTTGAAGCAAGCGTCTGAGGAAATCAGGAGTGGTTGTTTCATCTTCAGAGGCTGATCTGTCTGAACGGGAAGGACCAGGGCCATGGAGCCATTTCAGAGAGTGGCCCTAGGACAGGCTATCAGAAAAATCAAGTCATCCTCCGTCTAAAAGAGCCTTAAGAAGCTGTACTTTCGTCAGTAATTTATATTTTGTAGCGCTGGTTCTAAAATTGAGGACAAGGGTGCTAGGTGGGGTGGAGAGAGCATTTTGGAATTAACCTGAGAGTCTTTCTAAATTACATGTCCTTTCATATAACTGACCAAAAAATGTTTTCTTTTGTTCTCTAATCAAAGAAATAAAAAAATAAGACAACAGTGAAATATTCTCTTCCTTCTCAAATTTTTCAAGGATTATTGACAAAGATATAGGCAGTATAAATCAATGCACACTATTTTGGACTCCAGTTTGGCAATATATCAAGAACTTTGAAAGGTTCTTTTTCTTTGACCATATAATTCCATTTTATGGAGTTTGTCCCAACAAAATAGTTTGAAATATGCACCCTGGTTTAGCTATTCATCTTATCATTACTTGTAATGATGATAATTATATACTCCATATGCCAAATAAATGGAGCAACATGTAAAAAAAATTAAATTAAAAGTAAAAAATAAATTACATGTACTTTGGGAGAAGCTGAGGGGAGGCTGGTGGGAGAGGGGTGATCAGGTAGGAGGGTGTTTGAAAAGGTTCCTCAGGTGACTCTAATCGTCTTACCGGTTTCAGAATCATTTTTACAGAAAATAGAATAAAAAGAATTTTCCTTCATTTCAATCTATTTTGTTAATGATTTTTCCTCCAAAGTTGGCTTCACTTCTCACATGGCCATACTTTCCTTCTGCGGAGTAGGCTGTTAAGGAAATCGCTGTAACAATTTACTCAGTAAAACTGTCTTAGCCAAGTCTAAAAGGTTCTTTTTATTTCTCAATTTCAAAAACTCTATTAATTTGCGGTGATAAAAATCTTTCTCATCTTGAGAGTTCAGTGAAAAAAAAATTCAAGAAATATATGATTGCCAAAAACTGTGGTAAATTCCCTTTTGTGTTGCTGCACAAGTAGGAATTTACCCCAACCAGACCTCCCATGCTTAGGGACTTCCCTTAAACCCCTTGACTTTTTAAGATTATGAAACATGCTCTGGGTACAACCCTCTCAGGGTCCACACCCTCCCTCTCCAGGAAGAGACAGAACATCTGTTCTTCAGCTCTCTGGGAAAGTATATTTAATTACTGGATGCTTTCCTTTTCAAAATGGTGCTGGCTTTTTTCTTCCCTCTTTTTTTTTTAAGCCTCTGGGACACAAACAAAACAAAATAATCCCTTCAATGTTTAAATCAGATAATAGCATGCGCATCAACAAAAATAACAGCTAATAGCATAAAATCGGGCCTTCTAGACCTGCAGAGAATCAAGAGTCAGGATCAGGCATGGCTCCTCTCAGCATCCATGAAATACATTTACCTCAGGAGACTTCTAGAAGCAAGGGTGTGCTGAAAACGGGGCAGTGAGGAAGCAAAGGAAGATGATGGGATTTTGCAAATTTGAGGAACCCAGAACGTTCAGCTTGGGTGTCTCAATCCTGGCACCATCTATCAGAAAATTGCACACGTGCATGTGCACACGTGTGTGTGTGTGTGAGAGAGAGAGAGAGAGTGAGAGAGAGAAGAGATACACTGGAAGAGATGGAAGCAAACTAAGCATGTGAGTCTTCTTCCTGAGAAAACGACATCTTCCACATCATGGTACGAAAGACTGAAAAAATGAGAAGCAAGGATTTCACTGGATTCAATCTTTAAAAAAAAAAAAAAGTTTAAGTGTGATCCTGGCATCATTCACATTTAAACACCAACCAGGGACCAATATTGCCAGCCTTTGTAAGAATTTTGTTATTCCAGATTTGTAATTTTCCTACTGTCGTCTTTTTTTTAAGGCCTGTTTTTCTAAAAACCAGCAAAAGCTAGCCAAAAAGAAGTTTGCTTTTGTTTTAGCAAGAGCAGAAGAGGAATAATGGAAACACTCTCCAATTTCAATTCAGTTCAATGGTTATTTTTTGAACCACTTCTAAGCCAGAGTCCCTGCCCTCATGAAGTGGACATTTATCGGAGAGATACACAATCAAAGACACAGTAGTTCAGTTGGGAGGGGCAGATCAGGGAAGATTCCCAGAGAAGTGATGTTCACACATGGTTCCCAAGCTCTCGGAATTTCCAGGGGAGCCTTTGACACTACGCATGCCTGGATCTCTCTCTCTCTCTCTGGATCTTTGAAATCAGCATCTTTAAGAGAGGATTGTCTGTTCAAGTTTTCCCCAGGAAAAATGGAAGCAGTAGTGTGACCCTGGGTTCCGAGAGGAGAAGAACAGTGAAGAACATCTAGGAGGCTGGAGGTGAGATGAGCACGTTGGAGGGAGAGCTGAGAACCAGATGGGCGTGCTTGGCGCTCAGGGAGCAACTCGGGCTTAGCTGGCTGATCAAACTGGAGAACGGAAATGGCCAGATCAGGAAGGGTTTTGTGTATACTGTCTAGGGGGGTGGACTTCACCCCGGGACAATACATTTGGATGAATGGGAGCACAGGAGAGGGGGTCAGGGGTCTGGGGACTGCGGGAATAAAGCTGAGAGGTGTCAGGAGCCATACCAGATCCACGCCCCTATCAGGGGCTCTAAGCAACCAGGAACCAGTTCCGCTGCCTTTGTTGCACTGTTTATCCCTCAGCTCTTCCCTTCCGTCTACACCCCACAAAATTCACCATTGGGGAAAAGAGATGAGGTGGAAACATCCATGTGGTTTAGGATCGACTGGTCCACCTCCCCTTTCTCATGTGCACAAACAGAAATGTACACAGCTTCGCCCAAGGAGAAGGATGCAGCCCTTCATCATTTCCACCAAACCTCTCTAGGCTGCCCAGTGTGACTTCTTTCTCTACTTAAGGCTACTTAAGATGCTCCTTTTAGCTGATCTCACTTGTAAATACATATCATGGTTGGTTTGAGTCTCTCCCTCTGACGCTGGTGATTGGCTCTAAAACCCGCCACAGGATGGTACACATCCTGTCCTCCTGGTCACATGACCAGGTTCTCAGGGTGCGAATCTCCTCCCTGGCTTCATTAGAGAGTAGTGATGTCTGTCGTAAGCCTCTGAGTGGACACAGCAAGGAGGAACGGATCTATCACAGAGGTCGGGTCGAGTCTTTGTCTTCAAGTGAGAGCCGGCCTTACCTGTCCCCGCAGGTGCATCAATGCAGCTTAACTGGCAAAACTGGAAATCAGGAGCAGACGTCAGTGGGAAGATTTAATGAAAACATTTAGTGGTAACAGGTCAAGAGGTGGATCTTTTAAATCCACACATTCTTCCCCCAGCCTCTGTTTAAGTAAATATACTTGTGCTAATAAGAAGGGAGGTTTCCCTAAGCAGAGGAAATGAGAGATGAGAGGAAAATAACCCCTCGACAATAGAGATTTTTATCTTTATCAGTAACCACATAGAAAATAAACTGTCCTGGGGAGGATTAGGGCATCCCTCCTTCATCCAGTGGGTCTGTAAACAGCACTGTTGCTGAAAGCATCACCCAGTGTGGAGAATCTCAGCTTAACATAACTGCAGACATTTTCCAGCAGGCCACTGCCTTGTCCACATTGCTGCCCATAGCTGTTTCGATGTTCTCGACTTTAATAAGCCTTCATACATTGCTGTGGGGAAAGCTGGGGGGCAAAGATGAAGAGGAGTTACCAGAGAATAACTGACCCAAAACTTTGTTTTCTACTCTGAGTCTGACCCAGACAAATGATTTGAACCCCAAATCAAAAGAAAATCCAGAAATCTCCATCTCCCCTACTCAGAAATTGTTTCTCTTAAAGCTCTGTCAATATGTTGGAAAGAATATTCAGAGGCTGAAACTATCTAATAAAAGTCATTATCAAGATCCAGAAATAATTTTGGTGAAGGGAAGATTTAACACAACAAATGATTTTGCAGAGTATGTAGAAGAGTCTTTGCATTAGATTCTTGCTTGGGAAAGAAAAATAAAATCCTTAAAAATGAATTGAGTTACCATTCTAATGCTGTGGTTTAATATGTTGAATGAAGCCAAGATCCAGATTAAAAGGAAAGCAATTTAAAACACAAATCTAAAAGATGAGCTCATAACTGAACTTTCTAAAAAAAGAGAAAACCTTTCACAAATAGAGCCATCCCAGTTTTGAGCTATTCTTCCCAGGAGAGGGAAAGAAAAATAGAACAATAAACAGAAACAGAGAGATACCGGGGGGAGAGGGAAGCCAGAATATTCTGTTTCCCGTGGACAGATAGCTCTTCTGTGTCTCACATGCCACCTGAACCCAAATGCTGAATGTATAAGTGAGACAGAATAATAACCCTTTCCTTGGGTGTTTGACATAGTCTAAAGCTTGTGACTGTGGATTCAGAAACATCTATCTTCTGCATCCATCACCTGTCTGGTCTGCCTTAGACTACAGTCTTGGGTGGAACTAATAGCTCTAGTCATGCGAGATGATGTCTCCAGGGGAAGGAGGTGAGAACACAGAAATATTAAGACATCATCAGAGAAACGACTCAAAAGCCAGCAGCTGACACTCTTTAGTCTCATCGACAGACAGAGACTGCATAATTTTAAAAGTGAACTATGAAAGAAGTTAAGGGCTTGCTTGAGGCAAATGTTGGCAGGTATCACAACCAGACCACTTAGGGTACTTCTAAGATTCCAGTGGACGTTGAGTTTGTGGTCGAGAAGGCAAGAGGATTCCTCAGAACCCAGAGTTCAGCTTTTCCTAGTCTGGTGTCATACCCAAGCAGGGCATGAAAACTGATTTTTATAGAGTCCAAGGCACTGACAGTATATAAAGTTTTATAATCTGATTTCGACAACACGATCCTTGCTGTGTAAATTCTTATCCTGCTGAGAATGCAGAATGGAAGACACTGAATGTGAGGGGAAAGTCTAGACCTGCTCAGGGACAAGGGGTTAAAAAGTTGATACGGTAATTACTTAGGCAGTAAGCTTAAAAAATTCAATATCAAAATCAGGGCTGGTTCGAAAGAGATAACCCAGGGCGCTAGGGAGGCCAGAGGGGCAGGCGAGTGGCAATTGCCTCGCCTCCAACATTTCAGTGCTGTGGGATCTTGCTAAGTTTTCTTATGAAATCAAAGAAAGGACAGATTTCTGTGAGCTGCCCCTTCATGCTGTCCTTACAGCAAACATTCTGCAACATCAAGGTAATCATCTTCCTTTTTTGGCTCAAAAAGCAGATTAAGTACATGCGACTGAAATAAAAAAATTCAACTTCACTAATGACCACGCCCCAAAAGATCTGCTGATGTAAATAAGTAAGCAAAGTATTAATTCTGACTCTGCACAATGATCAACCCTCCCCCAAATAATGTATCTGCTGATATAAATAAATAAATGAGGTATTAATTCTGACTCTGCACTTGACACATTCTGCGTTAACACTGCTTTAGGCTTATTTTATTCATAATTATTCAAAATCATCCAGAGAGGCATAGAATGATTTCTATGGCAATTTCATGGTCCTGACTTCAAAGAAGCCATTATTTTCTGAGATTCACCCAACAGTAAGAATGACAAAATCACAGAACTGCTTATTTCTAGTGCTCTGCTTGGCAGGTGACCCAGATGGGTGACTCTGTGACACGGACGAGCACTTCATTTTGGATCTTGAGACCTGGCTCAGGGCCCCAGCTCCATCCCCTATTTTCAGTAAGGCATACTTTTGACTTGTTTTATTTCTATCCCCTTTAAAACCATATCCCGTCGTTTCTCTTCTGAAATTCTTCAACTTTTGCCATTAAGCATTTTTACTGGGCTCACTAGAATCATGCTTTTATGAAACATTGATATGCTAAAGAATACAATTTCAAGCTACCTAACCATTGCGTAAATACGGCCCGGAAGGAGATAACGTAGTGATTCACGTACAGTTATGAAAAAGAATGCCTAATGCAAAGCAGAGTGCTAGATGGCCTGTTTTTATGAAATCAATATTTGTGCATAATTTAAACAAAAAATGTACTACAAAGTTTATCATGAATAATTAGTTATTCCTTTCCCCACACCTCTTTCCACTGGGTCCTACTGCCCAGTGGCAAGAGCTTCAGTTTTTAGCTGATTTTGATACTTGCTTCCATTTTTCTAAATACTATGATTAAATTCACACCTGGTGTATCAGTTCCCTATTAAAACAGGGGAGGATTTAACTCTTTATACCAATAAATACACACACACACACACACAGAGTCTCCGTTCCCCACCATCCTCCCATAACATTTTATAATAACTCTGTTACTCTGTGCAATTATGGTTTCCAGCTGAATCACACAGTGAACTGTGACATTTCCTTTCTTCGTATAATTTCTTTTTCAGTTCATAGTTGCCTCAGTTTGGTTTGTTTGATTGGTTTTCTATGCCCCATCACTCAATCATTCTTTGATAGAGATGGGGTCTCCTAACACGGCCACATGCGTCATAAATTCTAACCCTTTTTTGATTCACGTCCCTGGAGCCTTCTCTCTCCTGCTCTAATCTGTTCTGGTTTCACTCTGCACGGCTGCAGTTTTGTGCCTTCTCTTCATCGTCAACCCGGGAACTTCTTTTTCCTCTCTTTTGCACCTGATGCACAGTTTCCTGATCGTCTATCTTTCTCTTTACTCTTTTGTCTTCCTAGAACACTCTTCTAGTGGCTTCTATAGAAAAGACACAGGGAAGGTCACTATTTGAGACTTTAATATGTCTTTAAAAATCCTCACTTTCATTTGCTAATCTGACTTGCTCAAGAATTTCAGGTTGGAAAACATTTCCTTTACAATTTTAAAGGCATTGTTAATACTGTTTTTCCAGCTTCCACTGCTGTTACTAAGAAGTCTGGTGCAATTCTAAAATTCAATCTGTGTGTGTGTGTGTGTGTGTGTGTGTGTGTTTGGTTTGGTTTTGTGTTTTTTTTAATCTGTAGAAGCTTCTGAGGTTTTCTCTTTATTCCTATTGCTCTAGAATTTCATAATGCGTTTTGGGTGCTTTGTTTTGTCTGATCTTTTTTTTTTTTTTGGTTTTAGCTCATTATTTTGGAATCTTAGTGTAGATCCTCATGTTCTTCAGTTTTAAAATTTTTTCTTGAATCATATCTTTGATAATTTTCTCCCTTCTTTCTTCTCTGTTTCTCTTTCTGGAATTCTTATCAATTAGATATTTTACTTACTGGATCAAGCTTCTACTTTTCTTATCTTTTTCTCCTTTTATAAGGATAAAAGTCATCTTCATTCTTCCACTTTTTGAACAATTTTCAACTTTTTGCCTTTCTATTAAATATTTTATTTTATTTTTACTATTGTTTAATTTCTAAAAGTTCTTCCTAGTTTTCCCATTGTATACTGTTCTTATTTCATAAATGCAATATCTTCCTTCTCGATCTGAAGATAATAATTATTGGGGCATTGTTTTGTTTTGTTTTAGTTTTCTTTTCTTCCTCACATTGCTGTTTATTTCATATTTTTTTCTTTCTTTTGGTTTGTTTTACCCTTTATGTGGGAGTCTCTCCTAAGGAACTGGTGGTTCTTAGCCGTCACTCATTTAAGAAAGAGGAACTAGAGAGCTAATTATAAGCTCAGGGTGCCTCCATAGGGCTTCTGAGCTTTGCATTTGAGGGCAGAACAAGGACCAGCAATTTTAAAGGATGATCCCAAATATCAACATTAACAAGTCTGTTTTTCCTGGAACCTTCAGTTTCTCTAGAGAGAAATCCTCCAGTCTCTAGTTACTGCGAGGGTGCTGGGGACCTCGGCAGAGGAGGGAGCTGGGGGTAGGGAGGTGCGTCTCTCAGTAAGACATAGTCATGGAATCTCCCAGCTCTCACTTCTGCAACGTACCCGCCACCAGCTGCCTTGTGAGCATGGAACTAGAGTCTCTGCTCCAGTTTCTACAGAGACTCTGCCTGCCTCCTGCTCAGGTCAGGAAGAATGAGAGAGAGAGGAGATGGGGTTCCAACTACTCCATAAACAGAATTTCCAGCTTACTGAAGTACCTTTTCTGCCAATTCTTGAGCCAGTCCCAGATCCTATGAGATAATAAAAGGACTCTTTATTGCCATTTCTCTCTGGAGGCACAGAGATTTCAGATAAGTCTCTTTTCCTTTCCCCCCTGCTTTCCATCCTTCTGAAATGTCACTGATACTTCTCGTCTCCTCTGTGCCATCTCTCAGTCTCTTTGTCCTTTGATCTTTTTTTTTTTAAATAATTGAGTTTTGGGTTTTTTAAAGTTTTTTTTGATGTGGACCATTTTTAAAGTCTTTATTGAATTTGTTACAATACTTCTTCTGTTTTATGTTTTAGTTTTTTGGCTGCGAGGTATGTGGGATCTTAGCTCCCTGACCAGGGATCAAACCCGCACCCCCTGCATTGGAAGGCGAAGTCTTAACCACTGGACCGCCAGGGAAGTCCCTGTCCTTTGATCTTAAACCTCTTAAAATTATTTACTGTCAGCTTTGAAGCACTTTGGAAGGAATACAGCCAACCGCGTGTGTTCAGTACAGCTCGATGTTGAATAATGTTAAGTATTTTACTATTGTTATCATTATTAATACATAATAAAGTTATTAGTTCATATTACTATTATAATAACCATTGCTCATGTCCTCTGGCCACCGTGAATATAAAGTAATTTAAAAAGAGAAGGGCTATGCGTGAAAAGTCAGAACCTGGAATATTTTGTGTACCTCAGCCTGGCTCTGAACAGCTCAGGGGTAGAAAATTCTTTCTCCTCCCTCTCAACTAAATTGCACCTTTTCAGCGGCTTTCCCCAAACTTTCTGGGTTCCTTTCCTCCAGTCACTTTTTAATAGATCCCTGACTACATTGTGACCTCCCTGTGAACACTTCGGCTCCTGGCAAGTCCTTCTCTCACAAACCCATCTTAGTGTTTCTACATTTCCTTCACCTCTTCCTGGTTCCAATTGCCCCGGTTGGCTTTCTCCTTGTCAGGTCATCAGTGGGATCTCGATAATTTGGCTCACAGAGCACTGACCCAGCAAGGCATAACTGAACTTCAAATTAAGTCCTTTAATTGTGGCATGTGGTCCTGAGCTCCTCAGAGAAAAGGCTCCGTGTGGAGGGGAACATAATAAAGGAAATAAGATCAAACAATGGCTTCTCAGAATGTTTCCAACAATTCCACACACAAGCAGTGAAGGAAAACTGGGCACATCCAAATCAGAGGGGTGAGAGCCCAGGGTGCTCTCTGACCTGGGCTTATAGAGGAAGCACAGCAGGAAGGATGCAGCGAGGTCCGCAGAGACCTCACCTCTGTCCAGGATAACACAGATGGAGAATAATCGGGACGGCTGCTCCCCTTCTTAACCCGGAGCTGTTCGTTGGGACAAGCCAAACTCCTTCCTCTGCCTGGAATATGAATTATTGGCAATCTCCCCATCTACCTTTGAATACAGGGACTCAGATTTCTGAAGAAAGCGTCGATTTCCATTCCTGTGTCTTTCCATCTTTCTCCCTAAGTACTGCATAATCTTCCTGCAGAGAGAATTGGAATTCTGGTTGCAAATGAGATCTCTGCTCTTTTGAAGGCTTCCCCTTGCCTTTGGGATTCTTCAGCTTATTTATTTATGTATATACTGCAAAGATGTCAGTGCCCTAAAAAAGTCTGTCATGCACTGAAACTTCTGGTTTTATGTAGGAGCTTTCAGCTCTGGAGTGAAAGGACAGAGAAAAAAACATGAAGAAATATCAAAGGCACGACAGCAAAAGTACAGCACCTTCAGGTGACATGAGCAAAAGGGTAATTGTTTGGCAACTTTCTTTCTACCAAGAGACCAGACGGCAAGACCAACCTAGGAAAAGATACACAGTGAATTATGCAAGTATGTGAGTAAGGTTCAATAATGGAATAATTTAACTGAAGATACTGTGGGCCGAAAACTCCTGAATTGCAGCAGTTTAATACAAAGAAACACTGGCAAAATCTCAAGTTAGAAATCCCTGGTTGATTTAACTTTCCATTCCCACCGTCCCTCAGCAAACCTCCCAGTGAGTTGAGGAGGCTCGCCAGTGCCACAAAATATTTTGGTTTAATAGAAGATTGTTTATCTTGGCTGCTAAAATTTCATATGTCATCTCTGACCTTTACTTGGGTTGAAAAATACTGAATTCACAGAAGAGATAAGAAAACTCGCCCTTCAGAATAAAAGAAAGAAAATACATTTTGATTCATCAGATGCTTCATAGAAAGACTGAAGATGTGCATGGTCTTTAAATGTCCCCCGCACTGTTGCCTCCCCAAAACTTACTCCCTGAAAAGACTGAACAAGGGGAATTTATACCAGCCTCAGACCATTCAGGATTTAGCCCCTTCATTTTTTAAAATAAAGCAGCCTCGTTTGCCCAATCACAACACTGAGTTAATTAGAGTTTTCATCATTAGTATCCAATTGTGAATAAAGTAGTAAAAATAACAGCGTAGGGGCTTCCCTGGTGGTACAGTGGTTAAGAATCCGCCTGCCAACGCAGGGCTCGAGCCCTAGTACAGGAAGATCCCACATGCCTCGGAGAAACTAAGCCTGTGCGCCACAACTACTGAGCCTGCGCTCTAGAGCCTGCGAGCCACAACTACTGAAGCCCACATGCCACAACTACTGAAGCCCGTGTGCCTAGAGCCCATGCTCTGCAACAAGAGAAGCCCACACTTGCCGCAATGAAGACCCAACATAGCCATAAATAAATAAATAAATAAATAAATAAATAAATAAATAAATAAATAACGGCATAGTTTATCCCAGAAGTGACTTTCAAATAATTCTTTCATCGACATTTTTTTTCTGGTAAATATGGGATCTTTGTGATTTCTGTAGGAAAATTGAAGTAATTTATGTAAAGGAAAGTTCGGACAGTTTAATCAGTTGGGAGAACCATAGCCAATGGAACAAAATGGAAGAAAAAAGTGATAATATGGGGGGAGGTATTTCACTAACTAGCCCTCAAAAATACCAGTATGGCTGAAGGTTCTTTACCTTCCCCAAAGCAATGACTTTAAGATAATGTCTTAAAGCTTGCACTGCACATGCGAGGATGCAGCTGCTGGGCTGTTTTTCTTGGCAAGCACTGGGATCCTTTGTGGGTATTGAATAAACTTGACCTTCGGGGCTGAGCAACTCTAGAACTAGGCTGTTGGATGGTTCTCCTGAGAGTTCAAACACTTGAGTGAAAAGGTATGTATAAAACTCTTCTTGTTTGGATGCAAGGAAATATGGACACTTAACCAGGTGTGAAAACATGGCTGAGCTTCTGTAAATGTGGTGTCGGATGTCACCGGTCTCAGTAGGTGATGGGAAATGAGCCTTCCCAAGCTGCAGACTCTCGGCAGAAAAACTCAACTCCCCAATCTGCACCAAGAAGTGACCATCTATACTTTGTGGACCATCTCTACTTTGTGGTTTCCTTGGGGCTTTCAATTAGGAGAACATTCCTTTTCTCTTTTTAATGTTTTCAAGTTTGGTCCAGGTCAGTAAGCACCTGAAGCTTTTTGGACAGCAAATAATAAGCTTCATCAGCCTCCTGATGAGTGAAAATGCTCTCAGAGTCTCAGCACTCGAGCCTTTGGCATTTTCCTATTCAAGATAAGCCTAGATAATATCTGGGATCAAATGCAGTTGATGAGGTTTGAAGTGCCCCAAAGCTTAGTCCTTTGTGTTTTTTTTTAAAGAGAACTCAGTCCAGTTACACTCATAAAAGTGGACCACTTAGTTTCCTCACCAAAAAGCTTCCATTTTTTAATAAAGTTTCCCTTAGAGCCAACATCTAAAGGTATCAAGAAATGTCTGCAGCAAAATGCGTTGCTCATGGGATGCTAAGAGGCCAAGGAAGAGAATGTTGCCACTTGGCAAACAGCTGAAAAACACAATCTTAACATATGTAGGAGTTACTAAAGTATTTCATTTAAGGAGGGCTGAGAGAAATGGAAAGAATAGTTTCATAGAAATAAACAATCCATAAGGAAATCCTGGTGACCCTTTCACAAGCACAGCGTCCATGACTTTCTTTGGTCAATTTACTTAGTTCAAGTTACTATTCACAAACAAAAGAAGACATTAGCCATTTTATTTTTACCTATTGTTGCTAAGATTAAATCCACAATTCTAGGGGTTTTTTCTTGATCTTTATAAATGACTAGGTGGCCAAGTCACTCTGTATGGTTCCTCATGCAGATCACTTACAGGAGATGATCACTTGTGCTGATTACCAGGGCATCTTTCAGGGCAGTGGAGTCAGAGTCACTTCGAGATGTATTTTATCTCATTACTCATCATTAACTGATAGATGGCAACATGCGCACTGAATTATACTCCTTGTTAAAGGGCTGAGAGTCTCCTTTTTCTAGACGTGGTCTCTAAGCCCCTGGATGGAACAATAAGGGAAGATCTGAGTCATCCCGTTAAGAGGGTGACTTGTTTCAGTCAACGTAGCCACAAAGCTCATATGCCCAGAAGACACCCTCCCTGTGGCATCTGACTTGCGTGGTCCTTGTCTGGCTCTCCCTTTTAACTTCTGCATAAAGTCTTGCAGGCACAACTTCCTCCTGGTTCTGCCTCCTCTGGCTAGCTCTGTTCCCCCATCCTGCCCAGCCCCAAGGTCTGCTCTGCACATGAGGCTCCCGGCAGCGAGCCAGGCAACGGTGGCCTCATCGCTACTTCGTGATGGCGGCGAAGCGCGTTGCCATAATGTAGTGGGTAATCACAGCAAAGCGAATGTCATCTCTGTGGCCCAGTGGGGCAAACCAAGGAATAACACCTGTCCTGGTCAAAATCTGCCTGCCAGGGGATGTTGGAGGTAAATGTAAAGTGAGTTTGTGGTTTAGACAGAGCTACGGCACGCTGGTTCGAGTACAATACAGTGTCGTTAGGTCTCTAGCAAATAGTAATGTTTCAATTCAAATAGATTCAACTTTTTCCATATTATGGGTTACAGGAAAGTTGGAAAGAGCTGTATGAAGAAGGCAACACTTGAGCAAGATTTTGAAGAAAAGGCAGAATAAGGATGCGTCACGCAAGGGTGTGAGAAGAAGAAATAGTAGCAGCAAAGGCGAGGGGGCCGCAGGGGGAGGGGGGAGGAGAGAAGCTGGGAAGGCAGCTGGAGGGTCTCACGTTGGTTGGTCTGACTTCCATGCTGAAGTGGGTAGGCTATTCTGCAGACAAAGGGGAGCCCCTGACGGTTTCTGAGCAGGAGATTGTCATAATCAGAGCAGGATCCTTAGGAAGATGAATCCGACCACACAGGTGGGATGGAGGTAGGAAGGGCAAAGCAGACGGCAGCTGGGAGGCTGGCGCAGTAAAGCTCAAGGGAAGTGAAGGTCTGAGTCAGCGGGGACAGTGGGTCTGGAAGTCAGGGACAGAAGATGTGTCAAAGACTTGGATATGAGTTGAACCTGGGGGCTGAGAAAAGAACTGCACAGTTACTCTGAGGTTCCCAGCCCAAGTGACCAGGATGGCTATCTCACCAAAGATGGACCCGGGGAACCTGTCCTAGATGTTTCATTTGAGGGGACAACCAGATATCCAAGTCCAGCCTTGAAGACACAGGCCTGCAGGAGAGAAAATAGCCAAGAACCAGAAATGGTGATGGTGGGAGGGGAGCTGGGGGAGAGTCTGCATAATGTTGGACCCCACGGTCAACGGCAGGGTGCTGCTCACTTCCTACGTACCAGTTACTTAAATGAATGAGAGGGAGAAAGGGAGAAAAATACGAATATATATTCATTAGCCCCACTTACAGCAAAGATGCAATCAATGAAATTCAGATACAAATAAAGGCTGGAGAGCATAAAAGACCTGAGGAAGCAGGGGCTCTGAAAATGCTTAGTTAAACTGAAGCCATTCCTGCCATCCAGAAATTACTTAATAAAATAGGCATAACATGATGTAATTATATAATAGAGCATAACTTGCACTAACGAACTATAACAACCACTCACAAAATCCAAGAATACTTTTTAAAGTACCAAGAGTACTGCTCTGTTCAATAAATTATGTAATCAAAATGGACCTATGGCATTCTTCCGAAAACAGTGGTATTTCTGAATCTGAGAATCCAGGCACCCTGCTGCCAGAAGTGGCTCATTACATGGGATGTCCAATCTTTTGAATCTCTCATTGAGAACAATGCTTCAGGTCATCAGCTGCTGTAAATAGTTTTGTTTGGGTATTTTTTTCCCTCCTGAAACTAGCAGGATGTTATAGCAGTGAAGTTATAGACAATGGTTATTTCTTCAAACAGTTGATTTTTTTCTCATTTCTTGAGAGGTTGGGTGTTAGTGAAAGATAAGTGTGTGTACGTGTCCAAAAAATTGTCCGGAGCAGAGAAGAAATGCGGAACTGTAATAATATTAACAATTTGTATTTCTACAGCATCCTCACTTGAAAGAGCTGAGGATGGTTTTAGAACTATGTCATAACACCAGTGTAGATGGAAAATATGATGGTCTACATGTTAGAGATTTTTGAGCTTGGTCAATAAAACTTTCTCTACTCTACCAATAAACTGTATTATTAAGATGTCAACTCTTAAATCTGAGTCCTCTTTTCATCAATGGTCAGTTCTTTCTAAACCTCCACGGTGAATAGCTCATCTGAAATGACTTGCACTAAAGTTCCCTTGGCTGCAGGACTAAGCAGATTAATGATTTGAAGAATCATGGTCTTTCATCTTGAAAGAAAATAATTTTGCCACAGGAGTGATGGTGGGGGGATAGAGATAGAAAGGAGGGCGAGAGCTGGGAGATGGGAGTTGTATAGGTAAGCCACCATATGCAAAGTTTAACTGTTATCAATCAATCATTCAATCAATCAATTAATAGACAGATAGACAAAGAGATGAACATCCAACTTGTCAGTGGAGTCCAGAAATGTCTGAGTCTTCACCTTTTCTCAAGCCAGCTGTGAAAGATAAGGTAAAATGAGTTCCAGCTAATGGAATTCATAAATCATTTGTAAAAGCCCAGGCACCTTTCAACTTTCACATCCTTTTGTGTGGTTCTCAGACAAGTTGGCAGCTAAGACATTTAAAA
Source organism: Balaenoptera borealis (assembly GCF_965194805.1). Taxonomy (NCBI): domain Eukaryota; kingdom Metazoa; phylum Chordata; class Mammalia; order Artiodactyla; family Balaenopteridae; genus Balaenoptera; species Balaenoptera borealis. The sequence goes on along the minus strand of NC_138866.1, from coordinate 167,618,574 downwards.
ATCCCCCTCAGCCACTGTCCTTCTCCCACTGCCACAAACCCTCAGAAGAGGAGGAGACCGAGGCCCTAACAATTCTGCCTTTCTGGCCTATCAGGTAGTTTCCCTGAGGGCAGAGGGTAGTAGAGGCAGGATCTATTCCAGTTATGAGAGGGGAGTTAGCAAAGGGGGAAAAGCCCAGTTCAGACACCCTTCCTCTGAGTCTTCAGACATTCATGGAGAGCTAGTCTAGTGAGGGATTCAAAAATAAATTAAAGACAACTCCTTCCCTCAAAAAATATATCAAGGGGGAAACTACAAAGCTCCCCACTTGTTGCCACTGTTGGAAATGGCCGGGCCAAGGGACCTTTGCTCTGGGCCCCCTTGGCTATTTGCAACCCTCCCACTATCTCCTCTTCTCAGCCCAGGGAAGGGACAGGGCAAAAGTGTGAATTATTTCGTTTCTCTTGGCCCCGCTCTTTTCTCTCCTTCACGATGCCACTTCCTGTCTCCCTCACTGGCTGTCTCAGAAACACCATCCTCTGGCCCACACCTCCCTCCCATCTCTCAGAAAAGGGTCTGAGGTCGGTGGTTGGACAAGAAATGCCACATGTTTCTCTTGGGGTCAGAACACAGTGATGCATCCCTAACAAGCGACAGTCACTCTAAAACCAGGAGGCTGATTTCCTTGCATGATGTATGGAAAGCCAGGTCCTCCCCTACTTTATAGCCACCACCTCCCCAACCTTAGCAGGAATTTAAGTTCCACTGATACTTGCTTTTAGGACTTTTGTCTTAGCTCAGGCTGTTGTAACAAACTGCCAAAGACTGAGCTGCTTAAACAACAAACACTGATTTCTCACAGTTCTGGAGGCTGGGAAGTCCACCATCTGGGTGCCAGCATGGTTGGGTTCTGGTGAGGGCCCTCTTCCTGTTTGCAGATGGCTGTCTTCTTGTGTGTCCTCACATGGCAGAGAGAGAGAGAGAGGAAGCATCTCTTTTGTCTTTTCTTATAAGGGTACTAATCCCATTCACGAGGGCTTCACCCTCATGACCTAATTACCTTCCGAAGGCCCCACCTCCTAATACCATCACCTTAGGGGTTAGAATTTCAACATATGAATTTGGGGAGGACACAAATGTTCAGTCCATAACAGCTTTGTTGTTGTGTAAGCTATTTCAAGCATTATGAGCTGATGGGTGGGACAGTGATTTTGGAGAAAGAGCCCTTCCCGATACCTCAGAAATCACTCCATCTAGATGGCCACATGTCATTGTGCAACTCTGAGGCTGCACTATCCATTATTGTAACCTGTAGTCACAAGTGGATGTTTAAATTAATTAAAATTAAATGAAATTAAAAATTCAGAGTCTCCATCACTTTAGCCGTATTTCAAGGGCTTAGTAGCCATATGTGGCTAGTGGCCACCATATTGGACAACAAAGAACATTTCCACTTTCACAGAAATTTCTATTGGACAGCTTTGCTCTGAACCAATATTCAAACCATGGCTGAGGGTCACTTTCAGATGTGAAGATCGTACAACAGCAATTTAACTGTCTATATAAAAAAATTGGCCACAATAAAAAATTTATACTGTAATTGTGCAACACAATTTATTCCTCCACACATAAAAGGAACTGAGACAACATTTTTCATTATATACCAAAGAAAGAACATAACAAAGATGTCCCAGATACAGTAAGGACTGAACTGAAATGAGTTAGAAAAAACCAACTTCATCTTTTCAACAGGTTTAGTCTTTGGAGGTCTGTGTAAAGAGGTAGTTTATAATTATAATAATCCTCACGGTACTCTAAAATTCCCATAAATAATGTAATCTGTATATTGGTCCTTTAGTGTCTAATAAAAATACGCATGGAAAGCCTGCAGTGTGGAAATTCAGTATATCATACACAAAGCTCAAGGCAATCTCCACCCAATCAGATACAGAAGCCAGGAGCAAAGAGAGGAGCATCCATTCAATACAAAGAAGGTCATGTGACAGCTGCTGATAAAGACCTTCCTGTGGTCCAGGGGCTGGGGAAACTTGCCTTGCTTCTTAAAGCCCTGGTTTTTGCTCTTTCCTGTCCACAGCAGAGCAGTGGATTTTCCAGACCCAGGACTCTCTTGGTCCTTGCTCTCCAGGGTCTTCCTGTAGCTGGTAAAGCTGTGAAGGAGACACAGCAGAATAGAGCTGTGAATTGCAGGCCAATGAGATTTGAGAATGGCCCAGTTTGTGGCTCATCTTTGTCAAAGAAATATATCACCAGCCCTGAGACCCCTCACACCCACCCCAGTCTGGATCCCTATTTCCAACCTGTCACTTAATAGAATGACAAAATATGGAAGGGTATAAAGGAGGAAGCCAAGCATGAATTTTAGGAGACTCCCCTGACTCTTGTCCTTGCATATGCTCTGAGCTTCACCTGATTCCCAAAGCTGACTCCCCTTCCCCAGGATGGCTCACCCTGAGGGCAGCTTACCACTCATAGACACACAGAATCAGCTTCTCCATTCCAAGTAAGAGCTAAAATACATCCCAAGGATCCTTGTTCTGCCCATCTGCAGCCCAACATTACACCAACTCTCCTGGTGGCCTGAAGATAAGCCACTCACAGCTGTAGTCATCAGTCATCACATACTTACTGGCACCCATTATAGATCCAAGCTCCGTGCCTTCATGAAGCTTGCAGATGGGAGTACCCACCCCTGTTAAAATGCAAACATTTGAGACAGGAGAGTGACAGGTAGTCACAGGGACCCTACCCCTTGATGACTGAGTATCTAAAGCATGTGGACAGCAGGGCAGGAGAAGGAGGCTTAGGGCACAGGGAGGCCATGCTTGAGTGGGGTGTGGATGGTGTCAGAGACACCGAAAAGGCAGGGAGAAGGACCAGGAAGGTCAGCCTTGGCATGACCATGGTCAGGTGCATGGCTTGGGCCTCCTTCACTTCACCATCAAGAAGCTTTAAGAGTTAGTTACAAGCATGTTTTCCTTCCTTTGTCTTCTCCTTCGTTTTGTTCATTGTTTCCCCAAATACTTAGACATGTTTTTACCAAAAGAGTACCAATTAGAACACCCATTAATTCTCTAAAATTCACATAGTAATACTTGACTGCTATGGGCAGAATATTTGTGTCCCTCCAAAATGCATGTGTTAAAGCCTAGCCCCCAGTGTGATGGTGTTAGGAGGTGGGGCCTCTGGGAGGTGATGATGTCATGAGGGTGGGCCCTCATGAGTGGGATTAGTGCCCTTATAAAAGTGGCCTCAGTGAGCCCCTTCACCCCTTTCACAATACGAGGACACCAGGAAAAGGCAGCCATCTATGAACTAGGAAGTGGGCTCTCACCAGACACTGAATCTGTCAGCACCTTGATCTTGGACTTCCCAGTCTCCAGAACTGTGAGAAATAAATGTCTGCTGTTTATAAACTACCCAGTCTATGGTATTTTGTTATAACCGCCCAAACGGATTAAGACAACAACCCTAAAACAATAAGCCTTTCTCTTTATCATACTCTGGTCACGAATATAAGTAGCACATCATCAGTGGTACTGGTTTTAAGATCTCAGGCTTTCAGAGAGAGGTGTCAGGACAAAGCCTATTGGTTGGGAGTTATACCCAAGTTACTTTCTTGTCTTCAGGCTGGATGGGAAGATTGTACTGAAAGAGACAAATAGGGCTGAGCATGTTTAAAAGCTTGCAAGGAAAGGGAAATAAGATCGGCTACTAAGCTGCTCTGTGACGCCACCAAGATCACAGTTTTAATTGTACTTGGTGGATGAACTAATTATGGTCAGAGAAAGTTAGCGCTGGGGCTGCAATGAACAACACAATTTTTTCTAGGACACACAGCACACAGGTGACATCCTTATGCAATACAAGTGTTTCTTCAAGGGTTTGGAAAGATATTTAAACCAAAAGAGTTCAAGACAAAGGGGAAGGGGGAAAAAAAAGAGTATCTGTGTGTGATTGTGAAGGTAGAGAGGTGAGTAGGAAGTGAAGTTCAAAAGAGGTAGAATAATGCCTCCAAAAGACAGCAATACGTGGGAAGGAGCAATTAACTGAATCAGTCTGTTAAGACTCAAAACAGTCTGATAGAAAGACGACGTAATATCCTGATTGCCGAGTTAGGATCCCAAGTCTTCCATATGATGAATAATTAAAGACAGCTCAGGGGAAATGGATTCTTTAATTTGTATATTCAAAAGGGACAATGCAGTTAACCCTCTGACCTTTGTCCAAACTTTCTTTTGGGGAAGGTAAATTCTTTAAGATCCTCAAAAAAAAAAAAAAAAAAAAATGTTTGGGGGCTTCCCGGGTGGCGCACTGGTTGAGAGTCTGCCTGCCAATGCAGGGGACACGGGTTCGAGCCCTGGTCTGGGAAGATCCCACATGCCGCGGAGCAGCTGGGCCCGTGAGCCACAATTACTGAGCCTGCGCGTCTGGAGCCTGTGCTCCGCCACAAGAGAGGGCGCGATAGTGAGAGGCCCGCGCACCGCGATGAAGAGTGGCCCCCGCTTGCCGCAACTAGAGAAAGCCCTGGCACAGAAACGAAGACCCAACGCAGCCAAAAATAAATAAATAAATAAATAAATAAATAATTTTTTAAAAAGATGTTTGGAAGCATTCCATGTAAGCACGACGAACTTGAGGTTCTAATGAAAGGACCAGGAAACAGCCTGCACTTCCCAATGTGCAGCCAACCACGTCCTACCCAAACCCCAAAGTCTGTCTTTGAAGACTCAACCACTAGCCTCGCCGTGAACTTCAGGGAGTCTTGCCGACAATGATATTTCTGGTTTTTCTATTTCTTCCTCCATTTTGTTACCCTACGGTGTATTTTCGGGCACCCATATCCATACACTCACGCCACCAGGAGCAGGAGGCCAGTCCCACTATAAACAGATGCACATCAGCCCTGGCCTGGGGAGAGCTCTGGGTACCAGGGGAAGGATGCCCCTGGCCTCTGTCCAGTGAGTCACTAGCACAGTCACGTTGAATGTGGAAGATTATTTGATTGCTTTATGCAGTTTTCAAACTGGATAAGGCCCCACCTCCAGCTCTGGGAAGATGAGTTATTCAAGCTTTATGACTAAGAACACAATAAGTGGGAAAAAGCCACTGGAGTGCATGGAGAGAAAGAAATGAAAAGAAAAAAGTTTCCTTTTTTGGAAGGGGGATTTTATTCTCCACTTCCAGGAATAGTCAAGGGTTCTTCTCTCCCCACAATAGGGAGAAGGTACGCATAAAGTGGCCGCAGGGTTAGGAAGAAACAATGGAGGATGCATTGCATTGTTGGTGGGGCTTGGCTGGGGCGAGGGAAGTACACCAGCTGGGAGGAAACAGCTGAAGGGCATCTCCAGGGATAGTCTGTGAATGAGGGTACCATGCTGAGGACGGCTGAGAGCAAGGCACTGGCAGAGGCCAACACCAGAGGCATAAAGAGCCCAGGGAGCGAAAGGCTCAACATGCACAGAATCACCTGTCATCAGGCCTTGGGTGGTGGGGGCGGAGCAGAGCCTCAAGCCCCAGAGATTCTGATTTGGCAGGTCTGGAATGAGGCCAGTACATCTGCATGTCTAACAACCTCCCCGGTGGTGGTGTCAGTGCTCCTGGCACTGTTGACAGACAATTTCTGCAAGAGAGCTTGGTTACTATGCAGGACTATGATGGAAAACCTGGTGTCCACGTGCCTTAAACGGGCAGTGCAACAGCATATTCTGTTAGGCCTCTTAGCAGAGGATGACGTTAACTTGCTCACCGCTGAGATGCACCACAGTGTCCAGTGGGACCCAAGCTCCCAGGAACCAAGGAGAGGGCTCATTGGTTGTTTCCGTCCCACAGAGTCATCTCTGCCACAGGGGAAAGTTTGGTTCAAATATATACACAGCTTTTCGAGCCCTTCTCTAAACTAATGGAAAGCCTCGTTATTCTGTGATTCTACTTCTTCGTGTTCTCAGTTTCAAGACAACTCAAGAAATCCCTACATATTAGATGAGGATTTTTTCCCCTCCCCTTCTTCACCAGCAATGGTTTGTATCCAGGCCTATTTAAAGTCCTTGGAGACATCTGAACACATGCCCAGAGAACCGAGAATCATATGAGCTCTGGAAAGGGCTGATATTGCTCAACACATTGGGTGTTTGGTGTTGAACTTGACTTGGTGGGGACAGGCTCAGGTGCCCTCCACAGGAAATTACGGTAATACACACACTACATTTAACTGAAAAAGTGACTCCCAGACAGTTATATTCCGTTTGGCCATCTAGAAATTGTGTCCCCAGGTGATCTGAGTGAGACAGCCACTTTAGCTATTAGTTCAAAAGCCTCACTTCCACTGTAAAACCATTTCAGCACTTGTTCATTAAATTTAAAACATGAAAGAGGATTTGCAAATCTGGAAAACATTTTTGAAAAATTTAAATGGAGTGTCACTTTGGCAGTGTAAATGGCATGAACTGTTTGATTTTCAACTATTTACAGATGTATCTGACTCTGAGATTAATGCCTATATTTTCCAGGAGAAATTGTGTAGGCAAAATTTTGACCAAATTGGCCTGAAAGAAGAATATTAGTTTAAATATATATAAAGTGGAAATATTCTCCTATCTATAGTATATGTCTCTTTGTGTATATGAGAAAAGAGAAGCATTTTTTCAATTTGTCTTGTTTTATAGCTCTTGATACCAGAAATTCTGCATTAGAAATAGAAGAATTTAATGTTCTATCCTCATTTTTGCTTGGAATTCCTGAGTCCCAAAGTTGCCAAATCCTTTCTTTCCTAATTCATATTTATGGTTGAGAACTTTCTTTAAATAACTATTTGGAAACTGGTCACATAAGACAACGCCAAAAGACAATATGAATTGGGAACATGTCTGGCCCTCCACAAGTCTAGAATTTTCATCCAATATTGTTTTTCTACTGTAGATTCCAGTAAATGAATGATACTATGACTCAGAGCCTCAACCCTTGGGGAAAAAAATGGAGAAAGTTCAAGTCTTAGCCTAGAATATATTTGAAAGATTAAGTGTTTTCTGTAACTCACATTTTAGTTATTATTTATGTCACTTCTTACTCCTAAAATGATTTACTGTGACTTACATAAGTACATACAATATTTTTAAAAGCAAGCCAAAAAAATGAGGAAAGAAGAAACAATAATTGCTATAAGTACACTTCACTAGAAGTCTGCTGAATATTGGGATCTTCATTTTCTAGCAGCCAACCCAAAGAAGGAAACACTCTTTTGAAACTATTAGAAGAGAAAGCAATTGCTCAAGAGAAGTATAATTGGGCCTGGCACTAAGACCCCCATGAAAAGTTTTACCTGGGTCAGTTTAGAGAGAATTCTCTGTATTCTCAACAGCTGTCCTACATGATATAATCATGGCTTATAAAAGACTTCAGTTCTATACATCCCTGAATACATGCCAATGGCTCAACCCCAGAAGAGAGCTCAATCAGAAAATGCCAAGAGGAGGTCCAGAGAATTCCAGAGCATTCCAGAGAATCCGCTGTCCCCTCATCTGGTTTAATCCAAGACAATGTGGTCTATTTAGAAAAATGGATGGATTGCATATACTTAAGGCAATCATCCCTAGATATTATTATCTTGAAAACAAGCCTTTATAAAATGTTGAACAATGTCACATAATCCTGCTCCTGCATTTCACTTGGGGAGCTTTAAAAATGCAGTCGTCCTCATGGTCTTCCTGAAACCTCAACCCCTGATCTCAGCATTCTCCGTCTTCTCTCCACTCCTGCTCTAGGTCAAGTCATCACTGCATCTCCCCTGGAATTACTGAACTCTAAGCTCCTTCAGTCTTGACACTTTGAGAAGAGTTGGAATAGTTTGGATCGAATTAAGTCACAGATTTCTAAGGCACACTTCTGACTTTAGAAGTATGGTCTTCTTTTACTTACCAGAATAAGCTGTATCATGTTTGGATCTCAACCTGCCTTTCCAAACATCCTTATCCCATACAAATTCTGCCCTTTCCATCTCTTTGTCAATGCTCACACTGTTTCCTCCAGTGGAAACACCTCTCTGATCCCAACCGAAATGAAACCCTAATCCCACCCAGTGTTCAAGGCCTGTCAGCTATGTATCCCACAGATCAGTTAGAGCAATGTCTTGCCCAAGGTTGGAGTTCAGTTAATATTGAGTGAATAAATGAATGCATGAATGTTCATCTCAGAACTTTCTCTTGGCTGCATTAGGCAGAAAAGTCAGAACTTTTTCATTATTTTTAATTAATTTAACACAATCCTTTTGGGGGAAAATAGTCATTTGGGCCTGCTTTGGCACTTCTTAAAGACCAAAGAGGAGAGCTTTCATATGTGGCCCTTCCCAGGGAGCAGAAACCGTTCAAGCAAGCCACATGTCGTAGCCTCTTAAGGAGACCTTGTTTCCCACCACGAATCAGAGCATCTGTGAGGGGCGAGCCGAGGCATGACACAGGGAAATCCACAGGACAGGAATTTGCTCAAGATCTTGAAAGCAGGCAGCTCTGCCAAAGAGCAAGAGCTCAGATGGGCAAGAAACATGGAGGTTCGCTCTTCACCTGCCTGCTATTACGGGTGCAGTGATACCACAGGACACTGTGATTTATCAGAGGAAATTCGCCTGGTAATAGGAATAGAACTAGACCTCATTAAGATGAAGCAGGCTCTGATATCCTCGCGTTAGATAAAAGAGAATATGAAATTGATATGGTCAGCATTACTGCCATGCTACATTTGAAAAGAATCAAACCAAGTGGCAATTGACAGCACTTGAGGAGGAAAATACCCACAAATGAAACAGAAGCGTGTTGAATGTAAACCTTGAGTCTTAAATGCATTAAAATATGACTTTGCATTTGATTTCCTTCCCCAGTGAGATCACTTGGAGCAAATCTATGAAAGGAACAAGGAGTGTACACTTAATATGCTCTCGTCAAGGCCCTCCGGCAAAGGGTGGTGGGAAGATTAATTTAATTACCCAACTCTCATCATCTTGAAATAAGTGTGGGCTTGTTTGTAGTGCTGAAAACACCAAAAGTGCTCAGGAAAGGGTGGCGGAGAAGAGCTGGGGATGCTTGATTTGGAGAGGACCGTGTCACTGGCCACCGTCCTCAAAGACCCTTCACTATTAGATAAAGGGAAGGTCAGTTATCCAACCTTGCTTTCAGCCACCTCCCAAAATTTGTAGGTGGGATGGAGGCGTTTGTTTACAGCGCCTTTAGTTCATGAGCCATGCAGTCTGTACGTATGAATGGCCTTTATACACATGAATGCAAGGTGGTCGTCACGCTTCTGTCTGAGAAGCAAATGGCAACTAGTAGCAACCTCCGTGCCAGGCTTGTTGGTATTGTTGTTGTTTAGTGTTATTTATTGATTAATAGAAGAAAACTTGGTGATCCATTTTTATTCCAACAAAAATATCTTTGTGCATGATTTCCATACAAATTCTCCCAAGATACTACCCCTTGATCCCACTAGGGGACCATCTCCAACCTTTTATCCCCATCCTTCGATGTCCCTCGCCACCCTGAACATATTTCTAAAACAGCCAAAGAGCTGCACCGGGCAAAAGAAGGAGCGGTCAAATGTATTCTGAAGACCCAACCTTGAGGGGCCGCTCAAGGAAGGGACGGATTCCACTGCTCCCTCCTGGCTTAGGTGCCTCTTCTTCCTTCTGATTGTTCATTATTTTCCAAGTGAAAAATGTATTACTTTTGAAATAACTTGAGGCCATATTGTAAAAAGCATGGACACGTTACTTAGTCTACTTCTTAATTTTAAACACTTCAACGTAGATACATCTATATGTGGTGGATATTACAGTTTTTCAAAATAAATATCTTGTTGTTACACTATTTCTGTAGAACAGAATGTTTGTAGAGAATAAATCTTTGGAGAGCGTCATCTTATCAGACACACGGCTCTTCCTCAGCCAACTGTGACAGCAATAATAAAGGGTGGGAAGAGGCAAAGTAAACCAAAAAAGTACAATATGTGCCTTACAGGGATTTACTTGGAACCGTGACCCATAATAATTGCAAAAGAGGGAAATGTTTCCCTGTAATTTTTTAGGAACCTACCTCATCTGAACAAGTTGATTGAAAATGAAGGAACAACGGACTTTCCTAATTTAAATCTTACTTCCTAAAATAAACAAATTCTTCCAAGAGGGCAAGGGGGCAACATGGTGACAGACAAAACAATGGCCTGGCAATGCAGAGTTTCAGTTCTGCCTCTGGGTGACAAGGACCCCAGGAGTCAATTAGTGAAACTTTCTGATCCAGCTTCCCTACTTGCAAGGTGAGATTCAACAACTGACTTCTCCTAGATGGAGAAAAAGTCATAGTAATAATAATAACAATAAAATGGAGGAGGAGAAGGAAGAGGAGGAGGAGAAAGCTTCTTTTGAAAAATTCTGAACTTGGTGAATCCTAATTCAAATCACAGTATTTACACTATTTCAAAAAACTTTCTTAAGAGACTTATCCTTCTAGCTTTGACTTCCCTGGAAATTTTTTTCTAAGGAGCATTGCAATGAGCAACAGAGGTTAAAATTTTTTTTTCTACAGTTAGAGACAAAATAAATATGGTGTATGTGCTACATGCAAGGATGAGAGGAAAAGTGAGGAACCTCACGCTGACCTGCTCCAGACCCTCTGCCAACAAGCCTATGAGGTTATTTTCCCAGTTAAGGGGAGATGGCAGAGTCTACTCCAAAAGTGATACTGGGGTCAGAAAACAAGCAAGCACTACAAAAAAAATCATAACCCTTTAATTTTTACTGTGAAATATGAACATTTTATTTTCTCTGTGTTTCGCATACAGCAAACTTATTTGTTAATGAGTTCTGTGTTTGGGAAGGAGTTTTTGTATGATTTAGAAAAAAATAATGTGAAAACCCCACAAATAGAAGAACCATCGTTTCAACATTAATATAATTCCCTTCCCCACCCATTTCTCACAATCATGTATCTTGATATATTTAATCTTTTGCAATGGTTCCCATAGCAACTCCTCCTGGTAGTAGCAGAGCTGAAGGCTACTGGAGTCTTGAAACTCAGCCCTGCCCTAAGCAGCCTTATCTCTCTCTCTCTCTCTCTCTCTTCACTTACTTGTTTATATTAAATCTTGGGTATTTTAGAACTCTCCTTGCATTGGCCATCAAAATCCTGCCAGAGATGAGAACATGAGAACGTGAGATCCTTTTGAGGACAAAAGATGAGGACAAAAGATATGTTATTTTTGTTTTGCTTCATTTGGGGGTTTCCAAGCAGAGGCCCTGACTCGCTTAAATCTGTACTCTCCATGACCACTTACAAATTCCTTAACAGCACTTAACCAACACGAGGAGGTTCTCCTTAAGGGGTATTCATTAAAATTTGTCCCTAAAGAGTAAAAACACCACCTCTGCTCTGCCCTGAGTTCTGGGGTGACCAGGAAAACAAGGTGCTGAAAATCTCATGTAAAAATTCATGGGTGACACAGGCAGGGTTTGCAATGGCAGTTTTGGGACCATGTAATGCTTACAAATTCAAATGGTAGGACATTCTTCCCATTTCCCTCCTGCAATTTGTTTCTCTGCCTCCAGATAATACCAGCTCTGAAGAGTGGGCTTGGGGACTAGAAAATCAAATATTATTATTAATCACTGTAATTACTTTTCTTGGCCCAACTGTAGAGCTGGGAAGCAAATCAAATCCTCTTGAGTGCAATCGTAACTAAAACACGGTGCTGAGCCACGCTGATGTCATCCTTAGTCATCTTAAACTAGAGAGACTATTACTGCAAAAAAGTATCTTCTAAAATAATTGATCTTGTTTATTTACATATATTCAACGCATAAATGACAGGGTTTAAAGCACTTCTTCCTAAAGAGGGAGAAAATTCTTGTCTCTAATTCCCAAAAGTCCCCAAAACTTCAATGTGAATAAAATTAATTTAAAAATTACTTATATACACAGGTATGAGAATACACTTCTGCTTACCAGTTGAGGAAGATTAAAATTTCAGCGTTAATAATATTTAAATGCTTTGGTTGAAATTATAGCAGTTAGACTTCTAATAACCTAGTGGTACATTCCCTTTTCCGATAAATGTACATCTAGGGCCTCCACTGTTGCCAAACTCTATAGGGTGCCACTCACATTGAAAAAATCATAGATTTGTGTATTTATTATGACCATTCTCCAGCAAATGGAATTAAACTCTTTTGATCTTAAACAAACCAAAAACAGCATATTGTGGCAATTTGCTGCGAGTAGAAAGCAAAGTTATCCCGGGGAAAGTATGGCTTTTTCTAATTTGCACAGGAGCAAATACTAAATATATTAAATGCATTCCATTTAAAGCCATCGATACGGTCTACAGAATATAGCAAAATATTTTGAGATTTATGGTCAGATGAAACTCTTGCTTATTTTGTGCTATACTCAACAACGATTCAAAAGATTGCTTAAATTTTTCAACCAGTAGATTTCACCATCAGGAAGTCAGGTTTGAGATCACATGAACATGACATTTTGACCATTTGTTAAAATGTCACTGTGCCTTTGCTTTATAGGGGGCAGGAAACCAAAACTCATTTCTGTCAGCTGGTTTAGACACATTGCATTGTTGTATGATTCAGGGCACATCAATTTACCCCATCCAAGCTAGTTTCTTCACCTAAAAAATATTAGTGCTGAAATCCTAAGTTCTCTTTGGTGTATATTTTATAAGATTATGGATTTGATCCACTGATACTTTCAAGAATGCATAATTGTATTATAGTCAAAGAGACACAGCCTTTAAAAAATGTTAGTATTTCGTAGGTCAAATGGCAGCATATGAGATATTCAAATAGGTCAGCTTCTATTTCCTTTTTGGAAAAACATATTGAGCTATAAATAACAAATAATAAACTGCACATAATTAAACATAAGTTTTGATTGATGTATATACCCATCATCACCGCAATCAGGATAATGACCATATCCATCACCCGCACTCCTCATGCTTCTCTGTAATCCCTTCTTTCTGTCACTTCTCTCCTCAAACCCTATTCCAATCCACAGGGAACCACTGATCTGCTTTATTCATTACAGATTAGTTTGTATTTTTTAGAATTTTATATAAAAATTTTATATATAAAAATATATAGTATGAATTGATTTTTGGTCTGACTTCTTTCACTCAGTATAATTATTTTGAGATTCATCCATATTCTTGTGAATATTGGTAAGCTATCCTTTCTTATTGTTGAGCAGTATTCGATTGTATGGAAATATCAGAGTTTGTTTATCCATTAACCTGTTGATGGATATCACAGTTGTTTATAGTTTGGGATTATTACAAATAAAGCTGCTAGAAACATTTGTGTATAAATCTTTGGACAAATATTTTCATTTCTAGGAACAGAGTGGCTGGATCATATAGTAAGTGTATCTTTAACTTCTTAAGAAACTGACACATTGTTTCCACAGGGGTTGTGTGCATGTATATTCCCATCAGCAGAATATGAGAGTTCCATTTGCTCCACATCCCTGCCAACACTGGTATCATCAGTCTTTCTAATTTTACACATACTAATCGGTGTGTATCGACATGTAATTGTGGTTTTTAATTTGCATTTTCCTATGTTCAGTATACTTCCATGAGTTTATCTGCCATCCATATATCTTCTTTGATGAAATGTCTACTCAAATACTTTGCTCATTTTGGTTTTGGCTGTTCATCTTCTTATTACTGAGTCTTGAAACTTCTTAATATATTCTGAATTCAAGTTCCTTAGCTGATATGTGATTTGCAAATATTTTCTCACCATCAGTGGCTGTCTTTTCATTTTCCTCACAGTGTTTTCAGAGAACACAGTCCTTAAATTGATGAAATCTAATTTACCAAATTTCTTTCTTTTAGGGATTGTGCTTCTGACTTTATATGTAAGAAGTCTTTGCCTAATCAAACATCACAAAAATATTCTCCTATGAAGATAGAAGTATACTTCTACAGTTTTATAATAAAGTTTTATGTTTTATATTTAGATCTATGATCCAATTAGAGTGAATTTTTGTCTATGGTGCAAGGTATGAACTGATGTTGATTTGTAAGTATGGTTATCCAATTGTTCTAGTAAAATTAGTTGGAAAAGTTATCTTTCTTTTTTTCCCACTGAATTGCCTTTGCAATGAAACTTCATTGACCATGTATGTGCGGTTTGTTTATGGACATTCTTCAAGATTTGTCTACTTATCCTTGCCTATCTATTCGTTTTGCTTCCTATATTTTGAAGTTCTGTTATTAGATGCATTAACACTTACAATGGTTGTGTTCTAGAATGGATTGACCTGGTTATCATTATGAAATGACCTTCTTTATCACTGCTAGTATCCTTTATTCAGAAAACTGTCTTGCCTGATATTAATATAGCCACTGAAGTTTTCTTATGATTAGTATTAACATGATATATCTTTTCCCATACTTTTACTTGTAACCTAATTATGCCTTTATAGTTAAACTGCATTTCTTGCAGGCAGCATATAGTGATTCTTGCTTTTTTTTTTCCCATCTGACAATTTCTGCCTTTTAATTGGAGAGTTAGGCCCTTGTGATTTAATGTAATTATAGAAATGGTTGGGTTATATCCAACATCTCCCTGTTTATTTTTATTTGTCCCATCTATTTCTTGTTAAGTGGTTGAATTATATCTATATTTTCACTATTTATTTGTATTTGTCCTGTCTATTTCTCTCTCTTTTTTCCTTTTCTCTGCTTTCTTTTGGATTCAGTATTTTTAAAATTTGCTTATTTATTTAAGAGCTATTCATTGACATCTACTCTATGGCAGGCATTATTCTAGGCACTGGAAATACAACCGTGAGTAAAACAGAAAAAAATCCTTGCCCTCTGAGACATAACCTCTTGTTGGAGAGATAACAAGGGGCCAGGATGACTGGAGCAGGGTATACAAGGAGAAGACGGGAGGAAACTGAAGTAAGAGGTTCAGTCAAGGGTCAGATCACATAAGGCCTTGTAGATCATGGTAAGGCATTAGGATTTTATTCTCAGTGTGATGAGAAGCTACTGACAGGTTTTGAGCATGAAAGAAACATGATCTGGTTTACATTTTAAAAGAATAACTCTGGTTGCCGTGTGGCAAAGCTAGAGTAGAAGCAGAAAGTGCAGTTAGGAGGCCCTTGCAGTTTTCCACGGGAGAGAGAGTGGTGGTGTAGAGCAGAATGAAGCAGTTCAGATGTTAAGTGGTTGGATTCTGGCTATATTTTTAAGGTAGAACTGACAGAAACTATTAATTGATTGGATTTGGGAAAGGAAAAAAGAAATCAGGGATGATTTCCAGGTTTTTATCTGAGCAACTACACAAAAGCTGGTGCCATTTGCTGCAGTAGATTGGGTTTTGTTTTGGACATATTAAGTTTGAAATGTTTATTAGATATTCAAATGGAGAGGTCAATTAAGATGATGGATAGGAGCCTAGAAGATGAGGGGAACAGTCGTGCTGTAGAGGGATATTTCAGAGTCACCAGGGGGCTGTGTAAACTTTTAAGAAAATATCTCAATTGTTATATCCCAGGGGAAGAAGAACTTATGTTCTTGTGAAACGTATGTGCTATGTTTCTTTGCACTCCCAGTCCAACACACAGCCTATACTGTATCGGTGAAGGTTCTTCTCTTGATCACATACAACAGAAACTGACTCTGGATAGCTAAAGCAAAAATAAAATAAATAACATAAAATAAAATAAGGAAGAAATTAATTAAAGGACTTTTTCAGTACAGTCACAGAATTGATGGAATATTGGAAACCATGACACAGGAAGGGCAGCATGCAGGGCCAGCTCAGAGATCTCCATGATAAGACTTTGAGAAACTGCTATTAATAAAACTCAGGTCCAATTGTGCTAGGTCCTCCAAAGTCACTGCAATGCTCTAAAAAGCCAGGAGAAGGGCTCTCCATCCTTCATCTGCTAGAGAAAAGGACTGAAAGAAATCCTTGCTATTCAAGTGTGGTCCTTGGATCAGCAGCTTGTTTGGAATGCAGTGTTTTGGGTCCCAACCCCAAACCTAATCAATCAGAATTTGCACTATAATAAGATAACCAAGTGATTAAAATACATGTTAGGGCTTCCCTGGTGGCACAATGGTTGAGAGTCTGCCTGCCAGTGCAGGGGACACGGGTTCGGGCCCTGGTCTGGGAGGATCCCATGTGCCGCAGAGCGACTGGGCCCGTGAGCCACAATTGCTGAGCCTGCGCGTCTGGAGCCTGTGCTCCGCAACGGGAGAGGCCGCGATGGTGAGAGGCCCGCGCACCGCGATGAAGAGTGGCCCCTGCTTGCCGCAACTAGAGAAAGCCCTCGCACAGAAACGACGAAGACCCAACACAGCCATGGATAAATAAATAAATAAAATTTAAAAAAAAAATACATGTTAATGATTGAGAAACAGTTAAGTAAATGATCTTCCAGCTGTAAAATTCTCTGATCATCTGAATTGGGCAGATGATTTTACACAGCAGCTATATCATGGAAGGTTCTTTTGGATTCTTACCCAAATTAACTTTAGGATTCCATCTTGATTTGTTTATAGCATTTTTGAGAGATTTATATATAGTTTTCCTATTAGTTGTGCTGAGCATATATACATATGTACAATAATAACTATATATATGTACAATGGAATATTACTCAGCCATAAAAAGAAACAAAATTGAGTTATTTGTAGTGAGGTGGATGGACCTAGAGTCTGTCATACAGAGTGAAGTAAGTCAGAAAGAGAAAAACAAATACATGCTAACACATATATATGGAATCTAAAAAAAAAATGATCATGAAGAACCTAGGGGCAAGATGGGAATAAAGATGCAGACCTACCAGAGAATGGACTTGAGGACCCGGGGAGAGGGAAGGGTAAGCTGGGACAAAGTGAGACAGTGGCATGGACATATATACACTACCAAATGTAAAATAGATAGCTAGTGGGAAGCAGTCGCATAGCACAGGGAGATCAGTTCGGTGCTTTGTGACCAGCTAGAAGGGTGGGATAGGGAGGGTGGGAGGGAGGGAGACACAAGAGGGAAGAGATATGGGGATATATGTATATGTATAACTGATTCACTTTGTTATAAAGCAGAAACTAACACACCATTGTAAAGCAATTATACTCCAATAAAAATGTTAAAAAAAAAGAAAAAAAAACTATATATGTATCGTACATATAAGACATACCTATCTTATGCTCATCTATTTATGTTAATGTATTACCACTTCAAGTTTAGAAATCTCACTTCCATTTAAGTCCCTTGAACTTCCCCACTTTTAAATATAATTTAGTATCAGATGGTGTTACAATTTTTTAGTCATCAGATTTGATTTATAAAAGTCATGAAGAGATGGGTGGTCTATTGTATATACATCTATTTCTGCTCCTCCCATTGTTCTTACTTCCTGATGCTCCAAAATTCCTTCTTTTGTCATTTCTTTTCTGTTTGAAGAATTTCCTTTAGTCATTCTTTAAGGATAGGTCTACTAGTGACAAATTCGTTCCATTTTTCTTCATCTGAGTGCCTTTATTTCCCATTCATTCTTGAAGGATAGTTTCAACAGACATAGTATTTGTGGTTGACAGTTTTCTTCTTTCAACACTTGAAAAATGCTGTGCCACTTCTCTCTGGGGTCCCTGGTTTCAGAATAGAAATCCACTTTTATTCAAATTGGTAGGTAGGTAACATGTTTCTCTCTGGCTGTTTTCAATATTTTTTTTTTGCCTTAATTTTCAGGAATTTAGTTATGATATGTCTCTATGTGGACTTCTGTGAGTTCATCCTACTTGGAGTTTGCTCAGTGTCTTGAATCTGTAGGTTTAGGTCTTTTGCCCAGTGTCTCAGCCAGTATTTACTTGAATACTCTCTCAGTCCCACTCTCTTTTTCTTCTCCTTCTGGGACTCCACTGATACAAATGTTAGATCTCCTGTTATTGTCCCTCAGGTCTCTGTGGTTCTTTTTTTTTTTTTTTTTTCTGGCTATTTTCCCTCTGTTGTTCAGAGAAGATAAATTCTATTGCTCTGTCCTCAACTTCGCTGATTGTTTTCTCTATCATACCCACTCTACTATTGAGCTCATCCACCTAGTTTTTTGTTTCTCTTATTGCATTATTTAGTTCTATAATTTCCATTTGGTTCTTTTTAAATCACTTTAATTTCTTTGCTGAGATTTTTCTATTTTTTTCACTTGTTTCAAGAGAGCTTGTAATACCTTGGTGAAGCATTTTTATGATCACTGCTTTAAAATTCTGGTTCTTGGTGCACAGGTAATCTTTTTTTATTATATCCTGGACATTTTGGCTTTTATGTTATCAGACTCTGGGTTCTATTTGGATCTTTTATGATAGTAGGCAGGCACCACATTTGGGTTTAGCATACAGGTCCTGGCCTAATTTTGTGGGTTATGGTTCCAATGACAACTTATTTTTCAGAGCCATATGTTTTTATTTTGTCTGCTTGTTTTCTTTGGTACCACTGGGTGTCCCACTAGTCTCTGATGATACTGCTTGGGGTTATGGGATATAGTTTCCCCAAGCCAAGGTATCTAGTGCCTTTAGGTGGGGAAAGGGATTCTCTATCCAGGAGGACAAAGAGACATCCTGGACCAGTTTCTGATTGTGATGGGTCCCTTTTTTTAAGCATCACCCAGCCACTCTGTGGCTTTGGGTGGAGGATGGGAATCTCAGGCCTTGAGTGGAATTAGACCACTTCCCTGGCCAGTTGCTTTTTGCAGTGAGATCCCCCTTGCCAGTGCCACCCAGTGAGGAAGGAGAGCACTTCCCCTGGTCACTTATCATTACAGGGCTCTTATTCAGTCCCCCTACTGGTGCTACTGAGCTTCCTGTTGTTGCAGTCCAAGGCACAAGTGAGCCTATCTGAAGCTACCTTCTGTTGGTGCTGGGGGTCAGTGAGTCACCTTCCTCTGTCAGGCAAGGGGATCAAAAGACACCCTGATGTGGTTTTTCCTCTAGCCCTGAGGCCCCTAATCAGTTACCTTCCTCTTTCCACCATTCAGAGCTCTCCATCGGTTGCTTCTTGCATTATTGCCAGAGTTTATAGTTGTACTTAACAGGGAGAAATGAGTCTACACCATTTTGCCTAGATCATAAGTCCCTGGATTAAGTTTTTTTTTTTAACAATTTCATTTACCTCTTGTGTTTACTTATTAGCTATAACTTTCCATGGCATTATTTTAGTAATTGTTTTAGGGTTTACAGTATAGTATACATCTTTACCTTAACAGAATCTACCCTCATATGATATTATATCACTTCACATATAGGACCAGGACCTTGCAGCAGTATACATTCATTTTTCCCTCCCAGCCTTCATTCTATTGCTATCATCCATTTTTTTCTACATATCATACATACTCCACAATACATTGCTATTGCTTTAAGCAGTTGATCCTCTTTTCAAGAGGTTTAAATAATAAGAAAAAACTCTTTATATTAACTACAAAGTTACCATTTCCTGGGCTCCTCATTCCTCTGAGTAGACACAAATCTCCATCTGGAATCATTTTTCTCTTCTTAAAGGATTTCCTTTAACATTTCTTGTAGTGTTGGTATGTTACTAACAAATTACTTTTAGCTTTGTCTGTCTGAATAAGTCTTCATGTACCTTTATCTTTCAAAGATGATGTTTTCACTGGTGAACACTCTAAGTTGACATATTATGCCTTTGAGAACTTTAAAGTTCTCATTATCTTCTCACTTACATCAGTTTCTGGGAAGAAAATGACTTTTCTTCATTCTGTGTTTAATGTGTCCCTTTTCTCTGGCTGTTTTTAATATATTCTCTTTGTCACTGGTTTTAAACGATTTGATATGATGTACTTAGAGTAGTTTTCTTCATGTTTCTTGTTTTTAAAGCTTCTTGGATCTGTCTGATTATACTTATCAAATTTGGAAATATTTTGGCCATTATTTCTTCAAATAATGTTTCTGTCCTACCCCAATTACGCAGTATTAGACCTCTTAAAGTTGTACTAGAGCACACTAATGCTCTCCATTTTTTCACTCTGTTTTCTCTTTGTTTCATTTTGGATAGTTTCTACTGCTATGTTTTTAAGCTCACTAATCTTTTATTATGCAGTGTCTAATCTGTTGTTAACCACATCCTGGGTATTTTTCATCTCAGACACCTCTAGAAGTTTGATTTGGTTCTTTTTTTAATATTTTCTCTGTCTCTACTTAATACATTCAAACTTTTTTTTAGATTTTGACCATATTAAATAGAGTTATAATAACTATTTTAATATCCTTGTCTACTAATTCTTCATCTGTTTCAAATCTGAGTCAGCTTTGATTTTTAGCCTCAATATGTATTGCACTTCCATGCTTTTTTTTTTTTTTTAGTATACATGGTAATTTTTGATTGAATGCCAGACATTGTTATTCTTATCTTATTGGCTGTTGAATATTTCCGTATTCCTGTAAACTTTCTTGCGTTTTTCCCCCCCATGGTCAAATTACTTGGAAACATTTTGATCCTCCTGGGTCTTGTTTTTAAGCATGGTAAGGCAGGACCAGTGGAGCATTACGTCTATGGAAAATTTTTCTCACTACTTAGACTACTGACTACTTTGACTACTGACTACTTTACTCAACAAACCATAAATTATGAGGTTTTCCACTCTGCTGGGAATGGGCATTATTGTTGGCCCTAATTGAGCCCTGGGAACTTTTCATTCTAATCCTTCTGACTAGTTCTTCCTCAACCCTGGATAGTTTCCTCACAGACATGCACTGGTCACTTTTCAGTAGAATACCTGAGGAGGCAACCCAGCAGATTTGCAGAGTTCTCTCTCTTTGCAGCTCTCTCCTCTCTGGCACTCTGCCCTATGAACTCTAACCACAACATCAATCTCCCTGCCCTTCCAGCTCCACTCCCCTTAACTCAGAGAGGTGACTAGGCTCCATGTGGCTTCCCTTTCTCCACATCATATGCTGGGTCAGTCATGGGACTCACCTGGCTTGTTTCCTTGTCTCAGTGTCTCTGTCTTTTATTACCTGGTGGCCTGAAGTCCAACGTCTTGAGAAATTTTGTTTCATACATTCTTCCTAGTCCTTTAGCTTTTCAGGTGAAAGGGTAAATCTGGCCCATGTTAATTTGCCTTGGCTTACAATAGAAATGTTACCCTTGCATTCTTTATGGAGAAAAGTGACCTGGAATTAACAAGGGTCAATGTGGGGATGTCATTTAGGAAGCTATGTCCAGGTAAGACTAAAGATGGAGAAAAGTAGATAGATTTGAGAGGCATTTACTAGGTAGAATCAACACTATTTGGTGACTGATGGGCTGTGCAGGAAGGGCAGAGGGAGGAGGAGAAAGTGTTAATATGTGGCATGGCTGCATGGTAACACTAACTCACTGACATAGGGAACTCTGGAGGAGCAGCTGGTTTGGGGTGAGATAAGGTTAATTTGGAATATGTCCAACTTGATCTGGATGAGCACAGTATTTATGGAGTGAGGAGTGACTCATTAAAAGGTAAGCCTAGGAGAAGAAATAGCAAGAAAGAAAGTAGATTATAAAGAATAGAAATAGAAGACAAGAATTGTGATCATGCCTTTCTGTAGTATTTTATGGATTGTTACTACTCTCCTTTGTGAGAGACATTTACTTAACACTTAGAAATACAGAAGTTTCACTGACCACTACTGATTACTTTTAACGCATCAATAAAAAATAAAAATGGCTTCAACTTCTGTTTTAGAATCAGCAATGTTAAAGATTTGCATTAATGGAATAGATATTTCATAATGAATTCCTTGTAAGTCATTATATTTTTACATGAATAGATATTTCATAATGAATTCCTTGTAAGTCATTATATTTTTACATGAGTGAAAATTCATGATTTTCACCATCAGGCTGTTATAGGCTGTTACATCCTATCAAGAAAACACTGACCCCAAATGTAGAGGGCAGACTGATGTCCAGAGAGGTCAGAGCATTGAACCAAATTGACAAAGCAAGGTATGAGGATTCAACTCAGGTTTCAGACAAGGTGGTGGGTTTGGCTGTAACACATCACAGAGAAAAAAGGAGCCTCATGGTGTCAACTGAGAATTTCCAAATATGACAAAATAATTACTTATAAGAAATTCATTATAAAATATTTATTCCAGAGAAGCAAGAAGAACTACAATCTTGCAGCCTATGGAATGAAAACCACATTCACAGAAAGACAAAATGAAAAGGCAGAGGGCT
Organism: Balaenoptera borealis; assembly: GCF_965194805.1. Taxonomy (NCBI): domain Eukaryota; kingdom Metazoa; phylum Chordata; class Mammalia; order Artiodactyla; family Balaenopteridae; genus Balaenoptera; species Balaenoptera borealis. The sequence continues at coordinate 167,596,331 of NC_138866.1, read as the reverse complement.
ATGTACCAGATGAAGGAACAAGATAAAACCCCAGAAAAACAAGTAAATGAAATAGAAATAGGCAACCTTCCAGGAAAAGTATTCAGAATAATGATAGTGAAAATGACCCAGGACCTCGGAAAAAGAATGTAGGCAAAGATCGAGAAGATGCAAGAAATGTTTAACAAAGACCTAGAAGAATTAAAGAACAAACAAACAGATATGAACAATACAATTACTGAAATGAAAAATACACTAGAAGGAATCAATAGCAGAATAACTGACGCAGAAGAATGGATAAGTGACCTGGAAGACAGAATGGTGGAATTCACTGCCGTGGAACAGAATAAAGAAAAAAGAATGAAAAGAAATGAAGACAGCCTAAGAAACCTCTGGGACAACATAAAATGCACCAACATTCACATTATAGGGGTCCCAGAAGGAGAAGAGAGAGAGAAAGGACCCAAGAAAATATCTGAAGAGATTATAGTTGAAAACTTCCCCAACATGGGAAAGGAAATAGCCGCCCAAGTCCAGGAAGTGCAGAGAGTCCCAAGCAGGATAAACCCAAGGAGAAACATGCCAAGACACATGGTAATCAAATTAACAAAAATTAAAGACAAAGAAAAACTATTAAAAGCAACAAGGGAAAAATGACAAATAACATACAAGGGAACTCCCATAAGGTTAACAGCTGATTTCTCAGCAGAAACTCTCCAAGCCAAAAGGGAGTGGCATGATATATTTAAAGTGATGAAAGGGAAGAACGTACAACCAAGATTACTCTACCTGGCAAGGATCTCATTCAGATTTGACGGAGAAATCAAAAGCTTTCCAGACAAGCAAAAGCTAAGAGAGTTCAGCACCACCAAACCAGCTCTACAACAAACGCTAAAGGAAATTCGCTAAGTAGGAAACACAAGAAAAGAAAAAGACCTACAAAAATAAACCCAAAACAATTAAGAAAATTGTAATAGGAACATACTTATCGATAATTACCTTAAATGTGAATGGATTAAATGCTCCAACCAAAAGACATAGACTGGCTGAATGGATACATAAGCAAGACCCATATATATGCTGTCTACAAGAGACTCACTTGAGACCTAGGGACACATACAGACTGAAAGTGAGGGGATGGAAAATGATATTCTATGCCAATGGAAATCAAAAGCTGGCGTAGCAGTACTCGTATCAGATAAAATAGACTTTAAAATAAAGAATGTTACAAGAGACAAGGAAAGACACAACATAATGATCAAGGGGTCAATCCAAGAAGAAGATATAACAATTATAAATATATATGCACCCAACATAGGATCACCTCAATAAACAAGGCAAATGCTAACAGCTATAAAAGAGGAAATCAACAGTAACACAATGATAGTGGGGAACTTTAACACCTCATTTACACCAATGGACAGATCCTCCAGGCAGAAAATTAGTAAGGAAGCACAAGCTTGAAGTGACACTATAGACCAGAGAGATTTAATTGATATTTATAGGACATTCCATCTGAAAACAGTAGATTACACTTTCTTCTCAAGTGCACAGGGAACATTCTCCAGGATAGATCACACCTTAGGTCATAAATCAAACGTCAGTAAATTTAAGAAAACTGAAATCATATCAAGCATCTTTTCCGACCACAATGCTGTGAGATTAGAAATCAATTACAGGGAAAAAAATGGAAAAAACACAAACACATGGAGGCTGAACAGTACATTACTAAATAACCAAAAGATCACTGAAGAAATCAAAGAGGAAATCAAAAAATACCTAGAGACAAGCGACAATGAACACACGACAATCCAAAACCTATGGGATGCAGCAAAAGCAGTTCTAAGAGGGAAGATTATAGCAATAGCAGTACAATCCTACCTCAAGAAAGAAGAAAAATCTCAACTAAACAATCTAAGCTTACACCTAAAGCAACTAGAGAAAGAAGAACAAACAAAACCCAAAGTTAGTAGAAGGAAAGAAATCATAAAGATGAGAGCAGAAATAAATGAAATAGAAACAAAGAAAACAATAGCAAAGATCAATAAAACTAAAAGCTGGTTCTTCTAGAAGATAAACAAAATAGATAAACCATTAGCCAGACTCATCAAGAAAAAGAGGGAGAGGACTCAAATCAATAAAATTAGAAATGAAAAAGGAGAAGTTACAACAGACACCACAGAAATACAAAGCATCCTAAGAGACTACTACAAGCAATTCTATGCCCATAAAATGGACAACCTGGAAGAAATGGACAAATTCTTAGAAAGGTGTAACCTTCCAAGACTGAACCAGGAAGAAACAGAAAATATGAATAGACCAATCACAAGTAATGAAACTGAAACTGTGATTTAAAATCTTCCAACAAACAAAAGTCCAGGACCAGATGGCTTCAAAGGTGAATTCTATCAAACATTTAGAGAAGAGCTAACACCCACCCTTCTCAAACTCTTCCAAAAAATTGCAGAGGAAGGAACACTCCAAACTCATTCTACAAGGCCATAATCACCCTGATATCAAAACCAGACAGAGATACTACAAAAAAAGAAAATTACAGACCAATATCACTAACGATAACGATGAATATAGATGCAAAAATCCTCAACAAAATACTAGCAAACAGAATCCAACAACACATGAAAAGGATCATACACCATGATCAAGTGGGATTTATCCCAGGGACACAAGGATTCTTCAATATACACAAATCAATCAATGTGATACACCATATTAACAAACTGAAGAATAAAAACCATATGATCCTCTCAATAGATGCAGAAAAAGCTTTTGACGAAATTCAACACCCATTTATGATAAAAACTCTCCAGAAAGTGGGCATAGAGGGAACCTACCTCAACATAATAAAGGCCATATATGACAAACTCACAGCCAACATCATTCTCAATGGTGAAAAACTGAAAGCATTTCCTCTAAGATCAGGAAAAAGAAAAGGATGTCCACTCTCACCACTATTATTCAACATAGTTTTGGAAGTCCTAGCCATGGCAATCAGAGAAGAAAAAGAGATAAAAGGAATCTAGATCAGAAAAGAAGAAGTAAAGTTGTCACTGTTTGCAGATGACAGGATACTATACACAGAGAATCTTAAAGATGCCACCAGAAAACTACTAGAGCTAAATATTGAATTTGGTAAAGTTGTAGGATACAAAATTAATGCACAGAAATCTCTTGCATTCCTATACACTAACAACGAAAGATCAGAAAGAGAAATTAAGGAAACAATCTTTTTCACCATTGCAACAAAAAGATAAAGTACCTAGGAATAAACCTACCTAAGGAGGTAAAAGACCTGTACTCAGAAAACTATGACACTGATGACAGAAATCAATGACACAAACAGATGGAGAGATATACCATGTTCTTGGATTGGAAGAATCGATATTGTGAAAATGACTATACTACCGAAAGCAATCTACAGATTCAATGCAATCCTTATCAAACTACCAATGGCATTTTTTACAGAACTAGAACAAAAATATCTTAAAATTTGTATGGAGACACAAAAGACCCTGAATAGCCTAAGCAATCTTGAGGGAAAAAAACGGAGCTGGAGGAATCAGACTCCCTGACTTCAGACTATGCTACAAAGCTACAGTAATCAAGACAATATGGTAATGACACAAAAACAGAAATATAGATCAATGGAACAGGATAGAAAACCCAGGAATAAACCAACACACCTATGGTCAACTAATCTATGACAAAGGTGGCAAGGATATACAATGGAGAAAACAGAGTCTGTTCAATAATTGGTGCTGAGAAAACTGGATGGCTGCATGTAAAAGAATGAAATTAGAACACTCCCTAACACCATACACAAAAATAAACTCAAAATGGATTAAAGACCTAAATGTAAGACCAGACACTATCAAACTCTTAGAGGAAAATATCGGAAGAACACTCTTTGACATAAATCACAGCAAGATCTTTTTTGACCCACCTCCTAGAGTAATGGAAATGAAAACAAAAATAAATAAATAGGACTTAATGAAACTTAAAAGCTTTTGCAAAGCAAAGGAAACTATAAACAAGACGAAAAGACAACCCTCAGAATGGGAGAAAATATTTGCAAATGAATCAACAGACAAAGGATTAATCTCCAAAATATATAAACAGCCCATGCAGCTCAATATTAAAAAAACAAACAACCCAATCCAAAAATGGGCAGAAGACCTAAATAGACATTTCTCCAAAGAAGACATACAGATGGCCAAGAGGCACATGAAAAGCTGCTCAACATCACTAATTGTTAGAGAAATGCAAATCAAAACTACAATGAGGTATCACCTCACACTGGTTAGAATGGGCACCATCAGAAAACCTACAAAAATCAAATGCTGGAGAGGGTGTGGAGAAAAGAGAACTCTCTTGCACTGTTGGTGCGAATGCAAATTGATACAGCCACTATGGAGAACAGGATGGAGGTTCCTTAAAAAACTAAAAATAGAATTACCATATGACCCAGCAATCCCACTCCTGGGCATATACCCAGAGAAAACCATACTTCAAAAAGACACATGCACCTCAATGTTCACTGCAGCACTATTTACAATAGCCAGGTCACGGAAGCAACCTAAATGCCCATCGACAGACGAATGGATAAAGAAGATGTGGTACATATATACAATGGAATATTACTCAGCCATAAAAAGGAAAGAAATTGGGTCATTTGTAGAGACATGGATGGACCTAGAGACTGTCATACAGAGTGAAGTAAGTCAGAAAGAGAAAAACAAATATCGTATATTAACGCATATATGTGGAATCTAGAAAAATTGTACAGATGAACCAGTTTGCAAGGCAGAAATAGAGACACAGATGTAGAGAACAAACGTATGGACACAAAGGGGGGAAAGCGGGGGCGGGGTGGTGGTGGGGGTGGGATGAATTGGGAGATTGGGATTGACATATATACACTAATATGTCTAAAATAGATAACTAGTAAGAAACAGTTGTATAATAAATAAATAAATAAAATAAAATTCAAAATAAAATATTTATTCCACCAATATAATAATAAAACTAACATTCCTAATTCTAAAATCAGAGGTTGAAACCATTTTTATTTTTATTGACGTGAAAAGCAGACAGAATCATTTCAGGTTGACTCTGAACGATCTTATTACGAGCCATCGTCAAACGTGCAGACATTTTTCAGCGGGGAGAGCAAACACTTGCTGAACTTCCCATCATGGTTAATATTGTGCTGAATTTTGAGATATAAGATCACAGTTTAAATACTTGTCTAACTAAAGAGCATCTGGCTGAAGACATTGACCTTTATTTTTCTAAAACACACAGAACATTCTCTCTCCCGTCAATGAGCACTGCTGTCAAATGCTCTGGGTGCAGCCACTAAACACTTGCAGGATTGCAAGTTGAGGCACGGATGTTAACCATGCATTTAATCAGCTGCAGAAGGTGATACAGAGCATCACACTGACTAATTTCAGTAGTAACTGTAATGGGCTCTTAATTACATGTAGTGTCTGGTAGGTTCATTTAGTTGCTGATTGCAAGATGGAATGGCAAATACTGAACAGGTTACCTCTCTTTATAGATGGTGCACAGTTTAAAGAGAAACCCATATTCTCAAGCCACGTTATTGTGAGTATAAATTGGGGAAACATCTTTGAAGGGCAATTTGGCAACACCTATCAAAATTGAAATGTGCTTCTATTCCCTTCGACCAAGCTATCTGAATCTAATAGTCTATCCTACAAATAGCTTCACATGTGTGCACAAAGACACATGTACAACAATAGTCACTGCAGAGTGGAGGGTAATAGCAAAATATTGGAAACAGCTTAGATGTTCATCAATAGGAAATTTGTTGGATAACTTATGGTATTTCCATACACTGGAATAAAGTATAGCTATAAATATAATGAGACAGTACTTCTGTAAACACCAATCTGGAACATTTTCTGAGATATGCAGATATGTGAGGAACACAAAATGCAGAACAGTGTGTAATATACTCCTATTCTTCCAAAGGGGGAAGGGCAAGTATAAATACTCTGCATATATAAATGTATGTTTGAAAGGATACATAAGAAATGAGTAATCTTGGTTGTTTCTGGAAAAGAGAACTGGAAATAGGAAACTTAAGGCAGGGAATGGGGAAAGGTTTACTTTTCATATATATCCTTTTCATGCTTTGAATATTTTACTATGGAATATATAAGCTATTCAAATATTAAAAATTAAAAATCCATCAACTATTTAAAATTTTATCAAACTCTATTATAAATTTTGACATGGCTGCAGGAAAAAATACTTGCTAGGAGATGGAGTAGAGATACTTAAGAATGTACCAAATCCTATTAAAATTGCATATTTCAAAGAAATGAGAAGTTTCTGATAAAATGGATGATTATTAACACAAAGTTGGAAATATAGAAACAAAGGAGTTACAGTGCTTTCCTTGCTGGGCACATGAGCTTCCCATGCTGAGAAAAAAATCATGACAGCTTTCCTGAACAGTTCCTTGCCGTCCCTCCTCTTCCTCTAGGAAGCTCAGAGCCAGGGGTTGCCTGGCATTTATTAATCTTTTATTAATAAATTGGTTGGTCTGACCAATAAAGGAAGGAGAATCAGGAAAATGAGAAAAGAAACCATTTAAAATTGTACATGAATGAAAGAGCATGTTTACTGGGATAAAACACTTTACCGGAATAAAAATACTAGCCTAAAAATATTTTATTTGTCAAATTTCTAGGTAATGAAAAGTAAACATCTATCTATCAAAAGGACCTCATTTGCATTACCTGTAAGTTTGTGGAAGAATATAGGCTATAAACAAGTGCACACGATAAAATAGAGTAAGGGTATAGTCACCCCCTGAGCAGCCCTACAAAGCTCTGTAACCCAGAGAAAGAACATCTAGGCTATGGTGAGTACTTCTTTGTAAATTTTGCTTGAAGATATAAAATCTAAACTTAAAGTCACTGTTTTGCATTTATAAATGTCAGAAAGGTATTTTCTTTTAACGGTCCTTGTTCAAGACCTTAACGCGTTAAGGGAGTTTTTTGTTTTAATTAGACATAAAAAAAACTGGTATCTTATTTTCCTTTTTTGGCCAGTTTTAACAATTATAAGCTGATGGGCGAAAAGGCCTGATGAGGACAGTAGCCACCAGTTAGAGAAGCAAGTTACCAGGTGGAGGACATACTTCAAACACCCAATTGGCCTGGTCATGAATTGTCAGTGAGAAAACTCAATTCTTAGCTTAAGAATTGCCCTCATCACTCATGAAAGATGCTCAACATCGCTAATCCTCGGGGAAATGCAAAACAAAACAGCTATGAGTTATCACCTCACACCTGTCAGAATGGATATCATCAAAAAGAACACAAATAAAAAACATTGGCAAGGATGTAGAGAAAAGGGAATCTTCATACGCTGTTGGGAATGTAAACTGGTGCAGCCACTGTAGAAACCCATATGGAGCTTTCTCAAAAAACTAAAAATAGAACTACCAAATGACCCAGCAATTCCACTCCTGGGTATATATCTGAAAAAAAAAAACACTTATTCAAGAAGATACATGCACCCCAGTGTTCATAGCAGCATTATTTACAGTTGCCAAGATATGGAAGCAACCTAAGTGTCCATCAACAGATGAATGGATAAAGAAGATGTGGTGCATATATACAATGGAATACTACTCAGCCATAAAGAAGAACAAAATTTTGCCATTTGCAGCAACATGGATGGACTTGGAGGGCATTATGCTAAGTGAAGTAATTCAGACAAAGAAAGACAAACACTGTATGATATCACTTATATGTAGAATCTAAAGAGTACAAGAAACTAGTGAATATAACAAAAAAGAAACAGACTCACAGACATAGAGAACAAACTAGTGGTTACCTCTGGGGCGAGGGAAGAGGGGAGGGGCAATATAGGGTTAGGGGATTAACAGGTACAAACTATTAGGTTTAAAATAAGCTACAAGGATATATTGTACGACACAGGGAATACAGCCAGTATTTTATAATAACTATAAATGGAGTATAACCTTTAAAAATTGTGAATCACTGTATTGTACACCTGTAATTTATATCATATTATACATCAACTATACTTCAATTAAAAAATAAAAGAATTGCCTTTATCAAATCACATTCCACAAGTTGTTGGACATTTTCTTGGGCAGATTCCACTATGGTAGAACTTAACCAACTCTAAGTGCAACTTACAGGAAGATGAAAAGCATATGCTCCTCAACACACACAGGTGGCTGCATTTTAAAGAACTGAACAGTGGCCAAAGAGAAACAGCAATGTCTATGGGAGAAACACAAGGAGAAAAGAAAAGGAAAAGCAAGAGATAATGAAAAGAGAGGATACATCAGAGGATAAAAAAAAATTAAGTTCCTCTAGAGGGGCAAACTCCTCCCTTTCCTTCCTGCCTCACAGCTCTGACCAGAATAGCTCCTCCGGAAACCAGACTCAAGTCTCACCTCCATTCACCTAATAAAAACCATTTCCATCCCTCCCCTCTCCACTTAAATCCATCCCAGGCATTCTACCCTAACCTCGAACGATTCTTCTCCCCCCACCTTGGAGTCGTTCACTGAACAAGGCTGCAAGATGGCAGATGAGGTAACTCATGATTCATCATTGAGCTCGCAGTTGAGTGTCTTATGGTCCTTGACTCTGAAGCTTGAGCTCAACAAAGTAGAACAGACTTCAACATAACCTATCATTACACAAACTCCTATCTGTTTACTGACTAGCACTTAGACTAACTGCTGAACAGAAGTATGTCCTCCGACTTCAGTTATTATTATTTCTGTTCACAGATTTTCTGCAGCTCCAAACACTGGATATTTGGTATTTGTATTGCTTCCTGTGACTCAACAAAGAAATGCCTCAACTGTGATGTGGAGGGTTAGAAATGGTCTTACAAAATTCTCTCATGCCTACAGTTATATCCATCTATGACTCTGTACATTGGGTAACCCCAAATCAGAGTAGCCTCAGTCAGTTAATCATTCAGTGATTCTACAACATATTTATTGCATGTTTAGTATATATCATATGATATCACTTACATGTCAGATGCTGTACAAGGCCCTAAGGAATAAATGTGAATAAGACATAGATCCTGCTTTAAAATTGCAAAGAAACTTGAACATGAGTGGAGTGTTGAACGGAAGGAAGGGGTAGAGAAAGCAGGTCACAGGGGTAAACAATTGGCTAAAATAAGAGTGACCATTGCTATGGCAGAGGTATGCCTTCCATGGTGGAGTAGCGCAAAGGAAGGAAACCTAAGATTCACGGTCAGAGAAATCTCTGGGAGCAGGTGCATCATAAGAGAAATCACTAGGACGTATGTGAGTCTGTCAGAGAAGGGTGAGCAGGTAACATAGGATCCAGAAGGGATGTGCCTGCTCTAGAGAGAACGGACCAATGGGTCTCATTTGTCCACTGCTTTGCCCCAGTTGTAGCACAGACCTGCCTTATTGTATGCCATCAGTGGATACTCATTGAAGGAATAAATGTTGATTGTTCTATACATCTGTAACATAGAATGGGGGGAGGGCAATGTCAAAGAACAAGGCTTTAGAAGTAGGAAAGTCATAAAGAGACGTATATGACTCTTGGAAAGGAGTTTATAGTTTATTCTACAGGTAACAAGAAGCAATGAAGAATTATCTCCAGAAACGGACATGGAAATATTCATCGTGATCTTTCCCAAGAGTTAAATGCCACGTGTCAGTGTCTGTTCCTGCCTCAGTCCCCAAGAGCGCATGCGACATCACCTGGATGCATTCTTTGCACACAACTGTGCTGGCACATCCTTCTTTGATGGAACCTTTCCAGAAGGAAATTCAGAAGGATGAGGAGCAGATTGTATGGGGTGGTGCTGAGTACACATATTTTGGATATGATCCTAATACCTTGGGGAAGAGGAGGTTTTGGGTCTGTCCTCTCAGTCTGAGAATGAAAATCGTTGGAGGCTTTGTCATACTAAGTGAAGTAAGTCAGACAGACAAAGACAAATATCATATGATATCACTTACATGCGGAATCTAAGAAAAGAATGATACGAATGAACCTATTTACAAAACAGACTCACAGGCTTCAAAAACAAACTTATGGTTATCAAAGGGGAAAGGTGGGGGGAGGGATAAATTAGGAGCTTGGAATTAACATATACACACTACTATACATAAAATAGATAATAAACAAGGACCTACTGTATAGCACAGGGAAATTTATGTAATAAACTATATGGGAAAAAAATCTGGAAAAGAATGGATATATGTATATGTATAACTGAATCACTTTGCTGTACACCTGAAACCAACACAACATTGCAAATCAACTATACTCTAATATAAAATAAAAATTAAATTTAAAAAAAACCTAAAAAGATAAATAAGCAAAACTGGAAAAAACGAAAAAGAAAAAAGAAAATCACTGGAGGCTAATTTCAAGGACTCCATTGAGTCTATCTTTCCAATAGGTGTGCCTGGCCCAGCGGCATGAGACGGCTGGTAGGCCCCCATGGGTGGAGCCTTGCCTGAGTCTCTGGGCTTCTCATCAGGGCAGTTCCCAGGTGAGGGTGTTTCCACCACTGTGAGGGAGGAAGCGTTCCTCAAACCACCATCCACAGAATCACCTAGGCTGGGAATCAGATTAACTCTCAGTAAATGGGATTGGTCAAGGCACGAAAGTAGTGTCTTGGTGCTTCAGGTGAAGAGGGGTGAAGTGGGAGTGTTATCAGAGTTGCTCGGGGACGACAAGAGTGAGACGGTGTAAGATGTACCTTATGAGGCCTGGGAATCTGGGTGTCTTTTCAAGCGGAGTCTCGCAAGGGCTGAGCTGCTGTCTTCCCAGCGCGGGTACCTGCAAAACCAGAAACACCATGCTTGGTAAAAATAGAAAGACCCAAAATAGGAAGGAAAACACCCAAAGAACAGAGAGCCTGAGTGAGACGTACTTTTAAAAGACTGAGACCGGGGGCTTCCCTGGTGGCGCAGTGGTTAAGAATCCGCCTGCCAATGCAGGGTACACGGGTTCGAGCCCTGGTCTGGGAAGATCCCACATGCCGCGGAGCAACTAGGCCCGTGAGCCACAACTACTGAGCCTGAGCGTCTGGAGCCCGTGCTCCGCAGCAGGAGGGGCCGCGATAGTGAGAGGCCCGCGCACCGCGATGAAGAGTGGCCCCCGCTTGCCGCAGTTGGAGGAAGCCCTCGCACAGAAACGAAGACCCAACACAGCCAAATAAATAAATAAATAAATAAATAGATAATAATTTAAAAGACTGAGACCACTTGCCAAGGTTCTTAGTTTCTATACCCAGTTCACAGATTTATCATGCTATACATCTTTGTTTAATAAAACCCTGTACCACTACATTGAGGAGGATGTACAAGGTGTGTGCCCTGGAGGGGGACGACGGGCACTGTCCACACACCTACAAGTACTTACAGAGGCTACGCTCAGTGACAAGGATATGAGTCCAACCAAAGATGGCTTCCAAAGGAAGGGTGTAACTATCTAGTGTACACAAGGACACATATAGCTGTTCAGGCCTTGAGACACACGAAAGGCAAAAGTGACACACATACCTGCTGACATCTAATCCTGCGAAGCCTCTAGAAAGAACTTCCTCATCTCGGGTGAAATCCCCACGTTAGCCCAACATTTCTTCACCACCACCGCCCTCACAACTAGAACATCTCTTGTCTGGATGCTTGATTCGGTCTGCTTTACAGTTCTTTGATGTCTTAGGCAGAAGACATTGACAACTTTCAATCACTTTAGAAACAGTATTTTTATATTACAGGGAACAAAGCTAGAGTATTAAGCCACAAAGATCTTTGGAGAAAATTTCAGTTGATTTTTTCTTTCTTTCTTACATTTTATAACATGAGAAATAGATTAGGTTCCTAGTTTCAAGTATTCAGAACCAAAATAGAAGATAAGTATCTTTTCTCACCTTTATTTTGAGATGCTGCCATTAATGGGTAACATTTTAGGGTTAGGAATCAGGAAATTATAGAATTAACACCCTAGAAAAGCTCGTTTATGGTTGAGAGGTGTCTCCATGTAGGGAACAGCACATTTTCAACAGCCCATTCTCACATGCACGTGCCAGTGGAAAAAAAAAATGATGACTGGGTAACAGACCACAGGACAGCTCAAGGGCAAATTATAAACAGTATCAGAGGCAAAGGAATTTACAACCAGGGGATGTCACCTTATTATTAGTCATACATGTTGCTGCCTACCATAGGATCTACTTAAAAGACTTTATTCCAGATTCCAAATTATAATTATCCAATTATGTACCACCTGGTTCAAGAATTGTAGGTAAAGAAAGTTTGGATGATTAAATAATGCCTAGACCACTCTTTATTGCTGAAAAAGAGAGAAAATACCTTATTTTTTGAAGGGGAGAAAACCCAGAAGACGTGAATGACGGTAGCTTCCAAGTCAAATCACTTAATTTGGTATCATGTGCTATGTTCATTTCAGTTTTCCTACAGAAGAATAATTGAAGGTTTATCTGACATTTCTTCTCTCAGTGCTGTGAGTTCTTTTCCTTGCCATTTCTGTCTGGCAAATGGACGCACACCGTTACGTTCTGAGCACCCTCGGAGGCAGCTGCTTCAGCAGAAGTTAACTTTTCTGAATTCCACAGGTTGAACCAGTGATCCATTAGACAAGACAGCTTTGGCCTGGGATTCAGGATCTGGGCTGCTGGTCCCGGCTCCTCCACCAGCTTGCTGTGTGACCTTGAAGAAGTCATTGCCTCTGTGAGGCTTACGTCTTCATATCTAACTGAAGGGGGCTGCACGGGAGGATCTCAAGGATCTCCTCCACCCCTAATGTCATCATCTGTGGTTACAGGAAGGAAGTACAGTCATAGGGAGAACAGAGAACAAAGATAAGAGACAGTGGCCTGGAAGGAAACTAGTTCAATTGCTGAACATCCCGGACAGCAATTTGATCCAAAAAAATGTCAGGTGGTGGAATTGTAAGAGCCTGTTGTTCAGTTTCACAGTTTCCATCTCAGATCTTGGAAAACCAGCATCTCCAGTCTTTTCTCCACTTTGGCATCTCTGACTCCAAATCAGCCCTGAGCCAACAATTGGCTCAACGGGTCCTTAGCAAGGGGCACCCCTGGTCCCCACACATCTCTCTTCCCATGCTCCCGTTCTCTCGCACCAACCCGTCAACAGCACACAGAGTGAAGGGGCTGAAAAAAAATGAAGGGAATGTACAGTCATGCAGCAACCTCACAGTGAAGGGGAGGAGAGCTGGCGTAGCAAAGGAATCCAAAGCAGACAGGGTTTAGCAAAAAGATGACTACGAAGCAGAGGTCTAAGAAGCCCCACATCCCCTAGCCGGGTAAATCTCAGAAAACAACCAGAAGAGGAAGAGAAAGGGAGCCCTAAGCAGAGAGCCAGCTTCTCAGGAATGATTGAAAAAAATCACGAAATGAAAAAATATGCCGAAATCAAGAAGAGAATATATTATCATCTCCCAAGGGAAGATGCTGATGACCCTTTGCTGGCATTATTCAAATCCAGGCAAGTCCGGACATCAGAAAGACACACCACTGGGATCAGATGACCGGGCTGCAAGACTTAACAAGTCTTTCCTTGCCTGGAGGAGAGCCACAGCAAGGGCTGGAGGGCTCCACGAACAAGAACAATCATTTGGTTGATAGTGATTGGACCTTGGTTGATGGAGACAGCATATTAAATTGCTAGTTTGGGCAAACAGTATAGCACAATACAAGCGTGTTCTCCCTGCTGGCATCCAAGTTCTCCATCACCATAAAAGCAAGCTGCTTCTCAACCATAAACACAAATTTCTAAAGAACATTCGCGTCCTTGTGGGATTTTCAGGTGGCTGATGGGGTATGTTTGGGGAAGGGAGGCATTTTACATTCTATCCATCTAGCTAAACGTAAGAATGCAAGCACATATTTTTCTGACGTAGATGACGTAAGGAGAATATTCTGACAAAGACCACAGTGCTTCAGCCCAGCTGGAGGTGGTGACAGTCTGTAGTCAGAGCAGCCCACGTCCCCTTCATCACAAACAGCTACTGCGAGTACCCTGCTAAGAAAAGGACACTGGTAGCCTCATTTGTGGTATCAAAGAACAGCCAGGGAGGCTGGAGCCCATCCAAATGTATTCGTGTTTCTCCCAGAGGACGGTACCCCATGACAAGACAGTCTCTGTTTTTAGAGACAGGGAACTCCCAGGGTGAGATAAAATAGGTTTGCAAGTGAATCCTGCTCTAATATGGAAGGACCAAAGGAAATAACTACCAAAGCAAAACAACTCAGGCAGCAGCAACCCAGAGCCCCAGGTCACCTGCTCCCCACTTCCTGGCATGGATTTTTCTGCTGCTGTTGTGAAACAAGTAGGTTCCTAGTTAACAGAATTCCAGATTCATTTTCCTTGCAGGTTCTAACCAAGCTCCACCTGATCGACAAGTCCTTAAGTTCTAAGAACGTTTCACAACAATGGGGTGTCTTCCAGGATAAAACCTGACCTCCTTCTTAAACAGCTTGGATCCTAATGAAAGGTTAGAAGAGACAATCAAAGAAGTTTCCTCCCTAAAAATCCAAAATTTTGGCCCAACAATTAAATCAAAAGAAATCAGACAGACTCCTTAAAGTTATCCCTGGGTTCATTAGAGCTTCAGTATCATACCTACTGCTGAGCTGATGGCAGGTGGGGATTTTATAGAAATCAGTGGATCCAATTAGTGCCAGGGGTCCACAAGTCAAGCACTTCCGGGCTACAAACCATTGGTGACATTTCTAGACACAGATTGACAGCTGGAACCAGGACAGCCTTCTCCTCACCCTTGAAACCTGATTAGGGAGCAAATGCCCTACCCAACTTTTCTAATCTACAATATTAAAAAAAGGCATCCTAAGAATTTTGTTACCACACTGACTCATGCCCAGGGGACTGGCATATGCTTACTCTAAAGAACCCCAAACAGGCTTGTCAGTGATGTTCATGGTTTGAACTTGTAAGAACATACATATCCAGGCACCCAGACTGTATAAGAATCATTATCGTGATACAATTATATAGTCGTTTGTTGATAATGGCATCACTTCGAGGTTCTCTGTCCGGAAAATTTCAGACGCCAGTCTTTGCAATAAAGGAGTTAAGAGTCCACTTCTGTTTTAAACTAGCCATTCTCAAACTGTTTCCTTAAAATAATAGCGCTCCAGAAGCTGGGCCAAAATATTCCACAAGTAGCATTCAATAAAGTTAGACAGAAAAAATTACTAGGAAAAAGTTGAAGTTAATGATTGTCAAGTAGGTTTCCTCACATGTATCTTTTTAAAAGCCTTGATGGTAGCTCCCCACATGGCTGTTAGAGTATGTTGGCCGATGACAACGTGGATGAACAAATAGCAAATAGTCAGGGAGACTCAGTAACAGTGGACCCTGCTGATTCAACAGCTTGTTTCTTTTCCCATGTACACGTGTGCTCATGATCGTGGTTGTGTCTTACGAACACGTCACACGCCTCCATTCAGCTTTTCAAGTTTCAGAGAAGGGGGGATGTCTCGCCTCCCAGTTCAACTGACTGTTTTAAAGTACCTGTCTTACCTTAATAGGAGGAAAAGAGCACACACACCCTCTACTTACTCACCAGGGACTATAGCTTTTCACTCCATGTCTCTCTGCAGTGAGCAAAACTGAGCAAGAAAAACAAGACTGAAGGAGAGGCAGGCCAACCCCTTCTGCATAATCTAAAGCAGGCGCAAGCTTTCCCAGTGAAGGCCCAGCTAGTAAATATTTCAGACTTTGGGAGCAACATGCTCTGCCCCAACTGTGTAACTGCTGTTGTAGCACAAAAGCAGGCATAAAAATACATGAATAAATGAATATTATGTGTTCCAATAAAGTTTTAATTACTGATACTGAAATTGGAATTTTATAAAATTTTCATGTCATAAAATCTTTTTTTTCAACTACTTATAAATACAAAAAGAAAAACATTCACATTTGACCCACAGGCCATAATTTGGCAACTTACCCTAAGTTCTAGCTGCTTTCAAATGTATCCTTGATCATTGGAGAACAGAGTGCCTGACTCCCTCATTTTGGCCCATGGCTAGATTACGTCTACTGAATTGGCTTTGCTGCAATTCCATCAAACTACACAAAGGGAAGTGTAGAAATGGGAGATGAACTTCACAATTGGGTTTACCGAGAAGATGCCACCCAGAACCTCACACGCTGCTATTTGACAGTGGGCAGTGATTTCTCTGGGGTCTTGATCGTAGGAATGGTTGTTCTCCTGGGAAAGTGGCTTATTACAAAGAATAACACTGATAACTTTCCTTCTTTGCTTTAGCTGCTGCAAAGTTCACTGGCCAATTTGTTCAGATCTAGCAAGCATATTGGATTGCACAGCATATATTTTATGGAAATGCATCCCACTTTTATCTTGTTTTCCTAACCAATTTTTCTCTTTAGAATGAATTCCTCACTTCTAACACATTATTGTATTATATGGATTTTAATAATTAGCCCAATATGGCAGGATGCAAATAGGATAATACCAATAAAATATATACATTATACTTAATTTCTGTACTTAAAGTTGGTAATTTACTAATCAAAAATAATTTGTCATAATGTCCTCAAAAGAGCACTGTGACCTCCAGGTATATAACCAGTGAGACAAGTGGTTTTTCTGGCTTGTCACAGCTGGAGTCCTCTCCTTGAAGGAAATCTTAGGCAGAAGCCCAAGATTGCACCAGGCACAACAAGGAGTTGACCTGAGTGGAGTGGGACCACGGGCCCAAGGAAAGAAGTTACAGAGGTCACCTGAAGGACAGTCACTGGGAGTGCTTATTAGAATGACAGTTTTCTGGGATCCACTTAGAACCTCTGGATCTTCTTCTTTCAGGCATGGAGAATGATAATCTGCATTTTAAATCAGATCCTTGGAGAACTCTTTGAAACAGTAAAAACTGAACATCACTCTGCTAAGGACAATCAGAAAAACACTGTTCCAGATAATAACACCAACTACTGGAGAATTCCGAGAGAATGGGGCTAGGGAAAAGGAGCCATTTGGGAAACTGGGCAGGTTCTTGGTGTACATGATGATGACATGGCCCTCAGGACTCGTTTGTCTGGGTTCAAATCCTGGCTCTGCAGGTTACTAGCTGGGTAACCTTGGGCAAGTCACTTAACCTCCCTGTACGTATAATACCTTCTTCCTAATCTATATCCCCCGTTGTAAAAGGAGGATGTTGGTAAGCAAAGCCTTGCTGGGAAGATTCTGTGAGTGTCTGTAAGTTTTTAGAACAATTCCCAGACACTTTTCCATAATCCATCCCCCTCCTATCAGACACTTTCTAATGCCTTTCCCAATGTCTCCTCCTATTTCTCTTCTCTCCTTTCCTCTGTCATTCCTATTCTTCTGTTTCACCCTCTTTGAAATCAAAACTCAACATGGTAGAACCGAAGTGGAGAAAGGGAAGCTGATCCTGGTTGAAAAGATTAGGAGGAGGTTGGGAGGGAGGTAATCTTTGCTACTTTGAAGCCACGCTACTGTGAAAACCCCACAAAAGAATGTGTAGTGTCCTCACTAGGCTTGGCTGAAGGCACTTTCGCTTCCTTAGTGGATTGGGCTGAATTCTGATGACACCCCTGTAGACCAAGACCAATTTTTAGTTGTCCAGTTTGAGTCCAGCCATGTCCCCACTGCCCCTAATGGCCTAGCAGCCGCAGTGCCAGCATTGCCAGGAAGAGGTGTATACTCAACGCCCGTCATCTTGTAGTGCAAATATACATTAAGTATAATCACTACATTTCAATCAGTAGCCAACCATTTCAACAGGTTTTCTTCACTTACAGTGCCTTAAGGAAACAAAGTGTAAGATTGACTTGGTAGTATTGTGTGTATATTTCAGTACATGTATGGGGGGGTGGGGGCAGGGATATTGCCCAAGGTGATGAAATTGATTCTTGGGAGGCAAAAGAATCTCAGCTTTTACAATGGTTTATGGTCATATGGCGGTCCACAGTACATAAACAGATATACAGCATATTTGAGGCATTAAAATTTCATGGGGAAAAGGAGCGATTGGGGAAAAAATGTCTAAAAAAACTTGGCAGGGTAGTGTAGGAGGATACTAATGAGAAAAGGTTGAGAGATACTGTTTCAGTGAACTAGGCTGATGCAGATTTGGTGGCAGAAAAAACTCAGGATGCTCAGATAAAAGAGATTTTAAGGCAGGATCCATAATCCTGATGCCTCCTGAAGATTCCGAGGGGGCCTCAGAGCTTCTGGAAACATCATCATTGGCAAAAGTTTTAAGACGGGCTGTAGGTTGGGGTGAAATTAAAGCAATGCATAGTAAAGTACACTCCATTGTGTTGTCAGTTAGCTCATGGCCTGATTCGAAAGAGCCTTATTGCTGGAAACTGAGAAATCATTTTTCTTCCAAGAGAGAAATCCACTCCGTCTTCTTGAATTAAAAATTATGCCCCATGAATTCTGAACGATAACAATAGCTACAATAAAATGATTGAGATGCCCAAATTCATCTAATCACATGTTCTGTCTGGCCTATTCAAGCACAAAAGAATGAGTCCCAGCCTTTCTTCTCGCTGCTATCTGTAAATAGGAAAGAATGTATGAAAGATTGTGATCAAGTTCTGTCGGAAACACTCATATTTTCACAAAATGTAGATTGCCTTTTAGAGGAGAGATTGGCTGAAACTTTAGTTTATTAAACCAGAATACGAAAACAGGAGTTTAAAAGAGCAGTATTAATATTCTGTTCAAATCATCTCTTGATTTCTATTTTGAAGGGCACCCTCCGATGGCTTGATTTTTATTACAGTGAAGGAAGAGAAAACGGCTCCTTTCCATTAATCAAAAAGAACCATAAAAATAGGTCTCGCTAAAAGCTGACTCTGACAAATCCAAATGGAAAGTTTGCTTTTGGGCAGAGATAAAGAATATCTTTCGAAATATTGCAATCAATTCTGAAAAACTTAATTTTTTTTTTTCTTTCATAGCTTCTCAGCTATTGGGATCGTCAATCTCAAAGCCTTCTTTGAGTGATTTCCTTCTGTCCCGCAGCAGGAAATGAACTATTTAGCTCCACACATAATGGCAAACTCCATTTCAGCATAAGCATCAGGCCCAGACTCCAGCAGGCCCCGATTGATACCTTTGGTTATCAACCAGGGGCCCTTCCCGCAGTGGAGATCCTCATTGGAGATAAAGACCAGAGAGCAGCCCTGATTTATGCCCTCTCAGCAGTGCACTGACAGGCCAGGCCCCAGGAGGCAGAGTGGAAAACCAGATGAAGACAACCAGAGATCCTTGGGGAAGTGTTGACCATCACCGACCCAGGATCACACCTCAAAGCCAACAGAATGCAGCCCTAGAGCAGCCCATCCTACCTTGTGGAAAACCTGGACTTGACATCTGGCCAAAGCAGGTCTGTGAACCACAGGGCTCTTTTGGACCAGCTGAGGAGCCTGCCCCTGGGGTGGGCTCACAGGATGCTCATCAGCTACACGCAGCCCTTGCCCTTCTGTGCTCACTCCCTACAGCTTGCTTTGACTGGCAGCTGGGATCAAAGCATCACTGCAGCCACAGCCCCCCCAAGTATTGGAGCTCAGCCTAAGACACCCGCAGATCAAACACCTTGCAGGACAAGTGGCAACAGACAATTATGGATGGCAGAGTCCTGATCACAGCCAACCCCCCAGTGTTACAGTTCTGCTGGTTAAGACTCAGATTTATTTCACGGGACAGGTATGTAAAAAGGCAGAAACAGTTCCTTCTTCTGAGTGGCACACAGAGCAGACTTTGCAAATATTGTGCAATTTTGCGGGAGAACTCTGAAACTCATTAAACATTTTGCAAGTAGCAGTAATAGATCAACCAGCTTTAATAAAGACAAAAGAGTGAGAGAAAAGTAGCAATCAGGAACATTCTAGCAGGTAGACATGGATGATCCACCTAGGCCCACAGAAAGAAGATATCTACATTCCTGGATTTATGCTTTTACATCTTCTGAAGACAAACCACAAATAGCTTTTTTTTTTTTAAACTGCATGTATGTGTAATACTTCATAGAGATGATTGGAACAACAGAGTCAAATATCCAAAACCTTTAAATTCATGCTTGGCTGTTAAACTGAAAAAAATAGGGATGTGGACCTTCAAGATGGCAGAGGAGGAAGACGTGGAGATCACCTTCCTCCCCACAAATACATCAAAAATACATCTACAAGTGGAATGACTCCTGCAGAACACCTACTGAACGCTAGCAGAAGACCTCAGACTTCCCCAAAGGCAAGAAACTCCCCACGTACCTGGGTAGGGCAAAACAAAAAAGAAAAACAAAGACAAAAGAATAGGGACAGGACCTGCACCCCTGGGAGGGAGCTGTGAAGGAGGAAAAGTTTTCACACACTAGGAAGCCCCTTCACTTGTGGAAACGGGGGATGGTGGGGGGGGGAAGCTTCAGAGCCACAGAGGAGAGCGCAGCAACAGGGGTGCAGAGGGCAAAGTGGAGAGATGCCAGCACAGAGGATCGGTGCCGACCAGCAATCACCAGCCCGAGAGGCTTGTCTGCTCACCCGCCAGGGCGGTTCCTCAACATAATAAAGGCCATATATGACAAACCCACAGCCAACATCATTCTCAATGGTGAAAAACTGAAAACATTTCCTCTAAGATCAGGAAAAAGACAAGGTTGTCCACTCTCACCACTATTATTCAACTTAGTTTTGGAAGTTTTAGCCACAGTAACCAGAGAAGAAAAAGAAATAAAAGGAATCCAAATCAGAAAAGAAGTAAAATTTTCACTGTTTGCAGATGACATGACACTATACATAGAGAATCCTAAGGATGCTACCAGAAAACTACTAGAGCTAATCAATGAATTTGGTAAAGTAGCAGGGTACAAAATTAATGCACAAAAATCTCTTGCATTCCTATACACTAATGATGAAAAATCTGAAAAAGGAATTTAGGAAACACTGCCATTTATCATTGCAACAAAAAGAATAAAATACCTAGGAATAAACCTACCTAAGGAGATAAAAGACCTGTATGCAGAAAACTATAAGACACTGATGAAAGAAATTAAAGATGATACAAGTAGATGGAGAGATATGCCATGTTCTTGGATTGGAAGAATCAACATTGTGAAAATGACTATACTACCCAAAGTAAACTACAGATCCAGTGCAATCCCTATCAAACTACCACTGGCATTTTTCACAGAACTAGAACAAAAAATTTCACAATTTGTGTGGAAACACAAAAGACCCCGAATAGCCAAAGCAATTTTGAGAAAAAAAAATGGAGCTGGAGGAATCAGGCTCCCTGACTTCAGACTATACTACAAAGCTACAGTAATCAAGACAGTATGGTACTGGCACTAAAACAGAAATAGAGATCAGTGGAACAGGATAGAAAGCCCAGAGATAAACCCACACACAAATGGTCAACTAATCTATGACAAAGGAGGCAATGTTGAAAAGACAGTGTCTTCAATAAGTGGTGCTGGGAAAACTGGACAGCTACATGTAAAAGAATGTAATTAGAACACTCCCTAACACCATACACAAAAATAAACTCAAAATGGATTAAAGACCTAAATGTAAGGCCAGACACCATCAAACTCTTAGAGGAAAACCTAGGCAGAACACTCTATGACATACATCACAGCAAGATCCTTTTTGACCCCCCTCCTAGAGAAATGGAAATAAAAACAAAAATAAACAAATGGGACCTAATGAAACTTCAAAGCTTTTGCACAGCAAAGGAAACTATAAACAAGACGAAAAGACAATCCTCAGAATGGGAGAAAATATTTACAAACAAAGCAACTGACAAAGGATTAATCTCCCAAATATACAAGCAGCCCATGAAGCTCAATACCAAAAAAACAAGCAACCCAATCCAAAAATGGATAGAAGATTTAAATAGACATTTCTCCAAAGAAGATATACAGATTGTCAACAAACACATGAAAGGATGCTCAGCATCACTAATCATTAGAGAAATGCAAATCAAAACTACAATGAGGTATCACCTCACACCAGTCAGAATGGCCATCATCAAAAAATCTACAAACAATAAATGCTGGAGAGGGTGTGAAGAAAAGGGAACTTTCTTGTACTGTTGGTGGGAATGTAAATTGATACAGCCACTATGGAGAACAGTATGGAGGTTCCTTAAAAAACTAAAAAATAGAATTAACATATGACCCAGCAATCCCACTACTGGGCCTATACCCTGAGAAAACCATAATTCAAAAAGAGTCATGTACCACAATGCTCACTGCAGCTCTATCTACAATAGCCAGGACATGGAAGCAACCTAAGTGTCCATCGACAAATGAATGGATAAAGAAGATGGGGCACATATATACAATGGAATATTACTCAGCCATAAAAAGAAACAAAATTGGGTTATTTGTAGTGAGTTGGATGGACCTAGAATCTGTCATACCGAGTGAAGTAAGTTAGAAAGAGAAAAACAAATACCGTATGCTAACACATATATATGGAATCTAAAAAAAAAAAAAAAAAAGTGGTTCTGATGAACCTAGGGACAGGACAGGAATAAAGACACAGATATAGAGAATGGACTTGAAGACACGGGGAGTGGGAAGGGTAAGCTGGGACGAAGTGAGAGTAGCATTGACATATATACACTACCAAATGTAAAGTAGCTAGTGGGAAGCTGCTGCATCTAATGGGGAGGTCAACTCGGTGCTTCTTGACCACCTAGAGGAGTGGGATAGGGAGGGTGGGAGGGAGACGCAAGAGGGAAGAGATATGGGCATATATGTATATGTATAGCTGATTCACTTTGTTATAAAGCAGAAACTAACACACCATGGTAAAGCAATTATACTCCAATAAAGATGTTAAAAAGAAAGAAAATAATTAAGGAACAAAGCAGGTTTCTAGAAAAAGCTGACATCAAAAACTAACATTTGAGTTCAACATGATCCATTTGGAGAAACACACATGGAGCACAGGAGATGTAATGGTTACTCACTCTCTCTAAAGCATCTGCCTATCAGTTGCTAACGTAAGCACAGAGGATCCGTATTTTCTGTCAGCAATTTCATACAGTATGAATGCTCTGAAGAAAAGTATTGTTTAAACCAGAGAACCCATGTGAGGGCGTCCCACACACAGTAGGCAACTGATTGAAGTTAGACTCCTTCCTATTACTTGATAGGTCAACTTGCTCTTTTCAGAAGGTGTCCACCTACACAGACACAGGCCCTGTTCTGTAGGAAAAAGACCAATAACTAAATCCCCCTTAGCTCTCCCAGAAGACCTGTATTTATTCCAACACAGTGGCCCAAACATTCCCCCTCCAATTTTGAGGGGAATTCTGATGAGAAACATCATTTGTGGGTGTCTCAGGTAATCCATTTGAGATGATATTTTGCAGTCTCTCTTTTCTTGTTTTGGTTTTGGTTTTAATAACGACAGCTGGGCTCTGAATCAGCTTCTTTTTGTTCCTTCTCAAGTGGCTGGAATCGGAGGGGGCTTTGAAAGATGCTTCTTCATACCATTGATCAAAGATTCTTTTTCCTGAGAAAGGGTTCACTCCCTATCTGTGCATTAATCAAATCCTCCCCTTTTTCTCAAGCGCCAAGAGTGTTTTCCTTCCCTCCCTCTAGCTTGAAGTCTGAGTCCATATTAGGAAAGCTGATGGAGTGGCTCTGTTGTGAGGGAGACTCGGAGGGGCTTTCATCTCTGAGACCACAGATTCCATCTCCCGGTTAGCAAACCATCAGGCTGTGCCTTATCCGTCCCCTCGGAGCCCCTTCACTGCGGGGTCAGAGTCCACACCTGAGAATTGGCAGCGACCAATCTTGTGTGTTTGTGAAGCGATGACCTACAAGGGACAGCCCCCTGGGGGACTTGACCCTGGAACACACATCCGGATCCTTCTCCAAACAACAACTCTTCACTTTCTTTGCTGTCAGCCACTCGGCCATTTGTCTTCTGTCAGTCATTTTATTTTTTGCAATAAATTTTTATTGGGCAACTATAATTCCCTTAGACTTGAAGCTCTAATTAGGAATCATCTTGGTCATATAAAACTTTTTTTTGGTCAGAGTAGCCATTATTTCACCCCACATAGCAAATGCCTTATTCCGTACCCAATGTTGCCTTCCTAATCATATTCTAATTGCCTGCATTTGGTCTCTTTCTGGCTTTGCCAGTCTTGTTCTGAGAATAACCCTTCTAATTCACAATGAAGAAGTAAATAAATAGTTAGTATTTTCAGAACTAAAACATTGCACCAGTCCTTCAAGAAAGGAAGAGAACTCAGCTTGGGAATCTGTTGCCTAGTAACACGGTACTAACTTTTCTCTCCGTTTCCCAAACCAGTTGATAGCCTCCTGTTGGTTTTGTCAGCATTCCAATGCAAAACTTTCCCCCCCTTTTTAAAATTAGGAATGAACATTTGGTTTTTTAGTTTCAGAGAACTGACTTTAACCATCACCATTTTTTTCTGTATTTCACAGTAATCTTGGTTCCCTCTTTCTCAGTAGGTCCCAGTTTGTTTTCCTTCCCTGATAAAAACTACTCTTATCCTCCAATTAAGTACTACGTCTAAGAACAATTTGCATATTCCTCAGAAAAGGACACAAGCTTCAAATAGAAATTGAATTGATTTTAATTAATAATAATAACACCAGGCAATTAAATGGCACTTTATACTTTGCAAAGTCCTTTCATGTCCACTCACTCATTTAATTCAACTTTTAGATGCTCATCCAAACTTCCTTGGCTTATGACGCCATGCTCAAAAAAATTTGAACCATGGGAAAGAGGTCCGTGGTGCTGTCTTTGGTCATTTTGCTTTAAGTTAGGAGACAGTGTCCAGTGACTAAGCTTTCACATGGTAAGGTTGGCATTTCCATCCTTAGCCTGGTCAGAAATCTAGAGGAAAATTACACAGAGCTCCATTTTACAGGTGATGAGCCTTGGTCAGGGGTGGTGGGCCAGGGAAAAAAACCATTTTTCTTGCTTCTTCCATCCCAGCCCCTCTGGGTCTTTGACAGGAAGTAATGTCACAGAGCTGCCAGGACAGCGGCCGAGCTGAAGAGGCTCCCGGGCTCACCCTTATCTTGATGCCTTTTTCTGCCTATCCAAGGCCTGAAATTTTCTCCAGAGAGAAAGCAAAGAGAGGCTCTGACAAAGCATCTCCTTATATCTTCTTATAGGACGTTTGCTGTCAACACCACTGTGAGCCCCATCAGCTGTGTTCAGTAGTTAATGAGTCTTAGTTTTGACTCGGGTCCTTCTTGACAGTTCACTCCACACCACCTTCCATCTGACTCCCAGATCCTGGGCTAGTGTTAGGGGCTGCAGGCTGCAAAAGCACAGTGATTCCTAGTATTTGTTCATTCAGTCAGGGAGCAGTTTTCTGGTAGGTTGGGCCCTGGTTCAGCACAATAAATGGCCAAGTTTATGAAAACCACCCATGTCTCGTCTCTTCAGTGGAAATACTCTACAGGGTTTTTGTCTTTGCTTTCAGAGGTTGAAAACAAAGCTTCAGCACAACCCATCTCAAAACCGCTCAGGGAGTCAATGTAAAGATGTGAATAAATTAAATTAGATGAGGGAATTTTCACTTTGAAGGCCTGTGTTTAGACATCAACAAAATGTAAGAGAAACAAATGTGTCCTAAAATATCAAAATCCTTTGGCAGCTGTATTATTTGGTTTGTGTTTTAGGATATGTGAATATGTATATTTTAAGGCTCCAAATATGTAATGTAAAAAAAAGAGAGAGAAGAAATATCCTTAAATATTCATCCTGACATACCACAGTGCTTTCACTGACCAAGTAAACCTTAGTAGAAATTATGCTTCGTTCGTTCCTTTTTTTAAAAATTCTTTCACGCCAGAAAAGGATTTCCTGAGTCTTTCTCATCCTCCTCCTTCATTTCCCCACAACAGGCAGCTGGTCTAGTCATGGTTCATCTCCTTAGAAAGTGGAGAAAATAGTGCACATTGCGTGCATGGGGGACAGCACAATGCACCAAGACGTAATGTGTGGGATCCGAACCCAAATGAAACACCAGCCCCTATTTCAAAAATGATTAAGAATTTCCAGGTGGCAACAGTGGACCATGAAACCAAGCCCAGGCCCTGTCTCAGCTCAGGTCCCATGCACCTGAAGCCCACCTCACCTCTGGTCCAGAGGAAGAGAAGAGCATCAATCAGCATCTCGCATGACACGGGATGGCTGTATTTAATACCTACTATTGCACTGAACTCCTGTAACAACATTCCAAAGAAGGTACGTCAATTTAACAGATGAAAGAAACTCAAACAGAGCACTGTTCCCAAATTTTACAACTTAAAAGTGATGGAGATTGGATTTGAATCCCGATCTGGCTTCTCCCAAAGCTTGCCCTCACCATTGTGTTACATAGGTTCAGAAAAGCCTATTCTTAGCAACCTTTCTTAACACTAGAGACAAACCTATTCAGTTGAGTGAAAGAGGAAAATTAAAGGGTGGATGAGTGTTTGTCAGCACTATTTACAATAGCCAGGACAAGGAAGCAACCTAAGTGTCCAGTGACAGATGCATGGATAAAGAAGATGTGACACATATATACAATGGAATATTACTCAGCTATAAAAAGAAATGAAATTGAGTTATTTGTAGTGAGGTGGATGGACCTAGAGTCTGTCATACAGAGTGAAGTAAGTCAGAAAGAGAAAAACAAATACCATATGCTAACACATATATATGGAATCTAAAAAAAAAAACGGTTCTGACGAACCTAGGGGCAGGACAGGAATAAAGACGCAGATGTATAGAATGGACTTGAGGACACGGGAAGGGGGAAGGGTAAGCTGGGACGAAGTGAGAGAGTGGCATGGACATATATACACTAGCAAATGTAAAATAGATAACTAGTGGGAAGCAGCCGCATAGCACAGGGAAATCAGCTTGGTGCTTTGTGACCACATAGAGGGGTGGGATAGGGAGGGTGGGAGGGAGGCGCAAGAGGGAGGGGATATGAGGATATATGTATACATACAGCTGATTCACCTTGTTAAGCAGAAACTAACACAACATTGTAAAGCAATTATACTCCAATAAAGATGTTAAAAGAAAAAAAAAGAGTGGATGAGTATGTTGATTGAAATAGCACACTTTGTGCTTCCCTAACCTCACCGGCACCCTCCTCTCTTTAGGGTTCACTGTCTCTCCAGGAGCCCCATGTCCTCATTGCCCTCTGGTCCTCACACCCTCACCTTGGTGTTCACAGCATGCCTTCCACACGACATCCCAAACCCTAGGTCTTTCCCAAACTTTCTTTCCATCAAAATGTCCCCATCCTACATCCCGCCGTGGTGGGGAACATTTCTTGCCAAAAATAACTAATCAGATCAACTTATTCATGAGCCAATACCTTAACTCAACCCCACAAAAATGTAAATAATGTGTGAATTTCAAGGCTTTATAGCAAGGTCATTTAGGTGAACTTTTTTCCTTTTCTGAACCCCTCCAATTATACCTCCTAGTCAGATTAGGCCTGTGGTTCGACAGCATCTTTATCCACATAAAACAAAATAAATGATTTAGCCACGATTATCAGGTTTATAGGTTAGGTTACAGGTTGTAGAAAATAGCTTTAGGTACCAGAGAACTTTCCCAGAGAACAGCAATAAAACATTTTATGTCTGACCTGTAATGTCCTGTACCCTCGTAGTGCTAGACCTGCAGTGAAAAAAATTGCCATTTCTGCCAAATTTCATGGTCAGTGATTCTATGATATGGAGAAACGTCCAGTATGGATTAAAATGAAATCATTTACGGTCCCACACTGACAACCTATGACAGACTTGAACCATCTCTCCCAAAAGTACATTCATAACTCAGACCACTTCACCTTGGAGTCCACTAAAATAGCATAAAATAATGTGGGGAAGCATCCGAATAAAAACATAACACAGGGGCTTCCCTGGTGGCGCAGTGGTTGAGAATCTGCCTGCCAATGCAGGGGACACGGGTTCGAGCCCTGGTCTGGGAAGATCCCACATGCCGCGGAGCAACTAGGCCTGTGAGCCACAACTACTGAGCCTGCGCATCTGGAGCCTGTGCTCCGCAACAAGAGAGGCCATGACAGTGAAAGGCCCACGTACCGCGATGAAGAGTGGCCCCCACATGCCACAACTAGAGAAAGCCCTCGCACAGAAACGAAGACCCAACACAGCCATAAATAAATAAATTTAAAAATAAAAAATAAGAAAATAAAGGCAGAAAAACAAAACAAAACAAAACATAACACAGGATACTCAAACCCTCTGTTTTGTTCTTATTGGATACAATGTATTATCTCAGGGTTCCCTGAGTTCAATATTCAAATGTTCATCTTTGAGAAGAAAGAAGCTATACTATTGGTTCCAATACAATACACTAGACAAATACACAATCCAGTACAACTGCTATACAATACACGATTGAACCTGGTCCAGGCACAAATTTCAAACGATTTGAAAAGAATAAGCCATTTATATTTGGATTTGTAATATGCTGTTCTCCTGAAATTTAAACATGATTATGTCTGATATTCTAGGAAATGACTTCTAACAAGATAACCAAGTCACATTCTGAATACCTGATCCAGAAGAATCTGGGAAAAGTTTCCTGATCCTGTCGTTTCTGCTTGTTCTCTGCAGTATTTGCCATTATTTGCCCTCTTTTGAAATTCTCTTTCCTTAACTTCCATGATACGGTATTATATATAATTAATTTTTCCTCCCTAGGTCTCTTTCTGCCTTACGATTCCTTTTCTGTTGCCCTGTCCTCCAAAGGCCAATCATGGTTCTCTCCTCATCACTTTCTCTTGCCATCAACTGTTTCTCCTCGCTACTAGTCACAAAATCACCTCATCTCCTTGGCTCCAGACCTTTACCTCCAACTCCGGCCTCTCTACTGATTTAAAATCCTTCATTTCCAATAATCTGAACAGCCTCTCTTGACCACAAACTCAAGAAATCTAAAATGAAACTCCAAAGTTAGTAGATGCTTTTTGAGGAGATAGACCTTGCCTATTATTGGAGATGCCTATCCTAGGTTGAACTTTCCCTTTGCACATTGATATAGAGAAGATCTGAACACTGGATGTGAGGTTGGACTTAATGAACTTAGTCAAGGTCCCATCAACAATGAGATTCTATAATTTATTACTTTTCCCCCACACCAGTTTCTCCTTTTGAAATTTTCCTTGTCTCCCAGACTCAAAATCATGGGGTCACCATTGTCTCTGGTTCTCCTTTTCCTTCCACATCTAATTGGTCACCAAGTTCTAGTGATTCTTCTACACAGCTTTGTTGGGTCTCCCCTCCTCTCCATTCTCGTTACCCCCAGTCCCAAACAGCAGCAAAATTAAGCTGCTGAAGCTGATGCCTTTGAGCCGAATCTGGGATCACTCTAGAGCCAGAATCTCTGTAGCAATTTTTTCATCATCGGTTAAAAACTCAGAGGAGAGAGTTTGACAAAATGAGCAAAGGGGCGGAGGAGAAAGAAAGAGAAACGAAAGCAAGAGGGAAGGTGGGCCTGCAGCCTCTCCTTGGTCCCCACTCAGCTGCTCTGTCTTCAGAGAGGATGCTGGGCTCCCCACTCCCTCTGGGTTTATAGTATCTTCCTCCCAGTTCTATTTTCACAAGTTCACTCCCACTCCCCCACAAAAGCCCTCAATCTACGTCTTTCCCTCACTACCCCAAACTTCTTGCATATTTAACCAGACCCAATTTCCTTTCTCATTAGAAAAAAGAGAACATCTTCCATTGTACTTGGGAGCTTCACATTCTCCATCAGGTTCATTTTCATCCATCATCTCACCAGACTGTTTATCTCATTCTTAGGATCTGTCACTGCCTTCCCGTCTCCTGATATCCTTACCCATTGTATACAATGGTACCAGGTGAATCGTCATAGAATATTGATTTGTTTGTGTTAATTTCCTACTCAGACATGCTCAGATAATGACTTCCCATTGAACAGAGTCCAACCTTAAGCCTTATGGTTAAAGCCCTCCCAAATTTCTTCAGCTGCTCTGCTCCATCAAATGTTCCACCTACTCATGTTTCTCTCATGGTCCCTGACTACCAGGATATATCACTCACTCTAACTTTCCACCATCCATCTCTCTGGGTTGAAGACCTCCTGCTACGTCCAGTTATAAAGATTCTATGCATTCTTGGGTTTCCCTGGTGGCGCAGTGGTTAAGAACCCGCCTGCCAATGTAGGGGACACGGGTTTGAGCCCTGGTCCAAGAAGACCCCACATGCCGTGGAGCAGCTGAGCCCGTGAGCCACAACTACTGAGCCCACGTGCCACAACTACTGAAGCCCATGCGCCTAGAGCCCGTGCTCTGCAACAAGAGAAGCCACCACAATGAGAAGCCCGTGCACCATGAAGAGTAGACCCTGCTCACTGCAACTAGAGAAAGCCTGCGCACAGCAACAAAGACCCAACGCAGCCAAAAATTAAATTAAAAAAAAAAAAAGGATTCTATGCATTCTTAAAGATCCAACCAAATGTGTCTTTATTGTCTAAGCTTCTCCCCCAATCAGTCAGAAATACATAGTCTCTTCCTTTTTATATATGTATTTTCTAAGATTATATATCAAGTAAGTGATGGTGTCTCACGCTCAAAGTATTATAATTACCATATTTGTGTTGTAATTTTTGCCCATAGCTCAGCTTTTCCACTAGTTCCCTCCCTGGAGTTCTGACATACTTCTCTGTAAACATCACCATGTTAAATATGTCTCACATGCAGTAGGCATTTGAAAAGTTTTCATCAGCTAACTAGATGAATGAATGAATGAATGAATAAATCTTCCTTAGCATCACCCTTGCTAATAATAGACTATTCTTTCTTAGACAGCTATAAATTTTGCTCTCAACATTCCTTGAGGGAGGCAAGCAACTTGGCTTCAAAAGATGTCTATACAAAAATAAAACAGAGTTGAGATGTGAACCAAGCTATAATTAATATTAGTTACTATCAATGGTGTGTGCACAAGTTTTTGTTTTCTTAAGTATAGTACATAGGTAGTATGTGTGAAAGCAAGGTTTTCCTCAGATAAATTAATCCACAATTATCAAGCACCACTAGGGTAGCTACATGTGGGTACTCCTATCCCATCATTGCTAGGTGCAATTGGCAAACTTCCCTGGAACAAAATTATTAAATGACCACTAAGTTTAAAATGCTGACTGAATGGGCTTCCCTGGTGGCCCAGTGGTTGAGAATCTGCCTGCCAATGCAGGGGACACGGGTTCGAGCCCTGGTCTGGGAAGATCCCACATGCCATGGACCAACTAGGCCTGTGAGCCACAATTACTGAGCCTGCGCATCTGGAGCCTGTGCTCCGCAACAAGAGAGGCCACGATAGTGAGAAGCCCGCGCACCGCGATGAAGAGTGGCCCCCGCTTGCCACAACTAGAGAAAGACCTCACACAGAAACGAAGACCCAACACAGCCAAAAATAAATAAATAAATAAATAAAGTAAACAATGTGTAAAAAAAAAAAAAAAAAGATAACCCATTTTAATTGTTCCATTTCAAAAATACAGAAAAAAAAAAAAATGCCGACTGAAGTCCAGGTAAAACAATACATACAAAAATGCGTACAATATAAATGATACAAGACCTCTACAATCAATTCTAATAAATGCTCATGTAAGATTTACACCACTCTTTAAAGATGTCCTCTTTTTGCTCTAGCATACTGATAAAGGGAGGTCGTTACTAGCTGAGAAATTACTAGTTTCCTGTCTCAAAAGCATGGAAGTTTATCCATTGTGATAGCAACCGTTTGAAAGGAGATTTTTTGAGATGCTGCTTGTGCTCTGTGAGTAAAGAACCATCTGTTTGGCATCAGAGCTGGTATGTTCAAATTACCAATATGTTTCTATACATTTAAAACCCAAAGGACTTGGAGACCAATGACATGACCTGAGTTTTTAGAACAACCATGTGGGTAACGCCACTCCCGCAGCTGCTCAGCAAAGTCTGCACACTTCTAGTGTCTACAGCATGACACTAGTTATTTGTTCAAGCAGTTGACAATTGCCAGGCACTGTGTTAAGTTTTAGATATAAAATGATGGACAAGACATGGCCCTCGAGGAACTCTCAGCCTAGGCTGAGAAACTGACATGTAAACTAGCATTTAGCGTGAGAAGGGAGCTTAACAGAGGCATGTTCCATGTGATGGAAAGACACAAAGAAGTAGCTCCAGACTCTGCCGGGAAAGCCGAGAGAGAGAGAGATTCTTATAATACCTAATATAATGTAAATGCTATGTAAATAGTTGCTGGCGTGTGGCAAATTCAAGTTTTGCTTTTTGGAAATTTTTGGATTTTTTTTTCGGAATATTTTCAGTTCATCATTGGTTGAATCCATGGATGTGGAACTTGCAGATACAGAGGGCTCACTGTATACCAAAATAACAAGACTGCATTTCTCTGGGCAGTAACATTAAAAATAATTTTCTATTGTGTTTGCACACATAATTTTCTATTGTATTTTCTATTGTTTTTCCCATTTCCTACAATTGGCCTATAAAAAAATTTTTAAACAACATGGAAACAACCTAAATGTCCATCAACAGATGAATGGATAAAGAAAATGTGGTACATCTATACAATGGAATAGTACTCAGCCATAAAAAAGAACAAAATAATGCTTTTTGTAGCAACATGGATGCAACTAGAGATTATCATACTAAGTGAAATAAGTCAGAAAGAGAAAGACAAATACCATATGATAACACTTATATGTGGAATCTAAAATCTAGCACAAATGAACCTATCAACAAAACAGAAACAGACTCATAGACGTAAAGAACAGACTTGTGGTTGCCAAGGCAGGGGGCGGGGGGGGTGGGGAGGGAGAGGGATAGACTGGGAGTTTGGGGTTGGTAGATGCAAACTCTTACATTTAGAATGGATAAATAACAAAGTCCTAATGTGTAACACAGGGAACTATATTCAATATCCTGTGATAAACCATAATGAAAAAAATATAAAAAAAGAATGTCTGTGTAAAACTGAGTCATTGCTGTACAATAATCATTTTAAAGCTAGTTGACTACATTCACAGTTTTCAACATCTTTCTCTGTCAGCCCACAAGCATATATATATTTTTTTTCCATGACCAATTGGAGTTTATTCCAGGTATGCAAGGGTAGATCAACATTCAAAAATCAATTAAAGTAATCCATCACATCAACAGGCTAAAAGAGAAGTCATAGAATCATATCAATAGATGAAGAACAAGCATTTGACAAAATCCAACACCCATTCCTGATTTAAAAACAAAACTATCAGTCTTCTAGGAATAGAATGGAAATTCCTCAACTTCACAATGAACACGTAAGAAACCTTTCAGCGGAGGAGGAGAAGAAGATGGCAGAAGAGTAAGACGCGGAGATCACCTTCCTTCCCACAGATACAGTAGAAATACATCTACACGTGGAACTGCTCCTACAGAACACCCACTGAACGCTGGCAGAAAACGTCCGACCTCCCAAAAGGCAAGAAACTCCCCCCGTACGGCAAAAGAAAAAAGAAATAACAGAGACAAAAGAATAGGGACGGCACCTGCACCAGTGGGAGGGAGCCGTGAAGGAGGAAAGGTTTCCACACACTAGGAAGCCCCTTCGCGGGCAGAGACGGCGGGTGGCGGAGGGGGAAGCTTCGGAGCCACGGAGGAGAGCGCAGCCACAGGGGTGCGGAGGGCAAAGCGGAGAGATTCCCGCACAGAGGCTCGGCGCCGAGCAGCACTCACCAGCCCGAGAGGCTTGTCTGCTCACCCACCGGGGCGGGCGGGGCTGGGAGCTGAGGCTCGGGCTTCGGTCAGATTGCAGGGAGAGGACTGGGGTTGGCGGCGTGAACACAGCCTGAAGGGGTTAGTGCACCACAGCTAGCCGGGAGGGAGTCCGGGAAAAAGTCTGCAGCTGCCGAAGAGGCAAGAGACTTTTTCTTCCCTCTTTGTTTCCTGGTGCGTGAGGAGAGGGGATTAACAGCGCCGCTTAAACGAGCTCCAGAGATGGGCATGAGCGCTAGCTATCAGCACGGACCCCACAGCAACAGGGGCGCAGAGGGAAAAGTGGAGAGATTCCAGCACAGAGGCTCGGCGCCGACCAGCACTCACCAGTCTGAGAGGCTTGTCTGCTCACCCACCGGGGCGGGCGGGGGCTGGGAGCTGAGGCTCGGGCTTCGGTCGGATCGCAGGGAGAGGACTGGGGTTGACAGCGTGAACACAGCCTGAAGGGGTTAGCGCACCACAGCTAGCCGGGAGGGAGTCCGGGAAAAAGTCTGCAGCTGCCGAAGAGGCAAGAGACTTTTTCTTGCCTCTTTGTTTCCTGGTGCGCGAGGAGAGGGGATTCAGAGCACCGCCTAAACAAACTCCAGAGACAGGGGAGACCCGCGGCAATCAGCGCGGACCCCAGAGACGGGCATGAGACGCTAAGGCTGCTGCTGCCGCCACCAAGAAGCCTGTGTGCGAGCACAGGTCACTCTCCACACCGCCCCTCCCGGGAGCCTGTGCAGCCCGCCACGGACAGGCTCCCGTGATCCGGGCACAACTTCCCTGGGAGAACGCATGGCACGCCTCAGGCTGCTGCAACGTCACGACGCCTCTGACGCCGCAGGCTCGCCCCGCCTCCTCCGTACCGCTCCCTCCCCGCGGCCTGGGTGAGCCAGAGCCCCCGAAGCAGCTGCTCCTTTAACCCCGTCCTGTCTGGGCGGGGAACAGACGCCCTCAGGCGACCTACACGCAGAGGCGGGTCCAAATCCAAAGCTGAACCCCGGGAGCTGTGCGAACAAAGAAGAGAAAGGGAAATCTCTCCCAGCAGCCTCAGAAGCAGCGGATTAAATCTCCACAAACAACTTGATGTGCCTGCATCTGTTGAATACCTGAATAGACAACGAACCATCCCAAATTGAGGAGGTGGACTTTGGGAGCAGGATATATTAATTTTTCCCCTTTTCCTTTTTTTGTGAGTGTATATGTATATGCTTCTGGGTGAGATTTTGTCTGTATAGCTTTGCTTTATAATAGCTTTATTTTACTTCACTATATTTTATCCTCTTTCTGTCTTTCTTTCTTTCTTTCTATTTTTTCTCCCTTTTACTCTGAGCCGTGTGGATGAAAGGCTCTTGGTGCTCCAGCCAGGCATCAGGGCTGTGCCTCTGAGGTGGGAGAGCCAACTTCAGGACACTGGTCCACAAGAGACCTCCCAGCTCCACGTAATACCAGATGGCGAAAATCTCTCAGAGATCTCCATCTCAAAATCAAGACCCAGCTTCACTCAACGACCAGCAGGCTACAGTGCTGGACACCCTATGCCAAACAACTAGCAAGACAGGAACACAGCCCCATCCATTAGCAGAGAGGCTGCCTAAAATCATAATAAGGTCACAGACACCCCAAAACACACCACCAGACGTGGACGTGCCCACCAGAAAGACAAGATCCAGCCTCATCCACCAGAACACAGGCACTAGTTCCCTCCACCAGGAAGCCTACACAACCCACTGAACCAACCTTAGCCACTGGGGACAGATACCAAAAACAATGGGAACTACGAACCTGCAGACTGTGAAAAGGAGACCCCAAACACAGTAAGATAAGCAAAATGAGACGACAGAAACACACACAGCAGATGAAGGAGCAGGGTCAAAACACACCAGACCTAACAAATGAAGAGGAAATAGGTAGTCTACCTGAAAAACAATTCAGAATAATGATAGTAAGCATGATCCAAAATCTTGGCAATAGAATAGACAAAATGCAAGAAACATTTAACAAGGACGAAGAAGAACTAAAGAGGAACCAAGCAACGATGAAAAACACAATAAATGAAATTAAAAACACTCTAGATGGGATCAATAGCAGAATAACTGAGGCAGAAGAACGGATAAGTGACCTGGAAGATAAAATGGTGGAAATAACTTCTGCAGAGCAGGATAAAGAAAAAAGAATGAAAAGAACTGAGGACAGTCTCAGAGACCTCTGGGACAACATTAAACGCACCAACATTCGAATTATAGGGGTCCCAGAAGAAGAAGAGAAAAAGAAAGGGACTGAGAAAATATTTGAAGAGATTATAGTTGAAAACTTCCCTAATATGGGAAAGGAAATAGTTAATCAAGTCCTGGAAGCACAGAGAGTCCCATACAGGATAAATCCAAGGAGAAACATGCCAAGACACATATTAATCAAACTGTCAAAAATTAAATATAAAGAAAACATATTAAAAGCAGCAAGGGAAAAACAACAAATAACACACAAGGGAATCCCCATAAGGTTAACATCTGATCTTTCAGCAGAAACTCTGCAAGCCAGAAGGGAGTGGCAGGAGATACTTAAAGTGATGAAGGAGAAAAACCTACAACCAAGATTAATCTACCCAGCAAGGATCTCATTCAGATTTGATGGAGAAATTAAAACTTTTACAGACCAGCAAAAGCTGAGAGAGTTCAGCACCACCAAACCAGCTTTATAACAAATGCTAAAGGAAATTCTCTAGGCAAGAAACACAAGAGAAGGAAAACACCTACAATAACAAACCCGAAACATTTAAGAAAATGGGAATAGGAACATACATATTGATAATTACCTTAAATGTAAATGGATTAAATGCTCCCACCAAAAGACACAGACTGGCTGAATGGATACAAAAACAAGACCCATATATATGCTGTCTACAAGAGACCCACTTCAGACCTAGAGACACATACAGACTGAAAGTGAGGGGATGGAAAAAGATATTCCATGCAAATGGAAATCAAAAGAAAGCTGGAGTAGCAATTCTCATATCAGACAAAATAGACTTTAAAATAAAGACTATTACAAGAGACAAAGAAGGACACTATATAATGATCAAGGGATCGATCCAAGAGGAAGGTGTAACAATTGTAAATATTTATGCACCCAACATAGGAGCACCTCAATACATAAGGCAAATACTAACAGCCATAAAAGGGGAAATCGACAGCAACACAATCATAGTAGGGGACTTTAACACCCCACTTTCACCAATGGACAGATCATCCAAAATGAAAATAAATAAGCAAACACAAGATTTAAATGATACATTAAACAAGATGGACTTAATTGATATTTATAGGACATTCCACCCAAAAACAACAGAATACACATTTTTCTCAAGTGCTCATGGAACATTCTCCAGGATAGATCATATCTTGGGTCACAAATCAAGCCTTGGTAAATTTAAGAAAATTGAAATCGTATCAAGTATCTTTTCCGACCACAATGCTATGAGACTAGATATCAATTACAGGAAAAGATCTGTAAAAAATACAAACACATGGAGGCTACACAATACACTACTTAATAACGAAGTGATCACTGAAGAAATCAAAGGGGAAATAAAAAATACTTAGAAACAAATGACAATGGAGACACGACAACCCAAAACCTATGGGAGGCAGCAAAAGCAGTGCTAAGAGGGAAGTTTATAGCAATACAAGCCTACCTCAAGAAACAGGAAACATCTCGAATAAACAACCTAACCTTGCACCTGAAGCAATTAGAGAAAGAAGAACAAAAAAACCCCAAAGTTAGCAGAAGGAAAGAAATCATAAAGATCAGATCAGAAATAAATGAAAAAGATATGAAGGAAACAATAGCAAAAATCAATGAAACTAAAAGCTGGTTCTTTGAGAAGATAAACAAAATTGATAAACCATTAGCCAGACTCATCAAGAGAAAAAGGGAGAAGACTCAAATCAATAGAATTAGAAATGAAAAAGGAGAAGTAACCACTGACACTGCAGAAATAAAATGATCATGAGAGATTACTACAAGCAACTATATGCCAATAAAATGGACAACCTGGAAGAAATGGACAGATTCTTAGAAATGCACAACCTGCCGAGACTGAACCAGGAAGAAATAGAAAATATGAACAGACCAATCACAAGCACTGAAATTGAAACTGTGATTAAAAATCTTCCAACAAACAAAAGCCCAGGACCAGATGGCTTCACAGGTGAATTCTATCAAACATTTAGAGAAGAGCTAACACCTATCCTTCTCAAACTCTTCCAAAATATTGCAGAGGGAGGAACACTCCCCAACTCATTCTACGAGGCCACCATCACCCTGATACCAAAACCAGACAAAGATGTCACAAAGAAAGAAAACTACAGGCCAATATCACTGATGAACATAGATGCAAAAATCCTCAACAAAATACTAGCAAACAGGATCCAACAGCACATTAAAAGGATCATACACCATGATCAAGTGGGGTTTATCCCAGGAATGCAAGGATTCTTCAATATACACAAATCAACCAACGTGATACACCATATTAACAAACTGAAGGAGAAAAACCATATGATCATCTCAATAGATGCAGAGAAAGCTTTCTACAAAATTCAGTACCCATTTATGATAAAAGCCCTGCAGAAAGTAGGCATAGAGGGAACTTTCCTCAACATAATAAAGGCCATATATGACAAACCCACAGACAACATTGTCCTCAATGGTGAAAAACTGAAACCATTTCCACTAAGATCAGGAACAAGACAAGGTTGCCCACTCTCACCACTATTATTCAACATAGTTTTGGAAGTGTTAGCCACAGCAATCAGAGAAGAAAAAGAAATAAAAGGAATCCAAATCGGAAAAGAAGAAGTAAAGCTGTCACTGTTTGCAGATGACATGATAATATATAGAGAGAATCCTAAAGATGCTACCAGAAAACTACTAGAGCTAATCAATGAATTTGGTAAAGTAGCAGGATACAAAATTAATGCACAGAAATCTCTTGCATTCCTATACACTAATGATGAAAAATCTGAAAGTGAAATTAAGAAAACACTCCCTTTTACCACTGCAACAAAAAGAATAAAATACCTAGGAATAAACCTACCTAAGGAGACAAAAGACCTGTATGCAGAAAATTATAAGACACTGATGAAAGAAATTAAAGATGATACAAATAGATGGAGAGATATACCATGTTCTTGGATTGGAAGAATCAACATTGTGAAAATGACTCTACTACCCAAAGCAATCTACAGATTCAATGCAATCCCTATCAAACTACCACTGGCATTTTTCACAGAACTAGAACAAAAAATTTCACAATTTCTGTGGAAACACAAAAGACCCCGAATAGCCAAAGCAATCTTGAGAACGAAAAATGGAGCTGGGGGAATCAGGCTCCCTGACTTCAGACTATATTACAAACCTTCAGTAACCAAGACAGTTTGGTACTGGCACAAAAACAGAAATATAGATCAATGGAACAGGATAGAAAGCCCAGAGATAAACCCACACACATATGGTCACCTTATCTTTGATAAAGGAGGCAAGCATATACAGTGGAGAAAAGACAGCCTCTTCAATAAGTGGTGCTGGAAAAATTGGACAGCTACATGTAAAAGTATGAAATTAGAACACTCCCTGACACCATACACAAAAATAAACGCAAAATGGATTAAAGACCTAAGTGTAAGGCCAGACACTATCAAACTCTTAGAGAAAAACATAGGCAGAACACTCTATGACATAAATCACAGCAAGATTCTTTTTGACCCAGCTCCTAGAGAAATGGAAATAAAAACACAAATAAACAAATGGGACCTAATGAAACTTAAAAGCTTTTGCACAGCAAAGGAAACCATAAACAACACCAAAAGACAACCCTCAGAATGGGAGAAAATATTTGCAAATGAAGCAACTGACAAAGGATTAATCTCCAAGATTTACAAGCAGCTCATGCAGCTCAATAACAAAAAAACGAACAACCCAATCCAAAAATGGGCAGAAGACCTAAATAGATATTTCTCCAAAGAAGATATACAGATTGCCAACAGACACATGAAAGAATGCTCAACATCATTAATCATTAGAGAAATACAAATCAAAACTACAATGAGATATCATCTCACACCGGTCAGAATGGCCATCATCAAAAAATCTAGAAACAATAAATGCTGGAGAGGGTGTGGAGGAAAGGGAACACTCTTGCACTGTTGGTGGGAATGTAAATTGATACAGCCACTATGGAGAACAGTATGGAGGTTCCTTAAAAAACTACAAATAGAACTACCATACGACCCAGCAATCCCACTACTGGGCATATACCCTGAGAAAACCATAGTTCAAAAAGAGTCATCTACCAAAATGTTCATTGCAGCTCTATTTACAATAGCCAGGACATGGAATCAACCTAAGTGTCCATCATTGGATGAATGGATAAAGAAGATGTGGCACATATATACAATGGAATATTACTCAGCCATAAAAAGAAATGAAATGGAGATATTTGTAATGAGGTGGATGGAGTTAGAGTCTGTCATACAGAGTGAAGTAAGTCAGAAAGAGAAAAACAAATACAGTATGTTAACACATATATATGAAATCTAAGGAAAAAAAAAAAGGCCATGAGGAACCTAGTGGCAAGACGGGAATAAAGACACAGACCTACTAGAGAATGCACTTGAGGATATGGGGAGGGAGAGGGGTGAGATGTGACAGGGTGAGAGAGTGTCATGGACATATATACACTACCAAATGTAAAATAGATAGCTAGTGGGAAGCAGCCGCATAGCACAGGGAGATCAGCTCGGTGCTTTGTGACCACCTAGAGGGGTGGGATGGGGAGGGTAGGAGGGAGGGAGATGCAAGAGGGAAGAGATATGGGAACATATGTATATGTATAACTGATTCACTTTGTTATAAAGCAGAAACTAACACACCATTGTAAAGCAATTATACTTCAATAAAGATGTTTAAAAAAAAAAAAGAAACCTTTCAGCTAATATCATACTTAATAGTGAGAAACTAAACCCTTCCTCCCCCCACCCCCAAAATTGGGAACAAGATAAGGATGTCCTCTCTCACCACTCTTATTCATACTAGAAATCCTAGCTAATAAGACAAGAAAAGGAAACATACTCCTTCCCCGTTGCTTACAGTTTTCTCTATTTTTTTTTATTTTTTATTTTTATTTTTCCATTTCTTTAGCTTTTTAATGACAAATAATATAGAACAGAGAAGTTAGCATAGGTGTACAACTCACTGCAAATTCATAAAATGAACAGTATATCTCACATCTAGATCAAGAAACAAAACATTGCCAGGAACACAGAAATTCCTCTCATGTTTCTATTCCACAGCCCACAAGCATATTAAGAGAAACCATAATTTAGAGAAGAAAATTAAGTGGCAATTAAAACAAACCCTACAGAGCCATGTTTTCTTTGTTTGAAACCTCAATCAGATCATACCTCCTCAATTATTTTGAGGCGACATAATTCTTACAGTGTTTATCAAACGTTTACTTTCTAAACATTCCTCTTGATCTCTTTTGATTTTCTGCAATTCAACCCCTCTGAACAGTGAGTCTGAAAGCACACTACAGCCCTTCTCGTTCAAACTCCAGTTCAGTATTTATTAAGAGATTTGGACCTCGACAAGAGTCAGGGAAATCTGCGTCTCAGCCTCAATGATGAAATTGGTTAATTACTGGGTGAGCAAAGCTAGATCTCTATGCATTTTGCTAGTCTTGCTAATCATTGAACTTACACCATTTTGGAAAGCAGAAAAACTTGGGGTGGCACATGCCTATTTGTTTACTTACTTTATTTCATTATTTATTTCTACTAAATACAAATCAGTTAAGTTTCCATCATGATGTTGGCCATTATGAGAGAATCAAAAAATAAATTCAAAAAGAGTAAATGCAGGGGGCTTCCCTGGTGGTGCAGTGGTTGAGAATCTGCCTGCCAATGCAGGGGACACGGGTTCGAGCCCTGGTCTGGGAAGATCCCACATGCCGCGGAGCAACTGGGCCCGTGAGCCACAATTACTGAGCCTGCGCGTCTGGAGCCTGTGCTCTGTAACAAGAGAGGCCGCGATAGTGAGAGGCCCGCGCACCGTGATGAAGAGTGGCTCCCGCTTGCCACAACTAGTGAGAGCCCTCGCACAGAAACGAAGACCCAATACAGCCATAAATTAATTAATTAATATTTTTAAAAAAAAAAGAGTCAATGCATACATAGTATGCATGGTTCTTTATGTCTGTACTCAACCACTGTACAGTATCCATCACTTACAACACTCTTCCTTAGATACTTACTTCACCACAATACCCATAGTCTCTGGTTCCTGAGAACAGACTAGGTGAGAGCGTGTGCTGTGTTATAAAGTACGATTTGCCTATAAAGGAGATTGCCATCTCGCTCACTAATTTTACATTACCATCCTGTGCTTCTATTGATGTTATCACAGTGCTTTTTACAGCTACTCACTGCAATTGCAAAAATACACAGATTGTTCTGTCATTAGGAGGAGTAAATGATTTTTTGAGTGATGCAAGGAAAGGAAAGACTTTTATGATCATTTTCTCTGACTATAGCAAACTGTGTGTCTGTGTGTAAAGAGTCGTGTGCCATATACATTGATGTGATGGAGCTACTTCGTTGCCCTTGTACTGTGGATCTGTTGAAGATGTCTGGCTCCCCTGCGGAATGTTGGTCTAATGGCACATAAACAAAAGAGCCTATTGACATTGTTATAAAGATGTGATTCATCTCAATTTTCTCTCTTATTCCTACATCATTGGAAAATGAATTGAGAAGCAATGGCCGTTGAACTACTAGCCTAGTTGTTTGCTTAAGGTTTAGTATATCTGCACATGTCAATTCCAAAAAAAAAAAGATAAAACCATCATAAAAAACACTTTGGAAACAAAAATAGTAATTTTTTGTAGAAAAACCATTGGACTGGAAATCAGAAATAGGGTTTCAGATGCCAATCATTCACTTACTTAAGAACGTTCATTGGACAAGAGCCTGGGATTAATAAATGAGACAGACCCTGGTTTGAATGGAAGCTCTACCACATATATCTGTATGACCTTCACCAAGTTGCTCCCTGAGCCTCAGTTTTCTTCATCTATAAAAGTGAGACCATAATAGTAACCAACTCATGAGGTCGTTGCAAATATTACATGCAATAATGCATGGGAAGCGTTTAGCACAGCATCTAGTAGATAATAACACCCAATAAATAATGGCTATCATTATTTCTCCTAAGACATTATTTCTAGCCAGCAAATTCTTCAGCCCTATAACATAACTGTGTGAGTCCATATCTGAGGGTTCATCCAGCTATAATAGTCTATGATTGAACTAGATGATGATTACACTTTACAAAAGAATTCCTCACAAAAAAATTCAAATCACAAAAATAACATGTCAATTCATTCACAGAAATATGAACCTCTGTTATAGAAATCTTATATGAGGTAAAGATCTGATACTAAGGATAGTGTGTGGGAATTAAGATCATGTTTCTCTGTTTATTTATCTTTCCCAGTAGACTGTAAAATTTTTGGAGGCAGGGATTATATCTTATTTATCTTTGGAATCCCAGTGTTCAACTCATTGAGTGATTTAAAACAAATATATAAGTGAATGAATGACTTAATGATGGAAACAAGCAGCCGAAAATCTCTGCCTTTGTGGAGAATATAGTCAAGTGAGACAACGTTAAAAAAAAAAAAGTGGGCTTCCTTGGTGGCGCAGTGGTTGAGAATCTGCCTGCCGATGCAGGGGACACGGGTTCGAGCCCTGGTCTGGGAAGATCCCACATGCTGCGGAGCAACTAGGCCTGTGAGCCACAACTACTGAGCCTGCGCGTCTGGAGCCTGTGCTCCGCAACAAGAGAGGTCACGACAGTGAGAGGCCCGCACACCACGATGAAGAGTGGCCCCCACTTGCCGCAAATGGAGAAAGCCCTCGCACAGAAACGAAGACCCAACACAGCCATAAATAAAATAAATAAATAAAAATTTTTTTAAAAACCAAAACAACTCACACTATTTAAAAAAAAAAAAAGTGTGCTCAACATTGCTAATTACTAGAGAAATGCAAATCAGAACTACAATGAGGTATCACCTCACACTGGTCAGAATGGCCACCATCAAAAAGTCTACAAATAATAAATGCTGGAGAGGGTATGGAGGAAAAGGAACCCTCCTACACTGTTGGTCAGAGTATAAATTGGTGCCACCAGTATGGAAAACAGTTTGGAGGTTCCTTATAAAAACTGAAAATAGAGTTACCAACAATCATACTCCTGGACATATATCTGGAAAAGATGAAAACTAATCCAAAAAGATACATGCACCCCAATGTTTATAGCGGCACTGTTTCTAGTAGCTAAGACAGGGAAACAACCTAAATGTCCATCGACGGATGAATGGATAAAGAAGATATGGTATATATATATATCTCAAATACTGCTTGTAGGTCAGGTAAAACGATGACCAAGAACTGACCATTGGGATTAGCAACATGGAGATCATCCATGACCTTGAAGATGGAGGTTTGGGGAAGTGGTGACACAAAAGTTGATGGAGAGGATGCAAGAGAGAATGACTGGAGAGAAATTAGAGAGAGTGTATATGGGAAACTCTGTTTTTATTAAAAAAATAAATAAAGAGAGAAACAGAGTAGT
Source organism: Balaenoptera borealis (assembly GCF_965194805.1). Taxonomy (NCBI): domain Eukaryota; kingdom Metazoa; phylum Chordata; class Mammalia; order Artiodactyla; family Balaenopteridae; genus Balaenoptera; species Balaenoptera borealis. Next base: position 167,551,752 of record NC_138866.1, on the reverse strand, counting down.
AGCAATAGGGTAAGTAGTCTCTAGAGAAGGATTTTTTGTCTGCTTTGTTTTTTCTAAGATGAGAGAAATAATCACATATTTGTGTGCTCATGGGAATAATCGACTGGAAAGGGAGAATGATGATGTAGGAGAGAGGAAAATTGTTAGAACAACGCCCTAGTTTGAGAGAGGATAAGATCTAGTGGACAAAGGGAACAGTTGGCTTTAGCTAAAGATCAAGGATGGTTCCTCCATAATCCTCAGCAATGAAGATGAAGGAGAAATGGGCAAGTTTAATCATGTGGTTCTTTATATTCATTCTTTTCTAATGATGAAAATAGATAGGCTTCTTTCTTAAATTCACATGTGGTTACTAGAACAGCCCTGGAGTTATTATTCCAAATTGCAGATTTTATGGAAATAATTTTAATTCAGCAAGTCACAGTTTCACCTGACTTTTCAGGAATGCATCTATTGCCTGAAGCCAATTACTCCTAGACCATATAGTTCACTTCTGGAACCAGCCATGGAACAGTGATTTTTCAGAATAGACATTTAAATTTAGATTTATTACACAGCTTATTATCTCAGGATAACAGCAAATCTGTAATAATATTTCATACCTGAATTATTGTTCTACATTATGAAGCAATAGTCTTTAGAGTCCCTTTTGATTACTCTCCATCTTCTCAGAATGCTAATAGTCCCTATCATATATGTCATTCATTCAACACTTTACCAACTGGAATGTTGTACTGTTCATTTCACGTAAGTGTGATACCTGTGTGTGCGCACCTGTCAATAAACATAATATTATAACTAATTGGAGAATATGGGCCACATTTGCTTGTATTTCTGCATTACTGATGATGACCAAAGCAGTGACCTAAAAACAGGCAAAACCAGGAAATTTCTGGAGAAATATCCATTGTCATATGGCCATAAAAACAGAGGTAGAAAATAAATATACATGAGTCCATGGAGAAATAAGTCTCTTGGACTACCAGAAATAAATGGCAAGCCTATAGGCATTCTTCAAAGAAGAAGGCAACTTCCCAAGACAAATATCATATCATTTTTAAAAACAGTATCTTTTTTTTAGAAAATTGGGCCAAAAAAATTTTCCCAAGGAAGAGAGTACCTGAAAATAAAATTGCTAGAACTATAGATCTTTCATATAAACCTCACATAGAGAACTTGGCTACCCATATATACAAACAATGGAAGTTTAAATGCAATCCCACATTGGGAGTTGGCATCCTAAAGGACATCAGTATACCATGTCAAGTGAAAGTTGTATGCCTCTTCTTTCCTATCTGAGGTTGACCCTCTTCTGCATGGCAGGTCTTATCTACCTGCTGTAGGTGTCTCAAGGGAACATCTTAAACCATCCTATACCATGGTATCAGGCACATAAAAACACTTGACATATACTTGTTAAATTTAATTTTCACATTAAAAGCTTCCAGTGATAACAAATATTTCTGTAGACTGCAGTTTCTAGTTACTGGATAGTGCATGTCAAAGCAAAATTCTGGCACGTGTTATTTGTATTAATAAACTATAAAGTGCAAATTACTATGTTAATCAATAGCTTCCTAAAATGTGCTAAAAGTGATACATTTTGTTAACATTTATTAATTAGGCTTTGTTGGCAAACATTACAACTCATTATAGAACAATTAAGAACTATGGAAAAACACAAGGAAAAAGAAAAACACAAAGAAGAAATTTTATATCATCATCCCAAGACCATGTCCCAAATAAATTCACTAACATTTTATTATATCCTCCCAATAAATATTTTTCTAGCCAGTTGGCATTTTATAGTACCTGTTCTGTAATATGGTTTTTTGACATAATTAATAATATAACATAAATGATCTTCCATGTCATTAATAGTTTTTTAAAACATCATTTCTGTTGGCTGCAACAGTATACAGGTACACCATAATTTATTTTACAGATTCTCTATCATTGGTCATTAATGTTATTTCTCATTTTTCTTTATTATAAATGATGCTGAAATAAACATTCCTATGAATAAATTTCCCAAATCTGAGGCTGTTTCTTTAGGTTAAATTCATCAAAGTGGAATTATTTAGTCAAATGTTGTAAGTATTATTTTTTTTATTAATCTAAAAAGGTTGTAATTATCTTTATTTTTGATTATCATCATTTTATATTGGAGTATAGTTGATTTACAATGTGCTAGTTTCAGGTATACAGCAAAGTGATTCAGTTGTAGATAGATAGACAGGTAGATAGATAGATATCCTTTTTCAGATTCTTTTCCCTTTTAGGTTATTACAGAATATTTCATTATTAACACTTTGAATGTATACTGCCAAATGGTTCTATAGAGAGACTGAGTAGTTTACACTCACCATAGAGTATGAGAAAAATACTGTTTTCTCTGTAATCTGATATTAGGCTGGGGAAAGTTCCTCCTCCTTTAAAAAAAAGAGTAGTATCCATTTTGCAAATTTTGACAGATGAAAAATATCTCTGTTTTAATTTGCATTTCGTTGAATGCTGGTGATGAACTTTTTTGCATATTTTCTGGCTTTTTAGAGTTCATATATTGGAAACTTCTGTTTATGTCTTTTGCATTGGGATGGTCCTCTTCTATTGATGTCACCTTCTTTTACTTTTCATTTGTGTTTTTATATATTTGGGATATCAGCCTTTTGCTCTCACATGTTACAAATATTTTTTGTTCATTTTTTTCTTTAATTGTATTAAAAGGTGTGTTTGGTATACTGAGTTTTTTTAGTGGTCAAATCTGTTGGTTTTTAGGTAGTGAATATGTGCATGTTGGCTTCCCATCATCCATATCCTGTCCTTAACAGCACTCCAATTCCTTCCTCCACGCCCACTGGGTATCCTCTAGAGGGACCTCAATTAGAAGCCTCCCCTCCCTTAGCCAGAGGGTGGATACGTGATAAAAATTAGGCCTTTAGTACATGCTCTCTTTGAAATTTAAAATTTTAGCTGGGGGACAAAGAAACTGAAAAAGGTTAGAGTTCCTCCAACTCCAGCTGAAGGGCCCTTTTTCCTGCTACAAAATCATTCTTATCATTTTGATTTCCTTGTCTCCAAAGCTCTTAGGATAACTACCATTTGCCAAGCCTGCCTATTTCCAAGCATCCACTCTGGGAGCTCCTGATATTAATCCGATGACTATCTTTTTCCTTAATGAATCAGTCCTTGTAAGCAATGCTGTGCCAACTTAACAAAGAACCCGACAAACCTCACCCAAGTTCATCTCTCACTCAAGTTCTGTGCTGCCAAGAAAGTTCTGCTCCTCTCTGAACTGGCGGAATTTTCATTCTAATACATACTTCCGTGGCTCTAGGGCCAAGGGAAATAGCAAGTTAAACCTCTCTGAAATTTTCTGCCCAGAATTGGCATAACATCCATCGCTTCTGCTTACTTTTCATTGATCGGAGCAAGTCCCATGACCAAGCCAGATGTTACAGAGGCAGAAAAGTATAAACCTTACCCAAGGAGAGAGTGTGAATATTTGGAAACAATATTAGCGTCGACTCTACTCACTTGATCGGAGAGGTTTCCTGTTGCTTAGAACCAAAGAACCTTTAATAATACAATTTTCCTTTCGGAGATCTACCTTCAATATGTCTAGAAAGGCCTTCCAAATACCAAAATTATAAAAATGTTTCTTGGAATTGTCCTCTAGTTTTTAAATCCAAATTTCCCAAATTGGTATTATACTTTGAAAATAAAAATAGTTCTACATAATTATGCCAAATGCTGCACTCTAATGCAGCTCGTGAATTCACAATGCACATTAACTTCATTTTTAGAGTTTTTGCAATTAAAAAAACAGCTTAATTTATTTTAATTTGGCACCTCCCAAACTTATGCATCCATCGAACTAGTTTTTCATATTAACCCTATTAACAGCTCACAAGTAAGAGTTCCTTTGAACACATTTAGGAATTGTTATTTTCTCTCTTATTTGGGATTTATGCTGTTATCCAGGACATAGAGTTCTATATCTGTAATCCAAAGAGTTAGTGAATTGTTCTAGCACCATACGTTAAATAGATTTTACTTTATCTAGTAATCCTGCAGATTTTGGTATCCTCGTGGGTCCTGGAACCAATCTCCCATGGATACCTAGGGACGACTATATTCTGTTTCAATGATCTTTCTTTTAGTTCTGATAAAACCATACTTGTTTTAATCACTATGGCTTTATTGTGTTCATTTATCTGTTACCCCAGGTCCTCTGCTACTCTTCAGTATTTTTCTTCCTTATTTCCATTCAGTTTTCCACAAAACCGCTAATGCAAGGGATTGTGACAGGCAAAAGAACACACAGATGAATAATATACAAGAATGTCTGCAGACTTGAGGCCTATATTCTAGCAGGATATGCAACCATTAAACAGTTAATTACACAAACTATTCATTAGAATGTTCATGCGTGCTATGAAATATGGGGCCATACAATGCAACAAGAGGGGATGTACTGAAGTCTGCCTTGAGATACATGATGTTGAACTGGTTCTTAGAGGACAAGGAAGACATAACCAGGGGAAGAGGAAGAGAAAGAGAGAGTCAAACAGAAGGAACAGTAAAGGCTTTGGGGTGCAAACATACTAGCCATTTGTAGACTAAGGCTACCGTGCCTGGAGCATGGCATGTGTCAGGCAAGGGAGCCAAGATGCAGCGGGCAAGGTCAGTGGGAGCTGTGCGATACAGGACCCTATGGACCACAGGAGGACGGAGCTTGTATTTGTACAACAATAAGAAGCTCTGGAAAGATTGGAAGCAGTGCAGTTACAAGATCAGATATCCCCTTCTTATTATTGCTTAAGAAAAAATAAAGAATGGAGGCTGCCATGGGCAATGGTTGAAAAGGGAGGCTACTTAGGAGGCAACCCAAAAAATGATAGTGGCCTGGATGGTAGGAGAGATGATGTGATGTGGAGAAACAGGGGAAATATTTAGGGGGGAAATCAATTGGATCTCATAATTTATGGGATATGCCCAGATAAGTTCAGAATCCAAAACCCATTGTGATTTGATTAAAATGGAGTTCAGTCTATGAGTGGATTTGTGGACAGTTGATGTTTTGTACCATATTTATCCTCTCACCAGGAACATGGTTTGCTCTTCCCGTTTACTCGCACCCTCTTTTACCCCCCTCGGCAATATTTGCTTGTCTCCTTCGTGTAAATCACATATACTTCTTGTGAGGCCAGCTTTTAGGAGCTGTGTTTTCTTGTTGCTGTTATGAATTAGAATCTTTTTTCCAAATGTATTTTTTATCTGATTGCCACTTTGGTACACAAGAAAGCTTCTGGCTTTGGTAATGATTTTGTGACTCACTACTTTATAATAGTATTCACCATTACATCTAATTATTTTTCAGTTGATTATCTTGGGGTTTCTGTAGGTTATGATTACTTAATTTCTCCTTTCCAATGGCTACACCTCTCTCTGCCAAACTCCTTCTCCAACTTACTGCATAGCCAAAAAGTTCTAGAGATGATAGCAAATATTTTTATTACTCCTGGCTTTAAGGGAAATACAAAGTACAGTACATTTTAAAGAACATTCCTTAGGATTCTGATACGTGGTTACACAAATAAGGGATTTCAGGGTCAAATAAGCTTGGAAAACACCATCTTGAGAAAAGTAAAACTGATTTCTTGATTGCATTTGATTCTCAGAAGTTTTTATATGTCAACGTTCATTTTGAATGTCAAAAAAAGAACCTGGTATAGAGCATTTCCCATATTTACATGAACATATATACCCCTTTCCTTTTCTCTTCTCTTCGGCTTCTTTTAGGCTTCATGGGACACAAACTTGGAAAATGCTGCCCAACTATTTCACCATTGTTTTTCTCTAGATCACCTTGGTTGTAGGCAAGGATTACTCGAAATAACTAGTTTTCCCAGTATCAGTCCCAAATTCCTGGGATGGGGACTCTATTGACCCCCAGCTAAGGCCAGGAATTCACTTCACCTCCAGGCCTGGGACAAGTCCTACACCCATGTCCCCTGGGGCCACTCCAAGATAAGAGACGATTCTCAATTCTCCACATTCTGTGAAGTCAGGCCACCCGGCAAATCATCTGTGTCCTCCCATCGTGGGAGGGTTACTCAAGAAAAATGCCCTGTGGATTTCCTGATGCATCCCGGGTTGGTGCCAAACCATTAGACTCACTTAAAAACTAAGGATTCAGTAATTTACCCTCCATTTTATCCAGTGATCTATGGCACTGGCATCATCTAACTACTTGATACATGTCTAGGGCTGCGTAAAGATTGCATAAGTGGGAATAATAAATATTAGTCTTTTTAGTGATGGCACAATTCCAGTGTGGTCCTTGCCCACACATGAGAGTTTCCCAAAATTCAACCTACTCTTTTAGAATTAAACAAACACACTCTATCGCCCTTCACTTAACATTGAGTTGTTTGGTTTTTTTTTAATCTCATATCAAAGCATTCCATTCACAGTACAAACTATAACACAAATCGAATGGATGTGTTAGAGGAAAAATACACCTCTGCTGCTGCCTGATGAGGAAACCTACAGGTGAGTTGTCTGGACTGGCACCGCGGTGCCTCAAAGATGCAAGCTTTCTGCACAAACACCTTAGCCATCTGCAGCAATGTTACAGCAGCGGCCGTCCTCTTGCCTAGCGATTCCCCCACGGTGCATGTTCCTGCAGTTGCACTCAGAGCTCAGATTGTTTCACGCCCAGAAAGCCCCAAAATATGAATGCATAGAAATACTATACGCACAACCAAAGACATCGCTTGAATAAAGATATTTTTATTGCCACTCATTAAATTGCTATGTTTGAAATGTCTCAAACAAATGCTTTGGAACAGCATTGTGCCAAACTCCCCACACAAACAGAAAGGCAACTCAGCTTAAAAAAAACAAAGGGCGGGGGCTTCCCTGGTGGCGCAGTGGTTGAGAGTCTGCCTGCCAATGCAGGGGACGCGGGTTCGAGCCCTGGTCTGGGAAGATCCCACATGCCGCGGAGCAACTGGGCCCGTGAGCCACAACTACTGAGCCTGCGCGTCTGGAGCCTGTGCTCCGCAACAAGAGAGCCCGCGATAGTGAGAGGTCCGCGCACCGTGATGAAGAGTGGCCCCCGCTTGCCGCAACTAGAGAAAGCCCTCGCATAGAAATGAAGACCCAGCACAGCCAAAAATATAAATAAATAAATAAATAAATTTAAAAACAAAAAAAACAAAAAACGAAGAGCTAACAGCCACCGTGCTGTGCTTGGAGCCACATGGGACTCTGGGCTGCCATGTGCTGCTTTCTTCCACCTGAATTCACCGGGAACATTCCCTCCTGAGGACCCCCTCTCCCATTCCCCCCCACCAATTTAGAACACATTACATGAAACTTGAATGCTCTTTATCCTTTACCCAAGGAAGGAGGACAACACAAATTGATTATGATCAAATAGAGAGAGCTGTTTATCTTTAATCCCTGAGCTACCAAGACTACCTTTTACCTGTTCCAAGAAAGACCCACTCAACTACCAGCCATAATCAGGATACAGTTCATTTTCAGGAGGATTATTTGCCCAGCCGAAGTGTAGCCCGTGGTGTGAATGCTCGGGGCTGCGTCCTCAGTAGAGACACTGCCTGGTTACAGCACAGCCCTGGCCCCTGGGGAAAAAAAAAAAAGGTGAGATGCGGAAAACACACTTTACCGAGGAAGAAAAGGAGATGTGAGGCTTCTTTCGCTTATCCAAGATCCCAAAACTCCTAAGAGATGGAAGAAAGACAGAGATTGAGGGTAACAGATGCCAAAGCCCAAACTGGGTCTGCCCCGCTGTTTGGACTCCTAAGGCCACCTACAGCAAGGTTTCCCTTTAGCCTAAGAAAATAGCATATTTCAATCACGAAACAGTCAGACATTTATTTCACTGAATGTTTAATTTGCAATATTTAGTACTGTTTAAAAGCAGAGTTTTGCTGAAAAAAAAAAAAAAACTTTGCTTTTTCCTTGACTTGAACAAAGAATCCGCGTCTCTTTCATGACGGCAGCATCTCCTAAGTGTCACTATGTGGACCATCACGGCAGCCCTGTAGGGTATTTTCCCATGTAATAGATGGAAGAACTATCTCAGGATAGCCACAACACCCATTCGAATGCCCTGTGGCTTGCCAATATCCGCTACAAATGGGCATCCTGTAAAGATGGTGCCCTCCCCTGCAGCTCGGGGGGGGCAGATTCCAAAGCATCGCAGATGCACAGCTGTACTAAGCCAGGCCCATCCACTGAACACCCTCGCAGAAGCACGCTGGGCATTTGCACCTACACGGTCACCATCTTGCCCCCCTGCCCCTTGGCCTCCTGTGAGTGCCTGGATCTTTCCTGCACTTCAAGGCAAGTTAGAAGCTGCTCATCTGTTGTGAAAGAGAACTCAGGGAGAGCGACTCCGAGCCAAGAAAACATACGGTCTCACTTCCTGAAAGAAAGAATGGAAGGAAAGGGTTCTAAAAGAGCTCTATTTTTAGAGGAAAAAGGTATTGAACAGAGTAGTGAGTTGGCTAAATTGTTTTCAACAATAATTTTAAAAGACAGGTGTGCAGACCAGGTTTGATGTTTCCTGAAACCAGATCACATTTTTAAAAAATACTTAAAAAGGAAATGAGGGTCAGTGTGTCATTCCTCTGACATTGGAAGTGATAAGGTTACCCATTCACCCCACAACCTCCTTGTCACCAGCGGCCTTGATCCCCAGCGGCACAACCAAGCAGGATGGAGGCCGGAGGTCTACGAGATGACTAACACCGCTCCCCCTGGGTAGAAAGAACCCTTTCCACTCTGACCTAGTTGGGAATTTAATCATCCACCCAAAGGAATGAGCTTTCCAACCCCTCCCATTACCAAAGCACAACATAAAAACACCACAGCCGTGGGCAAAAACCTGGAAAATACTCAGAACGAGAAAGCTACAGGACCACACAGGTAGAGAAGAGGTCGTTCCCCGGCCATCATTGGTGGCATGGGATTGATGAGAGAGTGGGAGAAGTAAAGCCCCTGGAGAGTGAGATTGTTGAGATTTGGTCGTTATGGTGAACCTGGGGCACAGACAGAGGATGAGTTTCTCCTGCGGCTGGTTTTGGGGACCGTGCCACTTGAAGCTCGCCTTCCAGAGCCAAAGGCAAAATTGAGAGAGGCCCATGGAGAAGCAAATCTGGTGAGAAACAAAGCAGGAGAAATACTGCCCAGATTCTAACAGAGCCTTCTCATACCCGAACGAGGCTCAGCATTCTCACCAATTCAAACTAAGAAGAGATTGGATTTTTTTTTTTTTTTTTTTTGCCAAAATCCGGATAAATCGTGGGACCAGGACTGGAGCACAGACCAGCTCATTTGTTGCATAAAGATGCCTTATTAACTACATAGAAACCACACAGAATGCTCATCCCATACGTGGGTTCACTCGCTCGTTGATTATTGTTGTTCTTGTCGCATTGCTGTTGTTTTTGAGGAAGATGGCGTCTTCCTTAGGACGGTTGACTGGTTGATTCTCTCCATCAAGGGTCCTGGGCCCCTGTGGGGAGACCATGTGGGTAGTTCTGCTGACGAGCAGCCCAAGCTGACTTCAGTCTCTATGTGCTACGCCTGACGTGGAGAAAGGGGAACTGTGCATTTAATAACGAGATGACATGTTTACTGCATTCTTAAAACACAGTCTCAGGTCATGCCTTTCTGCCTCGGCTGTCACCTCACAATGGCCTGAGGCCCTTCTCTATGACCATCACCTCCCAAGCAGAGTCCTCAGAGAGAGACCCATCTGGGGGCAGGGAGCCTAGCTTGTGCATCTCTGTAGCTTGTACCCTGTACCCTGCCTCTCTCACAGTTCCCAGAACAGCAGTTCCCACACCACCGGCGCTCAATAAATATGTATTGGGATCAATCTGCTGGAACATTCTTCATGCTAGCACCTTGACGATGCTAAACATCTAAGCCAGTCAACTTGAGAATAACAAAACTGTTTTTCTAAGGAGGAAGCATATTTCCAAATGACACGTGTGAGCTTTTTCTGACCACAAAAGTAATACATATTCATGGTAGAAATTTGGAAGATTCAGAAAAGCATAAATAAAAAGTAAAATAATTAATACTCCCATCATTTACAAAAGAACCACTGTGAACATACTTATTAGTCCAGGTTTCTTCCTATGTCTCTATTCACATATATTACAAAACTGGAATCATAGTTATTACTAGTTTTAATCTTTTTACCATAACTTATGGGCTCTATCATGCATGTCCTTAAGTATTCTTGAAGAACATGATTCCTAATGGTTGCAATGTGTTCTAACATATGGATGTCCCAGCATTCTGTAATTTAACCGATTTCCTTTGTTGGGTATTTTGGTTGATTTTAATTTTTCACTGTTATAAATAAAGCTTCAGTGAACATCCTAGCACATAAATCTTTGCACCCATTGTAATTATTTCCATGTGTGAAATTCCTAGAAGTGAAATGGCTCAAAGACTAAAAAGCAAGAGTATTGTGAAGATGAAAAATGATACGCAGACCGGAGTCTAACTTCATTCATTTAGGGAGATGAAGACCAGGTAACCACCTCTCAGCCTCAAAGCACAACCCTGACGTTTTTGGTTCATGGATCTGATACCTTCCACTCTATGAGAAGACTCTTCTTTTGAGAGTCGGTGCCACGTAATGAAAAGAGGCTTTGAAGCCAGACAAGCCTGTGTTCTAATCCTGACACCTTCACTTGTCAGCCACGTGACCTTGGCTAATGCCCTGAGCCCTGCTTTCTCCAAAAACATAGTGAAGATAAAAGAAGGAAGCATCCAAGAATGCTAGTTAACCATCCAATATTTGTTCTCCCCTCCTCCTTACCGTTGGAACCTTGTTTTTCATTTGGGGAAATACTATACCGAGTGAACTTATGACAAAGTCAGTCTCCCTTGGCAGCTAGATGTGGTTAGAGGTGGTCTTAGGTATTAGAACTTCATCGTAAGATGTAGGGGAAAATTGTGGGACTCCTGGGAAAACTTCTTTATTTCCTAGCTTTACTGAGATATAATTGTCATACAACATTATGTAAGTTAAAGGTGTACAACGTGTTGATGTGATACACATATATATTGCAAAAAGGTCACCTCAATAAGATTAGTTAACACACCCGTAACCTCATGTACTTACCTTTTTTTGTATGTGTGGTGAGAACATTTAAGATCTACCCTCTTAGAAACTTTCAAGTATAAGATTCAATATTATTAACTATAGTCAACATGCTGTATCCGTTTTTCCAGGACAAATTCATCTTCTAACTCAAGTTAGTACTTTCGACCAACATCCATTTCCCCCACCCCTGGAAACCACCAATCTGTTCTCTGTTTCTACGAATTTTTCTTGTTTAGATTCCACATATAAGTGATATCATGCCGTATTTGTCATCCTCTGTCTGACTTATTTCACTTAGCATAATGCCCTCAAGGTCCATCCGTGTTGTTGCAAATTAGCAGGATTTCCTTTTTATTAATGGCTAAATAATATTTCTGCATGTGTGTGTATAGCATTTGTATAATGTGCAAGATAAAAATATAATATAAATGTCATTTTCTTTATCCATTCATCCATGATGTACACAAGCTGTTTCCATGTCTTGGATGTTATGAATACTGCTGCAATGAACATGGGAGTACTGAGATCACTTTTTTCTTTCTTTCTTCTTTTATTAAGGTATAATTGACATACAATATTATATTAGTTTCAGGTATACAACATAGTGATTCAATATTCATATACACTGTGAAATGATCATGACAGTAAGTCTAGTTAACATCTGTCACCATATATAGTTATAGCATGTTTTTCTTGTGGTGAGAACTTATAAGACTTACTTTCTTAGCAACTTGCAAATATGCAATATAGGATCATTAACTATAGTTGCCATGATGAAAATTAGATTCCCAAGATTGGTTTATTTCATAACTGGAACTTTGCACATTTTTACTTCCTTCACCCATTTTGCCCACTCCCCACCACCAGATATCTCTTTGAGAAGATGATTTTATTTCCTTCAGATATATATCCAGAAGTGAGATTGTTGGATCATATGGTAGTTCTACTTTTAATATTTTAAGGAACCTCCATACTGTCTTCCATAGTGGCTGGACCAATTTACATTCGGGGAAGACTTCTTAAAAGCAGGAATAGTTGAGGAAAAACCCTTTCACATTCCCTCCTTCCTGATGCTTGGAACTCAGATGTGATGGCTGGAACTCCAGCAGTCATCTTGGGATCTTAATGAAGCCACTCTCTAAGAATGTTGGAAAAGAAAAGCAGGTGCCCAAGTCCCTTGTGATACCATGGAGCTGCCACATCTGCCCTGGACTGACTCATTCACACTCTTCTAACTGAGAGAAGAAACACTGTTTGGTTAAGCCAGCCTTGTTCCGAATTTTCTCTTATCAGCAGCCAAACCTAATTCTAGTTGATGAGAATACCTCTATTATGTAATCATTGTAAGGATAAAATAGAGTAATTTATTAACATTCCTGGCATACAGCAGGCTCTCAGTAAAGGTTCAGTCCTTTGCTGTTCTAACTGTATCCAGTTTTTATTCCAAGAACATGCTAACCTTCTGCTGACACTCTCCCCTTTTCCCCTTTTCCCTCCCAATATGAAACCACAAAAGGACCTTCTCCTCCAGCTTCCAGACTGCTTATCAGCAGTCTATCTGCTGATATAAATTTCTCTTTCTTTCACCATTTTCTGCTTCCCCCCTTGAAGACTAAGTTTCCACTGATTAACTGGGATTTCTGGACTCATATTCCTCTCTTAGGAATTCAGAACCATTTCTGATTATCCAACAATTAACACAGAAATTTACTTTATATTTCTCATCAAGACATAATCATTAATCACTCCAAATAGCTCCAAATAACTATCACACACTCAGACATATTTGTGCCTGAAGTTCTAATTTACAGCTTAAATTACCTTACAGATCAGATCTGGAAAATTCGTTGGTCAGAAGAAAGTCAGAAAACATTATTCTCAATTTGGAAACCAGAAGAATACCAAACTGCCCCATCTGAAGTACTGGAGATGCTCTACCTATCTATCTACTATGTTCTCTCAGTGGGCTGGGAATCTGAAACAATAACCAGGGCATGGCCAACTTCTTGAATGGTGGGAATGAAATTAATTTAAACAGTCAACAAAGTGATTTGACCAAATTTGAACAGTTGTTAAATTAAAAAGCAAAACCATTGTTTGAATTCAAAAATGCCTTCGATTTTGCTTGCAAATGTATACGAAATTAAAAAGGGGCTAACTTATGTTTACCATAGCATTAGTTTTAATATTGAAAAATTGGAAACAACTTGAATGTAGCAAGAGATTCATAAATTATGTTATAACCATAGACATAACCATCAGTTATAAAAGTATAACTGTATATAAAGTAGATAATAACAAGGGAAACTTTTGTAGTATTAGGAAAATGAAATACACAGATGGGGTAAACAACAAGGCCATTCTGTCCTTCTTAGTCACTGTTATCTGCTGATTTTTCAGATACTCCCACACACATTCAAAGAGCATTCTGGCACCTGTTTTACAACATTTCCCTCCAGCCTAGTTCTACTCAACCTTCCTGATGGCATGATTGTCCTGGTATAACATACATCCACTAACCTGGTCTACAGTTCTTCCCTTTCTGGAATTCCAATGATCCTCCATCCTTACGTTCAGGGCTTTGGTCCATTTTGAGTTAATTTTTGTATATGGTGTGAGATAGGGGTCGATCTTGATACTCTCAATGCTTGAAATTCTCTCTCCTCTTGGCCTTCAACGCTGGCTTCCCTCCAGTTTTCACCCAATCTCACATCACGTTCCTTTTGTTTCTATAAAATGTGTTGTTTTCTTTTCTACAGGTCTCCATTGTCATTATTGATTCAATTTTGACTGCCTTACTTGACTCTACATTTGAGAGCAGAAACTTCGTATTTGACTTTATTTCACCAAAACCTCTGACAAAGCCTGGAACTCTATGGGTATTAATCCATGTTTATGTAAAAAACAAAGATGGCATCAGGAAAAAGGCCTGAAAGTAAAATATAGAATGTGTGTACGTGTGTGTGTTTATGTGTGTATGTGTGTGTGTTTACGTATGTGTGTGCATACACACGGATATATAGATATAGATCTTGCCTTTTTTTCTTGTATTTTTTGTAGTAAAGATACATGGAAATAATAGGAAAACATCTGTATTTAAGGGGAAGAGGGAAAAGAGCTATCATTCTGACAAGAAAAATAAGTTACTGCGCTGATAACCTCACTAGATTGTGAGATCAAATGAAACCATGTAATTGAAAGTAAGTTTTATTCAAAGCACTTTACAAACACAAGATAAAGCTCTAAACAAACCTCAGATGTTGATGTCCTTGTCATCATCTCGTAAACTCTGAATTCCTTTAGGGAAGGACCATTTCATGTGTATCTCCAGCACCTCACACCATGCCTGGCATAGAGCATATTCAAATTCTTTTGCATATTCAACTAATATGTCCTGAGTAGCTACTACATGCCAGAGACTATAAGCATCTGCCATCGTGACCTACTGTGCAGTTGAAACAGAGAATAGTTTTATATTGAACAAAATTAAATCTGCTGGTGTTCTTGACATTCTGTCTTTTCAAAAATTCAATTATGATGCCCATGTAATATATTTCAAACAATTTTTAAGAAAGGTGAAGAAAAACTAAGGAAATATTAGCAAACCCAAAATCTCTTAGGCATTTATAGAGTACCTACTCTAGGTGAATTGCCCTAGAATCTGTGAGGAATAAACGCATGTCTGAGACCTGCCTCCTGCCCTAGGAAAGTGCAAAGGCTAGTGGAGAGAGGGGTAGGCAGACACAGACACAGATGACTCTAACCCAAGGCAGGTGTGAGGAATGCTGGAAGAGAGGCTTGAACAAAATGCCAAGATAGTTCAGGGTAGGGCAGGATTACAAAGAGAACATCATGTTATCTTAGGGAGGTTTCTGCTCATGCCTGCCTGTTGGGCAACTTAGACTGGGACAGCTTTACAAAGAGATTGGAGCATCTGCGTGGTAACCTCCCCACCCCACAATGATGGACAGATGGCGGCCCCAGGAGTCATCACCGAATGCTGGGCTCCTGTGAATGTGCAGGACAAGGCCTGAGTGTGGTGGGTTTTCCTTTTCTTCTGGAATATGGGAGATAAGCACCACAGGGCAGGAAGGGAAGCTGGGGACCATCTAGTCGAACCTCCCACTTGACGCCTCATTATTTGTTTGTTTTTTCTATCTCTGAGTCTATGTCCACACTCAAGGATGAGTGTCTTTCGACTCCACCTTCCAGGAGACCCTTGGATTTTTTAAGTTACCTACATTTAAAGGAAAAGTTGAAGAAATGAACATCCAAAAAATATATAACTCAAACAATCTGTTTTATCAAAGCAGATTGATCATAAATCAGAAGAATAGGTGCAGCCCAAATCACATACACGAGACAGGAACTTGGCAAGGACCCCATCTTGGCAAGCTGTCCTCCCAGGTCTATACACGGTCAATATGGTAATTCATTTCCTGAAATTGCTTAATTCTGGTGTCTGTAACCAAATGGTTATTTATCTTCATGTACAGAAGCACACGTCATTTCAGGTAAAACTGATATTTGGAAATCCAAGTTTACACTCAGGTGAATTGTTACTATACCATAGGACCAACTCCTTTACAGAGGGACATTTCTTAAACACTCTAAAATAGGACTTCATTGACAAAAAGTTAAAAATACTTTTTCACTCCCTTTCCTGGAACGCAGTACCTACATGGAGCTGGTATATCTCTACAAAAACCTTCCCACTGTGGTCAGCAGATAATGTTTGTGCTCAGGCAAGTTCCAAAAATCTAAGTGGTAAAAGTCTTCATGCGGCCAAGCCAGATTGCTGGAAGTCAACTGTAACTTCCTTTCAAATTATAGTAATTAATAACAGATTTGTTTCCTGTTATTGACCCAGGCTTAAATGCAGGCTTGAAAAATAGCCAAGTAAGTCAGAAAGAGAAAAATAAATACCGTATGCTAACACATATATATGGAATCTAAAAAAAAAAAAAAAATGGTTCTGAAGAACCTAGGGGCAGGACAGGAATAAAGATGCAGACATAGAGAATGGACTTGAGGATATGGGGAGGGGGAAGGGTAAGCTGGGACGAAGTGAGAGAGTGGCATGGACATATATACACTACCAAATGTAAAATAGAGAGCTAGTGGGAAGCAGCCGCATAGCACAGGGAGATCAGCTCGGTGCTTTGTGACCACCTAGAGGGGTGGGATAAGGAGGGTGTGAGGGAGGCGCAAGAGGGAGGGGTTATGGGGATATATGTATACATATAGCTGATTCACTTTGTTATAAAGCAGAAACTAACACACCATTGTAAAGCAATTATACTCCAATAAAGATGTTAAAAAAAAGAAAAGAAGAATAGCCAAAACAGATTTACATGATGCCCTAAAAGAAAGTTTTCCTCTATGGCACCAACATAAGCCTTACTCCAGATTTCTGGCAAAGTGCATCTCAGCCGCCTTGCTCCAGCAAAGTGGGCCTACGCACACTGCAAAATAAACTCGGAAAATGTTCAGCAATCTGCTGGCGGAGGTGCTTGCTAAGTGAGCAGCTCTCCCCTCCGTTAGCTGAAGTGTGATCATTTCTCTGTTCACCTCATTTGCATTATCTCGTGAAAAATGCACAACCTGGGACCATATTTGAAGCTATGAATTTATTAGACCTTGACAGTAAGGAGCCAGACCCGGTACAGATGTCTTCCCTGAACACATGTTCAATAACACAGGACAGCATACAAATTATATGAAGATGTGGATGACATGCTTTATCTATGTGTAAAAGTCCATGCATTTATTTAATAAACATTTAACAAACACTAAGAAGACTAGGTAAGAACCTTACCAAAGGTAGAAAGAAATAAACTCGAGGTAGAATGGCAGGCTGGACATGACACAGTCTAAGAGAAATCGATGGGCCCTCCGGAGAGAAGTTGATTCTATCTTGGGCCAGACGATGGCTGGACACTTCCTATATTTAATAGAAAATGTTGGGGAGATAATCTACCCAGCTGATTCTATAAACAGCGTGCCTTCCTTACGCAAATATGAAAGCTTTCAAATGACGGTCTGCTTAGCAGAGATACAAATCTGCTGTTGTTTTTGTTGTTGTTTTACTAAAATTGAAAGTCTCTTTGGAAGAACCCGGGTGATGAGTTACACTGAAGACTGTTTTTTCCCCAAAAAGAAACGGAGATCTTCTTTTACGGAGATGTATGACGTCAGACAGACGTCCTTACTCTCTGCCGAGTGCTCACCTTTCTGCTGTAAGTTCAGGGCTGCAGGTGCTCTGATGATATGTACCTTCCCCTCCTCTCTTTCGAGCAAGAAAATGACAGCTGGACCCAGCACAAGGCACTGCCATCTGTATGCATTAGAAGAAGCCAATTTAATTTTTAGGACTTTCCAAGCCTTCAAAGCTACAGGCAAAGAAGGGAGGAAACCAACGTAGACTTGCTTGGATTCCGGAAGTGATTTTTCTCTCTTATGTAAACTATTAAGATGATGGACACTATGGACATCACTATATTTACTTCATAACATCCTGTTTTGTAATTGTATTTGAATATATATTACAGCAAAAGGAATACTGAAAAGTAAGGTGAGATGCTGCTCTGTTAGTGTCGGAGCTGAAGAGACACACAGTCCGCAGCAGCCTGGGCTTCTGTGGGGGGCTTGTGAACGTCAGAATGGATCAGGGAATCAGGAGCCGTCACCAAATCCAACATGCTGGCAATGGGGGAAGCTGTTCTGTGCTCCCTACAGAAAGGCACAAGCAGAGTCAATGAAATTGGGCTTTAATTAGGACACGAGTCAATCAGGAGACTAAATTCCAAGGCTAATTCTAGCACTGTCCAAAACAAAAACCAAGAAAAAAAAAAAAAAAGCTCAATTAGATATTGTCTTCTGGTCCTGCTCTAAAACGGAAGCATCTGCCTAATTAGAAAAAGACATCATTCGTCCAAGACAAATGAGGAGACTCATCCGTGGAGGGTGCATGCAAAAGGATGTGAGGAGGGTAAGAATTTCTATAACTCCCAAGAACGTGTTTGCAGAATCACACAGGCTTTGATGAAAGTCTCATTGCATCCTGCTCGCAGGGCTGCGTGTGGAGGGAGTTATCCTTATCTTTAAATGAACAAATGCCAAGAATATCCCACCCAATAGCCTCTCTCTGCAGAGCAAGGAAATGTGTAATTTTGGGAACTGAATGCACATTTAGCTTCCCCTTTGTGTGTTGATTATATTTTTCAAATTCATTTTTATTGAATAGGTCCAGCTTAAAATGTAATTGGCTTCAGAGAAGATAAAAATAGGTCTCATAACAGTTGTACTGAATTTTTAAAATGCAAAATAGAAAAATAAAATGATGCAAGCACATTGATTCAAGTGCGCCAGTTCCAGCCCACATTCCATCCCACATTCCATCCCACACATGTGTGGTTCAATCCAGGCTGTACATCTTTCATTTTAAGGTGCCCAGAAAATGATAATACATGTGACTGTATTAAGCAACTTATCATTTGGCTTGGAGGGAGTAATTTTACCAACATTACAGTTCTGCATTTTATTTTTATTGAAATATAGTTGATTTACAATGTGTTAATCTCAGGTGTACAGCAAAGTAATTCGGTTATACATACATATATATAAATATATATATTCTTTTTTTACATTCTCTTCCATTATAAGTATTACAAGATATTGAGTATAGTTCCCTGTACTATACAGATGGTCCTTGTTAGTTATCTATATGCTTATCCTTAACTCCTAATTTATCTCCCTCCCCCCTTTAATATAAGGAAAACCAATGCATGTAGTTGCACATTTAGCAAGAGTTCCTCACCAGGGAACATCTATTAAGAATCCACCTGCAGGTACGGCTCTATTGAGTACTCAGCAGAGCTCACCTGTGTCTGAGGAAGCTTAAATGTCTTCCTACAAATCACACACCATGAAAGATCCTATTTTGTCCTCAACATTCAGTTTTCATGTGCAGACTAAATTTTTAATGAAATATTTTACTTTTCTCTACCAAAATATCATTCCCAGAAAATTCTTAAGAGGCAAAAAAGGCATATAGTCATTCAGATTCATTCATTTTTTTCCAGTTCAACTTACATTTTTATATTAAGATCATAAGGCTTTATATTAATAAAATGACTCTGAGTGCAGTAATGCCTCTAGTTACTTATGATGTGTTGCTTAAAGCTCTCGCGCTTCTTCCTTGTCAAAGAGTTTTTTTTCATCATTTGAGAGCAAGTCAGGGCAGTTGCTGTGAATCAAGGCCCCAACCCAGAGAAGGACCTCACAGGTGAAAGGCCGTGGGAATGACTCAGTCTGCCATATAAAGGAAAATGGTCAAAATGGTCCACCCAGGAATATTTCTCCTTACCCTTTTCCAACCTCCTTTATAGAATGCAGCCCACTCCCTCAAAGTACTTAGAAGGGAAACTATTC
Source organism: Balaenoptera borealis (assembly GCF_965194805.1). Classification (NCBI taxonomy): domain Eukaryota; kingdom Metazoa; phylum Chordata; class Mammalia; order Artiodactyla; family Balaenopteridae; genus Balaenoptera; species Balaenoptera borealis. The sequence goes on along the minus strand of NC_138866.1, from coordinate 167,532,155 downwards.
TCTCCCCAGTATTTCTGTGGAAGATTGTTATAAGAAATCACCTGCCCTTGTAGGAACTCATGGCAGAGAATTCAATGCTGATCGGATTCTCCAAAGAGGATGCCGAAAAATCGTTCATCCTTCTTTGCTCCTCATCTCCAAGTCTTTCTTGCTCTAAGTGCCTCTCTTTTCTTGACCTCTAATACACACCTCAAATACCTTCCTCAGCATAATCTAGAAAGCGACTCAACCATTCCATCCCTCCATCTTTACTTCTTCCAGAATATGCCTCAAGAGAATCCCTCACTTCTTTCATTCCAAGATTTTCACTTGCTCCTTTGACAAAAGTAGCATAACACCTGTGTCCTCTCCATTCTCTGTTTGGTGTAAAACGTTGCATATCCACGCCGAACTGGACAGTGTTTAGGTGTCAACGGAGCCAGTCACAGCTATGCTTCACCTGCAGCTAACTGCCCTGACCTCCGGGACTGCCCAGTAGCACGGCCCTCAGGCTGCTCTTTGGAAGTGGCCAGTGGCAGGACAAGCAGAGGCCTCCCACAAGCACCAACGCCCAGCTTTGTGTCACAAATAGCTCTGGCCAGCAGTGTCAGCGGTAAAGAGTTAACCAGACTGGTTTTGGGGATTCGGGCTGAACGTGCAGGGAATGGTCAGTAGGTATCACAGTAGAATGGAACAAAGGGAAAGAGACACATCATGATAGAAGACTGTGCAGGTCTTAAGAGAGCACCTGACCTATCTCTATTTCCATGGCTTCCATACTAGCCAACATCTATCTGGAGTGACTGTTGCTTAAAATAGAAAATGCCTAATTAAATATGTACTAACCCATCCATTTTCTCTCCACACTCTACCTCCTTCTCCCCTCCCCTCACATCCTGGAATCCCAGTGCTGTTGCTGATGGTTCTAGAACTTTCTCCCCACCCCTCTACCCTTCAGCAATGCATCCCCCCTCACCAACCACGGAGGTTGTTAGACACAGCTAAAGGGCACAGTCCTATCCCACCTCTTGAATGCACAAGAAGTGTCCTAAAGACACCTTAAGATGCACTGGCTAGCTGAGTGCATGTGAGACCAGCTGGGAAAGATATGTATGAAATAGAGAAGGGAAGCACTTTTTGGAGAAGGTATCTAGGATCCAGTGGGGACCAGAACAAGTAAACATGTAATAGCTTAACCAGTTCCAGAAGGCAGTTTAAGCAAATGAAGAAGACTGGGGGTCAGAACCGGTGATTAAAATATCGTTCAGAGTAGTCTGGAGTGATAATCCACGGACCATTTGGGAAATCTGATATGTGCCTGAATGAAGATGGCTTTCCATAATGACCCTTTTCATCTCTTGGAGTTTAACTGGCAGATTACTTTTTCCTGGAAATTTTATTTTTATGTTTATTTCTGGTTCCTGATATCTAATTAAGAGCAATGAAGTCAACCCATCTTAAATTGTGCTACGGAGTGTTTAGCCCTCTGCTAGTCTGCAATGTATTATCTGGGCCATCTTTACCGCACCAGTGACGGAAATGCAGCTTGCTTTGCTGTAATGTTGCAGTTAAGTCCATTCTGATAAAGGGGAGAGCCTGTCATGAGCTCAAAAATGGAATGAAATTTGTGGTAAAATAAATGTCCTTTTTATCTTTTTAAGCCAGACACTCTTTCCCCCGGACCTTTTAATTTGATTCCACTCTGAAAAACTATCCCATTTTCTTCACTTCACTGGATGGTATTTTTATTGAGAAGTTGATGTCGGCACTTGCATTTCTCAACCCAAATCTTTACGTCCATCCAATCCACTGACAGTGGTTGTCGGCATCTCTTCACGTGACCCACTGCCCCCCACTGATTGTCAACAAAATTCATTGCCAACAAAACTCATGGAGACCAGGGAGATCCCACAGATTAACATTTCATTCCTTATAGAATGCAAGTACTTGAACTGAAGGGAACCAATCACAGTGGATTTGGCCTTAAAATCCCCTTGAAGGAGAAAAACCTATCTATTGATATTTACTTTGTGGTAGAAAATATTCCTTTAAATCAATCAATCAAACGACAACAAAGAAACTTCTTGAAGATGCATGAACTAAATGAAAACATCACTGGCTCTACTCTAATTTTGTAATTATCTCTAATTTCTCTGGACAAAATTAATTTAAATTTGTGTGTGTGTGTGTGTGTGTGCACGCACACACACATATAAGTCTCAAAAAGCCCCTGCAGAAGAAAAGAGGGACTTGAAGAGCCACATGAAGCCAAACAATATTAGAAACAACAAAAACAATCGGAAATTACTGGACTAGAAAAGGTGCACAGATTTCTGTCCTTTGATTTTTCAACATTAAGTGCTACTCGACCTGCGTGATACCCGGTTCTGCTCTTTGCCTGCGTCTCACACAATCTCCTCCTGCTTAGCGGAGTACAGCTTCGATATGAAATAGAACAGAACAAGATGCAGATCATGCTGGCTCTGGGTCATGGCCGTAAGCCCAGGACTTCAGGTCAATGCCTGGCCAGGAGGGAGGGGTCTTGTCAGGCCCAGACATCGGGCCACAGCAGGCAGCCCTGCTGCCTCCCTGGCCACCCGACAACCCCTCTGAAATAGAGTTATCCTGGAGAGTGACAGATGACCAGCCCTGGAGGCGACAGCCCAGCGGTGCCTCCAAAGGACAGCTGAGCCTGCAGAGGGAAGGAAAGCCACAGCACCTAATCTGTGACCCGGAGAAGCTTCTCTAGGGAAAAAGGGCGGCCACATTTCAACTGGGTCAATAGTTGGTCTTTGTTTTCAAAGTCGCCCTCAGGCTACCATGGTTTTACTTCTCCTTACTCTTGGGCTGAGCTTTGGTGGAACAACAAACATGCCCATTTCCTACAAACTGGCTTCAAGTGGCAGACGGTTTCTGACCATCTCAGCTGACGTCAGCTGAATAACTATTTCTCTGATAAGAAATTTGTGCCTTCCCGCTGTAGACCAGGAGTCGTGTTCCCTTTAGAATGTAATCTCTTTTAAGGAGGACATTGTCTCTTCTTGGCTCCATCTATTTTGACATGATAGACAAATGTTAATAAATATTTAAAATGGATAACCAACAAGGACCTACCATATAACACAGGGAACTCTGCTGAATATTATGTAACAACCTAAATGGGAAAATAATTTGAAAAAGAATAGATACATGTAGATATATAACTGAATCACTTTGCTGTACACCTGAAACTAACCCAACACTGTTAATCAACTATACTCCAATATAAAATAAAAAGTTTAAAAAAAGAGTATGTTATCCTTCTCCACTCATGTTTTTGGGTCATGAAATGTTCTGACAGCTGATAGATTATAATGAAGATTTATAAAGAGAACAGAAGCTGGCCCTCAGGTGCAAGTAGCACATACAAAATTAGTTGATTTTATTAGCTACTTGCATCTAGAATCAACAGCTCTCCCGGTTGGTCCCTCCCCAGTTTGGCTCTTTGGCCGATGATTTACAAACACTCGCAGAATTGACATCCCCTTGTTAACATCTTGCCTTCGACACATAAGATGAGACAAGTGTCTAGTCTAATTCTCACTGCTCTAAGGCAATCCGTGCACTTATGTCTTTGCTAAAAATGTCTCCCAAAAGGACCATCTAAAGAATCTACCCCACCCCCCACTTAGACCCTATTAAATTAAAAAAAAAAACCAAATCTTTGCATCCAATGTTTACGAGAGTGTCTATGTTAATCACTGAGACATAAAACCATACATTAATCATCTATTACACACAACTGGGGAAAGGTCTACATGACACAAAGACAAATTGGTTAGTGTTACTTAGAAGAAAAAAAGTGATATGCTATCTAAGTATTTGGGACATAGAAAATACTTCACAAAATGTTGCTTTGTGTTATGATTTCTGTCCTAATTTTACCAGGTAAAGTTGATTTATTGAGTAAAGGACAAAGCAGCTCACTGCTTTCCTCCCCAACAATGGTACACCAGCCTAGAGACAATTATTTTCTGTTTTTCAAGTTTTGTGTATTTTGGCAAATGGATCACAGAAAAATGTTAATCATGCCATTTCACAGATATCTCATAAGTTTTCTATATCCAACGGAGATTGATGTGTTGTTTTATAACATATATTGAATAGCAAAATAATACTAATTTTGTCCTTCATGGTTTTAATAGATATACCTTTATTAAAAAAAAGCCTTGGGAATTTATCATATATTAAATTATTGAGAACTCGATTATCAGATTAATTACTTGTTTAGAAAATATTAAGGACCTACCACCTACTAGACACCAAAAAGTAAGAAGAAAAGAAGAAAAACTATGGTCTTTGTTCCACAAAATTCCCATACTACAAATGGCTAAGGACTAACCCTTCTCTTTTCCATTATCTGACTAGTTAATGCTGGGTCCTTTTAGGAAAGGAAATGTTGAGAAAGAAGTCACAGAAAACGGTCCCTGCCAGGAAGGCTATTGACCACCTACCTGTTAAATTGCATTGCTACCCTGAACTTTACCAAAAAAATAATAATAATAAAATAAAATTAAAAAGGAAGAGAAAAAAAATACCTTTGAAAGAAATAAGCCACTTCCAATATGTCAGACAAACATAATGCATTTTGTTCACACCTTTTCTTATAACAGGTTTCTTTCAAAGGTAAGGTATATTTTTACACTAGCAATTCTTTTTAAGATCAGTAAATGCTGAGTTAAAAAAAATCTGCAAAGTGCCTCATTCACATATGGACATTTTAGGAGGGATGGAGTTGGTTAGACTCAGAAGACATTCAGCATTTTCTAAATGCATACTAGTTCATCACTTTCCTCAGGAGGAAAGGTGAAAGCTGGCTTGCATTTTTCCCTTGCTGGAAACATCGGTGTATTCATTTTCTGAACATAAAATAATAATGATTTATAATAATAGCATCCTCTCCTAGTGTAGAATCTATTGGCTAGAATCATATTAGTAATGGAATTTAAGTTATTTTCACTTATTATTCATAGTAATACTCAGGTTCAGCTCTAGGCAAAATTGTTAAATAGGCAAAACTTATCTTTGGTGCCTTCCACTTTGGTAGAAATTTCCCCTAGTGGGGAAATCTAGACCCATACTGACTAAGGTGTTTATAGCAAATGCAGCAAAACATTCAGTATTACCTCCTCCAGGGATATTTGTGCACTAATAGGAATTTTTAACATTCCTGAAAAAGGTGAAGCTAAATTTGAGATTTCGGGCCCTCGTGGCCAGCCAAAGAAGGACTTTTTGGTCCAGAATTGCTCCAAGCAGCACCCTTAATGGTCTTCCATGCTTCTCTGTCAATGTCGAGGCTTACTCTTATAAAAACAGCAAAGCACTCCATTTTAAGCATAAATCTTGCTATTATTCATAAGTATATATTAGGCAAAGTATTTCAGTTTGACGTTACAGAATGGCACTTTGCAAAATGTTGCACAATCTGATTATACAAGCAGCATTCCTATTCTCCCTGCTTTTTCAAAATACAGAAGGCAAGACACTTAACACATCTTCTTTGTTTATCTAAAAGAAATTTCCCTGAACTGAGGAAGAGGAGAAACTCTGTAGACTGCAGGCAACCTCACTGGTCTCTTTATCTACATACATCTTATGGATGCGAAAGAACAACAGACTTTCCATTGACTTGATTGCCAACTCAACTCTCCATTTTTAGAGTCATTCCCAGAAAAAAAAAGAAAGTAGAATGAAATGAATTTTGGACTAAGAACCAAAGTTATAAGTTCAAATCATGGACCTCCTGCTATGAGATCTTGAACAAATCACATCTCCTTGGGCTAGGATCTAAAATTCTCATCCAGATGGAGAACTAGATTTTAAAAATCCCTGCCAGCACCAAAAGCATCTTGAATTTAAGAACACAATATTAGACAAACATGAATAACAGTCCAGTTGAAACCCCAACTTGGAGTGACAAAGTATGGCTTTAAATATTTGAACTATTCGGAATAACGAATGGAATCCTTATTTCCTCTTTCCCATGTTCTCACTCACACCTCTTACAGCCTTCCAATTATGATTCATTCAGAAGGAAAAAAAACCCTTCCTCCTGATTTAGTGAAAAGCTCATTTTAAATGTAATGAGGGTCAAAGTTTCCTTTTCTGTATCGGGTGAAATTACATAACTGACTCCAGAAATAGGATTACAGAATGGGTAAGATAATAGCATTTTCAATAGTTAATGAGTATGGTTGTCTTGGTGGATGCGGTGAACATTTCATGCAGATCTGTATTTATTCTGTGGTCAAATATAGGTCCAAATGAGACAGATAGCATTTGAATTGTACATCATAGTGGAGGGAAAGCCCTGCCAATTCCCCTGCTCGTTTCCACGAATTGCTTAATAACACTTAAGTGGCTTTTGAGAAATTGGATTTTCCCCACTTTTCCTCAGGCAGGAACCAGAAACAGGAAAAGCTCTAAATACAGTTAACAGGACCCTTTCCTCCAGACTATTTCCTGAAGCTGAATACAGATCATAGCCCAGATTGGTTCCTTTATTCTCATTTAACATCATCTTCAGAGGAACGCTTTTTAATAATAAACTACTCTTTGAGTCTCTGACTTAAGTAGTGACTATTGATTGGCTGGTTAGAACTTCCATGCTTGATGAATTGTTCTCTGGAGGTGATGAAATGAGGAAATCAATGCTCTTATTTGCGTTTATAGTCGGTCTACAGAGTGAATTGGATTTCCAAACACCAGAGACAAAAGGATATCTTAGAATGCCATTACTTAAGGAATACAATTTTAAAAGGGCTAACCACATCTAGGCAAATGTTACTCAAAATATTCCTAAATGTTCTGAAATGAGTGATTAATGTGGAGAGAGTCCATCCTCAACAACTTTCTATAAAACAGAAATTGTCATATGCGTCTCTGTTCCCTTGCTGTTTAATTTGTGCAAAACGAGGTCATCTGATGACTCAGAGCATGGCTTGGAGTCACAGGGAACCCGGTTGGTCCTGGCTGTGGGACCTTGAGCATGAAGCTTAGCTCATCTAAGCCTTAGTGCCTTTTCTATCAAATGGAATCATAATAGTCCTTCCTCCGAGGACTGTTAGGAGGATTAAATAACGTGACATGATGTCTGGCTATGGTAGGCAACATCATAAATGGTAGCTGTCATAGTATTATTATTTTATTATTATCAGTACTACATAGTAAGTAGATACTCAATAACTGTTGATGGAGGGAGCTTTCGAAACAAGTTTTCAGAGGTCTTCACTCCCTGGTCTGCCCCTGATGCCTCTCCCACGGTCCGTCCTCATGCCCACTGACTTCCGGTATGTGTTTAGAACTTGGTAGTCCAAACCAAGACCCCTGTCTCTTCCTTTTGGACCTTTGGGTGTTCGTAAACCCTACACACTCCTCCACCCAGGTTCAACCTGCAGAGCCCTTCTCCATACTCATCCCATAAAACTAACCCTTCTCAGCTGGGCTCATATCTGTAGTCCTTAACCATGGACCCCTGGATTTAAACCCCACTTTGATGTGAACTCCTTTTGTGCTTAAATCTGGGTCGTGCTCAACCTTTTCCCCTGCAGGGTAGGAAAAGGCTGGATTTCTCCAAGAATCTAGAGATGTCACAGGGAGAAAGGGAAATGGGTGCTGGAAAGAAAAACAATAAGTATCCACCAGATTATTTATCCAGACCCAGCTCACACAAGAAAGAGAAATTGTAACAATGTATGGTGTTAGATATTAACCAGACTTAGTGTGATCATTTTGCAGTAGGTACAAATAGCGAATCATTACATTGTACACCTGAAACTAATATCAGTATAATTGACATATATGTCAGTAAAAATGACCCAGCTCAAATTTTACTTCTTTAATGTAAGTTCAATTCATCTCCATTGACAATCATTTATCTCTTGTCTGAACTCCAGTTACATGTTTTGTTTTTTTTTTTTTTGGCCACATTGCACAGCTTGTGGGATCTTGGTTCCCAGACTAGGGATTGAAACTGCACCCTCAGCAGTGAAAGCACGGAGTCCTAACCACTGGACCGCCAGGGAATTCCCTGTGCCTACCTTTCTGATAACGGTTGACACATTGTGCCTGTCGAGTGTCATTTCTACAAACTCCAAAGCCAGAGTCTACATTACACGATTCTTTGTATTTGCCACCTGGTGTGCCACGATAAATAGTGTTTTATAAATGTTTATCAAAGGAATAAAGTAATAAACTTCCTAGTGGAAGTATTACAATCAATACTAATTTTCATTATAATAACTGGTTATTCCACCCTCTTTCCTATCATTTTTACCAGTTATTCAATTTTTCTATCAGCTACTTTCTCTAGAGAAAGAATAACCTTAAATAATCACTTGCAAAACTTGAATGGTTAGGCTAAAGCACAGGTGAGATTTAGAATATTCTCATCTAAGGGTATATATCAAGCTAGAGCTTGTTTTCTTTCTCTTTTTCTCATTGTCTTCCCCAAAGGAAGATGCAGTAATTTAAATGTGTGTATTACTAAGTAAAGGACTGTGGCTATAAGTCTACAAATAACCGCAACTGCAACTCTAAAAAATTCTCCAGGTCATCTCATCTTAGTGGAAACGAAAAGAGAAAGTACCTGTATAATACTTCTAGTAGACAAAATGGCTTCCTGGGAACAAAATCTCTCCCACACTCAAAGTCTACTAACTGTAGGGCAGACCAGGGAGACAAGTGGCCACAGATGGAGGGAAGGAAAGACGAGGGGAGCGCCAAGGACTGAGGCTAGATGTGTTGTCCCATAAACGAGCTACTGTTCTTCCTCTATCATGAACAGACAGTATGTCCCAGATGGTTGGGACAGTGAGAACTAATACGGCAGAGATCGCAGGATGTGTGGAGGAGACGAGACCAAAGGAAACAAGTTTGTGTAACTAAAGGTTATCTTCCTTAATAATCATTACAATTAAAGGTATAAAACGTGACAAATTTAACTACAAAATGTCCAAAAGATTTAGGAAGTCATTGGTCTATCTCCCTACCCAATGCTGAAATAGTCAACAAACCTTGATTTTTCCCTTTAAAATAAACATCAACTGGATCTTTTAAAGGTCTTGAGGTAAACATTTAATCATGAGGGTGTGTTTTCCATTCCGTCTTGCCTTACAATCATTTGAGCAGAGTAGCAGCACTCGAAAAGTGTGTTTGAATGGATGCACTTGACAATTAACACACTCGAACGTGTTTCCTAAGTTGCACTGCAAATCATTACAAACATTTTGAATGACTTTTCTCCACAACTGAAAACTCTGTACGTTGTATTTTACAGGTCCTTCCCTCACTCTACTAGCCTGGGAACTTGCTGTAAACAGTGTGAGAAATAAATAGACAAATCAAAGTTTGTCTAGGAAAGTTACTGTTTCAGTATCATCACAGCAACACCTGTTAACATAGGTTACTTCTAGATCCAGGTCCTCCAGGTCTCTGGAATGATATTTTTTATTCTTTATATTGCTGGGAGTACAAGATACCATTCTATTAATATTCTCTATTATGTATTTCAGTATCATAAATGTTATCAGCTTAATTGACTACATAAATTCCAGGGAGGAGAAGAGAGAATGAGAATTTTATGGGAAGTTTTGTGTTGTTATTCTTTTTAAATTATTTACAAGGCTAGTAAAATATATGCCCAATGTTTTGATTTCAATCAGAAACAGACGTTTCCTCTCATCACTGCTTGTCAGTATATCTTAGTGCAGTCAGCTTTACAGAATTTCATCCCATCTAAAATTATCTTATCTTACAAGTAAAAGTGACAGCTCTGAGTGAAATAAAGACATTTTCTTGAGTAGAAGTAGTAATTATTTCCATTTTTCATTAAAGTAATCCATTCAGTAGTAAAGATTAGAGAAAATTTAAATTATGAAATAAAATTGCCACTAAAGCAGAAATGAGCTAATAGAAGAAAGTACATAAACAAGATGAATATGAATACTTCTGAAAATTAAAAGAAGCAAGTAATGGATAAACATTAATAGCAAATACTTTGCATTTCCAAAATACCTTATATCTAATAAGCTAAGACTTGAAGGCAAATGAACAAATAATTATAATGCAAAGGAAGAAAGGCAAAAGAAGACAGGATTCTCTTTAACCTTTAGCAAAAAGAAATAAAAACCAAAAGAGAAACAAAGATTCAAGGCATTTCTTTCTGCCTCACTCTTCACCTTTTAACGTTCTTCTGAGAAATGAATTTTCTTTGAAAATATTTTTCTCTCTGTGCGTTTCCTATACTCCACGAGTTCCCTTGGATCATAGAGAGAGATAGGCCTGGTGTGTTGGGACCAAGATGGTAATGTGTGTGTATTTTGGAAGGAATACACTCATTTCTTGCCCTGCTTCATTTTTCCTCTTTCTATGGTGTTTCTGAGTAGAGGGCAAAGAAAGACAGAATGGGAAGGTGGGAACTAAAAATCCCTCCAATCCAGCTCCAAGGCCTCGGGAAACTTCATGCAAGTAACTTAAACCCACGCGAAGCTCATCAGAAAACAGACAGGAGGTCTGGAAACTAGAGCGTCTGCTGGTTATGCCAGGTGGTAGCTCTGATACCTCAGTCTTTGTGTGGCATTTTCTCCGCCAAGACATGCCTTTACTACTACAGTAAACTGTGGCTGTGCTTTTCCCCACAAACTAGAAATTCTGGAAAAATCTTAATCCCAGCTTAATTTAAAAACAAAAACAAAACCAAACCAGGAATCTGTTGTTGTTTTTTTTAATTTGAAAATTCTCATCAAGATTATAGAAGTTTTATCCATTCTTCTGGGTATATTCAAGGGAAAGAAAAATAAGTTAAAGAAAACAGTTCTCGGAACAAAAGGCAAAGCTGTTTTTGAGCAAATGATAACATATTACACCCACCCCATGCCCATCACAAAGCACATGCACTGTCAAAGCACATGCACACACAAAGCCACATGCAAAGTCTGGCTTTGCTCCCCTCTCCCGCCTCCCCCAACAGTGACAGAGATGCTACTCAGAGGCCCCATGACAAGCACTGTGTCAGACATAAGAGTCAGATTTCTCACATCCAAGCTTGGGAAAGTCACCTAACTTCTCTAGGCTTAAATTCCCTCATCTGTAAAATGGAAATTAAATGAGATAATGTGGCCTGGCACTCAGTCAGTGCTCAGCAACTATTCTAAATTATTTTTTAATTCTAGCCAGTGATCCTTAAGATAAATGGAAGGAAAGGGGTGCCTATTTATAATAAAGAGCCAAGTCTGTTTTAGAAACAATTTTTAGATCACAACACATTTAAATGAGCAGTTGATATCCCTGAGCTCAAAAGGAAACTACATGTAATCATTCTACTGCAGAATCAGGTAGAAGGAGACATGAGGATAGGGATAGGTCAGAACTTGAACTCATTATGAATTTTCCCTAGATTCTCAAAAACCTGTAAGCCTTCTGCACAGCAAAAGAAACAAGCAACAAATGAAAAGGCAACCTGTGGAATGGGAAAAAATATTTGCAAATCATATATCTGATAAGGGGTGAATATTCAAAATATGTAAAGAACTCATACAACTCAATAGCAAACAAACAATCCAACTAGACTATGGGCAGTAAATATTTTTCTAAAGAATACACACAAATGGCCAACAGGTACATGAACACATGCTCAACATCACTAATCATCAGAGAAATGCAAATCAAAACCACAGTGAGATATCAGCTCACAGCTGTTAGAATGTCTGTCGTCAAAAAGACAAGAGATAATAAGTGTTGACGAGGGTGTGGAGTAAAGGGAACCCTTGTGCACTGTTGGTGGGAATGTAAATTGGTGCAGCCATTATGGAAAAGAGTTTGGGGATTCCTCAAAAAATTAAAAATAGAACTGCCATATGATGCAGCAATCCCACCTCTGGGTACATATCCAAAGAAAATGAAAACAGGATGTCAAAGAGATACCTGCATTCCCATGTCATTGCAGCATTATTCACAATAGCCAAAATATGGAAACAACCTAAGTGTCTATCAATGGATGAATTTTTATTTTTATACAATGTCATATTAATCAGTCATTAAAAAGAAGGAAATCTTGTCATTTGGGACAACATAGGTAGACCTTGAGGGCATTATGTTAAATGAAAGAAATCAGACAGAGAAAGACAAATACTGTATGATATCACTTATATGTGGAATCTAAAAAAGCCAAATTCATAGAAACAGAGAGTAGAATGGTGGTTACCAGGGGCTGGGGAGGGGAGGGAGAGGAATAAGGAGATGTTAGTCAAAGGTACAAACTTCCAGTCATAAGATGAGTAAGTTCTGGGGCTCTAATGTAGAGCGTGGTGATGATAGTTAAAATAGGGTATTATATACTTGAAAGATGCTAAGACAGTAGATCTTAAATGTTCTCACCACAAAAAGGAAACGGTAATTATGTGATGTGACGTGGGTGTTAGCTAAGCTATGGTGGTAACAATTTTGTAATATAAAAGTGTATCAAATCAACTTATTGTACACCTTAAACTTACACAGTGTTATATGTCAATAAAGGTAGGGGAAAAAAAACCTATGTGTCAATCCCTCAGATTCCTCCAATGCCTACAGAAAACTGCATTTAGAAGCAACATTATCTCTTTTAGATGCAGAAGGTACCATAAGAGCTACTCCACTGAGAAAAGCGTGAGGATTGCATGCATTCAACTCCTCTCTCACACATCTATGCAACCTTGGGCAGGTCACTTAATCTTTTTAAACAAGCGTCTGCTTTCACCGTCTGTAAAATTGTGATTTTAGCTGGATCTACTTAGTTGGTGGTTTCTGAGAGTCATGTAAGTGCTAATGCTTTGCAAGTGGTGGGCTTAAAATAAAGATTGGCTGTTATTTATTAATATTATTCTCTCCTAAATTACAAAAGTTAGCTAGACTGAGAAAATATGTCCATAATGAGGTCAGTTTAGGATGCCGCACTTGGCCTCAGCCTACCCATCCCCAGGGCGACCACAGCAGCCCTATGGTCCACACAGCACTATTCTCAAATGAGAGAAATTAATTGCCTTCTCTGAAATCTGAACAAGGAGTGAGCTCCTGGCTTTAGGTTATAAAACCAACTCTCAGCCCATCCATTTCAGTCCCGCCCTGACCCCTCCCTCGGATCCTTTCCCTTTCTTGCTGAAGTCCACCGGCCGGGAAAATATAGAGCCACCATTACTTCAAAGTGATTGGGGAAGAGCTGCAGCTGGCAGCCATGTTATCTTTTAGCAGGTGACCCGAGTCCAGAGGCGAACATCATTTCAAACTAGCCAGGAGAGGGAGAATGAGAGAACTATAATGTTAGTCAGGTAGCCGTTTCTACCTTATCAGCCCCAGCAGACGCAAGCATGCACTGACAAATACTATACCAGAGGGTAGGATAAAAGTGGAATTAGAAAATAGCTACCTTCAGGACATTCTGGGCTTCCAAATTCGATATGCAATTGTAATATAGATAACATGGAAAAACAGAGAATAAATACAGCTTTTAATTCAAACATGACCTTCAAAGAGCTTTTCCCTTAGAAACACAAATGAAAGGCCCCAAACCTTTGAAAGAGCAGATCCAAACAATAAGCATCCCCCCGGCCCCCTACCGGAGCGCAGGGCACATCCCAGACGGCTCTTCCCCATAATGGGCTTGTAGCGGTGCTTTTATCACATATTATCACACATTCTAAAGTTCTTTATCACATTGGAAAGATATGCTTCCTCTACCACGTTTTATCTCATTCCAAAGGTATCTTACCAATATTCACTGAGCGAGCGTATTTCTAAATGACAGCACAGAACAGTGTATGATAAACGGGAACATTGCTGCCACTCTGATCGGTGGGAGAGATAAAGAGAAAGTGGCCAGCCAGAAAAATCAGCTGGGTTCGGCTGAAGCGTCAGGATCATCTGTAATGTGGCAGGAATGATGCATCACTGAGCCCGGGGACTCCCAAAGATGGAGGGGACCAAGAAATGCAAGGTGGCAGTGGCCCGAGTTTCCTGCAGAAGTGGCTTCTAACTTCAGCCAAGTGGGAGCCACTTACTGTCCTTGAGAGGCGAGGGAGGCTCTGCATTAAACTGTCCTCTCCTTAAGCCATATTTTACGGGCACCAGAGCTAGAGCATTTTAATCGAGCTGAACTACGTGCGCGACCCTCTTAAGGATCAGGGGGGCCCTTCCCACCATGACATTGAAACAGAGACTGTCTCTTCTCCTTAGCAGTTTGTAAATCACACGGGAAATCCTGAAAGGACAGAGTCCCCTCCCATGACCCTGATGTCTCCATCGCTCCCTTTGCCCTGGCCCATCCCTTCGGTTTCCATTCTGAAATGGATCATTTGTATCTTGTGTAGAATGCTTTCCACGGGACAGGAAGGGTAAACATGCAGCTCGCTCTCTCAAACAAGCATTCAAACATGCAACTGCTTTACTCATTTCCAAGAGTACTGCAAAATAGGCTTTGTAAACAAAATTGTATGAATGGTCTGGTTAAGAAAGATGGTTACACAGAGGAATTAAATTCCACCAAATATAACAAGACACACATTCTCATTTCTGATGTTAAGACCCAGAAGCATTCTCCAATGAATCAAATAAAAAGGCATAAACTCGATCTGTAAGAAGTAAGAGGAATTTGATCCTAATAATGAATATATTATTTGATCCACAGGTAGATGAAGTGATACCATTCAGAAAACTTCCTAATCTTATCAGTCAAGCCCCTGGACACCAGGTGCAAAACCAGCCCGAAAGCTGTCATGTTACAGATGACCTAGGAGGCAGGTCAGTGACCCCAACAGACACCAGGAGCCCTTTTTCTGGACTGCAGAGTTGTAATTCACAAGCAATTGAGTGAAAATGACTTCCTCTCTGGGGCAGTTGAGCTGGCATAACAAAGTCACGAATGCTGTGACTGGGTTAGCTGAGTTGTTTTGAAAACAATGTTAATGGTGGCAGGGTGGCAGGGTCAAACCCCATATGGGCTCATTGTCTTTGGAGAGGGAGAAATGGTAAACATGGCCAGGTTGGCTTCAGGAGCGAATGTGTCAGGTGACATGGGGACCCAGCACCAAGGGTTCAACCAAAACCCATCAGTACTTCTGGAAAAGCAGTCCAAAGGGCAACCTCTCCACCTAATTATGCCCAATATGTATGACCCCTGAAAGGAAGACACAAGGTTATGATAGCACCTCGTCAACCAAGAATCCAGAAGGAGAGGATGATGATCTGATTTCACTGTATGTTGTCAAGGGGCTCAGAGGAAAGAAAGTTGGGAAATCAGGGCCAGAAGTATGAGGGCTTTAGGAAGAGAGAGTGGTCTCCCCCAAATAAAATCTGATGGAACAATCACAAATAACCGCAAAAGGGAGAACAAGAAGAATGATCTTAAAAGGCACAAGGAGCTCCAGAGAAAGGAGACTCTCTCATGGCTACCCCAACAGTCAGTAAAACTCTCACCTCGGGGCAGGGGGGGGCCTCCCCAACCCCCAAACCTAACACAGCCTAACTGCTCTATCGTCGAACTGCACCACCACTTTGCAGGATAAAACAGTCTTAAGAGACATGGCTCTTTCCTTTTTGGTCTGCATTCTAAGTATAAGGCACAACTACTGTTCAACATATAAGTGGAATTTGTGAATAAACACTAAATTCTAAATTAACTTACCTTTTTCCCAGTTTCATTTTTGCACCATTACTAATTAAAGGTTAACTACTACCTCTAAGTAGGAATTTGGTGAGTCAGCGGCTGTAAAACAAATTATTTCAACAGCAGCAGCATCAAAGAGCGGACAGAAAAGCATCACCACTAGTTCAGAATTCAACCCTTTTCTATAAATATGTTCAGATCCTGCCTTCCTGCCAGGCTGCTGTATACGTCAAACACAGTCCTCGACTCCGTTTAAAAAATGAGAAGATGGAAAGGGACCATCTTTTTTTTAATGATTGGCTGGCTGACCAATCATTTAAAAAGTTAGGTTGGATCCTGAATGCTAAGCATTTCTCCAATAAACACTCACCCGCAGAAGGCCATTCTTAAAAATGAAAGCCCAACTAACCAGTGGAGAGGTTAGAAAACAAGCAGGGGCTCTAAGGGCTCAGGATCGAGATTTGACAGCCAAGCATGAGAAATCTGTTAATTACGTCTATGAGAAAGTCAGTAATTCAAAGCTCAGTTTCTCTCAAGGATCACCCCTATCTTCAGCCCTACCAATAAACTCCCTGATGTTTTTCATAGCTTCTGTGATCAAGGTGTATGACTGTTGCAAACAACACAATTACTTCTCTCAATCCTGGGCCATTTAATGGTACCACCATCAAGCTAGAGGAACACCACTGCCAAATTCCACAGACCTTTAGGACGAAGTCCCAGAGAGAATCACCAACAGAAAAGTCGAGACATGTACACCTCTATCTTTTTAATATTATTATTGAAGTATAGTTGATTTACAGTATTGTGTTAATTTCAGGTGTACAGCAAAGGGATTCAGTTATATATATATTTTTCAGATTATTTTCCATTATAGGTTACTGTAAGATATTGAATATAATTCCCTGTGCTCTACAGTAAATCCTGTTGCTTATCTATTCTATGGATAGCAGCTTGTATCTGTTAACCCCATTCTCCTAATTTGCCCTTTCCTTTTTTGGAAACCCTAAGTTTGTTTCCTGTGTCTGCAACAGACACGTGTGCTTATAAATGGAATCTATGATTTGATGAATATTCTTCAAATTGTTTTCCTTGAGAACATATTTCTAGCTCTGACTGATGAGGAGAAAGTAGAAAAGGTCAACAGCTAAAGAGATAATGCTGACACGTCAGAGCATTCAAATAATCAACTTTCCAAAAAAAACCCTGGGTTTAATAAGGAAAATGAGAAATGTAGTTAAGCTCTCTCTGTTCTATTATAAACAGAAGAATGATTTACTCTCTCAGCATCCTAATGACTGCCGTTCACATACCTTGACAGAGTGAAGCTTTGCACAAAGGACTCAGCCTGGGGAACCCCACTGTTCACATTGAACCATTTTTTCATCAAGCCCTTCCTCCAACTCATGGTGTCACATCTGAATTCTCCCTCAGCATGACTCCAGTCCCTTCTGGGAACATGGGATTGTTGATTTGATGTTCAGGGAAAACAGACAAGGAGCAGAAGTGTTGATTCTGGGGCTGACACGCTATACGGTGAAGTCTCATACTTGCAAGCCTTTTCCTGACCAGCCCAGCCTGAAGTCCCTGCGCTCTTCCTTTCTCTCCACCAGCTCTTATCTCAAACATTCACTAGGTACTTGCCCTAACTGGTAGGGTTAGTTGTCTGTTTATGTAAACTTATCATGCTGTCAGAGTAGAAGGTAAACTAATAGACACAGGAGCCATTCAAATGAGATAGCGTGATTACTGTCATATATTTCTGTAACTCCCCGCAACTTCACTTAACACAATAGCTTGTATAGTAAATAATCAATAAATCTGTTGGTTAAACATATGTATGTAAGATATTTTGTTGGAGAGCCAAACCTTCACTACTCAACTACAGAGTCAGGCATTTATATTAGATGATCTTTAAATTTATTTTGAGCTTTAATGGTCTATGATTCTTATTCATTAATTTGCAATCAAATGTTATACTAAGGTTTATCTTTGCATGGTATAAGAAAAAAAATTGCTGAAAAACTTAATAAAGTCTGACAAACAAGACTCATGGAAAATGATTGAGCAAAAGCTTTCTTTTCTCTCTTTCCTTTTTCACACTTCAAGTACATCTATTTGATTCAAATTGATTAGTTAATTATAAATCCTTATTCATTTTGATAACTCTGTTTCCTTTGGTTGCACTAAAGCAGATTATATTTTTAAAAAATATAGTCTGTGATTCCATGCCTGAATCACTGAAGTGGATTTCACTCCACCTAATTAGGGATAAAGTCAGGATTCAGTTACTGATTTATTTCCCCAAGACCCACAACCTTTTGAAAATCTTACAAGGTAGAAAATATCCAAATGATTCTATTGAATTGGCTATTCAAGTCACCAGCTATCCTTTCTCTTTACCCACATCTGATAGCTCATTCATAACCAATTCAATAAATATTTACTAAGAGGCTATTATATTTCAGGCAATGTACTCCACACTAGAGTCAAGAAAAACTTATAAACTAGGTTACGATTCAGGAGAGGTAGGCAGAATTATACAAGCAGCCATGACTCAGCAGTCACATGATAGAGAAGAGCAGCCGACTCTCCTGGTCTCAGGAATATTTCCCTAAGGAAGAGTATCTTCCCGAAGGAAAAGATACCAGCTGAAATCTGAAGAATTGGCAGAATCTAGCAAGATGTGATAGTTTTGTCAAGGGATACTCTCTAGTCAGAAGGAACTGGTCATATAAAAGAGAGGAGGTAAGAAAGAACATGTTGTTAGGGAACAATTTTAAGCTGGACTGGAGTCCAAGGGTGTAGAGTGGGGAGAGGTGGAAGGAAAGGAAGGAAGGGAAGAAAGAAAGAACAAACGAACGAAAGAAAGAAAGGAGGGAGGGAAGAAAGAAAGAAAGAAAGAAAGAAAGAAGAAAGAAGGAAGGAAGGAAGGAAGGAAAGAGAGAGAGAGAGAAAGGAAGGAAGGAAGGAAGGGAGGAAGGAGGGAGGGAGGGAGAAAAGAAAGTGGAACCAGAGAAATGAGCATGAGCAGTGGTAAGATCAGGCCAGGATCTTGTGAGCCATATTAAGAAGTTAGGACTTTATCTTCTGGGTAATGGGAAAACCCACTGACGTGTCCTAAGAGACAGGAATAAAATGATCAAATGGTATGAAGCTGTAGTGTAGAGATAGTGAAGACTTGCCCAAGGAGAGCAGTTAGGAGCATGAGAAGGTGGTGTGACCTGGGCAAGGGCAGTTCCTATGGAGATACAGAGAAGTGGTCAGCCTTTCCAGACACTGAGGAAACATCTAGAGGAGTCAGTGATTGGTTGAATATGGGGAGAGCAGGTGGAGAAGTCAAGGATAAGGCCCTGGGTTCTGCCTTGGGTACCTGGGCAAATAACATCATTCCCTGTGACAGAGAACACAGGAGGAGAAGTGGGGAGGGCAAGGAGATAAGTTGAGTTTTTGTGGTATTGAGTTTGAGGTATTTGTGAAACATCCCAGTTGGAAGTGACTGGTTGGCAACTGGCCGACCAGGCAAGAGCTCAGACTTTGATCAGACGAGCTCTGACTTGGAGATGGGATCTGGGAATCATTAACATATAAATGGCGACTGAAGTCATTGGAGACAGAAAGAGGAAATTAAGAGGAGAAGGCAACAGGGACAAAAGCCTAATTAAAAGTAACATTTAACAATGTTTGGGGAAGAAGAATTGAAAAAGCTGACTGAGTGGGAAGAGCTGGAGAAGTAGAAGGAAAACTGAGTATGTTCTCATAAAGGCAAAGAAAGAGAATGGTTCAAGAAGGAAAAAGAGACAGACAGTGCCAAGTGCTACTAAGAGATGAAGGTTAAATCACAGCCATTGGGTTCAAGGGCAAAGAGGTCACTAGGGGCTTCCCTGGTGGCGCAGTGGTTGAGAATCCGCCTGCCAATGCAGGGGACACGGGTTCGAGTCCTTGTCTGGGAGGATCCCACATGCCGCGGAGCAACTAGGCCCGTGAGCCACAACTACTGAGCCTGCGCGTCTGGAGCCTGTGCTCCACAACAAGAGAAGACGTGATAGTGAGAGGCCCGCGCACCGCGATGAAGAGTGGCCCCTGCTCGCCGCAGCTAGAGAAAGCCCTCGCACAGAAACGAAGACCCAACACAGCCAAAAATAAATAAATAAATAAATAATTAAAAAAAAAAAAAAAAGAGGTCACTAGAAGCCTTGTTGAGAGCAATCTAGTAAAGAGATGATTAAAAGCCAAATGGTAGAGCTTGCCTTTCAGACCTCTCCACAGGACTAGCAACAGTCTCCCACCGTCTCTCCCACGAGTTTTCATTGGTATCTGGGTTCTGCCTTCTCTTCCATCCTAGACGGTTCACTTCCTGGATTCTTTTCTCCTGCCCACGCCCACTGAGCATGCGCACTCTCCAAGGTCCAGCCCCCAGACTGCCCTGCTCCTCCCTCCCTCTCCCCTCCCCAGCCCCTGTCAGGAACCCCATCCTCACACCTTCGTCACTTCCGTGGCCAAACCTTATCTCCTGCAGCTGCTTCCCCAAGCCTCTGGCTCCCTCTGTCTCTCGCTCTGTCTCTGTGTCTCTCTTCTCTCCCCATCCCTCTCTCTCCATCTCTGGCAGAGACTCCTGTGTACTTTGCTTCTGTAACTTCATCAGCTGAAAACCCCTTAAACTCAAGGTAGCCCAACTGAATTCTGCACCTGCACCAACCCCCTCTGCCCACCTCCCAATACCTCTGTTCCTCCACCTCCCTATTTCTCACTTCTCTTTTGGTCCCTGAGTCCAGTCTGTGGAGAGATCCCATCTACCTCATGTGCCCAGTTTTGCTCACGTCTTTCCCCATCTTCCATCACACACCCGCCATTCATTCGGGCTTAGGCCATTCTTACTCTTTGCCAACAGATCTCTAATCGGTCATCTTCACAGTCTGTCTCTTCAACAGGCTGTACATTTTGGAGGACAGTCCAGCTCCACTCATGTTTCTGCTGCTTAGAAGCATTCACGCCTCCCCGTTGCCTGTTGAATTAAGTACAAACTTCCCCGATGTCCCTTCAGATCCCTCCATAACTTGAGACTTTATAGCCCACCTTTCCAGTTTACTGTTCCTCTACCTGCTCTAAGTCCCAAGCAAACTAGACTGCTCACCTTTCAAGGAATTAAACCCACATTTCTCATCTGGCTCTTATCCACCACGTTTTCTCTCTGGAAATCCTATTCCATGAGGACCATCTCCAACACCATCCCACCACCAACTCCTCTCCACTAACATGTCCTTCCCACCCCCAAAAAAATTCCTCATAGCATTTCTATTGTACTTCTCTTGTGGCACTCACTGTTTTGGGGTTTTTTTTTTTACCTTAATTATAATCATTTGTATCTCGGAATTATCACCCTCTACTGAAGTCCAAGATTCCTATAGGACAAATCCATGTCTGCTAACCCGGGGCTTTGGGTGGGTAGTAATTGTCTGTTGGCCTGAATTAATGAGATTCCATTGCACATGTGTAAGCATTTGTTAATAAGAGTTAATTTTTTCTTTTCTAGTGGCATCTAGAACAGAGGTCCCAAACTGGCAGTTAGAAGCTGAATCTGGCCCACAGATGTGTTTTGTTGAATCCACAGTTATTTTTTTAATTGAGTCAACATTTTTCAATGAAATATTTTACATAAAATGCCAGATTTTCAGCTTCTCTAAAAGTAGAGTGTTCTGGCAACAATGAGCCTGTACTCACGTCTGAGAGGAAATGACTGAAGTGGGGGCCAGCCACTCCCTTTGGATGGAGCGTGTACACATCACCTCACCCAACTCCCCAGTGCTCCCTGGTCCACTGCCTCACTGATGTTACCAGTGCCCCCCCTGTGGGCATTAGAGTGCCCAACCCCTGGTCTAAAGTCCTTGCAAGGGCAGTCTGTAGAACCTACGTTGACCCATGTTACTAGCCCAGGACTGTCCCTCGAATCAAATTTGAGGGGTACATGAATCGGACCATGGCATTCCTTTCCCTCCTTTCAGTGCACCCCACCTCCGCCCACAATGCCCTCGGGTCTCCATGTAACGAGCCATGCTCCTTTCTCATCAAAATGCACCTGCACTCTAATGCAAGTTGGATGATTAATATGTGTTCAATGTTAATGAATTAATAATGATAATATTTCCTGCATAGGTATAGTACAAGTATGAAAAATCTGTGTCAAGAATGATGTAGCCTGTGCGCGCACACACCTACACACCATGGTAGACGTCACAAATCAATCGCAGGTCTCTTTCCAGCTAGGTCCTCAGAAGTCATCTCAATACAGCCCTTCAGGAAGCCGCCACCAATGGCTCAGAGCCGGCACTAACGCAGGCACCCTGCAACCTTCATGTACATCACCTCTTTATTCACACAGCAGGGAGGAGGGGCGAGCAGAAGAGGCAGCATCGTTATCATTTTGGAGATGAGAAAATTGATTCCAAAAAAATCTGCCGCTTGCTGGACATTAAGATAAAGGTGTTTGAAATACATTTAAAATCCTGCCCTCAGCGTCAAAACTCTGCTTCCCTACAAGAAGGGAGAAGAGTGACTTAACAGCTTACCAGGAAAAGATTCAGAGGCTTCAGTTGATTTTAACTGAAACGGAATGACAATATGATGTGGCTCCCTGAAAGTTACTGCAAAGACGGGCTCTCAGAGATCAAGAGAGTGGCGCCCCTCTCCTCTTCCAGGCTTCCTAGGGCACCTGTGACCTACGATGAGCACCTCAACACCCTGGTTGCTTCCGTGTAACAGAAATAAACTCGCCGGGGACGGGCAGTGCAGCGTGAGAACAAAGGGGACTCAGCTGGAAAAGAAAAGAGGCGGCAATCACATGCACGATGACAGAAAGCCGACCTGGACATTTCAGTGAATACTGGTGTTCACTTTGTGATTCATCCCTGTCAGTGGAAACGTGGAGGAGGCTTTAGGGGGATTTCACACACTTGGGTGGGGAGTGTCACTCCACGCCTCCAAGACACCTTCCATGGTTAGTATTCTGTGCTTCCACACAAAGGTCACTTAGCTAGGAAGGGCAGAAGCCAACTTTGCTGATACCTGGTCTGGCAGGCTTTCCTCCAGATAGTATATTTGTATTTTAACAGAGGACTTCGGTGCCTTAGATAATGTAGTAAATCTGCACAACACGATGCTCCAGAGCCACACAGTTTCTGTGTGTCTCTCCTATAGGGTGAGTTATCCCTAGTTCCCGTGTCATACCCCATAGCATTCCTGTCTTAACCTGGATATAAGCTCAACCCTGCCAACAAAACTCTGTAAAATGTGCAGGGATATTTGCCTTCCAAAAGGATCGCAAAGTATCAGGGCCAATCTAGCTAATAATCTGTGAGAAGTGCAACCTTTGGATGCTTGGTCCTGAGTTTGTGTCAATAAATAACCCACTGCTGGGGCTCTGCTCCATCTTATGGTGTCAGGATTTGGAGATGTGGAGTCCAGGGACCGGTGGCAGCGTGGGGAGGGGGTGGGGGGTAGGAATCAGGTAGCAGGAAGTACAGAGAACCAGAGCACGGGGCCCAAGGGCAGTGAAGCAAGTCAAGGCCTAGTTCCAGATCCGAAAAGAGCAGTGCCAGCCAGAAATACCAATATAAATACAGTTTGTTGTTTGTTTGTTTTGCTATAATTTTTCCCAGTTGGCCATTTTATTGAGAAATAATTGACATATAACATTGTATTAGTTTAAGTTATACAACATAATGATTTGATATATGTGTATATTGCAAAGATCTACTCTCAGCATCTTTCAAACATACAACACTATTGTTACCTATAGTCACCATGCTGTAAATTACATCCATTATTTATCTTATAATTGGAAGTTCATACCCTTTGACACATTTCACCCATTTCACTCATCCTACACCTGCCTTTGGCAACCACCAATCTGGTCTTGGTTTCTATGAGTTCATTTTTTTAGATTCCACATATAAGTGAGATCATATGGTATTTGTCTTTCTCTTATTTCACTTAGCATAATACCCTCAAAGTCCATCCCTGTTGTCACAAATGGCAGGATTTCCTTCAATTTTATGGCTGAATAATATTCCATTGTATATATATATATATATACCACATCCTCTTTATCCATTCACCCATTGACAGACACCTAGATTGTTTCTAAGGCATAGCTATACTAAATAATGCTGCAATGAATGTGGGCTGCAGATAACCTCTTCAAAACAGTGATTTCATTTCTTTCAATATATACCCAGAAGTGGAATTGCTGGATCATATGGTAGTTCTATTTTTAATTTTTTAAGGACCTTCTATTCTGTTCTTCATACTAGCTGCACCGATTTACATTTCCATCAAGAGTTCACAGGAATTGCTTTTCTCCACATCCTCACCAGCATTTGTTATTTCTTGTCTTTTTGATAATAGTCATTCTAATGGGTGTGAGGTGGTATATCATTGTGGCTTTGATTTGCATTTCTCTGATGATTAGTGATGTTGAGCACCTTTTTATGTACCTGTTGGTCATTTGTATGTCATCTTTGGAAAAATATCTATTCAGATCCCCTACCCATTTTTTAATCAGACTGCTTTTTTGCTATTGGGTTTACCAGTTTCTTATATATATTGAATGTTAATCCCTTATCAGATATATGATGTGCAAATATTTTCTCCCATTATGTAGGTTGGCTTTTCATTTGTTGACAGTTTCCTTTGCTGTGCAGAAGCCTTTTAGTCTGATATGGTCCCACTTGTTTATTTTTGCTTTTGTTGACTTTGTTTTTGGTGTCAAATCCAAAAAAATCATTGCCAAAGCCAGGTCTTATGTTCAAGTCTTTAATCCATTTTAAGCTCATTTTTGTGAATGGTGTAAGATAGGGATCCAGATTCATTCTTTAGCTTGTGACTTTCTAGTCTTCCTAACACCTTTTATTGAAGAGACTGTCCTTTCCCCATTGTATATTCTTGACTTCTTTGTTGTAACTTACTTGATCATATATGTGGGTTTATTTCTAGGCTCTCCATTCTGTTTCATTGATTTATGTGTCTGTTTTTATGCCAATAAAAACAGTTTTGATTACTATACTATAGCTTTGTGATATAGTTTAAAATCCAGAGGTGTGATGCCCCCTCCTTTTTGTCAAGATTGCTTTGGCTATTCAAGGTCTTTTGTGGTTTCCTACAAATTTTAGGATTATTTTTCTGTATCTGTGAAAAATGCCATTGGAGTTTTGATAGGGTTGCATTGAAATTGTATACCACTTTGGGTAGTATGGACATTTTAACAATATTAATTTTTCCAATCCATGAGTGTGAAAGATCTTTCCATTTATGTGAGTCTTCAATTTCTTTTATCTGTATTTTATAGTTTTCAGTGTACAGATTTTTCACCTCCTTAGTTAAATTTTTTCCTAGGTATGTTATTCTTTTTAATGCAATTGTGATTGAGATTGTTTTCTTAATTTCTCTTTCTCTTAGTTCATTTTTAGTGTATAGAAACACAACTGATTCTTACATGTTGATTTTGTATCCTGCAACTTTACTGAATTTGTTTATTAGTTCTAACAGTTTTTTGATGGAATATTTAGGGTTTTCTACATATAATACAATGTCATTTGCAAATAGAGAAGTTTTACTTCTTCCTTTCCAATTTAGATTCCTTTTATTTCTTTTTCTTGCTTAATTGTTCTAGCTAGGACTTCCAGTACTATGTTGAATAAAAATGATGATAGTGGGCATCCTTGTCTTGTTCTCACCTTAGAAGAAACGCTTTTTTTTGTATGATATTAGCTGTGTGCTTTTTATGTATGACCTTTGTTATATTGAGGTATGTTACATCTATACTGTTTGTTGAGAATTTTTATCATAAAAGGATGATGAATTTTTTCAAATGATTTTTCCACATCTTTTGAGATGAACATATAATTTTACCCTTCATTTTGTTTATGTGGTGTATCACATCGATTGATTTGTGGGTGTTGAACCAGCCCTGTGTCCCTCAAATAAAACCCACTTGATGATGGTGTATAATCCTTGTAATGCATTATTGAATTCAGTTTGCTAATATGTGGCTGAGGATTTTTGCAAATATGTCCATCAGGGATATGACATGTCATTTGATTTGTCCCTGGCAGTCCTCCACTGTCCCTGTATTGCTTGGTCCTTCCTCACAGTCAAGGAACATGATGGGATGTAAATGATAAATCTGGGGCCTTGGGAGGCTCAGAGGGCCTTAAAGATGGATTATCATTCAGCCTGGAGTGTAATCAGACCCTAAATAATGGGACATGCCACTCAGGAAGGCCCCACAGCAAAAGATACTCCATAAAAACAAGCAAACTGTGGTCTGAAAGGGAGCACAACCCGGGCAGCGGAGAAAGGAAGTCTTAGTGCAGCACGCCAGTCGAAAAGGAAATACTGTGTATTACAGCCTTTCTATGAACATGGGAGTGAAGTGAGGGGAGGGTCCAGAGCACAGAGTTTTCTCAGGTTAGGCTGTCACTGTGAGCCTGGGCAGCAGACAGACCTGACAATCACCCTGAGGCACCAACACCCAGAGGATGCTGAGGTGCCCTGGACATGAAGGCAGAGCTCCGAATCAGCCAGCAGCTCCAGGGAGGCTTCTCGTGAGGTCAGGAGCCAAGCCTACAGCAGTCGTAGCCCAAGGTTTAAAGGGGGTGGTGAGAGAATCTGCCTGCCAGGAGAGGAGAAAATGTGGCAGTTCAAGACAAGTCCAACCCATCATAATGGGAGCCATCCCTCAGATTCAGGGACCTACTTTGCTGATTCCTAGTCATCCCATGTGTTGTCTAAGATCTGGAGAAGTAATTTAGAAGAATGGCTACTACTTTCTACCTTTCCAGAGCCGAGAAGTAGTAAGTACATCATGGCTAGTGTACGTGTACATGTTCATGTGGGTCCCTATGCATGCATGCACGTGTACACACACACACACATGTCCACACATATACACATGTTACTTCCTCATGTTCTGAGCCAAAATAAAGGTCATCTACATATCTTGACAAGAACACAAATGGGGGAAAATAGAAACAGAATATTCCTGTGCTTCACGATCTTGCAGCACTAATCTTACTGCAGTCTACTCCCCAGGGGAGTATAAGCCTCACCTTCTGCTGGATTTTCACAAGTGGTGAAACCAAGCGTACTTTCCCATAGAGCAAATACTTCTCTGCTTCCTATGTGGCCGTGTCACACACAGCATCACACACAGGAGACTGCCTAGTAAATGCCTTTTCATGATTCTGGTGAGATACCAAGAATCATATGATCAACGCAGAGTTTTCTAGACTATGTGCTGCAACGTGCTGAATTCCTCTAGCACTCTAGGCTAAATCCGTGGGAGAGAAAGAGTTAATAGCATCTAGTCTCGCCAGATATTTTTGTTTGAAGTCAAACTAAAAATAAAAAATAAGAGAAAAATATTTTTGCTGGTAAAAAAATTCTAAAAATAATGATTAATGGATATACTTAACAGGGTATTGCTCACATTCATCTCTGTCATAAGTTGCCTTGATAGCTTTTGGAGACCTTTATCTGTGTTAATTTTGAAAGAGATTATCATGAAAAGTATGTTTCGAGATGTCATCTTTCATTTCTTAGAACTGGGTGGTAGGCTCGCCAGGGGTGTAGCCTGGAGCTTAACGACGGTGCCACCTCTGTGCCCCCACGGCACAGAGGAGCGGAAAGCATTGCCCGCTCTTCTCTGAACAGAAAATACCACTGTTTGCCCCATTGCCACATTCAGGGGCAGGATCAATGTCTATTTCTCAGAGTCAGGCTTGGGTAATAACTCAATATTAAAAGCTTGACTGAATGGGGTTCTTTCTAATCAGCTATATGGTACACTCTAAATCCCCTCTCTAGGAATACAGAGGCAGAAAAAAAGCACAGGGCCCCAAACTACCATACACTGTATAAAGACAGGATGTGAGGTCTGCTGTGAATGAGGGGGTTGGATTAGCTCAGCATGAACCTGGGGCCCTGTCACTCTAATGAAGCTCTGTCATGATTTGGGGAAACATCTAGGGGGTGACTAGGGACTCTTAGTTTCAAAAGCTGGAATTCTTGGTCCTTTCTAAATGTCTCCTAAGGTAATGGAGATTTTGGTATACCACAATTCAACTTCTCTTATAGAGGAAATCTCACTGAATAAAATGTTCAGTTGAGGTCCATTGGCCCACTTACAACCTGCAAGGAAGTTACAGGAAACAAGATACAATTTTAAAGAAAGAACTCAAAAGAAAAGCAGAGGCCAAACATGGTTGATACTTCTCTTAGGCTCCGTGACTCCCAGGAGGCCTGTCCACACTTGCCCATGGTCACCATGCCACTCAACCCAGACTCCGGGGTCATAGCCTCAGGCTGGCTTTGTAGAGACACAGGACAGACAGACCCTTTCCCTGAATGGGACATGTAGGAAATGGTGGCATTTTCCATCCAAACAGCAAATGGCTATAAGACAAATCTTGCTATAAGACAGAATGCAGACCTCTTTTCACTGTGGGTTTGCAGATTCGGGTCTGCTATGACATTTCATCAATTATTGAGCCAGTCCCCCCATGGAGAGACACGGTTGTGTTGCTTACCACACACAAAGGACACGGGTGACCTCTGTGACAGGGCTACTGTTATTGTGACTTTACCTGTGAAAGAGCTGGGTCTCAGAGGGGTCGAGGACCTCCCCTGGTGCCCAGGACAAGAAAGCGGCTGATTCAAACGCGGGTCTTCACGGTTACAAAGCTCACTCTCCATGTGACACTCATCACCTCTCACTGATTCGCTCTAACTTGCTGTCTCTGAGCTGGGAAAGGGCTGGGGAAAGAGCATGAAAAGGAGAAAGGAGAACCCAGCAGCAATGTGTTCTCAGACGGCACAAGCCAATAGAGTTCAAGAGGGCAGACGGGAAAGTCAAGTCAAGGCAAGAAACCCAGAGTCCAAGCAGAGAGCGTCCGCGATGGCAGTGGCGGAGGAGGGAGGTTGGTGGAGAAACAGACCAAGCGTCCACATCCTACAATGAGATCAAGGGCAAGATTCACTGGAACCCAGGCACCAGCACACAGGAGAGACAGAACCTGACGCCCAGACAGCAGACGCCGCCACATCCAGCCGCTCTTCTTCTCAGTCTGCTCCCCTGGCTCTGCTGTTCCCCCGCGAGTCTGGCCTAAAGCCCCGCAGGTGAAGGACATGGAAAGCAGCTGCCGGGCCAGCGGGCTAGGGAGCGGGGAGCAGACCCTCTTCTCTGGCAGAGGCGGTCCCCTGACAGGTGGCGGGAGGAGAGCCTGTTCCCAGTCACACCAAGCTGGATGGAGAAAGGGAAGATGAAAAACAAATGCAATGCCATCTCTCCGAAATCTCCACCTGCCCAGGGAAGCGGCTGTTGGCTGGACCCTGGTGGGGGAGGTGGAAGCCTCCTGGCTGAAAACTGACACCCAGACGCCAGGCCAGCAGAGATTCGCACCCAGATGAGGTCCTGACTCACGGGAACAGTCGTGATCGGAGTAACAGCGACACTCACTGAAAACTCCTTATGGCCAAACACGTGTACACATTTCCCTGTTTCATCACCCCAAGCATCCTGGGGTTTCCCCATTTCACAGGTGAGGCCGCGGTGGTCCCCAGTGGTTGAGAGACTTGCCCATGGCAAGGAGAAGCTCACACTCCTGTAGAAGAACATCTCACAGTCTGGAGAAAATGTCAGATCCCAGAGCCTGTGCCCCTCTTGCTGCATCCTATGGAAGTGTTCTTCCCCCAGCAAGCATCCTAGCCTGGAATTCACTGGGAAGGGACACACACACACACACACACACACAGATACACAGAGAGATACACAAACACACACACAGAGACACAGAAACAGACAGACACAGATACACAGACACACAAACACACTCAGACACACATAGACACATAAACACACACAAACACACACACACACAAACACACACATGCACACGTTTCCTGTATCACATTTGGCAGGTTTCAAAGGTATTCCCAAATATTTTCAATTTTGAAATGACCATACACATCCCTTTTCCTCCCAGAAGATATATCTTAAAATACATTTAAATAGAAAAACAACTTTTAAACGGGAATATAAAATCTTTTCTTCACATCCATCTTAACAGCAATTTGCTTGTTAAGCTTTTCCCCAAATTTAACTTTTTTCAAAATGGAAATCATGTATGTCCATTTAAAAAATTTTTGAAAACATTATTTAAACTTCCTAGATCCAATTTCCTTCATCCAATATTTCTTAATTATTCCATTTGAATTTGATAATAGTTAGGGGACTTGGGTAAAATTCACAGAACTATTCCCAGCTAGCATATTTAATTCCCTGCTTTTACACCAAGAATTATGGGATCTACAAGTCAAAACATAAGTAACATCTACACAAGAAAAAATTTTAAAAGACATTTTTCCTATACCATTCACTAAAATGTGTATTTAGCACTTTTGGCCTATCGACAGGACAAGAATCAGAGAGCTTCACAGGAAAAAAATAAGTGTATTTCACTCGTTCACCTGAAAGCTCTGTTTTTAATTTTAAACACACTGTGTCTTTAGAAAACCAGTTTTGTGGAAGTTGGTTTAAGGGCACATAGACATTAATAGTGGGTTGTTCTTATCTGTCATTTTACTACCAATACCAGCAAGACCCTTCAAAGAAACTTCCAGGGACTGTCGTGCCTCAAAGGGGCTCGTTTACTTAGTCGCACTGTCCTTGTTCCCAAATGGGCTCTTCCGAACAAGCACAGAAGCTGAAAACAACACTGGAAAAAATATCCTGGAAAACGGTGCACAACATTCTGATGGGTTACAGATGGGCTGGGAACCTTACTGCCATTTTTTACTGTTTGCTAGCTTCCTTTCTTCTGCCTGCCATTTATTGCCTGCTTTCCTTGTTAGCCTCCTGGATGTTTGAATCAACCCACTGAATGTTTCTACTCCAGGGAGGAGGAGGGGGAGGCAGGACCAACAGCCCTCGGCCATGAAGGTATCCAGCGGATGGACGGAGAGGGTCCTCAGCCACTGAACTGCGTTTCCACACAGTCTGTAACAGAAGCTGCTCAGATGAGTCAGGTCCAGCAGGAGGTTGGAAAGCGTATTTCTGTCGAGATATTAAACTTACTTTAACAAAAAAAATTTTTTTTTTACTCCTCACAGTTAGAATCATGTCCTTGGAGACCAGGGAAGCTTATCCAGATCAGCTTTATTAGGCTGAATATCAATCAGTAAAGCTCAGGCTGCCGGAGGATGATTACGTTAGGAAAGTAAGGTAGCATGTTAATGGTTCTGCCTGTTTGCAGTGTTAACTGGTTCACAAGACTGAGAAGGATTATGACCTGACACTCGTGTACCCTTGCTGAATGTGGAATGTGATGGCTCAAACCCAACCAACATCAACTATGTCACGTGTCACTGACACGGAAATAAAAATCGACGGAGCCAGACAACAGACGAAAAGGTGGAACTTGGGAAGTGCACTGCATCAGGAATCAGAAGACTTGAATCTGGTCCTCAGGGGCCACCCTGGGTCCATAGAAGGCACCTCCATGTTTGCCCGGCCTCCTCCCGTGTTTCTTCTGGGAGATGCTCTTCCCTCCCAGCCACCAAGCGCGTCTTCTAGTGGGGATGTGGATCGCGGTGCTCACTGCACGTGACCCAAACTGCCCTGGGAATTTCTGACCTTGAACTAAGAGAGGACGGATCCTTGTGCTCTGTAGGGGAATCTGGGAGCCACCAGTGAGTACGCTTGCCGCCAAGTAGCAGGTTTGTAAAAATAAAATAGGACTCAGACACACCCAGAGCAGCAGAGACCAGGGATCAGAAAGCCCAGTGACTGTCAGCTCCAATTCCATCTTCCCAAGGTTTAGATCCAACTTTGCCCTTCCCCTAGCGTGGGTCTATGAACCACTGTATCTCCCTCACCCCTGAGCTCACTTGGGGTGGGTTTATCTTACATAAAGTTAAAAAGGCCTAATGACAAGAATGCTAGGAATTCATCTCTCTGGGCCCTCTGTGTCTTTGAAAAACGTTTAAAGCACTGCATTACTTGGGATATGGGTTTCTCTGCTCTCAAAGAACCTTGAGATAACAGTGTCTTACTCACAGGTAAAATCTCGAAGCTGGTTTGCCGCTCTGCCCTGTGAATTTGTCAGAGGCTCAGGCTGCTTCTCCCTGGGGGGAACCAAGGAGCCAGGACATTACTGCATGGCCAGGGTGAGGATTTCAGGCTATTTCTGCCTGGTGGGATCAATCATGGTTATGGTCCAATGACCATCGCGTGTTTCCCGCTCTTCCCTTCTCTGAATGGGCGTTTTTACTGGTCATCATCATTAATCTCACCCTGTACTGTGTGTTGACTGTGAAGAGGGAGCAGATGATTCATTTCACTGTGTAGAGGAACCTTATATAGATGGGACTGAGGTGGCTATGCCTCCCCCAGAGACCCTGGGTGTTTCTGGGTGCAGTGACTCTATGGGACTTTATGGTGGTCTCCCTTGGGAAAGGGCTAGCTGTGTTCTATGAGGGAAGAAAGCACGTGGATGCTTGCGGGCCTGTGACAGAGCCTGCCGATGCCCCCCAAATACCTCCTTCTTAATAGAACGCCCAGTAGCTGGATGGACCACTGGAGAAGAAAGAATAAAGAACACATATCCCGGCCTCCTGCAGCTTGGAGCACCCACGTGACTAAGCTTGGGTTAGTGGAGTATGTGAGAAGTGACATGCTCACCTACGGGTCACGCCTGAAAGGGAGAGGCCTGCCCTCCACTCCTCCTTCCCCCTCCTGACAGCTGATGTGCAGACTGGGTGGTAAACCAACTTGGGTCGTGTAGACGAGACCAAAACCTTAGGGACGGCAGAGCAAGTAGACAGGAGGATCCTGGGTCCCCAACACAGGGAAGCTGCCATATCAGCCTGGAATGTTCCATGAGAGAGGAATAAACTTCTGTCTTCTGATACCCTTTATATTGGTCCTGTTAGGACAGCTGGACGTCACTTCTACTATGACAAGCACTACGTAAGTGCATATACAAGTAGCTATGCATTTTAGAATTGATGTTCCTAGAAGTCAACATCTAGGACCCCTCAGTTACCTGTGTGAATGTGAAACTATAATGTTTAAGGTGATTAAAATGGATAACCACACCTTTGTCCGGCCTTCCTTCCCCATTTCCCGGGGCCAGCCTGTGCTTGCCTTTGTCCCAGAAGCATGTCCCTGCCCGAGGTCCCGTGGGTCTTGCCAGGGGCTGACAGGCACTGGCTGCCTTGCTCTCACTGAGGCTGGACGAATTGGAAATGAGCTTCCTCCCCCAGAGCCAGTGTCCCTGAGGACACAAGTGTGGCTGCAGGGACATAGTCAAATGGTCAGGCCTGTGGCACTATGGCCGGAGGGAGCCTGGGGCAGCGTGAGGAGGACGACTGGCCTCTGCCCCAGCACCCTAATCTTCCCCAGAGCCCCACTGTCCAGCAACTAAAGGGTTAGCGTCCGACTCACCTGGTTAGCAAGGCTCACCAGGACCTTGCTTCAAGGCTACATCTAGTGTCCGTTCTGACTTATTGGGCCCCAGGCATAGGAACAATCAAGTACTTGGAATCAGCCTTGCCTGTAGGTACCAGGCTCTATTGTTCCATCCACCTGCCTGTCCAGGTCATTCCAGCGAGTTTTCACAATGGGGTGTCCACTTCGTTCCCCTGCCTGTTATTCCTTCTTCCCACTGGAACTGGAGCCTAGTCTTCAAGCCCGTGTCCTGACACCCTGCCATGTTCTTGCAAATTCTCTTCCTCTTTGGGGCTGGTTGGGTCCTGCCATGAATGGAAGAGACTCAATGCCATTTCCCTGCCTGCCTTCTTGACTCCTATGACCATGCACTGCCCATGATATGATGGATAGGTAGATAGATAGATACATATATACATACATACATACATAGATACATAGATGTATGTCATATATCACTGACACCTACCTAACCACACTCAAGGGTGTTGTGTGGATTGTAGTTTAAAGCTCTGGATTCAGAGCACCTGGGTTCAGACTCTATCTCCATCAAAGTCTTGGGAAAGTTATCCTTTCTAAGCTTCAGCAGCTTCATCTTCAAAATGAAGAGAATAATACTTACCTCATGGTCTAGTTGTGAGAATTGAATGGCACATAATAAGTAGTTGAGAAACTGCAGCTGAGCTGTGCCGTTATACCTGAGCTCACCACCCACCTGGCCGTTACTCCTGGCTCATCAAGCTGCCTCTCGGCACCAGCCTCCACAGCTCAGACATTCTCCCCATCTATCTGGTCCTGGCTTCTGCACCTGTTCTACCTGTCAGTGTTGCTGACCCCTTGCTGAGTGTGCTCAGTTCCACCCAAAGCATGACGCCTCATGTCGATAAGTATGGCAGTCTTCCCCAAGGGGTCCATCCTCTGTCCTTCAGTGTCATTGTAAGAAAGGACAATACGAGCCAATTGACACATCATGCCTTCATCTCCACACTCCTGAAACTTACAGGAAGAGAACTACCACAAAGGAAGTTCGTACTTGCTTCTGAGTTCCTGGGATTAGCCCAACTCCAACACCCTGGTGGCCTCTGTGTAGACATGAGTCAGCCAAGGCAATCTGTGCTCCCCGTCCTGGAGTAGGACTGCCCCGCTGCAGGGTCAGTCAGCAGGGGATGAGGGAAGTAATGAGGATGTGAGTGTCACCAGGAGTTCCCCACTGGGAAGGAATTGCCAGGCGCTGGCACAGAAGCTGGGAGCAGCTGCTCCTGCCCTGGGAACAGTTCTGGCCTCTGATATCGAGAAGAGTGAAAAAATGTCAGAAAGGGAAAACTTCCCTATTCGAATTACAAATACGTCACCTGGTCCGTGAACTGGGGTTCCCTCTGTCACCCCAGAGCACCACCCCTGAGCACCACCCTAGGGTTTAGAATAAAGAACAATGTCCACATGGCTTTGCTTCAGTGATTATCTCAACCTTGCTTAGGGAATCTGTCTACATAGATTTTTTTAAAAATCTCTTTTCCTCTACTTCTCTATTCTCAAGTGTAAATATCAGATCCTGAAACATTTTAGAAAGGAGTAAGGATGAAAATGATGTTAGGAAGGGCTGGAGTAACAAAGGAGAAGAAGGAGGCAATTTGATGAAAGAACAGTGAAGATCAAGATAGATGGAAGAAAAGTGAGAATGAATCCTGAAAACACCAGCGGGTGGTTTTACATAACCAGGAACACACAGGCCAAGGACACTCTGTTCAGCTTGTGGCTGCAAGAACCGGTCCACCTGCAGACCTGCAAGAGACACAGGTGATGGAACTGGGAGTCTGAGTACATCATGGCAGAGTGAGAAACGTCCTCAAAATATTTCACAATGACGTCCCTTTTATGGACCATCCTGTCGCACCTGTGGTACAAGTACAAGCAGTGTCCACGGAGAGATTCTGCTCCATCAGGCACGTGGTTGCTGAGCTGCAGACTACGCCATGGACGCCCTCTCCCCACTGCCCTCTCATGGCCTCCATCCACTGGGCGTTGCTCTGGGCAGAGCAAACGTTTCCACGGAACCATGTCTAGCCACGTGGCCCTAGAGGGCAGGCACGGCTGCTGGGCAGATGGGACATTAGCTGCCGCTAAGGAATCAGGGCCTCCCTGGGGCTCTGCGCCACCTTTGGCTCAGGCCTGCGTTCCATGTTTCCCCCGCTGTCCGAAAAGCGAACGCTTTTGTAAACTGAAATGGCATAAAGTGAAGTAGCAGTGACCTCTTTTTGTAAAAGCGAAAATCCTCTTTGGATTTCTTTTGGCTGGTGAAAACAGGGACTCATGGAGGTTCTTCATCAAAGCAAAGTGGTGTAAAGGGAACCTTCGAAAAGTGGGGGACACCTACATTCCACAAGCCAAAGGGACAGCTATTTATTCATGGCTGATGAATGGCTGGTGCACGTTTTCCTCTGCATTGGTGATATAGGCTCTTTAAGGACGAGGACAGTGTCCCAGGGGTGGTGACTTCCCACACAGCGTGGAGCAGGGGGCCAGCTACGTCCTGGAACAGAGCATTTGAAGGTGGACACGTGGACATCAAGACTCTGCTCTTCAGCCTCGTTCCCCATCCCGACTGTCCTCTGTGGATGGAAATATGACTTCCATCTGTGGCAAAGGAGTGTGAGAGTTTGCCAAAATTCTCCCCACCGCGGAGCTTTTCTCCGGCCAAAGATGACTCATTCGGGTCATCTTTGCGAAAGACCTGGAAGGCCTGTCACTTGCAGTGGCCTCGTGCCAAGAGCAGGATGGAAGAGCTCACTTCTTCCTCTCACTGCCCGCTTCCCACTCTCTACAGCATCGGTCTCCCCTCCACCCTCAGGTGACCTTCCTTGCGGAAGCACAAAGGCACCGGCCCGCTTTGGGCTCAGCTTTGCCAACAGTCATAGATTTCTGCGCCATGGTGTCTCCTCTCTTCCCCTGGAGAGCAACCCAAGCTTCCTCTCACCTTGGAATATTTGGGGCACCGGGAGCTGGATGGGAATGGCAGCATGAGTACTCAAACGAGCTGAGCTTTCCCCGTTCCCTTCTCCACTCCTTCTACCACTCAGCCTTGCCTTGGCTCAGTGGAAGTACAAAAAGGAGTAATCATGTCTAGTACATAGAAGACGCTCTATAAATGATGTTGAAATATTTGGTCCAAAAACACAAACTGTGATGCATTCTCAAGCATCATTGAAAGACTGATAGGGAACTCCCTTCCTTACAGGATCCCTCTGGAATCATGTTAATTAGATGACTCTTGAACCATGGGAAAAAATACAGTATCTCCCAAGGGAGGGAGGGGGGGTTGGGACGAATTGGGAGATTGGGATTGACATATATACACTGCTATGTATAAAACAGGTAACTAATGAGAACCCACTGTACGGCACAGGGAACTCTACTCAGTGCTCTATGGTGACCTATATGGGAAGGAAATCCAAAAAAATAGGGGGTATATGTATATATATGGCTAATTCACTCTGCTGTACAGCAGAAACTGACACGACATTGTAAGGCAACTATACTCTGATTAAAAAAAAAAGTATACAGTATCTCATATATGATGTGTATAGACATAGGTGGGTAACCATCAAAGAATTATTTCCTTATCATTTCAATTAAACTCAGCAAACATTAATTAAGTGACTACTGTATGCAAACCTCTGTGCCAAGTTCAAGACCAGAATGAGAAGGACGCGGTGTCTGCTCTCTGGGAGCACAGCTCTATCAGGAGAAGAGTGAGTTGACAATTCATAAAGACGTGTTGAGACCCAAGGACGGTGACAGCCGCTAGCATGAGTCTTCCTTGAGGTGGGGCTGGTGGCTAAAGTCAAGGCAAGGTTGATTTAGAAAGTGAGGTCTCCCTGGGCTCTGAGTGAGGGCTAAGATTTTCCTTAATGTCAGGTGTGTGCATGGTGGGCTTGGGTGGGGCTGAGAATGATGGTGGACCAGGGTTCCCGGCAGAGGAAGGTCACGAGCAAAGGCCTGGAAGGGTGAAGATACGTGGGTTCTTGGGGAGCCTGGCTGACCCAATGTGTCTTTAGTGGAAGCTCTATAGAGGTGCGGAGGGCCAGAGGGCTGGAGGGATGCAGGGGGTCTGACTGTATAGGACATCGCGTTCCATGCTCGGTAGACATCCTGGAGGCCCCTATATGCTCTTCTATGGGTAAGGACCTGATCACACCTGCATTTTAGAAAAGGGATTACTTTCACCTGTTAATGAACTACAAGAGATTGAGGGTCCACTCTCTCACTTCCAATACCAATGTAGTGACACAAAAATGGCACCATGACAAGGAAAATTCAAGTGTCATTGGTGCGCCTATGTAAAGGGGTGTGTATCACATTGTCCTGGCTCAGGGGGGCCTTCAGGTGGTTCCTGAGCCCAGCCATGTACAGAGAGAGGCATGTCCTTTTCCCTTCCGTTGCCCTGCTGGGGGTTCAGAACCCCACGTCTTTCTCTTGACCATTTTCAGGGGAGCTCTCCACCTGGGGTTAATCAGACCGGAAGGCATTGGTGAGGGCCCAGGCAGCCCCCGCCAGCTGAGCAGCTGGGCAGGAGGCGGGCTGCGCCTCGCCCCAGGGAGGCTGGGCAGTCTGCGTCCCGGTTCTCTCCTGTCTGCCTGGTCTCTTCTCCTCGTGGTCTCCATCCTTTCGCTCCACCCACCTCCACCTCTGAGCCTGGACATCTGTCCTAGTGCAGGGGCTGAGGGCAAGGGAGGACCAGGTGGGGGCCTGTGTTCACTCGTGACGTTTTCCTCCCTAATCTTGCCTAGGTTAAGTCCTTGCCTTTCTCATTAAAAGAAAAAACAATCCAGGAAGAGGTTTCTTTTTCTCTGTTTCCTACTCTTATTTCCCCTTTGAGAGCCAAGAGTCACAGAAGAGTCCAAAGTCTGAACAGGAAACAGGACAAAATTTAAAAAAGAAAGGTTGGGGGGACTTCCCTGGTGGCGCAGTGGTTAAGAATCCGCCTGCCAATGCAGGGGACACGGGTTCGAGCCCTGGCCCAGGAAGATCCCACATGCCGCGGAGCAACTAAGCCCACACACCGCAACGAAGAGTAGCCCCCGCTCGCCACAACTAGAGAAAGCCCGCGCACAGCAACGAAGACCCAACTCAGCCAAAGATAAATAAAATAAATACATTAAAAAAAAAAAAAAAGAAAGGTTGGGGCACAGGAAATATTGCCAATATTTTGTAATAGCTGTAAGTGGAGTATAACCTTTAAAAACTGTGAATCACTATATTGTACACCTGTAACTTATATAATATTGTACATCAACCCTACTTCAGTAAAAAAAAAAAAAAAATTTCTGGTGTTTTTCCCACAAAAGGAAAAGAAAGACTGGGGGAAAGTTGTTTCACATCTATGCTATATCCTATAGCAAAGGGATTCTTTCAATGTTATTGGGTTTTATTAATATATGTATTATGTGCATTAAATGCAAAATTCTTGAAATTCATCAAATACGTTCTTACAGGCATTTAAACATATCCAAGTCACCAGAGCACAGGTATTTATAGACCAGCAAATACTAGTAAATCCATCTGGATCCTAATTAATGCCGTTATATTTCCACGCAGACAAAACTTGAGTGCTTATTACAATCATTCAACCAGCTGGCTGGTTCCTCCCCAACGACATCACTACTCTGAGTAATTGTGCATAGAAAATATTTTCGCATATCATCTTTTTTATGAGAAAGGAGCTCAAGGCACAGAGATAATTCACTCCATCCCTCATCTGTAAATCCTAATCCAGTTTAAGTATATTCATATCTCTCTTAAATAATCTCCTTAGGTTCCATAAGCTTTCAAATCTCTTTCCAAAAATTGCTCAGTCAGTTCTGAAAAATGTCTCTTTGGGTATAATACCTGGTTACGTGAAGTCTGCCCTGGACCCCAACCAATTCTGGAGGCCCCGCCCCTGAGACGGCATCCCTGAGGCCCCAGATTTTTTGGTAAAGGCTCCAGGTGCCAAAATACTGTTCTCGCATCATATTTCACCTGCTGGAAAAGTGGCAGAAGGTTTGATTTCTGTTCTGCTAGGTGACATGGTCCAAAATGTTTCAACAGGATCACCCTCACTCTGGTCCACCTAGGAATGTCCCAGTGACCCCAAGGCTGTTGTATTTCAAGATGCACCCATAGTGTGATGGGGCCTTTTCCCTCTTTAGACAGATCACTTTCATATAGACCCTGCACCCGAAGGAAGCTCTTCCAGGAGTGAGAGGGAGCCACTGAAGTAGTCCACTGGATTCTTGCCCTGGCTTTATTTTTTCTGGACCTAATGCACATATGTTTGAAAACTCTTCCTTCTGCCTCGTCATCCAATCCAGGCCTTTTCCTGGCAATCAGAAGAGCATGGTCTGGGAAAGATGCCCTTGACTTGGGTTCTTTACATTCTGCTTTACATTAACTGAAATTAAAGAAAGCCATATTTCTTGTTATTTTTTGGTGTGCTTGATTTTCATCTGACAGTGCTCTTTCCAAAATTATATGTAAGTGGGATTGTTATTCACATGGTGTGGTGACAGGTAGGAAAGCCCTTCATCACTTCAACACATAATCTTTGCACAAGTGACTGAGTGCCTTTTGTGTGCATGTGTGTGTGTGTGCGTGCGTGTGCGTGTGTGTGCGTGTGCGTGTGTGCATGTGTGTGTATGTGAGCAATTTTTTCCTAGAAGCCTGCCATTAGTAAATCACTCATTTGGAATTTAAAAAGTTCATATGCTTGACTGTGATGGTGTGTGATGAATTGGGAGATTGGGATTGACATATATACACTAATATGTATAAAATGGATAACTAATAAAAACCTGTTATATAAAAAAAAATAAAATTCTAAAATTCAAAAAAAAGAAAAAATTTATGCATAAAGCTTGATAATTTATCTTGTAAAAAAAAAAAGTGTATATGCTTGACTATGAAGGAATTTTTTTAGTATATCTCTAACAGGCCTGACTGATTAAGTCATTCTTTCTTCAAGTATCAGAGTCCCCTGGAATGTTCTTTGAAACTACAGCTTTCTAGGTCCTACCCCTATGGAATCATAATCTTTGGTGGGAGAAGCTAAGGATCTGTAATTTTAACAAACGTTCTAAGTGTTTCTTATGAACCATGAAATCTGAAACCATCAACAAAATGAAAGGACAACCTACTGAATGAGAGAAAATATTTGCAAATGAAATGACAGATAAGGGGTTAATATCCAAAATATATAAATGGCTCATACAACTCAATTTCAAAAAACAAAAAAACACAACTAAAAAAATGGGCAGAAGACTCAAATAGATGTTTTTCAAAAAAAGATACAGATGGCCAACAGGCACATGAAAAGATGTTCAACATCGCTAAGCATCAGAGAAACGCAAATCAAACCACAATGAGATATTACCTCACAACTGTCAGAAAGGCTATCATCAAAACATCTACAAATAACAAATGTTGGGGAGGATCTGGAGAAAAGGGAATGCTTGCACACTGTTAGTGCGAATGTAAATGGGTGCAGCCACTACAGAAAACAGTATGGAGGTTCCTCAAAAAAATAAAAATAGAACTACCATGTGATCCAGAAATTCCACTCCTGGGTATATATCTAAGGAAAACAAAAACACTAAATTGAAATGATACATGCACCCCAATGTTCAAAGCAGCATTATTTACAATAGCCAAGACATGGAAGCAACTAAGCGTTCACCAGCAGATGAATGGATAAAGAAGATGTGGTATATATATAATAGAATACTACTCAGCCATAAAGAAGAATGGAATTCTGACATTTGAAACAACATGGATGAACCTAAAGGGTATTAAGCTTAGTGAAAAAGACAGAGAAAGATAAATACTGTATTTTATCACTTATATGTGGAATATAAACAATAAAACAAATGAATAATTATAACAAAACAGAAACAGACTCACAGATATAGAGAACAAACTAGTGGTTACCAGTGGGGAGATGGAAGTGGCAGAGGGCAAGATAGGGGTAGGGGATTAAGAGATACAAACTACTATGTATAAAATAAATAAGCTACAAGAACATACTGCAGCACAGGGAACTATAGCCATTATTTCATAGTAACTTTAAATAGAGTATAGCCTATAAAAATATTGAATGGTTATGTTGTACACCTGAAACTAGTATAATATTGTAAATCAACTATCTTCAATTTAAAAAAGAAAAGAAATTAGCTGAAATTAAGAATTTGATAAGCTGAGTAGTTTCTCAGATTAGACAGAGGAGGAGAAAGCATTAGTGAACTGGAAAAGGGGCCAATAAACTATCCAAATGAGAGGGAAAAAACAAAAAACAAAACCCTAAAGTCTGAGAACCACTAAGTTAAATACTAATAATAGCTATTATTATCCTAGCCTACGTAATCTCTCCACCAAAAAAATGAACTCCCCCTCAAAAAAATCCTGGGGTCTCTCAAGACTTAGTCTTTTTGTGGACTTGCATGCAAAGAAACAGCCTGATGCCACAGTCCATGAAGAACTATGTTACGGCAGGTATCATGACAATGGCAGGGCACGACTCTCACAGAATAATTTACCCCAAAAACACCCCCAGTGACTCTTCAGGCCTCACTCCCACTCCTCCAATTTTTCTACTCTCAAAAACATATGTATCTATTAAAATTCTTTCCCTCTTATGCATTGAAAAACACAAGCTGCAAAAGAAAGTTTTGGAGAGTTGGAGAAATGTGACTATGAGCTATATACTAAACCTTACTATAGAATTATTAGTTTAGTTGTGTGTGATGATAGTCGTGTGGTTATGTAAGTGAATGCCCTTCGTCTGAGGGGACGAATTCTGAAGTACTTAGGGGCGAGGTGTCATGACAGCTTCAACTTACTTTCACATGGTTCAGAAAAATAACCCTATATAAATATATTTGTGTAGTATATTTCTGTGTGTGAGACTGAAGGAAAGTAAAGGTGGCTAAATGCTAACGATTGGTAAATCTAAGGTATGTTTGGATTATCTTGTAACTGTTTTGTAGATTTAAGTTGCGGAGAAACAAATCCCTTTCTGTTCTTCTTGCTGCCCTCTCCCCACCTCCCATGCCCACCCTCCAGCTGGAAGTGACCACCTTCCTTGACCACATCAAACCACAGACCCAAGGCCACCACGTTTCCCGGTTTCTCTTGCAAGCCATGGAAGCAACTAGAAGGATAGTTGTCTGCTCTCACACTAATTTTCCTTCAATAAGTCCCACCTTGTAATGCAGGGATATGCTTATCACTTAGTTTCCAGTGAACAGTGAACTGAAAAACTCCAGAGTGTATTGCCGTCCCAAGGGACTAGAGAAATAAAAGCCGGCAGACAATCCAGGGCACTCTTGGGTCTGATTCCATTTTTAGGTGGATGTGTAGATAGTACACTGGTATCTCTGGCCTAGATGGGCCATGAGAACAAATATCTCTTATTTACCACTAAACTTACCCATCACTGAAATTCCTTCTCCTCCACCCACTGGTCTCCAGTCCTGGATTAGCTCACAAATCTCTTAGTATCACATGGCCGAGTAGAACCCTCCTGAATGGCCAGAGGTTTAACAACGTTCCAGGAAGCATCCTGTCACTTGCATCTGCCAGTGGGATCCCAACCTCCATGTGACTGAAGCACTTTAGAGCTCTCAGGACACCAGGCCCAAAGTTCTCAAGATCAAGGGGAAAAGTGAGATGCTGCATCCGGCAGCATCCAGGGGTATTATGTAAAGCAGGCAGCTAGCACTGTGTAGAGTTCATTGGCGCTAAGTCAAGGCTCATTAGCAACACGGTGATAAATGTCACTGTGGTCAAACACATTCTGCTTGTGTGTGTGATACCAGAAAACAACACTTCAATGTAGACCTTCATTGAAGGGGTTGAGTCAGGGGAGAAAGAGGCTGGTCCCATCACGACAGCAGAGCCTTCTCTGGCTCCCCTCTGACCTCACCATTCAGGACCTCAGGGGTGCTGGAACTGGGGGACTTCAAGTTTGTATAACAGCAGGATCCCAAAAAGGCCAGTGGAGGTAGTTTGATGTAATACAAACGTAACAGACGTACGTGCATTTGAACCCTAGCTTCACAATGATCAGAACTTGATTCTGAGTTTCTATTTCATCTGAAAATCAGAAATAATAACACTTCCAGCTTTCTGTGTGGAAGAAATCAGAACACGGAAGGAAAGACCCCAGCACGGTAGCCCTTCTGATGGTTGTTGATAACAGGAAATGGCTTTCCCAAGCCCTAAAGAGCGTTACTGTCAAGAAGAGGGCTGTCTCCCGTGCCCCTCCGGCTCACCAAGCAGGACCCCACGGCAGGAGTCCCAGGCGCCGAGGCGCAGCACATTCTGCTGATTTTTCTGGGCATCCCTCAGTTCATGGAGCTGACATCTACAGGGCATCAGCTGCGTGACATGTGGGGGTGACTCGGGCTGGGCCATGGGAGGGAGGCACGTGGATGAGCCAAACCATGGCCCTTCCTCGGGGAAGTTCTATTCCAGGGTGTCTGGACAAGCACAGAAAGACACTCACGGTGTCGAGCAAGTGGAGAGCCATGGGGGGGGGGGGGGCGGATGGAGCAAGGTACCACGGCCAGTTCACGGGCAGATGGAAGGCTTCAGTGAGGCTCCCCAAAGAGGGCTGTGATTTACGTGGGCCCTGGAGACAGGCAGGGCTGTGACAGATGGCAGAGTGTCGGGGAGGGAGCT
The DNA here is from genome assembly GCF_965194805.1 of Balaenoptera borealis. Lineage (NCBI taxonomy): Eukaryota > Metazoa > Chordata > Mammalia > Artiodactyla > Balaenopteridae > Balaenoptera > Balaenoptera borealis. The sequence continues at coordinate 167,488,287 of NC_138866.1, read as the reverse complement.
GGAACATCTGGGGCCTGCTTACACAAGGGCCGGCAGTCTGCCGTGGGTTGGTATTACGTGGACACGCTTACATCCACTCACTCCACATGCAAACACCATTCCTCAGTTGGGAGGTTCTGCTTGATTCTTTAGGGTCATTACAAGGTACAGAGAAGGGCAGGGCATTTAAACCAATGCTCAGTACTACTCTGCCCGAGAGAGAGAAGCCGACTCTTCAATCTTGCGAGAGGAATAACTTGGGTTGCTTTTCTTAGTTAAACAACTGCAGAGCCAGCAGGTGCCACAAGCATAAGGGAAACCCAGAAGAAACACTCATGGCTGGAGGGAGGCATTCCCAGGAACCCTTGGTGAAGGGTTCTGCAGAGGGGTCGCTGCCAGTGGCCAGAGTTGCTTCCCAATTCTGAACATCGGAGAGGCCAGCCGACGTTGGCTAGGGGACTCTGGCTGTGGTCTGTGGCAGCAAAGAAGCCAAGGACCCGGATAGGAAGTCCACAAGAGGGAAGGTGTTCTGCGCTTGGGGCCTGAGGTCAGCCGAGGGTGAGAGTCATAGGATGAACCGGTCCCAGCCAAGCAGGGCCCTCGTGCTCTAGTCCCCTCCACACCCACGAGGCTAGTGCAGTGCGGCACTCTGGAACACACACCTGGGGATGTGAGCAGGAACTAAAGGGACACTAATCCTGGAGCCCATCTACCGCTGAGCATGACTGGCAATCCAAGCTGGGGAGATCACCGTCGCCCCCCAGCAGAGAGGCACCCACCAGACAGCGCAGGACCGTACCTCTGGGTGACGGCTACCTTGTTCTGAGCATAGAAGCAGCCGTGCTGGGCAACCTGGAGAAAGAGAGGAGTGTTTATCACGTTAGTACCAGCTGGCCGGAAAGGTCCCGCCGTTTCCACGCTGTTCATTGTTCGACACAGATTTCAGTATATGCCGATCTTAACACCAGCACCCGTACCTGCGTCATCACTTCCACACGGTGAACTCCTAGCGGGGACTCGGGCTGTGCAGTCGCCTGTTCATCCCAGAGGGTGGCAACCACCCAAGCCCTGGAACGTTTTTTGATGGGGACACTGATGAGCAAGTAATCGTTAAGCATCTTAAAAATCTTTCCTGTAACAGGTTACATGTAGATTATGTTAAATTCATAAGGACAGTCCTCGTCAGTTTGTCTCATTTATATCCAATCCTAGATAAATGTCCCTTTGCTCTACGGTTTCCTGTCACCTATTATTTTTTAATCAGATAATTTAACATCAAACCACACCAGTGAGGAAGAAAGCAGATGAACAGAAGGGACACTGGGCTAATTTCAACTGGTCTTCTGAAGTTCAAATCAAGGTGCTGGACGGAACAACTGGTTACGTTCTTTGGAGTCTCAGATTCACCGAGATCAATAGCTGTACTTTCTCACTAGCCCTCTTTATCTCCAATCTGTCTCTCCAACTGCACCACTTTGTGTGATCAGAGTGAAGGACGGCTCCCTGGACCCTCAGAGGAAGGTCCTTGTGGGACTTGTACCTTGAACATGCTGTCAGAAGGCACAGTGACAATGGCCCGGCGCTGCTGACCTGGGGGCCCTGTCTCCGGTTTCACCAGGGAGACACAAGGACAGACAGCTGCTCCAGGCATGTTTGTGTATATGTAAATATCCATATACTCACTCCAAACTCTGAGAGCAGTCTGGCCATCTGCCACAAATTCAGTGTATGTCTCAAGCACACAGGAGCGCCGCAGATGGAGACAGAGTACGCACCGCGCATCTCTGCCCCAGTCTCAAGCACGCACACCATCCCAGAGCTACATTTCTGAGCCTTTGAGATTTTTCCCATCCCATGATTACAATAAATAGAGAGTACAATTCAAATGAAATGTTGTCTTATTGTGCCATTGTTCCTAACGGGGCGGGGAAATGCCAAGGCGTTATTAACAAAACAAGGTTGAAGATGCCCAGACAATAGGATATCCAGACACCCTTCCCTCTCCTCCAAAGCTGTTCTCTAAACACTACCAATAAGTCTCCCCCTCAGATCCAAATCAAGAGCCCATTGAAAAACTTCCTTACTTCAGATCTCAGAGACAAAAGTGAACAGCCAGGCATAGTCTCAAATGCATCCTATTGTGCCTGCTTCTGCTGTCTCCCCGGCCCCACCCCGAAGTCTCCCTGCCTTAGCTGTTCTTTATTTCCCTGGATTCTCAGGACTGCTGCCTTGTTTCCATAGAATCACAGAAGTCAAAGCTAAAAAAGACTTCGCATGATTTTCCCCTTCACACAAACCCCAAGGGCAAAATGTTACCAAATTCCTACACTTAGATCCACAACGGACTTTCCTATGGGGAGTGGGGCCTGAGCGCAGACAGTCACACGTGATTACTGAGTCCTGTCATCCACTCGGAGAACAGCATTGGGCTTGGCAGGTCTAAGACGGCTGCGGGAATGCTCTCTCCTTCCAAAAGAGCTTTCATCCCTCTACTCGGCTCTCAGTTTCTGCTCAGGATTCAATGCCTCGAGTTCATGTATATTTCTAAGCACTCTCATGGCAAACTCTACCCATCACTAATGTGTGGCGCATACCCCAAGCCAAGAAGCACTCAGAGAGATGGATGGGACAGGAGACAGGGGGGCAGGTGAACTCCACGAAGCTTTGTCTTGTCTGTGCCACGGTGTGACCTTGGGAGCTGCCCAGCTCACGACAGGCCAGCAGGAAGCTAACTGTTCCAGAGATGACGATATTTCAGAGCATCTGTCTTGGAAGTTGGTTTCCTGTGACCCAGTTATAAGCCTTCCCTGCCTTCCCCTAAACCAAAAAGTGTCTGCCTCCTGTACTGTTCTTTTGGGGTCCACCTTGACTGGCTTTAAAGGTCCAGTTAAGTATCAAGATTCGGTTACATGACCTAGGTCATCCCTTCAATATCTTAACACTAAAAGTATTGCCTAATGGCAGAAAAGTAGGGCGTTGAGAGCTGGCCAGTGCAAGAAATATTTCAGAACCCAAATTAGTGATGGTAGATGACCATCAGCTGCTTGGTGGGTCCTTGTGTTTACTCTTAAGCAATAGAATCAAAACATTAAGTTGATTTTCCACAGTCTTCCCATTACATGATCTTTCCATCACAGATGGGAATGATAAGTCTCTAGGCCTAGGCGGTGCATCGAATATGTAGACCATAGGGACAAGAAAATGTTCCTGGACCTTCCAGTCTATCATTCTGGCAAAGTGGGCACGTCCTTCCTACTGGACAGGTTCACTCGGGCAGCTGTGCCCACCGACCCCGCCCGCCAACGGGAACCTGGTTCACACACAGAACCAACACTTGATCATGAGCTGTCCAATTTCACAACTGTAGGAGTCTGCTCTCCACACCAGTCTGAAAATCAGCCTTGTTAAGAATCATGATCAGATATATCGATCACTTCTCTCAGCATCTCTTCAAGGGATTCTCTAGATACACTTGACTGAGCTGGATTTAATTTAAGCACTTTGCTATCTACAGATCCTATGAGGTTAGCTTTGTGAAAATTATGACATGAAGGTCCCAGCTTCCCTAAGGAGAGCTGAGCCCCAATGTTCTTGATGTCTTGCATTTCCCCCAGCTTGAGGAAGGATTTGGGCACGTCTGCCCCTCATTTCCAGGTGAGCCCTGTGTTACTGTCACCTGTCTCACACCACGCACCATGCCGTCTTGCCACCCAGATTTCTCTCCCTGACGAGCAATGGATTAGAGTGGTCTCACTCCCAAGACCACATACCCACCACTCTCACACTCCATCCCACTCTGAGAAGCAACTTTCCTGCCCATATAGAGAGAAGAATAAAGCAGTTTGAAGGATCCACATCTCCTTCCTACTGTGTTTTTTAAAAATCATCTGTGACACCTCTGGAGAAGGTCATTCTAGCCAATGTCTCCTGGCCTGATTCTCTGATTCTTTGACAGTGGGGCAGAGTGGGAATTATGCGTGTGCAAAGGAGATAGATTTTCAACCCCTTTGTTTTCTTTAAACTATTTCCTCTGCTAGTGTGAATGGAATTTTTTAAATGATAGCTAAAGCACAGCAGGAAAATAATGTAAATCTAGTGCTAGGAAATTCTTCCCTCCAGGCACCATTCAAAAGCCAAACTCATTTGAGAGAAGATGCAGGGGTTCAGAACAGTTGAGAGGGCACTTGCTTTGCCTTGCCCAATTACATCAAAGAAAGAGAGGCAAGTATGTAGGGAATGAACTTGGAGACCCTGGGCTCGGAGCGTGGAGCCGTGAGTCAGCCCCAGAGACACCCACCGAAAATGGGCATTCAGACTTGTCGAGATGATTATCTGGAGGCGTGTGTAGGTGGAGCTCGTGTTGCAGATGCTTTCAGAGTGTTTTGTCATGTCATTTGTTCCGTTAAGATTTGTTTAAAAGAAGAAAAAAAAAAATCCAGGAAGCTAATGTCAACAGCTAAGAGGATTTTTAAAATACCGTCCCTCCCACTTCAAGTGGCATTGCCTAGATCAACACTTAGCCATACATCAGGAATGCTTTTGAAAGAAATTATGTGAAAACAGCAGTCAAAAGTTCCTATTATTTCAGGAAGCTTTTTCCAAAATAACTGCTTTGATTTCACACTTCTGAACACACGTAGCCACGGTCGTATTTTTAAGTGGAAGCTTGTTCTGAAATGGATGGGTGGTGTTGCCATGAAACAGGAAGCTGGCGAGCAGCAAAGCACAGATGTGACCTGGGACAGCGGCTGCTGCAGGAGGCTGTCCCCGCTCTAGTAACACGTGACGTGGGGCAAGCCTGGGTGCCAACCCATCCCAAAGGGGTACAGATCTGAACAGCAATGCGTGCTAGAAGTCCCCTCCAGGTGGGATGGTTGCAGTAAGACACAGAAAGCACCAGAGACTAAAGTGAGGTTGAGCTGGGGCTTCCCTGGTGGCGCAGTGGTTGAGAGTCTGCCTGCCAATGCAGGGGACACGGGTTCGAGCCCTGGTCTGGGAAGATCCCACATGCCGCGGAGCAACTAAGCCTGTGAAACACAACTACTGAGCCTGCGTGTCTGGAGCCTGTGCTCCGCAACAAGAGAGGCCGCGACAGTGAGAGGCCCGCGCACCGCGATGAAGAGTGGCCCCTGCTTGCCGCAACTAGAGAAAGCCCTCGCACAGAAACGAAAACCCAACTCAGACATAAATAAATAAATAAAAATTAAAATGAGGTTGAGTGAAATCCTAGTCTTTGGGGTAATACTTCGCTTGAAAAGGACTTTTGCTTTGCTTTGTTATTTTTCTCACCTAAAACTGTAATGTTGTAATCCTTTCCCACTTCATCAGTAGAAGGCATTGATGGTTGTGAAAGTTTTGTTTGTTTGCTGGATTTGGGAAGCATAAGCAAAGAACTGAGAACAGTAACAAGAGCAGTAGAAATGCAATTGACGGACAATGTGAGGCTGGGGAAGGAAACCTTTGTTCCTGATGATGGACTCGAAAGCATCCTAGCTCTGGGGTTTCTGTCTCATTCCAGGGATGCGGTTGACACCAGCTCAAGTTTCAGGGTGATTTGAACTAACTGGGACAATCTTTCAAACTAAGGAAAGGCTTGTATTCCAAATCATAAAAAACTGGTATGGTCCTTCTTATTCCAACCTTTTCTGAACTACCCAGTCCTACAGATATTAGGTGAGACAGAGCAAGGGCTGGAGGGAAGGGGTCACAGTGGCCCAGAGTGGGGTGAAGAAGTGAAAGAGGATGAAGGGGACATCTGCATAGAAGGGTCGCCTGCAAGAGGTGTCAGGCAGTGGTCCAGCCCAGGGGATGCGAGCCCTTGTGGGGTGAAGGGTATCCATGCGGGGCTGGCTTCAGTGGAGGTTGCACACATCAGACAAATCCAGACTGAGGGGCATTCTGCATGCTACTAGCCTGTCATCTTCAGAAATGTCAATGTCCTGATCATTAAGCAAGGACTGAGAAAATTTCCCGACAGAGACACTAATGTGGCATAATAACTAAATGCAGTGCATGATTTTGGATTGGATCCTTTTGCTATACAGCCATTATTTGGACAGTTGGTGATACTGGAATGAAGTCAGAGGATTAAATTATAGAAATGTATCATTTCTAATATCCTAATTTTGATGGTTGCATTGTGGTAACACAGAAGAACATCCTTGTTTATAAGAAATACACACTAAGATATTCAGAAATGATGAACTATTAGGTTGGCAACTTGATCTCGAACAGTCTCACTAAAAAAAAAATACTGTATTTGCAACTTTAAGTTTGAGATTCTTTCAAAAAAGGTTTTAAAAGCATCTTATGGGATAGGTAAATTCTACAAGGATTTTACATAAATTAATACAGCAGTGCAGCTTTCTGAATAGTGACCCTAGGCCAACAAGCATAACAGACATTTTTCAAAATTTTTCAAAACACACACATGCATACCCTACACACATGCACACACACACACACATACATATAGAGAAGTAACCACATTTAGCCACTAATCCAAGCTAAGTGAGCTCTGGAAAGGAGACGTTGATACTGAACCACAGAATTGGCCTGTGGTTACGTTCACCTATTATTATAACACAAGTGAAGTGTTCAAAAGAAAAATGGGTTAATGCAAAGAAGCATTCGCTGTCTCTCCTCTTAATGATATGGTACCCAGATTAGCACACAAGGCTGATAACTCCTTTTGTAATCTATACTGTTAATTCTCAAAGCTTAGGTCATAATAATAGCAGGTACTCAATAAATGGCAGCAAGTGTCACTACCATGTGCCAACAAGGCATTTATCAAGGGAAATATCATTACCCGCTAAGTGGTAATAACCTGTCCACCTGAGGCTCAGAGAGGCTGAGGCTCTTGCTCAAGGTCACACAGCTAGAAATGTCATTAGTACTTTCTCTCCCTGACCCTGGATGGAGGCCAGATCACCCTCCCTCCCAAGTACCCTTCACTCAGTTGCACGAGCCCTACTCCCTTGGTAGGAAAGACCTAGAAGAAAAATATGAAGGTCTTTTCAAAAAGAAACCCTTTCTCCATCCGAGCACCTTTGAATTGAGCAAAGTCACTTCAGTGTCAAGACACATCATCACTATCCCAACCTGGGAAGGAGACAGAAGGTGCAGCTCTCCCGTCCCTCACTGATGGAACCACACGGCAGCACTGGGTAGGAGCCTGAGTTCTCCCTGCCTGCCAGCCTATGTGCCATCGGAGGAGACAGGCTTGTCCCCACTGCTCATGCTGGATGCACGCTACTTGCCGTCTGATTCCTGCAATCAGCCACATCACTGGCTTAGCTTCAGAGCAAATGTGATCGGGCAGAATTTGTCGGCCTCACCCTCACATGGCTTCTCTATCCAAGCAGTTCTAAAGCCTGAACACACCAGGTCTTTATACAGCGCCTGGGCAGTGCCCAATAGCTAGGGAAATTGTTTGCCATTCTGTGAGATGTACTTAGATCTTACATTAAGATCTACTTAAATCTTACATTAGCTCTTAGCAATTTTCCAAAGGAAAATCCCTACAGCTGTTGTTTTTAAAAAGTCTGTAAACTGGATACTGGATTTTGGCCCGTATCTTCATGTCCCGCTTTGATAAACAAGCAGTTTGCATTAACCCAGCAATAGTCCTTGGATCAGCTCAGGTATTGGAGGACCCCATCAAGTAAGCAGGGGAAATAAGTATGGGGATTCTGTAGGCAGTGGGAAATGGGAAGAAATGCGCGGCAGGAGAAAAAAAAAGAGAGAGAGAGCAGAGCTCCACAAAAAAAGGTAGATTATTCGCCGTACATCATCTTATAAAAAAAAAAAGTTACGTGATGCAAAATGGACTCAGTTTCAAGAGTTACCTCCCGAAGGCGAATGGTCCAATCCGTTCACACATTCAACAAAGATTTATCGAGAGTCTGCTACTTATCAGGCACCGTTCTCGCCTCTGAGCATACAGAGATGAACACGGCAAACAAAATCTCTGTCCCTGGGGAGAATCAATTGCTCATTCACTCAACACATGGCTATTTGCTCATACAATATACAAAGCCCTGGGCTGGTGTCATTTGCTCCCTTATGGCTCTTCCAACCCCAGCTCCTTCCAGCTACTTAGCTTTTTAGGCTGTGTTGGCCACCCATGATCACTGCCTGCCACACAGTCTATTAAAGAAAAAAGAGTTAAACTCTTCCTTTCTCTCAACTAACCATACAGAGGTCAGGAGTTGACAACTGTGATTTCTCTTTCAAAGAGGACCACAATGATACCAGCCACCAGCCATGTAAAGCTTGGGAGAATTTTTCCATGAAGGGCAACTACAGAGCTGTCCTACAGGGTCATTAATGAAAATCAGGCATCTCGCTTACTCTATCTGGATACTAGCATCACCTAACTGCAAAGCTTTAAATGCTCCAGAAAGCAAAGCTAAGATGGCCCTCCCCTTTGCAGCTTGACCAGAATGAAACCCACCACCCACCTGTTCCCAGGGCCAATTAACTGGCCAGCCCGTATCCTGTCTGGGTGCTGTGAGGTAGCTTTCAATGAATTCCACTATTTTTATGGCAAAGACAAACTTCTAGAGTTGTCAGGGATTTATTTCAGGCCCTCCTTATGATGGGAAAGAAAAGCCTCCCTATTTGTACAAGCCTCTGTGTGTTTACAGAGGGATTCTAAACATACTGCCAACTGGATGGCATGGAGCTGGCCTAGTTTTGACAAGAATCTTAATTAGTAACACCAGCAAAAATCCCATTTAGACCAAAATTTCATGTTCCAAAAGCTTTCATCTCAGCTCCCTGAAGGCTTATGGATGATTATTTCTGGAACAGTCTAGAGAAGAAAGAGTAAGATAATCCCACACCATATATTTATCTCATTATATCAAAGTAAAAAAAAAAAAAATTCAGGCAACTCCAAACTCACAAGTTGGAGCGTGAGAATGAGTCCATATAAACACTGATGATCCAGAATCTTGGGTTTCCTTGAGAGGTCCTTCTGTCTCAGGAAGGAGTTTACCAAGAGCCCTCACCTGCTTTCCTGGCCAGGCCACAGGGTCAGTTCTCCAAACTTGGCTAAGGAAGGGCATCTTCAGTTACAACAACTTATCTGTTTTCTAGGTCAGCATTTCTCAAACATTAATATGCATGTAAACTTCCAGGGGATCTTGTTAAAAATCAGGTTTTGATTCAGGAGGTCTGGGGTGAGGCCTGAAAACCTACATTCCTGAAGCTCCCATGCAATGCTGATGCTGCTGGCCCGTGGACCACAACTTTGAGTAGCAAGGTCCTAAGTGATGACAAGTGTGAGAACTGGGTACCACCTTATGCAGAAGTGGCTCCCAACGAGTTAGAGAGAGGATGCAGTGCTGGAGAGCAGAGCCTGGAGGAGGAATGTACTCTGGTTCCTGGACCACTTAGTCCGTATGTGGCCCCATCCAGCCTCTCACGGGAGATGTTCCCCAACAACACACCACCTAATTCTCAGCAAAATACTTCCAGTGTTTTTTCTGCACACCCATCCAGGGATGCTCAAATTTTATGCTCTTGGAGGATGGAGAATTTCAGGTGTGGCTTAGCTTTACTATTTAGAGTCTTACTTTGGGGACTTTCTTCACTAGTACAAACTGGCTGACCTGCCTTCCTCCCCATGTGAGCTGACCTTTGAGGAAGGGACCCCACCCATCCCCAGTTTAACAGAGCCTCACCTAAGACTTGGGGCTGCTGGCATCTGTAGCTCCGAGATTTCTAGCATCATTTCTGCTCTCCACATGGCCCTGCACTGCAGGTTGCTACCTGGTCAGTTCTGCAAAGGGCAGGTCTGACTTTCACAGGAAGGAACTGCCCTTCAACCCCACCCCTCATTCTCTTCCCATCTAACTATTTACTTAACTAAAAGACAAAGCTTTTCAAATAAAAGTGTTTTCTTAGAGCAAGCAAGGATTAAGATAGAGAGGGTTGATTAAAATAAAAACAAAATGATTGATCTGGAAAAAAATAAAAAGTAAAGAAAAATAATAAAAACAACCATTCATTAGTATGTTCAATGACAGAAATGTGAAACTGCTGACTGATTTTGATTTGGGTTTCTGCTTCCATAGAGGATCATGATGCATTCTTCTCTGCCCACATTTCTGGGGCCCCAAAAGATAAGCCCGTGTGAAGAGATGGGCCTGCTGCACAACTGTAAATACTTAATGGCATTGCCAGTTAAGATGGCTCTTCTCTTGACATTCCAGTTTTTATTAAATTCAAAAAAATCTTTCCATACGTGGAGAAGCCTGGTTTAGGGAAAGAACACAGATCCAGGTTCACTGTGAAACGTTCTGAGCTACAGGCCTTGAAACTCAGAGAGAGGTTTGGGGGCCACTAGCACCGGGGTCACTTGGGAGCTTGTAAAAAAAACAGCAGAATATCTGGCCCACCCCAGTCCTACGGAATCAGAATCTGCGTCTTAACAAGATCTCCGTGTGATTTGTAAATGTATTAATCTTTGAGAAACACTGCTGTAGAATTCCAGTATTTATGTAATATGACATTTTGGCAACTCTCATTTGAGGCAACTTTGTTTGTTCAAGGAACCAATCCCAGAATTGCAAATGAACTGTTCACACAGCTTGCAATTCTAGCCTGCAATCTCTAGTTTGGGAAATAAGACCCAGAGGCCCCCTTTTCAGATAGATTCTTCTAAAGAAAATGAGAGTTTTGTTTTAATGGGCATGAACAGTCTAAATTGTCTTTGAAAATATTTTTTAGGACAGACAAAAATGTCCACAAATTTTACTAAATGGATCATTGCTGATGCATTGAATTTGACCCAACTTCACATGACATTTGTGCCCAAGTGACCCAAAGAGTCATAGTGGGGACTTTGTTTTGTGTCCTGGAGCAACTAGGGTAAGTAAACTCCTCTCCCACATGACTCCTCTAGTCTCTTACTCCAATGGTCATTCTCTCCTGCTGACCACTCCTGAAGCACATCTGGGATCTTAGTTCCCCGACCAGGGATCGAACCTGCAGTGGAAACATGGAGTCTTAACCACTGGACCACCAGGGAAGTCCCCTCCCGAAGTACTTCTTACGTTAGTCATTTCTCTGCTCCAAATAAGGAATAGAAGTGCATGATATTTTGAAGAATGGTAAAGTGGGCTATTTGGACCAATCATACTGCTGAAAACAACCAAAATTTGTGGATTAAAACAAAGAAACTGCCTTCTCAAAGAGGTGATAAGATAGAAGGGATTCTGTGGCACATTTGCCAATCTGGGCAAATATGAATTTTCATCCTGTGAAGTTCATGATGGAGGAGGGTACAAATCATAGTTCAGAGTTTGCAAAAGATGTGGTGGCCCCCCGATAAGCTGGAACCCAAAAGAGGGCAGTTCTAGGGTAAAAGTGAACCAGAAGTAACCAAAACCTAAAGATTGGCATCCCAGTTCAGACTACCTAAAGCTTTACACTGGGTTTAAGTGTCTGAGACTGGTAAGGCCCCAAGAACTTAGCAGAAGCAAACATAAACCCCCTGTGAGGTAGGATTGCCATCAAGGATAATCAGGCAAACAGGGAAGTGAGACACCATGAGTAGCAACCAACAGAAGCAAGAGGCATCAGAAATAAACTTCAGAGAGTGGAATTATCAGACAATAATTATCAACAGAGTGCTCATTATCTTAAATAGTCAGAAAACATCATCCAGAATGCAGCACAGGGAAACAAAAAGACAGAAAATACAGAAGTAAGGGTAAGAGGCATAGAGAACAGACTGATAATATCTAATATACATTTTATTTGATGTTTCGAAGAGGGAGAAGAAAGAGAAGGGGGGAAGAACCAATATTAGAGGAAATAATAATGGAAAAGTTTCCAGAATGATGAAAGATGCCAAATTACAGATTTAAGGAGTACAACAAATCCCAAGTAGAGTAAATAAAAAGACTCACACCTCCACATATCACAGTGAAACTGCAGAAAACTACAAGCAAAGAGAGCATCTAAAAACAAGAAAATAAAAAAGGGTATGGTTAGAATGACAGCTGACTTCTCAAAAGTAACAATAAAAGCTGAAAGCCAATGGAAAAATATCTTTCATGTACTGAAGAAAATTACTGTCCATGTAGAATTCTATAGCCAGTGCAACAATCTTGCAAATATGCAGGTAAAATACAAATGAAGATTTTGTCACCAGCATACCTTCATTAGAGGAATTTCTAAAGCAGTGTTTCTCCAATTTTTCACGGTGAAGAACCAGGCTTTTTATTTTGTATTTTTTTAAATGTTCAATCTGTCCTAGACTTGGACCTTTGGTTTATTCCTTGCTCAACAGGTCAAGTACACTGATCATCCCTTGGATATTGGGCAATGCTAAATTGCTATACAAGTTTTAGATTCTCAATTTCTGTACTTTGTGGTGGTAACTGACAGTTTGAAGACTGGCGATCTTTCTGTGGACTACACTTTCAGTAGCACAGTTTTCAAGCATGCACTTTAGGCAGAAGGAAAGTGATCCCATATGGGTTGTTTGGGATACAGGAAAGAATACAGAGTCAAGAAAGTGACTGATCTTGTTGAGGACACATTGGTAAAGAATCTGAATGTCAAGTTTTACATGGGAGCAATTTCACATCTCTTTTTAAATTAAGTGAAGCTGAGTTAGCTGTGGTGGCTCATTAACGCAGTTTTGCAATCCAGCTTTTGATACGTGGCAGGAAAGAGTGAATCTCATTGCAGAGCGGGCGAGGGAGAGAGAGAGAGAGACTTTCCCTCCTCTTTTCAAAATCAAATACATTGTATAATGATGCACAGTTTGTAAGGATTATTACCTTTCCCTGATGTTATAGGTAATTGTGAAAAACCACTTGAGAAAATTGCCCTAGAAAAACCTACTGAAACAAATTTTTATATCAACTATATTTTCTCTCTCATATTATCACGAGTAGCAAACTAAAACAAACTGTGGCTGGGTGATTTAAGTTATGGCGTTCTCAGGTAGAGATCCGGTTGGGACATGGCAGTATCAGAAGTGCTTCTCCTTTGATTGCTTTAATAAATAATAATGTCACAGCATAAAAGAGACATTTACAAGCCAAGTCTAGTATTCTTAAAAACAATGAGAGCTAAAAATAAGATTCCGACTGCTGACTACTGAGGAGTTTATTCTACCAACTATATCAGAAACTGGTATTCCACTATTTCATGTCTTTTTTATGAGTACCCAAAATACATATTTGGATCTCATCTTTTTCTTTCCCTTTTCACTAATTAATTAATTAATTCCCTTTACCTTCATACACCATTCCTGCTCCCCACTAAAAGCCATTCAACTGTGTTTAATGTGTATATAATCTTACAAAATATATATTCTTGTAAAATGCATACTGTTTTGTGCACAGGTATCTTTATTACATGCAAATAGCGTTGTGTTGTATATTTTTAAAATCTGGATGGCTCCTTATTTCACTGACTCATAGATTCACAGAAGTTAAATTGACCTTTGAAGTCAAATCCCTCCTTCCTCCCAAGATCATCCACAGGACGACAGGCTGGATGTCCAGGCTGGCTTAAATACTCCGAGTAATGGGAATCTCAGCCTGGTAAGGGGGCCAATTCCATGGTGATAGTCAAATTCCTTCTCCCCACTAACACCTCACCCTTAATGCCGCCCATCGTAGGAACTCTGCACCAGGACCCACAATGGCATCATGAAACAGGGGATGCCTCACAAGGGACCACTCTGCCATCTAGTTTCCCAGGCTGAGATGTAGGAATTGGGTGTTTTAAGATCTACTGACTTGTATTAACTTTGCTTCCCTCAGGTCATTCTCCTCTTCAGAATCCTTCCTCGGCCCCGCCATTTCCCCTGCGCTGTGCTTCCATGGCTCTCCCGGCCCCTTACACACCCGTCTGTCCCTCTTTGGCGCCGGGAGGCCAAACCTGCTGTGTTAGCAGGTGCTCTTCCCTGGCTCCTGTCCACGCTTTGCTGGTTCCGGCCGTCCTGGCTTTGTTCACACTGCTTTCTTTCTCCTGACACCTTTTTCTCTCTCTCTCTTCCCAGACCCAGGTCAACTTCCACTTCTTCTGCCGAGTGTTGGAGACGCACACTGAACGAGGGAGAAAGTCCGTGGCGAAAAGCAACCGAGGCAAAGTAGCCCCAATACAGGAAGCTGACGTCCAAGTGCCCGTGACTGCTCTCTGTTGCAAAGAACGGATAACCACTCTAGTTAGTTTAAGCCATAAAGGAGTTTAACATAAGGCTACCAAGTAGCTCACAGAATCTATGGTCAGAACTAGGGAACAGGTTTGGCAAATGGACTGGAAAGCGGAGGGCGTGAACAGAGCCACGCAGACCACGAAATCCGCCGGCGCGTCGCCGGGATCCCCACCGTCTCCCCCACCGGGAGATCCTGGTCCCAGCGCCGGCTCCCGAGGGAGGATGGAGCCCCCGGACTCCTGCGCCATGGATGCTTTTCCATCTCTCGCCCTATCTTTAACTCACTTCCTCAAAGTTCAGAGGCCAGGGAAGGGCATCTGACTCCCCAGCCTAGGTCCTACTTACATCCCACTTGCTAGGAAGTGAGGAGAGAGAATTATTAGCCCATGAAGATTTCTCAGTCAGAAGTGATGCCCTACCTCCCACCAGACCTCACACGATTGGAAAGTTGGGGCTCCAAACAGAAACAAACCTGCCCTACAGGAGTTAGATAGGTGACTCGTTCTTTTCCAAGCAGGTCCACTTTTCCCAGCCCAGCGACGGCATACGCGTTTTGGAAAACTTGTGAAAACCATCTCAACCAGGATTCTTGGTGATGGAGGGAAAGTGAAAGCCCTACAGTTTGTTGAAAACATCTTGGACTTCCCTGGTGGTGCAGTGGTTAGGAATCTGCCTGCCAATGCAGGGGACACAGGTTCGAGCCCTGGCCTGGGAATATCCCACATGCCACAGAGCAACTAAGCCCATGTGCCACGACTACTGAGCCTGTGCTCTAGAACCCATGTGCCACAACTACTGAGCCCATATGCTGCAACTACTGAAGCCGCGTGCCTAGAGCCCCCCGTGCTCCGCAACAAGAGAAGCCCGCGCACCGCAAGGAAGAGTAGCCCCTGCTCACCACAACTAGAGAAAGTCCATGTGCAGCAACAAAGATCCAACGCAGCCAAAAACATAAATAAATATAATATAATATAATATAATGTTTAAAAAAATAAATTAATTAAAAGGGATCCTTGCTTTAAAAAATACTTTTTTTAAAAAGAAAACTTCTTAATTCCATCAAAAAGGGACTTACACTACTATTAATATTTTATGGTTAATAAATAAGAAGTATCAGCAACTGTGTGAGAATGGGGACCGTGGCTCATGCATCCCTTGTGTTGATGGACACCAGACCTCCGGGAAGCACAAGGAAGGGTCAATAACACAGACATCTCCATTGGCAAGATGCTTCCTTTCATCAAGTTTACTTTTCCAACTGGACCCACGTGCAGACCTATTGCCATTTCAGACCTGTATGATCCTCTCCAGAAGCCTAGGTAGTTAAGTCCTTTCTGGTGAGGTCAGGTCTCAAGGCCATCCTGTACAGTGTTAAACATCGCTCTGGAGGGTACACCCAGAAATACCTCCCGCTGCTGGTCACAGAGGCGGGTATGTTAAGGCCAGAGATGCTCAAGGCTCTGTCTTGGTCACACAGCCAATGAGCTGTCATTGGAGAGGTGGCTTAGGAGAGGACTGGGCCCTGGAACTGGGTCTTCCCACCGCAGTGCAGCCGGTCAGGGTCCACAGCTGTAAACGTGGAGGAGGAAGGAAAGGAGGGTGGCACGGGGCTCACGGGGGACAGCCAGAGAGCACAGGTGGCCCTCCTGCCAGTGGTCGGCATCCATGTCAACAGGTGAGAAGAGTAAGATGCCGAAGAGAGTGCCAGGAGCTTCGCCAGCATCCAATCTCCCCTGTTCCGCGGCAGCAGCATGCCAGCCTATTTCATGCGACAATGTGCCCAGCTGGGAGTCTGTGCTTTCCCACCACTCTTGCAGTTAGAAGGGGGCAAGAGAGATGCAAGTGGGTTTCTGGGAGAGCGCCCCTGGAGCTGCTTGTCCTTTTCTTTACTCTCAGTTAGACTGTGGACATAATGGCTGGAGTTCCTGCAGCCATTTTAGAAAGCTGAAGATCTCAGTCATCCTACAGCCAAACAGAAAGATAGGAGGATCTTGAGTCCTGGACTGCTTGCCTCTGAGCTGTTTTCATATGAGTGAATAAACACTATTTTTTATGCCATGCATTTGGGTCTCTTAGCCCAGCAGTACTCATTCATTCTGTGGACCAAAAGGAGCAGAGGTACCAGGGAAATTCAGAAGCCCAATTCTGGGGGGAGCAGTTGCAACTGTTAGAGAAGAAGGGCAGGGAGAAACAGAGCCTTAGCCGCCACCCCCCAACCTGTCCCCGGCTCCCAGGGGACTGGGCTATCGGTCACATCACCAAGATGGAACTTAGTCTAGGGAACCAGAGAGCATCCAGTCTCCAGAGCTTCTATACAAAGCTAGAGCCGAGCTCCAAGAATATATAAAATCACAGTGATCAGTACACTGTGTAGCCCAACATCAAGGCTGCATGAACAGCCAAAGAGATTTAATGCCAAGTTGTTAAAGCCCTCTGGTCTGGAGTCAGAGACCAGGGTGAGGGTCGGCCATGGTGAGCGGTGAAGCGGGATGCTGAGGCCTTCCTCTCACGTCCCTGGGACAGTGAGGAGCCAGGTCCTCACAAAGAGGTCAGCCCATAATATCTCCTCCCGTGAGGAGCTCCCTCAACCCCCAGCCCCGGCTGATCCCTCCCCTCAAAGTGGCAGAGGAGGGGGGCAGTGAGGACCTGCCAGCTGCTCAGGGATAGAGTCAGAGAGAGGGTCCTGGGGGAAGGGGAGGCAGCTGACTGCCCCGGCCCCTGCTCCTGGGGACCCATCAAGGAATCTCCATCAAGGCATCTGTGTGGCCCTCCTGTACTTGACCCAGGAGGACTGAAATCTGCCCATCTCACTGACCCCACCTTGGTCTTGTCCCCACCATCCCAAAATGGCTGCCACAGCTTGCAACATCAAATCTGTATCCGAGCCAGACTTCCCTTTGTGTCTAATTGGCCAGAATTAGGTCACATGACCCAGCTGCAGCAGAGAATGCCAAAATCAATGCATGGCATTTTTTCAAGACTTTTTGTGAGAAATGGCTTCTGCCAGCAAAGAAGGGGGTTAGAAATGGACTTTGAGTAGACAACCCATGGTACGGCCATGGGGACAGAAGGTGCTGCTCTAGAAAGAAGGAACAGCTGCCATCTTAGGCCCTAGAAACTGTCAGAGGCTTAAGTCATGAGAATTTACCAATAACATGCTTAAAGAAGGTGGGGTGGAAAGAATCTGTTGTTTTCTTTTCCCCAATCTTGAAGGTCTGTCAGTCAAGGTGCACTATCCTGTCGTTGGCCAGGGGGTGGGTGTGTAGTCTTGGCGCTCAGAAGTCACTCAGATGCTACAGGTCACTCAAAGTACCTCCACCTGCCGCCTCGCACGCCCCTTTACAAAATCACCCCAAGCACTGTGCTTGTTACAGTACAGAAGTCCCTTCTACACCGGAATTCTGGAGCTATCCCTTAGAGCAACTGAACAAATTACTCTCTCCTGACATTTGAATCTGAAAGTAATAAAAATACAGGAAATGGTTGAAGCCACTGTATTCTGATTTAGGTGTCCTTTAGGTGCCCTCATACCAGCTCTTCTGGATCCCCGGTAGTTCAAATAGTTTAGATATATTTGCCACTCAATATTATTTTAATAAACTCCTTTTCAGATTAAGGTCAGCAGAGTTGCTGTTGCTTGCACTTAAAGAACCCTGGCTGTCACAGATGGAATACCACCTGCTAGCAGGGGAAATAACTCTTTTTAAAAAAAAAACCCAAAAAACTCCAATTCTATCCACTAAAAGATGTTTGAAAGCCAACTTTTGGTCTACTTTGATGTTATTCAGGCCACATTTCGAACACTAAATTCAGCCCATCGAGTTGAGAAACAAAGCATCTACTTGAGGCCTCGTGCTAATCGACACCCTCAGCCCCACCCGTGCTTGTATTTGATTTCTCAGTGAACAGATATGAGCCCACCTCATGGCCCACAGTATCCGTGTGCTAGGAAAGTGCCTGGCAGACAATGCATGACCCTCCTCTGTCTCTAAAGTAAAAGAACACATTAATTTTATCAGGGCTTTCAGAGCTGGGAATATTTGCCAGCTTCTCTTACCTCTGCCTAGAGATTCAGCCAAACAACATCTCTCAGTTGTGAAAAACAAAATAGAGAGCAATTACTATTAGGAATACTAAACTTTAATCTTTGCTTTTTAAATGACACGAAAGTCCTTTCCACAAAGGGATCTTCTATCAGGTACCTGTTCTTTACTACCAAAGACATCAAGGAGGCTTCTGTTAAGCAGAGGTTATGCGATCAGGTCCACAGTAGACAGCCAGCCCGATGGAGGTAACAATATTTCATTGCCCGGCCTCAAACGAATACGCCATTATAATGATCGGATCATTAGGAGAGTGGTTCACTCAGACTAACAGCCCTCAAGATATCAGCCTATAAAACAAATCTGACTTGGGTTCTAGGCACTGGTAGCTCCCTGAGGGGCCATGCCTCAGACCTGGGGAGGGAATCCTGCGTTTGCAATTCCAAATCAGTGCCTCGGCACCCAGTGAGGAAAATCCGGCAAGACACGTGTGCGGTATGACATGCCCACCATGAGAAATGGCCCGATTGTCACCTGGGCACTGTGCTATTCTCCCGACATCTGCGCGGCATATTATTGTACTGTAGCCACTCAACTCCATGTTCAATGAAAAAAGGGTTTCTTAGCAACCAAAACAACATTATTTTGCAGCCAGAGGAAAGGTATCTGATTAGCAGAAAATCCAAATTCCAAGTTCTGAATCCGGACTTCTCCCCGTACACAGGGTCTGCCCTGCCTGTGAAGAGGCGTCCGAGGCCAGCACCCTGCACAGGGCTCTCCTCCCCAGCCGCAGCGTGGCTGGCGCCCCTCAGGGGTCGGTGCCAGGCGGAGCAGCGGCACCAGTGCTGGGAAAGGGTGGCCGGGGGGCCGGGTGGGTGTGGGCGGCCCAGGAGGCCCGGCCCGGAAGGGCCTGAGTACACGCACACTGTCACAGAGCATCTGCAAGGCCCGGATTGTCCCGGCGCAATCCCAGGCCTTCGTGAACTTTCTCTGTCCCTGGAGCCACCTCCCTCCTGTGCTTCCTGACACCACTTTCGGGGGCGTAACACGATGTCCTCAGAGCTCTGCCCTTCCACGGCTTGACACCCTCCCCCGGAGAGCTGGCAGTCGTCCTTATCCGAGGGGAGTTTGCCTGGCATGCACTTGGCAGTGGCTGTCTCAGGGGAGGGTCAGAGCAGGCTGGGATTCTGAGTGCAGCCAGGCTGCAAAGGAGACCCCTTTCCCTCCCCCTCTTCAGCCGCCCTAAGCTCTGGGGGGCAGGATAGGACAGAGACACTTGGCTTAAGACCCTTCCCTGAACCCCAGATTTCCTAACACATCCCTCGCATATGATCTCAGAACAGCCCACGCTCGTTTTTGTGATGTCTTACTGTGGTAGCCCCAACCACACCTCTGTGCGATGCAAACGCCCAGGATCTCTGCTTTAGGGGAATGAGAACTCCTCTTAGTCTTTGCTTATCCCCTCTGTGTAGACGATGCCTGGCAGGAAAAAGAGAAGGTGACAGAATTCCATTCACTTGACACAGCACAGCGAAGGTGTGTTTCAGGAGACACGATGGGGGCTCTTACCTGCCTGGAGCCAGGACCGGAGGAAGACACGGGTTGTGACTGAGGATGGAGGTGGGGATTCCGGCCCCTTCCTGGAAGCCAGGGATGAGTGGCCAGGGGAGAGGGGTGAGCAGAGACCTGGGCAGTGTGTGCGCATGCTCACAAGTTGGGGAAAGCAATCAAGCCTCCAAAAGAAGAAGAAACAAAGGGTGCTCCTCCCTCCCCTTCAAAGGAGCCCTGCAAACACCAATTGCTCAACTTTTCGCCTTTCAGGTTTTATGTCCCTCCCATAGGCTGCTTTTGAAAACCCCAACTCCACCTGGATTAACAATAAGGAAATTTGTCATCCCGCAAGGTGGGAGAGAGCAGAGCAGGCAGCTCAGGCCGCCGGGTCTTGGGCTCCCATTGCCGGCTGTGCTGGACACATCCTGGGGCTGCGGCGAGGCGGCCGCGGCTGTGCCAGGCATCATGTCAGACGTGGTGCATGGGCTGAGCTGTGTCCCCCAGGTTCGTACGCTGAAGTCCTAACCCCCAGGACCTCAGAATTTGACTGTATTTGGAGATTGGGTCTTTAAAAAGGTAATTAAGGCAAAACAAGGTCATTAGGGTGGACCCTAATCAGACTAGTGTTCTTTTTCTTAAAGTTTTTTTTTTTTTTGATGTGGACCATTTTTAAAGTCTTTATTGCATTTGTTAAAACATTGCTTCTGTTTTATGTTTTGGTTTTTTGGCCACAAGGCATGTGGGATCTTAGCTCCCCGACCAGGGATCGAACCCACACCCCCTGCATTGGAAGGTGAAGTCCTAACCACTGGACCACCAGGGAAGTCCCCAGACTAGCATTCTTATAAGAAGAGGAGATTGGGCCACAGACGCACAGAAGGAAGACCATGTAAAGACACAGAGAAAAGACCACCATCTACAAGCCAAAGAGAGAGATCTCATAAGAAACCAAGATTGCTGACACCTTGAGCTTGGACTTCTGTGAGACAATACATTTCTATTGTTTAAGCTACGCGGTCTGGTACTTTGTTATGGCAGCCCTACCAAACACACGCGTGGCTATGTCCAGAAACACAGAGGACCCACTCTCTCTTCCTTGGGATTCTGCTCCCAACAGATGTTGCCTCATGTCTCACTGGCCAGAATCAGGTCTCAGACACCTTCCTGGTCAACCTGGCAAGACGAATGGAACTGATGTGATTGTATTAAACTCCTCCTCTGAGATGGAATGGATATGAGAACGGAAACCCCCAAGGTCACCACAGAGCTGCAGGAAGAATAATTCTCTCTCTGTTTCTTCTTCCTTTGACTCTTATACCCAGGAGACAGCAGGATAGGAAGACCCCAAATATGGGAAATGAAACATACTAGTATGTATTGTGGCTGATTATATTTCCCTTTCAAGCTCTTAAATTATGTAGGTCTATTTGATTTTTTGTAGAAACCAACAGACTTTTACCTATTGAATTCAAATCTTATTTGAAGAAAGATGCAGCTTCTACAAAAAAAGAACCACTCAACATTTGTCCTTTGAGGTCACAAGGCAAAACGTTCTTTGTCATCTGTTAAGGGCAATGCACAGTGCCTCACATATAGCTGGTGCCTGATAGTGAATGAAGATTCCTGGTCACTTTAAGAACTTTTGCTTTATGAGAAAAAGGAAGAATTGAGTGAAAATCTGAGCAACGTTTAGGAACCAAACAGAAGCAACCAAAGCTAGCCAACAGATTGAAACATTAGATTTTATCCCTCAGCAATGAATACATCCAGGCTTTGATTGATCCCTCTGCCCAGAAGCGACTGTATAATTACTTTGCAAACAGGTTTGGCGTTTGGTAAATCTGGGGAAGACGCTGGATATACTCTCCTGCTATCCGCACACACGACGGTGCTGGAGTTATGGTCCCAAAGTGTGCCCTGCCCATAGCACCTTAAACAACCACATTTAAGATAACACAGCCCCTCTCCACAGCCAGATCATACTGGATCACTGAAAGACAACCGACCCATGGGCGAGCCAAAGTCTCTGTTAGTCAGTGACATCCACCTCAAAAAATATGGGATGTGCTCATCAGATATCTGAACTGTGAAATCATCTCAAGCAAGCAGCAAGAACAGTATCGGAAAAGATGCAAAGACAATGCTCCTAAAACAGTGGAAGCTCCACATGTTTATGGATAAAAGGAGCTGGGAGGTAGAATTGGGGTCGCGACAAGCCAAGTGCTGAAGACGCAGGAACTGAAAGGTACGAGGCAGGTGTACAACATGGCGGCTGCCTTCCGAAGTCAGCACAGAGCACCGTATTCTTATGAAAATGGTGTAGAATCTTCAGGCCTTCCCTTTAGGGCAGTGCGTTCTGTTGGGATGCCCCCAGTGTGTCATGACTCTCTTTGATGGTGGATTTGCTTTGACCCCAGAGCTATTTATAGCCACATCTTATACATGTAGTTTGCAAATCAACGAGCTCAAGAGAATCACTGAGCCCCTCTCCCTGCGCTTCAATTGATCAGGAGTTTGGATGAGGGTCACCAAGTTCTTTTCCAGTGCTACCGTTTTGTCACCATGAGTTTCACCAATGCCTTCTCTTCCTCGCTGCGTCTAGACATGGAAAAATACAGGAACATTTTCCAGGGGGATGAGACCCCCTTTAAGGCAGATCTTGGGGAATTTGACAAAAAAAAAATACCCACAAAATTTAGAAACCATAGCTACTCCAGGCAATATCAGCCTATTTGGTCACTTGGCTTCCCTATACCACCCCTGGGCTTCTGGTCTTGATCTGGAATCACAGCCCATGCTTCTCTTGTGTCCCTAGCTTGCTTCTGGGCAAGGAATGGTTGGAGCCACTTTCCCCAAAGTCTCCGACCTGGACTGCCAGACCAACATACCAATTTCCAAAGGCTGGCTCACCACGGGAATGTGTGATAACAAACATCGACTTTCATTTTTCTGATTTCCTCTGTTAGCATATTTCCCATAAACCTAATCCCTGGAGACCTTGGGGTACAAACACAAAAACACAAATTGAATCCAAATTCCCCAGAAGAAGGAAGCCAGAGGACTCCAAAGACAGTGATTCGCGTTGCTCTGGGCACGTGTGAAAAGAGGAGGAATACTGCTCCCAGGTCAGTGCCTGGAAAACTCATGCCCACTTGGTTGGCAGATCAGACCACCGCGTTTTCTGGACACACACATCCGGCCTTCCGGCATTTGCTTCTTAATCTTCTTAGCTGTTCGTTGCCCCGATGATTCAGGTCCGAGGCGGAGGGTACGGATTAGCTGTAATAACCCCCCCTGCTTTGGAGGCATGTTATGGAGCAACACGTTTGCTCTCTCCATCACCACATTTTCAAAGGCCTATTGGAAATGTCAGGAAAAATTAGCTTAAAAAGGTTTCTGAAGTAAAGGCTGGTCAAAGGGACATAGCAGGAGTCCTTTATGTGCCTGTGTGCTCTGCCGGGGCCTGGGGTGTGACCATGCGGTGGATTCAGGACAAAGCAAGGTGGGTGGCTGATCAGCGCACAGGGGAAGATGCTTTAGGACTTCACGGAGCTGTTTTCCATAATCCTCCTCACTGACAGTCACATCCATTTGGGAAGGATTTGGGTCCTTCAAGGTAGATACCATGGAAACCTCCCATGAGGAAAAACCATAAAGGCGCGGTGTCTGTAGTGCACCAGCTTTTCTAGGAAGAGCTGTTTAACAAAAGCACCAGCCTGGTCTCCACTTTGTGAGACTGCATCACCACCAGTGCCCTCGGCCAGGCTTCCAGCATGAGCCACCAAAGCTGCTCTTGTTCTAAAACGAGCCAGGTACACTGATGGTTGGGCAGAGGAGGGTGGGCGGGACCTGCTGTGACTGACAGCTCCAGGCACTGAAGTCTTGGAGCCTCGGGACCCTTTGCACTCAATGACAGACCAAAAGTATATGCCTTTTACGAGGATGCAGAAGAACTAGACTCCCCTACACTGCTAGTGGGGGGTTAAAACGGTACAAACACTTTGGAAACAGCTTGGCAAGTTTCTTTCCTTTTTTTCCTACTGAAGTATAGCTGATTATGCTAAACAATATTATATTAGTTTCAGGGGTACAACATAGTGATTCAATATTTTTATAGATTATACTCCATTTAAAGCTATTATAAAATCTTGGCTATTTTCCCTGTGCTGTACAATATATCCTTGTAGCTTATTTATTTTATACAGAGTAGTTTGTATCTCCAAATCCCCCGCCCCTATCTGAGCTTCCCACCACGCTGGTAACCACTAGTTTGTTCTCTATTATCAGAGTCTGTTTCTGTTTTGTTATAGTCATTCATTTTATCTTTTAGATTCCACATATAAGTGATAACATACAGTATTTGTCTTTGTTTGTCTGACTTAGTTCACTGAGCATAATACCCTCTGGGTCCATCCATGTTGTTGCAAAGGGCAGAATTTCATTGCATTGTATACATATATACATTTTTATCCATGCATCTGCCAATGGACATTTAGGTTGCTTCCGTATATTTGCTACTGTAAATAATGCTGCTTCGAACATTGGGGCTTGGCAGTTTCTTAAAAAGTTAAACACATACCCACCATAAGATCCAGCCATTGTACTCCCAGGTATTTTCCCAAAGGAAAAGAAAGCTACTACCGTACAAAGACTTGTGCGTGAATGTTCACAGCAGCTTTATTTATAACAGCCAAACCTGGAAATGTGCCAGTGTCCATCCACAGGTAAATAAATAGATGATGGTAAATCCAGTCAATGGAATAGCACCCAGGAAAAAAAAAAAAGACTGAACCATTTGTACATACAATGGTATGGATGAATCTCAAAATAATTGTGCTGAGTGAAAAAAGCCAGACAAAAAAGAATACGCACTACATAATTTCACTTATATCAAAGTCTAGAAAATTCAGACTAATCTGTATTGACAGAAAGTATCAGTGGTTTCCTGTGGTTGAAGTAGACAGCAGGAAGGGGGCAGGAAGGGGTTACAAAGGGGCACGAGGAAATTTGGGGCTAATGGGTATGTTCCTTATCTTTATTGTGATGGTGATTTCACAGGTGTAAACACAGGACAAAACTTATCAATTACATCCTTTCAATATGTGCAGTTTATTGTATGTCAATTATGCCTCAGTAAAGCTGTTTTAAAAACATATATGTCTTTTACTTTTCTGGGAACGACCTCCTCTTTATCCTCTGAGCATCTAACACCGTCTCTGGAAAGGTTTCTTGGCCACCACTCCTCCCCTCCCCCCTCCCCACTCTATTTAGGCCCACACTGTGCTCCCGTCCCTCTAGGATAACACTCATTAGGGTATTTTGTAAGGATTGATTGGTTTGTGTGGTACTGAGAGCAGGACTCCAGCTTTCACTTTTGTGTCCTTGGCACGTACCATGGCACCAGGAACATAGATGCTCAGTGAGTGTTTGTTGAATGACTAAATGAAAGAATTTTAAATATTCACTTCGCATCTTCTGAAACACTAGATACAAAAGTAGGGACATAATATATGCCTAACATTCAATAAAGGATGGATGAATGGATGGAAGGATGGTTGGAGGGATGGACAGACAGATGGGATCCACTAGCCTGACCACACCTGAGGCTGTAGCATCTGAGGCTATACTTCCGCATGACCTGGAGTTAGCTTCTGAAATCTCCCCCTGAACGCTTCCCAATAGCCACAGTGCCCCCAGGCCAGCAGTCCAGACCCCATGCTCCCTCCGTGCCAGGCATCATGAGATCCAGTCCACCCCAGAGCCCTGTTGTGACATCAGGAATTTTTCCAGGCCTTTCCAAATCAATATTTCACCTGGAAAATGTTCTACTTTGTCAGGGTGCTGAGTGGAGAAAAATGGAATAAATTATTCCAGTCTGATGCCTTCTTTTTTTCCAATAAACCCCAATTTCCCAAATTATAATTAAAAGGAAAATATTAGCGCACAAACAGCATTATAACATTGAATTGCTGTACTTGGTGGAGTTTCCTCTCTAAATCCACATCAACAGGCAATTTAACAATAGGAGAAATCTCAATGGGAGTTCAACAGATGAAATTAACACAGCACACAGCTCTGGACTAAAATATTTATTTGCCCATGTAATTGCTTGCAGCCACCCTTGTGTAAAAGCCCCCATCAGATTACAGGATTTGTTGTATGTAAATTGAAGAATAAATGGTTGGTAGCACCTTTCAGCTCTGTGATGCTGGAAATGAGTTTTTTAATAGGAAATTAGATTAGTAATATTTTAGTCAACAAAAATGTGGAAAAATTCTGCATAAAGATGAGAAAATCATTCATGCACAGAGACTTTAGCATCAAGAGTGAACAATTGTTGAAATCTGTGAATGGTTATTCACAAAAGAATTTCTCGACATTTCTCCTGGCCAAAGTCCAGGGCAGAAAAAGAAAATGATTTTCTTTATACCTTTATCACGAGATTCCACCACAATGCGCGTTCTAGATAACCATAGTAGAGTCCCTTCCCGCAAGCTCCCAACATTTTGTGTGTAACCTGGAAGCTTAAATCAGCTGCAGAGGTAATTACGGTGCTTCCTGCATCCTAATACGTGGGATGTGGGCTGCATTGTAAGAACATTAGCTCATGGCCCCTGCAAGGCCAGAGATGGGGATTCACGGGGTGGGGGAGAGTGTCAGAGGGAGGGAGGCGGAATCTGGGGTCTGGTTTCCTTGCTCCAGCAAGGGGACCTGGCTGTGTTCTGGGAACCAGGGTGAGATGGGCCTTACCTGTTGTTCTAGGCCAGAAGGAACAGGGAATTTGATACCAGGGTCTCACTCTCAACCCAGGAAAAGCGGAAGCCAGGACAGAGCACGCAGTCCCAGTGAGTGGAAGAGACCAGGGCAGAGAGAGCAGTACTTAAGGGCTGGTCACCAAGTCCCCGAGAGCCAGGCTGAGGAGAAGCAGAATTAGAGTTTTCATTTTTGGAGACCACGCCCAGAAGGACCCCTGCAGCAGAGACAAATCTAGGCTTTGAAACTAGTGTGTGAAACTCACACAGTCAGGGGAGCTCTAGGAAAAGAAGAGAAAGTTATGACTCTCCCACAAGGCACAAGGTCTTCTTGGAAGGGGCCTTGCAAGGGAGGGGCCTGGAACTGAAGCTTCGTGAGCCGCCCCGTGAACCCGCCTCTGCCCTCAAGACATCCCTGTGAAAGACAGGAAACCTCTGTGGGCCTGTGACTGACCGTGGCTGGGAGAAGATGACACCAAGAGATGGGTTATCTTTCTTCACCGAGGTTGGGTGGTGCAGAAGGAAGGGGCAGAGCGCTGGTGTCTGGAGCTGGTCCTGGACGAGGAACAGAAAACCGCTGCAGGTGGCCGTCCAGCCCTCCTCCACCAGAAGCAGGGAGTGGACGGTGTGGGCTCTGTCAACAGGCACAGGCCTGCAGAAAGCTGCCCCACTCCTTCTAAATGGCCTTTCAGAGAGCTGCACTGAGGCAGCAGCACGACAGAGAACCCGGTAGAATCAAGGCCAAGGGAGCCTGAGAAAGGGTGGTTCAGTCTCTAATTTTGTCTGGTTGGGAGCATTGGCTCTAATGGAGAGCCACACCACCTCAGTCTGAATCCTGGCTCTACCACTCGCTAGCTGTGTGACTTTGGACAAATAATAAACCTCTCTATGCTCAGTTTTTCACATCTATAAAATGGGTACCATAATAGATAGCATCGACCTCGTAGGGCTGTTGTGCATTAATGTTTATCTCAAGCACTTAGACCAGTCTAAGAATAAATACAAGCTATGATTATTATCTGCTCCTTGTAAATGATAATTATGCAGATTGATGGATCTCAAACATGTGTACCTTAGCATCAACCGGCAACACTTTTTTAAGTAAACTTTTTATTGAAATATAAGGTACGTATAGAAAAAGCACACAAAGCATAACTGTACAGCTTAATACATTTTCATGAAGCAATAAGTGATAACACATGATATTTGTCTTTCTCTGTCTGACTTACTTCACTTAGTATGATAATCTCTAGGTCCATCCATGTTGCTGCAAATGGCATTATTTCATCCTTTTTTATGGCTGAGTAATACATACACAATGGAATATTACGCAGCCAATGTATCTTTTAAAAACAATATCTGGCACAGTGTGCAGCCCATAGCACCTGCTCAGTGCCTGCTGAACTGATCTGAACTAGTTCTCCCCCCTCATTCAGAGTGAAATGGATTCCATCGTGTTGCCTTTCTGCACTGAGATTAGGCAGGGAATTACAGGATTGACGAGCTGCAAGTTTCCCAAAGAGTGTGGACTTGCTTTAAGTTAATCAATGAATCAAGAACATTGCAGGGAAGCTGCCAGAAGAGAAGGCCCATGGAGAAAACACAGAAACACAGAGTACAAGCTTCATCCCCGGGGAAGCAGACAGACCAGGGGGACCATAAGACCTGAGCACACAGAAGCACGACCAACAATGAGACGCCAAACGTGAGAAGTGCCCAGTGGGCAGCATATGTAATCGAAGAGGTGTGTGTGGAGAGAAATCACAGAGCAGCTGGGGGAGAGTTTTATAGGAAGGAGACAGGAACTGAGTTAGACGTTGAGGGGTGAGCTGGATCCGGGCAGGCAGAATGGCTGGTGGCGAGGGCAGGGCGGAGGGGGACCTTTTAGTCCAGGGAACCCAGATCAGACAGGAAGGAGGGATGCAGTCTGATGGGAGGGCAAGTTAGAGATGTGACCTAGAGGAGAAAAGGCCAGAAAGGTGCGTCTGGGTCATGGAGAGCCTTGATGTCAAGCTAAGGAAGTTGAACATTTTGTCACAGGCCATGAGGCTCCGTGGGTCCCTTGAGCTGCAGAGTGACTTGATAACGTTGATTCAGGAAGGTTGGTCTGGCTTCAGGTTACGGTCCCAACCGGAAGCTCCCAGTGCAGATGGCACCGAATAATCTAGCAAGTCACCCTATGGCCATAGGACAGCCTGGTCCTGACCAGCAGGGACTATTCACTGTGTTCCTCAGCCCTGGTGCGTCCACCTGCTCTGGTCGCTTCTCACTCACAGTTGGACGTTCCTTCTACAGGCTTCTGTGTTCTCCGAGGGGCCCTTCTCACCGCAAGAGAAACAAAACAAAAACGAAGGCAAGAAGGAGCCATTTGAGAATTCTTGCAACATCTGTGCAAGCTGGGTAATGGACAAATATTCTTACCTGGGACTGAGCAGCCGAATCAGGAAAATTAAAGAACGAGTAGACTTAATAGGTTTTTTTGGGGGGGGGGGGGTCCCCCCAGCCCCAGACAGTATCCAACCGTTCCCTGCAGTAGACAATTAAACTACTCTAAAACACAACTACTTCCCAAGAAACCAGAGCATCTTAATAACTCAAGGAACTTAAGCAGAATAATAAGCTTCAAAAACAAATTATGATTTTGGAGTTATTTAAACAACTACTGTATAAACATGTTGGGAAATTTCCTCCGAAGAGTAACAGACCCAAAGAGGGGTTGTAGTAAATATCCTGAATGTCTCCACCCAGCCCTCAGGAAGCAAGGGTCTGTCACTCATCGGCAGGCCGGGCAAGGTGAGCTGGCTCTTTTGGGGACAGGAGTGGTGGCCTCTGCTCCTGGGGTAAGAGTCGAATCCATAACACAGGGAAGAGTTTTGGGTGCGGGGTCCCAACCTGGATGCACGAGCTCTGAGCATGTGATGAATCGGAGACCACAGCTTCCAACAGTCAGTTTCTACAAAAGGCATCTGCTGTTTTTCTCTTTCTGACTTACTTCACTCTGTATGACAGACTCTAGGTCCATCCACCTCGCTACAAATAACTCAGTTTCGTTTCTTTTTATGGCGAGTAATATTCCATTGTATATATGTGCCACATCTCCTTTATCCATTCATCTGTTGATGGACACTTAGGTTGCTTCCATGTCCTGGCTATTGTAAATAGAACTGCAATGAACATTTTGGTACATGACTCTTTTTGAATTATGGTTTTCTCAGGGTATATGCCCAGTAGTAGGATTGCTGGGTCATATGGTAGTTCTAGTTTTAGTTTTTTAAGGAACCTCCATACTGTTCTCCACAGTGGCTGTATCAATTTACATTCCCACCACCGTATGCTAACACATATATGGAATCTAAAAAAAAAAAAAAAAAATGGTCATGAAGAATCTAGGGGCAAGACGGGAATAAAGACACAGACCTACTAGAGAATGGACTTGAGGATACGGGGAGGGGGAAGGGAAAGCTGGGACAAAGTGAGAGAGTGGCATGGACATATATACACTACCAAACGTAAGATAGATAGCTAGTGGGAAGCAGCCACATAGCACAGGGAGATCAGCTCGGTGCTTTGTGACCACCTAGAGGGTGGGATAGGGAGGGTGGGAGGGAGGGAGACGCAAGAGGGAAGAGATATGGGGACATATGTATATGTATAACTGATTCACTTTGTTATAAAGCAGAAACTAACACACCATTGTAAAGCAATTATACTCCAATAAAGATGTTTTTTAAAAAGGCATCTTCTGGAGGAGAGGAGGGAACAGGAGAGGGACCAGTGGGTGGAGGGTGAAGAGCCCAGTGACTGTTTAAGATCCAGTTTTCTGAACATCCCTGCAAACTCCCTCTGAGCCCCATGGAGAGAAGGGGGCTTCCAGGAAAATCTGAAGGAGATACTCTCACAAAGGAATCTGTGAAGAAGAAAAACTACTACCATTTGGGGGGCACTTAGGTTCT
Organism: Balaenoptera borealis; assembly: GCF_965194805.1. Classification (NCBI taxonomy): domain Eukaryota; kingdom Metazoa; phylum Chordata; class Mammalia; order Artiodactyla; family Balaenopteridae; genus Balaenoptera; species Balaenoptera borealis. The sequence goes on along the minus strand of NC_138866.1, from coordinate 167,457,818 downwards.
AAGCATGGGACTAAGCAGTTGTGTTATTGATAAATCGTCTTAACAACCCTATCTGGTAGGTACTGAAATGGGGTACTGTCCCCATTTCACTGATGGGAACACTGAGGCTTGCAGGGGTTAAAAGCCAAGATTATCCAGTGAGTAAGTGGCAAAGCTGGGATCCAAACCCTGGTCAGCTGACTCGAGCCCATGCCCATTGACACTGCACTGATTTGTGTCACAAACAAGAATGGGGGGCAATGGGGAGGGACGGTGAGCCCCAATGGGAGGTTGAGGGCCCCCGGAGACCATGGCCTCGGGCACAGGCACTGGTAGACCCAGAGAGGGCACCAGCAGCAGAGGCAGTGGCTCCTCAGCGCCGCAGACAAGAGCAAAGCAGAGCGAAGACCACGAGAGAAGTGAGGGTCCCAGGGACATGGGGGCCGGGTGTCTTCAACGTACAGGTGGCAGTAGAAGTGATGAATAGGAAGGGGACAAAAGAGAGAAGAGAAGAGGGCCCAGGACATATCCCAGAGGAACACCAACATTTCAGGGATGAAGGTGGGGGTCAATACTCCATCCACTGAATTTTATTAAAACATGTCAAATTTCATTAGGAATAACTCTCAAAGTCACTCAAGAGTCTAGGAGTATTTGCCTTTTTAAAATTTTTCTACTTCAAACGTACCTACGTCTGTTTCCTTATACCTTGCTCTGTCTCTCTTTCTCTGTCTCTCGCTCATTGTTTACAGAAACACTACACGCTTGCTTTAAGTGCAAAAAGGGAAATCAGAAAGACACTACAGCAAAAACTTCAAGTCCTTTAAATAAAGTTTCAGGCGAAGCATTCACTCAACAAACATTTATTGAGTGTCTACTTTGAGAAAGAAGCCAGGTTAATTTCATGGTCAATTAATTTCACGAAGTTAACCTATCAGAGGTGATGGATGTAGTGTCCTGGGTGTCATCTGGGGACAGCAAAGTGTGATCCAAGCCTGGAACACGTTTGGAGAGATGCAGCTGAGCTGCTTGGTCAAACCAAAAGACAGTGGAGGCTGGGTCACCAAAGAGGGCTTGCACAGAGGGAACGTAAACCAAAGCCAGAAATAAGCCTGAAACACAATGCTGGGATTAAACAAATCCTTGAGGTTAACTGGGTGAAAAGATCAATGTGGAGATTTAAGCATCAGAATCGGGCCTCAGGGCTCACCCAAGACCAAGGGTTCAGGGTGCACCTCTAGGGTCTTGAAGGGATCCAGCTGTTTTTAAAACAATGGGCCAAAGTCTCATCTGGATTAGAATGGACTCGAGTCCTGCATCGTGGATGGATCACTGTGCAAGGTGTTGCAATATCTCACCTTCAGATTCACCAAAATGGGATTTAACATGCGTGTCCCTAAAAGTCTTAGTATTCGTGGGTTTTTTCCAACTGATGGTCCCATTTTCACATGAAAAACCATAGATCTTAGCAAAGATCTTGCTTTAAGTGCTCCCTCTGACTGTTATCAGCAAGTCCCCATTAGAATAAGACTGTGTTACTCGCTGGAGTGTTCCCAGCATCTAACCCAGAACTCGGCACACAGTGGGAACTACAAACGAGTGAGTGAGTGAATGAATGACTTTCCCTAAACTGACTCCACATTACACATTGTCCATTTCATGCCTTGTAAACTGGCATCTTCTTTAAAAATCAATATTGGCCTCTTCATGGCCTTACAATTACCTTGAATAGATCACACAAACAGGATATCCATGGCTTTCAATTAATCCAGAGGGAGCCCTAAAAGGACTTCAGATGGGCAGCGGAAGATACTACCACAGTGTATGAAGTAGCCAATCAGAGATTAGAAGTCCCTGATGAGCCATCCGCTAATGAATGGAGAGAACATTTCCTGGCTTACGGGAAGGAGAGCTGGAGCCAAGGGAAGTGCCTCGTTCAGCTGGATTAGTTATTGGAAACTCGTTTCCTTGGGCCAGCCGGTTCTTCCAGACGCGAAGTCTGTGGCTGTCTGCGTCTCTTCCCCAGAGGCACGGATCAGAGGAGAGGGCCCGGGGGCATCAGCTGCTGGCTCCTGCTTCACAACCCCACAGCCCATTTAAAGGAGCAGAGGATGGACACAGCTGTACGGTGAAGCAGCGGGCAAACCCCAGAGAGCCTCCTGGAAGAGGTGCCCCATCCTTCTGAGCCGCCCAACCCTGCCCCCTGCCCTGAAACACACCCAGTAACCTCCTGTGTTTCTCTCCAGATGCTGTGACTGTGTTTGATTAGGATCTGGAGTGAAATAAGCCACTGGTTTCATTGGGAATGTCTCAGAGTAAAAGTTTCTTTCTATGCATAATTAATATTCTGCCTCTTTGGAGATAAATTTTATCTATCCAACTCTGTAAATGGATTGTTTCCCCTTGGCCATTAGTATGTCATCTCTTTACCAAAAATAAAATAAAATACAAAGAAAAAGGATAGGTAAAGAAGAACTCACTAAAAATGATTTACATTTTTATTCCAACGTGAAAAGCTTAAGAATGTTTTTAATGCCTGTCCAGCTTGAAACCCGCTGCAAATGTCTTACAATATTTTGTAACAGGCTTTTCCCATCTGTGCTGAAAACAGCTGATGATTTAATGCAAATTGTTATTGTGTTTTTGCACAATCTCCCAGCGATCTTTTCTATTTTGTATTAGCATTTGGGAGTCTCTTTTGCATCTGCTTCAGAAACTCGCCTGCTAGGACTGGCTTTCTGTTGTGGCCACTCTGTGTTCTAACGCATCCTGCTTTCCCCATGGTTCAGACCCTTATTTTATTTTTTTAAATTTGTCTGCCTTTAATCTCATAGGACTCTTTCTTTTCTCAACATTAAAACCTGGCTTAGAAATACATACTTTCTGGTCTAAGAGGTTTAAATAGTGAAGCAAAGGATCCAAAGCATGGATCAGTAGTTACCAACAAGGGACCCAGTGGGGTCTGCAGTTCCACACGCAGGCCTGGCTGGTTGTCTATTTCAAAAGGCATTTTTGGACTAAAGTAAACCATTATAGAACCATTATATTTATCTCACATAATGTATATAATATATGGACATATGTATTTGTAAGTGTACACAAATAGTATTATGATTAATAAAATTTATTTTCAGGGCATTGTTAATTTCCTAACTCTTTATGCATTATATTGTGTTTCTTTTCCCAATGAATGAATTACCATCAAGTAAGGAATTTTAAATTGTTAAAAACAAAAAAACCATCCTTTTGATAAAACCCTTATAACCCCACAGGTTCAGGACAATGGGTTCCACATTGTGATTGGGCTGTTCACCAACCGGCAAGTCACAAACTCTCGGAATCCCCATTTCCTCATGCGTAAAATTGGACTCTCATTTCCCTAACGTGCTTCACAGGGTTTGGGGATGCGAAAGAAGAGAATGCTGTACAAATTGTAAAGCACTACACGCATAAGTCAACCCAGTAATGTGGGAGCCACAGGCCGCTGTGCCCTCTGATGGGCACAACCCAGTAATGTGGGAGCCAGAGGGCCGCTGTGCCCTCTGATGGCTGGTTCAGATTTTGTGTTAACGCTTTGGTTGCTTGGACCAGAGGGCGAGCTCCTCAGGCTCAGATGGGAGGCAAGCCATGCAGATAACATTAAAGAAGGCTTGGAAATGGAGTTGCAAGTCAAGGGCATGTGCAGGACAAATTCACTTGGAGGCCCCACAAGCCAAGTTCAAAGCTTTGCATGATTCCAAAATACCCGGCTTTCAGGGCAAGTCCTCATTCCAGCTCTGTCTGGGTTGTCAGGCTAATGTTTGCTCCCATTTCATCCCAACATGAACAACCGTGATAAGTTTGTTGCCACTGACAACGAGAGCCGAATAAAAGCAAATCAGATATGAGCTGAACCCTGAAACCAAATCATTCACCAAGGTCACGATTGGTTTAGAAATTTGGGCTGTTTCCTTCCTGTCCCTTGCCAGCAATTTATGGCACTTCCCCCTTGTAGTTTGCAGTCGGCTGGGCCCTGAGCCACGTGAGACTGTTTTTAATGGCAAAATCTTCAAAGTTGTACTTAAAATATTTGCATCGTAAAATCCCTCATGGAAGCCAAACTTCAGTTTCAGAAGGAGCGTCCTAGCAAGCAGCAACCTGCCTTCAGAGAAGGGAGAAGGGCTCCCGCCCTGACACCACCTTCCAGCCGCTGATCCGAGAGCTGATGACACTCCAGGAGGAGACTCAGATCATCACGAGACTTTGCAGAGATGGGAACAAGCTCCAAACGGTTTTTCTAAGCCAACGACAGTGCAAGGTGACTCAGCAGTTAGTTGAGCAATTCAAAAAAGCCCTTTTTTCACACATTTAATTGATCCTGTGAGGAAATAAATGTTAAGGATGAAAGATGAGTAATTGTTCGGTTTCACAGTGGGAAGCCTTAGTCCTTGTTTCTTGCACTTTTCTCCCGTGTCCGGAATGAAATAGACACATCTAGGGAGTGACAGGCCAGCGCACAGATAACTCGCTTTAAAAAATTAAAAATGAGGAGATAAAAACTGATCGTTGAAATTTAAACTCAGAAAGGAAAAAAAAAAAAAAAACCTCACGAGGAAAAGCGATTACCCTCTTTAGCAAAGACGTTTGATCTTATCTGACTCATAATGGAATCTTTTATAAAAATCAAATTCTCCACTATAGGGTTTAATCTAAAAAAACTAAATTTATGGACAAAGGGCACCCATCGATTTTTCCTTTGCTGAATATGAAAGCTGAGGGAAAAGGAAAAGGAGGCAGAGGAAGATGTATGCTGACTGGGAAGATGATGAATTTTGGAGGGAACAACCCATCTAACGGGAAAATAAGCTCCTTCCGTGTGGAAGGCAATGATAATCCCACCTTTTCTCTATGAAATCTGAAGTAAAATATCAGTTTCTTGTTCCAAAAAAAAAAAAAAGCTTATGCTCAGAATTACAACCTTCATCCTCCTTGCACTAAAAAAAAAAAAAAAGTCAATTTAATTCAACCAGCTTTGTGATCTAATCATTACTCAGAGCTGAAGATGGTTTTTCCATTAAAGTCTCTCCATCATTCTCACTTTCTGACCTGTGAACATTCTTATTAGCTGCCTTATTAAGATGATATCCTGTCTCTGAAGTAAGAAAAGATTATCTCCTTGCCTGACATGTCATTGTCAGAGTAATCTTTGTTAAAAAAAAAAAAAAGAAGAAAAGAACTGACTGTTAAATAGACATTTAAATGTACGGCACACCATGTCGTACAAGGACATCCACGATGGGACAAGCATGATGGAACCTCAGTCACTTTCTCTGCCAGGACGAGCAAACAAAGCCAGAAACAAATTACTATCTGCTTAAGCTCAGGTTGATATCAACTGGAGGTAAGACTTGGGTTTTAAGAATGAAATAAGGGACACATGAAAATAACCAGCTAAATATAGAATTACGTACGCATTTCACATCTGCTGCATGTGCCTGTCATGTGTATACACGAACAACGTCTACTCTCTAATGAAAACAATCGGAGAAGGGGAGCAGCCCAGGAGATGAGTGCCCTTTTGGGGTAAATGATGTGGACAGAGAAGCCTCCGGACCCCTGGTCTCTTCTTCCCTCTGGCCTCGTGTTCAGACTCATGGTGGCAGATCATGACAAAGCCCACTGCCGCCTAAGTGGTGGTCAGCAATCTTTGCTTATTTTCTGCCCTTTTTCAAAAAGGGTTTGCAACAAAACCAATGGCCCCCACTCGATGAAACAAAATTCATTTGGTTTACCGTCTCGGAGTTGACAGATCTGACTTCCTTGGCAGAAAACCTGAGGAGCCCGGGTCCATCTCTCCTTCCTTTTAGTGATACCTGGGCTCCGCTCACCTCTGAGCTGCCTTTGGTCTAACTGACTCCAGGGAAAGGAGGTGGGTGGGGTGCTTGAGTTACACAGACTACTGCTACATTATATAATGTTGTTTTATAATGTATAGTTACATATACATATTTATAAGACTATCTATAGTCCTAATGGCCTAAGAGAAGCGATAACAGGGGGACCACGTTTTCTGAGGGACAGTTGAGTGCACCTCCATCCTTAGCTGTGTGAGGGCCTCGGGGTTGCCACCTGCACCCTTTCCTGACTTGAGACTTCTCCCTGTGGACACACTCTCCCTCTGGTCCCAGCAAGTCCTTGTGAGATGTGCTGGAGCAGAGACCAGTTCATTTAGACAAGATTGCTTCATCGGGCATATTCTCACTTCTGTGCTGACCCACATCTATTTCTCCTCCTCTTCTCTGTGTGGCTCAAACTGTCAGTTTTAATCAACAAATCCTCTGTGATTTAGGCTCCCACAGCATTCAGTACTGTCTCTCTTCTCACTGTCAGTTGAGATAAATAACCTGTGAGTTTTGGCATTTGCAGCGGGACTCCTGGTCAGCGAGAAAATTAACAAATCTGTCCATCTTCGCTTTTCTACTTTCCCACACCTTGTAGGCGTGTAAGAACCAAAGACGTGTTATCTCCTTGGCTTGCTATACACCTCTCGTTACTAATCTGGAGGTGACAGAGTTTGGATTTAGTGGCAGCATAAGGGTTGTTATGACAACCAGCTGATGCTCGGCCCTCCATGGGAGGGCATTTTGGACAGGTCTTTGCAAAGCCTGCCCTTTGGGTGGCGACCACGACCATAATGGTGCACAAGGCCCACCCAGGGATCTAGTGCCCTTTGTGCCTTCAAAGCACCATACAAATATTAACGAGTGTCCCTCTGGAAGAAGGAGCAAAGCCTCATTGTGTAATCTGGGAAGTAAGAACCAGGCTAGTTTGGAAGTCAGCTTGAATTTGGACTTCTCTCTGCGATCGAGGTACACATGGTTAGGACTCAAGCAGAACATTCGCCTTGTTGAAATGGTCCATAGTGCAAAGGGCAACAACGGAAATATTACATCGCTCCCTGTATAATTATTCTTTTATTTATTCTAGCGTATCGGTTCCTTCCAGTCCGAATTTCCCGGCTGCTTTGGGCAGCCTGGGCCTTCCAGTGGACTCATTAATTAGGTCTTTCTCTCTTCCCTGTCCCCTCTCCCCTCAGGTGTTCAAATAAACAATCAATCACCCACTTCCGTGTCTGCACAGACAGAGATGAGGAAACTTTCAACTTTCTCTAAATATGGAAAAAAAAAAATTACTTCTGCTAGTAGACTTTAAAAAAAAACCCAGCTAGGAGAGTTTTCACAGGAATACTACAGACACACAGAGAACAGGAAGAAATATGCCTTTTATTAGAAGTCTCATATGTACAGGGAAAGCTGTTTCTCACAGCACAGGGGAGGCGGTGAGGAAGAGCAACTCTCGTCGGAGGTCACCACGCTTACACTGGTCACATCATTTCAACATCGCTATGCTCCGTGAACAAACAGAACCATTACACAGAAATGCAAAAGAGACGCAGGTACGGGGATGAACCCCTCACATATTTTCTAAAAAGAAGTGGACACAAAAATACAATGTGCCAGTAAAAATAAAAAATAGGCATATCAGTACATGTCTTTTTTTTTCTTTTTTGTTAACACACAGTATGCTGAGCTTTCATCTCAAGCTTTTTTCACATCGGGATTCGCAGGCACTTTAGCAATCCAGCCACGGTTTACAACAGGATGTTCAGACCAACAAATGAGAAGATGGGAACACGGGAGTAACCCAGGTCCTCATGACCCGCACGTACATTAACATATTGACACCAGGGCAATCTTTTGTTACCCCTGTTTGGGGACACCAGAATGTTCTGTGGGATGTGGAACAGCTTTCTTCTTATTTATTTACCTTTTCTATTTCATGGCAGAATTATCTAGAAACCTGGATGACATCACCAGGCAGAGAGACAACAGGTGGATGAATAGACAACCATCCATCGCAACCGACTTTCAAAACCGGAGAAAGCAGATGAGGTTCTGGAATCCCAAAATGAGTGTCTGACTGATCCTTGTTCCACGCTATGCCCTTCCTGCCAACTCATCAAACAAAAACTAATTTAAAAAGAATGGCTGGGATGTACTGGGCCAGACGCTCATCCTGGGAGAATTCTTTCTTTCCTTAGCTACCACCCACCGTGTCGTGACACACACTGGGCCGGCGGGTGGGCGGCCCCCTGCCCCACCAGGGCTGACGCCTGTCTCCCCCGTTCCCCACGCAGAGCCATGGTGACTCAACACACGTGCGAGGATCAGGAGTGAGCAAGGGTATTTATACACGCGACACAATAATCACTTTATTGGTAACACTGAGTTATAAGGCAGTTACAAAAGGACCCCCCCTGATAAACAGACAGTGTTGGAATATGGCTTAGCTTCTTTTAGATGAAGGAACTTTCTTGTTGCAAGGAGCTGAGAAAGAAAAGGGAAACCATACTGGTTACAAAGGATTAAAAATGACTGTGCCGGGAAGTACCATGGAGTCCCAATTACTGGTGTATGTCACCCACTTTCATCCACCAGAGATGGAGATGTCACCTCACCTAAGAAACTTAAAGGGAAACAAGAGGGATCAACGTCACCCTTGACTTCAGGGTAATCTGTTGCCACAAGCTGTACGGGGCGGTAACACGAAGCCACGACGTCTCCCGGGCTGGGCCAGATTCCCAGTACCTGAGAGATGCAGAGCGTATGATGCCTCGAACAGGTGATTGTCAGATGGCGGGAAATCCTTCCATGAAACAGACACTTGGGACACAGTGGCAAAGACATTTAAGGCCTTCCATCGAATTGCCCACACTGCTTAAAGGCACTAATACCAGCAACAGAAATATTCCATACTACCCCCGAGGTTTCAAAAAAACTCCCAAAATACAAGTCTTCACAGGAAAATGTCCTTTATTGCATGACACGAAGCGTCTGCCCTCCTCCTGCTCAGGAGTAGAAGGGCCTCCCTTTCTCAGGAGTCTGGAGCCTGCTCAGCCTGGCGACCTGAGACGGGGAGGGGGGCACGTCCTGCCGGAAGGGCCCCTTGGCGGGGACGTGACTGGGGTCCTGGACTTTTTTATATGAGTCATAGTTGCTGAGCCCCTCGGGGGGAGGGGGCTGCTTCTTCACCTGCTGCTCTTTCCGCCTCTGCTCCTGGCGGAGGAGCTCCTGGGTCTCCAGCATGACCCTGGCGTTGAAGCCGTGCCCGCCCAGGTAGCCGTTCCGGGAGCCTTGGTAGCTGGAATACCTGGGGTTCTCCTTGGCACTCTGGAAGCCTTCCCCAGGGGAGTAGTTCTGCTCCCAAGAATCCTGGGAGACGGAGCTGGCATTTTTCCTGCTCTGCCTAGAAAGCAAAGCCCAAAGGTGAGTGTGAGGGTTGGGAAAAGGGGAGGGAGAGAGACGGAAGGAAGGAAGGAGTGAGGGGGCAGGGCTGAGCCGAAATAGCATTTCTATATCCCAACAAACATTACAGTAAGTCCCATACATACGAACCTTCAAGTTGTGAACTTTCAAACATGCGAACGTGCGTTCGCATGTCCAATCATGGAAAGTTACTTCACGCATCTGGCGTACATTGTCACGTGCGTGCCTCCTCTACAAATGGCTGTGCTTTTGTGTACTTTACTGTACAGTACCGTGTAGAGTACAGTAGTACAGTGTCTTCATTTCAAGCCCAGGATGTCCGGAAGCAAGCGTAAAAGCAGCAGTGATGTAGCTGGCACTGCTGTACTTTTCCAAGTACTGTACTGTAAGGTTAAACATGCTTTCTTTATTTTGGGGGTTGGTTTGTCTTTTTATGTATTATTTGTGTGGAAAGTATTATAAAACGATTACAGTACAGTACTGTATAGCTGACTGTGTGAGTTGGGTACCTAGGCTAACTTTGTTGGACTTAACGAACGTGCTCTCGGAACGGAACTCGTTCGAATGCAGGGGACTTATTGTATTTGGTTCCAGTCACGTGCCAGACACTGTGATAGGGGCGGGAGGATGAAAACATGATTGTCCCTGGCAAGTTCAAGTCTGAGACAAGTCTGCACAAACAATGGCTACACAGGAGAGACAGCTAACAGATTCTGCAGCTACTCAGAAACAGGGTCCCCCATCTGTGTCTGGGTGGTGCTATCTGTTCTGCTCAGGGTGACAATATCTCCTGCAGTTTAGACTCATTGGCAGAACGCTGTTAGGGGTATTAGCGATTTGGCAGCTTCTACACCAGCAATAATTTCTCGCTTTAGAACATTACAATTCAATTCTAAACAAGCCAAACAAATATTTTACACAGCTACCACCATCATGCCAGAGACGCCAGCTAATATGAAGTACGTGTGATGGATTCTGATTTGAGTTCAGTTATGAAAGATTTAAGTCTAGACTGCTTTATGATTAAAAATGCAACAGGCAGTCCCTTAAAGCCCCGGCTCTTGAGTTGTATATGTCAGCAACTGACACCCTTCGGAATACATGTTCATCAAGATTGCAGAACCTGGACGTGTGCGGAGGAAGCACTATTTTCCTGCCCACGGCATCCTTACCCAAGCCCAGGGTAACCTACTCAACCCATTTCCTGTCACCCCAGGATGGGGAAATAAATCAGAGTCCTATAGAAATTTCAGCTTCTTATCCCTTCTGCAATAAAGTTGCACATCATTTTCAGGAAACATTATTGTTTTGAAACATCTTTAATTTACTATCAAGTCTCTAGATGCTTTTATGAATTTACAATAAGATTGGCTATGATAAAGTAAAACAATTTTGTGCCAGGAAGGGAGACATGCCCTAATTTTTTTGCCTTAAAAATGGAAGAGAAGGAGCGAGAATTGAGCCATAAAACAAAATATATTGCTCCATTTATCAATAAGAAAATCATTCGGTGCCAGTACGTATTGTTCAACCTTTCACATCAACACACACAACATGACAGAGTGTTCAGAAAGACTGGTAGAGGAAAAATAAGGTCTATGCAGCGCTCGGTCTCCCACAGGAATGAAGCCATTTGTATTCCTGAACATTCAGAAGTGCTGTCAACATGGTTTGGGATAAAATCTGCCCATTTTCCATATGACCTAAAATGTAGTCAAGGGTATTTTCAATAAGAAAGATGAACTACTGTCCAGAATCCTCCCTGGATATGACTCTGATTAACTGAACAGTCTACAGTATATCCATCCTTTTAATGGGAATTGGACCATGTGTACAGTCAGCCCAGGCAAGAATCCTTATATTTGATGGAATAGTTTACTTGCCTAAAGCACTGATTACCTTCACTTAAAGAGTCATAAATTAATCTGCTCAGAGCAGTGAATGATGGAAAGTGCCAGCATGAAACCAAGGGATTTGACATTAATCATGAAACTTTAATTAAAACAACAAACTTGTTACTGATGTTACAGCGACAACGTGGGATTCCTCCACGGGTTAGTTATCAGTTTAAGGATAACCGGAAATAGGCTTCTTCATCCTTGGTCCACGGGGATCCACTAGCCCTGTCCATCCCCGTCTCCAACTCCACGATGCCGGAGGCTTTGCTCCACGTACCGGAAGTTGCATTTTGAATCAGTCCCAGGAAAACAGAGTCTTTGTGTATTCAAACACATTGAGAATTCACTAACGGTTTGTTCAGGATGGAAATTATGACGATGTGGGAGAAAGAATTTCCTGAAGCTAAAATTTTCTTCAAATGAAGCAGTTTAGAGAGAAGGAAGAAAACCTCCCTGAGGTTCGAAGTAAGACACTTGAGGAAAGTACATACACACAGATATGTACACATGGACGCATGGACACACGTACACACACACACACACGCTTCCTCAGAAAGGAAGCTAGCGTAGCAACAAGCTCTTGATTAAAGAGGACAAGAAATGAGCAGGTTGTAGAGAAACACGAGCAAGCAGCAGACAGAGTTTCCGCCACTGGAAGATGAGGCGCGCAGGCGCGGAGCATGGTGCGAGAGAGGCTGGGCGTCCCGCGGACACAGGTCCAGCCCTGAGTCTGCGCGTGTGGCTGTGTGAGCCTGGGGGAGTTGCCCTCCCTGGGCCCAAGGTGCATCATCTGTGAAACAGGCATAACCTCTAACCTCATAGGGTTCTGGGGAGAAATAAATGAAATCACAGACGTAAAGTGCTCACAAAAGTGTGGCATATAGTACACGGTTCACTACTGGGTGACTTTCAAGTGACTTTGCCTCCAATAATTAGGCTCTGGGTTTGGGAGGGCATCTTTCTGACCAAGGGAAAAAAATAAACAAAAAGATCAGCTTTCTGTCCTCTGTCTGAAGGGTTGGTAGAGATCAGGGAGCAGAGAAAGGCACCAGGGACTAACTGGAGAACCCTCACTCGGGGAAGCAACTCACAAACACGTCCCAGAGTTAGAATCAGAAGCAAGCTTTCCACTGTCCCAGCATTGCTCAAAGGCCACGAATAACCACAGGAGCAACAAAGCATCATTCCTTCCAATGAGTGTCTTTACAGTCAACACGCAGGTTTGTTGGGTCCTGGAATGCGCTCACTGGACTCATGCCTCAGTCGACCCAAAGCACAGACCCTGGTGTGGCAATAACTGCCACTTAGTGATGATGCCTGAAGACCACTGTCATGTACAGGACACCCAGCAAAGCCCCAGCGCCTGAGGAAAGCCGTCAGTCACTGCGCTGAGGAGGACACACAGGGATGAAGAAAGACAGACCACAGCTGACAAGGTGAGAGGCAGTCGAGACACGTAATAAACGGACCTGTGGGGGAGACTGAGTCAGGGCGTGGAGACACAGCTGGGAAGCAAGGTGGATGAGCAAGAAGCCACCCATGGCAGGAGGAAAGATGCAGAGGAAAGGTAAAGAAAAGCATTCAACAAAGAATCTTGAATATGCTTTTCTATCAGTGACTATGACCCAACATACTTTTCTACTACTCAGATTTAGAGCTGCCTTTTGGATACTAAGGAACTAAGCTAGGCATTTTTAAAAGGATTTAAAAAAAGAAAGTAAAACAGAAAAAAGAAAACTAATTTAGGAATAAAAAAGAAACCCTCCTCTGATTGAGAATTCAGTGTGTGGCCACTCGTGTCCCCTTCCCCCCGATCTCATGTTACCACCTGGCTAGTGTTTCTTCCTGACATTTCACAATGCAACCTGAAGTCTGCCTATAGGTTTCCTTAATCACAGTGAGAATTTACAAACCCCTCTGGTGCGTATACATCCCTCTAATTCAAACCACCTCACCTAGCGCGCCTGATACAGAGTCTCGACCATTTGTTTTCTTTTATGCTCCACTTTGCAACTGGACTCTTTGTGTGCGCGTGAAATCGTTTTGGTCTCAAATGCCACAGCAACTTGCTTAGACCAAAGTCCGCTAATTGTCCACATCCGAAGAGCTGAGGTCAAGTGTCTTTGAAGAATATCACATGTCAGAAACGGGGATTTCGCCTCCAGCTCGTGCGGGTCACAGCCCCCCCTCCGATCTCCAGCCTCTGGCTGAGCGAGGTTCCCTGCAAGGAACCAAGCTGTGTGCAAGACCCCGCATTCCTAATTCCCTCACTCAGAGATGCACGTTGAGGAATTACAGTTGACCCTTTAACTGCATGGGTTTCAACTGCACGGACCCACTTATACATGGATATTTTCCAAGAGTAAATACCTCAGGATGACATGGTCTGTGGTTGGTTGAATCCATGGATACAGAGGAGTCGTGGATGGAACTGTGGATGGAACCATGGATACGGAGGGCTGACAATAAGTTATATGCAAATTAACCCCCCCACCTGTACTCGCTAAAAGAAGTGAATGTGACGTACAGGCCGACCAGCCCCACTCACCTAAACTCACACAGCTCTTTAATTTTAAGATTTCTACTTTTCTCCTATCCGCACAGAATAAAATGGCTAATAGTAAGGGAGTTATAAACTACCAGAGGGAAAGTTCTGGTTCTTTAGGGAAACACTAACTGACAGCAATAGTCCCAGCAGCAGCAAGCCTCTGGTCCATGGAATTACAGGTGCTTCTACCTGTGCTTCAGGGGGAGAGGAGGGAGAGAAGCACAGAGGAGGAGAGAGCTGGAGAGGGTTAGGAATGGAGATGGAGAGGGGGCGCCAGGATGAAAGGATCCGTTTGGAGAACTGAGCGACTTTGGAAGGTGAGCAGGAGAAATCCGGTGCACCTGCCTCTCTCTGGTCCTCTTCCCAAGGATGGGGCCCCAGAGTCTCTCCTCCCACCAGGCCCTCCCACCCCTATCCCTCCTCCTCCCCTTCCCTAGTCCTGGCCATTTCCCATCTCACTTTCTTCTTACACACGCTTTATGAGAGCTCTCCTCCATTTCTTACAAATACTCTCAAACACAACTAAAATATAAGAAGCCAAACATGCTGCCAATAAGATAAGATCACAGCCCCTGCGCGGGCAACACCACCTGCGTGGGCCGTGATTCACAGTGGCCACTGCGTGGCTGGGACAGCAGGGCCACACCACGTGTGTCGGGTCACCCCCATCATCACGCTCGTCTTTCTGATGGAAGGCAAGCCGACAGGCGGCAAGAAGGGCACTTACACAGGAGAAGCTTTTTGTGTTCCTTGAAGTGTTGCCCATTTGACGCTCTGGGGTGATTCAGGCGGTGGCCTTCCCCCAAGTGCTAAGGGCAGCAGAGCACAGAGACCTTTATATCCATATCTGCTCACGTTCCAAATGTGAGCACCAAAGCCCTCGGTAGCAATGAGCATTACAAAATAGTGGTTTAGGGTCAGGGTTGGGCAGGGTGGGGTTGGAATTCTGGTGGAATTACATACTAGTGTGTGACCTTGAGGAGAGTCCCTTAATTTCTCTGAGTTGTTTCCTTGCAAGACGTGCTCTCCAAGGTCTTGTCTAGACCTGAACTTCAATGACTCTTGCCTAGAGTGGGCTAAATAACTGTTAGTTACGCTCCTATGTAAAAGAAAGGATACTTCTGTACTCAAAGGAGACACGGCTTTACGGATTGAGAGAGAACAGCTGAGTGATCAAGTTCCCACACTAGGCAGTGCCCCTCCTGGTAGAGAGCTGCACTCACACCCACGTGGGCGTGGCTGACCCGGGTCAGTGCAGTGAAGTCCCCCAGGGCTGTTATGGTGATTATTTAACATTAAAAGGACTCACCTTTATTAGAATCAGGATCACTTTTATATCAGTCGGTCAAATCTGCCCCACCCCAGCACTGTTTTCCCCCAAATTCAAAATGGTCTACTTGATATAAACATGGTAAGTAGACCGTTTTCCACCCAAAATGTTTTTGTCACCTGGTTTTGAAATCGTGTTCCGTACAAACGCCTGTAAGAATTGTGATGATAGGAGTGACTTCTTTGGGGAAGTTTGGAAAGCTGAATGTTTTTAAACACTTTCATTATCTACAATACTTAGATGGAAAATGGCTATCATTTCAATGTCTTAGGGCGCCGTTACCTGAGGGCTCTCCAGGCCTTTGGCAGAGAAGCCCTGGGGCAGAGGGGCCTCCACGTGGGGAGCCCGGCAGGGAAACCCTTCTGGCTTGGCCATCAGCTAGGCAGGTGGACATCCCGGGACTCTCCGAGGTTCAACACTGAGCAGAAGCAAGGATGGCAGGACGGCAAGAGAGGCAGGTTTGGGACCACTGATCCCCCCTAAATACGGTGCCTGGAGCATTTAGCACCTATTCTTTTGGAGAACTCTAGATTTACAAGATACCATTTATCCTAGTTACCCCTGAGCTGAGCAAAGTAAAAGCTCTCTTTCCATTTCTCAGTTGAGGAATCTGTCTCCAGCCCCAGGGGAGGTCGCAGAACCAACACAGTGAGTCCCCTACATACGAACCTTCAAGTTGCGAACTTTCAAAGATGTGAACCTGCATCTGGTTCCAGCGAGGAACCAGAACCTGTGCCATCAACGACAGGCGTGAGTGAAATTGCAGCTTGCCCTCCGTCTCCTATTGCTGACGATCCTTCGGTCTACCATCTCCCACCTCCTCTCCCTCCTCCAGTCCGTAACTCTTCTTGCCTGTTCACTCGATGCCAGCTCCTGTACGCCAGCTGTTGTACTGTACTACTGTACTTTTCAAGGTACTGTACTGTAAGATTAAAGATGTTTATTTTTTGTCTTTGTTTTTTAGGTATTATGTGTGTGAAAAGTATTCTAAGCCTATTACAGTGCAGTACTATGTAGCTGATTGTGTTAGTTGGGTACCTAGGCTAACTTTGTTGGACTTATGAACAAGTCGGACTTACAAACGTGCTCTCAGAACGGAACTCGTTCATGTGTAGGGGACTTGCTGTACCAGAACCCAGGTCTGACCCCTAAGCCCAGTCCTCGTGGATCAAGCCACTTCAGGTCCAGTGAGGGAGCTGCCCAGTGAAGGTGTGGGCATCTCCTGAAACACCTCCCTCCTGGTCTCCCTGCCACGTGGTAAGGTGGCCTCTAAGGAAGCGATGATTCCCACCATCTATGTGCGGTTCTTCGTTATTGGAGAAGAAGACAGTGCACTGGGGAGGAGGGATTTCCCAAGGGACAAGGACGGGGAGGATGGCGACACTCGGGGGTGCGGGTGGGGTGCTCGTACCGGGGCAGGGAGCTGTACTGGCGCTGGGCCTGCTGGAAGCTCTCGCGCTCCTCCTGCCGTTGCCGCTGCATCTGCACCTCCACCGACACCGAGTGCCGGCCGCTCTGCGCCGACGGTCTGGAGTTGGGCTGCGGGGGGAAAACGCAACACGAGTCACGAGACAGGAATTACGAATATCACAGGACCGGGTGACTATTTCCATTCTCACAGACTGACTTAGAAACAATTTGCAACTTCCGTGAATTTCTTAAAAATCAAGTGCAATTTTCTCAAGAGGCATCTCATTGATCTCGTGAGCCCCAAATACCCCACCATCCTAAATTTTAATTACGGCTTTAGAATGGTTTAAAATTGAGACGTCCACCTTTCTAGTCTGCCTAAGTGAGGTTTGGTAAATACTGACATTAGACACTAGTCTACATCCCTTGTATATACAGCAAATACAGGGGAGTAAGGCTGCTCAGAAATCTAGAAGTCAATGCCAAAAAATATACAAATTTGCTACAATAATTCACAACAGTGGGAAAGTCCAAGGGTACACACTTGAAAGTCGGCCATGCTGGTGAATCTTTTCGGTAGTTATGTATTTTACTCTAGCAGTAGGATACAATGTAGCTGATGCCCCTTTTATTAAAGGAGGACAGCTAAATTTTGAACCAAGATTAGTTGAAACTAGGCAGTGTTCACCACGTACAGGTCCTCCAATCCACGGATGGCAGCCACATGTGAACAGAAACACTTATCAAAAGAATGAATCTGCAAGCTAACAGCTACTGGAATTGGTTATGAAATAATACATTTTGCCTTAGCTATGAGGATATGGCATTTTTACCTAGGTTAATTATACGCCACAGATAAATTTTCCATCCTCTGGCTAAATACTTTGGTCAGCAGGTCATCTGCTCATTGCTGCCGCTGACCAAAACCAGATATTGGGTGATACATGATGCTGGGCCCCTGTGGATGCTTTAGCTTCTCACCATCAGCGTTTAGCTCACCTTTGAGATCTGGCCTTTTGAAAGTAGCTCCACTCAAAATAGACAACGGTGCCTCTAACTTTACAAAACAGCTGACAATAGTTGATCATAGCGTCAATGGCAGTCACTCTTAAGTAATCCTTTTAAGTGCTTGCCGACCTCTGCCCCCTTTATGTTACGCAACATTGTGCAATAGGCTTATTCTGAATGAAGACTCTTATAAACAAGTTATTGATTTTCTTTTAGAGTTGAAAGCCAATGAGAGACTTGGGCTCGATAATCATTTTCTGAAATCATATGAGTCTCAGCATTCATTTGGAGCATGGTAAGATAACACGTGGGTTTGCTCCTTAAAGAGTGGCTCCTCTGGTTGGCTTTTGTGTGAAGAGAAAGAAAGCAATCTCTATTGTCCCCTTTCTGCCTAGCTAGCATATCCCATTTGTTGGTAAGCAATGATGAGGCAATATGCAGGACAAAATTTCAAAGCATATGTGCATCATCAGCGAGCATATTAAAAATATCCCGATACAAAAATAATGGGTGAAGAGATTAGGCTTTACAATACCCCAGTCTCTACTAGTGGATGTTTATAACCACACGCCTTGGAACAAACGTGTGTTCGGAGACCCACTCCACAACACCATTCAAATAACATCAGTGGTGCCTTCAGCAAAGAAAACACATTGCCAAGTGAGCTCTGCTTATACAAACAAAGCATGAAGCAATTGTTCATCAACAACATTAAGGAGACAGACAGTTTCTTCCATGACCCTTGATGAGGCTGGCCCCGAACAGCACTGAGCTGATCTGTTATCGGTGGGGAGCCCGGGGAAGGGCCACTGGACGGGGAAAGGGAAGCAAGGAAATACGCCTTCAAAAAGAACCCCATTTTCCTTTCCTTTACACTCAGTCTAAGCTACACACATGTGTCAAACAGTCTTGAAAGACCTGGCATTCTGCTGCAGGATTTAGTAACCAGCTTTTCAAGCTCACGCCGTTCTGTGACATGCTGCTTGTGGAGCTGTGAAAAGAAAATGCAAGGTCTTGTAGAGAGTTGTTTCTCCCAGAGGCCTGAAAATTTGATTCTGACGGAGGAAAAAAAAAAAAAAGGTTGAAGGGCTTTTGCTTCCGCTACTGTGTGTTTTCTGATACTGTTTATCAGTGGCACATCTGGTTGGATCTGGATGAACCCCAGCGATGAAATTATCATGGGATCTGAAGACTTAGAATGAGGGAATGAGTTTGGAATCAGCAAACTGAGATATTTCATTCTGTTTGCTCACTCTGATGAAATACAAACCTCAGTCTTACTATTAATATTTTACTCTCTTTCTCTTTTCAGAGCATGCAAAAGAGTAGGTTATTAGAAAGAATCACTGGGACTTCCCCGGTGGCACAGTGGTTAAGAATCCGCCTGCCAATGCAGGGGACACGGGTTCGATCCCTGGTCGGGGAAGAGCCCACATGTCGTGGAGCAACAAAGCCCGTGCGCCACAACTACTGAGCCTGCGCTCTAGAGCCCGCGCACCTCAACGAAGAGTAGCCCCCGCTCGCTGCAACTAGAGAACACCAGAAAGCCCGTGTGCAGCAACGAAGACCCCACGCAGCCAAAAAAAAAAAAAGGAAAGAAAGAATCACCCTTATTTTTAGGATGAAAGTTGACTGGGCCACAGATTTCAAGGAAGATTGTGTGCATGACGGGTCCAGAGCAACAATGAGAGAAGGTCGTCCTGGCAAGTCTTCTACTTGGCCTGAATCAAAAATAACCTGATTCATGATTTCAATGAAGATCTCATAAAAACGTAAATTGTGGGAACACTCTTACCACCGACAGCCCCGACTTTAAGATACTGTGGTTTTGTGGTTTTAGTCCCTACAGCAGAAATAGAATAAGGTATCTAGAGTCCAAAATCACAAAAATAAATATAGAAATGAAGAAAGAGATCAGGTTTAACCCCAGAGAGAAGGGCATGTTTTCAGATAAAACAGCATCAGCAACTACAACAACAAAGCAACATCTATACAGGGAAACACGCAGGGAACACATAATTGTAATAATTCCAGAGATTCACCAGACAGCAAGGCAACAGCTCAGCTCTAAGAGTGCAAATTATAAATAACCCTGGCCTTGTGTGTGATGAAATTGGTGACAAGCAGCGACCTTTTAAGTAAAAAAATAGCCCAGGTTGCCAAGGCCATAATAACGACAGAGGTTGTAAGACAGAAGTATATACATGATTATCTCTTACACAATACGCTGGAGAACCACGATAACGTGACTGTCTTCATGGCTTATGTTTAAAACCACAAGTGAAAATGATGCAGGTTGCTTTTGTAAATGAGCTGCAAAGTACTGGTCTTTATTGTGATTATGAAGAGATACGATTTATATTATATAAAAAATTATATAAAGCTTCAAAAGCTGCACAATTTTGGTATCACTAACGTAGAACAAAATATTGAAAATATCTTCTGTACAGTGTTTCACTAAATTAAGTCCTTCCGCATTTCTCTCCATTAAGTAAAAATCATCCTTATTTTTCCAAAATAAAAATAGACAATACAAAAAATAAAAATACAAGACCCAAACTGTTAATTGACTAAAGAAAGAACAAAAATAAATGTGTACTGTACAAAGTTTCAGTATTAATTTGAACTAGGTGGTATTATAAGACTTTTAGAGCTTCGTATAAAAGTGTGTGTGTCTCTTATGAAATAAAATTCATTAGTTTTATTAATATTTAATACTGTTTAAATAATCTAATTTTTCTTCATACAGATAAGAAAAAGAGTATGTATGCATATGTGTGTGTGCACTTGTATATATTCACACATACACATATATGTAATAGTCTTATGAATGAGAATTTAGGGTGGGTTTTCTACTTAAATTATGAATAATAAAAAATTTCAAATTTTCACATATGCCCAGGGCATGTAGAGAAAACAAAAATAAAATATAACAAGTTGCTGTGCTTTGGATGAAAACCTATGATGAAGATGATGATAATGATAACACAAAGAACAATGATATCCCTTGAGATTTAAAGTCCTTATTTTAGCAATTCAAATGCACTGCAATCCTAGTATGAATTCCCCATTCTGATAACAAATAGTCACTTACTCATGTTAAGAGTGTAAGTTGTTTACTCTGTTTAAAAGTGGCCATTGCTAATATTGGTAATGATTTTCTATAGAGGACTTACTGCCAACCTCTAATCCAAATAAAGTTAACTTTTGTCTCTAGATCCTGTCCTCTCTGCCCTCCCCTCTACCCATCACATACTGTACTTACACAGCTATCGATCGAACTCTGTGGGTTCTGAATGTTGAAAAGCTTAATTGCTATTAATGATGTGAGTAATGGTAGAAAAATTGCCACGCCTACCAATTTCCCTCATCAAGATTTTATAAATATGTGTTTTGGTCTTAACACACTATTTGTCTTCTTCTCATCTTTCCCAGCCAGGGTTTGGATCTATTTTCCCACCTTAATCAGCAAGGAGGTTGAAAATAAAGGAGCAGTCCTCCAGTGTCCCTCACTGATGGGTGGCAGGCAGCCTCATGCACTTCACCACCCGAGGGTTCTGTGGGTAGAACAGCCCACGGGTCATGGAGGCTTTGGCTGGGAGGGTGGGTCATGGGACTCCAAGAAAAGGGTCTATTCTGCAGCAGCACAGAGACACCCTTGCCATAACTAAAGGGCACCCCTTTGCTGCAAGAATGGTTTCCTCCAGGTGGATTTTCAAGAGAGGTGATTGCCAGCCAATCTGAACTGTAGTAACACTACACACAGCAAGGCTATCAACTGAGAAGGTATTTCTTGAGTCCAGGCGTGGAGGCCCATTAGGAGGAAATGACAGCAGACACCTCTGAAGTCTTCAAAAAAGGAAGACAAAAAGAGAAGCATCATCTCCTCAAATCCCCCAGGTCCAGGGAAGGCAGTCTAGGGGTGCAGGATGGCTGTGTAGTGTGACTGGCCCTCTTACTAAAGCAGGCAATAACCTAACTGGGAAAGGGGAGTTGTTAAAAGTCCAAGGCAGGAAAATGGAGAAAGGGACAGATTTTTTTTATTTGTTTAAGGACAGACAGCTAGGAAGAAAGCTTGGGGGAGAACAGGATATTCATATCGCGGAGGATCAATTTTCTGTCTGAAGGACTAAACTACTTTCAGTCACTACGCACCCAGGATGGAAAGGATTTAGCAATACAGCTATTAAAAGCTCCATTATCCCATCCATCAACAGTCTCAGCCAGCAAGTCTGCTTGTGGGCAACACTCAGGTATCTGTAAAGTTTTAACAGCATACTGTACTTAGGTCTGCAGCCTGCAATTTAATTCTTTTAAAAGCAACACTAAGTTCTGTCCATATCTGAGCTCTGTGATAATAACCTTAACCTCAGCTATTGTTCCATTATCTTAAGAAAGATTTACAGCAACTTGCTGCTTTATTTATGCTGCACCTGGCACTGCTTTGCAGGAAGAAGTTGCTTTTTCTTCTTCTTCTTCTTTTACTCAGCTTGGGAGAGAATTCACTTCAGTTATGGAGCTAAGGAAATGTCCTGGGCCTCTGCTCATCGAAGGACCTTTTGTGCCACAAATCAGCTCCCTCAGGCCCAAACGTTATTTTGAACAAAAGCCCAGGGACAGGTGCGTACTGTTCTGCTAGAGTAGAGAGAACATTCTGAAAATGGATGAGTTGAAAAGGGCCACTTGGAAGAATTTTCTGCAGCATCTCTCTCTGTATGTAAAGTCATTGGCTTGGATATTTTTCTAAATGATACATCTGACTGCACTTCATGTGTGGGCATTTCTGACAAGCGGGACAATTTCAATTAATATAGTCTAAGCTGTACACACAGCTTGAAGATGGGCTTGTGGTTCCTTAACACTAAAATGATTACAAATAATTCCAGTGGGTGAGATCATGGCCTCATCCTTTCCAAACACAGTGAGCTTTCAAGGTCAGAATACATACGGGAAAAGAATCAAGATTCCAAGATATTCAAAGCTCATTTTGTAAAACAGATAATAAAAACTATAGGCTATGTTACATTTTGAACAACTGAGCAGCTCTTAATAAGGCAACAGTGAGAATTTGTATGAAAATTAAGACACTGAGTAGAATTACAGTCACTTTACACTCATTTACATGATCTGCAGAATGGAGAGTACACAGCAAGATCCCAATTGTTTGATAAACAAATAAATAATTAAATAAATGGAGAAGGTCAACTTCTGAAGCACAATTTAGGAAATTATTCCATTCCCAAGGTAATCAGCCTGTCATCCAAATAATTCCCCGCTCAGTCATTACAGGAAATGATTATATAAGCCAAGTTGCCCATCTGAAGTTGCTACGGCATTTTGATACACAATAATTTGGCCTATGACCTTCAGTAGTTGAGTTTCCTAATGTACAAGACATTCTCAAACATTTTTTTCCCAACATGATTGCTCATATTAAGCAGATAACATAGAAACATGTGCCAAAATATTCATGCCCCGCATTAAAAAAAACTTATAAAGAAACCTAATGGACCAAACGGTTGCCACATCTCCTAGCGCAAAACTTCTAGAGCTAAGAAGGAGGAAATGCTCATTTAGCCTCCAACAAACCTGGAGATCTTGCCTGTGGATAACTAACCAGAAATAATTCCAATTAATTTTAGTTCCCAAAGATAGATTCCTCTGTTTCTCAAAGTTATATATTTAAAATATCTTCCCACTTCAAAGAGGTGTTCTTTCAAGCTTTTTTGTGCCCACCCACAATCAAGTTGGGTGTGGTTCCTCTGTGTTCAATAGTCCCTGCATCCCCCTCTCAAGACTGTAAAAGCATGCCTTTCCTTTGTATCAGCTCCACTGTAGGATCCTAAGGGCATTCTTTCTTTGTTTTCCAGAACCAAACACAATAACAGAACATAATCAACACTCAAGAAATTTGGTGAGTTAAATGATTAATTACGGACTAAAACATGCTGGTTGGATAATCCACATTCCCTGGTAAAGTAAAATGGCACGACGCTGCCCGTCCTGGGCTGGACGAGGAGTGAAAAGCCCTTGGAGGGCCTGGGCTGCTAGAGTTACGGGGTGTGAGAACCATTTCCATATGCAGCGGCTGTTTATCCCTTCAGGTTGCCACTGGCTTCATTCTTCCTTTCAGCACCTTTGTGCAAATACACACAGTTAAGGATGTTTACCCCGCAACACAAAAGAAGCCTGCTTTAGGAAACCTAGCAGGACTAGGTTGAGTGATTAAGCCAAACAACAGAAGTAGATGAACATAATTCCATCCTGTTGCTACATGGGAATGACTCAGTTTACTTGATCATCTAGAAAAATAAACTAAATATTATTAATAGTGATATTGTTGCAGAGGACAATTAGATTTTCATACGTATTAAATCTGTTGCACATGTTTTATAACCTCCCAAAGTCAGCTACGATTGATTTCCTGAGTTTTTCCTCCAGGATGCCGTTCTCATATTGCCTGTTCTAAGGTCCCATCTTCCTCACTTGAACCAAGGTGAGGTCCTTCAAACTGGGACGGCTTCTCCAATTTTTCCTTCTTCTTCTTTCATTTGCAAAATGAACCTTCCACAAACTGCAACTTGATCACCAAAGCCCAGATCAGAACCTTTTCTGGCTTTGTGTGGAGTGTACTGAGGGTGCTGGATTTTCGGACCAAAAAGGACCTCAGCGATGATTTAACCTCTGGAGCAATGCTTCCCAGAGCTGACCATCCTTCGAGATGATGTGGAGGGCTTATTAAAATACAGATTCCTGGGCCCCACTCACAGAAGTTCAGATCCAGTAAGTCTGAGGCAGGGCCCAGAAACCTGCACGTGTGACAAGCTCCCAGGAGAAGCTGAAGGTGCTGGTCCGTGGACTACACTTGGAGAAGCTCTGACCCACGGCACCAGCCTTTGTATTCAACCCAAGGAGCTCTACTGACGTCTGCTTTACTCTACACCCCCAGATTCCTCTTAAATGTTCATTCTAACAAAAGGTTTAGTAACTGACAATCAGCTACTCTAACCCCCTTGGTTTACAAATAAGAAAACTGAGGCCTGGAGAAAAAATTTAAAATTATTTTTTCTAACCTGGCTAGTGGGCCGGCATTCTGTCCTGAAACCATTTTTGTTCAGACTTTCAATCTAGCATTGAAGGCTCCTAGAACCTTCCCACCTTCATCTCTCCTTCCCTACAATGTAACTACACTCGGGTCTATGTCAGCCTTTTCTCACACCATTCTTCGTCTGCCCCTACTCTCCCAAATATCGAGTGCAATCATAGTCCCAACACGTTGAACTGAACTCAATACACTTTTTGGGCCCTAATCACTCCTCCACTTCAGGAACTCACATGCATGGATGGGACACCTTTGATCCCAACATCATCCAGATTTTCCTGGACTCCAAAAATACACTCTTTTGACCGCAGCCTCCTAAGCTTTATAACCCTAGACTGCTGGCACCCCCAGCTCCACTCCCAGCAGCCTCCCAGCCTATCAGAGCAGTACTGACCACCGCTTCATCCCTGTGGTGAACACCGTTCATCCCTGAGCTGTACTGACCACCCTGCCCACACGGGGCAGTGCTTCACCAGTATCCTCACCAGGCTTGCCTTCCTTGACTTTCTGCCATGTCTGTCTTGCCAATCCTCATCACAGAATTCATCTAAAAAATTATTTTTCTAAACAACAAGGTCCTACTGTATAGCTCAGGGAACTCTATTCAATATCCTGTGATAAACCATAATGGAATAGAATATGAAAAAGAATATATATGTATAACTGAATCACTTTGCTGTACAGCAGAAATAAACACAACATAGTAAATCAACTATTCTTCAATAAGATAAATTTTTTTAAAAAAAATTATTTTCCGGGACTTCCTTTGGTGGCGCAGTGGTTAAGAATCCGCCTGCCAATGCAGGGGACACAGGTTGGAGCCCTTGTCCGGGAAGATCCCACATGCCCAGAGCAACTAAGCCCGTGCGCCACAACTACTGAGCCTGTGCTCTACAGCCCGCGAGCCACAACTACTGAGCCTGCGTGCTACAACTACTGAAGCCTGTGCGCCTAGAGCCCGTGTTCCGCAACAAGAGAAGCCACCGCAATGAGAAACCTGCGCACCGCAACGAAGAGGAGCCCCCGCTCGCCGCAACTAGAGACAAAGCCCACGTGCAGCAACGATGACCCAATGCAGCCAAAAATAAATGTTAGTTAATTAATTTTTTAAAAATTATTTTTCTATTCGCAGTTCTCAAAGCATTATTGGCTATGGTCACACTATCATGTTGACTGGACTTACTAATACCCTCAGTTAGATTTTCCTCCCTCAGGCAGCTTATTTACTCATCTCTAGTTGACTCTCTCTCTCAGGTTTCCAATGAAAGCCTTCACAATTCCCATCATCTTAAACCCCCAAATCCGCTCCAATGCCTCCCATTCCCAGAAGTGACATCATCTCTAAGGCAAAACACAAGATCAGAGCCCGAGTCTGGGGCTAGATTGGGAGGATTAATTAGCCCGCCACACTGTGGAATCTGGACTTATCTTGGGGGCATTGAGAAGCCATTCAGAGCTCTGCTGTAGAAGGGTCCCTCTGGCGGCGATGGGAGGGAGGACTGGAGATGGGCTAGAGGCAGAGACCTGGAAGGGGCTCAACAAATGCACACAGGAGACGAGGGAGAATCAAGAATCTCTAAATACTGTACTTTGCGTAGAGTAGATACACCATAGACGTGTTGAACTGATTTATTCAGGCTCTGACTCTCAGAAAAATGTATATAGAAAAATACTTCACTAAACTTTAAAAAATGCATAGTTGAGAGTCAGAATACTCCTCTCTGTCTTGTCATCAGGCAAATGAAACCTATTCTGCAGCGGACAGATGGTGCAACAAGATATAAAATGAAATTAGCAGTGATGAAACCCAGATGGAAATGAGGAAAAGGTCAATATACTAAAGGTCAAAGGAATTTGGCTCCATCTTGTCTTGTTTCATAAAGGTCTGACGTCACAGCTCAGTGGCTTTTACTGCAGGGAAGTTGCAGGACTTCCTACAACTGTGCCAAGGCACCAAACACTCACCCAGGGTTGTTCAAAGCTATAGGTACGTCGCCGATCTTCCACATCTTCATCCTGCTTTGCTTGCTGAAATTCTTGCCGGAGACGCTGTATCCGATCATGGTTGCTAGGAGTTGATCTGTTGCTAAAAGACAAAACAGGCAACAGTGAACACCCTTCAGAAATACAATCTGTGGATGGCAGTTGCTAGGAAAAAATGGCAGCTTGCTGTGAAATGGTGCTGTTTGAGAGGAAGTGAAATTTTAAGACAATATCTAGGCATTTGAAATATGTTTTCATTTTGTTCTCATGATTAAGACTTACTGAGGTGATCTTAGACAGATATTCAAGAGGGCAAGTGGTATTTTTAGACATTCCTTTTTTACGCAGCTCTTTAAAAGCCTCATTTCCTCTCGGTAATCTGGCAAGGTGTTGGCAGCAAAAATTTTTTGGAAAGGACATTGCATGAAAAGTCGGAAATACCAGGGTCCAGTCCTAGCTCCTCCAGCTTCTTAAAGTAAGACACTTAATGTCTCTGGGCTGCGGCTTCTTTATATATAGGAAGTGCACATAAGAATCCTTTTTGCTCTAAATATCATAGTTGTAACAATCAAGTGACACAACACCATACGATATAGACTCACAAACGTGCAGTATTACTTTCATAATGCCATTATATGAAGTTCTTATTTATGAGCTTTCAGACGTCTATACACAAAATCCAACACTCACAGTATACATGAAAAGCATTTTAAAAACAACCTCAGGTGGTAGTTTGATTGAACCAATGAGTTCATAATAATTTTACCTTCTTTTTTTTATAGCTTTGAATTCTGTTTTATCTTGACAGAAAGCTTATAAGATAGGTGCAGAAGGTAGTATTTCACACACACACACACACACACACACACACACACACACACACACACACACAAAGGTAGAAACTGCCATTCAGAGAAGATAAGTAACTTGTCCAGTCTTTCTCTAGCCGGTGGGGAATGTGAGACTAGAATCGAGAATTTTCTGGCCACTAACCTAGCCTCATCTCACTATACCCTGTTGTTTCATTTAGTAAAACACACAGCAGACACCAAAGCCCATCCCCTATTAAATTACATACATATTTAAAACAGTATTTTGCAAGAGTAATAGATATAACCAAAATCAATCTTAAATCTCACAGCACTTTTGGTGGATTCCATTCCCTAAGCACAAAATTACATCCAATCCGGACAGCTATTCAAGCACATTAGGTATATAGTTTTCCAACAAAACTTCAGACTTCTTGAGGACAAGAACCAAGTCTTATATTTATCACATATACCCCTCCAAGCTGCTGGCAGAATGGGAAGCCGTCAGCCAATAGGAGGATGGGTCCCTTCATTGAAGACATGTTGCCCTGGTGACTCAGAGTGGATCTGAGTTCTTTTGGCTGCACAGCCCCCTGGGTAATGTCATTTGTGAGAGGTGGCCTGGAAAGAGAAAGTCTGTCAGAGGAGAGCCTATAAAATTCTCAAACTAACATGTCTTTGTATAATTTCACATAGTTTCAAGAATTCCAAAGGTTTGAAAATCTCAAATTGAAAATGATCACATCCAGGACCATAACATGAACATCTTCTAAGAAGAGGGGATTGTCTTTCATCACTTCATCTCCTCGGTGGGTTCCTATCACCCTTATGTTTCTATCAATTTCATGAGAGCTTCTGGAACATTCTGTCGATACATTCAATTTGATGATTTTCCCAGTCAATGAAAACTTGTGTTCCCTTTGTTCCTCTTCTGATAGATCTTTAGATCTTTGGAACTGATCAGCCAGAGAACATGGAAAGTTAATCTGTAAAATGTGCTAGTTGACAACATGAAGCTTCCGTCTACATGTGGGTACCACTTCAAACTTCCCCTCCACACTCCTGAGCCTAGCAGGGTGTTATTCCTACTGGCTTTTAAATCATATATACAGCATCTTATCTTGTCCCAGCAGATACATTTTCCAGATGGAACGCCCAATCCACAGAACTCCTCACTCTCCATGTGAAACTGTGATGGTGTAGGTACGTGGATAGATTCATAAGACAAAGGCTAGGAAAGTGCAAATTCATTCACCTCACTGCCCTCTTTCCAGCTGTGACTCTTTTGTCCCCTGCATATTTCACAGCTTTTAATAGGGGGATTGTAGGAGGCTTGCCTGGCGAAATATTTTACAAGTCTTAGTAGAAATATTTCCCTATTATTTTCATGTAGCACAGACAGTTTTAACCACATAATTATTAGGTCCATGAAGTCCAAACCGTTGGTGAAAACGGACCTCTTCTTACTATTTGTGATTACCTGAAGGCGCAGTCTCCCAAAAAAGTGATTCAGTTATACGTATACTTGTATCTATTCTTTTTCAAATTCTTTTCCCATTTAGGTTATTACAGAATATTGAGCAGAGTTCCCTGTGCTATACAGTAGGTCCTTGTTGATCATCTATTTTAAATATAGCAGTGTGTACATGTCAATCCAAAATTCCCAATCTATTCCCCCCCCCCCACACCTTTCCCCCTTGGTAACTGTAAATTCGTTCTCTAAGTCTGTAAGTCTGTTTCTGTTTTGTAAATAAGTTTTTGCATCATTAAAAAAATTTTTTTTAGATTCCGCATAAAAGCGATATCATATGATATTTGTCTTTCTCTGTCTTATTTCACTTAGTATGGTAATCTCCAGGTCCATCCATGTTACTGTAAATGGCATTATTTCATTCTTTTTAATGGCTGAGTAATATTCCATTGTATATATGTACCACATCTTCTTTATCCATTCATCTGTCGATGGATATTTAGGCTGTTTCCATGTCTTGCCTATTGTAAACAGCACTGCAGTGAACATTGGGGTGCATGTATCCTTTTGAACCATGTTTTTCTCTAGATATATGCCCAGGAGTGGGATAACTGGATCATATGGTAGCTCTATTTTTAGTTTTTTAAGGAACCTCCATACTGTTCTCCATAGTGGCTGTACCAATTTACATTCTCAGTCTCACAACAAGGGAAGTGGACCCAGGTCCTTAATTTTAAGTTCTGGTGACCTTCATGCTTCTCATAGGACAAGACAAGTTCTGGAAGTCACTTCTGACCTTATTTCCAAATCTGAGCAGCTGGCGAGACCACTGTTTCACTCTCTTTTCCTTGCTTCCTTTCTTCTTATGCTCTAGAGGAAGCAGACTGACCTGCCTAAGACTAGCAAAGCACCCGAGGGTTGAAGGCTGCAGTGGTTTTCTGGTGGATGGAGATTTCCAAAGACTGGAAGCCCATCAAGAATCCTTGGGGAATAACAGCTGGCAGTCTGCAGGTGAAACCCTAGCTTCTAGAGATGGAACCACTGCAACTGCTTAGTTCTGCCTCCCAGGCCAGGCTCTAAGGGCCAATAGCTCACATCTGGATTTCTAAAGCTCCTGGTTACCTCTTCTGCCAAGGCCAAAGGAAATTTGAAATATTCATTAGCATTCGTGACGAATGCCTGCAGACCCCAATCAACTTATATTTGGGTTCCTTGCCAACTTAAAGTTGCTCATTATTTTTTTTTTTTTTTGGTGAGGAATATGATAAAGATATCACCTATGTTGATCAGAGGGGTGAATGAGACAATAAAACTCTTAATGAGGAGTCAGTAAATCATAATTTACCAATAGTGTACAGAAAGGAGGGATGAGGATGGGAATGACAGAGATGCTTTTTGGGTAAAAAAAATCTACATGGTTTATGTCCAACATTAGCATTTAGCCTTTCTTACACGTTGGTGTTTATACACGTGCACACACTCATGTGTGTGTGTGTGTGTGTGTGTGTGTGTGTGTGTGTGTGTGTGTGTGTGTATGTGTGTGTACTTTAAACTAAATGAAGAGGGTTTTGGTCCCATAATGACCTGGGATTTTTTCTGACAGGGTCAAGAAAGCGTACATTGGATCACACACTATGGAGATCCTTAACACACATGTACAACCTAACCCTGACTTAGATGGAACCTAACTCTTTCCCATGCAATTACCGTGGGAATGTACTCTCTCCTATCAGAGGTAGATCACACAGAGTACTAAGTTTTAAAACCTTCAGATTGGACTCCTGCGATGTGCTTCACAAGCAAAAGTGGCTGAAAACACCAATCCATGCTAACTGCAGCCACAGTGCTATTTGTAGATAAGCATCCGAGCCTGCCCTGCACCTGTGCTGCCCAGGTGCACTGAATGAGGAAAGAAACTTCATAATCGTGGCTCTCACCACTAGACACGTCTTGTGTATGAATCTCATCATCCAGAGGGCTTTTTCAAAAATGCCGATTGAGACTCGTCTTGAGATATTCTGAGTCAGCCTGGCTAGTGCAGGGCCCAGGAATCTGCATGCATTTGAAAGCACTGCAAGTGCTCTATGGGCAACACTGAAAACAAGGCCTGCAGGCTTCATAGTTGGGACAAATTCCAATGCCTGCAGGGCAATTAACTAAAGAGTGAAGGAGACCCTTCGTGCGCTGGAAGCACGAAGTATGTTCTGTGACAACTGGGAGAAATATGGTCTAGAAAGGGAGGCCCTTACTTGGTTCCAGTAGATTATTGCCCTGAAAGGATATGGGTCTGATGTTGTCTTCTAACTTTTTTTTTTTTGAGAGAAGTCAGAATTATAGTCCCCACCCTACCTTCTAATTTTAAACGTTGGCTTATTTTAATTTGTCAATCCTAGGTGAGACAAAAAAATGTCTGTTGCCTGCTAGCTTGTAAGCTCTACTTTATATTCTACAGATGCTGCCTATTTTATAATGTTGCTTTTCTAGGTTATTTACTTTCACTGCACCGAGATAAGGCTAGTGGACCCCTAGTAACAGGCCCAAGAAGCAAGTATTAAAAAAATAAGACCACTGGGCATTGTCATTGCAGACTTGCCTCTGCTCCGGATCTGTCTAACACTGGGCATGCTGGCCTGCAGGCTTGAGTTCTGACCTATCTTTTCAGACCAGCTTATGCTGAGAGAGGGGTGTTTGTGACGTGACTGATGAATTCTTTATGGACTAAAAATACTTTCACATTTGCATGTTTAATTATGCAAGGGAAATCCAGAAAACTGGAATAGAGGGCATAGCCTTAAGACCCAGAATTCAGTGGAAGGGAGAATAACCACTCATTGCTCTGAACAAGGAGGTACCGTCTTGGTACACAGTCTCCTTCCTATAGAAGGAAGGAGGAAGGGAAAGCCAAGAGAGGAGGAAGACAGAGGGAGGGGATGGATTCATGGGCTCAGAAGGGGGAGATGATTCTAGACTCTAGTATAAGAGAAGAGATGCTCCCAAGGAAGAGAGGAGATAAATTTGCTCGTATCTTTCTTTCTGTAATGCCCTTTCTTTTTCTTTCCATCTTTCCAATTCTACCAGGAAGTCAAAGAAATCAAATGCCACCTCCTTGAAGCCTTTCCTAACTACTGCAGCCCATGTTCATCTTTTCCTTTCAATTCCTCAATAATCCTTGTCCTCTGACCCAAATACTGTTTTACAGTGTTTGGTACTTAGATGGGTGTGTGTTTCTCTTCCTTAAGTTTAGGCCTTCATTACAATCATGTAATATATATATATATATATATATATATATATATATATATATATATATATTTTGTACGTCACATCCCTGTGGCAGGTAAATTGTTAGCAAATATTTATGATGGACAGACTTTCAGGTGTCCCATGATCCCTGCCTCTGGGATTCCAACCTTTGTGCAACCCAAACACATGAGTGTGGGCAGGGCCACACAATGTCAAGTGTGACTTGCTTCTATCCAGTAAAATGAGGCAAAGGTCAAGAAATGTGTATGACTATATGTATGTGGTTAAATAAGAACACAGGGTCCATCTTACAAGTCCATCTTTCCCCTTTCTGGCTTTGAAGAAGGAAGCTGTCACGAATCCTACAGCTTCAAAGAACAGAATAATGCCAACAACTCCCGGAGCAGGGAAGTGGGGCTTCCCTAGCACAGCCTCCAAGTGAGAACCCAGCCTGGCTGACACCTTGATGGCACCGGGATGAGACCTTGAGCAGGGAGATTCCGCTAAGCCGTGGCCAGACTCCAGACCCATGGAAACTGATACAATAAACATGTGTTGTTTGAAGCTAAGTCTGTGTTAACTTGCTCTGCAGCAAAAACTGATACCCACTGATGATGGCCTTGGCTGTGTGACTTGATTTGGCCGGTAAGATGTTAGTGGATATGATGCAAACAGGGGTCTGCAATGGGATTGTACGGCAGGTCTCCCTCTGATGACAACAAAAGATAACACCTAAACTCCCTAAACCTTGCTCTCTTTAGCATACACACACACACCACCACTATCACCACCATGTCACCTTAAACAATGTGAGGGCGTTGTACACACTTATTAAATGAAATCAAGTGGCCTGGAAGGGCTCACAGAACTATGCCTTGTCCACAGTTGCAACTGAATAAATATTGCCTGTTGCAAAGCCTGTTGGTTAGAAGAGCAGAGTAAAAGAGAGGAATCCTACTTGATGAATGAGTTTTACCACTATCATTTATATGATTCATCGCTCCAAAGTTCTGGTCTCCTGGAAAAATTACACAAAGGAAATACTATTGCACAAGATGTCACTGAAAGATGGTAGCTGCCAGATCTTAACACGTGAAACCAATGGAGTGCACTTTCCACTAGACACCAGTGTACAGCCAAGAACACCCCATGGAAATCTACCCAATGGCTTAGGGTAACGCCTTTTGTCAACCTCCCCATCACTTCACCAAAACACCCCACTCTGGTTCTGTGATCTCTGCAAATCAGCCCTCATAAGGCCAAAGCAACAATGTTTTCCCAGAGTGTGGGGAGAACAGACTCAACCAACCAAGTCGTTTGGTAAAACCAAACTCAAGGACATATCCTAGTTTCTCTTTCCGGCAGAAATTGGCGACCTGCTAGGATCCGGGTCGACACACAACCCACAAGGATATATTCCTGGTTAAAACGGCTTTTAGTTACTTTGCCAAGGATTCAGTTTGTAACACATCTCCTTCAAATCCCCAATTTGCAAAAGAATAGGTGCACAGTAAAGATTCTGGTTAACCGTATCATCTCATACCTTCAGCCTCTTCATTTTTGCTCTATACTTCTTAGCCCTAGCAATTTACTTTTTGGCCTAAGTACAAAATTCTATTCCAAATGCTAGTGAATTTCATACCTGTATTTGGCATCCAATTACTGGGGATGCAAAAGGACATTCTTCTTTTTCCCAATTAAAAAAAAATGCAAAAGCCGATTTCCAAATTATATCTGAGACCATGGAAATAAAGCAGCTCCACACTCGAAGCTTTTTCCTGTTGATATATTTCTATCACCTCCCCCCAGGTATTCCATGGGCACACCAGATGGGAAAAGTGCCAGCCTCTCTGCTTAAGGAACTTTTTCTCCTCCGCCTGCCAGCACTTCAAAGACCTATCCTCTCCGGATCCTGGGATGCCACAGTCAGGATGCTGAAACCTCATTATGGTTTGCATCCCAGAATACTTAGAAAGGAGGTAGTAAGTTAAAGCTTCCAAGACTCCATTCATTTATACTCAGATCCTGTTCTGCTGACCTCTGACTTCTCCAAGCCTTGACGATGTCTTTAGCTAACAACTCAAACTTCGTGCAAGGTTTCTGGGTTTTAGTCGACTTATTTAAGGGAAATGTTATCTTTTTATTGATTTCCTTGGTACTTACAGAGACGCAAAGACTAAAGATCCAGCACAGTATGGGAACAACCTATCCTGCAAGACTACTCGTATTTTTGGAAACATTTTCATTGGAGAAAAACCAGAGCGTATTTCCCTCCCTTGCTTGATTAATTCTTCTTACATCCTAGGAACGGAAAAGCTTTTAGTGCCTTTATTAGTATCAACGGCAAGTCCAAAATTCAACTATTTCCTGGATGTCACTTAAAACAGACAACCGAACTGGAGCAGGCAAAAAGTGACACTGGAGAAAACATATGTAGGGCAGACCTGTCACATAGCTTTGGAAAACAGGCAGCCAGCAATGACCACAAGCGTCTCAGATCATTAAGCAATGTCTTACTGTGATGTTACGCGTCGATGTACGGAGTTGTAATCCTTTCAAAATAGACAGATTGTCAGCATGATAAAGTGGATATAAACAAGTTCTTGAACAGGGATGACTAAAGTGTTGGTGGGGGTGGGGGGTGACGTTACTGAACTAAGAAGGGATGCTAGCTCAGGGACCAGGGACCAACGCCATTCAGAGGCGGCAGGTAAACAACGCTCTTCTCACTTAGATATTTTTCTCTACTGATTAGCAATTCCATAAAATATTCCTGATCTTGTAACCGCCAGACAAGTAGTTATAATCTACAGATGTCAGAACCGAGTTCTTAATTGCTGTAAATTAGTGAGCAAACCCAGGTTTCTCATTAAACCCATTACACCCCGTATGGTAAAATGGAGCACGTGTCGTATGTTCTCTTTCCTGGCACTCAAATCAAGAGCATTCTTTGTGAAATCCTAGGGACAGACAGAGTAGCAGAGAGAGAGTGTTAGGGTGTGTTTGTGGCGGGTTCCTGTCCCCCAAAGTGTGCTTCTCCTAGGGGAAAAAGAAAAGCCTCTAAATGGCAATGAATTTGTTGCCTAAATTCTAACAATGGGCTACATTGTGCCTCATCTTTGCTTCCTTAAAACTTTTGCTTCTCTTAGAGGAACCTGGAAGCACTTCTTCCCATGGCCCATGGTTTGCCTCCTGTCACCTGTGCAGGTGAAGAGGCATAAATTGCTAAATTAAAAGGGAAGGAACAGGCTAAAATGCCATGACAAAGCCAACTCTGAACTTCAGCTTAGGTACGCATTAGTGGAACCAGGCTAAGAAGACTGGCTTTCTGCTGTGGCTCTACCTCTCAGACGGGAAGATTTATGAGGAATGGGGGAAAGGGTGGGAGGGTTAAACCAAGAAATGTATCAATTACCAAACTACAAATAAAAATAGCTCCTCTGCACAAGCTTCATTAAGTTTTATCAGCAAGTATCTTGGGGTTTTACACTCAAACCACAGGTCATAAATTCTCAGTAAATCCTCCATATGTTCACCAAACACCTGAATTCAATTTCTCTTCTGGTTGTGAAGGAGGAATGTGGTGCTCAAATTAATTATGCATGCAAAGTTAGTTTCTAACAAGGGCAGCTCTTTTGTGATGCTGAAAGGTATTTACAACATCTGAAATTTGGGGATAGATCTTTCTTCAATCTTAGCATTTTTATATTGGTATAAATTCTCTCTTCCAAGTTTGTACAGTGAAAAAATAAAGTTGGTGAAAACCTTGTTTTAATGTTCGCATTTTTCTGTAGATAATCCCAGATATTTGTGAGATGTAACGAATGGTCTTAATACTTACTATAAGGATTTTAGACAAATATTTCTATGGGTAGGTACAAATCACCTTGAATTATAGGGAAAGTCTAAAGTGAGGCTAAATGGCTATATTTATATATGTTTACGTGTACATGTGAAATTAGCTACTTAGGAAATATCATGTCATTCTCAGTTTATTTTCAGTTATACTCATCATCTGTACTATGAAAAGAATTATGAGAAACTTATGCAAATCCCAGAGGCACTCACTTTCCTCAGCTGATAAAATTCATTTTCAGATTCTGACACCCATGATTTGTGGTCCATTTCACACCAATTTCAGTGTTATAAATCATAACAAATTAAAAATGTACAGCTATGTTCTCTGGGTTGAAAAGGTGGTCACCAAAGTTGTTAATACTGCACTTGCTTCTGATGTGATGAGTCACAGGGAGGGTCATCTCTCTCCATCAGAAAGAATTGGGACCGGGTCTCACGCCAAGTCCCTCTGTGGTCATTCGGTAACAGGGCTATCATTTTATAAGCAGCAAAATCTCAGGAATGTACCCCTCGCCCCATTTTATTACTATCATCATTCTTCCTTATTAGCCTGTCACTGGGCTCAGGCAGGAGTGAGAAAAATTTAGCTTTACTTTTTCGAGGGGAATTCCTCCAGCTACAAAGAACGCACACATGCACAGACATACATAATTTCAGGACTCAACAATAAATACACGAAAAAAGATATTCCATTGTGAGCCTGAGGGGGCCCCTCCTAACTAGTAAATTTCACAGAAATAATACAAGTTGGTTTCTACCAGAAAGGACTGATCAGTCTTCAGGCCACACTTCCAGGGAGGCATATGGTAAAACTCAGCACAAAAGTAATATTATGTAGCAAGCTTTCAAAAACTATCAATATAAAACTATCAAAGAGATCCTATTCTAATAAACCTTTCTAAACAGACAGTCTTTGAATACTGTGAGGGTGAATGGTAGAATCTAAAACCCCAGGGATGGTGGAGAAATCCAGATTGAACTTCCACAAGCCCCTGTGAGAAATGGGGGCTGAGCCGTGGACAGAAGCAGAATTCTGCAGGCATGAGTCTTCCTAGCAGACAACTCTGTGTGGCTTTAAACGAATAAATGATGGGAGAGAAAATGTTTTCCAGGTATACCTATGAATTTAAATGCACTCTTGAAAATAAAATGTTACTGCCTATAAGAAACCACATATGTCATTTTTCTTTGCACAATGCAAGAAGCAGTTATAATTTGGGGTTAATACCCAAAGTGCACTTACTTTCCATAAATCGTGTGATTTTTCTTGAACTGTCTATTAAGCGGCAAGGACATGTAAGGTTATTCTAATGGGTTAGAGAGTTGAGGAAAGGTTATGGATTATACTATTCATTCAATAAAACCACTGGGGATACAAAGGTTAGTCAGTTGTGACCTACAGTTAAAGTCTGTGCTTTAAACTAAAATATACATTTGAGTGTCTGAATAAAGAGCAAATGGATTTTAATATTATAGGTGAAAACCCTGAAGAACTAAAAGAAGAGTGAAAATCAGGAATATATTATGGGAATTTGAAATAAAAAAACAGTGCAAATTAAATTACCAAACCTGATGGTTTTTGATGACAAAATAAAACGATTATCATGTTCTTTTTCACATTACAGAGGTTTTATCATACAAGTATAGAAACTAATTATAGAACCATTATTTTAATTCTTTAATCATGAAATTACATAGAATTTAAGGCTAACATTTTCTTTGTTTTTGCATTCTCCGTCTTTAATGACAGCATAATTGCAAAATATTACACAAAACTAAGCTATGGTTTTTTTTAGGATAAAAATTCCAACACAGTGCAGTGCTTAATACTCATGTCATAATTCTAAATAATGGTTACATTCTATATGGCTTTTCTGAAATGACTTAAAGTGGAAAATAATGTAACAGGAGATATAGTACCTGTAGGTTTCATGAGTGGCTAACTCTGAAATATTTTTGATGCCTAGAATAAAAGCAGAAACATAAATTTATTCATTTTCTAAAAATACAGAACATTGGATGGGCCCAAATAAAGAGTCTGCATCTATTATTTTTAAACATTTTAAAGATCATTAGAATATTTTTCTTAACTGGTAATTAATGTTTTTACTTCTATTTATGCTCTAAATTAATTTCATAATTATTAGTTAATAATTTTCTAGGCTTTTCTTCTATTCACAATTTGACCACGACCTACTTTACAAATTATTTATCTGGAAATAAATGAGACAGAAATGTCAATCAACTTAACTTCTCATTTAGGTTTAACTGAATTATTATGAGAAAGCAGAA
Organism: Balaenoptera borealis; assembly: GCF_965194805.1. Taxonomy (NCBI): domain Eukaryota; kingdom Metazoa; phylum Chordata; class Mammalia; order Artiodactyla; family Balaenopteridae; genus Balaenoptera; species Balaenoptera borealis. The sequence goes on along the minus strand of NC_138866.1, from coordinate 167,419,582 downwards.
AAAGTGTGACCATATTGGTTTGGAATTAATGGTAGACATCATTCTTTTGTAAATCACATTTTTTCACAGTAATACTCTCCTATGTATAGTTTATATGTTAAGATGCTAAAGAAAAAGCTTAAAATAATCTCCTTTTTCATCACATCTTGTCCCTTTGACTACCCAATGCTCCCCCCCCCCAAAAAAACCCCACTTTTTAAGGCTTTTAGCTGTTTTCTATGATATTTCTTTTTAACTCAACCTGAGACAGTCAGAACGGATCGATCATAATTCCCAGTTTGTGATATACTCTTGATGATTTCTGCACGACTCTCTTTCACTTAGTGATTTTTAATACTGGACTCAATATTATTTAAATTTATCAATATTATCAGTATGACTCATTACACAAAACAAAAGCTAGGGATTTAACAATAATCCATATCTAGCCAAATACCTCTGGTATTTAACTACATACTTCAGAATGATACATTTTTACTGCTATCTTCTGATTCATTAATTTTAAACATCTGTTTTTTTCTACTTCTTTACTTTTGCATCTGTATGAGATGGACGTTCACTAAACTTACTGCGATCATCATCTCATGATGTATGTGAGTCCAATCATTATGCTGTACACCTTACACGTATACGGTGCTGTGTGGCAATTATATCTCAACAGAACTGGAAGAAAATAAAATAAAGCAAAGTAAATAAAGCAAAGTAAAATAAAATAAAATAGAAAACACTGCTGACTTCCTCTGAAGGTTGGTGAAGCATTAGCTCTCTTACACGCTGCAACCCCAATTCCCACTCCCAGTTCCTCCCAATAGAGTTCTAGCACAACTTTTCAATGATTTTTTTTTTAGTTTACGTTATTCATATATTGTTCACTGCTAATTCAAGTGGCACATCACGGTTACATTTCCTTTCTTCTATGACATTCATGGTTTTTCTTTTGCTTCATTTTCTTAGACCCTGTCCCTATAGCCTTTTTAAAAAAGACTTTACTTTTTAGAGTAGTTTTCAGTTCACAGCAAAACTGAGAGGCAGGTACAGAGCTATCCCATGTACACCCTGCCCCCATGCAGACATGGCCTTCCCCACTATCCACATCCTCCACCAAAGTGGGGCATTTGTTACAGCTCATGGATCTACACTAACACATGATTATCACCCTAAGTCCACAGTTTACAGTAGCGTTCACTCTTGGTGTTGCATATTCTATGGGTTTGGACAAATATATCAAGACATGGATCCATCATTACAGTATCATATAGAGTGGTTTCATTGCCCTAAAAATCCTCTATGCTCTGCCTATCCATCCCTTCCCACCACCCCTCCCCTGGCAACCCCTGATCTTTTTATGTCTCCACAGTTTTGCCTTTTCCAGAATGTCATAAAGTTGGAATAATACAGTATGTAGCATTTTCAGACTGTCTTCTTTTACTTAGTAGTACACCTTTAGGTTTCCTCTATGTCTTTTCATAGCTTGAAAGCTCCTTTCTTTATAGCCCTGAATAATATTCCATTGTCTGGATATATCACAGTTTATTTATCCATTCACCTACTGAAGGACATCTTGGTGGCTTCCAAGTTTTGGCAAGTATGAATAAAGCTGCTACAAACATTTGTGGGCAGGTTTTTGTGTGGACATAAGTTTTTGATTCTATGGGGTAAATACCAAGGAGCACGATTGCCGGATTGTATGGTAAGTGTATGTTTAGTTTTGTAAGAAACTGCTAAACAGTCTTCCAAAGTACTGGTACCATTTTGTATCCCACCAACAATGAATGAGTTTCTGTTGCTCCACATCTTCATCAGCACATACTATGGGTTTGAACAAATATATAAAGACACGGATCCAGCATCACAGTATCATATAGAGTGGTTTCACTGCACTGTTGGTGTTTTGGATTTTAGCCATTCTAGTAGGTACGCAGCGGTATCTCACAAGGTGCATTTTTCCCTGATGACATACGGTATGGAACACCTTATCAGATGCTTATCAGCCATCTCTGTGTCTTTTTTGGTGAGATGCCTGTGAAGGTCTTTGGGTCTTTTTTAATTAATTAATTAATTTATTTTTAAAGATTTATTTATTTTTGGCTGCGTTGGGTCTTCGTCGCTGCGTGCAGGCTTTCTCCAGTTGCGGTGAGCGGAGCCTACTCTTCATTGCGGTGCACAGGCTTTTCATTGCAGTGGATTCTCTTGTTGCGGAGCACAGGCTCTAGGCACGTGGGCTTTAGTAGCTGTGAAAAGCGGGCTCAGTAGTTGTGGCTCGCGGGCTTAGTTGCTCTGCAGCACGTGGGATCTTCCCAGACCAGGGCTCGAACCTGTGTCCCCTGCATTGGCAGGCGGATTCTTAACCACTGCACCACCAAGGAAGCCCTGGCTCCTTTTTAAAATCAGATTGTTGGTTTTCGTATTGTTTTAAACGTTTTTTTAAACATTCTTTGTGTATTTTTTTTATCAGATATGTGGGGTTTTTTTGCAAATATTTTCTCCCTCTCTAGAGCTTTTTAATACAAATTTCCACAAGATCAAACTTACCACAGCTTATCAACTCGTTATTTTCTTGGAGTTCTCCAGCCCCCATGCTTGTCCCACATGCCCCAATCTGCACTGGCTCTCTAGTTCCCAGCACCTCTCTTCATCATCAGCCTGGGATTTGTTAGAGCATGCATTCTATAGCTGCCTAAAAGGGGATGTGTTGGAAACAAAAAATGTTGTATCTTTGCATGCTTAAAATATATTTATTCTACCATCACCACTCATGGGCAGTTTGGTGAGGGATGGAGCTGCAGGTTAGAAAACATTACCCTGCAGTATTTGAAGGTAGGGTCCCACTGTCTTCTTGCTCCCAATGCTGCTGTTGAGTCAGCTAACATTCTGACTCCCAACTCTTTATTATATACTTTTTTAAAGGCTCATCTCTTTATTTCCAGTATTCTGAAACTTCCCACTGCTCCCTTTTTAAAATCGATTTTTCTGAGCACTAGGTGATTCTTTGATCTAGAATCTTAAATTCTCCAGTTGTGGGAAAATTTCTTATGTTATTTCTCTAACACTCTCTCCATCATCATCTCTCTTTCTAGAAAGCATATACGTTAAATGCCTGACCTCCCAAGGTGAACTTTGATTTTTTTTCTCTTTCTTTCCTGCTATGTTTGTCTTATGTCTCTTCTTTTATTATTTTTGGGGAAATTTCTTCTATCTTACCTACCAAGCTTTCTATTGTGTTTCTTCATACTGCTATCATATTTATTATTTTCCAAGAGTTCGTTCATATTTTCTTAATAATCCTTTCCAATAGCTTCCTGGTCATGTTTTGATGGTTGCAGTATCTTCTCTTATTTCATGGTGGGTATTACTTACAGTTTTTAAATATTTTCTCTTCTCTTCCCTGTAATTTTTGTTTCTTCCAAGTTCTTCTCTTAAGTTTACTGTTATTGTTTTCATCTGTCTTCCATAATTAAGGCATTCCTCAGATGTTTGATAAGCTTGCCTGTCCTTTCTATTTAAGAACAAGGCATTGGGACTTCCCTGGTGGTCCAGTGGTTAAGATTCCGTGCCTCCACTGCAGGGGGCATAGGTTGGATCTCTGGTCAGGGAACTAAGATCCTGCATGCCACACAACCAAAAAAAAAAAAGAAAAAGAGGCATTAAAAAGCAGATTAGTCATTGTGTGCATGCATGGGTGGGGCTTATGAAACGGCAGCTATTACTCCAGAAAGGCTGGGCAGGGAGCCACTTTTATGGTTGGGGATTCCCACATGTCAGTGTATGAGGGTTCCTACTGGGGCCGTTCAGTTTCTTCAGAGGAGAACCCGCCAATCTTAGGTCTGAGGGGCATCAGCTTGTGTCTTGACATCCTGGGGTTATTCTGTCATCATATATGGTAATAAAAAGATATACCTATTTTCATAAAAAATAGAGATAGTATTTCTGTTTCTTATTCTTTTTGCTGTTTTGGAGTGATTTTCGAGAAGAAAAGAAGAAAACATATCTTTATTCTCCATCAAATTTTGGACTTTCTAGTTTGTATTATTCTTAATTCTCCATTATTTTCAAGTAGATCAAATATCTTTTCAAGAATATTTGATATTTCAAGGTATATGGATACTTACATTGGTTTTTTTTTAGTATATGAAAGGCACGGATATGACTCTTCTAAAATTATAATATAGTTGTTGTTTTTCATAACAGGATAATATCTACCACTCCTCAATATACTTTAGGATTATTTCTATATTACTTTTTAGGATCATATATACATATATATATATATATATATATATATATATATATATACACATACATACATATATACACACACACATATATACACACATGTATATACACATATAACTTTTTAAGAGTATATGATTTTATTCTATATGCTTATATTTTTATGTGTTAAATATATATATATATATATATACTTATATATACATATATATAAACTTGAGGACTAAATTTTTAAAGCATTGCATTTGTAATCTACAAAGCTCCAAATATAAGTAAATCCTATTTTAATGATTTACCCAAGTCCTCCAAACTTTCTCCCCCAAAGCATGTTCTGACATTAATACTCAAAACAGTTTTCCTTCTTTGACATGTGATGAAATTCACAGCTTGGCTTTATGTTTATTACACAAGTTTACTCCCACTGGTCAATGTGGTGGTTATGATTTATAATTTTTAATTCTCTGCTTCAATATTTTCTGGCCTCCACTCTTAATTCTCCTGCCAAATAGTGACCAGCTCCCATTTGGATCTCTTAAAATCATTCCACTGGTGCTCATGATAAAGAATGTGTCCTGACTTTTCCCACAGTACAGTCCTGCCTCAGCTACAGAGCATGCTTTGAGAATACAGTTCCAGACTCCAGAGACCCCACCACACACAAAGCTGATGTCATTTTTCAGGAGATAGCATAGTTTTGTGGCTACTACATGTGAATTAATACAAGCAAATTAAACCTAGTATAAGATCCCGGACAATCATAGTCTTAGAAGAACCAATTGATACTCTGAAGAACTAAAAGTTTATCAAAAGCCCTTTTGTTTGTTTCAATCCTCGTGTTTGAAAATCCTTCTAGAAAGCACTAAATTCTCTTCCATCTTGGAAAGAAGGAATGATGAATATCATTTAACTTTTAAAAGTTTCAAGATTCTCATGACCTTTAGTTCTTTTTTTTTTTTTAATAAATTTATTTATTTTATTTATTTATTTTTGGCTGTGTTGGGTCTTTGTTGCTGTGCACAGGCTTTCTCTAGTTGAGGCGAGCAGGGGCTACTCTTCGTTGCAGTGTGCAGGCTTCTCATTGCAGTGGCTTCTCTTGTTGTGGAGCATGGGCTCTAGGCACACAGGCTTCAGTAGTTGTGACATGTGGGTTCAGTAGTTGTGGCTCTAGGGCTCTAGAACGCAGGTTCAGCAGTAGTGGCGCACGGGCTTACTTGCTCCACAGCATATGGGATCTTCCCGGACCAGGGCTCGAACCCGTGTCCCCTGCATTAGCAGGCAGATTCTTAACCACTGTGCCACCAGGGAAGTCCTGACCTTTAGTTCTTATTACTGACTACTCTGAGTAGGAAACAAAAGGAAGAAATTGAGTTGAATGTTACTCTACTGACTATAGGTATTATCCCAAAGCCCTTTCACTTTTTTTTGACAATTTCTTTTTACAAACTCCCAATAGTAGCACTTCTGTAGGCATCTACCTCTTTCTCCTAAAAAGTGCAATTTGCAAACACATTGGCTAATTGTGGGTTTGCTTGGTTGGCTTCTAGTTAATCAAGACTTTATTGTATCATTTTGCTTAAATATTTAAAAAATTTTAAATTATACTGTAGCTGAATAAAATGAGAAAAAATATAATTTCTTTTCTGGGCACAGTATTCATAGAAGAGGTTCTTTTCTCTAGTTTGACTTTTTCTCAGTTTCAGGGATTTTCAAATTTCAAAAAAAAAAAAATAGGTAATATTGAATTCCAGACACAAATCATTTAAAATGTAGATAAAAACCTTTTGACCTTTATAAGGTGATTCATATGGTGAAATTTTCACTTCTCTGTGTCTAAAATATTGTTCAGAGACTTTAATCTGACACTTTACTGATTTAAATAACTTTCTTTTGGGACAAGATCCTTATTTAGCAGGATTACAGATTTTTAAAAGATTTGTTTTTCTGCAATAAACAAAGAATTTTGGATCTTTCAATTAATATTGAAGAGCTGGAAAACAGATAGAGTAACTACCCAGCCAAGGTGCTATTGAACCATGAGTGGAAGGGGCAAAGGTCATGGGAATTTGGATGTACATTTCAAAACCAGCCTTGATGCCTGAAGGCTCCCCAAGGTAGGGGTAGTGCCAGCTATACGTGAGGACAGAGGAGAAAGAAATGGAGCAAAGCATCTGCTAAAACCCAGTATGATCCCTTACAAGCAGATTGTAACACCGCCTTTCCCATATTTTTACGTTCAACTGATGTCCAAGTACTAGTGTGCAGGGAAGCTAAGCCAAGACCAAATAGAACTAATTATGTGTGTGGTAGCAACAGAAGCCCAGAACATAGACACAGACTTTGACACAGATTTAGATGTAAACATCAGCAATTTTCTAACACAGGCATTTATACTAAAGAACCAGTTTGGGATATTTTCTTGAGTTGCAAAAGAAGGATTTAGAAAACATATACTGAACTATTACCCATGTTTGTCACAAGCCAATTATCTAACATAAAGCTACATTGAGACTCAGAAGTCACAGATCTCAATGATATCATTCTGTTTTGTCTTTTCTCATATTGTAATGTCTCTATAGACTGGCACTGATATTGTTTGATTTTGATATCATAATAGTGTCTCCACGGATTTTGGCTGACATTTTGTTTTGACATTATGCTACAACAGACCTCCACTGACATTTCATTTTGTCACTGCAACATTGTTTCTATAGGTTTCTGCTATATTATTTTGTTTTGACATCAAAATGTCATCTCCATGGTCTTGGCATGACATTATCTAGAGAACTTTATGAAGTCGTATGGAGTCCATGGAATAGACGGGTAAAATGCCGAACATTTAATAAACTTGAGGGTGTTTTTGATAAACACAAATTTATATGATACTTACTGCAAATTTTGTAAAATTGTTTCCATCAAGTCACTAGGGTTTATTACAACATGGATTCAGTTAAGGAGTTGATTCTCTATCTTTCCAATAACATGTCAACAATTTTGGAGAAGTAATACACTACCCTTTTATTGCCAGAATCTAGGTTTTTTTTTTTCTTTTAATCAATATAGTCTGATTTTTTGTGTTACAAACTGAACTAACATGTAAGAAGTATGTATGAAGTATACAATTATAACTATATTTCACTGAATTTAAGAAACCATTAAATCACCATTTGTAGCAACATGGATGGACCTAGAGATTAAAGAGAAAGACAAATAACATATGATATCACTTATATGCAGGATCTAAGATATGATACATATGAACTTATTTACAAAACAGAAACAGACTCAGAGACATAGAAAACAAACTTATGGTTACCAAAGGGGAAAGGGGGTGGGGGAGGGATAAATTAAGAATTTGGAATTAGCAGATACAAACTACTATATATAAAATAGATAAACAACAAGGCCCTACTGTATAGCACAGGAAACTATATTCAATGTCCTGTAATAAACCATAATGGAAAAGAATACATACATGTATAAGTGAATCACTTTGTTGGACACCAGAAACTAACACAATATTGTAAATCAACTATACTTCAACTACACAAAAAAGGAGAAAAAAAAAAACCATTAAATCATGACACATTTTATATATCTCTGAGACAGAAAGAAAATGCTGCCAATTAACACTGGTTGTAAGAAGTATCTTAGTATTGGAGATTTTAAATTGTGAAAAATGTGAATCTTATAATTGATGAAACGTACAGTGGTATGATATTTGATAAAATCAATTACCAAAAATGGTGATTAAAAAAAAAACTTATGATAGTTTGAACATTTTTTCTTAAAAATCATGGGATAAAAACATAAATCTTAAGCTGATTTTGAAGTTATAGGTAGACATTGTCGGTGAAATTCCTGACAAAGGATTCTCCCTTTCCTAGTAGTTTCTCCCTTCTTTTGGATTTACAAAATTATCTATGAACATTTTACTGTTCATAATAAGACCAAGAATATTTATCCAGAAAGCTAAATACTTCTAGGTTATATTACCTTAAATTCTCAGGAAAATATCTTTACAATATAATGTTATATCTTCAACTTTGGTCAAAAGTCAATATGACAAATGGTCATAATGTGAATATTTCTGTGTTCTTCGCAACCCTATATTTACAAAGGTAATCCAATTCGTTATACAATTTTTATTTTAGAAAGTGTATATGTGAGAAATTACTCCTAACATATAACACCAGAGAAGATAGTCTACACATGATCTCATATATTTCCATTTATTGCACAGTTGATCATAATAAGAACATTCATGAATCTTATATAACCCTTCACTTGAAAATGGTCATTTTGTTATGCAATTTCCCTTTTACAAGTATGTATGTTAAAAATGACTCCTGGAATTCATTGCTAATGAGAGCATTTCTCCAGATAAACTCATGCATTTCCTTTTGTCACAGAGTAAAGTTTTGATGTTGTCCTTTTTGCCTTGGCTACCAGGAAACTGAGATAAACTTATTGTTCAATTATAATTACTAGCTCAATTTTCTAATATTTTTTTACCTTTTTGGGTCCTTTCAAGCTTCATTTTAATAACTATTTTTAAGAACTACTTACAATAATTTTTGGAAATTCAGTGGTCAGTACTCCTACAAGAATAAATTTTATTTCATTAACCACAGTTCCTAGAGGGTCACAATGACACTCTATTGAGTATGGAATATAAAGCCTAGAATTTCTTTCCCTATTCTGAGTAGTTATTGCTTCTGACTCTTCTAACAGAAATAATATTTGGCTTATGTGTATGTGAATAATGTGAGATGATGTCTAAGAAAGCATCTAGGGCTTCCCTGGTGGCGCAGTGGTTGAGAATCTGCCTGCCAATGCAGGGGATACGGGTTCGAGCCCTGGTCTGGGAAGATTCCCACATGCCGCGGAGCAACTGGGCCCGTGAGCCACAATTACTGAGCCTGCGCGTCTGGAGCCTGCGCTCCGCAACAAGAGAGGCCGCAATAGTGAGAGGCCCGCGCACCGCGATGAAGAGTGGCTCCCACTTGCCACAACTAGAGAAAGCCCTCGCACAGAAACGAAAACCCAACACAGCAATAAATAAATAAATAAGTAATTCCCATTTAAAAAAACAAACAAAAACAAAACAAAAAAAACACATAGTTTCCTTTAAAAAAAAAAAAAAAGAAAGCATCTAACCCAGGCACTTGATAAACACTGAAGACAATAACTTCTAGAGAGAGAGAGGCACAGAGTAGGTTATACATCTGGGCCTGCAGCTCAGGAGAGAAGTGAAATTGCAGAGAGAGCTTCAGCTGCCACCAACACATACACAGGTGTAATTTAAGCCATAACAGTGGATCAGATACAGAAAGAACATGTTGAAAGAGAAGAGGGATGAGTATATATGATAAATCCAACCAATATTGTTAGGAAAGGACTGTTTTTCTTTTCACAGCAATAGAGAAGCAGAAAAGAAGGCTGGAAGTGCTTATGAAGTGGGGCTCTAATGGGATGTAAAAATGTGCTCTGTTTGAGCAGGAACTCAAGTAACCTGCCAGGCTCTGCTGCTAAAGGTTCATTGCAAGGAATCCCTGTGGGTCCAAACACCAACCTCTCTGCTCCCTCCAGGCTGGGCCTTGGGCTCATTATACCTGGGATGCTGGCAGGTATGCTGCTGTGCTGGTGACAAAAAAGTGTCCTCAGGGGCTGTCGATCTAGTTCCTTTCATGAGAGCTAAGGTTTCACTAACTGAAAGAAACTTTAAAGAAAATTAAAATTTTGTTTGAATGAACTAAAACGTGACAGCTCTGATGTACTGTTGTCAGAATTATCCTAAATCCAAGCCTCTAAGATTAACCTTCTCATTTCCTTGATGTTAGGTTAATATCTGTTATCAAGTATGTTCCTTGTTCCATTGAGAGTTTGGCTAACTCTTCTCATGAAAAGAATAAAAGAAAGAGTATAGTATGTGTCCCTTCAGGACCAAGGCTACCGTTCACTATATTCTCAGTATTTCTGATGAGTTATTTAGTTTGTGTAACTTCTAAGTCCCAATGGATATTATTATGACAGCGATTTTTCTTTTTAAGTTGATTGGACATATTCAATTAATTTAAGCACTTTCCAAAAAAAAAAAACAACAACAACAACAACCCAAAACTTAATAAGATTTATTTTTTGTCCTTGTAACTGAGAATCTCGTAACTAAGATATCAGGATCCTAGAAGTAATTAAAATAGTATGTTAAAGATTTTTACCAATAATGTAATTCTAATTACTGATGAAAAGGAGCACAAAAGGACAACGAGCTTTTGCATTTTTGAGAGAAAAGCCAGGATTTATCAGTAACTATGACTATAGCCTATGTTTGGAAGATCAAGCTGTTTGGCATCACAGAGAAGAGAGATCTTTTATTTTATAACATTTTAAATAAAATTCTCATTTCAAAAACATAAGTGTATATATTTGTAGCAAACTTTCCAACTGAAACTTAAGCTTGACGTATACATTTGTTGTCCCCTTTGTATGCACTTGGGGGGGTGGTGCTCTGAGACCCCACTCAAATCCAATCCATGAACAGCCTCCAATCTAAGACACATTGTTCACATCTTGCCAAGGTGTAACTGATGGTATAAAGGGTTGAAAAGCCTATATTTTAAAAAAGGCAGTATTCTCGACTGTTCCCCACAATGTGTTCCTAGAGACCACATCATAAAGTGAATCACATTTTCCCATAGGAGCAGTGTTATAATTGGAGGTTATGTTTCTGACCAAGGAGTTGGCGCCAGATAAGGCCATGATATAGTAACAATGGATCACATAAGCAAAGATGTAATAATTCTAAATCTTTATAGTTAAATAGTAAAACTAGACTGCAAATACTGTAAAATGAGTTTAAGTACAGTCTATGTATTCCTTATACAAGAGAACACAAGATTCTACAGAATATATATATATATAGCTAGCTAGCAAGCTTTATCTATCTATCTGTCTATCTATAGCACTAAGAAATTTTTAGAAATTCAGCATGAAATGAACATCCCAACTAAATATCTTAATACTTCTGCTTTTTTTTTTTTAACCTAAAATGGCTTTACAGAGGACTAAGACCAGATTTTTTTTGAAGACAAAGAGGGACGTCTTCTAGTTAAATCCTTCAATTTTACCCTGTAGACCCAACATGCTTTTTATGTGATTTTTTACAGGATCTTTCTGTTACTTTGAAGAAATTTCCCTGTAGCTAACAGAGACTTTCAAAAAAACCATACCATCAACTTCATAACTCTTCCAAAATGCTAGAGCCAGGACATCACAGATTGTCCAGTTAAGTGTTTGGGTGTGTGTTGATCTCCATCGTGGCATTTAACATTTTATTCAAATGTCATTTAAAAAACAAAGCCGGCTTTAAAACAAGGAATATTCAGTCATTTCCCAGATAATTGACAGAACTGGCACAGAACTGGCACAGGACGACATCCAGGCTGTCCTTGGATGGTCTGCTTTCCTGTCTTCTAGGTCAGACGTGGGCCGGGAAGGTTAAAGGCAAAGAAAAGGAAACGGTAACTGTTTCTCACACAGTAGGGAATAAACAGCCAGCACTCAAATACCTCTTATGTCTCTACTCCATGATCATAGGACCATTGCTTTTAGAACTGAAGAACACTCCTGGGGGGTGCCCTGGTGGCGGTGGATGAATTGGGAGATTGGGATTGACGTGTATACACTAATATGTATAAAATAGATAACTAGTAAGAACCTGCTGTGTAAAAAATAAATTAAATTTTAAAAAATGACAATAATTATAGCTAATAAGTACTGAGCCCCCCCAAAAAGAACTGAAGAACACTCAAATCATAAGGTAGCACTGAGATCACTGGGACCAACTCTTTATCAATGAGAAAATTGAGGCCCAGAGAGATAAAATGACATGCCAAGGTTATTAACAAACTAGGAGACGGCAGACTCAGGACGATGCAAATATACAGATTCTCAGCCCAGGGTTATGCCGGGTTGGGCCACATTTTAACACTCTGTTGCTATTGTCTTCCTGATGCATAGAAATTGGAGAAAAAGCTTTCTAATCTGTGCCATACTTGAATTAGGGGATCTCTCTCTCTCTCTCTCTCTCTCTCCCTCTGTCTCTCTCACACACACACACGAATATATAATAAACTTTCAGTTCATAATATGACTTCAAAGTAAACATATGTATCTGCAGGGGTCTCACCCACTGAGGGTGTTTGCAGGCCCTTCATACACTGAGACCTCCACACACCACCCACCATCTGGCTGCGGCAGAAGCAGCCCCCCGTGGGATCTGGAAAGAATCTCAGATCCAGGGAAAGGGAGCTTTTTAGAGGCAGGTGTAGCCTGGGGTGTGAAAGCAGAGAGCTGGGTTCCATCATGGCTCTTCCATCTCTGACCAGCTTTGTGAATTGAGTCAGATGACAAACTCTCTGCACTCTTCTATGAAGTGGGAATTTCCTTGCAGGCTCATTGTGGGGACTAAATAAAGAAAAATAGAAAGAACAGCCCAGGCTTTGTAAATGCTCTCTGAACAGTTTCTTCCCTCTGCAGAAATCCACCCTAAAGAGGTTGGGATTAGCAGATACACACTACTATATATAAAATAGATAACCAACAAAGACCTACTGTATAGCGCAAGGAACTATACTCAGTATTTTGTAATAACCTATAAGGAAAAAGAATCTGAAAAAGAATATATATATATATATATATATATATATATATATATATATATATATGCATATATACATGTATGTATAACTGAATCACTTTGCTGTATACCTGAAGCCAACATGATATTGTAAATCAACTATACTTCAATTAAAAAAAAATCCACCGTAAAGACTTGAATCCAAAAAAAATAAAAGTAAACATAATACTATCTCTTATTTATTCCACATGGGATCAGCCAAGTAAAGTCTTTAATGTATATCATTCCTAAAAGAGCACCATATTTGAGGTACAATAAACACGAAAATAAGAAGAAAACCAGCCTCTGGCCATTTTAATTCAGATCCTCTAAAAGTCAGTCAAATTTATAGAAGTCCTTTGTCCAAGCTCTGTCTTTTATTAGTGGTTGGTGGAATTCAAAGTCTTGTAGAAAAGATGAATTAAATATTAATCAAAGTCCAGCAAATTTTAAGCATCTACCCCATTATCTTAAATGCAACTCCAGACAAACCACCAAAGCAAATCTCTCTCCTTCCCCCTAACCCTTCAACATAAATAAGCCTTTTAGTCTTTTCCCTGATGGTGTAACTCATACCAAATGATGACACTATTTACAGTATCTGCTTTAAAAGGGCATAGCTTCCATTCCTATTTCAATTAAAGCCATTGTGCAATTATGCTTTCAAGAAACAATTAACAGAGGAAGAAACCATTTCCCTGGCTCCAGCCTTTTTAGAGTTGGGTAGTGTGGACGCTTTCTTACTACACGTGGCATTGAAGTAATTATTTAATGTTAAGGTTCACTTCCTCGGGTGTAAATTTTGGTTTTAGTTGACACTAAAAAGAAACATCAATTTATTAGGAGATAAAACTTGTTCTGCAGTAATGGAGCAGCTGCGTACATAAATTTATCGCAGTTTAATGTTCTCACACATAAAGCAATTAGAGTTTTCTGACAAACAGACTTGCCACTGAAATGACAGTGTGTACAGTGGTGGGGACGGGAAACAGAAAGTGAGGCTTCAGCGGAAAACTCTCTGAGGAAACATAAAATAATAATAATATGTGTTGGGCAAATGCAAGTGAAGCTCTCTCCTCAGCGAGTTTGAATGAAAAGAAATACTGCGAATTTTACAGCCATTGGTGAATCCCCTTAGCACCCACAGCTTTCCTGGCAATGGACTGACTTCAGGATGCCTGGAACTGAGATTGCCTGGATTCTGAGCAAAGGACGACACAGACAGTCCCAGACCGGCATCACCTGATCTTCCCCATCAATAAGGGACAACCGCAGACAGATGAGCAGCCACAAAGATTTCTAATCGCTGAATGCCTGAGCCAGAGAGAGAGAGAGAGAGAGAGGGAAAGAGGGAGGGAGGGAGGGGGCAGTAACCTATAGTTTATTTCTTTGCACCCTCCAGCCGCTTCCCCAACACCGCACCTGCAGGGCCGTAGCTGCCTCATTGCTTTCGGTGGAGAATGTTTTTCCCAGTTAATATGGGAAGATTAGTAATTTACTGATCACCTATCAGATGCCAGGTCCCTTGCCAATTGCTGAGAATAGCAAGGGGTGAAAAATGGTTCCTACACTCAACAGTCAAGTAACATAATAATAGATAAGGTCTTAAGTCAGAAAGTAAATGTATACTTTTTTGTGTGAAAATAACAGGAGGGAGTGACCAGTTCTTCAGGAAAAGTAGAGACTGGGCCAGGTGCATTTTCACAGGCTCCCTGGATATGGGATGGACTTTGAGGAAGCGGTGTCGGCCAGCAAAGAGACGGACCACGGGAAGGTGAGTCAGGGTTGAGAAGAGAGTGGTTCAGGGGTCCCTGCTGGATGCTGACGATTCTTACAGAGAGGCCACTGAGACGCCAACCAAACAGGGCAGGTTGAGCAGAGACAGGCAGCTCAGCTCTCTTCCAAAACTCCACTAAAATCACAGAGGAATAAAAAGTCTTAAGGCCACAAGGAGAAAAAAAATAACGATAGAAGAGACTGAAATACATAAATGAACGATAAGATTTTAGCAACTGGAAGGCTACGGGATGGGACTTAGCACATAGGAAAAGGTGGAAAGCAGAGCCTTCATCAGGGGAAGGAAGACACCAAGAGGCAAAACGTTGGTTCTGCAGGACCCCAGAGAGACTCAGGAATGGAGGCCCAGGAACCTCTGAAGATGAGTGGTCAGCCAGAGCAGATGACCCTTTGGGCATTTTTGCTTTACACAGTTTTTCCCGTTCTCCATCCTCAGAAACCACAAGCCCTTTAAGAATATGTGTGTAAGGGGCTTCCCTGGTGGCGCAGTGGTTGAGAATCTGCCTGCCAACACAGGGGATACGGGTTCGAGCCTTGGTCTGGGAAGATTCCACATGCCACGGAGCAACTAAGCCCGTGCGCCACAACTACTGAGCCTGCGCTCTGGAGCCCAAGAGCCACAACTACTGAGCCCACGTGCCTAGAGCCCGTGCTCCGCAGCAAGAAAAGCCACCGCAATGAGAAGCCCGCGCACCGCAACGAAGAGTAGCCCCTGCTGGCTGCAACTAGAGAAAGCCCGCGCACAGCAACGAAGACCCAACGCAGCCAAAAATAAGTAAATAAATTTATATATAAAAAAAAAAGATTATGTGCACGTGTGTATGAGTGTACATACATATATATGTATATATTTATATTAATTCTTTCAACTCCCGTGGCAGCAGCAACAAGGCCGATGAAAGGAGCTCAGTGGAGAAATGTGGCCACTGGTGGACAGACAGGTCCTCTGGGAACTGGGCATCTGCACGGCGACCATCTGCATGGACCGTCATGCTTAGAGGCAGGAGGCAGCTGTGACATCGCCCGTGCACAACTTGCTGCTCTGCCCAAGCAGGGCGACACCCAGCTGCTCAGCAGAGTCCTAAGGGCCGTGGCTCACACCTCTGACACGGAAGCTACCTCCCTCTGATGACGGTCCTTGTGCAGGAAGACCGCAAGGGGATGCAAGGCACGTGGTCCGCAGGCAGGAGGTCAGTATTACGCTGCATGGTTCAACTTCCTATTTTTTTAAAAAAATTAATTATTTATTTATTTTTGGCTGTGTTGGGTCTTCGTTTCTGTGCGAGGGCTTTCTCTAGTTGCGGCGAGTGGGGGCCACTCTTCATCGCGGTGTGCGGGCCTCTCACTATCGTGGCCTCTCTTGTTGCGGAGCACAGGCTCCAGACGCGCAGGCTCAGTAGCTATGGCTCACGGGCCTAGTTGTTCCGCGGCATGTGGGATCTTCCCAGACCAGGGCTCGAACCCGTGTCCCCCGCATTGGCAGGCAGACTCTCAACCACTGCACCACCAAGGAAGCCCCAACTTCCTATTTTTAATAGAGCAGCCACAAGTCAGATTTTGCTGGACAGGCACAATTTCAAATACTCTGCCCATAAACAGACTGCTCAGGGTCAAACTACATGCCCCAATTTTTCAGTTGGACCTAGCTGGTCAGCCTGCGGTAAGGCAAGTGCTCCCTCAAGAGAACTCAGGAGGGACAGGTGAGTTGCAGTCAAGGTTCTGCGTGAGGAGGTCCTGCTTCTAGCCCCACATGAGCTCTGGGCAGGAGCACAGCTGCTAGATTCCACTTCTGGAGGGAGCAGCCTCCCGGAGCCGTGGGGACAGAGCTCAGCTGGGCTCCAAGTCGCCGGGCTGCCACTTCTCATTAGACCAAACTGCCGCCCAGGCACTCACTAAACTCATCTCTTTGGTTTACATGAATGGGAAGAACAGCTTCGGCACATTTAATCTTCTTACTATAAATACCTCAGTGAAGAAAAAAGGTGACAATGAAGGCTCATCCCACTCAATTTATTCCTGTTAGCATTCTTACAGTAGAAAAAAGGAGGAAAAAAAAACCCACCAGCCCTTGAGTATGAATGCAACATGAAAAAAAAATCTCTGCTGAATCATGAACGTGATTATGATATGAAAAGATTCAAGCTGAATTTTAAAATCTCATTGTATAGCTACTTACAAATCCTCTGGATGACTGTGCATGGAGCCCAGTGAACTTCACACTAGAACACGCATCATCAAGGGCAGGGATTCTCAAACTTGGTTGAGATGATGAGAGTGACGTGGGGCAGAAGATCCTACTTGAACCAGCAAGGCCCCGAGGCTGAAAATACCCTTCCACGCCCCCAGCCCCCCATGCCTAGATGTCTTACTGGACTGGCTCTCTCTGCAACTAGGCAGTGAGCTTTTTGAGTGGAGGGACCTTGTCATTTTCATTTTCATTCCGTTAGCCCTGATCCCAATGCCAGGGAAATACGTGCTGCCTGAGTTTGCTGAATGACTGAGAACCTCTGATCTATGCTTTCCAGTGATATGCTCCCCTTTTCTCCCATTTTCTTGATAAGTAGTTATATTCCATGTCTGTACCTCCTAACATAGAACATCATGAGTACATATACAGTGTTTCCCCCATGAAACCAACCAGAAAGGATTCCCTCTACTCATATCTGCAAATTTCACAACAAAACTCTTGCCATCCTATATTTCCAAGATTTCCAAACTCGTGACTCATGTTTAAAGATTTGAGACCATCATGTGCTTCCTGCACAGGGTTCCTCACTCCAACCACACACCCCCAGAATGAAGCCCTTATTTTTCATGGTTCTGATACCCAGAAAAGGATGACATAAAACATGACAAAGCGAGTCTAACACTATTACAGAAATGGGCATTGGAAAATGAGAAAAAGAATTCTGTTTACTGTGTGAGCTACAATTCGAACCCAGTATTATTCAGGTTTGACCACAACCCACAATAAAAAGTACATTTTACATAGCTACCAGTACAATAAATGTACGTAAATCTACACCTGAAATAGAGATTATGAAACAAAACCATTTCTATTGCTAATATACTCTAATTTTTTCTATTCTCTTCTACCACTTTCTCTTTAAAAACCACTGATAACAACCTACTAAGATGATTTCATAACCTGACCACGGGAAGTGACTTACGGTTTAAAAACTAAAGTTGTCCATCTCTCATTTCGTCTCAAGAGAGAAGTTTTGATATGATTCAAAGGCAACAGAGAGTCTTTAAGACCCAGGAGGTAGGAAATAACTTTCATGGAAGAAGCTAAAGAACCTAGAATCTTCTGGAGAAATCTCTCTCATGCTTCTTCTCCCTTTGGTATCTTCATGCCTCATGTGGTTCTTGGATAACTTCTGATTCTCTTTTCTCTTCCATTTCATGTTGCTCATGTGGTTAAGACTAAGCAGGAAGTAGGCGAGCCCAGGGGAAATAGAAGAGCAGCCTGTGCTCAGGCCTGACTCTGGACACTCCAGGCTTTAATCTCAAAGGCCAGAGGAAGCCTGAGAGCTCACCTGAGACCTGTCCTGTGTTCCATAGCACAGGGGCCAGACCTCAGCTGGAACTAGAGTGTGTATGTGCCACGTGCCTCTGTGACTATCCCTGTACAACACCATGCAACACAGCTCCAGTGTAACAGAAGGGTTGTTCATCTGTGCTGGACTGTATGGTCACCACTAGCTACGTGGGTCTACTGAACCCTTGACGCGTGGGTAATTCAGTGGAGAAACTGTGTTTTTAACTTCATTTAATTTTAATTGTTTGGAAGTTAAAGAGCCAAATGTGGCTGGTGGCTTCCATACTGGACAGTGAGACCCTGGAACCTATTAAACGTGGGTTGAGAGGTGAGGTCAGAAGGCCTAGGGGCGGGTAAGAATTTGGAGATACTGATCCCAATCATTCCATCAGATATTTCCAAGACTGAGGACTGAACTGTGGCATTTGCATTCTCAAATCTTGAAAGAGAAACAGAGTTTATGGAACCAAACGACCACAGAGTTTCAAAGTTGGGATTTTGTCATCAGTAATAAGCAGTTCCTTCCAACTACACCTGTGGTGAAGGGTGTTTGCAGGAATAGTTGCATGTGCTTCTAGGGGCAGAGGAGGCAAGCATCTAGTTCACAGTAAGGTTTCAGAAGGACCTAAGTCTAGATTCTGCTGTCACTTACTGGCTCTAAGACCCAGAGCATGTTCTGAATGCTCTTTTTAGCCCCATGGATGCTGAGGGGCCGCTGTGAGCAGGAAGAAAGTCAGTGTGAGGGAAGCACAATGCTGTGGTGTACAGCACAAAACTGCACAATGTGTGCGCACAGGCAGGTGGGTAATAATTCGTAGTCAATTTCAGGATAACTACTGATTCAATCACAGGTGGAAAGAAGGCTGACTTTATCCGACATCTGTGTAACTCCTAGAAAAAAGGAGGGTCATCTAAAAATTGCAGGACATAGGATAATCTGAATAGAAATCCCTCAATTTACAATCTTACACTATTAGCAAATCCCTAAACCTAGAATACAGCTGGCCAAAATCAGTTCTCTGCTCTACCTTATCCATTAGTGTATCCACAGCAAAAACAGCTAACACAGCTGTATAGCTCTTTCCACACATAAGGCCTGTCCTAGGCACCTAATCCTCACGGTTCTAGGAAGTGAGAACAGTTATGCACATTTAACAGATGAGATAGTGAGAAAAGAAATGGAAAAATTAAGTAACTTGCCTAAGATCAACACCTAGCTGATAGCAGAACAGGGATTAAAACGTAGGGTGTAGACTTTTAATCATTACACAAAACTGCCTTTACACGAAGAGTGGGTTTTTATGGAGTATAGTCACCTTAACATTTTCACCCAGGAAGTTGTATTTTAAATAAGCGAGCATCTTAACTGCATCAAGGGCACAATGGTAGAAGTGAGAAATCGCAGATTACTACAGAAGAAGTCTTATAAAAACAGGCTAAAATATTTTAACAATCTGAAGTGATTTAATATAGCAGCAATCAGTTCTTTATATCTTAGAAATCCAATGAAATAATTAATGCAAATAGATGACCTAGAACCATTAAGTAAGGTTCAATTATCATTTGAATAACTGCTGGGGGAAGTTAGGAAATCATCACATTTACTTAAAAGAGAATCCCCATTCAATACTGTAGATAATATAGGGAACATTTTTAGTTCTGAAAAATGGTAAGCTTTGGTTATTTGAAAGATTCGCTATACACATGAAACCCATGAACACATGAAATAGTTATACAAAACAAACAAGACTTCAATAAACAAAACAGACTGGATTCAGTGTCCTCTAAGTGCTTATATTCAAAAAGCGCCTAGAGCCTGGTGCAATCAGTAGGCACCAACACAACAGCCTTCAAGAGAGTTGCAGTTTCAACACTGCTGTTGGGTACATTTAAAAAAATGTGCTAAAATAATGGGCCATGGAGGCATTCTGAAATTAGATCTAACGAGGTGAGTAATTGCTGTGCTACTCACACTCTATTTTCCCGGCTGCGTTCTCACACTGAACAAGGCGCAGAGATTGCCTTTCAAAGGCATCATCTTCTGTCATCGTTTTTGGGTGTTCAACACCATTGCTTTCCAGTGTAGGAAGAAAGTAAGAGAACGATGGTGTGCCTCCCCCAGACCTCTTGCCAAGATGGAAACTGCCCCTTCCGTGTGCAGTTAACTGACCAGCTGGACGGAAGGACTTAACTGCAGTGCTCTTGGGAAAAGGAGTGATGTGCCTTTGGGGCCTGTTTCTGGGATGCAGGCCCAGCTCAGAGAGCACATGGAGAAGGCTTATCACCCCATGTGAGGTTCCTTTTTAGGCCAGTGGAAACTAGGGAGAATTGGGGGGTGGTACTCACCTGAAATTCAATGCCAAGAGGCTAAGGAATGGGATTCACTCCCACATTTCTACGGTATACGGTGAGTGAAAGGCACTGTGTTACACCCATGGGGAATAAAAAGATGAATAAGACACAGTCGCTAGAGTAGGAAGGGTCCACACTTGGGTGTGTGAACCCATGCACGTCATTACATGCCTCTCAGCAGAACCTAGTGTGCTACGTGCTGAGCATAAATTGATGCCTAGAACAGGTGTGTTTCCTGTCCTTATGGAGTAACTGTGCCCATAATAAATTTTAACTAGAATTGTGTTATGTGCCAGGAAGGAGAAAAACAAGACGCGCCTGCACCGAGGTGAGCCGGCATTCCAACTTCACCCGAATTCCAACTTCATGAAATGAGTTGAAATGATTAGTTAAAAAAAAACTCCACTAAATGTTGCCCTGATAGGCTAGAAGGACCCCTTAGCAATGGAAGTGCTCTCAGATGGGCGTTTAAAGCGACCAGCCCGGCCATACACTTTTGACAGGACTGTGAGAATTCAGACTCATCCCCCCAACCCTGGAGTGAGCTGCTCGGATAGAGGCCACCACCACGTGGAAACCTGAAACCCCACAATTTCAGAGCTGGAAATGCGCCCCCAAACTGGCAAGTTGAGTTCTAAGGGGATGCAGGGCACATATGAACCATCAGAGCAGAAACAACTCCATATTCTCACTTCATGACGCCCATGAAGGGTAGCTTTTCACATCACTGTAAATTAATTTAAATGCTTCTGTGATTATCAGGTGATCAAATCTGTTATGTTTGACTTCAGAAGCAAGTGATGTGTCACCCACTAGACTACAGATGATAGGGGTTTAAGCCCAACACCCAGGCTGGGACTCAGAGCAGCCAGCCCCGGGAAGGGCTGAGCCCTTATCTTGGAAGTTAAGTCTGCGGGAGAGGCCTGAGCTCCTGGACACTCTATGGGCTGGGAAAGGAAGTGCCACAAAGTGCAGGATAGAACATTAGATTAAAAGTAGAGTAATCCTTGCTGGTGGAATCAGAGACGACTTCTTAGGTGAGGTAGCATGCGTGTTGGATCTTAGAAGCAGAATTTGAAAAGATTAGGAAAGGACATGAGATGAAAAGATAACATAGGATGATGTGGTTGGATAAAAAAAGGAATGTCGGTCAAAAATAAGGCTGAGACACATGAGGCCCAACTGGAGAGAGAGGAGAGTGGGAGATAAAAGTGGGAAGACACAGAGGACAAATCATGTACAGTGGGATTGAGAACCACTAGCAAACTTTTTCTATAAAGGGCCACATAGCAAATATTTTCAGTCAAACAGTCTGTTTCAGTTATTCAGCTCTGCCTTTGTGGGAGACAAAGTACCACAGACAAACAGACGATATCCCCCAAATGGCAGGCGGGACACTTGGTCTGTGGCCATAGTTGGCAGACCCTGTGTTAGAGGATTTCAGAGAGATAAGATCTGCTCAGCATGGCTTTGGGAGGGCCACTGGGACAGCAGATCAGAATCAGGGATATTCTGCAGTAAGACCCAGAGAGGGGGGTGTGTCCACTGAGTAACGCTGACACTCTGAAGTAAGGATTCTTGTTATTACATATACCAAAGGGTTCCCCAAACAATAAATATCCGAGGGAAAGAGGTAACAAGGAGCAAAGGAACTAAAGTGGATGATTACTCCATATTACTTTGCCTAGTTATTATATTTTTAATATATAAAGAATAAACATAGACCCAAAAATGGTTAAATAAAACACCACACACCTTGGTCGACTTGTAGAAGGCAATGAATAGAAATCACTGCTACAGACCTTCCGTAAAGCAGAGAAGTAAGTAGTTTGTAGAAGGCTTTGTATTCCAAACAGAGAGCTACTAAACAACGAAGAAAAGGATGAGATGGCCATAAAAGCCATTCCTTCTGTTTTTGACTAACTTATGAGAGATGAGTGGAAAAGTTTCTGTTTATCTCAAATGGGCAGTTTTTCCACTGAGCCGTTAACATCGCTGAACACATTCAAGCATGATCGCGGTTTACTGCTGCAGTGGGCAAGTGCGAACAGCTTCTGCGTGAACTGCCGTAATGCTTGTAATTTCCAGGAATTAACCCAACAGGGATACTTTCAGGTCATTCAATACCATAAGAATACACTTATAATAAATATATTCTGTAACATATCGGAATGTTCTAGAAAGGAATATGCCAAAGCTTTCAACGAGGAATAGCAGCTGTTGAATTATTCTCACCAAAATATAGGACAATGCAAGACAAAGAATCACAGTCTGAAGCAGAGAGAACTGGAGACCAGTCCTTTTTTTTAACTTTGAGGAACATTAAGCCAATTCCAGTAACAAGTTTTGCAAATGTTTTACAGCCACTGCTGAAGAGGACTTGTAGTTTTACTGTGGGCAAACAATCTAAAGCTGACTTACATATAAAGAAATTGTACTTTTTCAAAATTCACAAAGTACTACTTCTAGTTTCCTCCTTGGATGGAGACACATACACACGTACACACACAGTATTTTAATTTCATAGTCCTTTGTTTGGGTTAAAAAAAAAAAGGCATGTGGGAGCATTTCTGAAACAAACTGACTGAAAACATCCATAGACGTTATCAAGTCACTAAACGGAAAGTTTTCAAGAAATCACCTGGCCTTGACCCTTGACTTCAGCCAATTGAATAGCAGTTATTTAAAACAGATGAGTCTTTTTTCTTCCTTTTTTTTAAAAAAAAAAAAAATCCCACCCTAACATTTTCATCAAGTTCTAAGACACGACCAAAAAAAAAAAAAAAATTTCCTTTCATTTAAATTCACTTCACCCTTATTTAGGCCTCCAGAAGAGTAGGAAAAAACTGGTCAGACTCACCCTCATAAAACTCTTTGTGTTTCTGAGAGTAAGAACTAGATCTCCATCCAGTTTTCTCTTTTATAAGCTGAGTAAATCTCAGTTCTCTAGCTTTGACATGAAGCCTCTCCTCCACTCCTTCAGCCCTGCCGGTGAAACCTGCCAGCTCCTCCTCGTCGCTTTCGATAAGCGGACATCAAATTTCACTCTGGCCTTCCATCACATCTCCAGCATGCCAGAACATCCTTCTATTATAATCAGTAAAATCAGAAATGTAAAAAGCCAGACTGTGTGTTTCCTGGAACCGTACAGAATATCTAGCATGTTGCGAGACGCTGTCTGGAGACAAACTTAATCGTGGCTCAAAGGAAAAAATCGTCTTTGATTTTTTTCCCCCAAATAATTCTCTTTTGTGTCTCTATTTTATACCCTCCTCCACCCACCTGCCAGCACACTGCCCTCTCCACCCCTGCTCATCCTGGATGAGCAATTAGGACGTCCCTACCTGAGTTATTTTCCTCTTACATCATCAAGGCCTCCTTCGTTGCTGGTTGCTTTAACTCAGCTTAATAGCGTTTCCTTGACCTTCCTATTCAATTGTTATGGGTGCCCAGTTCCCTCTCTACCCTTTCGTGCCCAGCGTTGCCCAAGAGCCACTTATCCCCCATGCCCTCACTTCACACTGTCTTCTCAGCGCCCAGCGGGTTGGCTTTGGCTGTGCCCACTGCATCCTCACGTGACATTCTAATAGTTACGGCAGCGAGTGGGCTCTTCGGGGGCTTGTTTCTTGCAAAATTTGACGCTGCTGACTCTCTTCCTTTGGCAAAAACATGAATTCCCCATATTTGCTGAGGAAATTATTACTCATCTCTTTTTAAAATTAATTAATTAATTATTTTGGCCGTGCCGTGCAGCCTTAGTTCCCCGACCGGGGATCGAACTCGTGCCCCCTGCATTGGGAGCATAGCATCTTAACCACTGGACCCCCAGGGAAGTCCCTATTACTCATCTTTTATCTTTATTTGCTGCATCCATAGGCTGGCCCATGCATTTCATGCAGCTCTGACCTCTCTCCTAAAACCCACATCCATTATTCTAATGAACTGCCTGCTTGCTGGGTGTCTCACCTGCATATGCTGACAACATTTCGAACCTGTTACACAGTCGGCCCTCCGTATCCACGGGTTCCACGTCCACGGACTCAACCAACTGAGGATCAAAAAAAATTGGAAAAAAAAAATTCCACAACATTCTAAAAAACAAAACTTGAATTTGCTATGCACAGGCAACTATTTGCATAGCTTTAATATGGTACTGGGTATTATAAGTCATCTAGACATGATTTAAAGTACATGGAGGATGAGTGTAGGTTATATGCAAACACTATGCCATTTTATATCAGGGACTTAAGCATCTGTGGATTATGGTATCTGTAGTGGTGGGTCCTGGAACCAATCCCCCATGGATACCAAGGGACAACCATACAAAAATGAAATCTTTCTCCCCAGAGCTTCCCTTCCTTCTATTATCCTTATATTCTGTCTTTAAAATCAGCCATTTTAAAATTTCTTTCTCTAATCCCTCCCACAAATTCAATGAGCTACACTCAAAGACATGAAGTAGGAATAAGGGATTTTACTTTATTGCTGATAAAACATTAAGCTATGAAAAACAGTTGCTCTATTGGGTAAAATTAGTTGGAAAACAAAATTAAATTTAGTAATAAAGCTCGGTGTTTTCCAAAGTATGGACTATGCTCTTTCTTAAGAAGTATTGGTGGATGTTAATTCTTCTCCTGAGTCTCAAGGAAAATTCTATTTTGACCTTGATGAATGGAAACACCAGAAATTTCACTTGCATTAAAAAGAGCTCAGAAAGTCTCAAAGACTCTGAGCCCATGTATGGGAGCTTGAGGCCTCTTCAGCCCTCTAGAAGAGAGGACAGTCACAAAACACTGGATAAACACAGCCACGACACACACACACACGATGCCTAACCTATAATTCTCGTTAAACACTTCTTTTAATTTTTCCCCAGATTTATTGAGAAACAATTGACATACATCACTGTGTAAGTGTAAGGACACAGCATGATGGTCTGGCTCATATATATTGTGAGATGATGACCACAATAGGGTCAGCAAACGTCCATCTTCTCAGACAGACACAATGAAAAGAAAGGAAGGAAAACAATCAAAAAAGATTTTCCCTTGTGATGAGAACTCTTAGGGTTTGCTCTGTTCACAACTTTTATACAGATCATATTGTACATTACATCCCCAGAACTTATTTATCTTGTAACTGGAAGTTTAAAAAACATAAACTAAAAGTAAACCTTGAAGATCTCTGTGACCTGTGTTTCCCTCCATTTCTAGTTAAGGAACGTGGCTGCTATAATTCAGTATCAACATTCTGAACATTCCATCTGAAACAATGCACTATGTTGGGGTCACTATTTGCAAAAAAAAAAAAAAAAACTATCACGCCAATTAAAAGAGTGATTTGTGAGAACAAATAAAATAA
This sequence comes from Balaenoptera borealis, assembly GCF_965194805.1. NCBI lineage: Eukaryota > Metazoa > Chordata > Mammalia > Artiodactyla > Balaenopteridae > Balaenoptera > Balaenoptera borealis. The sequence goes on along the minus strand of NC_138866.1, from coordinate 167,393,624 downwards.
GCCTGGCCAATTTGTCTGGGCAGCAATGATACAAACCTGGTCGCCGCTAAAGATTTACACCTGCTGCGGTGTCAGCTCAGTTTTTCTGCCGCCTTCACGTCGGCTGCTGGCGGGCTACATCTGTCTGAGGCAGCAACCTCAGGCAGGGGAGGAGCTGAGCTTGGCTACGGAAAGCTCCCACTTTTCCACAGCGGCATATTAAATATTGTTCACTAACAACTATTCATCCAGATCTTACTTACCAAAAGTCTGACTATGATAGAGTATTCTTAGCCCAAAATTACACTGAGCACCTTAGGGTCACTGAGAAAGTCCACCAGCGTTGTTGGCTTCCACCAGCACGTGCATGTTGGTGTGATGGGCTGTAGCGCCTGAATGCATGCCGTACCACGCACAATTAGGCTCCCAGGAAAGCCTTTTCATTATACACTCCATACTAGGAGCAGTACTGAGCGTTTTTCAAGAAAAGGTGCTCCGTAAGTGACAAGACTTCTTCATTCTTTAAAGAAATATTTTAAAAAAACAAAACAAAAAACCTCTCAAGTCGAGAAACTACTCCTATGGTTAGTAGTAGAAAATGGAAAAAAGCAATATTCAGGTAAATGGAAAAAAGAACATCTTCTGAAATAAAAAAAAAAAAAATAGCAAGCACAGAGAGAACAGAACTGAGGAAAATAGAAAAGTGTCTTCCTTAAGGGTAATTTATCTGTGATATATTCTAAACGTATTCTGTCAATTTCAAACAGAATAACTTGTTTATGCTTGAACATGTTTCTACTCTAGTAATGGAAGGTAGTTTTATAAGACACGAATTTCTAATTTGTTTTCTAATTTAATTATTTTAATAGCTACACATTTGTGTCCTTTGGTACAATAATAGACTCTTGGTACTGACATATCCACTGACCCTCTGTCCTAAAATCATGTACCACCATCAACAGAAAGGGCTGTCCTCTGGCCTTCACTGCTCCCAGGGGTGCAAGAGTATGATGTTGAAACATGGATCTTTTGGAGCAAAGGTCATGTCACTAGTCATGGCTTGGTGTTCGGTTTTTCTTTTCTTCTTTTCTCCTTAATGAAAAGGCTGAATATCTGACAGAACTGTAACATGTGAGCTATCTTCATTTTATAGCTTTGGTATTAGTTGCCAAAATAGAGCTCTGAGATCTGTAGCTTAAATATGTTATGAAAAATGCCTCCTCCAATAGAAATGTTAATAATTTAATACATGATAGACTATACACTATGTCTCAGAAATAGTTATTTAGTAATATTTTTGTATTTGGTATGAAAGCTTAGTAGTTAATTCCCTTGATGTACACTTTTACTTACAATGGTGGGCTTTTTCTGCAAAATTACGTTAGCATAAAAGATGTGTTAGTAAACATTCATTTTAAAATGAGTTTCTAATTTTTTTTATTTTTTTCTTTAATCCAGAGAACCGAGAGCATGTTTCTGGGCTATGCCAACACATCTTGCCAAAGCTTGGTTTTGATGTTAAATATTCAAGCCCACACATTGCTATGTGGTTCCATTTAGCCAAATACTTTTCTGAGAGATGGGGGGAAATCTCCAGGACAGGCATAGGATTTGGTAAGTCATCGCGAGGGTGATGTGCTTTGCTCTGATTGTCCTGACAGGCTCTCCCTGAGGTAGTTACTAAAAAGAGCATCTATAACCAACAGCTGTGTCCTGATGTTTTGCCAATCTGTGCTCACAAGGCATGATGTTTGGTAACACATTTCAAACACGGTTTGCTTTTGTCTTCTCAATACCAAAACTCCCACTTCTTTCATCCAAGAATTTCTAATAGTTTGAGGGCATTAATTATGCCATACAAAATCCTTTCACAGTAATTATTGGTGTTACTGGTATCCTGATTATCCATAATACCGAAAAATCCACTTTCTATATTGGATTGCACCATGGAAATACACTTAATGGAATATGCTTTAATCCTATCTAGAAATGTCTGTTGCCTTGTTGACAAATAAAGAATTCTGAAATGCATACCACAGAATCGTATCTGTTCCACATTGCGCTTTTCACATTTAATTTGGGTGCTGAACTTCTTTTTCTAAAATGCCTCTTCTCTATACAGACTTTTCCCTGTGAGTAGGAATTAAGTTTGCCAGCTACATTTTATAATTAACTTCTGGTGAACTGATGCTACGCATGTCAAAGAAAGGAACAGCTGCTGAAAATTCAATTTCAACGTACTGTATGTGGCAGGAAACACAAAGAGGAGGCATGCAATCTTTGCTTTCTAGAAGCTTACAATTGCAGGGGAAGACCAGATGCAGGACAGAGCACAGGAGTAAGTTTGGTGTCCCGAGATGGTGACAAAAGGAGACAGGAAAACAGCCTGGGAGAAGACTCATAGGAGAGCAGGAGATGACAAAGCAAGCTGGATATTTTGGTGATAAACTTGGAGCTGAAAGTTCAAGTTTTGTTTTTACTCACAAATATAATGAGAAACTTTTGGAAACCCTAAGGAGATGATACATGATCCAAGGGATGGCCAGGGAAGACCACTTGGAGGTGGCCAGCCGTTTCCACCTCTCTGCTGGGGACTGAATGGAGGGCAACGGGCATTGAGGGATTTAGATTAGAACAAGAGAATACATTTCCGACGGTGAGACTTACTAAGTGAATAATGGAAGAGGTTAGAGAAGGAAACTGTGAAAATGTCATCTGTGAAAGTTTTTAAAATTGGGATATATTTTCAACAACCTGAAGAATGGAGCAGTGAGGTATGGAGTGGACTAACCGAATGGAAACCACATAGCATTAACTTCCAAGGACAGAACAAAGGCTCCTTGGCCACCTCTGCTTGGATTCCTTCTCTAGTCTTGATGGTCCAAGTGAGCCGCCACATTCCTTCACAGTGACCTACGACCCAGAGAGGGCATCTGAGAGGTGACCAGCCAAGAAGAGCCCAGATCAGACGCAGAGAATCAAGGTTCAGCTTCCGTATGACATGAACCGAAAACACTAGATTCGCTTGCAGAATCCTCCACAAACTTAATCCACAGGCTCAAATTTTAAGTCTGGCATCCTTAGAAGAGGTTTAGCTTTTAAGAGCTGGTTTAAGATACTATTGAAGGGACTTCCCTGGTGGCGCGGTGGTTAAAACTCCACCTGCCAATCAGGGGACACGGGTTCAAGCCCTGGTCCGGGAAGATCTCACATGCCATGGAGCAACTAAGCCCGTGCACCACAACTACTGAGCCCGCCTCATACCGCAACTACTGAAGCCTGCGCGCCTAGAGCCCGTGCTCCGCAACAAGAGAGGCCACCGCAATGAGAAGCCCGCGCACCGCAACGAAGAGTAGCCCCCACTCGCAGCAACTAGAGAAAGCCCGCGGGCAGTGACAAAGACCCAACACAGCTAAAAAAAAAAAAATATATATATATATATATATATATATATATATATATATATATATACACTATTGAGGTCACAGGTTTATCCATCCAACAACTTAGATGCTCAGATGGATGTTTATCCATCCAACAACTCAGATGTGTATAGGTGGTAGGCACAGGGCAACACAGAGTCACTACCGTGGGGAAGACAGGCACGTAAACAGTTAATTATACACCAGAGTGACACATGTTAGGACAGAGGGAAGCCCAGAATGTGTGGGGAGCACAGATGGCGGACACTGACCCTAGGCAGAGGGTACAGGGAAGACTCACAGGCGGACATGGCGTGATCCCGGGAGGAAGAGTCAGGCAGCTGACAACAGAGCAGAAAAGGTTTCTTTCCAGATAACGGGCAGGGCATGTTTGAAGGTATTAGGTGCCGCCACAAAGGACGACTGTGCGAAAGCCTACAGCATGGGGAAATCTGGCAAAATCACCATCACAATCTCAGCTAGCATTCTCTCTGCCTTCCAGAGCCAAGGTTGCTTTTTAAAATATTTAAGTAAGACCTTCAGCTTTGATTAGAGCATCTGTCATATGAATATGTATTTGCTGGCTCCTTAGAATAATGTGTTAGACATGGAATTCAAATGCCCTTTCATTTATCAATGGCTACTAAGAACTGTAATCAAGCCAAGTCCTCTTATCTAAACAAAACTCACTAAATGTAAGGGTAGATGCCTAAACAGAAAACATGATTTACTGATCATTGTTTTCTCCCACTGTAAACACTCAACTTTCTATTCATGACATATATTCTCATATGTGGACACATGTGTTTATACATACTATCCATCAGTCAGGGGAAAAAAAGGTATCACATTGAATATATGATTCGGCAAGCTAGAACTCAAGCTTTACCAAGAGGCAAAAAGAAGCTTTAATGAATCTTAGAATTTTTCTGGTATACATCAGCTCAAACTATAATACTCAGAGTAAAGATAACCAAGGTTGCTTTCTGTAGGTTCATCGCCCACTGGGGCTTCCCCAGCAGCCTTTGTCCACTTTGTCAGCATGGCTAAGAGGTCGCTAATAGGAAATACGGATAAGGTCCCTGCCAAGGGGTCAAAACACAGAAATCTCACAAAGTGATATAAATTCAATTTGTAGAAGAAAGGGAGAGAAATGTCAATGTATGGTTAGTAAAAGTATGGATTTGGGCTAGGCTGCCTGACCTACACGTGTCCTGTTCCTTTGCAGCACCTAAGCCTGTACAATCCTCTGACGTCACCCCGCCAAGGATGTGTAAAACAGAAGCTGTCCACACAGGGAGGGTGCACAGATCTGTCTCCAGGCTCAGAGCCTGGAACCCAAACCCCAACTTCTCTGGGGTCTTTCCAATGACTTTTCCCCATTTCTCTCTGCCCTTACGAAGGATTTACTCCAAGACTGAGATTTTTTGGACAGGCAATTGTTGTTGTAACACAACCTTCTCAAGGGTTAAGTGCAAATGAATCAGAAACATGTGGCTTAAATTTCCCACAAAAATTGAATTCATATGGACTCAGATATAAAAGGGAAAACAATGTTTTCCAAAGGATGGTTTGAGTTTTGAAAAATTTCAAGTGCTGGGGAAATAGTTTAGGTACTCACTTAACTTTTAACTATAGCCAGAAATCAGTCATCCGGAACACTCTAAAACTTCATTCTTTTCAATGATGTGTCATGCTCAGGGAAAATTACATATATAGTGATTATATGTATATGGGGAAGCACCCACCTTCACAATTTTGTAAAAAAGCTCCCACAGAATCAGTGAGAATGGAACTGAGTAAACTGTCCGTGTGTTATTCGGGAACCTTGTGAAAATTCAGACTCTGATTCAGCAGGTCTCAGGTAGGGCCTGAAATTCTGCGTTTATAACAAGCTCCCAGGTAATGCTAATGCCACTGGTCCATGGACCCCATCAGAACAGCAAGGATGTAACCACCCACGCTGCTCGTCACATAAGTCATTTAATAGCATGTTTACAGATCTCGGGGCTGCCTGAGGTTCCTATTTGTTTGGTGACAAAAAAAAAAAACAACAAGCAAAATTACATAAATGAGAATTAAAATACCCTGCTAAAAAGGTATAGATAATTGCTCTGAAATTTACATAACAATATTCACTGATGAGAAGTAATGTATTCATTATGACACATGAACAATGAGAAAACAAATAAGAAACAGTAGATATTCCTCATTACCAACTCTGCTACCACTTTACATCCTAATCCGACTGGGAATTCTTGCACAGAGTCTTCCAAATCACTTCGGACATCGGAGAGACTGCCTGTTTTGAATTCAAGCACTTTTTGTTTACCACATGACTAATTAGTAAGACATCGGCTGGTCTTTGCACGCATGAGTTTTGCACATATGGATGTCTTATTTTCACAACTAGATTTTAACCTCTGTGAGGGTGTGGACTGTCTCCTTCCTTCCTGAATTCCCCAGAACCCTCAGCATGCTTTCTGAGTTGACCATGAAACCACCTGCACGTCCTGTATAACCATATTATAGGGTCCTGGTAAATCTCAGCTGATAATTTTTCAAGGTTGTACCAACAGCCATAGCCGTTTCTATACAATGTCAGAATTCATGCTGCTTAGCATGCAATAACGCTGATTCTATTTGTCACCTGGAGGGAGGGGCCGAGGGCAGAGGCTGAAGTTGGAGCTGGGTAAGGAAACACACATGCTCTGAGAAAACATTCGCTACTTACCCACAAGGTTTGATGAAAAATGTGTACCTTCTTTCCTCCCCTAGGGGGTGAATGGGCCCATTTTTCATACGTGCAGCTTTCCAGGAACCTTGTTAAGATGAAGAATGCTACCTTTCTCCTCTCGGGAAAACGAAAGAAGAGAAGCAGCTTTCTGAGCACCCCACCACAACGGCAACGCTAGGAAAAGGATTTAGCAAGCCCTCCAACTTCCAAACCATGCTATCTGACTGCATCTCCAAGGGCGAGGTCATCCCAGGTTCTGGAAAACCCGTGCACACACCCTGCCACTGAAGGCGCCACCCGGTCACCGCCCTTCATTTTCCACACGAGAGCACCTGGGCTCCAAGAAAGAAGGTCCTCTTCTTACAGCAAGTGAAGAAGGGCAGCCCTCAGAGTGGCCCTCAGAGTCCTTGCTATGGGCTCCCATCCCTGCTCTGAGCTCTTCTGCAGCTGAGGCCCCAAGGCCACAGCCTCCCATCCCTCGGGCAGGGATAGGAAGCATTTCCTCCTTCCAACATGTTACACGGTTGGCCGCTTGGTCATGGAAACAATGTCCTTTGTGCTGGTTGGGTGGTTGACCCAAGCATGGGTCCTGAAGCATAATGATGCGCTCGAGGAAAATGTACCCCAACTTACACACGGCCAAACGGAAATAAACTTAAGTGCTACCTATTTGAGTAGGACTGTTCAAAATGGACTTTTCAAAGATACGACTGTCATATTCACCCTTCAAGTATCAGTTGAACGGCAACTATATGCACAGCACAATGTCAGGCTGAGTTTGGGAACAGTGCTAACTTTTCTTCTTATTTTTGAACTGTGGAAGTTTGCAGTCTAGGTGGGAAGACAAGATACGTACATGTCAGCAGTTAAGCAGCTTTACAGAGCCAAGGATATTAATGCAAGAGATGTCATGAAATGGTAAGAATTACAAGAAAGAAGGTTCTGAGTTATTCTTGAAGGTCAGGAAAAATGTGGAAAGAAAGAGGAGGGAAGAGCATTCCAGACTGAGGGTGAGCAGTCCTGGAACCCTGATGCTCACCTGTCCGGCTGGTGCAAAAGGGACACATCAGGTAGAAATTTAGGTTGTGGCGAAAGTAAGAAAATCATCAAATCAAAGAGTGTGGATTCCAGCCAGTAAGCGGAGGCTTTCCAAAAAATATTTCTCAGGATTCTAAGATTCTGCAGAGGTGACTTGAAATTCTCAATGACTTATATTAAGAATAAATAAATGTAATACCTCTGACCTTAAAACAAAGTTTATGTTAATAAAATATGATTGCTTTGATTAGTTTTATATACTAAGTTTCTACATACAGTTTCATTGAGAAAAAAGAATAACTGATAAGGGAGAGCTGCCTTTTTTAGTTATCACAGGAAAGAACAGCATTTGTTAATTTCAAGGATTTTATTTTATTTATAATACAAAATCACTTCAAAATTAATTTAAAATTCATTGTATTTTTAAAATAATACAAATGCTTCATTTGACACTTGGAGTTCCTAGTACCTATAATGGCAAAGTTATTACCGCATCATCATTATTAATGGTATCAATCTGGCCACATCACATTATATGATGAGAACTAATTAAGACGGAATATGTACCATAATGGGATTTAACTGCGCACAGTCTAAAAGAATCGCCTGTTTCCCCTGATCACACTTCCTTATATACACAAAATCCACATTAACTTCACAGTGAGTTAAGCATCAGGCAGTGCTGGCAGATGATGGGCTTTTGTCCTGATGACTCTACAGAAAGATATTAATTTCAGTTTTGCAGCTCATTCAGAAAATTGCCTTGATAACTTGGAAAAGCCCTGTTTATGCATTCTGCTTGTGTGTGTGTGTGTGTGTGTGTGTGTGTGTGTGAACCCAAAGAAACCATGCCAGCCATAAAGGAAATTAAAAATAAACTTGAATATGCTTCCATATGCCAGTGCCAGGGCCCCAGAGACTTGATTGTAAACTTGCACATTTAAATGGTCTCCATGAATTTTTGATTCAAACAGTGTACTAAGCAATTTCATCATCACAACCACATAAAATAAATTTCCACTTGGGGAAAAATATTCCTCAGACAAGCAATGGGATATTTTATTTAGCTGTTCAAGTATCAGACAATTTCTAATAAATGAACATTCTGGATTTTAAAAAGTCTAATAAAGCTACTACTTTCCCTTGTATTGGAAGGTAATATAGAGTGAAGAATATAGGAGATATAAGGAAGGGAATTTAAAACAATCAATTTTCTGGGGTGATTGAGAGCTTTAAAGCAAAATTATATTAACAATTTAAGTGTTAAATCCTCATGTGTCAGTTCATTAAAATCCCCTTATACTGCTAAACAGAAAAGAGGTGTTTAAGTTCTTATACTACATTTTTCATCCTTACGCCACTCTTTTCCTCTCACGGTATTAAGATAATTTTCAAATAGTGACTTTAGTTGCTGAGCATCTTTCATATAAGGGTGATTGAAAACAGCCCACAAACAGATAAAGAGAAGGTAATTCTCTCATTCAAATATTCAGCAAATACATTTCTCTAAAATTTTATTTCATATTTTGGGACTAAAAGTCATCTCTTTGACATGATTTTAAAATAAGAGGTTATTATAAAACAGGAGGTTGTCACCATGCTCCTAAAATGACTGGGGACTTGTCTGCATGTGGACTGCCGGAGCTGCCACTTCCCTTTCGTGATTTATTAGATTCAAGAAAACATAAAAGAGTTGAATCAATTTAATTTTAATTCCAATTAAAAAAAAGTGTCTGGCAATTAAGTGACAGTCACAGACTTTTAAGCCACGAGGATGCAAAAATCGGGACAGTGAGTATCACTAATGTGTAATGTTATTATGAAAAATGTTAGTGAGCATAAATTAAATGGGGGGAAGGGCAGCAGAGCACTGGAGATTAAATTCGTAAAAGTGCTCGTTAGCAGAAAATCCACTTGTTTATTGAGAGACAGCCTCAATTAGCTGATGGTGGAAGTGGATAATTTGTTTATTGTTTCCACCTTGAGGAAAGGTTTTCTTACGTATTTCCAACCAAAGCAATGGGCCCAGTGGTGTTGTGTTTTGTCTCTAGGGCAGCTCCTGCCACCTGTACCAGTCACTGCAGTCCCCGCCCCCAAGTCCACCCGAGGCTTGCCAATCACCTTCTACACCATCAGACGCCTTGGAAGAGGCCTGGACTTCTGGGGTGAGGGACTTCGGTGCTGCAAAGGCTGGTGCAATCAGATCCTAAAATGACTACAATTAAAAAGAAAAAAAAAGCTGGCAAGGGGTAAGCCCCGCTATAGGGATGAAAGCCAGCCAATCATAAAACCGTAAATGACAAAGCAACTGAAGTCCCTGGGCCTTCCTTGGTACAAGATTGTCAGTGGGAAGTGATTTGCAATTGTGCACAAATTGGTTTTTTTCTTTAAAAATCCTTCCTAGAAGGATTGGGGTTGGAGGAATCTGTGCCATTATTTGCTTTTATTATAAATGTCTTGATCTTAAAATCTAAGGCTAGTACGGATATACATATATACACACATATACATTGACATTATGTATATTAATATGTATAAACACATACATATATATACATTATATTATATATATGCATACGGAAGGCAAGAAAGTAGCAAAAGGACATGCAGTCTTTTAAAAATACACCAAATATTTAACACTGCACTCTGGCGCAGCAGATGTTGAAGCGGGAGCAGGAAATAACCGAGCGACGGGTACTGCTCTGACCTGCGCCTTCCCCCCACCTCCCCGCCCCCCCAAGCAGCTCCTGGAAGAAGATAAAAAATAAGACAAAGACCCCCCCAAATCAATTTGACGAGTCTTCATCAAGCAGATTTCAAAATGTTTAAGAAAACCTCTATCTTAGACAAAATAAATTTAAAAAATAAAAGTCATCCTTTCTTCTCTCCGATTTGGTCTGCTCACCGGGCTGCCAGCTTTCAAGCCTGACCCTTCCTTGATATCCACTTATTGTCCCCAAACCTCAACCGACTGGGCAATTAGAACACAAGCACTGCTTTCCAGCCGCCGCGTTTTAGTTGAACGCCTGATCAAGGAGTTCCCGTGAAAGGAAGCCCCGCACGGGGCTGGGGAACATCACAGCCGCTTTCAAGATGCTGCAACGTCCGCCCTCACAGTTAACAGAGCAACACCAGGAAGAGGGAGTCCTCGCTTCCCTGGTCCTTGCCCCTTCATCTGCTGCGACAGCTCTTCCCCGACGGGGGCTTGCAGCCCTCGGCCACTCTAAGGTCTTCAAGTGCTTCCAACCTTATAAAGTTATTTACGCAAACTACTATCATTGGTCCTGAGAATGTACTGTAATAATAAAAAATAAAAAAAAATAAATATAAAACTGTAATAACCTAAAGTATCCAGAAGATACTTCTGCAGAAGTATCTTCTATTGTCTTTGCTGTAAAAAGTAACATATATAAAATTTTTATGTTTGATCAAACTGATTTAATTAGAACAATACCTTTTGGGCTGCAGATCTCTGTAAATTGTGCATTTATAGAGACAAGGGGATAAAAGATGCATCGTGAATAGGCTGAGATTTCTCTAACAAAATAACATGACACCAATCAACTCTCCTCTAAGATAATTACCTACAGCAAAGTTGGTTTCTTTATTCACATCCAAGTTCAGCAAATGGAAAAACCTAAGATTTCATTGGCAAAAACAGAGATTATGAAAGTCAAGGTGTCCAGCGGACAGGTCAGCTCAGCCCACAGCCCACTTTCTACCAGACCACAGAGACGTGGATGCCAACATTTTTTTTCTTTTTAAGACAAGATAATGAGTTTTCATGTTTCTGTGAAAAAAAGAAACCCATGAGCCAGAATGCTTCACAAACACTGACCTTTAGCGTTAAGAAAGTCTCCTAAGGAAAAACAGGGATAAGAAAGTAACCCTCACGGATCCTTCTTACTGAGTGGCTTTTATGGAATTATCTGCAATCACCATGTAGAAATGGATGGACCTGCCTCCATCTAAATTCGTCATGAAATGCTGGACCTTGAGGCGTAGGGGTTGGAGCATATAAAGGGATGAACATTTTGCCAGCTCCAAAAAAGAATGCTTTGGGATAGAAGGAAGGGAAAAAACTATTGGGTGATCACAGATATGATCATTTTCACTTCCTATAATCTGCAGGGTGGTCAGCTAACACAGTGCTTTCGTAACTTTAACAAGAACACGGTATATGATTAGAACTGTTTCACTAATGATGGAATGAGAGATGATTTCTTTAGAATGCGATATGAAAGAAGCATTGGAATCAGGACTGGATACCAGGTTCCTGGAGCTGTCAGTGGCTGGTGGCCTCTGCAAGGTCACCCAGCCAGCCAGGCAAACACACTGCCCCTGCCCCAAGGCCCCCCTCCCACAGAAACCGAGGGAGAGCAAAACCAGGAAAACACCAGGGTGGAGGAGGGGGGAGATGCCAATATTTCCCCCTGCCCTTCTAGCAGAAAAATAACACACAGGTGATTTGTTTACAGCACTCACACACACCAAGTTTAGAGAGTGTATTTTTAAATTTACTGCAGGTCACAGAGGCCCTGAGTGGAGGTATCTATAAATAGCATGGGGCTCTGGAAGGGAAGCCCTCTGGTGGAACATTTCGGCTGTGGGACCGCTGCTGCTTCAAAATATCCGTGTGGGTGTGCTGCCATCCTTCAACTGGACACATGGAGTGGGGAGATGGTTTCTATCATGTGGTAACATGAGAAACCTGGGTGTTTCGGTGGAGGAAAAGCAAAGCGTCACATAAATCAACTCAAACTGTAAACATACCACTTAAATATTAATCAAGGTAATTATAGAAAAATAGTCCAGAAAATCTCTGTAACAATCCAAGATAAATAAATGTCCACAGACTCAAAAGAAATTCAGAACTCATTTGTTCATAACATGACTTGACTTTCTGCATATAACTCATGCGAATACCACATGCTTGGCTATATCTGTCCTAAATGAAATTATCTTCCAGTTGTTATCTGATTCTAATCCAGCAAACCTACACAAAACACATATTCAGGCTTATGAATAGGGAAAACGAAGTCCAGGATGAAAATCAATGAAAATAATCACAATATCCATCAAACAGAACCATGCCATATTTTTAATAGAGCCTGTTTCTTAGCTGCTTCCTTTGGGAACATGTTAAAAAGAAGAATGGGCATGTGTGCAGTGGGGGCAGGTATGCTTAGGCCAGTCTGTGGCTAAAACTCCTTACTAGTACAGAATGCCAATAACCTAGGCAGGTAGAGAAATAGGAGAAGCCAGTTCTCAGCATCCACAGGGAGTACAGGCTCTGGAGTGGTTTGAGCTGAAGTTTTGTTGAGGCAGTGTGGTCCGATGGGCTCTCCAAGAAGGAGAAAAGTACATCTATGTTACATGGTGATCTGGGGATATAGAATTGCAGATAGAAGAAACAGCAAGTGCAAAGGCCCTGGGGCAACAAGAAATGTGCCTGTGGAACAAGAAAAGCCTCATTAGCAAGGGGAAGAGTATTCAGCTCAGTGCTTGGTACTCACCCTGCATACTCAAGGGCTTCCTTTTCATCTTCTGAGCTCTTTAAAATTGGAAAAGGGGCTAGGCTAAGTAATCCAAGATGATTACCTAAACTCCAACATATTTTTCGTCACCAGGGAGGCAACTAACACAGGAACTTACTAGCTGTGTGACCTGGGGCCAGCTACTTCACCTCTCTGAGCCTCAATGTAAAATGAAGATAATTGCTACCATCTTGATGGGATTATCATGTGGATACATGCCTGGCACACAATAGGTGTGCAAAACTACTGCTGACACAATATAAATATCCCTGGCTTGACCAGTCTCTTTTAAGAACTTTCTCTAGTGGATTTTGTTTTAACAGGTCATTAACTTCTGGAGACACTTCAAGCTAAAGTGCCAAGACCAATGACAAGGGCAGACCAATTATAAACATGGATCAGTCAGCTCTGAAGCCTTAACTCAATAGGAAGCTATGATCCAGTTAACCAACATTTGGTTTGTGGATCGCTGTTCAAAAATACAAATCTGTATAATGTCCATTTTGCAAGTTAAAACACATTCACATGCTAAAATTAGGAAAGAGACTTAGAGGAAGTTTCAGCCTCAACATCTCCCTACCACTTCTGTAAAGTGCTGAAGAAGGAAAGAGCCTCCAAACCATAAAGGATGCTTTCAGAAGGTAAACACAACCAAGAGTCCCATCACTATAATTAGTTCTTGTTTCTCAGTATGTGTCTGGTAGATACATACAAACTTTTCTACTATCTACAAATTTGCCTTCTTTTCTCCAAAATCAGTTAACACCAGAAATCTTAACAGCCATAGGTAACAAGCCATCTTCCTGAAACCTGCTGACGTCTGGTTACGTGCGATTGCTTTGCAGCTTCATAATTCAGGACGTCCCTACAGGAAACATTGTGTTTGACCTCTATGCAAATAACACTGGTACTTTCAGACATGGTTACTGACCTGACGTTGCATTTGAAAGCCCCCAATAAAGGCATAGCTCCAAATTTTAAAACCCAGATTCTTCCAAAGGCAGGGGAAGGATCGAAGAGAAAAGTTGCACAGCTGGAAACACGATTCATCCTCAGAAATTGCCCCAACTTATCATATCAGGGTCACCTAAATGTGCCAGATAAGAATTTGGTGAATTTACTTCAGCTAACACTGCTCTCCTTCTGAGTGAAAAGCCAGATGTTTTCAATCTGTAAAGCTCAACACCGCTGCACAGCAAAACCAGCTGGCAACATCCTGAAAGAAACTGTGTGTCTTCCTTGGAGGAGTGCGGGCCCTGGCCTGTTTGCTCTTTTACACACACCCGACAGAGCTCTCCTCCTCCTCAGTCCACGCCTGTGTCACTGTCTTGGCAGCCAGCTCAGCAAAGACTTTGGAAGCAATAGCATAACCTCATCCTTTTTCCTAGAGCTCAAAAATACTTGAAAAAATATATACATTTTTTTCCCCCAAATAGATCTCTCCTTACATGCTAGTTAACTTGAAAGTAACATAAAAATGATTTAACTCTCCCACAATGATTTAACCATTTCATCTGATTTGCACCACGGTACAGATAGACACGTGTGTGAACACAGGATCTATTTCAGCAATTCATATATCGCTCGTTCTTATAACTTGGGAAGAGCCAGATTGAAGTTGGCATGTGCACTAATCTATAAAGAGTTGTTGTGCGATTACTTGTATTTTTAAAAAATCAAACACAATGGGAATCTATCACAGGAAACAACTGCTATAACCAGCTTTCAAGCACAGATGTAGAGAACCCATGTATGGATACCAAGGGGGAAGGGGGTGGGTAGGATGAACTGGGAGATGGGGATTGACATCTCCCAATATATTGATACTATGTATAAAATAGATAACTAATGAGAACCTACTGTATAGCACAGGGAACTCTACTCAATCCTCTGCCTTGACCTAAATGGGAAGGAAATCCAAAAAAGAGGGGGTATATGTATACGTATAGCTGATTCACTTTGCTGTACAGTATAAACTAACACAACATTGTAAAGGAATGATACTCCAGTAAAAAAAAAAAAAGTCAATAAAAAAAAAAAGAAAAAGCACTTCAAAAGTACCCGTCTGCTCCAGGTGATGCAGGCCAGAAGCTCACGAACAAATCTTATCTATTCAGTACAAGCAAACCCCCAGTCCCCCTAATAAGCAACACTTTGTTGGCCTAGCTTCAAACTACTGATGCACTTCTTTTTTTAAAAAAATTATAGTTCTTTAAAAAACAAGTTAAAACTTGAACTTCACAATTTCCAACACTCCTTCTAAGAGGCTAGAATAAGTGAGATTTCACTACACACGTAAATGGGATCTTTTATGCCACACCATCGCTATCTTCCATGCAAAGTGTGTCTTTCTCATAAGAAATTCAAGTCCATAATGTTTATTGGTAAATTACATCCAAATTGCAAAAACATTTCAATGATCCTAACGTCTCTGTCAGATAAGCAAGCTGGGGAAACGAAAATACTCACCTGACATGGGGAGAATAAAGAAAATAGCATGGAGCCGGCAGACCATGAGGCGGGAATTGCTTTTCTCATATTTAAGTCCTTGGGGATAAGTCCAATGTCTAATAGGAAGTGAAAATTCAAAAACTTGTGTTTGCCAAATAAAGCAGTGATTGAGGGAATAAATCAATGAATGAATGATTCTCTGAATTGACTATTAAAACCGCTAAGGAAATACTGATTTCCAGTATGGCCCAGTTGCTGCCCGTCCTCCTATACTGGGCAGAGGGGAACTGAACCCAGATCTCTGGGGTTTCAGACCAAGTACAAGCAGAGCTTTCCTAATGAAGAGGGAACAGCAAGAGGCAAAACAGTCACACAGCACACTGCACGACCAATGCCTGGAATCACGGGAGAGAAACTAAATTCTTAGTGGATAGACCTTCATTCAACCTGGTCATAAAATTCAGGTGTATTTCCCACACAGGCTGATACACATTCTACCTTTGTGGTTCTTTCTCATAAAAATTCCACGCAACCTCCTTGGCTCCCAAGGCCTGCAGTGTTCGACTCACTTGGATCTCCACTCTGGCAAGAATCTCTGGCCCCCCCGCTTCGTGATTAGCTACTGAAGGCACTCCTGGCTCACAGGGGGTTTAGAGAATTAATTAATGTTTGCAAAGTGCTTGTAGATCCACAAGCCAAGGGGTATTATATAAATCCAAATTATTAGCATTATTCTGTTTTCCCCGGAGGCAGACTACCCAGAGCATTTATTCATGCCTAATAAGAAAACCAAGCCTCCCTAACTAGGTCTTCCTCTGTTAAATGGGTTGTGGATTTACAACCCAGATCACCAACTCCTGCACATCAGTCTGTGCAGGCCTTCGGATTTTTAACTTTTTTCTCAAGGATCTATTTTGGGACCCTTGGTTATCAGACTCAAAGCCTGCAAAAGAGATCAGAACTCATCATGAAAAGCAAATCCCACCTCCAGAAAGGAATTTCACATCTCACTTTCTCATCATTGGGAGGAGATGAGACAGAGGTCTTGGCTTTTTGGAAAGTTCGCTGTGCCCCTTGGTGGAGGCCCTGGCTGAATTCCACTTTGAGCGATTACGTTCTGCTCACCTCAAGGTCTCCTGCCGCTCCAACTGCGGGTAGTATTTATTGCCACTTCCTGCCTTGAATGTTTTGCAGCCTTCCTCTGTTCTGCTTAAACAAGTGCTGCTGGTCACCTACCACAGCCCTTCCTCTGGAATAAGGGGAGCCAACACGGCCATCACTTTTAGGGCCTAGACCCCCGGTTTATTTTGTTATGCAGATTGGAGGAGCCATTCATATATCATGTTTACACAGGTACTTTCTGCCTTTATCTCTGTTATTTTCACTTTAAACCTGGGAATGCAGTTGGGAGGTTGTGTAAGCATCACCCAGAGTCCTGATCCACAAATATCTTTGACAACTTTTATTGGTCTTTTGAGAAATCCATTCCTTTGTACTGAAAAACACTCTTTTGGATCATGTCATTACTATTACACAACATTAGGGCCCACTGTCATATAGGTCTCCAAACACACTAGAGGAAGGAGAAGAGGCTTTAAATGAGTCTTCTTGTATGTTAAAAACAGAAACAAAAACAAAAAACAAAGGGAAAAAAAGGAATCACTGTAAGTAATGCTTTCATTTGCTGGATATTTATTGAACTTTTCTATGGAACCACACATGGCATTTATTTTAGGATACTTTTCTCTCCCACTTTTCAGCTCTAGGACAATTTAAGTAACTTTGGTGACAAGGTGACAGGGCAAGCAGTGACCACGGCTCCCACTCAGGGCTTCATCTCGGAACCGGAACAGTTACCGGGAACCTTGACGGGCCCCAGAGTGGGTAAGGAGGAATAGTAAGATTGAAAAAGTAAAATAACACTTTACATATCGTATTACATACACATGCATGTGTACATACTGTATATTATATTGTAGAGTTTTATAGTTTAGAAGGTGCATTAAGATGTGCCCCATTTAACTCTCACAACAACCCCCCAAGTAAAGTATTACACCCGTTTGAGAGATAAGAAAACTCTGCATCCAAGGAGTGGGTGCCGTGCCTAAGAGCACAGAGCCAGTCAAGGTGCATGTCCCGAACTTGGACCAGGGAGCTCCTTCTCCAGGGAGCAGTGGATAGGGGTCAGCCTCTCACACTTTAACTCAACTGATGCGCACGAAGGAAGACAACGTAAGAGAGAAGAAATACAGGTGGAGCGGGGCGGGGGATGTTTGAGGAAAGGAGACTCAACTTTTCCAGACACCCGCCAGCTTCCCACCAGCGCCCCCCGTCAGAAAGACTTTCCAACGTGGATCTGCTTATACGAGTTGGAATATGAGGTCTGACCCTCAGTCGCAGCTCACTGTGGTCCCCTGGCCTCCACTGGCGACTCTGAGAGTCATTATGGAAGAAGTCATCTCAGAGACCATGGCTGGCCCCAGATTTTATGCCTGTGTTGCCCTCTGATCAACCTAGAGTGAGCTGCTATCCCCAGAGAACACTGAGCAGAACAGCTGGGGCAGGGGTGGGGAGGGGCACAGAGCAGTGTCAACCTCAAGGGTCCATGTGACCCACCAGCCTCTCCTTCTTCTTCGCTGGGTGTTGAGGGTCCCGACATCTGCCTCCCCGCTGCCCTTCTGGGGTCAGCCCCTGTCTCCTGTATCCTTAACATCTGATGTCTCCCCTCTCCGCTCCAACCCTTCCCAACAGGACTGTTCCTGTGGCCAGAAGCAGGCCTGCGTTTTTCTTGGTCTTCCCTGTGTACTAATTCCAAGCCAGACATTCCAGAACTGTCTACTGCATTAGTTCCTGAAAAACCCCAAGTCCTTTCAGAACCCACCTTTGCTCTCTCCCACTGTTTAATTGATAATATGAACTCTATTCAATGTGTAGGAACATCTCCTTCTGGAGAAAGGACCCTGTGCCAGCAGCTACCACTGAGTTGGATTTCAGTTTATTGGTGTGTGGAGTCTTGGTCCCAGGAGGGCATGGGGCGGGGGGGGGAAGGGAGCAGAGGCTTCAAGGACTGGCCTTGAAGGCTGCTGGACGCCTTCACAGTTGGCCATTTAGAGACACCATAATAGCAGCAAGAGGCATGGTATTGGGCAAGAACTGTAATAGAACATCTCAATGCTGCTACAAGGAAAATGCAGGGAAGTGTCGTTGAAAATTTCCATCTGTTAGAATCACGTTTGAAAGTCCCCAGCCAAGACCCACACATTCCTGTACCCTTCCCAAGCACAACCAAAACAGATGCTTGGAAGCTCTTCCATGGACGAAGGCAGGATCAATCCTGGTGTGGATCATTTTCTTCTGCATCTTGTCTCACAGAAAAAAATATCAGACCACAACATTCATCAGGACACTGCCTGAAAGGGCAAAACAATGAAGCCCAGGTCGGAAAGTCTTAGCATAAGGAAGTCACAAAGCATCTTCAACAACTGATTGAAGCAGTCACGTGGCCGGGGCGGGGGGTGGCAATATAAGCGCAGCCCCAAATGTTCCCCCCTGAATCTCCTTCTGTGATCCTGGTCTCCCTGTGTTTTCAGGGTAAACTGACTTACACGACATTCATACCCACAACAGTAAACTGCTTTCCAACTGGAGGGAAATCAGCAATGTGTTCCTTCTTTTTCTAGGGCAGCACTAACTACACTCTCCAAAAGTGAAGCCCCCAGGCTTTGTTTTTAAGGCATTTAACTAATTCACTTTAATCAACCTAGTCAATCAAAGATGAGCTATATATTATCTTTCTCCCATGGCAATGAAAACCTTCCTGTCACCCTTGCCAGAGTGGGGCAGCAAACCACCGTGTAGATATGGCTGGGAAAGGAGGATAGAGCAGCAGATAATTAAAGTGCTTTAGACCACTCGCCCATTGATTTTCCTCTTGTAAAGGTAGCTCAATTGAAATGATTCAGAATAAATCATGTGTTCGAATTATCCTCTCAAGTAAGAGCTGAGAGCATATTGATTAATAATTATTTGCACTAACAGACTCAACTAAGGCAATATCATCAATTACCTTAAAAATTGGCTGAGATCAATCACAATGGAATCAGCTGAGTTTGAAGATCCATTGTCTTTTGCTTAGTATTTTTAAAGAGACCCACAGAGAGGCAGGGCTTCTGAATGGAATCGTAGTTGAGCACTGCTGGCCTGAGTGAATGATGGGCGATTACTTCTGAATATACATTGACCTGGACCTTTTAACTAAGTAATGAGTCTCCCACACTTCCCCTGAGTGGGAGGTCTCCATGGTAAACAAATGTTTTCCACATATGATACAGGATGAATGTGTATAGTCCAAGGAATGTACTGCTGATGATAAAACAAACTGGGCCAGAAAGTAATGGGCTGGGAGGCTGACCAGCCAACGGTTCCTGTACATCCAAGTTTGTACACACGGACACGTGAATATATGCCTAGGATTCATCCACCAAGTAACCCGCACATAGTAGACACAAGACCACCCAGAAATACCTGCAACCTAATTTATTCATGCAGTTGAATGTGATTTGAATAAAGACACCACTCCAAAGTGTTGAAAAATGGGGAGCTTACTTAATCTTATACATTCATTTGGCAACTCAAAAAAACATGGCTAATTTTGGCAGTGATGTCCAGTTCCAATTTCCCAACTCCCCAGAAGATGCTCCACCCTGCGGCCACCAGGGTCACTCTAAAGTACAAATCTGACCATGTGGCTCCTCCCCTCCCATCCTTCCCGGCACAGCACTGACTAATTCTGCAGCCCCTGCCAAGGGCCTCGGCCTGACCCTCTGGCCGCATGGTGCTCAAAGTGTGGTCTGTGCACTCAGGGGTCTCCCAGGCCCTTTCAAAGGGTCCACAAGGTCAGAACTATTTTATAATACTAAAACCTCACTTGCTTTCTTCACCGGATTAACATTTGCACTGATGGTGCAAAGACAGTACGCCAGGGAGCTGGTGAAACAGCTGGTGATCGGCACAGATCAAGGCAAAGACACCAAACTATACTGGTGGTCGTTGAGTTCTTCCCCTCCAAGCACTTGAAGGAAAATGAGTGCCAGTTTCACTCAGGCATAATCCTGATGAAGCAGTAAATATTAACGTTAGTAACTCTGGACACTGAGTACACCTCTTTTTAATATTCTTTCCTGAGAAAGGAAGTATGCATAAAGCAGCTGTGTCACATACATACCGAAGTATGATGTTTGTCTCAAGTAAAAGCACGTATGGGATGGAGTTGAAAGCTGAACCAGCCTTGCCCACCCCTGACAGAACACCAGTTTTAATTAAAAAGAACAAGTGACAAAAACCTGCTATTCAGACTTAGGTATTTAAAAGGCATTTTCCTGCAAATAAACAAAGTATGGACTTGTCCCTTTGAGGCAAATTAACTGACAATATTTATGGCCAATGATAAAATCTGGGTTTTTCAGTAAAAATTCAAACTTTGGAAAACTCACCATGAGTTTGATAGCTTCCTAATACTTTCAGCTTTTTGGAAAAAAGCTGAATGAAATGTAATAAAATGTACCATCATTTGGAAGATCTTTAGGACTTAGTGGACCCATATTTTCAAAGTGACCAATACCTGGTATAACTAAATCATGCCGGGGTCAAAAAAAAAAAAAAGGTTTTTAAGAGCAGGAAAGATCAAAAGTTTCAAGGTAACAGAGAAAAGTTCATCCCTGTGGTTTCAGGTTTCACATCACAGTCGCATGAAAGAAACTACCACTTGTCAGCTTTGGTGTAGAAAACTACCCACAGTCAACGTGCACTGTCTTCATATACTTTAAACAAAACCACCCACTAAACCAGGTTGAATGTAGAAGCAGTTATGCGAATCCAGCTGTCTTCTCTTAATAAGCCAGACATTCTAAAAACATAAAGAGCTTTGAAAAAATGTAAAACAATGTCCATCTTCTTAGTACATTTTATTTTGAAGAATAGTTATCTTATATAAAAATGTAGCATTTGTAATACCACGTAATGAGTTTATTATTGCTGATTTTAAAGGAATGAATAAATAAATAATTTTTAAATGTCTCAGTTTAAATTTCAAATATGGTAACTAACAATACCTGTTTACTCACATAAGAAACAAAAGGCTCTTTGACAGCCTCAATAATTTTTAAGAGTATAACGGGAGCCTGAGACCAAAAAGCGTGAGAACAACTGTTCCAGTCTTACCCTTGGGCACCATCTCACTCAACACTATTCCTGCCCCCAGGAGCTCACAGTCTAATGGGGAAACAGACCAGGAGGTGGCAGCTTAGAGCACCGTGCAATGAGCATGTGACCAGAGGCCTGGGATGCAACAGAAGAGAGCACGAAAAAGAATGAAATAATGCCATGTGCAGCAACATGGATGGACCTAGAGATTTTCATACTAAGTGAAGTAAATCAGACAGACAGAGAAAGAAAGAAAAACCCCATATGATATCACTTATGTGTAGAATCTCAAATATGACACAAATGAACTTATCTACAAAACAGAAACAGACTCACAGACATAGAGAACAGACTTGTGGTTGCCAAAGGGGAAAGGTGGTGGAGGGAGGGATAAATTAGGAGTTTGGGATTAACAGATACCCACTACTATACGTTAAAATAGATAATTAACAAGGGCCTACTGTATAGCACAGGGAACTCTGCTCAATATCTTGTAATAACCTATGATCGAAAAGAACCTGAAAAAGAATAGATACATACATATATGTGTATGCATATATATGTATACATACATATATGTGTATGCATATATATGTGTATACATACATATATATATAACTGATTTGCTTTGCTGTACACCTGGGGAAACTAACACAACATTGTAAAGCAACTACACCCCCCAAAAAAAAAGTTTAGGTAAGAAATAAAGCAGCCCAAGTGATGGCATGGACAATTCGGAGGGAGAGGAGAGCAGAGGGAGGCATCAATAGCCAGGAGAGACCGGGGAGGGAAGGGGCCAGATTGGAGGAAAGTTACCGAGTTGAATTGGGGTATGTTGACTGTGTTGAATGTGGGACCTGTAGGAAAGGCGGGCAGCTAGATGGACTCTGGGCTTGACTGTACCAATCACTGAACCGACCAGCTGATGGAGAGGCAGTCAGTGAAAGTACTAAGGAATCAGAGCGAGAGAAGGACAAGGGCTAACACACAGGAAGGCATACTCCAAGCTCCATATCACAAATATCCCCTGGTCCTAGGAGGGAACAGCAACAACCATGACCCTTCTGATTAAACCTAAATTGACTTGTTGGATCGAAGATGGACATTACCAACCAGATGTTTTCCAACTCACAATCCCAAAGGCTCAGTGTAGTATGTGCCTCAGTACCGTGGGTGTGGTGGGGATGGGTCTGGGGCAGAAGCGGGAGGGAAGGATCAAAGAGGCTGGCATTGAGTCAGAAGGATTTCTGCCCCTGCTGAAAAGAGGGAACAGAGCCAAGCCCCCAAATGAAGAATGACAGTATCAGCATCACCCACTAAATTCCCTGTGTCAGACACGGAGGATTCCAGATGAGGGAACCCAAGTCCAAGAGAGATTTTTGTACATGACATGTGATCCAAACTGTTTCATAACAAGGAACTATTTTTATCTCTGAAGCCAGGAAATAGATACTCTGGGCTAACACATGGGCTCCTTTGAAATCAGAGGACTTGGTCTGAACACACAAGCCGGTAGGAAGCTAGAACTTCACCATGGGAAGTGGAACTTTGTGGAACGCTTCAAAATCAAGCATCAATGACTTTCCTGTCTGCCCGTTGGGTGGATGTGTCTGAGGCAGAAACAGCACTAATCTTAGAAGATAGTTCATATCTTCTCAACACAGATCTCACATTTCTCAATAATTTCCTTACTGCTTCATGCTTTGCAAAAATGTCTTCCATTTATTTAAGGGCTACCAACTGGAGATCAAACTCCTCTCCTCTTCTTCTGTCCCTGGTGAGGCTGGAAGATGCCTGTTGATGGCTTGGGCTGGCATCTTGTGTAAAAAACCTTAGGATCTAGGGATAGCTGGCTGGCTCTGGTCTGCGTTTCAAGGCTTTGAAAGCATCATGGGAGCTTCATGTGACTGGGTAGAAACAGTGATCTCCACACCGCCACCCTCACTCTCCAGTCTGTTAGGGGTAAAGGCATTACAACCAGAACGCACTTTGATGGCATTCTCACTCTTCGGTTAAACTCAGTTTTAAAGTTTGGCTGAGCCAGTGACAGCTCCTAAAACTGATTTTTGAAGGAACTGGGAACACTGCTAAGAAGAAGCCTTCCCTTAATTATACAAAACATCTTTTGAATTAAACAAGTAATTCTTCCCACTGAAGTATCTAATTTGAATTTAAACATTTCTTTACATGCTACCTTAATTAGATGCACGTTTCTCTCAGCATCTTAATTTTATGCATTTTACACTTCTAAGCAGCTTGCTAGTGAGGATTGCTTATTTGCATTCATTTACATACAATTTGCAAGAAATGTTGAAAAACCTAGAAAGGGAGAGATTGTAAGTTCATGGGTTTTCTCCCTAAATAAAAATGTCAACTCTATGAGGAAACAAACAGTGCATTTTTTCCTTGCTTACCTATAGTACTTTCAAGACTACTTTTAATATTTGTACACACAAAGAGATCCATTTAATGAATGCTGCAATAGGAAGAGTTTCTCCTGCAAGTTAATCAGAATGATGAAAAAGCCTCCAAACTTCTAATCGCCTTCTTAATATGAACATGAAACATCCTCGAGCGGATAATGTCTCCTGAAAAATATTATTTGCAAAGTGCATCTTCTCATACAATAAGGACATAGTTTATCAATTCTCCTCTAAAGAGTCACCCAATTTTAAAACTATTTCTTTTAGCGATGGGTAGTTTATTCTGTATGACTTTCACTCCAGTTAATTGGATTTTTCTCCACATCTCTCTCTCCTCTTGAGCTTAAATTTATATTCACAATAACTCCACCATCCTTACAAGAAGCTGGAGGTACAGTTCGGGACACTCTTTATGTGAGAAAATTCAAGTTGGTTATTTTGCAGAGATGGAAGCTGTTGATACCTCCCTGGTTTTCAATGCCTCATATTTCCACTAACATCACAAAATACGGGGCGCTCCTCTCCCTGTGACCTTGAGCATGGGGTCTGCCAGGGCTCTGGGAAGAGATTTCCTGAGGCAGCCACTTCTGCAGGGCTGCAGAGGGAGTAAAATGGTAGCACACGCTTAAAAATATAAGTGCCTTCCACATTAAAATTGTCTCTCTCTAATTTCATTGGAACATGGCGGGGAGCCGCCCCGACCCAAGCTTCATAAATAACCACTGCGCTTCCAGAAGGCTCTCCCCTCTACATATTGAAAGTAACTCTAGGTTACTGCTCTGAGCTTCAGGAAAGAAAGCTGTCTGTCCAAAAGGAGACGTACCTAAGCAGAATGAGAGTTCTGACAATCTTCTAGCTGTAAAATAACGTGACTGGCAGATGGAGGTTATCCTTGAAAGACAATCAAAAAGCTAGGGTGGAAGTTGCCTCTGCAGAGCAGTAAGGGAGGCCGGGGACCCACGGTTGGAGGTGGCCCCCGCCACAGCAGGCTCCAGCCGCTTCCTGTGTGGGCTCTGCTGGTCACATGACTCCCCTGTGCCGCTTCCTGTGTGGGCTCCGCTGGTCACATGACTCCCCTGTGCCGCTTCCTGTGTGGGCTCCGCTGGTCACATGACTCCCCTGTGCCGCTTCCTGTGTGGGCTCTGCTGGTCACATGACTCCCCTGTGCCTCGGTCCTCCTGATGTAAAACCAAGATCTCACAGAGAAAGCAAAAACAGATGCTGCACTTAAAATGATCTCTCTAAAGTAAACAAATTAGGGAATTTATGTCAGCTGTGGTCTCTGGAAATCAGCAAGAACTGAGTTTCCTAAAATAATTCAAGAAATCACTATGAATATCCTGCAACGTGCCAAAGCTATGTTGTTGTTTTTCTTAAAAAAAAAAAAAAAAAAAAAAGTTTTTCTCCCTCCATTCTCAAGGCGCTGTTAGGCGGATGATGGGAGACGGATTGTGGATTAAAGGTCTAAGGTATCACCATAGCCCCCTGAAGGGTACCAGTGGAATTGTAGCCGGGGAAAAAAGAAACACCATTTTTATCTAAGTGCTTAAGAAAACTTTGTAAACTTAAATTTTATAGCAGGTGTGATTACATACATCTGAGAAAGTAAAATTTGATGAACTTATCTATTAAGTTAAAATGTCAACTTATGCTTATTTAAAAAACAGATTTGCTATTTTTGGTCTAGCAGTCCAAATCCCCAGTCCTGATTTCATAACTTCCTGAATTGTCTGTTCAAATACCTCAAGATGCGCCAAAGTGATTTCTCCATGCTTAGTAAATGGGAGAATCCAAGTCGTTTTATTTTACAAATAAATATGCCAATGTCTCTTACGGAAAAGCATATTGATACTTAATTAAATAGAATAAGCTGAAAACGAACTGAATACAATTAACCCAATGTTTGTGCCTTCTTCCCTCAATTTTCATCTTATCTAATTCCAAGCTCAAAATAAAATTGATTTTTTATGTGTCATTTTCAGACTTAGACAAATAATAAGATCCTCAGTGCTGACGGTGGACTTTCTTCACCACACTGAGCAAGGTGTCTGCTCTTTCCTGTGCTGTTCTAGCAGTGTCTGGCCCTTAGAACAGGCATTCCGTGAATAAAATGTATAATATGCACATTCACAGAAAGCTTGTTATGAATACACACACACACACACCTCAAGGTACTAAAATGAGTATTAACTGATGACACACAGCAGCACGCTTGGTGCCTGTCAGAGAAAATTTCTTTAAAAGAGACAAATCATAAGTTTACGCATCATAAACAAACATTTATGGAGTGTTTATGTACTGGGGCAGGAGACACATTCACCATCCTCAAGAAACCAGTTCCAGTTTGGGAGACAAGATCTATTTATATTACTAAGAATATAAGGCATCATATGTTACACGCAAAAGAGAAGGGACAGAAGGTGCCAGAAGAAGCAATGCTTAAAAATGTATTTAGAGTCATGCAGATGGGCACAAATATCCCAAACTGAATCTTAGGAAGAAGTGTGTGATGTCAGCAAACAGAACAGGACAGGCTCTATGTATACAGACAATCATCCTCACATCCTCACAAACAGAAAAGCTGGCCACTCGCTAGCTACGAAAACTTGGGCAAGCTCATCAACCATCTCTCTACATCTTAATTTCCCGATCTAGTCAATGCGGATCACAGTAGTAACTCACAGAGTTGTTGTGAAAGCGAAATGTAGAAAAAGCCACCTGAATCCATGTAAAGCACTTACACAGTGCTGGTACATGGGCCATGCTTTCAAGAAATATTAGCTATAACAGAACTGATATACATTAAACTTACCTCACCCCTCTTAGCCCAATTATTCACTCTTATGTCATTTGATTTGTTCTCATCATCAGTCTGGTAGCTGGCCTGGGAGCCCCTTGGCTACACTTTCTAGAAACAAGTGATCCAGGCAGAGTTCGATGTTGGTGCTCGGCAGAGTTACACAGGATGACTCAGCTCTGTGACACACGGCCTTAGACAGAGGACACGGATGCAATCACACCCATCTATCCCCGATCAAATCTAACTAAAGAGCACCCTAGGCTGAGTGTCACTTTTTTATCACTGTTATTCTTAAGATCTTTGAATCTCCTTATATCGTGGACTGGTTCTTGTGTTTATGACCATTTTTGATACAATACAGGGATGATCCTACCTCCCGTCTTAAATTGAACAATGCGTGAAATAAACAGGGGAAGCTTGGAACTCATTCTGTCATATAGATTTTCATGATACTAGCATTTCATGTTACTTATTTTTGACCTGTATTACCTTTTAAGTTACAAATACTTTGTACCCTTTCTGTTCTGATTACTAATGATGTTAAGAGGGAGACCAGAGCTAAAACCAGTATCTGTGGAAAATCCTGTGAGGTGCCCCCCTTGTCTACTTCTGTTCTTGACGTAACTTGGCAGTCTGAGCTTTGGGAGTCCCCCTCAGGAAATGGCTGGTTGTGCCTAGAAGCAGGTAGACATCACACTTCATCACCTTGTCTTTTCCCACCCGTACTCACTAGATGGGGAAATAGTCAGCTCCAAACTGAGTTCAATGAATTTGAAAATTGTTTCAGTGTCTTGAAATAATGTGCTCTTTTCCAAATTTAAAGAGTGTGTGCACACTTGCACACGCACACACAGATGCACAGACATCTAGCACACAGTCTTGAACAATTTCTTGCAGTGACCAAACACTACGTATGTATTCTTAGGAAAACATTTGTTTTTAAGATTCAGTTGGCCTCTGAGTATTCACAGATGGTCTTCATGCTTTAATTACTCAGTCTGAGGGACTGATTGGACCAGAACTGGAATGAAACCTTCAACCTCCTGTTTTTTGTTCCATCAGCACTCTGTTCAGACAACTCTTAGGACGATGTATTGTTTTCCTCTAAGAAAAAATGCAGACCACCTGCCTGCCTCTACCAAACTTAAAACAAAAAAACAAACAAAAGAAACACCCCACCACCAACCTCCAAGTTCCTGGCATGGATCCCTTCAACAATGTAAACATCATTAGTTTGTGTTTAATTCCTTTGGGACATAAAAATTGCTCAGCCCTGCTCTCCTACTTAGACCAGGTGCATAAGGAGTGAACTACCAAATCCAGGATTCTAGGTTAACACATCAAAGATTTTTTAAACATAACTTAACTAGTTACTTGCTTGAATTCTCCACTATTGTTTACTGTGCAAACCTTAGCTGTTACTGCAGAATGTATATCTGTGATTATTTCATGAAAGAATGAGAAATTCTCTTGGACCCTGACATTCACAATACAGCTCTTAACAATAATGATAGCAGCAAATTTTTAGAAGATGGTGCAGTAATTGAAATTGTGAAAAAAAATTCTATAAGCCAAGCATGTGTATATTTTCTGGCCAACTTACATTTAAAATTATTTTTTGATTATCAAAGAACCATAATAAATTCAGATAATACAGCTATATAAAAAGAAGAAAGTAGAAATCATTCATAATCCTGGCAATTATGATTTTAAAGTTTGGGTCTTTTTTCCTTATACAGACAGACCTCATTTTATTGCACTTTGCAGACACTGCGTTTTTTACAGATTGAAGGTTTGTGGCAACCCTGCTTGGAGCAAGTCTGTTGGCACCATCTTTCCAACAGCGTTTGCTCACTCTGTGTCTCTGTGTCACATTTCGGTAATTTTCACACTCTTTCAAACTTTTTCATTATTATTGTATTTGTTTGATGATCTGTGATCAGTGATCTTTGTTGTTACTACTATTACTGCTGAAGGCTCAGGTGATGGTTAGCAATTTTTAGCAACAAAGTATTGATATTTTTGAGGTATGTACACTGGTTTTTAGACATAATGCTTCTACACACTTAATAGACTGCAGTATAGTGTAAACATAACTTTTGTGTGCACTGGGAAACCAAAAAATTCTTGTGAGTTGCTTTGTTGTGATATTTGC
The DNA here is from genome assembly GCF_965194805.1 of Balaenoptera borealis. Lineage (NCBI taxonomy): Eukaryota > Metazoa > Chordata > Mammalia > Artiodactyla > Balaenopteridae > Balaenoptera > Balaenoptera borealis. The sequence continues at coordinate 167,364,881 of NC_138866.1, read as the reverse complement.
TGTATTGCAGTGGTCCGAAACCCAGCCCACACTACCTCCAAGGAATGCCTGTTGTCAACATTCAATGGGTGACTTAATGAAGATTTATCATATTTCAACAAGTTCCACCTGGGTACCAATTTTAACTAAAATTAATTTAAAATCTAGAAGAATGCCCATTTGAAATCACTGGTTGGCATGTGTATACATACATAAGGAAATATCTGGAAAGATGGCCCTAGAAGGATATTGATAGGATATGGGATCATCTTTTTTTTTTTTTTTCTTTATGCTCTTCTGCATTTTTGAATTTTATAATGAACACTATACCTTTCATTATTAAAAAATTATTCCAGATGGTGGAAAATTTTCTACTGAACCACTGTACAGCAAAATGGGAAGGACAGTCAAATGAACCACAGATGCACCCTGATATCCCTTTACAGCTTACAGAATTGTCACAAGCAGTTAATTCCTTCAAAAGGTGTCATAAAATAGGCAAACACAAAGGGAAAGCCAAATTGCCAGGTTGAACCCCAGACCTTGAAAGTACCTGGCAGGATTTGAGAGCTTTGGGCTCAGACAAACGTGAGTGATGCCCTGCTCCCCAGGTGGGGCTGTTTAAAGAGAGGACCAGCCCCAGCCTGAAGAAGCCGCAGACATGGAGGCCGGCTCCACAGAGCCACGGACATGCCACACACAGCCCGGAAGGAGGGCCTTGCCAGAAGGACGGGTGTGAGGACCACGAGGTAACCGCGAGTGCTCTAAGCTGACATCCATGCCCTACGGCTGGTTAGCGCAGGCAGAGCTCAGAGTTAATGAGGCCGCAGCCACAGCTTCAAGCTGGTGACCAAGCAGTCTGCTCTGCTCCACAGCCATTGAGAACACCCCCAACTCCAGTCACCTGTCAGCAAAGGCTGCCTGTCGTGTTCAGGAAGCCCAAATAACAACATGAGAATAAAGCACCCCTCTCGTACTTCTGAGAACAGAGGATGCAAACTTTCTCTTGTGAGCCAATTCTCCTGATTACACAACAGGAGAATCAGTAGCTGGGTCAAAAGAAGGTGTGAGCTCTTAGTTACAGCCTAGTTCACCATGGTATTCTCCTAGCTTCTTTAACAACAAAGACTACCCTTCAAATGTGAGTAGCGATGGCAGACCCCATCAAAAGTCAGAATATTAAATCCATGAAAAATGGTCTAGTGATTCCTGAACATTATGTGTATATCCTGAATTTCACTGAGGCGAGGAAATCAAGACAGACATGAAACGGGATTGATAAGTAAAGACCTGCTCAAGAAAAGTGGAATTTTATAAATGAACTATCTTTGAGGCTATGATTATGTGGATCTTTGTTACAAATAGTGATGACAGTAAAAACTTATGTCTATGTTAAGCAGTTTATACATTGTCTCACTTAATCCCCAAATCAACCCAGGAGACAGGGAGAACCACGATTCTTCTTTCGTGGAGTACAGCTTAGACAGGCTGAGTCACTGGTCTAATGTCACCCACTGAAGTTCAGGTCAGGAAGAGTGAGCCCCTAAGAGTGTTGACTTCCAAACCTTTTAACAACAGGAGAAGCAAACCATAGATTTCCTGCAGACAGTTAACTTATTGAGAGATGGGTGATATTTTCGCTGATTGGGAGTGGAAGTTAAAAGAACACGGCTGATATACATATACATATACCTACCCTTTTTTGGATTTCATTCCCATTTTGCTGTACAGTAGAAACTAACACAACATTGTAAAGTGACTATACTCCAATAAAAATTAATTTAAAAAAAAAAGAACATGGCTGCTGAACATGGATGGACCCAGAGATTATCACACTAAGTGAAGTAAGTCAGAAAGAGAAAGACAAATACCATATGATATTGCTTATATGTGGAATCTAAAATATGACACAAATGAACTTATTTATGAAACAGAAACAGATTCACAGACATAGAGAACAGACTTGTGGTTGCCAAAGAGGAGGGAGGTGGGGGAGGGATGGATTGGGAGTTTGGGATTAGCAAATGCCAACTATTATATATAGAACGGATAAACAACAAGCTTCTATTGTATAGCACAGGGAGCTATATTCAATAACCTGTGATAAACCATAATAGAAAAGAATATGGAAAAGAATGTATATATATGTATAACTGAATCACTTTGCTGTACAGTAGAAATTAACACCTCATTGTAAATGAACTGTACTTCAATAAAATAAACTTAAAAACAAACAATAAAACCATGGCTGCTGCCCTGTGGAACTTCTGCCCAAAATGTAGGGAGTTAAAACCTCGCTGGAGAGAAGAAACACATCAGGAAAGGCATTTGTGTCAGGACATGGGACCTATCTGCTATTTGCTCACCTCTAGTTGAGGAGCCTCAGCCTGTCTCAGAAAAAGGAAATCGTTAGCCGCCCCCTGTCCATCCATCACACAGCTTGCTACCTACTGAATTCCAATTCAGTAGCTCATCGGGGCTAGTACAACTGCTCAGCTAGATGTGCAATAAAGAACGGGCCGGCTAGGGGGCTGAGTATCAGCAGACCCCGAGCAGTGACAATAGGAAGGAGGGGACAAAGCATTAGTTGGTAGGCTACTGCCTCTGTCCAGCCCGAGGCTCCGGCTGCATCATGGAACCATGGCCCCAGACAGACAGCAGGACCACAACAGCAGATGGTTTGCAGCTGGCTGCGAGGTCAACGCAGGTGTCGGGACGAGCGCGGCTGTCCCTGCATCAGTCTCTGCTCTTTCCTGAACAGGGCAGACGTTGAACAAACTCTTTGGCAGCTTCTTGGCAAACTTCCCCTTCTCTCCCTCCAATAGACGTGTGAGTGCCTGTGTGTGCAACAGACACACACACCTGCCAAGTTACCTTGAAGCCCTGTATCTGCTCACGGGAGACAGCCTGGAATAGGAAAAGTGTGAGTTTGGAGACAGAGGGAGTACTGGGTTCCAGTCTGGTCTCCGTCCCCAGAAATGACTGTGTTGTACGTCTCTCATGTCCCACCTGTCAGAGAAGGATGCGCTCACCTACTTGCAGAGAGCTCTGAGGATGAAGTCAAGTCACGACGCACACAATGCACTCAGTGACTGCTACCACTAATGCTATTGTTAGGAGCCGCTGTTCAGGAAATGCTGATAAATCACATTCTACTTCCACTGTGAGAACCTTCTGGGAGGAAAAGAGGTATCCTCTCGTTATTTAATAACAATATTTTACAACAAAGGAAGACCCTTATCTCAGCATAAGTAAAACTTTATTTAAATAATTAGAAAACCAAAGAGAAATATACTTTAAAATTAGAAAGAAACGAAAAGCCACATGGATTAAGAGGGCTGGCGTATTTTGGAGAGAGAAATTCCAGCTGCTGGTGCATCTCTTCAGAGTGCTGACGGTGACGCTTTCAAAAGGGGAGACCTTTGTTTTTTAAATTTTAAATCAACATAGAGTAAAATTGACTTGTGTGGTTCTCTGTGTTAAAATCCATAGAGCTGTACACCAAAATGTCAACTCTACTCTTAGAAAAGAAAATTAATTTTTTACACATCAAGAGATTAAATAAAAATAGAATTCAAAGAGAAAATGAACTAATTAAAAATAAAATACATTAAAAGTTCATTTAAAAATAAAATTCATTAAAATAATTTTAGAAAGAAAATGCCTTTTCATACATCAAAAATAAATTTAAAATAAAATGAATCCGTTTTTATAGTAAAAGGAATTAATTTTTAAAATGAGTTTTAATCATCAAGAGACTCGTGTAAGTATCCCACGGTCAGGATCCAGAGTCCTTCAGCCTAAAAATTCAAAGGGGAGAAGTGTGGTCTCTTTAGCTGACACTCCCTGAATGCTCACTCATGCTGGGTGTGCCAGGTATTAACTAGGGTAACTAGGGACGTGAAACTGAAGGATGGGGACCCGTACCCCAGAGCGTCGCTGCTGTTGGTGAGAAAGGCCAGAAAGCTTCCAAAGTACTTAGTTTAAAGACTTTTCAAGCATATTCATTATACATCCCTTTACCACGTTACAGATGAGAAGCGAGAAAGAGCTTACAAAGATTGAGATATCCACTCTTTGGAAGAAGAAAGCATCACCTCTTGTCCAAACATCACATTGTATAATACAGACTAAAACAGAGGTACAGAGAAGCTAAGTGACTTCACACAGTGGATCCAGAACCAGGGCCTTGGCAGGAGACCAAACTCCTTCCCAACATATCTGAAAACTCAACAAGACAAACTTTCTCTTCCTTTTATTTCAAATGATATTTTGCATATGGTGGCACTGCTTATATGCATTGATGCAATTACATCAGAGAATCCATTACTCATCATTTATGAGTTTATCTCCAATTTAATGACAGAAGACGAAAAAGGAAAATAGGTCGAAATATGTGTTTAATATGTTACTTTCCTGGCAATATTTAAGCCATAATACATGATTCAATTTCTCTTATTGTGATAACACACATAAAAGACAAGTGGCTTAGATCCAGAAAAAAAGAAAATAGTGAGTCCTTTCAGTGACAGTGGCCATCCTGAGCTGGCTGAAACAGAATGTCTGTCATTCTGAGGCGCCAGAGCTGGAATCCATCGAGGTCTGCATTTGAAGACAACCAAGGCAGGGATTTCTAACATTGCCTTCCCCACTGCCCAGGCCCTGCTGTCATCTGCAAACCCACGGGACACATCTCCAGTTTCTCCTGTGTCGAGACAACAGGACAACCTAATTTTGAATGTCGTTTTTGGGGTGGTTATAATGCAAAAGGGAGCTCTGTTTCCCTCTGACTCTACCAAGAGATAGAACAGCAAAACGCTTCAATGTATGAGCCGAGCACCTGAAGAATGAAGGCAAAATGGACTAATCGCCAACATCTCCTCCAGAGAAACTCTCCTAGACTCAGATCAAATGAATGGCACCTCTGAGGCTGGTAAAACTCCCCCTGACTCTTAGCTTTCTTCATCATCTGCAAAGCTTCTGAAGCCAGCATTCCCAAATATCATCAGAGAAATCACCGCCTGGAATCCACACATCTGAGTTCTGCTGATCTAGCAATGACTGGTTTTGCTACAGTAGAAAATATACTCAAGTTATGAAATAGGAATGATGTGAATATGTTTTGTTTATATGCAAGAGAATTTGGGGAGATGTCTGATCTATTTTAAAGAATGTTCTGAATAAGTCAAAGATGCCTCTCATGTTATGATTAAAAATCAATGGCAGCGGGACTTCCCTGGTGGTGCAGTGGTTGAGAATCCGCCTGCCAATGCAGGGGACATGGGTTTGAGCCCTGGTCTGGGAAGATCCCACATGACTCAGAGCAACTAAGCCCGTGCACCACAACTACTGAGCCTGAGCTCTAGAGTCTGCGAGCCACAACTACTGAGCCCTCATGCCACAACTACTGGAGCCCGCACGCCTAGAGCCCGTGCTCCGGAATGACAGAAGCCACTGCAATGAGAAGCCAGCGTACCGCAGTGAAGCATAGCCCCGCTCGCTGCAACTAGAGAAAGCCTGCATGCAGCAACGAAGACCCAATGCAGCCAAAAATAAATAAAATAAATAAATTAAAAAAAAATCAATGGCAGCTAGATTGTAGTTATCATATTCATAATTAGAGTTCTATCCCTTGATTAGAGGTTTCCGAATAGTAAATGTATTGACTAAGCCTAGATCTCATGTAGAAAGCGGAAGGGGTATGGAAAGTAAAACTTGATATATCAACATTTATTGATGGTATTGATTTCAATGATGATAACAATGAAAGTTACAGGAGGATCTGGATTAATTTTCAAATTATCTTTCTTGATGTGGACTTTAGCCAGCACACGATTTTCCAACTCATGCCATGTATATTTCTGGCATCTATATAGTCAGAAATGTAACTTTATAAGTAGAAAAATTGTTTGTTTGGCAAACTTTGGATGTGCTTCTCTTCTATCTAACTACAAGTCCGTTAATTTTTACAATCATATTAAAGAACTCCAATAAAACTTTCAATGACTCAAGGGAAAGGCAGTTTTAGACAGTCAACCATAATTAAGCAAAATGATTGTACCAGCATCATTACTGGCAAATGCAAGGCATAATTTGAGTCTGGGGACAACCATCTTCAAAAAAATTGGAAAAAACACACTGTAAACCTTTTGCATCATAAGCACATTTCGTCAACAGCAGCCTCAGGGCTCCAGTGAAATCAATTAGCTGTGTTATATATTTAACAATGGAAAAAAAATCTTTGATTTTGTATTTCTCAACTAAGAGACATCTGATGCTGAAGTCACTGGAACTTTCAGGTGAGAATCAGCAGGAGCTGAGAACTATAACACTTGCTTGTTGAACTTGCCTAATCCGACTATATTTAGTCTGTTCTATTGATATCTGAACTCAAGTTTAAAATATTCCTATGTTGGCCTAAATTCTCTTGAAATGCTACATAGGCCAGGTATAATGAGGAAAAACTTTTCAATGTATTAGAAAAAAAGTTAATAAAGTATTCAAATCTTTCTGTAGTGTTTTTTAAAAAATTATTTTAGAAAAAACCAAACTCTTCCAACTCTATTCTCTTGATCAGTTTTCAGAGGTAAATCCAGGAACAGTCATCACTTAGGACTCTGGTGAGCTGTCAGACACAAAGGCTTGGATTTTGGAGAAGGACGCCGAGCCCTAAGGAAGAAAGGGGAAAGGGAGGGAAAGAGGGCACCGGGACAGAGAAGGCAAAGCCTGGGTAAAGTGATGAAGGAAGCAGAGACCAGATCTTGGAGAAATGCAAGGACTCACCTCCTGATACTGTTCCTCGGGGCTCCCCGCTTTTGAAACCTCATCTGGGGTCCAGGGAAGGCAGCAGATCCCAAGGATTCTCTGGCTTGTTTCTGCTCTGGCTACCCAGACTGGGAGGAGGCACTTGCTCTGGGTAGAGTCTCCCACCCACCGGGGCTGGGCATCTGAGGGCTACTGTCACCAAACCCCGATAGGCTGCGGCCGAGGACTGATGCTGAGCATGGGAGGAGGGGCAGCCTCACGCACGGGGGCAGGTGGGGTGCGAGGGAGGAAAGGATGATGGAGGGAACTTGTGCACAGGTACATAACTTGATCGTCAATCCCATGCAGCATCTCACGGGACACTTACTTCAGTCTCATGGAAGAGAGGAGAAGGGGGGTGGTCCAGGAGCAGGTGTGAGAGGTGGCTGTGCCTGAGAAGGACCGAGACGGGTGCCTACGTGATGGCCCAGAGACCACGAGGGAAGAACAGCGTGCTGGCTGGTCAAGAGCTCTATTGCCCCCTGGCTGTTAATTGCAGATCTTTAGTAACCGGGGTGTGAAACTAGACTAAGGCTCACAGGTGGCACTGGCTGTCGTGACAGAGTTCCAGCAAATCCAGCACTGTCTGTAAGCAGGAAACACGTGACATTTGCCTTGAGTGAGCCCCTAAAGCCCTGGTTACGCCCCTCCTTCTGCTACTGGGAACCTGGCAAGGTCCAGGCCTGTCCCATTTGTATGTTCCTGGAGGAAGCCCTCCTGAGATCAGAGAAGACTTGTGGTATCTCCGTGTAATTCAAGAGGATCAACGCGGGAGTCTACACAGTTTCATCAACCAACAGGCATCTAGCTGTCCCTTGCCCTGCGCCCACTTTGAAACCACCATCTGCCGTGGTGTGTGAGTGCCCGCAGGTGTGCTTGCTGGTCTGTGTATCGGGAGAGTTGGGACAGGTAAGGTCTCCCTGTTTACAATTTAACTGGAGAAACAAGACTTATAAAGCTTACATCAGCAATTCGCTCCTAAAATATATTCCCCCTTTATCTTATAGAGGGACTCATACTTCATTAAGATTCAGTCTTCTGATTATTTCTCATTCAGATGGTTGTTTGTTTTGCATCTCTTGGGTTAAAAAAAAAAGTATTCAATAATAAAATAAATAAAAATAAGCACAGCAGTGAGTGTTTTCAATAAACAACCCTTACATTAACTGCTGGGAGGTGGAACTGATCTTCTGCAAGCTAATTTAATGTAAACAAGTCAGGATGCAGAGAAAGTGAAACCCCAGCCCTGGGGTTCCTGGTAAAAGCATTTCCTGAGTGGGTGGAGAACGCCCCCGGTCCTCAGAGGGAGTGAGTGTCAGAGGTCATCATAGGCTGGGACACCACGGATTGAGTTTCACTCTCAGGACAAAGCCGGTTACATAAATAAGGCCTAGAGTCACCAAAGGGTTAAATGCATGCTCCACCTTCTCTTTCACCAAGAAAAGATGACTTTCCCCCGTTTTTACAAATCCCCCAAAGCACACACTATTAAAGACACACTGTAAACCTTATGGGAATTTCCAATTGATATTTATCAAAAGGGTTTCATTTCAAATTTCTCAATTCCAACTTTAAATAAAAATAACCAGTATGATCTTAGTTTTTTAGATGATATAAATCAGAAAAGTTCAAATATCTGATTTTTTTTTAAAAGTCCTTTTTTTCAGAAAATAGAAATCTGATGTTAAAAGAGGCAGTGGTCTAACTTTTTATAAAAGAAAAAAAGTAATGAGCTCTCTCTGGACAAAATATGCTTGGGATTCTCATGCGAAGAACGAACTGCTCCAATTTTTCAAAGCTTGAATATTCTCTATGGTGTAAAACAATCGTAAGTACCTTTGCTAATTAATGAGCTGCTTTTAGCTATAAATCACCAGAATTGCATTTTTTAGAAACACATAGCCATGAACATAAGATTTACTTTTTTTCTTCTGTGTATGTATCATTTTTTAAAAATTCAGTCTTTGTCACGGACACAAGTCAAATCAGGGCTAATGAGCCATTCTCTAAAGTGCAAATAACAGCGTTCATTAAAGAAGAAGTATTTTAGCAAAGAAAAGTAACTGACCATAAGGGTGACGCATAAGTGAAGATTGCCTGCAGGTGGCCTGAGTGTGGGACGCTGAACCAAATTATATAGGCTTTGCATGACTATTCAGTTGTTCAAGATGAGAACAGTAATATTTTTCAGTTCTCATCTAACATTACTAACGATGCCCCTTTTGTCTTAAATCTTCAAAATCCTTGCCAACACCACCAGGGGCTGCCAGGCCTTTAAATACGTCTTTAACAAGGTCGTTTACTAATACACCACACCTCATGGCATAGGCTCACCTAAGGCTGATTTCTTGTGAGTTTCATTTTGTACCAGGTTACAGATAACAGACAAAGCAGAGAAGAGACGCAGCAAAGATGGCAGGACGCAATGGTTCCAAGGTACCCCTCTCAGGACAACTGGGTAGTGACCAGGAGCTGTGCACTCAGCAATCGGTCCTTTACTGACCATATTTCAGAAATAGACTTGTCTGATATACAGGAACATTTAAAGGGGAAAAGCAAGAATATTTGAGGATGACCATTTTAATGCAAACTAGATGTTCACATATGATATTTTGACACCTCCCCTCCCGGAAAAAAGAGGTAAAACAAAGCAAACTTCAATCCTGTCACTTAAAATTAACTAGAAGGAAAAAAAAATGACTTCAGATTTTCTTTCTACTTCAGTAACCTAAGAATCCCAGATTCCTTTAAATTACATTTCTTGGGTCAAGAGAGGAAGAATGTATGAATGCACTGGTTGTTTTCATGAGAAACAAACTTCATTTCACAGGAAACATCTTCTCATCAAAAGTCTAGCAGAATATTTAGTTGGAGGATTATGTGGTTATTGGGAGCCAAAAAGATTCAATCTTACTTAGCTTCTTTTAGTATCAATGCTATTAAATAGTCTAGAGGTGAAGGAGGGGTAGAATTTACATGGAGATGTTATCAGTGCCAGGGTTAGAGTCTGGACCTGGAAGAGAAGGGCTCTGAGAAGCAAAGCCTGGCCGATTCTGTTCTTTGTGAGATAACTGATTAGTTAGATAGCTAGTGGGAACCTGCTATAAAGCACAGGAAGCTCAGCTCTGTGCTCTGTGATGACCTAGATGGGTGGGATGGGGGTTGGGGCGAGGGAGGGAGGTCCAAGAGGGAGGGGATATATGTATACGTATAGGTGATTCACTTCATCGTACAGCAGAAACTAACACAACGTTGTAAAGCAATTATACTCCAATTAAAAAAAATGAAAACAAAATTAAGTTAATGTTTAATATTAATGTATTGGGGAAGAACTACCATGGGAGTAAACACTTAACATCTTTTATAAATAGGGAAAATAGTTCTCAACTCAGTTTTCTTAACCAAGAGTGAAGAAACCAAATTCAGAGGGACCCGTGTTCAAATGCTGCCTCAACCACTTAGTGGCCATGGGAACTTGGCTGAGTCACCTCTCTAAGTCTCTGTAAACTCTGTGTGCTGTAAAATGGTTTAAAAAAAGTGCCCACCTCCCAGGGATGATGCAAAAACAAAATGAGAAAATGCATGCAAATTCTTGCACAAGAAAGCACTTAATAAATGTTAGCTATTATTAGTTATCATTAACATTCTTATTTTTACCACAAAGTTGTGGTAATGATAAAACTATATTAGGTGAGATATTCATGGACAGAAATCCAAAATAGGTACCCAGTTTGATTATCAGTCACATGTAACCTTCAGCCTCAGTTACCAAAAATCCTCCCTAGTGGAGATTAGATTCACTGAAGTTATAACATATATCTTTCTAAAATTATCCACATATTGCAAGGATAGAAAGATTTTTTAGAATTCATACCAAATTGTGAACATCTGCATGATACTGTCTTCGTCTGCGATGTGCTCAATGCAGGACCAGGGCTAAGGATTTCCCAACATATAACATAAGAAAATATCTCGCATGTCACTTCTGTTACCATGATAAATGTAAAGATGGGTTGTGTGTGTGAGCCCATATGTGCTGTCCACGTGTGTATGTGTTTGGAGGTGGTGAAGAGAAGAGAAATTGGAACAATACTAAGAGTATTTGGGTTTTGCTTCTTTACTCTGTTCAGGAAGGTTGTGGTTTAATTCCTCAGTGACGTGTTAACATAAATCAGAATGGCTCTTTCATGGGTGGATTGCCCCACATGTTTTGCTTGTGAATTTTGGAGGAGGCGTTTGATGAGACCAGAGGAGACAGAAAGTATTTCCGGTAGGGTACCACCTCTGCTTGGAAGCCCGGGGCTCCTGTAGCACCTGAAACAACTCAACTTGTTATGGCTTCTCCATACACAATGAGGAAAGATCTACCCGGCAGTACCAAATGGAAACAGCTTATCATTCTCTCATGACTGACATAATAGATATTAATCATCACATACTTGCTACCTGTGAAGATGCTGTGATTGTGAAACAGAACTGACCCACCTCTGTGCCACTGTGGCTACAACCTGGACTCCTTTCCCAGGACCTGCGATGGTCTGGGATGACCCCAACCCCCTGATCCCCAAGAAAACTAGAATTCAGTCCACAATGTCCATTCACAAACTGACCATTTCCTCCTGACTTAGTTTTTCAACACAGGGAGGGAGTGAGGGGTAGTGCCAGACCTGCTGTGATCCCCTCTCCCCAATATTAGGAGAAGGCGACAGTGTACTGCTTTCTACTTGCTGTGTCAAGGTGGTCATGTGTGTGATCTCATTGAATGCCTGCTTCACGGGGTTGTCAGGAGGATTGAGGATGCATGCACATATACCCCTATGTTCATAGCAGCACTATTCACAAGAGCCAAGACATGGAAACAACCTAAATGTCCACTGATAGATGAATGGATAAAGAAGATGCGGTACATATATACAATGGAATACTACTCAGCCATAAAAAAGAATGAAATAATGTATTTGGAGACAACTAGAGATTATCATACTAAGTGACGTTAACTCAGGAAGAGAAAGACAAATACCATATGATATCTCTTATATGTGGAATCTGAAACATGACACAAATGAACCTATCTATGAAACAGAAACAGACTCATGGACATAGAGAACAGACTGTGGTTGCCAAGGGGAGGGGGGTTGAGGGAAGGGTGGATTGGGAGTTTGGGATTAGCAGACGCAAACTATTACATAGAATGGATAAATGACAAGGTTCTGCTGTATAGCACAGGGAACTCTATTCAATATCCTATGATAAACCATAATGGAAAAGAAAATTTTTTAAAAGAATGTATATATATATAACTGAATCACTTTTCTGTACAGCAGAAAGTAACATAACATTGGAAATCAACTATACTTTAACAATAAAAGAAAGAGAGAGAATGCATGCACAGCCCTTCGGCCTCTGACTGGCACATTATAAGCACAGATAAACATTCCTTCTCTGCTCTTGACCCCTAATTCTTACCCTTTTGTGAGGTCAGTGTAATCACTCCCAACCCACAGATACAGAAATGTGTATCTCCGTACAAATCCCGGGTGCTCAAGACAGGAAGTCACTGAGTAAGGGTTTCTGCCCAGTTTGGGCCCATGTGACCCCAAGTCTGAGCAGGCCCTTTTCCCTCTGCCAAGTCAGCTCCTCCAAAGTATGTGTATCCTCTTTAACATCAGAGTCCTGATATCAGGAGATGCCTGCGCACTTAGAAATGCTCAGAATCTGGGGAGGGGTGAGGACAAAGGCAAAGCAGAAAGAGGTGGAGGGAGAAAGAAGAAAAAAGAGCAGGAAGCAGAGTTCCAGTTGGAAAACTGAGTAGAGATGTTGGTCCCTTTCCCAAGAGCCCCCTTCTCTGTTAGCAGCCCCTCTCCCCTTACCCGACGCTCCCTCCCCACTCCTGCTGTCAGGAGTTTGGGGGTGCTGAGTTTCCTCTTTTCCATCATCACAAAAGGCCACTTTTTGGTGTTCCATGTAAGATGTTATTTCTTTAGAATCTGTCAGTGCCCTAGACTACCTTTCTTTTTTGCTCCCAAATATTTTTGCTGTATATTTTGCTCCCATGTATATTTCTGCCCACTCCTCCCATTCTTGTGTTTCCTATTGCAGTGTGCTCAAATCACCATCATCCTAGCTGAATTTAGGACACTATCAGAGGAACCATGCTGGGGAATCCAACACTCAAAATTATCATTCCTCCCCCGCATGCTTTTATTTCCCTAGAGTCCCACAGTTCGCCAATATATATTTTTAAAACCTCTTTAATAAACTCACGTCGGGATGTGAAGTCCTGTTATCTAAGCTCATTCTTCTGGACCTTGTGGCTGCCTCCCTAAGTGACCTTGCAACTTCCGCATTGTTCTAGCCTGATCCCTGATGGCAATCTCTTCTAGCCCAAACGAGCATCATTATTTTGTTCTCTGCTTTCTTTTTTCCAGCTTGTTGTTTCCATCATTAAAAGTGAGAATACTCTGCTAGGCTGTGAGGGCTAGAAAGATATTCAGACAAGGGCCTCACTTAGGTAGGGAAATAACTCCCAAGGTATAACCATAAAATGTTAAATATAAGGGAGACAAGAAATAGGTGAGGGAGATTAAGAGGTACAAACTTCCAGATGCAAAATAAGTGAGTCACAGTTATAAAATGTACGGCGTGGGGAATACAGTCAATAACTTTGTAATATCTTTGCATGGTGTCAGATGGTAACTAGACTTACAGTGGTGATCATTTTGAAATGTATAGAAATATCGAATCACTATGTTGTGTAACAGGAACTAACAGTGCTGTAGGTCAATTATACTTCCAAAACAAACAAACCCATAGAAAAATAGACTGGATTTGTGGTTACCAGAGGCAGGGCGTTGAGGGAGGGGGGATTGGATGAAGGGGGTCAAAAGGTACAAACTTCTAATTATAAGATAAATAAGTACTAGGGACAATAAATACAATTAACACTGTTGCATGTTATATATGAAAGTTGAGAGTAAACCCTGAGTTCTCATCACAAGGAAAAATTTTTTTCCTATTTCTTTTATTTTGTATCCATACAAGATGATGGATGCTCGCTAAACTTATTGTGATAATCATCTCATGATGTATGTAAATCACATCATTATGCTGTACACCTTAAACTCATAGAGTGTTGTATGTCAATTATATCTCAATAAAACTGGAAGAAAATAATATATATATAAGGGAAACAAGACCAAGACATGTCTTGTATGTCCTTCAGCCCCTCGTGGAGGAGGGGATGATGGGAAGGTGGGTGGGAGGGTTCACAGGGGGTGTGGGGTACAACGGTGGGAGGGTTCAGAGGGGGTGTGGGGTACAACAGTGGGAGGAGAGGATCATGGACCATGGATGGGCCTCAGTTCATTGTAAGATGCTGAGATGTCTAGATATGATCCTTTAACTAATTGGGGGGGGGGGTGGCTAAGAAAGGCTATTCACGAATCAGCAAACCCCCACATTACTGAGGATGGATTGGAGGGACCAGAGACTCATGACTAAACCAGTTAGGAAGCTCTTGCAAGAGTCCACGAAAGAGACGTATCTCCATCAATACTGTTCCAACCTCAGGTGCATCAGACCCATCGGGACATTCTTCCTGAAAGCCCTTTCATCTCCCATGTTCCTCTTCTATCCCACTCCTAAAATCATCTTAAATCAACCTAAAATGTCCCTGGCTTCTCCTCATTCTTCACATGACCTCAGGCCTTTACAAAACTGCCCCAGGGTCTTCTATCAGATGAAGCCCACCTTTATTTCATCCTGACTCCCTACTCTCCACTCAGACCTAGAAAACCTATTGGCCTAACTTGATGCAAGTACATGTTTACTGGACGCTAAGTGCAGGCCTCCTGTTTGTCTGGTTATGTGTAGAGGACGTCAAGAGAGGCTCTCAAGGGCTCACATCCTGAGGGAGAGGTAAGATGGTTACATAAATAACAGGGACAAGGTCAAAGGAAAAAACCAGCAGTTCAGACGACAGGAGGGAAAGCAGCCACTGGTACTCCACATCCTAGAACTGTTTCATTTGATGACCACAAACTGCTGACTTCTTTCTGTTATACATTTTCCAACCTATTGTGATTTTTTTTTACAGGGTAACTTTTCATGATGATTTTTGTACCTGGACTCTTTTGATTAAGTAGAGTGCCCTAATTTATAGCTCTGCAGGGTCTACAAATTGGGAGTGGGGTGGGTGTTTGTGATTTCAGAAGCCATAGTGAAGTCACTGGCATTATTAATCTAGCCATACATGCAATTTGTATGAAAGAATTCAGCAATTCTTCCTTCCCCATCATCAGGGACAAGTTAAATTGACCACAGAGGAGTCTGCGGTTTCAAGCAAAGTGGGGTGGGTGGGAAGGTGTGTCTGTCCTGTGCACACAAGAGAGACCAGCCCGTGGGTTTCCCACTAGCCCTTCCTTCTGGCTGCCACCACCATTATCCAAAGGGGAAAAAGCTGTGGTTGTCTACATTGGTTTTCCTTTAATGAATGCCCGCAAGTATCATATACAGACGGGCCTTTAACAACTCTTCCTCGGGAGAAGTCTAATATCAGAAAGTGACATTCCGAAGATAATTAAAAACTTGACCACGTCAGGACTTTTCAGGAAAGGAAAACTATGAGATGAGTTTTCAGCACTTCAGAGAGTCTATGCTACTTTTTGAAAAACCTCAAATGATCAGGCTTGGTTTCCCTTAGGGATCAGCCCAGTGAGGAAGTTAACACACGAGCTTTGCTGACGGATGTCAAATTAGCACTAAAGGTCCGTTGACTTATTGGGTCCCCCTCACCTATTGGCATTCCAGGCACCTTGCATAAATCCTGCAATAAAACCAATTAAAATCTCATTAAAAGATAAAACCTAAAACTATGCCAATAAATGCTAAACACACCTTAAATGCATTCATTTTGCATCATTCTTGGAGGGTAAAAAATGGAAAAGAATGGTGTGAATGTTGCAAAGCCTTATTGAGGATGGTGCCGATCTAAGCAAGTCAACCTGGAAAATACAATTAAATTAGTAAAATGTGCCCAGACTTGTCAAATTTCCAGGTCTGGTTTTCATCAGTGCCACACTTAAGGGATTTTCTAAGTTTTACATGAAACTCTGTTTCTACCTGTAATAAAGTAAGGGAGATATTTCTGAGATAAATGCACATATTGAAAAATACATAAAATGTCATGATAAGCATACTGAAATGTCACTTTCAAAAAACTTATCCTTTTATCCAATTCTTAGCACATATGTCTTACCAGAAAGCATGGAATTTGCCATGTGAATGTCTCTTACAGGAAAAAGGAGTTGCATTTTAAGTATGATACTTAACAACTTGTGTGAACAGCCTCAAAGAGCTGATCCATCAAGAATTTTTGAAGAGTCCCAACTTCATGGATTATAAAAATGCCCTTCTGTCACTCTCTACAGAAGTATATAAACATATGCTCAATTACCCTCCTTTCCATAATGTCTGAAGACAGGAAAAGCCACATTTCCTTTAACCAGAGAGATGAAAGAAAGAAAATGAAAACAAATCATATGCACAATTAAATGAGTGTTTAGTGAAGAAGAGAAATGTCTGCACGTGTGTACATGTGTGGGGAGGCAAGGCGAAAAGGGAGAGAGACGTATTCAAGAATAACACCTGAAATACTCTATCCAAAGCCACAAACTAATCATCACTGAAGGTGATACTTGTGTTTTACACTGTGCCTTTCTGTATTCTCCATGCTTTTGGCATTAAAGATGTAGTATTTAGTATTTAGGAAAATAAGTGCTCTCTGAAGACATGAGTAGGTATTAGAAATACAAAGAAGGTTAGTTGACTCAATCTACTCAACTGGTCCCCCAAAAAGAAGAAAAAAAAAAAATCCATGTCAAATGGCTGACACTTATTTCTGGCACTACCTGTATTCTCTCATGTGGGCACAGCCGTGGTCTAAGATGGCGCCACAAAACCTTTGATGTCCCGCCACCCAAATCAATCTCTTTATGCAAATATTTAAGAAACATGCATGAAATTGAGCAAGTGGGTTACACTGCTTTAACAATAACCGTTCATAATGCTATTTGTACTACCTGCAGAGAATAACACTGGATGATCTCTTTGGAAATGTTATAAATGGAACAGTGTCAAATTTATAAGCAACATTTTAGACAGCAAATATGTTGCTTGGATTTTAGCGGTCTTAAATACTGCAAGCAGCTTGACCTTATCTCCCAGTGCCACTGCCTTCCTGGAGTAATTGATGCTTGGAGTCCCCAATTTCACATAAACCAGGCCACTGTGTTATTGTATACAGCAATCTGACTGCTGGCAGGGACAGGAAACTGCACTGAACCCAGATCAATAGACATGTCAACAGTAAGCGGCTTAATCTAATTCGGCCTATCTCATCTCAGGGCACAGAGTTTGCAATTTTGCTGTTGGGTCCCTCTGGCAGGAAATGGTTTGGAAAGTTTAGTCTTAAGAAGTTTAAGTGATATGCTTATCCTTTAGGCTCTTGAATGTTTATTTAGCAGAATAGCTGTTTTAAATGTTGTTTAAATGGCAGTAATGTAAACAAGGCACTCGGACTTCCCTCCCATGTGAAAACTATAAGGGTGATTTCCTTGACCGTGGACATCACGATTAACATCACAGCCAATCACACTTTAGAGGAAACTGCTCTGGTTCACATGTTCTGAGCTAACGTCACGTTTAAACTCTATCCCCACCCCCAGTCAATGGCATTCTTCTGAGAAAAAGAAATTCTTCATTTTAAATACATATTTATTTCTTAACTATATTTTGGACAAATGACTTCTTCCATTATGAAACCTCCGGTAATTACCCATCAAAGCATCATTCTTATTCCTCAGAAGAGTGTGGGTGATAAGATTTGGTGCGTTGGGAGAAGGGAACGTTTCTGCCATGGAGGCTGAGAGTCTGAAATCATGAATTCTAGGCCTGCCTGAGACCTCATCCTCTCGGGCTGGGGTGGGCCACCCGACTACCCTACTGTCCCTGAGAGCTCATCACGCTCTCCAGGAAGGCAGACGAGATACCACATCATCGCCTGGGAGATGCTGGTGAGCGCTAGGGACCTGAGAGTGCCCGCAGTGCTGGTGCAAGCTGTCCTTCAACTATTAGAACAGGAAGGGCACAAACCACATTCCACCCGTGTAAAAACGCTCCATTTGTACAAGTCTCCATACTTTTGTAAGTCTTTGGAAATGACAACTCATTATCACAGTCATCCTTAAAATGACCTTCAACAGAAGTATAACAGGTGATGTGATCCCACCTTATGGGTGGAGAGGGCATGGAGGATGCGGAAGAGGGGGGCATGGAGGATGGGGAAGAGGGGGGCATGGAGGATGGGGAAGAAGGGGGCAAGGAGCATTAGGGATGCAGAAGGAGAAAGTGGAAGGGGAAGGGTAAAAAACCGATTCATTCTGTGATCAGTGGCATCTAAGAATGATAGAGTGTAAGGATACTTTAAGATCAGGTCTGCGTTTGGAAATTAATTAAGGGCTCCTCTACGTAACTTAAACCAGCCCAACACTTTCTAAGGCAAGACAGTAAGGAAGCCAGGCCAAATATGGGCTGGAAGTGAAGCTCACACAAGAGCTGAAGCATCCAAGAAAGTTCCAGTCGAAAGGGCTGAGAGTCCAATTGGAAGAAATTAAGTCAAGGCTGGTGCCCAGACTAAGAGCCCAGGAATAAGTCATGACTGGGGATGCGGAGAGATTCAGCAACGGTACTGAAGGCCAAAGGGCAGAAGCAGAGCTGCAGATACAGCATTCACAGGCCTAGAGAAGGATAAAGAGACCGCTTTAAAGGTTCACCTTAGAAATCAAAATCCACGGCAGGGTTAGGAATTATTAATTCCCCTTTTCAGCTGGGTCTGCCCATTTAACGTAGTAAAATCAAAATGAAAGAATCTAGTAAACTTTCTTCTGGATTTCTAAATAATCTCAGCCTCTCTTGTTCTTCAGGGTGAATCAGACAAGGCGATCCTAGGAGGCTAATCTCCCAACTGCGAGGGAGGAAGGGTCACACAATGTTTCCCAAGAAACTGAGAAACGAAATACTTACAAACTAGAAACAAAAGAAGAATCCTAGTAAGAAACTGGTTCCATTTATTATGGTACATATTCTTAATTAAAGATGAGGAAGAACCCCAAAGAAATATGCCATTAGCTCTTTCGTGGTAGCTGGGCTATGCATCTCCCCCCTAATGAAACAAAGTACACCTTTATGCACCTGACGATTTTCTAGGCAATGGCGTAGTACAATGTTCAACAGGGATTGTTTTAATAGGGCTGGTAATGAGATCTGGGTGAAAAATCTCTCTGCTAATTTAGCAGTCCTCCTGAGATGTTAAAATTCTAGTTGGCAAGTGTTTCAAAGTTCCTCGCCAACCTGGCCCCAGCCCGGCCCCAGCCCGTCCCTAGTCTTGACAGTAGATTCTAAATATCACCTGTATCCCCATATCCCCTCCCTCTTGAGCCTCCCTCCCACCCTCCGATATATGTATGCATATGGCTGATTCACTTTGTTGTACAACAGAAACTAACACAACATTGTGAAGCAATTATACTCCAATAATAGATGTATAATAAAATACATAAATAAATGAATAAATAAATAAATACCACCTGTAAACCTCTTAGTCAATTTGCCTTTAGCAACAGTCACTTCTGCTCCCTGCTTGCCTCTCTGCCAGCGTGAGTCTCTTTTGATTTGCCCAGCACTAACTAAAATGCTATTAAATGAATAATTTGACACTATCATAATCCATACATTTTGAAGGCAAATCTCTGCAGAGTTTAAACCCTAAGATCTTTCCCATCAAAGGCAAAGCAACCTCAAATAGCCAGAATCGACTCCAGCAGCTGCGGTGGCTTCCCAACCTTTTTGTTTAAGGAATACATCAGTCCCTGTAAGCGGACTTAAATAAATGACTTGCAAATTAAAAGAAACGTTTTTCTGATTCACTGCAGTAGCTTGCTTTTTGGGATGCAAGGTTAAAAGTGAACAGTAAACCTTTTAAGGTTATTGAAACTAAATTATTAACGCTGTGTTTCACCTTCCTTTTGTCCTCTGTGCGGCATTCTTCCTGATTACTCACTGCCACTCTACTCCTACAAGTTGTAAATCAAATGAAAAATCTTTAAAGCACAAAAACAGCTGATTAAAATGTTCAACCACAGGGGAACTACAGAGGTGATGGGGAGTGGCACGTTGCATTTTAAAGAAAAATATGAAGCTTCTCATGTAGCTTTTGAAAAAAATATGTTGTGAAAACTGTACACTTTCATCTCCAGGAGGAAGTGAAAGGGACAGTCCCACTTTTGAAATCCACTTGCAACCTTCAAATTAATGAGTGCTTTTCTCCACTTGGATACCACCTGGTTCCTCACACCCAGAGTGCATTGTACCCGTATGTTTTAATGCTCAAACACGAACTGCTTCAAGGGGACTGGTGACTCGGCAGAGAAGGAAGTTTTCTTTCGGCCCTCACATTAGGGGGTTATTGACAAAGCTCTGAAATCAGAATATGGGGATCTGTAATGTAAATGAGGGATGCCAAATGCCACCTCACCTGCCCTTGGCCTCTATTTCCTCAGCTGTAAAATGGGCTGATGATACTTTCTTCTTAGCTCACAGTTGTGAATAGGCACCTCCCAGCACGTATTTAATAAAATATTCATTGGATAACCCATGCTTTACGCATCTTAGAAAATTGTGGTTCTGTGATTCACAAAACAGTTTGAATTAATTAAATGTATTCTGATTAATAAAGCATATCCAGTGCCAACTCTTGGAGCTGCCACATGACATCTGGGATAAGAGGGAAAGAGCTATTGAAATGAGGAAAGGGAAAAAGGTGGGGACAGGGCCAGACTTTAGGAGACTGATTTCAAGATTCCAAGTGGTCTGAGTTAAGAACTTCCAAGAGCAATGCAATCCCCAGAATCTTCCCTTCCTGCAACCATGTGTAAAATACCAACCAAGAGCAGGACCAGCTCCACAGCAGGCACTCAGGGCCTGTGTTGCAAAAGGGCTCTGCTTTGACTGTCTTGATCATTTATCTTTGAACTTGCGTTGTGGAAGTGACGTCTGATGGGACAATGGATCATGTGTGTGAGGACAGGAGATCCCGGCAATGTTGTGTCCACTGAGGTGCCCCTCACCCCATTGCCATGTCCTGTTGTGAAGGCTCCCCGAGCACAGGAGCTGACAGTCCTGAGAAACCACGCTTGCCATTCAAACCAGAACTTGCTTCAAATGCAGAAAGGAGGTAACATTCTAAGAAACAGGAATGACCAAGGAGTCCTACTGTATCCTTTCTTACTCGTGTTAATTCCTGTAATTAACCACATCCAATATAAAGGAGGCACGGAAGGGAAGGGAGAGATAAGCCAACCATAGTTCCTTTTCCTTTTAATCCTTCCTTACTCATCAGTAAGTCAAAGGCAGGGCGTGTGGGTCCAACACACACCCATCAAGAAGAGATACAAACAGCTGAGTTAGTTTTGTGCAGTGTTTCACTGCTCTGCCAACTATGCAATACACCTGCATGTATGCTTTACGAAAAACAAATTAGGTAATTTCAGTGATTCTGTGCATGAGTTAAATGTTCTTATATTACTGGCATTGATCACAACAACGTGAATGTACTTAGCACTGCTGAGCTGAACACTTAAAAACGGTTACGATGG
The DNA here is from genome assembly GCF_965194805.1 of Balaenoptera borealis. Taxonomy (NCBI): domain Eukaryota; kingdom Metazoa; phylum Chordata; class Mammalia; order Artiodactyla; family Balaenopteridae; genus Balaenoptera; species Balaenoptera borealis. Next base: position 167,343,387 of record NC_138866.1, on the reverse strand, counting down.
TAAATTTTATGTTTTGTGGTTCTGACCACAATAAAAAGGCTGGCATCGCACAGGATAAAGATGAACGGTAAAATTCATGCTAATAATTTAAAATGTCAGTGTTTCTTTATTTGGAAAAACATTCAATAAGCAAATTGAAAACATCATGACAAGTCAGAAGAGAGACTACAGAAGAAAGGCGCTTTGAGTTTTCGTGCCTTTTACGGCATTTTTTTTCTTGCATTTCAGATAAGGGGCCCCATGTTTACATTTTGCATTGGGCCTCACCAAGCATGCAGTTGGCCCTGACCACGAGCCAGGTGTCTGAGCACAAGTCTTTGTCCTCGGCATGACCTGGGAAAAACCGAGGCTTGCCCACGGAGGACGGGAGCTGCCCTGCCTGCAGAAAGCAGAGCTCAGGGCTCCTCCCACTGGGGGCTGAGACCACCAGGCTCCAAATGCAGAGACGCCTTAAAGATTCAGGAACCCTCCACAGACCCTACTGCTCTGGCAATAAATGTGATAACAGAAGCAACAGTGGAGTAGCAGCTTTCTGGCACCACCAGATAATAACACATGGAGAGAAGGAGGGATCCACCTGGTGGTGGTGAAGGGAGAGAATGCACTTCTTACTTACCTGAAGGCTACACTGGGTCCGTGAGCATCCCTGGCTTCTAGAAAGGGCCTGCCAGAGGCCCAGGACTGGACCAGCAGATTGGCTTTGGGAACAGAGGCCACCAGCAATGCCTTTCCCTAACTTCCACCTTTAAAGAAGCTTTTCTGCCCTCACAGCCCTTGGGAATCGGCTGCCTCCGTCTCTTGCTCTAAGGCCTCAGCTGTCCTGCTCCTTCTGGACGCCAAAGCCCAGCACAATAAATCCAAGTGCCACGTGGGAGATGCAAAGCAGGTTGTGAGAGATGGGGTGGCACACGTGGTGTCACAGAGAAAGCAGCAAGGGTACAGGAAATGCAGAGGAATCTGCAGCTGCACTTTCCCATCACCGCCCGGGGCTCCCGGGCCACGAGGAAACCACAGGCACGTGGCAATCCGGGACATTATACGAGACAACCAGCTGGACTGCACAAATGGCACCGTCAAAAAAGACATGAAAAGGGAATGCATGGGAGAGAACGTTCTAGATGGGAAGAATCTGAGAAAGACAGTGCAAGCAAATGCAGTACATAGAACCGAACTGATCCTGGATCAAAACAAACTGCACCAATTGGGGGAACCTGAACCTGGATTATACATCAGATACCACTGAGTCAATATTAATACAGGAGGTGAGTTTTAAAGAATGGGTTAGGGGACAAAGACCCATTTCAGGACATTGCTCATGTCTTTAAGGGGGAAAGTGAATGGAGTGGGAGACGCATTGGACCGTATCTGAAAGACGTGATTCCTTTAATAAGAAATCTATAGCATAAAAAAGAGAATCAGAGCAAGGGACACTATGTGAGGCACAGAATGCTATGTTGAGATCACACAGGTGTAACATAATCAAGTTCAAGTCAGCACAAAAGTAGTCAAAAATGTTAATAACGATGGCCATCTAATAAGAGCTTATTATGCACCAGGCTTAGATCTGCACACCTTCTACGTACTCCTCAGTCAATCTTTACGACCTCTCTGTGAGATAGGTGTGAACACCATTGCTATGAAACAGGAAACTGTGGCTCAGAGAGATCGTGTCATGTACTCAAGGACACACAGCCCCCAAATTCCAACCCAGATCTTCATGGCTCCAAATCCCAGCCTGATCAGTATCTCCCACTGTGTGTTTTAAACTAGAGGAAAGGTGAGGACATAGAGGTAGATATTAAAAAGCTCGTTCTTAAACCGTGAGAATGTATTTGATCCCTACTGTTTGATACGTTTCAACCTCCCGAGCAGGTTAGCCTCAGGAGGGAGAATCCTAGGATCATTGCTGCCCTTCCGTTCCTGTCTCAAAACAACAAACCTTAAGAGATTGACTTAAAAGCTTTTCATAAGACATAGTTAAGAAGATCAATATCCAGATACACTGCTGTCCGAATCCTGCTTACATAGACAATATGGCAAGATTATTTCTCAGCTGGATTTGGGAAAATCGCACCAGATTTTGAAGAGGCACATGGGGGAATTGGGGAATATTTCTTCTTCTTTCATCAATGTTCTAAACATATTGAAAACCCCCTGTGGCGGAAGGGCCGGGTCTCATTCAAATGTGTGTGTGTGTGTGTGTGTGTGTGTGTGTGTGTGTATCTTCCACAGGGTATAGGGCATAGAGTTTAATACATACTAAATCCTCAATAAATATCTGTGGAGAAAGTGAGCTAGATTCTCTCTCACCTGATTACAAAGAAATATAAACAAACCTTTATCGCAGCAAACTTAAAATAAATCCTTAAGGCACAGGTTGTTGTTTCACCTTGTGGAGTAGAAAACCGGTGTGTCACGGGCCACAGCAGGAAGTGTGCAGGACAGGAAGCTGGAGAAAGGGCGCATCTCTCGATCAACAGGGCCAAGGAAGGCCCTCAGCGGACAGAGCACAGAAGGACCGCGAGTAAATAATAGAGGTGGACCTGGTCGCAGGTCTGTTGTCGTCTGAGGGTTTCCAGGCTTTCTTAGATACGCTGTTTCATTAGGTCTATAGCGGTTATCCATCACCCTGTTCAAGCCCCATCAAATCACTGTCCCTTTTTATATGTCTATCTCAAAAAGCTGCAAAGCAGCTCTGCAGAAATCTGGGTCCTGTCAGCTAGAATGATTTATTCCTTTTCCTGAACAAGCTGGTTCCCTGGACTATTGTTGTTGTTGTTTCAAATGCTAGTGTGTTTCAAATTTTAAAAGAGAGAAAGAGATGTTCAAAGTTCGCAGAGGTTGACATTTAATCAAATTCAACCCCAAGTATTTTAGGTCCTACTAGGTTTCCGGCACTGAGGCTCTGGAGATGAAGAGGTTCCTCTGCTAATGGGGAAGCCCGACATAAAACACTGTGATCACACAGGGTTTACTCTCAACAAGAGGCAAGTGCACAAAGACACAGAGGAGAAGCAGGTCCTATCAGAGTGGAGGAAGTGAACATCGAATACATCAGAGACGTACTGGATAACTTAATTATCCAAGCTGGGTCCTCAAGGATGAATAGGTGAATGAATGAATGGAGTTTGCCAGGCAGACTCTTGCCTATCTTGAGTTGACTGTTGGTTAGGATATCCACATGTAAATAAGATTACTTTAGTTCTTTATGTCACACCACACACAAAAGTCATCTCAAAATGGACCACAGCATGGACATATATACACTACCAAATGTAAAATTGATAGCTAGTGGGAAGCAGCCCCATAGCACAGGGAAATCAGCTTGGTGCTTTGTGACCACCTAGAGGGGTGGGATAGGGAGGGAGGGAGGGAGATGCAAGAGGGAGGAGATATGGGGATGTATGTATACGTATAGCTGATTCACTTTGTTATACAGCAGAAACTAACACACCATTATAAAGCAATTATACTCCAATAAAGATGTTAAAAAAAAAAAAAATGGACCACAGACCTGAATGTAAGAGCTAAAACTGTAAAATTTCTGGAAGACGTAAGAGAAACTCTTCAAGGCCTTGGGTTAGAGAGAGAGGTCTTAGCTATGACCCCAAAAGTATGATCAAGAAAAGAAAAAAAGTGATAAATTGGATTAACCAAAATTAAGAACTTCTGCACTTCAAAAGACATCATTAAGAAAACTGACAAGCCACAAACTGTGAGAAATATTGGTAAATCATATATCTCTTAAAGTATTTATATCCAGAATATAGAAAGGATTCTTACAACCCAATAATGAGACAACCAACCTTATTAAAACAGAGGCAAAAGATATGAATAGTTTACCAAAAAAAAAGACATACAAATGGCTAATAAGCAGATGAAAAGATGTTCCATGTCATTAGTCATTAGGGAAATGCAAATTAAAATTATAATAAGATACTATTTCACACCCATGAGGACGGCTATAATCAAAAAACCAGACAACAACAAGTGTTGACAAGGATGTGAATAATTGAAACTCATATATTGTTGATAGGAATGTAAAATGGTACAGCCACTTTGAAAAACAGCGTGGCAGTTTTTTTAAAAAGTTAAACATAAACTTAGGATACAACCCAGCAATTCCACCCCTGGATATCTGCCTAAGAGAAATAAAACATGTGTCCACACAAAAACTTGTAACCAGAAGTTCATAACGGCATTATTCATAATAGCCTCACACCAAAGAAAATCCAAATATTCATCTACTGGGGAATGAATAAACAAAATGTAGAATATGCACACAACAGAATATTATGAGGCAATAAAAAGGAAGGAACTATTAATATATGCTACCATATGGATGAACCTGAAAACGTTAAGCTAAGTTAAAGAAACCAAATGTAAAAAAATTATAATTTATAGTTCCACTTAGATGAAATATGAAATATCCAAAAAGGCAACTCTATAAAGATAGAAAGCAGGTAAGTGGTTGCCTAGGGTTGGGGGTGAGAAGAGAGATTACCTGCCAACAGGCATGGGGGACCTCTTGGGATGATGGAAATGTTCTAAAACTGGATTAGAGTGATGGTTGCACAACTCTATAAATTTATTTAAAATAAATGAATTGTACACTTAAAACAGGTGAATTTTATGGTTTGTAAGTTATACCTCAATAAAGTTGTTAAAAATTATTGGTTAGGGTGCAAGTAGGGAAAGATAAAGATTTTGAGGCAGCATGACAGTTGATTAGCCTGGAGCATGATAAAAATATTTAAACAAATGAATAGGAAAATAAAAGAATGAACATCATGCCCCCAAAATGTGCTGATAAATACCCCATCACGTAAAACTCTTTCACCTTCTCCTTTGTTGAAAACAGGTACTTTCGGGCCTGGAGGGTAACTCTGGCATTATTCTGAGGTCTCTCTCCTCTCTGCTTTCGTTTCTACAGTCACCTTACTTTGCCTGTGATTGTGCTTTCTTCCTTTATATCCAAATTATCCAAGTCCAAGGGTTACCAGCAGTGTTTCCTTATCATTTTCCTCAGCCTCAAAACCTCCAGTACCTGGCGCCCCTGTTACTTTTGGTCTAAAGCTTCAGCCCCCCAAACAGCTACTCCACGTCACAGCACCTGGGCAGGGGCTCCCAAGCCCAGCTTCTCAGCATCAGCTACAGGACTCTTCCTACATGGGGTACCTCCCCTTCTCTCCGGGGCAGTTCACGTCTGTTCCTCCAAAGGTGGTGTAGCATTTTTCTTTTTAAACACATCCCACAACAATTAAGCTTAAATATGTCTCTTTAATGGTATTATTTTGCTCTTATTCATATGTCCTTTTGTCATTCTTCTCTAGTTGGGGGTGTGTGTGTGTCTGTAACCAGATTGAAAGCTCAAGATCTCAAACCACGTTCTACCCAGTATTTCTGATGCTTCCAACACACCTAATCTATCTTATCTTCATTATTTCTGTTGTTGGGCAATGCATGAACAAATGACCAAAGGAATGAATGAATGAAGGCAGAGGCACCAAAGAAAACATTTCTTTCGTTTTAAACGATTCATCCAATTTGCCCATTTGAATACTTTTGGTTACATGAGAAAAGCCTTAAGTGCAAACTTTTTATCCACAAATACTTATCACGTGGTTCTCATATTAATTCCTATCTACATTTGGACAGTTTGAAAACACCATAGCTGTAGTTCATAATTAGGCATTTGATCAGCTATGAGGTGAGCGAGAAAACTCAAATACCTTAATGCCAAATATGGATAACCTCTCCTCACCCAGCTCTGGTAGGCCCTGAGTGGAGGAAACCATTTGGCCTTTGGGCTCTATTTAATACATGGAGCAACCACAAATCAAAGACTGCAACCAATAAGGAAATACATAACAACAGAATATAAACCACCCCGGACACAGAAACCAGGAAAGCCTCGACCTGCCGATTTCCTGGATAGAAAGAAATACACCAGGCACAGCCCAGTCCAGACCACAGCACCAGCTGGTACCAGAAGCGCTGCATTCCCGTCCCATTCTTGCCTGTATCTCTACCCCAGCTTGCTCTATGAAGACAGATTTCTTTCTAAATTCACATTGGTAAAGCGAAGCATTTTGTTTATATGTGTCAAAAAGCGATAGTAAAAAGACACTTCGATATAGCCAGTATCTAGGTGTTTGTTTGCTTAGGGAAGACAGAGATTGGAAGCTTACCACGCCCAGCAACTCCCTCTGCACACTGGAACGCAGCCCTGGAATGATTTTATCTCCTCCATGTTGTGTTTCTTTTATATTTAAAAAACAAAAATTTTTATTGGAGTATAGTTGATTTACAATGCTGTGTGAGGGTTGTGGAATCTAATAAAAAATGATACAAATGAACTTATTTACAAAACAGAAACAGACTCACAGATCTTGAAATCAAATTTATGGTTACCAAAGGGGAAATGTGGGGGGAAGTGATAAATTAGGAGACTGGGATTGACATAGACACACTACTATATATAAAATAGATAACTAATAAAGACCTACTGTACAGCACAGGGAACTATACGTAATATTCTGTAATAACCTATATGGGAAAAGAATCGGAAAAACATGGAGATATATATATGTATAAATAATTCACTTTGCTGTACACCAGAAACTGTGTTTCTTTTAATCAACTTGGTACTGGGATGTCTTGCCTTCTTTTGCCCTTTAACTGCTCAATGCAAACCAGCCACCTGCAAAACGAGAACCCCTTTTTCTAGTCTCCCTAAAATGACAACAAATTTAGAAAGCAGAGGAGAAAATGTACAAGTAATAACTTTAAAAAACATAAATCTCCTCTAATGTTGCTTTTCTTTCTTAGTTTCTTCCACCTGCATCCAAAGGAGAGGCTAATCCCAGCCACAAAAAACTGCCGAAATTTGTCAAATTAGATTCAGACATCCATATATCCACACGCACACAGCAACATTTCTTGAAATAAATAAAATAATAAACTCCAGTCTTACAGGAAAAAAAATATGTGTGCTACAACATGAGATTTTTTTCCCTTTCATCGGACACGTGCTCGAGTGCTACCATCTTAAAAGACAAATAAAGAACTTATTCATGAACTATTTGCTATGAAGAATCAACCTTTGGTGGCTGAACTTCATTATTTCCAGAAGTCATACTAACTGGAAATATATTAGTTACCTCTGAAGGTCATAAAATTTTGATCAATTTTAGAACGTCAGGGCTGTCTGTGGCATATTCCAAAACTCAACATTCAAAGTGGCAGCTGTGGCTTAAGGGTGATCATCTTTCAGCTCTGTCACTGACTTACATGGTTTTCACAAGGCAGAGACACACAGAAAACTTGTCTGAGGCAAAGGCCACCTCTGGACAGTCTCTACCACTCTCTGCAAACAGCTGTCCACCGTTCTCTGACATGGACAGACTTTGCTTTAAATCTTCATCTGTTTTTGCTTGTTAATGCCCTGACCTTGGCATCTGTGCTCGAAGGCCAGCTAATGTGATCTGCTCCAACAATGCCGACTTCGGCAGGGAACATAAGCTTGCTCCGTGATGTCACTGAACTCATTAGGGATATATTTGACATTTGGCCCAAGAGAACATACTTATTAAACACAACCTGAGTGAACAGCAGTGTGGCCTGTTGATAAGTAAAGTAAAACAATGCATGTTTTGTCCTACTATAAAAATAGCACTTTGACCAAGAAATAGGATTTCTGCTCTTATCCCTCTAGTTATGGCAGCAAAGCAAACTGAAAGATACATTCTGTAAGAAGAGATAATAGTCTAAAACTCTCAGGGCGATGTCAGTTAGGCATTTTATAGACTCTAATAAAGGTCCAAATATTAATTGATCATTTAGCAAACAATCCCCTTCCCAATCCTGGTCCAAGAGCAGAGGCAGGTGTAACTAGAAAAAAACATCTTACACGTACACAAGAGCAACGTCTAAATTATGCTTTTCGTCCAGATGGGATATTTAGGACCTGATAAAGCTGACAAAATGTCAGTTTCCAAAGACTCCAATCAATGGCAGTTTTATCACCCTGACCGTTCGGTAAAGCTGGCTTCACCTGGGTGTGACAGGCAGGCAGCAAAGTTTGCAAAGGTTACGGTGACAATGCTGATCTTTGGCGTCCCAGAGCAGACCTACAAAGTTTAGAAAACCTGCTAAAATGCTGCAATGTGGTTACACTTTGGCACTTGGGAAAGGCAAACCTTTCATTTGCTCTTTTTTTTTTTTTTAATGTTTTGGCTGCATTCGTTGCTGCATGCGGGTTTTCTCTAGTTGCGGCGAGCGGGGCTACTCTTTGTTGTGGTGTACGGGCTTCTCACTGTGGTGGCTTCTCTTGTTGCGGAGCACGGGCTCTAAGCGCACTGGCTCAGCAGTTGTGGCACACGGGCTTAGTTCCTCCACTGCATCTTCCCGGACCAAGGATCGAACCCGTGTCCCCTGCATTAGCAGGCAGATTCTCAACCACTGCGCCACCAGGGAAGTCTCTCATTAGCTCTTAAAAGAAATAAACTCCCAACAACATCTTTTCTGAGATTTTTCCAAACATGAGGACTTTTAGCCTGTGAATGGAGTTTTCCTCATTTATTGAGCAGTATGATTGAAGAAAGCTGGTCATAAAAATCACTAAGTAATGGATCTGTGCAATGTATACACTGGGTACTCGGGTCCCCAAGTTATATTGTAGAGAAAGCAACTTGAAGGCGTAGATGGGATCTTCATCGCATGGCAGGTAGAGAATAAATGCTAGGAAACTATCAGGACTCACATACATCGGTCCCAGATCTGAATAACCTTTTTTTTTTTTTGGCCCATCTCTGCATGGTGCCCTGAGCTGAGGAAACAATGTGGCCTTTCTGTACCCCCAGGATGCTTTGTGTCAGAATGGAGGGCCCTGGCCTTCTGTGACATCTTCCATCTTTCACCCCATCAAGCATGTAGCCAAATGTCCTCATGTGGCTACACCCACGGTCATCCTTCCGTCCACATCTCATTCCACGTGCTCAGCACCATTACGAACAGGTGACCACTGCCTCCCTCCGGTCTTGGTTTCTATAGAATCCCACTGTCTTGATTTCCCTCCTACTATTCTTTCCATCCTGTGTCCTTCACTCTCTCCCACTCCTGTGCTGACCCCTCGAGACTGGAGACCCCCAGGGCTCAGAACTAGCCCTTCTCTCTCTCCATCCCCTCCCTACATGACACCATCCAGTTCCATAGTTTTTAATACTGTCTGAAAGTTGATGATTCCCACATTTGTATCTCTGGCAACACAACTCTGACCACCACACTCACAAACCCAACGGTTTACTTGACATCCCAACTTAACATGTTCTAAACTCAATGCTTACATTCCTCCCCATACCTGCCCCTCTTGGTTTCCCTAGCTCCATCAGTCAGAGGCTTGGGAGTGCCTCTTGGCTTCCTTCTCAGTGAAACCACACCATCACAGCAGGCCCTACTGGTTCCAGCTCCAAAATCGCTCTCAAATCGATTCCCTTCCCATCCCACCAGCTAGTCAAGCCTCCAGGATGGATGGGGCAACAGCTTTCCTGTGCTCACTGCTGGGTATTTCGCTATGGTCTCTGCTCCAAAGCCACCTTATACTCCACTCTGTGTTGTGAGAGCTGCTTCCTGCACTTGTTATCCCTAGAAACTTCTGTGTTATCTTTTTCCTCTCCACCCCCTGTATAACCAGGCCCCCATACTAAATCCCACCTGTTTGAATGCCTAGTGTAGTTTCTGTTTTCCTGGCCGACATACCCACCTTACAATCTACTTTGCACAAAGCAGCCATTGGGGTATTTAAAAAGTCTAAACCAGACCGTGCTTACAATCTAGAAAACACTATAATGGCTCCCCCATGACACTGAATAAAGCTCATTCTGTAAGCCTTTCCTGGACAGGTTCGATTTTGACATACCTCTCCAATTTCATCCCAGACCCTACAGGCTTCCTTCTAATTTCTGGAACACGCTGAATGTTTCCCTACCTCTCACCGGCTCATGTACTGCTCCCTCTGCCTGGACTGCTCTATCTTTCACGTCTGACCTCTCTGTATTCTTTGGGATTCAGCCCAAATGGCATCTTCTCAAAGAAATCTCTTTCTTCCTGAAGTATTTCAGAGCCCTGATTCTGTCCTTAACATAATTTGCAATTAAATATTTATTCATTAAACCATATTTCCTTAACTCCAACCCACAGGATGTGGAAGGCAGGGGCTTTGTTGAACTCACCTCTGGGTCCCCAGCACAATGACCTCAACGTGTATTTGCTCAGTGAATGAATGAAGGAATGAATGAGTAAATGAAGGACTTCCAAACACCACAAGTAGTTTAAAAATCAGGAATATCTCTCCTTATGTCTCATAGCGAATGGTTTTGCAAGGCAAATTCATAACATGCATTCACTTCAAGGAGCAAAACCACTTAAAACTCCTAGTCCACGGTGGATTGTTTGGAAACAGTGCTTTACTTACTCACTGATATGCTATTTGTAAATTTTTCTTATCTATTTACCAAAGCAATTTCTCCAAGGAACTCCATGAATCTGAAAGTAATTAAATTTCTATTAAATCTTTTAAGATTCTATAATTCAGACCACTAATTTAGTTAGGTCTTTCTTCTACTTAATGTGAATTTATTAAGTTTTGCTGGGCTTTCTGCATTCATTTTTTTAAAGTAAGATTATTCTGTTATAGAAGTATAAAAATCCTTTTAATTCCAAAGGTTGGAATGTCACAAAAAGTTATCCTGAAAATATAAGACTGTTTGGTGAGACAAGGACGAAGCAAAGAAGAGATTTGCAAAGTCAGCCCCCTGCTGTGCAAGGATGAAGATGACTTCAAGGGCTGAGAAGGTTCTAGGCCTTCTTCCAGTCTCCCACTTGGACTTTTTTGTATAACTGCATTCAAATTAGTGGCCTTTGTCCTGTTCTTTCCTACTCACAGGAATTTTTGCAATGGACATGGCATTATTTACAAATGGTCACTCTTTGCGGACAATTCACTTTTTTCTGATTCATTTATGTGTTTATAAAACGCCACATTAACTACCACTGCTGTTTAGTTACTGATCTCTAATGACTTACATAAACAAACAAACGTGTGTGCGTGAATGTGACTGGCATGAAATCAGATCTCATGGAGTTCTGACTAAGGATATTCTGACTAAGGAAATTGAGTTTTCCCACAATTCTAATAAAGAAGAGGTCATTCATTTCACTGTGTCAGATATAAAACTAAAAATAATATTATAGCATTATAGCATTTTCCTATAATGAGTATGATAGTCATTAAAAGCTTTAATTATGAAAAATGTTCTTTCACCTCTAGTAAACTAGAAGCCTTTTCGTTGCTGTTGTTTTCCTGTTTATATTATGTACAAATCGTCCTGCAACTTGACTGTCTTGCAAACCTCAATCACAGGAAGGAAGGGCCCTAAACCCACTGTGATGCTGAAGTTTGGAAAATGTTAACAGATGCCCAAATCTTTGAGCCAAGGTAAAACTTTCAAAAGTTTTAGTGGAATGCAAGAAAGAATAATGTGGGATAACGATCTTCACAATGCTCTTGGCACCAATCAAGTCTGTTCTCCAGTAAGTCTGAGTGACTTCCGTTACACAGATGTGTTATTGGCTGGGGCTGGGGGGTGGGGAGGGACTGAGAACTACGATTCTTGTTTTAATTTTTTTTTAATGACTTCAAGATAGTTTATTGTAGAAGCATGGTCCTACCCTATTTTTCTTTCTGTTGTTGTTGTTGATTAGGTTTTTGGAGATTTTGTTTGTTTGTTTTTTAATTGGAGTATAGTTGATTTACAATGTTGTGTTAGTTTCAGGTGTACAGCAAAGTGAATCAGTCATACATATACATATATCCACTCTTTTCTTTCTTTTTTTAGATTCTTTTCCCATATAGGCCATTACAGAGTATTGAGTAGAGTTCCCTCTGCTATACTGCAGGTTCTTATTAGTTATCTATTTTATATATAGTAGTGTGTATCTGTCAATCCCAATCTCCCAATTTATCCCTGAGAATTATGATTCTTAAAGCATTTGGAAACTTTAAGAATAATTTAACTCCTGGAAAATATTATTGCCAACATTTATAACAGCGGATATTAAAATAACGTACATTTAGATGCTCCATAAAGGGAACTGAAGAATTCCTACTAAGAGCAGAGAAACAGTAAGTGACAGATGCCGAGGTCAAACCACGCAGCCTTTTACAGCTAATACGAGACCTATTACAGCGCTCCGTACAGAGCGCCGGGTTGTCAGAACGAGCCTGAGTCTTTAAACTCTTAACCACAGATTAGAGGCTTGCTTCCTGAGGGTTTTTGGGTTTTTTTAAACAGATGGTCCAAAGTGAGGATGAAGAAAGCTGTTTTGATCCATTGTGTAGGTACAGAATGTTATCTTTGTTTTGTTTAAGCATTATACTGCCTAGAGTTAAATAATTGGGTGAAAATTCTCAGCTTTACTTTGAAGCCAGAGCACATGGAGGAGAAGTGTTTGATCATTTTTCTTACCGTATTTGCATAAATGTTTACTCTCCAGCAAATATGAATATAAATCCAACTATTCTTAGTGCTTACACAGTTATTTAAGGGATAGGCATACTTCTGTATACATTGTTTATTTACCTATTTCCTTAAGCAACTGTGATCATCTTTTGTGGAAACAGGAGAAATGCTGCCTTAACGAAGTTTAACAAAAGATAGGAGGATAAAGCCTTAAGTTTCCATACAGCATCTCAAACAGCTTTCAAAAAGTGGAAAGTAAATCTTCCTGACACTTCTTTTGATTTTACAAGCTATGGACACATACATGTGAATTGAACTCTGAAATATTGATTTACTTATGAGCATTTACTTATGAAATTATTCTGATATACGTTCTGATCCGAAATTACATTGCTAAAATAATAGGACTCAAAGTAGTATTTCATACACACAGAATTGGGAATAAAGAACACTGTCTTTTTAAGCTTAGCATTTGAATGCACTTTTTTATATGCCTCTCCTGGCTTGGCTTCACACTGGTAAATAGTATTTCATCAGCCCAAATGATTGGGAGGATGGTTCATGAATTTAGTTTATGAATATTGACACATTTCAAACCACAAATTGGGATGTAACACTGCATCAAAATGGAGCTAAAAGAGGGAAAAGACTAGAGCAGCCAATAGGAAAATCTAGATGAAATGAACAAAGGCACTTAATTTAATAATGAAAACCACTCCAAGCTACAATGTACTGTACTATACCTCTAGCTATTCAATTATTAAAATAAATGCATATTCAGATGTTTCCCAAAGATGCTTGCCTTCTCTTTCAGATTCAAAAGAATGCCTTTCTAATCCAATACAATTCTTTTCACTCTGCATTTCAGCAGCTGCCTTTCCTGATTTCTAATCAAAGCCGATGATGACTGGCTTTGGCAACAGCCTGTAGTGTCCCAAATGAGTAATTAAAGCTATAAATGCGCTCACTTCTTCCTCAAAACCCAGGGTGCATTTCAGAGTCTAACAGATTCAGGCTCAACAAGGCTCTCCTGGGTTTGAAATGTGGTCAGGATCTCGAATGCATCGGTAAAGGAATGGCGGAGTCTTTGTGTTAGCCTTTCTCAATGGCCAGTCCCACTTCCACAATACAGATGTCAGGAGGGTGACAAACTCCCTCAGTCCCAAATATCTCCCACACATATGGGCCCAGAACAAAGAAACTGGCAGCCAACACTTGGTTTAGACTAAGGAAGAGAAATATGGGGGAAAAAAAGATGTGTAATTATAAGGGAAAACATAAGAAAATATTTTCAAAATCAGAAAAAGTGCTCTTAAATAGCGAGGCCATGCCAAACACTTTCAATCTTCTCTATCTGGGAAACAGGAGTCCAGGCAAGAGATGTTCACTCCCCACCTCTTATAAGAAAGATTGAGTAACTCATGAAATGGAGAAAAAAAATAGCAGATACACCGTGTCAACTTAATTAAAGCCTAAACAGGATTTTCTTTCCAACTCTTAATAACTGCATTATACGACCATGAACATAGATTTTTTAATATACAGAACTTCAGAATAGAAATTTAACTTTGACATATATTTTTTTAAATTGATAAAACTTTAATCTTATTGTAATTTTAGAGATAATATAATCCCAACATCTCCTCAATATTTCTTTTTTTTTCAAAATTATATAATTTATTCATAGTTCAAAAAGCAGAAAAATCATTCTTATTTTTTATGCAAATGCAGCATATTATAACTCTCCGTTCTACACCTTATTTTTCTCACTTATTGATGTGTCTTAGAGTCCTTCCCTATTAGTACCTTTTTTTTTATACAGCAGGTTCTTATTAGTCATCCATTTTATACACATCAGTGTATACATGTCAATCCCAATCGCCCAATTCAGCACACCACCACCACCACCCCCTGCGGCTTTCCCGCCTTGGTGTCCATACGTTTGTTCTCTACATCTGTGTCTCTATTTCTGCCCTGCAAACCAGTTCATCTGTACCATTTTTCTACGTTCCACACACATGCGTTAATATACGATATTTGTTTTTCTCTTTCTGACTAACTTCACTCTGTTTGACAGTCTCTAGATCCATCCACGTCTCAACAAATGGTCCAGTTTCGTTCCTTTTTATGGCTGAGTAATATTCCATTGTATATATGTACCACATCTTCTTTATCCATTCATCTGTTGATGGGCATTTAGGTTGCTTCCATGATTTGGCTATTGTAAATAGTGCCGCAATGAACATCGGGGTGCATGTGTCTTTTTGAATTGTGGTTTTCTCTGGGTATATGCCCAGTAGTGGGATTGCTGAATCATATGGTAATTCTGTTTTTAGTTTTTTAAGGAACCTCCATACTGTTCTCCATAGTGGCTGTATCAATTCACATTCCCACCAACAGTGCAAGAGGGTTCCCTTTTCTCCACAGCTTCTCCAGCATTTGCTGTTTGTAGATTTTCTGATGAAGCCCATTCTAACTTGTGTGAGGTGATACTTCATTGTAGTTTTGATTTGCATTTCTCTAATAATTAGTGATGTTGAGCAGCTTTTCATGTGCTTCTTGGCCATCTGTATGTCTTCTTTGGAGAAATGTCTACTGAGGTCTTCTGCCCATTTTTGGATTGGGTTGTTTGTTTTTTTAATATTGAGCTGCATGAGCTGTTTATATATTTTGGAGATTAATCCTTTGCCCGTTGATTCATTTGCAAATATTTTCTCCCATTCTGAGGGTTGTCTTTTCGTCTTGTTTATGGTTCCCTTTGTTGTGCAAAAGATTTGAACTTTCATTAGGTCCCATTTGTTTATTTTTGTTTTTATTTCCATTACTTTAGGAGGTGGATCAAAAAAGATCTTGCTGTGATTTATGTCAAAGAGTGTTCTTCCTATGTTTTCCTCTAAGAGTCTTATAGTGTCCGGTCTTACATTTAGGTCTTGAATCCATTTTGAGTTTATTTTTGTGTATGGTGTTAAGGAGTGTTCTAATTTCATTCTTTTCCATGTAGCTGTCCAGTTTTCCCAGCACCACTTGTTGAAGAGACTGTCTTTTCTCCATTGTATATCCTTGCCTCCATTGTCATAGATTAGTTGACCATAGGTGCGTGGGTTTTCCTCTGGGCTTTCTATCTTGTTCCATTGATCTATGTTTCTGTTTTTGTGCCAGTACCATATTGTCTTGATTACTGTAGCTTTGTAGTATAGTCTGAAGTCAGGGAGTCTGTTTCCTCCAGCTCCGTTTTTTTCCCTCAAGACCGCTTTGGCTATTTGGGGTCTTTTGTGTCTCCATACAAATTTTAAGATTTTTTGTTCTAGTTCCGTAAAAAATGCCATTGGTAATTTCATAGGGATTGCATTGAATCTGTAGATTGCCTTGGGTAGTATAGTCATTTTCACTATATTGATTCTTCCAATCCAAGAACATGGTATATCTCTCCATCTGTTGCTAGCATCTTTAATTTCTTTCATCAGTGTCATAGTTTTCTGCATACAGGTCTTTTGTCTCCCTAGGTAGGTTTATTCCTAGATATTTTATTCTTTTTGTTGCAATGGTAAATGGGAGTGTTTCCTTAATTTCTCTTACAGATTTTCCATCATTAGTGTATAGGAATGCACGAGATTTCTGTGCATTAATTTTGTATCCTGCAACTTTACCAAATTCATTGATTAGCTCTAGTAGTCTTATGGTGGCATCTTTAGGATTCTCTATGTATAGTATCCTGTCATCTGCAAACAGTGACAGTTTTTCTTCTTCTTTTCCAATTTGTATTCCTTTTATTTCTTTTTCTTCTCTGATTGCCGTGGCTAGGTCTTCCAAAACTATGTTGAATAATAGTGGTGAGAGTGGACATCCTTGTCTTTTTCCTGATCTTAGAGGAAATGCTTTCAGTTTTTCACCATTGGGAATGATGTTTGCCGTGGGTTTTTCTTGTTTCTTGAGGTAGGCTTGTATAGCTATAAACTTCCCTCTTAGAACTGCTTTTGCTGCATCCCACAGGTTTTGGACCATCTTGTTTTCACGGTAATTTGTCTCTAGGTATTTTTTGATTTCCTCTTTGATTTCTTCAGTGATCTCTTGGTTGTTTAGTAACGTAGTGTTTAGCCTCCATGTGTTTGTGTTTTTTACGTTTTTTCCCCTGTAATTCATTTCTAATCTCATAGCGCTGTGGTCAGAAAAGATGCTTGATATGATTTCAATTTTCTTAAATTTACTGAGGCTTGATTTGTGACCCAAGATGTGATCTATCCTGGAGAATGTTCCATGCGCACTTGAGAAGAAAGTGTAATCTGCTGTTTTTGGATGGAATGTCCTATAAATATCAATTAAATCTATCTGGTCTATTGTGTCATTTAAAGCTTCTGTTTCCTTCTTTATTTTCATTTTGGATGATCTGTCCTTTGGTGTAAGTGAGGTGTTAAAGTCCCCCAGTATTATTGTGTTACTCTCGATTTCCTCTTTTAGAGATGTTAGCAGTTGCCTTATGTATTGAGGTGCTCCTATGCTGGGTGCATATAGATTTATAATTGTTATAGCTTCTTCCTGGATTGATCCCTTGATCATTATGTAGTGTCCTTCCTTGTCTCTTGTAACATTCTTCATTTTAAAGTCTATTTTATCTGATATGAGTATTGCTACTCCAGCTTTCTTTCGATTTCCACTTGCATGGAATATCTTTTTCCATCCCCTCACTTTCAGTCTGTATGTGTCCCTAGGTCTGAAGTGGGTCTCTTGTAGACAGCATATAGATGGGTCTTGTTTTTGTATCCATTCAGCAAGCCTGTGTCTTTTGGTTGGAGCATTTAAGCCATTCACGTTTAAGGTAATTATCGATATATATGTCCCTATGACCATTTTCTTAATTGTTTTGGGTTTGTTTTTGTAGGTCCTTTTCTTCTCTTGTGTTTCCCACTTAGAGAAGTTCCTTTAGCATTTGTTGTAGAGCTGGTTTGGTGGTGCTGAATTCTCTTAGCTTTTGCTTGTCTGTAAAGCTTTTGATTTCTCCATCGAATCTGAATGAGATCCTTGCCGGGTAGAGTAATCTTGGTTGTAGGTTCTTCCCTTTCATCACTTTAAGTATATCATGCCACTCCCTTCTGGCTTGTAGAGTTTCTGCTGAGAAATCAGCTGTTAACCTTATGGGAGTTCCCTTGTATGTTATTTGTCATTTTTCCCTTGCTGCTTTCAATAATTTTTGTCTTTAATTTTTGCCAGTGTGATTACTATGTGTATTGGTGTGTTTCTCCTTGGGCTTATCCTGTATGGGACTCGCTGCGCTTCCTGGACTTGGGTGGCTATTTCCTTTCCCATGTTAGGGAAGTTTTCGACTATAATCTCTTCAAATATTTTCTTGGGTCCTTTCTCTCTCTCTTCTCCTTCTGGGTCCCCTATAATGCAAATGTTGTTGCGTTTAATGTTGTCTCAGAGGTCTCTTAGGCTGTCTTCATTTCTTTTCATTCTTTTTTCTTTATTCTGTTCCACAGCAGTGAATTCCACCATTCTGTCTTCCAGGTCACTTATCCATTCTTCTGCCTCAGTTATTCTGCTATTGATTCCTTCTAGTGTAGTTTTCATTTCAGTTATTGTATTGTTCATCTCTGTTTGTTCTTTAATTCTTCTAGATCTTTGTTGAACATTTCTTGCATCTTCTCAATCTTTGCCTCTATTGTTTTTCCAAGGTCCTGGATCACCTTCACTATCATTATTCTGAATTCTTTTTCTGGAATGTTGCCTATCTCCACTTCATTTACTTGTTTTTCTGGTGTTTTTTCTTGTTCCTTCATCTGGTACATGGCCCTCTGCCTTTTCATCTTGTCTATCTTTCTGTGAATGTGGTTTTTTCCCACAGGCTGAAGGATTGTAGTTCTTCTTGCTTCTGCTCTCTGCCCTCTAACTTTGACATATTTTAAAAGGGGACTAGATCTTCATTAGAAGTAGAGATGGGTATTTCAAAAAATAACCCAAAATAACAGAAACAGTCCGACATTTCTAAATTTGTTTACTTACACACTTCACCTGATGAGAGAAAAGAATCAAAATAAGAACGTTTAAATTAAATAGAACAACTTTTTTTTGAAGGTCAAGAACGTTTAAATTAAATCAAACAACTTTTTATCGAAGGTCACGTGCACTCTGAAAGAATATTGGTGAATTCCTCAACTCTGATAGACAATTTCTTTGGTCTAATATCACTCTGAGGCTAGCAGCCCAATGAGCCCTGAGAGAGAGAGGAAATAGAGTGTAGGAGGGGAGCTGTCCAGACCCAACGGAGCGGCACTCCAGGGTATCTTTCTGTAACAGCCTAGGGGAACATCAACCTTTAGCCAAAGGTCAGGTGAAGAGGTGGCAGAGGCTGAGGATGAGACAGACTGAGGGAAGTGGGAGGAACTTGTACCTTCAGATGGTAACCCATAGGGCAAACACCAAAATGTTTCGAACTTGGGATTTGCCTTAAATAGAAATGTCTTACCATTTTTTGATAATACTATTTGAAAATGAAGAACATTTTTAGAGTTTAAAACTATTTGATTGATAAAATACAAGTACATATTTAGATTCACAAGAAACTGTAGTAGGACAGGACTTCCCTGGTGGTCCAGTGGTTAAGACTGCAGCCAAAAAATAAAAACAAAAACAAAAAATACCTTATGGACTTCCCTGGTAGTGCAGTGGTTAAGAATCCGCCTACCAATGCAGGAGACATGGGTTGGAGCCCTGGTCCGGGAAGATCCCACATGCCACGGAGCAACTAAGCCCGTGCACCACAACTACTGAGCCTGCGTGCCACAACTGCTGAAGCCCGCATGCCTAGAGCCGGTGCTCCACAACAAGAGAAGTCACCGCAATGAGAAGCCCGCGCACCGCAACGAAGAGTAGCCCCCGCTCACTTCAACAAGAGAAAGCCCGCGCACAGCAACGAAGACCCAATGCAGACAAAAAGAAAAAGGAAATCGTAGTAGGACAGATCACAGTGCATTTTAAGTTCTTGAAAGACAGAAGGAAATGGATAAATAAAAACTGCAGCTAACAATCAATCAAGCACTTTCTGTGACAGGCATTATTCTCAGTGCTTCCTGTGTGTTATCTCGTTTAATTCCCTGAGACCGTTTAAGGCATTATTATTATCTCCTTCTACACATGAGAAAACTGAGGCTTGGGCAGTTCAGCAATTTGACCAAGATAAATCCATGAAATGAAATATTGCTGCCATTTAAAAACATGCTATTGTAAGAGAATACTTGTTTGTGACATATTAAGTAAAAAGGCAGGTTTCTAAAGAGCTATGTTATATGACTCTATTTTTAGTTATGTATAAATACACATATGCAGATAGCAGTCTGTGTGTGTATACTCCAAAATGTTAAAAATTATTGGCTCGGGGTGAGATCTTTAATTTTTCTGTATTTTCTAAGTTTTATATGAAAATGTTCTACTTTCATAGTAAGATAGCTTTCAGGTTTAGTGAAAGGAATCATAACATTACTGTGTGTTATTCCATGTTAACAGCTTCTAGAAGCTCTCCATCATATACTATTGAAGAATAAGTTTTAGAAGGCATGCAAGAAGGGTCAAAAGAAAAATGTTTGATAAATAGCCTTTGATATATAGCCACCTGGAGGTAAGGTAGGATTTTTAGATTTGGTGACAAGGAGGTGCTTTGAAAACCAGCAACAGGAAGCATCATAAGGAGAGGGCTTGCTCTGGTCCTGATGGGGATGGTCTTCTCCGTGGCCCAGCCAGCAGTCAGTCACCCACCCTCACCCCCAGCAGGATTTTTGGGTGTAGGTGAGAGTGCTTGCTGAGCAAGGGGCAGGGAGCCCACACCCCACAGACAGACAGACATACAAACATATAAACATACACACAGACATGCATGCAAACATCCACAGCACACACAGTACATACATGAAACACACATGCAAACATACACACATAGAAACCCACAGAAACACATTCTAAACAAGCATAAACATACCCCGTACCTGCATACATGAAACACACGCACATACGCATGTCCATTAGCACCTGCTGCTTGCCAGCCACGGTGTGGGAGCTTAAAGACGCACGACAGGCCCGAGGAGGCCGTGGGGTAGGCTGGGGAGGCCTGGCCGGAACACATGCGTCCAGGCCGGCCTCGCTAGAAGTCGAGCAGAGCATCCAGAGCTCCATCGACAAGGAAGAAATGAAGAAGAGAACCAAACAGAAGAGTGGGAAGCAGCCCCAAGTCGGTTGAAGGATGGAGGGAGCAGGGGGGTAGGGTGAGCACCTGATACAGAGCCGGTCACGTGCCTCGGCCCATGTGCAGTGAAGGGACACCCAGATGCTGAGCGAGAACCGGTAACAGACTGAAAACGGCAATGGACAGAGCCGAGGGCGCCACGATCCCCGGCCGGCAGAAGTAGCAAGGACGACGTGGGATTCAGAGGAAATAGACCTGGACTTCCCAGGCCAGATCATCTTACCAGGTTCTCAATAAAAAGGATGGTAAACATGCAAATCACACATGTACTGTTTACTCACAAACAGCTGTGTCTGCTTAATTTAACTTTGAAGGAAATCTGGTTATGACTCTCAAGATTGTGCATTTTGAGTTCTTTTTTAAAAATCTCTTCTCACTTGAAGTCCAATTAGACTCTTACTTGGATAGTGCTTATAAAAAATATATCTATATCTGAATTCAGGACTATTCCAATAACCCTCTGGCATGGTGAGGTATATCTACTTTTCAAAGCTGCTATCATATCCACCTTTGAACTAATTCACCTACTCAACATAATTCTACAGGTCACAATAGAGGTCAACAGGCAGGGGTAATTATAACAGTATGATACAACACACAGGTAGGGATTTGTGTTGTTAAGTATGCTTTCACATCTATACTTTATTTGATGAATATATATTTCTTATGTAACTGGCAAACCAGGAATGATTTTCCCTGTTTTATAAAAAGGCTACTCATGGTCAGAACTCATCCAAGGCTGGGCCTCTACACAGGACAGCAGGCCCCCAGCCCGCAGGTTTCCTGCCCCCGTATCAGGTATTCCTGCCACGGTACCAAGACTTTCTTACCTGGAAAGCTGGGGATGAGGAGCACCCAGCTTCTTCCACATCCCCACCCCTCTCCTCCCACTTCTGTAAAACAGGAGGCTGTAAATCAAGTTCCTTCCTGCTCTAAAATGGTAGAAATCTATGATTCTAAATAAGGGTTTTTAACATAAAATTTAATGAAAACCAATATTTCATCGCCCACAAAAGCAACAGTATGGCTGTCAAACCATCACTACCCCTCGACGCTGGAAACCAAGAAATGATTACCACTTTAAGAGCCTTGTTAAAAAGGGTGCACATCAAAAATAATTTACAGAACCAATTCTCTGTTTGCAGCCACAGTTTAAGAAACAGGAAAATGTATCTGCTTTTCTATCTTGTTAATTCCCGTGGTATGTTGGTGTTACTAATAACATAAAATTTTTAAAATTTATGTTACACATAGAGCCAATTATAATTATCTAGTGAGAAAACAATTTATATGGGAATCTAAAAATAATCTATTTTACCACTGTAACAGATCACACACGTTATGAAATAAATTCTATCGCCAATTAATGTTACAGTGGTTCATCTACCGACAGTCCAAGTTTGAAAAGCTCTCATTCCAGCTGATGCCAACATTTATAATACCATACTCAGGACACACTAGAGAGATACAAAATTGTTACCATGCATAGGTGACATATATTAAGTACACTGCCCACTATGTCACAGTCAGGGATTATCTCACTTTATTTACTCCATAGTTTGGCCAGCAGTTTATACAGATTAAATTCCATTTAAAATTAAGTCCAAGAAGTTGTCCAGAAATTTATAATGTGCTAAAACAGAATGCTTATTCAAGTAACTGTGTTTCTCACTGAATTTTCAAGATCTACTTATTAGAAGGCTTTTTATCATAATACAGTTTTTAAAAAATTTATGGAAGTGGGGCTTCCCTGGTGGCGCAGTGGTTGAGAATCTGCCTGCCAATGCAGGGGATACGGGTTCGAGCCCTGGTCTGGGAGGATCCCACATGCCGCGGAGCAAATGGGCCCGTGAGCCACAACTGCTGAGCCTGCGCGTTTGGAGCCTGTGCTCCGCAATGAGAGAGGCCGCGATGGTGAGAGGTCGGCGCACCGCGATGAAGAGTGGCCCCCGCTCGCCGCAACTGGAGAAAGCCCTCGCACAGAAACGAAGACCCAACACAGCCATAAATAAATAAAATTAAAAAAAAAAATAATACCTAGCATATATATTAAAAAAAAAATTTATGGAAGTATAGTTGATTTGCAATATTGTGTTAATTTCTGTTGTACAGCAAAGTGACCCAGTTATATATATATATATATATATATATATATATATGTTCTTTTTCATATTCTTTTCCATTATGATTTATTACAGGATATTGAATATAGTTCCCTGTGCTCTACAGTAGGATCTTGTTGTTTATCCATCCTACATATGATAGTTTGCATCTCATAATATAGTTTTGACATGAGATTTGACCTCCACCACAATTAAATATATGTATTTATAATACTGCAAGCAGGCACTGTACCAAATGGTTTACCTGTATTATCTCATTTATCCCACACAACCCCACAAGAGAGTGATTATTATTATTTATTCGTATGTAGCTATTTCATTTTACAGAAGAGGGGAGAGAAGTGCTAAGTTTCCCAAAGTCCCACAGTGTTTAAGTTTGAGAGAAAAAAATTCCTTACGTCAGTATATAGTCCTTCAGCGCAGTTGACCAATGAAATTGATGAATGTGCTAATAAGCTGAATATTGTTTCTACCTCACCTCAATTTCAACATTGCAGTACAGTAACAGGATGCTCCTTCAGACAATGTTTAATTACCAGAGCTTTTGCTTAGAATTTGAAATTAATTGGAATAGGACTTTGTTTAGTGTAAACAGATATTTCAAAAGAAGCTGATTAAGGGATAATATGTTTCTTACTCAGGAAACAAAGGAAATCAGCAAAATGTTGTGCCTACTTAAATACAGTGGCCAGTAGTGTCTGAATAGCTGCACAGGAAGAAAACAGACACTATAGAGATACTGAAGGGTCCCAAAATAACCTAAGCTCTTTGTTTCCTGGTCTTGAATCCAGCATTATCAGTAGAAGAACATATCATTATCACTGGCTTAAGAAATGTACAAAGAAAAAATATATATGCAACTTTATTAACACTGAATTATAGTTATTTTGGGAAAAAAAGTCCTAGCCAAAAAATATACTGTAAGAATGGATTTGTAAAGCAATCCTATTCTGTTCCAAGTCATTGACACATTACTAGAAAGTTATAGATAGCTAATTTTTATGAACTGAATTATCCTTACATGCTGAAGCTAGGTAAAGGAATCTTCTTAAATCAATCAATCAAATAACTAAACAACTTGAAGCCAAAATTTTTTCATTCGTTCATCCTACATACCCACTTATAAATTCTCTACGAATGTACAAAAGCATTTGGAGGGTATGAGGGCGAATGAGGCATGGTCCTTATCTTTACCTCCTTATAGATAAGTCTTTATCTCCTTGCAGGAGAAGTAACCTGTGTACAGAGTGATCACATCCTTATGTCTGAGATTGCTTTCTAGCATCGGTCAAGTCCTAACAACAGCTCTTGTGGAATGCCTTAATGATTTCCCACCATGACTAAAGACGAAGTCCAGAAGAACATGGGAAAAAATACAAATCATGCAAAAAGTGGAGGGAGACAGACAGCTTCTAACTATGCTGCACAGGCACTTAAGGAAGTCGTTCATAGACGTACAAACTGTTTTGAATCCAAGGGAGAGGAGAGATTCATTCCAACTAGTTGTACTAAATTGCAGAAAGATGGCATTTGGAGAATTGGGATTTTTAACAATAGAGATAAAGAGGGCTATATGCATCAGTTCCAGACTGATTTACCAACAACAAAAAAGTACCTGTAATGGGAACTGAGGTAGGAAAATGCTTGATGTACTCTGGGATGGGAAACAGCCTGGAGTGACTACAGTTTTGACGAGGACAAATACAGAGGGTTAAGACCGTGATGGTTCTCTGGGAGGAGAATGCCACACTAAGAAGTTTGGACTTGATTCTGCAGTCAGGTTTTTGGGGGCAGAAGTGATGCCACCCAGACTAGACTTTAGGACTAGACTTCCGGTAATGCTGACCGGATGGAACAAACCACAATCCTCTACATCCTAAAATTCAAAATGTCTGACAGCCGGTGAAAAAATTATTAGACATAAGAAGGAGGAGGAAAATGTGACCCAGAACCAGGAGAAAAATCAGTCAATAGAAACAGATCTAGAAAGGGCTGTGATGATGGAATTAGAGACAAAAGGACTTTTTAAAAGCTGATTTAAATATGGTATATATGCTAAAGGATGTAAAGGAAAACACAAACGAGGAGGAGAGAAATGAAAGATACAAATATTCTGCTGGTACCGAGGAAGCTAGGGAAGCCACGAATTCTTTAATTGATTGATTAGATTAGAAGACAACCTAATCCTGTTATATTACTGCATTGCTATACATAGGAATTAGTGGTTATGATTCAGAAGAATTTGTACATTGAGCCCTTTATGTAGCTGAGGAAAGCACAAAGTCATTCTACTTTAAAACCTATCTAAAAAAACATGTTATTGCTAAGTATTACTAAACTCCGACGTTCTACATTCTTCCTGTGTTACAACACCATTCAAAAGAACGTAACCTGTACTGTGTACCCACAACCAACTGACTTAGAGTAGTTTTATAACATTTCAGGCATCCTCAACCATACTACGTACCTTCTATTCTGGGTCATTTTACATACTGGTTGCCTATGATTCTTTGGTGCAACAAATTTCCAATGACTAATGCTTCATAATCCACACTTTATCTCTTAAGATGGGTGTTTATATCACCAAGAGCTTGGAAAATGGATCAATTCGAAATAAAACGCTTTGCTAACAACTTTCATGGTTCACTGGCAGAGAAAAGAAGGCTTATTAGCTTGGCACTCTAGATATGGCCTTGGCCATATGGTAAAAAACATACCAGATTTTTAAAAAGTCAATCAAACCATTCTGGTCTGGCTATTAGAATAAACAGCATGGTCCATAAAACCGGTTGTGTTATTTAAATCCGTCTGTTATTCTCCCAAAAGACTAGAAGAGCATTACTATCAGAGGCTGGACCTGTAGTTCTCTTTTACCCTCAATAGTTGCTAACACAGATCATGATGGATGGTTATAAAGAATGTATTTTCTAAATATAAAAATCAGGACACAGCTGACATATGGTCCAACAATGGGACAAAAAAATTTAAATACAGTGGAGTTTAACGAGGCTTACAGAGGTTAAATAACTTGCCAAACATCCAAGTAAGTGGCAGAGCCAAGATCTAAATCTAAAACCACATCAGCGGACAATGTCACCTGCTGTGCTTCCTCAGACCTGCATTCACGTGCAGGAACAAAGGCTGTAAAGCAGGAGAGGCAGGTTGAGAAGATCACGGAGGTAAAGGAGAAGCCTAGAAAAGAGACATCGTCCACCCTACCTCAAAACTCCCCTCCAGAATCGTGAAGAGTCACATGCAAAGAATAGAATTATTGAAATCTACATACTCACCCAAAGAAAGTCATGTTAACTCCAACATATTCAACGTATTAAAGTTATTTATTTTATCGAAAGGGTTTTCAACAAACATTCCACAGTTAAGCAAGATGTAAAGAGCAGCTCTGGGCAAACAAGGACTTTTAATTTTTAATGGTTGCTAATATCTCCTAACACAGAAGCGTTATTTTCATTCTCCATTAGTAGATATTTATATGTTTATTGGTGGCTTATTAATTTTTTCAGATATTTCTGTAATAGAAATCTGGGACCTGAGGAAAGTCAGCACTATGTTTTCTGGGAAATATTAAAAAAGGTAAAAAAAGGTTCCCATCCAATGAAAATATTTATAATTTTCAACACATATACATTTATCAAATTTTGAAGCACACAAATTTTTATTTCTTAACATGAAGCAATTTTTGCTCAGCCTCAAAACTGGTACAGCTGGTGAAAGTTAATAATATATAATGTATACAAATTGTTTAACATGCCTATAGGCGACAGACATAGAGTATTCCATAATTAATCTGGAAAAATGAGAGTACCTATCTATTCATGTATTTATATATTTTTCCATTGCTAGCAATAGCTTGTCAGAATCTCAGTCTGTGCTGGGGATTCTTCCATGTTTTAGATTAGTGACTTCCAAAAAACCTAGGATTTTCTATGCATTAAAGGAGAGGTGCTTGTTATTTGGGGTTTTAAGAGGTTCCAATCAGACCCCATGCCCCGCACGGGCTGTCTCTAGCTGACATCCGTCACATAGTCAGTGGATAATTTCACAAGAGGAATGGCTCTCTTCCGCGCATGCGCCAGATTAATGCGCGGGCCCATCTCTCGGTCTCGCTGTGTCCAAGCAGCGCCTCCCAGGCGGCAGCCCGGAAGCCGGGGACAGTACCACTACCTAAGGACACACAGGTACACAGCGCATCGGAGGTCAAGTGCAGGTCTGCATCTAAAGCAACCAGAGAACTGTTTTGAAAACAAGGTATAGGACAGATAGCGGTCTCATCTGCTGAGTTGGCCACACACACGATGCTTTGTTCTTTCAGATTGATGGCATAGTCTAAGAAGGCGCCTGAACTATTTACTTCCCGACTTCTGCATATGGGAAATCAGTCCTTACTCTCGGAACTTAGGAAACAGAAAATTTGCACGTTATTATCAAATATTCAAATGATGAAAGAAAAATGCCTAAACACACACACACACACAGCTTTGCACAGCCTAGAACCCTTAGCTTTAAGTACAGTTTCAAAAAAAGGGTGGATCAATTCGCAGCCCCATGAATGTTGGAAACATCTTAACAGTGTCTCGGAGATGAAAGAGTATCATACAGAATGAGAAAACGAGGGAAAGTTAAATTATGTCTGCAGTCATAACGAATCAAAGCCCAGAAGGAGGTCTGCAAATCAGCAGGTTCTAATGAAATATTAAGGTAAGTGATTATTGATGAAAAATGAATAAGCCTTTTTGATTTCGGCAACCTTTAAATCACACCTAGCTAATTAAAACAACTCAAAAGCATTCATTGACTCCTTGATGGGCATTTAGCTATCCTTGGGTATAGTCAGACTTCATTTTGTGAGGTATGTGTGTAGCTGATGCCAGGTACATGGACGAGTGTGCCTGAAAAAGACATATCATAAAAAAAAAAAAAATCTAGCTCCTTTTCATATTTGATTTATCGTTTCCAAGCTGGAAATAAAAAAAACCACAAGGGACATTTCCTGTGTACCATAAATAAAACATCTATAATGCTCTACTACATACTTATTAATATTGAACCCTATTTTAATTAATTATCATATAATGAACACAAGGCATTTATAATACCAATATTATGTAATTACATGGTAGTTTTTATTTAAGTATATCACAGAGCTATTGAAAACGGCTTTATTATTCCAGCCCACACCTTCAGAAGGAAGAGGCACAAACAGTATCTCCAAAGGTGGGCATCGCCCACATGTCACATCACAAGTCATGGGAGGATCTGACTGCAGCCCCAAGCCTGCACCATCTTCATTCATGGCCGCAAATATCATAACTCTTGTCACCTTAGTCTCCTGTTTTGGAAATAAATGAATCTGTGCCTATTCAAGCTTAAATACTATACCAAATTTCTGCAGGTTAAGTGGCTTCCTAATTACAGAAATCAATCAAATGTCCTCAGCCAGGCACCCTTTAGCATCAGTATAGAACAGTGGTCCCCAACCTTTTTGGCACCAGGGACCGGTTTCGTGGAAGACAGCTTTTCCCTGGACGGGGTGGGGGAGGGGTGGTTCGGGCGTTGATGCGAGCGATGCGGCGCGGGCAGGTGAAGCTTCCCTCGCTCACCCACTGCTCACCTCCTGCTGTGAGGCCCGGGTTCCCAACAGGCCCCGCTGGGGACCCCTGGTATAGAACGTTAAAAAGCTGCAGGCATCAACTGTAGCGTCCAAATTAAAAGCTGAGAAACCTAAAAGTTTTACACACAAAAGATGCTTTTAAAAATACAGAATCATCCAATATCATACCTGTGCAAAAACAATTTATGCAGCAAACTTTTAGTTTCTAAATGTCCCGTGAACTCAAGAATACAGATGCTGCTGCCGATGGTGGTAGGGGTGGCAGCACAATGATAACAGCAACTAATACTTCCTGGGCTCCTCCTACGTGCCAGGCAGTATTCAAAGTGCCTTACATGGACTCATTCATTTAATCCTCACACAAACCCGATGAGGTAAGGACCGCTATCCCCATTTTACACATGCAAGAAAGTGAGGCACAGAAGGTTCTGCCAGAGCTGGGAGGTGAGCTCAGGCTGGCCCCAGACCTGTGTCAACCACACCTCTATCCTACCCGCTCTTAGCAGATCACATTGTATGGTCTCGACTCTCTCTCTTTCTCTCAAAATTACATAAGCTCTCGGAAACCTGTAAGCATCATGGATTTCGCATAAGCAAAAGAGATTTTAACAATTAAAACGGTTAACTACATTTTGCTGATAGAAATTCCACATTTGTTTCTAAAGCAGGCCCTCTCTGAAATCCCAAACACACGCTTCCGGTTTTCCTGACATACCCTACACCCCGACAACTGCCTTTTCTGTGCTGCTGCGGAGTTTGGTTTCTTTGTTCATGCCCTGATTTAACATATTTGAATGCCTATGTACCAGGCCTTGGAATACAGCCATGAACAAAATAGACCCAAACTCCTACATTAAAATGGAACTCCATTCTAGTTGCTAGAGATGAATGACAAACACAGTTTTTCAAGTGTGAATATGCCATATCATCATGTCATAGGCACTAGCCAGAAAAATAAAGCAGGGAAGGTGGTGAGGGAGGTCAGGGGAGGACGGGGGGAGATTAGTGATTTTAAATTATTTGTGTGTCCCCATAGCAGCTAAAGCCCCTCCCCCACTGCTGCGGGGACAGAGCCTGGGTCCCTCAGAGGAGTGGGCTCTCGGCATAGAAGTGACCATGAGAGCATTCCAGGTGGTAGCACCTGGGACTCACTCCCTCCTCAGGCCTGAGGCTCCAGCGATGCTCCAGAATTCGCTTGGAATGACAACCGAATCGTTGTCACCTGGCCTACCTTCCCCTCCCTGACTAACCGTCTTCCTAGTGGCCCCCTTCCCACTGTCGGCAGTGATGGCCCAGGAGAAAACTCATGGTGCTGGCCAAGTGCCAGCATGGGGCACAGCCCAGAGAGCACTCCAGCAGGACACCAGTCCACGGGAAAGGGTGAAGCCTGTCCCCACTGAGATGTCCCCACAGAGATGGGGGGATGGCAGGGACCTGCTTGTATCTTCCTCAGTCCTGGGTTCTTCCAAGACAGCAGAGTTTATCACCAGTGCCTACGGGAAGCATCATCGTTACTTTCACCCTGTTTTCTCATCTCTCCAGGAACACAGCCTCTTCCACCCCTGCGTACACACATGTGGGTGGAACTGGCACAGTCATTTGACTTTTAAGCATTTTTAAGAATGGCCTAGGTGTGAAAGTGGAGAAGTGATGGTCTCACGCAATTGCTGTAAAGGAAGTCCCAGTGAACCACCAGGGCATCACCACCCTTCCAAATCAACCAACCCACTGCTTCAGTTATCAGCGGATGGGATTGTTGGAGGCTGTCAATTCCTCAGTCAGCAAGGACAACCCTACACCTACATCCAGGTGGCCTTGATCTAGTACAAAGGCTGGAAATTTTGTAGTAAAACCAAGACAATTCAAAGATGCGCTGATTTTTCCAAGAAACCAGGGTAGTATGTTTTGGGTTCATTCATTACAAAGAGGGATGAATGGGATTCTCCCAGGGGCAAATAAAATTCCTTAGAAATCACATTAGAAGGAAAACGTTGACTAGATGATGACTCCACGAGATCTGTCCATCTTCCTGAACCGTTTTCGCGAGGCAGATTGTGTCTAGAAGATGCTCAACAGATACTGTACCCCCGGTGCTCCAGCAAAGCCTGCAGAAGCAGCAATATTGCGAATCCCGTGGCATTCAGAGTCACAAATGGCCAAAACAAGAATTTCAGATTCCTCCAATGCTACATTGAAGACATCACTATTCTCACGAGCCTGCTTTGGAACTGATCCGTGAGGTCGACATCACTCACAGTACCGGAGCCGCCCACACAGAAACCACCCGGTTCCTGCCCAGTAAGGTCTGCAGCATCTCTTCCCATGTCGGCTCCGTCTTGTTATCCTGCAGCCCTCAGTGTCCCACATGCAGGAGGGTTCAAGACACCAGGAGCCCTAGGGGCTGGGCGAGCCTTCCTTGCTGATACCCCATACCACTTTTCAAAGCATAGACCACTCAGAGAAAAGCTACAACAGTTCTGCCACTGGCTCTTAAGGGCAGGAGGGAATCAAGGAATTTATACAGTAAAGTGTTGACCATATTTAATATTTGCCAGGAGCATATAAATCCAGCAGGTAAACCAACTAGGCTGCACCATCAGTCAAATCTCTATAAATACACATATAATTATATTACTCACATTATCTATTATATACACGTTATAGTGCTGACCCATTTAGGATGGAGCGCAAGCACAACACCTCTTAGAAGCCCCTCCTTCCCTGACCTGAGCCAATCTCCTTAGCAGCCTATTGAATTCTTATCACTCTGGGTACACTATGTTTCGTGGTCTGTCACGTGACACCAAGTAAGAGGAAGTGGGAGGTGAATTTCTTATTCAATTCTGTATCCCAGACACCTCCCACATCCCTGTACACTGCAGCTGCCAAATAATTGTTGGGGAGGGGAATGGACAGCCATGGGGGCTGGAAGAAGAACAGGTACAAGAATCTGGGGCTTGTTCAAAGAGCCCTTAAAGATTTAGCCCTTGAAGATTTCACAAAGCTTAAGCATCCAGATGAAAGGAAAGAAGGAAATGGAAGAAAAAGAGAATAATTCGAAATAAGTATTTATCCTCAGCTTTAGTTTCTGTCACAAAGCAGGTGATTTTTTCAGTCATGCTAATGCAGCTTGCAAAACCAAAACCGAAACTGGAACTCTCCTGCATCGGGATTAGAATTATACAGAATCGAAGTCATTTCTAGGTCCTCCTTTCCTCCACAGGCCACATGCGACTGTGAAATTTAGAGAAAACCCTCATTCCTTAAGACACGGAGGGCCACCTGCCAGAATTTACCATCCTCGTCCGAATCCACAATGGCTGGGAGTTCTGTGGTACTCCCTGGCGTCTGTGACTTGTTCCACAGACACCCCACGGCCCCCAGTAAGCCCCAGTTCCTTTGCATCCTGTCCATCTCTGCTCCCAGTGTTCTTCAGAATTCTAAGCGCCATCTCAATTTAAAGCAAACTTGGAGTGAACATTTTACTTTACCACTTCTCTGCCTACACGCCTGACGCTGGTCCAATTGATTATACAACCTTCAAAAGACAAAGCAACTATTGCTTTTCAAACTTCATACCTGGCATTGAATGACCCATTAAGTATCAAAGCAGAGACCAGAGAAGAGAAGCAAGAGAAGCAAAAGATATCTGGTATTTGGTGGTCATGCAGATTATCTGGAGAGACTTGTCATGATAATCGGTAAGTTCTAGTATGCCAAACGTTTTCCTTAAAGTCACAATTTCCTTCATGGAAGACAACGCTATACTTTTATTTTTTAAATATATTTTCACAGTTCCAGAATTATATGAAGTCTGCATGAAAGTATAGCAGGATTTTTCTTAGACAGGTAATTTGTAATTATTTTAGACACCACCATTTACAACTTTTGAAAATCTACGAAGAAATTTGTCTTTCCCCTAGTAAATTTTTTTTAATACACATTTATAGTAGAAATGGGATTTTAGGAGGATTTCTTTGAAGGGAATTTAGGATAATCCTTTTCTATTCCAGTGGTGTTGAGATCAAAAAATGTGTCTCATCTAAACAAAATTTAAGCAAATTGGATATATACCTAAATGAGAATGAAAACAATTGTTTTTTTTCTTTTTCTTTTTGGCTTAAACAGCACACGTTTATTTCTCACAATTCTAGAGGCTGGAAGTCCAAGATCAAGGTACCAGCAGATCCAGTGTCTGGTGAAGGCCTTCTTCCTGGTTGACAGATGGCTGCCCTCCTGTATCCTCACATAGCTAACAGCAGAGAGGGGAAGCAAGCTCTCTTGTCTCATCCTATAAGAGCATGAATCCCATTCATGAAGGTTTAATCCTCATGACCTCATTACCTCCCAAAGGTCCCACCTACTGATACCATCACATTGTTGGTTAGGATATCAACATATGAATTTAGGGGGACACATTCCATTCATAACAGCCCCTATAGTAAAAACAATTTATAATGTTTAAAGACTAAAGGTTTGCTCACTGGAGCACTGGTAGCCCTTCATCTGAGTTGCTGGGTGCTCTTTAAAATTCAAAGTATGGTATCTTTGAACAGAGCCTTTAATTCAGGCTTTATGCTATTTCCTCTATTCAGATTGACATTACCGATCCGTTCCAAGTAAGCACGTTTTAGTTTGGATTCATGCACACCCAGGACATCCTCCAGACTCCTGAAGACGTTATGTTCTTCATTTCATTTGGAGAATCTGAGCTGTGATATGAGCCAGGATCACTGGCCTGTTATTCCTTGGTTTGCTCCAGGCTCAGTCAGGCTCTATCCACGGAAGGTTAACATCTCCGGAGCCTGGGCCAGGCAGGCCTCTCTGGGAGATAACCAAGAATTTCCCTCAAAACATGGGCAATAAAGATGTGCAAATCCAGGCTAAGGCTAGTTTCTTGCCCGATAACATCTGCTTAACTTTTTAAATTATACTAAACTTAATTGTAAAAAAGCTAAGCTGAAAGAGCCACCTGCCCTGCCAAAAGGAACCACCTTGGAGATGCTTACCCGGGCCCAAGGCATTTTGTTTCAAGGACAAATATTTTCAAAACTCTGTATCCCTAAGGATTCAACGATATAATCCCTGTATAGTTTATTGACTAGAAATAATAATGAAAGGTATAAAGTGATACAGAAAATATAGTTTTAAAAATATTTGTTTTGGGGAATTCCCTGGTGGCCAAATGGTTAGGACTCTGTGCTTCCAATGCAGGGGGCATGGGTTCAATCGCTGGTCAGGAAACTAAGATCCTGCAAGCCGTGTGACACAGCCAAAAAAAAAAAAAAAGTTGTTTTACAGAAATGTGTATTTATAATAATATTTATTCATTCTCTTTATTGAGTCCCTTTTATGCAATTTTAAATGCATATTAAATAATTACTACAGATCCACAGAATACATGAATTATCTAATCATTTTCTGTTCTGTGACAATACAGAAGTTTTGGAACTTTCACATTTCTATCTAAACATCTATTTTAGTGGAAGAATCTAAGGACTTCCTTGATTGGAAAAGACAACAAACATCATTTTTAATCAATTACTGCTTACACAAAGTTACACAAAGTCAACCAATGGGGCACTAAAGGAAGGAGAGGAATGAAACGGCAAATAAAGAATAATCAAACAGTTATCCACACTGAGGGCGGGGGTGCCCAAGGAAAAGCTCTAGAACATCTGGGAAGTTAATTTAAAAATGGATTTTGGATTCAGATCTTGATAAGTCTCCCAAGAAGTTGAAAATGCATCTCACAACAGGGCTCCACATAAATCCACATAAATGAATTTATATTGAGTTGATTGATATTCTATCCTGGTGCAAGAGCAAGAAGGAAAAAAGCACCAACCTAAGACCACTAAATACCAATAAGATTGGCACTTGAATCCACAGGTTTGGACTGTCTAAAGGACAGAAGAACCAAGCAGTTGGTCAAAATAAAAAGATGAGTTACTGTGCTGAGCTGCATGTAAAGCAGGATCTTAGCGCTTCTGTTTGAAGCCTAAAATCAAATGAAATACCAAGCAGCTAAAGGGAATTTCCACCAGTGTGGCCAGCTCATCATCAAAGACCCAAAATTCAGTGCCTTGCAGAGGGGAAGACATTAAAACAAAACAAACACGCTCTGCTGGAGGACGATTTGCCTGATAGGTACCAAGGTCTAAAATAGTTTCTGCTTATCCTGATACTTCTGCAGAATATTTAAACTTTCTCTAAGGCTAAAATAAATATATAAATAAACAACCCCCATTATGCATTACTTCTCCAAATAAATTGTGGTTTCAGGCAATGTTAATCAACAAAAAGAATTAAAAAAGAAGTCTTTAAAATTAGCTATGACCTTATTTATGGCTTCATTACTTTCGAGATTTCAGTTGTTGGGTTGTTTATGTCACCTCAGCCTTTAATTTAATTGCTGCATCTCTAACTATATTAGAATAGCTTAATGAATGGTGATGGCTTGTTTTAACTCACCAAAATTTAACATTTGCAGAACATATAACACCAAAGAGCCACTTAATTCATCCATGTATTAGATGAAGTTGGATTTATACTTTGAGACTGATCCTCTATTTGGAAAGTATGATGTGAGCCAATATGACACAGCCTGACATGATTAGGGATGAGGCTGAAACAGGAGGTCTTAGGGCCCATAAACCTCATGCTGAGGGCTTGGACTGTATCTTGGAGATGATAAACAGCCACAGAATAATTTTAAGCAAGAAAACGAGATATCAGATTTTTATTTGAGATAGAAAACTCCAGGTATGGGGTGAAGTAGGGATTTGAGAATAACAAGACTGGAGGCTGGGGGAAGAGTTACAAGACTACTGCCAGCTTCCATGTGTAGCGGAACAGAAGGAGAGAAAGGGTTTGGAATTATTTGGGATGTAAAATTGGTAGGCCTTTGTCATTGACTGATGTCTGGGGAGGGAGGCTGGCTGCAGAAGAAAGGCTTGGTCAAGAGTAAATATGTGGGTGGTGACAGCATTCACTGAGATGAGGCTGATGATACTAGAGGAGATCTGCACTGAGAAACAATGAATTTCGTTTTGGATGGGTTGGGTTCAGGTGCCTGGGAGGCACAGGAAGCATGTGCTGGTAGCTAGCTCCGAGAACCTGGGGCTTACAGAGAGGGCTGGGCTAGTGCAGACTGTGCATCACCAGTGCCTCACAGCAATTAAAACCAAAAGGAGAGATTAGGAACCAAGATGGCGGAGTAGAAGGACGTGCTCTCACTCCCTCTTGTGAGAACACCAGAACCACAACTAGCTGCGGGACAGTCATCGACAGGAAGACACTGGAACTCACCAAAAAAGACACCCCACATCCAAAGACAAAGGAGAAGCCACAATGAGACTGTAGGAGGGGTGCAATCACAGTAAAATCAAATCCCATAACTGCTGGGTGGGTGACTCACAGACTGGAGAACACTTATACCACAGAAGTCCACCCACTGGAGTGAAGGTTCTGAACCGCATGTCAGGTTCCCAACCTGGGGGTCCGGCAACGGGAGGAGGAATTCCTAGAGAATCAGACTTTGAAGGCTAGCAGGATTTGATTGCAGGACTTCGACAGGACTGGGGGAAACAGAGACTCCACACTTGGAGGGCACACACAAAGCAATGTGTGCATCGGGACCCAGGGGAAGGAGCAGTGACCCCAGGGGAGACTGAACCAGACCTACCTGCTAGTGTAGGAGGGTCTCCTGCAGAGGCGGGCGGTGGCTGTGGCTCACCATGGGGACAAGGACACTGGCAGGAGAAGTTCTGGGAAGTACTCCTTGGCGTGAGCCCTCCCAGAGTCCACCATTAGCCCCATCAAAGAGCCCAGGTAGGCTCCAGTGTTGGGTTCCCTCAGGCCAAACAACCAACAGGGAGGGAACCCAGCCCCACCCATCAGTAGTCAAGCGGATTAAAGTTTTACTGAGCTCTGCCCACCAGAGCAACAGTCAGCTCTACCCACCACCAGTCCCTCCCATCAGGAAACTTGCATAAGCCTCTTAGATAGCCTCATCCACCAGAGGGCAGAGAGCAGAAGCAAGAAGAACTACAGTCCTGCAGCCTGTGGAACAAAAACCACATTCACAGAAAGACAAGATGAAAAGGCAGAGGGCTATGTACCAGATGAAGGAACAAGATAAAACCCCAGAAAAACAAGTAAATGAAGTGGAGATAGGCAACATTCCAGAAAAAGAATTCAGAATAATGATAGTGAAGATGATCCAGGACCTCGGAAAAAGAATGGAGGCAAAGATCGAGAAGATGCAAGAAATGTTCAACAAAGACCTAGAAGAATGAAAGAACAAACAAACAGAGATGAACAATACAATAACTGAAATGTAAAATACACTAGAAGGAGTCAATAGCAGAATAACTGAGGCAGAAGAACAGACAAGTGACCTGGAAGACAGAACGGTGGAATTCACTGCTGTGGAACAGAATAAAGAAAAAAGAATGAAATGAAAAATGAAAAGAAATGAAGACAGCTTAAGAGACCTCTGGGACAACATTAAACACAACAACACTCGCATTATAGGGGTCCCAGAAGGAGACGAGAGAGAGAAAGGACCAGACAAAATATTTGAAGAGATTATAGTCGAAAACTTCCCTAACATGGGAAAGCAAATAGCCACCCAAGTCCAGGAAGCAGAGTGAGTCACATACAGGATAAACCCAAGGAGAAACACACAGAGACACATAGTAATCAAACTGGCAAAAATTAAAGACAAAGAAAAATTATTGAAAGCAGCAAGGAAAAAATGACAACATACAAGGGAACTCCCATAAGGTTAACAGCTGATTTCTCAGCAGAAACTCTACAAGCCAGAAGGGAGTGGCATGATATACTTAAAGTGATGAAAGGGAAGAACCTACAACCAAGATTACTCTATCTGGCAAGGATCTCATTCAGATTCGATGGAGAAATCAAAAGTTTTACAGACAAGCAAAAGCCAAGAGAATTCAGCACCACCAAACCAGCTCTACAACAAATGCTAAAGGAACTTCTCTGAGTGGGAAACACTAGAGAAGAAAAGGACCTACAAAAACAAACCCAAAACAATTAAGAAAATGGTCACAGGAACATACATATAGATAATTACCTTAAACGTGAATGGATTAAATGCTCCAACCAAAAGACACAGGCTTGCTGAATGGATACAAAAACAAGACCCATCTATATGCTGTCTACAAGAGACCCACTTCAGACCTAGGGACACATACAGACTGAAAGTGAGGGGATGGAAAAAGATATTCCATGCAAGTGGAAATCAAAAGAAAGCTGGAGTAGCAATACTCATATCAGATAAAATAGACTTTAAAATAAAGAATGTTACAAGAGACAAGGAAGGACACTACATAATGATCAAGGGATCAATCAAAGAAGTAGCTATAACAATTATAAATCTATATGCACCCAACATAGGAGCACCTAAATACATAAGGCAACTGCTAACAGCTCTAAAAGAGGAAATCGACAGTTACACAATAATACTGGGGGACTTTAACACCTCACTTACACCAATGGACAGATCATCCAAAATGAAAATAAATAAGGAAACAGAAGCTTTAAATGACACAATAGACTAGACAGATTTAATTGATATTTATAGGACATTCCATCCAAAAACAGCAGATTACACTTTCTTCTCAAGTGCGCATGGAACATTCTCCAGGATAGATCACATCTTGGGTCACAAATCAAGCCACAGTTAATTTAAGAAAATTGAAATCATATCAAGCATCTTTTCTGACCACAACGTTATCAGATTAGAAATGAATTACAAGGAAAAAAACGTAAAAAACACAAACACATGGAGGCTAAACACTACATTACTGAATAACCAAGAGATCACTGAAGAAATCAAAGAGGAAATCAAAAAATATCTAGAGACAAATAACAATGAAAACACAACAATCCGAAACCTATGGGATGCAGCAAAATCAGTTCTAAGAGGGAAGTTTATAGCAATACAATCCTACCTCAAGAAACAAGAAAAATCTCAAAGAAACAATCTAACCTTACACTTAAAGGAACTAGAGAAAGAAGAACAAACAAAACCCAAAGTTAGCAGAAGGAAAGAAATCATCAAGATCAGAGCAGAAACAAATTAAATAGAATCAAAGAAAACAACAGCAAAGATAAATAAAACTAAAAGCTGGTTCTTTGAGAAGATAAACTAAATTGATAAACCATTAGCCAGACTCATCAAGAAAAAGAGGGAAAAAAAAAAAAGAAAAAGAGGGAGAGGATTCAAATCAATAAAATTGGAAATGAAAAAGAAGTTACAACAGACACCGCAGAAATACAAAGCATCCTAAGAGACTACTACAAGCAACTCTATGCCAATAAAATGGACAACCTGAAAGAAATGGACAACTTCTTAGAAAGGTATAACCTTCCAAGACTGAACCAGGAAGAAACAGATAATATGAGCAGACCAATCACAAGTAATGAAATTGAAACTGTGATTAAACATCTTCCAACAAACAAAAGTCCAGGACCAGATGGCTTCACAGGTGAATTCTATCAAAAATTTAGAGAAGAGCTAACATCCATCCTTCTCAAGCTCTTCCAAAAAATTGCAGAGGAAGGAACACTCCCAAACTCATTCTATGAGGCCACCATCACCCTGACACCAAAACCAGAAAAAGACAGTACAAAAAGAGAAAATTACAGACCAGTATCACTGATGAATATAGATGTAAAAATCGTCAACAAAATACTAGCAAACAGAATCCAACAACACATTAAAAGGATCATACACCATGATCAAGTGGGATTTATCCCAGGGATGCAAGGATTCTTCAGTATATGTAAATCAATCAATGGGATAAACCAGAGTAACAAACTGAAGAATAAAAACCATATGATCATCTCAATAGATGCAGAAAAAGCTTTTGACAAAATTCAACACCCATTTATGATAAAAATTCTCCAGAAAGTGGGCATAGAGGGAACCTACCTCAACATAATAAAGGTCATACACGACAAACCCACAGCAAACATCATTCTCAATGGTGAAAAACTGAAAGCATTTCCTCTAAGATCAGGAAAAAGACAAGGATGTCCACTTTCACCACTATTACTCAACATAGTTTTGGAAGTCCTAGCCACGGCAATCAGAGAAGAAAAAGAAATAAAAGGAATACAAATTGGAAAAGAAGAAGTAAAACTGTCACTGTTTGCAGATGACAGGATACTATACATAAAGAATCCTAAAGATGCCACCATAAGACTACTAGAGCTAATCAATGAATTTGGTAAAGTTGCAGGATACAAAATTAATGCACAGAAATCTCTTGCATTCCTATACACTAATGATGAAAAATCTGAAAGAGAAATTAAGGAAACACTCCCATTTACCATTGCAACAAAAAGAATAAAATACCTAGGAATAAACCTTTTGTCTAGGGAGACAAAAGACCTGTATGCAGAAAACTATAAGACACTGATGAAAGAAATTAAAGATGCTAGCAACAGATGGAGAGATATACCATGTTCTTGGATTGGAAGAATCAATATAGTGAAAATGACTATACTACCCAAGGCAATCTACAGATTCAATGCAATCCCTATGAAATTACCAATGGCATTTTTTACGGAACTAGAACAAAAAATCTTAAAATTTGTATGGAGACACAAAAGACCCCGAATAGCCAAAGCGGTCTTGAGGGAAAAAAACGGAGCTGGAGGAAACAGACTCCCTGACTTCAGACTATACTACAAAGCTACAGTAATCAAGACAATATGGTACTGGCAGAAAAACAGAAACATAGATCAATGGAACAAGATAGAAAGCCCAGAGGTAAACCCACGCACCTATGGTCAACTAATCTATGACAGTGGAGGCAAGGATATACAATGGAGAAAAGACAGTCTCTTCAAAAAGTGGTGCTGGGAAAACTGGACAGCTACATGGAAAAGAATGAAATTAGAACACTCCCTAACACCATACACAAAAATAAACTCAAAATGGATTCGAGACCTAAATGTAAGACCGGACACTATAAGACTCTTAGAGGAAAACATAGGAAGAACACTCTTTGACATAAATCACAGCAAGATCTTTTTTGATCCACCTCCTAGAGTAATGGAAATAAAAACAAAAATAAACAAATGGGACCTAATGAAAGTTCAAATCTTTTGCACAACAAAGGAAACCATAAACAAGACGAAAAGACAACCCTCAGAATGGGAGAAAATATTTGCAAACGAATCAATGGGCAAAGGATTAATCTCCAAAATATATAAACAGCTCATGCAGCTCAATATTAAAAAAACAAACAACCCAATCCAAAAATGAGCAGAAGACCTAAATAGACATTTCTCCAAAGAAGACATACAGATGGCCAAGAAGCACATGAAAAGCTGCTCAACATCACTAATTATTAGAGAAATGCAAATCAAAACTGCAATGAGGTATCACCTCACACCAGTTAGAATGGGCATCATCAGAAAATCTACAAACAATAAATGCTGGAGAGGGTGTGGAGAAAAGGGAACCCTCTTGCACTGTTGGTGGGAATGTAAATTGATACAGCCACTATGGAGAAGAGTATGGAGGTTCCTTAAAAAACTAAAAATAGAATTACCATATGATCCAGCAATCCCACTACTGGGCATATACCCAGAGAAAACCACAATTCAAAAAGACACATGCACCCCAATATTCATTGCAGCACTATTTACAATAGCCAGGTCATGGAAGCAACGTAAATGCTCATCAACAGACAAATGGATAAAGAAGATGTGGTACATATATACAATGGAATATTACTCAGCCATAAAAAGGAATGAAATTGGGTCATTTGTAGAGACATGGCTGGATCTAGAGACTGTCATACAGAGTGAAGTAAGTCAGAAAGAGAAAAACAAATATATTTACGCATATATGTGGAACCTAGAAAAATGGTATAGGGTTTGCAGGGCAGAAATAGAGACACAGATGTAGAGAACAAACGTATGGACACCAAGGGGGGGAAGCGGCAGGGGTTGGGGGTGGTGGTGTGATGAATTGGGCGATTGGGATTTACATGTATACACTGATGTGTATAAAACTGATGACTAATAAGGACCTGCTGTATAAAAAAAATAAATAAAATTCAAAAATTAAAAAAAAAAAGAAAATGGCCTTCCACCATTAATTTTATAATTTCTTCTTCTTTCCAAATTTTGGTTAAATTTTTAAAAAATCAATAATATGGAAATAGGATGAGTTATTCATTACAAGTACTGACATTAATATTGTTTTTCTAAGAGCTGAAATTGTCTTCTTTTATTAAAGGTGTTAATTCAAAAAAAAAACCCAAAAGGAACGTGTAGAGAATAGCAGTGGTCCATAGCTATTCCCTTAGGGGATCCAAAGTTAGGGGACAAATAGAAGAGACTCTCTAAAGAGACAGTGAAGGAATAGTCAGAAAGGAAGGAGGAAGCAAGAGAGAGCAGTATTGTACATAGAAACTAAGAGAACAGAGCTTCACGGAGGCCAGAGTGACCCAGAGGGAAAGAACAGAAGTGTTCACTAAACCAGGAGTCCAGGAGGCCACTGGGAAACTAACACAGCATGGTTGCTGGAACCAATGCCCACAAACCTACTGCCTTAAGATAACTACAGTTTATCATATTTGGGTGCTAGAGGTCAGAAGTCTGAAATTGGTTTCACTGGGCTTAAACCAAGGTGCTAGCAGGGCTGGTTCCCTCTGGAGGCTCTAGAGGAGAATCTGCCTTCTGGCTTTAACCACCTTCTAGAATCCACCGCCCTCCTGGGCTCAAGGCTCCCTCCTGTCTTCACAGCAGCAGCCTGCATCTTTTTTTTTTTTTTTTGCACATTTAAAAAATTTATTGTGGTAAGAACACTTAACATGAGATCTTCCTTCTCAACAAATTTTCAATTTACATTTCAACAAGCATTCAATATAGTGTTTTGATCTATGGGCACAATGTTGTATAGCAGATCTCAGGAAGCTTTTCATCTTGCATAACTGAAATTTCATACCCATATATTAGCAATCCCCCATTTCCCTCTCCCGCAGCCCTGGCAACTATGATTCTATTCTTTGCTTCTTTAAGTTTGACTATTTTAGATACCTCATATAAATTTGAGTTATGCAGTATTTTTTCTTCTGTGATTGACTTATTTCATTTAGCGTAACGTCCTCAAGGCTCATTTTTGTTGTTGCCTATTGCAGGATTTCCTTTTTTAACCTACATCTTCAAGTCTCTCTCCAACCTTGACTCTCCCACCTCCTTCAATTATGATCCACTGGGCCCATCTGGAGAATCCAGGGAAACGTCCCCATTTTAAGATCTTTAACGTAATCAGATCTGCAGCGTCCTTTTTCCTGCATGAAGTAACATATTTACAGGTTCCAGAGACTAGGGCAGGGGCATCTTTGGGGGACCATTATTATGCCTACCATGTGGAGTGAACAAGATGTAGGAAAGAAGAAACAGCAGTCTCTATCAATCCTAGATTAATCTTTCAAGAAGTCTGGATTAGAAGTGAAGAGGAAAAATAGGGCAGAGAATAGCCAGAGGTTAAAAAACAATTTTTTTTTTTTTTTAAACAGCATGATCAGGACATCATGTTCACCAGCTACGCAGAAGTGACAGCAGAGACACACAGGCTAAGAAGGGACCAGGAGGGAAGCCTGAGGAGCAGGCCCCTTGCAGGG
Source organism: Balaenoptera borealis (assembly GCF_965194805.1). NCBI lineage: Eukaryota > Metazoa > Chordata > Mammalia > Artiodactyla > Balaenopteridae > Balaenoptera > Balaenoptera borealis. The sequence goes on along the minus strand of NC_138866.1, from coordinate 167,300,206 downwards.
GTGGGGCTGGGATCCAGAAGGGTGCTCCCAGGCCCGGCCAAGAGGAAGGAAAACCCATCCTCAGCAAGCAGGGAGAGAGAGATGGTCCAGGCACAGACAGAGGAGGTAGATGGAGCTGGCCAAGGTCAGAGACGGGTAGCGGGGACACTTAGATGGGGCCAGGGTGGAGCTCATTCATCAGCAAAACATGTGCAAAACACATGTTACAATGAGACGGATTCCATTTGAAAATCACTTTCTCACATCTCAAGAAAAGCCGAGATTAAAAAAAAAATAACTAAGTAAATGTAAGTAAATAAAATTGTATTTGACTTTTTGAATAGCAAATACAACTTTGTTATATGACCCAACCTTTTAAAAAGAGCACTTGTTTAATAACAGCCTGTAGCTAAGAAAATTAGTTTTGTTCTGTGTTTGCCAGACTTCTTTTGACACAACTGGATTCCAGTTTTTAATGGGGGAAAAAACAAGTTCACAGAGGTCTTTTCTTTTAAAATCAGCATTTTCTCTTTAGTCGTAAAATGCATGCAAAAAGCATATGATTATGGTATTTATGTTTCCATTAAGGTGTCCTCAGCAAGCTGGGGGAGTCTAGCCTACTATTTTCCTGCTATTTAGATTTACAGCAGCGCAGTAACTGTTTTATTTCAATTATGTTTGAGGACAATGCTCTCTTGGTGGCAAATGATTGCATGGTGACAGTCAGCAAATGTCCATTAGAGCTGTCTTTCTGTGGAGTTTTTAACTACAGATTCTGGGATCTGACTATAAAAATATGAATTGCATAGTGTCCTCAAATAAATAAAAAACATTATTGACCGACATTCCATCAATTCTTTGCTAGAATTCAAAGCACACGAAATTTTGAATTGAAACTGTATAACTTACATGAAAAGAAACTTTTTGGTAAGTGTCAAGAAACACTGAATAAAGTTTATGAATAACACACCTGCAGGCTGACCTTTTGAATAAAATGATGATTCGGTCATAGGTGAAAAATGGGCATTTATGAATGCCCAGTCAAAGCTGTACCCAATATGGAAATTATAAATTATAAATTATTTCACCTCTTCACTGTAAAGAGACCTTACTAAACTAACCGATAATGGAGTTCCAGTTTGTTTTTGATTAGCCCAAGAATAGTACTGTTCAAAGGGTGGATGGACCAATTGCATTAGTCAACTGAGGTGCTTGTTGAAAATGTGAGTTCTTAGTCCCCAGCCAGATCTACTGCATCAGGATACCAATGGGTGGAGGTCAACACTGGCGAGAAGCACTCCACGTTCTTGATATACATGCCAAAATGTGAAAGATCACTCTTCTAGAATGCAGGCTTTCATAATTCTTAAGAGCATGATCCCTACCTGCCTGGCCCACCAGAGGACAATCTGATGTAAAGAGGAATGTCAACATTTTCGCCAAGGTTTGAGAAGTCCAAGCCTCTGTATCTCCATGGAGCACTGAAGCTTGGAATCAGCAAAACTTTCATGAAAGTAAAACAGGAAGAACTTCAAAGACTTCCATGAAAGTACAAAACGAATACCTTCAAATTTGCAAAAAACAAACTGAAATTGATGACTCATGTCCTGACACCACTGTCCCCCTAACTCATTCTCATATAAGCCATTTTTTCAGTACCCACCATCTACTTTTTCTTCCAAGTATTTATACTATAGAAGCAATCTGGTATGCCTCACACTGAACTCAATAAGTCCTAATTTAAAGAGAAATGGTTCATGATATGATGTGATTTATGGAGAACACTTAGTGACCAACCTACTTGATGACTGAACTGTGGGCATCAGAGAACTGCATCCCCACACTTTTATATGTATGTTAAGTATAAGGAATAAAACCATCTTTATTCATTCCATTTTCATTTCTTGCTTGTTTCTGTATCCGCATGGGGACGCTGTGCTTTCCTGAGAGTAAGTGCCCATTGCCCAACTTATAATACCAACAGCAAACACCTAAATAGTGCTTACTGTGGACCAGGCACTGTGCTAAGTGCTTGAAAGATATTAACAAACTTAGTCCACCCCAAGCCTAATGAGGTAAGTACCACTATTATCCCCATTTTACAGATGAGGAAAATGAAGCACAGAGTTCACACTGATGGTGGACGAGCCCAGAACCAAAGTCAGGCAGTGTGTATCTTGGACATCACACTTAGCTGCCTCTGATTTTATAACAGGGGACTTCCCTGGTAGTGCAGTGGGTAAGACTCTGCACTCCCAATGCAGGGGGTCCAGGTTCGATTCCTGGTCGGGGAACTAGATCCCACATGCATGCCTCAACTAAGAGTTCGCATGCCGCAACAAAGAAGTCCATGTGCTGCAACTAAGACCTGGTGCAACCAAATAAATAAATAAATGAAATTTTTAAAAAAAGTTTCTGATTTTATAACAGGATTATTGATAGAGGTAAGAGAGAGTGGTATATCAGAGTTAAGAATGATAAATGCTGTCAGTAACACTGCACTGCAAATTTGAAGGCTGCTAAGAGAGCAAATCTTGAAAGTTCTCATCACAAGGGAAACAATTTTTTTTAATTTTTCATGGTGACACATGGTAACTATATATTGCACTGATCATTTCACAATGTGTACAAATGTTGAATTAGTGTGTCATACACCCAAAACTAATACAATATTGTATGTCAATTATACTTCAAATACATCAATAAAAAAAGAAGGATAAATGCTAGCAGATATTTGATTGATAACATTTCTTTAAGTAGAGGCTAGCAGAACGAAAGGCAGAAGAGATTATTGAATGACACTGAAGAATCTCACAATTCTTACTTAATTTCACAAAATATTGTGGCAATGATTTGACTAGGGGGTAGTTCTCCAGTGTGTAGACAATCTTGATATAAAGAGGATGATTCCCTTGGGCTCTTGTGTGCATGATTCCCTAAACTCAGAATGGTGTTGGGCATGAAACAGTACCCTGACAGAGGGAGACTTAGGCAAGGAAGGGCTCAGTTCCCAGGTAACAGGAGCAGAGTGTGGGCATCCCAGGACTGAAGCCACTGCTCCAGGGCCCAGGCTGCCTCCCTCTTCCTCCATGTGGCCTTCATCCTCAGCCTTATTACATGAGCCCCATCTAAGGGCACCATCCAAATCCAGGCAGGGAGAAGGGAAAATGGCAAAGAGAAAAAGCTGAGTCGGCTCTATTTTCATCAGGAAAAACCTAGCTTGGCAGAAAGTCCCATCCTATGAGACTGTGGATCCTATAAATGAGTCCCACTTAGCTCATTCATCAGAATAACGTCCCATGGTCACCTCTTACTGCAAGGGAGCCCGGGAAATTGAAAATTTTAAGCTGGGCACATTGCCAGCCTGAACAAAATGGGGATCCTCTTAGGTAAGGAAGAGGGGGAGAAGAGGTGCTGGGTAGGCGACTAGCAGTGTCTCCCACCGTAGGGGAAAAACATGGGAACACAGAGGCGCTGCATCAGAAGACATAGCAATCACATAGGAAATACACTCCGCCAAAGAGATACAGGACTAGGAATCATTTACAATAGCTACATCTTTGAGGTCTCTGGTTATAAGCAGGATAAAAGTAAGTTCACCAACACTTTTGTGAGTTTGAGCTTTGTTATTCATAGAAAACAGAAGGGTAGGGGCGACTTCTCTGGCATCCACCCAATATGAAAACTCAGAATGTTACCAAGGGCATTAATAAATAGTAGTAACAATGGCCAAAGGATACAGTCAGATAATATTTCGTGTGTCAATCCAATTAAACAGGCATGGACAATATTGCCAGACAGAGTATGAAGCTCTCCTAGAAAAAGCATTTTATAAATAATTTGTGGAAATTGAGAAAGTGTCCCATTTTGACATCAAATTCACAGCATTTAATAAATTATCCCTGGTTATTTCCACATGGGACTACCAGATCCACATTTCCATTAGATCAATCAAAATTATAAGCAATGAAATTCAGAATATGGCTTTCTTACTGAACAATAAAAATCCCAGAACAGATTCAGGCTACACTTCAGACTGTCAACGGACTGGCGATGCTCCCATGAAATCCAAAAATTTGAACAGTAAAGTTCATCTGACACCAACGGCAAACTCGGGTGAAATTTAGTTAGCTGGTGGGAGTTTCTTTATTGGGTAAAAACTCTCTCTGAGGAGTTTCAAGTTTTATGTTTCCATCATTTAACGTTTTAGAAAGTTAATAGGAGCATATTCTAGATCATCTTGTGTGTTATTTCACTGTCTGAATTTAAGTTTACAGACACAGAGGCACCAAGAAATGCTACTTTTACTGTCTCGAGTTAATGGTAAGAGAAGCAGGTCGGACTTCATGCATTAGGATGCGTGGATGCAGCACACGGGTCAAAGGTCACGGGATACAGACATGCAAAAGAACTGCAGAATCTAACTGAGAAGAGTGATGGCTGAACTGAGTCAGCCCTTGGCTTGTGGAGCGAACAAACTGAAATGAACCAGGCATGAAGCATCCACCACCATATTCATGATTTGTGTGAGACTTTAGATTTTAAAAAAACATTATTGGCCACATTAAATTAATGTTGTTCATTTGAATGTAATGGTTTTGCTGTTTTGTTTGTATTTAATTTGTAAAGATGTTTGTTTTTATAGTTACATAATGGCCATAAACAGAAGGAGTTTGGCCCTATTTTATTTTTATACATATTTAAGTAACATTATAATCAAAACAATTTAACTCTATGCGGCAGTATCAAGAGATCATCTTTTAAAGGGTCTCTAGGCTACTCAAGTCTGAGAAACACTTTTTTACAGCTTTTACTCTGACAGAAAAAGGAATGGAGGTGATGCCATTATTTCCAAACCAAATGCAAATTCAATTATAGGTTGATGAAGAAATACTTTACAGGTGCCATAATTCCCAACTTTTTGGATTAGTGAAATCATTGTTCAATGGACAGCTTATTCTCTGAAAAAATAATAATTACAAAAACACAAAACATAAATTTCTGTGATCCATTTTTAAAAAAATAAATTATATCTCTCTTGAGTTGGACACATCTTAGAAAGTCTGTAGTCCAATCACCCTTCTGGGACACTAATACATAGAACTGTAAAATCCCTGACTCACAGTTGTCTGGGATGTGCCTGAGTGAGGCTGAGAGGGGCTTTGAACATACCGATGTGTATGATGTGATTCTGAGCTCTTCTCCCCAAGACCAAAGCCTCCTCTGGAACGTGTTGCTGAGTGGGATTTTGACGGAAATGAATTAGGAGGCTGAGTTTCGGTCTGAGGTCAGCTTGGGGCAGAACTGAGTCTGCAGGCTGGGATGCTGGGGACCCTAGTAGTCAGGACCCTGGACACAGAAGGCCTTTGGAAAATCTGCAGAGATCTTCAGGAGGCTTAGACTCTCGTAGGGCACTGGGGTTTAAACGGGGGTTTAAAGCAACCATTTCTGGACCCCAGGAGCTGGAGAGACCCCTTCTGACTCCCAGCTCTGTCAGGGGGGATTTCTGAGCCATGTGAATAATCACTATAAGTCACTATCTTTTAGATTTTCAAACTAGATGTGGAAGGTGCTGAAAATGATCAATGCTTTTATCAATGATCAATAACACGTTAACGAATTTTCTTTTAGTTCCTCCAGGAGGTACTAACTGGCAGTGCCAGTGTTGCTGCCGTGCCTTCTCCCGGGAAAACACTTGCCACGGGGCATCCATGGCCTTCAAGTGCGATTTGACCTTTGACCAACAGCTTTCACAAGTACAGCAAAAACCTAGTAAAAGTTTCTTAAGAAAATGTCACTCGCTGACAATAACCTTATTCTTTGAATCCTGATACATCCGTATTAGATAATAAGCACAGTGAACACCAAAGGGGTTTAAATAAACCATAAGCCTCCTATGTTAACTTACAAGGCTCACTCCTTACAATCAACACCAAATAGATCTTCATAAAACAACTTTTAAAAACGCTAAAACCACACAAAACCAAACAAAAAAGAAAGAACAGAACAACAATCCGACTAGCTTTCCCTAAGATCTGCTTCTCCTTTTGCTACTCTTTAAAACGTTTCTATCTGGGTTTGCCTGAGGGTTACCTGTTGCCTTTGCAAACCTTTATTAAAAATAGCCGCAAGTAAATAGCTAAAACATAGACAGCTTGCAAAATAAAGCAGCCAAATAACACATGGGTGCTAGAGACAAAGGAATTCCAACGCATCTCTAGTCTTGTAGGGGTTCATAAAGTACAGCACCAGCATCAGACCTGGGAACTTGTTAGAAATGCAGATTCTCAGGCTCCACTCCAGTCCTACGGAATCAAAATTCTGGTGAAGGGTTAATCCAACTGTGTTTTAAGAAGCCCTCCAGGTATCTGATGTGTCCTAAAGAAACACTAGTTTGAAGTGAGACCTAATATTTTTAAAGCCTAGCTTCATTATACAGCAATGATTATAAGACGCCACTACAAGATGGGATGGAATGAGTGTATTCTTTATGATGATAGTATGCATGTGTTTCAAATAAAAAGAAATGAATATTATTTTCTTCATGAACTAAACTTTATATGGTGCTTGAATACATAAATGAAGGAGCTGAAGATCTGTTTCTAAATTGTTTCAGATAAAATTTGAAATAAATATATAACCATTAACATAGGGTCAGCATTGCACTCCTCTGTGCTACACTAATATACACAGTCAGACCTGTGGTCTGTGGCTACTAACAAGCAATTTGAAGACTGGCTATACTATACATCTCATTCACTAATTCTTTCATGATATGAAATCATGTCACCAAAAAAAAAAAAGTGGCCCAAATCAATCATAATTGGAACAAATCATGTCACTGCCCATCTATTTAACTACCACGACTAGAGGCTCTCCTAGCAATAAAAGGAAATATGCCTTAAATAGAAGAACCATAGTTTCAAGTTTGCTTCTTATTTGAGTTATAAACTACAGGTAGTTCTTCCATCTGAAACCATTTTAAAACAAGATGACATATTTGGGGATCATGAGACAAGCTATCAAAATCTCTACTGCTCCTTCCATTAGGCTTCAATTTGTGTAAACTCAATACTCTTAGACACAAGGGGTTTTTAAAGGCCATTAATAAAAGGCAGTTCTAGTTTGAGAATTGATGAACAATCTACTCCCTTGTCACAAACTATATAAAAGTTGATTTGGAAGCAATACCTTGACTGCTCCAGGAGCCTACCTGTCTGCAGGTAAAGGTTTGGAATTCCGCGGCTTCTTCACTTGGGCATACAAAGCATCCATCATATGCCCTTCTCTCGGGCTCTGGGGTCTGGTGCTGAGAGCCATGGAACCTTCATAGGAAGAAATTCCCCCGTACATCAGCTCATCATCACAGCCAAATGTCCGATGAAATTCTTGGATTTCAGCATAGTCACGCTCCCGAGCCTGTCGCTCCCTAAATTCTCGAGTTTTGGCTTGAATCCTGTAAAATTATAACAAGTTGGAACAAGAGAAACTATGCCTTTCCTAAGAACTGCATATAGAAACATTCATCAAAATACGTTGTAAAATACCTATTATTTCATGTAGTTCTAAGAAGATAGATAGGATAAACGATGTTATATTCATTCTAGATTGTCAGGGTAATGTCATGGATGCTCAAAAATTATCATTTCAGATAGCTTTGTTCATGTCAGTAAGACATAGTCATGATTTACATCTTCATTTAAATTATCACTTATTAACTAGCTTTCAAAATTCACTAGGAATAGTTTTAGGCATCCACTTGGGTTTTACTCATGAAATTTTTTGAGGCAAAAAGTTACTTCTTGAAAAGTTACACACACATATACTATATATGTATACATTTATGTGTGGGTGCACCATATACAATCTTACTCATTACAAATATACCATACACATTCAACATACTATGAAGATTAACCATGAATCCACACCACAATTCTTTATTAATGGCAAAAGAAGATCTCAGTTTAATGATACTGACTTTGATTTTATGTGATGTATACAGAACTGGCAAATCCTGAGATAAAGGACAAGAAGGCATGTATCTAATCAAATTTTGAAATAAAACTTGCCTGTGTTATAACTAAGAAACAGACCTTAAATAACCCCTTTTACTGAAGATATGTTTAAATATTTCCTAAGATTTTATTAAGCTACTTGGTACAAAGTCCTCTTCAACCTATTGAAATAATATATGTCCTAAGATGGTCTTAGTTAGCTGAAGATAATTCAACTACCCTTGATAGAATTTTGATAACTTCTGATGGGAAAAAAATATTTCTATTACATACTAACAAATTTAAATGTTAACTTAAAAGTGAAGTCCTATCTATAAAAAGCAATACTTTCAGCTGTGTTTAATATCTTATTGCAAAGTTATTTACCTTTTTCATACTTGAAGTAGACCACTGCTAGCATAAATGATACATAAATGTATTCAAAAGAATACAGAAAAGATAAAAAATCAATGAAAAATCAGTCCAATAATAAAAAAGAAAACTACAGGCCAACGTTCCTCATGAATACAGAAACAAAATTCCTTAACAGAATATTAGCAAATAGAATTTGGAAATATATAAAAAGAATTACACACCATGACCAAGTGATGTCTACTGCAGGAATGCAAGGCTGGTTCAATTTTGAAAAATCAATCAATGTAATACATCATATTAATAGGCTAAAGAAGAAAAATCACATGATTATATCAACTGATGCAGAAAATGCATCTGACAAAATTCAACACCCTCATGACAGAAATCCTCAAAAAACTAGTAATAGAGCAGAACTAACTTCCTAACCTTGATAAAAAGCATCTATAAAAAACCTACTGGTAACATAATGGAGAAAGACTGAATGCTTTCCCTTAAGATTAGGGAAAAGGTAAGGATGCCTGCTCCCACCATGATAATTCAACAGGGTGCTGGGAATTCTAGACAATGAAACAAGCCTAGAAAAGGAAATAAATGGCATACAGATTGGAAAGGAAGAAATAAAACTGTTCTTATTTGTAGATAATATGATGGTCTTTGTAGAAAATCCCAAGGAATCTACAAAAATCTCCTAGAACTAAAAAGAAAGTTCAGTAAGGTCACAGGATACAACATTAGTATACAAAAATCCATTGTATTTCTATATGCTGGCAATGAACACAGATGCCAAAATTAAAAATACAATGTCATTTACAATCAATAAAAAATGAAATACTTAGATTATAATGGTTGGTTTATAGATATACATAAAATACATAGATGTAAACCTAACATAACATGTACAGGACTTATATGCTGAAAACTATACAATGATGATGAAAGAAATCAAGGAAGATCTAAAACCTGGAGAAACAAATGGTATTCACGGATGAAAGACTCGACATAGTAAAGTCAGTTCTCCCCAAGCTGATATGTAGTTTTAATGTAATTCCTATAAAAAACCCAACAAGGTTCTAGTAAATATAGACAAGATTATATTTAAATTTATATGAAAAGGCAAAGGATAGAACAGCTAAACAATTGTGAAGAGAACAATAATGTCGGAGGAATCACACTTCCTGATTGCAAGACTGGTAATACACCTGTAATAATCAAGATGGTGTGGTTTCTGTGGAGTGATAGACACTTAGATCAATAGAACAGAATAAAGAACCCAGAAATATACAACAAGTATGGGCAACTGATTTCTCGTAATTGTACAAAAGCAATTCAATGAAATAAAACAGTCTTTTCAACAAATAGTGCTGAAGCAATTAGACATCCATAGGCAAAAATGAAAACAAAACAGAACAAAACCCACATTGAATTTAAACTTCATGCCTTATACAAAAATTAACTCAAAATGGATCACAAATTTAAATGTAAAATGTAAAACTATAATACTTTAGAAGAAAACATAGAAGAAAATTTTTAGGACCTAGCAATGGTGAAGAATTCTTAGAAATGATACCAAAAGCATGATCCATAAAAGAAAAACCAGATAAACTGGACAACATCAAAATTAAAGCATTTCCTCTGTAAAAATGTTAAGAGAATGAAAAGACAAGTACAGACTGGGAGAAAATATTTGCAAACCACATATTTGACAAAGGACTCATGTCCAGAGTATATAAAGAACACTCAAAACTCAACAATGAGAAAACAATGCAATTAGAAGGGCAAAAGACATGATGCAATATTTCTCTGAAAAGAATATACAGATGACAAATAGGTACATGAAGAGATGTTCAACATCAGCAGCCATTAGGGAAATGCAAATTAAGATCACTACACACCTATTAGATCAGCTAAAATAAAAACAGTGATGCTAACAAATGCTGGCAAGAACGTAGGGAAACTGGCTCTCTCACACACTGCTGTTGAAAAGGTAAAATCATACAGCCATCATGGAAACTAGTCTGGCAGTTTCTTACAAAACTAGACATGTACTTATCATACCACTCAGCAATTGCATTCCTGAGCATTTATCCCAAAGAAATGAAAACTCAAGTCCATGCAAAAACCTGTACACAATTGTTCCTAAACACTTTATTTCTAATATTCAAAAACTGGAAATAACCAAAATATCTTACGATAGGTGAATGGTTGAAGAAACATCCATAGCATAGAATACTACTCAGCAATAGAAATAAACAGACTACCATTACACACGGCAACTTGAATCGATCTCAGGGGTATTGCGCTATGTGAAAAAAAAAAGTCAACCTCAAAAGGTCACAGACTATAAGATTTCATTTATGTAACACCACTGAAATGACAAAATTATAGACATGGTGAACAGATTAATGGTGCTAATCTGTAAGCAAGGGGTGAGTGGGACTATAAAAGGAGATATTTGTGATAAAATAATTGTTTCTTAATTGCAGTAGTGGTTACATGAATCTACACATGTGATAAGATGACACAGAACTATACACACAGGTGTATCAATGTCAACTTCCTGGTTTCAATATTGTATTATACTTATGTAAGTTGTAACACCCATAAGAGAAGTAGGAACTCAAATTCTAATGTCAAATTTATCTAAATTTATAGTAGATTTTTTATTACAGTCTACTTATTCATTTAGGAGCAAATATGACAGTCGAGGATGGCATTATAGAAGCTGATTACCATGAAATACTAGATATCCACAATGAAAAAGTTTATAAGTTCAGAGATAATTTTATTCTTTGCACCATACTGTCTTTTTGACTGTATTCAGCCAGAACAACTTTCAAAAGAGGGAAATGACTTCTTTCTTCAACTCAGTGGGGTATTATTTTGAAGCTCAATTAGGATCACTTATTTCACAACCCACTTTACTACTATATTTGGTCACCATCGGACAATCACCTAATCATAGGTAATATTCAGGGTGAGTGGGCACTCACACAAGTCTTGAAGCTTGGGAACCCAAAGAAATTTGAGGGGATATATTAGAAATAAAACCAAAACTTCTGAATTTGGAGAACCTCTTGAAACCAAAGGCAGTGATTTGGATTGGTTTAAAAATGATTGAACCCTGTGGTTGGTTAAAAGTGAAACTGCTCTTGCTTACTGAGGTTGGAAAGTGTGGCACTGTTAAGCCATCAGAAAAAGAGAACAGGGCAGTCTCTTCTTAAGGGAAGCACGAAACCTAGATAATCTCCCCAAACTACTTACACATCAGTTTCAACGTATTATTGATGGGTCCTGGATTTGAATGTTCTTTTGTTCCAAATTACACAGAAACTCATGTTGACTGGAGGTCAATTTCTGACAAGTCAATGGCTCAGAAGAAATGCTTAGTGGCATGAGGAACAAATCATAAATGCCAGTTCTCAATTGCTTTCTTTTACCCAAAGTTGCACATTATGACTAATTGTCACTCATCACTACATCCAATAAACATTACAGTCACATCTATAGTACCTTCTAAAAACACTGATTTTTTTTTCCCTAAGCTCCAATAACATAAAAAATTATATTTTTATTGTTTACCTTGTCATTACCAATAAATTTATTCCCAAAGTTATAAAAGCTGTTTGTATCCCTCCTTTCCATGCTAGTGGTTCCTACTTTTGACGGAAACCTTAGAATAAAACTACAGTATACCTGCGGCCACCAACGGTGGGACTGGCCACAAAGGACTGACAAATCTGGTTATTAGCCTGAACCAATGTATATTTTAAAGTTCATCCTAGAAATCAATGCTAATGAAGCTTGCTGTGCAAATGGCCCTAAAAAGTAGAGTTTTAAAAGGAGGAATGCACTGTGGTTTTGGTGCATTTTAGACAATTCAGTCAACAAAAGACACACAATGATTTTTTATATACTTTTACATTTGAATGTCTTGTTTATTATAAAGTGAGAAAAGGGACTTTGCAACACAACCAAAAGTTATATACACATGTTGTATATTTTCACGTTCACATTTACATTTCATATTTTCATTTTCATATTTTTCTTATTTCAGAAAAAAACATTTGGCTCAGGGGAGAAAATAGCATAGTTTAAGGAAACTTTTCAAAAAGAGGGTATCTTGCAGTGTAGCCCTTAACAGTTCCAGATGGTCAATGCTATAAAAGGACACCCCCTCCGCTCTTTTACGGTGACCCTGGGGTCACAAATTATCTCTAAGATGTAAGAGTCATCCATTTTTCTGAACAGTCAGGTTGTTGTTTAGCATTATCCATCTAATTTATCTCGGGCCAAACCTCACCAACGACAAAAGTAACTGATTAGCCCAAAACTTAGCCAAAGAAATAAATGTCTATTGCTTTAAGCAGTCCAGAAAGTCGTTCTGAGCCATAAACAAGAGAACCATTCTGAGGTTTAAATGATGGCAGACAGCTGTTCTGACATTGATGGGCAACATCTTCACGCACTATTTTCCTGTTCTTGGAATGTTAACAAAAATATTAAAACAACCATTAAAACTTTTTAAACTTTTTACTAAGACCTTTTAAAATGTTAGTAAAGAATTCATCATTTCAATTTGGTTATGTTCAAACGTAACTATTCACACCTTTCTTTTTTGTTAGGGAAAAAAAACAGTCGTTTCCATTATGATAATGAAATTGCCTTGAACCTGCATAGAAAAGAATACACAAAATAATGTAATATACTAAATAAAGTAATAAGGTTAATTTCTTTCCTGCTGTCACTAAATTCATGCTAACGGTCTCTCTTCAGCTTGACATCAATTAATGATTTTCATTCCAGACTGGTTGCAGTGTTCACTACCCTTTTCTCTAATTAAAATGGATGGTGCATGAGGAAGATAAAACACACAAGACTTCTGTTCTTGTAACATTTCTATTCATTAGAATTTTTGTTTTTTACAATAAATGGCTTTTAGCACTAATTGCACTAGAGTAAAATGAAAATAACTTTTTATGACTATGAAGTATAGCTTTTCTATAGCCAGAAAAGATATAAGGCTTGAGAAGCACAACTGAAGAACAACTTCTCAGGATGGAAAAATCAATGGTTACTTAAATTACTCTGCTGTATCCAAAATACTTCCATTTCCAAAGCTATGTAGCCTCAATACATGGAATGTATTGAATCATGCATTTTTTAAAAAGACTCCAAGAAGCAGAAAGTAACATTTAATGATTTTAATTTAAAAAAACAAAACACTTTTAACATCTACAGAAGATAGAATATACTAATATTAGTTTAACATAAAAATTAAAATAAACTTCAGATTGCTACATACTAGATAAGGGTTAACTATCTTCAAAAGAATATTTAAGAGCTTGAAATCAACTCTTTTGGGAAACATTTTACCCCCAACTTATTGCACTACCATCCAGAAGCCTCAGTCTGGGAATAAATTTCCTGGATCTTTTCCCAACAATATTTCCTCTCTCTAAAAATCAGTATTACAGAAATTCGTCAAATAAAACCCAATTTCATGGCAGAATGAAATTTAAGCTACAAGGCAACTGGAAAAAGCAGTTCGATTTAACAGCAGTTTGTGTTCAACTGAATGTTTTATTTGCCCCTCAAAACACTTCAGCAAATGGCAGATGTCAGAAATCTTCAATTTTCAGCTTACCTTGCTGGGCAAATCTAACAACTGCCACCTACCAATATGTAAGCTGCCAATGAGGTGTCTATGCTGAATTCCCAAATGAAGGCCAATATCCCACTAAATTTGAAAACACAGTTATAATTTTAAGTAGGATCTTAATACTTGTGTAATATTGGGGCAAAAGTTGATTTGAAAAGAAAAGCCTTCCACATTCTGAATGGGGCCTTTAAAAAAATTACTGAGCAGGAACAACTGTTTTAAAGATACATTTCCATTCAAGGGAAGAAGGTAAGTTGTTGAAATCCACAGTGGTACCTTATAATAGGTGGGGGGTGGCGGGGGGGAGTTAAATTTCATCCCTCAAAGTTAAAATAAGATAATAGCATTTTTATAATATAAAATGGTTAAAAGTTGAAAAAGAGATAAAAGAACAGCATTCATAGAGACAATACTAATCACTAATGCAACCACAACTTTTCCAGAATCTAAGCAGTTACAAGAAAGCGCACCCACCATGAGCCCTGTACCTGAGCATGGATGTAGAACTTTTCCATTTTGCTAAATTCATAAGTTCTTGGGAACTAGATCTAGACCCCAAATTACCATCTCTATGAAGTGTTCGTTATTAACTCTAGCCCCCCAACCTCTTCCCTTCCCAAAGCTCTGTGGCCACCAACTTTCACAATTGATTATAATGTCTTACGTTGATTTTTTAATATTATGAGGTTTTAATCTTTTCTCCCTCTTAACAAAGGCAAGGAATCCCTGAGAGAGGAACAATTATAACAATAATAATAAATTTATACCATTCTTTTATGTACTTAATATATTGTGAACAACAAAAATTTCTCTTTTACACTAATAAAACACTAGAATGATATTTCACTAACCAAAACACATACACATACACTCTCTCTCTCTCATAGATACTTGCTCACTCACTCACATCATGTTCGAGCTTTCACAAGTGTCAAAGCACCTACAATTATTTCCAACTCAAAGAGAAGCTACAATGCCAAATACATCTAAGACAGCTCTCATCAAAAATAAAACTGCCTTTCCTACTCCAGTTACAGACTGTCAATAAAATCTGTTCCAATTTGCCCAAGTATTGGTCTACTTTAGACTTCCACATAGTTAATAGATTCTTTAAAAATTTGTTCACTTGCACAATAAATTCTTAAAATATGTCTGATGAACTAATCTCATTGATTAGAACAGACTTCTCTGAAGGATTTAAGAGGTCAGAGAAAATATGAAGAACTCTGCTAGATGATAGAAAAATATTTTTTTTCTATTAAAAGGTTAAGTTTTAAAGGTCAAGCTGTGTTTGAATGACAACATGTGACCTGTATGCAAAAATTATCCAGGATATCTGGGTTCTGATGCCAGAATTCGGGGAATCTGAACACTAAGTTTCAAGCCAAAAGGAGTGAAAATTGCTTATTCTTTCAGATGCATAGGGAATGCAACTATTATTGCTATATAGTTTATTCCTTCTGTAATTTCACTAATTTTTAATTCATGCACTTTAAAGAAACTTTACTACTACATTATGATACATATTGTTTAAATGTTAATTTCTGCAAAAGCTAATAAACATATATCATCTTTGAAAAGGATCTTATCAACTAAGAAAGACCACAAAAAAGTTTTTATCAAAATTTCAAGTACTTACTCAAAGCAGATATTGGGAACAGTTGGTAAAACTGAAAAGAGAAATGCCAGTGATTGGAAACTGGAGGCAAAAATGCCACAAAGCGTTCCAAAATGACACACCAAGAACTGGGAGTGCACCACTATGGACAAAGATAGTTCAATGGCCAGGTATTGAAAACACAAGGTTTTTAAGGGTGATTATCATTTTGAATAATGGAACATTTCAAGCCATAAGTCCTTAGCAGATTTATAAATAATCTTCATATTTCGGAAGAATTTCATAAGAAATTCATTAACTTTTTCATGTCTCCACTAGAAGCATTGAGTCTCCTTGAAAATATTTCCAACTTACAAGGTAGATATAGATAATAATATCATCATGGGTATCCCCTGTTGAGTAACTATAAAATGTAAGCCAGTTAAAGTTATAAATCTCATTTAATAGAATGAATAACATATGAGGTAAATATTATTTGAGAACTGGGGAATTTGGCCAGCTATCACAGATAAAATTTCATCTTTCAGACCTTATTTCCTTCCTTCTGTCCTTCCTTCCCATCCATCCTGTTCATACAACCTTGGCCTTGTTCCAGAAAACATTTAACATGATTTTCTAAAAATGTATGAAAATGCAAAATAAATCAAAATGAAAATAGCTGTTAACTATTGAAAATAGATGTCAGCTTTTTAAAAGTATGTATGTGTGGAAATATGTATTTTATAGGAAAAAAATTAGAATGGCATAGACCAGTATGTTAACAGTGGTGTTATTACAGACAAATTTTTGTTTTCCTATTTTATGTTTTTTTTCTCAAATTTTCTGTAGATTTAGAATTAGAATAAATTTAGAATTAGACCTTAAAAAGCTATATGTTTTAAACAGATGAGAAACATGTGGGAAAGAGAGAATTGGAAAAAGAAAAAAAGATGTTTCAGGGATAAGATTCATAAGTCCCCAAAACAGAAGCCATAAAGTAGAGGAAGGTCACAGCACTGGCTCAGAACTTGCACACAGTTCTATGAAACAATCAACTCTGACAATCCCATTTACAATTGTCTCAAAGAGAATCAAATCTAAATAAAAATAAATGGGAATAAATCTAACTAAGGAAGTATAAGACACTGATGCAAGAAAGTGAAGACAACAAAGACAGATGGAAAAACGTACCATGTCCATGGATTGGAAGAATCAATATTGCTAAAATGACCATACTACCCAAGGCAATCTAGATTCAATCCAATGCCTATCAACTTACCAATGGCATTTTTCACAGAACTAGAACAAATAATTCTAAAATCTGTATGGAAACACAAAGGACCTCAAACAGCCAAAAAAATCTTAAGAAAGAAGAACAAAGCTGGAAGTATCACTCTCCCTGATTTCAAATTATACTACAAAGCTATAGTAATCAAAACAGTATAGTAATGGCACAAAAGCACACACAGATCAATGGAATAGAATGGTGAGTCCAGAAATGAACCCACACTCATATGGGCAATTAATCTACTAAAAAGGAGGCAAGAATATACAACAAGGAAAAGACAGCTTCTTCAATAAATGGTGTTGGGGAAACTAGACAGCTACATGCAAAAGGATCAAACTGGACTACTCTCTCCATCCATGCACAAAAATAAACTCAAAATGGAATAAAGACTTAAACATAAGACCTGAAACCATAAAACTCCTAGAAGAAAGCATAGGCAGAGTGCTCTCTGATATTGCTCCTAGCAACATTTTTTTGGATATGTCTCCTCAGGCAAGGGAAACAAAAGCAAAGATAAACAAATAGGACTATATCAAAGTGAAAAGCTTTTACACAGCAAAGGAAACTATATCAACAAAACAAAGAGGCTGCCTACTGAATAGGAGAAGATATTTGCAAATGATATATCCAATAAGGGGTTAATATTCAAAACAAAGAACTCAACATCAAAAAGAACAAAAAACAAAAAAAACCTAAGTAAAAAATGGGCAGAAAACCTAAATAGACATTTTTCCAAAGAAGACATACAGATGGCCTACAAGTGCATGAAAAATGCTCAACATCTCTAATCATCAGGGAAATGCAAATCAAAACCACAATGAGATATCACCTCACACCTGTCAAAATGGTTATTATCAAACAAATAACAGGTGTTGAAGAAGACGTGGAGAAAAGAGAACCCTTGTACACTGTTGGTGGGAATGTAAGTAGGTGCAACCACTGTGTAAAACAATATAGAGGTTCCTTAAAAGACAAAAAATAGAACTACCATATGATCCAGCAATTCCACTTCTGGGTATTTACCCCAAGAAAATGAAAACACTAATTCAGAAAGATATATGCACCCCTCTGTTTAGCAGCATTATTTATAATTGCCAAGATATGGAAGCAAACTAAGTGTCCATCAACAGATGAATGGATAAAGAAGATGTGGTATAACAATGGAATATTACTCAGCCATAAAAAAGAATGAAATCTTGCCATTTGCAACAACATGGATGGACCTAAAGGGTATTATACTAAGTGACAGAGAAAGACAAATACCATAGGGTTTCACTTATATGTGGAATCTAAAAAACAAAACAAATGAACAAACATAACTAAACAGAAACAGAGTCACAAATACAGAGAACAAACAGTGATTGTCAGAGGAGAGGGCATTGCAGGGAGGAGAGAAATAAGGAGGTGAAATTGTCAGAGGTGAGGGAGATTAAGAGGTACAAACTTTCAGTTACAAAATAAATAAGTCACAGGTATAAAATGTACCGTGTGGGGAATATAGTCAATAATTATGTAATATCTTTGTATGGTGACAGATGACAACTAGACTTATCATTGTGATCATTTTGAAATGTATGGAAATACTGAATCACTATGTTGTGTACTAGGAACTAACATAGTGCTGTAGTCAATTATACTTCAAAAACAAAAAAGAAACAAACAAACTCATAGAAACAGAAATCAGATTTGTGGTTACCAGAGGCAGGGGGTGGGGGAAGGAAGAATTGGATGAAGGGAGTCAAAAGGTACAAACTTCCAGTTATAAGATAAATAAGTACTCAGGATGTAATGTACAACATGATAAATATAAGTAACCCTGATGTACATTATCTAAGAAAGTTACGAGAGTAAATCCTAAGAGCTCTCATCACAAGGAAAAAAATTTTTTATTTATTTAATGTTGTATCTATATAAGATGATGGATGTTCACTAAACTTATTGTGGTCATTGTAAAAAAGAAAAAAAAAAATCAACTCTGATTCCTACAGCCAGTTAGATGAATGAGCTGGACATGGCTGAACCAGGAGCCAACGGTCTTTACTTGCCATCAGTATTTCCCCAATGACTCTAAATTCTGAGAGATATTAGTATTTTATTAAAAAAAAAAAAAAGTGAAGGGGGATATTCTGTGAGTAAATAAGTTAGGAAATGATGATTCTCTCTTCCTGTTCTGGTGACTCACAATGTACATTAACAGAATTAGGGTTTAGAGAAATAATGGAGTAAAGAAATATGCATAAGTTGGTTTAACCAAGTGTTTCTCAAACGTATTTGTACGTGAAGCCCTTTTTCTGCTGCTGAATACTGTTTGAGGAACCCCACGCCACCATGTTTACATACCATTAAAACATCAGTGGAGCTATCACTAGAGCAAGAACACAGTAGAAAGCCACAACATTACTTCTGACACCTAGTCAACAGAGAAATCCATGGTATGCTTCACAATGGAAGCTAAATGGACTTGACGTTACAGAGATCATTTAATTGAACCTGTGGTATTTGGGGTTCGGAGCCCCATCTTTTTGTGTGGTGGAAATGAGCCAATAGGGGCTCTGTCCCAAGGCACACCTGAAAGAGAAACCAGGAAGAGGTAGCAAGCACTGGATTCACACCTCAGCTCCAAATACCAGCTGCTTGGCTTAGTTTCTCTACCTAAACCAAATGTGGCCAACAGCATCACTGAACAGGTAGGGTACCCAAGTTCAGCGCTCAGAGCTTGAAGTCAAAATAGCACATCCCAGAACCAGCTAACTTCACCCTTGATGCCTTTTGTCTCAAGAGAAGACCTCAGGCACACAGGCTCAAGTCTGTGGCAGGAGAGAGCTGGTGGAGCCAGAGAACAGATCCATGCCGGATCCTGCTCTTCCATTTCTCCAAAGTAGACAGCATGTATCCAAGACCCCACCTCCCAGCAGTGAGTGGAAGGAAAGGGAGGGAAGTGAGCAAGAATGAAGGCAAATTCCATCTCAGACCCCTGCTCCGAAGAATCTAATTTACTATCACCACCTAAATAGATCTTAACATGGTAGCAAAAACCATTTTCAACTATATTCATTGTCCTTTCAACTTTTTAATATTCTATGTTGAGTAATATTCAGGCTTCATGGGTTTGTCTGGACAAAAAATATTTGGGTATGTGGACATGTCATAACTAGTAACTAAGGAATATCAGGTTTTCTATTTTTATATGGAATCAGCCAAAATGATTTTTGGAACTCAAATAGCTACAGTAGTAAATAATGTTACAGGAGATGCTTCATTGCCAATCAGCAGTGAAGGAAAGGCTGTGATGAGAATATAAGCAGGGGCTTATTTATTTTTCTCTATTACCTCCAATCAGATTCTTCCCAAAGAAGCTACATTTCCATTCTCAAAAGGAGCAATGCTAATGCCAACGGCAGAATAGGAAGGAGGTCATCCAAAAGTAGGCTTGCTTTATCAAAATAACACACATTGAACAAGCAGCACTTATGCAATTCAATGAGTCTCATACATTCACTTGCTCTGTTACAGGATCCAGGAGTTTAAATGAAACATATATGTAAAAATTGTTACTGAAACACAAAGTCAAACAGTTTTCTTAAATTATGAAGCTAATTGATTTTTTTAATGGACCAGTCACTTGTTCCTTGACTCTAAAAGATTCTTTATTCTAGGCATCTTGTACATTGTAAATTCATTAGGCCCAACTAGTTCCCAGAAGTATTGCATCATTAGAGGTACAGAGATGGAGACTAAAAGCAAAGCTGAGAGGTGAACTGCGCCTTAGGCACATTAAGAATACAAGTGAAGCCATTATGTAAAAACCGTTGTTTGGCTGTAAAAACTTGACTATGCATTATAAAAGTATTTTGGAAAATGTTGATAGAGTCTGCATTGAAATAGAGCAGTTCGAAACCATTTCCACTAAGATCAGGAACAAGACAAGGTTGCCCACTCTCACCACTATTATTCAACATAGTTTTGGAAGTTTTAGCCACAGCAATCAGAGAAGAAAAAGAAATAAATGGAATGCAAATTGGAAAAGAAGAAGTAAAGCTGTCACTGTTTGCAGATGACATGATACTATACATAGAGAATCCTAAAGATGCTACCAGAAAACTACTAGAGCTAATCAATGAATCTGGTAAAGTAGCAGGATACAAAATTAATGCACAGAAATCTCATGCATTGCTATACACTAATGATGAAAAATCTGAAAGTGAAATTAAGAAAACACTCTCATTTATCACTGCAACAAAACGAATAAAATATCTAGGAATAAACCTACCTAAGGAGACAAAAGACTTGTAGGCAGAAAACTATAAGACACTGATGAAAGAAATTAAAGATGATACAAACAGATGGAGAGATATATCATGTTCTTGGATTGGAAGAATCAACATTGTGAAAATGACTATGCTACCCAAAGCAATCTAAAAATTCAATGCAATCCCTATCAAACTATCACTGGCATTTTTCACAGAACTAGAACAAATATTTCACAATTTGTATGGAAACACAAAAGACCCCAAAGAGCCAAAGCAATCTTGAGAAAGAAA
Organism: Balaenoptera borealis; assembly: GCF_965194805.1. Lineage (NCBI taxonomy): Eukaryota > Metazoa > Chordata > Mammalia > Artiodactyla > Balaenopteridae > Balaenoptera > Balaenoptera borealis. Next base: position 167,278,770 of record NC_138866.1, on the reverse strand, counting down.
AACGGAGCTGGAGGAATCAGGCTCCCTGACTTCAGACTATACTACAAAGCTACAGTAATCAAGACAGTATGGTACTGGCACAAAAACAGAAATATAGATCAATGGAACAGGATAGAAAGCCCAGAGATAAACCCATGCACATATGGTCATCTTATCTTTGATAAAGGAGGCAAGAATATACAGTGGAGAAAAGACAGCCTCTTCAATAAGTGGTGCTGGGAAAACTGGAGAGCTACATGTAAAACAATGAAATTAGAACACTCCTTAACACCATACACAAAAATAAACTCAAAATGGATTAAAGACCTAAATGTAAGGCCAGACACCATCAAACTCTTAGAGGAAAACATAAGCAGAACACTCTATGACATAAATCACAGCAAGATCCTTTTTGACCCACCTCCTAGAGAAATGGAAAAAAAAATAAACAAATGGGACTAATGAAACTTAAAAGCTTTTGCACAGCAAAGGAAACCATAAACAAGACCAAAAGACAACCCTCAGAATGGGAGAAAATATTTGCAAATGAAGCAATTGACAAAGGATTAATCTCCAAAATTTACAAGCAGCTCATGCAGCTCAATATCAAAAAAACAAACAACCCAATCCAAAAATGGGAAGAAGACCTAAATAGACATTTCTCCAAAAGAAGATATACAGATTGCCAACAAACACATGAAAGAATGTTCAACATCATTAATCATTAGAGAAATGCAAGTCAAAACTACAATGAGATATCATCTCACACCAGTCAAAATGGCCATCATCAAAAAATCTACAAACAATAAATGCTGGAGAGGGTGTGGAGAAAAGGGAACCCTCTTGCACTGTTGGTGGGAATGTAAATTGATACAGCCACTATGGAGAACAGTATGGAGGGTCCTTAAAAAACTAAAAATAGAACTACCATACGACCCAGCAATCCCACTACTGAGCATATACCCTGAGAAAACCATAATTCAAAAAGAGTCATGTACCGCAATGTTCATTGCAGCTCTATTTACAACAGCCAGGACATGGAAGCAACCTAAGTGTCCATCAACAGATGAATGGATAAAGATGTGGCACATATATACAATGAAATATTACTCAGCCATAAAAAGAAACGAAATTGAGCTATTTGTAGTGAGGTGGATGGACCTAGAGTCTGTCATACAGAGTGAAGTAAGTCAGAAAGAGAAAAACAAATACCGTATGCTCACACAGATATATGGAATAAAAAAAAAAAAGTTCTGAAGAACCTAGGGGCAAGACGGGAATAAAGACACAGACCTACTAGAGAATGGACTTGAGGATACGGGGAGGGGGAAGGGTAAGCTGGGACAAAGTGAGAGAGTGGCATGGACATATATACACTACCAAACGTAAAACAGATAGCTAGTGGGAAGCAGCCGCATAGCACAGGGAGATCAGCTCGGTGTTCTGTGACCACCTAGGGGGGTGGGATAGGGAGGGTGGGAGGGAGGGAGACGCAAGAGGGAAGAGATATGGGGACATATGTATATGTATAACTGATTCACTTTGTTATAAAGCAGAAACTAACACACCATTGTAAAGCAATTATACTCCAATAAAGATGTTAAAAAAAAAAAAAGAAATAGAGCAGTTCATCTTAAACTGCAAAAAAAGGAATATTTAGAATATGAAAAATGGAGTCGGATTAATGACATTGCCCCCTCTGGCCGGCATCAAGATAGGGAGAAGTATAATGTTTCTTTCTACCCCTTAGATTGTTCTCTAATTAAATCACATATTTGCCTGTGGATAAATCTGAGTTCATACACTACCTGGTGTATACTCTTCCTTAAAGGATAAGAAAGTCTTTTCAGATAGATGTTTATACTCCTAAGCACATAAATGCCATATTCCACACACTAAGCAACACTGCATGTCGTCTAAAAATAGTGAGTTTATTAATAAGTTTGGGGATGCCCAAATTGGTGAGGATTAGAAAGAGTTGAGAAAGCAAGAAAGGTGGAATGATTTTTTTAAAAACCGGAGAACCAGAAGAATAGACCCAAACCTGCAACATAGATTAAAAGTCCATATTTTCCCCACTTATATATTTTATAATCTGCAAAGCTAAAAACAGAGAATCAGAGTAACTATCCCAGCCCAAAAGACAAAAAAAAACCAAAAACCCAACCCTCAGGGGTATGAGAAAGATGAATGAAAAATATCCAAACATGAATCACTTCTAAAGAAAACCCTGTCTAGTTCTTACTTTCCTTGTTAAGAATGAGATCAGGACTTCCCTGGTGGCACAGTGGTTGGGGATTTGCCTGCCAATGCAGGTGACACGGGTTCAATCCCTGGTCCGAGAAGGTCCCACATACCACGGAGCAGCTGAGCCCCGTGCGCCACGGCAGCTGAGCCTGTGCTCTAGAGCCCACGAGCCACAACTACTGAAGCCCGTGCTCTGCAACGGGAGAGGCCACCTCAGTGAGAGGCCTGCGCACCGCAGCAAAGCGTAGCGCCTGCTTGCCGCAGCTATAGAGAGCCCTCACGCAGCAACGAAGACCCAACACAGCCAAAAATAAATAAATAAATAAAATTTTTTTAAAAAGAATGAGATCAAAGGTATCACTACTCTAGAATTATGGTAAGAATACCATACTTGGCCTGAGAGATGCTGGGTTACAATCCTAAGCTGTGGATGATATTTAGCTTTATAACCTCGATCAAGGCTTCTGATGCTCCTGATACCCCAGATTATTAAAAGTAAAAGAGGCATAGTAGCTCTTGCTATGGCAACTTGAAATGAAATAGCTGCTACAGAGAAGCTCACTCCAAGCCTGCAAACTCTAATAATACAAGGGTGAGATGATTCTCTCATCCCCCCATGAGTTATAATGAGAAAAATTCTAATTGATCATAAAGTGGATTTCAAGTGTCTGCTTCAAGTAATTTCTCATTCATTTCATTGGTCTTTGGGTTCCTGACATGAAATGACTCAACAATAGATAATAATCTTTCTGGAAGAGACGGAGTAAAATTTAAGTAAAAAATGTCACACAAAATATGATAGCAAAATAGAAGGAGTAAAAAGAAATAGATGTCAGATTTGTTAGGAAAACAACATAGTAAAAAACTAACAGCCTCCTCAATTCTTATTAGAAATCAAAATATTTTAAATGAGATATAAAAACTCAAAGAGTTTTATTTCCAGATGAGCATGTCTTTAAAATTATTATAATACACTATATACTCATAGATGAATTAGACAGAATTTTACATATTTTTTGTGATTTTAAGTGATCATTCATTGATTTATTGATCATTAGTTGATTTATTTATCTCATATGCCCTACCATCTCCTATACAAAGATCTTAACTAAAACCAATAAAATTCATTTTAATGCCTCAAATAAATATAAGGTTTTTTTCTTTTAATCATTCTTTACGCTGTATTCATCCAACCATTAGTATCTGGATTGACACAGAAAAAAACAAAAATAAAATAAATGCAATTTCTTTATATTAAAAAAAAAAAAAAGAAAGAGTAGAAAGGAACAAAAGAGCCTCCCCCTAATAAGGTTCAACCAAATAACTGAAATCTACCTTTCCTGCTCCTGCTTCATCCGTACTCTCTCCTCTTCTGATGTAAGGGAGTCCTGCATTTTTATTTTACCCGTTTTCTCAATCTTGTCATCTTTTCGATGTTTGCCAAACCTGTTGATAACAAAAAATTCTAACTTGTCAATATATACAAAACGCGTTGTCGTTCTTTTGGGATAAAGACCTATGCACGCAATGAAGCGTCAGCATCCTCAAAATGAGGCCCCAGTGTCTCCTGCCCAGTATTAATATTTTCAATCAGATTACTTTAATCCTTTTTCGTTAGAACTTTCCAGAGAAAACCCTTTTTGGAAATGGCCTCCATACCCATTTTTCTTTAGGCAACACAAAAATAACAACAAAATCCTTGCAGTTCATCCTCATTAAACACACAATCCATAAATGTACAGAACAGAGTGCCGAGTACGTCAGGTGCGGAGGATAAAAATCTGCATCAGAGTGGGGGTACTCTCAGGACTGCAGAATGATAATCCACAATCATCTTTTTAATGATCTCTCCATAAACAACTATTCTTCTTTATTTTCACAGTCAGTTTTATTGGCAACATTCCTCATAGTTTAAACATTGACAAACAAGGTCACATTTGCAAGGTTCAAAGTAAAAAGGATAATTTACACTGTGATCGTACTTTGGGCTTATTAAACTGAAAGCTTTAAGGAAGTCTCAACAAATACTGTTCCTAAATCTGATGAAAAGCTATCGCCGAATGTGGCATCTTTGACTTGGAAATCTGTATCTGATCAAAAACAAACATGAGGAACAAACACGCAATTCAAAAACAGTGCACACACATTTCCACATATGGGCACTGAATTCGAGGCTCTCCAAAAAAACACTAATATTATTCCCTTCGGGCATCCAAAATACCTTAGAAACCTCAGACTTGGTATCCATTCTTTTTCCTGCTCTGTTACTTTTTTCTACTTTTCTCCAGACCATGTTGCCTGGAAGGCATGTGTTCCATCCCCTGAAATAATACTCATCTGTAGTGATTTGGTCACCAGATGTTTCAAAAAAGAAATCTTTTATAGACAGTTACTCAACTAAGCATTCATAAATATATAAAGTATACCAAGCATTTTCTAAGCACAAAGTAGGAATCTGGCTTATGGTGACAATTAATCATATTGAAAAAGAGATGAGTAAAAGAGTTGGTCCAAAGCTGATATAAAAGAGAAAAAAGTATCTCAGTTACTGGTGTGGCTGGGAGCATATGTCTTTCTTTTTTGATATAAACCTGATGTCAAATACTGGTCTATGCAGGAAGTGTACATGGGAATATCTCATGGGTTCACCAAAGTAACACTATGTTGGAAATAAGTAAGGGAAAGAATTCTCAAGATGTTAAAATAGAAAAAAGTTAAAGTCTCACCACCACTATTCCTTCAAAATTATGTGTATTATTAAATGGCATTGAAAACTGCCTGTAAAATTAACTTCCATAAAGCAAATCTACCCTTAAATTTTAATGTTATTTAGAAATTAGAAGACCATTTCAGTGGCAAAAAAGAAGAAAAGAAAAGAAAAGAAAAGAAAAACTCCCTGGGAACTTAAGCCCCAAAACTGATGATGTCTCACAGGGGAGAAACTATGTACTATGCTTTTAAAACTAATAAATACAAAGCATTAAAGCTAAAAACTTTCTCTTTGTTTTTGTAAATATATCAATAATGCCTAAGAGTTAAGCATAATGATTGTCTTTATAGAATGAATTAATAAATGAAAGAGCAAACATAAACAACTGATACATCTCAGGAGGAGCCAACATTTGACAAAAATTTATTGAGCATCTAAGGACAGGGCTAGACAAATTCATTTGACTGTCATCAGCATGTAGATGGTATTTAAAGCCCATGTGAATCCCATCATGAAAATTCTGCAACATTGAGGCTTCTGGAAATATAAAATGTATTAAATTCTAACTTCAAGAAAAGCGTCAAGTTCAAATCTTAATACATGACATTTATTTTTTTTTAATTGGAGTAGAATTGCTTTACAATGTTGTGTTAGTTTCTGCTATACAATGAAGTGAATCAGCTATATGTGACATTTTACTTATAATACAGATTCCTAAAGGTAAATCATTTAACCATTTAGTTTTTCAGTTCATAAATATCCTTCAAGCAATACGTTGTCATACTGACCTGTTTTGTTTGTGTTGCTGGTTCACATTCTAGATTACATACATTCAACCCTGTACCATATTTGAGAAACACTATGATACAAGATATATCATCTATCTTTACCAAAAGGTACAGTTTAATCTTCCAAGAAGAATCTGCCCTTTGAGTTAATAATGTGGGGAAAAATTGAGGTGGTTGACTTTCCCATGTTTTAAAGCAGTTTCGATATTTTCAACCCAAAACCTAACACTGAATTTAATCAGCTATTGTTAAAATCTTTTATTAAATGGTCTTCCTCCTATTTTGTGAAGAAAGTTTCAGTTTTCTATCTCAGTCTACCAACTTTCAGTTTTTTATCTCAAATACACATGACTAAAAAGAAAAAAAAAAAAACAACCTATGAATCCCAACTCATATTTAGGAACTGAAGTTTTTTCTCAGTGTATTTGATGTCAAAATATTAGTTTCCTCGGCTGCCTCATAATCACCAGAATATACTATTTTATTATTTGTAAATTTATTATCAAACTGTTATATTTTCCTTTTAAAAACTACAGTTTCAAGATTAATGTATGAAAAACTGAACAAACCATAGATAAAATGTTCATAGGTTAGCATTTGGACATTTCCCTTAATGCCTGCTTTAGTTAATAAATTATGTGATTTCTTTAAGGCAAACTATAAAAGCACAGCACATTACTTGTTAACTGGGGTAAAAATGGATCCCTCAGCTATAATTTTTTGACAGAATGAAATAAAGACTGTAAGTGAAAAAAATATACCAACCATTCTAGAGTATAAAAAGAAAAAGGAATTAACTATATCCTCATCACTCTAATTGCCACTCTATTCTAGTGTTCATCTTAATTTATAGTTGCTTAATTCTTTCTGAAAGGGGGACAGGGGAGGTCATTGAAAAATTTCAGCTATACATGTACTCACAAAGTCAATTTCACAGCTGAAATCAGTAATCAACCTATGAAGACAATCATTTAATAGCAAGATGCTTAGAAACTTGGAGGACATCAATTACACTTATTTTATTATCTTTTAAAAGCCACAGATGAATTTCAAATGGGTCATTTTCCAAGGGACAGCATAGCTGAAAAAACATTGTGCTAATAGTATGTCCAGGAAGCAAACCCATTCCCAGCAAAGAATCAGTTTCATGAACTGCCTTCTGACTACCCCATACACATGTTCAAAGAGAAATGTCTGCCACCTCTAGAAGAACTTCTTGGTCAAATCTTAGGATGTATTAATACAGTGGAATGGCCTTTTTTTTTTTTTTAAATAGAGACAAAAAGAAAAATAGAGAGCTTGAGAAAAAATTGGTAGGGAAAAATTTCTCTACAGGTACTGCCCCATGGAGACAGAAGGTACAATGAAAAGAGTGCCAACAAGCCACTGAATACTCCTTTCACAGAAGGATACAGTGGATGAGCCCGTCTTATCAGAGTGAAATTGATTGCAACTTTGCTTAAACATATGGCTTTCTTCATGAAGGATACAGCGATGTTTCCATTCAGCTAATCTCCAAGTAATCTGCCAAATGGGTTCTACCATGACATGCTACAAATGAGATCACTGCCGTCTGCCAGATCAGCCATATATATTATTACTGCAAAGACTGATGGGCGAAATGTGCACTTGTTGATGAATGTGGGAAGAAAAAAACAAACAAACCAACAGTCACAATGGATTGCAACAAAATTCTGCTGGTTTTATATAGAAAGAGCCATCATGAAAAATTAACTGATAAAGAGTTTTGTGCTTTTCAACCACCATTTTGGTTTTTAGCAAATTAACCTCATTCTCTCTGTGGTATAAATAACACTGAACTATTTTTACTATATTTTCTACTGCTACTAAAATTAGAGATCTTTAGGAAAGATTAGGCTGAATGATAACACACAGTATCCTGCTATAAATAAAATAAAAATAAAATTGGTTTTGCAATGAAAGGGCTTTTCCTAATATCATATTTGAAAATACAATAGAGGAAAAAAGAAAGTCTAAAAAAATCTGCTGCTATATTTAAAAATAGATGAACAGACTATCTAGAACCAATTATCTTGTAAGTTTTGAGAAATAATTTTTAAAATAAGATTTTCTTCCAAAAAAACTCACTGAAATGTCACCTAGAAGTCTGGTATTTCTCACTGCTAATTACAGAGGTCTTCATGTCTAAGGAGGGCTTTGCTATAAGACTTGTCTTACTATTTACCCTAAGAAATGCATAGGTTAAGTGATACTGCTTGGCTGGGGAGAGAAGTGAAAATGGCACAAATCCAAATTCAGTGTCAGCTACCAGAAGCCTTGTGTCCTCCCCCCCACACCCAACTCCCACACTGGTATGGTCAACACAGTCTTATAACTCCATCCCCTGCCCTATGTTTTCCCCTCATTTCTGCATATGTGCACCATCACGTGATTTAATCACTCCCTTTTTCCAGGAACTCGCTGTCTCTTTCTGGAACCTTCCAGTTTCTGGTGGACACATGTGTCAGTACAGCCATTGTGCTACCCCGTCTTTGACCACTGCCTGCTATACTAATGTGCCAGGGCCCTAAAGATCCTTGAGAGATGCCAGCTGCCCAGTGGACCAAGTTCAAGAACCTATAGAGCAAAACTGAAGACCGTGTCCTGTGCCATTCCTGCATCCCCATCAGCAACCTGTATGCCTCAGGACACACGTTCACTCAAACCAAAGCAAAATCACCAGCTTTTAACCTCATTCCTCTGTAGTCCTTTGAGTGATACTTTTCCTAAATGGTTTTGGATCCAAGTTTCTCCACAAACTCTTTATCAGTTAATTCTCGTATCATCTTACCCCACATTCCTGGTGCGAGCGGTGACTTCCCTTAATTCATCACCTCGGTGATGAACTTAGGAACTGATTTTTGCCTTAAAGCCCTAAAAGGTAACTGCTCTAAATTTTAGCTGAAGAAAATAAAAATCTAGCCACGTGTCTCTGCAGATTGCTCTAGTGCACTCCTGTCCAAGTGCACTGAAGCTCCACATGCACATATGTCTGAAGATGGAAGCCTAGAGATGAGTCACCTTGTCCAATGTCTTCATTTGACAGACAAGGTAATTGAGGCCCAAGAGATCTGCATGCCGAGCTGTGCAAAGTCACCTTGCGAGTCAGGAACAGAGCTCAGTTCACCTCAGTGAGTTTAAGAGACCTTGGTGGGGGCTTCCCTGGTGGTGCAGTGGTTGAGAATCTGCCTGCCAGTGCAGGGGACACAGGTTCGAGCCCTGGTCCGGGAAGATCCCACATGCCATGGAGCAACTAAGCCCGTGTGCCACAACTACTGAGCCTGCGCTCTAGAGCCCGTGAGCCACAACTACTGAGCCCACGTGCCACAACTATTGAAGCCCACGCCTAGAGCCCATGCTCCGCAACAAGAGAAGCCACCGCAATGAGAAGCCCGCACACCGCAACGAAGAGTAGCCGCTGTTCGCGGCCATAAAGACCCAATGCAGCCAAAAATAAATAAATAAATTTATTAAAAAAAAAAAAAAGACCTTGGTGGGTCTGAACTTGGACACTCCTAGAGAAAATGAAATTCCCAGACCCATGAAGTTCACTCCTAAGTGAGACGTAGAACTGAGCACCTGTTGAAGGCTCTTTTGCTCACTTAACAACACTTAACTAGAATATATTGAATTCTTATTTATGTATACATGATCTCATTGATTCCAATAACCGGCATATTAGGTATGTGTTCTTTAGGGGAAACCTCAGGAAGCACAGGGCGATTTAGTGATTTAACAGGTCATCTAGCAAGTAAGCAGCAAAACCAGAATTCGGGCCCAAGACTCTTTTTATTACCACACCCAGCCACCTCCAAATCAGCCAGTCACTCTATGCTTTTATACTGAGAGCATCTGGTTAAAACATCTTGGGTGAAATCAGTGAGATAAATCTTGTATTGCTGGCAGCAAGGAGGTCCAAGGGACATTGTTCCTGCATGAACTTTTCTATGAAGGCCAGGAGTTCAGACGCAAGGTCAAGAACTGATTCTAATCATTGGAGAGGATCACACAAACTGCCACATAACCATTTTTAGGACATTGCCAATATTTCTAAGTGCAATGACACTCCAGAAGTCAACGCTGTCTGCGTAATATATGTAAATCACGCCAGGCAACAGCAGAAGCGTGTCAAACCGCCCAAACCCAATCAGAGGGTAAAACAGCAAGAAGTCACTGCGTGCATTTCTCTTGTATGATGATGTGCTCGTGGTTTCTGGCCCTACCTTTTTTGTGTGTGTGTACCTCAGCCTCCATTTTATAAACGAGGGGAAAAAAGTCCTTTCTAATGTGTCCTTCCCATACAGGATCTTCCATATTTTAGTGACATTTAAAGAAATTGCTACCATGATTGTGTACCGATTTGCTCAGCAGTGGCTTGTGGCAATGCTGGATCAATCAGGGAAAAGAGGGCTGATTAGGAAAAGCAGAAAGCTCCCATTTAGGCAAAAAACATCTTGGTAATCAACCATGATGAGAAGCAGCCTCGCAAAGAGTACATGACAACTTGATAGTGCTTTTGTCAAATGGGATGCAGTTTTAAGTCAGCACAGTGTAGCAGGGGTTCTCTTTAAAAGGAAATCTGCAAACTTGAGAATCATTATTTGACTGTGTGCGGTTTTCATCAGTGCTAGTCTGATTAGATTTAATAAACTAAATTTGTGTTGCTTGGCATCCAGGAAAAAAATAAGTGACTTTTTTTTTTTTTTAAAGAAAATATAGCTTCTACTTAACCAAGCTAGAGCAGCCTTCAGACATGTGATGTTCCCTTAATGGACAACATATCCTTCTCAGGACCCCCATTAAATGCCCTTAGAAGTGCATTCTTCCCCTGCGTAGCCTGTGTTATCGAATCAAGGATGCACAGATATGCCTAGTAACCCGACACTGCAGGAGTCCAGGACGGATATGGACAAGGAAATAGTAAAGCAGTTAAGAAACTGAACCCAGCACATTATCAATTTTGACTTTATAAGAATCATCATAAACTCCAAAGATCTTAAAAACCAAACCAAACACACACACACACACACACACACACACACACACACACACACACCCCAAAAAGCACGGGATCCAGATATAAAGGCTTAAGGAAAAAAAAAAAACAAGCAAGCACAGTAATCCTTCAAAACACAAGATGAACACATAAATAACTGTGAAATAATATTTATAATCTATACTTAGAGCCATTCAAGTCAAATGACAGAAGATGGGTGAAAGTATATCTTAATTATGATATTAAAACTTCCCTGACATCAGCTAGTCTATGGACCACACTACATACTTTCTGTAGTAAATAAATTCCTCTTTGTAAAAAGGGGTCAATCAGTAATGACTGTGCCATACAGGATTTTTATAAGGCTTGATATGCCTCATTTTTTTTCAAAACATACCCACACAGGTAATCAAACTACGCTAACCCAAAACACCAAACATGCAAAGGCAAATAATATGCTAAGTAATTTTTTTTGTTTCCCCCAGCTACTACATTGACTTTATAATAAATAACATATATATTATTACATATAAGATTAAAAAATATATATATATATACACACACACACAATTAAATATAGTAAAAACAAGACACAAGTCTGATTTTTCTAAATGCTTAATTTGGCATTGAAATCAGCCATGTCCACTTTAAATGATTTTGAGAGAGTGTGTCCCACAGCTACTTCTCTGGATCCTTTCTCTACCACTATATTCCTAATTCTTACACTGTTCATTTTAATGCATTATTGTTTCATAATACAATACTACAAATTGCAAATTACATTTGGCTCAAGGAGTGATTATGAAAAATACTATCACTGCTGCCTTTGCTAGAATAACTCTGATAATAATGAGAGATTGATTGAGCTCTAAGCAGCCTGAGTGATGAGAAGGGTCAATTGGAACATTTGTATTAAGCTTCTTTTGTTAAACCCAACACTTTGCCATGTTAGAGGCAAATAATCACACCCTGTATCTGGTTACCATGGTTTTCCTTTTCCTAAAGCATCAGAACAATTTAATAAGTGGTACTGACCCAAAGGCAGTTCTTAGAAGAAATGTTAATGAGACCTAAGTCAAAAAACACATCTATGTAAAAGGGCACTTGAAAGAAGAAAAAGTAAAAGATGGAATGATACTTTACAACATACCTTTTTTTTTTTTTCTGTTAGGACAAAGTCAGGAGTATTTAGTAACAAAGATAATTCTAATAATTTCTGTTACCATCTGCCTATCTGATGCTCAAACTGGCATCCAGGTTATAAATGCTGAGAAAGTAATGTAAACACACGCACAGCTTAAGGGTATCTTTTTTGACTCAGAAATACTCACCCTCAGTTAATTATGTATTGTGATTCAAATTCTATGTTTTGACTATTGATACGACATACCTAATTACAGGTACAGCTAAAACACCCTCCAATATATTCTTATCCTTATGTTTATGAGCAAATGAAAGTGGTAAAGACAGATAGATAATGTGGTCATTGGCGTTTGGGGGAGGAGAGGAAGGAAACAACTCCAGGGAAACTATGAAAAATTAAAACTTCCCCAAAGATCTCATTATCTGTAAAGTTAAGGTGTCAGTCAGCACTTTTTTCTGTCGATGATAGGAAACAATTTCTGATGATTCACATTTCTGAGAATACTCTCTGCAGAGTAAATTAGGAGTCAGAGCTTTTCATTTTTTATCTTTCAGTTGATTTGCATATTCAGATTTAACATTAAGGCGCTGACACATTCTTTTAAGGCCCAACAGGGCTGTGCAGGCAAATTACCCAGAGCTGGAGGCCACACCTAATTCTTAGACCAAGAAAAACAATCAATGCCGCCCCGGGGGCTGTGGCTCCTCAAACCTCGAGCCCACACCCACTGTCTACCCGACTCACATCACCCTCTTAAAGAACAAAGCACCTAAGCCCACAGACTTGGTTAAAATCGGTGTTCTTACAGCGCACCTGGGTCCTGGCAAATCTAACACATACAGAAGATGACCGTGTGACACCAAAAACTGGCAATGGTTCTTTTCTTTATTCTTCCGTGCTGGGGCTTCACTCCACCAGGACACACAGCACTGAGTATTGTTTATGACTCACCCGTGGGTAAGAACCCAGCTGGTAACTGCGATCCGCAATCTTGGGATGGGTTCAGGGATCGATTGACAGGGGCTCAGGAGGAAGAGACAGGTTTAGGGTCTCCCCTCCAATCAGCATGCCCCTCCTGGGAAGGGGACATGAAATCTGACAAATGGCCAACCACCACATTTTCCCTTATTTGGCTAAAGAGTTCAACAAGCGTTCCAATACAGAACTTGCAGATTTGTGCACTGCCCTGGAACTCCTCTCATCTCAACTCACTTCCAACTCCTAAGAACTGTCACGGCTGCACTGCCTGTTGTGTGGTCTGAGGCTCCATGACTCTCTGGCAAACACAAGGCGTAAGTGGGGCTCTGTCAGAACACGCATGTTTGTCCAACAAACCCTCCTGGAACCGGAGCCAACACCACTCACAGTCAGTTTAAATCCCCAAGTCTCCCCAGTTACAGCAGCTGTTACAGGATATCATTATGTTGCTTTTCCTGGGCTGAAGTTCGACCTGTCTGGTCTAAACTAGTATAATCATGGTATATTAGTAAACCTCATTTCATTGAGGGCAATACACACACACACACACACACACACACACACACACACACACATATATGTATACACACATATTTCTGGATAGAAATAAACTATACATCTTTTTTTTAGCAAAGGCACTCAGAATATTTATCTAGGAACTAACACAGGAATAATTAATCTAAGGGGAGAAAAGCCCATGAGAAAAGAACTTAAACAACAGGAGCTGACAGATATGCAGCACCTTAAAATTTCAAAAAGCTTTCAATACACAGTCTTTCATTTCGTTCTTAAAACAAAATGTGAAGAAAGTGGAGATCAGGAAACTGAGGCTGATGGGTTAAATGCCAGAGATGGTGGAGCTGGGGTGGGAAAAGAAGGCTTCAAACTCTAAACCCCAAGTTCTTTCCACTACAGAATACCCTTCTCCCTCTTAGACTGACCTCAACCCCTTCGAATGCCCCTTAGGTTCTTCATGTTCATTTATATGTTAAAAGCAAAGCAAAATCTTTATTGCACTGAAATCACATTCAAAATAAACTGTAAGAAAGGTCACCACGTAAGCTTCTTAAATGGCGTAACATCAACTAGACTGTAAAATACTCGAAAGTGGTCGATGTAATTTTAACTCTTAAGCAGGGGTCCTCCACACACAATGACGGCTGAGACGTATTGCTGATAGATGGACCAGAGACAATCGGACACAAAACACCAAAGCATCCAGGGAAACTTATCTGAAGGTCAACAACTCAGTTGCATCTTGGATGGCAGTTGAGCATGGGCAGGGTTCCTTGACCTTGGCATTGTCGAGATTTCAGGCCAGATAATCCTGTGTGTGGGGGGTGAGGGGGTCCTTGTGCATCGTAGGCTGTTAAGTAGCATCTCTGGCCTCCAGCCACCACATGCCAGCACACCTCCTCCCCACTTGTGACAACCATATAAGTCACCAGACACGGCCAAAGTCCCCTGTGGGGCAAATTCCTGGGGGTTGAGAACTATGGGGCTAGAGTTTAAGACAAACAACTAAGTTCAATGTGATAGCCTTATTATTTACAAAGAAGAAGAGGATTCAAAGGATAGTAGAAGGTGATTGGTCTTAGCCAATCATTTATTTCAGGACTACTTCCTCCACACTAAAGAAGGAAAGCTCTTTCTACAGAGATGGTTAAGGTTGAATGCTGATGACCATCTAAGTCCCAGAAGACAAGATCTAGCTGGAATATTGGCGGAATATATCCATACAAATCAGTGGGTTAAAAAGGCACCAAAGTTGTACAATCAACATTAGAACACTGACTGAGAACTTGTACTCCAAAATCAGAAAGACATGGGTTGGACTTCCCTGGTGGCGCAGTGGTTAAGAATCTGCCTGCCAATGCAGGGGACACGGGTTCGAGCCCTGGTCCGGGAAGATCACACATGCCTCAGAGCAACTAAGCCCGTGTGCCACAACTACTGAGCCTGCGCTCTAGATCCCGCAAGTCACAACTACTGAAGCCCACGCACCACAACTACTGAAGCCCGCGCGTCTAGAGCCCATGCTCCGCAACAAAGAGTAGCCCCTGCTCACTGCAACTAGAGAGAGCCTGTGCACAGCAATGAAGACCCAGCGCAGCCAAATAAATAAATAAATAAATTTGTAAAAAAAAAAAAAAAAAAAAAAAGACATGGGTTATCTGATGTGTGGCAATTGGCACTATTAAATAATAATAAAAATACTAACTATAAAAAGTAGTAGTAGCAAAGATTAAATACAATGTTTTTAAACAGGTAACGCACTGCTGGCAGAAATCATTACTCAGTAAATAACAGAAACAATTTTCTAACAAAAATATCTGTGTATTCAGCCCCTCCTCCTGTGTTTCCAGCCAGCTCCTCTAGGCTACCTATGTTGGGGAGATCATGACCACTTCAAGTGGTAGATATAATCAGGTATTCCAGGATTTGTGGTCTACTCCCCGTCTTTTGGGTTAAGCCAAAATGATCTGGCCGGTGGTGGTGGGGCTTGGCTGGCACGGCAGCGTGACAGTGGCCAGCAATCCAGTGCTACGGAGCAGCTGCAATTTCAGAGGCCAGAGGCCACCGGGCTTCAGAAACCGTGAGATGGAGAGGCAGCTCCCAGGGGCAGGCGCTCCAGGGCAGACTCTGCTAGCTGCCTACCCATATCCATTCTCCTCCTCCTCCATCGAAGCGGAGCCCCGATTTGGTAGGGAGAGGACATACGCCTAGTTGAGATAAAACTATTTTCCCCAGCTCCTCTGAAAACAGGAACAGAAGATAGTAGTTCAGAGCATAACACTGGAGCCAGATTCCTGGGTTAAAATCCCAGCTTTGCCTCTTACTAGCTATGTGACGCACTGCCCTTGGACAACGCACTAAACCTCTTGGATGAAATGCGACCACCCTCGCGGATTTATTTTGAGAATTAAATGGACGACACATTCCCGGTGTTGGCACATACCAGCACTCCATATATATTAACTATTTCATTATCATCGTGAGTCTCCGTTTCTGGCTCATCGAAGTGGATGGCGGCACTTCTGGGAAGACCCTTACAAAGGGGGTTCCCTCCACTAGCAGCTGCCTCGTCCCCTTCCTGCTTCTTCCGGCTTAGGATTCCGACAAGATGCTCAGAGTTGTCGCCAGGGAGTGACAGTGAGGACACAAACACACGTTAAGACACTCGTGTTCACAGCAGCGTCCTTCACAACAGCCGAAAGGCAGATGCAAACTAAGTGTCTGTGGATGGATGAATGGACGAAGAACACGTGGTCGATACATACAACGGAATATGACTCAGCCTTGAACAGGAAGGAGATACTGACACATGGTACAACATGGTTAAAACTTGAGGACATTATGCTAAGTGAAAGAAGCCAGTCGAAAAAAGATACATACTGCGTGATTCCACTTATATGAAATACCTTGAGTAGTCAAACTCAGAAAGACAGAAAGTTAGAATGGTGGTTGCTAGGGGTGAGGGATGGAGAACGGGAAGTTACTGTTTAAAGGGGACAGAGTTTCCGTCTTACAAGATGAAAGGAGTGCTGGGGATGGATTGTGGTGATGGTTACACAGCAATGTGAAAATTGTTGAGATGGAGCCAAGACATGGAAGCAACCTAAATGTCCAAGGACAGAAGAATGGATAAAGATGTGGTTACACACACACACAATGGAATGTTACTCAGCCATAAAAAAGAATGAAATACTGCCATTCGCAGCAACATGGATGGACCTACAGATCATCATACTAAGTGAAGTAAGTCAGACTAAGACAAATATCATATGAGATCATTTTTATGTGGAATCTAAGAAAATGATACAAATGAACTCATTTACAAAACAGAAATAGACTCACAGACACAGAAAACAAACTTGTGTTTACCAAAGGGGATGAGGAGGGGGAAGACATATTAAGAAGTTGGGATTAACATATACCCACTCCTATATGTAAAATAGGTAAACAACAAGGACCTACTGTATAGCACAGGGAACTATGCTCAGTATATTATAATAAGCTATAACGGAAAAAATCTGAAAAAGAATATATACATATATATCAGAATCACTTTGCTGTACACTTGAAACTAACACACCATTGTGAATTAACTATACCTCAATGTAAAAAGTTTTTTTTTTTCCAAACGGATAAGATGGTAAATGTTATATGTACTTTATCACAATTAAAAAAAATAAAGAAATACATATTAAGGATGGCTGAGTAAAAAGGAGGTAGTGACATTGCTGATGCTCTGGGGCCACCATACAAGGCTTGGATGGTCAATCTTCAGACCTCTTTTAAGTTAGAGAAAAATAAGCCGTTTCTTCTTTTAACCACAGTTATTGTGCTACAACCAAAACAATTTCTCACAGATAAAAGCACGGAGATAAGAAGGCAAGAAGGAGTGTTTCCTTTCAGGTATTCAGATTCTCAAATAAAGGAAAGGAGACTATATTCTTTGCAACATCTTTGGAAAGGATCCCATCTTCACATCAATACCTCAACAGGTTCAGTCCTACAGTTCCCAGCAACTAACTTTCTCCTCAAGATGTCACCCTCACAGTCAGTCCACGGTGGCCAAGGGACAGCAGGATGGGACCAACAGCCTTCCAAGAGGGAAAGAGCAGAACTAAATGAGAACCAAAACACCCACCAAAGGGAGCCTCCTCCATTCAGGATAATACTGCCATTCGAGCTGACAAAGACTTCTCAGTAGAAAACAAGAAGCAAACCACACTCCCTGAGTCAGAAGTGATTTCATTTCCCCTCATTGTTTTTGATGCTATGTGGGCATTTCTCCAGTGGGGGAGCAGAGACACCTTCATACACTTTTTATTATTTGGCTGCTAATGGTGTTTCTCTCTAATTAGACAGCTGCAGCTCAGCTGCATGTATGCAGGACAGTGGAAGATACTTCTAGAAGAAAATATCCTGTTCTCTTGCTGACCAGAGTATCTGGAAACAGTATGAAAAATCCTGCTTTAGTGAATTATATAACTCCCATCTCACAAGAAAAATAATGTTCAAAGGAGTTTTGCCAGGCTAGACGGGGGTCTACTCTAAGAGAAAAAGCGTAAAACTTTGACAGTAAAGATAATAAGACCCACATGGATAAAACTATATTTAAATATGGGACCTTTCAAGAAAAGAGTTCCATAGGGAAAATGTTATATAATTTTTTTTCTATTTGTTCATTGAAGTTGAGAAGACAGATCTAAAATCTTAGTAATAACCTTCTAAAGCTTTGTAATGGTTTCTAACTATGACCAACCAAGAGCTAACTAGTTACATTTTTTGCTTTTTAATAATTACTTAGTTTATAATACCTTATTACTGAAAATATAAAAGAAGCAAAATTGTGTCACAGCAGGAAATTCATATAATTCTACACTTTCCTGGGAAATATATTTCCAGAAAGAAATCTAGTTGCAATGTTTTTGAATGCAGCAATGGTTATAAAGTACAGAATACACAGAATGATTCATGATAGCAAAAATGCATATAAAAATAATAAAAAGGTTTTTTAAAATGATGCATATAAGCAAAGCACAGCCAGGAACCCTTCAGGAAAGGGCAATAAACGAAAATCACAGGCATGTTCAATATACCAATTCAACAGTATATAAACCCATTAAGAGCTTGAACATAGCCAAAACTTCATATCCCCTTGGATGGAACATAAAACATGAGCAGTGTTGCCTTGAAAAACAAAGGTATCTGCAAATCACAGTTTATTAAAAAAAAAAAAATTTTTTTTTTTTTGAAGCCACGGGAATGGAAGCACTTATGAATCTTGGGAAAATATGTCCTGGGAAAGCAGAGTCTGAAAATGAGGACTCCTGAGTATGTATCATAATGGTTAAATGTCACAATATTTTAAAAAAAAAAAATCTTTCACACAAGGTAATTTTAAAGCTGGTTCTTTGATGAAGCAAGCAATTTATCTGACCTCAGGATTTTTCTTGTTTTGAGAGAAAAGTGGAGGAGGGTCCTATTGTCATGTAGCATCTGAGTCATCAGGGTCCACCCGCTCGGGTCACGTGCACAGCAACCCCACAACTGCCAACAGGAGGGAACAGGACAGAGATGGGAGACGATAAATTCTCCCACCTCGAAGGAGAGAGCGATCCCACAGTCAACAAAACCATTTCATCATTTTATTCATCTTTCTTCCAAGTTATATTTTGGTAATAACTTACTTAAAAAAAAATTAATTCCTCGAATCCTAATTTCTATAAACCTTTGTGAAAATCTGCAGTTGGGATTAACATGCCACTTAAAACATCATTTCTATTGCTCAAAAACAGGGAAATCTGGCACAGGTTTCTGTGCTTGTGTAGAGAGTGTTGGGGAAAAAAAAAAAAGAGCTTTGCTTCTTGAAACAGGAGTTGATATATAATATCCTTAACTTGGAACAAGAATTAGCGTCAGGAGATTGTCAGTTCTGGCATCACACAGAGACACTAAAGTATAGCACGAAACAATGGTCACCATTCAACACGGGTCCAGGGACACCTTCTGACATCAGCAGCTCCCATGCAGCCGAGGCCAAGAGCACTTGTGACTCCTTGGTGGGAGCACATCCTTCTAACGAGTAAGAAATGCACTCGTAGTCTGTTGTATTTTTAGATTCCACATATAAGTGATATCACACAGTATTTGTCTTTCTCAGTATGATTTATTTCACTTAGCAAAATAACGCCCTCCAAGTCCATCCACATTGCTGCGAATGGCAAAATTTCATTCTTTAAAGAAGCAGACTCACAGACATAGAGAACAAACTAGTGGTTACCAGTAGGGAGAGGGAAGCGGTGAGAGGCAATTAGGGATAGGGGAGTAAGAGGTATAAACTATTGGGGGTAAGATAGGATACAAGGATATGCTGTACGACACAGGGAATATAGTCAATAGTTTATATTGAGTAATAACTATAAATGGAGTAGAACCTTTAAAAATTGTGAATCACTATGTTGACATCCTGTAACATATAATACTATACAGTAACTATACTTTAATAATAAAATAAAATAATTTTAAAAAAGAAACGTACTCCTGCCCTGGCTTTGACGACCACACTTTTCTGGTTTTACTCCTCTCTCTGCAGTGGCCTCTCCTGGGTCACCAGCATCTCCTCCTGCCAACTGAGTCCCCACGCTGAGCCCCCGGGCATCTGAAGGGTCCTCAGAGCTCTGGCCTCTGTCCCTGCACACAATTCCTGGGCAGCCCCTCCACTGACACTGCCCCGGGCTCAGAGTCACCTTCTCTGTCTTCAGCTCCCAACTCTCCACTTCGCCAGGCCTCCCCCTCCTCGGCCTCTGTCGCCTCCACTTTTACCTGCAGACAAGTAAACACCAGGTTCAACATGTCACTCTCCTCCAAGTACACAAATACGATCCTCCTCCGGGGTTTTCCTGTCTGCACGTGACAATCCACCCAGCTGATCGGGCCAGAACATGGAATTATTTCTTACTGTTCTTTCTCTCTTGTTTTCTATATCTAACCAAACAATCAAGTCCCCTACATTCCTCCTGAGAAATGCATATTGTATCTCTGTCCCCTCAGCCACCACCATTTCTGGCCATGATTTTTACAACAGAGACCTAACAGAGTTCCTGCGTTCTCTCTGGTTCAGCCCTTTTAATTTTTAAAATTAAAAATTATAATTTTCTAAAAATATGTAAATTTTATCAAGCCATTCTCTCGAAAGGCTTCCCAGCGTCCTCAGGATAAGGTCCTGAGTCATGAGTCCTTCACGATGAGCCACCCTGCTTCTCAAATGCCTCCAGGCTCCTCCCCCAACACCTCTGCAAACCTAGAGGATTTCTACCACCTAAACAGCATTTTTCAAATTGGGTGTTGCAACCCATTAAAGATGTAAAACTGATTTGGTGGGACTCAACATTTTTTTTGAAAATGGAATTACCAAACAATAATAATGACTACAACAGCTAGCGTTTACATAGCGCATTCTTTGTGCCAGGAGGGGTTCTAAAGTGCTTTGTACATATCAGCTCACTTGAGCTTCCAAGCAACCCTGGAAAGCAGCCACCATTATGAGCCACACTTCACAACTGAGAAAAGTAAAGCACAAAGGTGTTCATGAAGTTGCCCTAAACCCAAGGCTGCTGAGGGTACAGCTGGGAGTTGGCCCCGAGCCATCTAACTTCAGAGTCCAGGCCCTCAACCTCTATACTCTGATGCCGCTCAGCATTAGAGCCCATAACGAGGAGGAAGGGCAGGGATCAGACGGCAAAGTGTTTACTGGAGTTGTTGGCGTGTATGTGTTCGTTGGGTTACAGGTGGAATGTGTCTCCTGCTGAGGATCACATCAGAGGAGTCTGAATCCCTCTGATGAAAACTCCTCCTCTCCTCCAAAAGCCCCTTCAGATACAGAAGTCACAACATCTGTAGGACCTCGGTTTTGAGGTCATCTTCCGGAGGGAGGCTGACTCTGACTCCCGGGCTGGGCCCACCGGCTCCCTGAGCCCCCCTCAACCCCTACAGGCCCCCTCCTGAGGCCCAGGGCCCCCTCGGGCTCCCGTGACACCCGGCACACAATCCCCCGCACCTGGCATCGAGCCTAGCCTGCCTGGAGCAGGCCTCCAGTAAGCATGCGTGGAATGTGTGGATTAAAGCTTTTACCTCACAATTACCAAAGAATCATACACGCTCCATAAACAGACTTGAAAAGAATCCGCCCCCTCATGGTTGGAAACAATTCTTTCCAGGTGAGGAGTGAAACACTCAGAATTCATTTCACTGCCCAGGTGACCCTTGTGTGAGATGCGGGGCTGCACAAACCTACTGCACTTGCTTCCGAGTCACCTGACAGCACAGTTGGCGGGGTGACAAAGAGGGCACTGGATATGGTGGGAGGAAGAGGCAGTTCCTTTAAGAAGTAATCAGCGGGAAAGAATATAAAAAAAAGAATTCTATCCGTGTATAACCGAGTCACTTTGCTGTACAGCAGAGACTGGCACAGCACTGTAAATCAACTGTCCTTCGATAAACAAAAAAAAAGTAATCAGGACCAGAGGCCCACGTCGCACCCCCCAGCAGGTAAGTGCCTTTCCTGCCCGAAGCACCATCTAGGGGATGTGCTGCCCTTCACAAGACTTCTTTGGCCCCAGATCTCTACTCTCACCTGCCAGTTTGCAAAGGAGCTGTGAAAGTTAATCTTTAATAGAATTACTTATCAAATATGATGGCCCATCAGGAGGTTTACTGCTCATTTATACTTACCTGAATGTGGAGACACATCACACCAAGTTTATCTTAGGGGAATCGCCTTTCCCAGGTGTGCTTAGGACAGCTTGGGTGTGCAGTAGAGAGTGTTCTACACAAGTGATTATCAGTGCTTTGCCATTGCCAAGCGGCTGCAGCTAGGCGCTAGAGACACACCAAAGGAAAACCGCCCTCTTCTTAGAGTAACTGTCTGAAACTGTTCCAGAATCAACCTATACTGAGATAAAGTAGACGCTCTCATTTTTCTCAATTAAAAATGTTTTCGGCATTATATTTTAAAAGGAGATAAAATCAAAAAGGAAAGAAAAGAAACCTGAAATTCTAGGAATTCAAAAGTACACTTGAGATGCTCTCCTGACGGCTAAAATCAGTTATAGAAGCAGGAAATAGATAAATTATTTCCCTGCGAGCAGCAGTGGGAATCTGGCAACGCCAGGCATGAGGATCCCAGATGGACACAGTGAGCGGAGGAACCGAGGCAGGCGTCACGGAGCCGGGAGGGCCTCCCAGGGGAGGCCCCAGGGCTGAGCACATCCAAGGGCCAGGCAGGTGCTGCTGTGGGCGGCAGGGACGGGGCGTGCGCGAGACAGAGGGGGCAGAAGAAACAAACACCGGATGATCAGAAGAGGAAGTCGACGCTGAGAGCATACTCCCAGGAAAGGACGAACAGCCTCACGATTATTTTAATAGAAAAAAATAAACGAGACAGCAGTGATGGATCCACCACGAAGGTGTGTAGAAAGGGAAGGGAAACAAGGTGTGAAAACAGGAAGGACGTCAGAGCCCTCACAGGACTAGGACTAGGGGGCCATCCTGAGAGAGCAGAGCAGGAGGAGAGCCTTTTCAAAATCATCGTCGCTAGCGTTCCAGTTTGAGGGTCAGCTGTGGACAAGGGGATGTGGCAACTGGTAATTTTTAATTAACAGTAAAATTCCTGAGTCCTTAAGAATTATTTTGGAGAGAGAGAGGACCACAGACAGAAGAAGCTTCAGAAATCAAATAGGAACAAAAGCCAGGTTCCAAAGGTACTAAGTTCCACGCTTCCCGGCTAGCTGCAGGGGTCTACATTTTCAGAGCACGCAGCAGCAGTGGCCACTTCACATGATGACCTTCACAGCCGTCGCAGCTCCCACATGGGGCTGGGGCAGCAGAAACCACAGGAAAAGGTTGAGGAGGCCGGGTGGTCCAGCAGAGGGGTGGAAACCTGCCCCTAAAGGGGGACAGGCCTTCGAACCCAGTGGCCCCGCCCTCACCCACTGGGTGGCCTCTGTAGCTAGTTCACCTCTCCCAACCTGTGGGTTTAGTTTCTTCATCCATAAAATGGGGCTAAAAAGAGCACCTACCTGACCAGGTGATTCTGAGGATTGAAAGGAGTACTGAGAAGAGTGCCCTGAGCAGCCTGTGCCCCGGCCCCAGCGCCCAGTGACTGCTCCTGGCCGGTGCACGCACGCCACCCAAAGGATGCTCTTCTCTTTAAAGTTGTACCCACCAGCCCATCACCCCCACAATCAGAAAGGAGGGCCAAGAAGTGGTCTCGGATGGACAGCCCTCTAAATTAACTGCAAGAGCTGAGACGGAGAGAAAGTGGGGATATTTTCCAGTTAGGTTGTGTCAGTTCAGTTCAAAATCTCTGTTCCTTTGTGTGGACAGAGAATGTAAAGTTGTTCCTTTAGTTTCTTTGTTTAAGGACTGGAATTGTAACATAAACCAAAAGATCGTGAGAAACAGAGAGATGCTGTTTTCAATACAGGTGAAAGATAAGTTATAAACATTACAGACGTTGTGGAAGGAGAAACGAAGGAGGTGAGATGTCCCCATCCTGGTCAAGCCACACCTCACACTGGTCAGGACCATTCCAGGCCCCGTGGGGCTGGGAGGGAAAAGGGGAAAGCTCCAGAGCGCCACCTAGGGGTGGGGCAGTCTGTAAACTAAACCTGGTGGGCGTGGCCCCCAGAAGGGGGAGGCCAGCCACCAGGTAATTCTCTCTGAGGCAGCTGTTCAGAGAATTATGAAGAGTAAAACCAAGGCTCTGACTTCTTTTAGGGACAGGATCTTACGCCATCACCCAGAGCCTGACATTTGAGGCTTAGGAAGACATCCATAGGGCAATGTTAACACTTAACTCCTTGTTTGAACCTATAACCCCTCAACCCTACAACCCCCAGCCTGAAGGCTGGGGCCTGCCCGACAGGAGGACTTAACTTGGAAACTGTATCACCTTTTTTGCAAGTCTGATGGAATAGAAAATCCTTAAATCATTTATGACTACTAAGAGCAGAGAAAACAGTCACTTCCACAACAAACCAAAGAACATGATGTGCTCTAGGAACATGAAAAGACTTGCTCCCTGGGGACCAGCCCCTCAGTCACAGGCCAACTCGGGAAGTGATTTCATCTCCCGAAGGCGGGAACAAGCAGCCCTGCCCTGGTTCGGTCACTGCTCATGACACGCAAAACCACTCCAGGTAGAAATTCCTCACGTGCACCGTCACCACCTGCTCTAGCAATTTTATGGATTTTCTGTATCTGTTCACACAACAAACACATTATCTTAGTCTGGGTTTCATCAGAAGCCAATCCTGAGACAAGGGTTCGGGGCCGTGGTCTGACGGAAGCTGAAGAAACCCTGGTCGGGAAGTGGCGATGGGACCGAGGGAAGGAAAGGCGGCCCGGCAGGACGGTTCCCAAGCCTGTTTCCACCGCGGGCAGGGAGGGGGGTGCCGTGGGCAAACTCTGGGAGCCGCAGGAGGGACGGCGTCTCCACCATGGCGTGCACGGGGCTCCCCAGGGCTGATAAGCATAGGTTCTGACGCCAGAAGATCTGGGGTGGGGCCTGCGATGCTGCGTCTCTGCCAGGCTCCCAGGGCCTGGCGTGCTCCCTCAGGGCTAAGGGCACAGACCTCCACCTCAGCGTCCTAACCCGAAGGCCGGGACGCCTGGAATGCGTTCACACGGGCTTCCTTGGGTCATCGCTGATGCTGCTCTGGGCCGGCCTCGTTGCAGGCAGCGCCGGCAGTTCTGCGCTGCGGGGCTGGGGGACCCGGGCTAGCAGGCGTCTGGGACGTTCCCTGGGCGCTGACGACGCAGCAGGCGGTGTGCACAGGATGCAGCAGGGAAAAGGGGGTAACAGTCCCTGACGCTGTCGACATTTTATTAAACCAGGTAAGTGGGATGGATCATGTCTTAGGGGGTGGTAAGTGCAAAGGAGAAAAAGAATGCCAAGAAGTGGGTGGGGCAGGAAGTGTCCCGTGGGAGAGAGAACAGTTTGCGGTGCTGGACAAGCCCCCTGAAAGCTGACACTTGAGTGAAGATGTTAAATGTCCAGGAGTGAACCCGGCCCTGACCGTCTGAGAAAAGATTATTTTGGTAGAGGGATGGGTGAGGTCCAAGGCTCGAGTGGGCCTGGCAGTTCAGGGAAGAGAGGCCGGGGTAGTCGGGGTGAGGTCAGCAGAGGAAAGAGTAGAAAAAATGAGGTCCGAGGGACTGGGGGGAGGGGTGGATCCTGTAGCATCCAATGGGAGACTCAGGATTTCCTCCTTCACTCTGGGAGACCTGGAAGCCAACTGGGGGTTGAGAGGAGGGACGTGCCGTGACTCTAGCTGCGAAGTTCAGAATATACAGAAGAGAAGCAAGGGCAGGAGCAGGGGGCGTAGCTGGGAGACTACTGCCCAAATCCAGGAGGGGCTGGGTATGCTGAAAAGGATGAGGATTACAGAGATGTGTCAAAAACAGATCAAATGGGCCTCTGCTGCTGTACGTAACAGATTAAATGCGGGGTGTAAGGAAAAATAGGAATCAAGGACTACTGCCAGCTTTTGGATCTAACCAACTGAAAGAACAGAGCTGCCATTACGTGAGAAAGGAAGATGGAGCGGAACAATCCGGAGAAACGCCTGAGCCATGTGGGGAGCACACGTTAGGTTTCAGGCGCCTGGGAAGAGGCAGCCTCTGCTGATCTAGAGTTCAAAGAAGCTGCCCAAGCAGGGGATGTGAATTTGGGAGTCATGTGCCAGCACACTGTCTTTAGAGCCCCGAGGCTCTGTTTCCTAAGAATGCAAACGTTCTGTGTTGCAGAATAGAGGAAAACAGACGGAGACTGAGGCCCGAGCTTGGAGCACTCCAATATCTGGAGGATGGGGCAGGACCAGAAGTGGCAAAGGAGACAGTGACGGGGTGGGCAGGGAGAAAGGCGACCCCGGCAGGGTGATCTCAGAGAGGAGCAGGAATCCACACGCCAAAGGGTCCCGCGGACCGAGGAGAGGGTGCGAATACGGCAGGAAGATGCAGCAGGAGAGGCCACTGGTGGCCGGATGAAAACAGGCTTTAGGGAGCCAAGGGGGACCAAGGCTTCATTGAAGGGAGTTTAAGAGAGAACAGGAAAATGGAGGCAGCATATAGAAATTGATCCCAGGGCTTGCTAAAGGAGAAAGGAGGAAATGGGAAAATGAGGGAGTACTTGGAAGGGGAGGTAGGGTAAGACAGACTTTTCGCTAAGATGGAGGGTAGGACAGAGTAGATGATCCAGGAGGGAAGGGCCAGCATCAGGGTGCAGGAGAGAGAAGAAAGAATTGCTGCAGCAACGTCCCGGCCTAAGTAAGAAAGGATCAGACCGCTTTGGGGGACTGGCCTGAGCTTAATGCATGGGTGGCTCATCCGCCCTAAAAAGAAAAAAAAATGTAAGCAGAAAGGTTAACAGGAGACCATAGGTTATTTCACTATGATAGGAAATCTAACCCAGTTTTAGTCTCTTGTTTCTAAATTGGCCATTATTAAACATAGGTCAGAAGAAAACCATCCAACGCTCAATTATGTAAGAGGTCACTCCCCCAGTGAATTCTTTAAAAGACTGTTGGAAAGGATCAAACAGTTACTTTTATATAATACTTTGTGGCTTGACAAAAATCCATTTAGGAATAGCATGTACTTGATCCACGATATTTAATGTAAAAGATATAGAGAGAGTCTCTAATGGTAACAAATAACATTCAGAAAGAATACTGCCAATCTATGCTGTGGTAAATGTCATTAGCCAAGCTTGTCTTCTGGTGCAGTTTTCAACAGTGTGTGGTATTTATTTACACTGTGTTAGTAAGGAGTGAATAGTCACTAGCCTTCAATTTTCACATCAACTGCAGAAAAAAGATGCCATTTTCTACACAGTCTGGTACTGAAATTGACTTAGCATCTCAGAACTGTCAAAAATTTCTTTTACGAAAAGGTTTGCTTTACAGAGACTATAAAGTAGGTGTCATCCTTGACACTTGCATTCTGTATTCAGGCCGCGGGTCTCTGGAAAAGCAGCGTTAAAGAACGTCAGAGAAGGTCTTAGCAAGGCCCAGCCGTCACGCTCGGCGCCCCTCGGCTCCCTCTGCAGTCAGTTTCCACGCTGGAGATGTCAGAGGCTCTTTGCTGCAGCTAGAAGAATCCTCGCCAAGGATGCTATCAGCTGCCCTAGGACTCATCTTTGCTAAGAGGTCGGTCCGGCACTTACTTTCCTCTGTTAAAAACGGGAACCTGTTTCCTTTCAAATTAAAAGAAGCATATACTAAAAAAAAAAAAAAAAAAAAAAAAAAAAGCATATACTAAGTATCGGATTTACAAATTCAGAACTTATTCCAAGGAAACCTCCCAATAGGTGTACTTATATACAGGACCGGTTCTCCGTCCAGGTGACAAACAAGAAAACAAATCAAAGTATGCAAAACCGCTCTCTTCCAGCTCCTTCTTTCTCATGACAAAGTACTGCTCTTGTGTTTCATTAGGTAGGCCTAATTTTTCTCCACATTTATTTTAACTGTGTCCCCTGAATCACCAGCAGGCTGCACTGGATGTCATTCAATTCTGCCAACGAGAAACCGGTCACATTAATCCACAGGGCAATTGGGCCCGAGGCAAAAATCCACACGTCCTGGTATTTCTGACGTGAGCAAATTGACACTGTTCTGTGTGCTTCCGTCCGGCAGCATCGGAGGGTTCGCTCAGCCGGCGAGGGCGCGAGGGTAGGGCTGCCAACTGCTACCAGGTCAGAGCGGAGGTGAATCCTTCTCACAGGCTCCCATCCCAGTACCGTAATACCACTTATGACATGGTTTTCCTCTTCATCATCACATTTCTCTTTGAGCGGCATGCAATTCTACCATTCTCAGGAAATAGAGCTAACTCTACAGTTTCTCTGAAATCCCAGGGGGCCACGAAGCATGAAGGGGTTGTGGATGAAGGCTTTGCTCTAAAGGAAGGACGGTCTGAGATCCACCTGCACGAGCTTTCACACCTGTGATGACAACACCTGGCAGCTCTTTCCAGAAACGTTTTTATAAAAGAGTGTGTGCTCTCACTCCCTGGGGTCCCAGCAACCTCAGGATCATTATTTGCCAACGTCTCTCTACTTTTTCACCCTGGAAGAACTTGTTGGTTCAGCCATCCCTGAGCAAAGATATCTATTTTCTCAGCCCCCCCGCCCCAGTTTTTTGTCTAAACAGTGTAACCCGTCAAGGGAAGAACCTTTGCCAAAAAGTCCTTTTCACACTGGCCCATTGGTCCATCGATGGATGGGTGACTATCCCAAACCACACACCTCATCGCCCACAGACTGTTCCCCTACCTGCCTGTGTCCCCAGCTGCCATGTCGCACAACAAAACCAACCCGGTACATTGCGCACTCTCAAAGCACCCATCCTCACGCCCGATGGGTGTGGGCGGGTGAGTTCTGAATACACCAGCAGTGAGAACTCTGGTTTTCCACTAGGAAAACGGGCCAAGAAAAGAGGAAAAAACACTTCTCTGCCTTGTCAAGCAGTAAACCCCCAAGCTTGACATCAAGAACAGAAAGTCCCAAAGCGATTATCGTGGGTGTTACGAAACCATCAAAACTGCTGATGTCGTAAACAAAATCTGTCAACAGCCACTAAGAATTCATTGAAAGTAAATTTATTGTTTGTTTAAAAAAACAAAAACAAAAACAAAAGACAGAACTGTGCAATATGTGCTTCTCAAGACATTTGGACTCTCGTTTGTTGCTCATCTCTTCTCGGGCTTCAGTTTGGTCAGGCTAAACGAGAAACACGGTACAGACACACGGTTAGTGAGCACAGGTAAGGGAGGCAACCGAGACGCGTGTTTGTTATTTTCTCAAAAGCCTACAAGGTGCCAAACTAGGACATCGAGTTTTAAAATCTGATCGTGTTCACTGCGTTCTGAAGACGATTATATTCTAAAAAGGGAAAGACAGCCGTATATCTGATTTCAACCAGACAAGCTTTCAAACTAAATTATCCTTTTCCTCGTACAGAACTGAATAAAACCATGCTGTAGGGACCCAGGGAATCATTTTCAATGTAACTGGAGGATTCAGTTTTAACGGTAACAGTGCAACATGGCTTTTGCTTTAGTGGTCCAGGGGGCGACAGGCCCTCAGCCATCATGTGTCACAGCACCACACAAAGCACCTGAGGCGTGAGTGGGGTCACGTCCAGGAACCTTCCGTTACAGATGGGAGGCAATTCCATGACATTCAAAAGAAAATGATTCTAATTTTTCAGGCAAAGTAGCATCGAATTACACTTATTCAAGGGCTGAAAAAAAGGGGAATACATAATTTTAAATGCTTACTATCTGAGAATATTGTCCTAAATAAGAGAGTTTATTATCTTATTGATTATTTCATTTTGGAGACTCACACAAAAACACGCTGCTTAACAATGCTATTGCCTTCCTTTAAAAACGGATGCATTTCAAACATTAAACAACAGATCTCTCTCCTTCTAAAGCACGGACTCAGTTCCCTCTTTGGTGACAATTTCATACAATTGCAGAATTCTCAGAAACACTTTATAGTATTAAATTTGAATAGCCATGCATCCAAGAATCAGACATATACAAAGGCTCCACATTTCAGACCCTCATGCTGCCCTGCACTTTTCACACAGAAAGATCATATCAACAAAGTCAAGTTTACCTTTTTAGTAGAGAAACTCAGCCTTCTCAGATCCAAAGCCATTTTAATTAAGGCAATGGGAGCGCCTTAGGAGCAAAAGAAGATGTAGTACATACAAGGAGAAATCCATACAAACACGGGACACTTTACATTTGTCATTTGATTCCTTGTAGATTTAAATTTGTGATTTAAAACTGGCATTAAGGCAGCTTTTGCACTTCATATACTTCATAATTTATAAACAGAGGAGTGATTCATGTGACTCCCAACATTCTTTCCTAGAGCTGTTTATCAATAATTAAATTGTTTTGGTGACTACCATTCAATGCACGAAGTAGATAACCATGTCGTCTGTATAGACCAACAAATAAAAATACCGACTCAAGGTACCGTGGTTTCCTCTGGTACAGTTTTTGAGATACGGTACATCTATGTGGCCCTCATCAAATGTAAACAAAATCACAGACAACTTACAGGGGTGGGAATAGAGTGTGTGTGTTTTGGGGTCAAGGGGAGGGAGATGGTGGGGAGCAGAGCCTACGAGCCTGTTTTTTGAAGGAAACCATATTATTATTCCCTCAAAAGACTAAAGGGAAAAAGCTCACATGCATCAAAAGCTAAACTCCCAACATCTAATGCCCCTTACCCTTACCTTCTTCTTTCCGTTATAACTGAACCAAAAAACAGAAACAAGTCAAAACAACACCCCCCAACACACACACACACACACACACACACACACACACACCCCTGCTTTGTACTTCGGGCCTACGTTGGGAAGCTATACTTGAATCTTCTTACAAAGTGCTCTAAGAAATTATATGCACATACACGTTTTGATTAAGGTATTTTAAAGTAACACTGCTAAGGGAATCACATCCTATTCTCCTCAAAAGAACAAAGAGGAAGGAAGAGACTAATTTTTAAATCTTACTATATTCCCCTCTGTTAATTAAAAAAAAAAAAAAGGAAACATAAAAGAATCAACCTGCAAGTCTATTAGTCTCAAATAATTAGATCCAGTAGGTATGGAAGGTAGTAAAAAAGGTTTTGAAAAGTCTAACAATGCTTTAAGAGTCTTCTCAAATACTAAGGACGTTTCATAATGCCGTGAAGGAGTTAGAGGCAATAGACAACCAAACAAAAAGCTTCTGTTAGTCTAATAAAGGATTCTCAACTTCTTTTCAAGGAGGAATATTCAGCAAGCTTCAACCATTTCCCAAAGGGAAACCAGAGAGAAGATGGCCACGTTCAAGGCAACTAGACAAGATATGCAACCTGTTAGGATATCTTTGCATTCTCCATGTGGTGGTATGTGGCCCTCCTGGAAGAAAAAGCCCTGTTTTGTGGAATTCATACACTTCCTGGGGTATAAGTACCCCCCAACACGGCTGATTTTAAGCTACCAGCGTGTGGTATCAGCACCGTGCCAATACAGTGGGCGTAAATGACCTCAAAAGCAGAGATCATAGTGAAATGTAATAAAATAATCAGGAAGTGATGAGTTTTGAGTTATTAATTACCTTTGATTTTTATAGAACTTATCTAATTTTTAATAATGGCTGGGTTTAACAATCAATTGGCAAAATTTCTAAAAATTGAACAATTGACCCTCACAAGCCAGCACGGGCTGACTCCAGCAAATTGGTCCCAGAAAAGTGTGGACACCCATGATTTTCTCAGTAGCCATTCTTAAACACTGGGAGACTGTGAGCTCAGTTTTTAGAAAATACCTTCAGCCCCTGCACTTAAACACAGAAGTTGATTTTTAAGAATACTCAGGCCTTTGAAGTTACAAATGGGTCAACTTCTTCATCACAAAGCTGGCTTTCACTACAGGTTAGAGGTATAATCTATAGAATTTGATCTAGAGAAAACATCATACAGTGTTTTACAGAACTTTTAGTAAAAACGGGGCTGGGTTGGGTTGCATTCAGGGTCCCTTTGAAACAATATATATATTTCCCCATGGTCCCCACACTCACCACTCCTCTGGCCCCAAAAAGAAAACTCTACCATAAAGCCTCTCTTACTCTGGAGTCCCAAGCTACAGAAAAAATAATGTATAATTAAAATAATGTATAATTTCTAAAATAATTATAAACAATCTAGAAGTTTGCTTACTTTTTTATTCAATGAGAAGAACAGAGCACTGAATCCATCAGATAAATGTTGGCCAATGAAGGAAACCTACAAGCCATTAGCCTTCGGGAAGACTTCCCTGGGGGGCGGGGAGGGGGGCACCTGGAAGTGAGGCTGGGCTCCAGGCGGGATGTGTATATCCTAGGGGAGGTTTCCTCTTACTTCATATTCTCTGATTTAAAGAAAACAGGGGTGCAAATTCCCTCAATGTTAATTGATAGACAACAGCCTTATTTCTGTGCATTATGTAGGTGCCTGATTACGAGCTGTCAGTTTGCATATATAGAGTGAGAAGCCCTCTGCCTAACACAGAAACTGAAATAAAGTGGCAGTTAGCGCAATTCCATCCGTAAGTGTTCCTGGACACGGAATATAATGATGAAAGATGATCTGACTGCAAATGCATCCAGGAGGAGCGGTATATAAACAAGAAAAACTCTGGTGTGAAAGGATGCAGATCCCAGTGTTCTGAAGCACTGAAGATGGAAATGCGACCGTATTTAAATTAAAGCTGATATTGCCAATGGGCCGGGCTCTGTGTGATCTGCGTCTGTAGTTTACTTATTCCATGCACTTGACTTAGCCAGACATCCACAGGACACATCTGGTATGTGTGTAGCCTGCAGGCTGGGCCTGAGTCCTCGACTTCATGGCCTTGACTTATCTATAACTCCCTGAGTTATTGAGGTCAACCTCAGGACCATAAATCAGGAAATTCTATGAAAATAAAAACTCTTGTTCACATTTTGCAATTAAAAAAAAGCTAAAAGGAAGGGATTCATAATGCAGGATAACTACTTTTTGAAGAGTCAAGGGGCTAGGCCATCTGTTTTCAATTTTAAACCATCATCTTGATATGTTTAGGGGTTTAATTTATGGAACAATCAAGCAATCTTTATATTTAACATTAAATACCTGAATATTATAAATCACCTCCGATGAACGTTTATGGGAGAGTTTCAGAGCAACTTCTGAACGACTTGTCACTTTTATTGTGCAGCCATGATTTGTAAAAAAATGATATGCTAAGTAATCCTAGAGTATAATTTAGGGGTACAAAAACAACTGTCAGGAAACAGCCAGAGACTGCATTTAATGAAATCTTTACCGACTGAAGTAATAAGTAGTACATTAATCAACACAGCTTAATTGAAGCTCTATTTGTAACATTTTTTCTTATTAGACTTGTTATTAATGAACCTTTATATGCTACCACTAACTTGGGCTTGATGCTCAACTTCAACAATGAACAATTGTTCACACGCACAAAAGAACAAACACGGCTGTGAGGGCCCTTTGTCTCTGGCCCTCCTTCCTCTCCACAGTTATTTACATGGTTGGCAAGATAGCATCTTTCAGGCTCTTTAAAAGGGTCTGAAATAGTTCAAGTGCAATCCTTAAGAAAGTAAAAACACAGCAGCGAAGCCTGGGAACTAGAGAAGAATCTCCACTGACCTCAAAGACAAGGTCGTCAAAGCTGTGCTTGCACTGGCCTGGCACTCACACGGGGGGGCCGGCTGGCCCTGGCTGGCAGCACCTACCTGAACATGTCTCCCAGGCCCCTCAGCTTCCCCTTCTTGGCTTTCATCTTCTCCTTCTCCTTGTCTCTGTCTTTCTTCTTCTCTTTCCCCGTTTTCTCCTTCCTCCGATCGGTCTTCTCACCTCTCTCTTGGTTTCCATTCATCTGTCTCTCCAGAGAGTGGGAAGGCTGGTCGCTGGCTGTGGAGACAGACTCTCTCCCTGATCTTGAACTTTCTTCCGTGTCTTCTTCCACTTGGAAGGAAACAAACACACAAAAAACATAAGGAACACAGGGAACCAAAGGGACAAAAATAAGGAGGCTGAAGTCGTTTGAGGGTTTTCTTTCCTACGTTTCCAACTAGGCCTGCAAGGCTGTTTACTTCTGAGTAGAATTAGAATGAACGCGTGATGTGGATGGTTACTACGCACATGTGTATTCCTGCGTGAAGATGATGGGCCAACAGTAAGAGAGTAACGGTAATAGTAATAGTAACAGTAATCTGGCTCCCGGGCCGGATGGATTCCCTCGCGTTGATATAGAGCCTGTACTGCTGGGGGGATAAGCAAGCCCTCATCACACAGCCAACCCCAAGGGTCCTGTGTACCACACTGGCGAAATGAAGACAAGCAGCCCCTCGCCAAGAGCTTCCTTTGCTCTTGGGTAAGGATGATGTAGCTCCACCCCGGCCCCTGATGAATTTGTTCAACTGCACCACTCTCTAGTAAGCACACCAATGTCAGCACAGGACTCCTTTCCTCAGCCTCCCAAATACGTATGACCCTTTGTGATTTCTGCATAGAGAAGACTGGATCTTCACAGCCTAACTTTTCCTTATATTGTCATTAAAAGGCCAACATCATAAGCCAACGCTCCTATATGTTCTAATCCAAAATAATTTTGCATATCGGTCGACACAATGGCAGGTGAACAGAGGTGGATGGAGACGCGAAGGCATAAATCCACAGCCTCACACTCCTTTGAACTTTGCAGATAAAAGCTCTGCTTAGTGATAACGATATTCCATCCTTTGAGGCAACACTTAGTAAGCATATGGTCCAAGTGCATACCCCCAACTTTTTGCATTTGAAAGAATGACAAGTAACTAGAGTAGGTTTCTACCTACAAAAGAACTTTAGGAATTTCTATATTAAGAAGCAATAGATGCACACATCAACAGCCATTCTCATAAATCTTTTTCCAGATTAGCTGCCTAAGCTGTTCTTCCAAATATATTGATAATAAGAATTATTGGGGTTCCAGATTACCCCTTGAAATCTGAGGTCATTTACCCTCTGCATCAACAAATAAAGTATGAATCAGTGTTTTTCCACTTCTTCTAACAGAGAAATATATAAGGCAGTTAGAAATCTTTCACAAAGAACTGACCTCTAGATCAAATTAATATATCTTCAAAAGAAATTCAGTCTTGCCTCTCCACCAGCACTTGAGTTAGCAATACACAAAATCAAGAGTATAATACGACC
Organism: Balaenoptera borealis; assembly: GCF_965194805.1. Classification (NCBI taxonomy): domain Eukaryota; kingdom Metazoa; phylum Chordata; class Mammalia; order Artiodactyla; family Balaenopteridae; genus Balaenoptera; species Balaenoptera borealis. The sequence goes on along the minus strand of NC_138866.1, from coordinate 167,243,580 downwards.
AGTTAAAACAATCCTAGTATCAATTTATTTACAAAACAGAAACAGACTCCCAGACTTGGAAAACAAACTTATGGTTACCAAGGGGGAAAGGCAGGGGGAGGGATAAATCAGGCATTTGGGATTAACATACACACACTACTATATATAAAACAGATAATCAGGGCTTCCCTGGTGGTGCAGTGGTTAAGAATTTGCCTGCCAATGTAAGGGACACAGGTTCGAGCCCTGACCCGGGAAGATCCCACATGCGTGGAGCAACTAAGCCCATGCGCCACAACTACTGAGCCTGTGCTCTAGAGCCCGCAAGCCACAACTACTGAGCCTGTGCTCTAGAGCCCACAAGCCAAAACTGCTGAGCCCACGAGCCACAACTACTGAGCCTGTGCTCTAGAGCCCACAAGCCAAAACTGCTGAGCCCACGAGCCACAACTACTGAAGCCTGTGCGCCTAGAGCCCGTGCTCCACAACAAGAGAAGCCAGCAAAATGAGAAGCCCGTGCACCGCAATGAAGGGTAGCCCCCGCTTGCCGCAACTAGAGAAAGCCCGCGTGCAGCAACGAAGACCCAATACAGCCAAAAATAAATAAATAAATTTATAAAATAAAATAAAAATAAAACATAATCAACAGGGAACACGGAACTCTGCTCAATACTCTGTAATAGCCTATATGGGAAAAGAATCTAAAAAAGAACGGATATATGTATATGTATAACTGAATCAATTTGCCATACACCTGAAACTAACACAACATTGTAAATCAACTATACTCTAATGTAAAATAAAAATTAAATTAAAAAAACAATCTTAGTATCTTAGTGTTCTGCTATTAAACCCTCACAGATCGTAAAAGATACTATAAAATGATGTCACAACCATAACCAAGTAATTCAGTTTTTTAAAAAGTGCCAATTATTTAACGTAATAACAGTAAAAGTGTAGAATTCTTTTGTTTTCACATTTGATTAAAAACATGAGCCAACATAGTTCCCATCCCAGTAGGGATGAGCCAACATATTTCCCATCCCAGCAGGTCAGGCCCTGGGTACAGCCAAAGAGTAAAAATACCACTGTGTCTAAATCCGGAAGGTACTTTGGAGGTCATTTAGACCAACTTCTTCCATTTCTTGCTGAGGAAGCAGAGATTTGGGGCCAGCACACCACCAGTGTGGGGCTCTCTCTACCATTATATTCTGGTACAATTGTACCTCAGCCAGACCTTCATGCATTTCTTTGATCGACTCTGTGAATGCTCAATTCCACGCTTCATACAGCATGGATGTTGGTCATCTATCATCCAGTCACTCCACGACCTGCCCAGAAGATCATTCCAGCAGCCAGCACTGCATCTCAAGAAACCCACTGTCAGTCCCGTAGTCATTCAGCACCGTGACTTGTAGCTGCTACTGAGGAAATCATTCCAGAAGCTCGATCAACTGTGCACAGGGACTCGAGGACCGGCTCCCAACCACAGAGGTGAGCAGAAAGGCTGGCCTCCCTCTGCACTGGGGTATCTTAACTGGAAGCCCCTCTCCTCTTGCAAGAGACAAGGCAGCTTTTTAAAAAGTTGCTTCTTTTCCTCTCTGTCAGTTCATATGGAAAAGGAATTGTGCGGGTTTGTTAAAGAAAGCCAGTTACAGTTTTCAGATGGGCATTTCTAGTGAAAATCCATAGCCTTACAAATAAATGCTGAGTTAAGGCTGTCATTTTTGGGTGGTGCACAGAGAGCAGGGAAAGACTCCTGGCCCGGGTGGCTTGTTGTGTAGCCTCTTCAAGGGGCGTTCCCCAAGAAAATGTAAATATAGCTTATGCAGGGTTGGAGCATCTTGTCTGAAAACACCCTTGAACTTGGCTGTGCTCTAACTGATGGTAAACCATGGCTTCCACATTATGGGAAATGGGTGTGGCCTCAACTTTGAGGTAATGGAGCAAACCAGGATAAAACAGTTCTCAAAAGTTCCCGGGAACTACGAAACCTAGGTGTGTCTATTGGTACACTCAAGTTAGATAAATGGATGCTGGTGATTATTCTAAAAGTCTCGCAGACAAAACTCCTTTTACCTATCCGTCCATAGCGCTCTGTACAAACTTTTATTATTGCACTTCTCATATGATACGATCACAGGTCCGTTTCCCATTCCCTAAACTTCTAAAATGAGGACTGCTGAGCGGCCAGCGGCTGCCCGTAAATGGCTGTTTACCTGGAAGACTACTGGTGAGCCTGACTCGTGACTTTATCCCAACCAGACAAACTTTTATCCAACCTCTGTGTATCACCATCTTCTAGCTTCAGAACAATGTCTACGCCCCTCTAATGAAGCCTGACAACACACGCCACACCCCGGTAACAGTAACCCCAGGAAGGCCACTGTGCTTGGTTAAGCTCTCATCAGTTTCTGGTAGAGTTTTATGCTATTATTGTTTGTGCTCTACGTATTATCCAGTGGCTTGCCTGGCCCCCTACAATGTCTGAAACTATAAACAAAAAAAACGAGCTCAATACACGTAAAAGACTTCGTCTTCCACAGGGATCATTATCATAAATCATAAATGGAAAGATCAGTAGCGATTCTGCTAGTTTTCTGCCTAATAGTTTTGGGAGAAGCACATGGGACATATGTCTGCTCTTGGCTCCGTCACAGAATAAAGGCAGCGCCTTCACAACGAACTATATGCTGAAGCCACATTTGTTGCCAGTTCCTTTCATATTCACAATAATTTCCTGGTGTATGTAATACAACTTATTTTCTAAACTGGGTGAAACAGAGAAAATTAGTATTAAGTCATTTATTAACTTCAGGTTTTGTAACCTCATTTTATAAAATCAAAACTCTTCGCTCAGTTTCTTGCCCCGAGCAAGTGGACTGTTTTACAATCATACTTGCACATTTGAGAATTCTTTATGCTTATTCTGAACATTCTGATTTAGATAATACACTATCACAGAAACTCTTCTGGGGGTGTACTGATGCAACTAATCCCTTTGAATGCCAACTAATTAAAAATATTTAGCAATATGTGCCTTCATATGCATAAACATAAGATGTTCTTTTAGAGTATTACATTGTGTACGCTTCAAACGCTAAAATTATTTGATAGAGAAAAATAAGAATCTCACTTTACCCCAGCCCTATGCAGAATTACTGCGGTTTTTAAAAACTTCAGTAAATTGGTTACACGTGCTTAATTTTTTTTAAAAAATGTATGTATTCAAGGTCACTGATAGTCAGATTTTGTTTTCAGTTTTAAAACCAGTCTTTGTACATTTAATACTAGCTTTATAATAAGGTACATAAAATATTTTTATTCTCTTAAACTACAAAAGATATTCAGATAAACAATTTTTCAAGTAAGAAAAGTACTGGTAATATATCACCCGTAAATGGCTTGATCTATTGCGTTCATACAATAAATTACAATGCACGGACTAATCATAAACCTACATTTAGGTAATTGACTATTTTAAATGCTATATAAATTTTACGTTTTTTCTCTTTAATTTTGCTCTTTGCAGATTGTTTGCTTTCCTTCTGCAGATAGTCTGCACAAAGAAAGATGATTACCTCCTTCCAAACAAATGGAAATTTCTATTTTTGACTAACATTTCTGCTCTATGCACTGCACTGCCAGCTACTTTCCCATGTGATTACCTATAAAGACAGATACTTTCAAGTTTCTCTTTTTAAAGAAGGTATAATGTGAAGCTGCTTATTTTTCTTTCAGGCAGCACATTCTATAATTAAGACATACCTAATTACCATGTTTTCAACAGATGCAAATACAGCTCAATTAAAATTCTAGTCCATGCGACAAATTCAGCTACTCAGGTCTGCAAGATATCACGTTAGGACTGGGTCACCAAGAAGTTTGGAAAAGACTGAGCACATACATGGTAATGATTATGGAGAAAATGACCTTAGGTGTCAATTGAACCTCAAAGTTCTGTAGCTTCTGCCATAAAAAAACACTTTGATCTGGTCATCACACACATTTCATTGTCAACAGTTGACTCTAAGCCACATGGTCTTTTTTTTCCATTGAGAAGCAATACTACTGTTGGGACTGTAATGATCTCCATTGCTTGCTTATCCCAAATCCATTTCTCCATTTCTTCTTCCTAATGAACTCTGTGTTCAGGAATGCAACCCAGCTTCAAGGGGTGAATTCATTACTAAATTTACACCAACCTATGGGTCCCTGCCCCTGTTGATTTATTAGTCCAATGTTATTAGTCCAAGAATGGCCCCATCACCCCGAATGGACATATTCCATGCGTGGGGAGACGGCTCACTCCCTTCAGTTGGATGTGATCAGGAAAGCACGAGGCCCCTGAACCCTGCAGTTACCCTCTGGATAAGCTGACTTGTGGACAGCGTGGCAGAAGGGTCAGAAGGATGGCGGGGCTTTGATAACACCGTTAGGCTGTGGAATCAGTAATCCTGGAAGCTACCCAACTCTAGAACCCGTTATGTAGGACAATGTATTTCCTCATGGTTTGAGCTGGTCTGAGCTGGGTTTTCTACTACATGCAGCTGAAAGCATCCTAATAGGTACATTATATAAATCAAACTTTAAAGCAGCTGTGGAATATCCACAGTACTATTTATCACAAGTGTAAGATTTAGCAGTTAATGCCACTCTAGGCAGCTTTGACAATTTTACTAGAATTATTTGTTCAGACTTGTTACTAGTGTTAAATGAATTGGTACAAACATCCAGGGAAATACAAAACAGAGAAATACAAAATGAAAATGACAGCATTACTTCTTATTTGCCAGTAAGCAAGTACTCTTCTCCGAGGGCATAGCTCAAAGCAGTGTTATTAAATATTTGTGGACTGAACAAATAGCCCATCATATGAAAACCATCCTTTACTGCTCCCTGTTTAGAAAGAACTACTCTAGGAATTAGAAATATCTAATAATAGAAGCACATATTCTTGAGTAATTTCCAATTTACTTTGGAAGACAAAGGATTAAACGTAATAACTGGACACAAGATTATGCAGTCTTCAGAATCTATCTTCTTAAAATTTAAAATGAGTGAGTTAAAATGAGACATTAGTAATTGGAAAATTTCACTAGACTTAGCAAATCCACTGACCACTACCAATTTCTATTGACTAATGTTAGGTAAAATACAATATAATAAAAATAAATGAGGACTGAACTCCCAGGCACTGCAAATCCTGCATAGGATTTGAGAACATTTTATTATAATTAAATAAATATATATACATATATATTTTTATATATGTATACACATATTATTTTTGTTTCTTATTTTAGTTGAATATTTGACTTTGGAAAAGGAAGAAAAGATGTAAGAAATGAACAGCTAGTGACACAGATGGTATTGAATAATAGGATCTGCTTTTCTGGACCCTGACTTTTAACATTAGAATGATGAGCTTTTGGCAATGGAAAAACTTAGCTTTTTCAGAACATTTTAAAAAAACACACACACACACAAAGCTGGCAAGAAGAATTAAGAAGCTTTTATACTAAAATGTGGGGTGGGAGTAACAACTGATATTATGAAGAATAGAGAACATGACGGTGAAAGGAGAAAAAGCCATGAAGGAAGTGGGTGACATTTAACAGCAGGCTTAGAGAAGGGTTTTCAGCAACTGGAGGAATGTTCAAATAGATGATTCCTAAAACCCACTCTTCTAAAATTAGATTTATTTCATTAAAAAAAAAAAAAGCCAACCTCTTAGTTTACATTGGGGTAAGGAGTAGAGAGACAAAAACAATAAAACCACACTTCCAAAGAGTTTAAGACTTATTATCAAAAACCATTCTTTACTTCTACTTCAGAGTCTAAAGTTTTCTTTAATGCATCCCTCCAAACAAACAGGTAAAATGTTCCTGAAGATCTTGGTAGAATACCACCTCCACTATCCCCCCTGCCCAGGAGAAGGCTGCAGAACAAATACAATGAGGATCACACCCTCCATCTTCTGAACGCTTGCAAATTTGCTTTCAGTGTATAATTGATTTTCACATACAAATGATGGTCCACAATAGACACTGTTTCCTGTGCACAGGGGACAATGTATAAAGAAGCTGAATGCTTTCCTTTCAACAGACCCAATGGACTGGCTACACAATGAAAATGGTAGCACTCAAAACCCTGCTGTTGGAGTTGCCACTAAGAATTTTATTTTTATCAAGGACTGAATTGGTGTCAAATGTATATTTTAACAATATACAAAAAAATTACGGTGTCAAGGAAGGAGTGTCCAGGCCACTGCTCTGACTCTTTTAAGTGAAAAAACAAAAACAAAAATAAATAACAACATAAAAACGTGCAAATGTGATGAAACAGTGAATGGAGAGCAGTGCTCTGTTTTGCTATTTACTGAGAAATCAAAACAATTGTCCCCTAAAAGCCAGTGTTCTTAACTCCCATGCCCTACAATCCAAACTGGGAGATCCACAAAATTTCTTGATGTTAAAAAAATATTTTATATTAAAAAGTCTCAGATACATCTATATACAGATTTTTCTTGAGTTACGATGGGGTTACGGCCTGCTAAACCCAACATAAATTGAAAATACCGTAAGTCAAAAATACACTGAATACACCTAACCTACCGAACATCATAGCTTAGCTTCGCCTACCTTAAATGTGCTCAGAACACTGACATTAGCCTAAGTTGGGCTCAGTCATCTAACACAGAGCCTAGGTTATAATACAGTGTTGAATGTCTCGTGTAATTTAGTGAACACAGTACTGAACGTGGAAACCAGAACAGTTGTCAGCGTATCGGTTGTTTCCCCTTGTGATCACGTGGCTGATTGGGAGCTGCGGCTGCCGCCAGCGCCCAGCATCTCCACAGAGGATGTGCATATCACCTGCCCGGGGAAAAGATCCAAGTTCAAAGTTAGATGTACGGTTTCCACTGAATGCACATCACTTTCGAACCATTGTAAAGTCCAAAAATCCTAAGCGGAACCATCGTAAATCGGGGAGCGTCCATACCCAGTTGGGGCTTTAGAAATTCAAAGGAAAACTAGATTGCTTGGGAAAAAGTGTCTTGAAGAAGGAAGATGACAGTCCAATGTACACAAGAGGGTAGGGGACAGTCAGGGCAGTGAGAAGGTAAGCCTCACAGACAGTGCATGGTCTGCGTGAGAACGCACGCGGGCGCTTGAAGGAATGTGAGGACAGTGTGAGTCCAGAGCTCACTCAGCCAATGTAGAGACAGTCGGACCAGTTGGGAGATCCTAATAGTAACTTCAGATATCAAAAAATGAGGATTGGGGCTAGATTGGGCAGAAGGAGAGAAATTAGGAGATTTCATGGGGGAAAAACTAAGAAAACTTGGTAATGGAGTGATTACACAGTGAGATGATGATTCAAAGTTTCTGAGCCTGGAGGTACTAATGAGAAAAATCACATCATCATCATCCATCTTTACATGTGAGATGCTAAGCATGTAAACGCACTCTCTCCCTTTCCTCTGGCTTTGCCAAGCATCATTACTCACCTGGAGTCTTGCATTACGATCACAGAACCAGTCTTGCCACCGACACTGCTACTTACCATCCCATCCCCAATAAGCCATCCCATACAGCCCTAACAAGCATATTCCTTTACTTGAAATTCTTCGAATGCTCTTTAAGGTCCTTAGTATGAACAAAAATAATTTAAACGAGGCTGTCTGTGATCTGTTCTCTGACTACGTCCTAAACCTCACTCCTCACCATGCCCTCACCCGCGGTGCACACATGAACCTTAACAGGACGATGGCGGTCCAGAGGTGGTCCCGGCTCCCTATGTTTCCTACGCACCCACTGAAGACCACTCAAGCAATATTACTCATCTAAAACAATACCTCTTCTGGGAAGCCTTCTCCCTACTATCTCCCACACCACTCAACTTCCACATGGGCTGAGTGGGTCCCCCACGGTTTGGTGCCATGGTAACCTGTGTACTACAATGGCCCTTAACCATTAACCACACTGCTTCTCAAGTGTCAGTTTATCCACTGGGTTGAACCACCCCCAGCCCCTCAGGAACTTAGAGCTTAAATATCAGATTTTAGGTACTACAACTCATTCATACTCTATAGTAGCAGTTTCAGTGTAATGGCTTTTCCCACTCAGAAGTTTGTTTAATATTCTAGAAAACTCACAGGACTGCAAATCAGAAGGAATGCATTCTATGATTTTGTTCCTAAGTACGACCTTGGCCATCTATTTACATACTTTTTCCTTATCAAAAAAATGCTTAAAATGAGGATTCTATAATTCAAACACTTCAGATGTGACTTTTCATCATACTTTTAGCTTAACTTACTTTTCACCTAGAAAAAGAAATGTAAGGAATAGATAGCTTCGGCTACTTCACATGCTTACACCTCTACTGCATTCAGAAATTTCCTAAAATTAATCAAAGCTCCTTTTCTTAAACTGCAAGTGATACTTAAGTATACAAATTGGCATAAGAGGATAAGATAGGTTATTCTTATTCCCAGCCCTTCAGAACAAATATTTTTTATAGATCAACACCCAATTATCCATTAAGATAGATTAATCAAATGGGAAATCTTTTACAAAGTACTTCGACTTTGAAACCCCTATACTGAATTCTTCCACTACAGATTAACAGTAATCTAATGGGGTTTCTTAAGATAACAACCTAGTTTGCATTTTTTTTGCTCAAAATGTAATGACAAAAGGTGGCTAGAAATGTGGAGGATGTTGAGGGTAGAACATCTGAGATATTCATGAAATACGCTATTTGAAGCTAATAAAATAAACAAAAATTCTCCTGGAAGCTTTCAGATTAGCTGATTTACTAACATAAATTCAGTTTCTTCAAATCTCATACTGCTACCCTAAGTTATGTATATTTTAGAGCAGTGCTTTTTTTCTGATCTCCTGTTAAGAGTACTATAAGAAAGTAGGCAAGCTACTCAAAAGCAATCTGTCTCTATGTTTTCAAGGCATACAGTTCTCACATTTAAAATTGTAAACTGGATAGATCTTAAAATTGAGAAGTACAATTAATAGGATAGTCTTTGGTTTTGTTGTGTTTCACCTCCTTGACCCCGACAAAAAACTGTTACTGAATTGATAGTAAGGCTGACAATTTGGCAACTTTTAATAGAGAAAAAAAATGGGACTCTATATTTTGAAAAATAAAACAAAGCAATGTTATATAGCATCCATGTTCTTGGTTTCAATAGAAACTGATTTATTATGGGGGATGTAGGAGCTGCTCGCTGGGAGCCAGGCGGGGAGTGTGATTTGCATAGAAGAGGGAGCAGATTGTAGATGCCCTGACCTGTCAAACACAGGTAGGGCCTCGGAGATAATGGGTCCCAGAATACAAAGCTCCATCTTGATCCAGACAGACACACACAACATGGAGAGGCCAGATGGATTAAATGAGAGACAAAAACGCTGGCTTCTGCCATCTCCACAGGAAGCACGTAAGTGTTACAGAAGATGACAGATACCAGATACCACATGGATCCCGCCCCAGTCTCTTGGCCCCCATTGTTGTGTGCATGCCACAATTTCGATGCTGCTGAGAAGAGGCAAGCCTGTTCCGAGCCATGAAAGAGAGTCACCGGGGAGGACCTCGACCCGACTGACAAGAGCAATCAACGAGACCTCCGCCTAAGCCACTTTCCTGTAAAGAGGCAAAGGGCTGCACGGGACAGAAACAGGCAGCTGGGTGGTACAGGTAATGCCGCCCCCATGTTTCCAGGGTGCACGGACTGCATCCTCACAGGACAGCCATCTAACAAAGACTGTCTGCCCAGACAGGGTCCTCGTACAGAGCACCGCTCAACAGTGACTCGGCATCTTTAACTTAACGGCGGCCATAACTGAGTCCCCTGAGTCCCACCTCCGTACAAGAAAGGCCCTGTACAAGGTCCTTTCTTGTACGGAGTGTCCCACAGAGCACGAGGACGGCAGGGCCTAGACATGTGGCCGGGGACAGCTCCCATATGGCAAGGATGCCGGGCGAGGCTGCACAGGTGAGGGACGCACAGGCGAGGATGCCGGGGGAGGCTGCACAGGTGAGGGACGCACAGGCGAGGATGCCGGGCGAGGCTGCACAGGTGAGGGACGCACAGGTGAGGGACGCACAGGCGAGGATGCCGGGGGAGAAGCACAAGCAGGAACACAAATGCAGACAGTGGAAGAGAGCGTGTGGATCACGCCATGAGAATCCACAGCCTGACTTGGAGAAGGACGGTGTTTAGGGAACTAGAGGAGGAGCTAGCCAAGCGGGGCTTCCTTCTCACACCTGTACCTAGTCATACGTAAAGGTGACAGTCTCATGACCACCAGCAGTAACACCAGCCTGGAGAGATTTTTTTTTTTTTTTAAAGAAAAACACACGGTTTGCTGAGGCACTGGAGGTCTCAGACGTGCGGGTCCAGTGTGGGACGCAAGCAGGAGGAGTGAAATGTCACTGCTGCCCCGAGTGCCACAGCCCGAAGCTCGCTGTGTCTGGGTGTGCGTCTCTCACAAACAGTGGGGTCAGTCAAGCAGGAGTCCATTTACTGATGTGACAAATAGTCACTGACTCCAATGCTTTTGCCGAGCTCTGAGCCTGGTTACGCAGGAATAAGACACGGTGGTGTCTTTCTTCGTGGACTTTACAGACAATGAGAGAAGGAGGCAGGCAGGACTGAGGTCAGTAAGTGAAGGGGGAAACAGAGTCATGGAAAGTTAAAACCGGAAAGAACCTCAGAAAAGGAACCATCTAAACCGGAGCTTTTCAAACTTTTTCTGGAAAACTGCGAACTTCCTTTTTTTTAAACTTAAAATTGACAGAGAACCACAACGTATGAAAAGTGATTTTAAAAACCCAGGACTGGGAATTCCCTGGTGGTCCAGTGGTGAGGACTTGGCGCTTTCACTGCAGGGGGTTCGGGTTCGATCCCTGGGTAAGATCCCACAAGCCACGCAGCGCCCCCCCCCCAAAAATTTAAATAAATCAATAAATAACACACGACTGTTGAGGTGACAGCGGGGTGTGGGGGAGCTGGTGACTTTGACAGAGCCCGCCCACTCAGACGCCCATGTGCTTCCCGGCTCCCCGAGACCACCGAGGCCCCCCTCTTCACTGGCCGCCGCCACACACAATCTGACCATCAATGACCTGGGCGTCCAAAGCTTCAGTTTTACAAGTGAGGGAATTAAAGCTCACGGATGTTAAGCAACTTGACCTAAATCCCAAATGGGTGAGAAGAATGTGGATGGGATGTAAGTGATCTGGACCCCACGCTCACATCACCCTACTCATACAGTTTTGACAACCCGCACTGCAAACATTTGAAATGTAGAAGAGTTGCCTTTCTCTGGCCATATCCAAAGTTCACCAGACTGGTCTGGAAAAATACATCATAAAGTCAGGACTTTGGGAAAACCCAGCACTTTGTGGTCTCAGGTGCACCTTGTCACGGTGTCTCTCTCAGCTCTAGCCCAGAACTTTCCCTGCCCTTCACTAATCGTAGTTTGTCTATTTACTTGGTTTTGTCTTGATGATAGTTGAATACAAAAGTTTTCATATAAAATACTTAAATCTGTTCTTTCCAATTAAAAAAGGAAACTAAGTTTATATAGGGACAAATTTAGATGTTCACACCAGTGGGAAGCTCTGGAGGCTACAGAATTAAGAACATGCCTGGTACTGATAGCTATTCCATCCCCTGTTGCACACTTGAAATAAGTGATATATGTGAGAACATTGCATTTATGAGGGAATTTAAATAACATTTTAACCAGAACAAGAAAAAAGCTCAGAAGCATAAACTGTGCTTACAAAAACAAATATGGAGGTGCCAAAGCACTGTATCTCTTATTAAATATGCACCCAGGACAGAGGCAAGATCCCTAAGTGATATAGGGTCCCCACCCTAGAAAGGCAGAGCAAGTAATACTGGTAAGGCTGGCAAGGAACCACTGATACGCCAGGAAAAACCCAAGAGGGTTGAAAGCTCATATGACTCAGGATCTTGGAGACCAGGATTGGCAGCAAAAATAGGAAATATGTTCTTCATCTGGGAACAATGAGCTGCATATATTTGAAATCACTGGCTGGATGGAGTGAACAACTGTCCAGATTTAGACGAAGAAATCTGGGGGGAGAAAGCAGTGATCCTCTCCTAAGCTTTGCTTTGTGTGTTACATTATGCCAGAAATATTCATCTCCTGAAACACATTATATCTGATAGGCAAAGATTATATAACTTTGCTTTAAATCTCCTCAGAATGTGATTTTCATTTAAAACTCTCCTTCCCCAGCACAGTCTTCCTTAGGTACGTGTGATCAAAGTGGTTCACCCAAAAGTTAAATTGTAATTGTTTACAATCCACCTAAATGATCTCTGCTTTAACCTTGGGCAGTGGTGTCTCCAGCTTTTCTTCTCTTTTTTTTCCCCCCTCTAGCTTTTCTTACGATGGTTAGATGGGTAGAGTCACTTTGAAGTTAGAAAACTAAAATGTGATTTAGTAGATACGAACAATATAAGTTAATCAATAATTTTTTCTATTAGGACTCTAGCCCTTTCTCTTCTAAGTAATACCCTACTGAGTTTCCTCCTTACGTTTAAATTGAATGGCTATTTTTATACCATAAATATTTAACTACAGTGACAACTCCCTGAAGCATACATTTGTACGTATTTATAAATGTTACTTTTTTCTCAATATACTATGGAAAACACATTGCTCATTCATGGTAACCTTTGACTTTCAATAATCTTGGCTTAAAATATTTGGCAATTTGGAAATACACATACACAAATATGTCTTGCTAGCTCAGTTCAAGGAAAGCAAGAGTAATTCATAAAAACAAAGCAAAAATATGTTATCAAAATCACAGATGATTACATGTACTCATCTGAGATATATTAAAGACATACTATACAGCAGTAGTTTTCAAATATTTAGGTCTCAGGATACCTTTATACTCCTAAAATTTATTAAGGACTCAAAATTTTATGTGGATTATGTCTATCAATATTTACTAAACTACAACTGAGAAAGTTTAAAAATACAAATTACTTTATAAAAAATAATAGATTTCATGTTAACAGAACATATGGCTTTTACAAAAAAAAACCACTGTATTTTCCAAAAACAATTATTGAGAACAATGGCAAATCTCTTTAATATCTAGCTGAAAAGATTCTTCTATCTTCTCTGCATTCAGTCTATTGCAATATCACATGACATTTTGCCTCTAGAAAACCCAACTGTACACTTGTGAGAGAGTAAGAGTAAAAAAGGTAAATAACATCTTCTTCTTATTATGAAAATAATTTAGATCTCCTAGATCCCTTTGAAGGGATGCTGGGAACTCCTAGGGCTCCCTGGAGCACACTTTAAGAACTGCTGCTCTATAGAGATGCCTGGCACGGCTACTCTTTCCGACGTTGTAAACTTACACGTCTCCATGCCTTCGTCGTCGTCATCTGCCGCAGGTTTATCATAGGACTTGTCAATGGCAGCTCTGAAGCTTTCATTGCATCCCCTTCCGCGGATTATCCGTGGCCGCGGGCGATGGAAAGGAATGTCCCCATTCAAAGTCACCTCAGCGACTGCTGTCTGCAGACTCTCTAAAGAGCTTGACTTCTTCAGACCCAAGGAAGGCCCCACATCTCTGCTGGGAGAACCTTGGAGGTTTGCAAAAACAAAATCCTAGTTAGAATGAGTGGAGAAAATTACATGTCTGAATATCTAAAAATTGTGGAAAATATCAGGCATGTAAACAAATTATTTGCTCAACGTCAACTTCTGGAATGTGGGTGGCAGTAACTAATTTTAACTTTTCCCAAATGTATATTAAAGTAGGTCTATTTTCTCTATTCTCATTAGGAAACACTCTGAGTTATTATTAATTTCCATTTTTAGCTTAACAGATGAAATCTTTGCCAAATCATTTGCTCCAAGTTATGTCAATAATATAAAAGAGGCAGAATAACCCAGGAGCTCATTTGAAAAGCAGAATGATGAGAAGGCTAAGGGAAGCAACCGAGACTAAGCTTCAAAACGTAGCTGAAATCATTGTTTGGCAGTTTAAAGTTATTTACAATGGAGGTGAAACTTTCACCTCAATGAGTTTCATCAAGCCTTTTCCTCATCATGGTGCAGGTTCGGACAACTCAGCAAGTAAGAAAAGCACAAGAGACCACGTGTCACCAATAGAAACAGGGCACCCTGGCACCAAGTAGAAACCTAATTCTGGAAAATGGTAGTTCTCTTGGAAAAGCAACACAAGATGTGAATAGAAACAAACTATATAAGGGCGAGAGAGAGAGAAGTAAGGGAGAAAGGACTCAAGAGCTGGATGTGAGTACTTAAGATCTCCAGGCCTGCAAAGAGAAACAGGTGATGAACAGAAGGAACAAGACATCACAATTACCAAGAAAATCTCAGTACGATGTCAGGGGAGAATTCAGAGGATTAAAAATGTGGCTCTGGGGATTTCCCTGGTCGTCCAGTGGTTAAGACTCCGCGCTCCCAATGCAGGGGGCCTGGGTTCAATCCCTGGTCGGGGAACTAAGATCCCACATGCCGCCACTAAAAAAAGATCCTGCATGCCGCAACGAAGATCCCTGTGCCGCAACTAAGACCCAGTGCAGCCAAATAAATATTAAAAAAAAAAAAAAAGTGGCTCTGTGACTTGAGGATCTAGGGCAGGAAGTCCCGAGATGGTAACCAAGCTTTAGAAGGCAATCAAAATGGATTTCTTTAACCAGGTAAGACAACCTCATCCATCATTCCTTGACCTGGCCCTCAGAGGTAGATGAATTTAGCCTCTAGATGGCTGAAATGCCAGCAACCACTAGCTGGGCAATCCAGGTTATAGAACTAGTTCTTCACTTATACTGTTAAAAAGACAGGTGCAAAAAAAAAAAAAAAAAAAGGGAGGGTAGGAGAGGCTGGATAGTTTCTCTCCACGTGGGGCCATCAGCCCATATGTGAATCAATAATTAAGGAGTAGCCTTGATATGTTATCACTTAGAAGACAAATAGTTCTGACATGGGCTTTCCATTGCTCAGAGTATAAAACAGAATAAAAATTAAATTGGGAGAGTCAAAACAAGAATTATCTTTTTAAGATTCATTTACATGACACCTTTCACATAATTTTCACAATGGGGTAGCAGTTTTAAGTTAGAATAAGTATGTTAAAATGTAACATAGGCAGAAAGGCAGACAGATGACTCTAACGAAGAAAAAATATTCTATAAATCATTGTGCTTGGGAAAAAAATATGATTTACTTAACTTTTTCCATGCAGGTTTGTATATATTTGATTATTTATTTTATGACAAAAATTCACAAGAAATATTTCTTTCTAGGATGATCAATCTTACTTTTTCTCTTGATAGCCCTATAATTTTTGACAAGTTCATGTTTTAAATACCCATAAAAGTCATGTCACAGGAAGGAAAATGAATTTTCTTCCGAAGAATGAAAGAAAAAGTAAGAAATCAAGGAATCAAAGAGAATGGGAAAAGATGATTCCTGGGTAGGGACATTTACGTTCACATTTTCTAGAATTAGCACTAGGAAGATCTTTTTCTGAATAAACCATGCCTAACAATTTTCATAACTTACTAGTTTCATTTAGGTCCTATAAACATTTATAAGGCAAATATTCAGTACCTTCTTGGCTTCATAAAGGACATGTATATATGTTTATGTATATATGTATGTATGCATGTGTGTATCTATATGTATCTATGTATATATCTCCAATGAAGATTTGATGCTTCCAGTAAAGATTATCATAAAAACATAATTTATGGGCTTCCCTGGTGGTTCAGTGGTTAAGAATCTGCCTGACAATGCAGGGGACACGGGTTCGATCCCTGGTCTGGGAAGATCCCACATGCCACGGAGTAACTAAGCCCATGTGCCACAGCTCTTGAGCCTGTGCTCTAGAGCCCACGAGCCACAACTACTGAAGCCCGAGCACCTAGAGCCCGTGCTCCGTAACAAGAGAAGCCACTGCAATGAGAAGCCCGCGCACTGCAATGAAGAGCAGCCCCCACTCGCCGCAACTAGAGAAAGCCTACATGCATCAACGAAGACCCAACGCAGCCAAAAAAAACAAAAAAACAAAAAACAAAATTTATGTATGAAAAGTTAGCTGAGATTTGACTTAAGATACTCAGAACACTAAAAGCTTTAATAATTTCAGAAATGGCATGAGTATTTATTCAAATAAATGTATATATATTACATGTATATAAATATTGATATATGTATAGATAAATGTATATATGTATTTATTAAGAAACAAAACACAAGCAAATCAGGGATCAAAAAAATGATGGAATTGTAACTAAATAAGCAATAGATATTTTGTAAGCATAACTGGGAGCTTACCTATCTACTCTTTTCTCTAAATTCTTAACACTGTAGTATAACATTTTGGCAAGATGTTGATATATATACGGTGGGTATTGGGT
The DNA here is from genome assembly GCF_965194805.1 of Balaenoptera borealis. Classification (NCBI taxonomy): domain Eukaryota; kingdom Metazoa; phylum Chordata; class Mammalia; order Artiodactyla; family Balaenopteridae; genus Balaenoptera; species Balaenoptera borealis. The sequence goes on along the minus strand of NC_138866.1, from coordinate 167,227,124 downwards.
ATATGGTAGGTAATAAACTACAGTCTTTATATATGGTTGAAAATTTTCATAACATCTATAATTTGTGCATCTATAACAGGGATCAGCAAACTATGGGCCAAATCTGGAAAATCTGACTGGAACACAGCCATGTCCATTCATTTGCATATCCTCCATGGCTTGCCTTCACACTACATCAGAATTAAGTAATTGCTCCAGAGACTGTCTGGTCTACAAGATCTACCATATTTACTCCCTGGCTCTTTACAGAAAGAGCTTGCTGACTCTTGATCTATAACATGGATTTCATTCATGCAAGCGGTATGTTTGTCAAAGAAACTTTAACAGAGATTTTGTTAAGTAATAAATTAATAAGATTCCTAAATGAGGATCACTGAGATTCCTAACATCATAAACTTATCATTTAGCAGGAATAAAAATTGAAAATATCTCTCACTATATAAAGTAGGGGCAAAAGAGTAGTTTTATTTACACACAAAAAAATCAATGTCTCTAAATTTTAAATAATTTTTAAATTATTGTAAATGTAAAATAATAATTTTTTAATTACTTTAAATTTAAAATAATAATTTAAAAATAGTATTTTGAAGCTCCTTATATAAATCTTTTAGGTCATTAGGATACTTTGCTTATTTTTTATAATCAAGGATTAAACTATTAGAAATACAATTCTCTTATTCCTGTTCCCTCTTTTCTTGCAGAAAGTAAATTTACCCCCCAAGTATCATAGAAGATTCCTAAATCCAGGAATAAAGGGGGAAATCATAATCATACTATTTTCCTTAGGTCTATTTTTCTACTCTTACCTACTAATACCTCTCTCACCAAAAAAAAAGGAGAGGATGTCTTTTGCAAGGGCAAAGGGAAATGGAATTCAATTTTCATTATGAAAGGCTTACAGCTAGACAGACGATCTACACTAAAATGCCACTGTGACTCTACCAAAAACCTTTGGACTAAACTGTAAAATCATGATAATCTTAGCAATTCAAGTGAAGTGAAGAAAGAAAAATAACTGAAAATCTGTTCACTGTCTAATACTGGAGGATGGGAAGGATTCAGTGTAGATATTTTATTCATTGTAGATTTAAAAGCAATAGACCAGAACTTTGATGTCTATGTAATAATTTTTTGCCCCAAGTTTTTCCAATTTAATTCGGTAGGATAGATCACACATAGTATTTTATAAATGCTTTTTATCTAGGATCTAACTAACATTCTAAGACACTATGAAAGCAGATGATTCAATTAGATGATAAAAATCTGCCTTCTCACCATGAAAGTTATTTAATGTTTTCAGTTGAAATCTGGATATTATTATTATTTTTTAATCATAATAAATTGTTCTTTTCCTGTTAGTGAGTTGGTTAAATTAACTATTTTCCTTACTTTACCTAATTGGCATATTATATAAAGTCATGTTCTTTAATCTGAGCAGCTCAATTTGTTTTCTATAAACATTAACTTGAACAGGGGTTACTTCTTGAAAAGTACTGAATACCATTAACTCCAAAAATGAATTACTAATTTACATATGTAAACTATCAAATAATGTTTTTCTTTAGCCCTGCTTCAGAATTCCAATGAATGTTATGTTTGATAAAAGAAATAACTACTTAATAAGGGCTGAGGCTACTGTTAATTGCCCTGCACTACAGTTAATCCAATGATTTATTGGATGTAGTTTTTACAATCTATCTTTACAGAATGTGAAAACCAAGCATGTCCACAATTATCTTTACATATGTATGTGGGATACACATTTTTCAAGAAGCCTAAAACTAATTACTACTGCAGGTTAAAAAGGTGAATTGAAGCTAATTAGTGCTAAGTGGTGTAACTACATCATACTGGATCTAGAATAATTAAAACGCTATTCCAAACTTATAATAATAAATCAAAATGCTCAATTGTACAAAGCACATGACTTTAATTACACATAAAGACTTTCCTCTGATTACTGTCATAAAATAACATATAAAGTAAAATCTACTATCATGTAAAACCCAGTTCAAAATAATCCATTGTTTCTACGGAATGATTTAGGCAGCATCTTAGAAGCAAGCCCTAAATAGTTAAAAATAAAAACAAAAACAAAAACAAGGGCTTCCCTGGTGGCTCAGTGGTTAAGAATCCGCCTGCCAATGCAGGGGACACAGGTTCAAGCCCTGGTCCGGGAAGATCCCACATGCCGCGGAGCAACTAAGCCCGTGTGCCACAACTACTGAGCCTGTGCTCTAGAGCCCACGAGCCACAACTACTGAGCCCACGAGCCACAACTACTGAAGCCTGTGCTCTAGAGTCCGTGAGCCACAACTACTGAGCCTGCGAGCCACAACTACTGAAGCCCACGCGCCACAACTACTGAGCCTGCGCTCTAGAGCCCGCGAGCCACAACTACTGAAGCCCACGTGCCTAGAGCCCATGCTCCTCAATGAGAGAAGCCACCACAATGAGAAGCCTGCACACTGCAACGAAGAGTATCCCCCTCTCGCTGCAACTAGAGAAAGCCTGCACGCAGCAATGAAAACCCAACGCAGCCAAAAAATAAATAAATTAAAACAAAAAACAAAAACAAAAACAAAACCTTCAAGCAGGTTCACAAAGATAAGGATGCAATATATAGTCTAATTCAATGTTAGGTAACTACAAACTAATGCTTGCATCAGAAAAAGATCTAAGCTTTTCTGAGTGACTAATGAGAGCAATACTAGACACTGTCCTTCAGTGAAAATATTTATATTTGTGCCATTATCCGTCAAACCAAAATCACCACTTTGAGAATCATTTTTTGGGTGTTAACCTAAGCATCAGATAGATGACTTCGAAACAAAGAATCCACCCTAAGAGATCACGTTTTCAGGATTTTGACTTTTTTTTTTTTAATTGTGACAAAACATTCCTACACAAATATAATTAAGAAGATCTAGGTTGTTTTAACATTTCTGAAGCACTAAATTATATTTCCATTTAGTATGTACTACAGTGATAAATTTCTTCTCACAGAAAATTTTCCTTTTCTTGTACAGTTTGATGTCCTACTATGAAAACATCCGTGCCAGCCTGGAATATTTATGTTTACATGCTATGTGATTGGCAGCTCTATAATTATGACAAGCTCCTTGGACCACAGTTTCTATGGCAACAGTCTAAGTGTCCATTCTTACCTGCTTTCTGGTCATCCACTGTATTGAGTTTAGTCTCGTCAGCTACTGTTAAAAGGTAAATGTATAATGGTTAGCCCAGTTAGTCCCACAGCCCAACATGCTTCAACCATTCCCAGATCTTTTCAGTTAGGTGATAATTCTTAGGTAATATTTCATGCAAAATATATGAAATATCAAGCAAACATTCATAATCAAAAAAAAAAGGGGGAAAAAGCAGTGTCTCCATGCAATGCCAGTCATCTCATTTCACAGACACGTGTGTTATTGATATGTTAGCATATCATAATTAGCCAGGCAAGGAATAGCCCGATTTTTCTTTTATGCATGGGATAAATGAATGCTTTTAGTCTCGAAGTACAAACAGCCACCAGAGAACAGCGTAAATACGTTATAGTTGATCAACAAAGGTTTTTCTCATCATTCAATCGGTGTATGGATATAATTAATTAATTAATTTGTTTGTTTGTTTGTTTGGTTTGGTTTTTGGTGGATTTGGATTTAAAAAGAGACACTACCTGATTGGTGTTTGATTGAACAACTAGGATTATTTTCCTCCTCTCATTTGCTTCCAAATACTTTCTACAATAAACATGCTCTCAAATTATGACTCCAGTTTAAAGGCCTTAATTATCAACACATAAGAGTTTCTATCAAATAAACATTAAAGGACAGCAATGGAAGGAAAATATCATGAAGTAACCAAACTCTAGACATGGATTGAGATAATGGTTTCTCTCCAAAACTGCTTCTTCTGGTTCGAGCATCCCCACAACCAACCAAATCATATTCCAATGAAATTGGTTTTCAGCAGCCAAAGTGTTAAAACATTTCATTTTTTTCAAATAAAGATACATGAACAGAGCATGATATGCACATGTGTTTGTTTCTTTTCTCATCAGAAAACATATATATTAACATATTGCACATGATGTAAACATGCCACTTAGGAGAAGTATGGTTATCTCAAACCTGGAGAAAAACTAATTTTTGCCAAATTGCCTCATTTCGCATTTATTTTCTCTATTGCTCACAGTAAACAGACATGTGTTTGGGACCATCGATTTTCATCTGAAAGCATCTAAACCGTATTTAGATAAAGATTCATGGAGATTGTACTCACTACCTAAATCCATGCTTTTTGATTTTCGCGTTTTAACGAAATCCAATTGACTGGCATCTGAAAATTGCTTTGTGCGTTTTTCTGACATACTCTGACGTCCAAATCCCTCTCGTTGAAAAGCAAGAACTGGATCGACGTCTGGACTCAAAGAGCTGGTGTGAAGAGAAAGAGAAACATAAAAACATTTACTGAAAATAAGAGACATGACGTTCAGGAAAGTTCATCTACACCTGTGTGTATGAATGTGTGTATATGGATATTCCTCAGAAATATTTAAACTAAATAGCACAAATATAGTCCATCAAAAAAACTGTGGTTGTGTAGGAGGTGACGGGAAAATACATTAATTTACATTTAGAGCAATTCCTTCTCCACGTGAGAAAGACTGAATCTTTGAGGAAAACTTTCATATATTAATACAAATACTGGCAGCAAATTAGTGACTATATGAATTGCAACTGAATAGAAGTTTTGAAAAAGGTATATTCTGCAGACTTGTGGTTGACAAGGGGGAGGGGAATGGGGGAGGGATGGATCGGGAGTTTGGGATTAGCAGATGCAAACTATTATATACAAAATGGATAAACAACAAGGTCCTACTGTATCGCACAGAGAACTCTATTCAATACCCTGTGATAAACCATAATGGAAACAAATATGAAAGAGAATGTATATATGTATAACTGAATCACTTTGCTGTACAGCAGAAATTAACACAACATTGTAAATCAACTATACTTCAGTAAAATAAATTTTTTTTAAAAAAGGATATGTTCTGGTCATCTTATATATCCTTTATCTTGTGTTTCAGAAAAAAAAAAAAAAACACCTTTATGGCATGTAGTTTTATGAGGATGTAGCTTCTCTGCAACTTAATCAACTGAGAAGAAATCAACTCAACAAACCACGATTAGAACCTATTCTGATGAAGGTGTGGTGCCGGGTACCAAAGTCAAAGTAATAAATAAGAAAAGATCTCTATTCCCTAAGAAAAATACCAAACCAGAAGCACACAGAAGACGCTGTGGATGCGTGGACGGGAGAGTGAATGGCATTCCAGGGGGTCAGGAAAAGCATGACTAAGTCTGGATGGCATTTGATTTGTGTGACACCAACACAGTGGCTCCAGCAGAGACGATGAAGCACAGGGCAGATCAGTGGTAACAGGATACAGTATCAAGTGTTTTCACGATGGAAGTGGCAGGGGAAGCAGTCCTATTTGTAAAATCCCACGAACACTTTCAGAAGCACCACCAGGTGTTGTGAGCCCAGCTCCACAATGAAGTGGTTTTTCTCTATGCTGAGCACACTGAGTAAATAGAGAGCTCTCCTATATCAGTGTGGAGTCACCTTGCCTGTGTGGCCAGGTAGGAGAATGTCCCTCCACAGCTCACTGGACACACTAGAATGTGGCGGCCTCTCCACTACGTCAGTTTCCACTATACAAGCCCTCCTTATGCTTCTGCTGGAAACCAGCTTCTCTAACCCTGTATTGGTCCTATGGGAATGACCATGCATACTGATAAAAGGGTAGTGATCTGGTCTGGATATACATCAGAAATTTAGCTGCAATTCACTGTGCATGAAATGACAGATGGCATTAGGGAAGGGCTAAACCAAAAACTGTGACAAGGAAGACATCAAGGCAGTGCTTCGCCATCAGGTGATGTGACCTGAACGCTTTGAGCCCCTGTGTCTTCATTGGCTCCATGAAAAAAGGAGTGGCCCCAACCACTGGCCGGGCCACTGAGAGAATTCAAGGACACAAGGGGAAAGCCCTCAGTAAACTGCAAACCACCATGCAAAATAAATTATTATTAGCCAACAAAGACTTGCTATCTCAAATTTTCAAAGTTATGACAATTATGATAACGGAAACAGGGTATTTAAAAACCAACCACCAACCAAAACCTCAAAAAGGAAATGAACGATCCTTTTCCATCTTTTCCACCAAGTACAGAGCAGGGCCCAGGGAGGAGGCAAGGTAGGTGCCTGGGACTCAGAATTCAAGGGAGCTCTGATCTCAGGGTCCTGTGAGTTCAGGGGCCACACCTGAGAGTGAGAAGCTCCTTACATTTGCTCCCCTGGGCACCTAGCTTGCTCACCCTTGTTCTGGCCCAGGGACTGGGAGCTCAGCCCAAAGCAAAAACGATTTTTTTATGTAAAACACTATGTTACATCCTAATCAATGTTATTTTGTTTGCATCCTACACTAAATCTTTTCATTTTTAATATATCATATTTCATCTGTAAAGCCCGGAATAAATTTGACGTTCCAGGAAGAAGCAGGGTCATGTTCACCTTGAAGCTTTAGGTGCTCCTTCTCATACTACTCTGCTTAGACCCTATGTATGTATGTATATACATATGTGTGCATAGCTCCAGCATATATTATGTATATAAGTATAGACTGCTTTTACACAATTCTTAAATATATATGTGTGTGTATATTATGCTTATATAGTAGTATCCACATACGACTATGCTTACCATACTATGCTTATAATTTCCAGGGCACATACACCCCAATTGGAAAACACAGTCCTAGAACTGAAAAATTAAAACCCACATGGTGAGAACTAGGACCCAATTTTGCAACAATAAACACTAAATATTATATTTGAACTAAGAGTAATTCTTTTTGTTTGTTTGTTTATTTTGGCCGTGCCATGCGGCATACGGGATCTTAGTTCCCCGGCCAGGGATCGAACCCGCGTCCCTTGCAGTGGAAGCTTGGAGTCTTAACCACGGGACCGCTGGGGAAGTCCAAGAGTAATTCTTTTAGATACTGAAAGTTGATCTCTCCGACCATCCTGCACACGCTCATCAACCCTTTTCTGTATCGTGTGAATTACACTAAAACCTGAATTCCAAATAGGCATCAAATGTGTGAACAGAGTGAATCTGCAATACATTTTTAATAAAAATTATTGGTTAAAGGTTTTTCAAAGAAGTACAAATTGTTGTTGCTGAAAGCCACATATTGGCGTATTTTTTAAACTAATTTTATATCCTCTGAAATTATGTTGTCACTAAGATTAGAATTTGCTCTTTTACCTTCTTCACCTTAAAAACGTTGTTATGTTCCCTAAATCAATTCACGGATTGAAAACAAGTATATTCTATCAGTTAAGAAATGCAAAGTTTAGCCATTTGACATATTCAGCCTTCCACAATCGTGCAGAAAAGTGTACACATACACAACTGAAAACGGCAAATGAGTTTTTGAGTGAATAAGCATCTTAAAATAACTAAATATTCTTAAACCATAACATAATTAATTCTTTCCTATCAATATACCCATTAAACTAATTTCAGACGCAAGAAACAATATGCTAGTATACTTAGCAAGTTAGTCTGCAGGACTGACAGCTGATTCTTTAAAGAATGTAACCATACCCTGACCCCCCCCCAAAGTTATTAAAATTCCAGTTATTAATCCTGCCTTATTGCCCTTTTGTTTTCATAACATTTTCATCAAGGATTAGGGAGATATTGTCAGGCTGGAAAAGCTTACATTTTCTGCTGTGATTCAGAACAGCTGCCATTCTTGTTTGGATAACCCTTCATTCATATTCTTTTCCAGCCCCTGCACATTCCCCACAGCAAAATCATACAAGTCCTCACTGTTTATGAATCCCCTTAGGGAAATTAATGCCACACTCCAGCCCTGCTCGTTGTTTATTGACTTTCACCAATACAGCATTTCTTAAGGCCCCAAACATCTATTCCTACAGCTGCCTTCAAAATTCCTCATCACGGTGGAGACTCAATAGGTTTTTGTCCCTTCGATGAATTCTGCAAATATCTAATCCTTACTTTCTCTGTCATTGCTTTCACTTTCAGAAAGAGATATAAACTGCAGTGGTAAATGCTACAGCATCTGATTCAAGTAGGTTTTTACTTTGTATGGTAGTTCCCCCTCTACGTTGAACCAAAAAACTCGTTCAAAGATAAGCTGTTATCACGCGGGCTTGAGTGTAGCTCAATGCCACAACACTGAAATATCATTTTGCTGATGGATTCTTGAAAGGGCAATAAGAAGATTCTGGTATAATGCTTCACATGGTTGCGTTCATTATCACTACAGCCTTCCAAGGTCATCCCTAGGAGGGACTTTCCTTTCGCTTATTGATGTATATAATTACTAGGCACGCAAATGAAGACACACATCCACATTTATTTGCCACACATTGCCTCAATAATATCGAATGCTTTCTTCTATTTTGAGAGATACAGGAGAAAAAATAGCATTAGACTGCCCCTGAAGTCATAATGTTAGAAGTAAGTACAAAGACTAGTAGAGTTATAGCACTCTAAAAAGAAAATCTGAAAAAGCCTCTTCCCACTCCCAGAACATAACAACTATTAATTTGGCCAAAGTCATCTAATTGTTATAAACTCTCAGTCACCAAAGGGATTTGCTTAGAATTTATTTATGGAATAGAAAAACAATTCGTCGAATTAACACAGATCTAAAATAAAAGTTTCACTTGTGAAACTTAACAAATGAGTAGGGTTTGGGGGTTAGTGGTAGTTTTCTTGTTCGGCTAAACTCTTAACGATAGCCCTGGAAAGGCTAACACAGTTGGGCAGGTTTATGAGGTTGGGGGGACTCTTTTGTTTGAGGAGTGACAACTACGAGTATTAAATCATTATTATTAAATCAGAACACCGCTATAAAAGACATTGATTCACTGTGCTCGGTGACAGACCATTTAACCCTAAAATCAAGTGTGACTGCAATTAACCGATGTTTCCCAACAGTGCTCTTACCACTCTGCTGACTCACTGATGCCGGCCTTGGCCCACGCGCCAGTGTCCGTCGTCACAAATCCTACATCATCGTGGGAGCTGGAAGATGACTGGTCAGAGAGATGTGGGGGGAGCACCGGCAGCCTGTCATCCTCGATAATGACAGTGTCGTCTTGGGGCATATTCACCGTGGGGGACAGCTGGTATTTACCTGTCCAGTGGAGAAAAACAAAGAGAAATTCTAGACATCCATCTAAGGGTTATGTATATGAATGTTAATACTTTGCTACATTAGAAAAAGTCTAAATTTCCAAAATCTGCTCGACCTGGTGGGACAAAATAGAATTAAGTAAACTTATTTTTCATAAGTGAATGTCAAATGGAGACCTCCGGTCTATTCCTTCCTCTGACACGACAGCTTTGGCGCTCTGGGTGTGGTATTCAATGTCTCTGGTATTAAGTTTCCTAAGGCCAGAGATGATCTCCAGAATGACTTCTAATGTGAAAATGCCACGTAGATTCGAAGTTCTTATAGTCCTTTGAAAAATTTTATCAGGAAATTTGGAGGGAAGCCCTGCAGACTTACATCAATCATTCACGCATTCACTAGCTGGGCACCTACCACCTGGCAGGTTTGTAAGGAAGACTTAATCTCTGCCTCTCAATGGCTCACACCTCAGACAAGGAGATAGATAAAGTGGTAATTGATTGGTGCTCTGAGTGATGTGCCAGAAGTGCCCTGGCGTTCACTAGTGCTGGTAATCGCCTGGGTAGCTGAAGGAAGAGGATGAGGGGAGTCTTAAAAAAAGTCAACATCCGAGATGGGTTTTGAATGATTAATACGATCTCTTCTACTAGAAGAAATCACAACATTGATTTTAGACATCAGCAACATCATTAAATGCATGATGGAGAAAAGTGCACAGTGCACTCAGGTGACACTTCAAAGATGCGTGCATGCAGAACCAGGGCCTTGTGGGGAGATGGCAGGAGTGATATTAAAGAGAAAAGATTAGGATCTCACTGCCCAGAGGCTTTTCAGGCCAAGACAGGGGAGCTAGTAAATTTTGATTTATTCAATTAGGATATAGTGTTCTCGGTAAGAAAAGACCCAGAACTGTCCACATTGATCAGTTTCTTTCAGGAAAATCTGCTCAGGTTCCGGGATCTGCATGATAGGCGTTTATCTTTCCTGGGATAAAATTGTAATTCAGGGGCCTGAATCCTTAAAGATAAAGCTGGGGTCCAAATGTTGCCATCTTCCTCCCCAAAACACCTATAGTTCTTCTGGCTTCCTCCTCAAATCTTGTGCCATATTTCCTCTGAGCAAGAACTCATGGGCGAAGCTTCGGTTCACATGGATATCTTGTGAAAGGCTGTCCTCAGAGAAACATGCATCACGGTGTGGTCTCGTCCTACTGGCCTGTCTCTCCCAACAGAGCAAGGAGAACGGACAGTGTCCCTGTCACCTTACAGGAGGATGGAAACACTGTCATTTCAAGTCCAATGTCCACAGCTGTTAAGTCAGCTCTCCTGGTTCCTATGCAAATAAAAAGGATTGCTGCACTTTCCCAATCCTACCACCGTTTCAAACAGGGTGCCCTTGTCCTTTACGAGTAATTGCTTTTAAAAATAGCACAATAGCAATGTGAAGACAGTTCATGAACATTTTAACATCTGTCTTAAGATCTAATTTTTAAACATTCACAAGAATGTGTAAACGATCATTTTCGTTTTAACACCATTTTGGAAACTGGGAGATAGCATATATAGACTTGAAGGATTTTTTAAAATATATATTATTCTAGACATTTCAACAAAGGAGCAAACATTAAGTTGATCTTTTCAGGACAACCCACAAAAGCAAACTTGCTAGAAATTTCAAATGCAATCATTACTTAACACCAACTACTCTATTACAGAAATAATATATGTTCACTGAAACCTCTACTCAGCAAATTATCATGAAAAATACTGTTTTGATTTGAAATGCATCCATTTTGACAAACTGTGAAAACTAGCAACTGTTTATAAACGCTCATGATAAAAATGTAAATCAAATTTAATACTTCATTGCTTCCCTTTCCTGAATTCAAATCACTCCTTTATGCCTACTTGAGTTTTAGGATATTAGTACAGAAAGACAGAAATCTGTTCAATAAAATATCATTCATAAATAAGATTGGACATTCCAGCACTATTACCTAAAGAAACATTTCCTTCTCAAAACATACTTTTTTTCCCCAAAAAGTATACAGAATGACAAATCCAAGTTATCCCTGGTAGCTCACCACTGACAAGGCACATGTCACAGCATTAAATGCCATGTCCTCACACAGGCAAAATTTATTGGAAGAAACTATATTGGTGTAATATAGCACATTCATTTCTAAACACAAAAACAAAAACGTTTATGCAATATATTCTGAGAGACAGTCTAGCAAGCAGTATGGAACACAGAATGGTTCTTCATGTGACAGTCCTTTTTTATGTTGTTTTGAGTAGAAATATTGTTCCTTAGGTGATCTAAAAATTTATACCTACATAAATGGCAGGAAATGTCCCGATTAACAGTAAGACAAGGATTCAGCTTTTTTTCTTTCCCCTATGATTCTGGAGGCTAATATTTCAAAAGACTTGAGAATATATGTTTTCCATCAATTTTCCACTTCTTAACATACTTGCGACGAACAGTGTTTTGGGATGCGGCTCCAAGAATATATTGGGGGTAATGAACTAAGCTATCAAACTACATATTCTACCAAACTCCCCTATGAATAACTCTCAATTATGTTTGCAGGTACTTGGCATATCCTAAATGTGAACCCTTCGAAGGGTGACTTCAGAAACCTTTGATCCGGTTTTTGATGAATAAACTTTCCTTCCCTCAACTAGTTAACCAACAAACTAAGATTTAGACTGTAGCCGAGTGAAACAATGAGATGCAGAATGACTGTTTACTAAACATTTATTCATTGGTACATTTACATAGAAGGCAACACTACGTGAAATGAGAAACCTTTTGCCAGAGATATGACTCACAATAAAAACAACCTTAATGTTCCATTTTTCTACGTTGACTTTCTAACAAGATCAAAGTATTCTGAACAGAATTATTTTTTAAACTCACCACAATGTATCAATATAAAAACTACTGAGATTACATTAAAAAATGGAGACCACAGATTTCAGTCGTGCTTTAAACGGAAAAATTCTTCAGATAAAAAAGTTGGAAAACATTTAAGGTTCCATGCTCCCAAATGTCAGCTTGTGATATGTCCTACAAAATGAACACGCTGGTGAAATGAGCTACACCTATTACCTCTATGGCTATTAGTAGTACTAGTTAAGACAGTCCAGCAATTTGTAAAATATTTTTAAGGCTTTTAAAAGGAAGAAATCCTATGTAGCCTTGCTACAGATTTCTTTTTGATAAACGTCCAAAATTACTCCTTGAAAATCCATGATAGTGGAAAGCCAGCCAATACAGATGACATTTGGAGAACTCTTGCCTTTGGCTGCGACTCTGGCTGACCCCACCAAAAGCTAAGGAGATCGATCAGTTTCCAGTAACGTGGGACTTGTGACTCAGAAAAATATGCATCGTAATTTTGGTTCAGAAACACAGAAGTCTGGGGCTTCAGACCTGTCACTTAATTTCTCTGGGCCAGAATTCCCCTGAACAGACGTTTAGTAGGTTGGAGTACACGATTTGTAAGGTTGTTTCAAAGATAACTTCTTTGATTTTTAAATCACAGTGGTTGCCAGAATGGAAGATTCTGTTAGACTGTCTAAAGCCAGTTGCTTGAAAATGTGGATACTTAAAAATGGATGTCAATAAAGAATGAATGTCACTAACACTTATTGTGTGATCCCAGTATTCCCCAGAGATGGCTATTTTTAGAAAGAGGAAATAGCCAAGAACAAAATAAAACACAAATCGTCATGGGATCTTGGGACTTAGTTCTTTTATCTGTTAAGTGGGAAAGTGTAGCTGATGACATCTGACATGCTTCCAACTCTAAAATCTCTTCCTTTTTTGGTCTAATTTTTGGAAGCTTCTCTCCTGGGTTAGGTTCCCATAGAAATGAGTCAGAAAGCCTCAAAGCTCCTTTTGGGTCTAGAGTCCCACAGGAGGAATATTCTATGTGAAAATTCACCCTGTCCACATAAAATTAATCACTTCTTAATGTAGTCAGCTGGAATTTCAATACAAAGTTCTATCTGAATCATAGCAGATCATGAAGCAGATACCACCACCTCCACTGGTGTCTACACAGGAGATATCCTAAAGGTATAGAAGACAACCGCTAACCAAAGAAGATCTGAAAATTTTCCATGCACCCAGATACTGTGCCCAGCAGTAAATACTGTTGCTATTGGTTTAGGTTAACTGAAAGTCAATGCTTTAATTTCTTATATTTGGTACCTGGCTTTGGTATCTTGTCGCAAGGTACTATCTTTGCAAGATTTCTAACTTTAAGTGGAAAGTGATGTTACAAACACTGTCTGTTTCTTAGGGCCAATGATGCTGAAATAGGGACTGACAAAGACTGAGGAATTCTCGAATTTGTAAAACTCAAGATAAATCAAATTAAGCATATACATTTCTCAGAGTAAAACTATATGGGATCCCTAGTTTCCCATACAACATGTAAAAAACTATCTTAAGAAAATATCCAAATCATTCAACATCAATTTGGCCTACCAACGAAGAGTAAGGAGTCTGTCACTGCCCCCCACCCCAGCCCAAAAGGCCACGCACAGTACATCACAAAGCACAGAGCTGGAAGATTACTGCCCCAGCAGAAGCATCTGGAATTTTAAAGTCCATTACATCTCTAGCAGAGGGAAGGGAAAAACAATGCCAACTCTAATGCAAACTTAGGAGGACTAACGAGGCCACGGCTAATAAAATCAGAGCAACAGACTGAAGAAAAAGAAGGAATCCTCAACCCATATATACAGCATTTCCAAAGGTCACTAGGTGAACTGGGGGGGTTTTGTTTTTTAGTTTTAGTTTTTCGCCTTCCTCTGAAGCATCAGGGATTGGAGTCAGGACGCAGGTTACAGGAACTGGTGGACCAATGGTCTGATTCAGTATGGCAAGTCCTATGTTCCTATAATAAAGGGGAAATTACAGCGAATCACTTTGTATGCACACAGATCCAGGGAACACACACACTCTCTCGCTCAAGGGGTCTTGAATTTTCATCAATAAAAAAGTATTTAACGAAGATAAAGTGTCACAGCAAAACCAGGAAAGTAGGGAAAACCCCACCGCAGTGAGGAGAGTGATCATTAATAAGCAAAGGTTAATCTGACAAACTATGTGCAATGCCTGTCACCTGACAGGTGTGCAGTATCTTCAGCATCCTTCCCCGACTTGCACTATGTCAAGCAGGCCAAAAGAAAACTGTTGGCAAAATTAAACCAGAGAGCTGGCACGCCTTCATTCTATACGTAACAAACTAAGAAATGAGGAATTTAGCAATTGTTCCAAACAAGAAAGCTAGAAGGATTAGAGGAAGAACAACAGAAAATTCTACCAGTCATGTTCACGTAATTTTCCTATCATGCCCGGTAGAAAGTTCTTTGACGGCAGACTGATTCTCACTCGTCTTTGTACCTACAGCAAAAGTATATACACAATGTCTTGCCAACAGCAGGCTTTCCATAAACATCCACTGATGAAGGAAACAAATTCCTGTTCCAGTGAAGCTTCCTAATGGAGACGTGAATTGTATTAAATCTCCATTAAATGTGCTCAAAATGGAGTTAAATTTAGGTTGTACTTCATATTAGAGGCTTGCAAAACACACCAGCAATAAGTGTTTTATGTCACGTGCTATTTCAATCAAAACAGCTTCTTATGTGTTAAATTTGACAACTCTCACAAGCTAATCCCAAGATGAGCAACTCAGTAAATCAAACCACTCTGGTGGCAAAGCAAGTCTTTATTAACCGGATCTGTTAGCAGAGAGCTGAACGGCTGCAGAGCAAGTGCTAATCACCTCATTCCCCACCGGGGGCCACGCAGACAGTACGGTGCTGAATGCAAACAAAGGATGTGAAAAACTAGTTTCAGGATTTTCAAATGAAGGCTTTGAAAAAGCCAAGATGCAATTAAAAAAGGGTAACACCTTATTAAGTACAAACCACAAAATGTGAATATTTCACATACATGCGTATACATATTTTTCCCCTCCCTCCAAACAGTGCTATTGTAAACATGTAGCTTTTGAATCCTTCCTGCCATAAGCCACTAAATTTTGATTTAAAAACAAAAACAAAAACACAGCTTCACTTATCGTCTCAAACATGCTAAGAATATCTTGATCACTGGAAAACACTTCCGTGTGATCCCCTTCTTTCTTCTCTTTCCCACATGTTACAGGATCCAAAACTCACTTAGCAAAATCAATGTATTGACTTCCTCTCGTCACATTAACACTTCCTGAATGATTATAATGAACCTGCCCCTCTTCCCCTTGAAAACATGGGCCTCCTTTACATTAATATTACATTCATAACCTCTCCGTGAACCAGTAAAAGCACAAAAACAAGATGTGATCAACAGGGTTTTACCTGACTCACCCATTATCCTGCTGAGCGCAGCATTTCTTGTGGGTGATTCATCAAGCCCCTCAAGCCCGCTGTAGAGGGAGTGGGAAATCCTTCGTTCTCTATCATCCAACACCGTTTCAATGGGCAGCTCAGGTCCAGAGGGGCTCCCAGGTGACTTCAGCTGCAGAGAGCGGGGGCGGGGGGCGAGGTAAAGTCAGAACTGGAGGCCCATGAACAGCATGGGGGAGATTAGACCAACTTGCCCAGGGTCTGCATCGAACTGGGTACCAAATGAACTAGAACTTTTCACCCTGTACCAAAATAATTTGTGATGACAGCTTTGCCTAATGACCAACTTTCTGTGCCACTTTACACTGTGCCTCCCATGAAGTTCTGTCAGATTTCAACCACTGGAGGAAAAATATGTCTATTAAAGGCTTTTTTTCCAAACTCACCTTGTTGCTTATTTTTTTTCAGCTTGACAGTTAGTATCTGTTGAAGTCAATTTGAGTTAGGGTCTAATTCAGAATTCTTTATGAGATGTTGCGCTGCGCTAGACATGCTTCATCGTTATCCGAATGGAGGCTGGAATTCAAGCCTGCGTTTCACTCTTAGAGTGCATACGTACACCTAACAGCACACCTTGGTGTGTGTGGTGGGGAGAATGACCACCCACTCTCTAAGACCTAAAGACCACTTGTCAGTTCGGGTGTCTTCAACAATACACTGAGCCTCAGTTTCTTCTGCTGAAATTAGAAACAATCATCCTATTCTCTCATTGTGATCTTAAGTATGAGATAGTAACTGAGAGAAAATAAACTACACAGGACATTGACAATACAGAAGTAAAAACCAAGTATTCTAATAAGGCAGGCAAAGGTAGCTATTTTGCAAATATATAGAATCTGCTAGATAAGCAAAGAATATAGGTGGATTCCTATCACCAAGAATTAAAATAGTATGGGGCGTTCTTTAAGACAGCTGTGCCTTATAAAGTCATATACTTCATAAAAATAATATGAGTGAGAACTCTATGCTAGTAAAGCCATGAAACAAGAAGGAACAAAGCACACAAATCCTCCCAGTGTGGGCTCTGAGGTTAACCCCACCAACTAAAATCTTATGATGCTTTGGAGCTGGCTGGCAGCCAGAGACAGGGAAGGCGGTGGTTGGGGGGGGGGGGTGGAGGGGCCGGCGTGGAGGCAGGGGGCACAGCACAGCAAAGTGGAGAGAGGACTGCACATTGCAAACAGAGGAAACCACAACTGTGGTTCACCTGAACAATTACAATTATTATTTCTGTTAGAAGCTATCATCTGTTTAACATAAATGAGATATTTAATGAAGTTCCGAATTGTAGACTTATCTCGCCCAGTTTGATAAGCACTGGGGAGATTTAATGCATTGAAGGGTCAACACAATTACAATTGGAGGCACGTCAAACTGCGGAAGAATAATAAACTTGCAGCGCTAGTGAATTAGACTCAATAAGGTTTAAATTGTGAAATGAGGATTTGTGTTATTCGTTTTTTTTTTTGTTTTTTTTTTTTTAAATTGCAGATTACAACTGACAGCTTTACCGAAAAGTAAATTAAATATTCCAGGTCTTGGATGTAAAAAAATACAAGAAAATTTTCTGAAAGAACATTATTCCTAAATTCCAAGGTACTTTGGAGAAGTAAAAACAAACACAACAAATACCCAATACCTTTAAAAGCAGGCATGTGTGAATTTTTTTAATGAGCACATACATTAGAGACCTGCTATACAAGTCTCGACACAGAAGACCTGCATCCTACACAATAATTTATTTAATCATAAGACAGACAACACATCCTCGAGTTTGCTTAACAAATACATTTAATTGAAGCATATAACTGCAATTTTCTAGATGATAACATCTTTATAAAGCACCTTTACGAGAAATCCCTAAATATCCCAAGAGGCTATTTTAGAATTTTATAAAGTCAAATAAAAATTCCATTTAAAAAATAGCGCATGCAGGCTTTCCAGAGAAAAACAATAAGATGCCTGTTCACTAGGAACCTTGTACTTGAACACTTTCATGGGAAAGCTTCTGTACCTCCCCACCTCCCTAACCATGTCTAATTTGCATCTCAAAAGACAGATTTAAATGAAGACATCAATGGCCAAATACATAAATATTTAACAGAAGACACAATGCCTTTTAATTTCTTTTAAAAAAAAAAACTGATTGGGGTACAGAGTTTTGTTTTAAATCTTTTGATGATTTTTTTTGTTGCAAGCAATTGAGTTTAAGAAAGAGGAATGCATCGCATCATCGGAGTGGGAGCTTAGCCACTCCAAGGAGGGCAGTCCTGGAAGACTGGCCTGGCCTTCCTGCAGTATGGGCTGCTCCCAGGCCCTTCTGATCTCCATATATAAAAACCTTATCAAATTAAGCTTACTTCGAAGAAGACGCCAAAATAAAAGAACTGCAATTTTCACTTTGTCGTTTTAACTGCAAAAAATGTTCTTCCATCCAACAGAACTCAGTCCCGAGTAGGGACAGTTGTGTGGGACGCCCTCAACTCCATCCCTAGGAAAATAGGAAAGCCTTTCCACCCATTAAAGAAAACTAGGTTGCAGCAAGATAACTCATACTGGGGATCAGCATAAAGTGATACAGTCTCTTCCCAAAGTAATGTGGAAATGTATGTCACAGGCCAAAAAATATCCTATATTCTGTGACCAGGCCATTTATTTCACTTTGTGGTCACTATCCTCACAAAATAATAAGTTAAGTGAATCATAAAGATTCATGCTGATCAATATTTATCAGAACTTCATCTACAAAGACATAAAAATTGGGAATTACCCCATATCTAAAAACAATGTAAATGTAGTATGCTCTTAAAAAGATATTCAAATGATCATATATTGCTTTTATAATCAGAAAATAATAAGTGCTATTCAATAACAAAGAACTGGATATTGTCCAATGAATATGCTTCATATTATACACTTGGCCTACTCTTCCTGGGAAAAGGTAAAATATTGGTTTCTTTTAAAAAAACTAATACAATATCTGTGGGGCTTAATAAAATCTCAAGTTGTTATAAGTGTGCAATAGTGGGTCAAATCATGTCTTTCACATAAAGCAAATGTATCCCACCATCTCAACTAGAAACGGTGAAAAGCTGGCATAGATATGGCCCTAATCCCCTCCAGCAAACCTAAAACTGGGTCCCAGTTAGTAATTGGCTCGATCTTATTATCCGATATTTCAGTCTTTATAAGCTTATTCTAGTCTATCCCCAGTTCCTGGCACAGAGCAGGTACTGGGTGAATAATTGGATGAATAAATTCATTTCTGAGTGAATGACTCAGAGTTCCCTTAAATCGGCTTAGAGATCTTATACGTATAGGCCATGTGGAAGCGGGCCTTTAAAGCTAAGGGCACAGCACAAGGCTGAAAGTAAAAGAAAGTTGATCGAGATTACAATCACACATTGCAGAAGGGACTAACATCCAAAGGACAAGTTAACACAGGACAATGAATAGTAAGACAGGGTCTAGTTTTCTTTGGAGAAGAGTGGCCGGAGTTTCAGGGTTCAGTTCCAGCTTCTACTTCCATGCAGAACCACAGCTAATGTCCTTCACGCCCCCATGTGGCTGACAGCACGGACCAGAGGATGAAGTAAGCCTGGATGTGGCAGACCCAGAACGCGATGGCCTGCCTGACGCTGGGACTCGCGGGTTTACTGCCCACCTCTTCCCAACACAGCCAGAGTATCAACTGCCTGAACCCCACACTCACAGGCAATCAGACCCTCTCATGTGCATAAGAGGGATGGACACCTTGCTTCTAAATTACTCTGCCACTACCTTGGCCTTGCAGCCATTAAGCACCTCATTTGACTTCTCTGTATTTATTTCTTCATATATAAAACAAAGAGAATCGTAAACGATACCTTAGGCCCCTTCCTATTCTAATGTAGCTTTCTAAGAGAATTAAACGTAGAGACAGAATTCATTTTAAAGTAGTCCTTGGTCAGTTCAGTGAGTTTTGACAAACTGATAAACCCATGTAACGTACACCCCTCTCTGGATAAAGGGCATTGCCATCACCTCATTAAATTCCTTCCTATTATTTCCCACTCAATCCCAACCCGCCCAAAAGAAACCAATGATATTTTCATCCTAGAATAGCTTTTCCAGTTCTAGATTTTCATATAAATTAAATAATATTAATAATAATATAACACTAAAAATAAGTAATATAAAAATTAATAACCCCAATTGGTAATCAGTTTGTCCATTGCTATAAAAATTGCTGCTGGGATGATTAATGAGAGTTTATTAAATCAATAGGCCAAACTGAGAGAACTGATACTTCAATGATACTGAGTCTGCTAATCATATATCACTCCACTAATTTAGGTCTATTTTAATTTTTCAGTGACGTTTTATACAATTACGAGTACAGAGATTACCTGTGTTGTTAAATTTATCCCTAAGTATTTTATGATTTTTGATATTATGGTACATGATATTGATTTTTATTTTACTGTCAAATTGTCTATTCCTAGTACATACAAATAAAATGGATTTTGTCCATTGGCCTACTGTCCTATGATCTTGCTAAATTCACTTACGTGTTCTAAATTGCCTTGTAGATTCCTTAGGATTTTTTACGTAGAAATCATGTTATCTGGAAATAAAAAGTTTTATTTCTTCTTAAAAAAAAAAAAAAGTAGTCCTTGGTGACTAAATTCCTCAGCATGGGGGCTAAGACAAAACTTACCTGGTCTTATTCTCTATTGGTACCAAGGCAGGCTTTATATGAAATCATGTCTAACAAAGATATAATGAAATGACTGCAAACTAGGTTAAATTGCAGTAATTCTTACCAATACTAATTTCCTTGGAACATTTAGAATTATCATAATTCTCCTACACAGGTGATTTTCAATACCCATTTCCCAAAGTTCTCCTTCAAAGTCCTCAACAAATTTGTCCTTTGCAATGATACCAATGTTTCTGCCTCTTGCTTTACGTATTCTTTCCAATGGAAAAGATGCCAAAAAAGTTCATCCATCCTTCAGGAGCACAAAACAAAGGAAAGCCATTTCTTTTCTCTCTCTTTTTTAAAGAAACAATTACTGCTTACGGAATATTTTTAAATACTTAAGTAAGAGCATTAGAGCTAAGGAAAGTGAAGGAAATCCAGAATCACTGCCAAAATATTAATTCTGTTACCTTGCCTTGTTAGAACTTCAGTGTCTAACAGTAACTAAGTTAATCTTTTTCTTCTAAAAAGGCTCAACTCTCTGGGATTATTTCCCTCATCACTCAGTCCATGTTTAGGTGTCAGCCTTGGGTTGGACCCCAGTGATGGAGAGATGAACAAGGTCCCACCCATCTCAGAATTTGCAGTTCCCGCCAAAGAAAACCAGAGAGGAACCATGATGGTGTGACAGCTGCTCCCTGAAGGTGAGTACCCAGGGCTACGGAAAGGCTTTGGAGAGAGGATACTAAAATCTAAAGGCTGACTTTGCTAGGACAAGGAGCAGAACTGACTCATGTGGAAAATCCAGAGGTGAAAGGCAGCATCAGACAACTGAGAAATTTCAGGTCGTGTAAGGGACAGGCTGGTGGACACAGGGGCTGGTTTGTGCACATCCTAGTGGCCACGTGATGGAGACTGGCACCCATCCTGGAAAGGAAGGAAAGCTCCCGAAGAGATTTCGGCCGGGAGTGACACGATCAGTTTGTTTTGTGGGAAGATGTGCCTTACTGCCGTGTAGACAAAACGGGTTGAGAGAGAAATCCTTCAGGGGGCTGCAGCAGAGAGCCCGGTGAGAGGATGGGGTAAGGGCAGGGGGATGGAGAGGAGTGAGGGAGGAGAGAAAGATTCCAGAGGAGGAGGCGACAGAGACAGGAAAGGCATTTGAGAGGTCAGAGCCACCCCAGATTTCCAGCTTCTACAAGTAAAGAAACAGTGGCGCTATCTCAGAGGGAAGGAGGACAAGGTAGATGAAGAACTGAGGGAGGAATGGGTTTTGGTGGAAAAAGCATAGATGCCTGAGAGGCATACCAGTGGACATCTCCATGGGTGGCTGGACAGAGGGATCTGGAACTAGAGTCCTGAGCTGAAAACAGGACCACGGGATTCATCATAAGGAAAGTGGTACCTGAAGACCAAGGAACGAAGGTCTCCCAGGGAGCAAGTGCAGAAGAAGACACAGCCCAGAAAACGCCTTGAGGAACACTAAGCAAAAGAGGAACAGGCAGAAGAGAGCAGCCTTAAAGGAGACAGAGGGCCAGAGTGAAGCAGGAGGAAAACGGGGAGAGCTGGCAGGAAAGGATTCAAGAATGAGGCAGTGTTCACAGACTCCTGAGAAGTCAAGTGGAAGAGACTGAGAAACATCTTCTAGAAAATGTCTCAAATGTGCTGTATGGGGACAAAGACCAGGGAAGTGCAAGGGAAGATGATACTTCGTGCCGAGAGTTGCCAATTTTGAAGAAAACGTACTAAGATAACAGACAGCACTTCCCACATACAGAAGAGGGCAAGGGAAGACGTGACAAAGCACAAAAGATGTGCTTCTGCAAATTTTCATCTTCTCTAGCTTGAAAATAAGTATGCAAACCCGTGATTTAAAGATGAGTTAGTAAAATATAGTTCTGTGATATTGTCAAAGGCCGGACCACACGGCTGACAGATGGACCCAGGAGGAGAGAACTCAGCACAATATTCTGGCTTGAGGTTCATCCGTGACAAGACACCCTATGCTTATATCAATATTTACGGTAACATAATTTACATGTACCCTCCCAGTAATTCAGGGAGATGTTTTTCCAAGGGTAATATATAAGTACAACAGCAGCAAAGTCATGTCTTAAGACTTATGGGAAGCTGAAATGAGCTCTTCTGTCTTCACAGAATTCTTTAGTTAAACCCTGTCAGTACAAAAGGCTTTTCGCTGGTATTACAAAGAGAGCACAGCACTCGTGATAAGATTTTTTTTTGACATAATTGCTTTATAAGCTTACTCTATCCTAAGAAATAGTAATAACCAGCAATGTATGAAAATGATACCGTAAAGAATATTGAATATTAAAGTCTATTACTGCCTACTGCCTCTGTTCCCTTACTTAAATCATTTTCATTCACACAAATTCATATGCAGAAGTGAATGAGACAGAGATATTGCAGTGGGATTCCAATTCCATGTGTTTTATAGGGCAACAGGGGATCAAATCAGTGCTTTTATCAAAACATTTTCAGGTTGGTACAGGTTTGTTAGGGGAACAAGAGGGAACCGCCTGAGCCAGACAAAAACACGTCTGGATTCAGGATGCTGCCCTTCAGTAAGAGTCTTACATTTTAAGTCCCCCTATGACATTTCAATGTTTCTCTCTAAAGGAAAGCTTTGAGAAATTTTAGTTTGTTTTTAAAGAGACTAAGAAGATGATCTATTGTCCAGGAGAACGTCCAGAGAGGGAACTCCATCTGTCTTTATTCACCACCGTATCCCCAGGATCTAACTTATTTTCTGAATGTAGTAGATGCTCAATGAACATCTGTCACACGAATACAGTCTTAGGGTATATGAAATTATTCCATTTTTGAAAAAGACCTAATAAAGAACAATGTGTCTTGTGAACTTACTGTGGAGAATTTTTCACATAGCTCTTTGGAGGACTTACATTAAAAACATCAGTTAATGATTTGGAAACCAATAAAAATTATCATTCAAGAAAGCCAATCCAGGGGCTTCCCTGGTGGTGCAGTGGTTGAGAATCTGCCTGCCAATGCAGGGGACACGGGTTCGAGCCCTGGTCTGGGAAGATCTCACATGCCACGGAGCAACTAGGCCCGTGAGCCACAACTACTGAGCGTACGTGTTTGGAGCCTGTGCTCCGCAGCAAGAGAGGCCGTGATAGTGAGAGGCCCCCGCTTGCCGCAACTAGAGAAAGCCCTCGCACAGAAACAAAGACCCAACACAGCCAAAAATAAAAAAATAAATTAATTAAAAAAAAAAAAAAAAAAAAAAAAAAGAAAGCCAATCCAGTAGCCTACTCTGAGGGATTAGCATTTATATTTATAATAAGAAAGTAAATGTTTTACTTCCCACAGTTTTCCACTCTGAGGATTTTAGTTAAGGTGACACTGTTCTCTTGTTGTTGTGGAAACTAATTTGTTAATTAGCATTAAGCCACTCTCCATTTGGAAAATAAAAACAAGTGTAAAAATAAGTCTACGGTCAATAAACTTTGGAAAATCGGTCATCTCTCCACTGACTACCCACTGAGCTCAGGGGTATGTGGCAAAATCCTATTGTATTAAGGGATCGGATGAGCCATCATCGATGGCTTGCTTCATATATTAAACACAGATTTTAAAATTAAGAAAAACACCTAAGCAGTTTAGATATAGTTTCCGGTTTGTACCATTTGCTAATCATTTTCTCTTAGTTGATTTAAAAATGTGAGGAGTTGAGCATCAATAAAAACAAAAACAACAAACGTGATACTTTCAGCAAGCAGGTCCCACCTGTTTCCTAGAGGTGGCACACACTTTATAAAAATTCTTTGAAAAAACTTTTTTTCAGGTTCTCATATTAATTAACAAATCTGTATATAATTCCCTTTAAATTCTCAAATGCCCCACTATCCAAGTCTACTTGGTATGTTTTTACTATTTGGGAAGACAGATGTTCACACCCTTTGGGAGAGGAAACCTTCCCACCCATGCCTAATTACAGGCGGCAGCACATGTGCAGAACCCACTGCGGCTTTATGCAGCAGATACCACTGAAAAGGCAGCCCCTCTGGAGGAAAATACTCAGCCCTACAGTGAAGGAGAAAGGGGGCCAGCGGGTAGGAAGGGGGGCTTACACTTCTGACAATGTCACAAGAGAAAGAGACTCTGCCCTGTGAGGGGCTTTACAAGAGGCACCCATTTTAGATAAGCAAGGGAACAAGCAATCACTTCAATGTTTCTCCCTCCTGGTTCAACACTGCTGAACAGAAGAGAAAG
Organism: Balaenoptera borealis; assembly: GCF_965194805.1. Classification (NCBI taxonomy): domain Eukaryota; kingdom Metazoa; phylum Chordata; class Mammalia; order Artiodactyla; family Balaenopteridae; genus Balaenoptera; species Balaenoptera borealis. Next base: position 167,202,505 of record NC_138866.1, on the reverse strand, counting down.
TGCGGGCTCTGAGCAGGAAAGCGTGGCCCTGATTCTTGAACCCAGCTAAAGGTGCCTTCGAGGTCCCAGTGTTATCTGTTGAGGTGGCAACAGAAATATTACTGCACACTTAGGGATATTTTGATCACAGAATTAAGAAAACAAATCACAATCCACTGACAGTACAATAAACTCTAGCCAGCAAAGATAATTGAGAGTCTTTCAAGGTAAAGCCCCTGGACCTGCCATTCTTGGCCCAATGTTAGGGAAGAACTTGGTCCTACGACCATTTCAGATGCCTTTTGTCTTTCTCATTCTTTACCTCGGTGCCTTTGGTTATTCTCCTCGCCACAATGAGCTGGATCATTCCTCGCTTGTTCCCTTCGGTGGACATGGACCTCCGGAGGGTTTCCATGGCATCCTGGTTTGTCTTGCCCAACAGGGATTCTCCATTCACTGCTATCAGTTGATCGTTCACCCGAAGCCTCCCATCCTGGGAAGGAGGCAGGTAAAAATAAGTGCCATTAAATAGTCTGTGATAAAAGAAGCTGCTTTCCCTTTCGTTAAAAAAATAAATAAATAAAAACAAAGCAAAAAGAAAAAGAAAAGGGCTTTAATACTAATGGATTATGCCCAATTGAACACCAGCATAATAATGTGTAAGCAGCCTTTGCAGCCTGTGTCTACTTCAATCATTTATACATTTGTAAATCAAGTCATTATCATAATCTGTTTACCAAAATAGCATACTAATTCATAGGACACAAAGTGATTACTTTCCTGCTTCCAGAGACACCCAGAGAGGTTATTTACACCCAGAGAGGTTATTTACAACATGCAAAAGCTCCAGGCTATTAGACAATTGCAGAGAAGTGCCCCCTTCACAGACAGCCAGGAAATTTTCTCTAGACTGGGAAACAGGAGAAGTGACCCATGGGAGGGGAGGAGAGGGGAGGGGAAGAGAGTAACCTTTCCAGTAGGTTAGCTCTGTGCCAGAACCTGAGCTAAGTCTTTGCAGAGATAATCTCCATTTCACTGTAATGACCATGGGCTGTGAATTCTGTGAGACCAAAAACGGGGAGTCGAAGATATGAACTCCTTTCAGTGAGAGATCACTGAGATTGCACTAGTTGTTTGATCATGGATGGGGTATTAGGAAGAAAACAGAAAACATTTAAGTGTTACAGGGTATCAGAATACGCTACCCCAAAACACGCCACTTTGGCATGGGGATTATTTTAGCAGAAGGCAACTGAGAAATGGCAGGCACAAGAAGGGGACTCTGTCCTCCCTGCTTCTGGCTGAATGCGGGCATAAAGTTCTCCTTGTGAAGGTGCCCCGTCTCTTCTCCAAAACCTGGAAGGGGAGAACGACCCTCGCCACCAGAGACAGAGATGCACTGAGATGAGTCTACAAAATAAGCCTTTTCTACCATCGGTTTCCTTCATACATTTACCATCCCACTATTTACCACACCTGGAAGTCCGAACCCTCTTTCTTTGTCTAATCCCTACTCCATAATTTATCAGCATTTGCTAAAATGGTATATAAGCTTCCAAGTCTAACCGCTTCTTTAGGTTTTCACTTTTCCTGTGGAGCCCCCATCAATCAAATTTGTAAACTTTTTCTCCTGTTAACCTGTCTTTTGTCAGTTTAATTCACAGGCCACAGAAACCGAATCTAAGAGGGTAGAGGAAAGAATCTGCCCCTACCGCTTCCATGTTTCCAAAATAAGAACAGGGCTGTAATTAAACATTTTTGTGAATGAGCATAAGCTTGATAAGGTTGACATTTGCTTACTTTAGATGCTGCTCCTCCATTAATAATGGACTTGACGAAGATTCCTAAATCTGCGTGGTTCTCCTTTGACCGGTTACCTTTGACACTGACGCCAAGACCAGCAGATCCTGAATCATTCAGCGGAACTTCAAACGTCAGAAATTCCCTGGTGCCATCGGGTGTGAGCACAGTATCCTCATCTTCTGCTTTCTAACAGGAAACAAAATTGCACATTATATTCCAATGTTTCTTTCTGTTATTTTTAAGGACTGCTAATGAGCAGTTCTTTCATCATAACAGGCACAGTATCTCCACCAAAGTTCCACAACAAGATCCATGATAACAGTGCATCTGCACCCCCTCCAGATGATTCCTGGAACCAGCTGCTAATATTTTTATGTGGCACTTGTTTCAATATTGAAACCTAAACCAGATTCTGAGAAATATAGGGAAAAAAATGTAGCAGAAGGACTAAAGTCATGTAGACACGGAGTTTTGGTTTATTTTTTTGTTTTTTTGTGGGTTTTTAAAAAATCTGTTTATATATTCTAAACCACAGGAGAAAAACAGTAACAGCAGGAAATCAAAATAAATAAATATAACTCATTTGTCCCTTTGTTTTTCACTAGGAATTTTCAATGTTATTAATAGTTTAATTTTCACTAAGGATGCATCATTTTATTCACAAACAGTAACAAATCCTGATGATACAAAGTCAGCAGAAAAAACGGTATTCATTTTCGGAGAGTCACTAGAGAGTTTTAACCTTCAACATCTGTGAGACAAAGTAGAGATAAACAACATTAGGGAAATTTTTTTCCACAGTACTGTATGATACATCTACAGCTGGGGATATTATTCAAGCAATATTGTTTAATTAAAGAGTTGTATATGCCAGCTTTGACTTCGTAATTGTAGCCATCGAGTGCATAAGGAGACTGTTGCAGAACCCGACACATTTGAGATACACGAACTTTTGCTCAGCTCCCCTAAAACAGCAGGGAGGAAATGAATGCTTCAAGTATAACCTGATGAAAGGCAGCGAGATGACATATAAAAATGTCGGACACCGGAAGAGTAAGCCATCTGCCTTCTGTAATCCTCTTCAGGGATCCCAGCTCTACACTGGCCATCTCCAAATAGATGAGGCCAGAATTCTTTATCAAATTCAGCATTTCATTTTATGTCACATAACAGACACGTGGCACAAGCTCTTTGAATCACAACTAAATGCCTCATCTAGTCCTACAACTTTTCCTCCTTCTCTTTTTGTAATTTTGGAATATTTCTCCAGCATCCACCTATTCATTCAAGCTGGAAGTATCAAATTACACTTGAAGAATGGTTCAACATCTAAGGGTTCAACATCTAATGGTACATAATTAGGCTGGAATATAACGCATCCTTTAAAGATTGCACTTTTAAAGAATGTTCAGTTACACACATGAAAGCCTATTGCAGAGCAATGGAAATGTAGGTAGACTTCAGTTTTTTTCTTTGTCTCTCAACACATTTAAAAATTTTTTCTAATAATTATCAAAATTAACATAATAATGATAAAATAATTTTTAATATTAATTTTTAATAATAATTTGGAGATTTAACATGCAATCTCAGATATCTCAATTAGATGAAATAATTTTTGGAAGTACAGAGTGTATCAGTAAGAGATTTTTTTTGAAGATTATCATAATACAAAAGATATGTTATTTTAAAATTTCCAAATCCATAATAACATGATTTTTTTAAAGTTTCTAATTTACTAATATTCATTGTTAACATTCTTTGTGCCATCTCAAAAGATAGCCTCATAGTTACCAGGACAAGGTGTGTTTTAAAAAAAAAATCGCTAATATGTTAAAAACAGGAAAACTATATATATAATAAAGAATATTAAAGAAAGAACAACTTGAAAAGATACAGAGGGATAGTATGATAACTATACAAAGTAAATACATTTCAGTATCAAAATCAAAATAAAGCCTATACCTGCCCATTATAAAAGCCTTTGTACACTTAAAATATTCCTAGAGAATAATTACAGCTCAAATAAAGTCAATGGATTGGGGAGAAATAAACATTAAATACTCATATCAAAATATTGACATCATATTTACTATGCATCATATTTACTATGACATATTTACTATTGACATCATATTTACTATATTATCTTTATATACTTGTTTTGCTCTTAAAATTTTATTTTCATCCATACGGTTCAAAACAATTCAAGAGTAGTAAATAAAGACCTTGTGTGAATGAATACAGCTACTTCAATATAAAATCTGTTTCTGATGTTTGAAATACAAAATAGTATCAAAACACACTACAGCCCCTCCTACTTTAAATTCAGAAGTAACTGAAAGATAAAATTCACTCTGTGAATCAGAATCAGTATTTATATTCCTGGGGAAGTTGCACTTGAAAAGACACAGAAACCACAGATAGTCCTTAACTGGGCACATTTAGATCTGATCATTCAGTACGTTTATTTGCCTCAAATCTGGAAGGTTCTTAATTGTCACTTACTGATTTATATCTTGTTTGGCTTTTTAACGTTTACTGATTTTGACATTTCCATAATGTCTTACAAAGGCTTAAAATTCTCATTTTTCTTCTACTTGAAAAATCAAGATAAGGAGCTGACTGAATATATGAAGAGAAATTTTAATCAAGTTCGAGTCACTTCCTGACGTGCCCTGCTCTGAACCTGTCTTAAAGGAGACTGTATTCTCCATGGGAAAGTTTCATTTCTTATGAAAACTGCAGATGGGAATAATATTCTTTTTCAGCTTTCTTATCAAGTCTTAAGTCATTATTATCATTAAAAACATTTACGTGAGAGATTGTACTTTTCCTTTGATATTGCATTATTAATCCATTTGGCTCTTGACATAAGACTGAAATTAATTCCAACTTTGAGAACTTAATTCTCTGGCAGCAAAATGTTTAAAAAAATTTGCTCTTTAAAAACCATTTTTAAGGCTACTTTATAGAGAAATTTTCCAAAATCTTACTAGTATGGGGATCTCTTCATTCTGATATAAAGGAGAAGCTAATTTTCTATCACCTTCGATTGTTACTCCATCCAGATTCTGTACTATCTCAACCGTTTCTTGAGTCAAGTTCTTTCTAAGGAAACATGATAAATATTTTGTTTCCCTTTAACTTGCTCCTCAAGCCATTTGGACATGAATGTCACTCAAGTGCACATTATGTCCCTCATGTACAGACATGTATGTACCCCAAGTGATTTTCTATCAGTGCAACCTGTCATGTTTTCCCTTGGCCATTACTCCATTGGCATTTTTGCCTTCTAATGTCCAGAAAAACAGGGCATTTTTGCTAAGCATATTAGAAGCAGGGAACCTACTGCATGGGCAGTATGAAAGCTATTTACTTTCCCGCTATCCTCAGAACAGCAGAAAAGATACACACACATCTGCAGCGAGGCAGAAAAACAGCCACAAATGATCAGCACTAAAGCCCAGTTTTCCTTCCTCTCCAAACAAGCCCCAATTGCTAAGGGGAGACAGCTGGCCTATAGGCCACTCTAAGTCTGCAGTTAATCTGCAAAATGGGTAACAAGGAAGTAAAAGTTGATTATATTACGTGGCCGAAACATAATCGTTGGGCAGAGATTAGTGCTGGGATGGGGATGATGGGCTAGGAAGGAAAACCTTATGATGGATCTTAAAAAGCAATTATGCCATCATATTCTCACACTTAACACCTATTTTCATACAAGTTAAAGAGAAAATACATTTATTCTATATCTAGAGATTAAATAATATGCAGGTAGAGCAGACAAATGATAACAACCATTTACGGTTTTAATCAAGAGGAGGATTTTTTTAAATAGAGAAGTTATCGTGTTTATTTTTTTGCATAAAGGAATAACCCTCCAGTTTAAGCTATATATTTTAATTATCCCATATGTGAGATGAATGTTTATGCATGATATTTGTGTTGATATTTTAATTATTCTTATTAGCAAAGTTAAAATGTCACATCTGGCTTTACTGTGCTCTTTTCTGATTTAAACAGTAGACGTAAAATAAATAACATTTAAAGAATTTTAAAACGTTTTGCTTGATGCTACAAATTCTGAGGAGAAAAAAAAAAAAAAGGTTTTGTACAGTTGTTCATCTGTAATGTGAAGCCAGAAAAATCCTTACTCAATCAAAGAAATGTTACACAAACCCAAACTGAGGGACATTCTCAAAGTAATTTGCTCTTCAAAAATGAAAAGCAAAGGTAAACTGAAGAAATGTGCCAGATTAAAAACGACTAAAGAGGCATGACAACTAGATGCCAGGTGTGATCCCAAGGATTTGTTTCTTATGTATTCGTTCATTCGTTCACATCGGCACACCATGAAGGACAGTAACTGAGACAACTGGTAATACAACACTGTTAGGTCAATGTTAATTTCATGGCTTTGGTAACTAAACATGGTTACACAAGAAAATGTCCTTGTTCTTAGGATACACACACTAAAGATTTACAGATAAAGGGGAGTTACGTCTACAATTTATCTCAATTCTGAAAAAAACTTATATAGTAGGAAGGAGAGGAGGAAAAATTACAGGGAGGGAAAGGGGAGGATGGAAGAAACTTACATATCAAATGTGGTAAAATATTAACAATTGGGGAATGTGGGAGAAGGGTATACTGGAGTTCCTTAGGCTATTCTTAAAACTTTTCTGACAGCATGATGTTTTAGAATAAAAATTGCACGTAGTAACTAATCCAGAATAGTTCTGCTATATCTAAAACAGTTCTTATTTTAAAAACAGACATTACTACCAACATAATCTTTAAAATAACTTGAGTTCAATAACAAAAAAAAATCATAGAATAAATTTTAAAGATATTAATTTTTACCACTATACAACAAAAGGAGGACAATAAAAAATAACTAAGATATGTTCCCCAAAGGAAAATACACTAAACATTAGGAAATCCTTAACTTATTATAGTAGAAGTAGGGAATTTCAAACGAATCCCCTAAAAACTGATAGAGATTCACTATATAAAATCATTACTATTTTTGTAAGATCATGAAAATATTATTCTATCCCAATCTTGGAATAAGATTGTTTTAAACTAAGTTTGAGTCATTTGAATTGAAAAGTATTTCACTGAATCATGACTTTAAAATAAGTTTGAGTATTTAAAGCACTAGAAACAGAACACATTTTATAAAATTCTTTGTGATAATAGCAACATTTGATGCTCAAAACCAAACTACTAAGGTCAGCCTATGATTAGTGTGTGACAGTATAAATCTTCAACAAAAACTCAAATTAGAGAATTTTGTACTCTTTCATCTGCGTTACCTAGGATATTGAAATTAATTTACATTATAGGCCTAAAGAAATGTCTGATGATCAGTTTATCCCAAATAACTTACACAAAGTTTTGGATGAAGATGTAACAACCCATAATTCAGTCCCCCATTTGGGGCTCCCTATTTGCTTTGTCTGATTTGACTATTCTTCCCAGCTTTGTTGAGGTGTACTTGACATACAACACTGTAAATTTAGGGTGCACAGAGTGTTGATTTGGTACATTTATATATTGCAAAATGATTACCATCACAGCTTAGCTAATACACCTCCGTCACACCACAAAACTACCATTTCTTTTCTGTGGCAAGAACATTTAAGATCTACTCTCCTAATAACTTTTGAGTATATAACACAGTATTATTAACTATAATCACCATGCTCTACATTAGATCCCCAGAACTTACTCGTCTTATAACTAGAAGTTTATACTCTTTGACCAACATCTTTTTTTTTAATACATTTATTTATTTATATTTTATTTTTGGCTGCGTTGGGTCTTCGTTGCTGCCTGTGGGCTTTCTCTAGTTGCAGCGAGCAGGGGCTACTCTTCGTTGTGGTGCACAGCCTTCCCATTGCGGTGGCTTCTCTTGTTGCGGAGCACGGGCTCTAGGCGCATGGGCTCAATAGTTCTGGCACGTGGGCTCCAGAGCACAGGCTCAGTAGTTGTGGCGCACAGGCTTAGTTGCTCTGTGGCATGTGGGATCTTCCCAGACCAGGGCTCGAACCCATGTCCCCCACATTGGCAGGTGGATTCTTAACCACTGCGCCACCAGGGAAATCCCAACATCTCCTTTTTTCCCTCACTCTCCTGGTCCTCACTACCACCATTCTTGTCTCTGTTTCTATGAGTTCGGCTTTTTTAGATTCCACATATAAGTGATATACAATATATATATGTATACATATAACATATATGTGTGTGTGTGTGTGTATACACACACACACACATATATATATATATATACACACACACACACATACATCTTCTTTATCCATTCATCCACTGGTGGACATTTAGGTTGTTTCCACATCTTGGCTATTGTAAAAAGTGCTGCAATGAACATAGGAGTGCAGATATCTCTTCAAGATCCAGATTTCTTTTCCTCTGAATAAATACCCAGAAGTGGCATTGCTAGATCATATGGTAGTTTTATCTTTAATTTTTTGAGATAACTCCACACTGTTTTCCACAGTGGCTGCACCAATTTACATTCCCACGAATAGCGTACAAGGGTTCCCTTTTCTCCACATCCTCACACCTTGTTATCTCCTGTCCTTCTGATGACCATTCTAATAGATGTGAGGTGATATCTCATTGTGGTTTTGATTTACATTTCTCTGAGGATTAGTGATGTTGAGCACCTTTTAATGTACCTGTTGGCCATCAGTATGTCTTCTTTGGAAAAATGTCTATTCAGTTCTTCTGCCCATTTTCTAATCAGATTGTTTATCTTTTTGCTATTGAGTTGTGAGTTCTTTGTATGTTTTGGATATTAACCCATTATCAGATATATGATTTGTAAATATGTTCTACTATTCCAGAGGTTGTCTTTTCATTTCATTGGTTTCCTTTGCTGTGCAGAAGTCTTTATATTTGATGTAGTCTAATTTGTTTATTTTTACTTTTGGAGTCAAGTCCAAAAATTCATCACCAAGACCAACGTCAATGTGCTTACCCCATATGTTTTCTTCTAGGAGTTTTATGGATTTGGGTCTTACATTCAAATCTTTAATCCATTTTGAGTTGGTTTTTGTACACGGTGTACAATAGAAGACCAGCTTCATTCTTTTTCATGTGACAGTCCAGTTTTCCCATCACCATTTATTGAAGAGACTACCCTTTCCCCATTGCATATTCTTGGCTTCTCTGTCATAAATCAATTAACCATATATGTGTGGGTTTATTTCTGGGCTCTCTATTCTGTTCTATATGTCTGTTTTTATGCCAGTATCAAACTTTTGATTACTATAGCTTTGTAACATAGACAAATCAGGAATTGTGATGCCTCCAAGTTTTGTTCTTTCTTAAGATTGTTTTGGCTATTAGAGATCCAATAGATTCAATATGGTTTCAGTGAATTTTAGGGGTTTTTTTTCCTATTGCTGTGAAAAATGCCATCAGCATTTTGACAGGGATTGCACTGAATCTGTAGATGGCTTTGGGTAATATGGACATTTTAACAATATTAATTCTTCCAATCTGTGAGTATGGAATATATTTCCATTTATTTTTGTCTTTTTCAATTTCTTTCATCAATGTCTTACAGCATTCAGTGTGCAGGTCTTTTATCTCCTTGGTTAAATTTATTCCTAAGTATTTTATTCTTCTTGATCCTATTGTAAATGGGACTGTTTTCTTAATTCCTTCAACTGTTTTCTTAATTTACAGTGGGGTCAACATGGTAGGCTTTACTTGATATACCACAACCATTAGTTTAATAAGTCTATGACCATGCTTATTGACTAGCTCATTAAATTTCCAAATCAAGATTATAACCTGTCTGAAGTTAGCTTATCAAGATGCTTCCTGATCATCAGGGAGGATCCCCAAATCTCCTCAATGTATCCTTGCAGTTTCTACAGGGAGATCTCACTAACTCTTAGAATGAATGTTGAATTCTTGACATTTAAGCATGTTTTATGTCTTATCCGTATGGTCTAGTATCATCTCTAAACACTATTATTTTCTAAAGCCCTACTTCTATCCAGTAGCTCTGAATATGTTTTATGTACAATTATATTCTCACATGGATCTTACCAAAGAGTTCTTGGGGGCCTTCCTAAGCAGGTTTGCATAGTTCTTTGAAGCCCAAAGAAGAAACTGGCACTTTGGTAAGTCAAGGCCTGATAGCCTGGTAGGTAAATTCACTGCTTCATTGTGATGGTTACTTTTGTGTCCACTTGGAAAGTGTTTTTGGATGAGATTAACATTTACATTTGTGAACTCTGAATAAAACAGATTGCCCTCCACAATGTGACTGGCCCTCATCCAATCAGAAAACCGAACAGAAAGACAGGCCTTCCTGAGCAAAGGGGAATCCTCCGGCAGACTGCGTTTGGACTTCATCTGCACCATGGGCTCTGCTAGGTCTTTGCCTGCTGGCCCACACTGCAGATTTGGACTTTCCAGCCTTTATAATCACACAAACCAATTCCTTAAAATAAATCTCTGTCTATATATCTACACATCCCATTGGTCCTGTTTCTCTGGAGAACCCTGACTAATACACCCATGTATTGTCTTGTCCAACCTGGACATCCACAGGAATAAACTATCAAGTGAATAAACTTTTCAAAGGCAAAGGAGTTTGTTCAGGACATGGAATAAGTGAACCTGAGCCTCTGCGAAATAATTCAGCTTTTTGTCCAATTTTGAATGGATAGATAACCTAAAACTCAGTAGGGTTTCTAGTTGCCCACTCTCACTAATTAATACAATATTTAGAAGAAGTACAAGAAACCTGCATCTCAGATATTTAAAAGGTCTACCAACTATTGGTACAGCCCTACTCATCTACCTAAGTGACCTTTTTTAAAATTTCTCGGACTTAATCAGTTCTGGGAGTCATTGTGATAATCAACTAACAAACAAACTAATTGAGCTTGAGGACATTCCATTCTCAAAGTGCTTACAATCACGGAAAGTTTAAGTAATATCAGAGAATTTTGCGACTTGAATAAATTTAATGATTTGCCATCAAAAGACAGAGAGAAGCAGAGATCCTGGAATTCAATTTTTAAATTATAATTTTAACATGAAGCCTTTAACAGCCCAAAATGGTATCACCTAGCAGGAGCAGAAAGAGAGGCCCAGATGTGAGAGAGAAAAGGTAGAACAAGAAAACGAAAAGAAAACATTTAGACAAAAACAAAAACAAACAAAAAAAAAAACTGTACTTTCTTTAACTTAGCTTGGAAAACCCTTATCAGAAAAAAATTCCCATTTGAAATTGCAAGTCAGACACACATACACATATATCATCTCTTTTGTTAAGGTGACTGAATCGTCATTTGCTCTGGCATGCTATCAAGAACATAAAAAGCTTGTGGGTGAGAAGTGGAGCAGAACAAACCTAGACATTCTCAACGGAATACCACATTTAAAGCCAAAGCTGCTTCCTCCCGTTAGCGATTGAAAACTTCAGAGCTAATCTTCAATCTCCTCACAAGGACTGACTAAATGTTTTGAAAGAACACACCTATCTTTACTGCTTATATCATCATTTTCCATCTCAGATCATCTTATGCATAAACAGATGTAGTTTATGTGTGAAGTCATTCGCTTTTCCGAAAAAGTTCTATGATATTAAGATTCTAAACACCAAAGAGTGGTTCTTCACCCAAGGATCACGTTGCAAAATGCCTTTAGCATTTATCTTGCAACTCTTTCATGGTGTGGTTATTGCTCTGAAAGGTTTTTAATATATATAAACAAATCTATCAATCTACTCTCTTAGGACATTTTGGCTTTGTTATGCTGGGACAAGCATTTACTTTCCAAAGTTAACAGAGAAAATTTTCACATATTTTCTCAATACTTTTTGGTATGTTTTTAGGTTTAATTTCATAATTAACTGGGATTTATTTTGGTGTATGGTGAGAAAAAGGAATCTAACTTTTTAAAGTGAATGGCCAATTGTTCTAAACACTAAACAAACCACTCTTTACCGCTATTTTGAAATGTCTCCTTTAACAAACATGCACACACACGTAAACACTGGGACTGCTTACATCATCAATGTGTTTCAATGATCTACTTGTCTGTTCCTATAACAACATCATGCTATTTTAAGTATTTTAGCTTTAAAGTACATTTTGCTATCATTATTGTCTTTTAAAATAAATCATTCTTGTGCCCCACTTGACTCTTCAGAATCAACCTGTCCAATTTCCCCTCACCTCTCAACATACCCGCCACCACACCACACCAAACACACACACACACACACACACACACACACACAAATACTATTGTGATTCTGATTAACTATCACAGACCTATTGATTTAATGGGTAAAAAATGAAGGCTGTGAATTTCCTACAACCTGTACTTATGAATGTGTAATGTTCTCAAGGTTGTTTACTGATTTTCCTCTGAGGTCTGATTATTCATCCATTTCTATAATGATGGAATATTTGAAAATAACATTTTGTTTGTTTATTAGGTTCAAAGTTGTCTGGTTATGAATGTGTCAAGAAAAATTAAATTATGTAATGCTGTTATTAGTGTTAATCATGTTATTCAAGTTCTTCATATTCTTACTTTATCTGTCTATCTAACATGCCAAATTTTGGAAAAATATGTATTAGCATAACCCACCATGGATATGGTTTTGCTAAATTTTCATTTTACTCACAAAGGTTTGGGAATGACATGTGTTTGTGCTGTGCTGTTTAATATATAAAAGATCCTGACTGTTGGAATTTCTACTGGATGATATCATGTGTCAATATAAAACACCCTCTCTTTTTACCCCATGCAATGCACCCACACAAAAAAGAAGATAAGTTCAGAGACTGATGTGGCAATCCTTACTTTCATTATGTTAGTACCACCTGTTAGTACTCAACTTATTCCTTTATTTTCAGCCTGTATTAGGATTTATCTTCTAAACACGTATTTTTTGCTTTTTAATCTAAGCTGTGAAAACTTACTTCGGTTAGGAGAATTAGCCCCTTAAAATACACTATAATAACTGATAATAAATAACTCATTAAATATAAGTTATTATGACAATATGTTTAGTCTAATTGCTGATATTTTATTTTTCATGTTTATGATACATTTTTATTGTTCTTTTAGCCCTCCCTATTTTTTCTATGCCTGAATTGTTTTCTTTTTTCATTTTTTCATTTTTGTAGCCACTTACAGTACTTCACAACTCATGAAGTCTATATATATATAGATAGATAGATAGATGTTAAACTACTAAGCTCACCAATTTTGCTCCCTCTTAATATGCAGGTGAATAGGAAAGTCTTTAATGTCTCTTTTTTATCCCTGTCTGATCAAAAATAATCACAAAATATTCTTCATTTGGGGTAGTAGCAATAAGTCACTTAAGGTAAGACCACTTTGGGATTTAATAAATCTTTGTATATTAGGATCTATTATGAGCCAAGAAAAGAGAGGACAAATAACTTCATAATTAATTAGTAAGAAGTTAGTTCAATTTATCTTTCCAACATCTCTGCATCCTGCAAAAGACAAAGCTCTTACCGTTTCTTTTGGAATCTGCATCTGGCTTGGCTCTGCATTCTAGAAGAATTGAAGAAAAACATAAATACAGACTGACCAAAGCCATCTTCAACACACAGGGACACAAAGCTTTACTCTCAAGGAAAAATTGTTTGTTCTTAAAATCTACAAAATATATAGAGGGTGATTATATTATGGCTGATATATTACTCTGTCTTGCAAACTTTCACTGATGTGGTTATATTATCTTATGTGTGTGTATGTGTGTGGACGGGGTTGTTTAAAAAAATTGTTCTAGATGTAAATTTCTACTTGCTCATTCACAGTATATCATGAATTTATTATTAGGAGGAAAACAAATCTCACGAAACTGCTTTTCTATTCCTGGCACTGTTTCTAATTTTGTTTTCTAATTTTCCCAACTAAGTCTAAATTATAAGGTATATTGTAATTTGATAGCTAGACCAGATAATAACAGTCTGAACCACAAGCATTATACTTTACAATATTACACAGGTTATAAATGTGATTTTTTTTCATGTATTATAGAGTTGTTTTAATTAATAGATAGTTACAAGGTTGACTTATTAAAAAAAGAAAGGGAACCTATTGATAAAAGTATTTTGTTTTAGACACAGAATTTAAACACAGACACCCCAAACAGAGGAAAAGAGTTCTGTTAATTGGACTGAAAGATCATTTTCAATGCACTCCTTTAAGTTTTCAGAATTTTCCTTCTTTTAAACCTTGAATAGCAGCTGCAACGTGAATAAACTGACGGCCTACTGGCTCACTCCTTAATGAAAAGCTCACAAGCAATAAATTAAATAACCAAGAAAAAAAAAAAAAAGGAGGCAGCAGAAGGGGAAAACAGAAGCCTGGAAGATCAAAATTGGACCAGAAGAACCTGAATAACCTTAAGCTGGTCTGTGCTGGCACTAACTCGGGAACGGCTGTAAGAGCAGTGTTTAAGCTTTGGCAACCTAATAATGCCAACTATCACCCAGGCTCAGATACACTGAGGAAGGACTAAAGCTTTATCGCATCTAAAGCTTCGTGTTTTTTTTAATTTTTTTTAACTGCTCATTTACAATTTAATAGAGACAACTCCAGATTTAGGATCAGGTGGCATTTTAAGCACAGAATTGGATAACAGTGGGGGGAAAATGGAAAACCAAATTTAAATTGAGAAATAATGCATTAAACATTTCTAAATAGAAATAAAGAAGTTTTCATCATTTCTCAAAATCTACTTAAAACACAAGTTTCAGTTTTCAGCCCTATCACAATCTGAAATCTCCATGAAATCACAGTAAATTGTCAGTGTGTGTGTAACCAAGAGTTGGAATATTCCCAAGACTAAAATTTATCTGTTTTATAATAAAAGGAAATTTTTATTAACCATGACACATCCATACTTGAAGGATTAGCCTAAGAGAATTAGGGCAATCGGACAAATTTGGGAACTGCGTCCCTAAAACCTACCCACTCTAGTATATACGGATTCATTATTGTTTAGATAAAGCTAAAAGCTATCTGAAAGACAGGTCAAATGTCCTAAAATGACCCAACTAGAATCTGTTTTGAAATATTTAAAATACCACTTGTACTTGAAGTAAAACAATTTTCCTACCACATCAAAACAAAAGATAAAGGTGATTTCTCCAATTATATTATTTCTACAAATAAATGAAACCTACCACTTTTTGCAGAAAAACATTAAGAACTATGTCAATTTAATATACAGATTTCATTCCCACAAATACTATGTAAATACCCCTATCTAATATTTAGATGCACTGACATATGTATAAAAAGTGAAATAAATAGTTTGCAAACAAATGCCTTTTCATTTCATTTATGTCATTCTAAATAATGCCTATGTTAGGAATTAATGGCCCTGGGGCTTATTGCAACTCAGGTCTTTTTACTTTCAATAGGAGTATTTAATTAAGGTCCTCTTTTTCATACAACAGTAAGCAAGCATCTTTATTTGGCTTAGCTACACGTACCATGAAAACTTGAAATATGAAAATTTGTCATATGTAGTGGAGAAGATGGCAAGCTTTCAACAACAGCCTTTGAAGTGACAGTTATGGAATAATCGACATCTCTGTATTCAATCAGTCCATCTAAAAGCGTTCAGTAATAAACATTTGCTGTCCTAGAAAATATCCCTGCAACCTGATTTTCAAATACTCTTGCACTCAACATTGTGGATATCTGTTTCCAAAACAGAAGAAATATGAGGAAGGAATGCTTGTATTATGCTAAGGCTGAAATATATATAAAATATAGAAACTGCTTGGAAAATCTCTTAATAAACACTGGCCAGCAGGTCGCTAGCCCAGATCCCTGCCTCATGTGCGTCAGAAACCTTTCATCTGCTCTGAATTTACACACCAGTTCCCTTGGGTGGAAGGCATCTTCTTGGCGGAAGACCAGAAGGCTCACGGTCCCTTCCATCTTGGTGCTTCTCAACAGGGAAACAACTTCCTCCTGGGATTTGCCTGCTAGATCAACTCCATTTACCTAAAACAGACAGAAAGTTTTCAGCTGCAATACTGGGCGAACAGATAACAAGAGACGAGACACACATTCTAGAATTGATCATGTCTGCCATGGAACATGGTTCATTGCATGGTACATTCTGCCCTGATCTGATAAGCCCCACCAGGCTGCTGGGGCTAACAAAGAAATGCAGATCAGTTACCTAGAAGTGAGGCAGGAAGCAGTCAATCCTTCAGGTCTTATCAATAAACCAAAAGCACAGCCACTGGTGCATTAACAAGTAACCAGAGATACAAATATATCTACAACGCCAAGGTAACACAAAACTTCCTGGCTTTGAACTGGGGTATCTTGATGCCCTTGTGCATCACAGGTTTCCTTACACCAAAATAAAAAGATGCCACCCTTGCAGAAGGTAGTAAAAACACACTAAAAATATTTTGGTAAAAACATTTTAGCTTTCACTGAAATTTTACTGAAAATTAGGATGATAACTTTTTAATCCCTAAAAAGCAAACACTGAAGAAGAATCTCTACTAAATAATATTTTTGGAGGGCTTGCAGTATTTCACTTCAAGATATTTCAATGTTTTAAGAAAAAAAATTTTACCAGAAAAAAAAAAAAAGAGAGATTTGAAAATACCACTTCCTGGGGAATCTCATCATTTTTTGTAGAAAGTAAAATATGATCAGCAAGCACTACGCGTTTAACAGAAATGAGAGTGGAAATTTCTTTTTCAAAGTGTTCTATATTACTCTCTTTAGACAGAAATAGCATTTGTCTAAGGCAATTAAATATATCATTTAAATTGTAATATCAAAACTTTCCTGCAGTTTTAATGTTCTGGAACCTTTCCCCCACTGAAAACCTTCTTATATAGCTCAGTGCATTACTATCAAGGGATTGTAGGAAATAGGTCAGTAATAACAGGTTCAGAGAAAGCAAAAATTTTCTAGATAATTTTTAAAAATTAGTCACTTGATACTTGAGTTAAATATAGGCTTGCAAATATCCAGATACTCAGAAAAACTTTTTGCCCACAGAACTACTGATACTGTAGAAATACAACCAAGGATACTAGAGAGGTAGGTTTAAAGTACACCTGAGAGCTACAGAAGATAAAGCCTAATTCTGAAGAGATACAGATCGCAGACCCTTCCTCAAAAAGAAAAGCAAAAGCCTCTGTGATGTGTCACAAGTAAAGCAACTACATGATGAAAGGGAGACACAAAAATAAAGCGATTACCTTTAGCAAGGAAGAAGGGTGGGGGCCCTGCAGGGAGAGAGGGGGAGGAAGGGGACAGACTTTTTTATGATTTAGAGGCAAAAATAAGCTGATACACTTCCTAAATGAAACAAGCTACAACTACAAACGGGGACTAAGAGTACCCCACTTACAGCCCGAGGACAAGAGGCCCTTTCTGGAAACAATACCCTAAACTCAATTTGTACTTAAGCCTTCCCTTTTACTGGGCCTCTATCACTCTCCCTTTAAAACATGGTGTCATGCAAACAAGACAAAGAGGAAAGTGGAAGATTGAAGGAACCTAGGCCCAAAATGTAGACACAGGAAAAAATCTGGAAGCTATTCCTTTGCTCCGTTACTTTTCAAGAAATCTTTAGATTTCCCCAGCTGGAGCTGGGGAGTTCAAAGCTACATATGAAACTACAAGTTAAGAAAAAAGGATAATGTCATAAAAATTTACTTTAACATTAGTACTTGTTTTTTTTTCTTAATTTAAGTATAGCTGATTTACAATGTTGTGTTAATTTCTGCTGTACAGCCAAATAATTCAGTTATACATACACATACATTCTTTTTTTAAATATTCTTTTCCATTATGGTTTACCATGGGATACTGAATATAATTCTCTGTGCTGTACAGGAGGACCTTGTTGTTTATCCATTCAATATATTTAACATTAGTACTTAAATGCTAGTTAATAATTATGAAACACAGTGCCTGCCGCTAAAAATACAGACTATGTTTTCTAAAGAAAACACTAGAAAAACCACTAATAAAGTATCCTCTTTCTCCATCTTTCTCCCCTTTATTTCTACATGCACAACATTCACACAAACTTCATACATAAGAAATTATGTATCTTTATGTATGTCAAAGATAGCTTCAAAGACCAATGAACCGAATGAAACCCATGAGGTACAGAAAGGAAATTTTGAAAAACTATTTCTTTTTTTTCCTGACATTTGATTTTTATGTCTCAATTCATTCTCCACGCTGACATTTCCAAATTTCCTTGTTCTTCTCATCAAGACACACTGTTTTCATTTACTTCATTTGTCTCTGCTCTGATTCCAGAGGAGATAACATTTCTATACTGCCAGACATAAATTTAAAGTCATCCAGAAATATAACCTAACAGACACTGTACTTACATAATGACAAATGTTATGTATCTCATAAACCAAATGTCCAAGTAACTAAAAATTTATGAGTAAACTAAATGAAAAGACATGTCTCATCAAATAACACAGAGAGAAATGTAAAAGTGAAGCGGAAATACAATGTTTTAGGATGCATACTTCTGCTAAAATATATAATTTAATTTCATATTTTATGAAAATGTTAAAAAGACTCTGAGCCTTGAAAATGGAACTTTTCAAGAATTATGGAACTTCCGAAGCCACTCACCTCTATGAGTCTATCTCCCGCCTTCAGTCGGCCATCTTGGATGGCGGCCCCTCGTGGGAGGATGTTTTTCACATAAATTGGAGCTGAGCCACCTATTGTCACATCCCGGGAAGTGATGCTAAATCCCAAACCTTCTGTACCTGAATATATAACAGAAAAAAAAAGAGGTAAACAAAATGAGATATCTTGAATTTCACAGGTATATCATACAAGAAGGATTTGTTATTATTCTCTACCTCAACTTGACATTTTGTAACTTTCACACTGACCTACACATTTAATACTTTAAAAGTTGTAAGATTTTTCAACATAGACTAAATCATGGAAGGTTTAAATGGTATATATATCAAAATTCATTAGTCTAAGAAAAAACAGGAACCTAGTCAGATGAAAATAATATACAAATATGCCTGCTGAAAGTTTTTAAATTTGTCTAAATATTTGATTATGAAAATAAACAATTTCTCTACACAAAAAAACCCACAAAAAAACCTTCTGCTAAAACCCATAGTATCTAAAGTATCAAGTATTACTGTGCAATAATGGTATCCAGATTTGAAGGGTAAGCAGTGAAGAAAAGGAAGAGAACAAGTCCAGGGAAATGGAAAAGAAATAGTGAAACGAGAAATGTTTCTAGATACAGATAAAAGAACCTCCCCAAACTGACAGGATGAACCATATTATCTTTGCCTAGTTCTCTTCTAGTTCACCTAAATCCTACCGTTTATATTGCTCAAAAAAAAAAAAAAGAGGCAAATTACCCATCTGAGATCATAGCTACCAAATCTGAGGATCACCATATGATGTTTAAAGGTACTGAAACCAATGAGGCATTTACACATTACTGTGCTAGTTTGTATAATTTCAATTCCAGGCTCTTTGGCAGCTTTCTCGACAGGCACCCTTATAAGCTCAATACAGTGAAAAGGGTTATGTCACTGAAACCAACATGCAGTGAGCCAGAATCAGCCAAGAAAAAATGTGAAGATAATGATAAATTTCTAATGAATCAACAGAATTTTTATAACACTTCCAATAATGATTCATTTCTACCAGAGCTTTTAAAAACTATATTAGGTTCCATCTCAATTAAAATGATCTGAGGACAAGTACTTGCTCAATAAAGGAAGAATAAAGAGATATGTAAAGGTGAAAAATCTACAGAAGAATTCATTAATTTGATGCAGCACTCGCTAAAAAACTATAAGTCAGGGTATGAATCTCTAAGTAAACAAACATGGGCAAATAAACATGAATAAACATGTGGGTTAAAGAAGAAACAAAGTAGAAATGACGAAAACACAGTACATGTAACAAAAACCTACTGTAAATATTCTCAAATTCAAACAGAACACTCATTTACTTCAAGTCTGAAATCACTTTAATGTGCCTGGGCTGTTAATTTCTTAAGTCTTCTGTGAAGACTTGAATGGCATACTGTCTATATGAAATTTTCCTAATTATTCTGCTGGGGCTTTTCCATATGTCTCTGTGCTTTCATGAAACTCTAATGACTTGCAATAACATTTATTAAGGAAGAATTCTAAATTATTCTCCTTTTGCAATATTAATTTCTATGAACTACAAAGACTGATTGTTATATGAACCAAAACACTATTAAAATATCAGCAATAACCCCTAAATCTGTACGCCAAAAGTTCAGGCAATGACCTTTCAAAGAAAGATAAATAGATATCAATTTTCATTTAGCAAAGCCAACAAAACATTTTGCACTGACTGAAATAGATCACTGACCTTCTCCTCTGACTTTATTAAAAAGCTAATTTCTACAAAAGAGCAGGGTATTTGAGAATGCCAAAATGACAATAAATATTAAGAAATCATAATTATGGAAGCAGGTACATAGGGGCTATTCTATTTCGACATGTTATATGACATAGTTCCAAAATTATGCCAAAGAATCATTATAACAAAGGCTTTCTTAGTCCTTAGCTTTGACCTCAGTTTATGAAGAGCTTCTGTCATTCAAATCGTGTCAGTTCACTTTGAACTGAATTTAAAGTTTAACACTGACAAACCCTACATTTTAGATGTACTTCATTAAAAAATGTTAAATGTAACAACAATAACTGGAAAAAACATTGCCCGTTAACTACAATGAAAACTTGTTCAACCTCATACAATCATTAAAACATCTGTATTTAGTACTAATCAAAGACAATGAGCATTCTTTGTCACTTTTATTTATAGTGAACATTATTTTTTTATATTTGTAAGTATTGGCAGAATGCACAGGCAGTTTCCACCTTTTGCCATACATTCTCATAGTTAATAAATTAAAATCAGGTCAGATCTATGACGCTCTGTATCAGTTATATAACTCAAGGTCAGAAAAATGTTTAAAAGAAAACCATTATTTCTATTTTTATGTTGATTGAGCATAATCTTTCTAAATTAACTTCTGTAACATGTAATCATATATTTTTAAATGCTACCAAAATAAAACTATTGATTTCTGTATTCAAAAGAGTGATTCTTTTAATGGCAAATAAAATTTCACTTCATTTAAAAAGTTCATATTATATCATAAGGTGTTAACATATAATAACAGTATGGAAAACTGTAATTAAGCAATGAATATGCCTATATCAGAATAAAAAGGCAAAGATATTTATGAACTAAAATCTTTATGACAATGGAAAATAGTCTTCCTTTTTTGAAAGATCCCAAGCAGAATTTTATGTTTTATACAACTCTCTTTGTGTTTCTTGATATGCTTTTGCTTAAAAACCAGGTCCTTTCATTTGAGTGTAGAAAAAGGAAGAAAGAGAATCTGATATTCCTCTCATTTATGCATTAACAGGGCTAAAAAGGGTTTAAGCTGATGTGATTCTGTATTTGTAAGGGGTTTCAAAAGTGGAGTGAGGTTGTCAATTCCTGATCAGGTCAACCAAGTATTTGGAGCTTAAAAAGCCAGTAACCAGAAAGAAGGCATTTGTGGTTCACATAAAGTTCAATGAAAGAGTATGATTTAGAAAGGAAATAGGAATCTCAGAGTTTACAGAGTTGTAAACTCTACCCCAAATGGAAAGAAGAACGGTCTCAATGTCAGGACACGGAAAAGGTTCCAGTAAGAATCTGCTGCTGGTGGCCACATGACTTGAGGAAATCGCTCAGCCTCTCTTGGGTTCATTTCCAACTAACTGTAGGAGTTGGTTGAGCTCATAAAAGGAGAAATATTCTTTATAATGACACCCATTTGAAGGACATGATTTAAAAATATATAAAAAGGCTCAGCTAAAAGGGATGATTAATAGCAAAAGTATATCTCAGTGCCTGGAGGGGACGGTGATTGGGAATGAGCAAGCCAAGCCTAGGAGCCTGATCTGGTTGTCAGGGAGGCCAGCACAGAAACGAACGCCTCCTGTACACAAGGATGCACCGTCTAAGGGCGGGGATCCTTAAATAAACACACTGATGTAAGGCATAGGTAATAAAGTATTAGCAAGGCCCATTCCGATTCCCCTTGTCACCTTGAGGAAGGGAAGAATACGATATTCTGGAAGAGCAGGAGACAAGGGGCCAGTGGCCTTGCTTCTCAGCATTTCACCGGGAACCACCAACAGCTTCAAAGGAGTCAATCCCTTCCCGTCACCAAAGGACGGGCTGAACTGAGGAAGGACTTCTAACGTCCTCTAGGGGGGCTGTATGTGGACATCGAGTGGGGCACTCAAAACAGTCAGAGCCTCCCTGTTGCTTTGGGTTTGATGAAAACCCATCCTGAAACCCATTTCCTTCGTTGTCAAAAATTTTACAGCAGTCGTAGCTGCTACTTTTTTCATAGAAACGTAACGCTTAAGGCCTATCCTCTGATCTTCTACGTGTTAATTTTTATACAGCAAAGTGAATCTGAAAAGCATAAAAAAATATACAACTGTAAATCCTTTTTTAAAAAGACGTATCAGTTCTTAATAATGAGATAAGACTTAGGATGCTTTGGGTTAGTTGGTTGATTTTGAAAATAAATTCCGTGAAAAACAGGAAGACAGGTCATACCTTTCTTAAGCTGGATGTTAAGCTTCTTGCCTACTTTCTTGGTGTTGTAACCACTGCTGGGACTGAACACGTGGTGTATGGCTGGGCCCGGAGCAGCGGACGGCTTTCCCGAGGGCTGTGCGCTCTGAGGTAGGAGTCGGGGGTGAGGGTCCGCGTGCTCGGGCAGGGGGTTCGGCCGGGGCACCCTTGGCAGAGCCTGCGGCCCCGCGCTGTTCACACTCCTGTGATCCACATGCTGGCTGTCGGGGCTGAAGCGGCTCGAATAGTAATTGTTCCTCTCGCTTTGGGACAGTTGTTCGTACTGCTCTTTATTTGCTGCGGGAACCACATGGAACCAAATGATGGATGTCCGCATGGCTTGGCGAAACATATGTTGTGCTCTGGGTTTGAGAAAGAATGGAAAGTTAGCAAATGAAGACTGGCAGACTCGAAGATGTTATGAGCTTAATTAAGTATACTCATTAAGCAACAAAGACGGACAGACTTCGTTGAAACTGAAAACAAAATTCTCATAACCCATTTATCAATCGGGTTTGCAAGCTCTGATAGCAGCAGGGCTGTGTCTCCAAATATAAATTTCTCATTCTCTAGATAAAAATGACAAAGTTATGTACAACTACAGGCAAAATACCAGTATTTTGGTATACCCGCCACAAAATACCCTCCACTGTAAATCATTCAATCATACTGTAGTTTTAAGCACAACAGGTATTATCATTTCAATATTAAGAGAAATTAAATATAACCTTCTCTCTACATTATCCAATACAACTTTTAAAAATCATAAAGTATTTCCTTACAAGGAGACCAGTCGAGTTTTTAAAGAAATATATTTATAAGTATACTTAGAAAACTTTAGAAAGTGACTATCCATTATTTATCAGAAAAATTAATCCAAGTTTGTGCACGCAAAAATCTCAGGAATGCCAATGCAGCTTCAATAACTCACAATGTTAAGAGCTGTTGGTCACAGTGCTATTCCAAGACCAGCCCAAGAAGCTACTCCATCTTATCTGGATCCCTAGTCAGGGCTTTAACCAAGTCCTTATGATTTCTGCTCACTCTTGCCTTGTTTTATAGGAGCTGAACAATTTTTATCTTTCTAATAGAGTAAGGGCTTGAGTCAGGATAAGGAAAATCTGAGTGGACACTGCAGGTCCAAGGAGCTTTGTCTTCCTATTTGTCACATTATATGTGACCAAGTTGGACGTGTGAGTTAAAAGTGTAATAAAAACTAGCAACCTGGTGAATTTTCCAAAAGGCGAGGAAGTGGCCAAACTGTAAAGCCTAAATTGGGCCCATCATATTTTAAGAAGTGCTGCGTCAGTCAGAGAGCATTTGGAAACATAGTCTAATGATAGTGATTACCTGGAGTTTGATGAAATTTTTAAAAGCTAGATAATGGCAGAAAATACTCCTCTCCAGCATGAAGGCAGAGACCACAGACATATGGTCTGAGGTACCCCAATCGCCCGCACTCTGTCACGCCTGATGCAGGAAAAGAGCAGCAATGAGGTAGTACACACTTACTGTTCAAATCTTCTATTTCGAAGGTCGCCATCATTAATCCTGACAATGCAATCATTCTCATGAAAAAGGTTTTCTTGTTCAGCTTTACCACCTTTCTCCAATCGTTTTACTAATAACCCCAGGGTTCTGGAACATTAAGAATGCAAATCATTACACACGTAATATTTCCACCATGCACAATGCCCTACTGCTTTAATGCCGGGATTATACTTACAAAGACTGCCTAATAAAGGGGTGCATTAAATTGCTATTCAGACATTTAAAAATAACACCAACACAGAAATCACAACAGTATAAATGGTGTGTAGAAAGGGATCCTTTCAATAAATATGAGCAATCGTTTCTGGCGTGTCAGTGTTATGCTTCTGAAACAAATCGCACACTTCTCTCTATGCTTAAAAATGCTCCCGGCAGAGCTGGCCTGATGGCTCATGGCCGTGGCAGTGGGCAGCATGGATGAGCATGGACTTGTGAGCAGCTCTGGCAGTTTCCTGTTTTAAGCTAGCTGGTACAGTGCTGACGGCAGCCCCACCTTTCCATGAAAGGAAAGGTAACAAGGAGAGGCTAACCTGTACATTTGAGATGGAAAATTGGGAAGATTCCAAAAATAGAAGAGTTTCTTTCCATTCTTGGCATCTGAATTTGGTAATGCCTCATGTTCTGAATTTCAAAACTTCTTAGGTCTCTCAAAAGTAAGTAAGTTGTTGCCATTATTCCCATCGGAAGAAAATAGAAAGCCAGCGACAAGTTCCAATAATGCCAGTCACCATTCACCCCTCCACGTGTACTCAAATTTCAAGTCAAAAGAAAAGCCCAGATGAACTTTTAGAGACCCATGATGGAGGGAAAAAAAAAAAAAAATTTATTACAAATGTACTTGGTCTAGAGCACTAACTCCTTGACTGACAGGATGGACATTTTTATACCCTGGGACAAATAACAAACACTATATACGAACACAGCTTGATACGAAATAGGAATCTCCACCTAGTTCTGATGCTCTGACTTAATTGACGGTTAGCATATAATCTGTATTATGATCATGTTAAAATTTTTATGAACTTATTTTTGGCTTGTCCCAAGCTTGCATTTTCTTTCATAATCCTAATATTTAGAGACAAAAAAAAAAATGCCCATACAGAAACTAGCATTTAGGGGACTTCCCTGGCAGTCCAGCGGTTAAGAGTCTGTGCTTCCAATGCAGAAGGTTCGGGTTCAACCCCTGGTCAGGGAACTAAGATCCCACACGCCACACAATGCGGCCAAAAAATTAAAAAAAAAAAAAAAAAAAAAGAAACCAGCATTTAGAATCCTACATAAATTAAAGTTGAAGACACCATCATTTCCAATCGCCTATCTGTATTTTCCAACGGAGTACAATTTGCAGTACCCTGTATATGCTTTCCAGTAGAAAGATACTCCAACAGATAGTATCCTTCTTCTTTTAAAGCTTTGCAGTAATTGTTGTTGTTGATCTCGCTCCCCTGCTACTGTTACCTGTACACACACCTTATCTCTACTGTTGCACTGTCAGCTCCTGCAAGGCGGGGTAGGTGGGACTCAGCAATACATGCTCCAGCACTCAGCTCGTAGTAAGGTCTTGACAAATGACAACTGAATGAATGGGTGCTTGAGTTTAGCTGAAGCAAACAAGTCTCCTATTTCTAATAAGCTTTTTGCAAAATAGAATAAGTGAAATAAAATCCAGATTCTGATCCTTTTTTTCATGACGGTGTCACTTATACCAAACATAGGACTGAGCTGAAATGAACTGAATTAAAGCAAAGGTCCTTTTTTGTTTGTTTGTTATTTTGCAGTTTAACCTTCTTTCTTTCATAAACATTTACTGAGTCACTGCTTAACTTCACTCTAATCTTTATTATTAAATATAATAAAGAGGCATGGTGTTTTACTATGGTTAAGCATACCTACCTACAAGAGTAAGAGGAGATAACATTTAAATTGCCTTTTGTCATGTTACTATTTGGGGATTAGCACCTACTAGTGTAAGAGTCTAAGAAGCTTGGTGACTAATGAAAAAAATATGACGTAGGTCATTTTTAGTTACTTGCCACCGTATATTGGAACTATTGATAAATAAATATAAAAATTCTCTCAGCTCAAAGATAAGAAAAAGTACACTGACACAGCAGCATGAGCAACTTAACTGTCTGGGCTCCTACTTGGCAGGAAGCGATCTCTTAATGTGCCACACCAATAATTAAGTGACCGCTAAAATGTCACCAAGCCCACAATCTATCTCCCCAAGCTTCCCTACTGTTCATTTGTCTCTATGGGTGACTGAACAAAGTGTTCTATCAAAAGCATCCCATCATTAAGATATACCTATGACTCCATTGAATGGGACAAAATAATTAGAGAAATCAAATTAAATCACAGTTGTTGGTAATAGTGGAACCAGAAGAAGACACTGGGCCACTTCGCCATGCAAGCAGCCATGTGAGAGCACAGGGGAAGGCAAAGATGACTTGGCCACCCATGGGCAGTCTTAACAGAGCCACAGCTTGGTACCACACCTGTTGCTAAAAGCTGCCTCTGCAGACCAACAGGGCTTCTTTCAAGTTCATGTATTCAGCCCCTGAGTAAAAATATGCCCTACCAAGAGTCACTCCAGCTAATTAATTAGTTTTTAATTGGTGAGATCGTGAGTGATTTCTCAATACGGTTACAACATTTCTGTGATCTAAAGTGACTGAAAATTATTATGCCTTTATGTATTCTGAAATATTTTGTGAATTCCAAAATAGTCCACAGAATATTTTTAGAGAGAGAGAGAGAGACTATGTTTAATGGAAATCACTTAGCAGGTAACTAGTACCAGTTATTTGTTCAAATTTATAAATTTATCTCCAATAGAACCTTTCAGTATCTATGACAACTTAAATAATATAACTTGGAAATCTGTAATTTAATTCTATAAGTGGCATTAATATTTTTCAGATGAATAGGTCTATAGATTTATATTCACCTAGGTAATCATTTTCCTTTTCTTAAATCTACTTTTTTTCCCCATGGGAATCATTCTACAATAATCATCCACAGTAAAAAGGCCTGACATGCTTCATTCACTGAATGGCTTGTCTTTCTATACAAGCCCTCATATATGGCCAAATGCATGAGTAATCCTAACATACAGTAAAAATGTTACAAATCATAAACAAATACGCTATCGCATTTACATGAAATATTGCAGACATTTATTAAATGAGGTTTTAGAATCCAACGTTGTAAAAGTAGTTGCAAAACCCTCAGAATCCTCTTTCTCAGCACTAGAGGCTCGGGAGCTGATGGGGGTGGGCTGGGGGGGGCGGGTAGAGGAGCAGAAAGGGAAGAATTTCACCCTGACTGACACAGCAAGTGATCAGGGAATCAACGGAACAGACTGAATTAAGGAGAACTTAGTAGCCTGCTGATTTCTAAGTACTTGACCACACTATTAGAATCACTCTCTCCAAAAGAATGGATTAATTTAAAAGGAAAATGCTACAATCTGCAAAATTATCTCATTTGCTTCACTAGGTGAAAATGATTACAAAAGGAATGGGGATGAACTATCAAAAAAACTTTACAGGAAAACTGAACTGATAACATAACAGCCGGACTGAGAATGAAGAGGGCCCTCTGAAGGGAAATCAACGGGAAGTAATAACAGAGACGTTCATCTTCCTGAAAAATGTGTGTGTGCCAGCAGTTACATCTCCACACCCGCCACCGTCCCGGGAAAGGCGACTCGGATAGTACAATTAGAAACAAATTTTAGGGATCTATTTTGCAAATTCAACCAGCAACTAGAATTCCTTCTAAAGGAATAAAGAAATGAGTACCGATGGTGTTGTGGTTCCCATAACACTCTTATTAGAGAAAATAATTGAAGGTCGTAAAGGTCAGAGCATTTTGGCATGTCGCTCTACCGGAGTAGACAATGGATTTTCTTCTTGGCAGTTAGTACCAGAATTCCTTATTAGGGCAACCACTTTCCATCAGAAGAAGAAGCCACTTTGCAAAAGAGAGAAGAGAGGGGAGCAGGAGAAGAGGAGTTGGGGGAGGGGTGGAAGCTCTGCTTGTGGGGAACATTCCAGGGGCAGAAGCACCAGCCTGGCTGTGCTGGCTGGCACAGGAGGACGGACGAGCAGGTGTATTATTAACATAGCAGGGAGGGCGGCTCTGTGAAGCCATGGCTACAGGGCTCCGGGGTACAGGGGACAGACCTCTTCACCTCCTGCATGAATCTAATGTGAACCCGACTTGGCAAGATGCTTTCTGAACGAGTGGCTTTCTTCTGGTAAATCGGAAACATCCCCAAATCTACTCCTCTTCCCTGGTCCTTCTACCTTTTCAAAAATTTAGGGAAAAAAATACTATGTCCACTATGTACAAATCCCACTTCTGAATAATTTTCCTAAAAGAAAAAATAGGTAAATACACAGGTTTCTTTGAAGTCTTTCATCATGGCTTTTGTACAATGTTTCTTAACCCCCAAAGAGGGCAAAGAAGAAGAATATAGCCCCAGAGAGCAAGCCATTGAAAGGCGGCATCTCTGTACATGATTTTGGATGCATAATTAGAAATTTAACTGCTTAGATTATATTAAGGGTTGCACCACTACATTTTTACAAGGTTCATTAGCCTAATTATACACTTAATTAAAACAAACTCAGTCACACATGTTAACATTTTCAATTCTAAGTATAAATTACAGCCAATGATAAAACTGAAAATAAGTAACAAATGTTTTATTGACATCTAAATTGGCTGAGCAAGTCTGAGTTTTGCTTTGATAATGTAAACTCCCACAACTGCCACCCAGCTGTATGGAAATGATCATAATTCATCTTAATAAAAGCTGACATAGTATAAACACCACAAATACTGTGAAGGCAGAGAAGGCATGAGCAGAATGGGCTCGCATCAGTAAGACCCTCTCACCTCACTGAGTACTAAACAGGGGGCTGGCAATGACCTATATTCGATCCCTCAGAACCACAGCCAGAATGCCAACTTAATATAACATCTTGATTTTTTTTTTTTAATCTTTAGTGGATGAGATAAAGTAGACCAAAAAATGGTAAAGTAAAAGTAGAGAATTCCTTTAGATTAGGGCAGAAATGATAGG
This sequence comes from Balaenoptera borealis, assembly GCF_965194805.1. NCBI lineage: Eukaryota > Metazoa > Chordata > Mammalia > Artiodactyla > Balaenopteridae > Balaenoptera > Balaenoptera borealis. Next base: position 167,173,344 of record NC_138866.1, on the reverse strand, counting down.
CATCGTGCTACTACATTTAAAGAAGCAAGATTTATCTAAATGTAAAATACAACTTTCCTCTCTAAAACAAATGCATTTAGCATGTCCCTTTATTAGAACAAAGCAAGTCTGCAACTGAGAACGCACAACCTAAGACTTACAGACGAAAGGCTACAGATTCAGTAAATAAAGTTAAATTGTGTTTCTTAGAAAATACTTAAATTAAAATCAAGTACACAGAGTTCAAGAGCATATTTATTCTTTTAAAAATGAATAGCCAACTTTAAAACTCTACAGTGAACTGAAATACAGTATACAAGCCTTGGATAAATCTCTTCTTAACACCTGAGTTGTTTCCATGAAATTCAAATTGGCTGTAATTCTTTATTAACAAATACACCCAACTAACTAAATAAGTGTGTTATTATAGTTAGGGATAACTAATATCCCTGGGATTCTCAAATTTATGATATAAGAGTAAATTCTCATCTCACATTCATGATAGAAGAGATCGTTTTCCACTGTTACAAAGACTCATCAGCACTTGCCTAGACAACCAGAACTCCCAGCATTTGGAGGAAATTTTAAAGGCACATCACAGGAACATAAGTGGAAGGTGAAATATCATTCTTCTTAGCTGCCACTGCCAAGTACCTCACTAAAAGTATTTTACATGTATTTTATAAGTACATGTATTTTCATATTTTAAGCAGACAAAGTCAGAGGAGTGTCCCAGCCCTCAGATGTGAAGACCGAGGCTAAGTGAAGCTAACTTGCCCAGACCACACTTACTAAAAAGACAGAGCCAGATTCTGTCCCAGGCATCTCTGGCCTCAAAACATGGGTGATTCCTAACAACCCCTCTGCCAATAACATGAAGACTCAGCATGTGGTCCAGGCTGTCACTGACTGCCGCAAAGAGGGAAGACAGCACAGCTAACTGGAAATTCTGGAAGAAGATGAACTGTCTGTTTTTGATGTGTTATAGAGCAAAAGATAATAAAATAAAGGTTAGATGAGCTAAGATTTATAACTAACGTTATTTATAACCCATGTAAATAGTAATCAGAGGAGCCAAGTTCACAGATTTTCACTGAATAATTAAGTAGAGGAGCATGCGTTTTCTTAAGACCTTCCAAAGATGTCAGCTAACTACTCTTGTATACAGAATAGTTCAAAACTTTATAAACACTTCAGTTTTTACTTGAGAGGAAAATTATTCAATATGTGCATCTACAATACAGAAAACAAACATTTATATTTCACTCCTTTTCTATATTAATCTGATCACAGGAGTATATATTTTCCAACAGGGTCACTTTTATTTCAACTCCAAAACCTAAACATTTAAAATATTCTTTTAGGGATGTGACTTTTTTTAGCTTTACGTGGCAGAATTTATGGACAGTAATACAAGTAAGAAAATAAGTCCAGGAAAAAAGTCATGAAAAGAAACAATATGGCAATCGAAAGGTTTGGTATTGACCCTTCACCTGATACTCTATCAAACTGAAGATAAATGGCTGAAAAAAATCATTTGGGATACAAATCAAAATTAATCAGACAAATCAAACGATGGCACATCTGTAAAAAGAAAGTTGAGAGCAATTAATAAGTAAGGCATTTGGCAGCATGAGGCAGCAGCAGAAAGCTTAAAACACGCAGACCCATACACACACACACTCCTTCTTACCAAGGACTGAGCTTAAAACACGCAGACCCATACACACACACACTCCTTCTTACCAAGGACTGTTTTCCTAATTAAAGGCTTTAGATTTTTCCTCAGGTCTCACGGTTGACAATCAGATATTGGGAAGAAGAAATCTGTGAGTGCCTGTTACTAATTGGAGGATGTTAAATGAGGTTGATTTTTTTCTATTTCCCTTCCTCCAGGGAATTTGTTAGAATTAGTAGGGTGCAATGATGGGAAATAATATACGGTTACAATAAAGAGGCTTTCTCATCAACCAAGTAGGTGGAAATAAAATTCTGGACTCTGGCCCCAAAAACAATATGAATAGGAAACAGAGAAGAAGGAATTTTAGATATGAAAAATAATAGAATGTAAACTCCATGATGGCAGGCATTTTTTATTTGTCTGCTTCTCTAGAGCAGGGCTGGCAAATTACAGCCCATGAGCCAAAATGTGACCTGCCACGTGTTTTTGCATATGAAGCTTTTTTGGAATACAGCCAGGCTTGTTGGGTTATCCATGTCTATGGCTGCTTTCACGCTACAATGACAGAATTGAATACTTGCAACAGAAACTCGGTGGCCCACAGTGCCCAAGATATTAACTATCTGACCCTTTACAGAGAGTTTGCCTAGAACCAAGAACGGTGCCTAGGAGATAGCAGATCTTTAAAAACAAACAAACAACAACAACAACAAAACTCTTGTTTAATAAAATAAACAAACATACAATTACTATTTGCATAAGAAAAAGCACAGTGAAAGAAAATTCCAAGGGCCACAGGGCTAAGAATAAAGAATGTATATAAATGGGAAAAGGCCCATTACAGAAAAGGCACGGAGAAGCAGGCTGCACTTTATGAAGAATAATGTGCTTTAGCCGTACGTGTTTCCAGAGGGGAAAAGATTAAGAATGTTCACTGTAAGTCAGACTGGGAGCCCAAGTAGAGGAATAATAGTTATTTTTTTAAATAATACAATGATATTTCTTGAAAACCTTCAACAATTTCTCTATTGTTTCCTGAATGAAGTCTCAGAGGCCATTCATAAAGTGCTTTCTAACCATCTCTCCAGTGTTATCTCCCAGTACACTCAGTTTCAAATCACTGACTCATTACTTCTCAGCAAATCACACAAATTTGTATGGAGCATCTTCCCTTCGTATGTTCTCTTCCTAGAAAGACTATCTTTCCGGAACATCACTAGCCTAAGTCCTGTATTTCCTTTAAAGAACAGATCAAGTTTTACTGCTTCACAGCATCCAATAGTCAATAGCCCTACTTCCTCTAAACCCTACGGCACACGTGCATTGAGTTCTTTAGACACATACTATAGATCTTTTTATATACGTATTTCTCAATTAGACCTTAAGTCCCTTAAAACTAAATACAAAACCTTATTTCATAAGCCCAGCCCCTGTTTCAGAATACACTTTTATGTCTTGCTTTCTAAATACTTAACATTGCAACATAATCGTATTCCTGAGTAATTAGAAAGGCTCAGGAAAACTCGTTTAACATCAAGGCAGGATACATTCTTATTGTTTTGTTTCTAATACAGCAATGCAGAGCTAATAGGGACCATCACAGTAAGCTTCACTGAGCAATACCGTTGGGCTAGGTCCTAGAAATATAAAAAAATATAACATGAAACATGGTTTTTCTGCCAAAGGAAATGACAATTACTTGGCATAGCCTTCCCGAAAACAGTAGCACTTGTGATTTAAATAGGGAGGTTATGTTTGACATTTAAATCAGGAGGAAATGAAATTACATGTGTGAAGTGAAAATCAATTTCAAGGTAACAAAACTGTGAATAAAGAGTTCTGGGTGGGGATCAGTTAACTTTATATTTTTGAATAAAATACAAGATGATGACTAGAGAAAAACAGAGCATCAAGGGGAGACAGCACAGGGAGTTCCCTAGCAGTCCAGTGGTTAAGACTTCGCCTTCCAATGCAGGGGGTGGGGGTTCGATCCCTGGTCGGGGAGCTAAGATCCCACATGCCTCTCAGCCAAAAACTAAAAAAAAAGAAAGAAAAAAAAATAAAGAAAGAAAGAAAAAAAAGCCAGAAGCAATATTGTAACATATTTAATAAAGACTTTAAAAATGGTCCATATCAAAAAAAAAAAAAAAATCTTAAAAAAAAGGGGGTGGGGGGAGACAGCACAGTCTCTCCCAGGCATTTATTTTGTCTCCGTTTCTACCATCCAAGACAGTGGCTGGGGGAACGGCAGCCACAAGCCAACGGTCACTAATGTCCCCAGTCAGGGAACAACATTCAACCTACTCTAGAAAATAGCCTTTTTAAATTGGTCCAGCAGGATTTTTATTCAAAAAACTTCATTATACCTCAGGCCATAATAATACCTAAGTAGCTTTAAAAATTTCTCTAACATTGACTTCACACTCTTCCTATTTTCCTGAATTATATTTGATACTCGAGATGTTCGGCATTGAGTTTCTTCTCTTTACGATGTTTAATTCCCATTCTGCACTGTTCCTTGAGGCTTTTTGACTTAGAAATTGAAATCAGAAAGCAATACTGACATGCATGTGTCACTTTTAGGAAAATAAGTATTCAGTAAGTGTTATTCAATTAGTTACATCTCCCAAACTGAGAGGGCCCAAGTATGATTGGAATTTTGTACAAAGAAAGTTATTCTTGGAAATTTCAACTTACATCCCATGAATACGTATTCTTGTGTTCCCACTGGATAATATGTGCAATTTCTTCACGAGTCCTGCTTAATTTCTTCCTTTCTGCTATACTGTGTTGCTTAATTTGCCCTTGCAGCCACCATTGAGCTGAGGTAGCTCCCCTTATAAGCTGTCATCACAATTAAAATCATCTTCTACAACAAGCCAACTTCAGTTACCTAATTCAGACAATCCCTCCTCTATCAGCTCACAGAACACCTATGATACAAGGATGTCGGCATTTATCACATAATTATAATAGTGTGAGTTCTTGGCTATCACTCCATCTTGACTGCAAACCCCTGGAGACAGACTGTGTCCTGTTCATCCTTGTTTCCCAGCACCTAACACAGGAACCATCACACGGTAAATGCTTGGGGAGGTTTCTGACGGACTGAGAAGAAACCACGTGTCAGCATTTCTGAGAACACGTGAGACAGGTGTCTCTGGCTCCTGAAGATTGGCGTCCATGATTCTTCAGCAGTCCTCCTGCTGTTCTCCGTATCGTCAGCCTCACTCTGAAGAGCCACGACCGTCAAGGTGATGAGGAAGCTCAGAGATGCATCACAGGTGTTGGGGGGAAAGAATTGTTCTGTTTCCCAATATGAAAACTAGTAATGCCAAAAAAGGATTTATAAAGAATCTCATTTTCTTAATCTCTTTGTCCCTTGTATAGGGAAGCTGTACAGGATATTCTTCATTAAGTTGCCACATCAACAGGGATTAAAAATGACTCAGCTGTAAAACACCTTCTAGTTCTGTAAAGGGATCCTTGTCTCCTTGAATGTGTTCTGTATATCGAAACGAAATGCCATGGTAACCAGTAACTGTGGTCGATTTTGTGAAATGCCTTTCACTGAATTAATCTGCAGTAGATTTCTTTTTCTATCTTATACTTCTTTTGCTTTAGGCTTTTTAACCTATTTTATCCTAATATCCTTTCACACTGCGGTAGGAAATGTGTAATAAATGACAGAAAATAACATGTTTGTAATTGAAATACTGGTTTAAAGCCGGTATATACACAATTAAATCTCATTTGTGATGAGTTATATTCCACAAGCAGTTAAAGGCACACTAATATTGGGAGGCTATCATCCATGCATTTTACCCTCCTCTTATTTTTCTACTCATGAAATAAATAGAAAAAGGGTTTAACTTCTGAGATCACTTAAAATTATAATTTTTAGAGGAGATAAAGGCAAGGGCCATTTTGAAAACAACTAAGCTCATTTAACTGAAAGTCCTTTGAAGACATTTCAATGCTTCTCCAGAGTTTTAAAAAAAAAGAAGGAAGAAAGTGAAAGCAGTCATAACTCTGTGAATGTAACACCCTCCCACCCCCAATTCAAGGTGAATTTCACATCTTGTTAGATATAACGCTCACATTCAAGCCTCGTACTCCAGCAGAGTTCTACGTAAATCAGTGTCAGCTTCCAGACCTTCCATAAAGCGTGTGCTTTACCAAAGACATGAAATCTGGACTCGATACTGTCAGGAACATATACCAGGAAGGCAGTACAATTGTTCAAATACTTATTTTGAACAATTAAATAGATAATTCAATCACATGCTTGTAACTGATGTTTCCTCCATTTCTCACAATATACTGGACGCTTGGAATTCCTTGACAAGGGTTGAAACTATGTTCCTGTTCTCGGTCACTGGCCTAAGGTGACTTTCCAGCTCCCTCTTTTCTTCTCCCAGTGTAAAAGAAGTTAAAAAACAGATAAAATGATAACAATAAAAGAAAGAAGTTCAAACTAAAAAGCCAAATAGTTCATAAATATGTTTCATTGGCTAATAATTGGATGGGTAAATAAGAGAGGATGGGAGTAAACTTCAAAGGCTAATGCCCACCCCCCCTCCATGGGGAAGGAGGCAGCATTTCACTTGTGGATGATGGAGGCTCATCAAACATTTGATTAGTTGCAAATTCAGTTCATAGTATTTGAATACATATAAAAGCAAACATACACTAATTCTTTCACAAAAAGAAAGCAGCAGGATAAAAGAAACTCATATAACATTTGACGTTTTTAAGGATATATGTTCTATGAAGTAATGAAGTCATACTAACAAATAGTACAAAATTTTGATATTTGAGTGGGCAGATTGAAGAGAAGGAGACACAAGTCACACAGTAGAAAATAAATCTATAGTTTGTCTAACTTAAAAAAATTTCAAACATAATCATAAAAATATAAAATTTAAGAACTAAATAAACATAAAAGCAAATTCTAAATGAATCATTTTCTATGTTATCCAGATAATTTTTATTGGATACATTTTTTCCAGAAAATTGCTTTAAGCTCTCCCTTACCTTTGCACATTCAGCTGGAGTGCTGGCTCTAAAGGCTATCATCAATTTGCATGGATGTGATGAACGCTAAAATTATTAGGGTAATTTAAATGCCCGATTTCTTCATCAGCCTAAGTGCTTTCTGTGATTATAATGCAGTGGCCCCCAAATGAAAAGGCTTCTATTAAGCATACGCTAAGTCAACACCACTCTATATCTGAGCATAAATGAAGATAAAACACTCCACATTATGATTCAATTAAAAACCTGCAAGATACGTTACCTGCCGCCTCGAGCACTGAAAGGCACTACATGGATTCCCAGAGGCCCTCCATCGTTGGGGACTTGTACGAGCTTTACCATATCACTGTGAGACAATATGATGAATGAGGGAGCATGAACATGGACCATCACAAACCAAAACTGAAACCAAACCAAACACAAAACCGCAACGACACAGACACACAATAAACAACAAAGGAGGACAAAACGAAAAATCCCACCAGGCACACACGCATATACATACACATTCTGGAATAGAAGCATGGTGATGAGGGCACATTCAACTCTACATACCTGCACACTAGTCTGATGGCATGGGGTAGGGAGGGGGGAGCAATCATCAGAGATAACTATATTAAAAATGACACAGCACCGTTGCTCTCGGACCACACTCTTCTGTGTAGTCCAAGTATACATTTTATGATCAAATCTCTAGACTTCCACTGGAAGTTTCCCACCCTAATATGTATTCAAGGACTACGAAGATTAATGGGATAAAGATGCTTCAGCTGCACAGCACTTTATAATTTACAAAGTGCTCCTACACATGTCACATCATTGATCCCCTCCCGCAAAAGTCCAATAAGGTCAAAGCTTTGCCCCGGGAGGTGGCAATCCAGATGGGATACAGCCACCCTTACTTCCCAACTCAGAGCTCCACGGAAGGTCACCATCCTACTTGCTGTAAGCTCACTGCATATGCAGGCAATGCAACCCCACGGGATACCCGTAAAAAATCAAATGATTGTCCCAAGGGTGTTTGTAATTGAACTCTAAAGTCTTTAAGCTATTTATATGAAGTAACATGAAGTTACTTCTACCACATAACTACAGTACTTTAATATTAATATCAAAAGCCCGAGTTTAACGCAACTGGCATAATCTGGAGAATGTAAATTTTCTACGCCATTTCAATGAGATTCCACTTTCTTTGTAGGTATTTCTGTGGGTGTGAGTACTGCACAAAAACCTAAGCAGTCCTGATCTAACAATCAATATTTGGAAATACTATTTCAATTACATATCTAGTTTTAAGCAATCTGGACAACCATAAGTGATTACCAATGGACTTGACCAAGATCACAATATAGTTTTTATGCAATGGAAAATGCCAATGCTACAACTGTATATATCTATGTGTATAGATTCAATCACATACACTAATTAGGACAAAATTGAAATTTTGTCATATTACCAACATATTTACTAAAGTAATACTATTTAAATGGATATTTAATTTTTTTTCTATTTTCATAGAATTTCCTAAAAATCCTATTTGAGATACTGTTAATACCATTTGAACATGTATTTAATGACTGGTTTGTCAACTAAGATGGTTTGCCAACTAGTATAGTAACTTTAATACATTTATTTTATTTTATATTCTTTCTCAAAAGAACTATGACAGTGCAAGTGTTTCTTAAGTGTGTAAATACTTAGAGTGCTGGTTGCTGAATATCCAAACATAATCTGATTCGAAGCCTATTTAATCTCACTGAGAAAGTTCTTATAGCCCTTCCTTGGAAGACCAAGAAAAGACAAAATTAAGGGTTTAATTATTAATATCTGGACCCCCAACTTTTACCCAAAATCAAGGAAAAAAATTTAGAATGACTGCCCTCCCTGCTCTAAGGTAACTTAGAAGAAGTCTTGAGAACATCTTCCATTCAAACCTGCCATTATTTAAGATAGTTGTAAAGTTGTGATAATATATGGAAGTTTTTCTTTGACCTTTTACACTTTAAATCATGTTCAAGATCCCTAACCTGTAATTTTTTATCAAATATCTTGAGAGATTCTGTTTCTTCAAATCAAAAAAATATACACTAAAATGACTAATGCTTACATGATCCAACTAGTTTTTCAAGTAAATTATGTCCACTATTTCTTTTTTAATTTAGCGAAGTTGAAGAACAAACAAATGACCAAAATACTGACAAACAAAAGCAATCTGAAAACAGTTACAGTGCTGTGAACATAACAAACTTTTTTCAATCAAATACTATTTTATATTATAATTTAATAGTATTTGCCAAGGCATGAAACTCAGAGCAGGTACGTGTGAATTTCCATGCTATAGTTCTTACATTAGATCATTAACTCAATAGATGAAAGATGCTCTTTGGAAAACAAACCAATGCAAGGCATGTTTTAACTAAGCACAAACATAACGCATGCCATATGCTTTCGGACTACTTGCTGCTATCAGTGAAGCTACATGGATATTACAGTTAGTTGAAACTGTCAGTAACTTACTCCAGAGAAAAGTTGGGTACGTGCTCCACACCAGTGTCGGCGTGCCCCACGGGCTCAACTCGGCTGCTGTCTTCCTCCGTGCCATCCTCATCCTAGAGAGGGCGCAACACAAAGAGAAGCACACTCTGAGTCAGGTTTATTCTTATGCGGTGAATGAAAGGAAACTGAATAATTCAAACTGGAGTCTAAGAGGCATTATGATAATGTTAACAATATCTCTCCTCTAGCAAGGATGACCTTTAAGGATAAGATGGGTTTGTACATGTGAAAAGCTGCATTTTAAAGCAACAGTCTCCTGAGTTAGTACATCCTAGGGGGTGAACAAGATGCCACTGCAATAAGGAAAGAAAACATTAGAACTTATATTAACCCTCTTACCATTTTTATTTCACTTTTTGGTGTATGTTTTAGGAAGTAATTATATATTACTACAATGTTATAATAAACTAATAAATAAATGTACATTACACTGGGGATGCATGGTTAACATTTATACTAATCCAAACAGTTGAGATCATTATAAACCTTAACGACTAGCAAAATCTTCAGTCCTATTGTCAGTTCCCCAGTTCCTATTAACACACCTTGTCAAAATGAACATCAAGTAAGCACAATCCTAGACTTAGATACTTCATCCTGTGAAATCTCACATAAAGTTACCCTAAGCCAATCGACTGATCATTTAGAGGTAAAGGCATTAAGATCTTAGCCATGAAGAACCACTTCTGTTTACTTCTGTTACAAAGGACCCAGCGCTGGGAAAGGCACAAAGAGTAAGATAACCAACCCCAATAACCACCATTGTATTCTTCCTTTTAGAAAGGCAATAGTTTGTAAAAATTATATTCCAACATGTTGTAGAAATTGGGTAAACATGCTGGTGCTTCAAAAGGTGCATGTGGAATAAATGTGATGGTTCATAAAAGTAAATGAAATGTCACCCAAGAATATGCCTTACTTTATAATCCTGGCCACTGTCTTTTCACTAAGCAGTTCACTAACAGTGACGTTGGCTTTGCAGGATCATTTGAATAAGGATAAACATGCCTGACGATATCAATGGTCCTATTATCCAAATTAGAATATTCAGAAAAGACTCAGAATCTCCAAACACAGTGGCTAAGAGGCTCATGAGGGTTTCACCTTGGATCCACAATGTGCATACTTTATGTACACATACAATTTGTTAGGTTTACCCTTTCTACTGTGTAAGTTTGATAACAGTGAGTTTATATGTGAACTTAACTAAACCACCTAATGAGAGTCCACCATTAGAGAAAAACTGTATATTTTTAACCATGCATTTAACAGACTCATAGTAGAAATATATACACCATCAACAGAGACATCAATCAACAAAATGATAAGCAAAGGCTATAGGCTCAAGACACAGCATCAAACAATATTTCAAATTATTGAAGCAATATGAAGGCAAGGCAGGGCAGTTGGTAATGCCCAACTGACATTTCCTCTGAGAACCTACCAAAATAAGAAGCTGAATGCACTGAGTTTTTCTATGAGTTTAGATAGGCTCTGTGCATCCTCAATGGCAAGGCACTGCATGAAGTCAAGCTACTTGAAGATTGATGATCCTGTGTTCTGAGAGGCTCTAATATGTAGTTTTTAGTCACCTGTCTCTTTTAAGCACCAGCACATAATACATTTCAAAGGTTAACCAGCATCTTGAACCTGCCTAAGAACCACACTTAATGTAAACAAGAACTCCCAAAATTATGCTTTTCCACTGGGAAGTGGGGGTAGGGAGGAGAGAAATGTGATTGTATTTATATAAATCAGATGGAAAACATACAAACAGCCTTATGGGTTAAAGACATTTTGTTTCAGGATTCATTAATAATGTAAACACTGCTGAAACACCACCATGATGTATAACCAACAGAAACACCTACGTGGCACTGTGAAATGGCCACATAAATGAAACACCCCAAACTACAGTGATGAAACAGTAACTGATAATTGACACATTCATTGTTCCCACAGTGGCCATTATCAGGTCCCCAAGAGCATGCAGAATATTATTTCATGTAGCTGCATATGGTGTTCAGTTATTTTGCAAAATTCACCGCCCTGAGGCTGAGCTGCAACTGCTGTGGGAACCACAGTGTCTGGATGTGTACAGATCAGCTCCTATATTGCTTTATTTTGTTGTTTTGTACTTTTTAAAGCTGCAGCTGAACATAATCACTTTTAGTAGGAGTTATACACTGAATTCCATCATAACCATAGTAAATGAAGCTCAGTTATTATATATGTCAAATCAAGATGCAAGGTCTAGAGTATCAATTTAAGCTACATAATGTTAAAAAAAATTTTCAGGTGAGTCAATGTACTTTTTGTCCTTTACCTTCTCTCCATTTTACAGCAGAGTGTAGTGGTTAAGAGTTCAGATTAGAAAATTAAACAAACCGAGATGTGAACACTAAGTGTGCCATCTGCCAATTTTATATCCTTAGAAAAGTTATATACCCCTTTTGTATCTCTATCCCTTCTTCTGTAAACCAGGAACAATAAAAGCATCTTCTTTGTAGGACTACTGAGAGGAATAAGTAAGATAATCCACGTCACAATCATAACATAATACCTGACACATGGTAATTGACAATAAATGTTAGCTGTTATTGAAAAGAGAAATAAACAATAAATATATGACATACAAAACATACCTCAGTAATTGTTTTAGGGTAATGTTACACAGCTATAAAATATTTTGAGAATATATATTTGTCCATACATACCTTGTGCCTTGCAGTAAAATTTAATATTAAACATATTACCTACTCAGTTAATTACAAACTGTATCATCTGCATTTTATAAAGTTGCATAAAACCCGACATTTGTTGCACTTTGTTGCATACAACGCGCTTTCATCATAAAAGGCCTCCGGAATGAGAAAACATATTAAAAAATATAAACAACTAATGCTGTATACAATCCAGTAAATGGTGGGAAGAAGAAAACACCATGGGTTGTTAGTTGAGGAAATTTTCAAAGATAAAACAGATGTGAAGAACCGTGAAGGGTCTATGATTTCACCCTACTTGAAAGCTCATAGTGAGCCTGCCATAGCTTCATGGATGTCACAGAGGACACGAGACTCCCGGGTCGGAGACAAAGGACAGTTCATTACAGCAACAGCATTAGCCAGAGCATCACACTTTCATGCACTGATTCCTAAGCTAAAATTCTCAGGGGCCCACACAGAAGAAACATGAGCCCAGGGAACTCAAACCTTTTACATAGGCAGTAAGCATGTCTGCCCACTGCTATGGAGAGAGACACTATGCCTATCTTCCAAGGCTTCTTTCAACACATTGCTGAAAGAACAGTCCAGAACAAAGGCCTTTATTCTCAAGACGTACAAAAATGCAAGAGAACCATGGAGAATTATCTCCCAACAACAGAGTTTAATCTGAGCATTGCCAAGTGGTAGCATTTATAGGATCACTAGCATACTAAAACTGGGAATATGATTAACAAATGCTCTATGATAACAAGGTCTTTTGAACGGTAACATTAAATTGTACTAGATAAAAGAGTCATACCTTCTATATCAAGGAAAAACTAATTTTTCAATGTGGAACAATATGCCCAACCAAACAAAAAAAGCAAGTGTGAAAATTCAAAAAAACTCTCAGACATGCGAAGTCTTTACTTCCCATGGACCCTTCCATATAAAGCTATTTTTGGATGTGCTCCAGCAAAATCCAGAAAGTTCAATAAAACAATGGACAAAACCCAAGGAAAGTCCCAGAATATGGTGACAGTCCAGAGAAGCAAAAACTAGTTCAGATTAGAGCAGCAGGATGGAGAGGTCTGGGAAGTCAATCTCCATGAGAAAAAAATAATAATAATAGCTCAATATTTTTGAACATTTGGGAAACATTTTGACAGACCTGATAGAGAATGGGGGGAGGGGAACTAAAGCTATGTATAGAGAAAACAAAACAAATTTTTTAAAAGTCAAAGCAATTAGCTCTAAGCACAGCAAAGGAAAATGTGTAGGAAAGGACATGTAATCAGAGTACCTACTTGGTTATGCAGTGAGTAGTTCTTACATCACCATATAATGTGACACTGGCTATTGATTTCACTTGGACTTTTCATGTAACAATACTGAGAGGATGGGAATGGGGAAAGTGAAAGTGGCATTAAAGGAAAAACCCCATCTTCCATAAATGGCAAGTCAACAGATGTCAATAACTGGTAACCAGGAAAGAGCAACATAAATATTTTATTCAGAAACATGGAAGTAAATAGCAGAACCAACATCTGCATAAATTGGGAGTTGCTGCCTCTGGGGAGAGGGGCTGGGGGAACACAGAGGAGGAGAACACAGAGACTGCTAGTTTTTTCATTAAACGCCTTCCAGCATGATATATGTAATTTTATTGACTACATATTTGAAATACCCACCAAGAGAGGCTCTTTAGATCCACCTAAACATCCGGACTCTCAAGACCCCCAAATGCCACCTGGCATCAGATTTACTGCAAAGGATAAAAGGCAGGAAACCGGCTTGCCAGCAAGGCAGTGTCCCGCTTTTGTCCTTGGCAGGAGCCATCCTTGAAGATGTCCAGGGTGTCTTCCTGTGTGTCCCCCAGATGACAGCTCAGGTGCGGGGGAAGAGACTCACATGGGCTGGATGCAAAGTGCTACCCTGGCCTGGGAGCCTCCTGTCTCAGAGAAGCCAGTACGTCTCATGACACCACCACAGGGACAGCTGTTTGTCAGCTAGTTACAGTTTTTCGAGTCTAGATGCAAATTACCAATCAAAATAATTTAATTACCATACAAAGATAGTTTACAGAAACTAACAGGTTTCCAGAAAAAGGGAGCCAAAAAAAAACCCACCAAAATTTACATTCTCATGCAGAGGGGGAAGAGATTTTGTTAACCTTTTATCTACCGTAAAATATTGATCTAAGCAATTTGTTTGAAGATGGAGGAGACAAGTAGTCAAAGAAGAGAAAAAAGTGAGAGAAAAATGAATATTTGGTAAGCTTGGGTGAGAAGAGTGAGTTTTAGATCAGGTTAGAAACTCGTATTAGACAAATGGCGATAAAAGCTTCATGTGAACCTATTTGTTCTCTGCTTCTCATAAAAATTAATAATCTTACTCTCTTCCATAATATTAACAATATAAAGACTCACCTTCAAATGAAAACGTTCTTGAAGGACCAATGGATGATATATTCTGAAATCACAAGCACTCACATGAACTATGTCTTTAAGAAAACCAAATTTGGCTAACCCCCTAATTATCTTTTTAATTTCAAAAATTATCTAGTTGTATTTTTTCCTAATGAGCACTATATATCTTCTCTACAGTCACAGATTTTTTTTTTAATGATATCCAAATACTAAAGTGGATGCCACTGCAAAATAGTACAGGATCTGTAATTAGAACACTTAAAATCTGAATCCTGCCTCCATCACTCATATAAAGTATTAAGAGGACAAGCATTGTAACTGGTTTGTTTACCAAACAAGGAAAGCAAAAGCACACTGTCTGCCTTAAGGAACATAGGAACATAATAAAACTTCACCCGGAAAGCAATCACCTGCATGTCAACATTCAAACTCTTGGGTTCCAAGGATCTAAATAGTTTCAATAGTTACTACTTTAAAGAAAAGCCTACAATTTTAAGGAATAATTTAATCATTTTTAAAACGTTTTTTAAAAACTTAGGTTATACTTGTGTATGTAAATTTCCTGCATACCTGACTTTGATTTTTATGTTTAGGAAGCAAGAAGAGAAACGAAAGTTCTGATGATACCCTGGGAAACAAATTTACAATATTCTTCCTCAAGTGTTTTTATTATTATTTTTTAGAGTAAAATAATTTGACTGGTTCAGTTATATTGCTACACAAATGCTCAACCAAATGATCTTTGTCACCTTTTTAGAATTTTAGAACTGCAAAATTTTCTGAATTTAATGTGAGACATTAACTATTAGTGAACCATAGCATCCCAGAGAAAATATTTATTTGAATGTTGACAGCATGAATTAAACCACTTTGGGGGGGGGGGGGATCACATATGGTGGAAAACAAATTCCAAGGGGAATTTGTTTCCAAGTCCTCTAAGTATCACGAATTGGATTCCAGAAGGCTCTTGTGTTAAGGTTTCCACTACTTGATTAATTGGCCAAATCGCCAGGGAAAAATAATTTCCCATCATATGTGGAAAACAACTGAAAACATTTGGGGGGGGAGGGGAATTTCACAACTGAAAATGATAAATCTATAGCAAACTTCTAAAGAAATAAAATCAGGAAATGTGTAATATAATTTTACTTAAAGATCATTATATTCTACTAGAGTAAAAACATTTATATTAAAACAAGAATTCAAATACTCTTAAGAACAGACGAGATAATAAACAAGACTTTTTAGAATAAAAATATCTTCTTGCATTATATTATAGAGGGAAATTAATAGCTGTTATACCTTTAAAGGCAGTGCAGTTCATTGTAATATAAACTTGCTCCACAGAACCCAGAGCTCAACACCAAATAATTTTGGATTAAATGAAGGATTATTCAGTACCTGTGACATTGAATGTTATATGTGAGCTGCATGCCCTCAACCGGATACCTAACATCCTCATCTCAAGCTAATACTCATCAAATGGGATGGAAAACATAGTCCTGAACCCAGTCCATGAAATTTTCATTTACCACAGAAATGAAATGTTTCCTGTCTTGAAACATACACAACATGTCTCCACACAAGCCAAGGCAAGAGAAGAGTCTTTGAGAAGAACAACAGATGGTGCTGATTTATGAAGCTCTCTAACCACAGAGAACAGCAAATAGTATGTATCTTCGCACCTGTTACATGCACAGTGGAATCTTGAAATTTAGTTCCAAAATGTAAGCCCGCTTCTCATAGATTATTATTAGAGTTTTATCCCAAAGACTTGACCACTATCACCACTTCAACAATACGGAGCCCATTCGTTTTGCAGGAAGTACCTCTACACTGCTCAGTTTCCCTACCACACGCCAATGGCCAAATGTACCCATTAGGTACACTGATTTTAATCATGACATGATTTTAATCAGCCTAATCAATCTGGTTCAGGTGTGGCTTCCTTATGAGACTAATACCCGTTGGTTTTCTTTTGAACATTACTGAAAAAATACTCTGACGTATATGGATTGTTGAAATGTACTGATTTTGTCATCTGACCAATCTTGCCTAACGATAATGTTTTAAACCTTACTGAGGTGACATTTTAAAATGCCTTACCTTTGGGGTGAAATAAGTAATACACGGGTAAGTAAGTAAACAATACTTATTCAGACCTATATTTTAAAAAACTGCTTATAACTATTTTCTTTCAAAAAATCGATTTCTCCTTGGCTTAAAAATGATTTCAGAATTAACCATTGATTTGTTAATGGAGAAACTAAAGTAATTATTTAAACTTTTATTTAGATCATTAAGAAAAAATCTAAACAAATATTTCTTGCTACAGATAAGTACAAATCACTTCTTAAAAAGGCAAGACACAACTTTTAAACTTCACAAATTTTAATTAACAATAAAATGATAATTGCTAGTATACACCGAGGACTGCTGATGTGCCAGTTACTAAAGAAACCACTTCTTTAGTCCTCAATACAACCTCAATTTAATCCTTAACAACACAACCCTTAAACATACTCCAAAAAACAAAGCATATGGGATTTTTTTAATGAATTTTGTGCAAGTCTTTTTTCCAAATATAACTGAGCCATGTCACCATGTGACAAGCTTCCAGCTCTCTGAGCACAACATAGCTTGGATAACAGAGCTGTGTTGTTGACACCTAAAGCATTCTTTTTTTTTTTTTTAAATAAATTTATTTATTTATTTATTCTTTTATTTTTGGCTGTGCTGCGTCCTCGTTGCTGCGCGCGGGGGCTACTCTTCGTTGCGGTGCGCAGGCTTCTCATTGCAGTGGCTTCTCTTGTTGCGTAGCACGGGCTCTAGAGCGCAGGCTCAGTAGTTGTGGCGCACGGGCTTAGTTGTTCCCCGGCACGTGGTATCTTCCTGGACCAGGGCTCAAACCCGTGTCTCCTGCGTTGGCAGGTGGATTCTTAACCACTGCACCACCAGGGAAGCCTTACAAAGCATTCTTTAATAAAGTTTACTGAATGCTCTACATGAGATTATATAGAGAAATGTACTGGATCCACCCAGTACGTGCACGGGTGTAATGAACAACCAACCTGGGTATGAGGCCTGCCTCTGCCATGTATTACTCATCTCACTGAGCCCCACTTTCTTAATCCAAATAAAGGAAATACGACTTTCTCTATCTCATAAACGTGCTGGGATTGACTCACGGCTATCACTACATGCAAAGTACCTTACATATTAAAACAAAATTTTTAGGAAAAAGAAAAAGAACCAATTTTACTAAACATCTATAACGCACCACAACCTGCATATACAATCTTTCACTTAATCCTCACAACAGGGTAGGAACTCTTATTATGAAGAAATTAGGCCTAGAAAAGATTTCTGATTTCTCTGCAGCAGCAGCCCTGGGATTTTGCAAACAGCATCATGGCCTGTGGTTCTTCAGTTTCACCAAGTTTTTTCACTCTGTTTCACTCACGGAAGAGTAACCCAGAACGATTCAGTACTGATGTGACCCTAGCTAACTAGTTAGTCAGGGCTAGGGCCTGTGAGAAATGAAAATAAAATAAAATTCATGTTGCAAAAAATATTAAACTCTGAACATATAATAAATGTACTTTCATTGAGTGAGAATTACTATTAAAATATTTTTGTGTGTGAATTTTCATTTTAGGAGAAACATAAATAATGAACATCAGGAAATCTTACCAGCTGTTACATCTGGGTAACAGTGATTTTTACTGTGTCTCTGTAACATTAAGTACTTTTACAATGAGCATATAAAATCTTTTAGAAATAAAGGCTATTTTTATTTGTTAATAAAACCCTACAAAACTTTCATAAAGTACTTTTTACTACATAATATCACTGCTTTATAATTTCTCTGAAAAGTGACTTTTCAAAGAATCAAGGGTCTAGAAAGAAAACAGAACATTATAGGGAAGTAAAAAGATGGAACTGGTCATTGATATTGATGTATATCATATTGAATCAGTCCTAGAAATCAAGCAGAGAGGTTTTTTTAAAAATCAATGATTTGGTGTAGTGTCTGAATGGCAGAAGAAGAGCAAAAGACTGGTAAGATGCCATATCAAAAAATTAGAAGAAATTTCAATTAAAAATTAAAGAAAGAATAAAGAGTGAAGAAGAGTCACAGCTAGGCAGGTTCACCATTGGACTCTGTGGCCCACAAAAACCTCACATGGCTTCCAACGGGGAACAAGATGTATATATTTTACCCTTTTTCCTTGATGATAAATACATACTTTACCATTATTTATTTTGAAGGGCTTATTAAAAAACATTTTGTAGTCCCCAAAGTTCTACACCTCATTATTTTAAATTGTTAATAAGCAAGTAAGGAGCAACACATGGGTCTTATAACAAAATCCACTCTAAACATCTATTAGAGTTTGCACTGGTTTATTATTTTCCAATGCAATCTCATAACTTCACAAATGAAATGCAGTCATTAACTTACTTGAAACCAGTAAATGGCTTCGATAAAGTAAGTAGCTTTCAAAAAAAAAAGAAAAATCTCGTTTTCACTCAATTTTCTAGTTAAGTTCAATGAAGCAAAAGCTAGTTGGTAGATTTTCTGGGGATCAAGAGACTGTATTCTCTCAAACAAAACAAAACCTATTCTATTTTGACACAAGGTACATGGCAACGATGATTATTCTGAATGCTCAATTTAAAATCATGGTTCAAAAGTTTATAATAAACGTAGAGGTTAACATTAATAAAGCTAATTAGCTGTGTATTGCTGCATTGCCCTTAATGCCTGGGATCTGGTACAAATGCTAAACAAAAATTAAGACGTTAAACAAATACACTAATTTAAACCAATAAACATGTGTTATGTTTGGTATGGCACTTTAGCCTGGTGGTTAAAAACAGAATCTCCATGCAGAATGATTTTGACAAATTATGTAACTTCTCTGCCTTAGTTAACTCATTTATAAACTGGGAAGAATAATACTATCTACTGAGTTTCTATGAGGATCAAATGAGTTAATTAACATAAAATGCTTGGAACACTGCCTACTACATAAGTAAAATATGTAAAATATGTGGTTGATTTATCTACTTATCTCACTCATCTATTTATGAGAAGCCTATTTTTTTCTATGAATTTCAACAAAATCTTTATAAACTAGTGATAGTAATCCTTTAGATGTCATATAGCTATTACCAATAACGGTTTGTTTTCACTTTATGTAAAATGGAGGTGGTAATACAAGAGATCCTTACTTTATAAAAGCATTTGCCCCTTTCACTGCTTTCTTCCTGGGTTTAATAAGGACGCAGATGTCACCTCCTGCCACCTCTCCTTTCACTCATGTCCCAGAAGATAACGACTATCTGTTCTAATGTGTAACTTTCAGAAATATTTCAACCAAAAACAGTCTTGGAGAAAAGGACTGTTTAGGAAGGGTGATTGTTCAGAGTATCCATTTCAACACACTTACTTATTACTAAAATTTCTTGAGTCAGAGAAATGAATTAAATGCTGGGAAGTCATTTCATTAGGTTTAATAACCATATCATTTGCTTTTGATTACACAATTTGATCCAATTATGTCAGTTCTTTTGGTTTCCTCAGGTTGTTCCCTTGGGATATAATTAAATCTGGAATTTGTGATTTGCAAATGGACTAAAAAAACTTGAGCTCATTTTATGTGAAAGACTGTCTTATCAGTATTTACCAGAAAGAGATGCTTTCAGAGTAAGAGACTCATTACAATTTTTAGTATAAAATGATTGCAGCAGTGATATACGGGGCAAATAGAAATAGAAAACATAACAGATACTGGTTACTTTCAGTTACAAAAGTAAAAGTTCTGAAATATTTATTTAGGTCATTCATGGGGATAGAAACTGTTTGACTCTTGAAATATTTACTCCTGAATGTTCAGATAAAAGAGGATCAAGTTGTCTGCTAAGTTTGTTCTCCAGATAATAGACAAGTTGAATTGGACTGATAAGTGGTAGGAATTTCCTCTCTTAAAAAGTTTTACCAGGCAAGTACTACAATTTGGTAGAAAATAGACTTTGTAACTAATAACAAACTGAAATAGATTTTAAGATATTAGACAGTCCATGTATTTTTAAAAAGCTCAACAGCTATCTTTAGCATCACGACCCAGAGCATGGGCTTATTTCGCGGGGGTGAACAACTTGTAGTATCTTCAGATAAAGACAGTACAAGGGAAGCACATTCAGAAGTCTTTCACACTTTTCCTGTAAAGTCAGCTCAGCTTTTGTGATTCGGATTAGCTTTTCAAGGGCCAGAGCTACCTTTCTTCCTTTATTTGAGAAATCTTGAATACCAAATACTATTTCCTATTCAAAACCCTGAATCTGTCATTAGGCAATTTCTTAAAATAAGTCTCACAGCCCTTTCATCTGGATTATTCTCTCTCTGTGAGCCTTAGTTGCTGGATTCCTGGACGTGTGTCTGCGGGTGGCTTTTCTCCCTTGGGCATTAAATGTGAAACCCATCTTCTGTCTCTATTCTCTATCATTTCGAAAATCACCTCCACATATGAGAATTCTTTGTAAAATGGAACTGCAGGGGGTTTTTGTGCCTATATATACTCTTGAGGGTAGCAGTCAGATATTAATAAAATTCCAACTTCTTAAAAGAATCATTAAACAGACACTATTACTAGTGAGTTGAGTCAAACAATTGATGAGGTCAAAGAGACCTGCAGTTACAGACCTCACTTCTGACAGTCTCAAGAGATACCATCAAGATACAAATGTATTTTAAAAATAGAAACACATATGTTGTCCTGCACTCAGCTAAGGAGCAGGGGTCTTCTCAAGACTTAACACTCTGTGACACCCCAAAGAACACTCGGGCCCTGCCTTGCTTCTCTGATAGGACTAGCAAATTTGAAAGGGTCAGTTTGACATCACATCCTCAGGTCAGTCCTGGGGTTTCCATCAGAGCAATGTCACTAAGAAAGCACTTGGGAGATGGACCTGAACAATCCCAAGCCCAGCTCTCCTGGGGGCTCCAGGGGGGAAGGTGGCGACAGACTCTGACACGCAAAAACTTGTTTGGCGTAAAGAGAAGTCTCATCAGGTTAGAGACAAAACCCAAAGCAATGATGGGCTGTCAAAGCAGAGACCTGGACGGACAACCAATCATTTCTAGGAAGTGGCGTGAAGATGTGATACACGCAGGAGGTGTGCTGATAACTGTCTAAGAGCTGGCTCTCCAAAGAAAAAAAAATTTTTTTAAGGGAAAAAAGATCTGATTTGTAAGGTTTGCCAACACCTGTGATACAAATACTCCCCCTGTGGCAGACTGAAAACTACCAAGATGATGTCACTTAACAGAGTTGGGAAGACATACGACCATCAGGCAGAAGCCGGCTATAATTACTCAGGTGGTACTGGGGAAGATTAGAAAGAAAGGAAAGAATTCTTAGAAGATTAATTAAAAATATCCATAATACAAAGTACCAACATTCTGTCTGACACTTATTCATACGTGGCCAGGTTATTTCTTAGTTTTATTTTATATCCTAGTAAGGCCATTCATGTAACAGATGTTTAACTATTCTTTGAACCAACTAACAAATGAATTACAGATCGCCTATGATGGGGTTTGTCCCAATAAACTCATAGTAAGTCAAAAATATCATAAGCCCAAAATGCATCTAATGCTCCTAACCTACATCACAGCTTAGCCGAGCCTGCCTTAAATGTGCTCAGAACACTTACATTAGCCTACAGTTGGGAAAAATTGTCTAACACAATGCCTATTTTATAATAAAGTACTGGATATCTCATGTAATTTATTGAACACTGTACCAAAAGAGAAGAACAGAATGGTTGTCAGTGTACTGGTTGTTTACCCTCCAGATCACGTGCCGACTGGAAGCTGTGACTCACTGCCACCGCCCAGCAACACGAGAGAGGAGAGAGCGGACACAAACATCCATGACTAGACCCAAATTCAAAATTCGAAGTAAGGTTTCTGACGAATGTGTACTGACCCATCCTAAGTTGGGAACCATGTGTACCATCAAGCAATGACTTTCTAACAATGACCACCGCCACTCTGACAGCAAAGGACAATTTTTATATAAAATGGAACTTGAATTTCCTGAAAGGCCAGTTATAAAGAGACTGGACACCGAAGTGCATCTGGCACCTCTATGGCACCTAAGTGAGACTAGAGAAAGGGGTCCCCTTGGAGAATCTGGCTTGGGGTGCAAAGCACAGGCTGTACTTCACCCCAATTCTCCCCTTCTGCAAAACAACTAAAAGCAGTGGCCTTGAGCATAACATTGCTTTTCAGTGTTTAATAATTATACCTGTTGGGCTTCCCTGGTGGCGCAGTGGTTAAGAATCCGCCTGTCAATGCAAGGGACACGGGTTCGAGCCCCAGCCAGGGAAGATCCCACATGCCGCGGAGCAACTAAGCCCGTGTGCCACGACTACTGAGCCTGAGCTCTAGAGCCTGCAAGCCACAACTACTGAGCCCACGTGCCACAACTACTGAAGCCTGCACTCCTAGAGCCCGTGCTCCGCAACAAGAGAAGCCACGACAATGAGAAGCCCGCGCACCACAACAAAGAGTAGCCCCCGCTCACCACAACTAGAGAAAGCCCACGAGCAGCAACAAAGACCCAACACAGCCAAAAATAAATAAATAAATAAATAAATTTTAAAAAAATAATAATAATTATACCTGTTAAGTGCATACATTTTGAACAAAGCACTTTATTTTTTATCTTATAGATATTTTAGTTAAACACTGAAAAGAACTTTACATAATTACCTCAGAGGATAAAGATGGGTAGGAAGAGGGAAAATATTTATTGACAGTGGTGATAATATTAAACATCCTCACGAATGAGCCAGGCCCTATATCAGTGCTGTTCCTGTTCTACAAACAGAGAATTGCAGCTCAGAGTGGTTAAGGAACCCATCCTTTGTCACACAGCTATACATTCTTTATTTTGGACATTACCCACATTCCTGATGGAAATTAGGAGTAACTTATTCTACCAGACTTAATCTTCTGTCTCATAAATGACAGCAAATAAATTCATGGTCTGTTTAAACATCCATGTTTACAGTTCTTCAGAAAATTAATTTAATCTGTTTAGAAATCTTTAATTTACTAGTGTTTACTGAGTGACTACCTTCAAATCACGGCACGAGACATGAGGACATTTATCTGGTCGTGTGCCGTTTTCAGAGGGCAAGTGATTCCAATCTTGTCCTCTGAGAATGCATTAAACTTTTAAATAAAAGGTGCTATGCATTTATAAAATTGAATATAAAAAAATAATAGGGTAAAATTTTTAAATATTAAAATACTAATTTAAAATTTATCATCCACTAATGTTAAAGAAGATGTTGGGCGTTGAGGGAAGAATGGGAGAGAAGTAATACAAAGAAATGTTACTTGGGGACTTCCCTGGTGGTGCAGTGGTTAAGAATCCACCTGTCCATGCAGGGGACACGGATTCGAGCCCTGGTCCGGGAAGATCCCACATGCCGCGGGGCAACTAAGCCCATGCACCACAACTACTGAACCTGTGCTCTAGAGCCTGCAAGCCACAACTACTGAGCCTGCGTGCCGCAACTACTGAGGCCCTTGCACCTAGAGCCCGTGCTCCGCAACGAGAAGACACCGCAATGAGAAGCCCGCGCACCACAATGAAGAGTAGCTCCCACTCGCCGCAACTAGAGAAAGCCGGTGGACAGCAACGAAGACCCAATGCAGCCATAAATAAATAAATAAATGAATGAATGAGTGAATGAATGAATGAATGATAAAAAAAAGAAAGAAATGTTCCTTGAAGCAAGGGAAACCAACTCACCTCAGCATTGGAGTGTATGTGTCTCTTTAGCAATTTTTTTTAATGTTCTAAGGAGTGTTTCCCCATCATCACGTCATCTCATAAAAGATTAAACTGGTGTTAATGTACACAGAATAAAACATGGAAGCCCCATGCTACCTCCACAAGTCCCCCCTTTAAAACGAATCACAGTTGTAATTTGGAAAATATCCCTCCAATTCCTTCTCTATAACAGTATATACGTGAGATGCCCATATATGCAGGTGTAATTTTTATATGAAATGGAACATATTATATATACCCTGTGAAACTTATTTTTTTCACTTAACAACATGTCTTGGAAATCTTTCAATATTTATACAGATATTTTTACCTGAATTCTTTTAATAGCTGCAGAGTATCCCTCAGTACAATATAGAATAATTGACATAGTTACTCCTCCATTAATGGCAAAGTGATAACCACAAATCTAGTTAACGTCCATCACCACACAGTTACAATTTTTTTTTCTTGTGGTAAGAACTTTAATCTCTTAGCAACTTTCAAATATATAATACAGTATTGTTAACTGTAGTTACCATGCTGTACATTATATCCCTAGGACTTATTTATTTCATAACTGGAAGTTTGTACCTTTTGACCACCTTCACCCATTTTGCCCACCCCCATGCATCTGCACCTAGCAACTACCAATCTGTTCTCTGTATCTATGAATTTGGTTTTTTGTTTTTGTTTTTAGATTCCACATATAAGTGAGATCATGTGGTATTTGTCTTTCTCTGTTTGACTGATTTCACTTAGCATAATGCCCTCAAGGTCCATCCATGTTTCACAAATGGCAATATTTCCTTATTTCTATGGCTGAATAATATTCCATTGTGTGTGTGTTATGTGCATACCACATTTTCTTTATCCATTCAACCATCCATGGACACTTAGGTTGTTTCCATACCTTGCCTACTGTAAATAATGTTGCAATGAACATGGGGATGCATTTTTTTTCAAGTTAGTGATTTTGTTTCCATGTTTTTTTAATTCAGTTAATGAGCATATGAATCACCACCCCTTGGGACAGACGCAGGGTGCAGTCTAATAAAGTAAGAACCTGAAAAAAGCCATGGACGCTTTCCCTAGGAACAAGCTCATTAAAAAAAAAAAAGGGAGGGGTATCTTCCTTATGAATTCAGGGAGTTCTCGTGCATCTAGCCATTTATTTATTTATTCAATGATTGAATGCCTATGATGTGCCAGGCGCTGTCCAAGGCATTGGGGACACAGGAGTGAACAAAACAGGCAATATTCCCGCCGTCCTGAAACATATTTTAACAGGCAGGAATGGAAAATTTACAATAAATGTGAAAAATAAGCAAATTACATGTAGGTAAGAAAGTGCTAGTAAAAACAGAGTACGGCCAGGGGAACTGGGAATGAAAAAGGCAGGGAAAGTGGGGGTTCGGCAGGGGTAGCAACTTACAGTCCTAAACAGGGGTTCGGAAAGTCTCAGTGAGAAGGTGAGATCTGAGCACAGGTTTGAAAGACGGGGGGAGAGTTAAGCATGGGTAAGTATGGGGAAAGCGCATTCCAGGCAGAAAAGCAGAGAAAAGACCCTAAGAAAGCTTGTGCAATCAAGGAACAGACCTCACAGGCTTCCCAAAACAAACCCCAGGTCAACAGCTCCACCCCTGTGAATCTCAGTTTAAGAAGTTATCTTTGTCTATGCAGTTATCATTAACTAGATGATAGAACGAATGGATTTTAGAGCCAGGAAGACTTTGACTTGAATGCAAAGTGTTGTACTCCCTGTGTGACCTTTAGCAAGTTGTATGACTCTTAAGGCTCACGTTTCTCATCCAGGAAATGGGGATAATAATGCTAAACATTACCTTATAGGTTCTGTATAAGGACAATGCATATTATGAGCTTAGCACTGGGGGTTAATGAATTGTGAGTATGGTCAACAATACTGTATTACAAACTCCAAAGGTGCTAAGAAACTATATCTTAATTGTTCTCACCACAAAAAAAGAAAAGATAACTATGTGATGTGGATAGAGGCGTAAGATAATTCTACAGTGGTAACCATATTGCAAAACATAAATGTATCGAATAAACGTCTTGTACACCTTGAACTTACACAATGTTATATATCAATTTTATCTCAGTAAAAACTAAATAAAATAAAATAAACAAGCTCTTAGTTTAAAAAAAGTTTAGCATAGTAAAGGTTAAGAAATAGTATATCTTGTAATTATTAACTAAAAATTAATTACCCTAACTAAATACAACACAGAGATGCACATATACAACCACACACACACACAGACTCTTGGGGTTAAAAAAAAAAAAGTCAGCCCATGTTTTTGTTATTATTAAAGTTGTTTTGATGAGAACTGGAGTATCAAGACATTAAATTATATAACAATCACCCACGTTTTCCAGACCACCTTAAAATCCCAATGATTTTTTTTTAATTCACAGAATCATTATTACAATTCAAATATTAACAACCTGGCAAATTTTAAGTCACATGAGAAATTGAAAAGAAACCATGAAACCCTGGCCCAATTTTTATCTTCTTATTCGTAGGAAGTCCCTAAGCAATATTATTCTAGCAAATAGCAGCTCACCACTGACTGAAGATTAACTCTTAAATTCCCCTTTATTCTGAAGCTCAGATATATTTCTGTACTTGCAAGTGGTATATACCATAAGGTACAATTAGTTATACATTAACATCTTACCTAATAGTAGAAAAACAATAGAAGAAAGAAGCTGAAGTTTGATGATAAACAGTTCCATCATCTCATTATGTAGAGCAACTCATATTCATTATGTAGAGCAACACATGCAGAGGGTAAAAAATAAAATCACCAGCCATATCATATTTTCTGCTAAACAAAAAGTTCCTTAGAATGAACAGAGATTTTAATAGTCAGAATTCCTTGGGATAAGAATCAAGCCTAATGTTATTTAATATATTCATAGTAATCTGTTGGAAGAAACAGACAACAAGATATATTCCAGTAACACAAAACCATTCAGGTCAGTAGAAACCAGAAGGGTCTTTTAAAGACTCCAGGAGGAACTAATCAAATATGAAGCCTGATGAAATCTGGCTTATTAATGCAAGGTAATCAAGGTTCTCTTTAACTTTAAATTTTGAGCGAACAGCCCTATCCCAATGAGCAATGACTTCTTCATATCAGCAGGCAACTAAGCAACAACCCCTCCCATCATTTAAAAAATCAAAACGCCTTCCTCTTCTTCTCTTAGGTTTTCATGTTTTATACCTCCCATTTATCCCTCAACCCCCTAGAAATCTGGTGCCTGGCCCTTCATTCTACTCAAATTGCTGTGAGCCATTTTTAATATCTCAGCCATAGAAAATCACATCTCGATTACTACCAAGACCAACTGATTCTACCTCCTAGTACCTATCAAATTTATTCTTTTCATCTCTGCTGCAACAGCATGGATCTAGGACATTATTTCTTATCCTTCTAATGGGGGTTTCTCTTCTCAAATCCATTTTCAGTGTACTTTAATGGGTAAAGAAACTTGCTGTTTGAACCAATGTGATAGATTTGACCCCTTTTCTCCATCACCAATGTTGTATTTGCATAATATATATTTGGATACTTCCACACCATCTGGACCCAATTTAACTTCTAATATCTATCTTGTCCACACATGAACACTAAACTCCCATCACACCAGACTTCTCACCAACAAAACCTCCCCTATGCTCATCTTTCTGTAACCTGGCCTTACCGGGGTACCACTGTCATCTTTCAAGATCCAAAGTGAATACCATCTATTTATCCAAAGCAGTCCTAGTGTTTTGGGGTAGAGTACCTGAATATCCGTCCAACTGTCACATGCACTGAAATGTCCCTGTGATGCCTTTCACCCACCTCTTACTCACCAGAAGCACACAAGGATCACGGTGCTCTGTCGCCCCAAGAGACTATAAGGCATCTGAGAGCAGGGACGGAATTATTTTGACTAAATACTACACATTTGTTTCACATACCAAAAAAAAAACTACATTTTTTGACAGTAGAATAGACTGTTGAATGTAATTTGCTTATTATTCTATCCAACAAGGCCTTATATTTAAAGATAAGGAGTGAGTTGAGCTCCTAATGATAGAACGTGACTATTGAAAATTTAAAGCAATCACTAGGACAGGGTGTGTGGCAAAGAATAGCAATAACTTTTATATTAGGTTTTGACTAACATATTATGTAATTAAAGTAACATTTATTGACTATTGAGCTATATTATTTTACTGAAGAGTCAAATCAAAGTGACCACGGTCACACAGCTAAGGGCAACAGAAATCTAAGTTTTTCTGGTCAGGAGCATAATTTGTAAACCACTGTGATAAGGTCATCAAAGCTTCTGAACTTTATGAGTAAGAAAGAGGTAATTCCTCCAACAGTCCAGATCAGCAAAGGGCGGTTCAGAGCAGTCAGACTAATCAATCCCTCAAGGCAGGAATCAAATCTGAGCCTCTGATTGGGAGCACATGACACAGCCTCCGCACAGGGGGCTCCACACAGAGCACCAGAACATCTTTGACTCAAAAGCGAGAAAATAACCCCTGATGTCATGGGATGAAAACTGATCTGTATTTTGCGTAAAGATCATTAACTGAAATCAATGATTTGGATTTCCTCAAAATTTTACCAGACTCCTTGTTTTCCAGACAGACTTTTGGAATACTGGTTTTCCTTAAGTGACCATTTCCATCCAGGTTCTGCCCCTCCAGGAAGCTAGATATTAAGCAGCTTATTCAAGATTGCCATTAAGAAGCATGAACTAGGACCCAATTTTGGTCTCCCCCCTGTTCCAACCACTCCATTCTCAAGCAGGGCAGTATCTTAAAGCGAGCATCCAAAACACGTGACCAGAGACTGGATTGAGTAATTAACGACACAACACTGATTCAAAAGGTGGGGGGACATTGGAGGAATAGAAGAAATAGAAGGAATATTTATTTAACAGAAGGAATATTTATTTAAAAGGAATGCACAGAAGTCCAAGAGAGCATAGGATATGCATGAGGTCATGGTAGGAGATGAAGTCTAAAGAAGTTAACTTGGATTTTGGATTGCAGAGTATACAGAACACCAAGCTAATGAGGTTAATTTTAAATCACTGCAGGAGGGAGTTTTTTTATGCCTTTAAACTTGGAAGTGATGCAATACAAACAGTGGTTTGAAAGATTAAGCAAATAGGAATGTGCAGCATTGACTTAAAGACGGGACAGGTGGTAGAGGGAGACACATGTTGCATCAGTCCAGTTGAAAGGAGTATGGCTGAAGTGAGAACAGGTGCTAGAAGGTAGAAAGAACATGTATATATGCAAGACTAAAGGTATAATATGTAGTAGCTGGCAACAGATAAAACAAGAAGCAGTAGAAAGAGAAAGAAACAAAATAAGTTTGAAACCTGGGAGACCCATGGCAAAATGACAAGAAACAAGAAAGTCACTGACAGTTATAGAATTTTCTAGCTCTAGGAAACATTTGAAAATTAACTACAGACAATTTCACAGGGGGTGAGGTCATTCTGGCATACAGAGGCCGTGATGGATTGCACAGATGGATGGAGAGTCAGGTCCAGAGCAAGGGGTTTCAACTCGCACTGCCCTTTAGACTAGGGACCACTTCCCTCTGCTTGGGAGAAAGTGTAAAGAGAGCTCAAAGACATCTAGACAGAAGTAGTCGGCTAGTATTTGTGGGAAACACAAAGCTGGAGGGATGGGAAGAGAAACTGAAAGGTCATGCAAAGGAAGAGCACATAAAATCCCATTTAGAAAAATGACCTGCATGCACGCACACGGGAAGAGCAGAAGAAAGACATTTCTGCAAATAAAACAATGACTGAGCTTAGAGACAGAATGTCAGAGAAGCCAAGAGAAAGATTTTCCAGGGATGCAGTAGATTCAAAATGCTGGTCCAGTCACTTACAGAAGGGAAAATGCACATGCACCTTAAAGAAGGCATTTTCACCATCAATAAAAGTCCTTTGCATATTTTACGATTTCCAATCTATTTAAAGAAATAAGACATGGGATTTATCTTTTTATAAAAATCCACAAAATAATAATAAAAGTTAGTTAAATAATTATGTGTACCCTAATTCAACCTAACTCCTACTCAAGAGCAAAATTTTAAAAATTCAGATAGGCATTATATTGAGCCACAGAAAGTATATCAAATCACTGCCTAAATCGTGTGCAATATTAGACAACTAAATTAGCAAAAAGTTTAACACATAACTCAGTGGAAAAATCTTTTTAAAATAACAAACATTATTTTTATTTGAATTGAGACCTGTTTTTCTTGGCCAATCCACAAAACTATGTTTCTCTTTCTATGAGTTCAGGACATTAATGCCAAACTCTCAGCCAAAGGTTTATGAAAGTATTACTGAATCGGGTATGTTTATGATTAAAATACAAAGTTCTCAGGAAAATTAGTCCCTCTGGGGACTTAAAATAGGAGTAAATCCAAAAGCCTAGATTTCTGCTGATATAATCTAACTTTCCTTGCCCTCCCCTCAAAATTTTCCCAATTTAATCTAGAAGAGATTCTTGAAAAGTTAAACATTCACTGTAAGGAAAGATACACTATCTATGGAATAATATATTTTTTATCAAAATGTTGGCTATAAAAATGTGTTAAGAGAAGAACCATTTAGATACACAAATTACAAGTATGTAGCCCTTTACAATTACAAAAGCATTCAGTGAAAGTAAGGTCTGCTTAGATGCAAAGGTTGCAAAAGAGATTTAATGCCACCAGAAGTTTAGGCATGCCTCCCTCACAAACAGAAACCCTGAGCAACAAATACGGGCTGTGCTCTCATTAAAAAGAAAGACCCATAATTAAAATGAAACACGGTAAGTGCCATGATGGAAAGAAAGGGAATAAAAGCTCCTGGGTGCACCTTCCCTTGGTTTGGGCAGGAGTAGGCGGATAGGATAATGGGCCACAGAAGGCAGGCGTCAGGACATCTCCAGAGGTGGAGACCTCCAAGTTCTGACCAGGGGGAGAGGACTTAGGGAGAGGCAAGGGGAGAGTTGAGGAGCATGTTCAAAAGGCCAGCGATGTAAGCGCAAGATGAATCTGGAGACCAAACAAGTTCAGGGGAGCCGGCAGCACTGGGGGTGCAGGGGAGAAGCGCTGCGATGTCAGTAAAGGGGTGGCAGGAAGATCCACCCACAACAGAAACAGCAGCATCAAAACTAATACTATGGTGTGTTTCCTCCGTGTTACTCTGTGAAGGAGTAACAAGAACCCCCTCCCCACCCCACCCTACCCCGACTGTTTATGCCAAGGCTTCCTTTTCCTCCCAGGAAGACAGGGATTGAGTGGCCTGTTCTCCCTAAGAGGAAAGGAAGCCCACTCTCAGCTCACAAGCTGCAAACTGTGTCAACAGCCTTATGCTCTAGAGAGTGGGGAAAGGGAATGATTTCAAAGGCATATCTCATCAGCTGAACAGATTTCACAGAACCTCATTTTGTAACGTGACATGACAGAGTGCATGGGGTCTCCTGGGCATTGCTGGTGGGAGTGTAACTTGGTCCAGCATCTACTGAGGTCAGTCTGGAAACATCCATCAAAGTTATACATGTATATACTCTCGTACAAACCCACAAATGTACAATTCATTTTTATGTTTCTATCCAAGAGATACTCAATGCCAAATGGCTGAAGGACAAAGGTTATTCACTAGGCTGTTGTTTGCAAGAACAAAACACAGTAAACAATCGACATGCTCATCAGCAGAAAACGTCCCATCTGTACAAAGGAAAATTAATAAACTGTTTCAAAAATAGACCCTTTTTATGTTTCCATATAAAAAGATCACCCAGCCATTCTCAGCAGAAAAATCAAAGCCCAGAAGATGATAGGTAGTATTTAAGTAAAAATGTGAAAAGAGAATATAGTTTCATATTTGCTCATGAAAGAATGGTATCCTTTGAAAGGATCCACAGAAACTTGGTAACAGTGGTTGCATAAGGGGAGGTGAGCTGGGGGCTGGAGGCAGTATTGTGTAATATCCATGTATAATGTTTGATTTGGGAGCTATGAATATATTACCTTTGCAAAAATCAAGTAACTAACATATTCTAAAATTTTTTTAATTTAAAAAAAGAAATCACAATGCAATCCCTATCAAACTACCAATGGCATTTTTCACAGAACTAGAACAAAACATTTCACAATTTGTATGGAAACACAAAAGACCCCAAAGACCCAAAGCAATCTTGAGAAAGAAAAATGGAGCTGGAGGAATCAGGCTCCGTGACTTCAGACTATACTACAAAGCTACAGTAATCAAGACAGTATGGTACTGGCACAAAACAGAAATATAGATCAGTGGAACAGGATAGAAAGCCCAGAGATAAATCCATGCACATATGGTCACCTTATTTTTGATAAAGGAGGCAAGAATATACAATGGAAAAAAGACAGCCTCTTCAATAAGTGGTGCTGGGAAAACTGGACAGCTACATGTAAAAGAATGAAATTAGAACACTCCCTAACACCATACACAAAAATAAACTCAAAATGGATTAAACACCTAAATGTAAGGCCAGACACTCTAAAACTCTTAGAGGAAAACATAGGCAGAACACTCTATGACATAAATCACATCAAGATCCTTTTTGACCCACCTCCTAGAGAAATGGAAATAAAAACAAAAATAAACAAATGGGACCTAATGAAATTTAAAAGCTTTTGCACAGCAAAGGAAACTATAAACAAGATGAAAAGACAACCCTCAGAATGGGAGAAAATATTTGCAAATGAAGCAACAGACAAAGGATTAATCTCTAAAATTTACAAGCAGCTCATGCAGCTCAATATCAAAAAAACAAACAACCCAATCCAAAAATAGGCAGAAGGCCTAAACAGACATTTCTCCAAAGAAGATATACAGATTGCCAACAGACACATGAAAGGACGCTCAACATCATTAATCATTAGAGAAATGCAAATCAAAACTACAATGAGATATCACCTCACACCAGTCAGAATGGCCATCATCAAAAAATCTACAAACAATAAATGCTGGAGAGGGTGTGGAGAAAAGGGAACCCTCTTGCACTGTTGGTGGGAATGTAAATTGATCCAGCCACTATGGAGAACAGTATGGAGGTTCCTTAAAAAACTACAGATAGAACTATCATACGACCCAGCAATCCCACTACTGGGCATATACCCTGAGAAAACCATAATTCAAAAAGAAACATGTACCACAATGTTCATTGCAGCACTATTTACATTTACCAGGACATGGAAGCAACCTAAGTGTCCATCGACAGATGAATGGATAAAGAAGATGTGGCACATATATACAATGGAATATTACACAGCCATAAAAAGAAACGAAACTGAGTTATTTGTAGTGAGGTGGATGGACCTAGAGTCTGTCATACAGAGTGAAGTAAGTCAGAAAGAGAAAAACAAATACCGTATGCTAACACATATATTTGGAATCTAAAAAAAAAAAAAAAAAATGGTTCTGAAGAACCTAGGGGCAGGACAGCAATAAAGACGCAGACGTAGAGAATGGACTTGAGGACATGGGGAGGGGGAAGGGTAAGCTGGGACGAAGTGAGAGAGTGGCATGGACATATATACACTGCCAAATGTAAAATAGATAGCTAGTGGGAAGCAGCCACATAGCACAGGGAGATCAGCTCGGTGCTTTGTGACCACCTAGAGGGGTGGGATAGGGAGGGTGGGAGGGAGACACAAAAGGGAGGAGAGATGGGAATATATGTATATGTGTAGCTGATTCACTTTATTATAAAGTAGAAACTATCACACCATTGTAAAGCAATTATACTCCAATAAAGATGTTTAAAAATTAATTAATTAATTAAAAAAGAAATCATGCTATCAAATTAATCCCCATATAGTCCAACGAGTATACTATCTTCCAAGGTAGCAGGGAAGACCCCATAATTCTAATCACTCATCTCATTAGATGTTCAATGAGCCCAGAGGATGATAAGGAATAAATAGGGACACCTAATAAGCGTTAATTTTAAAAAAAATTCTCTACAACCTATGTGAGGTTATCTTCCTGTAAGAATCAATTCCTTTCACTAAAAAACTTTTTGTGCAATTCCATAAGACACAAAGGATATCACTCCTCTCTTTGAAAATAATTTCTAAAACTCAATTTTATATGAAATATCCATGTATCAAAAGAGAAACTTTACTCAGAGAATTGAAGAAAACCATATCAAAAAGCTATCTACTAGATCTAAAATGCTAATGCTAGATCAGAATTTATAATATCCATATTTTATATACTGAACATGTAAATACCAAACTCCACTGTTCCTAGAATAAGAAAATTAGTCTCTTAAAGAAAACATTTTCCCCAGGCTGGGGTCCCAGAGTAATAGTATAATTCATATTCATTCTAATGACAATAAAAGCCTCAGCACTCTCTGCAAAAAAAATTTTAAACAGTAAGAAAACAGCTCTGAAACAAATAAAATATATATTCAGGAGAGAATATATTACTTTCAACTCACTTGCTTATAAAATATTAAATATAATCAAATGGTTTGTTCAAATATTGTTTTTCCAATTAAATGGAAAATTAATCTGTCACTTTAGTTATAAACAGAGTAATTTAATATTTTCTGATAATCAAATATTTTAAATATTCAAGTAATTAAAATTTTTAGAGCTAATAGAATCGATGACTATGTTGGACCTTGAGCAACATTTTAGGCGGCCTTTTTTTCCTCATGTCCCACTAATGCCTCACTTAAGTAAGTCCCAGCAGCTCTTACCCTCTAAGACCATGACCTTCTAGACAAAGCCTTAAAAGCCTCAGGGGGCTTTCCGAGGGCAACTGTGACCAACTGTGATACAGCAAAAGTTATAAGGATGCAGAGACACTGTTAGTAACAGGCTGATGGTGCTCACCTTTTAACACCTGAATCCATGTTCAGTTACAAGATGTTCTCAGGGGAAGATGAGAAGTGACTGAATAAGTGGATGAAGACTGCGCTCCCCATCAGATCAAGGTTTTTGAAGTAAAACTTGCACCACTTGCAACACAAGCCAGGATGCAGCCAAACATCGATGACTCAGAAGTATGACCGTGTTTCTAAGGTTTACTTATTTACATGACTTAATATTTAACAGGTTTTCTTTGCTTTACCTATAATCTGCCATTTTTAGCTCGTAACTAATAAAAATCACAATATCACATCATATGGCATAAAAATGGCCAATCTAGTCCACCCAACAAAGAATCCACCTGTAATACATGGTATCAGAAAAAATAAAAAATATTATGGGCTTTTTCCTTTCAATTTATCACAACACTCATTCACTCAAAAACACATGGGGGATGACTCGGAGCTACAAACAAACAGTAACCAAGACAACGCCTGTGCCATTTTAGCTCATGGAAACAGACATAAACAAAGATAAATTCAAATTCATAAATGTTATAAACAGAAGGCTGATGAAAGAAGAGACAATAATGTAAGGGCAGCAGGAATGTCCCCCTCCTGCAAGCGGGAGGATTAGGGAGGGTCCCCTGGGGGGGGGCGGGGGGGCAGGATGCGTGGGGTTGGATACATGAAAGATAAGAAGGAACCAAATCTGTGAACTGGGAGGGACAGTAAGCCAGGCAGGCAAAAGGGAGACAAGGGCGTGTGGGGCAGGGGGAGTGTTAATGGAGCGTGTATCTGCTGAGCGGAAAGATCTAGTGCAGAGACACACACACACACACACATTCAGGACTGTGTTGGGAGGAATTAAATACGAAGGCAAAGTCCTAAGACTGAGAAGGGATGGCAGACAGAACAGAGGTGAAGACGGCTGGCCTTAGGGAAGCTTCCTCCAGGTATGAGGACAGGGGGCATGAGCCCAGGAAGGTCTGTAAATGTAGTGATGGGAAAAGGAGGATACGAGAATGACTTCAGAGAAATGAGCGATTACCGCAGGCAGGAAGAGACACTGCACTCCTCAAAGGGTTTAACTTCGTTCTGATTAATATCCACATTGCCATTTTATCGTACAGCTTGGGAATTATGGTATTTATTTTAAAAAAAGAGAGAGAGAGAGAGAAAACATTGCTCCATCTTCTAATCTTATGAAGTTTGATTTACTAAAAATAAAAATATTTCAAGTAATATGTTCTTCTTGCAAAGGAGTATGTATTTCTACAAATACATAAAGTGAAACCTAAAAGCCCAAACAAATCCCCCTGCCTTGCAATACCATCAGGTGTATGTTGTGGAAACTACATGTTTATTTTACAGTATTTTCTTCTTTAAAAAGAAAGCTGATCAACAACCTCCTTTCAGCCATAAGAGTAGAGAAAAGAAAGAGAGAAAGGAAGGAAGGGAGGGAGGGAGGGAGGAAGGGAGGGAGGAAGAACTGAAGGAAAAAAAAGTCTCATAGATACACAGACCCAATGAAAATACTACAGGGCACATATACCCAGGCCTCAGTGGGGTAAAAAAGAACATAAAACCATTGGGCAAAATGTTTTAGTGCTTAAAAACGGTCATTTTTTCAGGACCATTCCAGAATCCTGTTGAAGGTAGCTGGAAAAAGCCTGTTTAAGACTGATTTTGAAAAAGTATACCTACCTAGATCATAACATTCCAAAATTTTAAATGGCTTAGAGGGATTCAATTGCTACAGGCAGGCTGCAGGAAACGGGTAGTGAAAACAACATACTGTAAGCCAAAGATGTTAATGCAATTTCTTAACCAGGATTTTTAAAGGATAGCAGTTCCCCCGCTCACTGGGCGTAGAAATAAAGAACAAATTTTCAAAGGCAAATGACATACAGATGGGTGGGGATAAAGAGAGAGGAGAAAGCCTGTATTCTTTTCATGGTCATATTTAATCACACAGCTCACAACAAAATCTTGAAGACTGCCTGCAATGAATTTATGAAAAGGCACCTGAGGGTCATAGCTAAAAAAGAAAATGTGCCTTTATCCACAGTGCAAGCTCTAAAACATCTAGCTCTAGCAGCTGTATTCACAGGCAAGAAAATCATCAGCTACTAACAGACTCCCAGTGAAGGTTAATCCACATACCACCAAAGATTTTTCACTCGGTAGAATTTCTGAAGCACTTCCCTGCTGCTTGCAGGCTTTGAGCTCCATAGGCCAAAGAAGCAATAAAAATGGCCAGTCATAAAGGAACAGGAGAATTGACTAGGACCCCTTAAACTGCACCCCTCACTCTAAAAGCCCATGGGCAGCCCTGTGTCTCCCGAGCTCCATTCACTTCACAAAGGTACCCAGAAGCTTAGAAAGTGGCCAAGCAGAAACCCTAGTAAGACACTTAGCCTTCTTAAATGGCATCCTTAGATCTAATCGTATCAAAGCCACGCGTGCTTGCCAAAACCAAAAGGGAATATAAAAAATGGACACAGACACAGAGATGGACACTAACGTCATTTTTATGTCAGATTATGTTCTTCAGAAAAGAACCAGAGATGATTTAAAATGATTAACTTTTATTTTAATTCTGGTAAGATGCCATGGAAGCAAGAATCCAATTCTGGAAGGATGATGAGGGCATTAGAAATACACCAGGGATGAAAATGAACCAGCCCAGCACCCCAAATGCTACTCCCAATATGCCAGGAGAAAAACAGTGACTGTTGTGACACTAGGGAGAGTTATCGAGGCTATTCTTACCCAAAATAAAGATAGCAAAGCAGCACCTAACAAGTGCCCACGATGCACCAAAAACTGGATCTGCATTTTGGTATGTGTTACTCACTCAATCTTCACGCATGAAGCCGATAGCAGGTATTATTTCCCCCATTTTGTCTATAGTGAAAATGAAGGTTGCAGATTTTATACAACCAAGAAAAGGCCACACCGGTGAGTTATGTGCCACTGAATTTACATAAGGGTAAAATGCTGCTTGTCGCTCTCACGAGAAAACACCATCCAAAGTGGCCCCGCACGTGGCTGGCAAGGCTCCTTGGGAAACTCGTGTTTCCTTCTCGGAAGAATGTCCGCCGGCCCCCTGCGCTCCAGTCCTGTTCTTACATTTGATGCTATAAGTCCGCTGTTCTTTGATAATACAAGTAGAAAATGTGCAGGGCTTCTGAAAAATAATATGTGTCACATACGCAGATGACACTATCAGTTTTAAACCTCAACTAATGTTAAGACATGTATTATAATGGCAGGCATCCCATTATCAAAGCACAACAAGATAATCTGCTCTTGGCATATCCAGGAGACATGACACCTCTCTTCAAAGGTTGTTTTGGTTTTATTTTTGGTGTTATTGTGAACATGACATGTTTCTGCTATGAAGAAACTCTCTGGCATTTTATAATGAAAACTAAACTTAATTTTTAAAACGATCTATGTTTTTAGTTTCTACATTTGCCGCTGTTAGAGGTGAACGCAATTCTATTTGCTTTGGCCCAAGTTCTGCGAAACTTTGCCAACTAGGAAATAATATTAATAAATCCCCTGCCTTTTAATAGAAAACTGGAGAACTTCAGAATTGGGAGGCAGGGGCCTTTGATTATTTTTAACCAGATTATCAAGTCTTTTGGTTACTCAGTGTCTATGTGCTAAAGAATAAACAAACAAACCACATTCCAGTTACTATTTAGCAGGACCAGACCCTAACCTCCTGTCCCATTAGTGTGGCGGAGACCACGAAGCCCGGCCAGTTCCCATGTCAGAACTTCCATAGCTCTTCCTTGTTCTAAGGGCTTGACCCTGCAGTCATTTCACTGACTGGTTTGCAGCTGTTGGAATCAGATTTCTGAAGAAGCCACCTCCTCATTTTGTCATTAAGAAAGTATGATCAGTTCATATTCTGGAAAACGAGTTATTTATGTCATCTGGATGGTTCTAAGTGTCAATGAGATGAGATTTTTTTTTCCCCCATTTAGAAAAGGTTTTTTTTTTTTTAAATAAATTTATTTATTTATTTATATCTATTTTTGGCTGTGTTGGGTCTTCGTTTCTGTGCGAGGGCTTTCTCTAGTTGCGGCGAGCAGGGGCCACTCTTCATCGCGGTGCGCGGGCCTCTCACTGTCGTGACCTCTCTTGTTGTGGAGCACAGGCTCCAGACGCGCAGGCTCAGTAGTTGTGGCTCACGGGCTTAGTCGCTCCACGGCATGTGGGATCTTCCCAGGCCAGGGCTCGAACCCGTGTCCCCTGCATTGGCAGGCAGATTCTTAACCACTGAGCCACCAGGGAAGCCCTAGAAAAGGCTTTTAAGCACTTGGGGAAGGATGAGATCTTCCCTGTGCAGGTGGATGGAGGAAAAACCAACCTCGGAGAGAGGTGTGGGCGCACAGCACGACCCCTGACCCCGTCACTCATCACGCCAGGGTGAAATGGGCAAAACCTAGGAACACGAGGACTTACTGACTGACTTACTCATTTTTTTAAACTATCCCCATACAAAATCTGGAAAAGCTTAAAAACGTTGCTTCACTATGCTGTTTACTCACATCCAAAACAGGCTCTAATTTCTAAAATTTACTTCTGCTCTAGCTCCTCAAAACTTTGGCTTTAATCAAATTACAATGAAATGTAAAAATGAAACACTTTCATAGTAACTTACCTTTTCCATGATTTGTGACTATACTCACTGTGTAGCACGTGAATAGCAATCATAATGTATAAATATTTTCAAAAGTTTAAAAAGTATCAGGATAAGCAGACAATGTTGGACTCTTCTGAGAACAGGACCAATGATAAGCATTCATTCCCTGGCATTATTTTATTACATAGGTTTTCTATTTAACCATCCGCTACTTTCTAATTATAATCTCTAGGAGTCAACAAATACAGGCTGATGTAAAAACAGACCTATCCCTGGATTAGCCACATTCATTTCAGATGGAATAAGTGATCAAAATTCAGAAATGTTCTGTCTGCATGAAAAAGCCTGGAGCAAAAGCGTCGTGGCTGGAGACAGTGACAAAAGTGCACAAAATAAGAAGGAAAAAGGCAGTTTAGTGCTTCTAAAACTCACAGCCTCACAGGCTCCAAAGAGGACGGGACGGCCCATTCAATGTCAAACCTAAACCTCGTGATCACCACACATTTAAGGTCTTTCTCTGAGTCTGCCTCCCTCGGTATAATCTGCCAATTAGATGTGGTTTTTGCTTGATGGAAAGAACCTTAAAGCATGGACTTTTCTCTAAAGGTCAGGGCAGTCGTCCCCTGTAACAGAGAGTAAGTGGTGGCTGGAATGTGCCTTCCACCTCCTAGTGTTTTCTGTTAATTGGCTTCAGGCCTGTTCACCCAGACAAGGTAGTGAAAATGGCAGGCTCCCAATTAGCTTAAATTTCCCTTAAGGTCCCTCTACATTCTGGTCCCAAATTCTCCCAATCATGTATTGTAAAGTTCCTGCCTCCTCTTCTGTGGAATTTATTAGTTGCAATAAACTGTGGGGATAGAAGAACAAAGGCAGCTTATGATCTATTATCTGCCAATATTAAATTATAGTCCATGCAGAGTCAAGGAAATGGTAATCGTTAAAAGGAATTCAGATTTCTTAAAGCATTGTCACACATCAAAACTGGGGAGGCTTCCCTGGTGACGCAGTGGTTAGGAATCCACCTGCCAATGCAGGGGACAAGGGTTCGAGCCCTGGTCCGGGAAGATCCCACATGCCGTGGAGCAACTAAGCCCGTGCGCCACAACTACTGAGCCCGTGTGCCACAACTACTGAAGCCCACGTGCTTAGAGCCCGTGCTCCGCAACAGGAGAAGCCACTGCAATGAGAAGCCCACACATCGCAACTAGAGAAAGCCCACACGCAGCAATGAAGACCCAACGCAGCCAAAAATAAATAAATTAAATTAATTAATTACCAAAAAAAAAAAAACAAAACTGAGGGGGGTTTGCTGTGTTTTTTGTTTCTTGGGTCTTAGAGTCAAAATTTCGGAAGCAGGAGAACATTTTTAAGGCAACACGACAGAAACCCATTTAGTTTTCAAATCCTCTGTGCTTCCTCTGAGAGCTCCCGGGAGAAGGAAGTCACAAGATTGAGGTAAGAAAAGGATGTCTTTGAAAGACGCTCAGTCCTCTACCTTCCGAGATGACCCTGACGTAGGATGCCGCTACAGGCAAATCTGAGCAAGGTGAGTCAGTCATGATTCTGGAATCATGTAGACTTTGACTCCAAGTGCTTCCTGGGTCAGAGTTCAGAGTTCAGATACACCACCTACCTTTAGAGACAGAGGTGTGACTTACCAACACTCTAACAGAGGGAAGGAAGATTCAACGGCCCCCTTATCAATCCCAAAAGAGAAAGCACCTCAGCTTCCAGAGGTGCCTGCTAGCTCAGCACTCACACCCTCCTTTGTCCTTTTCATCCCTACTGTTTATTCCCACTGGCAAAGCTGATGTGGTCATAATTGCCTTCAAAAAACAGAGATAATGAGAAACAAGCACTCTAGTAGGAAATAGAGCAAAAACAAAACCACTGGAGGCATATACAATCTAGAACTCTCTTGACCTCTTCAGTCCAGATGGCATAACTAAAAGAAGACACCAGTTCCACCCCGGTGATCCCAAAGCATAAAGGCAAGGGCTGATTTTTTTTTTAACCATATGAAATATTCTTTTATCTACATGATGCCACTCCTTTACTATATTTTTAATGGCAAAAAAAAAAAAACACAGAAGAGACATCAGGCCATTAAAGTCAAATGACTCATGGGAACAGTTAAATGAGTAAGTCCACAATTAAATGAGAATGGCTGGACTAGATTTCCAGTGTATCCAGCATAACCTATTTGTACTCTTCTGCCCAAACAATTGTGCTTACTTTTGGCCAAAGTTTTAATATGGGTTTTGTTTTGTTTTTGCTGTTCCTGTCCAGTTAAATAGACTTCAGGCTAGTTAATTATCCTGCTGATGGTAAATCATTAAATTTAATGAATGGATCGGCATTTCTTAAACTGAAGCCAAGGAAGAAGATGATTGCAGGCTCAAGAGTCAATAAGCTAATGTCATTTACAGTGGGCTACACATACTAAGAAAGCACTTTTTTTTTTCCTTTTTTAACTTTCTTATCGTGGAACAAATACTTCAAATAACTTCAACAAAAGCCAATCAAGGCTTAGTTTTGGAAAAAAAAAAAAAAAGGTGTTTGTGTCTCAATGTATCCCTTTTGCTTAAAAAGAAACCCCCAAATTACAAAGAAAATCTATACTACTTCCCATAAAAACAGGCCTACAACCGCAATAGTAAGACAAAGTTATATTTTTAGAAGTAATTAAATGTATCATATTTTAGAAACTCCGGGCTGCCAATTTTTTTCTCCTAATCTTACAATAAAAATGGTCATCAGATTCAGCATCTTCAGCTTGAACGGAGCCCTGATTGTGTTTAGTGATGAGCAATTGTGTTTCAGGGAAGGTAAACCCCCATTTCCACCCCCAGCACCGGGAGGTCAAACGCAATTAGTCTAAACCAACACAGGTACTTTTACTGCCTTTGATTTCGAAAGGGGTAGGCAAGTCATGAGATTCTGGACAACAAAACACAAAGGGCATCTGGTGGGCGGGGAAGGGGGAGGTGGTGGTGACAGGAAAAGCTTATCTGCTTTCAAATGGGTCACAGTGAAGAGAAGGGCCCCGCCCCCTTCCTCTGCAAGGATGTGATGGTCTGGACCCAGCAGGAAAGGACTAGCCAAGCCTGCGGGGCTCCGGGAGAAACTGGGGAACCTTGACCCTCAGGAAGGCCACTGGGCCAGAAATGAACCCCTACCTTCCCTTCCCCTTGACTTCTTGTTAAAGGAGCAAGGAGTAGTTCCTTATCATGCAATCTAGATGTTCTGTATTAGCACCCAAAGTTTTTCCAACAAATATACTAAGACACACTGAATTTGTCTGGGTACCGGGCATGACTCTAAGCCCTCAGCAGGTATTCTATCACCAATGAGGCCAGCGCTATGATTACCCATCTGCTATGTCCACTATGTGAATAAACTGAGGGACAGACAAGGTGAGCAAGTGCCCAAACCCCACACGTGGTGAAGAGCCGATAGCAGCCAGTCTGACCCCAGGCCCGAGGTGAACTATCTCAATCCTAAAAAGTTACTTCAAAGTGATAATTTTCTCAAAACAATACAGATTTTAAACTAATTGGTGTTACTATTTCATTATCACTGGGTTTTCACTTGTTTTTATCACTTGTTTTTCCTAAGTAGAACTTCCACGGTTTTTAAACTATTTAAAATCATTTCCAGGGACTTCCCTGGCGGTCCACTGGTTAAGACTTCACCTTCCAATGCAGGGGGTGTGGGTTTGATCCCTGGTCAGGAAGCTGGGGTCCTACATGCCTTGCAGCCAAAAAACCGAAACATAAAACAGAAGCAATATTGTAACAAATTCAATAATGACTTTAAAAATGGTCCACATCAAAAAAAAAAATCTTAAAATTATTTCCAGCACACAAAGTTTTATGCTCCTTACTATAGGATAAAAATCATTCCATCACAGGTGGCACAAAAGGCAAACTGTCCTTTTTTATTGTTTCATAATCAAACACCCCACATACACAGAACTATTTTAGGAGGCTTATGCTGTAAAACATAGACTGAGATGAATTCAGCAAAACACTTCGGGTTTCTTTCCACTGATATCATTAATGTAAATTGAAAAACAGCTATTCCAGTATCTAGGCAACCGAACTATCAATAATTTTAGAAATTATTGAAACTGATACACAACAAAACATTCTGTCACGGAGTACTCACCTAGTTTGTGATCCATATGAACTTTTTAAAGAATATAGATGACGAAGGAACCAAATAAGTACATTTTTAATATCAAAACTATTAAAACTACAAAGAAAACACTGGTGTTCCTACTACAGAGAAACACTGTGACTAACAATTAACACTTTAAAAAAACAACACTGCAAGAATTTTTTATACATCAAAACTTACCAGATAAATTCTTAGTCTTCATACCAACAGTTTTGTTGCAAACAGTCCTCTTCCCAAGACAGGAAGCCATTATGTATACTGAGTGGTAACAATTCTGATTTCATGAATTGGAGGTGACTACCCCACAGAGTGAACTAAGCTACTCTGAAGACGTAGACACCTACAACAGGTCCTTGACATTTATGAAAGGACAAGTCCCCAGACCTGACAAGATAGTCTAAATGCTGAAACAACACTAGAGCTTATATTTTTCCCATAAAATGAAGTCAGGGATAACAGAAAATTTATTTTGCGTCTTCAGATCCTTTGACTTAATTGCCTCTCAGTCGAGAGGAGAGCCCATGGGTGGTCTTGAAAGTCTACCTATAAACCGTATTATT
The DNA here is from genome assembly GCF_965194805.1 of Balaenoptera borealis. Classification (NCBI taxonomy): domain Eukaryota; kingdom Metazoa; phylum Chordata; class Mammalia; order Artiodactyla; family Balaenopteridae; genus Balaenoptera; species Balaenoptera borealis. The sequence goes on along the minus strand of NC_138866.1, from coordinate 167,128,789 downwards.
CACACCAAATATCTGTGCCTCACAGCCTAACAAGCTCTACGGTGGTGATACTTGAGAATCTACAGCACCTGCTTATGAGAAATCTTTGATCAGGAACCACCACCGAAATATTCTACATTTATGTTACACACACTCTGATGCAGAGCCTGGTCCTTAACTACAGTTCGGCAGAATCACTTATCTCCAGTCATCACTGTGATGGAGGGAAACGTCTGGGGGATGGGCTAGGAAGGTACACCACCGACGCGTGTAGAAGGATTCGTTTATGTTACCTGTTCTTGCTTCTCCAGCCACTTGTCCACCATTGGGTGACTGGCACTCAGAGACGAGCGAGCATTGTCTCTCTGAAATTGGTTAGACCAGTTACTAGTGTCCCGTGGGAGGCTTCTGTAGTTTTCATCTTTCTATTCAAAAAGAAACAAAAAGGTGTCTTGTAAAAAACCAGATCTTGCAAATTAATGATGCACCTGGTTTTTCAAAAGTAGCAGAAAAATGATTCTACATATTTAAAATGTTTTTCCCAAGTCTATACCAAAGAGCTGACTGAGGACATTTCCTCCAGGTTAGACCTCAGAAATGCAGTCACCTGCCTGGGATAAGGGAGTCTGAGGGCTGCGGCCACACAGGCAGGCCCAGAATAGACAGAAGAACACACTCTGCCCTCCTCTCGAATCAACCTCCCCAAGCCAAGTACGTGCACCAGAAAATGGAAAATACTTCTATACCAGACTTTTATCATCACTCAATCACGGCATTTTCTCTTTTCTTCTTCCTTCCAATCTTAGAATAATATTGTGAGATATTTTCTATAATTCACCAAAAATGTTTAAAACAGGGAAGATGAATGAATTTGCTCTTTATTTAGATCCTCGTAGTTTTGTGACTTTGGGCAAGAGATTGAAGACTCTGGGTTCTTCTGTTGCCTCCTTCACAAGCTAGTCGTAAACATTAATTCAAATATCAAGTAGAGAAAAAAATTAGTCTATCCCAATACATGGTACATAATAGACATATAGTTGTTCACCCCGACATGCTTATGACGAGTGATGTCTTTACATAAAAACCGAGTCAACTGATAAATATTTATTTAATACACCCCAGAGCAACCAAAGTATCTCTTTCAAATAATAATTTATAACAGCTTGCTTTGGCTTTAGAGCTGCAAAACTTAATTTCAATGTTCTGAAAAGAAATGAGAAGGCTAGGATAAGGTAGGAAAGTCGAACATTTTAGTTCAATAACTAAATCCAAATATCTCCTACAAGAATAAATTTAAAATGTTAACCTCACTTTAACCCACTTACATCAGTGCCCCACTTTAAGTACCCAAATATTTTCCTTAAAAACTTTGCTAAGGGTAGCGTGGTTGTAAATATCATCATATACATGATTGATCCTTATCCTTTATTACTTAAACCACATGAGCAGTCAGCACACACATAGAAACAAAAAAGTGTAATGTAATAGATTTGCATTGTATAGACCTTAGCAATAGACCGGGATACTGTTTTCTGTTTCATCAGAGAATAAAACTTAAAAATGAATTGACTGTCCTGGACCTATGCCAATGCTGTGACATATGAAAAAGAAATTTTTTTAACCTATAAAGATTTACCAGTATAGTTTTGGCATGAAACTTTGTAATTTTTTAAAAATCAAACTACAGAAAATAAACTTTAAAAGCTCGATAGGAGAATTAACCATTAGCAGCAAGTACTTTTTACTAGTAAAACTCTGTACCTTTTTGGTCACTATGGTTCAAGAAAGCTGTGATAGGGGCTTCTCTGGTGGCACAGTGGTTAAGAATCCATCTGCCAATGCAGGGGACACAGGTTCGAGCCCTGGTCCGGGAAGATCCCACACGTTGTGAAGCAACTAAGCCTGTGTGCCACAACTACTGAGCCTGTGCTCTAGAGCCTGTGAGCCACAACTACTGAGCCTGCGTGCCACAACTACTGAGGCCCGTGCACCTAGAGCCCATGCTCTGCAACAAGAGAAGCCACTGCAATGAGAAGCCCATGCACCGCAACGAAGAGTAGCCCCTGCTCGCCGCAACTAGAGAAAGCCTGCGTGCAGAAACGAAGACCCAACACAGCCAAAAATAAATAAAATAAATAAAGTTATTAAAAAAAAAAAAAGAAAGCAAGCTGTGATGGGGCATAACCACAAGTAAAAGGAAGATGCTGGTAAGATTAGGCTGCTGTTCCACACCCGGGGATGAGGTACTGACCTTGCTTAGAGGAATGTGGAAATGGTAAAATAAGCAGAGGACATAGACAAAGTCGAAAGAAAAGAATGAAGCAAATGAAGAAACTAAAGTTCACTGTATCTCAAAATACTAAGAGCCCTTCCTTAAAACCTGAGCATAGTAACTTCAGAACAAAGCGAAACTATCTGTTTCACGTGGTTGTCCCTAAACTTACTGACCAGAAATTCAAATAAATCATAAGGGGCAGATAAACTTATTAATGACAGGACCTTAAACGTCCACGAAGAGAGAAAGGATTGGAAGTGTGGAGAAACACAAGCACAATTTCTACGTCAAGGATCGTGCAGGGTCCTACCATTGGCTAGGGACCTAGTTTTTCTATTCTTTCCCCACCATTAGAGGTGATTATTATACCAACTCTTTACTTTGAAAATGAATAATCAAACAGAAAGCATTAAAAATCGATCCTGCCTTTTTAGTAGGAAGTGTATTTCAGAGAAACCAATAGTGCCAGCCAATGGGGAAAGCTTGTCTTTTCAGGAAAATGCTGAGTATGGAAGTAGAACAATTAATAGTATTAGAAAAATCACCGTTTTCAACTCCTAATGAAATCATTCATTCAGGCAAAGATAATCAGTGGATGCTAAAACCATTAGGTGAAAAGTTGATAATGAACCGGATGTATGCATAGTGACAAAATACCACTTGCAAAGGGAAAAATATATCTTTAAAGTAAAGAGACCACATACCACAAAACTCTCTTTTCCTGATGTCTAGAATCCAAAAAGCTGCTGGTACTTCCTTTGGATTCCTTTTGAATCTCCATCATTATTCGTCTTCCCTTAAATGGCCCCTGCGGGCTCTTACTATGGACCACTCACTACCGTCCCCCTGAACAAGCTCAAAAATGTACAATTGCAAACCCTCCTCCCTGACAACTTCTACGCACAGGTCACCAACACTAAACTGCTTCTCTGAATTCATGATCTAAATTTCCAACAGGATGTCCCAAAGGTATGTACCTAATCTCCACAGTCTCGTTAATCCAAAGCTCATGGCCAAGATCTTACCCTTTGGCCATCACCCTCGTTCAGGATCAACGTGCCTCTCTTCTGAACCACTACAGCAGCCTTCTAGTTGGAGGCTGGCTCAAACCTTATCCTCTCCAACAACTTTCCACAGAGGATTCTCCTAAAATGCCCGTTAGGTCACGTCACACCTGGAACAAGCATGAGGCAGACCTGGGGACCCGTGGTGTCACAGCCTCCTCACCTCCGACAGGATTTTCCTCAGCCCAGACTCCCAGCAACATTTCTTCTGTGAAAATACTCACCGCTCTTCAAGGCCCAATTCCCAAGCTGCCTTCTCTAAGAAGCATTTCCTGACTCTCAACAGAACTAATAACGTCGTGCTTTCTGAACTACTAAATTCCGATTTTCCTCCTAATTATAGTTCTAACTTATAATTTAGTTAATTTTTAAGATTGCTGTTTCCATCATCACAGTGACACCTAGGCAGAAGATCACCAGTCACCTTTAAACTCTAGCACTTAGCTCAGTGGCCTGCACCTACGTGGACAGCTTTTTCTGGAATACTTACTATGCTTCCTACTTTCACAAGGTTTCAAAATCCCAGAATTTTAAAGGAACATTTCTAACCGTTGTTTAAAAAATCAAATCAATAAGGAAATGCTTTAATCAGGTATCACGACAAACTTCAGTGGAAATGCACTTTCACTGAAATACAATGACTGTACTTTTAAATTTATACTGAAAGATGTATACCATTGTTAGATGCCTATTTCAATCTAATGTCACACCTACAGTATACAGTGTCTGCGGAAAAATTTGATTATTTCCAGTTGCATCTAAAAAGTAGTGTGGTATTTCTCTATGTCAATTATGACATGTAATTCATGCAGCAGGCCACCACAAAGTAATCATATTAAGGCAGATAGGGCTAAAAAAAAAAATCAAAAGATCTGTCCTTCTGAACTCCATCTGAAAAATTCTACAATTTTATATTCGTAGAATCAACGTTGAGCATTTAATTGGTAAGAAAAATAAAACATACCCCCATAACAAAAAAAATTCTAATTCAATGTTGATATGGTAAAGTCAATAATAAATGCATATATTAATTGATTTATGATGTATGAAAAGTTCAGTTACAGTCACCTCAGTCATCACCAGGTAAGTGAAGAATTTCTAAAATATATTATTAATCATTATGCAACATATCTGTTATTTTTGTCGACAGCATCATGCAGGTGCTACTCGGATTTCAGCAATGTTCGTCCTCAAAATCCTGTCTGAAGTTTGGATCAAGTGCACACACAGAGTATATATAGTCCTATAAAGCTGTGATTAGTATCTGTGATGTGAGCACATCCACAAACCTAATAACATACAATGTATTTTCTACAATATATGCATGGATAATCACTGTTTTCAACTGCAATGGATACAATGCACTCTAGTTTCAATTTGAAAATACTTTTTCCAGTGTAAATGATTTTAAAATTACGGTACTTTTTTTTTTTGCTTATTTCTTTTAAATTTTATTTATTTATTTATTTATGGCTGTGTTGGGTCTTCGTTTCTGTGCGAGGGCTTTCTCTAGTTGCGGCAAGTGGGGGCCACTCTTCATCGCAGTGCGCAGGCCTCTCACTATCGCAGCCTCTCTTGTTGCGGAGCACAGGCTCCAGACGCGCAGGCTCAGTAGCTGTGGCTCACGGGCCCAGTTGCTCCGCGGCATGTGGGATCTTCCCAGACCAGGGCTCGAACCCGTGTCCCCTGCATTGGCAGGCAGATTCTTAACCACTGCGCCACCAGGGAGGCCCCAAAATTACGGTACTTTTAACTATGTCTATGCAAGACTACATTTTTCATGGACCAAACTATAGTCAACTACAAAAAAAGTCAAAATGTTTGTTAAATGTATTTGCAAAACTATTTCATAACTTGAAGAAAAACATAAACCAATAAATATTTTCATCATTGATATTTTCACAAGTTAGAGTTGCATTTATAATAAATTGGAGAATGGGATTTTAAATCTATTTTGTTCTATGATCAAATTAATGTCTCCATTCTGTATACTGGCAAACTTTAAAAAGAAAGAAAGAAATCTTTTTCTTTAGACTTATAAAAATCCAGTAGTAGGACCAATATAGAAAACCCTAAAAATTACTGAATTTGCTAACAATAAAAAATCATTAAAGCCACTATTTTACATCTAAAAGATTATATAAGAAAAATATCATAATGAATTACTCTCCTTTTTTTAAAATTATAACTTTAATCCTCTACTTAAGAGACTGGCCCAAACATCCACTCAAGCTTTTTGGGAAAGGTGGAAAACTTTCCCTCTTGCCAGAAAAAAAACAGATGTTCCTGCTGTGAGCAGGCATTTTCCTTATCATCTAAATGTACTGCCATATCATCAGGTGTCAAAAAGCCACCCAGGCTGAGAAATGCATATTAATTTGCTGCTCCCGGGTAGCAATAGCCTGGTTACGGAGTAAATCTCTTCCAGGGTAGGGAAAGTGACTGTCCTTTCTGCCCCCTCCCTGAGCCAATAAAAAGAAATAGCACAGAACCACTCAATGCCTTGGGATAGAGGCTTATTCCTGGCATACTAAGCTGCAGCTCCAAGGCTTTATCTCTCAGAAACAGCTATTTAGCTGATGGTCAGATTTCCCGGCAAACCTACATCCCTACTGCAGAAATACAGGAATATTTCGTAAACATCATAGAAGTAATGGATATTTTTGTGTTAGCAGAGGAAACCCAACTACATTTCCACTTTATCTCAATGCAAAAATTCCAAACATCTTTTAAAAAATCACTAGGAATTGTGCCATATTTTGAAACACCAAATACCCAATGCATATAGATTTCATTTTTGCACCCTCTATGCATCCTACGGTTTCGAATATTCCTATGTGGTTTTAAGGTTTTAAATTTACAATATTTTTCAACTCTGCAATTGTGGTCAAAGACAATTCAATCTTCCGCTTTATCATTTCCACAAGAAAAGACAGACAAAAAACAAAGGAAACTATTTTCAGGATGTCTAACCTGAAATTATGAGGCTGAAGTGAAATGAGTAATTATGGCTTAGGACAATTTTTTTTTTTTTAATTGCAGGAAGCTTGCTAAAATCTTCAGTAGTCATATTGTCAATTCAGCGTGGCAGCCCCATTCCTGCTCCTGGGCCAGAGTTTGTCTTTTGTGCCTCCTGACAGCTATACCAGAGTATGACCTTGGAAGCAATGCCAAGGCTAAAGCTTAAAGATAACAACCATAAAATGGTCTGTAAATAGGATTGTTGTCAATGTACTTTTCTGACCTTCAAACCACCCTCTAGATATAAATAAAAATTGGGCGGGGCGGGGGGGAGATAAATAAATAAATTGACACACACACACACACACACACACACACACACACACACAAACACAGGTTCAACAGCCAACTTGTAAATGAAGTCAGAAAGTTTGGCAGTCCCTATCAGTTTAAACCAATTGCATACCTATTAAGGCATTTCTCAAAGTAAGGAAACACAGGATTTTATTCCAAACACAGTAATTATCATCACTTATCTTAGGCACATGGCTATTTTCAAGTGTAATGAACTAAAAAGCATTATTCGAAATACATGGTGACCAATATCCTGCATGCAATGCCTAACGCTGTTGATCAGAGGTCAAACAATCGTTTCCATATTAGCGGTAATTCCTGTCCCTAAATGAGCATGAGTACTGGTACCTGTATGTATACATCTTACTTTCGTTTTTGATAATTCCCTTCTTCCACATTCTTAATCATTATTAGTGAGAGGGGTGGGGGAGATAAAGAAAAGAATGTGTGTGTAAAATCTGTTCCTACAAACATACAGACACCAAGGGGGGAAAGTGGCAGGGCGGTGGCGGTGTGGGATGAATTGGGAGACTGGGATTGACATATATACACTAACGTGTATAAAATAGATAACTAATAAGAACCTGCTGTATAAAAAACAAAATAAAATTCAAAAGATAAAATAAAATAAAATAAAATTTGTTCCTACTTCTGAGCAGAACTATGACAGGACAAAGAGGATTCGAACATTCACAGATTTTTTGTCAAAACAAAATTCTGTCTAATAGTAGACTATATATCTATCATTTATTTATCTATAAATATCTATAAATGATAGATAAATAGTCTACTAAAATGTGGTGGAATTTGCAACAAGAGACACTGGTTACACTGACATTGTAAGTTGTTTAAAATTAAAAAACAAAAGGGTCAAAGTCCAAAGATTTTGAATGCCAAAACATTTACCACAGCACCTCTTTAGTTCAAATTTCATAAGTAATAAATATTTATTTTTAACTATTTTAATTTTCTTTTTCAACCGCGTTTATGTTTTGAACAGAAATTAGTAAAAAAAAAAAAAAGTTGAAAAATATTAATTTAGCCAAGCAAATATTTTTATTAATGTATGAAGTAAAATCTCCTAGCAAGCACATCAAATTTTATTAGTTTTTTTTTTTCCTTTGAAATGTTAAAGGTACCGTACACAGTTCTCAAAACTCATTCTGGCCTTAAAAATTCTGAACTATAACTCATGTCTTTGCCAGCATGTATCATAAATACATGCTCAATAGCTTCTAGATCATAAAATTACATTTAGATCAGTGGGACACTCAAAAATGTTAAATACACCACAAAAAAAAAAAATCATGTTGGAACTCTCCAATATGGAAGAACACATTTGAGAACTAAAATTAATTTTGCAAATAAGTTTCCTGTTGCACAGCAAATGCTTCAGGTTGATATGTTCACAAAACCAGAAGCTTGACATTATAGGTTTATCTCACAACTTACAACTGACCTTGTTAACAGTCTTGATAACAGGTAAGAGAAATAACCCCTGGAACAGATACACATCAGGCTATAACATAAAGGATCTGGCATAAAAGGGGTTGGTCAAATCTCACATGGAGGTACACCAACTTATGAAGGCCATGGTGTTTCCAGAGGTGACCATCAGAGCACGAAGGTCTCTGAAGCTCCCAGACATGCTTGTGGAGCAGACCAGGAAATCCAAGAAGAAAAAGATCAGCAAAACTGAGCCTCATTCAGGCTCCTTATTGGAACCAATTTCCCCAGTTGTTCCTAACCCACCTCAACAGTTCAGAATGCCATGAAAAACTTTAGATACAGAATTTTAAAAGCTGGAAGGAGAAAGCTAGAGAACATCCAGCTGAACCTCTCACTGTCTAAAAAAAGAAACAGGGACTCAGAGAAGTTATGACAAATGCTCTATGGAGATTAGGATGACTAACCAGATCCCACAGTTATACCTCCCCACTTCAATGCCCAATTTCTGAGTGATGACATTTCCAAGTTTTCATTCTCCATCTAAGCAGGAAGCACAGTTTACCTGAGTATAACTGGGTATAACTTCTGATATCCAGCCATTCCTATATAATGACCCCCTCCCATGGGAAAGTATCTCCCAAGTTCTTGCTTGTCAAGTAGGGCAAAGCCATTATACAATCTTGAATCACAACTTCTATTTATGTTAGAGATGGTTGGTTCATTGATAAATACTACATAGTCTTAGGAATAATCAAGCATAAAATGTTTGTTTTAAAATTGTTTTAGGGACTTCCCTGGTGGCGCAGTGGTTAAGAATCCTCCTGCCAACGCAGGGGACACGGGTTCAAGACCTGATCCGGGAAGATCCCACATGCCGCGGAGCAACTAAGCCCCTGCACCACAACTACTAAGCCTGCACTCTAGAGCCTGCGAGCAACAACTACTGAGCCTGCATGCTGCAACTACTGAAGCCCGCGTGCCTAGAGCCCGTGCTCCGCAACAAGAGAAGCCACCGCAATGAGAAGCCCGAGCACTGCAAGGAATAGTAGCCCCCGCTCGCCGCAACTAGAGAAAGCCCGCGCGCAGCAATGAAGACCCAGTGCAGCCAAATATAAAAAATAAATAAATAAATAAATTTATAAAATTGTTTCAAATACAATGATCTCTTGTCTGATATAACTGGGATTATCTCCTTTATCCTATGAAAACATGCACAAGTGGTGAGGAGAAGGTAGATGGGGAGGAAAGTGTAATCTTTTTTCAAGTTACAAAGATGTTATCTTCATCTGTATTCTGAGGAACTAAGGAAAAGAACTAAAAGGGAAGCAGCAGAAACAGCAGCTCCCATTTTATTTCTTTCACAGAGTTTCACAGAAACCAACACGGTCACTGAGTTGTTCTACAGCCACCTGCACCCCACAGTCAGCAAGGTCGGGACCACCGCTTCTGACCTTACTCCTTCCACCAAGGGCAAGTGTAGGAGCAAAAAACAGGATACAAAGGCTGCGAGTCAGATCCCACTGAGGAGCCTGGCTCGTTTTCCACAACAACAATAAAGAATGTGAGCAGCACTCGCTTGACTCTGCAAAACAAATTTGAATCTGAAACAATTTTCAAACATTTTAGAAAGTGCTACATGCTTCTTATTTTGAAGGTACAAAATACCCATCTACATTTCATTTTCTTTCAAAGACACATAACTCCAAATGTTCATATCTCAAAACTAAAATTGTAAAGAACGATCGCATTTGGCATCAGGAGCAAACTGCACAAGAGAGGGAGGGAACAGATGCGGGGAGGTGAGGGAGAGACAGTAAAACACTTAAGTCGCCTGATTCCAAAAGATCTGCCATCTTACATCTTATCCAAATGTGCAAGATGAATCTTTTATGCTTACCTATCTAAATAGTTTACCTTAATTTGAAAGCAATATATATATATATATTCAAAGAAATTGCTGAAATTTGAAAACATTTTTACCTTAATCTTAAAGCAATATATATCCAAAAAAATTACTACAATTGGCACCATATATAATTAATGTGGCAATGTAAATATTAGCAGCTCCTTACATTTTTGCGTTTACAATCATAACTTCAATGGACTGGGTGAATTGAGTCATTCCTGGGAAAAGCAGAATTGAGTCATTCCTGGGAAAAGTTCTCGGGTATCATCTACAATTTAGTTTCTGTAAAGTTTTCCCCTTAATTGTGAAATGGCCTCCTCAGGTAAACCATTTCCACAGATACATTTTTGAAAAATGTAGATCATTTTTATCTCCTCTAAAACTTGTGGTTAAGCAATTAAAATAGGAATCTAAGAATAGTCAGCACTAATCAGCAGTAATAAAGTTTATTAATTATTAAAACTGGCATCATTTTTAAAACTTCACCAAGTCTATATTATATCTTAACATCTTAGGCTTGAGTAAAAATATGCTAGCTTCATTAATATCACTACTAAAAAAAGGACTTTGTTAATTGATCTCCATTTCTTTCCCTTTTTTGGGGGAAACTTTTGTCTTTGTTTTCTCTAATCCTTGTAATTGATATTATTGTTGTTACTGTTATTGAGAAATAATATATTCAGCCCTCTTCTTGATATTTTACGTGCATTGCTCAAAACAGCTTAACAACAGCAAAGTAAATAATGATATAATTGGGTTATAACCCAAAAACCAAAAGAAGTTATCTACGAGGCTCCACCTCCACAAGAGAAGCATTTAGAATAAAGAAATTAATGGCTCAGACTTCTAAAGAATTAAGTCCTTCTCTCCAAACCCCATCAGCAGAAAAAGCATGTTCTCTGAGAAGAATATTAATTTTCAAGGAAACTACTTTGGTCCTCAAATTATAACTGAAAATTCTAATTTTAGAAAATGTGATTCTGGGAAATTTCTGAGTGATTGCTGTTGACCCCACACATACACCTTAAAAAAAATCTTAACAATCTGAATAAAGTGAAAAAGAAACAGCTGATGCAGGAGGTTGTCAGGATAAAAACTGAAGACAAAGCGGGAGCTCCCAGTCCTGAAGATGCAGCATGTCTAAAACTGACGCATTTCTCAAACTCAGGCTTGTAGCAGGAAAGGGGGCCAACCTTAAACCAATATTTAACAAAATCAGTTGAAGAACTTTTAACAGAACTCATTTTCAAAGCAAAAAACATATTTCAGGGAACAAACAGGTATGTAAGGAGGCTCATGGAGCCCAGTGGCTGAATCCTCGTTCCATAATTCTCATTATTGGTGCATTAACTGCCATCCGGTTCTCGGCACACAAAATGTGGGTGGTACAACCTACCTTGTAAAGCTGGGTTTTTAAAACCTTCTTGTTTTGGAAAAAGGTTAGATTTACAGAAAAGATGGTACAGAGAGCTCCTGCATACTCTTTACCCAACTTCTTCCAGTGTTGACATCTTCCATAACTTTGGTTTATCTGTTAAAATGAAGACATTAACATCGGTACGACACTGTTAACTGAACTACAGACTTATCTGCAAGTCATCAGTTTTTTCCACTAACATCCCTGTTTCACGGCAGGATCCCATACTGCATTTGGTTATCGTGTCTCCTCAGACTCCTCTGATCTGAGACTGTTTCTCAGTCTTCCCTGGTATTTTGCGACCATGACATTCTTTAAGAATGGTGGTCAGGTATTGTGTAGAACGTCCCTCAATTCTGGTTTGTCTGAAGGTTCCTCATGATTAAACTGGAGTCAAGAGTTTTGGGGAAAATTCCACTGAGGTCCCATCTCATTACACTACATCAGGGGCTCATGCCATCACCATGAATTATCACTAGTGATACTAACCATGACCACGGGGTTCAGGTCAGTTCACCACAGTTCCCCACTATAGAGTTAATGTTTTTCTCATTCCATCCTCTATTCTTTGGAAACAAATTACTAAGGGCAGCCAATCCTCGAGAGGAGGGGAATTAAGCTCCACCTTCTGGAGGGGGAAGTATAACATATATTATTTGGAATTCTCCTGCAAGGAAATTTGGACCTTTTCCCCATTTTATTTTTTATTCAATCATTTATTAGTATCACCGTAGTCTCGTGGATATTTATTCTGGTCTTTCGATTAAAATCCAATTATATCATTATTTACTTTGTTGTTGTTAAGCTGTTTTGAACAACACACATAAAATATCAGGAAGAGGCCTGAGTATATAATTTTGCAATAACAATGATAAAAGTATCAATCACAAGGACTGGAAAAAACAAAGACAAAAAAGTTCCCCCAAAAAAGGGTAAAGAAATGGAGATCAGTTAACAAAATCAGATTATTAGTAGTGATATTAATGACGCTAGCATATTTTCACTCAAGACTAAGATGTGAAGATATAATATAGACTTGGTGAGATTTTAAAAATTATTTTGGTTTTAATAATAAATGCTGATTATTCTTATATTCCCATTTTAATTGCTTAACAGAAAGTTTTAGAGGTGATAGAAATGAGAAGGTTGTTATGAAATATTTTACAGTTTAAAATATTCAACTAAATGAACACTGGGCAATATATAAAGTCTGTAAGTATGTTGGAAAGTGGGTGGCATACTTAAGAGCACAGAATATGAAACAGGACAATTGAGATTCATAACACAACTTTATCTTTCAGCAGTTGGTTTAATTCTTAGGTGAATTATTTAAACTCTCTCAGGCTCTACCTCCTCATCAATAAACTGGGAATGGCCACACTACTTACACTTCAGAAGGCGATTAAATGAGATACAACACATAACACAGCCAGCAAGAAGCAAGTACTCAGATCAACTTGGCTATCATTACACGAAAATACCAAAACCTCAGAAACAGTACAGTTTGGAGATGGGACAGATGGAAACCATTTCTATCCCCACCCTGTAAAAACCGTTGCCCCAAAGGCAGTCCAGCACATGATGGCACCTAGAACACATGAAAATTAAAACAGAGCTGCCCCAGCGGCTGGGACGCAAACACCAGGTACCGCAGTCCAGCACCTCACTAGGCTCTTCTCTTTAATAACAGGACACGACTTCATGACCCGAAGTAGGTATGTTTATAAGCTAAAGTATTAAAAATTAAAAATAGACACCAACTTAGAAAGATGAAATGAGGCCAAAATATTTTCAAGTGTCTAAAGAATACGTGAATTTTTGTTTAATAAAGTTTAATCAGTGCCAGTTCTTGGTCTCCTCTCCCAAATCAAGAAAAACGGGTATAACATCTTCATTTCCCTCTGTATGATATGCAACTTTGAGGGTGCTCAACGAGGATTCTGAAATTGCTTTGGATTTATATTCCTGGAATGGTTTGTGAACTCTAAAAATATCACACCCAGGCTTAAACATTTTCTCAATAGCACCTTAGGATTTCATAACTTGGAACACAAATTATAATATTTAAAGTATGTGATGGGGGATTATATTCCTAAATGTGACACAGAAATAGATAAGTCTCGGTTATTAACAGCTCAGGCTAAGGCACCTTGGCACTTGAGGTTAGTCTATTTTAAAAATGAGTAGAACCATCACTTACTGAACAAAAATGCAGTGCATTCAAATTAAGATCTTTTAATATGCAAAACAGAAGGGTGAAATTTATAGTTTTAGAGGCCTTTTACAGAAGTACAAATGTTGTAGCAGGACAGCCTAAGACCTGGGTCTCAGCTGGATTTCCCTTGAAGCAAATACCCCAGAAAATTAAACACAGCTATAGGGCTCTCGCAAAGGAAACGTAGTTTTAAAAAACTTCTTAGCCCATCCTTTGAGGTTTTAGATGGTTATTGTAACTAGCTGGCAGCTATGGTTGGCCCATAAATAACCAAAGGATAGACAACTTTTTTTTTAATAGCCAGCTGGTCAAATGGACTAATTCAAAAATAAAAAATTTACCAATATGACTCACCTTCCACATTAGAAAGAAAAAATGAGAAGAAGCAGACTAAGAAGCCAAAGGTTTGAGAAGAGGATGAGAAAGCAAAAAATAGGTAAATTTAGAATATCACTTTATTTATTTATTTTTTAATGTCTGTACTTAATTACTTGATCAAGATTATAAGCTTTTACAAAGGTCCTGCATAAAAAGCAAAGTTCTCATTTTTTTTTTAAATTCTAAAGAGAGCAAATATCCATTTCTTTTTTTTTTTAATTGAGGCATAGTTGATTTACAGTGTTGTGTTAGTTTCAGGTGTACAGCAAAGTAATTCAGTTATATATATAACATATATAGAATATCATTTTACAATGAATAAACAAACGAATGAATGAATGAGCCAGTAAGCAGCTATTTTAAAGAGCCACGTGGAGCAGGATTCAAATGTCATTGCTATTGTATTGTCTGTGTATCAACTGCAAAGGTTTTCTCGCTCTCAGTAAAACAGGGAGCAGACATTTTCTGGAGGTTTCTTGTGCCTGATTGGTGACCCTAATGCTGGGAATTCAGTGTCCTGACCTTACATATTCAAATGCACTTGAACTAAGATTGGAGGGGAGGGGGGATGCACCAAGTAACAGTAAACAGAAACAGTGCTTTTATCATAGCTTCTGTCTAGAAAAATATTTCCTGTTCTAGCCTTGTGTTGATAAGATAGGATCCAATATCTCAATGGGGTGTTGTAATATTTTTTTAAAAAAAACTAAAAAAATTAATAGCGGGCTTCCCTGGTGGCGCAGTGGTTGAGAATCTGCCTGCCAATGCAGGGAACATGGGTTCGAGCCCTGGTCTGGGAGGATCCCACATGGAGCGGAGCAACTGGGCCCGTGAGCCACAACTACTGAGCCTGCGTGTCTGGAGCCTGTGCTCCGCAACAAGAGAGGCCGCGACAGTGAGAGGCCCGCGCACCACGACGACGAGTGGCCCCCGCTTGCCACAACTAGAGAAAGCCCTCTCACAGAAACGAAGACCCAACACAGCCATAAATAAATACAAATAAATAAATTAAAAAAAAAAAATTAACAGCTTTTCTTTTAAAAATTTGAGCTAAGTGTGAAAAGAAGTGTCACAAAACCAAATATGTTAAATGTTTCAGATTCTATTCTAAGATAGAAAAATTAGCCCAAACGAAGACATACCCAAATAACGATTATATTCCTATTTGCCATCTCTTGACAGACAAAGATACCTTCCGCTTCCCGCTGGACCCAAGTTCTTTAAAAAAGACTGTGCCCCGGAATGAACAGAGAAGCTTTAAATAAAAACACACAAACGTCCTGAAATGGGTAAATGAATCTATTGGTATAAGTGTGTTTCATCTTTTAAAAGTCCACAGGTAATTCTGATACACAGCCAATGGAACTATTAAACTATTCAATAAGACAGTAAGTTCTGGAACTCAGAAACAGTACCAGTTGCTTCTTGGTGCTCTGCATCCTACCTCTCATCCCCCAGCCCACCCCATCTAGGACTTCTCACAGAGCTCTTTATACATCATAAGTACTTTTCACTTTATTATTCATGAATTTATGGGAAGCAATTATCAATAGCTTTAAAAATGTTTGTTTCCTTGGTCAAATAAGTCTACTTAAGGAATCAGCTCTAAGAAAATAATGAGAGATGTCAACATAAATTGGTATATAAGGATATTCTCTGAAGGGTACTTCTAAAGGTTACTTATAAGAGCAAAAAAAGAAAAGAAAAAAAAGGCTGAAGTATAAATATGTTAAGCAACAAGAAAAATCACCAAATAAAGTTAATAAACAACTCCAGAAAATCATTACCGTAATAGAACCTTGTGCAAAGCATCGATATTTACAAGACAAAGGAAAATGCTCTCGGTATAACACAGATTAGGGAAAAAGGCAGGAAGTTAAACTGTACTGATGGGATGACTCCCCATTGATACCAAGAACAGCCACCATCTGTGTAGAGCTACACTATGCTCCACAGAAGTCCTCAAATCATACACCAAATGTCAACACTCCTCAACACCAAGACCCCAAATTACTTATCTGCTTCTTTCTATGTTTCATTACTTTAGAAAATGCAAAGAGCAAGAAATACTATTATCGGGGAAAAAAAAAACAAAACTGTTTGGGGACTCAAAATATACCACAAGAAAGATTTGTAAAAATCATTTTCTAAAGTTAGAAGGAAGATCTCACATTGCTTTGAATGTAATGGAAAGAGAGGTGACAAAGACATAATTAAGACAGCACCTCTTCCAAGAGTTTGCATGCATCAGGGGTATTGGAAAGATATCAAATGTGGCAAGCAACTAAATCAAACAGAAATAATAAACCCAGAGGGTCAGAAACATCCAGAGATGTTCTTAAACATCTCTTTAAGAAATGGGAAAAAAAATTTTTTAACCTAATGATGCCAAGGCAATATGTTCTCTTACCACTTTCCTCCCTTTCCCTGATCAGGTAAGAATCTCTCTTGGAAACTAGTCAAAATATGATTTTATGCTAATTCTACCCATGTTAGTTGGGGGGCAATATAACTTAGAAAAACAACACCTCTTATTATTTACGGGAAGGAACAACAGCTTACAACCACTGCCCAATGAACAGAACAGACCTGATTCCCAAAACCTCATGGCAGACTGATTCTGATAAGTGCCTCATTACAGTGGAATGAATCAAACCCTATCCACATATTTGGTGGCCTCTTCATTCACAGGGACACGGACCTAGTAAGGATGGCTAAAGAGCTGGCAAAACGACTTGAGAATTCACACTGACTGAAATACTCTTTCCCAAGATGAAGTATTAATATGCACACACAAAATCTCAAATGAAAATACATCTTCCAGCAAGATACTTTCCACACAAATTGTGAGCAAAATGGTCTCTAAGAGTTGAAAAGGGCAGCCAGCCACCAAGAGCTGGGTAACAGGAATAAGCCAATGTTCCAAAGAACTTTGAAAAAAAGCCAAGATTCTCTTCCCCTCTATGCCTCACGGCCAGATAAAACTACGACAGAATTTAAGAAATCCAGAAGCCCGTGACACCCTTGGTCTCTTGGAGCCCTCACCTGGCTTAGTAGCACCACAATCTGTGAACTTTGCCCTCTAAACTCGACAGCGGGATGAAACAGTATCACAGTTTTAACTGCGAAGACTCCACCTCTCATCTGTGGTTTTGAACCACAAGGGAGAGTTCAACGTGGCCGTGCTCTCACACACGAGAAAGGAACTGCCGGGTTCGGAAATAAGAGATTTTAACTGACCGGTGACATTACACTAAAACTGTTTTGCTTATTTAACTCGGAAGAATAGAAGCTACTTACATATGCAGATGAGTTATACAGGAACACCAACCTATTTTAACCATTAGAGATCAATGAATCACAGGACTGTGAACCCTTAACTAATTGATTTCCGTGTTTTCATACAGAAAACCTAAACCTCTACATGCTGATAAGAATTTATAACATCTTGAAATTGCCCAGCATAGGCAAGCTCTCATGGACGCAACAGAAATAAATAAATTTAATACTGATAAGCAAGTATGCTTTCCTCCAAGCATCCTTTCTTAATATTGAAGACATTGGAAGTCATTTTTATAACTGAAAATAAGACAGCATTTATCAGACATATACCTGTTAAAAAAAAAAACAAACGGCTCAGACTAAGATACAAACAGCTTAAAAATCTAGACTAGGAAACTTAGTAAATAGGTATTCGAAAAGTAAAGCCAAAGATAATTCAAAAGACAAACTCATTACACATTACCTTTTATGTGTGTCGTATGTGAATACGATTTCATCTAGAGATATGTGTGTGAATCAAGGCCTCTGCCATGGGAAAGTGTAGGCATCTGGCTACATTAAGTACCACTCCCAACAGGGAAAAAGCTTGTTGGGTAAAGTAACCATTTTTAAAACAAAATTATATTCAATTTTGTCTTACAGTGCTGATACTTATAATGTAAAAAAACATAGTATAAATGTCCAACAATAAGAGAATGATAAAGTATACTCTACCCTGGAATACTTGGCGTTCATTAAATATATTTTCTAATAAAATTCACACCAGGGGAAATCCCTGTGAGATGAAAAAAATGTAGAAATAATCAGGATGCAAATATGTAGACAAAGAATGACTCCGACTTTGTGTGTGTGTGTGTGTGTGTGTGTTCACTAATATCTTCGTACTGGTTGTTGATGAGTTTGGAATTATGGATAATGTAATTTTGTTCTATTCTACTAGTTGCCCAATTTTTTACAATGATAGACACATGTTATTTAAAAGACAACGAATGAGGGACTTCCCTGGCTATCCAGTGGTTACGACTCCATTCTTCCACTGCAGGGGGCGCAGGTTCAATCTCTGGTTGAGGAACTAAGATCCCACGTGCCACGTGGCATGGCCAAAAAATAAAACAAAATAAAAGAGAATGGCAGTGAGGTGGACATGGTTAACTGGCCATAAGCATCTCCATCCTCTCCAGGCAGCTTCCCTGGGCTGCAGAGCCTGGAAGGCTAAAGTCCGTTTCCCAGACACCCCTAGACATAAGGATCTGGAGCAAACTACATTCTGCCCATTTGGATTCAACAGCCTGAGATTTTAATGATAATTGTGAAATAGGGGATTTTCTTGGGCTGTTATTAGTGGCAAGCCATGGAGATGACGGCTTTTTCTAGGGTGTTCCTGGGTTCAGGCCCAGCTCCACAGGTGACAGGCGGCAAGGTGAGCACAGGTGGAGACAGTGCTAACGTCTACTGGGCCAGTGCAGGCAGCAGGACGCCAGGTCCTGCACCTCTGCCCCCTCCCCAGGCCAGCTAGACACGCTGTACTGCACTGTCCAGAAAGCCCTGGGGGCCCAGCCTATGGTCTGCTCTTCTAGCCCTTCCAATAATTTTCTGAAAAGCAAATTCTCAATATTAAGTCCTTTTATGTTTAAAATAGCTCCTGTGATTCTGTCTGCTGTAACTGAAGCTGACTCATACAGCCAAGATGTTGAATGAGTTAAAAAGAAAATTTTGATTACCTCAGTGACTTCTGACCCCCTATCTTTCAACTAAGCGAAAACCTTTTTTTAAAGTAATAAATTTTTTTAAACTACCAACTTGACTTGTTATATATTTGTGAATATCCATGGAAATCAGGTCTATTCCGAACACAAATTAAAGGTCACGAGGCCTATTCAGAAACCAGATTCTTTGAATAGTCTACTGCATGATAAAGCATTCTAAATTTTCAGGCTAATCTCAATGAGAAGAAACTCATCACATATCTAATAAAATATAACAGAAGAGTTAAACCCCTCATCCAAAAAATCAGACTATAGTACATTGTATTTTCTTGGTAGATTCTTCTCAGTTTAAACTTACATATTCCCTTCTTTTTTTTTCTTTACTTGAACTGGTACAAAGAAGAGTTTGTTGAAATGTGAAACCAAGATAAAAGAAATATTTAAAACAGGTATTTTGACACAGATGCAAAGGATAAATCAAGCAAATATCAAACTACATTGATTTTTACTATTAATATGTGATTAATATATTTCCACACTTCTCGATATGTATGGTGCTCAATTACTGGCTGCACTGAAAAATGTGTATTAATTCATTGAACAGATGTTTGCTGAGAATCTATTTTATAGATTCAGCAGTGAAAATGGCAAGCACAGCTTAAAGCTCATTGGGTAAAAGGTTAGAGGTATAACAGAATGGGATGGTACGGCTTCTGTAGGAATATATGACAAGGAGCATTAACACAAATTGGAAAAAGTAGACTAAATAGACTAAAATAAAGCTTATTTATTTAGACTAAATAAATTAGGTCATGGACAAATTAAATTTGGTCAAAGAAGAGAATATTATTAAGACTAGACAGTACACTTCCATTTCGTTTCAATTGAGTAGAGAGAGCAAATGACCATGGATGGCGCCCACTTTCATCCTTAATGGTTCACATGCTGTGATTTCTTTAATGTACCTCAGGGACCAACATGAATATGTGCTTATACATGCGCAAAAGATCCCTGTAAGGACATGCAAAAAGCTCATAATGGGGCTGCCCAGGAAGAGACATGGGGTGATCAGCAGACAAGTTAGGTCTTAGGAGAGGGACCTTAGGCGTACATACTTCTTGTTAAAAGGTTTCATTCTTCATCATAGGAACATATTATCCATTCCAAAAATGGATACATAAATAGATACACAATATATAGCAAGGATTTAATCAGAAAACTCAAGGGCAGTACAAAAGAAGAAGTTATCTGAACTTTGGTGTGAAGGTCACAGAGGACGTAGCAGGGACGCTATGGAAGCAAGGGCCTGGTCCACGGCTGACTCCCATCACTGACAGAAAGAGGACACGACCTAGAAGCAGTTACCTTCCTGTCACAGGCTGCAGGGCTGCCGGCGGTGTTTTGTTTGAGGAAGCCAGCGGTTGTCGACCAGCGTGTGGGGTTTTTCCGTGAAGGTTCTTCAGAGGAGAAGTTATTATCACTGACAGACGTGGAGAGGCCAATTAAGGCTGGGTCACTGCTTCGTCGGACGTGAAGAGGCATATCTACAACACAAAACAGCGTTATTAAAGATAACCTAACGTCTGAAAACTACAAGTTAGGGTAAAGGTAGTTAAATCAAAAGATTAAAGAATAGAATAACACTTTAAGGTGACAGTGGGCCAGCCTCGTAAATAGAAATTCCTTTAGTCCCTTTAAAGACTTCACTGCAAAAGAAACATGGTACCTCCAGGATACCTGGAGTGAGAAGGCCGGGCTGGTATCTGCACTTCACACTGGTTACCTGTGTGGCTCTGGGCAAGTGGCCTCCCTGTCCTCTGCCTGTGGTCCCTTCCTACACAAACGGCAACAAAACAGTACTTCTCTCCTAAGGGTACCGGGAGGACTGAATGAGCTAAAGTGCGTAAGACAGTGTCTGACACACGGTGTGCACTCGATAGAGAGCGACAATAATCACCACTGCTGTTCTCATCATCCTGATATTGGTTTGGCTCAGCTATTAAAGAAATCTGTTAAATAAAATATTTCGTTTGTTCAATAAAGTATTATCAGAAAGTACAGAGCACAGACATGTTTCTTATCCTTAAGAAAACGGAAATCTTAAAAGTAGTACACCAATACGCAGGTAGTGTCTGCCATATACTCACATACACAATTACATAAAAGATGGTGTTTTAGCAACTGTATTCCAATGAAAGAGCAGTGTGCTTGCAATTACTCTAGCAAAATCAACAACAAACCCAGGCTAAAATTTGTAATGGTAGCACTGAGAACATCCTAGCAGATGTGATCACCGTTACAGAAAAGAAACAGAACTACAAAACCAGAGAGAAGAGTAAAGGCACATGAGTCTGTAGCACTGAGAATGAGAACCAAAAGCCCCACACATCAACAGAGTGAAAAGCATAATAAACATAAGACAAAAATTTTAGATGATATTACGCTTAGAGTAATCTGTTTTCAAAAACTAGGATACAAGTTAAATATTTATAAAAAGCCTCTAACAAAGCAGCTTTAGCAGTGAAGGAGTAAACTCATCATTTACCATGAGAAACATTTTTGGAATGTTGATGCATTTGCTCAGTGGTGTGGCTACGGAGATCCTTGAGGATATGAAACTAAAGATAGACTATTTACATACATTGAAGGTTCTATGTAAACCACTGTCAATCCAGTATGTTAAAGCAAATTAGAAACAACCAGAGAAAACAGAAGCATATGAATCATAATAATATTGCATTTAACATTTGCTTCCAATAAAGGATTTGATAACCAAGAAAGAGCCTGAATAACACTACCAGAGAAAAAAATATACTGAACATTTAATATTGTTGGTGGTTATCTTAACTTGCTGAGAGAAACACATACATGAAAATTATGGGGAAGAATAATTTTCAATTTTCAGTGTGTAAAAAGTGTGTGTAAAGTCTTGTGACAGCTCTTGCTGCTTATAATTTGCACCAAAAAAATAAAAATAAAACACAACAAAGAACTATACAATCACTCTCAAAACAAGTTCACAAAAATATACATCTAAGGAACTATGTGTGTTAATAGTACAATGCTCTTACCATAAAAAAGTTCCCTCCCAATTAACAAAATTGTTCCCACATTCAAAAATCAAAAATGTAAGCAGAAAAGCAATAAAATGGTGAGGAAGAAGAATAAAATACTTCTGGGAAATAACAATAATGCTCCTTAGATATGGGCTCTGTTGCTTTCCAATTACAGGGTCGCTGATTACTTAGTTGTTAAGGAATTCTGTATACCTCAATATCTGTGTGTGTGTGTGTGTGTGTGTGTGTGTGTGTGTGTGTGTGTGTGTGTTAAGTCTAAAAGAAGCACTATTAGTTCACAAAAGGCCTTTAAAAATGGTACAGAGGTAATGACTAAAAGCAGTACCCACAATAATAAAATAACCACATGAAAGTCCATTTCAACCCCCAAATAAATTCAGGGACTATACATTTCACCAAATTCACTTGGACGCAATAAAACAGCTTACTCAACTTGTTTCTGAAAATTTCCCCAAGAGAAACACATTGCAGACATGATTCAGATTAGATGCATAATTAGGATCATCATCTTCTGAAGGGACATGATCACTGTGTTAATCTGTTAGTCTGAGACAGACACAAATAATTAGCACTTTACCTCTTTGTATCTGTAACTCTCAAAATTCTAGGTGCAGGGAAAGAAAGAGGATTGGAGACCAGGGGGTTACAGCAGGGCTGCAGACCCTTGGGTTGCACCTTCTGGGGAGATGCTGGGGCCCAGCCCCCAGGCAGCATCTACATCAAACACACTGTAAAGGATGTCCCAGGAGACGTGCTACTAGGCAACCCTTCCTACGAGTTGCTCACACATTCATTCCACTTCTCGTTTTCATTTTAGTGATAGCGATAAAAGAAATGAATATAAGGACAGTCTGGATCTTTCATCTGCACCATCCTCTAACTGAGTACCCCCGTGCAGTTTCAGACCCCATGGTTACAGTGGTGGCCACAGTCAAATTCAGGAAGGTGTCCTAGATCTGATTACCAGGCGAATGAGAAAAGAACAGAACTCATTTTAAAAAGTAAACTACGTGTTCTCAACAAAGGAACACCAAGTGACATCATGATGATCTTGAAGTTAAGGTTTTCTTGCAATTGTTGAGCTGCAAGAACAGAGTATCAGAGTGCTGCACACAGGCAGCAAAACGGGGTCCAAATATAAAGACCCTGTAACACACCACGTGTCCACGCCCATACTGCCTACGACTTAGACACAGTGTCTCACACTGATGGTGAAAATTTACATTTTTATTGGTTTATAATTTCTTCTTGGTTTTATAGTTGTGTGAAAATTATGTCATTTTCATCCAGTTTATACACACACACACACACACACAGAGATTAAATAACATTAAAAACCAGTGACTTGAAAGGATCTAAATCTTTTTCTGTTTTTAACGTTAGTCCCAGTGGAGAAACACGCAACTTGCTTCACAGATGAGTAAGCGGAGGCTCGGAGAGGTGACCGGAGGAGCACAGGGACAGTTTCCTGTCCAGAACTTGAGGCGCCTGGGTCAGTGCTCCATCACCACCCAAATCATAAAATTAATTCTATTATTCAACCATTCATTGGAAAATAAACTCCACTTCTAGCTACTTGCAGATATAAACATTAGTCTCAATTTTGTAAAAGGGAAAAATTTTGTTGTTTTCACAGTAAAATTACTTACACCTAGAAATCAAACACTGATTTTTAACTAATACCATCATTAGATTTGGGAGAGTTAAAGAACTATTACATCAGCTATACATACAGACTGAAACAACTGGAGTCCCAATTTCAAAAATGCTAAAATAGGAGAAGGAAAAAAAAAAACCTCTACTGGTTCAATAGAGGAAGTATGATGTATAAGATGGTGTAGCATGCCCCAAGCGAGACCCACTTACACCGGTATTTCTCAACTCTGACCACAGGACCCTTTCACACACTCTAAAAATTACTGAGGACCCCAAAGAGGTTTTGTTTATGTGGATTATAGCCCGGGATATTTACCATACTAGAAGTGAAATTGAAAAAAATTTTTAATATTTACTTATTCATTTTTTAAGTTAACAATAATAAACCTATTACATGTTAACATAAACAACAGAATTTTATGAAAACAATTTTACAGAATAAAGCATATGTAGTGGGGTAGCAGCACTGTTTCACATTTTGCTCGGTAGCAAACATCTGGGTTCTCACTGCTGCTTCTGCATTCAACCTGCTGCAATATGACCTAGTGTATGAAGAAAAAACGAGCTCCACAAATATTTAGCTGGGAGAGGAAATCAAATGTTAGTAATCTTTTCAGATAACTGTATATCTTCTTCTTTGATACCACACCAAAGCTTGAGAAATTAGTTTCTCAAAGGTTAGCTACAGTATGGAATGTAAACTTCCCATTCTTTGTTAACATTTGTCTGTCTTACACCTGGACTTGGATCTTTTACCTGTGACAAATTTTGTAACATTAGCTATTTGGAATATATTATTAATTGCGTTTTGCCAATCTTCTGAATGTTGATATATTTCTTTACATCAGAAAGTCACATATGTGAACATCATTACCAATTCCATCAGAAAAATCATTAAGTACTGGGAAGTTGTCATGCTCACAGTGGGATATAAGTTTTTCCAAAATCTAGTTCTACTAGAAAGCTTGAATGTTATCTTTGGCAACAAATATTGTCAGTCGTTTGCCATGTAGTGACAGGCTCACTTCATCCATTTTCTAGAAACCCTGCCAGACACCAAAGTCTGAATAAGCACAGTTTTTCCAGCCTTCTTTCAAACAAAAATAGTGTTCCACTAAAAATGGTTACCTTAGCTTACAACTCAAACTATCACATGAAAGTTTTTCTCAATAAACCACTGATCTTCAATATGTACAAGTACTTTATGCCTACTGCCTATGCTGGCACACAAAATATTAAATTGTGTACTCAAGGGTCAGGATTTTTTAAAAGTCATCATTTTGCTGCTTCATCAAGAATAGTAGATAAAATGGCTTTTTTCCTTAAACTGCGGGTGTGTTGGGTGAAGAATACATTTGGTGCTACCATCTCACTTTGTGCCAAGGAGCCTGCCTCTTACCCATCAGCGTCTGGGCACCACTGGTGCACTTGTCAACCCAGTGAACAACACAAAATGTTTCTGGAACACCATGAAAAGAGTTTTGCGTAACAGTCTCCCTGAAATGGCCTTATTGATGTGAAGGACCCATAGACCACACACATTAAGAACCACTGGCCTGAACGCACAATCCTGGCATGTTGGTTCACCTCACTGGACCTCAGTCTCCCCATCTATAAAACCAGAGGCTGCACTAATGGGGACAAAAGATCCTTTTAATGCTAAAAATTGTGTGATTCCACATTGGATACACTTCTATACTAGTAATCATCCACCAAACCTCATCCTAACAGAACTTAAAACAATTTATGAAGATGTACTAGAAAAAAAATAGAAAAGCATTTCAAAATAGTATCAACAGGAATTACCAGTTGCATCTAAATAAGTGAAAGTATTACAAGCAACAAAGGAGGAAGAAGATGCACAGAGTTGTGGGTAACAGAGCAGAAGGAGCCACAACTGGCGTGAGGTCTTTGGATGAACCAAACCTGATTTTAAGGAAAGAGATTCTTCCAAACGCCTGGTCTTATCAACAAAAAGAAGCACGAAACACAACTGCCTGATTCATCTGACAAGCTCCCCACCTCTCACTGCACTGATAAAGCATAATATTGCAGAAAGAATGCAATTTTGTCTTGGCCTCAGAGAAATAAAATACAAATACGGCCTTTTTGCCTATAATTTGCTGCATATTTCTGGGGCTCACGGCCTATTTCAGCATTACTAATAATCTGATGTAATTTGTGTTCTTCAGAGCAATTAGAAATAATGGGAGCTTCTCATTTCAGGTAATTTGGTCATTATTATTTCGATTCCTCACCCTCCATTTTAAGAAAATCAATGCCTTTCAAAACACGATAATAAAACTTTCTCTCCTCATAATCTTCTGAGTTATTTAATATATATCTTTTCAAAGTATACCCTCTGAAATATTAACAATAAAATTCAAAGATGAGGATCTTCAATAATTAAGCTACTGGATGAAGCACACGGGGGTGGGCGCGATGTCACTGGGTCCCGGACAGCTGTTTGATGTGTGCCTTCCTTTGAAGAGTGGATAAAACAGCAATAAACCCTCATCACAAGATCTCAAATTCTCTGTGGCACTAATGCACTGTAAATATTGATTTGCTTCTCTAGATTAGGTGCCTTTTAAATAAGTGGGCAAATGGAACATCTAATAATGAATTAGAACAAATACTAAAAGGGCAGATACATACATTTTTAACGGTTACACATTGCATCCCTACTCCTAATCAACTTTCCCAATGTTTCTCTTCTTTTATTCTTCAAGTGATTTTTAAATTATTTACCCACTCAAGGCAATGAAGAAACCTTTTCCATAAGACAGGCAGCAGTCATCAAGGTATTTAACCAAATCTAAAAATAATACGTATGCAGTGACACAAGTTCTATTAGAACATACGATGCAAACAGCATAATTACTCTTCATGCAAAATGAAGACCGTCTCCCCCATCTTTGGGGCAATTACACATTTCCTAAAGACACATCTCACAGTGAGAAGGACCAAGTTATTAACACATGCCACGGGGAGAAAAACCTGGCATCAGGATTGCAAAGTCCACCTTCCAATATAAGTTGCCCCTTTTTGTAAAGGTATTTATCAGTATTTCACTTACTGAGATAAAATCCTTGGAAGAAATCTAGGGAAGGCAAGGCAGGAAATAAGCTTGAAAAAACAATGAATGACTCAGAGAGAAGGATATAAAATGACTTTATCACCCTGTTATTATATATATTATATATATACAAGCAATAAATAAAGAATACTATAGTTGGAAGGTGCCTCAGAGATAAATTGAAATATCACATTTACAGATAAGTGCACTGAGGCCTGGATAGAGACTGTAGGGCTGGGTCAAAGGTCACACTGCTCCTCTGTGACCCAGCTGTCCCTGGAGCGCCTGTCAATAGACTCCTCATCCGTGCCGTTTGGAGCTGACCGCACTGCTGTCCAGGAAGAACTAAGACGTGTCAAAGCCTCAATATGCTTACACTTCACTAGAGATAACAGGTGATTCCTTGGAAAGATTGAGTTTAAAACCCACTTCTATAGATAAGAGGATGCGTTCACTGGTCCCACTGAATCTTAGACACATATGAGGAGGGAAAAGAGAGAAAAGAGAGCCAAGGGGATACATGCAATCTTCTAATGTCATATGAATGTTTACAAAATAAAACCAAGAGTTTTTCTGAGGCATACGAAACTGGCATCATTAGAATTCTCATGCTGAAACCGATAACACGACCACCCCGATCAGGAGCCCTCCAACTGCTCATATGAGTACAAGTAAAAGTGGGCATATGTGAGTAAGATCAGCGGGTTGTTTCAGTGCTGCTGTGATCTAATACTACAGTGTTTCAAAATCTTACCAGTAAGGGAAATATACAAAGGAGCTCTCTATATTCTTTCTTACAACTGCATGTGATTCTACAGTTATCTCAATTTAAAAGAGTAAATAAAAGCCCTCCTAAGAATTAAACAGAAGGTCCCAGGCGAGATGTCTCGAGGTCAAGGCCTGCAGCCACCGGGACTGAAGGCATCTCTCTAACCCCGTCTCCTAGAAGTCTCCTCCCGCCGCACCCGTCCTGGCGCCCTGCTGGCTCCTCCAATATGCTCCACGCTCGGGTGCCTCCGTGCCTCCCCCCGACCCCACCGCAAGGAGCCTCTGGCCTCCACCCACCCCCGTTCTCACTGCCCAGGGTCCTATGCCCCGTGGCTGCTCCTCGAAGGGCGCCAACTCCTCAAATCCATCCAATCCAGCAGCAGACGGCTGACTCGGAAAGGGGCAATTAAGGAAAGTTTAAAGGAAGGACAAACATACGACAGGTTTAAGGAAAAGCACCCGGGGATTAAGTACCCAAGAGACAAGGGGAGCGGAGGTTCTCACCGCAGGACACAGCCACCAGCACAGCCCAGCCGGGCAGGGCTCCCGTTCCTCTCCATCAGCGCCCGGCCTTCGGTGCGTCCCCCGCCTAACCAGGCCGCACGAGAGAGCCTGGAGCCCGCGGACACTGCGAGAGGGGTCGGCCCTTCCCCCGCCGGCAACAGCGCCGGACAGTGGGCCTGCAGGAGCTCAGGACGCCAGTGGGATTCCTCTACCCCTTTCTCTCACTCCACTTTGCTCCTCCTCCTAACAGCATCAGCCCGTTAGGGCTGCACCTGGAGGACAGGTCTTCACGCTATCATTGCAAACGCCCCGCCTCCCTCCCCGCACGCATGCGCACATGCCCCCAAAGTGGGAACCTACATTTTTTCTTAGATACCTCAGCCAGCGGGACTTCCCTGTGGTTAAGAATACCCCTGCCAATGCAGGGGACACGGGTTCAAGCCCCGGTCCGGGAAGATCCCACATGCCCGCAGAGCAACTAAGCTGGTGCGCCACAACTACTGAGCCTGCGCTCTAGAGCCCGCAAGCCACAACTACTGAACCTGCGTGCCACAACTACTGAAGCCCACGCGCCTAGAGCCCATGCTCCACAACAAGAGAAGCCACCGCAATGCGAAGCCCACGCACCGCAACGGAGAGTAGCCCCCGCTCGCCGCAACTAGAGAAAGCCCGTGTGCAGCAACGAAGACCCAACGCAGCCAAAAATTAATTAAAAAAAAAAAAAAAGATACATCAGTCAGCAACAAAAAAACTTCCTAACCATTAAAGATTTCATTTGGGGGTTGCTATCCTGTCGTCCCTGAGGGTAGGAGAGAGTGGTTCTGGTCTGGCTGCTGAGGTGGAAAGCCTTTCGTGGTTACCTCCCGGCCTCCTGGGGGAGGGGAGGGCTGGCCTGAGGCCATTATGGGAGTGACCAGGGGCTTATACAAATGTGCACTGGCTACTAAATCCGGACATAAAAACTCAGTGTCCCCAAATCCTTTGCTAAGACAGAACGTGGGACAGGGTGGGTGCTGTCAGGGTCCTGAGCTCCCTCCGGGCCCATGGGGAACACCCAGGAAGCCCCAAGAGCAGAGAAAACAGTGCTTCCAAGGGCTACCTTGGCCCTTTCACTGATTTGGGGTCCCCTTTCTGTTCTGCTGTGGCAGGTGTGACGTCAACACGCACTTGCCAACATCTACTAGACACAGCTCCTCTAGGAGTCTACAGAATAATGAATACAGGGCCAAGAGTCCTTCGAGAGTTGTGTATTGTGGAAAAATCACTCCAAGTGAATCCCACTCTGACCATTCAGATACTCGAGCAGACCCCCACCTGCCCGGCGAGGGCTGAGGACAGGTAAAACCGGGTGTGAGTGGAAGGAAGGAGGCGAGGGTAAGAAGAGGAATGACACCCCAGGGTGCCGACGCAACTCACCACAGGGCGGGGAGCGGCACAGCCACGTGAACGGGGGGCACGGGAGAGTTTCTCTAGGACAAGCCTGTGGGAAACTTTGGCTGCTAATTTTTGTATTTTCAGAAAAATACCTTAAGAGAGCAAGGAGGGGATTGAAGCTGAGAACACAGGAGAGTGAGTGGGAGCACGAACGGGGGAGCCGGGAGCAGGTAGGAGCTACTCCCGAGCTCTTCTTAGAAAATGAACGAAATACTCGGAGAAAGAACAGGAAAAGGCGGGGGGACTTCTGTGTTACTGCGAGTGGTGATGCTTTCCCTCCCAGATGTGTGCTGAGCCCTGCACGTGCCCTCTGTCTATTTCCAGGGACAGTCGCCCCAGCTGGAGGGGGAGGACGGCGAGTGTCAAGTCCGGCTCTGTCTTCCTCACTGCCTGATCCGGGGACCCAGAGCGGCCCCTGGAAGAGAAAGTACCCGATTCCTGTTGTGCGCGGCAGCTGTGCTGTGAGACCACTGCTAACCTTCCCAGAATTCAGAAGTACTGAAGCACTGGTCCAGGAGGGGCCACAGGTGAGGTCGGAGCCTCTGCTCCCAGCAATTTCATCAACCCATCCAAGAATGGCCGTGTTTTACAGGTGTTTCTGTTTAAAGACACCTCATTTCATAGATATTGTTGATTCGTGAACGTGAAACTCACAGCCAACAGGACTAAATCTCATGCCTGATTGAAGATGAACTAACATGTGTATTTTCTCCATAAGGCACATCATAGACTTATTGTACTTAGGAGCACAAAACAGCATTTTATGTTCGGGGGTCATTTTGAGCAGCAAAATCACCAACCAAAAGCACAAAAACGTGAAAAACATGGCACCAAACAGACCATGAAAGGGACCTTGTTTACAGTATGAGCACTGAAAAAGAGGCAGAAGGTCCTTGCTCACCATCAACTGGGGACACGTGCGACTGGATTCAACAATATTTGTGGGAACCTCCACAAAGACTGAGGTCCAACTGTACCTTCTCCCATAAATATTTGTCAAATGAATAATCGACTCAGAAACCTTTAAAAGAGAACCACCCCCACTTCCTCCAGGTTCCTCCCCAGATACTGCTCTCTGGCTTCTTTCCTTGACAAGCAATCTCGGAGAAAGAAGAGCTGACTGCTTCATCCCTCCCTTTTCCTTTAACCCACTATTATGTGGCTTCCTCCCCACCAGCCCACCAATACAGGACCAGAAACCTCCCTCTCTTTATCAGCGGGTACTTTTGAGCACCAGTCTCTGGGGAGCTCAGGGTGTGGCACAGACATGGCCTCTGCCTTCGTGGAGGCTGCAGCACGGTGGAAAAGGCAGACAAATCACCCAGCCCCGTGCAGTGCGATCATGGTGCTTCAGGAGAAATACCAAGAGCCACCAGAACACCTAAGGGGGGACCTTTCCAAGAGCATCCTCGAAGACTTCACGACAGAAGGGATGGCTAAATTTTCCCTGCTGTCCTTTCACACTCTTGGTGTCTCCTCTCTTAGGAAGCCCTGACCACTTCTACAAGGGGCTCCTTCTATGGCCTGATCCCACCAGCGTATCTGCCGCGCTGTCATCCTGAGTCTGGGGATCCGCCTCCCCTGAGCGCACAGCTCCTAGAGAATAACACTGCACTTGTCACCGTCACACTCCCCAGGGGGTCACCCTGAACAAGTGCTGAGCCATCGAAGAAGTGAATGAATAAGACATCAGTGCTGAAGGTTTGGGTTTGTGTGTTTTGGGTTTTGTTTGGTTGTGGTGATGGTGGTGTTTGGCCAGTGGGATGGACAGAAAGGAAGAAAACATGCAGCCAGAGAAAAGTGAAGGGGCAGAGAGGCCAGACGCTTAAATTCTACAGAACTTAAAGGACTGCAAGCAATTCCGTGTGGCTAAAGTGTAGAGTTAAAGAAGTGATGTAGAAAGTGAATGCCAGGGAGGGAGCCCTGGATGAGCCAAGCAGGGTCTTGTAAGTCAGAAATTCTCACACTTTAATGTGTACACAACACGCCAGGGGATCTTGTTAAGATGATTCCATAGATCTCGGGTCACGGAAGATGAAATTCAGCCTTTCTAGCGTCCACCACCACACTTCAGGATTCCATGTAGCAGGACTGCACTATGCTAAAACTTTCTTGAGCTGTGCTAAAGACTTCTGGTGCACTCTCATCAGCTCGTGTGTGCCTTCCCTCCAGCCCGGCCATCTGGATGCATCCCTTACAGAACACCCATAACACCTTTGCTAACCCACACGTCACATGTCACGACTCAGAACGGTTGGTACGGTCGGGTCACAGGACATCAGATTAAGCCCTGGCACCTACCCACCGTGATCTGAGTAGCACCTCTCCACCCTACGCTCAGATCCAGCTGGAACGCTCTGAAGTGACCAGAGGCCACATACTCCTCCAGACCTCGTCCTTCCCTCCCCATTCTACCCCGTCTTCACCACTCTAAGGTCAGCCTGGAGGGTACCACCTTCTCTAAGGAGTCCCCATGGTTCCGAAAGCATAAGTGACACCACTCCTTATGTTAATTTCACTGATTAGAACCAGTACTCTCTCGTCAGTCTCCCTCATTAATCTTAGAGGTTCCACGCCAGGAAATGTTTGCTACAATGTTGTTGTATAAATAAAAGAGATGAACGAATGTGACTATCCATCCATCTCCATCCTTTTCACATTGATTGTCTCAAGTATTATAAGGGCAATCTTTTTAGCAAAGAAAAAACAATTACAGATATTAGATGGCCAGAGGAGACCAGAAAAAAAACGGGGGGTGGTTTCTCCTGGGAGAAGCTCAAAGAATTGTTAATGGACATATTGGTGATAAACTCTCTCTGGCCAAGAATCTCAATAACATTCTACTAATTTTTTATTATTAACTTTGCACTATTGTTCTTCACGCAGTGTACTCTCCGAAGAGAATATTTGAGTACAAGCAAATCTAAATTAATTCTTCACATAAAATTTTATATGTTTATCCATATCAAATCCTTTATATCACTTTCACTGTACCAATTTAGTTCAACAATCATGTAAATTAAGTTTTGAAATTATAAACTTCAGCTGACAAGTCATTTGTCTTTCAAAATTGTTGACTATTGATTGCATTGGAGATATTCTCTAAATGCTCAATGCCCTTTCTCCTTTGACATTTGTCTTCTATTATTTTATTAAGGATTCAAGTACTTCAGTAACTGTCAAGTTAACTTTTGATTAGCATTATTCTCCCGTTCCTTTATTATTTTAACCTTTATTTCATAATACTATACGAAAGCGTAATATTTTTCTCCTAACTGGGGACCAGCTTTTCCCTAATTTCATGAGCCAATTTTCTGTTACATAAGGATGTGCATCTGAAGGTCCTCTACTGTACTAGACTTTATAATTATTTCACTAGCACATTAAACATCATCAACTACTTCACAATTGCAAGGCCTTTCTTAGCTCTCAGGTGTTAAACTTCCACTAGAGTCTCTACACTTCATTTTCCTCATATATAGACTCTTCATCTTGAACTTGAATCTTCATGGTGCTAAAAGCTATACAAGAATGTATCAGGACTTCCCTGGTGGCACAGTGGTTAAGAATCCGCCTGCCAATGCAGGGGACACGGGTTCGAGCCCTGGTCCAGGAAGATCCCACATGCCGCGGAGCAACTAAGCCCGTGCGCCACCACTACTGACCTGTGCTCTAGAGCCAGTGAGCCACAACTACTAAGCCCGCGAGCCACAACTACTAAGCCCGCGTGCCACAACTACTGAAGCCCACGCGCCTAGAGCCTGTGCTCTGCAACAAGAGAAGCCACCGCAATGAGAAGCCCACACACCGCAATGAAGAGTAGCCTCTGCTCACCGTAACTAGAGAAAGCCCGTGCAGCAACAAAGACCCAACACAGCCAAAAATAAAAACAAATAAATAAATTAAAAAAAAAAAAAAGAATGTATCAGAAGTCATTCACTCAATACAAATATCTACTGAGCACCTACTGTGTGTCAGGCACTCTTCTAGTTGCTGCCATTAAGTGATCCCTGAAGGACTGTACATCCCGGTGATGTAGATCACCAGAGAGATCCCTTGTACATTTCCCTCACTGAGAGGATGAGAACAATGGATAAACAAATAAGTGCAGATGATGTCACAAGGTGATCAGTACCGTAAAGTAAAACGAAGCCGAGGAAGACATCAGGGCTGCAGAAAGTGGAGAAATGCTAGTTTATCCCGGGGGAGTCTGACGGCGGCATGCGAAAGCATTTGAATAGCTCATTATCCACTTTCCTGTCCTGAGTGTTCCAGTTTCAAATTAATTCCTTGTACACCCTGGCTATTCATAAAGCCATTTGGCCCTGGCTGCTACAAGGCGGCAATAAGACTGGATGGTTCTGAAACATATGGCCGCATGTCTGTTTGTGTTACCTTCAAAGTGCAGAGGTCTCTCATAGCTAATCTAATCCATTCCTCCTTCTCCTTGAGGAAAGAGTCATGTAAAGCAAATACGTCCTGATCATTTATAACAAGCCAATTAAGTCTGTAATCACTAACATTCGTTGATCATTTACTATGGGTCATGCATGTGCTAAGAACCTTATTGCATTAATTGATCATCTCCTAAGAACAAGGCTACAAAACAGGTTACATTATTACTCCCATCTTATAGGTAGGGAAACTGGTGTTACAGAGTTAAGATATCTTGGCTGAAGTTAACCTATCAGTAAGTGGTGGAGACAAACCCAAGCCTTGATAGTCAGGCCACAGAGAGCATGCCCCTCTCCAGGAAGCATGGAATCCTGC
This sequence comes from Balaenoptera borealis, assembly GCF_965194805.1. Taxonomy (NCBI): domain Eukaryota; kingdom Metazoa; phylum Chordata; class Mammalia; order Artiodactyla; family Balaenopteridae; genus Balaenoptera; species Balaenoptera borealis. The sequence goes on along the minus strand of NC_138866.1, from coordinate 167,094,515 downwards.
AACACCAAGAACAGAAAGATCAGCACTCTGAGTTATTCACAACTTCCTCACCAACCTCTACCATCGTGGTCTCACCCGAGGTAGGACAGCAGCAAATGCATGTGAGCTGCACTCACTCACTCACACCGAACCTCAGAGCTGCAGAAAAATCACTGTCACTGAGCCAATGGCTCACCTGATGTTTGGATCTTTGTGAACCTTTCCACAGGTGAAAAGAAAGGTCATGAAAGAACTTCAGAATGAGACAGGTTCCCTTTAGCTAGGACTGGCAAACAAATGATGCTTTTAACTTCATCACAATTCATTTTATTCTTAGGGGATTTGTGGGGAGGAATGAGGAGTGGCACAGTGAAGGGGGGGACCTCATGGAGAATGTGTGTGTGTGTGCATGTGTGTGTAAAACTAAACACTTCATACTTCATATCTACATAGGGAACGTTTATCTGGATTAACAGGTTCAGTCTGTATGTTCACAGTATGTCACTACAATCTTGTGAAACAGGCTATATATTCACCAAAAGAGTCTTTTCAGTCAAGTACATACTCAATTTAGGATAATAATGCCTGGAATACACTAAGCACTCAATAAGGGCCAACTTTCTTTCTCTCACCTGCAGCCCTCCTTTATCTGACCTTAGTAAAAGGTGAGAAATCCAGGTCAGTACTAAGGTTTTCCCGCCCCCACCTTGCACTTGTTCGCACATTCTTTGAGTTACATCCGTGGCTCCAAATCTTCACTAGTCATTAAAATGATCTGGGACTATCCTGGAAAATGCTGATTCCTGGGCCCCCCACCCAGAAATCCTGAAATTTGGGTCTAGGATGAGGCTCGGGCGTTATTTTTACAAGCTCTCCAGGCAACTGTAATTGCAGCCAAGGCGGGGAATCACTGCTCTAGGCTGGAGAGCACTGCACATACATCCTAAGATATCTTGTTAAAAGTACAGATTCTGATTCAGCAGGTCCAGGGTGGGGCCTGAGAGGCCGCATCTCTAACGAGTCCCCAGGTGGTGCCTTGGAGTAGCAAGGCCCCTATCTGTGCTGCCCAGTAAGTAGCCTCTAGCCACCCCGGCCACTTAAATCCCATTCCTGCGTCTCCCCTGCCTCATTTCAAGGACTCAACAGCTACAGGGGGTTAGTGGCTACCACAGCGTGCAAAACACACGTCATTGAAATTTCTTTATATATAAACAATTTTGTCAGACACTGAATTTAGCTAAACAAAAATATAATTAAATAATCCTTGATTCTACACTCTCAGTTTTATTAACTTTTAATCACTAAGAAAGGATAAGACGTAAGGCAGTCCTGCTTCTTTTTAACTCTAATTCGAAAACATTATATAGAGAGAACAACTTTTCAACTTATTTGATATAGGACAAATAACCTACATTTTCTAAGATCTCATTGGACTTTTTTATGTAATATTTTCATGTGTACATTTGCACATTTTGGGAATCATAATACATGTCCATGACTCCCCAAAGAAACAAAACAAATATTTACAGAAGAAATTTTTTATTAAAGTGCTATATTTGGAATGAACCCACTGTGACAATTCAAATCCTATTGCAAATCTGTATACAACATAGAAAATTCCAATAATAATCGGGGTGGGGGGGAGAATATTATTTTAAGAAAACCAAACAACTGCTTGACTGCTTTTTAATTGAGTAGATAAAGCACTTTAATATAGATAAAACATTTCTAATATTTAAGAAGCACTTTTACAACTATAAAGCCACGAACTTTACCCATAACTCTGACAGCCTGACCAGCAAGCAAAGAGAATTCAACCCAGTAGTAGTTTCCTAGGCAACAAGCACAGATACGACCAGTGGAAAAAATGAAAAGAAGGAAAAGCATTGAAGCATTTCCAGTGGGCTTGAGAAATACATTTTAATTGTCAAAATGACACAAAGACAACAATATTGAAAATCATTTCACTGAAAATGATTCAAAGCAGAATGCCATTTTCATTATGGCAAACGAGGTGTGGAAAAATAGAAAAATTAGTTTCCTTTCCTTTGCTCTGAATTAAGTAGGGATGGTAATCAATCTTGTTTGATTTTACAAAATTTATCTACATTAGTGTAGATTTTTAATATGCCTCCTTACTTTTCCCCATAAATGTGACTATCTGCTGATTCAACGTACAAAAGAAGAGAGTCACCAGGATGACGGGGTAGCACAGGATACAGGGGGCGTCTGGGCATCCTCTGTTACAAAGACATGCTCATACATGCTTCGGTCTTACTTCAAAAGTAAACCGTACACTTCACAACACAGATTAAAATAGCACTGGGTTGTCCATATTCTCACCAGGCTTCTGTTTCCTCATCAATAACAAGAAGGGCTTGGATTCAAACTCAAAAACCTTTCTGGCTCTAACAGCTTTTGATTTTTAGAAATAAAGTATAGAAGGGCTCTTTTGTCTAAAGACATTGAAACAAAACAAATACTATATTCTAAGCCATTTTAAAACTTTTTCTTCATAGGATCTAAACGTTGACAGTTAACCTTTAGAAAATAATATTATAAATGTCCCACTTCACGGGTATTAAAATGTCTACATTTTACATCAGCTTTTGTAACCATGATGGCATTTGCTCTCATATCTAAGTCAGGAACATTTACTTGGATTAACAGAAATGTGTTGGATGCTCATAATTTATATTTTCACACAATGTGCCACTACAAGCTTGTGAAATAGTCTATATTTTCACCAAAAGAGTCTTTCCAGCCAAACGTTTAGTCAATTGGAACTTAGGTTGAATTGATCAAGTAATTCAGGCAAAACTACCAATCTAGTAGCTGCAGGCAAATGTCACTGAAGTGTTTTTCTGATAATTCACCTTTCAGTGATTGGTAAATTAAGGGAATGAATAGCAAAATGGGGCTTCCAAACAAGAATATGTTCACTGTTTTCTCTTTTTCTATCTTGTCTATCCAACAAAGCCAGATTAATACATTATAATCCATTCCCCAGAGCCCTTGAACTTCATCAGATCCCGTTTAATGCCATCATGCTCCTCTGCAATTGCCTCCATTCACTTACATTTGCTTTTCTTTTGGCTTTTCATCTTACTCTCTAGATTCTTTTCCTGTTCACTCTTCAGAACACTGGGTATCAATATACCTCCACAGAAATAAGCTCCTTCATACATGGTATGTGTAAGATCAACTGAAAGAAAATTTAAACAATATGGCCATTAAAAGAAAAATGAAAAGAGTAAATGCTAAAAGAACCTCATAGGTAGATGCACTGAAATTATGTGCACGTCTGCAAGGAGCCTGACAAAGCCTGTATTTGGTCAGGAAGTTTGAAAAGGAAGGAAATGTTAAAAGGTTGATCTTGCTTCCCTTTTCACATGAGCTGCCAGGGAGGAAGCCCAAAGTTTTGTGGACTTAAATGTATACTATGTGATAGATGGTACAGACATACATTACATAGAGATAAAATTTTCTTTTCCTTTGTCTTAGTTTTCAACTTACATTTTCCTTTTTCACAATTCTCTATTTTTATTTTCTAATTATTGTTTTTATTGTTATTTTAGAGACCAACATAAATCCATGTCTACTAGATAATCAGAGCACATATCTAACATGATTGGGTCTCTACAGTATCAACAATATATTTATACAAAGGATGGTAAGCTTTAAAGTATCAAAATTAACAGGATATATACAACTGATTTATTCTAACATGTCTAGAACTTAATATGCTCAAAAGTATATGTTGAAGAAATTAGTTAATTAGCATTTATTTATTCCAAGCAACAGTATTCCGATTATACATCACACATTTCACAAGAGGCCTGGGACTCAACACTGGTCTTCCTTTATGAAGAAAAAAAAAAGTAACACCAAACCTTTGAAACCTCAAATTTCAAAAAATCTCATACGCTCTAAAGCAAATTATGGGTAAAGATGATCATGACCTAAGCGTAGGATCTTTACAAGGGATTAAACAATGATTTGACAAACCATAATCTTTTTGTGCTTGCATTTCTAAAAAGAGAAAAGAGAAACTCCTATTGGAAAGAAATAGTATGCAGTATCTTTACAAATTAATCATAAGATTCATTAAGAATCAACTGGCTATCAGAGAGCTGGCTCCATGCCAAAACACATTTACTGAATTAAAATATCAAAAATAAAAATCAACTATGTTTCTATGACAGCTAAGTCACTAGGAAAGAGCAAGCAGGAAAAGAACCCTACCTTTACTTCTCATCAGGCTAAAACTTGAGGGGGCTGCTGTGTACCACTAGGTGTGCATTGTCAGCTACGCTACTGCACATCCCGGAAAGGGTAATCATCACAAAGGGTTTGCAAAGATAGACAGGCATAGCTCAGGTTCATCTTTACCATTTCACACAACTACAGGCATAGGTATGATATGAAAGCTCATATCCTCCCGCCATGGGGGAGGGAGGCTATACACATTTTTTAGTACAAACATGGTCAACATCTGAACATTCTCTTTCCCTCCTTTCCCCAATCCAGCCAGTGTCTAAATGTTGCTAATCTATAGATTGATTTACCTGTAACATTCTCTCTTCCTCCTCTACTGACTTGTCCCAAAATTGCTCCAGGCCCCTCACAATTGGAATTGCCTGCAGTAAATACCTACCAAACTTGCCTTCTTCCACTGTTTTTAATCAATTCGAAACATGTGACTTGTTTGTGCTTCACACAGGTGAGCTCCAGAGCTGGCTCAAACATCTTATGAGAAAAGTTGAAGTTTTCAGAAATTTTTGAGAGTTGGTCATTAAACAGAAACATTATTAAAATTAAAATTATACGGCTTCCCTCGTGGCGCAGTGGTTGAGAATCTGCCTGCTAATGCAGGGGACACAGGTTCGAGCCCTGGTCTGGGAAGATCCCACATGCCGCGGAGCAACTGGGCCCGTGAGCCACAACTACTGAGCCTGCGCGTCTGGAGCCTGTGCTCCGCAACAAGAGAGGCCGCGATAGTGAGAGGCCCGTGCACCGCGATGAAGAGTGGCCCCCGCTTGCCACAACTAGAGAAAGCCCTCGCACAGAAACGAAGACCCAACACAGCCATAAATAAATAAATAAATAAAATTTTTTTTAAAAAATTAAAATTATATAAACGTATAATTAAATAGATTATATTAAAAACAAAGATAATACTCAAAACACAGCGCTTCCCAACTCCTTTACTACGTGTTGTTGTTACATATACTCGTGATTCATCAATTGCATCCATGTGGTGGAAACACTATAATGGTGCATTTCTCTCCAATTCTGTGTTCAGTGACATGATATTGGGAACTTGAAATTGGCCACAGTGAGAAACCACGGAAATGGGCAAATGCTACAAGCCAGGTCTTTTTTGGTTTCAGAGATTCAGCTGTTAAACAGTTACCAGCACACCAGTGGATGTGGAGACAAATGCCCTATTCCCCTGAAGTCACCAAAAGCACAAGGCACTTCAGGACCACACAGCAAGTCTGTGCAGTCAGGAAAGACCCACCAGAGAGACTGTCACTTGAGCAGTGCCCTGAGGGATAAGTTGAGGTGAGGCAGGTGGGCAATGAGGACAGAGAAGCAGCTTTACCACACTCAGAGGGAAACACGGTGCTTGGAGCCTGAGACCCACCCAAGAAACTCAAGCAACGGAGCTGAGTACAGGGTAGGAAAGACAGATGCAAAAGAGTTCTTGCAAACCTTACCAAAACTTACCAATATTAACTGTATTAAAAAAATATTGGGAAGCTACGGAAAGTTTTGAAGCATTGGGGTAGAAGGAAGAGATGTGGGTTTCTCAACAATCACTCCTGCTACGCGCAGAACGAACTCCAGGGCTGCCCAAGAAAGGACACAGAGAGACGGGCCAGAGACAGGCCCGGGAGCTTTACTTTCCTGATAACAGAGCACAAGAGCAAAAACCTTCTTCAGCATGCCGCAGTATCATTTTTTATTTATTTATCATTTAAACGCATGCTCAACTAACAGAAGCATTATTAAACACATACAAGCCTCCAATAAAGATGTTAAAAAAATAAAAATAAAAATGCCTCCATCAGATTAAAAAAAAAAATACAAGAAATGGTAAATTCTAAACTACGAGACAATACAGATGTACGCAAAGCTTCAGTATTCTGTGTCCCCACATCCCTGATCACGACCCCGCTGCACAAACCGCCACCAACACCAGCCTTGGAAGGTGAAACGCAGCTCATGAAGTCACAAGGCTTGGTGAGGCTGTAGGAGCTGGGGCCAACGCCACTAGGGACAGCCAGGTCGCACAGACCCTTAAAGACCCCGGCAGCTCTGGCCGTGACCAAATGCCCCCACGGTGTCCACTAGAGACAGTGCTCTGGCCGCTCCGTTTCACCAGGGGCACATATATAATGCTAAGCTCACTAACTGAGATGCCAGTTCTTCTTCACTAGTTGAACAACAGCAAAGCCCTAAACCATTGGCTGCAATTCATTATAAAAACGCCCTGGATTCCTTCGAGGGATTCCTACCAATACCTGCATGCTGGCAGCTCGGTATTCTGGCATCTACTGACAGCCAAGCAGAATGTCCATCAGTGCTTCTGACATCTGCCCAGGACGACCTCATCACACTCACAGTCATAGTGCCCACGGAAACACTAGTGTGTGTGTGTGTGTGTGTGTGTGTGTGTGTGTGTGTGTGTGTGTGTGTGTGTGTGTGTGTGTGTGTAGCTGCACCACGTGGCTTACAGGATCTCAGTTCCCTGACCAGGGATTGAACCCGAGCCCCAGCAGTGAAAGCGCCGAGTCCTAACCACTGGACCACCAGGGAACTCCCAACACTAGTCTTATAGCTGCCTAAAAACTTCATCAGAATTCAAATTAAGGAAACTTGGAATTGACAGGAAGAACCCATGCTGATTAGTGCCCCTAGAAAGATTCATCTCTCAAATAATCAAGAGTAGATTCACTACACTTTCAGGCATCACTTTGAAAATTGAAATTACATCAGGATGCTCTTTTTTAATTTTAATTTATTTATTTTTGGCTGTGTTGGGTCTTCGTTGCCGCGCGAGGGCTTTCTCTAGTTGCGGCGAGCGGGGGCTACTCTTCGTTGTGGTGCGTGGGTTTCTCATTGTGGTGGCTTCTCTTGTTGTGGAGCATGGGCTCTAGGTGCGCGGGCTTCAGTAGTTGTGGCACGTGGGTTCAGTAGTTGTGGTGCACAAGCTTAGTTACTCCGCGGCATGTGGGATCCTCCCAGACCAGGGCTCGAACCCGTGTCCCCTGCATTGGCAGGTGGATTCTTAACCACTGCGCCACCAGGGAAGCCCGACCAGGATGCTCTTAATTTTAACTTACTTTTAGGCTTAGCAAAATATAATCAATGTACCCAAATAGCAGTCTCTGAATACCTCTTCCCATTAACAGGACAAGACTGCTTTGGGAAGTGACTGATACCAGATGTGCGGCAGAAAATATATAAGATGAGCATGGAACACATTTCATGGCAGAAAGCAAGGATGTTTTTATCAAGAGCACTCAGGAGCCAGTTTAGAGAGGTCCCACTGCCACGAACATGGATGATCTGAGCAGCAATAAGAACAATAATGCAATAGACTGAAATAACAACTATACTAATGCTTATGAGTTCTTTTAACTCATAAGTGACTTTTTTAAAGAGGGAAAAAGGAAAAGTGAAACCAGGAGATGCTAGCCAAGAAAACAAACTCATTATTATGAAAACTGATAAAAAGACAGAATTGGGCATGTGGTCTGTTCTTCCTATACAAAGGATATCTCAGGGTAACAAACTAGTTGACAAAAAAAAAAAAAAATTATCTTTAGAGAAATTATGTGGCCAATAAACAAAAGAACTGGAATATCAACATGCTGCAAACATTAAAAAAAATAATAATGGATCTAGGCAATAATCACCAATGCTGCTAGCTAATATCACACAATGAGAAACAACCAGACTTTGTCTCTTGAGTGAACTGTACAATACCACCTAGAGATACTGTTGTCAAAGACTCAGACCAGAATCAAATCAAGACTCTACATCTAATAACTACCAGTTTATAAGAAACACAGGGTATGTAAGAACACAGTAGATGCCACAGGGATGGATTCAGCTCCAGACAGAGGAAAACCACCAGAGAATCAGTCCAATTTCAATGAGTAAATTGCAATGTGTATATGTGTGTGTGTGTGTGTGTGTGTGTGTGTGTGTGTGTGTGTATACATACATATACTCATACCCATATATAGACACATGCAGACACACACAGAAAGAGGAACTTATAGACTAAAAGAAACATATCAATCAAATGCAGTGTGTAGATTTTCTTTGGATGCTGATTTAAAGAAGCCAAATATGAAACCACATTTACAAAATAGAGTAATTTTAATAATAATATTACATTACATAGCATTAAGAAAGTATTGTATGGGGTTATATGTTTAAAGTTTTACTTTTTAGAAATATATACAGTACTGAAATATTTTCAGAAGAAATGATATAAGATCTGGAATTTACTTTGAAATAATCCCATTTGGGGAAGTATAGATGAAACAAGATTGGCCATAAATTGATAATTGTTAGAATTGAGAGTTGGGCATGGCATTTCTTTACACTATTCTCTTTAATCTTGTATATGCTTGAAATTTTCTACGATTAAAAAATTGAACAGAAGACAAGTGACCTTGCAAAGGAGAAAATTATAAAGACGTGTGAAAATATGCAATGTAATGATACTGAATAATAGTCTTTTTCCCCAATCAGGGTTAAATTTTTTAAAAAGGAAAGCTGTGTAAAGTTGCACATTCATCATGATGGTTTCTTTAATATTTTCTGTGCTACAGTTGAATGAATCTCCTCCGAACAGGCTGTGCTGACTTTATATCACTACAACATTTATTCAGAAGAGGCTCAGTTTCACCAGAAAGATTTTCTAAGTCAAGCCTCCTAAAGTGCTGTTTCTCACAAATTAAAGGTCTAAGATGCAACATGAAATTTAACTACATGATTAGTGGGTCTAGATGTGACCCTGAACCCATTTACTTAGACGTGCCTTGACTTTTAAAAGGTTAAGTGACAAGTACTACTGTAGTTTGATTTCTTCCATTTTTCAGAAAGATGAAGCATATTTGATGATAATCAAGGTACAGATATAAAACAGCTGCATTTTCGCACCAAACACCTAGTAAATCTTTTCAAGGAGCAATGGAGTGATAGACAATAAGTAATGGTAGAGAAATGTGAAAAATATTCTTATATTATTTTGATGTCTTAACATTTATTGTGAGAAAATGCTCAAAAATATAATAGTTACCAATAAGATTAGCAGATGAGCTGACAGAAAAAAAACAAAATTTTCAAATATGAGTAGCATAAGAACTTGAAGCTTGGAACCCATAGGAATTGAAAGCAAATTACAAAAAGCAGTCAGATGCAGGTAGAGAGTCTTCACTATTTATTAGCTTCATCTGATTAATAACTTCCTTAAAAATCCATCTGGGTGTGTGGCATCTGTATGATGTGTACTTATTTCAAGGACAGAGTTTATGAAAGTAAATGAAGAAAAAAATCTAGAAAACATAACATTTCGTTATTTAGAAACGTAATATATTCATCATACAGAAAAAAACTGCCCCATTAGTTTTATGAGCAATACCTTCATGTCATGTAATAATCTTTAGTATTGCTATGGAAATTTTAAGTTAAAAAGCCCATATCTAAACTCGGTTTTCAATCAGTAAAAAAAGACAATACTTATGAAATATACAAAAATAAAGGCAAGGAATCACTACAAATCACACACACACACACACGCACGCACGCACACCTTTTCCAGACATGTTTAGTACACCACTATCATGACAGTCCTGACTCTTGCACAAGAAAGTAGATTGCATGCATCAGCATTTGTGTTACCCATGATGGTGACGCATCATTCACTGTAAATAAGTAAACAGGAATCAAGTCTACAACAGCCAAGTTCCAGAGAATAAAACTGTGCCAGCAGTAGTTACTCAATTTATTTATAGTTCAAAAATGGTTTTTTTCTCCAAGTATATACTCTGTCTTTAAAGTTGGTAAGGAATAATAACCACAACTGCAAAACCATTGATAGCTAGACCAAACTTCTCCTCTGACACAATTAAGTCTTATAGTAAGACCTTAACAAAAAGGCAGCGATTCAGTATGTCTTGATAATAAAGGAAGTGAATGAAGAGGGATGACGTAATCATCGAGCAGAGAGCAGTCATTTTAGATGTGGTTTCAGGAGATATTTTTTCTAATTAAGGGTCTCAATTTTCTACACTAATAAGAGTATTGCATTGGCCCCGAATCAGGCATATCCAATTGAGGATATAGATGTAGAAGGTTGTTTGCGAGGTTCCCTTTTAAATTTACAATCTTGCAGAATGTACGAAAATTGAAATATATATAAAATTGTGTTCAGTGGAAAATATTATAAAACATTTCTTCAGTGTAAAAGAAAAATCCTATTAAGGAAATGTTAGCACCCTGGTAAATAAAATTTAAAGATCAAGTACACATTTGAACTTGGATCTGTTGCAATTTTATGTTCACAGATATGAATAGTCTTTTATCACATTCCATTATTCAGCAACTGAACTGCCAGAGAGGTACATAAAGCAGCTACAAAATAAAGCAGCATATAAGGAAACCCAGAAAGAGGAAAGAGTGCTGTTTGAGAAAACGTTTAATTCTTTAAAAGATTGGTAAACGCCCAACAATGCACTTCTTTACAGGCAAAAGAAGGAAACAAGGTGAAGTAATACCAAAAAAAGGTCCTTAGATGAATGTGTTCATGAAGGTTCATTAGAACTAGTCTTCAGTCACTTCAATGCCATTCAAAACAGAATTATTAGAAACTTCTAAAAGAGCTCAAGAATGCGAACTGATGGAGGTTCAAGAATGAAAATTACATCTAATACTCACAAGCTCCATCAATTTATGTAATCATCCTAAAAGTCATTCTTTAGATACTCTATGGGAAGGCCTAGAACATAACTAAAGTAAACATCTGTAATAACTTTGTAGATTTTTTTTAAAGCTTAAAAAAACAAATACAATAAGTCATGAGGAAGGTAAGAAGGAGAGCTTGAGCAAGAAGATAGAGTACATATGAGATAAGGAAACTGCCCAATGTTTTCAGTATTCACAAATTGCACATAATTTTTCTAATCAAAATTTCACCCTTAGAGTATAAAAGTCAATACTCTGAAAATTCTTTTTAACTATGCAAGAGATAAATATCAAACAAATTGTTACATGAAAGTCAAGCAAACAGAATTATATAATAATGGCTAGAGTGATGTTTTTACAAATATTGCTCTATCTGGCTCACCTAAATTAGAAATGGTCTCAAAGAAATACTTCTAATGAGATGGTTTGTCCCAATGTTCATCACTTTCCTTTCCAATGCATTTACATCAAAATGATCATCACATAAATGTTTTTGGGGCAGACACTGATTGTCGTATCCAGAGTCACCTGATGAGGAAAGATAATGCCCCAAACATAGAGCAATGGTAGTGGTATTTTTTTCACACTACCTCACATTATTAATATTATATATTAACTGTATATTGTGTAGGCAGAATAATGGCCCCCAAAGATTGGTCCACATCCTAATCCCTAGAACCTGCCATGTTACCTGACATGCAAAAAGGCCTGTACATGTGGAATGAAGGCAAAGACTGAGGTGAGGAGATTATCCTGGATTTTCCAGGGGGGCTCAGTGTAATCACATGAGTCCTTAAAAAATGGAGAGAAGGGCAGAAGAAAAGGGAGGGAGGCGTGACTGCAGAAGAATGGTCAGAGGGATGCAAGGTTGCTGATGGTGAAGATGGAGAAAGGGCCACAAGCAAGGAATACAGGTGGCCTCCAGAAGCTGGAAAAGGCAAAGAAATGGATTCTCCCTTCTTTGGGATTCTCCCTTGGAGCCTCCAAAAGAAACACAGCCCTGCCAACCCTTGGACTTTAGCTCATTGAGATCCACATGAGACTATGACTTATGGTACTAAGATTAATCTGTATCGTTTTAAGGCACTAAGTTTGTGGTAACTTGTTATAGCGGGAATAGAAAACTGATACATATACACACACAGAAAATTATAAACACCCTGCTCTTCAAAGTTTATGTATTAACTCTGATCAAACTAATTTCCCAATTTTGAAGAAAAGAGGTGCCATGTCCTCGATGAGGGAGGGAAATGAGGAAGGCAGACTGGGAAGCTTTCTGGATGAAGCACCAAGGACAGGCCCAGACAGACCCCTGCCCACCTGGCTCTCCCACCCCCCTCAGAGTGGACACATGATCCCCAAGCCTTGACCACGGATCACAGACCCATCCTCAGGATTCAATGCAGTTCTGCTCTATGATTTGTGACTCATCTTTTCTTCTTTCTTTTTTTTTTTCTTTATTTGGCTGCACCGCGTGGCATGCGGGATCTTAGTTCCCAGACCAGGGATCGAACCTGTGCCCCCTGCAGTGGAGGAGCGGAGTGTTAACCACTGGTCCCCCAGGGAAGCCCCTGTGACTCATCATTGACCTTGCTTCTGCCTCCCATTCCCAACCCCCTGACTCTGATTACATAAGAACGGTTATTATCCAGCATTAGTAGATACTCCTATACTACTTATGCAAACTGATCACCAGTTGGTTTTTGTTGCTCTAAGTCATACATCTTTAGGCTGCACCATCTCTGCCAAGCAAGAGAATATTCTTTTCCAATGCATTAACACAAATTCTATATTTAAAATAAACACTTCTCAAGCTGATCTAAATAACAAATTAACCAGTGGATCAGCCATGGCACAAACTGACATCTTAATTAAATGTGATGATGGGCTGAGTAGAGTCGTAGTCTGAAATGCCCTTTGGCTCCTGCTCTTCCCATATTATGATTGGTCCTAGACGGTTCCGGTTGTAATTTTCCATCTTTAAACATGGGAATTATCTCTACAAAATGATTTATTTTCCTGAAGGTACATGCTACTCCTATGCTCCTTCCATATATAACCTCACTAAATAACAGCCACAGATATGTGCATATGTACATACAAAGACTTACTACTAGGGTACCACTATAAAGACAAGAAAATGATGCTTGTATAATACGGTCAAAACAGAACTGCAGCCCAGGCAACGAGCTGCTGTAATTGCTTTATTTACTCTCAACTCTGTAAGAAAGAGTTGGAAAAATAACACATAGTGGTGGCTTAATCCCCAGAACAGATAGAAAATGGAGGGTAATGTAGAAAAATGTAGGGATAGAAAACTTTCTACAACTTTAGGAGAGAATACAAATGGAAAGGCATTCCACCAAGGAACAGGCAGTGTGACAGTACCCGAGAATAAGCCAGGTCCATGGTCTGGACCATGTTTCAGACCAAGAGAGAGAAACAGGAGGTGAGGTAACGGAAGCACAGTCCCCTTTTTTGCAGTTATCAAAATTCTAGATTTATTTAAGTTCTGTCAAATGCCAACTGGAGGGAAATATGTAAAGGAAGCATCAAATCTAAGTCACAGAAAGTGCTGGATAGAGATCTCTCTGTGAGAAGGCGCTGTCCTCTCTCACGTGTGTCATGGGGCACACAGTCTCACGCCACTATGCGCACATGCTGCAGTGCCCAAGCTCTTTACTAAGGAGAAAAACAATTTGCTGAAATGTAGGCAATGAATTGATAATAATTAATAAATTGTTAATTTATACATCAATATAAATGAAATTTGTAAATACAAAATAGTATAATGAATCAATACACTGATTTAGACGTAAGGTGGTTTTTCTTCGAAACGTGGCCATCACAGGGACCACTAGCTGTCCATTTCAGGGAAAAGGCAGAAGGGGTGGAAACCTCAGGGGCGCATTTACCAAGCACTCTGTGTCCCTGCAGGGCTGCCTCTCGATCCCTTCCCATTTGGGGCTCACACAACGACTCTGAGAGATGAAGCCGGTCTCTAGCTGGAGACAGGAGCAAACAGAACGAGGAACGCAAAGCCATTTCTGACATTAAAAGCAATGAAAGAATAAAGAAGCAAACACAGTTTCAAGAAGATCTATACAAGAGATCTGTATCAAGAGCAGCAAGAAGAAAAGAGAAGATGTTATCTGCCAGGATTTCATGATGACAAAATAATCCACATATGGGTCTCTCTGTGACATGTGCTAATAGAAAAAAGAACCTAGATACCTGGTTAGAATGGAGAATGAAAATGCAAAAGAAAGCTTGTTTACAATCTAATCGTGTCTGCTCAAACATTTTCATACAATTATTTTCTCTAGGTAATGCACTTCTTATTGCCATTTGAAAATGGGCTTTCTTGCTTCGATTTAAATTGTGCTTTCTTAATATATTCATAGCTATATCACTTTTACGAATTTTCAAGTGTCAGTAACCGTTTTTGCACCTGATGAACAGAAAAAAAATCGGACACATAAGATATATCCCCATACAAAGGCAAGACTACAAGGCAAGGCCTCAGGGTCAAGTAAAATATACTAGCCAAGGACAAAAAGAAGTGAGAAATACAGAAGTGATTGGACAGTGGAGAAATCTTAGTGGGGTGGGGAAGGAATCTGTAAAACTGTTCTTCCCTAGATTTCAGCAGGTGTGACAGATGCAGAGACTGTGCACAAGGGGTCCAGTTCCATAAGGTTTGGGGTGTGGAGATCTCGCACAGGTGGTGCCGTGAACACTACAGGAAGCCTTTTCAATGACCAAGGACCACCCGCTAACTACAGGCCAAAGTCCGTCTGATTACATGGGGCAGAGAGTTTCTAAAATATACTCCTCCTCCCAGTGGCCCAACAGTCACCATTATTAAGTGTAAAATACTGTATACATATGTGTGGAGATTTTTTTAAATTAAGTACTTCACAAAGATGTAATTAAACAATGTAGGAAGCAAATGATTATTCTGCTGAAAGATAACTCGAAAATACTGGTGTCAGACGGGAAGTCCAAAGATGTTCTGACTCCAAGTCTGGTGTCTGGAAATGCCACAACGGGACCTTGACATACAGTAAGTGTGCATACATTTTTGGCAATAACTCCACTTGTCTTGAATATGAAGAGGTGTGCTATGGTTATGCCATAAGCACAGACTGTGTTAGTTCACTCCATTGAGCCTCAGTTTCCTGACGGTAAACAGGGGAGATGGACCTGGAGGTTTCCTAAGGGACTGCTCCATCCTACAAAGATGTGGAAACCTGTCCCCAGCGTCACTTATGCAATACAGTATACTCATAGCCTCTGTGGGGAGAATCCATGCACATGTCTAGATTTTCGTGTGCTCTGTGGAAGGATTCCTGGGTAAAGGAAGCAGATATAAATGACACAGTATGATGAAAAGACTACACTGTTACCTTGTGGAGTGTTAAGTTCCAATGTAAAGACCACAGATGAAATGTTTCAGCCCAATGAAGCAACTGATCGCTTACATTTTATTAGCATTTTAAAACCTAACATTTCTTGTGTTCTGGTGTGGGGAAAATATATCTTGTCGTCCCCCCCCCATTTTTCTTAATGGAAGACCACATGAAAAGGCAAGTTTAAAAATAATTTTGCAACCAAAATCACCATATGTTGATTGCTGGTTACTTCACTGGAAAATTGAAGGATGAAACACACATCTTTGCAACGCCAGATATCAACAAAAAAGAAGGCTTTCTTTATGGTATTGAAATGCCATCTCTGGAACAAGCATCTTGGTCCGCAGACAGTGTGCCTGCTGCTGAACTGCTGTCGCCTGACAGCCCGTCTTATCTGCCAAATTGCTCATTAGGCCTGGCAATTGTCACCTGCGCCTCCAGTTCATACTCCAGCAGGGAATAAACATCAGTCTGCTCGCACCATCCCCGGCAGCAAGCTCCCAACACCCCCTCAGTAGCCCGGCCCCCCCACCTGCAACCCTCCAAACACACTCACCTTGTATACACACCATTATTTTTAAAATGTCAATTCGGCTTTCAGCTCTTAGAAGCTGGCTCAGCTTCAATAAAGCAAAAAATACAAAAGACAGAGAACATGCAACGTAAGCCCCGTATTACAATGTGAAGTGGGCTGGCCAATAATTCACTTAATTATTCACGCCAAGAAAGAACACATAAACAGTCTGAACGTAGTGAAGAACGCTCATTTCAGGGAGTATTTCTGAGTGCACAGGTGACAAGAGAGCAGAGCACAGGAGTCCTCTTCCAATGGGATCTGACCCATCCAACCTTGATTGTAAGTCTGAAAGGAGAGTACTCCAGTTTATAAATAAACAATAGAGGTACTGTGGCAACCAGAACAAAGAGGTAGCTGAGAGTACTCCAGGCTCTCTGTCTTTGCTGCTTCCACTGATCCCTGCCAATGAGCGCTCTGACATTCAGAGGCGGATCCATACACAAAAAAGATACAAAAGAGATACTTTGTGGGCAAAAAGCACCAAAGATATGAAACAGAATGTCTGAAACCCCATAAAACAACTTCTGATGGAATACTGTTTTTCATTTTGCAGAAGTAAAATATTCACCACCAACCCTGCAATTAGCTAGAAAATTACAATAATTACAGCAATTTTGTATCCCATCTCCAATCCAATTAATAGATATATGACCTTGTCAACATGTAATAATCAGATTGCATCTACAACAAAACTGGATGGGTTTTATATGCTGAATAGAACTTGCACAGTAAGAAGGTAATTATTTGAAATACTGAGAATGCCATTTGTATGCCATGCTCCACTTCACAAGTTAAAAGGAAATACAATAGGAATATTATTTCTATTTTCAATATATGTTTAAATAAAATCCGGAAAATAGTTCTAATACCAGGTAATGTTAAGAGAATAGGTCTCTAAACCAAACATCTTGGATCTCGTAGCAAGACAAAACCAATCCGTGTATTATTGAGTAAGAAAAAAAATTTAGAGTTCAAGAAAGAGGCGGCGGGGTCGGGAGCACCTAACTTTATGACACAAGCCTTGTACAGCAGTTCTTGATGTCTCTGTAAAAGTTTTCAAAGTTAGGGAGCTAGTAAAATCTTACCAATTAGTTAAAGAGCACCATTTTCAGCAACATTTTGCCAGACATGGATAAAAATTAACTATAAAATTAACATAGCTCAGAAAGGTTAAAATGTTAAAAGACAATCTAATCGGATACGTTGTTTCTCAAATTTTCTACAGCAATTCTATTTCTAGGACTTCTTCCATCACTAGGGCATATGCCACTGCCAAGGAATCTCGAATCTTCAGTCTGGCTCTTCCAAAGGAAATATTAAATCAGTATTCTGGGATGAAAAGAAATCCTGCCATCATTCTAAAGCCAGGCTACCCCCAGAATGTCTGATCTCTATAAAAAGGCTTTGAGAATTAAAAAAGAAAAAAATCATAAGTGGGGGAAAAAAAATGCTAGACTTGGTCTCAGTGATCTGCTCCGGAAACTGTGCTCCTGAGCACAGTAGGTCCCTCTAAAACTGGATTTGTGAACAATAAATATACAGTTAAACATCTACCACGGAACCGTGAGTTTCAGAGAACACGGTTCCACTTTGACCCTGTATGAAAGCACTCCACCCCACCTACCTAAGAAAGGCAGTGTTTCCTATCCAGGAAGACACGTCCTATTTACTTGGGTTCCGTAACTCCTCACGCCTTTAGAACATCCATAACTACTGGCTTTGCACTCAAGAGACATCATCATCACCATCGTCTGTCTATAATCTCCTGTTACTCTAGTGCTTGTCGTGTGTCAGGCACTATCAGGAGGTCAAACATCTCATTTACTCTTCACAGTCCGGGGCCAGGTTCCTGGAGAAGAACGAACTGAAGCTGAGTGAGACTGCTGACCTTGCATGATGTGGCTTTGCCTTATTCTTTCTGAACCATGAATATGCTAAACCACCATCCTAGGAAGGAGTATCTGCACAGCAAGCTCATGTTAAAAGCATAAAGTAGACTATACTCCCAAACTTATCAAAAGTCTGGTTGGAAAAAAAAAAAAAAAGAACTTTTACTCAGGTTATCCATATCTGCTTATCTTTAAATTGAAGTATACCTATCTATGCCTGAAGGATGCAGAGACCTTCCAAGAAATGCCAGAACAGTTCAAAGGGTTTGATGTCAAATCACCATATTCCTTATGCACCACTCCCTAAAATGGCATTACTGGCCTGAAAACTGCTGCATTTCTCCAGTGTGGACAGTCCTAAGGCAGAGAAGGTCCAATGCCCAGGGCCCACAGCACTTCTGGAGGCCCAAATGTTTTAAATTGCTTTTTTTAATCAGAAGGGAAAAATGAACTTTGGGAGGAAAACAAAATGTTTTAATTTTTTTTCTCACGTCATAGGAAAATACTTCCACAGTTTTCTTGGCTTCCATCAATTTTTTATGGAATGGAGGAGATAAGTTAACTCATTCATAGGAAAATTATTACTTTATTTCTTCAAGATAAATTTTGAGGCTTATTTATCTGAAATCCTTTATTAACCATGCCCCTAAGTGGAGTTGATTATTCCATCACTGAACAAATCTCTACATATTGTTGGTTTCTTTATTTCCGTATCTGAAAAAGAGGAAGAACATAAACTCCTTGATGGCAAGGACTAGGCCATATTAACTCGACTCTGAACTCTGATCGCCTAGCACAAGGCCTGGCCAGCACAGACCGACTGTTGTTTTATTTCCGAATGAATGGTATTAATACTGTAGAAAATGACTCATATGTATTGGGTAACTTTCACATAGTCACCAAACCTTGTATTTAGTAGATGTTTAACACGCATTTACCCAGTGCCTGCCAAGGCCATAAAATCTAAATAACGTTAGCAAATAAAATTCAGAGCTTCTTGCTCTGAATATTTGCATATTTTCTCACTGATGACTGCAAGACAACACATATGCTTCAAATATAACTTCCTTTTCTCAATTAAAACAAGGTAAAAGAGATGTTTGGGGTTGAAAACAGCATTTAAATTTTAACACACAGAGCCAGCCAAATATGAGTGGTGGTGGTTTAAAAATCTTGTTGAGTCAGTGAAGTCAAAAGATATAAATGGGGGACTTCCCTGGCGGTCCAGTGGTTAGGGCTCGACGCTTCCAATGCAGGGGGCCTGGGTTCGAGCCCTGGTCGGGGAACTAGGACCCCACATGCCACACAGCGTGGCCAAAAAGTAAAAAATAAATTTAAAATAAAGATATAAATGGATGGGCAGCAAGCCATCCAAATTCTTCTTAACCTAAAGACAGGACTGGCCTTTCCTCCAACACATTTTTAAGGTGCAGCTAAATTAAAGGTGCACCTTGCTTTGTAAAACACATGAATAAAAAAACCACAACAGTAACACAACAAAAAGCTCTGTATTTCATTATATACATTAAGGTGTAATTACTCACATAAAGACGCTGTTTTCCAAACATCAGGCACCTATGAATCCTTGTACTCCTGTTTCATTAAAATCTTCTTTAAATAAAAACTAGGCAATCCATTTCTTAAACACAAGCTTGTTCCAAGCAGATAATCATTAAGGCATGGACTTAATGAGCTAGTGTACAATAAAAGAAAATGACCTGCACACTCCCTGCATATTACTTCATATACCATACATGGTACACACCTCACCTTTTGAAAAACACTGCCCAAAGTAAATCCTACATAAGATTTTTTAAATAGTGTATCCATGTAGTAATCAAATGTTACTTCCACAAAATCAGTTTAAAATATATTTGTTCATGTATGTGCACAAACAACCTACGTCTCCTGGATATAAGGAAAGGTCCAGCTAAAACACCTTACAGTGGCTGTTCCTATCCACGCTTCCTTGGAAACATTTTCCACTGTGCCCAGCTCTCGCTACGATTATTCTTGTCCAGGTGACAGAAAGCAATTTTAGAAAGTGGTTAACATTGGTCTGCAACCATACACGATCCCCTGGGCATCACATACATATCCCATCATGCAATGTGCCTTTCAATCCTCTACATCTCTATATGGCATACTTTCCCTTTTCTGATGGGTCGTCAGATTTGTTAACTGTTAAATTGACGTTCTTTCCTTATTCCCCATATATATATATATATCCTCAAGGGACAGTGGAAGCAGAAATAGTTTATGAACATCTAGAAGCAAATTACCAAAATGCTACAGACTGCTACCAATGTGAAAAGTGGGGACAACGATGCATTTTATAAGAATAAACTATATATTCTAAAAATTATCTAACTATATTCTATATATTAGTTTATATATTATTATATATTATTACCTGTCTCTATGTGAAGATCTACTGAAGACTACCAGTAACATCACATAAGACTAAATTTTCCACTTGAAAAACTGAAATGTTTCTAGATAGATGTGCGTAAAAGATGAATGATTTTTAAGTTATAAATTTCTTGAAATAGGCCTTCTTAGTCTTAACAATTGCTCAAAGATAAGATTATACAATTACAAATGCTAAACAGAATGTTTAGCAGAAATTCTTCACTGTAAGCTTGGCAGGAATGGCTACAGAATTCTTCAAGCTAGTGTCCCGGAACTTGGGCACTAGGAATCCTAGGATTCCTACTATAAACTCACTAAGTCCAATATTTTCGTTCCTTGAGATGGTATCTAATAGCAGCTCTTCCAGATCCCTGAAGATAACAATCCCTGAGGTCCCTTCAGCCCCTGGTCTCCAGATAAAGTTCAAGTAACTGTTATAACCAAGCTGATGGTCAATCCAACACACTGTGTTTGGTTTCAATGGAAGGATGTCGATTATTTCTATCTGTTCTAGCGTTCATACAAAACATATGGAAAGAAAAATGCAGGTAGTATAACTTTAACTATTATCCTTATTTACCTTTGGTGAGCAATTAAAAGTCTACCAGTCCGAAGTAAAGTAAGGCCAATCTATGAAAACGTAAAGAATCTTGCCTCGCTCTCTTGCAAAAGACACTCGCCCAGGTTCTAAACTTAATCAGGTTTTGCTATAAACAGACAATGAACTCCATTCACAAGAGCACGGCTGGATAACACAGTCGGCGCCCCCGTAAGTGAAGACGAAATATGCACTCACTGGCACGGAGGACCGAAGGGGTGACCTCGATCTCACTCGTTGCTTGGTAAGGCTGGAACGCTGAAACACTGTTGGTGCCGAGCTCACTGCCAAACATCTCCGGACTCTGGGTGCCTGTGGAGCTGGCACTGGTGCCATCACCTCCATGATGCGGGTCTTGCTCATCAAACACCGCTACCAGCTAGAAATGACAGGTAAATTTGCAATTATAAACAAAGGCATTTAAAATGACAACCAAACACTTACACCACCTTTGAGGTAAATCTACAGAGGAAAAATATGGATAGGTACACACCCAGGAATGTTATGTTTTAGGAAAAGAAACTTCAAAGAAACAGTCTTGCCCTGAGTTTTGATGTTTTACTTTTATATTTCTAAGTCGTACACTTCATATGCAAAATTCTCTGGGTGAAAATAAAAAAATAAAATGGTTTTATATCACAGAATGCTAAAGGGGATGGAGTGGATTTAAATCTTTTTGTCAATGATATATCAAGTGGAAAAGAAAGTGCATATATACCTATATATAATGCATATACATGATATATAGTTTATACAGCAAAAGGTATAAGGGACCCTTCGTATGGGAAGAAAGGTATATTAACAACCGTGCAGCATCTGCTTGTTTGTCCCTAAGAAACACAGAAAGGATACAAGAAACTAATGAGACGGGTAGGCTACAGGGAGTTAGTAGGAACAGGGTTGAAAGAAAGAGAGAATGGGAACAATGGTGGAGATAATGGGGCGGTAACACTTTTCTGAATATATTTTTCTGTAACTCTGACTCTTAGAGCCAACATAATGATTCAAATACCTAAAAGAGAAATAAATAATTGAAATCGACCAGGAGGCAAGGTGGGGTCTGGGGGTCGGGAATCTAAAATGGAGCACAAACAAATAAACCCAACTATGTTACAAATGAAAAACAGAACCACAACGAAAAGGGTGGGGAAGAAAAGAACTAAGTCACTTTATAAAACTATATTTTTTCACTGTTTAATGTAAGGCTAAAGGCAAAAAGAACCTTCACAGAAATATTGTATTCTAGTTAGTAAAGTTGTTCCTTACAAGCGCGTGGTTTAGAAACTCATACTCCTCCTCCTCCTCCTCCTCCTCCTCACACACACACATAGCAGGAATGAATGAAAAAGAAAAATATTTTGGATAATGAGAGCCAAAGTTCTCACCACCAGAAACAGAAGTTACAAGCAAGGAAATATACTGTAGTATTAGATTAGAATTAGAGGCATCAATATGAACTTGTAGTTTTTATAAGTAGGTAGGCAGACGGGTATGGATGGATGTGAATACATGTGTCCTAGCTCTGTCCACTGAGAGATCCTAGAAGCAATGACATTGCTTCAATGTCAAATTGCTGGTCCAAGAACCAATGAACACAAGTGGCCAGATCATGGTTTCTAATACTATTCTCCAATAAATGAACTAGAACTCCTTAGAAAAATAGTTAATTCCAGGGTTGGGGACAGAGAAAATACATGATGAGCCTGGAACACCTTGTGATGCTAAAGAACACATCAAAGGAAGCACATCAAAGGGAATTAGGGCCAACCTTAAGGAGCTCCCAAGGGCCAAAACTATTTGGGACACTTGTAAACGATCAAATAATGATAGTATTAGATTATAACCCGAGATAAACTAAACATCTGTGAGTTCATAATGATATAAGTAAATAATCGAAGAAATAAATAAACAAATGGTGGAGAATGGACAGCTTTTCCTTCCTGGAGCATCCCAATTAATAAATATAGAAAAAATAACTAAAAGAGAAATTATCACTAGGCAACCTCCACAGTCAGAACCATCTCAGGCAAGATCTACCAATGGATGCTAACGTTAATGGGTGAGAGTATGGTGATACCTCCCCATAAGATGCTTTTTAATTAAAAAGAGAAAGTAGTGTCTGCGGGCAGAAACTTGGCAGACAGCACTTCACCAAGTGCTGTCACTTCACTTCATCAACATCACGTACCCTCTGAAAAATGCATTGAGAAGTATACAACGTTACTTCCATGGTACTCTTGTCCCAAATGCATAACTTTGGTCTAATCGTGAGGAAACATCAGACAAATCCAAATTGAGAAACATTCTGTAAAATAACTACTACTCTTTAAAAATACCAAGGTCGGGAAAGTAAAAGGCTGATGAAACTGTGTACATTGGAGGAGACTGAGGAGAAATATGAACAGCATGCGGTGTGAGCCCCTTGCCTGGCTCGTGGGCTAGACAAAAGGCATTAGTGGGAAAGAGGCAAAATTCAGATGAGGGCTATAGATTAGTGAGTAGTATGGACTCAATGCTATTCGTTTCCTAACTTTGATAACTACACTATGATTATGTTGGATGTGAACATTAGGGATAGATGAAGGGTATATGGAAGCACTCTGTACTATTTTTGTAACTTTTCTGAAATATAAAACTATTTCAAAATTGAAAATTTTCATAATACAAAGCATAACAAAGTACCATAAAAATTAAAATTCAACCTATTTCTTCTTATAACTAAACAGTGGCAGCACTTCTTTAAAATCTCAAAGAGTAATAAAGTTCTAAGGCACAGAACACCTTGGTCATTCACGCTCCAATCCCATGCCTGGCGAACTAAGCTCAGCCTTCCAAGGAGAGAAGAGTCAGGACTGCACACAAAAAGAACCACACCTTCTGCCTCCAATCCAAGCCTTTTCAACGCCAATACTCCGGTCAGTTAACAGACCAAAAGATGTATTCACAGAATATGAAAAGTATTTATAATTACAGTTTATCATTTTGAACAAATGCTATTGACATCAATCAATTCATAAGACAAAAAAGAAAACCACCATAAGGTCATAGAGACATGAGACAAACAGGAAGCTCAGAATCCTGCTGGGGCATCTTATATAATTAGCTGATTAAACAATCTGAAGGAAGGTTAAGTGGTAAGAAGAAATTAAAGTCAGATGAATAGTTGGGCCACTCAACTTTATAATAAGCAACATCAGTGGGAAAAGAAATCCTTAGCAGTTATAAAAAATGGAAAGGTGTTTGTATATATACACTAAAGTTTCCATATACAGTATATGTGTGTGTGTGTTGTAGGTATATATATGTATGTATATATACATATATATAATCAGCCTGTTTATCTGACAAGCATCTCCCCATATTAGTAACACAGACATTCTACAGATCAGGGGTCAGCAAGCATTTTTCTTAAAAGGTCCAGATAGTAAATATTTTTGGAGCTGTGCAATTCAAACAGTCTCTGTCACAACTATTCTACTCTGCACTGTAGCATGAAAACAGCCGTACACAATACATGAATAAATGAGGATGACTATGTTTAAATAAAACTTTATTTACAAAGCAGGCAGTGGACCAAACTTGACCCTCGGGCCGTACTTTGATGATCCTGCACTAGATTGCTCATCCCTCTAGTAACATCCAATTTAAATTTTTCAATTTGGGAAATAAAACAAGAAGTCAAGGTACCTTGGTAACCCTGATAAGCTAACAATATTCATTTCAAGCTCTTCATCAGGATTTTGAATTTCTGTACTTGATTTTAATTTCATCAGACTTCTCACAAGGTGTGTGGCTTAATATGCATTTTGAAGTTATTAAGTTCTGACATTTTGGCGCTTAATTGGAAGCAAATGAAATTCAAGTTTTGTTATTAACTTTTCACAATGATGTGTTCTCTCAAGAATCAAGTCCTTTCTGCAAACTGAAAATGGAGATTGAAAATTACAAAGAACGAGTCTTAAATGCCACACATGATGGAAGAACTTATACACTATATTAGTTTCAATAATTATCTTCAGCATTTTTAGAAAACACAAGAATTATGAAATCTGGACTGTGCCACGAACAAATGCTGTTTGAATTTCAGTGGCAGAATCACAGTTGGTGATTTGCAATATGCCAATAACATACAATTCTACAGCTTTCATTTAAACCAAAATTTAAGTGCCAGGTGCAGACATAAAGTAATTTTGTGTTAAACTGGGAAGGATATATGATTTTAGAAAATCTACTCTACAAGAATACACAGTAGCACAGCAAAAGAAAACGAGACCTTCACAAAAACATCACATATTAAAAATCTCTATCATGTCCTTCAAAAAATAAAGGAAATGTCTTGCTTTTAAATTTGTGAAACGTGACTCAAATCCATATTTTAACAGATGGAATCTTCACTGCTGTCCATGAAGTAGACTGTTTTTGAAAGTTCACTTTAACTTTCAATAATTATTACTTCATTGCTCTTCTGATCCATTCACCCATCCAGTCTCCACAAGAAAAGACAGGCAGAATTTAGGATAGCACCCACGATGACCCACCTAGAAATAAAACTCCAAACTTGGCCACACATTTCCACCTCCCTCAGAACAAGTCATTTCAGCTGCCTGAGACATCAGAACCCTCCAACAGAAAACCCATTTCGTAAACATCACATGCAAATGCATACATAAACCACTTGGATCAAGGGTGGCCTCTTTCATGGATAAAAATATAAGCTAAAAGCCCAGAACTGTGTGTAGCCATGTGGCTAAGAGCATAGAATTCACAAAGAGAACTACATTCAAAACCAGCTCTGACCTTACTTCTTAGATGGATGTTGGCCTAATCCACTGGCCTCTCGGCCATTTCTAAGCCTTACTTGTCCTCATCTGGAAAGAGAATGGTGATTGTGGTAGGCAGAATAATGCCCATGACTGTCCACACCCAAATCCCCAGAACCTTCCATGGCAAAAGGGACCTGAAGATGTGATTCAGATCAAGGACCTTAAAACAGGGAGACTGTCCAGGATTATCCAGTGGGCCCCAGCTAATCACAGGAGTCTGGGTAAGTGGAGACCCTTTCCCAGCTGTGGTCAGAGGGAGATATAACACTGGTTAGAGAGAGATTACACTTCTGGCTTTGAGGACGAAGCCAGGGAGCCGTGAGCCAAGGAACGCAGGGGCCTCTGGAAGGCAAGAGAATGAATTCTCCCCTAGGGCCTCCAGGAAAGAATGCAGCTCTGCTCCACCTTGACGTTACCCATGTCAGACTTCTACCCTACAGAGCTACAAGTTAATAAATGTGTGATGTTTTAAACCACTAGTTTGTGGTAATTTGTTATGGCAGCAATGGGAAACTAATCTAGTGCCAAGACCTCTCCTCCTGGACTTGTGATAAATAAGAGAGAAGGCGTGTCGACTTTCAGAACACAAGCGCGTGCTTACTGTTAGCTATTATTAAGTGATAGTGTGGTGGTTGATAAATATATACTTCTGGAAAACTGAGGATCAGTTTCAAGAGTAACTACAGACTGAGGCAAAGTTCTTCGATACACCAATAATAAGAGGGGAAAACAACAGGAAAAGGAAAGGAGAAGGCTTGCTAGAAAAATTCAACATCACAATAAGCACAGAGTGAAGTTCTTCTGCAGGTGCCCTCCATCCTCCCCTCAACCCCTCACACAAACACAGAGCAGCTTTTTACATCTCATTTCACTGAAAAGAAAACTGAGACTCAGAAAAATTAATATGACTAGAGATTAGCTATAAGTATAGAATGAACCTGAAATTGGAAGTCAAACCCATCCAACTTCAGAGATCTTATTTTCTCCCAACCTCACTGCCCTGGAGCATCTAACAAGTCAACAGCAAGGTCTTCTAGGAAACTCCAGGCTATGAGCACCTACAAGTCTTGGAATCGAATTCTATTCATTCTTGATTAACTAAAGCTAACACCCCACCTTACCAAGTTAACATAATTTTGATACCACTACCTAAAACTTTCTGAACATATCTGAGGGTAACCATGCTAAAGATATCATCACTCAGTCTTGATCAGAAGAGCTTTTTAAAAGAATCAAAAGATCTTGCAGATTCTGTCTTCATACAGGAAATGGCAGGGGACGTAAGTCAAGTAGTTGCTTAAGTGAGGTCGCCAAGACTCTAGGCCCGGAAGCCACACGCCCTCCAAAGCCATTTTACTGCCATAGTCCTTGAGTCATCCATCTGTCTCTGTTGATTTCTTCATGTAAGGGCTGCACATATCCAGAAAAAGTTGATTATTATGGGCCTCATGAACATCTTTTGCACACTCAACATTAATATATCGAATTGTTTGACTGTGAAATAAAGACCTGTAACTCTTTAGAAAGGCATCATGTTTCCGGCCCTGGAGAAGGTCCAAAGTATGTGGAAAAATACTAAAAATGACACTGAACTTGAAGATGCCTTTAAGACCCTTTCTTCACCTAAGGAACATGATTGGCCTCAATGAGTAAGCCAGATTCCACTGAATCACTTCATCTACGGTATCAAAGCAAAGTCGGCAAGAAACACAAAAGACAACATGCACTTGATTTTGCTTCTGGTGGGGAACTCTCTGTGTTTGCCACATTTTCCAATATTCTTCCTAACACGAGACTATGATGATGATGCTTCTGAACCCCCAAGATAACGATGGCATCACATAAAACAACACACCTCTGAACAATGGCAGGGAGGTTTCATAGGCAGATTTGCCTGTAAAGAATAAATGCAACAGAGAGAAAATGCAGTAAAAAAGTGAGAGCTCTATCACAGTATAACATTCCAAAAAACTAACAATAAAAAGCAAGTGGTTGGAGATAACATGTGTTTTATGACGGAAGTAAGGCTGTTCCATAACATACAGTTCTAAACTATCACTATTCCAAAAATGACTTTTTCTTCCCATAGGTCAATCTAGGAGTTTCTATAGTTAGGATCACACATATCGATACCTTTACTTTTTTTTTTTTTTGCCCTTTGACTCAAGGATACACCTTTAAAAACATGGTAGGGAATTCCCTGATGGTCCAGTGGTTAGCACTCCGCGCTTTCATTGCCGGGGCCCAGGTTTGGTCCCTGGTCGGGGAACTAAGAATCCACGAGCTGTGGCACAGCCAAAAGAAAAAAGAAAAGGAAAACTAAGAGACACTAGCACGGTTATATAGATTAGTGCAGTATGTTATCTACTCACAAGAAGGGAACCTAACGAGATAAATATTTAACAGTGTCATTTCAAACAATATACCATGTAGGAGGGGGTAAGACATTCCCTACCTGAACAATCAAGGAGACCAACACCATCACAAGCTTCTACCTGTGGATGATCAAATGTTACTGTCCCACAAGAGCTAACAGCATCCTTTAAGAAGGTAATATTTCATGGACAGAGATGCTTAATAAAGATATTGTGCTTCATCTGGAAATCACAGTGAAATCTATTCACCTATGACACTCCCCAGCTTATATTTCAGAGCTGGGATTTAATTCTGCTGTCCCTCAGGGTGACACACTGTGTCACCCACTGAGGCTTCAGACTAATTAGATTCCCAATTTAAGAGTTATGCTCAACTAATAGCCTTGAGTGTATCAACCGCAAACCACAATGAACACATGCAAATGCTGTAGCCATCAGCTGGCTGACCCACTTGTCAGACATAATGTAAACCCCTCCCCCTCCCATCCCCGTTACCAAGGGCCACTGTTCCGTTTGTACCCATCCATGAGGTTACAACTACGTTACACTATTGTTGAAGTGTTAATAACAAGCAAGACTGCACAGTAAGACAGAACAAAATGAATCTGAAATTGGCTAATCACACACATATGGGTTGACACCAAACTGGAGGAGGTAGCATTTGTTGTGATTTTACCATGAGCACATGCAGCTTCCCCTCAAAGAGATGACGGTAAAACTGGGAAAGAAGCCCTATGAACCTCAGAATCAAAGGTAATGATGTAATAATGAATTACTGTGTAGACATGGGCCAAAAAAAAAACTATTAAATCAGTTTGTAAGCTTTCTAATGACTGAACTCACTTTAATGACAGAGGCAACACTAAATCCTTAGTCATTCTCTGAGCCTTACTTGCTCTCATGGTTCATTAAAAACTCATTTAAGGGCTTCCCTGGTGGCGCAGTGGTTGAGAGTCTGCCTGCCAATGCAGGGGACACGGGTTCAGGCCCTGGTCTGGGAGGATCCCACATGCCGTGGAGCGGCTGGGCCCATGAGCCACAACTAGTGAGCCTGCGCATCTGGAGCCTGTGCTCCGCAACAAGAGAGGCCGCGATAGTGAGAGGCCCGTGCACCGCAATGAGGAGTGGCCCCCGCTCGCCGCAACTAGAGAAAGCCCTCGCTCAGAAACGAAGACCCAACACAGCCAAAAATAAATATAAAAATAAATAAATAAATAAATCAGAATAGACAAACCTGGGCTAAAAAACAAAAAAAAAAAGCAAAAAAAAAAAAAAACTCATTTAAATAAAGCTACAGTTTTACTGGTTGAGTAAGCAAAACAACAGCAAAAGAATATATTTGGGCCAGTGGTGTTTTATAATAGTAGTAATACAAGCTGTACTAATAAAAACAAGCTCACAACAGAAGGAGAATCTCAAGCTTGCCACTGAAAAACTTTAAATGTTATATAAGCAAGATTAATTCTCTGCTTCATCAGCATTTTAAAAATTAAGTGTATATTGTCTGATACAAAAAAAAAAAAAACCCACACCAAAAACCGCAGAGCTTAGACGAGAACTCTAAATGCCATGAGCACGCTGAAGGCGTAGCCACTTTCCCTCCCGGCTAAGCTAAGAAAGGTGAGGAGCTGGAGTCCTTTC
Organism: Balaenoptera borealis; assembly: GCF_965194805.1. Lineage (NCBI taxonomy): Eukaryota > Metazoa > Chordata > Mammalia > Artiodactyla > Balaenopteridae > Balaenoptera > Balaenoptera borealis. The sequence goes on along the minus strand of NC_138866.1, from coordinate 167,064,817 downwards.
CCTGCACTGTACCTGGAGCCTCAACCTCAAATCTGTCTCAACTTCCAGCTCCGGGGCTTGAGAACTGAGAGGCAGCACGTCCTCTCCCGTGGGTGCCCTGCCCCCGTCTCCTTGCCACTGCCAACCTCCTCACATACATCTCTCCAAAAGTGAGCGAGGGGTGGAAACGGGATTCAACAACAAGGTGTTTTAATCTGTACACAATTTAGCTTGTCAATCAGTACGCGTTACACATTGACTCAGGAAGAGCTGCATTAACGAATTGTAAATGAGAGACTCCCCCAGGAGTGACTCCTTTGATGAATGCCATAGTCTGGGGGTTGGGGATCTAAGTTTAAAAATATATGTATTATTAATCAAAAGTCCAACATCACGTAGAAAACAGACGGGCACGATGAGACAGGCGAAAACCGTACACACACACAGAGCCTTTCAATCAATGCTTCACTCTAAACTGTGATTAAAAGGTCCGCGACGAAAACCCACAGCCCCAGCGATGCGACTTGAGCTTTGCGGAGTATGTATGCGTGAATGGCACTTCCCCTCTCTGTCCCACAAAGACATGCCATTGAACACGGACTCCACAGTCTAGGGCACCAGCCTCAACTATCCCCCACCCCTGAACCACAGACCAAAGGGATGAGAGGCTGCAACGTGATTGCTCAGCCCAGAAACGCAGCACCACAGTTACCACCAGGCAGGACCACTGCTCATGCCCGCCGTCCTGCACTTCTGGATTTCTGCCTCCACTTGGTGAGTCTGCTGAAGCTGAGTTGGCACCTTGGTTAGGAAGCCCCTCTAGTCTTTTTTACCTCCTCAGCTAGCCAGGTAAATTAAGCCAGGGCCTCTTCCACTGACCTGAAAACCTTGTCTCCGTATGCCCTCACCACCCCTGCACCTAGCAAGGTACAAACGTCTACATGAGAGGGGAGCAGGAGTCGATTTAAGCCTCAAGTCGCAAGGGCAGCCTCCCATCAACCTGTGCCCTAGACTCTGTGCTGTATGGAGTGCATATGTATCAGGTGATTCCAGGCTCACAGGAGAAATCTGCCACGGCTCATCAAATAACCACCTCACAGAACAATGCGTTCACATACTCTCCCTAAGCAACCCATCCCTGATTCCACTGTTGAATATATGACAAATGACTCATCACTAAAATTCCTTGCCAGTCAAATCCGGTGAACTATAATACTTTATTTTTCTGGCAGTGGGTAGTGGAAAACTTCCCATCCTAAAACAGAAATTTAAAGGATCACTTCCTTAGTTCTAAATTTTGCAACTTATGTTTAAAATTAGAAGCACGAGAAAAGAAAACTTGGCTCTGATTCCATCAAGCCATCAGTGCTGAGAAGGAGTTAAGCAGAAAGCATCTCGGCACAACGTGAGACCTAGAGATGGTGCAACAGAGGTAAGCAAATCATCATCTCTGGCATTTACAGGCAAGATCATACTTCCAACTGAAGGAACCCGCCTTGTTTCCAAGGCAACTTGCCATTTGTATAGGGGACTCACTTGGGGGTTAGTAATCCCTTAACTGCTAACTTCACAATTTGAACCAGACTCCTACTGATATCTTAGCTTCCATCTAAAAGCATCATCAGGAAAAAAGAGAGTTTAACTGCTTTAAAAGACAGGAATTCAGAAGATTCTATGGCATTCATTGACTTTGAGGAGCAGGAGAGGGACACAGGAGCAAAAGGTGACTAAGAAAAGCACAATAGAAGAACTGGGAGTCGCTGCTTCTCAGTCATTTGTTTCCCATTGAAGACGCATCAAACGCACCACTTCTGTTCACTCCAAGTTCTGAATGAAAGTTCAGTTTATACTGATATATAACAAAAAGTCAGTCTTCATTCTGACAACCACAAGCCAATATTAGCAAAAGATCAGAGTTCAACAAATTTGTTTTGTAAAATATAACACTAATGTTACATTACAAAATGCCTTTCAGTTTAATTTGCATGCAAAAAGACAAAGTGTGATTTTTAAATATCCACCCAGAGGCAAAGATGAAAAACTTCAAACAGTTTCTGACTCCTTTTTGCTACACTCATTATCTCACCACCTTCTACAAAGGAGAGATAACGTGTCCTTGACATTATCCCAAATTATCTTCAGTATGCAAGACAATGCTGATTAAATTAAGCTCATTTTAATCAGCTGGCAGGTTTATTCAAAAAGTAACTAAATAATAAAATTCTTTATAACAACTACTCTTCATTAGTATAACCTGCTTAGCAATGGTTTTTTAAAAAGCGAACACAGAATAAATACTAATTGTGTGTCAATCCTTTCTCCTCCATATTTGACAGATGAAGACATACCTTAGAAGTTGAACATTTCCCCTAATCCACAAATCGCTTTAATACTAAAATTTCACACAAATCTTTTGAAATCCAGTGCCATCTAATGGATTTAGCCAAGCACAAAGAGTTTTGAAACCTTAATTTTTGGCAGAACGTATTCTGAAGAAAGACAGAATCTCTGCTTTCCTTCCATTTACATCTCACAGAAAACCTCCCCATGGCTGACCTGGAACTGGGGTGGTGGGCGGGGGGCGGTCAAGTCAAGGTCATCCCATCATTTGCAGTGCCCTCCACTCCTTTCATAAGGGCGAGGTTGCCAGTCTTGGATGGGTTCCCCAGGACGACTGAGGCTCAGAGAGGTGACCCCTCCCAGCTGTGGGACCTGGACAGTTCCACCACATTTTGGGTCTCAGTGCTGCATAGGGCTGTTGCATATGTTATTTTACTTAACTCTGAGCAAGTGCTTGGAAGGGTTCCTGCAGGTCGCAAGTACTCAATAAACGTCAGCTACCATGATGATTTCAGAGAGCGTCAAGAGATTGAGGTTATCACCCGAGGAAGATGAAGGGCTCCAGGACTAAGTTCAGCCATGTGAACTTCATCCTGAAAACCCTGGGGCAGCCCTGAGTGCACAGCAGTGTAATCTGCATTTCTTCTGCAGAAGGCTTGGGGGAGTCTGCAGAAGGCTTGGGGGAGTCTGCAGAAGGCTTGGGGGAGTCTGCAGAAGGCTTGGGGGAGTCTGGAGAAAGCACTGAAAGGGTAAACACGGCAGCTCGTCAGTCCAATGGCGAAGAAGCCAGGAGGGCCTAGACTCGTGGGAAAGCAGTGGAGTGAAAACACAATTAACACAAATAATTATTAAAACGCAAGGCTGAGACTTATTTAAAAGGCTTTGGTGCTTGGTGGGTGAGTGGCGCCTTGGAGGAGGGGGACAAATCTGAGATGTCTAGGCTTGGGCAGGGGGCAAGTATAAGGACGAAGAAGTTTGGGATGAAAAACGATGCTTTCAGATTGAGGTACATCCAGGATCCAATTCCCAGTAGACACCTGCAGTTGGGGGTCCATGGTGGGAAGGGGAGTTCAAGACTAATGGCATGGAACTGGGCGATGTCACTGGTGGATGGTGGGTGAAGCCCGGAGTTTAGTTAAGGTCCCAATCTGGATGTGGAGCGTGTAGTGAAATCAGAACCAAACCGCCACAAAGCTGAGATTGCAGGCTTCTCTCCTCTTCCTCCAATTTCATTTTGGAAGAAATTTGAGAATTGACTAAACAATGTAAGTAAACTCAAGGAAACCAGGAAAGGGAAAGTATCACGGGGTAGTGATCAGTAGTATTTAAATACCACCAGGAGGCATATTAGCACTTTCTCAAGGAAGGTGACATCAATACATATTTTCAACAAGTGGGACCTAAAGCTACTGCAATACCCGTGCTAAAATAATTTCAATAATAGGGAATGAATGGTAAAAGAATAGGAAAAAAACTTAATTTTTAGTCCACTGATATACAAAAAATAGACACTCAGATATTTGTTCAAATAACACTAAGCAAATAAATTCGTCTTCACATTATGTTGTCTCAACAGATGAGGATTCTGTAAACAGTTCTTGGTTTTCTTGTGAAAAGGTCTATTTCTTTCATCTTCGTGTCCCACCCTGCTCCTGCCTGAAAGGTGCCCCAATAAATACATGATGAATTAATATCAGTTTGCATATCTATTTTGCAACCCCTTTGAAAAGTATAGGCAAGCTAATACCAGCAGCTCATCCACTGCAAGTCCTCAGGGCATCATGCCCTAACCTCACGCCTTTGCTTGCACACCCAGAAAACCACAGCCCGCAAGGAGAAAGAGATCAGTGCAGCCTGTACCGTAGTTCACGGAATGAGACCAATTACCCATGTCATCGTTCTCCTACTTTTTCAACACTCTAGCATCGAGATCTTACTATTTATTCTCTGAAGCCAGAAGTATTTTTGAAGTAGGCTGAGGCTAGAATCTCGGGAAACAGTAGGCTGATGCAAAACAAAGAGCCATGGACTTTCCCAGAGTCCCTGACCCTCCAGCTGCAGTTTCCGCCTTTCCTATAGGAAGGATCACAACTTGCACTGCTGATTATACAAGGCTGCACCGGCGTATAAGGCCCATCACCTACTTCACTTTACTTATTCTTTTACTCACACCGTGCACCTACTATGTGCCAAGAAATGAACGAAATGAAAGAATGAACCTTCTCCACAGCAAAAACAAAATGCACAGAGGCATTGAATTCTGCACGTAGTTGCAGCAGATTCACAGATCTCCCCTCTAAAAGAAGGAAGACAGAATTAAAGACACATTTTCTAACATTCAATTAAATATCAATACACATTTCTTAAATTCCATCACATCACTCTGATAACCACAGTTATATATTAGTGTAAATCTCTCCTCAATATCCTCAAATTCTCTTTATTTCCTTGAAGCATTCCTGCTACTTTCTCTGCCCCATCTTCCCATTTTACTATATAAATGTTCAAAGTTAAAACCCAGAAATAAGGAATCACTTTACATGGATTGGAATAAAAGAGAAGCATAAACAAAATTCCTGACTATTGAAAAAATGTGGGACTTCCCTGGTGGCACAGTGGTTAAGAATCCGCCTGCCCCAATGCAGGGGACACAGGTTTGAGCCCTGGTCCAGGAAGATCCCACATGCCGCGGAGCAACTAAGCCCATGTGCCACAACTCAACTACTGAAGCCCACGTGCCACAACTACTGAAGCCCGCATGCCTAGGGCCCGTGTTCCGCAACAAGAGAAGCCACCGCAATGAGAAGCCCGTGCACCACAACAAAGAGTAGCCCCCGCTCACTGCAACTAGAGAAAGCCCGCACGCAGCAACGAAGATCCAACGCAGCCAAAAATAAATAAATTAATTAATTTTAAAAAATAAAATAAAATAAAAAATGTGATTACAGTAACAGCAGCAGCCGTAGCAACCAAGTGATACTAATGACAGGAGCTGACCCTTCTTATCCTCAAAATACAAAGAGCACTGCTGTCACACCCTCTCAACACCCAGGGAAACGAGAAACCTACAGGGTTGCGTTAACTGGCTGTGGTCCACCACCACTTGTAATTGGCAAAACCTCCCAAGTGTGCTTGAAGCCAATGGTTTCACTCTGAATCCCTACAGGACAAACATTATTTCCCACAGATCACATTTCCCTGTAAAAGGATCTCACACCTTTTTAGAAGACAGTATCCACCCCCAGAAAACCAAACACCACTGGGGGATCCTGAATTCCAGGGTCCTTGGTTGAACCTCTGCTGTGACACCTTGCCCCGTCTGTACGTCTGTACAGTGGTCTCAGCGCATCACCCTGCTCTCCCCCGATGAAGTCAACACAGTCAATACCTTGGACACGATATAAGGAATTTAAAACAACAGTATGAATGACCCAAGGACTGAAAGAAAAGGTGAGAGAGACAACAACGTAGAAGAAAGTAACAACAGGAAACCACCTGCAAGCTGAGGAGACCCCGGGGATTCTGGATCCGGTGGCAAACCAACCCAGAACCTGACTGTTATGGGGCCCACACTCCTCACCAAGAGTTTTATCTCTGAAACCACTGAAAATGCTGGAAATGTCATAATGATCCAGAAGCTGGAAACTGCTCAGACAATAATATCACTGTCACACACAAGAGACCCCACAGACCGTACAGTCTGTCTACACAGGCATGATAGCAAATGCAGAAAAGGCCACGACTGGGACATTTAAACACAGTTCCTACAACCTTGCAAACTAGCCTAAAAGAAAGGAAAATACAAACTCCCAAACTGGCCAAATTAGTGCTTATTGTAAAACACAAATCTAATTAGACACTTAACATCAAAATTGCCAGAAATAAACACACACTTCATGTAAACAAACCATTAATGGGCTGTTGCTTTTTCTTTGGAAGAAGCACATTATTTATATACTGCTGCCACCTTAAAACTGGCCTGACAATCCTGTCAGACAGTGAAACACACTTAGGCAAGTGGTAAATTAGGAGGGGGAAAAAAAGTCACTTCACAAATTGTGACATCACTAAGTGTCATAAATGAATAAAACAGAATGTTGCACAAGACTGTATAAAGACAAGATCTTTATTCAATACTTTCACCTAGAAAGAAAGGCTGAATTAAACTTCCACATGTGATGAAACTATAAGTTCACTTATCAGTTTCCCCTCATAAAATAACAGTAATGGAAAACCCCTCAAATTAGTGATCCAGAGTTCCTGGTGTCAAATATTCCCAGTGGAGCCTTCAAAACCACAAGAGAGTCAAGAAATCTGAGCGGCAGCTTGCACGGGCACTCCGGGAAGACTGGCCGCTGTGCCCTAACCTGGCCGTCTTCCTGGAAGCTACCACCAGGTGACATCCCTGGGATGCACGCTCCCTGATAAACAAGACACAACACGCGTGCAAAGAAATGGGTCTGACTGATGAGAATCTAACGAAAGCTGTCTCTGTCACAGGACTTGAAAGAAAAGAAGCTTTGCAAAGACACAACACCAATACTCCAAGCACTCTGGAAAGCACTTCCACCCCGGGAATTTGCTCTTCGGAGGCAGCTGTCAGCTTCATTCCACTTCCTGGAGGATGAGCTCAGGGGCTGGACCCCAGATATTGCGGTCTCTGTACCATCAGTGCCAGGCAGGACACAGGTGCCAGGGTGAACAGAGCAGCAGATCTGCGGGGGTGAAGCCCTGCGAGAGGTGGAGCCGAGAAGCTGGGCAGAAAGAATGAAGCACAGAAAGAGTCTTCAAGAGCGAAGGAGAGTCACCTGGCCAGAGGCTGCAGAGGAAGAAGAGGGAGGCGGGGCCACGGCCCCTCCTGCAGGGCAGCTGTGATCCCAGGGGGAGGGCTGCTGAGTTTCCACCCTCTTTCAAATGGAGAAAGCAAACGCACAGGTTCTCATAGACCTGGAACAACAATCCTTGATTTGCAAACAAATAATACAGCTTCACAATGCCTTATCCACGATTCCAACATCAAATGGCTCCAGAAACGAACCTGTTTTTCTAAGTTTCTGAGAAGCATATTTGCTGGCAAAACCGAATCTGGACCGATGCAAGATTATTTATAATATGCATTTACTCGCATGTTGGTGAGAAGGCACGTGTCCCCGCAGAGCCGTCAATGATTGGACTACAGAGTTCTGCCTTCAGCATCACAGGGGATGTTACATGTTCTGATCACCTTCCCTACTGCCTTTCTAAAATGGGAAAGAATCTGGACTCTAACGTCTGGCCGTAGGGATTTCAGGCCAAGGCATCGTGGCGCTCTCAGCGGTGTGCTGGCTCTCGAGAACTCACGGTTAAATTTTCAGGAATTCTGCAAACCCACTGCTAACATAGTCATCATTAAAATTTACTTATGCAAACTTACAATTAAATAAATTCAGTTAAAATCAAAGGTAAAGGGCTTCCCTGGTGGCGCAGTGGTTGAGAGTCTGCCTGCCGATGCAGGGGACACGGGTTCCAGCCCTGGTCTGGGAAGATCCCACATGCCGCGGAGCAACTAGGCCCGTGAGCCACAACTACTGAGCCTGCGCGCCTGGAGCCTGTGCTCCGCAACAAGAGAGGCCGCGAGAGTGAGAGGCCCGCGCACCGCGATGAAGAGTGGCCCCAGCTCGCCGCAACTGGAGAAAGCCCTCGCACAGAAACGAAGACCCAACACAGCCATAAATAAATAAATAAATAAATAAATAAATAAATAATTAATTAATTAATTAAAAATGAATATCTGCTTAAAAAAATTGTCTTTTAAAAAAAAAAATCAAAGGTAAGAAATAAATAAAAACTCACCCCTTCTTAATTACACTACTGCGTTTCACTGCTCTCTGTGGTCTGAGGATATGCATGTCTCTCTCATCCACAGGGTGGAAATGTTACATAATGGTATAAATGGTGTGTTTCCAACTCCACGCTCACTGACGACGTCACACTGGTTCTTGAAATGGGCCGTGGTAGAGCATTCACACCACAGAAACCAACAAACTCTACAAATCAGTGGGTTATTGAACATTTACAGGCACATCTGTGCTTTAGGCTCTCTTGACACTCTGAAGACAAAGATGAACCATGAGTACCTCACGATGGTAGAGCTCAGAACGGGCTCCAGTGCACAACAGACAGCGTAGAAGGGGAATTTGAGAGACATCTATGGAGCAGAAACTTCAGGAACCCCAGGGCCCTTTTCCCAGGGTTCTGTTAGCAATCAGAGAACAAGCCCTGCAGGCAGCCTCCTTCCTGGCCTCCTACCCCATTCCCAGGGCATTACTTAGAGGTCAGCTCCCAACTGCCAGCAGGCATCAGGGAGGGATTAACCATTTTATTCAATGTTAAGGCCCCAGGGCCTCAACCTGTGCCTTGCACATAGTAGGTACACAGTAAATATTTACTGAAGGAATGAATGAATCCTCCAAAGCACCTTGTGGTCCAATACACGCTATATTTCAAATCCCGTAAGGTAAGAAAAAGTGCCAAACAAACAGACCATTTGCTAAACCTCTTCTAGTAGAAGAATTCATGAGGAGAAAAAAATGAGTACTCTATTATATTTATAAAGATAGAAGTATATGAAATTTCCTTTGCTTTCTGATTTAAGTAAGTAGTTTTGCTTGAGTCTGAAATCTATTACTTGCAATATTGTTTCTATGAAAAAAACAACAGAGTTCTAAATAACTGATTTTAAAATGAGGTTTTAGAGCACAAATCCAATTCCTAAGTTGGAGATAGAAGCCTAAATATATAGTCACCATAGCAACTTTTTCACAAGCTCTCATAGTCTTAATTTGAGATGCAGGTAAAATTTTAAAGAAAAAAAAACCCACCATTCAAAACAATTAATCAAAACATTCCATAAAGACATATTCACAATAATATAGAAAATATAGGAGCCAATTTTTCAGGAGATAAAGTTAATGTTTCTTTCCTAATCTTAATACATTATTTTTTTTTAATTTTATTTTTTATTTATTTATTTATTTATTTACTTATGGCTGTGTTGGGTCTTCGTTTCTGTGCGAGGGCTTCCTCCAGTTGCGGCAAGCGGGGGCCACTCCTCATCGCGGTGCGCGGGCCTGTCACTATCGCGGCCTCCCTTGTTGCGGAGCACAGGCTCCAGACGCGCAGGCTCAGTAATTGTGGCTCACGGGCCCAGCTGCTCCGTGGCATGTGGGATCTTCCCAGACCAGGGCTCGAACCTGTGTCTCCTGCATTGGCAGGCAGACTCTCAACCGCTGCGCCACCAGGGAAGCCCTTAATACATTATTTATAAGACACTCGGAAGGTCTCTTATTTGTTGCGTAAGAGAACCATCATCCTGTACATAACTGTGTGTAACTGATATTTCACACATGGTATCTGCATGAGAAACACAAATGCAAAGAGGAGGGAAGGATTTCCAATGCATATGCACCTAACATTCTAAATGCTTCCTCTACAGAAATGGAAATTTAAACCTCCCCCATCTGTAGTATGAGACTCAAAAAGCCTTCCGCCCTAAGATCTAATCTATGTTCCCAAAGGAATAACAAAGTTCTCTTATTCTATGGATCCTCAACAGATGAAGTCTGGCCTCACGGGCAACCTCCAATTTGAATCTTGTGCAAACCCCCTGAAGCCCAAGACGGCACACCCTCTCCTGCTGACAGCATAACCTCTGTCTCCTGAACTGAGGAAGCCACAGGTCTGTAACAGGACAATCCATCTTGCGTGGCAGGTGTCGGATCACAGGGAGGAGTGGCTCTGGGCAGTTCTGCTGCCTCACCTGCTGCTGTTTTCCAGAACCATCTCTGCACACAGCAGCTACAGGAAGCCCAGGACAAAGCATGTTCTTTAGCCCTGGTGCACTGCACTTTAAAAAAACCCACCATATATCTTTATCCCACAAATAGTGAATACTAAGTGCCATAAGGACCCACTCCATCCAGAAAAATATCCTTACAATAATTTTTAGGGACCTCCCTGGTGGTCCAGCAGTTAAGACTCCTGCTTCCAATGCAGGGGGTGCTGGTTCGATCCCTGGTCAGAGAACTAAGATCCCACGTGCTGGAGACCTTCAAGATGGCAGAGTAAGACATGGAGATCACCCTCCTCCCCACAAATACATGAGAAATACATCTACATGTGGAACAGCTCCTACAGAACACCTACTGAATGCTGGCAGAAGACCTCAGACTTCCCAAAATGCAAGAAATTCCTCACGTACCTGGGTAGAGCAAAAGAAAAAAGAAAAAACAGAGACAAAAGAATAGGGAAGGGACCTGCACCTCTGGGAGGGAGCTGTGAAGGAGAAAAAGTTTCCACACACTAGGAAGCCCCTTCACAGGCGGAGACAGGGGGTGGCGGAGGGGGGAAGCTTCAGAGCCACGGAGGAGAGCACGGCCACAGGGGTGCGGAGGGCAAAGCGGAGAGATTCCCGCACAGAGGATCGGTGCCGACCAGCACTCACCAGCCCGAGAGGCTTGTCTGCTCACCCGCCGGGGCGGGCGGGGGCTGGGAGCTGAGGCTCGGGCTTCGGAGGTCAGATCCCAGGGAGAGGACTGGGGTTGGCGGCGTGAACACAGCCTGAAGGAGGCTAGTGCGTCATAGCTAGCCGGAGGGAATCCGGGAAAAAGTCAGAAGCTGCCGAAGAGGCAAGAGACCATTGTTTCAGGGTGCGTGAAGAGAGGGATTAAGAGCACCACCTAAAGGAGCTCCAGAGACGGGCGCGAGCCGTGGCTATCAGCGCGGACCCCAGAGACGGGCATGAAATGCTAAGGCTGCTGCTGCCGCCACCAAGAAGCCTGTGTGCGAGCACAGGTCACTCTCCACATCGCCCCTCCCAGGAGCCTGTGCATCCCGCCACTGCCAGGGTCCCGTGATCCAGGGACAACTTCCCCGGGAGAACGCACGGCGCTCCTCAGGCTGGTGCAACATCACGCCGGCCTCTGCCGCCGCAGGCTCACCCCGCATCCGTACCCCTCCCTCACCCCGGCCTGAGTGAGCCAGAGCCCCCGAATCAGCTGCTACTGTGACCCCGTCCTGTCTGAGCAAAGTAGAGTTGCCCTCAGGCGACCTAAACGCAGAGACGGGTCCAAATCCAAAGCTGAACCCCAGGAGCTGTGCGAACAAAGAAGAGAAAGGGAAATCTCTCCCAGCAGCCTCAGGAGCAATGGATTAAATCCCCACAATCAACTTGATGTACCCTGCATCTGTGGAATACCTGAATAGACAACGAATCACCCCAATATTGAGGCGGTGGACTTTGGGAGCAATGGTAGACTTGGGGTTTGCTTTCTGCATCTAATTTGTTTCTGGTTTTATGTTTCTCTTAGTTTAGTATTTAGAGTTTATTATCATTGGTAGATTTGTTTATTGATTTGGTTGCTCTCTTCCTTTTTTTTTAATATATAGATAAATATTTTTTTCCTTTTTCTCTTTTTGTGAGTGTGTATGTATATGCTTGTTTCTGTAATTTTGTCTATATAGCTTTGCTTTTACCATTTGTCCTAGGGTTCTATCTCTCCTTTTTTTTTTCTAAGTATAGTTTTTAGTGCTTATTATCAGTGGTGGATTTGTTTTTTGGTTTGGCTGCTCTCTTCTTTCTTTCCTTTTTTTTCTTTTTTTATTACTTCTTATTTTTTAATTTTTAATAATTTTTTCATTTTTTATTTTAATAACTTTTTCTTTCTTTCTTTCTTTTTTTCTCCCTTTTCTTCTGAGCCATGTGGCTGACAGGGTCTTGGTGCTCCGGCCTGGTGTCAGGCCTGAGCCTCTGAGGTGGGAGAGCCGAGTTACGGACATTGGTCCACCAGAGACCTCCCAGCCCCACATAATATCAATTGGTGAGAGCTCTCCCAGAGGTCTCCATCTCAACACTAAGACCCAGCTCCACCCAACGACCAGCAAGCTCCAGTGCTGGACACCCCATGACAAACAACAAGCAAGACAGGAACACAGTCCCACCCATTAGAAGAGAGGCTGCCTAAACCATAATAAGGTCACAGACACCCCAAAACACACCACCGGACGAGGGCCTGCCCACCAGAAAGACAAGATCCAGCATCACCCACCAGAACACAGGCACCAGTCCACTCCACCAGGAAGCCTACACAACCCACTGAACCAACCCTACCCACTGGGGGCAGACACCAAAAGCAATGGGAACTACGAAACTGCAGCCTGTGAAAAGGAGACCCCAAACAGTAAGTTAAGCAAAATGAGAAGACAGAGAAATACACTGCAGATGAAGGAGCAAGGTAGAAACCCACCAGAACAAACAAATGAAGAGGAAATAGGGAGTCTACCTGGAAAAGAATTCAGAGTAATGATAGTAAAGATGATCCAAAATCTTGGAAATAGAATGGAGAAAATACAAGAAATGTTTAAAGGACCTAGAAGAACTAAAGAGCAAACAAACAATGATGAACAACACAATAAATGAAATTTAAAATTCTCTAGAAGGAATCAATAGCAGAATAACCGAGGGAGAAGAACAGATAAGTGACCTGGAAAATAAAATAGTGGAAATAACTACCACAGAGCAGAATAAAGAAAAAAGAATGAAAAGAATTGAGGACAGTCTCAGAGACCTCTGGGGCAACATTAAAAGCACCAACATTCGAATTATAGGGGTCCCAGAAAAAGAAGAGAAAAAGAAAGGGACTGAGAAAATATTTGAAGAGATTATAGTTGAAAACTTCCCTAACATGGAAAAGGAAATAGTCAATCAAGTCCGGGAAGCTCAGAGAGTCCCATACAGGATAAATCCAAGGAGAAACACGCCAAGACACACATTAATCAAACTATCAAAAATTAAATACAAATAAAAAATATTAAAAGCAGCAAGGGAAAAACAACAAATAACACACAATGGAATCCCCATAAGGTTAACAGCTGATCTTTCAGCAGAAACACTGCAAGCCAGAAGGGAGTGGCAGGACATATTTAAAGTGATGAAAGGGAAAAACCTACAACCAAGATTAATCTACCCAGCAAGGATCTCATTCAGATTCGACGGAGAAATTAAAACTTTTACAGACAAGCAAAAACTAAGATACTTCAGCTCCACCAAACCAGCTTTACAATAAATGCTAAAGGAACCTCTCTAGGCAGGAAACACAAGAGAAGGAAAACACCTACAATAACAAACACAAAACAGTTAAGAAAATGGTAACAGGAACATACATATCGATAACTACCTTAAATGTAAATGTATTAAATGCTCCAACCAAAAGACATAGACTGGCAGAATGGATACAAAAACAAGACCCGTATATATGCTGTCTACAAGAAACCCACTTCAGACCTAGGGACACATACAGACTGAAAGTGAGGGGATGGAAAAAGATATTCCATGCAAAGGGAAATCAAAAGAAAGCTGGAGAAGCAATTCTCATCTCAGACAAAATAGACTTTAAAACAAAGGCTATTACAAGAGACAAAGAAGGATACTACATAATGATCAAGGAATCAACCCAAGAAGAAGATATAACAATTGTAAATATTTATGCACCCAACACAGCAGCACCTCAATACATAAGGCAAATGCTAACAGCCATAAAAGGGGAAATTGACAGTAACACAATCATAGTAGGGGACTTTAACACCCCACTTTCACCAATGGACAGATCATCCAAAATGAAAATAAATAAGGAAACACAAGCTTTACATGATACATTAAACAAGATGGGCTTAATTGATATTTATAGGACATTCCATCCAAAAACAACAGAATACACTTTCTTCTCAAGTGCTCATGGAACATTCTCCAGGATACATCATATCTTGGGTCACAAATCAAGCCCTGGTAAATTTAAGAAAATTGAAATCGTATCAAGTATCTTTTCCGACCACAACACTATGAGACTACATATCAATTACAGGAAAAAAGTCTGTAAAAAGCACAAACAAATGGAGACTAAACAATACACTACTAAATAACCAAGAGATCACTGAAGAAATCAAAGAGGAAATCAAAAAATACCTAGAAACAAATGACAATGAAAACACAACAACCCAAAATCTATGGGATGCAGCAAAAGCAGTTCTAAGATGGAAGTTTATAGCAATACAATCCTACCTCAAGAAACAAGAAACATCTCAAATAAACAACCTAACCTTACACCTAAAACAATTAGAGAAAGAAGAACAAAAAAAAACCCCCAAAGTTAGCAGAAGGAAAGAAATCATAAAGATTAGATCAGAAATAAATGAAAAAGAAGGAAATGATAGCAAAGATCAATAAAACTAAAAGCTGGTTCTTTGAGAAGATAAACAAAATTGATAACCCACTAGCCAGACTCATCAAGAAAAAAAGGGAGACGACTCAAATCAATAGAATTAGAAATGAAAAAGAAGTAACAATGACACTGCAGAAATACAAAGGATTATGAGAGATTACTACAAGCAACTATATGTCAATAAAATGGACAACCGGGAAGAAATGGACAAATTCTTAGAAAAGTACAACCTTCCGAGACTGAACCAGGAAGAAATAGAAAATATAAACAGACCAATCACAAGCACTGATAGTGAGACTGTGATTAAAAATCTTCCAACAAACAAAAGCCCAGGACCAGACGGTTTCACAGGCGAATTCTGTCAAACATTTAGAGAAAAGCGACCACCTATTCTTCTCAAACCCTTCCAAACTACAGCAGAGGGAGGAACACTCCCAAACTCATTCTACGAGGCCACCATCACCCTGACACCAAAACCAGACAAAGATGTCACAAAGGAAGAAAACTACAGGCCAATATCACTGATGAACATAGACGCAAAAATCCTCGACGAAATACTAGCAAACAGAATCCAACAGCACATTAAAAGGATCATACACCATGATCAAGTGGGGTTTATCCCAGGAATGCAAGGATTCTTCAGTATACGCAAATCAATCAATGTGATACACCATATTCACAAACTGAAGGAGAAAAACCATATGATCCTCTCAATACATGCAGAAAAAGCTTTTGACAAAATTCAACACCCATTTATGATAAAAACCCTCCAGAAAGTAGGCACAGAGGGAACTTACCTCAACATAATACAGACCTTATATGACAAACCCACAGCCTACATCATTCTCAATGGTAAAAAACTGAAACCATTTCCTCTAAGATCAGAAACAAGAAAAGGTTGTCCACTCTCACCAATATTATTCAACATAGTTTTGGAAGTTTTGGCCACAGCAATCAGAGAAGAAAAAGGAATAAAAGGGATCCAAATGGGAAAAGAAGAAGTAAAGCTGTCACTGTTTGCAGATGACATGATACTATACATAGAGAATCCTAAAGACGCTACCAGAAACCTATGAGAGCTAATCAATGAATTTGGTAAAGTAGCAGGATACAAAATTAATGCACAGAAATCTCTTGCATTCCTATACACTAATGATGAAAAATCTGAAAGAGAAATTAAGGAAACACTCCCACTTACCACTGCAACAAAAAGAATAAAATACTTAGGAATAAACTTACTGAAGGAGACAAAAGACCTGTATGCAGAAAACTATAAGACACTGATGAAAGATATTAAAGAGGATACAAACAGATGGAGAGATATACCATGTTCTTGGATTGGAAGAATCAACACTGTGAAAATGACTCTACTACCCAAAGCAATCTACAGATTCAATGCAATCCCTATCAAACTACCAATGGCATTTTCACAGAACTAGAACAAAACATTTCACAATTTGTACGGAAACACAAAACACCCCGAATAGCCAAACCAATCTTGAGAAAGAAAAATGGAGCTGGAGGAATAAGGCTCCCAGACTTCAGACTATACTACAAAGCTACATTAATCAAAACAGCATGGTACTGGCACAAAAACAGAAATATACATCAATGGAACAGGACAGAAAGCTCAGAGATAAACCCACACACATATGGTCAACTAATCTATGACAAAGGAGGCAAGGATATACAATGGAGAAAAGACAGCCTCTTCAATAAGTGGTGCTGGGAAAATTGGACAGCTACATGTAAAAGAATGAAATTAGAACACTCCCTAACACCATACACAAAAATAAACTCAAAATGGATTAAACACCTAAATGTAAGGTCAGACACTATAAAACTCTTAGAGGAAGACATAGGCAGAACACTCTATGACATACATCACAGCAAGATCCCTTTTGACCCATCTCCTAGAGAAATGGAAATAAAAACAAAAATAAACAAATGGGACCTAATGAAACTTAAAAGCTTTTGCACAGCAAAGGAAAACTTAAACAAGATGAAAAGACAACCCTCAGAATGGGAGAAAATATTGGCAAATGAAGCAACTGACAAAGGATTAATCTCCAAAATTTACAAGCAGCTCATGCAGCTCAATATCAAAAAAACAAATAACCCAATCCAAAAATGGGCAGAAGACCTAAACAGACATTTCTCCAAGGAAGATATACAGATTGCCAACAAACACATGAAAGGATGCTCAACATCACTAATCATTAGAGAAATGCAAATCAAAACCACAATGAAGTATCACCTCACACCAGTCAGAATGGCCATCATCAAAAAATCTACAAACAATAAATGCCGGAGAGGGTGTGGAGGGAAGGGAACCCTCTTGCACTGTTGGTGGGAATGTAAATTGATACAGCCACTATGGAGAACAGTATGGAGGTTCCTTAAAAAACTAAAAATAGAACTACCATACGACCCAGCAATCCCACTACTGGGCATATACCCTGAGAAAACCATAATTCAAAAAGAGACATGTACCACAATGTTCATTGCAGCACTATTTACATTTACCAGGACATGGAAGCAACCTAAGTGTCCATCGACAGATGAATGGATAAAGAAGATGTGGCACATATATACAATGGAATATTACTCAGCCATAAAAAGAAACAAAATTGAATTATTTGCAGTGAGGTGGATGGACCTAGAGTCTGTCATACAGAGTGAAGTAAGTCAGAAAGAGAAAAACAAATACCGTATGCTAACACATATATATGGAATGCAAAAAAAAAGGTTCTTAACAGCCTAGGGGCAGGACAGGAATAAAGACACAGACATAGAGAATGGACTTGAGCACACGGGGAGGGGGAAGGGTAAGCTGGGACGAAGTGAGAGAGTGGCATGGACATGTATACACTACCAAATGTAAAACAGATAGCAAGTGGGAAGCAGCCACATAGCACAAGGAGATCAGCTCAGTGTTTTGTGACCACCTAGAGGGGTGGGATAGGGAGGGTGGGAGGGAGATGCAAGAGGAAGGAGATATGGGGATATATGTTTATGTATAGCTGATTCACTCTGTTATACAGCAGAAACGGACACAACAATGTAAAGCAATTATACTCTAATAAAGATGTTAAAAAAAAAACCCAAAAAATGAAAGATCCCACATGCCTCACAGCCAAAAAAATAATAATAAATTTAAATAAAATGGTATGAAATGAACGAAATGGAACAGAAAAGAATAGAAAATATCAATGTATATTTTAAGTAGGAAGGCTGTTTACAAAGTTACATATTTGTTCACTGGGCCACCACGTCAAATGCACCTCTTCCTGTAGAGTGTTTGTCCCAGGGACATTGGCAGGTGTGGAGACACTTCTGGTTGTCACAGCTGGGGGAGGGTGCTATTGACACTAGCTGGTACAGGTCAAGGAAAACCGCTAAACCTTCTACAACGCTCAGGACAGTCCCACGCAACCAAGAACAATCCAGCCCCAAATGTCTCCAGTGCCAACACTGGAGACAGCCACAAGTTTCAAGACCACTAACTGACCTTGTAGTTCACGCCATCTGAGGGTCACTCCTATAGGGCACACGTATGCACCGCTGTAAGTGGAATCTGCTAATACTTAAGAAGTAAACGTAGGGCTTCCCTGGTGGCACAGTGATTAAGAATCCGCCTGCCAATGTAGGAGACACGGGTTCGAGCCCTGGTCCGGGAGGATCCCACATGCCACGGAGCAACTAAACCCATGTGCCACAACTACTGAGCCTGTGCTCTAGAGCCTGCGAGCCACAACTACTGAAGCCTGCGTGCCTAAAGCCCGTGCTCTGCAACAAGAGAAGCCACCGCAATGAGAAGCCCGTGCACCACAACGAACAGTAGCCCCCGCTCACCGCAAATAGAGAAAGCCCGCGTGCAGCAATGAAGATCCAATGCAGCCAAAAATAAATAAATAAATTTATTAAAAAAAGAAGTAAATGTAACCGTAGCCTCTCAATGGACACAGTTAAAACTTGGTTCCAATTTTTTTTCCTATAATAAAAATGACGGATGCTCGCTGCAGAGAGTTGTGAAACTGAAAGAGAATAAAGGATTTTGTGACAAATGAATAAAAAGACAGAGCAAGGCAGGACAGTCTCATAATTTGTAAATCCTTTACCAGAAAGTAATAAATTCCTATGCTCTATACGTTGTGAAGAAGCCACTGGTTTCAGGTTTTGCTTTTTTTTTTTTGGTTTAAACTTCGCAATTTTTCACACAAGAACTTTAACAATAAGACAGCTCTCACATCATCAGAAACCACCAGAGTAAGTTACTAGAGTTGGTTAAAAAATCCTAAAACAGAAGATGGTGAGAAAGGGAGAACCAGAAAGAGATAAATAAAGGAGAGACAAGACCAAGCCAGGAAAACACAAGCAGAAACCTACTTCCTATTCACTGCTTGTGCTTTTCAAACCACAATGCAAGTTGCAGTGTTTTTGGTTTGAAACTGCTAAATTTTGAGCCTGCAGACAGAGGCACTGCCATGGCAAAGCACAGCCTGGTGAAGGATTGAACGCAGGCAAGCTCCTCTTTGCTTTTCAAACTGCTAAGAAAGAGACGAAGCAACAGAACAACAACAAACTGTAAAGTTCCAAGTTAAGGATTTTGCTTAAAATATTTTTTAATCACAGTCTAATATATTTTCATCATTATATTTAAAAGAAACCTAATTATGTTCAAAAGAAAAGTGGATGTGCTTGCTGTCACTAATGAGATCTCAGGGCATGAGAATTATTTCAGAAGCAGCAGCTAGTATCCAAGGGTGCATTTTTTTTCATCATTTGCGTTAAGCAGAAATTTTATCAGAAGGCCAATTAATAGTCAATGTAATAGCTTTGCAGAAGGAGTACTAAATTAAGTGTGTCAACACCGTACACTCAGTGCCTGCCCCTGTCTTGCACTCATCAAGAAAATTACATGAGTGAAGCTTCATTCTCACAGAGGATGGCCAATCAATGGCAACTCATGACAAGACTCAAGATGATTCCAGTTGTTTTAAACATCTGGTAGAAATAATGCCGTGAAAAGGAGCTTAGTCCCTGCAGATTTTTCACAAGGAAGCAAAAAAAAAAAATTTAAGCTCACAGTCTAATATTGTTTTAAATTCTGCATCTATTTTTATATTCTGAAAAAAAAATTCCCATGTTTTAATGAACTAGATCCATCAGAAACATATACAGAGTCTGTATCAAAGGAAAACAGCTTTTCTTAAACCACTTTCATTAAAATTAAGCCAATATTATATACTCACATAATATTACATACTCATATATTATGTATAAACTTAAAGGCTATCAAAATCCTCAAAATTCTACATCATTCTAGCTCTAAAACAACTATGTAATTCTAGTTTTAAATTTCTACAATAATCCAAAACAATTCAGATTTGACCACTTACAAAAAATGGGACTAGATGATAAGTTTGAAGTGATTTAAATGTTATCCATGCAGGTGGTCAAAAAGAAAAAGTTATATCATTTATTGGTTCAAAATAATACCTGCCCTTATAACGCCCTGACCCAGAGGTACTCAAAGTGTGATCCCTGGCCACGGGCCTCATCACCACGAGGGAACTCAGTAGAAATGCAAATACTCAGGCCCCACCCCAGACTTACTGCATCAGAAACTCTGGGGCTGGGGGCTAAAATCTGTTTTCCCAAACCCTCCAGGGAACTCTAATCCAAAGTCAAGTGGGCAAAGCACTGCCCTAACCTGCAGGTGACAAGAACAAAGACCAGCTAGAGTGTTAAGACGTCCTGTGCTAAGCGACATCCATGACTTAGCTCGTTTAACCCTTATGATGATTTCATGATGTAGGAACTCGTATTCTCATTACACTGGAGCAGCTCTGGCTCAGTCATATTAAGCACTAAACCGAGACTCTACAAAGCCGTGTGAAGCCAAAGTTTACTGTTAACCACTATTACCCGCAGCATGCAAGGAGTATGTCCCTCCCTTTCTGCTCTCACAGTACAAGTTCGTCCACTCAGTAACTCACATAAGCTTTGTGGAAACGGGCAGCTTCCCTCAGGACGTAATTTCAGTCTTCTATCACACGTAAAAAGCCTCAAATGCGTTGACGCTACCCTCCTCAAAAAATAGGCAGGGTGTGAATTTCAGACGACCACTGGAGTCCTCTTTCATCAGTTCAAATTTTTATTAATTGCTTGACTAAAGAATAACTTAGGGACTTCCCTGGTGGTCCAGTGGGTAAGACTCGAGCTCCCAATGCAGTGGGCCTGGGTTCAATCCCTGGTCGGGGAACTAGTTCCCACATGCGTGCCGCAACTAAGAGTTCGCATGCCACAACTAAGAAGTCTGCACATCTTTAGTCCACAACTAAAGATCCTGCGTGTGGCAACTAAGACCCGGCACAGCCGAAATAAATAAATAAATTTTCTTTTTTTTTTAAAAAAAAGAGTAACTTATGTGTAGCCCATCTCGCAATGTGATCTCTGCAATGTGATCTCCTGTTACTGAATCAAGGCCAAGTTTCCACAACTGGCTCATCTCTAACCAAAATCCCAACTGCCCCAATCTAAAGGGATGAGGTGAGAGACAGAAGGTAACAGGCACTTGGGGAGTAGAGCTTTCAAAGTGGCCTGAGGCCCCTTAAACTCATGGGACGGGCCAAACACCACCGTTGCTGGAAAGCACTTGTTAACAGAGAGAAACATGTGGACAAGATCTCAGTGAGAATCTAGCAACATGGACGTTGAGAGGGAAAACATTGATAACAGTTCTATCAAAAATTCATAACAACACCCTTAACTATACACAAGAGGAGATGCATTAAATAAATCACTGTACATCCAAGGTATTTTAAACCAATATAGCTATTAAAAATATATTCACAGGCATGGAAAGAACAAATGACACACCCCAAAATATTAACATATCGTAGTAAACATCTGATGTTGTAGAATTACAGGAGATATATTTTCTACTTTGTACTCCTTTGTTTTTCAATGTCTTACAGTATAAGCACGTTTTAATGTAAAATATATATTTATGATAAAATGAAATTAGAAAAAAATACCATAAATAAATTACTTGTTCTATACCTCTAGAACCTACTGAATCTTCAACATATATTGATAGTAAAGTAATAATGAAAAATTGTTTTAAATTTTGAAGTTAACACTTTATATTACTCACTAAAACGCTGAATATACTAGATGAATACATTTTTGTACAAAGAAGAAAAATAAATACTTTGCAGATCAGAGCAATTATTACCAATACTCATTTTATCAATAAGTTTCAGGATTCCACTGGGAATAAATACATAGCTTTAATTTTCACTGTATTAACCGAGTGGTGTTCCTCTTCTTTCATATCGTTTTAGACATTTGATGTATTCTTTTGGTTCAACACAATGAATGAGCACATTAGAATTTAAGACCATCATGTAGAAGGACCCCTGACAGTCAGGTAAAACAGTACTGCCGGAACACAAATGAAATTATCTGAAAAGGCAAGAAATTACTAGCCTGCTGTCTAGTTTTCAAACACACAAAAGGAAGAAATGTTTTTAAATTTTTTAACTTATTCCACAAGTTATTTTTCTGAAATTTAGTTATTCAATATTTGATAATAAGAACACAAATTTTCCGAGTCTACAACGGCGAATGAAACTTTCAAATCTTCGCCCAAATTTATAGAACGGGTAACATTACTGAACTCTTCATCAAACAGTTAGGGGGACACCCTCACCATCAGCCAGTTCCCATCCGCAGATCAATTCAATGAACATTAGGAATTTACAGTAATTTACAAGAGGAAATATGCAGAAACAAGATTACTTACTCTGCTTAGTTTCTTTATTTTCATACAGCCATTTAAAAATAGAACAGAAGGGGTTTCAAAGACAGATACACAGCATTTTTTACCAAACATTTTAAGTAGAAACAACATAAATAATCTGCCAGAATTATGCCACATCATTTTTCCCTTGGGAAGATAAATGTTACACATACCATGTGTATTAAATAATTATGACTGGAGATAATCACAGCACACATAAAACGTATGCATCACTGCCAAGAATTCACCTAGAGATTTATTACACTGAGACACACAGCTTTTAAGCTCTGTAAGGAAGTCACATGTTTAGCTCTTAATATTACCTAGAAATGCTCATCAAGATTAGGGAGGGGACACGAAGCACTCGGGTGAGTTTGCAATCGGATGGATTACTACGGAGAGCTGTCTTATTCTCACTGCATAACCTGACACCTATTGCTCAAGTGGCAATTCAAATTAAAATATTGTTTAATGGTGAGAGAAAAAATACACTGTGGGGACAGGAAAAATGTATTTCAGGCAATGACTATGCTTAAAATGGCTAATTAACCAGCAAACTTTGATCATCATTTCTATTCACTACTGAAAAGTTAGCCTACATTAAACAAAAACTTTCCCAAGACTCGATAAACGTGGTTGTGCTTCTGTGGGCTCTAAAAGCTAATGAGATGGTGACAAGAGTTACACAACGGGGTCGGCGTCCTGGGACAGCTCAGTCTCCATTGATCAAGCACAAAGTCTCCCCATTTGATGTTTTAGGTTCTACCAGTTAGCCAGCCTGTTCTTTAAAAACCTGTTTGAAAGCAGTAACATCGATTAACCCTGGAAACAGTTTTCTATAAGTCAAAACAATCTCTTCCTCTCTTCCTTTCATTTTTAAATCTCATTTCCTACAGAAGTTTCTCCAGTGTTTAAAACAGCATGAAATTCACTACCCAAATAGCATTAAAATCTAACCTTAAACACAGTGGTTTATGAAAAATCCTCCTCAACACTCCAGCCTTCCAAACAGGAAGTGTCATTCTTCTCTTTGATTCGAAGACCAAGAACTAAAGAGTCATAAAAGAGGCACCTTTGATGGGCTTTATTTTTGTAAATACTTTGAACAGGATTGCCTCCTAAGTTTTTCTTTGGTCTCTATCACATCCCAAGTCCTATTTCCAGTGCATCACTCTCAGAAGTTAGGTCATCTGAAATAGTCAGGTCTCAATTATTGGGAACAGAATGATCCAGGAATATCCATTATTGGACCTTCCATCTGCTGAGTCCAACCAAGCAAACCACACAAGCGTCGATAAAGAGGATGGGCAGGAGCTGGAAAACTGAACCGCAACCATCAGATAGCTCTCATCTCGAAAGTTCCATTTTTTAATGTTTTAGCCGATATCTTCCAACAATAGAAACTTCAAGCCAGTATGTTTTTTCCATACGTTAACTGTGATATCTTTTAAAATCCAGTATCTTGGAAACTGCTGGCAATAGTCCTAATTCCCACATAAGAAACTCTGAACTAGAAGCCCTGTTGGGATACGCTATGGATTTGTCTCAACAGAACTCTGATGGTTCCGTCTGACTTGAAGCATTTGACCACAAAGCCTTATTTAAATAAGACAACAGAGGCAACTTTCAATAATTTTCTCCTCTGAAGGTCTTAAGATTTTATGATGCACCTCATAAAGTCAAAAAGAAATAAAAAATAGCCCCCTGCCTTCACTTTGTAGAGGTAGAATCTCATCTGTTTTGAATCCACAATATAAAGTAAGACCAGTAGGTGTAAGCTTTGTTGCTGTTGTTGAAGTTGGTTCTCGGAATTGTGTCGGAATCCAGCCAATCCCTGCTTCCCATTGATGCAGCTCTGCTTTTTCATTACACTGGCTGCCATTTTAGCAACAGAACATTTATAGTATCTCCTAAAATACACTGAATTTACACACTGGCTAGAGTTGGACTTAGAAGGGTTTTGTTATTTTAAAAGATATCCCACGATCCTCAAACAGGAATAAGTTTCATTGAAACACTAGAGTTACAAATTTTATCTCAAAAAGTGAACTTCATTGTGTATCTATCTTTGGATGGGTCATGCTCTTCCACTCATCTCCTCCATGTGGGAAGCTGCGGGGGTTCTCTGACCTCTCTGTGAGAACGTCCTAGCGTCAGAGACTGGACAGCGCAAACATCTGAGCCAGCACACACTTCTGCTTCTTCTGGATGACCACGTCCAGACAGCTCGAGGAGGGGTACCATCTGCCAGACAGAGGTCCACTCCCGTCAGTGAGAATCACCCCGTTTTCAATCAGCATTGCCAATGACCTAATAATAAGGCGAGAACTTTGCTGGACTTTCTCACGTCTAAGCCAACTCAGTTAAAAGGAAATCCCACAAGTTGTGTGAAATGAGTCATGATTCATTTGTTGATTCCTTAACAAAAAGCTGGAGCACCTGTAAGTGCTATGGCTGGATGCACAGATGCACATCCAGGAAGATAAGGTCCCTTCACGCCACCACGTGACATGAACGTCATTGCTGAATGCTCTCCATCTTTCTGTACTGAACCAGAGAGAAACTGAATCTTTCCCTTAAAAAAAAAAAAAAAAAAAATATATATATATATATATATATATATATATATATATATATATTACAGTGCAACATAAAACATTTCAAGGAAATCATGTTCGCAGAGGCTTAAGAAAAACAAGTGTCCCAACTTGGGGCTTACATATTTTACAATCATTCCATATTTAGAGATAATTAGGACTTTTTTCCAACTCAGATATGAGAAAATGTTGTTTTGCTCTTTTAACTCTAAGTTAAAAAACAGAAGTTTAGTGTGCTGGTCTCCTCCTGCTCTCTCTCTCTCTCTCTTGTCCCCCCTGCTCTCTCTTGTGCTCACGGTCTTCCCTGCCACGCCCTTCTCTCAAGAGGCCCAAGTCATCTCCCCCAGCAAGTGGGGCCGGCCTGCGGGGGAGGGCGGCATGCAGCCCCACCTTGTCCGGCTCTCGGAGCACACCACCACCTGGACCAAGGGGTATGCACGTGCCGTGGGCTATGACCTGAACAGCACCTGTGATTACATACTACCACCTATGGGGAAAGCCCTTGTGAAAACCGACATTCAGGTAGCTCTTCCTTCTGGGTGCTATGGGAGAGTAGCTCCACATTCTGGTTTGGCTGCAAAATACTTCATAGATGTAGGGGCTGGTGTCACAGATGAAGATTAGAGAGGAAATGTTGGTGTTCTACTGTTTAATTTTGGCAAAGTCTGAAGTCAAAAAGGGTGATGGAATTGCACAGCTCATTTGTGAACGGATTTTTTACCCAGAAATAGAAGAAGTTCAAGTTTTAGATGATGCTGGAAGGGGTTCAGGAGGTTTTGGTTCCACTGAAAATAATTAAAACTTTATGCCAAGAAAAGACATTTTAACTCTTGCATACAACCGATGTAAAGCTTTAAGGGAACTTCAGTAAATGGACTGAGAAAGCCTTTAAGGTGTCAAAATAACCATTATTAGAATGTAACGGGAAAACCTACTGAAATGTTACGTCAGTGCTGACTGAAGTGACCACACCCTTACATAAAGCAGCACTTCACACACTTGATGCTCCACAAACGATGCGACATAATCCAACAAGACAATGACACTTGGGAGGTACTGTCATCAGACTTCAGCACATGCTAGCGAGGACTCCGGAGAATGGCAGCACATCACCACTAATCAACCCTCCTGTCCTCAGCAGCCAGGTTCAGAGCCGGGAAGTAACTCACCACAAGCCACAGCGGTCGCCAGACAGGGTTCCTGGGTCAGAACCCGCACAGACGCGGTCGACAAGGGAACCCTAGGCCTCCTCTCCGGTCCCCTGAACCCGAGTCCCCAGAGCGGATCCCCAGGGGCCACACAGGAAAACGGTGTGGGGACTGGAGTTCCCGGCCAGGTTCTGCATTCAGAGGAGAAAAGGCCTTTGTTTAAATGGCTCTGAACAATAGAATAATTGCCAAAATGGTGTATTGGATAAATAGCAAATTCTCAGGGAAACTACAGAGAGGTAAGGGAAGGCGAGCAGATGAGGGGGCAGGACGCGTGGCTCAGTGGAGCACGTTCGATCTGCTGGGATGCATGAGTTTATGGAACACGCTAATGACGATGGAAGAAAATCTGGGAAGAGATACAAGCATGAAACAAAAAGCAAGAGTGAGATGTGAAAGATTACGTAAATCACGTATTGGGGTTTTAGAAGAAAGGTGTTTTTTTTTAAACCCCCCACTGGACCAAATGAGTTGTAACACATAAACAGGCACTGTTCTGTTCAAAAAAATAAGACCCTCACTGTAACATTTACAATTCTACAAAAGACTCCATCAAATTCTGCCAAGGCATACCCAGTGGCTGGCATCTGAGGCTCTGGAAAGATGAAATCTGAAACTGCATACTGCCGTTTTATGTATTTCACTGCTAGGCTAGGATACATTTAATGCACAAATGCCAGCAGGCCAGGATACAAAAATTTACTATGGATGTGCTTTAAGTTAATGTTGATTCCAACAGTTTACCATCCATCAACTATTCTAGTGCCAATTAGCACCATAAAAACCATGCGTAAATATTTGAAAAACATGTTAGCAATTAAAGGGAGGAACTATTCCACATTAAAATCAGGAAGAGACTTTAGGTTAAATGCTAAAAGGTAACTACATTCTCAGAACATCAAGTTTCACAGCATAACACAAAATGCTATACGCACTCTAAACCAAAAATACAACACGTAGATCCTATTTAAAATTCAGTAAATGCCAATTATTATTTACTGCTTTCAAAACGAATAGGTCTTCTAACAATATGAGGTTTTAAACTTTGTGCGTCATTAACTTATACTCCATGTTAGTGATGAAGTGTTGACAAATGCTTTCAGTGAACTAAGAATGTGAAATATTCTGAAGAAAGGTAGCTTAGGTTCTTTCTTTGTACTAACTTTTTAATGCTTGCCTTTTTTAAACAAT
The DNA here is from genome assembly GCF_965194805.1 of Balaenoptera borealis. Lineage (NCBI taxonomy): Eukaryota > Metazoa > Chordata > Mammalia > Artiodactyla > Balaenopteridae > Balaenoptera > Balaenoptera borealis. The sequence goes on along the minus strand of NC_138866.1, from coordinate 167,037,438 downwards.
AGGAAAAGTAAGAGTGCCTGGCACATGGCTTAAAGTCAACCTTTCTTCTTAAGTAATCTAAAAAGAAGAACATAAATTCTTCATCATTTAAAGACTTTACTTTCTAAGCAGAGTAATCCCCATAGTTAAAAAAGAATTTTAATATAAACTGAAAGAAATTTAATATGCCAAGTTAATCAATGACAACTCAACAGCCTTTCATAAGGAATCAGGATCCCACAGAATTGGGGCCATTTTTTAAGTACTGAGCTTTAAGACTGGGACAAAAAACTTTTAACAGTAGGAATTGATATATTTTTATCAAGACTACACCAACTCTTTCATCTTTCACAATGAGAAAAATAGCCAAAATCATTAACTCATGGGGAAAAATCTAGAATACTAATAGTAAGATATTTCGATGGCATTGACTAAAATATTTGAGGACCTATTAACTGGTTGAAAATGGATAAATAGATGCAGTCTTTTAAGAATAGTAATTCAAATGTTAGCTTTCAAGACATAGACTGTGGTCCCAATCCATTCAAATAGAATGATGCTGCCACTATTCTACTTGAAGAAAATGTTGGGAAGTTTTACTTATATTTTAAAAATTCAATTAGAAGACAAAATTTGTATATTGCATGTATAGGAAAATGATCTCCTAGGAAAAAAATAAGTCAAAATAACTGAGGAACAAAACAAAGTTATAGGATCAAAGAATAATGAATACTTCAAGTTTTGCTTTAACTATTAGAAAGCCTTGTACCAAATACATGCCTGAACGCTTATCTTGCATTATTATTTTACTATCCTTATTTTTTTCTAATATCCTCAAGATGTTTTAGCTTTTTTGTAATCACATGTATCTTATAAGGCCACTATGCCCAAATTCAGTGCCATCCCCCATTTTCTGAGAAAACACCTCCACTCACCCGCACACCTACCTTCCTACCACCCATCCAAAGGGGTGGGCGCCTGGTAAACACAGGTGTTCTGAGTGGTTCTACTTCAACCCCACGGCCACTGCCACCATCACTGCACCTGCACCCTCCCCTTCCAGCCACACTGATGAGATCAGAGTTGGACTTTTGATCTAAACTGGACCAACTGCACTATCTCCCCAAGGAACCTGCAGGTGGGACTGAAAGACTGAAAGAGACTGGGACTATCGTAAGACACATTTAGGGATGTGAGACAGACAAATTATAACATGGAAACAGAGGGGCAAAGAAAGCTGCTCTAGGGGAGGAAGAATAAAGCAGAATTCCAGAAGCAAGCAAGAAATCACGTCTTGAGAAGCGGGACTTTTGGTGTTCCTAATGCCGTTTTAGACCTTGTTCCTGTTCTTGTGCTAGTTGAGGTTATGAAGAACCCCTCTGGTACCACCCCAACTTCATTCTTCTTACGCTAACTTGACTTGGTTATTGTTATGTGGAACATCAAGAAACTCAACTGAATACAGCCTCACATCCTACGTGCAATAAAGATTTAACATATGTAACTGTGCTACCACTCTTCAATCCCTTGGCTTAAGATCATTTAGATGAACAAAGTTAAAATGTTTGGGTTTCTTCTGTCCATACCTGTTCCAATCATGGACTTCAAGGGTGATAACTAAGCCTCCCCAACACACTCTTTCCCTTCTACTAACCCACAGCCCTTCACTTTTCTATGTCCCACCGGAAAATATCTAGACAAGGATATTTCTGGTTCATAGATTGTCTGTATTTTATACAAAAACTTTCTGAACACATACATGTACCTGACCCCATCTCACCAGCAGGCATGGGTGATAAAGAAAAGTATAATAGTGAGTTTAACTTTCTCAGCCAGTAGCACAGCAATGCTCAATGGACCCAGTGGTTCACCCGGGACAGAGGAGTATCACTCACCAAACAGCACCCTTTCCAAAGTGGGTCACTGTTATCACTAGAATGTGATTTTATCTCTGAGTAGTTTGGGGAAGAAAATAGATGAGAATTACTCAGCTACTTGAAAAGTAGGAATTGTGCTTTATTCAATTTTATATCCTTGGCGCCCAACACATCATGTAGAATATACTACATGCATAGAAAATAATTACCAATCAGAATACCTAGAAAATACAAAAGGCATGATATAATTATTATTATTACCATCATCATTATTATTTTGCCAAGACTATTTCTCAATCAAAGAAAGATGCAGACAATTGTGGTATTACTGGCCGTATATAATAGGTTTAGGACAAAGTAAGACCTTTCAAACACACCTCCCTGTAGGGACACATTTCTCAGCTCCTACTTACTTACTGACACATGGGTTGCACATCTCTTTGCTAAAAAGTATGGCTCAAAAGTGAGTCATTATATCCCTCATTGCTACAGCCCAAATGATCTATCACGGCCACATCAGAGGCACATTTATGACTTGCTTATTCCAAAACCAATTTGAGTGCGTGCTGTTACAAAGTTTTTGGTAGCTATAGTTCTCAACGGAAATTCTGCTTCATTTTATCAGCCATATGGAATTATAGGCAAGAATCACATTGTAAACTATCATCATTGCCTTGATCTTTAGAACAACAGATAAAATACTTATCGTGCCTACGAACTCATTTCCTCAAAGTGTCAAGTCCTAAGTAACTTAGAAATGAGTCCTACCTTCTTTCTGACGGTCCCTTGACTCTATAATATGAAATCTGCAAGAGTGTAAAGCTACCTATTGCAAAGACAGCTTCCCTTCCACGATGTCCCCTCACCCCAAGTATACACACTTAGCTTTTATTCCAGTTACACGGAACCACTGATCAATTAAATGCTGCTTCCAAACCCACACATCTGCTATTCCTTCTCCCTGAGATAAACAACTCGTATAGGATTAAAAGACTTTTTTTTTGTCTTCAAAGTCTTAAGTTTTCTGGAGACCCTATGCCAAAGCACTCCCTCTTGTCATTCTTCTGTCCTTGGTCCACATGTCCTCTTAGTACTGGTGCCACACCCTGCCTTTTACTTCAGCTAATTGTGCACATCTTACCAGAGCTCAATCTGATTGAATTGATCTTATTGGCAAAGTAGTATTTTCAAACGATCTAAGATAAAAAGGCTTGTAGGCTAACTGGTACAAATTTGTTATGATTTTCTATAACCCATGCCTTAGGGGTCTTGCCCTCTTATGTGTAACTGCTAAGTACCCACGCATTTTTAGGCAAGTGTCATAAACTCTAGAGGATTAGCCAGAGATGTTTTTTAAGCCCAATTTTATTTTAAACTGTAAGCGTCTGGAGCTTTCACAACACTTTCTAAAAGAAAAGTGCAACACTGAGTTGTAAATTCTACCTGAGTTGCGATAGTTACCAGTCAGAATAGACACATACCAATGAAAGAGAAAACAAGATTGCTACCTTTTTAACATCCCAGCAAGTCAAGATTCCTTAAGTGAATGCCCACTGGTCAATGTCACAATTTCCCCTGTAAATCATTATTCCACAGTTTAATAAATAGACTTACTCACCAAACAGAAAGACACACAATAACTGGTGAAAAGGATGACTCCCAGGACAGCAATATAATCTGACCTTACTTACTGGATGAGAACAGAAGTGATTATAACAACAAAAACGCACTTGAGAGGCTTCTACCGCTTGTCAAAGTGAAGAAGAACACAATGGGTGTATTTAAGATGATCCTGGGAGCTGAGCTGAGATCCTTCATGTTGTATAGAAACAGGCATTTAAAATGAGTCCATGAAGAGAGTTTTCTTATTTAACAAAATATCTTTTACAAAGTAAAGGATTTTAAAAGTTTGAATTAGAAGCTGACATAGGTCATGTGCCTTAATTACGTGCATCATAAAAACTAGTATGTCCTACTGAGTAATTCAAAATAGTGGTAAATGTTTGGCTTCCCAGGCAAAAGAAATTGCTTAATTTCTAAGACTTAAAACATGAGAACCATAACTAACCATGATTCGTGAAGAAGAAATCAAGAGTCCAAAACAGAATTTGGGGAGATTTTTTTATAGACCTTTAGAAGGCTGACTTTATTATATCCTGAATATTTTTTCCATTTGCTTCTATACTGGGGTATTGGCATATATCAATAATATTTCTCAAACCCAGAACAACTGTTGCTCAAATCTAGGCCATGCAGGAAAAGTTAATGATACCACAGATACTTATCAAAAGCAAATACTTTTATGTATGTTAAATCTAATTCTAATGCTTAAAGAGTTTAAGGGGTTGTTACATGCATAGGACTTGAAAATGAAGAAAGGACACAAGCCTAGTACAGACAATGTCACAGAAAACCAAAACGATCTACTAAATGGAAATACATTCATTTTCTTGGTTTCCTCCTTGTAATGCACTTTTTAACATTTATCTTTTTAATCCATGAATCAGTGAGGACAATATTTTGCTATTTATGGGTACAAAACAGCCCTGTCCTAGGTATACCAGGGTATACTTAAGTATGTAACACCACAAGATACAGTAAATTTACTTTACTAGACAGTAAAGCATAGTAGGATTAACCAGAGTTATACTTCAATTAGAAAATGCTTTAAAATAACAAAGTCAATGAACATTCGACTGTACAATTTATTCTGTCAAATATAAATGTTTGTCAGTGTATGTGTGTAAATTATACTGTCAGTCTCAACACAGCCAAGTGCTTTTGTAAGCTGCAAAACAATTAATAAGCAACTCTCTAAGGGGTGTACCAAAAATTTTCCAGAACACGCCAGATATCTGGTCAAAGATAAGGGATAAAAAAATTTTTTGATACATGGCTCTATTATTAAAAACAATTCCTATGTTTGAAAGTCAGTGTCAACAGATGCAAGAACTTTATTTTAAAACTTCCAGGGAGACAAAGCCTTTCAAGAATGGGGCCAGTACCCTGCAATCTGGTTTGGGGGTGGGGGAATGGTTAGGGAACTGCAGAAAGCACACATGCCCAAGGAGTTCTTTTTACTCCTTTTTCTTTTGAGACAATGGTATTAAATTTTAATCACGTTTTCATGAGTTCCAAAGGATAGCAAGCCCTCTTTGGATGTGTTGAGGCATTTGCAACAAACTCAGCTTTTTCATGCAAAACAACAGAATTTGAGGTCAAATTAGTCTTTATCCTTTCCCTCTGGGCATGTACTCAGGTTAGGACTCTCTCAAACCACTATTTGGGGTAAGGTTTTAAAGAAAAAAAAAAATTCTTGTGGTAAAAATAGGTGGCACTGCTATTCAACATTAAGAGAGCAACAGCTGAGGTTTGGATCCTGAGAAGGGGGCAGGGACCAGGAAATATTCTTGATTACTCCAAATTTCTGATGCAAATTACACTCTGTCTCCAATCTTGGGGGCAGTGAGGTGGAAGGAGGAGTGAGAACAAGATATCCCCTTTACCACCACCCCAAACATTTTGTGTTGCAGGAATTAAATTACTCCAGCCTTAGTCTTTATTCACCATGGCAATTACAAAGGTGAAATGATGGGAACCTTATCTTGCTAAAAGTTTACCAACTGCTTTGCATTTTTCCTCTAATTTCACACCAGTGTCATCAGATTTCTCAGTTTCAATTTCCGTTTATCCTTATCCAAAATCATATTCATTGAAACCAGGTACAGGGTGGAAGCCATGCTGAAATGTCATCCCCCCATCAGACAGCCTAGCAATCGGTGAAGCACACTTAGGACCACTGGTGGAGCCCACTGCATCTCTGCTCCGAGGACAGGCAGCCAGGACCGCTTGCTTACTCTAGAGGTCCATTTCGGTTTTCCATCTTCCAAGTTTCTTACCAGAAATTTTAAGGGAGGATTACCATTTTTTTTTTAAGTCTATCATTTCTATAACTGTTAAAACCACTTTTCAAAACCAAGCAGAACGTAAACAATTTCAACCAAATGTATCATTGTTTAACTTAAACTAATGCATCTTCCTAGTTCTGTGAACACCAGTTAATTCTACTCTATACTAACCATGACACTGCAATCATTCATCCTTCTAAATACAACCATATTTTGTTTCACCATTCTTTTAGTTACCCAGATTATAAACTTAATACTATAATATGTTAAGGAGAGACAACAATGACTCTTTGGGGGTTTTTAACATCTTGAAAATTAGAGTTTAAAATACTTGCTTTAGAATGAGTTGCTGGAGCCACAGGGCTCAACAGAAGCACTTACATATTACTCCATAAGATATTATGAGGCATTTCACAAATTCTACAACCAATTTCTATTTAATAAAACAGTCAATTCATTAGGAAAAATTGTGCTAATATGAGAATATCGAACACTGTGTCTTGTATATGACATCTGTTTATACATAAAAGTCATACCTGTCTTCAAAAATAAGGTAAATCAGCATTACAATAAGGTAAGATTAAGAGCATCATGTAATATCCTGATGCCCAAAAGGAATAAGAAATTGCATTTTATAATGGAAAGAGCTTAAACTTCAGAGGACCATGTATCTGTCAGCTGATCCTCACCTTGGAGGATCCGTCATCTTGGACTACTGACCCTCTTTATCCATGAAATGAAGTTAATAGTTTATAAGGAGAAATTATATATATAACAATTAATTCATCCTCTGGTAGGTAGGCTGCATTCACCCAAATGTTAGCCTTTTTATTCATACATAAATAAATGTTATTTATCTATTTAAAATATAAAAATAAATGCTACAACGTTAGTTACTCAATATCCTTTCCAAACTCCTTCGTCACTAACCGAACCCCAATTTTTTCAGTATCTATGTGTTTCTGATTGGCTATGTGACTTCTTGTCATTTCATTTCATTTTCAGGATTTGCTTAGGGAAGAACAAGGAACTCAATTCTAGCCCACAGGTCAGCAGATCAAGTCTTCCGAGGGCTTTGGGGATGGATTTGGAACTCACGTTGCTGGAGTGTGTGGGGTGGAGCCACTACAGTTCTTTTGTGATTCTGGGAAGAACCAGCCTAGACGCTGAGGATGACAGAAAAGAAAGAGCTGGGTCCCTCATAACATTATTGAGTTACATAATTAACAAAACCTCACACGCTATTTTAGGATATGTGATTGTGCAAAGTACAGATTCTCTATTGTTTGACTCTCTCTTGAGTGGCTTTTCTATTATATGCACATAGGTTGAGTAGATATTTGGGATGCTCATGTCCTGTGAGAATATATAAACACATTTTATTATCTCAGTCTATAATTGCAAGCCATTAATACGATAATTTTTCATTTATTGATGGAATAAAAATAACCAACACTTCTCAAATGCTCACTGTAATTCATTTATTTCTTACAACAAAGTTATGAGGTAGGTACATCTCTTATCCCCAATTTAGAGACAGGTCAACTGAGGTCCAGAAAAGCCAAGTAACTTGTCTAAATGCACAGAACTATTAACTTGACGAGCCAGGATTAAGTTCAGGAAACTGGCTCTCAAGCCCACTCAGTATTGTTAAGCAATACTGTCTGTCAAATGAATAGCATTAAAATAAATTTAGACCATTAGTGTTATTAATTGCTGGCCAGAAACCCAAGATAATTTATTGTCCAATTATACCCAATTATGAGAGCTAGTTTAATTACATCAAGACAGTTCTTCATCTGGTCACTATTGAAGACCATATGGCCAGATAGAAGACATAACATTGAAAGATTTCATCCCATGTTTCGTAACTCAATAAACAACTTGCTCTTTAACAACTTCTGTGTTGCAATTAGTTTATTCCCGATTCTAAAAATCTGAGTTTTTAGAAAGTGATTTTGACGCCTAATACACCTGGGAACCTCTGCCTCAGGTAATTATGAACGACCTTCACTTTCAAACACGAAAGGACGATGGTCCCTTTCTTTAAGTGTGCAAGCTCACAACACAGAGTTAGATCACCCGGTTTGGTGTGGGGAGACAAACTTCGAAAAATGCAGGATTCAAATTATCATGATAATTGGCTTTTCCTAACTTGTCCCATTTTCTAAATGGCAAAAAGTAAAATAAAATAAAACTAAAAGTCATGATTCAACTATTTTTCCACTTCATCAAAAGGAAAATACCAACCTTGATTTTTCAATGATTAAACAAAGTCCAACGAACTGACCGTTGACAATCCAATATCGATCCTGGGGTCACCCCAAGGATAAAGCAGGGAGAGAGCTCTTCTTACTACGGGGGTGGGGGTGTGGAGTTCAAGGCTCAGTCAACAACCCCCCGCGGTGTGGGTAAGGAACAATGACCAGCAGCCCTGTCAATGCCATAGCACAGAATGAAATTCTCTACTTTGCAGAAAGTTTTGAACAGGTTTTTTTCAGAGATTGACAGATAGAGCTGTGCATTCTTGAAAATGATGTGAAAATAACATGAAGCACCCCTGAGGGACATTTCTATACAGGTCGTTATAAGCATCTACAAAGAGGCTTAATCTTATAACAAAACACAGATTGCGACTAATTCCACAGACTAAAATCCTTAAAAACCAGGTCAGGGTCATGATTTGGCCCTTCCGACAGGCAAGTGCAAAGATATCCTGGGGGAAACAAGGTGTAGACTCAGGGGGGTAATGAGTAAAATGTATGGTAAATTCATTATTCAGGAAATGCAGTGAGAACACCTGACCCAAAATGGTAGAGAAAGTGGTGCAGAATGGATCATAATGCAAAATTTACTTGTGTAATATCAAAACAAAGAAAAAAACAGGCTTTAAACATGAGTTGTGCGTTTTCTTTTTCCTACATGCGTTTTTGCTTCTGCAATGGAAAATATCACATAGAAGTCCCACAGTAGTTCATTTATAGTGTTCCATCTAGATATTAATTAACCAAATTAATCCAAGAGTTTTTGCAATTGGTACGTCCATTCCTGCCTCAGGCCAAACAACACACAAGATGCTGATCTGATGGCTGTAAAGCCAATATTGCTTTAAGACAAGAACATGTCTTTAAATGTTATTATTAAAACTCTTTTTTGTACTATTTTAAGGGGTAAACTTTTTTTAAAAAATTCTAGAACTGTTCAGATACTTTCCGGATGCTTTTTTAAAATGTATTTTAGGATAAAATTTAACTTCTCTATTTATAGTCACTTCCTCCATAAAGACTTGGAAATAAAGAGCACTAGAGACTAGTTAAGAAAGATGGCTACACAGGAAACTAACAGGAAATGCAATTTATAGCTGTTAGTACAGTGCCCCACGCAAAGAAAACAAGAGGTTAATGAGGTCTTGCCGATCCAACCTTCCCTGAAAACAGGGTCGCTGGTTAATGTGCAACAGAGAAAAAAGATATTCAACAGAGTGTGAATATCAGTGTCTGTAATGTACTCCTGTTACACCATGAACTGATTTAGTATGTGTTCTACTAAAAAAAATCTACTAAAAAAAATTCAAAAAACAATGTCAATACAGACAAGCACTCGTTTTAAAAATAGTGGTAAAGAATTGAGACCATTTTAAATTAAAATAGTAACTAAATATGGGTGTGTACACATGTAGGAATGTTTGCTTGGGTGTAACGAGTATTATGAAAATTTAAATCACCAAATCATTTCTGAAACAGTTTTAAACCTTAAGAAGACTGTGTCCTTTGACATTTTCTTTTTACACTGATTTGACTTAACGTTAAACAACTGGTCTGGTCAGAATTTCAGACATTCAGAGGTTAAATTCATCCATGGAGTACTACTTCGAATCGTTCATTAACACAAATACACAGAGATGCAAACATCAGTTATGTACTTTGACAATTTAATCTAATTTTTAAATTTCCAGTGGCTTTTAAAGTAGTAAGAGCATTATTCGTTTAAACAATAAGATAAACACAGGAAGAGCAGAAACCAGCAGTTACAGCTGGACACTAAGCTATCAATATTTTACCAAGAAGCCTTGCACAATAGACTTGACATTTCCAGATTTATGCTCCAGCCATCTGTCCTCAGATGGTGTGATATGTGTCACTGTTGAGGGGCTAGCTGGCAAGAACGATTAGTTTACTACAAAGTATAATCGAGTTCTGCCTGTCGGAGAAGTACGGATAGGTGGGCTAAGAGGGAGGGAAACCAAGTGTCTTCCATTCACTCTGCGCTTCTCTTCCTGTGGAGCCATCAAAGAGACACCGTCCCTCCGCCGTCCCTTCCAGGCTCCATCGGTCACCACCAGGACCAACCTTCCAGTCTGCTATCGATGCTTCCTACTGAATAGAGGAGTTTCAGGAACTACCTTCCAAAAAAACCTGCATTTTATCCTGGCTGGGACTATCACTGCACAGAAAAGTGAAATCAAAATTCACCCAGCTGAAGTTAGTATTACAGATGTGAATGACCTTCTCCACCACAATGATCACACTTTTTTTTTATAGTCAACCAGTGTTGTAGGAATCTTGTCATTCATTATTGGCAAAAGAGACACCTATGAAGAAGCTTTAATTCATTATGATTTTAAATACTTTTGTTATGAATCAAAACCTTGTTCAATTTAAAAGTGTCTATACAATAAAAAAGAAAACTTGTTTCTCTGATTAATTACAGCAGAAAACATAAATCATATTTTAAAATTTTAAAGAAATAAAGGGGATTTTATTTTTCAAAAAGCCTTTGACATTTTCATAAATAATAAAACTCTGAGGTCTAAGAATAAGAATAATAACATGATAATTAATAATATAATAACAGAGACATACAGCTAAGGGGTGGCAGAGCCAAGGGTAACCCACTCTTGTTCTTCTCAGATGCAGCAATTTGCGAGTTAAAGAACAGAGACACTGGAGTCAGATGCTAAAATCCTGTTCCAGAACTTGCTCGCTGTTTGACTTCGGGCAATTAACCTCTCTGAACTTCAATTCCCTCAGCTGTAGGAAGGACACACTCAAATGTCAATTGCCCAATTCCCTTCCGAACTTTTATTTCTAATAGTGTTGCATATGAAATACTTCAACTGACACAGGCAATTACATTTACAGTGTGTCCCATTACCTCCAGATAAAAACGTTAATAAAGCCTTCCAAAAACAAAGAATTATTCCTTAGTATGATTAATAATTAACAGGTATTAATATTCAAAGCTAAACTCATCATACTACTTTTCATACTATCTAAAAATATATGAAAACTTTTTAAATGCCAGATAAACGGTATTCTATAAATAATAATGTAAGGTATAACCAAATCATTCCCAGAGCTCTTCTGAGCAAGCAAAGACAGTAACACAACATTAGCCAAGTGCAAAATAAGAAAAGCTTTACTGCATTAAGTTTTAAACATCAGCATATGGAAACTATAGAGAAACTGGAAAATCCTTCTACAGAGAATGGGGGTAGGGGGGTGCTGATCTTACTACCACAAGAAGACTCACACAGACGTTTAGTTTTGATTTTCAAATCATGAGGGAGAAACTGACTCAAAATAAATATGCAATGCTATATAATACTGCATTGTAAGTGACAGTAATTTTTTAACAAGTCACCATCACTAAATGCTACCAAAACTTTTAGAAAAATTATAATAGAAAAAATGGTGAAATTAAGTTCATCCATACCTGAATGAATGAGGATTAACTGACCATTGATTAAGCAAGCCTTTCCTTTCTACTCAGACAACTAGAAACAATAGGTGAGATTATAAATATTTTCCATACCATTATTAAAGGTTTTACATCTTGCTAAAACAAAAATAGGAACAGCTGATTCCAGTGCCACCAACACATATTTTTACTTTCCTCAAGCAGACACAAAAAATAGGCTCAGATGAAATTTTCTAAAAATAGAAAAACAACACACATGTATCTAATCCTTTAAGAATCTTCATACTTGAATTCCAAAAGTTGCTTCCTCTCCTAGTTTTAGCCAAAACTCTCAAAAATATACTCAAAATTTTACCTGTGTTTGAGTTATTTTATAAACAACTCTGTTGGTTTACCACAGTGCTTAGCAATGTTTTCCTTCTCAGTGGTGAAGATGGACTACAAAGGACTATTCAGGAAAAATTAAGATGTGAGGGACTGCTTTTGTTTCCACCCAAAACTCCAATCGGTTATTAAGTTCCAAACTGTGACAGGGGCATAGTAACTTATTCTTACAGCTAGATGAATGTGAATTAAAATTAGCACCCCTCTTTAGATAGTAAAACGTTCAATTCTGGGATTCTATGAAAGGTAGCACAGAAGTAGGTTTTAATTTTTTTATCCTCACGCCTCAGTGAGCAAACTGAGTTGGCACAGCTCGGCTGCCACGTGGGACCCAGGAGTCGTTGGCTTTTAGATTAATTATGATGATGATGACGATGATGATGTGAACAGCTAACATTAATACTGCACTCAGTATAGGCTAAGCATTGCTCCAAGCCTGTTACGTATACAATTCATTTGGTCTTTATAACCCTGCGAGGTAGCATTAACATTATAAATCAGCTACTATAAAACATAGTCACAAGGCTTCCTCTTCAGCAAAAGGTAGCAAAACTAGCAATAATTTTAAATGACAAAAGCAAGAACCCTATATATTTGGGAAATAAAGTAAATGACACACCAAAGAATAATAAACCAAAAGAACAGATGGAATGGAAACTTTTGTTGGAGAAAGCAATGACTGATTCAATTAAGAATGCTAATGTCCCTAGCAAAATTGAACCATCAGTTCAACTTTTTGGAACACTGGGTTGTGAAATTACTCTCTTGTTTAATGTACGAATTCATATTTCGACCAATTTGATGTGCATCACTGGTATAAAGTTAGCTCCTTAGGTAAACAACAATATTTGTTGGGTTTTTTTTAAGTTCGCTTAACAGGAAAAATAACACAGGACTCCATATTTAGTGAGAGAATGCAAACAATACTATTATGCTTTATTTAGTAAGAATATCTGGCCTTGTATTACCAAAGCAATGAGAATTTGCACAAAGAAAACACATTTCTCAAACTGATACATATGAGTGTATGAACTATGGATTATGAAAGCAAGCAACTGTTAACTCTGAATACCATCTACAATTTTTTTGGATTATCTTGAAAATATTATTGATGCTCTAAGTAAGAAAAAGGTTTTGTTTTACTTACAAAACTAATCGATCCAGGGATTTTCCCAAGTAAGAAGGTAATTTGAAAATAAATGCAATAATATGAGTTGAGACAAACTGAGTTGTGACTGAGTTCAACTTAGCCTAACCAGCATCACATTCGTGGCTTTGCTGCTCTCTGCTTCTCCTCTCTTACACAAGAACTCATAAATGATTTTTTTTCTTTTTAAAAAAAAAGATAAATAAAATAAAACTACTAGATGTGGTAGTAAAAGTAAATGATAGTGAAGTTGTCTAATCTAATGATGCAAAGTGAAATAAAATTTATTTTGGTGGTAGCATTTTTTTAATAATGATTTATTTTATATCCTATTTCTATACTAAAGGCAGCACTTAATGTTTTCTGCCTTATTTAAGATATTTTGTGGGGGTCATTATATCACACACTGGTATTACAATTTTTGGAGGTTTAAAATAGTCTCTGTAGTTAACATCAAGAATTTCAAGGATCTATTATAGTTGTGGCTTAGAAGGATTTCACAGCATCAGCTTCTGTGTAGTTTCTGGATTGAATTTGCTTGGAGCATCCACTTTTCATGAAACGCTATCAAGAGGTATAACTTTAACAAGGACCTCGACGTTATGAAGCCATTTGTTTCCCAGTTAGGTAAGGCTTGAACATTTACATTTTGGATTAATATTTTTATAAGTAACTTCCTTTGTATTTGCAATTTTACCCTGATAGGTCAAATTAGCATATAATACATCTTATAAATGTTAACATCACAGAGTAATATAATATATCCTTTAAGAATTTGAAAGCTTTCTTTTCCACTAAATCAGAATCTGCAAAGAAAGAGCAAGACAAGGAATAAGCACTGCTTTTTCAAGCTCTGCAGGTGATTTTTATGTGTCGTCTTGAATAAATGAGTCAGTTTTAAAGATGTTTGGGAGTATCCTGGTAGCCTAATGGTTAGGATTCAGGGCTTTCACTGCCATGGCCCAGGTTCTCTCTGGTCAGGGAACTGAGATCCCATAGGCCGCACGGCGTGGCCAAAATACATATATATTTTATATATATATAAAAATAAAAAAATTAAAAAGTTGTTTGACAAGAGGGTAAAAGAGAGGGCCTCCCCAAATCTCAATGCGTTCGCTTCAATGGGAATCCACGGTGGAACACATTAATGACAAAAGACTATGCTTGAAACACACAGGCTGGCTTAGGTGCTACAGAGGAGAGGACTACAGATCCAGAACAACGCAGTGCCCTTTGCTTGCCTCTGGCCCCTCTTCCTACCCCAAGTCTACCCATCCTGACCTCAGAGAGGTGGTTGCTTGCTTTGTCTAACTTTCTCTCATCTGCTCTGTACCTCTTTCAGCTGTTAAGAGCTCATAATAGCCAAATCAGAAAAATCTTTAAAAATGAATTCAAGTCAAATGAAGTCAACCACAGAAACACATTGCATTTATGACTTTACATTTTAGGGCAAGAAATTTTTGAAGACGACTATCTGACCAGAGGGGTGGAGGAAAGAAACAAAAAAACGACAAAAGCATTTTTGGACCATATGAAATGAGAGGTAACCAGCTGGTGGCTGGTTTTCCTTTCAGCCCTCATCTCACCCCAATTTTCATGTTTCACTCCCTGACCGCACTCATCAGAACTCCATTGAAGGAGACGGCTGTGCGAATTTATAGAAAACCATAGAAGTCACTACAGAAACAGTCTCCAAAACCCAAAGAGAATCCTGTAAGCTGACCAGTGTCAAGATCTGAATACTAACATGTACAAATCCAAATGTAGACACCTCCATGATCATTTTAGTTACAGTGGAACGAGTCACCGTATAGTTTCTCTGCACCCAACGCATAAAAAGGAAAGGGAAGCTGGTTTTCAACATCATACTCCCTCTAAAACAACTTGCAATCCGTTAATGTTGTCAGCAGCAAAACTCAATTTTCTCCCCTGCGTGCAGAGGTGAACACACAGGACAGACTGGTAATTCCCGTTGAGAGTGTGGCGAAGTGTTTCTAAGCAACCTTGCTCCATCATCTTCCCTGACAAAAACAAGGGAAAGAGTCTGAGCTGGGGGCTGATGGAGCGCTGAATACTAATGCAAGGAGGGGAGCTTCCTTACTGACTTTGGGGAGAGAAACACAGGAGCAGCTTCTAGCTGTAAATAAATTCTAATTAAAATGGTGTGCAGCTCCTACAGCTGAAGCCAAGCCCACTGATGAGGTTCCCTCTGCGACTGTCCAGCCATGTGAGCTGGGCTCGTTCATATACCTGTATATTTAGTTTAGCAAATGATTTGTGTGTGTTTGCTGGAAATTACTTGGGGGGAAAACCTTCCAAACATGTCCATTTATTTGCTGTGGAATTTGTTTAATCCTCTTAGGAACATTTAGACTGACAACATTCTTAAATTAGCATCTTTG
The DNA here is from genome assembly GCF_965194805.1 of Balaenoptera borealis. Classification (NCBI taxonomy): domain Eukaryota; kingdom Metazoa; phylum Chordata; class Mammalia; order Artiodactyla; family Balaenopteridae; genus Balaenoptera; species Balaenoptera borealis. The sequence continues at coordinate 167,022,041 of NC_138866.1, read as the reverse complement.
CCCAAGAGGCCTTTCCAGTCACATGCACTGAACTATATGACAACCCAGAAGCAAAATTTAAAACGTTTCAGACCGCTGGCCATACTGGTAACACCACACAGCACAGCAGAACGAATCCAATTTGAATGAGAATCAAGGATGCTTTTCTCCTCACACCCTTTTCCTCCTCTGCACAAATCCATCACTCTCTGTTGCTCTTGTATCATCCCCTGCCTATAAAATGGGAATGAGAAATAACTTTTTCCAATAAAAATGCCATAGAACTAGAATAAACTTTTTAAAGCTGTAACACCTCCTCAGAATACTTTAACTACTATTCAGTAAAAATATCACAGAAAATTTTTGAAAATTTGAAAAAAAAAATTTTTAAGGAAATTTTAAAGGAAAATAATTTTTAACTGAATCGTATTCTGGGCACACTGAAAAGGTTCCATTTAAAGGACTTCTACAGACTTTTTTTTTTTTTAATAAATAACCTATAAAAATACACCCAGTATTAATTAGTAAATCTTCATTTCTTATTCTTAAAATTTTTAAGACATGCCATTTTTCTTAAATCAAATGAGAAGGTATTCCTGTGGCAATGAACAATAAAATTACCAAAGAAGACATTATAAAATGGCAAAAGCAACTCACATTTTGCCAAGTGCTATGCTTGCGATTCACAATTATCATCTCACTTTAAGCTGACAGCCCTGAAGTGAGTTCTATTAATCAGCCCGTTTAACATATGAAGAAACTGAGGCTCTGGGTGGTCACATGTTAAGTACTAGGTGAAGCCAGCATTCAAACCCAGGTTCTCTGTCTACACAGGCTATGCCCTTACCAATTCACACTCATATTTCCAACTTCTCAAACGCACTCAACCCGAGGTAATGTACATGCCTTAAGTTTCTAAGAGTATTAGGATGTACCCAAGTACACGTACTAATCAGACTTTTATGTGGGCAAAATTTTTATTTTCCGATTTTTCTGAATCAATTCAGGCTGAATTCCTATTAGTTATGAGGAGAAGTACTGAGGTAAGGGGAGGGGGGAAGATAATGCCAGACATATACAATGCCAAGAGATCTGCTTAATCAAGAAAGCAAAGTATTAAATAAACCACTTTAGCAACATCCTTTTCAGTAAACCCTGGTGTCTAAGTATTATCTCAAATGAGGGTGAGCCCACCTGCAACTCTGCCTTCCTGCCACTCACCCTGGATGACCTTGGTTTCCTCACCTGTGAGACAGGTGTTCTCCCAGGAAACTTTTGGAGAGATTAAGCGAAAATACATGAAAGAGGCTAGTTCACTGCCAGACAGTAGGCACTAAATAAATAATACCTACCATTTTCACTGAAGGAAATAATTTTAAATCTCCAACTAAACATGCCTGATAGAATCTGAAAAAGCACTTTAATCTGCTTGCTAAAAATTGCAAAATGAGATTTCTCTTTTAAAGGCTGTGTCTATTCCCCATACTTTTTACTAATTCTGGCTGTTATCCTTAAAATTTATTCCAAAAACCTGGCATCTCCCCTATTTAAATTCTTTAAGCTTGAAATCCTGATCAAACTTGGGCACATAAAGATTTACACCGCAATTCACAGAGTAAACAGACTACAGACAGTGTGCTCAGGACAGGCACCTAACTTCAGAACAACACTAGCTGCCAATCAAGAGAGACTCACCTTTTGAATACAAATCAAACTGAATGTCATCAAGGAGGTTGACAGACTGTTTGCCCCATGAGATGACTCCTTATCTGACTTAAGTGATGCAACACATTTATCATTTAATTTCTAACAGAAAATGTAGAATGTGGTTAGGGTTCGAAAGTAACATTTTTGTTTCAACTTCTTTTTTCCCACAAAATATAGGTATCATTAAAAAAAAAATAAGCTTACCTACTTGAACTCATAATAATAAATATTCAAATATCAAACACTTCTTGACTTAAATTCCTTTCAAAAAGCTAATAATTATTACATTTCTTAAATACAGCATCTTTAAATATAAATAACACGTATTTGGGATTCTTGGGAAAATACGTTCTAGAAAAATTTTTAGCTAATTTTTAAAGAAACCATTGCACAGAGTTTCAGAATTTCAGAAGTGGAAGAGAATAATATTGTAACTCAAGCTCTTGCTTTAAATGTGGGAATACTGAGGCCTCAAAAGACACATCAATTTGCCTAAATGCATATGTTGTCCCTCAACAGGAACTCTAAAACTAAGATCCAGGTCTTTGAGAAACCAGGACTTGCTCTGCTGGTGTAGAGCTGAACCTGATGAAAATGGATTGTGGGAAAGAACCAGAATGCTAGGGGCCTGGACGAGGCAGCAGTGGAAAGGAGGGATTTCACTTGGTTATGGATGAGAAAGAGAATCTCACAATCACGATATTATAGGCAATCCCTCAAGTGCCTAAAAACTACTATTTAACACGCCTGACACCGAAAATACGCATGAGTTGATTCACAGGCTAACTAGAAGGCATTCTTTGTCACAAAGCGAGCCTTTTTCCCATTAGCTCTACAACGAAAGGAACAGACCTAGAAAGCTGATATTAACTATTTAAAAATTTACACCAAGAACCAAGGAATTCCCCAGTAGAAATATAAAGACTTGCTGGAAGTTACGTGAATTTATTGCCAATTCAGTTGTCTTAAAAGTTGCGCTATAAAATATATTGTCCTTTGCTGTTCCAAATCACATTTGAAAGAAATAATAACTTTCTTAAAGAGTGTTTCTGGAATTTTCTTCTATTCTCTAAAGCCGAATCTCAGACCCTTAAAGACATGGTGGGCTGGCATTTTGCCCATTGTTCTCTAGGCACTTTTTTGTTCCTTTAAAGAATAAGGGGGTGAGGGGGTATCACATAGAAAACTATTCCAGCATAAAGCTGCTTACATTTCCTCCTGAAGCCTTGGGAAATAATGTCCAAAGTAGAAGCAGTACAAAAATCTAGTGTGAGGGTTACCAGTGAGAAAGTGACTTGTAAGAACAAGTATGCTCTCCAATGTCCTTTTGGAGCCCCTAGTTTAAATGAATCAGGTGATTATCCTAATACTATACATGCACCTCTACATGAAAGGGAAACCAGGCGCCCTTCTTCCCTCCTTTCTGATGCATGGAATGTGGACCTGATGATTGAAGCTCTGGCAGACACTCTGGACCATGAGGTTGATGGGCTGAGGATAACACTGAAGTGAGTCAGGCATCTGCTTCTCTGACCCTGGGGCTATCACACCAACCAGCCCTGGGATGCCGATGCTTGACTTCTTTATGTAAGAGGGAAATAAACTTTTAGCATGTTTAAGCCACTGCTGTTATCTGGGGAATTGGGGGTTGTATACTGCCACGCTTAATCCTAACTAATAAAGTCAAAGATTGACGAAAAAGTATTTACCAGATATTTAGTAAATATAATTATAAAAAGAATGATACAGAGATCTCAGTTTTTGTTTTAATGCTATGAAATGTAAACCGAGTTTAAGCGAATGCCATTAAGCGAATGTCTTAAACAAGACACTGAGGAGAAAAAACAAAGTTGACTTTGCAGAACAGACACCCAAAGCATCCTCCTCTGCAGACAGCAGGAAAGCCCTACTCCACCACCACGTTCGGAGACACGCGTGCTCCCTGCTCTCCTTGTCTTTGGGTTGTGTTTTGTCTTAAACCTTTGGAAAAAGAAGTGAGATTGCTGGTGAAACCATTTCAGGAGTAGTTCCTATCATCCAGATTCCCTGCTTCTTCCTTTCCTCCATCTCCTTGAATGTTCTGCCACACAGTTAATCAGGCCAGCCTTCTAAATTGAGGAAATGGAGCCCAATCAATCTGCTTTTAGACAGAGTTAAGAAATAGACAGTAAAAAACACAATTAGGAAATCTTATCTTCCAGAGGTCATTGCACAGATGAAATATGAGAATATATGTGAATCCACTTTGTAAACACTAAAGTACAATACAAACGATATTAGTATTGATTCTATGTTAAACTCATCAAGAAAGGAAAAAAGAACATTTTCCCTACCAGAAGGAGAATGTGCTTTGCAATTTTCTATCACTTTGATACTTCAAAAGTTTCTATAAAATTGATTTTTTTAAATCAATGCAAATGAGGGACTAATTTTAATTCCTTTATCTCCACCAGTTTAACATATATCAATAATGCTACCATTTCCAGGTATTTTATTTACCAGAGCCTTTGGTATACATGAATCATACAGTATGCCAAATCCTTAGGATCCTTAACTCAGGTTAGAAAACCTATGCTTCATACATGAATTTGAAGACACGAAGATGCCTGGCATGTCCTACTGACTTCAAGCTATTATTTTTCAAACTATTGTTTCTTCCTGGTCCAAAGCAGACATGCATTTGTTGCTGTGAGGCTCTTTAAGTCAAAAGGGCAACCCATCATGACTGTCTTCGAGACAGAAATCTTATCCTCCTCCTTATCCATGTAGACATAATATCCCTACTTTATCCTAACATGAAGAATGACTACTGATGTTACTTCAGAAAATCCAATGCAAACATTCTCTAGCCTAGTAAGGAGGAGAAAGCTGTGTGCTTAAAGACCCACGCACTGTCTCTAACACACTTGGTAAGATGCTGCAACTTTTCGAAGCTAAAGCCTAAACATGTAAAATAGGAACAACGTTATGGTGAAGGGCATTCAGAGGCTAGCTCCTTAGTCCCACTTCATCTTTCTCAAGCAGCAGTGTGCAGTACCTTGAGAAAGACAGCAAGACGGTACCCAACTCATCAAAAAGTTGCATATCCCAATAATTCACAGTAAAACAAATGTCATCTAGCTCAATGAATTTTCACGTGTGTCTCTACAATATATGTCCACCTTTTTTACCTTCTCAGTTGAGAGACACTCCTTTTTTTGAAAATTTCCCTTATTGCATTAGAAGTTCTTGTTTTGCCCAGTCATAATGCCATCTAATGATGGGAGGGTAATGGAGCTGACAAATATATATAATAGTACTCCCAAGACTACCACTTGATATTTGTTCATCATATGGACTAAAAATCTTTAGGTTAATTGTACATCAATATCATATCTAATTCACATAATAATCAACTGTTATTTTATTACTATCATCTCCTGAAACAGTCATCTGGTCACTAGGTTTTTCCTTCCCTTGACCCATGGATTTGATGATTTTTCCCCAGATACAATAGGTTTTTGGAAAGAAGTCTTTTTCACCTTTTGCTATTATACTAAACTTGCATGTTTGACCCTATGCTTCATTCTCACTAATACTCACAAAAAAAAAAAAAAAAAGGCACCTCCCCTTCACTGTTATTTGTAGATGCCATTAATATACTGCTTAGCTAATTCTTCCAGATCATTAAAAAATATATACATATTACCCTGTGGTTCTCTTCAATTTGATATGTTTTCAGTAATCATTATCCCTCTGGATAGTTTATTACACATTTACCATTTCTTTATCCAATTCAGTTAATTTGGTATATAAGATTTCAAAAAGAAACTATTTTCTCCAAATCATGATATTTAACATCTCTAGCCTTTTTTTAATCAAGTAATTCTACAAAACTATCAAGGAAAGCAATCAGGTTTTTGTGTGATGATTACTGCTTTAAATTCTCTGGTCCTGTTTCCATTATCTTATAGATGTTTACACATTCTTGTTAATGTTATTTCATGAGTCTATTAGGAATTGAAATTAAACTAACTGGATGCTAATTTTTCTTTTAAAAACAATCTACTAAATTTCCCCTGCTAATTCTTTATTATTTCTAGTACTAAGGCCCACCACTTTTTCTAATATTCCCTTCTTTTTGGCAAAACTCTAAAAGCCTACAGATAGCACCAACTCTATGAGAAGAGAAGGTGATCGTGGCCTGCAGGTGTGATTTTGGGCCACTGAGCACAATACTTCCCATCCCCCAAACTGTTCTGCCTCTATTGCAGAACAACTGTTGCACAACAACAGTCCTGAAGGTTATTGCCTTTTGTAAAATCCCATAACATCATAACTTAGATAATTTTTAAAAGGTGCATAACTGCAAAAAATTTGTGTAAAATGAGGGAGGGGTGCGTGCATTTGCTCATTTAAGCCTAAACTCACTCTAGAAGGACACACACCACACACACACACACACACAACACTGGGTGCCTCCAAGGAAGGAACTGAATGGCTTGAGGATGGTGGTGGCAGTCATACCTTTTGAATTTTGAGCTGTATCAAAGTATCACTTACTCAAAAAATTCGGGTTATCATTCCAGACCAAGAGAATCAGAATCCTCCGCAAGATGTTTACCAGAATTTTTTTTAAACAAACTATTTTCCCTAAAATCCCATAATTCCAATATCCATGAAAAGAAAATAGATTAGTAATATCAAGCAACAATTACTACTTTAATGCAGATTAGTTTTCAGCCCCAACTGAAAGATATAGAAATAAGACACCTAGAGATAAAGATATGGGAAAGAGGTATTAAAAAACAAGACTCTAAAAGAAGTAATGACCCTTTAGGAACCTGATCGTTGTCTTTGGAATAATTACTTGATTAAAGGAACTCAGTACCAAGGATTTGGAGAAGTACCAAGAGGCAATCTCGTAGGATGAATGAGTAGGAAGAGACCTCAGGCCATTCTCATTAAACCTCAGCTTTCTCCTTGGGCTAATCCTAAATGAAAAACATTTCCCTGGCTTCTAGAATTATCTACCTGCACAGTTCCCTTAATGCAAAGGGCAGGGGGTGGGGGGGGGGTAGAGAGAAGCAAGCAGGGAAATGGGGAGACAATTCTGAAATGTACGACTCAGTACACAGGTGGATTTGTTCCCTGCATAGAAAAACTGACAAATCCATGTTATGAGTAACCCAAGCATTTAAAACTCAATTTTTATATTATTATTATTATTATAATGATCTTCACCTCAAAAAAATGGAATGCATTTTGCTCCCAGAGTTAAATCCAACCATAAAAAGCAGGCATAGTGCTATCTCAAGGACAAAGGAGAAAAATCATCATTTTGGCAAAGGAATTCATGTGCCATGGCCTAGATGCCTTTGAGCCTTTCCAAAGGAAGGATGAGCTATATATCATAGTCACTGTGGTGCCGGTGGCAATGTTCTGTTTTATACACAGAGATATGCGGAGGCCAGGGGCAACTCTATTTATACCTCCCACATGCTCATGCTTCCCCATCCTGAGAGTTTTGTGCAAACACTATGTAAAACCATGACTGGTTAGCAGTACAAGGATTTTATACGGGCCAATGAGGGTAATCATTTCACAGATCAGTGTGAATAAGCACTCTAAGATTATTTCCACTAGCACTCCGACAGCAGCTCAGGGCTGGTTCGTGGGCGTTCGACTTGTGTCACTGCACAGGGTCCCACGCACTTAGTTTAATGCTCTGCTGCTGCAGTTTCAAACTTATTAATCATTTTTCAACAAGGGGCCCACACTTTCATTCTGCACTGTGACCTGCATCCTACTGGAACTTTTTAAAAGAAATGAGTAGTGAGAAAGACACAAGTATATTATTAATGTGGGTTTTAGGCAAAAATGCTATAGGGTAGAGAGTAGGGGATGGGAGAAATAAAAGAGCTGTAAAGGAGGGAAATGATAGATTGGAAAGCTAATGCTTGCATGCTAGAGGTTCATAGCATAAATAATCAAATAAGAATAAATTCTGTAATGAATAAATGCTATCTAGCATAATGAATTCTATAAAGTGTATTTTGATGCTATTGTTTAAGATAAGCTTATAGCTTTAGAGATGATGAAGTAATTTCAAAATATTCTATAGAAGGGCATTTAAAATAAGTCACCTTAGGAGTAAATCTTAATAATGTATTTTAGCAGTATGAAGAGGTATTTGGTAAAAATGCCTATGTAATATCTTTAAAATAGTATTTATGTATGCAAGTAAGGCTATGCAACAATTAGCTAATTTTTGTTACTTCTGGACATTCACAATAACTACTTAATGTGTGTACTTGATTTCTAAGATCTTTTTGCAGGCAAATAATATAAACTCTTACACTCTTAAAAACAAAAGAATAAATTCTGAACTTTCTCAAAAATAAATCATTATATAGATATAGATGTAGATGTAGATGTATCCATATCCACATCTGCAGATGTACATCCATAGTTAAAGGTTTTGTAAAAATTCAACAAATAGTTCTTAATTGAGCACTACTTTGTAACTGGTGTATAATATAATAAATGTTACAATGACAGACACAAATAAACCATACTAACACTCACCACAGAGTTAATACACATTTTTGTAACACAGGATGTGTATCATTTGTAATCACCTATTTAGATTAACTACTGCACACAAACACACACACAGACACACACACCTTCCAGCACTGAAACCTATAAATCACTGAATACCTCAGAGCTATTAGAAAACATTAATTCAATTCCTCAAGCTAAATTACATTTCACCATTTCCATCAATGGACTTGAATAGAACCTTGAGATGATTAATGTTTTATCAGCGATTACCCAGACAGGGGAACAGAGAGAATGCCATCTCGAATTCAGAATGTTAGCTCAGCACCACTGAGGAAGTGATGGCCTGAGCTGTCATCTGTAGGAGTATTATTATTATTTAAATTTAGTGAAAACTTGAAAAAGTGTAACTTACTTAGGAATTCATTTCTGTCTTTTAAGACTTGATATTGTTTTCTTGCTAGAAGCCAAGAGACGGGAGATTGTGAGAAGACTTAGAAATCCCATGGCTAAAAAAAGATGAATAATTCTTCCATGATCTGGGCCCCAGAAAGGAGGATGGGGGCATGGGTTTACAAGCTTCTGCTACTCTGCTGTTTGAAGCTGAACCATTTCTCATGGATTTACATTTATTACAACCTACAATTATGACTTATGCCTCTTCCCGAGCACTCAGACTATAGCTTCCCTTTCAGATCACAGAGAGCAAAGAAAAGGTTTATTACTTCAAAAGTCAATCCTACACCCTAAGGACACTGCCGAGCACAGGGGAATGTGTGCTGTTAGTAAAGACTCTTCAGTCAAAGCATGCTGTTTGAAGGACCTAGCATGTGTGTAATAAATTTGTAAAAACAGTGTCTTTGAAATGACCCACAATTTACACTTAATGACTATTACATTTCAACTCCTATTTCCAAGTAGTACTAGAAAGCCTCAGTAAAAGAGTATACAGTCATTGCTGTCATGAGGAAGTGAACTTGGGTGGACTCTGCAACCCATTTACACAAATACATCACTGAAGTCTGTGTAAAAAGCTCTTCAACTCTTCTCTCACATGGCTTGGCTAGATAGAGACAAAAACAACTCAAGGATGAGGAGTAAGTGATGCCAAAATGTAGAGAGAGAGGATTAGCCTAGCCATGAAGTCCTTCTGAAGGCAGATGAGGACAGTGAAAGGACATGGGCCTAAAACAAGTCAGATTTGGGCTTTTATCCCAACACTGGCCTTTCAGACACAAGGCATCTTGGCCAAGCCACTCTTGAAGATTTACTTTCTTCAGATCAGCACCGTGGGGCTGTTTGCCTCTTGAATAAGACAGCAATGTCTAAAACACCTAGGACAGGGCCAAGCAAATAATAGACACATAGTAAAGGACCACTGTCATCATCATTATTTTTCAGTTGCTTAAACTCTAAACTTGAGGTTGGAGTTCTGTGGTCTAGGAATATATGAGAACTTCTTAAGGCTTAAAAATCCAAATATTCCCTAAAAATATCAGGCTGTCAGACTTAGACCATAGTTTGTGAAATTCTGTCTTCATTCCTCTGTTCTAGCTTTAAAGAAGTCAAATCAGCCTCTGATTAAATTTTTGAGAAGTAATTCTTGTTGGACGGGAGAGAGGGAAAGAGATTTATTTTTCTCTTAGCATAACAAAGATTAATAAACTGAAAATACTAAATACTGTACTATGAAAGAAATTTCTATTGCAAAATATTGGCATAAGTGTTTACTGAATGTTCAGTCTCAAATAAATCCTTCGGAAAGTTAAGAATAAAAGATTTTTTGCTTGCAACTACAACTTCTGAAATCTACTACAAAGTACTACAAAATATGACTATACTCCATAAAGCACCCTACAAGGCATGATGTCCCCAATTCGGTTAAATTTCAAGTTGATTTCACTACAATTTCTTATTTATCCTCATGTGTACCCAGTGACATTCCAAATACCAATTATGGTGATGCTTTTCAGAATTACCCATCTAAAGGACTTCAAGGAAGGAGGGTGTGTGTCACCATAACTAAGTCACTTTTTAGAGCAAAAAGTAAAGTTTGTTATGCTGCGGTGTAATAAATTAAGTTTTTCCACTGAAACAGACACGAAGTAAAGTTTTATTTTTCACTTAGTTACTTCAAATAGAAAGAGCTCATTATTTAGGGCAAAAAATATTCTGCCTCAGTTTTTGCAATAGAATTATCTCTGTTTTCTTTTTCCTATTCTTTCTCATTAAATAAATGATGAGGATAAAAACTTAATTTTATCCTTACGGTACATACCAATTCTTTCCATGAAAAAAAAAAGTGTGAGCGGACGTGGATACCACATTAACCTTTAAGAACAAATGTTGTTCCAATCATTGCTTTTGTTCCTGAGCTCTAATTCCGGTTAAATCCTATACAGTCACTATGGATCAGGTAAGATTTGGCACGTCTGTGCAGATAACCTTGGGAGCATTCAAGTTTGCAAGCAATATGCATCCAACCCCAATTTTTACCTCTTTTTGGAAAATGGGCTTGGTGAAACATAACTGCATTGGACTTTCCTTTTATTACACGCACACAGATTTTCAAAGCCCTGTAGAAAACGTGCAGAGGTGCCTAACCCAATTCTAGAGCAGGGAAGATGACAAAGCCATGGGCATGTGTGTCCCTTAAGCAACCTCAAAGAGCAGCAGAGGCGTCCAGCAGTTTTTTAATACATTATCTCCATCTTAAATAAATCTAAAGAGAGATTGCAAAAGAGAGAAGGGATTTGACTACTTTTAGGCACATAAGTAAGAAATGGCTCCCAGATGTAGCGTTGAAATGGAGAGAGGGTAGATTTCACACCCCACCCCCACTCCAGTGCCAAAAACATTCCAAGGATCTGCTTTATCAAAGAAACACTGAAAACCCCCAAAGTCTCTAGGTTCCTAACAGAATGGTCAAGGAAATAGTGCTGGGGGGTTAAACTGGAGCAAGGATAAGTTAGTAGCCGAAGATAGGCATTCAAGATAATACTGGAATAAGAACAGCTGGGAAGACCGTGGTGTTCTCAACATCACTGCGGTGATGGCAGAACAAGGGTAGCAAAGGCTGCTAAGAGAAGCCAGTATCCTCAGAGGATGACTGTACTTCCTCACCTATGTTTATAATTTGTTACTGATTTTTTAGTTTGCTTATATAATATTATTATATATCCTATAATGTAATGTGTTACATATCTGTATATTTTTCTTGCTTACCATTATCCCCAAGTTTTACTGGGACAATTTGTTTAGAAAGACACTTTTCGGGAATTCCCTGGAGGTCCAGTGGTTAGGACTCGACCTTTTCACTGCCAGGGCCCGGGTTCAATCCCTGGTCAGGGAACTGAGATCCCTCAAGCTACACAGCGAAAATACACACACACACACACACACACACACACACACATACGTATACATATATATATATAATAAAAGAAAAACACTTTTCTGTGATTTAAAACATTCTTTCTGAGGGGGAACAGTCTAAGAAATCATCTAATTTTCAATGTGTGGGGAAGACAAAGTTGGGGTGAACTGGGGTACACACTCAGAAAACAGTTTCTAAGGAACAGTCACTTGAAAGAAAACAAGACCCCAATTGTTGCCAGTGGGTGACAATCACAACTGATTTAGTTATGACTCCAAAGTAGTAACTTTCTTGCAGACCCTGTATCCATCTGTATAAGAACCTATCAAAACCTAACCCATGAACTATGAAATCAGTTTTTGAAACTTCAGACATTTATCTTTTTTAAAAATGAACTCACGAGTAACAACTATTACCCATAAATGTCTGTCTACAAGAGTCAAAAAGAAATCCTTGGCTAGGAACTGCAGAATGTATTTAATTATGCACATATTCATATCACCTAATTAAGACACTGAAAAAGAGAAGAAATTCTAATGTGTTCTTAGAGCAAGAAGGAATCTCTGAAGTTCCTGCAGAAGGAGGTGAGGCATAATAAACAACGCCTACTGAAAGAAAGAACACGAAGACACAATTCTGAAAAACAGCACAAATATTGGGAAATTGGAATTTTAAATATAAATAAACTATTGGAACATAAAATTGGCACCAGATTCAGTTTGAAATTAAACGTGAGCTTTATTACAAGGAGTCGTCCAACCTGGTATAAGATATTTTAGCATTCAAAGGTAAAAATAAATAGAACATTCAATGTATGTAACACTGCAAGTCTTCAGAGCACTTTCTGGATAACATGAGAATGAGAAAGAAAAAGCAAATTTGTTCAAGTGAGGGAGGAGAGAATGTCCATAAAAAGGCTCTTTTTCCAAAATATTTACTAAACTGAACTATTAATGTTATCAGGCATGCTTCAGTGTACCCGAGGACTTCAGGAGTAAACTGGGTTTTGCCCCAGCACCGAATACATTTGCAAACTGTTAAAAACTAGGGCAGAGGTCGAGAATCATCAATAAGCTCTGGGGATACAGGAGTAAAGAGCTAAGAACAAGCTTCTAATAAGGGGACCATCGCTAAAGCTGATGATCTAAAATCCCAATCCACATGTGCCCCGCTGTGCCCTACACTGAAAGCCCAACTTAGAAGGAAGGCCTGCCAGGGTCCAGCGCTGGCTACTGCTCCAACCAGCCTTCTACCCACCCTGCCCCTCATGGTCCAGACCTGGTACCGATACGGAACCACGTCACAGCCTCTGCCAGTGTAAATACCTCTCCCTTCACCAGGAACAGCCTTGCCCTGACCCTGCAGCTACCCTGACTCAGTCAACATTCAGGGGGCAGGTCTGGAAGCTTCCCCCACTCACCACCACCATCATCATTATCCCCCTCTCTTTCACACTCCCCCAAACGGAACAAAACCTATACTCAACTGGAGTAAATACTCCTTTCCTGTTGTCCTCAAATTGGACAAGTCTCAAAAACAGAAACCACAATGTTGTTATTCATTACTGTGACAGACCAATATATAGGTGCGTATACACTGTTCACTTTTCTTTCAGGAAAAATAAAATTAAGTGTAACTAAAAACTATTCATCCATTTCTTTTTTCCTTTTTTTGTATTGTAATACTTTTTTAACTCACATAATTAAATATTGGAGATTCACTAAAGGAAAATTTTCACTGCATTTTGTTTCTGGAGGTTATTTCGTGTTTTGTGTTGTAATCACTAATGAAAATAATTTTGTTGTATAGTAGGGTGTTATAAAAATGATCCATGCTGGTGTCAAATACATTAGGTACACCACTGATCAGAAGTACCCCCAAACTGGAAACAATCTAGAATGGATTAAAAAGCTGTGGCATATGGGGACTTCCCTGGCGGTGCAGTGGTTAAGAATCCGCCTGCAACATATATACAATGGAGTATTACTCAGCCATAAAAAGAAACGAAATTGAGTTATTTGTAGTGAGGTGGATGGACCTAGAGTCTGTCATACAGAGTGAAGTGAGTCAGAAAGAGAAAAACAAATACCGTATGCTAACACATATATGTGGAATCTAAAAAAAAAAAAAATGGACTTGAGCACATGGGGAGGGGGAAGGGTAAGCTGGGACAAAGTGAGAGAGTGGCATGGACATATATACACTATACGTCTAGTGCTAGAGCAGCAAACGGCTATCAAAATTAAGCAGAGTAAAATAGATAGCTAGCGGGAAGCAGCCACATAGCACAGGGAGATCAGCTCGGTGCTTTGTGACCACCTAGAGGGGTGGGATAGGGAGGGTGGGAGGGAGGCGCAAGAGAGAGGGGATATGGGGATATATGTATATGTATAGCTGACTCACTTTGTTATAAAGCAGAAACTAACACACCACTGTAAAGCAATTATACTCCAATAAAGATGTTTTAAAAAAAAGAAACCTCCTGCCAATGCAGGGGACACAGGTTCGAGCCCTGGTCCAGGAAGATCCCACATGCCGCGGAGCAACTACGCCCGTGTGCCGCAACTACTGAGCCTGCGAGCCACAACTACTGAGCCCACGAGCCACAACTACTGAAGCCCACGCGCCTAGAGCCCGTGCTCCGCACCAAGAGAAGCCACCGCAATGAGAAGCCCACACACCGCGCAATGAGAAGCCCACACACTGCAACAAAGAGTAAGCCCCCGCTCACCGCAACTAGAGGAATCCCGTGCGCAGCAATGAAGACCTAATGCAATCAAAAATAAATAAATAATTCTTTTTTAAAGTTGTGGTATTATCATACAATAGATTACTACACAAAATGAACTGCTGCTACAACCCAACAACATGGATAAATCTCACAGACATAATAATGAGCAAATGAAGCCAGTAACAGAGTGTATAACGTATTATCTCATTTCTGTGAAGTTCAAGAACAGGAAAAACTAATGTTGAGTGATCAATCAGAACAACAGGCAAGGGATGAACTGCCCATCGGCAAAATGGGTTCAAGGAGCCTTCTGGGGCGCAGGGAATGTGCCACATCTCAATCTGAGTGGCAGTTACATGGGTTTATAGATACATAAAAGTTCTTCAATCCTTCACTATATATACACTTCAATGTTTAAAGGTCTTTTCTACTACCCACATAATGCCTACAATGAACAGAAAGGGAAACTGAGGTTCAAAAAATGTAAAATATGTATTCAAGATCACTAGTACTTAAACAATTGTTGTAATTTAAAATAGTTGACAAACAGTTATGCTGTAGTTTTTAAATTTCAAAGTGTGGTACCCTTTAATGTGATAGTTTGGTAGAAAGAGATTAATGGAAAGAAGAAAGTACCGTCTAAGTGCTAGAGCAGCAAATGGCTATCAAAATTAAGCAGAGTATATAGGACCTGAGAGAGTATATCAGAAAAAATAATGTTGTGCTTTGAAAATTACTCTTCGCTGGTAGCTTGCCAAGGTGTCCTGGCGTGAAGCAATTGTGCCTGGGTGGGCTGAAAGTTTAAATTAGAAAGGACCCCCTGCCTAGGGCTTTGCAGCTCTGGTGCTAATAAAGTTGCATCCTTGTTTCCCTTAAGAGCTCATCTTTGTCCTTGATGGCATCTTGCCCTTGGCAGAGAAGACCTGACACATTCCAAGAACCCCAGGGATTAATACTCTTTGCCCAATGACAACATTAACTTGCCCGGGTTTAATCTGCAAAGATTGTCCCTTCTGCCTAGTTCCCTCCCAAATAAAGCCAAAAAACAAGGCAAGGGGTAAAGGAACACATTGAAGAGTAGACACGCAGTCCAGGATGGGGCGCTTCACCCTGCCTTTGGGGAAAGGGGCTTCCAAGTCAACCAGAGTTCACAACGCAGAACAGAACCTCAACTATCTAAACCGTTGAGTAGCAAGGAGGGGGACTCTGCAGACAACTCACTTCTTCGCCAAAGACTTCATAACCAGAAGCGTGTAACAGTATGTGAGGCCATCATATGCACCTAGCACACCAGACAGGGAGTAGAAGGACAGAAGGGGAGAGAAAGTTAGGAAGGAACGGAAATAGGAAAAAACACAAAACAAAACAGAAAACATACAAGTAGCGGTCATGGGGAAAAGAGAAAGGTGGGAAGATGCTAAGCTGGGGTAGGCCCCTGCTCTGGGTTCAGTGAGAGACAATTACACACAGAAAACCATCCCACATGCCATCCATCACTCTATACCCAAATCCTGGAGGAGCGAGGTGACTGTCAAAGATGCCTTCAGTCCCAGACACTTTTAAGAACAAGAAATTCAAAAACCATCTAGTTTTCCCCCCAAAAAAACTGTTGCCTTAAAATCCTATCAAAAAAGTTGGTTCCCTCATTTCACAAAACGGTCCCCAAAGGACAAACACCCAATGAAATATACCTCTGTGAGAGTTATAAAACTGTGACCAGCCAATCCACAAATACAAGTAATTTCTTGTTAGTCTTGCCAGTTTTCGTAGGAGAAACTACATCTGTACACATGTGCAGGTGGGTGTCTAAAGGCATATGCTCAGGGTAGGAGGGGGAAGGTCATGTGGGACCCTGGGCTACCTCAAACCAATAGAGCAAGCAACCAAGAGAAAGGAGAGGAGCAGACAGATGAGGCTGGAAGCGGGAAAAGCACGCCTGATCCAATCCCCTCCATCAAGTCCACACGCTGTGCAGCATGCGTTTCCAGGATTTCTGTTGATTGGTGGTTCTTCGCAGGTCTTAGGGGGCAAACAAGTTAATTGTATCCACGGGAGAGCCCTAACACAGCTGGGACATGGAAAGAGTGGTCCAGATTCCTAGATAGATGCGTTATTTTTGTGGTGAAAGGCGAACTTGAGAAACGTACTTCGGTGCAAATCTTAATCTTTGGGGGCCCATCTAAGTGCCTCGAAAGGCAGTACCAAGTTTTCTGCATTTTACAGATCTCAAAACTGTCAGAGCCTCACCCCATCCCACCCACAAAGTCATTACTCCAGATACCTTAAAACCATAAAAATATTCCATCGTTTTACAGATAAATTCACAACACATGTGATCCGTGTTTGCAAGCAACCCTCCAGGGTACAGACAAATGTGCTAAAAACCACAACTTCTCATGGTCGTGTCAGAAATAACAAGGATGAGCGCATTCCCAAGCTGAGGCTTAAGTGATGGGTTTTGTGCCAACGACAGGAATTCTTAATGCGTAACAGCTAGAAGAACAGTTAAATAATTAAGTAACTTCCTGGGATTATTGGGAGGGAAAAGAGTATGAATGGAAAATGAATAGATTAAAAGAAAAGGATCCTCTGTGTTTTATACAAACTCTAATAATTATACAAATTCTGAATGGCAGTTATCCGAGGTGGTGTCTGTTTTCATAATCCCTTTTCTGTTCCAAATGTGTTGAGAAAAGGGAGGAAAGGTAAATTCATCCTTTGGTACCTCGCAGACATTTCTGCTCGTGGGTCTGGCACCTCTCAGAGCTCATTCTATAGCTGTGAGAGGACCAGGGGTCAATCAGCAAGGAAAAACCCGATTCCAAGACCTAGACTGGATGGAGCTAGGTACACCCCACTCTGCTCGGCCCTCTAGCATCAGAATCGAGAACGCCTGGGACTTTCCTGGTGGCGCAGTGGTTAAGACTCCGCGCTCCCAATGCCGGGGGCCTGGGTTTGATCCCTGGTCCATGAACTAAATCCCACATGCATGCCGCAACTAAGGAGCCCACCTGCCGCAACTAAGACCCGACGCAACCAAATACATAATAAATAAATAAATATTGAAAAAAGAAAAGAAATTACTATTCTTTAAAAAAAAAAAAAAAGAATCGAGAAAGCTTTGTGACAAACATTTAGGTGTTCTTCCTTCATTTGTTTGAGAGGAAGAGCAGGGCAGGCTTCAGGGGTGCACCCACCCATGCATCAGCACAGAGCCCCACACTGGGTTTACACTCTGTTGTCAGTGTCTTGAATGGTGACTTTTTGTCAGTGTTTTGAATGGTGACTTTTTCAACCAGGCACCAGGTGCATTCATTCTGCACAGGGCGTCCCCGCAAATTACTCGGCTGGTCCCGAGTGAGGGTCTGGTTTGCTCTCAGGTGCTCACTTGTCTCTGGCTGCTACTCAGACTCTTCCACACACAAACATGTCAAACACGCGAGGCTGTGTCCCTGTTCAAAACAACAGAAGAGAGCGGCACTCATCAAAACCCGGTTGGCACTGTGGGACCAGGATGCTCTTCAAACCAGGAAATCATTACGCAGACAGTCTCAGCAGACACCCAGCCTTCGAGGACAGTTAGGAGGATTAGCAAATAAACCAAAATGCTGTGTGTAGACTTGTGTCAATCAAAGGAAAAGAGGCATGTACAGAGAATGAATAGGAGGAAAATTCTAAGGAACCAGTAGGATCAGGGGTTGAACTATATTCATTCACCAAAGAATATTTCTGTAGTTCCTAGAATATGCTACGTTAGGAGGTTTTTCTGATGATGGTAGCGGGGAGGGGGCATTTCGTTTTGTTTCATGTCATGATCGTCATTGATTGTAAAATGAAATTGCTGAATACTGTACGTGATTAATTCTAGGTTTTATAAAGTGTGGTACTCAACAGAATAATTAGAAAATAGCCATAGCTTTTGATTGCTGAAAATACACAAGGCTTATTTATATTTGCAAATCCAGTTGACAAGGCTGTGTGTGTGCTGATAGCAAACTTGAAAATTTTCAACTCTTCCATGACTTTAAAAAGTAAGCAGCACCCAGGGAAATACATTCATACAAAGACAGGGACAAAAATGGGTGTTTTTCTTTTCTTGTTTAAAAATACCTAGTAGCTGAAAACATCCTAGTCCCTGAACAATTTAGAAGAACTGATATCAGTCTATTGCCATGATGCCAGCCAAACTCAGCCCTAAAAATAGAAGAAACCCGTGAATCTAGAATTAGGCAGAATAAGGACCAATTTATTTTTACATTCATTATTCAATGCTTACATGAAAGTAAAAATCTCTGATGGCTGGGAAAATTAATTATAGTCTTCAGAGGTATTCTGTGTTTAATAGTTACTTGTAAAACACGAGGTAATACAAATATGAATGTTTTCCATCACAATTTTGTACATTATAAGTAGACATTTTAGGAACATAACGCTGCCTAACAACCAAGTTAGTTTACTGTTAAACAACTGTAGTCCTCAACCTAAAAATGGAAAGGAAGTAAGCTAATCAAAATGCGAAATTTAAACTTTTTCTAGAAATACAAAATAATAGGAGAGCATAACTCTTAGAGAGGCATTAGCTAACCAAGCACTATCTGGACAAAACTGGAAGGCAGAAGAGATTAAAAACCAAAATATCAAAAGGCACAGAGAATACTCATACACTGAGGAAAGCAAGGAAAAGAAGCATAAGGGAGTTAATTTTAGGTTTTCTTAATGCCTTTCCTTTTCTTTTCTTTTTTTTAATATTTATTTAGTTATTTAGTTATTTATTTTGGCTGTGCCGGGTCTTAGTTGTGGCATGTGGACTTTTAGTTGCGGCATGCATGCGGGATCGAGTTCCCCAAGCAGGGATGGAACCAGGACACCCTGCATTGGGAGCGCGAAGTCTTACCCACTGGACCACCAGGGAAGTCCCCCTAATGCCTTTTCAAATTTAATTTCAAATATGGCCAGAAAAATTAACTTGGCAAATCACAGAATTAATATCATTTTTAGAATCCCTTCCCTATGAACTTCTAAATAGGACACATCAGAATAAAATCATAGGAGGTCCAGAGAAAAATTTAGATCTTGGACCAACCACAAGAATTCCACCCCTGAGGTCCCATACACGATTGTGCATAATGACATCGGGGGAGGCAGCTGAAAACTGATAAATTTATCTTAATCCATGTAGACGAAAATGGGAAATAAACGGAATGCCTGACATTTAGAATAAAGTAGTTCAAATATAGTACACGTCTATAAACACAGTGTGTAAGCAATACATAAACATAGATATAAGCTAGTAATATGTGTATATAATTGTATGTATACACCCAAGTGTTCTAGAGCTATGTTTAAAATGCATTAAAAATATAAAATTTAAAAACATATAAAATCCTTTTCCAAATACACCCCCAAATCCTTAAACATATAGACATATTCCCTATCAGTGAGAGAGAAATTATCCCTTAGGAAGAAGACAACCATGATTTAAAAAAAAAAAAAAAGCCTAAGACAATGTAATGCTTAAAAAATTAGTTCTCACCTCTTTACACACTTTTCTCCAATGGTCATTGTGAATCTATAACAACAACTACAATGTGAGCGGGACAGTGCTGGGTGCTCTACGTGCTTAGTCCTAACTCAGCTTCTTAGGAGCTGCGTGCAACCCTGGTTAAGCTGTGGGAAACTTGCATGATTATTTTCCTTATCGGGAAAACTGGGGCAAAATTCCTACCCCAAAGGGCAGTAGTGAGGTTTCATGACATAATGGATGCAGAAAGCTTCTTAATTCTGGTGTACAGCACTGGACACAGTGAATGGAACCTAGCATTGCTAATCATCACAGCAATGCAGCAAGGTGGGTATCCTTATTATCATTATGGGGAAAAATGAGAGCCTGGGACACTAAGTTACTCGCCTGCAAAATGACTGAATAACTGTGGGCTGGAAACCAGCTGAAGGGGAGATGATAAAGTACCTAGCCAGGCAATCAAGTCAACAATACTAATTAATCTTAAATGAAAATTAAATGTAATTAATCTTTCAAGTTAATGTACATAATTCTCCAAGCAGCTATAAAACCTAAAACCCATATAGGTGACAATAATTCAACCAAAGCTACTTACAGTACAAAAACTAATAAATATTTATACTTAAAGTCCATCACACAAAATAACTTTTCTGAATTCAAAGGCATGCTCAGAACCAACCCAGAATGGCTCGATCGTTTCAAGTATTTTAAATCATTAACATAAACTCACGTTTGCACTTTTATAAAAATATGTAAAAATACAGTCAAGTGAGCAATACACAAGAAAGCCAACTTGCATCCTGATTAAAGTGTGTGCATATGTGTGCTACTGGCCACCTGCTTTCTTTTTGATTCACCACTCAGTTTTCACCTTTCTGAGGTCTAATCTGTGAAACACAAAGATTCATGAAACCTTACTGTCATTAGAAAGCAGTCCCAAAACATTTTTATGGCTTGAAATTTGAGCTCAACAACATCTGTGCAATTACAAAGTATATCATGTAGGAATAATAGCGCTATGTACCATAAATACATACCAGTAGCCCAATGTTAAAATCATTAAGTTTTATTTAATTACAATCCATTCTCTGAAATGCACATGGTCCAGCTCACAATTAATCATAATTATTCAGCCCCGCAGCATAGCACGACACAGCACCAAGAGGATTAGCAAATGTGTGGCCTTCTTACTCTTTCTGCCCATTATAAGAACAGAAAGAAAATTCAGACAATATGGCACCGCAGGAAAAGGGCAAACACATTCATTTCCTGTAGAATAAAAAAGGTTTAAAAAATGGTTTTCTGCCCAATATTCTCTGGGGATCAGCTTCCAAAGTTTCTGAATTTATGGAGGAAACCCTTTAGGGTCAAAGTGCCAAAAACAGTTTGCAAATGAAAATAAATAAATAAAAATTTTTTATAAAATGAATCTCATGTAGTAAAAAACAAAACAACGCATGGTTTTCTAAAACCCTTGTCAATTCTTATTCTAAATTTGCTTTTTGAAATTATGTTGCACCACGAGCTGCAAATGTATAATTCTCTATTGATCAGCAGACCCTCCAGTGAACCAACTTATACAAATTACTAAAACTAAAGCAATCACTAGGAATATACTCCTCGGTCATACTAATGGGACAAGTTTATAAACACAGAAATGTGCTAACAAACATACTCGGATACACATACTCGTAGGGATGCGTTTGTTTTCCTGGATCCAGTTTTCAAAGGCAAAGAGCTAAATTTGGAGAAAGGAAAAAAATGTTTTTCCTCCTTTAAAGTTTTATTTCTTCTTGGAAACAGTGCTCCTGACAGTTTAAGTCAGCAAACATCCGTCATCTGAGTCCACGACCTCCATCCTCTGGCCCCCCTGCATGGGGCAGCAGGACCACGGCTCTCCCAGGAAGAAGCAGAATCCTCTGGGAAATTATCTCAGAGCTGCCTCTGAAGAAGAGCTAATAAGAGCTGAAGCTCCAGAGACTACAAATTTGAATATATCAAGAAGCTCTCTGACAGAAGAATGAGAGAAAAAGGAGTAAAAATTATAAAGTTCAAGGAAAATCAAGGTGAGACCAAAAAAGAACACAAAAAGTGTGCTGTTCAAGGATAAGAAAACTAGTTAAGAATGACTACACTTATTAACAAATGACCTAAAGGTACCCAGATCGCTTCTTTACATCATACTCTAAATGTCTAACATGTATTTTTAAAAGACTGTTAATACTGATTAATATTTTTACCTAACTTCCTTAAAACATTTTTTAAAGTATCTTTCAATGTGTCTGTAGATAACCTAGTAATCTGGCCCACAGAACCATGTCAACTAATTGTTTCACAAACTGAAGCAGAGAACACACGGCGGGCGGGACAGCTTTCACAGGACTAGTTTTGGACATTTGAAATCACTGAAGGGACAGCCACCTTCACAGAGTACGGGGCTAGCCTCCAGGAACTCTTTAAAAATTTTTATTTTTAAACTCTTTAACGTCTTAGCTTAGGTAAAACTGTGGAGGCAAAAGTTAAAAGAAATGCAATTTTGCTTGAAAATTTTTTAAAGGAAAATATTTGAAAATATTAGCTACAGCTTCTCTATAAATATTGGTACTCAACTGTATTCTCTGGTGCAAAATTATATTATTACAACAGAGGATCCTCAAAACCATGACCTTTTTAAGCCATAGCCCTGAAAAAACGAAGAAATGGAGGGGGGGGGGGCACAATTCCTCTAAAACTCAGGTTTCCTAATCTTTATTTTAAAATATTAAGGACTTAACACTCGATTATATTTGTTTATAAGTATCCAATGATGTTTCACTAACAGTGACCTAGAAACAAAGAACCACAACAAAATCCAAAGCCTTTTAACAAGACCTCCCAACATTACAGAATGCACAAGTGCCCAAGCTCCTTAAAAATTCTCAGCTTTGTTGGAAAATTCAGTGGCCCCTTTAAAAACTGAAATACATTCCTTTCCCACCCCACTTAAAATAGCTTTTCTCAACTCTTGGTGACATCAAGTGACATCTTACACCAGTGAAGCCAGCATGTGAGAACACTTCCATAACAGTGACAAACTCAGTCACAATAAGTGTAGAAATGAGAAAGTGGTAAATGCCTATGAATCCACTTGAAAAGAAAATGGACCCGAAAAAGAATAGACCCAAAATGAACCGACTGTAAGTTTAAATCAGCAAACAAATGAGCCACTAACAAAACGTCAAATGTCTTTTTAGCTATGATACCTCCCTGATTGCCTCTGGCCAGTTGGATCTCCATGTCTATGATTACATCATTTTTGCCTACTCCACATTCCTGTCTGGCGGAGGCAATCACTTTTCTAAACGCACTTGAACCACACACACCTCTCCCTCCACACTCAATCACAGGATCAACTCAGTGCTAGGGTGATACCTGAGGTCAACCACAGTGTGACTCCAGCCTCCTTCCCGGTTTGCTTGCTACTACTTTCCTAAGGAAGGTTTCCTCACTGTCCAGGGCACCTCCCCATTCCCGCACCAATTTCCCCCACTGCGCACCCCCCTGATGCTCCAGGCTGCCAATGAACTTCTAGAAATTCTTTACAGTCCCACCCCCATCCCCTCCCAGAAGGTTTTGCTATTCTCTCCAACTACAAAGACAACCCCGGCACCTATAATGCCTATTGGCACTCAAATATTTATTGAATGAATGGTTTAACTATCCTGAATTTCATTGTATCTATGTATAATTTGTTATTTGCTAATAAGTGTTATTCTAAAATTTTTATTTTACTACCAAGATGAGGTTGGGAATACCCAAGCCTAGGTAGGCATCTCATTGCACACACTGCCAAATCTCTCCCTGGTGACTCACACATCATTATGGAAACAGGAGATGCTCAAATATTTAATGGAGTCTCAGAATATAAATAGCATTTTAGAATCATCTGGTTTAACTGCCCATTAAAAATCTTTGAGTGCCCTCTGCTTTATCCCAGCACTCACCCTCTGCCTGCAGCCCCTCCCTCCCCAGGCAGCTCACAGCAATCTCAGGGAGCTCTGACTCAGGAAGGTTTTCCTAACACAGCACCCCAGGCTTCCCCTCGGCACTGCGCAGAGCAAACCTATCTCTGGGTCTGCGTGACAGCAGAACCAACTTCTAGGTGTATGCCTTCGTTTATTCATTTATCAAACACTTCCTGAATACCTACTATGAGCTCCCACCCCTACACCAGGCACCAGGGGTAAAATGAACACTCCCACCACCTCCGCAGCAGGACCATGGGTCCCGCTCTCGTGGAGTGAAAACAACTGGAAAAAATAGACATTGTTCAGATAACCATACACGAGATACGTCCCCAGGTCATCAACCACTCATGCATGATGTGATCTTGCCTCCCTTTGGTCATTTTGGCATCTCCTTCTCAAATGCCATCAACTTATTACCAAAAAAAGAGAAAAAAGCAAGAAAACACGACCTGCATCCCTAACAACCAAGAGGTGACTCTTTCTCCAGCAACAGCCCAGAGCAGCTGAACCCACCCCCATCTGTGCTCTCAGATTCCATTCACATGTTCCTGCTTCTTTTCCAGACGCACTGACTCCAAACTCACTGTCACTGGAAAGCAAGAGGTCTGGGGGCGTGGAGGGTCTCCCTCTCTTTCTGAACCAGGAGGAGAACCAGTGTGCAAACAAAATCCTTCACAGATCCTCATACGCAGACAAGCTAAAATCCAGACTCGCATAAACTTATCTTTTCATTTGGAATGTACATTAATTTTCTTACTAAAAAGACAGTTGAAGAAAACAACATGCTGTTTGATGAACACAACAGAAAAGTCGAAATTGGGTTGAGCGTTTCATCCACCTCAGAATCCAATCTGTTTCTCCATCTCTGTGCTGCTTCCACGTTATCAGCGTAAAAGTCTCACCGATAGACAGATAAAAGCACACCTTATAATTTCAGGGCACTCTTTAATTAAACTAAGTCCAAAGCTTGAAAGAGAAGTGCGAAATTTCTGATTCCAAATCCCTAACCATGAACCAGCTCTCATTCCTATGAAAGCTCCAGGAGATGAGAAGCACTCAAACCTTAGAATAGGGTAAAAAAGCCACATCACTACATGGCCACGTGCATGCCCTGGCACCACACTGAGCGGGTGTGCAAGTGCCCTCAAGCCCACGGGAGGTCCCTGCTCCCCCAGGTGGGCTGACATGACGTCTTCCTTGGTAGTGATCCAGTGAAGAGAAACCTCTGAACAGAGATGGCAGGAGAATCCCACTGTATTCTAGGTTTGCACAAAAAAATATTGAATCAGGCAGGACCCATTAAAGAATTCACAGTTCCAACACTGAACAACAGAACATGACTTATCTGCACATTCCTAGCAGCTCAAGAACACACTTCAAAACTATCAAGACAGAACCCAGACACCCGATTCACACCATGACCTGAAATAAACAGCACCTCTGCCTTCCCACCTCCTTACAAAAATCATCACACATTAATTCTTTATGTAAATATATGCTTTCTAAAGAGGCATGGGCAATATGTTGCTATGCTTTATAAGTTTCCATGGCAGGCTATACCAATAACAACAAATGCAATCATATTATGCACAGATTTCTTTTTTTTTCAGTGTCAGACTTTTGTCTTATTAAACCTACTTTATGGTACCTAAACTGAAAAATAAGATTGTGTACCTAAATATATTTTCATTTAAAATGTATGTTGATGAAATAAGTATCCAAGCCGTGGTGCTCACATTTATATAACATTCCGTGCCAGCTGAGGAAAAAGAGTTCTCAAGCAACACGTGAATCCCAATCATTTATTTAATCATTATTTAATTTTCACACCTTTCCTAAAATTCAGTAGAAGAGCCAGTTTCTTCTACAGGTGGCCATTCCTGCACTTGTTTTCATTTAGAGACTTTTACTTATTAACCCAAGTCAAACTCACATCTGACCACATTCCTTGCTAAAAACAAAGAACGGAATTCCTCTAAACAGGGCAATATTACCCATCTACTAGAAACATATAGAAAGAAAGATACATTTATAGAACTTAATTTGGAAAACACTCCAGTGACAGAAATCCGAGATCATCATTTATTCTGAAAAACTTCACTTTTTCTGATTTATACATTTTGCTTAATTTTGCAGATCAATGCTGTTTTAAATTAAAACCCAAAGCCTCCAGGTATCATGAAATAACATAGAAAGGGCTATCAAATAAGAAAATTATATGTGTGAAAGGAAATTATGTTTCCTTTAATGAAGCTTCTGAAAATAATTCTATACTATAACTTTCACCTAAAATGTCAGCCATTTCAATTGTTACAAAAGGATGATAGATAGTACTTGTCACAAGGGAAGGTTTTATGCCCCTTCTATGGGGGTGGGGTGGAGGCACTGCAGAGATAAAGATGAATTTGTATCTGTAAGCAAGATATCAATTATAATTAGTCCCATCAGGTTACATGGAACACTGAATAAATTATGGTTGAAAGAATATACTGGATAAACTTGAGTCAGTGGCTTTTGGTGTCTTTTACAACAACAAGAAGCTCTGGGGAAAACAAGATGATTCTGCTAGGACAAAATGCATGACAGGACAATAGTGCCTGGGTCTGGTTTGGTTTTTAGTGCCTGGGGCATAGTCCATATTAATAGTATTTCTCATAATCCTCCTGATATGATCACTGGAGAAGAGTGGGAATTGAGCTTTTTCACTTATTTCTTTTTTTCCTAACAAATGGACTGTTTTCTTTCTCCTGGCCCTTCAGCCCCGTGTCAGTTTAAGAACTTGCAGGTCACGTGTGAAACATCAGTGTTTCTGGCCCCTGAAGGCAGAGTAAGAAAAGTGATGAAATAGCAAAAATCTACCCTAAAGTGCTCTACAAAGGCACACAAAAGCATATGGGAATATAAGTTGGGCTTCAGCAGCCCAGAAGTGAAAATTGACACTTCACGCGGCCGTGTCTGTAGCACATACGGGGGGAGCCACGGAACAGTCCCCAAGGCTGTTCGCACACACGAAGGTACAGCATTGCACCCCGTCTGACGGCGTCTATTTATAGCAGACCTGCCTGCTCCAGACACACAATTATTTGTGCACATTAAGTATGCATTATTTAACGGTGCAACTAAACCAAAACGGGAATTTTCTAGGCATCTTTTAATAGGCTATCAAACTTTCTTCCCCAAAATAATTATGTTCCGTTTTAAATAACTTCAATCTTCAACTTTAATCATGAACAAGGCATCTGAATTGAAAACTTCTGGGACAAGAGTGTTTTACCATCTGAACAAAACAAGTGGTTAAAGGGAAACCAAGAGACGACACTCCCCACTGTTAACCAAAGGAGCCGGAATAAATTTTTTTTTTTTTTTAACTTTTGAAGAAGAACATTCTTTTATTTTCTCTTCTTGTGCCAATGCTATTCTTTTTTTTTTAATTTTTAAATTCTATTTTATTTTTTTATACAGCACATTCTTATTAGTCATCCATTTTATACACATCAGTGTATACATGTCAATCCCAATCGCCCAATTCATCCCACCACCACCACCACCCCCCAGCTGCTTTACCCCCGTGGTGTCCATACGTTTGTTCTCTACATCTGTGTCTCAATTTCTGCCCTGCAAACCGGTTCATCTGTACCATTTTTCTAGGTTCCACAGTCTGTAATTTTCTTTTTTTGTAGTATCTTTGTCTGGTTTTGGTATCAGGGTGATGGTGGCCTCATAGAATGAGTTTGGGAGTGTTCCTTCCTCTGCAATTTTTTGGAAGAGTTTGAGAAGAGTGGGTGTTAGCTCGTCTCTAAATGTTTGATAGAATTCACCTGTGAAGCCATCTGGTCCTGGACTTTTGTTTGTCGGAAGATTTTTAATCACAGTTTCAATTTCATTACTTGTGACTGGTCTGTTCATATTTTCTATTTCTTCCTGGTTCAGTCTTGGAAGGTTATACCTTTCTAAAAATTTGTCCATTTCTTCCAGGTTGTCCATTTTATTGGCATAGAGTTGCTTGTAGTAGTCTCTTAGGATGGTTTGTATTTCTGCAGTGTCTGTTATAACTTCTCCTTTTTCATTTCTAATTTTATTGATTTGAGTCCTCTCCCTCTTTTTCTTGATGAGTCTGGCTAATGGTTTATCAATTTTGTTTCTCTTCTCACAGAACCAGGTTTTAGTTTTATTGATCTTTGCTATTGTTTTCTTTGTTTCTATTTCATTTATTTCTGCTCTGATCTTTATGATTTCTTTCCTTCTGCTAACTTTGGGTTTTGTTTGTTCTTCTTTCTCTAGTTCCTTTAGGTGTAAGGTTAGATTGTTTATTTGAGATTTCTCTTGTTTCTTGAGGTAGGCTTGTATTGCTGTAAACTTCCCTCTTAGAACTGCTTTTGCTGCATCCCATAGGTTTTGGGTTGTTGTGTTTTCATTGTCATTTGTTTTTAGGTATTTTTTGATTTCCTCTTTGATTTCTTCAGTGATCTCTTGGTTATTTAGTAACGTATTGTTTAGCCTCCATGTGTTTGTGTTTTTTCCATTTTTTTCCCTGTAATTCATTTCTAATCTCATAGCATTGTGGTCAGAAAAGATGCTTGATATGATTTCAATTTTCTTAAATTTACTGAGGCTTGATTTGTGACCTAAGATGTGATCTATCCTGGAGAATGTTCCGTGCGCACTTGAGAAGAAAGTGTAATCTGCTGTTTTTGGATGGAATGTCCTATAAATATCAATTAAATCGATCTGGTCTATTGTGTCATTTAAAGCTTGTGTTTCCTTATTAATTTTCTGTTTGGATCTGTCCATTGGTGTAAGTGAGGTGTTAAAGTCTCCCACTATTATTGTGTCACTGTCGATTTCCTCTTTTATAGCTGTTAGCAGCTGCCTTATGTATTGAGGTGCTCCTATGTTGGGTGCATATATATTTATAATTGTTATATCTTCTTCTTGGATTGATCCCTTGATCATTATGTAGTGTCCTTCCTTGTCTCTTGTAACATTCTTTATTTTAAAGTCTATTTTATCTGATATGAGTATTGCTACTCCAGCTTTCTTTTGATTTCCATTTGCATGGAATATCTTTTTCCATCCCCGCACTTTCAGTCTGTATGTGTCCCTAGGTCTGAAGTGGGTCTCTTATAGACAGCATATATATGGGTCTTATTTTTGTATCCATTCAGCAAGCCTGTGTCTTTTGGTTGGAGCATTTAATCCTTTCACGTTTAAGGTAATTATCGATATGTATGTTCCTATGACCATTTTCTTAATTGTTCTGGGTTTGTTTTTGTAGCGGAATAAATTTCAACGAGACACAGCGCAAGGAGCCACCTGATCCATCCTCCAAATCCCAAACTCGCGCTCCAGGTCTTCGGGACAGGCCAGTGGGCGGCCGATCATGGCCGGAGCTCACGGGTCCCCCTGCACTGCCGGCTGGCCGCTGCCGTCACCGCCGTGTGTCTCTGCCTTGTTTCACGTCATCTCCCCAGGAAAATGGACAGTCCCACAGTGAAAAACTGGTTTCTTGATTGTTTGCATCTCTGCCAGCAACGTCTGTGCCTTCCAGTTGGAGGCAGGAAGATGTGGGTAAAAGGGGGACTGGCCCTTTCTGTTGGAACCTAGCAGTTGGAGCAGAACCTGTGGCTTTTACATAATAAGGGTGATATTTGGACCCTTGTCCCAGCACAGTGAGGAAAGAGGAACTTGTTGAAAAGAAACTCAGTGGAAAGGCCAGCACAGTCAGCAAGGCCCACCCTGTGACGAGGGCACCAAGCCCCAAGGGGACCCTGGCAGAGAGGCCAGCCCGGGACCTGGGGGCCGGGATGCAGGGCTTCGTGAAAGCCGACACCCCGCCTGTTGCAGGCCCCTCTGGGAGGCGGGCACCCAGGGAGACCTGCTCACCCAACCCTGACGTCACACCAGGCAGGGCCCAAGGGACATCAGGCCTCAGGCCAGGGCCGGGGTCACCAGCCCCAAGCTCTGGGCCGGGAAGACACGTGAAAGCTACAGAGGGTGACCTCGAGTGGAGTCCCCAGTCCTTGCCTGGCTCAGCCACGGAGACCTCACTGCGTGTCTCTGAGCTGGGGGCTGATCCAAGCGCTGTTCTCACAGTAACTCATAAGAGCAGGGAGGGCAGGAATTACTCTCCTCACGTACAAGATTAGGCAGCTGAGGACCAGAAAGCAGCTTAAATAACACACTGAGCACCAACTACGCACCAGGCACACTTCTTGGTGTGAGCTG
The DNA here is from genome assembly GCF_965194805.1 of Balaenoptera borealis. Classification (NCBI taxonomy): domain Eukaryota; kingdom Metazoa; phylum Chordata; class Mammalia; order Artiodactyla; family Balaenopteridae; genus Balaenoptera; species Balaenoptera borealis. The sequence continues at coordinate 166,991,952 of NC_138866.1, read as the reverse complement.
TGATCACCAGTGGCACCAAGTCAGGGAAGGGCCCCTCCAGGCGCAGCTGCACCAGGTGTCACATGCCGGTGACTCTGGTCAGATGCCCAAGCTGTAGCTGGAGAAAGCCAAGTTCAGTTATTTCCCATTAATGCGACTTGAATGGGGGGTGCTTCACTTCAAATTTTGAAAATAGTGATATTGAGGAGATTCAAAGTAAGATTAAAAGTCCACTTTACCAGAACCCTATCTTAATTTGGGGATAAGTTCTTAAGCCTAAATCAGGACAGAAGGCAAAGATCTTATCTGTTCAGTATCATTTTTAAAAAATCTCTTCAAACTACCCAGTGGTGGAGCAGACTGCTCTTGCGTTGATTGCCCAAAACATGAAGTAGGTGGCCGGGGTTGAAGGGTCATAATGAACCACTCTGCTGTGTGTGTGTGTGTGTGTGTGTGTGTGTGTGTGTGTGTGTGTGTGTACGCGCGCGCACGGGGGGGGGGGGGGGGGAACAATGACAACCGTGTAAACAGTGGAATTCACTCAGTGCAGCAAGATGCTGACACTGGGCAGCCAGAAGGAGCTGGGATCAAAGGAAGAGCAGACTCCAGCCTCCACCGAATGCTCATTCTCAATCATGTCCACTGAGTAGAAGGGCAGGTGCACTGGCAACCCTTCTGCAATCACTCTCTCTCTGTGCGTGCTTCCTTGCTCTCTCCTCCTCTCTGAGTGGGGAAGTGTCTTCTCTGGTTCTCTGGCTCTCTGACTCTCATCCTCTCTCTCTGTGAGAATAAAGCTTGTCTTTTTTAATCTCTTTCTTTCTAGAGAGGACAGGGGAAGAAAACCGAACAAAAAGAACAATATAGTTGGACATGATTGTGTGGTTAACTCATAACTCTACATCTGGCAGAAGAGGGTCTCTGAAGACACTCACAGACTATGCATTATATATGCTATGACTAAAATGTAAAATCAAGAATAAAATTCTGACTGGTTTGAGGGCTGAAACTCATATTTGGATATAAACATCTGAAAATTAGCCAAGGAAATGACAAAACACATGAGAATAACGTGGTTACGATCCTCACAGCTAACACACTTGTGTGCACTGTAATTTCAGGGCAAAGTTTCAAAAACCAGTCCCTTCTTTCTAACCACATCCAAGCATGTGAATGTGCATATCCAAAAAGAGACGTCATGGCCGATGCAATCAACATGTGAGCCCACTGACGAAGCCTAAGCAATCATGCCCAAGACTGCCTGGGCTCAGAGAATGACATGTTGCCTTCTCTTTGCCATGTTTTTATACGACTTCACTTTTGAAGCCAAACATCCTTCTAAACTATATTGATCTTAGACACCCATCTAATATGCATTGAATTATGACCTCCCCCCCAAAATGATATGTTAAAGTCCTAAGCCCCAGGACCTCAGACCATGATCTTATTTGGAGATAGGATCTTTAGAGAAACAACTAAGTTAAAATGAATTCATTACAGTGGGCCCTGATGCAATATGACTGGTAACCTTATAAAACAGGGAAGTTTGAACACAGAGACAGACAGACATCAAGGGAAGACAACGTGAACACACACAGGACTGGAATGACGTGTCCACAAGCTAAGGGACACGTGCGACACCGCAAGCCTGGCAGGGGCGTGGAACACGCCTTCTCAAAGCCTTCAGAGGGAACACAGCCCCGCTGTTCAAACTTCTAGTCTCCGGAACTGTGAGACAACACACTTCTGTTGTTTAAGTCACCCAGTTCTTGGTCCTTTGTTACAGCATCCCCTCCAAAACTAACAGAGCATCCATAAGCACTCTGATTGAAACAGTTTTTAACGTTTCACATGGGAAAGAAGGTCAGTGATTTCAGGAGGAAATGAAGGGCGCACAGAAGTTGTTTTATCAGTTTTTTGAAACATCGGAAGCCGTCTGCGCACCTGTTCACCAGCTCTCTCGGTGGGCGTGGCCTGCCTCGCCATCTGAAGGCAGACAGGTGGGGAGCAGGAGCTCACAGGCTCTGCCCTCACCTGCCTGACTCTCCGGGGTCTTGCACAGCCAAGAGTAAGGAACTAATTCTCAATGAATGTGGGACGCCCATCCACGCCACCTGGGAATACTTTCCAAAGTCCAGCAACTCATTTCCCCAAGTCTTCCCTCTTCTTATTGAGAGGTAGCACACAGAAGCTTACACAACATTTGTACTTAGCAGTGACCTCATGGGATGATACACATCCGTGCGGACTAAACTCAAGCACATGCTCTGATGCATCTTTACTACAGGTGCACCAGTAGCCCAAGTACCGGCGACCAGTGGTTTTGTTTCCATATTAAGTAAAACCTGATTGGGAAATCTTTAATATGTCAATTCATTCAGCAGTTATTAAATACCTGCTATGATTTAGATTAGGGGTCGGCAATCTTTTCTTGTGAAGGACCTGACAGTAGGTGTTTTAGGCCCCGAGGCAACTCCTCAACAGTGCCCAGTGCTGGGTAGTGAAAGCAGCCACAGACAGTGCACAGGAACGGCAGCCGGGTCCAACAATGCGGCGGGTTTGGCACAAGGGCCATAGTCTGCCACCCTGACTTAGATGATGGGGTAGAGGCTCCATCTAGCCTGAGAAACAGGGACCAGCAAGGTGTACCTGATGAGCATCTCCAACAACAGAAGGGTGGCCACACCTGTATCCTAAACGTGTAATTTCAGCAAGAAAATTGTAAGTCAACAAAAAGAGAAGAAAAGAAAAAAAAAAAAAGCACACAAAGGGGAAAAGGGGAGGAAAAAAAGATAAACCCAAAAAAAAAAATGCATCACAGATGGGAGGGGGTCACAAGACACCATTCAATGTCACAGTGACACAGCCTACACACCTCAGATATGATTTTTAAAATCTCGGTGAAAAGCCAAATGATCTAAGAATAGGTCCTTAAACCCTCTCCCAGGAGGGGGAGACAGGGTGTTAAATCCCCCTTCACCGCAGGCTCCAGCAGCCGTGCAATATCGCAGTTACGACGTGACCGCGACGTCCTGGTTGGCGCAGTAATGAAGATCCCGGGAGGAACCCGCGGCCCGAGCGCCCACACCCATGGATGCCGATTTAACAAGCCCACGTGTGACTTACTGTCCCGACTCTCGTATTAAACATTTTCAGTATCTTTCAGCAGTTTGATAAAACCTGTTAAAATTAAATTCCAACTACAATGCACTCATCCACACCTTAGACTGCTATTTTTAAAATGGATAATCAACAAGGACATACTGTATAGCACAGGGAACTCTGCTCAATATTCTGTAGCAACCTAACTGGGGAAAGAACTTGAAAAAGAATAGATACATGTATATGTATAACTGAATCACTTTTTTGTACACCTGAAACTAACACAACATTGTTAATCAACGATACTCCAACACAGAATAAAAAGTTTAAAAAAATTAATATCACATTGCATTATCTGGGACCCAAGGAAAAGAGACCACCCAAGTAGCTCAAATGCTTGAGATAAAACACTCATCTGGTTGTCATAACCTCTGTTTAGTGACCTGATTAAAACAAGCACCAAAATATTCAAGACCTTCAGCTTTCATTAGATTTTAAGACTGTTTCTTGAGTAGTCTGTCATTTTCCTGAGGTCAATAGACCAAGCGTTTATTCATTCACTAAGCAAATACTACAGATCTTTAGATACTGAATATATCCAGTATGTAGCTATTTAGGTAAATATCTAACGCGTGAGACAGAATACATGGGAATACACGCAGCTGTCCCCACTGTGGTCGGGTGAACGTGGCCTGGACCCCCCAGGTAATGAGCAGCCCCCGCAGAAGTCACCTAAACATACGGCCCATCAAACTAGACGAGGCAGTGGTGGGACAGGAGATCTAAAATGAGACACAACAATGATAACCCAGGGCTTTGGAAATTAAAAACCTTTCAACTCCCTATAGGCCTTGAGCTGGTTCCCAATCAGCAAAACTGGAAAAACAGATTCCCTTCCGCGTACACTGCCAGGCCTCGTTTGGTTTCACGGAGGTGAAGCCGCAATCACATGCCCCTGCACGGATCAGGCAGGCGCACGCAGGCCCCACCGAGGAAGGCACCTCCCTCACCTGTCCAGGTTCCCAACCTCCAAACGCATGACCAGGAGCCCAGGCCTGGCACCTCTGTCCCCACTCGGCCTCTCTCTTTGAGACTCACTGGGAGGAGAAAACACACAGAGTGACTTCTGTGAACGAAGATCTTTCTTTTCCAACATTCCGAACACTCAAGTTTTCCAACATTCCAAATCCTGGCTGAGTGACCACTGAGGTTAAACATCCACGTGGTCAACTTGTCAAAAGTACCCGCTTGGCCTCCCTCCGCTGCCCTCCAAGCATCAGCCAACTGTTTCCTTCTAAATTTGGTACAAAACCACAGTCATGTATGGCCCGGAAAGGTAAACGATGTCAAGGCAAGTGGACTGATCAGGGGAATGTGAGAAGCAAGGGGTAGTGTGGAGAGAACATTCTCCAGGCCAAGCAGTCAACCCTCACTCCAGCAGGGCCAGGGGTTACAGGGTGCCCAAGAGCCTTGTTTTCCTATTTGTGTGCCAGTGAGGACCTGACCCCACTTTCCCGCCAGCTCCTGCCCCAGTAACTGGTATCCACAGCATAAGAGGAATTGCCAAAGTGGAAAACAAATCCTGCTTCTCTGACATCAAGGGACATTGGGCTGGGATGAGGCTTGGAATAACGGGGCACCTACACTCAAACATCACTGTGAGAGACCTAAAAATTCACAAAGCTGTCAGTTATTTAAAAAAAAAAAAACCACCCTCAGCTATCACAACCACAGTGACTTACTCTTTGCTGGCTTTACCTGTTCCACTTTGTGGGTCTCCTCCTGCCCCACTGTCCACACCCAGAAGCCAACTCAAAATCCATGCCAAGGGGCTATCACAAGCTCCATGTCAGTTAGTAGACCAAGGGGCTGCCTTCCCCCCAGGTGCTTCAGGCTTACTTAGAATGAAGGAATTAACATTGATTTTAAGAGGCGGACACCAAACATACAGAAAGAAAAAGTAAAGAAGGAGGTATGAATAGTTTGACACAGATAATTGTAGATAATGCTACTCACACTAGCTTCTACGGCATTTACACCAGGTAGATAACACTCAGAAATGCTGCTTTTAGAAAGAAATTAGAAATGGGTTACCTAAAAGTGCATATTTTGAAAATGAGAATCTTATGCAGTTGAAAGCTAATTATACTGATTATACACAAATTGTCGGTCGCATTACAGCTCTAGAAAATAAACCTAGCAAGCTATACTGTCATAGAAACATTGATAATATTTACATCGGTTCAAATACAAGGAGTCAATTACATTTTTAATTGTAATTTTTTTCTAATGCGTTGTGTGTCTGTTGATTTCCCATTAAATTCAAATGGGAAATGGAGCCCTGTGGCCGAAGACAACTCAGCCAAGAACAAAGGAGGCAGGTGCAGAAGAGGGGGACCCAGGTCACTGGCCAAAGAACTTTCATCCCCAGAAGGTCTCCTGCACTGGAGGCTCCAATTTTGACATTGTGAATAAAAAGGTTATTGCTCCGTCTTGATCCCCAATTCCCTATTCAACTGCATTTGCCTCTAGTTCCAGCTCAAGTTCTGTGACCCATGCCTTTCTTATTAAGAAGGTAATTGGTAACACACCTAGGCAATTGAAAGCCACAAAAAGTTAAGAGTGGGTGACATTAGTAAATGAAACTCTCCCTAAAGGAAGCAGGGCTGGAAGAGCACTGAAAACAGGAAGTGGTACTGGGAGAACCCTGGGAATGGGTCCAGATCATCTTGCTTTGGAATCAAAAAAATAGGGGAGTTGTAAGAAATTATCCCTTAATTACTAAGGAGCTGTTAACAGATGAAGTCAAGCTATATTTGCTGATGTGGAAACACATCCAAGATATATTGGCAGAACAGTATGTATAGCAGGAAACCATTTGTGTATGGGGGGGGGGGGGTGTTTAAAATGCTCATATATGTGCAGAAATTTCTGGAAGAATGCTGCCAAAAAAGAAAAAAAAAAGATAATTGTGTTTTCCCTCCAGGGGAGGATAAGGGTGTGGTATTTGGGGCATTTTGTGTTATTTTCCACTTTATACACTTCTCTTTCTTTGCCCATAGTATACACTACTTTTACAATTTGAAAAAAGAAAAAAAAAAACACCTCAGGCTTTTAAGGAACAGAGAGATTTTGAGAGCAGGGCAGATGCAACATTTTTAAGAGATGTTCTGTTGAATAAGAAGGAAAGAAAGAAAACCACGGCTAACAATCCCCTCACAGGCACCAGGAGTCACTGACAACCAAAACACCTCCAGTGAGACAGGGACAGCTTTGGTTTTTGCAGAAGACCCTACAGGTGGTGCTTCCAGATCTCTTATGGATTGAGTGAAAGCCACAAAATTCCATTTCCAGAATCGGGAGCCTTTTCCATTTGTCGGGTGATTTCTAGTTACGACGGAAGCTGTGCTGCCAGCAACAAAAGGCATCAACAAGCCTTGAGGAGACACCCTGATGTGAAGGAGGCGGGGGCCAGGCCCAGGGCAGCGCAGGAGCTCACCCGAGGCTGCCCCCCCACCCCGGGACCCGGCTAACACACGGCTCCAAACGGCGGAGGACCCAGGCCCCCAGGAGGGAAGGCTCGTGGACTTCGAGCACAGCTTCCTCCCTCGTGGGAGCCGCACGCGGCCACATGGCCTGTGCTCAGGAAAGGCCCGCGGTCGCAGCATTTCGGGCGGCGGGAGCAGAAAGCAGAAGTCAGCCCGCTTTCGCTGAGGTCAGCTCTGGGCTACCCCTGTGGGTGGGAGGCTGGGCGCCCGCTGAGGGCTCGTCCTGGGGCCACACAGGGGACATCTGAGTCCCCACTGCTTCTTTTCCTGACACGGAAAGGGTTCCGAGCCTTCCTGACCGTCCTGAGTGACCTCAGGGGTAAAGTGAGGGCAATAACTCGAGAGGGTGGTTAAAAGGACTCAGGGAACTACGAAAGCACTCAGGACAGAACCTGGTACCCAGTCTCATCAGTCAAGGCCACTAAACTGCTCGTTCCTTGAGATCAGACAACTAGCATGTAGGAAATACTCAATATATTTGTTTTAACTCTGATTTTTTTCTATTAATTCAGTTGTAAAGGATGATGGAAAGAGAGAAACAAACATGTGAGCGCCTGCTGGAACACACCAGACCTCGTGCTGGGCTTTTATAAACATGATGTGACATCGTCCCACGAGCTGTGTGGGCATTAGAAAACACACATCAGTGGACGAGGTCGGGGAAAGGTTCTGGAACCCCCCAAGGTCACAGAGGTGATGGCCTAGGCAAACGGAACCCTCAAGCCACAGCACATGCCACGGTAGGGGTTCGGTCTAATGAGGATGAGGATGCTGTCTTTTTTTTTCCTTTTTTTAAAGATTTATTATTTATTTATTTACTTATTTATTTATTTTATTTATTTTTGGCTGCGTTGGGTCTTAGTTGTGGCACTCGGGATCTTTTGTTGCAGCGCACAGGCTCTTTGTTGTGGTGCACAGGCTTCTCTCTAGTTGTGGCGTGCGGGTTTTCTCTTCTCTAGTTGTGGCACACGGGCTTAGTTGCTCCACGGCATGTGGGATCTTAGTTCCCTGACCAGGGATTGACCGAGTCCCCTGCATTGTAAGGCAGAGTCTTTACCACTGGACCACCAGGGAAGTCCCAGGATGCTGTCTTCATGTATTGTTCTTAAAAAAAAAAAAAAGCCAAAAACTCTACTGGTCATACTTACTCTGCCCGAAGGATACACACAAGCTTTTGCGTGTGTTGAGGCTTCATCAGTTTCAGCCAAACCAACAGTTGGCCACAGCCCCCTGGACACCCAAATTCAGGCGCGGCACTGCCCTGCCCCCACCGAGCCCGGCAGCTCCGCGCTCTCAGCCAGGCGGCCGAGTCCCTCCAGGCCTCGGTCACCCAGGCCATCCACGTGGCCGCAGGAGCCCACCTTCTCCATCAGGCCCGCAGCCAGCACCTGGTCGGCCTCTGGGGCGGGGCCAGGCCTCTGACTCCGGTTCATTGCTGGCACCTCGCCCGATCTCACACCCTTGGGTGAGAGGCTTTGAAAGTCTCAGACAAATAACGGAGACGGTGACCGCGCAAGCACTTCTGCAGGGCTGGAGAAGGAAAAACAAAAGCCAAATTGCACCTCGAGTCAAGGCAACAGTGATGCTTAAGATAGCGTGCAGCTCCCGTCAGCCAGATGTTGTCAACCAGTTAGCAGAATCAACCGATTTACTTCACGATGGGCTATGTCCCTGCGTTAATTTGCCTGCGAGCTCGCGGGGAGGACCGGTGCGGAAAGAGCCGGTGGGCGCGGCGGTGCACTGCCGTGATGGGCAGGCGGGAAGGCCTGGATACAGGAGCATCAGAGCACGGCTTGGAAAACGTATGTTAACAAGAAACCTGAGCCGGGGGAGGAATGGCACAGTTGCTCATATTATAAAAACCTATTAGACAAATGTTGGCTACGACCTATCACATTCAAAACTCTGTGTCAGGCACAAAGAACGCTGAAAAGAAGGCATGAAAGCTAAAGAAAGGAACTTAAAATCAAGATAATATTCTAAGACGCGAGTTACACAAACAGCACAGAAATACATCTCACACTATAATTACACCCCTGTGCAAGGATTTAATAGTTAAATGGTCCAGTTTCCAGAAATCAACAAGTAAAATAAGTCTGTTAGCAAGGACTCCATCAGGTGCTATGAGCGTAGTTTCCTGCAAGATGGATAAAGTAATCCATATGTCTTTATTTGCAAGTAATTTCCACATTCTTTTCACAAACAAGGATGAATCCAGAGAGCAAGCCTCCTCCCAACTAACTCTTATTTTTACGCCTCATAAGTATTCAAGGGATAAGAGGAGCTTGCTCCCTGGGTTTGCCACAAAAGCCCCACAATGAGCCGCCCGGTAACGTCAGCGCTCACCCCATCCACAAGTGTGAGCTTTAATTACAAGTGATCAGTGTCTCAGGCTCGCCCTGGAGACCAGTGCCCGGGACCCTGAGAACTTCCCGGATCGTGTATTTGAATTCACGACAATGCTCTGTCGCTGGGGGTTTCTGCCTTCAGTAATAATGTGCTTTGTTCTCGCAAGTGCCCCTCGCACCTGCCAACTGAAAAGAAAGCCCGGAGACTTTGCCGGACGGTGTGCGGTCGTGCTGCCCTCTAGTGGACGCCGCCGGCACAGCACCTCTAAAGTTGGAGGTCAGGCAGGCAGGGAAAGCTTGTGAAATGAGCGAGAGAACTGGATAAAGGAAAAAAGAAAAAAAAAAAAAACAGAAAACACAAGTTACCCCCAGAAAATATAAAGGGGTCTCTCCTAAAAACTTCAACGGCATTTGATGGGAATCAAATAATCAAGACTGCAGGCATGAAATATACTCAAACCTCTGCAATGTACACACATGCCGACACATTACTTAAAATTTTTCACACTAAAAAACTTAAGCCAAAATGTATCTGTATCCATATGTATATGTATAGACAAAACACACATATACACATACAGACATCTACTGCACCCACCACTCTTACACTGAGAACACAGTGACAAGTAAATGCCACAGAATACAAGGGCTGGGTGGGTCTAGCAGACAAAGTACGCAGGAAGATAACGTGGACACCGTGGGGAGCGGGGAAGTGGAGAGTGGAGGGAACGGGGCCGTCTGAGTCTCCACTTAAAATGCAATCACTTACCAGGATCCGGAGCTGATAAAGCAATACTAATTGAAACTTAAGAATGATTAAAAATCACCAGGAAATCACAAAGCCACCAATAAGTAATGGTCATGCTTTCTTTTTTTTTTGCTACACATTAAAATCACACCAAATATTAAATGTGTCCCCTAAAGTCATAACTAATAAGATTTCCTTTATAAAACTCAAGCTGGGGGGGGGGGGGGGTAGGGGCCGGGAAGTGGGTTAAGTAGGGAATCAAGCCACGTTTAGTAACAGCCCCTACTGTATGTCAAACTTCACTGGAAACTGTTCTGTACCTCCAGCTAGCAAGAAACAGTCATATCTTCTAAGATACCTTACACATGCTATTATGACACCTATAATAATTTTCATGACAACATTCTAAAATAAAGTCTAACTATTTTCACATCACACTCAGACCCGTTTCCTCTGGAAAGCACCGCAGACACAGGCTCACCCAGTTGCCAGCGGTAAAACTCAATCACAAACTGGCAGCGACCTCTGCTGGAAGGTCCAGGAATCACACCCTGAAAATTAGCAAAGTATTGCCTTTCATTCCTGTGTATTTTGAAATAAAAATAGCACAAAACAGCTCAACTATTTAGTCTTAGAATAGACCCTTCAACCTGGTGTTACAAAGCACTTGAAAAGCTTAGCTTTTTAGAGGGTTTGCTTTGACTTGGAAATCAGTTATGAATTGAGTTCAATCACCCACAAACATCTTTGTCTTGTTAGTATTTATATGATTTACAGTTCTCCCTCCGGGGAAAATAAAATAAAATTCCTTCACAATTCTTAGAAGAGAAAAATATAAAATATGAAATACGCCTGTGAGAGGTTATTTCAAAGAATATTTCTTACTATGCCTACGGTCCTCGTGCCATTCGCGTAATAGCTAAGATTTTCTCTGGCTTCAAATGCCTTCTAATCTACAAAACAAGATCTGATGAGACAGGAAGGCGGATACATAAAGATGATACAAAACCTCTTCTTGAAAAAGTGTGCCTGGGAAAATACAGTGTATATTATGACCACTACTCTTTTTAAAATGCACAGGAAAATCCAGGGGGAAAATACAACACGTGCGTTTAAACCAACAGGACTGGCGCAGCGCCTGGGGCAGCTCTCCCCGTCCGCGCGTGGAGGGCGCAGCGTGAGAGCCAGATGGCAGCGTTAGGGACCACCTCGCCGGTGAGTGGCTGGAGCCCCCAGTTCCTCCGCTGTGAACCCGGAAACAGCAGCGACCTATCAGGGCTGTTACGAGAACGCATGTAAGCACCTCGCCCAGCACACATCTCACACTTGACACACAGGAGACTTTACGTGAACACACACAGAGAGGACAGACCTTCCCTCCCCTGCCCCCTCCACGCCTTCCAAGGTTCCCCGTTCGGAACCACCCAGCAGAGGTCTACCCAGCCTCCGGGACCAGCACTGCTCAGTCCTCGCCTGGGACGGTCTAAGGAGCAGGAGGGCTCCTGCTATGCGACGCAGAAATGATGGTGCTTCGAGTTTCTTCCTCACGTTCTCCCGTGATGTATGACTTCCTTATCATGAGCACACTGCACTGTATAATTAAAACAACTCCCAACTTGAATCCTTCCTTGTGCCAAAACACATCCGAAGCCGGCGAGGAAACCACAGAGGCCAAAGCTGCAAAGCAATTAAATGCAGCAGCAGCCTTCCTGCCGGCGCCGCGGCCCCGGGCGGCGTGGGGGGAGGGCGGGCGGGGAAGGGGGGGGGGGCGTGTAGGCTGAGCCCATCTCTGCTCCTTCCGCGGAAAATCGCGGTCCTCCCCCGGCCAACTCGTGCAAAGGTGGAATCTGAGAGCCTTCCAATCCAATCTCTCACCAGACCAATGTGGCCTTTACTGCCACCCTGAGCCCTGAACTTGCACGACCTGAGTCTCGGGGCCCTCGGGCTATCGATCCTCGGAGCACACGCCCCCGAGAGACACTGGGGCGGAGGAAACAGACAGGAGGCCGCGAGCAGGGCCGCTCAGAACCCACCCCCACCCCGTCCCCGTGCCCCAAGGCCAAGGGCAGTGCTGGGCAAGCCGGGACGCAGCTCCTCACCTCTGAGTCGGTCCCCTCGTCTGTTAAATGGGGCAACGACCCACTGGCTGGGAGGGAGGCGCCTCAGAGGAACACTGGGCAGGTCCCTGCTCACTGATCCTTAACCCCGTGCTGTGTACGGACACGGTGCGCTGAGAGCGGAAGGCGGGCGGGAGGCAATGGTGACGGGCTGCAAGGGACCAGAAGATGCACTGAGGTCCCCCTACCTGGCGGCAGGCACCTCCCCAGCAAAGCGTACCTACGACCTTCGCACGGGGCTGTGAAAAGGACTTGGTGGCACGGTGGGCACGAGGTCCCATGCAAATGCAGACCTGCACCCGAGGGGCAGCACGGGGTCCCCTGTGTCCCGCGCAGGCGGGCCCTCGCACCTCCTCAGCGCCCTGCACTGCCCACCACTTCTGCCCGCCTCCGTCTCCTCCTCCCCCACCAACCAGTCCCTCCAAACGCCCTGTGAATGTGCTGTTGTCACCAACCCTCCTCAGGACGACCCTTCACTGTCCACTGCCTCCCTGGCTCCTCATCCCCCCCCTCAGCCGTGGCTCAGCTGCATCCCTGACCCCCCAAGCCCCTGCCACCCCAGGGCTCCCGCAGCCTGTGGACCCAGCCCCCTCGGGCCCTCATTGCTCACCCCCCCACCCACTCTCCCCCATTCCCTGCTGCAGTGGGGCTCACCCTCACCGGAGGCCCCAAGGCTCAGCGCAGGACCCCGTCACCTTCACGTGACCTAGGCTCTCCCTGGACCCTTGAGCCTGGTCCTCAGCCACCCAAGTTCATCACTCCGGCCCAGACCCCTCCTAGGAGCCCCAAACCTGATCACCTGCTCAACAGAGCAATCTGAACGCCACACAGCACATCCACTCACTGCGCCAAAATTTCCCCTGTGATCACCACGTCCCCCCCACCTCGCCCCCTCTTCTGCTGCACCGGCCAGGAACCGTGACCTGTCACCCCACCTCCTAGCAAGCCTCTCAAATCTGCCCGCTCTTCCCTCTTTCCATGGCCAGAGCTGCCCTCCCCTCTCCTAGATTCTACAAGAGCCTCGTGACTGCTTTACGGTCCGCAGAGGAGCCAGACCACCTTTATAAAGACACATCTGGTCCCTCCCTAGTGAGCCCGCTCCATGCTTCCTGTGCTCTTATAACTGATCCAGAAACCCTAATACGCCTCTGAGGGCCTCTGCTGGTATGTGGTCCCATCAGAGAAAATGGACTCAAGCAGCCCATTGGACCAGCACCCCACCTGGGGTCACTCTGCCCCTCCTGTTTACGGGTGTTGTCAGCACTCAGCCCTCCTGACGCCCTGTGTGTCTATTTCTGTAACTGTCCATGCCTGCCCCCAAAATATAAAGATCGCAAGCACAGAAACTTGGCTTTTTCACTGAACCTAGAATCGTGCTGGGCCCCTGCAGCCACTCAGATGTCTGCTGAGTGGACGGATGGCCCCGCCGCCCCGCCTGGGCCCTCTCCTCCGTCTCCAACTCTGCTGGCCTTTCAAGCAGGACAGACCCCCTCCTCCCCCTCCTCCCCCTCCTCCCCCTCCTCCCCCTCTGGGCTTCCCTTCCCTTACCTGTCCTCCACCTGGTGACTCCTTTCCAAGCCTTTGGTTTAAAAGCAGGCATCTCAGGGGCCGTTTCCCTGACAATCCCCCAGGAAGAAGTCAGGCGAGCATGGGGGTGACCTAAAGGTACAACCTCAGGTCCTAAACGGTGAGATTCTGCTGTGCAAGGGGCACTGCGTGGGCTGCACACAGCAGGGTCTGTGTGTCCTTTGCACTGATGTTGGCCCGGGGTCCCCCCATAGCTCATATACAGAAAGGGCTCAAGGCAGTTAGGCAAGAAAAAGGAATTAAAGGCATCCAAATTGAAAAGGAAAAAGTAAAATCATCTGTTTGCAGATGACATGACATTATACATAGAAACCCTAAAGACCCCACCAAAAACCTGAGAATGAATAAACAAATTCGGTGAAGTTGCAGGATACAAATAAAAATACAAAACTCCACTGTGTTTCTATACACTATTAACAAACTATCTGAAATAGAAATAAAGATACTCATCCCACTTATAATAGCATCAAAAACAATAAAATACTTAGGAATAAATTTAACCAAGGAGGTGAAAGATAGTGATGAAAAAATTAAAGACACATACATTGGAAGAATTAATATTGTCGAAATGCCCATACTACCCAAAGCCATCTATAGATTCAATCCAATCCTTACCAAAATTCCAATGGCATTTTTCACAGACACAGAAAAAAAAAAATCCTAAAATTCATGTAGAATCACAAAAGACCCCAAATAGCCAAAGCAATCTTGAGAAAGAAGAACTAAGCTGGAAGCATCATGCTTCCTGGTTTCAAACTATATTACAAAGCTATATTTAATTAAAACACTACAGTATTGGCATAAAACAGACACATAGATCAATGGAACAGAATTGAGAGTTCAAAAATAAACCCTCACATATACAGTCAACTAGATTTGACAAGGGAGAAAAGAGTCTTCCCTGTTTCCAATGGGGAAAGTATGGTCTCTTCAATAGATGGTGCTGGGAAAAGTGGATATCCAACTGCAAAAGAATGAAATTGAACCCCTATCTTATACCACTCACAAAAATTAACTCAAAATGGATTAAAGACTTAAATGTAAGACCTAAAACCGATTGAAAAAAAAATAGGGGAAAAGCTTTTTGACATGGGTCTTAGCGATGATATTTTTGGAATAAGACACTACAAGCAACAAAATAAAAAATAAACAAGTGGGACTACATCAAACTAAAAAGCTTCTGCACAGCAAAAGAAATAAACAAAATGAAAAGGCAACCCCTGGAATGGGCGAAAATATTTGCAAACCATGTATCTGGTAAGGGGATGATGTCCAAGATATACAAAGAATTCATACAACTCAACAGCAACAGCAACAAAATCCGATTTTAAAATGGGCAAACCTAAAAGGACGTTTTTCCAAAGAAGACATACACGTGGCCAACAGGTACGTGAAAAGATGCTCAACATCACTAAAAAAGAAAGTACGGTATATATATATGCAATGGAATATTATTCAGCCATGGGAAAGAAGAAAATCCTGCCATTTGTGACAGCCTGGATGAACCTTAAGGGAGTTATGCTAAGTGAAATAAGTCAGACGGAGGAAGAACAAATACTGTATGATCTCACTCACATGCGGAAACTCACTCATGTGTGGAAACTATAAAAAGCTGAACTAACAAAAACATAAGGTCGACTGGTGGTTACCAGAGGCTGGAGGAGTTGGGGGGAAGAGGGGAGATGTTAGTCAAAAGGTAAAAACTTCCAGTTATAAGATGAATAAGTTCTGGGGATGTGGTGTATAGCATGGTGACTACAGTTAACAATACTGTATTGTATACGTGAAAGTTGCAAAAATAGTAGATCTTAATGCTCTCACCACACACACACACACACACACACACACACACAGGAACTCTGTGACGTGATGGGTTTGTTAACCAACCTTAGTGTGATAACCATTACACAATATATACTAAGTGCATAGTACACCTTAAACTTACAGTGTTATGTGTCAATTATATCTCAATAAAGGTGGAGGAAAAGAAATAGCTCAAGAACATCTGTGCAGTGAGTGAACAGGAGATTCTGTGTACATTTTAGTCCTACACTGTCTAAATATACTAAAGTATCCTTTACTGACAGAAATATAAAATAATTAAGTCAAACGGGCACAAAGGCCTTTTCCAATTCCGTTACTTCGTGTTTTGACACTTACAAATATAATATCACTGAATTTCTTTCTCCACACTTTAAAAGAGTATCATTTCTCATGTAAATCTAAAAGAGAATTACAAAACATACAAAAGTAAAAGGCTCCACAGTGGCGAGATCCGTATGTAGTGTGTGTGTGTGTGCCTCTCGGATTTTCATTCCATTTACTGCCTGCATGATATTTTTAGGCTGCAAAACCCTGCAAAGCTGTCCACAGTGACTGGATATTGAACTCTGAGACAAATACACAAGATTCAGAACCCTCTCTCCGTGTCTCTGGGGGCTTCCAGAGTCAAATCTGCGAGCTGCACATCCCAGGGCCTAAGCTTCAGCCGGGGAGACGTCTGCCTTGCAGCCGGAAACTGATAAAACATGTGGGCGGGAAGGACGGAGAGTCTTTGTCCAGCCCAGCAGGAGCTTTCCAGGCTTAGTATATTAAAACTGCTTCACACAAGTAGCAGCTGGGTCCCCAGGGCCCAGCCCTGGGCCCGAACAACCGTCGGACCGCTGAGACGCGAGTGTGTCTGGTACAGAGCGGAGCAGCCACGGGCGGCTGCAGAGGAGAGCCGGCGCCGCGGCCCTGGGATGCTTCCTGGCGGCTCGTTGCAGGCACCGGTCTATGGAATAAGGATGAAAGATACACCCCTTCCCCAGGGTGCTGTTCACGGGGTGCACAACAGCTGTGCGTCTTCACATTAAACACCGCCCGACCGACGGGACTGGGTATCCATGTGTCCTGAGGGACTCTGCTCGTGCCACCGCATTCTCAGTGATAAGGAAACTGGCCTTCAATGTCTTCAGCAGCTTATGAGTTTTAAGAAATTTATTTGCTGAATAAGTGAGAGTAAAGATACATATTTTAAACGAGTAAAAGAAAGCCTGTGTATTACACTGTTTCCCTGTGGTGCTGGGATACTCACCTGATTTTCCAAGGGGGGGTGTCTGTCGTGATCAGACCAGCAGACGGTACATACAGTTTTAAGAAAACGACAACACAGTAAATGAGGAGCCAAGATAATGAGATCCTAGACTCAGTGTTGCCACCAAAAGCAACCAAGGATTTTTTTGCGGGCATGTGTTCTCACCAGCACACTAGGGGACCAAGTTTTTAAAAATTAGAAATAGTGGCCTGGCAATGGGCCTGCCTCGGGCTCCTGGTCCCGGTCCCTGGAGCCTGGGGCTCCAAGGAGTCTCTGTGTCCAGCCCCTCAGGGTTACCATCCTCCCTCCTCTGGGGAGAGCAGATTCGGGGCTGCCACCTGGTCTCCTCGGCCTCTGCAAGGCACTCGGGGTGGGAGATGGCGAGAAACCCCCAGCCCCATGATCCCAGAGCGCCTGATGCAAGGGCGGGCCCAGCACTGCCTCTGGAGCTCGGGCCCCAAACACAGACCCATGGCCCCGCCCACGTGGCTTTGAAGGTGACCCAAACAAGACCCATATCTGTGGACAGTGACAGAGGAGGAGAAGGCTGGCAGGTGGGGCAGCTGCCTTTGCACCGAGCACAGCCAGACCCTCTCTGGCTCCTAAAAATATTGGATCAACGGACAAATAAAAACTCCCTTAAGAAATGGAGAAAAGAAACAGAAAAAAAGTAGAAATGCAGCTAAGCAGAGATTACCAACTGATTAATAGATTTTTAGAGCAAACTATTAAAGTGTGTTACTATATTTGACATGTACTAATTTTCCCCTGTTATACAGTTAGAGAATATTTGACTACTAAGAATAAAACTTTAGGCTAAAATCTGAAATGGAAAAGAAAATCTCTTTAACTGCTTAGCTCTCCGGAGAATCACTAGGACAAGACTGAGGCTTGATAAAAGCATGTATTATAGTAACTAGGACATAATCCCCCAAAACACAGTAAGAGTGCAGAAATATGATTTTTTACAAAAGAATCAAGTTAGAAATACTAAGTATCAATTTGTGGTTATAATATCTAAATGATTACAGTCAATCAATTATGCTTTTCCTAAATAACTGCATTAATAACTTTTCATGTTTGTTTTTGGATGAGTACTGATGAGTGACTACAAGTACCCAAACTTTTTTTTTTTTGGTAACCATAATTAAGTCCAGGTACATGAAAAACAGACTCTCATCTCTCATGAATAGTTTAGAAAATATGGTACTTTTTAATTGAAATTTTGCCCTAAAGGTTTCTCTCCTGTCCAAATAATTTCCCAACTGCATTCCAAATTAAACTCCTAAGTTTTCATCTCTACCCCCAGGGTGTTCTCCCACATTACAATGTATTTTAATACGTGTAAATGATAGCAATGCTATAAAGTGTTATTTCTCATTGCAAATGGTCATTAATATCACTTCATACCTCAGAAAGCATAATAGTGATTTGGCAATAAAATGAAGTGTGATCATCACCCACTAATAACCCGAGATGGTGGCCCTGTAGGACTTTATGTGTCTCACGCAATGTTCTTGACATAAGCACACTCTGGTCATTACTTAGGTGGGAACACTTCCCCGTCACATCTCTAATGCAGTAACTGCATGATCTTTTATGTCATTACTGTCTCCCTCTCCAAATGTGCATACACCTCTCACGGTCCTCTTCAGCATCAGGGCCATACGTCTCCCACTTAGTACTTATTTTTTGGAAATGCGGAAGTATTTGCTCTTATTTAAGCGGAGAGCTTTACTAATTACTCTTTCACCTTGACTGCTTCTACACACTTTGAGAGAAAAGAGAGGAGGGTGAGTTGCTTTAAATACAGCCAGACAGCTGCTCACACGTGGAACTTTGTTCCGTCTGTACGTAGTAGAATCTCACTGTGAACGGCATCCACAATGCACCCCTCACCAAACCATCCGTTACTGTGAGCACAGCTGGCATGCGGGCTCTGAGGGCAGGGCTCTGGCCCCCTTGCTGCCATGCCCCACGTCTGGAAGGCATATTGTAAGCTTCACAAATGGAAGTGTGGCTCAATTAAATAAAGTAGGCGACTTCAGAATGTCTGCTGGTTGAAGCTTTCACAAACCCAGAGGCCTACCAATACAAGTTCACCAATTTTAAGCTGTTCTGTATTCTAAGACATAACCAGTACCCAGGCAGTGACAACGGAACCTTTAAAGCCTTCCCTTCAAGCCCCCAGGAACAGATCTATACCCGACAGAAAAATCCAGAAAAAAATCTGAAAAGTCTTCTTTTCGTGTCGGCACCAGGCTGACACGTAGCCTTAATTTCCTTGTGATTTTGGAGCTACAATGCAAGCAAGTGTAACATAGCTTCACTCTTTGCCTTCTAATCAATGTGAGCAGCTGCTAACACCTATGTGAGAGAAATCCTAGGACATGTCAGCTTCTGAAGATATTCAATCAAGAAATGATAAACATATTTGGAAACCGAGCTTTGTACTGCTTGAAACTGCAGTTGCGGGTGGGAGCATTTAAGCGTTGCTTCAGGGACCTCTATTAAAACCTCCAAGAACAGGGCCAAAGAGTAGGGGGCCTCGTGACTATTCTCTGCAGAGACCAAGCGTAGATAAACATTCAATATGCAAATCACACCTAAAATGTTCACCAGCATATTTGTTTATAAATAGAAACACGTTCTTCATCCCAATACTGCCATGTGGCACGCACGTGGGTCTGAGGACTGCGTTTGATTTTTATAAACAGACTGAAACTTCACGCAATGCTGTATCATTTTAAAACGCATATGGGAACCCAAGATTTAAAACCTGTAAAGCTGAGTTGAACTGCAGAGTGACTGTAATAAATGCAAAATGTTAAGTCAGCTTCAAAGCAATTCTTAAAAGAAACTCCAAAAACTTTCATGAATGTTTTATAGTTTACTTTTCATATTGATGTATTTCATCTGAAAACAAATTCCAAGAGCTGTGCGAAAGCTCCTCTTTTCATGTCGGCCACGCTGTGAGGAGTCTGGGATAAGACCCCGTGACACATGGAGATCTAAGGAGCTCCACGCAAACTGCGGGCCCCCTCCCCGGAGCACGTGGCGCTTTTACAGGGGACGGGCCATCAGCTTACACGTCCCAGGGGGCTGCCCTTGGGGAGCAGCCGGCATGAACTTATCACAGTCACTGGCCAATGACTCCTCCAAAATGGAAAGCCGTGTCATTGGTTTTACACATGGCGGCGGAGCTATGTACGCTCCCAGTTAAAGGGACCAAGTTCCACAGGTCCCTGAACTTCCGGGACTCCCGGTCCCCTCCCCTGCCCCACGCCTGTGCAGCCGCAAGAAGGGCATCACCCGGCACTTGCATCCTTGTGAGCGACCGTGACGCCTGGAGACCAAATGAATCTCGGGTGATGAACTCAAGCGGAGCGGAGCTGCAGCCTGGGCAGTGCAGGGACCCCAAAAATAAAAGGGCATGTTTTTTAAGTTGCTTAAATATCCGAGAAAGCCTAGAAAAACTTGGAGCCTTTAGGGTGAGCTCAGGAACTGTCTTCACCTTCAACTCACTCAGCAACACAGCTGCTACCAGCACTCGGGTCGGAAAGCACAGGGGCAGGGAGGGAAAACTGAGAAGGCCGAACCCAGCACGGTGGTCACACCCTGGTGGTCTGACCGCGGTGTCCCAACCGTGACTGCGGAGGAAGGGCATCCCCAACGCCCCAGCCCATGCTTGGGGACCCAGGGGCACAGCTCACGCTCCTGGCAGCGCTGACACAGAAAGGGGATTTTTTTGCTCCAAAAGGCAAAAATCAATAAAGCCGAAGACTTCCCACGTGCTTTTCTGTTGGTCTGAGCAGCGAATGACACCGTTTCTCTAAGAGCAGAGTCTCGCCCTCACATGCCGACACCCTTCCTACGAGGGTGCGTGACCCGCCACCTCCTCTCCCAGGATTCCCTCCCACAGGACAGCCCTGCCCCCCCCCCAGCCTCCCTGGGGAGCCGCAAGGGGAGGGGCAGCACACACACACACAGCGATGGCTCACCCTGACCGGGCAGGTCCCTGCAGAGGAGTCCCCACCAGCCTGACTCCTCGGCCACAGCCAGTGGTGGCACCTTCCAGGCCCCCGGGACCCTGGGAGCCGGTCTGCACAGCCGACTTGGAAGTCCTCCCAGATTCCTGGGCCACACGACACTGAGACCACCTTCCGGCCAGACCCGGCAAGTGATGAAGCCACCGGCTGCACCTTCTAGAGCCGAGTCGCCTTCAGTGACCAAGACCGTGAACCCCGCTGCTGGGTCACAAAGGCACACCCAGGAGGCTGACTTCCCTGAGCTCTTACTACTGTGTGAGAGACTCGGGCTTTAGGAAATACATGTCAAATTACTTACTTCGGGCTCTCTTCATTCTGGATAACAAGGGGGTGTTTCTGCAGAACAAAGTGGGCCAACTGGTCCCCTATCTCCCGCTCGCATTTTAGACCCCGGCACACACTACCAACCCTCCTTGCAAATTTCACACGCAGAGCGCAGTCCCGGGGTTGGTGGCTGTCCCCCAAGGAGAAGCAAGTCCCAAGGAGCAGACACAGCACTTATTCATGCGGGACAAACAGCGCCCCCCCCCGCCGGCATCTTCCTCCCAGTTCGCCCTGAGCCCCCGGCCAGCCGGCTGTGACTGTGCAGACACGGCCCGTCCGTGCATGACCTCAGGACACAGGGCCACCTCTCAGTCCACTGCTGGCCACGGAGAGACAGGTCAGCATATGGGGATGGTCTGTGCCAATGACAAGAACAAGGTGATGGCCCCAGAAGCTCTCACACCTTTTTTTCTTATCCTGTTTCCTTAGGGGATTTGAGACAGAGGTTTCCTTTCACTTTCTTCCAAATCCGAACACTAGATTCCAGACAGCAGGGAAGGCACCTGGTTTGAGACGTTCTGCTGAATAACCACATGGATGCTGGGGGCCAGAGGCGGGGACAGGATAGAAATGCTGAGATTCCAAAATGGCCAGCATCCTCCAAGTAACAGACAAGAGCACAGATGTGGCAGGACCTAGTGGACTGACTGGGGTGCGTGCTGTTTGTGGGAGGGGCCCTGTCGCACCACCTGGCAGGGCGGCTCTGAGCCTGCAGCATAACCAGAAGATCCCGCCTGGAAAGACACACTCAGATTCTAGAGAATGAAACATGTTAAGATCCAGGCTAGCTGCAACCAAATGCAATAAATATGCAAATTCCTCAGTTGTAACAAGGAGCCTATCTGGAAAGTAACAAACTGTATAAGTGGGTCAGACTTTGGCTTGTTATGTAGAGATTTGCATTTCAAATAAAAAGTTGGTCGCTAAGTCAAAGGGGATGAAGACAGCATTAAAACAGAAGTGCTCATTTAAATGACAAGCCCTAGAGCTCTGAGGCTGGTAAGGGACGAGAAATAAATAAAAAAGATGAATCACGTGTTTAAGAGGGAAAAAAATGTGTTAGCTTAGATCACTTTTAAGGAAGAGAAAGATCTGAAGGGTCTTACATAAGGAATAATAATCAGGAAAACAATATTTGGGGTCAGTCACGAGGACTACGTTCTTTAGGAGGGAAAAAACTTTAAAAAGGAGACAATATTTGGCAGTAGAACCAGCTGATAAGCAGAGCCTCGGGGTCAGATACTTAAACTGGAAACACTGGATGTCCTTCCTTGGGATCGGTCGGGCAGCCTGTTCCTCACACGTTCCCTAATACATATCATTCTCATTCTCCTTAGAGATCTGTTCATCATGTTTAAGAACTGAAAAAGTCATATCTTTTCATCTTTTTCCCTGTTTTGACAAACTTTGCCTCCTCTGACAAGAAAATGTTCCCACACGAACATAACAAGAGCACGTGTAGCGTGAGCACGTGTAGCGTGAGCCCGTGAAGGGGCTTTTGGAAGGAAGAGAGAAGGAACTCAGACTCACGGGACACCTCTACAAAGATGCACCCGGAGATGGAACCCTGCCTGGGCAAGCCCAGAGGACCCTGACACAGCCCTCGGGGTGTCCACGGGACACCTGGCTGTGAAGGAGGAGTCTGATCTCTGCGACCTGTTACCTGCAGATGCGATTACAGGACAGAAAGAAGAGAAATCTGGAAGAGAAGCGTTCATGCCTGTGTTACACACACACACACGCACACCTGACAATGGTAGAATCCTTAAAACTGCTTCACACAGAGGAGTGAGCTAACAGAATAATTCACGCCTTGTCTTTATTAATTGCTCTAATAGTAAACTGACAACCTTTATAAAATATGAATATGATTACAGTTCTAATAGGGATTAGGTGAAAATAAACACATTTGGTGCCAGTAAAATTGTGAAAAACAGTTCAGAGAAGTATCATAAATATGACTCCACTACTGGCTTCTGAGGAAGGCTATGCAGATACAAAAAAATGAAATCATAATAGCTAACACGTATAAAGGCGACACCATCCACCACATACTGCTTTCATACTGCTTTCACCCTCACAACCACCCCCTTGCAAATGGTACCATTATCATCACTGCCTTTTTGCAGATGCACTGAAAGGTTAGGTAACTTGCCCGAAGTCACACAGTCAGATAGCTGGACTGAACCTGAATCCAAGCCATCTGAATCCAGACTCTGTGCTCTAGAATCCAAGATGCACTGCCAGCCTTTCTATGGAAAAAATATCTGTGACTCTCAATGGAAAGGCAACTGTTCCACCGATGAAAAACAAAAACATAGCGCCATGGTTGCTACATTGCTAAATTAGATCACGTCGCACACCAAATCCAATCACAAAACCTTTCCCTCACCAGCACATGGCACTTTTTCCTAAGCTCGGCTCTGACGTCTGGCTTTAAAGATCTTCCATTTGGGTTCTTCCCCAGCTGCTCCCTAATGAACACAGCCCGCTGCTACATGGACACACGAGAAGCATTTCCACATCTATACTTCACTAATGCTGATGCCCAAAACATTTGCGACCCTTGACTCTTCTTTCTAAAATCACAATCCATCCCTGATTGCTCACCCCCTGCTACACACCAACTGCCTCATAATAAGAACCATAAAAATAAGCGGTTAAAAAGAATCACCGTTTATTCTTTCCTATCATGAAAATAGGAGAGCACATGACAAATGCTTTTCTGAGCCCAAAACTCTGCCCAATGTCCATTAAGCACAACTCTGAACAGTATTTGCCATTCAAACCCTCTGTTAAGAAAACAGCAATTTCCCTTATGTAATCAAGTGATTTTTCTCTGCTTTAACATGCTCACTCTGCAATCTTATCTGTGTTACATTGTTCAAAATAGAAGTAAACTTAGTCTCCTATCAAACCATTATTTTATATAACACAAAGGCTTTATGAGAATCTCTCTCCTAGGGCCACCTGTTTAGCTGTTGCACACTACACAGTGTTTATCTATAAATCTTTCTAGCATGTTATTTCTCAATGATTTATTTGTGTGTTTTCTCTGTAAAAGACAACAGGCATTGCCCTAGCCTGTGTTCTTCCCGATCACGCAGGACCTGGGGTGGGGTGGGATGGGGGCGTGTCATGTGCATGATATCACTACAAAACGTGCAAAATAGGGCAGAACGCAGGGGAGAGTAAATGCGGGACTGGGAACGCTGAAGAACATGGCCATTCTCACTTCTTAAAAACAGCAACTACGTTACATCATGTGCCCTTTTACCAAGAGCCTCGGGAATGACAATACAGAGAGGATCCACAAGGAGGAGCCAGTGGGTCCATCTTTAAGGTAACTGGAGACTAGGAAATTTGGTTTAAAAACCAAAACTTTACCTTAACAGAAGCTTTCAATTCCACTAAGACAAGCCACAAGAAAGGGAATGAAAAAATATTAAGAGTAACAAAAGGAGCAGTGAAAAAAAGCAGTAAAGAACAAGATACAGAAATTCCCTGTGCTCCTCAGAACTGAATTCAAAAACCAAATGGACTTTTTAGTGTAATCTTCAGTGTGAGCTCAAAAACAAACACTTGAGAAGGATGGCTTGAAAACAGCCCTTTCACACAGTAGTAAAAAATCAAAAATGTTTATGACATACAAACTTGAGATCGAAGAAAAAAGTAAAAATTAAGAGCATTTTCTTTAAAATTCCTTTCATTGGTCAAATTTAGTTACTAGGACCGACAGCCCTCACATTTCGCAAAAAAATTGTAATGTTGACAGAGTGGCTGTAAATCCATTCTCTCTAACATTAGATTTCTCTCAGCCTCTCCTATTTTGCATTTTACTTTTAACCTTCAAAATTAAAAAAAAAAAAAAAAAATCTGGAACACATTCCATTCCAATATTTTCTTGAGGTTCCAGATAACTGACCTTAATTCCAGGAAGTGTTACCTGATAAATATATTGTCAGTGAAGATTTAAATATTGCTACTAAAGATGTAATTATAGATGCTCAAGTTTTCATACTATTGAAGCACATTAATTAAAACTTGGCACAGCTGAAGAAAATCAGGAAACGAATGAAAAGGAAGATGGCGTGTATTTCATATGGAGTGTAGCATAATTATTACCTCTTTTTGATAAAGATGTTCAGAGGACGGCTCCAGCGCTGTGCCTGTAATCACTTTAATCATCGTTCGATACAAAAGAACCGATCTGCCAAAATCCGAAGGGATTTGCTTATTGTTATGCTTTTAGAAAGCTCACCAGGTATTTCCAAATGCTTCTAATGACGATAATTAAACATCTGGTAATGGTGACCTACTTGTGGCTGCTGAACTTCCTGGGATAGTCTCTTCCATTAATTATGTACATGCTGGGAACTGGGAGAGAGTTTATGTTATGAATAATAACTCAAGATGCAGGAGAAGTCAGAAGCCGACAGGGGCAGCTCCCCACTGTCCTGACTGCTATCTGTATTAAGGCCTTGTTAGCACCCTCGGATTGGGGAGCAGATGCTACATAAAATTGCAAAAGCACCAAGCTAAGGCATGCATGCAAGCTCAACGGAAACACGGTGTGAGGAAACAGCCTTTTATTGAACATTGCAAACTGTGCCTGAGGGGAAGAGCCAAGCTGTCACAGCTCTACATTTCACTCCGCAAGGAATTATGTTCGGATTTAAACTTGGACCCCAAACTTTTGCAATAGTGACCAGGTCTTCTAGATCCTTGGAAAAGCGCAAGTAGGAAAAACCAGAACACACACACACACACTGTTTTACGCTTCCTTAATTGGGGGTGAAGAGAAAGGAATTTAGACATAGAGGTTTGTGGTCATTTGAAATTCATTTAATGAAAGAATTTTTTAAGTCCGCTTGGAGTTTATTAAAATCAAATAATACTTGTTTATTCTAACTGGATCAGCATCTTTCCCAAAAGCCACAGATTTTTACCAGTTAATATACGTGGGGCTATCTCCTACTTTCTTTCAGCTTCATTTTAACTTTTTTGGAACTCAATAAAGAAATCATTCCAGTTTTGAAAAAAGACTTTTTGGGTTTTATACCCTTTGGTATTTATGTGAAAATATGTACTAGGACTAATTCATAATTAGATACAAGTTTAAATTACAATATTCCTTAGGATAAGTTCACCAAAATTATTTTATTAGCTAATTTGCTTAATCCTGAATATTATTTAATATACGCCAAAAGTACAGTCAGGGCCCAATAAGGAAAACAGAAATCACAACAGAGAGTATAAGGAATCAGGTAAACAGGTGAGCTCGGAGCTGGTGATACAGAGGAGGCGGGAGACCAGCGTTAACAGAACCAAGAGCCTGGGAAGAGGGTCCTCGGGCAGCTGGTACCCAGGCCTCTGAGCAGAGGGTGCTGCCTGCTGGGGCTGGGATGTGGGGCGCTTAGCGGAGGGGCTTCCTGGGGCGGGGACGCTGCCAGGCTGGGCTGGCCCCTCTGAGCTCGGAGGAAACGCTCAGCAGAGCTGGTGCTGGGGCATCTGAGCGGGGTGCTTGGCGGGTGTTGCCAGCCCCCCGGGAGGGCTGATGAAGCTGGTTCTGGGAATGCTGGGAAAAGAGCGGAAAACCAGAATCAGCTGCCACTGAACGGCCCTGGCTGGGCAATGCTGACAGGAAGAGCAAGGAAACAAGCAAAACCAGGTGCCATCTCCTGGTCCTTCCTCCCAGGCCCCCTCCAGCACCCCCGACAGGGAGCAACGGACAAGCAGGAAATGCAGGACATACAATGCAAAGCTTAGGTGGCCAGGTCGGGGCTGACGAATAACCGCTTAATCCTGGCACGTTATCACGGTGCCTCGGCTTCCTCATCCATGAACTGGAGAAGATACCAGACCCCACTCATAGACGGTGATCGATCATCACGTTTGTTTAAAAGTCCTTATAATCATGCCTGGCGCAGGATAAATGCTAAATTTATACATGACATTATTTTCAAAGTTATTTGTTATTTAATCTGTATAATTTTATTGGTTAACATTTACCCACAAAATCCACTTTCATAGAAAACTCTCACGCAAAACAAGAGCACACATAGCCTGGGCTTGGTCTACAGCCTCAGGAAGCAGACCGTAAAAACAGGACAGATTTTCAGGAGTCCAGCGCCCAGGCAGGTTCTGCCAGCGACATGACTCCACATGCCACCTGGGCCTGTGCTTCTTCCCCCAAGCAAGGGAGCCGATAAAAAAATTATTCCTAAGCTTCCTTCCAGTGTTTAAAATTTTTATAATTATAAAAACCCTTTTTAGTTTAATTTCAAATTTGAAACTAATTTCTAAAAGTCCTTGGTTTTAATGAAGGTTTCTCACAGGACAGAAGTTTGGTTGAACCACATATATAGTATCTACATAAATGCCTGCACTGTACGTTTATTTTTCTCAAAAGATAGACCCTTTAAAACTTAGAATAAAATTTTAGAACACAAAGGACATTTTGAACATGGGGGAAGTCTCAGAAGAGCATCAAATAAGGAGTGAATAACTGCACAGGGCTGCCACATGCATCTGGACCGGGGGTGGGGGGGGGCCTGAGTGCACGGCCACTGAGAGGCACAGCTAAACTGGGCAAAATGAAGATGCATGTGAGGACAGAGCCTGTCATTCTCTCCCTGATCCAAATACACAGCAGTGAACACACGGACAGATGGTCCTCGGGTTCTCACGGGTGGGTTCAGCAATCACTAGACTTTCTGTGGCTGAACGAGCCAGACCGGACCAGCCCCCCATGAGCCCCAGTCAGCACCCAGGATAGCGGCTCCGGCAGCAAGAACCAGGGGGCTGAACCAGCCAACACAGCAGCGCTCAGCTGCTTCCAGATGGGAAAAATATTTTAAAACAAGACACAGAAGCACTGTGTTCTAGTTCAGTACTCGGAAGGCATTTTTGCAGTGATGGATGTTGTATCCCAATTCGCCCCTCATATTCTGTGCTGGCACCCAAGAATGGAATCTGCTGACCTCATCAACGAGGAACTGAAATAAATGTTACTTTTAAAAACTGAACCGACAACAGGAGCTCTTTCACACATTAAATTATCTACCAAAAGCCACTTTTTACATGTGGCAGAAGGGCTAGGATTATAACGAATTGGACCGGTAGAAATAATGTGAGGATTTGATCTAACAAAGATGCTTTCATCTTTAGACATAACATAGCCCTTCAGGACATCCCAGGCACCTCAAGTCAAAAACTACTTTTTAATTGAAGCTGTAATTACTCTCCCTGAGAAACAAGAGACAAAAAAGATGCATCTCGCATACCCAACATGCTGACAAAGCTAGTTCTTCTGTAACTAATAAAGCAACAGTTTCTTAGGAAATAAATAAAACAAAGCCTACTTGCAAACATCCTAAAACAAATGAATGAATAAAGGAACTCGGGACATTCATGCAGCAAAAATGCAAACTTTTTTCTTGAACAGCCCTGATGAAGGTCCTGTGGTTTTTCCCAGACTGCTCATATCTAGTTAAAGGAAGGCTTGATGGTCGTAGCAGAGAAACCGGGGCAAGCCCTTTTCTGTGGAGGTTAGGAAAGGAAGTAACAGCTATTGAGTGTCATCTTCACACAGAATAAAGGGGAAAGAAAAAAAAAAAAAAAAGGGCATGATCTATTTATTCATCTGCAGCCAAAACTGCACCTGGGTTGTGGTCCGCAGGCCTTCACCCAGGTTCAGTGACACAGAGGAAAGAATCACAGAGAGGGAGAGTTGTTATCACCACGGCTTTGCAAAGAGCTCAGCGACGGTGGACTTCTGGACTTCACTGCAGTGAAACGAGAGACACAGACAAGAGCTCTTGACCTTCAGGTAAGCCCTTCGAGAGAGGGAGGGATTGGCACAACCAGGGATGCATTAAGGTTCCCCATCACCGAGCAGTGCAGCCAAAGAAAGGGGCACACGTGCTGCCAAGACCGCACCCCCCTGGAGAGAGGGTCAGATCCAGCTCCTTGGATCTCAGTGCCTAAAACGTGCAGGCAGAGAGTCACGCCCACACATTCCCGGAGGTACACGTGTCAAGAGAATGGTGTCTCCACTTCGTCTGCAAACACTTTCTCTAAAACCGGTTCAGCTGACATCTCAGGGTGGCCGAAAAGAACGGCTGGCCCTTTCTCTCTCTATGGTCAGCTTTCCTTGGTCTCAAAACACTCCCTCTCTCTACTTCCAGACACCCGATTGTAGGCAAATACCAATGTGACAAATGACAAACGGGCACACTCAACACAGGGAACGGGTTCCTGTGTGTGACCCACCCGGCCTGGGAAGCACCAGACATGGCAAATACTTTAAAGATGTTGTGTCATTCTATTCATCCACAAAACGCTCCACTTTCCACCTTTTTTCCCAAAAGAGTGCTTTTAATATATTTATGTCAATGTCTGTATCAACAGCAAATGCAATCAGAACCTTTTTCTTAGTTAAATTAGTGGCCGCTGCATCTGTCATCCCAGACAAGGTTATTAAGAGGTTCATCCCAAGCAAGGCTTTCTGTGCAAAGTATTAAATCCATTTTCTAATCACTTCTGGGTTCTCAAGCACATTCTGTCCTGCTCTCTGTAACAGCTTATACAGAATCTGTGGACAGTTCAGAACTGCTTCATAAATTATATAAGTGTTTACGTGTGTGTGTTTTAGATAGACAGCCCATAAGAGGGAAGGCGTGACTTTCTGCAAAGACATCCCACTGAGTAGGGACAACATAAGCAAAACCACAACTACCAGAAAAATCATACATTTTAAGAAAAAAGAAAACTTGCTTGGAGAAGTTTCCTGAATTAATATAATCTGTGCAAGTTATTAATAATAAAGATTTCTAGACTGTCTTTAACAAAATAGGTATAGCAATTCAAATAAGCTAGAGGATAATCATACTAAAAGATTCTCATGAACCACCTAATTTATTTCTAAATAAAAGCCAATCCTCCAAAAACCCCAGTGTGAGTATAGGAGGTATATTACTGAGGCATTAATGATTTTTTTAAACCCTAGCACGTGTATTCATGCAATATATATTGACTAATTACGTGCCTAATCAAGTAGCAAGAAACTTCTGCTGACTCGTTACTTCTGGTTCCCAATACAATACAAAGTATGTAAGAATCTCAACTTCGTTTTTTGTCAAAGCTCAGGAGTTACTGCAGTATCACTAGCAGACTCTACATGGCACTGGAGGAATGACTCAACAAGACAACTTCAGCTACTCAGTTTCGTCCTATTCACCTTCTACCATCTGTCCACTGAGGGGCCCTCATTTCTTGTTCTTCTGCTCCTGGGCTTGATTACCTTCCCCTCATCCTTAAAGGCAGAGAGAGGGGGAGTAGGGCATGCACATATAATATGGGATTGAGGGTTCTAGAAACTAAAGATGGGCATTCTGAACCAGACCTTGTTTGGACCTAATTTGAAACCAGACTTGATATGCATATCCAACAACAAAAGCATGTGCTCCAGATCTTTCAGAAATACTCTAAACTTAATTATAACATAATTATTGACATATAGGTTGAGAAATTGGTTTGGAAATCCAAGAACAAAATCCAAACGTTAAAATGAACCAATCATCAAGGGCCAACCAGCTGGTAGAAGCAATCTTTCTGCTAACGCAAGGCCGACAAGTCAGAAATTAGAATTCAATATGCAAAGAAAGAATGGGTTGTACTCCAAGTGTCATTCCACAGTTTCTCAAAACATATTGATCGACATCCAGAGCAAGTGATGGTGGTGAGACCACCAGCACCTACAATGGCATTCACTGTGGCTACACCAAGACCAGCATGACAATTAGGGGTTACAGTGTTGTCACCTTATTCATTACTGAGCCGAAAGAACATTATGCAAAGAGATATTTTTATCTGCCAGCTTTTGGCACTGAAAAATGCATAATGATTTTAGATGATTTTGTATCTAGCGTATTTGAGAAATATTTGCCGTAGTTAATTCTAAGCATCAAAGTGCTGACACGTGGGTGGCGTGGGACAAAGCCAGGGTGCTCCCCTTTCTAGTTCAGTCCAGTTGGATGGCTGACAGCCGAATGCCCAGCCAAGGTGCACTTGGTCTTGGTAAATTAAGCTGAATGTAAACATCAACTACTGTACCTAGCGTTTATTCTTAAATTCCACAGGAAATGCTTATTATACTGTGATGACTTTGTTGAAAATAATTATCATAAGCTCTATTACAATTATAAGAAGCTCCATTCTCATTTGTAGGGCCTGAAGGAGAAATTACCTGCCACTTTACTGTTCTAAGGTCATTAGAGGGGAGTGAGGAGGAGGGATTTTCCAAAAACCAAGGAAGGAAGGAGATACATCACATCTCTCCTTGGTCCTTTAGCTTCCTGGATGGGCTGATGATGGACATGGGTTTTCGCCGGTTGACTGCAATGGTTAAGGTGGAAGATGGGTGAACCACTAATTGCTACTTGTTCACAGCCCACACCTACAAAGACAAATGAAAACAACAAAGGCCAGGACAGGCCCAGACAAACCGCATCTCAGGTCAATTTCTTGGCCATAATAAAAAAAAAAAAAGAAAAGAAAAAAAAAAGGTCTGTTTCCACCAGCATGAAACAACCTTCCTATATGTAGAACCCCTCCCATTATAAAATTGTCTGTACTGGGATTTTGTCCGTGTTCTCCACCTGACTTGACCTACTCAGCGCAAATGACTGCCTCATTGTCACCACGCCCCTCCTACATTCCAAGAGGACTGGAATTATCAATAGAAACTGTCTATCACAGTTCACATCCATTAGAGTAACTTCAAGAGAAATCAAAATCTAAGAAGAGCTGAGAGAAACAGAGAGAAAACAGACAATTCTCTTCCTCCAAACCTGGCTTTACAGCATATAAATGCCCACAATATCAACATCTCCAGAGCCTTCTTTGTAGTTATACTTAAATCTAATGGTAAATATTTAATTTTCATGGATAAGCCAAAGAAAAAACAATCGGACCTTCTCAAAGCAAAGATACTTTGGGTAATATCTCTTTCCCATTCATTCAACAAATATTTGAGCACTTCCTATGTGCTAGGCATTGTTCTAGGTGTTGAGGATACAACAGATGAAAATATGGAAGACAGAAAAGAGAATGGAAAAAATGCCTGTAATACCAACATAACTATTAGGAGCTGAGTTCACTGAAACATCTTAAATGTCACAGAAACTAGCATTTCTATAAGCCAGAAGTGGGTTTGGGACAGGTCAGTAGTAAACAATGGTGATTTTATTTATTTTTACTCTATGGAAAAGGAGATAACACAATTCCAGAAAGTGCTGTCATGTTTCTAAAGTTAAAAATCTCTTCCATTGCACCTAGGACAGTTTTATGCACAGAATGGGTGCTTGAGGTGTTGGGGATAAAATAAATAAATAAATAAAACATGTAAACTGGCAAATTTAAGCACAAATTTTGTGCTTATCTTCAAGGTTGGCTTAAGTATAAAACTGCATTTTTTAAACACCTGAAAAATTAAAGGATTTATTTTATATTATGAAAAACAAAAACAAATACTAACATAACAGTGCATTGTAATAAAAGGAGGTGATGATTAGTTTGGAACTAATGAAAAAGAACACAATCCTTTGACAAAATGCCTGTTCTCCTGTGTCTGGTGATTTGAGTGTTCCGAGGATCAGCATCAAAAGGTGATTAAAGATAGTAGTTCAAGATGGAGAAGTAGAAGGACATGCGCTCACTCCTTCTTGCGAGAGCACCGGAATCACAACTAATTGCTGAACAATCATCGAAAGGAAGACACTGGAACTCACCAAAAAACATACCCTACGTCGAAAGACAAAGGGGAAGCCACAATGAGCCGGTACAAGTGGTGCAATCACAATAAAATCAAATCCCGTAACAGCTGGGTGGGTGACTCACAAACTGGAGAACACTTATACCACAGAAGTCCACCCACTGGAGTGAAGGGTTCTGAGCCCCACGTCAGGCTTCCCAACCTGGGGGTCCGGCAACAGGAGGAGGAATTCCTAGAGAATCAGACTTTGAAGGCTAGCAGGATTTGACTGCAGGACTTTGACAGGACTAGGGGAAACAGAGACTCCACTCTTGGAGGGCACACACAAGGTAGTGTGTGCATCAGGACCCAGGGGAAGGAGCAGTGACAGCATAAGAGACTGAGCCAGACCTACCTGCTAGTGTTGGAAGGTCTCCTGCAGAGGCGGGGGGTGGCTGTGGCTCACCGTGGGGACAAGGACACTGGCAGCAGAAGTTCTGGGAAGTACTCCTTGGTGGGAGCCCTCCCAGAGTCCGCCATTAGCCCCACCAAAGAGCCGGGTAGGCTCAGGTGTTGGGTCGCCTCAGACCAAACAACCAACAGGGAGGGAACCCAGCCCCACCCATCAGCAGACAGGCAGATTAAAGTTTTACTGAGCTCTGCCCACCAGGGCAACAGCCAGCTCTACCCACCACCAGTCCCTCCCATCAGGAAACTTGCACAAGCCTCTTAGATAGCCTCATCCACCAGAGGACAGACAAAAGAAGCAAGAATAACTACAATCCTGCAGCTTGTAGAACAAAAACCACATTCACAGAAAGACAGACAAGATGAAAAGGCAGAGGGCTATGTACCAGATGAAGGAACAGGACAAAACCCCAGAAAGACAACTAAATGAAGTGGAGATAGGCAACCTTCCAGAAACAGAATTCAGAATAATGATAGTGAAGATGATCCAGGACCTTGGAAAAAGAATGGAAGCAAAGATCAAGAAGATGCAAGAAATGTTTAACAAAGACCTAGAAGAATTAAAGAATAAACACCTAGAAGAATTAAAGAACAAACAAACAGAGATGAACAATACAATAACTGAAATGAAAAATACACTAGAAGCAGTCAGTAGCAGAATAACTGAGGCAGAAGAACGGATACGTGACCTGGAAGACAGAATGGTGGAATTCACTGCCACAAAACAAAATAAAGAAAACAGAATGAAAAGAAATGAAGACAGCCTAAGAGACCTCTGGGACAACATTAAATGCACCAACATTCGCATTTGAGGGGTCCCAGAAGGAGAAGAGAGAGAGAAAGGACCCGAGAAAATATATGAAGAGATGATAGTCAAAAAGTTCCCTAACATGGGAAAGGAAATAGCCACCCAAGTCCAGGAAGCACAGAGGTTCTCAGGCAGGATAAACCTAAGGAGAAACACACCGAGACACATAGTAATCAAATTGACAAAAATTAAAGACAAAGAAAAATTATTCAAAGCAACAAGGGAAAAATGACAAATAACATACAAGGGAACTCCCATAAGGTTAACAGCTGATTTCTCAGCAGAAACTCTATAAGCCAGAAGGGAGTGGCATGATATATTTAAAGTGATGAAAGGGAAGACGCTACAACCAAGATTACTCTACCCGGCAAGGGTCTCATTCAGATTTGACAGAGAAATCAAAAGCTTTACAGACAAGCAAAAGCTAAGAGAATTCAGCACCACCAAACCAGGTCTACAACAAATGCTAAAGGAACTTCTCTAAGTGGGAAACACAAGAGAAGAAATGGACCTACAAAAACAAACCCCTAATAATTAAGAAAACGGTAATAGGAACATACATATCGATAATTACCTTAAACGTGAATGGATTAAATGCTCCAACCAAAAGACACATGCTCGCTGAATGGATACAAAAACAGGACACATATATATGCTGTCTACAAGACACCCACTTCAGACCTAGGGACACATACAGACTGAAAGTGAGGGTATGGAAAAAGATATTCCATGCAAATGGAAATCAAAAGAAAGCTGGAGTAGCAATACTCATATCAGTTAAAGTAGACTTTAAAATGAAGAATGTTACAAGAGACAAGGAAGGACACTACATAATGATCAAGGGAGCAATCCAAGAAGAAGATATAACAATTATAAATCTATATGCACCCAACACAGGAGCACCTCAATACATAAGGCAACTGCTAACAGCTATAAAAGATGAAATCCACAGTAACACAATAAGAGTGGGGGACTTTAACACCTGACACCAATGGACAGATCATCCAAACAGAAAATTAATAAGGAAACACAAGCTTTAAATGACACAACAGACCAGATAGATTTAATTGATATTTATAGGACATTCCATCCAAAAACAGCAGATTACACTTTCTTCTCAAGTGCGCACGGAACATTCTCCAGGATAGATCACATCTTGGGTCACAAATCAAGCCTCAGTAAATTTAAGAAAACTGAAATCATATCAAGCATCTTTTCTGACCACAACGCTATGAGATTAGAAATCAATTACAGGGGAAAAAACATAAAAAACACAAACACATGGAGGCTAAACAATACTAAATAACCAAGAGATCACTGAAGAAATCAAAGAGGACATCAAAAAATACCTAGGGGGCTTCTCTGGTGGCGCAGTGGTTGAGAATCTGCCTGCCAATGCAGGGGACACGGGTTCGAGCCCTGGTCTGGGAAGATCCCACATGCTGCGGAGCAACTGGGCCCGTGAGCCACAACTACTGAGCCTGCGCGTCTGGAGCCTGTGCTCTGCAACAAGAGAGGCCGCGATAGTGAGAGGCCCACGCACTGCAATGAAGAATGGCCCCCGCTCGCCGCAACTAGAGAAAGCCCTCGCACAGAAACGAAGACCCAACACAGCCATAAATAAATAAATAAATAAATAAAAATACCTAGGGACAAATTACAACGAAAACACGATGATCCAAAACCTATGGGATGCAGCAAAATCAGTTCAAGAGGGAAGTTTACAGCAATACAAGCCTACCTCAAAAAAAAAGAAACATCTCAAATAAACAATCTAACCTTACACCTAAAGGAACTAGAGAAAGAACAACAAACAAAACCCAAAATTAGTAGAAGGAAAGAAATCATAAAGATCAGAGCAGAAATAAACGAAATAGAAACAAAGAAAACAACAGCAAAGATCAATAAAACTAAAAGCTGGTTCTTTGAGAAGATAAACAAAATTGAGAAACCATTAGACAGACTCATCAAGAAAAACATGGAGAGGACTCAAATCAATAAAATTAGAAATGAAAGACTAGAAGTTACAACAGACACCACAGAAATACAAAGCATCCTAAGAGACTACTACAAGCAACTCTATGCCAATAAAATGGACAACCTGGAAGAAATGAACGAATTCTCAGAACAGGTATAACCTTCCAAGACTGAACCAGGAAGAAATAGAAAATATGAACAGACCAGTCACAAGTAATGAAATTGAAACTGTGATTAAAAATCTTCCAACAAACAAAAGTCCAGGACCAGATGGCTTCACAGGTGAATTCTATCAAACATTTAGAGACAAGCTAACACCCATCCTTCTCAAACTCTTCCAAAAGACTGCAGAGTAAGGAACACTCCCAAACTCATTCTATGAGGTCACCATCACCCTGATACCAAAACCAGACAAAGATACTACAAAAAAAGAAAATTACAGACCAATATCACTGATGAATATAGATGCAAAAATCCTCAACAAAATACTAGCAAACAGAATCCAACAACACATTCAAAGGATCATACACCATGATCAAGTGGGATTTATCCCAGGGATGCAAGGATTCTTCACTATACGCAAATCAATCAATGTGTTACACCATATTAACAAACTGAAGAAGAAAAACCATATGATCATCTCAATAGATGCAGAAAAAGCTTTTGACAAAATTCAACACCCATTTATGAAAAAAACTCTCCAGAAAGTGGGCACAGAAGGAACCTACTTCAGCACAATAAAGGCCATATATGACAAGCCCACAGCAAACACCATTCTCAATGGTGAAAAACTGGAAGCATTTCCTCTAAGATCAGGAACAAGACAAGGATGTCCACTCTCGCCACTATTATTCAGCATAGTTTTGGAAGTCCTAGCCATGGCAATCAGAGAAGAAAAAGAAATAAAAGGAATACAAATTGAAAAAGAAGAAGTAAAACTGTCACTGTTTGCAGATGACATGATACTATACATAGAGAATCCTAAAGATGCCACCAGAAAGCTACTAGAGCTAATCAATGAATTTGGTAAAGTTGCAGGATACAAAATTAATATACAGAAATCTCTTGCATTCCTACACACTAATGATGAAGAATCTGAAAAAGAAATTAAGGAAACACTCCCATTTACCATTGCAACAAAAAGAATAAAATACCTAGCAATAAACCTACCTAAGGAGACAAAAGACCTGCATGCAGAAAACTATAAGACACTGATGAAAGAAACTAAAGATGATACAAACAGATGGAGAGATATATGATGTTCTTGGATTGGAAGAATCAATATTGTGAAAATGACTATACTACCCAAAGCAATCTACAGATTCAATGCAATCCCTATCAATTTACCGATGGCATTTTTTACAGAACTAGAACAAAAAATCTTAAAATTTGTCTGGAGACACAAAGGACCCCTAATAGCCAAAGCAGTCGTGAGGGAAAAAAACAGAGCTGGAGGAATCAGACTCCCTGACTTCAGACTATACTACAAAGCTGCAGTAATCAAGACAATATGGTACTGGCACAAAAACAGAAATCTAGATCAATGGAACAGGCTAGAAAGCTCGGAGATAAACCCATGCACTTACGGACAACTAATCGATGACCAAGGAGGCAAAGATATACAATGGAGAAAAGACAGTCTCTTCAATAAGTGGTGCTGGGAAAACTGGACAGCTACATGTAAAAGAATGAAATTAGAACACTCCCTAACACCATACGCAAAAATAAACTCAAAATGGATTAGAGACCTAAATGTAAGACTGGATACTGTGAAACTCTTAGAGGAAAACACAGGAAGAACACTCTGACATAAATCACAGCAAGATCTTTTTTGATCCACCTCCTAGAGTAATGGAAATAAAAACAAAAATAAACAAATGGGACCTAATGAAACTTCAAAGCTTTTGCACAGCAAAGGAAACTACAAACAAGATAAAAAGACAACCCTCAGAATGGGAGAAAATATTTGCAAATGAGTCAATGGACGAAGGATTAATCTCCAAAATATATAAACAGCTCATGCAGCTCAATGTTAAAAAAGCAAACAACCCAATCCAAAACTGGGCAGAAGACCTAAATAGACATTTCTCCAAAGAAGACATACAGATGGCCAAGAAGCACATGAAAAGCTGCTCAACATCACTAATTATTAGAGAAATGCAAATCAAAACTACAATGAGGTATCACCTCACACCAGTTAGAATGGGCATCATCAGAAAATCTACAAACAACAAATGCTGGAGAGAGTGTGGAGAAAAGGGAACCCTCTTGCACTGTTGGTGGGAATGTAAACTGATACAGCCACTATGGAGAACACTATGGGGGTTCCTTAAAAAACTAAAAATAGAATTACCATATGATCCAGCAATCCCACTACTGGGCATATACCCAGAGAAAACCACAATTCAAAAAGACACATGCACCCCAATGTTCATTGCAGCACTATTTACAATAGCCAGGTCATGGAAGCAACCTAAATGCCCATCGACAGACGAATGGATAAAGAAGATGTGGTACATATATACAATGGAATATTACTCAGCCATAAAAAGGAATGCAATTGGGTATTTGTAGAGACGTGGGTGGATCTAGAGACTGTCATACAGAGTGAAACAAGTCAGAAAGAGAAAAACAATTATCGGATATTAACGCATACATGTGGAACCTAGAAAAAAGGTACAGATGAACCGGTTTGCAGGGCAGAAATAGAGACACAGATGTAGAGAACAAACGTATGGACACCAAGAGGGAAAAGTGGTGGTGAGGGGGAGGGTGGGGGCGGTGTTGGTGGGATGAATTGGGAGATTGGGATTGACGTGTATACACTAATATGTATAAAATGGATAACTAATAAGAACCTGCTGTATAAAAAAATAAAATTCAAAAATTGAAGAAAAAAACTGGTAAAGGGGAAAAAATCCTGTTAACCAAGAAAAAAAAAAAAAAGGTGATTAAAAAAAAAATTTTAGGGGCTTCCTTGGTGGCGCAGTGGTTGAGAATCTGCCTGCCAATGCAGGGGACACGGGTTCAAGCCCTGGTCTGGGAAGATCCCACATGCCGCGGAGCAACTAGGCCCGTGCACCACAACTACTGAGCCTGCGCGTCTGGAGCCTGTGCTCCGCAACAAGAGAGGCCGCGATAGTGAGAGGCCTGCGCACCGCGATGAAGAGTGGCCCCCACTTGCCGCAACTAGAGAAAGCCTTAGCACAGAAACGAAGACCCAACACAGCAATAAATAAATAAATGAATAAATAAATAAATTTATTTATTTATTTATTTTAGGGAGTTCCCTGGCAGTCCAGTGGTTGGGACTCCATGCTTTCACTGCCAAGGGCCTGGGTTCAATCCCTGGTTGGGGAACTAAGATC
Organism: Balaenoptera borealis; assembly: GCF_965194805.1. Classification (NCBI taxonomy): domain Eukaryota; kingdom Metazoa; phylum Chordata; class Mammalia; order Artiodactyla; family Balaenopteridae; genus Balaenoptera; species Balaenoptera borealis. Next base: position 166,952,701 of record NC_138866.1, on the reverse strand, counting down.
CCACAAGCTGCGAGGCCAAAAATAAATAAATATTTTACCTAAGATATCTGGACTCCTCCGATGGTTTTCAATATAGACAGAAAAACGTATTCCAAAGTTATTTATTAAAAATTTGGCTTTCAATCCTATGATGGAAAATCCTAAAATTCTATGATGAAGAATAAATATATAAACCATATGACAAAGCGACTTATGTATCCTCCTCAGATTGCTACTGAAAAGCTATCCAAAGTTAGATAACTTTGTTAACAAGGTCATACTTTGTGTTAAAGGAGCTAAGAGAGTCTTACTTAGTAACCAGGTTAGATATTTTGATCTTGACTTTTAAATCTTGATCCAAAAGAAAGGAGCTTGCCTGTGCTGTTACTGCAGATAAAAATCCCTGGTGTGGGAATCTGAGGGGACGTTAGTAGCCAGCCTCCTATCTCCACCGGAGGTCACACCTACACAGCTGTAGACGCTCCTTCACCTGCCTCAGAACACAGGGACACCTGCGTGAAGGCCAACACCAGCCAACACAACACTAGTCAACACCAGCCAACACAACACCACCAGCCAACACAACACCAACCAACAACACCAGCGTGCTGGCTCAGCTGTCACTCACAGGGCCCGGAGCCTCACGCTCTTGTTTCTTCCTATGATGAACACATGTCCTATGCTCATTGCCATTGAGTTCTATTCTCAAATCTTCAGCTACATAGTTCTATTATCTTCCATAAGTCCCTTAACTTCTCCAGAGCTGTTTCTTCACCTGTCAGAGTTCAGTGGTTTAGGCCAGACTCACTTGAGGTTGATGGGGGCAGGGAGAGGCCCCGACTGGCCCCCACAAGCATGCTTGAGAGTGTCTCTAAGCATCTACGACATCTGGCTCGACCCATGGTTAAGAATCCCGAGGTTAGGGACTTCCCTGGTGGCACAGTGGTTGGGAGTCCGCCTGCCAATGCAGGGGACACAGGTTCGATCCCTGGTCTGGGAGGATCCCACATGCCGTGGAGCAACTGAGCCCGTGTGCCACAGCTACTGGGCCTGCGCTCTAGAGCCCGTGAGCCACAACTACTGAGCTCACATGCCACAACTACTGAAGCCCACGCACCTAGAGCCCGTGCTCCACAACAAGAGAAGCCACCACAGTGAGAAGCCCGTGCACTGCAATGAAGAGCAGCCCCCGCTCACCACAACTAGAGAAAGCCCGCACAGAGTAACGAAGACCCAACACAGTCAAAAATAAATTTTAAAATAATTTTTTAAAAAAGAATCCCAAGGTTAAATGACATCTAAAGTCCAATCGAGCTATAAAAATTCTCCAAGTACAATCCCACAACACTTGATCCGAGAGGAATTTTGTTTGTTGTTTGTTTTATGTACACTTTCAACTTTGTTTTTAAGAGACAGTCAAATGCAAGAAAGGAGCTGAGATCATTAGAACCTGAAGTTTTATGTAACTGAGCCTGACAAAAAGCACAGAAATGCATTTCTGTCTCTTTTTTCAACTGGTTTCTTTAACAATACGTGGGCAGCCATTCAAGTCTACAAAACTGAGACCACACCAGAGTCACTGGCCAAGGTCAGATGATGGAGGACACCTGCCAGTGGCCACTCTTTCAGAAGCTGAGACCTCAGGAGGAATTACAGTCTTCAAATCAAAAGAAATAAGCATTCGGCCTGCGTTAGACACAGCATCAGACAGGTGCCCCTGGGTTCATTCTATATACCTTAATACTGTCACAGTCACGGCTCCAATCAAAGAGTAAGATCTATGATAAAGGCAAGCCACTGCTTTTTGCATTTAAGAAATAGTTTTGACTCAGGAAACTCAAATGTATCAACAGATATTCAAGTTGTATAAAAATGCCAATTTCAGTATGGAAAAATAAATATAAAGCAATGAATGCAAATCAAATTTTAAAAGAGAATGAATTTCAAACCAACTTCCTCAGGTAATGCATTTATCTCCTCCACAAGGTTCAAACAATTCAAAAATAAATAAATAAAAACTTAAAAGTTTGCTTGGTTGTTGATATTTAGATCATAGTGATAAAAAAATATTAAAAAAATTTTTTTACTATATGCATCATAGTAATATGTATTTCAAACTCCATATGAAAATTAAATTCAAGGCGAATTTAAACACTAAGGGCCAATGTTACCATATAATGCTGCAGGAGACACTGAAACATCAGGGTTAGGAGAAACTGAAAAGGGAAAATGCTTGCCAAAATGATTATATGTGTTTCCAAATCAAAGAGAACTGATTCTTTGAAAGTGAATGTCAATCGTTCCAACTGTTACAAAGAAGAGCCGCACAGGCTGTAAGTGCTATAAGAACTCAGGAGCAGAGTTCCTAAGGGACAGAGAAGCAGGTCACAAATTTCGAAAACAACACATTTCGTGGTTTTAAAGATACAACTTGAAAATAGATATATCACTGAAAAAAAACCTAGGTTTATTTACATATGACTCTGATTCAAAAGGTTAACTGCTCTCCCTCTCCCCAGGAACACTGCTATTTATGCACATTTCTTCATCTTTCTCACCCAGCCTTATGATCAAGTACCGAATTGAAGACTTTTAAAGCACAAATTAACATAAATTCCAGTGCATTTAGTTCACAGCCCAAAAAGGTAGACAAGGAATTTACCACCAGCCGAACACCCAGTCACTCTAACCGGGCAACCGCACGCCCCACGTGGCAGGAACAACCATCCTTTCTCAACCGACAGAGACGGTTCCTCCTCAGGAACATGCATAACCCACAGTTCATAACATAAATCATATACACCCCACTGATGGGCTGCTTTGTTTCCACCCTGTTTGAAGATCGTCCGATAAAAGAGCTGCTGCCTTTCGAAAGAACATATATGAATCCTCCAACTACACGGCCTGAATTTTGTATTCATTATGAGCCACGTTTCATGCTGGTCCTTCCGACTCTTGGTCGCCAAGGCCCGTTTTGGCTGGCATTATGACATGGTGAGACGCTAACTACAGTAAGGGGTGTAGACTAAGAGTCAAGTTAGGGACTTCCCTGGTGGTCCAGTGGCTAGCACTCTGAGCTCCCAATGCAGGGGGCCCAGGTTCGATCCCTGGTAAGGGATCTAGATCCCACATGCCGCAACTAAGACCTAGCACAGCCTAATTAATTAATTAATTAATTTTTTTAAAAAAGAATTTAAAAAAAAAAAGAGTAAAGTTAAAGACCTAGGCCCTGCTTGATGCTTTCTAAAACACGGTGTTCAACAGTCTTTTTTTGCTCACCTCAAGGATGATAAAGTTCATCATGGTCACCTACACGCATTTCACTTCTCTTTGACATTTAAGTATTAAAAGCTCTGGATTCATCTATTCTTAAATTCAAAATGATCTCAGCCTACTTTAACTTGGCTGCCGTTTCAGACGAAACCACCTAATCAAGAAATGTCAAAGGAGAACTAAGGAGTACAATTAATGCCTAATTCCCAGCACAAATTTCCCTAAAAATAACTAAAGAGGCCTTGCTTCAATCCAAATCAGAAATAGCTCAATCTGGCGACAGCGTGTTTTTGGGAGAAAATTTATTTGCCCTAGAATAATTTGAGGGTAGCAAATACTAAATTTGTATTTTTTAAACTAATACTTGGAGTACTATAATATGCACATTTTCACCCAATTACATAGCTATTATTAAGCTAAATGTAATATTAAATATATACATAAGCTATTCTTGAAAATATAAATTGTATTTAAGTTTAGGAGCTTCTTATTAATTGAGGCTGTGAAAAAAAGCAAGAATGTACAACTTTTGCAATGCAGGAGTAAGAGGGGATCTAACTTGATGACGTCATATGGACAGAGCAAAGCAATGTCACAAAACTTATCAAGAACACACTTCTCCCCGTCTGGGTGACATCAGTGAGCAGCATTATCTTTCCTGCTATGATTAGGAAACTATTCTGGTAACAAAGAAACAAAATACTCTTCCAACTTATCCACACATATACATTTAACTTTCTAAGTCATTCTCTCTTAAAAAAAAAAAAAAAAAAAGGTGGTTACATTTTATGAAATAGAACTTACATATTCCTAACTTGTTACATATTCTTAAAGTATTGACACTTTTCTAACAAGCACTTAACAAGAACATATGTTTTAGTGTTTTATGATAAACAGTGTTGTACTTTGAATTATTTTGTACAGAACTGCAATCTCTCACTGACGAGGAGTGGCACTGTCTATCGTGGAAAGAATGATTGGTATAAAAATACAACTGTGAGCACACAGAGTTACACTTCGATCAACTGTGATCCTTCTACACATTGCTCTTAATAGAACACGGAAAAGCATGAGACAAAAAGCCTTAGCATGTTATCTCTACACACACACACACGTTGGATACTACAAATTTCTAGCGTATTTGAATACAAAAATCCACCCAATTTCCTTTGCTTTGTACCTGAGGATAATTAACAAAGGGGTTCAAAATAATTATCTTTAGGCCCTAGAAGACCAAAGCAGCTTTCTTTTGAGTTCTGTGTCTTCTACTTAAAAAGGAAGGCTCTATAACAAGATAAAATGTACGTCTATATAACTTACAGTTCTTAGGGTTTCTTTTTGCTGAATTAAAAAGCCATCTAACTTTCTGAGTTAGCTTCATTGTTCTTCTACCGTTAAGCAACCTTGTCAGAATGTGTCATTCTGCTAACTTCCATGTCTAGATTGTGATCTTCTATATAATCAAGATGTAGAAGTAAGTCAGCATAGAGACAGAGACATATAGACAAATGATCACAATGATAGTTTTGTAGTAAATGACTGAAATCCACACACTGGACCATGCACACGTCCTGATGCATGAATTCCAGCCATTTATTCCAAAATGGTTGTGTTTTTGGCTGAGGAAGATTTTTCAGCCTCACACACTTTAAATTGAATGCTTTGTCTTGTGAGCCCAGCAAACTGTCCAAGATATGACATTTCTGCTTCTCTTAGTTTTTTTCCACTTTATACACGATCTTGACAACTCTCAGAGGTACCATCATACTCTTGTCTTAATCATTAACCCTCGGCCCGCAAAAGTATACAAACCCTGATTCTGAACCCTATTTTCTATGGCAACTTTTCCTCAAGCAAAACAACGCACAAAGCTGAAATTATACGGTTGCTTAAATGTCACACGCTGCCCTCTTTCAGAGAAACAAGGCTCTGAGGACGGGACATGTCTTCCTTGAGGGGGAAGAAAACCATGTCTTTCTTTGTCATGAGTGTCACCCACTGCCACACACATAATGACCCAGGAACTCTGAGCAGGAATCTAACTGCTCTTCAGCAACACAGCCAATGTCCCCGGTGCATCCTCCAGAAGACCACGTCTCATCTTTAACATGAAAAGTAATCTCATCTTACCCAACAGCTTGGAATGTAATCACTTAAACGCATGTCATGAGAGCAGAACGCCATCACTATTATTACCACCCCTAGAACCACAAGCAATTAGAAGTTGTTTCAGGCAGGAAGTTTGAAACGCTCAGCAGAATTTAATTAGACAAACTGGACTTTGGCAGAGAACTCAAGGTGAACACCCTACTTCTATAAACAATGCTGTGGAATCCTTAATGACAAGACAGGGCACTCACACTGAAATTCTCAAGCACGGGATTCCAGCATGCAGGCCCCTGCGCTCAAGTTCAAGCAGAGTTTTCAACCTGATGCTTCTTCAAGGCAGAAGAGGAAAGATTCTGCCAACTGAATCAGTGCCCTTAATTTCCTCATTCATTTCTGGTATTATTTTCTGTATACTCTATATAGAAGGTTTAATTTCTTAAAAACAGGTTTTAATCTGTGTCCTCAACTCAAATTATACTAATCTGCACATAATAAACAACTGTCACACTGAAAAAAATCACGATTGTTGAGAATTCCTAACATCTGTTAGGGTTGTGATTTCTGCTGGAGGAAAAAGGTGAGTGATTTGGAATGTCTCAGACTTGACTTGTTTCTGATATGTCAAGGTTCTCCATGACAACAAGGAAAAGAAGGGGGAAAAGAGGAAATTAAAATGACTCAAGATTTAGCAGACACGTGAGGACCAAAATAAGTGTAGAACTGGTGATACATATGAGTTTTCAGTGTCCACTTCTTTTTTTTTTTAATTTATTTATTTTATTTATTTTTATTTTTGGCTGCGTTGGGTGTTCACTGCTGCGCGCGGGCTTTCTCTAGTTGTGGCGAGCGGGGGCTACTCATCCTTGCGGTGCGCGGGCTTCTCATTGCAGCGACTTCTCTTGTTGTGGAGCATGGGCTCTAGGCGCACAGACTCAGTAGTTGTGGCGCACAGGCTTAGTTGCTCCGCGGCATGTGGGATCTTCGTGGACCAGGGCTCGAACCCATGTCCCCTACATTGGCAGGCGGATTCTTAACCACTGCGCCACCAGGGAAGCACCTAAGTGTCCACTTCTATATACCATTGAGAGATGTTCCAAAACACACATCCTTCAGAAACTAGCCAGATAAATATCACATATTTGAGTTGAATTTGAATCATATGGAGGAAGTCGTTCTGAAGCACTTCTCTGTAATGTCGATCGTGACTACTTGTTAACGGGGCTCAAAAATAACCATTCTACCAAAAGGCCACTGGGGGGCACACAAAAGCCATGGCACTTGTCCAAAAATAAATGATGAAAGGAAAAAAAAAAATCACATTCTATGTGAGATGTTAGTTGACTTTTTACCAATTATTATTGTTGTTTAGTAACTGAAAAAGACCTCCAAAAATATTAATATTAAGGAGGAATCTTTTCAATTCTAACAGATAATACTATTTTAAAAAAAATGGTATGTATTATTTGAACAGCCTCAAGTTACATACTCAACAAATAGATAGTAAAACAAAACAACAAGAAAGCACACAGCCAGAATCGCTTCCTATCATTTATATTTCCGCGTGATAGCCTCCAACTATTTTTTAGGAAAAAATCAGTTTAATTCCACATAGTCCTATGGAATATTCCTATGAAATTATATAAACACTAATTTGCTTTTATTCTAATATTTTGTTTATGTACAAAAGTCAACTAATCCTTTCAGTGAGATGTTTGGGTAGCATGAGGGTCCTCATTAAAACAATGTTTTAGGAGAAGAGTTGGCATTAGGAATCAGAATCTTCTGATAACATTAGGACCTTGTGTTGTGACAGTAATTTAAACCCATGTAAAAAATAAACAAACATACACACAAATAGATAATAAACATTCACAAACCCACTGATGGTGCAGAAAACGTCAATATGTTTTTGAAACTATAAAAGAATGTTCAAATTAATCAAGAAACTTTTTCCAAAAGTTGCAACTATTTTCAACTCCAAAGAAAATTTAGAGGGATAAGAAATTTATGTACCAACCTTCCTTTTGTTGATTTCTGCAGTGACTCTTTTGAGGTTCAATGACCTTGAAAACCTCAGTGTCTTCACTGAATCTTTCCGAGAGGTTCCAGAAGAGGAGAAATAGTTCTTCGCAGGTTTCCTTGTCAATCTGTCTGCCATCTCAACCCATTAGGAAGGCAAAATCCACAGTGACTCAGGTTCCAAAACTAACTACAGAAAAAAATGATCCCCAGATAAACAGTCCCCCAAACCCAGATACACAGCCTATGTTTTGCTCAGTCCTCTAGAAAGGGCAACAAATTGCAAACAGGTGGGAAATATAGGACAGAACCCTCTCCATTAAGTAACCCTCCATGGAAGCAAGAACTCTGGATACAGCAGGGAGACCAGGAACACAGCTTCCACTGCATCAAATGAAAACACCCTTCACCAGTTAAACAGGCCAGGAGTAGTTGTCAGGAGTGACACAGGGTGTAGCAACACACCTTGGAGTCAGCAGAATGTGAGTAAACACAGCAGGTTCAAAGAAGTCTCTTTAACTCATTCCTTGCCAAAACAGACAGCCAGCTCTAGGACAGAATGGAGTCCCAACCCCTACTTCAAAGCAGAAGCCATCTTACTCAGCAGGACTATTTTCTAAACTCCTTGAACATTCTCTTCTTCCAGTGAATAAGAAGTGGAGTGATCTGATGCTCAAATACTTTTACTCAGAAAAGTATAGGACAAAATATTCACAAGAAAAATGAAATAGGAGTCTGGAACACCCATCCTCTGTCCCAGAAAGGAGAGGAGGGCGTTTTATGTCCCTTCTGAAGGCAGCAAGAGCATTGTTCATGCAGTTTATCTCAGGTCTAACTGAATGATGCTGAGTGTGAGGAGGGACAGGAAAACAAGGTAGATGAGAAATCAGAGAACTCAGTTTCTAGTGAGCACTGAACACTACAAATATTCACAACACAATTAATACTCATGGTACTATTAACACTAGAGCCCCACAAAACTCAGTGCTTTGGGACCCACACAGCCTAACTCAAGGACTGAAAGGAAGTACAGTCAAGGTAATATTTTTAAATTTAGCTCATAATCCTAAGAGTTTATTTTTGTCACAAGTGGCACACCAATATTATTTTTAAAAACACACACTAATCATTAAACAAACTACATAACTGAAAAAACTACATAACCGAACATTAGCCTATACCAGAATATCTAGCTGATAAATCATACAAGTAGGGGAATTTTAAAGGGGACAATGTTAAACAAAGTAATCATCTGCTATGTCAGTTGAAGGCAGAATTATCTTTATTCAAGACTGCCTTTCTGGGGGAGCGAAAGGCTTATTTTTTCTTTTTTTTTTTTTTGGCTGTGCCGCTCAGCTTGTGGGATCTTAGTTCCCCAATCATGGATCGAACCTGGACCCTCGGCAGTGAAAGCACCAACTCTTAACCACTAGACTGCCAGGGATTAGAAGCATTTCTGGTCTGGACGCTGAACATACCTCCTAACTTATCCAGCCTGAATATTCCCACCTACCTATGGACCATTTCTTGCTTTAAAAGTACTTGGAATTACTTTAAATTAGACTAAGAAAAAAAAGAGAAACAAAAGAGATAACCAAATTCTAGAATGTGGAACAAAAGTGTTTTAGATGAAAAATATTTTGTTAGCATTTTCATCTTCCTGTTTTATGATGGTTCCCCAAAGGCAAGCATTTCCTATTCCCTTCAACACCTCAAGTTCTGCCTGGAATGGAACAAGTGCTCAATAAACATGTCTGAGCCAAATTAAAGAAAATGATGCTGTTATTAAAAAAATAATAATAATAATAATGTGACTGCAGCTAGGTTTCAGTCTCAAGTTCCTAGTACTGAGAAATCTCTGCTGACACTACACACTACTGCTAATAACAAAATGCCTGAGGACAATCGCCATTTGACTGTCCCCTTAAAAAGAAGTGTTGCTTAATATTTTGAAAGAAATTAAGCAATCTATTAGGCATTCCAGTGCAGGGACTATCAGAATTCTGAAATACAGGATACAGATTCTAGGATTCCACTATTCCAGGTGAGTTTCTGACTTTATACTATGTGCCTTTATTATATTAAATAAGCTCTTTCCTGGGTGGCAGTCAGGTGCTTGCCATCTAAGATCAAATTGTTATAGCACTCACAAATTTCTCAAGGCTTTCTGAGTGGGATTTTCTGTGCGTGTCTTAGAAATAATACTATCACTGCCTCATGTGAGGAGTCATCTCTCTGAGCTGTCTCTTTATAGCCTTTTACACTCAGTTGTTTTCCTCAAAATCTAAATTTCATGTTACTCTCATTCAAATGTTTTGACTCAGAAGAACTTGAGTTCCTTTTCCACATTTTAACATTAATTTCCTAATTAAAATGTTATTAGGATTTTCCATCACAGTGAAGGCAAGTATTAAGCTGAAGGTGTGCACCGTTGGAGGAACCAATAAAGACTGGTTAGAATGACTAGGTTAGAATGATTGCAAATTTCTGCCACGTGGAAACGCTATTTGTCACATGCCTTTAAATACCATCTATTCTATATAGTTGTCATTTCCAAATTCATACCTCCAACTCCAATCTTTCCCTTGAGCTTCAGAATTATATGTCCAATGACCTACTTAACATCTCTGCTTGGATGTCTCAAAGGCATTGCAAAATCAGTTAAATGATTTTGTCTCAATAGGAAAGAGATTTGACTGTCTCCAACCCTGACATCTTGCATTTAAATGAAATGGACCTCCAAAGTACCCCCCACCTAGCTCCAGTTAAGACTCTAAAATCACCCTCACTCTACCTTCTCTGCCCTCACTGCTCACACCTACAATGCATTCTTCCCAAAGCAGCCTTCTAAAGATACACCTCTAATTATATCACTTCGCAGTTTGACAGTTTAAGGGCTTTTTATTACATTTAGTAGCAAATCTCAAATTGCTTAATATAGTCCTTAATACCACCCCCTTCCTCTCCAACCCCACCATTTCCCCCCTCCCAGCTGCCTGCTGCATCCACGCCACGCTCGTTCGCTTAGGATCCAGGACCCTTTTTTCCACGTCAGGTTGCTGTACACGCTGCTCCCTCTGCCTCCAGCTCTTCCCAGATCTGGCTCCTTCTCAGCCACTGGAACCAGCCCTCCTGTCTCCTCCTGAGCGCTGTCCTTGCCCAGACTCACTGCCTGCAGCTCTTCCCAGATCTGGCTCCTTCTCAGCCACTGGAACCAGCCCTCCTGTCTCCTCCTGAGAGCTGTCCTTGCCCAGACTCACTGCCTTTGGAGTCTCTTTTCCTCACTGCAAGGAGAGCTCTGTGAGATAAGAGGACACCCCCCCAACACGATATTCCCTCAGCACCTCCAGCTGTTTCTCCGGTATATTAGAGACTGAAAAGCGTTTGTTGGATGAATGTCAGAAAGATGAAATGAATGAAGGAATGAGTGAATCTGTAAGATCTGCTTAACCTTTGCTCAAACAGATGCTGTAATTTTAGTCTGATACATGAACTTGAGGCATCCATAATTGTGATAATAATCAATAACTGTGATAGGAATCAATAATTGGGATACAATTATACATGGCACTAACCTCCCGGCATTTTAACAAACACTCATATAAGAAGATTACATATAAGTGATCTAACAAAATTAAAGACAGTCGTTAAAATCAATATATTTTTACTAGCTAAACTAGCCTCTTTCTCCAACCCCAACCAAAGATAAAAATGTTTGTTATCTGGGACCAGTCAATCGCCCAAAGAAGCGAAAGAGATCTGCAGATTCAGGAAGTATATTTGGTTCTCCCTCTTCTCAAACCAAGGACACTACCACCTATCCAACTCTCAAGGCTGATACAAAGTTACAGCAGTATCCTGCTACAGTGTATAGCACATGAGGCTTCAGTTTTATTAGTTGACTTATTTTGGAATTATAAGAGGATCAAAGGGTCCAGGCTCTTCCTATTTTCCTCCTCTTTTACTATAAAATCCAGGAGGAAAAAACCCTGCTATTTTCTACATAATTATACATGAATAACTGTATGAATGAATGAATGGGATGATCTTGTTTATCATCTATAATTACTTCTCCAATTATTCAGAAAATATTAATGAGGAAGAAGCCAACAGTCATCTACCTTCCTCCTTCTTTTCCTTTTTGTGATGAAAACAGTTTATTATATACCTGAAAAGTTGAATTGTATACATTTCACTCTAGATAGGAGAGAAAAGAAAACCTAAACATTTTAAAAGTTGAAAGTTATTATAAAACAGCTTTTCACAGCATTTATTCTGGAGCACTTGTTTTGAGATGTGCTGTTTTTCTGGAGAATTGTCAGTGTTGGCCAAGTAATATTTTAAGACTGTAAACAAGGCCTTCCTTCCCCCTGCCCCCCAATTTTAACTGAGATGTAACTGACATATAACATTGTGTAAGTTTAAGGTGTACAAAGTGTTGATTTGATGCACTTATTACACTGCAGAATGATTATAACCTTAGTATTAGCTAACACCTGTATCATGTCACATAATTACCATATCTTTTCTGTGGTGAGAACACTGAAAATCTACTCTCTTAGCAACTTTCAAGCATGTGATACAGTATTACTAACTCTAATCACTATGCTGTTCATTACCTCCCCAGAACTTATTCATCTTAAATGTGCACCCTTCAACCAACATCACCCCTTTCCTCCCACGTTTTGGCCCCTGGTAACCACCATCATTATAATCTCTGTTTCTATGGGTTTGGCCTTTTTAGATTTCACATATAAATGAGATCATACAATACATATTTCTTTTTCTCTGGCTTATTTCACTTAGCATAAATTCCCTAAGGTCCATCTATGTTGTCACAAATGACAGGATTTTGGTCTTCCTTATGGCTGAATAATATTCCTCTGTGTGTGTGTGTGTGTGTGTGTGTGTGTGTGTGTGGTTATCCATTCATCCGTGGACGGCCGCTTGGGTTGTTTCCATATCTTGGCAATTGTGAATAATACTTCAATGAACATGGGAGAGCAGACATTTTTTCAAGACAATGTTTTCATTTTCTTTGGCTAAGTACTCAGAGGAGGAATTGCTGGATCCTCTGGTAGTTTTAGTTTTGATTTTTTTGAGAAACTTACATACTGTTTTCCATAGCGGCTGCACCAATTTACATTTCCACCAACAGTGCACAAGGCCTCCCTTTCCTCCGCACCCTCGCCAACAATTGTCGTCTCCTGTCTTCTGATAACAGCCATTCTAACAGGTGTGAGGTGATACCGTGGTTTTGAGTTGTGTTTCCCTGATGATCAGTCATGTTGAGCACATTTTCAAGTACCTGTTGGTCATTTTGTATGTCTTCTTTGGAAAAACGTCTATTCAGTTCCTCAGTCCATTATTTGATCTGATTGGTTTTTTGAGTTCTTTACGTATTTTGGACATTACCCCTTATCACATATATGGTTTCCAAATACTTTCTCCCATTCTGTAGGTTGCCTTTTCCTATTATTGGTAGTTTCCTTTGCTGAGCAGAAGCTTTTTAATTTGATGTATTCCCACTTGTTTATTTTTGCTTTTGTTGCCTTTGCTTTTGATTCCAAGACTTTTGGCTTGGTTTGTTTTGGTTTTTAATGATACAGTCCTTGTTGGCTCCTAAATACTAAAAATCAAAACTGGGATCTTTGCTTCTTTTCAGAAAAGAACATACATACTGATAGCATACTAGGAATCCTCAAATTCTAAAGATGCAGAAAATAACATATTTCTTCCCTCAACTGTTACTGAGCACCTATTATGTAGCAAGCTCTCTTCAAAGCGACAGGAATGTAAAATATGTAAATGAAAATGAATATCTACAGAAATTCATTTTATAAAACAAATACCTAAGATAGCCTGGCTTATATGTTTGTTTTTAAACCATTAGAAACTGGTATTTAAGAATGACTAGTTCACCTAATTCAATGAATGGCGGTAGCAATGGTGACCAACAATGAGGACAGTTATTATTACCATTTCCTGGGGTCCTATTTTTGCCGAGCACAACGCTGAAACTTTAACACAAATTCTCAGGCTTAAGCTTAATATGACCTTGTAAGGTAGGTACAATCATTAACCTCCCTTTAGGGATGGGAAAACTGAGGTTAGAGAGATTAAATACTTTGCTCATAAAGTAAAGAAGTCATGGGGCCAGAATTCAGACACAGGCAGTGTGGCTTCCTTCCCCCGACCCCCCAAAGAAGATGCGCCTTGCTGATGGAGCAATAGAAAAGCAACATGCAGCAGACCAGGGGACCAAGCCCTAGCCTACAATTAACATGATAACTGTCCCCCACTCCTCCTGACTCACCGGGCGGCTCCAGCCAAGCAAAGTCCTCACTGCCTCCCTCAGGAAGGCTGACAAGCCAAGACTCTACAGAGAGTCCCCACCTCCAAAGCTCCCACTGCTTCCGAGGGGCCCTGCAGGGCCCGGGCCCCCTTTTCTGTTCCCTTGCACTAACACCCCTCACCCATCACCACCTCTGCTACACCTGGCCCTGTGCTCCCCGACCCACCCACCCACAAACTGATGAGCTGGGGGCGAACCGGTACTCGTGAAATACTTACATGTTGGGAAATAATCCCTTTGAGTTAATTAATTAGCCATTTAATGCTCTACTTGGCATTTAATTTAAATATTTTCTTCTTCAGAACCTAACTCAAAGAAATCCATTTAGGAGGAAATTAATCAAGGCATCTAGTTAAACGAAGTCTGTTTATACAAATTATTTCAATTCCAAGTTAGCAAACTCTTTTTTTTTTTTAACATCTTTATTGAAGTATAATTGCTTTACAATGGTGTGTTAGTTTCTGCTTTATAACAAAGTGAATCAGTTATACATATAATGTGGCAAACTCTTTAAATCATTCCTTCCCTATGCCAATTCATACTAAAGTTAAAAAAAAAAAAAAGTTGTTTATATTCTAACCTCAATTTAGAACTGCCTAATGCTCTCTTCATATTGGAATTAGGCAGAAGGAGAATTATGGAGAAATTAAAAAACAGAAAGTAACAAAATCCCCAGTTATTCACCTACTCTACCCTCAGAGATAACTATTTCAGTCAGTCCCTTAAACCCTTTCCAATGTACATAACTGTTTGCACTAAAATTAGACCATATTTTGAATGTTGTTTTAATCCGATTTTTTAACAAATTTATATCAGATTCACACATCTGTCTGCGCTTCTGTTCCAAATATCCAACTGCCTAACTGACACCTCCAAGGCACCCCAACTGACTAAAATCAGGACTAAATCCTGATCTCCCCACTGGGTCCCAAGTCAGCGCCCCCCTAGCACGCACTCCCTGCCTTGGGGAATAACCTCACCGTCACATTTACCTATTAAGCCACCACAGATCTACCTACTCCCCACCTCTCCACCTTCTCCTCCATATCCGTCTCCCACCTCCCCCAAAACCCACACACTGGCCCCCCTGGGTCCACTCTGCCCCCTGCCCATTCATTCCTGACACACTCAGCTGGGGATATTTCTCACATGTAAATCTGATCCCCTAACACCCCCTCGTTCTCACCTGGCTGTCCTTCAGATTCCAGCCGGGTTGCATTTTTTTTTAAGGCAAGTCCTGCTTCACCCTGAGCTTGGTTGGGCACATCTTTCACAGTATGGTTCCTTTTCCTCAGAATCATTATCTATCAGAAATTCTGACTCTCACAATAGATCATAAGCCCCAGTAGAGCAGGAAACATGGCTACTTTTGTTCAACAATGTATCACAGCACTAAGCTCAATGCCTGGCACACAATAGGTGCTCAGCAAACAGATTACATTAATTAAAAATACTGAAAGAAAAAAAAAAAGACTAAAAGTCTTTTCTTTCAAAGAAAATTATTATATGTGCTATCTCTTAAATTATTATTATTATTCGGGCACCCTGGTTTGAAAAAATTCTCTACCTAACCTTTATCCAGCGGGGGGAGGGGCACTCAGCTTTGGTTCCACACTGCAGCTTTGACTTGTCTATTCCATAAATGCCTCTGTGCTAGCTTTCACTGACATGTAGAAATTGCTGCTTGCCCACAATCCCAATACATTTTAAAAGTTTCTTTTTCTCCACATTCTTCTACATGAGGACACTGGCCAGACTGTCCCCCAGAGAATCCTGGCTTCTTTCCAACAAGCAGCAATCAACAGTCTCCACAACAACCCTTCACGGTGCCTGGACTCCACTCTAAACACACAAACTCTTCAAAGAATTTACATTGCTATCCCATCCAACCCTTCGTACAAAAAGCAGGACACCAATAGTGGAAGATTATTTCCCAAGGTCATCCCCAAAACAGAACACACATGACATCATTCTAGGTCAAAACAAAATGACACCCCAGTGTGACAGAGGAAATGCTTGATGCCACATCTTAAATCATCTTCAGCACCAAAGACATAAAAGAGAAAACAATGGTGTGAGTGAGAAAAAGACACTCTTCTTGCTGATCCCCCCCCAACCGCCAAAAGCACCCTTCCCCCCCACCCCCCGACTCTAAGTGCTGGTCACTTCCCCCTGAAACCTGTTTCCACCCAAGGTCAGTGCGAGGTGCCAGACTGGAGAGAGAAGTGAGTGAATGCCCAGGATTTTTACTCTGTCGTCTATGTACTAAGTTTACTGTAGTTCACAGAGGGAATGACGGGAGGGACAGAGAACTGAGAGAGGCTCACCGATAGTAAATTATAAATAACGAAGAGCAAACGAGGAAGAAATTCAGACAGAACGCAGCAGCACTCAGGAAGGCTCGCATTACGGCTGTTGTAAACGGTGCTGGGGATGGTGTGAAATCCACTTCAGCTTTTCACAATTTGGCGGAATGTCAATGAGAAGACTGAGAATCAGATCCTAAGAGTAAACAGAGCAGCATGACAACCCTGCCTGGAAACAGCAATGTCCAGACGGGACGAACAAACAGGGCACGTCTTCATGCCCAAAGTAGACCTAGGATGGTCTATGTCTCAGAAAATCAAACCTACTCCAAGAACACAAGACAACCCACACTCACACCATTTTGAATACATTTGGGTAAACCCTGGAATTGGAATCATATAGGCACTAGATGAAAACTTCCTCAGTGCTGTGCATTGAACTCTAATAACTAAAGGATAATGAGCAAAATTACAGCTAAATAGATACTTCAATTTTCTTCCGTGATCATTTGAATTATTGCCTCTTAATCCTCATCTCCCTGTATTAAAAAATATTTTTTCATAATTTTACAGATTCAGTGACCAGGTATAAAATCTGTATCTCTGAGAGAGTTTTCCCCATTACAGAGACTGACAGGAAGGCAGGGCCACTGAAGCCTTGTTTTCACAGTTTGTGAGCAGAAATAGCACCCTGGGGTGGGGTGGGGAATAAAATTCAGGTGCCCAGAGGAGTTTCCTAAAACAGGACATGTTTTTAAAGAGGAATTTTATTGTTTAGGAGAATGTTTTTCTAACCTAAAAGCAAAATAGGTGTCAAGATCCTTAGCCAGAGAAACTGCCAAGAAAAGTTGAAAACACTCCAGGGTGATTAAATCAGAATCAAGTTTCAGAACCATGGAAAAGAGCCATACAACTCACTACACACAATCCCTCACTTTGAAAAATGCATCCATCAACACGGGTGAATTTGGGTGCTGGGATTCTGGATTAATTATATTTTCACAGTTATAACTTAAAATGGGTCCTTTAAGATGCTCCTTCAAAAATTTAAATTAATTATACACATACACATATTTAAATATTTCTGAACAAATAAAACAATGATTTAAACTATTTTAGTCAGCAGTACCTTGTACCCTCTACCGTTTTTCTATTTGAAAACTGAATTTAATCCACATGATGTAAAACTGTCTGAAAACTTATTTCACTTACTAATATTTAAAACCTTTTTCTCAGGTTAAAAGATTTTTTTAACCTACATAGGATATATAATAAAAGATTCCAGAAAATGTAGATTTATCATCAAATTCACATAAGAATATAAAATCTAAAACACAGTTTGTTTATCCTATGATTTCAATATGCAGCTGTTTTAGATTACACAGTTTCCTTTACCTTTGGTTTTTATGTGCGATCTAATGGTTGTGCTGAAAGAAAAGTGTATTATTTTCAGTTGCTGAGTAACAAATTGCCCCCAAATTTAAACAAGAACATCAAACCCCTTAACCTGGTTGATCTTTATAGATCCAACAGCTGCAGAGTCCACGTTATTTTCAAGTACACATGAAATGCCCACCAAAAAGGCCATAAAATAAGTCCCAATATGGTTTTAAAGTTCTTTTTAAAATCCTATGGCTGAACATCTACATCACAATACTCTACCTACTCAAAATATGTACTGTGTTTGGAGCGTGAACACTGATGGGGGTGCAGGGAGGAGCGTTAGTTGTGCCCCATGAACCTGCCCGGCGCGTATTATACCATGTGGGCTGAAGAATAGGGTAGGATGGCACCACCTAGGGGAAAAACTACATTTGTGTTCAATCAGAAAGGAAACAGGTTTCATTATCTTGTAATAACCTGTAATGGAAAAGAATCTGAAAAAGAATATATGTATATGTATATAACTGAATCACTTTGCTGTACACCTGAGTCTAACATACATTGTAAATCAACTACACTTCAATTAAAAGAAAGGAAGGAAGGAAGGAAGGAAGGAAGGAAACAGGTGGAGAAACAGGAATGCTCACCACTGCTGCTGGGTGCAAAAGACATACACAGGGGGCTTCCCTGGTGGCGCAGTGGTTGAGAATCCGCCTGCCAATGCAGGGGACATGGGTTCGAGCCCTGGTCTGGGAAGATCCCACATGCCGTGGAGCAACTGGGCCCGTGAGCCACAATTACTGAGCCTGCGCGACTGGAGCCTGTGCTCTGCAACAAGAGAGGCCGCGATAGTGAGAGGCCTGCGCACCGCGATGAAGAGTGGTCCCCACTTGCCGCAACTGGAGGAAGCCCTCGCACAGAAACGAAGACCCAACACAGCCAAAAATAAATAAATAAATAAATAAATAAATAAAATATGGTTAAAAAAAAAAAAAAAAAAAAAGACATACACAGGACCACTCAGCTTCCTCCACAGAAATCCAAGAATCCAAAACAGGACGCATGAAAGAGCACATAAATCCCTAAAAGAAAATACTGTGCAGCTATGTCGGCATAGCTATGGTTAATGGATGTGGAAATGTATTTATAATCAACTCCAAAAAAGCAGGCTACTACTCAATCCTTTTTATTTAAGAGGAAAAAAGTGTGTGTCTGTCTCTGAAGGAAAATAGCGTCAGGATGCAAAGCCCACTCAAACAGCGGCAGTAATGAGCTTTAAGCAGCAAGGGGGTCACGGGTGACTATTTCCTTATTTGTATGTTTCTTTTCCCTCATAAGAAGCTGTATTATTTTATAGAAGAAAAACAACCAAAAAAAGAAAAAGAAAAAAGAAAAGGAAGAGGAAGGGAGAAGAGAAAATATTAAAAGTTCAATACAACACATTAGTTCATCTCTTTCCAGCATTATGGCTGGGAAAGGGCAACCTGTTTAAATTCTTCATAAATTTCTGTAGTTTAAGCTCTGGAGCTGAGCTGCACAATAAGATGACTATAATTTAAGTCTCTAGAGGATGCTCTTCATGTGGATTGCAGGAAAAGGATTTGAGAGCCACCCTATTCCTGGCTCACAGAAGAGCCTGACAAGGAGAACTGACCCCAGGAGAAAGAGCAGCAAATCACAGACAGGCAGGAAAGTTCTGCATTTTTGACACCACATGCTCCCAGCCCACGGTAGCTGCAGGGAACAAACCCCACGACGGCAGGGGCTAGTGAATCAAACATCCGTGACGTTACACAATACCTGGTACCCCGGAAGTTTCCATTTTCCTTAAGATTTCAAGAAAACACATAAGACATCGGCCGGTTCTGAGCCAGGCGCTATGCTGTCAGGAATGCAGGCGGGAATAAGCACAGCAGCCGCGCTCGCCCAGCCCACAGCCCCGGAGGCAAGGGGCCAGCGGTTGGAGAGCTCCCGGGAGGAACAGGAGTGGGCACTGGGCCATTTACCTTCCTCGACCCCACGCAGTCACCTCGCTGCGCAGCCCACGCTGAGCTATCACAGGCCGCGATGAACAGGTGAGGATGTGGCCGCCAGCCCTCCCAGCATCTCACAGCAGGTCAAACACGAGGGGGTGTGGCCACAGGCTGCTCTAGTTGGATTCCAGCAATCAAGAATCCGCTGACTCCTGTGCCAGAGCCCAACATCCTGCCACCGATTCCTAACACGTTCTGAGTCACTCCTCTGCCTCATTCCCTCAAGGAGGACAGACAGGAGGGTGGATACAGGCCAGTGATGCCTCCATCACAGCCAACAGTGAAGGTGCTGTTGCAGTGTGACGGCACTCGGAGAGGAGCCACGGACGAAAGGGCGGCTTCCTGAAAGCCAAGCCCACCGGGAGGAGGCTGGGATGCAGCCGGGCCGTGCCAGCTGCTGGGATGGGCCACCACGGGGATCAGAACAGAGACCTTGTATGTCGCACATGGAAACAGTGAGCATAATGACAGGCCTGAGTTGTCAGGAAAGATGTTACATTTGGTTAAAATAAGGGACGGATGGCATGGAAACCTCTTAAAGATATTTCCATTTAAAACGCTGCAATTTTAAAAGTTCAAAACCTAGTATTAAGTCCCAGATACCAAGAAAAGCATTATACCCTGGGGAGATTCATGATACTTATTATAAAACAAACATACCAGTATGAGTGGTCCAAATGTCCTTTAAAATACATGTGTCTGAAACAGGAAGGAAAGTGCTCCCCCCACCCACGCCCTCCCCCGCCCTTAACAGAATGCGCTCAGAGCCGCTTTCCTGGACTTGCACTCACTCTGTCTTTATCATCCGCCACGTCACAGAGGATGTCGTCGAGATCGAGAATCCCTCCGTCTCCATGTTCCAGTCGATGCACTTGTATCCAGTAGTTTGGATCCTGTATGAAAGAACAGATAGCAAGTTAGCACCACCAAAAGGGAACACAACAATTTACACGGGGATAACCTCCTGCCATGAAAGGGAATTGACCTCATCAAGAATATCCCAACTGACTGAAAATTCAAGTGGCTCCCTATCCTTGGTTGAGTCAATTTTCTTTTTTTGATGATGGAGTCACTCCTGCATGCACGTCCCTTTGGCTCAGACGCCAATACACTATTGTGATAGGAACTGCAGAAACGAGCAAAACTCTCTGCACACGAAATATTAATTCCTCTGAAGTTTGCTGGGTTTCCCATGGTCCGATATGAAATACTTATTAATCCTCCCAATCCAATCTACTGAGATATTCTAATAAGCAAGCAACATATACTGTGTGTCTGAAAAGCTCATGTCACAGCCTATCTGAAGAAAAGGAGGTTGCCTGCCTTGGTGGCTCAAAGTAACCCCTACAAACAGGTCTAAATATACTGACACAGAAGAATGTTAAGACCACAAGTGAACAAAGCAAGCTCAGAACAGCATGTGTGCTTGAGTCTATTTCTGTAAAGACAAAGTTACATACACTTGTATGTGTGCAGACGGCAATGTCTCCAAGGATGCACACCAAAATTTGCAATGTTTATCCCTGGGGGTGGGACTGGGGGAGAAGGAAGAAAAAAGACTTCAAGTGTTACACACTTCTACCTGCAGGGGTGTGTGTGTGTGTGTGTGTGCACGTTCATGCATGTGCACACACATACATACACACACATACATATACACACAACGTAACATAAAATCAAGCTCTAAAATTATGTGAAGAGAGAACATAGTTGTTCTCAAACTTCTATAATCATTCTCTTGTGTACTTAAATGAAAATATACTAAACTATACCTTTTGCCGTTAGCTACTAAACCATCCACAGCACAGAATTACTAATAAAAAGTTCAATTCAAGGTAACACTCCATTTTCCCAGCCTAACCAGTGATGTTTGGTACAGTTTTTTCTTAAAGGAGAGGCTGGGATAGAGGAGGCACAAGATTAATGAGAGTTAAAATACAGATTCTGGACCCTACTCAGATCTGCTGACTCTGACCTTCCAGGGGTGGGGTCAGGCGATCCATACCCTTGAAGCCCTCCAGGGGCATCTTTAAGAGAGCCATGACTAAGAATCACAAAAAATGGAACACATAACAAATGAAGAATTATCAATCCCTGTCATTTCTAACCAGCACAGAAGGCAGTCCAGCCCCTAATTCTCAAAGTTATTAAACATTATCATAAAAACTACTATACCAATAACCCAGAGTTCCTTTGTACCCTTATCTATCTAGATTTCTTTAATAGATTCAGTGCTGAAATCAACTGTTCATCTAGAACATGGAGAGTAAGCTTGTAGAAAACACACACACCACACACACACACACCACCACACACACACACATACGCACACCACACACCACACACACACAAAACACACACCACACACACACACCACGCACATACCACACACACACCCTTGGCATCCCCTTCACTCACTGGTCCTTACTCTGCGTAATTCCCTGGTTACAATGTCATCCAGAGAGTTCTTAAGAAACCCGCTGCTGTGAGTCGAGCCAGGCTCCAGAATTTGTCATTTCTAGAATCGTTGAGCTGTTGAAGAACAAAGTCCTGAAACAAACTATACTCCTACTCTTCCTTACCAAATGGTATTAACTCTCCAAGAGAAATGGAGAAGAATGAATAACCTGGGGGCGAATAAAGAGAAAGTCATCATCCCCAGCCACTCACCACAAGCAAGCTGCAGGATGACCTAATCAACCTAAATATCAGCTTCCACTTCTAAAGCAACTTTATGCACCCAGAAGCAGGCTGACCTCTAAAACGTAGCTTATAAAACACATTCTTAAAGCCTCTTAATCCTCCTCACTCTTTCCGCATGAGATCACAACCTACTGCCTTTCTATAAACACTTGGAGCTACTCCTTTGAAATAAATTCCCTCCTAAAGATTTCCCAACCTCTTAAATTGGTACTTGAAAACCTGCTAGGGTCCAGCCTCTCTCCCACCACTTCCCCTCTCACAGCCCGCACTGTGCCCTGTATAACTGCACCCCTCTTCCCATGCCCAGTGCCTGGGGACCCACCTTACCCCTCAGGCTGACCATTCCCATCCATCAAGACTCCTCAGCCATCCTCTTCCCCAAGAGCTTCTCCTGACCGGAACACCCCAAGAAAGGTTAGAGCTCTATCTCCAGCCTCACTGTTAATGTCTCTAAAAACCATAATGGTATGACGCAAACTAATATATAGAGGATGGATAAACAACAAGGTCCGACTGTACAGCACAGGGAACCGTATTCAATATCCTATGATAAACCGTAATTGAAAAGAATATTTTTTTAAAAAGAATGTGTGTGTGTGTGTGTGTGTGTGTGTGTGTGTGTATATATATATATATATATATATATATATATAAATGAATCACTTTGCTGTACAGCAAAAATTAACACAACACAACTACACTTCAATAAAATTTTTTAAAAGCCATAACAGTATGGAAAATAGTACTCAGATGTCAACTTTGAGCCTTTAAAAGCTGTATTTTTCCAAATGCTAAAATAATAGTACAAAATCTTCTGTTGACCCTACTTTGCCCTCGAGCTACCACACCTCGACCCTCTTGACAGCCAAATTTTTAAAATATCTGTCGTCTCAGATTCTTCTCCCATAACCCTGTTCCAATCAGGCTTCCTCCCCACCATGGTTCCAAAACTGTCCGTCAAGGTCACCAACAGCCTCCATGTTGCTAAAGGAGTTCTCAAGACCCATCTTCCTTGGTCTATCAGCAGAATTCAATGCCGCTGGTCACTCCCTCCTCCTTGAAACACTCTGCAAACTTGGCTTAACATCCTTCAACGATCTGATCAAGGCTTGTCTAATTCTGAGATTCAGTTGTTGACTTCTGCCTCCAGAGAGGTCCTGATTCAACGGTCAGCTATGCCAAGTAGCCCTGACAACACCATATCAAGGCATTCATCAGGCTGGTGCTTATTAAATGTCACTCCATACCATGTGCTGAATGGAAACAACCATTTGGAGAGAAGGCACCAAGAGGGAATCATCAGTAATCTCAAGAGAGCACAGCACACTAAAAAATCAGACCTGAGCAGGGCACGTGAAAATGACCTCCTCCCGCAAGAGTATGAAAACCAGGAAGGAGGCTTTTTGCCACTGAGAAATACAACTCCTTGGAAGGGTAGTCTCTCAGGAGATTTTAACTGACAGCCTTCATGCACACAATTCTCTCTCGACACCCAGAGCACTCGCTATGTTTTCAAGGAACAGTCAAGTACCCGTGAGGGAAAACTTTCCTAAAAAATTTAGACCATATTCGTTGATTCCACTTTGTGTCAGTCTACACTAAGTTTGAAATAATAATAGAAATCATTGCTGTCCTGGCTGTAGAAACTTAGAAATGTACCTGAACAGAAAGCTGTGATAAGCCACTTTTAAAAATACCAAAAACATCAATTCTACAATCTGTAGACCTGTCATTGGGTTAAAAAACAAACATGACACAACACTCAATTTTTTAAAAAAAAGTTTCACTTATGGTATGTACATATAAAATAACCAAAGATTTAAACACTGATAATAAGTTTACAGTATGATGAACAAAAATCCATCACACATGAGCAAGAAATGAGAGACAAGGTTCGTCCAACAAGTGGCTGGAGAGAGGGCTACCAAGAAACAAATGTCCCCGCCAGACAAGCCTCCCCAGGATGGATCCAAGCCCAGAGAAGAAACTGGGAGGCAAAACCACACACAGAATCACTGCTTCTCCCCCAAGATGACTGGGAAAAAAGATGGAGGGAACATTTCTATGACCAGCTAGAATGAAAGCACAGAGATTTGATAAGATGCAAGTTGCAAAGAATGCTGATACCCACCCTATCCCAGGACACAGGAAGAGAATACAGTGCAGGAAAAGTCCTAATGAAAGACTGACTCCTATCCAAATTTCAAGAAATCTCTCACACTCCATAAAGAGCATTGTCACACTATACAACAAGATACTGAGCTTTTGCGAGTGGTGACCTGGGTAACACACAAGCACTGCATATTTTATGCCCATGCAAGTTTCAAGAAAAGCATCTACAAATAGAAACAGTACCCTACTCCTGCATTAACCATGGTGTACAGCAATGGTCTATATCCTGTCAAATCTTCACATGAGAATATACTTGTAAACCTAAGACTAGAAACTTCATGTTGATCCAAGAGAATTGAGTATTTACTATGTGTGAAGCACTGACAATCATTACCTACTGTGAGAAATTAAAATTTATCATATAAAACAAAGAGTTAAAAAGAGACAGACCATGAGTCATAAGAAAACTAAACATAAAAATGCTTTGTGAGTTCAGAAGAGGAAAAGATTACGTTCACTGAAAAGATTTGGAAAAGGTTTGTGGTGAGGTTTTAGCAGAATCAGATGCCAGAAGAGGGAGGGTGGGAAGGAGGGAGGGAGGGAGGGAGGAAGGAAGGAACTTCCAAAAAGTAAAATACAAGTCACCACAACAAAGGGAAAAGGAATCAGAAATCAGAATGGGTTGGACCTTCTCAAGAGCAACACCAAAATCTAGATGATAACAGAATGCTGACTTCAAAACTCCTAAGAGAAATGGTCTGCAACATAGAATTCTAGACTTCAGCCAACAGCTACCAGAAAAGTGTGAGCGAAGGTAGAAAAGGACATTTTTAGAAATGCAGTGTCTCTAAAAAATTACCCTCTCTGTCCCTTTCTCAGGTGAACACTAGAGGATGTGCACCAACAAAACCAAGACATAACCGTGAGTGAGGAAGGCATGGCATGTGAAGCAGGGGGCAGACACAGGAGAGAACTGCCGGGGGGCGGCCCAGCCAGGAGCCATCCCCAAGACCAGGCCGGGAAAGGACGCAGCTAAACACACCCAGATGCTACTTAGCAGCTGGCAGAGCTGGGATGGAATCAGCTGCAAATTCATAGAAGACCAACCAAATGGAAAAAAAAAAAAGTTGTTCATTTCAGGTAAAACACAAAACTTGTGAAGGAAAGAAAGAGTAATCAAAGTATCTATCATACATGGTTCAGCTATGAGAAGCTTTTAGTACGGAAAATAGTGTGAACGTCAAGTACTTAATCAAAATTATAACTACTCTGGGGGGAAAGAGGTCTAAAAAGTGTGTGTGTGTGTGTGTGTGTGTGTGTGTGTGTGTGTGTGTGAGAGAGAGAGAGAGAGAGAGAGAGAGAGAGAGAGAGAGAGAGAGGCAAAGCACACCAGAGAGAGAGAGAGAGACAGAGACAGAGACAGAGACAGAGAGAGAGAGAGAGAGAGAGAGAGAGAGGCGAAGCACACCCGGGGCAGTGAAACAGGGTTAAAACTTCCACATTGAGTCAAAAGACAGACCCCGCCCTCCCCCGGCCCTGCAAAAAAAAAAAAAGAACCGACAAAAGCACTCACACAGAAATATGGAGGAGAATATGGAAAAGATCAGGTACAAGAGTTGGAAACGGCAACCTCTGTAGGAGGTGCCGCTCTTTTTTCATGAGAATCCTGGCAGAACTATCTCACTCTGCACATCTATAATGTTCAGAAGCAAAAAGATGAGAAACCGTTTGAAAAACGCCTTAAAATAATGGGCATGGCACACGGCTTCAAGGTTAGCAACTGTCCGTCCCATGAGTCAAGGATAACTGTGTCTCGGGACAAATGAAGTCATTGGTAATGACATCACAAATATTGAAAGAAAGCACTTCCTCGTTCAAGTCAATAGAAGAGCACAATCAATAGCACTGATGCCTCATGCTAGACACTCTTGGTTAAGCATCTCTCCAATCTACTTAAACCAAAAACAAGACGTTTAAAATATGTTCCAAAGTTCTTTTTTTTTTTTTTTTTTTTTAATGAATCATTGGTATTTCAAGACAGATGTGGTATAGTCCTCCCTCCGTATCTGTAGCGGGGGTTGGTTCCAGGACACCAAAATCCACAGGCGCTCAAGTCCCTTGTACAAAATGGTGTAGTATTTGCATATAACCTACCACATCCCCCTGTCTACTTTAAATCATCTCTAGATGATTTATAATACTGAATACAATGTAAGTGCTATGTAAATAGTTGCCTGTGCAAGTGGTAAATTCAAGTTTTGCTTTAGGAACTTTCTGGAATTTTAAAAAATATTTTCAATTGAAATCTGTAGATAAGATTGAATCTGAGACGCAGGACCCACACATAACGGATACGGAGGGCTGACTATACATGTGATTTTGACCTTAGCTACTTTAATCATTTCCACTTCAAAAATGCCTATCATGTATAAATTCAAACCACAGGACCCATTTTCAATTTTGTTGCAGTAACATTACACAGATTTTTTGTTGCCTTCTCAATAAAGGCAGAAAACATAGCTGCTGTTCAACAGCAGATCACCATTGAATACTAGCCAGTGCCTCGTGGTAAGTGCACTCCACTGCCCCCCACTTTTCCACCCCAAACCACACCCAACACCCAGGCCACCACCTCACCACCACAGCACAACAGAGCAAACCACAAACCTGCTGCCTCCCTTGAAGAGTGGATGGCTTCATTTAATATGTCAATCAAAAAAGAAAAAGGCAGCCTGAAACCAAAGGTGAATTCCAACTTCAAGGAAATAACATTCTGGCATTTTGCTTTATTAGAACCAGCACATAATCTCTCATAGGGTCGCATATTAGCCCGGTGATGTGGGAAATCAGCCCATTATTGACCTCTCTACCTGTGACATCACTTTCAGAACAACGCAGAGATCGCTTGAGCCATGGATGCTCCCCGATTCCTGCCCCACTCCATAGAAATCACGTACAAGAGATCACAGAGCTGGCTCGGGACGGAGCCAAGGCAAGAACGAGAATGCAGTAACCACCAGTTATATTTGCACTGCATTCATGTGCATTAGCTAATGTGATGGGAGGGTTTATAATCCCTATTTTCAGATGAAAAAACTGAGACTCAGAGCATTTAAGTTGCTGACAAGAAGTCACAACTAATAAACGCTGTCAGCCGGGACTCAGCCCTACATCTGCCGACTCATTCCCAGCACTTTCTCAGACCCACACGGATGGTTTCCAACGACACCATCACAGGCGCTTGTCTTCCTACAGCCCTTCCTCCCAATCTCTTCCCAACAGCATCATTTTTTAAATATTTTGCATAATGGGGAGGTCCATAAAATATTTATTTTAATAAAAAAGTTTTGCCTGTTTAAAAAATCAAGTCTGAAAAACCACTCATCT
Organism: Balaenoptera borealis; assembly: GCF_965194805.1. Classification (NCBI taxonomy): domain Eukaryota; kingdom Metazoa; phylum Chordata; class Mammalia; order Artiodactyla; family Balaenopteridae; genus Balaenoptera; species Balaenoptera borealis. The sequence goes on along the minus strand of NC_138866.1, from coordinate 166,925,042 downwards.
AAGTATTATACTACAGTTCTAATCTCATCCATGATTTGAAGCAGTGGTTCTCTAAGTGGGATTCCATCCCAGATCAGCATCATCTGAAAACTAATCAGAAGTTCCAAATCTCAGGCTCTACCCTGGTCCGACTGAATCGACATTTCTCAAGGCTGAAATGCTTTGTGTTTCTTCTATATATTATTATGTATTATGTTTTAGCTCATAAATTCATGGGTTAATGCTTTCATGAACACTTTTTTTTTTTTTTTTTTTTTTTGCCGCTCCGCGCAGCATGCGGGATCTTAGTTCCCCGACCAGGGATCGAACCCGTGCACCCTGCAATGGAGGCACAGAGTCTTAACCACTGGACCGCCAGGGAAGTCCCATGAACACTTCTTAAATCAAACAGATGTTTGTTACTACATCTTAAAAACCGTCACCATGAATACATACACATATGTTTGACATTCCTGTGATGACCATATAGGTGGTTATACATATATTCGCAGTGTCAGAAACAAATTTCGCAGTCAGTATCAGATACAAATTCTTTCTCAGAGTTGTTTCACCTCTAAGCTCTTTGCAGAGAATTGCGAAATCCGTATCTCTAGACCAGAGCCCTCCAGACATGCCAGCCTCAGACATCGACCTCTCTCACTGCATGTGACTTTGGGAGCTGTCTGAATTCCCCAGGGAGCTTGTTTTGATTGCTTGCCAGGAAATTTTAATGCCATGAATAAAAGCATGTCCGTTTGGGAACAACTAATAACTGAACAATATTTTTATCAAGTCCTATTTTAATTCTAATTTATGAAGCTTATATTCCTTATCTTCCCCCTAAAAGCAACTTATTATCTTCATTTCTACTGGCAGCAACATCCTCCTCGGACTTAATCTAATCAAGCCATAAACGTAGCCTCTCTACAGGAAATACAGGGGATAGAGAATCAAGTCCAATGACACCACAAGGAAACAACCAGACAAGTCCAGAATATGAGACCTTTAATAACACAACTGCACTGACTTCTTTTAAAAAAAATCCACGTTGTCTAATATCTGGATGCAATATATGATCCTAGAGTGGATCCTGCATCCGGAGAGAAAATTTATTTTAAAAAAAAACAAAACCAAACAGTGCTGGGACAATTGAAGAATCTGTCATATCATGTGACAGAATTGATAACTGGAAAATTCCCTGGATGTGAGCGGTATAGAGTAATTATATAAAGGAATATTCTTGCTTTTAGGGGATGTGTGAGATAGTTAGGGGTGAGTTGCAGGGAGGGAGAATTTGGTACTATGTATCAATATGCTTAAAATTGAACATATCCATTAACCCAGGAATTTAAAATGTTTGTCTACGTGGTCAAGATGTATATATGAAATCAGATTTTTTTTTTTTAATTTTATTTATTTATGGCTGTGTTGGGTCTTCGTTTCTGTGCGAGGGCTTTCTCTAGTTGTGGCAAGCGGGGGCCACTCTTCATCGCGGTGCGCGGGCCTCTCGCTATTGCGGCCTCTCTCGTTGTGGAGCACAGGCTCCAGACGCGCAGGCTCAGTAATTGTGGCTCACGGGCCCAGTTGCTCCGCGGCATGTGGGATCTTCCCAGACCAGGGCTCAAACCCGTGTCCCCTGCATTGGCAGGCAGATTCTCAACCACTGCGCCACCAGGGAAGCCCTGAAATCAGATGTTTTAAGAAACAATAATACAGAATAGGAAACCAGCCACATACCCAACAATTAGAAATTGGCTGAGTACATCCAATCAATGAAACACTATACAGCAATGTAAATGTTGTGCACAGAATATCATGGAAGGTATCATCTCATCTTTAGTCTGAAGACAGTGCAACCTGCAGACACGGACAAAAGGTACCAACGGCTACACACAATCGGCAGCCCTTGTCTGTACCTTCTGGTTTTCCATAGCAAACATATATGTGCAATCTTACAACTGTATCACCTTAAATAGCGAGTGAACACATCCCTTCCTTTCCCCTTCCTTCTTCTCTTGTTCTCAGTAATGGAATCACCTGCTAACTCATCTCACTGCTTCCAGGCTCCTCTCTTCCCAATCCTGTCCACATTCTGCAACCACATCCATCTTCACAGAACACCTATTTCATCGTGTCCCTGCCCCGTGATGAGTCACTTCCAGTGACTCACTACATCCTAAACGTTAAAACCCAACGTCCTTGGCCAAGCACTCAATGCTCTCTCCAAGCCTGCTTTTCCGGGCTCCCCATGGATCCCATCCCAAGCGCTCCGAGCAGCGCCTGAGACAGAGCAGGTGCTCAGTAAGCGCTAGCTCCTCCCACTCCACACATCTGAACGCTTTCACCCCCGTGGCTCCGACGACCCAGGCTGTTTGTGCCTCTCCTGATACAGAACACAACCACTGCCTCTGTGAAATGTGCTCCAACCCCAAGGTGTTCATCTAGACCACAAATCTGTCACTTAACAGCCTATCTCCTTGTACATGAGTGGTGTTCTGTTATCTCTAGATAAGTTCCCTAAAGGCAGGGAGCATCTTCTGCTCTTTTTAGCACAGAACAATGAACAAAACACCATATTGTTGTATAAATAATGTGTAAAATATATATGAATAAAGTAATAACCCTATTGGGCAAAGAAAAAAATTTCAACAAGACTTTCTCAGAAACTATAATTAACACATGCAGGCTTGTGCTCCCCTAACTGCCAAGAGAAACCCCGTGGACACGGGTGCCTTGTCGTAACCAACACCCCCTTCACCCTGTATCCTCGGACCCCAGAGCTCACTCAAGAACCACAGTGTGGGGGCTTCCCTGGTGGCACAGTGGTTGAGAGTCTGCCTGCCAATGCAGGGGACACGGGTTTGAGCCCTGGTCTGGGGAGATCCCACATGCCACGGGGCAACTAAGTCCGTGAGCCACAACTACTGAGCCCGCGTGCCACAACTACTGAAGCCCGCACGCTCTAGGGCCTATGCCATGCAATAAGAGAAGCCACCGCAATGAGAAGCCCGTGCACCACCACAAAGAGTAGCCCCCGCTCGCCACAACTAGAGAAAGCCCGCGCGCAGCAACGAAGACCCAACGCAGCCAAAAATAAATAAATTTAAATAAATAAAATTTTTTTAAAGAATGGGAAAAAAATGAAAAATATATCACCCACCAATTAACAGACTTGACTAACTTCAGTATGAGGAAGTAATGCTTTACCCCACGCTACCTATAAAGACACACAGATTTAAGAAGCGTTTCATTCCAGCCATGCACCTGGCAGTGCTGGATTCCAAGCTGCAGAAAAATACAACCCATAACCATTAAAACCAGGCCTCGGTCCCCTCAGGGCAGGGACCCACCCTGCAGCCTCAGCGGCCCACGGCACCTGTGCAGTTCAGGCAATAACTGAGATCTTTTAAAGCGAACTAAAATGCTGAATGTTTTTCTAGTGTTTATAAAGAAATAACCAACCTAAGAGATTCTTAGGGCTCTCACCCAGCAGAAGAAAAATCTCCCCTCTCCTATTTACTCTCCAACCAGCCAACAAGAGAGGCTGACTCAAACCAAAAGGAATTTCTCTGACCTGGAAAGAAAGCCTCCCTGAAACATGAGAAACTCTAAATAGCTCAGAATTCTAAAACGAACCAACCATATCTGACCCCAAAGCGGCTCTCCACTGCCCCCTCATATTACTTAATCCAAAAACCACCTCCCAGTTTTTCTTTAAAGAAGTTATCTCAAATTGCTTAAAAATCCACAATTAATTCTTTACACCTGGCAGTACTCAACCAGGCTGAATCAGAATAAATACTCCTGAACTAACAGAGGAGATGGTGAGGAAACGGTGGGTTTTGATGGAGAATTTGCACCTACCTGGGGTCTCCTCTTTGGAAGCCTGGGCACGCAGCCGTCCAGCCGCACCCTGTGGCCCCTACACCTAAATCCAGCACAGCCCCCCGGCGCGCGGGGTCCGGGGCGGGGCGGGCCGCGGCACCAGCACCTCGCGCACGCGTGGCCCCGAGGCGGGGCGGGCGGTGCTCAGAGCGAGGCTCAGACCGCCGGCGCTCGGGAGGGAGGAGGGGCCTAACCCAGTGTCTTCGGGGACCGCCGAGGCCAGAGGTGGGCGTCCTCCTCCCGCCAGGCCACGGCCACCATGGATCCAGGGAGGGAGCAGTGATGGTGTCGTCAACAGATGGGCCAGAGCCGGGGTTCCTCCCGAGTCTTATGACCACGGACATCTCTGCAGGCGAGGAACACGCGCCAGCTTTCGGGATGATTTTCAGGAGGGAGAGGAGCGACCGACAAAGGGCACACAGGCCCCGCATATACCAAGATCCAGGCCGGGGCTTCCCTGGTGGCGCAGTGGTTGAGAATCTGCCTGCCAATGCAGGGGACACGGGTTCGAGCCCTGGTCTGGGAAGATCCCACATGCCGCGGAGCAACTGGGCCCGTGATACACAACTACTGAGCCTGCGCGTCTGGAGCCTGTGCTCCTCAACAAGAGGCCGCGAGAGTGAGAGGCCCGCGCACCGCGATGAAGAGTGGCCCCCGCTTGCCGCAACTAGAGAAAGCTCTCGCACAGAAACGAAGACCCAACACAGCCATAAATAAATAAACAAACAAACAAACAAATAAATAAATAAATAAAATCCAGGCCGGTGGGTCCGCGGGATCTCCTTGCCGCTCAGCTCGCTGTGGCTCGTTTGGACCCTCCTGGAAAGCCATCGCCACCTCTTCCCCTGTGGAAAGCTTCACCCAAATGCCACTTCCCGCTAACCTCTACCTCTCCCCAGCGTCGGCCTTCCATCCCGCTTCACCCTTCGTCCTGTCTCTCCACAGCACGCACACCCACGTCTCGCAGGCGTGCCCGCTTTACAGGAGCCCGCGGACCTGATTCACGCCCTCGCACCCCTGCGGAGCATCCACGCTACGGCAGGCCCTGGACAGGCGCAGGGTTTATGGCAGCAAACGGTCCCTGCCCGCTGGAGTCGCTAGCAGACGAAACAACAGGGGCTCTCGCTTAAGCACGGCCCCAAAGCCCAAAACTCATCGACACGCTGCTGGTGATCTCAAACCAAAGATCTGTTTGTATTCCTTTACAAACTCATTTGTTTCAAAATGATGTGGCGCTTAGATTTTTCCTGATAATCCCTAGTGCGACTCATAACGTCATCTGGGTTTATCTGGTCAATTTCAAGTACATTTGAAATGGGGCAATTTTAAAGGAAGGGCTCCAAGACACCTTATGAAACAGCGTAAAGGAGATGATGCAGGTTAATACCGTATAATTTCTTAATCCCTTAGATACATGCTTAGTTCGCTGTCCTTGTAAAGTTTTCTCGTATGAGGTATTTGAAATTTAGGTAATGGTGCCGTCAGTCTATTGCTTCTGAGAAAGTATGGTGCACAGTATCTCAGAAACAAACAAACAGACGAACCAAAACACACTAAGCAGCACAATCGAAGCACTAAAACAGAAAACATAGCCAGCCCAAACCCAACCAGTCTGTACTAACCCTATTCTGCCGCATAACTTTAAAGTTTCCGATAAAAATCCTGCATGGAAGCAAAGAAACAAATTAGCTGTATGGGAACTCAGGGAAAACCTAACTACACAACTAGTAATTCAAGGGTGAAACAGACTAACCTCAAACAACAATAAAACCTGTAACTATAAACTTATCGGACAGGGTGGGGGACAGCAAAACAGAAGTAAAGCTGGTCTGTGAAGCTTTGAAGATGCACACATAGAGTGGGTGGGGCAAGGAAGCCTGGCTTTATGGACACAGGCTCCAGTGGGCGCGTCCCCCGTTCATCAGTCAGTAGCCACGAAGAAGGGCGGTGAAAGGACCCCACAGGCCCAACGCAGCACAATCATTTCCTCCTTGCAAACACCTGAGGCCGTGTGCACAGCGATGAAGGGGGCAGGCTATCTCTGAGGCTCATTCACACATGGCTCAAGCAGTCACAAAGATTCAACACACCCCAGCCAGCTCTCCTTCTCAAAGTGGAAGGAGGATAAGCATTTCCACAACCTCCATAATCCAATCTTGAGAGCAACTTGTGATGCAAAACTAAAACTACCTAACCTCCCCTACAGCATTCTCTGTTGACATATGTTTACAAACATGTGTCTTTGCAGCAGCAGAGTTCTGAGCTCTGTTGATCCCATCCACCTTTCCAAAACCCAGGGAGCCGCCTGATGGCAGCAGAACCACAAGTCTGCACCACCCGAAGCAGAAGAGCAGGAAGCAAGGCCACGGGCCCATCCAGATTACTGGAAGATTCTTGCCAGCAGGAGCAGTCGAGGATATGGAAGAACATCCATCCACTTGGAGGCTCCCAATGACTGAGAACACTGTACACTTATTACCCAGTTTAACAGCTGCAGATAACAGGGTGGCATGTTACACACCACCAGATGATGAAGAACTTAACACTCAGTCTGAAAGTAGTACTTGTGTTTTAGGACAAAGAGGGTACTGCCAGGTCTAGGTAAGGCCCCTGTTCTCCAAGACTTTCCAATCAACTTCAGGAGTCAAGCCATAGGTATGTGGAAAGTTCACTAACAATATCCAGTTATCAAAATTAAATGCCAACCAAGTGGTACAGGAATTACAAAAACTCAGAAAACACCAAAGACAAAGAACACTTCATGAAGGAATTATGTGTCACCTCAAATGGGGGACATCTTAGGACAAAGGTGGAGGCCAAGACATACATGGCATGTTTGAATAGCGGGGAATAAAGCCCAGACACGACACACACCATCAGCACTTGTCTCATACTTGACTTTTTCTCCCTCCCCAGGACCAGGCTGTGCTGAGCTGAGCTGCACACACAGGACCCCCGGGGGCCAGGCTACAGAAGAGTCTCTCTAAACCCGAGTGGGAATCGCTGACACTCAGGACCTAATCCAAAAGTCATCTCGAGCTTCACGTTTGCTCTAAACAACTATTTAAACAAGCTGTCACCCACAGAAGCAGCACATGTGAACCCGCAATCTGAGATCTGACAAGCATTTCCAAAGACCCCCATATCATCTTTTATTTAATTCCAAAATTTTAAGGCTTATGGGATTATCTTGGGACTACATTCTCTCCCGCCCCCAATCCCTCCTTCCTCTTTTTGAAGTTAAATCCTATCTAGGTGAAACTCCCATCCCTCAAATGTGTTTAACAATAACAGGTCCTTAAAACACCCCCTCCAAGCACAGCAGCAGCGCTTCCTGTTTATCAAAAGACGAAAGTAAACAGCAGGTCAACAAGACTGGACAAGGAAAACAGAAAACCCGTCTGACGTGTGCTATGTGAGCACGAGAAGCGGCCCCCCGCACCCATGGCGTCAGGCGTGTCCAGCCCGGCCCTCTGACCTCCTCCTGCTACGAAGACACCACTCTGCTCACGTCACAGCGGAGCCATGAATAGCACGAAAGTGACTGAATTAGCGAAACACCAGCGCATCCGCGTATGTGAACACTAGGGCCCATTCTTACTGAAAATCTATGGCGTTGAACAAGAGGCAAAGCCCATCTGGCCTTGCTGAGTGTTTCTTTTGACACAAAGCCTCTGTGTGGGCCTGTCCTACAGTCACATGACCTTCCTGAAAAAACTTGTCTCTGTTCTGGATGGACCCACACACAAGGCGGCTGGCACCAAAATTTCAGTTTGTGGTGCAAGGTATGTTGGGAAACAATTGCTCCCACAGGTGAATATAAATAGAGTGTAGACTACTGACACTCAATTTTTCTTTCTTTTTTTTCTTCCTTCCTTCCTTTTCTTTAAAAAAAAAAAAGAAAAGCTGCCTTTGAAATGATGCCATTTTGTACCATGTCAAGAATTCTTCTCAACTCACCTAAAATAAAACCTATAGATACACCACTAAAGTCCTAAAAATGTACCCAGTTATTTAGGAAGGCAAAACCCATCATAATTTAAATAAAATAATTTGCCTTTAAGGACTGTCACTCTCATTTAATGAGAAGTCACAATGTTATGAACTAAGAAGACAGAACTTTTCAGACTAATTAGAGGGCATTTGATACAACTTTGGGCCCCATCACAGCAGAAAGGCAATGTAAGTATCTTGAGAAGGGTGATGCATTAATTCTAAATCTACACCAAATATTCAAGCCCCCTTGACAAAGCTTACACAAAGGAACACAATATGGAAGCAAACTTGACTCGGTTAAGTGTAAATCCTAAGCAAGGTCCACTCTTCACAGAGACCAGTGGCAACCAAATGAAATCAATGCCAGAGGCGAGGAGATTGCATTCTAAAAATAACAGAATTCTAACCTTTAAATTAAGTTTGTTTCTTTCTTTCCTGTATCTCCACGCTGTCTTTGAAAAGAGTCAAACAACTGTGGAAAGAATAGAGTGTAAAGTAAACCATGTGAAGAAGGACAATGATGGGGGCTAAGGCTGCAGGGATGCTTGACTAGCATCTGGACTCTGCGGGGACAGCGAGAAGGAGGACACAGAAGAACTGACCCCTTCCCTCCAAACCCCAGCGAGCACGCTGGGCTGGATGAGACGGGGGGGCGTGGGGCTCCCTCTCCCTGCGAGTGTCCAATGTGCACAAGGGACGGGCAAGTGACCAGGGTGCTCAACCCCCGCAGGGTCAACAGGAGAGCAAGGCACAGCGGTTCCACAGCTCAAGTCACAGACACTGCTGGACCGGCATCTCCCGGAGCTGTCAGAAGCCCCACTTTCACCAATCAGGACAAGACTGAAGAAGAAGGTGAGAGACCTAACAAGTAGGATGATTCAGTATCTGATGGAAGATACAAATAAAGCATTAAGTATCACTGCCAATCTGAGTTAGATGAAAAAAAAAAATGTGTACTGGGTTACACCAATACCTTCAATTAAGCATCTATTAAATTACAAATATATAAGTTCTACACTAGAAAAACACTGGCTTGTTATTTTCTAAATAGTAATAAGATTTCACCCATCGCCACCGTGTCCTTCACCCTTGCATCTTCTGGTGGAATCACCTTCAGAGCAAACAAGTCATAGTTCACCTACCACACATTTTTTTTTTTTTACACAGATGTTTTTGTATATAATTTTCCATTCGTTACAATTTTCTAGTCATTTAAACATTTTAGATGTAGTGTGATTTTTTTTTTAACGTCTTTATTGGAGTATAATTGCTTTACAATGGTGTGTTCGTTTCTGCTTTATAACAAAGTGAATCAGCTATACATATACATATATATGCGTCTCCCTCCCTCCCACCCTCCCTATCCCACCCCTCTAGGTGGTCACAAAGCACCGAGCTGATCTCCCTGTGCTATGAGGCTGCTTCCCACTAGCTATCTATTTTACATTTCCTACCACACATTTTAAGAGTAAACTGGCTCAGTGCACAGGGTCCCTGCCAACCACGATCACAGGAAGCATCCACGGAGGCGCCATGACGGTCAGAAACTGAGGGACAGGCCTGGCTGCTCTATCTCCAGTGGGCACAGGGCCACTCACACTCGGTGTTCAACAGGGCAGCCCCTGTGGTCACACCACTCCCTCCTCATGTCAGGGCACATGCTCAAGGCCTCCGGCTCAAAAACGTTTAACTTCCTATTATTTGCCTCTGCATTTGGGATATGGCAAAGCATGTTTAAAACCCCTTCCAAAACAGAATGGCCTTTACGAAGCACAGCCAAGAGCAGGGTGTTTTTAGTTCAGTGTTCTCGTCTGCCAAATACATATATTGACTTGAAGGGTAGAGGTTGCCCTTGACTCTCGTGTTTCCAATAAAACCTTAAGAAGAAAAGTCGTCAATGACAGCAGAAACACACACACACCGGCAAAGTCATCAAACCTATTATGATTTTCTGGAGCTTTTTTCCCTTAAGCGAACGTGGTGCCTTACTGACTCCCCAGATTTTATCTGTCACAGATAAGATGGTCTTCTTTCAACCCCTTTCAGCTCAGATCACTATATATTTCAAACAATCCTTTAAAAATCACAATGTGTTAGGGATCAATCAGATCAGAGTAATTAACCTCGGCTTTATTATGTCAAGAAAATTTTTAAACTTCCTACTTTCACTAGTTCCCCGCTTGGGGGGGGAAAACCCAACCACGTCATAAATTTTGCATTATCCCAGTACGTTGTGTTTTAAAATATGCTCAAGTATTGATCACAGTGATGCAGCAGAGGCACTTGAAGGCGCCCGCTCGCTCGGGCTTGGCAACTCCGCAGGGATGCAGGGATGCAGGACCGGGACGGGGCTGGTTCCTCCTCAGGGGCTGCCTTACACTCTAGGCCCCAGGGCAGAGGGATGCTGCTGCTGGGAGGTGGCTTTAAAGTGCCTTTGACTCTCAAGTTCGCCTTCCTTCGGTTACTTAGAGGATGATGGCTCTGTGACTGCTGATACAACCCAGAGCCGCCAGCAGAGGGCACTCTGCGAGCAGAGGTTCCTTTCCTCCGCGGATGCCTTCACCCCATCAAAGCAAACACATTCTTAACTGATGCTTCATATTCAGCATGGGAACAGTTTAATCAGAAATTAGAATAAACTCATGTGTTCACGAGAAAGTAAACAGGCAATCTGAGGATGCTGCAAAACGAATCCTATATTGTTTAAAACATGTTTCTATCTAAAACACTTTTTAAGGGGGCAGGGGGGAAACCCCAAAGCAGTGCATTTGGAAGCTGCATTGTGATCTATGAAGCCGTGCAATTAAAGTGTCCTTCCAAATCATGCCCGTGTTTAAAGTCTTGTACGACCATCCAGTCTCTTGTGATGGTAGAGACAGAGCTGTTTATTTCCCTGCAATTCCATACGTGACTAGTTTTTTTAAAAAGCTCATACATTTCTAGATTTGTTAGTAAAATGTTGCTAAATTTATTAGTAAATTTGCTTGTAAAAAATTAAATTATGTATAATAAACTGCCCTGTTCCTAATCTCAACAAACTATTTAAAATAACTTGATTACTACTACAGTAAACATAGCACATAGAACCATAGAAAATGCTACAGTGAAAATACATACATATATATGTGTGTGTGTGTGTATATATATATATATACACACACACACGTATATATATATATACACACTAGTTAAATTGGCCACAAACCATGGGACATTTTTGTTTTTCTCTTCACCGCTATGCCGTGTTATTGATCCTTAAGACAAAGCACCACAGGTGGCAGTGGGGAAGAGCTCTGGGATCAGTCCACCCTGCAAGCAGGTGTTTCCAGATCTCATGCACATCACACAGGGTTCTGGATGCCATGGTCCAAGGCACAAAGACCTGCTGTGGAGCAAGTGCCCAAGCAGTAGAAATGCCGACGCTTTGAATCAGCCGCGTGCGCTAAGTGGCTTCTTGATCGTCAATATGAAGGGAGCTTCCGCACAGGCAACAGAGCCCAGGAGTCAGCGTCCAGGCTCTGGGCCTCGCTGGAGCCAACCACTGAGCCTCTCTCTGCCTTCCTCCCCTCGGCTGAGAAATGTAACAAGAGTCCCCAATGCTAAAGCAGTTAAAAATAGCTCATGGCATTTAGTCACTGCTCGGTAAGTTTGGTTACTATCATTATAGCCAGGATTTTCAAAAAAGCCCCTTCCTCAACTGTGTAGAGGGGAATTGTACATTGTAAACCCTACCCTTTTAGGGGTGCAAATATCTAGGGTCAATGTACCACAAAAGCGAGTGAGGGTATACATAGGAGCTCTCAGTCCCACTTCATCTGAAACACCCAGGGAGGTTTAATAACTAGCTACCCACCACCCCAACCCAGACCAACTGGTCTGGAAACCAGCACTAGGAGCTCTCCCACCTCCCATGAGGGTTACAACTGAATAACAAGGTTCTGTACAACCCGGAACCTTGCTTGATGATTTGCTTGGTGTGGCCTGATTCTACTCTCCTGGGTGAGTACACTCCTGGTTTATAAAGAAATCCCGTTTCCCCTATTCTCAGCCATGCAGCAGCTAAGTGTAGTATCTAAGCGCAAATTTCTCTAGACAGAGATTTGGTTCAAGTTCTTCCCAGCTTTAAGGGTCAGTAGAGGTCATCAGTTAGCACCTCGTGGACCTCTGCCTCAATTTAACCATCAACAGCCAACCATCTGTGAGCCAGATGCAATATAACTTTCTAAAGCTCCCTAAAGCTCTCAGTTATAACTATTTTTATACTTAGGAGTTAGTGGTTTCCTAAACCAAAAGCTGTTCTCTCTCAGACATGCAGGAAAGGCCAGCACTGCGTCTGTACGGCATCCTCCCTGAGCCTAGACCACAGTGTCCCTGAGCCCCAGAGCCCAGCAGGCTGGCAGCTTTGCACGAGATTCTGTGGACAGGAATCAGCTCTAGTCCCTGCTTTGCCAATAACTGTGTGAGCTCAGGCAATTAAAAGCTCTGGCCGTTTCCCCACCTGTAATCACAGAGGAGCAGCTCAAGATGTAAGGGCCCCACTACCCCGAACATATACCATCCCCTGAGCCGCAAACACCAGACCACCCATCCCCCTTCACAGTGTGCCGGGCTAGCCCATCGTTCGGAGCAGTCAAGTTTAAACACTTTGGCACAAGAGTCCCAAGCTCACGTGCCTACGGGAACCAAGAGAGCAAACGAAGGCGGCGGGATGCGGGTTCCTGCAGCCTGGAGAGGAAAATCAGGGGTGTGGCGGGAGGGCTCGCTCCCGCCTGGAGGCCCCGGGTCTCTGGAGGAGCTGCACCTTCTGATGAGCCACGCGGCACCTTCTCACCTGCTCAGGTGGCCGTGACAGATGCCATCGAAGCACTGCTGCCCACACTACCTCCCCCTGCAGGCGGGGCAAGCCCCACCGGGCCCCAAGCTGGCCTGTCCTTCCAGGCGGCTTAAGCCTGAAAGCGCGAAGAGCTCCCACCCTGTGCTTGGGAAAGAGGTCGAAGTTCATTTCACTGGAACAAGTCCGAGCACAGCCGCTAGAGAGACCACTACATTTGTTTTCTTAATCAAAAACTACCCAAGTTCATAAGCACAATGACTTCTGGGCACTTTGAAGCCTTTTAGATTTTCTTTCTGTCTCTGGTCTCTTCTTTTTCTATCCCTGATCCTACATTGCTGCCAGAATAAAACTCTTCTGGCCCTGTTGTTAAACACTCTCTCTGAGAATTAAAGGCGGGTTTCCCCGTTGGGAATGGTGGAAGTATTCACCCCACCTCACCCGGCACACGCCCCTCCACCACCACCGTGTACTGGGCACCTGACATCTGACCAGTCATGTTCAACCTTAACACCAGATCCCTGCACACATTCTGGGTCAAAGACCATGTTTATTCCGTCTATTTGATTAGATTCCACAGGTTTGAGGCTTAGTAATGTGTTGTGTATGATGGATCAGAGGTAAAGATCATGCAGAGAAAAAGCCCTTGATGCTCCGTTTTCCTCAATCTAGTTAAGAATTTATCATAATTAATAAAGCACAGGTTTTTAAAAAAAGCTCTCACATTTTGGCTCTCAAATACTTAACAAAAGTATACAGTTCTTCAAATACATACAAATAGCCTTTGGGAGACCTGTACATTAAAACACAGCAAATAAAACTTTTAACAGACTCTGATAATAAGTGTCATTGGTGAACATCTTCACAGATTAGAAAAAGTCACGTTAGTAGCCAGCGAGTCCCAATCTTAAATATTTCCACGGACTGTAACGACACAGGGCACTTGAGAAACAAAAGCAACAAGATTCTCTTCAATCCTGAAACATCTCCTAAAAGATGAGTGTAAAAGAATGGAACATATGCACCTAAAAGTGCCTTCCCACTTTAAAATGATTCATTTCCACTAAAGCTACTACCTGGTTTACAGTAAACGTGTCACATCGTTGCCTATTTTTAAGTGCTCCCGAATCAGCTGATATCAGTGCAGGCTGCAGTAAAATGTTTTTATTGTCCAGCAGAACACAACCATTTCTATACTTATCTTTTCTTTCTCATTACCTAGAAGCAGAAATCAAAGATTCCACATCTTCAGGAAGTCCATTAATTGTTTTTTAATAAATTTATTTATTTATTTTTGGCTGCACTGGGTCTTCGTTGCTGTGTGCGGGCTTTCTCTAGTTGCAGCAAGCGGGGACTATACTTCATTGCAGTACAAGGGCTTCTCATTGCAGTGCCTTCTCTTTGTTGTGGAGCACAGGCTCTAGGCGCGCGGGCTTCAGTAGTTGTGGCACGTGGGCTCAGTAGTTGTGGCTCACGGGCTCTAGAGCACAGGCTCAGTAGTTGTGGCGCACGGGCTTAGTTGCTCCATGGCATGTGGGATCTTCCCAGACCAGGGCTCGAACCCGTGTCCCCTGCATTGGCAGGCGGATTCTTAACCACTGCGCCACCAGGGAAGCCCCCATTAATGTTTAAAATAGTTTGTCATATGTAGTGCAATATTCTGAATCCTCACATCTGGCAAAATTATCAAATTATCCTCATATGTAAAACCCTTCAAATGCTAAAAGCAGCCTACTCTTTTAAAAGAGATAATGCTATGAATAAAAAGCTCTCGTGAGAATTTAAAATATTCTATGTGTGAAATGGAAGCTAAACATCTTCAAACGGTGTGACCTGATTTATTAAAGAAGGCCTGCTACTATAAACCAATCTGACCAGTATGCGCACACAAAAGCCCCACTTAATTAAAGATACACTAAGGAAGTTACACACAACAAATTAACTCATTATGCAACGAACAACCTTCTAGAAGAGCCAGAAAGTAATCTGACGGCAGCCCAACAGCTCACTGTGCTTCACTCTGGCTTTTGTGCACTCATCTGTGATCTATCCCCAGGGAGAGATTCAATTTAAAAGGATGGGAAAAGAATGGAGGATCCTTCTGATAAAAACCACATCCAACATCCCCCTTGCCTCGCGTATGCAAAATCAGGAGCTTTTCAATATGCTTTGGAGAATTTTAATAGGTCTTATAGTCTAAATCAGAACTAAAGAGCAATTCATAAAGAATTTTATTGTTTCTTAAAATACTAAAAAAAAAAACAATTTCTCAGGGCTATATCCTGACCCAAGATAAGCATTATCCCTCCTGCAGCATCTTATAACACATAACACACATGGTTCATCTTATGAAATGTGAGATACTTCTGACACTCGTTATCAGTTCTAATGTTTTAGCTCATCTTTTAGAAATTATGCCCTTCTGGACAAATAAATGTACAGATGTGGGAATGTCGGGCTGTTGAAAGTGAGATTCTGAGCCTGGAAAACACATTAAACTACATCAAGAGACAATGAAAATTTAACATTACCAAGGTTTCCAAAAAACATAGTAAATATTTCAAAACTTTCAACTCGATAATAAATCAATGACTGGTTGAAATCAAACTTTCACAGAAGTGCCTCCTTTGCCCTTTATTCACCCTAATGTGAGCTGAACAATACATTAGTATTATGAGTACTGAGGTAAAAATTTTGGTGGCAGTTGTGATTTGTCATGATTTTAAAACTATCACCATCCAGTACGAGCAAAATGCTTTTAAAAAAATTCAATGTTTAGGGATTAGTAAAATTCAGTTAGGTCAATATTCCTAGAAAATAAAATTTAATTTTTGTTGCCAAGTGGTTGTATTTACCTGACAGAGTCCCTTGTTAGTCTAAGTTCTATAAGAGAAGATGATGATGATTTTTGTCCTGACTATCCCAGGGTGTTTTATTCTACCTGCCATACTCCAGCTACAGAATTCTAAGTTAAAATAGAAAAGGCTCAAGACATCAAATTTCAGTATTTATTTTAGTAGGAAATGCATAGTGAATAAATTATTTCACAACAAAACAGTCTGAGTCATCCATCTATGAAATTATCATCCTTAGAATACATACAGTCGGCCGTCTGTACCTACAGGCTCTGCATCCAAGGATTCAAGCAACTATGCGGGTCAAAAATAGGAAAAAAAAATTTCCAGAAAGTTCCAAAAACCAAAACTTGAATTCACCACGTGTCAGCATATTTGCATAGCATTTACATTGTATTGGTAATCTAGAGATAATTTAAAGTATACAGGGGGATGTGCTTAGGTTATATGCAAATACCATATCATTTTATATGAGACTTGAGCATCCACGAATCTTGGTGTCCGAAGGGGTCTTGGAACCAAGCCCCCATGGATACCAAGGGACAACTGCATAACATTACATAAAAGTCCTACTGCTGAAAAATGAAATTTCAGTAAGACGAATCATATTTCCATCTTTTTTTGAGTTGCCCAAAGAATGTGAGCAAATTTGCAATTTGAGGAAGGAACCAATGAAGCAATCTTCCTTCTATAGACTACAACTGCCTCCCGTTTCATGATTATAGCTTTGCTGTCAATCATACAGGGAGGGGACCCCCAGATCCCCTCCCACATAAAATACACCAAGAAAGTCACTGTGAACACAGCAGCCTGCATCACTCCCACACCTTAGCCGGGAGAGAGATGCTGTTTTGTTCTCAATCCAACTTGTCTTTCTTTTTCTGGCTAAAATAAGAAGGAAATAGGGTTTCAAATGCACATGAAACATTCACTCAGATTCAACCACAGGCTGAGTCATAAAACAAGTCTCAGTAAATTTCAAAGGATTGAAATAATACAGCGTATATTCCCTAGCCACAGAATAAAATTATAAATCAATAATAAAGATATTTGGAAAATCTCCAAATGTTTGGATATTTGAAAGTTAAAGGACATACTTCTAAATAACCCAAGGCTAAAAGAACTCACAGGGAAATTAGAAAGATTTTGAACTGAATGATAATAAAAACTCAACATATCACAACCTGTGGATTGCAGCTAAATCTTGATGGGAAATTTATAGCTCTTTGTGCTTATATTTAAAAAGAAAAAACGGTCTAAAAACAATTATCTAAGTTTCTACCTTAAGAAGCCTGAAAAAAAGACAAGCAAATTGAACCAAAGAAAGTAGAAAGGAAATAATAAAGCTAAATGAGAAATCAATGAAATGGAAAATGGACAAATATAGAATATCAACCAAACCAAAGGCTGGGTTCTTGAAAATTAATAAAAGTGATAAATCCCTAGCTATACTAATCAAAGAGAAATCACAAATATAATAACAGGAATGCAAAAGGGACATCGCTACAAATCATACAGATATTAAAAGGATAATAATAGAATATTATGAGCAACTTTACGCTGAAAAATTTGACAACTTAGATGAAATGACCAATTCCTTGAAAGACACAAATTACCAAAACTTATACCAAAAGACATAGAAAATTTGAATAACCCTGTTTTTAAATATAGATTCATAATTTAAAACTTTCCCACAAAGAAAACTCCAAGCTCAGATGGCTTCATTGTTGAATTATAAACTTTTAAGGAAGAATTAATGTCAATTTTATATAACCTCTTTCGAGAACTACGAGGGAACACTTCTCAACTCATGTTGAAAGGCCAGCATAAAACTGATACCAAAATTAGACAAAGACATTAAAATACATATGTTATCTCCCTCATGAACACAGGCACAAAAATCCTTAACAAAATATTAGCAAAGTAAACCCAGCAATACATAAAAGCAGTCAGGATATAAAGGCATTTTTTCCACAACCACAACTCTTAAGAGCCTCTCCCTCCCCAAAATCCAAACCCTTTTTTTGTTTTCTAAAGGATAAATTAACTATGTCTGGAAATTAATGAGTTTGCAGATTGAAAACTTTTCACCTACATTATATTGTACAATACAGCTACAAATTTGCAGAATGCAGCAGCATTATTTTTTAATAATCCGAAATCAAGAGTAGAGAAATTAAATTTAGAAAACAAAGATGAAGTCAAGGGCGATATTCAAAATGCCTTCCATGAAGTCTCCAGATTGGCTGTGAGGAAGCTAGCAGCCTGGGCAAGAGAGGGCCCCTCTCACTGAGAACATACATGTAAGAAGAGAACCACAACTGTATATATCACCAGGAAGAAATTTCCCCTGTGGATTCTCAAGAAGAATGCTGTGTGAGACACAGTAAACCCATGTCCTCAAAACCATTCTTTAATAAATCCAGCATTGAGTTTCATAGGTATGCTTATTTTATCGTCTCCCAATTAAAAGGAAATGACCTAATGCCAAAAGCAATGGGGTGGGGGGAAGGGCAGGAGCCCATAATCTGACCTGGTTACACAGCTCTATCACTGTCAGTTACTCAACTCTGATACCCAAACTTAGGAATTTTATAGCTACAAGTTTCCATAGGCAGGGTCTCTGTATTGTAAAGATATTTGTATCCCCATGAATGCATACATGATTAAGTCATCATTATAAACATCTGTAAAATATGCTTTGAGCTATTTCTTTAAACTATTTTCTCTGTGCCTATCATTTTTTTCTGATTCAGAAAAAATGTTAAAGTACAAAATTATGATTGATCACCTTCTTTTAAGAACGCTTCCGGGACTTCCCTGGTGGCACAGTGGTTAAGACTCCGTGCACTCCAAATGCAGGGGGCCCAGGTTTGATCCCTGGCCAGGGAACTAGATCCAACATGCATGCCGCAACTAACAGTTCGCATGCCACAACTAAGGAACCGGCGAGCCGCAGCTAAGGAGCCCGCCTGCCGCAACTAAGACCCGGTGCAACCAAATAAATAAACATTTTTTAAAAGAAAAAGAACGCTTCTATACAGGAGGTCTGAGTTTGAGTCTGTATGCAAAGAAAATGTATTCTAGTATGAGATCCTCAGTTCCCCTATAAATTTCACTCAACTCTTATTTGGAGAGCTGTTCTTTTACATGTGTCTTTTACATGAGTGCTTTACACTAACTGCTGACGTTGACAGTTATAACAGTTCCTGCTATAGTGCTGACCAGAGTGAGTGCTAATCAGATGTCACATTACCTGAACTACTGTACCAAGTTTGTTTAGAAACAACACAAAATACCTATACGTCCTATAAATTAATGATCTTCCTAAAACAGCACTTTTTAGGCCATAAAAGAATATAAAACACTTTTTGTTTGCCATTAAAACCACTGAGATTTAAACGAATGCGAAGAATTTGAAGGTCGTGAATAACAACTGAGAACGTTAAGGCTCAAAATTAAATGTTAACTGGAGAGCAAGATCTAAAAACTTCCAACTCCCAACTGCTATGCCAATATTTCTTTAGCATGCCACACCTTTTGCCAAAATCTTTTTTTTTTTTAACTTAAACCACAGGGAAAGTAAATATTGTAATGAATTTG
The DNA here is from genome assembly GCF_965194805.1 of Balaenoptera borealis. NCBI lineage: Eukaryota > Metazoa > Chordata > Mammalia > Artiodactyla > Balaenopteridae > Balaenoptera > Balaenoptera borealis. The sequence continues at coordinate 166,905,893 of NC_138866.1, read as the reverse complement.
CAAATATTTACAAGAGGGGAACAAAGAAGTAAGCCAACTAAATTAAAGGAGACAGACATAAAAGGAAATAAGCCCAAGGTTCAGGGTTCCCCGCTTCTCAGAATTGACAGCGTAAGAATAAAAGGAAGAGAAAGAATTTTGCAAGACGAAATCTTGAAACGAATAGCTTTTTGCAAGATTAATCACAGCTATTAATCCCTCCCTGAAAGACAGACAGCAGGGAAGCGTCCCTGTCTCTAATCTAAAAGACCTCCACAAAAGAGCTATTATAGAGGAAACACCACCACAGGGACGTGCAAGCTTATGAAAACGTTAAACTACGGAAGAGTCACCGGTAACATTAACATGTAGTTCTCACTTTTCTTCCTGTGGAGGAAGGTCTGAGATGTACTGCACAGCCCTCTTCTCCCCTGCCCCCAGCACAAAGGGCTTCCAAGTCTCTTTTGGAGTATCTTGGTTTTATCTTTAAAATGCATATAAAATGTGTATCTTACTCCACAATATCCGTATTTGTCTTAATAAAACAAACCTGCACCCCTGGACAAAGGGATAGACCATCCCTGACACCCCCCGTACCCCCCAGCAGTGAGGGTCAGCACCTGAGAGAGAACCCTTGCCTTTCAGCACCAGGCAGATGTGGGGCTTCACGGAGGAGTCCCTGCATAAAGACCCTGGTCTCCTGCCTCTTGCCCTACTGCCCACCTACTCTTTGGATCTCCCTCTCTCCTGCCCTCTGGAGGAAATGAGGTGACACTGCAACAAAGGAGCCGGCCAGGATCAGACAAAGAAACGTGAGGTTTCTCAAGAAAAACACAGGTGCTGGGCAGTAAATCTCTGTCAACTGCAAACCTAAGAGTCTCACTAGTACAATGAAACATATGCTTCCCTCTTACTTAGACTTTATACCAAAGTTCAAAGGTAACACCATTAATCATGCGTGAAAGCATGGCTAACCAAGTCATCACTTAACCACTCGTTTCCTGACTGCATATGAAAGCTGAACTTTACAGCATCACTGCCAGCAACTACTAGTATTGAAAAATCCCATTACAATCATTCTTCAAAGGGTTCTTTCTCTTGAAGACAAAATTTAAGGAGGAAAAAAAACCCATTTTCTTTACTACTAGTTGTCTAAGATTTTAGTGCAAACATATTTCCATGCTGTCACTAATAAGAAAAAGTATTCAGTTAAAAAAAACACAACTAGTGGCAAGCATGATCAGAGTTTTTATCAGGTATCTATTCTAGTAAGCAGATTCAAACTTAATATGAACCATAGTTCTCAAAATCCCTAATATCAAGCTAACTACAATCCACAAAAAAAGAGTAAATTTGCTTCTGTAAATGTGAAATCAAAGCTCTTTTCCACTTATTCCCCACTGACAAAATGAACTCCATAAATAGCAAAACCATCACTTATTCAGAAAAAAGTGTAAACAGTATGTAAGAAAACCATGTGATTTTAAAAGTCATAAAGAATGATCTGCAAAATAAAATATTTCCTAATCTAATAATTTATGACTTAGAAAGTTACAACTTATTTCTCAGGTTCAAAAAATAATTTCTCTTAAAAACTTTTATCACAATGCAATGCATCAGTGTTATCCAATCCAAAAGAGTAAACACAGGATATTATATCAAATAAGTACCTCACAAAAGCCCTAGGACAACATGCTTCCGTACTTAAAGATCACACAAATTCCCACCATCGAAGAATTGCTCTTTCTGTACATAAGAAATATGTGGGCACTTTCAAAACAAAACAGACACAAAACAAAAATTTTAGATACTGTGTTAAAACAACTGGCTCTCCACTTGGCAGGCAGGGTGATGCAGAGAAGAACTTCGATTGTTACCTTACCAAACACAAAATCAATTTCAGATTAATTCAAGATTAGATTCTAAAAATTTTGTTTCATTATTTTTAAAGTATTAGATTTACAAACATAGAATAGTTTTGCAATTTGGGATGAGTAGGGCTTTCTTAAGCAAGACTCTAGACGTAAAACTCAAAAGGCAGAAAGTTAAAAATACCTGTATAGTATGCAACATTAAAAAATAAAGTTAAACGACAGAGAAAAGACAGAAAATATATTTTCAGTGTGTATCACAAAGTTACTATTATAAAGGGCTCATAAAAAAAAACAACCCAAAGGAAAAATGGATAAATAAATAGGAAATTCTGAGCAAAAGATAAAAATATATAAGAAGACACTGAGGGGATCTCTCCCACCAAAGGGGAAAGGTAGGGGAGAGGGATAAATTAGGAGGTTGGGATTAACATATATACACTACCACAGATAGATAGTATCTATAAAATTATAAAATAGATAATCAACATGGACCTACTGTATAGCACAGGGAACTCTACTCAGTGCTCTGTAATAACCAATATAGGACAAGAATCTGAAAAAGAATAGATATATGTATCTGTATAACTAAGTCACTATGTTGTACACCTGAAACTAACACAACATTGTAAATCAAGTAAACTCCAATATAAAATAAAAAACTTTAAAAAAAGAAAATACTTAGACCTACCAGTACTAAAGTAACGATCATACACCAACTTTTGACTACTAAATTGACCACAAAAATAATAATAATAATAAATAGATAACTTAATATTCACAAGAGGCCAGGAGCATAAATTATCTTTTTTAGTGCAATTTGTCAATATCTAATAAAACATAAGATGTGCACTTCCTTTGCTCCAAGCAACTCATTTATAGTCTATAGAAAAAACTCCCACACAAAGAATAGATTTGTAAAGATGCTCTACCAGTAGTCATTTATAACAGAATATTGGAAAAAATATGAATCATCATTAGAGGAATGGTTACCTAAGTGAGGCTACCTCCATACTATGAGATATCATGGGTTATGTGGTGACGCTCACAAGACTTCTCACTAGATGCGACTTGCAAATCCAGACTCAGTCTGGCATTCAACCCTCATGTAACTAACCACAATCTAAATCCTCTGCCTATCTCACACCCTTCCTCCTCCTCAAATGATCTGTTCCAACTGAAAAGTACTTGCCAGCCCCCAAACTTGGCTTATACTTCAAGAATTCCATCTCCCTGACTTCATCAGCATTGCCTATCAAAATGCAGCCTAACCTTATCAAACAGGCTTCAAAGATTTTGCCTAAGAAAACAAAGTCCAGGGACTGCCCTGGCAGTCCAGTGGTTAAGATGCCGGGCTTCGAATGCAGGGGGTGTGGGTTCGAGCCCCGGTCAGGGAATTAAACCCCACATGCCACACAGCCAAAAAAAAAAAAAAAAGAAAGAAAGGAAGAAAACAAAGTCCATGTATGCAATCATTAGCCAGGAAGATTCTCACGACATCCTTTATAATAGAGAAAATTGAAACAATTAATCCACTTTATTTTTTTATTCATTTCAAAGTAAGTGGCAAATGTCAGTACACTTTGCCTGTAAGCATTTGAACAAGGCAATATATGTAGTATAATCCCAATTTTTTTTGCCCATTCCCAGATTTTTTTTTAACATCTTTATTGGAGTATAATTCCTTTACAATGGTGTGTTAGTTTCCCCTTTATAACAAAGTGAATAAGCTATACGTATGGATATATCCCCATATCCCCTCCCTCTTGCATCTCCCTCCCACCCTCCCTATCCCACCTCTCTAGGTGGTCACAAAACACCTAGCTGATCTCCCCGTGCTATGCGGCTGCTTCCCACTAGCTATCGGTTTTACGTTTGGCAGTGTATATATGTCCATGCCACTCTCTCACTTCCTCCCAGCTTACCCTTCACCCTCCCCGTGTCCTCAGGTCCATTCTCTATGTCTGTGTCTTTATTCCTATCCTGCCCATAGGCTGTTTAGAACCTTTTTTTTTTTTTTACATTTCATATATATGTGTTAGCGTACAGTATTTGTTTTTCTCTTTCTGACTTACTTCACTCTGTATGACAGACTCTAGGTCCATCCACCTCACTACAAATAATTCAATTTCGTTTCTTTTTATGGCTGAGTAATATTCCATTGTATATATGTGCCACATCTTCTTTATCTATTCATCTGTCGATGGACACTTAGGTTGCTTCCATGTCCTAGCGACTGTAAATAGTGCTGCAATGAACACTGTGGTACATGTCTCTTTTTGAATTGTGGTTTTCTCAGGGTATATGCCCAGTAGTGGGATTGCAGGGTCGTATGGTAGTTCTACTTTTACTTTTTTAAGGAACCTCCATACTGTTCTCCATAGTGGCTGGATCAATTTACCTTCCCACCAACAGTGCAAGAGGGTTCCCTTTTCTCCACACCCTCTCTGGCATTTATTGTTTGTAGATTTTTTGATGATGGCCATTCTGCTGGTGTGAGGTGATAGTTTTGATTTGCATTTCTTTAATGATTAGAGATGTTGAGCATTCTTTCATGTGTTTGTTGGCAATCTGTATATCTTCTTTGGAGAAATGTCTATTTTGGTCTTCTGCCCATTTTTGGATTGGGTTGTTTGTTTTTTTGATATTGAGCTGCATGGGTTGCTTGTATGTTTTGGAGATTAATCCTTTGTCAGTTGCTTCATTTGCCAATATTTTCTCCCATTCTGAGGGTTGTCTTTTCATCTTGTTTAAGTTTTCCTTTGCTGTGCAAAAGCTTTTAAGTTTCACTAGGTCCCATTTGTTTATTTTTGTTTTTATTTCCATTTCTCTAGGAGATGGGTCAAAAGGGATCTTGCTGTGATGTATGTCACAGAGTGTTCTGCCTATGTCTTCCTCTAAGAGTTTTATACTGTCTGACCTTACATTTAGGTGTTTAATCCATTTTGAGTTTATTTTTGTGTATGGTGTTTGGGAGTGTTCTAATTTCATTCTTTTACATGTAGCTGTCCAGTTTTCCCAGCACCACTTATTGAAGAGGCTGTCTTTTCTCCACTGGATATTCTTGCCTCCTTTATCAAAGATAAGGTGACCATATGTGCGTGGGTTTATCTCTGGGCTTTCTATCCTGTTCCATTGATCTATATTTCTGTTTTTATGCCAGTACCATACTGTCTTGATTACTGTGGATTTGTAATATATAGTCTGAGGTCAGGGAGCCTGATTCTTCCAGCTCCTGTTTTCTTTCTCAGGATTGCTTTGGCTATTCGGGGTCTTTTGTGTTTCCATACAAATTGTGAAATTTTTTGTTCTAGTTCTGTGAAAAATGCTATTGGCAGTTTGATAGGGATTGCATTGAATCTGTAGATTGCTTTGGGTAGTATAGTCATTTTCACAAAGTTGATTCTTCCAATCCAAGAGCATGGTGTATCTCTCCATCTATTTGTATCATCTTTAATTTCTTTCATCAGTGTCTTATAGTTTTCTGCATACAGGTCTTTTGTCTCCTTAGGTAGGTTTATTCCTAGGTATTTAATTCTTTTTGTTGCAGTGGTAAATGGGAGTGTTTCCTTAATTTCTCTTTCAGATTTTTCATCATTAGTGTATAGGAATGCAAGAGATTTCTGTGTGTTAATTTTGTACCCTGCTACTTTACCAAATTCACTGATGAGCTCTAGTAGTTTTTCTGGTAGCATCTTTAGGATTCTCTATGTATAGTATCATGTCATCTGCAAACAGTGACAGTTTTACTTCTTCCTTTCTGATTTGGGTTCCTTTTATTTCTTTTTCATCTCTGATTGCTGTGGCTAAAACTTCCAAAACTATGTTGAATAATAGTGGTGAGAGTGGGCAACCTTTTCTTGTTCCTGACCATAGTGGAAATGGTTTCAGTTTTTCACCATTGAGGACGATGTTGGCTGTGGGTTTGTCATATATGGCCTTTATTATGTTGAGGAAAGTTCCCTCTATGCCTACTTTCTGGAGGGTTTTTATCATAAATGGGTGTTGAATTTTGTCAAAAGCTTTTTCTGCATCTATTGAGATGATCATATGGTTTTTCTCCTTCAATTTGTTAATATGGTGTATCACATTGATTGACTTGCATATATTGAAGAATCCTTGCATTCCTGGAATAAACCCCACTTGATCATGGTATATGATCCTTCTAATGTGCTGTTGGATTCTGTTTGCTAGTATTTTGTTGAGGATTTTTGCATCTATGTTCATCAGTGATATTGGCCTGTAGTTTTCTTTCTTTGTGACATCTTTGTCTGGTCTTGGTATCAGGGTGATGGTGGCCTCATAGAATGAGTTTGGGAGTGTTCCTCCCTCTGCTATATTTTGGAAGAGTTTGAGAAGGATAGGTGTTAGCTCTTCTCTAAATGTTTGATAGAATTTGCTTGTGAAGCCATCTGGTCCTGGGCTTTTGTTTGTTGGAAGATTTTTAATCACAGTCTCACTTTCGGTGCTTGTGATTGGTCTGTTTATATTTTCTATTTCTTCCTGGTTCAGTCTTGGAAGGTTGTGCTTTTCTAAGAATTTGTCAATTTCTTCCAGGTTGTCCATTTTACTGGCATAGAGTTGCTTGTAGTAATCTCTCATGATCCTTTGTATTTCTGCAGTGTCAGTTGTTACTTCTCCTTTTTCATTTCTAATTCTATTGATTTGAGTCTTCTCCATTTTTTTCTTGATGAGTCTGGCTAATGGTTTATCAATTTTGTTTATCTTCTCAAAGAATCACCTTTTAGTTTTACTGATCTTTGCTACCATTTCCTTCATTTCTTTTTCATTTATTTCTGATCTGATCTTTATGATTTCTTTCCTTCTGCTTTGGGGTTTTTTGTTCTTCTTTCTCTACTTGCTTTAGGTGTAAAGTTAGGTTGTTTATTTGACATGTTTCTTGTTTCTTGAGGTAGGACTCTATTGCTATAAACTTCCCTCTTAGAACCGCTTTTGCTGCATCCCATAGGCTTTGGGCCATCGTGTTTTCATTGTCATTTGTTTCTAGGTATTTTTTGATTTCCTCTTTGATTTCTTCAGTGATCTCTTGGTTATTTAGTAGTGTATTGTTTAGCCTCCACGTGTTTGTATTTTTTTACAGTTTTTTTCCTATAATTGATATCTAGTCTCATAGCGTTGTGGTCGGAAAAGATGCTTGATATGATTTCAATTTTCTTAAATTTACCAAGGCTTGATTTGTGACCCAAGATATGATCTATCCTGGAGAATGTTTCATGAGCACTTGAGCAGAAATTGTATTCTGTTGTTTTTGGATGGAATGTCCTATAAATATCAATTAAGTCCATCTTGTTTAATATATCATTTAAAGTTTGTGTTTCCTTATTTATTTTCATTTTGGATGATCTGTCCATTGGTGAAAGTGTGGTGTTAAAGTCCCCTACTATTGATTGTGTTACTGTCAATTTCTCCTTTTATGGCTGTTAGCATTTGCCTTATGTATTGACCTACTCCTATGTTGGGTGCATAAATATTTACAATTGTTTTATCTTCTTCTTGGATTGATTCCTTGATCATTATGTAGTGTCCTTCTTTGTCTCTTGTAATAGTCTTTATTTTAAAGTCTATTTTGTCTGATATGAGAATTGCTACTCCAGCTTTCTTTTGATTTCCATTTGCATGGAATATCTTTTTCCATCCCCTCACTTTCAGTCTGTATGTGTCCCTAGGTCTGAAGTGGGTCTGTTGTAGACAGTATATATACGGGTCTTGTTTTTGTATCCATTCGGCCAGTCTATGTCTTTTGGTTGGAGCATTTAATCCATTTACATTTAAGGTAATTATCAATATGTATGCTCCTATTACCATTTTCTTAATTGTTTTGGGTTTGTTATTGTTGGTCTTTTCCTTCTCTTGTGTTTCCTGCCCAGAGAAGTTCCTTTAGCATTTGTTGTAAAGCTGATTTGGTGGTGCTGAATTCTCTTAGCCTTTGTTTGTCTGTAAAGGTTTTAATTTCTCCGTTGAATCTAAATGAGATCCTTGCTGGGTAGAGTAATCTTGGTTTTTCCCTTTCATCACTTTAAATATGTCCTGCCACTCCCTTCTGGCTGGCAGAGTTTCTGCTGAAAGATCAGCTGTTAACCTTGTGGGGATTCCCTTGTATGTTATTTGTTGCAGTTTCCTTGCTGCTTTTAATATTTTTTCTTTGTACTTAATTTTTGATAATTTGATTAATATGCGTCTTGGTATGTTTCTCCTTGGATTTATCCTGTATGAGACTCTCTGCGCTTCCTGGACTTGATTGACTATTTCCTTTCCCATATTAGGGAAGTTTTCAACTATAATCTCTTTAAATATTTTCTCAGTCCCTTTTTTTTCCTCTTCCTCTTCTGGGACCCCTATAATTCGAACGTTGTTGTATTTAATGTTGCCCCAGAGATCTCTGAGACTGTCCTCAATTCTTTTCATTCTTTTTTCTTTATTCTGCTCTGAGGTAGTTATTTCCACTATTTTATTTTCCAGGTCACTTATCCGTTCTTCTGCCTCAGTTATTCTGCTATTGATTCCTTCTAGAGAATTTTTAATTTCACTTATTGTGTTGTTCATCATTGTTTGTTTCCTCTTTAGTTCTTCTAGGCCCTTGTTAAACATTTCTTGTATTTTCTCTATTCTATTTCCAAGATTTTGGACCATCTTTACTACCATTACTCTGAATTCTTTTCCAGGTAGACTGCCTATTTCCTCTTCATTTGTTTGGTCTGGTGGGTTTTTATCTTGTTCCTTCATCTGCTGTGTATTTCTCTGTCTTCTCATTTGGCTTAACTTACTGTCTTTGGGGTCTCCTTTTCACAGCCTGCAGGGTCGTAGTTCCCGTTGTTTTTGGTGTCTGCCCCCAGTGGCTAAGATTGGTTCAGTGGCTTGTGTTGGCTTCCTGGTGGAGGGGACTGGTGCCTGTGTTCTGGTGGATGAGGCTGGGTCTTGTCTTTCTGGTGGGCAGGACCATGTCTAGTGGTGTGTTTTGGGGTGTCTGTGACCTTATTATGATTTTAGGCAGCCTCTCTGCTATGGGGGGGGGTTGTGTTCCTGTCTTGCTAGTTGTTTGGCATAGGGTATCCAGCACTGTAGCTTGCTGGTGGTTGAGTGGAGCTGGGTCTTAGCGTTGAGGTGGAGATCTCTGAGAGAGCTTTCGCCATTTGATATTACGTGGAGCCAGGAGGTCTCTCGTGGACCAATGTCCTGACCTTGGCTCTCCCACCTCAGAGGCTCAGGCCTAACGCCTGGCCAGAGCACCTAGACCCTGTCAGCCACACAGCTGAGAAGAAAATGGAGAAGAAAGGAAGGAAGGGTGGGAGGGAGGGAGGGAGGAAGGAAGGAAGGAATAAAATAAAATAAAATGAAATAAAAGTTATTAAAATAGGAAATATATTATTAAAAACAAAAAAATTTTAAAGTAATTAAAAAAAAGAAAGAAAGAAGAGAGCAACCAAACCAAAAAACAAATCTATCAATGATAATCAGCATTAAAAACTATACTTAAAAAAAAAAAATGGCCAGACAGAACCCTAGGACAAATGGTAAAAGCCAAGCTATTAGAACAGCCAAAATCCAGAACAGTGACAACAGCAAACACTGGCAAGAATGCGGAGCAACAGGAATTTTCATTCAGTACTTGGCGTGTCCCGGGGTTTACTGTCTTTTTTAGGAAGTACGCACAGATAGGTAGAGAACTTGGGGCCAGTCATGGCGGGCTACACTAACCACTTGGGCCAGGGAAGGGGTTCTCCCAGGAAGGGACAGAGGTTCCGCAGTGCCCCCTGCTGCCCGCAAGCTGCCCATAGGCAGTGTGCGCGCCCTCTGGGGCGACCTCAGACCGGCATGGTTGCACACTGTTCGGATAGTCAGAGCCTGCACCTGGCTCGTAATCCCAATTTTTTAAACAAAGTATTTTATATACAGTGCGCACTCCATTTGTGTAATAAACACTTTTCCTCGAGTGATAAAATTATAGATTTTTTTCTTCGTGTGTGTTTTTCCCCAAATATTTTGCACAAGCAATTAAAATGTATAATTCTGAAATGGAGAAAGTCCTAAAAAATAAATAATCCAAGAGTTGCTTTCATCTTCTTTTCCTTTCTTCTCTTAAAAAAATACATTTTGCAAAGGAAATGCAACATTAGCAACTGAATATACACATTCATTTTTCTTGACCCATCAATGAAAGGTTTCCCTTTCTTTTGCCTAAAACTGAAAACAGAACAAGAAAAAATAGCCAATGCTGATGATATGATCTAATTATTACAGCAAATTCTTCAACATCATTAAACCCTTGAACAAAAATTCATTGTTAAGTTAGATACTTGGTATTTCATTTACTTATTCTAGCTTTCCCTTGACTACCTGTAGGATGAGAGCTGCATAATGTCGTACATCTCTCCAGGCCCTCACACCACAACTGCACACTTTATTGCAAAAAAACACCTGAGACCAGTGTTTTCAAACTGTAAAATGTATATTTTTTCGCATGAAAACCCTGCCTCACACACACAAACTCAAAAACTCTACTGATAGCAATCCCACTCCTGGGCATATATCTGGAGAAAACTCTAATTCGAAAAAAAATACATGCACCCCAATGTTCATAGCAGCACTATTTACAATAGCCAGGACATGGAAGCAACCTAAATGCCTATCAACAGAGGAATGGAAAAAGAAGATGTGGTATATACACACTATGGAATATTACTCAGCCATTAAAAAGAAGGAAATAGGGCTTCCCTGGTGGCGCAGTGATTGAGAATCTGCCTGCCAATGCAGGGGACATGGGTTCGAGCCCTGGTCTGGGAGGATCCCACATGCCGCGGAGCCACACGGAGCCACTGGGCCCGTGAGCCACAACTAGAGAAAGCCCTCGCACAGAAACGAAGACCCAACACAGCCATAAATTAATTAATTAATTAATTTTTTTAAAAAAAGAGGAAGGAAATAATGCCATTTGCAGCAACATGTATGGACCTAGAAATTATCATACTCAGTGAAGTAAGTCAGACAGAGAAAGACAAACACTATATGATATCACTTATATGTGGCACCTAAGCTATGACACAAAAGAACTTATCTACAAAACAGAAATAGACTCACAGACATAGAAAACAAACTTATGGTTACCAAAGGGAAAAGGGGGTGGGAGAGTGATAAATTAGGAGTTTGGGATTAGTAGATACAAACTACTATATATAAAATAGATAAACAACAGATAAATAACTGAATCACTTTGCTGTACACCAGAAACTAACACAATATTGTAAATCAACTATACTTCAGGGTTTTTTTTAATTTTTTAATTTAAAAAAACTATTGAACAGTCTTACTATACGTGCACTCAAATATTTTCAACTCTCTTTTTTTTTTTTTTAATAAATTTATTTATTTTTGGCTGCACTGGGTCTTTGTTGTGGTGCACGGGCTTCTTCATTGTGGTGGCTTCTCTTGTTGCAGAGCACAGGCTCTAGGTGCGCGGGCTTCAGCAGTTGTGGCGCACAGGCTTAGTTGCTCCGTGGCATGTGGGATCTTCCCAGACCAGGGATCGAACCCGTGTCCCCTGCATTGGCAGGCGGATTCTTAACCACTGCGCCACCAGGGAAGTCCCTCTCTTTTTTAATGCTATTTTTATCCACTAATGAAACACATTCCATTTACTCTGAAACACTGTTCTGCCACTGTCGTATTATGAAATTATACAAACATACAGAAAGTTGAAAGAATTAGACTGTGAACTCCCATATACCCACTGCTTAGATTCTACAAGTAATGGTTTGCATGTCTGCTTTATCACAAATCTATCCATCTATCCATCCGTCTATCCATCCATTTTCCATCTTGCTTTGTGATGCATTTCAAAGTAAGTTGCAGACATCAGTACCCTTTCCCCAATCACTTCATGCATATCACTAATTAGAGATCAATATTTGAAACGCTTTTTTATCCAGGCATGTTTTCTTCCTTCAGCAAGACGCAATAAGAATTAAAATTTTACACAGAAAGAAAAGGCCTTTGGCCGCATAACAGAGCCCCGTCTCCTGGGAGGCTCCCCTGGCCTCCCCTGCAACCACACAGAGCCGCCAGCAGACAGTCAGTCCTCTGGACCTACCCAACACCTGGCAGATCAAAGAAGCTGGACGGACCACACGTTGCTCGTGGCTCACTTAAATCATTCCATGATACGTGCATTTCTGATACTGTAATTATCTGTACATTTATATTCTCAAATATTTTACTGCCTTCTAAAATGGAGAAACCCTTCTCCGTAGCATTTAATAAGTATAAAGCATTGTTTTAATTCAAATATGTGGGGTAAGGCCTAAAATTGAGGCTCCATGTCATGTGCTGCCTTGACATCTGGAAAAGCAGGAGGGTCTCCAGTGGCCTAGCTCAAGTCCCCTCCCCACCCTGATCCCATGGAAAAGGCCCCCGCCCACCCACCCTCCACGCGGGGACCAGGCCCAGTTCCTGATCGTCCCTGAGGCGCCGCCTCTAGTTCCCCACCAGCGCACGAAATTATTCAAACGAGCCAGTTACATCCTCCTGGGGGAACCAGAGGTCACCACTCCCCCCTCGATCCTACAAAGCCTTCCTCCTGTGGCCCCTGCTTGTTCACTCTGTTCCCAAGTGGACCCTCCCCCCGATCGGCATGAGGGGTTCTCCTCCCCTGGGCTGTGGGTATATGTAAGCTACAGTTTATGTAATGGCCTGCCGACCAGGGCATCTGTCCAGTGTCAGGTGTCATGGGTTTGGTCATCCCCGTATCCCTAGGGCAGGAATCCCTCCCTCCCCAGTGGAAGGAAGAGGAGACAATCAAACCAAAGATTTGTTTCTAATTAGTGCATACAGGATGACCAAAGAAAGAAAAACGTAAGACCATTATAATTGCAACAAAATAGCAAAATTTTAACACTTAGGAAACAGAAAATTAAGAGGGGCTAATGCTTAGTGAATATTGAATTTTGGCCTTTACAAAAACAAAACAAAACAAAATACTGCTGGCATCTGAAACTCAACACAGCCAAGTGCCGCTCCCTGAAACCCCTCCACAGCTGCTCCTCCCTGGATCTCCCCAGTCAGTGGCAGCCAGCCCCCTTCCCCCCTCCCCCCTCCCCCCCACCCCCCCCACCCCCCCCCACCCCGGGGTCCACACCACCAGCTGTGAGGCGGCTACCTGAGGCCGGGGCCTGTGTTTCCTCTTTACCATCAGAGCCCCAACACCTAGAGTGGGGCTTAGCAAAGAGTACGTGCGTTATAAATGTTTGTGAAAGAAATGAACGAATAGAAAAATGGTTTCCTTGGAAAGATTTAAGTCCACCTTTCATGCACCCCATGCATTTATAATTCGTGTTTGGTTAAACTCAATTTAGAGTTGATCTTCTCATTAACAGCCTGTGTTATAAAAGAAATGGGGTAGAAATAGATTGCTTAAATAATTACTTCTGCACTATTGTCTATGTTCATTAAAAAGTGACAGATACAGAGAGGAAAGTTTAAGAACGATGTTGAAATGTTGGAAATAGGTTACTTTAGACATTCGAGAACGTTGGCTGCAACCAGCCTCATGTCTCCATCCCCTCTTACAGCTGAGACTCTCCACAATCTCCGCTGAGAACAGCAGGATCCAGATCCAGTCCCAGGAACACGAATGGACAGAGGGAGAAGCAGGGGTGCATGGTGCTTATCTGGTCCCAAGAACTAGTTCTGCGTTGTGTATTTAGGTGGTTGAGCTAATAGTTGTGAGGTCAAAGGTATCTCACTCATACAATTTGCCTTTCACTTTTTAACAGAAGCCAAAGTTTATTCTGTGATTATGTGGTCAGGCAAGGAGGATTTCCTATTTCTGCAGTCACAACAGTCAAAAGCAGAAAGCCCTTCTAGGCACTTGGCTACATTTGCCTTCAAGGACAGGTGAAGTCAGGCCCTTAACCTTGGCACCCCAGGGACAGAAAAGATGTCTGCCACAAATATCACTGAGTGGCACTTACCCTGAGGACAGAGAGGTGAAAGTCAGGTCCCCTTCCTCAACAAGCTTATATCTGGAGAGGCAAAACTACAGCAGGGCAGCCTGATGCACATCTAAGAAAACAGGAACACAGGCACGCAGGGTGCCACGTCCAGAAGCCTGGGACAGACGCCATCTAGGCAACTGGGGCACAGGACGCACCTGGGCTAAGAGCCAGGAAGGAGGAAGGCTAGTCCAGGTGTGGGTGTCTTGTTCAAGAAGCAGAGACTCTGAACTTTTCCTAAAGGCTATGGGTCTTACAATATGCAATGTCCTCAACTATTTTCTTTTTAATTCTTTTTTTTTTTAATGCCAGTTTTAACCCACTAAGAAACAAACTCCCCTCCCTCCTCCCACACTGGACTAACTATCCTACATGATATACGCATCTATAATTTTAAGGCAAATACCTTTATTAGACAGCTAGACAAGTACCGCTGGCCCTAGAAAAGCTGGTACTAGATACATCTGTCATACAAGTAGAATCCCACTTTTTTTTTAAATTAATGTGTAGTTGATTTACAATTTCATGTTAGTTTCAGGTGTACAGCACAGCAATTCAGTTATATATATACACACATATATATATACTTTTACAGATTCTTTTCCCTTATAGGTTATTACAAAATATTGATAGAATCTCACTTTTAATCAGCCCCATGGAACATCAAAACTACTGTGTATTCAAACCTCATTAAAATGGAGGGAAGCCTATTGACACTTCATACAAAGTATTGCTAATTTTACTTGTAAATAAGTGTTTAAAGAACACACTATTACAGAACATAAAACCAGAAAAGTACAAATGGGGTCTTCAGTGAAAGGCTATAATTGATACATCTGAATGAAATACCCACCAAAGGAAGTAAGGAAAGATGATGGCCAGGAGAAGGTAACTCACCCTCCCCACTTAAACAGAATTACTACGCATTGAAATGTAAGTTCTTATTAATATACAGTTGATAACTAACTATAGTGGAACAGAAAGAGGACATTTATGGAAAAACTGGAGAAAACCAAACAGAATCTGGAGTTCGGTTAAGTGACACAAGGCAAAGCAGTGGAAGCAGCAGGGGCACAGACAACAACTAGGGTTCCCCTCCCACAGGCTCACAAGAGGCAAAGGGGAGGGAGAAGGATGTCAGAGGGCTTTGGCTAAAGAGAGAAAACACAAAGACGGCAGCTGGCGAGAGCCAGGCCCCCCACCTACCCCCAGAGGAGGAGCGAAGGAAATAAGAAACCAGTGCAAGAGGGAATGGAGGCGGGGCCCCTTCCCAGATGACTACCAGCGCTGGGAGTCAGACGCATGTCCTTGGAGAAAGCTCCAAGCTGAGCGGCAGGAGATGACTCCAAGAGCTCCCCTAGATGCCGAGATAGTAGTTGATTCAAGCAGACACAGATGCTCTGAATGCAAAATGTTAGAAATATATATGTATCAGTGGATCTGGTCTCCCCGTAAACAAATGTGCCATTAGGATTCGGCCTCTTTTATGACCCAAGTATCTCAAAGTCACCGGCCTTTCGAATCGGTGGCAGTGGCACTAGATAACTTCCTCTGTCAATAACCTTTGCAGTTACAACAAAACGGAGGTTTATGCTCAGTTCCTGGCAGGACTGTTAAAAGCGTGTTCAGAGCTGACTGCTCTTTTGGCTCCCGCCCCATCTCACACGCCCCCTCCTCCCACCCGCCATCTCCCGGGTCTCCTCCATGTTCACGGCAATCTGTTCCGAAGCTTCGAAATGTCTCCCCCACCAGCCTCTTTTATATTTTATGAACAACAAATTCTGTCCCCTCCCCCTCTCCTCCTGGGGACTCAAAGATGAATCTTGATTGTGAACCAAGAAAAATTAATGGGCATGTATCTTTTTTTCTAGATCCAGACCTCACAGAAAAATAAAATCAATTAATTCAACGGTGATTTTAAACGTTTAAAATGTGAAACTTGACTTTATAAGTCTGTTTATGCAGAAACATCACTATATCAATAATCCGCTGGGCACACAACACTGGAGAGGTCTCAAATCGCTGACTCTTAAGTTCAACTTTTAACGGAACACGCCTAAATATAAATGCATAGAACTTAGCTACACAGAACTTTTCACCCAAAAATGAGTACTACGGCTTAATGGGACTGCTCTCTTTGCAGAGGGACAGACCAATTGGCCAATGTCTACTCAACACCGTATCTCCAAACACAATAAAATGCCAAACTTAGAAACAGGTTGTTTCCTATGGAAAAGTCCATTGCTATGTTTTCACGAGTCAAATATTTATTTTTATTTTAAAAGAAAATCTTTGATGGACCAAAAAAACAGCTAATTCCATTTGTGTCATTTTCCTTGGACACCAAAAATTCTAACAGCTTTGAATGAACATGCCTCCAAATCTCTGCAGAAGTGACAGCCCCCTGTGCACAGAAGCGCAGCCATCTGCAAGGGACCAGAAACCAAACGGCATATTCAACAGGCAGCACAGAAACTCTGCCCGTGCCGGTCAGTGCAATGTGGTCCTCACTACCCTGGGGTGCAAGGTAACCGGACAATAGTAGCCCTTATCATGCATGAATCAGCACACTGTATGTTTCACTGAGAAATCGCTCACCACTTCACAATGAAGCACGAACAGGAAAGAGAAGCTAACAATGGTGATAAAACGCTTGCTTCAGTGCAAAAAATAATGACTGGTTTTTGTTTGTAAACTCACAAGACACTTCTTAAGATTTCAAAATCATTAGAAATATAAAAGTTTACAAAATCATTAAAACAGATAACAGTAAGGCAAACTCCTACAAGCAGGTTCAGTGACAAAACCTAGTAGGCAAATATAACATTTCCTTCTCTTCCCCCAGCACAAGAATTGCCTTTTTAGTTTTCAGGATGTTTTTACTTCTGTTGTCTCAACCTCCCCATAACAACCTTGAGAGGATGAAAGGGCACGTGACATCCCCAGAACCAGGAGATTAACTGGATCCCCTGCCACCCCAGGTCTATCGACGCCCGGTTCCTGGTCTGGTTGCCCTGAATGGCGTCACCCCATCGGTGGTCTCCATCTCACATCTTACAGCCCAAGCTCCTCACTTCTTTTCGGTTTTCCTGGCCTTAAAATGTCCTGGCAGGTTAGGAGCAAAACTGTGTCATCAGATCAGAGGTCATTAATTCGCCCTCAGAACACAGAGAAGCTCACAGGTGATGCACTGAGCCCACCCCCTACCCCGCCCGCAGCCCAACACCCACTCCCCTCGCTGCCTGTGCAGGGCAGGCTCCTCAAGCCAGGGAGTGAAACTGGCAAGAAGAGGGTCAGTCCTTACTTCCGTACTGCTTGCTGCTCTTTAAGAATATGTGTTATGTTTAAAAACCAATTTTCGAAAGAAGAGAGGAAACCATGCAGGCTGGCCTCCGTGTGTCCAGAGTGAAAAAGCTACAGCCAGCAACAGGGATGGGCACGTTGCAACCCCAGGAACTGTGGCCCTCGCACTCCTTCCACAGGCTCTTTGCTGGAAGCAAAGGCTTTGGAGCCACGGGGTCTCGGGTTCCACTTCTCACTACAGCCATGCCGAAGTTCCCGCTTGTATGATGTAAAGGTAACACCTAGTTCAGGGGGTTACCAATTCAACGCGGGAAGGCCTAGGAGAGTGCCCTGGCCTTAGCAGACATTCAATTAAATTGTATCGTCATCTTCTCATTATTCTCCACTATATCTTTCTCCCAACCAGGAAACCTCTGGGAACGTCTGGGTTCCAGGGCACATGCATAGAAAGGACCAGAGGCCAGACAGAACCCCACCCAGGCCACGGTGCTTGTCTGCTCCTGCCTTCTAGAGTGAGCAGTTTCCTAAGGAACCAGAGCCACACGTCTGGTCAGCAACTTCAGTACTCCCGTCAACATGGCTCAGAGCCAATGACCCAACAGAGCTTTGTCAACTCGCAGAGGAGGAGGTGGCACAGCCTCAGACCTGCTTCTCAGATCTGATGGACAGACAGCTGAATGTAGGGTAAATGGACCCTGATAAGACCCCAACTTAATCAGCACACACAGAGGGCCTCCCCTCACACTTGCCTTTCAAAATGGATTGGAACCGACTCTAAATTTCAGATCCTGAAATCTCCTGCCCGTTGATGCAGCGCGCTGAGCCAAAGGGAAGCGGCCACGTTCTCCCCTACCTAAAACCCACGTCCTCTGAACACGCCGACACCCTCACCAGCCCTGATGGATTTTTACAGGCAGCACTGACTGGGAAGGACTGTCTGAAGAGGAAGTGACTTATTCCAGGTAACGTGAAGACTGATACTGCATTTCAGCGGTCAGAAGTCAATGCCACGGTTTGAGGGAAGAGGAAAACAGACCTGGCCTGAGGGCTGGCAAGCCACAGGACTGCCCGGGATGGCTCTGCATCCCCCCACGATGGGGGGAGGGGGGGAGGGCAATGCAGGCCCTCCCACTGCGGCCCTTCCCTGCCTTACAGAGCAGCGCAGGGCACCTGGCACTCAGGGCCGCCTGCAAGACTACTCCGAGTAGAAGCATGTCTCTGCTAGTCGAAGAGATCCCCAGACACTCTGAGCCTGTGCAAGCAGCAACAAACAGCCAGGCCTGGGCGAGCCTGGTGACAGACAGAGCACAGCAATCCCAGGGACCCAGACTGTCACCGCAAGCCCCACTCCTGCATCTCATTCGCTCTAAGGACCACCCCCATGGTATCACTCAGAAATGATAATAAATAGCACAACAGTTTAATTTTACAGTTAAAGGCAACAAGCCAGGTGGCTCTGTTTCTCCTAACATTACTCACCTTGGGGGAAGATTTGTATTATCTGTGTAAATCTTAACATATTTACCGCGAGAAGTTCCAGTTTTAAAAAGAAGTTCACCGTTAAGAGGAATTCAGTAGCAAGGACATTACATTTACCATCTCAAAAGTAAAAAAGTTTTTTAAGTTAATCCAATATTTGGCTGTTTATCTTCACCTTCCAGGATTGAAAGACTAAAAGGTTTCTTTTCACCCCTAAGGGGAGAGACTGGCACCTTGACCACAGCCTGCCTTACAGCTCTTTTTTTTTTTTTTCACTAGAAAAATTGCAAGGGTTTTATTTTTATTTTTTTTTAACATCTTTATTGGAGTATAATTGCTTTACAATGGTGTGTTAGTTTCTGCTGTATAACAAAGTGAATCAGCTAAACATATACATTGTGTCCCCATATCTCTTCCCTCTTGCATCTCCCTCCCACCCCCACTCCCTATCCCACCCCCCCTCCCTATCCCACCCCTCTAGGTGGTCACAAAGCACCGAGCTGATCTCCCTGTGCTATGCAGCTGCTTCCCACTAGCTATCTGTTTTACATTTGGTAGTGTATATATGTCCATGCCACTCTCTCACTTCTTCCCAGCTTACCCTTCCCCATCCCCGTATCCTCAAGTCCATTCTCTAGTAGGTCTGCATCTTTATTCCCATCTTGCCCCTAGGTTCTTCATGACCATTTTTTTGTTTTGTTTTTAGATTCCATATATATGTGTGAGCATACGGTATCTGTTTTTCTCTTTCTGACTCACTTCACTCTGTATCTTTACCTCAGGTTTTTGCAAGTGCTATTGCCCAGCCACCAACTAAGTCGGCATAAACAGGCGTCTGTTTACCAGCATATCACTGGGATCTCCTGTTTAAACCTCCAAATTACCTGGCTTTGATAACCGCTCTTTATGACAAACAACAAAGAACTGTAGTCTTTACAAGACAATGACTAGAGCAGGGCCAGGACTGGGGTGAGACAAGGGGGACTTACTTGCCTATGAGACAAAATTTAAGCAGGGGCCAGAATCTCATAAACACTTCAATGCAAGTTTTGAAAAAAAATCAAAATTAATGCCAAAAATCCATGATGAATAAAATGCCAAAATTTTAAATAAAAACAGGATCGTGAGGAGAGTTTAGAAACTTCCCTCCAAATGTTCATCATAATTGCAGGCCACACTGCTCCCTCCAGGGATCAGAAGCGGGTCAGCGGCTTCAGGAAATTAGCACACAGGCAGGAGCTCAGGCCTCAGGTTAGAGACCCAGCCGCTTGGGGCATTTGCTGCTTCAGGTCAACCCTCTGTCGAGGGCAACCTGCCCCCCCCCCCCGAAGTCCTTCACTTCCAGGTGGGAGGAGAGTCAGCTGGAGGAAGCAGAGGTGAGAAGGACCTTTGCATCCTCCCAGGCACCTTCTCTGTCCTGAAAATCGACAGTGGTAACCAAGACACCAAACTCACCATGGTGCAAATAAGAAAATGAGAGTTAAAGGCGTAAATTCCAGAAATGAATACACACACTCTGGGCCCACTGACTGTGAGTGGAAAGGCTGGGACCAGAACCCAGGCGTCCCAGGCCCACCCAGGGCTTCAATCCAAGGAGACTCGGCAATCGACACGCCTTCTTTCTCTACATCTTTAAAATTGTTAATATGTATTGATAATTGCATGATACTTATTAACTCTTAAATTTTTCTATGCAAAAAGCTCTCTTCATTTGTCCTCTCAGGATTATTACTCTTCAAGAATCAAAATGAGAGCAGTAACAAAAATAATACTCTCTAATACAATAGAACTTCTAACAGAAATATTTGCCCTGTTCCAGAAGGAACAGCCTTGGAAATGCATACGTGCAACTTTTAAAAATTTAACTTTTTTCACACATCTCTAATGTTTTAACCTACTGGTACTCATGTTTAATGACCACTCCATATGACTCTTTTAGTTCAAAAACTAGAGAACTGATGCTTTGCAACTTTTAAAAAAGCAGATTACAGTTTTGTAATATGCCAGCAAAATATCCAATAGTTTGCAAATGTCGGGTATTTATCACTAACAGCCACAAGTGCTCTCTCTGTCCCAGTATGACCATCAGGTGACCAATACATTTTTCTTCAATTGCCAAAGTTTCTCCCTTTTGTTTCCCATTATAGAAACAACTATAATGGGAAACAACAACTATTTACCATTATAGAAATAACTACAAATGCATTATTAAGTTTTATTTTTTTAAAATCACTTCGGAATTAGCAGATATTCCCATTTTACAAAGATCTGCAAGTTGCAACACAAAAGTCTCCTGAAGCTGCTTTTCATAGCGCAGGCTGAGTGATCATGTGTGGGCCATAATTCCTCTGAGAAGCTCTCATACATGTTACCTTTAGCATACAGCATCTCAGGGGAACAGGTAACAGAACCTTGAATTCTCAGACTAGGGAGAAATCCCAGGCTCCCCCTCCACCTCAATGCCAGCAGCCCCCCTACAAAGTGTGCTTTGCAGTAAGTGGTCACATCACCTCACAGGCCAGAGACCTGACTGCCCCCATCCCAGCCAGGAGCTCCAGTCAGACATTCCTGGGTTCCAATCCTGACTCTCACCCACAGGCTCTGAGAGATGGTGCAAACTACTTAACCTCACCACACTTCAATTTCATCTTCTATCAAAATGGGGATAATCTCGGGCTTCCCTGGTGGCGCAGTGGTTAAGAATCCGCCTGCCAATGCAGGGGACAGGGGTTCGAGCCCTGGTCCGGGAAGATCCTGCACGCTGCAGAGCAACTAAGCCCGTGCACCACAACTACTGAGCCTGCACTCTGAAGCCCACGAGCCACAACTACTGAGCCCACGTGCCTAGAGCCTGTGCTCCGCAACAAGAGAAGCCACCGCAATGAGAAGCCCGCGCACCGCAACAAAGAGTAGCCCGCGCTCGCCGCAACCAGAGAAAGCCCGCGCAGTAACGAAGACCCAATGCAGCCAAAAAATAAATAAATAAATAAATTTTTTTTAATGGGGATAATATCGCCTACATCATAGAATCAGTGTGAGGACTTAATCAAATAACGTATACAAAACCCCTAGACTGTGATATAGCCCGGCAATAAACACCAGTGTCTGTCCCGGAACACTGGGATCCCACAGGCCACGTGGCCAAAAAATTAAATTAAAAAAAAAAAAATCTGTTCTTAAATACTGTTGTCAGAATACTGAAAACGTAATTTATTTTTAAACCATGGAAGTCAAATGTCTCATCCTTAAACAACATAAAAGCAAACACTAGGAGCTATGCCTTTACACAGTGCTAACCTTCTCCGCCACTCGACCAAAAGTGAATATTATCAGGTCACAAGTCCACTGATATTTGCTGAGCTTCAGGCAGCATCCTGGAGACCCGGCCCAATGCCCTCAAACTGCGTCCCAGACAGATGGTCTCAGCTCTTCCCTGCCCTCTTCCCCGAACCCAAAGCAGTCATTTCATCGTATGTTCACCCTACTGGGCTCCCTCCTCAAAAGAGTTCATTTAATCAAAGGGCCCATGACTAACAGTGACTGAAAAGCCGCTCCTGAAAGATGCCGAGAAGCGTTCACAATAGTTACAGGAGCCGCTCTTACAGGCTCTGCCGGCTCTGCAGCAGACCCTGGGACTGCGTGGCTGGCTACCCACCCACTCCAACACCCTGTGCCCTTGCCGGTTCCCCGACGTGGACGGAAGAGCTCAACCCCGTGCTCCCTGCTCTCTGACCCAGGAGACCTAACACCAGCCACCCCAGCGCAGGACGGAGTGCAGGCACGGGGTCGGGGCAGCACCTGGACCATCCTCTGTCCTGTCTTCACAGCACGGAACACCGAGAAAATGTGGGCGCAGGAGCCGACACCGGCCAGCCCACCGGGGGCTGCCACCCGATCTCGGCCACCAGGAGCCCTCCATGCTACATCCGCTCCAGGCGCCTCCGCAAAGCCCCACGCGACGAACGGGGCCACGCGCTCCGATCCCGTCGGGGATGGTTCACCTGCATCCAACTCTTCCACCTCCAAGCAGCAGCCTCTCCTTCTCCTCCCACCTTCCGTTCCCTCCGCTTACCCCTTCACAGACATTTACGGAGCCGCTCCTCTGTCCCAGGCGCTTCATGAAAGGATGTCACCTTCAGAGCAGCCGTCAGCGTCTAACAGAAACGGTGCCTCGATGCACAGCTGGTTACGGAACGCGGGCCGACTCAGCACAGCGCTGGGTGCAGCCCTTCCACTTGGACTGACCTTACTCTTCTTCCCTTAGGTTTTCTCGTTATTTACTCCTCAGAGTCTAGTCCTAGTCTCGTACCTCCCCCGTGTACCTTTGCTTTCAATTTACTTTATCTCTTTCCACATTTATAAATTGAACAGTCACGTGTCTTCATGGTAGACCTTGATAGCTTTTATCCCAAAAACATCAGTCGTCTGGCAGATAGTTGGCTGGATGCTAATGAACACCACTCTCATTTAACATTACTCTGGAAGTGCCAGCCAGGCAACTAAACAGAGGAGTCAGTATTTGCTATGAATACAGAAAAGGAGGCAAAATTGTCATGATTTGCATATGATAAAATTATATACCTGAAAAATCCGAAAGAATAACTTGAATTATTATAAAAAACAATTCACAAATGTTATGAAAATTAAACACAATAATTGCTTCCCTATGTATAAACTATAGCCACTTTAAAAATATAATGAGAAAAAGTTGACAATAGCAATCAAAAGCGTTCACTACCTAGGAAACAATATAATGTATTGGACTTACACGTATTTAGAACTCTAAAAAGTGATCAAAAAAAGACTTAAGTAAAAGGGAAATTATATATATTCTTGAAATTCTGGGGGGTTAGATTTAACTATTGATAAAGATGTCAATTCCCTTCATGAAGGAACTGATACTTACAATGCATTCTCAATTACCATATTAACAGATTTCTATTTGTTTTGTTTCTGTGGAATGGGTCAGCTTTGGCAAAATGAGACTAAAGTTATAATCTTGAAAAACAAACACGGAAAATTCAGAAAAATTATGAAAACAAAATGTAATGTGGAGGTACCTTATCAGGACTAAAAACAGTTTGGGACTGAGGAGAGAAAAGGAGAAAAAAATAAACAGAATAGATACAGAATACAGAAAGAGAGTCAAACATATCTTAATTTATGGAAGATAAAAGCAAAAGCAAAAAGGAGTGATTATGAAAAGAAAAATGGCTCAGCAATTCCACTTCTAGAAAGCAACAGGCATACTTTTAGTATTACCAAACCATCACACACACACACACACACACACACACACACACACACACACAAGCATACATGCACACACACACCCCTACCTAAAAGCCTAGAAAACTGGAAAGCTGTGCAGAAGCCACAATTAACGTGTTTACATTTGGAGGTGAGGAGCTGGGGCAGGAGCCTTTATTTCTTGTTTGTACTGATTAAGTTGTCTAAATGTTCATACACTATGTCCATTTGGATTATTCTTGGAAGTGAGGTAAGAAACATTTTTCTTTTCTTAGTTATACTCTTTTGTACTGTAAATTCGGGGTGGGAGGCACACAGAGAAGTACAGGCATTGCCATCAGACAAAACCGGGTTCAAAGCCCTCACTTCCAGGCGCTGTTCACATGAGCTTGGGGAAGTTGCTTACACAACTTCATCTGCAAGATGAGGATGAATTCCTCAATGAGCTGCTCTAAGTATTAAACGCATAAAAATACTCAGCCTAGTACCTGGCACATAATTACCCACCGAAAGGAAACAGTTGCTGTGCTGATGAGGACTAGGGTTAAGACAGCAAGAGCCCCTCAACTCCGCGGAGTAAGTTACTGAGTGCTTGTGAGACAGGGAGGTCGAGTTGGCTACGCATCTGAGACACGCAGTTCTCCTAACTCATTAATCTAATGCTTTTCCCAGTAAACTAAAAGGCAGTCATATTTCCTTAGAGAATAACAATTTATTTTTGTGGGAGATTTTTCTGTGGGACAAGAAAAACCCAGCTTCTAAGGTGCCCGTAAACTAGAAACACTAGTGGAGACAAGCTTAACCAGGAGAGAACAACCCATCTGCTAATCACAGAAGAAGTATATGATAAAGGCCATCTCCTTCCTATCCCCCGTTCAAACCTCAACGGGACAACGTGAAAATAAGGTATTCACGTCGGCTTGTGCAGACAGCATTCCCGACCTGGCAGCTCCACTAACATAAAGCAGCACTTTATATTATTTATGGATAAACTTTTAAGAAGTCATTTAAATGCCCCTGAAACCATAGCAAAAGCTAAGAAAGTCTTGAAAAATATATATATATGGTATTTATACTTTAAAGTATTTATACTGAAGCTAAGTCAGAGCTGATTGATATGAAGACCACTTCACAGTGTTTTATGGGGTCAAGTGTTATCACTGACCTCAAATACTTCTGTCTCTCAATTCAGTGGAATCTCTTTACAAAATAGCCAAACAAAATGCAAGAGGCAGATCTGACTTACAACAGACACCTGTCCTTAATTGGCAGTGGGATACTATCACCTGTCCACAACTGAACCTGAAAAGACTGGTATTCGGGAAAGGACAGTGCTCTGATGTGTGGCCGTGCACCCCATGTGCACGGCCAGGGGCTGTCTGAGGACACGAAGCCAAAAGGTTTCGTTCCAAGGAAGCCTATCGTCACTAAACCGAATACTAACAGAGACTGGTCTCAAAGTCAGAGTGGAAACGCTTTCTTCTTCTACCACTACCAATTTCTCCAGATGTCACATCACGAGTGGTCAGAATGGAAGAAAAGAAACAGAGCAGCAGGTAAACCCCTCCTGACACACCTGGCAGCTTCGGCCTTGCTGGCCCGGACCCCAGGGGTCAGTGCTCAGAACCCGACCCGGCTGGACGTGTGCACAAACGAAGCCTCTACTCTTCGCCCGCACCCAGCTGAGGAGCAGAACCGGATGACACGCTATCCCTGACCCAAGGACGTTTGGACTGACAAATGGAAAAACTAACCAAGACTGCAGGGCACCCTTGGGGAAGCTGGCAGCCAAGCTCCAGGCAAACCTCGAAGAACAGGTGTATTGGTGCCAACCGTGAACCACGGGGTGCCACATCTGCCTGACACACCAACTGACTTTACCTTACCTCTAATTCCCCCCCCACGTAAGGCCAGATCACTGCAAGTGAAGCTGTGAATGCAGTCATTTAAAATGCCAAAGGCACAAATATTCCTGAGACCTTACCACGTGGCGTGGAAGGTAACACAGAAAGTAACTCGCGCTCTGGTTAAATAATGCAATTGTAGAGTTTATGGCTGCCTATCAAAATACCAATCGGGATAAAAGTAAATATTTAGCTACTTACAATAGTTGTAATAGGATACCAGTCAGAGAATTCATAATTTTTAGCAGAGGATTGGAAGCAAAGTTTTCGACCAAGATGGAAAGCGTGAAAGGAAATGTTTTGATTCTCATTAATTTAGTAATAAGTTTTCTTCTCCTTCCCCTCCCTTCAATCTTAACCCACCTGAATGAAGTATACACACCAGTGATTCCACACCACAAAATGCAAGCTCCACTGAACACGGTTAAAGCATTTGTTTAAAGCATGTGGGCATTTTAGTTTCCAATCTACGAAATCCTCGACTGATCTGGGCTGAATTACTTGGTGGAAGTCTTCACCGAAAACAAGATTATTTAACCCTCCCTCCTCCAAGCCGCCACTTGCTTTCCAGGGCTAGTGTCTGAGCCCGGTTCCCGAGACTTCAGAAAACTCCTAGAGAAGAGGGAACATCCTTTGGGCAGCCCGTCCCCACGGGGCATGGCAGAGAGTGCTGTGAACTCTGAACTTTCAAATGCCTGGCTAACAAAATCCAAGAGGACGTTTGCTTCAAATCCTCTTCTATCTCTAGACTGGCCAATCCAGCCCGTGGAGAAGCAGAGAATCATAGACAGGAGAGCGCGCTGTGGGCAAGGGAGGCACAAAATTGACCTCAAAGTGCATGGCTGAAGTACAGGGAGAAAAAACTAACTCAAAGCCAAAAAGGGGCAGATACATCTCATCTAACATATGTTAGAAAATAGGCGTGCTTGTCAGGCTTACAGCATGTTAACAAAACAGATCGGCCCTGCTTATAATGAAGCCACTTCAAAAGTGGCTTCCCCTGAATAACATAAGGTAAAGTGGTTTTTAGGAAATTGTGGGGAAAACAAAAAATAGTTGTCATAGGTCAGACAGCATATAGATTTTTTTTTAATGTTGCTGAATCACTGACTTATTGAGAAATATACAAGCATCTGTTCACAGCACCAATAAAAACTCTTCCAAGTCACAGTGGCTATTTCTATAACCCCTGCTTTAGGTGACAACTTGTATCTCATCCCTTACCTCTCAAAATAAGCAAGTTCCTCGAAAACAAGGACAATATTTTATATTTACCTATTTTCTATGCATCCATATGGCTATACATGACATCTTCAAATACTTTATTAGCAATAAGGAATATTTTGTTCCAATGAATCTGTCCTTTTCATAGCATACGTACACTTGTTAAGAAAGTCACTGATTCCAAAATCAGGCAGACTTTCTTTTTCCATCTTCAACTAACATCTATAAATTCTAGACTTCTCTGAACAAATTATAAAGGCTAACCTGAAACCCTGCCAACTTTCAAAACTTATTTCAGACTGCATCAGATGACAGACAATCCCCTGAGCTAAACTACACACATAGGGACATCTCATCACAAATAATTTTCGTAGAAATAACCTTCCCCCTTTTAACAAATGGCCTTTATGAGTAGCTAATAACAGGAAGAGACACCTCAACCAACAACACAGACGTCAGTAGTGGTGAGACTATGGGCTGACTGCACAGATGCAGGACCACATGCCAGAAATCCCCCAAGTTTATGACCAAATTGACGATTTCGATCAAGGTGCTAGTGTCATTTTCCAAGGGCCTTAGAACAAGTGGAGTGAGCCAAAGACAAACGTTTTCATGGGCAAAGGAGGGACTGACAGCTCCACCAAGAACTGTTGGGTGTAGCACGAGTCCAGGTGCAAGGACACACCCTCCATAAGGAGCCCTCCCTTCAGGGAGGCTCAACTGGCCACTCATGAGGTCTTAGTCAGGGTCTGTCTGGGCTCCATGCTACTGTGATGACCTGCATCTTAGGTACTAACAACCTGCATCTTAGGTACTAACAACCTGCATCTTAGGTACTAACAACCTGCATCTTAGGTACTAACAACAACCTAAGCAAGCTTCCACGGTCAGCATCTGCAGCCACTTCTTAGCAGTTTTCTAATCAAATGCCTCCTAAGAATAGTCTCTCCTCGAGGATGTGGATGATCAAAGAATGGTCGTCAAAGTGAGAACTGAGGTGAGGGATGGGAAAAAGAAAACATCCCTCCCTAACCATGTACAACACGCTTTTTTCCAGCTTTCCCTTTCCACGCTGATCAACTAATCACAGAACAGAGAAAATGATGACAGATCAACAGGATCAAATAGTCACTAATCTCAAGATTCAAGACAGGCTGTGTTTACCTGCCTCAAAGGGAACAGTGAGAATTGTGCTCACTGGCCCCTCTTGCTCTAGGGCTGGGGGTGGCGAGCTTCCCCGTGATGGAGGAAAGGACCAAGGTCACTGTCGGGGGGCTCACAGGGGAGCAGCTGACTCACAACAAGATGTCAAGTAAAACCAGCAGAGAGACGGGAGTCCTATCTGGATTGACAGCCCTGGGCAGGTAAGCAGTACTCTTTCCCCGCCTTCTTCCCCTCCCCCTCCTTCACCTTTTTACAGACGATTTCTGTCCTTTTGAACCAATAAACTGTTTACAGTGCAAAGCTCCTAGTTTCTAGAGGACTGCCAGGTTGAAGATAGATGAGTACATTTCTAACCCATCCTCCTCTTGAAATTTTATTCTTCTACTTGCTTTTCTGCATAAATCTTAGTTTCAGGTTTTAGACTCAAGTCACAAAAAGGTACTGCCTGTTCTCCCAAAAGGAAGCTTTTAAACAAGATAAACGATATGATTTCTTGAATATTTGTGAAAGAAAATTTCCCTTTGACTCCTTTGTAGTGCACCATGTTAGGGGTTTTTGTTTTGTTTTGTTTTGTTTTCCTTCTGATCCAAAGCCATTTTGGAAGTCTACGATGCCATTTTGAATCCTTTTCTTTACTTTTGAGCCTTCATTTACATTAAAAAACTTTATCACTTCAAAAATATGTATTTCCAGAATGTTTGCATGATAGATTCAAATATAGAGATCGTGACTGAACTTCCTAACTGAACAACAGTCTAAACTAAAAAAAAAAAAGAAAAAAATTAAAGTTTGCATCCTCATACCACAGTATCTGGTTAAGGAAATTCACAGAAGCTGTGAGCTCAGGGACCTCCCCATTATCTCCTATCTTCTTATCCACTCACTGAGACTCTGGAACAATCTGTTTTCTTAAACAATATATCCTAAAAACCACTGCGAATTCCCCTGGACAAACTAAGACCATACCCAAGGTTCTGATCCCCACTTACCCTCGTAAGGGACACGTTTTTTCTGACAACTGCTGTAAAATACCCAACATGCAATGCCTCATTTTGCCCTTACACCTGGAGGGCTTCGCTGCTGGTGCTTCACAAAGATGTTCTAAAATTCTCTCTTTTAAGGCAAAGCCACCTTTTTACACATGAAGTTTTTAGGCATGAAATCTAATTTCCTAAACTGACTCCTTACTGTCAACTCAGTACGAGCCCACCTTGCTCTTTACTCCTAAATCGCATCTGTCCCCCCCCCCCCCCACTCTGTTAGCACTCAGTGTTTCTCTGTCATCCAGAAGCTGCCTAGACCATGCTGGACACATTACCATCATCTACATGGGCCACTTTAACAAAACCTCACACAACCCAGGTCTTAGTCTTAGCATTGATGCAGGAGGAGCCAGGCTCGGAAATGTCAGCTGAATAAAGGAAAAGAGTTTTAAAATCCCACCAACTGTTTTGGAATACCCACCAATTACCATGCACTGTGCTAGATGTTATTTCATACATTCTTATGAACCTCCAGCAAATCTCTCAAGGAAATTGGCATTCTCCTCATTTTACAGATGAGGAAACCCAAGTTCAGAGAGTTTAAGTAATTTTTCCAAGTACTGAAGCTGCGAAGTGACAGAACATCATTCCTAAGTCTCCCCACCACACTGCACTACATCTCACGCTCAACTGCAGGAGAGTAGTTTTGAAACAAAGGACATTAGAGAAGCCAAGTGAATTTCAATCAGGGTCACTGTTGAACCTGCAATTTCCTTTTTCCTCTGTCATGCCATGCTCTCTGCAGAACTATACCTAATGATGAATCATTTTGTCATTGGGGCAGCTAAGCATATGGACCTTCAACTTACAGTGTAAAATATGTACATGTGTTTTAATTTAAGCCCTGAGCTTGGATTAATTTCACTGTTACTCATTCACAGAAGAAAAAAATCCCTAAGAACAGCTCCCACCCAAAATGCAAGACCTGGAGAGTTCTAGCCCCGCCCCCTGAAAGGCACACCTTGGACTCTGGTGACAAAGAGGGCTTAACAACACTGGAAATTCCCCATTGTATAATAGGTGTGACAAAAACAGCAAAATTGAGTCATGACAGACTCAATTCTGTGTCAGACAGAATAGGTTATGTAAACAAAGGATACATTAAGGATGCTTTTGGATATACACTCACTGCTGCCCAAGAAGAGCAGAAAGGGAAAAAGAAAAGCTATGGAATCAGAGGCACTGAAGATAAGTGAGAACTGAAATAAACAAAGAGAAAATACTTTATTACTGCTTCCATTAATCAAGACTCAATACTGAGACCAGAAACAGGAAACCAAAGAAATATACTACTGCACAGAAAAGAACAGCAAGAGTTTGGCAGTGGATTTTAGTCACACTGTCAAGTCTCTAAACTTAGGACCTAAATGGCCCTATCACCTCCAAAGAAAAGCTAAGTATAAATGTAACCAATAAATATTAAGTGTCTACAATTAATAAACTTAATAGTAGATACAATGTACTCTTGAGAGGTGTTTCACAAGCAGCCCTGCTTAAGGAAAACATCACATCATTGGTTAGGATCATCCAGGTTATTTCCACAAGAGACTGTCATCTATTCAGCACCTCAGCAAAAAGGGAAAATAAACTTCTAGAACTTTCTGCCTCAAACGTTTCATTTAATGATGATACACTTAGCGATCAAACATTCCAAGTTAAAGCAAGTGAAAAAAGGGTAAAGAAAAAGTATCAGTCTAAAAATAGAATTGAGAGAGTTGATTTAAGCCAGCCAATATCACTCCTCACCCAAAACCAAGGCAAAATTCTTTTGAGCAAACAACATGTTAAAGCACACGGATTTCAGTCCGCATAATAAGGCTGAGGTTAAAAACTAATATTAGAGAGGAACTGAATGAAAGGTCACCCCCAGTGGCAACTCCCAAGTCACTTAGTTCACATATGAAATAAAAAAGTCTTAAGGTGTAATGTTTTAATATAGTGAGAAGCTCTGCGTACACCACTGAGCTTTCTGCTTAGAACATTTATGAATTTTAAAAATCCTTCATTTTCCTTGGAGATTTCTTTATTCATTTTCAGAAACAGAACTTTACCCATCAAAATCTTTCACATTGCCATGAGGTATTCAGGTTTCAACAAGTTCACTGTAATTCCAGGCTCCAGCAAACTATATATTATATAAGTAAACATAATGCAGGAGGCAGCCTCCAAACTGCCCCCCGCCCCCACCCCGTGATCTTCACCTCCTAGTTGTCAGGCCCCTGTGTGATCGCTTCCCCGTGATCTACTTTTAATGAAGAGAATATAGCAGAAGTGAGGGCCTGTCACTTCCAAATTAGGTTATAAAAAGCAGGTGGCTCCTGTATTAGGTGCTCACTCGCTATGGTGAGGAACTGAGGCCTCCTGCCGACAGCCACGTGAGTGAACCTCAGCAGGTTCCCCAACCCCACTCTCGCCTTCAGATGACCGCAGCCCCATAAGAGATGAGCCAAAAACCCAGCCTAGCCACACCATAAGTCCTGCCCCCCAGAAACGATGAGTTAATAAGCATCCAGGGTTTTAAGCCTTTACGTTTGGGGATAATTTTTATACTGCAATGGATAAATTATATAAATAAGATAATTAATATACTTTTTTTACATAGAGCTCATCATAGAAGAGATAACACTATTTGGGCATAAGATTCAACCAATCTTTTTTTTTTAAAGGCACAAATGTATTCAAGTATCTGGCCTTAGTGAAAAAAGAATCCTAATTTGGATTTATAATTTTTCAAACATTAAAAAAAAGTTACATACATATCTTAGTATCTAGGGTAGTTTAAAACTAAACAATTAGGATTTATTATTCTTTAACTCTAAGAAAATGATCAGTGAAGCATTTTAGAAATATAGCCAAATTATAAAATTCCTAGGAGATTTACAGAGGCAAATAATGGCACTTTTCTCCTACTAAGTTGCATAAAATGATTCAAGCATTCCTCCCTCAATGACACTTAAATGAGTAGATTTCCCTGGAGAATCAATGCTAAGCAAAGATACATGCCTTCCTTCTGTAATATCTTTGTAGTATTTTAAGCTCTTCTCCCTAGAAAAAGGGCTATTACTTTTTTTTAATAGTGCAATATGTAATACCTTTTATTTTTTTTATGTATGATACATATTTTTTTTAAATTTACTTTCTATTTAAGAACATGATGTCTTAAAGGAACAAAGTGCTACCACCAAAGGAATTATGGATGCCATGATAAAGGAACTAGGGAGGAAGAGGTCTCAAGGATGGGGCTTGAAAAAGTGCTTCCACATGTGTAGGTAGCTTTGTATACACTGCACGAGAACCCATGAGATGTATCCACATAACATATACATGCATATGTGCACACACCCACAAAACAGACCTCAATTTCACTTAACAGGTTTTTTTTTTTTTTTTTTTTGGCTGTGTTGGGTCTTCGTTGCTGCGTGCGGGCTTTCTCTAGTTGCGGTGAGCAGGGGCTACTCTTCTTTGCAGTGCACGGGCTTCTCTTGTTGTGGAGCACGGGCTCTATGAGCGCGGGCTTCAGTAGTTGTGGCATGTGGGCTCAGTAGTTGTGGCGCACGGGCTTAGTTGCTCCACGGCATGTGGGATCTTCCTGGACCAGGGCTCGAACCCGTGTCCCCTGCACTGGCAGGCAGATTCTTAACCACTGCGCCACCAGGGAAGTCCCAACAGGGCTCTTTTGATGCCTTCGTTTACACTCATACTTTTAATGACATTGAAACAAGTTTACCTTGAAAAAAGAAAATCATAAAAACAGAAATTTCTGTTTCTGCCTCTAACCCTGAAAGTCATCCAGTTCAGCCCAATAACAGATTAGGTCCCAAAACGCAAGAACACTTAGCAACCTATCTGACTAAACATTTTACTCTTGTAAAGTTTCTTTCCATCTATATGATACAAGACGAAAGCTCTTATGTTCCACAAAGCAGCTTTGATATATTAGAGATTGAGGTAGGGAAAAGTGATTTTGTTGCTGATGAAGAAACTGCAGCTATTGGCGCTGGGACTGGCAGGGCTCCGCACTCCCAGAGAACACGGGCTCTCACACCTAGCACGCAGCACACTTGCAGAGCACTCCATCTGTCCTGTGCAAACGCAACATACACCTAGGGTATATTATATTTTTAAGAAGAAACACTGTACGCCAGAACATCAATATTATCAGACTGGTTCAAACCAACACTCCATACCCTGAGCATTTTCTCTCCAATATGAGAACTAGGGACAGACCCCGCCACGAGAACTCACATTTCTTCCTCTGTCTTAGTAGTTCTCCAAGGGGAGGTACCACTCCCTGGCAGCATGTTGGAAATTCTGTTGTCACATGGCTGGGGCACTGCTGGCATTTAGTGGCAGAGGTCAGGGAAGCTAGACAGCCTGCAATGTGGGGACAGTCTCCCAGAGGGAAGAAATCATCTTCAGGTTCTGACGGTCCCACTAGACACTCAGATAAGTAACAAATTGGTTATAAATTTCTGATCCTTGAGCTTAAATCTGTCTTACACAGTATTTTGCCCAGTTTCAATGGCACTCAATATTGTAGGAATGCAGTGACCACGCAAATTGAGCGAAGATGGCCTGGAAAAGTTCAACTTCGACACACTGGTTTTCTAATACCTCTATTTAACATCTCTATCCACAAAAGGAATAATATAACACTCTGAGGGCAAAGACTCAAACCTAAACAAGATGTCCAAACCTATACTTTCTTTTTTTTTTTTTAATTTATTTTATCGAAGTATAGTTGATTTATAATGTTGTGTTAGTTTCTGGTGTACAGCGAAGTGATTCAGATATAGATATAGATATAGATAGATATATAGATATAGATATAGATAGATATATAGATATAGATATAAATAGATATATAGATATAGATATAGATATAGATAGATAGATAGATATAGATATAGATATATATATAGATATAGATATAGATAGATATATATAGATATAGATATATAAATATAGATATAGATATAGATATAGATAGATATAGATAGATATATAGATATAGATATAGATACAGATATATAGATATAGATATATAGATATAGATATAGAGATATAGAGATAGAGATAGAGATATATAGATAGAGATAGAGATATAGATATAGAGATAGAGATAGAGATAGATATATAGATTTATATAAAATAGTTTGCATCTGCTAATCCCCAACTCCCAGTCCAGCCCTCCCGCCGGCCCCTGGAAACCACAAGTTCTCTACGTCTGTGAGTCTCAGAAACCTATACTTTCAAACTAAAACCATCCACAGACATTACACATCCCAGGGAACAGCTGGCACAACCAGCGCCTTAGAAAGAGAAACAAAGCCACGCTGGGTAGACCACGCAGAGGTCTCAGCTGGACACCCGTTATTCAGATCTGGTCCTTCCTCCAGCCTCTCTGCTGTGCACATGGGCAGCGAGAGCTCTGACTTCTCAGATGAGGACAGTGCTGGTACACTAATGATATCAGTGACAGAGCTAACATCTCTGTGGTGATTATGAGCCGGGAAGCATTCTCACCACTTTCCACCCATGAACTCATGTAACCCCCGTTCAGTCCTAAAAGCAGTACTATTATGACCGCCCTCCCTCACTCCCGTTTTACAGATCAGGAAACTGAAGCACAGCAATGCGAGGTCATTGCCTCAGTCTACACAGGTCTCAGTGACAGCTAAATTTCAAAACCAGGCAGCCCACCGACAGCCTGAATTCAACAGATAATCTGAAGAATCAAACTATATTTGGTGAAATGACTTTTTTAGTGTTATAAACAGTAGTTCATGTTAACGGTGTGTTTATCAACAAATCGCCGCTTACCCAGTCAATCAAGACATTGGACTTGCACTCCAATAAGCATGTGTACTAATCAATACTGAATTACTTATGTTTCATTCGTCATATTTTATCAGACTTGTTTGTAAGGATCTATGTAGCCCCTTAGCAGGGAAAATCACCCAAAGCTGAAACAAGCAGGTCAGAAGTAGGTATCTGTCAAGGGAAACACCTCAAGGTACAAGAGCAGATTAAAATGCTCTGATTCCACACAGACATCTGTTCTGCCATAAGCGACCATCTGCTTCATATCCCAGACTGCAAAACACTTCAATAGGAAGTGTCAAATCTGATTCCTAATCAGGAAACAATTATCTACATTTGCTACCAGCCCCAAAGCTGATCCGAAACTCCTGGGGCAAAAGTTAATGGAAAAACCGTAGTACAGGTACATATTCTAATGAGATGAGATATTGGCCAAGATTCCTACCAGCTGTAATATTTTAAGTAATTCATTGACCAAAAAATATACAACTGAAGAGGTAAGATGAGAAATGTTGAGAAATTTTCAGAGGGAAAAAAAAAAAAAGCAGTTTGGGAAACAAAGACCTTCAAGTGAAAGGTCCAGTGGGCCTTCAGCTGCTGGGCCAGGAACTTGGGTGAGCAGGGGGTCCCCAACCCAAAGGCACAAAGACAGACACAACCACACCCACGGTTAGAAGGCACTTTTAAGAGAGAGGATGACTTTCAGGGGTTCCGAAAAGCAAGCACTAGAGCCAGTTAGGATGTGAGGAAAGGCTTTTATCGGGGAGACCCACAGAACATTGAGTTGGACCCCAAAGACTCAACAGGTCCTCATCGGGCCCCCTGTGGAAGGAGGCCCCCAGGCTGCAGGGCACCACAGACAGGGCGCTCGTGGGACGCTGGGCAACGTCATGCAGGAAGACGGTGCAGGAAAGCTGATGGGGCAAACCGAAGATGGGGTGACAGTCCGCACTTGTTTCCACGGGCAACACAGAGCCTCTGGGGCTCACTCAGCACCTCTTACAGGCCAGATCCTGGGGGGACGGCACAAACTAGGAAAACCAAGTGCTTGTTATTACAGAGCTTGGATTCTAAGGGGACAAAACGGAATCAAAGATGTAAGATGATTTCATTTGGGAAGAAGGGTCCTGAAAAATGAAACAGGACAAGGAGATAGAAGGGCGGGTGGAGCCCAGAGGCTGGTCAATGCCACACCTTGCTCCTCTGGGCACAGGGAAGCAAGGAACAAACGCAGCTCTGGGAGCCTGAGTGACAGACAGGCCCTCGAGAAGTGCTCCTGCCCACCTGAGCGTCCCGAGAAAGTCAACCGGTTCCGTGTCTTTTTAATTCAACCTCAATGAACTGAGCTAATGAGAGGTGACCAGTAATGGCTTCTTGTTACTACAAGAAGAAGCGTCTTGAAGAGTGGCCTCCAGTTCTCTTTGGGGTTTTGGTTGACAAACACGTCCACTCCTGCTACTGTTGCAATCCAAACACTGCTGGACACAAGTGCAGCGGGGGACACCCTCCCTTGGTAAAGTTCCAGGAAGCAGAGGACAACAGCAGACTTTTTCGTTATTATTTCTGAATAAATTTAGCAAAATTTTTAAAATGATATAATTCAGTAGATAAAGGTGAAATGAAGCCTTACTTTCATAAATGTTGGTATGCTGGCGGGACTACAAAATAACAGCCTTTCTAAAAAGCAACATGGCAATATAGACAGTTTGTTTCCTTTAACCCAATAATTCTTCTTTTGGAATCTAAAGACAATATTGGATACTTAGAGAAGTATTTACATATAAACAAGCTCGGTGCAGGGTTATTTATAAAAACAGTTTAAATATCTAGGAAGAAAAGTTATGTAAATAGTATATCCATACAAAGAAATATGTAAGCCATTAAGAATGTTTAAAATAATATTAATAGACGAAAACATTAATGTGTTTTTAAAGTAGTAAATAATCATCTTAGTGTGACCTCCAAATTCATAAGAATATGAGAGAAAAAAAAGATGAAAATACAAAACGTTAAGTGATGAGATTCCAATCTGTCTGTAAGAAGCATGAATTTGTTTTTTTAAAAGCACACGCAAATGTTTTCTTCTTTGAAACTCTTTCCCAACCTCGTCTCCTTATGTTGCCAGCTCCATTACTCCACTGGACTTCAGTGCTCGAAGGACCTTCCAAGGTCCAAGTTTACCACATACAGACCTGAAACTGTCTCTCTGAGAGCATCACCACCGAGGGAAAAGGGAAAGGAGCCCTGACTTGGCCCTCGTGCACCTTTATTCTCAAACAGCTTGGTCCCTGGCTCCCAGCCCTGGCCGCAGCCAGGCACACATGCCACCACCTGTGAGCACAGTTGGGGTGTGGCTCCAGCCGGGCACCGAGACAGAGCTCTGATGGGTGTGACTCCCTTAGTTCTAAACAGGTAAATACCCAGTTCTCGGCGCTGAGCTCGAGCTCGCCGTCAACCTCAGTGCTCAGCCCTCACTGCTCACCAACCTGACAACACGCATGTTCACCACCTCCCTTTCCCAGCCTTCCATCAATCAATTCAATAAACTCCCTCGACGTCTGCCTCCTGCCAAAGCTGAATGAATTCCATCATCCCACCCGATCTCGATCTCAATTTGACGTCGCCGTCAACAAACCCTGACTCCCCATAGAAACAAGCTGGCCCACTTTGCGCTCCGAGGTAGGCGCTGCAGCCGTCCGACAGGTGTGGGGCTCGGCTGAATCTCAGGACCGACCGCGTGCTCTGCCAGTGACCCTGCACACCGCAGCCGCGGCCGCAGCTCTCGGACCACCACCCTGAGCCACTCTGTCACCACTTACTAACCCACCTCTACAGCCAAGTTCTCACTTAAAAGACAGCTTTCAACTGGTTTAATTGAAAGCCCCTGAACACAAAATTCGGCATCACCGAAGGACGCAGCCAGCCCTGCATTCATTCTGACCCCCTCCCACCGTACTCACGTTTATGCCTCCATCCGGAAGGAGCCAGTCTTTAAACTGGTGAACGAGAGCTGGCCCACCTCTTGTCCACCCTCCGAAATGTCATCAACTACTCTTCAGCTAGACTGTGCCTGGACCATGGACGCCCTCCTGTAAATGTGTGGGCTCTGCATTTGTGTGTTCCGCTACCATTTCAGTGACAGCCCCTCGAAGACCAGCACGTGACTAACGTCTACCGTGTACCCGTCAATGCTTCACACGGCACTGCGAATCCTATGAGTGCTTTAAAAGAATCTATCCGAGGACTTCTCACAAGCATTGAGGTATGAAAATGAAGAGGCCATCAGCGCCCTTCCCATATCCTCTGATATTCTCTGGGTGACCTCTAAGCCTCACTCTTCTAATCTATAAAAATTAGGCAGGGGCTGTCACAACAGTCTCTACCTCCCTCATATATTGCAGCTGTTTGCATATATTCCAGCAATTAACAATAGTTCAACTTACTCCCAAAAGCCCACCCCAACTGCACTGTAGGTGCGTATTAGTTCCTCCGTTTATTTGACATCTGTCAAGCACATACACACCGGGGCGGAGGATGAACAGGACCTATGCTCTCACGGAGTCCACGGTCTGATAAGAACACAAGTGGTTAAGAATGCGTATAACAACGTGTTACAGTATAACGCCACTGGAAATGCGATGGGATCGCTAAAGAACAACAGGGCTGGGTGAGCGAGGGTGAGAAAGAGGCAGAGTAAGTGTGTGTCTAAGGAGGAGGCGGGAGGGGACATTTGGGAAGGATGGGTTCGGTCAAAAAATACTGCTTAACCAAACGCTGATGGAGATTAACTGAGGAAAACAGAAACAACAGAATTAATTGCTCTCTTCTCCATTAAAATACTTCAGCTCTAAAAGGATTATACAAATGAAGAGACCTCAGTGTTTCTCAGTTCTCCCATTTGAAAAATAGAACAATACTTTTAGCACTTTACATACCATGAGAAAGCAACCAAAATGCTCCAAATAACTCAAAGGTCTTTAAAAAAAAATAGGTTATACATCAGCACCGTCATTAACCCTGACAGACTGATTACTGAGACTTTTAAAGAGTTACATGAGACAAAAGTCTTTAGGGTCAATTTTTTCTCTGTATAAAACCGTATCCAGTGTTCTTCAGTTACACTTCTATGCACTTCGCACACGACACCCCACAACCATTCCACACTCCTGAGAATGACAACTCCCTGCAACGTGCCTTCTAATTAACATGGGGGACACTAGCCTCAGCAGCACGATTGCTGCCAGTTATTTTCAGAGAGCGCTAGCTCTGCTCCAGCACATCCTCTTCCTAGACTGACAACATCCATTTGTGTCTGAAATTGGGTGTGAGGCCTAAGTGCCTCTTTACGTAACCCCCCAGCTGCTGAGTCTCTGTGGCTCTTTTCTAAGTGGCATTAATTCAGAATGAGGAAGGGCGGGGGCGGGGGGGGGGGTTCCCTGCTCTGATCCGCCCTTACTACCAAAGCCAGCTTTATCTTATTAAAATACAGCCCCAATCACTTAGTTCCCCGGCTCAAAAACTTTCAATGGCTCCCAATTACTTCCTAAATTATCAGCTGATGGTCCGACATCCAAGACCCTCTATTACATGACGCCATTTTTCCGTCTTGTCTGCCACCTTACAGCTACATTATTCCGCCAAATATTCCCTGCACCTCAGACATGAGCCATCCTGTCACCTCTGTGGCTTGCCATGCTGTCCCAGCCAACATGCCCGCATACCTGCTCTTCTATTAAGATCCATTCAATGCCATCTCCCCTCCAACATCTTTCCTGGTTATTCAACCAGTGATCATCTCTCATGCCTTTGAGCTGCAAAAGCACTTTCTCCCTCTGATTGAAACTATCCCTTTTGGCCTGGTACTCCTGAACTAAGCTTATACCTCTAGCCCTGAGCTAGCCTATAAACTCCCTGAAGACAGAGCTTTGACATCTGACTCATCCCATCACCTCTGCTAAGCACCCTGCACAGAATGGCTTACCTGGACTTGATAAAGCATCCTTCACCCAACTTTTCATTACAGAGGCCCTGAGTGTCAGGAGGAACAGCTTGTAGGTAAAAGAGAGGCACAGACGTTTTTGAGCAGGTGCATCACAGGATTGGAGCTCACTCTCAGAGGAGCAGGGTGGCCTACCAGAGTGGAAAGCACTAGACTGGGAGTCCAAACTCGCCTGCCACTTACCAGGTATGTAACTGCGGACAGATGACTCACCCTCTGGACCACAGGAACCTAACCCAGAATGTCTGTTTTGAGAGTAAATTAGAGGGGACGAATAAACTGCATGTCAAGTTCCAGTTTCAATGTCCTAGTGGTGGCGCCTGCAGTGACTGAGGTTACGTGGGGACGCCCGACAGAGAGCATACGACCTGTTCTCAGGATCCACCAGACTGGAAAGCTGGGGTAGCAAGGAGAGGCCATGGATTTGCCGTGACCTTCAAGGTCTAACATCACTGGATTTGGGGAGTTTTTGTGATATTCCTCTGGGAACTCAAAACCCTAAAAGTCTATGAGGTTGTTCTGGACTGAAGTGTTCCTCTGGGAGATGAAAAGGAGGGAAAGGAGGGAGGGAGGAAGACCTGATATTAAAAATCTGTCACTGTAAAACATGTGAGCATTCACGATTTTCCTCAAGAAACTACACATAAGTAAATTCATAATGGTTTTTAAAAGTTTGTACTCCTTTCATTAAAACGTTCCAGGATAAACAACAAGGTCCTACTGTATCGCACAGGGAACACTATTCAATATCCTGTGATAAACCATAATGGAAAAGAATATGAAAAATAACGTATATATATGTGTAACTGAGTCACTTTGCTGTACAGCAATAATTAACACAACATTGTAATTCAACTGTACTTCAATAAAAAATAAATTTAAAAAAAACACGTCCTGGCCTCTGAAAGCAAATGTGGAAACAGCACAGCAGTGCCGAAGCCATTCACCAGGGCAGGTACCCCAAAGGCAGGCACAGCACAGCTCTGCCCATCCCAGCTATTGCACTTAGTATCACTCAGCCTCCTGGGCTCATTTTCTGGGGACAACAGCAATAATCGCACCCACCAGACGGGATCGCTGTGAGACTGACAGGATCCCCCGTGTGTATCACTGTGCCTGGCACATGGGCGTGCGCCATGGACATTTGCTGCTCCCATCACCACCACTATCAAGATGGTTGCCGTGCAACTGGCAGGGTACATCTGTCCTCATGTTGTTAGCGCAAAACAATCTGCTAAAGCAAAAACTAATTACACAGAACTGAGAAAGAAAAATAACGTCAGCCAGTCCCACCCATGTAAGTCTTACAAACACTTGCTGCCTTTTTTTTGTTGGTGGTGTCTGGTTCTAATGCCAGCCAAGGAACAGTTTTCACTGCCTCTTTCAATTCTGTGGTGTATCTCATGAAGCAATAGGTGTTTAGGCAAAGACACACACATGCCCAGGCTGGTATATTTAAAAGAACCGATCTGATAGAAATGAATGCCCTGTCCTTTCAGGCAGAAACAAAGCAGTTTTTCCACGGGGTGAGCTCAGACCTTGTTTAATGGAGCTTCACAGAAATAGAGCAAATTAAAATGACACTATTTCCTAACAGCTCACAGGATAAGCCAACAAAGGTGGGTCACGCCTATAAACAAGTTCAGGTCAGCCCTTGACAGTGGTAAGAAGTGGAACCAAATACCAAGGAAGTTTTTCAATCTGGAAGGCGTGACTGCCTTTATTACTCCCGACTAGCAAAGCACAAGGGCGCGCCTCTAAGGGTTTCTGCTTTTTCCAACAACTCTGTAATGCCTTGATCCGGTCTATAGCAGAAATATACCCATCAGATTATAATGCCTGAATAAAATAGACACTCAGCCCCGTGTGAATCTAATGAATAAACCAAGGGAATAGAGTTGGATATAAACAGGATCCGAAGATAAAACCAGATTTTGCATGGTGCATGTTACCAGGTTTGAAGCCCATCCTCTCAAGGCAGCTAATCTTTCACACCCTCTGGGTTGGGGCAAAATTCCCCCCATTTGCTATTGAAGCAGTGGCTAAAGCAGTTGGCAGGCAGGCTGGTCCATGAGCAGCTGCCATTGCCAACAGAACTGGAGTGGCAGGAATGTCTTCACTACATTTAACGTATGGATACATATTGTTTCGTTGTTGCCACTATGAGCGGAGGACACTTACAACTTGAGCCAATAACTCTTTACAGCCAGGATGAACGTAACTACACTAGATGTTTGAACAAAGGAAATTACACTAAAGTTGGCAAAAACCAAGTTGTTCTCTGAGAGATTCAATTATATTAAAAATGTGAATGGGAAATCATCCAAGTGATTTTATTATCAGAACTTCAAAATGTTTTATTTCCTTTTCAGAAATGGATCTACAACTCCACATATCAAGAACATAGTTCAAGTTTTGACATGCACATCCTTAAGAATTCTCTTTTTTTCTTTTAAATCAGTTTGTACGCTCGTTTATAGTGAATGCTTAATTACCCATGATTCTTTTTTAAATTTTACTTATTTATTTATTTGTGGCTGATTCTTTTTTTTTTTTTTTTTTTTATTTATTTATCTATGGCTGCATTGGGTCTTCGTTGCTGTGCATGGGCTTTCTCTAGTTGCAGCAAGCGGGGGCTACTCTTTGTTGTGGTGCACAGGCTTCTCATTACGGTGGCCTCTCTTGTTGCAGAGCACAGGCTCTACGCATGTGGGCTTCAGTAGTTGTGGCTCGCGGGCTCTAGAGCACAGGCTCAGTAGTTGTGGCTCACGGGCTTAGCTGCTCCGCGGCATGTGGGATCTTCCCGGACCAGGGCTTGAACCCATGTCCCCTGCATTGGCAGGCGGATTCTTAACCACTGCGCCACCAGGAAAGTCGAAGAATTCTTAATACAATAAAAAACAGATATCAATCTAATAAGGTCAGCCTTTTTAAGGTAGGCTACCAATACATTAAAATATATATATATATAATATATGTAAAATATATATATATAATATATATATATAAAGTACCTCAAATGTTAGCAATTAAGCAATAAACAGATAAGTTTTTCCAAAACACACAGGCAACTCAATGAAAATGGATGCTAGAAATTGGACTAATTTAATGCTTTTGTAACCTGTTTTTTTTAATTGATTTCTCTATATTTCCCTTTATTTAAAGTGCCTATTTATAGATATTTCTCTAAAAGAGATAATAAAATCAGGAGCCAACCTCCCAAAGAAAAATTTCATTCTCTATTCACGATTACCTTCTTAAGCAGTTAAAATCACTTTTGCTTCAAATCATTTGGCACCAAAATATGACAGATACACAGTGATGTTTAAAATTTCACTAACCTAATTCCAATATTTTTCACAGGACATTTTATTCCACAGTGCCGTCACGATTCAAAATCAAAGGAAGCCATTTTATTTGAAACTATCAGAATAAACCCTGCTCATTTTTCTTGGGTCTGCTCTGAATTGCAGATTGCAGAAAGTCATTTGGATACATTCTATATTTTGCAGCTATTATTAAGCAACGTAGGTTTCTTCAACAGTAGAAAGTATCACTACTCAAATGTCGAGTTTATTTTAATATGTAAAACTTTTTCTAAATATTAGTATTTCTATAATGCAAGCTCTAGAAGGGAAGTAGGGGAGATTCTTTTTGATATTCAGCAATATGGAAAGCAGGGTGCAAATGAAATCTGCCTTCTCAGCAATATTTAAATAACACTAAAAACCTGAAGCAGTGGAGTTCCTTCCCACCATCAATAGTTAAATCAGTCTTCAAAGCATGCAATTTAAGTAGAAGCATCCTTGCTGCAGAGCCTTGCTGCTCCTGATCATCAAGGATCCGGCATCACCTGCACTGCCTGGGATCTTGTCTGAAGTGGAGACTCTCAGTCCCCACCTCGGACCTGCTGAATCAGAGTCTGCATTTTCACAGGTTCCCCAGTGTGCACATGAAAGCTGAAGAAGCGCTGCTCTAGAGGAGGATGGCATTTAAAAACACAGAAAAAAGGGACCTCCCTGGTGGTCCAGTGGTTAAGACTCCACACTTCCATTTCAGGGGGCACGGGTTCGACCCCTGGTCGGAGAACTAAGATCCCGCATGCAGCACGGCAAGGCCAAAAAATTAATTAATTTTAAAAAACACACACACAGAAAACAATGTAATGAAATATCAACAGAAAAACAGTATAACTCATGAAACCAGGCCTCCCACATGTGGCAGTGATAAAATCCCAACAGTCTTACTAGAGTATCCCACTGACAAAATGTGCACACCAAAAATCAGGGGCTTGAAATGATCCTTGACTAAAAGCCAGGGCCATCCTCAGAAAATAAGACGTGTGATTACATAAAAGTGGATAATCATTACACTTCCAAGTTTAAGGGAACCTGCAGGTTAATTCTGTAGTCTACAGATGAGAAAATTGATATGCAAGGTTACAAAGATGACTGCTGACCTGGAATTGAGTTATGATTGAATAATTCTCTATCTCTGTGTCTCAGCGGCTAAACTCAGCATGGCATCTTTGCCTCCTTCCTCTCACGTTGTATCAAAAGAAGGATCCATGTCCCTTGCATTAGCCCTTTCTATTCCCACCGGCATCTTCGTTCAGATGCTCATCACTCACTACCTAATGCAACGTACGTTCCCCCAGGTCCTCTGTTTACCCCCTCTGCAACTGAGATAACCCT
Organism: Balaenoptera borealis; assembly: GCF_965194805.1. Classification (NCBI taxonomy): domain Eukaryota; kingdom Metazoa; phylum Chordata; class Mammalia; order Artiodactyla; family Balaenopteridae; genus Balaenoptera; species Balaenoptera borealis. The sequence goes on along the minus strand of NC_138866.1, from coordinate 166,861,155 downwards.
ACAGGTCCCTGCCCACAGTCCTCCTCAGATATCATCAGGAATCTCACCTATTCAAAACCTCACAGGATCGCATCAGGAATCTCACCTATTCAAAACCTCACAGGATCGCATTTCTTAGGCGATAAGGGAGAAATGCCCACGTCTGCCTACGCAGCCTGCCACGCAGGTAGGTCTCTCCCACCTCACCTCCCAAGATGGCCGGCAGCACCCTCTGTGCACCGGCCCACCTGCTGTAAGTATACTTCATGATACCCTGCAGATTCCTCGTTGCTCAGACTTGCCTCCTGGTCTGGAATTTGTTACTCTAACAAGGTCCCATCTCCAAAGCCAAGTCCCACCTCCTCCATGGGGCCAAAGCTCTCTGTGTCCCTGAAGAATTCATGTTCACAGACATTCACTTTTCCTTCTCCTGTCCTGTTAGTGAGTTCCGTCAGGGTAATGACTGTATTGTGAATCCTTTTAACATGACAAGCCGGTAGGTAAATACACTGGAGAGTAAGTGATGACTGGTGAAAACTGCAATGGAAGGAATTTCTTCCAAGTTGGTACCCAAAGCCACCCAACTCAAGTAAATTTCTGGATGAAGGGGGAAGAGATCGGGTAAGGACCCCTCAATGAGATTTTCTTCACAACAATGTTATATTTATAAGGGTAGTGTACCCCTCACTAATTTTCCAAACTTAGGCCTTAAAATATGCCGATGATTACAATCTAAAAGCAGCAATTAACCTTATTTTCTAAAATATCCTCTAAAATACTCAAGTGCTAGGATACCATGGTTCTCTCAGCACCTTACATGGTACCTGGTACCAAATAAGTGCTCAACAAACACTGGTTGAATCAATAGATGGGGTTTCCTTTTTTTTCATTTTTCACACAAAGAGACTCTATGAGTAAAGAACCAAAGAAACCAAATTAAAAAGGAAGATTTGAAGAGACTCAGGAAAGAATCTGCCCTAACCAGAGCTTAGCTCCTCCTACACTTCTCCTCCTCATCTTCCAAGAAGCAAATTTCATTTAATGAGGAGGCTCTTCAGTAGATGTAAATTTAAATGAAAAAACTCACCAAGCTGTGAATGACCATTATGCCAGCTGACCCAAGTAATCCTTGCCAAACACAAACAAAAATGCAGAAAATACACTGCTAATGGCTCATAAGATGGTTCCTCACTAAAGGAAAAAAAAAAACAGCTATCGAAAGATTCCATATATTTTTCTCAAAGTAACATTTTCTCTATAAAGTCACTTTAAGTTCTTCTAGAACAGTAAGGAAAATATGTACAAATAAAAAACATAACTGAGAGGTCACCAATATATGGAGTAGATATGCCTATTTATTGGCTAAGACCCACTTACACTGCATGAATAAGCATTTATGCAGATTTCAACCTTCATCCAAAAACGTATGATCTTAGTTATTTAGTGAGGATTGAATATCTTTGAGAGATGTGTACTATAGAAAAAATGTAGTAAATACTTTGCTAAAAAGCATGAGTCACTAATACACCAATTACATATCAAAGGTAGGACAGACTTTTGCAAACAGGATTATAAAAACGATCCAAAATGAGGAGTAAGAATCAAAATATTTGATGATTCAAAGATTTACTCTAAAATACTTAAGAAAGAAAATCTATTTCTACATGGTCCTCTGGCTTGTATTCTCAATAGAGAAAGGAAGCTGCACTAAATACCTTTGCAAAAACAGACACACTCAGCAGATGGAACTTGAGCTTTAAAATATGGCCTTAATGAACCCTCTTGCACTGCTGGTGGGAATGTAAATTGATACAGCCACTATGGAGAACAGTATGGAGGTTCCTTAAAAAACTAAAGATAGAACTACCATTCGACCCAGCAATCCCACTACTGGGCATATACCCTGAGAAAACCATAATTCAAAAAGAGACATGTACCACAATGTTCACTGCAGCTCTATTTACAATAGCCAGGACATGGAAGCAACCTAAGTGTCCATCGACAGATGAATGGATGAAGAAGATGTGGCATGTATATACAATGGAATATTACTCTGCCATAAAAAAGAAATGAAATTGAGTTATTTGTAGTGAGGTGGATGGACCCAGAGTCTGTCATACAGACTGAAGTAAGTCAGAAAGAGAAAAACAAATACCGCATGCTAACACACATATATGGAATCTAAAAAAAAAAAAAAAAAAAGGTTCTGAACAGCCTAGGGGCAGGACAGGAATAAAGACACAGACATAGAGAATGGACTTGAGGACATGGGGAGGGGGAAGGGTAAGCTGGGACGAAGTGAGAGAGTGGCACTGACATATATACACTACCAAATGTAAAATAGATAGCTAGTGGGAAGCAGCCGCATAGCACAGGGAGATCAGCTCGGTGCTCTGTGTCCACCTAGAGGGGTGGGATAGGGACGGTGGGAGGGAGACGCAAGAGGGAGGGGATATGGGGATGTATGTGTATGTATAGCTGATTCACTTTGTCATACAGCAGAAACTAACACACCACTGTAAAGCAGTTATACTCCAATAAAGATGTTAAAAAATAAAATAAAATAAAATAAAATATGGCCTTAACATGTTCATTTAACTAGCAAAATTACTTCTCATTCATACCTGGGCATCTAAGAGAGCAATATCTACTTACGCAGCAAATGAATTGCTGGCAGAACCAGGCGGCACACCAAAGGAGCTGACACATTCCCTTGGATTCAAAATAAAATCATCCCAGCATTTCATTTCCATCCTACCATAGCCTTATCTAATTCTTTAATTTTCTCTTTACTTTGATGAAGCTCTTAATTATAAACCAAAAAAAAATTAAAAATGCATCTATAAACTCTCTACCCTTCAACAAATAACATTTGGGTTTTACCTTAGTTATAGCATATTTAACATCATTCTAATTGTAGGGTACATTTAATTTTGTACCTTTTTTTCACTTAACCTAGCATAACCTTTTTTCACTTTGCTATAAAGTCTTTGTATACATTTAATGGCTACATATCATTTCTTCTAATGGATAAACCATGGCTTACATAACGATTTTCCTGCTGTTGGACCTTTGAAGTCATTCTGAGGATTTCAGAATTTTAATAATGCTGGCTGAATATTCTCAGGACCTTTGAAGTCATTCTGAGGATTTCAGAATTTAAATAATGCTGGCTGAATATTCTCACCCATAATTTCAATTTCCTAGGGATAAACAATTTCCCAGAGAACAATATTCCAGGAACTGAATAAAACTGACCTACATTTTTGCGGATCTTGATAATCTTGCCAAAGTGCTTTTCAAAGGAGATGTACACTTTTGCACAAGAGCACCAGCGACGTGGTGGTCCAAACGCACCAGGTCACTATGACTTTGCAGCATGGGGTATGTTATGCATTTTTTGTTTCACCAACTTAATAAGATAAATGATAATATTTTAATTTGTGAGTCTGTGAATAGTAGGTATATTCAGTGTTTTTCCATGGCTTTTTACTAGTTAGTTCTCTCCTTTGTAAATTGCCCATTTGAGTCCTTTGGCCAAGCATCCATTGGGCTCTTAATGTTCTTCTCATTAATTTGATGGAGTCAAAGTGCCCCATAAGTGCCTTGTATTTTCAGTGAGAAGCTTTCATACTAGAAGAAGAATAACAGGGACTTAATTCTATCACTGATCAGTTGGATGAATGTTCAGAAGTGAACAACACATCACTACTCCCAGGGACACCAACCTCTGGGAAGGAAAGACTGCTTTGCTTTAAACCAGTGGCTCTCCAGTTTATTTAACACAGCTCACATTTCTCAACCATTACTACTTCCCAACAGAGAAAAAGGAAATGACAAAAATGAACTGTCACTGTACAAACAAATGGAGGGTGAAAATACACATCTACTGACATTGGGTCATGCTTGAACACCAAAGCATACCTAACTTAAATTCTCATTATTAAAAAATTATAATCCCCCAATGCTGCTGATAATAAAGCGTATCACTACACCCTGTAGATCTGGCCAAAGAATTCACAGCAAACCGCATGGCATCACCTTTTATGCAGGGCTTCTAAGATCAAGGCTAAGGTTAAGACAAAATTATCCCTGATAATTATGTAAATAGACTACACAATACAGCAAGTATATGGGTTTCTGAGTATTGCATTTTCTCCCACAAAGGCCAATGCTGCCAGTTTTTCCTGTAGTGTTGGAAGAGACTGCCATTTCTTTGGTTGAACACCAGAAGTCTGGTAAACACAAGTCTGACTTGTTTAGCAGAATGTTGCATGGAAAAAATATATATATATTGTTAATTATTTTTAAGCAAATATTTATAGTTAAATTAGCATAAGTTAAATGTACATGACACAATGCCACTGTAAATTGATAACAATGACACCAAATGAACTAATTTATAATTTAAAAGCAAAAAAAAAAGCAGCCACTGAAAACCACAACCAACTCAAAGACCACACTGATCTTATGCTGATAAAACTTCCTTCTCAAGTTTTATTACTTGAATTGAAATCACCTGCATGTACATACCTGTCGCTGTTTTGCAACCTTGCCAAGTACTAAGTGACATCCACACTTTAAAATACTGAACTCAAATCTCACACTAATTTTTCATTTACAGATGACAAATTTCAGCAACTCTTAAATTTTTACTTAGTTTTTTAAAAATGAAAGTATATGAAATGGAAGAACCCAAGATCTGCATTGTCAGAAATTATGCTTTGAACATCACTGCTTTTAAAGACAAGTGCCAACCAGATAAAGAAAATGTACTTTGAGGGAAAAAGAGAAGGAATTTTTTTAAACTTCAAAATCCCTTTCTTCTGGAGACGGATACAACATAGAAAGAAGTAGCATAGTACCCAGTTGTTCAACATTATGTGACAGAGAACCTGCTCAAAATACAGCAGTACTCTAACCTTTATGTGCTATTAGACCAAGACTGACCAGCAAAAAGAACACATTTCTTTGCAGGATCAAGACTGGACAGACAATGGAATGCAGGTCTGCCAGTTAAAGGTACCCTTTGTTCAGAAAACATATTACAAGAGGAAATGCTGGATGTACTTGCGGGAGTATGAAGAAATTTGGATGCAAATAAGAGGGAAGCAAAATAGACAAAGCACTGCTATGAGCATTTGCCACTTACCAGAGAAACCAAGTTTTATATATATAAAATATGTATAACTTTCTTATTTTTAACCACAAATTTGCACAGACTCCAAGTACCATTCTAGAATTTTAAGAGCATCTCATAAGAACTCTTGACCTGCCTCTGAAGAAGCAGTAAGAGAAGCTATCATCCTCAGTTTCATTCTTTGTAATTAATAACACTTCGTTCTTTAACAAAATAAATGTAGTTCATTGTAGAAATGTTGGAAAAGTATGAAGAAAATCAAATTCACCCATAATTTGGACCAAACAGGAGCTCATTAGTCAGGCAGTCAAGAGCCCTGGAAGAAAGTGAGAATCCAGTTTTGAAACTAGTAACAACAAGACAAGGGAATAAGAAGCACAGCAGCAGATACCATCTCTAGACCTAATTTTGAAAACTCCAAGAAAAAGGACCTACTAAAAGGACATTACTCCTACTCCTCTTTTAGGTGAGTAATGTCCTACTAAAAGGACATTACTCACCTAAAAGAGATCACTGGTTTTGCAGCTCTGGGGACACTAAAGCATGACAATCTGAGAAAGATAACACAGCATTATGCAAAGCAATTCATCTAACTGGGTAGTTCAGTTTTTAAAACAGCATATCTAAAAACTGGAGGGGGGACTTCCCTGCTGGTGCAGTGGTTAAGAATCCGCCTACCAATGCAGGGGACACGGGTTCGATCCCTGGTCCAGGAAGATCCCACATGTTGTGCAGCAACTAAGCTTGTGTACCACAACTACTGAGCCTGTGCTCTAGAGCCCGCGAGCCACAACTACTGAAGCCCGTGCGCCTAGAGCCCGTGCTCCGCAACAAGAGAAGCCACCGCAATAAGAAGCCCACGCACCGCAACGAAGACCCAACGCAGCCAAAAATAAATTAATTAATTAATTTAACTTAATGCTTAAAAAAAAAAAAAAAACTGGAGGGGCAGGCACATGGCCAAGGAGGAAACAGAAATGTGGTATGAACCACAAAGAACTCTGTCAGGAAGATAAACCCAAGAATTAGCTGAAGTGCAGGAACAATTTTCTTTTAAGTAACTAAAGGAGGAAATTAAGGTTCTAAGCTATATTTGGAGCACAGAACAGACAGGCTACAGTGTGGAGAACGTAGGCTACTACTAACCAATTGTATTTCTTCCTGGTCTTTTATAACAGAAGAATTTCAAGCTAGAGAAGGAACAACACGGAGCAGAAAACCAGCAGCCTCTCTCTCCCTCCAAAAAAAATTAAAAATGAGAACATTTCCAAAGCATTTTCAGTAATTTCGTGTAATTTCCCCCACTTTAGAACCTTCAAATGCTCATGGAGGCAGGTACAAATTCCTCTGCTTGACTATAAGCCCCTTCCCTCCAAGGTCAGTCCCTCTCCCCCTGGTGGCCTCACCCAAATCCACTTTCAACGTCACCTTCTCTGGATGGGCTCTTACTTGCCATCAGCCTGGGAAGAGCGAAGGTGACCCTCCCTGGGTTCCCACGACACGTGGTGCTTGGGTGTCTACCCCATTTCCCACCCTGCTGCCGCTGTTTCCCACGGGACTGGGGGCTCTGAGAGGGCATCTCCACATCACTAGCACCACAAACGCAGTAAGAGATGCTCATTTCTTAATTAATCAACTAATGACTGATTCTCTGAAGAATGGTCATGGGACCAGGAAAGAGATCAGAAGATTAAGATGAGCAGTGCTGTCTCCCCAAGGATGCAGGAGACCAGTTAGGCTCTGAGTTAGAGCTTTATCCTCCAACATCCTTCCACGGGAGGGAGTGCCGTGCCCTTCAAAAATAAGAAAAAAGAAAAAGTTGCAACTCAGTGGTTGAGTAACTTGTCTGAGGTCCCACAGCTAAGAAATGGTTCCAAACCCCATACCCACATGCCTCCAAAGCTTCTCCCTTCTCCCTCGGATGGAGCTGGGGGAGGGGAGGAGGAGCAGCGGATTCCAGTAAACTCTGAGCATCAGCCAGGGACACCGTGACCTACCCTGGGACCGCTTGGGCCGCATTCATGAAACTAGCCTCGTTTTTTATACTATGGTTGCCAAATGTCAACCAAGTATTGTTTAAATTTCCCAAATTGTTATTATTATATTAGATGGTGAAACTGTGAATGGATGGTAAATGTCCTTGGGTGTTGAACCTGGTCAAAACCACACGTGTGGCACTTTGGACCGTACTTGTAAGCCGGTGGGGTCTCCAGGTGTCCCCCGGAAGTGGGCAGCGAGGGAGGGAGAGAGCACCAGGTGACCTCCAGGTCTGACTCTGCACCCCTCAGCCAAGGACAAACGTTAAGACAGCAGCTGGTTCAGATCCACGTGTCTGGCAAGTAGCAATATCTCCGTGCTGCCTCAACCTCATGTTGGGTTCTTAGCTTCTAGACCTGGGTATCACAGATGGAGGGGAAATGACTCGCCTGTCTTGCTGAACAACAAGCAACGTGAACTGCCAAGGGTGAAAAAGAAGCAGGTATCAGGCCAACAGAGCTTTTCCAGGAAGAGTTTTTAACACTTAGAACCGGCTGCCGTGAATGGCACTGAGTGCGTCGCCACAGGCGCGATCCCCAGGCAAACATCTGGTGAAGAACATGTCTACACTGCTCAGAAGGCTTTCATATTTAAAAGCGACTTCTTAGGATCTGTACTGCCCTACATCCTATTCTACCAATTACATGCGGAATTGTACGTATGCTGAACCGATATAAATGTCAAATCATATTTTTAATGAAGAGCTTGCTGTTCAAAAGACCTAGTGTGATTTTCCCCTTAGTGCGTCCTTGGTAAAAATGCATCTATGTTTGGCCCATCACATTTCCTTAAAGTGAGGCAGGTAAACCAGCATTTTTGCTCACAAGGGATGGCCAAATAACAGCTAATTGACAAAGATATCGGATTCTGACTTAGAGTAACCTAGCGTCCTACAGCATAGACAGTAAACGTAATCAATCCACATCGATATGTATAAAGTTACAGCCACCACCCATATAAAATAAAGCAACTATGCGGAGATCAACCGTTCCTGAATTTGCTACAAGAACCCACTGGATTCACTCCTTCTATGAAGTGACGCACAGACAGTGCAAGCAGTAGGAGACACTCACTTGTTGTAACATTTCAATCATGTGTCATGTAAAACTGCAAATACTACCCAGATGAGATTCACACGTGAAAAAATCCAACACAGCTCTCTCACTTGGCACTTTCGGGAAGATGTGCCCATTTCAGAGAAACTCGTATACAGGGGCAAATTCCTCGGTGGTTTTCTTGGGTCCCTTGTAGCTGAGAATCCATATGCTTAGAAATCAGCGAACGATGACACTGATGCCACCGAGTGACACATGGAATCAGCATTCCCCATCACACTCTCCATGTCTTCTCTCCATTATTTTCTTGGCACAGGAGATGCCGTACACCTGCTGGTTATCCCCACGGAAACACTGTGAAGTTCATTTTGACTCTGCGTCTTTTATGTGAATGGTTTTAAAGTTGCTGATACATATTTTATAAAATATTTATTTTGCCCTTGACCTAACCTAACCTTAAAAACCAATCACCAGATACGTCCCTGGTTTTCCATCTCTTCCCCCAGACCCAGATGTTATTCAACAATGGAAGCGTGGGTACGATTTGTCATGCGCTTTGAAGGTATTCTCTGTAAGTCCAAGAACTGGTTTATGGGAGAACTCTTGGTCAACAGCTTTCTCAATACATCTTTGGAATGATGTAGACTACAGGATAACAATTTACATGATAAGGTACACAAGCATTTCCCTTGCACAAGTAATAAAATTTTATGGCATTTTTTTTTTCTGGGGATAAACATCTAATTATTACAAGCCTGTAATCAGAAAGAGGTCATATGAGTACTATCCTAAAGAATTATATCTTGGAGGTCATCAAGAATCACAATAGGAGGAAATCCTGCTCTGCTGTTAAAACTCTACTGGGATTCATTAATAAAATCATTACTAAGTGGAAACGGAGTTGTCTTTGGTCTCCTGCCTATTTTATCCCCAGGGACAACAGCACGCCCCTTCTTTCCTCCTGCCACAGTTTTCACAGAAGCCGTATTTTTAAAAATGAAAACGGGAAGAGCTGCAATTCAAAATTGCTGTTATTTTTCTGTTCTGTTTCTCTGGGTAAAACAGGACTTCTAAACTAACATAGAACAATAATCAGTGCAGACGAGACGTACAGTACGCTGTAATAAGGAAATACCGAAAACCAACCCTCGGAATGCTACACAGTAAAAGGAGCTGAAACTCAACGTTAAGGCTAAATTGCAAGATATTACTTCACACAGCTGTGAGGGGAAACATAAAAGCAACTGGGGATTTCCTGTATTTGAAGGGAAGTACTTCCGCTTTCTCTGTACTTTGCTTGAACCTGGGGGGCAGATGACTTTCGCATCCCAAGCTTTCCAGTTCCAGCACAGCGTCCAAGCTCTGCCCCTCCGAGGACCTGGGGCACCCCTCCCCGACCAGCCCCCAGAGCGCCCACATGCGCAGAGGCTCACAGGAGCATCAGTCTAGGAATCTGGGTGACGCCGAGCGTCTCCGAGAGGCTGAGCGCCTGCAGATGCTGCGGGTCGGGGTAGCAGAGACGCCCTCTGTGCTATTTCCCTCGCCCCTCTGACCCCGACCTCAGGCTCTGGATGAGCTGCAGTACTTCGCTAGGGAAACTGGTATTTCCTGTCTGCTCTCCAGTCACTTCCTATTCTTTTTTATTGGTTTCTGGTGGTTTCCATATTCAGAAAAAAAAAAAAAAAGAGCAGCATAAAGAGGCCCACCAGATTTCGGCTTTCTTTCAGGGCTAGTACTTGATGCAAAAGGAAAACAGGCGAAAACCTCTCAAATCAAGAGTCTGGTGGTGTTTTTAGGAAAAGGTTAGTATGATCCTGTAATAGAATGTTTAAACGAAGTTGGATCTGATTCTCTAAATACACCATGCCTTCTCCTATAAGGCATTTAACTTCAGTTCTTTGAATAAACAAGGGTTTCTTGGAGGAGAAGTGTGGGGAGCGGAGTCAGACACAAATTAATTTCTCAGCAAGGTCCATACTCACAAAATGTAAAGGAAACAAAGCATCACCGCTGGCCTGGAGCTCACAGTTCTGTCGGGGGCAGCAGCTCCTGGACCAGGGGAGCATGTGAGCCACACTGCACACCCGGGACTGAAGCGCGTGGTCCCAGCGATCACAAGACAGCAGTGGAGATGTTTTTGAACTTTTTAGAAAAACAAAACTGTATAATTAATGGAATTCTCTCTTCACAGCGCTTAAGCACTCTAAAAGTTGATGCCTAAATCTGGCACCTACTGAGAAATTGTGACACGCCTGCTATACTTTTTAGATATTTTTAACTTGTAAAGAGAACAGAGTAAGGGAATACACCCTGACTCCACTATTACCATATAATTTTCCCTCATATATCATCCCAACTAGCTTCTGGACCCAGCTGCATCATAGCAGAAGCCTCCAACAAATTACGGAGGCCCGATTTAAGGCCAGGGTGTAACCCAAACCCATTCTGATCAAGCAGCGTGAGAAGACCTGTCTGTGTGCTCACGGAAGATCCCAAGAAGTGGTAGCGGAGCAGAGGCTACACCCAGCCTCCTCCACTGAGCGCTGGAGAAAAGTTTTAGAAAGGCTACCATGGAATCTTGACGGAGGACCCCAACACCCTCCAAGAGAGCCAGAGGTGCTCAACCAACCCTGGGGCACACAGGAAGGTCTTCCTTGAGGAGCTCCATCTTTCATAACCTCCAGTGTTGAGATGAGCCCTACACATCTGCTCCTTTTAATTACCTGCAATTCTAACAATGACATCAACACACTTAATATCTGGCCACCCCACTTCTGGCTGCTCAGAAGACCTGCAGTACTAGGAATTATCGCCCCAACACGTCAGTGCTGTCACCTTTATCCAAGGAATTACAAAGGTTAACTTGGTTTCCCCCTACATGACAGCTTTATTCCAAGGAGGACTTAAAGTAAGCATTTAAATTTCATTTAGCTTAAAACATTTTTAAAATACCACCTTTGTCAGTGTGCTAAAACTTACGATTTGATGGATTAAGTTGAATTTATTTTAATCCAAGGGACAATAGTTAAAAAGCTTTAATTTGGGACTGATGTAACTCCCATCTAGAAATTTCGGTTTTTAAATATTCTCTCTAACGTACATTTACTTGAACTTTTAGATATTTGATTGATATCAACTTTTTATGTAGAGTAATTGCCTCAGGGTGCATATTATTTAAGACTATAATAAGTCTTCCAGGACATTTAAAATAAAAGCAAGAGAGTATATAGTTTTAGTTTATCACAAACATACAACCACATTATAAAAATTTTGGAATAAAAAAAAGGGGAAACCACCATATTTCATCACTCTAAAACAAACTGTTATTGGTTTAATATGTTTCCAAATCATCTAATGCATTCCTTTAACTACTTGGAAGCATGCTATATATAAAATGTGCATCTTATAAGTGGTTTCTGAAACTGCTACAGTTTTTGTAACCATCATTCTAATATTTAAAGTAAGTATTCTAAAAAGTTAATAGTAGTCCAAGCCATACAATATAAATAGCAAGATATAAAAATTAAGGGGGCAGTTCCCTGGCGATCCAGTGGTTAGGACTTGGCGCTTTCACTGCCAGGGCCTGGGTTCAATCCCTCATCAGGTAACTAAGATCCCACGAGCGGTGCGGCACAGCCAGAAACAAACAAATAAATAAATAATAAATAATACAAACTAAGGGAAGAAAACGCTAGTTCCTGTGAGATGGCAGGAGAAAAGGACTCAAGTGTTTTAGCATGTTTCACTTTGTCCAATGAAGATCTGGATACTAACAAAAGAGCAGGTCTAAGTGGAGATGAGCATTCTCCTGGTATTTTCAAATGTACTTTTTTTTTTTTAATTTATTTTTGGACTGCATCGGGTCTTAGTTGCGGCACGTGTGCTCTTCATTGTAGTGCACGGCCTTCTCTCTAGTTGCGGCATGTGGGCTCAGTAGTTGCGGTGCACGGGCTTAGTTGCCCCACGGCATGTAGGATCTTAGTTTTCTGACCAGGGATTGAACCGGTGATCCCTGCATTGCATTGCAAGACAGATTCTTAACCACCGGACCACCAGGGAAGTCCCTCAAATGTACTTTTTTAAAGATTTTCTTCCCTTTTCTTTTTCTGTCTCTCCTATCTAATCTTGTGGAACTGGGAATGCATCCTGAACTTTCCCACACAGTCAAGTGGGAATATAACTGTTCATGAGCATTGAAACCCTCTTATTAAAAGCATTACAATTGTAATAATTCCTAGTATTCATTCCTCTCCATCTTCACATCAATGTCCTCTCTGAAAAGCTGGTGCCAGAAATCCAACCACCAACTAAGCTTCCTCACAGCCTTAGAATTGCTGGAAATGGTTAAAGTGGACACTGGAATTTATTTACATTCATTTATAGGAATATTAAAGTGTTTCATACTAGAAGATAATGGCTAGAGCTTCATAAAAATGCTGTTAATCTTTCAGTCCACGCAGCAAAGCTACCTGGGATGTTAGGTTACATTTTTACTTAAATACACAAAAGAGGAATGATTTTATCCTTTTAAAAATGAATGGTTTTTCAAATCTCAAATGACCTCAGTCTCCAAAAACTTGCACAAGTATCACATAGTTATGTTTTGAGACCCCAGACAACTAAATCCATGATTTTTAACAGGTTTCTCCTTATTTCCTTAATTCTGCACTTTGAAATCCATACTCCGATAGCAGCTTGGGATAATCCAACTGACTCTGGCAACTATTTTTGGTTCTGGCCATAGCTCTGACCCATAATCACTGACTAAACACGGCCAAGGGATGGCAGAGCATTCGATGCTGGAAGAGCCCAAGTCAACAAACAGCACCCCACTGGTCTGAGCGGTGTGAGCCTCGCAAGGGAAGGGCAAGTGGGCTACGAGGGGATGGCAGACGTCCTCTGACAGTCTGAAAGGCACTGCAACCGCCACTGCCACCCGGGAGGACTGACCAGCAGTTTTATGAATGGCAGTGAGAAGTAACTACAGTCAGAGGCATCTCGTTACATCTAGGGATTATAAAGGAAAGAGGCACCTGCCAGGGTCTGACGGCGCAGGACAGCCGATCCAACCCCATTCAGATAACACGCCCGAAAGATCCGCCTAAAATCTACCCATTTCTGACACTCACTGCCACATTAAAAACTTAAAAATGGGTTTTAGGGTCCTATGTCTATTTCTTTTCCAATACGTACGCATAAATTTGTTTTCAGAAGTTCAAAGATGTCACGCAGACTTCAGTGAAAAAGCGACTACTGTGCATAATTATTTCAGGGGGTTCAAACACCCAAAAGTGGGACACCCAGCTGCAAGGCTTGTAAAAAGCTCTCAAAAGCAGTTAGTCTAAAAACTAGCACCACATCCATCTCAGAGTCAAGTAACTGAAAAACTACTGGGTCTTTCCCAACTTTTTCAATCCTAGGAAACTTAACACAAATCCTTATAAATCTGTTACACACCTCAAGAATACAAAGATAAAACCCAGTTCATATGAAGAGTACTGAAGCAGTACAGACTAATCCAAACGCAAGAGTAACAAGCACACATTCTTCCCATATCATGGGAAGACGTGACACACTCAAAAGAAACAGATGAAACATTTATAATTCCAGCAGCAGAATCAGAACAGAAGACGGAGTGTTGCTCAGATAACTCACCTCAGTGAGAAGGTGAGTGGGCAGATAAGAATTGTCAGAGAACTTCTAAGACCAGATGTGCTTTACAACTGATCTAAGTAAGGTCTGGGAGCAGGTGAGCAGCAGGATGAACAATCGTGCAGATACTTGGCATGTTTGTATCTCAGGCAAGATAGAAGGAATCCTTGAAGACCACAGAGGCAAAGGAAACGTGTAAGTCTTAAAGTGGAGGAAAGACAGACTTCACAGCCATAACCCAGTCAGGCTAGCAGGAAAGTTGTAGAAAATGTCATCCCACACCCAAAGCACAGGGCAGAGGGGCACCTGACGTGCACTGACTAAGCACCGCAGGGGGGCCGTGTGGAAGGGTGGGAAATTATCTACACACAAGGACACCTTCGCATTCCACTCACATAGCATCCTCAGGAGAAAAAGCTGCTTTGGTTTGTTTTATTTTTTTAATATGAAACATTGGTTGTCAAACTGTTTTACACAGAATCCCAGTTCGGAGAAGCACTTCGTGTGTCTCCCTGAAAGAGGGGGACGAGTTGCTGTGGTTACCTCTCATCTCCCAAGCCACCGCCCTGCTCCAGTAACATGGAAGAATCTAAACCCTGCACATAAGATCAGTCACCTCCTCCACAACGACCAAGCACCAGATGCCTACAGCAGACAAGCTCATGGACACACCCTTTACATACGTGTCTCTCATTCAATCTGCAAAGAGAAGGTGCAGGTATTACAGCCCAGCTAACAGACGATCAAAATGAGGCTGCAGACCTCATTCCTGGGCCCAGGGGCCCACAGCTGTGAGTGTGAGTGCGTCACCCACTGACCCAGGAGGTCTCCCTGGCAGAGGCGGGAAGAACCTCCCAGGCTGGCCATGTGTGCACTGGCACAACTTCTGGAGAGCAAACTGGCAAAATGCATAAACTGAGAGCCTTAAAAAAGTTCATGACTTGCTACCCCCAAAAAACTTATACACCTAATTTAAATAAATAATCCAAACCATAGGCCAAATTTTACGCGCTGATTGTTACAATATTTTTAAATGGTGAAAAATAGGGCAACGAATTTCCAACACTAGGCAAATAGTTAGATAAATATATATCCACACAGTGAAATACTATATAGCCTTTAAAATTTATTATGACAATTTTTAAAAGACAAGGGAAGGACTTCCCTGGCGGTCCAGTGGTTAAGACTCCACTCTTCCACTGCAGGGGGCGCGGGTTCGATCCCTAGTCAGGAAACTAAGATCCCGCATGCCGTACAGCGCAGTCAAAAAAAAAAGATATGGGAAAATGTGAACACATCAAGTAAACGAAGAAGGAACAATCATACATCATGATTTCAACTGTTTTTAAAAAGCATCTGTATTTACATACACACAAACACACAGAAATTCAGACTGGAAAGAAATACTCAAATTTTAGATTATTCTGGCGAGACTGTAGGTGACTTATTATGTTCTACAAAATCATCTGCATATTCCAAATTCCCTATAATAAGTATTTATGCTCTTGTAAACAATTAATGCTTAACATTTTTCAAGAAAACATTCATCACACCCGCTCAAACCAGCACCTCTGAGGAAGAATCCTGCGTTCCCAGAAGCTGAACCATGAGCTACAGAGAGATCTCATCTGCAGAGGCAGATTGTCTCAAACACTCTGCAGCTTGGGTTGGGATAAAACTTGTCATATTCCTGGTTAATTATTGATGAATCTGGAAATTGCCTCATTTATTAAAGACTTATGTGCTTGCAAAGGCACAGCAACACACTCTGAAGCCTGTAATCTGGTGTGAGCAAGCAGTTTCTAGACTGTAATAGGATTACTTGTGGTGCTCTCATTCAAAGGCCAAAATCCAATAAAATAAATTGTAGAGTGTTTGTTTAAATAACACACTTGTGCATTGTCTTCCACTTCCTCTGCCGGCACTAATTTACCAATCAGTCAGATCCCCAAGGAGGCAGACACAGTAATGATGCTGATGCATGAACAAGGGGGGAGAAGATGCTGAAAGGGCTTCACAGGCGAGAGCACAGAGCACCCACACAGGTGGGCTGAGCGGCAGAGACGAGCCTCAGAGGCTCCGCGCGGTGCAGAACCAGCGTGCGTGCGATGCAGCACTTGCACGTAAATGAGAGGTTTGCAAATGAAGCAGGAAAAATCAAGTTACAGCTGAGTTAATACAAACAAACTGAAAAAAAAAAAAATGAAGCTTTCTGTAAATTGGTTTCTAAATATTCCAGCAATGTACCCCAGTATAAATGGATTTTTAAAGATTTAATGAACCATACAAAAACTGACTGCATTTCTTTTTTTTTTTTTTTTCTAGTTAGAAACCTACTACAATTTTTTTTATAGCTACTTTATTTATTTATTTATTTTATTTTTGGCTGTGTTGGGTCTTAGGTTCGTGCGAGGGCTTTCTCTAGTTGCGGCAAGTGGGGGCCACTCTTCATCGCGGTGCGGGGACCGCTCTTCATCGCGGTGCGCGGGCCTTTCACTATCGCGGCCCCTCCCGTTGCGGGGCACAGGCTCCAGACACGCAGGCTCAGTAGTTGCGGCTCACGGGCCCAGCTGCTCCGTGGCATGTGGGATCTTCCCAGACCAGGGCTCGAACCGGTGTCCCCTGCATTTAGCAGGCAGATTCTCAACCACTGCGCCACCAGGGAAGCCCCCTGACTGCATTTCTTTTATTCCCTGGGAGACACCAAAAGCCAGCCTAGGACTGTAAACTACGTCCTGTGTCTTTCTCTAGAGAACTCAGTGCAGTTACCACCCTCCATCCCAGCCTCCCGCACAGACACACATACGTGGTGCTCACAGATACACGGACACACGTGGACACAGGCCACACACAGACGCACACACTGTGGTTGATAGCTTGAGAGCATCATAAAATAGAAAATCATCCCACTGGGAGAAAGAAAGCAAACTGAGGGCCTAACTCACCTCTAACACGCTCTTCCTCGGTTCAGTTACACAACACAAAATACAAAACACAATTTTTTTCCTTGATGACCATTCCTAAATCCAGCCACACGGACACTGTCACTTTGCAGTCTCCTGCACCTCTGAGTGAGCAGCTGTCACGCAGGAGACCACCTGCCAGGCCAGAGTACCCTGAGCTCAGCCTGGGCGGCCCTGACACCCCGAACCAATGCCCGCCAAGCCCCCAAGCCCCCGAGCCCCCGAGCCCCCGAGCCCCCGAGCCCGCCGTGGGCCGCAGCCTGCGCCCCGGAGCAGGGACAGGGGCCGGCACCCCCCTCAGGAAGGTGGGCCGGGAGCCCAGTGGGGCTCCAGCCTTCCTGGGAAGAGACGGGACTGAGGGACGGGTCAGCGCACTTCATCCTTCGCCTCACCCCGTCAGGGGCCCTCGGCACCTCCCGGGGAGCTGGCACTCTGACCTGACCGAGACTCACTCAAGGGCAGCAGATCCAAGCTGCCCTGGGCTACACGTGGACTGCTCCTTCACCTCCTGCTTTGGCAGCTTCGTCTAACTGCCCCTGACCCATCATCTAACTGCCCCTGACCCATCATCTAGCTGCCCCTGACCCATCTCTAACAGCCCCGACCCATCATCTAACTGCCCCTGACCCATCCATCATCTAACTGCCCCGACCCATCATCTAGCTGCCCCTGACCCATCTCTAACAGCCCCGACCCATCATCTAACTGCCCCTGACCCATCCATCATCTAACTGCCCCTGACCCATCATCTAGCTGCCCCTGACCCATCTCTAACAGCCCCGACCCATCATCTAACTGCCCCTGATCCATCCATCATCTAACTGCCCCTGACCCATCCATCATCTAACTGCCCCTGACCCATGGTCTAACTGCCCCTGACCCATCATCTAACTGCCCCTGATCCATCCATCATCTAACTGTCCCTGACCCATCCATCATCTAACTGCCCCTGACCCATCACGTAAATGTCCCGATCCACGGAAGGTGCCTGTGCACCACTCACTCTGCATGGACCTCCTGCTCTGCCCAACACCGAGGCTGAGGAGATCGGTGATGACAGAACGGAGTCCGGAAGGTCTTGCCAATTCTCCCAAGTAAGGAAAGATGAACATTTCAAATACCCAGCTCAGGCTGCCAGCTCACTTTCCTCACTCGATTCAAAAATTGTCATTAATACAGCAGCACCTGTTCTCCCACTATCAGTGCTTCACAGACTCCACTCCTCAGAGCAAAGCAAATGCAAAAAAACACATCTTAATATTCATTCAGGTTTAATTATTAAAAAAAAAAAAAAAAAAGTGGCTCCTTGCCGCCAGAGGAATATTTCTTAATTACCTCCAGCTTTAGTCATAGTTGTCATGCAGTTTCCAAGGACCCTGTTTTTCCACAAAGGACACACTTCCCCCTCTTTTATCCACTTTATGGAAAAGTCATCCACCCCCTGGAACGTGCATATCCACCCGTAATCTTTACGGTAACATCTGAGCGCAGTAAATCCAGCGTATCAAGCCACGGCTGTCAGCAGGGGAGGGCGGACAGCACCACGGATTCCTCGTGGAGGTGGGCTGCTGGAACCAGCACCACAATGCAGAAGGAACATGCAAGAAATCCTTCTTGATGGTATCAGCGTATGGTCTCTTAAAAGTGCATCCTCTTCTAATTATTCACAAGTAATAAAACATGTAATAGGGACTTCCCTGGTGGCACAGTGGTTAAGAATCCGCCTGCCAATGCAGGGGACATGGGTTCGAGCCCTGGTCCGGAAAGATCCCACATGCCGCGGAGCAACTAAGCCCGTGCACCACAACTACTGAGCCTGCGCTCTAGAGCCCGCGAGCCACAACTACTGAGCCCGCGTGCTGCAACCACTGAAGCCCGCGCGCCTAGAGCCTGTGCTCCACAACAAGAGAAGCCACCGCAATGAGAAGCCTGCGCACTGCAACAAAGAGTAGCCCCAGCTCTCTGCAACTAGAGAAAGCCCACGCGCAACAAAGAAGACCCAACGCAGCCAAAAATAAATAAATACATAAATTTTTTTTTAATGTAATAACAGTTGAAATTATTGGGGTAACTTCCTTTCAAAAAGAACATGTTTGCATTAGTTATGTTTTATAGCCCTGTAACTCGATGTGTCTATTTTTGGATCTCTCTGGGTTTGGGGGGCGGAGGGAGGACACCTTTGGGGCCGTGCCTAGGGCCATGGCAGAGATGGCCCCGCAGGGCCCGGGCAGTTGCACGTGGTGCCAGGCGAGGAGAAGCCGAGGCCAGGGCAGAGCCTTGATGCCCCCTGGGGGTGTGGGAGGGAGACTGTCCTGGGGCAACGGGGAGCCCCTATATCTATCAGAGCAGAAAGGCACAGCTTACAGCTCTGGCAACAGTACAGAGGAAACAATGGGAGGACCAAGGTGAGAGGGGAAACGAAGGCAAGAGGACTCCAGGCCAGGGAACCGGGAAACAGCACAACTTTGGGGAAACACGAGAGTCCGTTCTGTCATGACGGGCAGAGTGAAGCGAGGTGGTGAGAGATCAAGGCGAAAGGCAGGCAGGGGGCCTTTTTCAGGCCGATATATGTTGTTTTTACCTGGGAGGCCCTGCTGACCCCATGGACTTCCCTGTGCTGGAGAGTGTTGTGATGAAAGCTGTCCTTGGGGAGCTTCCCTGCTGGGAACATGCAGGGTGGGTCACCACACATGGGGGGCGCGGAGGTCATGAACCAGGAGATGCTCTTAACAAGTGGTGTCTGGAGAGCTTTATTCCCAAAGCCTGATACCTATCAATTATATGTAAAGTGTCTCATTTTAAGCAAAACCGAATGAATGTAAGCAATACCACATTTAGATCATTATGGTGGAGCTGCATATTACCCAAAGGTTAGGCACTCAACAGCATGAATAAAATGAGCTTAACATATCGTTAAACCACCCTTGAAAACTCCACTTAATCGCCCATAATCACAAGGAGAGGCTCCCACGATGGGAGGACTCAGGAATGGACACCACAGGGGACAAGGGTCTCCCACTTCCAAGGCCACACTCAGTCCACAACACACACTCACGAGGGGACAGCCACCTTCACCTCATCTACCGTCTGCCTGTCTCTGCTGAGCACAGAGAATTTAACTCATTATAATGAATAACACCCCAGTGATGCAATACCCATAAGCTTCCACCCCCAAAAAATCCACATTAGAAAAATAACTAACTCTTTTTTAAACATGACACTTTTTGGCAAACAGCATATAATTCAAAATATTACCAGTTGTTCAAAAGCCAGTTTCCACCATTTTCCAGAATCCTATCTAAGAAAGGTAAACTCATACTCAAGTTCTAATCAGTATGTGGAACATTGGAAGAGCTGCATTCTGAATACTGTTCATTAGCAGGCTGATGGAATTACTTCATTTCCTCATCGGCACATGAACTTGAGGGTATGTGGCTAATTTATCTCACAGGACATTCCAGTAAAGGAATCATGAGTGGCCCAGCCACTTTGAACCTCTTAGAGAAGATGCCACATAAACCTAAGGTGTTATTATCATTATCTCTTTCTGCAGTACAGCCTGGAAAAGCTGTCAGGTCTTTGGACTCATGAAGTAAGAACTCCAACTACTTCTTAGGTTTACAGCCTTGAAGGCTCAGGACATACATTTTATTACTGTGCCCAGATCAAGAAAAGGAGAATTTTAAAACATGACACAAAACAATAAAAAGACTAAATGTTTGATGTTACATGCAACACACACACACACACACACACACACCTACACTGACAGCAGAATAAAGATGGTCACAAGTTCACAAGTTCCTGGACACTCCTGGCTTTGAGAAGTGCAGCCAGCATCCCCTGCCCAGGAATCTGGGCTGCTTAGTGACCGGTTTGGCACAGAGAAGACAGGGATAATGATTCTGTGCTGGCTTCCAGGTCTAGGTCTTTAGAGAGTGACAGCTTCCTCTCCTGACTCCAAGAGCCCTGAGCCCTCCATGCTGGAGACGAAATGACAAGATGCTCTGGTCAACAGTCCCAGTGAACCCCAAGCTTCTACCACCCCCAGCAGCACCAGACATGTGAATGCAACCATCTAGGTCCCCCCAGACCAGATCACCTGCCAGCTGAATACCCCTGAGTAACCCCAAGTGAAGCAGAAGAACCACTGGGCTGAGCCCTGCCCAAACCCTGACCCACTAAATCATGTGACATACTTAGTTGTTGATTTAAGCCATGAAGTTCTGGGTGGTTTGTTAAGCAGCAATACCTAGACAAACAAATTTTCAAGCAACATTTTTACTAACCAACTTATGGTTCAGTGGTATTTGAAACTGCTGAATAAGAAAAACATTCTCACATGGGCACGGCTCCCAGACACATTACGCCTTTAACTAAAGTAATTTCTAACAGGTCTGTAAAATTCAGTACTGGTAAGTTCTTATAACTGCAGCATCTTTGAAGACAATGTTTTAAATGTTATTACCGAGAACTGCACTTTGCAGCTCTGAAAGCTCCCTTGCGGAAATGATGTCCTGTCTTAATCACCTCTTGCCAGTGAGCCCTGTGCTGGGTCTTTCCTGCACCGCAACACGGGAGCTCAGCCCTACGTGCAAACGATCCAAATGAAGGTCGGCTGGCAAATTCCATGTGAAGAATGACAGCTGGGTGCTCCCCTGGTGGCACAGTGGTTAAGCCTCTACCTGCCAATGCAGGGGACACGGGTTCGAGCCGTGGTCCGGGAAGATCCCACATGCCGCAGAGCAACTAAGCCCGTGAGCCACAATTACTGAGCCTGCGCTCTGGAGCCTGTGAGCCACAACTACTGAAGCCCGCATGCCTAGAGCCCGTGCTCTGCAACAAGAGAAGACACCGCAATGAGAAGCCCGCGCACCGCAACGAAGAGTAGCCCCCGCTCGCCATAACTAGAGAAAGCCCGTGCGCAGCAACGAAGACCCAACACAGCCAAAAATAAATAAATAAATTTTTTAAAAAAAGAATGACAGCTGGTCATATGTCCTCTTTTCCCTACTTCGAGTAACAGAGGAAACGTATAAAAATGTAGGGTACAACGAGCCATGATGCCAGGAAAAACAAAAACAATCATGCCGTGTCGAAGTTAATAAAACGGATCCGGGCAGGCACATCCTCTGACCCATGTTCAGGTTCCCGAGGACGCGGGCCAGAGACACACGTTTGCCCTCACTCCCTGGTGTGGGGATGCGGACTGTTCGACGGGAATATTCCAACAAGCTGAGTGTGGAAGTGTGTGAGAGGGACGCCCCGCTGGCCCAGTGAGGCATGCCTTCTCTCCTACACAGGAGGCTCAGCCACAAGCAAGCTAGAAAAGAAACTCCAGCAAAATGAGCCTTCAGTCCACTGCTCACAAGCCCGCTTTACCCAAAACCAAAAACCTTAGTTGTCCTGTCTCTACACATCACAGGCACCCAGAGGACATCATGTGACTCACACCGAAACTCGCATATTTTACTCAATATGACCTTTCCTTTCCCGCCGCATTTCTATCCCACGTGCTGTCTTTTTACGGCTCCTCCTGGACCCTTTAATTCATTTATGTTATTAAACTCAGACTAGACATCCTTAAGAGTTAACGCCTAAAACCTAAGGAACACTTAATACGGGTGCTGTCAACTGTGTCCACAAATAAAACTCAAAAATTAACAGTCATTAAAGTGAGTGACTTCATTTTGAAAAAGAACAGATGCTTGTATACATATAATTGAATCACTTTGCTGTACACCTGGAAACTAACACAACATTGTTAATCAACTATACTCCAATATAAAATAAAAATTTTTAAAAATAAAAGAAGTGAGTGACTTCAAAAGAAATGAAAATGTACAGATTGGGCCATTGTCACTTAAGTGACCAGCCTGTGAGCACCCTGGCTGATCCTCTCAACTTGTGTTCTGGAAATTTCCATGCAGAGCTACAAGGCGGCAGGTCCCAGGTCACATAACACAACAACCCCAAAAGGCCTGGAGGCTGCTCTAAACCAGAGGTTCTCCACCCTGGCGGCACAGAGAACACCCAAGGAGCTTCGTAGCAATATAAGTATCCACCCCGGCCTGGAGATCTGATTCCCGTGGCTCGTGGGGAGACTGGGCATCTGGTTCTTAAAACCCTGCAGCCAGGGTTGAGAGCAACTGCTCTGGAACCATCTGGGGATCTGGCCAAAATGCAGACTCTGAGAGAGTCTGGGATGGGATCCATGATTCTCTATTTCTAACAAGCTTCCAAGCAAAGCCAGCGTTGCTGGTCCACAGACCACACCTGAGCAGCAAGGCGCTTCGACATCTAGCCAAGCACACAGGAGCCTCCTTGACCCAACCCACTCCGTCATCCTGAAGGCGCACTTCTTCCTTATGCGCATGAGCCACTCAAGGAAACCCAGGTCAGAAAACCACCTGTCTTCTCTGATGGGCACTGTTTACTCTTTCTTCTGGAACAGCACAGACTCTCCAGACAGAGGGGTCACATCAGATGTACAACTTTTTGCCACTTTCTTAATCCATTTTAGCCCAAGCGTCCTCACCCGTAAACACGGAGTTGCATCACTACCACTCCAAGGGATTAAGGAATACACTGGGAGCACAAGCCCAGCACTTAGGGCCTGATGCACAAAATGTCCCAAAGCGCTAACCATGACTCTTGATAATAAGGGTATCACTGCTTCTATTTCCCGATACCACTGTGTCCTGGTTCCCCTCCTGCCTGTCAGAAACTCCTCAGTGAATTGGGACTGAGAAGACGTGATGGGGATCACTGTTAAAGGTACTTTCTCAGCAGCTCTCCAACCTGATAGGCAGATAAATAATGCCCTTGATACAGCACCTCTTGTGCAAGAGCTTTCGATCATCCATCCTGACCTAAAAAGCTTATTGACACCAAAAGCAAAGACTGACCTGAAAATACTACTCCCCTGAATCTACAGAGGAAGCAGACTCCCTCCTCGTAGGTGGAAAGACAGCCCAGGACCAAAAACTCCTCTGCTTTAGATTAAAATCCCACGCCAACCACCTATCAAAGCAGATCTAAAACTCTCCCAGGTAAAAGAGTAAAACTTAAATGTTCTCAGCAAGCATAAAGAAAGGTATATGCGAGGTGATGGATGTGTTAGTTAACTCCATGCGGGGGAAAGTCTGCACAATGTATACATGTATCAAATCATGCTGTACGCTTTAAATATGCAACAATTTTATTTGTCAATTATACTTCAATAAAGCTGGGGTGGGGGGGAACTCTCCCAGTTACTTCTCTACAGTTTTGTTATAAAATGCTGGGGTATTCTGGAAAGGTTTTGAAAGCACCATTCATCACTTTCATTACAAAGCACAAAAACACAGGAAATTGTGAATGGAAAAGATATGTATAAATTCCAATCGTCCATGCTGCTGTATCTCTTTTTCATGTCCTGTATTTGAAACAAAAGCTTTGGGTTTCAAATGCACTCACAAGACAGGGTGTTTACAAACAAATACGGGAAGGGATCAAAGTCAAAATATGGGTGTTGCACAACTAGATAAGCTTTATTGTTTTAGTCACTACCTAGCAACTTCCCTAAGAACATGCAGAGAGGGAGGAAGCATTCCTTTAATTAATAAGAGGTTTAAAGTCCTCAAAGAGAGGAAGACGACTCTCAATCTTGCGGTGGGGAAGAGGTATATGAGAAGAGGTGGTCCCCTTGAGCACAAAGCCAGCTAAGTTGTGATGACTTGGCAAGACTGACAGAGTAGCACGGCCACACCCAGAGCAGGCTTTCCGGATACCACTCCCGGGTTCAGGATGACAAATAGGTCAATTCTTCTTGGGTGAAGCCTTCAGGTGACTGGCATTGGGTGCCTTTAGCTGAACTAAGGAATTACAAGTCACATCAATCTGCCAACCCTTACAACTACCTACCCAAGCAAAAGATGCTCTGTGTTCACTGACTGCTGATGTAGCTGCCCAGAATCACCATCTTAAAGATCCAGAGGAGTAAAGAAGTGTTATGGGCATGTGAATTATAGAGGCTTATATAATAAAGGATTAGAGGGGTCAAAAAATGTCGACTTTCGGGTGGTGGTGTGATGAATTGGGAGATTGGGATTGACATATATACACTAATATGTATAAAATGGATAACTAATAAGAATCTGCTGTATAAAAAAATAAATAAAATACAAAAATTTAATAAAAAAAAATGTCGACTTTCCCATTTTATTTTATAACTCAGATTATCTCTTTGAGCTCCAGGGTATTCTCAGAACTACTATTAGTAATTAATTAAATGCTAAAGGTCTTTAAAACATCTGTGCATTTTATAAATATCAATAGTATTTACAATTTCTAGTTTTACTCTTTCCAAGTTTCAAAACATTTCTTAATGGAAAATGTGTAACCAATGCCTTTTAAAATATTGTAAATACAGCAAAGAAATTTTCCATAATCTCCATCCATCTAGCAGTATGGCAGCCACAATTATTTTGGAAAATAACAAGGGCTAGTGGTAGAAAAAGCAACACAGTTAAGATAGACAAACACACTTCTTGATCTGTAAAAGAACCAGTTTTAACTACTGGGTTATCAGAACATTCTTTTTCCCTATTTCCAATTGATTTATTAGTAAATACTAAAACTGGAATTTCTATAGTACTTTTAAGAAAGTAGTAACTCTTTACCAAATCATCTTGAAAAATGACAACTGGTATCATACATCAAATAAAAATCAAGTTGACTTTATGAATTAGCCATTAAAAGTGTGCCTAATCTATGTGTAAAACTTGAGACAAAGAAAAAGATCTAAAATTGACTAAGAGTCTATAATATGGCAGGGGGATTATCTACATTAAATCCCTTGATCTTCATTACTGCCAACAAAAGAAAACATTCCCAAATTACAGATGAGAAAACTAAGGCTCACAGAGCTGGTGGGACTTGCCAAAGTTCAAAACTACTGGGGCCAAAACCAAAAACTAGAAAAGCTCTTCCACTATGGACATCTTTGGAGCATCTAAATCAATGTCACTGGGATTTTATTTCTCAAACTGCAGAAGAAAGTTTTCGAGACTTTTTTAAGGGAGAACTTTTTTTACCAAACATTCAATTTCCCACATCTAGAGCAATTCTAAGGAGGATGAGAAGAAACAATTTAGAAGCATTTACTCAAGTGAGCCTTAGTCACTGGCAACCATTCTTAGCAAAAACGAAAGAACAGTACAGTTCACATTTACTCCGTTTTACTTCCTACAATGCTTTTCTACATTCTCTCTTCATACCCTCACAACAATCCCATGAAGGACGTGGTATTAGAAGCCAAGGATCCTGGGCTTACAGAAGTTGCCGTTCTTGCTCTCAGACACACAAATGATGCAATCTGCTCTTCTGAATCCTGGCCCAGAGTGTGTCACACTGATGTGCCTGCCTCCTAGGAGGAAAAAAACACCCACCACCAAACTTTCCACTTCCAGCTAATTGTGTTTTTGCAAACATCTGTGTTTTTAACAAGTGGGTCATAAAATACAAAAGATAAAACTGACTCCACCGTAAAAAGTTCAGGGTTTTATCAGCTTTCCAGGTTTCCTTGAAAAAAATATCCCTGATAGTATGTGCCTTCATAATTGAAAATATGACTCATTTCATATTCCTCAGGCAGTACAAATGCTGAAATGCCACCATCTTCCAGATGCAGTTGTCTAAAGAGTTATCAATCCAAATGAGGCACTTTCACTTAGAGATCCTCTTGATTTGTCTGAAAGGTTTTTTCCAGATCTCTAACAAAGTGGTAAAGATTCCAAATCCTACACTCAACTTTCATGGATTTGTGATTAGTCATATCCTGTGCGGTGGTACACCAGGAACCAATATCCTGCACATTCCACCCCCTTCTTCTGCAGGTGCTGCTGGCTGGGAAGAGAGGATCTCAGGTTAGAGTATAACCCTGCTGGGCAGGAACCTGGCTAACTATTATTCACATATGACTTTGCACACTGGATTTCAGAATTACAAATGATACATCTTAAATGCCTTTGTGTGGTCACTGGGAAATGGTTTTTGAATTCTGGATTCAATATTAGATTTAGAAAAAAATTAAAACACGAACATGAAAAAACTTTCCCAGTTTTTACTGTATACTTAAAAGAACTAGAACAAAAAATCCCATTCTCATATCAACCACTTACACAGAAATGGCACTCTCTTTTTTGTGTTTTTCATCTGTTAATACCACATATTTTCAGTATTTAGCAATTTTAGGTTTTTGATATACAGTGACTTGTTTTCTGAAATAAACATTGAGAAGGAAACATTGATTTTTTACTGTAGAATATCTCAAAGAGGCCTTTTCAGAAACATAAACCCTATCATACAGGGATGCAATACAATAACAAGAAAAACTACACACCAGAAAAAAATAAACCTGGGTTCCAAAAAATTAAGTCTTACTGTTTCTGTATATTAAAGAACATTAAAAGTGGGAATAATATCGACCTGTCAGCTCTAAAACCACTTAAATTTATACCACCATAGAAATACCAAGTTCATGAACATATATGTGCATGTATATGTACACATATACCATCCATTTAGAACCATGCAGAAGCACACGTTCAGTTTCGCTTCACAAAATGAATAGTCTTATTAAGTTACTTCTGACCATGTAATTTTATTTTAAAAGATACTTATCTTGGGACAGTAAGGAATTCTGAGGGACAGTCCAGGCGAAATACATACTAACTTTCAAACAGTGTATGTTTGACCTGGGGGCCAAGCCCATCATTTCAAAGTAAGGGAAGTAAAACATTCTCACAGGGAGGGTGGATGGAGTAGAGATCTACCCTGTCTGCGCCTCTGAAACGCCACCGCACACCACTCATGCCTCCTGGTCCCACAGGCAGACAACCAACCACGCAGACTCGGGGTGGCTGTCACGGGGAAACAGACATCAGGAGCCCAGCCCAGAACTTCTGAATATGGGAAGATGAGGATGGGAAAACTGGCGCTCACAGAGCTTGTGAGATTTGCCAAAGCTCAAAACTACTGTCCTAAACCAAAACCTGGAGAAGCTCTT
This sequence comes from Balaenoptera borealis, assembly GCF_965194805.1. Classification (NCBI taxonomy): domain Eukaryota; kingdom Metazoa; phylum Chordata; class Mammalia; order Artiodactyla; family Balaenopteridae; genus Balaenoptera; species Balaenoptera borealis. The sequence goes on along the minus strand of NC_138866.1, from coordinate 166,833,279 downwards.
CCACAATGGACATTTTAGGGCATCCGAATCAACTGCCAGGGCAGCTGGTGAGCTGGGGAGGAAGGAATCTCTGGCTGAGGGAGAACAAGGCAGAACAGGTGAACGGTTAGTTGGTGAAGCCTTTAAAGGGGGGAACAGGAGACTCGGTGCCTCAGCAGTCGGGGGCTTAGCAGACAGCACCAGGAGAGAGTAGGCAGGCTTGAGAAAGCCAGTTCACACATTGTATGGAAAACTCCTAAAAACAGCCAGTCTTCGTTTGAGGTTTTTGAGTATCTCTGACACAGAAAAACATGTTTTATGGGACTCTCAGAACTACAAAATACATAAAAATGGAGCTTTGTTCATAGTGGCTTATGTAGTCTATTCTTTTAACATCTTTACTGAGACATAATAGTATTCCATAAAATTCACCCATTTAAAGTGTACAATTCCATGATGTTTAGTCTATTCACAGAGGCATACAACCATTACCACTATCTAAATTTAGAACATTTTCATCACCCCAAAGACCAACCCCATCCCCATAAAGAGTCACTCACCATTACCCTCAACCCCCAAGCCCTGGCGACCACTACTCTACTTTCTATATCTATAGATTTGCCTACTTTGGTCATTTTGTATATATTGACTCATACAATATGTGGGTCTTTATGACTGGCTTCCTTCACATAGAATAATGTTTGCAAGGTGCATCTATAGCGAGGCATGTATCCTAACTTAATTTTTGCGGCTTAATAATATTCTTATGTATGGATATACCACATTTTGTTCAGTTGAACACTTGGCTTGTTCTATTTTTTGGCTGTTATGAATAATGTTGCCATGAACATTTATGTACATGTTTTTTGTGTAGACATGTGTTTTCATTTCTCGTGTGTGTATGTGTGTATGAGCTATTTCTGAGAGAAAAAAACTAAATAATTCACATTTCAAGTCACTTGGAATGAAGCTGGAAATTTTATTTCTAAGTTCCAATATGAGTTGATGGAGGAAAAAAGAATAAACAAAAGTAATAGAACCACATAAAGATGGCAGGTCAGACACAGGAAGACACAGAGCCATGAAGGAAAGGCATTTTTACATAATCCTTCCAAATGGAAAAAAAATTTCAACAGGATAAAATAATGACTAAAAGACAAAAAATAATCACCTTTCTACTACGTTCACAGAACTCTGCATTTCTTTTCATAAAGATTTTTCTATTTTCCATGTAAAACAGAAAAGATACCAAAAATCGGTAAAATGTATAAATTTCCTGGGCCCCTGCTCTACTGCCATTGACCTTGACCTTGGTGGCAGCTAGCACTGCTGCGTGAGTGGCCGAGCAGGAGGAAAGCGCCCTGTGTGGGCCTAGCCACCCACCTCCACCCCCTGGAAAAGCACCTCTACTTGTGGAAAGCACCTTCCTGGACCAATTGTACATATTTCTTTCCATCCTTGAAAAAATGCAGAAGGCTCTGTTCATCTTTCAAGTGTTTGCCATCACCTGCCCGCATCCAGCTCTACAGGGAGGTACAAGCCTCAAAGGACAGCTGGAGATTCTGTGCAAATGGGGCTTTGAACCCTACCTCCGCGCGCCCAATTCACCGGCGTTCACCGTGAGCCAAGAAGCACCTCCCATCGCCAGACTCTCCCTGTGAATCTCAGATCCTAAACATTTCTGTTTACTCCTGGCACTTACCCACGGATCCCAGCTAACAGTTTTAGAAGCGCCAGACCCAGCATAGGTGTGTTTCGGGGCCAGATTCCTGCACTGCCCTGGCCACCTGCCTTGAACCAGGCCCCACGCAAACCCCAGGACGACCCCTCTGCTCGGGCTGAAGAAGGACCAAACTCCCTGAAAACAGCCGACACGAAAGAATAACTTTCAGATACTCCAAAATCACACTAAATCTGAGTTGCAATTACAATCTCTTTGTGCTAATGTGCCAAACATACCAAACCTTAAAGTCCTTAAAATTACACAGTCTCCGAAGCAAAAGTGCACTTTTTGTGTGAGAATACGTGTCGTGTATTTGTTCTCAACTTCGTATCTACTCAACTTGTAAGATGACTACGTGGCAGATACCGGCCGTACAGGTAAGACCGAGGCAGGGCCATCACCTTCAAGCACCTCACCTGGAGGAGAAGGGGCACAATTCTGTTCCGAAACAAACACACCGAAGCACCCACAGCAAAGCACGTTCCTCCAGGTCAGTGCGGGAAGCTCCTGAGACAAGTGCCCCGCGGGGAGAACCTCAGGCCGCCTTGGGGTGCAGGGCCAGCCTGAACTGAGCTGAGGCTCCAGACATGAGCAGACAGGAAGAGAGCAAATGGTCCAGGTGGGAGAAACAGAAAATGCCAGAGCAAAGACAGGAAAGTGCAAGCAAGGCCAAGTGGGTAGGGACGGGGTAGGGGGTCTGGGGAGGGAGAGGCTGGAGGCAAGAGGGGTCCTGCAAGGGACAGGCCCTGCTGAGGCGGCAGAACTTGGCCTCTGGGGAAAGCGGGTGTCGAGGCCCTTAAGCAGAAGAGTACACGGAGAGTTGCATTTTAGAAAGATCAGCCTTTCAGACATGTTTGTTTATTTTTTCCTTTCTGAAAGGGAAGACGGGAAGATGTTAATGAAATAATAAAATTTATTTTGTTTCACTATTCAAAAATATGGTCATTCAAATTCTGCAACAATCTATTTTCCTAAAAGTTTCAATAAGCTCATGAATGTGTAACAACATGCAGTCATCCATCTGTTCACGAGAAATCTCACACCAACCACAAGATTTGTCATAAAAACCATGATTTACACGGTTTTAGTAATCAACAGTCCTCCTCCCCCCCAAAAAAAGGAAAGCACATTTTCAAAAGTTACTGCCCATAAATTTGTTATTTTTTTTTAATAACAACAAATTGCTATTAAATAACTCTCACACAACTCTTCCATGCTCAAGGGACAGAAGCAGTGGCCCCAAAACCACAGGCCCAGAAAGCAACCTAGGGTAAAGCCAATATCCACAACTTTTACGTTCCCTGCCACATACACACACCCACACATACACACAGATTTGCTCCTCTGATTGTGGTGCTGCTTAGGCAAATATTACCATTTCTACCTATTCTTTAATTAAATTACACTTTCCTCTTAAGCAGAGAGGAAAAACCCAAACAGGAAGAGCAGACTGCTTGGGAAAGCCTGGCAGGCAGTAAAACCATCCACCCAGTAAAACCCGTTAGGGATCCAGAGGCAGTGCTGAGGAGCTTCCCATTCATCATCCCCTCAGTACTCACGTGAACCCTGCAAGGGAGTGACCCGTTTTAGAGAGGAGGAAACGAGGCTCTGTAGGGTTGGTGTGCCCAAGGTTCAACGGTGAAAACAGCTAGGTCTCCAAACCCAATCCAAAGCGCCCCCTGCCAGAAGAGGGCTATGGGCGGCAGGGGGGGGTGGCAGTGAGCTAAGAGGCTCCAGCCACCCCCCCACCCTCACTTCTGCCTTTAGCCCCATCTTCCCTCCGCTACTCAGCAATCAGCAGTGTTTCTGTGGATGAACGCAATCCTGGTGGTCCTCGTCCCAGAGGAGCGCTTGTCCTGCCCAAGCACCCCGGTCCTCCCTGGACCATCAGACTGTAGGAAGTAACAGCGTCTTGCCCCAGCGTTCCCAGTCCTCCTCAGCTTGGTCCTGCCCCACCATCTGACAGGAAGGCAGCGTAGGAGCCAAACTAGCCCTGATGCTCACCTGCAACGCCCTCCCTCCCACCTCTCAGAATGGCAGCAACTCTCCAGATTCACTCGCCTGGACCCTACCGAAGCCCTACAGACTGGGACACCTAGGCCAGGCAGGTGCTTTTGGAGGTCACCCCACTAACCAGTTAGGAAGCACTGTCCTAAATCCAGGCCAGCCTTCCCACTTACTAAGCCCAAGGCAAACCCCCCAGGCCATAATGACCATTCCCATCTCTGAAATCCAGAAGCAACTACTGTCTGTATGTACCACCCTGTTGCGAATTAATGCTATTGCCTACTGTTATTTATAGTTTAATATATTCACCGTCTCCCAAATTACATTCTTCTGCAGTGCAAGAATTCAGCCTTACATTTCTTCATAGAGCATGACATTTTGCATACAGTAGCCCTTCAACAAATTAACAATTAAAAAAAAAAAAAAAGCATGGAGATTTTCTTATCTTTCTCCTAACCAGAGCTGGGATGCACAGCAGGAAAAATGGGAAATCTCAGAGCCAGCCCCAATCCACTCAGAATTAGGAAGGAGCCGGCAAAGCCCTGAGAAGCCAAGTCACCACGCTACAGAGTCCCGGCAGTTGGTGCTCTGCACCCTGTGTCCATTGGGGAGCATGGATGAGTCAGGCCACAGGTAGGAGAAGAAGGATCACATACACAGAAAGTCCATGTAACATGGTCCTCAGTGTCTAGCAGAGCACCCTCCTTAGAGACGGTCTGGATGAGGATGGGTGGATGGAGAAGAACAGCCAAAGCATTTTCACCCATCAGTGATCATAAACAGAAAACTATTTTTTCACTGGAGAAAAAAAAAAAAAATGCTATGAATAAGTGTAAGCCTTCAAATATCTGCTTATTGAGGACATTTCTGATATTAAGTCATGCCATTCCACTGCCCAGAAAAACTGATCTGTTTAACCTGAAAACAGCTCAAGTATAATGCCAAAAAATTAGCCCCATCACACCACAAAATGCTCTCTGCAGAGAAAGTCTTAGTGGCTTGGGATCTTTCTTTCTGTTTCCTTTTTCTTTTCTTTTTTTTTTTTTTTTTTTCCAGCTTATCTGGTTTTTATACAAAGCCATAAACATGATCTTCCCCCATTTTTCCCCACCAGATGGGAGTTCATCATGGCACATGTCACCTAGCAACCAAACACCACTCTACAGCTACCCAGTTACCCAATTCTTCATACAAAATTTATCTTGTTCTATTCAACAGTAAGGGGTGAGGAAGAGATAAGAGAATAAAAGTTAAAACAAGTGTTAATAAGTGTTTGCTTCATAATCATTTTTAAACAGGGTGGGAGAAATGGGAAGAGTGACTAAAGTTTAATCTTAGCCATTACCTAATCATTTAAGAGGAAAAACTACAAATGGACCTGGAATAAACTCCAGCTCTTGCCACAGTTGAGAGTCAACAGTCTTGTGATCCAATGCCTGAACTTTGTAGACCACAAAGCCCATTTTAAAACTTACCTGCTGAACTGTGAGTTGCACTTAAAGAGAACTTAAATAATTTTGGAAACCCCTGAATCATCTCTGAGTCATTTATCTCCAACTCCAACAATACCATCACTCTCTGAGAATCACCCTTCCTTCCTTCCTTCTCCACCAGAAAAAGTAATCAATCTCATGCCTACCCTTCACAACTCAGCTGTTGAGCTCCTCTTGGGGTGCCTTCCCAGGCACCCTGCAAAAACTTGCGCTTCCTTTCCCGCTCCCCAGTCACTGTGAAACCACCACCACTGATACCTAAAAACAAAGTCCAGATCTCTCAGCGATACCTCTCAACTCCATCTACCCAACACCCCAGAGGCCTGTCTTCTCCCCACCGCACCACGACTCTCCCGTCCAAAGGCTGGCCGCCCTCACTTGGAGGACTGTGGAGCCCCTTTCCTAGATTCTCACAGTCCAATTTCCACAAGCAGCCAGTGGGTCCTGCAGATGTCCAGCACCCAGAAAAATGCCTTGGACATGGCAAACGCTTAAGAATTTCTGCGGAACATACAAATGACTCAACTACATCTGTATCTCCCAAACAAGCTGTTCGACCAACATGCATCGTGTGCATAATGAAATATGACTAATTTTAAGCATGTAAATGTTTAAGCATGTAAATGACTAACTTTAAGCACGTAAATTTTAAATTAAGCATGTAAGCAAAGAAATGTCGATCACCCCTCCCTACTCAGGAACCTGGACACACTGCAGAATATATATTACTGTATTTCTCTTTCCTTGCATGATTTTTTTGTTGGTTTCCTGAGTACATATGCAACCTGATTTATTGATATAGAATGTTTAAATCACAAACTGTCATTCATAAACAGTGCTTTAAAATGCTAAACATGGGTTTAGAGGGGTTTTCCCCCTTGACAGTGGTTCAAGATAAACAGGTGCCCAATTTCCACTAATTTTATTTGATTTTCAATAAGTTCAACCAACTGTAAAGAACATTTTAGAGCCGTTAAGTAAAGTCAACATCTTCCATCATTGTGTCAGGTTCTTAAACGTTCCTAAGATTATCTTTAAAAGGCCAAATTTATGCTATTTTTCTCTATACTAAAAACAACAGTGTAAAAAGGTTTTTTCCCCTCTTAATTTCTGAGACTTTGTAGAATGCCACCCCAGCACCCTGTCTACACTCAATCAGGCTTGACAAAGCCACCGTCCCTCTCACCTGCGACCCCCCAAACCCACAGGACGCAAACCACTCCAAGATCGGAGACAAAAAGGAAATTTTGAAAGTGAACATGCTTTCCACCAAACGTTACTCTGCCGCAAAGGAAATATCCTCAGGTGCTGGGGAGAAACTTGGGAGGCGTGGGCTGTTGTCAAACAGACACAGACGATAAAACAATTTAACAAGATGCCTTTTCACTTCTGACACATTGTACAGGAATGCAGCGAAGTGGAGACAATGTTATCACTCCACAGGGAAAAAGGGAAAGCTACTCAACTCCAGGCCCGGGCCGCGCGCGGCCCCGGCTCCACATGGAGCTCGTGGCAGACAGGTCAACGGCGACATGCCTGCAGGAAAACTCGATATTCGGTGACCGATTTCTGGGCTGTGCTCCTTCAAGGAGCCGTGCTCCGGCGCCTCTCGGTCACCGAGGTGCTGGGCTCCAGCGACGATCGCGAGCCAGTGGGAGCGGGTCGGTCCCCGCGCCGCGCCCCCATCCGCCCGGGACCCCTGCCTGGCACTCACGAGGGGCTCCCACTGCCCGGCGGGGGCCCAGAGGCACAAGCGAGCCAGCCACTCTCGCAGCACGCGGAGCGAACTCTGCTCCACCAGGAAAGTTCCCTCGCCCGGCCTCCGCCCGCGGGCCTGGGCGGGGAGCCGGGGCCGCAGCCCGCGGCCGGGAACAGGCGTCCGGCCCCGCTCCGCGCGCCCCGGCGCGGCTCGGGCTCGGCTCCCGGGAGGCTCGGGGCGCCGGCGGCCGGGACCCGAGGGAGAGGCAGGGGCCGGGGCCCTGGGCCCGGGCGCGCGGAAGTTTGCGGCCCGCAGCCCGAGCGGGGGGCGCAGGCCGGGCCGGCCGCCGCGCGCTCCCTTTCCCCGCCTCCGCCTCCTCCTCCCCTTCCAGGAAGCGCCATATTGATCCCGGCGCCTTCCCTCCTCCCGCTCCTCCTCCCCTCCTCCGCCCCCTGAGTCGTCCGCCCCCGCCTGCGCCCCCGGCCCCTCACCTTGGCGATGGCCTTCCGGTAGCGGGTCACCGCTTGCTGGATGAGGCTGAAAACTTTCATGTGGCCGTCCCCACACGGCACGACCACCCGGGTCCTCCCAAAGCACACGGTCACTTTCATGCCGCCGCCGCCGCCGCCGCGGGCCGGCCCGCGCCCCTCGGTGACCGCGGCCGGAGAGGCCGGAGCGCCCCGGGCCGGGGCGGCTGTACGCGGGGCGCGGGGCGCGGCGCGGGCGCGAGGCTAGGGGCCGAGGCCGGGGGCCAGATAGGCTCGCATGCCCCGCCCGCCGCCCTCGCCTCGCCTCGCCTCGCCTCGCCTCGCCTCGCCTCGCCTGGCCCGGGGCTCGCCCGCCTGTGCCCGCGCGGCGCCGCAGCCTCCGGCCACCTGTTCGGCGTGTCGTCGCGCTCGGCGGCGGGGCAGTGTGGCGCTGGCGCGGCGCTCGCTCCGGGCCGCGGGGGAGGGGACGGCGGCAAGGGGAGGGACGGGGAGGAGGCGCGGGGAGGGACGCAGAGGGGAGGGGAGGAGAGCAGAGGGGGAGGGGATGGGAGGGGAGCGGAGCGGAGCGGAGCGGAGGGGAGGGGAGGGGAGCGGACGGGAGGGGAGCGGACGAGAGGAGAGGGGAGGGGAGGGGCGCGGCGGGCCCACAACACTGTGCACACGCGGCGACCTGGCGCGGGGCGCGGGGCGGAGCGCGCGGCCGCCTCCCTCCGCCCCCTCCGTGCCAGGCCGCCGACCCCCAGCCAGGGCGCCGCAGCCCCCGACCTCCCGCAGCCTCTCTGGAGCTCCCCTTCCTTTGTCGCTGTGAACCCCCCTCCTCGGGCTGGAGGGGCCCGGGCGGAACCGCACTGACTCCTCGCGCCCCGGAGGACTAGGTGCTCCCGCCCGGTTCCCCCCGCTCCCGCCCCCGGAGGCCAGCCTGCGCGTTACCAGCAGAAATGAGGGGGCTGCTCTGCGGGGAGGCCTTTCTCCTGAGGCCACTACTGACCTTGAAGCTCCTGTGACCCCGGGTGACCCACCCGCTTCAACGAGTGCAGCTCAAACATTAGCAATTCACATCGTTTTATTTAAAATTCTGCAACCCAAGCAATCTTAACGCAAAGTTATGAACAATACACTGAGAAGGCCGGCGCTGAACGCTGCCACCTCAGCCGCGGAGAGGAAAGCAACTCCGCAAGGAGTTATCTGCATGGGGACAGGCGACAGTTTAGAGGAACGGAGACCAAGTCAAGAAAAGTAACTGACGCTGCTCTGTCTCAGTTAGGGCAGGAATCTTGGTGATCCTTACAACTGTGTGTCATTGTGTTGAAAGAATGGCAAATGTCAGCAGAGAGTTGTCGCCGGCCCACGTCTGTCCCAAACGATAGTGGATTCATTTTTGCCAGCGTTTCTAGGGTGTGTGAAAGCAATCAACAGCTCCGTGGGCTCAAGGAGAACTTCAGCAGGTAGAGCCGGAAGAGCTGGTGACCGTCCACCTCCCTTTTTAAACTAAGGAAACAGGACAGATTCATCTGCTTTCCAGGATCCCTGCACTTTCCCGGCCCCAGGTATAGTGCGATTTGTCATATAAAACATTGTACTTCCGCTCATCTACAGCCCTTGACCAATACAATCCGTTGTCCTGGCAAAGCAGTGCAATAAGTAGGCACCGTCTGTCACTATCCCACTTTACCCCAGGATGCTAAGGAGTGTTGAAATCACTTGCCCAAGGCCACAGAGAAAGCATGAGGCAGACCCAGAAAGAGACCCCAGGTTTCTTTCCACACATTCACGGAGAAAGCTCTCATACTCCTCTTCTGTTTAGCGGCAACGTTCAACTTTTCTACCCAATAATTAAGTTTGTGACAGCGATGACAACACGTCTTGCTGAGGTCTTCTTGCTTCTTGTATTAATACTTGGACCCACAGTAACAAGTACTGATAATTATAGATGTTGTTTCTGTTTTAATGCTTTGGGGAGGGAGGAGTATTCTAGTTTAGAGTAGGGCTTTCTGAAAATAGTTCTGATTGAAAGGCAAGTTCAGGAGAAGCCAGAGGAAATCAGATGTTGCTGGGGATGTAGGTTCAGATCCTGATTCTACCATTTACTAGTGCCATAGGCATGGCATTCAATCTCCTTCTAGCCTCAGTTTCATCTGCTGAAAAGTGGGACTGATGATTATGAAGATTAAATAATGAGGATTAAATAAAATAAGAGAAATTGCTAGAGGTGATACAGCTGTTCAGTGTCTGGACCAGGGCTCATGACTCTCAGGCCTGTACTCACTTCACTTTAATTCGATTCCACACGCAGTTAGAGAAGAACTTCCATGGGGAAAGCAGAATTTTTAAAGTGAGTAAGAAAAATGTAGGTTTTAGAATAAGATAGCTACTCCAATAACTGTAATTCAAGACATTAAATATTAAGTGCCAGCAAAGTGTTTACAGCAGTACTGAGGAGGGAGGCCTGCCTTCACAAAAGAAGCAGCATCCGAGTACCCCTGTACCACTTTACTTACATCAATTCCTTCCACTATTCAATAGTTCATAAGGGGTTAGACAGTTTTTCAAAAATATGATCATAAGATTAATAATTATAATGTCTATTTAACTGACTAGATAAAGCCTTTAAGCTTTATTTAAATCTACCTAGTTTATCTAGATACAGTGATTCCCTTTATATTAATAACTGATGGAAAACTAATGCTGTGTTAATTTAAGATACCAGACACTTTGGTGTCTTGGGTCAAATTCATAAAATTTCCTCACAAATAATGAATCTGTTTTCACTAATATACTCACCTAACATCTAACCATAAAGGTGTGTTAGGGCCAGGCTACCTTCACATCTACAGAGTGTTCAGCTTGACCAAATTGCTTCTGGCCTGAGATGAGCATAAAATCGAACCCAGTCCCAGTGAGAAGCAAAATCATCAAAGACAAGGGTCAAATGTTACATAAATATCTTCTGGTGTGTTTATTGTCTTAAATTCTGCATATTTCGAGTAAAACAATTATGACACCTTATATTGTGCTTCTCTTTTATAATTGATTGATTACATTGGTTTTGAAAACCCCAGAGAATCCTGAGAATTAATTAGAATCTAGCTGGGCTTCATGTCTATTTTGCAAATGGACCACATGGACTATAAATTTAACTATATCCAGCAGGATTCATGTGCACAGTGAAATAAATACACACCCCACGTGTGTAGCAACAGTACTGTATTACCTAGCATCTTACCCTTAAAAGTTTCAATAATTAGGAATAAAGAAAACATTTATAGGAGCTTTTAAAATTCAGTTGTACTTTAGAAATTAAAATTATCACTGAAATGTTTCACACACATATTGAATGCCTACTCCATATTATACTTAAGACCATGTTAACAATCTTGTATGCCTAGCCTCACACAAGTTTAGTCTAATAGGAGAATTGGATCAGTATTCACCAAATAATTATTGTCCACCTATTTTATACCAAGCACTGCACTGCAGGCTGGATAGTAAGTTCCTCCTTCAAGAGGTGCCCAGTCTGGAAAAAGTTTCAGACGTGAACGGTCAGCCACTAGAGTAGGATAGGCGCTACACATCAGGAATGGTGGTGGTACCCAGAGGAAGTGCTCACTCCTGGAAGAGAGGAAAGAGAAGGAGGTGGAAGCAGGCCATCTAGAGCGAAGCTGTCCAAGAGAAACATCAAGAGAGCCACAATTGTAACTTTAAGTCTTCTAGTAGCCAGCCACAGATGAAGTTAATTTTAATAATATATTTTATTCAAGCCAGTATACCCTATTATCATTTCAACATATAATCAACTTTTTAAAAATACTAATGAATATTTTCCTTGCAGGACATTTGGTCCTGTCCAAAACATCCATGAGCATATTTGGTCCATGCCAAATGGTTTTGGAAAGGACCAAATATCAAGGACCTTTTGGCATGGACCAAATGTCTCCATGGATGTTTTGGACAGGACCAAAAATGACCAAATATCGAGAACCTTTTGGCATAGACCGAATGTCTTATGGAAGTTTTGGACAGAACCAAGTGTCTACTAACCAACATTTTTCATACATTTTTTTTGCCTACTAATTCTTCATGACCCCACGTGTAGTTTATACGACCAGCACGTCTCACTCTGAACCTGCCCTTCATATGCATTCACTCATGCATTCACTCGTTCAGCAAACACTGAATAACCAGCACATGTCCGACCTTGTGAGAGCTCAGTGACTACATGTGGCTCTTGGCTGCCATATTGGACGGCGCAGCTCTGGAGGATGGGACTGCCAATGGCTGGAAGCCACATGCACTGTCAAGAAACTTACTCACAAGTGGATTGAGCTCTCTGAGGGCAGAGGTGGTGTAACTCACAGCACTTCCCCAGAATTGTTCTCCCAAGGCTGGACGCACGCTAGTTACTCAGTAAGTGTTTGATGAATGAGTGAATAAATACAGAGGGATGGGGGAAAGACGGTTTCTTGACATAGATACGAATCTTGTAATAGTATAGCTGTGCTTAGGATAAAAGGCAAAGATTGAGAAAAATAAGAACAGCACTTAGGCTCCACAGAGTTTCTCTGCTGTGCAACATTAAACATAAGTCTAAAAACAGTGGTTTTTCTATTGAAGCTTGAGTTCATATAAATTGTATGGGTGAGAATAACAGCCAATGAAAGAAAAGGAAAAAAAAAGAGGAAAGGAAAAGAGAGAGGAGGAGCCTTAATAATCCCCCCAACCTACTGAAAACTGTCATCAGTCATGAAAAGTACTCAGAACGACCTGGTTCAAAACAGAAGAAAATTGCACAAGACAGGGTGGGCCCATCTCCTTTCCCCTCGCATCCGACGCTGTGCCTTCACTTTCAAGGCTGGTGAGATCCATAAGGCACCTGACTCACCAGCTTGTGATTTCAGATGGGGTGGTATTGACTTTCATGTCCCAACCATGAGCATCCAAGTCCTCACCTTCAAAATATTCCAGATCACCCTCAACCGGTCCATCAGCTACAGTCACCAAAGTATCCACCTCATTCTTGCTGTCCTGTTCCGGTCCCCAGCAATGCCTGGAAGCTGTGTCAGCACTGTCCTGCTTGGAAAAGCTGGAGTCCAGGCTGAGATCACCACTTCAGTATGCCCCCGTGTCACGCAACCTCGGAGTGCAGGGAGAGGCCCGGGTTCCTTGCAGAAAGCCATCACCTGCATCCTTCCATCCATCCGTCCAACATCATGATCCACCCGGCAGAGCCCGGGTCCCTAGTCAAATGCCTCTCCCCTTCTTAGGCTCCAAAGCCTAAGAATGAGGGAACTTGTCGATCAAGTCCTCGAAGGCCAGCCCAGCAGGGCACAGAGCAGGGTGAAGACAGCACCGTTGGTGATGTTAAAACCCAACTATTGGAAACAAATCTGCAGGAGGGTCAAGCAAAGCAGTCTGAGCCGCTTACTTCCTAGTGGCCAATTGACCCAAGGCAGATCGGAGCGGCCGGTGGTGTGGAGAGGTTTCCACCTGAGGTTCTTTCAGCTGAATCTTTGAGGGCAAAGTTCAGGGTCAAGTTCTCCAGCGAGGCCTAGAGTGCTGTCCTTCTATGTTGGAGGAAACCAGAGACGTAGGTAGTGAAATGCCTAGTCTGAATCAGGATTCGCAGCTGGGTAGACCATTCTGCCTTCTCTCCAAGGTGGGCCTGGTTCTACTAGAGGCATAAAGTACTTGGGTCATTTTTTGTGACCCAAGTTTCTAAAAAAAACTTTGAGAAAATGAAGTGGGAATGGGAGCAGATCAAGACAATGATTTAAATCATTTCTTAAGGAGAGAAATTCTCCTCACCCCGAGGACACTTAACCTTTGATGATTAAAAGGAAAAGGATGAAATGAATTCACATAAAGCTTCACACCAAGGCTTAGATAAATCTAGCTCTAAAGGACTTCTGGTCAGGGGACATGAATCAGCTTTTAAAGACTTTTTAGCAAATGCGGCTGAGCAGTTTCATTCAGTAAAGAGAAAAAATGCACTGTGGTTGATAATTGGAACAATACACTTTTTCTCGACCTTGTCAAGATTAAATGCCTGAAATTCTCAAATCCTGAAACAATAAGGCTGCCTGACGGAGAAGCTTTAACTGCATCACTGTTTTGGAATTAAACAACCATGTGGGGCCTTCTCAGAGGGCCTCTGGGTGGTGGTTACCAGCCTGAGACCCACCCAGGGGCCCCCAACCCCATCCAGCTGAGGGAGGGACGTCCTTCTCCCTCAGAGCCAGACCTGCTCATGTCAGAAGGAGGTGAGTGGCAGTGAGGCTGCTCTTTGACGAAAGCCAGTGCCCAGGCCCCGGCGTTCTGTGCAGTAATTCAGGTGCGCTGGACCAGCATGCACCCAGCCCTGCCGCTCCTCTGTCCCTGATGTTAGATGGCTGACTCATCCTCCCCTCCTCTGTCAAGTTACTCTGTTAAGCTAGGGGTTCAATTTCAAAAGCTCGCTCTGTGCTGTGGAATGTCATCTGCTCAGCCCCTCAGCAGGGGCTACACACTTGTTCCAGATGGGGAGGTTCCCCCGGGTGAACACGATGCAGTGGGTCCCATCCTGGACCCAGAAGCCACAGAAGGAAGTAGCCTCTGCGCTGACAAAACAACGTCGCATGTGCCTGCCTCTCCCAGCCCTTCTCTCAAGTGTGTGACCTTGGGGGCCAGGCCCTGTCGTTTCCCTGTTTGGAGCCCCGCGATGCCCTCCATTTCACGCACAGGCAAAACAAAAGCCCTGACAGTGATTTCCAAGGTCTCCATGACCACCCAGCATCCCCAAACCTCTTCTACCCCTTCCCTGTCCACTCTGCCCCGTGGACCTTGCCGATCCTTAACCTGGCTGAGACCCACCTTCCTCGGGGCCTTCACACCTGCTGTTCCCTCAGCTACAACGCCCTTCACCCCAGGATCTGCTTGGTTTCCTCCCTCACATCCTAAGGGCCTCTGCCCATTGTCACTGTTGCATTTCCTGACCCCCGACATGGAATAACAATAGCTCTCCCCTGTCCCTCTCTGTCCCCCTGCCTTTTTTTTCTCCATCTGACACATTACACAGTTACCTGTTCATTCATTCACTGCCTGTCTCTTCCAAAGGAATGTAATCTTCATTCAGACAGAAACTCTTCATGTCTGCAGTAGTGCTCAGTCCATACAGATGCTCAGTATGGTTTGTTAAATACCTCTCAGTCACTGATGAGCAGCAAGACACTTGTCACCTGGTGGCTCTGTGGCATCATCTTCACTTCAGAGTTCAGCCTTGTGAGGTAGATGTCATGATGGTTCCTAAGTTACTGTTATTTTGAAAAGAGTAGATGCTGACTGTGTGCTGGGTACCACAGGTGGGTACACCAGCTGAGTGGGTCTGGCTCTCCCTGGCAGAGCAGGTGCGTCCTTGTGAAAGCACAGCTGTCCGCTGAGCCACAGGCCAAAGCTGACCAACCACCTGTTTGTGTGGCCTGTGACCTAAGAATGGTTCTTTCATTTTTCAGTGCTTGAGAAAAAAAAGATCAATACAAGAATAATATTTTGTAACGTGAAAATTAAATGAAGTTCAAATTTCAGTGCCCATAAGTAAAGATTTATTGGAACTCAGGCACGCTCACTCACTGCATATTATCTATGGCTTTTGTGCTCCATCAGCAGAGGTGAGCCATTGCAACAGAGACTATATGGCCCAGAAAATCTTAAATATTTACTATCTGGCTACTTACAGGAGAAGTTTGCTGACTGTGGTTTAAAGCAATGCACGGTGATCAGAAGATGGGAGACAGTGTAGAATAGAAAGAACGCTTGGCTGGAAGCAAGAGATAGGACTTCTCCTTCCACGTTTGCCTCTCGTTCTTCTGGGACCTTGACAAGCTAATCTCTCAGAGCGTCTATGTCCTAATCTATTGTGGCAGATGCACTATGAGGCAACCCCAGTGAATTACACCCTGTATATTCCCTTCCCCATGCATGGGGGCAGAACCTGTGACTTGCTTCTGATCAACAGAATACGGCAAACCTGATGGGATGCCACTCCGATGATGACATTCCATCCTATAAGACTCCACCCAGCACACTCAAGGGGGACTCTCCTGCTGCCCATGCTGTGAACGGCCCACGGAGAGGGCCATCTGGCCGGGAGCTGGGGGTGCCCTCAGAGCCAAGGTCTCCATCATACAGCCACTGGGAATTGAATTCTGCCAACAACAAATGAGCTTGGGGACTTCCCTGGTGGTCCAGTGGTAAAGAATCCACCTTCCAATGCAGGGGACGCGGGTTCGATCCCTAGTTGGGGAACAAAGATCCCACATGCCATGGGGCAACGAAGCCTGCGTGCCACAACTACAGAGCCCACACGGTCTGGAGCCACAGCTAGAGGGAGCAAACCTGCACATCACAACTAGAGAGAAGCCAGCACGGTGCAACAAAAGATCCCACATGCCGCAACTAAGACCCAATGCAGCCAAAAAGATAAAGAAAATAAATAAATTTTTTTAAAAATGAGCTTGGAAGCAGTTTCTTCCCTAATTGAGCCTCCAGATGAGACCATAGCCCTGCTGACACCTTGAAAGCAGCCTGTGAGAGCTTGAGCAGAGGACCCAGCTCAGCCATGACCAGACCCCTGACCCACAGAAACTGTGAGTTAATAAATATGTGTTGTTCTAAGCCACTAAGCTTGCAACAATTTGTCACCTAACAATAGAAAACTAATACATCTACATAAGAAGGTCTTTGAATTTTATTTTAAATTACCTTGAAATTCTAAGTTTCTCAAGAGTTTAGCCTGATGCTAAGAATTACCTAGGATGCTAAGTAATGTACAGGTTCCCATGGCTTTTCCTTTGACATTCTTGCTTTGGACATGCTACGGGCTGTTACAATGTGTGTGTGTGTGTGTGTGTGTGCGCGCACGCACGCACGCGCGTGCACACACGCATGCACAGCCTCCTTTTGCTGCCCTGGGTCTCTGCTCAGCCCAGAGATAGCATGGAGACATTCCTGCCTGCATCCTAAGGGTGGCTCCCATGTAATTCAGGAAGGGGGTCCCACCGAGCAGGAGCAGGAGGCAAGACGACACAAGGCTTTGGGTGAAGCAGTGGTGAGCAGACAGTCCTTGTGGAAGTGGAGGATTCTTCGAAGTGAGTGGCTAGAGATAAAGGGTGAAAGGTGTGTTGGGGGAACCAGTAATGGATGGCCTTTTATGCTAAAACCTCTCTTTTATTCAGTGGTCAGTGAGGAGTTTTTGAAGGATCTGCAGTACCAGTGTGGGTTGCAGAAAGGAGTCAGATCAGCTGGGATGGCCTCCCTGCCTCAGCATTCTAGCAAAATGGTAACAAGCGGTGATTCCGGGGGGCAGTGCCCTCCCTTGCAGTTAGGACTTAGGATAACACCTCACCCTGAGTGGACAGCATCTCCCTGGGCAGCTGCCTGGGCCTGGGCTCCCTCTGCTGCCCTCCCAGGCACGAGCAATGACTTGTGGTCACTGCCTCTGGAGTGTCTCCACCTCACCCCTGCAGCTCACCCCTGCTGCCCTCCCCTAAAACTGCCCAGAGTCCGATAAGTGGGGATGTGTAGGCTGAAGCAGCTAGTTTTCCCCAGGGCCTGCACCCTCTCCTCTTTCTCAGCATGACTGGGTCACAGCCCAGGGTCCTGGTGCCTCCCTTGGCCATCTCCCTCCCTCTCCTGACACCCAGCTTCCCTTCTCCCACTTCTGACACCCAGATTTCATGTGCTCCAGAGATGTCCTTTTGTGAAAAATGTATTCATTCACTCATTCAACTTTTATTGGGAAATTAGTATTTTGCCAAGCACTGTGCTAAATGATGGTGATAAAAGGTCAGAAGTAATCTCGACCCTCAAGGATGTCCTTCTTCTTGAGAGGGAGAGAGCCGGAGATTGATGATATAAACAGGCCATTATAACACAGTGTATAGTTTGCCATGGGAACACAAAGGCTGAAGCCTCAGTGGCCAGAGGTGGTCAGACAAAGCTTCCAGGAAAAGGTAATTTTTAAAATGGATGATCGGTAGTGAGTGAGCCACACAGGAAATTAAATGTCTGAACCAAGGGGGGAGGTCCAATCCATGCAAATGGATTATGGACAGATCTGAGTTCCTTTAGGAGAGAAACTAAAAGACTTTAAAATAACCAAGTATGGAAAAAAATGAGATGGAGAAATCAAAGAAAACTGAAATCTGAGACTGTGATCCTGGAAAAATGATGGAGTCATTGATAGGCATGGAATTCAGCAAGACTATCAGTTTGAAGGTGGGGGAAAGTGAGGGGTTAAACACATAGAGATTCCAGTGTTTAGAGAGGAAAATGGAATATAGTTCAGAAAAGTACTGTCAATGCAGGCTGCGTCAACATGGCTTTATTGTGTCATGTCCACCAGGGGACCACGTGCCCTCCATGGGGAATGGGCTGGGAGAATGCTTCCTGACAACTAAATATCCTTCCATGGCAGCACTTGTTGTTATGAAATGGGAGGAATCTGGGACCTACAGCCAGAAGACTTGAATTTCAGCCTTCTCATCACTAGCAGTGTTGTTGGTCAAGTGAAGTAACCAACCATTATGACTGTTTCTGTTTCTACATCTGCACAATGTGAATAATTCAAATACATATCTCCAGCGTTGCTGTAACAATCAAATGAGATCATTAAAATGAAAATATTTTGGAAAATGGAGTGCCGTCTACAAACGTTAGCTATGACGATTGGTATTTTGTTTTTCAGCTTGCTCTCTTTCTCGCCATATTTTTTTTTTACTCATGGAGATGATTTTTTCCTCCTAATATTTTAGATGGGCACACTCATCATCATGGCTTTTCTGATTACAAAAGTCACCACGCTCTGCTTCCATAATTCAAACATAGTGGAAATAGATAAGAGAAAAAGAGAACAACTTCCTGTCCCCACCCCCTAGAGATAACCAGGGCTGGTGTGTCCACTTCCCGGACATCTTGTTTATGAAACCGGTCTTTCCATGAAGCACAACAAAGGGGTGTGAGAAAAACGTCACTGTATTTTTGTTTCCCTCTAGCCCTTTAAAGTTGATTCAGTGGGGAAATCTTCCCCTGCCACTGGCTAAACACTTGACAGGCCCCTCAATTTTCTTGTTCAGTTTTTAGGAACTAGACTATTGTGCAATCACAAAACACAGTACCAAATCAGAAACTAGGTATCCAGTCCAAGATTTTATTCATCAATTCAGGCTTCATTAGAAGGACAGACTTCCTTTCCTGCAAGTGATGATCTGGTTTTCTTACTTTTCTCCTCTTCCCTGCTTGCTGGCTTGGTCAAGTCAAGTGTGGGGAAGACAGGTGAGGAGAGACTCGGACCTCCTTACTCAGCTGCTGGCTGCCACTCTGGGCAGACAAATGCTTCGAGCTGACATGTCCTTTCCAGGGTGTTTTGGGGCCATCTTGGGGGTCCCCTGCTAGGCCCCCAGGCCTGAGGGATGCCTCTTCTTCAACTGGATCCTACCCAGTTCAGGCCTTGGGTCTCAGGATCCACCCTTCACTCAGACTCTCTCTGATGGAGGCCCTGGCTCTCCCCAGCCCTCTTTCTGGACTTAGATAGACTTTAAGTGGCTGCAGACTGGCTCTCTCTCCCTCTTGGCCCAGGATCTAGAAGAAATAGTCATGAATTCTGTGTCCCTACACACGGATCCATGGGAGCGTGGCTACTTCTCAAACGCAGCCAGCCGCTCTCTGCCCTGCCACAAGCCACTTTTGCTTTGTCAGGCGTGAATCAGGCACCAATCCGTGGGGCTCCCCAACTCCGAGAGACACAAACCCAGCTCTACAAGTGTCTGTAGAATCCCATCCTCTCTGGGCTCCAGATGAAGGGACAAGCACTTCCTGGCTCCTGGCCCTCGGTAGCAGAACTCTTCAAATACATTTCCTCCCAATGTATCTCCACTTGCTTATATTCTCAAAATGTGCAACAGGATTCAAGGGTCCCAAACCAGTTTTCTGTATTTACTTTGAAGATTCCTCCAGGGTGACCTGTGTCACACTGTGTCACACTCCACGTGGTATCTGACATCTATCCTACCGTGTCAATTCTATTGAATCTTCAATTTTAACATCCAGTTCCATGAACTAATATATGTGTCAATACAAATATTTTAACAAAATGTTCTATTATGGATACAGTTCTGCAAATTTTTGTTCACTTAATATATCTCAGGCAGATTTTCGTGTCAGTACAAGTAGATTATTCTCATTAACCTAGATTATTATAGTGTACAGACGTAAAGGGATTCCACTGTGGTTTAAGACAGTACTCTGGAAGAGGATGGTCATCTAACCTCGGTGCAGGCCTTGGCAAAGCAGTGGGGGTGGTGGTTCGGGGCCTGAGCTGGGTGGCAGTGATTCAGTAGGTGACGTGGTAGAGAGGAAGATTGGAGAGAGCATGACGGCTTTCCCTGAAGGGCTGTAATTTGAGCAGCTGCTGCACAGAGCTACGCCTTGGTCCCTGGGGTGTGCTGAGAATTTAAATTATGGGATGGGGACTAAAGGTGCAATCCTCCTACCTTTTCTCAGGGCCTAAATCCATCTCCTCGTGGTTTAATGGTCCAAATGCCTCTTGGAGAAGCACTTTTACGCTCCAGGCCCTTCCAGGCCCTTCCAGGCCCTTCCAGGCTTTCTCTTTTTCCTCCCATTGCTTGGGGTTGGGGGAAAGAGTGGTTGGGTGGGAAATGTTAGTAACTGGGGTTAATTGAATTGGGGTTGAAGCAGGAGGGAGGATGTTATTCTAGAGAAATATGGAACATCAAGAGACCTGAATGGGATGAAGTGGGAAAGGAAGTTAAGAGCAAATACTTCAAATCCTAATTCTTTTCACTCTTTCCTCCTCTCCCTCCACCCACCACTTCAAATCAGGATGGGCAAATCAGGATGTTTTTATCTTAGCTCCAGAATTACACAGCTTAGAGAAACAACCACCAAAACAGGCCACTAATGGAGCTCCAGGCACAACCACTATGATGTCTCTTTCTGCTCAATGGCCACGTCTCCATGGCCGTCCAGGTCACCGAGGTCCTAAGTCATTAACGATCTGACCGTCTGAGGTGGTAAACATCCGGTGCAGATGTGCACAGAGCGAAACTGCAATCTCATGACATAGGTGGGTTTTCATGGAAACGATGTTGGACGGCCACCCCCGTCACAGCCAGCGCCATGGACCAGGGAAGGTCCACTCAGGTTACACTGCTGAAGACAGAAGAAAGCCCACAAGGGTAATGAGGATAGGGCTTCAGAAAGAATTGGTTTGAACATCAAAGGATTAAGAAGGGCCCTTGGAAAACTGACAAAGCTAGGGGATATTTTGTAAAAACAGTTCTTTTCACTCCCCCTGCAGTGGAAGCACGGAGTCCTAACCACTGGACTGCCAGGGAAGTCCTTAAATTTTTAAAAATTTAGAGTTTTTCACATTATCTACTTTCATTTTTCTAGTTAAATCCCAATCAAAAAATTTTTTTAAATTTAATTAATATGAAATCTCATTCCCTATTGGAAGTGGATTCTGTTTAAGTAGCTTTTTATGCTCAGATAATGAGGGCCCTTCTATGGCATACATATACAACGAAAAGCAGATTTTCAAAGTTTAGCAATCAATCGACCATTCCCCAGGTTGATGTTAAAAGTGGAAGAAAGGCTTTTTCAATCAAGGGTCTGATCCAATAAAGTTCTCATTCCCTGGAGCTCTTCATGACCTAGATAGGAGGAAACTCAGTAAGAGTCTGAGCTTTCCACAAACACTTGCCATCAACCAGACAGCAGTTCCACTATTGAACACGTTTTCTGCATACCAAGTTCTTAGAGAATTATAAAGGAAATATAAAGCAGTGAAAAACACAATTCTTAATCTCCAGAAGACTGCAGTACAAACACACACATTTATTTATGAACTCGAAATAAGAAGCCTTTGGAAAATATAAATAATCTTAAACACAGCTTGCTAGAACTTGTCCTGAACAGGTCATATTTATTCCCACGGGACTTTTTGTTTTCAGGCAATGGCTGGTATGTGAAAATAGCTCTTGCATTAACAGTGGTAACCATTTCGGTCCTGGGAGAGAAAACGTAACCATTTCAAATGGTTCACTTAATATATCTAAACAAACCATGAGACAGGTTCCCAGCATCTTGGCAATCATCATACATCTTGTTCTGTGGTAGCAGCACCTCAGGGCCTGTGGGGTTTGGGGAAGCACAAGGGTGGAGAGCCGTGGGGAGGGGGGCTTGCAAAACCCAGATCTGAGCATCATTGGGCAATCAGAGCACCTGGACACTAACAAGTCTGGATTTGGTTCCTAGATCTGTCACCTGTTCATCACCTGTCACCTATTCATCACAAGCCAATGAAACTCTCTGAGACTCAACTTCTTCGCTTGTAAACATTTCTAAAAATATATAAATTTTTCATCTGGGTGTTGTCAGAATGATAAAGTAAAGAAAGTGGCAGAGTCTCTAACTTATAGAAGGTGCAAGATAAAAACAGTTCTTACCTCACCATTGTCATTATCGTTATTAATATTTATTTTATAGTCCAGAGTTAGGGGGAATGCCTTTGATTTTTTTCAAAATAAATTTTTAGTAACACTCTTGTTGACAATAATCCAAATTCTATGTTCCTTATCTCCTCTTGTCTTGAGAACTTTAGTCCCCAAAATTTTCATCAGTATTTCCCCCTGTATTAAATCATTCCCATTAGCACACAAACAAGTTCCAGAATCTCACACCTGGAACAAAAAACAAAAACCCCAGCATCTTCCTTTGTCCCCCCATCTCCCTCCAGAAAGTGCTCCCATTTCTCTGCTGCTCTTTTATTTTTTTTAACTTTATTTTTTATTTTCTACTTTATTTATTTAGGTTGCACCAGGTCTTAGCTGTGGCACGCGAACTTTTAGTTGCGGCATGCATGTGGGATCTAGTTCCCTGACCAGGGATCGAACCCGCAGCCTCTGCACTGGGAGAGCAGAGTCTTAACCACTGCGCCACCGGGGAAGTCCCTCTCTGCGGCTCTTCAGAGCAAGACTTTGTGAAGGCCTGGTTTGGTACAGCCACCCTCACCCTCACTCCCATTTTCCCTTAAACCTTCTTGAATCATATTCCTGTCTCCACAATTCCACTGAGATCCCTCTGGTCAAGGTCACACACACCTTCTTTGTTTCCCCATCCAACGGTCTTTTCGTACTTGACCCTTCAGCAACACGTGGCACTGTTCCTCCCTCCGGAAGCACTTCTCCCAGGGAGCTTCCATGATATCACACACTTGGGTCTTTCTCCTGCCTTTCTGGTTGCTCTTTTCCCGTGACCTTGCCCCGATATCTCAAGCCTGAAGCATCACTGAACTGTGGAGCACAGCAAGGATCAGCCACACTAGCTCCTCCATCTCTTCTGGCTGCCTAGGCAACCCCCTTCGGTCCATGGGCTTAAATAGCATTCATGACCTTGACTCTGAGGGAGAGAGAGATGGATGGATAGAGGGAGGGGCATAGTTATCCAGCCCGCACCTCTCCCCTGACTCCCAGACTCCTGTTTCCATCTGCTCACAAGATATTACCTCCCAGATGCAGAAGAGCATCTGAAATCTAAAAAGCACCTGGATGCCCACCCCACTCTCAACCCCAATCTGCTCCTCCTCCAGGATTCCGATTCTCAGTAAGTGGCACCACCCTCCGCCCGGGTGCTCCAGCCACGAACCTGAAAATCACCCAGAGTCCTCCCTCCCCTCCCCTCCACTTGCACAACTACCCTGAACCTGCCCAGTTCTCTCCAGATTCTTTGCAAGCCCTACCATCGCGTGCTGGGGCTACTGCAGCCTCCTAGTCAATCTCCCTGTTTTCACTCTCGCCCTCCCCACGCCACACCCACCTATTCCCCACACAGGAGCCAGGTGATCTTTCCAAAAATATGAGTCAGATTGTGCCGCTCCTCTTTTTAAAACCCTTATATGACTTTCCACCATCCTTAGAATAAAAGCCTCACTTGATGCAGGAGACTCTGTAATATCTGGTCCCTGCCTCCCCCCTCCCTGCCTGTATTCCCTCCCACCTGCCCCGCTCCAGCCGCACTGGAGGGGCCTCCCTTCTGCTCCGCTGTTCTTCCCTGGGCCTCCGCAACGTCTAATTCCTCCATCTGGAATGCTCTTCCCAACAATGTTCACGTGTCTGCTTCTTGTCACCAGGTTTCAGCTTGAATGCAGCTCCTCAGACAGGGCTTCCCTGACTGTCCAACCAAAGGAACCCCCTTCATGCTCCATCCCAGAGCCTGTGTTAAGAATTTGCATCACACATACATATCACCATCTGATATTTTCTTGCTTGTTGTCTCCTCTTACAAGCATGGGGGCCTCCGGGGAGATGTCCTGACCACCATCTTTGCTGTCCATTACAGAGTCGGCATTCCTAAGTAAGTATTTGTTGAATGAAGGCATCATCTAACAGTCAGTTGTCAAATACCTGCGTAAGGAGACACTCTGTGTGCATTATCAGTGGTAGGATTTGATCCTGTACTTTCTTCTGGGAAGTGGAAGAGCGGATATTGGTGGCGACATTTGCTTTTCATGTTAAGGGAAAATACTCTAAAAAATGCAAAGCAATTTTAGTATCAGATATTCCTCTCCCTCCCCTCCTCAGAATTCATACAATATTTCAAGACAACATTTTAAAAACACAAATAACATGAACAACACAGGGGTTTACTGCTTTGGATGATCCTTGATAGTGTTTCCATGAACGGCCTTCTCTGGGGGTGGTCTGTACTGTCCTACTGCACGCACTTAACAAGCAGCACTGTGTTCCAGGAGCTTACCTATGAGAAGGCGAAGATGAACGTGGTTCTGCCTGCTCTGCAAGAGCTCACAGTCTAGGGAGCAGAGAGACACAAAGACTGGTTTCCAATCAAAGGTGGAACCAGGTGCAGGATGCCTGACGTCCCAGCAGGGACACCCAGCCCTGGCTTCAGGAAGGGATGCCCGTAGGGGGACCAGCAAGGCCACTGCAGGCATGAGCTGGGCAAGGCGGGGTGGGGGGCTGCCAAGCAGGAGGACAGCGGGGGCAATGGGAACGCTTGAGATTAAAGTGCACAGCAGGTGCGCCCAAGGAACTCTGCAAATACCAGACAACAGCTCAAACTACTTGTGTTAGTTTGCTCGGGCTGCCATAACCCAAGTACCACGGGCTGGATAGCTTAAACAGAAGAAATTTATATTCTCACAGCTCTGGAAGCCAGAATTCTGAGGTCAAGGTGTGGGCAGGGTTGGTTTCTTTTGAGGCTTCCCTCTCTGGCTTGCCGACGGCCATCTTCTCCCTGTGTCTTCACGTGGTCTTCCCTCTGTGTGCGTCTGAGTCTCAGTCTCTTCTTCTTATGAGGATACCGGTCACACTGGACTAGGGCCCACCCATAAACTACCCCTTTAGAGACCCTATCTCCACAAGAACCTACTGTAGCACAGGGATCTATGCTCAATATTTTGTAATAACCTGTAAGGGAAAAGAATCTGAAAAAGAACATTGTAAGTATATATTTATGGATTCAGATATATATATATCTGAATCACTGTGCTGTACATCTGAAACTAACATGACACTGTAAATCAACTAGACTTCAATTAAAAAAAAAAAGACCCTATCTCCAAATATAGTCACATTCTGAGGTCTGGGGCCTTAGGACTTCAACATATAAATTTTGGGGAAACACAATTCAGCCCATAGTATTAGAGAACAAAGAAGGAAATTTTATTATAAAGACATCAGGATAGCACAAGACAAGGATGCAATGGATCATGTGAAAGTCTCTGTCTCCCTCCCTCTCTTTCTTCCATCTCTGCTTCTCTCTCTTTTATGCAATTGTACAGTTTAAAGAATAATAATAATAACCGTCCATGTAATTGTTCCCTAAGAAATAGATCCTTCTTAGAAACACTGTTTCTAGTAAGCCCCTTCTCAATGGCTTCCCTTCCTCCTTCTGAATTTCATGTCAACTCCCCGCCTTTCTCCTTTGTTTCACCCAAGAAGTACATATCCCTAGGCAATATCTTTAGTTTTGCCTATCTTATTCTTCATAGAAATGAAATTGCATGGTGTCTAGTATATGACATGCTTTCCTCAGTGAACATTGTATTATTGGATTCAGGTACATTGATGCATGCTGCTGTGGTCTGTTTTCTGTTGTGTAATTTAGATGACCATTGTATGACTATATTATCATCCAGCCACCCTACCAGTTATGACCACTTGGTTGTCCCCAGTATTCTGCTGTTAAAAACGAGGTTGCTGAGGACTTCTTGTACAACTGTCCTGGTACACATGTGCTAGAAATAGTATATATATACCTAGGATATATTTCTTAGCAGTAGAGCTTCCTGGTTGTAGGTTCTGCACATGTGGGATTCACTTGTCACTGCCAAATTAGTTTCCAAAGTGGAAATTTCCATTTCTCCATAGTCTCTCCAGCACTTAGTATTGTTAGACTTTTTAATTTCGGGCTGAGTGTAAAGAGTGTGAAATGGTGCCTAATTGGTGCCTTTAATTTTCCTTGCCTTGTTTGGTAAATGAGATTGTGCATATTTTCTTATATTTATGGACCGACCACTCACGTTTCCTTTTCTATGAAGTACCTTTTCATGACTTTGCCCATTTCTCTATTGGGTTGTTTGTTTTTTTGTATCTCCTTGTTTTGTTAATTTGTATATTTTGTATATTGATCCTTTTTCAATGGTATTGAAAATGTTCTCTCCCAGTTTTTTTTTTTACTCTCATAAGTTGTCTTACAATGAGCAAACATTTTTATTTTTAATACATTTGAATTTATCTTCATTTTCCTTCATAGTTCATGCTTTTTGCATCTTATTTTAAAAATCTATACCTACTCCAAGCTTATAAATACATTCTCCTAATTGTCTTCTAAATTTTTTCATAGTTTTTGCCTTTTGATTTTGTCTTTAGGTCATGTAGAATGAATTATTTATTTATTTATTTATTTTTGGCTATGTTGGGTCTTCATTGCTGCGCACGGGCTTTCTCTAGTTGTGGCGAGCGGGGGCTACTCTTCGTTGCGGTGCGTGGGCTTCTCATTGCGGTGGCTTCTCTTCTTGAAGAGCACGGGCTCTAGGCGCGTGGGCCTCAGTTGTTGTGGCTCGCAGGCTCCAGACGCGCAGGCTCAGTAGTTGTGGCGCACAGGCTTAGTTGCTCCACGGCATGTGGGATCTTCCCGGACCAGGGCTCGAACCCGCGTCCCCTGCATTGGCCAGCGGATTCTTAACCTCTGCGCCACCAGGGAAGCCCCTAGAATGGATTTTTAATGTGTGGGGGAGCAACGCAACTTAATTTTTTCCTGTATGTAGAGCCAATTGGTTGGATCAATAGCATTTATTGAATTGCCCACCCTTTTTTCACGAATCTTCAATGCCTGTCCAGTCATAAATAGAGTTTCCATATTTGCATTAGTCTGTTCCATTTGTCTGTCTAGCCTTGTGCCAATACCAACAGCCTTTACTACCATATAATGGGTCTTATATAACAAGTCAAGACACATCTTCAGGAACCTCTTGACCATTCTTCACCCTTTGCTCTTCTTCATACATTCTAGGATCATTTTGTCAAGTTCCAGGCAGGGAGGAATCAGGAAGAACTTTTGGGACCTCAAGTTAAAATGAATTGATCAATATAGGAACAGTTGATATTGACTATTTCCATCTATGAATATAATTCATCTTTCCACTTATTTTGTCCTTCTTTAATGTCAGTCCACAAAGTTCTAAAATGTTTTCATGAAGAGCTTGCTCATTTTGGAAGATTTCTCCCTTGCTCCTTTATACTTTTGCTGCTACTGTAAATGGTATCTTTTTTCAAAATCATACTTTGTAACTACTTTTGCTGGTGTATAAAAATGCAATTGTCATTTGTGCATTGATTTTGTATTCAGCACCCTCGCCAAACTCTTACTGATTTTCATAATTTTTCTATATAGTCTTTTGGGTTTTCTACATAGACAAGCATATCATCAATAAATAATAAGAGGTTTATTTCTTCCTTTCTAATCTTCAAATGGCGGACAAAGATGAAAAATACTTTGCAGTTATAATCAGAAAGCCTTGAGATTTGTTGGGTTGAAAGGGTGAGAAAAAGGGAAGAATCAAGAATATTTCCCCACTCAGATTCTATAGATTCTGTATGGTGGCAGATGGTGTCCCTATCTGAAAGGCTACAAAAGGAAAAACACCTTAAATTAATTTAAAACAAATAATATACACAGATGGGTAAATTAAACTTGTTTTAACCTGTATAGAATGGAATCATGTCCTTAGCTTTTATCATCACCAGCTTTGCTGAATGATGTTGATAGAGTCACGGCTACATTATGTGATTGCAAAGTACAGTATCTATAAAGTGTGACCATGTAGATTCATTTTCTAAGGAGTTTTGGAAAATAAATGAGCAATATTATTGCCACCTCATTACCATGGGTCTCCTTTTAAAACAACTGCATCACTTCAGTCAGCTTTAAAATTGTGCATTATGGTGCTGTAATATAATCCCTACTGAGGTTATACATATTTGGACGTGTTTATTTTCAATGATCAAAAATCCCCCCAAGAAAAGCTGAAAGGTGGTTGGGGGCTGGGAGAGGGGATGAATCTTAGGTCAGTGAATATGTGCTGTGGGGAGGTGCTGGGACAGCCCTTCCAAGGACCCTGGGGATGTGGAGGAGAAGAGATCTCAGCAGATATTTGGAGGAGGGCATGATCAGAGGAGGGCATGATTTGTCGAATTAATTGGGGGAAATGCAGAAGAGGAACACGGTTTTTCCCCATAAAAATTAAAGATGTGGAGATCTGGGTTAGAAAATTTGAAGTCTGCATCCACTTAAATATCCTCAGACCCAATCAAAGGAGCAAAAAATAAATCAAAGATAAAAATCTAATGTTTTTAACAAGAAAAGCTGACAGAACTAAGACTTATGAAAATTGGCAAGACAATGTTTGCTTTTGTTTTTCCAGTGTCTACATTTACAAAGGAAGAACCTTCTACAGTTGCAAAGAGAAAACTGCTGAAGAGCCTCTCTTAAAGTGAGCCATAAATATTCAACCATGGTTCATGATCATTGTTTGAAAAATGAAAGTAAGAGATGAACTGCTTTCTCTTGGGACAGATCCTTCTAATTTGGTATGTAGGGTGGCAATGGGCTTTGGGATCTGACAATTTCATGGTGTATTTTTCCACACATTCGAATGATTCAGATTTCACATTTGCGTTGTCTGAGAAGCCTAGTCAAGTCAAATGGAGAGGCTGTCCGAAAAAGAGAGAGGCTTCATCTAATTCCATAAAGACTGTTTCCACTAACTCAGCTAAATTTGAGATTCACAAAAATTATATAGCCATATTTTCCATGTTTATCATAAAACATTTTCCAATAGGAAAAATAATATTTTTAAAAAGAACTTGAAACTCGCAATTGTAACATTAGTCTTCTGCTAATATAATTCAGTAAGGACTTAGCAAATATATGATTTCTGAATTACCTGAGAGTTGTACAAAATGATTATTAAGATCTCTCCTAAGAGTCTATGGCTCTAAATTTATGAACTTTTTGTGAGGAATGGGTGTCACAAAAATCACTACCAATGAAGGGCTGGGTTTAATGCTATGTCCTCACTTCCAGGTTCCACTGGATCGTAGTCAGAAACCCAAGAAACACCTAAAGGAGATGGCCACACCCTCAGCAAAGTTTTTCTACCTCCTCTGACCATCCTTTTCCAAAATATGAAAGGAATGACTATCTGGGGGGCTGGTGATGGCTGGAGCATGATTTTCATTAACTGGCATGGGCACCAGGGTTAGGAGGTGACAGGACACCGCTGGAGAAAGTGGAGGGTGGAGCTTTATCACATAAGAAGCTTTAATGCTGTCAATTAATCATGAGTGCAAAATTAAAATGAAAAATTTCCATCGGCAAATTCAACAGTATACAGTGCTAAAACAGACATCTTCCTTGATTCTTCTTTGCCTGAGCAAGTAAACCTAAACATATCCAGTATATAAGGAGTATCTATCATGAAAAAATATAGCTCAGCACAGGCTGCAACTGTAGTTAAATAATATGTTTTCTTAACCATTTTTTTAATTGAGGTATATAGTTAATTTACAAAGTTGTGTTAGTTTTAGGTGTACAGCAAAGCGATTCAGTTATATATATATAAATATATATATATTCTTTTGCAGATTCTCTTCCATTATATGTTATTATAAGATATTGAATACAGTTCCCTGTGCTATACAGTAGGTCCTTGTTGGTTATCTATTTTATACCTAGTAGTGTGTATATGTTCATCCCAAACTCCTAATTTATCTCTTCCCCTCCTCCCCTCCTCCCTTCCCCCCCCCCCCCGACCCCGCTTTGGTAACTAAGTCTGAGAGTCTGTTTCTGTTTTGTAAATAAGCTCATTTATATCATTCCACATCTTGGCTATTTAAACAGTGCTGCTGCGAACACTGGGGTGCAAGTATCTTTTCGAATTAGAGTTTTCTCTGGATATATGCCCAGGAGAGAGATAAATAATATGTTTCTATCTATCTCTTTGGTGGTAAGCCTGTACTTCTCTGAACATAGTATCATTTTCATCTATCTCATTGTCTTAAAGAGAGAAAATTGCCCTCAAGAATTAGTAAGGCTATATAAAATTTAGGGATTAAAAACTTAGACTTATAATTTATGACCTGGGTAACTCTGCCTCATATTACTTCTAAGAAATGAGTTTTTTATACTGTTCCATAGAGAAAACTTGAGTATAAAGATCTTTTTATGAAAAAAATCATAATAGTTTATATTATCTCTTAAAAGAAAATATAAATTTAAGGTTCTCCTTGAGGTCGTATTTCCATTCTCCAGTCTTAATTTCTTCTACATCTAAACTAACTCAAGGCCCTTTGGCATAAGCAATAAGACTAATCAATACTGTATGCTTTCAAAAGAGCAAAATAAAAGTTTTCTTTTGTCTGTAAAGAAGGCTTTGGTATAAAATAGTTTGGCCTGTTAGAAGAGCATTATAGGGAATTAAACGTAGGGAGACGGAGGAAAAACTAAAAGTGAGTGAATGAAGCTTGAAGACCAACAGTATGGAGAAGGGGACTCTGGGGTCGGACTGCCTGGGTCCTTTTCTGCCTCTGCCCCTTTCAACCCCATGACCTTGGACAAGCTAAGTCACGTCTCTGGGACTCAGTCGGCTCATGTGTAAAATAGGAAGAACAACAAATGCCTACTGCACAGAATAATGATGAAGTCTAAATGAACCAGTGAAGCCCTTAGAGTACTACCTGCCAATGTGCAACAGGAGTGTTTGTTCATCCATCCATTCAGTCACCAAACACCTAACGAGCATCTACTGCGTGCCCGGCACTATTCCAGGAACTGTTGCTACATCACTGAACAGATCGGAGAGACTCCTCTGCCCTCATGGAGCTTACATTCAAGTGAGGACGGAGAGACTCTGACACATGTTGAAGGTAGAAAGCTCAGTAGGTGTTAGCTGTTGTTGTTGTTATTACTGTTATTATTAAAGAAAAAGACTACGAAATCCATGAAAGTAATCATTAAAGAGATTGAGTGGACTGATTGAGTTCATGACTATTATAAAACCTGTGAATCTGGGACTTCCCTGGTGGTCCAGTGGTTAAGAATCCGCCTTCTAATGCAGGGGACATGGGCTCGATCCCTGGTGGGGGAACTGAGATCCCACAAACCGCGGGCAACTGAGTCTGTGCACCGCAACTAGAGAGAAGCCTGCAGGCCACAACGAAGATCCCGCGTGCCGCAACAAAGACCCAATGCAGCCAAATAATAAAATAAAATTAAATTAAATTAAAAAAAAAAAAACAAAGAATGTGGAAACTTCTAAAAATAAATAAATAAATAAAATAAAACCTGTGAATCTAATTGAAGAAACATTCGCTCCCTGTTCCCTCGGTGAACTGAACACACGTTAGGAGCAGTCAAAGGCAGCTGGGGTACCAAACAGGCGAGCCGGGCATCCTGGGCCCAGACCCCGTGCTCTCAGCCCCTCGGGGTCTCTGCTCCCTGTCTCCCCTTCACCCTGGGGCTCCTTCCACGTGGTTGCTCCAGCTCACATCCAGGCGCTTGACTGTGCCTTTGTGTTTGGTTGTTTTCCTGCTGCTTCCTGGGTTTCTGTCAGCAATCCAGTTTTACAAATTGCTTGGCTCAGAGCTGTGTTTGTCGTCTTCCTTTGAAACTGTGATTCACAGTGTACACCCTATACACAGAATCCTCGCCGCCCAGAGACTGAAAAGCTTGTTTTCAAAACAAACTGCAGAACAGGCCGGCTACCCGGGGTTTTCACGCAGCTGCTCAAATGGTCAAATGTAATTAAGGGAGCACGTTCAAGATCTCTATTTTTTGAACTTAGCCAAAATGTTTTTAGATGCGGATCAGATGGTGATGTCACTTCGCCCACAATCTTGTCAGCTGAGAAAACAAAGTTGAAATTGAAGAAGAAAAGGAGAACACTTTAGTTTAGCCTGAGGATTTGTGTAAGATGTGTTCAGATTGGGCTTTTTCATTCAGTAAGAAAAGGCTGATGATCACAGTAAGCTTGTAGGATCCTTGGTTCTTAACCTTTTAACTCAGGACAGACGCAGGGATAGCTCTTGTCCCATTCTCTCATGTGGAGGATGGGACAGTAATGGCGCTGACCTCTGGGTATTATTCTGGGTTACGTAAGATCGGGTACGTAAACACTTAGTGCCACACCTGGGGCAGGGCAAAGGTTGCACAGGTGTTGCTGTCATTGTTACTATTTATTGCATGGCCTGTGCTGTGTGCACTTGCCTGAGGGGGAAATAGGGTCACAGTAGCAAAGCACTATGTCCATGACCTTGTCCACTGGCAGAGTTTAAGAACCAGTGTCTTGCAGACAGAAGCCCCGGTGGCTCACAGAAGCCCAGGAGTGTCGTAGGCCTGTTTGAGAAGTGAACCCTCCTTGCTGCTACAAAGGAGACCTCATTTTCCTCTGTCTGGGCCCTGAAACCATCCCCAGTGACTCCTCCATCTCCAAACACACTGACAAGGGCTGTACAGCCCACATATCCACCCTGGGCCTCGGGCCTCCAGTCCTCTGAGGCGGCCGTTGTGTTCTGCCCCTCACCACCTGCTCTGCAGCGTCTTAAGCAGCCAACCGGGAAGCAGGCCTTTCTTTTTTACCACCTGCTCGATTCAGCGCTCCTGCACCAGCCCCCAGGACAGCATGGGCTGGACACTCACATCCCCTCCTGTCGGGCCCTTTTCTCTCCCCCACTGGCTTCCCTCCAGTGAGTCATTTGCCTGGAGGAGGGGATCTGCCCACCCTGTCCTCCAAAATCCTGGAACAGTTTAGACGTTCAAACCGGAGTTACACCTCCTCGTTCTGGAAAGGCAGCAAACATACATGGTGATGACGAGCAAGAGACGTGTGGACATGAGTCCTGGATGCGGCTCGGCCTCTCGTTGTATAAACGTGCGGAGCCACCCCACCCTTCTGTGTCCCTGTCCCCCCTCACATGGGGATCCCCCCTGCCTCAGGCTGCTGTAAGTACCAATGGCACAAACCCACGAGAAGTGTCAGCTCAGTGCCGCTGGGAAAGCTGCTCCCCGATCCACACCCAGACCCCTGAGAGCAACAGGACGACTCCAGCCGGGTTTCCCTCGAGCACCATCCTCCCTCCCTGCCTCGTCCAGCATCGCAAGACCCTGCCATTCCGAGTCCAGAAACAGCTCCAGGTTCTACCGACCTCTCCCGTCATCCCCACGAGCACCGTCTTCCCTCAGACCTTAAGGGTCCCCGGAAGCACCGCTCTAGCATCCTAACTAAACATCAACTCCTGTCTCGGCCCCTTTCCTTCTTGAATGTTCTCCACACTGCAAGGGTGTGCAGACAGTCTAGCAGCTCACCCTCACCTGCAGGGAAAAGCAGAACGCAACACCCTGGAAAGACATCAAAGGCGCTTCACAAGCCCCATGCCTGCACCTCCTCGCCCCCAGTCTCCTGCGCTGCCCTGGGCCAGATCCTGCAAACCACTCCCCTCGGGCTCACCCTCCCCTCCAGCTGTCAGCGTTTACACCATGACCTCCACTCGGGCGAACTGATTCATAAGTATCTGGGGCCTCATAGGCTTGGTGGTCCCTCTTGGAAATGAGTTAGTGGCCCACTCTGGGTCTGAACACCAGAGTTGTGGGTGACCAATGCTCTCACCTTTTACTGAGCCCTGAGCAATGTGGCTGGGGTGGGGGGGGGGGGGAAGGGTGGACCTGCTCAGCAAAGAGAGAGGTGTGCCCTGGTCACCCCAAACTTCTCACCCATCTGCTCAGTAATCCGGGGTCTTGGCTGACTGATGGTCCATCTAACACACTATATGTCATCTTTCTAGAAGGGCCTTCTCTCCCATTTTCGTCTTGACAAACTCCAACTCATCCTCCAAGCAATGATATCGCCTGCTCGCATCACCATGTTCTTACATTCATACAGCTTCTTCCATCACTAATTTTAAGTTCCTCACAACTGATTACGACTTGCTCATCTTTGGCCATCCAACTCCTAGCAAATGACGTAGTAAGTTCTCAATAAATCTCAATATGTGATGCATGAATAAATGATTGAAAGCTGGAGTTTTTCTTTTTCTTTTCTTTATGGATAAGTTACAGTTCTGAGACCTCGTGTTCTGGGAAAGTAGAAAATAGTTCTTTTCCCAGGGCAAATTCCCGGGGCTTTGAAACAATTTCCCAGATAAATCTCACTAACCTGAACCATCTGAAAGCTACCTTCATTCTCTGTTTGGCGTTGTGTGTGAGGACCAGATCCTTGGGCATCTGACAAGAAGGGAGCCTTGGAAGGTTGTAGTACAATGTGAATCTAGACCTCTGGGCCAACTCAATAAAATGCAAAAGTTCCTGATATTTTAGAGCTTTAGGGAAATAAACTTGAGGTCCTGAAAACAAATCTCTAGGGATATGTGGAAGGATTTCTACCCTCCCTCAACAGAGTGTTGTACAACCTGCAAAGCAAGAGGTTTTAAACCTCATGGCAAGTGAATGATAGTAATAATAAGAGATTAATGTTAGATGCATCTGATGCTGACTATGAGACAAGCATTATAAGTGCTTTAAATGCATTAACTCAACCCTTGCAACCGTCATGACATCCCCAATTACAGATGAGCAAACTGAACAAACCCCCAGTCTGATCCCCAGTTAGTGCCCTGGACCTTAACCTTGTATCAAAAAAACAAAACAAAACAAAACAAAAACAAAAAAACAAACAAAAAAAATGGGAAAGAACTGAAAAGTTCTCTATTGAGAACTACATTTACAGTCTTAATATTGTCTACCACAACCTTGCTTTTTTTTAAAGGAAAATTCCGATCAGTGTGAGATCTGCAGACCCAGAGTCTAAAGCCTGACAAGGCTGCTCCCCACAAACACACGGGGAGACAGACTGTCCTCACACCCGAGGGTGCCGTCCCTGCACCGTACCCATACAGCCCGTTTGTCCACGGGGCAGAGGGGCGAGGGAAGGCACGGCCGGCCTTTCTGGATGTGTCTGGCTGCTCTGGGCGGACCACTTCCTGTTTCATGATGGAGGGTCTGGTCAGACAGGGCACCGAGCTCATGACATTCACCTTGATGCATCCATAAGGTTCTCTCTTTATGTTCAGCTCCCTTGAGGAACAAAACTTCCTACCTGCCTCTTCCATTCACACTTACTGATCTTCACAAAAAGGAAGAGTGTATGACTTAAAAAAAAAAGAGGGACCTTCCTTCCTTCTGATTCAGGTCAGTAGACTGGGTCTGGGCTTCCCCCATCCTCCCAACCAGAATGAAGACAGAACTCCAGCAACCTCCACAGTGGGAAAGGGGATGAAGAGGCTGATGGGAACAGAAGCTGAAGTAACAGCAATACCAACGGCCAGATCTACTAGTTTATCTTAAATGACATATATTTATCACAATCTAAATAGTTTGTATAAGGTTCCAGAAAATCCAATTTTTCCATCAGAGAAAAACCAGACAGGACATAACTATAGGAATGATCTCAGAAGCAGACCCCTCATCCTATTTTCAAAATGAAAAGTACTGCCCTTGGGCTTCCCTGGTGGCGCAGCGGTTGAGAATCTGCCTGCCAATGCAGGGGACACGGGTTCGAGCCCTGGTCTGGGAAGATCCCACATGCCGCGGAGCAACTGGGCCCGTGAGCCACAACTACTGAGCCTGCGCGTCTGGAGCCTGTGCTCCGCAACAAGAGAGGCCGCGATAGTGAGAGGCCCGCGCACCGCGATGAAGAGTGGCCCCCGCTCGCCGCAACTAGAGAAAGCCCTCGCACAGAAACGAAGACCCAACACAGCCAAAAATAAATAAATAAATTCATAAAAAAAAAAAAAAAAGTACCGCCCTTGACTCAGTTTGGAGGGCAAATAGGACCATTGGAGCTGCCTCTGAAACCAGCTAGTGTGGCAGCCCTGCCATCTGTACCTACGTGTCCTGAGAGGCATCAGCCTGCTCCCTGAAATCCAAAGCCACACAGTGCCAACACACAACTCCCGTGCAAATATTTGCTGCAGAGAAAACGTCTTAAATGCCTGTATACCCAGTTTTCTAGCGGGCGGCAGGATGAAAAGGGGAATTCATGCGTGTATTAAGAGATTTCTTATCCGAGCTCTATCAGTCTCTGTGCAGCCTTCATCACAGCACACTTAATGGCTTTTTCCTTCCTCCCGCTCCCTCCCCTCTTCCTCCCACCAGGCCCTTCTAATAAAAAGCCCACTAAGTCTTTAGCCCTGTTAGCAAGGAGAATTAAATTGCTATTTGCCACCTGGTGTTGTCTTACTTATCATATTTCCAAATTGCTCTTAAATCTCCCTTTGGAATTCTGAGTATAAACACTGGAAAGAAGGAAAGGGAATAAGAAGAAAGAGAAACACAAACGTGAGCAAAGTTGCATCATTTCTGTTAGCTTTCCTTTTACCAGACTCATTCGTGTTTCCTCTTTGCCTTCATCTTCTGCTCATCTCATTCAACTTCTCTTGACGTTCATCTTCTCCCCCCCATTTTTTTCTTTTTAATTAATTAATTATTTATTTTTTGGCTGCGTTGGGTCTTCATTGCTGCGCGCGGGCTTTCTCTAGTTGCGGCGCACGGGGGCTACTCTTCCATGCAGTGCGTGGGCTTCTCATTGCGGTGGCTTCTCTTGCTGTGGAGCACAGGCTCTAGGCGGGTGGGCTTCATCAGTTGTGGCATGAGGGCTCAGTAGTTGTGGCTCGTGGGCTCAGTAGTTGTGGCTCGCGGGCTCTAGAGCACAGGCTCAGTAGTTGTGGTGCACGGGCTTATTTGCTCTGCGGCATGTGGGATCTTCCCGGACCAGGGCTCGAACCCATGTCCCCTGCATTGGCAGGCGGATTCTTAACCACTGCGCCACCAGGGAAGTCCCCTTCCCCCCTTTTTGTTCTCTAGAATTTTATTCAAAAAAGAGACACATGTTTTCCCCATGACAAAAATCATACACATGCTCACAATGGGATGGTTTGAATGTTTTTAATTGAATATGATCCCAGGAGCTCTTAGATCCTGCCCATTGTAACTCTGTTTTTAAATTTTCCTTTTCTCCTTTTCATTCAATTTATTCAGCAAACATTTGTTGAGAATCTATTCTTGCCTGGCACTGTGCTCTCTTCTTCTTCCACTGTTTTCTGACTTATTTCCTTTTCAGTTCAATTATCACTACTAGGAATAAGTAAAGTAATAAACTTAAAGAACTCACTGACCTGAAAAAATTCCATTCTTTGCAACTGTAAGGTACTCTTCCTTCTAAAGCTTTCAGTAATAAAATGAGGCATTATAATTAGTACAAAGTTCTAGAAGACTCATCAGATTACAAATACTTAATTTCTACTAAGATGAATTATTTTCAAGGGGTAGGACTGAGTCATTCTCAATACGATTTAAAGTGATGTTTCCATTCTATTGATAAATAGGGTTTCTATGTGCTCTCAGAGGCCCGTTGGAAGTTGCGTTTCCTTCATTACAGTGGCAACTTTCTGAACCTTAAACAAGAAACAAGGAAAAAAA
Source organism: Balaenoptera borealis (assembly GCF_965194805.1). Taxonomy (NCBI): domain Eukaryota; kingdom Metazoa; phylum Chordata; class Mammalia; order Artiodactyla; family Balaenopteridae; genus Balaenoptera; species Balaenoptera borealis. Next base: position 166,795,788 of record NC_138866.1, on the reverse strand, counting down.
TCATTTGCAAACCAATAACAATCTCAGAATTAATGTCAGGCCCCTTAGGGAATTTATAATCAGAGGGAAAAGATGATAGGACCCACAGATGAAAACAAACCGTAATAAAGCACCAGCCTTCACCCACGGACTGCCCAGTAGGGGAATAAATACAGCCAGGGTTGTACATCACGGAGGGAAACCACAGCTTCCAAACAAGCTGGACAGACTTGGGGTGGGAAGGAGCCTCTCTGACATGTTTGAACTCATCCTGTTAACGAGATGTTTAAGATGTTTAGACTTCAGATTATTTTATTCAACTCAGAAGGAGAAGGTCTACCTTAGTTGGGACTTCAGGGCAGACAGATGAAACGTCAGGTCTGCACTTCTGCCTGGAGGGCAAATCCATGCCCCCTCTAAGCAGAGTTGATGGGAGGGAAGAGTTGGGTTGCTGTGACAGGAAAGAGGAAAGGCATGGGTATTGAGAAAATAACAGATGCTTGGGGGCATTTGAGGCTTCTAGCAAGGAGCTGGGAGACGTTAAAGAGGTAATTAACATCTGTATTCTAAATAGCAGCGGCGAGTACAGGTTAGAACAGATGGGTTCAGAAACCATACAAATAGCCTGGGATAGTCTGTAGGTAGAAGAAAGAGCTTAATATTTGTGAGCTGTGAGTGACAAGATGCTACAGGAAATGGTTTCTCTAAACACTTGCTTTAACGGCATAGTTTGGGCATTAAAGAGAAGGTGGCTCCTACTATGGAGAACAGTATGAAGGTTACTTAAAAAACCAAAAACAGAGCTACCATATGATCCTGCAATCCCACTCCTGGACACACATTCAGAGGAAACCATGGTTTGAAAGGATATATGCACCCCAATGTTCACTGCAGTGCCATTTACAATAGCCAAGACATGGAAGCAACCTAAATGTCCATCAACAGAGGAAAGGATAAACAAGATATGGAAGATATATACAGTGGAATACTACTCAGCCATAAAAAAGAATGAAATAATGCCATTTGCAGCAACATGGATGGACTTAGAGATTATCATACTAGGTGAAGTAACTCAGAAAGAGACAGACAAATATCCTATGATATCACTTACACTTGGAATCTAAAAAAAAAAGGTGCAAATGAACTTTATCTACAAAACAGAAGTAGAGTTACAGATGTAGAAAACAAACTTATGGTTACCAGGGGGTAAGGGGTGGGGCAGAGGGATAAACTGGGAGACTGGGACTGACATATACATACTACTGAATGTAAAATAGATAGCTAATAAAGACCTACTGTATAGCACAGGGAACTCTACTCAGTATTCTGTAGTGGCCTATATGGGAAAAGAATCTAAAAAAGAGTGGATATATGTATATGTATAACCGATTCAGTTTGCTGTACTCCTGAAACTAACACAACATTGTAAATCAACTATATTTCAATTAAAAAATAAAATAAAACAGAATTAATCTTACTTTAAAAAAAAGAAGCACCTTGAATTTTGAAGAGCTCAGAATAGAGAAAGAGTAGGTGCTCAGAGGAGAGCATTAATTCATGTCTGGTCTTGTTTTCCTGCTAAATGAAAGTACTCCACAGGAGGACCTTGAGTTTGCATTAAGACAAAATGACATTTAAAAATAAAACAAAACACTTCACTACCATTTGAGACAGTTATCTAAGTGTGCTTAATTCTCATTTCAAGTTAAACGCTTCAAGCTGATTATTTTTCTATGAAAGCCTATGTCTTGTCCCAAATGCTTCCCCTCACTACATTCTTTATTTACAGACAATAAAATTTATACACACAACCACTGATAAGACATGGATTGACGAATTTGAAAACAGGGAGCATTTTTTGTCTAGAAAATTCCCCAGGATCATAGTAACTAAAGTGCCATGAAGACAGAGCAAATCCCAAACTAAATATTGCCACCTACAAGGATTTGATCCATTTTCTAACTTTTTAAAACACGTGATAATGTACAAGTGCTATTTATCTCTATGTTTCAGTATTCCACAGGTTAAATTTGATTGGCAATGTGATCATGGTAGCAGAAAGGCAGATATTCACTAGGTGTTGGCTAGAAAGAAAAATTTCGGGGCTTCCCTGGTGGCACAGTGGTTAAGAATCCGCCTGCCAGACGTAGAGAATGGACTTGAAGACACGGGGAATGGGAAGGGTAAGCTAGGACGAAGTGAGAGAGTGGCATTGACATATGTACACTACCAAACGTAAAATAGATAGCTAGTGGGAAGCAGCCGCATAGCACAGGGAGATCAGCTCGGTGCTTTGTGACCACCTCGAGGAGTGGGATAGGGACGGTGGGAGGGAGGCACAAGAGGGAGGGGATATCGGGATATATGTATACATGGAGCTGATTCACTTTGTTATACACCAGAAAGTAACACAACATTTTAAAACAATTATACTCCAATAAAGATGTTAAAAAAAAAAAAAAAAGAATCCGCCTGCCAATGCAGGGGACGTGGGTTTGAGCCCTGGTCTGGGAAGATCCCACATGCAATGAAGCAACTAAGCCCGTGCACCACAACTACTGAGCCTGTGCTCTACAGCCCATGTGCTACAACTACTGAAGCCCATGTGCCTAGAGCCCGTGCTCCGCAACAAGAGATACCACCGCAATGAGAAGCCCGCGCACCACCATGAAGAGTAGCCCCGCTCGCCACAACTAGAGAAAGCCTGTATGCAGCAACAAAGGCCCAATGCAGCCAAAAATAAATAAATAAAATATATAAATTTTTTTAAAAATTAAAAAAATAAGAAAAAAAGAAAAATTTCAACAGTAATTAGCAAGCAGTAGTTCTTTACCAACGAATACTGAAAATTTCTATAAGTTTTTGGAAAACTGAAACTGATAATGGGGAAAAATTAACGCAGTTCAGGAAAGAGTTTTTAAAAAAAACCAATACAGCGTTAATTATCCCCGACACTATGATTTCTCTTTGTGGTTTCCACAGAGCCTCCACAAGGAGATGATGTTATCTGTGGAAGCATGGCGGGGGGGAGGTTTGGTGACTGAAAGCAAGGTAGGAAGACACCCTAGTGGAGGGAGTGGGGAGGTAGAGATGAGGCCCTCAGGAAGGACCCTGGCATTAGGAGAGGGGTTCTAGTGACCCACCAGGGCCTGAGTTCTGTCTGTCTCGGCTGGGACCACTGGTCTTCCTGGGCTTACAGTAGCCCTGTGAGAAGGAGGATCAGTATCACATCATGAAAGAAGAAACTGGGGTTCGGAGACGTGATGGCATTTGGCCAAGGTCAAAGTTACCAAGCAATGAAGTGGGTTGGGGGCCCTCAGTGTCAATCCCCCCAACACCCCACCTCACATGGTGGGTTGGGGGTGACTGTCTTTTCTGAGATGTTGTTCATCTGCCACAGGCAAAAACAATAATAAAAGAATATGAAGAATGCAAAACAAAACCAAAAGCAAAAAGGGCTCTTAGTGGTTTTTTCTGTCCCAAACTTTTAAAAGCCATGTAGATTCTATGGCAGTTTGACCATATTCTCTGGGGTAAAGGGAAAGTAAGCTTAGTTTGATTTTGGTTAGAAAATGAGTGTTGTTTAATCTCGATTTTCAAAACATCCTGATTCTATTCAGGGGTCATGCTGAGGTGAAATGTAAGGAGTATCAAAAAGTTGACAAAATTCAGTGTCATATAATCAATTTAAGAATTCACAGAGTTCCTGTGGTGCACACTCAGGGTAATGGATGGTTTTATAGCCAAATGTCTACAATGTGTAGATCTCTTTATTCTGTTTTCAAGTATCTGAAAAAGAAGAACATGAAACACATGCAATACGGGAAGCAGACACACAAGATGAAGTTGTGCGTTCACTGTTGGGGGAAAAGCACTCCCACCTCTAAGAACTATAAGAGAAAACAGCAAAATAGTATTCATGCAGGCAAGGTGCTAGACCAGTCACTAGGTATTTAAAACTACTGAGAACAAAATGCCAGTGGAGTCCTGGGGTGCAGCCCTGGGGCGGCAGCAGCCTGGGTGGATAACATTACACAGGCCCAGCTCTACTCTAGCACAGTGATACGCAAACCACACTTAATATAGCAGAGGGTGTGATTTAGGTGACATACTCTGCAAGATAGCAATTCCAGAACTGTCCCCTGATCCCTCCAAGTCTTTACAAAATGCCACCTTCTCAGTGAGCGCAGCCCGGCCATCCCAATGTCGAAACCCCTGACAGTTCAATCTTTTATCCTCCTTCCCTGCTTTAGTTTCTTCCACAGCTCTTCGTTTTACATCTGCTCGGTCTGCTGTGTTACCCTCAGTCCACTAAGGCACATAGTGGGCACCTTCTTTGTTGAATGAATAAATGATTGAATGAATGAACAAATAATGGTGAGTAAGGGAAAAATATTCCTAAAACTTATATCGTGATCATGCTGTGGAGATTGGGGATGGGATTACAGGGGTACAAATGAGCCAAAGTAATATATATATATTTATAAACAGGGCAAACTGGACAAAGAAATTACACCAACAAACATGAGGATAATGAAAAACTAGTCAGTTTTCCAAAGCAAATAACATTCCCTTAAGGAATTATAATATGATAATGTAGAATAATAGAAAAGTACATTTGTTCTGCTATATGCCCATATTAAAATAGGCTAAAATAATATAAAATAAATTCGGGGGAAACTGAGTCTTTTGAGCAGAGATCGATGCAGACAACTGGCACTGCTTCTGCTTGGACAGTCCGTGGAGGGCAGGATGGGCAAGTGTCTATATATAGACAGCCTCGGGCAATGGGGAGATCATAACAAGAGCCTTTACATAACAACTTATGGCTTAAAAGGAACTTCGTCGTATAAGGTATTTCTTTTGATCCTCAAAGAAACTCTGGAGGTCTGAAAAACTGGTTTTCAGGACAAAGACTTGACTTGGATCGCCAACCATCATCAACCACTGACCTTCACCTCCAGCCAGGTCAGGACCCACCCTTCGTCCCTGCAGGAGGATCTCCTTTTCCCAGAGCATCCAGGGCTCTGGGCTGTGGCCCTCCCCCACCCCTGCTAACACTATATACATCATTGTAGCTCCTGTTTATGGGGTATCTGCTCCCACTTTCAGGAAGTTTGCTAAGCTATTTAGAGAGGACCCCATGTAATCCTCCCAACAATTTTTCAAGGCCCACAGGTGCTAGTGTTACCACCATTTGACAGATGAGGACACCGAGGTTGAGGGAGGTTAAGTGACTTGTTCAGGGTCACTCAGCCAGTAAAGCGGCAGAACTAAGACCCGGAATGGACTTGCTCTACCTTGGCAGCACTGGACCTTTCCTCTCGCGTTAAAACTTACCCGCTTCCTTCCTTCTTCCTGCAAACATTTATTGAGCATCTTCTATTGTTCTATAGATACAGCAAAGCATAAAATAGATAACACCTCTGCTCTCACGGAGCTTACATCCTAATGAGAGGTGAGGAAGAGATTAAACGAACAAATAAAAAATATGTAATAGGTGATGATAAATGCTAAGAAGAAAAATAGACAATGATGGCCGGGGTGCTATTTGGATAGGGTAGGCTGAGGAGGCCTCAACGAAGGCAGCGCTTAAGTAGGCACCTCCTTAGAAAAGGGAACCTTCCTACACTGTTGGTGGGAATATAAGTTGGTGCAGCCACTATGGAAGACAGTTTGGAGGTTCCTCAAAAAACTAAAAATAGAGTTGCCATATGATCCAGCAATCCCACTCCTGGGCATATATCCAGAGAAAACTATAATTCACAAAGATACATGCACCTCTATGTTCATAGCAGCACTATTCACAATAGCCAAGACATGAAACAACCTAAATGTCCATCGACAGATGAATGGATAAAGAAGATGTGGGATATATATACAATGGAATACTACTCAGCCATAAAAAAGAATGAAATAATGCCATTTGCAGCAACCTGGATGGACCTAGAGATTATCATACTAAGGAAGTAAGTCAAAAAGAGAAAGACAAATACCATGTGATATCACTTACATGTGGAATCTAAAATATGACACAAATGAACCTATCTGTGAAGCAGATGCAGCAGACTCACAGACATAAAGAACAGACTTAGTCCAAAAAAAAAAAAAAAAAAAAAAAGAACAGACTTGTGGTTGTCAAGAGGGAGTGGGGGAGGGATGGATTGGGAGTTTGGGATTAGCAGATGCAAATATTATATAGAGAATGGATAAACAACAAGTTCCTACTGTCTAGCACAGGGAACTATATTCAATATCCTGTGATAAACCATAACGGAAAAGAATATGAAAAAGAATGTATTATGTATATATGTACACTGAATCACTTTGCTGTACAGCAGAAATTAACACAACATTGTAAATCAACTATACTTCAATAAAATTAAAAAAAATAAAAAAGAAAGACACCTCCTTAAATTAGGGAGTAGGTCACGTGCCTCCTGAGCGAAGGCAGTTCAGGCCGAGGTCTCTAAGTGCTTTGACTTGAAAATGAAACAAAAATACTCTCCAAAAGTTTGACCTGTTAAAGTTGGTCACTCTTCACAATGAGGTCAGTGTGCTTGGGCTGCTAGTTTAGAAAACTGCAATTGAGCAGTTGCTTTTTCAGCCGGAGCTTTAATCTGAAGTGACCGGCTCCCCCAGCTGCCTGTCCTCACTCTTTCCTCCCAATCCCATTAGCATCTGACCCGTCTCTCTTATAGAATTTGGTGCCCAGGACCTTGTATTACATTTGTTGGAGTCAGGACCCATCTCCCCTTCTTGTATCGGCACCAGAGGTCCGACGGATGTACCTGGTGAATGGATGCAGTAGTCGGGGGCACATGCATGGGTAGTGTTTTGGGATCACTGGGCCAGAGAAAGGGGTTCTCAGACGTTCCTCCCAAGGAAGAGACTAGCACAGGCACAGCACCAGGGGATTGTTGGAGCCTGGGAAGTACCCTAATTTTTGCCTGCTCTGGGGTAGGCCATGGGTAACCAATCCAGGCATAAATTATAGCTCATGCCTGGCCAGGAAGGAATAAATTTTAACACTGGAAAAATGTGTCTTACCAGAGAAGAACCAGAGCAGAATATGGCAGTAGAAACTATATGAAGATGGAATAAACTTAGCCATTAAAGTCTAGCCAAATGCTTGTGCAGTGTGAACAACTAGAAGACCAAGATGGCACACTGAAGTAGGGTGGCCCAGGGTCCCAGTTTGCAGAGACTGAGGTGGTTCCCAGTACACAGGACTTTCAGTACTCAGACTGGGAAAATCTTGGCAAACCAAGTGGATTGATCACCCCAACTGGAAGTCTGGACCAAAGATTCACACAAAGCCCAAAAAATATCTGTTGAATGAATCAATCAGTCAAATTCTATGATTCTAGGAACTTTGTCCACTTGTACTGGTTGAATCATATTTCTTCTTTCTGTGGGGAAAGTTTATCTTAAGAATTATTTAGTTAAAAGTAATATTGGGGTTTCCCTGGTGGCGCAGTGGTTAAGAATCCACCTGCCAATGCAGGGGACACGGGTTTGAGTCCTGGTCCGGGAAGGTCCCACATACCGTGGAGCAACTAAGCCCGTGCACCACAACTACTGAGCCTGTGCTCTAGAGCCCATGAGCCACAGCTACTGAGCCCGCGTGCTACAACTGCTGAAGCCCGTGTGCCTAGAGCCCGTGCTCCACAACAAGAGAAGCCACCGTGATGAGAAGCCCGCACACCGCAACGAAGAGTAGCCCCCGCTCGCCGCAACTAGAGAAAGTCGGCACACAGCAACAAAGACCCAATGCAGCCAAAAATAAATAAATAAAATAAATATATTTATTTTTAAAAAAGTAATAGAATCCATCCAAACTAGGTCAAGTAAAATGGAGATCATGGGAAGGTTATAAAGGACTGTCACAGATCACAATTAGGAAAAGCAGACAGGTCTGGGAGGTGTGGAACAGGGAAGTGGAAACTACTTGGAAATAGGGCACAAGACTCTCCCCCTCCCCCTTCCCTCTCTTCTCTTCCCCCCCTCCCTCTCCCCCCTCCCTCTCTTTACCTCCCCAGCTCTCCCCTTCCCCTCACTTCCCTGAGCATCTGCTCAGTCTTTTAATTCCTCCATGCTATTCACACTCTTCTTCTCTCTCAAGGCTCATCGTGGCCACACCCAAAATAAGTCTAAGCCCGTCAACTTTGCATGACGCGTCAGTTTTGCTCATCACAGCAAACTAGCTCAGGCTCTGGAGTCTAAACTCCTGAGAAGCAGCAGCTGACTGGCCCAGGTGTGTGGAGCGTCCACCTGGGTTGAATCACCTGTGGCTGGAGGGGGAGGGGAAAGATCACGTCTGTGTTGGGCTGTGGCTTCTAGGGCTGTGGAAGTTTCTCCAAATTAGGACAATGTTACCTCTGGTGGGAGGAAAAGTGAGGAGGGATACCCAAGTGGCTGCAACTGTACTTTAGTTTGGGTTTATTTCTTAAACTTTGTGGTGAGTTCCCTGGTGTTTGTTATATTCTATTTCTTTTTTATATTCATACCATGTTGAATGTCTGAAATCTCACTTGAAAGTTTCCAAATAAAAAGAAGCGGCCCTTCTTGAAATAAAAAAGAAGAAAACTTGAATAAAATTACATGTATATAGACACAAACATATCTACCCATGATCAGCTTTTCATAAGGTGATTAGATAACTCTACGCTAATCGTTTGGTTCTCGAACTCTTGTCCTAGTTTCCTGATAGGCATGATTTTTTTCAGGAGTTGGTGATATATTCATTCATTCAGCAAATACTGATTGGCTGCCCACCATGTGCCAGGAGTGGGTTCACAGAAGCTGAGGTCCCGAGGCTTAAACAGGAGACAGACGTGCAGTGAGGAAACACTCAGTAGGATGGAGGCTTTTTTTTTTTTTTAATCTAAAATGAGCTTCCATTTAAAAGTTTCTCACAGTTTCTATCTAGGAAAGTTCTCAATTTTTCAGGAGCAAATTGTCTTTGTGTTGGAAAGGCTCACTTGAGTGGTCCTTCTTGGTGGCGGGAGGAGAGCGACACCCTTGCTTTAGAGCTAGGGGATGAAAGGCCCGTGCCTGAGTACGCCCAACAGAAGCTGCTTCTCCTAGTCCTCCAGGCAAGCAGGGGAGGGGGCGACCCAGACAGGGGCCAGGCCTCCCCGGGACGAAAGGGAAGGAGACCATGACGGTGGGTGCAGGTTGTACAGCCTGGACGATGCAATGGCTTCAGTGATCAGCTGGCAGAGAGACTGTCAAGGGTGCGGAGGCGGCTCATCATGAGGGAGCGGGTCTCGGGTCCCCTCCTGCAGCCACCGACCCTAAGACGCGAGGAGTCATCAGTACGTGGTTCTGGGGTGTGGGTTGAGGGGAAGCAGGACCACAAGGATGGAAGATGTGCAGCTGGATCCCATGGGGGACTCTGGAGTGTAAGCTGTCTACCCTGCAGCGGGCTGGAGTCCTCAGGGATCGCCCCTGAACCCAGTTTCCAATGTACCACGGAGGGGCAGCACCGGCTACAGAGCCTGGTGTAGAGCCAGGAACCCCATGGCCACTGGGCAGGGATTCCCATCCGGAGCTGAGCCCCAGAGCCACATCGGACACCCTGTCACCACATGGTGAGCCCCAAAGTGTGAGCTCGGCCAACAAAAGTGGACCAGGGGCAGTGCACGGGGTCAGTTCTCAACAAGAAACACAACCATTTAAAATAAGGGTGCGAACTCCTGAACTCATCAGAGGCTCCAGCTCACTGTTGTCGAGCTGTTTGGGGTCCGGACTGGCCCCTTCGAGGTGAGTAAACCCCTGAAGTTATTGGACAACTTGATGGGAAAAGAACATACCCACAACCCCAGGAAGGGTGTAAGCTTCCTGGAAATCTGGCTCGTGGAAACCAGAGCCAGTTCTGACTTGAAAACGAAGCACTGTGATTTAATTTTCACCCCAAGCTGGTGAAGCAGGTCGTACCAGTTACACACAGGAAAGGAAAATAATTTCAAAATGTGATAAGTGCCATGGCTGTAAAATACAGGTTAAAGTGAGACAATAAAAGGGAGATACCATTGGCTTTGGGGAAGAAGGGCTTAGAGAAGCCTCTCTAAAAATGTGGTATTTCAACACAGCCTGAAGAACCACAGGTGTGGGGAGAGCCCTCCATGTAACGAACACAGCGTGTGCAAAGGTCCTGAGGCAGGAAGCCATGTGATGTGCCTGATGAGTACGGCCCTGGAAGAGTAAGTGAGGAGAAAACGGCTCCAATGAGGCTGAAAAGGTTGTGGCAGGGTCTTATGAACCATATCAAGGGGATTTTGTTTTGTTTTTGTTTTTTCCCCTAAGGGTGATGGGGATCTACTGGAGGAATTACAGCAGAGAACTGACCTGATAAAATCTACCTTAAAAAAAATTGCTCAGGCTGTTGTGTGAAGAATGGACTAGAGCCAGACAAGAATGGAAGCAGTGGTGGGCGAGGCCAACATTTTGGAATCAGATTACTTGGATTCAAAACCCAGTTCCGCCACCTACTAACTATGTGACTGTGGGTGAGTTACTTAACCTCTCTCTGCCTAAATTTTATCCACTCCAAAAGGCAAATGAAACTGGTACACATTTCACTGAGTTATTATGAGCATTATTATGAGGAAGATATGCCGTTTTATAAGCATTTTCATGTGTAGTAAACCTGGCACATAGTAAACACCCAATAAACGTTTATTTATGGCCAATTTCTGGTTTATTATTGTGCTAGTGTTATGATTTTCAATAGGAGGAGAGGACTGTTAGAGTTTTAGGAGACAGATAAATAACAATTCCATCTTTCCCTTCTGAGTCGGGAACCAACTGAGAAATAAGACACAGAAGATGACAGCTGGGCATCTGTTATATCTTAACTGATACCTAAGATGTGTCAGGCACAATGAGAAAAGCAGATGAAAGCTTAATTATAACACGGGTGAGGCGGGTGACACATGGGGACAGAAATAAGTAAACACTTAAATCAGTAAGCTGTATCATGCTTCAGAAGGTATCTCTTTAATACTGATAGTGAGAAAATGTGGTTAGATCAGCAGTCAGATCAACCTTCTCCTATGTCTCCCCAACAAGGAAGACTTACTTCGTCATAGAACTAGGAAACCACAACCAACCCCTGACCCCCACTATTGCTTCAGGGGAAGAGTCTCCCCTGTAGCTCACCATACAGCAGAAAGACCAGTCCTGGCCATCTTTCTTAAGTCAACAATATATAATGAAACGCACCCATTTAAACTGTGCACATAGCTGAGTTTTGACAAATTTATACATCTGTGCATCCATCACCACCACAATCAAGATACAGAATATTTCCATTACTCCAAAAAGTTTCCTCCTGCCCCTTTGCAAAACACCCCTCACCCCAACACATGCCCAGATGGCAACTAGAGATTGGTTTTCCCTCTTCTAGAATTTCTTGTAAATGTAATCATATAATATATTCCCTGTGTCTCGCTGCTTTTGCTCAGTGTACGTGTAAGACTAACGCATGCTGTTGTGTGTCAGTAGATTTTACATTCTGTTGCTGAGTAGCATCCCATTGTATGGGTGTACCACAATTTGTGTGTCCATTCACCAGTTGATAGATATTGGCGTTGTTTCCAGTTTTTTACTCTTATGAATAGAATGGCTGGGACTATTCATGTAAAAGTCTCTGTGGACATGTTTTTATTTTTCTTGGTAAATGCCTAGAACTGGAATTGCTGGATGATATGATAAGTATATTCTTAGCTTTATAAGAAATTGCACAACTGTTTCCCAAAATGGTTGTACCGTATTTTACATTCCCACCATCAGGGTATGAGTGTCCCTGTGTTTCCAGTCTCATCAACGTATGATTTGGTCAGTTCTTTTCGTTTTAGCCATTCTAGTGCGTGTGTAGAGGTACTTCATTGTGGTTTAATGTACATTCCTCTGATGCCTAATGATACTGAGCGTCTTTTTGTGTACTTATTGGCAATTCCTATGTCTTTCTTATGAAGTGTCAGTTTAAATCTTTTGCCCATTTTTAATTTAGGGGTGTTTTTTCTTCTCATTATTGAGTTGTAAGACTCCTTTATATATGCTAGATATTTGTTCTTTCTCATATGTATGGGTTGCAAATATTTTCTTCTCTCTATGGATTGCCATTTAATTTTCTAATAATGTCTTTAAAGGAAGGGAAGATTTTAATGTTGATGAGGTACAATTTATGAATTCTCTTTTGTGTTCGTGCTTTTTCCCTGCCTAAGGAATCTGCCTACCCCAACTAAGTAGTGATTTTCTTCTGTTTTCTTCTAGAAGTTTGATAGTGTTAGCTTTTATATGTAAGTCTATGATAGATTTCAACTTAATTTTTGTGTATGGCATGAGTTAAGATTGAGGTTCTTTTTTTGCCACATGGATGTCCAATTGTTCTAGCACCATTTGTTGAAAATACTATCCATCTCACATTGAATTAAATTGGCACCTTTGTCAAAAATCAACTAATCATACACACGTGGATCTGTATCTGGACTCTCTATTCAGTGGCAGGGGTTTATGTGTCTGTCTTCATACCAACACCACATTGCCTTGATTACCTGGTTATAAGCCTGAAAGGAGGTAGTGTAAGTACTCCAACCTATCCTTTTCTTCAATATTGTTTTGCTTCTTGTTGCTCCTTTACATTTTTATAAAATTTCAGAATCAGCCTGTCAATTTATATATATATATATATATATTTGAAGTAGAAAAGAACAGCTTTATTGCTTTGCCAGGCAAAGGGGGACACAGTGGGCTCGTGCCTCTCAAAATTGTGTGTCCCCACCTGGAGGGGGTAGTGAGGAGTTTTATAGTAATGGTTCAAAGAGGGCGTGGTCATCTCGTAGACATTCTTCTGACTGGTTGTGGCGAGGTGATTGGGAGTCAGCACTGTCAACCTTCTGGTTGCAATCAGTCTGGGGTCTACATGCATACTGATACTTCTCCCACCTTGTGGGACTGTCAATTTATATTTTAAAAAGCGCCTGTTGGAATTTTTGCTGGGATTACATTGAACCTAAAGATCAGTTTGAGGAGAACTGACATTTTACCAATTCTGAGTTTTCAGAACTCATGGTTTATCTCTCTGTTTATTGAAGTCTTTTCTCTCAGCAAGGTTTGATTGTTTTTGGAGTACACATCTTGCACGTCTTTTGTCAGGTTTGTTTTCAAGTATTAAATATTTTTCCATGTTATCGTACATGGTATTTTTTCATTTCAATTTCTAATTGTCGCTAGCTAGCATAGAGGAATACAACTGAGCTCTACATCTTGATCTTACATGCTTCCACCTCCAGTGCGGCGAAGAGAGCATGCCTGTCCTGGCCCACTATGTGCACCGTCAAATTAGGAACGTATCTGGTTAAGAGTTCAGAAAATCTGGCTGTAGTGACATAAACACATACTAGGTGGTTGCTGTTAAGCAGCAGTGGTTTTGGAGGAAATGTCTGGCCTTTCGCTCATGGCTGCAGGATGGCTCTCGCAGCTACAATGCTCACACCCTTGTCCAAGGCAGGACGAAGGACAGAGAAGGAGGGACCAGACACACTGGTTCCCTTTTATCAGCAGCGCACGATCTTTCCTCTAAAACAGTAGTTCTCAAGTGGAGGTGATTTTACTACCTAGGAGATATTTAACAATGCCTGGAGATGTCAGTGGTTGTCACAACTAAGAGGGTGCTATTGACATCCAGTGGGTAGGGACTAGGGATGACGCTAAATATTCTACAGAGCACAGGACGGCTTCCCCACAACAAAGAACTGTCTGGTTCAAAATGTCATAAGTGCCAGGGTTGAGCAACCCTGCTCTCACCCCCCGGAGACCTCCACTTTGGTGCCACTGGCCAGATCGGGGCATATGGCCACCCCAGCTTTCAGGGAGACCAGAGGAGTAGGAAACATTGATGGTAGCAATTAGATTAGGTCTCTGATGCCTATAACCTGGGGCTGGACTTATTGGTTTCTCAACAAAATTAGAGCTCTGTTAGCAAGGAGGAAGTGGGAGATAGACACCGAGTAAGCAAATCATGGGGTCTGCCACAGGCTGACAGCAAAGATCTACCCACCTTCCCAGAGTCTCCCAGGGACCCGGATGAAGAGCATTTTCCATTTTTTTAAAATAAGTCCTCTGACCCTAGGCTTCAGAATCACCAGCACAGGGATGCATACATGAAATTTCTATATAATGTTCTAGATCTCTTGAGGGAACATGATACATATTTCTTCCAATAATTTTTTTTTTAAACCTTGAACTGCATTGCCAATAAGCTGGGCACAAAATAAGAATTTATACTGTGCTCCAAAGATCTTATTTCAATATACCACAAGATAGGCTAGTAGGGGCAGGTGAATATTTAGCTGTGATAAAGATAACAAAATCAAGAATTAAGTAACTTGGCATGGCCACACAATACCAAGTCAAGATGAGAACTACACTCCTGTGCTTCACAGCCGGCCAGCAGGCTCCCCATACATACCGTGGATCCTGTACCAATTAGATTAATCTTTAAAACAGAGAATTTGTCAGTTGATCCTTCTGGGATACAGCTAGCTGCAGCCCAAGCTGAGTCCAGATGCTCAGAGGATGCCATCAGGCTCATCTCTACCTCGTGGCTCTGTTTCTGCTGGCCTGGCTGGTGGCGACCAGAAATTCCGGCCTCGCCTCCTTTAAGGGGAAAGAGTGTATCCACCAAAGTCCTAGCAGGAAACAAATCGCACACTCTAAATTAGGTGACGTGAGGTAATTTAATAAAGGGGTCATTTACGGTGGTGAGTACAGGTTTTAAGGAAACCAGCACGAGTTAGTGCTGTCCTTGGTGCTACAAACCACAGGACATATTATTCCCAGGCCAGAAGAGGCAGGAGAAAGAAGCAATTTGGAGGAGCTGGAGTGGGGAGCTGGGTGGAGAGGGCCTTCTTACAGGAGCTGTGGCATCTGGGGGGGCACAGTGAAGCCACACAGTCTGGCCTCTGCCCGGCCCTCTCACTGATCTCTGGGCAGTGCCCCAGAGGCTCCGTCCAGCGGGAGGTGGAAGGATCAGGGAGCCTCCCAGGACGGCGAGCAGGTGAACGCAGGGCAAGGACGTGTCTGGAGAGGCCGACAGAAGATAGCCAGGCAGATCTATTATTAACCACGCAACAGAAACGTGACTGGCCTTGCTTGAGCCCCCGTGCTTATCCCTGTGGTCAGATGGAGAACGACACCGTGATCGACCAGACCCACAAGTGAGAGAAAGGTGATTCTCCTAAGAAGTGCTTTCAGACAAATGCTGCATGGTCACTCCAGACGCACACTCACAACCTCAACAAAAGCCAGAAAAGTCCATTGCTTGAATGGAGAGAGAAACCTCCTAGAACTTTCTTATTTCTATACCTTTGTTTCTTTATCCATTTATTTGTTTTTGTTCATTGTAAATATTGTTCCATAATAAAAGCAGAGACTCAGTGGTTAAGGGTCTACCCAGTCAAACTGTCAATCATTTGTGAAGAAGAATAATGACATTTTCAGATATGTGAAGTCTCAAAGAAATTTACCTAGTTGAAGTATTTTTCCCGACCCAAGTGAACAAGGTCACACGGATCCCACAGTCACTTTCAGCTAACAGCAGGAAGTCTCTTTTTTGGGTATTTAAAGTCTAATCATATCCATTCTGATATCAAAACTGCAATCAAGATTCTGCCTTTTCTTTCTTTCCTTCTTTCTCTCTCTCTCTCACATCAGACTCCTCACACCAGGTGGCATTCAGGTGTCCCTTCCCCTCTGGTCATTACCAGGCTCCCATGGGTACCCTAGTGACCCGTGCAGAGGGAGACGGCAGCTGCTCCCTTCAGTCCTCCAGCCTTCTGTAGCTATTTCTACAGCAAAATCTCAATAGAATGTCTTCTCCCCTAAAAAATAAAAGATTCTGCCTCTGGATATGATGGACTAGAACACAACCAGATGAGCCCCCCACCCCCCTGCAGGAAACGAATATAAAACCTGAACATGAAGCAAGAAGTACTGGAGAGGGACTTCCCTGGCGGTCCAGTGGTTGAGACTCCACACTTCCACCGCAGGGGGCGCAGGTTCAATCCCTGGTCGGGGAACTAAGATCCCGCATGCAGTGTGGTGTGGCCAAAAAGTAAAAAGAAGAAGGAGAAGGAGGAGGAGGAGAAGGAGAAAAAGGAGAGAAAAGAAGTACTGGAGAGTGAACAGACGCTGACACCCGGGGTGGGTGGGACACATTTACTGGGGAAGGTGAGATCGGGAGCCATACGAGTCAATTCCCATCTCCGTGGCTTTTTGCCAGTGGCTAAGCGTGGTCCATGCAGCACTGGTGGCAAACGTGGAAAACCCCACAGGTGTTCCGCCCTGGGAAACAAGAAGAATAAAGACAGTGAACCGGAAAAGTGAAGCCAGGAAACCATGAATGCTGAAGGAGGGGAGGGGTCCCAGGAGGGAGAAACTCAGAGGTCAGACCCTCCAACTCTCCCTGCCCGTGTCTCTGACGGACCCTGAGCCACATGTATGTGAAACAGGCTTAAGACAGCTCAGCTAAGGAAATAAGATCTAGACTGAGACTAGAATTCACATCGAAAAACTGAGTTTTCACACAAAACTTTCCTGTGAACACATATGAAAAACACTCTCTGGAGAAAAATAGCAGAATCAAGAATTTCTACAACTTAACATTCATAATGTCCAGGATCAATCCAAAATTACCTGTCATATGAAGAATCAAGAAAATGGAATTCATTCTAAAGAGAAAAGCAACGAAGCCACATCCCAACGTGAACCCAAGTTGGACCCCACAGGCAGGATTTTGAAGTGGGTATTATAACTATTGTCAGTGAAGTGAAAGACACATGTTTTCAACAAATGAAAATCTCAGCAGAAAAACAGGGAATCTCATCAGATATATAGACACAATTAAAAAGAGAAACCTAAATGGAAATTCTAGAACAACAACAAAAAAAACCCCCACGATTTCTGAAATAAAAATTTCACAGGAATACACTTAGCTGAATCGACATACTAAAGACTAAATGAAAAGCAAGATAAGTCAACTGACATGATTCAAAATGAAGAAAACAGAGAAAACAAAATTTTTAAAAATTTGAACAGAAACTCAAGGACCAGTTAAATGATATCAAGTGGTCTAATATTTGTGCCATTGGAATACTAAAGGGAGAGGAGAGAGAGAATGGGCAGAAAAAAAAACATTTGAAGAAATAAAGACCAAAAATTTCCCCAAATTAGATTAAACACATAATGATGAACAAACATCAAGCAGGATAAACACAAAGAAGCTTATGAATTACATCCAAGTCAAATTGTTAAAAACCAAAAATAAAGAGCAGTGTCTTGAAAGCAGCAAGAGAAGAACAACATATTACATATAGAGGAATATCAATTCCATCACTAGCGACTTCTCATCAGAAACCCTGAAGGCCAGGAAAAAATGGAACAGGATCTTTAAAGTGCTGAAAGACAATATTGTCAGCCCAGAATGCTATACTCAGTGAAAACATCCTTTAAGAATGAAGGTGAAATAAAGACTTCTTCAGATAGAAAAAAACCAAGAGAATCCATCATAGTCAGAACTACACTATAAGAAACGATAAAAGAACTTTTTCAGACTGAAGAGAAATATAGTGAAACTGGTCCTCAAAACGGAATGAAGAACAATGGAAATGTTAAATATTGGTAAATGCTGGGGTACACAAAAGGTCTGATTCCAAAACCAGACAGAAATGTCATAAGAAACAAGAACTGCAGACTAATATCCTCCATGAATATAGACATAAGTCTTCTTAACAAAATATTCACAAATTGAATCCAACAATATATAAAAAGGATAATACATTATGCCCAAGTGGGGTTTATCCTAGAAGTTTAAGTTTGGTTAATATCCAAAAATTAATCACTATAAGTCATCATTTTAATTGAATAAACGGTAAAACCACATAACCATTTCAATTGATGCAGAAAAAGTATTTGATTATATTCAACACCAACTCATGATTTAAAAAAAAATAATAAATCAAAACTCTCAGCAAACTAGGACTAGAAAGGAACTGACTTCAACCTGACTAAGGGCATCTATGGCACACCTGCAGCTAATATTATACTCAGCAGGAAAAAGCTTACTCCTTTCTACCTAAGACCAGGAACAAGGCAAGGATGTTCATTCTCACCACTTCTCCATTTTATTAGTGATCCTAACCAGTGATATAAGGCACAAAAAAGAAATAAAAGACATAGAGATTGAAAAGGAGAAAAATGCTAGAAATCTATTTTAAAAATTCAACCAGATTAGTAAGTGAATTTATTAAGGTTAAAAGATACAGGTCAATTTTCAAAAAACAATTGTATTACTATTGATTGGCAATGAATAATTAGAAACTGAAATCTTTATAACTATATAATAACATCAATCTATAAAACTATAAAAGGGCATCAAAAACTACTTAAGAATAAAATTAAAGAAATATATGAAACACACACGTCTTTTGTACATGGAAAACTGCGAAACACAGCAAAGAGAAATTACTCAAGACCTACACAAACTGAGAGATACCCCATGTTCGTATATGGAAAAACCCAACATTGAAATGCCAATCCTCCCTAAATTGACCTATATATAGATTAAATGCCATCCCATTTAGAATTCTAATATACTTTTTTAAAAAAGAAATCAACAAGATGATTTTAAAATTTATATGGAAATGTAAAGGGACAAGAATAGCCAAAACCATTTGAAAAAGAATAAAGTTACAGAATTTATGTTGTGCAACGCAGTAATTCCTGGATTTCTCAGTGTTTTTGCACAGTCCTGCCTCCTGAGCAACAGAAGTCAACGGGCTGTAAAGATGAGATCTGCTCTGATCGCCCAGAAACATTTGCTCTTCACATGTTGTGGGTGTTAAACCTGATCCACCTGCTTCCTTCACGATAAAGCCATCTGCTCCCACTCGAAGGGCGGTGAAACTTCTGATTCCCCACAAAGCTGGCGGCTAACGCTCTGGAGCAGGGACCTTCCTTTCCTCCCCCAAATAAGGAAAAGATAAACTCTCTCTCTCTCTCCCTCTAAGGGAGGGGTAGATATTCCTGCTTCTATATTTCTGTGGTACCATCTCACCGAATGTTCAGCATCTACCTGGCTCTCATCATATCACTCGTGGGGACCAACGCTGTGATGCCACTCTGGCCACTATTATTCCTAAATAAGTAAATAAAGATGTGCTTTCTGACTCAAAGTCTTGGTGCTTCTGCCTCTATCTCTATCTACCAATCTGCTATCTATCTATCATCTAGCTATCTGTCTCTCCAGATACAACTTTGAAGGTGATAACATCTCAGATTCACAGTTTCAGACTTAACCTCACTATCTGATTTCAAGACGTAGCTTAGAGCGAAGTAGTCAAGTGTGGTATTGCAGTAAGGATAGACATGTAGATAAATGAACCCACACCTAAACTATTTTTTTTAATTAATAAGCTTTCTTTTTTAAGAGCGGTTCTAGGTTTACAGAAAATTGATCACAAAGTACAGAGCATTTTCACAAACTCCGTCCCACCCACCCCACCCCCACTCTATTATTTACATCTTGTGTGAGTGTGGTACATTTGTTACAACTGATGAACTAGTATTGATGCATTATTATTAACTAAAGTCCATAGTTTATACTAGGGTTCACTCTT
This sequence comes from Balaenoptera borealis, assembly GCF_965194805.1. NCBI lineage: Eukaryota > Metazoa > Chordata > Mammalia > Artiodactyla > Balaenopteridae > Balaenoptera > Balaenoptera borealis. The sequence continues at coordinate 166,776,124 of NC_138866.1, read as the reverse complement.
TGTGTTCTACATTCTATGGGTTTTGGCAGATGTTTGGTGTGTAAACATTTCATGATAGTACAGAATAGTTTCACAGCTCTAAACATGCCCTGTGCTCCACCTTCTTGCTCCTCCTTCCCTCCCACCCCCCTGGCAACCATCAATCTTTTAATTGTCCACACAGTTTTGCCTTTTTCCAGAAGGTTATGTAGTTGGAGTCACACAGCCTGTAGCCTTTTCAGATGGGCTTCTTTCACTAAGTAATATGCACTTAAGGATCCTCCATGTCTTTTCGTGACTTGATAGCTAGTTTCTTTATAGCCCTGAATAATATTCCATTGTCTGGACATAGCACAGTTTATTTATCCATTCATTTACTAAAGCACATCTTAGTTGCTTCCGAGTTTGAGCCATTATAATTAGAGCTGCTATAAACATCCATGTTCAGGTTTTTGAGTGGGCTTAAGTTTTCAACTCCTTTGGGTAAATACCAAGGAGCGTGATTGCTAAATCATATGGCAAGAGTAGGTTTAGTTTTGTGAGAAACTGCCAAACGGTCTTCCGAAGTGGCTGCAGCATTCTGCATTCCCACCAGCAATGAATGAGAGTTCCTGTTGCTCCACATCCTCGCCAGCATTGTCAGTGTTTTGAATTTTGGCCACTGAAATAGCTGTGCAGTGGTAAGTCATTGTAGTTTTCGTTTTCAATTCCCTGATGACATATGATGTACACTATCTTTTCATATGCTTATTTGCCATCTATATATCTTCTTTGGTGAGGTGTCTGTTCAGATCTTTTGCCTTTTGTTAAATTGGGTTGCATGTTTTCTTACTGTTGCATTTTAAGAGTTTGTGTATTTTGGATACTGCTCCTTTATCAGATACATGTTTTGCAAAGATTTCCTCCCAGAACGTGGCTTATCTTTTCATTCTCCTAATAGCTTCTTTCTCTAAACAGAAGTTTAAAATTTTAATGCAGTCCAACTTACCAAATTTTTTTCTTTGTATATTGTGCTTTTAGTACTGTATCTAAAAAGTCATGCCCAAACCCAAGGCCATCTGTATTTTCTCCTATGTTGTCTTCTTCTAGGAGTTTCATAATTTTGCATTTTACATTTAGGGCTATGATCCATTTTGATTTAATTTTTGTGAGAGGTGTACGATCTCCAAGTGGAAGGTTGGAGCTGAGTATTTTCTTCCCCCAGGTTGGTTAAGCTCTGGTTAGTTGGTTTGCTTTTTAGTTTATTCTGTTCATCCTTCCTCTCCCCCGGGGCTGTGGGCTGTGTATGCAGCCCCAGGCACAGAGCAACTTGTGTTAGAAGCAGGGAGTGAAGGGGACAAGGGGATTTTCAGGGGAAAAAAAATTTCAGGTCTATAGACACAAACAAGGTAGAAAGCAAAGAACTGGGAGATTTGCAGCCCTGTGTTCTTCCGAACAGACTATAACCTCTTCTTGGATCTCAGCTGTACCAGGACTTCAGGACAGGAGGTAGGCTCTTGGCCACGTCAGCCAGACACAGAGAGAAAGCCAGCTTGCCCAGGGCTTTTCCTGGGATGAGGCAGCAACCTCTGCCACTGCGGGCAGAAGAAGGAAGACATGCGAATTAGAAAAGCAGGAGACTGTGTTAGAAGATCAGTTTTCAAAATCTGGGCTGGCCATAAGCTGGAAGTACAGTCCCATCAGAACATCCAGGGTGTGACAGGAAGAAAATTCCATTTTGAAACAACAGGAGTTGCTTGATTTCTGAGTATTTTGATGGCTCGCGCCACCTTTGTAAGGAAATCCAAAGACACTTTAGGATGGGTGGATATGTATCCTAAGCCCTGCCTTCTGCATCACATCAACAAACTTGAGATTAATGTTCACCTGAGTTTAAGTCATAAGAACAAACATGACTAAAATCGATTTCATTCCACTGGAAGATCCCAAGTGCGCAACTACAAACATGGGGGACCACGTGGATTAGGATAAAGCTGGTTCCCATGAGACCCATCTATGAAGAATCTTGGTTGGGGCGGGCATGGGATCCTGACCTGTGACAGCAGTGGAGCGAAAGTTCCAGCCCACAAGCTGGTCAGGGTGCCTAAAGCGTGGCAAAGAGCAAGAGACTGGTGTCAGACCACACAGCATGGCCAGCGGGAGCCCCCAAGGCAGCTCTCTCGCCCCTAGGATGGAACCAGAGGCTCAGCACACGCCTCAGGAGACTTGTGAAATAACAGGGATTGCGGCGCTCGCTCTCTCTGAGGAAGTGGAGCAATTAAAAAAAAAAAATCCATTCATACCATCTTAACAAGGACAAAACGGTCAGCCGGTGTAATGCACTGCTGCTCGGCTACCACCACCACTCCCCACTTCTTCTCTGCCAAGAGAGCCTACTTCTTCCTTCCTTCCTTCCTTCCTTCCTTCCTTCCTTCCTTTCTTCCTTCCTTCCTTCCTTTCTTCCTTCCTTCCTTCCTTCCTTTCTTCCTTCCTTCCTTCCTTTCTCTTTCTTTCTTTCTTCCCTTTCTTTCTTTCTCTCTCTTTTCTTTCTTTCTTTCTTTTTTTTTTTGACCACTGGGCTTGAAGGATCTTAGTTCCCTGACCAGGGGTCGAACCTGTGCCCCCTGCTGTGGAAGCTCGGAGTCCTAACCACTGGACCACCAGGGAATTCTCAAGAGAGCCTTACTTTTGTCACAGTATCTGGGCTTCTCCTCTGTGACTCTTGGATAAGCCAGTCCTAATGGTTCCATTCCCCTCGGCAGTGATTTATCTAGGGATGTCCCTGTGCCCATTGCTAGCCATTTGTGATATAAGGGGAGGTCTTCTGGGGATGGGGAGGGAATTCCAAGAAACATTTTCTTGTTTATAAAAAGAGTCACAAGTGAAGGAACGATCATTTTTCTTCTGCCCGTGTTGCCATATCTGGATGTGAGGCTCAGACCTACCGTGATTATCTTGTGAACACAAGGTGAGTAGCCAGAGTTCTCACTGAGGCTAGAAGGGAGGAAAGAATGGGGACCCCTGGTGACAGTGTGGAGCCACTGAATGAACCAGCCCCAAAGCCACCCTCCTCTAGACCTCTCGTTAGGCCAAGGAACACATTCCCTAATTATTTCAGACAGTTAAGTTAGACAGTTTAGGGGTTTTCTGTTACTTGCATCCAAAATCATTCTAAACTGATATGGAAGGATGGAAGGAAGGAAGGAAGGAAGGAAGGGGTGAGGGAGGGAGGGAAGGAGGGAAGGAGGAGGGAAGGAGGGAGGGAGGAATGGGAAAGGTGGGTTTTGAAGCAGAAATACTGCTGCCACTTGTAGGTTACAGTCTAGACAGTTGAAGGCAGATGTTTCAGTGCAGTAATACAGGAAATGGGAATGTGCTGCCCACCTCACTAAACTTGTAGACCTCTCCCAGAGTTACGTCTCCTACAGGAACTAGTCTAAACTAATATAAATAAAACTAAGATTTTGCTTCTCAATGAGTCAATAGATATTCATTGGCCAAATACTCAGCACACAGCATGTGGGGCAGTATCAAAGGAGGTCAAGATTTATTTCCTCTGAAAAAAATGTCAGAAAGCTCCAATCTATTTCCTTGCAAGAATCAAGGAACTTTGAGGTTCACAATATGCTCACGGCTCATTTACGCATTATCTATTTCTCAGAAGATTCTGAAACCCAGACAGGAAAACTGTTTTAAAATCTCACATGTCCAGAGAGATGGAAGGCCTTTGAAAGGCACCTGGTCCAATTTCCCAGCTGAGGTTGGATGATTCCACGAGGCCACCCATCTGAAACCAGAATCTAGGTCTTCTGTGGCCAATCTGGTGCTCTTTCTTGTTCATTTTGTTCACTGCAAAGAAAAACAAAAAGAAAAGAAAAAACAAGTCTGTAGCAAAAAGACACCTTCAGGCCTGTGCAGTTTTAACCAAAGTCACTCATCATATGTATCGGATGCAAATTGCATTTGATAACTCAGGTAGGTAAGAAATACAATGCTTTTATGTAATGCTTTTAATTTCTTTGATTATAGAAACGTACTTTCTGATTGGAGCCCCTGTCCCTCTTGCATCCTCATGCATCCTCCATGCTCTGGGTCCCTTCAGAGCCTAGACTCTTGCAGCCCTGAATGCTAAGCATTTGAAACTCTGAAGCAGGATCCTTAAACTTTTGGGGGTCTGGTGAAGCCTATGGACCAGTTCTCAGAAAATGTTGTAATTGCAAAAACATAATGCACTGGATTATAAAATAAGCCAAATATATGGAAATATACTTATCAAAATATTTAAGGGGAGTTCCCTGGTGGCCTAGTATTTAGGATTCTGGGCTCTCACTGCTGGGGCCCAGGTTCAATCCCTGGTTGTGGAACTGAGATCTTGCAAGCTGCGTGGTGCCACCAAAAAAAAAAAAAAAAAAAAAAATGAAGTTGTTACATAATGCTTCTATTTTAACCCATTAAAAAAATAAGACCAACAGGTCTGATGAGTACCACAATTTCCAATGAGGGTAAATGATTAGAAGTATCTGCAACTACTGTCTTGTGATATGAAAACATCTATGATTTCTATTGGTAATGAAGTCACAAATATTGCCATTACTTACCTCTGTGGTTTGTTGCAGCATTCATAATTGAATTTCAACTAGAGGCTATTGAAAATAGAGATGTGATATTTCTCCCATCCAACTTCACTCACATTCTAACCAGACTCCCCGCCCCCCAACCAGTCCATGGATCCCAAGTTAAGAAAGTGTGAGTCAGAAGACTTTTCTCTGCCTTTCTGCTGTATCATCTTTGCCCAAAGCCAGAATGTGGCTGACCAAATGGGGGAAGGCCTAAAAGATAAAAGAAGGTTCAGAAACAAAATATTGTCCTGCCTCAGTTGGGACGGCCTCACCACCCAGAAGTGGAGGAACTTCTGCCCTTCCCTCCTATCACCAGTGCTGGTGAAATTTCTTCAGCAAAATTGACAGGTCTGAGACTCCTGGTTAAATGTGATGAATTAGCCCCGTACATATATCTCCTTTCCCTTCAAAATAAAAAATACATAAAACCACAAGGGCAAAGATATTGGTAGAGGAGACATCAGGAGATGAACGACTTGAACACGTTTCTGAGAGCCAAGAGTGGAGGGGCGGCTAATCTGCAGAGTGAAAGAGGACAGACTGGATCCATAGTTTGGTTTGCAGAGGGGATGCTAAAGAGAGCACCGATTTTTTCCACGGGACCTGGAAGGCTCAGAACTGACGACAGGGAGGTGGGAGGCGGAGTTCAGTCCCCCACGCTCAGAAATCAGGTACCTGCCCACCCCACCCATGCACCCTCCTTACCACCCCAAATGCCAAGAGACCAGAAGGAAATAGAGAGAAAGCAGGGTGAGCCTGGGGCTTGAACATAGGATTATTAAGTGAATTCTTCAAGTTGACTCCCTTCATTCCTAATCTGCTTCCAGAATTCCAGCAGGTTGCCCTCTGGCCCCCAAGGAAAGGGGCGGGAGGGGGGGGGCTGGGATTGCAGGAATCTTCTCCTAACACCCTGAACATGTTGACTTTGGGGCCAATGAAAAGGCCACCTAATCATTCAACGTGGAAGTTCCTGAGCAGACAAGCTACATCAGCATAGAGAGCTTCCAAAGAGCATCCTGAGCACCTCCCTCTCAAATACGGACGGACAGGCAAGAAGCAAACAGCATCTGAGAAAAGTCTCCAATACGAGTTTTGCACGGACTCAAATTTGCCTCCCCTACATTCTTTCTCAAGAATGAAGGATTCCCCTCTCCAAATCAAGAGCATAGATGAAGAAGAAAAGCAACCCAGGAAGTGGGATTCAAAGGAGAGCAGTACACAGTAAAGGTCGTTTCTATGAGGACAGTTTTGTCTAGGACAGTACAGACGGGAGCAGGAGAGTGAAGAGCTCTGGGAGGGGGTTTCCAGGGGGTTGGAGTGGGAAGGGCAGGAGGAATGGAAGGGATTGATCCAGTAGCTTATTCACTATTTGAAAAATAATAGTAAAATGTTTATAATATCTTAGATGAAGCTTGTGGATCAAATTAAGTTTATAAAAAAGCAAAAAAAAGACAAAACATTGATTATTCATTCCAGGAAAAAGGGAAATGTCGTGTAAGAAAGGAAACGTAATTATAGCACATTCTATGGCTCAGCAGTGGACAGTATTTAAAAGGTCCTAATAATGCTGACACTATTAATACAGCCCTCTATTTATAAACTGAACTAACTAGCATGCACACGATATCACACAGTCCATGCTGAAGTCTTTTTTTTTAACATCTTTATTGGAGTATAATTGCTTTACAATGGTGTGTTAGTTTCTGCTTTATAACAAAGTGAATCAGTTATACATATACATATGTCACCATATCTCTTCCCTCTTGCATCTCCCTCCCTCCCACCCTCCCTATCCCACCCTTCTAGCTGGTCACAAAGCACCGAGCTGATCTCCCTGTGCTATGCGGCTACTTCCCACTAGCTATCTATTTTACGTTTGGTAGTGTATATAGTCCATGCCACTCTCTCACTTTGTCCCAGCTTACCCTTCCCCCTCCCTGTATCCTCAAGTCCATTCTCTAGTAGGTCTGCATCTTTATTCCCGTCTTGCCCCTAGGTTCTTCTGACCATTTTTTTTTCTTTTTTTTTAGATTCCATATATATGTGTTAGCATACAGTATTTGTTTTTCTCCTTCTGACTTACTTCACTCTGTATGACAGTCTCTAGATCCATCCACCTCACTACAAATAACTCAGTTTTGTTCCTTTTTATGGCTGAGTAATATTCCATTGTATATATGTACCACATCTTCTTTATCCATTCATCTGTTGATGGACACTTAGGTTGCTTCCATGTCCTGGCTATTGTAAATAGAGCTGCAATGAACATTGTGGTGCATGACTCTTTTTGAATTATGGTTTTCTCAGGGTATATGCCCAGTAGTGGGATTGCTGGGTCGTATGGTAGTTCTATTTTTAGTTTTTTAAGGAACCTCCATACTGTTCTCCATAGTGGCTGGATCAATTTACATTCCCACCAACAGGGCAAGATGGTTCCCTTTTCTCCACACCCTCTCCAGCATTTATTGTTTGTAGGTTTTTTGATGATGGCCCTTCTGACCAGTGTGAGATGATATCTCATTGTAGTTTTGATTTGCATTTCTCTAATGATTAGTGATGTTGAGCATCTTTTCATGTGTCTGTTGGCAATCTGTATATCTTCTTTGGAGAAATGTCTATTTAGGTCTTCTGCCCATTTTTGGATTGGGTTGTTTGCGTTTTGATATTGAGCTGCATGAGTTGCTTGTATGTTTTGGAGATTAATCCTTTGTCAGTTGCTTCATTTGCAAATATTTTCTCCCATTCTGAGGGTTTTCGTCTTGTTTATGGTTTCCTTTGCTGTGCAAAAGCTTTTAAGTTTCATTAGGTCCCATTTGTTTATTTTTGTCTTTATTTCCATTTCTCTAGGAGCTGGGTCAAAAAGGATCTTGCTGTGATTTATGTCATAGAGTGTTCTGCCTATGTTTTCCTCTAAGAGTTTGATGGTGGCTGGCCTTACATTTAGGTCTTTAATCCATTTTGAGTTTATTTTTGTGTATGGTGTTAGGGAGTGTTCTAATTTCATTCTTTTACATGTAGCTGTCTAGTTTTCCCAGCACCACTTACTGAAGAGGCTGTCTTTTCTCCACTGTATATTCTTGCCTCCTTTATCAAAGATAAGGTGACCATATGTGTGTGGGTTTATCTCTGGGCTTTCTATCCTGTTCCATTGATCTATATTTCTGTTTTTGTGTCAGTACTATACTGTCTTGATTACTATAACTTTGTAGTATAGTCTGAAGTCAGGGAGCCTGATTCCTCCAGCTCTGGTTTTCTTTCTCAAGATTGCTTTGGCTATTCGGGGTCTTTTGTGTTTCCATACAAATTGTGAAATTTTTTGTTCTAGTTCTGTGAAAAATGCCAGTGGCAGCTTGATAGGGATTGCATTGAATCTGCAGATTGCTTTGGGTAGTAGAGTCATTTTCACAATGTTGATTCTTCCAATCCAAGAACATGGTATATCTCTCCATCTTATTGTATCATCTTTAATTTCTTTCATCAGTGTCTTATAAAATTTTCTGCATACAGGTCTTTTGTCTCCTTAGGTAGGTTTATTACTAGATATTTTATTCTTTTTGTTGCAGTGGTAAATGGGAGTGGTTTTCTTAATTTCACTGTCAGATTTTTCATCATTAGTGTATAGGAATGCAAGAGATTTCTGTGCATTAATTTTGTATCCTGCTACTTTACCAAATTCATTGATTAGCTCTAGTAGTTTTCTGGTAGCATCTTAGGATTCTCTATGTATAGTATCATGTCATCTGCAAACAGTGACAGCTTTACTTCTTCCTTTCCGATTTGGATTCCTTTTATTTCTTTTTCTTCTCTGATTGCTGTGGCTAAAACTTCCAAAACTATGTTGAATAATAGTGGTGAGAGTGGGCAACCTTGTCTTGTTCCTGATCTTAGTGGAAATGGTTTCAGTTTTTCACCACTGAGGATGATGTTGGCTGTGGGTTTGTCATATATGACCTTTATTATGTTGAGGAAAGTTCCCTCTATGCCTACTTTCTGGAGGGTTTTTATCATAAATGGGTGTTGAATTTTGTCGAAAGCTTTCTCTGCATCTATTGAGATGATCATATGGTTTTTCTCCTTCAATTTGTTAATATGGTGTATCACATTGATTGATTTGCATGTATTGAAGAATCCTTGCATTCTTGGGATAAACCCCACTTGATCATGGTGTATGATCCTTTTAATGTGCTGTTGGATTCTGTTTGCTAGTATTTTGTTGAGGATTTTTGCATCTATGTTCATCAGTGATATTGGCCTGTAGTTTTCTTCCTTTGTGACGTCTTTGTCTGGTTTTGGTATCAGAGTGATGGTGGCCTCGTAGAATGAGTTTGGGAGTGTTCCTCCCTCTGCTATATTTTGGAAGAGTTTGAGAAGGATAGGTGTTAGCTCTTCTCTAAATGTTTGATAGAATTCGCCTGTGAAGCCATCTGGTTCTGGGCTTTTGTTTGTTGGAAGATTTTTAATCACAGTTTCAACTTCAGTGCTTGTGATTGGTCTGTTCATATTTTCTATTTCTTCCTGGTTCAGTCTCGGAAGGTTGTGCATTTCTAAGAATTTGTCCATTTCTTCCAGGTTGTCCATTTTATTGGCATATAGTTGCTTGTGGTAATCTCTCATGATCCTTTGTATTTCTGCAGTGTCAGTTGTTACTTCTCCTTTTTCATTTCTAATTCTGTTGATTTGAGTCTTCTCTCTTTTTGAAGTCTTTTTAAAATTAATTAATTAATTAATTTTTATTTTTGGCTGCGTTGGGTCTTCACTGCTGCGCAGGCTTTCTCTAGTTGCGGAGAGTGGGGGCTACCCTTTGTTGCGGTGCACGTGTTTCTCATTGCAGCAGCTTCTCTTTGTTGTGGAGCATGGGCTCTAGGCACCCAGGCTTCAGTAGTTGTGGCGCACGGGCTCCGTAGTTGTGGCTTGCGGGCTCTAGGGCACAGGCTCAATAGTTGCGGCACATGGGCTTAGTTGCTCCGCGGCATGTGGGATCTTCCTGGACCAGGGCTCAAACCCGTGTCCCCTGCATTGGAGGCGGATTCTTAACCACTGTGCCACCAGGGACGTCCCCAGCACTCTCTTTTTTAAAAAAAATAATATATATATATATATATATTTTATTGAAACATAGTTGATTTAATAATGTTGTGTTAATTGCTGCTGTACAGCAAAGTGATTCAGTTATACATACATATTCTTTTTCATATTCTTTTCCATTATGGTTTATCACAGGATATTGAATACAGTTCCCTGTGCTATACAGTAGGACCTTGTTGTGTATCCATTCTCTATACACTAGTTTGCATCAATACAGTCCTCCCTCAAGATACAACCACCGCATGAGGGAGGAAGAAAGGGGGTGGTACATTACAGAGAAATGCTCAGCTGTTAGAATCAGAAGTGAAGAGAAAATGTCTAAACTTGATGAACTGAGAAACAGCAGAGTAAGGGCACTGTTTGAGAAATATGAAGGTAAATACGAGAAGAAAGAGCTACAAGAAACTGAAGTGTTTGCCCTGGAGAGTGGGCAACAGGGGCTCCTTACTGGACAGAGCCACCAGGAGAGAGGTAGAGGCTAAGCCAGCGTGAGGGGGCTGACCTGCTTTGTGCAAACACCAGGGCCTAAAACAGATCTTCTGATTAACAGAAATACAGCAGCGGGGTGGGGCACCTGGCCTTATAAAATGATGCTCTTTTCTGCTCCTGGAACATGACATACATCACTTCATCTCCATCGAGGGTGGCATTATCATGTTCATCTTCTAGATAACGAGAAAATTCATTACTTCCCTAAGGTCACAGCGCTAGGAATCTGGATTTGGAGCCGTGTCTGTGTGAATCCAAGGGTGAGCTTTTCCGTTAGTTCCAGGGTGCGAGTGTATGTTTTCCGATTTTATGACTTGAGAAACATGCTTGTGTCAACTTGGAATAGACCTCTCTGTGAAAGTAAGAGCACATTACAGAAAATAGGATGGCAAGGCAAGAGACCAGATTCTCAGCAACCCAACCTCAGGCCCACGGTGGGCAGTGCCGCCGCCCACCACTGCCTGCTCTGGGGCAGCCGAGAAACCCCGGCTGATCAGCCCGATGCTGTGAGCCTCTGCTTAGCCCAGACTCCAACCAGACCCTCCCCCGATCCCAGTGCGGGAATGGCTGCCCCAGCCCACTTCAGTTAGCTGACTTCTTAACAAATGAATCAGAGTTTTAGATGAAGCTCCTATAAAACCATGGGCCACTCAGAGACTGCAAATTGCTAACAGATGTCTTTTGGGTTAGAGTACACTCACATTCCTGCCAACGATAAAAATGAGAGGTTAGAGAACAGATCATTTTATTATCCCATAAAGAAAACCAGCCAATTGTGCATTCGTGTTTTTCAGGTATATGTGAAGTGAATTTTGAAATCTCCTGGAAAGAACCATATTTTTATAGCTAAAGAAGGCCTTGGCTATTAGAGGTGAAGCCCTGAGCATCTAAATTTTATTCGTTTGAAAACAGAGTGTGTATATCTGCATTGCTTATATATCGGAACGGGGTGGGCGGTTTCTTTTAAACTTTATTTATACATGCTACCACGAGCCATTCCAACATAATGCTAAAATTTCATCAGAGCCTAAACCTTTTCCTTATTTGTTCCTATTCTATAACCATATACAATAAATTATAGGATTTCAGCTAAAAGGATATATATATATACATATATATATATATGTATATATATATATATATATATATATATATACACACACCACATGTATGTGTATGTATAGGCTATAATTTTTCTCTTTGTGGCTAATGGGTGGGGTGTCCATTGCATATTTTTACTTATCCAGCTTAGAGTGTGGTTATCATAAGATTTCTATTTTAAGAGCACTTATTAGCCTGGTTAAACACTCCTAAAATGTCAATTGTCAAAAACCTTTAAAATTAATCAGCTGAGCTTGATTAGGGACAAGCTTAATTTAGCAATTAGTCTGACCAAACTGTCTTTTACTATATAAGAAGAGTTTATAATAAAGAACATTTCTCTGCATAATTATTTTTGCCAGGCACAGTAAATTCAAAAATCATAAACCATACACATACAGAGTCAGCTCCCACTGTCGGGATGGCAGCTAAAAATGTCACTGGCTTATAATAAATTCAGATCCTCAATGTTCCAGGTTAAACCTAAAGACAAAGATAAACATTGCAATGTCAAAAATACCGGTGGAGTTAGCCTTTCCCTGTGCTGTTCGAATGTATACAGTTGCTAGCTCCCTTGAAGCAGGGGCTATGAAGCTCGGGGGGGGGGGGAATTTGACCATATTTCTAACTAGTTCATTCAGCCAGAAGCCAGCAGGCCTCCAGCACTTGTTTTTGTTTGGTTGCAGAGGGCCCTGAGCCAGAGAAGAAAGCAGGCTGGGCCCACCACAAAGGAACTCTCTTCCCCCACCACTTTTCAGTCCTGAGGCTTTGAGCGTTTTGATGCTCCTCTGGATTTAATCATGCAAACGTGAGTCTCTCTGCGCTGGACGTCTTGGAGGAAGAGGTTTCTGAGACTAAGCCGGTTGCAGCCCAGCCCACCCCTCAAGTGCACGTTGCCTAGAACCCCGTCCTTAGGGGGATGCATTGCCATGACCTAAGCAAAGAGCAGGGAGCGCCAATCAACCAATTAGTCACCCACTCAATCAGTCAACCAGTTGATCAACCAATCGATCAGTCTGTGTTTACTAAGCATCTGCCAAGTGCCCAGCTCTTGCTCTCTGCACATCGTGTCTGGAGGTGAAGACAAGTGAGCAGAAAAGAGGGGCTGCAGCATCACCGGGAAACAGAAAGCAGTATCTGCTGACTCAGTGCCAACAGCCCAATTCAAAAACAACACCAAACACTGCAATGCGAGGCATGTGGTTCTGGGGAAGGCAGAGTGTTCAGAGGAGAATGACAGTGAGGGGGCACGGTGTGTCTGGAGCAGCCGCCCCCTGGAGTCAGCAGAGTGGGGGGGGGCGAGAGCTCTCCGCCTGCACCGGGCAACGCACAGAGGCCCCCCCGGCCCTGCCAGCCCGGCAACTGCCAGCCCCTTGCTCCAGGCTGGTCTCAGCCAGAAGGGACTTAGGGGGCTCTGCCCCGTGCCACCAAGTGGTAGGAGCCACGTAATATCTAGATGTGAACCCTGGCAAAGAGGCATCACAACTATGAGCTTCGAGGAAAGGTGACCGTTGAGACGACTATCTCGATGGATCAACTTCCAAGTTTCATTCCAGCCACCAACTGAGGCTGTTTGGCTGACAATTAATGAACTCCTCAGAGTGGACTCACGGGGAAAGTGACAGGCGTTGTCATCATGAACCACAGGCTGGAATCGGGACCTTTATATTAGTGCAGCCTCCTCCCCGATGGCTGAGCACCTGGCCTCCTACAGGAGGGGTCGGCTCGTGGGATGCTTCGGAGGAGTGACAGGGCTACGCATTTCCTGTGTCGATTAAAAATGATCATCTTGGTTCATCTTAATGTATTTTCAAATTAGCCTCCATCTGTCCAATTACCCTAGCATAATAGAGAAATGCACACGGAAAACATTACCCGGCCTCTTAAAAAATCATTTTGTTGGCTTCCCTGGTGGCGCAGTGGTTGAGAATCTGCCTGCCAATGCAGGGGACACGGGTTCGAGCCCTCATCTGGGAAGATCCCACATGCCGCGGAGCGACTAGGCCCGTGAGCCACAATTGCTGAGCCTGCGCGTCTGGAGCCTGTGCTCCACAACAAGAGAGGCCACGATAGTGAGAGGCCCACGCACCGCAATGAAGAGTGGCCCCCACTTGCCGCAACTAGAGAAAGCCCTCGCACAGAAACGAAGACCCAACACAGCCATAAGTAAATAAATAAATAAAATTTTTAAAATAAATAAAGCAAGTAATCAAAAAAAATCATTTTGTTGACAATTTTGAGTAGATCAAGCAGTTCAAACGATAACCATTTTCTTGAGCATCTTTTTTTTTTTAATAATGTGAGTTGTTTTTTTTTTAATTATTATTTATTTATTCATTAAGAGCCTTGTCCTGCAAACCCCAAGCCCAGACTACCAGGAAGCTCTTCCAGCAACTCGAATGTCTAGAAACGTCCTCACCGCTCAGCTGCACGTTCCCAGACACTGTGTTATCAAGGGATTCTCCCTTACACACACGCGCATAGCTTTGGCAAGGTGTTGTGCTGGTCTGGTGAACTCTGAGTTGAAGTTAGGGATTTTTTTTTCTTTCTGAGTGCTGAAGTTAGATCCTAGAAGGGCTCAAAGGGAGGGTTAGTTCAAAGTCTTCTTTGGCCCCCAAAGACAGTCTTTTCTTTTTTTTTTTTACCTAGGATTTATTTTTTAGAGCAGTTTTAGGTTCACAGCAAAACTGAGCAGAAGGTACAGAGCTCCCGTTCACCCCTGTCCCTGCACGACGTGCTCTGCCTGCCCCACTATCAACATCCTGTACCACATGGTACATTTGTTACAACTGATCAACTACACTGACGTCTCGTTATCACCCAAAGCCCGTAGTTTACATGTGGGCTCACTCTTGGCACCCTATGTCTGTGTGTATAATGACAGATACCTACTGCTGCAGTTAGCTTCACTGCCCTAAAAAGCCTCTGTGTGCCACCTCCTCCCAACCCTTGGCAATCACTGATCTTTCCACTGTCTTCACAGATTTACCTTTTCCTGAGTGCCGCATAGTTCGAAACACACAGTATGTAGTCCTTTCATTTTTTATTTTTATCTTTTTATTTTGGCCAAACCGCACGGCTTACAGGATCTTAGTTCTCCAACCAGGGACTGAACCTGGGCCCTGGCAGTGAAAGCGCCAAGTCCTAACCACTGGACCGCCAGGGAATTCCCTATGTAGTCCTTTTAGATTGGCTTCTTTCACTTGGTAATACACATGTAAGGTTCCTCCCTGTCTTTTCATGGCTTGATAGCTCATTTGTTTTCAGCGCCGAAGAGTATTCCATTGTCTGGATGTGCCACGGTTTATTTATCCATTCACCTACTGAAGAACATCTTCATTGTTTCCAAGTTTTGGCAATTATGAATACAGCTACTATTTGTGTACAGGTCTTTGTGTGAACACAAGTTTTCATTTCATTGGGATAAATATCAAGGAGTGTGACTGCTGGATCGTATGGTAAGAGTATGTTTAGTTTTGTAAGAAACTGCTAAGCTGTCTTCCAAAGTAGCTGTACTATTTTGCATTCTCACCAACAGTAAGTGAGAGTTCCTGTTGCTCCACATCCTCACCAGCCTTTGTTGTCAGTGTTTTGGATTTTAGCCATTCTAAAAGATGTGTAATGGTATCTAATTGTTGCATTTTGCAATTCCCTCATGACGTGATGTTCAGCACTTTTTCATGTGATTACTTGCCATCTGTATATCTTCTTTGCTGAGATGTTTGTTCAGACCCTTTGCCCACTTTTTAATAAGACAGTCTTTTGAAATCCAGTTCTTATCTGAGTCGATTATAGGACCCAGGAGAGAAACCAGGTGCAAGGAGATTACATGTGTGGACTCTGGAGGCAGACCACATGGATTTGAAACCCAGATCTGCCCCTCTCTAGCTGTGTGTCTTTGGGCAAGTTACCTCACCTCTCTGAGCCTCCATTTCCTTATCTGTAAAATGGGAACAATAATAATAGTATCTACCTTGCAGGGTTGTTATGAGAGTTCCGCACATTAATACATGTCAACCACTTTGATCAGCGCTGGGCATGTGGGGTGCACTCAGCATTCAGCCGGTCTTCCAAACAGACAAAGGACACACCACCTAAGATCTGCTCTGTTACCAATGTATCATCAAGGTTCACCTGTAAATGCCCATCAGTTAGTAAGAGCATTCTTCTGGGTTGTGAATTTTAACCGTCACACCAAACATCTGAGGTCGGTATTGTTACCTTCATTTGATAACAGAGGGAAACAGTGACCCACGTTGGACAGCCAGGGGGGCAGCACCAGGGTTTGAACTCAGGCCTATCTGACTCCTGAGTCTGGGTTCCTAGTCACTCCTATGCTCCCTTAAGCTATTAACTAAAGTAATTTATCTGCTTCTTTCCATCTGACATCTATTAGGTGAACCCTATGAGATTGCTGATACGTGGCCATTGTTGCCCTAAACTTTGTATGGATCACCCTAGTAGTGAAAAAGATACTTCATTTAGAACATGACCCAGGAGGGGGTCTGGAGAGAGGTGGCTGTGCCGAGCTCCCCGGGGGAAGAAAGGGCTTGTTCTGGACAGCAGTGGAGGTTCCCGCGAGCAGCGGGGCACTCACTCCCAGGGGGAGGCGCCGGAGAGCTGGATCTGGCTGGGAAAGACCGGCACTGTCCACTTGCCCACTTCACCAAGAGCACCCCTATGGGTCCACCCGGCTGGAAACGGCAGCATGGGCGGGCCCAGCCGTTCAGAAGCCAGGAAAAAATTTTTCTTTACTATCTAAAAAACTGTGATTACCGTGCTTTCAAAACTGTCTCTGAGAGCAAGAACCATCTTATTAGATACCCTGTAAATAGTATTTGGCTCATTGTGGAAGCTTAATAGATATTTTAGAATTAGAAGAAAAGTCATAATAAGTCCCTGTTAATGGAAACACAAGCACTCTCTGGCTTCTCCTGGCCCACTCCCCAGTCCTGAGGGGGCTCTGCAGACGCTCAGATGCGGACGGCGTGCTGGGCTTGCTGAGCCCGGGAAGGACCCATCTCCCCTGGGTCCCCGGTCCCTGCATCTGCCAGCCTGCGGTTCTCCTCCGCTTCTGTCCAGAGGGTGATGGTCTTACCACCTTATCAAAGGCAGTCACCTTAATTCCAAGTTGGGTAAGACTAACAGGAAACCCTGCAAAACTATGATATAATGTCAACACCCCCTTTTCTGTCCTGTGACCAGAAAAAGCAGGTGCTCAGGTGTTCCTTGAGCCTCGCCACTGGCTACTTGGACCAGACAAACAGTTGGAGCAGTTTCCGCCCTTGGGGTTAAAAATCTACTCAGGGAGACCGACTGATGCACAGGGCAGTTAGAGATGGGCACGCTGTCACTCCTGAGTGTGAAATTCAGAGGAAATCAGTGACATCTCTACCCGGGGGACGGTTGCAGCTAAAACTCAGTGACAGTCAGATCTGGAAGGTGGCCACGAGATACGAAACCAAGGGAATTCCCTGGCGGTCCAGTGGTTAAGACTCCGTGCTTTCACCGCCAAAGCCGAGGGCCCAGGGTTCGATCCCTGGTCCGGAATTAAGATCCCACAAGCCGCCAGGCATGGCCAAAAAAAAAGAAGAAAAAGGATATGGGAGATCAAGATAAGGCGTGGAGGTGGCAGGAAGATGAGTGGGGAGAGCAGGGATGCGTGGGGGGCCGGGATGTGGGCGGATTCCCCGGGAGCCCCAGGTCCCTAGCACCAGGGATGCCCACGGTTGGCACTAAGTGGACAGATCGTCCATCTCGTTCACATACTCCCCTCACTCGACCTCAAATAACCATCTGAGGTGCGTGCTGTCCCCGTTTGCTGGTGGGGACACTGAGCCCGGGACTCATCCACGGCCACACAGTTTGCAAGAGGCAGAACCTGGACACGACCCAGGTTCAAGCCCAAATGCTGTGTCTTCTTTACACTGAGGCCTACTGCTTATAGGGCTAAAGGTCGCTCCTGCCTAAGCCGTTCCCACTTGTCGTCTAGTAATAACCACAGCACCTCACATGACTCTTTACCCAGCTGTTCACTCTTACACCCGATTTACACATTAGAGATTTCCTCTTTTCACAGAGCCAATACTCAATCGTGGGCGAGTGGCACTAAAAACTTAATGTTCTGACAGTCATTTCCGAAAAAAGAAAAAGCTGCCCCAGTACCAGGTAGCATCCCCAGAAAGGCAGTCGGGCCGGGAGCTGAATGAACGTCCGCGAGGATGCGGTAATAACCAAGGCAAGGATGCTGCCTGCGTTCCCAGACTTGAGCCACGCTTCAATTAGCGGTTTTTACAGGAGCCACAGGAGTGGATTAACCTTGTGACCTGAGGACTTGCTCAGAAGTGGGCTCTTTTTCCACACTCCCTGCCTTGGTGGATGACTGGCTTCATCCCTTAATACCCAATGTGAAATGAAATGTGTAAAACAGTAACCAAATCACTGACACCAGATGTGATGCCAAATGCTTGGAATTACCCAAAACAGCTGAATCAGGCCCGCCATCCACATTTCTCCAGCTTCCGGCCTGGAAGATGGCCCTGTGGGGTCTGCTGGGGCTGCAGCCACAGCTGTCACCTGGCGGCTCGACCCTGGAGCCCTGCCTTCCCGGCCTGCCAGGTTGGTGGCTGTCTGGGACAGTGGCCCCCACCCCCTAGAGGCTCCCCTGCAGCTGCTCTCCTTTTGTGTAATCAGTTGTTTGCCTCCTGATAGGACTTCACAGCTGCCCCAGGAAAGAGCCCCCTCCCCCAAGCACTTTGTTCTCATTCCATTTTCCTGAGAAGTCAGATCTGCCCGCTAATCACTGCACAGTCTTATCAAGAGACTAATGAATTTAAGAGGCAAAGAAGCCCCCTTAGATGTCGCTAAATGCCCACCGCTCAGGAGTACAGCTGTGTCTTCTGTGCATCCCCCCGCATCTTCTGCCAGCGCGGGACATCTGATGGACGTGTGGAAGCTTTGTTTCGCTCTCCGCAGCTGCTTCTCTGTACCAGACATCAAAGGAGGCGCATTTCCACCCTCATCTTCTGGGCGCACAGTATGCAGCATTTGAGGCAGTTTTAAGGAATTGAGTACTTGCATTTAATGAGATTCTTCCTTCACTGGTTCCCACTGCAAGATGGTTTTGCATTAACAGAATTATAATGCCATAATGCTCCACTTTAATTATGGCCAGTGGCAGCTGGCACCCCAGTTCATGCTAATGATATGCAACTCGCGTACATTGATTCCTACTCAAAGTTGGGAGCGCTGCGTCAAGTGGCGTGTGCCCTTACGACTGAAAAATAAGGCAGGCAGTGAGGAGGTCCCTGTTCTCATGATCTGTTATCTTTTGCTACTTCCCTGGTCCTAACAGCCTCACAGTCTCATCAAACCCACCGAAACTCGCAGAGCCTGGTCTTCGGACTTCATTCCTTCTCTTAAACAGGCTCCTAAGACTCCCAGCTGCAGTCCTTTGGAATAAAATCAGATCACAGCAGGGTACTTACAAGTAGAAAGAACATCAAGAAAGTTCATTCGTTTGTTCATGCAGTAAACAAATTCGGACAATAAACAATAAAGAAGCAAATGTGTCGAATGTCAGAAGGTAGTAAGAATTATGAAGACAAGTTGGATAAGGGGATAGAGACTGTTGGACTGAGGGCAGAGATTGCTGTTTTACGTTATTTGGTCAGAAGGCCTGACCCAGAGGATGGAGTGCCCTGGAAGAGAGGGAGACACGTGGGTGAGTCGTGCTCATATCTGTTCAGGGCAAAAGGACCATCACGAAGGGCCTAAGACAGGAATGTGCCTGGCATGTTTGGGAAAGAGCAAAGAGGCCATGGCGGTCGGAGTCACGCAAGAAAAGGGGAGACTTAGGAGAAGAGGTGAAGGAGAGAGCAGGGGCCAAATAATACCAGACTGTGGCCAGCGTGAGGACATGGGCTGTGGCTTGAGCTGCATGAGAAACCGATGGGATTTCAGCAGAGGCGAGGCATGCCACGATCACGTTTCAACAGGCTCAGGCTGCTGCTGTGTTACAAGCAGACTACTGGGGGCATGGACGGAGGCAGGGAGACCCGTCAGGAGGTGTATTCATTTGCTAGGGCTGCCTTAGACTGGGTGGTTTAAACAGCAGAAATTTACCTTCTCACATTTCCAGAGGCTAGAAGTCCAAGATCCAGCTGGCAAGCTTGGTTTCTCCTGAGGCCTCTCTCATTGGCATGCAGAAAGCTGCCTTCTCTGTGTCTCCCAGGGCTTTTCTTCTGTGTCCCCACATGCCTGGTGTCTGTTCCTCTTCTAATAAGGACGCCAGTCATATTAGATTAGGGTCCCTTCCATTTAACCTTAATTTAACCTTCTTTTTAAAAGCCCTGCCTCCAAATACAGTCACACTGGGGGCTAGTGATTTAACTTATGTATATATTTTGGAAGGGTACAATTTAGTCCATGGGAATTCCCTGGCAGTCTAGTGGAAAGACTCCGTGCTTTCACTGCCAGGGGCTTGGGTTCAATCCCTGCTTGGGGAACTTAGATGCCACAAGCTGTGTGGTGCAGCCAAAAAAAAAAAAAAAAAGTAATTTAGTCCATAGCAGTATGTGAGTGAAATAATGCCAAGAAAAGGTGACCATGCTTGAACCATGGTCATACTAGTGGATATGGTGAGAAGAAGCTGGATTTGGGCTCTTTTCCTGAAAGTTGAATTAGATGGAATCATGTTTGTACCAGTTTTCATGAGCGTCATGATGGTAATAAATACTCAAAATTCATCACTTCCTAATTATTTTACTACATTTTATTATTGTCTGTGCTCTCAAAGCTATATTTCTATTATCCACATGGTGGAAATCGTATACAGTGGAATACATGTCCCTTCTCAACTTCAAGTTCAATGAGGTCACTGGGCAGCTTGAAATCAGCCACTGTGGGAGTATTTACATCTCGGAAATTGGCAGATACTACAAATCAGGGCTTGATTTGATTTATTGTTTTGTTTTGTTGATTGTCTAGACTTAAGGAAGTAATAGGAAAAACTGCTACATTGCCAAAAGCACAAAAAATTCAGGAAATATTTTTCAGTTTTCAAAAACCATTATCCAGTTCAGCAAATCAGTCACTCGTGTTGTTGGTGAACCAGTGAGTGAAGTTCTGACACACATCTTGCTTGTTTCACTTTCATCTTAACTTGTTCACTTAAAGGAAAATATCAACCAACATGCATGATGGAACCACACTTGTTCTCTAGTTGTAACCTTAGGTTGCCTATGGACATAGAGTTTGACAAAAATCAATGAAGCCGGACTTCCCTGGTGACGCAGTGGTTAAGAATCTACCTGCCAATGCAGGGGACACGGGTTCCATCCCTGTTCCGGGAAGATCCCACATGCCGCGGAGCAACTAAGCCTATGCTCCACAACTACTGAGCCTGTGCTCTAGAGCCCACGAGCCACAACTACTGAAGCCTGCATGCCCAGAGCCCGTGCTCCGCAACAAGAGAAGTCACCGCAATGAGAAGCCCGCACACCGCAACGAAGAGTAGCCCCCGCTTGCCGCAACTAGAGAAAGCCCAGCCCGTGCGCAGCAACGAAGACCCAACACAGCCAAAAATAAATAAAATAAATACATTTAAAAAAAAAAAAGAAATGAAATTTTTAAAAAAATCAATGAAGCCATTCTGTGAGAATTAATTGGCTATATGGAATTTACAATAAAAATTGTAAAAAAAAAACCGTTGACTCTTGAACGGTAAGGGTTTAAACTGCACTGGTTCACTTAGACACGGCTTTTTTTCAGTAAATTATGTGCTACAGTACTACTCAGTTAGTTGTATCCACGGTTAGTTGATGCAGGACCGCAGAAACAGAGGGCTGACTGTAAAGTTATACTTGGACTTGCCACTGTGCAGGGGTTGGCGCCCTCTCTGTTGTTCAAGGGTCAACTGTAATGTTAAAATTGTATATTTCAAGGGAATTCCCTGGCTGTCCAGTGGTTAGGACTCTGCGCTCTCATGGCCAAGGGCCGGGGTTCAATCCGTGGTCGGGAAACTAAAATCCCATAAACTGCACGGTGTGGCCAAAAAAAAAAAAAAGAAAAATTGTATATTTCATTATTATTTGTAAATTGTGTGCTATACATTCTTTATGTTGGTAAAGTTGATAATAAAATCTTTATATATACAAACTTTTTTTTTTTAGAGAGCTTGCTGTTCAGCATTTACTAGCACAATAATCACACCTGTGCTGTGGTGTGGGAATGGGATTAGGTTTAAGATGGACCCATTTTGCTTTTCCATGGGGTCTCTCTCTCTGAGATTCATGGAGACTATTATCATATGGAAAATATGCATAATTATGGCCACCAACGTCACTGCGTTCTCTGATGTTACAAGACATAGGACGTCCCAGGTACCATGTCCTACACCACTCTGCCCTGTACCTTCCCCTGCACCCTAAGCCAGTATCCCTCCAGTCCAAAAGAAACTGATCTCCTTCAAGCTCTTAGCATCCCCCAGGCTCCTGTGACGGCCAGAGGCAGGGAAGGGCAGTGCGGGGAGCCCTGCTCGTCAAAAGCCAGGCTGGACAAATGGTTACACCCACGCAAACCACCCCACTGGCTGCTGTGCTAGACGCTGCCCACACTCCCCGTCCCTTCACTAAACCTTCGTTCCCTCCATAGTACTCACACCTTTCTGCTTACTTTACTTGTTTATTGTTTGTCTTCTCACTGAAATGTAAGCTCCACGAGGCAGGAACATTTCTCTTGTTCATAGTCATGTCCACGATGCCTAGAAAGTGCTCGGCACTTAACAACTGTCAACAGGCACTGGATGATAGAGTGAAACTGCCAGCTCAGGAACTCTAGCGCCTCCTCCCCGTGAGCACACACTGCTGGTGTTCAAGGCCCATGTCCATACCTGCTGATGAGAAAGGACCAGCTGCTAGGAGCTACCCACGGGGGGCCTGTCCAGCCCTCGCAAGCCCAGGTGGGGACCGCTAGAGACAGCACTGAGCTGGGCGGGCCCCAGGGCATCACCCTCCATGGGAAGATGGGCACTTTCATTGCAAAACTACTTTTAAAAGTATTTTTGAAGAAAGGGTACCAGAATTTTTCTTATCAGTCACTGTCTTTGGGCACCAAGTATCAAAGCCAAGACTCTTCCCTATTTGTTTTCCCATGTGTGGTTTCAGATCAGCAGATCAAGGTCAATATTGTCAAACTGGCCAAAAGAGCAATCACGTCTTTTTCCTTGCTGTTGACCCCACTGAGCATACACCCTGCTGGTGTACAAATGGCAAGTAACCTTGACCCTATTCGTTTCTACACTTGGAGGAATCCAACAGCTAGACAGAATGGTGACCCATTTTTGAAAATATGGTAGGCACCATATAATTAAAACTTATATAAAAATTCTGAAGGAAATAAAGATGTTCAATTTCTAATTTCTTTATAGGAGACTAAATGGAAAACCAGCATCTTATTATAGTAGCTGAAAACAACCCATGGGTTTTATTAGGCCAAGAGTCATAATGCCCTTGAACTTGAGCCAAGGCAATTGTACATGAGCCATCCCAGTTTATCTGCCTTCAGTACCCAGAATTTATTTCCTTCAAGCTGAAGAACATTAGGATGGAGATGACACTTTTAACAGCAAACAGATGTGCGGCTGGATTCAACTGAAATAGACCCAACAGAATCTTCTAAACGGTGAATTACATCACGGGAACAACGGCCTTTCTAGGAGTCTGCCAGTCCTCTGGTGTGGGGTTTAGAGGCCTTAGGCAACTTTAAGCCAGAGCTTTATCTTTGGGGAGACCCACCACCACCCCGAGGTCTTTCTCGCTGTCTTCTCACCAACATTTTGTCTCCTGTTGCCGCTCTTCACACGGGAACATACATGCCTAAGCTTTCCCCATTCCCCATTCCTGCTCCCTCCCCTGTGTCTCCAGAATTTGGACTAACAAAAATTGGGTTTACTATTACCCTCCTTTGGCTACACACTGCTGTTTTTAAGGCACCTGCTGGGAAGTCACTAAGCAACCTCAGAGAAAGATCTTTAATGGTGGAATCCCCACATTTGGTGGGGCTGTGGGGCAGGGTTTGGGGGCAGGTGGACTCTGGCTTGGACAGTGGGGCAGTGTTGAATAGCAGGGCAGCTGTACCCTTTTTTTTTTTTTTTTTTTTATGGCCACGCCTTGTGGCATCTTAGTTCTTCGACCAGGGATTGAAACCCAAGTCCTCAGCAAAGGCAGCTGTGTTCTGACAAAGGCTAGGAGGAAGGAGAAACGGCACTTGCTTTCCGGTTTTCTGCTGGGATTCATTTGGAAGAGTCTAACCAGCCAAAAAGGCATTTGCTATTCCAGTAGCTCCTTGGAGCACACCAGACGGAGATGAAGCTGCCCTGATAAATACTCGATCAGCTGTTACTGCGTGGGCAGTAGACAGCCGGACGGCCGGGGCTGGGGACTCTCATTTCACCCGAACACACTCTCTGAGCAGTTCCCAGGATCCATAGATTGGCAGCCTCCCCTTTTAAATGCACACATTGTAGGCAAAGTCGTGGTCGCCTGCGCTTCAGAATTCCTGATCAACAGGCTAAACAATGGATCAGTCCTGCTGGCCTGTGGTTTCTAAGACGTGGATTGTTGGCATGTGCGTGGCAGGAAGCTGATTCAGCCTTGACCAATAGCAGCCTTTTCTCAGGAGCAAATAGATCAGGCAGCAAGAGCAGATCTGGCCACGTTCCCACCTTGGCCCAGACACTGCCCACGTGGCGGTCGTCTAAGTTCTGAGCAGCCTGCAGCAGCAAGGTGAAGTGTGCTATCCGGTGATGTTCACAGCCAACTCTGTCCCTCGACTAGTCCTTCCTTCGGTCCCTGCTGTGGTTCTAGCACCAGGGACACAGAACTTTCACACACATTCCAACAGGTGTGACAACAGCACGGTGACTAGTCCACCATAGGAACAGCCCCCTGAAGAGTGACGTGATCTACTATCCTCCTTCCCAAGTGGAGGACACTGTGCTAGGCAGAGAGAACAAGGCGGTGATGGTGATGACAACCAACAGAGAAACTGCCTGAAGGCTCCCAGAGACGTGACTGCCAGCCAGCGTCCTGGGCAAACAGGCTCCACTTCTGCCCCAATACCCCAGGGGCTTCTCCAGCCTCTGCACCTGGCCACCCTCCTGAACACACAACCCTTATTTATGTATCCATCTTGGAGGATGTACCGGGTGTCTCATTCTTCCTGTCCCTGGACAGTGTTGTTTGTTGTTTAGTTCCTGCCCTGAAGCTTCAGGGACCAGCTACTGCGACCCAGCTCAGGCCAGAGCCCAGGACCCTGACCACTTGCTGGGAGAAAATAACCCTGGTTGAAGATAAATAAAATGATGGGTTTCCTGATTTGTGGTCCTGAAACCCTGATTCTCTTCAACCACCTTCACATGGAGGGGAAAACCTCTCAGCGAGCTGGCCTCTGCAGAGAAGCATAACCGTCCCTGAAATGGGACCTCTGCTTATGTGACTGTGGCGTCCTCCCCGTTGGTGATGGTGGCCTCCCTGTCAGCCCTGAGTCCCCACTTAGCCAGGGCCAGCTCTTCCCTCTAGGTTCCGTCCAACCGTAATCAAGGGTGTTGGCTTAAATAAGTGATGTGAGGCTCTGTAAATTCAGGCTGTACCTCAATCTGCTTGATGGTGACACTCCTATCACAGAAGTGCTCGGAACCACAACAGGGAGTTGGAGGCCAGGATGTCCCTAAAATGTGTGTCGTCAGGAAGCACACAAATCGCTTATAATGATCCAAGTAAGGCTTTTATTGTTGTGGGTAGGTGTTTCTTATTTTTTGGGGTTTTGTCTTTTTACTGCTTCTTATGGGACTTTCTGTTTGTTTTTTTCTTACTGAAAACTGTAAGAAATAGTTTCATTAGAAAAGGAAAACTAAAGATGACAAGAAAGGTAATAGGTAGGTAACCGTGGTTTAAACATGTGGTTGACAATAAGCCCAGGAGTCTACTTGTCATTCCACGGGTTTCTGGATTTAAAAGGGCAATTGGGGAAATTCCATGGTGGTCCACTGGTTAGGACTCCGTGCTTTCACTACCAAGGGCACGGGTTCAATCCCTGGTTGGGGAACTAAAATCCCTCAAGCTGCGCAGCACAGCCAAAAATTAAAAAAAAGAAGTGGGGTTGGTGGCTATTAGAACAGGAGACTAACCATTTGAAGGTAAGTATGAATCTGTAATTTTGGAAGAATGTGTCTCTGAAATAGCAGAGAACCATCACCCATGGGTATAGCCATTCTAACGAAACTGACTTTGACATGAACAGCCATGTCACCTATTCAGACAAATAATATTATTCCTAGAGACTTGGAGTGAAATCATTTATGCTAAACCATTAGTAATCATTTATTCACCCATGCGTGTAGCAAAATTTTGAGTCCCTGTTATGTGCCAGGATATAGCAAACAAGAACATGAACAAAGCATAAGAAGTAATGAGGGAGGGCTTCCCTGGTAGCGCAGTGGTTGAGAATCTGCCTGCCAGTGCAGGGGACACAGGTTCGAGCCCTGGTCTGGGAAGATCCCACATGCCGCGGAGCAACTAGGCCCGTGAGCCGCAATTACTGAGCCTGCGCGTCTGGAGCCTGTGCTCCGCAACAGGAGAGGCCGCGATAGTGAGAGGCCCGCGCACCGCGATGAAGAGTGGTCCCCGCTTGCCACAACTAGAGAAAGCCCTAGCACAGAAACGAAGACCCAACATAGCCATAAATAAATAAATAAACCCAAAAGTTAAAAAAAAAAAAGAAGTAATGAGGGAAACAGACATCAAACCCAAAAATCACATAAGTAAATATATAATTGCTAAATGTGATGAGAAAAAGTAAAAGGTGTGCTGAGAGATGACATGGGGATCAGATGGGGGGTGGCAGAGAGCTAAGGACAGCTCTCTGATGTTAAGCTGAGATTTGAAGGATGAAGAATGGCTGGCCAGGCAGAGAGTGTGGGGAAGAGAGTCGTGGGCATAGGGAACAGCCCGGGCAAAGACTCTGAGGCAGGGAGGACGTGGCGAGTGAGGAACTAGAAGGGGGCACGAGCGTGGTGAACCCAGGGACAGTGGCTGCAAGGAGGCCGCTCACGCAGGAGGGGACCACAACGGGTCCTTGAAACACTGGCGCGTGACTGGATCGGCCTCCTGAGCGGTGGCTCTGGTTGCTCTGTAAAGACCAGCTTGGGGTGCGGTAGGGAGACCAGGTGGAGCCCTGTCAGGATGCTCACGCAACCCTGCCAGCGAGAAATGGTTTCCTGGGCTGCGAGGGTAGTGGTGGGAGTGGACGGGGCAGACCAGGACAAGGTGGATTTTGGAAGTGGACTCAGCGGACATGTTAACAGACTGGATAAGAGGAGAGGAACTAAGAACAACTCTTAATTGTCAACTTAATTGAACAACTCAGAGATGGTCATACTGAGTGAAGTACGTCAGACAGAGAAAGACAAATGTCCTATGATATCGCTTATATGGGGAATCTAAAAAGAAAATGATACAAATGAACTTATTTACGAAACAGAAACAGTCTCACAGACTTAGAGAACGAACTTATGGTTACTGTGGGGAAGGGTGGGGAGGGATAGTTAGGGAGTTTGGGATTGACATGTACACGCTGCTATATTTAAGATGGATAACCAACAAGGACCCACTGTATAGCACAGGGAACTCTCCTCAATATTATTTAACAACCTAATTGGGAAAAGAATTTGAAAAAGAATAGATGCATGTATATGTATAATTGGATCACTTTGTTGTACACCTGAAACTAACACAGCATTGTTAATCAACTATACTCCAATATAAAATAAAAAGTTTAAAAAAACCCAAACAATTCCTTCACTGACATTATGAGAAATGAAGACACCCAAGGGGGCAGGTCTCAGGCTGAGGGGGAGAGGCAGGGAGCCGGATGTGGGGCGCGTTACGTCTGAAGTGTCCACGAGACAGCCACGCAGAGAGGTGGAGGGGGCAGCTGGCTGGAAGAGGCTGGGGACACACACTGGGGCCTTGGCAGTGTGCTGACGGCATCCGAAGCTGAGGAAGCAGATAAAATTCACTGGGGGATGAGGGTGCAGCGAGGAGAGAAGATGGCCTGGCGCTGAGCTTGGAGAAGAAGCTGCCAACAGACAGGCAGGAAGGAGTGGGCACAGAGGCAGAGACTTGGCCTTGGGAACAGAGTCGAGGGGAGAGGTTTGCAAGGAGGGGCACCTCCACCAGTGATGCCGAAGTCATTCAAGAGGACACCACAAAAGCATCTGCCCCATTTAGCCACAAGGAGGTCCCCGGCCACCTGACTGGGGCAGAGCCTGCAGCATGATGGGTGCGGGGAGCCCATACAGCAGGGGAAATATCAATAGTAAGCAGGGAGGGGAGGCAGAAGTGGGGGGCGACTGCAGTGCTGAGGGCCTTCTCTAGGGTGCGTGGCAGCCTGAGAGGAGGGCTGGGCTCACCTGAGAAAGCCTGGTCTCATCCCAGCCCTGTCATTTCGTGATGTATGACATCCTGGTGAGTGGGATGGAATCTGATGAAGGCGCCCTGGTGCTGGGTCAGTGCTGTGACAGACATGCTGGTCACCCAGGCCCAGGCCGCCTTTACCCACTGCCCTGTCAGCTGCCAACTGTGTCAGCTCCATCTTCAACGTGTCTCCCAGATATGCTTCCCTTTCCCCAGCCCCGTCTTCATCTGTGTTGGTTTATGTGAGTCCAGGATGGGCCTCCAGGCCTCTCCCATCCCCGGGCCTTCCCCATTTGGCTGAATGTCTCAATGTACACAGGTGGAAAGACACTTTCACAGAAATCTGAGTCCTAAAGATTCACAGGTTTTCAACTAAAATACATGGAATTATCTGCTACAGACAGAGGAGGAAGCTGGTAACCCTTTATTTTGTTTTAAAAAAAACCAACTTAACTTATTAGGAAAAGTCTATCCTACAAGAACCCTGATCTGTTACGGGATGTCAGGTGGTCACGTGAAAAATGGGATCTTACAAGAAATTGTTGGGATACCTGTTCTAAGAAAAAGAAAGAGACAGAGATTCTAAAGTCTATTCTTGAACACTGAAGAAGAAAATCTGGATTTAGTTCCATCTCACCAACTTCTTTTTCTTTAAGCAAAACAACTAGATGTTTCCCCTTGCACCGTAAGTTCATTTCTTATTCTGCCTTTTCTTTAACACCAGTATTAACAGTGGACCCAGAGCAAGCAGAGGCGATTCCATGATGAGGCTCCATGGCCGTTTGCTCTGGGTTAGAACTGACCCCGAGTGCACGGATGTCAAGGAAGGAGCCGGAACTGCTCCCAGCTTCCAGGGTATGCAGAGAGCAGAGCAGCTACCAAGGCCAAAGCTGACAGTTGACAACTGTCTGCACTGGCCACAAAGTAAACGTTTTGATGAATAAAGGAGCCTTCTCTTAACAAAATATGTAAGAACAAACGTTTTTATAAAATATTAGGCCAAGAAGACCAATTTCCATTTCTAAGAAACAGGCCCTCAAGCTTTAGAGATGCTCTTCCTCTGACCCAAAGGCAAGCGTGACTGTGACCCTGGGGAAGGACGTGAGCAGATGCGGGAGGTCAGGGCACCGGGTGGGCTGCTGCGTGGGCGCCCCCAGTCAGTGGGGAGAGAAACACTGGGCATGCGGGGCGTCTGGGGACAGGCAGGGCTGACTGGACTCTAATTAGATTTGTGATCCACAGAGGCACTTTCAGAGATTTTGCTGTGTGCTGTTATTCATTTTCAGGGCTCTGGAAATGCACTCTGAATTTTATAGGAAACAGACAAGACTCCAGGCTACAAGAGAGACCGCACAGGGAGCTCACGCCTAATGGCCTCACTCGGGCTTCGGGGGTCGTCCTGGACAACGCACTAAGCCTGACTTATTGCCCATCACTCACACCCTGGAGCCATCGTTAAAATGTAGTTCAAGAGCAATTTTTCATCAAATTTAAATCACTATTTGTTTAAGTAATAAACACTTTATGAAGAGGTAGGTATTGGAGCAGGTAGCAATAACAATGTCATCAAAAGACATGGAAAGACTTCCTAGGGAGCCTGAGTTGATGGGTGCTTCCTTAGGGCCATGAGTGATGGGGATCCTGTGAGCAATGGTGACATAGGCACGAGGAACCCTGGGTATAACTGGTAACAGTAGTTGTAATAATATGCTATGATTTTAATAATTGCTTCTATCTTCATAAAAAATGTTTAAGTTAGATCATTTACAGGTTGTATTATACATATCTATATGTCTGTGTGTACGTGTATTATACGCAGATGATAGATAGATAGATAATAGGTAGACAAAAGTACATCTAATTTTTTTAAAAAGCATTCTCTCACTTACTGGGTTGTTGGTTAATATAACAAACAGATTGAGGAAATCCTTCTTTGAGAGGACAAGGTAAATTCTATAGCCACAGGAAATTCATTGTAGACAAGATTTTTTACAAGTGTGCCTCTACAGTTGCTTCTGAGGATGCGTATGGGGAGGAAATTTCATGTTTTTCCTTACATGCTTTTTTATATACTTATACAGTTTGACTTTTTTTTGTCCCAAGCAGGTCCCAAGTATGCCATTTGAAAACGGGATTGTATATTTTGAAATAAAAATGGTATTTTGTATTGTATTGTCACCCCAAACCGGGTGGATCTGGTGCCAGCCCCGTCAATCGTGGTCATATAATATAGGAGCGAAGACAGAAAAAGCGGAGAAAAGTGAGAGAAAATAATATAAAGGAAAAATAAGTTGATAGTGGGTTGTCTGAGCAACTTTAGAGAACAATCTTTCAAGCATCCTAAAACAATCTGGCAATATTTAGCCACTAATTGTTCTCAGCAATTACTGAGAGTTAATTTCTGTGGAGCCACTTCTGGCCTACTTTCATTTCAGTCGTTTTGTGCAGGTATCTAAAAAAATCTGTAATTCATATTGTTCTTTTCCTTAATGGAACTGGAAAGTATAATGGGAGTATGTGGAATTTCAGCCTCGTTGAACCACAGTCTAAAGCTGTTCAAGAGGGTGTGGGGCAAGCCCTGCGGAGCCCCCTGCTGCTATCAGGGTTTGAGGCTGGAGAGGATGTGACTGCATCATCTGCTGATGTCATTTGAGACTAGGAGTCAACTCAGGATGGATATTTCCATTATTTAAGTCGATTACCAGCACTCCCCCTTTTTGTGTGCACTTAAACATAGTTTGGCTATCCCACTGCCAAAAAAAAAAAAAAATGCTTTCACTGCTAACTTCAAGATGAATAGTTGCATATTATTTTGTATTGCATTCATGGTGTTCCTTGTAAAGTTAAATGTACAGCCGTCCTCCAGGCCAGGAAGGACCTTGTGCTGCCATCTTGCTCTCTCTCTCTCTGTCTCTCTCTGCGCGAGG
The DNA here is from genome assembly GCF_965194805.1 of Balaenoptera borealis. Taxonomy (NCBI): domain Eukaryota; kingdom Metazoa; phylum Chordata; class Mammalia; order Artiodactyla; family Balaenopteridae; genus Balaenoptera; species Balaenoptera borealis. The sequence goes on along the minus strand of NC_138866.1, from coordinate 166,745,470 downwards.
CATCTCTAACCACCTCCAGCTCTCAGGTCCTCCGACCACCCCACCCTCTTTCTTCTTGGACACAAGAAGCAAGAGCCTGAGTTTCCTACACTCACTTCTTGTTGCTGATGTCCTGAGACCATCATGAAAACGATGGTCAACACTTTACACTCAAGTCACCCCTACCTGTGCCTACAGCAGATATTCCTAATACATCACAACTTTCTTCTCCATTGAACCTAGAAATTCTTAATTTGATGCTCCAAGAAGCCATTACCAATTAATCACAGGCAATGTGGAAATGAAAACGTATTGTCTGCCCCTTCTCTTGATTTAGATTCCCACTGCGTGGGGACCCCGACACTCAGCCCTCCGCTCCGAACTTCACCCTTTGGGACTGGACCTAAGGTCTCCGCTGCGTAACTCACTCCGTTGCCAGCTCCTACCTTCCATTTCTCAAGCGGAGTCTTCTGGGCTTGATGGAACGTACCAGCACCTCCCCTCACTGGCCCTGGGAGTGATGCTACCCTACCCGTCAGAGGAGCAACGCTAGTAGGGCTATGGGGTGTGACTGGGGATTTACTCGCTGTGTTTGTGTTCCAGCCTCACTCTAATGTACTTCCTGTCTTGGGAGCCAGGACAGGAAAGGGCACTTCATGAGCTCCTGAGCAGCTAGGGTTCCACGTGAGATTCAGGTGCTGCTAATTGGGTGTACTCTGCAAGACTTGAATTTAGAAAGGAATTAGGTGGGGTAGAGGCAGGGCACAGGGCCTCCAGCCTGCTGGTGTGCACTGCAGCCGAACTGGGTGGATCTGGTGCCAACCGCTCCAGGGGAGGCCTCCCAGTTCTGCAGGCAGCTTTCTGATGTGGTTGGACCGATGACTCCCTCGCACCCACTGCTGGAATGTGGAAGCTGGCAGCTCAGCCCGGAGTCTGCTTCTTCTGTCCTCCCAGTGCTCCTTTCAGCCAGCCAATACCCGATACTAAATCCCTTTCTGCCTTCCCCACAGCTGGACAGGATGGACATGGGATGCAGTCACAGGATACTTCCCAAACATCCTCCTGTTGCTTCTTTCATCTGACCTGGCTCCACTCTCAGAAGCTGCTGGGCTGCAAAGAGTGCAAATGCTGGGCTGCACCAGAGAATCTAGTTACCATAGATAAGAGAGGAAATATGCTAAGTTTTCGGCAGCCGTTAGCCAGAAGATATATTGAATATAGGAGAACACAGAAGGCTATTTAAATAACTTATTTTGATTACTGCAGAGAATGAATTGTTTCTTTTTAAAGTGGGAGAACTTATATGCAGCACAGGGAGAAAATGATAATGATAATTATAAACTTAAGGAGCCACAAGAATACATATCTTCCATACTTGCTGGATATTTATGGTGAGAAATCTTCTCCCACTGTGCTCCTACCAAAGTATGACCACTACTACCCATCAGATCTTAGACAGAAGGTGTAAACAGACTCACTATCAGTATTTTTAAAAGATCACTCTCAGGGATTTCCAGAGACTTAAATCCTTAAGGAAACTTCAACATTCTAAATCTCCATGGGTATGAAGTTAATGCTATGGATGAGTTTAGTGAGGAGAGAGATGTTTTTCCTTTGATAAAAATTAAAAAAAGGATACAAAGGGAAGGGAAAAAAGTAAATTTACAGTGGAAAAACCTGATACACACTACCCCATGCCAGATGGCCAAGGGTAACATCATTGGTGATAATTCATGTCGGGAGCATGTACCTTGATATGATGTAATGAGGATTGCACTTTACCTTCCACTCCAGGACCCATGACTCCAGTCTAATCGTGAGAAAAATATCAGGCAAATCCTGATAGAGGGCTATTCGAAAAAACACCATACCCATACTCCTCAAAAGTGTCAAGGTCAAGAAAAACAAGGAAAGTCTGGAAAAGGTAAAAGCCAAGAGGAGCCTGAGGAGACATGACAGGTAATATAGTATGGTATCTGATGGGACACTGGAACCGAAAAAAGACATTAGTTTAAAAACAAGGGAATCTGAAGTGTGGACTCAAATGATAATATATCAATATGGGTTCGCCATTTGTTACAAATATATCACACTAATATAAGATGGTCATAATAGAGGAAACTAAGCAGAGGGTGTGTGGAACTCTATGTGTTATCCTTGTAATAATTCCGTAAATCTAAAACTTACTAGGGAATTCCATGGTGGTGGTTAGGACTCAGTGCTTTCACTGCCCAAGCCCTGGTTCAATCCCTGGTCGGGGAACTAAGATCCCAGAAGCCACGTGGTGCGGCAGAAAGTAAATAAATAAATAAAAATTTCTAGATAAAGAGTTTATTAAGGAAAAAAAGAGATTTGCAGCTATTGTCATAAAAGGAAACTTACCAAAAAGGCCAGAACAACCCAGTGCCCGGATTTCCAAACTCCAAGCAACTCGCTGTTAGTTTTCATTTAGTCGTTAAAAAAAAGTCAGCTTGAAGATGCCTTGAGAGTTTTCTCTGAGTATTTCAGTAAGTTTGTAATAGAAACGGAACTTTAAAACATCAAGTGAGTTAAAAAGCAAAGGAGTAATTTTATCACTTATTAATTCTGAATTGCACTATTTACTTAGTGATGATGGTGCAATTCAGTGTACTTTTTGTCTACACTGATACCTATCCAGAATGTTCCTTTATTTCAATTATTTTCACTGGGTTTTAAATGGAAATATGTATGTACACACACACACACACACACACACACACACACACACACACAAATTTTAGTGGCTGAGATAGCTGTATTTTCTCTAGTATCACTTCTATGTACTTATACACACTCAATAGAAACTGGAAGGATCTTATAAAGGTTTTCTTATTTATGGACACCTTTTAAAAACCTGGCCAAGATATTAATGCCAACACTAAAATGAGGTCCATGCAGGTATTATGCTTCCTCATTTGGAACCCATACACACATTCTGGGATCTCCATCTTACTACATAATCATAAAATACCAGAATCTTTATCAATTCCATCTCCCTCTGACTCACTTAGGCTCACATTGGCTAAGATTAAGACATATATCTTTAAATGCTTATGGTATTGCCCGTCAAGAAATGTTAAAGTATGATATTATTTGTAGCCCACCTGGGAAAGGTAAAATATCTTGAAACTTAAAAATACCAGTTGGCAAAAAAAGAATGGAAAGACAGCAGGAATTCTTTCCAGAAACTCTAGTTTTAAATATACATTGGGGTAAATTACCTGGCAGTCCAGTGGTTAGGACTCTGCACTTTCACTGCAGGGGTCACAGGTTCAATCCCTGGCTGGGAACTAAGATCCTGCAAGCTGTGCTGTGCAGCCAAAAAAATAAATTATATATATTTTTTAAAAGAATGACTTCAGTTTAAAAAAAAATATTCATTTGGGCCACAGGCGTAAAGACTTTTTTCCTAATCTGGGAATGGCTGGCTTCCTTGATAGGAGAGCGGAAAGAAGGCTTCTGCTGGCAAAGGTGACTTGAGCCATGTGGCTGAAAGGGTCTTGGTGCTCCAGCCTGGTGTCAGGCCTGAGCCTCTGAGGTGGGAAAGCCAAGTTCAGGACATTGGACCACCAGAGACCTCCTGGCCCCACATAATATCAATTGGCAACAGCTCTCCCAGAGATCTCTGCCTCAATGATAAGACCCAGCTCCACTCAACGACCAGCAAGCTCCAGTGCTGCACACCCCATGCCAAACAACTAGCAAGACAGGAACACAACACCACCCATTAGCAGAGAGGCTGCCTAAAATCATACTAAGTTCACAGACATCCCAAAACACCCCACTGGATGCGGTCCTGCCCACCAGAAAGACAAGATCCAGTCTCAACCACCAGAACACAGGCACTAGTCCCATCCACCAGGAAGCCTACACAACCCACTTAACCATCCTTACCCACTGGGGGCAGACATCAAAAACAACGGGATCTATGAACCTGCAGCCTGTGAAAAGGAGACCCCAAAGACAGTAAGTTAAGCAAAATGAGAAGACAGAGAAATACACAGCAGATGAAGGAGCAAGGTAAAAACCCACCAGACCAAACAAATGAGGAGGAAATAGGCAGTCTACGTGAAAAACAATTCAGAGTAGTGATAGTAAAGATGATCCAAAATCTTGGAAACAGAATGGAGAAAATACAAGAAATGTTTAACAAGGACCTAGAAGAACTAAAGAGCAAACAAATAGTGATGAACAACATAATAAATGAAATTAAAAATTCTCTAGAAGGAATCAATAGCAGAATAATTGAGGCAGAAGAACGGATAAGTGACCTGGAAGATAAAATAGTGGAAGTAACTACCGCAGAGCAGAATAAAGAAAAAAGAATGAAAAGAACTGGGGACAGTCTCAGAGACCTCTGGGACAACATTAAACACACCAACAATCAAATTATAGGGGTCCCAGAAGAACAGAAAAAGAAAGGGACTGAGAAAATATTTGAAGAGATTATAGTTGAAAACTTCCCTAACATGGGAAAGGAAATAGTCAATCAAGTCCAGGAAGTGCAGAGAGTCTCATACAGGATAAATCCAAGGAGAAACATACCAAGACGCATATTAATCAAATTATCAAAAATTAAATACAAAGAAAAAATATTAAAACCAGCAAGGGAAAAGCAACAAATAACATACACGGGAATCCCCACAAGGTTAAAAGCTGATCTTTCAGCAGAAACTCTGCAAGCCAGAAGGGAGTGGCAGGACATATTTAAAGTGATGAAAGGGAAAAACCTACAACCAAGATTACTCTACCCAGCAGGATCTCATTCAGATTTGATGGAGAAATTAAAACCTTTACAGGCAAGCAAAAGCTAAGAGAATTCAGCACCACCAAATCAGCTTTACAACAAACGCTAAAGGAACTTCTCTAGGCAGGAAACACAAGAGAAGGAAAAGACCTACAATAACAAACCCAAAACAATGAAGAAAATGGTACTAGGAATATTCATATTTTATATTTCATATCAATAATTACCTTAAATGTAAATGGATTAAATGCTCCAACCAAAAGACATAGACTGGCTGAATGGATACAAAAACAAGACCCACATATATACTGTCTACAAGAGACACACTTCAGACCTAGGGACACATACACACTGAAAGTGAGGGGATGGAAAAAGATATTCCATGCAAATGGAAATCAAAAGAAAGCTGGAATAGCAATTCTCGTATCAGACAAAATACACTTTAAAATAAAGACTATTACAAGAGACAAAGAAGGACACTACATAATGATCAAGGGATCAATCCAAGAAGAAGATATAACAATTATAAATATATATGCACCCAACATAGGAGCACCTCAATACATAAGGCAACTGCTAACAGCTATAAAAGAGGAAATCGACAGTAACACAATAATAGTGGGGGACTTCAACACCCCACTTTCACCAATGGACAGACCAACCAAAATGAAAATAAATAAGGAAACACAAGCTTTAAATGATACATTAAACAAGATGGATTTAATTGATATTTATAGGACATTCCATCCAAAAACAACAGAAAACACTTTCTTCTCAAGTGCTCATGGAACATTCTCCAGGATAGATCATATCTTGGGTCACAAATCAAGCCTTGGTAAATTTAAGAAAATTGAAATCGTAACAAGTATCTTTTCCAAACACAACGCTATGAGACTAGGTATCAATTACAGGAAAAATACTGTAAAAATTACAAACGCATGGAGGCTAAACAATACACTACTAAATAACCAAGAGATCACTGAAGAAATCAAAGAGGAAACAAAAAAATATCTAGAAACAAATGACAATCAAAACACGACGGCCCAAAGCCTATGGGATACAGCAAAAGCAGTTCTAAGAGGGAAGTTTATAGCAATACAGTCCTAGCTCAAGAAACAAGAAACATCTCAAATAAACAACCTAACCTTACATCTAAAACAATTAGAGAAAGAAGAACAAAAATAACACCAAAATTAGCAGAAGGAAAGAAATCATAAAGATCAGATCAGAAATAAATGAAAAACAAATGAAGGAAATGATAGCAAAGATCAATAAAACTAAAAGCTGGTTCTTTGAGAAGATAAACAAAATTGATAAACCATTAGCCAGACTCATCAAGAAAAAAAGGGAGAAGACTCAAATCAACAGAATCAGAAATGAAAATGGAGAAGTAACAACTGACACTGCAGAAATACAAAGGATCATGAGAGATTACTACAAGCAACTATATGCCAATAAAATGGGCAACCTGGAAGAAAAAGAAAAATTCTAAGAAAAGCACAACCTTCTGAGACTGAACCAGGAAGAAATAGAAAATATAAACAGACCAATCACAAGCACTGAAATTGAAACTGTGATTAAAAATCTTCCAACAGGGGCTTCCCTGGTGGTGCAGTGGTTAAGAATCCGCCTGCCAATGCAGGGGACATGGGTTCAAGCCACGGTCCAGGAAGATCCCACATGCCGTGGAGCAACTAAGCCCGTGTGCCATGACTACTGAGCCTGCGCTCTAGAGCCACAACTACTAAGCCCGCGTGCCACAACTACTGAAGCTCACGTGCCTAGAGTCCATGCTCCACAAGAGAAGCCCCTGCAATGAGAAGCCCACACACTGCAATGAAGAGTAGCCCCTGCTCGCCGCAAGTAGAGAAAGCCCACGTGCAGTAACGAAGACCCAACACAGCCAAAAAATAAAAAATAAATTAAAAAAAAAAATTTCCAACAAACGAAAGCCCAGGACCTGATGGATTCACAGGCGAATTCTATCAAACATTTAGAGAAGAGCTAACACCTATCCTTCTCAAACTCTTCCAAAAGATTGCAGAGGGAGGAACACTCCCTAAATCATTCTTTGAGGCCACCATCACCCTGATACCAAAACCAGACAAAGATGTCACAAAGAAAGAAAACTACAGGTCAATATCACTGATGAATATAGATGCAAAAGTCCTCAACAAAATACTAGCAAACAGAATCCAGCAGCACATTAAAAGGAACATACACCATGATCAAGTGGGGTTTATCCCAGGAATGCAAGGATTCTTCAATATACGCAAATCAATCAATGTGGTACACCATATTAACAAACTGAAGGATAAAAACCATATGATAATCTCAATAGATGCAGAAAAATCTTTCAACAAAATACAACACCCATTTATGATAAAAACTCTCCAGAAAGTAAGCATAGAGGGAACTTACCTCAACATAATAAAGGCCATATATGACAAACTCACAGCCAACATTGTTCTCAATGGTGAAAAACTGATACCATTTCTACTAAGATCAGGAACAAGACAAGGTTGCCCAGTCTCACCACTATTATTCAACATAGTTCTGGAAGTGTTAGCCACAGCAATCAGAGATGAAAAAGAAATAAAAGGGATCCAAATCAGAAAAGAAGTAAAACTGTCACTGTTTGCAGCTGACATGATGCTCTACATAAAGAATCCTAAAGATGCTACCAGAAAACTACTTGAGCTAATCAATGAATCTGGTTAAGTAGCAGGATACAAAATTAATGCACAGAAATCTCTTGCATTCCTATACACTAATGATGAAAAATCTGAAAGAGAAATTAAGGAAACACTCCCATTTACCACTGCAACAAAATTAACAAAATACCCAGGAGTAAACCTACCTAAGGAGACAAAAGACCTGCAGGCAGAAAACTATAAGACACTGTGAAAGAGATTAAAGATACAAACAGATGGAGAGATATACTGTGTTCTTGGATTGGAAGAATCAACATTATGAAAATGACTATACTACCCAAAGCAGTCTACAGATTCAATGCAATCCCTATCAAACTATCAATAGCATTTTTCACAGAACTAGAACAAAAAATTTCACAATTTGTATGGAAACACAAAAGACCCCGCATAGCCAAAGCAGTCTTGAGAAAGAAAAACGGAGCTGGAGGAATCAGGCTCCCTGACTTCAGACTATACTACAAAGCTATAGTAATCAAGATAGTATGGTACTGACACAAAAACAGAAATATAGATCAATGGAACAGGATAGAAAGCCCAGAGATAAACCCACACACACATGGTCACCTTACCTTTGATAAAGGAGGCAAGAATATACAGTGGAGAAAAGACAGCCTCTTCAATAAGTGGTGTTGGGAAAACTGGACAGCTACATGTAGAAGAATGAAATTAGAACACTCCCTAACACCGTATACAAAAATAAACTCAAAATGGATTAAAGAGCTAAACGTAAGGCCAGACATTCTAAAACTCTTAGAGGAAAACATAGGCAGAACACTCTATGACATAAATCACAGCAAGATTCTTTTTGACCCACCTCCTAGAGAAATGGAAATAAAAACAAAAATAAACAAATGGGACCTAATGAAACTTAAAAGCTTTTGCACAGCAAAGGAAACCATAAACAAGACGAAAAGACAACCCTCAGAACGGGAGAAAATATTCGCAAACGAAACAACTGACAAAGGATTAATCTCCAAAATATACAAACAGCTCATGCAGCTCAATATCAAAAAAACAAACAACCAAATCCAAAAATGGGCAGAAGGCCTAAATAGACATTTCTCCAAAGAAGATATACAGATTGCCAACAGACACATGAAAGAATGCTCAACATCACTAATCATTAGAGAAATGCAAGTCAAAACTACAATGAGGTATCACCTCACACCGGTCAGAATGGCCATCATCAAAAAATCTACAAACAATAAATGCTGGAGAGGGTGTGGAGAAAAGGGAACCCTCTTGCACTGCTGGTGGGAATGTAAATTGATCCAGCCACTATGGAGAACAGTATGGAGGTTCCTTAAAAAACTAAAAATAGAACTACCATACAACCCAGCAATCCCACTACTGGGCATATACCCTGAGAAAACCATAATTCAAATAGAGTCATGTGGGCTTCCCTGGTGGCACAGTGGTTAAGAATCTGCCTGCCAATGCAGGAGACACAGGTTCAAGCCCTGGTCCGGGAAGATCCCACATGCCGTTGAGCAACTAAGCCCATGCGCCACAGCTACTGAGACTGCGCTCTAGAGCCCGCAAGCCACAAATACTGAGCCCGCGTGCCACAACTACTGAAGCCCGTGTGCCTATAGCCCGTGCTTCACAACAAGAGAAGCCCCCGCAATAAGAAGCTCGCCCACCACAACAAAGAGTAGCCCCCGCTCACCACAACTAGAGAAAGCCCGCACACAGCAACAAAGACCCAACGCAGCCAAAAATAAAAATAAATAAATTTATTAAAAAAAAAAAAAAAAAGAGTCATGTACCACAATGTTCATTGCAGCACTATTTGCAATAGCCAGGACATGGAAGCAACCTAAGTGTCCATCGACAGATGAATGGATAAAGAAGATAAGGCACATATATACAATAGAATATTACTCAGCCATAAAAAGACATGAAAATGAGTTATTTGTAGTGAGGTGGATGGACCTAGAGTCTGTCATACAGAATGAAGTCAGAAAGAGAAAAACAAATACCATATGCTAACACATATATATGGAATCTAAAAAAAAAAAAATGGTTCTGACGAACCTAAGGGCAGGATAGGAATAAAGACACAGACGTAGAGAACGGACTTGAGGACACACGGGGAGGGGGAAGGGTAAGCTGGGATGAAGTGAGAGAGTGGCATGGACATATATACACTACCGAATGTAAAATAGCTAGCTAGTGGGAAGCAGCCGCATAGGACAGGGAGATCAGCTCGGTGCTCTGTGACCATTTGGAGGAGTGGGATACGGAGGGTGGGAGGGAGATGCAAGAAGGAGGGGTTATGGGGATATATGTATACGTATAGCTGATTCACTTTGTTATACAGCAGCAACTAACACAACAATGTAAAGCAATTATACTCCAATAAAGATGATAAGAAAAAGTATGCATTTGAAGACGAGGTCCGTCTGCAGGTGTTGGCTCAACCCTGCCTGAAACAGGATGGACCAGAGCAAAGACATGAACATCTCCTGGGAACAGGAGGTGGGTGGTGGTGACCAGCTGTGCACAGCCTGCTGGGCGTGGAGGTTCACCATCCCACAAGAAGGGTAAGGCAGGTACCCCTACACTTTACGAAACAGGCTTACAGAGAGGAAGTAAGTTAACAGGACCCAACAGCTCATAAGGAACAAAGCCAAGAACCAAACCTGGGTCCACCTGGGTCCACAGTCTCTGACACTGAAAGCAGGTCCTGCTTCATTGGCCCTCGCCGTGCTGTGGCCTGAGTGTGGCTGCTTCAGCACCGCTGTTTGCTGAGAAGGATTTCTGCATCTGATTAAAAAGTACTTTTCCTGTCAAAGGTTTTGGGAAATCTTTTCACTTTTATTTTATTTTATTTTTGCAGCTTCTGCGGGGTCATGTCAACAGGCCCTGACAGCTACACAGAAGCCTACATTTCCGTCTTCGCCAGCTCTCCCGTCCTAAACTCACGCTCAGAAGAAGATACTGGGCCTTCTGGTGACCTAATGCGGTTGAGCTGTGGAGCCCTTCTCCCTGATTTTACTGCAAGGCAGACAGCAAGACTAGTCAGTAATTACCTCAGGTAATTGCACAACATCTGCGTGTGCCTTGCAGACCTGGTCCGGAGCCATGCAGATACGTGCAGAATGAAGTCTTTACCTGATGGGATCTGCTGCTGCCTGCACGGTTCCTGCCACCCCAAAGGGGACGATTGGAAGACAACTGAATGGGCCAAGCCAGGGTTTTCTTTGGTAATCACACAGGGACCCAGGCCTCAGAGAGTTAGAGCCTAAAGATCTTAAAAGACCTTGACATTTGCATATCAAACACTGTTTACGTGTTTGAAACATTTGGAATAAATCTACAGACAAAGCACCACATTTCATTGTGTTTCTAGAGGCAAACGTGGATATGAACCATGACGGTTTAAAACTAAAAGTCCCCTGATAAAAACCAAGAGAGGAGGAGGGGTGGTGGGAGGGGAGAGACAGCTGGAGAAAAGCCTGTGGTCCTTCACGAAGCCTTTGCGCTGCTGGAACTTTTTAACCAGATGAATGTACCATTGTGGCCATTTTAAGTACTTTATTAAAGATGAGAAACAAATCATTTATATCCACCCAGCATCCCATGGCAAGGGACCGAAGGCAACCTGGGCCTCCGGAGTCTGGGGACCGTATGTCAAGACATCCCCTGATGTGAAGTGCTTTGTGTTTCTTGAAGATGGTTGCTATACAACACCCATGATGCTTTCTCTTATGCCTTTCATTTCATTTTGAAGTCACCAGTTCTTAACTGCCTGTTTCAGAACGTTTTAAGGAATGAGCACAAACATTCAACAAGAGAAGCGCTCTGAAGGCAATCAGCTCTCATAGTCCCAGCTGGCAGGAGCCAAACTCAAAGACCCCTTGCCTCCCTGTAACCAGCGCCCACCAGGAACTGGGAGGCAGTAGGCTTAGCACACTCAGCGCTCTGGGCTTTCTGGCCTTGGAGGAAGAAGCCGCCAGGGTTAATTCCTGCACGGAAGCAAGGAGATGCAGGCAGGCCCAGGCTGACCCCTCGCCAAGGGTCAGGCAGCCCCTGGCTCCTCCTGCCTCTTTGTCAGAAAGAATATCTTTTTGTGACTTGATGTGATTTTAAATCTGTTCTGTAGAAGGTTTTTCCTGGAAGAGCGTACTCTGAAGCAAAAATTGTCAGCAGTCTCTGCAGGAGCCATCAGAACATGGAGTTCCAGTAACAGTTCTTGGCTGCATTGTGAGTGTCAGACTCCCTCCTGGGGTTAGAGCGGGCTTGGCGGCAGATGTAGGGCCCAAGGCCAGGCTGGCTGTGACCCGCATCGCGGGCAAGTGCTCTCAGCGGGCCCACGCGGACCCTGGCCGGACACTGGAACCACTGCTTTTCTGGGTAACTTTCCTTTTTTCCTACCGGTAAGTCCCAAGGAGACCACTGGGGCTGTTTGAACCCCACATATTGTTTCTCCGAGGATTATTCCAACCCCAGAATGAAAACTCCCCACGTTCCCAAGGAAAGCTTTTCAGGTACCAGGTGGACGGCACCTTCCTTCCTACCAGCACAGGAAGATGAGCTAAGAGGTTGCTGCAATAATCCGACAGCCTGAACCCTGTTGGTGATGAGTGGCAGATAAAGTCTGGATGTATTTTGAAGACAGAATTTGCTGACAGATCTCTGTCTCTCTTCCTCTTCTTATAAGGACACCAGTTCTATGGGATCAGGGCTCCACCTTTACAACCTCATTTAACCTTAATTCGCCGTAGGGCCCTCTCTCTAATACAGTCACATGGGAGCTTAGGGCTTCAACATATGAATTTGGGGGACACAATTCAGTCCCGAGCAGCAACCAAAAGCATGAAGTTGTCATTTACTGAAATAAAAAGCCATACGAGCAGCAAGTTTTGGGGGAAAGAGCAAGAGTTGGAGGCTTGATTCTGAGATTACGCCCTTTCTATTTTTAAAATGTTAACAGGTCCTTTGTTTTGTGAAATGAAGGTGATTCTAAATAATAAAGTTTTTTTTTTTCCTTTTAACATCCTTCTTGGACAAAATGAAGTTGGTATTCCTATGTTAAAAAAAAAAAGAGTTGGAGGCTTTAGATGCCTGTTCACCTGGGGTGTTGGACATAAACTTGGAGTTAAGGGAGCTGGTCTGGGCCGGAGATCTGAATGTGGGAGACCTCACCCTACCAGTGGCCAGGAGACTAATGAGATCACCAGAAGTGAAGAGGACCCATGATACCCTGAGCATGGCAATGGGCAGAGTTTGGGGGTGAGGAAGAACGGCACAGGAGACTCCAAAGCAGCAGTCAGGAGCAGAGGAGAAAAACCAAGGGAGTGTGGTGTCCCCCAAGCCAACTGAAAACAATCGTGTAATGAGGAGGAATTGGTCAAATGTGACAAGAGCCGCAAATCGGTCAAGAAAGAGGAAGACTAAGAATTGCGGGTTGATGTAGCCCCACGAAGGTCACTCGGGACCCTGATATTGGTAGCCTTCGTGGAGTGAAGCCTGATGGAGCAAGTGCAAGAGAGAACAAGAGAAAGCACAGGAGGATGGTGTAAGAGGCAGCCTGGAGTCCTGCTGCGGACGGAGGAGAGACGGCGGGACCTTCCCTGGAGTCAGGAGTGGACGGAGGAGAGAGGGTTCAGTAACTGAAGGGGCATGTGGGTCAAAGAGGGATTCTTTTCTGGGGGACGTCATTAATGTTGCATTTGTATGTTGAGGAGAGGGAGGAAGGATGACAATAACCTACAGTTTTTCCTCTCTCACTAGGTAATTACTGATTCAACCTTCTCTTCCTGATTGAACATCAGAAGCTGTGTCAGCCTCACCTCCCATGGCTGGGCTTGCTCAAAACCGAACTTTGCCTCTTAGGCTCCATCTGGTTCACCTCGCCCCCCCGCCCCGTTCCTCCACTCCTTCTGCACGATGCTGACCTTCACGAGCGCTAAGGGCCAGACTCTACGGCTACTCACTGAGTTAATCCTCAGAACAACCCTGTGAGAATGATGAAGGATGCCCTTAAGTTACAGGTGGGGAAGCTGAGAACAGAGTTGAGGTCTTTGTCTAAGTTTTGGAAGGAGGAGTGGGGACTCGGCCCAAGAAGGCAATTTCTGAAGCTCATGGTTTTAGTCTTTACTGACTCAGGGAGAAGAAACAGCGTTATTGTTCAGACCCTCCTCTCTCCAAATGCTATTGGCTTCCAGCCCCTGCTGAACCCATATCAGAGCATCTTACTGCCTCCCAACAGTATCTGGACATGAGTGTTACGTGCCTCCATGACCACTGTCCATTCGGACATGGCCTTGTTGCTTATGCTACTTTGGGAAAGAAGCGTGAATCACACCCATCCAAATCATTTCCATTGTACACTCTTCATTGGGTTGTGTGAATGAGTAAAACAGAATTGAGTTTTCCCTTGTGATCCAGTAACATTTACATCTTGCTTCTGATACAAAATATAGAGTTATTAAAATTTCACTACATGCCAGAAAATGTTTTCTTTTAAGGGTCAGTCTTTCATTCAGGAAAAAACATTGTCAAACACGACAGAGGCAACTTGAATGGAGCTTCCCCGCCAGGCACAAACCCTGCCCCGACCCCGCCTGACTGCAGAGCCTCCAGGGGCCCTTTCCTTCCCACCAAGTGCACTTGCTCGGAAGCGGCCACCGAAGGCTAGGGCTTGGCTGCAGCGTCATCAGTCAGCATATAGGAAAGAAGGATTCAGGAGATGACGCTGCAAGTGTCACTGTCTTTGACTTGAGTCCTTTTCCTCTGCCATTACTCCCACCTTTTATTCTTTGTGGTTTGCAATGTTGGTCTCTTTCTTGCTCAGGTGTCCCCATGATTTGACAGATGAGGACTCTGAGGCCCAGGCAGGCTCTGTCACTTGCTCAGTCACAGATCCAGCCGATGGTAGACTTTGCCTAGATCCAGGCTCCTGTCTTCAGAGCTTGATCTGATGTCCCAAACCCAAATAAACTCGATGGAGCTGGCCGACGGACTCTGGGGGAGCTTAGAGGTTGTGCGTGTGGCTGGAGTCCCGTCCAGCTCACTGAGGGGGACTCTGTGTCATATATGTATGGTTTGATATGTTCATTTATACATGGGAGAGAGAGAGAGAACCATCTATCGAGTGTCTATCACATGACATTATCTCAAGTGCTTTGCCCGTATTTTCTCGATTTTTACCCAAGCTCATCTCCATCTTGCACAGGAGAAGCTGAAGCTCAGAGGTTAAGTAATATGGTCAAGATCACACATTAATGAGTGGAGAAGCTGAGAATGGGAGCTGGGTTCCTCTCATTCCAAGCCTGTGTTGCTTCCGTATGTGACGCTGGCCCCCGAAATCCAAATTCACAGAGGACTGGCTGTGGCACTGCAGAGTGTTAACGCATTCTCTCCTGTGTATCATGAGCATACTTGTTTCAACCAGTCAGCACTGTTTCTCCCCAGTGGGAAAACACACTACGAAATGCAAAGGAAGGTAAGAACGCTACTTAACTGGATATAAAGACAGAACAAAGGAGACCGGATATCCTTAAAGTATCCCCTTTTCAGGTCCTTATGGCCGTGGCTGTCCGGCTGCAGCCGGAGGACAGAGTCAGCCTGCTGGTGCAGCCGCTTCTGACATATCCCTGGAGTTGCCCAGCAAACCGTATCCTGACTTCTCCTTGTGACCACATTTTCTCAGTTGTGATTCACTCTCCCTCACCCAGTTACAGTTGAAACATGTCACAACTCATGGCTTGTTTGGCATGGGGTACATTTTAGGTTGCCTGCTTCTTATGGAATCTGGGGAGCCTCCTCGCCCCTCTCCAGACAACAGCCAGGAAGCACTGTCTCTGGGAAATGGTGAGCTTTTAAAATCTCATCTACAGTAAGTGCATCAAGTAAATCTCACTGACTTTAGACCTTGCTTGGCTGGCTCCCAGAGCCAAGGGGAATTCTAATTCCCTTCGTTTTGTAGTAGCCACTGTTTATCACTAAAAGCCATTGGTTTTGCTTTCTTGGTTCACTTTTAATGATAGCATGTGCTCATATTAAATCTAACAGTATAAAAGGGCATTTTGTGAAAAGAAACTCTCCTGCCCCCTGACCTCCTGACCTCTGATCCTCAGTTGACTCTACCCAGAGGCAATGGGTCTTTCCCACTGTTGGTACATATTTACACGTAGTTTTTTAAATTAAAAGTAACAGTGTGTGTTTCAAAGAATGGTCATGTGTGTCTAGATTCCATAGACATTTAATAAATGTTAACTGCATTTCAGATCTAAGCCCTGGCTCTGCCTCTGCCACCCAGCTCCTGACTCGGCCTCTGTTAACCTGGACAGCAGGCAGAGCTCAGATCTGTTCGGCTCCCCGACGGTAGATAAATCTAGCAAAGGACTTAGTACAGGAAGACGTTGAATTCATGGACAAAACTGTGATTTTGGATTAAGTTAGGATATTAGGATCTAGAGCTGCTTTGTTCATACAAGAACTCCTGGCACACGTGGCTACTTATATTTAAATTCCTAAAAATTTAATAAAATGAAGCGTTCGGTTCCTCAGTTACATTAGCCTCATTTCAGGTGCTCACTAGCCACATGTGGCTATGGCCGCCACCTTGGACGGACCAGATCTACAGCACTTCCCTCACTGCAGAAGGTTCTATTAGACAGACTGTTCTAGAGGGCCCTGCAGCTTTTTCTTTACCACTGTCCCCCGAGGAGATGGCTCAGGACCCATCCTGAGCTGCTAATGGCTTCTGATTCTCTACACCTGTTTCACCTCCAGCTGCCAAGCCACCCTTTCCTCTGCCTAGAACATTCCACCCACTCCGACCCCACACTCTTTGCCTAACTAACTCCAGTTAAGGTCCCAACTTAGGAGTTATTTCATCCAAGAAAGCATCCCTAACCCCCAAAGTCTAGATTACAGCTGCTCTTCTGGCTGCCCTGTACTTTGCCCCTATCGCAGTATCATACCACTATGTATTATTATTATCTGCTTGTTTGTCAGTATCTCTCATTTATCCATCCACTCATTCATTAATTGAACACTCAGTTATTAAGCTCCAGGCACTGTGTTAGGCATGGGGATTCTCTGACGACAGACATAGCCCTTGTCACAGAGCAAGTGCACTGTGTGAGGCCGGAGCCTCGGTCTTGCCCACAGCTTATTCTAATCTAGGTGCCTAGCACATAGCAGGTGCTCAGTCCATTGCTGTTCATGGGATGAATGGAAAGTTCTTCAGGAATGGGCCCTTATGACTCTTCCATCTGGGTTTGGACTGGGACACAGACAATGGGCAGTAAAATGAAGCCATCAAGACCTATGCTTACCATAGTGAGTTGAATAGTGGTCCCCCAAAATTCGTGTCCACCCAGAACCTCAGAATGTGACCTTATTTGGAAACAGAGTCTTTACAGATGCAATTAGTTAAGAAGATGGACCCCAAATTCAATGTCCTTATAAAAAGAGGAGAAGATGCACAGAGAAGGCCATATGAAGATGGAGGCAGAGACTGGAGTGATGCAGCTGCAGGCCAAGGAACACCAAGGATTTCCTAGAGCCCCCAGAACTGGAAGAGACAAGGAAGGATCCTCCCCCAGAGCCCTGCGGGAGCATGGTCTTGCTGGCACCTTGATTTTGGACTTCTAGACTGCAGAATTGTGAGAGAACAAATTTCTGTGGTTTTAAGCCACCAAGACTGCGGTAATTTTCTTAATGGCAGCCCCAGGAAACTAATACAGCCACCAAATGTTTTCATGATTGCACCCATACTGTGGAATGGTATGCCCTGGTTGAAAAGAATGAGATAGATCAAATATACTGCTAGGAACACCCTCCTGATGCAGTGTTTTTGTTTTGCGTATGTAAGCTACAGCCCTATGTACAAAAGAAAAAGAAAAAAAAAATACCATGTGTATGTTTAATGTGGATTGTGTGTGCACTCACACTTAAAGGACAGGAAAACCTCCAGAAAGGTGCACCAAACCTTTCAACAGTGCTAACAACAGTGTCCCATGTGGACAGTGGGAGTGGAGGGCAAGAAGTATAAAGAAGGATTTCACTTTTTACTCCATACACAACAGCATTATTTTGATTTTTTTAAGCAATAATCTTGTATTTCTTTTGTGATTTTTTAAACCATAAAACCACTGAAAAGCATTTTGATTCGTGGAAGGTCACAGTTCATCTCACCTGTAAGGCAGCTCATTCCTAAGGGGCCTGTGTCTGTCTCATCTACTCTAATGGCCAGGAGCCTGGTCTGGGAAAAACGCTTGGAGCCCCTGATGGGGCACATTTCTCCGTTTGTTTGAACCAGTTAGCTTTTCCCTGGGTGTAGGGGAGGAACAGGACAAACACAAGAAGGCTAGAGCACATCACCCTTCCTGCAATCGCTCCACAAGGAAACCCCTCCAGATCAGACGCGCAGCTTTGCCTAGAGGGACCTGAGCCAACAGGGGAGGGTGACCCCGCCCACCCAGGCCCCGCCCCTCCCAATCCAGGCTCCACCCAGGGCCCACCCTTCCCAGTTCAGGCCCCACCCCTTCCTAGGCCCCACCCAACCCGGGTGGGGACTTCAGGTCCCGCCTACCCTGCCCCACCTCAGGCTCCGCCCAAGTTGAGGCCCCGCCACTCCGAGTTCAGGCCCTACCCAGGACACACCCTTTCCAGCCCAGGCTCCACCTCTCCCCAGGCCCTGCGCCTTCCAGGCTCCTCCTTATCCTGCCGCGGCCCCGCCCCCCAGGTCCAGGCCTGTCTGGAGATGGAAGCTCCTGGATCAGCCAACCTGTGGCCTGGTGGACACTGGGAAGCAGGACAGGGACTTCCGCCCTCTGGAAAGTGAGCCGGGCAGGCCTGCGACGGGCTGAGGGCTGGACCCATGGCCTGCGCTAATGCTTTAGCGACTTCAGAACAGAGGCCGTGCCCGTGCGCCCTGGTGAGACCCACCTAATGAAGGCCCAGTGGCGGTCCCTGCCAGGCCTCCCAGCTTCAAGCAGGGAGAAGAAGCAGAAAGACGTTGCATTGTAGCAGAAGTTACACTTGTGGACAAGCCTACACTTCGGAAACCGCAGATGTGCGCAGTACAAACAGGGTGTCCCCTCTTGCACTGTGTGCACTTCCAGACCCTGCACTTCCTGACTGCAGTGGGGAGAAAAGAAGGTGACGGTCTGTGCACTACGGTCACAGACGCTGCGGGACCTGTTTTCCTCACTCACGGCCTCCGAGGCCTCGTGTCTGAGTAGCCGCAGGCTTCAGGGCCCAAGGCTGTTCCCTTCCTCATCTGTGTGGGAGTGGATCGTGTGTCTGGTAGGAAAGCTGCCAGCCCCGAATGCTCCCGAGGAAGGCTGAAGGCGCGTTGGTCCAGACTAATGGTCGGCATTCATTCGCATTAACTTCCGGGTGGATAGATCAGAAAGATCTGGGAAAATCCTTCAAACAAAAACTGCCGTGCTCATCTTTGTCACCAGGTGCCCAGAGCTTTTGCTCTTTGTCTGGTAGGTGATTGCTGTTCTAAGGCATTCCTTCTCTGAACTGAGCCTCAGCGGACGGCCGGTCAGCTCTCCTTAGGGAACACAGGCAGGTTGGCCCAGGGACCACGACGCAGCCTCCCGCCCCATCCTAACCGAGGCAGACGCTGACGTTCCATTCTGAAGGGCATTAAAGGAAAACCGCACTGTGAATGTCAGACATGCCGTCAACAAGCCATTGCTCTAATATGCATTCTCAGGCTTCCAGCTTTAACTCATTCGCTAATGCATTTCCATGCTATTTCTCACCATTTAGGATTTCACTAACCAAGTGAACAATCACGACTTGCCTCCCCCAGGTGGGAGTCATCACAAACTTCAATAACTGTCCCTCCAGCCCATTAACCTCCTGGTGGACCACGCCACCAGAAGGAAGATATTTGGGGGCAAGCTGGCCTTCCTCAGACCCTTCCAACTGCACAAGACTACATGGGTGGTCTACTCACGAGGTCAGCCCTGCCTGCAAACCTGGAAAAGCACATACATCAGAATAAATTACTCATGTTAGAAACATGTTTTAATTTACCATCACACTCAAATTGTTTTTCATGATAATTAAAGGTGCTAAAAACGAAAAGAAAAACAGGCACTGCATGAATCCATCTATAAGACAGCAGACTCAGCTCAAAGCAGGCTGGGCCCTGGTCCTTCTCCAGGTAAGACGTGACTGAGCCATAGGCCAGTGCAGGGAGGATGGCCTACAGCCCCACAGGCCTCCACCAGAGCGACCATGTGATGCTGCTCCGTTAGGCAGATTGAGGCATCACACTGATGCCTCCAACAGGTATTTATCAAGCGCCTCCTGTAGGCTGGGTACCATTCTAGAGTTGGGGATGCATCAGTGAACAGAACAAAGAAAGATCCCTGCCTTCCAGAATGTACATTCCAGATTAGAGAGAGAACAGACAATAACCATAATAAATAGGCAAGTTCTACCGTTTGCTAAAGGTGATAGATAAGGGCTACGGAAAGAGGAGGAGGAGAGTGGCATGGGGAGATCAGCACTGTCTGGGGGAATGCGTTTGTGACAGGACGGTTTCCCATCCTAAATGGGAGTATTCGCACCAGGCTTCAATAAGAAGGTGAGATTTAGGCCGATACTTGAAGGAGGTGAAGGAACCAGCCAAGTGACTATCCAGGAAGGGAGAGCAAAGGCCTGGAGGCAGGGTGGAGAGGGCAGCGTGGCTGGGGCAGGGTGTGGAGCTGGGGCCGAGGAGTGTGGGCCTGGCTGACCATCGTGGGGACTTTAGCTCTGCCTCTGAGTGAGGTGGGCCATGGCAGGGCTGGGACAGGACAGTGACAAGATCTGACTCATGCTCTAAAAGAGACACTCTGCCTGCTGGGCAGAAAACAGACTGAAAGAGGACCAGGGCAGGGGCAGGAGGCCCAGACAGGAGGACAGTGCCCGAATACGGGGCCTCACTCCAGGATGGCAGGGGAAGCTGTGAGCCCTGGGAAGATTCTGGATATATTCCACAGGTTGAATCAAAAGCACTGTCTGGTGGATTGGGATGTAGAATGTGAGAGGAATCAAAAATGATTCTGAAAGTTTGGCCTCAGCAAGTAGAAGTATGCGGTTGCATCCATTTAGGCTAGAAATTATTCATACAGCATTGTCTATATTCTGTAATAAACAAAGGATGCAGTTCTCCTAAAGATACTTATAACCCGAATCTGCCTGAATCATCATAAAATAGTATATAAAGTATGAACCAATATCACTGATGTGTAGCAAACTGCCAGGACTTTAGAAAAATCGAAATCTGGAGACTATGCCTGACTCTTGAAAGTGTATACTAAGAATATGTGGTGCATAATTTTTTATGAAGTAAATTTCCAGAAATTTCCTTGCACCCAAACCTAGTTATGGAAGCTACTAAAGGAACGGGAAATAAAACGTTAAGAACATTCTCCAGGGTTTAAAGCTACACATAAACAGTGACAACTATCTGCATCTTTTGACCTGATTTTTATAATGTATCCCATTTCCCAAGTGAAAATAGA
Organism: Balaenoptera borealis; assembly: GCF_965194805.1. NCBI lineage: Eukaryota > Metazoa > Chordata > Mammalia > Artiodactyla > Balaenopteridae > Balaenoptera > Balaenoptera borealis. Next base: position 166,724,516 of record NC_138866.1, on the reverse strand, counting down.
CATTTGCTTTTTATGACAACTGCAGAAAATAAAGTAGATCCCAGATTGCCCCTTTTGTAATTGTCTGTGTCAGTGTGAATACAGAAGGACAGTCATTTTCTATCATGTATATTATATTCTGGGGAATGACAATTCCTTTTTGTTGCTTAGATCTAACTACCCATGGTAAAAATACTGAAATAAGTTAAAAAGTATATAGCCAGATATAGTCAATTTAAAGAGGAAATAAAGTTTTTTCTGAAATATGTTATTCTACCCTAAAGATTTTTTAATTCTATCTTTCAGAGTGAAATATAAAATAATACAACAGTCAGTCCCTGAATTGATAAAGTGAACTTTGATGTACTTATGCAGCGTTAGTTGTGACTCCCTAAAATACAAATAAACTGCCAAATTACAGTAGCATGTGGGTTTATGTGTTGGTTATCTACAGCTGATATGATTGCCAAAATTATTAATCTGCCACACTGTTTCACGTATGGACTGGAAAATTGTATTCAGTACAGTTATACATAGTGCATGTGAATGTCATTCACAACACACATATAATGTGCATTTTTATGTTTTTAACTTTAGTTCATTCTTTAAGCACTCAGTGTACCTGTTGGGCTAGATTTCTGGAGACAGATACGCAAACCCCACTAATTACATCCTAACTCTTTCTGGCTGGTCTCATCAGCCTTTGGAGCTGTTTCTCTGCCCTTGGCCATTTTCTCAATGAGTTGTCCCTCTCCCGAGAGGGGCCCTGAGCCATCCTGCCATGAGGCATCAAAGCCACAAGCAGACAGCACGTCAGCCCCTCAGGGGGGAGTGAACAGGTGGGCCGGCGCTGAGCAGGGTGAGGCCAGAGGTAGGAGTCGAGGAAGAAGCTCTGCTTGCTTCAGCAGAAGGCCTTCTGAACCTCTTTGAATTGTGTTTCTGTGACACATAATGTTTCTCTCAGTTTTTGTCTCATATTTATTTTCTTTAAAACCAAGTTTGCTCTCTGTTCTTCAATTTCCATGGTGTTGCTTTAAAATAAACATCAACCTGTTAGGATGCAGGCAGCCCCACGTAAGCCGACCCTAGTTTCTCTGAACACAACTCAGTTCTAGGAATTCGACCGAGAGGCAGCTCCGCAGGCTGGCAGGGGAGTGAGCTCTGGAAGAAATGGACCCAGATTTCAGTCTGGGCCTTGCTGCTCATGAGCTCATTGCTAACCTGGCCAGCTGCTCACGCTGCTGCCCCGGAACTTCTAGCCTTGCTCGGCCCAGTGGGAAAGCCAGCCCGAAGCTGCCTGCCCTTCCTTCTCTTTGACCGTGACCCCGGGCCCCGCAGAGCCCTGTTTGCCTGGCCCAAGCAATGCCACTGCCGCCCAGGCCTGGGCCACCAGCCTTTTTCCAAACAGCACCTCCACCAGCCGCTGACAGACTGAAACTTCACAGAGGAGCTACATAGCGATCGCTTCGTGCCAGAGGAAGGGCCCGTCTCCGTTCCTACCTCTAGTGCAATGTGGAGGCTAGAACAGTCATCTTTTGTATTAATTCACACGTTTAGTCACTAACCCAGGAATCAGAAAGTGCTCTAAAAGCCGCAAAGCGTTACCCAAATACAAAGTGGTATTTTGATTGCTGTGGCCGGTCTGTTGGAATCAGACTGTTGTTGGATTTCACAATCTCTTTCCCTCTGAAAGTGTGTGCTTGTAACGAGTACAAGGTGTGAGCTTAGTTTAAAGTGCAGGGACTTAAAATCATTTTATTTTTGGAATTTCACGATCGCCCTTGGAATAAAGACACCTGGGGGTGTCCTAAAACCGGGGCTGGGAATCATTGACTTAACCACTTGGAAAGTCGCATAAACAGGGTGGACTTGAAAATCTAGTTTGGATTTTTTTCACAGCTCTCTATCTGTAAGCTGGCCACCGTTGTCACTCTTGTGTTGTTTTTTGCTTTGGGGTCTGGGAAGTAGGGGTGGGTAGGAGTAAAGGGGGAGAGGACGCAGGGGGTTCAATACACATAATTCTCCCCTTTAGTCAGGGTCTCTGGGCAGCTTGACGAGGAGGACCCTGCTGACTCCTTTCCCTCTGAGCATCCAGAGGTGCCCATGGGCTCAATGAGACTATTTTTTTCAAGACTCAGAACTGTGATTGCCCAACTCCCCAGGGCAAAGCCTGACCCCACGGCCCGGCCACGGTGAGTAATCAACCCAGCAGCGTGTGCAGGAAGCACATGTCCGCTCACACTCGGGTCTCCTGTTAGTGTGCTTCTTCCCAGCTCTTTCTCTCTTGAAAAAAGAAACCACCCATCTTTTTTTAGATTTCACACGTGGGTCCCCCGGGCGCTCCCTGGTCAGGCCTCATCCCTGCGTGTTTCTCCTCTTCTCAGCCCCGTCCCGCTCCCAGGGCAGTGTGTGAGGGGCTCCCCGGCCGCATTCCCTAGATGGTGGACGGTGGCGGGCAGTACCTGGGAGCTGGCGTCTCTCTGCCGTGGGTGTCAGTTAATCCAGGCCTGTGACAGGCCCCAGAGGTCTGCATCCGCGTCCCTGGCCTCAAGCGGGACCCGCTCTGCACTGGGTCCCCGCAGGCGGGCAGAGGCCCACTCCCCGCCTCTCCCAGCAGCCTTTTTTCTTCCTTCAGAAAGCGGTTTCGGGGACGTTGGAGCGTGGGGTGGGGCCTAGGCGGGGCAACGTCCAAGCGTGGGGCGGGGCCTCTGCTTAGGACCTGCGCAGAAGGGGAGAGGCAGCACGTGGAAAGGAGGGCCGCTGGAGCCCGAAGTTCCGGAGTTTGGAGTTCAGCAGAAGGGGCTAACGGATAACTTTGCTGATGTCCAGGTGTCTGTAGTTGATTGCCCTAATTGGACTAAGGAGCCATTTACCTTTCCCGTAAAAGGTATCTGTGGGAAAACTAGAATTGCAGAAGTAGGAGGTGTGCCTTACTTATTGCCTCTTATAAATAAAAAAAAAGTTTATGATCTAAATAAAATCGCAGAAGAAATCCAGCTTCCTGGAGCTTTTGTTCTTGGAGCAGGAGCAGGCCCATTTCAGACTCTTGGATTCAATTCTGAGTTTATGCCAGTTGTTCAAACAGAAAGTGAACACAAACCTGCTGTGAATGGAAGTTACTTTGCTCCTGTTAACTCGGCAGAGGGAGGGTGCCTACTAGAGAAATACAGTGAGAAATATCATGATTTGGGGTGTGCATTACTGGCTAATCTTTTTGCCAGTGAAGCCCAACCTGGAAAGGTCATTGAGGTGAAAGCCAAAAGAAGAACTGGAAAACTTAAGTTTGTGACTTGTATGAGACAGACTCTTGAAAAACATTATGGAGATAAGCCTGTAGGAATGGGAGGTGCTTTCGTGATTCAGAAGAGAAAAGTGAAGATTCACATTATGCCGGCAGAATTTTCTTCCTGCCCATTGAACTCTGATGAAGACTTGAATAAATGGTTACGTTTTTATGAGATGAAGCCTCCTTTGGTTTGCCAGTTTTTATCTCCAGAGACCCAGGGTTTGATTTATGGTTGGAGCACACTCATTGTCTCAGTCATCATGAAGAAGGTGGACACTACCATTCTGACACCACCCCAGTTATAGTGGAATATCTTGGATACTTCTTACCTGCAGAGTTTCTCTATTGCATTGATCAACCAACAGAGACCCATTCATTTGGGCGAGATTAAATCAACTGATACTCGTTTGACTGATTAACTCATTAATTGATACTAATATAAAGCCTAATAGAAGTGATCTCACTACTTAAGGCCCATTTTTTTTCGGCCTTTGAAATGAAAGGTATGTCGACACTGTGCTCTGTATTACTTCACAGATCTATCTGAAAGGGATTATTGGGAAAAAAGACACATGATGGAGATGTTCTTCATTCTTTTTATTCTAAAAATCAGTCTTATGTTTATAATTAAATATAAACAGGATTAAGAATCAAGTGATTACTCCTACTAGCTAATAGTAATAATTTACATTTGTATAATAGTATTCAGTTTTTCAAATTAGTCTTACAAACCGCTAAGTGGATGTTTCTAGGTATTAGAAAAATCAGTGTTGGAAATGTTGATAGTTGTTAAATCTTTCTACTGAGTTTTTGAAATCCATTTTAGAAGTCAAAGTACACTTTTTTCATGGAATAAGGTGGTCAGAGGGAGCAACTTTACTCCTTTTGGTGATGTTGAACCATACTCAGAAGTTTGCAATTTGCCTTTAACAAATATTAGCAACCAGACGGTTAGCCATGATTCCTCCTTTGTTTGGACTGTCAATTGGAAGCAGTTTCTGCCTTGTTGGTTATTTGCAAGAAGAGAATTGAAAAGAAACAGCATCAAAATACAACCTCGAAGTGAGTATACTCTAATTTATAAATGAGGCTATTGCTAAATATGACTTCTGTCCTTCATGAAATATAAAATTACACCTTTACCGATTGTAATGGTTGAAATTTTCTTCAGTGTTTTTCTATAATAATCATTAGCCAAAAACAACTCTCTAATCTTGTAATACCAACACTGTTCAGATTTAGGAGCTTTTTAGTACTAAGCATATAATAAATTGTCAAGAAATATTTTTTGTCTTTGGATGTTAACTATAACATATCCTGTGAGTATAAATTCCTAAATATTATTTTTAAATAAACACTAGTTTGTACCAAAAGAAATGAATAAAAATTTTACATTCATTAAAAAAAAAAAAGTGGTTTTTGTAATTTGCAACAATGTTTTTACCACAAAAGCAGTTTTCTCCAATGTTCCATCTCTTTCCAGAAGCGCATTTCAATAGATACAACACAATGTACATCAGTGACAAACTTGCCAATCAGTCAACTTGTGAATAAAGAGTAACTGTGTGAGGTGATGGCTGTTAGCGAAACTTACCACCATGATCATTCCTCAAGACATATATATACATATAGCAAATCATTATGCTGTACACCTCAAACTAAGACAATGTTATATGTCAACTATATCTCAGTAAAACTTGGGGGAAAATACCGTGACTAAATGTGAAGCTCTTTGGAAAGTCCTCCCCTGCCCTGCAGATTTCATCAATGGGTTCCTGCAGCTCCCCTCGGTGTTCCACGATCTAAGCTCCAGCTGGTGAGGAAGCCAGACGTGGGGAGAGACCTCGGGTTGCCGGTGACTAGTCACCTCCCGGGACCTGTGTTCATGGCATCACAGACCTCTGGGCGAGCCGTCTCTTGGGGCTTTCTGTGGCGAGGGGCCTTCCTCCCCACCCCACTCTGCTCCTCGGCACCGTGAGGCTCACTCACCACAGAGGTCCCCACGCCATCGGGTCCGGCCCAGGCTTTGGGAACAGGCTGGTTGTATTTTTAACTCCAACTGCTATAAATACGCCCCTTGGAGTGTCCACTTCCTCCCTCCTCCATGGGCACCTGTCCCTGGCCAGGCTCAGTCAACCATCTGACCTGACACAGTGCGATTTCAGATGACTGCTTTAGGATAATCAAGTTTCACGTGTCGATCATAAGGGGCCTGGGGAAGGGGGGGAGGTCAGGAGCTCGGAACAAAACCGGGGGAGAGGCACTGGCTTTGCAAATGCCTTTCTTTCCTGGGTAAGGACCAGGCTCATGGCCTCCCCTGTACTTGACTACAGCCAGCAAGAGGGCTACACCGCATCCCTTAAGATGAAGTGAGCTAAAAACCAACCTTCAAATAACTTTCCACCTACCACGTGAAAATACCAACTCATCCTGTTAAAAGTACTTGACAAGCCTAGAAGCTGGCTCTACTTCCAGCTCACAAAGCCCTTTTCTTTTTTAGTTTTTTTATTTTCATCAAAGTAATATGTATGCTTGGCTTCAAAAAATAAAATTCGTTTGAACAGTTCCATGTCATAAAAACCCAGCTTCCCAGCAGTGTTTTAGCCTTGCTGGTTCTCAGCACCACTCCGGACCGTGGGAGGTGGGTCCTACCCATTGCCTGACCTCCCACACCTTTGACCTGGAGCCTCGCCTCCTTGGGGCGAGGAGGCTGCCGCTCTCAGCAGGGCAGTGGGCGTGCAGGCAGTGGCCGTTTCTGCAGGCCAGCGTGGAACCACTGTAGAAACCCAGCCTCTTCACATCTCCCCGTGATTCCTGGAGCTCCAGCTAGTCCTTAAACTCCTGTCTTCTTAAGAAAAAAGCTAGAGTGGATTCTGTTGTCTCAACTAAGAACCCTAACAATAAAGGATTATGAGTTCCTAATGAAAAACAGCAGCCCCACCCTAAGCCCCACTCCCAGTGGCAACGCTGGAACCATTTTAGTCGATGATTCTGGTACATATTAACTTTAGAGCCAATGTTTTCACAGGATTTTTGTGAACTTAACGCAACTACCTACTTCTATTTTTTCCTCTTTCTTTCTCCAAATATATTTATATGTTAATGATCCACTTTATATTAACTATGTAAATACTGACTGTTGAGTTAAGCCGTGTACTTCTCATGTGACTTTTATGTCTTAACTGTTTTCCAGTTGTTTAGTTTTCTGAGCAAAAAAAGATCTGTTGTTCTCAGACCCAGGATGAGAATTTTACGCACTTTGCCCAAGATGCCCCAGACAACAGATGATAAAGGTGCAATGCGAACATAGTTTGTGTTCTGAAGGGGCTTGCCATCCTTCGGGTATGCAGATTTACAAAATACACCCCCAAAATTCGTAAGGTCAGCAGTGATACACAGGAGACAAAATCCAAAACTGAATTCTGTTCCAACAAGATGATGGCAGCCAAGCCAACACCACAGACTCTCAACATCTATTGATTTACAACTATTCTCAAAAGATTATAGGACTTCCCTGGTGGCGCAGTGGTTAAGAATCCACCTGCCAATGCAGGCGACACGGATTCGAGCCCTGGTCCAGGAAGATCCCACATGTCGTGGAGCAACTAAGCCCACATGCCACAACTACTGAGCCTGTGCTCTAGAGCCTGGGAGCCACAACTACTGGGCCTGCGTGCCGCAACTACCGAAGCCCACGTGCCTAGAGCCCGTGCTCCGCAACAAGAGAAGCCACCGCAATGAGAAGCCCGCACACCGCAACTAAGAGTAAGCCCAGCTCACCGCAACTAGAGAAAGCCCACGCGCAGCAATGAAGACCCAATGCAGCCAAAAAAAAAAAAAGATTATAAAAGTCAATGACATGGAATAATGCAGTTTTGCTGAGCCTCCATTTCTTTCATTTTCTCTTAGGCTTCAAATATTTATTTGCATGGATGGATCGATCGATTTTAAAATTTTCTTGCTTCTTAAGAACTACAAAGGTAATAAATTGGCCCTGGATCAAAGTTGAATAATCCACAAACAAATAAAGTTAAAGGTGTGTCTTCTTAACTCCCTCCCCACCCTGCTCCCTACCCCCTATAGGAGGGTGTTTCCTCCCAGACTCCCCTGAGTGGGGGGCGTGAGGCAGGTGGTCACCCGGCCAGAGGCTGTGAATAATCAGCTCTGCTGTGAGGGAGCCCGAGTGCAGTCTTGCTCTGCCCTATAGTAGCTGAGTGACCTTGGACAAGCTCCTTGGGCTCTGAGCTCTAGTCACCCCTCTCCAGCACACAGACAGCAATGTGTGCCTCCTAGGCTCATGTGGGTGCATCTCACCCAGTGTGGTCCCAGAACCTTGGGCTTCCCAGGGACCCCACCTTGCTGACCTCCCAGCAGCTGAAACTCAGCGCATTCTTATTGTTCCAACTCATCAGGGATAGAACCTTTAGCTTGTGTATATATAGTACTTAAATCGTTTTTAAAAGATTAGTAGCTTTGTCGAAAATAGCCCTTAAAAAAGCCAAGGGGCTTCCCTGGTGGCGCAGTGGTTGAGAATCTGCCTGCCAACGCAGGGGACACGGGTTCGAGCCCTGGTCTGGGAAGATCCCACATGCCGCGGAGCAACTGGGCCCGTGAGCCACAACTACTGAGCCTGCGCGTCTGGAGCCTGTGCTCCGCAACGAGAGGCCGCGATAGTGAGAGGCCCGTGCACCGCGATGAAGAGTGGGCCCCACTTGCCACAAGTAGAGAAAGCCCTCGCACAGAAACGAAGACCCAACACAGCCATAAAATAAATAAAATAATAAATACTTTAAAAAAAAAAGGAAACTCAGAACCATCTGCTTTAAAGCACCAGTCCCATATCCTTTGTAAATCTCATCTTTAAAAAAAAAAAAAAAAAAAAAGCCAAATGCTCTGTGTCAGTGGTGGAAGTCTTTTAAAAAATTAAGAAAGTGATGGTCCTCAACCAAGAAATTCAAAATTGGGGGTAAACTAAGGAGTGCAATTTTAGCTACGGTGTTGCCTTGGAACAAGGATGTGGACAAATGCCTCCTGCTGTGCTGTATAAACAAAAATGAATGAGGACGGCATTTGTAGAACTCTCCTCAGCAGAGGCTCTAAGGGGTGCAGAATCGTGCAGGTGAGAAATATTCCTGAAAATCAGAGCTCTGATTGCCTCGGGGTCAGGGGCGGCGCAGGGGCGAGGACTGTCCTGGAAACCACGAGAAACCAGATGGAAGTAGGCATGGCTGGAAGTCACAAAAAACACCTCCTTAGCCAAAACGTGTACAGATGATTTAAAAAACTCCAAAATATCCCATGAAAAACCTGTCTGTTGCCCGAGGAAAGTGCCAGAGAAGGAGGGCACCTTGAGAGGCTGGACCGAGGGTGGTGCAGAGGCCGAGGAGTGAGGGCGCTGCTCTGAGCGTCAGCATCAATGCCGGGGCTGCACTGGCAGGGTCTGAGGTCCACTCCGCCCGTGGAGCACCCCCAGGTGCTGAGGGGCTCGGGTCCCCTCATCCCGCCCCAGACAGAGGTGTCCCCTCTCACCTCCGACCTCGAGGGCCCCACCCCGTGTCCCCCAGCTTTCTCTGTGTTTACTCTCACAAAAGGGTACGACGAATTCATTTACACTCGTGTGTGTGAGAAGACAGTCACCTGCACTCTAGCAAAGCTGGCACTGGTCACTGTTACCTACCCAAATCCAGATTTTTGGTGTCAATTTTCCATTTTTATTTATTAGCAACCAATCAGTTTTTGTTAAAAATACATGTCATGGGCAGCATCTGGCGACAGGACACAGGGAGAGGACCAAGTGAAGGGGGAGGGTTGGAGTGATGGGTCTGCAGGCCAAGGAACACCGAGGATGGCCAGCAACCACCAGAAGCTGGGGAGGCCTCCCAGCTGGTGTCAGAGGAAGCCCGGCCCTTCTGGCACCCGGAGTTGGACTTCCAGCCTCCAGAACCGAGAGACAATACACGGTGTGGTACCTCAGTCAGCAGCCCCAGCAGCCAGCACAGATGTGGTATTTCATGGCCTCTGGCTAACACGATGTGGAATGTCCTGTTGGGCCTCACTAAGCCACAAGCAGCATCTTGCACGCCATGTGCTGACCAGCAGGGCTTGATGGCCTCTTTCACACGGCCTCTCATTGGAAGGAAGGTCAGGGCTATGCCAGAAAGCAGTCCAAGTCACAATTGTGCAGAAAGTCACAATTGGGTATAGGTCTCTGGGAGCTAGCAGGGCATCTGGCATCATGAAGTGACTCAGAAGTGAGTTTGAATCCTATTTTCTCAGGTGACACGGTTCCCTCTGAGGACTCCGGCCCAGACTCTACTGGGGATTCACCTACTGGACCAGAATGAAACAGCAGGAAACTCACCCCAATCACCACCTGCCCCACAGCAGATGGTGTTGGGTGGAATTCAGCACGGATACACGTCTACCCCCGCCTCTGGAATCCAATCACATCTTCAGATACAGGGTCTCAGTGGAACTCGGGCCTCTGGACTGATAGCATTTCTACTAGATTCCTCTCCGAGCTGGATCCTCACACCAAGGCAATGGGTGGACCTGTCTGAAGAGGACAGAACAAATCTGGGGAGAGCCTGAGTCATGGGAACCGGAAGAGCGGATCCCATCCTGGACGTGGATCCCAGGCAGGGGGAGGAGAAGTGCTCAGGAGGGCGTGGGGACCAAGTGAGCACGCTGGGCCCGGCCCATTTGGGTTCTGAGCCTGTGGCCTAGGGTGGAGGGCTGCTTTATTTATTTATTTATTTTCACATCTTTATTGGAGTATAATTGCTTTACAATGGTGTGTTAGTTTCTGCTGTACAACAAAGTGAATCAGCTATATGTACACATATATCCCCATATCCCCTCCCTCTTGAGCCTCCCTCCCACCTGGAGGGCTGCTTTTAAGAATAGGACCAGCCTGTGAGCAAGAGCAGTGGCCTCTTGTCTCCCCTGTGGAGCTAAGGCGGATTCGTCTGTGTCCTTCACAGGCAAGGTTGTCAGATAGAATACACGACACCCAGTTACATCTGAATTTCAGATCAACAATGAGTAATTTTTAGTATAAGTATGCAAATATTACACAGGACATCCTTAGACTGCAACAACGAAAAATCTTTAATGTAAGCGTGTCCCAAACATTGCACAGGACATACTAAAAAAAGATTCATTGCTTATCTGGAATTCTGATTTAACCGGTGCCCTGTATTTTTATTTGCCAAATCTGGCAGCCCTATCCCGGGCAACAAAGACAGCAACTCCTTCAGCATCACACTTCTCATCAACACTCAATAAATATCCACATACAGGAGAAAACAATCCACAGGGCTGCAGAGAAACCAGGGATATCTGAACAGGCAGAAACATAGCAAACTAAGCTCCTCTTCCTGCCTCAAACAGCTTGAAGGTCGTGGTGATGACAGCCCTTTAGAAACTCAACCCAAACAGTCCTTTTTTCCAGACCAAATCCTAGTGAGTTGCAGGAGATCTCGATTTCTTTTATGACTCTACCCAAAGGCACCATCTTGAATGTAGCTGGCCATGCCAGGAACGTGGTTTGGGACGGGGCCCAGCTCAGTTTTTCCCAGAGCTATTATAAGGAAGTAGTCATGAAACAAAACGCATCTGTGTGGTTGAAACTGCAGTGCTGACCCAAAATATTTCTGATGTGTGGAACTAGCTGGCAAGCTGAGAACCTGAGAAAACACAAAGAGCTGTCTGGCTGTCTGAGATGCCCAGAGCCTCCAAGGGTGGCTTTTGCTCCATGCTATTAGCTGTTTTCCAACAGGCAGGAAGCCAAGGCAGGCAACTCCGGGGGAGATATGTTGGCAGACACAGTTCGGCCTTGACAGCTTCATCTGGAGGACAAGCAGGGGTGAGAGGGAGGGAGCACTAGGAGATCGGAGGGCAGAGGCCCCAGCCTGCCTCTGGGTGGCGCCCCAGAGCCGGCCGTGCAACCCACTCCCTGCAGACACCCTGTGAAGTGGCATCTGTTTTCTCCACTTCTCAGATGGGGAAAGTGAGGCTCCCTCGGTTACCTGAGGGTTAAAAGTCAAACTCAGTTCTTTGTAATCACACTATTTTTTGCACGTGGTTCAAAATCCAAAAGGTACTTAGGGATACGGAGAAAAGTTTGTCTCCCCAGGCCCTGGCCTCCTAGCTCCCCTCCAAGGAGGTGATTGACATTGTCCATTTATTATATGTCCTTCGAGAGAGATTTTATAAATATATGTTTTTTTCTGCTTTTCTTGTTTTAGACAGTTGCCTGAAACCAAGCTCTTTCAGTCTTTCTAACTAAAAAAAGAAAAAAGGAAAAAAAGAGTATTTCCCCATTACAAAATACGGTCAATTTAAGAAATTAGAGAAAATGAAAAGAATACACTATCACCTCCTGCCCTACTCCTCAGAGGCCACCACTGTTAACCGTTGGGCCTTTCACTCCAGAATTTTCACAGAGGTGTTATTTGTAAACAACTTTACGTGTCCTCTTCCTACTGCACTATAGTTACCTCTTTGGACAGAAAGACAAGGAGAAGAAGAAGAGAAGAAGAAACAGGAGCAAATAATTTGTCCAGAGGGCGTGGGGCTTGTGGGCAGGAGAGGTCAATCGGTCTAGGGAGGAAGTGAACACTTACTCATCCTTCTGAGAACACTTTTTTTTTTTTTTTTTTTGAGCCCCAAGCACCTGCTCTGTGGGAACACAGATCCGATCAAAAATCAGAGACCAGGGGAAAATAATAGATCAACAAGCCATTTCAGTGCTGCGCAGTACGTGTTAAAACAACAGGAAGCTGGGTAGCTGAAGCCAGAGGAGGTGGGAGACAGAGCCAGGTCCCCAGGAGAGGGTCACCGGAGCTGAACCTTGACCCAGAGACCCATGGGGTCAAGCCAGGTGATGAGTGGAGGGGGCATTCCCATGGAGAAAGGGACTGCAGAATTAGAGATCAGTTAGTAAGGCAGCAGGAATGGCAAGAGGCAGGAAGGGACAGGTGGGTCATATGAAAGGAATGTTGGCTTTATCCCAAGGATAACGTGAAGCTCTCGCAAGTCACAAAGCAGGAAATGGGCACAGCTGGATTTGCACTTTGACAATGACCAAGTTGGCTGCTGGGGGAGGAATACATTAGGAGTAGACATGGTGGAGGGGAGTGTGGAGACTGGAAGACTAGTTAGGGCAGTGCTGCGTCAATCCAGGTGAGAGAAGATGGTGGCGTGAACAGAGGCTGTGGTGACCCTACAGATGGAGAGAGAAGGATGAATTCTTAAAGAGGTAACGGATGTAGATATGCTGACTGATTGGGGAAAAGAATGGCTTCCAGACTGAGTCTTGGGCATTTCTCGATTCAAAATTCTTCTCTGGTTTCCCCTCTTCTACAAAAGTTTAAGCTTCTAAGCTTGACCTGAAGACCATCAATGACATCATTTCAACCTTCCTTTGATAATCTCTCTCTGTCTCTGTGTCTCTGTGTCTCTCTTTCTCTCTCAACTTGTACTTGAGCCATAGTGGAATGCTGGTGATTCCCCAAGCACACCCTCCCTTTGCCCAATGTCCTCCTCCACCCATCTGGACTTCCTGAAGCCTTCAAGCCCAGCTCAATGCCACTTCTTCCAAGAAGCCTTCCCAGACCTACCCTCCTCTTTTTCCCTGTACTCATTTGGAACTAACCTCCTCTCGGCTCCAGTAGCACTTTGCTTCTCCATCTGCTGAAACGCCACAACCTACATTTTGATTTTTGTGGAAGTGTCTTATTTTCACTACAAAGTTAAAGGTTCCTTGAAGGCAGAGACTGCAGCTCTCTTGGAAGCTCAAGGAATGTTTGTTGAGTTGAAATGAGCATTCACTGGGGAAACCAAGTTCAGAGCCAAGAAGGTTTGTGAAATAAAGGAGAATCAGGCAGGCCTGGGGTTCAGTGGGGTAAATAGGGTCAAACCTGTGAGAAGACCCTGAGGGCAGGAAGGATCGGCAAAACCATAGTTACTGTTAAGGTCGTGACCTCTGGCCTGGGACAGAGGCTGATGCCCTGAGTTTAGGCTTCCTCCTTCTGTCAAGGAGCAAAGATTCACAGATGCTGGTAGACCCTGAAGAGCAGGACCAGGGACGAGGCCTTGGGAGATGTTTGGAGTCAGACCCCAACCCCATGAACCGAGATGAGAATCCAGACATTTTCATGAATGCTCTGCAGCCATTAGATACCCTCCCATCCCCTCCTGGAATAAGAAACATGCTTCCTTGTCTTACTCTCCTTACCGTCAACTTTTACTACTTGTAGGAGCCTGCAGTGACCACAGGCCAGCCTGGCACTGCCAGAAAGCTCCCATAACTCAGCCTCAAGGCAACTCTTTCTAGTGGAGCATTTCTCTTTCAACATCGGGTTGGAGGCAGTGAGGAAGCGAGCTGCTGACATCCCCAGCCTGAGCAGAGGCCAGCGTTCTGGGCACCGCCTCCTGTGCAGGTTCCCAGAGACCAAGATGTGTCCTTGTCCCCTCCAGATGGCACCTTGTGCCTGGAGAAATGAAGGACCAAACAGGAGAAGAGAGAAGGTCCGCAAGGTCTTCTCTAAAGCACAGGAGAGAAAGCAGTTTCGGGCGCCCCACTGATAAGAGTGAACGCCTTCCAGATAAGGAGTCTGAACGGGCTCCAGGCGCTCACCTGCAGGCCTGGGGAACTGCAGGGCAGTGGGAGAAGCTTGGAAGCTGCCAGGATGGCACTTGGCCACCTCCGTGGCCTCCCGGCCGGAGCCCCGGCTCTGTGTGAGGGGCACTGGGCCGTGAGAAGAAAAGAGGGGAGTGATTAGTAGAAACATTGAGAGGAAGCAGCAAAGGGCAGGAAGGGGTGCTTCAGTGCAGTGGAAGACTGCTCGGCAGTGGAGGGGGATCCAGACATGGAAAGAAGGCCCAGCTCTGTGGTCGCTCGTGGCTGCTCCCTCAGGCAGGTCGGAGGCCAGGCTGAGGGGCGACAGGGACAAAGCCCTCAAGGAGTTCCCCGTCAGCTGTGTGCAAACAGAGAAGCCCACAGACTTACAGAACACAGATGGCTCCCGCACCGCGGAAAAGGGGCATCGGAGGATTTCCAACAAAGAGTTTTCGGCTTTCAGCTTTCAGCTCGGATTGAAGAGATCAGTGGAGATGGCTTTGAAGACGGAGAAGGATGTTGATCTGTAGTGGCTGAGAGGACACTCAGGAGAGTGAGGAGAGTGAGGAGATGAGAAGGAAGGAGATGGTAAGGAGGTGACAGCAACAGTCGGTAAAGAGATGACAGCTGAGAGGCCATGAGAGGAGAGACAGGTGACAGAGACCTTGGGAAGATTCCAGCCTCTTCTGAACTCAAGAGATAGGTGTGGCCTGAGATGGAACTAGAAAAGGTGATAGAAATGGACCTGAGGGTCAGAGGAGGGGGATTCTGGAGTGTCCAGTGCCCTGTAGGAATGTCCTACATTACATGTCCTGTGGTGGCCACTCAGGGGTTAGGAAAGGTACTGCAGACCCCCTGGTCTCCCATCTTCCCCAAGGTTCCAGCGCAGGTGAGGGACCCTCCCTCCAGCCCGCCTGCCCCGGAGGCCCCCCCTGTTCCAGCTCCTCTCGAACTTGGCCACGGGACAGGGCAGACACTGCCATGCACCCCAACTGCCAGCCCCCAACCCTGCCCCTCAGCTCCCCCGGGCCTGTTGATGCCAGCCAGCGGGGAAGGGGGGGGGGTCCTACCCAGTTCCCTAACTTACACTGAGGCCCAGAGAGGCTCAGTCACCTGCTCAAGGCCTCAGAGCCTCAGGAAGTAGAAGCCAGGTTCAGACTCGGGATAGAGGCTGATGCTGGTCCCGGCATGTGTCCCGCGGAGGCAGCCGGGCGAGGGGAAGGCGGGGACCTGACTCACCTTTTCTAAACCTCAGCTCACTCTCCTGTAAAAACCACCTCAGGGGGTTGATTTGAGAATTAAATTATTTTTAAAATAGAGGATGGGGGACTTCCCTGGCAGTCCAGTGGTTAAGATTCCGCACTTCCACTGCAGGGGACATGGGTTCGATCCCTGGTCGGGGCACTGAGATCCTGCATTCCTGCATGGCATGGCCATAAATAAATATTTAAAAAATAAAAGTTTTTTTTAAAAATACAGGGGGCGGTGGGAGGAATTGGGAGATTGGGATTGACATATATACCCTATTGATACTATGTATAAATAGACAACTAATGAGAACCTACTGTAGAGCACAGGGAACTCTACTTAATGCACTGTGATGACCTAAATGGGAAGGCAATCCAAAAAAGAGGGGATATATGTATATATATATAGCTGATTCATTTTGCAGTAGAAGCTAACACAACATTGTAAAGCAACTACACTCCAATAAAAATTAATTGAAAAAAAAAAGAAGCAATCAAGTTTAAATGAGACCATTAGGTGGGTCCCAATCCCATATGACTGTGTTCTTATAAAAAAGGGAAATTTGGACACATAGACAGACACACACAAAGGGAAGATGATGTGAAGACAGTGAATGAAGATGACCATCCACAAGCCAAGGAATGAGGTCTGGAGCAGATTCTCCCTCACAGCCTCAGGCGGAACCAACCCTACTGGCACCTTGATCTCAGACTTCCCACCTCCAGAACAGAAAGACAGTACATTTCTATTGTTTAAGCTGCCCAGTCTCTGTATTTGGTTAAGGCGGCCCCAGCAAACTAATATACTTCCTGATCTGCATAAATAAATAGATAAATAAATAAATGAAATACAGGGGGAAATATGGGAAGCCTATCACAGACGCTGGCACACAGTTTAACTGAGCCGACTCCCCCCTGCCTTCTGCTTCGCATCCCAGCACCTCCTCTGAGAACGAGGTGGAGGAACAAGGGTGGGGAGACTATTCCCCTCTCCATCCACTTCACAGCACTCCAGGTCACAGGTCCTAGGGGCCAGTGCCAAGATCAGAGGGCCATGGAGCTCTGGAGGAGAGCTCATTCACAGGCAAAGAGAGGGGAACCCGGAAAAGAGAAAGGGCCCTGCGAAGCATCACACTGCCAGTCGAGGCAGAGGTGGGACCGTGCAGCCCTCAGACACTGGCCACGGAGCCTCCTCGGTGTGCCCAGGCCCTCCGGACCCCCGCCGCGTGGGGTGGTCCAGGCAGATGTGTACCTTGCCCACAGGGAGCATACACTTCAGCAGGGAGGCAACAGTGACACAGGGCTGCCGAGATAAGGAGACTGGGGGAGGAGGGGGCTCCATCAGGAGGAAGAGTTAAAGATTCAGAAGTGAGGGGGCAGGGGGGCTTCCCTGGTGGCGCAGTGGTTAAGAATCCGCCTGCCAATGCAGGGGACACGGGTTCGAGCCCTGGTCTGGGAAGATCCCACATGCTGTGGAGCACCCAAGCCCGTGCGCCACAACTACTGAGCCTGCGAGCCACGACTACTGAAGCCCATGAGCCACAACTACTGAAGCCCACGCGCCTAGAGCCGGTGCTCTGCAACAAGAGAAGCCACCGCAATGAGAAGCCCGTGCACCGCAACGAAGAGTAGCCCCCACTCGCCGCAACTAGTGAAAGCCCACACGCAGCAACGAAGACCCAATGTAGCCCAAAATTAATTAATTAATTAATTTTTTTTAAAAGTGAGAGGGATCCAGAGCACAGGGCAGATGGGGAAAGAAACGCCCCGTTTACTGCAAGAAGGAGAAGGGGTGGGGGAGGTGGAAGCAGACAGGACTGCAGGTCTGGGGGCGTCTCTGGGGGCACGTTCACGCTTCTGTAGCTCGGGGTCTGCTCCTCCGCATCACTTCGCGGTTACTTGAGCCCCTTCATCCACGTTGTCATCATGGCTTCCAGCGAAAACAATTCTCTTTGCATTTCTTACGCGAATACACCACCACCTACCCATTCTGCTGTTGATGGACACTTGGGTTCTTTTCAGTCTTGGGCTATTTGAAACAATGCTGCTGTGCACATTCGGACACATCTCTGTTAATTCCTAGGAGCATATGTGGGGTGTATAAAGGTAGGAGTAGAATTGCTGGGTCACAGGCTATGTATATGTATTTTCAATTTTAGGAGACAGCCATCAGTTTCCTAAAGTGATTGCTCTAATTTACTGCCACCAGTAATGCATGAATTTTTCAGTAGCTTCACATCCTGGAAGTCAGTTTCTAAAATTTTAGCCATTCTGTAGGTTGGTGGTGGTATATTATTGTGATTTTAATTTTAATTTCCTTGATTACTAAAGCGATTGAGCGTCCTCTCATATGTTTATTAACCCTCTGGATTTCTGTTTTTGTAAAGTTCATTCTCTTGCCAATTTTTCTGCTGGGTTATCTGTCCTTTTCTTATTGATTGGCAGCACATCTTTAAATATTCTAGATAGCAGCTGCTTTGTCAGCTAGACAGGCTGCAAGCATTTTTTCCCAGTCTGTGCTGGCCTTTCTACTCTCCTCCTAGTGTCTTTTCATGAACAGAAGTTCCTAATTTTAATGTAGGCACATGTATTGACCTTTTTTTTAAAAAAAATAGTGTTAATGCAAGGTCAGGAAAATATTCTTCTATGTTATTCATCTTCTAAAAGTTTCATTGTTTTGCCTTTCACATTTAGTGCACAGCCTATCTGGGGTTGACTTTCTGTCTGGATCCAGACAGATGCAGTTCTTTTTCACATATGCAATGTCATTTTTTTAAAATAATATTTTGCTAAAATTTTAAAGTTTGGCTTATCTCCATGAACATAACAGGTATTGTGATTTTACAGTTTCTGTCTAGTAACTGCACCTTAGAGTATCTCTGAGTCTATTCCTAGTGTCTGTTTTTTGTGCTGATTCTCATTTATTTGCCTCAGCGCCTCATGTAGTGGGTTATATTTGATCTTGCGTTGATCACTGCAGTTTTACAATTGTTTATAGAAATAAGCTGTGACCAAGCATAGGTGTTATTTTCCTCCAGAGACGCTTTTCTTAAGTTTCTGCCAAGGTCTTAGGCACACCAACAATCATTATTACCTCAGTATTGTATCAGTTGAGATTTTTCCAGACAATCCAAAGGACTTGAAAGTAGGCTGCAGTTAATATCATGGTTACTTCAGGTTTTCCTTTATTCCTATGGTGCAGCCCTTGAAGACTGCCCACCCCCCGCACCGCCCCGAGCCCATTGCTTGTCCTCCTAGCCCTGGAAGGCTATCCCTGTGCTGCCAGCCACTCACCCACCTCTTCTGGGTCAACAAATGTCCTCTAGGCAAAAGCAGTCCCAATACTGGACTTTGTTCCCTGGATTCCTACCTCATCCCACATCCTGTCCTTGTAACTCTTCACTATCTGTTTAGTTCTTTGATGCTTTTAGGAAGACTATGTTTTTTAAACATATTGTCTGGCTTTTTTGCTGGCTTCAGTAAGGCAATTGGGGTGTTAGGTAGTTCAACTCAGACCTAGTAGAAGCAGGGAGTCATCATTCATTGTTTACTGAAAACAAAGTGTTGATTCTGTGCTGTGGACCATCTGTAGGCTTAGTTCCTACTCTGGAGCATCACTTCCCCCAGGAAGCTGTCTTTGAACACACACTTTCACCTTCCACAATACCCTGTGCATATTTAATTATCAAATTAATACTGTTAGACCGTGAGTTGCTTGAGGGCAAGAACTGCTCCATATTTATTCTTTGTATCCTTAGTGTCAACTATGGTAGTGTCAACCTTGCACATAGGAGGCATTCAAAACAGCTATGTGAGTGAAGGTATGATTAAAAACAGCTTTGTTCTTATTTCTTAAATTTTTGACATTTCCTCTGAAAAGTTGATCTTATCTTTGGGAGCAAGAGTTCAATCTGTTCTTCAAGGACTGAATCTTAAAGGAGACCTAAGAAACATGCCCAGGCTTTTTATGGATGCCTGTCTGTCTTCCTCTTTCTCACAGAACTAATCTCTGCTCCTTGGAGAACTTCCTTTCCAGGTAATCATGTTTCAGCAAGTCAGGAGGGACATGATGAGACATGAATGTAGTGTCAGAAAGAAGTCAGCCTGGAATCACAAAAGAGATTTTTAACAATCCACACACAAACAATTAATTTATTTTAAAACACTGTCATTTTCTCAAAAATATTTTGGTAAGAACAATATGATGTAAATGTGTGTGTGTGTTCATTTAAAATGCACTTAAGAAATCAGTTTCTTTAATCAGAAACTTGCCCTTCAAAAGTGTTCAGCTAATATTTAACCCAAAAGCCACACAGCAGAGTCAGCTACTACAAAGTTTTCACTATAGATAGATAGATAGATAGATAGGTAGACAGATAGATAAGGAGAGTCTTTTTACTGGAAAAATAAATGTCATAAGTAGGTTTTCATTTGAAAAATTAGTGACTTTCTAAACATGATGTATGTCAGAAATGGGCTCTTTCCCATTAAAGAAAACACCAAGCCCAGTTTGTCTTACAGGCAAGTCAACCTATTTGAGGAATAGATTATTCTAATTTTATAAAGACATATCTAGAATAAAGAAAAAAGTTTACTCCTCAATTCATTTCATGAGGCAAGTATAACTTTGATTTTTAAAAAACAGTAGGAATAGTGTCCTATAAAGTCAGAAAGAAGGCAACAATGTCCACTATTACCATGTCCATTCAACATGTCCCAGCCAGCAAAATAAGACAAGAAAAAGAAATTCAAGTCATAAGGACTGAAAGGGAGGAAATAAAATTATAATATTTTATGATGATATGATTGTCTTCATAGGAAACTAAGGGAATTAACAAATAAATTACTAGATATAAAAAGGAGAGAGAGTTTGGCAAGATGATATATATAAACATATAAATGACAGTTTTATTCTACTCACTAGCAACAACCAATTAGAAAATTTCACTTTAAGAAGACACCATTAGGGCTTCCCTGGTGGCGCAGTGGTTGAGAATCTGCTTGCCAATGCAGGGGACACGGGTTCGAGCCCTGGTCTGGGAAGATCCCACATGCCGCGGAGCAACTAGGCCCGTGAGCCACAACTACTGAGCCTGCGTGTCTGGAGCCTGTGCTCCGCGACAAGAGAGGCTGCGACAGTGAGAGGCCCGCGCACCGCGATGAAGAGTGGCCCCCGCTTGCCGCAACTAGAGAAAGCCCACGCACAGAAACGAAGACCCAACACAGCCATAAATAAATAAATAAATAAATTTATATATAAAAAAAAGACACCATTTACTAGTAACAAAAACCTTCATGAACCTAGAAATAAATCTAATAAAAGATATGCAAGCCCTATACACAGTAAGTTGTATACCTTTATTGAAAAACATTAAAGAAGACCCAAATAAAGGGAATGATATTATATGTTGATGGGCAGGAAAGTTTAACCTAAAAGTGTCATAATTCACATAATGATCTATAGCGTTGATGCAACTCCCCTCAAAGTTCACAATAGAGTTTATGTGCTCATTTTTATGAAACATGACAAATGTATGAGAAAGAGCAAAGACTATCCAAGACACTTCTGAAGAAGAAGATGAAAGAGAAAAGACTACCTCTGCTAAACACAAAGACTCAGGATAAAGCTAGAGTAATTAAGGCAACTGTGTTATTGGCAGACAGGCAAAGTGACCAACGGAATGAAATAGCCTGAAACAGAACCATGCAAAAGAGGAACATTAAAATATGACCTAGGGGTCATGGCACGTCCTTGGGGAAAAGAGAAACTGCTCAATGACAAAAAATAGGTTATCTCTATGGAAAAAGAAATGAACATGGATCCTCACTATACAAGTAAATCCTGAATAGATTAAGAACTTGAATGTCAAGAGAAAAAAATTTAACTTTTTTTTTAGAAGAAAACATAGGTGACTTCTTCTAGCCTGCAAGTAAGGATCAATTTTTAAATAAGGCCTTATCTACAAAATACTTGACCACTACTCCTCAAAAGTGTCAGGGCACGAAAAGCAAAGAAAGCCGGAGAAACGGTCCTGGAGCAGGTTAAGAGATGTGACAACCAGATGTACTGTGGTTTCCTGCGTGAGGTCCTGGAACAGAAAAGGCTGTGAATGGAAAAATCAGCAAAATCCAAACAGAGTGTGGAGTTTAGTTAATAGTAATGCACTAGTGTTGGTGTCTTAATTTTAACAATGTCCCATGGTAATGTAGGATAATGTGAGGGAAAATGGAAACTGGTCAGGGGAGACGGGAACTCTGGACTTACCATCCTTGCAACTCTGCCGTAAATCTAAAATTATCCCAAAAGAAAAACTTTATTTTAAAAATAAATAAGACCTTAGAATCCCTAATGATAAAATACCGATAAACTTGACTACCTAAAATTAATAACTTTTTTTCATCAAAAATACCTTCAGTCACTCATTGATAATTGTTAAAAACTGGTGTATTGTTAAAACCCAGGTATCTGGGGATTCATTATATTATACTTTCGACTCTTATGTGTTTGAAATTTTCCATGATAAAAAGTAAAAAATAAAAAAACACAATTTAAAAAACAAACAGAAGACACCCTAAAGAAAGTGAAAAGACAAATTACAAATGGAAGAAGGTATTTGCCGTAAATATCACTGATGAAAGATTACTACCAAATATACATAAAGACCTCCTAGAAATCAATAAGTAAGAAAACACAACCCAATAGAAAATAGGCAAAGGATATGAACAAGCGTTTCAGAGAAAAGGAGCCAGTTCCGACTGAGGAACTGCCATTTCTACTACCCGTCCGGGAAAGCATCCTTACTTTCTGGGACAACAAGATGCTCCACAGTAATTTGGAGAATTGTCTGAGGATGGCCAAGGTGACTGCAGGGCCCCTCTGGCCCACAACTGGGGCCCCGTGATCTCTCGGATCACATTTAAGGAAAATGTATTCAACTGGTTGTTGAAAAGCCACCCAGGCCAAGTTATTTTCTAAAATTCAGTCAGTGTCCATCCTAGATCTGTCAGCTTCTTTGTCTAATCACAAGGAAACCCCAAACCAGCCCCAGTTGGGAGGATCAATCAAAGATGGCCAGCAGCATTAGTCCTGTGTTTGGACAAGCCAGCCTTATTCTTCGTCCTATCAAAGTGTGTCAGGAGGACCTATGGGATTTGGGACAGGTGGTATGGAGGAGGGTTTAAGGGCATGGGCTTTGCTCTGGGTTGGTTACTGTTGAGACACAGGGGTAAGTTACGCCCAGACGTCTTAATCCTGTCTATGGGGAGGGCAGGCTAGAGCAGCTGTCACTTATTAGCCAGAGCGGGTGTCCGGTACTTTGCAGCTTTGGCAATGGTCGTGTCTTCTCTGTGTTGAGACATGATCATAAGGTGGTTTGGTTTTTGTCATGATCCAGCATGGTCACAGAGTGGCCCTGGGGTTCTGTGATATCGCTGGGCTTCAGCAGAACACTGATCCCTTCCTGTGGGTGCCGGCTGCTCAGAGCAGCACCAGGGCCCAACTGGCGGGATCTGCCAGTGCCTGGGTGTCGGGGATGCTTCTCTCCTTCTCAGAGAAATTCTGTAAAACTGCCTCCTGCTCTTCCATAAGCTCACAAAGGACAATGAAATATTGCGAAATGTTTCCACATTGAAATAGACTGAAGAGAAATGATACTGCATGATCTGGGCTTCAATTCCAGATGAGAAAAATATGAAATGTAAATTGGGATTGTTATTAGCTAGTGGTGTTGTATAAATGTCTCCTGCTTCTGACTGCCCTGCGGTTACGCAAGAGAACACACTCAAGTATTTAGGGACAAAAGGGGTACAGGATCAGCAACTTATTCTTAATCAGTTCAGGAAGAAGAATGTTTACATAAATAGAGTAATAGAGTAATTTATTGTTCAAATAAACCAAATTGAGCAAAATGTAAATAATTGGTGCATCTGAGAGGGGGCATAACAGGGTTCTTTGTGCTATGCTTCCAACATTTTTGCATGTTTGAAATTACAAGAAAATGAAAATTCATTCTCCCCCACCCCAAAAGGGCAAACCCTAAACAAAGGATGGTTTTTCTTAATTTTCTTCTTCCAAAATGGCAACAGAAACATAGCCCCACAGCTGGGGCTCCAGAGCCTGTACTTGCCTGGAATGAGGAGGACTCGGGCCCTGGTTTCTCCACGAGGCACAGGGAAGGGAGTGGAGCTGGAAACCGTGGGTCTCTGCATCCTCTGCTGCTCTGACTTGGCGACTTCAGCCAGAAGTGGGTCCATCACCGCGTGGGTCTCAGGCATCACTTAGATCAAGTCTTCTTTTCCAAACGTGAAAAATGAAGCACAGCACCATTAAAGTTTGTTCTCAAACTCGGGCTTCACAGAGTTGTGAGAACAGTGGGATGATGTTTCTGAAAGTGTTTTGACAAAAATGAAGAGTCATGAAAGTGTAAGATATTATCAATAATAGACACAGCTTTTTTCTTAGTTTTTGTTTTGATTTTTGTCCTTCGCTCCAGTGAATCTGGTATAATTATGCACAAGTCATTTTCTTTCATTCTATGCCTATTTTATTTAGAGTTTTTTTTTTAAAATGAATGCTGGGGCTTCCCTGGTGGCGCAGTGGTTGAGAATCTGCCTGCCAATGCAGGGGACACGGGTTCGAGCCCTGGTCTGGGAAGATCCCACATGCCGCGGAGCAACTAGGCCCGTGAGCCACAACTACTGAGCCTGCACGTCTGGAGCCTGTGCTCCGCAACAAGAGAGGCCGCGATAGTGAGAGGCCCGCTCGCCGCAACTAGAGAAAGCCCTCGCACAAAAACGAAGACCCAACACAGCCAAAAATAAATAAATAAAAAAGAAATTAACATGTTTAAAAAAAAAATGAATGCTGATTATTATCAAATGACTCTTCTGCATCTGTTGGTATGATTATAGATAAGGATTTTATTGATATTCTGAATTGTGATTGAATTATATCAATAGATTTCCTGATATTGAATCAACCTTGCATTCCTAATCAGAATTTATCATTTTTTGATATGTTGCTTGAGTCAGTTTGCTAATATTTTACTTAAAATTTTTTGCATCTCTATTTATAAGGGAGATTGATTTATAACTTCATTATTTGATTCATCTATCAGGTTTTGATGTAAATGATGCAGGACTCATAAATGAATGAATGAACTATTTTTATGGCCTGGAATGGTTTAAATAACATTGGAATGAACTGTTCTTTAAAGATTAGATAGGACTCAACTGTGACATTGTGTTAATGGCAGATTCTCAATCAACATTTCACTTTTTTCTACAGTAATTGTTCTATTATTCTTTCATCAATTTTGACAATTGTACAGTTTCTAAGAAATCATCCATTACCTCTAAGTTTTCAAGTTTTGTCAAAGAATTGCAAGTGATATTCTCTTAAAATTATTTTAATATCTATGTAGCTGTGGCTATATCTCCTTTTTCCTTTTTCAACTTGTAATCAGGCTCAGAGGGCTTTTTCTATACTGAGTTATTCAAATAACTCTAGGATTTATTTGTTCTTGTAAAAATATTTTGGTTTTTTATTTCACTGATTTCAGCATTGTTTTAAATTCCTTTTCTTGTACTTTCTTTTAATCTTATTTTTCTTTTTTAAATTTTAAAAATGACTGCTAAGTTATTTTATATTTTTGTTTTTATTCTTTAATTATGAAGGGATTTAAGGCTGTAACTTTTCTTTGGAATATAGCTTTAACTATACCCTGTATATTTTGGCACAGAGTGTTAAAGAAACTTTAATTTTGATTTTTGGTGGGTTTTGTTTTGTTTTTTTGTTCCAAGGGTTATTTTGAAGGATATTTTTCTTTCTTTCTTTCTTTTCAAATTTACATTCAGTAAAATTGACTCTTTTTAATTACAGTTCTATACATTCTGACAAATGCCATCTCACAACCACAACAATAGAGATACTAACAGGTCCATCACACTTCCCCTGCCCCCCACGTTATTCCTCTGTGTTACCACTTTGCAGTCAAACTCTCCACCAAGTCTTAGACACTGGCCATCTCTGATCTGTTCTCCATCCCTGTAGTTTTTCCTTTTCTAGAACATCATATAAATGGAATCCTAGAATTTGAACGTTTTGAGTCTGGCTTCTCTCACTTAACATAATACATTTGAGATTCATGTACACTGCTGCATGTATCAATAGTTCATTTCTTTTTATTGCCAAGCAGTTTCCCATTGTATGCATGTACCAGTTTATCTAGGCAGCAGTTGATGGACATTTGGGTTGTTTTCAGGTCTCAGCAATTATCAATAAAGCTGCTAAAAATATCCCCATAGAGGTTTTTGTGTGAACATAGGTTTTCGTTTTACTTAGGTGAATATCCAGAAGTGGAATTGCTGGGTCATATGGTAGGTTTGTGTTTAACTTTATAAAAACTGTCAAACAGTTTTCCCCAGTGTCTGTACTACTTTGCATTCCCACCAGCAATGTACGAGCATCCCAGTAGCTCCACGTCCTCACCAGCACTTCGTATTATTGGATCATAATGGTGGAGAGTGTTTCTTAACTTTCAAGTTTTAAATATCATTTTGACCATCTTTGTAATGTGTACTTTTATTATCTCTTATCTATCTAATTGAATTGCTATGATCAGATAACATAGCCAGTAAAATTTCTGCTTTTTAAAATTAAGGTTTTCTCTGTCATTGATCTTTTCCATAAATATATATATGTGAAATATACATATATTTAACTTTTACTGAGATATATATAGTTCACATACCATAAAATTCACCATTTAAAGTATATAATTAAGCGGTTTATAATATATTCACAATGTTGTGCAAATATCACCCCTATGAATGGAAGATTTTTATCATTTCAAAAAGAAACTCCATAGCCAGTAGCATTCACTCCACACCCCCCTCTTCCCAGCCCACAGCAACAATTTCTCTACTTTCTGTCTCTATGGATTTGTCTATTCTGGACGTTTCACATAAATAGAATCATACACTATGTGGTCTTACAGGACTGGCTTCTTTCACTTAGCATCATGTATTCAAGGTTCATCCATGTTGTATGTGGCATGTATCAGAATTCCATCCCTTTTTGTGGCTGAATAACATTCCATTGTGTGGATACACTACATTTTATTTTTCCATTCTTCAGATGATGGATATTTGGGTTGTTGCTCCATTTTTTTGGTATTATGAACAATGTGACTATAAATACTTGTATACAACTTTTTGTATGAATATAAGTTTTCAACTCTGCTGAGTATATACCCAAGAGGGAATTGCTGGATCCTATTCTATGTTTACATTTTTGAGGAACTGACACATTTTCCAGGGCAGCTGCACCATTTTATTATCTTCCCACCAGCAAAGGATTCTCATTTCTCCACATCTTTGCTCACACTAGTTCTTACAGCCATCCTAGTGGGTATGAAGTGGTAGCTTGTTGTTGATTTGCATTTCCCTAATGACTAATGATACTGGGCATGTTTTTCATGCACTTATTGACCATTTGTATTTCTTCTTCAGAGAAATGTCTGTTTCTTGGTCATTAGCTGACTCAATTATCAGACTGACTGTCATGGTATCAAAAAGTTTGTATTCTAATAACCCTTATTCTACTTAATATTGACCCCAAAATGCAAGAGGAGTGATGCTGGCAATGAGAATATGCCAAAGAGAAGCTGAAAAGTGCTTCAGTAAGTGAAAAGGCGAAAGTTCTTGACTTAATAAGGAAATAAAATCATATGCTGAGGTTGCTAAGATAATGAATCTTCTATCCATGAAATTGTGAAGAAAAAAATTCATGCTAGTTTTGCTGTTGAAATTCAAACTGCAAAAGTTACAGCCACAATGTGTGATAAGTGCTTAGTTAAGATGGAAAAGGCATTAAATTTGTACAGTAAGGCATTTTGAGAATGAGGGACCACATTTACGTAACTTTTATTATAGTATATTGTTATAATTTTTCTATTTCACTACTGGTTATTGTTATTAGTCTCTTACTGTGTCTAATTTATAAATTAAACTTTATCATAGGTATGTATGTATGTATAGGAGAAAACATAGCATATATAGGGTTTGGCACTGTCCGTGGTTTCAGGCATCCACTGGGAGTCTTGGAATGTATCCCTCACAGATAAAGGGGGACTAGTGTATTTCTTGAATGCAAAGTTCTCTGTATATAAAACTGTGTATCTATTAAACTGTATTCTTTGATTATCTTGTTCAATTTCTCTGTTTTTACATGCCTTTTATCTAATAGGTTGGCCATTCTGAGATTGATACATTAAAATCTCCTATCATAATTGGCACCATGTTGATAATTTTTGAAGCTGGGTGATGAAAACACAGGAGACTTAACACTTTTATAACATAGTGTAATTCTTTCCTCTTCTATGTATGTTTGGAAATTTCCTTTAAAAGAAGTTTATTTCTTAAATCTTCAACTACAATCACACTTTTACGACATTCTCTTTGCCTTCCTAATCATTTTTGCTTTATACATTTAGCTGCTATGTTGTTTGGTGAATACAGATTTATACAGATTATATTTTTTTCATAAAGTCTGCCTTTATTATAAGGCCTCTTTCTATTTTGTTTTGTATTAGTAATCT
Source organism: Balaenoptera borealis (assembly GCF_965194805.1). NCBI lineage: Eukaryota > Metazoa > Chordata > Mammalia > Artiodactyla > Balaenopteridae > Balaenoptera > Balaenoptera borealis. Next base: position 166,696,781 of record NC_138866.1, on the reverse strand, counting down.
TAAACACTACTTTGTCTAAGGTTAATATTGCCACTTCTGGGTTTTTTCCTCCCTGTATTTGCCTGGATCACTTTGCCTATGCCTTCATTTTCATCCTATCTTGATTGGTTTAAGTGTGCTTCTTATAAACAACATATAGATTATGATTTCTGTCTTTTAGGGAATTCAGCCTATGCACACTTAGTGTAACAAAGATTATAGATTTTAAACCTTACATACTACTTTGCTTACTATTTACTTTATACTGTTGTTTCTTCTCTTTTCCTTGAGTTTGCCGATGTGATCACATTCTCCTTCCCGTCTCCCTTTTCCTTCTTGTTAGTTAGGAGATTTACAGGCAAGCTGCTTTCCTACTGGAAAGATGGATGCCGAGGGGCCACTCAGGGTGCCTACACACTGACTCTGACTCCCACTCCAGCTCCAGAGACGAGGCCTTGATGGCTCTGAATTGGGCTCAAGAACCAGCAGATCTGCATGTTTGTGTTCACTCCTGAAATGGAAGTATTAGGGTTGTTTGTATAAATTCTCCCTGAACAGAATTGCAAGTCCTAAAAATATAGGACTGTGAAGCAAAGCAGAATTAAGCTTCTCAGATCCAGGATTCCAGCTACACCAAAACACACTTTTCTGCTTCTGTGTGGTCTCTTCAAGTTTCTGTATCCTTAGCCAAGGAAATGGAGACCTTCCAGGATGTGGGGCTGGGGAGTGGCGATGAGACAAGGAGCAGGTGTGGATTTCTGTCAGTCCTTAGCTGACTTGAGAAATGCAAAGTTCTACCATAATTTTCCATTTTCCTAGTGGATACCATCCTACACCTGGCACATAGGGACAAATATTTCTCTACCACTGTATGTGAAAACAAAACACAGAGCAAACAATGTCTCTCCACTATGGCACTCCGTTACCTCATTAATAAGAAGGAAGCTTGAGAACGTTACAACTACCCTGCGGGTTCCTGGACCCAGATGGAACACACAGGCCACTGCACAATCAGGTAGTTTAGTGCTTTTAGTTCCCGGCTATTATTACAGTTTTGCTTGTAGAATCGTTTCTATTCCAAGATCCTTATCTAGCACTTATGTTACACATTCCTGACCACGCTATCATTTTACATATATCACAACACACACACTGCAAAGCTCATTGCCCATCACTCCAATCTTCAGGTCTTTTTTTCTGCTTTATTTGTTGTTTGATTAGAGTCCTCAAGTATAATATTTTCATCAAATGGAAGTAGATTATGATTTATTCTCTGAATCTTTGCATAATGTTGAATGTTTGTCTTTTACCCTAATAGTTGTACAGTAATTTTGGCTGCTTTTCTCTCAGTAGTTTTAAATGTTATTCCACCATTTCTAGCTTTCAGTGTTCTAGAAGACAAATCCAGTGCCACACTGATTGTTTTCCTTTTAGTCCAGAGTATGAAAGATTTTTCTCTTTTCTCTTGGAATTCAGAAATTTTACTAGGATATTCCTTAAGTGGCTGTTTTATTAATCAAGCCTGGGATCTGGTAAATTTATTCACTTTGAGCACTCAAGTCTTTTTTTAGCACACAGGAGTTTTTTATTATTATTATTATTTTTTTAATTATTGCTTCTCCTCTACCTAGTTCATTTACCTTTCTGGGAATTTTACTATCCACATGTAAGGTCTTCTGGATCTAACTTTCAAGTATGTTATCTGTTCCTTTAATATTTCCATCTGTTTGTAATTTTGTTCTACATTTTTTGGGCTGCGTTGGGTCTTCGTTGCTGCGCGTGGGCTTTCCCTAGTTGCGGCTAGCGGGGGCTACTCTTAGTTGCAGTGCGCAGGCTTCTCACTGCGGTGGCTTCTCTTGTCGCAGAGCACGGGCTCTAGGCGTGCGGGCTTCAGTAGTTTTGGCTCGCGGGCTCTAGAGCGCAGGCTCAGTAGTTGTGGTGCACAAGCTTAGTTGCTCCGAGTCATGTAGGATCTTCCCAGACCAGGGCTCGAAACCCATGTCCCCTGCATTGGCAGGTAGAGGCTTAACCACTGCGCCACCAGGGAAGCCCTGTTCTACATTTTGAGACTCTTCTTTTCACTGAATCTTCTGGGCCACTAGTTCAGATCTCAACCATCCTCTACTTTAATTCATCAATTGAAATTTTAAATGCAAGAGTCATGTTTCTTGTTTCCACAAAGTGTTTTTATGCCGTAATTCTCTTCAATTTTACTTTTTATTACTTTGGTTCAAGTGGTGGAATGTCTCTGCTGATTCTTGCTTTTCCACAGCCCAGATCCCTTCTGGCGGGCTGTTCCTTTCCTTTGCTCACTCATGACTCTATATACTCTTGGGGTCCAGACCCACTCAGGGGACACTTTTGCAATCCCAACAGTAGTGAAAGGTCCACCGTTGGCTGCCCTGTGGCAGGTGCTACGGCAGCCGCAGGCTGACAGGGAAGAGGGCACTCTGCTCTCTGGGCTCCCCCGCTGCAGAATGAACCCTCCGCAGACTCAGGGCTGGCGGACCACCGCCTGGGAGACGGGTTAAGCGAACGGGTCTTCCCCAGCTCCTCTCTCTCTCCAGATGCGGAGCACTGGTCATGGCCAAGGGCTCCCTCCTGCTGGTCCCACTCCCCTTCTGCCCAGGAAAGGAAGCTGGGGCAAAGCAGGAGGCCTGCCAGCTTCGCCCGCCTGCTGGCCTCAGCTCCTGCTGCATCTGAAAGGGAGTTGGTGGCTGAAAGGGGTTAGGAAAGAAAGCCTGCCATGAGCTCGCTGTTGTCATCCAGGGGCAAGCAGCCATGATGACGCCCATGAAAGAACTTATTCTTTGGCTGCAGAAAGAAGAGAGAAACATTTAGAGTACTGGTTCTTATTGGTGCTGGTGGCAGGGACATAGTATTTATCAAACACTTAAAATAATGTCAGGCCCAGTGAATGGCACTCAGAGAAGCTGTCTCATTTCATCCTCACAACAATGCTCCAGTTATTTTTCAGCAAGAGATACTACGTAACCTGGTCAGGGTCATTTCAGGCAGCTAGCAAAATTATTATGTTTTTAGATGTCTGCAGTTCAGCTTGGGCTGGAGACAGAGCAGCCTCCTGACAAGTGAGGGCCCAGAGCTTTAGCTCCTGCAGCCTGCGGTGCACGTGCAGGCATGCACACACACACACATGCGCACACATACACATGCACAACACCCACGTACACACGCACATGCACAATACACATACACACGTACGTGTGCAGGAACACGTGTGTACACATGCAGACATGCACACGTCTATACGCGTGTATGCACTCATACACACATACATACATATACACATGCACACACGTGTGCACACGCACCAGTTGTCACATGACAAAGTGTTGCCATCCATGTTACTTCCTAGCAAACCCACTATCTGCCAGGACTCACACCACCAGAGGGGGAGAGAGATCTCCAGGAAGGCACAGTGGGAAACATTTGTTTTCCAAATCCCACTTCCTCCCCGTGGCGCTGCCTTTCCCAGTCTCCTGGGCTGATCCTCCCACTTCCAGGGCCCTTCCGACTGTCTCCTTCCAACCAGACCTCGAGACCTGTGACCCAACCCCTTTGCACAGAAAGGCCTCTTGCTGGTGTATCTGGTGGAAAAGCAGAGGCGTTCGAAACCTGTGAGCCCGCCCAGAACACCAGTTTGCACAACCAAACCCAAAGGAGCCCCAAATAGAGGAATGTTAGCCACTGAGGTCAGGGTCATGTTTGGAAGGAGGTTTGGCCTGAGATGTTCGCAGACCTCTCAGCGCACAGAAGCACAGCGGCCTGTAGGCAGTTTGCCTTCGCAGAGCACATTTTTGTTGCCCCAGCAACTGCAGCCTAGGGTCGGGGAAGATGCCCTCAGTACTCTTCCTTCCAGAAAAAGAGCAGGTAGCCTTTCTTGTCCCTCCAGAGAGCCTGGAGGATCCCCTTACTTGGTCCATGGGAGCACCTAGAACATGGACTTGAGCTGAGAATCGAGGGGCCTCCCTGGGTATTGCTGCTGAGCATGAAGGAATTTCATTTACACCAAAAACATAACTAGGGACTGGACTCAAAAGCAAACCTTTGTCTTACATAGACTCCTCCTTTGCCCAGAGTCCTTAGAGGCAGGTCGTGAGCCTCAGCTCTGAGCACTTGAACACTTAGTCTGGTCCCCACGGGTGGTGCCTCCCAGCAAAGTGCACGCCATCGTGGAGCTCGGTATGGAAACCAGCATAAGTGAGGGTGCTCAGCTTGCAGGAGGGAAGTTGTGAAGAGTTCCCACGCAGCAGGGGATTACTTGTGTCCTCTGCTGCTCCAGAGAACCAAGCTGGAACCAAGAGGGGGACTTGGGCACGAGGCACAAAGAAGCAAGCTCGATAGGGGAGAAGCCTGTGGAGAGTGGTGAACCAGGGAACGGAAAACCGACACGGCAATGGCTTCCAGGGACCCCAAGCCCAGGGCGAGAGAACGCAGGGGACTCGGCATCCTCCGGGCAGTCCCAGGACCAGGCGCTACGGCCCGGCGGGAGAGGCCCCACAGCCAGGGGTGCGAGACAGCATCTCGAAGGTCCTTCCTCCAAGGACCGTACCAGCTCTTGGGGTGGGAGTGGGGGGCAGCAGGGCCGCATTAGCACCCGGGTTCTGGACGAGGCCCAGTCTTAGGAGCAGCTCGGGGGAGGGGAGCAGACCCACCCTTGGTTAAAGCCCAGCCCGAAGGCCTTGGCCAGTGGAATGAGATGCGAGGGTAGAAAGGAGAAGCAAAAGGAGCCATGGTCTGAGGCTGCTCCGCGGGGCCCATGGCCAGCTGGCCCCGGGAGGGTCTGGCAGCGCGTGCGGCCTGGGGATGGAGTGCAGTGTGTGCAGTTGGGGAGACTTGGGAAGCCGGGGAGACAGGAAAGCAGGGGCTGATGGGAGAGGCCACCTGAGGACATGGTGATGCCGTTCACGCTTACAGGGTGAGAAGTTTACCCACTTGACCCTTAGGGCCTAATCCAACTCCAACCGTGGATCCTACTGAGGCCCCTAAGACACAAGGCCTGGAAGCTGATGTCCCTGGCCCTCACCATGCACACTGTCTGGCCTCCTTGCTGGAATCGAATGTTTCAGAAACGGGCCCCCATGGCAATCTCTTCCTCCACCCGCTCTCTCAAAGTCTCTCCAAACCGGGGCCTCTTGACCTCCTTTGCAGGCGCAGCCTCATTCCAGCCTCCAGAGCAGCCCCTGCGGTAGTAGAAGAGGGATCTGGTCCACACTGCTGGCTCGGGCCTGTCTGGTGTCCACGTCTGCTGCGTGAACGTCCTCTTGTTTCTGAGACTCTTGGGTTAAGGAAGGAAGTTGTAAAGAATTACCTCTCGGCAGGGGGTGACATGGGTTCTCCGCCTGCCCCGTGCTCAGATCCCTGTTACGGAAACCCTGTCCTCGGCTTGCACGGTCCAGGCTTGGTGGCCGGGCCCTGATGTCCACCGACTCCTTTCCTGAGGGCAGCGTTTGCTCACCCTCAGCCTGCAGCCATCTCGGGGTGCGGACTGTAGCTACTGCCTGCTGCGTCTCTGCTGCATCCCGTCCTTGTCTCAGGCAACCCGCCTGCCAGACTCTGAATAGGTTCTGAAAGCAGAGCCAACATATGGGCTGTGAAAGAAGAGGTGAGTAAAGAAACCTCCAAGGTTTTGGCCTGAGAAACTGGAAGGAAGGAGTTGCCATCAACTAAGCCAGGCAAGGTTGTAAGTAGCACACGTGCGGGGCAGCTGGAGGAGGCCTGGGAATTCAGCTGTGGATGTGCTCAGTCAGAGACGCCCACTGGCCATCCAGGTATGGAGACTGAGCTGGCCATTGGAGTGTGGGAGAGAGGTCTGGACTCGATGTTATGATTTTGGATGCTGTTGGCATTTAAGCCATTGCACTGGGTGAGATCACCAGCGTTGACAGAGAAAAGAAAGTCTGAGACACTTGTACATTAAGAGATTGGGGAGAAGAGGAAGAACAGCAAGAAGACTTCTTACTGGAAAACTTCTTGCTTTTCTCAGCAGATAACTAGTAATCTGCTGATCCAGATGCTGGGATCTGACCAGAGCTTTTCTTCTTTGTGAGTTTCCTTATCATGCGTTTCGTACTTTACGTGCAGACAAGGCGCTACATACTCACCATTTGCACAGGTCTTCTTGAATAGTTCTGACCGCAGACTTGGGTTGCTCCGAGCCTTCCCCATGTTCTCCTGGTACGTGCGGGATTGGTGGTGAGCACTTGCAGGAAGATGCAGCAGAAATAGAAGCAAAAGCTCTGTCCAGGGAGCAGAGCAGTTTCTGGTGGATTGAATAAGATTTAAGGACAATCTTCTCTCTCCAAATACGCTAACCAATCATACATGCAAGGTGGGCATTTGACTTTTTTGTTCGTGTATATATTCTTCCTCTGGTAAACGGTGATTCTTTGGGAGCTATTTCTCAATGTCTTTTTAAGGAAAAATCAGAAAAATTTGTATTTAGTTGATTTTTATACCAAAGTGTAATCTCCTAATTAAAGTATAAAATACTTAAAATATAAAACCCCACGAAGAAATTGAAGCACACCCATTTTAAAAACGTATAAAGGGAACTGTATACGTTTTCTAGGACTGCCATAACAAAGTACCATAAACCTGGTGGCTTAAAATAGCAAAATTTATTCTCTCACAGTTCTGGAGGCTAATAGCCCAAAACCAAGGTGTCGGCAGAGTTGGCCTCTCTCTGAAGGCTCCAGAGGACCCTTTCTTGCCTCTTCCCAGTCTCTACTGGTTATTTCTGATGCTTGTGGCTACATCACTCCAATCTCTGCCTCTATCTTCACGTGGCTGTCTCTCCTGTGTGTCTGTGTCCAAATCTCCCTTTTCTCATAAGGACCCCATCATTGTATCAGGGCCCACACTAACCCCGTGTGACCTCACCTTAACTTGATTACAACTGCAAAGACCCTATTTCCCAATAAGGTCACATTCACAGGTTCTGGGCGGACATGCAGTTTCGGGGGAACACTATCCAACCTGGGGCAGTAATTGAGAGCAAACTACAATCAATATGTAACTAAATACAGGGTCTTAGACGAGTCTCATTAAAATGAACATACACACTCACTGCGAAACGGTTAAGGAAGTAAGCCCTTCAGGCAGAAGAGGACTGACCCTAATCCTGTGAGTTCACATCACACCTCACATCTCTCAGAAACCACAGCACAGTGCTCCACTAAGCCCCCTGAGCTCCCTGAGTTGGCCCCATCCTTGCCCCTTTATGAGTCACCCCTGGGGGGACTGATGGTCTGGCAGGGGCAAAGATGCATTAGCTAGCTGCCTGGTCCTTTAGCTCTGCTTCCCAGAGAATCCCAGATTGGTCACTTCTGGGAACTCCAACTGGTGCCAGAGCTTTTGGATTGAGTCAGCTGGGATTCAAATGACTGGGTCAGGGGCTTCTCTGGTGGCACAGTGGTTGAGAATCTGCCTGCCAATGCAGGGGACACGGGTTCGAGCCCTGGTCTGGGAAGATCCCACATGCTGCGGAGCCACTAGGCCCGTGAGCCACAACTACTGAGCCTGCGCATCTGGAGCCTGTGCTCCGCAACAAGAGAGGCTGCGACAGTGAAAGGCCCACGCACCGCGATGAAGAGTGAAGAGTGGCCCCCGCTTGCCGCAACTGGAGAAAGCCCTCGCACAGAAACGAAGACCCAACACAGCCAAAAAAAGAAAAAAAAAAAAAAACCCTTCAATGTTTAAAATAAATAAATAAATAAATAAATAAATAAAAATAAATGACTGGGTCAGCAGTGAGCCTGATTGACTTTTCCAGATCAAGGCTGGCCTCATGAAGGAATGCAAACCAGCTCTCTCTGTTTGGACACGGGCTGATGCCAGCGTGGAAGAGGGCAGAGGCGGCGGGGTCAGGCTGTGGACACCTCTTCCTCAGCCTGAGTGCCTCTGGCCCTGCTTCGTGGAGCAGGGCCGGGGTGGCCCCAACCCAGGCGGAGCAGGTGGTGTACAAGCAGAGACGGCATCCCCCCTCCTTCCCCGCCCCCCTTCCCCGTCCCTTCCTACACCACGCATTTCCAGTTTACCGTTTCTCCAGGTGGCTGGAGAGCCACATCTTCCTTGGCTGCCAACATCGAGAGATGGTTATTTTTAAACGTACTGTCTAAACAAGGTGTCTCAGAAATTTCCTCCATGCACGGCACTGATGTGAATTTAGTCGCCTCAGCAGTGTATGACTAAAATGCTAAAACAGCTTTTTTTTTTCTATTCAGCATTCAGCTTTTCCTTTGTCAGAGTACTTCCGTTGCATCAGCGACCTCCTTGAGCCACATGTTAGGTACAGTTTATGTTCAACCAGCTTACTCCTGCTCAAAGTAGATCTTTGCTTCTCTGTGTCTATCCTTTCTTCCCCAGAAGATAAACTAATGAAACCCACCCACTCTGAGAAGGTCAGGCTCTCAGCATAGGATCAAGTGCTGTGCTGGGGCAGTACCACCCTGTAATGATACCTAAACAGGGCGGTTATAGAAGTCACAGAACATTTCCATCGTTTTCCTGCAACACCAAAGTTCTTCCAAGGAAAATACTGATCTGGCCAGAGAACAAAATTAGCAACCCACTCACCTTACCCCTCTCCCCAGGGCTGTGAACCTCAACACAGGCTGCAATTCTTCAATTATTGTAATTATAAATAGTAAACAATGGAGAAAAAGAAAACAATAAACGAAAACTGAAAAACCCCTGCCTTTCTTATTCAAGTTCTTTTCCACAAGTTGGTTCTCAAAGGTTTCTTCCTTTTGCTGAAAAACAGTACCGTTAAAGTTGTCGGGAGAACGCAAAACACGGGTATATTCCTCCCTCCAGGTAAGTGTCTAACACTAACAAAGATTGTGAACATAAGAAATAATCATATGGCACTTTGACTTACGGCTCAATGTTGCTACTTCTACAAACATGTCCTCGCCTCCAAGCAGGGTGACAAAGACCACCGTCTGAAGTTCTAGGAAGACAAACCCTAGAACGTGTATAAACAACTAGATATTCTCATCCCTGTTCATCCTTGTTTTCATGATTTAAGACGTATGTACTATATTCGTGTGGTAGTAAATGTCTGTTACTCTCTAGCTGCATTTATCCTGGACGTTAATTCAAGGGCTAAAGAGTCAGGGGAGTGAGAATGCATTAAGAAGCCTCTAGGATTGGATTCTGAGGTTCAGGATCATAGCATCTACAAGGTGGAGCACCAGGCCCATATGAACAACCGCCAGCTCCACTGGGTTACCTCACAGGCACGACAGGCACGTCACGTGCGAGGTGTCTGCAACCAAGCTCATCCCGCTCCTTCTCCACCCTGACCCCGTCCAGGTCCCCCATCTCACTGGATGGCATCGCCGTAACAGCCAAGAGTCTGGGGTCATCTCACTCACCCCTCTCCTCGCTCACCCAATTCACTGGGAAGTGGTGTCAGCTTTATCCACTGCCCCCTCTAGAGGGCGCCACTGCTCCTCTCCAGGCCTCCTGCGTTCACACGACTTCTGCCCTCTCCAGAGTCCATTCTGCACACGAAAGCAGCGTAGCCATTTCCCACTGAACTTTGCAAATACTCTGAAATAGTTCACGAACACCAAAAATAGAAATATATACACTGCACACCATAATTAAAGGAATATTCATGCACCCACCACCTAAGAAAACATGACCATCATCTTTTTTCTTTTCACGCAAATGGAGTTCACCCATGTAAACACCAGCCGCTCAGGCACACAGGTATTCTGGATCCGCTCGGGATCCATGCTGTTGCCCCTGCACTCTCCTGCCTTTTTCTGCCTTTCAACTTCTCTTACAAGACCTCCTCCGAGAGCCAGGAGTTCCCTTCGCGAGCACTTACACTTGGAATGGCATGTTCACGTCCGACTGTCACAAGTCTAAACGCTCCACGTGGGCACAGACCATATCTTGGCTGCTGATGGTCGCAGCAATGGTACCCACACAAAAGCCGGCCCCAGGGCATGGCTGGTAGGTGACAAAGGAAGGGGGACTGCCTGAACACTGGATGAAAGCTGGGGAGGAAAACCTTTTATTTCCCAGGGGGCACAGTCACAGCAGGTGAAAATCATTCCTGCCCATCAGTGAAGTCCACCTTTAACGAACTCCAACCAATGGGGCTTACGTCTCACCTAGGATTGCCTGATTTAATTGCTTCAGCCTAAAGTATGCTCCATGAACATACCAATCCTCAACCAGTGAGCCTTTCCGTATTAATTTCCACTCATTTAGCTACGGCGCATTTACAACTGCCCTTAGGACTAGTATTTCAAAAGCTCACATCTTTACTCTGACCTTGCTCAACCAAGAATCTGTCCTAGGGACCAAAAATTAAGAGCTCAATAAATTACCCATTGCTACCATAGAGCTCAAAAACTTCTAATTGAAAACAGGCTTGCATTTAATATATGCACTTGAAATAAATGTTCTATACTTGTGCATGTGAATGTAAAATATTACATTCACAAATACTCTCTGCCATGAATCAGTTTTGAGCCAAGTCACTTAACCATGTATATTTACAGCTTAAATAAGTACCTTAAGAAACTAAAATAGAAAGTGTTTATTAAATCACAAATTAACTAGACACAAACTTTTATTCTGAAAAGTCAGGAAAAACTATTCTTCATGTATAACATGAAGTTACTTCTATCTAATTCACAGGCTACTCTATATAAATAGACTGTATTTATTAGGTCCACAGTCTTGCCTGGGTTTTAAATTCAGGTTCTGCAGTTTCTGGCAATGATTCCTGGAAAACACTCTACATTTAGTTTCCTCACCTGTGAAAAGAGAGGAACGCTGCCTATTTAACAGGATTGTCTGAAGATCGAACAAATAAGATGTGGAAGCACCAGCCATAGTCTGCCTTCAATAAAGATTTAAAAACAATTAACAGGAATGTTATAGCATTGTAGCATACACAGGTTATAAAATCCTATCAAGATCGTAAGTTATAAAGTAAAACACAAACCCCAGAGTGTCTATTCTTCTGTTTATATTAAAGCAATTGTCATAAAGTATTGGAGCAAACCCTAGAATAAACCTGCACCTCCAGCAGCAAAGTATCTGGTTTCGAAGGGAAAGAGCAAAGTGTTGGCAAGAGCTGCACATTGTTTGGTTGTAAAATACATCCCTGGCTCACATGTTAACCACCTCAGTATTCAGGATTTCTTTTTTAGCTTCTGAAAGTTGTAATCATATTCCTTTCGTTTTCTAAGGTACAGCGTTGAGAGCCGTTCCTCTCCTCCCTCGCCTTGCCCTTCTGTCGCTCCGACCCCTCCTGCCCACAGCACTGGACACCATGCACAGAGCTGTGTGCCAAGGTCTGGTGCCATGACGTCCACTGCCTGACGCCACCCGACAGCCTCAGCTCTTCCCCAAGCTCCTGCTCCTCCGCAGAAAGTGCGCTAAACCCATTCTACTCACCGCCCCGTCTCGGGAGGGGACTCGGTTAAGGGCATGACAAGCGTGTCTCCAATATGTTTCCTTTCAGGTGAAATGGGGAAAAGGGTGGGACAACAACTCCTGTCAGTCATTTCCGTCGACCTCAGCACAAGTATTTTGTCCATTTTTCAATATATTTTCTTGACAATTAGATATTAGGATAAGACTTAACATTTATAAATATTTAAGAAAAAAAGGAATCAATGTGGAAAACTTTATCAACAAGTTATCAAAACAAAGATTTGTTTTTTGACAGTGGATGTACAATATTATATGGTTTGCCGTTATTTTCTCTCTGGGGGAAAAAAGGGAAAATGAGAAATACAGTATAGAAGTCATTAAAAGCTCAGTAGATTTTTTAAACACTTAAGAGACATGAGTTAGAAAAAGTGCAATCAAACTAACTGAAAAGCCATTTTTGCAACAATAAGAGAAATATGAATATGGACCATATATTAAATGATATGAAGTTATTGTTTATTTGTTAAGTGTAATAAAGTAACTGTGGTTGTGTTTTTTTTTTAAAGGCCTTTTCTGTTAGAGATATAAACTGAAGTATTGTAAATGAAATGATTCATGTAGGATATGCTTTAAAATATCTCCGCTTAAAAAAATTGTATGTGTGTTGTGGTGGGGGAAGGGTAGATAGATAATAAATATGAAAATAGACCAGAGCATTCTAATGGTGCTGTTGATATATATAATAAACAAAATAATGGACTTTCATGTCTATGCAAGTGGCAGCTGGTATAACGCATCACACAGATTAAAAAACAAAAAAAAAGAAAGGTATTTAGATATGCACTGCTAAGAACACCTGTGACGTCGGAGAGTGACCCTAGTGTGAACGTGGTAGGGCGTGGAAGGGTAACAGGCAGGCAGGAGTATGGGAGGAATACACCGGGGCCACAAGATCACCTACAACCCAGAGGAAGGGAGAAGGGAAAGCAGCAGAGGTGGGGCATTAGTCTACATTAGAAATGACATACTGTGGAAACAAAAGTAAGACAACCTTTGAATGACAGCTCTTTCTGAGCCAGATGTGAGGTCACACACATTCCCCTCACTTTTGGTTCTGAGCTGCAGCAGGACACCACCAGAAACTCTTGATGGAATTAAATCCTCACTATTCAAAACGCTCAAATCCAATGTAGTTCTAATCCATAAAAATAAAACATTCTTTATGCTGAATGCATCTTTATGCATTCAAAAACAACAATCTAGACGTTTTTCATGTAGGAGTATAAGTGAATTACACTGTTCAGATACAAATGCAACTAAAGCTGCATGAGCTGCTTTGAAAACTCACAGACATTTATATGTATTATTTTGTGATACTCCATCCACATAAAAAAGGCATTCTATTTCTTTATTTTTTTATTTGACAAGCAGCAATATCATGTTTGTCATTTTAATGTAGATACAATTATTAGGTTATCTGTCATATTACAATATTTAAGTTTTTTATCTTATGTCCTTTAAGATACATTAAAAAAAAAAAAAAACATCAACTGCAAACGTGAAGGGGAGAAAAAGCATGGTACCCAGCCAAATTTCCACATTTCAGCAATACTTCACTCATTCTTTTTTAATAAAGTTTTAAGAAATGTCATAATGACATGAGCTTGAAATATCTCTAGGCATTTTCTCTGACGCTCATGACGTGGCACTGGTGATGTTGTAAACAGCAGAGAAACAGGGGCTGCCAAATGGCCAAATTATGGAGGCACAGGCCTGCTTTCTCCCACAGGACACACCGGATGGCGATGGCAATGACCTTCTCACATCCACACTGGGGGAGCGCGCGTCACGCTACGTAGCTGTACTCATCTGCTGACGCCTGGCTGCGTTCGATGTACTGTTTGTCTATCAGAACTTCAATACACTTCTTAATCATGCTGATACTAGGGTTAAACCGAGCTCTTGACTGGCTAATCACCTGTGGGAGAGACATGGATGTTAAAGTGCTCTTGTCACCAGGAGGGCACTGGAGCAAATAACTTTTTATGCAAACGAAGGAAAAAGCCCAACCTTTATGTTGTGAAGGGATAAAAACTGTGAAGAACACGGATACAGCAAAATCTAATAATAGTCATATATAACTAAATTAAACCATAAACTAATTCATCTATCTAACTACTCATATACACCCCTCAAGCTTCCACTTAACCTCTACTCAACTTTCAGCTCTTAGCTGAAGTAACACCTGCTCAGGAAAGCTTTCAGCCACATCCCCAAGTCAAGACCTTTATACACATTCTCATGCTACTGTATACCTTTTCTTTGTTGCCTGTGAGTGTAATTTTATATTTACTCCCATATTATTTCAATAACGTGTTTCTTCCCTACTAGACTGAACTCCAAAACAGCAGGAGCCACCTCCTGAGCTGCTCTGCACCCCATGGTGACCAGCACAGGGCTCCACACATGGTAGATGCTCGTGTATTCATGGAATGAGTGAGTGTGTGATGTGGTCCACGTCCTTCAATAACTGGACACAAGACTGAATCGGTGAGGCTTAGACCTCTAAATTCAAACACGAATTTAATACTGAAATTTTAAGTGAGTACTGTTCTCATTAAGTAATGAAGCATTTTTTTATGTTATTTGGGAGTCGTATTATTTCTGTAACATCTTCACAAAGAAACATTCCTAATCCTAATACCCTCTGCCCCAAGAAGTCTTGAGGACTTTTCCCCCTTTTACCTCCTGAATAAGGGCATTATGCCGAAGTACTTTCCGTGCTTTCATGATACGAACTATAGCAGCTTGGAGGTACATTTTTCGATCTTCATCTACAGCACTTCTCGTCTGCTCCATTTCCTGTTTTACAAGGACAAAAAAAGCCAATGAGACATGAAGTCACTGCACTTGTTTTTAACTCATTTTATTTGTGAGCTTAAATAAATCTCCAATCAATACTGAGAATCAAATTATACGATTATGTGCCCAATATAACATAACCATTACCAAAAGAATATTTACAGTGAGTTATGTATAATTTCTTAACTTAAAGTTGGAAGGTTATTTTTTAAAAAATGAACACTATTGTACATTGTACTCAGTGTAAGTAGTCAATAAAGGAGAACTTAAGTGACACAGAGTAATAGTTTTCAAGACTGCTGTCCTATCAATGAGTAAAAACTTATACCACAAAGCTTGTAGACTTTAGTAACTGGCTCCAAGTGCACACTGGAGCAGGCTTCAAGGGCAAGAGCTGTGAAGGGCTCCATTTGACTCCAGCAGAGAAGCCAGCAAGGATGGGCCAGAAGGGCCTCTCTGCATGGAGCTCAAGGAAAGACAGTGGAGGAGAGGCACAAGCAGGCAATGCCACATCAGTAGGGATCTCATAACAGCTTTTAAAAGAGAAAATACAATCCATATTACAAATTATTATCATTAGCCTACAGGAAAATGAGATCTTGAACATTTTAGGGTTCAAATTTAACAGCAATTGATTAACATTTGTCTCCCATGGGGGAGTAAGTCCCTGGAGCGGCCTGGCATCTCTGATACCTTCACATCCTGCCCCGAGCCCAAGGTCAGGGTGGCACATAGGAGGCAATCAGGAAACTTCAGTGATATGGATAGGCTTCCCCAGAACAACAACTGCTGCTGAGGTGAAACAAGCAACAGCAGATGTTCACTGTGCAAACTGGCTCACCGGGGTCGGACCCCACTCCAGACCAACAAGCTCACAATTTGAATTTTAACACCATCCCCACGTGGTTCATTTGCACAGGAAAGTTTGAGAAGCATTTTCCACAACTTTTCTTTGAAAAATGTGTTGTAAAACCTTCCATTATTTTACAAATGAAAAATATGAGATTATATTACTATTCAAGGTAGAAATTTTTGGAAAGAATACAAAACAAATCCATATATTTTAATACAGTTTAAGAGCAAATATGACTATGTTCATTGTGGCATTATTTACAATGGCAAAGATATGGAAGCAACCTAAGGCCCATCAATAGATGAATGGATAAAGAAGACGTGATATACATACACAATGGTATATTATTCAGCCATAAAAAAAGAATGAAATCTTGCCATTTGCGACAACATAGATGGGCCTGGAGGGTATTATGCTAAGTGAAATAAGTCACACAAAGACATATACTGTATGATTTCACATATATGTGAAATCTAAAAAACAAAACAAATGAACGAACACAGCAAAACAGAAACAGAATTACAGATACAGAGAATAAACAGGTGGTTGCCAGAAGGAAGAGAGATGAGGGGAAGAGAAAAATAGGTGAGGGAGATTAAGAGGTATAATCTTCCAGTGGCAAAATAAATGAGTCATGGGTATGAAATGTACAGTGTGGGGTAATTTATGTAATATCTTTGCATGGTGACACATTGTAACTAGACCGGTCATGGCGATCATTTTGAAATGTACAGAAATATTGAATCACTATGTTGTGTAACAGGAACTAACACAGTGTCAATTATACTTCAAAAACAAACAAACTCACAGAAAAAGAGATCAGATTTGTGGTTACCAGAGGCAGGGGGTGGGGGTGGGGAGAGGGGAAATTGGATGAAGGGGGTCAGAAGGTACAAACTCCCAATTATAAGATAAATGATGATTAAAGATAGAATGTAAACATGATAAATACAATTAACGCTGCTCTGTGTTACCTATGAAAGCTGTTAAGAGAGGAAATCCTACAAGTTCTCATCACAAGGAAAAGTTTTTTTTCCTATTTATTTACTTTTGCATCTCTATGAGATGATGGTCGCTCACTAAACTTACTGTGATCATCATTTCATGATGTAGGTAAGTCAAATCATTATGCTGTACTGCTTAAACTTATACTGTGCTGTGTGGCAATTATTAAAACTGGGAGAAAAAAACAAAAACAAAAGAGCAAATATGACTAAACTATGACAGCTTTTTCCTAAGATACTCATTATACTACTGTTTTTAAAATCTAAAATACTGTTCATAAGGTTAGTCAATGCAAAAAATAAACCAGAGAAGATGTATCATAATTTTGATATGAAAAGTTTTGCACTGGTCTCAATGTTACCACTTGTAAAGTCCAATGCTTAAATATTTCCAAAAGAAATGACATTAGAAAGCACTTACCTGTGGTGTGTCTTTCTGCATTGATGTAGTAATTTTAAATTTTGTTCTTTTACTGCTAAAGTTCATATTTAATGAAAATGAAGATTCTGCATCAATGTCTTCCTACAATTAAAAATAATTCATTTACATTTATAAAAATAAAATCACTAAATAACAATTGCTGCAAATAATACGCCATGAAATTAAATAATGACCAAGGAAAAAAGACTCAACTCTCATAATCTTTTACATTATAAATATTATTTAAGAGAAAAATAATTGTCTTCTGTCAAATAATGAAGGAAAAAACAATTCTTTCCTAATTTTATGCTTGATAGAATTTTACTCAGCTTAGATTTAGAATAAAGCTATTTTCTGGCCCAACTGTTTAATACATTACCACCAGATAAATCTGACAAGAGTCAAGCTCATTGGCTTAAACAGAATTTTAACATTTTAATTTTTATGAAATAGCGAGGCTCATAATTTTTCCATCAAATTTTGAAAAACCAAACAACCAAATTTTTTTTTTTTTTGAATGCTGCAGTAACAAAATACCAATTAAAAATAACCTGACTAGAGAAGCCAGCTGGTTCCAATGGCACACAAGCATCACTTCCTCAGGACCCCGGTGTGAGTCTGACATCACCCCTCAACGCCCGTTTTATTCACTCTGCCAGAAGCGAGTGGACTTTTCTCAAGTGGAAGTTGTTAAGCCAATTTTTAGCTCTTAAACTCTATTGGGCTTAAGAAACCCACTCATGTCATACGGTGGAATCTGTCCGCCAGCAGGACCACGAAGCACTTGGCAGATGGCACTTTCTCAATAATAACCAAAGAAACTCTATTAAAGAATGCCAGCTTCATAATTAAAATTTAATGTGCAAACAACCTATCAATATTTATTTTGTACATTTCTGGGCAGTAAAAATAACATGCTTTAGAAAAATACTTAACTTTTTAGGCACTTAAGGTTAAAAATTTAAACTTAAAATTTTAAACTTAAAACCTTTTACTTATAATTAATTGCCTTAATTAAAACCTTAATATTAAGAACTTAATATTTTAAGTTTCTGAAGTCAGAAAAATTAATCATTTCTCAAAATTAAGAAAAGCTTGATTTGAATTTTAGCATATATGCCATTTAGAGCTGTTCAATTATAGGCTACAAAAGTCATCATTAGCAAAATGAACTCATGAGAGAAATAAGTCGTAGGCCATGAACCAAAATTAAAACAAGCATCATTTACCAGACTTTTTTCTTATGGGCACAATAATCTGAAGCAGGAGATTTAACCCATATCTGTTGCTTTTTTAACCATTTAAATATCCAAGACATACTTTAAAAACAAAAACATGTTACTAGAAAAAAAAAGTTAAAAAGAAAAAAAGGAATATACTATCAGCTTGCTAATTCTCATGACAGATATTAAAAACATATGGGGAAAAAAAAAAACAACATATGGGGGTTGGACTTCCCTGGTGGTGCAGTGGTTAAGAATCCGCCTGCCAATGTAGGGGACACGCGTTCGAGCCCTGGTCCGGGAAGATCCCACATGCCGCAGAGCAACTAAGCCCGTGCGCCACAACTACTGAGCCTGTGCCCTAGAGCCCGTGAGCCACAACTACTGAGCCCGCGTGCCACGACTACTGAGCCTGCGTGCCACGACTATTGAAGCCCACACACCTAGAGTCCATGCTCCGCAACAAAAGAAGCCACCGCAATGAGAAGCCCCCCGCACCTCAATGAAGAGTAGCTCCTGCTCACCACAACTACAGAAAGCCCACACGCAGCAATGAAGACCCAATGCAGCCAAAAATAAACACATTAATTAAAAATATATATATACACATATATATACATATATATGTATATATATATGTGTATATATATATATATATATATATATATGTGTATATATATAGGGGTTAGTTGAGTCCTGAAATTCAGGGACATGAGAGTGACAGCACCTGAAATGGAGTTACACATACTAAATATGTGTATAAATAGACATCAACAGGCTGTCATTTCCTATCACAGAACCATGTAATTAAATATTAACTAAACATATGGGGGAAGAAACCCCAGCAAGATTTAGGACAGACTACAGTTTTAAAACCTCAATTAACCAGAATCCTTCTGCTGTCAACTCTTTAATAATTTTTCAGTAAACTGTCACAGTATAGGACAAATAAAATCAATCTATAAAGGGCACACGAGTACCAACTTAGACAGCCTTCTCTGTGACACCTCAAGTTCTTGGCCGTAAGGAGCCTGAAGTAACGTAGCTGATTCGAGTGCTTCTCAAAGAACAAAGGGCATTAACAATTATAACCTTACTTTTAAAACTGCAAACATCCCATGAAAAAGCTTTAATATTTATAATGCTTAAATTCCTTGAACTATTACCCCATACCTTTTCTGAATCATGGTTAATCATTTTCACATCGAGTAATGATTTGATTGTTTTTGTCAGTTCCTTTTCGTTCATCTGAGTGCTGTCTTGAAGTTCTTTATAGCTGACGGTTTCACTGTTGTTAAAGGCAAGAAGAACCGCCATTTGGTATGTTGTGACCATAGCTACGTATGGTTTGCCCAAATAGTTCATTTTAACTTCACCTACAATTAAAACAAAATTGTGACAATAAACTCATCATTCAAAGAAGCATTCCAAAATTACCTCAGTAATAACTGTTTATTTCAGATATTTTCTACTGAAAGAGTGAACCAAGAACTCTTGGTTAAACTGTTGCAAAGCTATTCCTGCTAGCAATGTAATCATCTGTTTGCGGGGGGGGGGAGGGGGGGAGGGGATGGAGGGGACAGCTCTTAGTTTTGAGTATGTAGTATAAATCATGGTTAAGCTACCATAACATTACCAGTAAGCTCAAACAATGTCTTTAAATAGTAATAGGAAGGCTAAGACTTGGGCAGAAAAAAAGTAAGAGGAGGTGGAGGTAGGAGGAGAAACAGACAGACAAAGGGAGAGCATGAAAGCCTGCTACCAGCAACGGCCTCCTATGTGTGTATCTGGTCTACCCCAGGGAAGGTTCAAGCATACAGGAGGACACCTGTACTAAAGTGTCTAAACCATAATTTCTGCCGAAATATAACAATGCTATTTTGTTTCATAAATAATGTTTTTCTCCCCAGTAATTTTGTAGGAACAAACACAAATGGGAGGAGAGACAAACAGGCAGATGCATTATTTTGTTGAAATAGTTGATGGAATAACAATGTTCTGGACCCTACACTACCCTGAGAGCTAGAAAGATACATCAGGCTTAGGCCAACTACAGTTCTACCCATCCCAGGGGGCGGCACACTGAAGAGCTTGTTAACAAACAGTGTGTCAAACAGTTATGCACTTTTAACACGTAAAAACAGTTAATGCAAGTCAAAAAACTGCTTCCTAAAGAATAAAGTTGTGGTTTAGTGATTGTATTTCTCTTTCTCTCTCTTACACAAGCACACACACACATCCTGCATTATTTGACTGTTAATGAATTATAAACTATATCAGCATGAGATTTGGTTTTAGGGCTCTATATTTTAACTCAAGGAAGCTGTATTTTACATGAACTTACCCCAGAGGCTGCATTCTCCCTGTTAGTGGTAATTAGCAACTCTGATCAAGATTGTGTGCTTCTTTTATTATTTAATAATATATATTTAATTCATTATGTAGTTAAAGACTTTAAAGGATATAAGTCAATTCTCCAGCTTACTATGACCACACAGATGCTTATTCTAACTTGCACAATGCCTCGACTTATTTTTTTAAAAACTGATATTCAGAAATATTTTTCAAACTTGTTTGGATAGGAACACCTAAAGAAAAAATTCCTAATCTCTGAATTTTCATGAAAGGAAGTTTAGTTAATTGGAATATCCAATTCATGTAGAGTTTAAGTAGACTACAGTCATTAGGACTGTCCTACTAACAATTAGTATAAAGAGCACTTTAAGAGCCTCATCTCAACATTAAAGTTTAGGAAACGTGGTGAGAGGCAAAAAAAAAAAAAAAAAAATCATGTAAACTGCATTACACCATTTGTGTAACGACTGCTTAATCATATCCCAGAAACAAGTATAAAATAATGCCTCAAGCACCTAGATGATTAAGCTAGGACCATCACCTAGCTGTCACAGATGTTGCAATGTACTACCACGGGTTTGGAAACAGAATGAGTCTTTTGCCACAAGAACCCAAAGAGCATTAGGAGACAATGCAAGTAAGGGGTCTAAGTATCATTTACTGATATCAAATCCACTCTGCAACCCTTAAAAACAGGAAAACTTGTTAGTTTTGTTTTATGACTTTTTCTTGCTATTTTTCAATAAATTATTGGTGTCAGGGTACATGGACCTCTTTCCACTTTTTTTCAGCACCATTCTCTTATTACTCAGCTCATGGCTGGAAAGACTGGGGAAAGGGTGGAGGAACATGTGGGGCAAGGAAGGAAATCCCAAATCTGGATGATTCACTTAATTACTGCTGTGTAAACAGAAAAGGAAAATGACAAAGAGGTCATTTAACCTTCAGAATAGGTTGACAGACTTTAAGAAACTCCAAACTAGAATAAAACATTCTAATACATACATTGAAAAATCAGACCACCATAATTGAAGTGGTAATTAACAATTACCAGAAATAAAGAGTAGGCAGAACTCTCACACTACTTTCATCCAAGTTACTCCTCTACTACCTATCAGCAACCGAGTCTCTAAGGGAAAGTTGTTCTTACAGAAGAATGCCAGCTACTAAATGCTGAGTGCATGACAGAGTATCACTGATCTGCAACCAGGAAGAAGATAACTGATTCAAGCAGTGATCACCAGTGGATGCTACAACCATCAGATACAGTTGTTCCTGGAAGACGGTATTCATTTGGGCCCTAAGTGTCACCCCTCAGATCACCTGCTAATTGAAAAGGGGAAACAGTCTCCTCACAACGGAAATATCACCTCAACCAAGTGGCCACTTTACTGTCTCTCACAGTGGGACAGTCTGACACCACGTGCCTTCTGATGTAACGCAACACGAGCACACAGGACCACCGAAGAAGCATTCTCACCAATAATATCTTAATCTGAATATATAACTAGTTGCCAAACACCAAAATAGTAAATCCCTCATTAAAACTACTTTAGGAGACAGACTAATTATTGCTGAGGTAATGCAAAGGAGTTTAAACTCCCCAAGATAGATATTTAGGGGAAGTAAAAGTAAACTTAGTCCACATACATTAAAACACTGGTCCAGCAATGTTTTTTTCCTTAAAATCAATTATATTTACTAAATGAGAATATAAAAAATTCACAATAGATGTAAAATTAAAGGCCAACTACTAAGTGACCACTTACTAAGAATATCAATGAACATCTCTTTATTTCACAAACTACTGAAAAAATTAAAATGCCCAATTTGTTCAATAAAGATAAACTTGTAAAGATATGTATTACTATGTACTAATTATTATGTACTAATATGTATTACTAACAAAATGAGACATCATATTCCAAATATAAAGTAGTCAAATAAATGGTACTTACGAGAAACTACTTAGATGAAATTTCTCTTAGGTGAGTGAATTTCCTAAATAAAGGTATGGCAACTAATCAGATTTTCTTGTACCATTTCTAAGAGACATTAACATACATGGCCATCCTTTCCCTCTTATACAAAGAGAAAGTTGATTCAATGTACTTTTCAAAGCATAGCTTTAGCAAAAGTAGAGAAATTCTGAGTGTTTGCTTTGGCTAACATCTTCAGGCAGCTTAGAGAAACTGAATACAGGCTCCAATCACTCAAAGTATTAATCCTACTTTCCAATTAGTAGACCCCACTGTTCCAGGAAGAAGCTAAGGAAATGATTAGATTTTGATTAAACTTTTCTAAGACTGGAAAGTACTGGAAGTTAATTGGGACATTCTGGAAAAAGCGTTTACTACTGCCGTTCACTACAGTACTACAAATAAAAATCATATGTTTAGGTCTCCTTGTGATGCTATAATAGTTAATGAAATTTTTGAGGATATCTGCCATATCTAGAGAGAAGAGGTTTTTAAGATATCTGTTTCATCAAGTCTGGGTTTCTAAATAAAATTCCTAATATCTATAAAAAGTGGTCTGTTACAGAAATGTAGGAAACCATTGTAAAATTCAGAAACTCTTTATAAGTAGCATAATTATAAAACACTATTAAAAATGCTGCACTTACTTTAACCATATAAAAACATGCTCAACTTTACTCATAATAAAAGGAATGCAAATTAAAAAAAAAAAAGTGCTTCACTTGAACTTCATTATTAGTTGCTTTAATGGTAACCAGAAAGGTAGATGAAGAAGAAAATGTTAAAAACTAAAATTAGGAAAAAAACAACAACTATAATTAGGGCCTATGAAATCGCTTTCCAAATTTTTAACATAATTATATCAGGTAAATTTCATTAAACTAGATATAATTGAATGCATTTTACCTGTACAAAGATAATGTAACCATGTAAGTTTCCTTCCACTGAAATGCTGGCTGTAAAATAATTCAAACTGTAAAAAAGAAAAAGGGAATCAAATTATTTTCAGCTACTACAACCTAACTTACTTGGCTATCACTACACTAAAAAAGTAAAAAAATTCACGTTAGAGAAGACATTAGAGCCCATCTGGTATATTTACTCGTTTTACAGATGAGAAAACACATCTATGCAAGTTCCTGACAAAGATCATATAAGTATCAGGCCAGCTCTTTTCACTTAAAACCCTGTCTGTGGTTCTTTCCACCAAACCACAGCCCTGCAAATTTAACTTTTCGTATAAATTCAGAAATTATCATTTTGAATGATATCAATTTGGACTTTATAAATAAAATCCCTGACCAAAACCACTACCATATACATTTCAACATGAAAATATAAATCAAACCTTCATTTCTAGTCTCCTATTTGCCAACATATACCCTTGCTGAACGGACGGGTTGAATAATATCAGTGGTCACTCCAAAAGTGACATTCCACGATTTAACTTCCACATGCAGTCAAACACTAATACAAGCAAAGCTTCAGAGGCCTGTCTTTGTATCTTTTGTTGACATTATTGTGAAAAATTAAATTTAACATTCTATTAACGTAGCTTTAAAATTTTTTAAATTCCTCCCTCAGATTGAATGTAGGACATCAGTCCAAAAAATAGAGAGTTCATATCTTCTAAAGAGCTAGTACATAATCTACAGCGAGAAAATGATACTGGAATGTAAAAAAGGTAAAAACTCAACTTCCATATAAAACTGAAAAATAAATATATTCATCACATCACAATTCAGAATTGTAGACATACTTTTAGCATGACGAGCCATATGTAACATACCTAAAGCTTTTATCTGTACTTCAAACTTTACTTTCTGTACTTTCAAAATGAAGTTTAAATAAAGCAGTCAGCAACATTTGACCTGTAAGCTGCACTATGCCCACTCCTTACAACAAAAGTTCACAGCTGCCAGCCAGGAGAATTAGTGAATTCTTTTAGCAATTTATTCCAAGATAGTCCTGGGAAGCTGAAACTTGAGCATTTTTTCCCTCCAATGGTGCAGCATTCTCCTCTATGAGCAAATTCACCAGCCCCTTGGCAGGATAAGTAGGAAATGACTGGCACCTGGAATACTTATGATTTTCTGCCTGGTCCTAATCTAGACAAAGAAAAAATCAAAGTATGTCATAAAAGGATCCCAGAGGTATGCTCTGACTAATAATCTCCCTGGGTGTCAATAAAATTCAATTACTACTATACAATTTGTAATTATGAAACATTTATAAGGAATCTATGGACAAAAGCAAAATAAAACATTTTTGAAACTGAGAAAACCAAACTTTAAAATGCTCTTTATAAAATATGTAAGTGCAAAACTAGCTTTAGGATGTATATTCCAAGCTCTGAAAGCACATGCTTTACCTCTTTATAGCCCTAGCAACTAGTACTGTCATTAAAGTTTTATTGATGATGATATCAATATGCCAAAGAAAGCATTCCTTTATCTTTAAATTTAAAATCTGATTATAAAGATTCTCATATCCATAGCTAGTCAAGAGCAAAAAGATTCAGTTCCAAATGAGACTAGTATCAATTCATCTGGTATTAAAAGACAAAAGTTATAACATCTTGCTTAATGATATCATTAAATAACTGTGTTATCCAAGTTTATTAGTAATAAATATACCTTGACTAAACTTCTCATTTTAAAGTCAGGCTTAATAGTTATAATAGTCAGGCTAACAGAGAGCATCTTTCAAATACCATTTGAGGGCATTAATTGAAACTCAAGGGGCCTTAAAAATGAACGTTTCATATTTGATGAGCTTATTCACTTCAAACAGAGAGCTGCACTAATATACACTACCTTATATTTCTTTAGTTATTATTCAGGTTTGTGGACCAGGTACAAAAGTAGATTTAAGATATACTGGTCTAATGTGCAAAATAAATTACTTTTTTTAAGATTTTCTGATGTGGACCATTTTTAAAGTCTTTATTGAACTTGTTACACTATTGCTTCTGTTTTATGTTCTGGTTTTTCTGCCCCAAGGCATGTGGGATCCTAGCTCCCCACCCAGGGATCGACCCGCGTCCCCAGCTGCCCTGACTGGAAGGCAAAGTCTCAACCACTGGACCGCCAGGGAAGTCCCCAAAATAAATTGCTTTTAATTAAAGCTTAATTTCCATAGTTTTAAGATACATGTAAAATGGATGTGATTTCTGATAAACAGCTATATTTAAGGGAAAGATGGGAAATATATAGATGATCATTAAAGCAAGAGGAATTAATTTACATGTGAAAAAATGTACACTATTAAATACACAGATGGATTTTCATTCTTATGTGACTGAAAACTTGGATTTACTAGGAGAAATGTAAGGACAAACTCCCTCTACTGGTAATTAGAGAAAGTCCAAACTGAGAGAATGATATGCTTGGAATCATAATTTATAGTCAGAAAGGAACCCACTTCCTGTTTGTAAATGAGGACACTGGAACCTGGGGGAAGGTCATATGTTAATAAATGAAGTTTAAGGGGTTGATTCCAGTATTCCAATAATTACTGGAAAATAATTATTTCAAGGAGAAAGAGAAGAATAACAAACTTAAAGGAGATTTTAGTTCTGCCAGCCCCCACCCTGTCCCTTAATTTCGATTGGAAAAGCAGGCTCTTAAGAAGAAATAAGGTTTAAGACTGTCAAAGGTGAGGGGTCAGTTTTCTTTCTCTTGCCTGGTCACAAATACATCAAAGTGCCTTACACCTGGTTACCCCATCCCCTGCCCTGGGATCATATTCTGCCCATCCAAACAAATGCTCTTCTTCATGAAGTTTCTAAGATGGTTTGCACTATCATGCCTTTTCAAGGACGCAGAAAGTCCTAAATCAGACTCCTATTCGGAAAGTCCACCTTATGTATGGTATCTTGAAATCTACCTGGCTACTCTGCTATTACCACTACTATCACTATTAACTATTACTTCTACTTTCAGCATTTATTGAGTACTTCTTATATACCAGACTAAGCGCTTTACATATTTCATCTTCATATTAACACTCTGAGTAGCAGTATTATCAGTTAACAAAAAATTCGGAAGTTATTTGCCCAAAGTCACAGAGCACAGTAAACGGAAGAACAGACATTTAAAATCAGGAGTTATGATTCCGGAGCTTACACTGTGTTACTTGATTTATAATCCTTATTTTGAAAGAAGCAAAAATAACATACATACATAATGTAATGATTCAAACTACACACTGTGAACATCTCTAGTAAATAGTGTAATGAAATACCATTTTCATTTTAAACTTCATAAACATATGCATAACTCACTGGTTCACAACCTCAAGTTACTGCCCAAGTAAAAGACTATTAAAAGATAAGCCTCCTTTGGTGAGATAATCAAGAAGGGTCAGTTTCAAGAGAAACGAAAACATGTTCATCCACTCAAAAACTTGTACATGATGTTCATAGCAGCATTACTTACACACCCAAAAGTCAAAACAGCCCAAACGTCCAACAGCTGATGAGTGGATAAATAAAATGTGGTGTCTCCATACAATGGAATATTATTTGGCAATAAAAAGGAATGAACTACTGGCACAGACTCAAACATGGATGGACCTTGACATTCTTCTGCAAAGTGAATGAAGGCAGTCACAAAAGACCACGTGTGACATAGCTCTACATGAGATGTCCAGAACAGGCAAATCTACAGAGAAAGAAAGCAGACTGCCTAGGGCTAGGGAGAGGGGAGGGAATTGGGGAAGGTGAGGAGTGACTACTGATGCGTAGGGGGTTTCTTTTAGGGTAATTTAAATGTTCTAAAATGGTGCTGGTGGTTGCAAAGCTCTGTGAATATACTGAAAACCACTCAAAGTGTACACTTTGAGTGAACTGTATAGTGCTGTGACCTGAATGTTTGTGTCTCCCCGAATTCATGTTGAAATCCTGACGCCCAATGTGATGGTTTTAGAAGGTGGGGCCTTTGGGAGGTGCTTAGATCATGAAGATGGAGCCCTCATCTATGGCATTAGTGCTCTTATAAAAGAGACCCCACAGAGCTCCCTAGCCCCTTCCACCATGTGAGGACACAGCAAGAAGTCTGTCACCTTAGGCCCTCATCCCACCGTGCTGGCACCCTGGCCTCAGACTTCCAGCCTCCAGAACCATAAGAAATCAATCTCTGTCATTCATAAGCCATCCAGGCTGTGGTGTTTGGTTACGGCAGCCTGATACAATGACTACAGGACTACATGACTAAGCCGTATGGTACAAGTTACATCTCAACAGCTGTTAAAGATGTAGTCTCCATAGTCTCTTTAAAAGCTTTGGTAAGAAGTCTATGGTTTCTATTCAGTCACACTTTAAAGCCATTTTTACTTGAATTTTCCAGCTTCAATCTATTTTTTCTAAAATATTTCACATTCTACATATATTTACCTAAATTACAGCCCAGAATAAAAATAACTATTATAAGGGATAAATGAATTATAAAGATGGCTCAATATTCAAATGAAAAATTAGAAAATGATTGTTTTAAGTACTGGATTCTAAACTTTCTTATAATATCAAAATTTTTGTAATTTAGAACTACTTAAGACAGATAACAGGTTTACTAAGAATAAGAGACATGCTCTGACAAAGAACTGACACCCTTAGCATTTTAGTTTTAATATTAGAAACTACAATAATTTACAGTCTTCCTACAAGGCAGAATAACCATAATTTGTGAATATATTTTTATATCACGTGAGCCCTCAAGACTTTGGAGAAATATTTAAAGCGATATAACGTGAAGATAATTATTAAAATTCCTTAGGTCTTCCAATATATTTTCTGCCAACTTGCCATCTGTACACTTTTTTCCAATTCCTGGGGAATCGCAAATGTAGATGAAGGAGCCTGAGTAAGAGGCCATGCACCAGCCTAGAAGGAGAAAAGTCAAATAGTTAAACATCTCACTTGAAAGTAAATGTTTATAAAATGATTTAAGCAACTAAAGCACCTTTTTCTCCTTCCTCAAAATGTTGATAAAACCCACCAGCATTACTATCAAGGCACGGTTCATTCCAGATCAATATAACATATAACTTCAGAAGCTATAATATTCTGATTGAAAGAAAGGTAATCAGGCATCAATCTATTAATCCTTCGTATCAGAGTATTTGAAATGATTAGTAAATGCTCATAATGAAACACATATTCATACCTGTAGAACATATATTTGAAAACTAATTCCCAAATCTATTACTGTGTCTTGATTTTTGATAAAATTGTTGAATTTATTGTTGAGATCCGCACTGACACTCATATCTGTGTACATCCGATGTAGCTTGCTGGTAAATTCATAACCACAGGCTTGCTGTAAAAGAAAGTTTTAAAAAACATATGACTTAAAAACAAAAATAATAAACCATACTGATTATTAAGAATGTTTTGCTACTGCTAGGTCTATGGTCAAAGGTCCTGCTTGTACACTTACACCAAAGGCCTGTATTATTCATGACCCAAAGCAGCTATTCAAAACCTTTCAAAAATTCCTTTTTTATTTTAATGCAGATTAAATAAGTGAATGAAAACAAATATTTATGAAACAAATTTCCCTTTAAATCAAGAACTTTTCTATAAATCTGTATATCATTTCAACACTACAAAATGCTCCATTACTAAATGTAATAAGATACCTTATAAGGTTCACAGATAGTATCAAATATACATGAAAGATAACTGGGAATATTTGTTAAAAAGGAGGGTACTGAGGCAGATTTTTAACACCGTCAACTGAGTAATAAAGAAATCTATTTCTTTGAAATTATTCAAAACTCTGTCATCACCAGGTCAGAAAATTTGGATCTCTAATCTTGGGATATAAAAAGCTTTGTTAACATTACCTCTAAAAATTAAAGGGTAAGTTATTTTTGGTATATTTAAAAAGGACAACATATTCAATGTATACCATACAGGAAAATTATCAACTACTGAATAACCCAGGATAAAAAAAATTAGCAACTGCTTATCTCATCAGTGTGTAAGCTAAAATGACATAAAAGTGAACTGAAATTCAAATGCACTCCACAAAACTTGTATTTAACGGAATATTTTAGGTGTGTTCATTTATAAGTAATACAAGTCTTTTGTAAAGTTAACACTTTATCTTGTGGATGATTCTATATCAACATATAGAGAGACTTTGTCCTTTAATACAGCATTTGCATATCCCACCATGAGACTACACCACTTTACATTTAACCAGTCAACTGTTGATGAATTATTTCCTGTTATTACTCATATTGCTACAATGAACATCTTTGTGTGCTAGTGGAATAATTTCTAGGACATTATCATATCAAAGGCCTACAGTACCTTTAATTTATTGATCATGGCTTCTTCAGAATCCATAGACATGGATAACCCATGAATTAAACGTTTCGCCAGCATTCTTGCGTAGAACTACATTAAAAAATATTGTAAAAGATTACTTCCTTTCTGATGATTTAAAGTTCAAAAATAAATCAAAGCTGACACATAAAACCTCTCGATTCACAACTTACCTTTTGAAAAACATCCTTATCGTCGATATATTTGAAGACAGTAATAAAGCTCGTGAGCTTGTCCTCTACTTCATTCTCTGTCATCCCCTTGGCTGATTTCTTCAGCAAGTTGTCACAGTACTTAGCGAGCTCAAATACAAATTGACAGTAACGCTTACAGAGGGCCCTTCTCAAAGCAGGCACAGTGGCAACAACACAAAATAAGATCACAGTCTTTGCCATCCTCAAACTTATGTTTTAAAAATCATGGACATGCACTAAAGAACTTGAAATATATGTCATCAGGGAAATTTTTAAAAAACCATAAACAGTAAAAAATCTAGGACTTCCCTGGTGGCGCAGTGGTTAAGAATCCGTCTGCCAATGCAGGGGACACGGGTTTGAGCCCTGGTCCGGGAAGATCCCACATGCGGCTGAGCAACTAAGCCCGTGCGCCACAACTACTGAGCCTGCGCTCTAGAGCCCGCGAGCCACAACTAATGAGCCCACGTGCCACAACTACTGAAGCCCGTGCGCCTAGAGCCCGTGCTCTGCAACAAGTGAAACCACTGCAACGAGAAGCCCGCGCACCACAACAAAGAGTAGCCCCCGCTCGCCACAACTGGAGAAAGCCCATGCACAGCAACAAAGCCCCAACGCAGCCAAAAATAAATAAATAAATAATAAAATAAATTTATAAAAAAAAAAATCTAATCAACACTGAATGATCAATACAGCAATGATATAAGTAATTAAGTTTAGATGGAACACCTAGGTGAGTTTTGAGCAGTTCTGTCATTTCTGACATTACATAAGTACTTTTTAAAAATCTCACAACAACCTTGTAAGCAAGTTTCCTTTAAAGGTTATCAAACATTTTTCATCAAATTCCCTTTAGATCTCAGATAAAATAAAATCTCCATGAAAAGTAATGCAAATTATCTTAAAGCAGTCATACTTTCAAACCCAAACATTGTAAAATGGAATATTTTCTCCTTCAATTATTTAAGAAAAGGCTACAGAGATGACCTATTGCATTCCTTAAATAAAAGCCAAATGATATACAGTATTGACACATTTTTATTTTTAATAATTAATTTCAACTACCTTTTAAAAAAATGCTACAAAAACAAATTAATTTGACATTCACCTCAGTTTGCATTTTCTAATGCTGACTTTTCATATGTTTACATTTATGCAACCATCAAACTTACCAACTCAGGTGCTTTGCAAACAGACTTGGGTTCTCTGTAATTTACAACTGATGTAAGGGCCTATATAGAAGACAGACCAGGAATTAGCCACCATTAATAGGGTAAAAACACAGCTGGCTCAATATATGCTATAATCTGTACGTCCAAAAATTACTACCCTACATAAAACATGGCATTTTGGGGGTAGTTTGTTAATACTGTTGTCATATCTAACAAAGGGTAAACTCCTCTCGCTGTGTCCCTCATGGTAATTATATAATGATTATATATAATCCTGTTCCTACTGAAAGATACTCTTTATAACTCATTACTGATATTTGAACACACATAAAATAAAGCAATATTTTTAAAAATCTTACAACAACCATGTAGGCAAATTTAAATTCAAAAATTTGTAAAATATAATATTTACTTTTCTTTCAAATATTATTCATTATAGCCTAAGTATTATATTCAAAGGAAAAATGAGCACTAAAGAATATTAAAATTATACATGTATTTTTCAGAACATACTAGTGTATTAACAAGTCTCCTTTTATAGCATAATCATGGGAAATTCAATTCCCATATAATTCAAGCATTCAATTCAATCATTCAATTACTCACTTAAAAGTTATGTTACACACTTCTATTTTGACTTTCACTATGAAACTGGTTGGTTAAGGTCAATCTCCATCTCCAGATTAGAAATCTCACAATTAGAAGCCCTAATTCTGAAACTACCTTAAAGAATAATGATTAAATGAAGAAAATTATATATAGATAAGGATATATGTATTAAAAAGTTACCTTATCCAACGCACTCATAAAGTGCTGATCACCATTCAAAACAGTGTTGATAAGTTGAACAAATTTACCATGTACTTCCAGAACTGACTCCACAAATAGTGTTGGCATCTAAAAATATGAAATACAAAGTATAAAACCACATTTTAAGAAGTTCAAGGGTATAATTTGGCTTAGTGAAGAGTCGTTTAAGAGTAAAGCTTTCCCTAAGCAAATAATGTTACACACGACACACACCCTCAAAAAATGTTTTTAGCTAGGATGGTCTTAAAAATCTAAAACTTTGATGTTGAAATTAGCTGTCATTCAACACTGGAAATGCAGGACTGTAGTTCCTCTGCCAGAAGAATGCATGGAAAAAACACTTCTCTCTGGTGCTGGAATTCTGCATCTTAAGTGTAACAAGATACAATCTCAGAACTACCAGGCCTATCACTTTCATAGAGGATTATGTAAATAAAAACGGCCTTCAAAGCCACTGAAGGCTGAGAGAGAGAGAAGTTAAAAAGCCATTATCTGTGAAAATTGAGACCCCTAGAGTTGGGCAGTACAGTTCCCCACATCTCAGAGAGAAGAAATACCTAGTAGTGCAAAAGTGAGTTTTCATTCTTAGTGGAGATAACTATGAAGTTAGACCTAAGACTTCTAAGTCAGCTAAAATTATCTGAGTCTCCTACAAACGCATTCTCTTGTATTTGCATCTCCTAGGCCTTGACACCAAACTTTATCTCTCTATGCCCAATGTCATTCCACACCCTGAATCTGTAAAACTAATATAAACTAAGAAACCTAATAAATAATACAGGCTGTTAGATCTAAGCAATATAAATTAATAGTTTTACAAAAAATGGGAAAGTTTATGCATTACTGTGGCAGGACATAACATCTAAGAATTATCTGCCAAAGACAAGTAAATCTACAACCAAGGAGATCAGCATTTAATAAATGCTCCTGAACAATGAGGTCTACACACAGATCACTGCATTACAGGAGGAGCAAACAGCTCTACATAGGAAAGAGAAGTGACATGTGATGTCATGTCTATCTTATTTGTCAACCATCACTAGTATAAACAAAGAAGGTAGTCCAACAAAATTTGACAATAGGAGCACACTTTGATAGGAGACACCTTATTGTAAACAGTAATTTAAATGGCAGGGAACTCTTGAGAAAAGATGGGGATTAGGGATATGAAGGTCACTGCTGGGTATTTTGGGTAGGAAGCATATATTTAGGGAAGATAGTTTTAATCCAAATTTGCTTCCCGGGCTATCAAATCCAGGGCATGTAAAAGGAAATCAAATTGTAAGTTGTCTATATTATCACTGATTGATACCATTACCACTACAACTAACTAAACATTAATGCCAGTTACACAGAAACAAGACTATTTAGAAACAGCAAACAGGGACTTCCATGGCGGCGCAGTGGTTAAGAATCTGCCTGCTAATGCAGGGGACATGGGTTCGAGCCCTGGTCCAGGAATATCCCACATGCCGCGGAGCAACTAAGCCCGTGAGCCACAACTACTGAGCCTGCGCTCTAGAGCCCGCGAGCCACAACTACTGAGCCCATGCGCTGCAACTACTGAAGCCCATACGCCTAGAGCCCGTGTTCTGCAACAAGAGAAGCCACCGCAATGAGAAGCCGGCGCACCGCAACGAAGAGTAGCCCCCGCTCACCGCAACTAGAGAAAGCCCGCACGCAGCAGTGAAGACCCAACGCAGCCAAAAATTAATTATTAATTAAAAAAAAAAGAAACAGCAAACATACTTTTCTGTGAGAAATTAATTAACAATTGCTAAACGAACACGACAGTGTGTAGGAAGAAGTTTATCTTATTCATTGATTTTCTAATAATCGATAATTCCAAAACGTGTCCAACAACTTCTAGGTTTGAACATTTTAATAAAGACGTTTCATTTATTGACATGGTAGGACTTTTCTTTCATGCTTTTAAACAGTAAAGTCAAAAGAAAAACTCCATGATAATCTGATTAAGAGAAAAATTTTCCAGTTCCTTATGTAACTCACATTTTCCTGAGTAAGATTACTGGTTGCTCTAAGGCCCTCATCATGGATATGATTTTGCAGCTCCTGAATCATATGAGGTAAACCAGTGGACACAGCACGGAGTAAGACATACATATTTGCCATGTCTGAGGGGAAAAAGAAATTTATTATTAAATTTCCAAATAGTTTAAAAATGTTTTTAATATAATAGGTAATATATGGTTCCAAATGCAGAATTACAGAAGAGTTTGCAGAGCCAGATCCCACACCTTTCTCCCAATCACCCCATCCTCTTCCCCTGGGAAAGCAATGTTGTGGTTGTTTAGTATCTTCTCAAAGCTGTTTCCTACCCATTCAAGCAAATACACTATTCTTCCCTCTGCCCCTTTTTATACAAATAGTGTAGCGTATTTCATGTACTATAAACAACATCTTGACTTAGAGATCTTTTTACATCAGTACACAAAGCATTTCCTCATATTTTACAACTGCTTAGCACTCCATTTTATGGCTACATTACAACAATTACTTAACAATTGATGGGAATTTGGTTGTTTCCAATCTCTTGATATTACAATGTTACAATTAATAATCCTGCATATGGGCAAGAATATATGCAGTATAAATCCCTAGAAGTGGGACTGCCATGCAAAGCTTAGTCTTGTAGAAGGACCTTCTAGACAGAGCTCCCAGTGGCCAGGAGCTCCCTTGCCAACAAATGTTTTGATCTTTGCACTGAGAGGTGGAAAATGATATCTCAGTGTAGTGGTTTTTATTTTAAACTTTTTACTGAAGTATAACACACATACAGAAAAATGTACAAACCATAAGTGTATATCTCAATGAATTATCATGAGTGAACCCCCCTCCCAAAGTTATCACCACCCACAGTAAGAAACAGACATGACCTCCACTCAGAAGTCCCCTTCATACCTCTTCCCAATCACTACCCCTCCTGTTCTTCTGCAACGGTAATCACTGTCGTGACAGATTAGTTACTTACTAAACTAAACCAAACCACAGGTTCGGTTTGCCTGTTTTGAACCATTTATACAAATGAAATCATACAATTCTTTCATGTTTGGTTTCTTTGGTTCAACATGTTCATAAGGTTCACCTGTGTTGTATGCAGCTATAACATGTTCCTTTTCACTCTCCTATAATATTTCATTGTGTGAATATGCGGTACTTTAATTCATTCTGCTGTTACTGGACATTTGAGCTGTTTCCAGTTTGGAGCTATTACAAACAATGCTGCTGTGAGCATGCTTGTGCATGTCTTTTTGTGCATGTGTGCATGCATTTTGGGTGGGGGGGTTGAACACCTATGAGAGCAACAGCTGGACCGTAAGAGATGTGTTTGTTCAGCATTAGCAGTCACTCACTGGCAGTGTTTCAAGGTGGTTGCGTTGATTTATACTCTAGGTCCAAAGTATAACAGGTTCCTGTTACTCTACACACTTTCACACACTTATTATTTTCAGTCTTTTTCATTTTATATCAAAATGTGATTAAGTACTGATACCTTAGTTTGGTTTTAATTTGCATTCCTCTGTTTTAGTGAGATTGAGAGCCTTTTTATATATTTATTGGCCATTTGGATATCCTCTATTCTGCAGTGCCTGTTCAAACTTCTTGACTATTTTATATTTTGGACATAAACCTTTTTCAGGGATTGCAAATATATAACCCTATGACTGCTCTTTTTTTTTCTTTTTGAGGTATAATTGACATATATTAGTTTCAGGTTTATAACATAATGATATTGGTATATATTGCAGACTGATCACCACAATCAGTCAAGTTAACATCTGTCACCATACATATTTACAACTTTTTTCTTGTGATGAGAATTTTTAAATTTTTATTCTACTTTTTAATTAATTTTTATTGGAGTATGGTTGCTTTACAATGTTGTGTTAGCTTCCACTGCACAAGAAAATGAATCAGCCATACACATACAGATATCCCCTCCCTTTTGGACTTCCCTCCCATTTAGGTTACCACAGTGCATTAGGTAGAGTTCCCTGTGCTATACAGTATGTTCTCATTAATTGTCTATTTTATACATAGTATCAATAATGTATATGTGTCAATCCCAGTCTCCCAATTCCTCCCACCACACCCCTTTCTCCCTTGGTATCCATACCTCTGTGCCTCTATTTCTGCTTTGTAAATAAAATCATCTATACCATTTTTCTAGATTACACATATAAGTGTCATTATACGATATCTGCGAGAACTTTTAAAATCTACTCTTAGCAACTTTCAAATATGCAACATGGTATTATTACCTATAGTCATCATGCTATACATTATTACATCCCCATGACTTATTTTTTTAATAACTAGAAGTTATTAAACCTTTTGACTCCCTTCACCCATCCCCCCTGACTTTGGCAACCACCAAGCTCTTCTCCGTATCCATGAGTTCGTGTGTTTTGTTTTTTAGATTCCATGTATAAGTGAGATCACATGATATTTGTCTTTCTCTGTCTGACTTACTTCACTTAGCACAATGCTCTCGAGGTCGATCCATGTTGTTGCAAAATAGCAGATTTCATTTTTTTTTTAATGGCTGATATTTCTCTGTGTGTGTGTGTGTGTGTGTGTTTATTTT
Organism: Balaenoptera borealis; assembly: GCF_965194805.1. NCBI lineage: Eukaryota > Metazoa > Chordata > Mammalia > Artiodactyla > Balaenopteridae > Balaenoptera > Balaenoptera borealis. The sequence goes on along the minus strand of NC_138866.1, from coordinate 166,660,560 downwards.
CATCCATTCACCTATCAATGGACACTTAGGTTGTTTCCTTATCTTGGTTATTGTAAATAATGCTGCAATGAACATATATGAACAGGGTTCATATATTTTTTGGGGTTAGTGTTTTTGTTTTCTTTGGATAAATGCCCGGAAGTAGAATTGCGAGATCACATGATAGTTTTATTTTTAATTTTTATCCCACCAACTGTACATGATGGTTCCCTTTTCTTCACATCCTCGTCAACATTTGTTATTTCTAGTCTTTTTGATAACAGCCATGCTAACAGGTGTGAGGTGGTATCTCACCGAGGTTTGGATTTGCATTTCCCTGATGATTAATAATGTTGAGCACCTTTTCATGTACCTGCTGGTCATCTGTAAGTCTTCTTTAGAAAAATGTCTGTTCAGATCTTCTCATTTTTTAATCAGTCTTTTTGCTATTGAGTTGTATGAGTCTTTTATATATTTTGGATATTAACCCCTTATCAGATAAATGATTTGCAAATATTTTCTCCCATTCAGTAGGTCACCTTTTCATTTTGCTGATGGTTTCTTTTGCTGGGCAGAAGCTTTTTAGTTTGATGGAGTCCCACTTGTTTATTTTTGCTTTTGTTGCCTTTGCTTTTGGTGTCAGGTTCAAAAAATCATCACCAAGACGGATGTCAAGGAGTTTATCGCCTTTTTTTCTAGGAGTTTTATGGCTTCAGGTCTTAGGTTCAAGTGTTTAATTCATTTTGAGTTAATTTTTATGTATGATGTAAGACAGTGGTCCAGTTTCATTCTTTTGCATGTGGCTGTCCAGTTTTTTCAAAAACATTCATTAACATGATTCATTAATCATTGTCCTTTCCCCATTGTGTATTCTTGGCTCCTTTGTCCTATGACTGTCATTGTGATGCTATTTTGATGATCCAATGGTCTTAATGGTTTTTTAATGATCCAAAGTTTTTAATGATAAAGTAGTCAACTTGATCAATCTTTCCTTGTGGTTAGTGCTTTCTGTGTCTTATTTAAAATATTCTTCTCTACCTCCAAGGTCATGAAGTTATTCTCCTATATTATCTTCTGGAAGTGTTACTGCTTTACATTGAGATCAAAAGCCCAAAATGAATTGATTGAATTTGTATATGGTGTTTGAGGTAGAGATCAAATTTCGTTTTTTTCCCACATGGATATCCAACGGACCTGGCGCTGTGTGTTCAAAACACTATCCTTCACCCACTGCTCTGCAGGACTGCCTTAGTCTTAAATGAAGTATCTACATATGCATAAGTTATTTCTCGGCTTTTTATTTTATTCCATTGGTCTCTTTGCTTATCCTTGCACCAACGCCTCATATTCCTAATTACTGTGGTTTTTACAAGTCATGTTATCCCGCAAAGTTTTCGCATCATGCTCTTCAAAATTGTCTTGAAGAGTAAGTATAACTTTCAGAGTTTCAGAGTTTAAAAAAAAATCTTGGGTTTTGAGAAGATTGCCCTGGATCTATAAATCAATGTTGCTTTCAACAATGTTTAGTTTTCTGTGTAGGTCTGACACATATCTTGTTACATTTATTCCCTGCTATTTAAAAATCCTTATTGCTTTTTTCTAAAAAATTCCATTTTATTCACTGCTTATTGTTAACATTTCATTGTATTTTCATTTTGTATTTCCCCTATTTTGAGTGAGACTGAGCATCTTCATATATTTAAAATCTATTTATATTTCCTTTTCATGTTCTTTGTCTTTTCTCCTCTTATTTACTAGAAACTCTTAATGTATTCAGGAAATTAGCGCCTGTGATTTTTAAAAATGTGGAAACACATTTTCCCAGTTTTTCTTTTGACTTTAGAATACAGTTTGAAAATATACTTTTCCAAAACAATCTTTTAAAATAGATTATTAATATCTGTAAAAAGGCATATCGAATATTTTAGAGACTATTACTTAAATATGTTTGAAGTCTAAGGTAGCTGGAAGATGATGTAAAAAGTGGGTTTATAATTTAATTTCTATTCACATTGATGTTTGGTATCACTTACCATTTTTTTTCTCTTGTCGGATGATATTATGACATTCTGCATGTAAGAACTGTAAGTGGTCTGCTACCATTCGTTGCTGACATTCATGAATTACTTTAGTATATGAACTTGGATGTAAGTATTTTCGACATCGAATTTCTTCATCTTTTAATCTACCTAGAACCTTTAGAAATATATTCTTACAGTCAGAAACTACTATGAGAAAACACCTGTAATATAAATAAGTAACTTACAGGGCAAAGTAACTTACAAATAAGAATTATATGACTAATTTAAACTCACATTCCATAAGTCATTTCAAAATTTTATTAAGCTACTAGATGTCACATACATTTCAGCACTGTCTTATGAACAGCACGGTCTTATGAAAAGTTAAATGGTCTGCATTTTGTCCTCATTTATTGACCCCAATCATCCTACATATAGACAACCTATATGCAATAGGAAACATGGGTAAAGATCATTAAAAAACAGAATAGGTGGTCACTTCATGAACATTTAACTCTCAAACTAAAAAGTAATTTACATCAACTGGATCATGTAGATTAAGCTAATTACTTTATGTTGATTCATCTTACAAACATAAACAGTATGTACATGATAGTAAACTATCACATTAAAGATTCCATTACATTTTTTTAAAGTAAAAAAAATTTAGTCATAGTCAAATATTTCAATCAAGACCTTTATTAAAGCTTATCCTATAAAAAAGCACTGAGGTACAAACAATACACTGGTTAACATCAACAAGAACCAGATAATAAAGATAATAGCCAGAGAATCTGGCTAATTTCTACCTCAGAAGAAAAACAGACCTAGCCATGTTTAGTATATAAACATGACTTTAACCTGCTTATGGATTAACTAAATAAAAAACGAAAACGAATTAGAATGTGGGTCTGAGGGAGGCAAGGGAGGATGAGAAAAGGAAAAAAATAAAATAATGAAAACGGGGGGCAGTGCGCATATCAATAAAAAGTAGATTAAGTTTGGAGTGCCTCAATGCAGGGCTTCAAATAAACCACCTGTAGCTGGCAGAAAAAGCCAGAACTAGAGGAAAGATACAGAAAGGGAAGTAGGAAGGCCACATGAATTGTCTGTTAATTAAATGACCTATTCTTATAAATGTTATTTTCCAAACATAATCTCCAGTGGCCTTCCTTTTAATAGTTTGAGATCTAGTTTACATATCATATGATTCACCCATTTAAAGTATACAATTCAGTGGTTTTTGGTATATTACATTATTAGTTTTTTAAAATTGTGGTAAAATATATGTAACATAAAATTTGTCATTTTAACCATTTCTAAGTGTACAATTCAGTAGCATTAATTACATTCACAATGTTGTGCAACTGTCTATTTCCAAAACTTTTTCATTACACCAAACAGAAACTGTGTAACCACTAAGCTATAACTCCCTATCCTCCCCTCCCAATAACTTCTAATCTATAATACTTTCTGTCTCTATGACTTTGTCTATTCTAGATATTTTATATAAGTGGACCCATACGATGTTTGTCCTTTTGTGTCTGGCTTATTTCACTCAACATAATATTCTCAAAGTTAATCCATGTTGTAGCGTGTGTCAGAACTTTATTCCTTTTTAAGGCTGAATGACATTCCATTGTATGTATACACATTTTGCCTGTCTTTTCAACTCCTGAAAGGCATTTGGGTTGTTTCCATTGTTTGCCAACAGCCTGTTTTTGAGAGCCAGATATAACGATGAGAGTATGTACCCCTGATATTCTGTGTGCACTTCTCAGGATTGGATCTAGAATCTTTAACAAGAGTCTAAGATGTAAAAAGGGCTAAGTGCTAAGACCCACTGACTTAGTGTAGCCTGCACTTAACGGAGGAAAATATCCTAGATAACTTCCTCAAGATCCCAGAGCTAAAGAGTGACAAAGCATGAAAAGAATTAAACAACTCAGACTTCTGGACCTGGGCTCTGTGGAATATGCACCATTGTATCATATCAGTAAGTACTAATATTTCCTGACCTATGGCCTATGGAAGCCTCACTACAGCTATTCCACTTGAAACATTTTACCTTCTTTTTAATATTTATTTATTTATTTATTTATTTAATTTATTTATTTGGTTGCACTGGGTCGTAGTCGCGGCAGGTGGGCTCCTTAGTTGCAGCATGCGAACTCTTAGTTGCAGCATGCATGTGGGATCTAGTTCCCCGACCAGGGATCGAACCCAGGCCCCCTACATTGGGAGTGTGGAGTCTTAACCACTGCGCCACCAGGGAAGTCCCCATTTTACCTTTCTTAAAGGTAAACAAACTAACAAAAATCATCTGATAATAAAATGCTTGAAATCCAACACTGCCGATGAAAAAATCTAGTTAAAATTTCTAACATATCTTATCTGATGACTGAATTTATAATCTCACTATTCTTTCACTGAGAAAATATACATGGAATTATAAATATGGTTATCAATGTGTTGGTTTAATGAGTAAAATTTCTCGTGGAGGTTTTTCTCAGCCTTCCACAAACTTAACAGACCAAAAAGACCCAGTATCTAGAATTATTATATATTTACTATTTTTTTCCTTCCATTTTAGAGGAAGATAAAAACCCCAACCCCTAGCTTTTGTACTTATCCTATTCCCTTATCTACTAAGCACAAAATAATAGTTTATTTTGCCAAGAATATGAATATATATTAATTTTAAAGACAAGCAAATCCAGCAATCAGGATTTATCAGAAATCATCAACCACAATGAAAACTGGAATAGCACCTTTTCTATGGAAAATGCCATAGCAGGAACAATGATTTATCAATAGGTGTTGTACATTAACTATAACTCAGTGTAATGATCAAAAAAACAGAACTTTTTCCACCAAAAAAATATATTAACTAAGATAACTAATATTAAATAAAACCAGGCCTGATATATACTAGATGATGTAGTTAACATAATGTTTTCTTACCTTTTCCATATACTGTGAGCAGTTTGATTCTTGTAATAAATTTGAAGCTTCTTGTTTGTAATACTCTCCTGTTTCAGTCAGGAAGGGAGACTCAAAGATTTCCTGATAAAACTAAATAAATCAATTAAATCATATTTAAAAAATTAGAACAGGCAACTTAAGAAATTAAAGGTCTAATTATTTATGTTTTTAAAGGAGGCTTTTTACCTTTAAGGGGAATTTTTTCTTATACTGTTCAACATGAACAAAGGAGTTAATAACCCCATGGATTACTTTCTGGTTTGGGTCTTCTCCACCACGATCACTAAAACAAGGTATAACACAAAACATTCTTGAGAATACAAATATCTATGGAAATATACCAAAGTATGCCACAATATGGCTGCTTATTCTATTGGTCTAATCACATTATGTATAAAGCATTTTAAAGGTCAATGCACATGATGCTTAAAAATGATTTTTCATATTGCAGCTGAATTAATATTTATGATAGTTTATGTACACATTAGATGTCATTTCAATAAACAACAGAAAAGCTTAATTGTAAAATTAAAGATACTATGTTGACACTAAGATGATACTTCTTCAATTTTAATAGAGTAGCTATGAGCCCATCAATTCAAGACTTTAAATACCAGTGGTTAAGAATATTTGAATTTCACTCACCACAAACTCTACTACTAGAGGATGTGGTCTGAGAATGCAGTCTTTGAACCATCACAAGTATGCCTACAGTAATCTGATGAGACTCATTCCTCAAAGGTACACTCTAATACAATATATCGCTCATTGAAATGACTAATAACTGTTGTTCTCTCTCTAAGAGGTCTGCTAGAGCCACTGAGTTGCTTTCATTTAAGCACAAAGGTATTTCTCTACTTAGAAATTTAGTGAGATATGTTTTAATATTTCTATATTCTATTACAGTTACAAAGGGATCTAAAATCATCTCAATTATTCATGTGACATTTTGATAAGTTCCTACTTAGTCAAGGGTACTACTGTGATGCAAGTTTTAATCACAATAAGAAATATAGGTGAATTCTGGCTTTTATAATTACAGAAATAGGAAAATGAAATAGGAAAAAAATAAGAGTGGGCCTAAAGCCACAGTAAAACGGTCTGGCTCTATGTTGGAAGTTTCTGACTCCAGTACTAATGCTCAAATCAAACCATTATACAGTCAAAGGTTTACCTTTCCATGGTAATCTTCCACCTCACTTTAAAAGTTTTTTTCTTTGAAGTAATAATTATTTTACAAAGAAAGCAACAGAAAAATATATTATCATCATTTCCTAGTAAAATCTTCTGGTTTTCATACTGGGATATAAAGATTTTCTAACATTTAAGAAAAGTATTGTGGCAATTACCTTTATATATCAGTGTCCCTCCCTGCCTCTGCCTCCCTCTAATCCTCTTTCTGTCTCCCATTAATTATCTGGATATTCTGGGAGAAGTTTGTTGTGCTTGAATTAATATGGCTACAGTCCTTCTGACAGTCACAGAAATGTAGTTACAAAGTCTACATTTTGATATAAGAACTAATAAGAACGATGAGTTCATACAAGGTGACACATGGTGAGCTCCTTTCCTCTGCTGACCTTCCCTCTTAAGCCCAAATTAAATCTGCTGAAATAATGATATAACCTATTCCATTGATTTGGAGCACATCACTTTTTGCCTTTTAACTTTGTCTGGGACCAAATGAAAATCAGTCAAAAGTGAGAAATATCTAAATATTTGGAAAATCAGGTTACCTAAAATTATTTTCATGACCAAATCCTACTGTCCCTGCTCAGCACCAGGAAAACGTCCACTGCTGCTATTCTCAGCACTCCTGCCATTTGTTTCTGACCCCAAAAGGCCCAGAGAAGCTGGAATCAGGTAAGGTAGTGCCTAGAAAGAACATCGACATTCCTACTGCTTAATAACTAAATTGTCCTCTCCTGTAAGAAGAACATCTGAACTCAGAAACTCTTAGGCATAATTATTCAATTCACCATACACTTTGATAACTGCACAAAAGGTACTATAGAAAATCAGTGTAATTTATTTCTATTAGGCTGACAGATAATGAAAATAAACTGAAATGATGCTAAGTTAGTACTATATAAAAGCAATGACTAAGCTGGTTATCTGAATAAGCCCTGGTCTCACCTAAGAACAGTGATCCCAAGAGATGAGCTTTGAGAAAAGAATATGAAGAATTTTTAGAATATGGCTCATTATTTGATCTTGACAGAACTAAGTGGAAAATGCCTACAACAATCATAATGAAATCACTCAGCTGGGAGGATGGGAACGAATAGGAACAGTTTATTGTAGCCCCTAAGACCAGGATTTTGGAGTCAGACTACCTAGGTTCAAGTTCTGGCTGCAGAATATGTCACCTTGTGCAGGTGCTTATTAACCTTTAGTACTCAGAGATGTCCCCTTCTGTAAAGTGGGGGTAAGAAATGTACCTACTCTCACAAGGATATGGTAAAGATTATGCATAATCCAAGAAAGTATGTAGCACACTGCCTGGTACATGAGTAAACCATCAATAAGCTAGTATTTTAAGTACAGATAGGCGCAAAATGGAAGCATTTTCAATAAATTAGAGAGGAGAAGAAAGCTAAGAGACCAAAAAAAGCACTAACTGTGATTTTAAAACCAAGGCATTTTAGAGGGCAGACCAGGTTTGTGATGGTCATTAAAAGTTAGGCTGGAACTCTCAAAAGTCCTGATTCTGATATGTGACAATGGGCAAATTAATCTCTTGGTGAAACTCCCATTCACCCCCTATGATTAAAAGGAGAATATGGTTCCAACAAATTAAACACAGCCTCCTGCTCTCACTCCAAATCTGAGAAGTGACAGGAAGGATACTTTTTAACGCTCCATTGTTGGCTGTAGCCCTTGGACCTGTAGAAATTGAAAAAACAGAATGAAGACTAGATAGCACAGAAAAACAAAATTACGGACCAAAATGCACAAGAGAAAGAACCGCTAAAAGGAGGGGGTGGAAGATAGTGAAGGAGGACGGGCAAGAAGTGGTGTTACTGAAAGCGGGTTAGCACAAAACCAGCGAGGTCATCAGCAGACTAGCTGCTCTGCGTATCCCTGCAGGAGCAGTGAGTGTGGTGCTACGAGGAAGGGAAGCACCTGCGCCCAGACTGCGCCCAGACTGCGCCAGACTGCGCCCAGACTGCGCCAGACTGCGCCCAGACTGCAGCCAGACTGCACCCTGACTGCTCCCAGACTGCACCCTGACTGCGCCCAGACTGCTCCAGACTGCGCCAGACTGCACCCAGACTGCACCCAGACTGAGCCAGACAGCTCCTGACTGCGCCAAACTGCCCCCAGACTGCGCCAGACTGCTCCAGACTGCCCCCAGGCTGTGCCAGACTGCTCCAGACTGCGCCCAGACTGCGCCAGACTGCTCCAGACTGCTCCAGACTGCACCCTGACTGCTGCAGACTGTGCCCAGACTACGCCAGACTGTGCCAGACTGCACCCAGACTGCACCCAGACTGCGCCAGATTGCTCCAGACTGCGCCAGACAGCTGCAGACTGTGCCCAGACCGAGCCAGACTGCACCCTGACTGCTCCCAGACTGCCCCCAGGCTGTGCCAGACTGCTCCAGACTGCGCCCAGACTGCTCCAGACTGCTCCAGACTGCACCCTGACTGCTCCCAGACTGCGCCCAGACTGCACCAAACTGCCCCCAGACTGCGCCCAACTGCCCCCAGACTGCTCCAGACTGCGCCCAGACTGCTCCAGACTGCGCCCAGACTGCTCCAGACTGCTCCAGACTGCGCCAGACTGCACCAAACTGCCCCCAGACTGCGCCCAACTGCCCCCAGACTGCTCCAGACTGCTCCAGACTGCTCCAGACTGCACCCTGACTGCTCCCGACTGCACCCTGACTGCTCCCAGACTGCACCCAAACTGCACCAAACTGCCCCCAGACTGCGCCCAACTGCCCCCAGACTGCTCCAGACTGCGCCCAGACTGCACCCAGACTGCGCCAAACTGCCCCCAAACTGCACCAGACTGCTCCAGACTGCACCCAGGCTGCACCCAGACTGCGCCCAGACTGCCCCAGACTGCTCCAGACTGCACCCAGGCTGCACCCAGACTGCACCCAGACTGCGCCAGACTGTGCCCAGATTGCTTGGCCCCAACCCCAGAGCACCTCAGGAGGCACTGGGAAATCAAGGAAACAGTTCACCTTCAGACTGGCAAGACTTGATGAGTAGTAGAGAAACGGGTTCCCGTACTCTGCCTTTGGAAGAACAGGTACTTTACAGAGGGCAACATTAATTCTAAATGCACATACTCTATGGCTCCAAACATCTGCACCTGTGCATGACAGAACCAAGAGTTGTAGTAATGGAAAAACTGGAAACAACCTAATAGACATTACTAGGAGAAGAGTTTAAAAACTGAGGTAGAGCCATACCAAATATTCTATAGAGTTTAGGAAGAATGAGGAAGATCTCTATGTACAAACATAGAAAAATTATCAAGATATAAAATTGAATTTTAAAAGAAGTACGTCATAAATGATTTTCAGAAGTTAGAAAAAAAGAAAAATTTCTATACTTAAAAAAAGAAAAAACAATATTCTGTATCATATTTATTTCTCTACATAGATATAAAAATTCACAGGAAAAGGTGTGAAAAGACAGCTAACCAGATGATCACAGGGATTACCTCTGTGGAGAGGAAGATTGAGGAAAGGATCTGGAACACTCAAAGTTTTTCAAGAATGCATTTACGTATCATTTGTGTATTTGGAACTAAGTTTTTCACTGAGTAGATGGTACCAGGTCTGGGGAAGAAAATGTACAAGATAAGCCTGGAAATATCCTGACATACTACTAGATAGCAAGAAAGTTATCAATGATGACTAGGGTCACTTCAAAAAGACTCTGGCACCAACTAACCAAAGAGAGGCTATTTAAACTTTAATAAAGTTAGACAATGAATAGGAACAAATCAAATATATTTAAGTCTATAAGTTTCATCACGGTATGTTGAAAAAAAAAAGCTAATTGGCCACTTTTTGAACATGACAGCAAACCAACTCATTATCCTGACAACTGGGTAAAGAAAAGAAAAGAAACAAGAAGTTATTTCACCTTTCCTATATGATAACCAAATAGTTTAGATAAGGGTAAGAATATTTTTGTAAAATGTTTCAAGTTAAAAAATGAAAACCGAATGACAGAATTAAAGTGGTATCGTTTTACAAACCCCAATATACTAAAAGATGTCAGCATTTAGCATCAGTGGCTGCTTACATCAAAAAAAGAGTGAAAAATCAGACATTACCAAAGAATAAAATATCTGTGGTTTTGCCTGCAAGAACCAACCTGAGTCTGAGTAAAACACTGAACTGCCAATTTACAGGAAACAGAGGACAAAGAAACACGTATAAATGGGCCTCATGCATGCAATCAGCAAAATCCAGACGGTGGTAAAGTCTAAAGATCAAATGGCCAGGATTCATGAACAAATAAGTTAAAGGTAAAAAAAAAAAAAAAAGGATGGAGGAGAAACCTATTGATTAAAAGATTTAAAAGATGTATGAAGGTTTTTTTTTAGGATAGACAAGACTAAACTACAGAGTCTAGGAATGCACACATGGGTGAAAAAACCATAAGGAAATAGAAGAAAGTGATTGCCTCAAAAGTTGGGTAGTGGTTACTATGGGAGAAAGGGAGGGGATGGGACACACACAAGGGTCTCAGGGGAGGCTGGCCTGGTTCTAGTCCTTAACTTGTGCAGCAGTAACAAGCACATTCACCTTATAATAATTCATTAAGCTGTACATTTGTGTTGTATGGCCTCCTGTATCTATATTTAATTTTACACGCACACAGCAAAATACCTAAAAGTCCAAAAGAAAACTGTTATAACAATATTAATATGTGACAGAATATGGAAAAAGAGCACAAGATAAAGTTACTACATAACAATAAAAACAATTAACCATGAACAGAATAATCCTGATATTTATTTAACTAACAACAGAGCCTCAAAATTCATAAAACAAAAACTAACAACTGCACGGATGAAAATCCATAAATCTAAAATGAGCTGGGATGGGCTTCCCTGGTGGCACAGTGGTTGAGAATCTGCCTGCCAATGCAGGGGACACGGGTTCGAGCCCTGGTCTGGGAGGATCCCACATGCTGCGGAGCAACTGGGCCCGTGCGCCACAACTACTGAGCCTGCGCGTCTGGAGCCTGTGCTCCCAACAAGAGAGGCCACGACAGTGAGAGGCCCGCGCACCGCGATGAGGAGTGGCCCCCAATTGCCACAACTAGAGAAAGCCCTCGCACATAAACGAAGACCCAACACAGCCAAAAATAAATATAAAAAAATTTTAAAATAAATAAATAAATAAATAAAAATGCAATAAAATTAAAAAAAAATAAAATAAAATAAAATGAGCTGGGAAATTTAAAACATCTCTCAGAAACTGAGATACAAAAGAATAAAAACTACTACATTAAATTTTATTTTTATCCAAGATATTTTTCCTCAATGAAATCTATAATTTCTTAACAGTTGAGAAATAGAATAACAAACATATGAACATGCCAGAGAAAACACAAATCAGCCATAGCAGCCTATGTTATAAATTCTCCTAATTCAAAGGGGAAGAAAGAATTTTATTTAAAGTTTTAAAGTTTTAAAGTTTTTTTTTTTTAAACATCTTTATTGAAGTATAATTGCTTTACAATGGTGTGTTAGTTTCTGCTTTATAACAAAGTGAATCAGTTATACATATCCATATGTTCCCATATCTCTTCCCTCTTGCTAAAGTTTTTATTTTGGGGTTTCCCTGGCGGCACAATGGTTGAGAATCCACCTGCCAATGCAGGGGACATGGGTTCCAGCCCTGGTCGGGGAAAATCCCTCAGGCCGCGGAGCAACTAAGCCCGTGCGCCACAACTACTGAGCCCACGCACCACAACTACTGAAGCCCGCACACCTAGAGCCTGTGCTCCGCAATAAGAGAAGCCACTGCAATGAGAAGCTCGCCCACCGTAACGAAGAGTAGACCCCATTCGCTGCAACTAGAGAGAAAGCCCGTGCACAGCAACTAAGATCCAACACAGACAAAAATAAATAAATAAAATATATATTTTTAAAAATTTTAAAAATTAAAAAATTAAAGTTTCTATTTTTGTTCAAAGACTACTTGACACTAGAAAGTTAACTGCAGAGCTACTGGAAAAAAGGAAAGCAATTCTGAATCCATTTAGCATTAAAAAGTCTGTGTTTTTAACAGTATCTTTAAGCATCTAAGCAATTCCTTTTACCTGCATTTAAAAATGTATCTACTTTCTTCTCTCTAATTTCATATTCTTACACTGTAACATTGAGATCCACAAAGTTACAGCATTTTATTTATTAAAATTAAAAACAATGTTAGGTTGTTACTATGCTGAAAGTCCCAATTGGCAATTCTATTTTATTATAAAAGACAAGTTATTATATGAATAGAATTACTTTTATCTTTCCTTAGTGAAGCAGACACTGTGAAAACATGCAGATACACAACCTATGATTACATCACTTGTTTCTTTCTTCCTAATATAGGAGGAGCACTTTTACTTTTGGATTATCAATTAAATTTTATGTGTACAGATTTCATGATACCATGAAAAAAAAATTAAACAATTGTTTCATTGACTCTCTTAAGCAAACAAAAAAATTCTGCAACCTACATTCCACTTTTAAATCTAGTACTTCACTGAAACAGTTTCTCTAAAATGCACGAAGCTGGGATTATTCCTGTAGCGTTTATATACCTCAGAAGAAGCCACCTTTATAGGATACAATTAATCAAAAAAAGAGCCTGGACCTAGTCTGTACCTTAAAAGCAGAGGATACATGGTTGTTTAGCCTTTTACGTCACTTTATATTGCTGTCTTGTTTTCCTGCCTGTGACCTTTTTAGACCGTCTTTTTTGATCTACAGAAACCCCACTCCACCCAATTACAACTTTTTTCAAAAGTCATGAAATTGTATTACAGTTTACTGAGCATTTCAGCATTCATGCCTAGTAAGAATTTTCACTTAGCAGAACATTTTGATTTCACAAGAAAAAATCCTCCATTAGCTTGACAGATAACTTTACCTCTTTCAAGGCGGAGATGGCCCTCAACCTTCTGAAATCTTCCAAGAAGATCAACACACTACCTGTGAGTTGGGGAATTTTTATGATCTGTATATTTCTCTTACAATAAGAAAATGAAGGACAGTTCTATGTGTGAGTCTATACAAAAACTCCTAGAGATGCAGGTGATGGTGCAGCATAAAATATACCTCTGCACAACCGAAGTTACATTAGGAAGTACTCTTTTCCTAAAGGTGCTAACCAAATTAATTCATCTACTGATGAAGCTAAAAGCACACAGCGAAAAGATGGAGAAAGTATATCACTTGGGTAAAATAAAGAACAATTAACTGAGGTAGGGATTATCTAACCCAAGTTGTAGGAAAAGAGCTGTTATCCTTAGTATCAGATAAGCACCTGAGTGGTGGAAGCAAGCATTTTAGCTAAAGGACAAGTGCTTAAGAATCACAGGGCTAAACAAACTGTAAAACCCTGGGAATAGTTTTAAAGCAGCAGTATCTAAAAAATGTTGATGTCCAAGTGTAAACAGTGTACCAAGTACTAAATGTATTTAAGAACTAGGAAAGACACATGTCTTTTCTTTTAGCAACTCTTGGCTATTATGATAAAAAAATAACCTCTCAGACTACATTAAATAATGTTAGCACTAAGGGAGACCTATCTAGGCAGGAATAAAACCAGGTCTATCTATCAGGGATTGCCGGCATGTCATTTGTCCTTGCTCTGAAATCTTTTCACTGTATAATCCTCTCCACTTCATCTCACCTTTTTCAATCTACTTTTCCCAGTGCTCTGGGCAATTTACCACTCTCTCATCATGCTTTATTGTCACCCTATCTGTCCATGATATCTCACATGACAATGGGTAAATAGATGTTAAAGCAATGTAGCAGAAAGACCCAAACTGGAAGCTTAAAGACAATGGAGTCTCTTTCCTACCTACATCAAGTTCAATAAGTCATTTTTCCTTATTGAAGTTCAATCTGCTTACTTATAAATAAAACCTGCCTGGCCTCCTTGAGATCAAATAAAGAAAATATGTGTGAAAACACTAGAATACTCAAAGCATTATAAAACCAAAATATATTCATCATTAAGCTAAAGTACTGGAGCTAGGAGTGGAAGAAACATTCTGTGGATTGAAATGACAGGCATAATGGATTTAGAGTTAAAAATTCCAGATTTGAATCTCTGGAATTAAGAAGATGGGAGCTGAATAGAGCAACACAACTGTAAAATGGTAAACTGTACCAATCACCTAGGGTGAAGATTAAATGGGATTCACACGTAAAGTTTTTAGATCACTGCTTGGTACACCGTTTCCATATTTTATTATTATTATTAAGCCTTAGTACCCTTAGCTGTAAAATGTTAAGATAATACCTACCTAATAGAGTAGACATAAAAAATAAATGAGATATTAGTAAAGCATGTTGAATAATACTTTAATGGAAACTGATTTTAACAACAAAACCAAAACAAGTTGCCCTAATGTCTCTAAACATATAGTCTCTATGTCTTTTCCAGAATTAGGATCCTACTGTTGTATTATTTTTCTCACAGTTATATTTTCTTTAATTTTTCATAAAATTCATTTTTAACAAGCTAACAATCACACTTAAGGAAAATTTACTAGGTTGGATCAAAATTATATTAAAGAGACATTTCATTAAAAGTGCATTTAGAAAATTATAACAATATTTTCATTATACTTTTAATGTAAAATAGCTGAATTCCAAGTCAAGAAGAAAGCTAACATTTCTTAGCAAAGGAAATTATACTAGAGCCTGTAACTCTTGTTGGAAGTGTTCTTTTAGTCAGTCATAGTTCAGTGGAGAAAGAGGAAGGAAGAAAACTGTTCCACCCTACTGCTTCACTACTGCCTTTCCTCTCTCTCATCACCTTTGGAAACACTGGAATCATGAAAAGCGTGAGTGACAATTTTTAAAAACCAAGTTACTAACTCCTACCACATATTTTCTATTTGGTGTTAACATTAAATATTAAAATAGTCTCTCCTTTTGTGGCTTTTTTTCTTAACCTCTTATTTCTTATTAGGAGCCCCATAGTAAGAACAAAGCTCTGCTTTTTTCCTCACATAAAAAACTCCATATTTGGGTCTTCTTAATGAAAGCAGTTTCAGAGGGAGTGGCCATTATCACACAGCAATTCATTGGTCTACAGAATTCCTTTCACAGTAGTTCCAGTCACCTAAAATTTATCTGTGTGAGCGATTTCAGTTTCTGATTCCCCAGAGCTGAGGTCTAGTAAGAATCTTCTAGGCCAGAGCTGACCAAGAATGTTCTACTCTGGACTCCACAGGATAACTTACTTGGTGCCAAACCTTATTCACACAGCAGTTAGGTAAAGAGTCAACCATTCTGGGCCATGAGGACAGTGGGAAGCCCTTTTCTCATAAATTTACCTCACAAGTTAACTGATTATTAAGGTGACCAACAACTGGAAGAATCTGTTTTCCTGAGTAGGTTATCGTCATCAGGGTTTCAGCTGAGAATACGTTCAAACAACTCAGCACTGCCTACAAGATCCACGACGTTTCAGGATTACAAAACAAGTCACTTCCTTCAGGGACTTATTTATTTACTAAGCATATTAGGTCACAGTGAAATCTGCCCCCCAAAACCAAAAGATTATAAAACGATTTTAAAATATTGGCATTAGAATGGAAAATGAGGCTTGTTACAGTAAAATGAGGCCTACGTGCAGTTGACAGCCATGCAACTGTTCACTATTTTAGACCATTTCAAACAGCAAATTAGAACTGACTCAAGAAGATCAATGTCAGTACTCACTTTTTGATTTCTCGGAGCAGCATTCGGATGAGGATGGTCTGAAGTGGTTCAACCATCAATTTCCTCCACATATCCAATGCTAGCTGCCAGGAAAAATGAAAATCATCAAGGCTGAATTACTTAGTATTTGATTTAAACATTTGTTCAAGACTTCTTTTAAAAGTAAAAACACCCATCAAATGAAGTATTTATAACTATACTTCAAAATTCAAATAAAAATTGAATATAAGGAAAATAAATTTCTAATTTAAAATGACAATGACTATCATATCAGACTTGTACAAAGAACAGAATTAAGCTTTTATCATTAATTGAAAATCTTACAGAAATAACTGATTTTTATAAAACCTTAATTTATTGATTGTTAAATGCCCAATATTAGGAAAGGGCTATAGACGCCAAAACTATAATGGAAACAAAGGAGTTATGTTAAATAAAATAATGTGATTTGGCTGTTGGCTGGTTTTTGAAATTATAACACCTCTCATACAAACATAAAAGAATAAGTCAATTTAAAGAATAATAAAATAAACATCCTTGTATTCAACACCCAATTTAAGAAATATGACTTCACCATTACTGTTGCCCCAAATGTCCTCCTCCTTTCTTTCCCCTCAGAGATTATCACTATCCTGCATTTTGTGTTAAATCATTCCCTTCCTTACAGCTCTACCAAGTGTGTAACCATCCCATACGATATTTCTGAAGTTGACTATTTCTTTTTTTTTTGGCCACACCACGTGGCACGTGGGATCTTAGTTCCCCGACCAAGTATCAAACCCGTGCCCCCTGCAATGGAAGCGCGGAGTCCTAACCACTGGACCGCCAGGGAAGTCCTGAAGTTGACTGTTTCTGACCTTGATAACAAAATCACATTGTATGCTCTTCCATGTATGATTTTTGTTTTGGTTTGTTTTGTTTGTTGTTATTTTTTAATTTTATTTATTTTTTTGTTATTTTTTAATCTTATTTCTTATGTATAATTTTTTAACCGTAACTTTGTTACTGAAATCCAACCAAATTGATGAAGAGTTTATAGTTCAATCGTTGGCATTGCTATATAGTATCCTCTTGTATGAAGACACTATGATCAACTTTTACTTTCTACTGCTGATGACACTGTTTGTGATCCCAGCTTTTGCCACTGAGAACACTGCGGCTGTTCCTGCATTCACCTTCCAGTGGTCATAGGCAAGTGGTTCCCTGACACACACCTACGAGTGGAGACGCTGGCCGACAGGAGCAGGCATGCGTGCAGCTTTACTAAATAAAGCCAAGTGGTTTTCCACTTTACACTTGAAGCCAACATCCTGACAACAACTGCTACTGCCAGGCTCCGGTCAGACTTTGCCAATGTGATGGACATAAAGTGGACCTCCTTCAGGTTTTAACTGGTAATTTCCTGAATAAGGCTGGGCATCTTTTTATGATTTTTGTGCATTTCACTTTTCTTTTTTCTCTGTAAACTGTCCATTCATCTCTTTTGCCCATTATTCCATTAATGTTTGTCTTGTTCTCAATGCGACCTAGTAGTTCTTTATATATCGTGGAAATTAATCCCTTGACAGTTTTACATATCGCACTTTGTCATAGTTTGTGACTTGACTTTTGAATTTCTTTACAGCATTTTTTTAAGTAAAAATATATTCTATTTTAATGTGCTCAAATTTATCAATCTTTTCCTTTATTGTTTGCATTCTTGTGTCTTTTAAGAACTCTTTCGCTCCCTAAGGCCAACCTTAAGGAGATATGCGTGCTCCTATGCTGCCTTCCAAAGTTTTCAAGTTTTGCCTTCACATGAAAGCCTTTAAACTCCAATATGTTTTTCTCATACAGAGTACAAGTTATTCCAGTATCAAAAACTGATTGCTCCTAAAAAAAAAAAAAATTGATTTCTCCTGTTTCCAACGTAGCTGCATCCACACAGGTATGATTCTGTTTTTAGCCTCTCTACTGTTTCCCTAGGATAACTTTATTCTGATCCACTGGTAATTTTATAAAAATAAGTAAAAGCATCTGTTTTCCCACAAGGAACATTCTTCAGGTTTTGCCTTCTTTTTCTTTTTAATTAGCACAAAGAAGATAATACATAAGAAAATGGGATTTTATAGCTGTAGTAGGAGGGCAAACTGGTAAAAGCCTTTGAAAGGCAAGGTGGCAGGGATATCAAAGTTCAGGCTGTGCTTTGACCCAGAAAATCCACTTCCCGGTACTCACTCCATGAAAATTTCTGCTCATGTACAAGCAGATATATACAAAAATGTAACTCCATGATTGTAAGATTTCTGTTTACTTTACTCATTACCATATTCCCAGCATATAGTACAGTGTCTAGCACACAGAGGGATTCAAAAATATTTAATAAGTGAACAAATGAACAATGATGTTCACACAGTATTGTTTGTGACAACAAAAAAATGAAAACTAAGGGGAATAGTTTAATAAATAATTAATAATTATTTGATATCCCTACTTTTTAAACAAAAGGCAAGAAATACAAGTTGCAGAATTTTATGTATGCTCTGATGTCAAAACTATTATGTGTGTATATATATATATTTATATGTAAATGCGCAGGTAAAATTCAGAAAAGACATAAATCTAATTGTTTATAGTGATTTCCTCTGGGAAGAGGAGTGGGCATGACAGTGTTAGTGATAAGGAACAATTATAAAATAAAACATTCACTTATCACCCTACAAACTAAAGCAACTGCTATTAAGATTCTGGTATTTCCCACTCATCTGTTTCTCTACATCCTTTCCCCTCTACAGCTTTATTCCTATTAAACATATAATGTTGTGTCCAAATGTTTTCAAAAACCATTTTCCCCTTTGTTAATGTTTCTATGAACTGTTTTCTACTAATTTATCCCTTTGCCTACTTTTATAACAAAATCATATTGTATATAGTCTTCTATGTGTGATTTTTATTGGATATTGGAAATTTAGACTGTTAGCCCATTAGTCACCCTTATTAATGACTGCAAGGAATGCTTTTAAACATGTAAACCTTTTTTTCCATATTAGTTTTGCAGTACAAATTACCAGACGTGTGATTACCTGGTCAACAGGTATTGAACATTTTAAAGTCTACTGAAAGACACAGATAAATTTCTTTCTAAAAGGGTTATTCTAATTTAAATTTCTACTAATGCTGCATCTTAGTTGTTTATTTCCTTCACTGACACCCATCAAAATTTAACATTAATTTCTTTACTTAGTTGGCAACTGCTTCCCCATGAGGAGAGCAGACCTTCTGTCTGTTCACCATTGTATCCCGAATGTCCAGCTACTCGATAAATATGTACGACATGAATAAAAAAACACTGCACTAGGGCTTCCCTGGTGGCGCAGTGGTTGAGAATCTGCCTGCTAATGCAGGGGACACGGGTTTGAGCCTTGGTCTGGGAAGATCCCACATGCCGCGGAGCAACTAGGCCCGTCAGCCACAACTACTGAGCCTGCGTGTCTGGAGCCTGTGCTCCGCAACAAGAGAGGCCACGGTAGTGAGAGGCCCGTGCACCGCGATGAAGAGTGGCCCCCGCTTGCCGCAATTAGAGAGAGCCCTCGCACAGAAACGAAGACCCAACACAGCCATAAATTAATTAATTAATTAATTAATAATAATTTTAAAAACCACTGCACTAGAGTATTTCTTGCATAGTCAGTATATGTTTTATATATTATTATAATTTTCCACATTTAAATCTGAACTGTACCTCAAAAATTTGAGTGAATTGGTTGAACTGCACACTTTGTTTTACGCTGAATTTCTTTAATTACATTTTAAAGTTAAAATAAATTTGTTGCATCCACAAATTTGTATTTCCTATCTTTTAGGTTCTCTTTTAAGTCCATGTCCT
The DNA here is from genome assembly GCF_965194805.1 of Balaenoptera borealis. NCBI lineage: Eukaryota > Metazoa > Chordata > Mammalia > Artiodactyla > Balaenopteridae > Balaenoptera > Balaenoptera borealis. The sequence goes on along the minus strand of NC_138866.1, from coordinate 166,640,775 downwards.
TCACACTTTTCAACCATAAGAGTCTCAACATTTTCTAAATACTTTTTATGAGATTTTTCATACAGCAGAACTATTAACCTTCTGTCATTCATCCATCATTAATTTAACTATTAAAATAATACTCATCACATCTTTTCTGTTCTTCTCATCTATCTGAAGATTCTTAGGAAATCATGACACTATTTCATTTACTTAACATTCAGGATTCTTTTTTTTTCCCCCTTTAGCCACGCAGCTTTCAGGAACTTAGTTCCCTGACAAGGGATCGAACCTTCATCCCCTGCATTGGAAGCACAGAGTCTTAACCACTGGACCGCCAGGGAATTATTCCCTAGGATGTTTTAAATCTTGAAAATTTTAAGATAGTCCACTCAGTGTCCTTAAGAAAAGGACAGTGAATCAAATTTCCTCAGTATATAAAAACACTCTTATGTTTGCCAGTCATTTAAAGAATGTCCTACCTCTCCTATTTCCATAAGTGGTTCATTCATATCTACACCACCATAACCATACTGAAGGTCAGCTTCTGTCAATTTATTCTTTTTAATAAACTGGGTGTTGAGATACCTGAAAAACAAATGTAATATCAATAGACACTATGTCAAAATCAGTAGGAAAACAAGTAACGTGCAACTTTAGAGCAATAATTTTAGGGTTATAATCAACTGCAGAATAGTTCAGTAATACATCCAAAAGAAACTAATTATATATAAATTAGAAATATAATTTTTAAAAAAGATAAAAATTACCAGCCCAACTCCCTTTGCTAGGCCCGAAGAGACAAAGAGTAAGACCTCCAGAGTAGCAAAAAAAAACCTATTACCACAGTCTCACTTAAAAAAACTCAGGGGTATTGTTCTAAAACTTTCCAATACTCTTACAGCCCAACAGCTCCTATCCAAGGGTCAACCCTCTACAGTCTAATTTGCTCATTCCCGGATTCTTCTTGTTAAATAAGCGAAGTTCACTTTGCAAAGAATTTAACAGAAAATGGTTAAAAGATCAAAGTCAAGAAAGTTCTCTATATTTTATCACCATTAAATACGTAACTTTTCACTTTTAAACAAACAAACAAAAAAATCACAATCAGTAGGTGAGAAAACGCAATCGATTGTTACAGACAGTAAGAAGTATGGGCAAAACTGACAGATTCAAGATCACTTTGTCTACCAGGGGTAAACAGCTTTATAAAGAAAGACTAATAACTGTGATGAACTCTAAGAACTACTAAGATGAATAAAGAGTTCTAAGATTAAATAAAATGTGTACAAAGCCATGTAATATTCAAGCATCACTTTTCATCATCCCAGATTTCACCACAAGGCCTTTAATGCTCAACACCTAAAACTATTCGTTTGACAGCTTCTGTCAAGGTGAAAATAGCTATTGACAATACAAGTATTTAGGCAACAACCACAAAATCTCTGTATTAAAACACACACTTTCCCACGTTCACTGAATCAAAATGAAAGGTCTGCTGAATGTTCAGACAACTGAAACTGCTAGCAAAGAAAACAAAAATTTCAACTGCATAACTCCACTGACAATCCTAGCAGACGATGAAAAATAATAAAGCGCTACGGCCACCACCACTTACACAAGTTCCCTCCCACATTCACTCACTTCAAGCTCTGGACTCCAGGGCTTACAACCTTGGTGCTCCATGTGACATTTTAGTCTCTTCTGTCCACTGGTTACAAAGTCGTTTCCTTCAAAATACCATTTAGCTTTCCCTTCCATTCTCACTGTAACCCTCATAATTTCCTGCTGTGCTTCCACCACGCCTTCCAGCTGAGAAAAGGGGAACAGGATTGGGAGACGGAAGCAAGAGCTGGAGAGAAACGGCTGCTTCACCTGAAACAGACTCCCTGGGGTAGGGCGTTTCACCTCTGGCCTCTGTCACTCTGGTCTCGGCTCAAACACACCTCTCTCAGGCCTGACCTGACCCCAAACCAAACTAACCTTCACTTTCCACTCCCAATGAAGTAACTATCTAATACATAACTGTTTTCTTCACAGCACTTGCTACTATGTAAAATAATCCTGTTCTTTTCTTTGTCTACTGGTTTTGTACATCCACCTCCTCTCTAGAATGTGAGGTCTGGCAGACAGTGTCCAGAACAGTGGCAGGCAGATAGGCAGTCCTCGAAAAATACTTCTCCGAATTACGAAATGAATAAATGGGTAACGTTCCAGCAGCACGGATGGCAAAAGCTAACATTAGAACACAAACTTGGAAAAGCAGCCTGGAGCCAGATCATAAAAGCATGAATGTCAGGAAATAAAAGTAATCACTGACACTTATGCAGCGCCTATCGTGTGTCAGAGACAGGCATAAACACTGCAGCTGGCTGAATACTAGGAGGTAGATATATGTGGTACTATTAGGATCCTCATTTTACGTGTAAGAAAATTGCAGCTTAGACAGCTTAAAGAACTCGGCAAAGGTCCATCAGCTACTAAGTGGCAGAGCTGGGCCAGAAAACTCACGAGGTCTCCCACTCTCATTCAGCAAGTACTGACCAAGTGCGTACTGCATGCCAGGTACAACAAGGCACTGAGGATAGAAAAACGAAAAACAAAAATGTAGTCTCTGCCCAGAGAGCTTACCCATCTGGTAGGACATAAAAACACAAACAAATGTAACATTTCAACAGTGAAAAGTGCTGAGTAGGGGGAACTTAGTCATATCTGCACCATTACATGTGCCTTTCTATAAGACCCTTTGCTCCAAACCATTCCTTTTCTGGTCACTGTACCATGGCCATCCCAGTAATCCTACCTAAAACATTAGCATTACTTATCTCATCCTTCCGTTTACCTCCTTTAATCAGCTGGTCCTCCTGTCCTCCTACACTATTCCTCATCTCCTCCCATTATTTTCCTTTTCACTTTCAATGCCATTCGTTGACTCTCTGCTTGGATCATGTGCAACACTCTCATGACTGATCTCTATTTCCCATTTCTGGCATATCCAATTTACCTAAAAATTCTGCTTTCAGGATATCAACTCCCTATTCAGAAGCCTACAGCAGCCCCCTTATTCCTATACAGTAAGTGTAAACTTCTCAGCGTAGGCGTTTGCTGACTCTGAAGAGTAGCTGCTAGATCTGCAGAAGTCTGGATTCACTAGAGATCTGTGTGTATATTCCACAGCCAGTACGCTGTTTTAGTGGAGCTTTATACGTTTTATATCTGATAGGACAAGTCACTATTCTCTTTCCCGCATGGAATAAATTTTAAACTAACTTTCATTATCTATATTCTTCTCATTACAGATTTCTACTCTTGACAGTTTAAGCCTGATAGAGAAGCTTTTAAAATAATTTATAGATATAATTTAAAATGTAAGTAGCATAATTTTTCATTTTGATTCAGACACCATTCTTAATTTCTAAGTCACTGTAGTATTTTACAATCAGATTTATTAACCAAACATTTGTTTTTAAATCAAGATATATATTCTAGGAAATCGTAAAGTAAAATAGCTTTCAATAATTTCTTTAAATAGTCGATACTCTTACCACACAGTCAATACCTGACTGTTCTGCTCAGGTCTAACTCATGCAGTAGTACATGTTTTTATAATTCATTCTGGCCACAAAGTGATTGATAAGTATCCTTTGCTTTTCTGGAGTATTAGCAGTAACACAACAGTATTAACTAACAAGAACTAATAGCCTAAGGTAACTGTGAAGTCTCTAAGAGATCAGGCATTTCAATCTATCTTTAAAAAAATCCATTATAAGAACTGTTCCCATGCTAATACCTACTGGATTTCAAGAGTCGTTAGTCCTCAAGCTAATACTTTAAGTACCCCACTTCAAGGGCCCACAGGGCCTAAACAGATATGTAGGGGCAGGAAAGGTGGGGTAGGAGCACCATTATTTTTCTTTAAAATTGGAACCCTTAAGTCACCTATGCGAATGCATATCCATCTTATAAATCAATCAGAGTAAAGAAAAGGCTAGAAATTACTTCAAAACAATAATACTGAAAAATGCTTTTGAAATAAAACTGATTTTTTTCCTTTACATTTCTTCACACAGATTTCCTTATAGACTAAGATTAATAACAAGAGATAGCTTGGATAAGCTACTACCCAACCAGTAAAGACTATCAAGCAGTTTTTTTTCTAATTACTAACAAATGTGCCCTCTATGAGAAGGATCTCACCACCCAGTCTACCAATATAATTAAATAAATCAGTCACATGAAGCCAACCCCACAGAGGTCAAACAAAACACTCTATAAGTGAATCCCATGAGCCATTGGTTCTAAGTCTTTACTACAGACAGTGGAAAGTTACTAAATGATTTCAGACGGTGATCAAATTTGCACTTGAGAAGTTTACTAAATAGAATAAATTAGAAATCAAAGGCTGGGAGACTGGTTACAGGGATGTTATCAATAATAGTCCAGGTCAGAAACAATAAAAAGCTTGAACTACAATACTATAATAGCACTGCAAAGGAAATAATAAATTTAAGAGACATTTGGAGGATCTGACCAAGAGGGGTCAGGTAGAGAGGATAACCCTAGGTGAAGGATAACTGAGACTTCCGGCATATACATCTGGATGTCCAGGACTACCATCAACCAAAATGAGTATTACTGGGGCAGCGTGTGTGTAAAAGATAACAAGCTCAGTTGTGAACATCTGCAGTAGTAGGATGTACCCACAGAACATCCTGGAGGTACAGGCAGCTAGGTAAGAATATTCCTCTGAAACTTAGACCACCTGCAATAAACATTTATTTTGGTGGTTATCAATATATAGGTTGTAGCTAAAACCAGGAGTAATAGAGATCATCCTAGAAAGAACGCAGAGTGTAGCTAAAGGATGAGAATAGAACCTACGTAAGTGACTACAATGACTCTCTAGAATGAGGCTAGGTAGAATGAAGAAGTTAAATGGATTTATTCAGACTGATCTGGGTTTAAATTCTGCCCTTGTAATTTTTCCAGCTCAGGGACCTTGACCTCTCTGACCCTTAGTTTTCCTCCATTGTAAAAAACCAACTACCTGTTATGGCTTTATATGTATGCACACATATGTGTATATATCATATATATTGCAAAATCTAATAAAAGCTCATCAACAGTACCAATTTAATAGTACTACTTTCAATAATACCAAACTGATTTTGGTAAAGAGAGGTGCAGGAGAACCAAGAGAACGGTGCCCCAGAAAACTAAGAAAGAATAGAAAAACAACTTGAATCTTTACTGAAGTATCTCAGCTAACGAGGGATCCCACTGCATGGCACACAGTCGAAGCACTCTGTTTTGTCATCCATATACCAGTGGCCCCAGCTTCTCAGCAGTGACAAAGACACGCGTGTGCTCTCACTCTGATCCTTAAAACTCCCCCCGCTCTCCCCCACGGTTTAGCTAAGGAATTCTTAAGTTCTATTTATGATTAGGCCACTTTGGTGGATGGAGGGGGGAAATCAAATGTCAGGATGTTTAATGGATGGCAAACATGTTCTGTAAAAGCCAAAGCCACAGTAAACCTTGCCCTTGTTAGCAATTGCTGGTTTCTGGTTTTATTATATTTTGCTCTTCTAAGAGGAAACAGAGGTACCGGCCATTTAGAAGTGAGTTCCAGTTTCTAACCTAGGCAGCTTACATCTAGTGAAGTCCAGTGTTGTTATAAAAACCAAAGGGAATACGAACCAGTAAAGCAAAGAAGGACAGACACACCAAGGTGACCATGCCTCGGCCCCATGTACCTGTGCAGGAAACGCTTTGAGACCTAGCTCTACTCCTCTTCTCCAGCAAGAAACTGAGGCAGGGGTTCACCTGTGGCCCAAGCCACAATGCACAGGGCAAAATTATCACTGCAACCATCACAGGCCAAAAGGCCCAGGTGCTTAACAGCACTATTCCCTATTTATCCAGTGTCCTTCAACAAATGGGTGTCTCTGCCTGTGTACCTAGGTACTGTACTTATTTCCACTGTCTACGTGAATGAGTTAGAGAGGACCAGCCCAGGGTGCCACAGGAACATGCATGAGTGGCAGTTAACACCAAAGATCTAGGCAGGAGACTGAGGCAAGGAGAGGGGAGTTCAGAGCGGGGAATGGGAACTAGTCATTCAGGGAAAGGAAGAAAAGCAATCCAGACAGACAGAATAGCACAAGGAAAGGCGGGATGATATGAGACCACAAGGTATCACAACACTGCCGGTAATTCAGTACGTCTAGAGGAGAGGGCGGGAGAACGTCAAGTGAAAACTGCCAGGTACTTCCATGAAACATAAAATGCTGAATCCTAGAGTCAAACAAGAGCATGCTGGAGGGGGGCACGAGCTTAGATTCACTAGAAGTTTCATCCAAGCTGAAGTTTCACTTCGGATCTGTCAAGATTTAATGTGTGTTACACAGTCCCAGACAACTGAAGAAACAGAGCTATGCCATCAAATACAGTTTTAGTTTTCACAGAATAAGTTTCCGTACACTGCCTGGCTCGCAAATACCCACGTGACCCACACTACAGAGCTTTCCGCGTAGCAGAGAAAAGTCCACACATCAGGTGATGCTTTAGTTCTGCTCATTTTCATGGGTAGTAGGTAGTAAAAACAAACCAACCAAAAACTCCTGCAATTACCACATGCAGGCAGCACTGTTTAGACCGTCGAGAGTCTCAACGTGTACTTACCTATACAAGCAGTCCATATAGTCTGCACCCTTGCTGTATTCCTCCCAGTACCTATGATACATAACAAGTACTTGCTCTTCAGATTCCAGAACTCTCTAGAAAAAGAAGAAAAATATTTTTTACTCAGAAAGCACTAATCATTTTCATTTGTAAGCTATGAAATTTATCAAAAACTAATGTTCTTAAATAAGTGACATAATTCAAGCACTATATATTACATTTACAAATTACATTCTTATTTTTAACTACCTTTAGTAACAATGAAAGAGCTAGAAAAAAAATGTGAATCTTAGATATGAAAGTGCAGCATCCATACTAGAGAGTAAATGTTTCATTCTCAAAGATAAAAAAACAAAATGTAATGGTTTGATGCTGTTCTTTGGGCTAGAATATTAGATGAGATTAAAACAGAATGTAATTCTATTGTATTTCCTCACGTCCATCACTTTTGATCAGCCTGTAGTTATGTCATCACCTCATATTATTCACTTTTGTGAATAAGACTACTTAGGAAAATTGGCACATTTCCCATATTCCCCAAATAAGTTATATTTATTTAATAAAAACCTACTATTTTTTGAAAAATGACAATCAAACTGAAATCTGAGGGCTGATGTTTAAAAAGTTAATTTTAATGGAAATCTAGTCTAACAATAAAAACCCACTGGACAGGACAGACATTCCCGAGGCCACCGCTGCTCTTACTTCGGCTCTTCCATCAGCTGTCCGTGTGACCTTAGGCAAGACATGACCTCAACACTCATCCAATTAACTCTTGAGAAAGTTATGCTTTTAAACTTGTAATTTTTACCAATTAAGTCTCAGGATGATAGGAATAGCCTATAAATAGTATTTTTTTGCCTATCATATGGTAAATAAATTAAAAATCGCAACCACTATTAATAATGCTGGGGAATAGGGCCCACTTAGGAACTACTGCTGCTGGTTGGATAGAATATAAATCTAGGAACAATTTCTTACTACGGTTGTTCCTCAACATCAGTGGGGATTGTTTCCAGGACCCCACCATGGATACCAAAATCCGCAGATGCTCAAGTCCCTAGAGCCGGGCCTCCATATCCACCAATTCGGAACACACAGATATGGAGGGAAATGTTCATGACTTATGACCCAGTAATTCCACGTCTAGGGACTTATCCTATAAAAAAAACTTGGTAAAACAAGAATAACTTAGCTACAAGGATGTTCATGGAAGTATTGTTTATAATCACAACTTTATGAACTGGAAATAATCTATATGCCCAGCAATACAGGAATATTTAAACAAATCACAGTATCTCCACAAAATGAAAAATTTTACAATCATTGCCAGAATTACAAAAGTCTATTTAATGACAAAGAAAGAGACCTACAATATTATTAAAAGCAAAAAGCACATTATAAAGTATATAACATAACTTCATTTTCTAATAAAAATGGAAGTCTACACAAAATAAAAATATGCAAAAGACATGTATCAAATTATATTTTTAATATGTATCAAAAAAAGATATATTTAAAAATAGATATATCAAAAATATTAACAGTGGTTAATTCTGGAGGTATGTTATGGGTTATGTTTATTTTCTTTTTGCTCATCAGTATGTTCTAAATTATCTACAACATAATGCAATAACTTTAGTAATTTAAAAAGTTCTCACAGGTGAAACTGTTTCAGTTCTGTTGGCTATATTAACAATTTACTTTGTCATCTACATATTAGCCAACTTCTTTTTTTGTCACTGGACTTGAGAGAAAATATGGTATACAATTATATAAGTATTCTAAATTTTCATAAAACTACTTCACAATTGTAAGTTTTCAATCACACAATTATACCAATGTTAATTTTTTGGTTTTAATAATTGTACCACTGTTATGCAAGATGTTAATATTAAGAAGCTGGGTAAAAAGTATTTGAGAAGTCTTTGTATTATTTTTGCAACTTTCCTATAAGCTTAAAATTATTTCAAAATAAAAAGTTTTTAAAAATCACACTTTCAACCTATGCTAAAATATAAAATTGCAAAATTTATAAATGCCTCACACAGTTATCTACTATATTATAACCAAAGCTAACCAGCTCACAACAGCAGAACTTTAACTTCAAAACTAACATATGAAAAATGTTAAGACTAAGTTAAATTACTTGTCATTAAAACCACTTTCATAAACTGATAAATGCACATACTAGAACGCTAAAATGTATCTGCCATATATAATAAAAAGTAGAGCATTTCCTGCAAATCAAAACCAGAATGAGCTATAACCTCACACCTGTCAGAATGGCTACCATCAAAAGTCAAGAAATAGGACTTCCCTGGTGGCGCAGTGGTTAAGAATCCACCTGACAATGCAGGGGACACGTGTTCGAGTCCTGGTCCGGGAAGATCCCACTTGCCGTGGAGCAACTAAACCCGTGTGCCACAACTACTGAGCCCACGTGCCACAAATACTGAAGCCCACGCGCCTAGAGCCCGTGCTCCGCAACAAGAGAAGCCACCACAATGAGAAGCCCGCACACCGCAACGAAGAGTAGCCCCCGCTCGCCACAACTAGAGAAAGCCCGTGTGCAGCAACGAAGACCCAACGCAGCCATAAATAAATAAATAAATAAATAAAGTCAAGAAATAGCAAGTGCTGGCAAGGATCTATAGAAAAGGGAACCCTCACGCACTACTGATGGGACTGTAAACTGGTGCAGCCACTATGGAAAACAGGGTGTTCCTCAAAAAATTAAAAACAGAACTACCATATAAGCCAGCAATTCCACTCCGGGGTATTTACCTGAAGAAAAAGAAAACACTAATTCAAAAAGATACATGCACCCCAATGTTCATAGCAGTTCATAGCAGCATTACTTACAATAGCCAAGATACATAAGCAACCTAAGTGTCCAATAATAGACAAATGGATAAAGAAGATGTGGTATATATATATACAATGGGATATTACTCAGCCATATAAAGAATGAAATCTCGCCATTTGCAACAACATGGATGAACCCAGAGGGCATCATGCTAAGTGAAATAAGTCACACAGAGAAAGACAAATACCGCATGATCTCACTCGTATGTGTAATCTGAAAAACAAATGAACTAGCAAAACAAAACAGAAACAGACTCAGAGATACAGAGAACAAACAGGTGGCTGCCAGAGGGGAGAATGCTGGAGTAGGGGGCCAAAAAGGTGAAAGGGATTAAGAGGTACAAACTTCCAGTTAGAAAATAAATAAGTCATGGGGATGTAACATAGAGCACAAGGAATATGGTCAATAATATTGTAATAACTTTGTATAAGGACAGATGGTTACTAGACTTAATTTGGTGATCATTTCATAATGTATGTAAATGTTGAATCACTATGTAGTTCACCTGAAACTAACAAAATATTGTATGTCAACTATATTTCAATGAAAATAAAATAAACAGATAAAATCGGCTCTGAAAAACTGAGCTTACAAAATATTGTATGTCAACTACATTTCAATGAAAACAAAATAAAATAAAATAGATAGATAAAATAGGCTTTGAAGAACTGAGCTTTTCTTCAAATGTTATAAGGGAAATATCACAGGATCAATTGTGCTCTACTTATGGGTTATTACCATTTGAAAAAGATCTACTCCTAGTCATGTACAGGGTTAGACATATTATTACACAGACTGTGTTACTTTATCTCCATTTTACAGATAAAGGAACAAGAAGTTCAATCTACAAGGTAGGTTAGGTGAGTTGCCCAGGGTCACAGGGCTAACAAAAGGTAATCAAGTTTCCACAGACTTAGAGAAAGAACTTATGGTTACCAGGGGGTAAGGACTGGGGGAAGAGATAGTTAGGGAATATGGGATAGACATGTACACACTGATATAATTAAAATGGATAACCTTTGGCTATTCGGGTTCTTTTGTGTTTCCATACAAATTGTAAAATTCTTTGTTCTAATTCTGCGAAGAATGCCATTGGTAGTTTGACAGGGATTGCATTGAATCTGTAGATTGCTTTGGGTCATTTTCACAATACTGATTCTTCCAATCCAAGAATATGGTATACTTTTCCATCTGTTTATGTTATCTTTGATTTCTTTCATCAGTGTTTTATAGTTTTCTGAGTACAAGTCTTTCGCCTCCTTAAGTAGGTTTATTCCTAGGTATTTTATGCTTTTTGTTGCAATGGTAAATGGGATTGTTTCCTTAATTTCTCTTTCTGATTTTTCGTTGTTAGTATATAGGAATGCCAGAGATTTCTGTGCATTCATTTTGTATCCTGCAACCTTACCAAATTCACTGATTAGTTCTAGTAGTTTTCTGGTGGCATCTTTAGGATTTTTTATGTATAGCATCATGTCATCTGCAAACAGTGACAGTTTTTTACTTCTTCTTTTCCAATTTGTATTCCTTTTCTTTCTTTTTCTTCTCTGAGTGCCGTGGCTAGGACTTCCAAAACTATGTTGAATAAGAGTGGCAAGAGTGGACATCCTTGTCTTGTTCCTGATCTCAGTGGAAATGCTTTCCGTTTTTCACCATTGAGCATGATGTTTACTGTGGGTTTGCCATATATGGCCTTTATTATGTTGAGGTAGCTTCCCTCTATGCCCATTTTCTGGAGAGTTTTTATCATAAATGGGTGTTGAATTTTGTCAAAAGCTTTTCCTGCATCTATTGAGATGATCATATGGTTTTTATTCCTTAATTTGTTAATATGGTGTATCATATTGATTGATTTGCATAAACTGAAGAATCCTTGCACTCCTGGGATAAATTCCACTTGATCATGGTGTATGATCCTTTTAATATGTTGTTGGATTCTGTTTGCTAGCATTTTGTTCAGGATTTTTGCATCTATGTTCATCAGTGATATTGGTCTATAATTTCCTTTTTTTGTGATATCTTTTTCTGGTTTTGGTATCAGGGTGATGGTGGCTTCGTATAGCCAAAGCAATCTTGAGAAAGAAAAATGGAGCTGAAGGAATCAGGCTCCCCGACTTCAAACTATACTACAAAGCTACAGTAATCAAGACAGTATGGTACTGGCACAAAAACAGAAATATAGATCAATGGAACAGGATAGAAAGCCCAGAGATGAACACATGCACGTATGGTCACCTAATTTACGACAAAGGAGGCAAGACCATACAATGGAGAAAAGACAGCCTCTTCAATAAGTGGTGCTGGGAAAACTGGACAGCTACATGTAAAAGAATGAAATTAGAATACTACCTAACACCATACACAAAAATAAACTCCAAATGGGTTAAAGACCTAAATGTAAGACCGGATACTATAAAACTCTTAGAGGAAAATACAGGAAAAACACTCTTTGACATAAACCACAGCAAGATCTTTTTTTGACCCACCTCCTAGAGTAATGAAAAAACAAAAATAAACAAATGGGACCTAATTAAAAGCTTTTGCACAGCAAAGGAAACCATAAACAGGACGAAAAGACAACCCTCAGAATGGGAGAAAATATTTGCAAATGAAACAACGGACAAAGGATTAGTCTCCGAACTATACAAACAGCTCATGAAGCTCAATATCAAAAGAGCAAACAACCCAATTAAGAAATGGGCAGAAGACCTAAATAGACATTTCACCAAAGAAGACATACAGATGGCCAAAAGGCACATGAAAAGATGCCCAACATCACTAACTATTAGAGAAATGCAAATCAAAACTACCATGAGGTATCACCTCACACCGGTCAGAATGGCCCTTAACAAAAAATCTAGAAATCATAAATGCTGGAGAGGGTGTGGAGAAAAGGGAACCCTCTTGCACTGTTGGTGGGAATGTAAATTGATACAGCCACTATGGAGAACAGTATGGAGGTTCCTTAAAAAACTAAAAATAGAACAACCATATGACCCAGCAATCCCACTACTGGGCATATACCCTGAGAAAACCATAATTCAAAAAGAGACATGAAAAAAAAAAAAAAAAAAAAGAGACATGTACCCCAATGTTCACTGCAGCACTATTTACAACAGCCAGGACATGAAAGCAACCTAAGTGTCCATCAACAGATGAATGGATAAAGAAGATGTGGCACATATATACAATGGACTACTACTCAGCCATAAAAAGAAATAAAATTGAGTTATTTGTAGTGAGGTGGATGAACCTAGAGCCTGTCATTCAGAGTGAAGTCAGTCAGGAAGAGAAAAACAAATACCGTATGTTAACGCATATATATGGAATTTTTAAAAAAAATGGTACTGATGAACCTAGTGGCAGGGCAGGAATAAAGACACAGACATAGAGAATGGACTTGAGGACACACCATTAGGGGAGGGAGAAGCTGGGGTGAAGCAAGAGTAGCATCAACATATATATACACTACCAAATGTAAAACAGATAGCTAGTGGGAAGCAGCAGCATAGCACAGGGACCTAGAGGGGTGGGATAGGGAGGGTGGGAGGGAGACACAAGAGGGAGGGCATATGGGGATATACGTATGCATATGGCTGATTCACTTTGTTGTACAACAGTAACTAACACAGCATTGTGAAGCAATTATACTCCAATAAAGATGTATAAAAAAAATAAATAAATGGATAACCAACAAGGACCTACTGTATAGTGCAGGGTACTCTACTCAATGTTATATGGCAGCCTGGATGGGAGGGGAGTTTGGGGGAGAATGGATACACGTATATGTATGGCTGAGTCACTTTGCTGTCACCTGAAACTATCACAACATTGTTAATTGGCTATACTCCAATATAAAATAAAAAGTTTAAAAAGATAAAATAAAATACTGGAGGGAAAAGAGAAGGTAGTCACGTTTCTAGTTCAAAGAATAAATGATCTCATCCAATTCCTGATAAGATCAGTAATCCAAAATAAGTTAGAAATGCTGTGTATAGCCAAATACTACAAAATTCATTCACTGCTTATACACAGATCAAGTCGGTGATGTTGCCCTCATGCACATGGCACACTGACCAAAATAACTGGTCACAGAGACTTTCTATCATACTTTTTAATTTACCATTCTCCTTTTTAATTCTAGGTTTTTAAAGACCTTATATAGGATATGAAGAGGCAGCTAAAATGTTGAATATAAAGACAGAGATTCACCAAGAGGTGGGAAGCAACATTAAAAGAAAACTTGGTTCTATAAACACCATCCAGAGGATATGTAAGCACTTGATTTCAAGTTGAACACATCTTGATTTGAAACCCTACTCTTTAACTTACTAGTTGTATTGATCTGGAGCAACTAAACTGACTTCCCTTGGAGAACCTAACAACACAGAGCTTGACCCATAGCTCTTATATACATATTAGAAAAATGCTAATTAGGAAACAAAACAAATAACCTTAACCTGATACAAGTTCTGCACTGGAAAACAGTGAACTAGTCAAATAACTATGTAGCCATAAACACATTTACATCATGTATGTATCAATCCTTACCTTGTGCAAATGCCGTACGTGATTTTCCAAAAAAATCTTAGTTTCTGTATAAAGTCTTTCTCCAAGGGGTTCAGGATAGGCCACACATAAAGCATAGATATCTCTAGTTAAATTGTTAAGGTTTTCATATTCATTGAAGATACTACTTTAAAACAAATGAGATTTAACTCAAGTCTGGCATTAAAAAATGAAAAATCCTTATTTCATTTTAGCAGTTTAGGATTATATAGATACATATACAGAATGAAAGACACTTACCCAACACGTTGGTGGTAGAAGGGAGGTGGGGAATCAACCTCACATGCTCTGACTCTTTACCTTGTATCCTCACCCCAAAAAGAGCAAGCAGCCCTCTTCACGTGATGTCATTGTCTGGGAGGCCTCAGTCAGACTTTCCTATGTTCCCTCCAAATTCTTTCATTGTTTTTTTTTAATTGTAATTAGTAACCAATAAAATATCTCCATGTATCCATGTATATATATTTGTTTGATTACTATTATATTAAATATTTAAAATTTTATTTACATATTTAAAAAACAAACATGGTGAAGCAAAAATATCATCCAAATAGTGTAATATCACTGTGCCAGGTTTCTTTATAGAAAAAAAAGTTACAGTAAGAAACTATTAAGTTATTTTAGGGATCGGGAGGGTGGGAGGGAGACACAAGAGGGAGGAGATATGGGGATATATGTATATGTACAGCTGATTCACTTTGTTATAAAGCAGAAACTAACACACCATTGTAAAGCAATTATACTCCAATAAAGATGTTAAAAAAAAAAGAAACTATTAAGTTATTTTAAATCAACTTAGATATCATAACGAACCTTTATAGACTGGAAGATTAAATAAAATAGTATAGATATAAGAACTATTTTTCAGCAATAACATAAAAAATATTCACCTATATTACAAAGAAAGTAGAGACTTGAATATACACTACCTAAGAAAGAAAAATTTTTTAATTTATCTGGACACAAATTCTATAGAGAATTGACATGGTTTGGTGGAGGGGAGAGGGAACAAGGCATCAATGGAGAAGGAGCTTCAAAGTAAGGTATTACATGAGCTCCCGGATCAGCCTGGGGTCCCTCTAGGTTTCAGCTAAAAATGCCTTTAAAAAAAAAAGTCCTAGTTCATGACATAATTTAAATCTTAACTGATCACAAACCTGTCCTAGTAAAACTAGATGTAAAAGGGTTGTCAGAATTAGGTGTTCTAGAAGCCAGGACAGCAGTTAACTTCAGTGACTGGGGAACAGAGGTCCCTGGTTGTTAGGAGTACTCGATCTACTGGGTACACAGGTGTGCTCACTTTGTGAGAATTCACCTCTACATTCACCAGTCAGTATGTATATCATACTTAAATTTAAATTAAATTTAATTTTTTTTAATTCCTTAGCAGTCCAGTGGTTAAGACTCGGAGTTTTCACTGCCGTGGGCCTGGGTTCAATCCCTGGTCAGGGAACTAAGATCCCACAAGCCACACAGCACTGCCAAAAAAAAAAAAAAGAAAAAACAAAATTTTTTTAAATGACTAAATTTAGCCAGGCTCTAGATCAACAATCAGAAGTGTGATACATGTGTTATCTTTAAGTTCTGAATACCTACTTCCAGAACTTCCATCCAACATGATGATGATATCTGATCCTCTTATCTTCCCTTAAGCCATATACACACATTTCTAGAATACACAACTTACTTGATACTGAAAAATCAGCAATTCAGTATCATGATTTCAAGATGATATGCGAATTATGTGCTCAAATGTTTTACATCAACAAAGTTAATGTCTCAATATAGCCACTGCATGTATATGTAAACAAAAATGACCAGCAAAATTCACCTAATAGGGCTTCCCTTCTCTCTGCTGAGGGAAAGGGATCTGTGCAAGGTAGGAATCCAGGGAGACTTTCCCATTTCACTCCACATACAGGACTTATATATTGTCTGACGCTTCCTCAGTGAGAATGTCCTCACGTATTGTTTTTAGTGGAGTCCCCACCTTAATAAATATTTTACATGAATATTTTAACTCAGCATAGTTTGGAGTCTCACTGCATTAATTTCACTCAACCGCCTAAAAGATATCCCTAAATATGTTCTTTTTCTTTAACCTGTTCAAATACCCAAGCACTCTGGAAATGGTTAGGCCTTGGGAAGGGCACCCAAGAGGAGCACTTTTCAACCCTCTAGCATTCAATTATGATTTGGTTATAGACAAGATACTTTAAAAGACCAAAAATAGGAAATAATGTAGGTGGTCAGATTTAGATTTAAACACTCTCTTCTCCAAGTCATCTTTTCTGGGAGCTGGAATAGAAAGATACCTGTATGTACGAACTTTCCACTTACAAATTCTCAAATTCAGAAACACAATGTGTTCAGGAGCAAGAGCTCTGAACTGTGTTACAACCAAAAGACAGTGCTGGTCAGCAGCAAAATTACTTATTTTAGTTCATTTTCTCTATTAAAAGATGCTTCCTATGCTTGGGCTTAATTTTTAGTTTTAACACTATTAACTCTACTGCATAGTGGGTCAAAAACAATGTTTTGCAATGGGAATAAAAGGAAAGATTACCTTAAAATTGAACATGGTAAAATAATGATCAAAAAAGAACTGACAATACAAAATAAAACTATAAAAAATGAAAAATTTTATTGACATTTCTTAAGAGAAAAAATTAAAATGTGACATGTAAAAAATGCAGTATCTATAAAATCATCAATTAGCAAGCAAGGATAAAAAAAATGACTGATTAAATAAAAGAACTCTGACTTAATTTAGAAGAAGGGAGTGAAACTGTTACTGATGCACCAACCAGGGATGACTACAGATACAACCTTTTCCAATCCACACAATCTAAGAAAGACTGATGGGCTGCTAAGTGTAGATGCCAAGGTTACTAAGAGGTCCTCCTTCTAACACTTGTGAAGATCATCAAGGATGGAGATTTCCCACCTCAACATTTTTCAATGCAGTCAAAATTGTTCTATGTTTGAAAAAGACTCCTCATAGAATATGTATTTGAAATAAGGACAATAGTTTTAGAGCCAGGTTTTCCTATCTGGGAGAATTACATTCAGGGAAGCAATCTTAAATAACCCCTCACTGAGTCACTATGGACTTATACATAAAACCATTTATTCACTAGAATCTATCTTGTCCTTAAGTAGGAGACCATCTATATTACACTGCTGGGGTTCGGGAATTGTCCTAACAGCTACCAAAAGGCAGAAAACCATGAATACAAGTACACTTGTCCCTCAGTATCCACAGAGGACTAGTTCCAGTACCCCCTGTGGATACCAAAACCCGAGGATGCTCAACCCCCTTACAGTCAGCCCTCCACATCCGTAGTTACAGGACCGACAGTATACTTATTGAAAAAAATCTGAGTATGGGCAGACCTGTGCAGTTCAAACCTGTGTTGTTCAAGGGTCAACCGCAAACCAAAAGAACCAAAGAACTCCAACCCAGGGAAGCAAATAGTAAATGTACATCTACACCTAGCCTCTATCATATCATAAGCATTTGATATACCTCTTAAACGGTAAGTCCCAAACGACCCTAGACTGCACCTAAGCTGTCACAGAGCTTCTGTTATAGAGCATCATTATTACTTGTGTTAGGCAGAATTCTAAAAGTGGCCTCTCAAGACTTCCCTCGCTAACCCCTGGGACTGTGAATATAAGAAAGCACACCCAGTTACTTTACATGGCAAGGGGACTTGGCAGCTGCAGTTATGATTACTAATCAGTTGGCTCTAAAATAGGAAGATTATCCTGGACTTTCCTGATGGGCCTAACCTGATCGCATGAGCCCTTCAAAGGCAGATCCCTACCAGCCCCTGCCCCCTGCACCAGCTGCAGAAGGGGAAAGGCTTGACACGCCGCTGCTGGCTGTGAAGATGGAAAGGGGTCACATGCAACAACTGAAGAGTGACCATAAGTCAATGAGAGCAGCTCCCAGCCAAAAGTCAAGTAGGAAAACAGGACCTCAGTCCTATAGCTGCAAGGAATTGAATTCTGCCAAATAACAGGAATGAGCTTAGAAGTGGACCCTGAGCTCTAGGTGAGAACACAGCCAGCCAACCCCGATTTCAGCCTTGTGAGATCCTGCGGAGGGAACCTAGTCACACCATGGACTCTGACCTACAGAACTGGGAGATAATAAGAGAGTGAAACACTAAATTTAAGCCACTGCATTTGTAGTAATTTGTTATGCATCAAAAGAAAACACTGATGTCTTCTATTTACATTACCTATCAACCAGAATGCCTTGCCTACGTAACTGGACCCAGTACATTTATGAAGGATGAGGATTAAGAGCCCTCTTATCAACACAATAAGAGAACTAGCTAAATATTAATGCTACTTCTTTCATCTGTACAGTATGCTTCATGGCATTCAGTTGACAGTAGCTATTCACTCACCAAATATTTGCTAGGTGTCTATATGTACCAGATACTGGGAATACAGCAGTGAACAGGACAGGTATCTGTGCCCTTACAGAGGTTATATTTAGTAAAAATGTTGTAGACAGGGGTTCACTAAGTTCCATACTTACACATGTTAAACACTTTGGCTGGCAGACCAGGCTTCTTTGATACCCACTTCAAGGGTGTAAGGAGACTTGAGCATTTTTATCCCAGCATCTAGCCTACAATATCAGGAAGTCATCTTAACCCTCTTGGGCCACTATATTCTCAACTGTAAAATGGGCTAATAATATATATTTTACAAGGTCGTCCGTAACAAATTAATCACATGCATTATATGTCGAAAGACAAAATTATGACACAAAAGAATGTACACAGTATGATTCCATTTATACAAAGTTCAAAACATAATTAACCAATATTGTTTAAGGCTGTATATTTAAGCAATTATGCTGTTCTTTAAAAAACAAGAGAATAATATGATAGTAGTTACCTCCAAGGGAAAGGAGCAGGCTTGTGAACTGAGAGGGGCAGCTGGTGGGGGAAGGTTGGTGGATGCCAGCAGTGTTCTAGTTCTTAACCTGTGTTGTGATAATGCAGGTGTCTGCCTTATAATTATTTGCTCAACTCTACATGTATATCTTACTTACGTATGTATTATATTTCATACACCTCAAAAAATGCTTTGTAAAAGATCAAGTACTAATATATGGTGGTGAACAATTTGTAGGGAGGGCTTTTTTCCAGTTTCAAAATATTAAAGATTTATAGCCTCTAAAATTTCTACCTAAATCTGAGTATCAGATGTCAACCTTATATTCTAGGGCAAAATAAGAGGGAAAAGGAGGGAATCTGGCTTTAGAACAATTAGGAACATTATTTTACATAATAAATAAATTCATAATAAAATGCTACTTTTTTCACAATAAAATTTAAAATGATATTCCATTCCTTTATTTTTCATAATAAAATTTAAAATGATATTCCACTCCTCAGTTTACTGTTTTTGTAGATACTTTTTATTTCAGGGGAGGAGGAGAAAACTCATGATCAGATCAAGAGTAACTGAACCATCTTAGATGGATCAAACAATAAACATCTTAGAAATATCAGTAACTGAAGGGGCACTTTCAAAGGAAGTCAGCTATCTCAAAACCATTTATAAACCAGCAATTAACTGTATATTCTGTAGAAGAGTAAGAACACATTTAATGACTCTATTTTCTTTATGTTATGCCTATTTTCTCTTTTCTTGTAATCTTCTACGACCAATTCCTTCTCTCCTCTCTCTGCTCATTATTTTAGTTAAAACAGTGTTAAAAGTACCTAAGTACTTGCCTAGCCCAACCTCATTAACACACAAGTAACCTTTAAAGTTTTCTCAGTTTTTATTGATTCCCACCAAAAACAATTCATGATGTTCCACAAAAAAAATTTAAGAGACTAATTCAAAAATAAGCTCTTCAAAGGCAGACTCCATAACAATTATCATCTAGATACAATGGAAAGTACAGGAAATTAGATGTTAGACATCTTGTATGCAAGTCTGGGCTCCTTGAATGACTACCTGCATAACCCGGGGCAAGTCCCTTCACCTCTGAGTATCAGTTTCCTCATCTATTATATCTGCCCCACTGATCTTATAGGCTTGTTTTTATATTAAAAATATAAAAGGTCTTTGCAAACTCTGAAGTCTTCTAGAAATGTTACCATCATTTTCTGTATCTGTAGTGCCTAGAACATAGGTACCCTAACAAATGTTTCTTGCTGACAACTGCAACTGTAATGAATTCAAAGAACTTCACTGTTCTTGCATCAACATTCAGTTTAATATTGACAATTAGGTTAGGCATTGAGAACAAGCTGAATCACTGTCTTATGAAACCCAAGCTTTTCTAGAGAACACACGCCTCGCACAGCGAGGGCAGCCATCCTTCAGCCCCAGGACACTGCTGGGGAGGGTGGCACTGCGCGTGAGCGGACTCGGAACCTCCACGCGCACTCTGGTAATAATACCTTCACGTCTCACCTTCCCCTTGGGGGGAAAGGATCTCTGGTTCCTACAGTGTCCACCCAGTCCGCAAGGCCTCCTTCAGGGCCCTGGGGCACTGCCATGTCACTTAGACCCAGAGACCAGGCCTCGACCCTATGCCCTTTCTTTGCCCTGGAATGTGGCGTGTGTGGTGGTCCCTGTGGTGGAAGACGGAGGCGGGTCAGGAGTGTGCCAGGGCACAGGCCGTCCCCAGGCCCTCCCAGCCGTGGCCCCTGGCAAACACTGGGCAGAGTTGATGATGCTGCCACCCACCACTCTGCTCCATCTACCTGTGGCTGAGGGTTCCTATAGACCCTTTTAACCTCCCCAATACTAAGAAACTACAGTATTGTAATACTGTGGTTTTTTCCTTTGGTGCCAGAGTATATATCCTGGGTGCTGGAGGTTGCACTGTGTTTTTTACATATATAATATATATATATATAATAATATTATTAATAACGTTATAATAATATACATACATTATACATATCATGTACAGTGTGTGTATGTGTGTGCGTATATATATATATGTATTTTTTTTAAAAAAGATTGCTGTCATGTAGGAATGCAGGACAGCAGGTTTCAGACCGTCCTAGGGAAACCACAAATTTATATTTTCATATAAAACCCCTTATTCACAAATGTAGAAAACCCAATTAAGAAACGTTTCCATCTCACAGCCACTGAATTGGCTGTTTGCTCTCTGCTTGGAACACTCCCCCCCAGGTTTCTGTCTGACCTGCTCCCTCCCTGCTCCAGTCTCTGCTCAAGTATCGCCATCCTCAAGGAGGCCTTCCTTGACCACCATCTAGAGAGCCGCGCACACACGCACTCCAACCACGCTCATGCCCTCGCTTTGCTTTACTTCCCCCCATGGGATGTAACCTGTTATTAGAAGCACTGGCATCAGGTTTGTTTTACATCCGTTTAATATCTATTTCCTTTAGTAGAATGAAGGGAAAGTAGTTTGTTTTGTTCACAAATGTACTCCCAAAGCCTAAAGTAGTGCCTGACATATACTAAGTGCTCAGTAAAGTATCTGTTGAGCAAAAGGTTATCAAAGATTGTTGACTGCCACATACAGGCAATGACCTTGGAAAAGTGAACAATAACATATTTGAAAACAGTCACACTGGCATGTTCTTCCACTTAGGAGAGCTTAAACCTGTCGTCCCTTTTCAACAAGCTTATGAACCTAGCATGTCGATCAGTGCAGGCATCCATGCCACCGGAAGGATACGAGAAGCGGTCGTTCCATGTTGCTCTCTCCACGTACTCCAACATGACCACGGCTTTGATTGTCGTGAGGAGTTTGTTCCAGGTTTCATCAAAATCCACTACTCTTGGTTTCAGAGACATTGTGCAAGTTTAGTGTTGAAATCTGTTAATTAAAAACAGCGGTAACGTTAGCATGAATTCTACAAGGTCAGTTACTTGTTTCTAAAAAGCACCACATAACTGGACAGCATGCTGCACGGAAGGGGTGAGACCAGAACCTGGCACGTGGTGAGAACGATAAATGCTGGCTGCCATCTTTTCATGACTGTCCAGACAAGGAATTCCACAGAATACCTGCGTTCACTGCAAACTCTAGGAAATAAAAAGCTTTTAGCACAAATTATTTATAACCCAGGGTGGTCCAAAGATTGAGAAGCCTCATTTAATTTGCTGAGAGAAAGAAGCTGGGACCTAATGAGCCAAAAAGTTAACTTCTATCATGAGAAATGCACAAGAGATACTCAATAAAAAGGTTTTGGCCCCAAATCCTTGTGGTTTGCACTCCTTAAACTGGAGACTGAGGCCATATATGAGAAAACACAAGACAATTAAAGGGTTTATTTTCCTGGAGCATCAGTTTAACTAGATTCCAAATCCTTTTCAATATCACACCAGAAGAACAGAATTAAAAGAGAAATGTCTTAAAGTTAAATTTAATTGCACAAGGGAGCACTTTTCCGGCACATGCCTTCACATCCTCCCCAAAGTTTTCCCTCGTTACTAGGACTGTGAAGCACCAAGCTAGTCTGTAGCCAGGGCCAAACAAGGAGGAAACATTCTTCCTCCTGTGTCCCGCTGTGGGGAAAAAAGGAGGTAGGGAGACAGTGGGGAGAAGGGGGGAATGCATAGAGAGAGGAAAAAAAGAGACAAGAGGAGGAGACCAGCTGCACGGTCCCGGCCCACAAACTGGAGGTGGTCCTGCGCCCTTCTTACGTTTCTGTCCTGTGAAGAAAAGAACTCAAGAGGAGTCCAAGGAGGGGAAGAAAAAGAATCAGAGAAGCCAAACAAAAACCCAAAAGAGGGTGTGCCACACTAAATCACCTCTCTTTCTTCAACAGACCAGGGACTCCACCTACAAGCCTTAAACTTCCTCTAACTACCGAGAATGGATTAGCAGTAGTTCCTGTGTGTGTGTGTGTGTGTGTGTGTGTGTGTGTGTGTGTGTGTGTGTGTGTGTGTGTGTGTGTGTGTGTGTGTGTACTGGGGGAAGGGGGAAACCTAAAGCTCTAGCTCTAGATCAGAAAATTAACCTTAACTCCGTCTCACCCTTATTCACACATCCTATCTAACTGTGTTACTCAATATTTCTTAAATCCATCCATTCCTGTGCAACGCTATGAATGTTCTGAGATCAGGCCCTCAGCAGTTCCAGTTTGTATTAATCTTTATCAAAGAAATGCTAACAATTGTTAATATTTACACAGTACTTACTATAAGCCAAACACAAATCTAAGTGCTTTATATAAATTCACTTAATCCTCCCAACAAACTGATTAAGTAGGGCCCAATGTTCTCCCCGTTTTCTAGATAAGAAAACTGATCACAGAGTGATTAAGAAACTTGCTTAAGGTCATGGAGCTATTCAGACCCGCGCTGTAACCCCTGCCCTCAACTGCCATACACAACTATACTGCCTTACTAACATCCTTAGTGAATACTTAGATACATGCCAGGCGTTGTACTAGGCTGAGGATACAGTGGTCAATAAACAAAGTTCTTGACTTTCAAGAAGGTTAGACTCCTGGATCTGGCACTCAGAAACAAAAATAACCTACGTAAACCACAGAGCTGACCATGTCACGCTGGTACTGAAAGCTGTTTGTGATTGTCCACTATAGACAGCATCCGGTTTAAGCTCACTGGCAACATGGCCCACCAAGCTTCCATGGTTTGACCTTGGACTAAAGCACCTCTCCACCTTGCTCTTCTCATGGGACTCCCTTCCTTGACATCATAATCTGGTAACTTCTCTGCTTAGAGGTCACTGAACACAACAGGCTGATTCACACACCCTGCCTTTTATCCTCATTGTTTTCTGTACCTAAAATTCTTCCCTTCTCCTTGCCTCCCCCTTTCCACTCATTCCCCTAACTCCTACTGATAGTTCAGCCTTGGCCCAGAATATCTGTTTTCAAAAAATTTTCTGGGCCCACTTAAGCTAGGTAAGGTGCCCTCTTAAGAGTTACTTGAGAACTCTATGTTTAACCTCTATTAGAGGATTAAACCATGCTCAACTGTGATTATCTGAGTGTTTCTTCAAGGTAGGGACTATTCTGTAACTGTCTATCAAAAAGCTGTCACTGTCCGCTTCACATTCGTTTCCTCCCCTTATAAAAATGGAATCATACTACACACACTGGTTATAAATTATTTTAATGGTTGCACAGATCACCTTTTAGCTTTATTGAAGTTTTAGCAGAATCAGACTGGCATGGACTTCTCTGCGGAGACCAACAGATTTCTGATAGAATGGGTTTATGTGCAGTGATAATCCATTCTTAGATGGGTGGAAAATGTGGACACCAAGGCGAGAGAAGCCTTCATTTTATTTCAATTGTTTAAATGAGCATTTACTCATGGAGAATTTATGTAAGGATGTGAAAGAGAGAGGGCAAAGAAAGAAACAAGACCACGACCACCCCACTGTTCTTCTCCACTTCCCAAACTGTCAGACAACTCACAAGAATACATATGAGTCTTGTTTTCATTCCTGTGCCACATCATGTCCTACACCTGGTGTCCTGCCAGGACCACTTCCATCCCCAGTCAGTGAGACTATGTCCTACTGAGCACCTGCAAAGTTCAAATCTCACATTACTACAGTTTCCTCTAGCTTTCTTCTGGGCTCATTCATGCAATGTTAGGGTTTTTAACACTTTGGCACACAGGTACTGTGCCTATGGCCCCTAAAAATAAATCATAGGCTCCAAATAAAAAAAAAAATTGAAAAATAAAAATTCATGTTTACTTATGTTTCCAGGTAACATTATGACAATATTTTATGAAAATAACATTTACAAAATTTTCATTACATTTGAAAATGATTCATAGATTAGATTTTCTCACTTACAGCACCATTTCTAAGTATGTATGGCTGTCAATAATAGTAAGTTAAATAATTACAAAAGTGATTTATATAAACATAGAGTTACCATATGACCCAGCAATTCCACTCTATGCAAGAGAAAACATGTCCACACAAAAACCTGGATGCAAATGTTCAGAGCAGCATTATTCATAAAGGTCAAAAAAGTGGAAATAACTCAAATGTCTATCAAGCAATAAATGGATAAATAAAATGTAGTACATCTATACAACAGATTAATATTCTGTAATACAAGAGAATGGAGTACTGATAGATATTACAATACAGATGAACCTTGAAAACACACTATGTGAATAAAGTTGGTCACAAAAGACCACATATTTTAGAATTCCACTTACGTATATGAAATATCCAGAATAGGCAAATCCATAGACACAGGAAGTATTTTAGTGGTTGCATAGGGCTAGAGGACTTGGAGAAAAATGGGAAGTGACTGCTAATTAGGTGATGAAAATGTTCTAGTATTGATTGTCATCATGTTTGTACAACCCTGTGAATGCACTAAAAACCACTGAATTGTACAGTTCAAGAGTACACTGAATGGTATGTGAAGCATAACTCAATAAAGCTGTTAGACATTTAAGGTGAAATAATCGTATCAAAAACTTTGGAGCAATGTAACGTGGAGGGGAGGGGAGAAAAGGTATATTTACATGGTTGCAAATTCTGAAATCTCAGTCTCCCTCTCACTCCCATGCTCTAGTCACCAGCTCCCATCACCAGAGGCATATATTATATGTGTCTGGGGGTATTTTATACATATATATTGTTATTCCCCTTTTTTAACATAAATGAATATAGAGATGGTCTTTTTCCACTTGTTTTACATAAATGGTATTACACTGCTTACTTAACAATATATTCACTTAACAGTATATTTGGGAAAGTATTCCATTTTAATACACAAGGGTTTCTTTAATCTTAATAGCATTTCATTGTTTGGCTGTATCGGGATTCATTCTACTAAGTTTGATATGATATGTGATGAGTCCTCCAAAATTGAAGTGCCTAGTTTAATATCAGTAATTTTAAGTTAAATAGTTTTTTTTTTATGAATTAGTAAGCTCTTTTTACATTGACATTAACAAGGTTTTCTTCTAAAGATACTAATAACACAATTTAAGTTACAACTGCTATACTAGTTGATAAGAGAAGAAAATTACACTATTATCATGATCTTTAACTACTGTTTATTAAATACCTTCTGAATTCCTCCTATGCTATACATATTATATATATAAGCATTACTAACCATCAACCTGCAATTCAGCAAAATCCAGACTGCAGGGAACGACTGGATAATCAGATTTCTTCAATAAACTATGCACACACATAAGAGAAAAAGAGAGAAAAGAAAATGAGAGTGGGAGAGAGATATATGTGGAGTGGAAATTGAACTAAAATAGACTAAAAAGGCACATTCATCTACCACAGTGTGACTGATCTTATTTGGATCTAGATTTAAGCTCTTTTTAAAAATTATATTTATGATAACCCTGGAAATTTATAAACTGATGGGATATTTGATGACTTTAAAAAATAATTTTTATAACAATAATTATGAGAGCTTTAAAACTGAGAGTACTTATCTGTCAGAGACACATGCCAAAATATTTATGGATGTAATAAATGCTGTCTGAGATCTGCTTCAAAATTAAACAGCTTGTTTATGAATTGATAATTGTTGAGAATGAGTGATAAGTACATGAGGGATTATTATAATATGCATTTTCTGTATATGTTTGCAATTTTCCAAAGTAAAGGGTAAAAAAAAATATCTTCACCATCATCATCATTAACAGTTCCACAAATATGGGGGGGAGGGGGAAGCACATAAAAGAAATTAGAAAGCTTAAAAAAAAACATAGTATTAATCCAAAAGGTCTAACATTCAATTAATATGCATTCTAGAAAATTAGAATGAGAGGTAATTATCAAAGAAAAAATATTCCAGAACTAATGAACATTAGTTTTCCAACTTAAAAAGGCATACTGAATACCCAGAATATTTGATTTTAAAAATAAATAACAAGGCACCTCTTTTTGACATATTAAAACACTGGGGGTAAAGCAAAGATTCTATAAGTTTTCAGAAAAGAAAAAACGACTATATAAATTATAAAGTCTTTAGATTTACAAGAGCAACACCGGAAGCTGGAAGGTAATATAAAGCAATGCCTTCAAAATTCTCAGGGAAAATGACTAATTACCTAGAATTCTCTATCAAGAGTGGTATCAAATAATTTACTTCCCATGAAGTCATTTTATTCAGGAATCTATTGGAAGATACCCTCTATCAGGAGGAAATGGAACAAACTAAGAAAGACTTGGGATCCCAGAAACAGAGGGACCTAACACAGGAGAGAGGAACAGAAATTTTTCAGAACAGCAGCTTTACAGATTTTAAAAACAACCTGTCGGGCTTCCCTGGTGGCGCAGTGGTTGAGAATCTGCCTGCCAATGCAGGGGACACGGGTTCGAGCCCTGGTCTGGGAAGATCCCACATGCCGCGGAGCAACTGGGCCCGTGAGCTACAATTACTGAGCCTGCGCGTCTGGAGCCTGTGCTCCGCAACAAGAGAGGCCGCGATAGTGAGAGGTCCGCGCACCGCGATGAAGAGCGGCCCCCACTTGCCACAACTAGAGAAAGCCCTCGCACAGAAACGAAGACCCAACACAGCCATAAATAAATAAATAAATAATTTAAAAAAAAAAAAAAAAAAAAACCTGTCTACACAGACACAGAACAAAGGGCTCCAGGACGGTTCTCTCCAAGAGAAAAAAAGGGTGGGGATACTCTCAAACTCATTTTACAAGACCAGCATTATCAAGATTACCAAAATCAGACAAGGACACCCACAAGAAAAGAAAATTACAGGCCAATATTCCTGATGAACACAGATGCAAAAGTCTTCAAAAAAAATTTAGCAAGCCAAATTCAATGATACACCAGGATCATAAAAGGATCATACACCATGATCAACTGGGATTTATTCCAGGGATGCAAGGTTCACAAATCAATCGACCACATTAATAAAATGAAGAATGAAAATCATATGATCATCTCAACAAATGCAGAAAAAGCATTTGACAAAATTCACCATTCATTTATGACAAAAACTCTCCGCAAAGTGGGTATAGAGGGAATGCACCTCAACATAATAAAGGTCATATGTGACAAGCCCACAGCTAACTGCCTCAACAGTGGAAGCTGAAAGCTTTTCTTCTACGATCAGGAACAAGACAAGGATGCCCACTCTTGCCAAACAGTATTTATTCAATATAGTACTGGAAGTCCTAGCTAGGGCAATTAGGCAAGAAAAAGCAATAAAAGGCATCCAAATTGGAAAGAAAGAAGTAAAGCTGGTAACATGATATTATATAAAGAGAGCCCTAGTTTTTTAACCATAAAACTGTAAAAACTATAATCAAATTCAGTAAAGTTGCAGATACAAAAAATCAATATACAAAAATCTGCTTCATTTCTATACACTAATAACAAACTATCAGAAAGAGAAATTGAGAAAACAATCCCATTTACAACTGCATCAAAAAGAATATGATATCCAGGAATAAATTTAACCAAGGAGGTGAAAGACCTGTACACTGAAAACCATAAGACATTAATGAAGAAAACCGAAGACAACACAAATAAAAGAAAAAAGGAAAGATATCTGTGCTCATGGATTGGAAGAACTATTTTTGTTAAAATGCCCATATTGCCCAAAACAACCTACAGATTCAGTGCAATCCCTATCAAAATTCAAATGGCATTTTTCACAGAAATAGAAAAAACAATGATAAAACTTGCATGGAACAAAACAAAAAACTGAACTCGTAAGTACAGAGAACAGACTGATGAATGCCAGAAGGGAGGGAGTCTGGGGGTGTGTGAAAGGGGTGAAAGAGGTCAAAAGGTATAAACTTCTAGTTATAAAATAAGTCATGGGGATGTAACGTATACAACATGGTGACTACTGTTAATGATACCAAATTGCATATTTGAGCTTGTTAAAAGAGTAAATCTTAAAAGTTTTCATCACAAGAAAAAAAATTTGTAACTATGTATGGTGACAGATATTAACTACATTTACTATAGGCATCATTTGTAATATATACAAATATCGAATCATTACGTTGTCCACCTGAAACTAATATAATGCTATATATCAACTATACCTCAATAAAAAATTTTTAAAAAGAAAAGCCACAGTGTAGGAGAAAATATTTGTAAAATATTTATCTGATACAGGACACACACACACACACACACACACACACACACAAAGGACTGGTACTTAGAATATATAAAGAACTCTCAAAGCTCAATCAAAAGAAAACATACAACTCAACTAATAAATGGCCAAAAGACCCAAATGGAAAGTTCAGAAATACTGATAATAAGTAAGCACATAAAAAGATGCTCAACATCATTAGTCATTAGGGAAAGGCATATTAAAACTTCAACAAGATACCACTATACACTTATTAGAATGGCTCAAAAATTCTGACAGTATCAAATGCAGATGAGGACATGGAGCAACTGAAACTCTCATTTGCTGCAGGTGGGAATTTAAAATGAAATAACCACTTGGGCAGTTTCTATTAAAATTAAGCATACACTTCTCATGTGACCCAGCAATCCCATTCCTGGCTATTTATAGATGAGAAATGAAGACAGACATTTACAGAAAAACCTAAACACAAAATTTTAGAGCACCTTTATTCATAACTACCAAAACCCAGAAACTCAAATGTGCCATCAACTAGTGAATGGAAAACAAAATGTGGTGCTTTCACACAATGGTGTACTATTCAGCATTAAAATGGAACAAATCACTGATATGTGGACAACAATGGATGATTCTCAAAAGCATTATGCTAAGTGAAAGCAGACAGACTCATTAGGCTACGTATTGTATGGTTGCTGAAAAAGGCAAAAATATAAGGACATACATCAGATCACTGGTTGTCAGAGACTCAGGATGGACTACAAAGGAGCAAACAGGAAACTTATGGGGTGATAAAATATTCTATACCTTGATTGTGGTGGTGGTTACGTGACCATATAAATTTGTCAAAATTCGAAGAACTGTGTATCTTTTTAGGGTGAATATTACTATGTGTAAGTTATACCTCAATAAACCTGACCCCTCAAACTCAACATGTCCATCCATTTCCAGTATTTCACATCTTAATAAATATTATCATACATCTAGCTCAAGGTAGAAATTTTATTAATCATTCTTGATTTCTCTCTTACTCTCCTCTTCAAATCAATCAATAAGTCCTGTCAACCCTATCTTCTAACCATTTCTTGAATCCAACCACTACTTCCCATTCCCACTGACATCACCCTAATCCAGACCACCACCTCTCACCCAACTACTGCCTCCTAAATGAGCCACTTGTATCCTCTTTTGGCCCCTTGTTACATTCCAAATACTGTGGCCAATGTAAGCTTTCCAAAAATGCAAGTCTGATAATATCATACCCTCTGCTTACAATTCTTCAAAGACTTTTAACTTACAATCCTTATTATCTATCAATTATCATTTAAGAAAAAATAAAACTTCTCTGTGCTTTCTTAATTTATCACTGACTACCCATGAAAGTCAATAAATACTTTATTACTAATATTCTGACAACAAAGACTTTTAAATCGGTTACCAGTTCTAAGAGAATAGCTAGGTAACCCAAGGTAAAGATGAAAATAAAGAAGCAATCAGGAAAATCAAATTGATAAGCTACCTAGATTTCTGATAGCAATGTTCTAAAATCTCTTTTGCTTTTTAAGTTTTTCTCCTCACACACATACCTCACTCCTCAGAACACTGAAAGGTGATCTGTCACTAACCTTTCCTTTCTCCTGAAAATCTTAACTTTCCAGTGAGTTTTAGGTACCGACGTTGAAAGAGCTCCAAAATAACATGGTACTGCCCCAAAGTATGATGTGTTAACACAGCCTAACAAAATTCCCACCCCAAAAATGTTTAAAAAACAAAGTTACTAGTAATAGCAGAAATACAAAAGATATAACTTTGCAAAGATCAGAAGGATTTTAATTTGGAGTGATACTGTGTAGTTCTTCACTTAGACATTTTTCATACAAAGAAGTGACTTGGATAATTACATTTCAGCAGGTAAAGCAGTAACAGAATCTCAAAACATTCCATTTTAAGTCTAGAACTGACATTGGTGCATAATTATTTTATTTGAAATATAAATTTTAGTAAAATGTATAACCATGTTTAACATACTGATCAGTATGACTACAGCTTAACTACTGATAAACATTTCAGTTGCCTTCCAAAAGTATAATTATCAATAATGTAAATGGCTAAACGCTTCAAGTTGTGAGTCTCTTTTTAGTTAAAAAAAAAAACACAACCAAAAAACTAACAAATGATAATTTTTTATTTCAGTATTGATCAGTACCAGCAATAAAAATTTGGCATTCCAAAAATTACCAAAAAGATATAATACTGGGGCCTAAAAAAATTTCAGGTAAGTCAACATACCATAGTTAGTTTTCAAAATGACATTCAGGGGGCTTATTGAGCAGGTTATATTCTAAATACACAAAATAAGGGAAATACTTAAGACCCAATCAAAGAGCATTATTAACTTTGCAATATTTTCCATTTCAAGGGCTGTCTCTAGTGTACACTGACCAAAAATGCTACCACGATTGCATATGAAAATAAGCTCCAAGAATGCAGCTAAACACTTTCATCTTACTGCACTGAATGTGTGACCCATTAGCTATAGCCAAGAGGTACCTTTGTTAGTTGGAGGCTTAGGGTACAAAGCTTACTGTTGCAATGAGGTTTGACATACACAGCTCCACAGCACAAATGTCATCTCCATCACATGACTTTCCTACTTAAGAATTTCTAGTAGTATGCTTAAAAAAAAAAAAAAAAAAAAAAAAAGGAGGGGGCTTCCCTGGTGGCGCAGTGGTTGAGAATCTGCCTGCCAATGCAGGGGACACGGGTTCAAGCCCTGGTCTGGGAAGATCCCATATGCCGCGGAGCGACTAGGCCCGTGAGCCACAATTGCTGAGCCTGCGCGTCTGGAGCCTGAGCTCCGCAACAAGAGAGGCCGCGATAGTGAGAGGCCCGCGCGCTGCGATGAAGAGTGGCCCCCACTTGCCGCAACTAGAGAAAGCCCTCGCACAGAAACGAAGACCCAACACAGCCATACATAAATAAATAAAATTAAAAAGAAAAAAAAGGATACCTCTTGACAACTTGGTAAAAAAGAAAAAAAAAAAAAGGAGGAAATTGGTGTAAAAAACATTGGTGTAAAGAGAAATACAGCAGTCTGTCATCCCAGTTGGCAAAATGTACAGTGCAGGATGAAAACCTCAGTCTCAAAAAAAGGGAAGGGGGACAGTGGTAAGTAGGGAATGTATTTATAATACAACAAAGAAGTTACAGAAGACATTTGCTTCCAAAATAAAGCTAATTTGACCAGAATTAAAGACCCTTCTCTCCTCAATGAACTTGAGACTCTCCCACACAGGCATTATTTCTTTCCAAGTTTTCACATCGCTCCCATCAGCATGAAGTTTAAAGTCTTCTTCACTTGCTTTCTCACTTTTTTCCATTTTTAACAATCTAGGCAAGGAATCTAAGATACCAACTAGCCTTAAAAAAAAAATTCTTATATATGTATCAGGGATGAGTTAGAGAACCTGAATTTGTCTGAGTCTCTCATGGGTAGGCAAGCCCAGTTTGGCATGCAGGCTAGACAAGGCTATGACCAATAAGCGTTTTCACAAATAATCCAAACATTAAGATTGCATTTTTTTTCTAGGCCTGACCTTCTATCCAAATATTAAAAAGGGTTACTCTAATTATCCTCTCTTTGCACAATCCAATGACTTGCAATATTTGTTATCCTATTCTGAGAGCTAAATTAAGTCACATATATCTAAAAACCTTGGATTCATTATTTTGGTAACTTTATACTACATACATTATTATGACTATTAGAAAAGTATGCTCTATTTCTGTCAGAAAATAGTAGTCATAAATAAAAGGGGACAGCTAGTGTAAATGCTATAGTGCTTGACTGGAATCAGAGTTATCAGTATGAACTCATGGTTTTTAACACACACACAAATATAAAAAGATATAGAAATAAACATAGATGTTTGTGTATGCATGGATTAGTATACACATATAGTTCTAGCTCTGCTCATTGAGCGGGCCTAGGAACAATGACACCCTAGTGGCAATGAACACACAGAGCATCCAGATCTTGGTTTCTAGATACCATTCTCCAACAGAAGGAACCAGAGCTTGGAGAAGTGATTGGTTCCAGGGCTGCAGCAAGGAAAATAGGAGCCTGGACATCTTATGATGCCAGAAAATAGGAAGTGCTTTCCTAAAGAGGATGGGGGATGTCCAAAAGACAAAGAGCCAACCTGAAAGCCACAGTGGAACAATTTGAGCGATAAAATAAATAATGATAGAATTAGATTATAAACCATAGAGTAAAACAAATATCTATGACTCAACACTGATACAAACAAATTACTGAATAAACAAATATGGAGAAGGGACAGTTCTCCCTTATAGAAGAATTCCAATTAATAAGTGTAGAAGGAAATGAGAAAAATATAAAATTGCCATCAGGTGAACACTACTATAATAATTATTACAAGCAAGAACTACCAAAGGATGCTGCAATGAATGGGCAAAAATTTGAGAACAGGATTTCTGCACAGTTTCAATCTCCCCCAAGATATCCAGTAATTACAAAGAGAAAAACAGTAACTTTACAAGCAGAGAAATTTAACAGACATGACCTTAATGAGAGTCAATATCACCTCTAATAGGATATACTGACACCCTGTATCCTGTGATGTGACGCACTGAGTAGGACTCAGTATCACTTCTCTAGTATTCCTGCCAAAAATGTACAACCTCAATCTAACTATGAGAAAACATAAGACAAACCAAAGTTGAGAGACATTCTACAAAATAACTGACCACACTCATCACAAGCATGAAGGTGATGGAAGATGAGAAAAGACTATCACAGATCAGAAGAGCCTAGGGAGACACATGCTAAAGGCTGTGTCTGATCCTGGATTGAATCTTGAAAGAGGTAAAGGACATTACAGGAAAAACTGGTGAGATTCAAATAAGGTCCGTAGTTTAATTAACAGTATTGTACCAGTGTTAATTTTCCTCATTTTGATCATTGTGCTCTGGTTACGTAAGCTGTTAACATTACAAAAAGCTGGGGGAAAAGTATACTTGAGCTCTCTGTACTATTTGTGCAACTTCTCTGCAAGTCTAAAATTACTCCATTTAAAAAAATTGGGGGGACTTCCCTGGTGGTCCAGGGGTTAAGAATCCACACTTCCACTGCAGGGGGCACAGGTTCGAAAATTCCACATGCTGCACAGTGCAGTCAAAACTAAATAAATAAATAAATAAAATTTTAAGTATCCTCTACTTTTTTTCAACTGAAGTAAAACAAAGTTGAGAAATTCAAGAAATATCTATACAGGGTAAATCCAACATTTCACTATTTGAAAAGCAACCAACATTGGAACAGGACTTAAGTCATTGAGTTAATAGATATTTATTAAGTATTTAAAATATTCAGACCTCTCTCTACCAGGTACTAGAGATGCTGCCTTCAAGAAGCATACAGCTGATAAGAGAAACAAAAATGATAAACTATTAGCCTGATTGATGAAAAATTCTGACACATACACAATCAGGCTATAATCCAATGATTAAATAACAACAGTAACATCATTTACAATGTTAAAGTATATAAATGGAAATCCCTTGGATAACTAAAATCTTCAAATAGGACATTAACATCTATACATTTACAGAGTTTAAGCAAGCTTAATACGTTCACCACACGTTTCTTAGTAATTAGTGTCTAATGCTTCAAAAAGAAATATTAAATATTTTCTACCAAAGATTATATTTCTCCAACCTAGAAACTAGCTGCTTACTTATCTCAGACAAAAAAGAAAAAAAAGGACGTAACAGTAACAAAAATAACCACGAGAATCAAACTGAACAAAACAGTTCATGAATCAAGAACAATCTCAGAAAAAAAAGAGGTAGATCAGTTTACATAGGAAGTTATCTGGCTAAAGACAGCTAACTGAAAATCAAAATGCCAACCAATATAAAAAGTATTATAAATTCAGTAGAGAACACAATAAGTCTGGATTTTTTAATTCTTCAAAATAACAAAGCTTAAAGCAACTTACAGAATATTCCATCTCCCCTCCTCCAGGTCAATCAACAGGGTTTAACTGCACCCAAAAGTTGTTGCAGATGCTAATATCATGATCTTAACACTACTCATTGTCTCAAAATTTTTAAGAATCAAAGGAACTTCACTGTTCTAGTATCTCCAACAGGCCTTTCCAAATACACAGTAGTAACATAGTTTGAATCTATATACAGATCTTCTTCAACTTAAGATCAGGTTACATCCCACTAAACCCATCGGAAGTTAAAAATATCGTTAGGTTGAAATGCATTTAATATACCTAACCTACGAACATCATAGCTTAGCTTAGCCTACCTTAAACGTGCTCAGGACACTTACATGAGTCCACGGTTGGGCAAAATCATCTAACACAAAGCCTACTTTATAATAAAGTGTTGAATATCTCATGTAATTTTTTGACTACTGTACTGAAAGTGAAAAACAGAATGGTTGTATGGGCACAGAATGATTGTAAGTATATTGGTTGTTCACCCTCGTAATTGCTAGGCTGACTGGGATCTGAGGCTCACTGCCCAGCATCACAAGATTATCATACTCCATATTGCTAGCCCAAGAAAAGACCAAAATTCAAAATTCAAAGTATGGTTTCTACTGAATGCATATCACTTTTGTACCATGATAAAGTTGAAAAATTGTAAGTCAAACCATCGTAAATCGGGGAAGGTCTGTAATCTTTAAGATAATAACACAAGGATTATGCTAACATCTGCAATGCAATAGAAACATTACTGTTAAGATTCAAACCCAGGCAAAGAGCCAGATCACTCTGAACAGATAGTTTGATTATTAACTGGTTACTGAGAGAGAATTCAGTCATACATCTCAAGTATCAATAACTTCTTATGTCTCATGATAACATTCCAAATTTCTGCTTGTTTTTCTAAGATTTAACATCAGCAAGACAAACTTCAAAATATTAACATTCAAGGGCTTGATCTTGTCATTAATTTACTTGAATTTAACTGACAGTACATATATGAAAACGCTGCTTTCAATCATAATCAAACTTTTTTTTAGCATATAAAGAAAACAGGCAGATAAGGTGAAACACACACACACACAAACAGCGCAAACTTCTATAAAAAGCCTTACAAAAATAACAGCTCTTTAAACAACTCCACATTTGCAGGTTCCAAACTCAAAGAGCGCCGGGACCAAATCATAAAATGTTGCAGTGCCCCATGATTGTCTCCTCTTCTTTCTACATTCTTTCTTTAGGTGGTCTCATACTGCTTCATAACTTCTAAATACTATTTAATACTCTTAAAAATACAAGGTGTCAAAGCAAGGAAAGTATGCTTCCACTTCTGCCGAGTGGGGAGAAGAATCTACACACATTTGCCTACATGTGCACAAAATATATCTTTGGAAAGATGAGTAAGAAACCACTAACATATTTGGCCTTGACAAAAACTGCAGGGAAAGAAATAAGGGAGATTTTCATTCTATATCCCATCAAACATTTCAAATTCTGAATCAGGTGAATGTAGTTTCTATGCAAACATAATTATAATAAACCAACAGATAAAGGCGGATGACTCCCCATCTCTTTCTCTCACTAGAATTTAAATTCGACGAAGGCAGAGATTTTTGTCTATTTTTTCACTACTATACATCCCCACTGCCTAGTCCACAGCTAGTACTTGAAAAATATTTGATGAATGAACGAAGGACTCCCTAACCTCTCCACTAAATTCCAGACGTGTATATCCAATTGCCTGCTTCTCCCCTCCACATGAACATCTAACAGGTCCTATGTAACATGTCCCCTCCAACCCTATCCCCATATAACAACCTGCCTCCCTCACTTCTTCCCCATCTCAATATGTGGCATCACCATGCTCCATGTAAAGCCCCAAACCCAGGAGTCACCCATGTCCCAACCAACTGCATTCCCATCCAACCATGCCAAATCACTACTTTTAACTATAAAATATATCTCAAAATCTTTTTTACTTGACACCAGTCACTACTCAAATCTGCCACAGCCTTCCTCACTGGTATCCCTGCTATTCTCTTATCCAATCTCCTTCACAGTCAGATTGTAAACCAGACCATATCACTCCTAGCTTCACAAAAAGGGAATAGCTTTTCAATGTACTTTAAGAATAAAAGCCAAACAAACTCCTTTGGATAACAGACCTCACATGACCTGACCTCTGGCTACCACCTAACCTCTTCACTCTCATGAGGGTCCCAGCCCACCTTCACTGAGTTTCTTTCAATTTGCCGAACCCAAGCTTGAAACCACCTCTAGGGATTTCCATTTACTGTTCCCTCAGACAGGAACACTCTTCCCTCAGACTTCCAAAGGCTAAATCCTTCCCACTTTTCAGGTATCAGGTCAAAAGTCACCTCAGACAGGTCTTTCCTGACCACAGCATCTGAAGCAGTCTGTCCCGGTCACTACCACAACTCCCTATTTTACTTCCTTTACAGCACTTATGATTCTCTGAAATTGCTTTTATTTCTTAATTACTTTCTGACTTTCCCTTACCTCCCAGAATTGAAGCTCCGGGAAAGCAGAAATTTCACATGTCTTGTTTATGGTTGTATCCCTAATGCTTCCAGTAATGCTTGGCATACGAATCAGGTGCTTAATAAATATTGAACTGTTAGACAAGGCAAAGCTGACTTTAAAGAAGGTCCACAGCATTTAATTTAGTGACAGACTGGTGAAGATAAAAAACATGAATAAACTACCTTTCCACATAAAACACTGAAAAAATCACCAAAGGGTGGAGAGTGAAGTAAGAGTATTTCAGATGCATGTGAACATTCAAAGACACACATACTTCGTGCATGCACACTATAGAGATGTTCCCCCAACTTATAAACAGCATCTGGGGGGGGGGAAGATTAACTCAAAACACTGTGTACGTCTGCTATTTCATCTCTGACTCTTTTGGAAGGGTCTTCCAAACACTATATTTGGGCAAAAGAGGCAAAATATAAATAATTTGTTCAACTGTCTGTCTTGGAAAGAACTGTGAGATTGTAAAAAGGAGGGAGCAGTCTTTTGAGTGTTTTTAAATGCCTATTACGTAGTCGGAAGTAAATGAGAACTAAGTGATTATTTCCCATACCTTACTATGAGTGTAGATTTGGGACAGGTCTAGCTCAAAGATGCTTACACTGTAAAGTCAAACAGTCTGTAGCGAATATTAATAGTTCTTATCTTATTATCAAAATTTTAACTTCCAAGGTACTGTCCTTCAACTGGTAATAGTAATCCCTGGGGAAAGGAGAGGATTTAACTGTAACAACAGCCAGCAACTCGCAAATGTTTTATGTACATGCACGTATTTGCGGGGTGATGGGGAATGGTGCAGACTCCCTGGTGTGTTAACTAAGTGCTCTTAGGAGAGTCTAAGGATCTAATTTCACCAAATCCTAAGTGGTGAGACAGGTCTAGCATGCACATAGGACACTACTCCCCAGAGCTATCAATCTTCGCTGTCTGCGGAAACAAAAGTGAAAATACTCGTAGTAAGGATATAAGAGACTGATGCCGCCCCCCCCACCCCGGCCCCAGCGAACACACAGAGCTCAGTGCCCGCATGAGGACGTAAATAAGCAGAGAACACGCACTCGCACCTTCCCTCCCTAGGAGGAAAATGAGGCCGAGGGAGGGGCGGCCAAGACCGGCTTGGGAGGCCCGGGATGCAGTCCGGGGGCGGCCGGGCTCAGGGGCTGGCGCTCCTGGAGCCGGGGTCACCCACAGGACACCCGGTCCCCAGCCGCCCCTCCATCCCTCCCCTCCCCCTCCGTGCCCCCAACTCCTCTCCCCGCCCCAGCCCCGCCACCCACTAACCGGGAAGGGAAGTTTCCCGGTGCCCGCAGCCGGCTCCGGGCCTTCAGCGGGTTACCTGCTGCAGAGGCGGGACGCGGGGCAGGGGCCAGGGGTGGGAGACAGCCCGAGGGCGCGCAGGACGAAGCCCGGCGAGGAGGGTGGGCGGCGGCGGCTGTCAGCTCCGTCCCTGCTCACCGCGCTGCCATTACTGCGCGCAGGCGCCTCCCCGCCGGCCGCCGCCACCGCCGAGAAGGGGGGGCGCCCGGGCCGGGGCCGCGGCCGGGCGCTCACCTGCCGCCGCGGGAACACTGCAGAGCTCCCGGATGGGACGGCGCGGTGGGAAGCGGAGAGGGGAGAAGGGCGGGCGGGCTATGCGAGCTGTGAAACAACTGTCCTCCGCTGCCTGGCTTTCCCGACACGCCCTCGGGGCTCCTCTTCCGCGGCCTCCGACCCCCCCTGTGCCGGCGATGGTAGAGTCCGCATACGGCGAGTGCCGAGGGCCGCTCTTGTGCGATCGCGGAAGGCCGCGGGACCCGTGCTCCGAGCGGCTGCGAGCAGCGCCCGCTGCCCACGAGCCCTCGCTGTTCGCTGAGCTGGGGACCGGGGACCCCCAAGTTAGGGACTGCTGATAACAGTGTGTCAGAAAAGTGGTCTCAGCACAAGG
The DNA here is from genome assembly GCF_965194805.1 of Balaenoptera borealis. Classification (NCBI taxonomy): domain Eukaryota; kingdom Metazoa; phylum Chordata; class Mammalia; order Artiodactyla; family Balaenopteridae; genus Balaenoptera; species Balaenoptera borealis. The sequence goes on along the minus strand of NC_138866.1, from coordinate 166,601,091 downwards.
ATTTATCCCTTGAGTTCTTTCAGAACTATGTGAACATTCTGATACACCACCATCTCCTTGCCACCTACTTCTATGGGCTTTTCAAAAGATCAAAATGTATTAGCAAAATTAGTTTCCTCGGACATATTCTTTTTGTAGTAAGTTTTTATCTGTAGCCATTCTGAGACATAAATGTGTATTTTCAGTAGAGGCCCGTCTCTTCACAGCCGTGACCCCAACTCCCCGCCTCCCCGCACCTGTCAGTCCAAGGGTTTCCTCGCATACAATTTCTAAGGGTGATGTTGACAAAAGTGCAGACGCACCCATCACCTCCTAGTACACACAACACCGCAGGGAACAAAAGCCTGGCTTTATTCCTTATCAGCCTTTCGTATCTACAAGATCTCAGAAGTCAGAGTCTAGTCTTCTTTGTGCGTTCTGAGCTAAGCCTTTCCCTTCCAACACTCTTTTCTTCAAACTATTTGGACCAGTCCTTTAAGGCCCACTTAAAATCCTGTCTCCCGACCTGATAAGTCCCACCGGTCTTTCTCCTCTTCTAATCTGCCTCTCGCTGCACTTGAAGTCCGCAGCCCTTCTTTTAAGAAAGTTATTATTATATGCTAAATTCAATTCCATTATATGACCTGTTTTCTCACATGTTCTCCTTCTAATTCAGCAATCCTAAGTGTGATCCCCAGACCTCTGGAAATCTCCAAGAGCTTTTTAGGGGTCCCAATGTTAAAAACAATCTTCGTTGTAAATGACATGTTCTTTGTCTTTTTTTCTGGGTTCACATAACACAGCTGACATCGCCTCAGCAGGGGTCAAGAGGGTGGCACAGGGAATTCCCTGGCGGTCCCATGGTTAGGACTCGGCCCTTTCACTACCGTGGGCCTGCGTTGGATTCCCGGTGGGGGAACTAAGATTCCCCCCAAGCCCGGCGGCGGGACGAGAAAAAAAAAAAGAGGGTAGTACAAAACTATCCCGCTGGTCGTTGCATTGCTCCCACACTCTCCCGGTCTGTTTTTGTTTTTTTAATTTAGGAATATCCTGGATGAAGTAGTAAAAAATATGAGTTTTTTAAAATTCAATCCTGAGTACACGTCTTTCTAACATTGTGAGGGAAAAAACGTGAAGCACACATGCACTCTTGCTGTATACCAAAGTAGCAATGGTCGTCTTAAAGAAAAACACTTGAGCGGCTGACTTGGGAGCTGAACTAGCTGTTTTTCATGGAGTGCCATTTTTCCTTGAAAGAACAGTTGACAGAAAAACTAATGTTACTCTGACTTGGGCATTGACACATTTCTCCAAAATGAATACAGTGAGCCTAACACTTCAAGCAAAACAACTGACAGTATTTGTTGCCAATGATAAAATGTAGCTTCCCAGTGAAATTTGGAAAATTTATGTCAACACTGTCAATGGAAATAATCAATAAACAATCTATAATCGGAATAGAAAAGAGTTTTCTTCCAGCCAAACTGAGAACTATAGTCCGGGAGAAACAGCTTCCAGAAGCACCTGAATTGTGTTCCTCCTGGCTCAAAAATGGGGGAAGCTGATATGGGCAAAACCCACAAAGTTACCTAAGTTGTTTGTGAAGACTTAGGATTGGAACTAGCAAAAAATAAGGATGCTTGTTAGGTAAGAATTGGTTGGGGTCCAAAACGGTTGCAGAGTTCAAACGGGAGAGCTTGAGACCATAAGGTTGCAGCTGTCAGCTGCTAGGTGATATTGTTTTGAGAACTGCTGGTGGTGTCCTTGATTCAGAAAATTCAAGTTCTCAGTGCTGCAATAATATGTCTAAAACCATATCCACAATGGCAACCTGGCTCCATTTTGAATGCCTGAACCACAATTACTCCATTTTGATTTTTTTAATGCATTCTTTTCCTTAATGGTTAAAGCAGATGTACAATGTATGTTTGACTGGTCATAAGACAGGCTGTTCCTTTTTTTTTTTTTTTAAGATTGTAATCTGAGTTTATTTTTTTTAAATATGCATGGCAAAAATACCATAAAAGTAGAAATGACAAACTGTACATATACATTTCTTTTTTTCTTTTGAATTTTTGAATTTTATTTTATTTATTTTTTTATACAGCAGGTTCTTATTAGTTATCCATTTTATACATATTAGTCTATACATGTCAATCGCAGTCTCCCAATTCATCCCACCACCACCCCACCCCTATCCCCCCCGGTGTCCATATGTTTGTTCTCTACATCTGTGTCTATTTCTGCCCTGCAAACCGGTTCATCTGTACCATTTTTCTAGGTTCCACATACATGCATTAATGTACGATATTTGTTTTTCTCTTTCTGACTTACTTCACTCTGTATGACAGTCTCTAGATCCATCCACATCTCTACAAATGACCCAATTTCGTTCCTTTTTATGGCTGAGTAATATTCCATTGTATACATGTAGCACATCTTCTCTATCCATTTGTCTGTTGATGGGCATTTAGGTTGCTTCCATGACCAGGCTATTGTAAATACTGCTACAATGAACATTGGGGTGCATGTGTCTTTTTGAATTATGGTTTTCTCTGGGTATATGCCCAGTAGTGGGATTGCTGGGTCATATGGTAATTCTATTTTTAGTTTTTTAAGGAACCTCCATACTGTTCTCCATAGTGGCTGTATCAATTCACATTCCCACCAACAGTGCAAGAGGGTTCCCTTTTCTCCACACCCTCTCCAGCATTTGTTGTTTGTAGATTTTATGATGATGCCCATTCTAACTGGTGTGAGGTGATACCTCATTGTAGCTTTGATTTGCCTTTCTCTAATAATTAGTGATGTTGAGCAACTTTTCACGTGCTTCTTGGCCATCTGTATGTCTTCTTTGGAGAAATGTCTATTTAGGTCTTCTGCCCATTTTTGGATTGGGTTGTTTGTTTTTTTAATATTGAGCTGCATGAGCTGTTTATATATTTTGGAGATTAATCCTTTGTCCGTTGACTCATTTGCAAATATTTTCTCCCATTCTGAGGGTTGTCTTTTTGTCTTGTTTATGGTTTCTCTTGCTGTGTAAAAGCTTTTAAGTTTCATTAGGTCCCATTTGTTTATTTTTGTTTTTATTTCCATTACTCTAGGAGGTGGATCATAAAAGATCTTGCTGTGATTTATGTCAAACAGTGTTCTTCCTATGTTTTCCTCTAAGAGTTTTATAGTGTCCAGTCTTACATTTAGGTCTCGAATCCATTTTGAGTTTATTTTTGTGTATGGTGTTAGGGAGTGTTATAATTTCATTCTTTTACATGTAGCTGTCCAGTTTTCCCAGCACCACTTATTGAAGAGACTGTATTTTCTCCATTGTATATCCTTGCCTCCTTTGTCATAGATTAGTTGACCACAGGTGCGTGGGTTTATCTCTGAGCTTTCTATCCTGTTCCATTGATCTAGATTTCTGTTTTTGTGCCAGTACCATATTGTCTTGATTACTGTAGCTTTGCAGTATAGTCTAAAGTCAGGGAGTCTGATTCCTCCAGCTCCATTTTTTTCCCTCAAGACTGCTTTGGCTATTTGGGGTCCTTTGTGTCTCCATACAAATTTTAAGATTTTTTTGTTCTAGTTCCGTAAAAAATGCCATTGGTAAATTGATAGGGATTGCATTGAATCTGTAGATTGCTTTGGGCAGTATAGTCATTTTCACAATATTGATTCTTCCAATCCAAGAACATGGTATATCTTTCCATGTGTTTGTATCATCTTTAATTTCTTTCATCAGTGTCTTATAGTTTTCTGCATACAGGTCTTTTGTCTCCCTAGGTAGGTTTATTCCTAGGTATTTTATTCTTTTTCTTGCAATGGTAAATGGGATTGTTTCCTTAATTTCTGTTTCTGATCTTTCATTGTCAGTGTATAGGAATGCAAGAGATTTCTGTGCATTAATTTTGTATCCTGCAACTTTACCAAATTCAATGTTTAGCTCTAGTAGTTTTCTGGTGGCATCTTTAGGATTCTCTACGTATAGTATCATGTCATCTGCAAACAGTGACAGCTTTACTTCTTCTTTTCCGATTTGGATTCCTTTTATTTCTTTTTCTTCTCTGATTGCTGTGGCTAGGACTTCCAAAACTATGTTGAATAATAGTGGTGAGAGTGGACATCCTTGTCTTGTTCCTGATCTTAGAGGAAATGCTTTCAGTTTTTCACCATTTCATTGAGATGATGTTTGCTGTGGGTTTGTCGTATATGGCCTTTATTATGTTAAAGTAGGTTCCCTCTATGCCCACTTTCTGCAGAGGTTTTATCATAAACGTGTGTTGAATTTTGTCAAAAGCTTTTTCTGCATCTATTGAGATGATCATATGGTTTTTCTTCTTCAATTTGTTAATATGGTGTATCACATTGATTGATTTGTGTATATTGAAGAATCCTTGCATCCCTGGGATAAATCCTGCTTGATCATGGTGTATGAACCTTTTAATGTGTTGTTGGATTCTGTTTCCTAGTATTTTGTTGAGGATTTTTGCATCTATATTCATCAGTGATATTGGTCTGTAATTTTCTTTTTTTGTAGTATCTTTGTCTGGTTTTGGTATCAGGGTGATGGTGGCCTCATAGAATGAGTTTGGAAGTGTTCCTTCCTCTGCAATCTTTTGGAAGAGTTTGAGAAGGATGGGTGTTAGCTCTTCTCTAAATGTTTGATAGAATTCACCTGTGAAGCCATCTGGTCCTGGACTTTTGTTGGAAGATTTTTTTATCACAGTTTCAATTTCATTACTTGTGATTGGTCTGTTCATATTTTCTATTTCTTCCTGGTTCAGTCTTGGAAGGTTACACCTTTCTAAGAATTTGTCGATTTCTTCCAGGTTGTCCATTTTATTGGCATAGAGTTGCTTGTAGTAGTCTCTTAGGATGCTTTGTATTTCTGCAGTGTCTGTTGTAACTTCTCCTTTTTCATTTCTAATTTTATTGATTTGAGTCCTCTCCCTCTTTTTCTTGATGAGTCTGGCTAATGTTTATCAATTTTGTTTCTCTTCTCAAAGAACAAGCTTTTAGTTTTATTGATCTTTGCTATTGTTTTCTTTGTTTCTATTTCATTTATTTCTGCTCTGATCTTTATGATTTCTTTCCTTCTGCTAACTTTGGGTTTTGTTTGTTCTTCTTTCTTTAGTTCCTTTAGGTGTAAGGTTAGATTGTTTATTTGAGATATTTGTTGTTTCTTGACGTAGGCTTGTATTGCTATAAACTTCCCTCTTAGAACTGCTTTTGTTGCATCCGTAAGTTTTGGATCGTCGTGTTTTCTTTGTCATTTGTCTCTAGGTATTTTTTGATTTCCTCTTTGATTTCTTCAGTGACCTCTTGGTTATTTAGTAACGTATTGTTTAGCCTCCGTGTGTTTGTGTTTTTTACGGCTTTTTCTCTGTAATTGATTAATAATCTCACAGCGTTGTGGTCAGAAAAGATGCTTAATATGATTTCAATTTTCTTAAATTTACTGAGGCTTGATTTGTGACCCAAGATGTGATCTATCCTGGAGAATGTTCCATGTGCACTTGAGAAGAAAGTGTAATCTTCTGTTTTTGAACGGAATGTCCTATAAATATCAATTAAACCTATCTGGTCTCTTGTGTCATTTAAAGCTTGTGTTTCCTTATTAATTTTCTGTTTGGATGATCTGTCCATTGGTGTAAGTGAGGTGTTAACATCCCCCAGTATTACTGTGTTACTGTTGATTTCCTCTTTTAGAGCTGTTAGCAGTTGCCTTATGTATTGAGGTGCTCCTATGTTCGGTGCATATATATTTATAATTGTTATATCTTCTTCTTGGATTGATCCCTTGATCATTATGTAGTGTCCTTCCTTGTCTCTTGTAACATTCTTTATCTTAAAGTCTATTTTAGGGGCTTCCCTGGTTGTGCAGTGGTAAAGAATCCTCCTGCCAATGCAGGGGACACGGGTTCAAGCCCTGGTGTGGGATGATCCCACATGCCACGGAGCAACTAAGCCCGTGCACCACAACTACTGAGCCTGCACTCTAAAGCCTGTGAGCCACAACTACTGAGCCCACGTGCCACAACTACTGAAGCCCGCATACCCAGGGCCCGTGCTCTGCAACAAGAGAATCCACTGCAATGAGAAGCCCACGCACTGCAATGAAGAGTAGCCCCACTTTCCGCGACTAGAGAAAGCCCATGCACAGCAACAAAGACCAAACACAGCCATAAATAAATAAATAAATAAATAATTAATTATTTAAAAAAAAATAAAAATAAAGTCTATTTTATCAGATATGAGTATTGCTATTCCAGTTTTCTTTTGATTTCCATTTGCATGGAATATCTTTTTCCATCCCCTCACTTTCAGTCTGTATGTGTCCCTAGGTCTGAAGTGGGTCTCTTGTAGACAGCATATATATGGGTCTTGTTTTTGTATCCATTCAGCGAGCCTGTGTCTTTTGGTTGGAGCATTTAATCCATTCACGTTTAAGGTAATTATCGATATGTATGTTCCTATTACCATTTTCTTAATTGTTTTGGATTTGTTTTTGTAGGTCTTTTTCTTCTCTTGTGTTTCCCACTTAGAGAAGTTCCTTTAGCATTTGTTGTAGAACTGGTTTAGTGGTGCTGAATTCTCTTAGCTTTTGCTTGTCTGTAAAGCTTTTGATTTCTCCATCGAATCTAAATGAGATCCTTGCCGGGTAGAGTAATCTTGGTTGTAGGTTCTTCCCTTTCATCACTTTAAGTATATCATGCCACTCCCTTCTGGCTTGGAGAGTTTCTGCTGAGAAATCAGCTGTTAACCTTATGAGAGTTCCCTTGTATGTTTTTTGTCATTTTTCCCTTGCTGCTTTCGATAATTTTTCTTTGTCTTTAATTTTTGCCAATTTGATTACTATGTGTCTCAGCATGTTTCTCCTTGGGTTTATCCTGTATGGGACTCTCTGCACTTCCCGGACTTGGGTGGCAATTTCCTTTCCCATGTTAGGGAAGTTTTCGACTATAATCTCTTCAAATATTTTCTCGGGTCCTTTCTCTCCCTCTTCTCCTTCTGGGACCCCTATAATGCAAATGTTGTTGTGTTTAATGTTGTCCCAGAGGTCTCTTAGGTTGTCTTCATTTCTTTTCATTCTTTTTTCTTTAGTCTGTTCCACGGCAGTGAATTCCACCATTATGTCTTCCAGGTCACTTATCCGTTCTTCTGCCTCAGTTATTCTGTTATTGATTCCTTCTAGTGTATTTTTCATTTCAGTTATTGTGTTGTTCATCTCTGTTTGTTTGTTCTTTAATTCTTCTAGGTCTTTGTTAAATATTTCTTGCATCTTCTTGATCTTTGCCTCCATTCTTTTTCTGAGGTCCTGGATCATCTTCACTATCATTATTCTGAATTCTTTTTCTGGAAGGTTGCCTATCTCCACTTCATTTAGTTGTTTTTCTGGGGTTTTATCTTGTTCCTTCATCCAGGACATAGCCCTCTGCCTTTTCATCTTGTCTATCTTTCTGTGAATGTGGTTTTTGTTCCACAGGCTGCAGGATTGTAGTTCTTCTTGCTTCTGCTGTCTGCCCTCTGGTGGATGAGGCTATCTAAGAGGCTTGTGCAAGTTTCCTGATGGGAGGGACTGGTGGTGGGTAGAGCTGGCTGTTGCTCTGGTGGGCAGAGCTCAGTAAAACTTTAATCCGCTCGACTGCTGATGGGTGGGGCTGGGTTCCCTCCCTGTTGGTTGTTTGGCCTGAAGCAACCCAACACTGGAGCCTATCCAGCTCTTTGGTGAGGCTAATGGCGGACTCTGGGAGGGCTCACACCAAGGAGTACTTCCCAGAACTTCTGCTGCCAGTGTCCTTGTCCCCACGGTGAGACACAACCACCCCCCGCCTTCACAGGAGACCCTCCAACACTAGCAGGTAGGTCTGGTTCAGTCTCCTATGCCGTCACTGCTCCTTCCCCCTGCATCCTGATGCGCACACTACTTTGTGTGTGCATTCCAAGAGTGGAGTCTCTGTTTCCCCCAGTCCTGTCAAAGTCCTGCAATCAAATCCTGCTAGCCTTCAAAGTCTGATTCTCTAGGAATTCCTCCTCCCGTTGCCAGACCCGCAGGTTGGGAAGCCTGACGTGGGGCTCAGAACCTTCACTCCAGTGGGTGGACTTCTGTGGTATAAGTGTTCTCCAGTTTGTGAGTCACCCACCTAGCAGTTATGGGATTTGATTTTATTGTGGTTGCACCCCTCCCACCGTCTCACTGTGGCTTCTCCTTTGTCTTTGGATGTGGGGTATCTTTTTTGGTGAGTTCCAGTGTCTTTCTGTCGATGATTGTTCAGCAGTTAGTTGTGATTCCCAGTGCTCTCGCAATAGGGAATGGGAACATGTCCTTCTACTCCGCCATCTTGAACCAGTCTCCAAGACAGCCTGTTCTAGTTAGCCTAAAGTTCAAGCCAAATCATGTATAAGCCAGAATGTTTTCACCATACCTCAATACGTGAAAATGTCTTCTATCACTGCCATGAGCTTGACATCTTAAAGACTTTTCTGGGGACTTCCCTGGTGGCGCAGTGGTTGAGAGTCTGCCTGCTAATGCAGGGGACACGGGTTCGAGCCCTGGTCTGGGAGGATCCCACATGCCGCAGAGCAACTGGGCCCGTGAGCCACAACTGCTGAGCCTGCGCGTCTGGAGCCTGTGCCCCGCAATGGGAGGGGCCGCGATAGTGAGAGGCCTGCGCACCGCGATGAGGAGTGGCCCCCGCTTGCCGCAACTGGAGAAAGCCCTCACACGAAGCGAAGACCCAACACAGTTAAATATAAATAAATAAATAAATAAATAAATAAATAAATAGAGTAGCTATTAATTAAAAAAAAAGACTCTTCTGATGAGACTGTAGCACTTTTTTTTTTTAATTTTTTATTTTGTTTATTTATTTATGGCTGTGTTGGGTCTTCGTTTCTGTGCGAGGGCTTTCTCTAATTGCAGCAAGTGGGGGCCACTCTTCATCGCAGTGCGCGGGCCTCTCGCTATCGCGGCCTCTCTTGTTGCGGAGCACAGGTTCCAGACATGCAGGCTCAGTAATTGTGGCTCACGGGCCTATTTGCTCCGCGGCATGTGGGATCCTCCCAGACCAGGGCTCGAACCCGTGTCCCCTGCACTGGCAGGCAGATTCTCAACCACTGCGCCACCAGGGAAGCCCTGTAGCACTATTAATGGTCGTGATTTTTTGATACTGTATGATGAGATATCTCAATGTATGGAAGATGTACATGACACAGTGAACCAATATTTTCCAAATGACCAATGCAGGACATTTCAAAATCATGCATGGTTAAAAGATTGATTCAAAGTGAAAGGTAGACCAGTGGATAGACAGGGGTGTGTGTGTCCGTGTTTACACATATATAAAAAACAGAGTACAAAACATTACCTGATATGGTTTCAGATTTTCATTGCAACTAACCTTTAAGAAACGTCCACCTGTCAAATTTTCTGTAGTATCAGAGAAGAATATCCACAATTACCCAAAAAGACTATTAAATTCTTCTCCTAAGACCACCTATTTTCTTCATATACCTCAATCATAGGGAATCTAGCTATCTTTTATTAAGCCAGATTTAAAGAGAAACACAAAAACAGAAAGCAATACAATTCTTCTCACTAAAAGAATGAAAACTCAAAGAATTTCTTTTATTTTGGAAAAGGTGATTATTTTTCATAAAGACATGCAGTTTATGTTAAAATGTGTTGGTTTTTTAAAATTAATAATTAAGTGTTTTTAATTTCTGTTTTGAATTCTAATATGGGAACTAGTGCTAGATATCATCCACATAAACATAGCTCTTTGAGTTCCTCAATAATATTTAAGAGTGTAAAGTGGTCCAGGGACCAGAATTTTGAGAACAGTTGCCCTGAACTCATGAAGCACCTCTGCTCTCACCATTTTCCTTGCAAACTCTAGCTGGAGGTGTGGATTAACACAGAGAGTGCCAAATATGAATCACTGTAACACTCCTCCATTCTAAATGCTAGAGACCTTTCTAGAATTTATATCTTACCCAACCTGGGTAATAGGGAAATTACATTTCTAAAAAAGTTATAGCATATAAAGCCCTAATATTAAGTTGAGATTACTTCGTCATTCCAGAAAAAAAAAAAAAAAGTATCCTTTCTAGTCAACCCTTCAAGACACTGCTTTAAGCAATACTTGGCCTTTACCTCCAAACCAAACCTCAAACCCTAGTTCATCTCTGAGTCCTCTCCTTTAACTTTTTAGCAAAAGCTACATATATTACTTTAAAAATGTATTTTGGCTTTCTGTAATGTTTATTGAATTCCTTTATTTTTTTCCAATTTCAAAAGTAATAAATGCTTTTTTGTAAAAAAAAAAAAAAAAAAAAAAAAAAAAAACCTACCAGTATTACAGAAATAGATAACCATGTTTAGGTTGATAAATATTCCTCAAGATTTTTTAATGAATATGATTAAATATGTTTACACAAATCAGATCATATAACAATAGATATGTTACTTTGTAGCCAGCTCTCTTCACTTCAAAATCTTTCTGATTTTGGTCCTTTTGAGAACACTTAAATAATCCTTAGACAGGTAAAGTAACTTATAAATTAATATTTAAAGAGGTAAATTAATGAAAAACATTTTAAGTAGAATACCTTAAAATGTCATTACATAACTCAGTAAACAAAGTATGTCTATTTCTATTCATTTTCCAATTGTGAGTGGACATAGTTTCCTCTTTCAAAATTTTCCAAGTTCATTTCATAATCTACAAATAGTACCTACTATTTGAGGTGCCCAACCAGAATCATTTTCTGTCCTTCTAAGCTTCCTTTATAGACATGAAACCCAAAGACCCCTGGTTTCTCTGGGACTTATGATTTCAAATAATTTGTCTCATTTTTATAATCTACATACTAAATCTGAATCATTTTTTCTTAAACCTTTATTGGAAATTTGCATTTCATGCTACATCATTTATTAAAACATTTTTCAATCTTTTGTTCCTAGTAAACTAAAAAAGAAAAAGAGATTGAAGAACAGTTTTTTATGTTTGGAATAGCTAATTAAGGAGCTGTTTTGTGCTTATAAAAGTGCAAGGTTCCTCTTTGGAGAAACATCTGACTTAGGGCTAGGGCAGGAAATGTATAAGATGAGCCTGGAACATCTTGTAGTGTAGTGTAAGAAAGTAAGGAAGTGCTCAAAAATAAAAACATCCACACTGATAGGAATATGTCAAAGGGCACAGGAGCCGACCGAAAGAGCTCCCATCAGCCAAAGCTAGAACAATGTGAGCAAGAAAATAAAGGAGTCAAAGATTATAATCCACAGGATACAGTAAATATCCATGGGTCCATACTAATATAAATGAATGACTGAATAAAGTATTACGTGAGAGGGAAGAAACAATCTCGTGCAGGAGAATTCCAAATAAATTATGTAGGTATTCCATCTAAAGAAAGGGAAGCATAAGTCCCCACTGCTTAAGTATAGACCAGGAAAAGTGACTTCCTTCCAAAGAATACAGTACAAAAAGGGAATTTAAAAGAGTAACTTTACAGTGGAGAATCCTGACAAATGTCACATCAAGCAGATGATTAAGGTCAACATTAAAAATGGTAACTCACTGCTGATAGTATGTCCCCTTGATGTGATGTGATGAGGCTGGTACTTTATACCTGTGATCTTCCTCCCCAAAACTTAAAATTCCAGTCTAATCATGAGAAAAATTCCAATAGAGGGGCATTCTACAAAATACCTGACCAGAAGTCCTCAAAACTGTCAAGGTCAACAAAAACAAGATAAGTCCTAGCTCAATAAATCTGAAAGAAAAAAACAAACAGAAAAACAAAAACAAACAAGCAAAAACAAGGTAAGTCTGAGAAACTGTCACAGCCAAGAGGAAACATTACTGCTGAATGTAATATAGGGTTTCTGGAGATGATCCTGGAACAGAAAAAGGACATTAGGGGGACTTCCCTGGCAGTCCAGTGGTTAAGACTCCACGCTTTCAGTGCAGAGGACGCGGGTTCAATCCCTGGTCTGGGAACTAGGATCCAACATGCCACGCGGTGCAGCCAAAAAAAAAAAAAAAAAAGAAAGAAAAAAAAGAAAAAGGACATCAGGTAAAAACTAAGGAAATTTGAAACATATGGATTATATGGATATATAATAATGTATCAAAATACATTCATTAATTGTAACAAATGTGCCCTCTCAATGTAAGATGTCAATAGGGAAAACTGGGGGTGAAGGGAGAGAGGATGAAGGAACTCTATTACCTGCTCAATTTCTGTGTAAATCTAAAACTATTCTAAAAAAGTCTGTTAATTTTAAAAAACGTCATTTAACTGTACACTTAAAAAAAGAAAAAGTCCAGGGTCTCTAATCAGAAGAGCTGAGAGCCCATAAGAGTTTTCCATGTGGGAAGGTGGAACCAGATGCAAAGTTTACATCTATGCCTCTCCTAGACAATTCTGGTTGAAAGCTATTTAAAAAGAAAAGGAAAAGTATCCTCTTGTATTTATTTTATATAAATATATTTATTTACTTATTTATTTTTCACTGCGTTGGGTCTTCGTTGTTGTGCGCAGGCTTTCTCTAGTTGCAGTGAGCAGGGGCTACTCTTCCTTGCGGTGCGCGGGCTTCGCATTGCGGTGGCTTCTCTTGTTGGGGAGCACGGGCTCTAGGGCACTCAGGCTCAGTAGTTGTGGCGCACAGGCTTAGCTGCTCCGTGGCATGTGGGATCTCCCTGGACTAGGGCTCGAACCCATGTCCCCTTCTTTGGCAGGCAGATTCTGAACCACTGCGCCCCCAGGGAGGTCCTCCTCTTTTCAATGAAAAAAAAAAATTACCTATGAATCCTTTATATTTCTTTGCAGTCACATTCAGACAGGTAATTTAAGAAGATCAAAGCTGTGTCGAAAGAGAGCTCATTTCAAAGAAACACCCCACAACATTGTAAATCAACTATACTTCAATAAAATTAAAAAAAAAAAAAAGAAATACCCATAAAGTTCACTATCTGAGACAGTGCATTTAGAAGGTGATTTCCCAGAGTTGGGAAGAGAGAGTGAATCTGAGTAATGGCTTACAATAAATAATATGTGATATATGAAAGAAGGAGAGATGACATTTTTCTCAACCGTCATATATATTAAAAATATGTGTCCATGAAAGGATGTTCAACATCACTAATCATTAGAGAAATGCAAATCAAAACTACAAATGAGGTATCACCTCATACCAGTCAGAATGGCCATCATCAAAAAATCTACAAACAATAAATGCTGGAGAAGGTGTGGAGAAAAGGGAACCCTCTTGCACTGTTGGTGGGAATGTAAACTGATACAGCTATTATGGAGAACAGTATGGAGGTTCCTTAAAAAACAAAAAATAGAACTACCATATGACCCAGCAATCCCACTACTGGGCATATACCCAGAGAAAATCATAATTCAAAAAGAGTCATGTACCACAATGTTCACTGCAGCTCTATTTACAATAGCCAGGACATGGAAGCAACCTAAGTGTCCATCGACAGATGAATGGATAAAGAAGATGTGGCACATATATACAATGGAATATTACTCCGCCATAAAAAGAAACAAAATTGAGTTATTTGTAGTGAGGTGGATGGACCTAGAGTCTGTCATACAGAGTGAAGTAAGTCAGAAAGAGGAAAACAAATACCATATGCTAACACATATATATGGAATCTAAAAAAAAAAAAAAGGTTCTGAAAAACCTAGGGGCAGGACAGGAATAAAGATACAGACGTAGAGAATGGATTTGAAGACATGGGGAGGGGGAAGGGTAAGCTGGGATGAAGTGAGAGAGTGACATGGACATATATACACTACCAAATGTAAAATAGATAGCTAGTGGGAAGCAGCTGCATCGCACAGGGAGATCAGCTTGGTGCTTTGTGACCACCTAGAGGGGTGGGATAGGGAGGGTGGGAGGGAGACGCAAGAGGGAGGGGATATGGGGATATATGTATATGTATGGCTGATTCACTTTGTTATAAAGCAGAAACTAACACACCACTGTAAAGCAATTATACTCCAATAAAGATGTTTAAAAATCTAATTAATAAAATTTTAATACAAAAAAAATGTTTGTCACTAGAGTAGAACATGAATCATGATCCACCTAAATAAGTGTGATAACAGAGAAGATGGGAAAACTTGTAACTTAATAAAGATAAGAAATGTGGACCATCCCATTCTAGGAGAAAGTGGTAAAGAGCACAGAGCAAATCAAATGTGGCAAGTCTGGAAGGAAGCTAATTTAGTGAAAGGGTAACTGGCAAAGTCACAGTCTCTGGGCAAAGGAAGGAGGTTAATCAATAGAGTTAACTTGTGCCCAGTGGGTCCTAAGTGCTTAGTCTGCTCAGCACCAATGTTGGAGATAGGAACTATGCAAGGTTATGCAATGGGATTTCTAAGATAGCATATTTAGGTATGGCAAGGTTAAGAGCCAGTAAATAGAATACGAGTCCAGTAAGAAAAAAAAAAAAACATTGACCCTTTTAACCTTACGGTTTGCTTATCTAGATCCCTACAGGTCAGCAAATAAGACTAATAATATACTGAAAATTGCACAATGGTTTATCATTTAATAAAAATATTCACATATCACACGTACCCAAAAAGAAAGTTAGCAATCTCTCGCTTCCAAAAAGATGCATTTTGCTGGTTAAAAAAAAGAGAAAAAGTGAAACATTCACATATTCATACAATATGTATGTAGTCTTAGAAATCAGCCCATGTGTAAGTGTGGTGGGTCTTTTTACCTATACTATTGAATATTTCTAACAAGTAGCCACTTTGTAGCCTAGATCCTCATCACATTTCCCTTATGACTGTTTAGGAAGATAGGAAAGACGAGAAGTCTGACCTCCTTGCACTGTTTCACACTTCGTTTTTATTTATTTTTATTTTAAGTTATCTTACAGTAAAATTGATTGGGGGAGAGATGTACATTTCTATCAGTTTTAACAACGTTCAGAACAGTGTAGCCAGCCCCACCATCAGGATTCAGAAGAGCTCCATCACCCCGACAAGCTCTCTCATACTACTCCTTTATATCACTCTGCTTCTTTCCATGTCACCATGGGTTCTTGTCCAAGTTCTTTCTCATTTAAGTTTTCCTCCAGTTTACCCAGTCATTTCTGACCAATCTGCCCCAGAAAAGAACAGGAGAGAAGGGCAATGCCTATCTGTGTGGATGGGTACCTGGTAGTGAGAAGAAGGAGAAAGAGGAAATGGGAGAAGAGGATTTCTGGGTAGTGGGAAAGCAGGGAATGTATTCAGAACACAGTTTTCAGTCTTCCATCTGAGCAGCTCTCATAACCTTCACGGAAGTCTTGTGTTCCTCATCCATGAAAGTCAGGAGTTGGAGAAGTTAAAGTTGTGAAAGAGATACAGCATCTGGAAGTCAAGATATTCCTAAAATGATTACTTTTTACAATTTTAACAGTTGATATGTAGTTTTATCCTAATTCAGATGTTATCTTATGTAGATTCTATTTTTTAAAAAATTTTTGCATATTTTTCTTATATTACTTTTTTCAGCTTTATTGAGATATAACTGACACATAACCTTGTAAGAGTTTAAGGTGTACAATGTGTTAATTTGATACTTACATATTGTGAAATGATTATCACCATAGCTTAGCTAACATGTCCATCACCTCATAATTAACATTTCCTTTTTGTAGTGGGAACATTTAAGATCTACTGTCTTAGCAGCTTTCAAGTATATAGGCAGTACTGTTAACTATAATCACTGCGCTGTACGTTAGACCCCCAGAACATATTCATCTTATAACTGTAAGTTTGTACCCTTTGACCAACATTTCCCCATTTCCCCTTCCCCCAGCCCCTGGTAACCACCACGCTACTCTGTTTCTATGAGTTCAGACATTTTAGATTCCACATATAAGTGAGATCACACAGTATTTCTTTCTGTGTCTCACTTATTTCACTTAGCATAATGCCCTCAAGTTTCATCCAAGTCATCGCAAATGGCAGGATTTCCTTCTTTCCCACGAAGACTCGGCAACGTTCTCAGTTCCTCCAGAAGCCTCCCCTTCTAGGTCTATTGAATCTCCTCACCTTTGATCTTTCATAGCTTTTTTAGATTGTGATGTGCAATGCAACACAAACATTTCTATTGGTCTCTACCAATTTTGTCAGCTTTCTTCTGCAACTAGATTACAAGCACCCTCAGGAGAATGATGATGGATATTTACAGACCCACCATAGTGCCAGGACAATTCTGAGCCCATTATGGAAATTTGTAAATACTTATTGATTTACTGCTACATGTAATCACTTTTTTCTTCTTACTCTGCATTATTTATTCCTCACTTGTTCCTCATAATAAGCGAAGGTGCAGGAAGGGTAGAAAACCACTCTAAAAATATTTTCTTCAATTTCCATAAACTCTACAGTGAATTTCAGAACCAAGTGAGGAGTAGGATACTCACACGTTCCATGGCCCAGATGGCAAAAAGTACAGAAACAAGTGCCCCAAGTGTGCAAGTGTATTGTGAGTATCTACCCTCATCTCTCCCACTGAACCTCTTCATCATTGGTCATCGGTGAGTCCCAGTTTTTTCAGAAACGTGTGGAATACATACCATGAGTTGTATGCTAAGTAAGTTCAAAAGCACATGGACAAGACATTAAGTGATATTGAATCATATAGTGGCAATGTTATTCTCTATTCAATTATCTTACTGTCTTCTAATTAAGTCATGGGAAAGTCCTAATTTAGCGCTAATATGTTTATTTTTGTATTGAGTTGTAATTGACATATAACATTATATTAGTTTCAGGTGTACTACATAATGATTTGATATTTGTATACACTGTGAAATGATCACCACAATAAATGTAGTTACCATCTGTCACCATACAAAGTTACAAATTTTTTTCTCTTGGCAACATTCAAATATGCAATACAATATTATTGACTATAGTCATCATGCTGTATATTACATCCCCATGACTTATTTTATAACTGGAAGTTTGTACCTCTTGACCTCCTTCTTTTTGCCCACACTCACCACCCTCCTCTATGGCAACCACCAATCTCTTCCCTGTATCTATGAGTTTTGTCTGTTCATTTGTTTTGGTTTTAGATTCCACATGTAAGTGAAGTCATTCAGTTTTTGTCATTCTCCATTTGATTTATTTCACCTAGCATATTACCCTCAAGGTCCATCACCGTTGTCACAAATGGCAAAATTTCATTCTTTTTTATGGCTGAATTATATTCCACTGTGTATATATCCACATCTTCTTTATCCATTCATCCATTGATGGACACTTAGGTTGTTACCGTATCTTGGCTATTGTAAATAATGCTGCAATGAACATAGGTGTGCATACATCTTTTTGAATTAGAGCTTTCATTTTCTTCAGATTCATACCCAGAAGTGGAATTACTGGATCATATGCTAGTTTTATTTTTAATTTTTTTAGGAAACTCCATACTGTTTTCTACAGTGGCTGTACCATTTCACATTCCCACCGACAGTGCACGAGCATTCCCTTTTCTTCACATCTTTACCAACACTTGTTATTTCTTGTTTTTTTGATACTAGCCATGACAGCAGGTGTGAGGTGATATCTCTTTGTGGTTTGGTTTTTTATTTCTCTGATGAGTAGTGATGTTGAGCATCCTTTCATGTGCCTGTTGGCCATCTGTATCTCTTCTTTGGAAAAATGTCTATTCAGATTCTCTGCCCATTTTAAATTGGATTTTTTTTTTTCTTATTGAGTTGTATGAGTTCTTTATATATTTTGGATATTAACCCCTTATCAGATATGTGATTTGCAAATATCTTCTCCCATTCAGTAGGTTGCCTTTTCCTTTGCTGTGCAGGAGCTTTTTAGTTTGATGAAGTCCCACTTGTTTATTTTTGCTTTTGTTGCCCTTGCTGTTGAAGTCAGATCCAAAAAAAACATTGCCAAGATGGATGTCAAGGAGCTTACAGCTTATACTTTCTTCTTTTTTTCTTTATTTTTGACCGCACTGCAGCATGTGCGATCCTAGTTCCCCGACCAGGGATCGAACCCGTGCCCCCTGTATTGGAAGGGCAGAGTCTTAACCACTAGACCACCAGGGAAGCCCTGGCTTATGCTTTCTTCTAGGAGTTCTATGGTTTCAGGTCTTACATTCAAGTCTTTAATCCACTTTGAGTTAATTTTTGTGTGTGCTGTAAGATAGTAGTCTAATTTCATCCTTTTGCATGTAGGCTTCCAGTTTTCCCAACCCCATTTTTTTTAACTTTATTGAAGAATAGTTGATTTACAATGTTGTGTTAATTTCTTCTGTACAGCAAAGTGACTCAGTTTTATATATATGTGTGTATATATATATATATATTCTTTTCCATTATGGTTTGTCACAGAATATTGAATATAGTTCCCTGTGCTATACAGTATGACCTTGTTGTTTATCCCCAACACCATTTATAGAAAGGCTGTCCTTTCCCCATTGTATATTCTTGTTTCCTTTGTTGTTTATTTCTGGCCTCTCTAATCTGTTCCATTGATCTATGTGTCTGTTTTTATGCCAATACCATACCATTTTGATTCCTGTAGTTTTGTAACATAGTTTGAAATCACAACACTTGATGCCTCCAGCTTTCTTCTTCTTTCTCAAGATTGCTTTGGCTATTTGGGATCTTTGTCAGTTCCACAGAAATTTTAGGATTATTTGTGCTGTTCCTGTGAAAAATGCCATTGGAATTTTGACAGGGATTGCATTAAATCTATGGATTGCTTTGGGTAGTATGAACATTTTAACAATATTAATTCTTCCAATCCATGAGCATAGATTGAATCTTATTTTGCACCTTAGGCT
Source organism: Balaenoptera borealis (assembly GCF_965194805.1). Classification (NCBI taxonomy): domain Eukaryota; kingdom Metazoa; phylum Chordata; class Mammalia; order Artiodactyla; family Balaenopteridae; genus Balaenoptera; species Balaenoptera borealis. The sequence goes on along the minus strand of NC_138866.1, from coordinate 166,582,277 downwards.
GACTGGAAGTCACCCTCTGGCAGCATCTTTTAAAGTATGAAAATATATACAGTCCTGTGGGACTGCAATTGTAAACACTGCTGGCCTCCAGACAAGGAGATATTGAGGTGTCATCTTGGCAAAGTTGCAAAATCTGGGACTCCAGATGAATGGATAAGCTTCTTTCTGGGAGGTACTGGTGAGCTGTAGCAAGGCCAGGGAAGAGCACAAAGATGGCCTCTGTTCTTTGACAGCACCCCTGTAGCCTCTAGATGTGTGGTAAACCTGCCCATCAGACTGAGGCTCCAGGACAAGTAAATAGGCCTTTTTCACAGGAAGACTGAGGGTGTGTTTCAGTCTGCTATCTGCTATCTGTGCCATGCCCTGGGGGTGGTAGCATGCCAAGAATTGTCTCTCTGATTGTTTTAGTCCCATGGGGTCCATAAATGAAAGCCCCTCCCACCAACACCAGAGCCAGTCACTCAAGGGGCATCCCCTGGGTGGACTCCGTGCACCACACCAGCTTTAGAGGTGCCACAGTAGAGCACCAAGGTGGGGCACATTGCTGGCACTAGCAAGGTAGAGTAAGAGTGCAAAAATGGCACCCACCAGTGCCTCTGTCCCCAGAGAGAGTCCCAACAGGCCCTTGCCCCAGTGACAGACGATTTATGACAAGCAAATGAATCTCCTTCACATATGGTCTAGGTGCTTTTCAAATCACTGCTTTTGCACTGGGTCCCGAGGTGAGTGAGTTTGCACTTGAACCCTTTAGGAGCAGAGTCTCAACTCCCTACAGCCTTTTGGGCCTCCTGGAGGTAAGCCCCATTGGTTTTCAAAGCCAGATGTTCTGGTGGCTCATCTCTCTGATACTGGTCCCAAGGGCTGTGGTGCCTGATGTGGGGTGTGAACCCCTTGCTCCTTAGGGAGAAGCTCCATCCTTGTGAGATCCTTACCGACTGTGGGTCACCACACTGTGGGTAGAGTATTTGCCTTTCCTGCCCATCTCAGTGTGGTCCTTTTATCCTTTGTTGTGCAGGAGCTATGCAGCTAGTTTTCAGATCTTTTTCAGAGGGGTTCCATGTAGCTGGGGATTTGGTGTGTCCGTGGGAGGAGGTGAGTTCAGGATCTTCCTATGCCGCTGTGTTGAACTGCCTCCTCAATTCCATTTTTAAAAACAGAAAGCACAAATTGTGTAAAAATTTGTGGGAAGAAAAACAGAAAATTGAAATATTATGTCTCCTAGTGTAATGCTTTTCATTAATTAAGAAAATTATTTTTCACCTTTAGTGGTAGAATAATTAAATCCAGCATACAGAGAGTACTAGACTAGAAGAGTCCTAAGTTTACTTTCAGATTCCACATTTCACAATTCTATGTATAGGCTTTACCTATCTGTGCTAGGAAAGAATATATAAATTATAAAGGTGACGATTGATATTTGAAAAGAAAAACAACTTAAGCTATAGCACTTGATCTTAGAATAGACATTTTTCAAACATTTTGAAATGTGTTAGAAGTATATATATACATTATGAACAGTAAATTTTATGTAAGAAGAGACATAAACAGAAGTCCAAAAATCCAATATTTATTTGTTTAATGTGTTCTACAAGGTTTTTAAAAAGCAAGCATATTTATACATTTAAGTCTCATTTATTAGAAAAGATTAACACTACCTGAATTTGAAACTAGTCCAAAACAGTCAAAGTTTGCTCAGAGATGCAAGTTTACCTCCCTGAGTGCAAATTTGATTTTGAAAATAAGGTCAGAAAACAGTGCAATTACAACATATTTGATAAGTTTTGGAATACCTGCTTTTAATGGGCTAATACTTTCCAATATTATCTCCTGCTACTGACCCAATTTATCCTGTTACTAAACTTTTAACTATTTCTAGACACATGAGGCCCTTTAATGACTCTTTGCATTTGGGAATAAAGATATTCCCTCTCTCAGGAATATCTTTACTCTTCTTTAAGAGTGAAAGTTTTATTCATCCTACAAGACTGTATCCTCCCAACCTCCTACCACTACCATCAAGCTGAACTAGTATTGTTATTCATACTTCTGTATGAACACATTCCCTTTCATACTGTAACATACCTATTCACATGTAGGTCATCCTTACTATATGTCAGGCACTGTGAAGGATCTGAGAATTTATACTAGGAAGCAGTAAGTTGCCACAGTTTCATGGATGCTGTCAGAAGACACAAAATCTCCTGGGTCAGAGACAAAGGACTTTGTTATGTACATCATCACAGCAGGAAGCATGAGCTTCATGTTCACGCTAGCTTCCCATGTCCCTCCCAACAAGTGCCACAGGGGCGACATGAAGCAGTCCAGGTCATCGTTGAGCACATAGTGGGTTTGTGTTATATCTCAGGAACCCTGAGATTAGGAATCTCAAATCTTCAATAAGCAGGGGCTTTATAATGGACTGTTTGCTATACAACATCCTTGATAACATAGTCTGCAGCAAAAGTAGTCAGTGCCTCTGTCTGCAAGATGAGCAGAAATGTGAGAGACCCATGGGGAAAATCTGCCAACACTAAACTGAAAAGCTATTGAACAACTATTCTATGCAAAACACTAGAGAATATATAAGAAGGCAGAAACATGTCTAATGGGACACTCAGTAAATGTTAATTGCATGAATGAATGATTTGAATACATGGGAAATTACTGGGCCATATGGATCTATGTATTTCCACAGCAGATGTTTGTCTCTCTAATTCTATATTCTTATTCAGCAATCTAATGTTCTTGATTTCGGAAGTAAGCTTTGGAATCAATTATTAAATTAATTTTCTGATTGGAAATAGGCCTCATGTGAATCTGGTTAGCATGAGCCAGTTAACCTGAGGAACTTATAATTCCTAGACAGTAGTTAAAAAGAGACTTTGTGCTCTGACGCCTGCCTCATTTTCTAGCCTTGGTTGCTCTCTCTGTCTGTGTGTACTCCATGCTCTGGCCACATCGGTGCTCTTACATTTCCTCAGATGCCAAACTCCTTCGTAATGCAGAGCCTTTCCACAAGCATTCCTTGCCCAGAACAATTCTGTACTGACTCTTCTCCAAGATAACTTCTACCATCCTTCAAGATTTAGCTTAAAAGTTTCTTGTTCAGGAGAGCCAACCTGCTCCTTAGACTTGATCGGGTTCCTGTTTCACATCCTTATAATTTTTTGTACTTTTCTTTATAACCCTTATCACAAGTGTAATCAAGTAATTATTTGCATGATTGTTTATTTAATGTCTGTCTCCCCCAACTGACAATTGGTAGTGTCTTTAGCATCTTCTATGTATAGTGTCATGTCATCTGCAAACAGTGACAGTTTTTCTTCTTCTTTCCTAATTTGGATTATTTTATTTCTTTTTCTTCTCTGATTGCCGTGGCTGGGACTTCCAAAACTATGTTGAATAAAAGAGGCAAGAGTGGGCATTCTTGTCTTGTTCCTGATCTTAGAGGAAATGCTTTCAGCTTTTCACTGTTGAGTATGATGTTAGCTGTGGGTTTGTCATATATGGCCTTTATTATGTTGAGGTAAGTTCCCTCTATGCCCAATTTCTGGAGAGTTTTTATCATAAATGGATGTTGAATAGAGCAGCTGCTTTTGACATTGGTAGTAGCACAGCTAGAGTTCAGCTTATTGTTCTCATTTTAGCACACCAAAGGGAATAGTTTCTAATTAGAGGGAGTAGACATAACAGAGCACAAGAAACAGGAGATCTGTTTTGTAGCTGTAACATCACACAAGTCATTTAAATGTCTGTGCCTCAGTAATAAAATAAGAAACTTGAACTAGGTGACATTCAACGTTATTTCCAGTCCAAATTGTTGAAATTCCATAAAACCTAAAGTGAATAATGCTATCTATTATAGGAAAGAACTAGTTGTAAAACCAGTATGAAAAGCTCTCTAATCAGTATGAAAACCTCTCTTGGTATTTTTTCATTCAGTGTCTAACCTGTTGGATTTTTGCAAATGATCTAAGCCAGAAACCAATGAGCTTTCCGGGTAGTCCCACCCAAAATCTACTTGACTCAAAACCTTTTCATTCAGCCTGTCTGAACTAACATTGACCTCATATTCTGTCCCCCATTCATCCTTCCTCCTCTATTTATTCTAAAACTTCACGGTAAAATGTAACCTCACCAGATCTGGGATTGGAAGGGTCATCTTTAAGAAAAAGAATATAAAATTACAAATTAAAAAAATGTTAGAGCCCCACAGAGGGCCTTGGAAAGGAAATTCAAGATTCATTAATGTTATGGTAAATCATTTCTGTCTCTGACATCTGGAAGAGGTTAAATACAGTCTATTAGCTGTACAAAAACAATGTTACTATGACACAAACATACATACACATTTATGAAACACACACAGCCCAGAAGGTGGTGCAAGACATTTCTTTACTTTTCCCATTGAGCTTAGCCTCTTGACTTTCTGGTCTCCTTCTCTTTTCTTTCCTGCCCTTTTTGCTTTCTCAGTCTTTTTGACTCCTCATTTTTCTCGGTTGCCTAGAACCTTGGTGTGGTGGGGAAGAAGGGATTGCTGGCCTTCTTTTCTAGTTCTTAGTTGTGCTAAAGATAGGTGAAATTTTAGGAAAGCATAGTAATGTGCAAATACTAGGCACTCAATAAATCAATGTCAAATTAATTCAATTTGTAGGTCATTGCAGAATCAAGATTCTTAAAGATATACTCAGGTTCCAGAAATGAAACAAACAGCATGACATTTAACAAGGGTTAAATGTGATGGCCTGGATTTAGGTTACAAAAAAATTAAATAATTATATCCAATAAAGGGAGTACAATTAATGTTAGTCACAAGCTTTATGAAAAGCCATGAACCTGGATCCTAAAAGAAGCAGCCTCCTTAAATTAAATTAAAAAAAACACACTATAAGAAAAAAAAATTTCACACGCAAAATGAGATGTTGGCATAAGACAATGTATTTTATATGTAGAGAGTTATGGAAGATGAGAAAAAAAACATATCCTCAACAATTACTGAAACAAAGAATTAAAGGCTTAGAGGGCTGGAGGCTAAATCAAAATGTGTGGGTTTGCTCTTATCATTGTAACTCCTTCTGGCAATAAAGAAAAGGATAAAATATATCTGCATTGCCTTTACATGGTTTTGAAAGCAGAGTGGTTATGACCTGAAAAGGAATTTATAGGAAATGGGTTTGAAAGCAGGCTGAAGGTCAAGATTTTAGAGACAAGGGTAGGTTACTTCAAGCACTTCCCATAATTGCCAATAGATATTTATAAAGTACATCTAGAAAGATATATTCAAAAACTACGTTAAGTGTAGCCTCTGGAGAGAACTGGGGGCATAGAGACAGGAGAGAGTTGTACTTTTCATGGTATGCCCTCTGGTGTCATCAAAATTATGTACCATGTTCATATATTATCTATTGAAAAATTATTAATAAAAAAGTAGGAGACCTGATTCCTACTCGCAATAAGTTTGTTGCTCCTTTTTGTGTACTTGTACTCTCTGAGATTACCTTGAATTTAGCACTTATCATAGGTCATTGTAACTATTTAGGGGGAAGTGAGGAGTTCATGAGATTTGTGTGTTTGGAAGAGAACACTTTAGCCTCCGTATGGAGAACTAAAGGGAGGCCAAAATGGATGCAGTCTGAACAGTTTAAAAATTATTGCACTTGCCTAAGAGAGAACTGACTAGGATAGTGGAGGGAAAGACAGGGAGAAATGGAAGATTTGGGAGATGGGTAGATGGCTTTGACATTGGAGTTGAAGGAGAAGAAAGTTACCAAGGACGAATCCTAGATTCCAGGTTTGTGAATTTATCAGTTATCCGTTGCTGTGCAACAAATTATCCCCAAACTCACTGGCTTAAAAGGATAACTATTTACTTTCTCCCAGGTTCTGTGGGTCAGGCATTTCAGACGGGCTTGGCTGAATGGTTCCTGCTTGGGGTTTCTCACGAGATTTCAGTCAAGATACTGGCCTGGGCTCCAGTCACTGAAGGGCTGACTGGCTGGAGGATCTGTTTCTGGGCTCACCCGCGTTGTTGTTGGCAGAAGGCCTCAGTCCTTCCATGACTGCTGGGAGGAGGCCTTGTTTCCATGTGGTCCGTGTGGTCTCTCCATAGGACTGCCTGAGTCTCCTTAGGACTTGTCAGTTGTCACAAAGGTGGTCAATATTTATTGAATTAATTAAAAAAAAAACAAAAACCTAAACACTTCAACCAGGCCGAATTATACACGTATTTACACATCCTTCTTTCATTCACTGATTCACCGTGTTGTTATTGCATACCTACTATGTGTCATGTAATGTTCTCGGTGCCAGGCACAGCATTCATAGGGTCCTGGCCTCAATGAACTTACATTCTAGTGAGGAGAGGAAGGTAATAACCAGGTAAACAAATGAAGAAGATCATTTAAATCTAGCAATTAATAAAGAAAATTAAACACAGTAATGGAATAAAATGATGGGGGTAATGTGTTAGCTAAGACAATTAGCAAAGGCCTCTCTGAACAGAGAAGGTGCCAGTCACACAATGATCTACAGAACAAGATTTCCAGGCAGAGGAAACAGCAAATGAAAAAAGCCTGAAGAAGAGATGAGTTTGGTGTGTTTGTGGACTAGAAAGACAGCCAGGATGATCAGAGCACAGCGAGCAAAGAGGAAAGTATTACAGCATGAAATTGAAAAGGAAGACAAAGACCAGGTCTTGTAGGACCTTGTACACTACGGTAAGAAGTTTAGATTTCATTTTAACCACATTGGGAAATCTTCAGAGGCTTTTAAGCATGGGTAACAATATGATTTGGTTTACCATATTTTGAAAATTCACTAGGCTATAGAAGGGTGTATTGGATTTCTAGGGCTGCCTCAACAAAAATACAATGAACTGGGTTGCCTTAAACAACAGAAATTTTTTTTCTCACAGTTTTGGAGGCCGGAAATCCAAGATCAAGGAGCTGGTGGGTTGGTTTCCTCTGAGGGCCATAAAGGGAGCATTTGTTCCAGGCCCCTCTCCTTGGCTTGCAGAAGGCTTCCTGTCTCTTCGCACGTTCACCCCTCTGTGCACACACTCCTGGGATCTCTCCCTCTTCTTACAAGAATACCAGTCATATAGGATTAGGTCCCCATGCTAAGGGCCTCATTTTAATTTAATCACCTCTTTAAAGACCTTATCTGCAAACATGATTACATTCAGAGGTAATGGGAGTTGGGACATCGACATATGAATTTGAGTGGGGAGACACAATTCAGTCCGTAACAGGGGGCAAGAATGGAAACAGAGAGACCAGTTAGGATATTATCGCAATGTCTCAGCAAGAGATGCTAGTGTCTTGGATTAGGGCTTTTAGCATAGAAGATAGTGAGAAGTGGATGGATTAGGGAATTATTTTAGAGGTAGCATGAATGGGTTTGCCACTTCTAAGTGAGAGAAGCAAAAACCTCAGGGATTATAATCAGATTTTTGGCCTAAGCAATGAGTTTGCCATGTGCTGAGATAAAGGAGACTTTTCCTTAGCCTTTATTGCTCTCCTGGGCAAGTCTGAGATGATTCTGTTTACTCTTTATATTAAAATGGGTATTAATGTAAAGAGTATTACCTTTGGATATTGCCTTTTCAGAACATGGCAAAAAAGACTTTGGCCCATGATTTCTTTCTCACAGCCTCCTAACCATAAATAAAGGAAATTTTAAAAACCAGGTCAGTAAAACCTGAAATTATTATTCTTCCAGAAGAAAACATACAAGAAAAATCTTTGTTCTTTAGGCAAAGATTTCTTAGGTATGACACTGAAGGCTTGATCCATAAAATAACAAATTAATAGACTGGATTTCATCAAAGTTAAAAACTTCTCTTCAAAATCCATTATTAGGATAATAAAGATACAAGCTGAGACAGGGAGGAAGTACTTGCAAAACACACATATAATAAGGACTTTCATCCAGAATGTGTAAATAATTCTCAAAGGTCAATAGTAAGAAAATTTAAAAACCAATTAAAAAATGAGCAAAGACACTTCACCAAAGATATAACAGAGAGGGAAAATGAGCACATGAAACATTACTCAACTTAACATCCTTAGTCACTGGGGAAATGCAAATAAAAATGACAGTGAGATACCTCAGTGCACCTACAGAATGGCTAATTGTAACATAATAAGAAATATTATATGGTCACTGCCCCTGGTTCCTGACACAGAGCTCCTAAGTCCCTTGGAATTTCCTGAGTGATAGAAGCATCTTTTTTTTTAAATTAATTTTCATCAGAGTATAGTTGCTTTACAATGTTGTGTTAGTTTCTGCTGTACAGCAAAGTGAGTCAGCTATACATATACATATATCCCCTCTTTTTTGGATTTCCTTCCCACTTAGGTCACCACAGAGCACGGAGTAGAGTTCCCTGTGCTATACAGTAGGTTCTCATTAGTTATCTATTTTATACATAGTATCAATAGTGTATATATGTCAATAGCTAGGACATGGAAGCAACCTAAATGTCCATCAACAGAGGAATGGATAAAGAAGATGTGGTACATATATACTGGGCTGGCCAAAAGTTCATTCGGGTTTTTCAGTAAGGTGGTATGGAAAAACCTGAACGAACTTTTTGGCCAACCCAATACAATGGAATATTACTCGGCCATAAAAAGTAGAAGCATCTTTTGTTCTAATGAAGTAACTCTTGGTGGCCTCCTGGATAGCTTCAGGATGGGGGCTGGTCACCCGAAAGACCAAGCCATGACTTGAAGCTTGGAACTTTCAGCTTCCAGGGAGGAAAGGGAGCTGGTGTTTACCTGCATGATGCAGTCTCCTTAAAATCTCTAAACTATGGGATTCTGAGAGCTTCCAGGTTGGTGAACACATCCATGTGCTGGGGGGGTGGCACACCCCAACTCCAAGGGACAGAAGCTCCTGCACTTGGGACCCTTCCAGACCTATGTATCTCTTCATCTAGCTTCGTCTAGCTATTCATCTGTATCCTTTACAATAAACCAATAAACATAAGTTAAAAAAAAAAAAACCCCGACCATCCATAGGGACTGCATGAATCTTCAAGCTATTGTATTTGTAAGGTTTCTTTTTTTTTTTTAACATCTTTATTGGAGTATAATTGCTTTACAATGTTGTGTTAGTTTCTGCTGTATAACAAAGTGAATCACCTATATGCATACGTATATCCCAATATCCCCTCCCTCTTGCGTCTCCCTCCCAATCCCACCCCTCTAGGTGGTCACAAAGCACCAAGCTGATCTCCCTGTGCTATGTGGCTGCTTCCCACTAGCTATCTGTTTTACATTTGGTAGTATATATATGTCCATGCCACTCTCTCACTTCGTCCCAGCTTACCCTTACCCCTTCCCGTGTCCTCAAGTCCATTCTCTACGTCTGCATCTTTATTCCTGTCCTGCCCCTAGGTTCATCAGAACCTTTTTTTTTTTTTTAGATTCTATATATATGTGTTAGCATACGGTATTTGTTTTTCTCTAACTTACTTCACTCTGTATGACAGACTCTAGGTCCATCCACCTCACTACAAATAACTCAATTTCGTTTCTTTTTATGGCTAATATTCCATTGTATATATGTGCCACATCTTCTTGTAAGGTTTCTTTTACCATTTAAATGAATGCTTCCAAATTCTGCATGCTTACAACTCAGATTCAGAAGTCCCCAAGTGAATCTATACACAGCCAGCCTTAGGAACCAGTACTGAATTAAGTTGTCGTGCCTGGGTGTGGGAATGGCTGGGTTTCCCAATCATAGTTTTCTAGTCTCTGTTACAAAAATGTTGCATTTTATTTTAGGAAAATGAAGTATCCACATGATGGCACTATAACCTACAAAATAAGAGGCTGTCAATTTATGAAGAGCAAGAACTTGGTAAATTCTAGTTAAAGTACTTATTATTGATGGAGCATGCATAAAAATAAGGCATTTTAAATACAAAATAATGTGGATATCATTTCCCTTGTGTTTTACAGAGACACACTGGCTAATCTCTCACTTCAAGTGCATTTTTTAACATTTTTTCCTGTTCATTGGATAACAGGATCTTAGTCCTCATCTTTTTAGAAAAGTTATTAATCATCGCTAGCACATGGCCCTCAACTTGAATAAGTAGAACAAAAGCAAACAAACAGGTATTTAAGAGCCTAATATGCAACTGTGTTGGGAGCTACTTAACGCATCACCCATAATATCATTTCTTCCTATTTTTGAGTCTGAGGAATAATTCAGAAGTTATTAGGGAAACAGTGTTGAATAAGACAGATGTCATCATGGAGTTTATATTCTGGCAGGGGAGATAGGCTTTAAATACACGTTGAGGGGCTTCCCTGGTGGCACAGTGGTTGAGAATCTGCCTGCCAACGCAGGGGACACGTGTTCGAGCCCTGGTCTGGGAAGATCCCACATGCCGCGGAGCAGCTAAGCCCGTGAGCCACAACTACTGAGCCTGTGCGTCTGGAGCTTGTGCTCCGCAACGGGAGAGACTGCGACAGTGAGAGGCCCGCGCACTGCGATGAAGAGTGGCCCCCGCTTGCCACAACTAGAGAAAGCCCTCGCACAGAAACGAAGACCCAACACAGCCAAAAATAAATATAAATAAATAAATAAATAAATAAATAAATACACGTTGACATAATTACTTAATTAAAATTATAAGTGCTACCAAAGAGAAGTCTAAGTAAAATGAAAGCATATAAATGGTTAAAGGAGCTGAATCCAGTGTGCCAAGTAAAGGGAAGCTTCACTGAAGAAGATACAATGGGCTAAGCCCTGAAGGATGAATAGAAATTAACTAGGCAAAAGAAAGGGAAAAGCATTACAGTCAGAGGGAATGGCACGGGCATGTGCAAAGGGCCTGCAGTGGCTCGTCCACGAACTGAGAGCATGAAAAATCCATCTTATCTTGATTTTCACGAGTCAAGAGTTAGTTCAGGACATTTTATTACCAATTCATTAATCTCTGAATTTGAACATTATATCGAATTTATAGATGGGCTATATTCTAAAAGTTTGATGAAAAATTAACTGTTTAGAAGGAAAAATATTTTTCCATGACAAAAATAGTAGAAATAATAGTACCATGAAGCCTATTTAAGCCATAATGTAATCACTGTTGACTGTTCTCCTTGAATGAAGTCTCCATAGTTTTTTTTTTTTTTAATTGGCCTTTTATAAAATAACTAGCTTATTCCCTTCAAAATATCAAGGTTAAGAAAGAAAAGGTTGGGAACTTCCCTGGTGGTGCAGTGGTTAAGAATCCCCCTGACAATGCAGGGCACACGGGTTCAAGCCCTGGTCCGGGAAGATCCCACATGCTGTGGAGCAACTAAGCCCGTGGGCCACAACTACTGAGCCTGCGCTCTAGAGCAAGTAAGCCACAATACTGAGCCCACGCGCCTAGAGCCTGTGCTCCCCAACGAGAAGCCACCGCAATGAGAAGCCCGCGCACCGCAACAAAGAGTAGCCTCCACTAGCCACAACTAGAGAAAGCCTGCGCGTAGCAACGAAGAGTCAACACAGCCAAAAATAAATAAATAAAATTAATTTAAAAAAAAAGAAAGAAAGAAAAGGTTGAGGAACAGTTCCAGAATAAGGAGACATAAACAGAGAAGTGCAATGCATGAATCCATATGGGATCATGGATGGGAGAAGATGGTTATTGAGAATAATGTTGGGAAAATTGATAAGATTTGAATATGAGCTGCAGATCAAGACTGGGATACTGTGATAGGAGCGAGCCACCCATCTTGGGCACAGAATTTATGATGGCACAAAAACTCAGTAATCAAAATAAATAACATTTGAATATAATATTTAAAAAATAAAATTTAATGCAAAAATCCAAGATGAACAAAGTATCGAAATTTTAAATTACAAAATTTTTTCTGATTTTTCCTTTTGCCATAGGCTCCAATATGACTTAGGTAAACACTGATGATATCAATGTTAAATTACCTGATTTTGCCAACTGTTCCATGTTTAAGAGAACATACTTTTAGAAAATATATAATGAAAAAAATTGACATAAAGGGTCATGATATCTCTTCTTGTGGAAGGATTCAAAATGACCCTCAAAGATGTATTAAATTGCTAATCTCTAGAACATTTGAATATTACCTTCTATGGTTAAAGATGTGATTAAGTTAAAGATCTAGAGAGAAAGAGGACATTCTGGGTTCTAAATGCAATCACGTGTATCCTTATAAGAGAGAGGCAGATAGAGTTTTAGTAAAGAAGCAGCAGCAGCAATGTGACTAAGGTGGCAGAAACTGGAATGATGCCATCACAAGGCAAGGAATGCTGGTGCCACCGAAAACTACAAGAGGCAATGGGTTCTCCTCTAGAACCTCTGTAGGGAACACAATACTGCCGAGACCTTCATTTTGGATGGATTTCTACCCTCCAGAACTGTGAAAGAATAAATTTCTATTATTTTAAACTATCAAGTTGAGTTTTGGTTTTTTTAAAGTTTTTTATTTTATTTATTTTCGGCTGCGTTGGGTCTTCCTTGCTGCATGTGGGCTTTCTCTAGTTGTGGCGAGCAGGGGCTACTCTTCGTTGCGGTGTGCGGGCTCTTCATTGCCGTGGCTTCTCTTGCTGCGGAGCACAGGCTCTAGGCATGCAGGCTTCAATACTTGTGACTCGCGGGCTCTAGAGCACAAGCTCAGTAGTTATGACGCACGGGCTTAGTTGCTCTGTGGCATGTGGGATCTTCCCCAACCAGGGCTCGAACCCGTGTGCCCTGCATTGTCAGGGGGATTCTTAACCACTGTGCCACCAGGGAAGTCCCTCAAGTTGAATTTTAAACCACTAAATGGTAATTTGGTATGGCAACTCAAGAAACTAATACACTTAATCTTAAATGGCATTGGGGGTGGTGATCGATAGATGATAGATAGATAGATAGATCATTGATAGATAAATAATAGGAGAAGGAGTGGAGGAAAATGAAGAGAGAGAATAAAACTGAAATGGGGCACAATGTAAACACCTGTTGAGCCTGGGTAGACAGGATATGAAATTTCCTTGAACTATTTGTACCATGTCTGTATGTTTGATATATCAGAATCAATTTACCAAGATCAATTGGAAAGCCTCTGATATATACTATTTTCCTTCTATAAATCATGAAATATGGATGTATATTTTAAAATCTTACATTTGTTTTCATTTAGTTGTAATATTCTCAGTGGTATTTATGAGTCTATTATTATGGTACTCAAAGAAGGGATAATTTCAGTACTCTTTGAAAGTGTCAAGGTCATGAAAGATAAAGAAAGACTGAGGAGCTGATACAGACTGGAGGAGATTAAAGGAAATGAAAACTAAATACCCTGTGTGATCATGGATAGGATCTGGGGACAAAAAAAGACATTAGTGAGAAAACTGGTGAATTTCAAGTAAATTCTATAGTTAATAATAGTGTACAAATGTTGATTTCCTGTTCTTGATCACTGCACTGTGGCTATTTAAGATGTTAACATTGAGAAAGTGGGGTGGAGATATAAGGAAACTCTTGGTACTATTTCTGCAACCTTTCTGTAAGTCTAAAATTACTTAGAAATAAAATGTTTTTAAAAGGGGGAAAAAAGAACAGATAATTTACCAAAAAAATAAGGCTTTTTTTCAGGGAGACTAGTTGCTTGCCTGGAGAGAGTAATTCACCATCAACGTCTCTCCCTTTTTTAAAAAAATTAATTAATTTTTTTTATTGAGTGAAAGATTCTTTAAATTCTATAGTGCTTTACAGTTTTCAAAATTTCACACCCATGGTTTCATATAATCCCATAATAACCTTTTTAAAATCTCCTACTCCTATATTGCCTCCCCTCCCCATTAGTAACCATTAGTTTGTTCTCTATATCTGTGATTCTTATTATACAATACTTCTGCATTATTTGTAATTAACAAATAGAAGAAAGTTACAGTAGAAGTAATTTAAAATTTTATTTTGCATGCTGAAGATGGAGGATAGTTTAATTAGAGAAACATTTAGGTCATCAATTGAGGCTTTTGTGGCAATTCTCAACAGAACTTCTATGCACATTGAAGAGATCTTTAAAGGTTGAGGGCATTGACTCTTTTTTTAGCCTAATTTTACTTTAAAACTTGAAACTTTCTTTTTCCTTGGTATAGTTGTATTACCACATCTACCCTTACGCCCCAGGAGCATGATGAGACTCGTGTTCTGGCTTTCTAAATGAAATAAAATCAGAGAAGGTAAGGAAGAAAGGTGTTTTTGTTCTTCTCTAGCAACTAAGTGGTAGTCAAGAAGAAAAAAAGGAGAAACTAAAGGGTGAGAGTGTGAGGATGGGGTGTGGGCACAGATGTGGCAGTGGGGGGAATAACAGGAAGGCACAGGTGTGGGGTGCAAGAGGGAGGCACAGGTGTGGAGGTGTTAAGAAAAAGGCACAGATGAGGGCTTGAAGCGGAAGGCACAGCATGATAGAGGGAGAACACTGCAGCCCGTGGTGGACCTAACTGTAATGTGAGCACTCAGGGTGGAACGGGAGTGTAGCAGGTATGAAATATCTCTCCAGTGAAGAAAGTCACTGGAAGAAAAGGAAGGGAGATCACACCGTTTCCCGGCCTGTCATCGGTGGTGTCAAGGATACTGAATGATTTAGTGGCTTCCTGTGACTCGTCAGATAAACAAAGCCGACACTAGTGAAAGTGCTTTTAATCACCTATCTACTCTAGCAATAGGCAAAAGAGCCCAGCATAAACTGAACTCAACTTCAATTTGTAGAGAGGTGACTGGGTGTTTTAAAGGGAGAATGGAAGAATAGGGAGGGGGCTGAACAGGGCTCAGTAGAGTCAGGGAAATGATCAATTGTAAGAAGCCGGAAGGCAGGGTTAGGTCATGTGGACCTGTTTGGGTGTGTTAAGTGGTGCTTATGGAAGCTCCTAGGGATACAGGGTCTCTGTCTTGAGGTGTCGCTGGAACTAGCTGTGAATTCTTTTGGCAGCTCTGAGTTTTCTCAGGCAGGTACCCTAAGGGGGGCTGGGGTCATCCTGGGGATGAGGCCTTGAGCTGTTAGAAACTGAGTTGGTAGAGGCCTAGCTGAGAAGAAGGCTCAGAGGAGTCTGGCTGGAGTTTGGTCAAGAAGAGAATCTTTGGGGCTTCCCTGGTGGTGCAGTGGTTGAGAATCTGCCTGTCAATGCAGGGGACACGGGTTCGAGCCCTGGTCTGGGAAGATCCCACATGCCGCGGAGCAACTGGGCCAGTGAGCCACAATTACTGAACCTGCGCGTCTGGAGCCTGTGCTCCGCAACAAGAGAGGCCGCGACAGTGAGAGGCCCGCGCACCGCGATGAAGAGTGGCCCCCGCTTGCCGCAACTAGAGAAAGCCCTTGCACAGAAACGAAGACCCAACACAGCCATAAATAAAATAAATAAATAAAATTTAAAAAAAAAAAAAAAAAGAGGAGAATCTTTTTCGGACTCAAGGATGGTGAGATCTGGCAGTGTACAACTGGCTAGTCTTATGGATCTGATTTTCACAGGTTGTTAAGTTCAAAATGTAAGAAGTACATGTATTAGGGCGCTAAACTTTACTAGATGATTTCTGAATGTCTCTACTACCGCTTCTACTATTTTATGAATATGATACCACTACATAAAGTAATAATGATAGCTAATATTTATTCAGTGTTTACGATGTGATATGTATTGTACTAAAGTTTTACATTATTTATTAGTTAATTTATTCTCCACAAATACCTATTGGGGTCAGTATTATGATCCCTCTTCTACAGCTAAAGAAAAGTAGGCTGGGAGAAGGGCTATGGTCACGGAGCAAAAATGTGGCACAGAGCTCTTTTCCAATATGAAATAGATTAACAATGACAATCTCTCTTCCTCATACTTGGCTTCTTCCTTGCTCTAGTTCTTAAGGACTTGAAGGGGGCTGGGTATACATATAAACAGCCTCCTACCCTTTTACTTTTTCCCTCCTATTCTCTCCTTCCCTCCACATGTAATCCCCTTTGCAACAATCTGAGTTAGGATTCTGGAGTACCTGATCTCAAGTTATGGCACTGACACCTCTTCCCCTGTGTTAACCTAGTCTTGTGTTCCCTCTTTTTGGTCTGATCAATTACCTGTCTTAACATTTGAGTCAATCCAACTTGATGCTTTTTCTCCAGCTCTTAATACGTGTATTCAGTTTGGCTCACCTTGACTTCTGAGTTTTGATAGCTGCCATGTCCATGTAATGGAACTTAGTCTTCAGAATTTAGTCCCTGACCAAATGGTTGTTGGAATGAGCTCTCTGTTACAGGAGTCACTGTTTTATTTTAACCCTCTTGTAAAATGGGGCTCAATTCTTTTGAAGGGTCTTATATAACAGCCATTGGATTTAATTCTGGGACCAGTTTCAAATTTTTAAAATAATTAAAATGATAAAGTACTTAAAAAGCAGTTCATATGCTCTGTGAATTACAACTGATGTCTTTACCATGCTGGTGTTCCTCTGGCATCTTGTCTACATACTCAAAAATATAAAAATAAAAGAAATACTAATTATTATCATTATTCTACCAAAAAATATTCAGGAAAAACAGAACCGAGTCTTTACAGCAATTCTATCAAATCCTATCCTGCGATTTCCAGGGATGAACAGAGGTCAGTTTTAGCCAAGCTTCAGGGAATTCCCTGGCCGTCCAGTGGTTAGGACTCTGCGCTTCCACTGCAGGGGGCACCGGTTTGATCCCTGGTCAGGGAACTAAAATCCTGCATGCCATACGGCAAGGCCAAAAATATTTAAAAAAAAAAAAATTTTTTTTTAGCCAAGCTTCAGAGTTTTCCAGTCCTTACTGTTCTCTCTGACAATAGCTACAGTATAATTCTGTGTGGAAACAGCTGGCAGGCAACTGAATTTGTTGTCAATTTAAAAACTGTAGAAAAATATTTGAAAGTAGATTTTCATTATATATTTATTATTTTTAAAATGAGACAGGATAATCTAATGGCTATAAATAATCTCATAGTTTTAAAGAATTCAGTGGCCTGAGTTTGTATTATAATATTCATCCTTTAACAGTCATTCTAAATATTCTGCTGAGTTCAGAGCACATTAGCTTTGGAAGTTTAAGTTTACCAAACTCAAAAAACAAAGTACACACACCCACACATAAAAGGATATTTTCTACATTGGACCCTAGAACTGTTAACTTTCTAGTAGAGTGAAACATTTCTTGCCAAACAGCAAATTAGAGATTCATAAGTCAAGTACCTATTACATGGACTTGTTTTACCATTCTCAAATATTTAAATTGGCACACTGTATTTGTTAGAGTCTTAAAGCCTAAAGCTTGAATAGAAAGGGATTGTGTAAATTATTTTAAAGTAAATCTGTTTTGTAATTCTATTCTGCAGTAAATTAGTAAAACAAACACATTAGGAGTGAAATATTGGTAGTATAGGGAAAACAGTAAAAAATACTGTGAAAACAAGAAATTGCATGGCTTTGATTCTTGTGGCCTGATATGAATTCCTATTCTGTGACAGCGATAATTGTTGTGGATACAATTCCCCTTTAAATGATCTATGAAAATTAGATTTGAACAAAGCTGGCATTTAGACTAGGTCCTACTCAGTGCAAATTATGAAGACACTTGTTAACACTACAGTGGCTGATCACACAAAATGAGAATATAACCATGCTCCTCTTCTTTATCCCTGGTAACCATTTAAGATTTTACTATAATCTTGAAGTATAAATATGAGAAACTGAAAAATCAGTTACTGGCATTTCCAATCAAATGCTTGAATTCTTTACAAGATATGACCCTGAGAAGCACGTGATTTGTCTCAGGAGCTCAAGCTTCTTTTGGAATCCTTCACTGTGTGCTGGCAGAATAACGGCCCCTCCAAAGATGTCCACATCCTAATCCCTGTAACCTGTCGAATATGTTAGGTTATGTGGTAAAGGGGGAAATAGGGTTGCTAATCACCTGATTTTGAGATGGGGAGATTATCCTGGATTCTCAAGGTGGACCCACTGTAATCACAAGGGTTCATATAAATGGAAGAAAGAGGTATGAGAGAGAATCAGAGAGATGGCAGCATAAGAAGGACTCAACCAGCTGTTGCTGGCTTTGAAGAGGGAGGAAAAGGGCCTCGAGCCGAGGAATGTGGGTGGCCTCTAGAAACTGGAAAAGGCAAGGAAATGGACTCTTCCCTGGAGCCAATCCCTTGATTTTAGCCCATAGAACTTCTAGATAATAAATTTGTGTTTTAAGCCACTAAGTTTGTGTGAATTTGTCATACCAGCAATAGGTGACTACGTGTACCTTTCCTGCTATCTCCTGCCCTCTCTCTTCAGACCCCAGGTACTCTCTCCTGTCCTCAAGAAGAGCAGGTACTCTCCCCCAGCTCTCAAGGATTGGGTATGACATTTACATCTTAGTATACATTGACTTAGCACTCATACTTGCATTTGAAGACCTTTATCTGATGGATTCTATCTATAAGAATGTATACTTTGTTAAAGAAATTTAGGAATAAACAAGTAGGTGGAGAACAATGTTTTGGGAAGGAGAGTGATCACAGTTTCCCCTAGATCACTCGAAGCTAAAAATCTATTCATCCAGCACATGGTCAGCCTTGACTAAAACGAATGTTATGATTTTTCAGGTTTAGCAATCTGGTCTTTTTTTCTTTTCTTTCCTTCTAATGACTCCTTTTTTTTTCCCTAAGCTAACATGAGCTGTATTGATTACTTACTAATAAATATTCTGTGACAGCCCTACCTCAGCACACACACAAAAGGACTTGGTTAATTTTTAAATTTAACTTTTTCATTAGTTTCTTAGTGTTCCTCATTAAGAAATTCATTCTTACGAGGAGGTGGAGACAGGCATCATCTATCGCCTCGGAAGGAGGAATTTCAAAACTCTGCCAATGTGAAAAGGAGGACGTGAACTTACCAGGTGTTTATCCTCTTATCTCCGCCAGTACGCATTACAGCTGCCAGTAGTTCGGATTGGCCGTAAGCCAGCACTGAACAGTTCAGGATTTTCCCCTACTGGGAGAACTCCACTGGGATTCTAGTATTTCACAAAGCTGCCCGTCTCCACCTGCACTACGTGGATTATGCTTTTATTTTCTTTACTCAGCAACTTTTCAAGTAGTGTCCTTGACGGCGGTTCTCGGCGTGACCCACTCCTGAGAACCGAAGGTCTGGCGTTGGGTCACCGTTATAACCGGCTTCCTGGTGTACAACAGGAGACCGTTCTACCGGACGGAGCCGCCCCTCTTACTGGAAAGCCCCGCGTTTCCAGCTGGACGAAAACGAAATTCTCCCCTCTTCCAGGCGGGGGCTTTTGCTTGTTACCAAAAAGCCTTTCTCTCCTCTGTCACATCACCAAGTGGGGACGCCGCTGTGTCTCCGTGACACTGACGCACAGACAGGGTCGCCGGGGGTTGGCAGCGGGCGCGGCTTCCGGGCCTCGCGGCCGGCGGCGTTAAGGTGGGGTCCGCAGGATGCGCTCGCGGGCCTCGGCTGGCAGCTGGGGACGCCCCTAGGTGAAGCGACTTCCACTCAGGCCACCGCCGCAACCTCGGATAGTTCACTTTCCAATCGATTGGCTTCCGGGAGCAGAGGCCGCAGGACAGCTTCCGGTTTCCCCGCCCGCCCCTTAGGCCCCGTCCCCGACGCGGTCTTCCTCCCCACCCAGCCTATTTCCTCCTCCCGGCCTCGCCCCTGGCCCCTCCTCCCCCGTTCTCAGACCCGACTCCTTCTCGTCACCCACCCTCAGGCCCCGCCCCCAGCCACGCTCCTCCTCTACATCCTAAGGCCCCGACCTCCTCCTCCCCCACCTCAGACCCCGCCCCCAGTCCACCCTCAGCTCCGACCCTCAACCCCCCTCTCCCGCCCCGTTCCATTCAATTGTTGGATTGTCAGCGCCGCACTCCCTCCGGCGGCCGGCAGGGGGCGGGGTTCGAGCGTGGATTCACCCGGCGTCCCCCGGGCAGGGGCAGGTGCGGCGCGGAGCTGGGCGGGTGAGCGGGCGGACGCGAGGCCGCGGGCGGGCGGCTGCGACGCTGCGTTGGGTCGCGCTCGGCGGGGAGGCCGCGGTGGCCGCATCAGTGCTGACGTGGGGCGACGTGGGCCGGCGCCGGTCCCGGTGGGGCTCGTCGTCCCACCTCCTCGCGTCCGTAAGCAGTGACGAGGCCCGCTACGTAAATCGCTTCGCGGCGGGTAAGTGGCGCGCCGGCCGGCGGGGCCAGCGGAGCCTGAGGCGGGGGCGCCGGAGCGGGGGCAGGGCGGAACGGTTAGCCCCGGCCGCCCCCGCTGTTTGCCCCGCGCACCCGGCGGGCGCTTTCCGAGGGGCCACTTCTCCGGCTCCGAGGGAGGGGAGGCCGCCGGACAGGCGGGCGACGTGGCTCCGTCCTCTCCCGTCGCTCGCTAGAGCCGCCGCCTCCCGGTCCTCGCGGCCCGAGACCGAGCGAGCGGGGCGCTGCCGCGGCGCTGCTGGAAGGCGCGCCGCCCTTGTTCCCCGCGTCCCCTTTGCGCCAGGACCAGCCAGCCTGGCAAGGCCCCCGGAGCCGGAGCGCGAACTGAGAGGGACGCGCGTCCTCGGACGTCTTC
The DNA here is from genome assembly GCF_965194805.1 of Balaenoptera borealis. Lineage (NCBI taxonomy): Eukaryota > Metazoa > Chordata > Mammalia > Artiodactyla > Balaenopteridae > Balaenoptera > Balaenoptera borealis. Next base: position 166,561,687 of record NC_138866.1, on the reverse strand, counting down.
CCCGCGGTCCCCGCCGGGACCCGGACCCGGTCCCGAGTGTGAGCCTCTCACGCTCCCTGCGCGGCTCGGGAAGGGGCGGCCGGCCGGCCGAGGTCAGAGCGATGCTGACCCGCGGGACCAGCCTCGGTCCGCACTGGAGGCCCTGTAACCGGGCGGCTCACCGGAGCAGCTTCCGAACAACTTTTCCTTTCCTGCCTAATTCGCCAGGCTGCTGGGAGTGCAGCCACCCTCCTTGGAAACAAACCCAAACCGAGATGCGCAGGGCTAGAGGTCCAATGTGAAGATTGTGTTAGATTACATGAATAATTCGTGTTCTCTAGTTTTTTCCCTGTGGGTACCATGTTTTTCTCCTAGTCTCGATCCTACTTTTGGATAACAAGCTGCTTTCCCTTCAAAGTCGTAGTCTTTGAAACTTTGAACTTAAAGGAACTTTTTTCCCCCAAAGAAAGGCAAATTGCAAACAATGTGTTTTGGCCAACTTATGCTAAGTATTAAGATACTGATGTTTAAAAAGCTGCTTATTGATCCAAACGCAGCTTTTCAATGGATTTGATCCTGGATGAGTAAACACTGAAAGCATTGTCATGTTAAGCGTTGGTAATGACAAACATTTTTGGTGCATCTGTAAATAGTTCAGTGTAAGCAAATGCTTGCCTAGTGACCGGCTGTTCAACCTGGAGTCGCTTTGGTGAGTGTGAAGTTGTAATTACACGGATGTTTTGTGTACACATTTTATAAGAGTGTATGAATAAATTTTTATTGAATGTGTAAACACAAAGGAGCTCTTTAGTCTTTTTGTTTTCACATTGTCCCAGCAGTTTACTGAAATTGGGTGAGTTTAACAAACTCCAGACTCCATAGACTACTCTAATTTCCTATTAGGGCAAATCACTGCATGATTAAAATATGAAATCATGTTTAAAATTATGCACATTTCATGAAAAGTAGGGAAGAGTTTCAGGTTGTTAACATACGTAAGGAATCCTGACTGAATCTTTACCAGTATAGACGTATATTCCTGATCCTGTTTTCCCCAACCTGGTATTGTCTACAGGTTAATATTCGGCCAGAAAAGTAAGTCAGGTTTATTGTTGAAGTGGGTAGTCTATTGGAAAGTGCTCAAATGTCTTGTCCCATTTAGGTAGACTTTTAAACATAAAACTGAACAATGCAAACACTTAACAGTTGAACCATTGATGTTTTGACACGCAATCAGTATTGGTCATTAAGGAAATAAACCTGAAATGTCTTTGAATTCTGTTAAGTATTTCTACTTATTGAACTGATGTCGACATATATAAAAGTCAACTTTGATAATAGTAATGTGTGCATTGAATACAATTTCAGTATTATCAGTACAAGTATATACATTGTAAAAATATAGATTTCAAGGAAAGTGTTTCTCATCCATTATACATAAGTAGAAGTAAACATTTAAAATCATTTTGTTAATTTCATTTTAAAGAGCACAGGGTATTTAAAATACTTTTCACCATGGGAATCACACAATAAAGAGTGCCCTGTTCTTAAAAGTAAATCTCTCATTCATGGGTTTTCTTTTAATGATGCTGTAGGATATCCAGTAGCCAATAAGGGAGAATGAAGAGGAAAACCTAAGGATGACATTAGCTGGGATTTATCTTAATATTACTCATGAAGACAAGCCGAGTCTTATTGGTATAATACAGTTATAGCAATTTTTTTTAATAAGCATTTAATACTTAGTTATTATTAATGATACTCCATTTTTTAAAAAAATATTAATTAACCTATTTATTTAGGCTGTGTTGGGTCTTCGTTTCTGTGCGAGGGCTTTCACCAGCTGCGGCAAGCGGGGGCCACTCTTCATCGCGGTGCGCGGGCCTCTCACCACCGCGGCCCCTCCCGCTGCGGAGCACAGGCTCCAGACGCGCAGGCCCAGCAATTGTGGCCCACGGGCCTAGCCGCTCCGCGGCATGTGGGATCCCCCCAGACCAGGGCTCGAACCCGCATCCCCTGCATCGGCAGGCAGACTCCCAACCACTGCGCCACCAGGGAAGCCCAGTTATAGCAATTTTTAAAAATATCTAGTTTGCAAATCTTGACTGACCTTCCCAGGAGTGTTATGGGAAATTACTGGCAAGGTATATGTGAAACAATTTTGAGGGAAGGCATGAGCTAGTAGGTTATTTAGGACTGTTTAAATAACTCTCTCACTGGTGAAGAAGGACGCTTGCCTCCAAGAAAACCTTACTATCAACTTTTTGTGAGGCTCTTTTGAAGTCTCTCAGTTCTCCCCAAATGGGAAGCATCTTCATGCATACTTTCTGAACAGAAAAGTACAACCAGACCAATCAAATGTCAAAATGAAACCCTGTGAAATTTTAACAGTGGGGTTCATGTGATTCTGACATTGTTTACTTTTGAGAATTCCAGAAAACAAACTCAGTTTCTTCAAGGTTATCTTAGTGAACTTTTTGTTTTTGTTTTTTTAACTTAGCAGACTTAAAATTAGACCATCCTAACTCAGAATGTCAGATGTCATAGAGTTTTGTTCATATTCTCAAACATCCTCTTTTTTTTCCATTGGTAGCACAAAAATTATTTTTTTGCCTAGAAATGCTTAGGAATTTATATCCTAGCATTGATTATGATGAAAGCTTCCAGCTCTGGAATTGGAGCAACTATATATCACGCATAAAGACACTTGGGATGCTTTTGCACCTCTTAAAATTGATGGAGGAGTTAAATTTAACTTATTTAGGCATGTTTCTACACTTAGATACTAGTTTTGTTCATATACACAAGATAGGACCAACCTAGGTAAGTATAATAACATTGAAATTCATTTCTGTGAACCTTAGCTAATTCCAGTGTCTTATATACTCTTTCCCAGATTTGCTAGTTAGTAGTCGATGCAGCTGTACTTTATGTGTAGATAAATGTTTTGAAATGTACTTAAAGTGCGGTAATGGAGTGTTCTGTTGAAAGAAAAGCCCTACAATGATTAGCCAAGCAAATAACTTCCCCAGTAGATTGAAAGTTATGTTTCCCTTCATGAAATGGGGCGGGGGCTCGGCAGGGCGGGGTGTGTTTGGAGAGGTGGAGATAGGCCATGACTATTTGAATTTCATTTTTCATTTCCTCCTTAGCAGAGGATTCTGCTGTTCATTGACTGAAATAGATGAAAGCAGGCACCAGGTGGGGAATGAACTGAAAAAGAGATGCTTGAATAGTTAATCCTTTGGTGATTTTAGTAAAGAGTTTAGATTTCTTAAATAATAATGGGTACCTGAAACAATTAAACTGGAGTGGCCTTGAATCTGTATTAGAATGCTGCCTGATTTTCTGTATGATTCATATTCTAAATAGTAAAGGCAGTATTTACAAGTGTTTCAAATAATTATTTAGAAGAACTGTTCCTGGCCACTTCTGTTTTTACACAAAAGTGTAAAAATTGTTATTTGAAAGTTATTCTAACTTTACTTCACAAAGATTACAAAACTTTGAAAGTGGCATGATTTCCTGTTACTACTGTATTGCTTTGTTTTTCCTGTACTCATCTCCTTCACCTAAAATGCATAATAACCATAGGCTCATCCCTGTCAACTTCACATTCGTGACATTTTGTAATTACAGTTGACTCTTGAACAACGTGGGAGTTAGGGGCGCCGACTGCTGCTCAGGTGAACATCCCTGTATAACTTTTGACTCCCCCAAAACTTAACTACTAATAGCCTGCTGTTGACCAGAAGCCTTACCAATAACGTACACAGTCAATTAAAACATGTTTTGTATGTTATATGTATTATATACTGTATTCTCACAGTAAAGTAAGCGAGAGAAAAGAAAATGGTATTAAGAAAATCATAAGGAAGAGAAATACATTTACAGTCCTGTACTGTATTTATCAATACCATAAGTTCATGAGATGAATCATTTGTCTGTACCTACATCAGTATTGTCATGTGATACAAAACACTGCAGATGTAATATGTATTACTGACACGTGACATCAAAATGAAAAGATAATGTGAAAAAGAAATCTGTATTTATTTATAGGTATAACAATTCATACATTAATAGTGAAGAAGCAGCAATATGATTGCCTAGTGTAATTGATACGATTGCGTCACGGTAGCCTAGCCCAAACACTAATGAATGAATCATTGTAGAAATTTATGGCATACAGTATTACAGTCATATTCATAATACAGTATTGGAAACATTGTTATGTTTTTTTAAAAAAAACCACTTACCTGTGATGATAGCTGATTTGCAGTTCCTCCAATTATGAGAGAGAGGAATACTGTACGGTAATGTAGTTCTTTGAAAGCAAAGTTATAAAACAGTAAGAAAGCTAACACATTATTTTATATTAAATATCACCTTATACCTGTGTAAGGATAGACTAGTATCTACATATATTTTACACTTTCATGACATACCTTTTTCTTAATTTTTTCAATAATTATAGGCTATGAGTTTCATCTGTGAGTTTTTTCAAATTATTGGAAATCTCCAAAAAATTTTCCAATATTTTTATTTATTTATTTATTTATTTTTATTTATTTTTGCTGCGTCGGGTCTTAGTTGCGGCACGCAGGACCTTTGTTGAGCTGTACTGGATCTATCGTTGTGGCGCGTGGGCTTCTCTCTAGTTGCGGCATGTGGGTTTTCTCTCTCTAGTTGTGGTGTGTGGGCTTAGTTGCCCCCAATGACATGTGGGAGCTTATTTCCCTGACTAGGGATCGAACCCGTGTCCCCTGCATTGGAAGGCGGATGCTTTACCACTGGACTACCAGGGAAGTCCCTCCAATATATTGATTGAAAAGAATTCACATATAAGTGGACCCATACTGTTTCAAACCTGTGTTGTTCAAGGGTCAACTGTACTTCTCCTAGCTAGCCTGCCTTTTCCCAGTTTCTTAATTGACTTGGTTGAGGAGGACCAGCTTTACAATATAAACTTCATATTCTTCTCCTACTTTCTTTCAAACCTTACTTGCTGTTGCTACTTAAATCATAGTTAACCTCTGAGGATCTTCTACTTTCCCAAAGAGCTAAAACCTTTCTTCATCCAGAACTCAAGAAACAGATTATACTTTTCTGTGTTCTTTCTCTTCCTGCTTCCGTTAGAGGTGTACTACCCTTTATTCCACGTTCTTTTCTTTTTGTTTTGACCGTGCTAATTGCAGTGGGGTCTTTATTTTGCCTTTCTTGCAAAAACCATAGCTAATAAGTGGTAGAACTCAGGTTAACGCCCAGATCAACCTCCAGTGCCACGCTGTTTATATCGCACACTGCTATGCTACGACCACTAGACCGTGTTGCCACCTCAGGAACTGGGGACAAGGGAAGTGGGGAATGAAGAGAGAGGACTCCTGGATAGGGTGGCTGAGCCAATGGTGATGTCACTCCCCAATCGAGATAAAAGTACAGCAGGAGGTGAGATGCAGAGCAAGGGAGTTGAGGTTAGTTTTAAACATATTAGACTTGAGGATCTCTGAAGAAACCGTGAAGAGATGTCGAATAGGCAGATACATACAGGCTAGAGCTCAGGAGAGAGAGGTCCAGGCTGGAGGTGAGATTTGAGACACATCAAGGCGGGATGAGGCAGCATAGGGGGAGAGTGTGGAGGTGTTTGTGACTGGAAGCCTGGGAATACCAGTACTTAAAGAGTGGGCCAAAGGAGACTAAGGCAAAGGACTGGATAACTTGGAAGGGGAAACATGAACGTGGTGTCCTGAAGAGTTCAAGGAGGGCGAAATTTGGGGAGTAGGAAATGCTGTAGGCATGTTAAGGAAGATAGGGACTAAAGATCATTCTTGAAGATTTGGCAAGCAGGCGATCAATCAGTGATGACTTCTTAGAGAGTAGTTGGAATGAAATAATTCTCTGATAAGCCTGAGTCAGGATCAGGTTTATCTGATGGTCATTATTCTGTTGTGAGGCTAGTCATTTGCTCTCTTGATGTCTTGTGACGGGGTGGCAGGAAGCTGAGACTGTCTTCGATGCTGGCAGCCTCTGGGAAGAGGAAATGGGTGGCTGTTCCCAGACTTCACCAAATACCTTTTTCTCCTTTTTGAGTTCTAAACCATAATGTATTACTTACTAAGAAATTAAACCAAAGAATATGGTATTTCCAGGAGAAATCGGGAGTTACTTCTCTCTTCTTATATGGTGCCGTGCTCATCATTATTATTCAGATAATATTATCATTATTCCTTGTTTAAACATCTGTCTCCCTCATTAGAAACCAAGCTGCTGGAGATCAGGGACATCTTGTTATCTGTGTCTTGGTGCCAAGCACAAGGGCTGGGGTATCTTGGGTGCCAATCACTGTTTAATAAATCAGTAGCCCCTGCCCTCATGGTTACACAGTTGTTATGGAAGATAAGATGTCCTCACGTAAAATGCCAGTGTAATATAACACAGAATAAGGTTTAATCTGAAGGAATGTCACCATCCTTGTTTCTTGTTCATGTTGTAGGTTGCCTGGTTCAAGTGCCTTACCTTTCCTCCCTATGGTCGGGTGGGGGCAGGTGGTAACAGTAACCATTGTCCTGGTGCCCGTAGTAAGTTGTAGCACACCTGACTGCTGACTCAGTTTCCAAATTGGGTGGGAGGGTGTGACATCATTTTAGAGGGACCACTTAGGAGGGAACCCCGGAAATAGCATGTTGTTGCCAAGCACCTCTGTTGCTGGCATAGACGCCTGGAAGGAACTTAGGGATGCGGGTGTTGGTCCTTTCAAATCTAAAACAAATTGAGGGCTACTGCTCTCCTTTTGTCTTTTTCTTTGCCAACTTTACTTCATTCAGCATGTCAAATGTGTATTTTAAAGAGATATTAGTAAAAAAAAAAAGGGGGTTTAATTGCTAGAGTGTCTAAAACAGCTTTTTTAATGGCTTAAAGGCTATCAGAGGAGATTTTAAAGGAACGGTTACTATTTTGTTTGCAGTTAAAATTCTTTGACAAAACCCAGTTTTGAAGTTAAGGTAAATGAAAAATAGTTGACAAATTTGTTTCAGTGGAATGAAATTTGAGAAAATGATAGATTCATTCAGTTTATTAAGTGATTATTATTTTAAAATAGAGCTGATACTTATGAGCGATTTGTAGTGTGTGTGAAATGATTTAGGCAGCACTGCACTCTCTTCAGTGGAAAATGATAAGTAGCACATGATTTAATTTTTTTTGAATTTTTTCCTAAGAAGATAAGGAAATTGAATAGAAGTAAGTTTGAAAAAATTACGGAGTTGTTTTCACCTTTCTGTGCTGTTTTTTGTTTTATGGAAATTAGCGTATTCTGGGGTATTCTGGTGTAGTTTTGAGAGATTTTAATTTTTTTAAAATAAAATCTTACGATCTGCCAACTCGACATTATAATTTTACTGCAGGGTAAAGAAGAAAACGAAGGAGCAAAGCATTGATTACAAATGTCTTAATAATGAGCAAATGTGGCAGGAAAAAATATATTAAAACAAATCTAAGGTAGGTGGATATATTATTTTTCTATTCTTTTGAAAGTTCTACTTAGAGAGCTTAAAGTTAAAATGATGGATAAATTAATGGTGTATATCTATGTACCATACATATTTGTGTGTATGTGTGTATGTATATATACACATTATAATAAAAAATACAGTAATATGTACCCAAATTGCTCAGCTACTCAATTAGGGAGTTTCTCTTCCACCATGTGCTGTGTGAGGCAATGCAGAGGATAGGTGGACATTCACGGGCAGCTCATTCTAAGCGCTGGCCTTTCCAGTCAGAAAGGAGATTGTACTTAAGGATGTGGACAGAGTTTTCGTTTTCCTGCTTACACTTGTACCTGAAGTTGTAAAACAGAGGGAAGTCTCTACCAGCATTTTACAGAAATCCAAATATTATTTTTCAGGTTTTCTTTTAGTTATTATCAGAGACATTCTGGTTCATCAATTGGATCTAGCGTCAAAAAGAAAATGAATTTTCTTTGACAGTTTTGGTAAAACTATTTAAAAATAGATAATAGAAACAACTTTAATAATTTTTCCTTTTGCTGCTGGATCCTATTTTTAAAAGAGGTGAAAATTTTTACAAGGGTAGATATAGTTGCTCTGCAGTGTAATTTGTCTTTGCAAATTGGATACAACTAAGTAAGATTTTAGAAGTTAGTAGTTCATTGTACACTTTAATTATAATGAGGAAACTGCCTTTATCTTATTTTTCATTTAGATATTTTTGGTCTGTATTCCTTTTCTTTGTTCCTATCTTTTAAAAACACTTTCCTGGGTACTTATGATAGCATTTCTTTAAAATGTTTTTCCTTTTTCTTCTGGTTTTTTCTTCTATTTAAATATCTTGTGTGTTCTTGAAACATAGGTATGCTGAAATAACTTTGGTCATTAATTACCTCAATATTTCTATAATTGTAAATATCGTTTTTACAGATATATTCCTTTGTATTCATTTCTTGAATGTATATTATACAAATCATATACAGACAGTACTATACTGTTTGTTGTAGTTCAGTATTTTGGGGAGTTTTTGCAGTATGACATAGATGTTCTACTAAAGGCCTGGAAAATAACAGAGTAAGCAAACAAATACAATTCTACCCCCCACCCCTAAAGGTAGTTCACCCTGGAAGTCTTTGAAAATTGTGCTACTGAATGGATCCTATTCTTTTAAAACATTAGTTAATTAACATTTATTAAACTGAATCCCAATATATTCAGAAAATATTGGGATAACATTTACTTTTCTGTTGAGGAAAATGGTTTGCCAATAATATAAAAAAGATTTCAGAAGAAATATTTAGCTTTCATAAGAAAAGAATGTTGCTACTTCCATTAATCGTTTATAAGTTTAAATATGCCCATTTTAGCAAATCCTTATCTGTTCTTTAGAATTGTAGAACTGAATATTTGCCAGTATTTTGCTTACTGTTAGCTTATGGTGCTTAATGGACTTTTTAATTTGTTTTAGTTTTTTTTATTGTTTTATCTCATATGTTTTTATTTTTAAATATTCTGTAATTTATATTTCCTAATTGGTCTTTTTCTGTCTAATTTGGATTTGTTAAGGTTAAAATATTACATAATTAATTAATTTATAGGTTATTAATACTAGTATAACTATGATTAAAATTTGTTACAAAGAAATTTGTTACAAAAAGTGAGATTTGGGGGAAAATATTGTATGTACATCTCTTTAATTTTCACTATAAAGTACGTAAGTGAACAATACAAGATTAAAATGGATCTTTCTCTTACACTTTTTAAATAAATTCCATCGGGACTACTGAGGCTGACTTACAGATGTTAGTGTTGATGTACATCATTTCCAGCTGAGGTCTGGGTCCTGTATTTCCTGCTGAGTTAGTGTTTGAAAATACCCAGTACAGTGCCTGACCCATGTTGAGCACTTAAATGTTAATTGAATCTTTGGCCCTGAGTCCTGGCCTGGGTTGGTTTTTAGTGGGTTTAGGAGGTGGTACTGGAGAACAGTTGGATATAGATCAGCAGAATGAACTTAGTTGAAAATGACAGGGTGTGTAAATTGGTAGTGCTGACCTTACTCTTCTGTAGATGATTTTTAACTTCAAATAAATTGATTTAGTATCAAACTTTTACTGAATGACATGTACTGGGCACTGTACGAGGCAGTCCAGGAGAATAAAATGGGATAAGATTAGAGTCTCTACATCCTAGTGGGAAAGACAAAGCATATCTGAATGAAGATTGTGACAACAGTTGCAGCATAGTCAAAAGCACAGCATTTTTTAAGATGTGTCTACACGGGACTACTGCTCAGGGCACTGGCTGTGGAAGGACCCCTGAGGTCACAGTCACAAGACCTCTTGTTCACCCTCTATCATGCAGTTTGTTGTGTGCTCTGTAGAAAGTCACTTAATCTCTCTGAACCTTATTTTTATCATTTTAGTAACACCTAACAGTTGCATAGTCTTCCAGAACAGTTGATTAATTGGCTTATTTAACGATTATGGTAGATTCTGTACTAGGCACTGGGAATACATTGAAATCTAAGATGTGGTCTCTGTTGCACACACTGTGCTAGTACTTTGTGGACAGATATGGTATATGCTAGACAAGTGCTGAAATGGAGGGGATTGCACAAGATGCTTCGGGAACTCCGAACAGAGTAATTGTGCCCAAGGCTATTAGAATAGGCTTTGAAAGATGGTGTCCTTGAGCCATGCTTTGAAGAACGAGTAGAAATGTGCCTGTTGGACAGAGAAGGAGTGAAGGGCATCCCAGGAACAGGGAAGAGCAGATATAAAAGATTAGAACTGGGGGAATAAGATGTGTATTTGACCAAAAAATGGCTCATAAGGAGGCTGGAATGCAGAGTGTGGGAAGGAATGGGGTGACTGGAGATGAGGCTGTAAAGATAAAATGAGGTCACATTGTGAAAGAAATTGAATGGCAGTTTGGTTTGGTAATTGAGAATATGAACTTTGGAAAAAGACCTTAGTTCGAAACCTGGCTTTGCCACTCAGTACCTTTGTGGTAAAATCAGATTCTTCACCTCTTTATGTCTCCTTTTCCTCACCTCTAAAAGAAGAACTAGCTATATTGCCCTTATATAGTTAAGAATGAAAATTAGTAGGCATTTACCACATGGTAAGCACTTGACAAACGGTAGTTGTAGTTATGATTATTGTGAGAAGTTTGAGTTTTATCCTGTAGTCAATAGTAAGCTCCTGAAGAGTTTTAAGCAGAAATATGTTTCAAAAGGATAACTGTTGGCAGGACAGTGGTGGCAGAGAAGAGGACTGAATTGTTCTTTAGAAGGTAGAATCATCCCACCTGGTGATGATGCTGTAGGGAATGAAAGGGAGAGGGTTTCAGGGATGACACTCAGGTTTCCACTGGAGCAGATGGATGGAAGGTGGGGCCCCATTTCCTGAGGTAAGAAACTCAGAGAAGGAACATGTTTGTGGAGGAAGAAAAGGAGTTAGTTTTGGACCCATTGAGTTTGAGGTACCTGCAGGACATCTATTTGGAGATGTTAAATAGGCACTTGGATATATGATTCTGGAATTCAAGAGAGACCTCTGGGCCAGAGATCTAGATTTGAGAGTCATAAGCTTAAAGCTGGTGCTTGAATCTAGAGAAATGAATGATATTACACAGGGGGAGAGATTTGAGAGTGAGGCCAGAAGGCTAACCAGAGTCCTGAAGAATGCAGTGTTGAAGGTTAACACCGAGTAGGAGAAGGAATTGGCAAAGGAGCTTGTGGAGAAATTGTCAGAGAATCAGATGAGAGCAGAAAATCAGTATCGTGACCTCAAGATAGAGTCCAAGAAAGGAGATGTCAGCAGTTTTGAGTGCTGCTGAGGGATCAAACAAGATAGGACTTAAAATGAATATTGGATTCAGTGACTGAGATAGATTACCCTTACTAGAGAAGTCTTAGTGAGGCAGAAGCCAGTTTGGGGTTGTCTGGGGGTAGGTGGGAGGTGAAGAAATGGAGATAGTGTTGGCAGTTCTTTAAAGTAGCTTAGCAGTGAGAGGAAGAAGAGAGGTTTGAGAGAGCAGCTAGAGAATGACTTCTGGTTCAGTGGTTGTGTGTGTGTGTGTGTGTGTGTGTGTGTGTGTGTGTGTGTGTGTGTGGTTGGGGAGACTTGAACAAGCTTAAATCTTGGCAGGAGGAAGCCATTGGGGAGGGCAGAGGGTAATTGTTAGTGTAATGCCCCCATAGCCTAATGAAGAGGGATCCCAAGGACAGACAGGAATTTAAGTCTGGGGAGTTGGAAGCAAGGGAAAATGCAGGTGTAGATGTAAGTGGATTTGTTGATTTGGTGGCAGGAAGTTGAGGGGGTTCTCATCTGAAACAGGAGGCAAGGTCTCACATGGAATGTGATAGTAGGTGAGCTCAGGGATTTGAGAAGAGGGAGACTTGAAACAGTAACAGAGAATGGGAGAGTAAGCTTCCAGGGAAGCAGTAAGATTCCTGCTTATTTGAGGTTGAAAACTGGATTCAGTAGCCTTAATAATATTCTGTTTTTTAATTTTGTTCAGTATTATTCATTGGTGCAGGCATAGAGGAGACAGAATTGGTTTTATCTGAGATTGGTATTTACTAAGCAGATAAAACAGAAGGAAAAGCGACAAGGGAATTTATGGTATTGGGAAACAACAGTTAAAATGAGAAACTATGGATTCTAAGCTGAGTAGGACGGGATGTGAAGAAAGGAGGAGGCTGACTGAAAGGGAGAAAGTAGTGGTCTGGAGATCAGTGTGGTGGAAATACAGGTGTGATGGGAGTAATTGAGGGTGGGTGTGAGCTGGGAGGATAGGATATTGGTAGAGTGGGATGTCAGAATTAATTATTTCAGAGGTGGAGCAGTTTTGGACACTGACAAGGTCCAGTGTACGGCCAGCCCCTCAAGTAGAAGGCTGTAGGGGAGGGAAGAAAGTCATTAAACTGAGGCATCAGGGTGAGGGATAGGTCCTTTGTTTTGAGGGTGGAACATAACACAGAATGGTGGAGAGGAAAGCTTTTTTAAGTCAGGTGCCAAAGTCTTCAGTGTCAATCCTTGAAAGTAGAAGCTGATGATTATCACATGGATGAGTAGTATAGGATGGTACACCCAATTACCCTGAGGCTCCGTGAACAAGAGTCTTTATGAAGGAGCAGAGGAAGCACAGCTGGGAAATAGTGGGGATCAGTGAGGATGCCAAGTCAACATTGGGATCTTGATTCAGTGTGGGAAGACAAACAGCTCCCTCTTGAGCGGGGGTGTGGGGTGCTTTGGGAGTTCCAGACAGCACATTGCAAAGGCTTCGGAGGAGAACAGGAGCGAGCAACTGTCTTATGGGGGGAAAGGAAGCACTGGTTATGAGAGTGAAAATGAAATGTGGGAGGAGCTTGTATCTTTGACAGTGGCTGGGGAAACCAGAATGTGAGATGTTAATGGATATGATTCTGGCATAGGTGAAGGGGCATTGCGGTTTCGTCATGGCTTACAGGGGACCTTACTGTGATGTGTGAGTGGATGGTAGCAGTTGTGAGGTGCAGCAGTGCAGTTGTGAGGTGCAGCAGTGCAGCTGCTTGGTCCAGTGCTGGGATAGGAGGTTAGTGGATGATGCCAAGTGTGGCAGGGAGGATGAACGGGGGGAGGGGGGGAGGGTGGTGCTGCTAACCTTCCATTTCTGCCTTTCTTCACTAGGAGGCTCAGGGCCTCGTGGCATCCTGATCTGGCTGGTATTTAGCTATATGGGTTTTTTGGTAGTTGGTGTGGTACTGACTCACAGACACATGATTCTAACTTTGGAGCTTGAATGGATAGTGATACTCTTGACTGAAAGAAGGAATATAAGGGAAGGGATAGGTGTCTGTGAAGACTCCAGGTTAAGATGCTCACTAGGAGGGGGAAGCACAAATACAGATTTGGGAATCAAATGCATACAGGATTGAGGAAGCCATAGTATGTAGACTGAAAAAAGTAAAAGGGCAAAGGATTGAACTCTGGGGAATACCCAGGAAAAAAAGAACAGTGAACGTGAGTGCATGAAATAGTGTGTATAAAACACTTTCATGTGTAAAACATTTTGAAATGTTTAATAACTTATGAAGTCTTTCATTATATCTCAAAAAACAACTCCTGAATAGCTTAAGTTTACCTTTTTAAGCATTAGTGCTTTTTTTGGTGGGAGTCTTCCTAGATTCTATTATGTATACTCCTCTTTCCTTAAATTATACAAAGTATAATTATTTTCTTTCTTAATGACTCAGGATAGTTATTGTAAATATCAGTTATTGAATTTTAACTCATAAATTCTTCAATTTCCTGAATATAAAGAACTAGGAGACTTTACCCTGTATGGGCCCAAATTGTTACACACTTGGAATTCCTTTTTTTTAAAATAATTTTTAAAAATTTTATTAAAGTATAGTTGATGTACAATATTATATAAGTTACAGGTGTACAAATATAGTGATTCACAATCTTTAAAGGTTCTACTCCATTTTTACTTATTATAAAATATTGGCTATATTTCTTGTGTTGTACAGTATATCATTGTAGCTTATTTTATACCTAATAGTTTGTACCTCTTAATCCCCTACCCCTGTGCTGTCCCTCCCCCTTCCCTCTTCCCACTGCTAACCACTAGTTTGTTCAATATATCTGTGAGTCTGTTTCTTTTTTGTTATATTCACTAATTTGTTGTATTTTTTAGATTCCACATATAAGTGATATCATGGAGTATTTGTCTTTCTCTGTCTGACTGATTTCACTTAACATAATACCCTCCAAGTCCATCCATGTTATTGCAAATGGCAAAATTCCATTTTTTATGGCTGAGTAGTATTCCCCTGTGTATATAGACCACATCTTGTTTAGCCACTCATCTGTTGATGGACACTTAGGTTGCTTCCATATCTTGGCAGTTGTAAACAGTGCTGCTCTGAACATTGGGGTGCATGTGTCTTTTCGAATTAGTGCGGGGGGTTGGATATACACCCAGTAGAGGGATTGCTGGGTCGTGTGGCAGCTCTCTTTTGAGTGTTCTGAGGACCCTCCATGCTGTTCTCAAGATGGCTGCACCAACTTACATTCCCACCCACAGTCACACTTGGAATTCTTGACCTGTTTATTATATTCTGTATATTTTCTCCTCCCCTTACCCTATTTCCAGCTGTCACTTCTTATATCCAGTATGTTTAGAAACCAGATAAATGAGAATTGTATTTAAAATTAAATTGAATGGATTTAGAGTACCAACTAGGTACTCCTCATTTTAGAAGTTTCAGTTTACGAACTTTGGGCCATTTGTTTTGCCTGTTAACAGGTAACTGTTGGTTATTGTCTCGTTCTTGACTGAATTCTAAGATATCAAATAGTTGAAACGTTGTACAGTATAGATGCTGAAGGACCTAGAGTAGAGGAGCATCTGAGTGACGTGGACATTTCTTCTCTCCAGAGTATTAAAAGCAGTTCTTAATCTGGTTCCCCACAGCCTTTCTGGCCATATTTCCACCTGTCTGCTCTGCCTCTTCCCCCCTAGATGTAGATAGGCTCCCCGAGGGCTCCCCCACGCCTCACCAGATTCCCTGCTACAGTCGGCTACTCTGTTTTCCAGACATGCTCCGTATTTTCCTTCCTCTCATGGTCCTCCTGTCCTTTTCTACCTGGTGAAATGCTTCTCATCCTTCAGTATACAACTCATATGGCCCCATCTTCAGGCCGACTTCAACATTCCTTCCTGTGTTTTCCAAAGCATTTCGTACGTAACATCCTTCACACAATTTAAGTGTTCATTACTGGTCTAACTGATAGAATTTACCAATAAGCTAAGTTTTTCTCAAATTTTAATATATGTCAGAATCTCTAGGATATAAAAAATCAGACCCCTCAGAAAGTTTGAATCAGTAGATTTGGGGTTGAGTCTGGGAATCTGCCTTTTTTTTGTCTTTACAAGTATATTTGTTAATTCTGATACAGGTTGTGCGAGGACAATACTTTGAGAAACCAAGGCCCAAGTGGTGAATGATTTCCTTCAGGGCAAGGATTGTGACTTAACTTTTGTATTCTCAGGGCCTGTCATATATTGTAGATGGTGCTAAAGGAATGTTTCTGAAGTGGGGAAGGCCTTTCAGCGTGTAATGTTTGAGTGGAGACTCAAGTTCTTGGCAGAGCCTAAAGAGAGCTTTTAATAATGGTGTAAGAAATAGCATAAGACAACATTTCTCAAGTTCTTCCAAAAACACTTCTGCTAGGACTTGCTTTGTGGGAAGAGGGTCTAGGGGAGTCAGATACTTTTGGAAAATGCTGCCTATTGGATCTGCACCCTCCACCCTTCTCAAGTCACACTGAAATATTCAAGCTTCTGAGAAAGTTCTGCAGCAAAGAAACCCTTTTAATCCCGGATATTTCAAACTCTAACTAAGCGTTTCCCCCTTACACTCTTTTCTCAGATAATACCTTTTCATATCCTGCAGAATTGAATGTTCTAGGTATTCTCTTTGGGAACTGCTCACAGCAAAAGTAGAACCCCAGGAATTGGCAGTTTTTGCAGGGAGATGGCCTCTACTTACCTAGAATTGGAGAGTCCATGCTGGGAAATAATAAGAAAAGAGATAAAGGAATTGGGGAATGTTGAGGGAAAGACATTTTTTCATAGTAGACTCTAGATTTTTATTTTTATAATTGCCCTGAATTGTCATGTTCAGTTGTAAGTATTAAAACGTCTGAATAGGGAGAAGTAATTCTAGGTGTAGTATAGACTGTAGTAGACAGCTTTGAGAACAGAAGACTTGGATTCAGGTAATGTTTGTTGAAATGCAAAAGAAGGTATTAAGTAGATGAAGGATCTGTAGGATCTGGTTACTAATTAAATCTGGGAAAAAAGATCTGGACATTTCAATTCAAAGTTCTAAGTTACCTGCATACTTTTTGGATATATATTTAGACTACTAAGGTGAAAAAAACACACTATATTATTGACAACTGAAAAGATGTACAATAGCAGGGAGTAGTTCCTATAAGTTTTTAAAATTTGATTTTGCTTATTTTGTTTGTATTTTATATTTTCTAGTAGTAGGGTAACATTATAATATGGTTTACCATCTATCTAGAAAGAGTCTGTATAGAAATCATTAACTTAAATTGAAATTATAGGCAAAAATATTATTGCATAAGTTTTTCCTGGAAAAATTAGATTCTCCTCTTTAAGTAAAGGGAGAGCTGCAAGACAAGTGGTCAACTCTGAGTGATTCAGTTTAACAGGCTTATTTATTAGAAACTACTTAGTGCTGACAAAGCAGACACATCTTTATATCGTAACACATTTAATTTAGACAGTGTGGAAGTTCTTTCATATTACATCATAATGTAAAGCAGGTTTATTAGGCCGTGAGAGTCATAGAATATTTAAGCTTCATGTAAAATATAAAACCTAACTTTATCACTAATTTATGCTAGAGGGCTTAAAATAATTATCAAGGAGGCTTTATTATAAGATTAAAAATTTTTTTAAATAAACTAATTCCATGGAACATTTTGTAGTGCTCCCTTGGTAATGTTCATACCCAGTGAGCAGAGAAGGTGCCTTTAAGTTTGGAGAGTTAGGACTCTGCCACTGAGTCTCTTTCTTGAAAATATAAAGTAGTACAATCGGATGATAGAAATGAAAATCAATCAGAAAGCCAAGTGAAAACAGGTATTTCAGATAGGGCCTTAATACTTCTTCCTTTTTATTGTCTTTCCAGACAAATGACCATGGAAACAATTGACTCTCAGCAGGATGGAAGTATACCAGATTCTGTGGCAGAGAGCGAATCTGCTCACATGCAGATGCAGACTGGTCAAAATTCAATCCCCACTTTAGCTCAGGTAAACTTAATGCAGGAACAGGCAGGCACCAATGAAAATTAGCCTGTATGGGAATGAGAATTGTGTGCAGATTCTGTTTTCTTGCAGTTGGTCTTAAGTTTCCCCTATTCCCCGGTTATCAGCCATTCTTACTGATTTGACTTCGAAGAGAAGATACGTTTTTGAATTACTTTTGCATTGTAACAGACACTATGTAAAGGAAAAACAAAACCCCCTCCATAGTATATAATCCTCAATTTATTATTCGAGAAGGTCAGTAATTCCACATTGAAATATTCAGTAGTTTTATATTCTTAGCTATAAAGATGGCAGAAATCTTGCCATTTGTCCAGTGTATATTTGGTTTAATCTTTACTTTCTTTTTAGTTAGGTCTTAGACTGAATTAGTTTCATTTAGAGACCACCGATATGAGTTAGTGTTTGTTTTTCAGCTCTTAACTTTATTTCTAGGTATCTATAAAAATATGTAGTAAAAACAATCATATTTATTTAGTTCATCAAATACTTACTGAATCCTTCCTGCATCTAGGCGCTATTCTAGATGTGTGGGGTATGTATCTCCTGGCCTTGACATCTCACGGTTTAGTGGGGTAGAGGTGTTTGAGGGGTAATTCTCGCTGTGTAAGAAGTATTGTGGGGTGAGAGGGGGATGCAAGAGGGAGGGGATATGGGGTATATGTATACATATAGCTGATTCGCTTTGTTGTACAGCAGAAACTAACACAACATTGTAAAGCAATTATAGTCCAATAAAGATGTTAAAAAAAAAAAAATGAAGTACTGTGAGATGCTACATAGGATTGATTGAGGCGTGCAGAGGGGGAGCAGCCAGTTGACCAGGAGTGCTTTGTAGAGGATTTTACTTTTGAGCTGGACACAAAGCGTGAGTAGAGGTTGACGGGTGGAGGAGAGGGAAGCGTATTCTAGGCCAGGGAAGAATGTACAGAGGCACAAAGGCAGAGGATGGGGGTGGGAGCTGCAGGCGTTGAGGCCAAGTGGAGCCGCTTATCTGGCCTGGGAAGTTGAGCTGGTCAGGGTAAGCAGACGGTGGTAAACATTTGGGAGCGTGGACCATCCTGTGTTCTAAATGTTCCTGAGACGTTTTCCAGTGTTCACTGTGTTTAAGACACCAGTGACTGTGTGCGGGTTGGATGGGGACGTCAGCGAGCTGGGAGCGGGTCAGGGGGCGGGGGTGGACACCATTTGAGTGGCATCATGGTGATGTGGGGTGCGAGCAGTGGAGACTCCTGCAGTATCCTGAAGGGAGAATAGAAAGGACCAGATGGCTGCCTGGAGAGCCCTCGGGAGCGCCAGGCACCTCCTGGGTTGTCTCCGGCCAGACTGGCTCCTGTGAGGCCTCTATTTTCCCAAGACACCCACGCACCCAGCCTGCTTTTCTTTCCTCTTTCAAGTTCCCGACACCCACTTGCTCCCTGGGGTTTTCTCCTCACAAGTGCTTTGTGGAGCTACATCTCCATGGCAACACCCGTCTTTGTTACCCCGGAAAACAGGCATTCAGACGTTTGCTATTTTTTAAGAAAGCAGCCTTTTTCTTATTAAAAAAATGCATGTTCATTGTACAGAATTGACAAAATGTGTATTATTTTGAAGAAGAAAATTAAAGCTAACTATAGTCTTAACATCCAGAAATTTAATTGTTAGCATTTTGGTGTTTATCCTTTAGTCTTTTTGTCTGTGAAAATAGAAGAGAATGCACATATATCTTTTGGTGAATTTGGGGTGTTCTAGAGTTTTTATAACTATGATTCTTGGTCTCTAATTCTGCCCTTTTGCTGAAGTGGTAGTTGAAAGCAAATCTTCCTTCTGCCGCCACTTCTCTCCCTTTAGGTACTGGTTTCCTGTCCTCCACACATGCAGTTTCCTCCGGCCTTCTGGGCCTGCACAGTCAAAACAACAGATCTCCATTGTCTAACAGTGATAGTTGGCAGTTCTGAGGATCTTCAGCCTGGGTGACACCCAGCCCTGTGAGCCTCAGTCAGAAGTTGCTAAAGAGGTCAAGTAATATGAAGTCCAAAAAATAACCTTGGATTTATGAGGTTTTGGAATTGAATAGGAGTCCAGTAAACAGAAACCTAGCTTTATTAGTAGGTTAGAGAATAAATAAGAGGGAGAGGAAATCAGAAGTATAGATTCTTCAAGAAGTTTTTCTGTGAAATAATAGACAAAGATGGGTCTGTGAAACAAAGGAGTGAGAACTGGGGTGTGAGAAAGCTGGGAGTGTTAAATAAAATAGAAGGGGGAGATAGAGACTTGTGAGAAGCCTGAATCACAGAACTAGAAAAAGGCTGTGGTTTACGTTTACAATGTTTATTACGTCCTTAAAAATCTCAAATATATCAAATGTTGATAGTCATTAAATCTGGATAGCAAGTTCATAGACCTGCTATGTTATTCTGTTTTCTCTGTATTTAAAATAGTTGATCAAAAAATAAATTATGGTTTTTGTCTTTCACATACTAGGAATGTTAAGAGATTAAGAAGAAATCTGTATGCTGAGTCATTGATTCTCTTGGTTAACTAAGAGTTCTCCTCCATGGATATGAGGCCATAAATCCTCTATGGATCATGATATTTTGCAGAATTAGGACACAGTTCTTAGCAGTCAAAATTTTCTAAACGTAATTATTAATTTAGATTCTTGTGATGCGTGAAGCTGTTTATTTATGACTATTCATTATTATTATGCAATATTATATAATAGAAGGATTAGGAAATCAAACTGAAATTTTATTAAGCCTATAATGTATGTTAAAAGTGACTGACTCTCCTGAATTATTCCCAATGTCATTGTATGTACTTGCCACTTACTTCATTTAAACTAGAGGATTGTGAATTCCCAGATGCTTTAGACTTAAGTTCAGGTTTGTATAAAGAGGAATTTATAAAAGTTACTTTCCTTTTTACATGGTCTAATTATCATTAAGTAGTGTCAGAACAAAGGGTGTAACCAGAAGGTTCAGGGTGTAACCCGAAGGTTCAGCGGGTTTGATCCTTTGCCTCTGGTCATTTGATAGTGGTAGTTTTGAGTATCCTGGCCTTTCCAGAGCTTCTGCTAATCAAGTGAACGCTGAAAATTGTCCCAGTTACGAAGATCTGAAAACTTGAGTTTGCTCTTGGCCCTCACATCTCTGCTCTGCTGACTGATTGAGGGAGGCTGGAGTTCTCAGTTTTCAGTTTTTCTGTTTTATCACTTCCCAGATATCAGTGGAGCCTTTCCCTTCTAATTGTATCCAGTAGTGAATGGAAGTCACGTGGTGACAGCGTCAAAGGGCTAGAGGCTGGAGTGGCAGATCATCGAGGCTGAGTACTGTGACTTGGATTTCTTCTTGCCCGAGTTAGTTTTTAAGTAGGTTTTTTTTTTTTTTTAATTGAAGCTGGAACCTTGTCTGGTAAGTGTATGTGTTGATACACACATAAGACTAGATTCTACCCCCTCCCCTGGGAAAACTCTTGGTGGTAAATGGAAGAGTCTATTTGATATAATCGAGCCAGGAGGAAACCCTTTCCCAAAACCAAAATGGTGAAAAGCAAAATTACTGTATATACAGGTAGTTTTTAAAGTCATACTTACAGCCTTTGGAAATAATATAATCCTTAAATGGGTAATGGGAAGTTAGCATTTCTTTTGTGATGAAAGATTTCAAACATATACAAGAGTAGAATAATACTCCCGCATATATATGTAGAAACTTAAAAATTATTAAGATTTGGTAGCACTTGCTTCATTTATCTTCTTTTTATTCTTTTTGTCGAAGAATTTTAAGCAGCTCTACAGATCTCAGACATCACGGCATGTCATTCCTACTTTCTTCTGGGTATGCAGCTCTTAAGAGGTTATGGACATTTTCCTATATAACCAAATGTCATGATCATACCTAATAAAATCGAGCATAATTCCTTGGTATAATATGCACTGCATACTCACATTTCCCCATTCATCTCACAAATGTGTAATCTACTCTGAAGGCAACAGTGGTAGCACCTTGAACTTTTCTTGTTCCACATCTCTTGGGAATTGATAATGCTGCCATGAAACTCAGGGTGAGCGTGGTAATCCAGATGGAGCCTTAGGAGAGGATGTGCTATCTGGAGCTTCGTGCCTTATAGCTGCTGGTGCAGCCTGTGGCCTGAGTATGACACCTCAAGTCGGAAAGCTAAATAACCCTACTTTGTAAATGGCCAATTCTCAAAGTTTCAGCAAAGATAGGAAGGAAAGGTGAAGGGAGCAGAGTCACAGGGGTCATAGAGCTGGAAGGAGACTCGAGATCGTCAGGGTCAGCGTAGTGCCTCGAGAGAGTTAGTTCTAATATAAAATTTAACCTTTCCGAGGACCTCTGTATTTTTGGAAACAAGGAGACTCTGGAACAGAGGAAGCCACTAGGGAATGTTGTTCAGAGATTATACTCTGCTAACCTCCTTTCTTATCCTCTCTGCTGTAAATGCAAACAGTACGTAAAGAAGCATCTTAGGAGAAAGCAGGCCCGGCGTGCAGTGAGGGATTGGAGTAGGAATGACTTAACAAGGGCTAGGTTTCAGCGTGTGACTTGTGTGTTTTCTGTTTCAAACTGGTGGAAAATTGGAATGGCATTTCTCATTGTTTTGGCCAGCTGTGCCAAAAATCCATCTTCTTGGTCCTAAGTAGGACCAGGAAGAATATGGGTGGCTATCAGAAAACAAAACAAAACAAGCAACATACAAGCAACATTTGCTGTTGATAATTGGTTAGCAACATCATATTTGTATATTAAAGTTGGTCTGTATCATGTTAGGTTGATTTGGTATATTTACTGTCGGCTGAGTACATCTAGTTCAAGCTCAGTGTTTTGTCTTGGTTCTTTTTTGGCTGCATTGGACCTTCATTGCTGCGCGCAGGCTTTCTCTAGTTGCGGTGCGCGGGGGCTACTCTTCGTTGCGGCGCTCTGGCTTCTCACTGCGGCGGCTTCTGTTGTGGAGCGCGGGCTCTAGGCGCGTGGGCTTCAGTAGTTGCGGCACGCGGCCTCAGTGGCTGCGGCCTGTGGGCTCTAGAGCACAGGCCTAGCAGTTGTGGCACACGGGCTTAGTTGCTCCACGGCATGTGGGATCTCCCCGGACCAGGGATTGAACCCGTGTCCCCCGCATTGGCAGGCAGATTCTTAACCACTGCGCCACCAGGGAAGTCTAAGCTCAGTGTTTAATTGAATCTTGTTTTTTAAACCTCAATATGCTGATTCCCTGACTTGAGGGGCTCTTACTGAAAGAGAAAATGTTCCTCTTAAGATTTTGAAATAAAAATTTTCATTTTATTGTTGACTTTCTGTTGCTCCTTAATTTTATGTATTCCTTCCCCTGGTTATTTTTAATTGCCCTAATTTAAATTTTTTGAACATAATATTTGTATTCACTTAGAATTAGCTCTAAAAATTAACAAAAGTTAGGAGGAAAAAAATAGAACAATGAATTTTTTTCAGTAAATGCTAAATTTTTGTTGTTGCTTAGTCAGCTAATTCAAGAAAATGTACTGCTTTGAAATGTAACTCATTCTGGAAGGTAATTCAAGGTTGAAGGGATATAAGTAAAAATAATTTGTGAACTGTTAATATTAGTCACCATTTTATTCATTTTGAATAAGAATTTGTTATATAATCTGTACTCATATTTTGATAACTTTGTGTATAATAGCTAATAGATTTCTTTAAAGGTTGGCTTTTGGCTTTAGAATATACTCTGTGCTTTCATGCCAGTGTGTTAAATGATACTTTTCTTTGAATGAAAATCAGTGTTTCAAAGGTAATTTCAGTAGGTATAAAGCAGTCAAAGTCAAATTTCAGAAAAAGGTTTTGTTTTTATACACCTTATAATCAGAAAAAAAATGCATACAAATCTGTTTTAGTGTTTGAGAGACTGTTAGAGATTTTCTGTCATTTGTAATGATTTTCTATGAGATTTGGGTACTTTTTGTTTGATGTTCAAGTCTTCCTTCTTAGTTTTAGTAACAGGTAGTTTGTCACTAGTGGTAATGGAAAAATAACTGAGAATAAACAGTTATTCTCTTTATCCTTTTCTCTGACTTTTTTCTATTTAAAGAGTAGGTTGGGGGGAGAAAATACAAGGGGACTGTTGTTTAAGGGGTATAGTTTTAGATTTGCAGGATGAAAATGTTCTGGAGATCTGTTTCACAACAGTGTGAATATACTTACTACTGAACGGTACACTTAAAAATGGTTAAGATGGTAAATTTTATATTATGTATTTTTTACCGCAATAAAAAGAACAAAACCAAAAATAATAGACTAGACATTGAAATGTTAAAAATGGAGCATTAATTTTTATAATTCCTTCTTTGAATAAGATTCAGAGATTATTTACTTTGCCTTATTTCAATTTTTTGCTACTACAACCTTTGTAAAACCCCAAACTATTAAAGGAATTACATTTGGAAAACACAGAGGCTTTGGGAAATTTTCACTTCATTGATAGTGATGACAACATCTTAATAGTGATCTTCAGAAATGTGAGTTTTCTGAGCCCTATCAGAGATATAACATGTCATTCTCCAAAAAGGCATGGAAGAGAAAAGCCTGGTTATGGGGTTGAAAATACTAAGTAGAGACAATATTAGATGACAATGGTGCAAGCAGAAATAGTTCAGGAAAGACATTTGCCTTTCAGTAGGTATGTTTATACAGCAATAGACCTCTTTTTAAATACCTTTTAAAAAATATTGGGTATTTATTTGATATCAGATATGTTAATATACCATGATAGGTACTGCCAGTGTAAGTTGGTCTCCCAGGTCCTCAGAACTTTCTAGTTTTACCTTTTGTAAGGGCTTGTTTACTGCTTTGTACTTGGTATAAGGAAAAAGAGCCCTAACTTATACCTGTACAGACAGTTTGAATTAAGTGTAGTAGTAGTTTGTTTACTTAAAAGTAATGGAGTGAAGTAGATTAAGACTAAAGACACAAAATTATTTTCTTAATTTTTATACATAGTTTTAAGTAAATACTTATTAGACTGAATTCTTTGATTCTTTACCTAAAATAATTGAAATGCTAATTTCATCAGTTGACCATTAAATGAGATGACTTATGTGAAGCCCAAATACCGTGCTTGACACAAAGTCCACATGCAATAAACGTTTTGCTTTATTCATTATAGTAACCTCAGATGGTTAGAATAGTAGTGGCCAGGCTTTGAGATGAAGTGGCTTATGCTAGTTTAAAAATATATCGTATCAGGACTTCCCTGGTGGCACAGCGGTTAAGAATCCGCCTGCCAGTGCAGGGGACACGGGTTTGAGCCCTGGTCCGGGAAGATCCCACATGCCGTGGAGCAACTAAGCCCGTACGCCACAGCTACTGAGCCTGTGCTCTAGAGCCCGCGTGCCACAACAACTGAAACCCTTGCGCCTAGAGCCCGTGCCCCACAATAAGAAAAGCCACCGCAATGAGTCGCCCACGCACCACAACAAAGAGTAGCCCCCCGCTCACCACAACTAGAGAAAGCCCGCGCACAGCAGCGAAGACCCAACTCAGCCAAAAGTAAATAAATTTATAAAAATATATTGTATCAAAAATTCATTCTAAAGTAATATAAATCTATTTATGGTTAAATAGGCCTCCAGTGGGTATAGAGAAGAAAAGTTGATATGTAGTTGTTTTATAAGCAAAGTTCTGATATAATGTCATGAATGTATTTAAATTGGTATATTTTATTTATACCAAATTTTATTTATACTAAATTTTTGTACTTTGAATTTATTTTAGAAATTTTAAAACGTTGCAAGCATTCCTTCACAATATTTTGGCTCTGAAAGTCTAAACTAAAATTTATTACTAGATTTTCGATTTCATGGTAAGACCAAGTTTCATTATACTGTTTTTTTTTTTTTTTTTTTAAAGAAATTCACGTTCTTTTATTTATTTATTTATTTATTTATTTATGACTGTGTTGAGTCTTCGTTTCTGTGCGAGGGCTCTCTCTAGTTGCGGCAAGTGGGGACCACTCTTCATCGCGGTGCGCGGGCCTCTCACCATCGCGGCCTCTCTTGTTGCGGAGCACAGGCTCCAGACGCGCAGGCTCAGTAATTGTGGCTCATGGGCCCAGTTGCTCCGCGGCATGTGGGATCCTCCCAGACCAGGGCTCGAACCCGTGTCCCCTGCATTGGCAGGCAGATTCTCAACCACTGCGCCACCAGGGAAGCCCCATTATACTGTTTTTTTAGGAGCTAAATTCTTAGACTTTTCTATTTATAAACTCTGACCTTTGGACTAAAACTGAAAAAACTTAAGGATGCAGTTTGGTCTGGCCATGTTTTGTCACTGATTCAGATTTTGACTTCTACTTTTATGCAAATGCTTGATTCTTCTTTCCCCACCTTAATTTTGAGGAATACTTTTAAAAATATTTTAATCTTTCCAAATCAAAGGATTAATATCAATACATATAAATTAAGCTCTACATTCTTGACCAAATTATTTAAATGAAGTGTAACAATAATAAAAATAACAAGAGTGAGCGTTTATTGAATATTCAGTATGTGCCAGATGCTGTTCCATGCTTTACACATATAGTTCAGCTCTCATAACAGCTCTGTAGAAAGGTACTGTTTTTTTTCATTCTCTTTTGCAGTTGAGGAAACTAAGGTACAGAGAGGGTGAATAACTTGTCATAGGTCACACAGTTAATAAAAGGCAGAACCCAGGCACCTGGCTTTAGATTTCATTAAGCATTTCTATTACTTGTAATACATAGGTACTCAGTGTTGAACCAGACCATTTCAGAGAGCATTACCTGGGAAAATGCATAGTTTGCAAAGAGTAATCATAAATATATGCTACATCTAGCTACTGTATATATAATACTATATATATATATATGCACGGTAGTATGCAGTAACTATTGTATATATACATATATACTGTATACTGTTACTCCTTCATTATTTAGCGGCAGATAAGATAGTATCATGTTTAGATCCCAACTCAGCTTCTGACCTTGGATATATGAAGAGCATAGAAAAGTTAAATTTTATCCATTTTGATGTATTAATAACTGGTCCATATAAATCCTGGCACCAATAGCTAGTCTATGTCTTGAGCAGTAATTCTGGGGCCAAGAGTACGGGAACACCCAGAGCTTTAGAATTATGTCTCATAAACTGATGGGGAAGTCAGTCTCATTGCCTTTGGTAATATCAATTTATTGAATATCTTCCTGGCAATAAGACAGTTAATTATCGTATCCACCAAATGTGGGGCAATAGTTATTGCTATTTTTTGTGTGTGGAAAAAAAATACATAAAATCTGCGGTCTTAAGTTCAGGTGTACAGTTCAGTAGTGTTAGGTATATTCACATTGTTGTGAAACAGATCTCTAGAACTTTTTCATCTTGCAAATCTAAAAGCCTATACCCATTAAATAGCATCTCCCTTTTTACTCCTCCCCTCAGCCCCTGGTAACCACCATTCTACTTTTCGGTTTCTGTGAATTTGACTACTTTTAGATACCTCATATAGGTGGAATCATCAATATTTGTCTTTTTGTGACTGGCTTATTTCACTTAGCATAATGTCCTGAAGGTTCAGCTATATAGTCAGTATGCGATAGGAATTCCTTCGTCCTTTGTATGTATATACCACATTTTGTTTATTATTACTATTTTTTAAGGTTGCTTTTGCTTAGTCAGTACTCTTTAGGACTTATACCAAGTGATTGGTAGAAGAATTAAGGTAGAATAATTCAAGTGAATTGCAGTTTCCTGCATAGACATTCCTGAGTTGATTTTGGTCAGAAATAGATTAATATGTAGTTTGGATAATAAGTGGTTTTAGGCATTCATTCTGTAGCTTCTGGCTTTTGGCACGTGCATTTCCTATTCATTACTAGAAATGATGTGTATCATTGTTAAGAGTCCAATGTTTGCCCTTGTAAGACATCTGCTGGGTAAATGCCATTTTTGGCTCAGGATTTTTGGCTCACTGCAACTTACTTCACTATGTACATTTACTACTTTGTAATGCAATTGGCTAGAAAATTATGATCAGTTTTAGTTTCAGTCTTACTGAAACCAAGATATAAGATTGATTTTTAAACATCTAGAGCTAAAGGATTTTTGACTTCTATAAAGATCATGTTCGTGTTCATAGTCTTTATAAATATAAGTAAAACATCTAGTATTGGTTAGAATGTAAAACGATGCTCCAAGTACTATAAATAGGAAATTATAAGGATTAGCTAGGGAAAAATTTCACTAGGGATTGTTTTTCAAAGCATAAGAACCCCTGATTTTGTCATCACTGATCATCACAGTGATCACCACTGCTTATTGGAAGTATTATCAGACTATATAATTAAGAATGACTTGATTCCAACATTTGCTTTGCTTTCAAGAGGGGAATTTTTTTAAAGAGACGTAATATTTGGCCATTTATAATTACAGTACCAGAAACAGAATCCACTTCTCCCTTTTTAAATTCAGATTATAGATTTCAGACAGTATTTCTTCATGCCTTACACACAAAGGATTCAAGGATCATATTATAGTTCTAACAATTTTAACATAGTAGATATAAAAATATCAGTCTTACATGGCCAACTCTGTTATCAGTGTTTGCAGTTGATATTCACAAGGCAAAATTTAACTCCATTGATTTTGGCAATTTGTTAGCCACACTGTTTAAAAAAAAAAAAAAAGAACCTCAATATGGGAAAGAAAAACACTAAAGACACTAAAATGATACCAATTCTACATTTTTCCTTTTGTGTTTGTCTTCATTTAGCACAAGTAAATACAACTTTTTAAAAAAATGAAGTGGAATATTTTGCGTCTTTATTAAAGTGTTCACATTTGTAATATTATTTTCCTGTTTTCAGCCTTAAAATATTTGAAATATTCTTTAAACACTTTTTTTTTCCATAGAAGAAACAGACTCTTGAGAATCCTGTCTTAATACACAGAAATCAGTATAGTTTTCCAGCTTCTCACGTAGAGTGTTAATTGGCTTTTCATTGTAGTCCTTGGAATTAAAATAGGTAATATATAGATCTGACTTTTCAGGCAGCAGAGTTGATAGCGAAGTCTGCTATACCGTGAATTCACATTTTTTCACCCTTTATTAACTGTCTTAAATGCAGGTTCAGTGGCTCTGTGACATTTGCAGCTGCACTGTGACATCATAAACCCCATCATAAGGGAACCTAGCTACAGATTGGAGCAAGTCCACTAGGTGCTAATCAAATGCTGTGTTACAACATTGTGAGGTTTTCCCAGTTATGTGTTGTTATTAGGGTTTTTTAAATTGCAAAGCCAAGTAAGGCTGTCAATTGCATCATCTTAATTTATTTCTTCAGATTAACCACTGTCTATAGTGGGGTTTTTGGTGGATGTGGTGGCATCAGCATAATCTATGTTTCAGGCATCCTATAGAAGAGGATTATTGCTCAGGGGATCAGGAAGAAAAGGTAAACTATGTCTACTATGAGTTCATTATACACACTTTTAGAGCCTCATAAAAAGAGGTATAAAAATTATGAAATATAAAATACATCCATTTTATGTGCTTGTTTTTTGAGCAGTTGCCTGCTTGGTTGTTGGAATGTGATGAATATAGATAGATCTTCCCATGGCTTCCTTTCCCACTTTTCTTTATTCAGTAGGTATACCTTAAGTAGCTTCCTTCCACCCTCCCGCCGCCTCCTCAGTTACCCTTCTTTGTTTCTCTTTTGAGAATTTAGCACCACCCCAAATTATGTTTTTGTCTCTTCATCTGCTTTCTGTCTCCTGATTGAGGAGAGCAGACTTTTCATGTTCACTGCTATATCCCTGCTGTCTAGACTGGTCCACAAGGCAGGCTTCCAATAAACATTTGTTAAGTGAACAAAAGAATGAGTTAATTCATAAGTATGACTTGTTTCTGTGAGATTTACTTCTTAAAAAGTTTTGGAATGAATATATGATGTTTATAAGAAAGATCTGTTTCTA
The DNA here is from genome assembly GCF_965194805.1 of Balaenoptera borealis. Lineage (NCBI taxonomy): Eukaryota > Metazoa > Chordata > Mammalia > Artiodactyla > Balaenopteridae > Balaenoptera > Balaenoptera borealis. The sequence continues at coordinate 166,532,372 of NC_138866.1, read as the reverse complement.
CGTGAAGTATGCATATTTTAGTTCAAGTGAACTAAAATTTGTGTCTCTATCAGTAGTGTCCTTTAGGAGAGACTTAATTCCCTTCTCTTTCCAGAGCTTCTTTAGAATTCTATTTGCACATTGTGAATAAAGTAAGTATAGTAGTCTTTATAGGTTGCTTTTTGTCAGTGTATCTCACATCTTTATTTCCTGAGCTCTAACCCAAGCATCAGTCCCATAATTCTCCTTGCCTACTAAACATTTCCACCTGGTTTCCTCCCATTGCTTTCACCCTAGCCTGCCTAAAACTGAATCTGCCACCTTGCACAAAAACAAAAAGATGCTTCTTTACTTACCCATTTTTGGCTTTGGGGCCACCATGCATGTTCTTGAATCATTGCCTGAGTTCCTTCTGTGCCATCTGTGGACCACATCCTACTTCAGGGGCGCCCTGTATTTACTTGTGGCTCATGTGATCAATAGAATAATACTAATGGTAAGATGTTAAAGGTAGGGAGCCACATGAATTTTTTTCCTATGAATGATGATGTTTATCCTGTTAACTCTACCAGTACAGTTAGTTATAAGCTTAATGCTAGTCACAGATCAGTTTTGGCAAAACCAGTAAGAATGTAGAATGCCTGACAGGTTCTCTAGATCTAAGAGTGTTGTTGATGTTTTTTAAGGATACATTGGAATTGTGACTCTAGGGTATGTCACTTGTGCTGCTTCTCAGCCTCTATTTCAACAGTTTAACTAAAGAGTTGTCTCGTGAGCTTTTTGTACTACCCAGAGTTCAGATGTAAGAGTTTTCACTGTAGTTACAGATTTGTATAACTCATCTCCAGAATTCTAGGAATACAGTTTTGTACTAGTGGGTACAGCTCCCTTTCTACAGCAGGTTTTCTTCTCACTAAGCCTTTTTGATAGAGCATTGTTTAATAATTTGAAGTCATGAAAATTACACTCGTAAGACAATTAGAACAACTTAAAGCATGATTTATACTTACCAAAACCCCATGAATCTTTCTTGAGTTGTTCTTCAATTCTTCAAAATATCTAATTTCTTTGAAGCTGGTCATTTCCCCATGAAAGTGAATGTGGCACTATCTGCCATCTCAAGCCACAGGTCCAGTCTGTAAGAATACTAGTAGTACTCTTGGGTATAATGTATATTCTGTTTTGCTCAACCTCTGCGATACGAATGCTCTATCAGGGTTACTATATATGGTGGTTTTGGCTGTGCTGCTGTGGTGGAGCTGAAATTGCCGCCTGCTTCAGCACTCTGCGCTCTGAGCTGTGAGCAGGGCCTACCTAGGGGCTGCGTAGGATAGAGGATAGAGCAGTAGTTTTCAAAATGTGGTACAGGGAAGCCTGGAGGAGACTCCAAGGACCCAGTATTTTCCAAATAACTCCCACATGGTGTTACACAATCATGCCTGGAGGTTTGGGATGACAAACCTATTTTCACAGTAATACTAAGATTTATTTTCTTTTTTTCTCTGTATTGGCATTTGCCCTGATGGTGCAAAAACAGTTGGGGGGTAAAACTGTTGGCACCTTAGCACGATCAAGTCAGTGGCAGTGGTGCCAAACTGTGTTAGTAGTCATTGTGGTCTTCACTACATTAACTTGCAGTTTTTTTTTAAAATGTCAGTTTCACTTAAGACTGTCCCTGATGAATCAGCAAACATTACCAATTGTATTAAATCTTGACCCTCGAGTACATGTTGTTTTAATATTCTGTGCTGTGGAAGTGGGACATTCACTGAAAGCATTTCTGCCACGTACTGAAGACCAATGGTGATCTTGAGAAAAAAAACACTTGAGTTATTGAATGAGAGGCAAGAAGAACTAGCTGCATTCCCCCACCCCCGCAAACAGGACATCATTTTTCTTGAAATAATGGCAAATAGCCAAACTATGACTGTTCAAACTTGAGTATTTGAAAAACATTTTCTCAAGAGAAAATGAGTGGATGAATCTAGAGACTGTCATACAGAGTGAAGTAAGTCAGAAAGAGAAAAACAAATATCGTATATTAACGCATATATGTGGAACCTAGAAACATGGTACAGATGAACCGGTTTGCAGGGCAGAAATAGAGACACAGATGTAGAGAACAAACGTATGGACACCAAGGGGGGAAAGTGGCGGGGTGTGGGGGTGGTGGTGGGATGAACTGGAAGATTGGGATTGACATGTATACAGGGATGTGTATAAAATTGATGACTAATAAGAACCTGCTGTATAAAAAAATAAATAAAATGAAATTCAAAAATTCAAAAAAAAATGAAGTAAGCTTGTCACGTCAAGGAAAACAATTAACAGTATTTATTGCCAATGATAAAATTCAGGCTTTTAAGCAGCAGTTTTGAATTTTGGAAAATCTCCATCTGCCATTTTGAGCTTGATAGCTTCCCAGTATTTATAGTTTTCTGATGAAGTTGATGTTGATTTTAATGAATGTGATTTTCTGATAGTGTATCATGAAATGTGTCAGCATTTGGGAGATCTACTTAACTCAGTGAGCCAGTATTTTCCAAATAACTACCGCATAACATTACAAAATCATGCCTGGCTAAAGAGTATAAAAGATAGATCAATGTCTAAGTATAAGATAGATGAATGGATTTTAACGTAACTAAGTTTTCAGATTCCACATGGCCACTAACCTTTAAGAAACAGCCACTTGCTGAGTTTTGGTGTAGTATCAAAGAAGAATACCCACATTTCTCTGAAAAAGCCATTGAAATACTCCTCCTTTTCTAATCATACATGTGTAAGAGGCATATTTTATTCACATACCAATTAAAATAACATATTGCAACAGATTCAGTGCAGAAATAGGTATGAAAATCCAGCTGTTTTAAGTTAAACCAGACATTAAAAGAATTTGTAAAAATGTAAAACATTGACACTCTTGTCATTAATTATTTTGTCTTGAAAGTAGTCTTCATAAACTGTTATTTATGTTAGCATGTAATGGCATTATTGTTATTTTTAAGTGAATTACTAAGTATTTTAAACATTTCTCAGTTTTAATTTCTAATGTGGTAAATATCAGTACATATAACCAACAGTGGGCTGAGCTGGCTTGTGAGAGCCGATGGTGTACATCTTTTTCCAGCTTTGTGTTCAGTGTCACCCGTTGGTAGCTTGAAATCTGCCATAGTAGGAGTATTTAAATTACAGAAATCTGCAAAAGTTACCCATAGCATTCTCCCTTCCCAAGAGCTGGTTGTGCATTTACAGCATCCTGCTGGATATAAATCACATAAACAAAAGTTATTTGAGGTCATCAATAATTTTTAAGAGTGGAAAGGTGTCCTGAGACTAAAAAGTTTGAGAATTAGTCATTTGGCAAAGGAATACCTTTTGGCAATTGGTTCACAAAGAGATGGATCCTTTTTTATAATTCATGCAGGGAACATTTGTAGAGTAAATCTAGTGGTTTTTAAACTTCTGGTTGTTAAATCTGCTGGCTCCATTATGGAATGCCCTTTTTCTTTCCCCTAAAATCTAAAGTAGGCAATAAAACTCCAGGAGCAGGTGGGCTGAATTTGCCCCGTGGGCTACATGTTGGGTGTCTCCAGCCCGGTTTCTCACTTTTCTGTCCAGCTGTTACCCAGGCCACAGCAAGGCCCAGCTCAATCGGCAGCTTGTACACAAGGCCTCCACTTGTTGTTCAGGCCCATACTGATCTTTCTGTTCTGTGCTCCTGTGGTTTTCATGACCTGGACAATGGAGCAATTAGTTCTGTACTGTTTGTGTGCTGTTGTTTCTTAGGTGTTGGCTTTAGCAATTCTGCTTTCCACCCTAGGGCACCTAGTGCAATGCTCTCCGCGTAGGTTCTCTTGCGTGGATAGAAGAGTTTTTACTTTTGGATTGCCGAAGAAGTTTGCCTTCCAAGAGAATGATGTTTTAAATAAATCTAATTATTTGTTATAAACCCAGTTTTTAATAATTCTTTTTAAAGTATTAGAGTAAGTAGATTGGAAATGATTGGTTTTCCTTAAAGTGAGGTCCAATGGAAGCTTTCTTCAAAATTTGTTTTAGATTCTGTGGTCTGCCACCACTCATGATAGAAACTAGTAGCTTCTTTCATGTCCAAAGTCTTCGGTGTTCTGAGTTAAGTCATAATGAGTAGTGAAACTTAGTCAAATGAGGCAAAGTTTGTAAGATTACACTGGCCTTTAGGACAGTTATGTACTAATTAAAAATTTGGCAGGTTTTGAGTCCAGAGAAGTGAAGGTTTTATTGTGTTTTACTGGTAGGGATCTTTGTCAGAAGCACCCAAGGTAGCTGGTAAATGGCTGTTCTCTCCTGTCTGTGCAAGCCAAGTGATGGTTCTGGCCCCTCTGGATGCTCCAGTTGGGGGGAAAGAAGTGTGCCAGGGCCACATAGGCTCCAAGGCATGAGCTTTCTCTGGTTCGGAGATGCGAGGGGCATGAGAGGTCCTGGAATTTCTTTGGCCTGTGCCCTTTTTGTGACTGTTAGGGCATAAAAGTAACTGCAGTTTTCATCAGTATAGAGACAAGGCATTAGCTTGTGTCTGGAGTAATACTATAATGTCATATGTCAGAAGTTTCATTTATTAAAAAATAATTTACCATCTTTAAGTTCTGTCTCCGATTACTCTTAAGAAGTTAGGGAGGGTGGTTTATACTCTGGCCTAAATAAGGCTTCACTGTTAGTAGTCGTGAGGTCGTAGTGAGGTAGTTTAACTGCTTTAGAACTTTGTGCTTGGAACATTCTTAGCCACCAAAGCATGGGAACCGAAAGTGAGGAGCATGGGTTCTTTAGTATCTGTCACATCAGATAATGACTGTTCCAGGATGGTAACCGTCTCCTAATGGTAAGTACCCTGGCTTGCTTGTCGTTTCTTAGAAGCAGGAAAAATAGGCCAGTCATGATAGTGAATGGTATTTCTTTTAGAAAAACGTAAAGAACTAAGAAAAGGTCCAGCCTTAATCTTCAATGATGATCATTTTTGCAGGTTTCTGTAGCTGGGTCAGGCACCGGAAGAGGCTCCCCAGCTGTAACTCTAGTACAGTTACCTTCAGGCCAAACTGTACATGTCCAGGGAGTATTTCAGACACCACAGCCATCGGTTATTCAGTCACCACAAATACAAGCTATTCAGGTTAGCTTCCTTCCCAGATGATTTGTCTTGGACTTTCTTGAGCTTTTTTTTTTTTTCTTTAACTAATTGATTTATCCTCATTTTCTTTGTGTAGCTTTGATGCTCAACTCTTGTTATTAAACATTTAGACAAATTTCCTTTTTATGTGTGAAGTGCATTGTGCCCTGCTAGATACATGGATTTGACTCGAGTTGTAGTTTTGTTAGCTCTTAATTTACAGATTGAGTCATTCTCCTTTAAGTTGTTGCTCTCTGCTCAAACTTAGATTTGTTTAGCAGTGCTCTCCAAAGATGCTTAAAAGTATTTTGAGGATTCTTTGGAGATGTCTGATAAACATGGTAATGTAAATATTGTAGTACTGATGCTGTTTTCACCAGTACTCACATTAGAGTGTAGAAATTTAGGTTTATTGTTAATTCAGTATGTGTGACATGATATTATTGTTACTTGGTGTTACGTTTATACATCAGGTTAAACCTTGGTTTTTTTTAGATATGGTTAGTGTTGTGGTTGTGATCCAGAGATGTGTTTTGTTGTTTATTGTCATCAAAGTTGGTCATAAATTCTTAACATTTCTCGAAGCTAAAACATTTCTTTGCATCAACAGATGTAAATTATTAAGTATGCATTTTTAAAAGCATACTTTTCTCTTCTACTGAATTTATGTCTGTTCCTTTTTAAGGTCAGTTTGTTTTTGTCCTTTATTTTATTTATTTATTTATTTTAGAAACTAGGTGTTTTTTTTGTTTTTTGTTTGTTTGTTTATTTATTTTTGGCTGAGTTGGGTCTTCGTTTCTGTGCGAGGGCTTTCTCTAGTTGTGGCAAGCGAGGGCCACTCTTCATCGCGGTGCGCGGGCCTCTCACTGTCGTGGCCTCTCCCGTTGCGGAGCACAGGCTCCAGACGCACAGGCTCAGTAGTTGTGGCTCACGGCCCCAGTTGCTCCGCAGCATGTGGGATCTTCCCAGACCAGGACTCAAACCCGTGTCCCCTGCATTGGCAGGCAGATTCTCAACCACTGCGCCACCAGGGAAGCCCTGTTTTTGTCCTTTAAATGTTGAAACTATTTGAACCTAATTGATGACAAAAATATCTCTGAGGAAAATGTAGTTTCTTATACTTAATCAGTCTTATCCTTTTCCTGCATATTTGAATCCAGTTTGTTGCAGAATAAGGATGAGAGTTGCAACATGACACTTGAAATCCACGTGTGTTAAAAGCTTGGTTATCTTTTCAGCACAGGTGTCTCTCCTTTGTCTTTCAAAAATGTAAGAGTGATTCTCAGTATTGTCTTTTTTTTTCATTCCTGCAATGAACTTTGATTCCAGGACTTTCTGACTCTTTCTGACCCTAATTATAAAGCAAGAAAGTCTTTCCACTCTCCTTATTGTATTATGACTTTTATTGGGGTGCAGATATCAATATTTCTACTTAGTTTTAACCTTGCTGGTACTGGAAGAAAATATTATCTCATATTCAGTAGGCTCTTTTGGATTTTGTTAAATGGATGATATGATTATCTTTGTAGAGATAGGTGTCTGTGGATCTTGTGTTAGAATTCCTACCTGTCGAATGATGAACTTCAGTTTTCACTTTCTAAAATAATAGCCTGCCTTGCATAAGGGAATTGTTATGATTGTACGAGAGATGTGTGGAAGCCCGCTTTAAAGTGATAAATATTTGGTGATGATATATGGTTGTCTGATTTGCAGCGACAGTTTCTCTAATAAGTTCTCCTCATGGATGAGTGTGCTTATGTGTAGGGTGTTCATGACCAGAGATGCATGGTCATACGTGTAGGTGAACATATATGTACATCCGTGTGCCTTGGGAAGTATATATTCCTGCCTGCATTGTTGGTATTTTAATAAGCTTGTTTGATTGTGCCCAAATCAAATTCCCATGTAATTGTAATATTAAGTAAAGTGAGTTTTGCAAACTCAGAACTATCCTAGCCCCTATGATAGATGGCTAAATATATTGAGAGCAGTCATGTTGTAGAGAGATTCATTATTTTAGTTTCCTGACTTTCTTTACTATTTGTTATTATACTATTACTTGAAAAAATGAAACTGTATTTAAAACTCTGATCTTTCTTTTAAGGAGAAATTCCTTATTTTGACCTTCAAGACCTACTGCCATCAAGCCCACCCAACCTACTTCTTGTAACTTTAACCAGGCTTGTTACCCACGTGTTTACCTGCTTAAATATTCTTTCTTCTTTAGACCTATCTAATGTCTAATTTGAAGACCCAGCGTTAAGTCAGCAGTGGTATTGTTTTCTGCCTCTGTCACTCGCTGGCTCACCCCCTGCTGGATTTATGTGATATTTTCAGGGTTGGATCTTAGGTCTTGTGTATCTTACACTGAGTGCTTTCCTGAAGGCTGCCTGACACTCATTTGCATTTCTGCAGTATTTGTTATCTGTGCCATCCTTTGCACACAGGCTGGTTCTACAGCTAGGTGTTGTTGTCTGCGCTTCCTCTTCCTCTGCGCCAGGTTGTGAGCGTGGTTAGTGCGTCTCAGTGTGTTCTGTCCCCAGCGCCCGGCTTGGTGCTGCACACAGAGAGACCCTTAAGCACCGTGCTGTGAATGAAGGAGATACCATGGATTTTATGATGCATTTCAGGAACTCTTGTGTTATAGGTAGCAACAATTGCAGAGACAGATGAGTCTGCAGAATCAGAAAGAGTAATTGATTTTCATAAACGCAGAGAAATCCTTTCACGAAGACCCTCTTACCGGTAAGTTAAGTTTCCTACTGTAATGATACTTTTTCCAAAAAAAGAGAATAATTATACATCAGATTCTCTCAGTATAGCTGTTCTGTTTTAAATCTCATTCATGTATCTTACTTATTTATATTGTTAAATTATATTTTAGAAAAATACTGAATGAACTTTCCTCTGATGTGCCTGGTGTTCCCAAGATTGAAGAAGAAAAATCCGAGGAAGAAGGAACGTCACCGAATATCGCTGCCATGGCATTGCCGACTAGCATATATCAGACTAGCACGGGGCAATACAGTATGTATGCTGCAATTCCATATGACGTACTGCTAACTTTAAGTCTCTCTAGTTTCGTTGAAGCAGCTCGGGTTTTGACACTAAACTGACCCATTTTAAAACGCATCATGATACCTAAACTGTGTATCATAGTGTGAAAAGTACATGTTAAAGAAGTGAGAGATTTGTACTGACAGTTGTCATATACTTTTGAAAAGTAAAAAAATTTTTTACTGAAAATAGAAGAAAACTTTGGGGTAAAAATAAAGGGAGGGTTTTTCTTATTTATATGTGTATATTCATATCTAGTAAAAGTTTAAAACTTACTGTTTTTGTCTCTATGATGCATGTGAACATAATAAGATATAAATGTCTGTATTTCATTCTTGTTGGCATTTGTTACCAACAATTACATTTTATACTTACTAATCTAAAAGAGGTGCATATGTTTTCTAAACTATGTTTTAAATGTAATTCTGTTTTCACTACTCTCTACTGTGTTAATTTGTGCTGCAGCTTTTTCTAGAAGAGAATGGAAAAATGATTTATTTTTTTAAACTAAAGCAATTGGACAGATCATTTTATTTGAAATTTTAAGTACTGAAAGCTGTAAATAAACAGATACATTCACATTTAGTCTTGTGCATTTTAATGGGCTGTTAATTCTGTGCTTTTTGCTTCAGTTAAAGCACTAGTCTTTTCCCAAATCAAGAATGTTTTATTTATAAAAATAGTTTAAAATGAGAGCTAGAAAGAAAAGTGGGGAGGAGAAGAGAGAAAAAGGACAGAAACAAGGTTGTTGTTTTTTTTTAAAAAGCTAGTTAGGTACAGGAATATGTGTGACGTTAATTACTGTGTTGATCCAAGTACAGTGTTAAGATTTTAGGTGTATTTTCTGTTTTCCCTTTAAAAAGTAACAATACCTACAAAAGATCTCAAGTCTTAACTTACAACCTGGATGCTAAAGCAAGCTATAATCTATGGGGAAGCCTTAGTCATTAGTTTTTTAGAGTTTTTATTTTAATGGTGGTAGATTTGCAGTATTAAACGAATTCTGCTCTGGTGATTCCTGTTCTTTGGGTAGCTCCTACGCTGATACCTGACAGAACTGGCATATAATTTGTCCACACCCTGTACAGGGCGCTGAATGAATATGTCCAAAGTTGACATTAGGAGAAGAAAATTCCCCATGGTCTGTCAAAGTTAGACCTTGAGGTTTTCACCTTCATTTCTCTTTTATTACTTCGCTGACTTCTGTGCCTTTTTTGTCTGGCCCACTGGGAGTAGATGGTGGGAGTTTTAGAACTGGTGTGGCTGGGCAGGGCTTGGAGCTGCTAGAACCTCCTGGCTGGTCAGCTCTGGCCTTGAGCAGTGCGCTGTACACCTATTATCATTTTCCGTTTTGTGTCATGAAAAGGTTGGAAATTACTGCTGAAATAATGCTAAGACATCTTAAAGTTCGGAGGGTGACCTAAGATGCTGTCTGTCGTCTGAAACATTTCTCTGGCATATCCTGATGCTGCTTAGGAATTGATCTCTTTATAAGTGACATGGGTGAGGATGCTGTGGGTGAATTTGCCTAGATTATTAGCTGAGAATTTGGAGAGGATGTTGAAGCTGGAGATGACGTGGGGAAGGTGGCACCTGGTCCTGCAGGTTACTACGTGGATCAGAGTGAGATAGTTTCGAATCTCAGGTTTTTAGTCTTTGAAGTGTGAATAATACTAGATTGCCAAACTCGGAGGTTAATGTGAGGACAAAAGAAGATAACAGATTTTACCTGTTGGGGAAGAGAGACTGCTACTTTTGACATGAAACAGAGAAATGTAAGGCAGCTGTGGCAGTGTCTCACTCCCAGTCATTAAACTGTTCCCCCCAGCCAGCATCAAAGCCTTTATTTCTTGTGCTCTTAGCACGTGCTTGCAGCTGGGAGCTCGACGTAAGCGTCACTACCTTGGGTGTGGGGTATGTGGGTGTGCGGGAGTGGAGTCAGGAGTTCTGGTTGAGAACTAGAAAATCGAATGTTTAGAAGTTAGACATTCCTCTATTTGCCACATCAGAAGTCATGGACAATTTCTTACTTAGCTTTCTTAATTTGGACCCATACAGTATGATCCTGGCAGTTATTTTAATAAAAAGTTGTGGTTGTCCTACATGTGCTGTCCACAGGTTAAAAATTGCCATTTTATTGGTTCAGTAGAAGGGATATTGCCTATGTTAAAAATGATAATTAGTGACACTTGTTTATGTTGATAATTCTTTCATTTGAAAAGTGCATACTAACATTTAAACTTTTCTTTAGAAGGCATTTGCTTTAAATGTATATTTATACATACAAGATCCATTTTCATCAACCATTTCTTACTAGCAATAACTTAACAGAAATTAATGATTAAATGTTCTTAAATATCTAGAAATAGAAACAATTACTGGTGTCCTTTGGTTTTTAGAATAGAGTTTATTTTACTAGAATTTCTGGAGATTTTTCTGTGTATTTGCATGTAACTATTTTTGAGACCCTTTTATAGCCTTTTATTTTAAATCTTTCTTCAACTTTTATCCATGGATGACTTTCTCCCAAACTTCACTTTGTTTCTTTTTTTCAAAAATTATTGTTTTAGATCTTTTATTTTTAATTTGCTATAGTGAGTTAGTTGGAGTTAAAAACAAAAGAACTGTAAAAGGAGTGTTCAACTTTGTGAGTCAAAGTTGAAGTAAAATAAAAATTCAGGTTTTCTCATATACAGGTAGTCACATTTTTAGTAGTTGAAAGTGAGATATTTGATGGAAGTTGACCTTATTATTTCAACTTATTTTTTTTTTCAACTTATTTTTTTTAATCACGAAGATAAGAAGTGAAATTTAGAACAGGCTATTTCCCGGAGTAGGGAAAATAACTTAAAATAGGCAGGGATTCATTATTGCAACACCAAGAAAGTGACCTCCGCTTGTGAAACTTTGCTGGAAGTACAGATCTTAGTGATAGGTTTGCTGTATGCCAATTAAGTCATTCTGGTCAAAGAAAACCTGTTTTGTCTCAAGAGAATATTTCTGAACGATAGTGGTTCAGATAGTCTTAGAATTAGCAAAGAATGTTACTTGCTACATGACATTCAAGTCATGCATTAAATGGGAGTGAATTCACAAACAGTAGAAGTTGTGGTTCTTCTATATGTGCTGTTGCAGGTAAAGAAATTTAAATGTTTGAAGTTTCTTAATTCATTAAATTTTCTCTAAAGATGGTTTTTTGGGGTTTTTTAAAATCCCCCGTCTACTTTACCCTACTTCTTCCCTTACCAATTAAGGACCGTCACCCAAGACTTCAAATTATTTTTTCCTAAATATCCCTGTCTCTTTGCTTGCTCCTACTTTATTTTACTAAGAATCTTGGTAGAGTGAATCTCTATTAACTCATCTTTACTGGCATCTTATACACTATAGGTAAGTGGGTCACTCCTAAATCCACCATATGAAGAAAGGTATCTGTGAACTTTGTGGACTGCTCGAAGAATTCAGAATTCTCAGGAGACTCAAATGAATAAACACTGATTCCATTTCTTTGTAAGAGGAATTTGCGCGATAGGCTTGCACATTCTAAAGTAAATGCAGTTGCATTTACTGCTCTTAGGAGTGACTTTTCTTACATGCTCCCAAGGTACCTTTCAAAGCAAACTTAGGACAGTATCTACTTGATGTAAATCTGGCTCTTTAACCTTGGTGTCGCTGTTCTTGTTATTGCAGGAGGCTGTTTTAGTCTTTATTCTTCTTTAGTATTTATTCTTTAGTCTTTATTCAAGAGGTAGGCACTTCTTGGCTTTAAGGCACAGGTACTCACAGCTTCTGTTTTGTGCTCACTTTTTGAATTTCAATCTAAGAATTCACTGGAATAAGGTCTGCTGTTCCTTTTTAAAGTTCATCCGATAAAGTTTTATTTATGAATCCTTTTATTGCAATTTGGAATAAAGATGGTTTTAAATCATAAGTAATTAAACATTTGCATGTCTATGTGTTTGAATTAGCTCATATATACAGGTTTAGGGTTAAAAAGATGTTAGCATCACATGAAAAGAGGTCAGATAAAATCTTAATTTAAATAAATTCTGCTTCCTCATTTGGTCATGAACTCTTTTTTTTTTTTTTTCAGTTTTCCACCCTTATTTTTCTCTTCTTCCTTCTTTATTGATTATACAAGACTTTAAAATATTATTTTTTAATTAAAAAAATTTTTTTATCAAAACTCTTGAATTTTCATCCTATAAGTAGTATTTTCCTTGCTTCAGTGATATTAATCGCTCTAGGAGAGAAGTGCTCAATGGCAATGAGTAGTAGAAGTAGCAGATTTTTTTAAACAAAATTTTTTATACCAGGAATTTTTAAAGAATTTATTGCCTAGACTAGTTGATATGATAGCATCCTGGTTACCATTGTCTGTGGTAAGTTGGGGATGGGGAGACCATACTTGGGTTAATTCTGATTTGAAGCTAAATATCATAACTATATAAGAATGTATATGAAGACATTTGTGTAACCGCTAAAACTAACTTAGTAGAAAAATACTTAGTTCATTAACGAATTACATTCTCTCTAGAGAAACTTTTTTAACATAAGGTCAGTGTGTTCAACATTCAGTTTGTGCGTATAGAGCGACCTACTTAATTATGGAATATAGCTCACCTGAGACATTACGGGACAAAAAGTTAGGTACGTCCCAGAGCAACTAGGACAACAGAGCTCAACCTCTACCCATCCCTACTATGAGCAGATAACATACTATCAGGATTGAATCAGTTAATAATGGAAATTGAAGTAGAATTTAATTGACTATATAATCTAATTGTTCAGTTGTAATTCAATTTAGATTATTTCATCAAACTGCAGTGTTATTAGGATTATTTAAAAGAGGAAAATAAGTGTGCATATACTCTAAAATAATAAACCACTTTTACTTCTGCTTGAATCCTAATCAGTATTCATAGACTTGTGTGGACTCTTCATTACAAACAACAAAGTGGCCGTACGTGTAAGCTTGTATGCCTCAGTTGCATGCATCAGTCCAAGAAAGCATTAATAAAACCTAGGTCCCCGAGGTAAAATTAGTAGGAAATACAAAGTTGTTTTATTTTCAGTGGTTGCTAATGGCCTTGATATGGGCCAGTGATTTTATTTTAAAATGATTTGCCAGATATGATGTCTGAGATTTGTTTTAAAATACTCCAGACACAGAAAAAGGTTTGGAATGAGTGGGTAGGGAAAATAAATGACACAAAATTCTTTCACCTTTTATGTTTGCTAGAAAAGTTCCATAAGTTAAAAAATAATAATAATTAGCTAAAACAAGACATGACTAAACTCATTCAGTTAATTTCATTTTAGTTTTTCCTGCTATTTAATTTATATTGATGTGTATTTATTAAGAAAATTATGCTATCCTTGAATATTTTGTAACCTAAAAAGTTTCGTCCTCAAATCTTTTGTATACACACACACACACCCACAGAGCCTATTTCTCGTATCCTGAAGCAGTGGGAAATCTTCACACATTGGGAATATTGTCAATTGAGAGGCTACATTTTTACATGGGAGGGTCTACTGTCATTTGATAGTGCCAAAATCAAGAGTGCCTTTGGTATAAAAAAAGTTAGGCTAAAAGACAAGACTCATCAGTAGAAACATTTTCCCCCTAGAGCCAACTTCTGTGTGCGTGTGTTTGTCTTTTATTTTCCACATCTAATTATATGATGACCAGAAAATAAAATGATAAGAGGAACAGATTCTTGATATATCAGCTTTGCACGGTATGAGAGCAAAGAAGTTTGGTTGGAACTATGGGGAAACAATGAAAAAAAAAAGTGAAAAAAATGAAGTATGAAAAGAAGAAAGTAAGGATTTTTTTATTTTTTATTTTTTTTTTATTTTTGGCTGTGTTGGGTCTTCGTTTCTGTACGAGGGCTTTCTCTAGTTGCAGCAAGCAGGGGCCACTCTTCATCGCAGTGCGCGGGCCTCTCACTATCGCGGCCTCTCTTGTTGTGGAGCACAGGCTCCAGACGCGCAGGCTCAGTAGTTGTGGCTCACGGGCCCAGTTGCTCCGCGGCATGTGGGATCCTCCCAGACCAGGGCTCGAACCCATGTCCCCCGCATTGGCAGGCGGATTCTCAACCGCTGCACCACCAGGGAAGCCGGAAAGTAAGGATTTTTATCTACCTATTTCATGGTTCTTATCCTTTGAAGAAACTACTCAGAATTTTTACTAGTTCAAAAACTTGATAATTGTATTGTCAATATGGAAAATTAAGTTCTATAATTATAATTTGAAACCATACTTCATTTAACTCTTTTTTTTTTTTTTTAATTTTTATTCTTGGCTGTGTTGGGTCTTCGTTTCTGTGCAAGGGCCTTCTCCAGTTGCGGCAAGCGGGGGCCACTCTTCATCGCGGTACGCGGGCCTCTTCACTATCGCGGCCTCTCTTGTTGCGGAGCACAGGCTCCAGACGCGCAGGCTCAGTAATTGTGGCTCACGGGCCTAGTTGCGCCGCGGCATGTGGGATCTTCCCAGACCAGGACTCGAACCCGTGTCCCCTGCATTAGCAGGCAGATTCTCAACCACTGTGCCACCAGGGAAGCCCTCATTTAACTCTTATGGATTCACACGTGGCTTAAGTCGTTTTTATGTATTCTGTCTTGAAATGATAGCCATTCATTCATCATATTTATTGAGTGCCTGCTGTATGCTAGGCTTTGTGCTTCTTAACATTGTGGTTACACTGCCTATGTCTGTTCTTTCTAAAGCACTGTTTCTTTGACAACAAACTATCAACTGGAAATATTCATTCAAATATATGATAACATATGAAATTCATTCATGTCCAGCCATGAAGATCCAAGGAAACAATATCTCTTCTTTTTCAGACTTCTTTCAAACCCTTTTATTATTAAGGGGTGAGTCCTGAGACCCTTGAAATCTTTGGAGAGTCATGGTGAAATCTTGTTTTTAAAATGTGTACGGAATATAATGCTCTAGATGAGCCAGACAAATAAAGTGAGGTTGCTTCAGAGTTTCTCAACCACAGCGCTGTTGACATTTTGGTAACTGATTCTTTAGTTTCTGTCAATCGTATAGCAGCCTGCCAACAAACTAAAACCAGACAGCGCCTCTGTGTTGAAATCTTTTTAAAATGTTAACCCATCTTTCTGTGTTGGCCCTAGACCTGCAGATTTGTGGTGGTGGTTGTTAATCTTACCAATAGTTCTGATAGTTTTATTCAATCAGATTGTCACCTTTGCTTAGATGCCGTTACGAATTTAGGGAATGACTCAGAAATATTCAGACTATATTTTAGACACTACTACAGCATTCCTGTAAGGCATTTACATTGAATTATAGGTGTCGCATTATTCTGATTATGTGTCATTTTTATCTTCATTGTAAAGTCTAACTAGCTGGTTTATATGTGATTTTTTTAAAGAATAGCCCTTGTTCCACTTAACCTCTAGTGTTTAAATTAAATCATGGAGTTGTCATCTTTATGTTAAAGTATATAGAACTCTCAGATATTTTAAATAGTACTTATTTGTCCATTAGAGTGAAATTTAAAAACATAACATTTGATCAATTATTCTTTTGAAACTTTCTGTTAATAAGTTAATTTTTAAACATGGCTGGCAAGTCTCAGTATTTAAAGGAAGTCTACCTCATATTTGTTGCCATTAGCTACAGTTCAAGACACTTTGTAGAGGTAAATGTAGCACAAAGTCTTTCAATACAGTTACCTTTTAAGGTTCTTTCCAACTTAACATTTTATATTTCAGGATTCTCCTGACATAGTCAAAATGGCAAAGGTTACAGTTTTGTAGACTTGAGCTTTAAAACCTCAAGTCTAAAAATATACATAGGTTTTAATAAGTATATAAATATATAGAAATGTATATTTTAATAAATATGTTTTAAAGCTATATACTGTATATATATATTTCATTAAAAGCTACTTTCTTTTGATGATAAATTAGACGAGTAGTTACCTGAACAAATTATAAATTCATTGTAATCATAATGCTCAATGGAATTTAACTGACCATTTCTTAAATGTTAGAAGAATGTTGTTTATCTATAACTAAAAATATATGAAAGACTGGAGAAAATCAAAACCTGGACTTTCTCCCTGTCTGATCTCCACTCTTCCTCTTAAATAATTTAGTTGGATGGATGCCAGAGAGGAGGACAACTCCATGAGTTCTGTGTATTTCAAACAGTTCTGAATATAAGATATTTTCAAGTGTTTTGAGCTTTTTCAGAGTGTTGCCCCATGAAGGAGGAGCCCCTTACCAATTCAGCATAGAGAATTAAGGGTAACTTGAGAATGAGACGCTTTGGTAATAAATAGATCCAGAGTATATTCTTCCTATATGGGATTATTAAAAATGAATCTTGAAATTCTCTAATTTTTCTTTTCTTTTTCTGTTAAGTTGCTATAGCCCAAGGTGGAACAATCCAGATTTCTAACCCAGGATCTGATGGTGTTCAGGGACTGCAGGCATTAACAATGACAAATTCAGGAGCTCCTCCGCCAGGTGCTACAATTGTACAGTACGCAGCACAGTCAGCAGATGGCACACAGCAGTTCTTTGTCCCAGGCAGCCAGGTGGTGGTTCAAGGTATATGTCATTCATCTAATACATTTAGAATACCCGTGGGTTACTATAGCACTCCATTTAATGGTGATTTCATAGTTTTCTGAAATATACAGGAGGTAGATTTTCAGGGGAGGGAGGGAGGACTTAAAAAGGCTTGGAGAAGAAATATTTTAGTATATTAAACAATAAGTTAAATAAATTATACAATTTTCAACTTTTAGCAGATTTTATTGGCTCTAAAGAAAAGTTAAATTCAGAGTAGCATAATGGAAAAAAGGAGTTGAAAACATGATTGAAGTTTTTAATTAAGTAAATATTCTTCATTTGGGGGTTAGAAATGTACTGAGTATGTTTTTAGTACCTAGTGTAGGAAGATTTAAGTATCCAGTCCTTGAGGCGCTGAATTTGGGTTTTTCCCCAGTTGTTACACTCAAGTCTGCTTTCTAGACATCTCATTTCAAAACAAATGCTGATTTTGTTCTTTCTTTAGACCATTCTTAGTATATTTGAATTCTGAGGTACCTGTTCTACCTCTTAATGAAAGCTGAGTAGCGAAATAAAGCAGTTGGGATGTAGCTCTAAGTTTTTAGGGTAACCTAAGATTTCAGTTAAAATTGAATTATACATTATTTTAATTTCATTCAGTTGTGCTCAAATAACTATAATGTGTTCAATACAACTTTAAAAATCCTGTGTTTTAGTTTAATTCTATTCCCCTTGGTCTATTTGCACTAATTTCAAAGGAAGTAATATCAGTTCTTTTAGTTTGAAAGTCTTGCAAGTATAGAAAAAAGCAGATTATAATTGATGAATCCCTTGATAATTAGCTTTACTCTTAGGTATTTGGGGAGCTTTACTCTTCGGTGTTATATGGACTATAATAAAAATGTATGAAGAGCTAAAGTGGTGACATTTATGGAGTAAAAAAAAAAAATCCATAGTACTTATCCAGTGCTTTAATGTTTTCTTTTAAATATAAATATAAAGTACCCATTCTTTTTTCCCAGTACTCATGAACGCTATATGTCTAAATGAAAAATCATAAAGAATGCTCATTTCTTCCAATTTTATTTTATTTTTATATGGAAAATCTACTAAAAACTACTGATACTTTAAGAAGGAGAGTTTTTAAAAATGTTTTGTGTTCTGCATCAATAATACATACGTAAGTTTTATACTTTGGGGGTTTTAAGAACTCTTTTTCTTCCATAAGTCACAAAGATATTTTTCTGCATTGATTCTGTTAGCTTTATGGTTTTACCTTTCACATTATGTCCTTAATCTACCTGCGGTCCACCTCTGTGTGTAGTGTTGAGTGGGAACCCATTTTTATTTTTTCTCCGCATGTGGAGCCAGTTTTGCCTGCTAACGGTTTGTCCTTTCCCCATTGATTTATGGGCATTCTTAACTGTGCAGTAAGTAGGCCTCATGCAGCCCCGATCTGTCTCAGCATTCTCTGTTCTGCGTGCCAGCACCACACTAGTTTTGTTGTCACAGGAAAAGTGCCCCTTTTTTGTCTTTTTAACTTTTTTTAGCACCGTTTTGGCTTTTGTGAACTATTGTTCTCTCATATGCATTTGGAATAAGTTTGAGTTCCCAAATAATAATAACGTAATATAATAATAAAACCAATGATGAAATTACATTGAATTTATACATTAATTTAGGGAGAACTGAAGTCTTTTTTTATTGTGGTGTAATTGACACATAACATTTTATTAGTTTCAGATGTACAACATAATGATTTGACATTTGTATAGTCACAATAAGTGATCACCACAATAAGTCTAGTTAACATCCTTAACCATATATAGTTACAAATTTTCTTTCTTATGATGAGGACTTTTAAGATTTACTCTTAGCACCTTTCAAATATGCAACACAGTGTTGTTTACTGTGGTCACCAGGCTATACATTATTACATCCCTGGGCCTTATTTATTTTATATCTGGAAGTTTGTACCCTTTGATACCCCTTTCACCCTTTTTGCTCACCCCCCATTCCCAACCTTTGGCAACCACCAATCTGTTTTCTGTGTCTATGAGTTTGGGATTTTTTGTTTGTTTGTTTGTTTGTTTATATTCCACATATAAGTGATATCATACAGTATTTGTCTTTCTCTGACAGATTTCATTTAACATAATGCTACCTCAGGGTCCATCTATGTTGTCACAAACGGCAGAATTTCCTTCTTTTTTATAGCTGATTTAAATTGCATTGTATAATATATACACCACATCTTTATCCATTCATCTGTCGATAGACACTTAGATTGTTTCCATGCTTTGGCTATTGTAAATATTGCTGCAGTGAATGTGGAGGTGTAGATATCTTTTTGAGTTAGTGTTTTTATTTTCTTCAGATAAATACCCAGAAGTGGGATTGCTGGATCATATGGTAGTTCTATTTTTATTTTTTTGAAGACCCTCCATACTGTTTTCCATAGTGGCTGCACCAATTTACATTCCCACCAACGGAGCACAGAATGTCTTCACTTATCCAGATCTTAACTTCTTTTAACAGTTTAAAATTTTCTCCATGGGGGTCTCTCATACTTTTTGTTCAGTTAGTTCTTAAATGTTTAACCCATTAGGGTTTTGTTTTTTGGGGTGTTTTTTGTTTGTTTGTTTTGCTATTATGAGTGGTAGCTTTCTGTTACATTTTCTGGTTGTTGCTGGTATAGAGAAATATTGATCTTTTTAAGTTTACCTTTTATCTATGAACCTTTCTAAACTCTAATTACTTCTAATAATATGCTGAATCTTGGTGAATCTCCCTGTGATACATGAATGTTTGTATCAAATACAAGTAAGATGTTTGTTTTTTCCTTTCCAATCTTTATTCCTCTTGTTCTTTCTCCTTGCCTTTTCTTTTCCTTTTCTTTTCTCTTCACCTTCTCCATCTTAAAAATAATTGTGGCCAGGGGTTCAAGTTTTTTGTTAAACATAGCGGGGTCCGTGGGTGTTCTTGTCTTACTCTGTCCACCTTCCACCCTGTCATCCCCTTGAAAGGTCACAGAAGTTTCTCTGTGAGTCTCTGCCCTCATCTTGATCGATCCCTCCGCAGCATTTAGCACTACCGACCTCTGCTTCCTTCACTTCCTGGATGCTTGTACCCCCTCTTCCAGTTGCCTCTGCCCAGCTTGTAGGTGCTGGTGGTGGTACTCGGGCTGCATCCCGTGCCCTCTTCCACCTGGCTTGATTGCTCTCCCTGGATGACCTCATCCCTGCCCATGGCACACATCTCCGACGCCTGAAGTCCAAAACCCCACATCCATTTTTCCCACCCCAGTTCTCCTTTTGTTACCCTATTTCAGTAACTCTCCATCCTGTTGCTTCATGCAGAAACCTGGGTGTCACCCATCACTCTCCCACCCCTTCTCCATCCATTCTTCTTCCTGTAGCACACGTCTCTTCAGTCCTCTCCACCCCTACCGTCATAGTCCTCGTTCCGGCTGCCATCCCCTCTGACCTGTGTTACTGTGATCCCTAGTCCCTGCCAGGCGGCTGCCCTGAAGCTGGGAGCTGTGGGACAGCATCCTGATTGTCCTAATCATGCCAGAGATAGCAGCTCCCTTTTTGGCCTGGTTTTTTGGGAGTTGCTCCTGAAAGTTTAGCTAGGCTCCCTTTGTTGATGCCTCCCAATGATTCTGGGAGCTACCAGTATTTCTTAAAAACAAAGTCTCTGCCTCCAGCATTTCCCTTTCCCCATTGTGCGCTCACTTCTACACTTAGGGGTGGGGCTTCTAAAATTCATATGCATGTAATTGCGTCAGCTTCCTGCTCAGAATCCTTCAGTGAATGCCTGTTACTTGTTAGACAAAGTCAGAATCCCTAACAAAGACCATACCTCTGTTTAATCCAGGCTTTACTTCCTTTACTAGGCTTCTCCCTCAACTTCTCCCTCTTTTGTGCAGAATTTCTTTCATTTCCTGTGATATGCCATGGCCCCTCTCCGCTCTAGGGGCCTTATGCAGAGCCATGTGCCCTGAGAGGAACACCTCCACAATCATGTGCATTATCCAGGTTTCATGTGGGACAGTACTTCCTTAGGAAGCCTTCCTCTACCTTCCAAATCTGGCTGGTGTGACCCCTGCACCTTCTTAGGGCATGTATCCCACCATATTGTGACTGTCTGTGTCCTGCCCACATGGTGACTTCTGTTTGGACAGGGATCTTTAGTCCCTAGCACAGTCCCTAACGTATGATAAATGTTCAATAACCATTTAGTGAATGACAGTGAAATACACTCCCTCTGTGAAAATGTTACTATTCCTGTGTGCTGATTAACCGAGTTTATCTGGTCCAGGGGATTTATTAAAACCGTACCAATAGCACTAGTCAGCCAAGCAACCAACCCCCCTTCTTCCTTTCCTTCCTTTACCCTTTTTTACCACTAATAGTTATTGAGCACTTAAGAGCCAATTTAAAGAAATGTGTTTTGTTTGTTTGTTTATTTTATTTATTTGTTTTTGGCTGCATTGGGTCTTCGTTGCTGTGCGCAGGCTTTCTTTAGTTGCGGTGAGCGGGGGCTACCCTTCGTTGCAGTGCGCGGGCTTCTCATTGCGGTGGCTTCTCTTGTTGTGGAGCACAGGCTCTAGGCGCACGAGCTTCAGTAGTTGCAGCACGCGGGCTCAGCAGTTGTGGTATGCAAGCCCTAGAGCGTGCGGGCTTCAGTAGTTGTGGCTCGTGGGCTCTAGAGCGCAGGCTCAGTAGTTGTGGCGCACGGGCTTAGTTGCTCCGCGGCATGTGGGATCTTCCCGGACCAGGGCTTGAACCCGTGTCCCCTGCATTGGCAGGTGGATTCTTAACCACTGTGCCACCAGGGAAGTCCGTAAAGAAATGTTGAGATTAAAATCAATTTGAACTTTCTCAAATTTGAAATAAAGTTGACTAGCAGTCTTGGAACCAAGCCCTTAGGTGTGGCTGGGATGGAAAAGAATCCTTCATGGACTCTCCATTGGTCCCCAGACTTTTTTACTTAGCCAGGATGTCTTCAGTTTATGTGCCCTGGAGAATTATTGGAAACATGGATCCTCCCTCATGTTTCGCCTCCTAAGCGTCTGAATGTGAAATCCCTGCCTTACTAGAGGTACTTCATTGAATAAGGCAAGAATGTGGTGGAATGCCCTTTCACTGACGTAAGAATGGTTTGGATCCTAATCATACAGGGAATGGGCTTTGTAAACCCATTGATCAAGATACAAGATCAGTGACATGTCACTTATTTTTGTGCAGTAGAGATGCAGATCATTTTTTCCCCTGGGCTGTGGTCTGTTTTACTGTTGAACATGTGCCGCTCTTTGGTCTAACTTTGTAATCGTTAAATTTCCAATAGTGATCCAGCTCTTCATGTGCTGAACCTTCATTAAGTGATCCAAATGAAATTGGATATATTTTAAAAATTTTATGAATAGTAACTGTGATTTATTTATGATTTTTTTAAAAGATAATCTATTTGATTTTTTTTTTATAAATTTATTTATTTTTGGCTGCGTTGGGTCTTTGTTGCTGTGCACGGGCTTTTCTCTAGTTGCGGCGAACGAGGGCTACTCTTCATCGCAGTGGCTTCTCTTGGTGCGGAGCACAGGCTCTAGGCACACAGGCTTCAGTAGTTGTGGCACGTGGGCTCAGTAGTTGTGGCTTGCGGGCTCTAGAGCACAGGCTCAGTAGTTTTGGTGCACGGGCTTAGTTGCTCCGCGGCATGTGGAATCTTCCCGGACCAGGGCTCGAACCCGTGTCCCCTGCATTGGCAGGCGGATTCTTAACCACTGCGCCACCAGGGAAGTCCATGAATTTTTTTAAATCACAAAATTCTTTCAAGGGATTTTAATTGAGCAAAATAGTGCATTAGATTGAGCCACATGAAATTGTTGTTTTTGTGGCCCCAAAATGTTAAATATCAGCAAATTCATGTGGTTCCATAATTTTTATGGAGGAATGCTATATAATGCTTACTGCTTTTGGCACAGTGAATTTTAAAAATTTCAGTATGTATGCCCTTCAAGTGAAATTAGCAAATTCTATGTCATCTTAGAAACAGATGGATTATATGTCATTGTAGCAAATAAAAATGTGTCAAGTAAACTAAGGTGGCTGGGTATTTCTTGGTGAATTTGGAAGTGTCTGAGATACACTTCTGTGTGTTTCACAGCGTTTTTCTGGGTTGATTGTCAGTTGTTGTTTTTTTTTTTTTTTTAAACAGATGAATATCTTTTTTTTTTTTAATTTATTTATTTATTTATTTATTGGCTGTGTTGGGTCTTCGTTTCTGTGCGAGGGCCTTCTCTAGTTGCGGCGAGCGGGGCCCACTCTTAATCTGTGTTTTTTCTCCTATGAGTTATGAAAAATATATAAGCTTTTTGCCTACTTTGGTTACTTAGAAACCTTGGACAGAACAATAATTTAAAAGTAGCCCCATGAGAAATAGCCATGTAACTTTTAATGCTAATGAGATGTATTTTTTGCCAGAGCCCAACTCGATTTTTATGTAAAAATGAGAAACAAGAACATTGAGATGATTTATTACAGGAAGGGTTTTTATAGGGTTTGGTTTCAGTGAGCTCGTCTGTGACAAAGCAAATTGATGGCAGTGATAGGCTAGTGAGGTCATTGTGATGTCAGTACTCCTACTTACCCTGCACATGCTTGCTGGTTTGGAACACTTTATGTGGTCCTGTGATAGGGGAAGCAAGACAGTTCTGTATGCAGAAGCCTATCATGGCTGTAACTGGAGACGAAACAGGTAAGAATTTTAAAGAGGGATTGAAATTCTGCAAGATTGTTTTTGAAGTTTAGAACAATTATTTAGGAACCTCTGAATGTTTCAAAAAGTATTAACTTTCTAGTAGCTGAGGAGTAAGACGTTCCTTCTAATCTGTAACCGAATATACTCGGCACTCTGTGAAGGCATCTGAGTGTAACCGCTTCTTTGCTCAGTACTGTGCTGCTTCCTTGACCAAGGCTGTATCCTCTCTCTCTCTCTCTCTCTCTCTCTCTCTCTCTCTCTCTGTCTCCATTTGCTCTACTAAAATAAGCTGTTGATTCATCTGCAACCTGTTGCAGATCCAGTGCAGCTGCAAGTCAAACACACATTCTGTTCGAGTTGTTAAAAAAAAAAAAAAAAAGTAAGCTTCCGATTTTCTTGCTGTGTTCAAATGTAGCTGCAAGACAGAATAGGAAACCCAGCGCGTCAGGGGTGTTTGTGAGCCTGCTGTTCCTTCCGTCCTGTTTAAAATGGTCTGCTTCTCAGCTAACCGGGTTCAAAGGGCCGACGTCATTACATTTCCTGGAATCGGTGCGGCGGGCAGTGGAAAGTTAAACTGCAGGCAAGCAGCACGCTGACGTCAGCCCGAGTCACGCTGTGATTGACTCAGTTCTTTCCGCTCGGCCGCGCGCAGGTGGGGGCTGCCACCCTCTCCTCCGGCGCCCGTAGACCCCTAGCAGGTCCCGTGAGCCTCGCCTTAACGTTCCGCTCGAGGTAAGTGTGTGCCTGGCGGGGCCGAGCGGCCTGCGCAGGCGCCTGGCAGGGCCGGAGTGCCCGCTAGCGCTGGGTCCGGGGAGTGCGCATCTTTCCGTGGCCGACCCGCACCCACCCGCCCCACCTGCCGTTCTTCCCGGGGGTGGTGCCCTCAGTTACAGGTAGAGCTGGTGACCTAGTTACCGGCAGTTGAGTGCCAGCCCGGTGCTAAGCTCGCAGTTGAATTCCTGAAGAGTGGGTGACTGTGAACAGCTTCACCACACCTTAGCTCTTCACTTAGTGGGTCTCGGCTCTCTTCCGGATGGGAACATTCCATTGTCTTGAGCAAGTAAAGCCTGTGTTAAATTGTTTTTCTCAGAGAAGTTTTTGTGAGGTTTTAGAGGGGCTATAGAATGCAGAAGCCGTCAGATAACATATTTATTGTAAGATATAGATGGACTTAAAATAATCTCAGATACTGCATGTCATATGATTCTTAGAACCAAAAGGCATTTTTGTGCATACATGTATTTTCTAAAAATTATTAGTTGGTTTATATCTTTCTTTTTTATTTTTTTATCTTTTTATTTTTTTTTAAACATCTTTATCGGAGTGTAATTGCTTTACAATGGTGTGTTAGTTTCTGCTTTATAACAAAGTGAATCAGTTATACATACACGTATGTCCCCATATCTCTTCCCTCTTGCGTCTCCCTCCCTCCCACCCTTATATCTTTCTTTACTAAGCCTTTAATTCCAATTTTCATGTCCAAACATGAGAGAGAATTATAACAAAAAATAAATGATTTGAGAATACCCAGAATATATTTAAATATAAAATTTTAAAGTAAAATTTACATAAATGTTTAACCATTGCTTGAAAATAAATGAACATTTTTATGCGTTTATGTTTACAGAGTGAACATACCACTATCCTTGAAAATATTTTTTTTCACAGTTTTACCCATAATGCTTATACATGATTTACCCATTCTAGTTTAAATTTTTCAGAACGCTGAAATTTTTAAAATGTCACTTTTTTCGCAAGACCTCATTGTGCCTTTGGAAATCATTATTTTTGGAAATCTGGTCAGTTCTCACGGAATCAATTTTATTTAAAATGCTATTTGAAAATGAAAAGCATATTTTATTGGCTTTTTCGAGGAGCCCAAAGAGCACAGGATTTAAGGGGCCTTTTGAAGGTGTAGTAGAGCAGCTTTGGGGCCCAACTTTGGAGTCCCAGTTCCGCCCCCTCCCCGTGTAGATTGCGAACCAAGTGGATTGAGCTAGATATTTGACTTGCAAACTTTTTGACTATGACTCACATTTTACAGCATGATGCCGTAGACCTTGTGTGTGTGTGTGTGTGTGTGTGTGTGTTTATATAAAACAAGTACATTTATATAAAACAAGTTTCAAAAATAGTGCTTATCCTTATTCTATGTGATGTACTCATACTTGTCTATTCCGTTCTTTTTTTAACGCTATTCTTTTTTTTTTTTAAGGAAGCAAGTTCTTTTTTTTTTTAAATTTATTTATTTATTTATTTATGTTTGGCTGTGTTGGGTCTTCGTTTCTGTGCGAGGGCTTCTTCTAGTTGTGGCGAGCGGGGACCACTCTTCATCGCGGTGCGCGGGCCTCTCACTATCGCGGCCTCTCTTGTTGCGGAGCACAGGCTCCAGACGCGCAGGCTAAGTAGTTGTGGCTCATGGGCCCAGCTGCTCCGCGGCATGTGGGATCTTCCCAGACCAGGGCTCGAACCCGTGTCCCCTGCATTGGCAGGCAGACTCTCAACCACTGCGCCACCAGGGAAGCCCCCTTAATGCTATTCTTGACCCATGAAATTAATTACTGAATTACTCATGGTCTACAACTTATAGTTTGAAAAGCTGATCTGGACCAAAATCAGGTTCCAAAATAATGACTGGCCTGGTAAATAAAGGTTTTAGGAGCATTTGCTTAATAGGATCATGGAATCGAATGTGAAAGTGAATATCTATGGTTTATAGAATTATATTATTGATTCTGTTGGGTATAGTTTAAAGTTTTATTAGAAATAGTTCTTGGCTTTGTTCATAAGCTGATTATGTTTACGAGCCTAATTCCATACCCTTTAGTCTCCAAGTCTAAAAAACTCTGATGAATTGTATTCAGCCTGGATTTCTGAATTGTTAAAAAACAAACATTACAACTTATTCAAATTTGGAAAACAGTATCTTAGTTAATATTTGATGCATTAGAATAAGGATGCCTTTCACCTTTGTGAAAAGAGGCTGCTGGAAAAGGTTTTTATTTGGAAATTCTCACATAAAGGAATGTTTTGGATCAAGTTAGCTTCTTAAAGTTGGTAGCGAAGCAAGTTATAATCATGTTGGAAATGAAAACAACAAGTCACTCATCTACGTTAAGTTTCCATAAAACTCCAAACCTGTGTGGAAGGTATACTGAAATTGCCACTGTGTTATTTCCTCACTGTTTCTGAAAAATTTTTACTGAAATATAATTTGGGATAATTATTTCACTTTGTCCAGTTTTATATGCCTATATGAATATGTTGCCTAATAATTATGATGATGCTTTGCATTTATGTAAACTTTAAAATTAAAAAAATCACTTATGGGGTGAGTGCTATCAAAGAAGCTGTCAGATCATGAGAGACCCACAGGAAGCAGTAATATGGGTTAAAGGATCAGGGCAAGCCTCACTGAAGAAACCATGTTTAAATACCCGAGAGGAGAAGCACTTTCCATGCATTCTCACTGAGGCACTTAGCGCAGATATTGTTACACTCATTTGCATGTAACTGAACAGGGATCTGAGTGGGTAAAGGCTCTCCTAGCTCACAAAGCTAGCAAGTGGTGAACCTGTTTGGGTTTTCAGACTCCTTGTCTGGTTCTGTTCACACCATATTACATTGCTCCTCAAAATCCACCTGACATTGGTAAATTAATGCTACGGTTAGATGAGTTGTAATAGCATACTACACACTGCTTATAAAACATGCAAAATGAAGTTGGCATCATGTTAAGTAGTCAAAATGGATTTTTTCTAGAATATTTATTATTACTCTCATAGGACAATAGAGCATATATTTGCTATTATAGAGAACTTTAAATTTCAATATTCATAATTTCATCTTTTTACATAGACTTTTTTTTTGTCACTTTAAGAGTTTCACTTAATAACTCAGGAAGGTCCCTTATATGTGTAACTTAAAATAAAAAATAGTACTGGCTTAATTCCACGTGGTCTGTCTGTTATAGTAATTGTAGCAAATTTGAAAATGTTCAGTACTTAGTTACATTTATATAGGATTTCATTTTCCTGGAAAAAGTGGAGCGATGGAGGAGGGAAAGTTTTTGACAGTGTGAGACACCAGGCGAGGACAAGCCTGATTTGGGCATTTTGAGTACTGGTGTGGTGGCGGGGAGGAGAGGATCAAAAGGAAAAGTGAAGATGTCCTTGGTTCGCTGGAGCCAGGGAAAGAAGCCCCTGCTAACAAGTACGGCTCCTAAGTCACCTCCATTGCTTGTTACTTCAGTGTGTTTGGGATTAGTGACGCAGAGCAAAATGACATATGAAGGGAGGAACTGCACATAGAAAAATGTTTCTATTCAGCTGATGTGCTCAGAGATCTCAATAAACCAATAAGCAAGTAATATCACCATCATTTGGGGTGTTGATAAATTGTTTCACTTTGGAAGCTATCAAGATAGGCATTTGGCTGAGTTTCTTGTTTCTTTCTTGGTTAGAAAGAAACAAACACCTTTCACTTGTGAGGTTTTCAGTTTTCTTATTACCAGTCTGATGAGATTGTTACCGTGTTTCTTTATGATCCTCCATCTTCGAGGTTCTCTTTTAAATGATTATGCACATTAAAAAGGACATTTTATATTATCTTTTAATGATTTATTCTCTAAAGGGATATAATAAAATATAGTAGAAATTTTAAAAGTTTTTTAAGGGGCATATTTTTTAAACAAAATAAGGAATAAGAGCCGTACGTTTCAGTCATTCTATTACCCAGGATTGTTAGAAGGGAAACTCCAGGGGAAAATATGGTTGTTATATGTCTTTTAATTATACAGTATAAGCATAATTTGGAACATTGTCTTTCAGAACTTAAGGAAGGGAAGAGGAAGGGAAATAACATTTGATGAAAGCCTACCATGTGCCAGGCACTGTGCTAGACACTTTGACATACATTACAGGGTTTATTGTGAGTATTAAATGAGATCATGTATCCCCATTTTACAGATGAGGAAACTGAACTTGCCCCAAGTCACATGGCTGGTAAGTGGCACAGCTGGAATAGAACCCAGACTCCAAATCCCATGCCTTTTCTGCTGTACCGTGTTTAAAGCTTGCAAAGAGAGGTATGAAGTCACTGACCAGAGTTGAGTGTCCTAGGAATTTTCTTTCCCATGAAATATTGACACTAAACCTAAACATTTTTTTTTTCATGTCAGGGGTTAGATGGTTGGAATCACACTGTAATTCCAACTCCTCTGCTTCTAAAATGCCAGGGTAGATAAGTAATATTTAAGGGAAGACTTAAGAAATAATGCCTTTTATCAAGAAAGGCCAGTTTGAATAAATACATGGCATCTTATCGGGCTTTCCATGGCTTAGTGTTAAAGACTTAGCTATAATAACAATACCTAATTATAGTCTTTATAATAATAAGATTGCTTATTTTAAACATTCTAAATGGCAGTGGGCTTTTGCAAAACCTTGAGAAGTTCAAATTTTACTTTGTGGTGCACATGTAAACTCACAAAGTACCCATTATATGCCGAGGACTGTGCTAGAGTCTAGGGTAAAAAAAATATCCCTGACTTGCCTTTAAAGTTTGCTGCCTTAGAATAAAATTAGTGTATAAATATCTTTTTCTTATTCTTCTTCAGTCATGAGTTTGAAGCCCCCACTGATGGCCCATTTATTTTCAGAAATAATTTATACAGTGAAATTCCAGCGTAAAAAATAATTTGGACACTTTCAGTAGTTAAGATGGAACAGGAATTGGCCTTTATAAGAGTACAGGGATCAGAATATGTCATCGAAGAATGTAGTATGGTTCTCTCAACTGTGATCTTCAATAGCTAACCTGCTTTCAATCACCAGTGCATCCATAACACTGGAAACTAAAGCTAAGATAAAAACTTTTTGATAACTTGTTTCAAAAATGAAACTTTTTGACATTTGGATTTCCTCAAGAGATTCTCTTTGCCCATGTCTTATTAACATGCTTGCTAACATGATCATATTTGAATATACGGAATTCATCCACTGATACTTATTCAGTGACCATTAGAATAGTACCGTCATATAGATTCGTTGGGATATTATAGAAATTTATACAAATTCCTCCTAATATATACTAATTCCTGTTTCTGGCTTGAACTAATGAGCTGCAAACTGATTTTTGTTGAAGGAGATAAAATGAATATATACTATGTCTGAAAAACTGTAATAAAACCCAGTTTGTTAGCTAACATCCAGAACTAATACATCCGAATATATCATTCCCTTCCAAGTTATCATTTTAAAGCGATATGTTTTCCTGAGCGATTGCTCAAAATGTTTTAAGAATACTTCTTTTGAAAGTGCCATTGTTCTTCATGGTGCCAAGTTTGGTCCTTGGAGGGTAGTTTCAGCTTTTGGAAATAGGCACAAGTTTAGAACCATTTCTGGTTTTAAGACCAGTGAATGAACTCTATTTTTCACCTGCAAAATATTCCTGCCCACCCCCACTTTTTCCTTTTTTAAAAAAATGGTTACTCAAGCACTCTGCTCTAACTTACAGTACAAAGAATAGCAGATACACACAAACCTCGAACAAGCACAGCAAACCCCTCTGTACCTTTCTATTCATTGTATTGCACTCTTTGTGAACAGTGTTTGGCAAGAGCAACCCTAGACCAAGGTCTGCATCCCTGCTGCCGGCAAATGTCAGCATGACGACACATGGACTTCTTATTTGTCGCTGGCCATTGTTCCAATTTTAGAAAGCCTCTGTCGCCTCCAGCGGGTTCCATTGTTTAACCTTTATTATCCCATAACCACCTTCCCTTGATGTGGATAAAGAGGAAAGGAGAGAACCATGTTGTTCTGGGCACTGTTCTAGCTCCTCTGGCAATATGATTAAAATATTTTCTAAAAATCTTGAGTAAGTTAACAGTTTACAACTGATTTTTAAAGTTATCTTCTTAAATATTTCAAAATTTTCTATGACACCTAATGAGACGTATGTGTGTACAGTATTTTAAGTAGTTATGAAAACAAATTTAGGATTTTTCCCAAGTTTATTAATAGAGATTTTGCTAGTGATCATTATATCTATCACAGTTACTGTTTATCACCTTTGTTTATTAAATTATATATAGAAGGAAGAACCTTATAAATGGTATTTTTGTAAACCTTACGAAGACCTTGAGTGATCTTCACCCAAAGCCATATTTTTATTCTTTCACCTAACTCTTGAGCCCTAGAGGGAAAAAACCTGGCATTTACCCAAAAGAAGCACATAGATCAATTTTCAATTCACATTTTAAACTGCTTGGCTATTTTCAGTGATAATATTCCACTTAAGTGAAAAAAGTCTTTGTCTCCCTTTGGGTAAAATTTTGTTTCTTACTCAATAGGTATAATACATTTTAATGACATACAGCCGTGATGCATTTCATATTTTGATCGGCATTCGGATCAGACCAATTTTTATAAGATTTGATAACTTTTTTTAACCTTTTTCTTGCATTTAGCTTTGAGAGAGCATGTATTTTGCAATATCTCATCAAAACATCAAATTAATTCTGGACCATACGTTCTCAAAGTTGACACATTGGTGGTAGAAACATGTTTCATCACTTAAATCCATCTGTCCTTCCTAGGAACCTGTGTTTATTGCAGTAGATAGACAAATTTTGAAATTAAATTATTACACTTTGAGGACTTACTTTCAGTATTCAATCTGAATACTAAATAAATATTTAAATCTGTCATTTAACTGTGATTATACTATAATTAGAAAATGTGTTTTAAAAAATGAATACTTAGAAATGTATTATTATCCCAAGAAACCTAAGAAAGACAAAAATGATCCTTCCCTAGAGAAATCTGTTTTAAGTAGAGCTTTCCTGTTTCTTATTTTGTCCTTGTTTTTAAGCTGAAAATACAGTAAGCTAGTATTTTCCTTCCAGTACCTCAGTCATCACCTGTTAATAAGACTTGCACTTAAAGACATTCAGGAGCTGTTTCAGGCATGCTGCAGGGATTAGGAAAATCTCTTAGCTGGGGTATTCAGAGGATGGAGATGTTCTTCTTAATTAAAATGTTTGAAGTGGTGTGCTAGGGCCAGCTCCCACTCATTTGCTGGAGCCAATTATTAAGTTTTCAGGATTTTTATGAACTGGTTGCAAAAACAGCCATTATTAAAAACTAAAGACATAAATACATATATATTTAACAAATTACATTAAAAACAACATTAATAAATACTTAAACTCATCATTTCTAATGTATCTATGCTCTTGAGGTTATTTACATCTATTTTGTCTGTATGGTGTGCTACTTACTGTTGTATGTCTTTCCAACTCTACATTTAGTGAAGTCATATTGGTAGCTTAAAATTGGCCATGGTGAAAGCATTTACATCATGGGAATGATAAACACTACGGACCAGGGCTATTTTTTTCCCCCCTAGAGAGCTGGTGGTTAAATATTTATCAGCACACCACTGATTTTAGGCTAAGTGAACTATCAGTTGAAAAGCCTCTCTACTTTAGCCTTTGATAAAAACCTTTCAATTAAATGTATAGAGCATGCTGAGTATCATTGTTCCAAATGCTGAAGGGATCTTTGATACCTAAAATTTCTATAATGCTCAGAATAATCATCTTAAACATTAGCAAGCTCACCTCTTAAAACATGTAAAAAGAAGTATGTTATCTCCAGGTCAATTTTACGTAAAATATCAAGTCATAAGTTGTTTGTATAACATGTGATATTTTGTTTCATTGCAGCCACCACTGGTGACATGCCGACTTACCAGATCCGAGCTCCGACCACTGCTTTGCCACAGGGAGTAATGATGGCTGCCTCGCCAGGAAGCCTGCACAGCCCCCAGCAACTAGCAGAGGAAGCAACACGCAAACGAGAGCTGAGGCTAATGAAAAATAGGTAAGATGTTTCACTAGAAACCGCAACCACTTAGGGGACATATCATTTATTACTGTGGGGCTTTTAAAAAAATTAACTTTTCCTCAGCTATTTCTCCCAAGTTACATGTCATGTGGCATTTTATGTGGGCTTATGCTCTGCATGTGCTGATAAGTAAGTCTTCTAGTCAGAGTTGCAGGCATGAAACTGTTTCATCAGCAGGCGGTACATCCTCTTGTGTTTTAGGGTAATGTCTAAAAGATACATTCATTTTTTAAATGATAATGGAAGGACTTTATTACAAATAAAGATTCATTTTGTACTTGGTATTTACTTTGTGAAGTAGGTGATAAGTATAATTTTTAGCTTCTTTGTGAGCAAAATAAATATGAGTGTGAGTTCAGAATTTTCTAAGTCTTTTACATGCAGTTTTCTTTTATCTATTTTGTAACTTTGTTTTTTCTCTATTATACCCAAGTACAATCTATTCTGAAAAATTCTAGCTGGGGGCAAAAACTTTGTTTTTTCTCTATTATACCCAAGTACAATCTATTCTGAAAAATTCTAGCTGGGGGCAAGTACAAAGCAAGAGGAAGAATTAAAATTACCCACAGCCCCACCGCATAGAGATGCCTCCTGTCGTACATACGCTTCCAGTGCCCTCTCTCATTTTCTCACGTGTTCTTGCACATTTCATTGGCTAGAAATAATCAAGAGAGTCCCTAGGTGCACGGGATTCTGAGAAGGGTCTATTTTAGCTTCCAAATTTCAGTTTCACAGCAGGACAAGAGAAAAGCAGATGATAAATGGCTCTTCGGTTGCTCAGTGTCTGCTGAGCAAGTTTTCAGTGCTTGTTTCTACCGTTTTTTTAACTCGCACATAGCTTTCACATGAGAGTAGGTCTGGTTATTCTCCTTTACTTTACAGATGAGGAACTGAGGTTCCGAGAGGTCAGGTAACAAGCTGATTAAGATCACACAGCCCAAACTGGACAGAACCTGGAGCTGCAGTCAGGCCGTCTTTCCCCAGAGCCCACACTGCACTAACACCGGGTCACCTCAAAGAGACCCCGGTGTCAGCTGCAGATTTAGCTTTATGCAGAGTATGTAGGATTTACTTATTAATGTCAAAGACCTCTTATACATTCTCTCAGCTAAATTCTTTGGCTGGCATTCATAATAGATACTTAATTGTATTTCTGCCAATCCAGCTACAGTTGTTATTTCTTTAACAACCTTGTCAGCTTTTCCTCTTTGCCATGTACTTCCTCTCCATGCTAAGGGTATATCCAGACAAATGCAAGGCCTGAAAATGGAGCTAACTATTAATAGAAGAAACAGGTGTTTTCCATAGCGGAGACTACATAGGAATGTACCACCTACTGGTGTGGCCATCCAAAGCTTTGTGCCTGGAACATTTTGACTCTGGTAACATGCATGCAGGCGCATGAGACACAAAGTATCCATACTCACAAGAAATAGCACAGCTTGGTAAATTAAACTTGAAACATTAGACATCCCACAACACCTCTATTTGACATTTAAAATTTCATTTTAGTAGTACCTTGTTTTGTAAAATGACTATCTTCCTTCCAGATCTAGAATTTAATATAATGATTTAATCACAAAAACCTCGGTATTCAGCAATGTATTTTAGTTTCTTTGTGGAAGAGTTGAATTGTGTTCCCAAACTGGCAAATGTATAAGTGTGCTTGGATTTATTCTTGGCATTGCCGTGTGCATCATTTAGATTAAATTCATCTGTGCTTGTCAGATTGTGTTCACTTTTACACTGTTAATTTTTCTGTTAACCAGTTGAGAAGTCTGAGAACCTTTCAAGTTCACAGGGTGACGACTTTGTTCCTGGCTGGGAAGTAGGGCTCGACCTTTTCCTGCAGTTCATTGGGATTTCAAGGGCTCTCTTCTGCTGACCCTTGCTTCCCACAGAGAAAACACAGATAACCAGTTGTTAGTGAGCATCAACTATCCTAAAAATTAAACAGAATTGGCCACATGTGTTGCATGTGTCACTCCTAGTCCAGAATTGCGGCAGTGCTAACTGGCATTACAGTAACTGACGATTAGACATTCAATGCAACTTTTGCATATATATATTTGAATTACCTGTTTCAATGTAGGCTTTTTGATATGATGGCTACCCCAAAGGCAGTTATTCTCAAAGGAACACTCCAAAATAAAGCTGTTATCAGAAGGTATATTCTCTAGATGAGTTAAATGATGTAGTAGCCACCCCCTCCCACCCTGAAAAAAAGGAGAAAGAAAGAAAATGTCGGCCGTGTCCATTGTTTTTTGGCGGCGTTATGTGTGAAAATGACTAACTCAGCTCCTCTGTTTGTGTGTGTTGCTTTGGCTGCTGGTCTGGCCTTTCTCCGGGCGTGTCTGCAGTGCTTTAAATCCTGGTTAGCAGGTGCATCTCTCGCGTCCTTTCCATGATTTCAGTTGTGGTGTTCTCACATTTCTGGGTTTAAGTTATCTGAATTACTGAGGGTTGTATTCTGTACCCTCTCTTCTCTCCTTCCTTAGTTTTCAGAAGCAGAGTCCCTTCCATTTTGGTTTATGAAAATGTGCATGATTTGTTTATTGTTATTCTTATCCATGTTGTTTTCTAGCCGACAAACTGTTGGCTTGCAGTCATGATTGATCTTGTTTTACTGAGATTTAGTCTTGAAGAATTAAAATCTCCAGTGCTGACACTGGTTTCTAAGGATTAATTTTTCTAATCATTTCTGATCAAATAAAGTTAACTCATTGTGATGGAATATGTGGCTTTTGGTGGACAAAAATAATTAAGAGAATTGAAAAGATCTGTAAATGTTTTTGTAGAAATTCCACTTGGGGATGTGGTCCTATCGTTTTGGTTACTGAAAATCTTGCTGGTCACTGTGACCGTGGGACGTGTGCCCTAAGAAAACACCATTTACAACGGATGCCAGGCGAATTGTTGTGCTCTGCCGTCGTTCCTGCTGTCTTAGGGTAACCTCCCAACGAGGCACGTGCTCGGTTACAACTGTTGTGCGGCTCCATGCAGACATCCCCAAGGACTGACCGGCAGTTGAGTCTGGGGGGCAGAAGCTCACTAGCCGCTCTGGATTGTGCTGAGAGGTTGTTCCTGTTGTCATTTGCCTTGTGTTGGTTCCAGGGAAGCTGCCCGGGAGTGTCGCAGGAAGAAGAAAGAATATGTCAAATGTCTTGAAAACCGTGTGGCTGTGCTTGAAAACCAGAACAAGACTCTCATTGAGGAACTCAAGGCCCTCAAAGATCTTTACTGCCGTAAAGTAGAGTGACTGTCTTTGACTTGGGCCTTGTTTGCCCAGAGGTCTAATCAAGGCAGGAGATGCAGCAGTCTTACTAATTGCCATGTGGACTTGTGGAAGGGACACTTGTGACCCTTCAGAACCCAGTTTGGCTTAGGGTTTGGAATCGCATTGGGAATGTTGTCCCAGGATTTGGAACGCCACGATCACATTTACCAAGCTTACTTCAGCCTCCCTGTCAGTAGCATGCATGTGAAAAAAAAATGTTTTGTTTTTGCCCTTTTGCTTCTACTCTCTTATAGGGAAGCTGCTAAAGAATGTCGACGTCGAAAGAAAGAATATGTCAAATGTCTGGAGAGTCGAGTTGCAGTGCTGGAAGTTCAGAACAAGAAGCTCATAGAGGAACTGGAAACCTTGAAAGACATTTGCTCTCCTAAAACAGATTAGTAGAAATATTTAACTATGAACTGATTGCAATATGTACAGTTGCTTTTGAAGGCAATACAATATAAAGCCGGCAAGAATTATGGCTTTTTTTTTCCCTTTATCATTCATCGTATTTTCTAATCTCTTAACATTCCCAAACTGCTTCACTGTACGTAGTTAACTCTTAGCTGTAACTTCAATTTTTTAAAAGAGGAAAACTGTAAAAAAAAAAAAAAAAAAAAAAAAAAAAAAAGGTATGTAACAAATTCTTAAAATGCAGCATTTGTAAGGCTTGTTCCAGTGCCACATATTTGCAGTTCCTGATCTCTGTGTCATGAACAGTGTCCTATGCAATAAAAATTTTTTGCAGGTCTTTAAAAATCATTTTAGGAAAGGATGATCAAAGATAATGCATCCAGCAGTACAATAAAAGTAAACCACAAAAAATACCTCAGGAAAGAACTGAAAGAAAGAAAGAATTGAAAGAATCTAATGACATGCCTATGTGAAAATAATAGCCTATAAATGAATTTATGGCATTTGCAGATTTTTATATTGGTTGCTTTGTAAAGAAAATATTGTATTGCTGTCCTTGAATGCCATAGTTGAAGAGAGTTTTTAATAGAACCATGTTGGTTACAGTTTGTAGTGTTTGGTGCTCATTTAACTATCTGAACATATACTACAGTTTTTACTCTATTGTGTAACATAAAAGATCTTGCAGAAGTTTTTAGTGTCGGTTTGCTATTACATGAT
This sequence comes from Balaenoptera borealis, assembly GCF_965194805.1. Classification (NCBI taxonomy): domain Eukaryota; kingdom Metazoa; phylum Chordata; class Mammalia; order Artiodactyla; family Balaenopteridae; genus Balaenoptera; species Balaenoptera borealis. Next base: position 166,495,546 of record NC_138866.1, on the reverse strand, counting down.
GAACATTAACGCAAATTTTAATATCTGTCCTGATTTAAAGGTTTAAGTTAGAATTGTATTTGCATACCTTCAAGGGGGTCCACTGCCGATTTCCACAGTGGGTCGTGATCTCTGCAGCGTTCTTTCTGCCATCTCATCAGAAGCTCGGCCCCAGGGCTTTTACACAGAAGAGCAGCTATGAGAGGTTCAGCTGGTATGATGGAGTAGGCCTTTCTGCAGATGGTCTGGAAATCTCCTGCTGGTGGCCCTCTGTTTTGAGTTTTGGCTAACAACCATAGGAGTTTTAAAGTAAAAACTAAAACAACCCAAAATTTTATTTTCCACTTCAAAACAGCTACTTTTAGGTCAAATATTTTTGAGTCTGCACATTCAGATGAAATTCATTACATCGGGTGATTACTGGTATCCACATTTCATCCTGCTTTTTTTTTTTTTTTTATAAATTTATTTATTTATTTTTGGCAGTGTTGGGTCTTCGTTTCTGTGCGAGGGCTTTCTCTAGTTGCGGCGAGCAGGGGCCACTCTTCATCGCGATGCGTGGGCCTCTCACTATCGCGGCCTCTCTTGTTGCAGAGCACAGGCTCCAGACGCGCAGGCTCAGTAGTTGTGGTGCACAACTACTAGTTGTGGGCCTAGCGGCTCCGCGGCATGTGGGATCTTCCCAGACCAGGGCTCGAACCCATGTCCCCTGCATTGGCAGGCAGATTCTCAACCACTGCACCACCAGGGAAGCCCCTATCCTGCTTTTATAATAAAAAACTTCAAGGTATAAGCCCAAAGCCCTAACCACAAGATGCTCTGTCACCTCATTCTCCGGTGGGACATCTGTTGAAGGCCTCCTGTGGGCTAGACTCGCTGCATTTTCTGCTGTGACTCCTGACCTGTTAAGGCTGCCCCTCCCCTAGTTTCAGTAGTGGAGCTGGTCATTGTGTGGAGCTGTTTGGGGTGGGGGGAGTAGAGAGCAGGAGGCCGTTGTGTGGAGTCTAAGTGCTATCCCCACACCGTCATCCCCTTCCCTTATCTGTAACTCCCAGGAGGTTGGGCGTGCTGTTCGAGGCTTTCTCTAGAAATACTTATTCATCCTGCAGAGTCTGAGCTCTGAATATCTTTTATCTCAATTTTTGTCTTTTGTTCTACAGAGAAGTAAGATGAGGAAAGAAGACAAGAAAGAAAAGAGGGAAGGAAAACCCCAGGTTTCAGGTGAAGGAAAATGGTGCTTTGTACTCATGCATTCATCCATCGTTCACGCAGTTCACTCATCCTTTCATTCTGTTAATCAGTCGGTCAGTCACTATAAATGACGTGTGCTCAGAATGTGGACACAGAGAGGGCAACCCAGGGATGTCGAGGCAGAAGACGCTCTGTGTTAGAACTGGAGGAAGCTGTAGGCGAGGTCAGATGAACTCTTCCTGCAGGAGACAGACTTGGAAGTGAGTGGTAGTGCCGGGGCGGAGGGGGCGGGGTGGTGCATCCAGATGGGGTACAGAGCAGGCACATCCCTCCAAGGAGCTGGAGTCAAGGAGACGGGGGAGGTGAAGTTAGGACTCACCAGGGGTTGGTTTGGTGTAACAGAGAGCGTGCGTGCACGTGTGTACCCCACTCTGTCGTCTCAGGGGAAGCAGATTGCATCTGACTACTTGGGGCCCTACATAGCTGATGTCCCCCCTTCTCCACAGTGGCTTAAACAGTGAGGAAGTGTTATCACCTCACAAAACCTCAGGCGCAGAGGTAGGAGATTCAGTGTCTCAACCCGGCCTCACGACCGTTGGCTCCCTGTGTAGCTGGTCCCCCGATCCCGACATTGCTGCCCGGGTGCAGGCACCAGAGGGGCAGCTGGTAGCTCCTCTTCCGTTTGTCCTGTCTTAAGAGCAAAGGGAAACCTGCACAGAAGACCTTCAGCAGTAGACGCCCTCGGAGTCTCACCAGCTAGACGCTCGCTCATCGTACTCCTTTCGTAACTGCTCGCTGGCAAGGAGAGTGGAATTAAAAGCTCTGGATTACTAGTGAGGATTCAATCCCTGGGGCAGGGAGGGTTCCAGGCTTCTGCGAAGCATATGGCCAATCGGTGCGGAATAGAACTGGTTTCTGCAAGAGCAGGGTGTGGGCAGCTGGCGGTGTCTGCCATACGGGTGATGTTTGAGGCCGCGGCTGGTGGGGAGAGGGGAAAAGCTGTGCGACTTGGGGCTGGGGCCAGGCTGTCGGAGCCGCACGGGACTCCTCCAGATGCCGGCTCATCTGATTTGTCCCTGGAAGCAAACCTTTTGCTGCTAGATTAGCACGATTTGCTAGCTCTCCACCCAGCCTTAGCAGATGCCGCCTACAGCCTCCTGGTGGACAGAGCGGTGGTATGTTGGAAGCCGTGTGAATATGGCTCATCTTGTGCAACAGTGTTGCGCAGAGTCCAGAGCTGTCACTGCATCTGTGGCTTTTTTTTTAATCCTAAGAGTTTCCGCCTCTGGACTTCTGGAGATAGAAATTACTGATCCTGAGTCAGGGGATTACACCACTTCTGCCCACAGCCCTGCAGTTATGGGGTGCATGGGGGAGGCACGTGAAGCTCGCCTTTCAGCTCACCAGTTCCCCGGAGGGAAGGTGTAACCTTTTAAAAATACAAATTGTGGACTTGCCTGGCGGTCCAGTGGTTAGGGCTCCGCGCTTCCATTGCGGGGGGCATGGGTTCCCTCCCTGGTTAGGGAACTAAGATCCCACTTGCTGCGGGGAGCAGCCAAAAATCAATCAATCAATCAATCAATAAAAATACAAATTGTCTCTTTTTAGTTTTCAAAAATCAACATGTTAAAAAATACTTCAATTTTTAATATTGCTAAGATGTACTTGAGGTTCAAAATTCAAAGTGAGAAGTCTGTCTCCCATCCCTGGCTCCAAGCCACCCGGGAGGCAACCACCGTCACCAGTTTCTTTTTTTTTTTTTTTTTTTTTTTATTAATTTTATTTATATTTTTATTTTTGGCTGTGTTGGGTCTTCGCCTCTGTGCGAGGGCTCTCTCCAGTTGCGGCGAGCGGGGGCCACTCTTCATCGCGGTGCGCGGGCCTCTCTCTGTCGCGGCCTCTCTTGTTGTGGAGCACAGGCTCCAGACGCACAGGCTCAGCAGTTGTGGCTCACGGGCTTAGTCGCTCCGCGGCATGTGGGATCTTCCCAGACCAGGGCTCGAACCCGTGTCCCCTGCATTGGCAGGCAGACTCCCAACCACTGCGCCACCAGGGAAGCCCACCAGTTTCTTTTTTGTGAAAGAGATTCATTGATGATGCCACCTGTTTCCTTAGATTCCTGCCCCATCTTCAGGGCTGCGGGATGAGGAGTTTCTGGGAAGAGACACAGGGAGTCAGTCCATATGTTCATTCCTTCAAGTCTACAAGTGACAAGGGGTCCAGAAGGAGAGGACCAGGGGCCCTGGCAGCACTGGCCCTTTGCTGGCACTTCATAGACTCTTCCGTTACGTCCTGAGTCCTGTGGATGCTCTAACCACGCGGTTGTCATTATCAAAAGTAATCGCTGCAGTTTACTGAGTGCTTTCCCTGTGCCAGGCACCAAACCGTGCACCATACGGGGCTTATCACATCTAATTCTCGTCAATGTTGGTGCTTTTATCATCATCCCCATCTTGCAGATGAGGAAGCAGGCTTGGAGAGGGTAAGTAACTTGCCCAAGGTCACAAAGCTGTTAGGGCTCAGGGCCAAGAGCAGACCCGGCAGGGAGCGAGGGAGCCGGGACCCAAAGCAGGAAGGTGGCCGGAGGGGGTGTGTGCTGGCCAGGTGGGTGGTTGGTGGAGACAGTTCTGTGGTCCAAGCGGGTGGACTTAAGAACACCCAAACCTTTCCTGTTCTAACGGACAAAAGTAGGCATCCTTTCTCTCTGCTGTTTAAAATCCATGACGCCGATCAGGAGAAAATGATCCTACAGTTTTAAGGACTAGCTGTTGGGATATCAAAGCTACAGATGTACACACTGAAATAGAATCCTCAAGCTAAAAGAGGTCATAAAGGTATAACTTACTCCCTTAATTTTATAGGCATGGATACCAGATTTTAGGTTGATTTACTTAAATGTTGATAGTTATTGGGAATGGAGAGACTCAGACCTCTTAGCTAGTGTAGTCATCTTTATATCCCCATGATGCCTCTCTTTTTCTATAAACTGGATTTTCGACCAGCTTTTGGTGAAAGCATAGCTTTCTAGAAAACATTAGCTCTTGTCCCTGAAACAATGGGAGGACGCTGGACCCAATGGGAGGATGCAGGACACTGATGGACCCATTGATCGATGACACATGGTACAGTGTCTCTAGAACAGCTGGCTCTTAATGAGGCTCGTGATGGGTCCTGCTTTTAGTGTCTGGTGAGCTCTGATGGGTCCTGCTTTTAGTGTCTGGTGAGCTCTGGGAAGCACTGACATGGCAGACTAGTGTCGGGCTTGACTTGGGAATAGATTTTTTAATTCTTACCTTTTATTTAGTCATTCAGTTATTTATGACTGTGCTGCTCGGCCTGTGGGATCTTAGTTCCCCAACCAGGGATCGAACTGGGGCCCAAGCCAGTGAAAGAGCTGAGTCCTAACCACTGGAACACTAGGGAATTCCCAAATTCTTCCCTTTCAAAACACAGTAACTATTGGTACACTTTTGAGGAAGTAAGTAGCCCAGATAAGGAGGCTCTTAATGAAAATGGGATTTTTATTTATTTTTTAATTTTTGGGCCACGCAGTTCCCCGACCAGGTATTGAACATGGAACCCCATCAGTGGAAGCGTGGAGTCCTAACCACTGGACTGCCAGGGAGTTCCCTGAAAGTGGGCTTTCTAGATAGAGGACAACATGAGTGTGCCCATGTGTCTATTTGTGTTTATCATTCCCTACGTTGAGATTTGGTTCAGCAGCTCTGGACGTTCCTATCTCTGGCCAGTACCGCGCCTGTTTCTGCAGACGCTCATTTTGGAGAACACTGACCACGTGGTCTGGGTCAGGCCTTACCCCATCTCCCTCTAAGCCATGGTTGCCCTCGAGTGGCTGTTCCTAGCCTGCATTTATTGAGCACACAAGATGGTTTAATGCCGCAGCCCTACATAGTGTATGTGCTATTTCTGTAATTCCTTTTCTTTGAAACATTCTTAGTCTATGAAGACTTCAAAAACTCATGGGTGGGCTCGTTCTGTCTAGCTGTGGCCAGCTGAGGCGGTGCGGCGGCATGGGGACGGTAGCCTTGCCCGCTACTGCAGCACTAGGGTGTCAGTTGGTCCCGCCCAGAACACTTCAGTTCTGCCCTGCAAGGATAGATATATTTGATAACTGATTGGTGTGTCCCTTTAATATAAGAAAATAGAAACTGAACAGCCAGAGGAAACCTTTCCCAACACTGAAACCAATGACGAATTTGGTAAGCGCCCTGCTGAAGATATGGAAGAGGAACAAACTTTTAAAAGATCTAGAAACACTGATGAGATGGTTGAATTACGCATTCTGCTTCAGAGCAAGAATGCTGGGGCAGTGATTGGAAAAGGAGGCAAGAATAGTAAGGCTCTCCGTACAGACTACAATGCCAGTGTTTTATTCCCAGACAGCAGTGGCCCCGAGCGCATATTGAGTATCAGTGCTGATACTGAAACAATTGGAGAAATTCTGAAGAAAATCATCCCTACCTTGGAAGAGGGCCTGCAGTTGCCATCGCCCACTGCAACCAGCCAGCTCCCGCTCGAATCTGATGCTGTGGAATGCTTAAATTACCAACACTCTAAAGGATGCGACTTCGACTGCCAGTTGAGACTGTTGATTCATCAGAGTCTGGCCGGAGGAATTATTGGGGTCAAAGGTGCTAAAATCAAAGAACTTCAAGGAACACTCAGACAACAATCAAGCTTTTCCAGGAACGTTGTCCTCAATCCACTGAGACAGAGTTGTTCTTATTGGAGGAAAACCTGTTAGGGTTGTAGAGTGCATAAAGATCATCCTTGATCTTATATCAGAGTCTCCCATCAAAGGACGTGCTCAGCCTTATGATCCAAATTTTTACGATGAAACCTATGATTATGGTGGTTTTACAATGATGTTTGATGACCGCCGTGGACGTCCCGTGGGATTTCCCATGCCGGGAAGAGGTGGTTTTGACAGAATGCCTCCTGGTCGTGGTGGGCGTCCCATGCCTCCATCCAGAAGAGATTATGATGATAGGAGCCCTCGTCGAGGACCTCCTCCACCTCCTCCTGGACGAGGGGGCCGGGGTGGTGGCAGAGCTTGGAATCTTCCTCTTCCTCCACCACCACCCAGAGGAGGAGATCTAATGGCCTATGACAGAAGAGGAAGACCTGGAGACCGTTATGATGGCATGGTTGGTTTCAGTTTGATGAAACCGGGGACTCTGCAGTAGATACATGGAGCCCATCAGAGTGGCAGATGGCTTATGAACCACAGGGTGGCTCTGGATATGATTATTCCTATGCAGGGGGTCGTGGCTCATATGGTGATCTTGGTGGATCTATTGTTACTACACAAGTAACTATTCCCGAAGATCTGGCTGGATCTATTATTGGCAAAGGTGGTCAGTGGATGAAACAAATCTGTCATGAGTCAGGAGCTTCGATCAAAATTGATGAGCCTTTAGAGGGGTCCAAAGATTGGATCATTACCATTACAGGAACGCAGGACCAGATACAGAATGCACAGTATTTGCTGCAGAACAGTGTGAAACAGTATGCAGATGTTGAAGGATTCTAATGCAAGATATTTTTTCTTTTTTATAGTGTGAAGCAGTATTCTGGAAAGTTTTTCTAAGACTAGTGAAGAACTGAAGGAGTTCTGCATCTTTCTTTTTTTTATTTGCTTCTGTTTAAAAAGCCAACATTCCTCTGCTTCATAGGTGTTCTGCATTTGAGGTGTAGGGAAATCTTTGCTGTTCACCAGATGTAATGTTTTAGTTCCTTACAAACAGGGTTGGGGGTTGGGGGAGGGTGTGCAAAAACATTGAAATTTTGAAACAGCAGAGTGAGTGAATTTTAATTTTTGTTCATTGTTGGTGGTTTTAAAAGAAAATCCCCCCATGTAATTATTGTGAACGCTTTGCTTTGTGGTCACTGTAACATTTGGGGGGGGTTGGGATAGGGAGGAGAAGTAACAATAGTCCATATGTCCCTGGCAGCTATTCAGAGCAGTGTGCAGAATGTATTGCTCTTTTGTAAGAAATGTTTTATGATTTTTAAAATAAATTTAGTGAACCTAAAAACAAAAACAAAAACAGAAACTCATGGGTGATATTTTCTGCCAGTGTGGGTCCCTGGAGCACCCAGCATGGTGATGAAGGGCGAGGAAGCCTGGGCTGCAGTGTGGACTCTGCGGAGCGGCCGGGGCACCTGCCACCCACCCGGGCGGGCCTCAGCCACCAGAGCACAGGAGGACTTATGTGCAGTGTTTTAGACAGAAGGCTTTTTTTTTTTTTAAATTATTATTTATTTATTTATTTTTGGCTGCGTTGGGTCTTTGTTGCTGTGCACAGCTTCCTCTAGTTGCGGCGAGTGGGGGCTACTCTTCGTTGCGGTGCGCGGGCTCTAGGCATGCGGGCTTCAGTAGTTGTGGTGCGCGGGCTCAGTAGTTGTGGCTCACGGGCTCTAGAGTGCAGGCTCAGTAGTTGTGGCGCACGGGCTTAGTTGCTCTGCGGCATGTGGCATCTTCCCGGACCAGGGCTCAAACCCGTGTCACCTGCATTGGCAGGCGGATTCTTAACCACTGCACCACCAGGGAAGCCCCAGACAGAACGCATTTTCACTGTAACTCATCACTCGAATACTTTCTGCACTGCGCTTTCACTGCCGAGGGCGAGGGTTCAATCCCTGGTTGGGGAAATAGGATACCGCAAGCCGCGCGGTGCGGCCAAAAAAAAAACCAAACAGAATTCTCTCCTGGTTTTCATGAAATTCTCAAATTACAAATGATACTTTACCATTCTTTATATCACAGGAAGCAAAATAAAACCAAATTAGTTAACTGTAAATGGGCATGAACCATCTTAGTGGAGTGGTGGAAGTGTTCTAAATCTAGATTGTGGTGATGATTGCACAACTAGGTAAATTTGCTAAAAATCATTGATTTGTACACTTAAAATAGAGGAACTGTGGAATGTGAATTACATCTCAGTAAAGTTACTCACAGGGCCCAAATTAGCTGCAGTGCATCATATGACCACAGAAGGTCAGCAAAGAGTTCCACAAACCTATCTCCAAGGGGGACATCATCAACCACTGGCTGCGGCTGCCCTTCACCACAGAAACTCCTCTGTCCTGGGTCTCAGGGGCTTGAAGTTACCAAACACCAGAGTCAGGTATCAGGAATAAGGAAATATTTTCAAATATTGGCTTATGCAAATCTACAATGATCGGAGCTATCAAATCGTTTACTCCATGATATATACAATTAAGTAAAAAATCTCACACCACAATAATCTTCAATAAGCAAACTAGAAATTCAGTCCTATTGGAAATATTAAAGTCCTTTAAAACTAGTTTTGGACTAATTATACGTTCTAGTAAATATTATACAAACTTTAAAAAAATCGTTTTTCTTTTTTTCATTTTTTTGTTTTATTTATTTTAATTGGGCCATGTATCTTTTTTTTTTTTTTTTGTCCGTGCCGCATGGCATGCAGGATCTTAGTTCCCCGACCAGGGATTGAACCTGTGCCATAAGAGCATTTAGTATCCCAGACCTCAGTGTCTCATGACTTTGATTTCAAAGCTTTCAAGTCAGGCAGTGGTTATTTTTAACAATTCATCCTGGGGGGAATTCCCTGGCCGCCCAGTGGTTAGGACTCCATACTCTCACTGCCGAGGGCCCGCACTCCATCCCTGGTCGGGGAAATAACATCCCACAGGCCTTGTGGAGCGGCCAAAAATAAAAATAAATAAAAAGAAAAAAAATTCATCCTGACTAAACTACAGCAACAAAACCAAAAGCAATGTTACAGATGATACAACGTGTAGAATGAATAATGGCTGTCTGTTTTAATGGAGGACTCATGGCTGATCAAGCTCTTCCACTAACTCCCTGGGTCACTTAACCAGCCCAACCTCTGTTCCCCTGCTTTGACCTTGGCATTTAGTGATACTGTGAAGAAACGACTGACCCTCAAATTTCTGAGAAGAGTAAATATGAGTAATATTTCATCAGACCCTATAGTTTCTTATCCCTATGAGCACAGTTTCTACATTCTCGGTACTGAAGTCATTAACCCAAGAAAGCATCGTTCAGATTGCCTGTAACCAGAGTTCATGAGCGAAATGGCCTTAGGCTGAAACTGGCCATAATGAAGGCAGAGGCATCTGCTTTGATCTGATTCACCTAGGTTAAGATTTTGACACATGAAGACTTTATTTAGACGAATGTTACTTCACTTACAGTTATTTATAAATATGCTCAAAATGTGACTGACTGAAAATTTTCCAGCTCACAAGTCTCTGCCCTTCTTCATCTTAACATGGCTGCACTAAGAGGAAGTATTGCCAGCCTAGAAATGGCTGTGGTTTTCAGTGTCTTAGGAGGTTTACCTTCCCATAATCCGATTTACTGTTTTTATGTTCTTGAAAGAAATAAATTAGTAATGAGAGAGAGACTGTACTCCTTTTAGAAGATTTCTCCATGTTAATTAGTTATTTGAAAGGTTTTATTGATTACTTTTTTTATCTAACTGAAAGGGAGTTAGATGGAAATTTTTTAAATTGTACTTTTTAAATTTACATTTTTAATGTAAATTATAATAGCCATAAAAATCAAAGTTTAGTGACTTCCCTGGCGGTCCAATGGTTAAGACTCCAGGCTTCTACTGCAGGGGGCACAGGTTCAATCCCTGGTCAGGGAACTAAGATCCTGCATGCCATGCGGCACGGACAAAAAAAAAAAAAAAAGAATACATGGCTCAATTAAAATAAAACAAAAAAATGAAAAAAAGAAAAACGAATTTTTTAAAGTTTGTATAATATTTACTAGAACGTATAATTAGTCCAAAACTAGTTTTAAAAGACTTTAATATTTCCAATAGGACTGAATTTCTAGTTTGCTTATTGAAGATTATTGTGGTGTGAGTTTTTTACTTAATTGTATATATCATGGAGTAAACGATTTGATAGCTCCGATCATTGTAGATTTGCATAAGCCAATATTTGAAAATATTTCCTTATTCCTGATACCTGACTCTGGTGTTTGGTAACTTCAAGCCCCTGAGACCCAGGACAGAGGAGTTTCTGTGGTGAAGGGCAGCCGCAGCCAGTGGTTGATGATGTCCCCCTTGGAGATAGGTTTGTGGAACTCTTTGCTGACCTTCTGTGGTCATATGATGCACTGCAGCTAATTTGGGCCCTGTGAGTAACTTTACTGAGATGTAATTCACATTCCACAGTTCCTCTATTTTAAGTGTACAATTCAATGATTTTTAGCAAATTTACCTAGTTGTGCAATCATCACCACAATCTAGATTTAGAACACTTCCACCACTCCACTAAGATGGTTCATGCCCATTTACAGTTAACTAATTTGGTTTTATTTTGCTTCCTGTGATATAAAGAATGGGAAAGTATCATTTGTAATTTGAGAATTTCATGAAAACTAGGAGAGAATTCTGTTTTTTTTTTTTTGGCCGCACCGCGCGGCTTGCAATATCTTAGTTCCCCAACCAGGGATTGAACCCTCGCCCCCGGCAGTGAAAGTGCAGGGCAGAGTCCTAACCACTGGACCGCCAGGGAGGGCCCAGAAAGAATTCTATTCTTTTTTTTTTTTTTTGCCTGTGTTGGGTCTTCGTTGCTGCGTGCGGGATTTCTCTAGTTGCAGAGAGCGGGGCTGCTCTTCGTTGCGGTGCGTGGGCTTCTTATCCTGGTGGCTTCTCTTGTTGTGGAGCACGGGCTCTAGGCACGTGGGCTTCAGTAGCTGTGGCGCATGGGCTTAGTTGCTCCGTGGCATGTGGGATCTTCCCTGACCGGGGCTCAAACCCATGTCCCCTGCATTGCAGGCGGATTCTTAACCACTGCGCCACCAGGGAAGTCCTATTCTTTTTTTTTTCTCCCCCATTTTTATTGCAGTACAATTGCTTTAAAATGTTGTGTTAGCTGTACAACAAAGTGAATCAGCTCTATGTATACATATATCCCCATATCCCCTCCCCCTTGAGCCTCCCTCCCACCCTCCCTATCCCACCCCTCTAGGTCGTCACAAAGCATCGAGTTGATCTCCCTGTGCTATGCAGCAACTTCCCGCTAGCCATCCATTTTACATTTGGTAGTGTATATATGTCAGTGCTACTCTCTCACTTCATCCCAGCTTCCCCTTCCCCCTCCCCATGTCCTCAAGTCCGTTCTCTATGTCTGCGTCTTTATTCCTGCCCTGCCACTAGGTTCATCAGTACCGCTTTTTTAGATTCCATATATATGCGTTAGTGTACGGTATTCGTGTTTCTCTTTCTTACTTATTTCACTCTGTATGACAGACTCTAGGTCCATCCACCTCACTACAAATAACTCAATTTCATTCTTTTTTATGGCTGAGTAATATTCCATCATATATATGTGCCACATCTTCTTTATCCATTCATCTGTCCATGGACATTTAGGTTGCTTCCATGACCTGACTACTGTAAATAGTGCTGCAATGAACATTGGGGTGCATGTGTCTTTTTGAATTGTGGTTTTCTCTGGGTATATGCCCAGTAGTGGGATTGCTGGGTCATATGGTAGTTCTATTTTTAGTTTTTTAAGGAACCTGCATACTGTTCTCCATAGTGGCTGTATCAATTTACATTCCCACCAACAATGCAGGAGGGTTCCCTTTTCTCCACACCCTCTCCAGCATTTATTGTTTCTATATTTTTTGGTGATAGCCATTCTGACCGGGATGAGGTGATACCTCATTGTGGTTTTGATTTGCATTTCTCTAGTGATTAGTGATGTTGAGCATTTTTTCATGTATTTGTTGGCCATCTGTATGTCTTTGGAGAAATGTCTACTTAGGTCTTCTACCCATTTTTGGATTGGGTTGTTTGTTTTTTTGATATTGAGCTGCATGAGCTGCTTGTATATTTTGGAGATTAATCCTTCGTCAGTTGCTTTGTTTGCAAATATTTTCTCCCAGAGAATTCTATTCTTGACATTTTTTCTTTTTTTTTTTTTCTTTTTTTTGTATTTCTTTAATGAGCCACACTTAGAAAAAAAAATCAGAACTATCGAATCTTTGGTTGAGTACATTTGACATAATCATATGCTTGGGAATGAAGAGCATACTCAGAAATTAAAAGACCCTTTGTTATTGTCTATTTGGGGATCAAAGAGGTATTTTAAAAAAGCAGTATGATTCTCTTCATATCATATTTGCTACTCAAGGATTTGCGCGTGCATGAAGGCTTGTCTAAACCAAAGAGCCTGGGGACGTCCCTGGTGGCACAGCGATTAAGAATCAGTGCTCCCAATCCAGGGGCCCCGGGTTTGATCCCTGGTCAGGAAACTAGATCCCACATGCATGCCACAACTAAGAGTTCGAATGCCACAGCTAAGAAGCCTGCCTGCCGCAGCTAAGACCCGGCACAACCAAATAAATAAATAAAAATTTAAAATAAATAAAATAAATAAATAAAATAAACCAAAGGGCCTGATGCCCTTTCCAAGCTGGTGGGGATCCAGGGGAGAAACACTGCAAAGCTTATTTGTCCCTTCTATTGATCTGGTCCTGAGAAGCTTGGTTTCTATCAATAAAATAGAATGTTAAACTAAAAATCCAACAACAGCCCTCACCCCTTCACCCCACAATGGACTCTAAAGTACCTTAACACATTGTTGGGTTAAAAAAAAAAACAGAAGAAATGGAATAGATATTGGGACTTAAGACAAAACCTTCATTGTTTAAATTATATGAATATTTTAATGGAGATGTTTTGTCCCTTATTTGAATAATTGCTAACTCTGCTGCTTAATTCATGTATTTGGAAAATAGCACCAAGAAGCTGGGCCACTGTGGGTTGGGCTACACCTACACATACTTCATTGCCCTTTGTTCTTGCTTTTTTTTTTTTTTTTTTTTTTTTAATTTATTTATTTAATTTATTTATTTTTGGCTGCATTGGGTCTTCGTTGCTGTGCGGGCTTTCTCCAGTTTCAGCAAGCAGGGGCTACTCTTTGTTGCGGTGCCCATGGACTTCTCATTGTGGTGGCCTCTCCCGTTGCGGAGCATGGGCTCTAGATGCGTGGGCCTCAGTAGTTGTGGCATGCGGGCTCAGTAGTTGTGGCTCACGGGCTCCAGAGCACAGGCTCAGCAGCTGTGGCATGTGGGCTTAGTTGCACCACAGCATGTGGGATCCTCCCAGACCAGGGATTGAACCCGTGTCCCCTGCATTGGCAGGCAGATTCTTAACCACTGTGCCACCAGGGAAGCCCTTTGTTCTTGCTTTTAATCCAGGTCTTTACTTTCCCTGGACCATCGGTCAGATTTGGAGATAAAGCCCTTCTGTGAATCTACAATGGGAATTCCTTGGGTCTTTGTGCAGAAAGCAGTCAGAGCCTGATAATCCTGAGCTGAAAACCCTTCCTTCTCCCTCTCTGCCCTCCCATGGCTTCTGCCTACAGCCCCGCAGTTATGGGGTGCACAGGGAAGGCATGTGAAGCTCGCCTTTCAGCTCGCCAACTCCCCCGAAGGAAGGAAGGTGTAACCTTTGAAAAATCCGAATTGTCTCTTTTTACTTTTCAAAAATTAACATGTTAAAAAATACTTTATTTTTTAATATTGGTAAGACGTACTTGAGGTTCAAAATTCAAAGGATACAGAGGTATACAGTGAAAAGTCTGTCTCCATCCCTGGCTCAGAGCCACCCGGGAGGCAACCACTGTCACCAGTTAAGTGACAATTTGGAGTTACAGGAGAGAGTCTGAGGCAGTATGTGGTTGGGCTGGGTTTCGTGATAAAGACTGGGATGGTTAATAGTACACACCAAGCTCTTCGTCTGTTCTGTTCATTCCATTCTACACTAGAAACTTTGTGTGCATCAGTACAGCACTCCCATGTGAACCTGAGACGCTGAGAGCTGGCAGGGACCCCTCTGGACACAGGGCAAATGCCTTTAAGATCTAAGTGGATCGATAAATTATTTATGCCCTACTGTAGCAGTCTGAGAAGGGGCCTTCAAACTCACCTGACAGGGCAGCAGCCGAGATGCTCCGAGTGTTCTCCACCCAAGTGGCGTCTGTGGACTTGCATGGTGTCAGTGGTCAGGAAGAATCCCCACCCTGCGGTCACGACACTGATGGACAGCTGTGCGAGCTTTAGGATGTGTCTGCGGGTGTCCTGTTTAACTGTTTGGATACTGTTTATGTACCTCTGGGGTCCTCTGAAAAGGATGTAGAATGGGTGCCCAGGTCTTCGTGCATCTGGAAATCCCTCTAGGTGCCAGCATGGCCCCCTGAGCAGAGGGAGGTGTGCATCTCACGCTGCTTGACCCTATCTGGGAAAAGAATCCTCCTATAAGAAAAGCCTCTGTGTGTGCGTGCGTGCGTTCGCATGCACACACGTGTCCAAACCCTGGGAACTTAGCCCAACTAATGGTCCTTGTGTTCTGTTTCTGTATTTAAGGTGGCACCCTGTCAATTTCTCCTAGGCCCTCATGCTGCAGGCCCTCATGTCTTTTAACGATACCCAAATGGTTAAATAACATATGGTGCACCCAGGGTATTAAATGCTATTATAATATTAAAAGTATATAAGCATGATACATACCAACAAGGAATGCTTTCCAAGACATGCTTGCAGGAAAACAAAAATTACAGCACAATTCAAACATACGATCTAGTAGTTTTACAAAAATTATACCCATATGCATCTACGTGTATACATCTATAAAAAATGGTGTGGACTTCACTTCCATTAGGTGCTCTGAGACCCCCCCACTGCCATCCAACTAAACCCTGGAGCTGTCTACCCCACCCTCTGCAAGGGCCACCCCCTGAAAACAACACAAGCCAGGTCAGAGCAGGTGGCACACTGAGGGGTAAGGTTGCCTTGAATGGGGTGGGTGGCCACAGCGGTGTTGCTCTGGGGGCACCTGCCCTCGGCCTGGTGGTGGGCTGGGCAGATGCTGGCCTTGGGCTCTGGGTGGAAAAGGGCAGTAAGGAGAGCTCCAGTGGAAAGCACAGCTCGAGGAAAGCTTCCCTAATTTAGACCTGGAGGGCTCAGGATCCATGATCCATAAAGGTCACCAATGCATGAACAGACGAGCCACTAGGAGAGCAGAACCGGCTCCGCGCTCCAGGCTGCAGGGTGAGTTCCAATCGGGGGGGGGGGGGACTTGCTTCACGGGGGTGCTGGGTGACCAGGGGCTGACGTCTGCCCCACTTGGGAGTGGGAGAAGAGGGTCAGGGAATGCTGCCTTCAACACACAAATGGACTGACCATGAGAGAAAAGATGGATTTGACTAAAGTTAAGAATTTCTCTTTTTAAGTGAAAAATCTAAAACATGAATGGGGTGCTCGTTTTTGCAATATATGTAATTTTGAGCAATATCCAACATATAGAAAGAACTCCTATCTGGCAAAGAAAAGTTAATGCAAAGAAAGAGGAACAGGAGACATGAGTATCTTATAGAAGAGGCAACGTGTCTGGCCAGCAAACACAGGAAACGCTGTTTCACCTTATCAGTAATGAAGGAAATACAGCTGCAGACCAGGAGCTAGCATTCTGCAACCAGAAGACTGGTGAATTCAGAAGTCCGGCAGCACAGATGTTAGGATACAGGAGAGGTGCCCTCTGACCAGGACGGAGCAGCAGGAACCAGATCAATCTGCCTGCCTGACACAGCAGCTCAGCACAGGGCTCCCTGAGGGAAGGGACATTCTCTGTGACCTTGCGGTTGCCCCAGCCCAAGGTCTGGGAGGAGTCCAAGGCCCCCAGGCAGGGAGGGGGATCCAACAGCCAGCCAGCGATCTCCCTATGATGAGGAGACAGCTGAGGGTTGGGTGATGCCAAGGTAGCAGCGTCCAGAGAAGCGGGAGCCGCAGAGGAGCCCAGACCCCAGAGGCCCCCTATCAAGTCAGACCAGCCAAGGAAAGGACCACGGAAAGGAGCTCAGTGGGGTTGGGAATGGTTGTGTCTCCAATAGCCAAAGCGGAAAGCACTCCTCTTTGGTGGGGCAGCAGGTAGAGTCCTCAGAAAAGCACTGCCTCTGCAAGTGAGCCTGGAAGCTGCTCTTTCCAGGCAGGTGACTCCGCCCATGGGAGACTGAGCTCCAGGACCCAGGTAAGCCGGGGCCAGGTTCCTGATGTGCAGAAACTGTAACAAAGGTTGCTTTCAGCCACTAAGTTTTTGGGTTATTTGTTATGCAGCAATAGGTAACTAATACACCCACTGGCCAGGACTGATCTAGTAACCTGTACAACAAAATATCCAATCTGCTGATGGTAGAGACCAGCACCGTGCCCCCTAATTGGTGCTATCTCCTGAGGAGACCACATGGGACCCCCTTCCATCCTGCAGGGGACAGAGGTACATCCCAATGGGCACAGACACATGGTCCAGATATTGGTTTGACTTTTCTGTTTGGAGGCATCAGCACCCCCATCCCAGGCCAGGGGATGTGTGTGGGGATGGACTTGTGCTGACCCAGGAATCTCCCCTTTGTGAAGCAGAGAGCATCATTTCAAGATCCTGTAGGGGAGTAGAAATTCTCCTTCCTACTAGCCTCCTGGGTCATCTGGCTGGGCTCCTTTGAGCTGGCCGGACAGGATACAGATTAACCACAGAAAAGCACAGAGGTTCATTAGCTTGTGCATCTGACCCACGGGGGCACTCAGAGACAAACGACTCAAAGGGAGCTTAGAACTGGGCTTACAGAGCATGTTGGCAAAGCAACACTAAAAATTTAGGGAAGTGACAAGACAAAAGAAAAGGACCTTGAGTCTCTAGGGGCGGCAAATTGTGGGAAGGCAGATATCTGGGAACCAATAGTAGATCCAGGCTAATTAGTAAAGTTTGTCATGTTGCTTCCTCTGGTGCTGTCTGATTCCAGACTAAGGGTCTAAAGTTGTCTCATTAACGTCTGTCCTTCCTGGCAGAGAGTGGAGAGGGACACCTTTGTAAATTTATGTCCTGCTTTTTAGGCAAGTGGGGGAGCAGCTGCTTCTTCTCAACCGCCTTCAGCTCAAAATGATCCTTATGCCTAAGTGGCCTACTGTGGGGTGGCATATTCTGTGACCCTGCAACACCTAATACCTTAACCATTTCCCATAAGCCAGAATGATTCATCCATTTCTTTTGAAAGCTTGGAAAGCATGGTAAAAGTAATTAAAAATCTAAATTTTTAGCAGTTTCAAATTTACCTTTTGTCTCAAATGTCATAAATTTTGTTTAGGGCTGATTATTTAATCTATTTTTAGAGGAAAAAAATATTACTGCTTGAAAGGAGGAGATGCGACCTGTCAATACACAGGTATTAGAAGAAAAGAAAACCCCAAATCCCAGGCAAATTTCTCCATGTTTCCTTGCCACATTTTCCTCTGGACACCGCGCAGGTGAGAACACTCAGTGAGGTGCCCAGGACTCAAATGCGACCACAGTTACTGCTCCTTCGCGGGGGATGAGCACATATGTAACTCCAAAGTAGAACTCGGGGATGAGTTCCTGGTGTCACAAAGGCAAGTGGATTTCTCTTTATAGCTATTGTGCCCAGACTACCGCGCAGTTAAGAGGAAAACTCTTAATGGATTATCTGGTTAAAGAACAATTTTGTTAAAATGGTACACTAATTTTATGCCAATTCATAGATACGAGGTAATAATACCAATTTGCTTTTAAAAAGAATTCCCAAAGGATATAAGCCAATTACTTACATAAAAGCCCTATATGGCACTGTGGAAAGACAAAACATTGGACTTGATGAATCACAGCATCTGTCGTATGAATTACTCTACCAAGAAGAATTAATGGAAATGTCCTGTTACCAAGTCCAAGCTCGTATTGCTCGCTGCACGACAGGCCAGTAAACTGAGACACGATTTGTCGGGGCAAGGAATAGCGACTTTATTCAGAAAGCCAGCCGACTGAAAAGTTGGTGGACTTGTGTCCCAAAGAACCAGCTTGCCTGAGTTAGAATTCAGGCTTCTTTTATACTGAAAGGGGAGGGAGGAAAGTCAAACACTTCCTGGTTCCCATCAGCCTCCTGGGGGGAGGCGTTACTTTTTTCCTCCCTGCAGTCATTCACAGGTGGGCCTGGTCAGCATGCTTCCTGGGAGCTAGACAAAGGTACTTGAGCTTAATGCTCATTACCTGGGGGGCAGGGTTCCCAGAGATGGGCCATTGTGTATAATTTAAGCTTACAGGCAACATCCCTTCAGTGATTAACGTGTAATAGAACACGAAGGTTCTTCCCTCTCACAGTCCTACCAGAGGAAGCTGGGGAGAGAAAAGATGAGTAACTTGGTATAAAACAGGTGGTGGGCAGGGTTTGACCTACAGACTTAGTTGGCGATTCCTACTCTAGAGCTAAGAATGGTGTTTACATGTTAAAATGATGGAGAAAACTCAAAGGAATAATAATATGCCATGATGTGTGAAAATCATTTGGAATTCAAGGTTTCCTGGAACTCGGCAGAGCCTGCTTGTCCATGTGTCTTTCGTGGCTGCTTTTGCTGCGTGCTTATGACAGAGACCCATGCCCTGCAAAGCCTGAGCCATTTGCCATCTGCTTCTTTACAGAAAACGTTGCCATTCCCTGCCCTGCAGCAGTGCTTCTCAGTTTTGGAACTGTCTGGGAAGGTTTAATGTGATGGATCTAATTGGCCACCTGGTGAGCCCCACTCCACCCCGTGACCCTAAGACCCTAAGACGCAGCCAAAGTTGAGAAGTTCTGCTTTGAAACCAGACCTGAGAGCTGCATGTGGGATCTTAGTTCCCCGACCAGGGAGCAAACCCATGTCCCCTGCATTGGAAGCGCAGAGTCTTAACCGCTGGACCGCCAGGGAAGTCCCCAGACCTCAGAGCTTTTTAAAACACCAAGGCTGGGCTCCCGCTCCACGCAGTTAACTAGAAAGGGGGGTGTAGTGAGGGGGTGAGGGGTGGGCGTCACCTGGGTGATCCTTTCCCGCCGCAGAGCTGAGAACTGGGGGCCCCTCTGAGTTAAATCCCTGCCCCCACTTAGAAGCTCTGTCCTCGACAAGTGACTGGAACTGGCAGGTGAGCCCCAGGGGCCAAGTGGGGAGGGTTCAGGAAGAGGTCGAGGGTCCCCTGGGGCCTTGCATGGAGATCATTTCACCTGGTCAAGTTAAAGATATCTCAGGATCCTTGGAGCTTAAACTCAAATGTTATCTGATCAGACCTCTGATCTGATTTCTTTTGGGAACTTTGAGGAAAATTTCGAATGAAAAAACAAGGACAAGCCATAGTAAAATGGGAAAAATGCTTTGAAGTCGGAAGTTTTGATCCTCAGAATCCTCATTTGTTAAACGAGATGTAAAACACAATACAAATATATAGATTCCCAGATTAATGTATTTGGAGCATACTTATACTAAAAAAAATTATTTTTTAAATCAGAAATTTAAATTTTATTGAGTATCCTGTATTTTTATTCGCTAAATCTGTCAACCCTATATAGAAACCTTAGTAATTCTTCAAAAAAATGACTAAGTATGACTAAGTATCATATTTGCTGAAAAGATATATATTCTCTTAATTTCAATCATTTACCCCCAAACCTTCCTAAGAAAAATGACTCTGCTTTGTGGTTTAAAAGGGGTTTTAAGGAATATATGAGAACCTACTAAAATTTGCAAACCAACCACTCAAGGGAGCCAAATTGATAAATGACAGCCTATCTCCTGTGCTGATGAGTCAACGCACAGTGTCAAAATGAGTCCTACGTGAGAATTAATCACTTTTCTAAAAGATATGTTTTTTTTTAACTTCCTTGAAATAACATAACTAATAACACATTCAATGTCTTAAAAAAGGTAGCAAACAACATATGGTTTTCAACAAGAGTATTCTTTGCATTAAACCTTTCCCATTTGCCATGGATGGAGATGGGGACCAGCAGGGAGTAGGTGCAGACTCACAGGAAATACCGGAATAACAAGCCCCTAAGATTGATGATGTAATGCATTGAACCTAAAACTGTAAACCAGAATCGAATTTGACAGATGACTTAGTGAGTCTTTAAGGAAAATACCAGAAAAATAGGGTAGGCAATCTCCAAGATCTCTCCTCTCCACACATGAGATGTCACCCTCCCGTAGTTCTCTGACTAGATGGGGACCAATTAGGACTCACTCGTTTTGCTGCTGCTTCCTCTTCCCAGACCTGAAAGAGATGGGATTTTTCTCTTTTCCTTTCCTGTTTCAAGGACTCCCTTACACCCTGGTTTAAAGTAAAATTCTGTTTTACATTTTTCAAATGATCATCAGTGTTAAAAATTATGCCCTTGTAATAATCTACGAGCCAGCCCTATTTGCTCCTGGAAATACAAAGATGGAGCATTTGGGATTTAGACAGTCCTGTCTCTTTGGAAGCCTGTTTGGCAAGTTTGTGATCTTAACAATTCTCAAAAGCAAAGACTAGACTGCGCAAACCTGACATATTTTCTTTGCCTTCCTTCCATAAGGATCATAATCCTGCCTGAGACAAGTGGATGCCGCCAACAGGATAGGGGCAGGTCACATACGTGGCGGTACAGGGAGAAAAGTACATCACCTATTTAAAAAATAACACCCATTACGATTCTTCAGCATGACGGTCAAGCCAGGTTTATCAAGTACTTTTTTTTTTTTTAAGATTTTTTTGGATGTGGACCATTTTTAAAGTCTTTATTGAATTTGTTACAATATTGCTTCTGTTTTATGTTTTGGTTTTCTGGCCATGAGGCATGTGGGATCTTAGCTCCCCGACTGGGGATTGAACCTGCACCCCCTGCATTAAAAGGCAAAGATCTAACCATTGGACCACCAAGGAAGTCTCTTTATCAAGTACTTTCTAACGCCTGATGTTTAGCCAGTAGTTAGATCCAAGCAAACGGAAATAGCTCCTAACCTGTGTAATAGGGAAGAAACTTTGTGTTCTATTACAAGTTAATCACTAAAGGGATGTTGCCTATAAGCTTAAATCATACATAACGGCCCATCTCTGGGAATCCTGCCTCCCAGGTAATGAGCATTAAGCTCAAGTACCTTTGTCTAGCTCCCAGGAAGCATGCTGACCAGGCCCACCTGTGAATGACTGCAGGGAGGAAAAAAGTAACACCTCCCCTCTGGAGGCTGACCTAATATGTAGGAGGCACAAAAGAAATATTTATTGAATTTACCAAACCAGAAAGTGTTTAACTTTACTCCCTCCCCTTTTAGTATAAAAGAAGCCTGAATTCTAACTCAGGCAAGCTGTTCTTTGGGACACGAATCCACCATCTTCCCTGTCTTCTGGCTTTTTGAATAAAGTAGTTATTCCTTGCCCCGACAACTTGTCTGTCAATGTATTAGCCTGTCCTGCAGCAAGCAGTACGAGCTTGGACTCAGTAATACATGTACCTTCTTAAGTAGGATGTATAAACATCCCTACTATTTGGAGGTTATCTATTGGGGCCATTCCACCTGTCTGCAAACATTAGAACAAACAGATGTTTTCTGTTTCTCAGTGACTGTAGTAAGAACAGTAGAAGAGTCTAAATGGCAAAAGAATTGTTCTAAAAGAATTTTTCAAATGATTACCCATTGTTAACAATTTCAGCACTGTAATAATGAAAGAACTATTTGATCGAGGGCAGGCACGTGGTGATTATGGCATGTGCTGGATGGCTGGTTCATGTCGTGGCAACCATGGCAACCGGTGTGAGAGGTAATGGGTGAGTTTGGTGATCTTGCTAGGAACCTGGGGTTGTAACAGTTATGTTTTGGTAGTTATTAAGTGCTACAAAAGGTTGAATAGCGTTTTGCATTTATACAGTAAACATCTGCAGAAATAAACGAAGACCAATGAAATGAGAAAAGCAAAAGCCATTTTTCTGAGTTTGCTATAGTAAGGGAGCTAGCCACTATCACTTGCGTTTTGGTGGAGACAAAGGTGGGCAGAGGAGTGGGAATGCCTTATAAGGTGCAGAAAGGGAAGGCTTCAGGTGTGCTTGGCTGGTGGCAGGGGGCAGCTGAGGGTGGATAAACTAGAATCGGGCATCCTAAGTGATTGGTTAGGGGAGCAGATTTGGCTTTCTTTGGTTGGTTTTAAGTTGGAAGCAGGAACAAAACTTAGGGAGGGCTGTCAGTTGTTAAGCCCTGGCCCTTTGGGGCCAATTGTTACAGAAGTTATTACTTAGCTTCCTGGTTTGCTGCTAGAGACAGCAATCTTACTTCCTGCAAGTCTGATTTACAGGAGGCTGGCTTCCTGGGCTGGTTACTGTGGAAGAGCAGTTGGCGTCCCGGGCAGGTGGCTGCAGGTTGTGGGGCAGAGCTCTATTGCTATGGATGGCCTGGCCATCGTCTGTGTGTACATTCAGTCTCTCCTATCCCATTCCTTAATCAAGAACAGAAAGAAAAACTAAGCAGACACACCCAAAAGGTGTTGGCGAGAGATTAAAATTAAAAGTTTTAATCATAATGGGAATTCCCTAGGGGTCCAGTGGTTAGGACTCCATGCTTCCACTGCAGGGGGCACGGGTTCGATCCCTGGTTGGGGAACTAAGATCCCACAAGCCTTGCAACGCGGCCAAAAAAAAAAAAAAAAAAAATCATTATGCTCTTTTAGAATTAAGATATTTAAATTTCAAATGTAGTCTTCATCCAAATAGGTCAGGTTGCAGACATTCTGGGTAAATCATTTATTTTATGAAAACCAGTGTCCTACAGTTGTGCACTTTATTAGGTGGACCGCAAAGGTGCATGTGCTCTTATATACTATACACTGGAATGGAAACGCTGGAAGGCCCCTTAGCCCTGGCATTAAGAACAGGCCTGATATGTCGTAGGCACAAAAGAAATATTTATTGAATGAATTAATGCATGTTTGTTTCTCTTTTTTTAAAGATTTTTTCAGTGTACAGTTGAGTAGTAGTAATTACTTTCACATTGTTGTGTAATCATCTCCGGAACTCACCTTGCAGAATTGAAACTCTGTACCCATTAAACACCAGCTCCCCATTTGCCCCTCTCCCCACCCCATGGCAACCAATACCCCCACCCAAGCCCCGTCTCTATGAGTTTGACTTTCCAGGTGCCTCATATACGTGGAATCATACGGTATTTGTCTTTTTGTGACTGGCTTATTTTACTTGGTACAATGTCCTCAAGGTTCATTCATGTGTAGCATGTGTCAGAATTTCCTTCCTTCCCTTTTTTTTAACCTTCCCCCACCTGTCCCTCCCCACCCGTAAAAAAAATTAGGAAAGATATAATCTGAGAATAGTGAACTCACAATGGTGTCTTTCTCTTACTTCACTCATTTTTGGCATTTGGAAATGGGCCTCATTTCCCTCATCTGTAAAATGGGGTCATAATATATACACGTGCACATGACCACTGACCTAGCTGTCCCGCCTGGCACAAACGAGGGGATGGGGGGCTGTTAGCCCTCCCCTGCTCGTCCCCTTGAGCTGGTTTTTCCGCTTACTCCATCTCCCACTACTAAATACACTTCTCTCTTCTCCCGACCCTCCCAGGAGCAGAGAGAGGGAGGGGCCAGGGTGAGGGGTGGGTCATGACACGCACAGGTCATGACCAAGAGGGAAGAAAACTCACTCTGTCTAGGACAATGTAGGGATTCTGGGGGAAAATTCAGCCTTTTTAAAGCTGAATAATATTCCATTGTAGGTATACACCACATTTTGTTTACTCATTCATTTGCTGATGAACCCTTAGGTTGCCTCCACCTTTTGGCTATTGTGAATAATGCTGCTGTGAACAGGAGTGTACAAAAGTCTCTTTGAGACCCTGCTTTCAATTTTTGGGGGGTATATACCCAGAAGTGGGATTGCTGAATCATATGATAATTCTATTTTTATTCTGGGGGGAACCACCATACTAGTTTCTATAGCAGCTGCACCATTTTACATTCCCACCAGCAGTGCCCAAACATGTTTCTGACTCCTAAGTTTGATTTCCTGGTGTGCTGGTCTGGAGCACATTAGAAGCAATGAATTAGAAGGGACCAGCGGGTAAAACAACAGCATGAAGTGTCATCTGGCAATCTAATGTTGAGTGACAAGAATTACAAGAAGCAAAACTAGCACTGGATTATTACAATGTTCAATAATGGATACTTTTAATGATGCTCTGGAATATAATGAAAAAGTTAAATTATGTTTGATTTCCATTGTATAAGGAGGCAGGCATCCTTATACCATTGATAATTATGTAAGAAAAACATCCATTGATAATTATGTAAGTATTGAAGTGTTTAATCTTAGTATGATTTCCAAAACAAAGAGTTCCATTAAAAATTGTGAAATTTTTCAAAGGGCTTGGTCCTTAAGGAGGTCATTTTCATTTATCCAGGAAGTTCACTTTTATGGCCTTGACCCCTTCCTATAATGCCACATTAGTGAGACATCGCGGTTTCCATGTATAATAATCATACAGAGGCCTTTTCAAATTTAATCATGATGTAATAAGGACGTATACTAAACCAAAATAATATTTTCAGCTAATGGTGTTTGTATGGTCATGAAACGTTTATTGATTAAGGAAAGAGGGAATCCACTAAGCTAGGAAAACATTCTCCAAACCATTGGAGAATGACAGGTCTAACAAATCATTACTATTTGGGGGTGTATATTGAACTGTCTTACATACAGAGCACCAGGGAGCTGAAAGAAGTGAGGAGGTGACATATGGCCTGAGGAGGGTCATGACCTAGTTATGACACACAAGGGGCATTATTACAGCGTGTGGGTTGCACATGGGAGGAAGGGGGGGTCAGGGAGAGGTGTGCCCTTCATCCCGGGCAAGAACCACTGGGCCATCCCGCAGATAGCTGGCGGGCTGCAGACGCATGGTGGTGAGTCTGTCCAAGCCAGGCCAGGGCGCTGGGGATGGAGGGTGAGCTGGGAGGCAGGAGAAATGTTTGTCGGAAAGCTTGGTCGGGGTTCACCACCAGAGACCAAAGCCAAGGTTAGGGAACCCAAAGGGATCTGAACAGAAGGTACTGAGACTGAGAATAAATAAGTAACTGAGAGTTAAAATGGCAGAGGGTCATTGAAAGGTACGTGGGGACATCGCACACAATGAGGTTATGCTTTCCCATCTTTTTTTTTTTTTTAAATCTTTATTGGAGTATAGTTGATTTATGCTTTCCCATCTTGAATTGGGAAAATGCTGCTGTCACTTTGTTCGTTCCACGTCCTGGCTCCTTTGTGAAGTCGGGTATGTTGTCATTCCAGGTTCACAGTGAGGAAACTGGATGGTGAACCCAAGCCCCCTTCAGTCACATCCATTCAGGAGTTGAGCTGGGACTGGAATTCCCTGCCCTGGAGCTTTTCGCTACCAGGTGAGCCTTGTCCTGTCATTTTCCAGTCTAAAAATCTTCCCCTTCCTAGAAAAAGCTTTTGTTTATAATAAATGTCTTACGTCTTAATGGGCAGTGGGCTGTGGGGTCTGGAGGGTAGCTTGTGTAAAATATTCAGTCAAAATCACAGGTTAATACCCTGGTTTCCTCAGCAATGTTAGCTTAGGAAGTGGCCTGAACTTAAGGTGACTTGGTTTTTGAAAGTCTTTTTTAGAGACACTAGGTTTTTGGCACCTGGCACTGAGACTTTTATTCAGTAGTACACATTCTACACTAACCACGAAGCCTGTGCTGGACTAATGATTTTTATCTAAAATGAAGATATTTATTGGTTTTGCAGGCAATGAAGCAAGGGCTTTTGCATGTATGTTTGAACCTGTGGTGAATATTTCAGAAAATCACTAAAATGTAAGACTACTGAGATTGTTTATGTTATTTAAAGCTTTTTAAAAATTAACTAGATTGATAGAGAATGAATCTTGGCCACATTTTCTTTTTCAACTGGAAGTTCCCTTGTTCAGTAGTTGTATCTTTGAACCTGAATTACTGCTAGTTGGTTACAAATGAAATAGCTCAAGGCACTGCTGTATTCTAGAATATTCTGCAAACAAGTGCAGTTTAGGATTTACAGTAACAATGAATTCTAAGGTAGAGTGGGCTCCCTTTCTTCCTAACTCATGGTGGGGATCTCTTATAGAGAAAATTGCCTTGGAGATTTGTGAAAGATCCTCTTGGGGTCTAAAGCGAAGGTCAGAACAAAGCCGTGACTATAGGAACCATCAACTCATGTTTGTCTTTGGGAGAAAAGTTTGGGAGCCTGAATGTGAAACACTTCCGGGTGGTTCAGTGCATATTAAATTTAAGAGCCCTGCATTTGAAGAGGGAAGACCAGACTTCTGTCCAGGTCTGCTCTGCCTGATACAGCCTCTTCTGGACACTCCACTGTTTCCATGACATTGATGTCTGAAGTCAAAGCATGATGTACAAATGGGATACAAACAAAA
Organism: Balaenoptera borealis; assembly: GCF_965194805.1. Lineage (NCBI taxonomy): Eukaryota > Metazoa > Chordata > Mammalia > Artiodactyla > Balaenopteridae > Balaenoptera > Balaenoptera borealis. The sequence goes on along the minus strand of NC_138866.1, from coordinate 166,469,052 downwards.
CTGTAAAACTAACAAAAATTCAAACTGGCAATGTTGACGTGAGACAGGTGGTGTTCTTTGCTGAAACTAAATTGTACAGTGTTAGGTTTATAGCAGATAAATGTAGCTTCAAGTCCAATTCTATTTTTAAAATTTTTTATTTTTGGCTATGAGCAACATGTGGGATATTAATTCCGCAATGAGGGATCGAACCTGCGCCCCCTGCAGTGAAAGCTCCGAGTCTTCACCGCTGGACTGCCAGGGAAGTCCCCAATTCTATTTTGATTAAATAATGTAACTGTAGATGGGCTTTATTTGCTAAATCGGACTAATCAGACTTCATACGTAACCAAACTTTCCCCAGCCAGCAGTCCTTCAGCGCCACTTTTAAGGTTTCCTAGCAAATATCAGAACATCCACAGTCTTCTAGATTAGGAGCTTTTCTTTTTTTTGGTAAAGGGCCAGATATTAAATCTTTAGCCTTTGTAGGCTAAGAGGCAAAATTGAGGATATTATATAGGTACTCACATAATAAGAAAATGTCTTTTCACACTTAAGAAGTGTTTTGAGATTAACAGTCTTTTTTTTGAAAATATGTTACTTTTCCTCTTACAAAGTTTTCAGTGGAAAGCTAAACTAGATAATGAGTTCTTGATAGTGTGTAATTGCTGTTATTTTCTTCAGAGGCTATGAAAAGTATGTTCTCAAGGAAGGAATGAATGACATATTTGAAGTGAATAACTGGCAGATTTAGACAGAGCTTCTCAACCTTGGCACTGCTGCCTTCGTGGGCTGTACGGTTCTTGCCGTGGAGGCTCTCTTGCACACTGTAGGATGTTTAGCTGCATCTCTGGCTTCTACCCACTAGATGCAGTACAGTCCCTCCCCAGTGGGAATAATAAAAAGTATCTCCAGGAAATGCCCTGGGGTCCAGTGGTTAGGACTCGGCACTTTCACTGCTGAGGGCCCACGTTCAATCCCTGGTCCGGGAATTAAGATACCACAAGCCGTGCGGTGTGGCTGCCCCCCAAAAAAGTATCTCTAGACAGGGGCAAACCACTGTTTGGGACAAACTGGCAAAAGTGGTCAACTGAAGAAATATGGCTTATTAGTACACATGTGCCGCTTGCAAGCACGCACACACACATGCAGGCGGGCGCACGCACACACACACGGCACACACACACGCACACGGCACACGCACACGGCACACACACACGGCATACACACACGGCACACACACACGGCACACACGTTTTTCTTCCGGAGGATCTGGGTGCTTTCAGGTTAAAAAGAAAAAAAGAAGACATAAGGCATGGCAACCTGAGCTGTGGAATTCTGATTTCTGCCTTTGAAGTAGACAACTTGATGAATTATACTTTCACTCTGATGTTTTTCTTCCTAATGCAGTCAGAGCTAGGCTCTGAGAAGTACAACTCCATTTCACAAGGGCTCTTTTCCTGGTTAATTACATTCGAGAGAAAGCATTAAAGGTAATAAACACTATTTATTGCCAAAAGATCTCTATAAATACCAGAAGCTTCACAATGCAGAGAATGAGAAAAATATTTTCTCAAAAATTTCAACATATAATCAAAGGGAATTACCCATGACAACTCTAGCTTTCTACAGTCATCGCTAGCAACCTCCCCTGTCCCCAAATAATTCCCTGTCCTTCTGTTGCTGAGAATAAAGGAGAGAAAGAAGAACACCAGGAGACCGAGGGGGTGAAAAAGGAGCCTGTTTTGGTTCTTGTCTAACCTCCTACAGGTAACATATAGTCCTGGGGTGCCTCTTAGATGCCAGGCACCTGGTGAGCACATCGAGGAGTCTGGGAAGCATGGGTGCCCTTTAGAAGCTTACAGTTCAGCAGGCAGGATCAAGCAAATTAATGCACAAAAAACCCATAAAAAAGTAGGAAGAGAAAAGTGGTTTTAGATAAAATCTATTGAGTTTATGATCTCCAGCATCATGAGGGCTTGAGAAAAAAACAGTGCTTGTGCTGGACCTGAAGGATTATAATCGTGTGGAGCTGGGGCAGGGGAGGAGGAAGAGGGTTTTGGGGGATGTGGTCATGAGTAAAGTGAGAGGCGGGAATGGCAGGCAAGGAGTGAGTTCTGAGAAGTTCTCATGGGCTGGAGGGAGGGTGGGCTTGAAGGTCAGGGGGAGTGGAGTTTTTATTCTAAAACCAGTGAGAGGCTGTTGACAGATTTTAAGCAGGGTGGTGACAAGACTGCCCACTTCAGCAGCATCCACCTCGCTGCTCCTGGGGACCCCAGGCCTATTTGAATGTTGAACTATAGCTGCAGGGTGTTTTGAGTTTCTTGGAGGCTAAAAATGTGAGGTAGAGACAATAAGTTAACACAACTCATCAACTATCCTTGTTTTACTTTAAAAATGCTGCTGGGAGGCTTCCCTGGCGGCGCAGTGGTTAAGAATCCGCCTGCCAATGCAGGGGACACGGGTTCCAGCCCAGGTCCGGGAAGATCCCACATGCCGTGGAGCAATTAAGCCCGTGCGCCACAACTACTGAGCCTGTGCTCTAGGGCCCGTGTGCCACAACTACTGAAGCCTACGAGCCACAACTACTGAAGCCCACGCGCCTAGAGCCCGTGCTCTGCCACAAGAGAAGCCACCACAATGAGAAGCCCGCACACCGCAACCAAGAGTAGCCCCTGCTCGCCGCAAATAGAGAAAGCCTGCACGTAGCAATGCAGACTCAACGCAGCCAAAAATAAATTAATTAATTAAAAAAAAATGCTGCTGGGTTTTTCGTGTTGGAACAGGGTCTGAACTGAGGCCAGTTAACTGAGATAAAGGTATGTGGAAGTACCCGGCTACTGGGAGACAGTCAGTGAATCCCCTGCCAACACCCCAACGCCAGCCACATGGGACTAAAGAGCCTTCTGGCCTGTGCTGGGAGGAGTACAAAGTGGCAGAAATGATCTTCGGACTCCCTTTCCAAGTAGTTAGTAGGGGAGTCATGAAGGGAGGTCCAGAAAGAAAAAAAGGTTTTGAACAGGAAAGAATCAGTTTCCTGGATCAGGTGGCTCTTGAGCATATACACCAGGGTCTATTCATGGAGTTTCCTACTCACAGGAACCCTCGGCTCTAGTTCTGAGGATGCTGAAGGAGTGCTATATTAAAATAATGTATCAGCTATTTAATTCTTTTAATTTCTCTGGGGACTAATCTGCCTTTTAGAGAAATAAGTTCCTTTTGTCGGGAATTCCCTGGTAGTCCAGTGGTTAGGACTCAGCACTTTCACTGCCTGGGACCAGGTTCAACCCTTGGTCAGGGAACTAAGATCCCACAAGCTGCAGGGCGCAGCTGAAAAAAAAAAAGTTCCCTTTGCCACCAAAATCCTACCTTGGCTCCAGAGCCTGCCTACTGCATCTTCCCACTCCAACCAGGACTCTACTATGGGGAGCCAAGCGTGTAAGACTACCCCACAGTTCTAGGTCAGAGTCCCTTATTATCTGGGGACCAATCAGTGAAAATTGTCAACATGAATACATGAAACTCCAATCAAAGAGTAATATCAAATCCTGGCCAGATCAGGATTAGGTTTAGCTGCATATAACTTAGGAGTTCAAATTAACAGTGGCTTATGGTATATCTCTTTTCTTTTTTTAAAAAATAAATTTATTTATTTATTTTTGGCTGCGTTGGGTCTTCGTTGCTGCGTGCAGGCTTTCTCTAGTTGCGGCGAGCGGGGGCTACTCTTCATTGTGGTGCGTGGGCCTCTCACTGTGGTGGCTTCTCTTGTTGCAGAGCACGGGCTCTAGGCGTGCAGGCTTCAGTAGTTGTGGTGCATGGGCTTAGTTGCTCCACGGAATGTGGGATCTCCCCGGACCAGGGCTCCTTCCCAACAGTGGCTTATATAACAGTTTATTTCTCTCATGCAAAAGAGCACAGGGACATGATCTTAGGTCAAGGCTTCCCTCTTTAAGGCCACCTGGTACTTAAAAGTGCATTCTCTAGAATTCCAGCCCCATTCCAAAAAGAAAAAAAGGAGGGAGCCTTTTCAGAGCACTTTCCTGGAAGATTCCACTCACATCTTTGGCTGGACTTGGTCGCGTGGCCAGCTGTGGGCTCTGAGGTGGGCAGACTGTGTTCCTCACAAGGTGAAGGGCCCTGTACTAAGGGAGACGGGAGAACGGACACTGGGTAGGGATGCAGCCTCTCCCAACCTGACCTACGCCTGACTTTGTGAGGTGCTGGAATCTGCCTTGTCCAGAGGACATCCTAATTCTCAGACATCACACATACACTTACCATTTTTATTCTTGGTGAGTAGGAGGGATAAAGAAGATAGTTTGGCAAGAGAGAGACTGGACTCCTTAAGGCTGGTTAGCCTGGGGACAGATGAATTTTCAGTGGTGAGGAAGACAGATAAATCAGTTCCCACGTGGGCCTTTGCCCATACCCAGAGACTATGGCTGTCCCTGCTTCATTATTTATCCCATAAACACAGGTTTTGCTCACGGATAGGAACTATGTGGCACAGTGCTGTCTTCTCCCTCTCCTTTCCTCACTGCAGCGTTCTTCTCTGCTGAGTGGGAGCATGACCTCAGAATCTGGCAGATGTTTCTGGTCCAAAAGGCTTGGCATTAGTGTTTCAGTCTACTAGCCATCTTTAATTGCTTATGGGAGTTTTCACTCTGAGAGGGTCTCTGGATATAATTCTTTACTTCATAGGAATAAATCTCTCATAGTGGAATTTTAGGTGTATCCACAGGCAATAAAAGTATTCAGATTTTACCACTAAGTGACTGCAATCACTTAACATGTTCTAAACCTGTTCTTTTGACTGTTTACCTTACTGGACTATGAGTTTCTCTAGGGTGAGAGCTATATTTTATCCATTTTTTGCATCCCCAAGGTCCCTGGCTTGGTACTTTCAAGAAATATTCTATTGATAAATGAATCACTTATGTTGGTCAAAGTCAAGTTGCTATCAGAGTCAATACTTCCCCGTAGCTGGTTACCACTGAGTATTCTGGGGGCCTAATTTGGGGGCGGGGTCATTGGAGAATAAGGTGGTGACAGGAAGAGCACTGGTGGCACAGCAAAAGGTCTTGGTTACTCCACATCTGCCTTACAAATGTCAGAGTGACTGGCACAGGAAACTGGCGACCAGGTGATAAAGGAAGAGCAGATATAGTGTGAGCAGGTATTTGGTCCAAGCTTTTAGCCATTTTCCTTCTTCTGACCAAAGGTCCATTTCCTGAGTTAACTTGGCTCAGTGTTTTGTCTTCTAGGAGGTGACTCAGGGAGTTGTGCAAGTGATTGGTTCATATTTCAAGGATATGAGTATGGCTGAAGAGACTGTAATTACGCTCTCCCTGATTCAATCAAGCTAGCCTATTCTCACTGATTTGTTTTTATAAGTAGATATTTATAAATTGTTTAAGCTAATAGTCATATTGCTAATGTTTTAAATACTGTGATTCATTTCAAAACCTTCTTAAAAAAAAAAAGCTGCCATAGCTAAAAAGTTTGAAGAGCACTGACTTCGCTATTCACCCAAGTTCCAAATGCACCTCTCTACAACAACCAAAACCTTATATAGCGATTATGGAGGAGAGGAAGAAAAATAATTCCCCAATGCTTCTTTCTGCTCAAAGAGCAGGGTGTGATTGAGTCGATCCAGCTGGATGTTTTCTAAGAAGGCTGAGTGTTCGAGCACGGGGTCTCAGGCCGCAGTGCTCACCTTCCCTCTCCCCTTCCAGCCCCAAACCTGGGCTAGATCCATACTGAGGAAGTGTCCCTACATTCAGAATCCCAAGTAATACATCATGGTAGATACTGTGGCTAAAGGCACAAGTTTTTTCTGAATAATGCTTCTCTTCAACCTTGTTGCCTTTGGTCGGGAGGGCTGGACCACAGAAATAACAAGGCTCCCCTCTCTTCAAGTCTAGAACTAGTCCTAAGCAGTCACTCCCAAACTCCTTCAAAAAGAAAGAAGACAAGCCAGACTCAGTACAGTGAGTCTCTTTTCTACTCAAAACGTCTGCAGATTCCTTCCCTCATTATTCCAATCTGCCTCCCGGCTCTCTTCCGGTTCAGTGATTCCTGGAGGGGGGGCAGGAAGGTGGGGTGGATGCAGCTAAGAGGGGACCTCATGGACTAGATCCCCACTTAGGCCATTTCTCAGTAGTCTGACATTCCACAGGTTTAATTATCAGAATTCAAGTGTCTTTATTTGTAAAATGGGGAATAATAGGGTGGGCTTGCTTGTGAAAAAAAATTAGTATCTGGCAGGTGTTCAAGAAATGACACCTTTCATTACCATCTTGGCATCCCACTGCTTCTGCAGCCTTTCCTAAAGTGTCACTGTGTGTCAAGCAGGAGGCATCTCTGCCTGGAGGATTTTGACGTGTGTGTGCGTGTGTTTTGGCAGGGGTGGGGTGGGGTTGACACCCTGGTAAATTACTGGCAAGGCTTTCGTACTTATCTTTCTTCTCCAGGCCTGCTGACCAGAAGTCATATTCCTGAATAAGCCCAACAGGTGCAATCCTAAGGGGAATAAGGTGGGAACATCAAAGGGGGGGGGGAGTGCAGAAAAGTCCCTGCAGACCAGTAGCTATCCATCCTTTGGCAACAGTCTGTGGCTATCCTGCCCCCTCCTCCAGATGCTTTTCTCGGTTAACACTGCCATCTAGTTCTGCCAATGACCTGTCAGCACGAGAAGCTTGCAGACAGTCATGCTGTCTCCTAAGTGCCATTCTGTGTCTCCTTGTAAGCCCTTCAAACCGTATCATTAATATTATAATTGTTATGATTAAATAAAAATTTAATGTGCCTGCATGGATATGCTGCACACGTATGATAATGACTGGATGTTTCCTTTCATACGACACTCAAATCACAAAACAGCAATCAGAACAGAGAATACGGTAACCCCCTCCCAATTTTCAGCCATCTTACCCATGCACTGTAGCCCTGAAAATCTGAATATTCACTGACTTACAATTATGTTACAAGCTTTCCTGGGAAGCAAGAAGGTCAGAGCTGCCTTAATAAAGAGAATCATTTCATCTTCTTGCTACCTACCCACCTCTTTGGGGCCGCAGTTCTTTAGAACTTTCTTTCCTCATCTCCTCGGTATCAGCATTTTGCTATCAATTATATTCCAAGTGTTACCAACCTGCGCCCTTGGACTCTTTAATCAATAGAAATTGACAAGAGGCCAGATGAGAATTTCAGACGTGGCTTTATGGGGGCTTGTGCTGCAGCATAAGGAACTGAAAGCAAGCACCAGGTGTCCTTGCCCACTCCTTCACAAAGAGCTCCCTGGGTCCTTTGATGGGGTGACATTGGGGGTGGATCTGCAGGCCAGACAGGGGGCATGGCTTAGGCAGTTTGTTCATCCTTCTTGGCAGTGCCATATACAGAGATCATGTGCAGTTTCCCACTTTCTGTGCTGGCACCTCAAAATGGCAGACTTGCTCGTTACCGCCACCAGGAAGGTTGTGTAGTTGTCAACATCGCCCCTACTGCACAGGCATGAGGTTGTTTTTAATCACTTGTGGTTGATTCACGGCCTTCAGCATCCTGTTGCTTAAGAAAGCTTTACCCCTTGGTCCGTTTATGGTTGCCAGCTTCCTGTTGTTCAAGGAGGCACTGTCCAGGTGCAAGCGTCCTGGTAGATGACCCTAGGTCCCAGCCGATCTCATTCTCCCTTGAGGGATTCTATACCCATTATTCTTTTTTAAATTTACTTATTTTATTTATTTATTTTTGGCTGCGTTGGGTCTTCGTTGCTGCGCGCAGGCTTTCTCTAGTTGCAGTGAGTGGGGGCTACTCTCTGTTGTGGTGTGCGGGCTTCTCATTGCAGTGGCTTGTCTTGTTGTGGAGCACAGGCTCTAGGCACATAGGCTTCGGTAGTTGTGGCACGCGGGCTCAGTAGCTGTGGCTTGCGGGCTCTAGCGTGCAGGCTCAGTAGTCGTGGTGCACGGGCTTAGTTGCTCCGCGGCATGTGGGATCTTCCCAGACCAGGCCTCGAACCTGTGTCCCCTGCATTGGCAGGCGGACTCTTAACCACTGCGCCACCAGGGAATCCCTGCACCCATTATTCTTAAGGGTCAAGGGGCCAAATGTCTCTTCTTCTGGAGCTACTTCCTGCTGAACAGGGGCCACAGACCCTAGCCTACCCTAGAGGTGTAGAAGTCCCTTGATGACTGTTCCAAGGACCTACAGGGACACGGGTCACCTTCTAATGGAACGGGTTGAAATCCTTGGGCCACCATGAGCCTCACTTGGAACTGTTGAAGCCTGGAAGACACAAATCTAACTAAAAGATTAAACAGGCAGGGTCTGAATAATAACAAAAGAACTACTGCCACTAGAGGGCCCAGGAGATGCAGGAACCAAGTAATGCCAGGGATGTAACCTTTAACTGAGTCCCATATAGTTTGGGCAGTGGGGTAGCTGAACCCATGTAACCATTTAGCTTGTTCATAAATTTCCTGAATATTTAGTTCAACTTCCCCCAAGTTGTTGATGTATGTTTTGTTAATTACTGCATAGACACCCTCTTGTTCAGCCAGAAGATATCCAGGGTTAACCTATTGTCAAACACAACATCGTCTAAGGAATCTAGGGACTCCTGGAGGCCCCTTAAAGGCATCACCATTTTTTTTTTTGGGCTGCGCCGAGTGAGGTTTTCGGGACCTTAGTTCCGTGACCAGGGATTGAACCCGTGCCCTCGGCAATGAAATCACTGAGTCCTAACCACTAGGGAATTCCCATCACCAGTTTTTGAGGCCAGGTTCTCTATGGCCTGTGTGAGGTTTCTTAAGGTTGTTTTGTGATAGGGAAAAACGCCCCAGGGGCGGCCACTCCTATGGCCGCCCCAATTCCTGCCAGGATTAGTCTGAGTGCCCAGCTATGTCTGTTTTGAGAGGTGGCATTATTATATATGGTGGCACCTTGTCCTTTAGGGCCCAGTCGTCCCAAAGTGCATTCTCCCCGGAAGTGAACATTGTCTAAGCATGGATAGGCCATTGCTCGGAGAGGCCAGGAGAAGGAGGAATTTGGGTTCCCTTCGAAGGATAGTTTATTTTCCGGTGGACCACAGAGGAACAGATGTCCAGTGGGGGTGCAAGCCTGGCGGGGTGAAGTGGAATTAAACCATCGACGTAAAAGGGAACCCCAGCTAGGTGCATTATTGCATCTGGGGGACAGGGGCCCTCCATCTAGTGGTCCTCCATCTAGTTCTGAGTTTTCCTCTATTCCCTCCTCATCACTGAAGGCAGATGGGGTCTGATAGGTGAGCCTCCAGGAAGGGGCTGCTGTTCCCTTCCAGTGCGTACAAGAGCTGTTGGGTTGGGTCCCTGGGGAGAGCAGAGATGGGTCCACACACCAATGAGTCTGGTTAGGAGTGCATGAGGAGCTTGAAGTGGAAAATGACATAGGATAAATAGAGAGTGAGCTTCCCGTATCAGTAAGGCAGGTATCTGTCTGGCAGGGGCAACAGGGTTTTCCTTGCCCTGTGCAGAGAAGGGGCCGCTTGATCCAGAGACGGGTTTGGTTCCAAGGGTCTGTAAGCTCTACACACCCGATATCATCATGATCTTCGAGTTCCACTATTAGAAGCGGTGTGCTCCTAATGGGTTCAGAAGTCAGGATGAGATTAATGTCCTCATCTACAGGCACAAACCGGAGCCGAGAAAACCCCTCTTGTGCGAGGGGATGACAGATCCAACACTTAGAGAGATTATTTCCTGAGGCCAAAATGCTGGAATGGTTGACGACTGAGTTTTCTCTCCAGGTTCCCCTTCCCTTATTATTTTCTCCCCAGCCCCTCTTTAGGAGAAGGGCCAAGAGAAGTACCCACATTTTCCACTCTGTCATTGGTTCTGGTCTTCTAGACCCAGGAGGGACAAAAGAGTTGCTTTTTCAGTGGGGGTGGTTGAGGAAACCGGCAAGATGTGAGCAAAAATATAACAAAGTAAGCAAACAGAAGTCCAGCCTACCACATCACCCTTTACTCATCTGTTACTGGTGCTTGGTTTTTGAATAAGTATCTCAGGTCTTCTACTGGCTCACAGGCGTATTCTTCTGTTGTGGCCTGTGGGGTTTTTGGAGGCAAGAGTTTTAATCTAGATAAATGTACCCAACTAGGTATTCCTTGAAGTTTAATGGCAGTGGGGGTGGCTAAAATTACTCTACAGGGGCCCTTTCATTTTGGTAATAGTTCATCTCCAGGGGATCCCTCCTTCCAAGTTTTAAGAAGAACTTGGTCCCCGAAGTTAATTTGTGGAGGGGCTGCCCCTTCTGTTGTATCCCTAGTGGGACCTGGCAGTGCCTTCTTGGCTTAGTCCAAGATTGCCTTTTGGACCTGTCCCAGGTTAATAACACATTGTAGCCTCTGGCTCACTTCCTCATACCAGTGGTAAGGAAGGGCCTCTCATAGGTCACTTCAAATGGTCTAAGCTTCAGGAGACTCCTGGGGGCTATGTGAACCCTGAGGAGTGCAATAGGAAGCAGGGCTCATGAATCTCTTGGCAAAGTTTTGTTAAGGTTTTCTTTAAAGTATGGTTCATTTTGTCTACTTTTCCTGAAGATTGGAGGTGCCAAGAGGCGTGGAGATTATAGCTAATTCCCAAGGCGGTCGATAGGCCTTGGGTGATCTTTGCTATGAGGGAGGGCCCATTATCACTCTGGAGGGATTTTAGAAGCCCAAACTGAGGAATTGTCTCTTTAAGAGGGACTTACAGACTTCAGTGGCCTTTTCAGATTGAGTGGGGAAGGCTTCCACCCATCCTATAAAAGTACTGACAGACACAGGAAGATATTTATATCCTGACTGTGGGGGCATTTGGGTGAAGTTTAATTGTCAATCTTCCCCCAGGTATGTCCCACGGGGTTGAAGTGGCTTGAGTAATGAAGGAGGGATTGGATGGGCTTGCGGATTATTATGGGCACACAAATCACAGGCAAGGGTCACTCGTTTTATTGTTCCTTTAAGTCCCTTTCCTGATAAGGTCCTTTGTATCAAGTCCCATAGTGTATTCCTCCCACAGGGGGTGGCACCATGTAAAACCTTAATGAGCCTCCTTTCTTGGGCCCCAGGGATAAGAAACTTGTCATCCTTTATATACCAGCCTGTGCTTTCTTTCTTATGGTCCCATTTTTCAGCATTCTCTTGTTCCTGTGGGGAATACTGGGGCAGGCCAGGGAGTTCAGGGGGGCCAATCACTAGGGTCATGCTTTGGTCAGGCTCTTGCGACTGAACTGCCTGTTTTGTGGCCTGATCAGCTTTGTTATTTCCTTGGCTTATAAAGGACCCGTCCTTCTGATGGCCCTTACAGTGAATTACTGCCACCTGGGTCAGGAGCTGCACTGCTTCTAAAAGAGCCAAGATTAAATCTTTAGGTTTTATGGAAGAATTTCTAGCAGTTAACATTCCTCTCTCTCTCCAAATGGCAGCATGAGCGTGTAGCACATGGAATCCATATTTAGAATCAGTAAAAATATTTTTCTGGGCTGAAGTCTGGGGTGGTGGGGCCTTGGCTTCTATGATTTCATTTAAGCTAACTATAGCATCCTGCCATTCGGGTTCCCATCTCTATAAAACTACTCCCATCAGTGAACCGTTCAGCCTCAGGGTTGTCAAGGGGTTCATCTAGAAGACTGGATCTGCTGGAATAAGTTTGTTCTATTGTCTGTGTACACTGATGCAATAAATCTCCATTTTCAACAGCTGTGAGAAGAGTTGCTGGGTTTAAGGCTTGGCACACCTTTAAAGTAATTTCGGGGGTACTCATTAGGAGAGCCTGATATTTTGCTAACCTTCCCCTGGTTAAGCAATGGTGTCCTTTGGCTTCTCACACAGATTGCACCTGATGAAGAGTTGATGCATCTAGTATTGTCCCACGGTGAGCTCAGAAGGCTCATTGACCAGTAGGGCCGTGGCTGCTACCGCCTGTAGGCAGCTGGGGCATCTCGGGGCTACTGAGTCCAGTTGTTTTGAAAAGTAAACCACTGGCCTTTGATCTGCTCCCAGCTTTTGGGTCAGGACTCCTAGTGCTATCCCTGACCTCTCATCGATAGGGTGAAGGGTTTGTCTAAATTTGGAAGCCCTAGTGCTGGTTCCCTACTCAACTCAATCTTTAGAGTCTCAAAGTCCCACTGGTGGTCCCTACTCCATTAGAGGGGTTCCCTTTCTTCTCCCTTTAGAGCTTCCTATAGGGGTTTGACCATAAGGCCATAATCTGGAATTCAGATACGGCAGAACCCAGCCATTCTGAGAAAGCCTCGGAGTTGTCTCTTTGTGGTTGGTGATGGTAATGCATTAATGGCTGTTTTCTGATTTATGGCCAGGGCTCATGCTGGGGGTCAAAACAAGCCCTAAATATTGAACCTCTTGCTGTGAAATCTGAGTCTTTGTTGGGGAGACTTTATATCCCCTTTCTGCCAGGAAATTTAGGACCTTAACGGTATTCTGATCTGAATCTTTCTTTACCTATTTATTAATAGGTCATCAACATACTGTAACAGAGTTCCATTTTTCAGGCTCAGTTCCCTCAGTTCTTTTGCTAACGCATTTCCAAAAAGACAGCAGCTGTCCCGAAGGCCCTGTGGAAGCACTGTCCAAGTGTAGTGAATAGCTTCCCGGGTGTCAAGTTCCTTCCATTCAAAGGCAAAAAGGTACTGGGAGTCTGGATGTAGGGGGATACAGAAAAATACATCCTTGAGGTCTAACAGAGAGAAGTATTGAGCATCCCCTGGCATTTAAGTACGGTGTACAGGTTTGGCACCATTGGGTGAATGGGATGGATGACTGCCTCATGCACCGCTTGTAAGTCTTGCACAAACCGGTATCCCCATATCCCCGGGAGGCTTTTGGACAGGGAGAATTAGAGAAGGGGACTAGCAGGGCCGAATGAGCCCAGGTTCTAGGAATTTGGTGAGCAGCGGTTGGCCCCCATCCCCACCCCTTCCCCTGCCTCAAGACCTCAGGCTTTAAAGGACAGTGCCTCTGCCAAGGGTATTTTTCCCCAGGCTTTTCCTCTATTTCTATTGGGGGAACATGCTTTGCCTTTCCTGGTATCAATATGTCCCAAACCACAGGATCTACCTGTTCCCTAATTTCTTGGGGACTATTTTTATGACCAACAGGCGGGTCATCTGGGGCTACTAACAGGTGCATTCTCTATTCCGATTTTCTGCCTTCTGGGACCGCACCCTGTTCTAAGAGTACTAGCTCCCAGTTTATTCAGCCAATCTCTTCTGAGGAGGCGGAGGCCATTCCGGCACATACAAAAAGGAAAGAGTGATGATACCAGAATCGACCTCACAGGTAAGGGGGTGGGATGTAAATCGTCCTACCTTTGGCCGCCCATCAATCCCCGTTACAGTACAGTCATGGTTGCAGAGGGGACCAGCAGGCCAACTCAGGACAAGGACACCCACCACTTAACCCAACAAATGGCAATAATACAGTTCAGAGCACGGAACTTTTTAAAATGCGGACTAATAAATGTAATAAACATTACTGAGAGACAGAGGGGGAGCACAAGTTAAAAAAAGGTTAAAGTCGTCCATAATTAGACAAAATCATGTTTACACTGCCTTTGGCAAGATTACACACATTGCTGATGCTGGGTATTAGTTTCCTTACTTCCCAGTTAGTACCTGCGTCCGTCACTAACACTTCGTGTCTCTGTATCTCAGTTTCCTCATATGGAAAATGGGTTGCGCCAGGTTTCTCCTGTTCAAAGCATTCTGTCCCCGCGTCTCCCCTCAGCACGCCTCCCCTGGCCACCTGGAAAGCGTGGGAGGGTTGTTTCTGCCGCCTTACTTTGTCCCCCCGACAGGCGAGGGTGCAGCGATGCACTGGGGGTGGCGGGGCGGGGAACACCCTCCAGAGTCCCCAAATGCACGGCCCACGACGAGGTAGGGTGAACAGGAGAGCAGGCACTACTGAACGGATCTGACGGTAACCTGCGGGGAGCGCGGCGCCGCCCTGGCCCAAGGTGCGTTCCGGGCAGACGATAGGCGGCTCAGGACAGGAGTGCGCTCCCACTCTGCCCAGCTGCCTCTCAGCGCATAAAGGAGAAAAAAAGCCCCTCGCTCCACCCCACCGCCCCCGCTCAGCCCGGAGCCGCCCCGCGGCCCCCGCCCCGCGGCCCCCACCCCGCGGCCCAGGCGCCGCACGCACCTCTCTTCCCCGCACCGGTCCCTCGCGACGCAGCCGCGCTGCCCGCGCCCGCTGGAGGGCCCCCTCCTCGGTCGCGCATCCGCTTCCAGGGCAGAGGGCGGTGCGGTGCCGGGGGGCGGAGCGCGCGGAGGGCGGGGCCGGGGGGGCCGGGCCCAGCGTCCCCACGGCCGCCCACGCCCAGTCCTGGCGCTGCTCCTCCCCGCTGCCAGCGTTCCCACCGCCCACGGCCGCCCGCGTTCCCGCCGCCCGCGTCCGCCCCGCGTCCCCGAGTCCCCGCGTCCCCGCATCCCGAGCGGCCGCGCCCCCTGAACCGGAACCGCTTGCGGCCGCCGGCGCGGAGCCGGACCGACCGGGTAGCGGAGGCGGCTGCGCGGCGCCCGCCATGGCGGCGGCGGGGTGAGCCGGGCCGGGCGGCCGCAGTCGCGCGGGCGCGGGCGCTCCTCCGCCGCGGACAGGCCGCCGGGCCGGGCGAGGGGAGCCGGGCCGCCCATGGCGAGGCCGCGCCGCCGCCGCCGCTGCTGACCCGGGGCCGCGCTGGGGCCGGGGCGCCCGCCATGGGGAACACCGCCTCGTGTTGCGTGTCGTCCAGCCCCAAGCTCCGCAGGAATGCCCACTCGCGGCTGGAGTCCTGCCGGCCCGACGCCGACCTGAGCCGCGAGGACACGGGCTGCAACCTGCAGCACATCAGCGACCGGGAGAACATCGACGGTGAGGCGGGCGGGCGGGGGTCCCTCCGATCCCTCCGACGCCCCGCTCCGCCTGAGCGCGCGCCCCGCACCCCGCCCGGCGGCCGTTGCTCTCGGCCCTTCACCGCGAGCGGGCCGGGGTCTTCGCCCCCGAGAGCGGGCCTGGGCGGGGTCCAGGCCGGGCTCCGGCCGTCTGTCCGGCGGAGCCGCCCGTCTAGTTGCGCGCAGAAGGGTGAGGCCGTCCGTCCTCCGAAAGGCGAAGGGTATGGGGACCCTTGGGCAGGCCGAGGACTGGGTGCCTGGGTCAGCTGCCCGGAAACTCGCCAGTTGACCCCACTTGCTGGCCCTCAGCCCATTTCCATAAAAAACTAACCTCCCCAAAACACCACCAACAAAAAGCCTTTTTTTTCGGGGGGGGGGTGCTGAGAGATTGCAGTCAGAGAGCTTCACCTGAATGCTTTAAAATTTTTTCTTTACAGTATTATCACAGTGATTTGCAGAGAGCTTTGGAATAAGTCCCCTCGTTTTTGCTTAGGGCTGAATTACAGTCCCGTGAATTTCTGATTGATTTGGTTTGGACTAGTGTTTGTAAAGGAAGTTAAAGGACTGATCGCTGCGCCTAGTAATGGTTGTTTATTTTATTGGTCTTACAGTATCTTTATTAGTACCATCTTATCAATAAGCTACGTGACTTAATATCTACAGATGGGTAGTTTATGCATCATACAGTTTATAAATTTTCACCTTAAAAATTTGAAATTGGAAATATATTTTTATGACAACTTGACTTTTTTTAACCATTGAATCTTTTCACAGTTGATGTGGTTGAACTAATCTGAAAAAATTTCTTGTGTGAAGAATTGGCACAAGTCTATCGTAATTTATTCTTGTCGCTTTTAGGATGGCGCATTCCATTTAGTGTGCAAAGCCAAATTTAAACTCTACCAAAGGGAAGAATTTTCTCATTGTTTGGCCTCACTTAATTTCTTCTAAATAGTAAATTCTTCTTTTTAGGACAACAACTTTATTAAATGAGTACCATATGTAAAAGACTAAAACAATGCCTGGTTTATAGTAGGCACTTAGTAAATTAGGGTTCAGTATGACATTTCTAGTGGTGTTATTTTAGACTTCCATTATGTTGACCTACTCTTTAGTTGCCTTTGAACTATAACCGTACTTTTTAAAAAATTTATGCATTTAAAAGCATCTAGCAGGATATTAAGGTCGGTCTGTCGTGATCATTCCTATGGTCTCAAGCACCTGAAAGAAGTGGCCAGCGTGTAATAAACACTAAGTATTGTGTTTTAAAGGAATGAATGAATGATTTTGTTATAGAAAATCATCACTTAGTCCTATATAATGTTGGAACATTGAAGATAATTTCTCCCTTACGTTGTGCCTTAATATCAGGTAGAGGCATTGTGTTTTAAATAATGGATTAAAATAATACAAACAAAAAGAATACTCTCATTTCTTAGACCCAGGCTGCACATTATTATTGCCTATAGTAAGGAAACAGGAAAATAAAAGTAATTGTAATCAGCTATTCGGCAGTAAGGCTTAGAAGGATTTTGCCAGAAAAAAATAGAGTAGTGTTGTGTTCTTTCATTTGGAAGAAATCTAAGTTTTGGTCTTCATTCGCTTTTGAGAAAACATTTGGAAGAGCAGCAGCTCTTGTTTTGGAGGTTTGGGGTGGTTTGAGAGACTATAGAGCAGGTTAAGAGGATTTCTAATTTGGGCTGTAGATGATTTCTAATCTGGGTTGTAGTGGCTTCTCACCCCAGAACCCAGTTGGTATGAGGCTAGTTTAAACCCAGAAATACTAATTCACTATTTAAACAATGTTCTGTCTGCCACATTCAGTCAATAATACTTGTAGTATTTACCTATTCAGCCATTCTCAACGGTTTCAATTAGAGCAGAAATCTAGGACTGGGCTTTGGCATTAGTACGTGTAAAGCGCTCCAGGTGATTCTAAGATGCAGCCGGGTTGAAAATCGCTGGCTGGGTGAGCCTTGGAAGTGTCACTGTTGTTCAGGGGCATTTTCCGTGGAAATTCATTCTGTCCGAGGCTGGGAGAAGAGAATAGATTTGCTTAAGTTGTAGTGTATAGATGTACATATATATCTGTATTTTAACTTCTGATTGTTAGATGATTAGTAAACATGTAAAAACTGCATCTCAGGAGTTCTTGATTTTAGTAGGTAACAAAAGCTGAAGTGCCTAAGTACCATATTTCTTATACCCTGAAAGATCTTCCAGACAGCTAGTCTTGGAAGGTTCAGAGAAGTTCATGGAGCTGGGTTAGGTTAGTTTCTTCAGAGCACAAAGATATGAGGTTCATGTTTTCCCTGCCCAAACACAGCAGGTAATGTTTGTAGAATTTCAGTGACTTCGTTAGGCTTCCGTGACGCCCACAGGCAACTTGCCTGCCTTTGTATTTAGTGTACCTTAGTGTTAGGTTATTCCTGTTTTAGAAATTTATATTAGACTCATCAGTTACCCAGGTATTACTCCTGGTAAAATTATTGTGGGATTGAGAAAAAACAAAAACGCTTAGCAACAGTGATGGTAATAAGCACAGCCCTTACATATTGCTTACTCTGTGCTGGATGCCGCTTTAACGCTCGACATCAGCTCATTCGTTCAGTCGTCACAGTAACCCTGGGGGTAATATTATCCTTACTTTAAGACCAAGAAATGAGACAGAGAGGAGAAATGACTTGCCCAAAGTCATGGAGCCAGTAAATGACTAGTGGAAACTTTCCATTGTTGCTTGACTAGTCATCAGATATTAACTAAATATTAACTAGTGTGGGGTTGCCTTCTGGGGTAGGCTGTGTGTCACTGCGTTGTATCCATGGTTTCTCTGGGAAGGACTTCCTCCATCTGTGACATGCTGGACTTACCTGATTAGATTATTTTTGTGGGAGGAGAAGAGGAGGAATGGACTAAAGAGAATTTAAAATTCGGTGAGACCAAATGAATCAGGATAATTGTAACATCTGTACCAGAGTGTCAGTTTGGGTTGACAAACTCAAACCTCAAAATGACTGGGAGCCACTTCATCCAGGGATCAGCTGTCATCCTTGACAATCCAATAGCTCCCTCATCTCATATCCAGTCTGCTAGGAAGGCATGACTCTCTACCTTCAAAATATATCCAGAATCTGACCGCTTCTTAAAACCTCTCCTGCGTAGCAATCTAAGCAGCCTGACTGGTCTCCCTGCTTCTCCCCTTACCCACCACGGTCTGTTCTCAACACTGCAGCTGTGCTGAGATCCTTTTCAGAACTTTAACACATCACTCCTCTGCTCAAAAAGCTGCAGCGACTCCTTATGTCACATGGAGTAAAAGCCTCACCGTGAACTTGACAGTGGAGTCCTTCCAGTAGTCTCCAAGGCCCTTTGTGATCTGCCTGCCCTCCTCAATCACTAGCTGTTTCCAGCCACACTGGCCTCCTTCAGTGCTGTTCCCTGAACACACCAGACATGCTGTCACTCCAGGACCTCTGCTCTGTCCCTCTGCCTGGAATACTCTTCTCCATGTGTCCTCTTGGCCAGCCCCCTCACCACCTTCAGTCTTAGTTCAAGCCTCACTTTTTCAGTGAGGCCTTCCCAATCACCCCACTTTAACGTTCCTCTGGTTACCCCATCAGCAATCCTAATATAAATTTTGTGCAGTATGATTTCTTAATTGCATGTCACCTGTAGTACATTGTATACACATATATGTATATATTGTAATAATATTTCTACTCTAGCATATAAGTTCTACTAGAACATTTTTGTTTTGTTCATTGATGTAACTTTAGTGCTTACAGTAGTGTCTGATACCTTGAAGACCCGCTTTAACCCGCTTTAAATATTTGTTGAATGAATGAGTGAAGCCAGCCACTGAAGGACATCAGAGTCAGAGCATCAGTGTGTGTATTTATTGAGTGAGAGGAAGCAGAAGGAAGTAGGGAATGAATAAGGCTTGTAATAATGAAAGCAGAGTGGATGTGAAACTTTTTGGTTGGTTTGCGTTTTAACCTGAGAGGTAAGCAGATAAGGTGATATCCTGAAAATGAAACTGAAGAAAGATTTCAAAGCATAACAAAAGAAAAAAACACACCCAAACTGAAAGGAAACCAATGGCTAGTGGAAATCTCTTTAACAGCGTGATATGTTTAGTCTTATTTCAGATGTCTCTTCAGATGAATGGCTTTAGCTGTGGTCTCACGTCCTTAAGGATCAAAGTGAGACTCAAATGCTTATAAATCAAAAAACACTAGATAAACAAATGTGATTATGAACATAGCCATTCATGTGACTTTCTTGGATTAAACTTGAAATGTGTTCTGGGATATACGGCACTGGTATCTGAACCTCCCGGGCCAGGGAAGCTGGAAGCTTGAGGTGCTTCCCCAGGCTCGGCAGGGTAGCTGGGGAAGCCCACTGCTGTAAGGGTGGGGCGGCAAGAGAGCTGGTAACAGACCTAAATGCCTGTTTGGAGCAGGAGCTTGGACTCCTGCCGTTGGTGTCTGCGCTGTCTGCAGCCTATGGAAATTGATGTCTTCTGCGTTCTTTTTCTCGAGTCTCGGCCCCACTTTAACCTTTCCAGCCTGACGGGCAAAACCATGCCTGTAGACTTTGCTTCCAGCCTAAAATTTATTAGCAGTGCTGCCTGCAAGGTTTGTGAAGATGTTCTGACCAAGTGTGGGCTGATTGCATACAGTGGTGGCTCCGTGGAGCAACGACTGTGGCCCCCTGACCTCCACTCCACTCACTTATTTTCCTCCCTAATTTAGAATCAGGGAGTCATTTGCTCCCATCCCCTCACTTTACGGATGAGGAAGCTGAATCTTGGAGAGGTGCAGTCTCTTGCGCAGGTCATGCAGATCTTGGAAGAGGGTAGTGAATCTCTTCACATCTTTCTCCTCATTTTACAGGAGAGGTAATCGAGCCTGAAAAGTTAAGAAATTTGCTCAAGTTTCCACAGCTAGTTAGTGGCAGAGTTGGGGTCCAATCTATCCTTACTTGCTAGAGCGTCACACCTCAACTACCCTGTGATAGCTACTTAGGGAGGGAGTGATCTGTGCCTGGCCCATGCCTCTCTTGTTTTCAGAGGTTCAGTTGTTGCCTGTGTGCTTTTGGCTAGCAATACTTTGCGAATAGGATTTTTACTTTTCTGCTCCTTTTAGGGAGGAGTGAAGATTAAATAATTTTTTGGAATTGTAGATTTTCTCACCCTTTTCTACAAAGCTGATTGTTTCTATCATCTTAAGGAGATGAATTTTTTTCACATTTCTGGCTAGATGAAACTAACAACACAAAGATTAAATCCATTCCTATCCAGGAAAGGGCAGAACCAAAAGGAAATATATAATGAGAGGCAAACCACGTGAGCAGCTTTGAAATCCTGTTTTAATCACGCAGGGTCAGAGATTTAGTTCCAAGCATATAGTGTTGGACTTACCTTTAAGGAAGCAGTGTTTGGTATTTTTCACAAGAGAGCAATTCACAGTATCATGCTTGTCATACTTCAAAGTACAGATCCTTTAATGATTCAACATCTAGCGCCCAGGGTAAGTCTGTGGCACCAACAGTTGATGTTAGAGCCTCTCGTGCTTTCAGTATCATTTTCAGCTGGAGCTGGAAGGAGGGAGAGAGCTCACTCTCCCTGCAGCCTTTCGCGTCATCATGAAATGTTGAGTTTGTTGCTGGGAGTCTCGGGTAGGAGATCATTTCCTCTCTGTGCTCCGAGGCTCACTGTTGTCCTAGCCTACCTTTCCTGAAGAATGAGAGAAGGCTCTTCCCAGGGGGTTTACAGAATGTGCCTCTGGGTCTGTGAAGTTGATGGAGGGCAAAGAGCGGGAGCCCAGTAATCAGGAGGTCTGCGCTCCGGACGTGGCTCTGCCTTTGCTGCGGGGCCTCTGTGCTACTGAGCCACTTTCCTCTCTGCTTAAAGAAGGGTGCTTAAAAGTACTGCCTTGAGGGCTTCCCTGGTGACGCAGTCGTTAAGAATCTGCCTGCCAATGTAGGGGACCCGGGTTCGAACCCTGGTCTGGGAAGATCCCACATGCCGTGGAGCAACTAGGCCCATGAGCCACAACTACTAGGCCTGCACTCTAGAGCCCATGAGCCACAACTACTGAGCCTCTGCGCCTAGAGCCCGTGCCCTGAAGCAAGAGAAGCCACCGCAGTGAGAAGCCCACGCACTGCAACAAAGAGCAGCCCCCCTCATCGCAACTAGAGAAAGCCCGCGCACAGCAACGAAGACCCAACGCAGCCCAAAATAAATAAATAAATTTATTAAAAAAAAAAAACTGCCTTGACATATGACCCAAGGGACCTAAAATGAGACTAAAATGCTTAATAAACCAGAAAGTACTAGATGCATGTATGTCATTATGAACATGGCGCTCATGTTGATTTTCTTGGATTAAATATGCAGTGTGCTGCAAGAGCTACAGCAACCTGTGTTTGAACTTTCCATAGACAGAGAAGCCAGAAGCCGAGGGGCTCATCCGACCAACATATCAAGCATTCAAGGTAGTACTGGAAGGATAAGTGGAATTTTAGAGCTGGGTGGGATGAGGTTATGCAGAGTTCTGTGACCTTTGAGTGGAAGCTTGCTGGCAGTAGAATTTGGAATAGAAATCATCCTCTTTCTAGCATTTATTGCCCTTCTGGGTTGCGTCTTTCCCAAGTCATACCATGATGCCACGCAGTGAAAGTGGGATGAGTATTTGAGACAGCTTCCCCGACTCCTGGGGAATGCCCGGTCCCCCCAGCCAGCCAGCCGGTTGGCTGGCTGCCCGCGGAGCCGGGTTCCTGGGAACGTCAGCCTGTGCCCTGGCAGAGAGGGTAAGGCCAGGGATTTAAAAAAAAAAATTCTTCAAAGAATAAGGTTTTTGAGGCATGCATACAGGTGCTTTATTGTATTAAAATACTGCTTTAAATAAAGAGGAATTGATGGGCTGAAAAATAAGCTCAGGAAGCCCTGCGCGAGTTTTTTTGGGGCAGTTTGTGCCCATCTTTTTCAAGGAAGAATCTGACTGGCTGGGTCCACAGCTGCAGAGAGGCCAGAGGAGACCTCGCCCTCTGTTCCCTTTCTCAGCTGCTTGTGCTGCTGGTAGCTGTTTCGTATGGCTCCCTTCCTTGCTTCTTCTAGGGGCTTCTTTTGCTCTCTGCCAGCTTGGAAAAAAGGGTGTGCTGAAGCTAAAATCGAGCGTGGTTGGTCTGACAGCTGACAAATTGGCAGGCTCCTCAGTCGGCAAGGTTTTGCCTAGAAAGTCTCTTCGTGACTCTGAGAAGAGAGATCATCTCAGGGACGGTCAGTTCCAAATTGCTACATTCTGGGCTTCTCTGTTGCCTTGCTGGGGAGGTTACACTTAAATACTGGAGTGGAAAACCTTGAAATCCTTTATTCTTCGCCTTTGTCAGAATATTGACATTCTATACAACAGTTTTGACTTGATAAACTTTGTTTTTTTATTTGTTTTTCATATGGCTCAAAAATTGGACTGAAAAGGAGTTCTAAAATATTTGGGCAATGGTAACATCTCTGGGATAAGTGTCTAGACTCCTGTGGTTATCCTACTTTGGTTAAAAAAAAAATTTCAACCTGATTTCATTATTTGGTAGACACATTACCTAACATGTAATTTTAATTCCTGGGTCATTCTTTTGTGGTCTTTGTCCCCTATTCGGGCTGTATAGTGGGGGCTCATTGAGTGTGATAGATGTGAGTGCCATGCTCAGCAGAGACGTACCAGCCTCCGCAGACATGTCAGCTGGCTCCTGGTACCGAGAGAAATACAGCTGGAGTACAGTAAAGATAATTGTTAGCAACTGCAGTTACATCCTTGCCAGATTGCTCCGTGAGCTTTACAGAAATCTTAGTTGGATGGTGAAATGCAAGTCACTTCTATTTTGGACACCTCCGATTATAGACCTTGTGTCTCTGAGGAGGATGAATAGGAAATACTCTGCATGGGAGTTCACATGTAATATAGCTGTGTGTTGCAACACTGTGTAGTGTTTGAAATATTTTGTAAGCAAGTTTTCTTGTGGATGGATGATTCTGTTCCTGGTGGGGAAAGAGAAGCTATTAAAGATATTGTGATTATATTTGATAAACTCTTGTCTCACTCTGCAAATTTAGCATTAATCAGGGGAATTAGTGCATGGATGGATAGGTTAAGAGGTCTGTCCTTCACCTCAAGAAAAGGTTTCACTCCACATTTAGAATTCTGTCCAGGAATGAACCTTGACTTAGGATACTAGTTGATGACAGCTATTGAATTAAGTGTAATCGCAATTGTCCTTTGAACTATCTCTGGTTTTTAGATGTGGATCTACATTTTGTATAGTTGCTTACGAGTCCAGGTTTTAGGGCTCCCTGTGTGTCCTGCCGAAATCTAGGATGAGAGTCGAAGTTGTGATGCTGTGTTTAAATTCAGCTTCAAAAATTTCGAACTCACACATTCATCAAGCAGTGCTTCATTTATAGGGAGCATTACTTTTGTCAGTTTATGCGGATAATCTTTTTTTTTCCCCCTCAAGCTGTGTGTAAGTGATGGGCTGTTATTTTAATGTGTAGTTCTTGTTATTCCTTTGCTTGAAAGGCATTGGTAAACAGGGTTTCTACAGAATTGGAGATTGCCTTCTGTCTTCGAGAGCTAAAGCCAATGAAGAGGGACGTATTATTGTTCATTCACTTTAATGTTAGCATACATTTGACTCTTTTCTATAGGTAAATCTAATGTCTGATTTTCTGTGTCTTGCATTTTGTCGGAAGTCTGGAGG
This sequence comes from Balaenoptera borealis, assembly GCF_965194805.1. Taxonomy (NCBI): domain Eukaryota; kingdom Metazoa; phylum Chordata; class Mammalia; order Artiodactyla; family Balaenopteridae; genus Balaenoptera; species Balaenoptera borealis. Next base: position 166,445,415 of record NC_138866.1, on the reverse strand, counting down.
AAGCATAGCAAAGCTGCCTTTCAGAAGGGTGACTTGAAGTATCAACCGCACAGCCCTGAACTGGAGGAGGAGAGCACGCGTCCTTGCTGTGCACGCCGTTCTCTTCCGTGGAGGCTGGTGGTTCTGTCTGAGCCCTGCACCCGGGTGCAGGCCCCGTGCGCTGTGTAGCGTCTCCTCCGCAGCGGGAGGGACGCTGCTTAGTCGCTGGCTTTGCAGCTGTCGGTGGCCCCTGGGTTTGGGGAGTGCAGGACGTGAACAGAGCGTGTGCGGAGGGGCTGCGGCGGCCTCGAGGAGGTGGGGGTGGGAGGGGGGGACGACCCTGTGCAAGACCCCTGGGCGGGCACAGCCCCACGAGTGGTCAGTGCCTTTGCTTCTGGGCCACGTTGGGTGCCTCACGCCCTTGAGAATGACTGGGGCTGGACGGTGCGTGGGGCTGTGGTTTTCAGTGTCAGTGGGGATGGCCTGCTGGGGAGAGGCCCTGTGGGCTTCCGGTGTGGGACCAGGAGACACTGGATGACTGGACCTCATCGTTGCCTCTCATTTAACCAAGAATGTTCTGGGGGGAGCCTTTGTTGAAGCCTAAGTTGGGTGTTTCGAAAATGGAAGTTATTCTTGTGTCTGGGGTAAAAAGGCACTGTGACAGGAGCAGAGGGGAGGATGGAGGGAGCCGAGGACGGAGTGTGAGGACAAGAGAAGGGTGGGTGGAGCCGGGTGAGCATGGGCCGCAGCCTGCGAGGGGGCAGCGCCATCTCCCCTTTGTCTCGGTTCTGCACGTTTGTCACTGTCACACGTCCGAGGCCACGGGCAGGCATGCTGGGCTCCAGGGGCACTGTGTGAACAACCCCGCTGTTTCCCCACAGGGCTGCTTTCTGTGCTCATTTGGACTCCTTAGAACGGGCACGTGCTCTGAGGTAGGGCTACTCGTGGTGCTGTGGACAGAAACATGTGCCCTTGACTCTGAGCTGATGGGGCCATGGTGTTCTGGGTGCACCTGGAAGGTGTGTGATTCCTTTGCTCAAATTAAAAAGTCATGCGTTTGTCTTCCGTATGCCTTCTCCTTTCTTTTTTCCCTTTTTAGTGCAATACTGAGAGGCGTGGTACATTTTTCTTTTAGCCAGCAGTTTTATTTTTTACTTCAACTTTAAAATCAGCTAGTTTTTTTGTGTGGGTTTTTCATATTTTATTAGTACTCACAGTGGGCTTTCCTTTAAGAGTCTGTTTTGAGGAGGAATATAAAGATGGTCTGTTTGAGTTGGTAAAGCTCTGATCTGTTTCCTGACGTCGCTTTGGCTTGGTTTGAGTGCTCAGTGCAGTTTTGTATTTTTGTGGACCTTTTCAAATCTCATCACTGCAGCTGGGTGACCTGGCTTCCTGAGGCAGGTGGTGGGTGAACAGAAAAGGTGTTTGATTCAGGGTCTGGTATTCAAGGTCATGCTTAATAGAAAACTTGGGGGGAAACCCCTCTGGGTGTCGTATCTGTGTTGCACTGTTATACTCTTAAGGAAAAAAGTTTGGGGATGAACAGGTCATTTGATTTCAAGACTTGATTTGATTTGAGGTTTAGAAATTCAAGTCTTGATTTGTAGCTTGCCTAGGTGAAGAAAGCTCCAAAAAATGTGGTGATGCTGTATTCCTGACAATTAAACCTTGCCTCTATGAATATTTGAACCCAAAATGTCAATCCCTTAGTTGTAAAATTACCTATAAAGATAGAAATGGAAGTGGCGCCTGAAGCTGAAGAGGTTCCTCCAGAGCCTGAGAGTTGAAGGTGCACAGTCAACGCCTGCGGTGCCCGTGTAGCACAGATCGCTGATTAGGAAGCGTCCCCGTTGTCCAGGTGCAGCCGTTGATTAGCGAGGTGGTCAGCAGCCTTGCTGCGGAGCTCAGAGGGAAGCCGGCTGCCTGGGCCTCGACGGCAGAATTAAAAAGGCTCCCGGCAGAAAGATGGGAGGACGGAGCGCTGGGGCGGGCCCTGCTTCCGGGGCTGCCTGCCCACGTGCGCGCGGAGCCCTGTGGCAGCGCTGCTTGCGGTTACAAGGACGAGCCCCTCCTGGTCCGCGTAGCACATCTGGACGTGACACGGAGATGAGCCATGCGGAGGCAGCCAGACCTTGGTCCTTTTCTCTCTGTTCCTTCTGTATTCTGAGGCCCTCTGAAGTGACCTTCAGTATTGTTTTTAGAGTGAATCTGAAGTTTAACCAGGCCCAGTATATGCCCGTGTGCATGAAATAAGAGGTCTTTCAGGGAAGGAAGGTCTGGCTTTACCCAAGCGAAGTGTGTCATAGTTCTTTCAGCTGCTTTTGTGGGCAGGCTGTCTAGAGAATCTGTTTGCACAAGAAGAAATACGACAAAATGTCTTCTGTACCACTTAAGGTAGGGGTGCTTAGCAGTTCGTGGGGACCAGGAATGTAACTTGAGACAGAAGATTATGATTATAGAATATTTTAAGTACTTTTGTTTTAAGCATATAAAACAAAACCGTGGGACACGATGAACAGAAGTGCTTCTTATTAGGTGCCCTTACGAGACCTCTTTTGGTGAACAGGTAACCAGTATATAAAGGGGTATCCAATATGAATTTGAATCCTATTTTCTTAGTAAACAGCAGTGCTCCTCTTGAAGGTCTTCAGCCCAACAGTTTTTAGGGCCATTGCTCGTTATGCGCTTTGGCCAGGTAGGCGTGATCACTGATACCTGTGTTGGCCATGTTGTTTGGTTTGCTCCTGAGGGTGTACGTAATTTACCTGATTTTCAGGTATTATTATAAGACACTTGGGGTATGATGTCTTGGCCTTCATTTCACTTGTTTTGTTCCAGGAAGTCTACCTAGAATACAGCGTTCCCAGTACCGTTTTTATTTGAAATGCCGGTTATTGCTGAGCGTGGGATCAGTTTGTAGGATGACTGTGGCTGCAAAACTAATCAGAAAGTTTTTTTTTTTTTTTTTTTCCTTTTTTTCCCCAGAGTTCAGAAGTGGTGACAGTTGTTTAGTTTGGAATTCTCATTGTAGATAAAAGAGGCCACATAAGCAGAATGCTAATGCTGTGAGGAACTAGACAAGCTGAGAAGTTAGGGGGGCTTCCTTTCCTTTTAAACTAACATGTCTAGCAAGTGGTAAATTCCTTGTGAGAAGTATTTCTAGAATGTGTTGTCTTCAGCCACGGAGAAGCAGGAGTTGGAGAGAAAATGGAATTCAGCAGCAAGTGTTGGCCGAGAGACGTCTGTTTTCCATCACTTGCAGGGGGAACTCGTGGTGCCTGTGATGACTGGGCTCAGAGCCCTGGCTATCGCGGGCAGTGCTGTGCTGGCATTTTGCATACGAGCGGGAATTTGATGCCCCCTGTTGGAGGTTAAGGTTCACTTCTTCTACCGGTCAACAAATATTGGTCAATCCAAGTACTAATCAGTTCCAGGCTCCCCACTGGATGCTGGGAATGCAAAGATCAATGTAGCTTGGACTTTGCCCTTAAGGACCTAATGATCCTTTAAGGGATACAGATATGCAGATAAGTGATTACAATACCATATACAGAGGTAGAAGGGAGGCTGAAATGATGATCTCTGTCCTAGGTGGTGAGGGGATGTGGTCAGGGAAGGCTTTGCCAAGACAGCCTGGTGCTGAGGGCAAGAGGAGTGGGAGTGGGGAAGGGGCGGGAAGGGGTGCAGGGAAACTGCTTCAGAAAGATCCTGCGTGCATTGGGGCATAACTTCGTCTTGAAGTCAGTAGGTAATGTTGAACCTATCGGTGGCTTAGTCCCCAAACATCTTATTTAATGAATTATGCTCCTTAAGGGGACATTTGTTCTAAAAGATTTCATAATGGATGGATGTGCATTGGAGAGCAGTTTCTTGAGTATTTTGCATATACTCTGGATTCTGGGAAATGATTACTCAAAGTTGTAACGTGGAAGACAGAATAATGTCTTGAGAACTGTAAAAGCAGTGTGCTGTTTTTGTTGGGTATGAGACATTAGCCTTCGTAGAATCACGGAGTGTTCATACCATCAGGTACCACCGAGGTCCTCACGCTTCAGGTCAGGCAGCCAAGCTGCTGGGAGGGCTGCTCCCCAGCGTTGCACGGCTCGTTCTGGGTGGTGTGCAGGCGGGAGCAAGTCTCCTGATGGGGGTCAGGGCCTTTCACACTGGTTCTTGCCGCAAAGTTAAATATTCCCCAAAGGAGATTAATCTTTTTTTTTTTTTTTTTTGGCTGCGCTGGCTCTTCGTTGTGGCTTGTGGGCTAATGAGGCTGTGTAACAAACTACCCCCAAATTTAGTAGCTTAGAACAACAGTATTCATCATCTCTCAGTGTCTGTGAGTCGGGACGCCGGCACACCTTAGCTCAGGGTCTCTGGTAGAATTGCAGTCGAGCTGTCAGCTGGGGCCGTGGTCCTCTTAGGGGCTCAACCAGGAGAAGAGAATCTCCTTCCAAGGCCTCAGGTGCTCGCTGGCTGCTGGCTTCAGACATCAGTTCCTTGCCTTGCCAGCCTCTCCAGGGGCAGCTCCCACCATGGCAGCTGGCTTCCCCTAGAGCAAGTGATCTGGGAGGGCAAGAGAGACCCCTAGGGTAGGTGCCGCAGCCTTTCTGTACCTGAGTTAGAAATGGCATTCCATCATTGCTCAAGTCCGGCCCACACCCAAGGGAACAGTGTTACATAAGAGTGTGAATACCTAGAGGTGTTTGGGGGGGGGGGCTATATTGGAGGCTGCTTACCGCAGGCGTTAAACAAGATTCTTTTGCTTGTATGTAATGGTAGTCCACTAAAACTGCTTGAGCAAAATGGGTGGGGAGTGCAGGAGGGAAGAGTTACTGCAAGTACGTGGAGATATTTCATGGAAAGCAAGGGCCAGGAGCATACCTGAGTCTCATAGGGAACTGGAGTTGGGAGTTGGACAGCCTGTAGGAACAGAGGCAGCTGTCTCTTCAGTATTTTACTTTTAAATTCTCTTGTCAGGCTTAGTTGGTCTTATCTTTCTCCATGTCTCAAATTTATTTTTCTGTCAATTTTTATTCTCTCTGTAAAATTCCTTCCTTTCTCCCTCCCTCCCTCCCTCTCTCCCTCTCTCCCTCTCTCCCTCTCTCCCTCCCTCCCTCCCTCCCTCTCTCCCTCCCTCTCTCCCTCAATTCTAAGACCACAAAAGACTGACTAGAATCTCAGTGTTCCAGTTTCCCAGGAGGAAGGATTGCATGCACTCCACCCAGCTAATGGGGTGGCTTCCCCTGTGAGAGATGTCCAGTCAGCTGTGGTGGATGAAGGTCAAGGTGGGGGGGTCTGGACATGACTACAGAAGCTTTACCTCTGTTGTTATGGAAGTGGATAAAAGGGTGAGGTTGCAGGGGGTGGTGAATGGTTTGGGGAAGCACATTTCAGAGAAGGGCATTTGGAAATAATTTTATCAGATATGTATTTTTAAAATCCATGTTTCAGTTTTCCCTGGTAGGAAAAGGAATTCCCTAGTAGACCTAAAATGAATGGATTTGGGTAAAACTCAAGTTAGGGGTAAGTTTCAAAAATAGTTTGGAAAAGAGGGACCTTAGCAGAAAAGCATGGTTATCTCTATTAAGAAATTAAAATAAAAAGTCTTTGAGACATCTGTTAATTTGAAAGCTGGGAAACTTACTAAAATTACTGTTTCTCTTTCTTGCTCTTTCTTAGCTTGCCCCTTATAAATTCCAGGTTTATCCACTTAAAAAAAAATGCTCTTACACTGTGAACATCTGTCAGCTTTCCTATCTTAGATTTTTTTTTTTTAGCAGTTTATGTAACTTGAATTGAAATAAGCATTTTTGTTCTGTTCTAAAACTGCCCACTTAAGTGTCTTCATAACACTGTTTTTGGCTTTAATTGATTTCAATAAATTATAAAGGTGCACAGAAGGTTTTTATTGACATTTTTGCATACTTTGACTTAGCCGTAAGAAATTTTGTGTTATAAAGATAGGAACTGAAAGCCTTTCCCAGAGGTATCTTTCTTTTTGCTTTGTAGACAAGTTGGTTGGTTGGTTTTGAGTTTTGTTTTGGAGTTTGATTTGAACAGTCCAATAGCGGCAGCAATTAAAGCAGATTAATATGTGGTAAATACTTAAGCTTGTACATTTTAGGATGTTGCTCTGTTGGTTAAAAATTGAAACTGGCAGAATGGTCTCTGGGAATGCTAAGCCCTTACAGGTCCCTGGGTGGGGAGAGCCGGCAAGTGGCGTTGGCACAGGTGGGTGTGGAGACCCAGAGGGTGTTCTGAGTGTTTCAGAGTCTGCTGATTTTTGCGAGGTTTGCCGGTTGGTGCTCCTTTGGAAAAGTCAGCTCCCACTATTTACCCTAATACATTCCTCACACAGTACTCCATTATTGTAGATGTAGATTTGGTAATGACGCTGCTATTTCCTGTTAGAATCTGGTAGGGAAAAAGACTGTCAACTGCAGTTGCAGAATCTCTGGGACAATGCAGCAAGTTTCTCCAGCTTCTTCTTGTTAGTTGCTTCTTATGATCCATTCTCTTCAATCTGTTATTTCTTATAATCCAGTCTCTCGCCCCTTTACACACGTGGAGTTGATCTTGTCCCTCTGCTTACAGCCCCACTTGGCCCCAGTTGGGTTCGCTCAGACACAGTCTCCTTCCCGCGCCCCTGCCTGTGCACAGACCTCCTTCCTCATCTAGCGACTCCTCGGGGCTTCTCAAACTGCCAAGCCTGCCTCTGTGTCAGGGCTGTGCATCCTTTATTCCTCCTGCCTTGCGTGCTCTTCCCGGGCTGGCCCCTGGGCAGGAGTGCAAGCAGAGAGAGGAGCCTTCTGCCACCGCCCAGCCCCAGCCCCATCGCTCTCTGTCACTTTACCTTGTTTGCCTATTTGTTATGTGTCCTCCCGCCGTCCTCCGCCTGCCAGAATGTAAACTCCAGGAGGGTAGGGACTCTGTCTATCTTGATCCCCATTACCTAGAACAGCACTTGGCACATAGAAGGTGCTCAGTAAGTATTAGAAGAGTAGAGATAGTGCATTCATTTCACATCTAATAAACGTTTTGTGGTTCTTGACCTTGGTATTTTTAAAGAGCACAGGCCAGTTATTTTTAAATTACCCCTTAGTTTGGGTTTGTCTGATGTTTTCTCTTGATTTGCTTCAGGTTCTGCATTTTCAGCAGGAATACCGCAGACGTGGTGCATCACATCCAGGGGCACACGTGTCCTGTTCATCCCAGGGCTGCTGATGTTGACTTTATACTCGGTTAAGGAGTGGTACCATCTGGGTTTCTTCAGCATAATGTAGCTTTCATTAATAGTAGTAATTTGTGGGGAGATTGAGACTATGTAAATGCCCCGTTTCTGATCAGTTTTTTCTCGTGAGCTTCAGTGTCCATTGGTGACTTAGGTCCTCCCGTGTTTTGGGTAGGCATCTGATGTGTGGGCGAGCTCTTCCTTCTCATTTATATATTTGCCAGTTTGGAGTCATGGATTCTTATTTTATTCAGTGAGTTGCAATATGTTCTTCTTATTTTTTGTTGTTGCTCAGATTGTCCCAGATTTGGTTGGTGGGAGCCTCTTCAAACTACAAAGTGGTTTCTTTATCAGCTTTGTCCTTTTGATATGTCCTCCTCATTCCTTGAACACTTCCTTAATTTCTCGCAGGATATTTGCCTTTTAGAAATAATTTTTCTCTTGGTTTGGAAAACGTTTTCCCCCTTAAGAAATATGGATGCAATATTTTCCTTTACAGAACATCACAGTAACGTCAGTAGCCAACCTTGGTGCCTGAAGATGTGGCCTTAAGCAAGTCTCTCTTTTTGTAAACTCGCATGATTTTGCTTGCTGGTTCTTTGAAATCAGAGAGCGGCAGGTTATCTGCCGGTAGCTCAGGGACAAGATAGTTGAGTGAGATGTTGACAGTATTTATTGAGTACTGCCAACGTGTAAAGCCTTCTACCTGGAGCTGGAAAAACTGAAGACAAGCGCCCGCTCTGCTCCCTGGGGTGGAGGGTTTAGTGGAGGAAGATGAGACTGTCTGTGCATAAGAACAAGTGAGGTCGGAAAGGCGGACTTTGGTAACGAACAGTCCTCTTCACCGGCTCACACACAGAGGACAAGGCAAGGCCAAGGCCTGACCCATTTGACCTATAAAGATATTACAAATCACTTTCAGATTTAGATGGTAGATTACCTATACAGACAAAGGAGCCGGTGTCCCAAAATCCTTGTGAACCACACACCAGAAAGGGTGACACTGAAATAAAAGGGACCAGTGACTGTGTGAGTTGCAGGCACCGCGCTGCCGTGAAGCCAAGTCTGTGTGGGTTTATGTTCTGGATGTCTACTCGGAGCAGGGCGGAGTGTGTGGAAGGCCCCATACTTCACCAGAATCCGGGAGGCAATCATAGAGGGCGGGAGGCCGATGGGAGTTGGCCTCTGCCGTGGTCTGAGAGTTTGTGTCTCCCCAGAATTCACATGTTGGAATCCTCATGGCCATTGTGTTGGTATTCAAGTAGGGCCTTTGGGAGTGCTTGAGTCGTGAGGGTGGAGCCTTGTAAAAGAGACTTCAGAGCGCTCCCTTGCCCCTTCCACTAGGAGAGGATACGGTCAGAAGCCTGCACGCCAGAAGAGGGCCCTCACCCCACCGTGCTGGCACCCTGATCTTGGACTTGCAGCCTCCAAAACTGAGAAATCAATTTCTGGTGTCTATAAGCCATCCAGGCTGTGGTATTCTGTTACAGCAGCCGGAACAGACTAAGGCAGCCTCCTGGGGCTCCTCAGGCCCCCTCCTCTCGTGTTCCGGGAGGGGCATGAGGTGCTCCTCCAGGACAGATCTGCTTCCGGGGCTGTGTAGGGGGGGTGGGGTTGCTGGGGCACCGTGGCGGGGCCGTTCTTCTGCACTTTTCCACGTGTAATATGGCTGACACCTCCACGCGGAGATGTCATACGGCCTCTGACGGTCGCTGACCTGGTTGTCCACTGCCCCCTTGTCCTGATCCACCTGGCCACACATCTGTTCTGTGATTAGCTCTTGTGTGCATCAGGCTGTTCTTGGGACCTTTTTTTCTGTCCAGTGTACTCTTTATATCCGACCTAAACCCCTAGACGGCATTTGTTTGAGAATCCTAGGTCAGGCTGTCCTGCGTGCCGCGTTTAGGAGCATCTGGTTTTGGGTAGTAGGCTCAGCTGGTCAGAGTGGCCCAGGAAGGTGAATATGTTGGAGCTATGGGAGCTAGATGTGAACAGGAGAAGACTGGAGCCAGTGGGAAGTCTGAGGTGGGATGGGGGTCTTGGAAAGAAAGTTACGGACGCGCCCTGCTGCCGCACCCCCAGCCCCAGACAGACTCTGAGTCCCTCAGAGCACCCACCCTGCCCACCCGAGAGAATGAATGGAGCAGCCTTGGAATTCAGGATCCTTGGAGACGGCAGGATGCTGTGTTGGTGAGTGGAAACCGGAGAAGGAGGAGGAAGAATTGGCTTTGAGGAAGGAGAGGGTAAACTTTGGGGGCATAGACAGGTTTTACACAGTCTCTCTCAGTGTTAAGTGATAATTAGTTTTTACAAAATTCATTTTAATATATTCCTGTTAAGAATGTAATTTTCTAGGTCTAGTAATGTGAAAGGATCTGAATGTTCTCATCCTCAGATTGGTGTCAAAGAGATGATGAAAGGATCCAGACTTATAGTCATTTTACTTGATGAAAATGTGTGTTTGCAGCAGCTCTTGGTGATTTGGGATTCTTTGATCTCGTTTCTCATATGACTTCTGGTCTTTTGGCCCTTCACCCATAATTCAAAACAGAGGAGGCAAGTAGGGGTGAAATTCAAGTATTCAGATTTAACTAAAGGTTCTTTTGATTATTCCTTTAAGTTATTCAAGCTAGCATGACACAAAGTTGACTGAATTTTACATCCTGTTTGTTCCGCATATAATTAGATATACCAGAAGATTGCTTTCTGACCACCAGACGTAAGTTTTTAAGTTGGTTCCATATAATGTTATGCATTTAACTAATTTAAAAATATGATGTGGTGGAGTGGTCAGATGTACCATTAGGATGATTTTTTAAATTTAAGTATAATTGACTGGACTTCCCAGCTGGCACAGTGGTTAAGAATCAGCCTGCCAATGCAGGGGACATGGGTTCGATCCCTGGTCCAGGAAGGTCCCACATGCTGCAGAGCAGCTAAGCCCGTGTGTCACAGCTGCTGAGCCCGCACTCTAGAGCCCGTGAGCCATGACTACTGAGCCCGTGCGCCTAGAGCCCGTGCTCCGCAACAAGAGAAGCCACCTCAATGAGAAGCCCGCGCACCGCAATGAAGAGTAGCCCCCGCTTACTGCAACTAGAGAAAGTCTGCATGCAGCAACGAAGACCCAACACAGCCAAAAAAAAAAAGTATAATTGACTTACAATATTATATTAGTTTCAGGTGTACAACATAGTGATTCAATATTTCTATATATCATAAAACAATCACCACAATAAGTGTAGTTACCATCTGTTACCATACAGAGATGTTCCAATAATATTGAATATATTCTCTATGCTGTGTATTACATCCTTATGACTTATTTTATAACTGGAAGTTGTATTTCTTAACCTTCCTCACCTATTTCACTCATCCCCCCCACTCCCCTCCCTCTGACAATCACCTGTTTATTCTCTGTATCTATGAGTCTGTTTCTGTTTTGTTTTATGTGTTCATTTGTTTTGTTTTTTGATTCCCCATAGAAGTGAAATCATACGGTACTTGTCTTTCTCTGTCTGACTCATTTCACTTAGCATAATCCCCTCAAGGTCCATCCATGTTGTCACAAATGGCAAGATTTCATTCTTCTTTATGGCTAATACTCTACTGTATAAAAATACCACATCTTCTTTATCCATTCATCTGTTGATGGACACATAGGTTGTTTCCATGTCTCGGCTATTGTAAATAATGCTGCTGTGAATATGGGAGTGCAGACAGACATAGTGTTTTTGTTTTCTCCGGTATATACCTAGAAGTAGAATTGCTGGACATGTGGTAGTTCTATTTTCAATTTTTTGAGGAACCTTCATGCTGTTTTTCATGGTGGCTGCAACAATTTACATTCCCACCAACAGTATACCAAGGGTTTCCTTTTCTCCACACATTAGGATCATGTTTGAATGTGTGTTCATAGTAGTGTAGAATATCAAGAGACGACATATTTCTAAAGAGTTTTGAATTCTTATGTGAAAGTCAGCTTTAATAGGAGCACTACCTACATTAATATGCTTACTAGACATTTTACCTCTGAGAATTGTATGTTTTTATGCTTCATTTTTTCCAGCTACTGTTTGTGTTTTTTCAAAACTTTGGGTTCTTTATATGATTTGCCTGTTAACTCTTATAACTTTTGAACTTTTAAAAGCCATCTTCTTTTACAAATTGAGGACTTTACCAAAGCAAAAGCTGTATAAATCTGATTTGGGGAATGGTCCTAAGTTAGAATTGGGCCCTAATTGTCAAACTGTGGACATTTTCTGAGCTCTCCTAGTGCTCATTTAAGTTCATGACCACCTTGTATGTGCTTTTGAAACGAGCCAATTAGCATGTGTTTAACAATCAGTCAATTTAAACAAATGTGTTTTGTAACATGTTGAACTTTGAACATCAGTGCTCTGGGAGGTGGAAAATTCTAAGTGCACGTGAAAGATTTCTATCACTGGGTTACGTACTTAACAGTCAGTTCTATCTCAAACTTGCCTAGTAGTGTTTGTTGAGCTGGTGAGGTTTATGGAGTATAAGTAGGACAGGTTATCTTTTTCCCTGGAGGACATTTGAGAGCAAGAGTAACATAAATTTTATACTCAGCTAGAAAAGAAAAGAAAAAAATATATACATATGTTTATGTTTAAATGGTCCTTATGATATGAAGACTTGTGTAGCAAAGAGTGATTGCCTTATTTTTACTGCAGCCTTGTATCTTAAAATCAAACCAAAACCTAGATTTATTTCTTTTATGCTTAACAAGTGAGGAAACATTTCTGTGCTTCCTACCACCAGTTGAAAAATGTTGAACTTCAAAAATAAAAAGTCACAGACGAATTCTCCCTCATTTGTATGCCGTTACTGTCAAGATATTGGATTACTTAATGCAAATCAAGATTTTTTGGTTAACTTCTCTGGATTTGAGGTTGTCAGTTCTCTTTTGCCCCTACTAATCTTTGTATGCTTAGAAACGGCCAGTTAAGGGGTCTTCCCTGGTGGCGCAGTGGTTAAGAATCCACCTGCCAATGTAGGGGACACGGGTTCGATCTCTGGTCTGGGAAGATCCCACATGCCTCGGAGCAACTAAGTCCATGTGCCACAACTACTGAGCCTGCGCTCTAGAGCCTGTGAGCCACAACTACCGAAGCCTGCATGCCTAGAGCCAGAACTCTGCAACAAGAGAAGCCACCATGGTGAGAAGCCCGCGCACCGCAACAAGGAGTAGCCCCAACTACTACTCTCGTTTCTTGCCGCAACTAGAGAAAGCCCGCGTGCAGCAATGAAGACCCAACGCAGCCATAAATAACTAACTAACTAAATAAATAAATGGCCAGTTAAGTATATATAATACTAGGTAAAAAAATAAAAAAGATTATTAATCTAAATAAAATCTTTAATTGAAAGTATTGTACCAATGTTAATTTCTTAGTTTTTAAAACTGTGTATATAAGGTGTTATAACTTCGGGGGAAGCTGGACAAAGGGTATATAGGAACTCTGAACGATTTTTTTTTTTTTAATCAGTCATCAATTTTATACACATCACTTTATACATGTCAATCCCAATTGCCCAATTCAGCACACCACCATCCCCACCCCACCGCAGTTTTCCCCCCTTGGTGTCCATATGTTTGTTCTCTACATCTGTGTCTCAACTTCCGCCTTGCAAACCGGTTCATCTGTACCATTTTTCTAGGTTCCACATACATGCGTTAATATACGATATTTGTTTTTCTCTTTCTGACTTACTTCACTCTGTATGACAGTCTCTAGATCCATCCACGTCTCAACAAATGACTCAATTTCGTTCCTTTTTATGGCTGAGTAATATTCCATTGTATATATGTACCACATCTTCTTTATTCATTCGTCTGTTGATGGGCATTTAGGTTGCTTCCATGACCTGGCTATTGTAAATAGTGCTGCAATGAACATTCGGGTGCACGTGTCTTTTTGAATTACGGTTTTCTCTGGGTATATGCCCAGTAGTGGGATTGCTGGGTCATATGGTAATTCTATTTTTAGTTTTTTAAGGAACCTCCATATTGTTCTCCATAGTGGCTGTATCAATTTACATTCCCACCAACAGTGCAAGAGGGTTCCCTTTTCTCCACACCCTCTCCAGCATTTGTTGTTTATAGATTTTCTGATGATGCCCATTCTAACTGGTGTGAGGTGATACCTCATTGTAGTTTTGATTTGCATTTCTCTAATAATTAGTGATGTTGAGCATCTTTTCATGTGCTTCGTGGCCGTCTGTATGTCTTCTTTGGAGAAATGTCTATTTAGATCTTCTGCCCATTTTTGGATTGGGTTGTTTGTTTCTTTAATATTGAGCTGCATGAGCTGTTTATATATTTTGGAGATTAATCCTTTGTCCGTTGATTTGTTTGCAAATATTTTCTCCCATTCTGAGGGTTGTCTTTTCGTCTTGTTTATGGTTTCCTTTGCTGTGCAAAAGCTTTGAAGTTTCATTAGGTCCCATTTGTTTATTTTTGTTTTTATTTCCATTACTCTAGGAGGTGGATCAAAAAAGATCTTGCTGTGATTTATGTCAAAGACTGTTCTTCCTATGTTTTCCTCTAAGAGTTTTATAGTGTCCGGTCTTACATTTAGGTCTCGAATCCATTTTGAGTTTATTTTTGTGTATGGTGTTAGGGAGTATTCTAATTTCATTCTTGTACATGTAGCTGTCCAGTTTTCCCAGCACCACTTATTGAAGAGACTGTCTTTTCTCCATTGTATATCTTTGCCTCCTTTGTCATAGATTAGTTGACCATAGGTGCGTGGGTTTATCTCTGGGCTTTCTATCTTGTTCCATTGATCTATGTTTCTGTTTTTTTTGCCAGTGCCATACTGTCTTGATTACTGTAGCTTTGTAGTATAGTCTGAAGTCAGGGAGTCTGATTCCTCCAGCTCCGTTTTTTTCCCTCAAGACTGCTTTGGCTATTTGGGGTCTTTTATGTCTCCATACAAATTTTAAGATGATTTGTTGTAGTTCCGTAAAAAATGCCATTGGTAATTTGATAGGGATTGCATTGAATCTGTAGACTGCGTTGGCCCCCAGAGGGGCCTCAGAGATCATCTTACTGTCTCCTTAACTGAGGCTCCGAGTTATCCCAGGTCACAAGACTGCTGAAAGGCTGATCAGTGGGGCTGGGCGAGCAGCTCTCCAGACTCCAGTCTGGTATACTTTCCACCACTGAATTCTGAGATCTCATCGCTCTATTGAGAAACCCTTCAGTGTTTTCCACTTTCCTGGTGTATGGGAAGGAGTGGCAGTATCCTGCCTGTTATCTTGAGGAACTTCCTGCTGGTCTGACATCATGGACACCGCCCAGCTTGCTTTGTGGAAGTAGTCCAGTGCCAAATGCACAAAAAGCGTTCTGGACTAATTCATCATCAGGCAGAGATGGCCTTGCACTGTGATAGGGGCAAGGGTAGTTAAGAGTGTCTGAGGTGCTGGTGACTGTGTGGGTACTGACTTCCCCCTGCGGGTGTCAGTGGGACAGAGGAACAGAGCAGGACAGATGAGCCTTGACAGAGATCCCACCTGGGACCTTGGACCCATTAGCACCATATTGCATCCCGCCAGAGGCTTCAGCCAAACTGTTAAGGGAGTGAACGTTGTCTGGTTTCAGGGGTAGATTTGTTGTTCATCACATTTGGAAAGCCAAGGATGAAAGGCTCAGCAGAGTCCAGGGAGATTGTGGTCTCTGGCAAGTCCTAAACAGAACTGTTTCTGTGATCCCTGAAAACTTGGATTCTTGCTTTCAGAAAACACAGAAGAAATTCCAATCAATTTTTTTTTTTTTTTAAATCGGAGTAATTCTGTGATATGCTTTTGAGTCTCCAGGGTATATATCTGTGCATGAAGTCATTGCTCCTCATCCATTTTTTAAATATTTATTTATTTATTTATTTATTTATTTATGGCTGTGTTGGGTCTTTGTTTCTGTGCGAGGGCTTTCTCTAGTTGCGGCAAGTGGGGGCCACTCTTCATCGCGGTGCGCGGGCCTCTCACTATCGCGTCCTCTCTTGTGGCGGAGCACAGGCTCCAGACGCGCAGGCTCAGCAATTGTGGCTCACGGGCCTAGTCGCTCCGTGGCATGTGGGATCTTCCCAGACCAGGGCTCGAACCCGTGTCCCCTGCATTGGCAGGCAGATTCTCAACCACTGTGCCACCAGGGAAGCCCCCAATCAATTTTTTTATGGAAAAGAGTTATGAAAATATAAGAGAATAAATTCTTGGCTTTGTTGACTTGGGAAAAAAAACGCACAGCGTTAGAGCTGTGAGTTTCAGTTTGATTGGGGTGGGGTGGTGGTCCCATTAAGGACTGTAGCCTGGCAGACAGCCTCTTGGATAGCTCTGAGGACCTGCTCCACAGAGACAAGCACGTGTGTGATTTTGGTGAAGGGTGTGTGTAATCAGGCACGCCTCTCGGTAGAAGTTGCTGCTAGTCACGAGCAACAGATATCTCAGTTAATGATTTTAGTGCTTTTCTAAGTATGGGAAGATGTCAGGATCTGTGTTCATAAAATTTTCTCCTAAAAATACCTAACTGTGTGAGGGCCTGTTCTGCCTGTTTCCCAGAACGTGGAGTGCCTCATTCCTGATCTTCACCCTGAATTCCTCTCATGGTGTACTGTAGGTAGAACTGGATGGTGGACAGCATTCTTCGTTTTATAGCTTAATATACCCATTTGAGAAAACTGCTCCATTGGGCCTTCCCCTATTAAATTTTTCTTGCCTGAGATTTTCGCAGGATTTTTATTAGTGTCCTGAACTGACTTAGGTGAGCTGAACATATATGAAAATTTGCAGTTGAGGTGTGTTTCTGAGATGAAGCCTACTAATGTGTGATGGAGTACTTCTCTGCTTCTGCACGTTATCACATTTGTGTGAGTTTCATAAATTGGACCCCAGAGAAATCAATATTTTTATTAGATTAGAGGCGACCAAATATCTTAATAAAGTGCATTTGAATTCTGACTTGTGTTACTCTAGGCTTGGCAGATCACTTCTGAGAGCATTTAAAAGGGTGACTGGTACACTGTTCTGGATCAGAATTCCCTGGATGGCTATTTGAAAACACAGATTTCTAAATCAGAATTTGTAAGGATGGAACTGTGGAATATGTGTTTTCAGTAAATTGCTCAGATGATTTGCCCTAAAGCCTTAGCTCCTACAAGCCTCACTACAACCCCGAGATTTCATTATTGAGGGCATATGCTCAAAGAGGGGAGGTGAATTCTGTCTTTCACCCTACCCATATTCTTCGGGCGTTTATATGTATTTGGTGTGTGCCTGGAAGTGGGCTGGTTATGAAGCCTCAGTTGAACGTTGTTCTAACTTAGCTAGTTATAGACATTGCATGATAATGATCAGGGATCTTCTGTTTCTGTTGCTGTGTGGTTATCTGGAGACTTGGTCAGGTAGTGTTACTACTTTGGATAGAAGCTCTTAAACTCTGTTCATTGTTGATTGCGTCTCAGATAGTTTATTTCACTTTTTGTTCTGTGAGGTTTTTTTTTTTTTTTAAAGGCTGGATATCTTTTCCTGTCATCCCCACCTAGCCTATGTCTCCCTTCACGGCAGGGACTGTATGTGGATGATGTCGGTAACAGCACTGCCCAGCGTTACCGAGGAGACGCAGGAGGAACATGGTACCTGGTTAGTGGTGGCGGGCTGGTGAGAGGGGACCTCCTCTTCCTTTCTGTTGCCACTGTCGCCACACTCGCTCCTGCTCTCATTTCTTTTTTTTTTTTTTAATTAATTAATTAATTATTTTTGGCTGTGTTGGGTCTTTGTTTCTGTACGAGGGCTTTCTCTAGTTGCAGCAAGCAGGGGCCACTCCTCATTGTGGTGCGTGGGCCTCTCACCATCGTGGCCTCTCTTGTTGTGGAGCACAGGCTCCAGACGCGCAGGCTCAGTAGTTGTGGCTCACGGGCCTAGTTGCTCCGTGGCATGTGGGATCTTCTCAGACCAGGGCTCGAACCCATGTCCCCTGCATTGGCAGGCGGATTCTTAACCACTGCGCCACCAGGGAAGCCCTCTCATTTCTTAAGGCTGGACTCAGTGGTCTCCTTGGCCCCCTCTGCTTTCAAGACCCATCCTTCACCACCCTGCCAGGCTAACCTGCAAATGCCAGTTTGAAGAGTCCCTCCCTCCTCAGTGACCTTCGCTGACCCTCCCTGACCTGGGAGGCTTTCCACAATTTCACTTCTGCCTGCTTTTCTGAACATCTCATCTTGCCCTTTCAAACGAAGTCTGTCCCAGTTGGGACCTGTTTTTTCATCCTCCCCACAGTTTTAAATGTGGGGCTCGAGCTGAGGAGGGTTAGGACAGGGCAGAGATGTTATAAGTGTTCCCGTGGCGTAGGCTGCAGGGCCCGGGACGGGACGTGGGGATGCAGCACCCACCCGGTTTGGAAGTCGAGTGGAGAAGGGTGGTCAGAGTTAGGACGAGAACCAGGAGAGGCAGCCGCAGAGGTCCAAGGAAGAAACAACTTCAAGACGAAGAGGATGATCAACAATACTGAGTGTTCAGGCAAGTGGGTGAAGACTGAGGGAGTTCTATTGCATTTGATGAGCGAATGATGGCAGTTTGGTGTGTTCTGTAAAGATTTCAGTGGGAACAGAAGTTAAATTGCCCAGCAATGAGGGGCGAGACCACTCATTTGTGAGATTTGAAAATGAAAAGGCAGGTTTTATTTATTTATTTTTCCCCGCAAATGACAGATTCTTAGGTGTTTTGAAGGCCCAGAGGATGGAGCTGGTATAGAGGGGAAGAAGATTCAGAATAATTTAAAAGAGCCATCGTGGAGGAGGAGGAGGGAAGGGATGGGGTTCCCCCAGGGACTCCGTTGCCTCTGGCAGTCAGGAAGGAGGAGAGGGCGGGCGGCAGGCAGCAGCACTGGGTTCTGTCGGTGGGAGAGGAGTCTCACTGTTAGCGGGCGTGGGGTAGCTTGCGCTGATGCTGCAGAGATTAGTCTTGCAAAGGTCTGTCTTGTGTTATCCTCTTCTCTTCACAAAGCTTAGGTGACTCCCCGTCTCAGGCGTGTACCCGGTGCCTTCCGTGGTGCCCAGGCCATCGCTCGTCTGCCTTCGAGGACCCCCTGTCCCGTGTGTCATTCTCCCAGCAGGCCCGGCTGTTTGCCGATGACGTGCCTTTGCTCATGCTGGCTCAGGCCTTGGCCGGAATCACCCTTTCCTGCTCCGCCTTCCTCCTCTGTGCTCATTAGGTGTTGGTTAACTGTAGATCTCATCCCATAGAGAATGGAAACACATTTCTTAAAATTATGGTTATTTTTAGTCATGCTTTTATTTCCTCTGCTAGGTTGTAACTGAAAGGATTTTTAAATCTAGGAATAATTTAAACTGTAATAAAATGTAATAAGAAAATGTATGTAAATATCAGAGGATAAGCCTGAGTTGGGCTGACTTGAGTTTGAATCCTGGCTCTGCGTCTCCCTGGGTGTGGCTTGGGGTGGTTACATCCTGTCACCTTATTAACCTACAAAGTGGGGATCATGAAACCTGCCTTTTAGGGATGGGGGGCCCAGGCCTGGCACGCAGTAAGTGCTCTGTAGTCCACCCTACAGTTGTTAATAACAGATTCCTTGCTTCCTGACAGCATTTGGCTGAAACTTGGGAGGGATGATGAGGTAGAGGAGAGCGGGTGAGTGTGCGCCCTCTTCCTCCTCAGTGCAGTGAGGGCAAGGATGCGGGATTCTGCTCCGAACTTCCAATCCCATGGCTGTGCACGTCGTGTAGTAAAGAGGTAGTGGATGCTCTTTATGACTGTGTTAACTTGTTTCGTAAAGTGCCCTATGCAAATAGTGATTTCATTTTTTTCCTGGTGATTGCATAGAAGGAAGCACATATTTATTCTAGGAAAGTAGTGTACACATAGTGATATCATTTTATACAGGTGTTTTTTTTTGGATTGGCAACTAGTTGGGAGTAGCACATAATTAGATATTTATAACATTTATGGCAAGAGATGCAGCTTATAAAATTAAAGTTTCCCCCATTAAAGTTGCTCTGCTTTGTCTTTGCCCATAGTACCCTGGGCATCTTGAAATGATTTATTTTTGGCCCTTTCCTTTTCAGAACAAATGCTGAGGCTTACACATTTAGTAGGTCAGCTGTGTGAAGTATACATACTATATAGCTTATGAAACCAGAGAAGGAATAGTACCGTGGGGTTAATTTTTTCTTATTAATTTTTAATGTATTTGACATTGTTGCTGGATAGCTGATCCTTCCATTTTCTCAGTAGGAATACAGATGTTTCCTAACAGAGAAACAGGAAAAGAAGCTTTCTCTATGAGAACTCGACAAACCAATATAAATATTTCAAGAGTATTCTATTCTGTTCATCTCCATAGCCAGTCACACTGGGTTTTAGCTCTCATCCATCTTTGTGACGAATGAGTGCACATTAAGTTTTAGTGCTGAAAATATGTCTCATGACATAGAGGCTAGTGATGAATGACACTTGTAACCTAGAGATTGTGTTGAAATGTTTTGCAGGTGCAGATGGGGTGGTGTTTCATAATTTAGCCATTGGGAAGCAGCTCATTGAATGGTGATGCAACTGTGATCTTTGTGAAGTGTTTCTTGGTTTGTCAGATATGCATTCTGAAACAGTTTATGTTCATAGCATACCAGAAGTCTAACTAGAGGTCTCCTATATGTGTCTCTGGAAAATAGGTAAATATGCCAAAGAGAATGCTGACAAAAAAGGGAGAAAATGAAGTCATTGTCCATGGAAGAGATTTGGATTGTTAAAACCAGGATGCAAAGGAGACAAAAGCGTATTGTCAGCACTTGTTACAAAGTGGTGCTGAGCAGGTACTCTGATGCTTGTCATTTGACAGAAAAGAATAAGGGTTAAGAATGAGGGTTCAGATTTTAAGAAAGGAAGTTGAAAAGCTCCAGGGAAAGAGTGTGGCTAGGTCAGTGCCCCTTCCTCCCTCCGTCCCTCCCTTCCTTCCTTCCGAGTGTTCATAGAAGCTTTATTTGGAAGAGCCAAAAACTGGAAACCACCCAGACGTCTTTAAACGGGTCGATGAGTATATCATGGAATGCTACATAGCAATCAAAAGGAACGAACTACCTGCACATGCAACACCCTGGGTGCATCTCCAGAGTATCGGGCTAAGTGAAAGAAGCCAGTCCCCAGCGATGACGTTGTGTGCAATCCCAACTGTGGGGCCCTTCTCCTTTCGTTTTCTGTGGTTCCTGCCCACTTTTCCACTCTTTCATCTCTCCTTCACTTTCATCCGTAGTATCTCTCTTTCTTCTGTTGTCTCTGCTGTGCTTCTTGGTTTCCCATAAAAGACTGCCTGTGACAGGCACCAGCAGGCATACAGAGTGCTGCACTTCCTGTGCTTATTAAGCTCCTCTCCGTGCATCTGTCATAGCACAGACTTGGAGAGACGGATTCAAAAGTCACCCTTTAGAGTTTCAGAGGTACAGTAAAGGTAGCATAATTGCCCTTGTGGTCTTTCCATGCTGTAGCAAAAGGCAAGATCTCCTTCCTTTTTCTGGCTGAGTAGTATTTCATTTTATATATGTCACAACTTCTTTATTCATTCATCTGTCAGTGGACACTTGGTTTGTTTCCATGTCTTGGTTATTGTAAATAGTGCTGCTATGAACATTGGATTGCAGCTATCTCTTCAACAGTGTGTTCTCTTTTTCTCTGGATGTATATCCAGAAGTAGAATTTCTGGATCATATGGTAGTTCTATTTTTAATATTTTGAGGAACCTCCATACTGTTTTCCATAGTAGCTCTACCAATTTACAATCCCACCAACAGTGCACAAGGGTTCCCTCTTCTCCGCATTCTCACCAGCGTGTGTTATCTCTCATCTTTTTGATGATAGCCATTCTAACAGGCACGAGATGATATATCATTGTGGTTTTAGTGTGCATTTCTCTGATGTGTAATGATGTTGAACACCTTTTTGTGTACCTATTGGCCATCTGTATGTCTTCATTGGAAAAATGTCTATTTAGGTCCTTTGCCAATTTTTACTTGGGGTATTTTCTTGTTGTTGTTACTGAATTCTTTTATATGTTTTGGATATTAACTCCTTATCAGATGTATTATTTGCAAGTATTTTCTCCTATTCTGTAGGTTGTCTTTCGTGTTTGATTGTTTCTTTTGCTGTGCAGAATCTTTTAGTTTGATGTAGTTCCACTTGTTTATTTTTTATTTTGTTGCTTGTGCTTTAGGTGTTATATCCAAAAAATCATTGCCAAGACCCATGTCAGGGAACTTTATTTCTATGTTTTCTTCTAGGAGTTTTATGGTTTCAGGTCTTACATTAAGTCTTTAATCCATTTAGAGTTTATGTTTGTGAGTGATGTAAGATAGGGGTCTCGTTTCATTCTTCTACTTGTGAATATCCAGTTTTTCAGCAGCATTTATTGAAGAAACTGTCCTTTCTCCATTGTTTATGCTTGAATCCCTTGAGAAATATTAGTTGACTGTATATGCAGGGGTTTATTTTTGGGCTCTTGATTCTGTTCCATTACTGTATGTGCATGGTTTTATGTCAGTACATACTGTTTTGATTACTATAGCTTTATAATATAGCTTGAAATCAGGAAGTGAGATGCCTCCCACTTTGTTCTTCTTTCTCAGGATTGTTTTGGTTATTTGGGATATTTTGTGGTTTCAAATACATTTTAGGCTTTTTTTCCATTTCTGTAAAAAATGCCTTTGGAATCTTGAATAGGGATTGAATTGAATCTATAGATGACTTTTGGTAGTATGGACATTTTAACAATATTAATTCTTCCAATCCATGAACATGGAATACCCTTTTATTTATTTGTGTCTTCTAGATTTCTTTCATCAATGTCCTGTAGTTTTCAGTGTAGAAGATTTTCACCTACTTGGTTAAATTTATTTCTAGGAATTTTATTCTTCTTGATGCTGTTGAAAATGGGTTTTCTTTATTTCTTTTTCAGATAATTCATTGTTAGTATAGAAAATGCTGCTGATTTTTGTGTGTCAACTTTGTATCCTGCAACTTTACTGAATTTGTTGATTATACCTAATGGTTTTCTGGTGGACTCTTTAGGACTTTCTATATATAAAAATCATGTAATCTGTAAATAGAGCCAATTTTACTTCTTCCTTTTCAAGTTTGATGCCTTTTCTTTTTCTTGCCTGGATGCTCTGCCTAGGACTTCCAGGACTGTGTTGAATAGGAATGTTGAGAGTAGGCACCCTTGTCTTGTTCCTGATTGTAGAGGAAAAGCTTTCAACCTTTCACCGTTGAGTATGATGTTAATGGTGAGATTGTATTTTTCCTATAGCCTTTTTTTTTTAATGTAATGTGGATATTCTTTGATACTATACCAGAACTTGACAGGTGGTAGTTTACGGAAGGTTAGTTGCAATGTGGAATCTGAAACCATTTATTCTGTTACATTAAAATGTATTGATCTAGCTTGTACTTTGAATGGATCTTTGACCCATCCAAAGTTTTGTAACATCATGCTTTGATCATTTGGAAAATACTGGTTTACCAAGTTATGCAGATCTTTTAAATTAAATATTGTCATATTTCATCCATCCATCTATCCATCTATCGGTCTGTCTGTCTACCTAAAATTACACTTCACTCACCTCTATCAATCTATCTAAAACTACACTTGCCTCGGGACTTCCCTGGTGGCGCAGTGGTTAAGAATCTGCCTGCCAATGCAGGGGACACGGGTTTGAGCCCTGGTCCGGGAAGATCCCACATGCCACGGAGCAACTAAGCCTGTGCACCACAACTACTGAGCCTGTGCTCTAGAGCCCCCGTGCCACAACTACTGAAGCCCACACGCCTATTGCCCATGCTCCGCATCAAGAGAAGCCACTGCAATGAGAAGCCCGTGCACTGCAACAAGAGAAGCCACTGCAGTGAGAAGCCCGTGCACTGCAATGAAGAGTAGGCCCCGCTCGCTGCAACTAGAGAAAGCTTGCGTGCAGCAACGAAGACCCAATGCAGCCAAAAATAAATAAATAAATAAATTAATTAATTAATTAAAAAAATAAAAATAAAATTACACTTGACTCACCTGTGATCTCATCAGAAAAGTCTTGATGATTAGAAATCATCAAGGTTACGGTGGCAGACATGAGTTTCTAGAGTTTTGACTTCTAAGTGAAAGCTCAAATTTTATACCATTAACAATGCACATTTGAAGTTAACAGGCTCTCTTCAAATATTAACAGATAGGCAAGTATGAATAACTATAGTTTGTCATTTTTTTTTTCAGGTAAAAATGATATTCTATGAAAAAAGTGGCTAGTTTAGCTTACAACTCAATTGCCACATGCTTAAGAGCTTTTTCTCAAGGTGACCATTGAAATACGTGCCATTTCATCACATAGAATATTAAAAAGATATTTACTCAAGGGTAGAGATCTAGTAAAATTATCTTTACTGTTTCATCAAAGGCATTCTTAAGTGAAACTGGCCTTTTTTTCCTCCCCCCCCCACCCCTTTCTGTGAGTGCGTGAGGGGAAGAATACAAGAATTACTGGTACAGTTTGGTGTACCTTGATTTGTGCCTGGGCGTCAGCAGTTTTAACCACCATTGCATTTGGACCATTACTGCAAAAGTCAACACAATGAAAAGGCCAAAACTTCTTTGTATTACAATACAGATGGTTTCAGACCCCCTGAAAGCTTCTTGGGGGATTCAGGGACCACATTTTGAGGCCCGCTGGACTAGCGCATAGTAGATGTTAAGTACATACATCAACTGGTATTATTGTCTTGTATTACAATGCTTTATTTATAGCTCTGTCTTCTTTGATCCAGGCTCTTATTTCTTCATCTCCAGCATTGGGCACAGTGTCCCAGAGAGAGTAGGACATTGATACATATGGGATTAATGCATGAACTCCTGTGGGTTAGTATTGGGGGAGGTCACGTTAAATAGCTACCTGTTGTGCTGGATGTTAAAAGGAAGGAGGCTGCTTTATGGGATGTGTGGTTCATCTTTTAGTGCTTTCTTGATAACTTTGATGGTGAATGACATTTTCCCCAAGGGCATGAGATAACTGCAGAATTTGATATTTGACATTTGGCTGTTTACCTACATCTCAGGGGTTTCTGTGGTGACATTTGAGCTCATGAAGACATTTCAGGCAGCCGGAGCATGTGTGGTTTCCAACCGTCACCTCTTTCCAGGAATTGGCCCACGTGTCCATTTGGATGTGCACAGGGAACTCAGGTGCTAGTGCAGGGAGGGGGCAGCTGGGACACGGGAGGCTGAGTAGCCACAGGAGGCTGAGTTCCACCTGGATCCATTTCTCCATTAAGACCTGGTTTCTCAGCACTTTAAGCAGTGTATTTAGTTGTTTTGTTTTTTGTTTTTGTTTTTAATGTGATGACAAAAAGTTCATGAGTATTGGAGCCATTACCTTAAAGAGTTGGAAGAGTTTTTTGGTACGCTTTATCCTGACCCTGATATTTGGATAATTAACCTGGAGGTGACTGTTGTTATATTTAGATTTTTCAGAATCGGTGTCTGCTTGGCTTCTGAGCTCTTCCTTATTACCAGTGTTGTTTTTCAGTGGGAGAAGCCGCTTTCCTTTGTAAGCAGATTCTCTGTGGTGTGATCAAAATACTCCCTTCTTCCAGAGGGCTCAGAAGTTGAAAGGGAACCCCAGCTGTTGGGCTTGGGGGTTGTGATAAGATGTGTGATATTCATTGTTTCACAGCATAAGAGATTTTGCCTGGTGTTAACCTATTTATATGGGTGCTTCCCTAGAAGTCCTCTGTTACCCCTTTTTATGCTAGGGTGCGGTGTACATGTACTGAGGAGAGCTGGGGGTTTTTGGTTGGTTTGTTTGTTTGTTTGTTTGTAGTGATCTAAGCCTTTAGGGCAGAGACAGAAGGGAGCCAGAAAGAGGGCAGAGAGCAGGGCGGGGTGTTAGGGAGGGGCTGCCCCCTCAGGGAACTACAGCGTGTGTGGGCGTCACAGCCTGCAGTGTGCTGTCCCGTGTCCCACCCATTCTGATCCTCACCGTGACCTTACTAGTTCGATAGGGAGGCAGGATTACTACCGAGTTTTATAGGTGTGGAAAGTGAGACTCACACCTGCCAGTCTAAAGTCCTAGGTTAGCCAGGAGTGGGCCCCGGCCCTCAGGCCTCCTGCTTCCTATGGACGCGTGTTAGTTTGTAACCACGCTCGGCCTGCTCTGTGCGTGAGACACTGGCGGAGCTGGTGTGCTAAATGGTGACCTTGGAAAAGACTCCAACTGAAGTCGGAAGGAGCACTAGGAGACGTGCGGAGGTGGGGTGGCCCCCGCCCAAGCTTGGTTCATAGGTCAGGGGCTGATGAGGCCACACGCACACAAAGAGCATCCGACAAGCCTTGTTACGACATCGGAAGCTTTGTGGGGAGCGTGTGGGGCAGGCTGTCGGGCGGGCCGAGAGGTGTCTTAGGAGAGCAGGGGAAGGCCACTGGCTTGACTTTCGTTGTGTTTCGAGGGTGAGCTTGGCTGAGGGCTTCCTTGCCTGCCTGCCTGCCCGCCCGGGCTTGGGTGGCTTGAAAGTCCTGCATGTGCTGAAGGGGGTCCCTGGCTTTCTTCCCAGCTTGTCCCTGGAATTCCGGCCTTAGAGTCGTTTGTGGTATGTATTGCATTCAGTTCATTCAGCCTTTTGGGGTGATTTCCCTCCTTCGGCAACAGTCCTCATATCATGGTTGTGTCTTTTGCTGGGCTCTGATCCATGCAGAGCAGAAGGATTCAGGGCACCAGCCTCGGGTCATCGGGGGCTTGGATCTGGAAGTGCTGGTCCCATTTTGGTTTGTATTTTGTAATGAATGCCTGGAGTCAGTCCAACATCCAGTCATTGAGGCGAGTATGTGTAGGGCATCAAAAGGGAATAGTATAATGAATCCCTATATATTCATCATCCAGATTCAATAATTTCAAGATATTTCCCAGGTACAGCTGACTATTATATACAGAGCACTTAATTCTGCTTTCCTTTTATTACCTTACAACAGCTCCATGGGGCAGATATTATTTATCTCCATCTTGAAGATGAGAAAACTGACAGGCCCAGAGAGATTAAGTGAGTTGTCCAGGGTCACACAGCAGCAGCCAACCTTCAAAGCCTGTGTGCTGAGTCCCTCCACTGCACTGCCTGGAAACACTTCTCAGCTTGTCTCACACAGTCCGCTGGAGTCAGACTAGAAGTGGGACCAGGAGATCTCTCCACTTCATTTTCTTTTATGATGATTTTCTTGTGACTTTTCTCTTTCCATTATTCTTTGGCACCCACCTGCTTTATGGGCTTGGAACTTCTGAGTACCATTTGAACCCTGTGAAGCAGACAGTGGTGTACCAAGGACTGGGTGGTAGGAGTAGTCTGCTCTGGTGTGGGTGATAAAGAGGTGCAGTGTCTGTAGGAAATTTAATAGTAATAATAAAACCATCCAAAAGTTTGTCTGCAAAGTCTGAAAGTCTAGAATAGTGCCTATTAATTCTGAATGTTGGTGATAACATATTCCTCCAACAAAAATCTTCTGTTGGTGTGTGTTCTGAATAATTGCTGTGGTAACTTGAGTTTTAACAATATCTATGTAAGCCTCAAATGAGTACTTTTTGATTACTTATCCTTTTTTTTTTTTTTAATTTATTTATTTTATTTATTTATTTTTGGCTGTGTTGGGTCTTCGTTGCTGTGTGTGGGCTTTCTCTAGTTGCGGCGAGTGGGGGCTACTCTTCGTTGCAGTGGGCGGACTTCTCACTGCAGTGGCTTCTCTTGCTGTGGAGCATGGGCTCTAGGCGCTCGGGCTTCAGTAGTTGTGGCTCGCAGGCTCAGTAGTTGTGGTGCATGGGCTTAGTTGCTCCGCGGCATGTGGGATCTTCCCGGACCAGGGCTCAAACCCCTGTCCCCTGCACTGGCAGGAGGATTCTTAACCACTGCGCCACCAGGGAAGTCCTGATTGCTTATCCTTTAATAGACATCGTAGATCCCAGGATCCTGCCTTTAAATTAGGAAATTGCTCTGGAAATCACTTAGAAGCATTTGAACAGGAAGTAGTGTTTCTGGCCCAATGCTGGTTTGTCAGTATTTTCAAAACTGGTCTGATGATAAGCCACCTGGGCTGCTTGTTAAATGATAAGATCTTTCCCTTGAAGACTTTCAGAGGTTGGGGGTGGAGGGGTTGTGCTTGGGTAGTGGGAACCCTCTGTGTTAACAGTAGTCCTAGGTGATTCTTAAGATGAGGCAAGTTTGAAAAACAGTCCTTTTAGGTAGGAAAAACGTTCCTTTGTCAGTGAGTTTGGGAAACCCTGGTTGAGAGTAAAGCAGACTTCTTTCCTCTAGAACTCTGCTGAGCCTTTAATATGATAATTTGCATTACACATTGTGGGGAGTTGGGAGTAAGATTATATACATTAAGCAACATTTCCTAAACTTACTTGACTATAGAATCCTCTTTTATTAGGCACAAACAACACTTTAAGAAACAACGAATTATAACAACTCATGCTCCACAAATTCTAGTTAAAGGAGGCTTCCAGCTAGTGTTCTAGCAGGCTGGCTACTTGGTTTTGTAATGTCCCAGGAGATAAGCAGCTGGGGGGACCCTGCAGTGGAGGAAGCGGGGTTGATGCAGATCACAACACACTGGAGTATAACTTGAACGCAAATTGAGTCCCTTTGGGTCTGCTTGCACACCACTGAGATGGCTCCAGGCCGCTCCTGTGCATGGGCTTGGCCTGGGGCACTCCCAGCTTGGGGTTGTAGGAGGAGCTTCCCTTAGGAGGCACTTCCATGGGCTCATGACGGTCCTGTTCTCTGGGGATGCCTTGGAAGGTAATCTGATTTCTCCCACAGGTCCGCACCATGCTTGTCTCAGGAAGTTTTGCCGGTGCTTAGATGGCTGATGAGTTCCTTTGGGGCCACCATTTCAGCCAAGGGCATTCACCTCTAGGAACTCACATTAATGCACAGAGTCAGATCCCTGGACCTTTGCTCCCAACAAAGGGATTGAGCTCATCTGTATTTCACAGTGATTGTGGCAAGAAGATAGTAGTAGAAAACCAGGTGTATAATAGCCATAGGCCTGCTGAGAACTGATGGTGGCTAATAATCTGCTTACTTATAGCTTTGATTATTGTGATTTGAAAATACTCAATCTGAATTATACAAATATGTGAATTAAAAATTGGAGTATTGTAGATAAAATCTACAGCTCTAGTTTATTGCTTGTAATTGCTATAAAATAGTCAGTGTATCCTTATACCCCATTTTATTTAGCTATTCTCCTATTTTTTTTTTCTAACTACTCATTAATACAAATATTGACGCCATGAACATTTTGCACATGTCTCTTCGGGCACATGTTTTCGTGTTTTTACAGCATAGATACCTAGAAGTGGAAGTATTGGGTCATAAAGAAATTTCAGATGTATGTAAACTTCAAATTAACACACTTTTATTACTTATCCTTTTCAACTCTAATTGGCAGGCAGTGATTAACCAAGAACAGGGAGATGGGAATGACTGGCCTCCTCCTCCCCGTCTGCAGGCAATAAAGGGGTCCATTGTAGAGAATTTAAAAACTATGATAAAGCTGACCAAAAGTCAGCCTCCCTTTTTTTTTTCTTGCCTGCTGTTCTAAACAATGTCAGTGATGAGATACTCTTCCTCCTCAAATCTTTTGTGGTCTAGCTTCCATATATTTGCTGCAAAGACTGTTGAGGCTTTTGTTTAACTTTGATAAGCCTTCTCTTTGGGTTCACAGGGAGGCTCCGAAGTGGACCGGGCTCCGTATCTGTGGACGAAGCTGCCCAGGCACATTGGTTGTGAGGGCAAGTTCACGATGACTTGACTCTGGAGCTTGCCATCTCCAGCCCCTGGCGCTACTACTGTGTTAACAGGAGGTTGAGTAAACAGTGATAGCACAGTGGTTGTCTTCCTGTGTGGCCACTGGAGTTTTTGTGTTTAAAAGAACTTGCAGTGTAATATTGTTGCTTGGTACCTGCAAATTTTAGTTCATAGGTGAAATACTTTGTCAGCAGTTTCCCAGAGTGGAATATATACTCCCAGCAGCAAAGTTTGAGAATTCTAGTTGTTCTGCATCCTCACCAGCACCTGATCTTTCTTTTAAAATAAGTGAAATTTCGTTTCACTGTGATATTCCTAATAGTAGATAAAAGTTAAAAAAAACTTTGCAGTACGCATCATCAGAACCATCACATTCAATGTAGCTGTTGGGGTGTGCTCCATAGATGAGAAAAGTGTGGTCTCTCCATCCAACAATGAGATGTTAGGTGCTTTAGTTGAGAGTGACAGTGGCCCTTTGCTGAGCCACTTGAAAGAAGAAGGTTAGCACTGTACTGTCCATTTCAGTGAACATGAAGGCATAATTTAACATAAATAATGTGAGTTCTAAACATCACTTCATATCTATACTAATGTTTCTCATAAGTGTCTTGATCCTTTGTCTGTTTATATATTTGTTCCCAACAGTCTGATTAAAATGAGAAATAGAGGAATAGGAATTGGATGTGCTTTTTGGACCTTTGGATGCGACATTCTATTAGATTTAGATGAAAATTTGTATCGAGATCCTGTAAAAGGACAGCTGGTGACCCGGGGGCACTTAACTTGGTGTTTGTTGGCTGGTTGAGGAGTCATTTGTCACATCCTGCGAGTTCTTTTTTCTTTGTCTTTGTATGACGTCAGGTCTGTGGGGCTGCCCTCTCCTTCCCTCCTCGGTGTTGGTGAGAAGGCAGGGCTGGGGTGGAAAGGGATCCCTTGTAGAGGACGGTGACTCTTTGTCTCGTAGGTCTCTCGGGAGAGCTGTGTGTGCTGATGACGTATGGCCTCCCCCGTCAGTGTACAAGGGGTCGGAGGCACTCCCCTGAGAAAATGTGGGTTTGCAATGACTGGCGAGGCTGTGCTGAGCACCAGGGGAGGGTAGTGATGAAGAGGAGACCCTACCGCTGCGATAACCGGAGCGCCTCAGCTGCAACGAGACTGTCTGCTCAGTGTCCCGCCTGTGGTGGGACGGGGAACGGATTTAATCAGCCTGCTGACCACACGTGCAAAGTAGGACATTGGGTGAGACCTCCGAGGAGCCATGAGTAGATGAGGAAAAAGAAGGAGCTCAAGGAAAGAGAGGAGGGTCATCTTGCTGTACAGCAGAAATTAACACGACGTGGTAAAGCACCTGTACTCCAATAAAATTAAGTGAAAAAGAAATGGGAGGAGGGGAGGGTACACATGTTCTTAAAAGTGATTATATGCACACAGTTTGCTTGTGATTTAAAAACTTACTGTGGGCAGTTTTCTAAGTTCAAAAAATAAGACAAAATTTCAGACAGTGTAATAAATTTAGTAGTTAACATATAGCACGTAGAATTAAACTTGCTGCCAGCATCCACAAGATAATATTTTAAGCCACAGATCGTTGATGGATTCTGAACACAGCTATAGAATTTCATACCGGAGCCCGGCTTTCCTGAAAATAACCGAATTAGGTGCGGCCCTTCCCCTCTGGCCCTGGTCCTGCTGAGGCTGTGCTCCCCGGAGTCGTCTCGAGTGGGCAGACAAATACCAGGCTGGGATCCAGGGGCAACAGTCCCTCTGTGCTTTCCCACCTTCATTTTCATTTAATGTTTCAGAATGTGGCCTGGCAGGTAACTTTGGGGCTATTTTCTACTCCTCTGGAGAGCAATTCCAGAGGAGCTGACTTTCTCTGGCCTGTGATTCTGCAGCTTTTTGTGGTATCACATTTAAATGCTGTGCTCCATAGTAAGCTATATTTATAGTCTCTGTTGTCTGAGGCTGCAGCAGAATAGACTCTGCTAGCAGACATTTCAGAAGGCCTACGTGAGCATCGTACACGTGGCACTTACACGTTCAAAGTGGTGGTGCTGGCAGAATAGTTGTGGCCTTGTATTTGGCGACTTTGTCTCCCAAGTGACAGCTCTCTTGGCTGGTGAGTGTGTGAGAACAGGCCCTTGAGACTTACTATAACACGATGAATGTGTGCGGCTCGGCCATTTGTGCTTCTGGATCGAGCATTAAGGTTTAACAGCCTCACCCTCCTTGCTGAGCGTGGCTGATGAAACATTGGTAAGAATGAGTGTTTTCACATATAAATAGTTGTATCTTCCCACTGAAGGGCTGTCGATTAATTTTCTGTTGCTGCCTTAACAAATCACTGCACTCTTAGTGGTTTAAAACGACACAAGTGTATTTATTATCTGGTAGTTCTCTAGTTCAGAAGTGACATGGGTATCACTAGGCTAACATCGAGGGATTGGCGGTACTTCATGCAGCTTTAGGGGAGAATCCTATTTCCCTGCCTTTTCCAGCTGCATTCCTTGGCTCATGGCCCCCTTCCCTGTCTTCAAAGTCAGCAGCCTAGTGTCTCTTGACTCTGCTTCTCTCATCACATTTCCTCTGCCTCTGTTTTCCACTTCTAAGTGGATTACATTGGGCTCACCCAGATAATCCAGGATAATTTCCCTATTCTAAAGTCAGTGGATTAGCAACCTTGATTCCATCTGCAATTTAAATTCCCATTTGCTATGTCAGGTAACATATTTATAGGTTCTTGGGATTAGGATGTGGACATCTCTGGGGCCATTATTCTGCCTATCACAGGCTCTTTCTGTATTTCCATAGTACCCTGATCTGTGCTTAAGTTATACAGAAGTTGTCCGTTTACATATATTTCACTGCTCTGAATTTCACAGACTCCTCCAGGGCCACCACATGGTCTGTATCATCTTTGAATTCCCAGCATTTCCACTGCATCTGGCGCACATATAGGGTGCTCAGTAAGTGTCTGCCAAGCTAAACAGAACTGTTTCAACACCCCGATCGTAAGAACGAATTTAAGAGCTAGAGAATTGTGACGTTTACAGCAAAGCAATGAGAGCTCAAAACCCCTTTTATCTCTTGACTTCTGTAAAGCCATTGAATGCAAGGCTCAGACAACCTGCGTGTGCAGTAGAATGCATTATTGTAGCCATCTCTCAGGAGGATTCCCATCATCTGATACTGGTCATGAGTGTGAAACCAAATGAACAGAATGAATTACCGCTTGTCTATTTGAAAACTGCTCTCTGCTAAACAGAGTATCGCTTCTTAATAAATCATGGAAAATGGAAAATCTCATACCAAACATTCATTATTGGCTTCCTCCTAAGGATAATACTTTAAAACTGTGAGAACTATCAGATTATGTTTGTATAAATATACCATATAAATCAGCACAATAGCATAATTTGATCTTTCTTTATATTATGGCTGAAGATGAATTCTTGTCAGTTAAGTTTGACCTTGTCTAAATGCCCTTTGCGCTGCCTTTCAGTGTTTAATTAGTAGGAGGCAAACCTAGGATGGAGAAACATCCCCCAAAACTTGCCCAGCATACCTGGTGAGACAGCATAGGGAGTGGGAATGCTGAGAAAACCCACATTCTTTTGCAGGATTGGCACACATTCAGGTGGTTTTAAAATAGAGTTGCACATGTGTTGCATTTGTCTTGGTATTTGCATTTTTTAAATCAAAGCTGGCCCTAACAGAACAACGGGCTTTCTGAAGTTTTTATTAAATGCTGGTTGCTTTGAGGGTGACCTGCATGTTTAGTTT
Organism: Balaenoptera borealis; assembly: GCF_965194805.1. NCBI lineage: Eukaryota > Metazoa > Chordata > Mammalia > Artiodactyla > Balaenopteridae > Balaenoptera > Balaenoptera borealis. Next base: position 166,412,564 of record NC_138866.1, on the reverse strand, counting down.
TTATGTGAGCAGGAGGTGGATGGTTGTCACCAGTAGAAAGGCTCCTTCACCTCTGCCTCACTCCACATCCTTTGGAACTTCCTAGCTTTCATGTTTCCGTCTCATTTCTGTTTCCCAGCACATGCCCAGCGCAGCCCTTTTCCTCCCTCCGTGTCCCCAGTCCAGCATAAATATATCTATATACCTGCCAAATATATCTCAGCCCCTCAGGGCCTTTGTAGTTGGCACGGTGGCATAGGGCAGTGGTTTTCAAACTGTTGTTTATTTTTTGAAGTGTTGGGAACTCCTGTATTTTAAAAAAATGCTATCTTACACAGATACTGAAGATACAGCAAATGGGTTAAGATGGAACTGCTCAGGTGAGGCTGTATGGGACCCAGAGCCTGCCCTGCTCAGGGCGGTGACGGGGGCCAAGTGTCCCAGGATCCCTCTGGTAACGCAGAACCCACTTGAAAAATTCCTAGCAGAGTAGAAAGAGCACAGACTCCGCCACTTACTAGATGTGTGCTTCGGGCAAGTCACCCTAGTTTTCAGTTTTGTTACCTTTAAAATGGAAATTATAAGACCTACCCCGCTGGGTGGCTGCAAGGATGAGATGAGATTATGCTTGTCGGGAGCCTGGGATCTGAGAGCTTGCAATAAATGGTAGCCTCAGCTGTTGCTTTTGAGAGTCTCTTCCCGGTCTGCTCCTCCCCCCAACCCTTCCTTCTCCCTTCCTCTTCCTCCCACTCCCCTCCCCTCCCCTCCCCCGCCCTCCTCTTTCCCTCCTAAGCCTGTTCATATGAACCTCAGCCTTCTCTAAATTCCTGTACCATTCATTATATGTTTCCTTAAAATGTTTTCAAAATGACTTTTTCTGTATTTATAAAAGTAATATACGTCTACTGCAGAAAATTAGAAGAAAATAACTATAAGATCTCTTAAGACAGGGGCTCTCTCTTTTTTTTTTAATTTATTTGTTTATTTATTTTTTGGCTGCGTTGGGTTTTCGTTGCTGCTCATGGGCTTTCTCTAGTTGCGGCGAGCAGGGGCTACTCTTTGTTGCGGTGCGCGGGCTTCTCATTGTGGTGGCTTCTCTTGTTGCAGATCACGGGCTCTAGGCACGCAGGCTTCAGTAGTTGTGGCACACGGGCTCAGTAGTTGTGGCTCACGGGCTCTAGAGCACAGGCTCAGTAGTTGTGGCGCAGGGGCTTAGCTGCTCCGCGGCATGTGGGATCTTCCCTGACCAGGGCTTGAACCTGTGTCCCCTGCACTGGCAGGCAGATTCTTAACCACTGTGCCACCAGGGAAGTCCCCAGGGGCTCTCTTTTTTATTGTTATTTTTTCTCTTCCTGATGTGTAAATATAGTAGGAAACACCCACTTAATCATACTTAATCATACTTTCTGGTAGATAAGCTGCCACACAGTTCTCTCAAAGTTAGTCCTTAATTCAGACTCCTAAGACCATAAGTTTTGTAACTGCTCTTGAACTGGAGCTCTCCTGTATTTTACAAAATGCATAGTGTATTTGGTCTAGAAAAATCTGAAAGTTTCCAGTTCAGTAAATTTGTAGATGAAATGCCTTAGTACGTATTTCTTCCTTTAAAACAGCTGAAAACGTGCTTCATTTTTACTGTTTCATTTAACCAAATGGCATTTATGGGAGTGAGGTAGCCTCAAGCTGTCTGGGAGGATGTTTGGCTTGAGGCCCACGACTGATGCGGCCTAGGCATCTCGAGGGCCTGGGAACAGACACACACAGCGCTTGGCTTCCCTGGTCCTTTGGTTCTGTCCTTAAGTCCATCACAGCCTGGGCTGATAGCAGACTTGCTGTGGAAATGCATTTTGAGTTCCAAACCAGTGTTGTGCAAATTGACTTCGAGAACCTTGCAGGCTGACTGTGTTTCTTTCATATTTTGTTTTTTTCTCTTTTCACGTTTCATCAAGCTCTTGCTTTAGTGCTTGCTGTGTACGTTTGATCAGAAGGCAGCTAAAGGCATCCTGAAATCAAGAGTCGTGTTTTGAATATCCCTCCCTAATGTGGTCAGACTAACTCCCTCGCGCGCTGTGGAGAATGTGGACCCCGTGTCTGGCTGCCAACCCTCAGCTGCCCGGGTTCCTTGTCTGTCCACGCGCAGGGCTCCTTCCGTGGCCACTGCCTTCTCTGCTCCCCTCTCCTGGATGCCTCCTGCCCCACCACTGAATCTGGGCACTAGAGTATTGAAGTGGTGGGAAGATGGTGTCGTGACCTTAGGTCCCGGCTGCCTGCGGCGTGGGTCAACGCAGGAAGCGTGCTTTTTAGCTTCAGGGGGGAGCATCTTTCTGCAAAGGAAAACAGGCTGTTGTGTTTGTTTTCCTCAACTGAAACGCGGTTGTATCTCTTCTGTAATAGATCTTTTATTTTTACGTACCGACAGGGGAATGTGTTGCTGGACTCCCCTGAGCAGATCTCAGTAATATGCTCCTTTCCACGCCACAGGGGGATAATTCTCCCGTTACACTGGGAACCCTGAGAGTGCTTTCTCCTATAGATTGGGAACATTTTGCCTGGACACCGGATCAGCCTCCAAACTGGTGTTTGAGGACACGTGCCTCAAACCTTGGAGATAGGGCTTTATTGGAATGGAAGGCCAGGCATATGGTTCTCCTATTTATAGGGGCTCTCAGAAAACACGTGGAGCTGGAGTCTCACCAGCGCCTCTTGGACATGCCCGCATCTCTCTTGCCCGATTCCAGCCCCGTGGATAGCTTTCCTTTCTATTTGGATTCCCTTCCAGCAATATGTATTTGATGTGGGCAGTTTTGTAGAGGAAGCCTGGTGGCCTTTGTGAGACACTAAGAACTCGTCCTTGTAATGCGATGAACAGGCATTTTATTCAGAACCTCCCTGGTACAGTGCTGGGGTTTTGTTCTGGGAGGGGAAGCCGAACAGTTACCTTCTTCTCACCCCTCCCCCTCCTCCTTTGGGAATGAATGTTCAGAGCACTTCAGTGGGTCCCTTTGAATTTGCCAGTTCACAGAGGGAGGAGACACTGCGTCACAGTCTGGAGCCTCCTGGTTGCTGACCTGATTGGATTACTTGAAATAACTTCGTGTGCTTGGTTAAGAGTATGCGTTGTTGAGAAAGCGTATTTTTTGTTCTAAGAACTCTAAGAGTGTTTCCTAACCAACATCTCTCCCAGTCCTCCACCTGAAAGAACTATCAGTAGGTATCTCCAGAGTTATCTGCTGTTTGTTAGATAACTGGGAGCAGGAATATTAATGGTACAGTATGTGCTTAAACAGTGTTTTCAATGGAGAGAATTCAAATCATAAAACAAGGGAGTCTTCCCCACCCCGGGAATCTTTACAGCATTTTGGCCTGGAATGGTTAATGTTGCGAGTTGGGCTGTGGAACTGTTGCTGTGGCAACCTCAGCATGAATTTCCAGACTGTTGGGTTTTTCTTTTTAACAGGAGGCACACTGTGGTAGTGATCTGTTGTTTTAATCAGCGCTCGCTTGCTTGCTTTTGAGGGAAGGAGAAGATGGTGGAGAAGAAAAGAGACTTTTGCGTGTGTACTTTCTGGAACGCAGACTGCTGTGAACTGTGCTCTGAAGGGTACGCAGGGCTGGCAGGGGAGGTGCCGGCTGGCACGCTCCCCAGCGGGCGGGCGGCACTTGTGTTTGAGTGCGTTCCCATTTGGGGGGGGGGGTTCTATCACGAGAGCCACGTGCTTCTTCGCATCCTTGGCCCCCAGCTGCCCTGTGATCGCTCCCTCGCAGGTTTGATGAGAAGAGTGGAATGGGGGGCTGAGGGCGGGCCTCTGCAGAAGAGCATTTGCTCCCGGGAGGAGGCTGCAGTGTGTTGCTCTGGGACCACCTCATTGCTCGGGAGGTGATAACGGAGCCCTGGGGTCTACCAGAGGACCACACAGCACTTTTCCCCTCCAGCTCTGTGACTGCCGAATTAAACGATTGCCTGTCGGTCTTCTCCTTGAACAGCTATAGCAAAAATTTGTTTTGCCAGGAGCAGGCTCAGTTCTAAATTTCCCGAAGTTTTTTGCGGGGTGGGGGGCAGGGAGTGGCTGTTCAAGCAAAGGCATCTTCCTTTCTCACTCGGAAGTATTTTTTCCACTCAAAATAAGTGAAAAAAAAAAAAATGGGTTGAGGGAAATTTATTTTCAGAAGAGAAAAGGAACGAAAAACATCTCCAGCTCCGCTCGAGGATGTTGAAGATGGACTGAGCGAAGGCCTAGGGAAACTGACATTAGAAATTGATGAAAACAAACCAACAAACTGTATTGTTTCATCATTAATGGCTCAACTTGTGTTCTTGCCCCCCTGCTTAATGCTTGTTCTTTTCTGGTTATGGAGAAAAACAAAAATACTCTTTTGCTTTGACCCAGGCACAGAGATGAGAGCAGAAATCAAATTGACCCTACGTCATAGCTCATTACTAGGCAGAGAAGCAAACTATGTTGAGAAGACTGTGTCTCCCTCAAGGACTTGCTAGGCTGTATATTATGACCAGGAATCACCAAGCTTCTGGCCCAAGTCCAGATCGGGAGCCGTGATGCCGTGTGGCCAGCTGCTTTCAGGAGGGTGGGTCCTGCATCTACCACGGTGACCCCGCTCGACTGTGGGTGCCCAGGTCACTGCAGTGGTGGCTTCAGTGCCTTCGTTGCCTTTTCTTGAGCTCCCGTGCTGGGAGAGCCCGCCATGCTGACCCAGGCGTGGGTGCCAGCTGTGGGAGCCACGGCCGCAGCTGCTGTCTGGGCGTCTGAAGTGGGGCAGCCGCGCACGGGGAGGCCAGGCCACACTCTCCAAGAAGTCTGAGTCACTGAAGTAACCGTTGGCAGCTGGAAAGTAATGGCTGTGAACAGAAAACCAGCTGGTCTCCTGCTCTCTAGAGGCTGGGCCAGAGTGGCAAGAGGGAGAGGAACAGAGCCAGGAGCAGAAAAATGTACTGTGATTCTAACGTGAAAAGAGAAATTGTCTTAATTGAAACTGATGTACAGGTGATTCCCAGGAAAGAAAGACACAGTATAGGGAACGCTTTGAAGAACTCACTGTAAAATAAAAATTAATAATAAAATGTATAGATAAGAGGTATTCTGCCCCTATACGATAAAGTTGTCTGTGATTCTTACATGACTTGGATGGTACAGAAACTCAAAGGAAGAAAAAAAATCAACCTTGTCCTATTCCCCTTGAAGGAGGAAACCATAGATGCATGAGAAGCACTGACTTTGCAGAACAGTGTCAAAGCCCAGAATAAGCAGAGGCTTTCACAAACGCTGGGGACAAAACAGTCAAAAAGGGTCTTACGTTTGGAGCACAACCAAGGAAGAGGCAGGCTCCCCAGGTGGAAGATGATATAAAACAAGCAGTTTGGGTCTCTTCGACATTCCCCGCTGCTCTACTTGCATACCAGCCTGACAGAACTGGATGGAGAGTGAGGGCAGAGATAGGGAGTTGTCATGTTCAGGACAGAGCTCTCTCCCTCTTTTTTTTTTTTTTTTTTTGGCCGTCCCGCGTGCCTTGTGGGATCTTAGTTCCCCGACCAGGGATCAAACCCATGCCCCTGAAGTGGAAGCATGGAGTCTTAACCACTGGACCGCTGGGGAAGTCCCTCTCCCTCTTTCTTAAGTGGAGATGTGGAGCCAGTGGAGGCTGAACTTGACCTCTCAAGTTCCCTTCTGCCCTGGAGCCTCTGTTCCAAGCTGCAGATACTGATCTTTCAGCCCAAGGATTTCTACCCTTTTAAACCTGTCCCTTCTGTGTTAGTTTTCTACAGCTGTGTAACAAATCACCACAAATTCAGCAGTGAAAAACAACATGTTTATTAAAACACTTTAATAAGTGTAACAATAAATACATTTATTATAGCAACTTCTGTGGGTCATGAGTCTGGGCGTGGCTTAGCTGTGTCTCTGCAGGATGCAGTGGGGTGGCTGAAGGCTTGACTGAGGGCAGATCTGCTTCCACGCTGACTTACAGCCTAACTTCATCAAATCCAGCGAGAGCGAGAGCGAGCGAGCGAGCGAGCGAGAGAGAGAGAAAATCTGTAGCAAGATAGAAGGCACATCTTTTGCAGTCTGATCACAGAACTGGCATCACCTGTATTCTTTGGATTAGGAGCAAATCACAGATCCCACCCACAGGCGGGAAAGGGGATTATGCAGGGAGTGAGTGCCCTCTTAGAGGCGGGAATCATTGCAGGGGAGGGTCTCAGAGGCTGCCTGCAGCACAGTAGAACTCTGAGGTGCTTCTCTTCGTCTTGAGACTTTGGCAACATGCCTTCAAGCAATTTGAGGTCCGTGGTAAAAGGGCTGCCAGAAAAGATGCCAGTGAAGATGAGATGTGATCTGAACTTTGAAGTGGTAGCTCAAGAACTTCCATATTCCAGGGGCTTCGGGACAAGGGACAGTCTGATTGGCAGGAGGTGTGCAACGAGACCTGCTTTTTGGGGTGGTTTGGGAGGTGGAGCTAACTGACACTGCTCTGGAGGATGCAAAGGCTTTTTTCCAGCCAAGAAGGGAGAGGAACAGGGTTAAGCTGGTCACTCTAGGCAGGGAGAGCCGCAGGAGCAGAGGCGCTGGAACTTGACCAGGCGCAGTTTGTTTTGAGGAGAAAGCTAACAGGTTTGTGAGGCTGGTCTTGAGGGACATGGAAGGTCATGAGTGAGAGTGTGGCTGGAAGGGTAGTTTGGGGCAGGTTGTGTTCCATCAGAGGAAGTGGAGCGTGGTCCTGTGGGCAGATGGGGGCTTTAAACCAGGATAATGAATCAGGACTGCCCGCTTCCAGCTAACTTTGCAGGCCCGCTCCCTCCTGTCATGCCTTCAGATGTGGAGACTCAGTCATTCAGTGGGCCAGGCGAGTGGCATTGCCAGCTCTGAAGAGCTGATGAGGAATAGTTTTTATTTTATATCTGTCAATAAAAACCAGTTTTTGTAAAAAAGACATCTTTTCGTGATATAGTGTTGTCATGTTGGATGTGAAGAAGAAATGGTCGCTTTTCCCCCATAATTCTTTAAGGAACACCTTTACACAGCATTTTAGCACCTGATTTTTAAAAGGAAGAGAAACTGGCACCCGCGGCACTATCGGCATCACTGATGACACTAGTGAACATTGTGTACTGATCAGCGTCGTGTGACGTGGCTGGGAAGCTTATGGTAGTTGGATGTGTGTCTGTGTTGGGCTTTGTGTGGCTGTTACCTCTGTCCCGGCCGCCCACCGTTTACTTTGATGAAGCTGGCATTTGTGTGCTTCTGCAGATGTGATATCAGCTCGGTACATAGCACTAGCACTCTATCTAGTCTTGCCCTTTTCAGGGTTGACTCAGAACACTTATTTCCCAGTGGTGATGAGAATTACCGTGGAGGCCCCGTGGATCTCTTCAAGTCATTTGTTGTCTGTAAGAATGGGGAATCCTTTCCATAGAGAAGAAGTGGAATCTGGGAGGAGTCATAAAAGAAGTCATGGATCTGGAGAAGTACCGTGCCATGTCGTTACCAAGTGCTGTCCAGACTTACTTGAGAAAATGGCAGTGAAGGCACCACAGAGCAACAGTAAGGTTCCCCATTGCCTCCCGGCCTTTTTTATCACGTGAAACTAGGCTGCAGTGATTTACTTGATTGTGATTGTTCTGCTCCAGACATCAGGTGTGTTTGACAGGGGTTGGAGTGGGGCCTCGTTGGAAGGAGGCCCAACACCCCCTGCTTACTTGGCCTCGTTGTTCTGGAGGTCGCTCCCTGTGGCCTCTGGGAACGCAATAAACCCGTTCACACAGGTGGCAGTGGGACCTAACTCCAGCGTGGAGGAGCCTGGGGGAGGAAGAGTCAGCCGGAGCACAGAGGGAAGGGAATTCAAGTTCAGGAACATGTCCTTGTGCCTCTTACATTAGGCAGCGTCATTGATGCGAGGTTTCACAACTCATCAACCTTCAAGTCTCAGGGTTTAATACAACTTGCTTGAACAGAGTTATATGCAGGCTAGGTGACCCTTCTTCATCCTCTCTAGGGTCACTTCAGCAGGAGGAGAGAGATGGAAGAGGTACGTTGGAAGTGAGACGCGTCCCTCCTTACAGTCCACTGGCCTGACCCAGTCACTCGCCCCAGCACGTGGCGGGGGGGCTGGGGAAGTGGGTGGTGCAGGGAGCGCGTGGAGCGCTCGTCCGCCCCCCTGCCCGCCTGGCTTCGACCTCATGGTAGCTTTTCTGGCAGGCAGGTGCATTAGAATCCGTCACCTTTGTGGATCTTGACGAGGGTGTTCTCATCCTGCATGTCCTCCGGGGAGTTTAGGAAGAGCTGGTCCCACAGGCAGCAGAGCGTAGTGGCCCGTGTGGGCTCCAGCACCAGAGTCTGAATTCTTGATCCACCACTGACTGTAACTGTGGGCAAATTATTTACCTTCTTTGTCTCAGTTTATCAGTAAAATGGGGTCACTGATAGGACAGTTGTAAGGATGAAATGGTTATTAACTGACTAAAGTTTATACTATATATAAAATAGACAAACAACAAGTCCTACTATATAGCACAAGGAACTATATTCAATATCTTGTAATAACTTACAATGGAAAAGAATCTGAGGAAGATGTATATATATATATATATATATATATATATATATATATACACACACACACACACACATATAAACTGTATATAACATATGTATGTGTATATATACGTATATAACTGAATCACTTTGCTGTACACCAGAAACTAACACAACATTGTAAATCAACTCTACTTGAATTTAAAAAAAAACGACTAAAGTTTAGAATACTGCCTGTTACCTGGTCAGTACTCATCATCGTCGTCGTCATTGTCAGCCTGAAACAGTGATCCACTTTTCTTCTGTGCCCGCAAGGCTGTTGGCCCTTTGTGTGTGGGTATGTCAAGAACTAACAAATTATCCTTAGGTCTATTTATAGTTTTCTTTTATCTGTGGGGGAAAGAAAAGTTGATGGTCAGTTTCCATTAAAATATTTTAGCATGTTTCTCTTTGTCTTAATGAGAGTTAAACCCCAATTCCTCAGATGCGTTTGTAAACAGTGGACGCTTTGTAGAACTTCTGGTTGTCGCAGTTTTAATTCTTTGGTGTGTGCCTTCTCTCAGGCGTTTGAGGGAATGGATCTGCATCTTTGAATTATGTTAATTTATTTTAACCTGTGCGCTCCGGTAGTAATGAGGGAGGCAGCTATCAGAGCTGCCTTCGCAGTGCTCTGGGGAATGGTAAGAGATCTCTCTCCAGGCTTCGAAGGTCTCAGCATGTCTCTGGGTTGACAGAGCTGCGAGAGCGAAGAGGAAGCTACCAGAGCTCGTTCACCTCTCCGGCAATCTGTTCTCTGTTCTCTGTTCTCATCAGCTGTTTCCAAAAAGCCTTCAGCAAGATGATGTGTGACATTCAGCTGATACCATTTGCAGCCAGTCTAAAAAAACTCTAAACCCGTGGCCTTTTGGAGTGTCTCCTTTGCAAAAGAATCATCCAGTAAAGCTTGAGGCTGAGGTTCTTAAGTGTAAAATGAATTTTGTGCCACAGGCAATCATTTGGCTCCAAATTTGGTGAAGGGCTGAGAGTTGATGTAGCAGAGAGCTCAGTGCTGGCTTGCAGACACTAACGTCTGGGAGCAGGGAAAGAGGGCACTTCCTCCCGTGGCCTGGGCGGAGTGTTGAACGACACCCAGCATGTACCTCATCTGCCTCCATTTGGGACAGAGGAATGGAAGGGTTAGGAAAGCCTCCTGGCTTGATCACCGCATCTTTTCAGGGAAACCTACTGTGGCACGATGCTCTCGCTGCCCGGGAGGGAGAAACCGGACAGACAGGGCAGATACATGTCCACACAGGCATGGGTCAGCCAGCTCCACGGGCCGTGTGCTGCGTAGTGTCACCGCTACATAGCTCTTGTCTGCATTCAGGCGTGGTCTTGGTCCTGCGTAAAAAGGGTGGCAAGTGGGATAAGTGGTAACTGAGAACGCACTGCTGGGACTCAGAGTGGAGAGAGCGCAGGCGTGTGGGACACTGGAGGGTGGAGACGGGCACCGTGGTGGGTCCAGTGTGGCTCTGGAGTCTGACCAGCTGGTGTCACCCCGGCCCACTGCTTCCTCACAGGAGACCAAACCCAGGCAGTTTTTTTCATGCTTCAGATTTCTCCTGGATGGAACGGGGGTACTAATAGTGCTTACGCCATAAAGTGGTTGTGCGTTCACGCATGTCCAGTCCTTTGGATGCTGTCTTGACATACTGCGAGTGTTCAGTTGTGTTATTACTATTATTCAGGAATTCTTGGAGAAAAGTTAATAAAAAGTAGGTTGAGGTTAATTGTGAGGCACCTCTAATGTGATGTGATGCTAAAGAATTTGGACTTTATCCTGTAAGTCTTAAAAAAATTAAGCAAAGAAATGGCATGAAGAAGTGTTTTAGAGATGTTGGAACACTGGCAGAGTGGTCCAGGATGGACCAAAGGTTTCACTGGGAACCTGTTGAAATAATGAATGCAGGTGTGCCTTAGGTGTGCACCCAGGCGGTAGCCATGGGAACATAAAAGAGGAGCTGGAGCTCATTGGACTGTTCCCTTTCTTTGCAGTGTGTATTAGGTGTTAAATTAGAGGTTGAGAGAATGATTGAATAGCTAAGTTGGAGACTGTCCAAAACTAGATCCCCATAGACACACCATTCATTGTAGTAGTTTCATCCTTAGTCATTCATACACATATATACACACACACACACACACACACACACACACACATACGTATATATGAATTATATATATGATGTTTTAGGTTTTTATGCTTTCCCATCATTGTGACTGTATTCACTCTGCTGAAGGTAGAAAGTAGGTTGACTGATTACTAATTCCTAGATAAATTTTCTAATTAAAAGAAGAAAGAATTATGGCTGTCATTTGGTCCTGCAAATGATTTCTTTCTTATTCAGTTTTATTTTTCTCTACAGGAAATGTTTGGTGACTCCTGTTCTTAATTTTATCTTTTTCTTAACTGGGGTCCTATGCCTGTGCTTGCCTGATTTTTCCTGTGCTGTCTTTTATAGCTACAATAGTGGAAGCATTGTCATGTATATAAATTCCAAAAGTTTTCATTTGAACCACTTTGCTCCCTAGAGAAATCTGCATCCTGCTTTATCTTTTGTTTGTATGTGGGAGTGTATCGAGCAATGCCTGAGTGACTCATGTCCTGCTCTGTGGGAAGAAAGTTCTGGTATTGTTTGCTTTGTGTGCAGTGGAGGCCGGCTTGTGGGATCTGGCCCCAGTGGTCCTTCCTAATGGGGAGGGAGCTAGCTTGAGAATCTGGGTCCTCCTGGATATTCTGGGTCTTTCTCACTGGTCGCGTCTTGTTTCTCTAGAAGGTGTGAAGATGTTGTGATGATATTTTTATGCCTCTGACTTGGCACAGGTAGCTTTTTGGTGACTTTACACCTACTCTTCTGGCACATCTTCAATTTGCGGTTTAAAAAAAGATGAAAGTGGCTGGAGAGCGGTTTGAACGAGGTAAAAGCCACACCAGAGATGGGGATTCTGGGGAGTGGAGTGTGGGGTCCAGAGCCACCTATCTGGTCCCTGATAATTGAATCATAAGGAAAATCACTGCCTTACCTCAAAATCTCATTTGAAAATAAAAACAAAGTCTCACCTAAAAAATAGAAACTGAATGCTAAGTGAACTTTAAAAAAAAAAAAAGAAAAGTAGCTCTCAAGCTGCAAAAACAGATGCTTTCTTTTGGCAACTTTGCTTGTCAAACCTAAGCTGAATATGAGTGGAGAATAAGTTCTTAACTATTAATTTGGAGTCTAGATGAAAATGAGTCTGAATTCTCATTTCAAAATCTTATTTGGCTGACTGCGGTGAAAAATGTGTCATTGTTTACTAATTCGGAATCATACCCTGTAGCATTTTAAGCCAAATCTGAGCATGTCATGGTCAAATGTAAATGTGCGTATTTCCATTTATTTCTTAATAGCGCAGCCAGCTGAGTTGATAGGCCTGTCGTCTAAGCTGGGCTGTATTGCCCTTGTGCTGACGCCTGCTCAGCTCTGGCGCTGGATCTTGGGTGCAGGTCCGCGTCCAGAGGACCTGGCTGAGGACACGGATGCAGCCACACAGGTGTCCACCAGGCCCCCTCCGGAGGAGCCCACTCATGTGCTTTTCTCGGGTTGTCTTTCTAAGGCCGAGTGTAAGGAGAGGAGATGTCTTCTTTAGGTTGTCATTCCTGGTTTCGTGGACACTTTTTTACTGTGTCTTCTCTGGAAGCTACTGTGTCCAGACTGAAGGGCAGACAACATGGTGTTTCGTGCTGCTCTCTCTTTAACTCAGTAAATCCCAACTCTTGTCTCCCATTGCTCAGCTTGACGCAGGTTTACGGGACCGGTGCCTTCCAGGCCTATCCAGGTGCCCTTTCCTGTTATTCTAGACCCTTGACTTTGATGACCCAAAACTTGCTTGTGTGCCTTCATTGTCTTGTCTGCAGTCTGTGGCCAAGGACTTTTGAGTCCCTTTGGTACTTACAAGAGTCAGGTTGTTCTTGTCAGGGACTCCAGTTTCATGCCTCTTGGGCTTTTTTTTGGTCCTCCAGAACCGCCCTGCTAGTCTTATCTAGGTGCTGCCGAGCTCTCCTGGCTGGACCCCGTTAGCCTGGAGTCTGAGTGACCCTTTCCTCTAGGTCTGGGCAGCCCCACCCCGTTTTCCTGAGTGCAGTCACTCGTCGTCCTGCAGGATGTCTCCTCCTCCTGCTTTCTCTTCTCTTCTGCTCTCTGTCCTTGCCCACGTGGTAGCCTGCTAGGTTTGAGTGCAGTCTCTCTGCACTCCCTTCAGGTATCTCCCTTCATAACAGCAGCACCAGTACGGTGCTCACTGTAGCCAGACGTGGGTCTCAGTCTTGCGTGCTTTTCGCTGTTTTGCAGATGGGACAACAGAAGTACAGAGAGGGTAGCTCACTGCCCCAGATGGTTGGGCGGCTAAGTCGGCGAAGTGGGATTGGAACTTAGACACCTAGCTCTGGAGCCAGTTCTCTTACCACTGCTGTATACCGCTTGCTGAGTCTTGGTTCCTCTGCTCTCCGGCCCAGTGGTCCCCGGATGGGCTAGCTCGCTCATGTGTGCTCAGCCACCCTTTAATACAGGCAGGTGTGGTGTTTTGAACCCTTACCTAATTGTGTGACTTCGGACAAGCTTTGTAACTTCTCTTATCTGTTTCCTCACCTAACTCAGAGGCATTTGAGAAGATTAACTGTGAGTCAGTAGCAAGGTGCTTGGCACATAATAGATGTTCAGAAAATGGCAGTTAGTATGTTTTTTATGAAAAAGTTGAGAACTGTTATTAACTTGAGAAATATGCTAGTTCATGTTTGCAGTTAGTCAGTTTGGGTTTATGGTGGATGGAGCCAAGAAAAGAGACCTCTCAATTTTCATTCAGTTTGGGACGAAGCAAGGCTTTTTTTGCTTTTCTTTTTTCCACTTAAGAGCTAAAGGGATCGGAGAGAATTTTTCCATTCAAAACAGAATACCTTTACCATCTAGTTAAGCCTGAAGATACTGGTTTATCTTTTGCATATCTTTTTTCCCATTTACTTTATCTCTTAACAAATGTTGACTCATTTAATGTCTAGCTAGAGTAAAGGCCCTTATAAAAATTTTTCTCTAAAAGCACAATAAAATAGTATCTGCTTTCATCTAATTGCAGTCTTTGAAACTGACTTCAAATGTTGTTAGGTGGTGCTAAATCATCAGCAGTTACTGCTTTAATTAATGGGGATGAAAAACCGCTTGATCTGTGAACCTCTGTTTTCAGCCCGCTTTGTATGCTGAACCCCCCACCTGCCTCAGTCTCCTAAAATAAGACTGGCCCTCCTCGGTGCTGCTTCATTGGCGTGATGTTTGTCTTTCATTCAGTTCGGCTTTCTGTAGTCTTTCATTTACTTAATCATTTTCTACCAAAAGAGGCTTTTGGGGGAGGGGGCATGTATACTGAGGGGGCTGGTTACAAGCAGCGGGTTATTTTGGTGCAAACCAAGGTTTTTTGTGTTTTTTTTTTTTTATAAATTTATTTATTTATTTATTCATTTATTTTTGGCTGTGTTGGGTCTTCGTTTCTGTGCGAGGGCTCTCTCTAGTTGTGGCGAGCGGGGGCCACTCTTCATCGCGGTGCGCGGGCCTCTCACTGTCGCGGACTCTCTTGTTGCGGAGCACAGGCTCCAGACGCGCAGGCTCAGCAGTTGTGGCTCACGGGCCCAGTTGCTCCGCGGCATGTGGGATCTTCCGGGACCAGGGCTCGAACCCGTGTCCCCTGCATTGCATTAGCAGGCAGACTCTCAACCACTGCGCCACCAGGGAAGCCCAAACCAAGGTTTTATGAAGGAGCTTTCCCCCGAGTGTGTTGGATGGTGGCAGACCTCTCAGCGTGGTTTTGACGCCTGAGTCCTTTTGGAGAACCGTGCAAGGAAACCTTTTGTCCAAGAAGAACTTTGGCCTGCCCGAATTCCTGGAGTACTGGCCATGGCCAGCTCAGGCAAATGATTAAAAACAGCAGCACTCTTTCATAGGCGTACTCCTTTGAAAATTCTCACATTTGCTTTTTCTGAACTTCAGTAAGACTGTACTTATCCAAAGGTTGCTTTTCTGATCACCTAATAGAACTCACGTAGTAGGACATGATGGTTAGAGAAGAGCCCTTCATATGGCCCCCGAGTCCCCCTTCAGTGTGGAGATGAGGAAACCGAGGCAGGGGAGGTGACCCTTGTTCCAGGAACATGCCTGGAACAAGGTGGCGGAGCAGAGTGTGGGCTTGGCCCTGCAGTCAGACTTCCCGGGCTCCCTCCACATCCTGACCCTCCCAGCGTGGGTAGTAACCACCCCCCACCTCCTTCAGAGCAGCTGTGAGTGTTGGACAGGTTAATTCATGTAGAGCCCCACCATAAGCTCTCAAATGTTAGTTACTCTGTTATAATTGTGGTAAATAGCCCCTTGCATTTCCACAGTGCTTTGTGGCTTACAGAGCGTTTTCTCACTTGTTCTCTCATCCGATGCTCACAGCATCATCTTGAGGAGGTATGTCTGCTATTAGTGAGCGCTGGCCCAGGGTCACCCAGCGCTCAATGTGTGTGACCAGAGCCTGGTCTTGCAAACTCTCAGGAGTGTTGAGAACCAAGGTGTATGTCCCAAAATGTGCCTGAGTAGATGCATAGAGGTTACAGAATTCATGCTTTGAAACTCATGCATTGTGTGATTGTAGAAATTTCCTTTGCTGATAACCTATCTCCTTTTAGGTACAGTTCTAGAGAAATGTTTAATCCACTTTGTCCTCCAGCTACACGAGCTTGGAAAGTGTTAGTAAAAATGTCAGGTACAGCACCGGTTCTGAAAACAAACAAATAGAACCATGATTTCTTCCCAGCCCCGTAAACTGGCCGGGACCTCAGCCTCCGGGGTTTTCTCTGGTTCTGCAGGGGTCCTGATGCTGTGTGCTGTGCTCCTGGAGTAGCGTGGGTGCCCCGCTTTCACTCCGAACGTGTGCAGTCACGTGTGCGGCCTGGGTGCCTGGGAGGCACACGCTGATCCTCTGCTCCGGAGATCGCAGGCCCCCCGTGAGAGGGGGCTCCCTCCAAATAGGATGGGCTTTGGGATTGCAGTTCCCATTTATTTGACTTACTCTTTATTGTTTTCTCCCATTTTGGCCAGGAACCTTGGATGGGCCTAAAGTTTATCGCATTGGTGTCATAGTAGATTAAAAGTTGTTCTGTAAATTGGTACAACCTGATTGGAAGGCAACTGGGCAATATCTGTTTAAATTTACTTGTGCCCTATGACTGAGGAATTTCCATTCGAAGGCATTTATCCTGGAAATACTTGTATACATTTGCAAAGGTCTAGGGTGTTCATCATAGCATTGTTTATAATAAAGCAACTGTTTATTGGAGATTAGTTAAATAAGTTATGGTACATTCCTAGAATGAGATATTGTATTTGGCTTAAAATGAGTTTTATAAGTACTAATACGAAAGTGTATCCAAAATGAGTAAGAAGGGCTCACTGAAGAACAGTAAGGTAAGAATTGTCCAGGGTTCGTTTATAACATTGTGTAGCGTGGACGTGCAGTGAGACCACAGAGGGAGAAACGAATGATTTGATTAGGAAAATTTTTGTTTTGATAGTTCAGAGCAGTAGTGAAGGGAGCGAAGGGAGTGTAACATTATAACAGAGGACTTTCCACTTTATAAATTTTTACATTTCTGTATTGTGTAAATGTTTAAATAGTTACAGGGGTTGCTTTTGCAGAAAAACTAAAAACAAACTCGGCCAGTGCCATGGCCAGCCTTGACCCTGGGTCTCCTCTGGGAGGCTACTTCCTTCTTCATGCTGCCGAGAGGTGCCGGGAGGGCCTGCAGCGTCCTGCTGTCCCCTGGGAGGACTCGGCCCTGGGGTCAGCCAGCAGCGCCAAGAAGCCCCAGGAAGCCCAGTCAGTCTTCTCACGTCAGAGGCGTTCGCTCAGTTAACACCCTGGCTCCTCCTCCCCCTGTCCCGCCCCAGCACACACCCCGCTCACACAGCGGCACACAGTGAGTAACCCCGAGGCCTTTGCTCTCAAACCTTCTCTGCAGACATGCTGTTGTGTTGCCTGCTTTCCCAGTTGGCAGCAGGGTCTTAGGGAAGTCTGATGGTGAGGAAGGAGATGGCAAAACTATAGCGCAATAAACCAAGGCCTCAAAACACTGCACACGTCAAACTCCACTTCACCTGGTGCAGAGAGCCCAGCGCACCTCAGCAGCCACTTCACTGTACTGGCACTCAGTCGCTGGCGGTCTGTCCCGACGACTGTGGACAGGCGTCGGGAACGGGCAAAATGCTGTTTCAGATACTCTGCTTAGGAAGGCAGGACGGTGGGTAGTACCTTTTAAAAAACACTCTTAAAATTTCTTTAACAGTATGTTATATTACAGCATTAGTTATCTGGGAATTCTGTGATGCTGAACCAGTGGTTTCACTGACTTTAAAGCCAGTATCCATCTCCCTGGAACTCTTTGTCTCAAAAATAAAATGTTAAGTTGAGGCCAGAAATCTTTCTGGAAACGCTTCCACCTTGGTGCAATATTCTGAATTGCCATTTCTGCGTGGACAAGCACTCTGACAGAAAAGACTTCAAAATTTTGTTCTGAGGAAGAAGCCAGATTTCCACCCGTCTGTGCGTCACCAACAGGCTTTGTGGTTCCTTTATTTGAGAAGAAGCCATTGTGCCTCTGGAGCTTCCTGTCTCGACCCAGACAGCTGGAACCACAGTCGCAGAAGCCGTTTCTAAGATACATTGGCGCACTCTTCAAAAGTATATCTGTGCCTTATGCGGAGCAGAAATCAGATCCCTTCAATATCTTGGGCTTTGTGTTAGTAATTAAATGCGACAGACCCTATCACAGCTTTACTAAGCATCACTGGAAAAATCCACTGCTCAGGCTGCAGCACGGGGGGCACGCAGCAGGCCATGAATTTTGTCGGGGGACACAGTTGGTATTGGGTGCACCGAAGCATTCAGATCTTACTTAGGGTGAGGGACTTGGGCCCCTGTTGGGTCTGTCGTGGTGGGGCAGGGGGAGGCTGCACTGCCCGGGGGAGGCTGACCCAGGGCCCCGCTGCTCCCTCTGGCCGCCTCGCAGCCTCCCTGACCAGCTCTGCGGCCCGCCGGGCCCGAGCCCAACTCACACCCGTTGAATTGGGAGCTGTTGGTGTGGACGCCGGCGTCAGTATTTTTTAAGCTTCCCAGGTGAGTCTCACGCGCAGCCACGTGAGCACGGCTGCCTTGGATGGATTAGTGGGTGGGGAGGAGCCCTCCTCCAAGGGAAGAGGGGGCCGTCACGTGTCTGTCACTGTCCCGCCCTCACGTCCACTCAAGAAACCAGCATGCCTTTTCTGTTTGACACCTACGCACGTGGGAAGATATCATAGAAAGGGAAGGAAAGGAAACGGAAAACTGGGGTTGAAATGTTAAATGAGACAGAAGCCAAGCTTAACGCAACTCCAGAGGGACCAAAGGACCTGCCGTGACTTGGGGTCTGAGTTTGCAGCAGCCAGTGTCACAGGGAACTCTCCTGGGTTTCACACTAAACCAGGGCTTCCCAGGCTTGATCCCTTAAGCCGGCCCGGGGTATCGGGCACCGCGCCGGGGCTTGGCTGTTTGCATGCACATGCACGCCTGTGTGAGTGTGGTTTGAACCTGCCTCACCACCCCGTGGATCACTGGAACAAAGCACTCCTGCATCAGACAGGACAGCTGGAATCCATCAAATACCAGCATTCACAAAACAGTGCACAGTGGAGAAGATGTGTAAGTCAAGGGTGGGCAAGAGTAATACTCTCTACATCTGTTTGTGTGAAAGTCTACAAAAGACGAATCCAGTTTGCAGTGAGTGACAAAGCAGATCAGCGCTTGCCTGTGTCGGGGGGGTGAAGGTGGGTGTGTGGATTGGGAAGGGGGCACATGAGCACATTTGAGGTTATGAAAATACTCTGTATCTTGATTATATTGGTGGTCACACAGTGTATAAATTTGTCAAAACTCACTGAAATGTACACTCAAAATGGGTATACATTTAATTATATGCAGATTACCTCAGTACAGCTGATTTTTTTAAAAAATAAATTTATTTATTTATTTTTGGCTGTGTTGGGTCTTCATTGCTGCGTGCAGGCTTTCTCTAGTTGTGGCGAGTGGGGGCTACTCTTTGTTACGGTGCGCGGGCTTCTCACTGCGGAGGCTTCTCTTGCTGCGGAGCATGGGTTCTAGGCGTGTGGGCTTCAGTAGTTGTGGCACGTGGGCTCTAGAGTGCAGGCTCAGTAGTTGTGACACACGGGCCTAGTTGCTTCGCGGCATGTGGGATCTTCCTGCACCAGGGCTCGAACCTGTGTCCCCTGCATTGGCAGGCAGATTCTTAACCACTGCGCCACCAGGGAAGCCCCAGCTGATTTTTTTTAAAGTGGACAGGGATGAAGGTGGACAAGGCGTAACCGTGAGCAGAGAGAGGGCCCTGGTGTTGCTGTGCGCCAGGGTGTGTATGTCAAGGGTGTTTTTCCAGGGAGGGATGTGGTGGTTTTCTCCGTGCTTAAAATACTTGCTTCCAAAGTGCATGTTGTGGTTTTCCATCGAGGCCGGCAAGGGTGCAATCAAAAAATCCAGTTTCAAAAAACTTACAAAATAAATTGTATTACTCTTGGTAGTTTTTTTCCCCCTTTCTTTGATGCATATGATTGTATGTGTTTACGTCTGGCCTGAGAGTTCATTCCGTGGTGGAGATGGGTCTCCGAATAAACCCACTGTGCTAGCTCCGTGTGTAGCCAGGGCCTGCCCTGGCATGGAAAGACTAATTAAGCTAAAGATGGTATTTTCTTCTCTTAAAAAAAAAGGCCCAAGGAACATGTTTCTTTTCAAGCTCCTGCTGAGCTCCTACTGGTTGGCTGTAGTTGGGCAGAAGTCCAGTGAAGTTGGGGGAAGAGATGGTGGGTCTGGAGCAGACAGACGCGTGCTCTGCCACTCTCCCGTGGTAGCCTTGGGCGAGTTACACAGCCTTCTAACCTCCAGTTTCCTCATTTTAAAATGGATACGATGATAGAATGTTCTTGAAAGACTTCTGGTAAGAAGTAACTGAAATAATGCATGTAAAACCTTTGGTGTTTTGCCTGGCACATAATACGTGTTCCATAAATGTTAATGATGTGTGTGTGTAAATATGACAATATTTATTGGTACGCACATTCTCCACGTATGTATATAAGGGAAATCAGTTGTGTCCCACAGAAGCATATATGTAAATAAATAACATAGGTTACAAGGGAGTTGAGATCAGCTTCTGGGATTTGCCAAGAGTAAGCTGTAGTGTCAGCAGGAGCCTGTCAGAGGTCTTGGTGCAACAGGCTGAAATCAAGTCTCAAATTACATCCTTCATTGAGATTTAAGGAAAAGCAACAAGTCAAGCGCTGACGGTGGCCAGCTGTGAGGGAACCTGGCATCACACGCTGTGTCCTGGACCGCAGCCCCTCCTGAGCCTGGCAGCAGCCACTTAACCAGGACGTCGAAACTTCCCTGGTACCTGGTGGCGAAGGTGGGGAAAGTCACTTTCACAGTCTGTGGGAACATAAATTGGCTCACTCTTTCTGTACATGAGTCAGCACATTCTGATTATATGTTATTCTTTTATTCATCTAATAGCTATTTATGACGTACTTACTATATGCCAAGCTTTGGGTTAAAATGGTGAACAAAAACAGATGCTGTCACTGCTGCCGTGTTGTTTATAGTCGGGAGGCGTTGTGGGTGTTAGCTCAGAGCCCTGTGATGAGTGCCGGGGGCGTTCGGGAGAGCCTGCAACAGAGAACCGGCTCGGCCTGGGCCCGGGGTGTATTTTACTGCAGACATGACGGCTGAGCTGAGATCTGAGGGATGGGTGGGCACCAGTGGTGGTACGGGGCCTTTTGAGTGGAGGGGAAAGCATGTGGACTGCTGCCTGCCGTCCAGGAGCTACAGGAAGCCCATGTGGCACAAACGAGAGAGGGAGGGAGGGTGACGGAGGGTGAGCCCGGAGGGGCGGGCAGGGCCAGAAGAAGCCGGGGCAGATAGGATGTGGCAGTCCTCTCGGTGTTTACACTAAGAGCTGTGAGAAGCCAGGGAGGGTGTTTAAGAAGGGAGGGAAGGCGGGAGGAACACTTGTCAGAGTTGGAGAGTAGATTAGAACAATCTAGAGTGGAGATGTGGGGGTGAGTTGTGCAGGTGAGAGGTGATGACGGTAGGACTGAGCTAGTAACATTGGCAGCACGTGTTGGACGCATGAGGCAAGGAACTGTGTTCTGGTTTGAGCAGCTGCGTGGTGGTTTCGTGAACTACAGGGAACCGTGGAGAAGAGAGCGCTTGGGGCACATCCAGACCGTCTCTCCTGTCTTCAATCAAAATAATGATAAGTTAACTGTTTAGATGAACACGTGGCTGTCCTGGAGGGGAATGTAATTGACCACAGAGCAGCATGGCACCAGGAGCTTGAATGAAGCACCGTTTGCCTGGCCTTTGAGGTAGTAGATTTAGGGACTGGTCAGATGTACCGAGGAATTGCCAGCTCCTCTCCTGACTATGACTGCGTTTCCTGGGTCTGGGATTTTCTTAGGCTACAGAGAGAAAGAATCTCGGGCAATTGTCCTTATTCACTGCACTCTAGAGGCAGCTCTGTGAGGAAGTAGCTTTATGCTTCTCCAGTATGCTGAGTTCACATATGATTTACATCTGTAGGAGATTAAAATGGTTTATAAATTATGGGGTCAGGTGAGCTAGGTTTGGGTATTGGGTCTGCCAGTTTCTAGCTTTGAGACATTGGGCCAGTTGTTTAGGTCTCTCTCGGCCTCCACATTTCCATTGGTAAAATGGGGATCAAAAGACCTACCTTTATAGGATTGCTATAACTAGGTACATTGGGACTTTGTTCACTTGTACCGTACACAACCAGCTTAACTGACTCCCTGTCTCTAGTGGTACAGTGGTGGGCAGAGGAGGGGAGGATGGTGGGGGGTGGGGACGAAGCAGGCTTTCGTGTCAGCAGAGTGCATGCATTTTGTTAAAGCAGGTATTTGGGTTATATAAATGCCTTTCAAACACTTATTAGTGACATTTTTTTTGAGATAATTAACATTGAAGGGTAAGAGACTTGAATAAATGATATATCCCTATATTACTTATATGGATAAAAGGATGGAATAATATTGCCTTTTTTATTTTTTAAAGAAACAAAAAGCTAAACATAATTATTCTTTGTTTTTTGTGGTGTTTCTTACCACTTGTTTATGAGAACTAACGTGTATACTTTTTACTTAGCAGAGAGTGGCTGCAGAAGTGTGCTGTCGGGGGGTTGGGAGTAAGGACAGGCGTGGGACTGGTCCAGAAGCTTCCTTTTTCCTACACCTTGCTTAACAATCAGTTGACCTTAGACATTCTTGTTTTCCTGGGGAATGACATCTGCATGCCCTTATCCAGACGATTCCCAAACATGTACTTCCAGATTTGGCCTTTTTCCTTAGCTCTAGACAGGGGTCAGCAGACATTTTCTGGAAAGGGCCACGTGGTCTGTGTCTTAACTGCTTAGCAGAAACAGCCGCAGACAAGATGTACACGAGCAGGCCACCCCTGCTCCAGACCCTTCCTTCCCATGCCTCGTACGATGTTTCTCTCCCAACTCTCCTACAATAAGCTTTGAGGTTTCTGAGTGGAGCTTATGCCAGTGTTCTAGACCTCTGTTCCTGACATCCAGTTTTTGAACATTTGAACTTTGGAACATCTCCTCCAGGCAGTCACCTGTGGGAAGAAAAAAAAAAAAAGACCTCAAAAAAAAGGATGTCCAGCTCTTGGAAACAGAGATGCTAAGCAGCAGAAATGATGGAGCCGGAAGCAGGTTCCAAAGTCGAAGGGACACATAGTTGGGCACGCCGGGGCCCAGTCCCTAGTCAGCTGTACTTCCGATCAACATTACACAACAGGTGTTTGCTAGTTAATAACACTTTTAATCATGCTGCTGGAGAGATCATCTAACTTATAAATTAGTTCAGCTGAAACGTCTGGATTTTCATGTAGCTTCGCTATGTCAAGACATCTCTTTTTACCTGATTTTCGTTTGTGTTTCTGTGAAGTTGTTTAAGGATGGGTGCTCTTATTTCTGTTGTATAGCTGTGGGCTTGAGGCGTTGAAGAATGGTATGCTTTTTCTTCAGCTGAGAGTATTGTGATTGCTAATCCAGAGTTCATGCTATATTGTTAGCAGCACCTCCCTGTCAAGGTCCCATTTGCTGGAAATACAGAGTCTCTTAAGGAGCCAGAATGAAATGAATAACATGCATTAGATTATTTACTTGAGACTAGGCCTGTAATAGAAAATGGAAGATGATAAATGTTTAAGATGAGAAGGGAAATCCCCCCCCCTTTTTTAGAAGAATAAAAATACGGTAATATTTAAAATTAAGTGGTCCTTGTTTACATCCCCCCCTTTTTTTAATTAAAGAAAAGGCTGTGTTAAAATTTGACTGACTGAAATTGCTTGAAATGTAAAATTTCATAAAAGTTCTTATACTAAAGGGACATAAAATCTAGCAGTAGAAATTTAATATAGGAAGTTAATTCTGATTTCCAAGTGCTACAATTATAAAATAGTCTGAGAAAAAGCACTTTTCCATAAAATCACATGCTTTGAAACATGGGCTTTGTGCTCCTGGCCGCTCCTGTAGGGAATGTCGTGGTGTGGGGTGTGGGGGTTCTGCAGCACCGACAGGTGTCGGGCCTCTTCCTTCTGAACACAGCCTGTTCCACTGTGTTGCAGAATGGAGCCATTGTGACTCAGGAACAAGTTGGCTTTTAGACTATTGTTAGCAGAGAAGCAGAAACAGTCTTTTTTGAAATGACTTTCACTTTGGAAGGGACAGTGACAGGATGAGTAAGAGCTTTCCCAGATGTTATGTGTTTGTGGCCTTAGGTAGTTACACAGAGCTTCTTTTCCTGTGTATCTGCATTGTGTATGCTTCTTGTTTTCCTTATTTTAGTGCTGTATGAATATGACTTTAGCTTAAAAATTAAGCTTTTAAATGGAAAAAGCAGAAACTTATTAGCAGAAACTTGATAGGAGTTTATCTGTCGTATCTCATTCTATTTTTTAAAATTTATGTATGTATGTATGTATGTATGGCTGCGTTGGGTCTTCGTTGCTGTGCGCGGGCTTTCTCTAGTTGAGGCAAGAGGGGGCTACTCTTTGTTGCGGTGCGCGGGCTTCTCATTGCGGTGGCTTCTCTTCTTGCGGAGCACGGGCTCTAGGCGCGCAGGCTTCAGTAGTTGTGGCACGTGGGCTCAGTAGTTGTGGCGCATGGGCTGAGTTGCTCCACGGCATGTGGGATCTTCCTGGACCAGGGCTCGAACCCATGTCCCCTGCATTGGTAGGAGGATTCTTAACCACTCCACCACCAGGGAAGTCCTGTCGTCTCTCATTTTAAAGTGTAGATGCCTTTTATATAAAGTTAATTTCGGTTAATGACTCACTGTAAAATTAAAGAGAAAGAAAATGTGTTTCTCTGGAAAACAAACTTGGCTTTAGGGTTTAAGATACTGAGAATACCCAACCTTATAAGAGAATATATGAAAGGGAAAGTTTCCATTTATAGTTTTAGATAGAAAAGTTTTTAAACAGTGAAACAATTATAAAGAAAGTAGGTTTTAAAATAACAGTTTAAAAATCTGAATAAAGCAATATGAAAGTGTGCCCAGGCATAACCCGTGGGCTGGAAAGGTCAGCTAACCTCCACGACCAGCGCTAGTGACCGGTTACCTGACCAGCAGCATCGGTATCGCCCCTGGTGTGTAGGGTCATGTGCTGGGGTTGAACGTTTGCAAACTTGAAGTCAGGGCCTGTTGCCCTGTGAGGGTTTACATTGGTAAGCTGGTGAAGTGGCTCTTGTGTTCAGAGAGAATTAAGAATTCTGGATGGCAGAGGCTAAACGTCAGATGAGCAGTTTCGGTCAAGTGCTGAGGAAACGTAGAGGAAGGAGCACCGTGTAAGGTCTCTGAGGTCAGAGGGTGGACACAGAATAGACCTCAGGCAGGCTTTCCAGGCCAGAGGAGAAGTGTGGACAAACCTGAGGCGAAAATCAGTCTAGAGCAGGGCCAACTGTGCTGCTGGATGCCTGTTTTATAAATAAAATCTTCTTGGAACAAAGCCATACCTGTCCTTTACATCTTGTCTTTGGCTGCCTTTGCTCTGTGATGTCGAGGTGAGTAGTTGCTATGAAGATCGTGTGGCTCATGAAGCCTAAAATATTTACTATCTAGATCTTGATGGAGAACGTTTGCTGACCACCTGGGGGTGGTTCTTGGAGAGTACATCAGTTTGTGGGAATGGAAGATACAGATACATAGGTAGTAGAATAAATAAGGAATGCATGGTAGGTAGCCTTAAATGTTAAGCTTAGAACTTGGAAGCAGAAGCAATGTGAGTTGTTAAAGGGACATAAAATTAATTCACAGTTGATTAGTCATCAGTTATGATCAGGTTCATAATGTGGGGAGAGAGATGGCTTTATAATTAAAACATGGTGAAATAGTGTGACCGGAGACACATAGAAATTGCCTGGATAGGAGGAGCTTTGGTGGGAGTTAGGAAGGTCTGCCTGCAGGACTTGACATTTGAACATAGTTTTAAAAGGCTGTAAATAGGAGTTTGCCTGAAGGACAAGGACTCTTCAGCCAAGGAAAAGCCACTCAAAGTACAAGGGTGTGAAACAAGTTGATGTTTGGGGGAACAGAAGATATTGTCATGTTTGGAACTAAGGTATGAGCAGTGAAGTTGGGAGGGGCCAAAGTGAGGGATGCCAGCCTGGTGATGACGGACGGTGAGAAACTACTAGAGACCTGTGGGATGGGGTCATGATCTGGGCTTGTGTTATTTTCCCCGTCATTTAATATATTTTTGTTATATGTATATGTATAGCTGGTTCACTTTGTTATACAGCAGCAACTAACACAACAATGTAAAGCAATTATACTCCAATAAAGATGTTAAAAAAATTTTTTTTTACAAATTAAGTTAGATTTGTATTTTTCAAGGATAGTCCTAGTAAAGCAGTGTGGAGACTTGGGGATGGAGGAGGCTAGAGGTACAGAGATATGTTGGGAGGGTATTGCAGTATCCAGGTGGCAGATGATGAGGACTTAAATTAGTGTGGTGGACGTAGTGATGGAAATGAGAAAGGTGCTTCTAAAGACAAACAGGATAATTGACTAGACAAACAGGATAATTGACTATGTAGATTTGGATGTGTGAGAGGTAAGGGAACAGTAGAGATCAGGGAAGTTTTTAGAACTTGTGCTTGGACAACAAAGCCAGCAGTGCCATTTAACTCAGTTTGGGGTTATGGAGAAAAGAGTGTGTTTTGGTGGTGGATGAGGTCATGCCCATGGAGCAGTAAGTGGAACTGCCCCTGAGTGGTTTGCAGCATAGGTCTGGAAGTCAGTGGAGAAGCGTGCCTTAAAGAGAACATTTGGCAGGTATTGGAACTAAGTAGCTGAAATTGTAGGAGGAGGTGAGCTTCCCTAAAGAGAGCCTGTGGAGCAGGAGGTCAGAGTCCAGGTGGAGGCGGGAGGGACGTCAGGTTCCCGGAGGCGTGCTCCGCTCCTCCCCACCCTCCACCCAGGGCCGACGTCCAGCATCACTGCCTCCCACTGAGCCTGGGGAGCCTCAGCATCCTTCGCAAGGCAGGGCACTGGGAATTGACGGGAGATGGGGCAAAATGTCCATGGTGTATGAAATACAAGGGAAGTACACGGGTTAGAGGAAGAAAAGTGCATGGAGAGACTGAGCACAGAAGCAGTAGTTGGAGCCACATCTCTACCAGAAAAGCTGCAGTGTGGTTAGAGCAAGTGTGTTGGTGGATTTGGGGATGAGGGTCGTTGATGACTTTGGTGAGAGGCGACAGAGGCCATGTTTGGAGGCGGCTTGCAGCAGGGAGTAGGAGGAGAGAGCCTGCTTTCCTAGAAGTCCGACTAGGAAAGGAGCTTGGTGGGATGGGAATCAGAGGTGAGAAAAGGTAGAGAGTGTGCAGGAAAGAGTTCACAACCTAGATAACTTTTCTTTTGTGTAGTAAACCTGCTGATACATGTTCCTTAGTGTTTTTTTTGTAAACAGTTTCAGACTTACAGAAAAGTTGGAATAGAACTAACTTTACCTGTAGTTAACATTTTGCCACAATTGCTTTATGATTTTTTCTTTCTTACATAAATTTTTTTTTCCTGAACCATTTGAGAATAAGTTGCAGACAGTAGATACTTTTACTTCTAAGTATTTCATGTTTTATGAACCTGTTACTTATATTTATGTTATATATAATCTATTTAGTACCCTTTACTCTCATAAGAAAAGGCTTTTGAGAAGCTCTATTGAAAAATAACCAGGACACCCCGTCCACCTCCTAATATATTTTGTGGTTATTTGCCTACTGAGAGGCTTAAACACAGACAATTTGGGACTTGGTTTATACTATAAACTTCTGAAATACAAAATATTTTTTTAGATATTGGTCTGTGTTGATTGGTAGCTTGATCAACAGAAAAGGTAGAGGGAAATGATGGCTATTTAGACCTTTTTCAAATAATAGTAAATGTTTGATTCCACAGTATAACACTGTGTTATTTATTAATTGTCTGACAAGTGAGCTAGATCAGTGAGGTTCAGAAGTCTTCCCTTCAAAATACTTACACGTGAAATAAATCCCTAAAATGTTGTCCTTATTTAGGCACGGAACAAATATGCCCAGTGGAAAATGTGAGGGTTTTTTCCCCCTAAATACAGAACATTTTAGTTCATTTAAATAGTACTTAATTGTCCTAAATTCGCTGCCCCCCAGAGCACATTTGTGTGCAAGAAGTCGTTCCCTTGTCCTTTCCCTGCTTTTAGTAAAAGCGTGGTGGTGCATATTTGCCATGTATAGTGTATATTTGGAACACAAAACTCACGAACAGGAATTATAAAACTGTCTCAAATTGTCTTTAGTGAGCGGCTTTCCCTCTTGCCAGGGTCTTTGTTGGTGGCAAGTAGAGACAGACTGACAGTGCCAGCTGGTTCTTCTGCCCCTGCCTTCCCCCTTGTGGGGTCCGAGGCTGGTGGCCCCCCTGGATACTACCCCAGAGCTCTTCATAGTTCCCGGCTCTGCTGGTTAGAGGGGAAAAGTGGGGCGGTTTTCATTTACATTTAAAAGCAGAGGATAGGAGCCATCGCTTTGGTCCTGAGATGGTGATGACGATGATTGATCACCAGTTATTTCTAACACTACGAATTCCCGTTTCTTAAGAAAATATGATGAGTTCCCTGGTGGTCTAATGGTTAGGACTTGGCACTTTCATTGTCGTGGCCCGGGTTCAGTCCCTGGTTGGGGAACTAAGATCCCACAAGCTGCACAGTATGGCCAAGAAAAAAAAACAACAACAACAAAAAATCTGAATCCTAAAGAAAGAAAATAAAAATATGACAAGACTGGAAATAATGTAAAATTTTAATTTCTAAGATTTTAAGGATTATTTAGTAGCAGTGTTGTTTCAGTAGCTTGAAAGATTTATAAATAATAACCCAAGTGTAGTGTTTGTGCCACGAAATGCCAGAAATAGTTAGCGTGTCTGACACTTTGGCGAGTTTGCAGGCTTCATGTGATTTCCTTTCACTGGTTTGCTCAGTCTGTTTAGCCAAGGTTGGCTATTTGTGCTGGGTCTGTAATTTTGGGAAATGCGGTTGGAACCACAGATAGTTTGATAAGGAAATAACAGGCAGGAAACAATTGATACGCCTTTAGCCAAAACGTGTAAATTTCTCCCTGGGTTTCCTTGGGGAAGAGCGCGCGTGCGCTGCTCCACTCCCCAGGGGTGTTGTCCCGGCCTGCGCTCCTCTGTCCACGTGCCTCCAGCCAGTGAAGGATGGCCCTTGGCGCCAGCGGGGAGCCGTGAGCCTCATTTTCATTGTCATGTGGCTGCTCAGAGACAGAAGCTGGTGTGATGCAGGCTTTGGAGGGGCAGCAGGTGGCTCAGTGGTTCTGTGATTCCTTTCTTCCTTCAGCAGGTCAGTGCCAAGTACCTGCTCCGTGTTAAACATCCTCAGGCTCAGGGGTATCTGGGAGCAAAGCAGGCAGACCCCTGCCTTTATAGAGCTCCCATGACCACAGGGGAGCGAGCAGACGCAGTACCGCTAAAAGCACAGCAGGAGACGCAAGAAATTACGAGTGGGGTGTGTAGGGGTGTGTGTGGATGTAGCATCCTCACTGGCTGAGTGCCTTTGGGCTCCGACTTATCCACGTCTATTTCCTCGTTGGTAGAGTCAGGATAACAGGGTTGAGTAAGTTGTCCTAAATAAGTTAATATGCATAAAGTTCTTAGAGCAGCGCCTGACTCACAGCCACTATGCCTTAGTGTCGTGATAATGCTTATAATGTGACCTGATTAGTTATTTTATGTAAGGTAACATCTGAGCAGACCTGAAGGATGAGGGAGCAGGCCGTGTGGATACCTGGGGAAGAACCTTTCAGGCGGAGTGGGTGTGTGCCTGGTGTGTTTGAGGAGCAGCAGGGCGGCCAGTGGAGTGGGAGCAGAGGGGGCGACAGAGACCCTGGGAGGTGAGGTGGGAGAGGCAGTGGGGGGCAGAGCGTGGCCCACCTGTGGCCATCGTGAGGACTTCCTCTGGGGTACCCCAGCCCCAGGGAGCGGCGATGGGGCTCCAGCCTGCTGGTGGCAGTGGGCGTGACGGCGGAGGTTCGAGCCTGGGGAGAGCTGGCAGGATCTGCTGGTGTGCTGGAGCTGCCCCTTGGTGCTTGGTGAGCGGAGAAAGCCGGGGAGGAGCAGGTTGGCCCACCTGGATTTGACTTAACGTGTTAGATGGTTCGGGGTAGGAGGATGGGCAGCGGGGTCGTTCAGGGGAGAGGCCAGTGCCCCCCACCGACAGTGGGGTGGGAGCTGTTGCATCCAGAGGGCATTTAGGTTGTGTGTGGCTGAGCTTTCTAAGCTGGGGAGTCCTGGGAGGAAGAGCGAGGGAGAATGAGGGGGCTGCCAGAGTGGGAGCAGGAGAGGGAGGAGGGGAGAGAGAGGAAGAGCTGTGGGCGGTGCCCAGGCCCACCCAAGGGGCCATCAAGAATTTAAAGTGAGGGCTTCTCTGGTGGCGCACTGGTTGAGAATCTGCCTGTCAATGCAGGGGACACGGGTTCGAGCCCTGGTCTGGGAAGATCCCACATGCCCCGGGGCAACTGGGCCCGTGAGCCACAACTACTGAGCCTGCGCGTCTGGAGCCTGTGCTCCGCAGCAAGAGAGGCTACGATAGTGAGAGGCCCACACACCGCGATGAAGAGTGGCTCCCGCTTGCCGCAACTAGAGAAAAGCCCTCGCACAGAAACGAAGACCCAACACAGCCAAAAATAAAGAAATAAAAATAAATAAATTTATAAAAAAATAATAATAATAATTTAAAGTGAGACCAGCCACTGGGCTCTGCATTTTCCTGCACCTGGAGCTGGGAACAGCTGCTGGGGCGGAGGTGGAGGAGGTGAAGAGCTGGATTTAACCCGCTCTGGGGTTTACCAGAGAGTTCTTCAGAGGGTGGAAGGGCACGGTGGCAAGGAAGTGTACCAGGGAGCCGTGATGACCATGAGTCGTCCACCCCGAGCTGGATAAAGAAGGAAGGGAGAGGGACTTTCCTGGTGGCGCAGTGGTTAAGAATCCGCCCGCCAGTGCAGGGGACACGGGTTCAATCCCTGGTCCGGGAAGATCCCACATGCCCGCAGAGCAACTAAGCCCGTGCGCCACAACTACTGAGCCTGCGCTCTAGAGCCCACGAGCCACAACTGCTGACCCTGCGTGTCACAACTACTGAAGCCCGCGTGCGTAGCGCCCGTGCTCGGCAACAGGAGAAGCCACCGCAGTGAGAAGCCCGCGCACCGCCACGAAGAGGAGCGCCCGCTCGCCGCAACTAGAGAAAGCCCGCGTGCAGCAATGAAGACCCAACGCAGCAATCAGTCAATCAATCAGTCAATCAATTTATTTATTTATTTAAAAAGAAAAAAGAAGGAAGGGAGGACAGGGAAGGGGTGAGGACAGCAGAAAGGGAGTAGAATCAGTGCATATGGTCTTCTATTTTTTTTATTTAAAAAAAATTTTTTTAACATCTTTATTGGAGTATAATTGCTTTACAATGGTGTGTTTGTTTCTGCTTTATAACAAAGTGAATCAATTTTACATATACATATGTTCCCATATCTCTTCCCTCTTGCGTCTCCCTCCCTCCCACCCTCCCTCCCTATCCCACCCCTCTAGGTGGTCACAAAGCACCAAGCCGATCTCCCTGTGCTGTGCGGCTGCTTCCCACTAGCTATCTATTTTACATTTGGTAGTGTATATATGTCCATGCCACTCTCGCACTTTGTCCCAGCTTACCCTTCCCCCTCCCCATATCCTCAAGTCCATTCTCTAGTAGGTCTGTGTCTTTATTCCCATCTTGCCCCTAGGTTCTTCATGACCTTTTTTTTTTTCTTTCTTAGATTCCATATATATGTGTTGGCATACGGTATTTGTTTTTCTCTTTCTGACTTACTTCACTCTGTAAGACAGACTCTAGGTCCATCCACCTCACTACAAATAACTCAATTTCGTTTCTTTTTATGGCTGAGTAATATTCCATTGTATATATGTGCCACATCTTCTTTATCCATTCACCTGTCGATGGCCACTTAGGTTGCTTCCATGTCCTGGCTATTGTAAATAGAGCTGCAGTGAACATTGTGGTACATGACTCTTTTTGAATTATGGTTTTCTCAGGGTATATGCCCAGTAGTGGGATTGCTGGGTCGTATGGTAGTTCTATTTTTAGTTTTTTAAGGAACCTCCATACTGTTCTCCATAATAGCTGTATCAGTTTACATTCCCACCAACAGTGCAAGAGGGTTCCCTTTTCTCCACACCCTCTCCAGCATTTATTGTTTCTAGATTTTTTGATGATGGCCATTCTGACTGGTGTGAGATGATACCTCATTGTAGTTTTGATTTGCATTTCTCTAATGATTAATGATGTTGAGCATTCTTTCATGTGTCTGTTGGCAATCTGTATATCTTCTTTGAAGAAATGTCTGTTTAGGTCTTCTGCCCATTTTTGGATTGGGTTGTTTGTTTTTTTGATACTGAGCTGCATGAGCTGCTTGTAAATTTTGGAGATTAATCCTTTGTCAGTTGCTTCATTTGCAAATATTTTCTCCCATTCTGAGGGTTGTCTTTTGGTCTTGTTTATGGTTTCCTTTGCTGTGCAAAAGCTTTGAAGTTTCATTAGGTCCCATTTGTTTATTTTTGTTTTTATTTCCATTTCTCTAGGAGGTGGGTCAAAAAGGATCTTGCTGTGATTTATGTCATAGAGTGTTCTGCCTATGTTTTCCTCTAAGAGTTTGATAGTGTCTGGCCTTACGTTTAGGTCTTTAATCCATTTGGAGTTTATTTTTGTGTATGGTGTTAGGGAGTGTTCTAATTTCATACTTTTACATGTACCTGTCCAGTTTTCCCAGCACCACTTATTGAAGAGGCTGTCTTTTCTCCACTGTATAGTCTTGCCTCCTTTGTCAAAGATAAGGTGACCATATGTGCGTGGGTTTATCTCTGGGCTTTCTATCCTGTTCCATTGATCTATATTTCTGTTTTTGTGCCAGTACCATACTGTCTTGATTACTGTAGCTTTGTAGTATAGTCTGAAGTCAGGGAGCCTGATTCCTCCAGCTCCATTTTTCTTTCTCAAGATAGTGCATATGGTCTTGTTGGGTTGAGAGGTGAAGGGGCTGGGGTGGCAGAGGGAGTGAGCTGGGAAGGTGGGAGGCGATGGGTGGAGGCGGCTGCTTGGCCTTGAGATCCAGGAGTGTTGTTACTAGTGACCACAGGTCTGGGGTGGGTAACCGTGGGGACTGGAGCCCAGGGTCAGGTGAGGACAAGGTCCCAGAGGACAGGAGGTCAAGGGAGTAGAAGGATCGCTTAGCTAGATGTCGAAATCCCTCGATATTATGGTGAAGTAGCCGGGGAGAGAGGGCAGCTGGGGGTGCTGGGCCGGGCCAGAGGGGAGAAGGAATTGGTTTCGAAGTGGGCAGCCAGGCTCCAGAGAAAACCCCCAACAGTGTAGGGACGTGGTGCTCAGAGCGGGGAGGTGTGGGAGCACAGGGCATTTTGCTGAGGAAGGATGTGTGTTTGGGAGTTGGGAGCTGCCAGACAGTGGTGGTTGTGTGGGGCCTTCTGGGGCTGAGAGGGGACAGTAAGGGCGGCCTGGGAGCTGCAGGCTTCCTAAGTTGACTGAGGCAAGCAAACCAAGAGTGGAGGGATTATTCTGTGGAAGATGGTGGCGCTGGGGCTGCGGGGTCTTGGGGAGGGTATCTTGTCAGGGGTCCGGGGTTTCAGAGCTGCCTCTTTAAATCCCGCATACTAGAGATGGAGCCGCCAGGAGGTATTACTGGGAGATTTCTTGTTTGTTTTTTGCATTTTATAAATCGGTATTTCTTAGTAAGAGATGTCTATTTTAAATATAGTGGAAGTTCTTCCTCCTTAATTTTCTTCCTTTTTTCTCTGTCCTCTGCTTTGGAGAATGGCACTATTAAATGCACGGGGTCGAATTTCTTGTCTAAAGCAGATTCTGCTGCTGAAGGAAGCCTAGTATGAGAGAGCGTCGGGCTTGGGGTCTGCACGCTAGTCCCCACTTGCTGTGACCTTGGAGAGAGACTTCCTCCGGGCCTCTTCTCCTTTGTTTAAAAAGATGGTGGTGGCGGCGGTGGGGGCGGGGCGTCTCAGCTATAAAATCCTTTGGTTTTAAAATTAACCCCATTCCATTTATTTATTTAAGACGATTCTGGTAATTATGATCTCCAAGTTCTTTGTTTTTAAAAAATTTACCTATTTACTGTATATTTATGTCAAATAACATTTTATACTTCCTGCTAATTAGTATTTTTTAAAAGAGTGTAATATGTAGAGGTACTACTGATAAAGGCTTAAAGAAGACCCAGAATTAGCTTGTGTGTTTATATAAATTGTGAAGTAATCTTCTCCCCCTACTTCTCCTGCTGTAAACAAGAGTGAATTTGAGAGAAGGAAAGAAGAGTGATTTGCTGCTTCACAGGTGGCTTAGCTGCCCGGGTGTAGTGGTTTTGCTTGGTAGGCTCAGAGCTGGCTGTATTCTCAGCTTTTTGCGTGTGTGCTTGGGAAATTGTAACTGTTACCAAGAGCCTTAGATTCAGAATGAGTTGGTAATTTTCCATTTCTTGTGTTTTTTTTATTATAAATTTATTTATTTTATTTTATTTATTTATTTTTGGCTGTGTTGGGTCTTTGTTGCTGTGTGCGGGCTTTCTCTAGTTGCAGCGAGCAGGGGCTACTCTTCGTTGTGGTGCGCGGGCTTCTCACTGCGGTGGCTTCTCTTGTTGCGGAGCATGGGCTCTAGGTGCGCGGGCTTCGGTAGTTGCGGCATGTGGGCTCAGTAGTTGCAGTGTGCGGGCTCTAGAGCACAGGCTCAGCAGTTGTGGCGCACGGGCTTAGTTGCTCCGCGGCATGTGGGATCTTCCTGGACCAGGGCTCCAACCCGTGTCCCCTGCATTGGCAGGTGGATTCTTAACCACTGCGCCACCAGGGAAGCCCTCCATTTCTTCTTAAACTAACTAGAAAATCAGATTAATCTAAGATATTTTTGATATCAGAGTGCAGCCAGGGTAATAAGGCTGTGCTGAACAAATGGAAGAGTACTTGTCTGGCAGGTTGTGTTTGATTGGCTTCCACTTTTGTTGGCCCCCTCGTAGGGTCCCTTCTGAAAGGGCACTCTGTGGAGGTGGTTAGGTTTGAGAAATGACATTTTATGGTGTGAGTTGAGAGCAGACACGGGCACACCCAGGGGCTTCCTGAGGCCTGTCCCTCACAGGTCTTGGGTCAGCCCAGGGCTGGACCTGTTACCCAGGGCCATGCACTCCCCAAGCACAGGCCTGGGTCGCTACTGACTCACGCGAGGATGGCCTGGGCAGGGGAGCAGTCAGTGCACACCTTCCCCTCCCCACCCTCACCCCCGGCAGGCAGGCATCGCCCTCTGGGACACCTGTGTCCGTCCCACGGCGACTTGGGTGCAGTGCCCTCTGCCACTCTCTTTCGCTCATTTTGATAGTTTTATTTCAGCTCTGTATTACAGTGCAGTGTTTAATAAGATACTGTCTTCCCTTTTTAATTCTTTAATAGTTCGAATAGTAATGTATGTCAAGAGTAGACTGATACTTTGTCTTATTCATTAGTTTAATAATTTCTGTGTTCCTACAAGAATTAATTTATATAGGGGACAGGTAAAAGAATAGGATAGAACTTGTCTTGTTGAGTGTCAGAGAAAAGATGGTAAATAATGATTTTGCATATTGAAGGTGCAGCTGTTGGCAGTGATGTTGGAAGTGGCCTCCGAGAACAGTTTGTACTGCAGTCCACATTTGAGGCTCGGAGTGATCAGAGCGACTTCTGTGATTATTAATTTGTTCTATGACTGAGACAGTCTGTTTGTCTCTGCATATACCTTTAGGTTAAATGCTGCTGAAATGAGAAATGACATGTAGACTTTTCCCCTCCTTCTCAGATACCAAAATAGCCCTATAGTTTGTATCAGCTCTGCAGTAGTATTGGTCTTCCTTAAACCAAGCATAACCTTGCTTATCTGGAATGAAACAATATTCCTATTCAGGAGTAAATAAATATAATCTTTACTTGTTTAATTTTTAATGTTTGTCTTCCCATTTCATGGTATGAAGTTCTATCAACTCTCTTTTCCATCTAAGTGACTGCTGAAGTTTCCACCATTTTAGAGTAAATTTCTTTGTTCTTTGAGGTTGGAAATTTTTTTTTTAATTGGGGTATAGTTGTTTTACAAAGTTGTGTTTCTACTGTACAGCCAAGTGAAGTAGTGTTCCCTGTGCTATACAGCAGGTTCTCATTAGTTATCTGTTTTATACATATTAGTGTATATGTGTCAGTCCCAATTTCTCAATTCATCCCACCCCACCCCCTCTTTCCCCCCTTTCCCTCCTTGGTGTCCATACGTTTTGAGGTTGGAAATTTAATGGTAGGATTTAAAACTCTGTAGCACTGGTATACTTAGAAAGGGAAGCTCTAACACTCTCTCCATTTTGAATGTGCAAAATAAATATGCCCACAGAGAAAAACTGGAACATACAGAAGAGTTTAAAAAAAAAAGAGAGAGAGAGAGAGAAGAAGCTCCTGTGCTTGCCTTATACAAAAGAAGTACTGTGAACATTTTTGTGTAGTTTCTTCTAGTACTTTTAAAAGCTGGATTTATTTAAAATAAAACCACCACCACCAAAACAATAAAACCCAAACCTGGATAGCATATAATTGTGGTGAAACTGTGTATAAAATTTTGTATCTTCCTTTTCACTTAGCGTGATAAATAGAAGTATTTCCCCAATTACAAATGTGTGAGCTTTTTATAAATAATTATTTATTATTATTTTAATTATTATAAATTTTTCCTTAGAGTAAATTTGCCACCTAGCTCTTCAGTCCCTTATTACTGAACATTTAGGTTATTTACAGTTTTCTTTTCCCTATTATACATAATGCAGTAATGAACATCTTTGGGCTTAAAGCCTTGTCTGCAGGTGAGATCATCTCACTAGGGTCGAATCCCAAGACTGAAGGACATCTGCACAGGACATCTGCACGGCGGCCTGGGGGAGGGTTGGCTGGAGATGCCAGTCTGCCCGCCTCTCTCAGCCCCTCACAGCCTTGCCTTTTGCCTGCTGGCCGGATGGAGGGAGGGGTGCTGTGCACCCCGAGCCTGCTGGGATCAGAGGGGGGCCACTGGGCGCTGTGAGGAGGAGGCTGGCAGTGACTTACACACAACCTTGCATCACTCTTAACTCCTCAGAAGGACGATGTTGGTGACTCTTTTACCCAAGGGTTTCAAAGGGCCTGATGTAGCTGCAGACTCTCCCCTTCCATTGGATACAGTAACCGTGGCAGGATGACATTTCAGTGAACTGTCTTGGACATTCTAATTATGGAAGAAAATACCTCTTCCCCCTACCAGGTGAAGGCATCACTGAAATCCAAGCTAATCCCTGGTAGTATTTTTCTCTTCTCAAAGGACAGTTCATTGAATCATGCAAACAAGTGACATCTCCTATTTTCAACATAGTCACATTGGTTGACTGAAATTCAAAAATAGAAAGCAAGGATATATTTGTTGATCATGGATTTCTTGGAATGCTGAGAAAAATATTGGCTTAAAAAATCAAATTTCACGGGACTTCCATGGTGGCCCAGTGGCTAAGACTCTGCGTTCCCAATGCAGGGGGCCTGGGTTCAGTCCCCGGTCAGGGAACTACATCCCACATGCCACAACTAAGAGTTTGCATGCCGCAACTAAAGACTAAGACCGGCGAACCAAATAAAAATTTTTTAAAAATGAAATTTCACCAAACCTGGTAGATTGTGGTAGGAAAAAATGGAATAAATGTGGCATTCTCCCCTCCTCTTCTCCATCACAAGGAACCTACCAGAGGGCCTGCTCCCACTGTGCTCCCCATGGGGTCGCCGCTGAGCTGCCAGCACAGAGAGGAGGCCCAGCATCCCGCCGCTGCCTCTGCTCCTCCACTCGGGCCTGGGGGCGTTGGGCAGGCCCTGGAGCCTGGAGCTCGGCGGCAGTGCCCGGCTCCCTCCCTCTGGTCTCTCACCAGGTCTTGAGAGGAGAGGGTCCAGGATTAGTGCTGAGCCCCTGGCTTTGTCCCATTTTATTGAACACTGTTTACTAGATTAACAAGCCAGGGGACCCGAGTACATCTGCCTCATTTCTCTTTTGCAGTCGTGATGACCGTTTTAATGGCAGACTAGGTCCTTGGCTGCATGTCCCCCTTGGCTCGGTGTCTCATGTTTTGCAGAGGAGTAAGTGTCGTCGTGTACCCTGGCGTGTGTATGCTTGCACTCAACACGTGCTCAGGGTTGTAAAGTTGCATTCACCATTCGCCAGATAGTTCTGGAAGGAAGACTTGTGCGTTCCCAGCCTCTCCGCGTCTCTGTGCAGCCTGGACCGGAGCCAGATGTGCAGCAGGGCTGAGCACTCAAATGGAGCAGAAGAGAGTTAGCACCGAGCTTCTCTCATGCTGGGCTCATTGCCTTAGTATTGATTCAGCTTTAGAAACAAAATGGATTGTTTAAACCTCTTTGGTTTTGTGATTGTTTAAATTCAAGTTTTATTAAACCAGGCAGGAGATCTGATGGCAGGATTCTGAGGCACATTCATTTGGATCTTCCGGTGCGGCTTTTCTGAATGCAAATCTTGTCCATCTGGCTGCCTGTTACCCATCCCTCTGAAGCTCGACAGACTTGATTAAATGCAGAAGGACTCTGCCTTGGCAGTTGCATCTCAGATTTTATCATTAGCTATGCATCCCATTTCCTTGTGTCTGAGGTGACCCTCAGAGGCCATAGTATTCCCTTTCTTTCTATTTCCCCCAGAATCGGAAGGCAGGTTGTAGTTATAGATTGAGGTAGGAGGTAAATTCTAGATTTAACCTTTTCTTCCTAAAATATAAGCTGTATATCAGGTCTGAAAGTGAGGAAAATACCGATGGGTGATGATCTCACTTGCAGACGTGACTATGAATTTGACCGCCAGGAATCATAGACGTGCTCTAGGATGACACATTGGGACCGAGAAAACAGTCTTCAGATTCTGCGGGATAGAAGTGGCTGTAGCAGAGGTGGAGTTGCTCTTCCTCTGTCACCCGTTCTGTCGTGCTGTCTGATTCAAGTAGGAGCCAGGTCGTCCCTCTCCCCTCTGACAGTCCTGGGGTGCTGCACCCCGGTGCCCACATCCTGGTGTCACCCACCCAACAGGTTTTCTCACACGTAGGTTCCACTGTATGTCTCCTGAATTGTATCTTCTACTTTCCTGTCTTTGGTGTGATACCCTTTTATAACCTTGTTTTAGTTTTTTATTTGGTTTATTTAGTTTCTTTAAGTGCTTTCAGAGAATTCCTGATTTACATAGCTGTGATTTCTGTTTTTAGCACTTTCTTCATCTGCTTCGGGTGTAACCCTCATTTACACGTCTGGCGGTGGCTGCCTTTGGGGGAACACTTGGGGTTACTTGGTGAGAATTTGATCTGAGGATCTCTTGCCACCCTCTTGCTTGTGTTCTGTGTTCTTTGTGGCAAGTATGGGCTTTCAGTGGTTTTGTGTTTGAAAGAGGAAATAATGTCTGATTTGTTAATGGGAAATCTCAACATTAATAACTTTGTCCCTGATGTTATTCGATCCCGCCTGCTTTGAAAATGCATAAGTAAACCTTTTTTGTGGGCTGAATGTTCTTGGTGCGCGTATGTTTTTATCCCCAGCGCCCCCCTCTCCCCCCACCCCTCACTCTACACACAATGGAACTTGCTTCCCAGCAGCCTCAGCTCTCTCCTGGGCTCTCCGTGGCACTGCCCCTCGCAGGACACTTGTCACTGCCTCAGCCTGTCCGCTTCCCCCACCCCGAGACCTAAACACTGGGGGCCGCGGGGGCTTTTGCATTGTATTTCTTGCACACATCGAGTTGATTCTCAATATAAAGATTTGTCAGCTGTTGAATAAAGCAATAACGGGGACTCAGATGTCTCTACTAGCTTTCAGGGTGTCATTCTGGACACTTTTTAGTTGTCTGCAATAGCCAATTTTATCAATGTTGCCCATAGTAGACCTAGTTATTTGCCTGATACTAAAATATCAATGTTCCAAGTGGTGGTTTTCCTGTTTCAGTGATAGCGCTAATTCATGCCTCAGGAGGGTGTGGTTGCTAGGAGATTCTTTTTGAATTAATCTACATATGAGTTAATGGTTGGTCCTTGCCAGTTTTTCTTTTCCTTTTTCTTTCCTTTTTAAAAAAGTTGAAAAGAGCTACTTCACTTGATCATTCTTTTATGTAT
Source organism: Balaenoptera borealis (assembly GCF_965194805.1). Taxonomy (NCBI): domain Eukaryota; kingdom Metazoa; phylum Chordata; class Mammalia; order Artiodactyla; family Balaenopteridae; genus Balaenoptera; species Balaenoptera borealis. The sequence goes on along the minus strand of NC_138866.1, from coordinate 166,373,090 downwards.
TTCCATTATTCAGCTCGTTTGTTAGTTATTGTTGAGCATTTGGACTTTGTACACAGGGTTCCTGTCCTCAGTTGGCACTGGTTGGAGGGGATGAGGACCCCACTCAGCCTTTAGGTGGGGCCCCCGAATCCCACTGGCTTTTTACCCTGTACTGTCTCTGATCATCACAGGACCCAGTGGCCTGTCAGCGTTACTGTTACCATCATCCTTATTTATTGAGACTCAGAGAAGTAACATTATTTGCTCAAGGGGCGAAGCAGAAACCAGAATTCAGTCTTCTAGTTTTCAGCTGTACATTTTTTATCTTGTTCTCTGCTGGACTTTAAATACTGCACCGTATGCTTATTTTATGGTCTCTAGCCAGCTCTGTTACCGCAGGTTCTCTAGGGCCAGTCTTGCCATTGGTTGTGTCTCTTGACCCTTGCCTGTGATGGATCGTTTCCTCTGTGTCTTGCCGTTCGGGATGGTGAGCCTGTCTTCAGAGGGCATCGTCTGGCGGGGTTCAGGGACGCAGGCTTCTCCAGAGCGGTTTGCAGTTCCTTCTGCCGGGCACCCAGGGACCTCACTGGCATGTGACCAGTTTGGTGTAAATTTCTTGTCACAGGGTTCCCTGCACTACACGTGCAGAGTAGAGGGGAACTCCAGGACCATGTTAGAGACACAGACAGACCTGTGGTTACCGGTGACTGGGGTGCTGGGAGACATTTCCCCCACTGAGGCCCAGCTCCTTTTTCATCTGGGTTCATAGATAACTTTTTTTTTCTAATTCAGTTTTTGTTGTGATTGTAGCTCTTCGAGGGTTCCAGACATATATAAAAGCATCTTTTCTAACTTGTATCCACTCTACTGGCTTATATCCTATCCTGCAGGACATTAAAACAAGGTGACTTCCAAATCAAGACATTGTAAGTAAAGAGGATAGAATTAGTAATTATACCAGGGCAATAGGTGTGGACCAAGACGTGTGGTCACCTTGGTTGAAGCCCAAGACCCAGCTCACAAAGCTGGGAAGCCCTTGTTCTGCCGGTAGACTCCAGTTCTCTTTTTGGTTAGAGCCTCCGGCCATTTCCCTAGCTACACGCTCTAGGCTTTTAAATGGATGTCTTATGTTTTAGCTCACATTTCTAAGTGCTTGTAGTGTGAGAGCTTTTAGGTCATCTAGTCTGCTGTATTGGTGGAACAATCTGTCTTTAGTCATAAACGTTAGGATCTTTCTCTCCTTTGGTTCATGTTAACCTAGAATATTTGAAAGAGACAGTGGAAAGACTGGAGAGAGGGTGAGGGAGGGAAAGAGGAAACATATGGGGAGAGAAAAAGAGTGAGTAGAAGAGAGACTGAGAGACAGGTTGGAAAGAGGGAGATGGAGAGACAGAGAGCACATGAATGGGAGTCAGATGTGTGTTCACAGAGAGGTGCACACAGAGACACATACGTCCCGGCGCAGACCCAGGCTGGAGGCCCACCACACAGAGGGGTGCACCCCGGGACATGTACTCACGGATCAACGTGGAGAGTGAGAATGGAAAATAACCCAACCTGAGTGTGTTAGAATAATCGTAAAGAATAAACGTGAAGTCGGGTGGGGGGCGGTACAAAAGATGGCTTTGGAATTAACTGGAATTGCAGTAACAGCAGTTTGCTGCCACGGCACCAGCTACAGAAGTTTTAAATAGGGATGCTGATGCGGGCTCCTGGGTTTGGGGCTTGCCCGGTGGCAACTGCATGGAGCAAACCAGGGGGTCAAGCTCTGTATTTTCGTCTCATTGGCCCTAACGAATGGAGATAATCACTGATTTTCAGGCAGTGGGTCAATAGTAACTAAAAAATAAAAGTAAACCAATCTCATTTAAAATTAACAGGCTTTGTTTGTTGATTTTTCATCATTGCTTTGCAGACCCTAGTCACATTTAGCAATATGACTACCTAAAATTGAAATTAAAAGTTTGAGATTATGACCATGTCAAATATTTGTCTACAGATAGGAAACAGACCTGATGGAATCATCTTAAGATTAAGTTTGGGATTGTTAGCTGACCACAGTTGGCCTTCAAATCTAAGTTGACTTTCTACCACCGGGTTCCCAAAACTATCGAGGGATCACAGGATCCTTGAATCCTTTGGGCTCTACTCACTGATATTGTTGAGGCTGAAGTGAACAGCCCATCTTTTGGATGATTTGTTGGAACAGTGATCAACCTGGGGCTGGCAATGCGGAGAAAGGAGGTAGGAGGTAGGAAGTCTCTGATTTTGCAGGTTGTCTTTGTTTTTTTTTTTTTTTTTTAGTAAATTTATTTATTTTATTTATTTTATTTTTGGCTGCGTTGGGTCTTCATTGCTGCGCACGGGCTTTCTCTAGTTGAGGTGAGCAGGGGCTACTCTTCGTTGAGGTGCGCGGGCTTCTCATTGCGGTGGCCTCTCTTGTTGCAGAGCGCAGGCTCTAGGCACGTGGGCTCAGTAGTTGTGGCGCACGGGTTTAGTTGCTCCGCGGCATGTGGGATCTTCCCGGACCAGGGCTCGAACCCGTGTCCCCTGCATTGGCAGACGGATTCTTAACCACTGTGCCACCAGGGAAGCCACAGGTTGTCTTTTATGTTTCCTCTTCTATCCAAATTAGACCCAGCACAGTTTAGGCCTTGCTGCACTGTTCTGTTTTCCTTTTTCTACATTTCCAAACCATCAGTGACAGTGATGGTTTATGACTCCCACTTATCTTAGGCATTATTTTATCACACGGATCTTTTATAGCATTGGTGCTGTTTTAGAAGCTGAGATGAACAATGGTGTGACATCTGTGGAAAGGACAGAAAAAACTACATTATGTGGCATGGGAGAATATAGTCATCCCTTGGTATTCACTGGGAATCGGTTCCAAAATCCATGGATGCTCAAGTCCCTTATATAAAATGGCATAGTATTTGCATATAACCTACCACATCCTCCTGTATACTTTGTCATCTCTAGATTACTTATAATACCTAATACTATGTTAAATTTTATATAAATAATTGTAAATATGCAATATAAATGTTATACAAGAAGTTGCCTATGTGTGGCAAATTCAAGTTTTGCTCTTTGGAACTTTCTGGATTTTTTTTTTCCAAATATTTTGACCAAAGGTTGGTTGAACCCATGGGTGCAGACCCCGCAGGCATGCAGGGCTGACTGCATTGCTCGATTGCACTAGGTTCCCAGCTGTTCGATTTATTTTCAGTTTCGAATAAAGGAATCCTATCATGCCTTTTACTTAGCTGAAACGTGGACTGAAAGCAGTGTGACTGAGTATTTCTGTTATCACCTGATAGTCTGGCAGTAGACTCTTAGAATGTTCTGTTAGTATTTTAATTTGACATGTGTCTTAGTAAGTATCATCAGCATAAAGAAGTAGTGGTTCCAAACTGCTTCCTAAGCATTAGGTTGAAGTCAACCCTAGGAAATCTGTCACATTTCCTAAAACTGCCTTTTCTCGCTTCAGTACCCCCGCCTCAGAGGCTGGTTTATCTTGTCATGATGGATCATCTTGTCATTGTAAGAGGTAGGAGGACCTCTGTCACCAGCAGGGAATGCCGAAGTTGTGAACGTCAGGACTCCTTAGGGAGCAGAGATTGGATGACGGAGGTTTAACACATCTTAAATGTCTCCAGGTTTGACGTGTGTCTTCAGCACTGAGCCAGATGCTGGGGCACACTGTTTTTCAGTACCCTAAAATTTTAATAGCATTGTTTATGGGGCTCCTATTTTGTGGCGCGAGTCCTCCTTATTGCTTTTTGTTGCATAGCTGCTATTTTCACAGCACTCCTCCAGGTAAGGTGTTACTCGCCTGCTTTATAGCTGAGGGAATGAAACCTGGAATAGGATGGCAGTTTGCCTGAGGCCATAGAGCTAGCAGAGATGAATTCACATCTAGATCTTCCATATTATAAAATGTGTTACTTTTACTCCACCATTTGAGCTTCTCTTTGGGGAATGAATGATTCCTAGAACTCCAGGATTGTCAGCTTTCAGCTTTCAGCTTTCCAGATGTGGGTTTTAGAATTTATAGAGTATTCTTGATGGTCTTCCATCCTTGTTGTTTTCTTTACTGGTACTTCTCACCTTCAGCTTAGAAGGATACTCTAGTAGATCAGGGACTTGATCTGTTTTGTTCAATTCTGTATCTTCAGGATGTGGAACTCAGCAGTACCTGGTACCCAGAAGATGCTCAGTGATGGTTTGTTGAATGAGTGAAAAGTGTGGCAGGTTGGACTGGCCTTGACCAGTGGTGATACTCGTGGTATCTAATAGAATGCTCATTTACCCCTCCACAGTTTAATTATGAAGGCATCTCTGTGACAGAAATAACATGTGATGCATTATGAAGGCATCTAAATACATGTTTTGTCTCACCATTAATTGACTATAGCCCTTTGAAAATGAAGAATGCATTCTTATGACCATGAGATAGTTTGTGTGGAGAACCGGAAAGGTGAAGACACAGACATGGCTGCCACCCCCAAAGTAGTCTTTTGGTTTCAGCAGGACTGAACACAATACCTGGCATAGAGTTCAGTTTAACCAAATTCAGTTGTATAGCCTTGCCAGGGGGAAAAAAAAGCAGTGTAAAATTTTTGACTCTTAGAGTCCATTGCTTTGTTTGAGCGCTTTTGTTTTAAGCACGCTACTCTCTTTCTCGCAGGATTTGGTCAGAATCTTCTTTCCTCATTGTTCACTAGCTGGTCCTGTGCACTAGTGGTGACTAAATTGTAAGTCATCCTGTAGGCTGCGCTGACCTTCCTACAGGGCTGTTGGCCCCTATGTGTGTCACCACCCAGCTCATCTCGGGGTCTTTCTCGGGGATGGGGATTCACTCTTCAGTAAGGGCAGTGACCTCTGCTCACACGACACCGAAATGGCACCCAGCCAATTAAATATTTATTTATTTGTTTGTTTTTGGCTACGTTGGGTCTTCGTTGCGGAGAGCGGGGGCTTCTCTTGTTGCAGAGCACGGGCTCTAGGCGCGCGGGCTTCAGTAGTTGTGGCTCGCAGGCTCTAGAGCACAGTCTCAGAAGTTGTGGCGCACGGGCTTAGTTGCTCCGCGGCATGTGGGATCTTCCTGGACCAGGGCTCGAACACACGTCCCCTGCACTGGCAGGTGGATTCCCAACCACTGCGCCACCAGGGAAGTCCCAGCCAAGTAAATATTTAGATTTTATAAGTTATTCCTCTTCTGGGCGTGTTAGCACTCAGGTACTTCAGGAGCTCGATGGGGGCAGGTGGGAGCTGTGTGTGCTCTGGGAAGGCCCGTCTGGGGGAGAGCTGGGGCCCTGGGAGTCTCCAGGAGGAGCTTGGGGAGCGGAGGAGTACTTGACATGGTGGTGACTTCAAAATAGATACTATACTGTCAGAACCGACTGTAGCAGAGTGCTTGGCATTCTTTAGCAGGGGGGGTTTATTTCAACCATAATCTCTAATTTTAAGCCTGTGAATTTCTTCCTTTTTTTATAAATTTATTTATTTATTTTATATTTATTTTTGGCTGTGTTGGGTCTTCGTTTCTGTGCGAGGGCTTTCTCTAGTTGTGGCGAGTGGGGGCCACTCTTCATCGCGGTGCGCGGGCCTCTCACTGTCGCGGCCTCTCTTGTTGTGGAGCACGGGCTCCAGACGCGCAGGCTCAGTAGTTGTGGCTCACGGGCCTAGTTGCTCCGCGGCATGTGGGATCTTCCCAGACCAGGGCGCGAACCCGTGTCCCCTGCATTGGCAGGCAGATTCTCAACCACTGCGCCACCAGGGAAGCCCTCCTCTTCTTTTTAATTCTTGCAATTCAGAAGCATCCCTGAGCCAACGGGGAGCACCGCCTTCCTCAGAATGTGCTCCAGTTTAGTTTGTTGTGCCCGATCCCTGACTCTGCACTGTGGGGAATTATTTCTTCATGGCTAAAGTAGCGGTTTGTCATGACTTCAGAGTGTAAGTTTGAGTTTCACAGCAGGTTTATTTTGCTTGGCTTGTGAGAAGGCTGCCTTTTCCCATTTTTGTTCCCCCCAAAGTTGGAGTTCCCTTGCCAAAGCGTACACTGTGAATAACTTTCTGTATTTCTCTTCAAGGTCTGGGGCCGCTCCCTGTCTTAGGAAATGCCTGGCCAGTTCCTTGTACCTTTGTTTGGTGCCATCTTGCATATCTAAGTCAGGCTAGGTAATCCGGCCTCTGTGGCGGGCCCTCCTTCACAGCAGGGGCGCCCTGAGCACTCTGTCCCTTCAGGCCTGGCCTGCACGAACTTGGGAACTTGGCCTGTTGGCTTGCACCTGGGCGTAGGGTTTACTGTGCACGCCACAGTTATGGAATATGAATCTGCTTAGGATTGGAGAAAATGCACACCAACTTGCTGTTAAATCCTTTTTTAAGTAATGTCCTGGCAGCTCATGAGATGTTGCCCCCTAACAAGTGTAAACATTTGGACGTGCTTTCACATAAAATTTAACTGATGATCTGTTTCCCTCAGCAACATTGCATTGCCCTGTGTCCAGAAACAAGTCCTTGATTTTTCTCTTTGTGGAAACTTCCTGGTTATCTCATCCAGGATCTAGATCCTAAAACTTAAATTCCAGGGAGAACTTGGAAGCCAGCTCTAGGGGCTTCTGGATTTCCCTCCGCATCAGCCTCTACCTCCCTCCTGTTTCAGGCTCCAGTCCTTTTGGGGCACTGGGGATCTGAGCAAGGTCTGGCCTAACAGGGATGGTGGGGAAACTCTGGACTTGCCACTGGAGACCACAGTTTCCAACCCACGTTCTGTTATCATCCCGCTCGACACTTAGCTCTCTTGGCCTCACTCGCCTCATCTGTGACATCACGTCAAGCCCAGAGCTTGAAGACTCCTCTGAACTCTTCCTGACTTGCTCTGTATCACTGAATGGGTAGAAATGATAGCTGGCCTGTCACCCATGCAGGAAGAAACCACCCGGGACATGAGCGAGCGTTCTGGCCAGGCTCCTCACAAAGACTCATTTTTACCAGAAATTTCTGGCCTAACTTTATCTAGTACAAATGGAAGCAAGTTTGAAAAATTAAGTGTTTCCTCTTTCTCCTTCCATCAAAATCCATTAATGCCTTCAGCTGTGAAACCACTATATATAACTTTAATACTTGTTACAGAAGAAGGACCAGATAATTAAAATAGCGTTTGCGATTCATGTGTTGCTTTCCTCAAGCCCCCAGCGGGAGGTGAGCAGCTGTAGTGCAGCAGGCCATCGGCTGATGTAGGAAGAGGCCTCACCTCAGAGGTCTGCCGAGGGGGTCTCTGTGACAGGTGTTGCCTCCAGGATACATGTGGCCGTCCTTGTTTTTTCTTTCCTCTTATCTTTGACTGGGTTAACTATTAAACTAAGGATAGATACCATCTGGTTTTATTGGTGTTGATTAGATTTCTTTGCAAATTTACTGAAATAATGGAACTCAAAATAGTTTTCATTCTGATGTTGGAAGCTGATTTGAAGACCATTCCGACTTCCCGTTTTTTAAAAAAATAAATTTATTTATTTATTTATTTTATTTTTGGCTGTGTTAGGTCTTGGTTACTGCGCGTGGGCATTTCTCCAGTTGCGGAGAGCAGGGGCTACTCTTCGTTGCAGTGCGCGGGCTTCTCATTGCAGTGGCTTCTCTTGTTGCAGAGCACGGGCTCTAGGTGCGCAGGCTTCAGTAGTTGCGGCACGTGGGCTCAGTAGTTGTGGCTCGTGGGCTCTAGAGTGCAGGCTCAGTAGTTGTGGTGCACGGGCTTAGTTGCTCCGCGGCTTGTGGGATCTTTCCGGACCAGGGCGCGAACCCGTGTCCCCTGCACTGGCAGGCAGACTCTTAACCACTGCGCCACCAGGGAAGTCCCTCCATTATTTTTGATCTTCTCTCTTCACTCCTCTAACTTTATTCTTTTGTTTTGCTTAACCATTCTTTCCCTGTGGAATCTTTTTTTTTTTTTTTTTAATTGGAAGAACTCTTCTGTGATCGGATTCTAATTGTTTATACTGGACTGACAAGCCTGTAGCCCTTGGAGACTGTTCTAAGGCAGGGTTACAGAGCCACATGCCGGTGGGGGAAGAAGGGGTACGAAGTGAGGCAGAGGGTGAGGACTGGACGTTTGGGGACGCTGGGGTCTCAGGTCCTGCCGGTTGTGACCTCTGTGGTGGGGCCCGGTGTTGCCAGTGATCTGAGTTCTCAAGAGAAGCTGGAAACACAGACCTTCTTTTTTTCTTTGTGGTATGTGTTTGAAATGTAAAAATCATTATCTGTTGGCTCAAATTTTTTACAAAGGAAAGAAAATGAATGGGTCAAACAAAACTTACATCCATGGCCCAGATTATGCCCACAGATGGCCAACTTGAGCTTTTGCTCTAAAGGATTAAGTTTTCAGAAAAGGACAGTCTTAATTAAGCAGGGTGTGTAGATGCCAATTTGGCTTAGGTATCCTGTTTTAGTCACTTTAACAAGGAAATATATCACTCGCTTAACTGTGGGTTTAGAGGAGTCAGTTGTAGCACATAACTCTCCTTAATTACGTGTTAGGACTTTGTCCTGCTATTCTGTAGTATCCTGGGTGCAGAGCAGACTTTTAAAAAGAAAATGGAGTTTTCGGCTAATAGATCTCCAGCCAAGTGTCTAATTTTTATGTATGACTTTCTCAAGTTTCTAAATAGCAGTGTTCTCAGTTGAACCTAGAAGAATTTGTTAGCACAGTAACTGTTGGTTTTTTCCAGAATCCTGGAATGTATTAGTAATTTAAGATTGAAAATCTTGACTCCCTTTAGTTATCAGATGGATATTCATATATTTTCTTTTTCTTTCTTTAAAGATTTCAACATGGAATTCAATCCTTCAGACCATCCTCGGGCCAGCACAATATTCCTCAGTAAATCTCAGACGGACGGTAGGTTACTGATATATTTATGCTTCTTTCTTTTTTTTTTTTAAAGACGGCTTATGTTGGTAACTAGCCTGTCTTGATTTCCCACTAGATGTGATTCTCAGGATAAAAATAGAATTCCCTTTAGTGACGCCTAAGGATATTGTTTGGTGGTGATTCCCTTGGGGTTTCTTTATTTTATAGTTATGTTTTTAGAATTTACAATTTGAAGCAACTGTCCTCATTTTGCCAATCAGCTGGATTAGTTCTAAGTAGTTTCTACCCCGAGAGTCAGAAATTTTCCTTTAAAAGTTGATCTTTGCGTAAATTCTCTGAAGATCAGAAGTATTAGTATGTAAAAGAAGGCATAATATAACCCTAAATTAAAGTGCCATTGTCTCTGTTGTGTCATTTGAGAGCCAAATTGAGCCTGTACACTAGGGGTAGATGTTTTCTTTCTGTCAGACTCCTGCTAACCAATTTGTTCTGTGGCATGGAATTTCTCCTGGGGGATTTTCCACTCTTTTCAGCCCTTGGCTAATCTCACTGTAAAGGAGAGATAAAACACACAGTATGGTGAACACAGTCTCTCAGTTGGATTCCTGTAGAAAAGAGTAGCGTAAGGGGACTTCCCTGGTAGCGCAGTGGTTAAGAATCCGCCTGCCAGTGCAGGGGACACGGGTTCGATCCCTGGTCCGGGAAGATCCCACATGCCACGGAGCAACTAAGCCCATGCGGCACAACTACTGAGCCCGTGTGCCTAGAGCCCGTGCTCCACAACAAGAGAAGCCACCGCAAGGAGAAGCCTGAGCACCACAACTAGAGAAAGCCTTTGCACAGCAATGAAGACCCAACGCAGCCAAAAATAAATAAATTAAAAAAAAAGAATAGCAGGAGGAATTTGTTAAATGATGAAGATGTTATATTACAGTGCTGGATCCCTGGTGATTCTGGCCCTGACTGTTTTGGCAAATTGCTAAGCTCTAATTTTGACAGAGTCCTAAACTGACTAAAAAATAAACATATTTACGACAGTAAGTTCATTTATAAAAACTGATAACTCCTCAGTTATGGTTAGGTGACAACTTTGATGCAGTATAATGCTGATATAATATTGGCGCCACTGACTTGATTTGAGAGAATTTGGTGCATTTATTAAAAAACAGTGTTTCCAAGAGTGAGAATAAATCGTCGTAGGTATCAAATACTTGTGAAATAAGTTTAGAACATACTGGGTAAAAACAAAACAAGACATTTTTTCTTCACCTGGTGAAGTGGGAGCCCATTGGGAGGGGTAAGGTATTGCCAGGCAGGAAAGTGGCGATGGGCTGAGGGTTTGGGACAATGAAAAATGGGAATCAGAAGCAATTTTTTGTGCTGAATGTAAGTGCTGTGAAAACAAGTTACATGACTGGCATACTTTCAGATTTGGTTCTTGCTTCCTGTGAATTTAGGGTACAGACCAACATCAGTCAGAAACTTTTCCACCTAGATTTGTGTGGAATGGCATTAGAGCCTCTAAGTAGATGACACATATCTTGGTTGCCACGGGGAGAGGGACGGCAGGATTCTCCGACCTAACAGCATCTCCAGGTGTGAGTCAGGGACTTGTAGCTTCCCCTCCACCTCTGCTCCACCTCTCGTCCCCTTCCTCTCCTGTCTGGATCATCAGGGTATCAGTGACTCTGATCCTTCTGTTTTTTGCTTCAGTTTCTCAAATGCTGGCTCTTTCCTTTCAGTGTAAACCTACTTGAGTCTCACAGGTTAAAAACAAGAAAAGGGAAAATAACTGACACCGTCTCCCACCTGCTGAGTGAAAGCTCTGGTGCCGCCTTCTCCTTCTCTTTCCCTTTGCTTTCCCACTGGTCTCCTCCTCCCTCCCCCGCATTCTGTGGTGTGACCGCTGAGGCTGCCGAGGACACGGCCTCCGGTGGCTCCCGCTCTCGTGTGGCATTTGCTCACACAGGCCAGATTGCTGAAGACAAGTCCAACTAATGAACACTTGCTTTATAGATGATGAAAAGAAATAGGTTTTTTAAAATAGGTAAATTTGGTAAGTTTAAAGAGTTCATTCTTTGGTGAGTTGATCACAGAGAATTGGCTATTTGGAAATGGGTCCTGAGAAACCCCCTGTTTCTTTAAGGTGCTTCTCAGACATCTTAATCAGCTTCTCCATTTATCCCTCTGATGTTAGTGTTTTCTAGGGTTATGTGCTTTTACCCTCTTATCTTTTTGACCTGCGTACAGTTCCTTGCGGCTTCCATGTCAACTAGAAGGTCCAGCCAGATTTTGCTCTGCGGTATTCAAAATCCGTCTGTTCAGCTGGCTGCTGGATATCTTTACACTGAAGGCTGTTGGTTCCTCTAACTCTGTGTGTCCCAAACAGAACTTAGTAACTGGGGTTCACCTCCTGCCTTTCCCTCTCCCCAGGCCAGAGAAGGCTCTTCCCTCTTCTGGTGCTTGCCTGCTGGCCGTGGTGCTGGAGCCGACCATGCTCGTTCCTTCCAGCTCCGGGATCAGTGACAGCAGGCCAGGAGTTCGAAACAGCCATGATGGCAGTGTTTACAGCGTGGACATTGGCAAATGCTACAAGTCAGGGCATTCTTCTTCTTTTATTTAAAAGGCATCTGTTAAACATTTATCAGCCACCATTGCATCCAGGTTAATCGAAAGTGTATCAGTTTTTACCTCTTCAGTGTCTCCTTAATCTGACTACTCTTTGCCATGCCTGTTGCTGCCACCTCAGTCCAGACTCATAATTTCTCACTTAGATTCCTGCCACAGCCTCTGGCCTGGCATTTGACCTTTTCCCTTCCTAGTCCTGTGTCTACGCTGCTGCTAGGTGAAGAGACTTTCTGTAAATCAGATCTGATTATGTCACTTCCTTGCTAAAACTTTTTTGTGGTTCCCCAGTTGCCTCGGTGTTAAACTCCAAACGGCTTAGCGTGATATACAGGCCGTTGGAGGTCTGTCCTCCGCCTTCGTTTCCAGCCTGTCTCCTTTTGCACTGTGTCCGCCACGCTGGATCACTTGCGGTACCCCCAGGGCGCCACTCGCCTCCTGCTCCTTTGCGTTTAGCTGGGTTTTCCCTTCTGTCTTCCACACAGCTCATCTCTTCAGTCTTCAAGGCTCATTTCTGCTATCACTTCCTCCGTGAAGATGTTCTTGACCCCTCAGGCTAGATTAAGTGGTCCTGAGGGTAGCCTGTGAATAGTTTCTTCATATCTGAACCATATTGTGGTATTTAAAACTATTTCCTCACGTGTATCCCCAACGAGCTCCTGGAGGGAACGGAACGTGTGATATTGGATCTCAGTATCCCTTTGCCTTCCTCTGCCTGATACAGAGGATGTGTTCACCCTAGGTGGTTGAAAGGAGGAAAAGACAAAGCCAGGAGACGTTCTTGATTTGATTGTGATCTGTCTTCACTTGGGTAAACTTCCATTGCCATTGCAGCACTCCCTCCACTTCCAGGAGTACTAGAGCAGTTAAAACCTGTGGGTTCCACGTGCTCCAGTTGTGCCCCTCTGACCCCAACCTTGGAAGAAGTGTTGTAATGTGAGCTTATAAGCACACATTTTCATTTGAATCTGGTGATCTCTTCTTGAGGTCGATGTGCTCCTTTGCAGTTCAGGATAGGCTTGCGGGTGGGAGACCATGGATGGGGCCATGGCAGTTATGCTGGGGCAGCCCCGCCCGGACCACGGCCTTCACAACTCTCTGCTCTGCAGACCCTCGTCCTCCTTCCCTCCCCAGCACTCAGCCTGGCTGCCAGGCTCTGCCTGCCACGCTCGCTGCCGCCAGCTGTTCCGTGATTCTGCTGTAGATGTGCCTGCATTAAGTCATTAGGAGCTTCCTGGTTATTAAGTTCCTTTTCCCTCTGAGTAGCAAAGAGATTTAGGCTGGGCTGACTGTGATCACGGAAGGCGTGCCTGATCAGACCTCCCCAGCTGGCTGAAGTTAGGGACGTCCTGTCCCAAGCCCAACGGACTGCTCTCTTGGTCATTTCCTCACACATGTGAGATGTCAGTGTGGACTTTCTTTGTATGAGAACCACTCAACAAAGAAGGGACCAAGGGCTCCTTGTAGTGGGCGAGGAGGTGCCTGTGAGAGATTAGTCTGCTCAGCCTGGCCTTTTCGTGCTCTCATTTCTGCTTGTGGGGGAGAATTGCAGTTGATTGTGTCTTTTCCTTTTCTATTCCATTTTAATTTGCTGTTTTCAAAGACATGAGAGCCTACTCTTAAGAATTAGGAGAAAACAGTCAAACTATATCTTTTTTTAATTAGTTTGGTTTTTAGAAAAGTTCTTTGCTTTAAGAAAGAAGTTGGACAAAAATGAAAACCTATCTCTGTGTGTGTGTATGTGTGTGTGTGTGAATGTGTGATCTGTGTGTTTTTCAGGAGTTCCTTGAAATATTTAAAGGAATAAAAACAACTTGTCCCTTGAATGACTTGAAGCCAAAGTAGAAAGACTAAAATTCAGAAATTAAAATATGAGCTCTGGTTTTCTTTGCACAGTCATTCAGAAACACTGACATGGAGAAAACGTTTTGTGGCCTTCCTTTGTTTGGGGTCCTGCTTTTGTACCTGGCAGTGTTGAACTTCTGCATGATGAGGGGACCAGCCTTTTAGTTCTCCTTTAGTCAGACATTCGCAGGCAGCCAAACCCTGTGCCTGTGAGGGTCCCAGTTCTCTTTATCATGGTCCTGGGTGCCCTGTTTAGGTGCCTGTCTCTCTAGTTCCCCGTCAGTCACTCTGGGTGTCTCCCCACAGCTTCCCAGGTTCCACAGGGGATGCTTTTGCAGTGAGATACTGAAGAATCCATAGGAGCCCAAAGCTCTTATGCTGCTGATTTTCATGCTATAAACCATGGAAAATAACTTCTAAAAACTATGAACTCCCTTAAACATTTTTATGTTGACCATACCAATTTCTCATGCTATCAAAGGATGTAATTTCTGATGTAAACATTGGTATTTTAAAATAAAACTGTCCCCCTTTTAAAAAACGTTTCACATAAAATCTTAATACCATGGTGATTTGATGATCCACCGTCAGCAGTCATTTAAAAATGTACGAACACGCTCTTCTTTAGCAGGTGGAAATTTCATATCATTCCTTTCATATTGAACTTGTATTTCCATGCCATTTTCTTCATAGAATTTTATCCTAATGTAATATATTTGATTTCTGAAACTCACTTGTCACACTGTCATACTTCTATGAAAATATGGATCTCACTGGAATTTAATTTTTATTTCTCATAATTATAAGTCTCTAAGTGTTATAAGTAAATTCTGGATTGTGGTATCATTATTGTTAGTTCCCAGTTGATCAAAACCATACAAGCATTAAAATGTTAATGAATAACTATTAAACAGAAAAGTGAAATAATTTTTGGAAAAACATTTCTTACTGAGATGTTTCTGTGGCTGACTATTACGTGTAGCTGGAACGAGGTGCTAGTCATCAGATCTTCTTGTTTTTATGGATGTGTAAGTGCTGAAGAGCTTTGTTTATACACATCGATAGATGGGGATGGAAGGAGTTTTGTTAATCACTAAGTTCTTTCTACTCTACTTGGTTTGTATGTCAAAAAACTCCAAGGGATTTATCATCCCAAATGATTCCTGTTAGCTGCAGTTCAGTCTTCAGTTTTGTTGACAGTAAGGAATTGGAGTCCACTTATTTGCCAAAGAGTTTCTCACCTGGTTGTAGGAGCTCCTCACTTTCGAGTTTCTGGGAAGTACACCTGAAAGGCTTTACCAGCCATGTGAATGACTGTCACTTGTACCCACTGCTCTTGTCATTTGGAGGCGCCTGGTCTAACCCGAAGCGCTCGGGAGCGTGGGGAAGCACCAGCATTCATGCCCCCTCTAGAGCAGCAGTGGGCCTCATCTCCTTGCCAGGCACAGGCGAGGAACTCAAATCCATGTTGAATGAAAGAGCCCCACCTGCCCTTTTCCTCTCAACTAGTGTTCCTAGCTTCTCTTTTGATTTAAATATATCTCTGTCCTCTCCAGTGACCTGCTCATTACCTGTGTTGATTGATTAGTATATATTCTTAAAAGTAAGTCTTCAGGAAAGAAAACGCAAAACTCAATGTTACTACGTTGTCAAAAAGCTCCTCTGGGTTCCCTGTCCCCCTTCTACCTCTTTGGGGCTGAGGGGCCCCCATTTTGGGAAACACTGGGATCTGGGGTACGGAAGGCTGGGTGCAAACCACACCTCGCAGACAGCAGTGTGAGAACAGCCTTTCAGAAGGGGCGCTGTTTTTGTTGTGAGGTTGATCAGCCTCCCTGAGGCAGCAGGATGCTCTGGGCGGCCTCCGCAGAAGCCGGTTTTCCTCCCCAGCACCAGCACGGAGATGAATTGGATTCCATGACCAATAATGCTTCCGACCTACACTGTCCTGTATTTTAATGCTGTTACGGGTATTGTTGTTATCATATTTCACCCAAATAGTATGGACGTTTATGGGTCTGGTTGGGTTAGAAATAAATAGTCCTGTTATCTGTTGATCATCTTAAGTTAGTGGATGCATGCAACTTTTATGAGATTTACTAGTTACTACTTTATTTAGTTCTTAGAAAGCTGTTACCCCTCAGTTAACTATGGCTGCAGTGATTTTGTTGGGTGCCATGTTGTCAGTGGGTTTAGGTTTTGCTCTGTTAGCTAGCCGAGGTCAGATCTGCATTTGTGCAGGTTGCATTTCTTACGTAGTAAGTTGAGCATCTGGGCACGTTGGTTGGTGGAAGGGTGGGACCTTGACACAGAGGCCCGTCCTCAACAGCCTGCAAGGGGTTGGCACGCAGGCGAGTAACATTTCTGTTGCATCTTTTGTTTTCACAGTGAGAGAAAAACGCAAGAGTCTCTTCATTAACCATGTAAGTGGAGCTGTTTCCCTGTGTTCTTCATGATGACTGTCCAGTGCAGAGAGCTGCCATACTGTGTCTGTGATGGGGAAATGCTCCGTGAATCTTGTTCGCACCTGGAAGAATGTGAAGAACGCTGCAGTGCACTCGTGCTCTGTGGGGTCTGTGACTGGACGAGCACGGCTTGGCCTCTGTCCCCGGGGCCAGTGTTTGTCCAGAAGCCCCAGACAGCTGCCGTTCTGGGAAGACGTGTGCGGACGATACGGCAGCAGACCCCACACCGGTCCACGGGAGCACTTCTTCTACATTTCTAATCCTTCCCTCCTGCCCGCTCCCCCAGGAGACTCGCTTGCTCTCCTAACTCAGTCCCATTTGAATGAGCATACAGTTGTTTTCCACGAGGCTGTCTGCCTCCACACACTCTTTCCTCTCCCTCATTGTTTGTAGGTCCAGTGGAGTCTGCATGTTCTTTCGACGCTCTAAGAAAGGATAAATTTGACAACACTTTAATTTTTAAAAAATCCAGCTCTAGTCTTTTGGCCCTTCTGAGCAGCATCTCCCTGGCCTGCTGGCTAGGCGTCAGAGATACTTGACCTTTCTTCCTTGAGCAGCGGGTACAGCCGGCCTCCTTCCACCCCTGCCCCGTGGCAACCCTAACCTGAGCCCCCAGGACTGTGGTGCCCGGCCACCAGGAGAGTAACAGCCACAGCCTCCTTGCCCTGTAGACTTCTGCCCCTTGATGAAGTAGGCGCGTTACCAAATAAGCGTGCTATCGATTCTCATATCGAAAACAAGATTGAAGTATTTGACTTCTCAGGGGGTTTTCTCAGGATTTCTAGACTGTCTGCATTTAAGTATTTGTAGATCTTGAAGTACTTGGCACTGAAGCTTTGTGCTAAACAGACTTAAAGCCATAATATTGTCTTTTTTGCCCTTTGCAAATCTGGACAAAATGCAGTTGGAAAGAAATTCATAGCCAGGCCCTTGCACTCACGGGGCTCCACGCTCGGCCCATAGGAGACTGGTGATGCCTTCGTGGGCAATGCCAGTGTATGTGTGCGTGAACCGTGTTCTACGGGTCAAAGAGAAAGTCTGTAGTTTTTATCAGATTCTTAAAGCAATGGCCTCTTCCCTGGCCCTCTCAAGTTTTGAAGCATCAGTGTTAAGCATCTGTGAAATTACAAGCTATGTCTTAAGGAAAATATGCTGAAAATTACCATGCCCTTGCTGTATAAACCTGGACATAGAGCGTTGAGAGATTTGAAGAACTCCTTCTGTAAACCCTCACTCCCATTTCTTCGCCTGCTGGGTGCACTGGAACACTTCCCCCCTCGTTAGCAGGTCTGCTGAGGAGTCTGCAGACGAGGGGAAGGGTGGGGCGGAGACCACCTCTGCCGGTCACTGCAGCCGCTTTAAAGTGGGCTGGAGGGAGAGGCGGTTCTGAGGGTGGCTCGTGGGCAGAGCCGTGCCCTCCTCGTGCCAGTCTGCACGTCTTGTCTCACATGCTGTCGCTGACCTCACGCTTTGCGGTGTGCACAGTCCTGGTGACCTGCCCCACGCTGTGCATCCTGACTCAAGAGTGTGCTCTCTCCCCTGTGAACCCTCTCACCTCCCGACACAAAAAGCAGAAGCACGCAGTTGCTGGAATGTGCTCAGGTGTGCTTATTCCTATAAAAGAATCTCTGTGCTGCCTTATGTAACAGATGACCGGGTAGCAGCATGACCCTGCAGACCACATTACAGAGTAGCATTTCAGCTCTGCCCACGCCAGGAAGAGCCATTGGAATGTGCCGTTGCAACCAACTGAAATAGAATTTGAGTGAAATTACCTGCGGCTTCAATTAGGCTAATAAACCAGCTGTGCTTTTTAGGTTTTGAGACACTTGGGTGTCATAAGTTAGAGCAGTAGAGAAAAGATAAGTAGCAATAGTAATAATCAGTACAGCCTGTTGAGTGTTTTGCCATGTTTGTGCCAGGCTCTGTTCTAATTGGTTTAGTGTACTTGATAACCACGCCCGGGAGGTACTATTTATCACTCCCATTTTCCAGATGAGGAAAGTGAGGCACAAAGCATCAGCCAGATGAGCGGTGGAGCCAGCACTGGGCCCAGGGGACTGGCTCCAGCGCTGCCCTCCCGGCCCTCGTCCTCTGTGCTTCTCAGATGGTCCCGCCAAGCCCCACCTGGACAGAAGCTGGTCAGCTGATTTATCTGAAGTCAGAGGGAACACTCTTTTCTGAATTTGGGCCCCAACTAAAATTTGTAATTTAATTTCTTGTTGAACTCTGGAATGACCGTTATTCTTTGCCCTTATTTATAAAACCTTCTTGGTTTTTATCTGCTTTATCGTGAGGGATGTTGTTTCTTTAATTTCTCCTTTAAGTGTCTGAAGAACCTGCTTAGTACATGTTGCTAAGATAATCTACAAAGAGGCTGCTATTTGATAAAAAGCAGTGGCCATAGGTAAGCCATTTAAGGAGAGGTGAGGGAAGATGATCATGGCAGGGAAATAACTTCCACCAGGTGGAGAGAAACAAGGGTTTCTGGCTCCAGAAACACATGTTAGCCAGCAACACATGTTAGCAAGTAAAAGGAGCTGACTTTGGGAACAGTCTCCAGGGAGGGGGCAGTAGAGAAGGAACCCCTGGCTGGAAAAGAGGGGGCCTTTCCCTGGCTGTGAATTTGCTGAGAGAGACTTAAAAAGTAAAGGGAGGCTGCTTCTAAAAGAATTATTATAGATTTTAAAGCCTGAAACCATTTGAGGATAAACCCCTTGGGGGACTTTTAACAGTAAGCTGAGCTAGGGCAAATTATAAAGATTAATATTCTAATCAGCAACTATGTTTTAGATGTAATTAGATCAACAGTTATAGGAAAATTTAATACATTACAATAGAGACGCTTAGGTATTTTAGAAAGGCTTGTGTAAAGGGCCTTATTTAAAGTTTGTAGTTTAAAATGTGCTGACGTTTTGGTTAGCTAATTAATGAATCTTTTAATTAAAATGTGAAAGTCTCTGATTATAAATTGTGGGTGGCATTGTAGGTGGCTGGGAGTCCGGAATCAGCCTCCTGAAACTTAGGGGAAACTCATGCCTTTTGCTTTGGCCTAATTTTTCTATGACATCCTCCTCCCCTTGACGACAGCATGCCTAAAGTGAATTGATCATTCTAAGTTAAAGGGAAAAAAAACCGATATTAAAACAGAATGAATCAGGGGTTGAATGGCCAGCCTCCCTTACCCTCAGCAAAACAATCACAGTATTTGTATTAATATTGAGACAGGTGATAGCTGTAAAAACTTTGTGAAGGAATAAAGTAACTAGAGAGTGTTATTTATCAGTTAAGCAAGAGTCACATTGTTAGCTGGACTTGGAGCCAAAAGAATTTTGTTCAAGCCCTAGATCTACCACCTGATAAATGGGGGGCCTTGAAAAAGCCTTGACGTATTAGTTCTCCGATCTCGTAGAATGACTCCTGTCTACCTGTTCACATGGTAGACTGAACGGAAGGTGATCTGCAAACTGATTTTAGCAACAACAGCTGACTATGTTGATGTTATTATTATTGCTCATTGGATTTATAGGTAAATTCTGTATACTTTTCCAAGTTCAATAGCAAAACTGATGAAAGTCTTTCCGGTGTTTTAAGTATGGATATAGTTTTTTCATGAGTATTAAGCCATAGAAGTCAAGGAATGAAGTGAGTGTGATCCAAGAACTGAAATTTTAAAAACTGTAAACCTTGCTTTTGCCTCTTTGGGAGATTTGCTCTTTTTTTTTTTTTTTTTTTAATTTATTTTTGGCTGCGTTGGGTCTTCGTTGCTGCACGCGGGTTTTCTCTAGTTGCGGTGAGCGGGGGCTACTCTTCCTTGCGGTGCACAGGCTTCTCATTGCAGTGGCTTCTCTAGTTGCGGAGCACGGGCTCTAGGCGCGCAGGCTTCAGTAGTTGTGGCTCGTGGGCTCAGTAGTTGTGGCTCGCAGGCTCTAGAGCGCAGCCCCAGTCAGTAGTTGTGGCACACGGGCTTAGTTGCTCCACGGTATGTGGGATCTTCCCGGACCAGGGCTCGAACCCGTGTCCCCTGCATTGGCAGACGGATTCTTAACCACTGCACCGCCAGGGAAGTCCCAGGAAACCTTATTAAATAAGAAGTAAATGTTAAAAGTATCGAACAGGGCATTTGGTCTCTGATGGGCTTTAAAGCTCCCTTCATGTTCATAAACCATGGATACTGAGGGCTTCGTTGGGGTTGGGCAGGTGAGGCAGGCAGTGTTGTTATCCTTAAGGAATTATTTTTTTTGGTTGCTGAAGATGACACTTAGGTTGTCAACATAGCACCAGGCAAGTGGAGACTTGTTTGGATGATTTTATTTTTTTTTTTCTAACATGCTTTGAGCTAGAATTATCCAGATTGATGTCTACTAATCATATTGCCCACATAATTGCCAAAAATCTACTTACTATTCAATTAGATGTCATACAAGTGTAATTTAAATTCTGTGTTCTTTAACAGTATATTTCAGAAGTAGTTCTTAGTTCTAAAGTTTTCCAAAGAGCTCAAAATTTATGTAGCTGTGAAAGAACCAGGCATGAGACTGCACAGGCACCCTACCTTGAAGCTTATACATTGGTAGTATTTTCAAAATCATCGGATTACTTTCACCTATTTTTATCTTCACCTCCTGAAATTCAAGATTAGGAGATTCTAAATGAACATTGGCTGCATTTTCCAGGGTCCCCAAATCGACTGTATCCCAAGAATAGAGAAAATGGGTGCAGTGGACTCTTGTCTTGATCCTGGTGCCTCAAACCAGGATGCCGCCTTCAGCAGGGGCTTTCATTGGTGTGATGAGCGCATACTTCTTGTTTCTCAGTGATTTTACGGACTCTGCTGCAACACGCTTTGATGCTCGATTGCGAGAGTGTACTGTTCTGATGGAGGTTGGGGGCCAGGAGTGGTGGTGGTGCCTTTTCTTTGTGGAAGAACATGGAATTTCATTGTAGGAAGAAAGTGGGTTTGTATACTGTTCTTGCTGGTATTGTTAACATTTCTTGCCAAGACACTTCTCCTCTATAGGCTGGTCTCAAGGTGAAGGGGATGATGTTCCTTGGAAGAATTTTGAGCCCTGTTTAATTGTCCTTGTCTTGTTGCCATTGTTTTTTAGCATCCTCCAGGACAAATAGCAAGGAAATACAGCTCCTGCTCGACTATTTTCCTAGATGATAGCACAGTCAGTCAACCAAACCTCAAGTATACAATTAAATGGTGGGTATACACATTTTTTCTTAACTGAATGTCTTTTCTGTTCCTTAACCTGATGGCTAACTGGTTGGTTGTGGGGTCTGGGAGTGGTAAGACTGGGCAGGGGGAGGCCACTGACTATTCAAGAAGTCTTTTTAAAAAGTGATTTTGGGAGTTAAAATGTGGGGTGTTCAAAATATTTGTGTATATTACCATTTACATAAAAAGGCCAAATTCTTCAGTGATTTTAAATGTAGGTTAAAGCATATTTTTGATTTTTGTGCATACTTTCCACCTTCCCACTTCTTATTGAAGCCATCCTGGCTTTAAGTCTGCTAGTATTTTACCTTCAAAATGTAATGGGTCCCACTTTGACGTGGGGCTGCAGTAGGAAGCAGCCCTGGCACCATGGAAGTGTATTTGCCTGGAGCATGGAGAGTGGGGTTCTGACCTTGGCTGTCCCCCCAGCAGGGAGGGTGGGGTGAGCCCCTTCGCTCTGGTCTCTTACTGTAAAATGGGGCTTAAAGGAGGAAAGTGGGGGGCGGTCTTTGGATAAAATCTTTTCCCTTTGGGGCTTCAGTTCTCTTATTTTCAAGGGGAAGGTGGGAGGGACGGAATGCTGGTTTTTCCTGAAATGTTCCCACTAGCATTGTGGTAGAAAGCCTTGATAGAGGTGCTGGGGTCTGTGGCCTTTGGCTCAGCTATGAAAAAAACTGGGATATTTTGCCTCTGTACTCATTTAAGAAGAGTCCACATTTAACAGCAGTCCACGTTAGCATGTGCGGTGAGCGTTTGCGTTTCTAAATAAGAAGCCTTCTTGTGTTCCAGTGGGCCAGGCTTCCAGGCCTCAGAGCCCTGTTCTGCGTGTGCCCACACATGGCAGTCAGGCCTGCCAAGCAGTGGGGACGGTGCCCCCTCCAGGCAGAAGGTGGGAGGTGGGCCCGCCTAGAGGGAGGCCGCCTTCTCCCTGATGGGTTGCTTGTTTCTAAGATCTAAACGGGAACGTAGCTTCTTCCCTCCTTCCGTTGGTGGTTGAGGGACCGGTGGGCATCACCCCACAGTGGGTGCTCACGGCTGGGAGCCCACATGTGCCCTCGCTCCACCTCCCTGCCCTTGGCTGAGCTGCCCCACCCTGGGGCTGGGCTCTGCGCCGGGGTCTGGGAGGTGCTAGGGCGGGAAGCAGGAGCCTGGAGACCTGGCACTTGGCACCCGCTCGAGCCCTAGAGCCCCGCCTCCCTGGGGCCTGGGACCCTCCCTCCAGGACGGGCGGGAGCTCTGGGTTTCCAGGGGCTCGGACTCCGTTGCTCAGCGCTTCACCTGGGGATGACTTCACACTGCCGTTGGTTGTGACGCAGACACTCCGGGGCCCAGTAGGAGATCTGGGTGACAACTTGATATTTCAATGTGGAGTCTGGGAGTGCAAGCTCCGCAGTCACAAATGTGGTCTGTGAATCAGTGGTTCCAGCTCGCCACACCCGCAAGGCCCCCGAGGGCTTAGAGCCCCACTGAGGCGTGACGTCTGGCCCCGAAGATCCAGGATCTGGAATGTCAACCTCTCTGGGAGATTCTCATAGGTGGCCAAGGCCGAGAACCCCTGGTGTCAGTGGACAACTGCCTTCGAGTTCCCTTGAAAGCTTAACCTGTGGTTAATACCGGGAGGAAAAGAAGCTGGACAGCTGGGCCAGTGACGATGGCTGAGTGCCGAGAGGGGGCGTCCAGTGTGGACGCTGTGGCGTCCCTGGTCCAGAGGACGCGTCTCCACACCACCCGGATTGGAGATGCCTTCAGTCAGTCGCTTATTTGTTTTAAAATGTGCCTTTTTAAAAAACGTACATTTTGGACCTGGGAGCTGGGTAGGGTGGACCCTAGTTGTAGCAATACCATCAGAATCTTTCCTTGTAAATTCCTGTATGTCACACGTGACCTGGTTCTGGTCATTTTGAGGTGTTAGCTGGCCTGGGTAACTTCAGCCAGGGCCTTTGACAGCACGCGGGGAACAAATGTCACGAAGGGCAGGGAGACTGGAAGTCTGAATGCCCTCCTATTCTAAAATCGTAACCTACACCTGCCAAGGCCCTTGTGACCTCCTGCCCCAAGACGTTAAAATTGATACAAACTCATTAATCAGTAGTTCAGCTTCCTGTGGGCAGAGTGAGCATTCGTGGGCTGAACTCGACTCCTGATAACCATGTAGGACCTTTGAGAAAATGCTCCGGGTTCTAACAATAGCTTTCTAAGCTGATTTTAGAAGAAAACCCTTCTGGGGAGTTCCCTGGTGGCCTAGTGGTTAGGATTCCAGGCTTTCACTGCTGTGGCCCAGGTTCAGTCCCTGGTTGTGGAACAGATCCTGCAAGCCACACGATGTGGCCGGGGGGGGGGGGGGGCGTGGGGGCGGCGGGAAAGGTTACAAAAGAACCAAATGGAAATCCAGGAGTTCAAAAGTACTCTGAAATAAAATTCATATTAAAAAAAAAGAAAAAGAAAAGAAAACCCTTCTGTAAATTGGGGATTGCCAAAAGGAACAAACATTTACAGATTCTAGTTCAGGAATGGGTGGAGGGTTGAGAGCGGCTCTGTCAAAGAGAAGCAGCAGCAGTGCGACACATTTGGGCACAATTCTGTGCTCATTTTTTTCACAGGCATAATATCTTCTCTGAGAACTTGATTTTCCCATCGTTCCCGTGAAGGCCAATAGCTGTGGTATGAATTTAGAGTTTGCCACCCACGCCGTGCCCCTGTAACCGACCCAGGCCGTGAATCCTGTGTGAGCACAGGGGTGGTGCTCAGAGGACGGGGGGAGGGCGGGGAGGGCCGTTCGCAGCTGCGCACACCAACCACGGCCCCGGGCCTGAGGGTCGAGAGCAGCTTCGTACACCCGCCAGAACCCGGCACCTCTGACTTAGCTCTAGGTAAGAAGTACAGCAAGGGTAGTGCCCGCGGTCAGAAACATGTTTTGTTTTCCTGATCAAGAAAATAGCATTTCTTCATTCCCAGCTCCCCTTCCCTCCTGGCTCTGCAGCAAGGGCAGTTGAGCTAACCCTCTGGTCAGCCTGTCCTGGGTGACCTCACCGTTTTCTGAGGACGTGGCAGACTAAGCAGGCCTCCGAAGCTGGGCATTTGGAGTGAAGCCTGAAGCCTGGGATTGATTCTGTTTTCAGCTGACTGTCCTTTGCCCCCGGCAGTCACTTCTTTCACAGGGGCCGACTGAACCGGCCTGTGGAGCTGGGCCCACACGGGCATCCTCAGCTTGGTTTTCTCACTTTCCGGGGTATGATCTTGAGTGGACATTGGCCTACAGACTGGCACTGTGTTTTATGGAGGCCTGAGTCATGATAACGTCCAAGCTTGCTTTCAGCTCTGGAGATCTGGGAGACAGTAACCTTGGGGCCCCAAAGACCTTCACTCCATCTACAGAAGCCGGAAGACCTCTTGAGGTGGAATTATTCATAGGGCAACAACAATAATAATAATAACTTTTGCTTTAGAACTTTATATTTGAGATTATGCTTTTATACACTTCATTTGATTGTAATAACCACTCTGTGATGTGGGTTGAATTGTTGTAATTTTTTAGATGAGGAATTGAAGGCTCTGAGAGGTGGATAAACTCTAATTGATGAAGGAGCCAGGTTTTAAACCCAGCTGGTCTGACTTCAGTGCAGTCAGTGGTGTTTTTCCTGTGACGTGCTCCCTCACAGGGGAAGCAGGGACCATATTTTTCTCAATCAATCAAAGCAATTAAAGTAATCACTATACCAAACCCAATCATATGAAACATTCAATTTAATCATCATAGCAGGACTGTTAAATGAGTAAAACAGTAATTTCTTCCTTTTTTCCAGAGGCAACACTATAGAATGAAAGGGCATAAAACCACGATACAAGTTAGAAATCCCGACATCTATAGTGTCTCTACCTGAATTTTCTCATTTATCAAATAGAATCAGTAACATTTATTATTTCCCATTTCGGGGCTTTTAAGGTACGTGAAGGCACTTTGAAAACTGTACCATTATTTGTTAAACTTCTGACGTCCCTTCACCCCACTTACAATTCCTTCATCAGCTTAGATGCTTTTCAAGATGTTAGGAGGAAGAGAATATATTACATTTGCTCAGGGATCCTCTTAACACTTAGCTGAAATCATTTGAATTAATAGATCTGGAAAGAGAGATTTAGAAGGAGATGCTTTCTTTTGATAGAGTGAGATGAGCTATTGTCATGTTCAGTCGTGGGTGAACATCTGAGCTACTGGAGTCCAGCGTGCATGCCCAGGTCTCTAAGTGAGTGCCGCCGCTGCCGAGTGAGCTGAGGTGTCTGGGACCCAGCCCTCTACCTCCATGTTGGTGCCCTGGATGCCACTTTCTGTGCTCTGAGAACACAATCTGATGCAGCCCGTTAGCTGTGTTCTTAGAAGCTTAAGAAATAAATTTTGGCCTCCTCAATACATTTTAAAGTAAAACAAAAATTGTGGAAGGATCTAGACAGGTTGGAAAAGAGGAAATAATTTAAAAAAATTGGGCAGTCAACACGAATAACCCTGCCAACTTGATAGGCGATCAAAGAAACTCAGATTGAAAACGGTTACAATTTTTAACCTATCCAGTTGGAGAACATTTTTCCAAAACATTCAAGGTGAGTGTTGGTGAAGGGGAGGTGAGACAGACACTGGTGGGGAAGTACACTGGTACCGCTTTTCTGCAAAGATACTGGGATGTATGTGTGGGGAGCCTCACAGTTATTAATGACCTTAGAGCAAGTAATTCCAAGTACAGGATGTTTTCTTATGGAAATAATATAGTCATAGGTCACACAAATATTTATCTGTGGGTATATTCATTATGGTGTTAATCATAATTGCAAAAATATTTAAATGTTCAATAGTAGGGGGATGGTTAATAAATTATTCAACAGTGTAATGGAATATAGTCAGCCATTTAAAGTCATGTTTTTGAATAACATTTTAATGGTAAGAAAAATGTTAATGAGGGTAAAAGTGGGATGCAAACCTGTTTGCTTTAGGTAGATACGAATAAATACCTCTATATCTTAAGCTGATAGTAATAATCTTTGGGCAGAGGAATTATTTTTCTGTATACTTTTTTTATTTTCCAAAAATTTCTTCCATCTGAATATAACACATTTCATAATCAGAAAATCATTATTTGAAGAAAATTCAGGGGATAGGAATGTCTTCATTAAATTCAGATCTTTTAAAATGTAAAATAAAATTTTAAGGTATTACAAATAAGAGTTACACTACCATTTCAGCAAATGAATGAATAAATTAGGCAGATTTCCAAGAGGTTATTGATTGAAAAGATAAAATGGCAAACTCCTGTGGGTAATATTCACATTTTGCTGGTAGTGATAAAGAAACCACTGATTTTCTAAATAGCAGGTGCTGAGTTGGAGACTTCTAGAGGTGTTTAATTTCACCACCTATTTTTTACATAGTGCCTATATTTTAAAGTGAGGAAAACTTAAGATTTCAGATAGAAAGAGAAATTTGTTTCCGAGTATCACTTGAAGTTTTGGTGTTTCTGGAAAAGATTTAATAATTGCTCAGAATAAGTACCTGATTGATTTACTTTGAAGAATGCATTTTCTTAATCAGCATTCTGAATTAAATGGGGCTGTTCAGATGGGTCATTTTACTTTTACTTAAATTTTAAATATTTATGGTCAGACTGATGCCAGATAATATATAACATCTTGAATGTGCTTATGAAACACTGAACTCCTGCATTTTATTTTACAGTGTAGCTCTCGCAATATATTACCACATCAAAAACAGGTAGGTGGATTTTGATTAATTTTGTGCTAAAAACATCACACATCATCTACTGTTATGTTTTTCCTATTACGTTCTAGTTGCCTCAGCCTTTGAGTTTTATATTCTTATCTCATTTTCATAGAATCTCTAAAGTTAGTACAATTTACCCATACTTCCTAGGTAAGTGCTGAACTGCTTCTGAGTCAGAGGAAGCCAAATGAAGCCAGCAAAACAGAACAAAGTTTCTTGACAATGTTCAGCCTCCTCTTGACTTTATTTTCTGTATAAGTTGCGTAAACATTCTGTCTGTTATAAAATATTTTAACAGTTTTCTGTGTGCAGCTTTAACATGAAAAAATGTTTAGTTTATAGTTTCAATTCAGTAGGAAAAGTTTTGTCGTAAATTTAGTCATAAACTATTTTAATGTAGTGGAAATTCTCTCTCTGATAGAAGTCTGGAGATAGTTCAGTTAATTTTAAAAGTCAGTTAAAACAGGGACTCATAGAAGAATCATTTAAAAATTTACCTTAAGCATTTTAATTCAACATAAAACATGTAAAAGTACACTCATCTGCCAGTTTTATGCAGCATCGAGGCTTCTGCTTTGAGCCTGGGGCATTGATTACTAAAGTGCTGTCCCTTTATAAGCCGCACCTGTTTTGTGTGTATTTTTTGTTTGTTTTTGTAATCAATAGCGAGAAAACTTGTGACATTTGCTAAACAATGAGTGTAGAATCTTTTAGGTTTTGACCACACCTGATCTACAGCAAACTTGTTTTTAGTGATTTCCTTTTATTGGGTCTTTACAAAGCATCCTTCTTTGTTTTCATGAGAACAAATCCACTCTCGTTGCAGTCCTGTTTCACTGATTGATGTGACATTTACATGTGTTATATGAGTGTAGTAACAGTTCCGGGAACCAGCAAGGTCACCTTCTGGCTAGCATGGGTCTCCGCAGTGGGGGCCACAGCCCTGCAGTCTGTTTTACGAAGGGGACAAGGGAGAGTTGTGACAAGAAGTGAAGCGGAGGGTAGATGACAGAGCTTGTGATGGACAGGTTATGGGAAAACACAGCCATTGGAAGCAAACACCTGGAAAGGTATTCTCTGTAATGACCTTTCTCTGTAGTGTAACTGTGATTCGTGGTTCATTATGGTGCTTGAGAAGTTTGGATTTACGAACTTAAAAAATGTAGGATACTGGAACTTCGAACCTTGACCAGAATAACTTAGTGAGAGTGTAGATTTGTCTTGCTGCTTATTTCTATGATAGTAGTTCACACTTTTTAAACACTTAGGTCTTAACTAGCAATGTAATGCCATTGGTGAAACTCAGATGTATTCTCAAATCAGTTTCGCATTAGCGTCTCCAATTTCTCAGTTCTTAGACTCTGTGGGCCTCAAAGCTAATCTGTAGCCACAGCCATTAATAATAAGACCCAACTTCATTAAATGCTTACTCTGGCCGCCCTGGTCAGCTCTTTGCATGCCTTATCTCATTTAATTTTTTATAACAGCTCCATGAAGTGATTCTGACATTATCTCCATTTTACAGATAAAGAAACTGAGGCATAGAGAGATTTTAAATAATTTGACTGAGATTACACAACTAGTAAAGTGGGGAATTGGAAATTGAACCCAAGCAATGTACCACTGAGACTTTAAATGATATGCTCTGCTGGGTTAATGGTGATAAATTGGGCCGAGAGGAAGTGGAGAGAGTCCAACTGAAAAGTCAGCCTGTGAAAACAAGCATGATTAATTTACAGATTGTAGCTTGAAAGTGTCTTGAGAAGAGGTGTCTGCAGACTCCCTCTTTGATAAGTCATACCGACCCAGCCTCATGGGCTGGTGATAGATCCCTTAGCTTTGATAGAGACGGTGCTGAGATTCATAGCTTTTAATGGAAGTGAAAGCAAAATCCACTTCTCAGAGGAGTCATTTTAGCCTAAATTCTGAATCCTTATTTATATTTCTGAACCTACATTTTGATTTTTAAAATTACTTGTGGTGAAAGTTTCCCGAGAGTGCTGAATGGTGTTTCAGGGGCTCTCACTCCTCAGGAGAAGTGAACGGGGCTGAAGAGCCTGAGCAGTTGGGGGCGTCCCTCACCTTCCTCCCTGAGTACCTGGCAGAGGCGGTTAGCAGGAGGGGGATCGCGATTCCTCAGCGCCAGGTGCACTTTATGTTTTCAGACCCCACTCTCCAGTCCTGACTGCTTGAGCCTTGCTTTTATTCGGGTTCATCTAAATCTTTGCTGTCTGTCCTGCAGGCTAGTGAAAAGCAGCACAGGTATGAATGCCCAGAGCTTTAAAAACAGTTCCTACTGTGCAAAGACAGGGATGAAAATTGAGCTGTCCTGCCAAGCTCTTTCCTTCACTTTTATTTTTATGCAGACAGTAAGTTCATAGAACAGAAACTGTAGTGTTTGCCACGGGGCGTGCGTGTCAGGGACAGATCTGCAGCCTTCTGATATTTGCAAGCCTAGTTGACATTGGAAAACTGTGTGCTGTTAACCAAAGCAGTGGTTTCCAAATTTGGTTTTTAAAGAAAAAATTTTAGACAGAACTCAAATGACATAAAACAGATGGAGGTAGAGCCATCACTAGTGGAGTGTGGACGACCCCCCAGAGCCCAGCGGCCCCGCTGAGCTCACAGTGAACGCTGCCACTTTAAATGGGTCTGTGCAGTTACCGGCTCGGTAACAACCAGTTACACTTTTCTACGTGTCCCCTCTTGTTTTTCAATATACAATCATGAAACTCCTCGTTAGCGAAGTGGTTAAGTTGCATGCTGTGAAACTTTCAAACTCATCTCCAGGACACACTATGAGTGTTCATTCTTACCCTCAGACTTCTTTCTTATCGACCACAACGTAAGGATGGTTTAAACAGATCTGTCAGCCTTTGCTCAGAAACAAGAGGTTAAAGAAATTTAGATGTGGTTCATTTGAAAACTCAGGAAATGAAAATCTAGATTTTCACTTAAGTTAATTAAACTAAATGTGATTCATAACCTTTATTTCTTGGACTATTCAAAAATGATTAGGTATTGTCCCCAAGAAAAACAAATTAGAATTCATGAATAATCAGTAGCATCTCTTAACAGTTAGCACTGCCTCTGTTTCTTGAAATAACAGCTGAATCAAAATATATTTTTGTTTCCTTTTGACTGGCACTCATTCTTACAGAAGGTAAACTCCGTTTTCTGTTATTTCCCCCCCACCTCCCACCAGGGACCCAGATGGAAGGATGCTCTTGGATATTTTCGATGAGAACCTTCACCCTCTTTCGGTAACCCTCCCCCCCGGGTCTCAGGGTGTTGTCCAGTCGTGTCTCTGTTGTTCTTGTTGGGCGGCCAGTCATTGAGAATCTCTCCTTTCCCAGAAATCCGAAGTGCCACCAGATTATGACAAACACAACCCAGAGCAGAAGCAGATTTACCGGTTTGTTCGGACACTGTTCAGTGCTGCTCAGCTGACTGCGGAATGTGCCATTGTCACCCTGGTGAGTGCCCGCAGGGTGACGCGGTCGTGGAGTGGGGCGCAGGCAGGAATGTCCATCACGGACCTGGGAAGCACAGCACCACTTCAGGGTTGTCTTTTATCTGGGAGGGTAGCGACGGGATCTCCTAAAAGAGGGCGCGTGGTCTGCTCCACAGTGCCCACCTAAAGCCCATTGTCAGATCACACTCAGAATCAGGAAAGCTGAAATGCTGTGTGCAGGTAAGTGAAGCACGGGGCCCAAGGGCCTGAGAAGGACCAGGGCCTCCTCATTAATGTCCAGGTTTCTGGTGTTGGTTCCCTACAGAGGTTTAATACCATTGATCAGATGTGATAAATTCGTACATCGGAAGGACTGCTGTAGTTGCTGCCTTCTCTTGTGATTTTCGTATAAATATATGTCTGTAAGATACTCAGAGACAGCATGGGCACAAATCTGCACTTTAAGACTCGAGATAAAAATCTGTAACCTTACTTAGACTCTGAAAACCTTAGGGACGGACTCTTTAGGTCAGATCTCATTTGGGAAATAGATTTGACAGTATAGCCCATTGTCACTGACCTTTTGTCACTGACATTGTGTGCAACTCAGATAAGAAGTCAGCTCTGCCAGTGCACGGGCTGCCCCGAGGGACCAGAAAGTCATCCCTGCAGTTCCTGAGAAGAGATTGGTGTGTGACGGTGTACGGGACCCTCTGTGTCTCTGCCACACGAAGAGCCCTGTACTCTCGGCTGATGGGACAGTACCCTGTTTGTTTGTTCACTTCTTCTCTCATGGAACTTTCCGCCTGATAGGCTAACAGACACTCAGCAAGTCTTCCTCAGTGATCTGGAGTGATGAGAGGTCCTTAGGTCATGATTGAGAAGCGTATTTATTGCTCAGCTTTGTTCCTCCAAAGGATGTCACGTCCTTACAAAACACACCTCGGGCAGCAGGGTTGACATTTTAATGAAGGGAGATTGTGATAAAGGGGAGGGAAGTGTAAGAAAATCAGATGACACCGTGGATAAGATTAGTACTAAAATCCACGCCATGATGAAAGATTTATTTTGAAGCTCCTGCAGATGGAATGCGGTGGGGTTTTTTTACCTTCCATTCCTAAGAAAACTGTGACCTGACCGTGCCCCGTAGTGCCTTAGAGTTTGGATTTATTAGCCTGAAGGAGAAGGTTAGTGTCCTGTGGAGGACACAGTTTCTGCAGAGACATTGAGAACATGTAAAGTGTGTTTCCCTGTCTCCGAGGGTGACTGGGAGGGGTGGTTAGTTTGTCTTCGGAGTACTACAAGAGTGGTGTGTATTTGTCAGTCATTGGAGCTGCTGAAATCTTCTCTTGTCCTGTGACATCAGCTGGTGGCTTAGCAGGGGATTAGTGTACATATATGGGGGTCTTGCTGGCTACAGCCTAAAGGTGAGCAGCTCCCGCACAGCAGGCCCAGCTCTGCAGACCGATTCTCTGGGGCCTGCTTGGTTGGCCGAGTCAGCCTGGGGCCTGTGGGCAGAAGGCAGACAGCTGCGAGCTCTGAGCGAGCCCCGTGTATGATGATCCCGCCCTTCTCTCCAGTCTCTAGAGGTAGAAGCAGCCGTTCACAACAGGTCTGGTCTAGAGCTGGCAGAGCTGCGTCTCTCTCGGCCTTTCTCCTGGGCCTTCTCTTGGCAACGTGCCCGTGGGGAGGCGGGGAGGCCCACAGTTAGCTCTGCACTGCTGCCCACAAGGAACCAGGCTGCAGCCTGCCGGTGGAAGGAGCTTCCAGGACCTTCAGCCACTCGCTCCTGGCTGTATCAGGGAGCACCAGTCATGCCAGCCCAGGTGGGTCCCCCTTGAGTGGCCTGGCAGGTCCAGCCATTGCTGCACGGCCGTGAGGGCTGCCATTCAGCCCCTGGACTGCAGCCCCAAAGTGCCTCCCAGAGGCTGGTGCTCTGATGGTGAGGCCACCTGCGGAATCTATCCATTCTGACCTCGAAGACTCCCTTTTTTAGGTCACGTTAGTGGTTTCTAAGGAAGTCAAAAGCTGTTGTTCAGATGGTGTCCAGTGACGAATCCAAATATCTCATTATTGTGCTCCTTCAAATACTAGCAAATAGGAAGCGCTGTTGAGGTCCCAGTTGGCTAAGCTCTGGGTACGAGAGTCTAAGATGAACGGACCCAGGGCTGCTCTTTAAAATCCATGGAAAAATTCCAGCATCATCGGAAGTTTGGTCACATATATCCTGGATTCCATGAGTTTGCATTTTCTTCCTCTCCCGTGCCTTTAACAGTTTTATTTTGTACAGTCAGCTGAATGCTCTTTGTAGCTCAGTAAGTGCTCACTAGCCTGTATTTTCTAGAGACTCCTGAGGATGGTCCTTCTTATGAAATTAAATCTGAAAATTTAATTGAGCAAGAGTGTCCTATTAGCAACAGTCTAGGGAATGGTGTTCAGAAAGAATCAATTGTCTGTTATTTTACTTGGCAGAGAATTAAAACACCCAAGTGGGAGTTTACTAAAGAAATTGCAGCTGACCCTTGAATATAGCTTTACTGGCAAGTTCTGCTAAATTACATGCTGTTAAGTGGCGCTTATTACGAATGCCTTATCTCCCAACATAACAACTGCCTTCTCTCAGTAATGGAGTGTATTTTCATATCTAATTCCTCTAGTTAGGCCTAGTGGAATATCAGACATGGTAGATGCCCGTTATTTTTTTCAAATGTTATCTTAAATATTATCTAGTTTACCTGTTAATATCTATCAACTATGGTAAAGTAAGTAAGAAGAAAATTGAGTAGCCTTCTTTTTGTACTGAGTCAATGAGGAGCTGTTTCATTGGGGAGCTTGGAGAGGTTTGCATAGCTCGTATATATAAAGGAATAGAGTCTTAGGGATCTGGATGAAGATTGTTCATAACAATTGCTTTAAAAAATCTGGAGTTAGGTCCAGCCTCAGTTTTCTGCTTGTTTTTTTTTTTTCTTTTTTTTAAGAAATACTCTATTTTATTTATTTATTCTTTTGGCCGCACCACATAGCTTGTGGGATCTTAGTTCCCCGACCAGGGATTGAACCCGTGCCCTCGGCAGTGAAAGTGTGGAGTCCTAACCACTGGACCACCAGGGAATTCCCTATCATACATCTTTTTGATTCTCTCCTTGGTAGAATGAGAAGAATTAGTCATCAACCTTTGTAAAAACTATGGAAATAATCATTCCACAGTTCAGAAAAGTGTAAAACATGCCAATAAACAGATTTTTACGAAGGGGAACTTTAAAAGGCATTCGTACCTTGTGACCCAGCTTAAGCAGTGGGCTTTGTGGGTATTTCTGATGTCTGTCTTCAAACTAAATTATGGCAGTTTATAAATCCTATATTACATGGTTTCATTTTACAACTTCAGCTGGAATTATTTCATTTAAAAATACCACTTCAGGGACTTCCCTGGTGGTCCAGTGGTTAAGACTCCATGCTCCCAATGCAGGGGGTCTGGGTTCGATCCCTGGTCAGGGAACTAGATTCCACATGCCGCAACTAAGCCCGCATGCCTCAACTGAAGACCCCTCATGCAGCAACGAAGATCCCACGTACTGCAACTAAGACCCGGCGAAGCCAAATACATACATACATACATACATACATACATACATGCATACATATTAAAAAAAAAATACAGAAAACAACAAGTGTTGGCAAGGATAACCCTTTTGCATTACCGGTGGGGATGTAAATGGTTCAGCTGCTGTAGAAGATAGTATGGTGGTTCTTCAAACAATTAAACATAGATTATGATATGATCCAGCAGTTCCACTTCTGGGTGTATACTGGAAAGAATCAAAAGCAGAGACTCGAACAGATACTTGTACACCAGTGTTCACAGCAACATTATTCACAGTAGCCGAAAGAGGAAACCACTCAAATGTCTGTCAGTGGATGATAGATAAACAAAATGTGGTCCGTACATACGGTGGATCATTATTCAGCCTTGAAAAGGGAGGACATGTTGGCACATGCTGCAGCGTGGAACGTTATGCTCAGTGAAAGAAGCCAGTCACAGAAGGACAAATGTGCTGCGATTCCACCTACGAAAGGTGCCCAGAGTGGTCACAGTCACGGAGGCGGAAAGCACAAAGGTGGGGGCCCGGGGCCAGGGGAGGGGGAGTGGGGAGCTGTAATAGGTACAGAGCTTCAATTTGGGAAGATGAAAAAGTTCTGGAAATAGAGATAGATGGTGGTGATTTCACAACACTGTGACTGTTCTTAATGCCACAGAAATGATTAAGTGGTAAATCTTATGTGTATCTTACCATAATAAAAAAAAATACATTTAGCAACACTGCCTGTAAATCTACAATTACCTCAAAATAAAGAGTTTAATTTAGAAACAACTACAGATAGAAAAAAATAGGTTTCTTCCTTTCACATCCTTTGTTCTCCTCCTTGGCACATTGGTGGTTTGGTTTTTGTTTGTTTTTTTAAACGGAACTTTTTTTTTTTTTTTTTTTTTTTTTTGGCTGTGTTGGGTCTTCGTTGCTGCGCGCAGGCTTTCTCTAGTTGCGGCGAGCGGGGGCTACTCTTCGTTGTGGTGCACGGGCTTCTCTAGTTGCGGAGCACGGGCTCTAGGCGCACAGGCTTCAGTAGTTGTGGCTCGTGGGCTCAGTAGTTGTGGCTCACAGGCTCTAGAGCTCAGGCTCAGTAGTTGTGGCGCATGGGCTTAGTTGCTCCGCGGCATGTGGGATCTTCCAGGACCAGGGCTCGAACCCGTGTCCCCTGCATTGGCAGGCAGATTCTTAACCACTGTGCTACTAGGGAAGCCCGGTGGTTTGTTGAATGCATGTTGATGTCATAGTTGGTAGAGTGAGAAATTAACCCGCAGCTCCTAGAACACTTTCCTGCCCCAGAGTCTTAAGGTCCAGCCTCATCCACACGTCCAGTTACGGAGTGTGCCTCTCAGCCCATTTTGCCTCAGACTCGTTGAGCCCTTTGACTTTTTAAAATACGTGTGATCAGGCTGTCAGCGCCTGTTTAAAGCTGAGCTGGAGGAGTGCAGTGAACAGTTGGGAGTTGGTTTGCGTGTGCTGGCGGGTGTGGAGCCAGGAACAAGGCAGGTCACCGGGCGCTGGCATGCTCGTGTCTTCCAGGTGTACCTCGAAAGGCTTCTAACGTACGCAGAGATTGACATCTGTCCGGCCAACTGGAAGCGGATTGTTCTGGGGGCCATCCTGCTGGCCTCCAAGGTATGGGATGACCAGGCCGTGTGGAACGTGGACTACTGCCAGATCCTGAAGGACATCACGGTGGAGGACATGTGAGTGTGGGCGGGGGTGTCTGCGGAGGAAACCCACCCCTTTGTGGACCTGCTCAGTGTGGTATGAGTGGATGTAATTGCACGTCTGTTGTGAGCTGGCCGAGCAAGGACACAGTTGCTGAAACCTTATTCTAGGCGAACCTTCCTTGACCTTCCTGCTCCCTGTCTGCGGTGGGGTTCATCCCAGCTCTGTATCCACTGCAGACTGATGACAGGCAGCAGATGGGCTAAAATGTTACCTGTTTCTGTTCAGTTTCAGAGAGAAGGCTTTCACTGCTTTTGTCACGTTTTTCAAGTTCAGTTGCTTAAAATGAGCATTCTGTCCTCAAGGTCCCCCTGTGCTGTCCTGTCGGGCTGCGTGTTCTCTCTCAGGGCACCATCCTGAGCTCACATTTAGCTGCAGCCCAGGGGCTGGGGTCCCGGGGGCTGGGCGTACAGGAAGTGGGGTCAGAACCTCTCAGGAGCAATGAGCTGTTTTGGAAACACCCAATCAGGATGAATTTCTTATAGTTCCTTATGGTTTACAGGCATTTCTGACATGATTCTTGCCAATATTTTTCTCGTCTTGTTTGGCTTCTTTGAGGAAGCTCTGGGCTGGAGGAGGTTCCACTGTGTCCCGGTCCACATCTGTGTCCCTGGACCCAGGACCAGTGTCCTCCCCACCCTGCCCCCCTTCTTCCGGTTGCTGGTTCGCTGGGCATCCCATTTTTGTGCTGCCCTGGGAGCTCCTGTTTGTGTTTTGGGTCTTTTGCCAGAGCCTCTTCCTGCTGCAGACCTGTATGACTCCTTCCTACATCTGTCATTCTTTATCATAGAAAGTAAGACAAATATGAAGTTTTTGACAGCAAGAAAAATAAAATGAACATATTTTTTAAAAATTCTTGATTATATTTCAAGTTGAAAACAGTTACTAAGATAATTGTTATCCAGACCGTAAGTAGGTTGCTTCCACCTTTCAGCTGCTGTGAAATAACACTGTCGTGAATATGAACACGGGTGTGCAGATACCTCCCCGAGGCCCTGCTCTCCGTTCTTTGGGATCTATGCCCAGAAGTGGGATTGCTGCTTGGTGGCTGGTCTTTAAAGTGAGCCCATTTTTCTACAAAAGCCGACAGGCCATTAGGTGATGAAAACAACTCTCTTTACTCCATTTTAGAACCCCATTTGCAAGTTGCTAAATGGCATCAGTTCAGTTGGGTTTCTTTACAATGTTGATCTAACGTAACAAATATTTCTTAAATTTTTTTTGTTTATTGACTTGAATTTATTTATTATAAAGTTTTGCATCAGAACTATTTCCTTACAATTATCCCCTTCGGGGCAGTAAATCCATCAAGCCCGTTCTCTCTGCATCACTGTTTGTTTTTTGATGATTTATCACATAACAAGCTGTCATATGTCCCTGGAGGAAGTACTTCTGCCGTTTGGAAATTCAGATTTGGGGAATTATTTTTATTTTCTAAATCTTGCCTTAGTTGGAAAACACAGAAGCTCTCAAAGTCTTTATTTCCCCCCAAACTTAAACATTCTATTCAAGAAAACACTCAGTATTCAGGAAGGCTGTTTTTGCCCTAAGGAACCCTGGGAAACTGCCACCTTGTTCAAAACCAGATTCCTCTTGACTTTAATCCTAGTTATACCCTCAACAAGAGGCAGTGGTGTCTAGATACCATTTGGGGCAGGAATAGCTGACTAGTTCTCTTAACATTTATACTAAAAACTTGCTGGCACTGGAGAATGGGATCTGCAGTGGCACCTCTTAGCCACCGGGTGGCAGTCTGTCCACAGGCAGCTCCCAGGTTGCCCAGGAGAGCACTTCTGCCTTAGCGTATTTTTGACACTTACGAATTTCACAGGATGACTTCTTATTAAATCTAACTTAAAGGAGCTATAAATACAAGTCATTAAAAGTGTAAAATTTAGCACAACACACACATTTGGGGCTTTACTTCTTTCTTGAAGCTGCATCGAAGCAGCCCCTCCGATTAAATGACCTGAATGCGACGTCTTGGTCTCTCCCTCCGAAGCGCTCAGGCCTTCGATAACAACTTGCTCAGGTTTCTCACTTCTGATCTGCCTGGGAGTTTCCGTCGGGGAACCAGCCACCTGCTCACCTCCCAGCCTCCCTGCCGCCTCAGTGCTCCTGCCCCTGTTGTCATAGCAGCGCTAGACAGGCTCGGACGGCTTGATGGGGCCCCTGGCCCGGAGCAGACGGGCTGCCCCGCCCCCCTGCCAGAAGCAGCCCGCCCCCATCTGGCTCCTCCCCGCCAGAGCTGGTCGCTTCCCGGGCTCAGTTCAGCTCTCACTTCCGGGAAGCCTTCCCTGGATCCCTCCGCCTAGGCCGAGCTTGGTCCGCTCCTTTCAGTAACAGTAATTATGGAGCACCAACCGCATGTCAGGTGCTGAGCTGGGGCCAGGCTGCACCATCAGATGTCACGGTTTCTGGCTCCGAGGAGACAAGGCGGGGAGACTGTGATAAAGGACAGAAGTGAGCCCGGGGTGCTGCCCGGGGAGGTGGCCCTGGAGCAGTGCTCCCAGACAGACCTGTCGCTGAGGACGCTTCTCCCCGGCAGTAACTACCGAGAAGTAGGCCTGATGACAGGGGAAGTTTTCAGATGTATTCTGGCTGCCCTGGTTCGTCTTCATCCAGCTGGTTGGCTCCCTTGCGGAGCAGGTGCTGTCGCTGAGTAGTTCTGAGCGGGCGGGCAGGCCCAGCAGCAGCAGCTCGCAGGAGTGTTGGAGATGCACGTTCTCGGGTCCACCCAGACCTGCCGGATCAGACGGGTGGGCCCAGCAGCGGCTCCTCACATGCCCTGCAGGTGATGGGTGTGCGCTGGGGCTGGGGAACCGCCTCCCCTCCTGCGGTCCCGAGGAAAGCCGGTCAGCGAAAGCTGGTCAGCGCGTCCCCACCTCTCCTCCCGGGAAGGGCGGTCCTCTGGGTCTTGGGGAGGCCTGTCCTCCAGGCTGCTGTCCGCCCTCACTGGACTCCACTTGACAGCTCTCGACTGCGTCTTCTGCCCCGTTTGAGCCGATGGTTCACGCGGAGAGGTGAGGCCAGAGCCTGCTGTGTGTGTGTGTGTGTGTGTGTGTGTACGCGCGCACATGTCTTATCGCACACATGGTCGCCCTGAAGCACTTCTGGTGATCATCCCAGTTAATCAGGCCTCATCCTTCCGGGCACTGGGCCAGGTGGACTTGGCTGTGTCCAGCAGCCTGCGCAGGCGGCCACAGGTGGGGACAGTGGCTGAGGTGTGCGTTTGTGTCTTTCTCTGCAGGAACGAGCTGGAGCGACAGTTCCTCGAATTGCTCCAGTTCAACATCAACGTGCCCTCCAGTGTTTATGCCAAGTATTATTTTGATCTTCGTTCTCTGGCGGAAGCCAACAACCTGAGCTTCCCCTTGGAGCCCCTCAGCAGGGAGAGGGCCCACAAGCTGGAGGTAAGAGGCGTCAGCGCCCGGCGGGTGCACTGCTGCGGACTGAGCTGTGTGCTCACGGCAGTTCCTGATACTGCATGTCGTAAAATAAGGACAAGGTGCCCTGGATTTAATTTGTACAACCTCATATTTTTAAATAACCTTCCTAATGGTGGTTTTTATTTAATGTGCATTGATTCTGTTAAGTCAAAGAAGTTTTTAAAAAACCCGTTTTTAAAAAAATGTACCCACAAAAAGAGTGTTCCCAGCATGCACTTTTTTTTTTTTTGATTGTGTTGGGTCTTTGTTTCTGTGCGAGGGCTTTCTCCAGTTGCAGCAAGCAGGGGCCACTCTTCATCGCAGTGCGCGGGCCTCTCACTATCGCGGCCTCTCTTGTTGCGTAGCACAGGCTCCAGACGCGCAGGCTCAGTAGTTGTGGCTCACGGGCCTAGTTGCTCCGCGGCATGTGGGATCTTCCCAGACCAGGGCTCGAACCCGTGTCCCCTGCATTGGCAGGCAGATTCTCAACCACTGCGCCACCAGGGAAGCCCCCCAGCATGCACTTTTATAAGGAAAAAGTTACCAGATGACCCTACCGATTGGGAATCCGAAAAGGTTTGATTCTGCCTTTATTTTTCATTTTTTCAAAGTATTTTCTCCACAGCCCAGTTAGAGCTGGGGCCAGCCCCTGTGGTTGGCCCGGATTCAGGGCCGTCACTGTTAAGCCGTGTGACTCTTGTGTCTTACGCTTGTGTGTAGCTCAGCTTTGCATGTGCACCCAGCTCTTCCCATCCGACTTTGACAGCTGAAAGTGTGGGGACAAGGAGGCTCACGCGGTTAGAGCCCTCCTTCAGAGGAGGCGCTGAGGCCCTCTGCACCTTCATCCCAAGTGTCCTCGGTGCCGAGGGCCAGCCAGGGCGAGGGTGCTGGCTCCGGGGCTGACCTGATTACCTCCCCTCTGCCCCCAGGCCATCTCCCGCCTCTGCGAGGACAAGTACAAGGACCTGCGAAGACCCACGAGGAAGCGGTCAGCGAGTGCTGACAATCTGACTCTGCCCAGGTGGTCCCCGGCCATCATCTCCTAACCGTGGGCGTCCCCGCTGGCGGCCGTGCCATCCCTCAGTTTCTCGTTTAGTTCGAGAAAAGACAGTCTTGGGGTGGTTTTGTTTTGTTTCTCCTTTCCTTTTTTTAAAATTCATAGCTCCGCCAGGCTGCCTTGATGAGCGCCTCCGCGCCGCGCGCACGGGCAGCAGGGCTCCGAGGAAGCCAAGTCGGTACCGTGGGATCCAGTCCGCGCCTTCCCAGCCCCGGAACAGCGCTTCCTTCGTGGAGGAAAGACTCTAACCCTGGAGGAGGAAGCGAAGGGAAAGGAAGTCGGCTAGAGGCAGGGAAAGCGGCTTGGCCATTTCCTAAGCCCCCCACCGTCGGTCAGTAGCCGGAACCGACAGGAAAGCCCGGCGTAGGCGACGAAGTTGGATGTGCATTAAAGTCGCGTGCCGCGTTCACCGCCCCACCCGGATCAGTATGTCCCGTAAGACTTCTTGCATTCCTTCTTGCTGCTTCTCGGGGATTTGGGGGGTATTTTTGTTTTATTCTGTTTTGGTTTTGGTCCCACAGAGCAGAGAATATAGTTTGTACCCACCATCGCACAGACATCCAAATAAATAGTACTGGCTGTTTCTCTCTGCACAACTCCTGCGAGCTGTCTTCTGAGCTTTCTTCCTCTCCAGGGGGAGCGCTTGTCACGTTTCTGTGCACCTTTATTTTAGACGGTTTTTCCACAGTGGCGGAATCAACTTGACTGTAGTGCTGAACCAAACGTAGCCCTTCCCCCCGACTCCTCCCCCAGGAACATTCTAGATCACATGGGTGCTTGTGCCTTCCGGTCCTGCGGTGGTTTCTCTCTGCCCTGACGTCCTGGTGGAGGCTGCGCCCCCGCGGCCCGCGTGGGAGCCCTTCCTCCCCTGCCCACCCCCCTCCTCTACTTCCACGTCCATTGTGCAAGCAATATGCCTCTCAATTTTTATATGTTTACTTTAAATCAAAGTTAGTCTATTTGTATAAAATTTTTTAAAAATCTAAAATTTAAAAAAACGGGGGTGGGGGTGGGTATTCCCATGGAAGATCATTGAAGGGCAAAATGTTCCTATTTACTGAGGTATTTTTCACAGAATGATTGAATAAAAAACTCAACTTGCATTTTCATTGTGGGTGCTTAGTGAAGTTATACAAAATTAAACTGTGAAGGTTTATGCGTCATTAATTATGACCATCTCTTTTCGTTTCTGACTATCCCTCATTTCCTTATGGGCTGGATAAAAATCTATTACATCAAGTAAAATTAAAGGGTTAACGATAGACTACCACGTTAAGTCTTAAGAATCTGGGTCAGTGAAGCATACAACGCTTTGGGGGTTGCACATTTTATTGGGTCACAATGACAGAGGTTTCTAAGTTTTTCCTTCATCAGGTCTTTGAGGCAAATGGCAGCAGAAATCCGTGTTTCACCTTCCTCCTGTGTGAGCTTGGAAGACTTTGGAATCTTATGTTATTAGTCTGTGCCCTAAACTCACCCACCTGCTCCCCAGACATGCCTGCTCCAGGTGAGACATGCTTTGTTAGTGGGAGGGACTCGGAAACACCCAACATCCCAAGAACACCAAGCCAAGTGCTAGTCAGGTTCTGTGAAATGTGTATCATGTGTAAATGGAACTGTTTGAGCCAGAAATACTGTCAAATTCTTTCTGGCTTAAACTTTCAAAAGCAAACAAGCAGAATATGAAAAGTTAATTATCTTTCCATTATAATTGTGTTGATACACTCTGTATGGGTTCCAAAATCAGCTTCTCTCGTCAAGTAAGAGTTGGATTTAGAATTTGAAATAGAAACCTAAACAAACATATAGAAAATATCATTTTATATTCCCTAATCTATATAGCTTAAAAAGGGACATATTTTCTTAGCTGAATACGAATACCTCTCAAATTAGTTCCTTCCATGTAAAGTATCTTATTTTACCCATCCATTTCAGGAAGGAGGTTCTGCTGCCTTTAAAGCAGACACCTTATTTTTATCCCTTTTATTTGAATGAGAGAGATTTGAAAATTGAATTATGTAAATATTTCAATGCATCTGCTATTATTTTATGGAGTTTATTAAACTACTTTAAAAAATTGTATAGTCTATTTATTGTATGTATGTACATACAGTCTGATAACTTAAATTTAAAGTGGGTTCCGTAAAACCTGACTCAGTCTTGTTTAAACTATTGAATATTGTTTTAGCCCTGTGCACTGGACTCTACCTCTGTATAGGAAAATTTTCCATATTAATGAGCATTGATCTGTATTAATTGGTTATGTTTCTTACACTAAGGATTTTTAAAACTCTGCTGTAAGTGTAGATTTCAGTTTTACTTTTGCAATATGAATCACCTGACACTAAGGTAGATACTTTAGGTTTGTTTTATTTTTCTACATGATGATGGAGACTTACATTTCGTTCTCTGGTTTGTTCTAAGTTTGCCCAAAAAACACCCGACAACAACCAGTACAGCACCTATTGATAAATCATCGTGATGTAATTTGTTTGCAAGGTGATTCATGCCCTACAATTAAAGCTGGATTGCTATTTAGGAACACATTGTCTTAGTGTAGTTTTTGAATGGACAGTTTTCATCATTAATGAAGGATGAATAAAACCACACAATTTACTGACTTTAAGTTTAGATTTGACTTAACAAATGAAAGTATCCCAGTGAATTTTTTTTCCTTTTTGACTTTTTTTTTTTTTTAAACTGGGAGAAGAGAAAGAAGTCAGGGGTTTAAAACCAAATTGGAGGGCAAGGTGGGAGGTCCTACCAAGATCCCCGACGTGCCCTGTGCCTTGTGCGCTGCCTGAGGCCGTCGTCTGGCTCCTCTCCTGGGCTGGCTGGCTCCCCGAGCCCCTCCTCGTGGTCTTTGGCAAGACCATCTCCATCTTGGGCTTTCCCTTGGGTCTGGGGGTTTTGATCCTCAGCTGAGCTGCAAAGCAGAATTTTGGGAGTGAGCGATTTTGATCCTTTCAGGCTGCTTTTGGTAACCTCTCACCTGGGGCCATATTTTACAGCTTTGAATTTTTTAAATAATAAAATATAATTCCTAGTTCATTGTGGGTACTTATTGTTAGGTAAATGGATACAGAGAACAAACAGTGCCTACCTTCCTGCTGCATTTTTTGAATATTACATTGAGATAAAATTGAACAGGTTTTGTGGATGCTGAGTGAACCAGTTCTTTTCAAGAGCAGTGGAGAAGTGTTATGTGTTCTGGAGGTGTTGAGTGATCCTCAGAAGGACTGGGGCCTCCTGGAGGCCTAGCAGAGCTCGCCGCTTGTGTAGCAATGCCCTGTTTCATCTGTGATCCCTTCAGCCCCCTTGACTTCAATGGAGTCAGCGTCTCAAGACTCCCGTTGGGTGGATCATGGAGACATGGATTGTCTCCTGAAAGGCCAACCAAGGAGCCCCTACCCTTGTTGAAAAAGAGAAGGAAGTAGGGAACACACCCTCGACTGAAATGGGAAAAGGACACTGAAGGACTAATTTGGAATTCATATTTTAAGCTCTGTGGGTTGCAAGGAAGGCCCCTGCACACACGTGCATTCAGGTCGTGACTGGCAACCCCCGAACGCCGAGCCATCCCAGCACTTCTGCACCAAAAACAGATCATCCCGCAGGTGCTGGTGGACCCCGTCTGAGGTAGGGGGGCGTGCAGGGGCTCGCAGTCGCCAGGGCTGCTGGACTCGGACCGGCCCAGGGCAGGGGCTTCCTTCTACTGCTTCCTGGTAGGTTTTCTTACTAAGTTTGCGTGTCTGGAGAGCTGCTCAAGGTCAACAGTGTCACTTTCCATTAGAAACGTTCATCTCTTGACTTGAAAGGGTCACAGGAGGCCTCTGTGTGTCTTCGTCGCTGTGAGCGTGGGCTGTAGGTCAGTGCCCGGGAGGT
This sequence comes from Balaenoptera borealis, assembly GCF_965194805.1. Lineage (NCBI taxonomy): Eukaryota > Metazoa > Chordata > Mammalia > Artiodactyla > Balaenopteridae > Balaenoptera > Balaenoptera borealis. Next base: position 166,329,168 of record NC_138866.1, on the reverse strand, counting down.
CCTGGTACCCACCTTGTCCATCGTAGGTCTTGCAGGAAGCACCCTGGAGGAACCTGTGTCCTTTAGGGACTCGGTCTGGGTAGGGAGCTTTATTCCTTAAAGAACTTTGTTTCAACAGAATGCAGGATAAAAGTATGGCATTCCAAAATAACTGCCATTTTGAACAAAAATACTAAATGTAACTAGAACTTAGGCATAACATTTATATTAACAAACAGTGGTATTGATTTGTATTGTAATGGAACCTTGGGTTTCAGTCTCAGACCAAAGTTAACTTGCTTTGCGACCTTGGACACGTAACTTCACCTCTCTGGATCACTCAGTGAATCTGACTGGCAGAGACACACTTGCTCATGTTTTCACCACCTGTCTTACTGTTTCTAAACACACTCTGCGCAGCCATTCTTGCGTCACGATTGGTGGATGCTGCTCTGCGTGGATGTAGGAAGGCTGGATCCACTGAAAGACAAGTCCGAGCTTATCTCTGAGCTTCCCCGGGAAAATCGGTTGTCTCTTCCAGGGCGCCCTCCCAAAGAAGGGTGGCAATTGGCAGATACAGCTGTTCTTAGGAGGAGGACGTGGGTGTCCAGAATTCAGCTGCTGCCTGTCCTTCCCGGGTCTGTCCTAATGCACCTGACTCTGCAGCTTGTCGTCCAGTTGGGTTTTACTGGACCCTGTGGTGGTTCCTGTCCATGGTGATGGACAATGAAAATCTTGCAACAGTGAAGTTGGGCATTGGAATCCTCCCCCGACAAATGTCTTGAGAAGGGTGCTGCATCTCTGTGTTAGCCCCCAGGTGATGCTTATCCTTCTTAGACCTGCAGACCCAAAGCTCTGGGGGCCACCCCGGAGGAGAAGGGCTTCACTCCTGCCCTGTGGCACTTCCATGGAACTTGGCCACTTGCAGGCTTCCCAGATCTGCCTCTGCTCACCAGCTCCTGGATCTTCTGCAAAGGACCTGCATTTGGGGGGACCGAAGGAGTTGGGGTCCACTCCAAAGAGAAGAGCAGCATTTGGGGGGCAGCATAAGGTAAAGCAGTGACTGTGCAGGGTCGGGACGCACGAGTATGAGGCCTCGCCAGGGCACACTGGGCATTTGGTCTGGCAAGTCTCAGAGCTTGGCTGGATTCCCAGAGCTTCATCTTTCTTTAAAGCAAAGAAATGTGTCACCCCCTGGGTCACCCTAAGATCCTTCCACTCCTAATACTCAGTTATCCTACGAATCACTTAGTTATTCTGAGATTTTCAGGAGCAGTCTCGGGACTCAGAACGAGAGATTGACTCACCCCTGCAATATTACGAAAACAAACACAGAATTTGGGAAAGCCTACCGTGAAGCGTTCCAGGGTCTCACCAGGGAGGGAAAGACGAGCATCTGGTTGGTGCATTTTCTGCTCCCAGTCAGGACTGTGAGTGTGCAGGTGGCCCACTGTCACTGAGGCAAAGTGGACACAGAAGGCCTGGGGCACCAGGGGGACAGGACCACGTATAAATGGGTTAGACCAAGGCAGGAGGCAAGGGGACTTCATGCAGATGTTCATCTGACAAGAGTCCCAGGCGGTAACTGATCACCCTCTTGTGTTTCTGGTTCTTTTTCTTCTTAATCATCTTCTTGTATTTTCATTTTTATTATATTTGATCGTTATCTGCATCTCTTCTATCAGCTTTTATAGTCCTATACTGACTGATGGCCTTTCAGAAGGTCAACAGTGGATTTAAAAGTACATTGGTAAGGAAAGACAAGGTAGGGGTAGGGAGAGTAAGAAGTACTAACTACTATGTATAAAATGAATAAGCTACAAGGATATATTGTATAGCACAGGGAATAGAGCCAATGTTTTATAATAACTATAAATGGAGTATAACCTTTGAAAATTGTGAATCACTGAAACTTTCGTAATATTATAAATCAACTATACCTCAATAAAATATAGTAATAAACAATAATAAAAGCTTACAGAAAGTATTTAAAAAGTACATTGGTAAGAAGTAGATTGGCCTCATATATAAAGTGACTCTTTTAAAGCTTATGTTATTAAATGTAATGGGGAATTTAATTGGTGAGATTTTAATGTCTTCAAATATTTATGGCTATTCTGCTTTTTCATTTTTCAGAATTTCTCTCAGGCTTCCAAGATTTAAAAACAAAAAGGTTTTGTAACACATAGTGAAAAATACATTTCTGTGATATCTTTGTAAGATTATTTAATGGTGCTTTGATCTGAGCCCTCATTGGAAGAAACAAATGTGGATTTAAATTATGGAAGAGTTCCCTGGTTATTGTTTTCTGAAGGATTGAAAAAGCTAATGGTACAAGGGAGAAAATGGTACCCTAAAACTCTTAAGGCATCCCCAAAGAGCTCTTGTTCATTAAGCCTTAGTGAATTCTTCAACATGCAGCCCCTGTTTTCCTGACTTTCTTTATTCAGCAAGCCAAGAATGTGACCCCCTCCCAAATTTTTTTTTTAATTATTATTTTTTTTAATGCTATTCTTGTCTGCTTACATTCTTTTTTTTTTTTTTTTTTAATGTATGTATGTATGTATGTATGGCTGTGTTGGGTCTTCGTTTCTGTGCGAGGGCTTTCTCTAGTTGTGGCAAGCGGGGGCCACTCTTCATCGCGGTGCGCGGGCCTCTCACTATCGCGGCCTCTCGTTGCCGAGCACAGGCTCCAGACGCGCAGGCTCAGTAATTGTGGCTCACGGGCCGAGTTGCTCCGCGGCATGTGGGATCTTCCCAGACCAGGGCTCGAACCTGCGTCCCCTGCATTGGCAGGCAGATTCTCAACCACTGCGCCACCAGGGAAGCCCCCAAATTTTTTAAACAAAATTAAAATGCTATATACTCATCAGAATAGTCAGAATCTTACTTTCCTTCTTAACTTACAAGTAGTGGTTATGCAGTGAAGTAGATGTTCCATGTTCCTGCTAATTTTAGTTTGTCAGCATTTTCTGGAAGCAACTAAAAGTCATATGTATTTAGACAGCTATGATTTCTGCCAACCCAGCTAGCTTCAGGAACTGGGGGGGTTTCATTCTTACTTTATGCCAAAACCTGTTTGGGATGATGGCTGTTACCATTAGTCTTTTGACCTCTGATTTGCATTTATTTGAAAAATTTGAGTTGATCGTCCTTAATAATTAATCCCATTCCTATGTGTTCTTACTTGGATTGCCCATGAAAACAAAATCAGAGTTTAATTCACTGAGTAAAGCATTAGCCTTATTTTATAAGTGCTAAAGAGCAAGCATAATTTATTGCACAAATAAAACTAAGGAATAGTATGTGGTTTTTTTCCTTAAATTCCTGCAGACACATGGATTTGGAATTCCTTTTCTAATTTGGGATTTCTCTTCCCAGGAACACACTGACTTCTGTTCCCAGGAACACACGCCTCACAGCACAGAGTGATACATTTCATGTCCTTGGGCTAAAATATTCTAGTAGATCCATTTTCAGAACTTAATCCCAGTCTTGAAATATTTAAATTCTTTTTTATATTTATTCCCCGGCATGAGCCTGATGCCCTGCATACATCGTTAATCCTTTGGGTGAAAGAGGATCAACCCAACAGAAACATTCCTCTTTGCATTACCTCCTTGTGGAATAAGGAAGGAGCAGAAAGGGATGTAAGAACGTGTTCATCTAGAATCAGAAAATCTCAGTGTTGGAATCATCATCCACATTCATTTTCAGATGAGGAAATTAGGTTCAGGATGTGAAGTGAAGGGGAAATGAACATGAAGGTCAAGTCTGGCTTTGGCTTTGGTAGCTAACAAATAATTGGTCCTGATGGGAACCATGTTGATTTTTCACATTGAGTACCTTGAGGATTAAAACCTCATTGCAAACCAATAATTATGTAGGTGTTGATATTCAAAAGTCACATGTTCATAACTCCGTTCAATTGAATCTATCCCTCATTTAAGATGAACACAACTGATGGAAGGCATGGGTCCCATATTGAACTGAGTTGCTGACTATGAAGCTAATAAGTCTGAAGCTTCCCTGACACCTACATGCCTGATTACATACTTGCAGCAATGAACCTAAAAAATCAATGTTATATTTACAAACTCCAATGGTAAAATATGTGGACAGATCCTGCATACAGCTGGACGTAATTTAAAATGTATGCCTCGTCCTTGGAGCTGTTCCTCTTATGCCACTCTTTACAGTCAGTCAGGACTCGGGGAGCCCTCCATGTGCACACAGTGCTGTGCTGATAAAAGAAGGGAAAGACATTGTCCCTGCCCTCCAGGAGCTTACAGTTGAAGTACAAAGATGAAGTGTTATTTTCTCATAAATGAGGGGACAATAGGAAATTAGAATATAGACAGAATCTATGGATAAGGATCATATACTTATAACTTAGAGAAAATATGCTAATGGACTACAGAAGTCAGGGAAGGCTTCCTAGCAGATATGGGACTGTGGCCGGAGCCTTGGAATCTTTGTAGGATACAAACTGGAAGAGAAAAGGGATTCTAAGCAAAGAGAGCAAGTGTGACATGGTGAGGCTGAGGGCCAGTGTGAAAGGATAAAAATATGTGCAGTACATCCAAGGGATACTGAGTAAGTAGGGCTGGGTTTGTGGGAGCCTGGAAACCTGGGCTTCTGCCAGGAGAGATCGGATCTGTGTGCTCACATTTTCATTCCTCCAACAAGGCAGCTGCTGGAGATAACTGCCTGGCCTCAGATGAGTTCTGCTATGGATTAGCTCTGTGACCCCAAGCAAATCACTTAACCTTTCTGAACCTCCGTTCTCGCATCTGTAAAGTGAGGACAAAAATAGTACTTCCCTCCTAGGACGATAATGAAGATTCAGATGAAAAGAGACCCCGTGCCTGGAACACAGTGAGTGTTCAGTATGTGTTCATTATATTTTGATTCTGGCCTGCTGCCTGTAAGGACCAGCCTTCCTAGGCAAGCCCTTCATCCTACTTCACTCACCTAGAGAAGATCATCCTGAACACAGAGAGGACGTGGCAGCAGCACCTTCCTGTAGAAAGCCGTTCTCTGAGCCATCCCCGAGGACCTCAGGCTGGAGGCTGAGGCGACCTAGGCCACAGACTCAGCCTTCGCTTTTGCAGAGTCAAGAGACCCAGAAGGGCTGGGCAGGGTAGCTGAGGAGAATGGAAGAGCAAGAGGAACTTAAGTTACATCAGTGGGAATGAATCATCCAATTCCTGTTTGAACCCTTTTCCCCAGGGAGCATCCTTGCCTCAGACAGGCACCCAGCAGAGTTAGAGCCAATGACATGGGCATCAGCTTCGGCTTCACTGGAATGGCTAACATGGTCGCGTCCCCAAGCCCTCCCAGCTGCCATTTATACAAGGAGAATGAATCCTTGACTGCACACCACGAGAAGGAAGAGTGACTTGGTCTCCCCAAGCCATTAAAGAGTTTCCAGTGCCTCAAAACGCAACTAGTGGGCTTCCCTGGTGGCGCAGTGGTTGAGAATCTGCCTGCCAATGCAGGAGACACGGGTTCAAGCCCTGGTCTGGGAAGATCCCACATGCCACGGAGCAACTAGGCCCGTGAGCCACAACTACTGAGCCTGCGCGTCTGGAGCCTGTGCTCCGCAACAAGAGAGGCCGCGATAGTGAGAGGCCCGCGCACCGCGATGAAGAGTGGCCTCCGCTTGCCCCAACTAGAGAAAGCCCTCGCACAGAAATGAAGACCCAACACAGCCAAAAATAAATAAATTTAAAAAACAAACAAACAAAAAAACCAGTGCCACAAAATGAGATCATTTCCCTAAGGAAATTTTCAAAGTGAATGATTTCTTAGGAATTACAAAAGAACATGACTTTGCTTGGCAGATAGAATGAAGTGATGCCAATGAGTGACATGGAATTTTCTAGAAGAAAGTAGAAGAGAAAATATTTACCAAAGGTTTGCCAGACATTCTGTAAGCATTCTGATGTCTTGACCAGTTTATTATATTCTGGAACATTTCTCTATTCCTAATTGAATCTAGAACCTGGGCAAAGCACTCTTTCTTATCCAAGCAGATACCCTAATATTTCCCTCAGTCAACACTGCCAATGTTCATCTCCAGCCAACACTGTTTTCTTCCTTACCCACCTCCACACTTCCTATATGCCCTATAGTCTTAAAAGTCTCAAGGAAAACAACAATGCCATACCACTACACACCTATTAGAATGGCCAAAATCCAGAACACTGACAACACCAAATGCTGGTGAGGATGTGGAGCATCAGGAACTCTCATTTGTTGCCGGTGGTACCATTTGTTGCAAAATGGTACCGCCACTTTGGAAGACAGTTTGGTAGTTTCTTACAAAGTTAAACATAGTCTGACCATAGGATCCAGCAATCGTACCCCTACGTATTTACCCAAATTAGTTAAAATTTATATCCATATGAAAATCTGCACATGGACGTTTACAGCAGCCTTATTCATACTTGCCAAAACTTGGAAGCAACCAAGATGTCCTTCAGTAGGTGAATGGATAAATAAACTGTGGTACATCCAGACAGTGGAATATTATTCAGCACTAAAAAGAAACGAGCTACCAAGACATGAAAAAACGTGGAGGACACTTAAACACATATTACTAAGTAAAAGAAGCCAATCTGAAAAAGTTGCAATACTGTATGATTGCAACTATGTGACATTCTGGCAAAGGCAAAACTATGGAGACAATAAAAAGACCAGTTGTTGACTGGGGTTTGGGGGAGTGAGGGATGAATAGGTGGAGCACAGAGGATTTTTAGGGCAGTGAAACTACTCTGTATAACACTATAATTGTGGATACATGTCATTATACGTTTGTCCGAACCTGTAGAATATACAACACCAAGAATGAACCCTCATGTTAACTATGGACTCTGGACAATTATGATGTGTCAGTGTAGCTTCTTCAATGATAACGAATGGACCACTCTGGTTGGAGGTGTTGATAAGAGGAGGGCAGCTATGCCTGAGTGGCAGCAGGGTGCATATGGGAAATCTCCGTGCCTTTTGCTCAATTTTGCTGTGACTCTAAAACTGCTCTAAAAAAATAAACTCTATTGTTTTTTAATCTAAGGAAAATAGATTCCAGAAAATTAGTAGTGATGTTTTGCAAACATAAAAACTGCTTCTTGCACTGAGAAACAATTCCCATCACTGCCCTTAGACCTCTACTGAATGATATTTTTGCTGTTTTCCCGGTGCTGAAGGACCAGGGCAGGGACCCTCTCCCACTCCACACAGAGTTATACTGTAAGCTCTCTGAAGCCAGTAACTGTCCTATTGAACTTTATCTCCCAAACACACAGCTCGGTCAATGGCACACAGTTGTCAACAAATGTTAACTGAATGGCTGGATGGCTGAATCAATCCAAAATGAAGTCCTTAGTGAAAAAAATATGCTTGACATTTGCTTATTCAAATGCAAGGGGGGTGGGATGGAGAGGAATCTTCCTTTTTTAAAACAGTGAGACATGTATTACTTATAAAACAAATGTTTTCTCATTGTAGAGGATTAAAACGTACACATAAAGAAAGAAATACAAAGTCCCTATTCTTTCACCCCACAAATATAACCATTCATAATAGGGGTATTTTTAAGGCATAATTATACACGTAGCAAAGGTGGAAAGAGGAATGGTTCAAAGCACAAATCCTAGAGCCAGACTGCCTAGATTCTAATCCCAATTCTTCCATTTACTAGCTGGGTGACCTTGTATGTATCCTTTAATACATTTATTTTCCATGTGTTTATAATATGCAGGGCTCTCTATGCTCAGAGACAGGGGCTTGTCCCATTCAGATCTAAGGGCAATACTGCTTTTACCAATATTGATCAGAATCCAAACACATGATCTCAATATAATGTAAGGGGAGTCTAGGAAATTTGGCCTTCCTGTGTGCCGAGGAAGAGGAAATGAGTGTAAGCCATGCCCGTGTCATTAAGTATCATTTGGAAACATGACTTTTAGTGGTGGCAGTATTCCAGCATATACGTAACTATACTGTATTCAGTTCTTTCCAATTTACAGCCCTTCACACAACAGACTCTCACAAGGCTTCTGAAACTTCCTAAGATCACTGTAGATTCAGAATGGCCAAGTCAGCTCAAAACCATGAAGACTCTTGGGGTGAAGGACAATTAGAAGCAATCGTCCAGCTCCAAGACAGGTCCACACAGACAGCATTTCATGTAGGACAACACTGGTCAGCATCAGTGTGGAAATTCCGGTTAAGTCTCACAATGGTTAACTAATGTGCACATGTCTTAGGAACATTTCTTAAATTTCATTCTCAGTCTTTATTTCAGCAGATGAATACCACAACTCCTTTTTATATTCCTTTATCTCCATATATACATTATAGGAATATATAGATACTGTGGGTATATGTGAGTATACATATTTTTCTTCTAGTCTCTCTCTCCACACACACATATATATAGTCTAATGTATAGTGTATATAGTATATATGATATATACATACATGTGTGTGTATATATATATATATATATATATATATATATATATATATATATACACACACAACAGAGAGACTAGAAGGAGAGAGTGGAAGAAAATATACCAAAGGCTAAATTTGGTTCTCTTTACACTGGAGATCATGGATGATTTTTTTCCTAATACTTTTCTACATTTTCTAAATTAGCCATAATTTAGAGACTTCTGGGACACTATCAAATGAAATAATATATACATACAAGAGTATCCATGACATAACTCTTAGCTACATCTTCACCATTATATCGTGTTATCACACTATATGTTCTTGCTATTTTAAGTTATGTGTGGGTCCTTAAACAAGTTTTTTTCTTTTTTTGTTAATATTGCTTTCTCTTCCTGAATGCCTCTCAAGTCTTCTTCACCTAGAGGCGAATTTCAGGACTCATTTCAGATCATTAACACTTCCGGAAAGCCTCTGCTTTCGTAAGTATAGCATTGTAGAAAGTACTGGAGATCTTACCTTTCCAGAGGAGACACCTTCTTCCTGGGAATTAATTATTGGAAATCTCTGCTCCCTTCTCCCCCCAAACTCCACATCACCAAGTCAATAACTCAGTGGCTGTCTCTTCTTCAATAACCTCTTTAATCTGCTTACATCTGGGTTCCTTCATTTTTTCTACCCCTTTCCTCATCTGGTTCAGAATTAGTGGGAGAGGTAGTAGAGAAATCATCAGAAACCAGATATTAGGAAAAACTTCTTTACCTTAGCCAGAGAAGAGATGGTTCAGCACCAAGGACAAGGGCACCCATGCCCGGCTGGGCTTTCTTCCCTGCCCTGTCGTCCCCATCAGTATTTTAGCTGCATCATGCCTGTGTTCCTTAGGTTAAGAGCTCCTCCTCACTGCTGAGTTTATCTCTATCAGAGCTGTCACTTTATACTGAAATTACTTGTTTCTTATTATCTCCCCTGCCACACTTAGGGGTAGCCTCCTTAGCTGCACTTAGCACAATTCCTGGGGCATAGCAGACTCTGCAAATTATAGACGAATTAATAAATGAAACAATGACAATAAATCCACAAATAGATTTCATAAGACAGAGTAAAATCCAAGGACACAGTTAGATACAACAAGTATGCTTGGAAGCAAAGTCATGTATTTGTTATTACTCCTTCAGACATTAGTTCTCAACCCTGGCTGTGCATCAGAACGATCTTTAGAGATTATTAAAAATGCAAAATCCAAGATGCTACTCCAGAAATGTAGAATAAGAATCCTAAGAGTGGGGGCTTGTCATGTGTATGGGAGGCGGGGGACAGGTGATTTCCAAGGGCATGAAATAATTCTTCCGCAAATAGTCGTAAGGGCTGCCACATCCCTAGAGGGAGAATCAGGCATCTGGAGAGGGAGGAAGCTCCCCCTGCTCTTGTTTATATGAGCAACAGGACCCGATCTTTTCATCTAGGTGAAACAGAAATCAGGAGGATTGTGTCTTTATGCTGACATCTACTGGTCTCTCACTTCTGGTGTAATAGTACAGGTAAAGTTATTCTTTCAGGTCCTTCCCTTTCCATCTGCAACCTACAAGTAAACAGTCCTCAGAACCATTTCACTTCCCAGGTGGTGCCAGTAACACAGGATAAGTCCACTCTGCTTCAACTAGGGAAGCAAAGAAATGCCAACAACAGCACAGTGGATGTGAAAGAAAATCTGTTTCAAGCTTTTGATTTCCTTTCTTTTTGTGAACTTCACCTTTCTGGTTATCTTTGTAGAACTAGCTACAAGGTTTTCTCATCAAATATTGATGAGAGGGCTTTCTGCCAGATTTTCCCAAGATCTGAAAGAATTTATTAACTGGACTCTACCATTCAATTCAATTCAGGAAAATCATTCCTGGGTCTCTCATTACATCCACCATTATAGCATTTGACCCAGTCCTGCCCTGAAGGAGCTTATGCTCTGGTTAGAGGATATGGTGTTGGCCTCAAGTTATGTGAATGAAGACTCTGGCCATCCTCTTCATCACTCTTCTGCCAAATCTAGGAGCTGCCTTTTATAACATAACTCTCCTGATCAAAAAACAACTCACATGACAAGACTACAAGGCAGCCTAATATTTTTATTGAATTTTAAAACTTCTTGATTTATTAGCTATGATGTTATCTGAAACTTGTGTTTTAATATTTCTGAATCCCTTATTAATAAAGCATGAAAGTTGTTTCATTGCAGGAGAATATTCAAACTCTAAGAATTATAGTCAGTTTAAAAAGATCACATTAGATGAAATACTGGAAATTTCAAGGTATTGAAAACATTTAGAAAAACAGATTGTTTTAAAATATGTATCTCCTTCAGTTAATATGAAATGTATATGTTTTCTTCCTTTAGTAGTAAAAATACATCTTCTACATTCCTGATCTTTTCAGAAAGGTTAACCTCCAAAATATAACAAAAACGCCTGCTGTTCAAGGAAGGATATGCTCTCTTTAAATACAACTAGAATCAGTGTATATAAAGTAATATTATTACAGTGTGTTCCATATGGCTCCCATTTCCTGATTTGTCAAAACAGAAATGACAGGAGAGAGACATTGCTAAAGATCCAATGAAAATGAGAAAACCATTACAAATCACCTGCAAATGAACATAAGCTTTATAATTAAACAGTCTTGAGTGTGAATTATCACACAGAGAAAAGTTATTTAAAGCATGATGCGGAATTGTGTCTGTACTGATTTATGTCTTGGAAGTTTAAAATGTAAGGCATTACAAGAGTAGTGCATGTAAGAAATGCAGTTTCTCTTGCATTAAGAAAGGAGTCTATTTTTATCAAAACTCAAAAACTTCCTAGTAATTTATTTCAAAATGCTACCTACATGCCATCAACGGTCCTTTCATCTTCAGCCTGGTAATGTATTTTCTATTATGAACATTTGTGTACAACTGTTTGTGTGGACATATGTTTTCATTTCTTTGGGGTACACACCTAGGAGTGGAACTGCTGGATCATATGGTAACTCTATATTTAATCATTTGAGGAACTGCCAGACTGTTCCAAAGCAGCGGCACCATTTTCCATTCCTACCAAGAGTGCATGAGGGTTCCAATTGCTCCATACTCTCGCCATCTGTCTCTTTGACATCTTTTTGACATTGGTAGCTAGTCTGGTGTGTGTCAAGTGGTATCTCATTGTGGAATTCACCCCTCTTTGCAGTGATTTGTGATTTGCTAGACCTTGTAAACATTTTTTCTTTGCCTGCGGGCACAAGGTGAAGCTTTTCTGTAGAGGGCATGGAAGGGAGATGGCAAGAGGAAAGAGCCTCTCTTCCTGATTCTGGTGTGCCTTTCTTCCCACTCCCGTGGTGAGGCTGCCACTGGCATGGGAGAAACCCACTGGTGCTCACCCTCCAGCAGGTTTGGCTGGCTCCCCGGCCAGGAAATTTCCTTCTCACCAGCCCCAGCTCAACAGCTGTGGACCACCTTTGGTCTGAGGCACTTCAGGAACCTTGCTGGCATTTGGTAGCTACAGCCGAACCCTCTCCAAAGAGGTCTGAATATCCATCTTGGGGTGGGGGAGCCCTCTTACAAATTTGTTCCTTCCTTGGATTCTCTCCCTTAGCCTAGAGATAGCAACTGTTCCTTGCCTTTCCTACTGTTGTATTATTTGCAATATTTTTTACCCCTTTTAGTAATTACCCACCTTTTACAAGTTAATAATTGCTATGGTCTGAATGTTTGTGTCCCCCCCAAAATTCATATGTTGAAATCCTTTTTTTTTTTTTAAAGATTTTTTTGATGTGGACCATTTTTAAAGTCTTTATTGAATCTGTTACAATATTGCTTCTGTTTTATGTTTTGTTTTTTTGGCCACGAGACATGTGGGATCCTAGCTCCCCGACCAGGGATTGAACCTGCAACCCCTGCATTGGAAAGCGAAGTCTTAACCACTAGACTGCTAGGGAAGTCCCCATATGTTGAAATCCTAATGCCCAGTGTGATGGTATGAGCAGGTGGGCCTTTGGGAGGTGATTAGGTCATGAGGGCAGGTCCCTCATGAATAAGATGAATGCCCTTATAAAAGACACCTCAGAGAGCTCCCTTGCCCCCTTCTGCCATGTGAGGATACAATGAGAAGTCTGTGATCCAGAACAGTCCCTCACTTCACCATGCTGGTACCCTGATCTTGGACTTCCAGACTCAATAACTGTGAGAAATAAATTTCTGTTCTTTATAAGTTACCCAGTCTGCAGTATTTTGTTATAGCAGCCAAAATGGACTAGGACAATCTTTACATTAAATTTTCCTTGTTTAAATTACTGGTGTGGTTTATGTCTCCTAATTGGATCCTGACTGATAAAACATTTGCCTTCTTTTATTACAGTTAGATATAGTGAACATTTTCTTTTTTAATTAGTCATAACAACATCAATCTAAAATAGAGTTCAATTTACTTTTACAACCTTAAAGTAGGTTAAAATCTGGGCCTTCCCTGGTGGTGCAGTGGTTTAGACTCTGTGCTCCCAATGCAGGGCGTACGGCTTCGGTCCCTGGTCGGGGAAGTAAGATCCCACATGTTGCATGGCACGGCCAAAAATAAAATAAAATAAAATAAAACCACTTTCAAACACATTTAAAGAAAAAGACTAAAAAAAATAAAGTAGGTTAAATTATTGTGGCAGTGCTATCTAAATTCACCTTTGCAAATTTAACATAGTATTAGAATGTCAAAATCTCTAGTAAACAGTTATAAAAAGAAGCCTATAGGGACTTCCCTGGTGGCGCAGTGGTTAAGAATCTGCCTGCCAATGCAGGGGACACGGGTTCGATCCCTGATCTGGGAAGATCCCACGTGCTGCAGAGCAACTAAGCCCGTGCGCCACAACTACTGAGCCTACACTCTAGAGCCCTTGAGCCACAACTACAGAGCCCACGTGCCACAACTACTGAAGCCCACGCACCTAGAGCCCATGCTCCACAACAAGAGAAACCACTACAATGAGAAGTCCGTGCACTGCAACAAAGAGTAGCCCCCGCTCGCCGCAACTAGAGAAAGCCCACGTGCAGCAACGAAGACCCAATGCAGCCAAAAATAAATAAATAAATAATTAATTAAAAAGAAAGAAAACTATAAAGGGAAATTCTAAAACTTCTGAATCGCCATCACTGTAATGAAAGAGCTGTAACTTTATGTGACAGTTTACTTTCAAATTTTAATTAACTGTCACTTGAAATAAATGCAAAAATATGTGTCCAACTCAGCATAAAATTGGAATGGGATGCTTCATGCATTTGCAATATACATATCCCTTTGGCAACTATTTCCTATCATATTTAACTATAAGGTTATAATTTGGTTTCAAATTGTAGGAGTACTAGGTTATGAAACAAAATAAAATAAAATGGACTAAGGAGACCTTCCTCTGACCACGTTGATTTTAATGGAAACCAAGGAAGGGGCACTGCACTGTCATCCATTAGTACAGTCAAGTTCACAGAGAGCCAGCCTGGGGCAGGCATGGTCAAGAACTGGAAGGAACTCAATTATTCCTTCTCTAATATATTTTTATCTTGCCATTTCCTGTCCTAAATCATGTAGAAGTCCATATTCATGCCCATGGCTAGCATCTGCTCTGGCACCTGCCAACTTCATGTTTGTATGGAGTTCATTTGACACTTCCTGCTCGACAGATAGCTGTTGGTAAATTCTGACGTGAATTCCCATGCCCCAGCATTATGGTCCTAAAACACCTCCATATACTGGAAAGAACTAACGTAAGTTTTTTTTTTTAATTTTTTAAAAAATTTTTCACATAAGAACATGGTTTCTTTTATTTATTTATTTATTTATTTTTGGCTATGTTGGGTCTTAGTTTCTGTGTGAGGGCTTTCTCTAGTTGCAGCAAGCAGGAGCCACTCTTCATCGTGGTATGCGGGCCTCTCACTATCGCGGCCTCTCTTGTTGCGGAGCACAGGCTCCAGACGCGCAGGCTCTGTAGTTGTGGCTCACGGGCCTAGTTGCTCCGCGGCATGTGGGATCTTCCCAGACCAGGGCTCGAACCCGTGTCCCCTGCATTGGCAGGCAGACTCTCAACCACTGCGCCACCAGGGAAGTCCCTAACGTAAATTTTTAAGATGGCATTAACTCAAACTCCACAAGTGAAAAATAAAGCACCAAAACTTTACAATCAGGTCTACTTGAATGTGACTATCAGGGCATTCAGGTTCAGCTTGATTGCCCTACAGCCTGACCCAAGTTACTTTGATACTAACATTTCAGTTATACACAGCTACAGCTCTCAAAGTGGTTCCTTGAAAATATTTCTTTTTAAAACTTCTCTTGAATTTCAGTAGATAGTGTTTTCAGTACTAAGCATATGGTGAATAGCGTGGTTTTATGGCTATAAATGCCCAGTTAATAGGAACAAAGTGAAACAGCCCAGAATCCCAAGGTAGAGGAATCCCAGGGCAGTTCCTCTTTGGTTCCATTATATCCCTGGACATATAACACTTTCTTATCAGATAAGGTGATGTAAGGAAAGGGCAGAAGCTCTGAGAGAGCCAAACAGAGTTAAAACGAGGCCTCTGCCAGAACAAGCCCTGAGAACTTGGCAAGTCATTTACTTCTCTAGACCACCATAAAGAGGGCAAAATACTACCTACCTAACACAGTTATCATGCAGATTAATGAATACAAACGTTTTAGCCAGCATCTGGCGTATGCTAAATGTTCAACAAATGGTTACTAGGAGTGTGGTGGGAATAAATGACATAGTAGTGTTTTTAAAGTTAATTAGCTCACACGCAACAAAAGAATGCTATTGATATTACTCAATTAGGTATATGAAAGCAACCTCACATTAATCTGTGATATGTCTACTCCCATCATTCGAATATCAATTATGACAATATCAAGTCAATTCTCCCAATTATATGTGAAAGTTCCATCCAGCTGCCATAAAGTTAAGGGTAGCTTGCCTTCTGTCTGTGTTCCCCCAAAACTCATATGTTGAAGCCCTAACCTCCAGTGAGGCTGTGCCTTTAAGGAAGTAGTAAAGTTAAATGAGGTCAAAAGGGTGGGGCCCTGATCTGATAGGATTAGTGCCCTTATAAGTAGAGACACCAGAGGGCTCTCTCTTTCCCCACTAACCCCCTTCCCACTCCCTCAACACTCCATCCCCTGTGTGCATACATCTGAGAACATAGCAAGAAAGCCAGGAAGATAGTTCTCACTAGAAACCAAATCAGCCAAGACCTTGATCTTGGACTTCCAGTCTCCAAAACTGTTAAAAAATAAATTTCTGTTGTTTGACCCACCTAGCCTTTGATACTTTATGACAGTCCAAGCTAAGATACCAGTCAACTACTAAAGTGCTGACTTGAAAGAACTGTAAACCTCAGAGAAGAATTATTTATTTACTGAGTAGCTTTAATTCTTATGTATGGCAGCTGAGTTCACTTAAGTGCATAACATGCATAGTTTAGCATCCCTGATGTTTCAACAAATCACTTACTGTATAAGCAATTATAGTTTGTACCCCCAATAGACGCCTCCCAGCACTAAAAGGCTAGGAATACTAAAATGCATTCAGTCAAGAAATCTCTTTATAGCAAACTAGCTTTGACAGGATTAAATATATGAATAAGAAACACTGCATTCAAAGCACTAAGAAATATTTGAATGTCAGGATTTACTTAAATCTATGAAATTTATATAAAGATAATGATCATGTTTCTTGAATGAAAATTCCCTGAGGGTGTACTACCTCAGACACATCCTCTATTCTTATCTTTGATATTTTAAAAAATGTATAGTTTTGGTGACTTTAATATTCCTGGCTTGAGGGACTTGCTGGTGGTCCAGTGGGTAAGACTCTGTGCTCCCAATGCTGGAGGCCCAGGTTTGATCCCTGGTCGGGGAACTAGATCCCACATGCATGCCGCAACTAAGAAGCCTGCGTGCTGCAACTGAAAAAAAAAAAAAAAAAAAGGGAGACCCAGTGCAGCCAAAATAAATAAATAATTTTTAAAAATATTCATGGCTTGCATCTGCTCCTATACTGCTAGTTGATGTCAATGTGACTGGTGGGCACACTGCCACTTAATGTGGCTGAAAATAAGCCACGCACAGAGCCAAGTGCATCACCTGTGGCAGGCTTAAGAATCACAGCCTCATAGATCGGAGACTTTTACTCATCAGCCCTTCAACTCCATCTCAAAGACTTGATTTCATAGCCCCATCAACAGCACAAGGTTCCCTCTTATATGTCCTGGTTATTCAGCCCAGGGTCACTGAATAGTCCTAAGATTTTGGTTATTCATGGCTGAAACAATAAAGAATTTTTAACTTGGCTTTGGAACTGAACATTTCAGTCTGTCATATAAAGCTCCTTTGATTATCCTCTGGACATGAAGTCTGCCTTTCTGTGCTCATTAGCTGAGTTAGAGGCTAGAAAAAAGACACTTTGCTGATCTAAGTACTGAAACAACAGTAAACAAGTCAGATTCAGTAGGTGCCAACAGGAATGCTCCCTAACAACAGCAAAAGACATCAGTAATAAAGTCACGATGATCGATCGTTCAAATAATCTAAACCTAGACACACACACACACACACACACCACACCACATTTTCTTTATCCATTCATCTATCAATGGACACTTAGGTTGTTTCCATATCTAGGCTATTGTAAATAATGCTGCAATGAGCATGGGAGTGCATATTTCTTTTTTTTTTTTTTTTAATTTTTATTTATTTATTTATTTATTTACTTATGGCTGTGTTGGGTCTTCGTTTCTGTGCGAGGGCTTTCTCCAGTTGCGGAGAGCGGGGGCCACTCTTCATCGCGGTGCGCGGGCCTCTCACTATCGCGGCCTCTCTTGTTGCGGAGCACAGGCTCCAGACGCGCAGGCTCAGTAATTGTAGCTCACGGGCCTAGTTGCTCCACGGCATGTGGGATCTTCCCAGACCAGGGCTCGAACCCGTGTGCCCTGCATTGGCAGGCAGATTCTCAACCACTGCGCCACCAGGGAAGCCCCGCATATTTCTTTTTAAGTTGGTGTTTTTGTTTTCTTCGGAAAAATACCCAGAAGTGGAATTGCTGGATCGTACAGTAGTTCTATTTGTAAGTTTTTGAGGAACCTCCATACTGTTTTCTGTAGTGGCTGCATCAATTTACATTCCCACCAACAGTGCACGAAGGTACACTTGTTTTCCTCACATCCTCTCCAATACTTGCTATCTTTCACCTTTTTGATAATAGCCATTCTAACAGCTATGAAGTGATATCTCATTGTGGTTTGATTTGCCTTTCCCCGATGATTAGTGAAGTTGAACACCTTTTCATGTACCTGTTGGGTATCTATATGTCTCCTTTGGATATGTCTATTTAGTTTCTCTACCCATTTTTAAATCAGACTGTTTGGTTTTCTGCTATTGAGTTATATGAGTTCTCTTTATATTTTGGATATTAACCCCTTTTCAAATATATGATTAGCAAATATTTTCTCTCATTTGGTAAGTGGCCTTTTAATTTTGTTGATGGTTTATTTTGCTGTGCAGAAATTTTTAGTTTGACGTAGTCTCACTTGTTTACTTTTGCTCTTGTTGCCTTTGCTTTTGGTGTCAAATCCAAAAAGTCATCGTAAGACTGATGTCAAGAAGCTTACCCCCTATGTTTTCTTCTAGAAGTTTTATGGTTTCAGGTATTACATTCAAGTCTTTAATCCATTTTGAGTTGTGTATGATGTAAGATAGGGATCCAGTTTCATTCTTTTGCATGTTCAGTTTTCCCAAAACCATGTACTGAAAAGACAATCCATTCCTCATTGTATGTTCTCAGCTTCTTTGTCATAAATTAACTGACTGTGTATTTGTGGGTTTATTTCTAGGCTCCCTATTCTGATCCATTGATCTATGTGTCTATTTTTATGCCAATATCATACTCTTCTGGTTACTATACCTTTGTAATATAATTTTAAATCAGGAAGTATGATGACTCCAGATTTGTTCTTCTTTCAAGATTGCTTGGCTACTGGGGGTCTTTCGTGGTTCCACACAAATTTTTGAATTATTTATTCTATTTCTGTGAAAAATGCCATGGGAATTTTGATAGGGGGACTGCAGTGAATCTGTAGATTACTTTGGGTAGCATGATCTTTTTAATAATATTAATTCTTCCTATTCATGAGCATAAAATATCTTTCCATTTATTTGTGTCTGTCAGTTTCTGTCCCTAATGTCTTATCATTTGCAGTGTATAGGACTTTCACCTCCTTGGTTAAAATTTATTTCTAGGTATTTTATTCTTTTTGATGAAACTGTAAATGGGATGGTTTTCTTAATTTCTCTTTCTGATAGCTTGTTATTAGTATATAAAAACACAACTGATTTTTGTGCATTGATTTTGTATCCTAAAACTTTACTGAATTCATTTACTAGTTTTAACAGTTTCTGGTGGCATCTTTAGGGTTTTTTTTAATATATAATATCATGTCTTCTGCAAATAGGGATAGCTTTACTCCTTCTCTAATTTGGATGCCTTTTATGTCTTTTTCTTGCCTAATTGCCCTGACAAAGATTTCCAGTGGTCTTTTAACTTTTATACTAGAGCTGTAAGTGATTTACCCACTACCATTATGATATTAGGTTATTGTGAATTTAACTATATATTTACCTTTACCAGTGAGTTTTATACTTTTATGTGTTTTCATGTTACTAATTAGCATCCTTTCATTTCAACTTGAAGAAATCCCTTTAAGATTTCTTGTTAGACTGGTCTAGTGGTGATGAACTCCTCCATCTTTTGTTTATTTGGAAACTGTCTCTCCTTCAATTCTGAAAGACAACTTTGCCAGATATTCTTAATTGGCAGTTTTATCTTTTCAGTACTTAGAATATATCTCCCCATGCCCTTCTGGCTTTCAAGGTTTCTGCTGAAAAGTCTGGTGATAGTCTTATGGGGATATATTGTACATAACAGGTGGTTTTCTCTTACTGCTATTAAGATTCTCTTCTGTCTTTAACTTTTGATAACTTAATTATAGTATGTCTCAGTCTGGGTCTCTTTAGATTCATCTTCTTTGGTCCTCTTTGGGTTTCCTGGATCTAATATCTGTTTCTTTCCCCCGGTTAGGGAAGTTTTTAGTCATTATTTCTTCAAAAAAACTTTCTGCCTCTTTCTCTCTCATCCTTCTGAGATTGGTGTCCCTTCAGCTATCTTCACTCTTTTTCATTCTTTTGTTGTTGCTGTTGTTGTTATTGTTTAACCCAAAATTCTAAAGCTATTATCCAGTCTAAAAAAATTTACTAGCCCAAGGAGAGGAAAAAAAAACAAAAGCAAAATCAAAAACAACAAAACTTCTGAACCACAAATGCCCATTTTTCTTAATGCAATAATTTGTTTGTAAACTAACCACACTGTAAATTCCCATGAGCTCTCCTAAATGTATCAAATTCAAACTAAATACAATTCCAAGTTCAGGAAGGACTCCAAAAATTGCAGACATGTCCCAAAGGACAATCTAACCTAATCGGGCAACAGACTTAAATGATAACAGCTGTCCTCTCCAAAAAGGACTTGCACGGTCAGGTAACTCCCAGGTTGTTTGTTGATAAATAGAAAAGTACCACAGGAAACTCAAGGCATCAATCAGTCTAGACTCACCTTTTCAGGCTTTTATCTTCAGTCAACAACTTTTCCAATACATATCTCCATAAAAATTCTCAAAAACTTAAAGAGAGTAATCAAGTCTTCTATCAGCCTTCTCATCTCTAATGAAAATACACTCCTCGGGCTTCCCTGGTGGCGCAGTGGTTGAGAATCTGCCTGCCAATGCAGGGCACACGGGTTCGAGCCCTGGTCTGGGAAGATCCCACATGCCGCGGAGCAACTGGGCCCGTGAGCCACAACTACTGAGCCTGCGCGTCTGGAGCCTGTGCTCCACAACAAGAGAGGCCGCGATAGTGAGAGGCCCGCGCATTGCGATGAAGAGTGGCCCCTCCTTGCCACAACTAGAGAAAGCCCTTGCACAGAAACGAAGACCCAACACAGCCAAAAATAATAAAATAATAAATAAATAATAAATAAATTAAAAAAAAAATACACTCCTCCCTCCGCATTTGCAGTTTTCCACCCTGAATCATGTCCTTTCTTCCTAGTAACTAATGATGGGGAGGAATGATGAAAAAGCAGAGGCCCTTGCTCTAGGCTCTGAAGTAAGAGGGGGAAGCAGAAGCTCACTGTCTCTGCTCAGTGACCTCACACCCACAAAGGGAGGTGCTGTGGACCACACTCTTTCATTCCTCTTTTCTACCATTGAGAAATGAACTCTGCCTCAGGGAGAAAATAAAATAGAATTTAACCCTGATAATGAATTCCTGCCATCACCCCTGAGGGAGTTCCTGATTAATCAGAGAACTAGCTTTAACATTTTTTGAGCTGGGTCAGTTACCTGTATTAATTAAAGGAAGCATCCAGAAAACCCAATGAACCTAACTCAAGTCATTCTGGCTTTTAAATGCATTGTTTAATTCCTTTGCATCCAATTGACCTGCTAAATTACATTCTGCCTTGTAACTATTAAAATATCTTTGTGTTTCCTAAGAACTCACAGGCAGATGTTGAGGAATTCCCAAAAGAATACTGATGGGTAAAAGGAAGGCAAGTTAGAACTAGAATTTCCCCCCAAAAGTCCAGAAACTTACTAATCCACTTGCAGTTGAGCAAAGAGTAGAGTCTGTGGTTTACAAAAATTAATTAAAGTAATACATGCTCATTGCAACAGAAGAAACTATCTGAGATTTGTAAAGTGAAAGACATACTATGTGCTAAAAAAATTGATTTTAATAAGCTGATGTTATTTCCTCAACAAATTTCCCCAAATTAATATGAATAAATGCTAATATACAGGGAACGTATCTGATCTCACAACAATGAGATCATATCAAGGATATTTCTCAGCACTTTGCCTTTCTCATTTGATAATAACAATCATGGACATTCCCCACCTCTGTCAATGCATATCACATCCATATAATATCTATATCTAATATCATATATATTGATATACCAAGATATAAAAATTATATATATATATCTCTACAACATAAATATGTTGTAGAGATAAACCACACTCTGTTTAGCATGTACAAGGCCCCAGGATTATTTAATTGTACATCTAGGCGATCCTCCCTCTATCAGAAAGAATTTCCAAACTCCACACCTAAGCAAAGCAGAACAGATAATGATGAACACAAATACCTAAACTTCACGTAGAGAAGTCTCAAAGATAAAAAGTCATTCTTATAAAATATTGAAATCAAGGTCAAGGCACTTCCTCCCCTGGCACAGGTTTTGCTACAGGAACAAGGTCATAAGACATGGCTCCATTTCAGAATCTTCTCGTGAACGAATCTTTGGTTTTTTAACATCCTCCTAAATTAGTCATTTAGTAACTGCCAACATAATCATTTTCAGTTTTCTTGCCACTATAAACAAAGCTGTAACAAATATCTAGGCACATATGGCTTTACATACCACTATCTCCATAAGACAGATTTCCAAACTGGAATCCCTCCGCCAAAGAGAATGAATGTTTTTATTTTGGTAGATGTGGTCAGATTACCTGCAGAAAAGGCACAGCAATTCACTACTTCCAGAAGCAAAAAGTAAGAGAATATCTGCTTTCCTGAAGCCCTGACAGCACACAGTGTGATCCATCCCCTTTGTTTCTTTTTTTTCCCTGCCAATTACATGATTTAAAAATACAAACTCCTTATTTAACTTTCACCAACCTGACTTCTAGCCAGTTTGGAGTAGCTTTTCATATATTTATTAGTCATTTAAATTGTATCTTCAATGAATCGCCTTTGCCTTTTCCTTATGTGTTTTCTATTTCTTACTAATTCAGAGAAATTATTATCATGGATATTAATAGTTTTGTCGGTCATACCTATTGAAAATATATTTTCCAGTCTGCCTTTTGAGTCTATAATTTTTTTGCCATGAACTTTTAAAAATATATATGTAGAAAGACATATCTGTCTTTCTGACTACTAGGCTTCTTGGTCTGTTTGGAGGATTTTCCCATTCCAAATTTGCTCTCCAAAATTTTATTCTAATTGTTTATTGTTTTTGTAACCGAGCAGGACCCCATGGGGTCTTCCCAGGACAGGCCTTTCCCCATATTCTCTGCTTTAGCTCCTCTCTGAAGTACCTTGATAACAGTATTTGATGAACATTTCCTGAGTTGTTTTACAGGTGTGAAAACCCCCCATCAAATGGAAGATGTCAACTACTTGATGACCATAAACACATAGCCCCAGGTCTCCTGGAGCCTAAGGACTGATGATGTTAACCCCGGTGACACCACCCTGTTACCCACCATCAGCCAATCAGAGAATTGTGCAGGAGCTGATCACGTACCTTGCAATCTCCCTCCCTCACCTGGCTTTTAAAAATGCTTTGCCGAAACCCTTTGGGGAGCTCGGGCTTTTTAGGGCATGAGCCACCAATCTCCTTGCATGGCCCTGCAATAAACCTTTCTCTGCTCCAAACTCCAACGTTTCAGTTTGTTTGGCCTCACTGTGCGTCAGGCACACGAACTTGTGCTAACATTTTCTAATATTAATTTCTTTACTCTTTCTGTATATAGTATGAAAGAGGGGGCTAGCTTTGTTTTCATGTATTTAATACGTGTGTATATGTTACATATATTTTAATGTCTATCAGGGAGAATGAAGTAACCAAGATGGCAGAGTACGGGGACTCTAGTCTCCATAGCCCAACAAAGATCAATAATTAGACAGCTATCTACAAACAAAAACAGCCCTGGGAGAGCTCTGGAGTTCACTGAAGAAATTTAACACAGTGGAACAAAAAAACTTGAGAATAACCACACAAAACGGGAAGGAAGACAGCCTCATTTTGCCTGCACCATCCCATCCCCCATGCCAGCACTGCTGAGCATCGAGAGAGAACTCCGTTAGAAACAGTTCCCCTCCCAGGAAGAGGAAGAGCAGGGAGAGCAACCAGCTTCCCAGTCTTTCTGGGCCCCATAAAAAGGTCCCACTTCAGTTTCACCCCAACCAGAGACCAGCAAAGCTGAGATATATACAGATGACTAGGAACGATAAAGAAAATCAGAGGCTACCGAGAGCCGCCGTACAGCAGGAAGGATCATGGTTTCTCAGGGACCTGCTCTAGACGCAGACCCAGCAGCCTTCACTACCGAAGAAACCAACAGCCAGCAGAGCCGCCAGAGACCCCTCGCAGATTTCACCGGCTTCCATTCCACAGGCACCTGCAGCTGGCCACCACAGCTAAGCATGTGCACACCACCAGTGCCAGCCCCTGCCGCTGCTTGCCCTCGTCCCTATCCACTGAACCTGGAGACACGGCTGAGGACCCCAACAGCTCTTGCAGCCTTTGCAGACCCTTCCCTGCTCCTCATGCAGTGCTCACCAAGGACCACACACGATGCTGTGGAACCCAACAGCCCGAGTCAGTGAGCCATCACGCTCCCCCAGACCGGGTGCCACCACATGCCCCTGCACTTGGCAACCTGCACCACTAGACCTGGGGTCACAGCATGCACCAGCGTCCCCCCCTCCACGGTGAAAGTCTTCCCTTACCAGAGAGATTGTAATTATACCAAGTATCTTTTCTGACCACAATGGTATGAAACTAGAAATCGATAACAAGAGGAAAACTAGAAAATCCACAAATATGTGGAAATTAAACAACATGCTCCTGAAGAACCAGTGGGTAAAAGAAGAAATCAAAAGGGAAACCAAAGTATCTTGAGAATAGGAAAATGGAAACACAACATACCAAAACTTATGGGATGCAGCAAAAACAGTTCTAAAAGGGAATTTTATAGCAATAAATGTCTATCTTAAGAAAAAAGACCTCAAATAAAAACCTAACTTTACACCTCTAGTAACTTGAAAAACAAGACAAACTAAGTCCAAAGTTAGCATCAGCAGAAAGGAGATAACAAACATTGGAGCAGAAATACATTAAACAGAGAAGAGAAAAATAATAAAAAGATCAATGAAACTAAGAGTTGGTTGGTTTTTTTGAAAACATAAACAAAATTGACAAATTTTAGATAGACTTACCAAAAAAAGAGAGAGGACTCAAATAATTAAAATTATAAATGAAAAAGGAGACATGTAAATGATACTACATAAATACACAGGCTCATAAGAGACTACAATGAACAATTATATGCCAAATAATTGGATGACTTAGAAGAAATGGGTAAATTCCTGGAAATATACAATCTATCAAGACTAAATCATGAAGACATAGAAAATCTGAACAGACCAATAACAAGTAAGGAGAATCAATCAGTAATCAAAAATCTCCCCAAAAAGGAAAGCCCAGGACCAGATGGATTCATGGATGAATTCTACCAAACATTTAAAGAGAGAGTGATGCTAATTCTACTCAAACTCTTCAAAAAAATTGAAAATGAGGCAACACTCCCAAACTCATTTTATGAGGCCAGCATTACCCTCATACCAAAGCCAAATAAGGACACTACAAGAAAAGAAATTTACAAGTTTATATTCCTGATGAACATAGATGCAAAAATCCTCAACAAAATATTAGCAAACTGAATCCAACAGCACATTAAAAGAATCATACACCATGATCAACTGGGATTTATTCCTGGGATGCAAGTATGGTTTAACATATGCAAATCAGTCAGTGTGATACACCACACTAGTAGAATGAAAACAAAAATCATATGATCATCTCAGTAGATGCAGAAAAAGCATTTAACAAAATTCAACATCCTTTCATGATAAACGCAACAAATTGGGTAAAGAAGGTACAAACCTCAACATAATAAAGGCCATATATAACAAGCCCGCAACTAACATTATACTCAATAGTGAAAGGTTGAAAGCTTTTCCTTTAATATCAAGAACAAGACAAAGGTGCCCACTCTCACCACTTCTACTCAACATAGTACTGGAATTCCTAGCTAGAAAAATTAGGCAGGAAAAGAAATAAAAGGCATCCAACTCAGAAAGGAAGAGGTGAAATTGTCTCTCTTTGCTGATGACATGATGTATATAGAAAACCCTAACGATGCCACCAAAAACTGTTAGATATAAACAAAGAATTCAGTAAAGTTTCAGAAGACAAAATCAACATACAAAAATCAGCTGCATTTCTACACACTAACAATGAACTATCTGAAAAAGAAATAAAGAAAACATTCCCATTTACAATAGTATCAAGAACAATAAAATACTCAGGAAAAATTTTAACCAAAAAAGTTAAAGATCTATACACCAAAAACTATAAGACGTTGAGGAAAGAAATTGAAGAAGACACAAATAAATGGAAAGATATTCCATGCTCATGGATTGGAAGAATTTATGTTGTAAAAATGTCCCTACTATCCAAAACAATCTATGGATTCAATGAAATCCCTTTCAAAAATTCCAATGCCATTTTCCCAGATTCAGAAAAAAACAATCCTAAAATTCTTATGGAACCACAAAAGATCCCAAATAACCAAAGCAATTTTGAGAAAGAACAAACATGAAGGCATCACACTTCCTGATTTCAAACTATATTACAAAGCTATGGTATCTAAAACAGTATGATACTGGAATAAAAACAAACATATAGATCAATGGAACAGAAGAGAGAGCCCAGAAATAAACTCATGTATTTAACGAGTTTAAATCAACTAATATTTGACAAGGGAGTAAAGAGTACTCAACGGGAAAAGGATAGTTCCTTCAATAAACAGTGTTGGGAAAAGTGGACATTCACATGCAAAAGAATGAAATTAGACCTCTATCTCACACCACTCACAAAAATTAACTCTTAAGTGTAAAAACTGAAACTATAAAACTCCTAGAAGAAAACATGGAGAAAAATCTTGACATCTGTCTTCGCAATAAATTTTTTTGATTTGGACACCAAAAGCACAAGCAACAAAAGCAAAATTCAACAAGTGGAACTACATCAAAGTAAAAAGCTTCTGCACAGGAAAAAAAATTATCAATAAAATGAAAAGGCAACCTAAGGAATGGGAGAAGATATTTGCAAACCACATATGTGATAATTAAGGGATTAATACCCAAAATATATGAGGGAATTATACAACTCAACAGCAAAATAACAAAAAGTCCAATTTAAAAATGAGCAGAGGGCTTCCCTGGTGGCACAGTGGTTAAGAATCCGCCTGCCAATGCAGGGTACACGGGTTTGATCCCTGGTCCGGGAAGATCCCACATGCCGCGGAGCAACTAAGCCCGTGCTACACAACTACTGAGCCTACGCTCTAGAGCCTGCGAGCCACAACTACTGAAACCCACGCGCCTAGAGCCCGTGCTCCGCAACAAGAGAAGCCACTGCAATGAGAAGCCTGTGCACTGCAACGAAGTGTAGCCCCTGCTCGCCACAACTAGAGTAAGCCTGCATGCAGCAATGAAGACCCAAAGCAGCCAAAAATAAAATAAATAATAAATAAATTTATTAATAAATAAATTTATTAATAAATAAATAAATTGGAAGCAGTTAAAATTCTTCCCTTCCTCTCAATGGAGTTTCATCAAATAGGCTGAGGAGTGTGTTGGCCTTTATTACCAGCAAAAAAGCAGATAAAAAAAAATCTGGATACAAAAGAGCTTTAATAAAGTTTGTGTTCTAAACTTTAAAAATATGTAAGACTAGAGTTTCTTACATCCTGTGCTTTTTTCAGCTGTGGGACAAAACCCTCTTTGCTGTAGGATCATTTAAGGTGCCAGACTCTGCAACCTCCAATAGCTTCTTGTAGCTGACAGCATCAAACAGAGCTTCTGGAAAATCTGTAGCATTTAATTTCATATTTCTTCCCATACAATTTTGAATTTTCTCTCTCTCTCTTACTATATTTCAGATCAAGACTTCCAACAACAAAATGTTCAGTTATGAAAACTCTAAAGCAGTGATTCTTCCCTATTTATTGATATTTGTTAAAAATATTAATATTACAGACTAAAAATTTTCCTCTATTGTCGATAAGCAAGATTTTAATTAAAATTTAGTATGTAGATTGTTAAAATTATGTTTGGGTTTGTTTTGTTTTTTTAATTTTTTAAAATTGTTTTTTGAAATCATGAATTGAAAAACAGTCCAAGGTACAAAGATATTTTTTTACAGTTCTGTTGATGTACAAGTCACATATATTCAATAGTAAACGACACATATTTAAGGTGTACTATTTGGTCAGTTTTTGACATATGTACATATGCATGGAAACCATCACCTAAACACATTCATCACTCTTTAAAGTTTCTTAAAAGTTTCCTTGTGCCCCTCTGTAACCCCCCCTTTTTCCTTCCTCCCGCCCCTTCCAGTGGTTTAAATTCTTGAGAATTTAAATAGATGAGGTCATCCAACATGTATTCTTTTTTTAATCTGACTTTTTTCACTCAGCATAATTATTTTGAGATTCATCCACATTGTTGTGTGTATCAGAAGTCTGATCTTTTTTATGGCTGAGAAGTATTCTGTGGTATGATTATTGCACCATTTGTTTATCTATTCACCTATGCTGGATGTTTGGGTTGTTTCCAATTTGGGACTATTACAAACAAAGCTGCTATGAACATTTATGTACAAGTCTTTGTGTGGACATATGCTTTTATTTCTCTTGGACAGTTACCAAGGAGTGGAATAGCCAAGTCATATGGTAAGTGTATGTTTAACTTTTTAATAAACTGCTAAACCATTTTCTAAAGTTGTACCATTTCCACTCCCCCCAGCAGTGTCTGAGAGTTCTAGTTCCTCCACACCCTTGTCAACACTTAGTATGATCAATCTTTTTAATTTTAGCCATTCTAGTATGATTATGTAGTAGTGCCTCCTATGGTTTTAGTCAGTGCAGAAGTTTTGATATCAACAAGTATTTTATGATTTTGGCTAAGGCATCAGTATTTTTTATGGCTCCGCCAGTGGTTCTCATTCACACCAAGGCTTCACAATCAAACTGGATGAAACATATGACCCCTTTTAATACAGGAAAGACTTTAAGTATCGGTTTTATAGCTTGTATTTTCACACATGTTACATTGACAGCCCTAAACCGCTTTTCACCAAATTTGGTCTTTCATACAAAAGCTGACTGCTGGTAGTTGCCATTTGCCAAGACTGTGTGAAAGGAAATGGGGTGGGGGAAGAGGTTTTTCAGGTTTTGCTAGGGTTGACACTGAGTGAGCAGAAATTGGATATTAAAAATGTAATATTCTCTAACAAAACAGAAACAGACTCACAGATGTAGAGATCAAACTAGTGGTTACCACTGGGGAGAGGGAAAGGGGGAGGGGCAATATAGTGGTGGGATTAAGAGACACAAACTAGTACGTATAAAATAAATAAGCTACAAGGATATATTGTACAGCACAGGGGATATGGTCAATATTTTACAAGAACTTTAAATGGAATATAAACTTTAAAACTTGTGAAACTTTTTTCACACCTGAAACTTACATAATATTGGACATCAACTATACCTCAGTAAAAATAAATAAATAAACTACAGGAATATACTGTACAGCACAGGGAATACAGCCAATATTTTATAATAAATTTAAATGGAATATAATCTATAAAAATATTGAATCATTATGTTGTACACCTGAAACTAATATAATATTGTAAGTCAACTATACTTCAATTTTTAAAAACTTAATCACAAAAATTTAACGTTCTCAAAATGTACAAAGAACTCATAACTCAACAATACAACAAAGCTAAATAAAAATAGAGAAGGCAAAAAACGATGTACAGCATGATGACTACAGTTAATAATACTGGATTGTGTATTTGCAAGTTACTAATATATTAGATCTTAAAAGTTCTCATCACAAGAAAAAGAATTTGTAACTATGTGTCTGTGTGTGATGATGTATGTTAACTAGACTTATTCTGGTGATCATTTCACAACATATACATATACTGAATCATCATGTTGTACACCTGAAACTAAGATAATGTTATATGTCAATTATACAGCAATAATTTTTTTTTTTTGGCCACATTGTGCAGCTTGGAGGATCTTAGTTCCTCGACCAGGGATGGAACCCGGGTCCCTGGCAGTGGAAGGGCAGAGTCCTATCCACTGGACTGCCAGGGATTTCCCTACATCAATAAATTTTTGAAAAAAGAAATCAGTGGAGTAAAACTCAGCATCAGTGAGCTTGGTACCAAATCTAATTATTTTCTGGTGTGAATTTGTTGTGGGAAATGTAACAATTGGTACTGACTTTTAAATAGTTCTGAATCTATTTATTATTTGACCTCATTTAACAATGCATTTCTTATTAAGTACTATTGAGTACAAAGTCAAAGGGGGGTCAGTTTTTCTTGTCTGTTTATTACAAATGGGACAAATGGAACTAGCCCTTAAAGCTATTAAATTGCTTGTAAAAATCTGAAACTCACTCTTTTCTTGACATGAACTATAGAGTCTAAACATCAGTTTAGTCAACTAAGGTGGTATGTTCTGCTAGTGTGTTTATTCTTTGCCAAGAATTATGGTTTAAAAAAAGAGCAAAAAAAAAAAAATGGGCAAAAGAATTGGACAAATGCCTCACCAAAAGAGATATATAGATAGTAATTAAGCATATGAATAGATGCTCAATATAATTTGTCATTGGGGAAATGCAAATTAAAACAACAATGAGATACCACTATATACCTGTGAGAAAGGCTAAAATCCAAAAACAATGACCACACCAATTGCTGGCAAGGATGCAGAGCTCTTAACAGGAACTCGCATTTATTTTTGATGAGAACACAAAATGGTACAGCCACTTTGGAAGACAGTTTAGCAGTTTCATACTAAGCTAGTCATAGTCTAATTATACGACCCAGCAATCAGGCTCCTAGGAATTTACCCAACTGATTTGAAATTTTATGTCCACAAAAAATTCTGCATGTGAATGTTTATAGCAGCTTTATTCATAATTGCCAGAAACTGGGTGCAACCAAGATGTCTTTGGTGAATGGATATACAAACTGCAGTATATCTACCCAATAGAATACTATTCAGCAATAAAAAAGAATGAGCTGTGAAGCCACACAAAGACATGAATGAATCTTCAATGCTAAGTAAATGTTAAGTGAATTGCTAAGTGAATGAAGTCAATCTGAAAAGGCTACATACTGTTCGATTCCATCTATATAACATTTTGGAAAAGGTAAAACTGTAAAGATGGCAAACAAAAATGCTATTAAAAGATAAATATTCAGTCTGTCTTCTAGATGAATGTGTGTTTGTTTGTTTTTATAATCTCTCTACTTACCCATCTACCCACCCATCCCTACATGCACAAACATTCTGAATGCTGGAATCATATTTATCTGAATGTTTGTCACTATTCCAACAAAATCATAGCTGCTCTTGAACAAAAATGTTAGTCAAATACTACCCACTATAGAGACTAATTACCAAATTTTTACTGATTTGCATTTACAATCAAAGGCAAATCGTAACTATTTTGCTAATTGGATATTAGCAAACATATTAGTTAATATCCAGGATATAATATACCTTATGACCTCACTTCCAGAGCCAGAGCTAATCGGGAGAAAGACAACTAATCAAACCAATCAGATTCTCCATCCTAGGAATTTGAAAGTGAAATATAGGGACTGTCTTCGGTCCCAGTTGGTGTTTGAGATGGGACATGAGGTCAATCTGCACTGGGTAGCTGAAGTGGATGCCCAAGGCTCAACATACCCTCTGCAGGAGTGGTAACTACTGACAGCTCATAGCTGAGTCCCTCTCCAGAAACTGCCTTTGACCAAAAGGAGCCACTTTGTCTAAGGGTATGCCATCCTCCCCAAGGACAGCCGGCATCCAATGGCTAGTCAATATGGGGAGTCCTAAGGTCCTGCCTCCCTTGCCTAAATCTCTCTGTAGAATTAGCTAAGGCCTCTGTTACCAATATGCCACATTAACAGAATGATGGGGAAAAAACCCACAGCATCATCTCAAATGATGCAGAAAAACCACCTGCTAAAATTTAACATCCTATTGTGATTAAAACTCTCAAGAAATTAGGAACAGAAACCCACAGCAAACGTCATCCTCAGTGGTGAAAGACTCAAAGCTTTCCCTCTAAGATCAAGGACAAGACAAGGATGTGTACTCTCACCACTTTTACTCAACATAGTACTAGAAGTTCTAACCAGAACAATTAGGCAAGAAAAAGAAATAAAAGACATTCAAATTGGAAAAGAAGAAGTGAAATTATCTGTTTGCAGATGACATGATCTTACATGTAGAAAATCCTAAAGATTACACACACACACTCACACTGTTAGAACTAATAAATGAATTCAGCAAAGTAGCAGGATACAAAGTCAACATGAAAAAACCAGTTGCATTTCTATACACTAAAAATGAACAATCTGAAAAGGAAATTATGAAAACAATTTAATTTACAATAACATCAAAAAGAATAAAGTACTTAGGAATTAATTTAACCAGGGAGGTGAAAGACTTGTACAAGGAAAACTACAAGGAAAACATTGTTGAAAGAAATTAAAGAAATAAATAAATGGAAATGCAACTCATGTTCATGAATTGGAAGACTCAGTATTGTTAAGATGTCAACACTACCCAACATGATCTACAGATTCAATGTAAACTCTATCAAAATCCTAATGACATTTTCCCATAAATATAAAACCCCATCCTAAAGCCCATATGGAATCCCAAGGGGCTCTGGATAGCCAAAACAATCTTGAAAAAGAAGAAAAAATCTGGAGGACCCACACTTCCTGGTTTCAAAATTTTCTACAAAGCTATAGTAATTAAAACAGTGTGGTACTGGCATAAAGATAAACATATAGACAAATGGAATAGAAGAGAAAGCCCAAAAACGAACCCTCACATATATGGCCAAATGATTCTGGACAAGGGTGTCAAGACCATACAATGGGGAAAGACGGTCTTTTAAAAACAATGGTGTTGGGAAAACTGGATATCCACATGCAAAAGAATGAAGCTGGACCCTTACCTAACAACATACACAAAAGCCAACTCTAAATGGATCAAAGACTTAAACATAAGATGTAAAACTATGAAACTTTAGAAGAAAACATAGGGCAAAAATCATGACATTGGATTTGGTAGTGATTTCTTAGCTATGACACCAAAGGCACAGGCAACCAAAGGAAAAATAGATATATTTAACTTCATGAAAGTTTAAAACTTTTGTTCATCAAAAAACAAGTCACAGAGTAAAAAGGCAACCCATATAATGGAGAAAATATTTGCAATTCATATATATAATAAGAGATTAATATCCAGAATATATAGAGAACTCCTAAAATTCAACAACAACAAAAACAAACCAATTAAAAAATGGGCAGGGCGGGAACAGCTGGGGCGTTCCGGGTTCCCACGTGCAGTTGCCGGGACGCGCGCGGTTCGGCGCTGGCAGCGCAAGTACAGCTGGCGGGGACACGAACAGCGTCTGCCCGGCCCCCTCCACGATGTCCAAGGCCGAGGAGGCCAAGAAGCTGGCGGGCCGCGCGGCCGTGGAGAACCACGTGAGGAATAACCAAGTGCTGGGAATTGGGAGTGGTTCTACAATTGTCCACGCTGTGCAGCGAATAGCTGAAAGAGTGAAACAAGAGAATCTGAACCTCGTCTGTATTCCCACTTCCTTCCAGGCCCGTCAGCTCATCCTGCAGTATGGCTTAACTCTCAGTGACCTGGACCGACACCCAGAGATTGACCTTGCCATCGATGGTGCTGATGTAGATGCTGATCTCAATCTCATCAAGGGTGGTGGAGGCTGCCTGACCCAGGAGAAAATTGTGGCTGGCAACGCCAGTCGCTTCATCGTGATTGCCGATTTCAGGAAGGATTCAAAGAACCTCGGGGATCAGTGGCACAAGGGAATCCCCATCGAGGTCATCCCGATGGCCTATGTCCCCGTGAGCCGAGCTGTGACCCAGAAGTTTGGGGGTGTGATTGAACTTCGAATGGCTGTCAACAAGGCAGGTCCTGTGGTGACGGATAATGGGAATTTTATCCTGGACTGGAAGTTTGACCGGGTCCACAAATGGAGTGAAGTGAACACAACGATCAAAATGATCCCAGGCGTGGTGGACACGGGCCTGTTCATCAACATGGCGGAGAGAGTCTACTTCGGGATGCAGGACGGCTCGGTGAACATGAGGGAGAAGCCTTTCTAAACCGGCCCTGCAGGAGCGGAATGTGTTCCCCTTGTGTCCCCAGCCCGCCGCCGAGGCGGACATGCCTCTCCAGGAGCCTTTGCCTTAATGTATCTGTGCCAGGTGGACACTTGGCAGGGTGGGGGGTTGAGGGTTAAATCTGGTCTTCTGAAGTATTGTTATTAAATGTCTTTTTAAAAAGAGAAATATAAACATATATATTTTTACTATTAAAAATACTCAGTTGTTTTTTTATAAAGTAGAACTTGATTTCATGTTTTATATGAAACATTTACCAAAAAAAAGGAGGACTGTCTTTTAAACTTTTAACTTGAGCCTGCTTGCTGGTTATGGTGAAGCCTCTGAATATTGGGTTTGCTGAGAAATGTAAATCAAACTTTTCTTTAAACTGGTGAAATGAAGGGCCCAGCCAGCAGTGATTCCCTGATGCCTTACTGGAAACACTGGAGTTTGTTTACTTTTCTACCACACTGTCTTATTTTTAGTTTTTGTTGTGTACAGATGCACAGTGTGTAGTTACGTGTTGTAAGATGTGAATGACAAAAGTCCGGTGAGTGTAGGGGTGTGGTGTGTGTGACTCAGAGTGTAGACCACCAGGGGGAAAATATGGGGGCTCTTTTGCTGAGAACAGGGGGTTCATTCAGACCCCTCTTGTTGGAAGCCGTTGGCTAGAAGTACTTGCCATTACTGCCAAAGCACTGCTGTGAAACACCTTTAAATGACTGTCTTTTCGTCGTTAATATTTTTTTTGTTCCTTTATTGTTATTTGCATGGTTTGGCATCAGAAGTTGTTACCTCTTTATATTGTTTGAAGGTTGAAATAAAACAGTATGGTGCCAAAAAAAAAAAAAAAATGGGCAAAGGACTTGAATAGACATTTCTCCAAAGAAGATATACAAATGGTCAACAAGCACATGAAATAATATTCAATGTCACTAATCATTAGAGAAATGCAAATTAAAACTACTATGAGATACCACCTCACACCTATTAACATAGCTACTAGAAAGAAACAAGATGTGGAGAAATCAGAACGCTTGCGCACTGTTGGTGGGAATGTAAAATTGTACAGTCACTGTGGATAACAGCATGACAGTTCCTCAAAAATTAAAAATAGAATTACCATATGATCCAGCAATTCCACTTCTGGATATATACTCAAAATGATTAAAAGCAAGGATTCAAAGAGAGATTTGTATACCCATGTTCATGGCAGCTTTATTCACAGAAGCTAAAACGTGGAAGTAAAACAAGTATCTATGGATGAAAGAATGGATAAGCAAAATGTGTATATTCAAGCAATGGAATATTATTTGGCCTTAAAAAGGAAGGACATTCTGATTTATGCTACAACATGGATGAAGTTTAAGGACAACATGTAAGTGAAACAAGCCAGTTTCAAAAAGACAAACACTGTATGATTCTATTTATATGAGACACTTAGTCAAAATCATAGAGACAGAAAGCAGAAAGGTGGTTACCAGGGGCTGGAGGAGGGGAGACTGGGGAATTAGTGTTCAATAGGTGCAGAGTTTTGGTTTTGCAAGATGAAAAGAGCTAGGGAGATGGATGGTGGTAATGGTCGCACAACAGTATGAATGTATTTAATACCACTGAACTGTACACTTAAAAATGGTTAAGATGATGAATTTTACGTTCTATATTTTTACCACAATTTTTAAAATTGAAAAAAAACAAAAACAAAAAAAGGAAACAAGAGATGGAGAGAATTCCTAGTAATCCTCTGGTTCTTAGCATAGTCTCTCAAGAGACCCAGATATACCTCCTGAGTTCAATGAGCTGTCAGTTTTTCTCCAAGAACTTCTCCTCTGCGCCTGAGCCACTTTGAATGGATTTTGTTCCTTATAAATCATTCCCTATTTGTTTCATACTTTCAGCCAATGATACTAGGTAGCAATGATAACTGCTTTAGAGACACAAGTTCTGGGGAGACAGTGTATGCATATGTATCTCAATATTTCACAGATGTTAATGCTTATTAAGTAACCTAACACTGGGCTCCCACAGGCATAGCCTCTGTGCAGTGTCAGTGCAAAGAAACTAACAGCCACATTTAATTTTAAACCAAGCCTACCATTCTTAAAACCCTTCTTCTCACTCTCTGCCTCTCTCATACCCTGCAGTGTCCCCAAACATCTTTCTCCTTGCTTTGCTCTCAGCTCCCCACCAAAAATTCTCTCCCAAGCCTTCTTGGGCTCTCTCTTCTTCCCCAACCTTCTCCTCCTGGGGCCATTCTTCCATCCTTTCCTTTCTGTTCTCCTCCCACTATCACTGGGGTGTGGAGCAGGAAGGGGTTGGCTGAGGGAGATGAACAAAGGCCAGAGGACTGAGCGGGTCAGGCAGAGGGAGAGTTTGGTTAACAGGCAAGAGGAAAAATATATACTATATGGAAAACATATAATTAGTAATAGCATACTAATTACATATGCATGTTATGATTAAAATAGAAATCATGAGCAGAGTTATTTTTTATCACCAATTTATATTTTATAAAGTAAAGCACAGGAGCTTTACCAGGACAGAAAAATGAGAAGCAGAGGTACCCAAGATGGTATCTTGAGTATCTCCAGCTGTGAACAAGCCAAAACTTAGAGGTTCACACAGCTATTTATCATTATCTCCCGGGAGGCGGGGGTGGGGGGGGGGGGTCTGTGGGTTGATTGGACTCAGCTGGGTGGTTCTTCCCCCTGGTCTCTCACGCAGCTGCATTTAGATAAGAGCTGGGGCGAGAGTCCTCTGAAGGCCGGACAGGGGCTGGGCGCCCAAGACGGCGCCTTCACCTCACATCTGATGCTTCAGTGTTGGCTGCATGTGGCCTCTCTCACCTCAGGGCGGAAAGAGCCAGTTAAGTGAGAAGTCCACCACCATTTCTGCTGCCTTCTTTTGGTCAAAGCAGTCACAGAGCCTGCCTGGATTCAAGGGGGATGGAAAGAAACGGATTCCAGCTCTTGATGGGGAACGGAGAGATGGTCCTGGCCATCTTTGAAAATTACAGTCTGCTGCAGACAGCCTAAAAGTTAGATATTTATATCAGAAACAAACATTCCTTACTATTAAGAGCAAGCCAAATAAAATAAATGGGCAAAACTTTACAAAATGCTCAACCAAAAGGAAAAAAAATCCCTCTCCACTCCAAAAAAAAAAAGTAGCAGGATTCTTACTTCAGGTCAACCCAGGTCCCTGCAAAAAGATGAAAGCGCTCTTTAGCTTGGAGGAAATGGGCAAAAATACATGTTGGACTTGGTAGACATGCCAAAACAGTGGGGCTGTAAGAAACACAGTAAAAATCCAATTCAATTAGGTAAACTGAGTTTCCCTGCATTCTCTAGCCACTAGCCACCCTCTACAGAGATATTCCAGGGAGTCCCTACCCAAGGAAGGTGCCACCTGGAGAATTTTCTCCCACATCATCATTCCAGGATATTCGGTTCTTCCTTGCCTGTGATTCAATCAGCCATCTCCCAAACTCGTTCACTGCCACTCCTGTGTCTTGAAGCTCTTTCTGGAGCGTTCCTCTACCTGGGGCTTTAACTTTGCCCTTGCAGACTTTCCACTACAACTTTCTTAAGGGAAAGTAGTTTATTCTCTCACACTCCATGCACCTTGAGTTCAGAAGGTGGGTTTGCTGTTCTCTGTGCTCCCCATTGCTACCTGCAGACATTTTAGTGGCTCAGCTTTTTTTCACAACAAAACAAAGAGCAAACACATTTTTCTCGAGGCTCATGCCATTTGAGTAAACTATTCTGTTTACCTCTTCGGAACTGTCACCTTCCCAAACCCCAGTCACTCCTGCTCTCTCATTTCAAAACCCTGACACCTGACTCCCAATCTGCCTTTAAGATGGCCTTAAATCTTATCATTCTGTTTGCCTGGAAGAGTCATGCGTTACACCTGTTTCCTGATTTCTCATCCAGTTAGCACTCTGGTACCCTCAAAAGTGTCCCAGCCTCAACAATTTTATGTGGCCACCCTAATCCTGGGTGACTTAACAGTTAGCTATCCTTTGGCCTCGTATTTCCTTGATCAACTCAGACACCCAGGCCCTTGGTCACACCCTGGACATTGTCAACTGATCTCACTGCTTCCAGGAACAAAATTCAATCTGCCTACCTTCCGACCACAATGACCCATCCTTCCAGCTGGCTCGTTTTTGGCCACTCCCATTACAGCTAAACTTTCTCCAAACCTAGGTAAACCAGCCCTGCAGGAGAGCCACACGACTAAGCAGATTGCTTCCACCACCATCACCAATTTCAGGCTCTCAGGCTGCCTGGAAATTCCATTATATTTTTCTGAGCAACACACTCTCGGATTCTCTGCAATGACCTTGTTAAACTTTCTTGGGACTTCCCTGGTGGTCCAGTGGTTAAGACTCTGCATTCCCAATGCAGGGGCCCAGGTTCGATCCCTGGTCAGGGAATTAGATCTCACATACCGCAACTAAGAGTCCACATGCCACAACTAAAGATCCTGTATGCCACTAAGACCCAGTGCAGCCAAATACGTAAATAAACATTAAAAAAAAAACAACTTTCTCCAGCTCCCTAAATCTGTGACCTGCTAACCTCCTATCTCACCCCCAGCTGATGACCCAACTTCTTTTCTTACTTTACAAAGAAAATAGAGGCTTGAGATATTATTTTACACAATCTCATTGCTTTTAGGATGAGAAAACAATCCTGGACATGGTCCACGTGGTCCTACACAGTTTGTCCCTACTGACCTTTCTCCATCTAGCCATGCCTCACACCAGAGCTCCCAGGACACCAGTCCCACTGGTTTACATTCGATTTCGAATCCCTTCTGCCACTCTGCCACTCCCACCCCAGCCCATCAGCAAATGTTGTTGGTTCTGGTTTCATAATGTGTCTTGGATCCAAACTCTTCTCACCATCCCCACAGTAGAATCCTCACCAAAGCTACCATCACCTTTCATCTGGACTGTTACTACAGAGTCCTGAGTGCTCTCTTACTGCTTTTCCTCTTGCCCCGTCCGACTGATTTTCCAATCACAAGCCAGTAGGATGGCACACAGCAGAAATCAAATCATTTGCTAAACACCTTCCCATAGCTCCCCGTTGCAATTAGAATAAAACCCAAAGTCCTCAAGGCTGAGCCCCAGGCCCTGCTTGGTCTGGCGCCTGCCTACCTCTTGGTCCCCATCCTCTACCACTGCCCTACTCTTTCACCATATTCCAGTTACACTGAACTTTCTAACCTACGTTTCTATCTCAAGACCTTTTCTTGCTCTTCTTTATCTAGGAATGCTTTTCCAAGTCTCTGAATGACTGCCCCCTTTTCCTTATTTTGCAAAGAGGTGTTCCCTGACCTCTTTTCCTTTCCCATGAAAGTCACTGCTCTGCTTGACTTGACTTTTTACATAGTACTATGACTCTGTTCAAAACCTCTCAATGGTTTCCCCTCATTCAGAGCAAGGTCCCTCCCAGACCAGGATAGTCCCTTCCTGGCTGTTTTTCCAACATCTCAAGTGCCCTCCTAACTCAGGGCCTTCAAATGTGCACTTCCTTTTGCCTGGAGTATTCTCATCCAAAAATCCACATGGATTAATCGCTCATGCATTTAGGTCTGGCTCAAGTGTCACTTAGCTTCCTTGATGACCCTAATTAATAGAGCAACTCCATCCTCACTCCCATCACTCTCTATTCCTCCCCTTTTAATTTCTGTCAAAATGCTTACATTACTTGATGCGTTAAATTAGTTTGTATATTGTCTGTTTTCTCCCAACTAGAATGTACCTTCCATGAGAGAAGGAACTGCTTTCTTCACGACTGTTTTCGTTGTTCTTAGAAGGGTAGGTGCTAAATAGTTTCTCATTAAGTAGTTAATGGCTGAACTATCTGAAATTACCCAATTAATTTATGGGTCTGATTTATGCCATTAGGTCTCCACCCCCTTCCCCACATATAAGCCCTTGACGACCCAGCTGTAGAGGGTAAGGACAGGTGAATTCAACCACATTTCCAAATCTAACTGATTTTAACTGCTATGTTTTCAGATCTCACCCACTTTCTCTCTGGACACGCCACTTCCAAAAGTCACGGCGTTATTTCCACTTAGTCCTTTGCGATGACAAATTGTGTGGCCAAGAGTGGCCTGGTGCGTACGCATTACTTCATTTGCATCACTGTATCTCTGTAATACATTCTTAGAAGTGGGATCTCTGGGTCAAAGGGTCACTGCAGATGTAGATTAAGTCGCTGTTGCCCAATCCCTGTCTACAGGGTTCAGACCATTTTGGATTTCCACCAGCGTTATGGGAGAAGCCACAGCCTCGCCGGCCAACTGAGTGCCCCTAAACTTTGGGGGGCGGTTGCCAACCGGAGAAGTGAGAAACCGCTGCTGCGAAGCGCGCCCTTCCCCGCCCCGGCTCCAGCGGAGACCGCCTAACCCAGGTCCCGCGCCTCCCCTGCGGCCAGGCGGGCGGGGACCGCTCCTCTCCGGCTCCCGCGTGCGCTGCGGGCGGGCTGCGCGCCGCCGGGAAGCCGGGCCTTGCACAACTGGCCCGAAAGAGGAAGCCCAGAAAGGGCTGAAGTCAACACTTCGGAAGACCGTTGCAAAAGAAATCGGCTTCCCGGGCTTTTGTGGAACCGCCATCCGGCCCCCAATCCCTTAGCCACTGATATATCGAGGCGACAACCAAGGGGGTCGCTCCCGAGAGAGGAGGGCCCGCGGCGCAGGTAGGGGAGGGCTGAGAGGAAGGCGCAACTTTCCCCAGAATTAAAACCAAGTTGTTTTTTTCGTGGGGGGGGGGGGGCGGGGGGAGGAGTAAGACGAAAGGAGGCACAAACCCGTAGAGTCGAAAGAAGCAGCCGCCGAGCTTTAGGCGTCTTTATCCACATCCGTGGGTGTGTCTCCAGCCAGGAGCCCTCCTCGCACCTCGATGCGGAGCCGCGCGCCGAGCGCTTCACGTCTGCGCGCTGCGTGGGAAGGGCCGGGCTGACACCACTTCCTCCCGAGGCTGCCGACCTGAACCGGAGCGCAGACCAGTGCGCCGCGTCGCCCTCCCGGTCCAGCCCCGCGCGCGCGAGGCCCCGCGCAGCCGTCGAGGTAAGCGGCGCCGCCGGTCCGCCCAGGGGCCCTGGGGGCTGCACCGGGACCCGCCGGGCGGTCACCCGACCAGGAGTCTGGCCTGTCGGGTCCGAGGCCCGACCCTGCTCGCAGCGCCGGCCGGGTGAACGCGCGGCCCCCGCTGGGCCCTCCAGGGCAGCGGGTCCCCGGAGTCCCCTCCGCCGACCCCTGCACTTGACCCAGCTCCGCGGGGGGTTGGGGCTGGGGCTCGTCTTCCCCGCGTTCGGATTTGTCAGATTTGACTGATTTCCTGCCCAGAAAATTGCTCCAAGGTCAGACGGGGAACCGGTACACCCTCGCCTGTCCAGCGGGTCCGGGAGCCCCAGGCTGACCGACGCTGAAGGAATCCCGGGGGGTATTTCACGGGGGGCATTTCAGGGGGTATTTCAGGGCGCTGTGCATTGAGTGCAAGTCGCATGAGAATTTGAGTGACGATCGCAGTCTGACGCGTCTTAGAGTGTTTCCTCTTTGAAAACTTTCAGACGGCTGTTTCTTCTGTTTAAAAATAACTTTTCCTCCGAATTATTGTCCTTTTCGTTTTAAAATAAGGTAGAGGAAAGATGTGGACACCAGGCACAAGTTTTGTAATTTGGCTTGGAATGAGTATCCAGAGCATCCTTTTAGAGCACGAAGCAAACTAACCAGGAGATCATTATATCCAGGAGGACCTCGGGGCAGGGGTCCCCCTGAGGACCTTGCCCAGTGCACCTCTTATTTTCCTTCTTGGAAGGTATTTCTTATCGTTCAGACCATTGTGGAACGCTAAACGTGTTTTTTCCTAGTGCCACTCTTGGCAAAGCGGTTCAAAAGTAACTTTTAATGTGATCATTATAGAAAGAAATGGAGTATCGGAGGAAGTAACATAAAGAAAAAACTCATGAGTTTATTACTCCTCAGGTATAATGTGATTTAAATAAAGGCCAGGGTACTAGCTACTACTAATTTTAAAGTCTAGGGCCTCTGAATGGATGTTTGGGAGCCTTTGTCCCTTTGAATAAACCTCCAGTGGCAATTTTCCCTCTGGCCTCACTGAAATACTGGGACGGCACATGCGCAGTCTTACAGTAACGCTGGCTAGCAAAATTAACAGAGGATCTACTACGAAACTTCTGTAATGTCTTCCGGGTGGTATTTCCTGCCTGCTCAATGTGTTGTGAAAGGTCTAAGAAATTTAATATCATCTTCAGACTATTAGTACTTAGTAATTTTCACATTATTACTAATATCTGTGTCTTTTCTGGGTATTTGGAAGACTTGGGTTCTGTTCCATATCTGCCTTTAACTAGAAAAGAGTGATGTTGATTAAGTTGCTTTGATCTCTCTGGACCTCAGGTAACTTATCTGTAAAGATTATTGGCCTACCAAATGTCTGTCATTAAAATAGCAATTGAGGAATTGCCATAATTCTTTGAATTTGTCCTATCTGGAATGCTGACAAAGTTAGAATTGATGATCACTAACAAGAAAGAATGGAGAAAATAATGATAACAGATGTTGTTAGATTCTGAAATATTTCGAGACCTTTGTTTTTTAGAAGTTCCTCTAAAAACAGTCAATTTTTGGCCTATATGTAAGACGGCAAATTTCCATTCTTTTGAAAAACTTCAGTAGGGAGTTGATATGCCCAAGCTTGGGCAGGTCCATATTAGATTTCAAAATTCTTCACGTGTTACTTCTCAAGAAATATAACTTTGTAATATGGATTACTTTATGACTTAGTTACTTTAAATCTTAAATGCAATACTTACTGGGTTATATAGTGTCCATTAAATCTTTTGTATTTTCATGTCCTGAGAATGTATACCAATCACCCACTAAATTTTGCCTTTTTTCAATAACAAATTAAAAGTTCTAGATATTTTCATATTACTGTTAGAGTGAACTACCTATAGAATGCATTACCATAAGTGTCTGCATTTGATATGCCACTTTGAATTTCTTCAAACCATCCCACTTCCAAAAATCATGACTATTTTCACTTACTTTGAATCCTCTTCAATTTTATTTTAGTTATTTTTATACCCAATACCTTTTCGTGAGTGCAGAATCTTCTAATAAATTAAGTTTGTGTTTCATAGTCTATCACACCAAGATATTTACAATTGCACCGCATCGCCATCACCTAGCCAAATTCCTGGCACCATAGTTGGGACTCAAATAACATTTACTAACGTGCAGATATATGAGTTCCACTTCTGGGCTGTACCATCAGTATGTCATAAGGCCCTGAGACCCAGCTGGCCCAACCCTTAGGCCATGGGCCACACCCTTAGGCTACCAACCCTTAGGCTCAAGCAGGCAGAGATGTAGCACCACTCCAAGGTACCACGCCTTCTCAGCACATACTCTAGAGCCTGAATTCATGACTCCATTTCCAGACATTTCCTGAACATCATCTATACACTTGAATCACTAAGGATCATATTATAAGAGCTATTGTCTTTCTTCTCTGTCAATTCAGTTTCCTCTTTATCACCAAATGGTAATAGTAAATAATAATTATATTTATTCAGCTTATATTTTGTACCAGACCCTGTGTAACTAATTTAGACGTGTTGTCTCATTAAGCCTCACATCCTGGGCTTATACTATTATTACCAGCTTTTATGGTTGAGGAAATGATAGCACAGAGAGGTTAAGAAGCTTACCTAGGGAGTGAGAAGCAGAACTGACCTTTGAACTGAGCCAGTATGACACCAGCACTTGAAGTGCTGTACCAAGGACAAGGGCTTAAACGGTGAAAAAACAATGAGGCCGGGCTTCCCTGGTGGCGCGGTGGTTGAGAATCTGCTTGCCAATGCAGGGGACATGGGTTCGAGCCCTGGTCTGGGAGGATCCCACATGCCGCGGAGCAACTGGGCCCGTGAGCCACAACTGCTGAGCCTGCGTGTCTGGAGCCTGTGCTCCGCAACAGGAGAGGCCGCGATAGTGAGAGGCCCGCGCACCGTGATGAAGAGTGGCCCCTGCTTGCCACAACTAGAGAAAGCCCTCGCACAGAAATGAAGACCCAACACAGCCATAAATAAATACATAAATAAATAAAATATTAAAAAAAAAAAACCAATGAGGCCTTTTCTCAGTGAAGTTCTGGTTTAATAGGGGAGATATAAATGGGCAGTTACAGTTCCACACGTGACCAAGATCATGTGCTGTGGGAGCACCCATCAGATTCCTACACCACTCTGGGGTCAGGGAAGATGAAATGAAGGTAGGCAAGCAAAGAACGTGCCTTGTTAATAGTGGGAGGACAAGCTATAATCACTTGTGAAGTTATTATCTTTATATATGTCTTTTGAAAAAATAATCTGCTTTAGCAGCAATCATGTGATTTCATTTTTATCTTTATTATATTCCAGTCCCTCTTGATAGCTGGCTATGTTGATTAAATCAATGAAGTAGTGAGTAGCTTTTTTTCTATTTCTGCTGGGGATCCTTCTGATTTGATCTCATACCACAGACTCATCAGTGAGATGACTGTGGGCTGGGAGAGGGGGTAAATGCTAAATCACACAGCAGTTGTGATTTATGTCACAAACTGGCTGGAAGATTTACGACCATAGATATCTATCATATCAAACTGGAGGGAAAATAAAGAGCGGTAGTAGAACAAGCAAATACTAGATCTATTTTTTTCCTTCCTTTTTCACTATGAATCATTTCATACATACAAGAGAAGGTGTAAGATATATATGTAAATTACAGCAAATAATAATAAAGCCAACATCTGGATACCTATCACCCAGCTTAAGAAGTAAGATATTATCAATACGTCTTCTGACTTCCTCCCAATAGAATTACCCTTTTTTCTTGATAGAGGTAATCATTATTCTGAATGTGCTGATTTTTAAAACATTTAGAAAGCACGTACATGCATTTGCAGAAATGTCAAACTGGGAATTAGAGTATATTGGCACTTGGGAAACAAATTAGAATCTCCA
The DNA here is from genome assembly GCF_965194805.1 of Balaenoptera borealis. Lineage (NCBI taxonomy): Eukaryota > Metazoa > Chordata > Mammalia > Artiodactyla > Balaenopteridae > Balaenoptera > Balaenoptera borealis. The sequence continues at coordinate 166,284,454 of NC_138866.1, read as the reverse complement.
CTGACTTGAAGCATGGTCATAAATAGAGTGTCCTATTAAGTAAAGACAACTTAATTTAAATAGCATTAAAACATAGTGGATTACAAATGGTTTAGAGTAAGTACCATGGAAGTAGTGGTATCTTAGTCATTAATGAAGTGACCAAGATTCATCAGGGGATAACTATAACTTTTTAAAAAATATATACATATATATATGTATTTTTAAATGTTTATTTATTTATTTATTTATTTATTTATGGCTGTGTTGGGTCTTTGTTTCTGTGCGAGGGCTTTCTCTAGTTGCGGCAAGTGGGGGCCACTCTTCATCGCGGTGCACGGGCCTCTCACCGTCATGGCCTCTCTTGTTGAGGAGCACAGGCTCCAGACGCGCAGGCTCAGCAGTTGTGGCTCACGGGCCTAGTCGCTCTGCGACATGTGGGATCCTCCCAGACCAGGGCTCGAACCCGTGTCCCCTGCATTGGCAGGCAGATTCTCAACCACTGCGCCACCAGGGAAGCCCAATAACTATAACTTTTAAGTGTAATAAAACATATGTAACTTAGGAACTGCTAATTTCCATATTACTTAGATTTCTGCTTTAAATACAATTCAGTCATTCAAAAAAAATATTTACCAAGCACTATTCTAGGTGAACAGAAGAGGCAAAGGTCTCTGCATTTGTGGAGTTTATATTCCAATGGGGAGATATAGACAATCATCAGTAAGCATAGTAAATAAGTAAATAATATAGGTATTAGTGAGTGAAAAGTCCTATTAAAAAGGGCAAAGTTGAACGAAGTAAAATTGCAGTATTAAATAAGGTGGTCAGGCTTGGCCTCATTGAGAAGGTGAGATCTGAGCAAAGGTTTGAAAGAGTTAACTATCTGAGGGAACAGTGTTCCGGGCAGAGGGAACGGCCAGTGCCAAGGCTGTAAGACAGGGGTAAGCCTGGTGTGTTTGAGGAACAAGACGCCCATGTGGCCTAGAGGTAAGTGAGCAGGGAGAGAGTAATAGGAGATGTAGTTGGAGAGGTAAGAGGGGGGTGAAGTGGTGGTAGATCATGTAGGGTCTTGTAAGCCATTGTGAAAACGTTGGCTTTTACACTGAGTTAAATTGAGGGGCCGTTACAGGATTCTGAGAAGAGGAGTAATGTGATCTGACTTACATGTGAAAGGCTCACTCTGATTGCTTGAGAAAAAGCTGGACAGAGTAAGGAGCCTATTAGGAAGCTTTGGGAATCGGCATATATTTTAAAGGTAGAGCCAATAGGGTTTCCTGGCAAAGTGGATATGGGGTGTGAGAGAAGGAGGAGCCACAGATGACCCCAACGTTTTGGACCCAAACAATAGGAAGGATGGAATTATCATCAACCAACATGGAGAGGTTAGAGGGGAGACCATCAGAAGTTGAGTTTTGGATGTGGATATGAAGTGTCAACTGGTAATAACTATGTGCTTATTATATAAAAGACTATAGTCATTCAGCCTAAGTAACTACTTGGGAAGATACAGTTATTAATTCTCATTGTACAAATTAGAAATGACAATTTAGAGAGTTTTAAGAATTCTACGTGAGATTACAGTTTAAGAAATGGGACATAAAACCAGATCTTCGGGATCCCAATGCTTTAACTCTTCTTTTCGAAGCTTGCTGAATGTGGGACTTCCCCGGCAGTCCAGTGGTTAAGACTCTGCCTTCCAATGCAGGGGGTGCGGGTTTGATCCCTGGTCGGGGGGATCTCTGGTCGGGAACTAAGATCCCACATGCCTTGGAGTGTGGCCAAAAGCTAAAACAAACAAACAAAAAAACTTGCTGAAAGGATTGACCAGCAATCTTTTTTTTTTTAAATTAATTTATTTATTTTATTCTTGGCCGCATTGGGTCTTCGTTGCTGCGCACGGGCTTTCTCTAGTTGTGGTGAGCAGGGGCTAGTCTTCATTGCAGTGCGCGGGCTTCTCATTGCAGTGGCTTCTCTTGTTCCGGAGCACGGGCTCTAGGCGCGTGAGCTTTAGTAGTTGTGGCACACGGGCTCAGTAATTGTGGCGCATGGGCTTAGTTGCTCCACAGCATGTGGGATCTTCCTGGACCAGGACTTGAACCCGTGTCCCCTGCATTGGCAGGCGGATTCTTAACCATTCTGCTACCAGGGAAGCCCTGAGCAGCAATCTTTATCAAATAGATAAAATAAGAGTATAGTCAGCTAATCAGTAATATTTCATGCCCATGAGACTCAAGACAGTGAAAATTCTTTCTAATAAATGGGAGAGGGAGAAATGAATACTAAAAAGCCCCATATTTATACATAAATTCATAACCAGTGACATGGGCCTTATGCAATACAAGGTTTCTATGATTGTGAGTTTAACAGCAGGATTCTGAGGGAGGGAAGACAATGGCCTTTTCCACAAAGGAGCTTTTCGTGCCCTGAGGCTAAGATATTTATATTTTCAAAATCTAAGACCAGATTCGTAAGAGAAGGAAGCTTCCTCGTTGCACAGCTGGATTCAAATGGATGCGAGCATTAGAGCAGGTCTAAAGGTTCACTGGTAGCTCTTGAAGAATGGTAGGTGATGCTGTTTTGACATTCGGAAAGCTGAAAGTGAATTTTAGGAAGTAGCTACTGAGATGGAGGTAACTGACATTTTGTTTGTTTTGGTTATAATGGGTGTCAGGGCAGTGTCATTATGAAATAGCAGCACTTAGTAGAACGCTACTTATATCATTGTCTATATCATAGTCCATGAAATAGACTATTTTTTTCCCCACAGGCAAAAGTCCAGTTTTCAATTAAGTGCATTATTAGGATTTCATCTCAAAAAGAGAAGAACGAACAATTAGTTATGTGGCAGAAAAAATACCACAAAATCTTTTTCAGGTGATTTACAGAATGATCTCAATTCAGTGGCTGATTAAATGAATTTGTCTAAGGCTGCTGTATTTATAGTATTAATGAACTTTTTCATCTCTGCTGCTAACATAAAACTCACAGCTGTGTCAATGAACTGATGAGGTTTGGGATGTAGCATTTGTTTATTTGTTTTGTTGTTTTTAGGGGAATGACTTCCTTCTAGTTAAATTCCGTAAGTGATATAACTTAGCAAATCAAGACTATTTCTTAGCAACTCAAGACTGTTTGTTGACTAACGTGGTGCATTAAATTTCCCCCATTGTACGCAGCAAACAGAGATGAAGTGGCTTGGGCCAGGAACGTGGGTAAATGCAGCGTGATGCTGTGAGCAGATCTCTTAAGACCGCTGTAACGCCCAGGGAGCTCACTGCACTGACCCTCAGAGCAGAGGCGCATCCTCGAGACTCACAGAGGGGGCTTCTGTGTTTACACAAACACTCGAGTTGAATGAAACTCTGCTCAGCGTGTTGTCATGGGAACTTTTTTCAGTTTCATCACATACCTGTTGAGGGCCAACCATGTGCCAGAGTAGGAGGTGTAAAACAGAATAAGATATGGTGCTGAACCTCAAGAAGCTTCTGGTCCAGTGGGAGACACAGGGCTGCAAATAAACACATTCCAGGGTGTGATGTGCATAAGATGGTGATGGGAGTGATTCTAGAGAAGACATTGTACGGGGGTGACCAAGAGGCACTTTGAAGGCTAAAGTTATTTCCAGGGGGCCCAGTGGAGTTTCCTCCAGGCACCGCATGTATGAAATTGTTCAACAGGGCTGGAGCATACAGTGCAGTGGGAAAGGAAATGGGGAGATTCTGATTTAACCCTTAGTGAGTAATATTCAGATTACATTCATATGGTACAGTCACCACAACCTACCATCTTTGAGTCATACGTTTAGGCACTTGTAATAACTGAACTGTTCTACTCTAGACCTACCCTGTCCAGTACAAACATAATGCAAGCCACGTTGATAACTTTATTTTTATTTTATTTTCTTTATTTTTTCGCCATGCTGCACGGCATGCAGAACCTTAGTGCCCCAACCAGGGATCAAATCCATGCCCCCTGCAGTGGAAGCGTGGAGTCTTAACCATTGGACCGCCGGGGAAGTCCCCACATAGATAACTTTACATTTTCAAGAAACCACACTAGAAACAGTAAAAGAGAAACAAGGGATGTTAATTTTAGTAATCTATTTTATTTAATATATTTATCCAAAATGACTATTTAATGAATTAATATTAATTATACTAAATTGCATTAAAGTCATATTAAAATGGTGGATGAACTCTTTTACTCTTTCTTTTTTCATACTAAGTTTTCCAAATCCAGCATATTTTACACTTACAGTACATCTCATTTCGGACTAGCCACAATTCGAGGGCTCAATGGCCACCTGGGGCTAGTGGCTACTGAATTGGACAGTGCAGCTGTCCAATAGGTAATTGCATAAACACTGTATCCTAACTCCGTGTTAACCCTTCAGCTGCATAGAGGATATTAGATGCATCATGAAGTAAGCTAAAGGAAAAAAGACAGGAAAAGCATTTTCTGTTACTGTGGGGTCTGTCCCTGGAACCAGATTCTAATGCATAATTAAATGTACACCCAGAATGCTTTATGAGCCCTCTAGCAACAAAAACAAACAGCATCAAATTGCCATTGCTTACTTTTCTTTTTTTTCTTTCTCTTCCCCTCTGCCGCCTCCCCCCACACCGCCCTTATTTTTTGGATTCTTCCTAAAAGTAACAGGGGCTGAAAAAGAGTGGAAGTAAAAGGTAGAGCAGGGTGCCCTAAACCCACATCCGGCAAAATATGATGGGTTGCCCTAGGCAACGGTGGTTGTCAACTCTTTTTTTTTTTCTCTTTAGCTTCCACCTGCTAGCTCACGTGCGTAACATACCCTCATCAACAGCAGCTCTCTTTGTGGTGGTCCTCAACTCCAGAAGTACACCTCCCTTTCAGGGCAGGAGGTAATGATAAGATTTGGATTGTGGAGTTGGAGGTCTCATGGGTACAGTTTGAAAAAGTCTCAGGGAGATTCTGATACAGTTCCTGTCTTGTTCAGAATGGTTAAGAAGCTCTGTCCTAGGGACTTCCCTGGCTGTCCAGTGGTTAAGACTCTGTGCTTCCACTGCAGGGGGCACGGGTTCGATCCCTGCTTGGGGAACTAAGATCCCAAATGTCACATGGCACGGCCAAAAGAAAAAAACCTCTGTCCTAGAAACACTACTTACAGATGTCCTTCCCAATAGCTTAGTCTTTTAAAAATGTCCCTGGCCTATGGAAAAATGGCAGTCCAGGTACACAGAAATGCAACAGGCAGAACTAACTATCAGTTAGTACTTGGGACTTGGGAACATGTATGTGGTGTGTGATTAAATGACTGACATTTATTTCCACTGGTGGTTTTAGAGGGAGATATAGTAACAAAAATGATATGATAATGGTGATAATAATAATAGCTATATTAGTATCACTAATATCACTCTATATGCATCAGATACTATGCTGTGCACTTTATAGGCGTCATCTCATCCCTATGACGTAGGGACTGTTTTCATTGCTGTTTTCCACATGAGGAAACTAAACCAACAGAGAGGTTAAATCGCTTGCTCAAGATCACCCAGCAGCTGAGTGTATTTAGTGAGTGGTGTGTGTCACATGCTTGGATGAAAATACAAGATTCCCTGCCTAACCTCAGTGTGGTGTGAAAGACAGACACGAAATCGGTTGTATTTGAACTGGACATACAGATATTATAACAGCAGCATTAGCAGAGCAGCTGCCAAATTCTACCTCCTAATCAGCCTGTGTCTTCAGAAGGCCACGTGGCTTGACTGTGAACATGAGCTTTTGAGTTAGACCTAGGCACGGTCCAGTCCTCCACTCACATGAGCTTGCACAAATTATTATTTCTCCAGACAGGAAATTATTATTTCTCTGAGTTTTATAATCTATAAAATTAGAATAACGTCACTACCTCATAAGATTGCTTTGAGAATTAAATCAGGCACTATAGGTGCCTGATCTGTAGTAATTTTTCCATATTTATAATTCCTACTATTCTTATTTTAAAGTAGGTGCTAATACATAGTAATATGAGCTTACATTGAGTTCTGAGTATTGGGTTGGCCAAAAAGTTCGTTTGGGTTTTTCCGTAAGATGTTTTTGGCCAACCCAATGCCAACCGTGGCGCTGTGCCGGCTACTAGGAGAGTTGAGGTATAAATTCTGCCCCTTCAGCATAGTTGAGAAGATTTTAAAAATGCACATAAAGAGACAGATAAGCCATAAGGCACCTTGTGAACTGTCAAATTAGTGATCCTAACTCTGCTGCCGCAGGATTTAGAGGAGGGTAGATCGCCAGGATGCAGGAGGGAGCCTGAGCTGGCCTTGGGTGGTGGGTAGGACTAATGTGAGTGGGGAAAATGGGGTGCAGAGGTATTACAGACAGTGTGCACAGGGGAAGAGAAGTCACCTACTTTCACTGTAAGCAAAGGTTTAGTAAGAGAAAGATGCTGATGGATTTGGAGAAGTATGTGGCGTGGATCATGGATAGACTCATCCCAGAAGATGTTTGCCCTGAAAAACTCTTCTAGCAAGCTGGGGAGATGCCAGGACGGCCTGTGCCCACCGGGACAGTGAGGGCCCTGGTTTGGTCATCAAGCCTCTGCTCCTTGGCTAGAAGCACTGGCCTCCCTGCCACCCACTCCTTCACCTTCTGCCTGCCTTTGATTGACATGGACTTTCCACATTTGGTGTGTGTACCCTTTGGAAAACCTGCTGACCTGGCCCTGGAGACTGCTAACCTTCCTCTGGGCTGCAGGACAGACCCTGATCACTCCTGAAAAAGGCCTCGGGGGGCCGTTGCCCCTGGTGAATATTGACAGAGAGGGAACTTGAATGACCCCCCCTACAATTTGACACTACATTATGAAGCAATGAGAGAATAACTGCATTTTTTTAAAAATTTTATTTATTTATTTTTGGCTGCGTTGGGTCTTCGTTGCTGCGCACGGGCTTTCTCTAGTTGCGGTGAGCGGGGGCTACTCTTCGTTGTGGTGCACGGGCTTCTCATTGCGGTGGCTTCTCTTGTTGCAGAGCACAGGCTCTAAGTGTGCAGGCTCAGTAGTTGTGGCTCACAGGCTCAGTAGTTGTGGTTCGCGGGCTCTAGAGCGCAGGCTCAGTAGTTGTGGCGCACGGGCTTAGTTGCTCTGCGGCATGTGGGACCTTCCCGGACCAGGGCTGGAACTAGTGTCCCCTGCATTGGCAGGCAGATTCTAAACCACTGTGCCACCAGGGAAGCCCAATAATTGCATTTTTGACTGGTTGTCTCTGCTGCAGAACTGCTGGGAGGATAAGGCAAATGGTGGAGGGGTTCAGATTCTTCACCAAGAGGCAAATAAATGAAAGATGCTGAGAAAAACAATATATTGCTTAGCTGATTGAAATATAAATGCAAGCCATGAATTAAGTACTGTGAATATGTCATCATTTTTAAAAAGTGTTTGGGGATTTTCAGCTTAACTTTGTCAAGTTACATGGAAACTGTTATGTGAAATACATATAAAATACGTGCAGTTCTAGAAGTTGAATTCCCTCTATGTCTGCCAATTCAGCTGTTTGGGGTTCTTGAGATTGGGGGGGGGGTTGTTTGTTTTGTTGTTGTCTGTGTGTTTTAAGTCAATAATTAATTTTCATGCCTGGTTAGTCAATGATCTTTCTATGGATGGACTTGATTTAAACTAGTTTTGCTGGAATCCAGTTCTTTGCAGGAGCAATCATAAATTTACCCTAAATCCATTTGGATTCGTCCTGGATTATAGTAGTATAGTACTTACTGCTGCTGTTTTTTTCTTCTTATTGTTTTAGCATATAGTGTTTGGTTCATTACTACATACATTTGCACAAATGACTCCATGAGTATGTTTTGATTGAATGTGCAGAGAATTGTAAGTTATCACATCACAGAAAGAGAAAGAGCTTTTTTGTTTGTTTGTTTGTTTGGTCCTTTAGGTATAAAAAAAACCCTCTGCTCTCAATAACATCTATTAAAAAATAAAGACTCACACGCTATACACCAAAACTAACTCAAAATGGATCACAAAGCTAAATGTTAGAGCTAAAATTATAAAATTCCATATAAGAAAATATAAGGGCAAATTTGTTGCCACCTTTGCTTCAGAAAGTAAAGATGCATCTTTATTCATATTTATGAAATCTGGATATTTTGACTGTCTGACTAATACCTTTGTCAAGATAGCCCCCTTGGACAACAGGAAAGTGAATGGGGTGGAAGGTGCAGGAACCTAACGGATGGATTCTTGGAAGTTTTACTGAGACCTTGTCTGGAAAGGTCCACAAACACCTACCAAAGAAGTTAACCAAGCACGGTATCCCATTTTCTCTCAGAGTCCATATCAAAACGAACCTAAGTTGTATCTTAATTTATCATCTGTCTTTTATACCAGGGCATCATCAGGCAGTTGCACTGATTTGAAATAAGTTATTAGGGGTAAAGTAGGTACAAAACAAAGACTCTATAATATGCCCGCCAAAAATTTATTCATATATATTTCATTTTATAGTTTAGATTCTGGTAAGATTATGAAGTGCTAAATTCTCTGATGTTCTTAAATATATTTCTGTGTTGTTATATGACAGTATTATCTATTTTATTCCTACACCATTACTGTTCTGCTTTACTTATTGTCATTGTGGAAGTCTTTCATTATTTTTTTTCTCCAAAATTTCCTTTGAATTTGACTCTGGTTAAATTGTGTATGTGTGTGTAGATTTTACTATGGTTGTTTTCTAGATAGTTTGAGATTGTCCTTTTCAGATTTTCTTCTCTGATCCCTAAGTTGTTAGGAAAATACTTTTTTCTTCAGGGTTTTTAAGTGTATTTAAATCTCGTGTTATTAACTTCTATTTTTATTACATTTTGGTCAGAAAATATAGCCCGTACAATTTCTCCTTTGGGGAATTTAGATTTTCTGGCATATGACTAGTTTTCAGTAAATGTCTTATAAGCTAACCCTACTTTTTACTCAAAGCCTCTGCATCTTTTTTTCCCATTAATCAATCAAATATAGAGAAGAAATTTGTTACAATTTCTAAGGTCATAATTTTGTAAGTCAACTCTTGAGTATTATTTTCTGTGAGACGTTGATTTAGTCCTTGAAATAATTTGTATAAATAAAAGAATATATTCTTGGCTGGAAAGTTTAATGATGACTCAGTTCTGAATCAAGAAAAATAATGCTAAATTCTTTTTTTTTTTTTTTTTTTTGCTAAATTCTTAATTCTAGTTGTTGCCTTCAGAGAAATAAAGAAAATAATTAACTAATGACAAGAAAAACACTCCCTGGAAAGTTACTAAGCTTAGTTACAAAAAATAAACAAATAAAACACCCTTTAAAAAAAAAACAGTCATCATAAAATTTGTCTATCAGAAACAACACATGAAAGATACATTTTAGTTTTAATTTAAGCTAAATTAAAGAATTTAAACTAAATTCTTTTCACTCAGTTTAAATTCTTTTCACTAAGAATTTTTAGAATCTAGGCAAGAAAGACAAGGAACTGTTGCAGTGCACTTTCCACCTGAAATCATCCTCCTTGAATTGATCCCAGCAATGTTTAGGGGAAAAAAGTCACAGTTGGGTGGGGTGGAGAAGAGTCCCTTTTCTCCTTTTTGTGAGCTACCTTCAAAATGGAATTTAATAAAAAGGCAACCTATGGAATGGGAGAAAATATTTGCAAACCATATATTGGATAAGGGGTTAATATCCAAAATATATGAAGAACCCATGCAACTCAATAACAAAACACCAGCAATCCTGTTAAAAAATGGGCAGAGGATCTGAATAGGCATTTTTCCAAAGAAGACATACTGAAGGCTATCTGATACATGAAAAGATGCTCAGCATCACTAATCATCAGGAAAATACAAATCAAAACCACAGTTAGATATCACCTCACACCTATTAGAACAGCTATCAAGAAGACAAGAGATAAAAAAATCTTGGCAAAGATGTGGAGAAAAGGGAACCCTAGTTCACTGTTGGTGGGAATGTAAATTGATGCAGCCACTGTGGAAAACGGTTTGGAAGTTCCTCAAAAAATTAAAGGTAGAACTACCATATAACCCAGCAATTCTACTTCTGGGTATATATCCAAAGGAAATGGAAATAGGATATCAAAGAGTTATCTGCACTCCCATGTTCATTGCAGCAGTATTAACTGAAGTCAAGATATGGAAACAACCTAAGTGCCCATCAATGGATGAATGGATAAATATGATGGATATATATATATATAATTATATACATAATTAATATAATATATATTATTAACTTATATATAATATATATATAATATATATAATTATATATAGAGAGAGAGAGAGGGAAAGAGAGAGAGAGAAAGAGAGAGGGGAGAGAGAGAATGGAATATTATTCAGCCATGAGAAAGAAGGAAATTCTGCCATTTGTGACAACATGGATAAACTTTAAGAGCATTATGCTAAGTGAGATAAGTCAGACAGCTAAAGACAAATACTGTATGGTCTCACTCATATGTGGAATCTAAAAAAGCCAAACTCATAAAAAACAGTGTAGAATGGTGGTTACCTGGGGGTGGGGGAAGTGGGGAGATGTTGTTTAAGGGTACAAACTGCAACTCCTATAGATAAGTCCTTCAGATCTAATTATAGCATAGAGATATAGTCAACAATACTGCATTATAAACTTCAAAGTTGCTAACAGACTAGATCTTATTTGTTCTCACTACAAAAAGGAAATGATGATTACATGACATGATAGAAGTATTATCTAATATGATTATAGTGGAACTCATTTGCAATATATAAGTGTATCAAACCAACACATTGTACACCTTAAACTCACACAATGTTATATGCCAATTATATATCAATTAAAAAATTACATATTAACCTCTGGTTTTGCTAATATGCCCTTTAAGTCCACGTCTATGGACTTAAAACCAATTGTGATTCTTAACTCTATTTTAAGTTATAAAATTAATACAACATTATAGAAAATGTGCAAAATAGAGAAAAATAGACCAGCATCCTGATACAAGTGCTTTTTCACATGTTGATTTATTATCTTGTAGTATTTTTTTCCCTGTGTTCTTGGTTTTCTTACATTATTGTAATTTTAGAATATAAATTATTTTGTATCCTATTTATTTTACTTAAATATGTTGTTATAGTCTTCATAGCCGTTTTTCATGGTAACAACAACAAAAACCCACTGAGTGCATTACAGTAATTAACTCTTCTCGTATTTGTCGGATATTTGTTTTTAATTTCCAATAATGCTGCCATTTCATCTCCAGGCATATAGAGTTCTTTCAAAGTTTATAAGATTTCCTTGAATTAAATTCCCAGAGGTTGAATGAACAAACCAAAGACAACGAACATTTCCATGATATCTAGATATTTAATAGACATCTGTTGATGAATGAATGAATATAAAGAAAGAGCTTCTTTAAAGCTCCTGGACTTTAGGTCATGCTTGGAAAATACCTGACTACTTGTAATGGTCAGGAAATAGAATTCATTCTAGATTAGACAGAAAAGAGTTTATTACAAGGTATACGGCTGCGTACAAAACTGGGAGGGTCAGGAAGGTAGTTTGATGTTAACAGTCAAGAATAACACAGCCAGGAGAAATGCCCAACTCTACCTCAGGACTGTTCTGGCAAAACCTCACTGCAGCCAAGGCCCACTGCTCCATCTAAGGTGATAGGGACAGAACAACTACCCCCAGAAGATTCTGTTTCACCATCTGTCGCTTTCACTTCACGTTGCTCAGTGCCATCTAGCAGGCCTCCCATCACTGTGTCTGCTTGACTGGGTTATAGGTAGAACCCTAGCTGCAAGGGAGCGTGGAAATGTTATTTTCAGATTTCCAGCTTCAGTACATTGGAAACACATGCTGCCAGGCACCTGGAGAGGATGTTTAAAGGGCCAGTCAGTAGTATCTGCCACAAAATTATAAGGAAGGGAGGAAAGGAGGAAAGAAGGAAAGAAAAAAAACTTTTTTCTTCTATGACTCATAGTTTTACCATTACACTTAGATTCTTAATCCAACTTGAATTTATTTTGTTTATGGTGATGGGTAGGGATCTGACTTTATTTCTTGCAAATGGGTAGCCAATTGTTTCTATACCATTTATTAAATATATTATTTTCTACTGATTATTAACTGCCAACTTTTTCATATATTAAATTTGAATTCTGCAATCTTTGTTCTTTTACACTGGTTTATTTGTATAAATCCTGAAGTACCAAGAATTTTTTTCTTTAAAATACATCTTTTGTTACAATTTAAGAATAACCTTTTTTCTCAGATGAAGTTTAGAATCAGCTTGTCAGCTTTTATTTTGTTTTGATTTTAAATCCATTTGGAGGTTTAATTGGAATTCCAAAAATTTTGTATTCTTTAGGAAGAAATGACATCTTTACCATATTGAACGTTCCCTTCTGGTAACCTGGTATTTCTCTCCATTTGTTCGTCTTCTTTTATGCTGTATGGTTTTCTCTATATAGGATTGACAAATTCCTTTTATTTATTTCTATATTTTTCATAACTTTTGTTGCTATTGTAAATTTGATCCTTTTGCCACATCACTTTCTAATATTTATTGCTGGATATGTAAAAATCTTATTGTTTTGTATATATTTACCTCGCATCAGCCATCTTATTAAGGCTGCTTGCACCTAATTCTCTTGAATTTTCTACGTAAGCAATCATATACCTACTTATGCTAATGTTGCCTTTTCCCTATTGCCTGTGTCCTATATCCACTGCAGTGCTTTTGTAAATAAAGTTTTATTGATACTAGTCATGCTTGCTTGTTTACTGTCATCTACAACAACCTTTTCCCTACAACAGCAGACTTGAGTAGTTGTGACAGAGGCCATATGACTTGAAAAACCTAAAATATTTACTAGCTGGCTCTTTATAACAAAAGTTTGCTGAATCCTACCACAGAGTGTCTATACATTTGAGATATTTTTTCTGAACTTTTATTGTCTAAGATCACCTGAACAAACTGAAATAGTAGCAATAATGATGAGACTCTTTGACTTGTGTCTGACTTTAATAAGAAGACTTTCTGTGTTTTACCATTAGAATAATGGTTGCCATTGGTTTCTGGTAGATACCCTTTATCGAGTTAAGGAAAGCACCGACCATTTCAACCTTACTAAGAGGTTTTTATCAGGAATGGGTATTGAATTTTACCAACTGTCTTTTCACCATGCATTGAGATGATCATATGGCCTATCATTTAATACTTTAATTTAGTGAATTACTCTAATGTATTTCCTACTGTTGGGCTGTTCTTGCATTCCTGATTATTACATATTATTCTTTTAATATACTTCTGGAATCAATTTTCTAAAATTTTATTTGCAATTTTTGTTCCATATTTGTAAGTAATATTGATTTGTTGTTTTCTTATTATTTTTTAAAACAAATTTATTTATTTATTTTTGGCTGCGTTGGGTCTTCGTTGCTACACGTGGGCTTTCTCTAGTTGCGGCGAGTGGGGGCTACTCTTTGTTGTGGTGCGTGGGCTTCTCATTGCGGTGGCTTCTTCTCTTGTTGCGGTGGCTTCTCTTGTTGCAGAGCATGGGCTCTAGGTGTACGGGCTTCAGTAGTTGTGGCATGCGGGCTTCAGTAGTTGTGGCTCATGGGCTCTAGAGCTCAGGCTCAGTAGTTGTGGCGCACGGGCTTAGTTGCTCCGCGGCATGTGGGATCTTCCCGGAGCAGGGATTGAACCCATGCCACCTGCATTGGCAGGCGGATTCTTAACCACTGCACCACCAGGGAAGTCCTCTGATTGCTTTTTAAATAGCAGTTATTCTTATTGCTGTGTCATCATAAATCTCTCTGAAGACATCAATTGGAATTTTTTTTTAATCTCTCTTCTATTTCTTTCATCAACTCTTTTTCCTCAGGGGTCAGTATTTTGGTTTTTAGTCTTGATGCTCCCATGTTTGTGTTTTTCCTCAAATATTTCATGGGCCTTGGTTGTTGATTCATAATTTTAATTGAAGGGCTAGAATAACATAAGAAGGTGGTATGATTTACTTGTAGCCGAACAAGCCTCTTTCTTGACTAGGAGGCTGACTGTAGGGTTCTATAGATGGAAGTGGGGATTGACGGGCAGCTTTCCTGTTTGGTTTGTATAACGATCAGGCATATAAGTTTCAGCTATCCTTGAGTGCAGTTTGCTGAGGCTAGCAAAGCCTTGTGCTGGAGGTGGAGCTCCTAGAGAGTTCTTAGTGCCTTTCACTGAATGTGGATGTTTCTCCTCCCACCCCCTTTGGATGCATGGATGGATGGATGGATGGATGGATGGATGGATGGATGGATGGAGGAAAGGATGGAACGATGGATGGAGAGTTGGCTGATTGGACTGGGATCTGCATATCTGTTACAGGGTCCCAAACTTTCTGAGTCCCAAATTGCTCTACTTGGGTTTTTTTTGGCTCAAGTCCCACCTTAAGAACCAGTAAGACAGTTCCCCCACATTATATAAGACAAGGGTTCTTGCTGATTTTAGACCTGGCGCAATTGCGGTTTCTCATTCTTCCTTGTGACAGAGAAATCGAATGGCCCATAGCATCAGTCCTTTAAATAATTACTCCAGGTTGTCCCTGGATTTCCATCTTTGCTGACCCTGAGCATAGACATTTTCCTTGGCTCTATGTTTGACAGCCCTCCTCCAGACCCATATTGGACTGCTGTCTCCCGAGCTCTAGAGGTTCTCTGTACAATCCCTTCTCCCTAACATCTTCCAGAAATTCCTCAAAGGTTTTGGTCTAGCAATGCCATCTTTCCTTGCTTTCCAGACTGTTATGGAGTCCTTTCACTGGAATTTTACGAGAGGGTGTGTATTCACTGCCCACTTACCAGAAGTTATCAATGCATTTTTAATATTCCTACCTATATGCAAACATCACTGTGTGCCATTTACTGTGCAAGGGTCTGACTGTGTTAATTTAGTCCTCCCAACAGTTTTATGAATTATATTTCTTATCCCCGTTTTACAGATGAAAATACTGAAGCTCAGCAAGGTTAAGTAAGTTGCTCAGGGTCATGCATTTAGCATTGAACCCAGGTGTGAAGCATCCAGTTATCCCATTCACATGTAGTGATACAGCCCTGGTGATACAGCAGGGCTCCAACATGGACCATTTGAATGATGCTCAAGGGTAATTCCAAGTTCCTTATTCACTGTTTTTATTTTCTTGATACGTGAATTAAATAGAGAATTGGCTTAGTGGTCTAAATAAAACTGACAGAAAACTCTGGAGCACTCTGTTTTCAAATACATTATTTTAATACTATCCTTGTTCTTTCTCACAGCTGTAAGAGAGAAATTTAAAATGCAGTAGCTCTAGAATGGGTCTGATCCCACGTAGACTGTGTGGAGGAAAAATATAATTAAATTAAAAGGCTCTCATTTGTCACGTATAAAAATAATACCCATAGGAAATCATATGTAAATATCCTTCACAAAGAAAGTGAAGAAATTCATCAAGAGTCAGCTGTCCACTGAACCAATAGGCGCCCTTCTTTGCTTCGTTAATGTGCTCAGATCTCAACTAGTTTGCTGTTAGTGATGCTCTGTAGACACATTAATTTCTATCTAGTTGGCTTATTCAGGGACACAAATTTCTGTATTTTTCATGACAAACATCTTGTAATTGTGGCAAAATTAATTAAATCAAATGATTAATGCTGATATTATATGTTATATATTGTAATGATATAATAATTACTAATTGTAATTAATAATAATGATTTTGGATCTCCTGATGAGTAGATAAAATGCTTAAATTCTCCACAGAAAAAAACATTAACCTTTTAAAAAAAAATGTTTAAACACTGTAACTGTGTCATTACTGACTTTTACTGTTTCCCATTTTCTTTTCATAGCCACAAAGTTCATTTAGTACTTAGTGTGTGCTGGGAACTATGCTAAGTGATTTCCAATGACATTTTTCCCTTTAATCTTATGAAATACATAACATCTCTCCTATTTTGCAAATGAGGAAACTGAAGCTTGTATTTCTTTTTTAATATTTATTTATTTATTATTTATGTGTTATTTATTTATTAGTTAGTTGCGGCATGTGGACTCTTAGTTGTGGCATGCATGTGGGACCTAGTTCCCAGACCAGGGATTGAACCCCGGCCCCCTGCATTGGGAACGTGGAGTCTTACCCACTGGACCACCAGGGAAGTCCCTGTATTTCTTTTTTCCAGTTAATATGGGCCAATTTCAGGATAGCTAGTGTCATTTATCTCTTATCCTTAAAAACCCTTTTTTTCCCATTATAAACCATGAACATATAATTTGTTAATGTATTTGTTTAATTGTCCTAATTTATTAATTAATTCAACTTTTTGTTGTATTTGAAAGGTTGTTTCCTTAATCTTTATTTCTTATCTCTTTACTTTGGACCATTCTAGACTTCTATTTCATTGGTCAGTGAATCCTGGACCAGTAACATATTATTTTAATTATTGTATTTACTCCACTGGTGTTACTGTATTACTAATATATATATATGTGTGTGTGTGTATATATATATTTTTACTTTACCATTTGAAATTATATATATTTTTCTTTCAGTTTTATTGAAATATAATTGATGTACAGCACTGTATAAGTTTAAAGTGTATAACACAATCATTTGAATTACATATATCATGAAATGACCACAATAAATTTAGTGAATATCTATCATCTCATATAGACATAAAATTAAAATAATAGAAAAAACTTTTCCTTGTGATGAGAACTCGTAGGATTTACTTTCTTAACAGCTTTCATAGGTAACACACAGCAGTGTTAATTATATTCATCATGTTGTACATTACATTCCTAGTACTTATTTATCTTATAACTGGAAGTTTGTACCTTTTGATCATCTTTATCCAATCCCCACCCTACCCCATGCCACAGTAACCACAAATCTGATCTCTTTTTCTATGAGTTTCTTTGTTTGTTTTTGAAGTATAGTTGACCTACAACCACTGTGTTAGTTCCTGGCACACAACATAGTGATTGGATATTTCTGTTCTATTACGAAATGACCATCACGATGTTTGCCATTTTCTCATTATCATTTCTAGATAGCTAACGACTGACATTTTGGTATTTTTTTATGCACTGAAGTTTGACATAAATAGTCGTTTACCACATGTGCCTTTGCATGATACTTATTTTCTCAGAGCCTCCATTTCTTCACTTGCAAATGGGACTAATATATTTTGCAGAGCAGGTGCAAAGAGGAGGGGTATAGCAGAAGAGCATACTATCATGCTGGACACGTAGAAGGTACCATGGAGTGGTAGCTGCTATGATCATTTGTTCCACTCTCAACAGCTGCATAACAAGTCACCCCAAACTTAACTGCTGTCGAACAGACAATTTTATTATGGTTAAAGATTCTGTGCGTCAGGAGTTTGGACAGGCCATGGCAGGGCTAGCTGGCCTCAGCTCCATAATGTCCGTGACCTCAGCTGAGGAGACTTGAACAGCTGGGGGTGATGCAAACAGCTGGAGACTGAGCTTACCTGGAGGGTTTTTCACTCACCGGCCTGGCCCCTGGACTGGGTGGGACTGGTGACCACAGTGTCTCCTGTGGCCCCTCCGGGTGGCTTGAGCTTCTCACAGGGTGACAGCTGGACTTCTACAAGGAGTGTCTGGAGGGAGTTCTCAGAGGCCCGGGGATGGCCTGTCCTGCACACGGAGCGTCACTTCCTTAATGCTGCATCCATCATAGCAGTCACAAGCCTGCTCAGAGTCAAGGGAGGGGACAGAGACCCCACATCTTGAGGGGAGAAGCATCAAAGAATGGGAAGCCACTTTAAAACCGTCATCATCATTATACTGTGAATATGCTTCTTCCATACGAATAAGGAAAGGAAGTGCTTCCAAATTCCACAGGAATTGAGTGACTGTTTTCTTCAAGAGGTTATATGTTGCCCAAGACAGGAACATTAGTGGTACAAAATGAGCTGTATTCTCCGACACCTAAGGTTAAACACCTGGTTCTTTTTCATTCCGTACCTTTAAACAATAAATAGATGCGACAATTTCTTATGCATTTTCAACACTGAGATAATAATACAGGGCATGGGAGTGTCTTCTTTCCTTGTGTTTGACATAAAACACCAGCCGTTTTTGACTTGGCTAAAACTTTTGGTTCTCATAATCTTTGTACATCCTGTACTTGCCTGTGACTTTTTTTTTTAACTTTACCATCTATATGTAGAGCAGTGGTTCTCAAACTTTAGTGTACAATCAAATCACATGGAAATCTTGTTAAAACACAGATTATTGGGACTTCCCTGGTGGCTCAGTGGTTGAGAATCCACCTGCCAATGCAGGGGACACAGGTTCGATCCCTGGTCCGGGAGGATCCCACATGCCATGGAGTGACTAAGCCTGTGCGCTACAACTGCTGAAGCCCACAAGCCCTAGAGCCCGAGTGCCGCAACTACTGAGCTCACACACCGCAACTACTGAAGCCCAAGCACCTAGAGCCTGTGCTCTGCAACAAGAGAAGCTACTGCAATGAGAAGCCCGCACTCCTCAACGAAGAGTAGCCCCTGCTCGCCGCAACTAGAGAAAGCCCGCGCGCAGCAACGAAGGCCCAACGCAGCCAAAAAAAAAACAAAAAAACCACAGATTACTGGTCCTCACCCCAGAGTTTCTGATTCAGTAATTTTGGAGTGGGGCCGAAGAATTTGCATTCCCAAGTGTCTGGGAGATGCTGTGGGGCAGGTCTGAGGACCCACACGTTGAGAACCGCCGTTGCAGAGAAGGCGCAGAACCAAACCGGCCTCACTCGATTACTCAGCTCTGTCAACCCGCCACGTGCTTTCAGAGTCTGGCAATCTTCTCGTAGGATATACCTACTAACTAAACAAGGGCAATGGTGATAGGACCACTCTTACCAGTTTCTGAGCATCCCATGTGTATGAAACATTTGTAAACACTTTGTATACGTTATCTTATTTAATCCTTTACAAAAACCCAGTGAAATATCCCCGTTTTATAGATTGAGAAACCGACACTATTAAGGCTAAGTTTCCCAACATCACACCACAGTGAGGGCAGAGCTGAATCCAGGTCTTAACCCTCTCCCTTTTCTTTCAATTCATGACCTCCCCACCCCCACCAGTTACAACCAAGAATGCCCTTGGGGCCAGTTGGTTTCCCGGGTGCGAAAGGGATGGGCTGAGTGGGAAGATCCTGGTCAGGAGACCATTGGCTCGAACAGTGTGATGTGTGCTGGTCACCATCACCCTCCTCTCCACAACCGTGATCAGAATATCCAATCAGCCTGTATTCTTGATCACTGGAGCATCCAGTATGATGTGGTGGAGATCTTGAAGGGGCCTGCTTTTCTTTGAGAAGGTGACATTTAAGCTGAGATCTCAAGCACCATTTTTTTTTTTTAAAAACACCACCTGGGAATGAATGAATGAATGAATTTATTTATTTATTTATTTATTTATTTATTTATTTATTTATTTATTTATGGATGGCTGTGTTGGGTCTTCGTTTCTGTGCGAGGGCTTTCTCTAGTTGCGGCAAGCAGGGGCCACTCTTCATCGCGGTGCGCGGGCCTCAAGACCCTAAGGCAGTAATTCAAAGTGGCACTTATTTTAAGTAAAATAATTGGTGGTTCCATACTATTGCAACTAATTAATTTTGTGATCTAGGATAAGTTACTTAAACTTTGTAAAATAGGAAAAATAATGCTAACTTCAAAGGATTATTATGAGGATGCCATCAGCTTTCCAGGCCTTCTGGAAGCTAAAAGAAGGCTTCAGTTCCAACTGCTTAGTGGTATATTAAGGCTTACACTTACTGAGCACTTAGAGCTAAGCCTGGCCTGTTCTACGGACTTTAAATGCATTCATTTATAGGGGTCACTTTGACCCCACAAGGTAACTGATTATCACACCTTTCAAAGATGAGAAAACTAAAACCCTGAGAGGTTAAGTAACTTGCCCAAGTTTACCCAGCCAATAAGCAGCAGTACTGGCTTTTGAACCCCGGCCTCCTGGTTCTAGATTCTGTCCTTGTCCCTGGGGAGGGACTCAGTAGTCCCCCAGTCTCAGGCCTAGGTGAGCCCACATGTCACAAGGGAAATGTAAACAAAATAGAAGCCTCCCCCCAACACCGCACCCCAGCTACTTATGGAAGATTGTTTGGGAGAAAAATATTAGATGTTTTTGTTTTCTTTTAAGGGATGAATCATCTTGAATGCGGGGGAGTAAAAATTCAGTTCCTTTCTTGTTTCAAAACAGGAAAGTAGAAAGTATTGTCAGTGCATCTTTGAGGAAGAAGAGAGAAAATTTACTAAGAGACTCAGGAAAAGAATTAGAACTGGGTTGCTGCTGGAAACTCTTAAACGTACCTCAGATTTTTCGGATATAAACTTTTTCCATGGCACATATATTTTGGACACAAGCAGTCACAGAAATGACCATAAATCCTTGCAAATAGAGAGAAAGCAGGGACACCATGGGACACACACTGCTTGAGCTCATTAGTGCAGAGTTTACCACCCTTGACTGTTATTTTTACCGACAGCCCCAATCCTTTGGGGGTTTTGGAGCCAGGTGCAGAATATTGACCAAGACGAAAAAACAGAAATTTCCTCACCCCACAGAAAGGTAACAAGAATTGGTTGATATTTCCAGTTTTATCCTTAGGCCATGCTGCATATAATTTTTCAGCAAATGAAAATATCAGGCTCATAACATTATTTCTTGAAAGAAAGGCAAACAATCAGTTTCCAGCAATAGAGAACTGGTTAAATGATGGTACAGCACATCCGCATCAAAGATGCTTGGAGCCATGAAATTGGAAGAACTGGGAGTGACGGAGAGGAATGCATGTTACAATTGCTACATACCGAATGGACTCACCTTCTCAGATAAGTTGGCTGTGTCATTATCTCTCTGCCCCACTCACTTCTGAAGGGGCTCCGTTTGGTTTCCACCCTCAACACTTCTCCAGAGATAACCAGTGACTTCTCTGTGGTTAAAGCCAGAGGGCATTTTTCAGTTCTTATCTTGAGAACATTCAACATTGTTATACCATTGCATTGATCAGTTCATCACCATTTTCTTTTTGGAGGTGGGAGATGCTGGACTGAATGTTCAGGGACATTTTAGGACATAAAAGTATACAGTTGTCATAGAGTTACATATCATTTCTTCTTCGTATTACACGTATTATAACATGTGAGTCTTCACTTCTTCACATTGAGAATCTAAAGATTCTAAGACAGGCTGAGCATGCCAGGACAATTAGCCAAGTGTGCTGTTCATAACCCAAGTCTGTTCCTTTCAACCTTTAGAGTTCACAATATAATTTTTAGGCTTATCAGAGAAAGTCATGAATTTTTTTTTAATGTTTCTTGTTCGGTTAAATACAAAGATTTATTTTTCTTTATTGTCTTAAGTATTGTTGGAATTGAAACAACTTCTCTTGAATTCCAATTACAAGTGTTTGATCGGTAGGCCTTTGGTACCTAAATGATAATCCTTCATGATACATAAATCTGCCGCATCAGTCTCTTTTGAGTTTGAAAATTATAATCTGAGTGCTCAGGCAATTTCTGCTGCCATGAATTGTGTGTCCTGGTCTATGAATGTCAGTCTTCGCCAGACATTAACTTTACATTTCAGCGCTGCATCATGAAATCTTTTGAAAGCTTTTTAAATGAAGATATGGGATCCAAATTTAACAGTTGAACTGTGTGTTCTACTACCAATGCAGATAACTTAACTAAAATGACAGTTAAATAAAAAGACACCTTTTCTGTTCCACTCAGTTGGAACATATACAGTTAAGGAAAACTATGTCATAGCTGATTCCTGTTGGTGGTAGCCAGATTTCATATTTGACTGTATGAATCATAACTTTAGAAGTATTAGAATGTCAAAATATGCTTTTGAATTGAGGAGATATGTTGCCTTTAGTTTTCCTTTTGGTTTCAGTGTTTTTTTGATGTTCTGCAGCAACCTGTGGATTTATTTTGCAATATGAAACAACTCACAAAGCTGGCCATCAGTCTTAGAGTGCTGTTGTGGTAGATTCAGCCCCTGGGTGGCTATTTCCTGCTTTCTAAGCAAAGCCTGGAATATGTGCTCTGCCTCGGGCTGTTTCCCACACCTCAGTGGACATGTCTGGTTCTCTTTACTCCAGTGATGGCCAAGATCATGACTCTTCATTCTTAGGAATCTTTAGCAGATATCGCCTCTGCATTCCTGGAAATTAAAAAACCATCTGACACTAATATTCTCATGCCTTGGTATTTAAGAATTTTAGCAGTCGCTCAGGGAAATCTTCCTTGGGCTAGTAAACATTGGTCTTCACTGCCAAAGCAAAATGAAAAATTGAAGCCAAAGTGTTTTGACCTCTTCCCCTTCATCCTTTTCCACTTTCAGCTTGCTGTTGGAAGAAGAGAAGATTAATGTTTTAAAATTATCCATCAAAATCTTGTGATTTCTCATCATTTCTGCTTCAGACTGTTCGTTAAGCGTGGCATCTAGACCCAGGTGGCCCCTCCTTTTCTACCTATCCTAGGGGTAGATATCAAGGTCATGGCCAGATATGAACCCTAGCTTAGTGTTAGCTGTCCTAGAGGGGGGAGGACCATGACATAGTGCCCGCCATCATGTCTATGAAGACACAACCCAGTTCTGGAGTCTAGAAGCATTGATGTGAAAGATCCTCCCTTTGAGATGGGATGTGACCACGTGAAAGCCTGTTTCTGTTTGACTTTCTATGTTGTGTGTGCCTTTTTCTCCTTTACTTTTTCTCTGTGTGTTTGAACGTGTGTCATCTCTAGGCAGATGTGCTATGAGTGTCTAAGTGTATTTTCCACCTGTGTTTTTCTTTCACACACCTCTCCTGCTATGACTTCCATCTATGTGGCTTATTTTCTGTGTAAGGCAAGAGGAAGCAGTACAGTGAAAGAGACTGGACTTGAGTTTGAGTCTTATCCTTTGTGATCTTGGGCCCGTCACTCAAACTCCGGACCACAAGCTCCTCATCTATGAAGATGGGAGTAGTATGATCTACCCCCAAATGGTTTTTATGAGAATTAGATGAAATAATGTATCAACCCTGCCCAGGATAGATTTCTTTCCTTTTACATTGTCTTTGCCTGCATCTAACATTTCATTCTCCCGTTCCTCTTTCTTTCTTTTTTTTTTTTTTTTGTTTTGCTTTGCCTTTTTTTTTTCTAATTTATTTGGCTGCTCTGGCTCTTAGTTGTGGCACACGCGTTTGTTGCCGCATGCAAGATCTTTGTTGCGGCCTGCGGGGTCTTTTTTTAGTTGCGGCAAGCAGGATCTTTAGTTGCAGCATGTGGGATCTAGTTCCCTGACTAGGGATCGAACCTGGGCCCCCTGCATTGGGAGCGTGGAGTCTTAACCACTGGACCATCAGGGAAGTCCCTGCTTTGCTTTTTTTAAACTCGTGTCTCTTTGACTTAAAAGATTGGTTCTTTTTTCCCCCAACTTTTTCTTTTGAAAAGTTCCAACACTTCAACAACAACAAACAAGTAAGAATAGTGCAACAGACACCCATATTCCCTTCACTCCGATTCACTCATTGTTTACATTTTACTGCATGTGCTTTATTTTCTTCACCATTTATCTCTTAAGAACAAAGACCTTCTCTTACACAACCACAGTAGAGTTATCACACTCAGAAAATTTAATTGATTTAATACATTTTCTGATATATAGTTCATATTCACATTTTCCAAATTATCCTAATACTGTCTTTTTTTTTTATTTGAAGAATCCAGACCAGTCATTTTGTTTGTTTTGCAGAATGTCCCTCAATTGAGATTTGTCGGATTGATCCCTCCTGACTAGACTCAAGCAAAACACTTTGGTGGCAGTATTGCAAAGGTGATGCCACATCCTGGGGGCATCACATCAGGGGCAGCAGTGTCAGATTGTCCCATCAATGACGATCCTAACTTTGATTATTTGGTTAAAAGTGTGTCCACCAGATTTTTCCATTGAAAGGTATTCCCTTTGAAAGCGTTAAAGAATACTCTGTGTCACTTACTGTTTTATTTCTGAGTTCTGTTGAACATTTTCACCTCACCTCTCACCTACCTGGAGCTTGACTTAGCAGAGAATCATCTTTCACCCACTGGTGTCAGCATCCACTCTTCATTCTTTATCTCAAGTTTTGATTTTTTTTCTTTTTTCTTTTTTATTTTGGCTGTGCCGCGAGGCTTGTGGGATCTTAGATCCCCGAACCCGGGCCCTTGGCAATGAAATCGCAGAGTCCTAACCACTGGATTGCCAGGGAATTCCCTACTGTTCGTTCTTGCCACCCACTATGGTGGCTGTAGAATCATTTCCCTTTTCTTTTTTTTTTTTTTTTTTTAAATTTTTTGGCTGCGCCGCGCGGCATGCAGGACCTTAGTTCCTGGACCAGGGATCGAATCTGTGCCCCCTGCAGTGCAAGCAAGGAGTCTTAACCACTGGACCACCAGCGAAGTCCCCATTTCCCTTTTCTTATCTGTCTCCCCTCTCTACATTGTTCCTCCGCTGCTCTCCCTTGAAGTCATTCATCCATTTAGCAAATACTTTTGTGGGTCTTCCATGACCAGGGCAGGCACCATGCTTGGCACTAGGAAGGCATAAGTAACCCCTGCCCTTGTGAAACTTAAATGAATATATTGCATTTTAATTTTTTTTATTCATTCATTCATTTAACAAATATTCACTCAGTGTCTATTGTGTATCTACATTGCTCTGCTTCCTGAGAACCCAGCAAGAAACAAAGACAGTCAAATCCCTGCCCTCATGGGGCTTACTTCTAGTTGGTAAGTGGGGAGAGAATATAAACAGGGAGAGGTGGGCTTGTTGGGAAAGAATTGGTTTTGAAATAGGTCAGGGAACACCTCAGGAATGAGGGAACAATTAAGCAAAGACCTAAAGGCAGTGGGGAGCAAGCCATTTAGGTCAGCGGGGAACAGGTGTTCCAAAGAGAAAAGCATGTGCAAATGCACGCTGGCAGGGTCCACAGAACAGCTGGGAGGCTGCCGGGAGCAGAGTTAAAGGAAATAAAATCAGACAGGCAAGAGATGGGGCGGGGCTAAGTACGGTTGAATATGTGAAATAAGAGAGAAGTTTGGGCTAGAGATACACACTGGGGCTTGGCAGCTTGTGTGTGGTATTTAAAGCCATGAGACAGCATGAGATCAGCTAGGGAGTGAGTGTAGATGGAGGCCAGAAGGAAAACCAGGAGATCTGGGAGATGAGGAAGAAGCAATCAAAAGAGGCTAAAAGGAGAGACCAGTGAGGTACCTGAATTTTATACATTTTGGGGAGACTCCCTTTCAAAAAAAGAGTACAAAATGATGAATAAAAGTTAAAAAGTAAATATTTATTTAGAGTGAGAAAGGAATCACAACAAATTACTAATTTTTAAAAACACATACCACAAATCTTAAAAAAATACAAATGAACTTATTTACAAAACAGAAATAGACTCACAGACATAGAAACCAAACTTAAAGTTACCAGAGGGGGAATGGATGAGGGGATGAATTAGGAATTTTGGATTAGCAGATACACATTACTACATATAAAATAGATAAACAACAGAGACCTACTTTATAACATGGGGAACTATATTCAATATCTTGTAATACCCTTTAATGGAAAAGAATCTGAAAAAGACTATATAATATATGTATAAATGGAATCATTTGCTGTATACCTGAAATACTGTAAATCAACTATATTTCAATTTAAAAAAACATATCACAAAATCCAAAAGGTACATTTTTATTTTTATTATTACTAACTGCCTGATATATGTTTTCCTACATTTTTGGCTGCATATTCTTTGATCACCTCTCTATATGAGGATAAATTTGAAATACAATTTTCTGTAGTGGAAATAGCTAATTTAGTCTTTTCTCCAGCGTGGTTACTCAAAATTAATTGTGTTATTGATAGTTTAGAAAAAGTTTTACTTCAGTCTCACAGCTCTCTATGGTAAGACTTTATCTGTAATTTCCTCTGTGGTTTCTACTGCTGGAGGTGCCTCTTGCCCAGGAGCAAGACCTCAGAGAACTAACTGAGTCATTTGCTCTCACTAGATATGACATGGCACCCATGGTTCCCAGTGGCTCAAGAAGCAGCTGGTCCAGCTCAGCTAGGACCACACATTTCCTGCCCCCTCCCAACTGCTAGGCTGGCCCTGGGGGTGGTGTAAGGTGGCTGTGGAAGCCTGGGTCAAGGTGATTCCGTGCAAGGAGCAGAGCAGAACAGTGTTTCCTTTAGATATTCTCCTTGGAATAGAAGATGCGGTCCACAGTCCATGAGATTTACCTTGGGTCCAGCTCTTGCTGGAGTCCAGGTGAAGTGAAGGTAGTGCTGGCAGCCCACCGACCCCGCTCTAAGCCCTTGGACCACTACCAAGATGATCTCCCAGCAAGAAAACGGTGTTCCATGTTGTTGCTGGGGTGCCAGAAGAGAACTGCAAGTCTTAGAAGGAGCCTGCAAGTGAGGATCCCTGAAACTTAAGCTTTATTGGCTTCAAGGTCAGTTGGTCTCTGTTAGGAGGAAAAGCAGGAAAGACAGCCTTCATGGAAGCCAAGTGAAGAAAGTATTTCCAAGAGAAGGTGATCAGTGAATGGTGTTAAATGCTGTTTAAGCTGCTGAGAATGACGTGAAGGTCATTGGTAATCTTGACACAGTTTGTGACATGGTGGGAACAAAAGTCCAGTTGGGGTATGTCTTGGTCAGTTCGAGCTGCTATAACAAAAATGCCATAGACTGGGCAGCTTAAACCACAAACCTTTATTTCTCACAGTTTTGGAAGCTGGGAAGTCCAAGACCAAGGCACCAGCCGATCCAGTGTCTAGTGAGGGCCCTCTTCCTGGTTTGCAATGTTCATCTTCTTGCTGCGTCCTCACATGGCAGAGAGAGAGAAGAAGCAAGCTCTCTCGTGTCTCTTCTTACAAGGGCACTAATCCCAACATGAAGGCTCCACCCTCCTGACCTGATTACCTCCCAAAGGCTCCATCAACAAATACCATCACATTGGAAACTAGGGTTGCAACATATGAATTTGGGGGGAAGGGGTCGTGGGACAGAAACGTTCAGCCATAGCAGGGTAAATTCAAGAGGAAATGGAGACAAGTAGGAAACAGTGAATACAGATAACTATTCATAGGAATTGTGTGTATGAAAATTAATGCCCCTTCTTTTTTTTTTTTTAATTAATTAATTATTTTTTATTTATGGCTGTGTTGGGTCTTCGTTTCTGTGCGAGGGCTTCCTCTAGTTGTGGCAAGTGGGGGCCACTCTTCATCGCGGTGCGCGGGCCTCTCACTGTCGCGGCCTCTCTTGTTGTGGAGCACAGGCTCCAGATGCTCAGGCTCAGTAGTTGTGGCTCACGGGCCCAGTTGCTCCGTGGCATGTGGGATCTTCCCAGACCAGGGCTCGAACCCGTGTGCCCTGCATTGGCAGGCAGATTCTCAACCACTGTGCCACCAGGGAAGCCCCCAATGCCCCTTCTTATTTACAAACGAGTGAATAATGTATTTTTCTATTTTTGTCTCTTCAAAAAACCATAAATTACGTTGCCACTTTTGTTTGATGTCACAGTAGATCCTAAATATAAAAGAAGTTCCCCATGCTTTATGTAGATGCTCAAAATAGAATAAAAAGGGAACCTAAGAAAACCCCAAGATTTTAAAATTCTCTTTTCAGCCCAAGTATATCCAAGTGACGCCAGTCTACATCTTGCCCCTAAAGATACAGAAAAGCCATCAGGACAGATGCAAGTGAGAATTGTGTTCATATGAGCTGACCTTCCCCTGTGTCACACGTGGTTTACTTTTGAATCCTGTTGAACATTTTTGGGTCTTTTTCTGCCATCTCACTTTTCACCTCTCTGGAGCTTGACTTAGCAGAGTGCATTATTACTCTGCCCCACTCCACCCTGCATTCACTCAAAAGCAAAGCAATTTGGAAATAAGTCCCTTTTAAAATCATACTTTTAAAAAATATGGTAGTCCATCTCATGTTCTGTATGTGTGTGTCTACAATGACAAATTCTAAAGTTTTTCAAACTGCTCCCTTAGGGTTTTTTAATTATTGAAAGAAATATGTCATTTCATGATTACTCTTTCATTTGCAAATGTTTTTTCCATCAAACTTTTGCCATCACGGTACCGCCTACCAAAGAATCCTATTGTCTTGGCTGTTCCTTTTGCATGACCGTACATATACACATCTATGCTGTCCACGTGAATTTCCTTTGAGATTGATTGTTGTGTTGGTTTTGTATTGTTCGTATGACCATAGTGATTATCCTGTTAACTTAATAACTATTAGCCTAGTTCTTAAAATTTTCACTGATCTCAAGTATACTGTGCAAAGCCAGTTAAGTTGGCCCAAGAGATTTCTTCTAGTTCTTTTTTGAGTATTATTTGATACTGTGTGTAATTTTAGAGATGTTTCTGTTTCCTGTTTTATGTTACACAGAAATTTTAGCTCCCCCCTCCCCCAAACATTGCAAGAACCTTTAACCACGTGCTGTGTTGTTCCGTGAACCACTTCCTCTTGAGGAGTGCTTTCATTGCATTTTGAAAAAAAACTACATTGAAGGAATCAGGCAAAATGCAATATTGTCCGTTATTTTCCAATCATACTGTACGCTAGCTACTTCATAGTTTCCGCCAGCATTTGTGATCACCTGGATTCTGCACTACATATTCCATACCAAGTGTGGTTCCTATCATCAACAGATCTTTTTAAAATTATCTCCTCTTTTGTATCTGTAGTTGCAATGTGTGGGCTGATATTTTTTTTCCTAGAAAAGAAAAACACAGCCAGCTGTTTTTTTAATTTAAAAGTAATAAAAATACCTAAGCAAATTGATACTGACAGAGCCTCAGATTTTTCAACCTTCTTTCTCATGAATTCTAGTTATATTTTAACTCTGGCAATCTAGCTATAGACTCAAAACACCACTCCACTTGCCCTGATACATGATAGTGCTACAACATGGATGAATCTTGAGGACAAATATTTCATTCCGCTTACATGAGATGACAAGAGTAGCCAGATTCATAAAGAAAGAAAGTAGGATGACAGATCCCAGGGTCCGAGGCTGGGGGAGGGGGGAGATGGGGAGTTATTATTCAATGGATATGAAGTTTTGGTTAAGGAAGATGAAAAAGTTCTGGAAATGAATGGTCATGGTTACACAACAATATGAATGTGCTTAATGTGACTGAACTGTGCACTTAAAAATTATTAAAGTGGTAAATTTCATGTTATGTATATTTTACTTCAATTTTCTAAAATTTACCCAAAAAATGATGGAATGGAGGGTAAAAAAGAAGTCTCAATGCAAGGATGCAAACATTTTTCTTTGCCTTCAACATGGAAAGACATATAGTATGTAGATGAAGTCTAGATATTTAATCCTTAATACGTTGATGAAGAGAAACACAGTTGTAGAAGACCCACTGAGGAAAATCTTTCAGAGATTTGTTTGAGCCTAGAACAGTGTCTGGGATCAGTTAATTTTTTTTTTGTTTTGGTCAGAAACACTGGGAATGGGACCGAGCAACCTGGTTTTTTTGTTGTTTTTTTGTTTTGTTTATTTTTATTTTTGGCTGCATTGGGTCTTTGTTGCTGCCCGTGGGCTTTCTCCAGTTGCGGTGAGCGGGGCTACTCTTCCTTGCAGTGCGCGGGCTTCTCATCTTGGTGGTTTCTCTTGTTGCAGAGCACGGGCTCTAGGCGCGTGGGCTTCAGTAGTTGTGGCACACGGGCTCAGTAGTTGTGGCACACGGGCTTAGTTGCTCCACGGCATGTGGGATCTTCCCGGACCAGGGATCAAACCCGTGTCCCCTGCATTGGCAGGCAGATTCTTAACCACTGCGCCACTAGGGAAGTCCCAGTAAGTATTTGTTGACTGACTTAAATTGTGTAACCTCAGGCAAGTTAATTAACCTCTGGGTGCCTTAGTTTCCTCATCTGTTAAATGGGGAAAATAAGTGTCCTATCTAGGTTGATTGTGAGGATAGATTTAATCAGTCAATACATGTAAAGCTCAAGAACAGTGCCTGGCACAGAGTAAGAACACCTAATAGTTATTAGATATTGTTTTTATTATCATCAGGTAGGTAGAGAGACTGAGTAGATTCCTCTCTCTCAACCGACAGCCACGCATGGGAGCAACAGAGCAGGGGACTTTCTTCTGGGTATATAGATGGCTGTTCTGGTGGAATTTTGAAGACCAGTTCTAACCTGTCTGAACTTAATTGACCAACTCATTTTAATGATCAAAAAGTCAATTTTACACATCCTTTGTTGTTGCATTAAAAAGTTTTTACTAACAACTATTCTATCTTTTCTTTTAATTCTTATTGCTCTAAATTTTCATTCTGTTCTTGGTACCAGTACCTCAATGCAAGTAAAGACGATGCATGACTGAAGCATGGCTGAAAAGAAGAGCTTTGCAACCATCAAATTAGACCATCCACAAATTCATAATCTCTTAATCTGGTGCTATAGGAAAGCAGGCTTTTGACAAATAAGTGCCTTATAAAAATGTAAATAACACAAGGTTCTTCCTTGTATTGATGCTGGCTGCCACTGAATACATCTTTCAGTAAAGCCAAGAATTGATCATCAAAAAGGAAAAATCTTAACCTTTTGATTTTTATGCAGAAGTTATTAGGACCACTTTTTTAAATTATTTGTTTATTTATTTGGCTGTGCTGGGTCTTAGTTGCGGCACACGGGATCTTTGTTGTGGCATGCGGGATCTTTTAATTGAGGTATGTGGGATCTAGTTCCCTGACCAGGGATCTGAACCTGGGCCCCCTGCATTGGGAACGCAGAGTCTTAGCCACTGGACCACGAGGGAAGTCCCAGACCACTTTTTAAAAACCTGTATGAACAATAGTCGTTTTGTTTTCTATTTTATGAAAAATTCTTATAAGTTTATTATTAACTATTTTATTTAATATACAAAATTGTGTTTTTATGAATATATCTTTTCTTTTTAAATGTGTCAAATAACCCCCCTTTTTTTTTTTTCCTAAGAGTCATCTCTTAAGGTATTGCATGATGTACCAAATTAAACAGGCGAGAGGTTAAAGGAAACTACTGGAATAGAAGAGAGGTCAGGGAGAGGATGGCAAAGAACATACAAAAGTCCAGCTATACAGACAAAGCTTGTATAACCCCTTATTTTAATACTATTATGCTCAAAATTCAGTTCTGAACAAGAAAGTATAACATACGTGTCATGAGAAGAATATTTGAATGTGTTCATGTGTGTATTCATTTTTGTTCTCACAGATTTGCAAATTTACACATAAACACGTAAAAAAACAAAATGTGACATTGGCAAATGCAAACAGGCACATATAATTTATTCTCAGTTTTGAAGCCCAGTGCAAGCCTGAGACATACAGCTAATTCTATGTAAATAGCAAAACACATATAATATAGATTATATGTTAAAGTGATATAGGTAACCTGATTTATTACTGTGTAATTAAGCTATTCCATTTTTGTTCTAAAGTGAGGTATGAATCTCTGTTTATGGGGCTAAAATGAATTAGATATATGGTGTGAATAAAGGAGTACTTAAAATAGAAGATATAATTTGTTTTTGTTTATTAAATAATGGCAAATTAACCTACTCCTTGAAATGTTAAGTGACTTCAGGTTGAATTAGATAAGAAGGAAAGCCATGGATAACGTCACTTGAGTTGCATGGTGGCTATTAGATTTTTCTCAAAGCAACAAAAACTGATTCAGGCCTAAATACATGTGAATCCTGGTGAACCTCTGTGTTTGCCAACAAAATTTATCTGTATAAATACCAGTATTTACTCGCTTGGAAAGTACTAAAAAAAAGTGAACTATTGCTATAATGAGTGATGTTCCAGAGACCTGTAGCTGTGATTACAGCTTGGAAACAGACTCTCTGTTTATTTGCCCTGGTAGTTAAAGGAAACGTGGGATTTGGTGACCTCCAAGGACTGTCCAGCCCCGGAATGTCACGTCTTTGCATGCAGGGCAACAAACTCCACGTCTAGGGCACAGGAGGTGGAATGACAGTGACTAATGACTTCTTCCCAGTAGTCTAGGAGGTTACCTACGCTCTCTGTGTTTTCAACAAAGCACTTTTAAACCTAAAGATGAGCAAGAGCTAATCCTTACTTAATAAGAGCTCCCAGTTGGGAAAGAAGTTCTAACACAGTAACAAAAAGAGCGCGATCCAGTATGACGGATGCTATTATTGAGTGCTTACACTAAGTACTGTATGCTATTTTATTTAAATGTCACAACAATCCTATGAATTACATATTAATCTCTTCATTTTACAGATGAGGAAGCAAACCCAGGGAGGTTACATGCCTTATCAAGGTTGTTGTTTTTGGGGCCTGGTTTTACTGATAGGGTTACCAAGAACAGTGGACAGCACATCTCTCTGTCAGGTATGAAGACATCCATGAAAGCTGGATTCCAAATGATCAGTAGGGTTTTATGAAGGCTAAGTGCCCTGAGGAGGATGTTATTTAAAGGGAGTAGCATATACCAAGACAAAGAGAATGTTTAAAAGCCTGGTCGGACAATGTCAAGGGCCCTGATGGGTAAGAGTTGAATCCTGAAAAGTAGGTTGGGGCAAATTACGAAGGACTTTGAAAGACATAACTGAGACTTGAACTGTCCCCACTTCATCATGATCTGTCACGGAGGATTTTCAAACAGGAGGCTGGCGCATTCAAATTTCTATTTCAAATTCGAAGTGATGGTGATGGGGCTTGATGGGGGATCCAGGAGCCTGCAGGCTGGATGAGCTGATGAGGGCCTCAACAGTAAGGATGGAGGAAAGGAAGCTCTCTGCGGGGGAAACCAGCAGGATTTTTTTGACTGATTGGGTGGAAAAATGGGAAGAGTCAGGGACTATGCCAGGGTTTCTAAATTAGACTAATACATGAATAATGACCAAGAGCCAAGTTAGGGCATGTAGGAGGAGAATGCACCAGAGGGGGAAGAATGATGGAAAGGACTGTAGACTATTGAACGGGCTGTTTTAGGCGAGCCACTCAGATAAAATGAAGTCTGCCCTGGCTCAGGTCCAAAGTCATGGCTGGAATTGCTCGTGCAAATGGCAATGAAACCTGCATCCAAACTGAGTTAAATAGTTGAGGTTAACTTGGCCATAGATATAAACAGGTGTCCTGGTAAGCATATATATATCAGAGTACTTAGGGTAGACTTTTTTCCTGCTCTCTGGGGATATAACTGACATATTAAGTTTAAGGCGTACAACATAATGATGTGATATATGTATATATTGTGAAACGATCACCACAAGTTGAATTGACATATCCATCACCTGGCGTAGTCACAATGTTTTCTCTTATGGACAGATTTTTTAAATATGTGTATTTAAAGTTTATATATGAAATTTACATATGTGGAGAAGAAAAACTATCTGAAGATAAAAACTGAGACTTAGAAGCTTGATTGAGCCTTGTGGAAAGACTGAGAATTTGGGAAAATTGTCCTGTCATTTAAGGAATCTGAGGCAGAATTTCAGCCTGGATGTACAGCCTCAACCACCCACCCCTCTCCTATCCACTCTCCACACCCTCCAAAAAAAAAAAAACCAGCAAAATCTGTCTGATAAAGAACTATTCCAAATTTTTTTTTTATTTTAATTAATTTATTTTTTTTGGCTGCATCAGGTCTTAGTTGTGGCATGTGGGGTCTTCGCTGAGGCATGCAGATCTTTCGTTGCAGCGCGGGCTTCTCTCTAGTTGTGGCATGTGGGTTTTCTCTCTAGTTGTGGCACCCCGGGTCCAGAGTGCGTGGGCTCTGTAGTTTGCAGCATGCAGGCTCAGTAGTTGTGGTGCGCGGGCTTTAGTTGCCCTGAGGCAGGTGGGATCTTCGTTCCCCAACCAGGGATCGAACCCGCATCCCCTGCACTGGAAGGCAGATTCTTTACCACTGGACCATCAGGGAAGTCCCTCCAAATTTTTTAAATCAACGGTTTATTGTTCTTCCCAAGACACAAAAGGAATTCAGAAATGACATACTTACAAAAAAGATGTTAATTCCACCCAGTTGCGATGTGCACATTGCTTGTTTTGCAATCCATTGCTTCACTACGGCTTCTCCACCCCTGCTCTTGGGGCTGTTAACCCGTACAACACTTTGAGTGCTCAGGGCTGGGTGTTTTCTTGCTCGGTTTCTCTCTTTTTAATCCTGATTTTGACCTTCAGGAAATACCGAACATACAAATAGACACAGCCCTATTTTCTCGTGCATGTGTATGTGTATAGGCACTATATATATCCTCGGGACTCTTGTTCTGTCCATAAGGTTTTCTTGGGGAAGATAAATATGTAAGATGATTTGAATGTACACATTAATACACATTTATGTTAATAGCCCTTAACTAAATGTTTTATTATTTTCACCAAGGATACAACTCTTTTAAACTGTGATCCATTCAGTAAGATATTTACTTATGACAGGATTTACAGAATAATTTTGGTGTTGATTCCTTTAAATAATTCAATATCAACAGACTCTGGGGAAAAGGAATGAAAGGGCAGGGGGAAAGATTTTTACCAGATGAACGCAGGGAGAGTCAGCAGAGGTCAAAAGAAGATACTGCTGTTTCAGGTTATTTCCATGTTAGGTGTATGATTCACTCTGGCAAGTCCTCAACCCGTTCTGTTTTTTGGGTTTTTTTTAATTTAATTTTTACTTTATACTGGAATATAGTTGGTTTACAATATCGTATTAGTTTCAGGTGTACAGCAAAGTGATTCAGTTATACATATACATATCTCCATTTCTTTTCCCATTTAGGTTACTACAGAGTACTGAGTAGAGTTCCCTGTGCTATACAGTAGGTCCTTGTTGATTATCTGTTTTATATATAGTGGTGTTTATATGCCTCACCCCATTCTGTATCAGTGGTGTATACAGGCTGAGAAGCTAAGGTCTTTGGGCTCAGTGGATATTTCTGACCCGTCGATGCCACATTTCCTTTCAAGACTTCATTCTTCATCATTTGGCGCTTTTCCAAATGTAATGGTTTAAGAGAAAGCATCAAGGATAAGATTCTTATTACTAGCATCATCTTTGGTTCCTTTGAGTTTATTTTAACACTGACTGGCAGTTTTGAGGTCAGCAAATAAACCTGTTTTTTTCCGCTCTGAAAGGATTACTTTTCTCTCATGAAAAACTTTGAAATATGTTAACACTAGTACTTACTCTTAACTTTCCCTGTTAGTAATAATTCATCTGAAGGATTCCTTTATTTTGTCACATTATTGTACTGCGTAATATTCTAAAGAAAATAAATTCACATGGGCAGTTCTGGAATTTTATAGTTTTTTTCTGCTAATTTCCTCTTATTAAAGTAATGAGTGAATTATAAGATTTTGAAACCAGATTAATTTTTGAAGGGACACTTTTTGAAACCATGAGTACGTTGTTCACTTAAATATTTTCTTTCCTCTATTTTGTAGGTAATTTGAAGAAGGGAGAGTATGATTCAGATACTTTGTAAGCAACTGGGAGGGGATTAAAACCATATGTGAATGGATCCTAGCATTGATTTCCCTCCCCAGCCAGAGGCAGGGCCCACCTGCATCTCTTTTTCCTTCTCTGACTATGATAAACACTAAACCCAACAATCCACATAGAATGGGATGAACTTCTTCCATCGTTTCTTCACTGATGCTGTTTGAATCCTTCCTACCTCTTAGATCTACACACATAGACCCACACCTGCAGTGTCTGCCTTACCTGTCACTTCTGTACCTGAGTGCTCATCTGCCTACCTTGTGTGGTTTGACCCTGAGCACTCACTGAATGGCTTCATCAGACTCAAACACGTGCCTCCCTGTCCCATGTGTATGTTCACCTGATTCTTTCAGGTGTGTCTGCTACTTAGAAGTGGGCTTGTCCCATCGTATCATAGACTTCTTTTGTTTGAATGAAGTCCCCTTCCTGGCCCTTCCTGGTCAACCCAGTTTTGTAGCTTCCCCATGCTCCTGCAAGATACCTCCTCCACTGGAAGCCAGATAGGAGGTTCTGGAAAATTAACAATCATAGCAATTCAAATATTCTCCCTCCAATATAAAACATGCACAACTGAAAACTTGAAATGACTATTGAATGTACTCAGGAACTATAGCTCAGAGAGGCTTTTGTGTTTCACTGGAGAGAGAGCCTGGAAGGAGAGCAAAGAAAGAGTTATTGTGGGGAGCAGGAAATTCAGATGGAAAATACTCTCAATCCTCATCTCATCTTCAGTGAAGGTGGTAAAGTTGTACAGGGAAAAAATAGTTGTTCCTTCTTAAAATTGGGAGGGGGGAAAATATATGATGGGAAAATTAAGCCAGAAGATTTCCTAAGTGATGTAAAGTGAAGATAACTATTGAAGATAATATGGGAAGATTGAACACTAGCTTTGCAGGGTGGATATTTGGAGGATATGCACTGATTCACTCCAGATGGTTTTTACAGCCCTCATTCCTTCTGATTTCTCAGTGTCAGTGCCATTCTGGGTGTTTACTGTTAATATCAACCCAGCTTATAGGTCAGTTCTTGGCACATGGTTAAGTGCTAGATAAAGGCGTTCATCATCATCACCACCACATCTCTGTACTTTCAAGAATTGGGTTTTTTAAAAATTATTCAGGTCAGTTTTAAGTAAGCAGAGTCAGTATGAGAAAGGTCTTTTATATACACATTTTATAAAGAGAGAACCCCTGATTAGCTAAAGCTATTAAATATGAAAAAGTATTACTGCTCGAGTATTAGTTTGAAGTTATGGTAAAGGGAGAACTGTAAGTTTTCAAGATGATTTATTCAAGGAAAGATAGATCTGACTTTGCCTATTTTAGCCAAATAATTTTTTTTATTGAAGTATGGTTGCTGTACGATATTATATAAGTTACAGGTGTACAATATAGTGATTGACAATTTTTAAAGGTTATACTCCATTTGTAGTTATTATAAAAATTAGCTATATTCCCTGTGTTGTACAATTTATCCTTGTAGCTTATTTTATACCTAATGGTTTGTATTTCTTAATCCCCTACCCCTATATTGCCCCTCCCCCTTACCTCTCCCCACTGGTAACCACTAGTTTGTTCTCTATATCTGTGAGTCTGCTTCTTTTTTGTTTTATTCACTAGTTTCTTGTATTTTTCAGATTCCACATATAAGTGATATCATACAGTATTTGTCTTTCTCCGTCTGACTTATTTCAGTTAACATAATGCCCTCCAAGTCCATCCATGTCACTGCAAAGGTCAAAATTGCATTCTTTTTTATGGCTGAGTAGTATTCCATTGTATATATGTACCAGATCTTCTTTATCCATTCATCTGTTGATGGACACATAGGTTGCTTCCAAATCTTTGCAATTCAAATAATTTACTTTATTTTATTTATTTTGGCTGTGTTGGGTCTTCGTTGCTGCACGCAGGCTTCCTCTAGTTGCAGCGAGCAGAGGCTGCTCTTCATTGCGGTGTGCAGGCTTCTCATTGTGGTGGCTTCTCTTGTTGCGGAGCACGGGCTCTAGGCTCGTGGGCTTCAGTAGTTGTGGTGCACGTGCTTAGTTGCTCTGCAGCATGTGGGATCTTCTCGGACCAGGGATCAAACCCATGTCCCCTGCATTGGCAGGTGGATTCTTAACCACTGTGTCACCAAGGAAGTCCCAAATAATTTATTTTAAATGCAAACACACACGTGTGTGTGCAGAGATAATAGTATTATGGTTATGGTAAAAAAACAACAACAACAACCTTTTAGTGCTACATGTATCTGCATAAAAAAGATTAGTCATGAGTTGATCATTGTTAAAGCTGGACACTGGGTACATAAAAATCATTATATTATTCTCTTTACTTTTGTATATATTTAGAAGTTTCCATATAAAATGATTAAAACACAAACACACACATACATACATATAAATATTGTTTGTCTTAAATAATACATGCTGCAACCACCAGACTTCTTAGCTTGAGCTGTAATTGGTACTAATCTTCTAGTGTTTTAGAGCATTTGGGACCCTAAGAAATTATCTGCGGCAAACTCCTCATCTTACAGATGAAGCAGTTGAGTCCCTTTGCTAAACAACACATTACTAATTACTAATTAAGCCTCATAATCATGTCTCCTAATGTCCTAACCCAGCCTTGCCAACCACGTCAGGAGGAGAGCGACTGGTTACACCTCCCAGGGCGTCCCCACCCCACTTTATGGAAACACTTTTTCTCTCTTGGACAGTTCTTTCACTTGGTTTAAGTAGAAAAAGATTATAATGTAAAGTTTGTTTTATTTCCATCTCTCATTACTTGATTGTGTGGCCATTTTAGTTCTAAGTGTTTGTCACCCTAATATTTCCAAATAAATGTGCCAAAAGCTGCTGTTTCAGAGATAACTTTGTAAAGCAAGGAATCATTTGGTAAATAATCTTACCGCTGACATATCATTTTTGTGTAGGTTTTTAAATGGAAATGAAGTTCTACGTGACTCTGATGCCGTCACCTGTGGCCTGAGGTTCTCTCCTTTTCCAATCAGGGTGTCCTACGGTGATGTGAATTCCTGAATGTGTCCACTTTGTCCCCTTGGCCCCAAAGAGACTAGTTCCATCTGGAAAAAGAGTCCAATTGTTGGTCTGAGACAGTTACTAGGGTTCCGTTCAATCTTGGACCAAGCAAACTGCAGAGAGGTCAGGCATGGAATTTCAGGGTGAAATGCACCTCCCTCTCTACAACCTTCTCTTCTTGACTTACTTGCCTGTCTTGGGGAAAAGAAAGAGATGGGACAGTTATCTGGGGATCAGACTTTTATTAGATTGTTTATAACTGGATTTCTTCCTTTTTCAGATGGGTGAGTCAAACGAAGATATAGACCAAATGTTCAGCAATTTGCTGGGAGAGATGGATCTCCTGACCCAGGTAAATTCCCTTCCTTAACTTTCAAATGAGAAAAAAATGGGATTAAATGGATGTAGGCGAAGGGTATATAGTTGTCCATTGTACTATTTTTTCACCTTCTTGTTTGACATTTTTCAAAGTAAAAAACATTAAAAGAAAAAAATGGGGTTACAGAATTTGATTTTAATATGACAAGAGAGCTATCTTTTTAAAAAGACTGGAAATTGACAATATTATATATTCCTGATGTAACAGTGGTGGGGGAGAAAATAAACCTTTTTTCCCGTTTATAACCTTCTGAGTTCAGTTAATTGAATACCTGGATCACACATACATTCTGTTATGGCAATTTTCATGCTCATCGTGTTCAAATATTTAGCCAGTGGAGGAATTTTCCCCAAGCAAAGCTTCCACAACCACTACCACTAAACAATTTCCCCTGCAGTTACCTTTATATAAAGACTAGTCAGCTCATCGCTTTCTGCATAAAGCACTAAAATAAGAATCATCCAGTATTCCTCAATATGATAGGGATCTTAAAGTTTTCTACAAAGTAAATGAAGAATAATCTATGTTTTTTAAAGTATTTATTTTAGGAAAAATAAATCACTGTTAGCATCTACTTTATATTCCGTATAACATTCAAGAAGGTTTAAATTCTATGAAAGAAGAGACAAAATGTGAGACAACAGGCTTAGAGAAAAGGGTGCTGACTAATAACCAGGGAGTGTTAGGATGGAAGCCACATTTCTATAAATCAGAGGACCTTTTTCCTCCCATGAAGGGGGAGGGTTTAATGAACATCTGTGGTCTCTCTGTCCATTCACTCACTTCTGCTCCATAGAGGAATGATTATTCTGATTGGTCAGAGTCTGGGATTTTCATAGTTGAGTATTGTTACTCTAATTCAAGAGTAAGAAGAGGGCCCCTTAGAGTGTCTTGGATCTGCCTTCACTGAAGGCCTTTCTGGGTTTTGATCTTTCTTTATTGCACTCAGGTGAGTGGGGTCACAGGGTTTCCTTGGCTAAAACTGTGATTGAAGGAGTTCCTTCCTAAAACCGGTTTCCTCTCGCTCCTTTCCCTCTCTCTGTATTTTACTCAAAGCCTGTTATGTTACACATTCATGCATTCATGTTTTGTTAGAGAACTACTTCTAATTTCTGTAAGTAGCCTAGTAAATTATATTCCTGGGAAAAAAATGAGTTGGCAACCCTAATTGTGATGTTATACTTCCCAGTTATAGCATTTAAAAACCAACTAGTTAATGAATTTTTTTATACTTTCTTTCACTAAATTTTTTTTCTGGTATTTGCCCCGTAGTTTCTCCATCAACTTCCTCCTTTCTCGGCAATTTTTGCAAGCTCATTCTGGTTTTTAGAATGAATTCTGGAGTTGCAGTCAGTTTTCCCTACATTTTATCCTTGATTCTAACTTGCTTGGGTTCATTATTTTTTTAACTTCTTCTTGATTAATGGCCTTTTTTTTTCCTACGTATAACTGATGATATCTCATTAATTTATTCTCAAACCTATAATGATTGGTTTCCTTCAGAAATTTAAGACATGAACAAGGATGTTACTTACCAAATGAAATTAACATCAAAGAATGTACTCATTGTCATGAAAACATTCATGTTTAAGAACAGGTGAAATCACTTCTCAAACTATGGATGTAAAAATATTTTTAAATATTAGCTTTTAAATCATACAAGCAGTCACTTTATCAATTAGAAAATAATGTTATTTACAAAATTACTAACTTACTTACTGTGTCTTAATTCCTTTTTAACAAGTTTTATTAAATAAGAGTAACAGCATTAACATTTTACTGTGTAATAACAGATTGCATCCTGAAACAGCTCTTATCTTC
The DNA here is from genome assembly GCF_965194805.1 of Balaenoptera borealis. NCBI lineage: Eukaryota > Metazoa > Chordata > Mammalia > Artiodactyla > Balaenopteridae > Balaenoptera > Balaenoptera borealis. Next base: position 166,243,615 of record NC_138866.1, on the reverse strand, counting down.
AAGTGACTAAACAATTCCTTTCTTTGATGTCATAGCTTAAATCCTTATGAATTGTATGTAGTATATGTGTCACAGTGCTTCATTCCCGGAAATTTTTTGTTGTCTCTAAAACTGAACAACCTCATTCTCATCATTTGACCTGTTTTGTTTCAAGATGTACCTTCTAGAATAATTTTTAACTTGTCATTTTCTGTAGGAAAAAAAATCACCTAAAGCATGTTCAAGTAAGAATACAGTTTTTAGAGAACATATTTAAAGAGAACATGTATAAGCAGCAAATGATTCTTTACTTAATGATTAAATTGTACTTCAAAAATATTAGTATCATGAATAACTTTGGGGGATGGGATCTGTTTTCACAGAGTTTAGGAGTCGACACTCTCCCTCCTCCAGAACCTAAACCGCCCAGAGCTGAATTTAACTACAGTGTGGGGTTTAAGGATTTAAACGGTGAGTATCATTTCTTTTCTTAAGTAATTTGAAATGATAACAACGACTAAAATCTGTACACAACTGTAATCTGAAAACAAAATTTAAGGAACTTGGACATCATGACAAGTATAATTTTTAAAGTCCTGGATTTCATTCAGATTGAGTGCTGCTGTGTTTGGATTGAATTGAGAGGCTAAGAAGATATTTTTGCCTATAATGAAAAGGAACACTATCCTGTATTTGCTGAAAGTCTCAAAGCTTTCTAATTTTTTTTTTTTTAAAAACAGAGAGTTTCTTCTTACTCCTAAGCCATTATAGTAATAAGGTACAGTAGTATAAGAAAATATTAATAAGGAAATGTCCCTTCGAGGATATTAATGAACTGCCCATTTCATAATGATTGAGAATATATGAATAGATGCTTCAAAATATATTTTAATTAATATATATTTAATATGTAATATAGTATATTTGCTCTATTTGACATTTTAGTCTCCTGAAGTTTGTCATATTTTATTAACAAAAATCTCTCTTCCTACTTAGTGCATTGACAATCTTTAGCCCATGTGCTACTCAAATTACAATGAATCTTGAAGTAATTGCTTCCAAATTAATGAGAATTCACTGCAACTCTTGGAAAAGATTTTCCAAAGACTTGCAGTGCCAAAAGAATAAAAAACAAAATAATAGAGAAACCCAGTTACAGAAATCCAGAGTTCCAAGTTTTATTTCCATCACTCACTGGGTTCCTTTGTTTCTGTCATTTTCAGTAATTTTTGGATTAAACCCTTAAGGTTCCAATACTTGTATCTTGATAAATTATAGTACATCTCTTCTGATTTCCTCTTTTTCCCACCCTCTTTTCTATTTTCCGTATAAACTTATTATTTCTGTCAGTCGTTTCCATTGCAACATGGAATGATGGTAACATTCATGAAGTCTCAGAAAACCAACACACTTTTGTAAAATTATGATGTTAATAGAGAACATATACTTGCACATATGAACAATGCAGATTTGCCTGACACACTTATAACAGCTGAATAATCAGTTCAGTTAAAATTAAAATTTAATCAGTAATTTAGTTGTAGTAAGCTCAACTAATGCTTTCGAAGCACTTACTACCTAGTATCAAAAAATTACTGAAAATGTCAGAAACCAAGAAACCCAGCAATATATAAGCATAGTCATGTTAAAAGACAGTAACCAGAAACTCGTGTCATTAAGGAGACAAGACCATAAAAAGTACTGATATGTACTGAAAATTAAATTTGTTGGGAATTACAATAGGAATAGATTTTTTTTTTTACTGTCTTCCCTTAAAACATTGCTTAAAATGAGTCAAAAAATATTTCACCCAAAGTTATTTGGAGAGTTAACGATAAACTTCTGAACAGAATCCCCAATTCCTTATCACTCAATCCCATACCAATATGTTGAGGATTATAATTTGCTTTGGAAATTGTTACTATATGTGTTACTGTGGGAATTTTGTCCCTAAAATTTTTATAAAGGATTAAAATCATTTGCTGTGTGTCTACAGTCACAATGTAATTGATAACCCTAGAAAATTAGGAATATGCTTCATTAGTTCTACACATACTTTCTCTGAGATTTTTTAAATTTCATTTAATTTTATGAAAAGTTATATGCAAAACAGCGGTGGCTTAGAAGGAAAATGCTTTTTACCCAGTTAAGAGATCCAAACTTCAGTCCAAGTGCTGTACATAGAACTATTAGCATTAATGTAATATGCTACATGGTGTTTATGCTGATGATGTTTGGCAATAAATGATCTCACCATGCTTTCTGCTCATTTGTTCCTGAGAGGGCTTCATTTCCCCTGCCCGCATTTCCTCAGTACAGTTCAAGCTGCACACAGCAGCTAGAATTCTCCTCCTTGTGATCACTTCCACCTTGCCCATACTTTGTTCATCACACTCACCATCCGGTGACTGCCTGATGGACAAAGTGCTGTAGCAACGTGACTCACGGCCACGGCTCCCTGTATGCCACGTGGTCTAATCAGCGTTCAGGATCCCAGGTCTTATCTCCACAGTAATCTCTCACATGGAAGAAATTCCAGTGAAAAATCATCCTCCCTCACCCTCACTCTGAAAATTCGGGTATGCCCTTTCCTTTAAGAGTTAACTCCCAGCTCACTGTCTTATGAAGTCTTTACCACTTAATCCCAATTTAAAAAAAAATTTTTTTTCATTCCTTAACCCCCTTGGAGCTTTATTTCCTGCTATTGAATATTTATCATTAACTGCTCTTTTTGTGATGTGAGAGTTCCTATAGTTGGATGGTGTGCCCACAGAAACTCTGCCCTCACCCCAAGTCTCAAGGCATATTAAATAAATCCCAGTTGGTGGAGACCTACTTTCTTCCAAGTATATTTATCAGTGGTGCTCTGTCTGCCCTCCAAAGACCTGGGGAGAATTTTCCAGCCTCTCCCCTCCCCTACTTTCTAAAACTCTAAGATCTTGCACCAGAATGTACAAGAATTCTCTACTTAGGCATTTAATCAGGTGCTTGGAGTTGACTTTATAGCTGACCTGTGAGGTCCCAATGTTGGGAAGACATTTTCCCCATTTTTTTTCTTTTCTCTTCTTTCTTTTTCTTTTTTTTTTTTTTTTTGGAGGGAAGGGGTTTTTTAGCTTTATTGAGGTTTTTTAAAATTAATTAATTAATTTTTTTGGCTGTGTTGGGTCCTCATTGCTGTGCACGGGCTTTCTTTAGTTGCGATGAGCGGGGGCTACTCTTCGTTGCAGTGCGTGGGCTTCTTATTGCGGTGGCTTCTCTTGTTGCAGAGCACGGGCTCTAGGTGCGCAGGCTTCAGTAATTGTGGCGCATGGGCTTAGTTGCTCTGCAGCACGTGGGATCTTCCCGGACCAGGGATCAAACCCGTGTCCCCTGCATTGACAGGCGGATTCTTAACCATTGCACCACCAGGGAAGTCTCAATTGAGGTTTAATTGACAAAATTGTAAGATATCTAAAGTGTACAGTGTGATGATTTGGTGTGCATATACATTGTGAAAGGATTCCCCCCATCAAGTTAGTTAACACATCCATCACCTCACCTATTTACTTCTTTTTTTTTTTAGTGAGAACATTTAAGTTCTACTCTTTCAGCAAATTTCAATTATACCATACAGTGTTATCAACTGTAGTCATCATGTTATACTTAGATCCTCAGACCTTACTCGCCTTATAACTGAAAGTTCATACCCTTTTACCAACCTCTTCCTATTTCCCCCACCCCAGCCCCTTGCAACCAGTACTCAAATGTACTCTTTAAAATGACCTTCATTAAGTTTTTCTAGGTGCAAATCGTTGTCTTGACCATTAACATGATTTTCCCTATCAGAGTCCTTAAATGCACTGGAAGACCAAGATTTAGATGCTCTCATGGCGGATCTGGTAGCAGACATAAGAGAAGCTGAGCAGAGGACAATCCAGGCCCAGAAGGAGTCCTCTCAGAGCCGACCTCATTCAGCATCTCTGGATGTACCAAGTTTCAGTGGTGCAGCCTCTCTTGGTTACGCAGCAAATGTTGCTGCACCGAGTATTAGCCAATATGAGGATGACTTACCTCCTCCACCAGCTGATCCCATGTTAGACCTTCCTTTGCCACCACCCGCTCCTGAACCTCTCTCTCAGGTAAGTCCGTGGGGTCAGGACTCTTGACCTCTGCCACCCAAGATCTCTGACCTTCTCCAGAGTGGCGGTTACATTCAAGTTTGTACGCCCAGAGCTCTGAGACTCTAAAAAACAAGGATCCCAGATGTGTTCATTGCAAAGCCAGAGTCTCCATAAAAGGACAAATTGGTGTGTATAAAGAACATATTAGGGCCATATTCAGGAATTGTTGTAGTTTGGCTAAAATCTATATTTGTATGCAGCTTTCCCTGATAATACTCAACCTTTTGGGGTCATGTTTTATTAACTTGGTATGAACTGTGGAAGTGATTTATACATTTCTGTGTCCCTGGTCCTAGTCCAGTACATAAAGAATAGAAGGCATTCCTTACATATTTTGGAATTGAACTAAATGGAATTTTGCTGAATTTGGCAGCCGTATTCAGTAGGGCAAAGATGTCTATGTATCACATGTAAGGTCATAGTTGGGAGGGGCGTTACGGGGTGGGTAGGTGATGAGTGCTTGATATTAATAGATTTCTGGGAAGTTCATACTGTCATTACGTGGGACGTTAACTCATATCTCTCATCCATGCAAGAAGAGCGCTTTAAGGATTTTTCTTAGAGTAAGCCACTTTTAAAATATTTTAGAGTAAGAACCTAGCTCTCTTTCCTGTGGCTTCTGCATTCGTTGTACTGGGTGATGATCAGTATTCATAAATACGACCCTAGTAACCCTGAGAGTCCCTACAATGCCTTTTGAATGAACAAATATGAAATATAAATCAAATATTAAATCCTACTCATTGCTCTATTGTGTGATTATTGTATAAAAATTATTTGAAAATTGGTGATCCATATAGAACAGAGGCTCTTTTTCCCCCAATTTTATTGAGATATAATTGACATATAGTATTGTACAGGTTTAAGGCATACATGATGATCAGATACACATATATTGAGAAATGATTACCATAGAGAGGTTAGTTAACACCTTCATCACCTCATATAATTACCTTTTTGTTGTGCATATGGTGAGAACATATAAGATCTACTCTCTAAACAAGTTTATAATACAGTACTGTTAACTGTAGTCACCATGCTGTACTTTAGATCCCCAGAGCTTATTCATGTCATAACTGGAGGTTTGTACCCTTTGGCCAACATCGCCCTATTTCCTCTGTCCCCAGCCTCTGGCAACCACCATTCAACTGCCTGTTTCTATGAGTTCAGCTTTTTTAGATTCTCACATGTAAGTGAGATCATACACTATTTGTCCTTCTCTGTCTGACTTATCTCATTTAGTGTAATGCCCTCAAGTTTCATCCATATTGTCACAAACAGCATGATTTCCTTTTCTCATGGATAAATTATATTCCATTGTATACTACACCACATCTTCTTTATCCATTCATCATCAACAGATACTGAGGTTGTTTCCATGTCTTGGCTGCTGTGAATAGTGCTGCCATGGACATGGGAGTGTAGATCTCTTCAAGACAGTGATTTCATTTCCTTTGGGTAGATACCCAGGAGTGGAATTGCTGGATCATATGGTAGTTCTATTTGTAAGTTTTTGAGGAACTGCCATACTGTTTTCCGTAGCAGCTGCACCAATTTACATTCCCACCAACAGTGCACAAAGGTTTCCATTTCTTCACTTCCTCGCCAACACTTTTTATCTCTTGTCTTCAATAACAGCCATTCTAAAGAGCAGAAGCTCTTAATATAGGGTCCATGAAGATGTCAAGGAGTCTGTGATTCCCAACTGTATGCAAAGTCAAATGCATATGTGAAGCTTTATGGGCTTCATTGCTTTAAACATATTCCTAAAGGGGTTTGTGGCTCAAAAACAACATAAGAACTACTGGTATAAGAAGATATATATCTGCTTTGGGCTCATAAAATATTTCACTCCCTTTTCTGCCTGCTCATGTGTTTGTCAGTAGTCTGTTGTGGGTTTTTTTTTTTTTTTTTTTTTGGTGAATTATAAGTTTAAGTTTGATTGGGGAAGATAAGGACCCTTTAGGAATCTAATAAAAACTAGGAATCCCAGAAAACGCATACTGATCCAAAGGAATGTATATAATTTCAGGAAGTGCTCAAATCCCTTGAGATTCACCTATAGATTCCTCAGGTTAGACCCAATTTTGAGCCAAATTTTGAGATTTTTGTAGACTAAACATGTGAAACTCTGAGTCATCATTTCATCTTTTAAGTTACTATTCCTAAAATATAAAGGGTGACTGTCTTCTGTATCTCCGGGTTGAAGATTTCTGTTACAGTTACTTAAATTTTGAAAATCGATCATGTGAAATTTGGTGCCCTATATAACACAGCCTTTTGTCAACATAAAGTGACTAAGACACTAACGATGGCAGGGGTACTTACTCCCTGGTGTTATTAATGGACTGTGTTGAATGTCTTGTCATTTTACAGGAAGAAGAAGAAGCCCAAGCCAAGGCTGATAAAATTAAGCTAGCATTGGAAAAACTGAAGGAGGCCAAGGTCAAGAAGGTAAATTATGAATCACTTTTGCATGGGGCAGTCAAATTAATGACTTTTTATTATGCTTAAAGCTAAAAAAAATTTTAATTTCGAGTGGTGCTTTCCAATGAGTTGTAGTTTTTTAAATTTAAGGACAAAGATAAATTATTCTTTCCATGACCTTCCTTCGCTCATTTGTGATTGATAAATAGGGGACCTATGTTAGTGTAAATGTGGAGGTTTCCAAGTCTCTACCACCAGGGCTCCCTCCCCTAAGGATGCCCTCTGGGTTCTGCTCACTCTTGGGTAATTGCAGGTGGCGCCCCCTTCTGGGGGCGAGTTGGCGAGTCAGCTGGGTCAGAGTTCAGCTTCTAGTGGCATCACCTCATTTCCACGATTGTTTTTGTGCATTTTATATACCCCCTGAGGCAGCCTCCAGCCTGCCCTGGGTGTCCAAGTTCTCTCCTGAAATACCAAATGTTCTTTTGGCTAGCTCTGTGTGTTCAAAGTTAGCATAGGTTTTGAGTGACCTGCCTCGACCCTATTGTCCTAATAAGCCTGTAATTTATCTTGCTTTTTCTGTAGAGCATATGTTTTTCTGGAGACACATATATTATATAATATCAGAGACACATGTATTTAACCTCAGTAGAAGCGTCTACCTAATAATAAAGTGTTAACAATAGTTAGTTAGGTAAATTAAGAGAAAGATAAACAGTCTCACTTCGACTCCTGAAGCATATACCGTGGCTGAGACTCGTTAAGAACTTTTTACTTACAGTTGGGTGAATTATTCTTTTCATACAGGGCATTAGATTTTATGTTCCTGCAGCACCTCTCATGGTTCCTTGAATGAAGGATTTCAGTACATGTTGATCGATATTTAATAAATATTCCTTGACTACCCCAGGATCCAGACTTCCAAGGTTCATCTATGAGAATTTTTCCAGATCATTCTGGTTCCTTTCATTTCAAGCATGCATGAACCTTCTTACCATTTTTCTTCCCCATTCTCTACGTGTGATTACATTCTGTGGTCGGTTATTGAACTGATACATCCTCGGCTGCCTTCTCCCCCCTTGTCCTCACTCTGTGAACCCCTGGTTAAATCCAGCCTGGGCCTTCAGTGCTGCCTGAGCTTCCGAGTCCAGTCTCTCTCCCACGAACCTAGAAAACTATTTCCACCTTGTCCTCTCTCTGAAAATCTCCAGTACCTCCTTCCTCTCCCACATTTTCTCAGCCCATTGCACTGAGAAGTAGAAGCAATCCAAAGAAAGGTTCTACAAGCTCCCAACACATTTGCCTCCCTACCCGCCTGCACTTGTGGCAGGTGGTCCATGGTCTTTCCTGTTCCTGTGCACGGACTGTCATGTTTCTAAGACCAGTCCCCCTCATGTGATTCTCTTCCCACCTCTTTTCTTGTCCCTCCTCTGCTCAAGGATGTCCCCCCCACACACACAGTGAAGCCCAAATCCTCACGACGACATCAAGTCCCTGCATGATCTGGTTGCCAGCTCTCTCCCTCACCCTCCGCTCTAGCTTACTGGTCTCACTGCTGCCCCACAGATGTTCCAGGCATGCCTCTGCCTCAGGACCTTTGTGCCTTGCGGTCCCCCTGCCTGGAAAGCTCTTCCCCAAATTCCGGTGGGTTCTCTCTGTCCCTCACTAAGTCTGGTCACCTGCTCAGTGCCACGCACACACACACCCCTGACATCCCTTACCTTCCCCTGCTTGCCTTCCTCCCCATCAGGCGTACGGTCCAGTTTACTTGTTTATCCTGTTTAATGCCTACCTCCCCTCCCCACCCCCAGGGAAGCTCCTCCAGGGAGTTTTGTGTTTTCCTTACCGATGCATCCTCATCTCATAGAACAGGTGCTGGGGGTACAGAGAGGTGAACCAGTCAGGTGAGGTCCCTGCCTGTGTAGAGTTCACTTCTAGCGGGGGAGAGAAGTGCTATGAAGAAAATAAAGGCGGAAGGAGTGATACTGCCCAAGGGAATCTTTTTTTTTTTTTAATTGAGGTAGCATTGGTTTATAACGTTAGGTAAGTTTCATGTGAACATTCTTATATTTCTGCTTCTGTGTACCCTACAGTGTGCTCACCACCCAAAATTTAGCTTCCATCCGTCACCATACTGTTGATCCCCTTTACCTCTTAAGCAAGAGGGAAAACAGGAGGAGCTGAGGGCAGAGAGGCAGGTGGGGTCACAGGGTCTCACAGGTCTAAGGAAGAGTTTGGAACGTATTGTAAGTGCAGCAGGAAAGCATTTGGCTGCACCACGCGGCATGCGGGATCTTAGCTTCCCGTGCAGGGATTGAGCCTGTGCCCCCTGCAGTGGAAGCGCAGAGTCCTAACCACTGGACCTCCAGGGAAGTCCCCATATGAGGGTTTGTTTTTTTTTTTTAATATTTTATTTATTTATTTATTTATTTATGGCTGTGTTGGGTCTTCGTTTCTGTGTGAGGGCTTTCTCCAGTTGTGGCAAGTGGGGGCCATTCTTCATCGCGGTGCGCGGGCCTCTCACTATCGCGGCCTCTCTTGTTGCGGAGCACAGGCTCCAGACGCGCAGGCTCAGTAGTTGTGGCTCACGGGCCCAGTCGCTCCGCGGCATGTGGGATCTTCCCAGACCAGGGCTCGAACCCGTGTCCCCTGCATTGGCAGGCAGATTCTCAACCACTGCGCCACCAGGGAAGCCCGAGGGTTTTTAACAAGGGGTAATATATGGTTTTTAAAGATCATAGTGGCCATTGTGTGGAAAATGGATTGTAGGGGAAGGGATGAGAGCAGGGTGACCTGTTTCATAGCCGTCTCTCTAGCACAAGACCTCACTGTAGATAAACATGTATTGAACCAAGTTACAAATGGATGGCAGGGGAAGATGGGCTGTCTTCGGTTGCCGACTTTCCCTTTGGAGATAAAAAGACAAGAGAAAATGAGTAAAAATACAATTCATAATTATTTCAACTATTTTAAACCTCTGGATGGTTTATAAAATGGGGGCCACGTTGGAGATACTCTCAGAGGATAAATAAAAAGAGAAGTTGATTCTTAGATTAAAAAGGTAGAACACGGGACTTCCCTGGTGGTGCAGTGGTTAAGAATCCACCTGTCAAGGCAGGGGACATGGGTTTGATCCCTGGTCTGGGAAGATCCCACATGCCACAGAGCAACTAAGCCCATGTGCCACAGCTACTGAGCCCACATGCTGCAACTACTGAAGCCCGTGTGCCTAGAGCCCGTGCTCCACAACAGGAGAAGCCACCACAAGGAGAGCCCGTGCACCGCAACGAAGAGTAGCCCCCGCTTGCCGCAACTAGAGAAAGCCTGAGCACAGCAACGAAGCCCCAACGCAGACAAAATAAATAAATAAATTTTTAAAAAATATAAAAAATAAGGTAGAACAACTAGCATATTTGGCCAGTTTGCTTAACTGGAGATGAAGAGAACAGGGAGGAGAAAGCAGTATTTCGAGAGAACTTTGCCATAATTTAGTTGAGGTGAATTGTAACAGTAGCAAAAAGCACCACCTGCCTCTAGTCAACAAAGCAGATGTGAAACAGAAGCAGTTCTGATCAGTGGGAGAGGAGAGAAAATTAAGAAGCTAAGGTGTATATTTTTTCTGACTTAGGACACTCCAGACTTATTTCTAAAAACAAAAGGCTGTGTGGCACAGAACATTAAAAAAAATAACTGAGTCATACTCATCCATTAATAAAGTAACTAAGATGTACTAACACATTAGCTACAACATGTTTTATAAAGGGTAGAATCAAGTTTATCTGAAGTACTTTGCCCTCAAGTATTCTGTGGGGTGTTGACATCACTTTGGATCACAAATGATATACACAGTTTGTGTTGCAAAGCTGTTGGAACTGGAAACAGAATCGGATTCACTCATTGATTTTATTTGTTTCTTTGTTTTAAAGCTCTGTGACACAGGAGACCAATTCCATTTGTAAATTTTATCATAGAAGCAAAAATGTATATATTGCAAATGATTTAGGGCTGGGATAATTTTGTATTTATTAGTTTGCAAAAGAAAAAGAAGAAATGATAAAAACCATTAAATCTTTACTATGATGGATTAGAAAGGGGAAGTTTTTTCATTCTTGAGTCATTTTACCCTATATCATATGGTGTTGATATGAAAAGTACTCAGCTTGCTAATAACCTACCTAGCTGTGACTTAGAGTGTCATGTTTTGGTATATAGCTACTCTTCAGCTTGCAAATGTGAAGAAAGCTGTGAAGAAGACTAAATATGATTTCTTCTTGCTAAAAGTCATCAGCCTTCTCTTGGTTTTTTTTTTTCCTAAGTTTTATAACTGTGGTCATTGGTAACTACATATGGATTAAATTTAGTTTGCAATTTCTGCCAAAAAAAAAAACCCAACCCTTTCATAATTGCATCATTGTCAAATTATGTGATTTAGTTTTTTTCTCTCTTTAAAAACAAAACACCAAGCTATGTTTGATTTTCTCAAGAATTCCTAAGCAAGAATGAAATGTGGTCAAACATCATTAATTTTTTCTTCGGGAAGATTGTCTTCTAAGTCCTAACACTGGTAGTGTTTTTTAGGACATGTAACTACTTTATAGCAATAATCCTCAGCCGAGAGCAGCAGGTATGCCTTCCACAGAAAATAAGCCATGGTCATTCCACTATTTGAGGCATTTCTGTTTTCCACACAACCATCCATGTTTGATTTCTCCGGTCAGATGAATGGGTCTTTGACACTGTAGTAGTTGGGCCTATTGTTTCATTATTTTATTTTATTTTATTTTATTTTTAAAATAAATTTATTTATTTTTGGCTGCATTGGATTTTCATTGCTGCGTGCAGGCTTTCTCTAGTTGTGGTGAGCCGGGGCTACCCTTCCTTGCAGTGCATGGGCTTCTCATTGCGATGGCTTCTCCTGTTGCGGAGCATGGACTCTAGGCGCACAGGCTTCAGTAATTGTGGCGCACGGGCTCAGTAGTTGTGGCTCGTGGGCTCTAGAGCACAGTCTCAGTAGTTGTGGCACATGGGCTTAGTTGCTCTGCGGTATGTGGGAGACTCCCAGACCAGAGGTTCCCCACCGAACCCATGTCCCCTGCATTGGCAGGGGGATTCTTTCTTTTTTTTTTAAATTAATTAATTAATTTATTTTTGGCTGTGTTGGGTCTTCGTTGCTGTGCACGGGCTTTCTCTAGTTGTGGTGAGCGGGAGCTACTCTTCGTTGCAGTGCGCGGACTTCTCATTGTTGTGTCTTCTCTTGTTGCGGAGCACGGGCTCTAGGCACGCAGGCTTCAGTAGCTGTGGCTTGCAGGCTCTAGAGCTCAGGCTCAGTAGTTGTGGCGCACGGGCTTAGTTGCTCTGCAGCATATGGGACCTTCCCGGCCAGGGCTCAAACCTATGTCCCTTGCATTGGCAGGCAGATTCTTAACCACTGCGCCACCAGGGAAGCCCTGGAAGGGGGATTCTTAACCACTGTGCCACCAGGGATGTCCCAGGCCTGTTGTTTTAAATACATCAAAAAATGTACATACAGGGACTTCCCTGGTGGCGCAGTGGTTGAGAATCCGCCTGCCAGTGCAGGGGACACGGGTTCGAGCCTTGGTCCTGGAAGATCCCACATGCCGCGGAGCAACTAAGCTCGTGTGCCACAACTACTGAGCTTGCGCTCTAGAGTCTGTGAGCCACAACTGTTGAGCCCGTGTGCCACAACTACTGAAGTCTGCATGCCTAGAGCCCGTGCTCCGCAACAGGAGAAGCCACCGCAATGAGAAGCCCACGCACTGCAATGAAGACCCAACACAGCCAAAAATAAATAAATAAATTTATTAAAAAAAAAAAAAAGATGAACATACAACAAAAACAACTGTCCAACTAGAGGTTTCTGGGCTACAGGTTTTCAAGGGAAAGAAGTATTCTTCGGACAAGCCTGGAATAGTGGTCTAATTTGAATGGTCCCAGGAGGAGGAAATGCACCTTTATTGCCCTGATGTCTGCATTTGAGTCTTAGGTGTGCAAGTGTGGGAAGAGCAGATACTAGGTGTGCTTCGACTTGTGGTCCTTGCCTGCTCCTCATCCAGATTCTTATCACCATCCACACCCTTGGTTGCTCTCAGTAACTCTGCACAGAAATCCACAGGAATTGCATTCTTCACTGTTAACTACACATTGTCTTCAAGATCCAGTTGGGCGGGAGTGGGACCAGAGGGGCAGTTTCCCTGCTGCTCAGAATCTAACCCAAACTTTGGGGGAGGAAGAAATGTTACCAATTGTATGACCTCTCTCTTCACTCCATCTAAACACTTTTTTAAAATAATGATAAGCCTCATATGTGAATAACCAGGACCAACCTTAGACAGACAGAATAGGCAGAACTTGTCTCTAACTATCTCATGCTTCTCTTTTCAGGTTAGAATAGAAATTTAAGCAAGAGTGTCAGGGGGTTCTGGCTGACGATGTTGCTTCCGGGAATTCTCTGCTGGCAGCCTGTGGAGTAACTGCAGGCACTGCAGGCTGGAGTTTGGACAGGGATGGTCTGGAAAGGGAAAGGCAGCCCTTCCTTCCCGTGTGGCACTCAAAGATGGGCTCTAACTAGAGCTAGCTCCCACTTAATTAGGGAGGATCAGTGATCTTGGCAAAGAATAAAATAAGAACGTAGATCTTCCCAGAAGGAGTTACGGAAAATCTTCCCTTAAACATAAGTGTCTAATAAATGTGGGCTTCATGGGCACATTTCCACTGTTCCTTTTGAAGACTGGATAGGTAGCACCGTTATAACCTGTAGCACTCATAACTAACAACTGCTGGAATTAAAAATATGCTACAAATACACAGGTATCAAAGAAAATCCAAACCCTAGCTGATTAGTTGTTGAATTAATTCTGTTATGTTACATCAGAATCATGGTCTCTTAGGGATCAGAAGTTTTAATAACCTTGACAAGTTGTCTGGGAAAAATCAGTGAAATCCTGTGCCCTTATGAGTAAATTCTCACACCAAACCCTCCAGATTTGGAACGAGGTAGCTACCAATTTGACTGTGAACTCAATGCAGTAAATTTTTTTTTAATAGAATGAAAAGTGCATTAGGTCACTCATTTGCCTGCATGCCTCCATAATAGCTCTTTCTCAATCTACATTGATCTGGCTTAATCCACCTCTAATCTCAAACATGTTCTGCTGTGACACCACCTGCCTCTCAGTAAGACTCCTCGGTGACGCTGTGTCACTCTGCAACTCCTGACCTTCAAAGAATTGTAGATTAACCAACTTGGTCTTAACCTGTGTCGTAGAACTCTCGGGTTGCATGAAATGGGACCCAACTCCAGCTAAGCAAGACAGAAGAATTTATTATAAAGATACCGGCACGGCTTTCAACTAAGCAACACTTCTGGGCTCTGAGATGAACCTGAAGAAGTAACAGAAAGATGTCAGGGAGGCAGGCAGGCAGCACTTCTTGGGTTGTGTTGGTTTTCTCTCTCCCTCACCAGAATGCAGAGTCTCTGAAAGCTGGGCAAGGACTTTGCTATTGTGTGTATTTATTTCTGTTTTTGTGAACTGGTTTCTCTACGTTTATATTCCTGGCACCTTAAACAAGTGCTTGGCATATGAGTGAGTTTGTGGGACACCTTCTTAACTTAAATTCGCAGAAGCGATAGCAACCTTGAAACCTTAACCTTCGTGGGTGGCCTCCTCCGGTTGCTTGAATTTACTGGCTGCCCTGTGGCTTTATCCTCAGCTCGTTGTCAAGGTGCACATGAATGATAACAGCACGAAGTCACTGATGGTGGATGAGCGGCAATTAGCCCGAGATGTTCTAGACAACCTTTTTGAGAAAACCCATTGTGACTGCAACGTGGACTGGTGTCTTTATGAAATATATCCAGAGCTACAAATCGGTAAGTCCCAGTCCCAGCAATTGGCTGTACCTCCAAAAAACCTGTGCGTTTGCTTTATTAGGGGTTTTGGTCTATTGCGAAGAAGAGTTTGGTTCAAGGCTATCAAGACTCCCCCTACATCACTTCCCTTAGGTCAGGTTCAGTGCCTGCCTCTTCATTTATCTGTGGCAAAGAGACTCGGATTGGAGCAGGTGGCCAGACCTTGGGGAATGTAAGCATTATTGCTGCTACTTCTCTAGCGGATCCAAAAGGGAAAGAAAGTGACAGGAGGATGCTTCTTACTGCTTGCTTCGCAAGCTGAGCAGATGGTCGGAGGGCCTGCGTGTCTGTCAGCCGATGTCTCTTTAAAGTTTGCTTCTTTATACTCTAGGGTAACTCTGCCGCGGGCCTCGCATCACTGTCGGCTCACTCAATGTCTGACACTTTGTCTAGTGGAAGAGGCTCAGCCCTGAAGAGCAAAGGACAGTGGATAGAAGTTGATTGAGTTTTTTTAAAAAGCTAAAAAGCAGTTAAAGAAATATTCTGTTACTTCTCATTCTTAATACCACTCATGGAACAATTGTCTCCTGGGAGAGCCTGTTGGAATACAGAATTATGTGTTTTAGAAGCTTTGGGTACACATCTTTCTGGAGGAAATGGTCTGCACGGAAATAACCTCTTGAAGTTTTCTTCAACTCTCTGAGTCAAATAGAGAATTGAAAGCTCTCTAAAGGAAGGTTTAGGGTTGGTTCCGATATTCGTACATTGTTTTTTAGAGTTTTAGGGAGTGATGTTTTATAGTACTCATCACGTATCTCACAATTTCATTCAAAGTTGTTTACCCAATTATTGCCTAATTGTCCTCCTTCCATATAGGATGTCACCTCCACCTGGGGCTATTTAAAATAGTCAAAAATTCTAACATGAAAAAAGAGCAATGGCTGACCATTATCACTATATTGTAGGTTCATCTGCCATGTTTTTAATGAAAAATAAGTTGAAGACCTGAGACTGAAGAATACACATAATAGAGATGTTACAATGTGACATCATGTAAGAATTAGGAATTTCTAAAAACTGATGAGAAGTATGAAGCATTGTGTTAACACCAGCTTATTTCTCTGTTGGGAACCCTGATGTCTTGGGTCTGAAAGAATGCTTTTTCTTGTTTTATCAGAAAGGTTTTTTGAAGACCATGAAAATGTTGTTGAAGTGTTATCAGACTGGACAAGAGACACAGAAAATAAAGTGCTGTTTTTGGAGAAGGAGGAAAAATATGCTGTATTTAAAAACCCCCAGGTAAGATAACTTGTATATTGTTAAACCATATAAAATATCCATTTTTTAATGTCACCTGTGTACTCACCACATCATTCATTATCTCACAGAATATCACAAATGTATTCCTTTCAAACAAACACAAACAACTCTTAGGCCATATGTAAACTAAGAGCCCCTTGAAGGATTCAGAGAGAAAATTCAGAGATCCTCTGATCTTTGTAGATCGTGGTAAAGACACTGGGCTTTGTCCTGAGGCTTGCAGGGAGCCGTTGAAGGGTGTTGAGTTGAGGGAAGATCACTGTGATCGCACAGCAGAGAATGGATTTGGAGAAAGTAAAAGTGGCAGCTGCCATGTGTTGGAGAGGTGGTTACAGAAGCCCAGAAAGAACAGATGATGATGGACTGAAGGGCATTGGGAGAGACTCAGGAGGTAATGGAATTTTGCAGAATATGGTGACCGCTTGGATGCTGGTATAATAAGGAGGCGTAGAAGCAGATACGGATGACACTGATTCCCCGCTAGGGAATTAGATAGATCCTGATGCCCTTCACTTCGGTAGGAAGCATGAGGAGAGAAATAGGTTGGGATATAAACATGATGAACTAGATTTTCAACATTGCTGAGTTTCTCCTTCTCCTTCAAAAAAAAATCTCATTTCACCCTCCATAAATTCAGCATGAAATGTACACATTTTTACTTTTGTATTTTCTATCAGATGGGCAATATTTTATCTATAAACGTCACTAGAGACATGCTCCTAAATTTTTCCTTGTGTTGTTTTTCTTTTCTCACGAGATGAGTAAAAATCTTTCTACCTTTGACATCCCCATCTCACCTGTTCTCCAACTCCAAGGTATTTATTTACAAGGAAAAAGAGAACTGACTTGATTTTGGTCACTTTCCCAATATCCCCTCCAAACGTACCTTGCATTAAGGGACTTCGCTCTGTGATTGTAAAAAACTTCTAGAGATAAAGATAGTGACAGGAACTGACTTCTATTAAATAGTATTGGTTCTCAGTTCTTATGATATCAAACCTAAGAACTTTTTTTTTTTCTAACTTTTATTTGCATTTATTTTTTGAGGCATTTATTCCCGGGCCAGAAGTTTTTGTTTCTTCAGTTTCTTCTGGGATATCTTTTTCTTCTGGTCAACCTCCTCTTCTGGTTTAGGAACAATCTGTTCTTTTACAGTAAGGCTCATCTCAGTCTGGCAGGGAGAGCTCGTGTATGGGTTGATCCGACCATGAGCTCTGTAAGTCCTGCGCCACATCTTGGGGGCTTTGTTCACCTGGATTTGCTCAGTGACCAGAGAATCTACATCTACGCCCTTAAGTTCAGCCTTACTCTCTGCATTTTTGAGCAAGTGCAGTAAAAATTCAGCACTCTTTTTGTGCCACCGACCCTGCGTCCAGCCCCACTGTTTGGCCTGGGCACACCTACCAACTCCGCCATTGTAATGACGGAATGGCACACATTACTTCTTTAAAGTGACATCCTTCAGATACTTGGTGGTTTTTCGGATACGCATACACTTATTGGCCTGGGCAGTTTCACGAGTGTTCTTAAAGTGAACACAAAGAGTTGAACCTCTTGATTTGCATGATCTTGTGGGGTTTTCTGGATCAAGTGAATAGCAAACCATTTTTAGAGGTCACCTCAGGCCACTTACTGGAAAAGCCTAAGAACTTATTTTCATGGCAGTTTATAACAAAAGCTATGTTTTATCAAATGCAGAGGGATAAACTGATGATCCAGGGAAAGAGGGAAATTGCCAGAAACTATTAATAGCTACTCTATGCTAGGCTAGAAGCTTTGCAAGTATTATCTTCAATCTTTACAACTATAAAGGTTAAGAAGGATATATTGCTATTCCTCTTTACAGATGAGAAAACTGAGATCAAAGATAGAAAGGAGGCCTTTGTTTGATCTTAAGACTCATTGGGGACTTTGATGAGTGGTTTCCATAGGTTGAGTCTTCTGTTCAGAGCTCTCAAGACTATAGGAAACCTGGAATGAAATTGGTAGTGACTGAGGACGTCCTCAGACAAGGTAAATTGAATACAGCTAGCAGGACTATACCACAAATGGAAACAATTGACTCAGAAGTTACTACACTGACTCAGTTTCCCACAATGAGAAGAAACTGATTGCCAGAGGCCCAGATCAGAATAAGCCCCCATTTATTCTTCTGCTCTCTCTGTAAAAGTGGATGCAAAGGCCTGGCCTGGGCCACCATTCCTGGAGAACCGTGTGCTAACAGTCACATTGTTTTACATGGTAAATGACATCCTCTGTGCCCTTAGAGACAGTGGTGCCTACTCTCATAGGTCTGCAGGTGTAGATCTCTGGAGTGCTTGAGAGTTCAGAGTCTGTCTTTCTCCTTGGAATCTGCATTCATGACTCCAAGGTCAGTCTGTTCTTGGCCTCTCCATAGCCTGTTTGATATGTAAAATATGGATTAGTATTTGCAGCTTGACTGAGAAAGAGCTTCTGTGGCCCAGAGTGTCCGTTCTTCTGGAAAGTTACTAAACCATACAAAATTATGTAAAATTTCATGAAATTTTACAACACTGAAATCCTTAGTACTTAATAGGATTCTCTTACAAACTACTTATCTGCGGGGATAAGTCTAGGCAGGCGGCAGGAAAATGAATGCAAAGAGAGGTTTTGAGCTCAAATATTAGAAACAACCGTCAGTAAAGATTTGGGGACATCAGTGGTGTGCTTTGCAGGCACAAATGCAAAGCACCGCCTCCACCCATGACTTGAAAAGTGATGCTGTTCACCTGTGTCTCAAGTGTCACCTGCTGACTGTGTGGTCTTAGCAGGCTTTCTGATGACACCTGAATTCAGCGTTTCTATTTGTACAATGTGATATGGCTGTACTTCCCACCTCGCAAGGTTAAATCCAGCATGAAAACCACTTGCAGCATCGTGATGTTATATATAAAAGTCAAGTCGTTTGATGCCAACCGAAATTCAGCAGTCACCTATAAGAAAAGATGAACTGAAGCATATTAAAAAATTTTAAGAGTTTATTTGAACAAAAATCTATTCGAATCAGGCAGAACCAAATTAGAAGTCATTAGGAGCACTCCTCAGCTAAGAACCAGGGGAGAGACTTAAAGAGAGAAGGTGATGGAGAGGAACCAGATCCTGCAAATTTGTGGACCAAAAGATGCTTAATTAGGAAAGAATTTCCCCAGGATGACTGGTCTATACTTAGAGAGGTAATATCAGATCACCTCATTTTTATTTTTTTTAACTTTAAAATTTTTTTTTAAACCTTTTTAAAAGTTTTATTTATTTTATTCATTTATTTTTGGCTGTGTTGGGTCTTCGTTGCCACGTGAGGGCTTTCTCCAGTTGCGACAAGCAGGGGCCACTCCTTTTTGTGGTGCACGGGCCTCTCATTGCGGTGGCTTCTCTCATTACAGAGCACGGGCTCTAGGTGCACGGGCCTCAGCAGTTGTGGCACACAGACTCACACGGACTCAGTAGTTGTGGTGCGCAGGCTCAGTAGTTGTGGCACACGGGCTTAGTTGCTCCACGGCATGTGGGATCTTCCCGGACCAGGGCTTGAACCCGTGTCCCCTGCATTGGCAGGCAGATTCTTAACCACTGGGCCACCAGGGAAGTCCCAGATCACCTCATTTTTAAAGGAGGAAAAGCAGAGTCATGAATTCTCCTGCTGGCTGCTGTTACACCCCGTCCATTGAATAGCTACTTTGGGACACCACTGTTTTAGCTTCATGCCCAAGAGGAAGGAACCACATAGGAGTCTTACTCGTGAACCTTGATGAGGATCCAAGACTGTCAGTGGTTCTTCAGAGCCACTGCTGACTCCTGGGTGTGCAGACACTGCCGTAACTGGCACTGGGGATCGCTTGGTCATGAGAAACTGCTCTACCTAGAACTTTTTAACATGATTATTGAAAGGGTACAGAGGCATCTCATGGAAGCATGACCAGGCTTCTCGGGCTGGCACTGGAAATGGAATATTGTGGGGACCACAGTCGAGAGCATCTTTGCTCCGGATCTCCCTCGGACCTCTAGCTCCTTCTGTCCCTCTGTCCCTCCACAAGCTGTGTCCTTGCCCTCCTTCTCAGTGACCCCCTTACTCTCTTCCCACACAGCCCCGTATGGCTGACCTCTATGAAGGCTGCCTCTATGAATGAAGATCAAACTTTTGTGCTTGCAAACCCCCTGGAACAAGTTTGAGAAGTGATGTACCACCTCACACATTTGTATGTTGACATGCAAAATGTTTCAGAATTTTTCATCACAAGTTTAAATAGATGCCAAGAATGCAATGTCCAGCATATTATCAATTTTGTCACTTTAATAAGCTAGCTAGTAGGACCGAAATACAGTTCCACGGCCATTTGATTCCCAGGAGCATTCATTTACAAAGCACATGGGTAAGCTTTTTTTTTTAATAGACTATTTTTTTAATATAAATTAACTAATTTATTTTTGGCTGTGTTGGGTCTTCGTTGCTGCACGCAGGCTTTCTCTAATTGTGGCTAGCGGGGGCTACTCTTGGTTGCGGTGCGCGGGCTTCTCATTGCAGTGGCTTCTCTTGTTGCGGAGCATGGGCTCTAGGCACGTGGACTTCAGTAGTTGTGGCATGTGGGCTCACTAGTTGTGGCTCACGTGCTGTAGAGCACAGGCTCAGTAGTTGGGGCGCATGGGCTTAGTTGCTCCGCAGCATGTGGGATTTTCCTGCACCAGGGCTCGAACCCGTGTTCCCTGCATTGGCAGGCGGATTCTTAACCACTGTGCCATGAGGGAAGTCCAAATAATAGACTATTTTTAAGAGCAGTTTTAGGTTCACAGTGTAGGGGAGTAGAAATACCTGGGGTTAGGGGCAGAGTAGGGACCCTCTAAAGCATGGTGTCAGGACAGGGACCCTTTTGCCCAGGTGGTCCCGCCTCTTTGGAGTAAAGTAGGTTGGGGCAGTAGAACCTTACTGTCCTAATTAAAGCAACTTTGTTGACGAAGCAGCTGAGTTTCTCCTACTTTCTCAGTCTGGTTGGCGTTAGGAAAGTCCCTCTTCCCAGTTGACTGTAATCACAGGGTGGTCTGCTCATCATAAAAGAGTGCCAGATGTTCAAATGAACAAATGAAACTCAGCCGTAACCCAAAGAGTTTTGTTTTCCCAGCTGCGCTGACATACAGCTCCCACTGTGCAAAGACCCGTGGGGGCCCGAAACCAAAAGAGATGCGTGAGGCCTGAGGTCTGTGTCTGGACAGGCAGACAAACTCTGGTGTTAACATTAGCTGTTCTTCTTGCTAGGAGCCCGAAGAATCTCTTTTTCTGAGAAGGTATTGGGAAAACAAATTAATGTAAGGTCGCCTGCTTGCTGTATTGCTGTTCATTTCTTTTAGTAATATCTTTTATGTTTCTGACTTCAAAATTAATATCAGTTTATTGGAAGAAAAACTGAAAAGTAGAAGAAAGGAAAGTTAAATCATCCACATTCCCACACTCCAACAATCATCACTATTGATATTTCAGGCAATTTTCATTCCACCGTTTGTTGTTTCTTAACCAAAATTTGGTGGTGGTGATGGTTTATTTGGTTGCACGAGTGAGGAGCAGAGAGAGAACCACAATGTCACACTTCCCCTCGGGTGTGGAAGGGTACCAGCCACTGTGGGAGAAAATGGCCTCACAGCGTCCCTCCTCTTTTCCCACCTCCCTGTCCTGCCAAGGTTCATCTCTGGCCATCCGGGACCAGGTCCAGCTGGAAGGAAAATCATACAGGCATCACACTTACGGCCTCCAGGAGAGGCTCCTATTTTAAAAGAAAGTCTGCTCTTGACCTCAGTGCCCCAGAGCCCCTGACCAACCCGTGTGGGCATGTGTATCAGTCAGGGCTGGAGACATGAACACAACCTCAGAATCCCAGTGGCTTAGAGTAGCAGGTGTTTCCTCTGTCTGAGGCCTGCCGGTCATCGGGTCCTCTGTCCATGGCTCCAGAATGCGAGTCAGATCCAGGGAGTTCCATGTGCCTTTTATTGTCCTCGGACCAGCAGCCACCTTGACACACTCTCCTCCTGGTGAAGGGCAAGCGTGCCAGAGAATGAGTGGAAACACGCAACGCCGCCTCTCAGGTCCTCTGCTCAGATGGAGGCACTGTCCCTTCCACCCATGTTCTGTTGGCCGAAGCAAGTCACGTGGCCAGACCCAACGTAAGGGGGCAAGGAAATGAGCTCCGGCCGTTCTGGGGGGAGGCACTGCACAGTCATCACTAGGTGGCGGGCGTTGGTGGATTCTGACACAGGGCGGAAGAGAGGAATTGGGAGTGATGGTCAGGTCTTCGTCAGGTGTACCCCAGCTCTAGCCAGGCTGCTTGTTCACGGGTGCTCCAAAGACACCCAATATTTATTTTAAATTGAAGTATAGTTAATTTATAGTGTTGTGTTAGTTTCAAGTGTACAGCAGAGTGATTCAGTTATACGTACATATGTACACATATTCTTTTTCAGATTATTTTCCATTATAGGTTATTATAAGATATTGAGTAGAGTTCCCTGTGCCATACAGTAGGTCCTTGTTGTTTACCTATTTTATATGTAGTTCTATGTGTATGTTAATCCCAGACTACTACTTTATCTGTCCCCCTCAGCCTCGCTATCCCCTTTAGTAACCACAAGTTTGTTTTCTGTATCTGTGAGTCTATTTGTTTTGTAGATAAGTTCATTTGTATCCTTTTCTTTAGATTCCACAAGTAAGTGACACCATATGATATTTGCCTTTCTCTGTCTGACTTACTTCACTTAATATGATCATCTCTAGGTCCATCCATGTTGCTGTAAATGGCATTATTTCATTCTTTTGATGGCTGAGTAGTATTCCATTGTATAAATATATATCACATCTTTATCCCTTCATCTGTTGATGGATATTTAGGTTGCTTCAAAGAGCCCCAATATTTATCTAACTCTGGGCCTTTTTACATGCTTTTCCTCCTGCCCTGAACGCTCTCTTTATTCCTTTTTCCCTATCTGAATATGAACATCTTTCAAGGCAAAGTTCCAGCTTTGACCTCCTCTGTAAGTCTTCCTTAATCATCTCGGTTCACAGTGAGTTCTTCCTCTCTGAAAACCTATAGAACTTAGCTCATTTTGCATTTATGCAATGTCTTATATGGTTCCCCCATCTACAGATATATAGCCATCTACTTATATTTATCTTTTCAGTGTGATAGAAAGATTCTTAAGAACAGTGATATTTTACATGCAAAGGGTACGCACAAATATTTACTCATGGATTGATAAGTGTTTGTTTGATTTACTCTTTATTCCAGAAAGGTGATATTAAAAATGTAACGTATTTGCTGTTTCTGTACTATCCTGCTGCTCTCAAATCTTGCATTTTCAGAAGCTGTGAGAAAAAGAGGCAGGCTGTAACTGAAAGTCTCATTTCCCATTTTAAAGTTCCCTTATTGTTCCGCTCAGATTGTCCCCAACAGATAATTAACTTTTGAATTCTGCTGCTTGCTGCAGAGCGCTCCAAATTCTCACCCAAGAGCAATCCGTCCTTTCTAAGGACTGCCCTGCGTGATCTCCAGCTTGGATTTTCTTTGTGCTTTTTGCATTTTCATTAAAACAAAAACACAATATAGCACTATCACTTGGAAGGGGAAAAAAAGCTATTCAGAAGCCAAAAAAGTGAGAGGGGTCTCAGAGAAGACACGGCTACGTCCTGACCCTTCATGATAACCTCATAAAATGAGACCCTTCATGTTTAGAAAGGCTCTTCCCTTATCAGTCCTGCAGAGGGCGACACATGCCCTCCTTTTCCCAGATGATGATGAAACACACATGCCCTGGAGTCTCCCTCACGGTCTCTGTTCATTCTTTCAACTCATACAGGCTCACACTTTTTCCAGGGCCCTAAAGTGTGTGCTTGCTCGGAGCACACTCTGCATTCACTCTCAACTAGGTCATCACTTTTTGTTTGTTTGTTTTTGGCAAAATACACATAACATAGAATTTACCATTTTAACCACTTTTAAGTGTGCAGTTCAGTGGTATTAAGTCCATCCACACTGTCATATTGGGTTCTCTCCTATGGTGTTTAGAGCATTGTTTTTTTTTGAATTTTTTTTTTAAGGCATTGTTTACTTTATTTATTTATTTTTGGCTGTGTTGGGTCTTCGTTTCTCTGCGAGGGCTTTCCCCAGTTGTGGCAAGCGGGGGCCACTCCTCATCGCGGTGCGCGGGCCTCTCACCATCGCGGCCCCTCCCGTTGCGGGGCACAGGCTCCAGACGCGCAGGCTCAGCAGTTGTGGCTCACGGGCCTAGTTGCTCCGCGGCACGCGGGATCCTCCCAGACCAGGGCTCGAACCCGTGTGCCCTGCATTGGCAGGCAGACTCTCAACCACTGCGCCACCAGGGAAGCCCTAGAGCATTTTAATGCTGAGAAAAGTCATGAAAACCTCAAAGCTCTGGCACTAATTGTCCTTGGGCAAATCACTTAATCCTTCTGTTTCCTTATCTGTGAAATAGCAATCGCACCTACATTGTGGGGTTCCTGTGAGGATGAAATGACAAGCATACCTGTAAGGCCTCAGTGTAGTGTTCTGGCACGTGGCATATGTTACATATTACATTAGTCACCGTCCTCAAGCCAAACGTAAAATTAGAATCGTTTCCAAACCCTATAGAGTAATCACACTAATTCACACTATGCTGTCCTTTCAAATAACACGTAAAAGTTTCTTTAAAAACATATTAAAAGGTAATTCAATAAGAATTATGGAAGGAGTTGTACTTGATTTATTTCCTCTATTTAAGTTAGCAAGTTGCCATTGTTATGCATTCTATTTCTAGGAGATCTCCTAATTCTGCAAGTTTTATTTGCCTGCGGTTTGCTTCCTCTCTGTCCAATACACTCTGTTCTCAAACTTCAGTGTAAGTAAAAATCATCCAGGAAGTGTGTTGGAGTGTGGATTCCCAGGCCCCCTGAGATTCCAGTTCCGTAGGTTGGAAGCCCAGGAACATGCATTTTATGGAGCATCAAGGTGGTCTGGGGATCACACTTGGAGAAACACTCCCATCGTGTCAATAAACATTTGTGTTTAGACTCAGGAGGGTCCTTAATTTAGTCACTATGCACCATGAGTATATGTTCTAGTTTTAAATTTTATTTATTTAGTTGTTTATTTATTTATGGCTGTGTTGGGTCTTCGTTTCTGTGCGAGGGCTTTCTCTAGTTGTGGCAAGCGGGGGCCACTCTTCATCGCGGTGCACGGGCCTCTCACTATCGCGGCCTCTCTTGTTGCGGAGCACAGGCTCCAGATGCGCAGGCTCAGTAATTGTGGCTCACGGGCCCAGTCGCTCCACAGCATGTGGAATCTTCCCAGACCAGGGCTCGACCCCATGTTCCCTGCATTGGCAGGCAGATTCCCAACCACTGCGCCACCAGGGAAACCCCTATTCTAGTTTTAATACATTTTTTTCAGGCACTATTTTACAGACTCTACATTTCCACATAAAAGTGCTAAATACTTTGACTGTGGCAGTGGTCACGCCTGACACAATCCACAAACAGATGTTCTAAGGAGATAATCACGGGAGAGGGCAAGGGTCCTGCTTCCCTGAGTCAGGAGCTGCCGGAATTAGAGTAGGTTTAGTCTCTTTGCCCTTGAACTTCACTGACCTTCAATTTCAGGGGTAGTGTGGTGTGGTAAGGGCACACACATCATACACACTCAGCCCCTGGTGTTCATTCAGGGTGCAGTGCCCTAGCTATTTAACCTTGCTGACCCTCGGTTTCCTAACCTGTGAAATGAGGGTAGTCACTTACCTCACAGCCTTGCTGTTAGGATTGGGGGTGGTGTTTGCAAAGCGCCTGGCTGAAGATCTGGCACATAATAGGTACTCCCCCAAAATCGTGAGTGCTTCTAAACTGTGGTCTTTCTTTCCTTTGCTAAGCTGGTTCTCTTTCCAGAAATGCCCTTTCTGCTTCTCTCTGTCCTTAGAAGTTGCCAAGTAGCAAACTTTATGTTGTGATTGACCCACGTGGATTTTAAAAATTAAAATTAGTTGCCAAAGCTTATAAAAATCCAGATTTCATGCTTCTCTGGATAAGCCAGAATCTCTAGTCCTCAAGGCCTTGGGATCCTACATGGTGATCAAAGGCCTGGGACATGGGACACGGGCTCTACCATCCTTTGGTTCTGGGCTCTTCCAAGGGCACTGGGGTCTCCCAGCTTCCAGCATTTGACTCATGTTCTATACCGTGGAATTTAACAATTAAATGACATTGTATCCTTTGCTAGTGGTCTCTCTCTTTGCTTGTTTCTTCATTGAATGTGCACTCTGGGAGGAAGGGAAGGTGTTACTTCTGGCCAGTGGGGCAGTGGTCAGCGGTCAGCAAGTCCCTCCATAAGCACTTGATTGACAGAGACCATACACTGTGGTCGACAGTTTACTTCCTCCAGGTATGTCTCCTCTCTCCAGCAAGACCGCGAGTTCTGTGCAGTGTCTACCATGGTAATGAACACTTACTGATCTGATCTTTTACTATTTTATTTAGAATTTTTACTTGGATAACAAAGGAAAAAAAGAAAGCAAGGAAACAAATGAGAAAATGAATGCGAAGAACAAGGAGTCCTTGCTTGAGGTATGTTTAATTTTGTAGAGTAGAAGAAAAGAGGGTTAACTGTATTTTTAAATGATTTGCTTCTCAGAACAATGGGCGATTCTGAGACACACTGAAATTTTAACTTGGGGTTTTAAAATCAAATTATTACTAAATTATAGCTATTGAGACAATTAAACTGGTTCTTGGAGTCAGTTGTTAAAAAGTTTTGCTTTAGACAATATATTTTACTCTTCATGAAGTTGGATTGGTAATTCTTGACTAAAAGACATGAATCCACATAAAACTTATCTCTGACCATATATTTCATTGCTAATGTGCTCCACAGAAGTCAGACTTCTTTGCAGTGAATTCTAAGGCGCCCTTCCAGCAGCCAGGTGTGGTAGAAAGTACGAGATTGCAGTTAGGAGATCTGATCCGAGTTTGGCTCTGCCTGTTAAAGTTCATGTGTTATTGGGCAAGTCCAAGAACCTTGGTTTCCTATATCCTATTGAATTATTACAAAGACTTAGGGAGGCAATGGAAGCACAGCGTGTAAAGTAGGGTACACATGTCTGGATTATCACTAAAGGGCTGTGTTCCAGAAGTTCATTTGACGGTTGATTTTCTGAAACTTTTAATGAGTTTTCACATAGCAACTTTGCTCAAAATCGAGGCTCTAATGTTCCCTGCCGCTAATGCAGATGCATGCCAGATCACAGGTCACAAATGGGCATGGGAGCCCCAGACAGATTTTTGTTGTCCCCGACAACATGTTGACCTTTTCTTGAGTTAGGAGATTTGGGGCTTCTCTTGAAAACTCAGAAGACCTGTTGACACCTTGGCCCACATTCCCACCTGGAGCCAATTCACTGATGCTGAAGGGCACCCTCTCCCAGGCACCAAGGCCTGCCCAGATCCCTGCACAGGGTTGTAGCCCTGCCGGCTCTCCCAGCCCTGTTCCCAATGGAGCAGGCCTTACAGCCTTGCTGCCACACACTCCCAAGGTCCTGGAGACATGCTACAAGTTTTGGTTCCTGGGACCAAGAACCCAGTGGGTATTTCCCAGAGAGGCCAACGGTGGGAGTGGGGACATTCTTTCTGCATTTATCAGAGTCTCCAGGTTGAGCTGAGGGAGATAAAGCACGAGGCATCCCCAGCAGCAGGGAGATTCAGGTTCTGAGCGTCCCCAGCAGTGATGGACACAGACAGACATGGAAGGGGAGTGAGCAGTTTCCTGACACAGCCCTTGGCTGTTAATCAGTGCTTATTGCAGCAGCAGCTGTCTGTAAATCAAGGACTGGTTGTGCCTTGATTTATACAATTGCCTGAATAGGTCTTGTTGGAAGACTTCAGCAGTTTTTCAAAAGCCAGATGGGAAAGAAAATACAAAGCATGTTATGCTGTGAAAAATCAGCATTATCCTGCTTTCAAATTTGGACCCCAAATCTGCTTGAATTTAAGAGATCGTTGAAGGGCTCTCGCGTCCCCGCGCACACCTGGGCACCTCGGAGCCCCTGTGGTCGGGCCCCAGCCCTGGGTCTGCGGCCATGCGCGAGGCCAGATGTGGAGGCACAGCTTGGAAAACCGGGACGACAAGCGTTTTGTGCCATATCGCTGCTGCTTATGTGCGGAGACAGAGCAGACCTCCTGGGGAATGAAATCAACGCGTGAGCCTCTATGGAGACCCCAAATTTAAAGCAGGGCCTGAAAAACTTGGCTGATGAGTTTGCCAGACTTCAGGATTATCGACAAGCAGAGGCTGAAAGACTTGAAGCCGAAGTAGTCGAACCTTTGCAAGCTTATGGAAGTGGAAGGGAGCAGGACCCTGTGGTCTGTGCCCACCCATGTCCTCAGCCTGCCTTTTGTCTGTGGAAAAACTTTAGCCAAAGAATAAGCTTAATCCGAGAAGTGAGAAAATGCAGAAACAAAGGAAAACAGTCAAAGGAGACCAAATAATAATAGTTTAGTCATTAAGCAAAGTCAAGGACCTTTGTTTCCTCCTCAAGGGCTGTAGATCACATTCTGAGCCACATCCTGTGAGCTGTCTTGTAGGTACTGAAAACCCCACCAGGTGGAAGAAGTTAACTACATGATGACCAGACTGTAGCCATGACATGAGCTGCCACAATTCTGAGAATTGGCCTCAAAGAAATGGAAACAAACCCACCCTGGAACTCAAGATTAACTGTACCTAAAACAGTCAAGGTGACGCTGATCAGACCACCGATGATCAATGTCAAGATGACGGTCAGAGCTGACTGTGCTGCTTCTGCGTGTAGCCCCCTCCCTCCACCTATAAAAGCTCTTGCCCCCTGACTGTCAGTGGGGGGAGTCGGCCTTTGGATAGGCGTCCGCCCTCCCCACTGGTTGCCGGCATCCAAAATAAAGCAAACTTTCCTTTCCACCAGCCTGGCCTCTTTAATGACTTTTGAGCAGCAAGCCGCTGGATCCCACTTTCGGTTACAGAACCACTATAAAAATGAAACGAGATGACCTCAAAGCAGCATTAACAGCAAAGAATTGAGGAGCTAAACAGTTAACTCAGAAAGAACACGTCAGAGAAACCCATCTGATCGACATGTTATTTCACAGGCATAAACTGAATTACACGGACTTCCCTGGTGGCACAGTGGTTAAGAATCCACCTGCCACTGCAGGGGACATGGGTTCAAGCCCTGGTCTGGGAAGATCCCACATGCTGCAGAGCAGTGAAGCCCATGCACCGCAACTACTGAACCTGCGCTCTAGAGCCCACAAGCCACAACTACTGAGCCCGCATGCCACAACTACTGAGCCCGTGTGCCACAACTACTGAAGCCTGCACACCTAGAGCCTGTGCTCCGCAACAAGAGAAGCCACCGCAATGAGAAGCCCGCACACCGCAACAGAGAGTAGCCCCCTTCGCCGCAACTAGAGAAACCCCGCGCACAGCAGCAAAGACCCTATGCAGCCAAACATAAATAAATAAATAAATAAATTTTTTAAAAAGAAGTTGAATTACAAAGAGCTACAATGGATGCTACTAGAACAACTCGTCATCTGGAGGAAACTACTAACAATTTTGAAAAGCAGAAAACAAAGAATATAAAGACTATATTTTCAGAATTTATCACTATCGAAATGTTATTTCACGGCAAAGCTTTAGACGTCTCTACTACTACCTACCAAAATACACAAAAGATTGATGAAGAAGATTTAGAGGTTTTCTGAAATTCTCTGTATCCACCAGATTATTCATCCCATTTAGATATCATAAGAGCAAATTCAAAGTCACGTCTTCAGAAATCAGTGTCAGCTAAGTGTGTATCTGGAACAGGACAGGTATCCACCTGTCAACTAAGAAAGGATCAACAAGCAAAAGATGATGATGAAGAGGATGAAGACTTAGATGTTACAAAAGAAGAAAATGAAATTTCTTAAGTAAACTTTGCATTTCCATTTTCATCTTAAATGACTTGGAATCCAGAATTACTAAAACTGTAAAACTTTATACTGGCTTGATACATTAAACCTCAAAATGAAATCCTACTGGAAATGGAGAATTTATTAAAGGAAATTTATGCTGACCAAAAAAAAAAAAGAAAGAGAGAGAGAGATTATTGACAAGGCAACTAATATCAGCTAAACTGGGGGAAACTGGGAAAGATATGAACAAAGCTGTCACCCAGCTCCACTACACATACATTTACTTGAAGGATGCAAAATTAAGTTTATTCTGCTTTTATGAGACTGAATGAAAGGAGGTTGAGAGTTATAAAAAACCAAAGCCAAAAATAAGTTTGAGTGTTTGAACTGAAAGATAGAATAATATGTAATTTTATTGCACTGCTTTTAAAAGAAATTTATTAAGAATTATGTAATTCTATGCATGTTTTGATTTTTAAACATCTGCGCCTAGAAAATGTACTTTGTCACTATCCTTTTCTGATACTACAGTATTAATAATTGTCTTCTTTCTTCTTTGATAAGAAACTATCCCCCAAAAAGGAAATCTTGCCATTTTTGACAACATGGATGGAACTTGAGTGCTAAGTGAAATAAGTCAGACAGAGAAAGACAAATAACTGTATGTCTCATCTATGTGTGGAACCAAAAAAAAAAAAACCTGAAATCATAGATACACAGAACAGATTTGTGGTTGCCAGAGGCGGGGGTAGGGATGCATGAAATGGCTAAAGGGGGTCAAGAGGTACAAACTTCCAGTTATAAAATAAGTAAGTCCTGGGGATGTAATGTACGGCATGGTGACTATAACTAACAATACTGTATTGTATATTTGAAAGTTGCTAAAAGAGTAGATCTTAAAAGTTCTCATCATAAGAAAAAAAAAATGTGTAACTGCGTGAGGTGATAGATGTTAACTACACTTATGATGGTGATCATTTTGCAATATATACATACATCAGATCATTAGGTTGTATACCGAAAACTAATACATATTCTATATCAATTGTACCTCAATGTAAAAGAAAAGAAAATTATGCCAAAAAAAAATTAATGTACAAATATTTTATGTATAGAATTGTATATTTTAATTTTTCCATTTACTAGCAGTGAAATAGTAATTTTTTCACTTACAGGTACAGGAATAAGTTTTCTATTTATCAACTTATAGTAACAGAAATAGACTTTATGTAATGCTTACTTTTATAATATACCAAGATTGTACTCACAACCTTCCTTATGAAGTTGGGGCTGTCGTTACTCTGATTTTGCAAGTAAAGGCACTGAGGTTGAGCCACTTGCTCAGGGTCACAGAGCCAAGTGGTCAAGAAGCCTGGAAGTCTAACTCAGGAGCTGAGACTCAACCACCATGTTCTTCCTGTCTTTTGGCAAATGGTATGCAGTGTCAATATATGCATTCAATCAAAGCTGTCGACAAAACGATTTTTAGCTTGAAGGCTAGTTGGCCACAGTTTTGTTTAAATGTGAACAAAATATGTGTTTTATCTTTCATGGGTTTTATATCGTTGGAATCTCAATTTCAGGAGAGTTTCTGTGGAACATCCATCATTGTGCCAGAACTAGAGGGAGCTCTTTATTTGAAAGAAGATGGGAAGAAATCCTGGAAAAGGCGCTATTTTCTTTTACGAGCCTCTGGAATTTATTATGTCCCCAAAGGAAAGACTAAGGTCAGAAAAAAAAAATATGCTTTTGCAAAAAGGCATTTCATGAAAGTGAAAGTAAAGAAATCCTCAGGTGGTAATTTACATACATTCTACTTTGCTGTGAGATTCTTGTTACTACAATGTTTATACAGATATATATCCTATTAGGACAGAATTACAGAAATCCTGAATCTTTCCACTGTTCTCTCTTGAAGGTGAAGAGTTTTATCTACTTTAAAGTCAGGTTTCAGAAATTATGACTGAAGCACTTTTCTAGAAATTAATTTGTTTCTTTACATATCGATCTTTGAGGACTTTTTTCCCCCTTTTTACTCTATTGTTCTGTAGTCATTACAGTAAAACTTCTTTTATCTGGAATCATAGTGGTATTAGAAGTCTTGATAGATTTTAATTTAGATTTTAGCTTTTATAACTTGAATATTTAAATTGTTCTCTGAAGTGTATTATATGCATTTCCCTGCCTAATTTAGCAGAGTATCTTAGATATCATTTCACTTCTACTTGGTGATTTAGGATTATTGCCTCAAATCTACAAGCACATAGTAAATTTGTCTTCTTTGAAATGTAATTTTAACTCTCATTCTAACTCTTAGCTTTTTCTAAGACCTTTCTTAGAGGATGGCCATTTCCATCTTTTGCTCACCTTTGCAAAGTTGTAGGCTGTCTCTCTTTCTATATCTGGAGTAAGCCAAAGCATCTTGCCTTCACTGCCGAATCCAGCGCACCCCTCAACGGCATATTTTCAAATTGCAGGCTGCTTCTAATAAGGTTTGACCCACATCCCTTGCAGGTGAAGTCATAGTGACTATCCAGGGCTACTCCCACTAGTTAGAAGACTGTTATCTCTGTGGAATGCAGGAGAGCATTATGGGAAATTCTTGGTCCAGAGCAGCTACCACTCCTATTTTGTCTCATACTTAGAATTCATACTTTTCCCATCTGTGCTATCTTCATTCCAGTCCCAAACGTGGGGGGCATAACAGTTGACCCACAAATTATTTGTTTTATTTTAGAGATGTTATGTCTTTGGCATCTACATATAAGTGAGACATATAAGCCTATCAAAAACAACACACTTAGGGACAAAAATTAGAAGCATTCACATTGGAGTTGGACAGGCATCCTTTCTGTCTCTGCTCCCATTAACACTGATGGAGGAACTAGCCAGGAAGTCAGGAAAAAGAATAACAAGTATAATTACTGGAAAAGAAGAGTCAAAACTCTCTTTATTCACAGTCGACATGATTGTCTACCAGACAATATAAGACACTCAACTGAAAAACTTAAGAGTTTGGTCCCAATGGACCAAATAAACTTACCAAATAAGAAATTGTTTTCCTTTATATAAACAATATGCAAATTAAATACGCTGCAAAAGATTCCATGCATTGCAAGAACAAAAAAATACAAAATACCTGACAATAAACTTAACAAGAAAGGTTCAAGATCTTATATGGCATAAAATAGAAAATGTAATAAAGGAAATGAGTTAGAACTGAATAAACAGAAATGTACAATGTTGCTAGATGAAAAGATATTAATTCTCCCCCCAATTTTTCTATATATTCAATTCCAAGAAAAAAATTTCAATAGGATTCTTTTTACTTGAAGTTTGAAAACTGATTCTAAAATTCATCAGAAAGAGATGCAGTTCCAAAATAGACACACACACAAATTATAAAGAACATTATGGTAGAACCCCTCCTCCCAAATGTCAAAACATTAGACAAAAACAGTACAGGAAGAGAAAACAGATCAACAGAGAGCCATCTAATATAAGAGAAATTCAAGTGAGCATTTTATAGCAGTGGGGAAAGAATGTGATACTCAACAAATAGCATTGAAATAATTGTATATCCATTTGGTAAAATATAGTTTCCTACCTCATACCATGTTCCAAATTAAATCTTAGGCTGATTAAATGTATTTGGACAAAATTACAAAATATGAGGAGAAAATATATGGTCAGTATTCTCATAATTTGGCAGTGGGGAAGCCTTCTTAAACAAGACTAAAAACTCAAAATTACAACAAAGAAAATTGGCAGATTTGACTATATAAAATTGTGTTTAACTCCTTATGGCCAGAGATACCAAACAAGAAGTTAAAGACTAGCTCTAGAGTCAGAGAGTACATTTGCAGCATGTATAACCTAGTATGAATATCCATAAAACATAAAGACTTCAACAACTCATTAAGAAAAAGATAAACATACTCATAGAAAAACAACAATGCTTATTAAGTGAGAATTCACAGAAACAGAAATATCAGTAGCCAGTGAATAATTAAAAAGTTGCTCTTATTAGTAATCGGGAAAATGTAAATAAGTGAAATTTTTCCTCCCGTGAGATTGATAAAACTAACAATATTGATAATATGCAAATTTCATCAGGAGTGGGTAAGAAAAATGGGCACTCTTATGTACAGAAGTTTGGAATGTAAGCTGGTACAGCCAAATTGGGGGACAGTTTAGCAAAATTTATGCAAATATAATAGGGAATACCCCTTCAAAGGACAGCTCCATGTTTGGCAATCTACCCCACAGAAACATTTGCTCATATGCACAATATATTTTGTAACAGCAAAATATCGAAGTAACCTCTAGTCATCTATAGTAGGATGGTGGAATAAATAGCTACATCTATACAGTTATGCAGCTATACAAAGAATGTGATATATCCTTTCATATGTCCTAACATAGACCCCAAGATATAATGTTAAGAAAAAGAACAAAGTCATGGAAAAATATTGAGAGTAAAATCTCATTTATATTTTAAAAATTGTATATATGTATGTGGGTATGTCTACGCATACATAAGTATATAAATGTATCCCCCAAAACATTTGGAAGAATGTCTTCTCTGGAGAAGAGAATGAAATTAGAAAAAAAAAGAGTGATGAAGGAAGATTTTTGTTTTACTATATATAAAATAACTTATTTTTTTTAATTATGATGAATATGTTTTATTTTTCTAATTAAAAAAACTAAAACTTTGAAAATCCAGAAGAAAATATCTTACAAGAAAAAAGTATACTACCATATATAAAGGAATAATTGTGCATTGAGATGTAGCAATTCTACCCTTTATTTTTTTATTCATTAACTCAGTAAAGAAATATAGAACGTGAGGGGGGAAAAAGTAAGAGAACAAATTTGTAACTGAAGTGTAACCAAATATGTAGATTAGAGGTTGATGTCTTCTCAATGCAGATTATATGTGGAGGAGAGGGTTCGGTTTCCACAGCAACACCACCAGCCCTAAAGAGAAGGCACAAAAGGGATCTTCTCTCCTCAGGAAGAAGTGCATGAAGTGTGTGCGAATTTTCTGAGCATCAAATTTACCTCTCATTGTTCATCCTGAGGGGGACTTTTTTCTAAATGCTCAGTCATGAAATCCATCACTGACTTAGAATGGCAAAAGACAAAATGAAATGTTTGACGAGGTGCTCGGTCACCTTATCTGAACCCCATCAGTAGTGATGCCAGTCATCTCTGGGAGTCCACGCATAGGTGCTAGAACAGCAGTATAATCTCTTGCTCCACTTTTGGTCTGGGGCATGCTGTTTTGCCTGGATGTGCTCTTTCCTTCTTAAAATGTAGGCTTGGCTTTTAGAAAGCTATACATGGTAGATGCTTATATAAATTACCTGAAATTCTGTATTTTCCTACTAAAATGTAATCCTTTGTTGTGCCATGAAGAACGACCTTAGAAAAATATTACTTGTCAGCTAGGTTGAGGTTTTTTTTTCCTTCTCTTTCAGACATCTCGAGATCTGGCATGTTTTATACAGTTTGAAAATGTCAACATTTACTATGGGATTCAGTGTAAAATGAAATACAAAGCACCCACTGACTACTGCTTTGTTTTAAAGGTAGGTTTAAGAAGTCCTTACTTTAGATCTGTAAGCAATTTAAGGTAATGTTTCCTTTTAAGAAGAAAAATGTTAAATGTTATACAGTTAACTACAAGTATAACATAATAAGCTTTTTATTGTAAACCAAAATAGGAAAGGGGGAGACATTTCTACCAACTCAGATCATTTCTCCAAAGCCTGTTATCTGAGTCTAAAACTTTCAAGTCAGTCTGTCTGGATTTCTTCACCACTTTATGAAAAAGAGAACTCTACATTTTGAACAAATTTTAGTTACTATTTTATTGACAAGACAATCAGTCTTTTAGTTCTGTGTTTATCAGACTCTTATTCCATTGTAAGACATTTTTAGAAATTAGCAAGTTGACAAGATTTTCTAGAAAAATATAGAAAATACAAAAAATAGGAAAATAGATCTTTTTCTAAAAATAGCCTTACTGGGTCTTGAAACTTTTTAAGGTGTGTATTATCAAAAGGCAATATGTATTATCAGGTGTCTGGTAAGGTTGACATTAGCACCATATTTTGGAAACTTGGGCAGAAGTAACTTTTATTTGCCAGCTGTAACGACTGACCCCTAGAAATGGACTCAGGGAATTTATGCAGCTGTTCTGGCTATGCCATTGTCTCCGACCTCACAGATTCCTTTCCCTTCACAGCCTCACACCAGAGAGCGGGGGTTAGCCCATTCCACTTGGCCCCGGTGCAGGGCTGTGTACAGAATTTCTTTTTTTTCCTACAAATATACTTCATTTTTTATTATTTTTTTAATTGAAGTATAGTTGCTGTGCAATGGTATATGTTACAGGTGTACAATATAGCGATTCACAATTTTTAAAGGTTACACTCCATTTATAGTTATTATAAAATATTGGCTATATTCCCTGTGTTATACAATATATCTTTGTAGCTTATTTTATACCTAATGGTTAGTACCTCTTAATCCCCAACCCCAATATTGCCCCTCCCTGAAATCCCCCAGAATCTCTCCTTTCTGAATCGGTGTTCCTCTGTTTCCTTCTGGGAAAGAAGTCTGTGGAGCAGGTGTTAACGAGACCAGGTTCCTGGTGAGGGACCTTTGTAGGTCCGTCACCCACCCACCCCCAGGAAGACCCCATTACCATGTTTCTGGAAACGTCCGAAGCTGGACTCCGTGTGTGCATATGTGCTCCTGGCAAAGCTGTCACCTCTCCCGAGGAAGTGGGCCAGTCTATACTATAGGTTTACATCATTTTCACAAATTAAGGACAGTGCTTACATTTACGTTGGTAGCAAACGTATTCTTTGTCAAGAACGCTGTCACTGGGGATGATCATGAACCCACTCCATCGTTTCAGAGGCGCCCACACTCGTGTGCCACTGTCACACACCTGTTACTCCAGGAGTCGGGTATCGCCTTGACCCCACCATTCTCAAAACCCCGCTGGGGCACAGGCAGCCTGGGCACCCCCTGCTGCTGCTCCCATTTGTCTTTTAAAAATGCAGCAGTTTGAAGGAAATGCCATTTCTTTTCTTTTTTAATTAAACTTTGAGAATTGTACATCCATATGCAATTGTAAGAAATACTACAGAGAGGTCCCATGTGCCATTTACCCAGTTTCTTCCAATGGTAACATCTGGCAAAACCGTGGTACCATGTCATAACCAGGATATTGACATTGGTCCAGTCAAGATTCAGAGCATTCCCATCACCACAAGGCACCCTCCTTTATAACTACACCCACTTCCCTCCTATTCCCATTCCCTTCTTACCCCCTGGCCACCACTAAGCTATTCTTCATTTCTATCCCTTTGTCAGAAAGTGACATTTCTTAATGAACAAAAAGCACACGAGAAATGTTTCATGTGTAATGCAATGATTTAAGCACTTTCCATATATTAACTTACTTAATCCCTTTATCAGCCTCATGAGGTGAGAGCCACAATTCTCCCTAGTTTGTAGATGTGGAACCTGGGCACAGAGACTCCCGACCAGGAAGTGGCTGAGCCAGGATGAGAAGCCGGGCGGTGGCCCAGAGGCCATTCTCTCAGACACTGTTTGCTAGGACACAGAATCTCTTCTCTGCCTCCCCTCAGCCCCAGCCGCCCTTGAACTTTGTCTCCATTGTGTTTCTGTCTGCGCCCATGGCCCTTGTTTGCAATCCTGAGACCCTGAGAAATTACCACAACGGAGGCCCTCCTTTGCACATGGGCGTGCAGTGCACCTCTGCAGCACTGCCCACATCCCTTAGGTAGGGAGAAGGTTTTGGAGAGAGGTTCTGAAATGCTCGTCAATAAACTGGCTGAATCAGAGTCAGGGGAGGCTGGTTAGAAATACAGGTTCCAGGGCCCTGACCCACTGAATCAAACCGTTTAAGGATGGGGCCCAGGAATCTTCGTTTTTCCTCAGCACAGTCAAGTTTTGCACTCAGAGGATCAGAATGTGTTCTGACTCTAAGCGTCAACAGTCAGGGCTTATCAGCTGGTGATGAAATCCACTTCAGAGCGGACAAATAGAATGAACGTTGTCAGAAGGGGGCAAGGGCCCAAACCCATGGCCAGGGTCCAGAGGCTGGAGGAGGGATTTCCAGCAAGAGAAAGAAGAGCTCTCAGACCTAGAGGTTCCCAGGCTGAGGATTTAGACCCAGTGAGCAGGGTGGGAATGCGGTTTCTGGTGCTGACTCACAAGCTTGGAACTAGGTCCCAGAATCATGGGCTGAACTATCTGATCTGGGACACAGGTCATCCTGGGCTGCACTGAGAGTGGCGACACTGAGACCCAGGGCAGGGCCTCCCAGATGGGGGAGAGGGCTCAGAGGTGAAAAAAAAGCAGGCCAGGCCTGATGATCCAAGAACAAACAAGAATCAGGACAAACAACCCAAGGGGAACACACATTTCCCTTTTCTCAGAATGATCAGTTCTGTTCTCAAGCCAGTTTCCTTACGGGCAATCACCCTGCTTATTTTGCTCTTAGCCATGCTTCTCAGTTCCTTCCCGAAATATTCGGAATTTCTATTCATTTGCTGAGTAAAAGTGTCTGTCATCGTTGGGAGAACCTAATTTGTTTATGAACATTTTGGTCATTTATGTGCCTTTCTGTCCACTGTGAGGGAAAAAAATTCTTGATATGCAAATATTTCATGAGGGTGAGCAGATTTACAGAATTCAAAGAATGCACATACATTGCAAAAGGAGTTGGAGATTATGGCGAAGCATGTTAAGAGATCGTGTGATTCCACAGACATGCAAGGGCTGAGAAGTTCAGCCCGGGAGTTTCTTACTCAGGATAAACTCACAGATTATGACAGTCCGTGGTGGGGCGCTGTCGGGAAGATGAGAATTTGAGTCCTGGCCTTGTCACCTGGCACATTGTCATCGGGACTCTCTAAGCTTCATTGCCCTCTGCTACAAAGTGGAGATAAGAACACTTCCTGGGGACTTCC
This sequence comes from Balaenoptera borealis, assembly GCF_965194805.1. Lineage (NCBI taxonomy): Eukaryota > Metazoa > Chordata > Mammalia > Artiodactyla > Balaenopteridae > Balaenoptera > Balaenoptera borealis. Next base: position 166,204,873 of record NC_138866.1, on the reverse strand, counting down.
CTTGTGGTCCAGTGGTTAAGACTCCTTGCTTCCACTGCATGGGGCACGGGTTCGATCTCCCTGGTCGGGGAACTAAGATCCTACATGCTGCATGGCACGGCCAAAAAGATTAATAAACAAATTTTTTTTTAAAAGAACACTTCCTGTGCAGATTAAACAATATATGCCCATAAGACCATCAGTGCAATGTCGAGAGACATAGCCAGCAAGCAAGAACTGGAAGGCATTCTTACTGCACTCTAGAACCAATTAAATATTTCTATTGACCAGTGGTTCTCAAACTTCAGAGTGCATGGAACTCACCAGGAGAGCTGTTAAAACACAGCTGGCTGAGCCCCCAGAGTTTCTGATTCTGTGGGTCTGGGATCAGGCCTCGGAATTTGCACTTCCACCAAGTTCCCAGGTGATGTTGATGGCCCAGGGGCCACACTCTGAGAAGGCAGTAGAGACATCACCTGGTCTTTAAGAGGTTGAGCAATATGGTCAATAACTTTGTATGGTGACAGATGGTTACTAGACTTACCCTGGTGATCATTTCATAATGTAGGCAAGTATCACATCACTGGGTAGTATACCTGAAACTAACATAATATTGTACCTCAACTATATTTCAATTTTTAAAAATTAATAAGTAAATAAAAAAGTTTTTTAAGAGGCTGACCATATGCACAAAAAAGATATCAGAGGCTGTCCATACTCACAAGAAAGGACTTGGTACCCCAGAATCATTTCTGCCCTTGTGCTCTTTCTTTGATGCACACTCCCCTTTCCTGTGAAGTTGCTCCTTTGTGAATTTTTTCTCACTGCATTCTGAGGTGAGGTATGATGGGGCAGTGGAAGTGACCATCCTCCAGGAGGAATTATGTCTCTATTGAGCTCCGTTGAGAGGTGGTGAGGGGTCATGGAAAGAGTTCTGGAATTCTGCTCCATCACTCACCTATTCCCTACCCTTACTCTGCTACATTTTCTTCACAGTCTGAAATTACATTACTTAGTGTTTTGTATTTTTATTGGCTTTCTCCCCTAGTAGAATATAAATGCCTAATCAAGTATGAGCTCACCTTAACCTGATGACATCTGCAACAATCCTGTTTCCAAATAAGGTCACATTCACACAGATACCTCAACAGAGGGTTAGGACTTCAGCATGTCTTTGGAGGGGACACAATGAAACCCAAAATACCCACCCACTTTTCCAAGCTAGAAATAGAGAAATCATCCTTGAAGTCCCTCCTCTCCCCTCTGTTGTCCAGTCCCTAAGTTCTGGTTTCTGTGAGAGACGGCTCTCATGCAGCCCTCTCTGTCTGTTCTTCCGCCTCACTCCACGGCCCCAGCCACCACTGCTGCCTGGATTCCCTGCTGTTCCAAAGGTCTGATGGCCCCACTGCCTAGAGGACAACGTCCAGATGCTATTTTGACACAAGGCCCTTGACTCCACTTCCTCTCCAGCTGCTTTTCTGCCTCTTCTTTCCATGGCTCCCAGGTCCTGGCCACACAGAATTTCTACACGTTCCTCAAATGTATTATAACATTCTGTCACTTTGTCCAAAGAGCCTTTCTCTGGTTTCCAACTTTAACTACGAACTTTACCATGTCACAGAGTGATCATACATTTGTTTACATATGTCTCCCCCAGTGACATCCCAGCCGCCACTTCCTAAGTACGGCATGAGCCTTTCTTTCTCATCTCTGTCTGCCTAGGGATTGGTATATTTCTGAGCACCCGGAGGTAGCTGTTGAATGCACAGGCCCTTGGTTCTTGTTATGGTTCTGCCACTCCCTTTGACCTTGGATAAATGGCTTAACTTCTCTGGTCTCCCACTGGTAAGTTCAGAGGATCTGTAAGATCCCTTTGAACAACGATCTGCAGTTGCCCTGACCTTTGTGTGCTGCATGACACATCCTGCAGGAGCTTCTCTTTCTGTGGTCAGGAGCAACCAAACCAATGGTGGAAGAGTCTAACCAGTGGCATGGAGCCAACGTTTTTCCTTAAACGTCTTTGCGAATATTTTTTCAGCTAAAAGCTCAAGGGAGTAAACCCCTTGGCAAGGTCCTAAGACACGACAGAAGCATGAGCACAGGAACTTGCTGGATGATGTCCTGGGAGCCTAGAAGGTTCCTGCCTTCACGAGGGAGCCAGAAAGGAGCCCACTAGGCAGCTCATCTTAGAATCATAAAATCTGAGTATCACGAGAGACCTTCAAGGTCATCTGATGCTTAATTCTTCTGTATACAGTCTTAGTACACATGTGACATAAGGAAGTTGGTGAGACGCACCCCACTAAAGTTGGAGAGAATGAACCAAAGTCTATACTTCGACCTCCTGATCATAGGAGGAGCCATAGTTAGAACTCTAGGTCAAGAGTTCTTGCCTCTCTTTTGTGCTCAATAGCCATTATGCTTAAGGGAATGACTACATTTTAGTCTATTTGGATGAAGTACATACTTAAGAAATTGTTGATTGTGCTGTTTTCTTTGTTTTTTTATAAATTTATTTATTTATTTATTTATTTTTGGCTGTGTTGGGTCTTCGTTTCTGTGCGAGGGCTTTCTCTAGTTGTGGCAAGCGGGGGCCACTCTTCATCACGGTGCGCGGGCCTCTCACTATCGCGGCCTCTCTCGTTGTGGAGCACAGGCTCCAGATGCGCAGGCTCAGTAGTTGTGGCTCACGGGCCCAGTTGCTCCGCGGCATGTGGGATCTTCCCAGACCAGGGCTCGAACCCGCGTCCCCTGCATTGGCAGGCAGACTCTCAACCACTGCGCCACCAGGGAAGCCCGATTGTGCTGTTTAAGTGGATCCCTCTACCCAGACAGTTGCTTTCATTGCAAGCACAATACAGTTTAAGTCTGCTCCTGGGAACCTGGCTTTCCCATGACATGACATGCACCAAAAAACAAACCAAAGAAATTTTAATATATCAAGCCAAAGGTAACAAGATCAAATTTTAAAATTCCTCCAGAAACAAAACAAAACAAAACAAAACAACAGCTGCTTTCTAAGAACTATAGGCATGAAATTGCTGGAGAGACCCATGTTTTGCCCCTCTTACAAGACAGTCAGAACAGGAATGCGGTTGGAAGTTAGGGAGCTGTTTCTGGTGCTGAAAGACAAGGATGTTCTGTATGACCAAGGACCCGTGACTCTCCTTCCCCTTTGTGCCTGTCCATCACTGTTCTGTTTGATCAGGAGCTCCTGGAAGGCCTGGATGACCCCTAGTGCAGCACCTAGCTCATTGCCACTTAAGATTAGACAGAAATATTCCTTCTCTGCGCCATCCATCTGGAGGCCAAAATGGCCCATTTGGGTAAGAGATGACAGAAGACAGGGTGAAACCCTGAATTCCTGGTGGCAGAAATAACCCTAGGACTGATGGGGAGTCACAAAAGCATTAATTCCTTGACATAAGAATTACATCAGGTAAGTTCCTTTATCTGATAAATGGAGAAACGATTTGGATTTCTTGTAGGGCTAGAAACGTGATAAATGTGAAGGCTTTCAACTGTTCAAAAAGCAGAAATGAAAATGATTATTGATAATACAGTAAAAAATGCTTGTGATAAATCATGTCACCGCTTTCTTAAATTCTTTCCAAATTTAGCCTCTGTAAAAAATATACTCCTGTTCCTAATCCTAAAATTGCTACCGGTAATTTTGGCCACCATCTCAGGAAATCTCATACACTGTGAGAATTTTTAAAATGTTTTTGAAAGGTGCTAATAAGTGAAGAGCTTATAAACGGTCTTTGAAATGGCTTTTTCTAGCATCCCCAAATTCAGAAGGAATCCCAGTATATCAAGTATCTCTGCTGTGATGATGCAAGAATGCTAAATCAGTGGGTTACGGGAATCAGGATCGCCAAGGTGAGAGAGCGTTTGGACTCACCCTATCTTTGCTAACCAGCCTCCTGACCTGGGTCCAGTCTTTGTGCTACTGAGAAACAGCTGATCCATTCTTACTGAGTCAATGCCATTAACGGGTCAATGCCATAGATATTACCTTGTTTATTTGCCCATTGGTTTTTTTAAGTAAGTGAGAGTGGTCGATACGTGGACCTCTCCCATGACCTGAGAGTCAGGGATTTACTTTCATATGAGACGTCTCAGATATTGATGTATGGAGAGCTTTGCAAGTGTTGTGTGTAATTAAGAAACACGAGATACAATCTGCAGTAGAATTACATAAAGATATATGTCATCACAGTGCGTGGCTAAAGCTCTCCTCTAATGGGGAGGTGAAAGTATTACCTGACTCTGCTAATCTGGAAAATTATTTAACATATGAAAACATGATTTGTGGATTTTTTAATTGAAATACGTCTACTAAAAAAAATCTCAGGAAAGGAATAAAAAGAGTAGTCATGAAGTCCTTTTTTCCCTGAATTTGCAGTTTGCAATTGAGTGCAGAATTTGGGATTACTCTGTTGCTTCTTTTGTGTTCTCTCCCTAGTATGGAAAGACGCTCTATGATAACTATCAGCGGGCCATGGCCAGGGCAGGGCTTGCCTCTCGGTGGACAAACCTGGGCACTGTCAACGCAGCCCCACCAGCCCCGCCTTCTACAGGTACCTTGCAGAGGGGAGAGTCTGACACCTGTTCAAAGCTCAGAGGTCATGTTCAAACTTATCTAATGTACTTCATAGAAACAGAACTTTGTAGACACTGTACAGAATACATTCCCACCTGATGGTCAAATTTAAGATCCCGCCCCCGCCTCACACACACACTTGTATCTATTTCTTTATAAGTGACTTTTAGCAAAGCTCTGACCCTTTTTTCATGATATGCTTGTGGACAAGATGGTGATCACCAGCTTAGGGTGAGCTTGTAGGGAGCTGTGTCTCATCACAGTATAGATGTGATGTTTGTTCAAGGCTCCATTAGTGCCCAGCAAGCTGCTCACACCAACGGTGAGATCATTCCTTGGTGTTTTGCCTCAATAACATCATGGCTAGAGCCCCATACCCAATTCTGGACATCACATTTTAATGGTAATATAACAGCTACTGGTTTATATTTTTAAGAAGGAGGCAAGACATTGAGGGATGGAGTGGGTACTACGCATTGCTTTATATACACATTATTTCTTGTCCTTACAACCACCCTGCAAGGTATACATTATTATCCTCACTCCACAGTTGAGAGAACTGAAGCTTGGAGAAGCTAGTATGTAGTACTTCTCAGTGGTTGAGCTGTGATTCAAACACATTGTCTTTATGATAAATAATGGTTGGAAGAACTTGAACCATTTGTGGCCAGTGATTTAATCAATTGTACCTCTTAATGAAACCCCAATAAAAACTCTAGACACCAAGGCTTGGGGGAGCTTCCTGGTTGGTGAACAAGTCAATGAACCAGGTGGGTTACATGCCCTGACCCCACAGAGAAAGGGGTCCACGTCCAGGACCCACCCAGACCTCGCCCTGTGGGCGTCCTTTATAATAAAACTGTAATGGGTGAGTATAGAGCTTTCCTGAGTTCTGCAAGTCATTGTGGTGAATTATTGAACCTGAGGGGGTCGTGGGAAACTCTCAGTTTATAAAGGGCTGGTCAGAAGTGGCAGGTGGCTGGCACTGAAGTGGAGGCAGCCTTGTGAAGGTTGTACCTTAAACCTGTAGAGTCTGGTGCCAACTCCAGGAGGTGTCAGAACTGAATTACAGTCCACCCACTTGGGTGGAAACAGAGCCCACATCTTGCCAGGACCTTAGCTCTACCAGTTATGTGTGTGTGTCAGAGGTCGTTGGGGATTTGGGGGTGCTGTGAGATGCTATTTTGATAGGGCACCACATCCAGACACAGGCATCCCTCCCATGAAGTTCCCAAGAGAAAGAGATATAGACACAGGAACCATGGCAAATAGAATTCCATGTTTGATCAGCTGGGCTAGTGTTCATAACTCCCAATTCAAGGCTACCTGTTAGAACAAGCTAGAGCATGTGGTTGAAACTCAAAGCCTGAAATGGGCATCTCTCTCCCCTAAGTTTCAGCCCTAGCCAGAGGCAACTATAACACCAGGGATTTAAAGAAAAAGAGGAAGAAAAGAAGGGAGCGAGAGAGGAGGGAGGGGAAAAGGAAGGAAGGAAGTGAGAATGACTGGGTTGGCTCTCAACCCACAGGACTCTGCCCACCGTTAACCTAGTATATAGGAAATCTGGAGGTTGAGAAAAGGAGAGGGTAGGGGGAGTGAGGCTTCTCCAGCGTGGGGAGAGGGATTGGGACAGCCTTTCCTCCTAGAGGGCTCGGCATACGGTAGACACTGAGTCCATCACAGATCTGTCGACATCAACCACAACCGGGCCCTTAATACTGCCTGTGGCTCTTACTGTGTTTCTCTAGACCAGTGGTTCTCGACCAAGGGAGACGTGGACCCCCAGGGAAGACTTGGCAATGTCTGAAAACATGTTTGGTTGTCATGCGTTGGGGGGTGCTTGTGTCATCTAATGGGTAGAGGCTAGGGATGCTGCCTGTCCTGCGATGCACAGGACAGCCCTGAACAACAAAGAATTTGCCAGTCCCAAATGTCAGTAATGTTGAGAAGACCTATCCCAGTCAGTGTAATCTCCTAGTTCCTCTAATTGTTTCAGACATTCTTCACTCTCCTCAGATTTCCAATCTCTAGCCCCTTTACTCTCAGCAAAAAAGAAAATGGAACCATCAACTTTCCACCACCAAACCCAGTGACTTACCTGCATCTACACCCATCCTAGCCCGTGTCTACTGTGTTACCTCCTAACAAGGGCCGATTCTTCCATGCATGCTCTCGTCCCCTATTCTTGCCCCAACTGGAGTCCTGCAGCGCAATTCTGATGCTGCCCCTGGAGTTAGCTCAGACCCCAAAAGGGCACAGTCCTAATAAGGCTGCCCTTCCTTCAGATGCCAGCCGCACTTCAGGGGTCCCCAGGCCACCCAAACGTTTGACCTACCGGCCACAAATCTGGGGGTTTCCCAGAACCCCCTTAGGTTCAACAGTTCAACTCACAAAACTTGGGAGAGTACTATCCTTATTGTTACAGTGTTATTATAAAGTATACACTGGGACTTCCCTGGTGGTGCAGTGGTTAAGAATCTGCCTGCCAACGCAGGGCACACGGGTTTGGTGGGGAACCTCTGGTCCGGGAGGATCCCACATGCCGCGGAGCAGCTAAGGCCGTGTGCCACAACTACTGAGCCCGCGTACTGCAATTACTGAAGCCCGCTCGCCTAGAAGCCCATGCTCCACAACAAGAGAAGCCACCGCAATGAGAAGCCCATGCACCACAACGAAGAGTAGCCCCCGCTCACTGCAGCTAGACCACACGCAGCAATGAAGACCCAACGCAACCAAAAAATAAAGAAAGAAAGAAAAATTTTAAAAAATTAAAAAGTAAGTAAAGGATACACATCAGGACCAGCCAAATGAAAGATGAATAAGGTGAGGTCTAGGAGGGTCCCAGATGAAGAGCTTCTGTGTCCTCTGGAATCAGGGTGCATCACCCTTCCAGCACATGGATGTATTCACCACCAGGAAAGCACCCCTGTCCAGATTTTTTATTGGGATTTCATTTCATCGACATGATTGATCAAATCATTGACCACGTGACTGAACTCAATTTCTAGCCCCTGTTCTCTACTCTGCCGATGTCGGGCTGGCCCAAAGCCTCAACCCTCTAATCAGTCGTTTGGTCTTCTGGTGACCAGCACCCATCCTGATCACCTTGTTTGCATAAACTCAGATGTGTTCCTAGGGGCTGAATAACAAAGACACTCTGATAGCTTGGAAAATACCAAGTTCTGTGCCAGGAACCCAGGACAAAGACCAGAGAGATGCATGATTATGCCATTCTCTTCTACTTTCTCTCCTGCTCTACTGTTTTTTCTCATCAATATTGCTCCCTTCTTCAAAGGAACAAAATCAAATTTCAAACCCTCCTACAACTCCAAATCCCCCTCCAGCTAGTGCCCCATCTGACAAGCAACTATTCTAAAAGGTGGACCATATTTGCTGTCTCCATTTTTCTACTTCCTTTTCACTCTTCAACCCATTTCAGTCAGGCTTCTGTCTCTACTACCTGGTGGAAAATGCTCTTGCTAATCTCACCAGCGGCCTCTGTGTTGCTAAATCAAACTACTGTAAACCCCTCTTTTTAGTCCACCTTTCAGCAACCCCAACACAACTGACCACTCCTCCTTGAACCAATCTCCTCTCTTGGCTTTCCAGATATCACACATTCCAAGTCCCCCACCCCGCCCCCCAACTTCTCTGACCACTCTTTTTTAACCTGCTATAGCAACTCTTCTTCTTCTTCTTCTACCCCACCTTAAACTACCCAAGACCCATCAATCCTAACCCTATCCTCATTTTACACTATCTCCCTAAGTGATCTAATCCACCCCCAGCACTGTGTATGAGCTGACCACCTATAGCTACATAAATCCAATCCAGGCTTCTCTGTTGACCTTCAAACCCATGTATCCAACTGTCTGCTCATTGGCTTCACGTGGATCCATCCCAGACACCTCAAACTCAACATCTGCAAAACTGAGCTCATCCTCTTATCCTCCAGACTTGCTCCCCCATTGTTGTTCTCTGTTTCCATAAATAACATCATCATCTGCCCCATTGCTCCTGCAGAAAACATGCAGGAAAACTCACTCACCTCCAAATCCAGTCACTCCTAAATCCTGCCGATTCTACCTTCTGAATATTGGTCAAATCTGTCCATGCCTGTTTGTCTCCATTGCCTTCAAATCCTAGCCACCATGATCTTCACTTGGCCCCATGGGGTGGTGCTTCAGCCCTTCAGATGCCTTCCACTGCTCTCAGATTAAGTCCCCAGTCCTTAGCAAGGCCACCAAAACCTGCATGAAATGAGCCTCGCCCATCTCACTTGCCTCTTTCCCCACCCCGTCTTCCTGTTTCTGCCACAGAGCCCATCTGCTTTTCCCACTTTTTCAAAGCCCCAAGCACCATCCTTTTTCAAGGAGTTCTCAGATGCTCTTCCTCTATTTATGACACTCTTTGATTTCATGCGGCTAATTCCTGCCCAGCCTCAGATCTCAAATGAATTGTCCTTGGTAGGCCAGTCATAATTAATAATCTGTGTGATTATTAGTTTAGTATCTGTTCCCTCCTCCAGACACTGAAGGAAATCATGAGGTCAGGGACTGTTTCTGTCTGGTACATCATAGTTTTCCCAGCACGGACCGCAGTGCTGGGCAGATAACAGGCACTCGGCTAGAATTCGAAGATGGTTGGGACGACAAATGGAAAAATGAATTAATACCTGGTAGGGTTTCTCTGAGGGTGAAGTAATGTGAATGCCCTTAATACTAAATGCAAAATGCATGTTCATTCCGTTTCTCCTAAATGAATTCCTTAAATCCAATTTTTGAAGAACACCATTGCAGCAGTCAGATGAGATGTCCATTGATCAAAAAGGAGGATCTTTCCCACGATGGAATGTCCGTTAGTAGATAGTAAATTAACCCATCTTGGTTCTGCTGTAGAGTCTTATTTATCAAAATTAAGCCTTGCAGCCCTACAGAGAACAAATGTGCTGAGCTCTTAAAATAAACCATACTGAGAGCATCCCTGCTTATTACTAAATGCTTCCATTTGAGCATCTAAGGGGAAAAAAGTCCTCAATTTAAACTGTCTTTCAGTTTATGCCTTAGAATGTATTGCCATGAGCACCTGCTGGGTGGGATTTTAAGCTCTAAAGAGCTACATTAGTGACCAGCTCAGAAGGAACTGAAGATGATGAGCTTAGAAGGAAGGGAAGCCACTTTCAAATAGAACGTGAAGTTCATTCTTCTCAGTTATACACATACGTACACAATGACCGTGATCACATCTTAGCAACAAAGACCCGCTTGAAATGACGCCATCTCTTAAAATTCAGTTCTTCTCGTATATTATTGTCCAAGTCTCTCTCTTCGCCTAAACTCATCACACAAAATCACTAGGGCTCTTGGAAGGTGTTTAAGGGACCCATGTCCGTCCGGAAGCCCGGGACAAATCAAACCATACGTTCCTTGCAACAGCCCTCTTCCCCCTGCCGCCAAAATTAAGGTAAATGTCAAGAATAGTGTTGAAAAAACAAATGTTCCTTGGGATCAGAGGAGTTACTGGCTGATGGGCTCACTTGAACCTCGGGCTGTTTGGGGCACTAGTCAGGGAGCCTCCTTCATCACCCCAACAACTGTTTTCTGAGTCATTGGCTTACAGAGTGGGGGTCACCCACAGAGGACAGATTTCCTGGGCCTTGGACCCACGAGAGACAGATCAGAACAAGAACTGCAGCCGAGGAGACCTGGCGCGGGCACTAACTCTCCCTGGGCAGGACCTGCTATAAAACCATCTGATAGAGCCTGGAGACAATCAACCCCAGGCCCCGTCAGTCTGATGCCTCCTCCGCTTCAACTTTTCATCTGGAATCCCTTTCCTCTCCTGCCCTCTCCCTCTTCACATGGTTGACCCAGAGTCCTGGAGAGGCAAGGCCAAGTGGTGCAGGGTCACTGGCTGGGAGTCAAACCACAGGCGATTTGTGCGCCTCTGCTGTGATTACCCAACTGAAAATCCCGAGGCACCGTTCTACATCCAAAGTGTTTAGCAACAAGTAATGTATTCTTGATAAATGGCAGGGTTTTTTCTTTTATATTAAGAAACAGCCGTGGAGGCTTTTTTTAGTACTTATTAAATGATTTTATGACTTTAGCCACTATTTTTCATCAGGACTCTTTCGTGGCAATTGGCAGAAATCCAACTCAATCTAGTTTAAGCAACAAAAACCAAGGGGGAGAGATTTATTACGGCACAAAACTAGGAAATCCAGAGGTAGGCTGCTTTCAGGCACAGTGGGATCCAGGGGGTTAAGCGAAGTCATCAAGATAGTTTCTTTCTTGGGCAGTGTCCCCATGAGGTGGCAAGGACTGCCACTGGCTCTCTAGGCTAACATTTGTCACACAGCTGGAAATCTTAGTACAAAGGGAAAGCCCCACTTCTGAAAACGCCCCAGGAGGGCTCCATTGCATGCTTATACTTAAATCACGTAGCCGCACTGAAGAGGATGCCAGTACAGGTGGTGGGATCGGCCCTTTACAAACCACATGGGTGAAGAAGGCGATGAGGGATCAGTCCCCTCCTGGGAATGCACTTGAGTTCTGTAAAACATGCGGGTCTCATATATGTTTAATAAACTTCCCACCCCGAATTCCTTTGAGGTCTGCCAGAGAGACGTGGCAGCAGGAGGGGTGGTGTTGCTACTTGACAGCTGGGACATTAATACTGTGACCCCAGGACAACCTAGGTCCGAAATCGGTGGCACCTACAGGATATACGAGTTATGTGGGTACCCATGGGTTGTCTCAGGATGGGGCAGAGAACCCACAGAAAAGATTAGACTTCCTGGTAAAGGGAAGACAGCAGCTTGGAGCATCTGAGAGATTGCTATAGACGTGACGTCTTTTGTTCCCACAGACTGGCAAAGACCTAGACATCCTGGTTACATAGCAATGTGCACTATGTTGTTGAGAAATCAGACTGTGTGTGTTTGGGCAAAAGAAGCAAAAAATATATGTATTGATGATTTGTGCCCTTTAAAGGAATTTCCCCTAACTGTCTTCAGTATTCAGCTTTGGTTTCTGTTTATACAAAGGTGTTTCCATTACCTGTAAAGAAAGATTTTGAATATGCAAACAAAGAGGGAAGAGGGGAAAGAGAAGAGACCAAAGGAAATGAGGAGATGGAGCACTTTGGAATCTAAGGGGTTTAAATATCTCAGGGGCAGCATGGGATGGGACGCAAGACCTTATGAAAAACTCTTAAATTTAAACATCCTAAGACCTTAAGATGTTTAAACCTGTTACTTTCCGCCCTCCAGAGCAAAGATGTGGCCAATCAGAGAGAGATGTTAAATAGTCTTAGAGAGAATCTCGTGTTTATGTGGCACACGGTGTAAGTTCTGACAGCACGAGCAGATGTGCCGAGGAGGGCAGCTCTGCACAAGGAGATTGCTGCTCTTGCTGAATGAGGAGCATGCATTTTACAGCAAAAAGCTGACAGCAGAACAAGTTGTTATAGCCTGTTCCAGCCTTTTGATTGTATAAATGGACATGAACATCTTTTTATTCTGAAATAATTTCAAACTTACAGAAAAGTTGCAAGAATAATGCAAAGAATTTCCATAGACTCTTGACCCAGAGCACCGATACTGAATATTTGTCACGTTTGCTGTATCATCCCCCCTCTCCCCACCCCACCCCCCATATGTTGTCCCTAGACCTTTTTTTTTTGGAGCCTCTTGAGAGTAGATTGACTATATTGTGTCCCTTTGTCCCTTAAATCTTCCCTTTGTATTTCCTAAAAAAAAAAAAAAAAATTAAGGCTATTCCCTTACTAACCACAGTACAGTTATCAAATTCAGGAAATTTAACATTTCATGTTGATAGAGTATATTTACATAAACCACAGCCCATATCCCAGTTTTGCCAGTTGTCTCAATGATGCCTTTACAGCGATGCTCTTTCCTGGCACCGGTTCCGTCCAGATTTGGACTTTGCATTTAGGCATCATGTCTCTTTCATCCCCTTTCCTCTGGAACATTTCCTCAGCCTTTCTTTGTCTATCAAGACATTAACATTTTTTAAAGAATACAGGCCATTTATTTTATAGAATGTCCCTCAGTTTGGATGTGTCTGATATTTCCTCATAATTCATCTCAGGTAATGTGTTTGGGGCAGGACTAAGCTGCCGTGTCCTTCTCGGGGTATCCCAGTCAGAGGCATATGGTGTCTATTGCCCCTCATTGGAAACATTCATTCTGACCGCTTGGCTAACGTGCTGTCCAGTTTCTCTCCTGTGCAGTTTTTTCATGTTGTACTTAATAATTCGTACAGAGATACTTTGGAGGGCTGGCTCTCCTCCCCCCAGGATGCCCTCTCAGGAGCCAGAGACATCAACACACAGCTTCTTCCCTCTGACTCTCAAAACTGTGAAACCTCAGCTAGGCACACTTTTGTGCAAAAGGGCAAATTAAAAAGGCAGGAAAAGAAGCACATATCAGGACTTCCTGGGGAAAAAAATCTAATTTCAGGATATAGTGGGGGTTTGTATATTTTGCCCAATCCCCTCTGTCCACCTTTTTTTTTTTTTAATAAATTTATTTATTTTTGGCTGTGTTGGGTCTTCATTGCTGTGCGTGGGCTTCTCTAGTTGCAGCGAGCGGGGGCTACTCTTCGTTGCGGTGCACGGGCTTCTCATTGCGGTGGCTTCTCTTGTTGTGGAGCACGGGCTCTAGGTGCATGGGCTTCAGCAGTTGTGGCACGCGGGCTTCAAGAGCGCAGGCTCAGTAGTTGTGGCGCACGGGCCTAGTTGCTCCGCGGCATGTAGAATCTTCCCGGACCAGGGCTCGAACCCTTGTCCCCTGCATTGGCAAGCGAATTCCTAACCACTGTGCCACTGGGGAAGTCCTGTCTACTGTTTTTGTGCTCAAAGTATTTTTTGTTGAGGAGAACATTCAAAAGTTGTTCCCGTATGTAGCATGGTATGAACCTGGATACATCCATTTAGGAAAAATCTTCAACAATTCTATTAAAAAGGAGGTTTTCAAGGTTCATTTTCCAGTCACCAAAAAGTTTTTAAAAGCAGAACATACTGTTCTCTAGGACCCCAGTTAATCCAGATTTTGTTGCTTGTATAAAGTATTCATTTCCCTGAATGTTTTGCTGAATTTCATGAAGTATTGTCTTAGAACCTCAGGTTTTTTTGAAAGCCCTGTGTACCTGTGAATCCTTTTGCTTTGGAGACATAAAACTGCTTTGTCTTTTCAGATTAACTCTGAAGAATGTTGAAAATACTTTGCCCACTCTTTTTTATTTGAAGTATAGTTGATTTACAATATTGTAGTAGTTTCAGGTGTACAGCAAAGGGATTCAGGTTTTTTTTTTTTTTTTGGATTATTTTCCAGTATAGGTTATTACAAGACATTGAGTATAGTTCCCTGTGTTATACAGTAACTCCTTGTTGCCCACCTGTTTTATATACAGTAGTTTGTACCTGTTAATTCCATACTCCTAATTTTCCCTCCTGCCTTTGCCCACTCTTCTTGTCTCTCTTCCTCCCCCTTAGGAGTTAAAACAGGCACCACCCAGGCCAATGGTCAGATCCCCCAGGCAGCACATTCTATGAGTACTGTTCTCGGAGAAGCCCAGAGACATGTTGAAACAACCAAGGTAAGACCCACTTCTATCACCTGTAAGCCCATATTCTAAACCATTAGCAGTATTCTAATAACTGTTCTTTTAAAAAGAGAAAATAGAGTTCCAACAATTCAAAAGTCACTGTAATTTCATTTAGATAATTGCTTCATATATATATATTTACCTTAAAGTTACATAGGCTAGAATGGAAAATTAAAACCAACTATCACAGCTTCGGAAAAATGTAAGAATGTTTTTTAATGCTGAGGATTGGTAACTATTTCTAGTTTAGCTACATTTATTTTGACTGAAGCAATTTTTTTTTTAATTTTTTTTTTAATTTTTATTATTATTATTATTTTTTTTAATTTTTGGCTGTGTTGGGTCTTCGTTTCTGTGCGAGGGCTTTCTCTAACTGCGGCAAGCGGGGGCCACTCTTCATCGCGGTGCGCGGGCCTCTCAATATCGTGGCACCTCTTGTTGTGGAGCACAGGCTCCAGACGTGCAGGCTCAGTAGTTGTGGCTCACGGGCCTAGTTGCTCCGCGGCATGTGGGATCTTCCCATACCAGGGCTCGAACCCGTGTTCCCTGCATTGGCAGGCAGATTCTCAACCACTGCGCCACCAGGGAAGCCCAGCAATTTTTTTTTTTTTTTCTTTTGGTTTAGTCAAGTGGTTTTAGCACTCTCTGAAAGTGGCACCTGCATTTTAAGCCCTTGGGATTTTTACTTATTTTTTCTGAATAAATTAGAGCAACATGTTAGTCAGAAGCCCTTTATTAAATGCTATCTGGACCCCGAACCAGATTAGAAGAGTACTGACAGGGTCCCACTATAAAATATTCATTATTGTATTTTTCTGTTAACGTTCTACATACGTCCTCAGGGTGACAGAGAAGAAAATGCATTTTAAAATAATTTCCAAATTGGTATAACATTCTCCATAACTTTTTTTTTTAGTAGAGGAGATTAATGAAGATTCATTTAAATCTATCTAAAAATTATAGCTAAAAGTTATAATTTAGTTATTAGTCCAATTGGTAACGACTCAATTGACTATACACGTTCCACTGAATATTTCCCGTGTATGATTCAAACCAGTCTTAAATGTGTTTCAGTAGTTTGCCACCTCATTCTCCCCTTTCATTTTGTCCATCAGCCAGTGGTGGGAACAGTTAAATCCTGTATTTATTGAGCTTCTTATAATTTTTGAAAACCACAATAGACCATTAAAAGTTGTGTTTCTCTAATATTCTTGTTAGCTTCTCAAGTCTGACAATCTCATCTTGCAGTGTACTTTCAGCGATTATTATTTTCATGGTTTTTGTAATGCCAGCTGAAGAGAAACATTTTTAAATGCTGAAAGCAATAAAAGGATCCCAGAATAGAAATCACTTAACTATGTGTGAACACTAATTCCCAAACTGCCTGTTCAGAATTTTTAAAAAAATACATCACCAGTTAATTTCTTATCATGCTAAGCAGTTGAACTAAATAAAATAAACTCAATCATAAGGGCACTTTGTTAGGGGAAAAAAAAATTTCTAATCTCCAGTGGCAAGAGGTTATTAAGCAAAGAAAGAAGAAAGCCCGATAAAATGTAAATTGCAACGATAACTATCACTAAAACAGAGGGATTCAATTCAGCTGCCTGAAACTCCAGGGGGAAGTTGCATTATATAAATATGAGGTGAGCCAGCTCAGGAACAACCTAGAGTCTCAGGACTGAGGGACTGAGCCTCCCCCTCGGGGGCAGACGCTTCCTAAATCCGGAGACTCACCTGTCCGGGAACTGTCATGTCCACGTGGCCGTGTGGTCAAGAATAAATGCTGTTGTCGCTTTGTTGAAGGAAAAGAAGCCCGGCCTCGGCAGCCACGACCCCGGAGCGCCCAGGGCCCAGCCCCTTCCCAAGTCCAGCCTGCCTCCGCCCCCTCCCATGCGACGGTCCTCGGACGTCGGCTGCGGCAGCCCAGGGATGCCCCTCAAGGCCAAGGGCGCGGCCGCCGGCTTCCCCGCGCCGCCCCTCGACCTCCTGCCGCCGCCGCCGCCGCCGCCCCTGGAGGACGACGAGCTCCCTCCGCCGCCCCCCGACTTTAGCGACGCGCCCCCAGACTTCGTGCCTCCTCCACCGCCGCCGTCGTTTGCGGTCGACGCGGGGTCCTCGCTGCCGCCGCCGCCCCCGCCGCCCCCGCCCGCCCTCGCCCCCGAAGCCGCGAAGCAGACCCCCGTGGTGGTCAAAAGGCCGCCAGCTCCCCCCAAGAGGCAGGCGAACCCAGGACCACCCGGTGGGGGAGGCGGGGAGCAGGATTTCATGTCGGATCTCATGAAAGCTTTGCAAAAGAAGAGAAGCAACATGCCCTAAGGGAAACCTAGACGTGTCTTTGGGTGATGGGTGTAATCATTGCTAACCTCAAGTGCGTTTTTGCTACTTTGTTTCCGTGACATCTTGTTCATTTTAGATACAATATTGAAGCATTCAGACTAGAAATGCAAATAGGAAACGTCTCCAAGTTTCTCAAGTACATTCATAATCCTTAACCTAACACAGAATTTAGAATATCTGCCTGAATGTACATATCTTTCCTGTGTATTTCCACTTCAATGGATTTTATCTTCCCTTCCAAGTTAACTAAAATGATGTTTTATGTTCATTTATTTTATTATGTTATGAAGCATCAAATTAATAAAAGTTTAACTTTTTTTCCTTAAGATGGTATTTCTAGAAATATCAGTATAAATCTAGTGCAATATCAATTCTATTTTATAATATACTTGACCTTTTAAAAATCCTAGGCCTTCTAAAGTCTTGTTGATCTTCGACATATTTTCCATCTCCATCTCAATGACCTCCAGAACTTTCAGAAAAATCGAAAGAAGAAAAAGGGAAAACCAGGAGAGGTAGAGTGAATTTAGTTTCTTTGAGACTCATTGCTTGATTGATTGGAGTCTTGGACATACCCTAGTCTGGTTTTGGTTTTCTAATGGTTGAATAACATAGTAATTGGGGGAAAAAATAGTTTTTTAGATAGTTTTTGGATTCTCTGTTATTATAATGCTGTAAGTTGCTATAAATAAAAATTTAGAGACAGGAAAAGGCAATCAGATTATATTCTTCAACCAGGAATGTTTTCCCTCAGATAAATTTAATGCTTAATTTTAACAACCAATTTATCTTAAGTTCCTATTACCCTTATCTCTCTTCACTTTCTAATTGGCTTCTGAGAGTCCTTTTAGATTTTCTTAGTTTTATTTCCATGGTTCTGTTTTATTATTTTTTTTAATGTAAAACCCCTCAAAATCTTCTTAAAGTAGGTAGAAAATAATAGCTAATGTGTTGGACTTCCCGGGCGGTCCAGTGATTAAGACTCCGCGCTTCCAATGCAAGGGGCACGGGTTGGGGAACTAAGATCCCACATGCTGGGCTGCATGGCCAAAAATAATAATAATAACTAATGTGTTATTTTTGACTTAAGGAAGATAAGTAATCTTATGTTTTAATATTTGGAAAAAGTAAGCTCTAAATTGACATTTAAAACAACAATGAAAAAGCAAATTCAGATTTTAAAACCAAAATATTTATTAATTAAAACTGGTAAGGTGCACTAAATTTCTCCTAAGCATTGGGACCCATCACTATGGAAAAGGAGGGCTCAGAAGGTAGGACCCAGGGGACTGGGGAAGGGAAAGGGAGAGATGTGGTTGTTATGGGCTTCACAGATGACCCCCAAACCATCAATTCAAACATATTCCTAACTTAACAGAGAAGAAATGAGGCCTGAAGATGTGCTTAACCTACATCCCCCAGAGCTGGGTCGCCGCCCGGGTCTCCTAACTTCTATCCATACTGTACATTTACTTCATGGGGAAAAACTATAAAAATTCAAACATTAAAACGTTTGTGAGTTTTAGCATTAGATAATATGTATTTTAGAAAAGCTACGGAAAAGAATTAACTGATTTTGTGGTCAAAATATTGATATAATTTTGGTGGACCAAAATGTTGAATGCACTGTCTCTCTCCATCCCTGCCTTTATTACAGGATAGAAAACATTAGGAAATAGATGGTCCAGATGGTCCTTGCTTTGCAGAGTTCAACATGCACAAGTTTCAATTACCACAATTTAGTTAAATAACACTAGTCCCCAACATGGTTCACATTTGCTGCCATGCTATTTTAACTAGTAATTAGTTTTAACTAGTAGTTAGTAATTATGCAAAGTACAAACATCGCTATTAGCTCTTCAACCCACACATCACTACATAAATAACAGATACATATCATGAACAGTGACCAGTCGCATCCCTTCTTTCAGCACCGTTAGGGATTGATCAATTGATCGCTGCATATTTATTATTCAGTTTATGCACAGACAGAAAAGTGTCTTAAGGTGATATGGTATTGTATGTATGTGTCTTAAGTCATTAACGTTTAGAGATACAGAAATATTCATAGATTAAATGAAACTATGGGAATGTCTTTAAAATACTTGGGAATATATAAATTATACCTCAATTAAAACAATAACTAGGAACAAGGGGGAGGTGTGTACGGGTGTAAATGAAGCAAGATTATGCGTTGATACTTAATAAGCTGGTTGAATGGTAAATCAGGTTCATTAAACTATTCTCTTACTTTGGTAAATGAAAATTACTGTAACAGACAAAAAAGCTTGAGGAGTACAATTAAATTATATTCTTATTTGATGTGCCCCAAATTGCTGGGTACATGGTATTAGTTGAAAACTTACAAATTCAGGGCTTCCCTGGTGGCGCAGTGGTTGAGAATCTGCCTGCTAATGCAGGGGACACGGGTTCGAGCCCTGGTCTGGGAAGATCCCACATGCCGCGGAGCAACTACGCCCGTGAGCCACAACTACTGAGCCTGTGCCCCGCAACCAGAGAGGCCACGATAGTGAGAGGCCCGCGCACCGCGATGAAGAGTGGTCCCCGCTTGCTGCAACTAGAGAAAGCCCTCGCACAGAAAGGAAGACCCAACACAGCCAAAAATAAATTAATTAATTAATTAAAGTTAAAAAAAAAAAAAAAACTTACAAATTCATTAAAAGATTGTTATAAGATTTTTTAGTTATTGAGAATAACTCAGGTAGTTATTATTCATTAAATTGATTGATTAAAACAAAAATGATCACAAACATGTTCCAGAGAATAAGTCCACTTTATTTGGTTAAAAAATATTTTTATATATAACCATTATTATGAAATGCAGGATTGTCAAGAAAATGTAGGTGGTCATTAAGAATTTGTCAAATAGATTATTCTTATGCTGGGTTCGGTGATAGAAGTATCCCTTAATTGATTTTCCCCAAATTAAGATGAGCAGCTAACCCTGAGATCTTTGGCCCAGGAAGGGGTAGGTGAGGAATAGCCTGCTGTCTCAGCTGCAGAATGCTTCTGGAAAGGACGGCGAAGAACTTGCTGGAGGAGATGGACCTGGTAAACAATTTAAAGTAGATAATTATAGATTATCTTACTCAGGACCCTTATTAATTTTCTATATTTCTGAAACGACAAGGTAAATTTTAAATGTGCATGAAAATGTTTAAACATTTTATGTTTCATTAAAACTTCAACTATAGCTGTCACTTAAAATTTCTATTGTTCCAGAGAAAGTTCCTTAAGTAGTAGTTTTTTGCTAAAACAGGAGAGTGGATATGTACAGCGTCACAAAGAATACATATATTTCCCGATCATTTCTAAATTCCTTCACAGCATTAAGAGAATTATAATTTTCTAAAATATTTATAAAAATAAAAGAATGTCAATGATTTACTCTCTTTCCAAATCAAGGGCATGGATTCCAACTCATACTGCTTCATTTGCAATTTTGTCCCACGGTATAAACTGAGGGATCAACAAACACACCTCTTTCAGCAATAATTCTAGGATCAAAATGTATATTTTCATCCAATTATAAAAATAATTAAGTCATGGGGATGTAATGTACAGCATGGTGACTATAGTTAATAATACTGTATGTATATTTGAAAGTTGCTAAGAGAATAGATCTCAAAAGTCCTGATCACAAGAAAAATAAAAATTGTAGCTGTGTATGGTGACAGATGTTAACTAGACTCATTGTGGTGAGCATTTCACAAGATATACAAATATCAAATCATTATGTTGTAGACCTGTGAGCATTTCACAAGATATACAAATATCAAATCATTATGTTGTAGACCTGAAATTAACAAAATGTTATATTTCAACTATACCTTAATTTAAAAAGTATATATAATAAATATTATACCTATCTAATCTCACCTACTAGTTTAAAAGCTCCCTGAATAGATTTTTATACTTCTCCACAGCAACTCACAGAGGGTGAATTCTCAAGAAATGTTTGATGCAGGAATGTAAACACAAGTTGTATGTGTAAAGAGTTATAGGTCTAAAAGTTTAACAAAATCTTTTTCTTTTCCTGCATGAGAATTTAACCCTTAGTTAACTTTCTGGATCTGTTCCCCTGGTAACCTCATAAGGTGGTATATGTATGTCCACTGTATCACCATACAACATGGGTTATGACTGACAAATAGCATTTGGCCTGGGAGAACGCGCTGGACTTTCTTTAGTGTAGGGACTCACGGTATAAGGCAGGTCTCTTGTGGGGATGTTGCAAACTACGCCCATGGAGCTGTTACAAGAGATACTGGTTTCTGTGGAACGTGCAGCTTTTCAGCCAGGGCCGCCCCTGCATCTTCCCAGTGTGGATCGTGTCCCCCTGCACCTGAGCTTTACCGCTGTACCTCCCTGCCTGCGTGGATGCTTCAAGAACTCCTGCAAAGGAGGAACCTAATGGTGCCCTGCTGGTAAGCTGTGTTTCTGTCCTGTATCTTTCTGAATCAAGGGGGGCCAAAAGCAGCCTGTAATAGTCTTATGAATCTGAACGTTTACTTGGACCTAGGAAGACACCTCCCCACCCAAGGTGGGCACTGAATCCTTACTCAAATATAATTTTGAGGGAAGGGAGAAAACAGGGAGGGAACAAAAGAGAGGGAAGGAAGGTGAAACAAGGCAACAATAACATCTTATTAAACACTGTTTAGTTTCCCCAGCTTAGACTAATTTATCTAAAGATAAATACTGAGTTAGCTTCCTTCTCTTTGTTTTTCCTTAATACCCTAAAAAGATTACACTTAAAAATATTTTATTTTCTAAAATGAAAACCTAGATTTGTCAGGCTGATTAAACTACTGAAATGTAAAGTTAATGCAAGTTGCAAATTAGAAACAGCAAGAACAGTTTCTCTGTCGTGCCCACTCTGATCAGTTGCTGGTGACCACACAGCATGCTGTGATGAGAAGGGTCCTAAGGCTGTGACCCATTTGAGAGAGAAAGGGGGCCGCGATCATCAATAATGTCTGTTCCAGTGCAAGACAGAAGAGTGACAGCAAGAGTGCTGGGGCTATTCCTCTTCTAAGAAATACACTGTGTGCAATGCATTTTTAAACAATTAATTAGGAAATATTTGAGGCATAGAAGAAGGTATGCAGAATAATATGACAAATACCTGTGTATCCTCCACTCAGCTTCAGAAACAAAATGCTTCCAATATGGTTGAAGCCTTGAATATCCTTCCCTAACTCGAATTTCCTCCTTACTGCAAATCAATCACTGTCCAAAGATGGTATCATCTTTATTCATTTTGTTACTTTTATTATATATGCACATATCCCTAAAGACATGATTTTACACGTGTAAATTAAATTGGGGTGGTAACACATTGTATGTATTCCTTTGCCACTTGCTTGTTTTGCCAAACATTATATGTGAGGTTCATCCAAGCCGATGTGTGTAGATCCAGTGCATTCATCGTCACGGATGTCAAGATTTCATTTCATGGACCCAGGTTGCTAGTGCCATAGATGCCTGGTAGAAGCAAAAGCTAATTCCCTCTGGAGAGATGCACCCTCAAATCAGGCTTCACTGGATTTCTGAGACTGAAATCCAAAATCCCTAAACATAAACAATGACTAGCAGAACCAGACCCTCAGACGTTCAAATAATGTAGATATGATATCAAATGAATATTTTAAATTTTAAACACATTAAAGAATAAACTTTGGAATACGAGAAAATGATTCACTGATTTAAAAAGAAGAGAGACCAGGTAATGAGAAGCTGGGAAGCTGGTGCTGGCAAAGGTATGGTTTAGCATGTCTGCAAACAAAATCAGGGTGTTTAAAGTATGATACATTTAAAATTAATAAAAATAAGCCCAGAAAAGTCAACCAACTTACCTCTGAAAAATCGTTCCTTTCTGCTTTTTGCACTGCGGATTCTGCCATCCAGTTCTTCAGCACGTATCTAGGATTAACATCTTAAACAAGAGGGAAAAGTTCGTCATGGAACAATAATTACTAAGTCGACACAGGCCATGTGAAATTACCACTGAAATGAGATAACCTTTAAGAACTTTGCCGGAAGGCTCAAATGAGAAGAATGATCAGCATCAGTCAATTCTGATTGTTTACAAACAATGTACAGTATTTATTACCTTATGGTATAGGAAAAACTTTTTTTTTTGCATCATGAGCAATATTATGTTTTATTTTTCTTTTCAGTGTTTCATCATTAATTTGGTTTTCACCATATTCAGTTCACTAAGCATTTTATAAAGCTGGGAGAAAGTAGAAGATTCATCCTGTAGCCCAAATGAAGGGAGGAAAAAAGTTGCTGCTTTTAACATCTTCAAACACAGAATTCAGGTCTGACTCAGTAGGACTGCTTAATGCTGATGTTGCCAAGAGCAAATAGGAAAGGTTACATGCAGGCAAAACTCTTTGTAAATTTATATTTTTTATAGTAACCATGCATTTTTTCATACTAAAAAGTATTATAGGGACTTCCCCGGTGGCACAATGGATGAGAATCCACCTGCCAATGCAAGGGACACAGGTTCGAGCCCTGGTCCGGGAAGATCCCACATGCCGCGGAGCAACTAAGCCCGTGCGCCACAACTACTGAGCCTGCGCTCTAGAGCCTGCGAGCCACAACTACTGAGCCCATGTGCCACAACTACGGAAGCCTGCATGCATAGAGCCCGTGCTCCGCAACAAGAGAAGCCACCGCAATGAGAAGCCCGCGCACCGCAACGAAGAGAAGCCCCTGCTCGCCTCAACTAGAGAAAGCCTGCACGCAGCAACGAAGACCCAACGCAGCCAAAAATAAATAAAATTAAATCTTAAAAAAAAAAGTATTATAATAATGGCACATTCCAGAAATTATGTCTTTATTTGAGATGAGACTTTTCCAAGATAATTTATCAACTAGGTGGAAAGGAGGGATGTTTATCCTCACTGGCCTGAAAGAAATTCCGAGAGGACTCCAGAAATCACTGTTTTGTGATTCTCAACAACATTTTTCTGAGTTACTTGAATGGAGGGAACATACAAATTCCACTTTGACTTGGTTTTAAAGAGCTGCCAAGACATGACAGATAATCTAAAATACAAGTGCCCTGTGACCCAGTAATTCTACTCTAGGAATATAGTCTATGGGAACAAATTTAAACATTAAAAAGCATTATTTATATTAAGGAAAACTAGAAACAACTTAAATGCCTATTAATAGGGGACTGGTTAAGTGAAACATTACATACCCTTTCAAAGATATATTATGCAGTCATTAAAAATGTTACATTATAAAGAATGACGTAGTCAGGGGAAATGTTTATTTTTAGTGAAAAAAAGAAGGATCTAAAATTATACCATAATATGATTACTACTACATTTTCTCCTAATCAATTCACACAGAAAAAGAGAGACTACAAGTGCAATAAATGCATCGAAAAGTGAATAGCAATTGTGGTTGAGTGATGGGAATCTTTTTATTCTTTCTACAAGTTTGCATCTTCCAAATTTTAAAAAATTCATGCAGAACTCTTTTAAAATAAAAACACATATACACAATAAATATATATAATCCTTAGACGAAAAGGAAACTGACATGCAAGGGAAACTGTGGAAGCAGTCGACGTAGGCAGAGGGAGAGTGGAGTCACCCAATTAAAAGTTTAACAAACTTGACCAACACTTTATAGAAACCTGGCAACGAAATACCGTTAAAATATGCTGGGACTTGTAGCTGCAAGCAGAAGTACTTTGGATCAAATTATGTGTTGATATATACAAACTACCTGAAATCAGAAAATTGTAGATCTGTTCATAGGATTCTTTGAAGTTACCTAATTCTGTACATTTTTTTTATCTCGTCTGGAACTTTTTCCCATTGCTCATTGTGGAAATTAAGTTTTCCTTTCCTTGAGAGTAACACTGTTCAGCATTTATTATTTCTCTAAAATAATTCAAAGCTGCAGCCTTGAATTCACTAAATGTCTTTCATCTTACCATCTCATCCATCCTGTCATAACCAAACAAATCCAAATCCTAAAGACAGCCACGACATTTTCTTCTCTCAATTTTTTTTCTCTTAATTGCTGATATTGTCCATATTGAGCTGGCCTATAAATTCTGTATGATTGCACCAATGAACATAAGTGGCTGGCAGCTAAATCCATGCTGAGCCCCAAAGATTGATTACTCACTTCCTTGTAAAAACTCAGCTTGCTTTTATTTCTACAATAGTGTCCTGAGTCAAGAAGCAGTCTCATCCTCTAACTTAACATGGAATATTAGCATCACTCTTATTTCATCAACATGAATCAGCCGCCCTGATGACACACACTAGCTCTCCACAGCAGTCCTAAGTAAAGCAAGAGTACTCCAGGACTTGAGTACTTCTGTCTTAACTTCTTTGATCTTCTTAGAACCCATGTTGCAAAAAGGACTAACTTCCTTTTTTTTTCTTCTCCAAGCCAAGTGTAAAGTCACATGGTAAACTGAAAGCAGTATAGAAAGGTGATTTATTTTTAGCACTACCATTTACTAGATGTGTATTATGGCCCAGGCACTGTAACAAGATAACTTACATATATTATTGCTCATTGTTACAACATCCCTGCAGAATATGCCCATTTTATAATAGCTAAGGGTCTTGAAAATTGGAAAGTTAAATATCTTTCATATTATACAGCAAAAAAGTGGCAAGATGAGATTCATCTGTCAGATTCCAAAACTCATGTTCTTTCCACCATAAACCACACCACCTTCCTTGTCTCTCCACCATCTTTTAAGGCCATATTATTTTAACATCAATATGCAAACTTACTGAAAGCAGGGCTATCATCATCAAGTTAAAAGTCATCTGAAATTGGAAAGGCTCATATATGACACTTCAACTCAACCAAAATACACTCATCTAGAGTTTTTGTAGTTAAAACAACAAATCCAGTTCCCTCAAGTAATTACTTCCAGTTTTCCAGGTTTTGAAAACTGGGAGTAATTACTTTCAGTAATTACTTCCTGTTGCTTTTATGTAATAATCCTTAAAGCTGAAAAAATCAAAAGGATTACCTACTTGTCATTCTTTTTCTTCTTTCAGAATCTGAATCATTCATGTTACTAAAAATGAACAGAACAAAGAACAGAATTAATCACTGTCTCCCCAAATCATATCTTTTTTCCAAAAGGGTGAGAATTATTTCACAAGACAAATATTGAAAAAAAAATTAAAAATCACATTGAATCAGTGTCTGAAAGGAAGACAGAAAATACTGTTTGATTAAACAATACATAAAATACTACCTTATTTAGTTATTTTAGGTAATACCAAAACTTTTATTTTTACCAATTAAAAAAATACTTTTGTCTAAAAAAAAATCTAAACTCTCTGGCACCTCTCTTTCCTTATCTTAAAACATAGTTTTCTGAAAATAATTTAACTTGTTCTTCATTACTCAGGGTCATCTTTATGAATAGCCCTCCGCTGCCATTAAACTGTGACAGGCTATTTGCTCCTGTGCGTCCTGTGGTTTTCCTGTCTCTCCCTTCAGCCACCGCTACCTACAGTTTCTTTACTCTTTCATGTTTGTTGCTGCCGATTCATTGTGACAGTTAACGAAGCAAAGTAACTTCTGACGATTGTATAAGATGTGACAATTTATAGACACTGGATGAAAGCCTGGGGAGCTCTCTCTCTCTCCAGAGCTTCCAGGCTTGGGAGACGTGGGCTCAGGACACAGGGGAGCGGCATTATCAAAGCTGAGGTGAACAGAAAGGTGCTCTCTGCGTGGGTGAGATGTTACCAAACACTCCTCAGCCAGAGCAGACTTCCCGGGAATAAAAAGGAAATGTTGAAAAATGGAAAGGAAGTGAGGAATCTGATGGGTTGACGATGCTAAAGTAATACATTACATGCTTTCTCAAGAAGTGATTAGGTTACCTTACCTCTTCAGTCTCAGAAGGTACTGGGACACCCAGGCAGGAAAGAGTTTGTGCTTTGAGATCATTTTCAGTGCCCAGAATTGCTAGAAGAAAATACAGTAATAGACTGCTTATTAATATTTGTTCACTTTATTTTAACTTCATGTCCCTTAAATTAGGTACTTTAACAATAATTTATAACGTCCAGATTTCTCTTAAGGTTCTCTATTTCAAGTAGAAGTAGTACTAAAAAGGAATAATGTTTTCCTTTTCTTTATATAACTTTCAACTCAAATTCTAATTCATGGAGATCCATGTAATGGCATGATTTAAGAGAAGTAAAAAATATACATAGTTCTTATAAATAGACATTACATGTGAATACTAACATTATCAAAACCCTTCCTTTAAATAGGGAAAACTCACTTAATATATAATTTACTTTAAAAATTTAATTTGCAACTGTGTTTTATTTAGTTATCTATTAATTCATTTAACATATATTTATGGAATGCAACTACGTGCTAGGAACTATGTTAGTTGGGAAGGATAAAAAAATAAGACATAATTCCTGCTTTTAAAAAGGAAAGTGTGTAAACAAATAAGTCAATGCCATTTTAGAAGTGTTATAGAAATATACGTAAAGGCTAAGGGAACACAAATAAGCTATTAGCTCTAGTTAAGAGTTAGGGAGTTAAAAAGGTTTGAAATTCAGAAGACACAGAAATTAACTATTAAAATGATTAAAAGTGTAATGATCTCTCTCAAATTTTCCCAACAGTCAGTAATTTAAATATTAACATCTGTCAAGAACTCGTTCAAATCACTTTAACATTACTTTGTCTCAGTTAATGTTAAATGTTAAATCTCACATTAAATGATAATTAGTTCTGATAGTTCATTAATAATTTTTAAATTATATCAAAGATGCTTATTGGTTAACATTTTGCTGGATTTCTTGCTGAATAGGTAGACATTCTTTTATTCAAATTACTCCTAAAAACGTAATTTATGGCTATTACATACCTGTGAGAACTATACATAAATAGTTTTTATATATAAATAATTTTTTTTAGTTAACACAGAAGTCATGAAATATAATGAAGAAATTGAAATTTTTAAAAATATGGCTAGATTTTCATCTCAAAAATAATAAAAACAATGACTGCAATATAAAAGACTTACACCTTATAAATAGAGCTAAGTTTCTAAAAATCTGTAAGTGGGAGTCTTCTGGTTAATACCCATATTATTCCATAAATGTAGCAGATTACTATTGAAATAAAAAGGCAACACCTTTCTTAAAACTGAATTAAGAACAGTCATTTTGGTAACAGTTTGGCAGTTTCTTAAAAAATTAAACATAAATTTGCTAAACAATCCAGCAATTCCACTCCTAGTATCTACCCAAGAGAAATGAAAATATGTTCACACAAAAACCGGTACATGAATGTTCATAGTAGTATTTATTCACTATAGCCAAAAAGTGGGGATGACCCAAATGTCTGTCAACTAGTAACTGGATAAACAAAATGTGGTCCATCCATACAAGGGAGTAATAAAGTAATAAAAAGGAGATAATAATATTTTAAGACGTACTTAAAAGATCTTAAAAATAATAAAGAGGAAAGAACCACTGATACAGGTTACAACATGGGTGAACCTCAAAAATATGCTAAGCGAAGAAGCCAGACACAAAAGACCACATATCATATGATTCCATTTACAGGGGAGGTCTAGAAAGGGAAAAGAGACAGAAAGTAGACTAGTAGTTGCTTGGGGATGCAAGGGGTAAAAAGGGATTGACTGCAAATGGGCAAAAAGGATCTTTTCAGAGTGATGGAACTGTTCTAAAATTGAATTGTGGCAATAACTGCACAAATCTGTAAATCATTTAAAAATCATTGACTTGTACACTTAAAATGAGTAGAATTTTAGGGTATGTAAATTATGCCTCAACAAATCTGTTAAAGAAAACTGAGTTAAGAAAAAAGCCAAAAGTCACAAATTAATACCTGAGGAATGCTGAGCTCCTGTAACTGGCTTTGAGTGATCTCACTGAGCTGCCGAAATGTCATTGTAAAGTCAGCTTCTGTCTTTTCCATGAGCTAATGAAAATACTTACATTTAGCAACCTCAATTCTTGAAGAATATACGGAATAGTCATTCAAATGTTAATCAGGGAAAAAAGATAAAATGGTAAACTCACATGTAAGAGAAATGCAATTAAATCATCATCACCCTTGCTTTTTCCAAGTAATCCCAATTTGGCTTTGAACAATTCTCTAAATCTAAAAGGAGAAATGTCAATTTGATTTATTAAATTTCTCACTGTTTTAAGAAGTGCCCTCAAACCAAGCAGGATGCTTTAATATGTGTTAAAACAAACAAACAACAAACCTTGTATTGTAAAGAATGGGATACCCCTCAAGAATCTGAGCAGCACTATAGGGGGAGAAAAGAAAGCACCGTTAAACCTTGATTAAATATTAACACTCTTGGATTACATTTTACATGAACAAAGTGAACCTTCTCATACATTAAATAGCATTCGATTACATACTACTGATTCTGATTTAGTGATTTAATTGTATATCATATCTTAGAGAAAATTGTCAATATAAATGTACTGTCTCAAAGATTTGGATACAGCACAAGTCAAATCAGGTCACTCCTGAAATATTACTATATACAATTAGCTTATAGGATAAATGTTAATATGTCTTTATAATACCAAAAGAGTCATATAAATGGCTTTTTTTGGGTGTATTTTATTTTATTTTAAATGTATTTATTTTACTTATTTATTTTTGGCTGCACTGGGTCTTCGTTGCTGCACACCGGCTTTCTCTAGTTGCAACAAGTGGGGGTTATTCTATGTTGCAGTGTGCAGGCTTTTTATTGCAGTGGCTTATCTGTTGCAGAGCACAGGCTCTAGGCGCGTGAGCTTCAGTAGTTGTGGCATGCGGGCTCTAGAGCGCAGGCTCAGTATTTGTGGCACACGGGCTTAGTTGCTCCACGGCATGTGGGCTCTTCCCAGACCCGGGCTCGAACCCGTGTCCCCTGCATTGGCAGGCGGATTCTTAACCATTGCACTACCAGGGAAGCCGTGGCGTATTTTAAAAATTATCTTAGACCCAAAATAATGCATTACAGATACTTCACCCAATACAATAACATTTTATTTGCCTGAATGTATGAAAATAGTGAAATACTTCATAAAAATTTAAAAATTAGAGTTATTAAACTTAAACCCATTTTTAAACAAATTGTCTATTTCTTAACATTCTTAATGTATTTTAAATTATACAGATGCTCAACACATTCTGAAGCTCCACTCCCCTGACCTTCCTGACCTTACCTCCTACGACTCTTCCCCTTGCTTATTCTGCGACAGCTACCCTGACCTTCATGCTGTTCCTTAAACACCCACACACACTCCTGCCTCAGGGCCTTTGCACAGGCTAGTCCCTTGCCTATAGCCCTCTTCCCCCACATATCTCTGTGGCTGCTCCTGTGACTCCTTCAAGCCTCTGCTCAAATCCAGCCCCTGACAAGGCGTGTGAGCTGCAGTAGTGCCCAACCAGCCCTCTGGGTGTAAACGCTGCTGCTTCTCTTCTGCCTTCCAGATCTTGGCAATTTCTCTTGTGGCCAACCTAACCCGTGACCATACAGGGAAGGGCATTTTTGGACCAGTTTAGCTAAGTTGATACAGTATAAGGCCACTACATGTATATGGCTATATGATTAAGTCCTGGCCAAGGCGAAATAAGGGAAGTGATGTGTACAAATTCTGAAATGTGTCCTTCAGTATTGAGGACTTGCCTCTTTTCTTCTCCATGCTCCTACCTAGAATATGGATGTGATAGATGGTCCCATCTCAGACCATGAGGGCCACAGACAATGGATGGTGGCATAGAAAGCTAAAAGTAGTCTGGGACTCAGACAACTGAGTCCCCATACCAGCCCTGAACTACCAACAGGAGTTACCATACTTTTATGTGAGAGAAAAATACATGTCCTTCTTGTTCAAGCCACTATTATTTGGGATTTCTGTTACAAGCAACTGAATCCATACTTTATCTAATACCCTACATCTCAATCAGAGTAAAATGAAAATATTAATGGTTATGTAAGATTTCAGAAAGTATATCACCTATATACCCCACGTGAGTCAAATACTTAAGAAAGTAATCAAGGCAGAGGCTTCAAGATGGAATTTAAAAATAAAATAAAAACAATCTTAGTAAGCAGTAAAATGACTAGAAATGTGGGGAGGGGAGTGGAGTGTTAAGGGCGAAGACTCAGAAGAGATACTTCAAGGGAAAACCTACTAACGGTCTGAAATTCAAAATATTAAACTATCTTAGCAAAATGTAGCAGTTGGGTAATTAGAGGTAAAACAAAAGCATTCTAAAGGTCTCATTGGGATGGAGGGAAAAACAACGGGCAAATAGAAGCTTAGTGAGGGAAAATATTTGGAAACTTGTTCTCATATAACAGTAGAGAAAGTGGCAGAAAAACAAGATAACTGTGAGGGATGGGGGATGCAGTAGTTTCCAAATCAAAGTTGGGGGTTGGAGAGGAATGGATAAGCTCCTCAAATCATAAAAAGGTAAGGAGAATAGGGGGAAACTAACACGTAAAATAAAACACAATGTAAGACAGAAGGAATAAAATAAATCAATTACTATAATAGATGTGAAAAGCCCACATACGTCTATTAAATCAGAAACCATCACATTGAGTTAAAACCTGGCTGTTTTGTTTACTTTTATAAGAAACATACTTTAAAACAATGTGATAAAGATAAAAAAAAAATAAAGTGAGATCCAAGGCAAATACAACAAAAGCAAGCATGAATATTAATATCAGATAAGTTGAAATTGAGAGCTAAAAGTATTAATCAGGATAAAGGGGGTCACTGTATTAGGACAAAAGGCACATTTTCTGAAGGAAATATAAGAAAAAAAATCAGTATGTACCAATAACGGCATATTGCACAAATTCAAAACAATTAGAAAAAATTGCTTGCTAAAAATACAATTAAGGGGCTTCCCTGGTGGCGCAGTGGTTGAGAATCTGCCTGCCAGTGCAGGGGACACGGGTTCGAGCCCTGGTCTGGGAAGATCCCACATGCCGCGGAGCAACTGGGCCCGTGAGCCACAACTACTGAGCCTGCGCGTCCGGAGCTTGTGCTCCGCAACAAGAGAGGCCGCGATAGTGAGAGGCCCGCGCACCGCGATGAAGAGTGGCCCCTGCTTGCCGCAACTAGAGAAAGCCCTCACGCAGAAACGAAGACCCAACACAGCCAAAAAAAAATAATAATAAATAAATAAATAAATAAATAGCGTTCCCTTAAAAAAAAAAAAAAAAAACAATTAAAGTGGGAGATTTTAATACACCTCTCTTATGAATCAAACTTATCTAATAGATAAAAAATAAACAGAATTATAAAAGACTTGAATAATGTACTCAATACACCCAATTTGATATATTAAAACGTTTTTGCATTTTTTATATGATCATGAAATATGTACAAAAATTTATTATGTTGGACCATAAAGAAACTGTAACACATTTTGACTAGATTTTACCAAACACGTTCTTTGGTCATAAAAATATGGACAAAATAAGCCCAGCTACTTAGAAATTCAGAAACACAGTGATAAATAACCCTTGGATCAAAGAAGAAATAAACCATGATTTCACAGCACCTAAAAAGCAATAAATAGGAAAACACTTTATCCTGATAACTATGGAAAAAAGCCAAAATGGTATCCCCCCCCAAAAAAATAGATATACACACATATATATAGTTTGAAAGCCTTTGTTATTAAAGATTAAATAGTATGGTTTTTAAAATGTTGTTTCTTGCTTTTCAAAAAATGATCAATACAAATATATTTTCACACAGATTTAATTAGTAGATTTAGGATTTACTCACAGTTGCTTTTGCCTAGGATCCAGTAATGGGTTTAGAGCTTGTAACAACTTGTTTAAATTAAACATTCCAATATTAGCCTGATTTCCTATTTTATATCTTCTTTCATCATCAGATGTGTTTGGTACAAAATCTGTTTAGAGCAAAAATACTATTGCTTTACAGTGGGGATAATTATAATAGATAGTTTCTTCATTTTTAAAAAAATTATTTACTTATTTATTTATTTGGCCATGCCACGTGGCATACAGGATCTTAGTTCCCCCACCAGGGAGTAAACCCATGCCCCTTGCAGTGGAAGCGCAGAGTTTTAACCACTGGACCGGCAGGGAAGTCCCTCTTTCTTCATTTTTAAGTTTATATTTAAACTTAATAAATTTATATATATTAGATAAAAATCTTTCTGACATTAAACGTTTAACTTCAAAGTAATGTAAATACTTAATACCCATGCACATGAAAATCTTTAAAAATATGAATATTTGCCTAATAGAGGAATACATTTCTAACCTACAAGAATTTCCAGGTTATCACACATGTACGTCAAACTCCAACTTGATAGCATGTCGCCCACAAAGCCTGCTCTGATCCTTTTACAGATTAGTAAAGCGGGAGGTTAAATTACTCATCCAAGGGCACAGATTAAGGATCAGATGCCAGAACTCAGACCCATGTCTGTCTGACAACACATTCCCTTCCTCCCGTCATGTCATCTTCTCTAATATGTCATTTTTTGAGGGCAGAGACCGCAAAGGACTCAATACTGTATCCCTGTGGCACCTGGAAGATTGAGTAGCACATAAAATGACCGTTTTGTGAATGAAACCAATTCTTTCTACCACCCCACTACTGAGTTAGCTATAATGGTTTATCTAAAATAAACCAGTGATAATTTTCTTAGTGAAATAAGGAATATACATATAAATCATACATACCTGGATTATAGGCCTCCATAAAACCAAATGGACCATAGTCAATTGTAATGGATAACAAACTGAAGTTATCAGTATTACAAACACCTAAAACAACAACAACCAAAGATGCCAAAAACATGACAATAAAATAATAAAGCATTTTTAACTGTATAAAATTTATACAGAATAGGAAAGGTCATGAAAATGCATTTGTTTTAGAAATGAAACAAAATTATCAATTGAAAGTTTAACTGGTGAAGTCAAATAGTTTAATATATATTAAAACTGTATTTTAAAGTTAAATTTAGCCTTTTGTTGTACACTTCCTCCTCAACCAAAGATGTCAAATACTACAGGAACAAAAGGCCCAAGAAATGAAAGCTCTCATTTATCCTGAATTTCTAGCACTTATTTAAAAATATATGTTATTTGGAATGGAATTGAGACTACTAAAGAAACAACATTAATTAATTTTCAAAGGTTGTGAGAGGGGGAAAAGGTAAAAATATGGATATGTACCCCGTAACAGTCCTTAGCTGCAGACCACCAGCAGTGTGGGGAGGGAGTGTGACCTCCTAGGTGGGGGAGCGGGTCATGGATGGGGGCGGAGTGTGAGGCAGGAGAGAGGCAGGGAATGCATACACCAGCCCAGTATAGGATAGCTGGGCATGGAGGCAACAGTGTCCAGTGCAGACAGTTCCAACCTTGTTTAGAGCAGGATGACCCTGTTTATCAATTTGTTCAGTGTATATACAGACTCGGATCCAGCCCGTCCACTTTCAGGAGTTTATCCTCAGAAACTCACCTTCGAGAATGTAAAGCTATAACTGCACGGTGGTCACTGCAGCACAGTTCATAATAGCAAAACCTCTGACACACCTCCCTGCTCACCACCCCACCCGCCCCAGTGAGACCCAGAGAGGATGTAATTAAAGCAGATTTCAAGAAGTTTTACAATGTGGGATCCCCCTTTGGCATTTATCTAGAGACCTTAGTACATAGGTGACTTGCTTTTATTTTAAGACAGTTATTCTTAGTTCAGGCAGATATTCCTTCCAATGTAACCCCACACAGTGAATGGCTTCAGACACACACAAGCCAGCCCTACTGTTTTTGTAGGGGATATATGAATACCATCGAAAAAAAGTCTAGAAGAATTGAGATAAAATGGTTAATAATGATTATCCTGGAGAACAGAACTCACATGCACTTCTGTATATTTTAAATTCTTTACCATAAGCATGTAGTGCTTTTATGATTAATGGTTTTTTAAAAAGCTTTTAAAAGATCTAATATAATATATACTCACGAGGTTAAAAAGCTTTACAGGTAACAACATCAACAAGTCGAGGATGCTTATTCTATTTTGTGTATCTGTTCCGTTCAAAATCATTTTAAACATGAGAAAATTGTTTTTCTCTTGCTAAAAATAAATTCATATATTATAAATGTTATTCCTGCTCATTGGCAGGAATATTTTGAAATACACAAAAAAGAAGTCTTCTGCTTCAACAAATTAATTCTACTTTCTCATCAGAAGCATGAAATGTCAGTAGATAACTTACCATGAGCAAAACCAACAGACATCCACAAGGCAATAAGCTGTGCCGTCTCAGACACCACAGTAGAAAAAAAATCCTAAAATAAAATTTAGAAAATTTTCAGATTTTTCAGTAACATATGTTCTTTTAGGATCTTCCGATTTCCAACATGAAAAGGTGTCCTCAAAGGTGGGCCAAAAGATGACTAAGGAGATGGAAAGTAGTACATGTAAGAAAACAATGGAAGAACATAGAGTTATTGATCCAGAAATAATATATATAAGGCTCAGGCATAGTATTATGACCAGGTTTTCTTCATGTACAATAAGAAAAGGAAAAACATTAGAATTCAGCACAGGGAGTTAAATGTAAGCAAAATGCGTTATTAAATTTTGAAATGAGTCACCAAGAAAAATAATGGAATTTCCTTCTCTGTGGCTGTTAAAAGAAAGAAAAAGTTAATGAAGATCAAAAACTTTCCACAGGAATGGAAAATCACATTTGCCTATTATGTATGTATTTATTTTAGAACTACTACTATATAAATACCTGTATATCCAACATGTGAGAAAACAATGTATGTGACCAAGTTACAAATGCTGCTCAAAAAATAATGTATATAGTCAGGATGTAGTCGCACCTGTTCTCTTTTTCTAGATACCTTTCAAACAGAACAACTTCCTTATCTATGTCTTGTTTACCAGGTGGTTCATTGTCTCTTTCTTTAACAAAATGTTCAAAATGCTCTACATTTCCTTTTTTAACTTTAGTTTTTTAAGTGCTAAGTTGTAACCACTAATGGTGGCCGGCCAATGATAGAAAACAGAGTATTGTCCTTTCTTTTAAAAAACTTACCAAATATCTGTCAGGTTCCTTGACATCTACTGAGGGGAAGTGTTCCTGTATGATGAAGTCTAACAACATCCTAGAGATAAAGGGGAGATAGCATCAGTGTTCCTCAGAATACAGTATTGAGTATCCAATCATCTCAATCCACTCCTGACATTCATGAATTCATTACATGCATGCTTATAATTTTAAAAAGTAAAATAAGATTTTACTCCCAAAATAGCCATAGAGAAATATTTCCTCAATACCAATCACAACTGGAAATATGTTTCTAAGATCATATTAGATGCCATCTTATTATGTTACAAATTCAGATTAGTTCAATAAACATCCATTGAGAACCTCCAAGTGCTAGGAAAAAGAATGACAAGACCCAAACCCAGACATTAAAGAGCACACAGTCTATTAGGGAAGAAGAACATCTGAAGAAATAATGACATTACCATATAATACATGCAATAATAGAAATATAGAATAAGTATAAAGATAACAGAGCAGGGAATGATTATTTATGTGTGGAAGGTCATGTAAGGTTTCACAAATAAGGTGTCAAATAAATTGGCCAAGGTTTGAAGTTAAAAATATTTAAGCTGTATATGTATCCTATGTTTAATTCCCTGTTTTAACTGACTACTCTAGTGAGTAACTATTGATACTAGTGTTTATTGAATTGGGTAAGACAGAATCCTGAAAATAACTGGGGGTTGTAGATATGACTTGGGAATTATTAAAGTCCAATAGGAGTGAGTTTGTTTAGAGTGGATTAGAGAATTGTTTCAGGCACTTGGGAAACAAAAAGGAATACATACATAGTCATGTTAGCCAGTCCAGTCATTTTAAGGATAAAGTGCTCACCAATATACATCAAATGTCATAGAGATAAGTGAAATATAACTGAACTATGACCACCAGATAGAACAATTTCAGTGACATAGTGAATCTGAGCAGAAGTGACCCAGAAAAACAAATGAGAAGTGAAAATGCCCAGTGAGAGGAGACTTCTCTCTCAACAAGCTGGGATGACCCTGAGTTCAGTAAACATTTGCTAAGAAGACTCAGAGAACAGTCATGACGATGGTGATGATTTCTCTGCTCTGCGCGTTCACTTCCCTTTCCCCATTCTCTCCGTGGACCAGGTATCTGGATTTACTAAGCTGATAGCCTACAGTGTAGGATTCATATTCCAAATGATTCTGGTTTGTCTAAGAGAATTTTTTTCTTATATATTCTAATGGCTTTTTAGAACTGTATGCTCTTAACAAATGGAAACAGAATTCCTCTTAAAGGAGTAAATTTTGTTTTTAATTTATTTATTTATTTTTGGCTGCATTGGGACTTTGTTGCTGAGCGCCGGTTTTCTCTAGTTGTGGTGAGCGGGGGCTGCTCTTTGTTGTGGTGTGCAGGCTTCTCACTGCAGTGGCTTTTCTTGTTGCGGAGCATGGGCTCTAGGCACGTGGGCCTCAGTAGTTGTGGTACGTGGGCTCAGTAGTTGTGACTCGCAGGCTCTAGAGCACAGGCTCAGTAGTTGTGGCACACGGGCTTAGTTGCTCTGTGGCATGTGGGATCTTCCCAGACCAGGGCTCAAACCCGTGTCCCCTGCATTGGCTGGCGGATTCTTAACCACTGCGCCACCAGGGAAGTCCGGAGTAAATGTTTTTGTTTGAAGAAACATCCTGCTAAGTTGGCTTGAGGAAGACGAATTTTGTGAGTGCAGATTCCACAGGCACCAAGGCATCAGTTTGGTGGAAGCTATACTGCATGACACAAGGGGAAGAGCTTTTGCTCTTTTGAAGGAACCATTCATCTGTCTTCCCTGAAGAAATCTTCAGTAAGATTTGTTCTTAAATGCTTTGTGCAATTTCAGTCTGTTCTTTGTTTGCTTTTGTCCTGTTGAAGGGACTGAGCTTCATGTCTGGGTCAACCCAGTATGAAACAGGCATCACACACATGTCAAAACCAGAGTCCAGGAAAGAAGACATATGAGACAGAGGACGCATCCTGGGAAACCCAGAACTTGGAAGGGAATTGCAGAATTGGGGAGTTTGAGTCACTTCCACCCAGGTGTCTGGGTAGCACAGAGGCCCTCAGTTCCAACTGGGTTGCACACTAGATAAAAGCATTCCTTGAGAAAAGGGTCTACTGGGTCTAAACCCTTCTTTTTCAGCCTCATAGAAACCCACACGATGTTAGGCACACAGCAAGTGTTGAAAATATCTATTAATTGAAAGTTTGGGTTTTACTTACAAGAAAACCAAAAATATTGTAACTTCACAGCACATAAATAAGAATTTCTTTCAATTGTCTTCTACCACTGAAAAAAATGGTTTTCTAACCTTAGTAAATCCAATTCACCATAATGAGCCAAAATTTCTAACGATCCAATTCTAAACCATGATTTTGCAACACGCAGCACTACTGCACCTGAAAAAGAAACATTTATTTTAGCATGAACTATTTTAAACTATGCAAACACAGCATAATATGCTTTTCTTTAAAATGAAATTACTTTAATAAAAAAGAATATAGTGGATTTATCAGAAAAACAATTAATTTACATCCTAGAAAGGGTCAAGGATTTTTCTGTCTTTCTTTACGCCTGAATCAGTTAGATTGTGAGGAACCACAACACCTTCAGAAATACTGAGGCCCCAACCTAGTGAAATGCTACTTGGTTAAACTGTTAGGCTCCCACTGTCTCCTCAGTTGTGACCTTTTCCCTGTACCTCACCCTGAAATATAGAATTAGTGGAATATTTCTATGGCACAGTCCCTGTACATGACTTCCATTTGTGTAACTAATTGGAAATTAACTTCAATTTAAAAAATTTGCATATGTTCTAACTTATGAATATGCTGAAGAAAT
The DNA here is from genome assembly GCF_965194805.1 of Balaenoptera borealis. NCBI lineage: Eukaryota > Metazoa > Chordata > Mammalia > Artiodactyla > Balaenopteridae > Balaenoptera > Balaenoptera borealis. Next base: position 166,166,304 of record NC_138866.1, on the reverse strand, counting down.
ACAGTGAATCTCTGCATTTTGTGTTTGTGTTTGTAGCCTTCTATTTCCACCTTCTGTTCTGATCGTAGACATTAGTAATACAATTAGTAAATGAATTCATGCTTTTTTCTTATAAGGAATGCTGTACTGACATGTGTTTCCATGTCAAGGTGCGGTCTATCCCAGATGACAAAGCTGCTGCTCTGCTGGTGCTGTCCTTCAATGAAACACCATACTCGCTGCTACCTCTGGGCCTTTGTGCACTTCTCCCTGCCCCACCCCCTCTTCTCCCCATACTGAAATCCTTGCCAACTTTCTAATCTTGTGCTCAAGGTCAATTCCAACTTCCTCCATAAAGCTAACCGGATTGCCCTTTTCCTAACCTCAGATTATTTATTATTCATTTGCTCCATGTGTTTAGTGTCTATGAAGACTGAGTTTCTTAAGACCACGGTATATACTTATTACTCCTGGACCCCCCGAGATGAGTCCAGTGGTATGCACAGAAAAGGGCTAATTAGTATTTTCTGGGTTGACTAAGTTATCCATATAGTCAGGACTCATTCACGCTAGTAATCTGAACATTTATTTTCATGTGTTTTTTTTTTTTAGCAATAAAAATATACTCACTTAGAAAAAAATATAAGAGCTCAATAGATGATTCTGAATGTTTACTTTATGAATAGCCATTGAATCACTGAATGTCAATCCTGAAAGACATAGATGGTGTCATCTCATCTAACCCCTCATTTTAGTTGGAGAAACAGGGGGAAAAATGTGACCTGTCCAAAGTCACAAATCAATTCCCACAGAGCCGGTTAGAGGTTTCACATATTCTTTTTGCCTGTCCAGCTCTTTTCCTACAGTGGCTGCTGGGCAAATATTAGGGAAAAGCACAATCAAAATATCTGTATATGACTTAGATGTGGAAATTCTATGAATGGCCTAAAAAGGAGAAATACTTGAGATAATTTGAAACCGTTAAGTTTGGTTTCTGAACCATCTAATTCACAATTCAGATTAACAGGGAATTCCCTGGTAGTCCAGTGGTTAGGACTCTGCCCTTTCACTGCTGAGGGCCTGGGTTCAATCCCGACCAGGTCCTGGTCGGGATTGAACCCACAAGCTGTGAGGCGTGGCCAAAAACAAATTCAGATTAACAATATATACGTCATAGACATAAAAGTAGTGTTGTGCCCATCATAGTAACAGTCTTGTGATTGGAATCTCATTTCCAATCACCATAAACAAAAAGACCTAAATAGCTGTTAAAGCCCCATGTGCAGTAATAGTATGCATTTTATCCAGATAATATTAAAGAGGAGAGAGAGAGATGCCTTAAAGATAAATAACCTTTAATTCCTTTAAACATGAGTACTCTAGGGGGATTATTACGAAAACCTTATCAAAACATATTTTTCCCAAAGTATGAAGAACATAAAATGTTCTCTTGGTGAATCGCTATAAACACCAGTAAAAACGCTGGCCCGTAACACAGTGATGTCCAAGGGGCCCAATAAAGCATGTAGGGCTGTCAGCGGTTCTCAATAGCTCTGCATTTTGAGTAGTTAAATATGTTTATTATTGACTTTCAGGTCTCCTGCCTCTCCAGAGATTCAGAGTCAAGTTTCTCTCGCTCTTCCTTTTTCACTGCTCTATGGCACTTTCTCATCCCCTTTCTAATTTATTTCTGACCTACTAAAAGCTGAAGGAAAAGTTAACCGAACTTATTGGAAGGAAACATGAAGTAAGAGCAATCAGGATCTGAGGTAAGGTCTGAGGGGGTCTCCTGGGAAGAAAGTATATGAATGTTCATGCACTGGCTTTATAATGTTTTGCTGGCTGTTCATAAACTTCCCAGGTTAACTTCCCAGAAGTTTGTTGTTAGAAAAGGATGGATTAGTGATGTAAGGGTGTGGGAAAGGATATTCTATTATAATATCATAACACTGAAATTACATCATGAAGATCCACAGGTCATGTTTTAAGAAGACTGCAAAGATGCCCAATTTCTGTTGTTCCTGAAGAACTTAGTCTAATTTTATGTAAATGTTCTAAGAACTGTTATTACCTCGTTCTTTCACAGCGTTTCCATTGTAGAACTGATCTCTCCATACTGCATCATCACTTACAACCAGACTGAAAGGTAAGAGAATCAAACAAAGTTATATTGTACTTTAACTGCTAGCAAGCTATCAAGAAGTAACTAAAACTATAAGAAACGATGAGAAATCATGCTATTGGGGGTTTAGCTGCTCACTTGATTGACACATTTCTGGAGATAACATGATGCAGTCCTGAAAGTTAGCTTCAAGGGAAGAGGAATTACCTTGCAGCTCTGCTAGTGGGAATTCTGAGATAGTGCATGGCCTCACTACACAAAAATTCTCTCACGGAAGAACGAAGCACAGCTCTGCCGTCGCCATTTCTATGGGTAATATGATAAAAAAGATTTTCAGTTATAATTAAGATAACATCAATTTTTACTTAGATGACTAAAAAAAAAAAAAAAAGAAGTACCGGGAGTATGGGGTCTTTCCTGAGCCTTTTAATTGGAGCTCCCACTTTTCACCCTGCCTTTAAAAAAAAAAACACCTAAATATTAGCAGATTTGTGTTAATATTTAGCAGAAAAGCTATTATACAAGAAAACATGTAGTACCTGTTCATGTAAATTCCAATAAGATGGGCTCTTCCATCCCCGAGCTGATCTGCCCATATCCCAAACTAAAAGGGAAAATTATTCATGTTTATTAACCTTTAAAGCTTTTATTGTAATTTATAATCAAAGTTACTTTGTCAAAATTGAAAATGGAATAGTGCATTTTTAAGATTATAACAATCAACAACCTGAATAAAGGTGAAAATAAAATTCAATCCATAAGGTGTAACTGAAATTCATTTAAAAAACATAAATTTAAGACATATAATTAATTTCTTTATCATCTTATAGCTGAGCTTAAGCTTGTTAGGTGTAGAATACTGAGAACTGATCTATTTAACTCCAGAATAGGAACTAGGAATGATTTATTAGTAGAAAATTTGCCTATACTATACGTATACAATATAAAATCAGGAGCGTACTGTACCTGAAAAAATTGCTTTTGAATGTACATGATTAACTGTTTCCAAACTTTTCTGTTAAAATTTGTTTGTGGTTGTTCAGCTCCCAGCTGTGCCACTTACTAGCTGTGGAAATTTGAGTTACTTAATCTCACTGAGACTGACCTTTCACTTCTGTAAAATGGGAAAACCCTTGCCAGATTGTTGTAAGAATGAATGTTAATATATGCAAAATGCCTTGCACTGTGTCCAACACACCCAAGTGCTCAAAAGATGGTAATTATTATTTTAAATATTTATTTATTTTTTTATTTATGGCTGTGTTGGGTCTTCGTTTCTGTGCGAGGGCTTTCTCTAGTTGTGGCAAGTGGGGGCCACTCTTCATCGCGGTGCGCGGGCCTCTCACTATCGTGGCCTCTCTTGTTGCGGAGCACAGGCTCCAGATGCGCAGGCTCAGTAATTGTGGCTCACGGGCCTAGTTGCTCCGTGGCATGTGGGATCTTCCCAGACCAGGGCTCGAACCCATGTCCCCTGCATTGGCAGGCGGATTCTCAACCACTGCGCCACCAGGGAAGCCCGATGGTAATTATTATTATTGCCAACAATTACTTGCTAAGTTAAACATCACTCTATTCTCTTAAATTAATCAAGTAATCTTTAACTCACAAGAAAGTCACAGCAATTTCAACAATTGTTTCTGTGTTTCCTCTCCTTTTTTTAAAATCAGATTCCACATATTGAACTTGCTTCAACATCTTGCTGTATTTCTAGAAGGTGCCTTCTTAATTGCTTCAGCATGTATAACATCCCCAATTAATCCTGACTTAATTTCTAGCAGTTCTAAAAATGTTCTACAGCTATCCTGGCAAAATTATATTCTATTTGTCCTTCTGAGGCTTTTATATTGACTCATTGTGCTGCCTGACTTTGCCTAAATCTCTTGCCAAAACTCCACTGAATGAGTTCTCTAGCAATAATTCACAGAAATGTTATATTGTGCTGCCCCAGTTTTCTCAATTCCATTAGAGAAACTTATGCCCTAGCTTTATCACAAGAAATCACATCAGCTAATCTATATATGACATATTCTTCTAGAAACATCTTCTTGAAGTCTCAATACACTAATATTAGAAATTAATGCAAAATAACTTCTTCAATAGGATAGCATTTCTGCCAGCTGTTTATATTTGCATAAGGAAGTGATATTGGTGCTACTCTTACCTGGTGGCCCCCATATCTGTGAGCCAATGGAATGGATCCAAGTACTATCTTTTCACCACTTACAAGCTGGATAAAATCATCTGTTTCTGAGACAGATAAATCAAGGTCCAAAATATCTTCTAGCACTTGCTGAGGCAGGAAAAGAAAAATCTTCTTAGAAACTTAAGTAATCCTTTAATAGTTTTTGAGAAAATAAACTTTATGGAAAAAAAGAAAATTAAAAGAATAAACTTCTTCCAAAATTACATGAATGTTTTCTCAGAAGAGATGTACCATACTTTCTAGGATTATTTATGCTACTTGGGAAAATTAGGTCTATTAGATAGTTCTAAAATTTTTATGGCTTTCTTATTATGCATGGTAAAATAATATTCTTCCTAGTACATATTCTTTAAAGGAACTAGAAAAAAGTAAATGTCCTATTGTTATCCCAAATTCATCTATATCATGAGAGAATAATTTAGAATTTGTTATTGGAGCCCCTTTCTAAGAATTTAACTCATTTACCCCTTTTTTCCACAAAAGTGTGTTTTCCTTGTAAGATAACTTTAAAATGAGACTGAGTACTAGGCTCCAGGAATAAGTATCAAAAAGTGACTTCTAAGAATGACATTCTCCAAGTTATAAATTTTAAGCACAAAGATAATCATTTATCAATAGGTTAACAATTTAACTCTGAAAAAAATATTACTAGTTTTTTAGACAAAAGTTATAGTGAGTTAAGCGTTGTGAAAAAGTAAAGCCTAACCTTTGAAACTGCTACAAGATGTACTCTTGATTTGAAAGGAGTGGGGAAGGCAATTGAAAAAACACAGTTTTTCACTTTACGCACATAATTTTCTTTAACAGGATCAATTGGCAACACAGCTGATAAAAAAAAAAAACAACAACAACCCTTCTTAACGTTCTCATTTGTTGCATATACAGCATTAATAGTCCTTAGAAAGCCTACAGTTCTTTAAGAAAATCAACTTAAACTACTATTTTGTTCATACTTTGTTATTTAAAGACTTATTTTCAACCATATCTATTCAATATTCATATATTACAGTATATTAAACTGTCCAAGAAGATGGGAGATGAAAAAAGTTTAAAACAAGACACATACCCTGTCTTCAAAGATTTTCACTTATGGGAGACCAATAGCATGTGCAATGTATTTATAAATAAGAATATATGAATAAAATGAGGTGAGCTGCATTACAGTATCAGAATTACAGTACTGGCCAATCCAGTAGATCCAACCAAAAAATATTTGGCACTTAATCACATTCTTTCTGCCCTTCAGAAAAATCATAATTAATTGAAGGAAACAGATACATACATAACTAACTCTAAACCAGGCAACAGATGTTTTACTAAATGTACAAAACTGCTTCCAATCCCATCAGAAACTTCAAAACATTTGATACATGCCTGTTTGCAGGGCTAGAATTCTAAAAATTGCCTCTAAAGAGATAAACTATATTTCATGAAGTCCATGCACTAAAGACCATGTACTTTATTTAAAAAGCTGTAGAGAAAAAAAAGAGTTTTGGGCATGCTTTAGATACTCAGAAAATGTTTACTTTTAAGTATAATTCTTAAAATCTTAATGTTTTCCTAATCCAAACAAATTAAAACAAAAAATAGAAGAGGATAGGTGTATTACTAAAACAAGGGACACAAAAACCTATGTTTCTGGATAGAGATATTATCAGGATGTCACTGTCACCAAATTATTTACTAAACATAATGGAAATCCAATCAAAAATCATAGTAGGATTTTTTTTTGAAGAAACAAAGTGTAAATCTGAGAAAATACTTTTTTTAATAACAGAAATGGGAGCTTCCTTATCATTTTAAAAAGTGTAAAAATAACTAAAAATATTGCTATCCCCAAAATAGATGCAAAAATCAATGGGACTCCATAAAAAGCACAGAAACAGTCCAAAGTAATGTAAGAATTCCCTATAGAAAGAAAACAATATTTTGAATCAGTGGAGAAAGGTGGCATCAGGTCAATTTGTTCAATTGTTTGGAATAACTCCTATTTATTCCACCCAAGCCTAGGTGAACTAAATGTCAGTTATAATAATAGAAACGAGAATTCTTATATCTTCTCCGTATGAGTAAAAAACAGGCAAATGTGGGTCAGATTTAGCTCCTTACACTTTCCCTTAAGTACAGGGTGAATAAGGCAGCATCATGGGGGAACAAATGGGTAGTCAACCAAAAAACAGATTTTAGTATCCATCAAGAAAACCTGACTATGATTAGGAGTAGATGATCCAATAGTGTATTTTCTTCTCTCTTAGGAGAGCCTCTGTGTGGAAATAGACTAAATTATATAATTAATGCATTATCTTTTATGATGCTCTAGTAGAGCATGGGCAGTATATAATGTTTCACTAATACTTATTTTTTTGTACTGACTGACTCACATTTTGGCAAGGTAGCTGATCAGCTAACACCTGTGATCACTGGCCATGGAACAAAAAAAGACTAATTGCTTCAGAGGTACCCAATCCTCACCCTTGTTAATTTAGCGAACTAATCAGTCATGGACTAAGACCCCAGAGAAAATTCCAAATGGATGTTAACCCTTTATCTGAACATTTCAGAGAAATCAGTAATATAAATAAGGGTATTATTTCAATTCTTCAGAATTCAGTTTGGTCTAAGAATATGAAATGCACAAAAATTGCTCACCTTTCAGTGCAACTCTTCTCTCAATAAATGTTCTTACCAGAGTTACATTGATAATTCATTTCTCAGTTATCTAATAACATCAGGATGAGATGTTTCTGTGCAGTACTAGGAAACAATATATGGTTATATTTTGTATATAATCTCTCCTTGGCTGTAAAACCTGGTCCTACCTAATGTTTCCAACAGTATCATCATTATGGAAATAAAATGTCTTTGAGTGTAGCCAATTCTCCAATATTAAAATAACTTTGAAAATGTTTCAACTGTACACTTATTCCATTTTTATCAGTGTTACCAGTTGTTTCATTCTTATAAGTGCAGTCTAAAAGGCCCAGCCATTTCTAGACTGTGCACAAGATGAGTCTGTTGGCAATTACTTGCACAGCTTAGACAATGTTTTAACTTTCTAGACTCATGCTTGGCCTAATTGGGTCAAAGGAACTACTTTGTATTCTGCATGTCCTGTTGGTGGGTTATTGTTCATGGGAAGTTTAGCTATACTATAATGGTGGAGGCCTTCACAAATTTTATCTGCCTTCCCTACTTAGCCTTGCCAAATTACATCTTTTTAAGAGCCAGGTTATTGTTTTAATCTGGGTAAACAATTTCTAAATGAAAATGGCATAACAGAATTGTGTAGTGCTCTATCTACCAACTATGTGAGCTTGGGCAAGACACTTAATTCCTCTATATCTGTTTCTCTACCTATAAAAAAAAGGGCAAATGAAAATATTCTAAGTCACAGGATTGTTGCAAGTACAAGTGTTTACTGCAACACTCTATTTTGGCCAACTCCACCTGTGGATATTTCTTAATACATAAACCTAGATCAAGATAAGCCACAGGTGCATATTAACAACCTTAATTTGTAAAGCACCTGACATCTTTTATATAATCTTCAAAATTGGGGGGAAAAAACCTCAATAAAACTGACATTTTCAAAAACTTCTTTATTATATGCTTTTGTTCAGTTAAAAAAATTTGAAGATAAATGTAAAAATGCGCTCAGCTATACGGGTACTTGCATTCTTTAATGCAAAATGCATGAGTCAGAAGAACAAGAAAAAATATCAGAGAATCACAGTTGCCTGTTTGCTAGTCTATTTTCTCATAAGAGTGAATTTTTTGAGGACAGAGTTAAGTATCTTCTATTTCTGAATCCCCAATGCTTACACCTTCTCTGATAGGCTTTGTGCGTTTATACGCATGTACTGAATGATTAATTATATCACGACTTCTGTTATAAAGACACCCTCTCATTACCATGAGAAGAGTAGATCTGGCCACAGAATTAAGGAAAGGTCTTTCTAACCCTTATCGGGCATTAATCCTGTCCATTCTCCAGTATTCCCTGGGCTGGTTACAAGTAGGTTCAACATTACCAAATATTAAACAACTTCGCACAGCTCAGTACACCCACGAGCGGGACTCACATATCCAGATGTGAGCAAGATTGCCAAACTAGGCCACAATATACCTATAAGGTTTTCAGAGAGCGTCCAAAAGTCGAGAGACGAGGCTAATCTAACTTCTCTTTCACAATAGCCCTGCTCGGGGTTTGACTTGTTACTGTAAAGATGCAAAAGGCTGGCACTTCCTTCAAGGCCAGGTCGCCATAAGGAGCAGACGACGGCGTGGCAGGTAACACCCAAGAGAAGCAGCCGCGGAAACTGGAGCCTCCGGATTAGGCAGCAAAACGGGAACCCGATGCTTCGCGTCCTACTTCTGCCTAAATACGCAGAAGGAAAGTTCGTGATTGTTCGTCGGGCGCCCTGTGGCATTTCTAGATGACAGCTGGTCGGCCAGGGGTGCATTTTTGCGGAGACTGCTGGAGGCACCGGCTGGGCGGGGTCGGGGGAGGCCGCTCCCCAGGAGGAAGATCACGCTGGTTTCTCCCGAGCCAGCGGCCGGCGGGCGGGCGGGGTTACGAGTGAGTCCAGTCACCCCACCGCCGCTCAGCCCTCTGCGGCCGCTCCTCCCCCTCCCGGGCGGGAAGCGCCCTCGGGAGGAGCGAGAAGGGGCGGGGCTGGCGAGGCAGACGCTCTTCCGCTGCCGGACTTCCGGCTCCGGGTGCCGGGAGGAGGGGCCGCCGGGCCAGAGGCGGAGCTGCAGCTCTGCCGCGACTTTCAGACGCCGGACCATGGCCTCGTGCTGGTGGCGGTGGCGGCGCGGCTGCTCCTGGAGGCCAGCGGCGCGGAGCCCCGGGCCCGGCTCTCCCGGCCGCGCGGGACTGTCCGGGCTGCGCGCCGCCACCGCCGCCGCCGCTGCCGCTGCCGCCCGCGCGCAGGTGAGGCCGGAAAGCGAGCGCCGTGGCCGGGCGCAGAGGTCACCGCGCCAATGACAGCGGCGCCGCAGAATGAATGAGGGCGAGATGCACGAGCGGCGGGCGGGGGCCGCGGGGCTGCGCTGGGACGCGACCCAGGGCTGGCGAGGCACCGAGGACGGGACGGAGCCGAGGGGTGGGCGTCCCGCGCGGGGCTGCAGAGCTGTGTCCTGGGGACAGGGGAGTGTCTCGGTTGTGGGGAAGGGGCGGTGAGGAGCCAGGTCCCGGCGAAACGCAGGTGTGGTCCAGTGGTCTCCTGGGGTATGCGTAAAGCGTCGAGAGCGTCTGCAGGTGTTTCCTCTCGAGTTACAGCCAGGGCTTCGGGGGCAACAACTTAATTGGGATTTTAGAGCAAAAGGTGCTCTGAGCGCTCAGGGATACGGAGGGTCCGGGTAGCCTCGGAATAGGCGGAAAAGTCTCGTGGAGAACGCAGGGCTGATGCTTAGAGTGGACCGGAGTTCAGTCCTGTGGTAGTTGCTTTGGAGGGAGGGCACATCTGGACGGGCTGGAAGGAGAAGAGGCCTGAGGATGTCGCAAGTGAAGAAACCTTGATCTTTAAATCGGCCTATGATTTCTTGAAGCAGAGTCAGAATCTGAGCACTAACCATGACTCCCTGACGCTCTGCCCTGCTGCCTTTGGACTCCATCTCATTTTTCTCCCTTTCCGGTCAGTTTAGCTCCTGTGTATTGACAAGTTTCTATGGCTCTGTGAGTCCTTTGCCGCACTTTGTAGTGATTAATTCTTAGCGTACCACAGGCTAGGCTCGTACTGGTAAGCATAAAACCACGCAAGGTCTGTGGACTCACTGTCCTTTTAGAGACTTCTCCGGTCACATAGTAATTGTATGTGTTCTCTCATCTGCAAGGCTCATTTTTTTAAAAGTTTATTTGAATTTAGGACTCTTCCGTTTCAATCAGATTTGGTACACTTCCGTGTCCATCAAAGACCATTTCCCAATATGAAATACGTAGTATTTCTGAATGTCTACTTTTGGATACATATGCATACATAATCACAACTTATCCAAAATAGACATTTGGAGAGAGAATGGCAGCTGGGCTAGTCTATGGATTAGACAATAAAGAGAGAATATGGGAAAAAGAGAGTCTGCTGGGATCCATTTCAGTACTGTCCTAGCCAGCCTTCAAATATTTCTAGTACTGCAGATGAGGATGTTATTTGGAGAGATGGATGCACTCACCACTGATGCCACTGATACTTCTTTTCTTTGATGCTCCTTTTTTTTTTTTTTTTTAAATTCCATGCCCATTAAACAATTAGCCACAGAAAGGGTGCTTTCCTGGAGAGAATATGCTGGATGTCTTCCATGTCTGCCTTAATGACGACAAGGAGGAGCTTTGCTGGTCATGCCAGTACGTGTATTTCTGATTCGTGTCAGTGGTATTTTTCACTGTAAATACATGAGCCTTCTGGTGTCTGCCTCAGGAGGGTGTGTTTTGGCTAGTTCAAGTCTCTTAGGGCCTGATAGTCCATGGGGACAAAGAGCAACAACAATAAAGCCACGCCCGTCTCTCCCAGCACAGCTCCACTTTTCCTGATGTTCGTATGTTCTCTCAACTTCTTCATTGGTAGTGTTCAAACATCTTGGGATAGGACGGAAACCAGTGTGTATCTGATTGTGCCAAATCACTTGTCAGTATGTCTTGATTCTTACTCAGCATTTTCTCTTTTTTAAAAAAGGTAACTTCATGGGAGGCAGGGTTGGCTTTCAGGGAGAAAAGCCTGAATGTGATGGAAAGACACAAAATCAGAGTTGGTTGAGATGGTTGTTGCCCTTGCTAGTAGTGGCACACTAGGTGGCTCCGGTTACACCACTCCTTTGAATACTTTCCTGCTCTCCTGAGCACCTCTAACCTCACTTTGGGAAACATTGCCCGAAGGTACTCTTAAAGCAGAAATGTTGGGAAATGTTGGGATCTGAGCCAAAATCCACCTTCCAGGCTTTTAACAAGCTATGCTGTTGCACTGCCCAGTGGTTAAGAGTGCTCTGTATTAGCTGTGTAATTTTAACTCTTCACCCCAAGTTAGAGGTTAGGTCTCAAATTGAATAAGCATTATAATAAATCCTAAATTCGTGTGAATCATTTACGCATGAAGGCTGACAAAAGTAGGTTAAGTGTCATGTAATGGTAAAATGAAAGGAAAGGATTATCACTTTTTTTCCTTAGGACATTTTAATGCCTGGGATGTCATAAATGTCCTTACTGGTTTAATGAATATATAATGCTATGGTGAAAATAGAACTCAGGACTGCCTTCTTTGGCCACTGCCTGCCTGGCAAAGTCAACCTTTATTGTCATTTTAATATGTCTAAAGCGGGGTGTGTTCACTAAAGAAAATTCAGAAAATATGAATTTTAAAAGAATAAAGCAAAAAACTCCCACGATCCTATTTATTCCAAAATAACTATTTTTAATAGCCTGGTTTATATGCTTCTAAACCCTGTTTTCTGTGGATTTTATTTGTGTGGGTGTACACATTTTTAGTGGAATCACATAATGCACCCAGTGCTGTAGGTGCTTTTTTCTTTTGATATATTGTAAACATACCTGTATTACCAGTTTTTCAGACTTTTCTGAATTTCAAGTTCTCCGGCTGTATAAAAACAAGTAGTTGTGAGAGTCAAATAGTGTGAAAGCACATTGTAAGGCTTTATTACCTTAGTTTTCTTTTTCTACTACTAAATCCATCCTTTGTCAAGATATTTTCTTCAAGTATTCTATAAGAGCCCTTCGCGCATCAGATTAGTAAATTAGTAATATTTGAAATGCTTGTGTCCCTGAATTCTTCAAGTTAGGTGCTGTATCTGTGGGTCCCCACTCCTGTGCACAGTAATTGTTGGAACTATTTGTCGGCACTACCTCTGAATCCTTCAGAAGTTGTCTCTTGTTGTTCTTGATCTCTCATTAATACGATCAAAATGTGCTGCTGAACTTGCTTGTTTGTTGACATTACTTTTCAAGAAGTACCATTTCCAAGTATATTCAGGAACAGTGGCTTGAAATAGGCAGTGTTTGTGTAACTGTAAATTTCTTCCTTAACATTGAAATCCTTTCTTTTTCACTGTCTGGGCAGATGCTTTTGGGATCTTGATTATTCTTTGTTTTAAACCAATTTAAGACTTTAAAAGAGTGTAAACCACACTAATCCTTACTATTCTCTGCCCAGTCTTTGCTAAATGGAAGGGAATTTCAGATCTGGAAAGATAGATGTGAATGTGGAGCATTCTTTGGGGGAAGGGATAGATTATAGATGTTTTTTATTTTCTGCTTTTTTCATATTTATATTTTCTGTAATGATGAATATTGCTTTTGTAATAAGGAAAGGAAACTTTTTGTTATTTTTTCTAAAGTCTGCAGTCTAAATGGACAACTAAAAGATAAAGGTTACTTTTATTATAAATTATGGGAGTTTTAATTTATCTAGTGTTATAAACAAGTTTTTCACAAATATTCTTACAAGTTTCTTAATACTTTTATTTTATAGATGTCCTATTTTAATCTTGTGAAGAGTTTAACATCTGCCTTTCCAAATATGTATAGTATATCACGGTAAGTTTATAATCTGTATTGCAACTAAAATTATTAGCCATACTGCCAGTAAATTTCTATTCTAAATTGTGGTGGGCTAGTCCAACAAATTGGATATGCTGTTTAACTAAGTGCCACAGTATCTGCTCTATGTGATCTCTGCCTTTTGAAAAAATGGGAATACAGTTGTCCCTTGGTATGGTGGAGGGGGATTGGTTCTAACCACCCCCCCCACCTCAGATACCAAAATTGGGGATGCTCAAGTCCTATAATATTCGCATACAACCTACACACATCATCCCATATACTTTATTTTTATTTTTTTTTAAAGGAACACTTATTGATTGATTGATTGATTGCTGGCTGCGTTGGGTCTTTGTTGCTGCGCGCGGGCTTTCTCTAGTTGCAGCGAGCAGGGGGGCTACTCTTCGTTGTGGTGCGTGTGCTTCTCATTGCGGTGGCATCTCTTGTTGTGGAGCACGGGCTCTAGGCATGCGGGCTTCAGTAGTTGTGGCACGTGGGCTCAGTAGTTGTGGCTCACGGGCTCTAGAGTGCAGGCTCAATCATTGTGGCGCATGGGCTTAGTTGCTCCGCAGCATGTGAGATCTTCCCGGACCAGGGATCAAACCTGTGTCCCCTGCATTGGCAGGCGGATTCTTAACCACTGCACCACCAGGGAAGTCCCCATCCCATATACTTTAAATTTATTTATTTATTTATTTTTATTTATTTTTGGCTGCGTTGGGTCTTTGTTGCTGCGTGCTGGCTTTCTCTAGTTGAGGGGAGAGGGGGCTACTCTTCGTTGCCGTGCATGGGCTTCTCATTGTGGTGGCTTCTCTTGTTGTGGAGCACAAGCTCTAGGCACAAGGGCTTCAGTAGTTGTGGCACATGGGCTCAGTAGTTGTGGCTCACGGGCTCTAGAGCACAGGCTCGCGGGCTTAGTTGCTCTGCGGCATGTGAGATCTTCCCGGACCAGGGCTCAAACCTGTGTCCCCTGCATTGGCAGGCGAATTGTTAACCACTGCGCCACCAGGGAAGTCCCTCATCCCATATACTTTAAATCATCTCTAGGTGACTTATAATACCTAATACAACGTAAATGCTGTGCAAATTGTTGTAAATACAATGTAAATGCTATGTAAATAGTTGCCAAGCACAGCAAATTCAAATTTTGCTTTTTGAAACTTTCTGGAATTTTATGAGTTTATATATTTATATATATAAAAATATATATAAATATATATTTTTATATATATAAATTTTTTTTTCAGTTCGAGTTTGGTTGAATCCGCGGATGCAGAACCCATAGGTATGGAGGCCCAACTGTATAAAATTTAAACTCAGAACACGATGAACATGGTTTATATTTCTTTGATTTTATGGGTTCCCAGGGTCCTGGTTATAAAAATTGATGTATTGTTGAGCAAGATCAGAATTCTGTTATGTTTTTCTAAATTATAATGACCTTTTTGTATTCATGCTTAATTTCCAGCAAGTATCTGGGCTTAAATTTTCCATCATCATACTCTGCTATATGTATATGTGTATACATAGGTCTGTATAATTCTTACTTAAAAGTGAAGTTATCTCAGTAAAGTAACGCTCAGTCTTCCACTCTGTGCATTTCTGCCTCTCCAGGTTCCATCACATGACGCCAGCAGTGTGCTGCTGTAGTAAAACACGGAGTGGTGAGAAATACACTGATCCTTTTAACCTTGGCTGGAGAGACTTGAAAGGTCTGTACGAGGACATCAGGAAGGTAAGATATTTTTGACGATACTGTAAAGTAATGCTGATTTCTTAGAATTATGAGCAAACGGTGCAGGTTTTCATGTGTGCCGTGCTGTTGCAGACTTGATTCCCAAATGTCAGGTTTCAAATGTTTCTTGAGCAACAAGTGTGGGGCATCATGGAGGATGCAGTGCAAGTTACAGAGGGGGGTGATGGCAGAATGGGGAAACTGAAAAAAAAAGGTACAGGCAGCACGTACACGTCCAAAGAGTCATCTGACCTTTCCTTGCCAAACCCATCACATGCTCCAGGCCTGGTGAGGCTGTGAAGCCTCCGGTGACTCCCGCTACTGTCTTCCTGTCCAGTTCTGAATATCAGTGCCAGCCTGACCCAAATAGGGCTTTCTTCGCTAAGCATTCTTTTCCCAAAATTTTCAGTGGCCCCCAGCCTCACGTGGATTCTCAGATGCTGCCCAGAAATGTGCATGTGCCGCTGGTCAGCTTCCTTCCCGTTTCAGGGTTCTGCACTTTCCCCCTGCAGCCCCCACCCGACTCTCCTGTTTTCACCACTTCCTGTCCAGTGGACCAAGCAGAGGCCGTGAAGGAGGAACTCCCTGAACGCCTGCTCTGGGCCGTTTGCAGCCCACACTGCTGCGTGCCGTCCTCCTCCCCTCCCACCTCAGTGAAGTCAGGGTTCCCTCCTTTCCAGCTTCATCCCTGTACCTCTGGTTAAGTCCCATCCCCTTTGCCTGCTCGGGGCCCTAGGAACTCCTCCTGCAGTTCCCTGTTCTCCTGTCTTTATCTGCAGACTCGCCCTCTTCATTCTCTTTCAGATCCATTTTGGATTCTCCAGCTTCTTCCTGGTTGTCTTTTAAAGGACCATCCCTTGACCCTGTGTCCTCCTACCCCTTCTCTTCCAGTATTCTTGGCCTCTCTCTCTCTTTTGCCCCTTCACCACTGCTCCGCCATCACACTGTGCCTTCCTTTCCAGCCTCTCCTCTGAAACTGCCTTTGCTTCCTTCCACCAAATCCAGTGGGCACTGCTGGTTTGTATCTTCCTGGACTCTTTGAACATTGGACACTGTTCACCACAACCCCCTCTGTGAAACCCATCTCTTGGCTTCTGCACTCTGCTCGTTCTCCTGACTCTTAGGCCATCCTTCAGTCAGCTTCCTGGGTTTCTCTCTGTCCCCTCCAACCCACCCCTATTAATTTTGCCGTTCCCTGGGGTTCTGTCTGCTCCTCTTCTCTCTCTGTCTTCAGTTTACCCATTCCCATGCTTATGACTCCCACATAATATCTCCAGTCCAGATGGAATTTTCTCTCCTAAACTTTGCTCACTGGGCAGCACCCTGGAATGTCCACGACTGTCTCACACTTGGCAGATCTGAAGCGCTACATTTTCCTACAGATTGTTTTTTCTCTTGTTTTTCCTATTGATTGGAGGTTGCCACCCAGGAACCCGGGGAGGATCCTCGACGCAGCCCTCCTCTTCCCCTCCACACCCTCCTCGTCTCGTCTGTCTCTTGCCTTCAGTCCCCAGCCTTGCTTTCCTCCTCCCGCCCTCAGCCTGAGCCAGAGATGCCCCCGTTGTGCTCCCAGAGCAGCTGCACTTACCTCCACGACAGCAGTCCCCCCGCAATATTGTTTTCCTTCCCCCATCTAGACTTTGAGCTGCCTGTAGGCAAGGGGCTGTCCTGTTTATCTTTGAAACCTCTGCGTTTATTATCGTCCTTGGCACTGAGTCAGTAACTGAGGGAGTGAGTGACTGGCCTGCTGGACTGAGTTCACTTGAGCCCTGCTGAACGTCCTTTGGGTCCATTTGTAGCTCCCATTGCTCCCAGGGCATAAGCTCTGATTCTCTCCAGCAAGTCCCTGAGGGACAGATACAGTAAACACACATGCCCATCACCAGGAAGGCTCTCCCTCCTCTTCAGAAATCAAAATCCTACTTATCCTTTAATCCCCAATCAAAGCTTATCTTCTCCATGAAATGTTCAGTTTTTCTCGTCCACACTGATCTCTCCATTCTGTGAACTTTAATGCATTTAACGTACGGCATTGTTCAAGTTACCACCATATTATTCACTGAATATTTCACATTTTAAAAAATTTTGCTTTCCCAACTCAGTTGGAAGCTCCTTGCCATCAGGTAAACCATGTCTTACACTTTCCCTATGAACCTTTGGCTTGTGTGGCTAAGTAACGGCTGAGCCCAACTCTGACCCCTGCTCTTCTCTCTGGCCACGTCTCGTCTTCCAGCCCCTGATACCCACTGACCTCCTGCTTCATTGGCTCCTGCACTCCCCATCTTTCTCCTCTCCCCTCCATCTTCCAAGCTGCAACAAGCCCTGTTTCTTTCTCTCTCCAGCTGTCACTGGCTATCTGGTGCTTTCCTCCCCCACCTGCTATCTCTTGGAGTCATGGGGCGGCAGCAGTGCCCACCCCAGCACTGAGGCCCCTGGGGGCGAGCCAGGCATTGCGTGTGGCCCAGCCACACACAGCCAGCTGTGTGGCCATACAACGTTGGAACTTTTCCTACTGAGTGTTGAATTTCTCAGTTGAAATGAATACACTAAAATCAAATCAAAGTTTTGTGAAGGAAATACCACTGACTGTGCAGTTATGATGCTGTATTGACACAGAGAAACTTTGTTTCAGGAACTATTCATATCTACAACAGAACTTAAGGAAATGTGTGAATACTACTTTGATGGAAAAGGAAAAGCCTTTCGACCAATTATTGTGGTGCTAATGGCCCGAGCCTGTAATATTCATCATAATAACTCCCGGTGAGTTATTTACTTTCTCCCCTTTATTGGTTTTATATTTGGCAAACCTTCCTTCCCAAGGTTACTGTTTAGTCTCCTGTTTAAGAAGTAGCATGTATCTGAGAATTCACTTTGTGGTAATTAGTTTCTAGCTTTGTGTTCCCAAGGTCACCCTGGAGTCTAGTCTGGGCATCTTCCTTTTCCATGCTTTTTAGTATCGTGGAAGAACAACTTCAGCTGCAAATAAACATTTTGGAAAGAATTTTCAAAGCCACATTGAGTTTTCTCATTCAGAAGTAAAGAATACCAGGATGTATGCATACTTGTAATCATTGTACACACGGCCGTTAGTCCAAAGGTTGATGGTTATAAAGTCATGAGTGAGGCCTGGATTCTGGGCACCACACCCGCTGCAGGGCCTGACTTCCTGTGGCCTTTGGAAACGTGCCAAAGAAAAATCTTCTTAAAAGAAGGCATTTTGACTATCGGTCTTCAACTTTTATGTTTCAAATATGTGTAAATTTTTCCAGTATTAAAACAACTGCAGTGTTTTAATATTAAAGGAAAACGACAAAGGACCCATTGCCATTATTTTTTAGACTCTTTGCCATGTTACTGGAGTGTCTTCATAGTTTTTTTTTTACATCATGTAATCTATTGATGTAACCTCCAGTAGACCGTAATGTACTCATACATTTCCCTAGTGTTGAACATTTGCATTACATTCCCTTTTCTCTGTAGATAAGACTTTAAGGAACGCCTAAGGTTTGCCAGCACTAAATTGAAGGATGCTGTCGGAACGAGTGTCAGGTGTTGCTTCTTAGCACATGCTTGCCTCTGCCCGCAGCCGTTTGCGCCCCGCTGCTGTGCCCCTCCAGCTCCAGGGTATGATTCCGTGCTCATGGGTGGCGCCCACTTACCCTGAGACTTTCCAGGTGCTCACAGTACAGTTTGAACAAGCAGCGAAACCTCTGGCAGTGACCGTTTTCCCATCATCAGGACCACTTTCACTTCACCTGGAAGGCAGGGCAGCAGGAGTGCTCCCTCTGAACCAAGCTTGAAAGACCTCTCCCATGGTCTAGAACTGGGTTTCTCAGCCTTGACAATGCTGACATTCGGGGCCAGATAATTCTTTGCCGCGGAGACTGTTATGTGTCTTGTAGGGTGTTTGGCAGCCCCTCCCCTAGTCGAATACGACCAAGAAATGTCTCCAGACATTGCTAGACGTCCCCGGAGGAGCAGAATCGTCCCTGGTTGAGAACCACTGGTCTAGAGATAGCGTGTGTTTATATTTTTAATTTCTCAGATTAACACACAATACAGTTCATCACCCTCACAGAAAACAAGGAAAATATTCTGCATTGCTCACCTTAAATCCTGTCAGCTGTTATCCCCAGAGTCCAAGTCTTCAATTTACCTCATTGAAACTGTATAAACTGTTGGTTACAGAAAAAAATGGGAGACTATAACCCAGAAAAGGCATTGCTAGTTTAAAAAGGAAGTTCAATTCTGCCTTCTCCAGGGATGTTCTAGCTACAGCTTCGTTCTCCCCGTAGCTGATGGGAGCAGGGCTTGCTGAAGGCACAGTATGGAGGCATCGGGATGTGAGTCGTGACTGTGGTGTGCATTTGGGTGGTACAGTAGCCTAACGATATTATTCTCCAAGCCCCAGCTTCTTGAGAATACTTACTTCCTAAGGACCCTTTTGGATCAGGCTCTTAATAGGCCAAATATCTAGCTGTTAACTTCCATGCCACTTAAAGCAAGAGGGGGTGGGGAACGGGGGGAGAGCCTGGGCCATTTGTGATTTTGCTTGCTGAAAGAGGTTTAGAACAATGTGGGGCAAAGGTAAAAGATTCTGGGCAGGACCACGCAGGCCTCTGTTTCTAGCTGATGCCACCAGCAGCCGTTCCACTACTTCACCTGCCTGCTTGTTGGTGTTGGCAGAATTGCGAGAGGCCTGCTTCATCATTTGACAGTCACAGTTTAATGGCTCCTCTAAGGCTTATTAGAAGTCATCGTCTTGCTTCTGAGATGTGTATTAAATAGGTTAACAGTAATCCTGGAGGGGATTTTAGAAAACAGAATAGAACAGATACCTTAAGAAATGGGTTTTGGGGGGAACTACCTTCTACTGAGTTTCTCTTTTTCCTGTATTAAGCTTGTCCGTCGTCCATTATGTGTTCCCTGCTAGATCACTTCACTGGGAATTCTTAACCTGAGGTCCGTGAAAGCTGGGGGGGGGGGGGGCGTGCATCTGTGAGCCCCTTAGAATTGTGCGCAGAAATTTTCGTATGTTTGCACGCAAAGGTATACATGGCTTATAGCATATTCTTAAAGGGTAATATGGCCCAAAAAACCTTAGGACTTCATCTTTATTTTTCTTCTGTGTATCCTGATAACCACAGTACCTGGTCAGGTAAGGTAGGACGCATACAACAGATAATCAGACTTGGAAGGTCCAGAAAACAGAGTTGTGGTGGATTCTGAGCCACGCTGCCCAGATCCCCCTTCCCTGAAGGACCCTTTGCCCCAGCTGCCGGGCCAGTGTTGCCGGTGGAGAGCCTTCAGTTCGCAGCCTCTTCAAGGGTTGCCCCGGCTGCAGAGAATCGTCTCACCTGAGCCAGTCCACATCCAGGGGCTGACAGACGAAGGGCCATTCTAGCTCCAGAGCACACGATGGAGTGGCCGCGGCTGTGCATGGGCCTGCACTGCAGAAACTTCTCCCTCTACCCCATCCTCTTGTCTCCTCCCCCTCCCTCAGGTGGTGATCCCAAGGGCACTTCTGAGTAGACATTCTGTACTTTAAACGTGAGAGTCTGCTTTCCCGAGAACCCAGCCCGCAACAGAGTTCAGCAAAACCCAACTACCTGTGGGTCAGAACTTACCTTATCAAAGAATCCAAATCAGAAGTGACCTTTATAAGGAATAGATTTCTATGAAATTGCTCTACTTATTGACCACAGCACAATTAGTGTCTCAAACAAACCAAACCTGTCCTACTCAGATCTCATAGAAGGCACCTGTTCTTATCATCAGTCTTGACACCATCAGTTTCTCGTGGAAATCTGGCACTGGAAAGTGGATATCACCGCCAGTGATTGGGATAACAGGCCTACTCAAGTTATACTGGGCACAGATCTGTTGATCTTGACTCTACAAATAGTCAAGTGGCATTGAATCCCACTAGTCCAGTTTACAAAGCCAGACATTTGATTAGATAGAAGAGATTATAAGATGCAGTTTTCACATTAGTAAATAGGTCAAGCTTCCAAATGCGATAAAAATCTTAAATTCAGAAGAAGTAACTTTTGTGATTGTCATAAAGACAAAGGAAACTACAAAAACTTGCTCTAGGGAAACTGTAACAAAACAGTCATCACGGCACCAGCTCACATGAATGATTCCTGGAGTCAGGCCACTAACGATTCTAGAACCATTCCTGGTTTCTGTGTGTTCTGAGTCATTGAGCCAGCTACTGCTGCGGCTGTTTATGGGTTAGGAAGGTTGGTGCCACGAGAAATATTTTTGTCTTTAACCTAGGAGATGGCACTTTTGATGTGTCCATACTCATTATTAAAATGGATCTTGATGTAAAGTCTGTAATAAGGGATACCTACTGAGGTAGAGGAGGCTTTGATAACCAGGTGGTTGTCCATTTCATGGGCGAGGTCAGGCCCAAGCCTAAGGGGAACATCCTTGAGAGCAAGGCGGCTATGGGGCTTTGAACATGCTGTGTGCTCACTCTTCGGCTCCCACCACGAGGGGGAGGCTGATTCTACCACTGAAGGAGTCAACGTCTACACGTTCATCAGCTGTGCTCAATTTGAAAAACCCAAATGCTGCATTATTCTGTTGCACGCTGGATCCTGTGGAGAAAGCCAGCCTGGATAAGCTGCAGGTCTGAGATACCATCATGGAGTCACTCTCCACATGTCCAGGGCTTCCAAAACGCGCTGTTTCTTCAGTGGCAAGAAAATAACCAGTAGCATGAATCCTGCATCATTTACGATGCAACTTTGCAGGCATCTATTTTTATCTGGATATAAATCTGAAAGATTCAGGAGCTGCGGCTCTTGAATGTCAGTTATTTTTCTTGATATTAAAACTGCTGATGGATTCGTGACTGTTAGGATCAAGCTTAAAATCGCTCTTCCCTCCAAAGAAAGGCAGTCTTCACTGTAGTCGGGTGCGCTTGTTAGGGTTTTCAAAGGTGAATGGCCAGTGACCAAGGAAAATGACGTGCTAAGCAAGTTGGAGCTCACAGGTATCCCTCCTGCACTCTGCTGTCCCTTAGAAGGAAGGCACCTTTGATGTTCATGCCTCAGTGTGCCGGTAAGGAATACAGGGAAAGGGAACAAGACTGCAGTGGCTGGGGGCAGAGGATGAGAAGCGAGAGTGAGAGGTGGGCAGGGACACCTTCTGTCCCCCGCGTTCAACCTGGACGCCACTGCGGAAGGGGAGACACTTCAAGGTCGTGTCAGTAATGTGGAGAAACAGGATTTTAGACAGATGAAGTAAAATCAAGTAATTTTAAGAATCAGATCACTGTAAAGGAAACATTTGCGCATCAGCAGAAGAGGATGGTGAAAGTAAGAAATCGTGTTAGGCTGAAAAATGGCCCCACAAAAGTATGCACGTCCTAATCCTTGGGACCTGTAAGCATTACATTATATGGCAAGAAAAGGGCCTTTGCAGATGTGCTTAAGTTAAGGATCTTGAAATGGGGGTGTCATCCCGGATTATCTGATGGGCCCGAAATGCAATCACTTGTATCCCTAAAGAGGGAGACAGAGGGAGATTGCCATAACAGAAGAGAAGGCCATGTGAAGATGGAGGGGAGAGACTTGAAGGTGGCTCCTTCAAGCTTGTGGCCACACGCTAAGGCCCTCCAGCAGCCAGCAGAACTGGAAGGAGTGAGGAAAGGATTCTCTCCTTGAGGCTCTGCAGGAAGCCTGGCCTTGCCGATACCTCGATTTCAGTTCAGAGAAACTACTTTTGGACCTGTGGTCTCCAGAACTGTGAGAGAATTTCTACTGATTTAAACCACCAAGTTTGCGGTGATTTGTCACAGGGCCACAGGAAACTGGGACAAACCCCATCAGTTCACATCCTATCGCATGAGTGCGGAGAGTGTGCCTGCTGGGGCTTTTCTCTCCCTCTGGAGGGACCGCTTCTGGATGCGCCAGATCTGGCAGCGCGGACCCAGGGGGGAGCTGAACACTTTCCACAGTGTCAGTAGTTGAGGGACCCAAGCTTGTAGCAAGTCAGCTCAGTGGCAGATAACGATAGGATCCTAAGTGACATGGAGATATTGTTCAGCATACTGAAAACTTGAATGTGTGTACTTTTATCAGGTAACAACTAGGAGATGCAGTTCACATCCTGCAGAATTTTAGAGACAGACAGCGAGGGACTTTGTCTGCATTTTAACTAGAGAGTTTCTTCAGTACCAAACTGATGAAGTATTCATTCGTGCCTTTAAAACTCGAGATGATGCGAAGTGTCAGAGAAGAGGAGGTCACCCTCCCGTGACTGTGCCTTTCAGAACAGGGGAGACTTCCTGCCCTCGAGCTGCAGAGAGACTTGGGGAGTCGTTGGCATAAGACCTTTAAACTGGGCCTCCAAGTTTCAGGTCATGCCTGTGGTTTAGAGGCGGGGGTGCAGGGGGGCAGCAGAGGCTGAGCTTGTGTCAAATCCCTTCTCAGGAGAAGCTTCCATTTGGGGCTTGCAGTCAGGCAAATACCCCCACTTACAGAGCAGCATGTCCCCAACTTTGTGCGTCAGAATCACCAGGACTGCTGCTTCAAAATGACAGTTCCTGAGCCCCATCATGAGGGATCCCAATTCCTAAGTCTAAGGAATTTTCAGTCTTTATTTTCAAGAGTATTGATTTTGACACGGTGGGCAAGAGATGATATTTAAGAAACACTAATCTTGTCAGAGTTCTCACAAGCAAAGTGAAACCTTCTGTTTAGAATTGGCAGAAGAAAATAAACAGAAGAACATTGGGAAATAGAAACAGAGCCTTCTGTAACCCACCTGAGAACTCTGGTCTTTATACAACCTCTGTAGCTTTGGGAATAGAAGCTTCTCTGTCTCTGTTAAAGTGAAACCACATTTACTATTTAAATTCTGCTTCCCTCAGTTGTTGCAAATCAAGGTAACCCATTGACAAGGTTTGATTTTCTTTTTGGAGACGGTTTTCCCACACTGGGGGTTTACTTGTCATTTCTTTAAGACTTGGCATTATATATCAGTATGAATAGGAGGAAAAAGCATTTTATTTAAATCACACGTAAGCTTGGTGAAGGGTTTGTGGGGGGTCATTATATTATTCCATCTATTTCCGTCTGTGCTTGAAATTCTTCATTATAAAAATGTTGTTTGAAATCTAATGAAGAGGGAAAAACCTGACTGTTGTGAGGGGCTGGCTGAGTCATCGCACGCTCTTGCAGGTGTGAAGGATGGAGGACAGAGCCACCTTTCGAGACTCGGGGCCTCATTTTCTCCTGCTGTCTCGCCTGACTGGTTTTTCTTAGCACCTCTCCCAGAAGTTGGGAAAGTGTGGCAGCTCTTTCACAGCAGGAAGTAGACATGGTGCCCAGTTTTTTGAAGGCATGACTCAGTTCGGTACTTCGAAGATTTCATCTTCAAGACAGTGTGAGTTGTTTCTGTGATCTGTAAATTTGGGTTCCAGACCATTATGCTGTACTGTGGATACGTAGTGACAGTATTTTCCAGATAGAAGCTGGCACATGTTAAAGGCTAATTGTGCAGGAAAAAGTACATCAGATAAAATGATAAAGCATCTAAAATGTGATGTTTATCCTATGTAGGTGCTGTGTCACGATGCCAAATAACTTTCTAAGCAAGAATCCTGATTTCATCAATTTAGCCATACAAAATGGCATTTTTACATGTATGTAGTCTATGAAATTTCAAAATATTTTAAGAAATCTTTGTTTTAATATCTTCAAATTACAAAAAACTCCAGTGTCTCAGTGAGTACTGCCATTTTACTGCAGCTTCCCAGCAGGACCCCTGCCTGCTGACATAGTTTGTGATAACGGAAGTGGTGCCCGACCTATAAATACATGAGAAAGGCTTAGAAGTCTTACCAGTTGTTTAAGGTAAGATCTACTATTAATGAGTAGCAAGTGTATATTTCATCAGACTGAAATTCATTGAGAAAATGTTCTAAAGAAATAGTCTTTTATTTATGTAAAAAACAACTGTAAAAGTCTACATCTTTTCTTGTGCATTAAGATAGGATCCAGTAAATTTACCTGAAAAATATTTAAGGTCCAAGCTTCCTTCTATAGGGTCTGTGAGTTTCTCACTGAAGGATTCAGAACAAGCTCTTGGAAGCCATCCAAAGCTCCATTTTCTCATTAACTAAAGTAGTTTTACAGGATGATTTGTCCCTCCCCTCTGTTTCTTTACTTCTCCCTCCTCAGAAGAATGTGTTGTGATCCAGAAGTGTTTAGAACTGTTATAATTCTGACATTAATAAATAATGAGCAGCACTTTACAGTTGATTTCTGGGCTAAAAGCAGTTGGAAGATTCTGAGGTTTAGTTCTAAAAATCTTAGGTAAGAGTTGCTGGCAAAGCACCATATTTTAAAATTACATATAAAGCAAGACGGGAAGATAGTCTTCAGGCTGATTTAGTGTTTGTAGTTAAATTCCAGCATCTTTAATGTTAGTTATACTTCATTTTTCATGGCTTTCTGCTAGATCTGAGGAATTAGAATGAGCACTGGCTTTTGCAGATGTTCAGATTAGGTTTTTAAAGAAAAAAAGTCACATTTCAGTATCCCTCTCAGTTTTCTCCCCTCTAAGAGAGAACGTGGTGATATTTGAAAAGTAAGCTATAGGAATAAATAAAACATTTGATTAGCGTGTGTTTGAGCCAGGCTTCTGTTTTAGATTCAGAAAATTCAGTTGGTTATTTCTCCAGTTTGATTTTCTTAAAATGCAGTTTTTTAAAATTCCCATAGATGATGATGGTGAGAATAATGATGATTAAAAAGAAATTGGGGTTCCCTTTTAACTGTAAAAGTCACATCCAGGTATCATCTTGGGAATGTTTCTCCTGTATTTTGTGTTAAATCTGGGAAATGAAAGTTTAAATTTCTAATGCACAGGTTAAATTTGAATTGGAATTCATATTCCAATATGAATTATCAATTCATATTGGTAACCAATATCAATAGCCAATTGGAATTATGAATTCCAGCTCTCTTGGTTATCAAGGTCTTCTTACTAAATATTTAAGACATTATTAAAAGCTTTGAACACAGTGACCATTGGTTCTTTAATACACTTCTTTAGAATGCTCTTCACCCATCTTCCCCACCCACCCCTGAAATTTAATTGTAACCTAACTGTAAACTTGACCAACTGACCAAGACCACTGTTATAGGACATAAAGATGATTCTTCAGCCAGATACCCAGACATCTCAGGTGTTTATCCTTTTTTTGTTGTTAATTATACAAATTCTACTTCTTAGTGTGGTGTCCCGAAAACATAATCTTGGTGCAGGGTATCTTGTGCATTTTTAAAATGTTCTCCAAATGATAGAATTGGCTGTGTAGGGAAGCCAAAGTTTTTATATAGTTTCTCTTAGAGAAATAAAATTCTTTATCCTAGATCCGATGTCCAGTTTTCACAAGATGATTGCTGAGAAGGTTATAGGAGGCGTCTCTGTTAAAAAGCATTGCTTTCTGTTAACTAGAAATGTGCAAGCAAGCCAGCGTGCCATAGCCTTAATTGCAGAAATGATCCACACTGCCAGCCTGGTCCATGATGATGTCATTGATGATGCAAGTTCCCGAAGAGGAAAACACACAGTTAATAAGATCTGGGGTGAAAAGAAGGTACGGCTTTTTGGTTTTTTAAATCTTTCTTATTAAATCCCATACTCTTTGGATTGCATTTATTTTTCAGATTTGTCTCATTAAAAAGTGAAATATGCTTCATCAAATGTGGCCTTCCAGCTTTCAAAATAGTTTTCATGTCTGGTCTATATACAGATGTTTGATCATGGATAACAGCACAGAAAAATAAACTTAGTGTTTCTGCTTCTTCACAGTTTTATATAGAATTTGGTTAAGGAAGGAGATTTTTGTAGTTATCCAAAAAGCATATTTCATGAGGAATCTACACCTTTTACTTTGGGGCTTACATTACTCAGATTCACTTTAATTGCTTAACCATTTACTAACTGCCACATGCAAGAGTTTCAAGGCAAGTAAATAAATAAAACTAAAATATATATATATATGTATAAATACACAGACATATATACACACACATATATTCATACACATCTGTATCAGTCTCAGAGGTATACTGTTCTCCCGTGAAACTTCTACCTTTTTAAACAGAAGCTTTATAATTGAGTAGTTCATGTATATTTTAAAGCATATTTCCACATTATTTTATTAGCATTTCTTGAAGGGGGTGTGTAGAATGTGGCATCTTGTTTAAGGATGTTTAAATCATGGGTTGAGGAAGGGGATGAAATTCAGCAAATAAAAGGGAAGACCCACGGGCCTTCTGGGAGCAGGCATCTCCCGCCACACATGCCCCTCCCTTGGCCATCCTGCCCATTTGAAGCACAAACAAAACATTAATGTGAATGAGGTTTCCCTCTCCATACCTTCCCCTCCCTCACATGTCTGTAATACCTGGTTCCCACCTGTTTTCTAATCGTATTCAAAGAAGAAATATACCTTAATTATTATCTTTACATGCTGGTTTTGCTTTAGTGCACATGATTTTGTTAAATCCTTTTATTTCCGATTTTAGATGAAAAGGTTTTATGTCCTATTGATAGAATTCCATACATCAGAATGTTGGTAAAAAAGGGTGGAGTTTCATTTTGGAGAGGCCCTGGGTAACTCTATGACATGTCCTACAGTCTGCTGTGTCTGTTTTCAGGGCCTGTCCTTAAAGCTTTATACTTGAGCCCTTGGGCAAAGGAGAAGGATTAAGTGAACAAGTTAAGATTTTCTCCTGACTGGTCCCCTCTTGTGACTGCCTCTGCTGTTGGGGTCCTCCATCCTTTTTTTAAATTATTAATTAATTAATTTATTTATTTATGGCTGCGTTGGGTCTTTGTTGCTGCACGCAGGCTTTCTCTAGTTGCGGTGAGCGGGGGCTACTCTTCGTTGTGGTGTGCGGGGTTCTCATTGCGGTGGCTTCTCTTGTTGCGGAGCACGGACTCTAGGTGCGCAGGCTTCAGTAGTTGTGGCTTGCAGGCTCTAGAGCACAGGCTCAGTAGTTGTGGCACATGGGCTTTGTTGCTCCACGGCACGTGGGATCTTCCCGGGCCAGGGCTCTAACCCGTGTCCCCTGCATTGGCAGGCGGATTCTTAACCACTGCGCCACCAGAAAAGTCCCGGGGGCCTCCTTTGGAAGACCGTGTTTCCACTGTCACCTGCCTCTTTCAGCTGCAAGGCTGGTCTGCCCTGCATGGGGCCACCTGCTAGTCTCCCCTTTTTTGCCCGTTAAACAAAACTGCTGTGTTACCAATAAAAATCCATTCGTACAGCACCTCCTCCGTGAACCCTCATTCCCCTGTCTGGGTCCCTATCCCTTCTTTCCCTTAACCCCTCACCCCAGCCATCCCCAGTCTGGCAGCTTCAGTTCCAAAGGTTGGAAACTTCTGGCCTCTGGGATCCCCAGGACCAGGAGAGGAAAGAGGCAAAAGCCTAGAGATCCTGAGCCCTCAGCTGCTAATGATGTAGGGTGGATGATGGATGTGTGTGTACCTATAAATCATAATGTGTACAATGACCTTATTTTTTAATTTTATTTATTTGTGGCTGCATTGGGTCTTCCCACTGCTGCGCGTGGGCTTTCTCTAGTTGCAGCGAGCAGGGGCTACTTTTCGTTGCAATGGGCAGGCTTCTCATTGCGGTGGCTTCTCTTGTTGTGGAGCACGGGCTCTAGATGTGCGGGCTTCAGTAGTTGGGGTGCGTGGGCTCAGTAGTTGTGGCTCATGGGCTCTAGAGCACAGGCTCAGTAGTTGTGGCGCACAGGCTCAGTAGTTGTGACGCACGGACTCAGTAGTTGTGACTCACGGGCTTAGTTGCTCCGCGGCATGTGGGATCTTCCCGGAACAGGGATTGAACCTGTGTCCCCTGCATTAACAGGCAGATTCTTAACCACTGCACCACCAGGGAAGTCCTACAATGACTTTATAAGTGTATATTTACATTTACATCAAGATACCTTATACAGTATACATTATATAAAATGATGATTAGTTGGTAAACATACTGAACATCACTAATTTTAGATACTAGAGAACTAACAGACAGTAAAAACTTGGGACTTCCCTGGCGGTCCAGCAGTTAAGACTCTGTGCTTCCACTGCAGGGGGCACGGGTTCAGTCCCTAGTTGGGAAACTAAGATCCCACATGCCACATGATGCAGCCAGAAACAAAAACAACAACAACAAATAAAAAAACTTAAAATTTGGTTATGTTGCAAATTCTGTGGATTAAACTTCCACAAACTCTATCATTTATAACTACTCTATAACACCTATCCATATCTTTAAGTATGCAAATTAGTGTATTTGAGTACAGCATGTAATTCGGTCATGAATAACTTATAATTAGTTGCAAATACAATGCAGACATTTATTCACAATCTAAAGAAGATTGGGAAAATATTGATTGGTGTTCAGTGAGAAAAATATTTTGTCCTGGAATGAGGGGCAGTGTAATAGCGTTCTAAGAGCATTGAACTTGGAGCCAAGATTCCTTGGTTTAGTTTTCATTGAGAAAAGCATGGGTTGGGCCGTGCACTGGTGCGTACTAAGTACTAGCTGGATAATTCCCGCTACATGCCCTTAGGAGTTTGGTAAATAGGAAAAATGTGGGAAGACAGCAGTATCCAAGGGGTGCTGTGCTCACAGAAGATCAGAGTGAGGGGTCTGAATGAACTTCCTGCAGGTGCCGCCTGAGCTAATTCTGCACATGAGTCTGCCGGGTGATGAAGGGGAGGGACTTTTTCGAGCAGAAGAAACAGTAAGTGCAAAGGCACAGCTGCATGGTTTGGTGGGAGAGCGAATGGTCCAGCACAACTAAATGAAGGCAGTGACATTTTGCTGGGGCTAGGGATGAAGCCAGAGGGTCAGTACTTCCGTCTCCAGGCATTCATTTCTTCAGCTCTGAACTGGAGAGGCAGACTGGGTCATCTCTGAGAGCCCATCCAGTTCAAACAGCATCCCAAATCTGTAGCTGATTATAACATAATCCTGCTGAGGAAGAGGAAGGGGGAAAACTTATATCCAGGATGACCCTTACCTCGCATTCTGTTTCTCTTCTGAGAAGTTAACTTCATTGTTGGCTCTGATGCTCAGATACTTTTCTCTGAAAGGTTTTCTTCTCTTCTTTTCTAGGCTGTCCTTGCTGGCGATTTAATTCTTTCTGCAGCATCGATAGCTCTGGCACGAATTGGAAATACAGCTGTTGTATCTATTTTAACCCAAGTGATTGAAGATTTGGTGCGTGGTAGGTTAATTTTGACCTTTCTTCTTTTTTATTCAATATTATTTTTTTGGCAAGCAAAAAAAAAACCCCTCACATGACCACTTTCCTTTTTTATAGGTGAATTTCTTCAGCTCGGGTCAAAAGAAAATGAAAATGAAAGATTTGCACACTACCTTGAAAAGACGTTCAAGAAGACTGCAAGTCTGATAGCCAACAGTTGTAAAGCAGTATGTACGTTCTGTCTCTTTTCAAGTTAAAACAAACAAACAAACCTCCTAGCTCTTTCTTGGGAGCTAATTCTCCTAAAAAAATTTCACTGGAGAACCTTAAAATAGTAACCAAAGTCCCAAGAGGTCATTGAGAAAAGAATTGCATCCCCAGACAGTGGAGAACTTCTGCTGAGGTTTCCATTTTTGCTGTCTTCTTTTGCTATGCAGACATCAACTTTTCATCTTTCCTCCCAAGAATTGAATCAAAATAAGCTTTATAATATATTCCCCAATCTAATTTCCAAATGGTATAACATTTTTTTAAAAATTAATTTATTTATTATTTTTGGCTGTGTTGGGTCTTTGTTGCTGCATGGGGGCTTTCTCTAGTTGCGGTGAGCAGGGGCTACTCTTTGTTGTGGTGCACGGGCTTCTCACTGTGGTGGCTTCTCTTGTTGTGGAGCACGGGCTCTAAGCGTGCAGGCTTCAGTAGTTGTGGCATGCGGGCTCGGTAGTTGTGGCTTGTAGGCTCTAGAGCGCAGGCCCAGTAGTTGTGGCGCATGGGCTTAGCTGGTCTGCGGCATGTGGGATCTTCCTGGACCAGGGATCAAACCTGTGTCCCCTGCGTTGGCAGGCAGATTCTTAACCACTGTGCCACCAGAGAAGTCCCTAAATGGTATAACATTTTGAACAACTTACCGTAAATAGTTTCTCTCGTGATTATCACACGCAATGTTTCTTATGTTTTACGTATAAAAAGTAATGAAGTGCTGTGTTCTTAAGTATAATACTGACCTGGGAGAAAATATATAACTATCAGATTGTACTAGTGTTCTATATACTTTTTTTATGAGTAGTAGATCCTCCCAATTATATGATATATAAACAAGCCATTTTCCTTCCGAGTATAAATTGAGTGTGAACCATAACTTTTTTTACCCCTTGCTTTCTCTTTGGCCTTCCCTCTACTCTTCGCATAGTTTTTCTTTTTAAAAATCAGTTAGTATTATCCTTAATCTGTAGACTAAACTGTGGTATTCACTGCTAGCCCATGAATGAGAGACAATTCTCTCCATAGAATTGTTCATCTGACTGTCTCTCAGCCTAGCAGGTATAAATGAGATGAAAACTGGGCAAGTAAGAGTCCCTTGTAATTAAAGCAACAAGAAAGGAAGACTTCTAAGGGCCAAATGTCAATTGCTGTCGTGATACATAATTAACATAATTACGTAATAATTATACCATAATTACAGTTAAAGAGAGCTTTTTCTCAGGCCTCTCAGGTGAAAAAGTCCTTTGCCAATAGTGCCTCTATTTGGAAAAGTGTCAAGAAATGTGTAATTGTGAGCCAGAAAAGAATGAGGGCAACATTTCTTCCTAAAAAGACCTAAGTGAAACCCTAAGGAATGTGAATTATGTAGAACATGCTGGCCACAATCTCAGCCATTTTTGTCTTTTTATTGGAAGAGCATTTTCTTTTCTTTTTTTTTTTATTATTTCCAAGAAATTGCGAGTGTAGTTTTCTAAAAAAAGAGAGACAGACAACAATATGATAGACACTAGAATGCTAAATAAAAGAATAACTGATTTAAAATGGGGGCCATAAAGGCTGTGACCTTAATTCTTCGTTGGATTTTGATGCCAAAATCTCCATGAAGATGGAGACCCATCCTCATAAGGCACATTACTGTGTTAGGGGAAGCTCAGTAACAACTTCACAGGCCTGAGGCTGCAGTTAGAAGCACTAGCAGTTAGTGGGGCTGTTGGAACTGGAAAACCTGAGGGTCATTGTCCACACAGGCCCAGGGCAGCAGCGCGGCACTGGAGCCAGAATATGAACTAGTGCACTCGGTGATCGAATCCTACAGGGGCCCGCAGAAGTGGAGCCACATCATCTCGGAAAGACGTAATTCACTGTCCGCTGCTTAGGAAGCCAAAGACAGGATAGCACGTGTATTCGCTTATAAAGAGGACCTCATCCTTCACAGATTAGCAAGTTGAAAGTGGACTTGCATATTAATATGGCCCGAACCTCGTTAAAAATGAAATGTTTTATACTGTCCACTAGGAGGCATGCTGGCATCACCCCAGAACTACCCACTTTTCATGCGATTTATTCCTAAGCTCCAGAGCTATTGGAATAATAAAACAGAATCTTAATGTGAGCTCTGAATAAAAGTTTCTATATTTAAGTGCCTATGGGTAGAGATGTTCCAGAGGTGTTATATATTCAGAAATGCTATTTTTGTGCAGTCTTGGTACTTAAAACGCAAAGACGTGAGCTCTGAAAGAACGCATGCAAAGCAAATTAGGGATGTCAAAAGGAAGGAGTAAGGAGAATTTAAACATCAGAATCATTACAGAAGAACTAATGGAATTCCAAGATGTTATGGGAATTTGAAGGAAACTTAATAGCTTATAATTCATTGTCCTAAGAGCTATTTAATGGAAAATAGTATTAAGTTTAAGAGAGGGCTGTTTAGGATTGCTTTGGGACACTGATTGATGTTAAAAATAGAAGTAATCTTAAAAGATGATTGGCTCCTTGTTTCTACACATAGTCATGCAAAATATGTTGTGTAGCTTACCAGTGAACACTATGCCTCGTTCCCCAGAAAATCTGATGGGAATGAGACCAGAGGGGTCTGGTGGCCCATCCGGTGTTACTCAGTCAGACAGTAGCTGAGCTGGGATTTGAACCCAGAACTGGGTATGATAATCCTGCAGATTCATGTATTTTTCTCATTTCTTTCTGAATTTCTGTTCTCTCGAGTGCTGCATGTGGCCTGGAATCAATTCACTGTCTTCCTGTTACCCCATTTTCGAAGCTACAGAGGGCCACCACAGAATTTTGGTTTGTGGGTCATATCTGCTGAACACCTATTTTTTGGTTATGATATTCTTATCTAATCTACAAATAGACCTTATTCAAATTTTAACAGTTGTTGTAATATTGTTATATCAGTAACAAATGGGAAAATTTTTTTCTGGCCCAGGATCTCATGTGGCATTTAGTTGTCAAGAATCTTTTTTTTTTTTTTTAAATTGAAGTATAGTTCATTTGTAGTATAGTTGTGTTAGTTTCAGGTGTACAGCAAAGTGATTCAGTAATATCTGTATCAGATTATTTCCACCATAGTTTATTATAAGATATTGAATGTAATTCCCTGTGCTATACAGTAAATCCTGTTGCTCATCTGTTTTACTTATAGTAGTTTGTGTCTGTTAATCCCATACTCCTAATTTATCCCTGCACCCTATGGTAAACATAAGTTTGTTTTCTATATCTGTGAGTCTGTTTCTGTTTTGTACATAGATTGATTTGTATTGATTTTTACGTTTCACATATGAGCGATATCATATAATATTTGTCTTTCTCTGACTTACTTCACTTAGTATAATATTCTCTAGGTCCATCCATGTTGCTGCAAATGGCAATATTTCATTCTTTTTCGTGGCTGAGTAATATTCCATTGTATATATATACACCACATTTTCTTAAACTGATCGTCTCTTGATGGGCACTTGGGTTGCTTCCATGTCTTGGCTATTGTAATAGTGCTGCTGTGAACATTGGGGTGCATGTATCTTTTTGAAATAGAATTTTCATCTTTTCTGGATATACGCCCAGGAGTGGGATTGCTGGATCATATGGTAGCTCTATTTTTAGTTTTTTAAGGAACCTCCGTACTGTTTCCCTAGTGGCCTCACCAATTTACATTCCCACCAACAGTTCCCTTTTCTCCACACCCTCTCCAGCATTTATTTGTAGACTTTTTGTTGATAGCCATTCTGACCAGTGTGAGGTGATACCTCATTGTGGTTTTGATTTGCATTTCTCTAATAATTAGTGATGTTGAGCATCTTTTCATGTGCCTGTTGGTGATCTCTGTGTCTTCTTTGGAGAAATGTCTATTTAGGTCTTCTGCTCATTTTTTGATTGGGTTGTTTGTTTTTTTGATACTGAGTTGTATGAGCTCTTTGTATATTTTGGATATTAACCCCTTAATGGTCACATCATTTGCAGATATTTTCTCCCAGTCCATAGGTTGGTTGTCTTTTCTTTTTGTTGATGATTTCCCTTACAGTACTGTGCAAAAGCTGTTAAGTTTGATTAAGTCTCATTTGTTTACTTTTGCTTTTATTTCTTTTGCCTTGGGAGACTCATCTAAGAAAATATTGCTGTGATTTATGTCTAAGAATTTTTTGCCTATGTTCTAGGAGTTTTATGGTGTCATGTCTTATATTTAGGTCTTTAAACTATTTTGAGTTTATTTTTGTATATGGTGTGAGGGAGTGTTCTAATTTCATTGATATACATGTAGCTGTCCAGCTTTCTCATCACCATTTGTTGAAGAGACTATCTTTTCTCCATTGTACATTCTTGCTTCCTTTGTTGTAGATCAACTGACCATAGGTGTGTGCGTTTATTTCTGGGTTCTCTATCCTGTTCCATTGATCTATCTGTTTTTGTGCCAATACCATGTTGCTTTGCTACTGTAGCTTTGTAGTAGTATTGTCAGAAGTCTGGAAGGGTTATGCCTCCAGCTTTGTTCTTTTTCCTCAGGATTGCTTTGGCAGTTCTGGGTCTTTTGTGGTTCCATGTAAATCTTAGGATTAGTTGTTCCAGTTCTGTGAAAAATGTCATGGATATTTTGATAGGGATTATATTATATTTGTAGATTGCTTTGGGTAGTATGGCCATTTTAACAATATTAATTTTTTCAATTCGAGACTGGGATATGGTTCCATTTCTTTGAATCATCTTCAGTTTCCTTTATCAATGTTTTATAGTTTTCAACATATTGATTTTTCACCTCCTTGGTTAAGTTTGTTCCTAAGTTGGTTTTGGGTTTTTTTTTTTTTTTTTTTCTTTTTGATGTGATTTTAAATGAGTTTTTCTTTTGTTTTGTTCTGTTTTGTTTTGTTTTTTTTACTTTTTCTGATATTTCATTGTTAGTGTAAAGAAATGCAACAGATTTCTTTTTATTAATCTTGTATCCTGCTGAATTCATTTATTAGTTCTAATAGTTTTTATGTAGAGTCTTTAGCATTCTCTATATAGAGTATCATGTCATCTGCAAATAGAGACAGTTTTACCTCTTCTCTTCCAATTTGGATACCTTTTTTTTTTTTTTTTCTTGCCTGATTGCTGTGGCTAGGACTTCCAATACTATGTTGAAAAGAAGTGGTGAGAGTGGGCATCCTTGTCAAGTTCCTGAATTTAGTGGGAAGGCTTGCAGCTTTTCACCATTGAGCATTATGTTGGCTGTGGGTTTGATGTAAATGGCTTTCATTATGTTTAGATATGTTTCCTCTATATCCAGTTGGTGAGAGTTTTTAATCATAAATGGATGTTGAGTTTTATCAAATGCTTTTTCTGCATTTATTGAGGTGATCATGTGGTTTTTGTCTTTCCTTTTGTTAATGTGATGTATCACATTGATTGATTTGCATGTGTTGAACCATCCTTGCAACCCTGGAATGAATCCAACTTGATCGTGGTATATAATCTTTTTTATGTATTATTGGATTTGGTTTGCTAATATTTGTTGAGGATTTTTGCATCTATATTCATCAGAGGTATTGGTCTGTAATTTTCTTTTTTTATTGTGTCTTTGCCTGGTTTTGGTGTGAGGGTGATGGTGGCTTCATAGAATGACTTTGGGAGTGTTCCCTTCTCTTTAGTATTTTGGAATAGTTTGAGAAGGATAGGTGTAAGTTCTTCTTTGTATGTTTGGTCGAATTCCTCAGTGAAGCAATCCAGTTCTTGACTTTTGTTTGCAGGGAGTTTTTTTTTACTACAGATTCTATTTCACTTCTAGTGATTGGACTGTTCAAATTATCTGTTTCGTCTTGACTTAGTTTTGGCAGGCTGTATGCTTCTAGAAACTTGTCTATTTCTTCTGGGTTGTCCAATTTGTTGGCATAACTGTTCATAGTATTTTCTTATGATTTTTAGTATTTCTGTGATATCGATTATTACTTCTCTTCTTTCATTTCTTATTTTGTTTATTTGGGTCCTCTTTTTTCTTCTTGGTGGTTCCTGGCTAGAGGCTTGTTGATATTGTTTATCTTTCAAAAAACCAGCTCATGGTTTTATTGATATTTTAAAAAAATAAATTTATTTATTTATTTATTTTTGGCTGCATTGGGTCTTCGTTGCTCTGCGGGCTTTCTCTAGTTGTGGCGAGCGGTGGCTACTCTTCATTGCGGTGCATGGACTTTTCATTGTGGTGGCTTCACTTGTTGCGGAGCACAGACTCTAGGCACACGGGCTTCAATAGTTGTGGCA
The DNA here is from genome assembly GCF_965194805.1 of Balaenoptera borealis. NCBI lineage: Eukaryota > Metazoa > Chordata > Mammalia > Artiodactyla > Balaenopteridae > Balaenoptera > Balaenoptera borealis. The sequence continues at coordinate 166,129,956 of NC_138866.1, read as the reverse complement.
TGCAGGCTCAGTAGTTGTGCCTCGCGGGCTCTAGAGCGCAGGCTCAGTAGTTCTGGAGCACAGGCTTAGTTGCTTCGTAGCATGTGGGATCTTCCAAGACCAGGGCTCGAACCCATGTCCCCTGCATTGGTAGGTGGATTCTTAACCACTGCGCCACCAGGGAAGTTCCTATTGATATTTTAATCTCTATTTTATTTTTTTTTCTCTGATCTTTATATTTCTTTTCTTCTGCTGACTTTGGAGTTTGTTCTTTTTCTAATTATTTTAGGTGGTAGTTTAGGTTGAGATTTTTCTTATTTCTTGAGGAAGGCCTGTATCATTATGAACTTCCCTCTAAGAACTGCTTTTGTTGCATCCTGTAGATTTTTGTAAGGTTGTGTTTTCATTTTTGTTTGTCTTGAGGTATTTTCCGATTTCCTCTTTGATTTCGTCATTGGCCCATTGGTTTTTCAGTAGCATGTTGTTTAGTCTCCATGTGTTCATTTTTTCCCCCCTTTTTCTTTCTGTGGTTGATTTCTAGTTTCATAACATTGTGGCCAGAAAAGATGCTTGAAATAATTTCTGTCCTCTTAAGTTTGTTGAGGCTTATCTTGTGTCCTAGTATGTGGTCTGTTCCTAGAGAATGTTCCATGCATGCTTGAGAAGAATGTGTATTCTGGGTTTTTTTAGATGCAGTGTCCTGTAGATATCAATTAAATTCAACTGGTCTATTGTGTGATTTAGGACCTCTGTTGCCTCATTGATTTTCTGTCTGGAAGATCTGTCCATTGATGTCATTGGGATGTTAAAGTCTCCTACTATTATTGTATTCCTGTCGATTTCTCCCTTTATGTCTGTTAGTGTTTGTTTTATGTATTTAGGTGCTCTTATATAGGGTGGATATATGTTAGCAACTGTAATATCCTCTTGTATTGATCCCTTTATCATTATATAATGTCCTTCTTTGTCTTTCTTTATGCACTTTGTTTTAAAGCCTGTTTTGTTTAATTTGAATATTGCTATGCCTTCTTTCTTGTCCTTCCCATTTGTATGAAATGTCTTTTTTCATCCCCTCATTTTGAATCTGTGTGTCTTTCGCCCTGAAGTGAGTCTCTTGTAGGCAGTATATTGTAGGTTTTTGGGTTTTTTTAAATCCATTCTGCCATTCTGTGTCTTGATTGGAGCATTTAGTCCATTGACATTTAAAGTAATTATTGACAAGTATGTATTTATTACCATTTTAAACCTTGTTTTCCAGTTGATTTTGTAGTTCTTGTTTGATAATTTCTTCTTTTTGTTTTTCCTTTTGTGGTTTCATGGTTTTCTTTTGTATTATGCTTGAGTTCCTTTCTTTTTTGGTTTTTGTGAATCTGTTGTATGTTTTTGATTTGTGGTTACCCTGGTGTTCAAGTATGTAGACTCATAGCAATATCTACTTAACTTTAGACTGATAGGTTCAAATACATTCTGAAAGATCTACATTTTTTTACTCCTGTCCCCCACATTTTGTGATTTTGATGTCCTATTTTACATCTTCATGTTCATCGTTTTGCTGTCAATTGTAGTTATAATCATTTTTACAAAATTTTTTGATTGTTTCTTAATCTATGTGCTGTCTTATTTAAGTGATCTTCAGTCCTTTTATATATTTGCCTTTCCTATTATGTTTTTCTCTTTCCTATAGATTCTTCTTTTCTATTTAGAGAAGGCTTTTCAATATTTCTTTTAGGGTAGGTTTAGTATTGATGAGCTCTTTTAGTTTTTGCTTGTCTGAAAAACTCATTCTCTCTCCTTCTATTCTGAATGATAATCTTGCTGATTAAAGTACCCTAGATTGTGGGTTTTCCCTCTCAGGACTTTGAATATATCATGTCACTCCCTTCTGGCCTGCAAAGATTCTGCAGAGAAATCAGCTGATAGCCTTATATGGGGGTTCCCTTGGAACTGACTCTGTTTTTCTCTTGCTGCCTTTAGAATTCTCTCTTTATCTTTAACTTTTGCCATTTTAATTGTTATATATTTTGTTGTAGGTCTGTTTGGGTTCATCTTGTTTGGGATTATTTGTGTTTCCTGTACGTGGCTATCTATTTCCTTCTTTAGGTTTGGGAAGTTTTCAGCCATAATTTTTTTTTTTTTTTTTTAGCCATAATTTTTTGAAATGCGTCTTTGGTCCCCTTCTCTCTCTCTTCTTCGGGAACCCCTATTATGCATAGGTTGGCACGCTTTATATTATCCCATAGGTCTCGTATGTTGCTTTCATTTTTTTTCATTTGTCTTTCTTTGTGCTGTTCTGATTGGGTGATATCCATTATTCTATCTTCCAGATCACATATTTGTTCTGCGTTATTTAGTCTGCTTCTAGATTGTTTTTTATCTTGATAAATGATGTGTCTAATTTTGATTGGTCCCTCTTTACAGTTTCTAGTTCCTTGTTACAGTGATCTGCATTTCTTTCAATAGTTTTTCTTAACTCCTTTAGCATTTTTATTACCTCCTTTTTGAACTCAGGGTCTAGTAGACTGGTGAGCTCTGTTTTATTGGTTGTTTTTTCAGGGTATTTCTCTTGTTCTTTTGGGAGTAATTCCTCTGCTTTTCCAGTTTTACTTAACTTTCTGTTTCTACAAATTTAGGAGAATCAGTTTTCTACTGTGGTCTTCAAGGGGTGCTTTTATGTGGTAGTGTCCCTATGTAGACTGTGAGTCCAGTATTTTTGGTGTGAGGCCTGTTTTTGGTGTGGATGCCAGCCATGTCTTTCCTCAGAGTGTGCTGGCTATTATCCCCTTGATAAGGGGTGTGATTGGTGTTGTGGTGACCAGAGCCTGCACTGGAAGTTGGGCAGGGCCTCCTCTTTGCTCTGTGGCTGTCACAGCCCTGTCAGGGGCAGGGTCTGCTCCCCAGGTGTTGGAGTAGGTGCCCTAAGGGTTGGGTTCAATAAGGCTCTGTTGCCCTTGAGAGTGTGCTCTGTTCCAAAGGAGGTGAGTGCTGAAGCAAGTGAGGCCCATGTGGCCACCATGAAACTATGCGCCACCAGTGCAGGCATCTGCAGCTCTGCCCAGAAGCAGCCCAAGGTCATGTCCCTTTCTCTGTTATGTTTTTCCCAGACCTAGTGCTAGGCTGTGGTGTGGAGTGGGCTGGTGCTAAGGGCTGGGGCATTGTGGCTGCAGGTGGCTGTGCTGCTGCCTGGGACTTGGACTGCCTCTCCCAGGACCTTTCGGCCCCAGAACCGGCTCCAAGCTGCGGTGTGGGGCGGGCAAAACAGAGCATAGCTGCTGGGGAACGAATTGCTGCATACTCCTCCCCAGGGGCTGTCCGCCCAAGACGAGCATTTCTGTGGCATCACCCGGTGTGTGCACTAAGTCTGCATACCAAGTCCACCGCTGATGGACCCACCCCCGCTATGTGCATGCAGACAGTGGGCTCTGAGGTTTGGCCTGGACCACGCACCAGGCCCTCCCGGCTGTCTCCATGCAACTAGACCAAGTCCTCTTCCAGGGCCCGTCCACCCCTGTCCTCCTGAGATTCAGTGCCTAGCTGCTGTTTATGCTAGTAGCCCCGTCTGGCGTGTGTTTTGGACTGGGAAGTGCGGTGAGGTGGCAGGTGGCAGGTGGCAGTGCCCGTTTTGGCTGTGATTGCTCGTAAGCCCGCACACATGCACTCCTCACGAGCAGAGTCCAGGCCCCCCCAGCCCCTCTCTCTGTCCCAGTGGACCTCCCGGCAGACGGGGGTGCGCCCCAGGGTGAGGGCCTGCCTTTGTGGACCTCTCCTCCTTCACCATCCCTCCCAGGGGCACCAGTTTCATCCTGATGCCTTTTTTTTTCCGGCCTATGCAGTTACGTAGAGATCTTTTTTTGTAGCTTTGGTTGTATATGAAATCTTCTGCCAGTTTGCAGTTGGTTTTCTGTGAGAATTGTTCCACATGTCAGTGTATTTTTATGTGTTTGTGGGGGGAGGTGAGCTCCACGTCTTCCTGCTCTGCCATCTTGCTCCTCCCTCTGTCCTGAATCTTTAGTCTCTTCTAATCTGGAACAGTTTCTCAGTCTTTCTTTGTCCTTATATCACCTTGATATCTTGAAGAGTACAGACCAGTTATGTTGTTGAGCCCTTCAGGTTGGGTTTGTGTGGTATTTCTCAAGATGGGGTCCAAGGTTGTGAATTTGGGGCAGGCACACAACAGAAGCAGTGCTGTCCCTTCAGGTCATCACATGGGGAGGCCGGGTGCACCATGTCCCTTTGTCCTGTTACCGGTATGTTCATTTTGATCACTTGATCAAGGTCATGTCTACCAGGTTCTTCCATTTAAGTTTACTGTTTTTCCCTATTTGGGGGAGGTATTTTGAGGTTATGTAAATGGTTCTGTTTCATATCAAACTCTGACTGTGGTTTTAACATCTATTTGTGATTCTTTCCTGAAACAGTTGCCAAATGACGGTTTAATTCCATCATTTCTTCTGCACATCACTTCTACAGTAGACTTGGTGTTTTATTCTAAGGAAGAGCTTATCTATATGGACTCTTGGGTTCTATTTTAGTCTATGGATTATAACCATTACTGTTATTTTAATGCTCAGTTGTCCCATATTTGGGCAATGGGAAAGGCCCTTTAACCTGACTCCTGTGTCCTTTAATCTGTCCCTGTCATTCTTTCAGTACTTCCTTAATTTCTGGCAGGAGATGTTCCAAGCTCGTCTTGTCCTCCCCAGTGCTGGGATCCATCATTTCTCCAAGGGGCGCTGGTTCCTTTTGGTGGAGAATGGTATTCAGAAACCAAGGCCTGGACACTGGGTATCATTGCTCCTAGGCCCTCCCAGTGGACAGAGCTAGGGAATTTGTGTGTGTATAATCTCTGTATGTGGATATGTGTATAGCTAGGTCTTTCTCTATCCATCTGTGTTTATTCAAACCCCTGAGGTACCATACTGTTATCATACTATAGGTTTCATGATTTATACCAACATTCTGTCTTCCCATATTTGTAACTTCCTTCCCCAAAAGTAAGAAACGTGGACCCCATTCTCCACAACATATTTACTTGCTCAGTCCTAGAATATACCATAGGGGTTAAAAATTGATGGCTCATATCTCTGTGAAAAAACCTAATAGTTCAGTATTTACAGTTCCTTTTGTCTTTAGCCTGAGGATAACATTGTCAAGGTTCTGTGTTCAAAATTGACCTTTCTCCCTGTCTCAGTGCAGTGGTTTTACTATTTGAAATATAGTTCGGTTCCTTTTTATTCCATTTTAGGGATTCCCCTCCATTCTGACTGATTTTGTGCTTTGGTTTCGAGGTGATCGTTGTTTCTAGCGTGTGAAGCATTAATGTGGCTCCGGAAGTCAAGTGTACAAGAGGTGACTGCCCGCTCATCCCTTTCACCCTGGCCCTACCTGATCCTTTCCACCCACCCTGTAAGTCACCAGTCTCCGTAGTGTCTGCTTCCTCCTTCCTGTGTTTCTTTTTACACAAATGAGCACATACATGTATGTTATTTCCCCTTTTTTCTTACAACAAAAATCAGTATTATACTCTACTGCTTTCTGTGTTGCTCTTGCACTTGATTTCTGCAGTTAACAATATACAATGGATGTCAGTCCATGCCGATTTGTAGACTCTTCCTCTTTTTAAACAGCTGCATCGTATCCCACCGTGTGGGCATGGCATGGTTTACTCAGCACTCCTATATACGGATGTCCCGATTTCTGATATGTTATAACTACAAATAACACTGCAGTGACTAAGCTTGTGCAGATGTATTTTTGTGTTGTTAGAGGTGTGCCTTTGGGCTCTGTTTTAAAGTAACGGTGTATGTGGTTTTGTTAGACTCTATCAAACGTCCCTCCATGAGGGCTGTGCGTATGCGTTTCCACCAGCAGTTTAGGGGCGGGTCTTGCCTGTTTCCCTACAGCCACACTAACTGAACGTGGCCTCAGACTTTAATATTTGACCGTCTGATAGATGAGAAATGGTATTACAGCGGGGTTTTAATTTACATCTCTCCTTTTGAGTGAAGTAGAACTCCTGTTAAGATGCTTAAGGGCCGTTTTTATGTCTTTAATTTTTGTGAATTGTCTACTCATGTCTTTTGCCCATTTTTCTAATGGGTGGTTGGTCTTTTTTCCCTCTCAGTTTTAAAGAGCTCTTTATATATTAAGAATATTAGCCCATTATCTGTGATAACTATGTTAAAAATGTTTTCTCACAATATTTTCCGTTGGTTTCTGACAACAACCTGTTTTGATATTTTTTATGTAATGGTGGAGCTCCAATAATCTCCATTATTTTCATTTATTTATTATTATTATTTTTTAAGTTTATTTATTTTGGCTGCGTTGGGTCTTCGTTGCTGCGCGCGGGCTTTTTCTAGTTGCAGCGAGCGGGGGCTACTCTTCATTGCGGTGCGCGGGCTTCTCGTTGCGGTGGCTTCTCGTTGCGGAGCACAGGCTCTAGGCGCGCGGTCTTCAGTAGTTGTGGCTCGTGGGCTCTAGAGCGCAGGCTCAGTAGTTGTGGTACGTGGGCTCAGTAGTTGTGGTGCATGGGCTCTAGAGCACAGGCTCAGTAGTTATGGCGCACAGGCTTAGTTGCTCTGCGGCATGTGGGATCTTTCTGGACCAGGGATCAAACCCATGTCCCCTGCATTGGTGGTGGATTCTTAACTACTGCGCCACCAGGGAAGTCCCTCCATTATTTTTGATAAATAATACCACGGTACGTATATTAACTCTTACAGTGGTGTAAACACACCCTTTAAAGATAGAGATGCTTGATAAATGTCAAGTGCTGTGCCCCTGCCAGTGTAAACAGGACTTTCTGACCTTTTTGAGGCAAGGCGTAGGAGAGTCTCCTGAAAGGTGTGGACCTTCCCCCAAAAGACGCACGTGTGCACCACGTGGCCTGGCTGCGGGCCTGCTTCAGGCAGAACAGTTAGCTGAGCTCCGCTTTCTTTTACCTAATCACTCTTTGTTCTCCACCCTCCTCCAGAAAGATGTGAGGCACCTCTGTGATGCTGAGGACAGAAGCCTTCATTTCCATCAGCACACCTCTTTTCCCTTTTGGGGGTTGCACTGCTTCTGCCTTTCCTGGTTGGGTAGGACAGATGCAGACAGTCCTCACCTGGGTCGGGGGAGCAGGCCTCTGCAGGGGTGAGGGGTGCTCTTTGCTCTGCACTGGTGGACGTTGAGCAGAAATGTCCCTTCCCAGCCTGGGGGCCGGGAGCTGCCCGCTGAGGAGCAGAGGGCTTCTGTGTCCGCGCCTGTGAGCTGCAGCGGGCAGCGCAGGCAGACCTCACGGCTTTATGCGTCCTGGGCCACGTGACTTGGCCTCTCTGAGCCTTGACTTCGAGGCCCATTAGAAGCAGTGTAGCCGAGTGGCTAAGAAGAGTCTCTGGAGGAGGCCCCCTGGGCCCAGTCCTGACTCCGCCGTCTCCTTGTCCTGCAGCGTCTGGTCCCCTCTGTGTCTCAGCAGCTGCCTCCTCAGTGAGTTAAAATGTGAGAAATCAGAACAGCGCCGGCCCATAGAGCGTGCTCAGTGATTGTTAGCTTTTACTGTGTCGTCAACCGCAGAAGAAATATTTATGGGATGTTGTGAAATTTAAGATAATGTAAAGTGCTCATCATAGGTACTCCATAAATTTTAATTCTTTGAGTTTAGAAATAGAATGGAGTTTTTAAAAATCTTTGACTTCTCAGGAAGGAAGTTTGTATTTCTGTGCTGCTTTGTGTTGAGGAAACAGCATTACCCTGTGTACAGAATTGCTTTATGAGTTATTTCTGCCTGGAAGGGGGTGTCATTGTGTTCTGAGCTTAGCGTATCCCAGGCTGCCCAAGCCTTGTCATACACTCATTCTCTCAGACAAGTTGATGCATTTCTTCTTTCAAAATTTCTGCACTGTCTCCTGGGTGGTCTCATAGATCCCTCCCTACAGCCTCTGGGTCAGTGCCTGCCGGTGGTAAGGTCTTTGCTATTGAAAGTAGTTGAGTTTATTATTCACTCGAGTAAGTGGCCGCCTGGCCTTTTATGATGTGTGCGTTTTTATCGAGGCTGTGTGGCCAAACATTATACAGTGTATATGTATATATACTGACTTCATCCAGTCATCGGAAACCTTCTCAGGGCCGAGCAGGTGATGTGCTCTGGCCGCAGCAGCGGTGCCTGGACACTCTCCAGGCTCCTGTTTCCGCATCCAGTGGAGGGGGAGGAGGAGGACTGTTCACAGGCACAGCAAACATACGCAGTTATAACTAGCTGCCCGGCGCTGTGCTGAGCGTTCACAGGTAGCATCACGCGTATTCCCCGCAGCAGCCCTCTGCGGTAGGCACTTAAGAGCCTGCGTTTTACAGATGAGGAAACTGAAGCGCAGAAAGACTCAGTGACACACGAAGGTCACGTGGTGACTGTGCGGGCCAGAAGAGCACCGTCCGGCGCTCTCGGGGGTCAGTGCGGACCTTCCCTCTCCCGTAGGGCGTGTCCCTCCCCCCCCCCACCCAGTTTTGGTTGTTACCATCTCTGTTCTCTGAGGTGTGGCCGGGCCTGCTTGGCAGAGCAGCGGGAAATGCACTGAGTGGCCAGTGCCAGCTGGGTTTTTGGAGTTTTACAGAAGACTTAGAAGTCCTGTTTCTCCCCCACTGGAAAGGGGGGAAAAAAGGCTTTTATACAGTTACATGACTTCTTGTGAGAGAAATATGGAAACAGTAGGAACAGGGGCATGAGACTTGAGGCTATTACAGACACATCAAGAAATAACAGCATTCCAGAATTAAGTGAAATCACCAAAAATTATTATAAGAAAGGACTACAAATGGGGAAATAAACATGGCAACATCCTGTGTACAATTAGATCAGATTAGATATCTATCTCTAAAATTAAGGGTAAGTCGGTAGAAAAATAAAAATAATGCCAACAGTTGGGCCAGGTTTGCTGAGTGCTGGAAGCCAGCATTTCAAATACTAGAGTCTGTTTCATTTGCATGTCAAAAAGGCTGACCAGCACAACTGGTGTAGTTGTAACTCGGTTTTTTCTAGGCGGTGGGAAAGATGGCTTATCCTGTGAAAGAAGGGGGAAAAGGAGAGTTTCCTTAAAGTTTAAGAAAACAATCTGAGGCTGAAATCCTTTTATTACAAACGTTTGAAACACAGGTACTTTGTACGTGTTTGGTCTCCTGATAGCAGTCTCTCCTGACTGCACATAATCTAGTAGCCTCACTGCCTCTTTTCTAAGAGGAAGGAGGCGTGACTCCCCCTCAGGGGCTGCCGCCCTGCCAGCAGCCTATCTCAGGATCCTCTGTTTCAGGTCTCTGTCCTGGGATGCCCTGACCCAGTGGTGCATGAAATTGCCTATCAATACGGAAAAAACGTGGGACTCGCTTTTCAGGTTGGTCCGCTGCTTTGTAAGAGTGCGGCCTGTTGGTCCAGCGGGCAGGGTGGCGGGGACACTGGGATGGTGGTGCTTGTGACAGCCCTTTCTCCCTTTCCAGCTAATAGATGACGTCCTGGACTTCACCTCGTGTTCTGACCGGATGGGCAAGCCGACCTCGGCCGACCTGAAGCTCGGGTTAGCCACCGGTCCTGTCTTATTTGCTTGTCAGCAGGTAGGTTTTTGGGGATTTTTTGGGGGCTGCATTGGGTTTTCGTTGCTGCACGCAGGCTTTCTCTAGTTGCGGCGAGGGGGCTACTCTTTGTTGCAGTGTGGGGGCTTCTCACTGCGGTGGCTTCTCGTTGTGGAGCACGGGCTCTAGGCGCGTGGGCTTCAGTAGTTGTGGCACACGGGCTCAGTAGTTGTGGCACATGGGCTCAGTAGCTCCGTGGCATGTGGGATCTTCCCGGACCAGGGCTCGAACCTGTGTCCCCTGCATTGGCAGGTGGATTCTTAACCACTGTGCCACCAGGGAAGTCCCAGCAGGTAGGTTTTGTGAACTCCCTTGGACACATTGCTGAGAAGCCCTGCAGGAACAGGACCTGCCAGGCATGGCTGATGGGAAGGTTAGATGAGGAGGAGATGGAAAGCATTTCTAAGAGACCACAGCTCTAGATTTGATCCTAGTTCCAGGACTGAGGTGTCCAGGCCAGTCATTCCACATCTAAACTCTGTCCGTTTCCTTATCTGTAACATTGAGAAGATGACAGCCTTCCTCCCAAGGTCATTGTGAGGATTAACTGAGATGCTGTTCATGCAGATACTGTGTAACTTAAGCACTGTGTGCATGTAAGGAAGCACTGTGACTCTTTCCGTGTGTTCTGGGCACTGACAGGGCGGTTGGTGTCTACATCTTGATGATAGGGCTGGACTTTGGCTGTGCCTCAGAGCCCCTCAAACAGGCACAGGAGGGCCTCCAAGCATGAGAAATTCTCCAGTTCTAGAAGTTTAATGGAACTGTTTGCTGCTCTCTGAGAGCCTCAGCCATTGCCTCAAAAATGTCGAGAAGTCAGTGGAATGCACTAGAACCACATAATTCCTCCTTTCTCCAGGTTGAGGGGCTGCCAATTAAGAAAGTAAGTTAAGCTACCTTCATATTCTCCTTAATATGGATGAAAAGCTGAGGAGAAGCTTCAGAGATGCTGCGGTGACTTGCAAGGCAGACGTTTCCAGAGCCTGCTTTGGCCCCTGGCCACGCTGCTTCTGGCTGTGCCAGACGCTCTTTGAAAGAAGTAGGGCATTAGCTGGTATTTGGACAGCTTTTTAATAGATTTTCATCTTAGTAGTATTTAATTTGTTATTGAGCAAAGCAGTAAAATGGTCATCGCCATGCCATGAAATCAGAAATTAGCTCTTTGATCTAAAATTTTATAACTTTTAGTCTTCTGAAGATCTTGCCTCTATTCTTTCTCAGAATTTACAAAGATAAATCATGTCTTCCGTAGACCTCGACGATTCCATTTTGATATTACAGAAACCTTGCTTTCGATCAGCTGCTGGTGCAAGAAAGGAGAGGTCATCTTTCAGTCACTATCTAGTAGAGCTGTAAACAGGGTGACCCTCAGAGGAGGCTGATGCTTGGGGGCTGGGCCGCTTACCTTGGGTGGCGCAGTAGCGGACAGCGGTCAACCCAGGAACGAGGGCAGGGAATGGAGGCGCTGGTGACCAGGCTCCGGGCAGCGTCTCAGGACATTGAGGCAGAGGTGAGAAGTGCAAGGGCTGCCGGGCGCGGCTCCTTCCTCCCACACAGACTGACTCGCCCACCCAGAACTCAAGAAGAGTATTCATACGTGTGCCACGTTCTGGCAAAAATCTGTCAGATCCCCTTGTGTGCATTAAAGCATGAGTAAGGGACATTTTTTTTTTTTTTTTAACCATTAACCCACAAAAAAGCAGAGGATTCACGAGCCACGTAAATGTAAGGCATCCTCAGATTCGGAAGACAAGGCGCTGGCTGCCGTGTGCACAGCTGCAGACGCGAGTCTGTTCCCCAGGCCCCGGTGAGGAAATGTGAATGAGGAAAACCAGCTGGGCCGAGTGCCCTGAGCTGCTGCAGCCCTGGGGTTATCAGGATGCCTGAGGAAGGCACCTTCCCCTGAAGAAGCCTGCATCTACTAAAAAGCCTTGGGGGCTGTGCTGATAGAAATCTTTACAAGTGTAAATAACTGTCATGAGCCCCATGATACTAAGTTAACAGCTGAGTCCTGCTTCAATCTTAAGATGACTGAGAATGTTTGCCTCTTCTGATTGTGTTTCACCACGAACATATTTCAAAAGAAATGCATTTGCTTTTTTCTCTACACAAAGGAGTATGACTAATTCTGTGTTCAGATATGGAGGGGCAAAGTCGGGGGAATGGACCACTCCTACAGGTTGACTTGTCAGTTATGTACAAGAGATTAAAAAATGATGGTTTAAAAAAAAAGGCAAGGAAAAGGAACAAACAAAAGCTTCCAGTGTCCCAAACCACAGTTCTGTGTGTATCACTGGGAAATCCCAGCATCACAAGGCACACACTCATCCTCACCAGACAGCGCTTTTCCTGTCTGTGCAGAAGGCAGTAGGAAAAGGAGTTAAAAGGCACATCGTGCAGCCTTAGAAAAGGGACACAAATAAGGCCGAGCAGGACGCGGCTCTGGACAGGACTTGTTTCCTAAGCAGACTGATTGTTCTGTCTCACGGCGCTTGGGCCAAAAGTTAGGTCAGATACGTCTAAGTTCTTTTCAACTAAAACATCAAGTTTAGGCTCTACAACAGATTATACTGTCAAAAATTAGGTTCTTGGTCAGAAATTTGTCAAGATCTTGGAGCTAAAATTGATTTGGGGTAAAACAAGTTCCAAAAATAACATGAGAATGTGCAGTATCTCCATTTAATGGAAATGCATTGTTTTTATAATTTGCAAAGGATTCTTTTGTTTGTTAACTCTGATCTCACAACTCCTTTCTGTGGTAGGTATTATGTGCTTTCTACAAGTAAGAAAGTGATGCTCAAAACTTGGCCAGAATGAAACCTCTGGTAAACGGCACAACAGGCAATTAAACACTCCACGTCTTCAAAGACCAGTGTCGTTTCACCACACGCTGCAGTGTTACTGCCTCTGCTCGTGGGGATCAGCGCAAGTGCCCCATGGGCCTGAGCCCTGGGAGGCCGCCCAGAGCGGAGGACTGGCTGATCCCGCACTGAAAAGGCACTGACGACACTCAGAGGAGTCTCAGTGTCGGCCTTCAGTATTTGTCCTTAACCTGCCCATTTAGTGGAGTAGTGGCAAGATGTCTGTCATCTTTCTCCATAGGTAGGTGAGTTTTGTTTGCAGATTAGATAAATTAGTCTTTGAACTTTTCTGCTTATGAACGTGGGGTTTCACTGGACCAAGACAAGCAACCTTGGGAAACCACTTTTCCTCTTTCATTTAGCATGCTGGGTTGTCTTGAAATTGGAGTTTGTTGATAGAAACTCCCTCTGTCTGGAATTCACTATTTTTGACCTCTCTCTGAAGGGGTTTCTTGACAACAGGGGATTTAAGAAAAGCTTCTGGATTTCTGGGGAGGTCCCAGAGATGACTGTCCTTCCATGTATATGTGCACACATACTGTCTATAAAAACAAAAACCTTATGTTAAAGTAAACCTTTAAAGAATAGAGGTTGGATTTCAAGATCTTCAGAAACCAAATGGAAGTGTTTTCTTTTTTTGGTGAGATTCCATTAGTTCCCAAATACCCTTTAAAAGCTCTCTCCTTTCTTCTGCGTCTCTCCCTTCTGTGATCAGTCAGCAGACCTAAATGTCAGCCTGTAGTCGTGCTTCCACTGCTGTCACCAGCACCAGCCCCGCACCAGCTGCACGGGCTTCTGCTTGCTGTGACTGTTGGGGCCTTAGAGTCACCCAGGTTTTGCTTGAGTAACAAGCTCACTACAGTTTACTGATCGCCTTTGTCGTGAGTTTGTGGACAGATTTCACAGTTGGACTCTGATTCATCCACAGGTGATTTTCCTACTCTTGAAATCAGAGCCTAGGCCAACAGGAACTTTATTTCTCAGCAAATCTGCAGGCAGGCCAGTGTTCCTCCTGCCTGTTAACGTTTCTCATTTCTTCTCACACATTTTGGGGACAGGGGAGTGCCTCAGGGAAGAGTTTGATATTGATATTTGTGCATTAAGATTGCACACACTACATGTTCCAAAGGAAGGATGTAGTCACACTCAATGAAGAAAAAAAATTTTTTTTTCAAATTTTGCTTTCTCAGTGCTTTTTATAGTAAAAGGAATCAGAGAAACCACCCAATCAGCACATTTTACCATCGTTGTTGGTGCTGCAGAAAAAGCTCATCTACCCTAAAAATGGTAATTTTACCAGATGCCCAGGACAGTATCACATTAGCTTTGAGGATATACAGCCTTCTAGAAATCCAATTTTGAAATGTGGTATTAAGAAACTAAGACCAATGCCTACTTGATTTGACTTTTGACCAGTAAAATTGATTTGAGCTTTCCTCATTTGTTTCCTATGAAACTTCAATTTTTATTCTTAAAAGGCCAGTACCTGAAACTAATTACTGGTTTTCATTTAAGAACTAACCAGTTGCCGGCTCTGTAAATTTCATAAGGATGTTACTAGCAGCCTCTGCTTTGTTTGGACACGTACTTTGCTCTGAAAGGAACATTCTTAATTCCTCATTTGCCATCATCTAGTTGAGACTTTTCTCTCTGTGCCCTATTTTTCCTTCTAGGATTACTATAATACCGAGGCGGTGGCTGCAGGACCACAACTGCTTTCATCCCTCGGGCTCACTGCCAGGGAAGCGCTGGCAGCTGCTGTGAGCACTGCTGCAGCCAGAACCAGACCCCTCTTAACCTCTTATTTCATGGACCCATAAGCTGGTAGAACTAAGAGATTTCTGATCAGGTGGCTCAGCCCCTTCCTAACACAGATGAGGGGGCTGAGGAGCTCAGCTGTGGCAGCACCAGGACCAGAGCTCCAGCCTAGACAGTGAAGTGATTTGGTGTCCTGGCTTCCCAAGTCTCATCATGGTGACAGTTCTCCTACCTCGCTGCTAAGTATTGTAGAATATAGATTTTGTCTTCAATGCGTCTTGTACCTGTTTTCTGTTTTCCTCTTGCTGCCATCAGCTTACCACTGGTCTTCAGAATTTACTGCAGTAACCCGACTGCTGCTTCTACCTCTGTCTCCTCTAATTCGATGGTTCTCAAGCTTGGCTGCATATTAGAAATGACTGAAGAGTTTTAAAAAATATGCCACAGGGTCACGTGACTCCAGGACCGGCCAGTGTCGAGCAGCGCTGCCCTCGTCCCCTCCACGAGCCGCCTCGTGGAGCTCTGCCCGTGATGCCCTCTGCTCAGAGACCTTGGTAGCCTTCGGGTGTCACTCAGTTTCGTACCAAAAGCAGAATGCCCACCTTCCTCTTAGGCCAGTGGTTCTAATTTGTCAGCAGAGACCAGCAGGACCAGCATCATCTGGGAACATGTTAGAAGTGCACGCTCAGGCCCCACCGCTACTTAATTAGAAACCTCGGGGGAGAGGCCCGGTAGGCCCCTAAAGCTTGAGATCCCTAAGAGAAGCCAGTAAGGAGATTTTAGAGGTGAACTTTTGCTCCTCCTCTCTTACGCAGCCCTGGACCAAGGATAGAGCAGAACGCTGGAGTGGACATGGGTCAGCGGCTGCCCCTCTTGTGCACCAGCTCGTCCCTGGACCCAGATACGGGCGTCCTCTTAGCTCTGCTGCTTTTAATCACTAGTTTACTGCTCCCCCGCCCCCATCATTTAAACATTTCATCACTTTTGTGGATTTTTTTTACCTGTTTTTACCTACTAGTGTTTGAACATTTGATTTCTCCCAAGAGCATTAAATAGATTTTCTTTCTTTCTGGTTAGTTCCCAGAAATGAATGCTATGATAATGAGACGGTTCAGTTCACCAGGAGATGTGGACAGAGCGAGACAATACGTATTACAGGTGAGATGATTTCAAGAAGAAGAAAGGCGACAGCAGGTACAGTGTGGCAGAAGAGTTCTTTAAACAAATAACGTAACGAATTTTTGACACAAGACCAAGTTTGATCAATTCTTGATTTGGCAAAAACTGAGAAGGAAAAAGTTATATTATGCATTTTTCTTCTAGAAGTCTTCCCATTCTAATGTAATTGGCCTTGGGTGGCGCTTGGACGCTAACATTTTGGGGACGCTTGAAGGGGTTCCCATGTGCAGTCAGGGGTAAGGCCTGTTGGTTTGCAGCCAGTCTCCCCCGCGGCCACCACAGCAGCTCCACTGCCCTCCCGTCACCAGACTCCCCTCCTGTCCGAGCCCTAGGAAACTGGGCTTTCCTCGTCCATCCTCCGTAACTGCAGTAAATGTGCGAATAAAGAAACGGCACCTTTGAAAAAATTTTAAACCAACGTAGCAAATTAAACTTTAACCTCCAGGGGCTATAAGCTTATTTCAAATATAGCACCACATATCCTCAGAACTCTTCTGTGGAAGCCAGATCTTTTTGAACATTTTCAGTTTGGATCACTGTATTTTGCGAATGAGCCGTTTGGAGCCAATAGGTCTCATGAATGAGAGAGAGTGAGCAATTTTTAGTAAGCAGTCGTGGTCTGAGATCTGTCGTTAGTCAAATACTTGAAAGAATTCCAAGTAATTACCTTTCAGATTTTTAAAATTTCCACAAAGCAAAACCCCTTAACTCTATATGGTTAATCATAACGTGCTATGGCTACCACCTTTTCAGAGGGTAGTTTGGCTGTACTATTAAAAACTCAGTGTGAGGGCAGTGGGAGCTGATAAAGAAGGCAGTATACCTGGGAGTGGTCATGGCTTCAGAAATAATGATGTTACTGACGGCTTAAGTGAGAAGTGGGACTGAAAAGAGGGAAATTAACTGTGGCTCTTACGCGACACACTGAAGTTCCAGCAAGCCTGGGCAGAAATGCACTTAGGCAACAAGTCCACAGGAATGTTCCAAAGACTTGTAAACTCTAGCTCCCTGTTCAGCCACAGGGCTCCTAGTCCCTGTTCCCTCACTAAATACGAATGGACAAGTCGGATTTATTTAGTAGGATTGCTAAATAGTTGATTAAAGCTCACTGAATGAAAGAGTGAGACCAAGTTAAACAGACTCAGGAAAAATAATAGGGGGATTCAAAAATACTGCATTCATCAAACAAGAACAGGATAATATTTTCTAAAAAACAGTGAATAAGAACGAGCTCTAAGAAATTTTAAATGAATGCGAAAAGCTAACTCCAAAGAAGTGTTGGAATGTGACATTGAGGAAGTCTTCAAAATGAAAACAGCAGTGGAAGAAAATGAGAAAGGCTCTTAACAGGATCAGTACAATCATGCAACAGATATTTCAGGAAGAAACTCAAAAAACAAAAATCAGAAAAACGGTGGTCACCTACAAAAGGAAAAGTTCAGCACTGGCTCAGAGTGCAGCGGAACCCTGGACTCCAGAGGGCAGTGAGCAAGGCCGTCCAAATGACGAGGAAACATTTTCAACCTAGAATCTGTATCCAGTAAACCATCCATTAAGTAGGAAGGCCAATGTCACTGTCACACAACGCAGAAGTTGACTTCCAGTACACAGATTCTGGGTAAGTTATTTGCTGATGTGCAACAAAACCGTGGAAACACCAAAAAGAGAAAGACATGGGGACTAAAACCAGTGGAATGAACCAGAGTTCAATGAAAAGTCATCCTGTGATGGCAGCTGTATGGCAGAGCTACAAAGCAGTCAGTCTAAATAACGAAGAGAAGGACGCAATTATATTCAGAAGTGAGCTTCCGTACAGTAAGGCAAAACAAACTAAAATGTGTCATATTTTGAGTCATATTTTGTGTCACTTGGTACAGAAAACCAGAGGCCTCTCAACCATGATGCTACGAATATTCTGTTCTGAATGACAGAGGGAACCATGGAGAAGGAAATAAAATCACAGTACATGTCTTGATTCTGCAGTGAACATTTTGACATAACGGAAATTGTAAATGTAATTATTTTATTAGTGTTTAGCTTTTAGAAAGAAAGAACCAACATAAAACCATGGTTACAGAATGGAATGCAGATCTCTAGTGTGGAGACAGAGGAAAGAGAAGGAGCACTGGTATCCTCATCTTGTAAGATGAAGTCAGAAGTCGATGCTACATGATGTGACAGCAGTCAGTGGTCAAATTAGGAGATAGTATGGGTGGGCTAAATCCTTGTCTTTCTTAGCAGAAAGGCAATAGATAACTAAAATTACGAATTGAAACGTTAAAACCAACAGATAAAACTGGTGCCTGTGGAAGAAGGGAACTGTTGCTTTTCATCGTAAGCTCTTCTGTACTTTCATTTATCATGTATGTGTGTTAACTTTCACTTGGAATTTTACTGCATAGATTTTAATATGTGTAGAACTTTTAAAAAACTCTAATGCTTAAATGAAAAATGGGGGGAAATAGAAGGTTACGTGATATTAATGAGTTCACTGCTTGCATGCTAATAGAATAAAAACGTGCTTCAGTCTGAGAAAGGGGCCTAAAGGAAGTGGGCGGAGGAAGCTCTGTGAGTCGGAGAGAGAACATTTGAAACACAGTTCGGCTCTTCACTGACCGGATCTCAAAAGTATGTTTTAATTCATATAGCAGGAATTTAAGAGCTGATCCCAGTGGGTGACACGCATCTGTTCTGTTGTATTTTGTCCCGTGTCCCGCAGAGCGATGGTGTGCAGCAGACAACCTACCTCGCCCAGCGGTACTGCCGTGAAGCAGTGAGAGAGATCAGTAAACTTCGACCATCCCCAGAAAGAGACGCCCTCATACAGCTTTCGGAAATTGTGCTCACAAGAGATAAATGACAACTCTTTCTGTTATTTCTGGCAGCTATTTTACCAGACTGTGCCTAAAGAATTTTGTGGAGTATACTTTGCTTAATGTGCAGGTAACCAAAAAATCATTTTAAAAAATCATTTCCACCTTATTAATGGGACTTTTTTTTATTGGCAAAGTTTTTCAGAAAACTTTTTAAATGTAATTAAACCATCTAGTCCTGTAAACTCTAATCGTGGTACTTGATGGTTATATGTGGTATTGTTTACACGGTTAATATCCACATGTAAAGCCATTACACAAATAAATAATCAATGTTAAAATTCAAATGGTTTATCTTGTTTCACCATAGGAGTAAAGATCATAAAACTGTGAAGTCTACATTTCAATCCACATTAGTTAGATTTTAACAGTATCCAAAATTTCATATAGGAGAATGGTTTATTATAAAAGACTGTACATAAAATTTAGCCAACAGGTTATATACAAAATTAAGAGAACAGTCCACTCTAAAAAATGAAGAAGGTAAGTGATCAATAGTGATACTGAAATAGTGATACTGAAGTCATGTTTAAAATTAACAAAGGCAGAATGCGTATGCAACAGTCACATTGATTTGGTAACAATAATGGTCTTTAATTTTCAGAAATAAACGTTTTGCACTAGTCTTACCATTTACTATGCTGTTATCTGTAATGCCCAGTACATAACTAACAAACAACTGTAGTTTGAAATCCAAACAAATCCTCAATACACAGAAACCCACAACTGAGTGCTCTACTTTAATATCCTAGGCAATATAGAATTATACACACGATAAGAAGAGAAAACATCCCTCTAACCCTCCCTTAAGTTAAGAGGAGACACACAAAGTGCACGTGTTGCATTTCAGTTATATCAAAAGACAATACAAATCTGTTGGTCAGGTATATCCCTGTTCAATGATTAATACATGGTGCACCTTTTTTCCCCAATTATGTTATTTTTAAAATCTTTTTATGTTGCTAGTGCCAGGTAATGGGTTAAATAGTGCGTATTCAAAAATCAATCGCATCCACTTCTACCAAAAAAATATGTAAAAGATAATTACCATTTCCTTTCATTGAACCAGTATATCACAGTCCACTGGAAAACCAAAGGACCGATTGATAGAGCAATCCTTAAGAATTTTACCTACAGCATGTGCACTGCGACACATTTGCTTAGCTTTGAAAAAGTTACTTTAGAAAAGGAATTCAGCAGACTGATTTGTAAATAACCATCTCAGATTTTAAATTCTACAAAAATCAGCCACTGCTGTTGGGATAGGTTGAGATAAGGCTAAAATTTTTTTTCCAAGTTAATATATTGAGAAAATAGAACCATAATTCTGCCATAAATCAGTATCTTTCTTTTATTTATTATTTTTTTAAAGCAAACCAGTGAAGGAAAGGACAAAAACCTTTGGTTCACTTATGTATTTATGAATGGAAAAAATTTATAATGCAAATTCACTCATTAAAAAAACTTCGGTACAAATGACAAGACTACAAGTAACCCAACTGTCTTTGTTTCACATGGAGATCTTAGAGACTCAATTTGTTTCCAGAGACCTAAGTACGAGTACTCCAAGTAAATATTACACAAATTGGAAGCATCTTGGATTTTGTTAAGTATATTTCAATACATAAATTTGTATGCATGCTTTAAACAAACAGTATATTTCAAGAATGAGAGTCTAAACAAAAAGTATGACCAGCACCAGCGTTTAAGTTTTCTGATTTTAATATTAGTCTGACAGAGCGTTAGTAACCATGCTGCACTGAAACATGTAATGGCACAATCTGAATCATGATTTGTGAAATATTATACCCCACACCCCCAGAATATTTAGGCTGGTCATGAAGTTAACAATGTGTAAGTAAGATATAAGCACAATCAGTGACAGACAGCCTCTTGTATAGATTGCCGTTTAGCAATACACCAGCTGCCTCAGAGATTTATGCTTACAGGTAGACATTCAATTATACCAATAAAACAGCATGTCCTGAACATATGGGCACATTTTAAAACATTTTAAGACAATCCTGTTAACCGTAATAGTCCCACAGTATGACTGATAATAAGAACCTACTTTAAAAGCAAGAATTTAATCAGTATAGTGCATGATCGATTCAACATAGTTCCCAGGGAACAGACCAGTCACTCGATTGCAGACTCCCTCATACCAGCCATCATCGTTCTTCTTTATTACATAGATGATTGCACCCTCCATAAATGATAGCTCATCATCCTTGTCTTTTGTATAATCATATATTGCCACAACTATGGAGAAAAGAGTTGAAGTATCATGTTAGTGCACTATATCCAACATTTAATTGAATTTTAAAATGTAATGCCAATTAATAGTATAGCCAACCCAACTATTGTAATGAAAAATCTTAATTCTTAAATCTCTACATCCAGGTTAGGTCAAGTAGCCAACCATGGCTACTAAATCACTAGCTTGATCTTCGGGCCAAACTGACAACTAACTAGATTAGAGAAGTCAAGAGTTTCTACCAACCTATTTAGGAAAGATCTCTGAATTTTAGGGTTTATTAGATGTTTCAATTCATTCGTTCAAATATCTACTAAGTGCCAACCACATGCAAAGCACCATTTTTCAAAATAACTAGTGAGCAAAGCTGCGTAGCCAATCAGTAAACCAGGTAACAACCATCTAATTTTAAAATATACATATATTGGGAGGTAAATCTCATCCTACTCATCGCAGGAGAATATTCATGTAGTTTATGGGGCTATACCTAGATTTAAACACACACACACACACACACACACACACACACACACACCCCCACACCCACACACCCACCCACACCCCTTAAAGGTCAACAAGAATTTCTATTTGTAAAGGGGAAATAGGTGAGTAAAGACTTATTAATTAAGACTTAGAGAACCATTTTGCAATTCTGTGATTATGCTGAGTTCAAAATATCCACTTTCTTTGCAAACAGTGTTGTGGAAAGGAAAGGCATCAAACAACTACTAGCTTTCCAAACTATTGGTTTATGAATTTAATTATTCCTTCCTCTGTCTTTACAACATAATTCTGAAATATGTAATTTTCTAGTATATGTGAAACAGTATGTCATACAAATTTTTTTTCATTAACTTACCTCATGTAGTGTTTTTCTTAAAATAGAGTTTTTAAGACATTTAAGATCTTCTGGAACTCATTTTTCCCTTAAGAAAGGTGGCTTTGCCCCATGATTATCCTGAACCAGTGAATTATAATAAGGAAGAGACTTGAAGTACTGATCCACAGCATCATTTTCTTAACTAAAACAGGCAATCTTTCTTCCCCTTTACAAAACAGTATATGAAGTAAACTCAACAAGTCCATTCTCCATTTTAATCCTGTAGCGGAATCACAGTATTGTGATCACAAGCTCACTTAACATACCAGTTTCAAAAACACCAAAACATACAGAATAAATAATGTTAAATTATTATCCTGGTATTTTGGCTAAATAATCACCCAAGGAAACCCAGTGACTGCTAGAGATAAATATTTTCTTTGTATTCAGAGTCACATTTTGAGTGGTATAAGATGACTTTTAAACTGATCATCACAACACCTGATACCCTCAAAGTCATTCCGCAAAATGAAAATATTATTTCCTCGGGTTCTCAGTTCTACTTGTACAAAGAGCTGATAAAAACACTGTGTCAAATTAATTGTTTCTATTTTCCAAATCCCCTCTGTAAATGAAACTTAGTCCCACCTAACTTCCCCTCCCCCAGTGCATATACTCTCTCATTTAATAACTCTCACTGCTGAGTATTTAACCATTCAATGTCCATTCTACTCTCCAGGACCCTAACTCCACATAAAGATCTAAACTCTCCCTTCTGTATGTACTTACCGTAGGGTTCTTTGGAAACAGAAATCTAATATTCTTATCTACATCTATCTACGTGATAAAAATTTGAAAATAGCTGTCTAGTCCCTCTGAAATCTTCTTTTCCTCAACTTAGTGCTTTCAGCTGTTTCTTTTTATAGATGCACTTTCTAGATATTTCAGCCTCCTGAATATCCTCCTCTGAAGGCATTCTTGTTTGCAAGATCCTGAAATATGGTACTCAAAATTAAACAATACTGGTCTAATATAAATGAGTATTATCAGATTTGTATATATTAGGTTGAAGTTCAGCTAATGTATCCTAAGAATCTGACTTCTGGAACAGTCATGTCATACTGCTGGGTTAACATATTCAACTGAACTCCTATTAAACCAGGTTTTAGTCATCTTGTGATTTACAAAGGTGACGACTGAAGGCTCAGACTCTAACCCTACTAGACACCAAGTCTCGGGTTTAGACCAGGAGTCCGCAAGCAGTGCCCATGGCCAAATCCAAGCCGGTGCCTCTGTGTGTCCGTGAAATTTTGCCAGGGCACAGCCATGCCCGTTCACTTGTGTGCTGTCTACGACTGCTTTCTCCTTTTTTTTTTTTTTTTTTGGCTGCACTGCATGGCTTATGG
Source organism: Balaenoptera borealis (assembly GCF_965194805.1). NCBI lineage: Eukaryota > Metazoa > Chordata > Mammalia > Artiodactyla > Balaenopteridae > Balaenoptera > Balaenoptera borealis. The sequence continues at coordinate 166,107,226 of NC_138866.1, read as the reverse complement.
GACCTCAGTTCCCCAACCAGGGACTGAACGGGGCCCTCAGCAGTGAAAGCGCCGAGTCCTGACCACTGGGCCGCCGGGCAAGTGCCCACGATGGCTTCTGTGCTGCAACAGTGGGGTTGAGTAGTTGTGACAAGACTGAATGGCTGGCAAGTTTAAACTATTTCATTTTGCAATATATACAACTATCAAATCACTCTGCTGTACACTTGAAACTAACACCACATTGTAAATCAACTATACTCTAATTAAAAAATAAAGAGAGGACTTCGCTGGTGGCACAGTGGTTGAGAGTCTGCCTGCCAATGCAGGGGACGCGGGTTCGGGCCCTGGTCTGGGAGGATCCCACATGCCGCGGAGCGGCTGGGCCCGTGAGCCACAATTGCTGAGCCTGCGTGTCTGGAGCCTGTGCTCCGCAACAGGAGAGGCCACAACAGTGAGAGGCCCGCGCACCGTGATGAAGAGTGGCCCCCGCTTGCCGCAACTGGAGAAAGTCCTCGCGCAGAAACGAAGACCCAACACAGCCAAAGATAAATAAATAAAAATAAAATTTAAAAAAAAAATAAAGAGAAAATAAAGAATCCTTACTTTATATTGGGAATGTACAGGAACTAAATCATCTCGGCTGGTAAAGCTATTTATTCTCAAGGTGGAGAAACGCTGGACTCGGTGTTCTTTATGGCTCTAAAATACTAGAATTAGCTCTTTCCCTTTACAGCAGTTCAACAATGACTGCACCCTACCTTTCTCGATGTAATTTTTGGGGGCCCAAGTAGGGTCCCCATCTGCATATGGATCGTTATACTGGACGACTGCAGCCTCCTCATCTTCATAATCCACTGGTGGCGGTGGCGGCGGAGGTGGAGAGTCGTCAAACATGGGAATGTCATCTGGTGGAGGAGGGGGTGGTGGAGTCGGGCTGTCAGCAACTAAAAGATCCAGATACTGAATGTGAATCAGAAATCAGACTAGACAGAAATTCGTAAGTTAACAGAATTGAAGAAAGCTCTAATTCATATACAGCATGCACTATAATAAAACATGCGGTGATTAGAAATAAAAGCTTGGTGTGTTAAAGCTTCTACTACTTTTAAGAATAATTTTGCAATAATAAAATGAGCTAAAAAATTAAGGGTATTAGGAAGTTCTACAAATTAATGAATGCAGAGGTTAGGAGACAATCTGTCTGTTTATAAGACTACGGGAATAAAGAAGTTCCCTTATTCCAAGGCTCAGATCAGAACAAATGTCACTCTTTAGTTAGCATATCTCCTTAAATAAGCCTTACATCACATTTGTCATTTGGACTATAGTAAACGTTATGAATAACATTAATGGTTTGATAATCATTTATTGTGCACATTCATGTCCCTGATTTTGGCTTTTAGTTACCTTTAGTTCCACAGAAATAAGTCTCCAGTGGGTGGATATGTATTTATTTTTTGTTTTTTTGGAGGAAGAAAAAAAAAAAAAAAGGCTGGTGGTAATAGATCTGCTTCTATGTGTACGTTTTTCTATTATTTTATTTAAATTTTAACAAGGGAAGATAAATTTAAAATTAAATAATTCCAAGCTAGTAAAAAAGTCTCACTGAATATTTTCAAAAATGTTTGTATTCATAATCAACTTTTTTTTTTTTTTAAGATAATCAACTTCTTAAATGTAGAAAGCAAGCTAAGATTTTTACATTATTGCTACTAAAACTAAGAATGGGATGAGGGAAAGACTAGATCCTAAAGATCCAATTTTCTAAGAATACATCCACAATGAAGATTTTAAAAATAAAGTACTGCAGGAAGATGTTTAAAAAAAAAAAAGAAAGGAACTCAAATCATGCAAAACAATAAAAATGACTCATACCTCAAATTCTAGATGGTTGTGGAATGTGTATGTGTGTGATTTAAATAATCAAAGGTGTAAACAATGAAACGGGAAAATGTCAGGCTAGAACTGTGTTCAATGAACTATATGATACCAGGTAACAAATGCTCCCAATATTGAGGAATTCAGAGCTGGAGCACAACTAATTCTTAACTTAAGTTTCTGATTTTGACAAATTTATTTAAAAGTTAAAGACATATGAAAATGCTCTGATATAAACTGATAGAGGAATTATATAATATCTGCAGTGGAGAAATTCAGAATACCAACATACTAATTCAAATGCCAATTTCTAGGGCTATTTACGGGATCAAAGAAAATGGTCATCATCTATTTGTAATATAGTCTTAAAGTTTTCTACACCCTATTTGGAATAATGCGCTGAGAATATAACCAAGGAATCCAGATTTAAAACATAAGCAGATAATAGCCCTACTCGATAACCAATTTAATTCTGTGATTTCTATTTTATCCTGTTGGGGGATGAAAAAGACTATTAGGAAACAAATCCTGTGTGCTGATGCTCATTCGGATAGCTCTCAAACAGGTGTACAATTTATTTTTCCTCCAAATGCTAGGATTCATTTTATTTCTACCCATCCCTTCTCCATAAAGCTTGCAAATATTATTGAGAAGAAAATGCATGTGAATCCATTCTGACATTAAAGAGCCATAGCTCATATCCTTAATATGTATTGGCTTAATGTATAAATTATATATGTTTGCCTGAATTCTTAAAGTACATTTACTCTTGATTTATACATAACTTACTAGTTTACTATGTCCAACTGCTGTTAATCTACACTGGCTTATCTTCAAATTACATACACTGGGGCAAGAGTCCGGTCAGTCTAATTCTCTGTGCATAATACTCGGTCTAGCACCACACGTGATTGTTCAAACGCTTTTGGATGTTAATCATAAACAGATGTAAACACACTGCTTTTTTTAGAGGCTCATGTCTTAAACTGAAACACATTTATTAATAGGTTAACTGCTACGTGCATTCATTATCACCAATTTGAGTGCCATAAGAAAGTGAACGTTTATGAGAAGAACGAACACAGAAAATCTGTAATTCATAAAACATTTAAGATATTGATATGCAATTTATCAACAGTCTTCCTAACATGCTTTCAAAGAAAACAGATGCCAAATAAAGTTGGGCATTCTGCAGCACAAGGAGAATTACTGACTCAAGTTCATACGTTTGGGAAAAAGAACTAAAATAGTACCATGAGCCTCTTTAGCAAGACCACGCATGTACGTTAACACTGAATTTCTATAAAAAAGGGGTTATTACCAAAAACCTAATCAATGAGCTTTGGACTCACTAAATGGATGTTTATTATGGCTATTTTAAAATATGTCCTAAAAATTTTTGGCTATAAGGCACTTCAAAGGTTGAATTGGCTTAGTTTTTAAACTCTTGCAGACTTAATTTTTAAACTCATAGAGCATTAAGGACCAGCGATTTACCTTTGTTCACTTATTTTTAAAAGGAAGATTCACTTATTTTTACATGTTTAAACACATCAGAGTTTCCAACCAAATGTAAACGATAAGGTTGGTTTATGCTCAGAAGTTTCAACATTTTGAAACTGTTTTAAAAGCCCATTAAATCACCAATTTCTTAAAGGTAGGGACTTTGTCTTAGACTAGGTGTATTCCTCCCAGAGCCTAGGACATAACACTGAATAAACAAATACCTGACTGGAGGAAGGGAGGAAATGAGAATAACACAATAGGGTCAGCAAAAGCTGCACAGTGGAATTTGCCACAATGTTTCCTCCTGGAGGATGGGCTGGTCATGTGAGTTACACATTTGTTCAAACCATTCTGAGATTTATTTGCATGGTGATGATCCCAAATGGAGTGAATTAGTACTGGACCACCTTACCATATTAATCTCAACAGCTATTTTGGCATAATACAATTCAGTAATAGGGGTATTTTTCATTTTGCCAAATAACACTCACTATGATCATGTAGTTAGGATTATATATCTCCCAGAACATCAAAGTACTCAGGTAGTAATATAAAAACTACTCTATCCTAATTAAATCCATATATTCAAAAGAATTTCCAAAAGTCATTAAACCTGACCTTCAGAGAAGACCTAAAAAAGTTGACAGATTTGCATGTTCAGAAATCATCCTCATGGGCCCGCACATAGCCAAAACATGAAGAGGACTCTACACTGATTATCACTCTTAACGGAGAGCATGGATGTAATTTACTTATTCCTGCAGATTCATTTTTATCCTAACAACAAACCTTTATATAGGTTCAAAACGATTTACGTACAAAAATCTGAGGCTACAAAGTTTTCTCCAAAAATGTTTTGTAACCAAAGGAGGAAAAAAAAACCCAACGAAAAACAAAATAAAACACCTGTCCCAACTGCATGATAAATTTAATCTCACAGTGTAACTATCTATACATCTTGATGAGAACTCAATTCCCCTAATAACTATTGAAAGCTAGTAGTTTCCACACAATTTGAATTTTGGGGTTTGATTACTCTTTCCTTAAGAATCTGCAAAGATCAGATTTCATGTTTTAGAACATGTAATTACATAAGAAAACTGCAGTTTTGAAAGTCATCTGAGTCAGTAATCATGCACACAGAGGAAAAACTGAAGATCGTGCTCTTCAGTTTCAATAACATATCTGCACCTCTTTTCAAGATAAGATTAGCTTCTCAATAAAAGTAAGGAAAATGATGACTCATCAGCCATGCATGCTATAAGGAGACAGCCTCTACTCTTGGATAGCTCGGTTTTTCCAAACTTACTGTTTTCCTGCACCCTGGCCACGAAGCCTGTGAGAGGTATCTGTGGAGTCAACTGAGGCATAGGGGGAGGGGGTGGAGCAATAGAAACTGGCGGCAACAACACAGAATGGGGGAAGTAAAACAGATAAAGGAAAGAAAAGGAAACAAACAAAAAGCAGAAGTCAGTTACAAAGACCACAAACATAAGTATGCAAAGAACAGTCTGCAAATGAAACAAAACAAAACAAAAAACAAAACAAAAACCTGCAGAACCTTCTTCAAGTTCATTTCCCAGGAGCAAACCTAAAGCTGAGTTGTGTTTAGCCAGCTGGTTAATTTTATTAAAAAACAAACACATTTGCTTTAATCCTAATGTTATATTGTTTGGGTAAGATTTAAATTTACCATCACCCTCACTTTCACGCAATGAAATTTTTGAATTCTAAGGAAAGACTTTAAAAAAACAGGTAACAGTGAAATACCAATAAAGGTTTCCAGGATGTTGTGTCTTTGCCTTATCTCTCTAACCTAACAGGTATGTCTAGCTTTAGGGTAATGTAAATAAGAACCTAAATAAACAAAACGAATATGTTACAGGATAGCTGTTTATTCCATGTATAAATAAATGCATTAATTACAGGTTTCCTTTAAAAACAATTATTATATATCTAAATTTACACACAGCTCTCTAGGAAAAACCCTTGTTTGTAAAACAAGGTTATTATTACTTTTTAAGTTGACAGTTTTATTTTTAAAGACATCACTCTTAAATTTACTAGGGCATAAGAGTGCTCCATATACCATGTTAATTGTTCACTGAATTTCATGGCATATTTCAAGTGACCTTCTTCCTTTCATCACTATTCTGAAAAAGGAAACCTAATCTAACAATAAGGTAAAATATGCAATTATTTGCATTAAAGTAATTTCTAAAGAATCACTGGGGAAAAAAAAAAAAAAAGAATCACTCGGTAGCTGGAAACATACTCCGTCTTCTTTCTGGAGAACACATAATTTATAGGAAACTGACAGCAAATGCTCATGTGGACAGCAAATGTATTAAAAATTAAAATTATCTAAAAGTAAATATTCATATATTTACCACCCTGTCTTATTTTAACAAGATGGTAATGGCCAAAGATTCCTTAGAAAAAGTCAATAGAACTGAATTACAAAATTCAGTTTACTGGTAGTCACCAAGAAGTGACACTAAACTGACAGGGAAAAACAACTGATTGGCTCCCAAGGATCATTTAATTGAAAGATTGTTTCAATTAATCCAATCTACAAATTCTGTTTGGTGAGCATAAAAATATGAAAGATGTTCAGTGTACAAATAAGCAACAACTTAAAGCAGTATATGTGCATTAATATTCATTGCATGGCTAAAAATAACATTCAATTCACTATGAAATTAGTCCTGGTTCATTCTGATACTCTGTATATAGAAGTATACACAAGTATGTATATACTGGAACAAGTGTGTGTGTGTGTGTGTATATATATATATATACACACACACACACAGACACACTTGTTCCAGTATATACATATATATACTTTTAATAAATAAAACATTATAGCTTTTTAACTTAAAAAAAACTCCCACAAACCTAAAAAATTTTTTTAGAAACAACCCTTAGTAACGAGCCATGCTGGTTAGTACATAAAGAAAAAGAGGCTATGTTGTGACAATACTAATCATTATCACCACATTTAGACAGAAGGGGAATATGCACATCAAAACACTAAAAACATTTACATACTACTACTACTACTACTACTACTACTACTACTACTACAACACCAACAGTAACTCAGGTTGAAGGATAATTAATTTGACAACACACAGTAATATATTTAAAATTTGAGGCCAAATTTACTTTATGATGTCCAAAAATACAGACATTCAGCAATGAAAATGTCTTGTTTGAGGATAAGCAACCCACCCAAGTACTGTTAAAACAGAACTACACAAACATGTATCAGGTGAAGAGTCACCAGAAACCCTATTTGCGGAGTAAACTAAGCGAGGAAAAGAAAAATAATGAACACAAAGATGGGATCTAAAAATGCAGAATATGAAAAAAAATTAAAACTTCATGAAACTAGTGAGACTGATAATCAGATTAACTGTGGAATTCTCAGCCGCCAGCTACTTTTCATTACCAAAAGGAGACCAGGGGAAATGTGAGGTAAAACTCTAACTGGTAAAGTTTCTTAGTAGCTTGGATGAAATTTTTAGTCTGGAAAAGAGTTGTATAAATTTTGGGATTATCTGTGAGTTGTGATATTTCTGCTAAAGTGGTTTTCAATTCTTAGGAGTTTTTTTGTTTATAACACAATTAGTCTTTAAAGTTTAACCAAAAAAACAAATAACAGAACTTTCTCCTTAGCTCTACTTTAAAACACTTGTTCAAAACATGCATCATAAATAAAAAGAACTTAAAACCAACTTTCTATGCAAATATGGAGTATTCAGTGTTTTTTTAGGTAAAATAATATAACATAACGTGCAGCCTACAAAAGCCACATGGGAAAGTGTTTCAGTCTATCTATGCCTGGTGATCACCGCTTCAAGCCAGTAACAAATACTGAACTGGCTCATTTCAGATTTCTCCTGGTTGGACTGAGCATCTTGATATGGAAAGTGAAATTAATGACTACCCTAAGCAATTTGAACTTTCTCACATTTTATGCCAAAGCTATTTTCTAATCTTGTCAGCCTTTAAACACTGATTGCAGTTAGTGTTGAGATGTGCAATTTGAGGTGAACAGAAAGAAATCAAAAGAAAGTCCTCCCCACTGTTACAATTATTAGAGATAGAATAAGCAGGCATCACAAATGGTTTTTAATGGTTTGGAACTCATTTAAGTATAGGTTAGCAAGCTTAAAAGTGATAGCCAGCAATTTCGTTATATTATTGTAAAGAAAAACTGTCACAATGTTTTTAAGTTTACTGTTATTGAACTGTATCAACCATGCCAATAAAAATAAATTCAGCTTAATTAATTTCAGTGTTTTTCTTCTGTAGTTCTACCTACAGTAGTAAAAATTTCATCAATTAAATTTTAGTATACGAGTATACTCAGTAAGCCTGAATTTTTTGGAAAGGGATAAGCAATTATTCTTAAAATGATATGCTCCAAGGTCTAACTTTTTTTTTTTTGGCCGCACCATGCAGCATGCAGGATCTTAGTTCCCCAACCAGGGCTCAAACCCGCGCCCCCTGCAGTGGAAGCGCAGAGTCCTAACCACTGGACAGCCAGGGAAGTCCCCAAGGTCTAACTTCTTAAAACAAAAATAAACATGAAATAGCACGGTTTCAATTGTTGTCTATCACTGGCAAGAATAACAATTTCAAATAATTTCCTTCAAAAGGAGCTCCACTGCTGCCGTACACCTGCAAAGCACAAGCTTACTTGAATTCTGAGAATAAAGTGGACCTCCATTAACATGAGGCTGAGCAGAAAACTGAGCCGTCACAGAGGGAGTCCGTCTGTATCCACCAGAAGATGTCGAGGAAGTGGTAGAGTTGTGTCGAGAAATCTGCCTGGTCATTGTGCCATACTGGGAACCAGGAGCTGAGCCCGGGGCTGCTGAAAAGCATTAGTCAAAGGCAACCAACAAAGAACTTGAGCATTGCACGTCACCTCCGATGGCAGAACAAAGAGAAGGAGACTATCAGCAAGAAATGTTTATTACTTTTTAAAGCCCACAGCACAAAATAAAGAGAAAAGTAAAGATAAAACACAAACAGCTCTATCTCTGAAGTTACAAAAAGAAGGAAAAACAGATACTGTGTGGAAAGTGCAAAAGTAAAGAAGTAATATTCTTAAGCCTTTTAATTTAGCATAATACCAAATGGTATTTTGCTAATAAAATGTATAAATTTTTTTCTGTAACATTTTAGAACATACAGCTTTTATATGTCAACTGTGTCTCTCCAACAAAATAAGTACCAAATGATAGTCTGAGGTGGAAAGCATCAGTTTTTAGATGTGAATGTCTTAATATCTGGTTTACAAACTTCTTCTCCTTTCCATTGCCAAATCTTCAGAAGCACAGTATAAGAATCTATCCAGCCAAACCCGGCTTAAATTATAAAATTTAAACAGTTAAGCATATTTTCCACATGTACTACTATATTTATTTGAATGTTTAATGTATTAGCAGTTATTACCAATACATATTATAGTAGAATCATTTTTAAGAGAAGTACAATTTCTAGTTTCAAAGCACTTATATATAATGTCAGATTCGTTGTATATCTCCCAGCTTTTAAGAATTACACACTTTGCCCTATCACTTACATTTCTGTAACTGATAAAGCTGAAAAAAATTTTGGACTCTGTAAAACATGGACATTTTAAGGCAGCTTTGTGTAGAAAATCCATTATCTTTTTCCATATACTTGGAGGGCTTTTTTTCCATACTACACCCAAAGCACTTTTTTTTTTTAAATTATCATGCATATCTAAACTAACTAAAGTATTAACAATACTTAAAATTTTATTCAATGTCATCTTTACCAACATTTCAGAAGTTTAAAATTTTAAAGGTTAATATAAAGTTCAAAGCCTCTAAAGTTAACTATACCTTCCAAAGGTAACTTCAGGATTAACATTATCCTCCCAAACATCTAACCACGACTGAGTAAATAAAAAGACAACATCCTGGTTTCCTTTCATTCAGTCATCCAATTCAACCTCTCCTAGAGGTCATATAAATTATTAGAAAAAAACCATACAGCAGAGGTTGTTCATTAAAAGAAGTGCTAATATTCAAATTTTGGAGCTCCCAAGCCACAGGCATCACTAATTATTTAAATCATCCACATGCTCAATTTCTAAACAGAAAAACACTTTATAAATAAGAGTCTATTCAAATGCCTTCATGAATGAGTAACTCTGGACAGGTAAGTTTTCCAAAGAGCTAAGAAATAACCCTTTAACCATTTTTAATAGAAATCTCAATAAAATGATTTCTACATTTCTTTTGACTTATATAAAAACTGTATAAAATCCAGGTTATTTGCCTTGGTGAGTTAAAACCAAAATAAAGCTATTTAATAGTAGTTCCAAACTATGCCTATTTAAGAATTTATTTTAATATTTTATTAAAATAAAATTATGAAGTAAATAATACCAAAGGGTGTATGATTGATATATAATTATACATGCTATATATAAATAATACATATATACATATACATATGGTTACATATACTAATATATATAATTATTTATAGTGGTTATGTATAATTTGTTTACATAAATAAATATTATTTATATTTTTATATATATTACATATATATATTTTAAGGAAAAATAAATACTCAGCCCCAAGAACTAGAATATTACCAGTATCACTGAAGCTTCCTGTTTGCCCCTTCTGAACCCCAAACTCCAAAACATATGTGTTAAACATTCTCTCTCTTCACCATACAGTAAGTCCCCTACACACGAACCTTCAAGTTGCAAACTTTCAAAAGATGCGAACATGCATTCACATGTCCAATCACGTAAAGTTAGTTCACGTGCCTGGCGTACACTGTCATGTGCGTGCATCCTCTACAAGTGGTTGTGCTTTTGTGTACCTTACTGTACAGCACTGTGTAGAGTACAGTAGTACAGTACCTTTATTTCAAGCCCAGGATGTCCAGAAGCAAGTGTAAAAGCAGCAGTGGTATAGCTGGTACTACTGTACTTTTCAAGGTACTGTACTATAAGATTAAAAATGTTTTCTTGGGGCTTCCCTGGTGGCTCAGTGGTTGAGAATCTGCCTGCCAGTGCAGGGGACATGGGTTCGAGCCCTGGTCTGGGAAGATCCCACATGCCGCGGAGCAACTGGGCCCGTGAGCCACAACTACTGAGCCTGTGCGTCTGGAGCCTGTGCTCCGCAACAAGAGAGGCCGCAACAGTGAGATGCCCGTGCACCGCGATGAAGAGTGGCCCCCGCTTGCCACAACTAGAGGAAGCCCTTGCACAGAAACGAAGACCCAACACAGCCAAAAATAAATAACCAAATAAATTAAATAATTAAAAAAAAATCCATAGACATAGGTACTTCATAGCCCAAGAAATTAAAAAAAAAAATGTTTTCTTTATGTTTTGTGTTTGTTATGTATTATCTGGGTGAAAAGTGTTATAAACCTATTACAGTACAGTACTACATAGCCAACTGTGTTAGTTGATACCTAGGCTAACTTTGTTGGACTTACGAACAAACTGGACTTAATGAACGTGCTCTCAGAATGGAACTTGTTCGTATGTAGGGGACTCACTGTATACAGTTTTTAAAAAATCATAGATAATTATAACCTTAAACAATACACATAGAGATCTTGCAAATTTATAAACTTTCATAATGGAATGATTATGTATTGATTATGTATTCTTGCTGTTTTCCTTTGATATTATCTTTTAAGATTCATCCATGTTGATAAGTATATCAATATATCATTCATTTTTATTGCTTTATTTGCATATGAACATGCCACAATTATTATCCATTCCACTGTAGACATTTGGGTTGCATCCAGATTTTTGCTATTATTATTATACCGCTACTGTGAACATTCCTAAATATGGTTCCTAAGTTTCTCTGGAACAGTGGTTCGCAAACTTCAGCAGTGATCAGAATTTCACCTTGAGGGCTTGTTATAATACAGGCTGCTGGGCTCCAGTCTCAGAGTTTCTGAATGAGTAGGTCTGGAATGGGACCTGAGAATTTGCATTCCTAACTAGTTCCCCCATGATGATGACGCTGTTGGTCTGTAAATCATACTCCAAAAGCCACTGCTCTAGTATAGTGGTTTTTAAACTTTATGGTTTTAGGATCCACTCTAAAATTAGAGAACCTCAAAAAATTTTTGTTGAAGTGGGTTATACCATATTAGAAACTGATTAATTACCATATTAGAAATTAAAACTTATTTATCTTTAAAATACATAAATACACAAATACACAATCCATTAGCTGTCAAAAATGATGTTATTATATGTTATGTAGCCTCTGGAAAATTCCACTGTGTGCTTGTATAGAATGAGAATAAAAAAGGCAAATAAGTCAGTATTATTATGAATATAGTTCTGACCGCAAAAACTCCAAGAAAGGATTTTGGCAACCCCCAGGAGTTCCATAACCATGTTTTGAGAACCAGTACGCTAGGGCAAATATCTAGAAATGAAACTGATAAATCTAAGGTAGAAACCTGGTTCAACTTGACTGGGTAACAACAAATTATGTTCTAAAGTGACTGTATCAACAAATAAACTCCCACCAGCAACGTACCTTTCTGTTACTGCACAACCTCATCAACATCTGGTACTGGTGGACTTCTACATTTTTACCTATCTGGTAGCTATAAAATAGTATCTCATAGTTTTTGTTTTCCTGATTATTAATTAGGTTGAGGGCATTTTTTTTCCACATGGACTTTCTGCCAACAATTTCTATTACTTAGGTCTTTTGTTTATTACTTCCTTTTCCCCTTTCCTCTGAGTACAAGTGCCAATGTTTTGAAAAGAAGTTGCTAGATGGCTTTATTTCACCTAAGCTCTCAATATTTGAAACAGCTCTTTATCCATTTCCACCCAAATGCTACTGTGCATTTCTAGGCTGAATGATTTTATACCAAGTCTATATTTGGAATTCCTTATATGCTCAATCCAGTCTCCCCCAACTTGGGAGCAATTTAAATGTATTTTATTAAACAAAATGTTTCATGGCATCCTCAGATGCCATAAATCCTGGGCTATCTCAGAGTTTTTCAGCTGTGACCCACTGGAAAGCCTCAGAGTACCCCACACCGCACACCATCTCTTTTTCATCTTCTTCCTCTTGTCCCCCACCTTCACCCCACTCCTGTGACTGCGGTATACACCAGGGAGTTCCAAATCAAGTTTCACTTTAAAAAAATATTACATCACTAATAAAAAAAAATTTTTTTGAACAATCACGGTTATAATATTCCTAGAATAATCTAAACAGAACAAATGCAAACCACATTAAATTGGTTATAAACTAGGCATAGAAGCATCTGACATCACAGAGAGGTTTCTGTGTAACTTCAGAGGCCTTTCACCAGAAGAAATTAGTGTAAATTAGATTTAATACTTTAAACTTTGTATTACCACCTACAACCTAACAACTACAAAAGCGAGCCGTCTAACAGAGGAGTTCACTATGAACTATGCACAGTAAGGTAAATCACTCCAATGGTTATGCAGTCTCACCTATCACAGTGTTCACGGGGAGAAGTGGTGGAAGAGGTGGTGCTGGTGGAGCTCCAGAAGGAGGAGGGACAGAAATGTTTTCTAATAAAATAGTTTATAATTCAGGTCAGAGTGCAATAAACAGAACTAATCATTCTGAAACAGTAAGGAAGTATGTTTTGGAAATAAGAAAAAAAGAGAGAGATACCCATATGTAAAGCATGTTCGAATGAGTAAGAATTTTACTAGGTAAAAAGGCCATTGAGTTCACGCTTTCATTAACTATAAAATATGCCTGTTTTTATAAGTAGCTTTTTCTCCTTTTTCAACAACATCCTTGAGAAACTAAGTATTTTTCCCTAACAACTTTTGATTATCAAACTTAAAGTGTGCATTTTTAACACCATAAAGTCTTCCTTTCACTTAATAAAAAATCAAGGGACCAATTTAATGCTCTGCTATGATTTCTTAAATTTTTATATAATCTAAAAAGTAAAAGAGCTTTTCCTAGTTTAATCCCATTTTATATTCATGGCATTTTACTGAAATATGTATTGAATACCATACATAAATGTAGTAAAGTCACAAAACCAGCTAACAGTGGAGTTGACATACTTACTAGCCTACAAGGCAACATCAAAGTTCAATGATACATAATTCACATTAAAGACACTGATCTTTTGGTTGAATTATCAATAATATTGGCTTGCTCTTGAAATAATAAATATCATTCTTGACTTGTGCCCAAGGCACGTATTTCTAAAGCAAAATGTCCAAAAAGTTATTTAATAAAGCTATTTAATATGCTTTTCTATAAGTAAGGAGAAACATCTGCAAAACTCTAAACACCCTGTGAAAACCAATCAAAAATTGTTTTTAAATTTGCTTTCATTCTGGCAACAATCGCATTAAGTTTAATAAATAGTTTTATCTAATGTAATTAAATTATTTCAGACTTCCATAATAAAGCTCCTAACTACTACCACATATTAAAATGGGTGAGTATATGACATACCTGGTCCAATAGTGGGTGGTGAGGGTGTAGGCACGGCAATGGGAATGCCAATACTGCTGCTGCCACTGTTTTCTCGGCTTCCACTTCCTCCACTGCTTCCACTGCAAAGGAGAGAGAAAAACCATGAAAAGAGCAATTCTAGAGATTTACTCAGAAAAAAAATCAACTCAAAGCCACTAAATACTCCTTTTATGATGCATATGTGTGTGCTTGTATGTATACATACACTTATATATAAAGAAAAATTTTAACTGTCCAATATAAATTTTAACCCTAATACTTGAAGTGGTTCTTGTTTCACTCTATTTCTCCATCTACTGAAAAACCAATATAGTCACGTAGTACTCAGAACTATAAGAGATCATTGAGACATGAATGACCAATATAATCTTATAGTACAATGAGTCAACAAGGATTTATTTAAAACCTCGTGTAAACAGCAGTGAACAAACAAGACATGAACCACAATGTCATGGAGCTCTTCGCTGAGACTGTGAAAATTGACATTAACAAATAGTGTGATGGAAGCCACAGAAGATGCCATGGAAGTTAATAAAAACGGTAACCAGTTTTAGTCTGAAATTAGTACGTAAACCTCCACTCATCTCAAAGAATGGCAATAAAACAGGGAAATGTTTGGAAAAAATGAGCAAATGACAAAAAAAAGACAAATAAGACAATAATGAAGTTTCAGCAAGGCACAGTCTAGAATGGATGATACTACTAAACTCTAACCAATTACTTCTATGGACTTACTGTCCCTTTAGGTATACAACCTCGCGCTGACCGGTTTTAGTAATGTATGTGTGCACGTGTACATTATGCAAATATACATATGTACACGTGTAGCCTTAAGCTCCATATTATACTTTTAAAAATCAACATCATTGGCTCAGTAGGCCCAGAAACCCAGCAGGGCAATGATTTGCACTTCCTAGATAAGTTTTTTTTCTCCAATATGAGCATTCTATAATCACATTATCATATACTAATAGAAAGGGGAAAAAAGCTATTTATATAACAAAAATAGCTTTGATATGAAGGCCTCCCTCCTCCCAAGCTGGCCAATACTCTGCTTTCTGCCACCACCGTATCACAGACAGATGAATATTTTTGCACTTATGCGTTTCCACAATTACTGGCTTACGTGCCTTTTTCTAACATGGAGGTTGGCAAGTTACAGCCCACAGGCCAAATCTGGCCCATGGTCTGATTTTTACAACCTGTGAGCTAAGAACATTTTTTTTTACATTTTAATTCGTAGAAAAAAAATCAAAAGAGGAATAATATTTTATGACGCATTAAAATTATATTAAATTCAAATTTCAGTGCCATATATAAAGTTTTACTGGAACATGAGCCATGCTCATTCATTTACGTGTTGCTGGTAGCTGCTCTCATGCTACAATGATAGAGCTGAGTAATTGCAGCGGAGACCATATGGACCACAAATCCTAAAGTATTGACAACCTGGCCCTTTATAAAAAACTTTGTTGATCCCTGTTCTAACAGAACAAGCTCCTGAAAAAAAGAACTATATCTCATACGTATATCCCTGATATCTAATGAAGTAACTCTTAACAACTAGTTGTTGAATATGATTAAACTATTACTACATCCACTATAAAGAACAACCATGGTTTGGTATAATAATTCGATAATAAACATATAAAAAAAAACCAATTTTGGTCCTCATTGAACTTACCCTGATTCAGTAACTGCAGATATCAATATGACAATTTATTTACTAACAGTAACAACAACAAATAACAATTACATAGCATCTAAGAGCGTGATATATCCTGCGTAACTAAAGCCCCCAAAATGATTTTACCAAGCTGTCTCTCTAATAAAACCAACCTAAAAGTCAAGGTAAAGAGGTTCCTTGCCCAAGTTATTAAGTGAGAGGTAAAAATCAAAGAATAAAACAAATTGAGCTATATGATAAATTTGTCTGGCTTTATAAACGTGCCCAAAAATAAAGTGGCTACTTTTGAGGGGAGGAAGGCAGAGGCAATAACTGGGAAAGGGTCTGAGGGGGATTTCTGGGTTGCAGTTATGTTCCATTTTCTGATCTGGGTGATGGTTACATGACTATATTCAATTTGTATTAATACATCAAGTTGTTATACTTAATAAACTATATACTTTTCTGAATGTATGTTATGTTCCATAACCAAGTTTTTAAAAATCCACTGGGTAGCTGATTTCTAGAACTTTTTTAAAAGAATTTATACAATAACATATTCCAGTATATCAACTCTCTTAAGAAATTCTTCCTCAGATCTAAACTGTTTTCTTTCCTCCAACCTCTTAAAGTTTAAATCACATTGTATAGTTTCTGATGTTTAACCTTTTATCCAAAAAATTTAAGAGTGGTTACCTTAATCTTTTCTGAAAGACTATTTCAAAAAAACATTCTTCAGACTTCATCCAAATATACATTTGTACCTCTTGCAAAAGGAGGAAATACTAGCAATCTGCTAGCAGTATAAATAGATACTAAAAAATCTAAAAAACAGAAGTTATAACATAAATTTAAAGAAATATATACAATATTAATACCCTCAACTTTTATATTCTATATTAGCCTTAGACTAGCACTTTACCTTTACCAGCAACTCTATAGGAGTTTGTCACCAATCAATAACGCACATTCTCAGATGTTCAAAGGCTCAACCTAAAAATTTACCTGTGTGTCCTCGGTCTCTGATTTAAAGAAGCTGTCCTGCCTGGACTATGCTGACTTCCAAGCCTAGCAGGACTTGTCATGTAGTCATTAGGAACTGTCGGAGGTTTAACAGGTTCCAGGGTTTTGTAAGGAGTATTTCGTCTAAAGAAGCATAATAGAGAAAGGAATAATGAATAAGAAAGATAAATGGTATTTTCTCCCAAATTTGTGACTGTCCCTTTATAACCAAGTATAACACAAGTTTTGGGTTTTTTTAATAATAAAGTTTGTTTTTAAAAAACGTTTCAATTGGGGTGTATGAATTTTGTTACTTTAACACAAAAGCTAAAATTTGTTGCCTTTTCTTAGGAAAACCAATGGAAAGGGTAATTTAAAAGTTCTCATCTTATTTCTAAAAATCATGGTTGTAATTTTTTTAATGCTCAGTAATATCAAACTTTGAAATACATATTATTCCCAGCTCAGTAACCCACAAGCCACTGTCCTTGTATATTATGGAAGCTAAATATCTCCTCTGCAATTTACTCCTATCTCAATCTAGAGATATATGAACAAGTACATTCTGATCCTAGATGTGATGCCATTAACTTCTCAATAAATGATTTTAACTTTTCTATTTAATAACTTCATATGTTTTTTTCAGGGGTAAGGGGTTTACAGAATGAAAATAGAAACTAAGATCCTACGAGAAAGCTGATTGCTGATCCCTGTTACTATAAAATAATGATTCCCCCACCCCTCCACCAAAAATAAGGAGTCTAATTTTCTATAATAAGGTGAACAATCTTTCAGAAATGTCTTACGAAGTATTCAATATTTGTATTGCATTGAAAACTGGAAAGGAAGAAGCCACAAACAATTACCTTTTCTACTTCTCCACTGGCCTTCTCACAAAGCTACTCTAGAATGAAAGGCCTTAAGATTACCAGCAGAAGCACAGTTAGAAGTACTCCAAGTAAAGAGTCCCCAAGTCTCAGGGGAAACAGAAGAACTGCAGGCTAGCAAACCAAAGTACGCAAAGTAGACCACTTATTCAAAGCTCTGTAATATCAATATTGCAAATACATGTGAAGACACCATATATGGAACCTTCTGGTCATTTCATTTTAAATAAACGTAACTCAGATTTATATATAAATCTTTTTATATATGTATTTATATATTTATATTTTTTAATGAATTAGAAGATAATAAATAAATAATGCTCATTTACATACATACAAAAAAACTTTTCTAGTACAGAATTCCTTAGAGAATATTATAGAACAGGCAGGTTCATTTTGGATTCTGTTCAAGGAAATAGGAACCAAAATCAATTTGTAAAAGGTAGTATTATCACACAGAGAGGGTCCCGTCACAAGGATCCATACATTTACTGAAGTCACAAAAACATCTCTTCCTTTGACATACAAATCCTCTTGTAAGATGTAGCTGAATTCTTACCCCAACGTTCCCCGGCCTGACATGGGAGGACTCGGTGGTTTCTGAGTAGGAGGATTTGTTCTTGACAGTGTGCCAGTTCTTGCAGGCTGGTTATTTCCATGCTAAAATGTGGAAAGAAAAGCTTTTAGTTTTATATCAAATTGTTCTCTTGGTGTTTTGACACCATGTATTATTTTTTTTTAATATCAGAATGTGAAATAAGGATTCCCAGACAGTTTTAATAACAGACTTTGGTACTACATTTTAAAGAGTCAAGATACCACTGGCACTTGGCTTTTCTTATTATTTTATGCCCTTCATACCAATTTATTGAAAAATACAGGTGAGATTATTGAATTTTATATATTATTTTATTGTTAAAAATGTTCACTGAGATCTAACTTATCTGCAATTCAAATGCTGGGTTTCTTAAAACTTTTGAAATGTGTGCATGAATATAAACTGCAGATCTCAGTGTCAATTTGCTAAAATATTCATCTAAAAAAATCATCTCTATCCCAACAACTCAGTAACAAAGTCATATATAATGCCTGGGAAACCTCCTAATTGTAAGTCAATAAAAGCAAGGCAACTATCAAAAAATGAGCAAAGCAATAAATGTTAGCAAAATTAATGTTCCTATATAAATGCAGATGTCAATATATCTTTGATATATTAACACATCCAAGCTAAATGTTGCTGATTTGAACTGAGTTTGAGTATATTTAATCTACATAAATCCTATGGGGATAAAGCAGACAGACATAGGAAAAGTTTTCAAATTTTAGTGGCTCTGCAGCCTCTATCAATATAGAGGGAAAACTGTGGATCAAATGATAAGTAGTAACTCTTACCTTGGCTTTTAGCCACTTTACGTTGCAAAAAAAGGGGGGAAAAAGTAGAAATTAATTCTAGATAAGTTATATCTTGTAGGACAGGTTTACATTTACAGTTACTCAATTCATGTTAATAAGCTTTTACCCAGCCATATTTCAAATATTTTGTAAAGAAAAGATATCCACAAGCAAAAGGGAAATATTCATGGGTATCACATATTTTTTCAAAATAATACATTCATAAGGAAATCACTTAATTATGCCAATCTCATGCAGCTCCAGTAATTTCTTAGGTCAGTATTTTATCCTATGAAATTAATCCAACTGAATCATAGATGATTTAAACAACAAACTTTAATTTAAACACAAACACCATACCTCATTAAATGTATGGCTACTTTAATACATCAGTGTACAAGACCTAAGACTGCTGGATAATGAATGCCCATGTATGAGTATTCATTATTTGAATGGTAGTATAGTATTTTAAAGAGTGATAAACTGCAAATGTTAAAATTCAAAATCACAGCTTGTTTTCCAAATTCAGAAAAGGACCTAGCACCTCAGTGTTTAAAAACAAAATTACAATGCACAATAATAGCTTAGCCAGATTCTAATTAAGGAACAAGCAAACGGTCTGGATACCCTCTCATGTGTAGCTTATGAATACAAATCCTGACCAGGCCAACACTAGTAGAAAGTTATATGTTGCTTTAGTTCTAAATTTTCTTCTGAACAAGTTTGACCATAATTCAAAACTGAAGAAAAGCTCCTTTGATCCTAAAGGCTACTTCTATGAAAACTGGCTAGCTTATATATATGAAATAATGTGTACAAAGCATCCTACTTGTACCACGCCACTTAAGAAAAAAATATCTTCAGGTTGCAGAGTCTTTTCCTACATTTTGGGGTGGGGCGTGGGGTCTCAAGTTCTTTCCATAACACCTGCCATTCTAAATATGTATCTATCATTTTTCAAGTGACCACAGAAGCAACATTAAGGAAATCATCCAAAAATGGAATATCCTTTGACTTATATTCTCATTTCTAGAAACTGTGCCAGAATCTTGGTATTCTTTGGTGTTTGTTTAGAATAATATGGCTCATTTTTATCCTGATTAAACAATGTCTGGAATCCTACCTAGCCACTACATTTCACACCTGGATTTAGAAATTAAACTTGAATAACCTTATTATCCTTGAAGATAAGATTTATTAATATGATAGCATTATAATACACTAAATACTATTCTAAAGTAACTTAGAAATATTCTAAATATGACCACACATCTTCCCTCATTTGCTGTTTCAAGTGAACAAGAAACAAACAAACAAAAAAAACAGCATACAAGTATAAACTGGTCCCAAATGAAAGGATGAAAGGAGAATTTAATTGGGAATGAAAATTCTAGTTGAACTCTGCTACTGTGCAATGGTGTAACCTTTAACCTCTTATGGAGCACAGCCTCCTCTATTAAGTGCATGTTTATGTATACAGACGTGTTGGGGTTAGCTAGTGTTGGAAGGAAATGATCTCTATACCTTACAACTCAAAATATAATTGTTAGCAGCCTACAAAATTTTTCCATTTCAGTGTCCCCCAAACACATTCAAAACTAGGCTTTTTATTTCCTTAAGATCTCACTTCATTTCCTTAACATTTACATTTATGGATGAGTCAGTTTACCATTTCCTTGGAACCTTAGGTTGAAAACAGAACTCTCTTTGATTCCTACCTACCTGCAAGCCCTAAGTAGATCATAAGCTTTGCATACCACAGGTACAAAAGTCTGTAAGATGCCAATTCTTTCTCTGAAATGATTCATTAGCTCACTCCTCTAATAAAATCGAAACCTTTTAAAAATACCATTCCTACGTATTATAAAGCTTTAGTGTTTCCATTAATAAAATGTAACAACTCCTAGATCATATGGTCTTTTTCATATGGTCTTTTCAAGGCTTGAAAACAAAGACATACGTGGAAAGTCCTTCATAAGTTATGAACCAGGCTATAAAGCTATTAATTATTATAACTGTTTAACAGAAATAATTTTAAATGTTTCTACTAAGTGCTCAAGCCTTCTCTAGTCTAAGCATACTCTGAAACCTTGTTCTTCCTTTTATTAGGATGAACTTTAGTATTTTTATTTTTATTTTATTAGGATGAACTTTATTGTTCATCTTCTTTTTATCCTCCTTTAGGCAAACTTTCTGGTAGTCTCTCTATGCAAGGATTCTCTTATCCATATCTTACGTTGTTTCCAAAAGTCAAACCAGACTTACCTTAAGACACTTTTTCCATATTTTAAATTCTTACTAAACTTATGTGTACCATCTATTTCATAGCATAAAATGCATTAACACAATAAATATCAATTAAATGAATAATACAAATACCAAAACACTAAAATTTACGTCATGAAAGAAGAAACTATGATGGCATATTAATCTTGGGGGGTAAAAAACAACACAAAACTTGGTAGCTGTAAGAAGAAATACTGGGACTTCCCTGGTGGTCCAGTGGTAGAGAATCCGCCTTCCAATTCAGGGGACGTGGGTTCGATCCCTGGTTGGGGAACTAAGATCCCATGTGCCACAGGGCAACTAAGCCTGCACACCACAACTACTGAGCCCAGGCGCCTCAACGAGAGAGCCTGCAAGCCACAACTAGAGAGAAGCCTGTGCGCCGCAACAAAGACCCCGCATGCCGCAACTAAGACCCAACACAGCACCCCCCCAAAAAAAAAGAAAGAAAAATAAATAAAATAATTTTTAAAAGAAATATTAGGGGCTTCCCTGGTGGCGCAGTGGTTGAGAATCTGCCTGCCAATGCAGGGGACACGGGTTCGAGCCCTGGTCTGGGAGGATCCCACATGCCGCAGAGCAACTGGGCCCGTGAGCCACAATTACTGAGCCTGCGTGTCTGGAGCCTGTGCTCCGCAACAAGAGAGGCCGCAATAATGAGAGGCCAGTGCACCACGATGAAGAGTGGCCCCCGCTTGCCACAACTAGAGAAAGCCCTCGCACAGAAATGAGGACCCAACACAGCCATAAATAAATAAATTAAAAAAAAAAAGAAATATTAATATATTTGGATACGATTTTTTAACATCCTGTAAATATTTGTTTAAAATACCAAAGCATCAAAGTCAAAAGCCAAACAGCAGGATGAGGAAACATTTGCCAAAATATAAGGAGCTAATTTCTTTGATAGAAAAAAGAACCCTTACGAATCAGTAAGAAAACAAACTTCTAAATAGAAAAGTAGGCAAAAGATAAGAAAATAATTCTAGAACTGTAAGTACAGCGTCTTCCAATCCTTAAAAGTGCTTTAGACACTAATTTAAAAATAAATCTAAAGTTTTCCTCCTTGTAGTTTTGGCCCTGGCATTTGTTCATTAACTATTACCCAAATTTCCAACTTTCACAGATCTCTACAATCTTCTAGAAATATTTAAGTCAACAATTATTTCTTAGGGGAAATAAAACTGGATCAATATAGCTGCAATGAGACTACTGGGGGAAAAAAACTGTATGTATTTGTATATCAGAGAAACAAAATGTGGACAAATAAGCCACATATCAGCTTCTGAGATACACTGTTCTCACTGACCACCTACCCACGGTCAAAAAAATATTTCAAAATAGTCCGTACAACAATGTGAATGTACTTAATGCCACAGAACTGTACACTTAAAATGGTTAAATGGTAAATTTTATGTTATGTATATTTTACAATAAAAAACTTAAAAAAAAAAACAAAACCTGCGTCTAAAGTATCCACATTACAAAAAGTAGACTGTCAAAATTCACATTTGCAGACTTTCAGTATATATTATGCTGTTTACATTTCTCATTTATACATATATAATAAAATCGTTAAATTTTCTCACCCAAAATTTCCTTGTAAAATTTGGTTTCATTTTATACTCTGCTATGTACTATGTATTAAACTGTTAAACACAATTGTTAGTGGGGAGATAATAGAGGATAATCACTTCTAATATGGTGACAATTTTTTTTTTTTAATGAGTGTATATTGCTTTGGTAGGAAGAAAAATCAAGCAAAAGGGGAAGAAGTGAGCGCGTGAGAATGTGTGTGCACATGTGTATGTATACACATATGTGTATATACGTAATTTTTACTTCCAAGGCAGGTAATAATATTATAAGTTCTTCCAAATTCTCAAAATTCAAATTCTGTAAATCAATCTAGTCTAAATACCTTAAATTAAAACTGAACTTAAGCTCTTAGACAACCCTAGCTACATCCTTGGGTAAAAATACAAGAAACAAGTAACCTCTTCTACATTTGCAAAGTGTTCCACCTTCCAAGGCTGACAGTGAAGGGCAGATTCCAATAGTCTCTGAGAAGAGCAGAATAAAGAGCAATGTTGCCAGCTATACCCCCTCTTGATCAGGAACCCCAGATAAGTCAGAATGCAACAAATCCAGCAGTAGCACCAGGCAGGTAACCAGCTAGGAAAAGCTTCAAGATCCTAGCTGACCCCTAAAAAAATTATTATAAATATTCTGGAGACCAGAAACAAAATCAAATAATGGTCCTCTAAGAAAGGGACTACCAAATTTCAGAGGAATAGTTTATCTTGAGCAAAGATAGCTACAGAATTCAGGTCATTCCGGATGCTTCCAAAATAACACATGAATATCTAAAAAGTTGAGAGGCTACAGGTATCCTTCAAGAACAGCTAATTCTGCCATGCTAAGAAATGGACAAGGGCAACAAACAATCCCTTCCCTAAAAGCCTGTTGGGGCAGCGGGTGGTGGGAGAGTGGGGAGTGATGCACAGAACAAGATTACACACAATTGTTTCATTTTGCATAAACTGCTGAAATTATATCCACATCCACACAGATGTATTAATACACACATATTTACTCATAAATGAGTAAAAGTATTTATAAATTACTTTCTAAACCAATTCTGGAAAGCATATACATTTTTTATTCTTAAATATTCATTCAGTAGTGAAAACAAGACTTGGCATTCACAACACAAATTTATAACATTAGTCTAGGATTCAAACGGCTTAACAAATGAATGGCCATTTTAAGTTTTTATATCTTCTTGAATACAGCCTACTGCATAGGTAAAATTCTGCCCCAAGCTTAGTATAATACATAACTAGTATTAAATAAATGTTCTATGAAAATTGTAATGCTAATTACTAAGAGAATCTATTAATTCTTTAAGAAAATCAGCTTTCTCACTATATTTCCTATCCAAAATATTTATTGGATATGCAATTTATTTCAAGTTAATATAATATAAAACGCTTACCTTGACACCATGGCCCACATCATCCAGAACTGTATAGTCAATAGGTTTCCGAATATACCTTACAGGACGCTCCATATTTGCAGGTGCTATTATTTTGTGAGTTCTTGATGTATTCTTATTTGTTGTCAAAATACCAATCTCTCTTCGAGCCACTTTCTCTTTATGAATGTCCACAGTCTATATTTTAAATTTGAACAAAGCAAGAAAATATTATTTGGAAGAGTAAATAATATATACGATATCCACATATAATGGACCATAAGACTGTATCACATGTCTATTTTCCAGTGAATAATACTGTATCTTCCCCGTCAAAATTAAGCAAATTAATATCTTTCAGGCTCAAAACATGGACTATCTAAAGGTGATTAAAAGCACCAACTAAGTTATTGGTTTTGATTACAAAATGGTTCTTAGGAAAGCAATTTTCTTTCCTAAAAACCTGGTGTGTATGGAAAGGGAGGGCTCTTGCTCTGTGTAGCTTACACTTTATTTTGTGGGGATACAGACCAGAAAAAAAAAATCAATAATAACAACTAGATTAAGTACTATAATGACACACGCACAGTTTATTTGAAATTAAAGGTATTTAGAGCAAGATGTCCAACTAGGCTGAGAAGGCTTTATAGAGTAAGTAGGTTTTTAAAAAATGAATAAAAATATGAGGCAAATATGTGAATTATTCAAGGCAAAAAGAACATGTTGCAGACAAAGGTGTAAGAGAAAAAAAAAAAAAAAGATAAAACCAGAGGTTCCAATCTGGCAGCATGCAGCCTACACATCTGCAGCCTATCTAGTACTGGCCTTTACGGCTTTAAAAAGGTTTTTTTTTCCCCCTTATTTAATTGCCAACATTTAAAAACTGGGTAGTAGTCAGCACATGAGAAATAATTACACAACCACTCAACAATTTAAACTTTGGCCTAACAGTAATGCGAAACCAATAACAAATTGAAACTGAGTGACATCATCAGGTCTGCATTTTAAAAGATCCCTCTGGCACAGGTGTTGAGGACAGATAGAAGACTACTGGCAGTGAGACCAGTTAGGAAGTAATTACAGTAGCCTAGGTGAGAAAATGTAAGTATGTGAACTGAACTGAAAGGGGGTGGGGAAGGTATTGTCAGGAAAAAAAGTTTAATGTTATGTGCATTTCTGCACATCTTGTGAGAAGAGGTACTGATTCCCTTTGTTCTGTATATTTATATAGTAAACAGCCTTAGAAGATACAGTGTCTCCTCAAAGAGCAAAAGGCAGGTTTGTTTACTGTCCGGTATAATAAAGATACTGTCACTCCCCAGGGCAAAGGGCAGGAAGGCTTACTGCCCATTACAAAAGATCTGGTCCCCTAAGCTGGGAGTTCCTTTTCTATAACACAGCCAATTGTGTATGCAGGCATCAATCACCTGGCTCTCTCTGCAGTATCCTGTAGAAATTGTGGCTGGTTATCTGACACAAGTGCTGACTACTGCCAGGAGTAGTGACATCTTTTGTCTCTGACAGGGAGTCTCATGTCTTCTACTCGAATCCATGGAATTATGCAGGCTAACTTGTGAGCTTCCACAAAGGGTAAGATCTCAAACCCCTCACAATTTTTGACAGTTTTGGTAATGAAGATGGAATGCTGACAAAGACAAAGCTTTTTAGAAATGGAATGAAAGGACAGTTAACAGGAACTGAGAGAAGTCCACGGGAATCGTGAGTGAACATGTTGACCAAATTGTATGGTCCCCCCCAGGCAATGTCTGGTCCTCTACTTCATTGCCTGCTAATGAGGCTGAACTGGGGCAGCAGTTTCAGGCTGAGTACCAGGAAGTAGTTTCAAACAGAGCAGCCTGAATGATGCCCTGGTTACTGTCAGCTATCCACCAAGCTCACCAGGTCAGCCCTGTAAACAACTAGTAATAAGATCTGTCTGGCAGAGGGAGGCAGGAGCACCATAAATGTATCCATATTGAGTGTGAAAGAAGGAAAACTGTAACCACTGTGGGCAGAACCAGGAGAATCTTTAGCCACTGCTAGTTTGCTGGGGAGACTGAGGGGGTGGGAGGGGCACACAATGCTTGTTAAAGAAGAAAGGCAACACCTGGCTATCTTGGTGCTCAGCCCCTCCTGCAGTCTGTCTTCTCAACATTAAACCCATTCGAGATAAATAAAAGACCTCAGGTTTTGGCAGTGGGCCCTGTCTGCTATAAGACAGTGCTGGCCCTTCTGGGAAACTTTCCCCGAAACAATCTCCCAAGGGCACTGACTAGTCTTTGGGCTCTTCCGTACTAAAGTGGATTTTAAATGATGATTTAGCAAATGATTCACCACAGAATGAAAAACTCACCCACAGAAATCCAGATTAAATTCTATCAGCTTCAGAAGACCCTCCTAGTCCTTATGCTGAAATCAAGCAAGAACTGAAGAGCTGCTCTCTTGACAATGGAGCGAGCAGCAGACAGTCCACATTAGGCGGACTCCTAAAAACAAGGATGCCACCCGTGCGGACCAAGCCCAAGTCGGCCAAGGAGTACAAACTCACGGCCCCGCCGGGAAGTGATGTGGCTGTAGCCGCTGAATCAAGGCATCCCTAACGGAAATGGATGACGCCAGTCAGCGACGACGGCCCTGCCACAGAGTACACAACACAGGGCTTTGGGTGCCCCAAGTGCTCGCAGCTACAGCGCCACTCAAAGCTGAGTTCACCTTGTTTACTGGTGCAGAGCTGCTCTCTCCCAGCCTCCCCCTACACCCTTTAAAGAGAAAGACTGTTAGGGGCGGGGCCAAGTTCTCCCAGTCCCCAAGGGGAACTGAAGATCAAACACACCTGGGTTTGCGAGATCACTGTGGGGAGGGGAGGGACATTTCATAGCTCTGATTGATATATATTGGAGCCCATGTCACCTTCATGCCTCATCCTGTGGAGGGAGAGGGTACCTGCTTTCAGCTATGAGGTTTGGGTGCAGTTCACAGTGGGGAAGAGACGCTAATGTGTTCTTTTGGGTGGGACTCTTGGTACCAACTCAATGTATTACTGTTGTGGCTTCCAACACTGAATGTATAATTGGTATTCATATTTTTCATGCTTGCACGGTGAATGCTCTTAAGAGCCAGAGGGGATTATGCCACCTGGGAAGAGCCAGATGTAGAAAAGCACTAGCAGCCTTAGTGGCCCACAGTCCTTATGACCCCTCTGAGTACAAGTCTCTGTGCCTGGGTAACGTTACTGACTGGAGCGTCTGACAAGAGGAACAGCCTCCACCAGAGGTGCCCCTTCGACTTGGTATATTCAAGAATGCAGCCAGCCTGGCCCCTATGACCTCTCAGCTCTACAGGGAAGAGTGGCAGCTACCCCTTTAGGGAAAATTTATTTTCCATTCTGTTGGTTCAGTGAGGCCCTTGATTCACAGAGGATCCCCTAAATGCCTGGGCCTGGTGCATTAATGATTCAACTAAGCCGAGACCCTGTGGTGCTCTGTGGACTGCTGTGCTGTTCAACCTCAGTGCCAGCTATGCAGAAAGGAAAGTGCTTGTGGTTGCTGTGCTCTGCGGGCAGAACTCAAGGATGTTCTCAGAGATCTGGCTGATATTCCCGGAGATAAACCTTGTTAGACTTTTACTGATATGGGGCTAATACCCATTGGTAATAGCTGTTTGGGTCTGCTACTTGGAAAACTACAGACTGACATCTTAAAGACTTGCCATATAAACTGTGGAGACAAATAGTAGTTGCCAAGCAGACCATCTGGGTCACTAATATGGGCCATAGTAAGGGCCCATTGTCTGATGAAGCCAACAGGAGTCCAGCTGCTGATGAAGCCTGCACTGCCCAGACTGCCATCTCTGCTGGTGGATCCATCACCACTCCAGATGTGTCAACACACGGACCATCACTGAACAGACACAGAGTAAAGGACTCTGTTCCTGATGCAGAGGCAACCTCTGTGTCCCACACAGGTGACTCCCGGAAAAAGACCCATTCGTCTCATGGTGAGAGAGGCCACATCTCCCGCTACTAGCAGACTGGCTACATCAGACCTTTAACCCCGTCTTCAGACCATCAGTAGTGCCTCACCGCTGATGACATTCTTTCAGGTTATGGTATTACAATACAAATCCAATCAGCTGGCTCCAACCATACCACTGTGGCCCCTGACACTAATCTGTGTCATGTTTTTCACTTTCCAAACCATTTGCTATCTGACAATGGTATACTTTTTAACACAAAAGTCACAAAAAATGGGTTGTTTGTCAAAGTATGTGATGGCCTTCCACATTCCCTACCATCCACAGGCATCTTGTATTGGTGAGTGCTGAAACAGCGTCCTCAAAAATCAACTTAAAAAACTCAAAAACAGAAGACAACTGAATTCAAAAATGGTCAAAGGACTTGAATAGACGTTTCTCCAAAGAAGATATACAAATGGCCAATAAGTACATGAAACGGTGTTCAACATCACTAATCATTAGGGAAATGCAAATCAAAACCACAATGACACCAATATGTATAAAATAGATAACTAATAAAAAAAAAACCACAATGAGACATCACACCCATCAGGATGGCTGCTATCCGCACCCCCCCAAACAAAAAAGAAAATAACAAATGTTGGCAAGGATGTGGAGCAATTGGAACCCTTGTGCACTGCTGGTAGGAATGTAAAACAGTACAGCTGCTGTGGGAAACAGTATGGTGGGTCCTAAATACTTAAATATAGAATTACCATATGGTCCAGCAATTCCACTGCTGGGTATACCCCAAAGAATTGAAAGCAGTCTCCAAGAGGTATGTGTACACTTATGTTTACAGTGGTATTATTCACAAGAGCCAAAAGGTAGAAGTAACCCAAGTGTCCATAAATGAAAGAATGGATAAACAAAATGTGGTATATATATTCATTCAATGGAATATTATTCAGCCTTAAAAAGGGAGGAAATTCTGACACATACTACAACATGGATGAACCTGAGGATGTTATGCTGAGTGAAATAAGCAGTAGCAAAAGAACAAGTATTGTATGATTCCACTTATATGAGGTGCCTAGAGTCAAATTCATAGAGACAGAAAGTAACATGGTGGTTGCCAGCGGCTGCAGGGAGAGAGCAATGGGAGCTGTTGTTTAATGGGGACAGAGTTTCAGTCTTGCAAGATGAAAACAGTTCTGGAGACCGGCTGCACAACACCGTGAATGTACTTAACACTACTGAGCTGTACACTTAAAAATAGTTAAGATGGGAAATCTTGTTACGTGTATTTTACCACAATTAAAAAAAATTTTTTTTTAGTCAACTCTAAAAGATTTCTGACTATACCCCCCTTAGCTCTTCCTGGTTTACATACGTCATCAAGCAGGTTGGTCACTGAACGTGGCTGTTCCCAGAAAGAGACTGTCTCCTCTTGGCCAGTTGGGATCCACCCGAGCGTGATGCTTCATTCTTTCCCCTAATGGAGACCCCATGCTGGCCTGATCGGTACAGCCTTTGGGTGGCAGCCCAGCCAAAAGGGGGCCTTGGGAATTTTAACTTAATTGTGGTTTAGCCGCCTGAATTTTCTTGTTGTACTTCTGTGGTCTTAAGTATTCTGCTCACCAAATCCCCTTACACTGGACCATGTGGACCAAAGTGGTAGATATAATAGGATCTCTAAGTTTAATAAAAATGCTCTTGTCCCTCTGGCACCTGACCCTTCCAGACAAAAAAGGTCAGGGTGAGGGTCAGGGATAATTGGGAAAAAGGGAAAGGTTAGTGACTGGAATGGGACACACTGATTCTATAGCAGTGGAAGGAGAACAACCCTGGCACCAGTGAAAGAAACACTTTAAACCTCAGGAGCTAAGAAGGAGGGACATTTGTGATTCTGTCTTTCTGAATCCCCCAGAACCTTCCTCACAAAGGAAAAGTCCCGGGTGCGGCTCTCCCAGATTGTGCAAGTGCCTTAATAAGCTGAACTGCCTGCCGGCTCTGCCATGCCCTGCTGGACAGCTCTGATCACGTGATCATCCTTCTCCTCAAGGTCACTGAAAAATCTTAGGAAAGCAGAAGAAGATGGTCCTAGCCCCTGAGCCTCCCACACAGAACACCTGCCAATACCTCCAGGTGTCTTTCCAAACCGCCCCCCAATTCCTGTAGCTATCATTCAGCCATCTCTAAGGGGCAGGTGAATGCTACCTGACAGGTGGCACAGATAAACAGGACAGACTGGACTGACTGCCTTCAGGTAACACCTCCAAAACAAAAAGAAGTACTAGACTCAGTTATTTGTACTGAACTGGGAGCCCTAAGGCTTGCCAGCTGTCCAGGAGGCAACACTGGAGAAGCTGCCAGCCTGTGCTCGCTAAGTAGGTCCCACCTGGGGTCGGGGGGTGGGAGGGCGGACGACACCTGTAAGCACCACACTCTTCACAGGAGTACTCGTGCGGAAGCCAGGCATGACCTTACTTCCCTCCAGAAATGCGGTGACGTGCACTGTAGGGGTGATCATAAGAGACCTTCAAGTGTTTAAGCAAGCACGACCAGTAGATCCTGTATCCACAGACGGCTGTGACCTCTCCAAAGTAAGGCTATTCTTGACAGGGGGGAGGGGGCCCTCCCAGAAGGATAACTGACTTGTTAATTATGTGCAATCTGCTCTGAGGCATTTATGCCTAAAATGGGAGTTATCCAATTAGAAATGGTAGTTTGAAATCTGTCCCTGACTTTAGCTGAGGTGAACAATGAGATCGTATCAGCCCTGGAGCCATTCAGGTCAGTGTCAGCTCATGGGCCAGGATCGTTATGGATGACAGAACTGCCCTAGACTTCCTTCCTGCAGGCGAGGCCAAATCTGTGCATTCCCTAATACTCCTGCAGTACTTGGGTCAAGTAGAAAGTCAGTACAGAAACTTAAAGAGAAAGCCACTTGGCTCTCTAAGGCAGACCCTGAAGGTTTATGGTATTTGTTCAGCTGGCTGGTCTAGGACCCTGGGGAGCATAGTTGAGGTCAAGATTGCAGTTTGGCCTCATCCTGCTACCATGTTGATAGTACGTAACCTAAATTACATGTTTTATGAGACAAACTGAATGGCTCCAGTCCCAGGCTCTGTCAGATAGATTACTCAGGGTGGCCAATGAAGAGCGTAATCATGGGAAATTTTACCAGAAGCCAAGAAGGAAGAGACATGAGGGGTGAATGCTGTTGGAAGGCAATTATCCTTGGGCCCACTGCGTTTCTGTGCATCTTGTAGGTGGAGGCGCTGCCTCTCTTTGTTCCAGACTATCTTAAGTATGTCTGTCCAGTGAACAGCGAACAGCCAGGAAGGATAGAAATACCTCCCTCAGGAACAAAGGGCAGGTTTGTTCACTATCTAGCACAATAAAGACGTCACCTCCCTCCAGGATTAAGGTCAGGCAGGCTTACTGCCCATTATGAAGGTTTGGAGGTTCCTCTCCTGTAACAGACTGTGCTGCAAATGTAGGAGCGGCGTCACCACAGGCATCACTCACCCTCCTCACAGTCCTCTGTGGAGCGTGGGGCTGGGGAAACCAGCACGAATGCTAACGACTCTGATCCTGCTCCTGCCATGAGTAATCAAGTCCGATGTCTCTGAGAAGTCTTGTGTCTTCTACCAGCATCCATGAAACTATGGCAGGCTAACTTGTTAAACTGCAGTTAGCTACATTTTTTTGTGTGTGTGCCCCTACATATCTCAAACTCCTTCCTTGTCTGACAGTTCCAGCACAAGATTAACTAGTACAAATTTTAGCTAAATTTTGCTTGACATGGAATTAAGTTTAGGTACTCATTATTCCACAGAAGGAAAAATAGAGATTTCACTGGAAAGGAAAAAAAAAAAAGATGGATCACCACTCACCTTGGTGTGCTCCTAACTCCCGAACACCCATCCTGTGTCTCCTTTACAAGGCCGCCTGACAGGCATGGTGCCTCCCGGTTTAGTCGTAGGATCTTCCCCTTTTCTCCTTGGCAAACTCATCCACATTCAGGTCTAAATTACTCCTACACTCACATAAACTTTTCTCTATTCTAGACCTCTCCTGTGCGCTACAGAATCATACAAACACCTGCCATGTTCCTCTGGTATATTTCAATGGTACCTCAAAATGAGTGTGCCCAAAATCACACACAGAGTCGACTTTACTTCCTACTTCAGTTCTCTATCAAGTTATATAGTTCAGACATCTAGCACTTATTTCATACCCAATATCACTAAATCTTGTCACATTTACCTTAAGTACCAGAAATTTGTTTCCTTCTGTTTCCAACACTTTAATCCCAGTCAATCTACTATCATCTCTCACCTTGGCTACTGCATCTGCCGTCTAACTGGTCCACCTGCATCCAATCTAGCCTCTTTCCAATCTGTTCTCCATGGTATAACCATGGTGATCTTCACCAAAAAAGTAAACTTGCGAAGACAAAATGAAAAAAATCTAAAGCTATCTTACCGGCTTAAATCCTATTTAAAAGAATATCCCACATGGCTCCCAGCCTTCATGGGAAAAACAAATTCAAAATGGCTCAAGTTCTTTCCATATTTTTCTCAAACATCATGGTGTCCACAACTCTCCTTAAAATCATCTTTTTTTCATCCTTCCCATTTCCCTCACACACTGTAGAACTATTCAGGACACTATTTCAAATTACTTGAAAAAACTTTACTCCGAGTTTACTCCCTCCCCAGTCTCCCAACTCGAATCATGAAAGTCCACATCACAACCCGTCCGGCGATGTACAACCCTCCATATGACAGGGTGAGCGAATAAAGCAGGAGGAGGAGGGGAACAGGCTTGGAACATTTGTATAACAGCAGCATGCATATGTTCACCAAGCCAAAGTTAGCTTTTCCAAGGAGACCAATTCCTTCTCATATTTGAATTTCCTTACTTTCACACTTTATCTTTAGATGGCAAAAGAAGCAGTCTGATATAAAGAAAATTAGTTTTCAATTCTAATATAATAACCATAAAATTCAAGAGTATCCCAAGCTGAGAGGGACTAGCAAGCTGTAGCACCTACAGCAATCCCTAGACCTATGAAGCACAGGTGAAAACCACTCATTTTTTTAAAAAGGTACACAAATGTGAAATCACAAAGCCTTGGTTTGAACACTCTTTCACTTACTAGTTATGCAATTTTATACAAGTTTTAACTCACTAAGATTCCACTTTGCTTATGTAAAATGGGGGCTGGGATAATATTAGAATCTACTTATAATATTGCTTAATACAAAAAGTACCAGAAAAAATTAACCACATCTGAATCATATTTATCAAACTACCCAATCTACAACCCTGCAATTAAGGCAAAGTATTTTCCAAAATATTAATATAAAAACATTGACACAGCACATGGTGTATTAGAAACACGATAGATGTTGAAACTGGAGGACATTAAGCTAAGTGCAATACGTCAGATACGGGGCTGGGGGTGGGGGAGACACGTCATGATCTCACTCATATGTGGAATCTTAAAAAGTTGAACACTAGAAGCAGAGAGCAGAATGGTGGTTCCCAGGGGTGGGGAGGTGGGTGAAATGAGGAGATGTTAGTCAAAGGGGACAAAGTTGCAGGCGTGCAGGATGAATAAGTCTAGAGATCCAATGTACAGCATGGTGACTACAGGTAATAATACTGTACTGAATCCTGGGAATGTGCTAGGAGAATGGATTTCAAGTGCTCTCATCACACACATACCAAAAAAGGTAACTATATGAGGAAAACATACATTAATTAGCTTGACTGTAGTCATATTTCACTAGGTATATGTGTATCAAATCATGGTGGTGTACATCTTAAATATATGTGATTTTTATCTTAAAAAATAAAATAAAAAAGGAAAGATGACGAATATGAATTATGTTGAAATCTCTAGTTTTGCCACTAGCAATAAAAAAGATTTTAGAAAACTCCTCAGAGCCCAGTCTAACAAGCATTAAGGTTCTAGAAGCTTGAAACTCATTGATTCCAAGGTAGACAAGTCCTAAAGGCTAAAATTCATTTGAAAGAAGAAAGCAGATCTTACAGATATGGGTATCAGTAGGACAAACTAGAGAAAAGATAGAAACCCAAAGACAAGTTCTGATCAATGACCATGCTTGATGATTCAGCACCTGATAGGAGAACTGATAGGAGAGAACTGATAAATAGAAAGAATGTATATGAGATACATGTGGAAGTAATGAATCGAATGAACAGGCACAGGGTGATCACCTTGTAAGGCATTAGTATATTCTTAAAGATCTTATCTATAATCCAAAACTCACAAAAATTCAAGAACTAAGTATAACACAGGACAGTATTTGTTTCCTGCTTAAACATCAAATGACAGTAAAATAGTTTAACAACGTCCCTGTCCAGTTTTGAAATTACACAATGGTTCCTAATTATTTTTTTAATTTGAAGACAATCTTCACATTTAAAAAATAATTTTTTGAATTTTATTATTATTTTATATTGCACTTTAAGCACATAAAATGAAACAGTACTGCAATGGGCTGGTAACAAAGACATAGCTGCAGTAGCCTAATAAAAGTAAACAAGGCTTGGATCTGGGTAACGTTAAGAGGCACAACCTAGAGCTAATAAAGCACAACTAGAGGGGCTTCCCTGGTGGCGCAGTGGTTAAGAATCCACCTGCCAATGCAGGGGACATGGGTTCGAGCCCTGGTCCAGGAAGATTCCACATGCCACGGAACAACTAAGCGCGTGCGCCACAACTACAGAGCCTGCGCTCTAGAGCCCGTGAGCCACAACTACTGAGCCCACGTGCCACAACTACTGAGCCCACATGCCACAACTACTGAAGCCCGCGCGCCTAGAGCCCGTGCTCCGCAACAAGAGAAGCCACCGCCATGAGAAGCCTGCGCGCTGCAACCAAGAGTAGCCCCACTCGACACAACTAAAGAAAGCCCATGTGCAGCAACAAAAACCAACGCAGCCAAAAAATAAATAAATAAATTTATTTATTTAAAAAAACAAAAACAAAAACACAACTAGAAAACTCTCCTGACAGATTTACCATGACAAGTACAAATAACATCAAGAGTTGTGAGAAAGAATAATAGCAATGGGGAACATAGGAAAATCAGCAGAAATATTCTACCCCCCAAAATAACCAGAACACCCTGAATAACCCTAAGAAACTCCCTCCCCATGCAGTTATAAATAGTGAAATGAGAGTTTGACAGATTAACCTGAAAAAAAAAAAATGTGTGGCCTTCAAAGCCAAGTACAACACACCCCACCTACTCACAACTAGATATACGTCTCCTTCCTCCACTCCCATCCAATGTAGTATTGATGCCAAATCTTCCCAAACTGATCTTCAGCTTCAGTGCCTCTCAATAAAAACCCTAACTGGGTTTCTCATGGTTTCAAAATATATACGGAAGGGCAAGGGGGAAAGAATGACCAAGACATGGTTTAAAAAAAAAAAAAAAAAGAAAGGGGGAGGTGGGGGCTTGCCTGCTGACATTTATTATAAAGCCAAAGTAAATAAAACAGTAGGGTTCTTAAATAGGGTTAAATAAATGGACCAATTCAACAGAAGATACAACTCAGAAACAAACTCATGATCATAAGGAAACTTGTTACCTTACAATGATTGCGCAGGAGAAAAGAATGCATTATTTAAATAAGGCAACTAGTTTGCCAGATAGAAACACAGAAAATGGACCCCTACCTCACCCTAGAGCGAAAAAACCAATTCCAGATTCATTAAATGTAAATGCAAATAAGTGGCAAATTTATACTTGAAATATTACATTAATGAGAATGAACTACTATGAATGAAATATATGAAATACAGATAAATAGTAGAAACATAACGCTGAATTAAAAAAGCAAGCTATACTGGGCTTTGGTTTTGACTACATACAGCCTGAATCTATTTTTATTAAACCCAAACCCAAACAAAATTAAACAGTAACTATTTTTTTTTTTAATTTATTTATTTATTTTATTTTTGGCTGTGTTGGGTCTTCGTTTCTGTGCGAGAGCTTTCCCCAGCTGCGGCACGCGGGGGCCACTCTTCATCGCGGTGCGCGGGCCCCTCACTATCGCGGCCCCTCCTGTTGCGGAGCACAGGCTCCAGACGCGCAGGCTCAGCAATTGTGGCTCACGGGCCCAGTTGCTCCGCGGCATGTGGGATCCTCCCAGACCAGGGCTCGAACCCGTGTCCCGTGCATTAGCAGGCAGATTCTCAACCACTGCGCCACCAGGGAAGCCCAAACAGTAACTATTTAAGGATACACATCATTTGTGATAAACTTTAAAAGGGCAAGGAAATAATGATAATAATGCCCCTTGGGAGTATAGATTGAAGCACAAAGGTAGAAAAAACAGAATTGACCATTTTCTAGTTAACTTTGGTGGTAGAGTCACAGATGTTTATTTTATTATAAAATTTATGTTACATTACATTTATTCTTTTGAATGTTATTTAGTATAATTTTTTTAAGTCTTTAAATTGCACAAAAAGCACAAATAGAGCACAGAGAAAAAAAATGACTACTATTCCTGGAGCATTATCAGAACACTCC
This sequence comes from Balaenoptera borealis, assembly GCF_965194805.1. Classification (NCBI taxonomy): domain Eukaryota; kingdom Metazoa; phylum Chordata; class Mammalia; order Artiodactyla; family Balaenopteridae; genus Balaenoptera; species Balaenoptera borealis. The sequence goes on along the minus strand of NC_138866.1, from coordinate 166,070,564 downwards.
ATAAAAGAAACCTCACTTTAGCCAGCCACACCTGGCAGGCCAAAGAGAAGAAAGTAGACTGGTGGGGGGGAGGGGCGGATTCCAAGCAAAAGTAACAGTATAAACAAAGGCAAAGAGGCATGAAAATACAACACCTGCCTAGAGATTAGAGAAAATTTAAAAGAGCATAAATAAAAATAAGTTGAATTCTACTCATAGTAAGAGTTATTAAAGAAAGACTAAAGAAATTAGGAAACCAAACTTGACAAGTTCTTTTTAAAGGGCCAAGCGGACCCTTCATAATATAAGCAGAACAGGAATTGAATAGGAATAGGTAAAATAAATTGTGTAGAAAGCAAAGGTTCGAAGGAAAGAACAGTTACAATATTCCAAAAGTGATTCTATTTAAAAGAAAAACAGTGTTTTCCAAAATGAATGTTGAAATAAAAAGATAAATTTCACAAGTAGACAAGATTTTTAAGTTGCCTTTTAAGACATGATTATTTAAAATTATTGTATGGAAATATGTTGTTTTAATTATACTCTCCCTTACCACTTTGGGAAGTTGGGGGGGGGGGGCGGTGTGTAAAGAAAGCATATGCTCCTTTTAAATATCCTCCAGAAAACAATCCTTTTTAATTATCAAAAGACAGGCGGGAAAGAAGTATGACATAGCAAAACTACTTAATATTTCACATATTTTCTTCAATATCATATCCGAAGGCCTACTATCCCCACAAATGACAGTTCCAATACAGCGAGGTCATTATAGGTTTCAAGCAAAGAACCTTGTATGTAAGTAAAAGCACAATAAATGCTTGCTGAATGAGTAACTACAGAATGAAAACCAAAACACTTTTGCCCTGAATAGAAAAAGGAGAGGAGTATGAAAGGGGTAGAGAAAGTGTAAAAGAGTCCTGAGACAAGCCTCACACAGAAAGCCTTCAGCTAAGAAAGAGACAATCTTTGTCTGTTACTGCTTATTTGGACCAGACTCTGGAAATGGCCCTATGCCCAAAATTCTGTGTTACAGAGCTTTGTTCAGTAAGCTTGAAACAAGGTCCCAATCAACTGTGAAGTTAACTTGATTCAGAATGACCTATATATACACACTATAAAACAGACCTATTTAGAAAAGATGAGCTGCAAAATAAGACTCTGGTGGAAGAACATAATATAAAACACCCAGATCAGAATTATTCTGAAACATTTTATCCTGGGAAAAACTGGATCTGTCACTAACACTTTGGCCTACACCCAACTTCAGTACAACACAAGGACACTTTTCTGTCTCCTCCCCTCCTGCTTAAGAAATATAATGCACACTATACAACACTCTACATGGCAATTATGTGTCCACATCAAAAAACAATTTTTTGTGCTTAATTTAGTGATAATCATTTTTGATCCAAACCAGGATCTAAAGTAAATATGAACTTTCAAGAGAACATTAGGTCACAGTTCATCTTCTACATATCACTCATAAACTTGTACTAATTCCCCAACTACTACTCCTTACCCAAGAATTAACATTTGTTTTAATATCTCATGAGTGTCCCACCCCTCTCAAAAAGATAATATATTTAAAATTCTGTAGAAATGTCAGGCATTATAATCTAATGACTTCAAAAGCATAGACTCAGGAAGCACACTGCACAGATTTACGAGTAGACTCTACCATTTACTAGCTGTGCAGCCTTGAGCAAATTACTAAACTACTCTATGCCCTCAGTTTTCTTACCAGACAAATGAGGTTTAAAAACAAAGAATTTTATCAACCTCACACAGTTAATATGAGGATTAAATGAGGTAACATGTATAAAGGATTTTCAACAGTGTCTGGCATGGAAAGAACTAAATAAATGTTAGCTTTATTTATTATTTATTATTATTATTATCATTATTATTATTCTCTGTTCCCCAATCCATATTGAAGTGTTTAACTCTGAGTTTACCAGATGATGTTAAACCTGTTAAAGCTTAGAGCCAATAATAAATACAACTGTTATGAGCAATCCTAGAAATTAAAAATTGTTACTTAATTCATTTAAGATGTTCCAGCTATATCAGACATATAACAAAGAGTGTAAATCAGTATTATCAGAAGAGTCAAATCCAACACTTTAAAAGGATTTGGATTGTACTTAATAATAACCCCTCTGAGCCTCATTTCTTTCATATTCATCACAGGAGTATTTTTGGTCCTGTAATTCTTCTTACAAGAAAGGACAACATTTGGGGATATTTATACAGAAAGAATATTTAAAGATACAAGTTGGTAGATTAAATTTAGAGATTAAATTTAGAGGATTGATTACATTATTTTATATATATATATATATATATAGAATTATAAATTATAAATTATATATAAATTGAATATATATATATTTTTTCCTCCCCAAAATGATAAAGGGAAATAAGAGGAGAAAAATCAGTGGACAAGAACTTCCAATAAATCGCTGGATATCAGAAAGCAAATGGAAGCAAGGTAACTAACTGAACAGAACAACAGAAGAAGCTAAAACCCAAAACGCCCGTAGACAGCAAGGCAATTTATTCTAAAAGAAAAAAATAACCCTTGAGAGGCTCAGAATTTGGAAGCAACAGTTTCTTTAGACTACAAAAGTGAGGAACAGAATCAAAACCACAATGAGATAGATACCACTTGACATCCACTAGGATGGCTATTAAAAAAAAATAGATAAAACAGAGATTGTGAGGATGTGGAGAAACTGAAACCTTGATACACTGCCAGTGGCAATGTAAAATGCTGCAGCCACTTTGGATAACAGTCAGCAGTCCCTTGAAGGGTTAAACACAGAGTTACCACAGGATCCAGCAATTCCACTCATAGGTATATAACCAATATAACTGAAAACATATGTCCACACAGAAACTTGTACACAAATGTTCATAGCAGCATTATCCATAATAGCCAAAAAGTAGAAACAGTCCAAATATCCATTAACTAATAAATGGATAAATCTGATATATCCATAAAATAGAATATTATTTGGCAATAAAAAGGAATAAGCACTGACACATGCCACAATATGGATGAGCTTTGAAAACATCATGCTAAGTGAAAGAAACCATTGCAAAGGACCGCTTACTACATGATTCCATTTATATGAAATACCCAGAATAGGCAAATCTACAAGGATAAAAAGTAAATTGTTAGTTGCTTAGGGCTAGGTGGAGAGAGGATTCAGGGATTGGGGAGTGAGAGCTAAGAAGGATAGGGGGTTTCTTTTTTGGGGTAATGACAATATTCTAAAATTGCTGTGGTGATGGATGTGTAAGTCTGTGAATATAACAAAAGCCACTGAATTGTACACTTTAAGTGGGTAAATTGTATGGTATGTGAATTCTATCTCAATACGACTGCTTTTCTTTTAAAAGTGAGGAACAGAGCTAAAAGCTGGAGAACTGAGTGTCTATATACTGAACTGTTGAGTTCGCCGTCCTTCCACTCACCATGTTCTCAAATGCCAGCTTTTCCTCATAAACACAATTCTCATGAAAGAAATTAGAAAAACTCCTCACTGCAGAAACAGAACAGCACAAGAAAAGACTTCTAAATACTGAAGACTTGGGTGGGGCCCTGCCCAAAGCCCAACCCCCCCAACTGACAGTCTCTGTCACATATTTATAGTTTCTACTTAAGCATTTCAGTTCCTCATTCTTAAAAAGATGCAGACTAGGATCACCAGATTATTTGATATAACATTGCAGGGGGGGTAGGGGAGGACCTAAAACAAAACAAAACAAAACAAAAAACAGAAAAAAAGAACATGAAAAAAAAAATTTGCAGAGACTAGAGGAATCCTTTTTTTAAAAGGGTTTATATTATATGAAATATATATATTTATATGTCATATATGTTTATATATTATATGAAGAGTAAAAGGTAATTCATTAATAAGAATCCAACTTGTGAAAAAGAGCAAGAAAATTCTTAAAAATTAAAAATAGTAAAACTTAACAATATAAATATTTGATACACTGGAATTTATAGTTGAGGAAGTCTCCCAAAGTGTAGAAACTAGAAAGGAAAACAGTACTAAAATATTAATTCAGAAGGTCTAATATCTGAATAGAACATCTAGAAAAAAAGAACAGAGAATACACGGGAAAAGAAATTATCGAAGAAATAACACTAGACCCCCCCCCGCAAAATATAGTAGCATATCCCCCAAGTGCCAGCATAATGTACTTTCAAAAGACCAATACCAAGTTATTTCCCTGTGAAATTTCAAGACACCACAGCTAAAGAGAATATTCCAAAGGTTTCCAGAGAGAAAAAGACAAGTTACATACAAAGGATCTAGAATCAGAGGCATATCAGACACCTCAATGACAATACTGGAAGCCAGAAGAAATGGACTATATTGCCTTTCGAAGGAAAATAATTTTCAGTCTAAAACTAAGGGCAGTACAGCACAGTGATAACAAGCAGATTCTAAAATGAGACTTCCTAGTTCAAATAATGCCATTTAATAGCTGTATGATCCTGAAGAAGTAATATAACTTTTTTATATACCAGTTTCTTCATCTGTGAGATGGGATTGTTGTGAGAATTAATTCATAGGTGTTCATGTGTGTAAAAAGCCTAATACACAGTACTTACTATAAAAGTGCTCTAGGGCTTCCCTGGTGGCACAGTGGTTGAGAATCTGCCTGCCAATGCAGGGGACACGGGTTCGAGCCCTGGTCTGGGAAGATCCCACATGCCGCGGAGCAACTGGGCCCGTGCGCCACAACTACTGAGCCTGCGCGTCTGGAGCCTGTGCTCCGCAACAAGAGAGGCCGCGATAGTGAGAGGCCCGCGCACCGCGATGAAGAGTGGCCCCCGCTTGCCGCAACTAGAGGAAGCCCTCGCACAGAAACGAAGACCCAACACAGCCAAAATAAATAAATAAATAATTAATTAATTAAAAAAAAAAAAGTGCTCTAGAAAGCAAGACTGGGTAAAGAAAGGGGCGATACAGAACTTAGTTTTTCACTATAATCCCTTAGGTAGTATCTGACTGGCTTGGACACACTCACATATTATCAGACGGACAGAGGGAATTGTGAAATGAAGCCCAATGATAACACCTGGGCAGAGAATAATATCTATATGCCTTTAGCTCAAATGAGACAGAAAAACAGAAAATAAAAATTTGTATTGAAAGAGAACCACCTGACCAGACAGTCAAAAAGGGAAACAGGATGTTGTAAGAGAGATTCTTGGTCTGGTTGAGTAGCAGAACCAGAGTAACCCAGGCCAGGCTGGGTCAGATTAAAGAAAAAAGACACAGTTTGCTGATAAGAGTAAAACAGAGTACTTAAACAGAGAAACTGACTTTTAATCACAGTTAAATGACAAGCTTGTTCAAAGATGAGATTCACTGAGGTTTTGGGGGTTGGTTTTTGTTTTGTTTTCTTTTGAGGCTAAATTAAAAGCATTTTAAATTAAAAGATAAGAGGAAAATAAAAGTAATAGTAATAAGACCTTATATCTTATTAAAACTCAGGAATACCTTGCTAATATAAGGAATACCAACCGAGGCAATATGACAGATTAGATAACCTGAAAACTCTCCCACTTACAAACTGCCTAAACACGCTTGATAGACTATGACAGCATCTTTTTAAAATCCAGTCCAATATTAAATAGAGCAAAGAAAATCCAGGGAGAAGGAGAAAGGAGGACTAAAACTCAGAGCAGAAAATATGAAAGAAGCTATTCTATAGGGGCTTGCTGGCCACTAACAAATGGGCTTAGACTTTTATGCCAAATGGGAAGTAAATATAAGGTCTTGGCTTGCTGAAGGTGGGAAGATAGAATTGACATGGCAAAAGGAACTTTGCAAATGTGATTAAGTTAAGGGTCTTGAGAAAAGAAGATTATCCAGGATTACTGATGTGGGCTCATGTAATCACAAGGGTCTTTAATTAAAAGGGAAAGAGGGAGGCAGGACAGTTAGTGCTGATCAGAGTGATGCCATGTGAAAAAGACTCAACTGGCCATTTCTGGCTTGAAGATGGAGGAAGAGGCCACCAGCTAAGAAATGGAGGAAGCCTCTGGAAGCTAAAATAAGGCAAGAGAACAGCTTCTCCCACAGAATGTCCAGAAAGAACAATCCTGCCCACATCTCAATTTTGGCCCCAGTGAAACCCATTTCATACTTCTAAGCTTCAGAACTATAAGATAATAAAGTTGTGTTAAGACATTAAGTTTGAGGTAATTGTTACAACACCTCTCGGACACTAATATATACACACACACACACACAGGAGAGGAAAGGGGGCAGTTATCCAAGATAGTATAACATGTTCCATGAAGTTTTCAGGTACAAAACTCTAAATAGTCCTGGATTGACAGTATCCCTAAAACATCTGGCAGAACAAAACTGTCTAGGAATAATCAATTTATCTTATCAATGTATTACCCTTAGCCTGCAGAGAGATCTCAAAGATGAGATCTTAAGATGAGCTCACAATCAAAATTTATAAAACACATAAGGAAATAATTCACCATAAGCAGGAGGCAGCATACACACATCACATATGCACATACATATACGTGTACACATACACAATAAGGCCTCCAAAGAATGTTAATCCAAAAGAGAATGTTAATCCAGAGGAAGGAAGGAAGGAAGGAAGGAAGGGAGGGAGGCAGGGAGGGAGGCAGGGAGGGAGGGAAGGAGGGAAAAGAGAAGAAAAGAAAAGAAAAGAAAAAGAAAAAGTAACAATAGATGACATGAATAAAAAGTACAAAATAATGGTGGCTCATCTGAATCCAAATATATCAATAACTATATTAAGTATAAATGCAATAAATGCCCCAGTTAAAAGAAATATCACACTGTATTTTTTTTTTTTTAATTTTTATTTTTGGCTTGCAGCATCTCAGTTCCCTGACCAGGGATTGAACCCAGGCCATGGCAACGAAAGCCTGGAATCCTAACCACTAGTGCACGAAGGAACTCTCACACTGTATTTTTTTAAATCCAGCTATTCTAAAAAGAGACAAATCTTAACAGGAAAAAGTTGAAAGTAAAAAGAATGGAAAAGTTCACTTTGTTATACAGCAGAAACTAACACAACACTGTAAAGCAATTATACTCCAATAAAGATGTTAAAAAAAAAACAACTAAATTACATTACCAGAGGTCAGGATGGTGATTACCTTTGGGAAGGAGAGGAGGGGTGGCAGGTGGGAAGAACATAAGGATGATTGGCTATGTTGTGGGTCTTGATGAATACACAGGTTTTTCCTTTGTGATAATACATTAAAAATGTAGGTTTACATTTTGTGCATTTTCTATATGTTATACTTCGATAAAAGGTTAAAAAAAATTTTTTTAAAGAATGGAAAAGATAAATTCTATAATTAATATGTAGTATAATGATATCAAGACAAAATAAACTGTAATTTTAAAAAACCCTAGAGCCAGAGAATCCTTTATTCCATAGTAATGCTGTCTTTCATCAAAAATATTTTTACATGAATTTACTCAATGGAGGTTTTATAATTTATACTTTGCTCTTCAAAAGAACAAACCAAAAACATTAGAGAAGCTACTTTCATGCCAAGCTTGGTGGGGGAACAGTTTTAGAAAAAATGAACACGTGTGACTGCGCATAAAACTGCAGGTGGCTAGAAAGGAAATCAGCTCAAAGGAAAAATAACTAAAAATAGGCTTAGAACAGTGATTCTGACTGCCTTCATTTGGATTTTCAAATTATTTCAGAGCTAAAATGTATACAATTTGTTTTTAACCAAGATGGTTGGTTATTTTAGAAATAAGTTCTGCCATAATTAAATATACTTATTTATGTCTTAGAAGTTCTCAAGTATCACTTGCAATTCAGAACCAAAGGATTTTTAAATCTGAAAATTTTTTAGATCTGAAACGATCTTAATGACAAAATATAGCAAAATAAATTATTCCTGATTAGTTGAAATAAAAATTCCTATGACAGCAAATTTTGTTGGATCTCTAACAAAATATTTTTAGGGATGTTATGCCTTGATGTACATGCCAGATTCTTTATAAATTTCCTCTGTCTTTATATATTATTATGGATTTACAAGCCCTAATGCTAGAAACACTTAGAAAAAGACTTAAAAGTAAACAAAAAAAAGTTTCTTTAAAAAATTAAGACAATGAAAGTGGTTTTTAAATAGGAAGCTATTGCCTCCAAAAAGTTATCTTTAATTTATCACATGAATCTAATCATGAAGAAACAAACATTCATATTGACATTCTACAAACTGACTGGCCTATAATTTTCAAAAGTATCAAGGTCAGGTGAAGTCAAGGGTAGACTGAGGAACTGTTGCAGTTTGAAGAAGGCTGAGGAGACATGTTAACTAAATGCTTCTGAACTGGGTCTTTTTCCCATAAAGCTATTGAACAAATTGGCAGGTAAGCAGAATGTGTGGATTAGATGCTAATTAACCTGATTTTGACGACTGTTTTATGGCTATGCAGTAGCATGTACTTATGTCTAGAAAATACACACCGAAGTATTCAGGAGTGATGGGGCATCATAGCAGCAGGTTATTCTCAAACAGTCCAAAACAAAAAAGTTCTTTGTCCTGTACGTGCAATTTTTCTGTGAGCTTAAAATTGTCCCTCCTCCCCCTCCAAAACAATATTTTAAGTCATCTTTACTACTCAGTGATAAAAATGAGAGCCTTTTTTTTTTTTCAAGTTCAATGATTCAGAGGTATTTAGCAATCAATGTTCCATTAGTCTGTGGAGGAACACAACCAAATAAGGTTTCTCTAAAATAAGGATACAATGACTTTTTTTTCCATCAACTGAAATTAAAAGGGGATGGCCCCATTCAAAACTGTTACAAATTCTAATGGCCCTAAAGTCTCTGCATTGAGTTCCTCTAAAGAGATTCTGAGACCTTCCACTATAATTTCCTTCCCTTTTATTTGTTGAATAAATAGACGTATGCATGTTAGGCACCAGAAATACAGCAAAGATCACAGTGAACGCTATGGAAGGCAGACAGTGAATAGGACAAATTAACGATGCAATTCTAATAATAAATGCTACGAAAGGGAAGTATAGGATGTTATAAAAACAATTAACAGAATTCTAATAATATGTGCGCAGGTGGGAGGCAGGCCAGAAAGGGGAATTGGGGAAAACCACCCTTTAATAAAATTTAGGGTAAGACCTCAAGGATGAGTGGGAGTTAGCCAGGTGAAACATGTCTGTAACAATATGAGCCAGGACACTGACAGGCAGAGAGATTTCTTATCCCTGGAATTTAAAGGTCCTAGGTGGGTTAGTAGTAAGGGGTAAGGCTAAAAATAAAGGCAGGTGCCAGGCCTCTTACAGTAACTTAAATGCTGTTAAAAAGATTTTAAGGTTTTTTTTTCTTGCAGTCACTGATTTTCAAATCTTTCTGTTGTTCATCCTAATTTCAAATCAACTCTTACACAGAATCTCATTATGTAATATAAACAAAAGTAGCACTGTCCTGTCTAAAGTGGAAAGAGGGTGCTTTAGAACTTCACCAGCTGAGCTTCCTGCTTCCCTAAGTGAGGGCAAAGGCAAAAACAGGAGGAAAGAGGGGGCAGTATCAGAAATAACACATGGTGGGCTGTATTAGCCAGATTTCCAATCAGAAACTGATGAACTATTCCAATTAGAAAAATTCAAAAAGCATTTATTACACAGAGGGACTAAATACAAAGGAATGGTGAGGGATAGGGGAACAGAAAGGAAGGTACAGGAACTAGTGTTAGCAGCAGGAACAGCACCCCTAAATCCAAAAGGACAAGGGCAGGAGAGATTACCAGACGAGGAAGAGAAAGTCACACAGACAAGGCCACCAGGAAGGGCTTTATTGAGGGGAATAATGACTTGTCTTGGGACACAGCCAGTCCACCAGGAAGAAACCAGGGAAATAAATATTCTGAGCTTAACTTCCTCACTGCTCCCGACCTACCCATGTCCACACTGGCTGCACCCTATCTGAAGCCGGAAGTCACAGGCCCCATTGACATAATCCATACAGTAAACCTCCCAGGGTAAAGACCAGCGGGGAGAGAACAGATCAGGAAGACCAAACATAAGCTATCTGTCATGAAGCAGTAGGCACAGAAGTACAAGGAAAGATCAAACCTAGCCTTCTGGAACCAAGGAAAAGGTTTCCATGAGACCAGGACAATTAAGCTGAAGCCTAAACAATGAGCAGGAGTTAGCCAGGCAGAGGAAATCGGGGAGACAGACATTCCAAGCAAAGGGACTAGCCACTACGGCGGCACACTGCTAGAACTCTGAATGAATGAGGAGGTGTGAAGCACAGAGCGTGAAGGAAGGGAAGGAATGAAGCTAGAAAGGCAGGGGAAGACAAGATCATGCTTGCATCAATACCACGCCAACAATCCAGCCTTTGTCCTGAAGGCAAAGTTTAAGGATTGAAATATCATCTGATAGAGGTGGGCGTGGGTTTTTAATAAAAGTAATAGGCACAGAGATTTTCTTTTTCATGGTAATGGTCAATCCTCGCTCTTATTTGTTGACCAGCTCCTGCCTGGTTGTTTCACAAGAACTGCAAGGCAGAGTGTGAGTACGGAGAAGACTGCAAACACTGACACTGTCTAATTACAGGTTCTAATCCACTTCAGCCTTTTTTTTAATTCTCCACACTTGGACTTTCTCAGGGAACAGGTGGGCAAAAATATTTTCAGTGACCACATTAAGTACTATGTTTAAGATTCTGAACCAAATCATTGATAGTTCAAAATTTACACTAGGGTACATTCATTTTCCTTTGAAATGGAGAACTTTCTAAAAACAACAGTGAGGGACGTCCCTGGTGGTCTAGTGGCTAAGACTCTGCGCTCCCAATGCAGGGGGCCCGGGTTCGATCCCTGGTCAGGGAACTAGATCTTGCATGCCGCAATGAAGATCCCGCACTGGCAATGAAGATCCTGGCAATGAAGATCTCAAGTGCTGCAACTAAGACCTTGTGTAGCCAAATAAATAAATAAATAAATATTGGGCTTCCCTGGTGGCACAGTGGTTAAGAATCTGCCTGCCAATGCAGGGGACACGGGTTTGAGCCCTGGTCTGGGAAGATCCCACATGCTGCAGAGCAACTAAGCCCGTGCGCCACAACTACTGAGCCTGCGTTCTAGAGCCTACGAGCCACAACTACTGAGCCTGTGTGCCACAACTACGGAAGCCCACGTGCCTAGAGCCCGTGCTCCACAACAAGAGAGGCCACTGCAATGAGAAGCCTGCACACCGCAACAAAGAGCAGCCCCCGCTCGACACAACTAGAGAAAGCCCACGCACAGTAACGAAGACCCAACACAGCCAAAAATAAAACAAATAAAATAAAATAAATAAATTTTAAAAGCTAATGTTAATAAATAAATATTTTAATTAATTTGAAAAAAAAACAGTGATGCTTATTCACAAGGACTTATTCACAAAGGACTACAGATTTTCTGAAGTTCCACATGGATAATTTAAAGATTCAAGGATCTACTCCTTGCCAGACCCTAAGGGAGACACTAGGGACACAGTGATGAACCAAACAGATGAGGTTTCTGTCATCATTAAACTTACCTCTAAGAGAAGGAAGAGGCATTAAATAAGTAAACAAACAAACAAACATAATCACAAATTTGTCACGTGTCACAAATAAAAGCAACAAGGAAGAGGTGGCAAAAAATATTTCTAGATTTAAAAGAAAGATATCACTGCTCCTTTTTGCAAAAGCAACATCCATGGAGTAGAAGGAGACAAAATCAAACCACAATGGACTGAGGCATATATATGTTTCAAGGAAGAAGATGCCACAAGATGACAGATTCAAGAACTTAGGCTGTGAACTGTCAAGAGAGAAAAGGAAATATCTCAAAATAATTGGTAAGGAATGCTTTTTTTAAGATGGGGGGAAAATACTTAATGTTGATTAGAGGGGGAATTCAAGAGAGGCTGAATATAAGAGAAAGAATGGATGATTAGCTATGATGACTAATAATGCCAACGTTTTATATCCAGGTGTTAGGCTAAATGCTTTACATGCAATTCTTTACTTCATCTCTAAGGTCAGCTCTATAGTCCCAATTTTGCATATGAGAAAACTAAACTCAAAAAAGTTAGGTTATCTGATCAAATCACATGCTGGCAGAACTAGGATTCAAACCCAGATCTTTATGACTTCGAAGCAGACCATACCACACTGTCTCATTCAAAAAATACTTTTCAAACCACCTCTTAAGCTCTGGTTAACTACATACAGAGGATACAGAGATGAGGAGCTCCTGGGGCGCAATCGGTCGGGGCGTGGTACTTACACAGGATTGTCTTTACCTTCAAAGAGAGAGGGGGGGCTTCCCTGGTGGCGCAGTGGTTGAGAATCTGCCTGCCAATGCAGGGGACACGGGTTCGAGCCCTGGTCTGGGAAGATCCCACATGCCACGGAGCAACTAAGCCCGTGCGCCACAACTACTGAGCCTGTGCATCTGGAGCCTGTGCTCCGCAACAAGAGAGGCCGCAACAGTGAGAGGCCCGCGCACCACGATGAAGAGTGGCCCCCGCTCGCCGCAACTGGAGAAAGCCCTCGCACGTAAACGAAGACCCAACACAGCCAAAAATAAATAAATAAATAAAATTAAAAAAAAAAAAAAAGAGAGAGAGAGGAAGGGGAGACAGACATGTATCGATACCTCAAGTCACTGATACAAGGAGGAGCAAGTAAGATGGCACAGTACAGACTGCGTCAGTAACCCTACCCTGACCTAATCAGTGAAGGCTTCATCTGGTGCTTATGTTAAGCAGAACAGAGATGAACAAAGTTAATTCCAAGTAAGACAAACAAATTACGGAAAAGCAAAGAAGCACAAAATTGCATGCTGTGTTTGGAACACTTCAAGAAGTTGAGCATGGCAGGAATGTGATGAGAGTTGGAAGAGACCAGACCAAAGGGCCTTTTATGCCACGCTAAGGTATCTGAGGTTTAAACCACAGGAAGTGAAAAACCATTTCCAGGCTTTGAAACAAGATTAGGCAACTGTAAAGACCCAGCAACTGATTAGGAGGTTCAAGCTATAGCCTGGTGAATGGCTTACAGACAACCAAAAGGTCAGAAGATCTGGAAAGAAACTCCCAAACTAACCGCTTATAATCAAAACAGAAGAAAGAGGGTTCCAAAGTCCCTTTTTGAGAAATGTAGCCCTTATTCTAAGTGAGATGAGACCAGTCCCCAGTTATTACTATTGATTAGGACAGAACTAAAATATGGTTTAGCCCAAACTTTGTGATCAACAGGTAGGGGTTTGGAGGTTTGCTTCCTCAACACCACAAATAGACTATCTGAGGCAGAATATGGGCTTGGGTGATTCATTTCTCCAAAAAGCATATTGAACAGAGGCAGGATAGCCTGCTGTCTGCCTTAAAAGTAAAGAACAGAGTCTCCAGTTTCCAAAGGATCCTCTTTCGCTTGCTTCAAGGCTTAATCACATCAGTCTGCCATCTGATGATGGTTAGGGAAGACTGATACTCTCTTTTTCTGCTAAACATGCTGCTCTGATTCAGGAGCTGCATATTTCCCACCAAGCAGGTAACAGAAGCAGAGAAGCAACAAAAGGATACACCTCCTCCCCTAATGAAACACAAGCTGTCATTCAGCTTTATCAATGAAACCAAATCAAAGAGAAATGAACTACAATTTAGAACTTCAGATTTATTTTTCCAAACTAACCTCCAGGTACATTCCTCATTCCAAACAAAACCTACATCCTAGTCACCCTGAACAAGCCATCATGTCTTTGTCTAACGCCACTGCCTCAGACTGGAATGCATATGCACTCCATGTCAATATGATAAATGCACAGGCTCCCGTCAAACCCCAACTTAAATGTCACTCCTTCAACGCCACCCAAACTACATGCCCACAGGACTTTTTTCTCTATTCAAATGTTTATTAAATATTTCCATGTATTGTATTGAATAGTATACAGACCAACCCCTCCTAAACAGAAATTTTAACAAACACTTACTGAATGCTAAGCATATGGCAGGTTTAGTGCTAGGTTCTAGAATTTTTTAAATTGAATAACAATACAATCTGCTGCCTTTCAAAAACTCCCCAACTACAATAAAAAACATACATAGTAAAGGTAGCATTTAGGGTAAATGGATAAGGAAAAAAAGAGAAATAAGACCAGAATGAAAATCAATGCAATGGATGAAAATCAATTCTACACACACTCTTCCATTAAACTGAAGAGGAGGGAATACTGTCCAACATATTTTGTAAGACCAGCACTACACTAGCACCAAAACCACAGACCAATAACCACTGGTATGTATATTTTACCAAACACACAAAAAAACTTAAAAAAAAAAGAAGAGTAGGCTTACTGAACCCAAAGCTAAAGCTGAAAGTGGTAATGACTAGTCAGTCAGTAAGAAGATGAGTAAGGACTCCATATTTCTAGGCTACCTATTGATACTATACTGCCAGTTAATTAAATGTGAATTTAAAGCTTTTTACAAGCTGTTACCTGTGAGATATGATTGATGGAAGACTCCATTCTCCGAAGCTGAGAGGCTTGGATGTCCAGCAACTGGAGTACATTGTTAGCCAATGCATTTATTTGATAAGCAACACTAGCTAGGGATTGGGTTGTGTAGGCTTTGGTCTCTTCTAAAGCTTTTCTCTTGTCTGTAGCCTGCAATAAGAACAAAAACAACCAATATTTACTTAGGTTAACATTCATTAAACATCTGTTCTGTAGAAAGGCAGAGTTATAATTATATTTTTTAATAGAAAAGCCCAACTGAATCAAAAAATTTATCGGACCAGTCTGATGAACCACAAAGCACTCTACCCTTGGACCCTAATAAAGGCATGTGCCTCAGGTCCTATTGCTCACTCTCCGCCTGCACCCTGCACTGACCTCCCCACGTGTCCCCTCAAGGCATGCTGTGTATCTCCTCCAGGACCTGTGAGTAATAAATGTCTCTATTTCACTTTCCCTTCTAGTCTTTTGTTGAACCTTGAGCTCACCATCCATGACACCCTGGGGCTCTACTTAACAAATGTTAATTTAACAAAAAAATCACATCTACTAGTCCAATGATATGGACTAAATCCATTCTACCTTACATTCCTGTTTACATTAATCACCATCAGAAATCCAAACCCCCCATTAACCATTACAACCAAGCTTCTCATCTCCACAAAAACTACTGTAAATCTTATGACCCCAACCTTTACCCATCCATTCTTCCCAAACTCTAGTACACAACTCAGAGTCAGACAGTAAGAAATGTTCAGAGACAAAGTTCAGAGCAAAATTCAAAGACAAGTGATAAACCCTGGGGGGCGGGGGGAGGTGGGGGGAATGGATGGGGGAGGGGAGCAGGGTGGCCAGCAACTTGTATCACAATTAATATGTAATCTAAAAATTAAAAGGCCAAGAATAAATAGAAACAATGGAATAGAGATCTAACAGTTCAAAAAAAAAAAGAAAAATAGCAATGCAACCACTCAACCATTTTTAAAAACATTCAACATCGCTCATCATAGACAAGAAATGCAGATGCAAACTAATATGAGATACTATTTCTCACCTATCCATCCAGCAAAAATCCAAAAGTGGGACAAGGTACTCTGCAAAGTTGTGGGAAAGACTCTCTGATACACTGCTGGTGATAGCCAGCAAAATTACACATGGACTTATTTTCTGTCCCAGTAATTTCACTTTTAGGAATCTATCTCAAATAATCACTGGCAAAAATATTATGTAATTATTCATTACAGCACTATTTGCAATAGAAAAGACTAGAAACAACCGATATAACCAGCGATGGGGGATTGCTTGAATAAACTATGGGACCTCCAAACAGCAGAGTACTATACAGCTGTAAGAAGGAACGTTGAGGGATGTCGTTATTACCACTACCCTCCATCTCCAGAATATTGCTAAGGTGAAAAAAAAAATACGATAGAAAATAAAAATGTTTATTGAATGCTACTACTTAAGAAATGGGGAAAGATAAATAAATATATGTTTTTATTTTTTAAGAAAAAAGGATAAAACATAACATCTTTAAAAAATAATTACATATGGGGTCGGGGTAAATAGGTGGGTGAGAACATGGATAAGATTCTTTAAACATACCTTGCTTTTAGATTTGTTTTTGGAACTATGTAAATAATTCACACAATTATAACAAAATTAAATTTTAAAAAGGAATTTCCCAAAATTAAATGTAAAATTAATCAAATGAGCCTAACTGTGCATCTAATTAGTGGCTTAACCAGAAAGAAAATATCCTAAAAGTGGCTTCAAAGCACAGAAATTTGATTGTACATTCTTAATGGGGCTTATCCTTAGGACGAAAACAACTGAAAGAGGAAAACAAAAAAATACTAAAGCTGTTTTCAATCACTTTGTTGCTGATGGTCGTTTTGGAATTATTATCCTGAGACTGTTGTTTGTGTAGTGTGGGACAAAGCAAGTCATTACTTATGTTTAAGTCATTGAGACCTGAGATGTTTGGCATAATTCAAAAGAGATTCTGATGAAAGAAGAATGAAGTTAAGAAAAAACCTATAGTTCTGGATTTAAACTGAAAGCATTCATTTGAACCTAATTTTGATTTTATCATGTATTATATATCAATATCCTAGCTCTGTCCAACGAAAAGGCCTAAATGTAAAACATGGTGACTGTAGTTAACACTGTACTGCATAATTGAAATTTGCTAAAAGGGTAGAACTTACCTGTTCTCAGCAAAAGAAAAAAAAAAAAAAGATATACATGAAGTGATGGATGTGTTAACTAAGTATTGTCAATGGAATGATAGCAGATACGGGTGCTACTTCCAGGCCTAGACGTAAAAACTTCCCATGCGTCTTCCGACGCAATGGTTAAAGTAAAATGTAGCCCTACCAAAAAAATAAAGCTGTATTTAACAGAAACCATTTTACACTGCTTCTATTTTAAATTTAAATTTAAAATAATTAAAATCAAATAAAATTTTAAAATTCATTTTCCCAAACTAGCCACATGTTAAAGTGCTCAAGAGCCATATGTAGATTGTGGCCTTACTGGAGACAGTGCAGTTCTAGTCACAGTTAATTTCCTCTATAGACCATGGATTTAAAAGTTAAATCTGCACAAGAATTACTGCTGTCACTTATTTCAGGTTTGTAAGTTTAGTATCCAATAGTTGGTCTCCCTCATTCTTTGGTGCTTTTACTGTTATTAACTACCAAGCAGCCTTAGTATGTTCCAAAGGATCACACGAAATGGATTATAAACCAGAAGACAAATAGCCAGCACTTCTCCAAGGAGCTAAAACAGACACTGTTGATCAATTATAGCAGTCTTCCTACAAAAGTCTAAATACTTTTAACTAATCACTCTAGGAGCTGACACGTGATATGTAACCCATTTGCCATCCCTGTCTTATGCCACTTACGAAATTTGCTTAAAATGGAAATAAACATATTCAGCTTTAAAGGAAAAGTTAATTATTTAAAAGAGCTAAACTCAAAATAAACAATGTAGCCAAGAACTAAACAGGAAATTCCTTAGATAACTGAATTTTCTGAAGAGCCCATATATAAAACTAGCTCTCTTCTTCCTCATTTATCCACCTGTGGATACCAAGCTTAGCTAAAGAAACTTTTCAAGTAAAACTACTCCTATTAAGTCCTTTTCTTGCCCCTCAAGGTAACTACACAGGCAAAATAATCGCTTGTTTTTCACTCCCTAAGGTGGAAATTACGAGTTATAAGCAATCGCTCTCATACCTATACATTTATTTTTAACCACACTTCCTCTCCCTCGTTCTCAACCTTCACATATGACCACAAGAAAAACCTTTCTACCTCTGTTACAAGTAATTACTTAAACCCCAAAAGAGACAGAGAGAACATCCTCGTCATGAGTATGCTTAAAAAGTAATGCAGGTATTCCCGGGTGGCACAGTGGTTAAGAGTCTGCCTGCCAATGCAGGGGACACGGGTTCGAGCCCTGGTCCAGGAAGATCCCACGTGCCGCAGAGCAACTAAGCCCGTGAGCCACAACTACTGAGCCCGCGTGCCACAACTACTGAAGCCCATGTGCCTAGAGCCCATGCTCCACAACAAGAGAAGCCACCGCAGTGAGAAGCCTGCGCTCACCACAACTAGAGAAAGCCCACGTGCAGCAACAAAGACCCAACGCAGCCAAAAATAAAATTAATTAATTAAAAAATTTAAAAAGTAACGCATTCTAAGTGAAAAAAAATACTATATGGTTTCATTTTTGCCTGCTTTTTTAACAAAGAGAGAGATAAAATTTAAAAATTAATGTACCATGGTCCTATCATTCAAATTGACCTTGTTAACGGTTCAGTGTATTTTCTTCAAGTCTCTCAAGTACATGTATGTATACAAGAATGTAAAACTTATCATACTCTATAGCTACATAACCTTTTTTCATTTAAAAATATACCATGAGCATTTTCCCATGTGCTATTTTTCTCTTCCTATTCTTTTTTAAAAAACAATTTTCAATAGCTTCTTGATTATGGCAGTAACTGTTTGTTGCCTACTCTCATTTTAATTCCTCTAATATTAAGACCCTGATTTTAATCAGGGCATCAATGCAAAAAGCAAGTTCAAATCCAACTTCCTCTATCTAAATAACCAAACAAGAGATGGCATTATTTCGTAGTTGTAGGAATTCAATGGAAAACATGTACAGTGAATTACAAATATCTCCTACTGTTCCCCTGGTTAGCAGAGTCTTACATATATGTAGAAAAAATAATATGATAACCCCATGTATCTGTCCTTCAACTTCAATAAATGTCATATTTAGTTTTAAAAATTCACATTTTACTTGGTTTTATAATGTTTGCAAAGTTTTATATCTAAAATATATTAAAAATTAAGTTTCACTGATTTTTAAATGAAGTCAGGACCCTTCTTAGAAAATATCTTAAAATACCCATTTTAATATAGATTTTTTTTTTAAGGAACTGTTTTTCTTTTTTTTTATATAAATTTATTTATTTTATTTTTGGCTGCGTTGGGTCTTCATTGCTGCGTGCAGGCTTTCTCTGGTTGCGGCGAGCGGGGGCTACTCTTTGTTGCGGTGCACAGCTTCTCATTGCAGTGGCTTCTCTTGTTGTGGAGCATGGGCTCTATGCATGTGGGCTTCAGTAGTTGTGGCACACGGGCTCAGTAGTTGTAGCTGACGGGCTCTAGAGCGCAGGCTCAGTAGTTGTGGCACACAGGCTTAGTTGCTCCGCGGCATGTGGGATCTTCCCGGACCAGGGCTCGAACCCGTGTCCCCTGAATTGGCAGGCGGATTCTTAACCACTGCGCCACCAGGGAAGCCCTAGATATTTTTACATCATATGAAATAAATACCAAAACACCAATACTGTCATTGTGCTCTAGCTCCACCTTAAATCTGTATTCCTCAAACACTACTACTGTTGATTTATTAAAAGTACTTGTTTATTGGGAATTTCCTGGAGGTCCAGTGGTTACGACTCTGTGCTATCACTGCAGAGGGCGCAGGTTTGATCCCGCAAGACACGCGGTGAGGCCAAAAGAAAAAAAAGTACTTGTTTATTTATTTTTACAAGTCTAATACAACTAATCACCTTCTCCCAACTCTTCTCTGTAACATTTTAGCTGTATAATTAAGTTCCAAACAAACACTAACCTATAAACTAACTTTAAGAGCATCATTTCTAATATAGGGCCCAACTACTGAAAGATGTCCTACAGGGAAAACAAAGCCTATACCTAGCACATATCCTACAGTACTAGCCTAATAACATTTCAGAAAAATAGTATGACAAATTAAAATGTTCTCTTTCTTACTTACCTTGAACTCTTCTTTAAAGTCTGACAAGAGGATTTGAAAACAGTTTGTTTTCTTTGAGGAACAATAATTTCTCTGTGTCCTAACTGCAGGTGGTTTAATAACCCTGCTTAGGTAACAAAACAGGGGTCTCATGTGCATTTTTTAAAAAAAGTGTTAACCATCTTGCTTCTGTCTTTACCTTTCCTCCCAATCTTTGTAGAAATGTCACCACACTGTATCTAACAACTTCTAACTTAACTCTAATCCAAACTTGCCAGAAACTTTTCCAAAGTCAGTATTTTTCCCACAGAATATTTCGAATATTTAAATAAGGCTTTTCCAATGATAAAATGGAAGATATTTCATGATAATTCATTAAAAAATAACCCACATCTACCAAAAAACACCATATTTCAATGACTCCAACAAAACAGCTATGTCAGAGGCACCATTTTTATGTATCACTCAGAAAAAAACCTGCCAACTCAATTACGTCAGAATGCTTTCTTATGAAGAAATTTTATTTTATACTTACAGAAAATGCTCTTTGGGATTTATTTAGATGGTGAACTTTGTATATCACTCTTTTTTTTTTTAAGTTTTTTAAAATTTATTTATTTATTTATTTATTCATTTTTAGCTGTGTTGGGTCTTCGCTTCTGTGCGAGGGCTTTCTCTAGTTGCAGCAAGTGGGGGCCACTCTTCATCACGGTGCGCGGGCCTCTCACTATCGCGGCCCCTCTTGTTGCGGAGCACAGGCTCCAGACGCGCAGGCTCAGTAGTTGTGGCTCATGGGCCCAGTTGCTCCGCGGCATGTGGGATCTTCCCAGACCAGGGCTCGAACCCGTATCCCCTGCATTGGCAGGCAGATTCTCAACCACTGCGCCACCAGGGAAGCCCTGTATATCACTCTTAACCATAGAGTAATGCCAGCTATAGAGCTCATTTTCAAATTTTTCCAACTTCCAAAACAAACCCTTTACATCTTTTGTTTTGTATGATTCAAGATGCAACCAAAGATTGTGCACAACTCTTGACAGGCATGTCTATTCAGTTTCCTTAAAACTAGAACATCCCCTCCCAACCCTGACCTTTTTTTTTCTTTGAAAACATAGACATTGGGCTTCCCTGGTGGCGCAGCGGTTAAGAATCTGCCTGCCAATGCAGGGGACACGGGTTCGAGCCCTGGTCCGGGAAGATCCCACATGCCGCGGAGCAACTAAGCCCGTGCGCCACAACTACTGAGCTTGCAAGTCACAACTACTGAGCCCACGTGCCTAGAGCCCGTGCTCCGCAACAAGAGAAGCCACTGCAATGAGAAGCCCGCGCACCACAACGAAGAGTAGCCCCCACTCACCGCAACTAGAGAAAGCCCGCGCACAGCAATGAAGACTCAACACAGCCAAAAATAAAAAAATTAAATAAATAAATTAAAAAAAAAAAATAGACATTATTTTAAAATTCCAGGCCAGCTGTCTTATAGGAAGTCCTACAACCTGGATTTGTCTGATTGTTTCCTCATGATCAGATTCAGATTAAACAGAGAGGCTGGAATAATATATAGGAGATGCTGTGAACTTCCTACTACAAGTGATACATCTTTTAAAATAAGGTTCCACCTTTATTCCCAGGACTTTCCTCCAAGCTCCTGACACTAATTCTGTAAACTTTGATGCTGGTGCTATCTTAATCTTAGCAGGAGGTATCAAAAAAAATTTTTTTTAAGAGAAAACCCAAGACTCTTTTCTTTCTTCAAATGGTCCTTAAATGGTTTGACTCTTTTCTTTCCTCAAATGGTCCTTAAATGGTTTGTTGACAGGTTGCAATAATACAGTTATACCAACAGCAAAACCATCCAAATTCATACAAAGACAACTGAGAACAATGACAACTGCTGCTTGGCTGATAGCTTTTTAAGGACAACATTAATTGTAAAATGCATCCCAGTTACAGAAATGTTAAAATGCGGGGGTGAGGAGAAAGTTTCTTAGAACTGCTAAAATACACTCTATAAAGTTTAAGAACTCTTTTTTTTTAAAAGAGGTATGTTAATGTTAATGAGAAGGATTTAAAATGTCAACTTTTAATACCTGTAACAGGAGGAGTTTTATATACACAAAACAAAACATCTACTTTGCTGAAGGCCACCTAAGTATTTGGTTAGTTTGAGACTTGAGAAACTTTCCAGGAGGAATCCATAATCACTTCGTGGAGAGGTATGTGAGGATTCAGGAAAAAAGAGCACACGGGCCAAATCCTGGTTGGAGCCATGGGGATTAGGGTATGCATGCATACACTCAATACCTAGCTAACATAGAAAGGATCTAATTTTTCTCCAACACAATACCTATTCCAATAAAAGTAAAAAGGAAATAAAAAGAAACCCTACCAGGTTACAGCAAATATCCAGCAAGAAGAATAAATTTTTTGCATAACAGTTCAGGTTGAAACCTAGTCACTGTAAGCTCTAGCACAGCTCCTCCCCACCACCTCCCACTTAAAGTAACTGCTAACTGCCTAATAGTCCTTTCATTCCCAGCAAAATCCAGGGGAAATCCCTGCTGCCTGTTGTGTCACAGTTTTGAGGTACAGGAATGGGAGTTGTTGCACACGCTCTTCTTTGATTGAAGAGCTAACACAGAACAATCAACAGCTGGTACACTCATATATATACTTTTTTAAAAAATAAATTTATTTATTTTATTTATTTATTTTTGGCTGCATTGGGTCTTCATTGCTGCATGCGGGCTTTCTCTAGTTGCGGCGCACGGGCTTCTCATTGCGGTGGCTTCTCTTGTTGCCGAGCACGGGCTCTAGGCTCACGGGCTTCAGTAGTTGTGGCACGTGGGCTCAGTAGTTGTGGCGCACGGGCTTCGTTGCTCTGCGGCATGTGGGATCTTCCTGGTCCAGGGCTCGAACTCATGTCCCCTGCATTGGCAGGCGGATTCTTAACCACTGCACCACCAGGGAAGTTCGTCAGCTGGTGTACTTATTAAATAACATTCCAAAGTCAACTCTAACGTAGATTATGTTTTTAAACCTTCACAAGTCAATTTATAACTCCAGGGCATTTCCAATAACTAAATAATTACGTTCTGAAATTTTAGGTTTTACCTTAATTATAGCCTCAGTCAATGAAACTTATCCCAGACTCATTCCTTTACCATCCTGTACCATACTACAGGATGGTAAAGGAATTATATTTATAAAAAACAGGCTTAATGAAAACCTGTAAAAACCCAGTTTTAGAAAGAGCAACTACATTTAAACACAAAATAAGTTAAATGTATTAAATAAGTTAAATAATGTCAATGTATGTCAGTAAGTTAAATAAGTTAAATAATGTCAGTGTATTGTTGACAGAATATATTCCACAGGAGTCCAAGACACTGGGTTCCTTCCATCAACTCCTTCCATGTTAACTAATTATCTTCTCATATAATCTTATTTCTTCTTAAAAGGAATTAAACTTTAAGAGCCATGATGATCAAGAGTGTTGCCTGGGCAAGCACTTTAACATTCTGCTGGAGAGTGCAATTAGACAATATGCATCACGGTTCTTTAAAATGCATATATTCTTCACTTCTAGGAATTACCCAAAAGAAATAAAAGGCCAAGTGCAAAGAAACTGTATGCTCAATAATGTCCACACCTTTGTTTATAACAGCAAAAAAAAAACACCTAGAAACAATCTAAATGGCCAATGACTGATAGTTAAAATATTCAGGTATTAGAATGCCATGCAGTCAATAAAAGTGATCTAGGTATTTACCAACAAGGAAAACGCATTAAGTCAGAATTCAAACTGGGAAGTAGAACCACCATGAGTTACAGAATAAGAAATTACAGAATTTTACTTTACACAATTATAGGAATAGCTGGGAAAGTTGTGAAGGTCCCAGAGG
Organism: Balaenoptera borealis; assembly: GCF_965194805.1. Classification (NCBI taxonomy): domain Eukaryota; kingdom Metazoa; phylum Chordata; class Mammalia; order Artiodactyla; family Balaenopteridae; genus Balaenoptera; species Balaenoptera borealis. The sequence continues at coordinate 166,046,816 of NC_138866.1, read as the reverse complement.
GAAGTATGAGGATCAGAGAGTCATCAAATAGTCTATCTGAGACACCCAACACATCCAGCTGCAGAAAAGCAACTGCAAAGGAAAGACTCATGGAGAGATCTGGGAAGCTGTAGGTCTCCCACCAGGTGAGTGGGCCTGATGCCACTGCTGATCAAATTATCAGCAACCAAGAAAGAGAGCTGGACGCAGAGCAAAGGAGACCAAGGTCAAGCTGGAACCCACCAACACCTCTGCATCTCTCACTGCATCTTACCACAAAAACCTTCAGAGGTTAGTGAGTGTAGCTTACACAAATTCTCTTTTAGCCAATTCTAACCCACAAACATGCAGGGAAGGAACCATACTATAACTATGCCATACACAATTCCACCTTAAGTAAACTGATATAGTACGAACCACCGTGATACCCTCTGTCAATATGGTACACACACACCTCTGTCATCATATTCAGCTCCTGAATAAAAACAACAGCAAAATCACGCTTCAGTCTAACATAATGCAACCATCCCTCATACAACCAAAAAGATGCCATCTCCCCAAAAGAGAGTACGAAGTCTACTTTCTCTTTGAGTAATGTTCTTTCCTTTCTTAGTTGAGTTGTACTTCCCCTTTGATATCCTGTAACTTAAAATATTGAAATACAAGGTTAACCACTAATAACACATCTTAAGTTAAATACAGAAGAATGGGGGGGGGGCAGAGAATAGGTTACTATATACACAAATATTAAGATACAGAACAAATATTCATAACTACTAGAGTTTTCATTCTATAACTGGTCATGAGGTCATAGTTGGTGTTTATCATAATTTTCTTCTCCTACTATCCATTACATATTTCATTTGCCCTCAGCAATCACCTCATATGGTTGTTGTTGCTTGCCTGGTGGGCTGACTCAAACCTTCTCTGCCATTAGCAGCCCTACTTGTACTGGGTTGTTTTAGTTTTCCATTAACTTTTTTATCATAGGAGACGGGAGTGGTAAACAGCACTCCAGAGGATCTCCTGCATTCCACACATACTCCTCTTTACCCCCAGTGTGTAGTAGCAACCCAATTTCCACTTGAGAGTCAGGATCAATCACAGTAACCAATACAGTAATCTCCTGCTTTGCCTGTTAGTTCACTGGCACAAGGAAGCCAAAGTGACTGGTGCTCAACTTCCAGTTTAATAGAACCAGTGCTGCATTCCCCAATAAAAGCATTCCTCTCTTTGGAACTAAGAACTCTAAACCAGCATGCCCCAGAGTTGTGGATACAGAAGAAAAATTTTTGGTAGTGGATCATTATGGGTAATAGTGAGAAAACATCACTTCGTTTCCACCTCTTGATTCCCTGACATATGAATGCTGGCTACAAGAGAAACCCCACCACACACCGGTGGCTGATTCAGAGACTAGACCACATCTTAGAGAACACTACCCCAACACTGCGAAGAACTGCCACCAACTGGGCAGTGAGTCCTCAAAAGGACATTCCACTGTTCTATCAATTCAGCTCCTTCAGGCTAATGGGGAACATGGTAAGACCAGGGATTCCATGAACATGAGCCCAATGACACATTTCACTTGCTGTAAAATGAACTGCCTGGTCAGAAGCAGTGTGATATGACATACCAAGACATAATTAAGGCATTCTGAAAGTCACAAAGAGTTTTGGCAGAAACAATGCAGGGAGGGAAAGCAAATCCATACCCAGAGTAAGCAGCTTTTTCAGGGAGAAAAAAGTGCTGTCCTCTCCATTATGGAAGTAGTCCAATGCAAACCACCTGCCACCAGATATCTGGCTGGTCCCTCCAGAGGAATGGTGCCCTCTTAGGGGGCCATTGGTGGCTCTCTGCTATTGGCAAGGTGGTCATTCAGCAGTAGCAGTAGCCAGGTTGGCCGGGTGAGTGGAAACCCATGTTTCTGAGTATATGCACAATCTCCATGCCTGCCACCATGGTGTCTTTCTCATGAGCTCGCTGGGCAAGGATAGAGGTGGACAGGGAAAGAGGGTGAAATCCAGAGGTAACGTCCTGTCCACCTGATCACTAAGATCCTTCTCTGCTGAGGTTGCTCTTTGATGGGCATTCACAATGAACACAAATATTACTCTGTGTCCAACTGGAAGCATATCTATATATCTGTTCCCCATACTTCCAATTATGTTCCTTCCAAGCCCATCATCAATTAGCCGAACGATTAGCTATTGCCATGAATTAGAGTGGGTCCACATCTCTAACCATCTCTTTCAAGACAAAACAACTAGGTGCACTGCTCAAAGATCTACCAGTGGGTTGCAAAAAGTATTTACTGTATAGCACAGGGAACTATATTCAATATCTTGTAATAACCTATAATGGAAAATAAACTGAAAGAAATATATATATACATATACATATATATATATATATATATATATATAAAACTGAATCACTTTGCTGTACACCTGAAACTAACATAGTATTGTGTATTAACTATATGTCAATTAAAAAAAAAGATCTACCCACTGGGAGAATTTCCCTTCACCACTGCCCTTCTGGGTAACTGCTGAGTGTGGCTATAATGCTACAGATGTCCATCTTCAGGTGGTAAAAGCATATTATGTAGAACCATCTGTAAACTAGACCGAAGTGTTTTCTTCCTCAGTCAACTGGGACTCCTCATGAGGCCACAGGTGTGGGGTGAGAGTGAAGAAGCAAAGAAACAGGAGTATGAGTATACACCATATGGAGTACACACCACAAGAGAAGGTATATAAAATACTCAGTAATAAAAGCAAGATATAAAATGATTATGTACCTGCTTTTTTAAAAGAAATGTGTATACAGCTCAGAAAAGGTCTAAAAGGAAATGTATCAATACGGTAGTGGTCATCTCTGGGTGATTTTTAAATATTCTTTATATTTCTCTATATCCAATTTTTTAAATGATCATTACTCCAATAACAAAAAATAATGATTTTTTTTTAACTTTTTTTTTTTTTTTTTTTTTATGGCTGTGTTGGGTCTTCGTTTCTGTGCGAGGGCTTTCTCTAGTTGCAGCAAGCGGAGGCCACTCCTCATCGCGGTGCGCCAGCCTCTCACTATCGCGGCCTCTCCTGCTGCGGAGCACAGGCTCCAGAAGCGCAGGCTCAGTAATTGTGGCTCACAGGCCCAGCCACTCCGCGGCATGTGGGATTTTCCCAGATCAGGGCTCGAACCCGTGTCCCCTGCATTAGCAGGCAGACTCTCAACCACTGTGCCACCAGGGAAGCCCATGATTATTTTTACAAAGAGAATTCTCTTGGTATAATCTTAAAGGGAAAAAAACCAGAATATATATCTGTGTATATAGTGTGACCTAATTTTCTTTGGTATAATTAAATACCTACACAAGCTAACTCATCAGATAATGAGAGAAGATACATTAGCATGTTAACAGTTGGATTATAAATAATCTGTGTTTTCATCCTTATCCTTTTGTGACATTTCCAAATGTTCAACAATAACCACGTAACATTTTTGCAGACACCAGGAGACTAAGAAGAAGGCTGTCTTAGTAGAGCATGAGGGGGAAACAGAATTTGAATCCTTGATGACACTGAGCGAAAGAATTAACCAACAGTAGGATAATCTTACCTTGGAATTTCTTGTGATATAAAGTAATAATAAATGTTTCTTATTGTTTAATCTTAATTGAGATGAGTTTACTACCTGCAAACCTAACGCATCCTAAATGACTTAACTTTTATATGAGGGAGGGGGAGAGTAAGTTTCCCAAAAAGGGTCTTGGTTAAACTAGAAATTAACAATTTATAGTAATACTCCTAGTCATATAGAAAAAAAAAAATCTATTAGAATAACTTCCAAATTACCAAGACTATTTTCTAAACTAGTCCACTAATTTATAGCTGACTGTGTTATTCACTACAATTTATCTGAAAAATCAGCCTAGTTTGCCCTTCCCACAAGGCAATTATATTTTAATCTGTATTAGTCTGCTCAGGCTGCCATAACAGAATACCACAGACTGACTGGCTTAAACAACAGAAATTTATTTTCTCACAGTTCTAGAGACTGGAAAATCCAAGATCAGGATTCTGTTTCTGGAGCTCTCTTCCTGGCTTGCAGAGACGGTCACCTTTCTCACTGTGTCCTCATCCTCTGGTGTCTCTTCCTCTTTTATAATAAGGACACCAGTTCTGTTGGACCAGAGCTCCACCCTATGACCTCATTTAACCTTAATCACCTCTTAAAGGCCCTATCTCCAACATAGTAGTTATATGGGGGGTTAGGGCTTCAACATATAAATTTAGGAGCAGGGGGCATAATTCAATCCATACTATCATTTTTCTTCTTAAACATTAAGAAATATATCCATCTTACGAATACCCAAAATGTACTCCTGATAGTAATACTTTTAACAGCATGTATTACTGGTTCTCAAAGCATTTTTCACATAGTAAACTAAGCAGACATCCTGGTTTCACAGATAAGGCACTATGTAAAGCTCAGAGATACTAATTTGTCCAAAGATCCCCTAAACGGTAAATGGTGGAGCTAGGACTGTGTACCACACAGCTCTTCATCTTGTCATATGCACTTAAAAGATAGGAATTTTATATAACCTAATGTTCTGAACAACAGAAGCAGCTTGGGGTCAGAAAGAGGAAGGTCAGAAAGAGCAAAGGACAGGGTTCAAAGCAGAATGAAATTAACAGGAACATGAGCTTGGAGGTAAGCAAGCGTTAGTCAGCAGGCCCAACGGAGAAGGAAATATGCCACAAGGCTAGAGAAATCCTACAGACCCTTGAGGAATTTGGACTTCATCCTAAGGCTAAAGGGGAGCCACTGAAGGATTTTCAGAAAGAAGAGACATGACTAGTTTTTGGCTTTAGAAAGATCACCTCAGTTGCAGTTTTACAAAGTGGATTGGGAAAATACACACGAGAATGGAGACAGGAATTCTGTTACAATATGTACTCTGCACCACACACAAGAAAGTCATCTTTATGTTAAATACCCCATGAAAACAACTAACAATGAGGAGAAAGAAATTTGGTGAGGTTAAGTAACTTGCCCAAAGGAGCACGGCTAGGAAGGAATAGGGCCACCAGGTCTCCAAAGGCCATGGTCTCCCCTATGCCACACTGCCTCCCAGTCTACAATTCTAAGAGTGAACAAAGTATAGTTCTAATGTGTCACAGTGAAACCACTGAAGTATTTCGTCTAAGATGAGCCACCCCAAGTCATCATTAACTAATTTGTGTACCACATGAATTTTAATTAACTAGAAGGGAAAAAAGAATAGAGTGAGAAAGCTGACTTTCTCCAGATAGCTGAGAATATTTCTGATCTACGAAACAATTAATGCTCTATATAGGGGATCTATAAATGAAAAAAAAAAAAAACTTAAACATTTAACACTTTTCTAAGTTATTCCTCACTAAAGGAACAAATTCACATCTTTAATTCATACCTAAATAAATGTAACTTTGCTAGGAAATTACTAAAGGAATATAATGCATCATTCCACAAACTACAAGGTAAGGTAGTAGTTAACACTGTCACAATCAGCACCACCCTTAATTAACTGACTTGAGAAAAACAAAGTACTTCTGCTTATAAAAAAATCAAGGTTCTATAAATATCAACAAAAGTACCTTGTGCTACCACTGACTGCCTATTTCCTCACTTACACCAGCTTACAATACAAGTCTCACAGAATCAGTCTTGGCTGTCTCCATCCTAGTGATTCATTAACCACATTTTCCAAACCAAAAATCATAACTAGTATGACACTATCTGACAAACTACCTTTACCCTAATTTCTTAATTTGTTATATAAAAGTATAAAAATTACAACAGTATGAATCAATTAACAAATCTTTACTGAAATCAACTAAATTTTCTAAATTACAGACAGCTATTCCCAAAAACTGTGAGACAGAGAGTCATTTTTACAACTACTCCAAAAAATCTATGAACAGAGGAACATTCTGTTAACACCCATCAGTTATAAAAATAGAGACAAAAGAAGGAAAAATATTTTATTAACAAATTACCACAAATTGAATCCAAACCAAATAATTTAACCAATCAGAAATCTAAGTACCAATTAGGGAGATACAATAATATTAAAAAGAAAGCCATCTAACAAAATATGTACAAGACCTATTTGAGGAAAACTACAAAACTCTGATGAAAGAAATCAAAAAACTAAATAAATGGAGAGATAAACCACGGTCATGCGTAAGAAGACTTGATATTGTCAAGACATCACTTCTCCCCACCTTGATCTATAGATTCAATGGAATCCCAATCAAAATCCCAGGAAGTTACTGTGTGAATATCAACAAAGTGATTCTAAAGTTTATACGCAAAGATGATGTCAGCCAGGTAGCCGAGTAAGACACCCCTCATCGTATCCACCTTCAACAACAATTTTGCATCTGTCCTTGGACAAAAGGGAGCTGTGGGATCCAGAGAAGAGACTATAAAACTCAGGAGCAGTCCAAGATCAAGGAGAGTTGTTTTAAGACAGACCTGTACCCATGGTCTCAGCTATAGACTCAGAACCAACTCTTTATCAGAGGCCACGGCTATAGCCCCATTTAGCTTTGGTTCTGACACCAGCACCATATGCCAAGGGGCATGGGAGGACTCTTACCCACCTGTACATAAGGTAATACACACACAGACATTCAGTCTCAGGTGTGAACCATGAACTGGCCTGTGAATGAGCTCCAGCCCCTCACAGCTGCAGTCCAGGAGCCCCTAGAGAACACTAATTTAGACAATCACCCACAGATGAGAGAACCTTTGTGGAAGTCTAGGAGTCCAGTTGAGAAGTTCCAGCCCACCACTGGAACAAAAGAAATCGGAGATAAGATGCATTGGAAAGGGTAAGAAGCACAGTTTGATTTTACCCGCTTTACCCATCCCTTCAAGGCAGCACAGCTCAGAGCCAAGAGAACACTTCTCAGCCAATGACTTCTCCCTCGAGGTGAAGTGAGAGCAGGTGAGGGAACGCCTAGCTTCCCCAGCTGTGTGACACACTGCCAAAGAAGCCCCGTCCAGAATACTGAGTCGTGAGCAGCAAATCTAGGAGGTGGTGAGTGGCTGGGAGACCAGCAGCCAGACCTTGGTGCGGAACACAACAGAAGGGATGTGGATCCTACTAAGCACGTCAAGGGCTCCATTAGGAGGCCCAAGCACAAGCTCCTGGGGATGCTCTGCCCACAGATACCCCCACACTGGCCCACAGGCGCCACCAGTGCCCCTCGTGCCCGACCCCACATACCCCACCTCATGACTGGCTCCCGTGAGTGCTCCACACAGTACCAAGAGTGAGCTTTTGCAGCAGGCTAGCGAGCACGCACAGAAAGCCGGCCTGAACCTGCAGGCCTGGGAGAGACCGTGAACTTGAGCCATAAGCACCACCCTCAGGAAAGCAAAAAGGAGGCTGTCAGCATCCGGCCTGGTACTTTGCAGGATCAAGAGAATGCAAACAAGCTTAAGAATTCTGTCACAAGGAGGAGCAAGAAATGTGGAGCAGGAATATCCACAGAAGATATATCAAAGCCTCGGAATCCCTAGCAGATCTGACAGAAGATATTTCTCTCCTGCAGTCAATTAGTAAAAACTGGAGGTGACTGCTACTTCAAGTGTGAAGACAGCAACACAAGAATTCAAAGAATATGAAAATTCAAGAGAAAATGACACAATCAAAGGCTCACAATTTTCCAGTAACCAATCCCAAAGATATGGAGTTCTGTGATTTACCCAATAAAGAATTCAAAACAGGTGCTTCAAGGAAGCTCAATGAGCTACAAGAAATCAAAAAGATAATGTAACGAAATCAGTAAACACATGAACAAAAATGAGAAGTTTAGCAAAGAGATAGAAATCATAATAAAGAAACAAATTCTGGAGCAAAAAAATGCAATAAGTGAAATAAAAAATGCGACAGAGACCATCAACAGCGGCCTGGATCAATCAGAAGAAAGAATCTGTTAAGTAGGAGACAGGAACTTTGAAATTATCCAATCATAGGAGAAAAAAAATGAAAAAGAGTGGGAAAAGCCTATGTGATTTTGGGGATATGATAAAAAGAAACAATTTGTGAATTATTGGAATCCCACAAGGAGAAGAGAGGGAGAAGAGGGCAAAAAGTATTTTTAAAGAAATAGTAGCATAGAACTTCACAAATCTGGGGAGAGATTTGGACACCCAAGTTCATGAAGCTCACACGTTCCCAAACAAATTCAAATCAAATCTTCTGCAAGGAACATTATAACGAAACTGTCAGAAATCAAAGACTAACAGACTCTTAAAAGCAGCAAGAGAAAAAAAGCTTGTCACCTACAAAGGAATACCCATAAGGCTATCAACAGATTTCTCAGCAGAAACCTTACAGGCCAGGAGAGAATAGGATGATACATTCAAGGTGCTTAAAGAAAAAACTGCCAACCATGATTACTTTATCCAGCAAAGTTGTCTTTCAGAAACAAATGAGATATAAAGACTTTTCCAGACAAACAAAAGCTGAGGGAGGTCATCACCACTAGGTCTGCCTTATGAGAAATGCTGAAAGGAGTTCTTCCACATGAAATGAAAGGATGCTAATTAGCAACATGAAAATATACAACACACTGGTACAGGTAAGTATATCCTATCCAACAGCAGCAGAATACACATTCCTCTCAAGCACACACAGATCATTCTCCAGGATAGAATCTATGTTAGGTCACAAAACAAGTCTTAGCAAATTTAAGGAAACTGAAATCATACCAAGAATCTTTTCTGACCACAATGGTATGAAACTAGATACCAATAACAGAAGGAAAACGGGAAAATCCACAAATAAGTAGAAATTAAAAAACACACACCCGAACAACCAATGGATCAGAAAAGAAAACAAAAGGGAAATCAAAAAACATCCTGAAACAAAATGGAAATACAATTTATGGGATACAGCAAAAACAGCTGTAGGAGAGAAGTTTATAGCAATAAGTCTACGTTAAAGGGAATTCCCTGGTGGTCTAGTGCTTAGAACTCGGTGCTTTCACTGCCGTTGCCTGGGTTCAATCCCTGGTCGGGGAACTAAGTTCCCGCAAAGCACGTGGCGTAGCCAAAATAAATTAAAAAGAAATGCATTTTAAAATAAATGTCTACATTAAGAAAAATATCTCAGATAAACAACCTAACGTCACACTTCAAGAAAAAAACCAGAACAACCTAAGCCTAAAGTTAGCAGAAGGAAGGAAATAAAGATCAGAGTGGAAAAAAATGAAATAGAGACCAGAAAAAATAGGAAAGATCAATGACACAAAGATCTGGCTTTTCAAAGAGACAAACTAAATTTACAAACCTTTAGTAAGACTAAGGGGAAAAAGACATGAATAAATAAAATCAGAAATTAAAGCGGAGACATACAACTCATACAATAGAAACATTAAAAAAATCGTAAGAGACTCCAATAAACAATTATACACCAACAAACTGGATAACCTAAGAAGAAACGGATAAACTCCTAGAAACATACAACCTACCAAGACTGAATCATGAAAAACTAGAAAATCTTAACAGACCAATAACAAGTAAGGAGACTGAATCAGTAATCAAAAATTTCCCAACAAAGAAAAGCCCATTACCAGATGGTTTCTCTGGTGAATTCTACTAAACATTCAAAAAGGAATTAACATCAATCTTTCACAGGCTTCCAAAATAAATGAAGAGGGAACACTCTAAAACTCATTTTACAAGACCAGCATTATCCTGATACCAAAACTGGATAAGAAAACTACAAGAAAAAAAAAAAATTACAGGCCTATATCCCTGTTGAATAAACATGAAAAAATTCTCAACAAATATTAGCAAACTGTATTCAACAGCACAATAAAAGGGTCATACACCATGATCAAGTGGGATTTATCCCTAGGATTCAAGAACAGTTCAACATAAACAACTAACATATGCAATAAGTGCGATGCATATTAATAGAATGAAAGATAAAAATCATATGATCTCATTAGATGCAGAAAAAGCATTTGACAGAATTCAATATCCTCTCATGATAAAAACTCTCAACAAATTGGGTATAGACAGAATGTAGCTCAGCATGATGAAGGCCACAGATGACAACACCATACTCTTAAGGTGAGAGTTTGAAAGTTTCTCCTCTAAGATCAGGAATAAGACAAGGGTGCCCACACTCACCACCTCTATTCTACTGTACTTAGTACTGGAACTCCTAGTCAGAGCAATTAGGCCAGAAAAAGAAATAAAAGGCATTCAAATCAGAAAGGATGCACAAAACAGTCTGTTCACAAACGATATGATCTATATACAAAATGCTAAAGACTCCATCAAAAAAAAAAAATTAGAATAAAAGAACTCAGTAAATTTGCAGGATACAAAATCAGCACAAAGAAATCAGTTGCCTTCCTATACACTAACAATAATATATCTGAAAAAGACATTTGTTTAAATCCCATTAATAGCATACAAAACATCAAAATAATAAAATACAATTTTTTGTACTGGTTTGTATGGATGCTATACAATAACATCAAAAATAACAATAATATATAGGAATAAACTTAACCCAAGAGGTAAAAGATCTATACTGTGAAAACCATATGACTTTGAAAAAAGAAACTGAAGACACAAATAAATGAAAAGATTTATCATGTTCATGGACTGGAAAAATTAGTATTGCTAAAATGTCCACACTACCCAAAGCCATCTACAGATTCAAGGCAAGCCCTATCAGATTTTCAAAAGCACTTTTCACAGATAGAAAAAAAAAATCCTAAATTTTGTATTGGAACTACAATATATTGGAAATAGCAAAAGCAATCCTGAGAAAGAATAACAAAGGTGGAGGCACCACACTTCCTGATTTTAAACTATAATACAAAACTATACTAATCAAAAAAATTATGTATATATAAAATATACATATAGTACCAGTGTAAAAACAGATACAAAGACCAATATAGCAGAATTAAGAGCCCAGATATTAACCCTCACATATACAGTCAAGTAATACTTGACAAGGGAGCCAAAAATACCCAATGGGGAAAGGATAATCTCTTCAATAAATGGTGTTGAGAAAACTGAATATTCACATGCAAAAGAATGAAACTGGACACTATCTTACACCACTCACAAAAATCAACTCAAAAAAGGATTAAACATAAGACCTAACACCATAAAACTCCTAGAAGAACACAGAAAAAAGGCTCCCTAACATTAGTCTTGACAATGACTTTCTGGATATGACTGACATCAAAAGCACATGCAAAAAAAACAAAAATAAATAGGTGGGACTATATCAAACTAAAAGGCTACAACACAGCAAAAGAAACCATCAACAAAATGAAAAGGCAACCTACAGGATGGGAGAAAATATTTGCAATCCGTCTATCAGGTAAGGGGTTAATATTGAAAATATACAAAGAACTCACATAATTCAATAGCAAAGAAAAAAAATTTTTTTTTAATTTAAAAACGGGCAGAGGGAAAAAAAAAAAAATGGGCAGAGGACCTGAATAGACATTTTTCCAAAGAAAACATACGAATGGTCAACAGGTACATGAAAAAAGGCTCAACATCACTAATCAACAAGAAAATGCAAATCAAAACCACACCTCACACATGTCAGAATGGCTATCATCAAAAAGACAAGACATAACAAGCACTGGCAAGGATGTGGAGAAAAGGGAACCCTTGTGTCCTGTTGGTGGGATATAAATTGGTATACCCACCATGGAAAACAGTATGGAGGCTTTCAAAAATTTTAAAACAGGACTACCATATGATCCAGAAATCCCATTTCTGGGTGTATATCCAAAGGAAATGAAATCAGGATCTCAAAAGGATAACTGCACTCCCATGTTCACTGCATTATTCATAATGGCCAAGATATGGAAACAAGCCTAACAAACTTAAATGTTCATCTACAAATGAATGGATAAAGATATGGTGTATACAAACATACACACACACACACACACACACACACACACACACACACACAGGATTATTTCTCAGCCACCAGAAAGAGCAAATCCTGCTATTTGCAACAGCATGGATGGACCTTGAGGGAATTATGCTAAGTGAAATAAGTCAGACAGAGAAAGACAAGTACTGTATGATATCACTTATATGTGGAATCTTAAAAAGCTGAACTCAGATAAACAGAGAGTAGAATGGTAGTTGCCAAGGGTGGTGGGGAATGGGAAAATGTTGGTGAAAGGGTACAAACTTCCAGTTATGAGATGACTAAGTTCTGGGGATCTAATGTATAGCTTGGTGACAATAATTAATGATACTGTATTATATATATGAAAGTTGCCTTCACCACAAAACAAAATGGTAATTATGTGAGGTGATGGACGTATTAACTAACCCTATTGTGGTAATCGCTTGGTAATGTGTACGTGTATCAAATCACCATGTTGTATACCTTAAACTTTTACACAATATTGCATGTCAATTGCATATCAATAAAGATTGAAATTTTTAATAAATATAGTTTATCTAGAGAGCCAAAGGACCAAGAATAGCCAACACAATGCTAAATACAACTTTGAGACCAAAGTTGTACTACCCAACTTCAAGACTTACTATAAAGCTACAGTAATCAAGACAGTGTGGTTCTGGCAAAAGAACAGACAAATAGATCAATGGAACAGAATAGAGAGGCCAGAAATAGGCCCATATAAATATAGTCAATTGATCTTCGGCAAAGGAGCAAAGGCAACACAACGAAGCAAGGAAAATCTTTTCAACAAATGGTGCTGGAACAACTAGACATCCACATGCAAAAAAAATGAATCTAAACAGAGATCTTATATATTTCACAACAATTATCTTAAAACAGATTACAGACCTACCCAAAATGCAAAACTATAAAACTCCTAGTTTTATAGGAGAAAATCTAGAGACCCTGGGTTGGGCGATGACTTTTCATTTATTTACTTATTGGCCACACCGCGCAGCTTGTGAGATTTTAGATCCCTGACAAGGGATCGAACCCGGGCCTTTGGCAGGAATCGAACCACAGAGCCCTAACCATAGGACTGCCAGGGAATTCCCGGGTGATGACTTTTTAGATACAACACCAAAGGCATAATCCATGAAAAGACAGAACTGATAAACTGGACCCATTAAAATTAAAATTTTCTGCACTGCAAAAGACACTGTCAAGAGAATGAAAAGACAAGACACACACTGGGAGAAAATATTTGCAAAATAGGCCTGATATGGGACTTCCCTGGTGGCGCAGTGGTTAAGAATCTACCTGCCAATGCAGGGAACATGGGTTCAAGTCCTGGTCTGGGAAGATCCCACATGCCGCAGAGCAACTAAGCCCGTGCACCACAACTACTGAGCCTGCGCTCTAAAGCCTGCAAGCCGCAACTACTGAGCCCACACACCTAGAACCCATGCTCCGCCACAAGAGAAGCCACCGCAATGAGAAGCCCTTGCACCGCAATTAAGAGTAGCCCTCGCTCACCACAACTTCAGAAGCCTGCTCGCAGTAACGAAGACCCAACGCAGCCAAAAATAAATAAATAAATAATTTTTTTAAAAAACCTGGTAAAGAACTGTTATCCAAAACATACAAAGAACTCTTAATCGCAACAATAAGAAAACAAATAATCCAGTTAAAAAATGGACCAAAGACCTTACAGACATCTCATCAAAGAAGAGACACAGATAGCAAATAAGCATAGGAAAAGATACTCCACATCATGTCATCAGGGGAATGCAAATTAAAATGAATTATCACTACACACCTATTAGAATGGCCAAAATACAGAACAATGACAATACCAAATGCTGATAAAGATACGGAGCAACTAGAACTTTCATTCACTGATGATGGGAATGCAAAACTGTACAGTGAGTCTGGAGGTGAAAACTTACGTATACACAAAAACCTGTACACGAATGTTTACAGCAGTTTTTACTCATAATTGCCAAAACCTGGAAGCAACCAAGATGAACAGATAAATAAACTGTGATACATCCACACAATGGAATACTATTCAGAGCCAAAAATAAATGAGCTATCAAACCATGAAAGGACATGGAGAAAACTTAGATGAATATTACTAAGTAAAAGAAGCCAATCTGAAAAGGTTACATATTGTATGATTCCAACTATATGATCTTCTTTAAAAAGCAAAGCTTAGGGGACAGTAAAAAGATCACTGGTTGCCAAGAGTCAGGAAGGAGGGAGGGATGAATAAGTGAAGCACAGAGGATTTTTAGGTCAGTGAAACCACTGTGTACTGTAGAATAATGGTGGACACATGTCATTCTACGTTTTTCAAAACCCAAAGAATGTACAACATCAAGAGTGAACCCTAAACTATGTAAACAAACTATAGATTCTGGGTGATAATGATGTATCAGTGTAGGTTAATCAGCTGTAACAAATGTACCGTCCTGGTGGGGGATGTTGATAATGTGGGAGACTGTACATGTGTAGGGGCAGACAGTACATGGGAAGTCTCTGTGCCTTCCATTCAATTTTGCTGTGCATCTAAACCTGCTCTCAAAAAGTCACCTGGAAAAAAAAAAAAGAAAGAGAAAGAGAGAAAAAAACAAATCCATTCACCTCAGTATGTTAGCTCAAGCACAGTTTTAGTGCATCAACAGTAAAGTTCAGGCTGTAGAACAGGGCTCAACAACTATGACCCTCAGGCCAAATACTGACCCCCATTTTTGCAAACAAAGTTTTATTAGAACACCTTCACACCTATTAATTCACATATCATCTATGGTTTTCTTACTACAATGGCAGAGTTGAGTAGTTCTGACAGACCACATGGCCTGCAATGCCTAAATTAATTATTATCTGGCTCTTTGTGAAAACATCTGCCCACTCCTGCTCTAGAACAGTGATTTCCAACCCTAGGTGGACATCAAAACCCTTGGTGAGCTTTTTAAAAAAATTCCAGAGCCCTGGACCCAACCTAACCCTCACCTCCCCCTAAAAAGATTACAATTTCATTGGTCTAGGGTAGGGCCATTAGCTATTACTGTATCAATACAAAAATGTGTACAATAAAAAAGGAAAACATACAAGATAAAAATCAGGTTATCCAATAATATAAAAGATAAAGGCAGGACGTTAATACACAGACCACAGAGACCACAGAGTACTACATAATAAATCAGAGCCATAAGTTTGGCTCTGATCTCCACGAATCCACAAAGATAAAGAAACAAGATCATGGGACTTCCCTGGTGGCGCAGAGGTTAAGAATCTGCCTGCCAATGCAGGGGACACGGGTTTGAGCCCTGGTCCGGGAAGATCCCACATGCCGCAGAGCAACTAAGCCCGCGCGCCACGACTACTGAGCCTGTGCTCTAGAGCCCATGAACCACAACTACTGAGCCCACTCGCCTACAGCCCGTGATCCGCAACAAGAGAAGCCACCGCAATGAGAAGCCCGCGCACTGCGACGAAGAGTAGCCCCCACTCGCCACAACCAGAGAAAGCCTGCGTGCAGCAACAAAGACCCAACACAGCCAAAAATAAATAATAAATTAATTAATTTTAAAAAAAAAAGGAAACAAGATCATTACATGACTTACAGTATCCATGAGGTCAAAACATCTTGGTGGAAGGTAAACTTTTTTTCAAAGACTTGTGCCTGACTATAAAAGGAATGTTTTATTACAGTTCTTCTCAGTGACATAAATATGTCATTTATTCCTCTCACCTTACACCACCTTACCTCTTCACTCAAAAACGAAACAAAAACCCTGAGAGTGGCAGGGTTTTCATATAGACAGTACCATGCTACCTGCCTGCCTTTCTTTTCTCTCTCTCTCTCTCTTTTTTTTGGGGGGGGGGAGGGAGGCAGGGGGAGTAGGGGGAATAGGGATGAGTGTAAGAAATGCACAACTGGCGGCTTCCCTGGTGGCGCAGTGGTTGAGAATCTGCCTGCCAATGCAGGGGACACGGGTTCGAGCCCTGGTCTGGGAAGATCCCACATGCCGCGGAGCAACTGGGCCCGTGAACCACAACTACTGAGCCTGAGCGTCTGGAGCCTCTGCTCCGCAACAAGAGAGGCCGCGATAGTGAGAGGCCCGCGCACTGCAATGAAGAGTGGCCCCCACTCGCCGCAACTGGAGAAAGCCCTCACACAGAAACGAAGACCCAACACAGCCAAAAATAAAAATAATAAATAAATAATAAATAAAAAAAATTAAAAAAGAAAAAAAAAAGAAATGCACAACTGAACTGGAGATAAGTGGCTCTATATTCCACAAGATATTATTAAACGCTAATAATAAATCCAGTAACGCAAGCAGTCCCCAAGTTATTATACTTAGTTGATACAAAAGGGATTTATTCAGACCTATAATTCATTTCTCCTGCATTTACCCACTTACTGAATGGCTTCTGTTGATTATGCCAAATGAGTCCAGATGAAAGAACACAATATATATCAGGGCACAGCAGAAAAAAAGCACAGTGTCATCTTACCAGTGTTAAATTTAAAATGTGGTTTCTCTGTTTTCAAATGTGGGAAACACTACACTGGTTTTCTACAGTTTAACGCCAGCAGTTTGGGTATATTTTTGACTGAGACCTCATCTCCTCCACTACCCTCCCTTGCATCTGACACTATCAAAAACGAATTACTTGTAGCTCTTTCAAACTTGCCGTGGTACACATGATTTTCCTACTACCTAGATCCCTTGCCTCCCAACCTCCCCTTCCGCTTAACTCATGACTCAGAAAAACTCACTCCATGAGAAATTTAAATTTCCCTGAAACCCCGAAACATTGCACTGTTCCTTAAAATTCTCTCTGAAAGTTCCTTTTTAAAAGGGACAGTTCTCAATCCACATATAAGTCACACATATTTTGAAGGTACTTATAAAAAGATTCTAAGTGTCTAAAAATCCAGCAATCTATAATACAGAAGATTGTAACAGAACATCAAAATTAATGTTAGAAGGAGGAACTTGCCCCTCAGCCTCATGACACAATAGTACACAGCCAGAGACCTTAGAGTACCTTTCCTCTCTCCTCCCGCTCCCCACTTCTGCCCACACTGCCAGCTAACAGTCAAGCCTTATTCCTATTTTTCAACCCACTGCTCTGCCAATCAATTCAATTGTGGAGGAGTAAAAGCTGGAGTGTGCCGGAACCAACTGTGTACTAACGGCTGAAAAAGAGGTCTATAGATTCACTTCTGTGACTGCAAATTACCTTCTGTGGGCATATTGGCTTTACGCTGGAGGAGAACGGCTCCAGGTAAAATAAGTCATCTTTGAGTTCTCCCTTTCCCTATCCACCATATCTCCTTCACCGAGCTTCCTGATTCTTCTTCTTGCACCTATTCCTTCCTTTTCCATCTTAACTGCACCTATCTCAATTCAAGAACAGATAGAACAGTCCTCTAACTTGTCACTCTGCATCCAGTCTGCCCCTTTACAAATCCATCCTGCACCAATGCCAGATGAATCTTCCTCATCCTCTGTGCAAAAAGTGGAAGGATACAAAACAACTTGACGGTGGTTTGGGGGAGGGGATGAACAGGCATACGGGGAGAAGAAGGAAGGGAAATTCTAGGTTTTGCTTTTAATACAACTGAATTATTTGAATCTTTTATGGGAATCTATTAATTACCTAGATGCTTTTTTAGAAAAAAAATGCTGCTTGACATTTTTTCTTTCTATAAGCAAAATTCTAACTGCGGGCTTCCCTGGTGGCGCAGTAGTTGAGAATCTGCCTGCCAATGCAGGGGACACGGGTTCGAGCCCTGGTCTGGGAAGATCCCACATGCCGCGGAGCAACTAGGCCCGTGAGCCACAGCTACTGAGCCTGCGCACCTGGAGCCTGTGCTCCGCAACAAGAGAGGCCGAGATAGTGAGAGGCCCGTGCATCGCAATGAAGAGTGGCCCCCGCCTGCCGCAACTAGAGAAAGCCCTTGCACAGAAACGAAGACCCAACACAGCCAAAAATAAATAATAAATTTAAAAACAAAAACAAAAAAAAACGTGGTGACTATAGTTGATAACATTGTATTGTATGATTGAAATTTGTTGAGTGTAGAATTAAAAAAAAAAATTCTAACTGCCAAAAATAAAATTAAAAACCTTTCAAAAGTTACAATTATTTTCTTCTATACAGAACGTTCCCTCATTTAAATGTAAGTACTACAGATCAATTTTCTCTTCCTTAAATTTAAGACTTTATAATCTTCTATCATTCAACGATTTTTACATAACTATACTACATATAACATAGACATCACGACACCTAGAGTCTTTCATAGAGTAGGCAATTAATATCAAGCAACTGTTTGTTGAATTACTTTTAACACATCTTTACAGCCTCAAACACTCTTCTTTCTAGAAAAGAAAAGTAAGTAGTCACAGCCCATCACAATGATTCCAGGCAGTAGAGAGTTTAGATAATTCACGATCACTTGCTACCATCACCTCAAGACCAGCCTCCCCCCATCTCCTCTTGAGCTCCTTCCAATCCATACATACTCCAGCCTCCTTCCAATCTGTTCTCCACAAGTAATCTTTAAAAAGTAAAAATGATGATGTCATCCCATTGCTTAAAATTTTCAACGTCTTCTCATCAGCCTCAGAAAAAAGACCAACATCCTTAACATAGCCTATAAAAAACTTATTTGATCTGGTCCCTACCTAAGTCCCCACAGATCACTTTCCCCTCTTCGCTCACTATACTCTAGAGCACACAGGTTTATAACTTGTTCAAAATCATTCTGCTCGTACAGAACGGACGTATGGACACAGGGAGGAAGGGAAGGCTGGGACGAACTGAGAGAGTAGCACTGACATATATACACTACCATGTGTAAAATAAATAGCTAGTGGGAAGCTGCTGTATAGCACAGGGAGATCAGCTCAGTGCTTTGTGATGCCCTAGAGGGGTGGGATGCGGAGGGTGGGAGGGAGGCTCAAGAGGGAGGAGATATATGTATACATATAGCTGATTCACTTTGCTGTACAGTGGAAACTAACACAAGATTGTAAAGTAATTATAATCCAATAAAGATGTAAAAAAATAATAATAATAATTCTGCTTTCCCTCACCTTTGGGCCTGTACACATAATGTTCCTGTTCCCTCTGGTAAGGATATTGTTGTTCCTTCCCTCAAAATTACTTGGTTAACTATATTAAATTTGGTTAATTATATTCACCCTTCAGATCTCAATCCCAACATTACTTCTTTGATATGCCAGGCTGGGTGGGAGCACCTGACATACACTCTCACGTCGACATGTGCTTCCCTAGATAAAATTTATTACAGGATGTGGTTTATTTGATTAGCGAGGGAAGCAGAGATTATATCTTAAGGGCAACCATTATATCTGATTCGCAAAATATACTTAGGCACATGATAGTCAAGAAGTGCTAAATAACTGAGTAAGTGACAAACTAATATATTCTGTCACACAGTGAGGTATGCTACATGTAATTACACATAGCTCACTTAACTGGGCACCCCTATGGTTCCAACTTGGGAACCCATAAAAATTTGCCAGTTTTCTTTAGGATCTTTATGGCATTCTCTGATTATTCTGAAAGAATGGGAGTATCACCAGTTTGTCGCCCCACTATTCATAATAAAGTCTAAATACGATTGATTATTAATTTTAATGAAATGTGGAGATGAAAAAGAAAAAAAGATTTCTCAACCTTTTTAACAGGGAAATGGTTTAAAAGAAATGGATTAATCCAAAGCTTTTTTCATGAAAAGCATAAAAATAAATAACAGAAGAGGGAAAATGTCAGAGAAACAGCTGAAACAAAAAAACATATTCTCCATTTTTTTGTCTTTTTCTACTACTTTAGTTGGGTCATTTTTATTTTTTTTAAGACGTAAATACTTTAGTACAGAAAAGGAAGATATGTACCACAGGTAATATCAACAACAGATATCTTCAAATCTAATTTGGAACATACTCAAATTAGAAATAAATTAAATGATTACGATAAACATTTTAAAATTAGTGTTTCATACTGCTTCATAAAAATCGTATAATTTAAACAACTTCCTGGGCTTCCCTGCTGGCGCAGTGGTTGAGAATCTGCTTGCCAATGAGGGGCACATGGGTTCGAGCCCTGGTCCAGGAAGATCCCACATGCCACGGAGCAACAAAGCCCGTGCACCACAACTACTGAAGCCTGCGCGCCTAGAGCCCGTGCTCCGCAACAGGAGAAGCCACCGCAATGAGAAGCCCGCGCACCGCAATGAAGAGTAGCCCCAGCTCGCCGCCAACTAGAGAAAGCCCACACATAGCAACGAAGACTCAACGCAGCCAAAAATAAAATAAATAAATAAAATAATTTTTTTTTAAAAAACCAACTTCCTATTAATCAAATAAATTTATTCAAACAAATTACCAAACTTTTGCATGGGTAAAATTTGGAGAAAACAGATATATGAAACTAAAACTATTTCAAAATTAGTGCTGAAAGGTGAAATATACAGAGCAATAATAAGACCCAGAATATAAGAAACTATCCAAAATGATTAACATAGTATATGCTGTACTAAGAGAATTCCTACACAGGGAACTTTAAATTTTTTATGAGGTATTTACACAAGCTTTTAGTCAGAGATGTGCACTACAGATAGTGCTATACAAAGATATTTAAAATTCACAGTCCCACTATTACCATAAATGGAAGACATTAAGTCTACTAAACCAATCATCTATATCAAAGTTTCTCCAAGTGTGGTCTGCGGACTACTGAGGATCTCTCACACCCTTTCTGGAGGTTCACAAGGTCAAAACTATTTTCATAATAATACTAATGCTATTTGCCTTCTCTTCTGGCAAGATGCCTTTTAACATTCTGTGTAACAAAATAAAAAGTATATATAAAATAATTCTGCTGCATTCTAAGTACAATAGGAAAAAGCACTTGTGCAATTTATTTGCAAGCTGAATAAGCCATTTTTCCATGGAACTTCAAAAAACAACTGACAAACTATGGTTAATCAGATTGGATATTTGGCAGACATTTTCCTAAAAATGAACGAAGTGAGCCTATCATTTCAAGGAAAATAACTGGCAATGTTTGTTGCCAACAGTAAAATTCGAGCTTTCAAGTAAAAAACAGAATTTTGGAAACCTTTCATCCACCAACGTGAGCTTGGAAGCTTTCCAATACTTAAAGACTCATAAGATCTGTAGTGATATTAATGAATGTGATTTTTTTTTCATATCATATAATGAAATGTGTCAACATTCAGAAGGATCCTCATCGTAACTAAGTGAACAAATACTTTCCATCCAAATGACCCATGCAATGATTTTTAACGTACTGGAGTATAAAATGTTCATTGATATGGTTTCAGAGTCCACACAGCAACCAACCTTTAAGAACTACTATCTGCCGAGTTTTGATACAATATCAAAGAAAATTATCCATAATGCTATGCACAGGCTATTAAAATACTCCTTCCTTTCCAACTACATAACTGTATGAAGCCAGATTTTCTCACATAGTTCAACCAAAATAAAATATCACAACAGGTTGAATGCAGAAGTAGATATGAGAATTTAACTGTCTTCTAGCCAGTCACTAAAGAGATATGCAGTAATATAAAACAATGCCACTCTTCTCATTAAACTTTTTTTGTTTTGGAAACCTATGGATATTTTTCAAAAAATTATTATTTACATTATTTATGTTAAAACCCATTACATGTTATTTTAAATGAATTAATAAATGTTTTAAACTTCTCCATTTTAATTTTTGATACAGTAAATATTGATAGTTATAACCACCTAAAGGAAGGTTCTCTGGGATCCTTGACATTTTTTGAGCGTATGAAGGAGTCCTGAGACCGTAAGTTTCAGTACTGTTGATCTATACTGTGAAGGAATAAAGACAAAGATGTTCTAATTTAACACAATCTCACTTATATTTTCTCTCTTCAGCAAGACTGAAAAAGTGATTTTAATAAAAAGATTTTAAGAATGTTTAAGAGGAATCACAGTTCATAACAATCTGAATTAAACCACTTCCTGAACAACCTATTTATTCAGTATCTTGACACCTTAATTATGCCAAAGTAAACATTTAAACATAACATTTGCTAACAACAAAATAGAAGGAATAAGTGTAAGTAAATCGGCAAATTTTTTTAGAGAAAACTGAAGAACTAACTCAGAAACAAACTAATGAAAAACATCAGAATTATAGGGCTAAAAGTTAGAGACAAACTCTACTAAAAACCATCAGAATTGTAACTTTAGACATAATCTAGATCAAACTCGCCCTTTTTTAGAAGATACAATAAAAGAGTTAAAGGCTGGTTAAAATACAACTAATTCGTGATAGAATGAGGACCAGAACTAAGCTTCCAGACTCCGTGAACAGTTCATGTAAACTTTTGAGAGCTTATGTGCCAGGCACTGTAGATATGGGAATAAACAAGACAAACGTGGTAAACCTGCTTTCTTGTAGATCAGCATCAAGTGTCAAACATATGTAATGAGCACCACAGAGGAAACATATAGGATTCTATGCGAGCATTTAATAGGGTATAAATTGACCTGGTGGGACAGGGAAGAGGTGTTTAAGAAAGAAACCCTATTGCTGTCATCCACCAACACCCTCATCACTCCCCTCCTTCGCTAAGGACTCACTAATTCTTCACTATTCCTATCATATTCTTAGTGATGTCAACATTCACTCAGATAATCCACCCAAAACTCTTGCCTCTCAGTCATTTGACTTCCTGAACTAAAACAATTTTTTCTTCATCACTGTCAAAATCTCCCATGGTCATCAACAGTAATTACACCATTTCCAAAAATCTAGATTTTAAAAATCCCACATTCTAAACACCCAACTTCTCTCTCTGCAGTTTACTCTAGTACCTCGATTCCAACTATCCTTACATTTCACGGGACTTCCCACGCATTAATCGTCCCAGTTTTTCACTGTCTATGTCGCAAGTAAGATGTGCTGCGAGTATAAAACACACATCAGATTCCAAAGATTTAGTACTTTAAAAAGAATGTAAAATATCTCATTAACAAACTATTTTTTAATATAAATTTATTTATTTTTAATTTTGGCTGTGTTGGGTCTTCGTTGCTGTGTGTGGGCTTTCTCTAGTTGCGGCAAGCGAGGGCTACTCTTCAATGCGGTGCTCAGGCTTCTCATTGCAGTGGTTTCTCTTGTTGCAGAGCACGGGCTCTAGGTGCGTGGGCTTCAGTAGTTGTGGCACGCGGGCTCAACAGTTGTGGCTCACGGGCTCTAGAGCGCAGGCTCAGTAGTTGTGGTGCACGGGCTTAGTTGCTCCGTGGCATGTGGGATCTTCCCGGACCAGGACTCGAACCCGTGTCCCCTGCATTGGCAGGCAGATTCTTAACCACTGTGCCACCAGGGAAGTCCCTAACAAACTTTTTATGTTGATTACTTATTGAAATAATTATATTTTGGATGCACTGGTTTAAATAAAATGTTATTAAAATTAATTTCAACCTATTTCTTCATACTTTTTAAATGTGGTTATTAGAAAAATTTTAAATTAGATATGTGGCTCACATTATATTTCTATGAGACAGTGCTAATGTATTCTGTGATGACTCCTAAACGTGGATCTCTAACTCTGACTCCTCCCTAAATTCCAGAAAGACCATCTGGCCTATCTATTACATTGTCTAATATAATGCAGACTTAACACACATCCACAGCAGTACTCTTGGTATCCTCCCGTCCATGTGCTACCATCCACTGACATAGTTAGGAAAACAATTTAAACTAGGAGTCATCCTTAAGATTCCTCTTTCCCTCACATCCCACACCCAATCCACCAGTAAGTCTTGTTCAGCTCTGCCTTAAAAATATCCAACCTCTCCCCTCAATTCCTCACCCCACCACTTAAAGTACAGGCAATTCTCATTTCCTGCTTAGACTAGTACAATCCCCTCCCTCCTGGTAATTCTGCTCTTGCCTTGCCTTCAATATGTTTTCCACTCAGTAGCCTGAATGATTCTTTCAAAAAGTAAATCAAGGGACTTCCCTGGTGGCGCAGTGGTTAAGAATCTGCCTGCCAATGCAGGGGACAGGGGTTCGAGCCCTGGTCCGGGAAGATCCCACATGCCGCGGAGCAACTAAGCCCGTGCGCCACAACTACTGAGCCTGCGCTCTAGAGCCCACAAGTCACAACTACTGAGCCCGCGTACCACAACTACTGAAGCCTGTGCACCTAGAGCCCATGCTCCACAAGAGAAGCCACCACAATGAGAAGCCTGCGCACCCCAAAGAAGAGTAGCCACCGCTCTCCACAACTAGAGAAAAGCCAGTGCACAGCAAAGAAAACCCAATGCAGCCAAAAAATAAATAAATTAATTCAATTAAATTAAATGACGTGGAAAAAGATAGTGGGATTGCTGGGTTATACTGAGGGCTCACTTTTGAGTGGTGACGATGATTTTTAAATGGCACTAATCAACCCTTTCCACTACACTGCCTTCTTAAAGTGTTTGTTACTACAAGTCTTAGGTTGCCAATATTTGAACTAAGAAGTATCTTTTTCCATATGCTGCATTACGTACCTTTCTGGTGTTTAAGTAGAGGGCATTAATTCCCCATGGCCCAAATAAAAAGGGTGCTCACAAAGTACCACACTTGCCTTTCAAGAAAATGGAAAATAAAATTTACCAAACCCAATTTTATCACAGCATGTAGAAATTACTAACAGTAATTAAACATAAAGTCAGGAAACAAACTAAAGGTAAATTAAAGTTTTCCAATAATACACTTTTTCATTAACGTTAGTATTTTTGTTTCCTTTAAGTTTCAAGGAGATAAATAATAAAATTTTGCTCCAATCAAAAGCAGTTGAGAATCTCCAACTGCACATCTTATGTACTATGCTTCATTTAAGCTCTGAATAAGAATATAATTCACATCTGACTTAATAATTAGATAATCTCACAGAAGTGTTAGAATTTTTTAATTTTAAAATATACTATGACTGAAATACTTTCTGCCTTATTATCAGCAATATGAGTTTACCAATTGTACAATATAAAGTTTAGATATATTCGTTAAAAGCTGTATATGTGCGTGATATTACAAGGGATTTGTCCTGTCTAAGCTATATATATTTCTAAAAAGTTTAAAATTCGTGCAATTACCATATTTGATATTACTTTGGTAATCAGGGGGAAAATTAACTTTACATATAAAGTGGAAAATTAGGCTCCAAGCCTTAATTCACACTGACGTTCTGAGTGTATGTTCATGCCTGGAATTCCTTCTTAACACTGCAGTACAATGGTAGAAATTCAAAATTATCTACGTGCAAAATTAGGTAATTATGTATTTCACAACAAAATACCACTATGAAGGACTCCTAGGTACATATATGGAAAAGAACTGAAAACAGGCACTCAAATGCTGTACATGAATGTTCATAGCAGTACTATTCACAATAGCCAAAAGGTAGAAACAACCCAAATGTCCATCAACGGATGAATGAATAAACAAAATGTGGTATAATATACATACACTAGAATATTACTAAGCCATAAAGAGGAATATAGTACTAATACATGCTACCAAGTGAATGAATCTTGGAAAACATTACGCTTTATATAAGTGAAAGAGACACAAAAGGCCACGTATTGTATAATTCCATTCATATGAAATATATAGAATAGGTAAATTCATAGAAACAAGGCAAATTGATGGATGCCAGGTGCCGGGGGGTTGGGATGGGGACAAACTACTTAACAGGTATGGGCTTTCCCGAGGAGTGATGAAAACGTTTTAGAATACATCGAGGCGGTGGTTGCAGAACACTGTGAATGAACTAAATACCACTGAACTGTACGCTTTAAAATGGTTGGTTTTATATTATATGACTTACAGCTCAATTTTTAAAATTCCATTATGAAGCATATAATATAGCTATATTCTAATCAACCTACGGCAGGAATTACTAACAAAATTGTAAACTTAAAATACATTAACTATTTTAAAGCTCTCTACTCCTTATTGTCATAAATAAATCATAATAACATTCATTATCTTTTCCCCCACATATAGAAATTGTGCAATGGATTTAAATAAGCCTTTTATCTTTTAGAGATACGTACTAAAATATTTATGGATGAAATGATACATCAAAGATGGACTTTACAATAATGACAGACAGACAGGCGAGGATTACAGATGAAAGGAGACTGGCCATGAGTTGGTAATTGTTAAAGCTGGATGTTGAACACGTCGGGGTTCATTATGCCATTCTCTCCACATCTGAGTATATGAGTTTTTAATTACTGTGTTAAAAATTAGTAAAATAAGACTTTAAATGGTTTCCTTATACTTTAAGCTATACCTGAGATGGTACTACAAATATTCTTTAGTTGATATAAATCACAATTCCACAAACGTTTGCTGAACTTGCTAAGCACAGATGCATATCAAAATTAGAATCATTTGATAACAAATAAACATTATCTTCCTTAGGATGTTTTGTTTTGCTTCCAGATTTTTTTCACAAATACTAGTTCACTACCAATTATTTCTCAGAAAATTTCATTTTGTAAATGAAGAAAATTAGTAAATTAGTTAAGTGTACCTATTTGGGTTGACACAGAGTGGTAATACTAAAAAACTTCAAGTCTCCTTTCTATGGAATTAATGTTTACAGTTAAAATCATCAGGTTAGCTATTTCCTTTAAAAACAAAATCCAGTAATTGCCATTTTCCAAAATCAAATAATTGCCATTTTCTCAATACCATACTTTTTAAAAAAATCCCTTATTTTTTAGGATGGTGTCTTATTAAATAAATATTAAGGTCTAAAAAGTTTGTAGCCCCAGGGTTTGACTATTATTCTTCAAAAGTCAAACCATAACTTCAGTAAAAATTACAATCAACACAAAAAGACATTAGAAAAAATATATAGCTCCCCCCAAATTCAAACTTTTTAAATGCTCCAAAATTAGCTTTCAACTATCACTTTTACCTTACTTTTCTTACCAACACTATTTTCATGGAATTACATCTACACAATCTCCTCTAATGTCTGACTCAAACTCTTGTCCCAATATTAGCACTCTTCTTCTCTGGCTAATACATTCTTGCCTATTAACTCACAAATTTCTAATTCCTAGGACATAATTTAACCGAAGATACAGTTATTCTAAATGGCCACAGAGGGACTTCCCTGGCTGTCCAGTGGTTAAGACTCCGAGCTTCCACTGCAGGGGGGATCCCTGGTCAGGGAACTAAGATTCCCACATGCCTCGCAGCACGGCCAATAAATAAATTAATGGTCATAGATCAGAATCCAAATTGCCCAAATACCTCTTTTCCACCTCAAGGAGTATTAGCATTCTTCAGCTATCAGAACCAACTGGAGAAAGCAGAAGCACGTAAGAGGAATTAGAAAAGTGTTCTTATCCTAAGGGATTATTTCAACAATTTTCTTTAAAAAGCCCTCTTCTAAAGATACAAACATACTAAAACTGAGGATCTAAACACACCAGAACTAGATCACAGTACCACAGGTAAAGTTCTTATTATATTATAGTTACAAAAGGAAACAAAGAGAGATGAATGGACTTTCATTAAGACCTAATATGCAAGGTCAGATTCTGCCTGCTTGACAGCAGCATTAATGTTTAATTAATGTTATGACATGATATTGGTCAATCTAACAATTAACTGAGGATTTTCCATAAAATTATCTAAAATTCCATTTTGTTTATTGAGATATGATTGACATATAACACCATATTAGTTTCAGGTGTACAATATAATGATTCACTATTTGTATATACAGCAAAATGGTCACCACAATAAGTCCAGTTAACATTCATCACCACACAAATTTAAAAAATTTTTTTCTTTTTCTTTCTTGTGGTGAGAACTTTTTAGATCTACTCTAGTAGCAATTATACAATACAGTATTATTAACTAGAGTTACCATGTTGTACATTACTAAAACCCTGTTTAATTCATTTAGATTTCCAACCTATATCTCTAATTTTGCTAGCCACTGTTTTACTCAAACTTCCAAGTGCAAGTAAGATTTCTACCACTTCCAATCTGTCCTAATCTCCGCAAGCACTTTGACATCTTTACCTGAACATAGTTTGTCTGGAAATCAGAACTACCCAAAATATTTCAAGACGTTTTTTGTTTTGCTAACTTCTACTAATTCTTCTACAAATTTCCTTATCACAATTGCAAAGTTGATTCAGAACAGAAAAAAAAAAAAGGCAAAGATGCACAAGAGAAGAAGAGGATCCACTGAGCTCAGTGAAAAACTAGCCTATGATTCCTGTAATTCAATACTTCAAGTGCCAAACCTACCATCTTTTGTGATCGGGCAAGTCCCCAAATTACAAACATACCTGTTCTTATATTACAACTTGGAACTCAGAGGAAACAATAGTAAAATAGTTGTTAGGTTCCCAGACATGACCCACAAGAGTCTATTCCATGACATTTCTGAACTAGTCTGAGTTCTAGACTCATTCGCATCTGGAGACAGTGTGATATGGAAAGAGCATAGCCTTTGGAGCCTGTCAAGAGTTAGGGAGAAATCCTGACTGCCAATCCCTAACTGTATGATCAAACAAAAATTCATTTAACTTTTCCGAGTGCCAATTTCCTCATCTGGAAGAGAATACTGCCTATCACAGAGTTTTTGTAAGGATTAAAGGTAATACAAATCAACCAGCACAGACTGTGAAAGAGTAGGTACTCAATAAGTAGAAACAAGTTACTCTTCCCTTTTCTATTACCCTCTTCATACATTCTTTTTATCCACTTAGGATACAGAATCAGAAAATCTGGGTTTGATTCTAGGCACCATCTCATACAAGATATGGGACTTTAGGCTAGGTATTCAATGTCTCTGAACCTCAGATTGCTCATTTGTTTAAAAAAAAAAGAAAGGAAAAATAGATCACAATTATTGTAATAATTAAGTGACATTAGTTTATAAACTGGAATAAACTGTACAGTACCAAAAATGTCAGCTTTTACCTACTCTAAAGCGCTCCCCCTCAAAAAATTATCTGCCTTCCAAGACCACATGGGTATAATGAGCAAATGAATACAAACTGATGTCATGGGTGGAAGAAATCAAGCTAAATTAAGTAGCTCACTGATGACATCCCCTTCATCTTCCCAGACTTTAGGATATACTTGTTAACCCAAATAAGCCCCTGTTGGCGGAATTCCGGGGAAAAAATTAAATTAAAAAGTTAAGCTGTAAGGAAGACTTTTCTGTCCTTACCCAACCTATGCTGAGAAACCTTTCGTAAGCAGTTTCTACTCCTTTTCACTTAGATCTCCTTCCTATTCCTCAAAATAATCCCCATGACAAAGGCAGTATGGACCCTAAAGTAAGAGCAAAGAGAACTGACCAGATGAACAAACAACTCTTCAAGTTGAAGAGTGACTGTCCTTGACACAATCCACCAGAAAATTCAAACTAAAGGTGGGAAAAGGCAAAGATTTTTCTTTATGTCTACATAAATGTTTATATAAAGTACACACTCTATTTTGAATATTATTTTCCCGTAAGAATTTCAAAAGCCCTGTCCTTTTTAAGATAGTGGACTCTTCTGAGAAGTTTTGCTATTAATAATACAATTTAATAATTAAAGTCAACAAGACCAAAAGAGCTAATAAAGTGCTCAAGGACTCAGTTGCACTACAGCCAAAAGAACTTGCCAGCTAAACACCTTACCTGAACTGTACTTCCAAACTGTAGGAAAACAACAAAATGAAAAGTAAATTCTCAGGATAAAAATCACTCAGGCAATAATTTAACTCACCTTGGGTATAAAAAAATTCTCAAAACACAAGTGACCATATACCTTCCCCAAGAGAAGGTATGTTTACATAGGATGTTAGCCCTTATCCAATCAGTCACAGAAGGGATACAGAGAGATCTCAAAAGACATCTAAATGGATATTTCTAGTACTATTTGTTCCCTCTTCACAGCACCACAGCACATCACAAAATCAGCTACCACCACATCAACTTCCACCAAGTGCTCATCATCTTCTGAGCCTGTCAGAGCCTGACCCTGTCTGAGCCTCTTGGGAAGGGAGCTAGTGGCCAGCTTCATGCAGCCCAAAGTTTAAAAGCTATTACAGTGCTGTGTGTGAATTTCATTCTTCCCCCACCCCCCCCAGTATTTCTAAATATCTCACTGGTGTCAAGTTTAGGACCACCAAAAAAACTTCGGGCCAGTGACAGTGGATCTTGGCATCATGGTATTAACATGCTTAAAAGACTACATGAGAAATAACATGATTTATTTAATTAAGGATATAATGAAATTTTAAAGTGCTTCAAAATTACGGTGGCAAGAGGGGAAAAGAAAAGGGTCAGGGGAAAAAAAAAACTTACAGCACACAACTACCTGAAAAAGAAATAGCCAACAGACAGGTTAAAACACGTTTGCATTGGCCAACACGTAGCAGTTACCACACCATATATTTGTCAAATTTCCCAACATGCAAAACGAAAAGAAGCCACCCCTTTATGAAGTGCCTATCTGCTGACTTCTACAAAGAAATGACTTTTCTAGAAAGAGGGCAATTTAACTTCCTGTGCTCTCCCTCTGACTTTCAAAATCTTTAAAACCTTCAGCAAACTGAGATTCACTTCAATTTTAAGGTTCTTCGTGTGAAGTTGAATAAAATGTGTTTATTTTTAATATCGATAAACTACAGAAAACTTTTCTGCTTGAAAACTATATCCACATTTCTACTAGATTTTAGAATATTTTTTTAAAAGCTAAATATAAAGTTTGCAAAAACAAGTAATACAGTAGATGCGGCAGGCATTCAACAAGTTTATCAGTGGAATTCCTAAAGTAAAACTTGAAAAAATTTATGAGATGAATTCCTAGTAGTGCTACTGAAGATACAATGTTACTAATATGGAAATTGAGAAACATTCAAAATATTCTGAAAACAGTATCTCCTTCTAAAAATAGAGGAAAAGCATCTGCCAACACAGAAACCACTGGTTCTTAAAAATGATAATCACGTGGGATGCATTTCTATAAATACTTTGGTTCTGAACTGCAATAACCCCAGCCTCTGAAAGCACGTTTTGGTCATGCCTTACCACTAACAAGCGAATTTTTGGTGACATTACATTGATATAAAGGACTCTGCTACTTTTATTTGCTTCTACTGCAAACTGTTAGTTTATGCAGTTAAAGATCTACAAACCAAACTACCACACAACATAATTCACCTTCAATCATTAAAATAAAAGCAAACAACCAACCATCTGCCATAGATAAGGTCCCAAGAATTTTCTAATAAATTTAGAATGACATATTTGACGTTCTGGTTCTAGCTCGGGGATTCATTCTCTACACGTACTTAGGCTGTAAAGAGAGAAACCTCAGGAAAAAAGCAACCGGCGATTACACCATTCTATTTTAAGTTAAGTTACTTAAGAAGCCAGCAGTTCAAGAACTTTTGGGGAAGAGAGAGTACTGAAGCCATTTTTCCAAGCAGTTAAGGATAATTTGTGCTTTATACTAACGACCGCCCTAACACCCTCTAGAATATATTACGGTGGGGGCGGAAGTGAAAATGATGAGACGTGGAGGGGGGGGAGAGAAAACCCGACTTGAAAGCGGACAGGCAGGCAGACTTACAAACCTTCAATTAACGGAATTCGGAGATTTAACTTCTCTTCTACGCCCTCCCTCGCTCCCCACCCGCTTCCTCCTCTCCTCGAGGGAGGTCTGTGTGATGTGACTCACGACAAATTTTAAAAATAAATAAATAAATAAAAGACACACCCTCTGGGCTGAACTGACATACTCTCGCCCCCACCCACCCTCCCCCGACGCACCCCCCGCTTCTCCTCTCGCTCCTGCCGCTCCTCCCCGAGCCTCGTCCCGGCCCTCTGCTCTCCGCTCGCTCGCCCGGTCCGAGACCCTCGGCCGGCGGAGAGGCGGCGGGGGGCTCCGGGACGGAAGGCCGGCGGGTGGAGGGCGGCCGGGGGGCAGCGCGGCTCGGGGGGCCGAGCCCGCGGGGAGGCGGACGGCAGGGGGGCGCCGGACCGCGGCGGCCGCGGCTCCGGGCTCCCTCGCCCATTTTCTCTCTCCGCTTCTATGGGTTTCAACCACCACGGCCACTTCCTGTATTGCAGCCCGGCCACCCGCTCTCTCCCCGACTGGGGCTGGGGTTGGGGCTGCCGCTGAGGTTAGGCAGTTCCCCACCCCGCCCAGTGGGCTGGTCACTCGGGCGGCCGGCGGCGGGTCCTCGGCCCGGCCGGCAGCGCCCGCCCGCGCGCCCGCGCTCCTCACCTGTATGTAGTTGTTTTCACAGTAGTCCGCCACCCGGGTCAGATTCTGATAACTCTCTATCAGCGCCCTCTTGCCAGACGGGATCTCCTCCTCTAGTAACATCTGCAGCTCTGCCATTTTCCACCCCTCTGCATCGCTTCCTCTCGCGTTAAAGAGACAGAGGCTGCAAGGTCCGCGGAGGTTCCGAGCACCTCACAGCCCGGATACAAACCGCCTGCCCGCCCTCCCGCCTGGTATTGTGGGACGGCACCTCCTCCTCGTCCTCCTCACGCTCTCCACCCGCCTCCACCCACTTCCCGCAGCCTTCCCAAGCTCGTTTTCTCGCGAGCCTTCCTATCCTTCCCTCCCCCTTCCAGCAACCATGGGATTTTCCCCCCCCTTTCGCATGGCCTTCTGGGAATTGTAGTCTCTCACTGGGTTGGCCGCCCATCGAAAGCGCATGCGTCCAGGGAACCTCAGAAAAAGACCCAGGAGGAGAGCAATTAAAGAACTTGGAAAGAGGGTGGTGGTTTAAATCCCGAGTTTCTTGACAGCTCCGGGAGATGGCGCCACAGGGTGATTCTAGAGAATGAAACCGGTTCCCCGAGAAGGCTGTGAAGCTTGGCAGAACTTGGTTAACTAGGAAACGCCCTTGAATCAGATACCCATCTGATAAGGATTTAAAAGGACTAGAGTATGGAAAACTCCAAATCTTTACTTCCTCTATCTTCTTAGAGATAACGCGACTCAGGCTTTACTTTCTAAACTTCCTCAATTCACTTAAAATTTGGGCAACACTTGATATTAACAGCTCTATACCAAGCAATGTACTCAACATTGGGGGTACAAGTTGAGTAAGGATACTCTGTACTTACAGACCCACGATTTAAAAACAAACACATATATATATAATATATAAAAAATATTTACTATGTTGTACACCTGAAACTGGAGTCCCCTTAAAACCATGGTCCCTTACTGAGTTTATGATTACTCTCTATCCAAAACTTTATTCATTTCTTTCTCCCCTCTGACCTCAATCCTGTGCTAACACTGTCAGATGACTATAGTTACTGCTGTCAGTAACGTCGTTAATGCACTAAAATCTCTGTTACAGGTATCATCATTAAGGTACAAACTCAGGATGTTTCTCCAGGGCAAGGTGAGCTCACAGACCGTGGACCATGGACCACCTGGCCAGAGAATCATAAACTGGAGACATTCTGACTCCCGAAACCACGATTAAGAAATGTCACAGAAATGTCACAGGGCAACGATTAATCCCAGTTTCTTTGTTCCTCACCTTTAAAACACCCATAACTCAAAGACCAAGCTGGAGTGGGTCTGAGGCTTGTCTCTCACTCACTTGGCTTGGCGCCCTGCAATAAACCCTTACTCTGCTGCAAACTCCCGCTGTCAGAGTTTGGCTTTCTGAGCCATGAGCACACAAGCGCTTTGCTTGGTTACAAAACTAAGATAATACTGTAAATCAACTATACTTCCATTAATTTTTTTTTAATTTTTAAAAATAAAAATTAAACCAAACAATTTTTAGTACTATCGCGTCCTAATCTCTTATTCTTTGACTCTTTGCATGTATCTCCCTACATTTTTTTTTTTCTCCCTACATTTTTGAAGTTTTGTGCAGGTTGTTTCTCTACATCGTGTAAAATCATTGTGCTTTTTAAAAAATCGTCAACTGCTTTGGAATAGTCTAAAACACCCTATATTTCAAGCTTTTTATTTCAAGAGAAACATTAAATGCTTTTGATGTAATGGACTATGAAAAGTATTGTCCAAAGGCCGAAAGGAAACTAATTTAAAGATCATTTAAAAGTCCATATTTTCATCTCTCCATGAAGTCATTTAGAATCACAATAACTATAAAAATAATAAGATGACAACCAAATGTTTAAAAATTGACCCATGAATAGGTATTTATTGGATACTGCCTTTACTAGGGGCCATATGATGTTCAGTCTCTACAAGGAAAAATTTATATCTTCTCCTACCTGAAAGAGATAACTACACCCAGTCACCAGATTCTTTTTTTTTTTTCGGCCGTGCAGCTTACGGGATGTTAGTTCCCTGACCAGGGGTTGAACCCTGGCCGCATTGGAAGCGTGGAGTCCTAACCATTGGACCACCAGGGAATTCCCCCAATCAAGGATTCTAAGGTCCATAAATCAATAAATGACATACTCTCCATAATAATCCAGAATAGACGTAATAGTCTTTCTTTAATACTTGTCATTAATCCAAACATCATTTAATACAAGTTATTGAAATTTGATGTATTCTTGAATCTGGTCTCTACACGAGCCAGATTTAACTATGGGAATCACTAAACTTATTTCCATATACTGATACATTTCAACAACATTGGGGAGTGATTAGGCAGGTGATGCTGCTTTACTCTTTTCAAAGTCCTATTAGATTTCTTTAATGCACACAACTCAGAGATAAATGACCTAAAGATTCTTTTCTATCTTTACCAAATAAGGAAATTTAAGCTTACACAGGTTAAGAGATTTAGCTAATGGCACTGAAAATAGTAGTCAAGTTCTCTGACTTCTAGAACAGAGGTCTTTCTACTATCCAGTTAAAACTTTCTCTTGAAATATTTATGGCTTATATAAAGTCCATTCAATGAAGTTATCCCTCATACCTTTAAGGTGATTGAGTTGAATATGCTATCCTTTGTATTTTTATTTAAAAAAACAACAACTAGTTTCCCTTATAATGATAGTCTGTAATAAGGCAATATTTCCTTTAAAACTAAATAGGATTTGTGGGGATAAAACCATAAAACACCAGCACCATACTGTAGCCATGGGCTTTCAATATTTTTTGACACAATGTGAACCAGGATATATATATATATATATATATATATATATATATATATATATATATATATATATATATATATACTGGTTTAAAAGTTTCACAAAACTAAGTATGATACTCTGATTTTTCCTATTCTAATTCAATTTATTTAATGCTGGTAAGGACTATGAAATTGATCTCATGATCCACTACAGAAAGATGACCCATAGTTTGAAAACCATTTTTCCCTTCCACTAAAACAAATATGACCCTTTACTAAGCATATATTATCATAAATTTATATTGTCATAAATTTTTTTAAATCACAGTTATTAACAGACCCAAAAAAATGTATTAAAAGATTTAATAGAATAAAACTTAGCTAAAGTAAAGGACCTGACTATCTATATCAAAAAAGCTTACGCTGTACAATCTTAATTAAAATCCTAACAGGTTTTTTGTAAAAATTGACAAGGTTTTTCTAAAATTTATCTGAATGCAAAGGCCCTAGTACAACCAAGACAACAGAAAAATGAAGTTAGAGGACATACACTACCAAATTTCAAGATTTACTAAAAAGCTACAGAAATTAGGACAAAGTGGACTTGGTGAAGAACATACAAATAGTTCTTTGGAACAGACACTAATATATGCAGAAACTTATTTTATGACAAAAGTGCCAATGAAATTCAATGGGAGAAAGGATTCTTTTTTCCCAATAAATGTGCTGGAGCCATTGGACATTTGTTTTTTTCATATGAACATTGAATCTACATCACCCAATACTCCAAAATTTATTCAGGATATATCATGGTTCCAAATGTAAAAGGTAAAGCAATAACGCTTCTTCAAGAAAGCATAGAGTAACTGCACAAGCTTGGGATAGGCAAAGATTTCTTAACCAGGATACAATAAGCACTAACAAAGAAAAGAAAAAAAAAAGATAAATTGCTTTTTTTTAGGGTTTTTGGTTTTGTGTATAAATTGCTTTTTAATAAAATGAAAAACTAAGCCATTGTATTCATTTCCTATAGCTGCTGTAAAAAATTACAACAAATTTAGTGACTTAAAACAACACAAATTTATTATCTTACAGCTCTGGAGATCAGAGGTCTCACCTGTTTAAAATTAAAATGTCAGTAAGGCTTTGCTCCTTCCAGATACTCTAGAGGAGAATGCATTACCTTGCCTTTTCCAGCTCCTAGAGGCTACCTGCATCCTTTCACTATGGCCACTTCTTCCATCTTCATGTCAACAGCACAGCATCCTCAGATCTCTTTCTGACTCTGCTTCTGTCATCACAACTTCTTCTTTCTGACTCTGACCATCAACCTCCCTCTTATAAGGATCCTGTGACTACATACATCCCACCTAGATAATCCAAGAAAATCTCCCCATTTCGAGATTGTTAACTTGATTACATCTGCAAAGTCCCTTTTGCCATGTAAGGTAATATACTCACAGTTTGCAGGGATTAGGACATGGACATCTTTGAGGGGCCATTAGTCAGCCTACTATAGCCATCATTAAAATTAAAAGTTTGTTCTTGAAAAGACACTATTAAGAAAGTGAAAAGGTAAGCCACAACACATACATTTGAGAGAGGACTTGTATCTGGAATATATTAAAACAAAACAAAACAAAAAAGCTCCTCCAAGTCAATGGAAAAAAAAAAAGACAATTAAAAAAAAAAAAAGGACAACTGAAAGTAAAAAAGAACAACTGAAAGTAAAAAAGAAGATGACAACGGCACTCCACAAAAGGCCAATAAATATATGAAAAGGCACTCAACTCATTATTTATCAAGAAAATGCAACTTAAAACCATAGTAAGATAACTATACTCCACCAGGATGCAGTGTAAAATTTAAAACACTGTACTACATACCCTTTAGAATGGCTAAAATAAAAAAGTCCTGACAATAGCAACTGCTACTCACAATGTAGGGTAATGGGACTTTCATATATTACTGGCTGTAAAATGCTATAGCCACTTTGGAAAACAGTTTAGTAGTTTCTTATGAAGCCAAACATATACTTAATAAATAAGCTAGCAGGGACTTCCCTTGTGGTCCAGTGGTTAAGACTTCACCTTTCAATGCAGGGGATGAGGGTTCGATCCCTGGTTGGGGAACTAAGATCCCACATGCCTCGAGGCCAAAAAACAAAACAAAAATAATAATAATAATAACCTAGCAATCCTACTCCTAGATATTTACCCAAGAGAAACAAACACTAATGTTCACACAAAAACCATGTGAGTGTTTATAGTAAAAACATTAAAAGCTGGTAACAACTCAAATGTCCTTCAGCCAGTTACTGAATAAACAAATGGTACATCCAAACAATAGACCACTATTCAGCAATAACATGCAATGAACTATATATACACACAAAGTCTTAGATGAATCTCAGATGCATTTTGCTAAGTGAAAGAAGCCCCCCTCCACCTCAAAAAAAGACCAACAGTACCTCATGTTGGCATAATGTATCGCATCTAGCACACACTCACACACACACACACACACACACACACGAGAGTACATACATGAGTATACAAGTGTAAAAGGGCACAATCACTTTGGAAAACTGTTTGGCAGTACCTGTTAAAGTTAAATATACACCTCCTTAAGGTCCAACAATTCACTCCTAGGTATTTATTCAAGAAAAATAAGTATATATGTCCACAAAAGGATATGTACAAGAATGCTCAAAGCAACTTTATTCATAACAGGCAAAAAATAGAAACAACACAAAAGCCTACAAACAAGAGAAAGGAGAGCTAAATGGTGGTATATTCATATAATGGAAAACTATGCAGCAGTAAAAGGACCAAACTACTGATAAACACAACAACGTGGATGAATGCATCGCTAAATGCACTCTCAGAGGTGAAAGTTTTATCAAGTGAAATTAACCAGACATAGAGTGCATCCTATATGATTTCATTTCTATGAAGTCCAAAAACAGGCTAAACTTATGGATGATGACAAAAATCAGAATCGTAGTTAACTGTTATAAGGGATAGACTGGAAAGGAACATGAGGAAATCTTCTGGGGTACCAGGAATATTCTATGTCTATTCACCACCTGGTTGGTGGTTACAGGGTTGCATATGTAAATAAAAAATCATCAAGTTGTACTCTTAAAAGTAGTGTGCTTCACACAATTTAATGTATGTATATTATATCTCATTTTTTAAATGAATAAAGAAAAAAATATTTTTAAAAAAATCTCACCTATAAAAAGGAAAAATCAACAGACAATATGAAAAACAAAACATATACATCTTGGCAAATTTATTGAACTTTAAGGATAAAAAATAAAGGAATGTTCTAAAGAAAAAGTAGGTTACCACCAACAGAAAAAATATCAAGCCAACCTTTTCCTCTGCAACAGATGTCAAAAAACAATAGAACAAAGTCTATAAAATCCTGAAATGAAATTAATGTGATTCAGTGATTCTTTACCTAGTGTGGAAGATGAAAACATCTAAATAGAAAGTTAGATATAGTTCATCATAGATATCTGAATTGGATTAATATAAATAAATGGTTGTTAGAATATCAAGGATGGAATGAAAAAGCTTAACAACTACCAAAGAGAACAGACAGATTTTTCTACAAAAGAATGAAAATTAGCAGAGCTCTTATCAACAATAATAGATACAAGAGATAAAGGAGTTATTTCCTGGGAGTGCTGAGCGAAAATAACCCTCAACCTAGAATTTAAACCCAGCTAAGTACCATTCCAAGGATGACATGGTTCAGACATAGAGGAGAGTTTACCACCCAGAAACCTTAAATTTAATAAATATATATTTTAATGCAGACAGAAAATGTGGAACAAAAGAAACAATAAAAATGAAATTCACTGGTGAATTTGATTACCTATGGATTAACAGAATAAAGTTTTTTCAAGTTAAAAAATCAACTAGGAAAAAAAAAAATTAACTAGGGACTTCCCTGGTGGCACAGTGGTTAAGAATCTGCCTACCAATGCAGGGGACATGGGTTCAAGCCCTGGTCCGGGAAGATCCCACATGCCACGGAGCAACTAAGCCCGTGTACCACAACTACTCAGCCTGCACTCTAGAGCTCTCGAGCCACAACTACTGAGCCTGTGTGCCACAACTATTGAAGCCCACGCGTCTAGAGCCCGTGCTCCGCAACAACAGAAGCCACCACGTGAGAAGCCCGTGCACCGCAAGGAAGAGTAGCCCTCGCTCACGGCAACTAGAAAAAGCCTGCGTGCAGCAACAAAGACCCAACACAGCCAAAAAAATTAAATAAATAAATAAATAATAATAAATTAATTTACAAATTAACTATCTGGGATTTTTCGTGTTTTTTTTGGTTTCTTTAAAATTTTATTTTATTTATTTATTTTTGGCTGCACTGGGTCTTCGTTGCTGCGC
Organism: Balaenoptera borealis; assembly: GCF_965194805.1. Lineage (NCBI taxonomy): Eukaryota > Metazoa > Chordata > Mammalia > Artiodactyla > Balaenopteridae > Balaenoptera > Balaenoptera borealis. The sequence goes on along the minus strand of NC_138866.1, from coordinate 166,007,267 downwards.
GCAGGCTTTCTCTAGTTGCGGTGAGCGGGGTCTACTCTTCGTTGTGGAACGCGGGCTTCTCATCATGGTGGCTTCTCTTGTTGCAGAGCAAGGGCTCTACGCACACGGGCTCAGTAGTTGTGGCTTGCGGACTCTAGAGCTCAGGCTCAGTAGTTGTGGCTCATGGGCTTAGTTGCTCCGCGGCATGTGGGATCTTCCAGGACCAGGGCTCTAACCCCTGTCCCCTGCATTGGGAGGCAGATTCTTAACCACTGTGCCACCAGGGAAGCCCATCATATGGTATTTTAAGAGAAAAATAATCCAGTTATACATTGCTTAGACGAGACACTTACAAAAGCCATACTGAAATAAAGGGATAGAAAAATATTTACTGAGCAAAAACTGTTATAGAAATATGTCAAATTAATTACAATCAAGGCCAAAAAACATTACAAAGAATACAAGAGGGCATTAGATGATAATAATAAAAGGAACAATGCATCAAGAAGATAAGTAATTATAACTTTGTAGCAGCCAACATCACAGACTTTCAATATATAAACCAAAATCTTTTTTTTTTTTGGCCACACGGCATGCCGGCTCATAGTTCCCCGGAAAATCAGGGATCAAACCCGTGTCCCCTGCAGTGGAAGCCCAGAGTCCTAATCACTGGACCGCCAGGGAAGTCCTTAAACCCAAATCTTTACAAGGAAAAACTGACGTATCAACAACCATAAGTGGAAGATTTCTTCTTATTTTTACATTTTTTTTCATAAATGGAAGATTTTAACACATTCTTATCAGAGACCAAGGAAGCAAGCAAAAAGTTTATATAAAATATTTTAACAATAAAATTAACAAAAAAGCACAGATGATCAATATTAGTTATGAAAAAGAGGACATAACACAAATTGCAATGACAAAAAGTAAGAAATTTGCACACTTTCCAGAGTGACTAGGTTGAATAATAAATATCAGTTCTATCTGTATTTCCTTCAGTTTAATTGGTTGGGAGGAAGGGGGTGGAGACAATTTGTTTGAACCAGTTAATGTTCTTTATTTGTGCAGGGATGCCGGTTTCAAACTATGTCCTAAAAGATATTTTAATTTGAGATTCAAAATCCTGTGCCTCACTGAAACAGGTCACAGACCTAAATGAAAGAGCTAAAACTGTAAAATTTCTACAATAAAATGTGGGACAAAATCTTAGTGTACTTGGGTTAAGCAAAAACTAAAAAGGATGTAAAAACATGAAATATGAAATTTAAAAATGAGAAACTGGATTTCATGAAAATTAAAAACATTTGCTCCTAAAATGACATCTTTAACAAAATGAAGTATAGCATGGTGACTATAGTTAATAATATCATACTGCATATTTGAAAGAGAGTAGCACTTAAAGGTCCTCATTACACACACTAAAGTTTTGTAACTATGCATGGTGACAGATGTTAACTAGACTTATTGTGGTGATCATTTCGAAATATATATATATCAAACCATTATGTAGTACACCTGAAACTAATATAATGTTATATGTCAGTTATAACTCAATAATAAATAAATAAAACAAAATGAAAAGGCAAACCACAGACTGGAAGAAAATATTTGCAAAACAAATATTTAATAAAGGAGTTGTATCCATTATATATAAAGAACTCTTACAACTCAATAATAGGATAACAAACCAATTTTTTTACAGGCCAAAAGATTTGAAGAGACACTTCACCAAAGAAGACATACAATGGCAAAAAAAAAAAACCCACCCACACACACACAAAAAAAACACAGAAAGATGCACAATGCCATTAGTTATTAAGTGAAGGAAAACTTAAACCACAATAAGATACCACTACATAACCGATAGGATGACTAAAATTTGGATGTGGACCAAATGTGGCTCTCATACATCACTAGTGAAAATGCAAAATGGTAAGACCACTTTGGAAAACAATTATGTAGTTTCTCATAAATGTAAAACACACTTATCTTATGATCCTGCAATTCCACTCCCAGGTAATGAAAACATGTCCACAGGAAGACTTATAAGCAAATGTTCAAAACAGCCAAAACCTGAAAAGAACCATATGTCCATATAGATAAACTGATTGTAATATAGCCACATAATGGAGTACTACTGAGCACTAAAAAGGAACAAACTGATACACACAACAGCATGGATGAATCACAAAAGCATTATGCTCAGTGAAAGAATATACACAAAAGACTACATACTGTATGATTCCATTTATATGAAATTTTAGAAAAGGCAAAAAAAAAAACTACAGTGATAGAAATCATATCAGACTTTGCCAGAGGCCGGAAGAGGGATAGGGGAGTGACTCCAAAGAGACACAAGTAAACTTTTAAGGGTGATGGAAATGTTCTACATCGTAATTGTAGTGGGGGTTACATGAAAATATACATTTGTCAAACCTCATGGAATTGCACATTTAAAATTTGTGAGTTTTATTGCAACTAAATTACATCTAACTGAAGATGACCCCAGAAAGTACAGGCAGGAGAAAAATCCCTTGCTTCGAATATTAGAGAACAGGAAAAGGTTACATATTTTTGTTGCCTTTGACATATGATGAAAAGTCATACAATCCAAAAAGACAGCTTGCCTTTCCCAGTAGTAAGGGTGACTAAATGCTCAAGAGTTAACATTAAGTATTATAGGTACACATTGTGACACTAAATTATGAGCATGATGCTAACTTTTGAGAGTCCAACTTCTCTCCCATCATGTGCACTTTTATGGTATTTAATGCTTCAGTATTTTTTTAATGTTAATATTTTACTTTATTTATTTAGGCTGCGCCGCGCAGCATGCAGGATCTTAGTTTCCCAACGAGGGATCAAAGTTGGGCCCTCAGCAGTGAAAGCACGGAGTCCTAACCACTGGACCACCAGGGAACTCCCTGATTTAGTATTTTTCTGTGGGGTTATTTTTTTTTCAAATAAATCTCAACAGAATAAAGAATAACAGTATTAAATTTGATGGATTCCTTGGGCTCCAGTTGAAAATCAGACATTGTACGTTTCATTTCATGGATGTCTAGTCAAGCTAATCATTTTGGTCATGAAAAACAGTTTGTAACTGCAAATTCTGCACATGTGCTTGAAGAGAAATTGAAATTTCATGTATTCCACTTCGAAATAGCAGATTGCTGACGATCATAAAGACCTTAGTTCAGAGGGATGAAGAGACATGCCAGGCAAAATCATAATTTGGACTATCTTGTTATCTGACACACAAGGAGGGACACTGCATACACTTAGAGAACCTCAGACTCCTGGGAAGCTAATTCACAATATTGCATCCCAGGATACTAAACTGGAAGTTAGTGGTCAGCAAACCAGAATGTAGAGGAGCAATGTGGTACAGCGGACAGAAACCAGGAGTCAGGCAACCAGGGCTCTTCTCCCCCATCCCCAGGGTCCCCATCCACTACACTATGTGACATGATCATGTTCTCAAAAAAAAAAAAAAAAAAAGGAGAGGGGAATGTATTAGTCATGTATTAGTCTACTCAGGCCACCATAACAAAATAACCACAGATTATGTAGCTTAAACAACAGAAATTTATTGCCTCACGGTTCTGGAGGCTGCAAGTCCAAGAACAAGGAGTCAGTAGGTTTCTCCTGAGGCCTTTCTCCTTGACTCGAAGATGGCCATCTTCTCACTTTGTTCGCACGCGGCCTTTTCCCTGGTGTCTCTCCGTGTATCCTAACCCTCATCTTTTGATAAGGACACCACTCGTATCGGATTAGGGTAGGACCCTGTGACCTCATTTAACCTTAGCTACCACTTTAAAGGCCCTACCTCCAAATACATTCACAGTCTAAGGTACTTGAAGTTAGGACTTCAACCTATGAATTTTGGGGGGGACACAATTTAGTCCATTACAGGGAATTAACTAACATCCTAAGATTCTACAACCCTCAATTATTACCTTGCCTTGTTTCTTCTCAAATTAACAGTACCACCCAGGAATCCCCAGAAAAGGAAGGAGGGTTAATAGGACACTCTGTTTGAACAGTTTAGCAAGACAAGAAGATTTCAGGGGATGAAATGAACTGTAAACACTCCAAATTTTATTATAGTTGATGGTGGGTGTCTTTTTATGCAGAGTCATGACATTTGTAGGAGGTCAAGCCCATATGCCAGTTTTCAGGCAGGCCTGATTCTTTTAACACAGAAAGATCTTTCTTGGACCCATTAAGCCAAGCCAGTGTTATCTTAGTGTGGAGCAAGCTGTTATCATGAAATAATTAAAAATTAGCAATGGCTAAAAATGAAAGGCACCTGGGGTGCTTGGGGAAAAAATATACCCTTTAATTGAAATCTCATGTTGTGTTTTCTTCTTTTCCAGAAGCTGCAATATTTCCAGCATGATTTGAATGAATTAATCGCTTGTTAATTTTGGAAGCTGCTGAACCGACACAACCTCCTCCACTTCCCTCTCTCAACTTCAGGAGGATGCTGCACATGTCTGCGACAATCAGAGCAGTTGACCTCGCCAGCAATAACAAGCGTCACTTTCTTTGAACCTAGTGGCGAACTGGGCACTAGCAACGGCCCTTCCCTGAACTTTGTCCCTCTAACCCTTCCGGTGGTTTTACCAATCCCTTATTGTTGGAAATATCTAGAGTAATTTCTCTTTCCCTGACTAATACAACTGAACAAAATGACATTTAAAAAGTCTAAAGACAGGGACTTCCCTGGAGGTCCAGTGGTTAAGAATCCACCTTCCAATGCAGGGGACGCAGGTTTGATCCCTGGTCAGGGAACTAAGATCCCACATGCCGAGGGGCAACTAAGCCCGTGTGCCACAACTACTGAGCCTATGCGCTCTGGAGCCACAACCAGAAAGAAGCCCGCTCGCTGCAACAAAAGATCCCGCGTGCTGAAATAAATATATAAATAAATAAATAAAAGTCTAAAGGCAAATGATAATTCATGTAAAGTTAGTATTTCTTTAGTTGGAAGTTACAGAAAACAACTCAAGATACCATAAGAAAGAAAAAGGGAAAAGGGGAGGAAAAAAGAAAAAGAAAAAAGGATTACATTACGAAAATTCAGGCTTACTCATAGAACTCAAAAACAGAAATGCAGTCAGTCCTAAATAAGTACTAGTACTAATCATGGAGATTCCTCAGTAAATTAAAAATAGAATTATCATACGATCCAGAAATCCCACTTGTAGGCATACACCCAACAGAATTGAAGGCAAGTAGCTCAGAGATATTTGTATACCCATGTTCATAGGAGCATTATTCAAAATAGCTAAAATGTGGAAGGAAGTGTCCATCAATGGATTAAAGGATAAGCAAAATGTGGTATATACTTACAGTGGAATATTTTCGGCCTTAAAAAGGAAGGAAATTCTCTGATATGTTACAATATAGATGAACTTTTGTTTTTTTTTTGGCCGCGCAGCATGTGGGATCTTAGTTCCCTGACCAGGGATCGAACCTGTGCCCCCTACAGTGGAAGTGTGGAGTCTTAACCACGGGACCGCCAGGGAAGTCCAACATGAATGAGCCTTGACGACATTTTGCTAAGTGAAATAAGCCAGTCACAAAAAGACAAACACTATGTGATTCCCCTTATATGAGGTGCTTAGAGCAGTTAAAATGATAACGACAGAAAATAGAAGGGTGGCTGCCAGGGACTGGGGAGAGGGAAGAATGGGGAGTTATTGTTTACTGGGTAGAGAGTTTCAGTTTTACAAAATGAAAAGAGTTGTAGGGGTAGATGGTGATCTTGGCTTTACAACAGTGTTAATGTGCTTACTGCCACTGAACTGTGCACTAGAAAATGATCAAGATGGAAATCTTTGTTATGTTTATTTTCCCACAATAAAAAAGAAAGAAAGGAAGATCTCACATCAGTAACCTAACTTGTCATGTTAGGACACTGGAAAAGGATGAGTAAACTAAATCATCCTAAGTAAAGAAGAAGGAAGGAAATAACAAATATTAGAGGAAAAAAAAAAGCTTCAGTCATTTATACTCAGTCAGCAAGTCTGTCCCTTTAGTTGCATCCTTGCCTGTCGTGAATATTTTTGGTGTTTATACTTTTGGCCAGTATACTGAATGGAGAATGGCATTTCATTATTTTAATCTGTATGCTTGAGTATCTCTTCGTATGTTTATTATTTATTGATTAGTCAGATTTCCACTTTTAAAAACTGCCCGTTCAAGTCCACTGCACTTTTTTGTATTAAGTTGTTCACTTTCTCTTATTGATTTGTAGATTCTCCTCATATGTTAAGGATATTAAATGGGTTACAACACCTTGTATGACTTTACAATTACTTTAGTCTTTGCTTATGGTATTTTGCCATGCAAAAGCAAAACATAAAAACAAAGAGAAAAAAATGTGTTCAATAAATATAAGCATTTCTGATCAAAACTGTTGTTTGCCCTCGCAAATCTGTTCTTCCCTTCCTACTGTTCACTAGGTCATCCAAGTAAACTACATTTCTCAGCTTTCCTAAGAGGCTAGATGTGGCTGCAGGATGAAGTTTGTACCAACGGGATTGAGGGGAAGGGATATATAAAATTTCTGACTCACTTGTTTCAGGGACTTATCTCTGGACTCACCTCCTGGCTTTCCTTAGCACCAGCTGTCAATGGTGGAATCCAAGCCTTTTTAGACTGAGTGCAGTTAAACTCCTTTATGGACAGTTGTGTTCTTATAAGCTGAGATTAAATAAACTGTCCACCGAAGACTTTCTACTACCAAAACAATTTAAAGAGTCCAGTACAGCTGATGTGAATTCAAGAATAAGACTCAAGGACTTCCCCAGTGGTCCAGTGGTTAAGAATCCACCTGCCAATGCAGGGGACACGGGTTCGAGCCCTGGTCCGGGAAGATCCCACATGCCGCGGGGCAACTAAGCCTGTGTGCTACAACTACTGAGCCTGCGCTCTAGAGCCCGCATGCCGCAACTACTGAGCCCACGTGCTGCAACTACTGAAGCCTGTGCGCCTAGAGCCCGTGCTCCGCAACCAGAGAAGCCCGCGCACCGCAACGAAGAGTAGCCCCTGCTCGCCGCAACTAGAGAAAGCCGGCACACAGCAACGAAGACCCAACACAGCCAAAAAATAAATAAATAAATAAATATTCAATTTTTTAAAAAAAGAATAAGACTCAATCTTTGTTAGTGTGTCTAATTTGTTATCTTGACAGATATGAATCCCATAAAATAATAAAGGCATAAATTTACTATATTTTGCCTCTAGATTGTATGTTGTTTTATTTTGGCAAATTGCAAGTGTGGATATCTTAGGCCAATACTCTACACATGATGCAGAAGAATTTTAGACTCAACTATTCCACTACTGGCCAGAATTACACTCTTTTTCATTTTCATAGAGAATCAATATGGAATACTTCAAAAATGTTTGCAAGAATTCAATTATAATCCTATAATTTTAAAGAACACCAGTGTTTTTCATTAGAAAATTAGTTAATATCTCTAACTATGATCATAACATCAATAAAATGGATCATGACCAGGATTTTTAAAAATAAAAAAGAGGAGACAATTTTAGAGTATATAACACAAGTATTATTTAATGAAAATTTTGTTTTAAATAATATATGTATAAGAGTATTCCGTGGTGATGGAAAACACATTTCTTACTTGGAAACCTAGTCTGAAAAGTTTGTAAAATGCTTGGACCACCAGATCAAGTCGATGGAGATGTCCATATAAGAGCAACACTTTGATATCAACCCAAGGAGCAGGGTAAATAGGAATGTAGTCCTAATAGTCCTATAAGTGTTTTGAGCAAACAGTATCCTTTTTTTTCAGATTTTATTTATTTAGTTTAATTTGTAAGACATTCACATGGTTTAATATTCGAAAAGCTCAAAAAAGTATGCATTGAGAATCACACCTGATTCCTAGTAACCAACCCCAGAGGCAACAAATGTTATTAATTTCTTATAGGCCTTGTAGCTCTTCTATGCCCATAAAAACAAAATTTTTACCTAAATAGTACATAGTGTTCTGCCTTCTTTCTTTTTTGTTCATTTAACCATATCTCAGAGATCATTCCATATCATACATTAAAACTGCCCCGTTATTCTTTATGGTATTTTACCGATTGGATGGGTCATAATTATTCACTCAGTTCCATGTGGAAGGACATTTAAATTTTTTTCAAACTTTATCACCACAATACTGCAGTGAAGAGTTTTTATTTTACATAAGAAAATATAGCCCTATATGTTATCAAAATATATTTAAGGGAGTTCCCTGGCAGTCCAATCGTTAGGACTCGGCGCTTTCACTACTGTGGCCTGGGTTCAATCCCTGGTCGGAGGAACTAAGATCCCACAAGCTGCTCAGCACATCCAAAAACAAAATAAATCAAAACATATTTAAATGTTACTATTACTTAAACGGTTTGGTAATGGCACATGGATAAAGAGACAAAAGAAAAAGAATAGAAAGTCCAGAAAGAAGCCCCCAAGTATAATAGGAACTAGTTTGTTCATTCCTTTGCTTGTTTAAGGCAAATCCATTTACCCGTCTGAAACACACTGGCCTATTCTGAAGGAGAACAGTCCAACCTTTTAGTTCTGACTAATCCTGGATGAAAACAGTTTAGTGGATTTGGCTTTGCTGAATAAACACAAAGGGCTGAGTTATAAAAAAAAAAAAGATTTGCATTGCAAAATTAAGTTCTGTGAAGTAGGATTTCTCCATTTTCCACCGTTTACACATTTTCCAAGGGCATATAATTTATAAAGTTGAGTTTTTATTGTGACAAAATATATATAACATAAAATTTACTGCTTTATTTTTAAGTGTACAGTTCAGTACTGTTGAGTATATCCACAATGTTGTACAACCATCACCGTTGTCCATCTCCAGAACTTTTTCATCTTCCCAAAGTGAAATTTTATACCCATTAAATAATAACTCTCCATTCACGCCTCCACCCAGCCCCTGGCAACCAGCAGTCTACTTTCTGTCTATATGAATCTGACTACTCTAGGTACCTCGTGCAAGTACAATATTTGTCCTTCTGCGACTAGCTTATCTGGCTTAGCATAATGTCTTCAAGGTTTATCCATGTAGCACGCATCAGAATTTCCTTCATTTTTTTAAGGCTGAATCATATTCCATCGTATGTATGTTCCACATCTTGTTTATCTACTCATCTGTTCATGGACAATGGGGTCCACCGTTTGGGTCTTGTCACTAGTGCTGCTATGAACATGACTGTACAAACATATGTCTGAGTTTCTGCTTTCAAATACATGTCCAGAAGTGAAATTACTGGGTCATATGATAATTCTAATCTTTTTTAGGGTTTTTTTGGCCACGCTGCAGGGCTTGCAGGATCTTAGTTCCCTGACCAGGGACTGAACCCAGGGCCTTGGCAGTGAAAGTGCAGCATCCTAACCACTGGACCGCCAGGGAATTCCCTGATAATTCTATATTTAATTTTGTGAGGAACTGCCATACTGTTTTCCAGAGCAGGTGTACTACCTTACATTTCCACCAGCAATACACAATGGTTCCAATTTCTCCACATCCTCACCAATACTGCTATCTTCTGTTTTTTTTGATAATAGCTATCCTAATGTGATGTGACGTGGTATCTCATTGTGGTTTTGATTTGCATTCCCCAACTGATTAGTGATGCTGAGCGTCATTTCATCTGTTCATTGGCTACCTGCATATCTTCTTTGGAGAAATGTCTATTCAAGTCCTTTGTACATTTTTAAGTCTGTTTTTTGTTGTTGCTGCTGGGTTGTGGGAACTAGTATTTTTAAAGGGGGCATTTCAAATCGGGGGGGAAGAGATGAATTATTCAATAAGCAATGTGGAGCAACAGGGTAAAATTCTACAAAATTAAAATTTGTTACACTTCTCATATTTGCGTTTTTTAAGGGAAATAAAATATTCAGATAAAAATGTAGACCCTTGTGTACCATAACCAGTCCCTCCACCCACCAAGGCAATCACTAGCATGAATTTAGTGTTTATCTTTCTATTGAAAAATATTATACATATTACATTTGTATAAATAATTTATAATTCTGTTTTTTGTGTTTTATATATACTACAAATTTTTTTTCCACTTAACATTATATTCTTGTGATTCACAGTCAAATATGGTCCATTCCTTTTTCATCACTGTATAGTATCTCATTGTTTAAATGTTCCACACTTTATTATGCATTCTCCATTTGAAGGTATTTTGGTTGTTTCAAGCTGTTTACTATTGCAAACAGCTTTCTGATGTTTATATTTTTATATTCAGGAAGTTTGGATGGACAAATAGACCAAACAAGTCTGGTGCTGGTATTCATGATGTCATCAAGGACTCAGGCTCCTCTTCTCCTTGATACATGACTCTTGTTATATATGGGGTAAGATAGCTGCTATACCTCTATCCATTTCAACAACTTTTCATTAAGAAGAAGGATGAGGGTAAAAGGCAAAGAGGCAAGCCAACTAAATCTCTACCTGTAAAAAATCTTTCACAGAAGCACTATCCAGCAACTGCCATTATACTCACAGACCAGAACAGTGACACATGGCTACCTTTAGCTGTAGGAGAGTCTAGGAAATTGAGTTCTTAGCTTTTTATAACCTCCATAGAGACAAGGGAGAAGGGAGTTGGATATAGAGACTATCACTCAACATATGTGTTGAGGGACTTCCCTGGTGACGCAGTGGTTAAGAATCCACCTGCCAATGCAGCGGACATGGGTTCGATCCCTGGTCCGGGAAGATCCCACATGCGGCAGAGCAACTAAGCCCGCGAGCCACAACTACTGAGCCTGTGTGCCACAACTACTGAAGCCCGAGAGCCTAGAGCCTGTGCTCCGCAACAAGAGAAGCCACCGCAATGAGGAGCCCGCGCACAGCACAAAGATCCAATGCAGCCAAAAATAAATAATTAAAATAAATAAATAAATTTATATGAAAAAAGTATGTTGAAAGATTTTTTTCCAAATCGGTAGCATGCTTTTAGTTTTATATATATATCTTCTTTCACACCAAAGTTTTCAATTTGGATGTAGTCTAACATATTGTAGACTGAATGTTTATTCTGCCCCAAATAATTCATATTCTGAAACTCTAGTCCCCAGTGTGATGGTTTTTGGAGGTGGGGACTTCAGGACGTAATTAGGTTTTGATTAGTTCATGAACTTGGGGACTCTCATGATGGGATTAGTGCCCTTATAAGAAGATGAAGAGAAAGAGCCCTCTCTCTCAATGAGCATTCATCACACTGAGGAAAGGACAGCAAAAAGGCTGCCACCTGCAAGCCAGGGAAGGGGCTCTCACCAAGAACCCCAGGCAGCTAGTACCCTGATCTTGCATTTCTCAGCCTTCAGAATTGTGAGAAATAAATGTCTGTTGTTTAAGCCACTCAGTCTGTGGTATTTAGTTAATGCAAGCCTAAGCTAAGACAAGTATCCATATGTTCTTTTCACAATTCTATTTTGGGGGGCTTGTTATGTAAACCTTTCCTTAACACTTAATCATAAACAAGGCCACCGTGCTGCATGACTTCGGGGGCATCAACTAATATCCATTAAAACACGAATGGTACCCTCTGGTGTTGTGCAATGCAGCAGCTGTTTTATTTTTCTTCTAAGAACTTTTTTTTATTAATTAATTTTATTTTTGGCTGCGTTGATAAATTTTGATAATTTTGCCCATTGATAAATTTCATTATTCTCCATAAAGGTATTACACATTTTTTGTTCCTAGTACTTTGGAATGTATTGCTGTTGTCAATATGTTTCTATTACACTTTCTAATTGATTAGTGTTGGTTTAAGGGATCATTATTGATTGACCTTTTGTTCAGCTGAACACTTTCTTCACTGTAATAACTGTTGCTTCCTCTAATTTTTTTTTTTTTTTTTTTTTTTTTTGGCTGCGCCTCACGGCTTGTGGGATCTTAGTTCCCTGACCAGGAACTGAACCTGAGCCTCAGCACTGAGAGTGCCAAGTCCTAACCACTAGACTGCCAGGGCATTCCCTCCCCTAAATTTTCTATGTGGACAAACATATCATCTGCAAATAATGAAAGATTCACTTTTTCTTTCCTGATTCTTATATCTCATTCATATTTTTCTTGTCTTGTTGCATTAGCTAAGAATGTCTTATCGTCTAAGAATTTGTAGTTTTGCTTTTTATTTTTTTTATTTAAAATTTTTTAAAATTTATCGTATTTACTTATTTTTGGCCGTGTTGGGTCTTCGTTGCCGCGCGCAGGCTTTCTCTAGTTGCGGTGAGCAGGGGCTACTCTTCATTGTGGTGCGCGGGCTTCTCATTGCGGTGGCTTCTCTTGTTGCGGAGCACGGGCTCTAGGCGTGCGGGCTTCAGCAGTTGTGGCTCGCGGGCTCTAGAATGCAGGCTCAGTAGCTGTGGCACACGGGCTCGAACCCATGTCTCGTGCATTGGCAGGCGGATTCTTAACCACTGTGCCACCAGGGAAGCCCCTAGTTTTGCTTTTTATATTTAAGTCTTTAATCTATCTGGCCTTGACTTCTGCATTCCAATATTAGAAAACTATAGATTTTGTATATTTATCTCAAATTATTCATCTTATTGAACTCAAATTAATTTTAATAGCATTTTAGCTTATTCAATATTATTTTTCTAGACAATTCTATTATCCAAAAATAAAAATTTTGTCTCTTCCTTTCTTATATTTATGCCTCATTTCTTTTTCCTCTTTGGCTGTCTTTCAGAAGTATGGCTGGTATCTTTATCCATTCAGTCTGCCATAATAAAATACCATAGACTGGGTGGCTTAAACAACAGAAATTTATTTCTTACAGTTCTGGAGGCTGAGAAGCCCAAGGTCAAGATGCTGGCTTATAGGTAGGTACTTTCTTTCTATGTCCTCACATAGTGGAGAGAAAGAGCTCTGGTGTCTCCTCCTCTTCGTATAAGGGCACCACCCTATTGGATTTGGGTCCCACCCTTATGACCTCATTTAGCCTTTATCACAGGCCCTATCTCCAAATACAATCACATTGGGGGTTAGGGCTTCAACATATGAATTTTGGGGACACAAACATTCAGTCCATAACAGATGGTATTTCCGAATAACAGCCAAGGTTCGGTTTTTGTATTTTCATTTTCTCTTTTTATTTAGGTTAGATTTAAAAAAAATTTTTTTCCTTGTGATGAGAACTCTTTTTTAAAAAATATTTATTTATTTATAGTTATCTTGGCTGCGCCAGGTCTTAGTTGCGGCATGTGGACTCTTAGTTGTGGCATGCATGTGGGATCTAGTTTTCCAGCCAGGGATTGAACTCCAGCGCCTACATTGGGAGCACGGAGTCTTACTCACTGGACCACCACTGAAGTCCCTGTTAGATTTTTTAATGTTTATCTTTCTATATATTTCTGGAATAAAATTTGGCCACTCCAAGTAATAATTATAATAACTGTGGTGAATTTGTATTGGGTCATCATTCTTAGAGAAGCTAGAACTGTATCTCCCAGATGAATTTTTAAAAATTTTTATTTATTTTATTTATTTTTGGTTGCGTTGGGTCTTCGTTGCTGTGCATGGGCTTTCTCTAGTTGCGGCGAATGGGGGCTGCTCTTCGTTGTGAGGCATGGGTTTCTCGTTGGGGTGGCTTCTCTTGTTGTGGAGCACGGGTTCTTGGTGTGCCGGCTCAGTAGTTGTGGCGCATGGGCTTAGTTGCTCTGCGGCATGTGGGATCTTCCCAGACCAGGGATTGAACACCTGTCCCCTGCATTGGCAGGTGGCTTCTTATCCGCTGCACCACCAGGGAAGTCCCCTCCCAGATGAATTTATGTGAGGTTTGGCAGGCAGAAGTGAAGCAGCTCTGAAGGATACCAGGCATGGAGTAGCAGCTTGACACACAGCTTCTCTGAGTCTTAGGTCAGGCATGAGTTCAGCTCCATGGAGACTGGTACCATTTTGTTCTGAAGGTTATATGCACATCACTGAATTTAGAAGCAGTGAGAGATAACATAGGATTCAATTTGTCCTCATTGGTTTCAGTTTGTGCTTAGGGGTCTCAGTTTCCTCTTCAGTCCTTCACACCAGTTCCTGACTATAAGATATGCTGACCTATAGCCATTTTAGCCTCACCTCCAGAAACAGAGGCAAAGTGTTCCAAAGGCCTCTTTATCAGCTCCCACAGTTATGTAAACTCTAATCCCCGTAATTGTTCTCTTATACCGGGCTTCCCTGGTGGCGCAGTGGTTAAGAGTCTGCCTGCCAATGCAGGGGACACGAGTTCGAGCCCTGGTCCAGGAAGATCCCACATGCCACAGAGCAACTAAGCCCGTGAGCCACAACTACTGAGCCTGTGCTCTAGAGCCTGAGAGCCACAACTACTGAGCCCACGTACCACGACTACTGAAGCCCGCGCACCTAGAGCCCATGCTCTGCAACAAGAGAGGCCACTGCAATGAGAGGCCTGCGCACTGCAACGAAAAGTAGCCCCCCTTGCCACAACTAGAGAAAGCCCGTGCGCAGCAACGAAGACCCAACGCAGCCAAAAATAAATCAAAAAAAAAAATCTTATACCGTATCAATCATAGTAGTTCTGCTTTCCTAACCAAACTGTAGCTGATACAAAAATAGTCTTCATGGATCCATAACAAACTCCTTTGCATGGCATATATGACCTTCAAGTCGGCCTCAATCAGTGCTTTGACCTTTCATCCAGTGCTTTGACCCACCTTCCCTCATAACTATGTTGCCATCATGTGAACAAACTTGCTGCTAATCACATATGGTATACTGTTTTAGCTTTTTTTCTTCCAGTTTTACTGAGATATAATTGACATACAGCACTGTATAAGTTTAAGGTGTACAGCATAATGATTTGACTTAACATGCATCTTGAAATGATTATCACAGGAAGTTTAATAAACAAAAAAGAAAAAGAAGTATTTTTTACCTGTGATGAGAACTCTTAGGATTTACTCTAACAACTTTCGCATATATCATACAGCAGTGTTAATTATATTAATCATGTTGTATATTACATCCCTAGTATTTATTTTATAACTGGAAGTTAGTATCTTTTGACCACCTTCATCCAATTCCTCCTCCCTCCACTTCCCACCTCTGGTAACTGCAAATCTGATCTCTTTTTCTATGAGTTTGTTTTCCTTTTTAAGTAAAATTGACCTACAACACTATGTTAGTTCCTGGTGCACAACATAGTGATAACGATATTTCTATACATTACAAAAGGATCACCTGTTTTAGCTTTTCTACCTCTACCTAGAATGACTCTCTCCCCATTCCAGAAGAACCAGCTAAAAAGTTGCTTTCTCTGTGACATCCCCCTCATCTGTCACATAGATTTAATCTTTCTCTTGTTCCCATGGCACTTAAATTTTTTAAATGAAAGTTTTAATTGAAGGATGGATAACATATACAAAGAAAAATAAACAAATCTTAGTTATGCATTTCAGTAGTTACACAAAGTGAACATACCCCTGTACCCCTGTAAGAAGCACCTAACTCAAGAAATAGAACAATACTGGAACCTCAAAGTTCCCTCTTCCCATTTCCAGACACTGTACCTCCAGCCTGAATTTGAACATACGTTGGTTTTGCCTGTTTGAAACTTATGTAGACAAAATCATACAATATGGTCTCTTTTGAATCTAGATTCTTTTTCCTTGTGCCTCTGAGATTCACAGAAGATGCTGAACAGATGTAGTTCATTTGCTCTCATTGCTCTTCAGTAGTCCATATTTACCTATTCCACTGTTGATGGTCACTGAGTTGCTTCCAGGTTTGGGCTGTTAGCAAACAGTGCTATTATGAACACTTTTGTAGTTGACTTTTGGTACACATAATACAGTGTTTTTTATATCTTTCAGTTTTAATATTTCTGCATTGTGGTGTAATTATTACATTACATGTCTGTTTCCCACACTAGACTGAGTTCCCTGAAAGGCTTTGTAACTTCAGTGTCAATTACATTACATGAGCCATAGCAGGACTTTTAAAATGTTTGTAAAGGAAGGAGCATCTAAAAGAATCCTTTTTATTTTAATATTTATTCCATTATGTTTCTTAAAACCCTTAAACGTACTATTTTACCTTTCTTGTGGTCATGTGTAAGAAGTGGACCCATTCTTAATTAAAATATCTGTAGAAATACATGATCAATAATGATTTACTGCAGTGATCATTTCATAATGTATACAAATATCGAATCATTATGTTGCACACCTGAAACTAATATATTGTTATATGTCAATATATCTCAATTTAAAATAAATGCTTCATATTAGGCACTGTACTGAAAGTACTAAAAGGCATTAGTGTTCCATGAGATATATTTTAGGTAGAATTACAGGATTACATAATTGGAAGGCACCTTAGGAACTGATTCAATCCATCATATTCATCATTACATTTCAGTAGGAAGTACCACATCTAAACCAGCACAGCTACAAGAAGGAGCTACTTTTTAAATACCTTTTCCTGAATAACCTCAATTTCTTTTCTCCTTATGCTATTCTCCTTGATTGGAAATTCATAGTACCAGCAAATGGAAATACAACAGAAGTCACTGGCAGAAAAATTCTTATTCATCATAACTTAAAGACCAGTGTACTGTAAATTTGCTTATTACATAAGCTTTTATGAACAGTTGCTAAAATGGAGTCCTAGATATGAAATGAATACCCAAGCCCTCTTATAAGTATGCACGACTGACTGGAACTGAAAAGGATATATAATAAAAGAGCAAGGAAAAAGTAGTGGAAGCGGTAGATATTAAACACATAAAATCTCCCTAGTTGGACACTGTTAGTTTCTTTCACTCTGGTGTCCTGGAAAAAGTCCAAGAAATAAAGCAAGAGTTTTTTGCATTGACTCACTCCTGGCTCTGTCTACTTACTCCTGTACTTACTGCTACTTGACCTTGGGCAAATGAGTTAATATGGTTCAATTTCCTCATTGACAAACACCCTACAGCGTTTTTGGAATACATGTTATGTGCTTGGCAAGTATCAGGCACTCAGTAAGCCGTAGTTTTTATTACCTGGACGGTAATCTGAAAGCACACGATTTCAAAGTTAGTAAGCATCAGGAGCAAGAAATAAGACCCCAGTTCTCCGACTCCAGTCCAGTCCCACCGGGATACCTCTGAAAGGCACCACTGAGCGTCTATCCTTTTAGCTGGAAGCGGATGTGGTGTTTTGAAGTAGCACAAAGTGCGACGCAGCAGGAAGGCGGGATTTCCGTCGCAACAGTTCCAGCATCTGCGGGACAGAGAAAACGAACCGGAACAGGTGGGAGGAACGCCCGCCGCCAGAGGGAGGTGTCCGGAAGCGCCCGGAGCGGGGACTACATTTCCCACAAGCCCGCGGGGTAGGGCGAGGGGCGGGCGTCGGGGACCTTACCGGACGGCCTTGCCCGGCAATACCAAGGTAAATGCCGGCACTGCGGCTCCAAGGGAAGAGTAACTTAAGAGTCTGCGCCTAGATTTGGACTAGTCACCCTCCTAACCCATCCCGAACTGACAAAGGGACCTGGCGACTTTGGGATTTCCGGGCCGCAGGACTCCACCCCCAGAACCTATAGCAGTACCCCCGCGTTGGGCCTGGGGGCGCTTCCTAGATGCCTGAGGACGGGGGGCGATGTGCTAGAAAGGTGAAGGCCCAGGGTACCTCTTTCTAGGATTGATGATCCGTACAGGTCCCTTGTTCGCCCTTCCCCCACGCCCTGTCGCCCATTAGCTCGGGCTGGAGCTGTACGGAGCCCGGATCCCTAGGGATCGAAGTCGGGGGTGGTGCAAGGGAAGATGCTCTCCCTACCCCCGCCCAGTCTAAGTAGCGGGCAACCTCCCCTCTCCTTTGGTTGTTGCTCGGACGTCCTTGTCTCGGGGCGGCTAAAGCTGTCAAAGACCTGCGAGCCAAGCACTGCTAAGCACCTCCATCCAGCATCCCTAATCCTTTCATCTACCCTTTCGGGTGTTAGGAAGATTGCCGCTGGAGAGGCTAAGTAACTTGCCCTAGGTCGCAGAACTTAAATGGCAGAACTTAAGGTTCGCACCAGGCCTCTCTGGATCTAAAGCTCTTTGCTTAAGTCCCATCACCTTTCTCAAACCTTAACCTAAGAGAGGACAGGCGCTGGGGACCACAGTCATTTTTTTGCCCAGCGGTGCCCACACGCGCTGCAACCCCGCCTCGGCTGCCCTGGCGCCGACACATCTGTCGGGCCTGTTCAAACAGCGAGCCCGGGGCCCTCCGCCGATCCATCTCGCTGCTCTTCTTTTCCGCTTTCTCCGGCCCTTTTCCAGGGACAGACAGACGGCGCGCGTCATCGCCAAGGCTGCTGGGCGGGTGGGTGGAGTTTGCTGCGCGGCGACTGTGGCGGTAGCGAGTGGGTCCCCCCAAGACTCTGGGGCGGGGCTGCGGGGAGGGCGCGGACGGACAGACGGACCTCGCCGGGATGGGGGGTGTGGCCGCTCCGCCAGGGTCCTGCGGGTGGGTCAGCGGCACAGCGACCACCAGTGCCCGGGGCCCCTCCGCCTTCTGCTAGAAATGCTCTTCCTCTCGGTGAGTTGTTTTTCTGTCTGGGCGGCCCGGCCTCCCCAGCCTAGGTCACGCCCCCGGGAGGAGGAAGGAGCCGGGCCATCTCAGACTGTGTGGCCTGGATAGGGCAGGGCCACGGGGAACTGACCAGCTGCGCTCCGGGTCCTCCTCCCTTTGGGCATGTTGATCCGCGGCTGCGCTCCATGTTCCAGTTTCATGCAGGCTCCTGGGAAAGCTGGTGCTGCTGCTGCTGCCTGATTCCAGCCGACAGACCTTGGGACCGGGGCCGGCGCTGGAGGCTGGAGATGGCGGACACGAGATCCGTGCATGAAACCCGGTTTGAGGCGGCGGTGAAGGTGATCCAGAGTTTGCCGAAAAATGGTACGTGCACTTGGGCCCGGCTGGACAAGCCTTCTGCAGAGGCTTGAGGCCCCAGTTTCTGAATCTCACCTCCTTTAACCTTCTTTCTGCTTCTAGTCTTGCTTATTTAACCTACTTCTTTTTTTGCGTTGAAAAAGCATGTAACTGAAGGGGAGGTGTCGGATGGGAATTAATTGCCTGCTGATCTCTCAAGCCTGAGACAAATATATTATCCAGATTTTAAGCAGTTTATATTGTTGTCGAAAAGAAAAGTCCCTTAATGACTGCGGATTTGGGTATGTTTTTAAAAAATCTGGGATGGGGATGCCTAGGGCCGCATACTCATAAAGTCTACTTTTTGAGAACTTTTGATATGAAGGGAAAGAAAGGAAAGAGCAACTATATTCATTTGTAAAACGATTTCTCATATTTTAAAAGTACATATATATTTACTACTTAAAAAAAACAAACAAACCTGTTCTATGGTCCTAGTGTTCTCTTTTTCATACTCATGTGGGACCTTTGCAACTTGGGTGAAAAGTCATTGGAGCTGTTCTTTCATATTTAACCTGTCGTTTCTCTGGCTTCTGTCAAGATTTTTCTCTTTATCGTTGGTTTTGAGCAGTTTGATTATGATCTGTCTTGGTATGGTTTTCTTCATATTAATGCTGTTTGGGGTTTTGCAGCGCTTTTTGAATTTGTAATTTTATGTCTTTGACAAATGTTGGGAAGTTTAAGGCCGTTATTCAAATATTTTTTCGGTGGAGAGGCTTGGAAAGGGGGAATTTGACTTTTCACTTCATATCTTTCTGCAATAAATGTATATTTTTCCACAATAAACGTGTATTTTTTAAATAATACTTTTAACTACTATCATTGTGCCAGAGTGTAAAACTAACTGAATGTAACACTAATATATTACTATAGTATTTAATGTCATGTTCCCTATTTTCATTAATTATCATTTGGCTAAGTAATGAATGTTCAATACCATTAACAAACATTCATTAAGTGCAGATACAAAAGGTTTTGAAAACAAATATACACAAAATAGCTTTCCTTTTTGTAATCTCAAACACCAAATTGGAGGAGGATATATGAGGGATTGAAAGAAAAGAGTGAATGAACAAAATGTAGAGAAATAACATAGGAACTTATTTAGGTATTGATTTTTTAAATGTCTGATGAAGAGAGTTTACAGGAAGGCATGATTCTAAGAGTTTTGTTTAAATGGTACCTTCATCCTTCTAAACCACACGTTTTTATATTTTTTGAAAATTGATAGAGCTAGACTTGATGATAGTTTGCTATCTTTGCTGACACCATATATCACTTATTAGGAAACCCATATAAGTGTAAATACAGTTTGTGTTTATATAACATTTAAGAAGGTATTGCCAAGTTAAGAACCTCTGCCAAAGGGCAGCTGGGTGGGGCAGTGTTCAGTACTGTACTATTATCTCCTGAAACTAAATAGATAATAATTGAAGCAGAAGTATTGTTATAATTAATCATTAAATAGTTTTATAGTAAAACTTTTTTTTTTAATTTTTATTATTTTTAAAAATTTATTTTTTTATTTATTTATGGCTGTGTTGGGTCTTCGTTTCTGTGCTAGGGCTTTCTCTAGTTGTGGCAAGCAGGGGCCACTCTTCATCGCGGTGCGCGGGCCTCTCACTATCGCAGCCTCTCTTGTTGCGGAGCACAGGCTCCAGACGCGCAGGCTCAGTAATTGTGGCTCACTGGCCCAGTTGCTCTGTGGCATGTGGGATCTTCCTGGACCAGGGCTCGAACCCGTGTGCCCTGCATTGGCAGGCAGATTCTCAACCACTGCACCACCAGGGAAGCCCAGTAAAACTTTTAAGTTGTGTCATCTGTCCTGGATTATTTTGCAAATATTCTTATAGTTTATTTGTTGCTTGTTGCTTAATCTTTATGTATGGCATAAAGTTATAATGAATCCTATAGCACCTATGTTTGGTATGACCTTGACCTTTAGAAATTTATTTTCCTATATAATGTTTTAAACACATATCAAATGTATTGGGTTGGCCAAAAAGTTTGTTCAGGTTTTTCTGTAAGATGTTGTGTGTGAGCACCTTGAGGACAGAGACTATACTTTATCTAGTGTCTTATACACAGAATACATTCAATATATGTTATTAGTTTTTGCTCTAACCTAATGTATATGTTACTCACCTTAACCAATAAACTTTTAAATCTCAGTTGATTAACTTACTGAAGATATTATGAGATGAGGCTTTTGATGTTTTAAATTTAGGTTTGTGTCATTTAAATAGGTAACCTTTTTTTTTTTTTAATAAATAAATTTATTTATTTATTTATTTATTTTTGGCTGCGTTGGGTCTTTGTTGTTGTGCACGGGCTTTCTCCAGTTGCGGCGAGCGGGGGCTACTCTTCGTTGCAGCACGCAGGCTTATTGCAGTGGCTTCTCTTGTTGCAGAGCATGGGCTCTAGGCTTGCGGGCTTCAGTAGTTGTGGCACGCGGGCTCAGTAGTTGTGGCTCGTGGGCTCTAGAGCACAGGCTCAGTAGTTGTGGCATACGGGCTTAGTTGCTCCGCGGCATGTGGGATCTTCCCAGACCAGGGCTCGAACCCGTGTCCGCTGCATTGGCAGGCGGATTCTTAACTGCTGCACCACCAGGGAAGTCCTAGGTAACCATTTTTAACTATAGTTTCTCCATTGTTTTCCCCTCTGCTATATAAAGACTGTATCATTGAAACACTGTATCTAATGGATACTCCTAAATGAGCATATATTGTGTAGATAATTTATTATTGTGATTTTGGAATTAATTATTCACTCCTGGCCAAACCTGAAACACCAGCTCTCAGCTTGTCTGTGTTGTAATTTTCACAATGTTTATAAACTACTAGCTTTTGATTACTACATGTTATCAGATTATTATGCAATCTATGAAGTTTTTTTTTTTTATAAATTTATTTATTTATTTTTGGCTGTGTTGGGTCTTTGTTTCTGTGCGAGGGCTTTCTCTAGTTGTGGCAAGCGGGGGCCACTCTTCATCGCGGTGTGCGGGCCTCTCACTATCGTGGCCTCTCTTGTTGCGGAGCACAGGCTCCAGACGCGCAGGCTCAGTAGTTGTGGCTCACGGGCCTACTTGCTCCGTGGCATGTGGGATCTTCCCAGATCAGGGCTCGAACCCGTGTCCCCTGCATTGGCAGGCAGATTCTCAACCACTGTGCCACCAGGGAAGCCCTATGAAGTTTTAAAAACATCTTTTTACAGTTTTAATTTTTGTTTTCATAATAAATTTTGGAACAAAAGTAATACACAATAAATGTAAATTTTTTAAAAATGCAAATAAGCAAAAAAGAAACTAGAAGTAATCTATATGCCTATGACAGCGATATCTCTCCTCTTTTAACATTTTGACATGTTTCCTTCTACTCTGCTTTTTAAGTGTATAAGTACTTATTTTGTAAAAATGGATTGTGCTGGATATGCTGTTTTAAACTGCTGTTTAACTCTCATTTTATAGTAGATCTTGAAACTTTTCTCATGCTATTTTTTATATTTTTCTACAGTAAAAATTTTAAGGGCGCTAGTTATAAATAATCCCATAATTTATGTATATCATAATTATTTAGCCAGTTAGTTGTTATAAAACATTTATATTCCAATTTTTCTCTCTCATTAAGAGTATTGCAACTTATAGCACTTGTTCAAACAATTTGAAAACTTTAAACATAAAAAAGTTTATTGATAAGCTAGAAACATAAGCTAGACTGATTCTCAGAAAATTGGCATGTCCAAAACTACGGAGGTAGGAAGTGAGAAATCTGTTTTATCTTGGATTAATTCTTTTTCTACCACAGTACACACTGGTTGGCTTTAGCCAAAGTTCCTAATGCCCTGAGAAATCGGAAATTTGGCTAAGAGAAGTTGAATTTCTTACTGTTGCAGTTTTATTAAGCAGAGTATACATTTAACTTTCATTTGTGCTAGTCAGTGTGGTTTGTCACAAATTTTTAATAGAAATACCTTATTACAGTTGCATGATACAGTTATTCTATATTTTAATTTATTTGTTTTTTTTAAAATGACATTTGCCAGTTATTTTGGTTACATCTACAACATGTTTATTCATTTATTCTGTTATTTATTGAACTATATTAGGTGTTGTTATTAAAGTGTAAAATCTCAGAGTTTTTTCAAATCAAAGAAATAAACTGAGCCATAACTTTTGTTTCTGTAAAATAAGAATAAATTGTCTGAACTATTAATGAAATATTAAAAAGTCACTGTTAGTAAGGTAAGCATTAGCTCATCAATTGTGTTCTCCAAGTGATCTTACTTAATGTATGTTTCCAATAGGTTCATTCCAGCCAACAAACGAAATGATGCTCAAGTTCTATAGCTTTTATAAGCAGGCAACTGAAGGACCCTGTAAACTATCAAGGCCTGGATTCTGGGATCCTATTGGAAGATATAAATGGTAATTTTATGTAGACAGCTATGAAATAATTTTGAGTTTAATGACATAATAATCATATGACTGTTACTTATGTGGTTATGGATTATTCTGTGCACAAAGTATTCTAGGTGCTGGATACATTTTTATCCTCTATGTGCTCTTTCTTTTTTTCTTTAAACAAGGGTTTTTGTTTTTTTTTTATAAATTTCTTTATTTTTGGCTGCGTTGGGTCTTCATTGCTACACGCGGGCTTTCTCTAGTTGCAGTAAGCGGGGGCTACTCTTTGTTGCGGTGCGTGGGCTTCTCATTGCGGTGGCTTCTCTTGTTGTGGAGCATGGGCTCTAGGCACGCGGGCTTCAGTAGTTGTGGCACACGGGCTCAGTAGTTGTGGCTCGCGGGCTCTAGAGCGCAGGCTCAGTAGTTGTGGCGCACGGGCTTAGTTGCTCTGCGGCATGTGGGATCTTCCTGGACCAGGGCTCGAACCTGTGTCCCCTGCATGGGCAGGTGGATTCTTAACCACTGCGCCACCAGGGAAGCTCCCTCTGTGTGCTCTTAACACAATTTCACACAAATAGGAAGGTCTTGGGGAAGAAAAGAAGACAATAAAACCAAAAGAGGTAGATTTATCAAAGATATAAAAGCATTTTCAATTAGTGTTTCCTTTTATGGAGTTTGTTCTTTTTATTATGCCAAGAATAAGTCCCAAACTACATTAAAGGAACAACAGACTCTTCTGCCTCTTTTACCTGCCAAGAAGAAGAGTGACCTCTTGCTTGTCAGGTGACCTTGTTTGCTTTGAGCCATTGAGATAATAAATAACTAGGAGCATGACTCAGGTTCTGCCTTACTTTTTATCTAAGCTGTCACTCCTGTCCCACTGTACCTGAATAGAAATTTCATTTTTAATATATTTAATAGAATCACAAAATACCTCTGCCATGTTTCCAGTTGACTAACATTTGATGTTCTTAAACACTATTGAAGAGGTGACAAATGTCTAACAGGATGTCTGATGTCTAACGTGACCATACGTCATGTACGTCAGGAACAGAGTGTGCTAATTGGCAGAGTAAGTCTTTAAGAGCCACGTTTGTTTGTTTGTTTTAAATTTATTTTTATATTTATTTTTGGCTGTGTTGGGTCTTTGTTTCTGTGTGAGGGCTTTCTCTAGTTGCGGCAAGCAGGGGCCACTCTTCATCGCGGTGCGCGGGCCTCTCACTATCGCGGCCTCTCGTTGTGGAGCACAGGCTCCAGACGCGCAGGCTCAGTAGTTGTGGCTCACGGGCCCAGTTGCTCCGTGGCATGTGGGATCTTCCCAGACCAGGGCTCGAACCCGTGTCCCCTGCATTGGCGGGCAGATTCTCAACCACTGCGCCACCAGGGAAGCCCCAAGAGCCACATGTTTTGATGGCTAAGTTTCTTCACCCTGCATTGGAAGTCCTTAAACTCCTTTGAGGATTTCTTTTTTTTTTTTTTTTTAACATCTTTATTGGAGTATAATTACTTTACAATGGTGTGTTAGTTTCTGCTGTATAACAAAGTGAATCAGCTATACATACACATACATCCCCATATCGCCTACCTCTTGCGTCTCCCTCCCACCCTCCCTATCCCACCCCTCTAGGTGGTCACAAAGCACCGAGCTGATCTCCCTGTGCTATGTGGCTGCTTCCCACTAGCTATGTTACATTTAGTAGTATATGTAAGTCCATGCCACTCTCTCACTTCGTCCCAGCTTACCCTTCCCCCTCCCCGTGTCCTCAAGTCCATTCTCGATGTCTGCATCTTTATTCCTGTCCTGCCCCTAGGTTCTTCAGAACCTTTTTTTTGTTTGTTTTAGATTCCATATATATGTGTTAGTGTTCGGTATTTATTTTTCTCTTTCTGACTTACTGCACTCTGTTTGACAGTCTCTAGGTCCATCCACCTCACTACAAATAACTCAATTTCGTTTCTTTTTATGGCGGAGTAATATTCCATTGTATATATGTGCCACATCTTCTTTATCCATTCATCTGTCGATGGACACTTAGGTTGTTTCTGTGTCCTGGCTATTGTAAATAGAACTGCAACGAACATTGTGGTACATGACTCTTTTTGAATTATGGTTTTCTCAGGGTATATGCCCAGTAGTGGGATTGCTGGGTCATATGGTAGTTCTATTTTTAGTTTTTTAAGGAACCTCCATACTGTTCTCCATAGTGGCTGTATCAATTTACATTCCCACCAACAGTGCAAGAGGGTTCCCTTTTCTCCACACCCTCTCCAGCATTTATTGTCTATAGATTTTTTGGTGATGGCCATTCTGACTGGTGTGAGGTGATACCTCATCTTTGAGGATTTCTTAGTCCTGTACTTTCCTCTAAGATCTTTATGACTAGTCGTATTAGGTTAAATGTAAGAGCAATATGTTATTTAAGCTGTTTGAAGAAAATTTATTTATTTACTTAATGATTTTCCTCAGAATTGAACTTTGGTGGAGTTATACTGCTTCTGGAAAATATCTCTAAAATGAGAGGTTTTCTTTTTAGGCAAAAATTTCAAAGGGCTCTTCTCATTATTTGAGGCTTTAAAATTTTCCTGTCCCTCACATTTTCATTTTTTTTTTAGAAGTAAGAAACCTTTTCCATTTTTCAAGTGTTAGACTCTTATTTTTTTAATATAAATTTATTTATTATTTATTTATTTATTACTTTTGGCTGCGTAGTCTTCGTTGCTGCCTGCGGGCTTTCTCTAGTTGTGGCGAGTGGGGGCTGCTCCTCATTGCGGTGCGTGGGCTTCTCACTGCAGTGGCTTCTCTTGCTGTGGAACATGCGCTCTAGGCGCGTGGGCTCTAGAACGGAGGCATGGGCTTCCCTGGTGGCACAATGGTTAAGAATCCGCCTGCCCATGCAGGGGACATGGGTTCGAGCCCTGGTCCGGGAAGGTCCCACATGCTGCGGAGCAACTAAGCCCGTGTGCCACAACTACTGAGCCTGCTCTCTAGAGCCCGTGAGCCACAACTACTGAGCGCGCGAGCCACAACTACTGAAGCCCAGGCGCCTAGAGCCCGTGCTCCACAACAAAACAAGCCACCGCAATGAGAAGCCCGCGCACTGCAACGAAGGGTAGCCCCTGGTCACCACAACTAGAGAAAGCCCACGTGCAGCAACGAAGACCCAATGCAGCCAAAAAAAAAAAAAAAAAAAAAAAATTAACCAAAACTTCTGTTCATTTGAAACATGACTGTGACAGTTCATGTAGAGTTTCTAAAATGTTCATTTTTGTCACTGTTATTTATAATGATATAAAGACTTTTAAAGAGTTCTTAGCAAATAATTATGAACAGTCTACGGTCTCTATAATCTATATAGAGATTATAGAGACTATATAATGTAGTCCCTATAATTTATGGCCTATAGATAGGTTTATACTTCTTAGTTTTAGCTACTATTTAATTTGCCATTTTATTCACTGTGATATTTTTCTTCAAGGTGGTGCATTTAAAGAGATCCTTTGGAAACATTAATATAGCTTTAAGTAAAGCCTGTTTTAAATTAATGATCCTATAGCAATAACTATAAATTATATTCTGAGCAATTGAAATCAGGTGTCTTTCTGTAGTTAATTGGATATTTTTATTTCTAGGGATGCTTGGAATTCATTGGGTGATATGACCAAAGAGGAAGCCATGATTGCATACGTTGAAGAAATGAAAAAGGTAGGGAAAATAATTCACAATAGAAAATAAAACTACTTAGAGCAGTTTTTTTTTTTTTTTATTTATTAATTTTGGCTGTGCCAGGTCTTAGCTGTGGCCCATGGGATCTTCGTTGAGGCATGTAGGCTCTTTAGTTGTGGCATGAATGTGGGATTTAGTTCCCCGACAAGGGATCGGACCTGGGCCCCCTGCACAGGGAGCACAGAGTCCTACCCATTGGACCACCAGGGAGGTCCCTATTTAGAGCAGCTTTGATTTAGTTTTTTTATCAGGCAAATTAGCTGCTTTGTTTTTAGGAACAAAGAGATTGTAATATGTTAGAATACAGAATCTAGATTACTGAGCTTATCAGGGCTTTATCTGTCTCATTAAAGTTCATCTTAAGGTAAATGTTTTTTCCTTCAGATGTGCCACATTGTGGGGACATGCTATTTTCTTTTCTTTCTTTTTTTTTTTTAATTTTTATTTATTTATTTATTTATTTATTTATTTATTTATTTATTTATTTATTTATGGCTGCGTTGGGTCTTCGTTTCTGTGCGAGGGCTTTCTCTAGTTGCGGCAAGTGGGGGCCGCTCTTCATCGCGGTGCGCGGGCCTCTCATTATCGCGGCCTCTCTTGTTGCGGAGCACAGGCTCCAGATGTGCAGGCTCAGTAATTGTGGCTCACGGGCCCAGTTGCTCCGCGGCATGTGGGATCTTCCCAGACCAGGGCTCGAACCCGTGTCCCCTGCATTGGCAGGCAGATTCTCAACCACTGCGCCACCAGGGAAGCCCCTCTTTTCTTTTTTTAAATAAGTTTATTTATTTTATTTTATTTATTTTTGGCTGCATTGGGTCTTTGTTGCTGCATGCGGGCCTTCTCGAGTTGCGGCGAGCGGCTACTCTTCGTTGTGGTGTGCCAGCTTCTCATTGCAAGGGCTTCTCATTGCAATGGCTTCTCGTCGTGGAGCACAGGCTCTAGGCACGTGGGCTTCAGTAGTTGTGGCACACGGGCTCAGTAGTTGTGGCTTGTGGGCTCTAAAGCGCAGGCTCAGTAGTTGTGGCGTACGGGCTTAGGTGCTCCATGGCATGTGGGAATCTTCCCAGACCAGGGCTCGAACCCGTGTCCCCTGCATTGGAAGGCAGATTCTTAACCACTGTGCCACCAGGGAAGTCCCATGTTTTCATTTTTTCATCTTTCTTATCTTTCTCTATCGTTGACTTCTGCAGAAAGTATACAGATAGGAATCTTTTCAAATACTGATTTCCCTTACTCAGGAGTGTGGGACTTAACTGGGCTGTCTTGAAAACATTTCTGTTTTGAAACTTTATGAGAAATACGTAAAAAGACTGCCCAACAGTGTTCTCATACAAGTGTTGACTCATAAGTCGAGATGTTTCTATCACTGGATTTATCAGTAACAAGCATTTTTCTGTGAATGCAAAAATCCTTCAGAAGCAGAATAAGACAAGGATGCTTTTAGTTTCTCTGGTAACTAGTAAAGAGGGCATTCTTTATTAACTAGCTCTTCAAGGAGCAAATTAATGAAGAAATCATGGATTTTTAAAGATGATCTTACTGCCTTTTTATAAAGGAACATTTGTATTGATATGTTGGTAATGGATCAGAAGTTGTGAAATCTAGATCTGTATAATAATCTTAAATAATCTTTGAACATAGAGAAAATATGTAAAAAAGGAATATTTTTTTTTCATGTAGAATAAGATAAATTTTATTGTAATTAGAAAAAGATTTAAATATTTTAAAAATGGTAGAACCGCTAATACATTACAGTTACTGCTTAAAAGCTCTTAATTCAGAGTAATTCAGCAACCTAAGAGAAAAAGAGCTGACTCCCCTCATTACCCAAGGCAATGTTGTGGTGAATTTTAATTATAAAGATTGGTTCAGTATTTGTAGGAATATTTTTTTGCCAGATGCTTTGATAGTGTTAACCTCTGTAGTACTTTTTATTTGGTAGATTCAGAGTAATTTGTTTTGTTTTAATGTCTTCTACATTGCTCAAAGTTGTGCACTTTGTTACATTTTCACAGTTTTTATTTGGTGGACTTTGTTTTTCTATAAAAGAGGTCAGAGCTTAGTTCTTTTGGCTGTTAAGTACATCAGTAGCAGAACAAAGGAGTCTTTCAAAAGCAGAGAGAGAACGATAATGTACAGCTTTGGTTTGATAACATTCTTTTTTCTTTAAATATTGTTATAATCTTTCCTCATTCCCTCCATTTTAACTATTTAGTGGTAATTACTTTTAATTGTATTTTGTAGATTGATACAGAAAAGACATGTGTGTATATATATATCCTATTATTTAAAAAAAGAAAGAAAACCAATAATGGTATCATATTAAACATACTGTGCAGCTACTAGCTTTTTGCCTGTAAAAAAAAATTTATAGATATTTTTCCAGTCAGCACACACAGAACTAATCTTAGTCTTTTTAATATCTACAAGATATTCCATATATAGAAATACTTTATTTTGTCAGTCATCAGTTGATGGCTCTTTATTTGAATACTTTTTCACCTAATTTACCTTGCTCTTTAAACTTGATGATTCTAAATTGGCCCGTAGTTATGAAGGTGTCTGAAAGTGGTTGCCATTTCCTACTTTACTTAACACCCTTTTAAAAACACTACCTTGGTTTTAAAGAACAGACATAATAATTTTACTCTAACCCCACAATTTTCTATTTTATTTTACATTAGTGCCTTTAGTGCTTAATGCACAATCTATAGCTTATTATATAAAATTTTACATGAAGCTTATGTAAAATAGTTTCCAAAATGAGAACGCTTTTAAATCTTTACTTGAAATTTTCCTAGGGTGGTATATGCATCAATATGTAATTAACATAGATACTTTCAGGAGTCTATAAAAGCACTTCAAATCTCAAAGTTATCGGTAAGTAAATTATAAATATATTATTTGGTGCTAGTGTGGATCACATTAATAGTTTGTTTTCACAGGATTTGTTTCTTTTGATTACAGATTCTTGAAACTATGCCAATGACTGAAAAAGTTGAAGAATTGCTACATGTCATTGGTCCGTTTTATGAAATTGTAGAAGACAAAAAGAGTGGCAGAAGTTCTGATTTAACCTCAGGTTGGACTCTTTTACCTAGTTTTTCATTCAGCAGCTGATATATTATGCATGTATTAATATTTATATTATATGTCTAATTTTTTTTTTTACTTTCACATGCCAGTCCAAGTGGAGAAAATCTCTAAATACTTAGAAGGTAGGAATAATGAAATCCATGTAAAACTTTGGTTTAAAATTTATATGCCAAAAGAACTCTGCACAAATTTATATAACTTATGGGCTTTTCACTCAAGAGTTTTCTTTCAAGCAAATACATTTGCACAAAGTTCCAAAATATTATAAACCCTAATTTTTTTTTCAGAGTTTTAAAAAAATTTTTATTTTATATTGGAGCATAGTTGATTAACAATGTTGTGTTAGTTTCAGTGTACAACGAAGTGATTCAGTTATACATATACATGTATCTCTTCTTTTTCAAATTCTTTTCCCATTTAGGTTATTACAGAATATTGAACAGAGTTCCCTGTGCTATTCAGTAGGTGCTTGTTGGTATAAACCGTAATTTTTACCCTTAGGTTATTAAAACATGACAGATGGTTCATTTGTATACAAAATTATAACAATTCATGGTTTTATTTTTATGATTCATATTTCATATTTTCTATTTTGCTTTATGAATTATATTAGCTAATTATATTAGCTATTATATTGCTATGGCTGAAATGACTTGCTAGCTAATTTTAAGTGAATATGTTTATAGTATGGTTTAACTCTAGAGTAGCTAGCTAAAACAAGACGTCAGTGAATTCACCTCACTTGGTCTTTTTTTTTAGAGTTCTGTTTTCATGTTCTCAGTAATGAATTGAAAGTCGTATCATTTTACGTACTAGCAGGAGATGAATAATCTGCAGATTTGCTGGTATTAGCCATAAACATTTGCTCTTTAAATTGTTTTAGAAAACAGAGTGAAATGAGCTCGTAGGAGTCATTCTAAATGACAATTATATATGTTTTAAATAAAAATCAGCCTGGCCATCCGTTTTTTTTTCTTGGCATTCCATTCACAAGGCATCTTTTACTAATTGATCGAAACAGTAATCTTCCTGTTCTGTCATAAGGCCTGCAGTTTGTGTCCGCCATAGTAACTGATGGTGACTTTTACTGGGCATAACTCTGTACCACACCCTCTGTATCTGATTTGTCTACCTAGAGGGGTCAAATATTAACAAATAATCTTCTTTATAATTCATACTTATTCAAGTCAGAAAAAAAAAATAAATGTTTTCTGTTTGTGAAGTGTGTTATTAGGATGCAGAGGGGAATAAATCAGGACCTGCTTTGGTTGTGTCCAGCCTACTGCCAGAGGCAAATGTTGAAACAACTAGCTATAAAAACAAGGAAGAGTGAAAAATGATAATAAAGGCTCAGATCCATAATCCCTTAGCTATAATTTAAGAGTTCAAAAGGCTTGATAAAGCTTTTTTGATAACCCATTTGAGAGCAAAACCTGTCCTAACATGAACAGGAGGAGCAAACCTTGACCTTAAATGACATGAGGCTATTTTAAGTTTTTATCCTATTTTGTACGGCTCTTATATTTTGCTACAAATATCTTAATTTTTTTTTTTTTTTTTTAGTTAGAGCTGTCTTAGACTCTGTTGAAGGTATCATATACTATACATTATGTATAGTATATGACCTTTGCAAAATTAGAAAACTCTGGATTTCAAATCATACCTAGATCCAAGAGTTGTAAGGGATGCGGACCTATACCATAATTTATTTAACCTGTACCACTCTAATGGAATTTAGATTGTTTCCTCTTCTGATCTTCAAAAGATGCTGCTGAAAGTAACCATGTACAGATGTCACTTTACATATGTGGAAGTATATCTGTAAGAAATTATATTAGAAATATAATCATTGGATCAAAGGATGTGGGCGTTTGATGAGTGTTTCCAATTTTGTAAGATATTGCCAAGTTGCAAGACAGTTTGCAATCTTGAGTTTGTTTCTTAAATAAAGAGTCTTGTTAAAAGTAGCCATTTAGGCCCAGTAGAACAGATTATCTATGTCACATGGGCTTTTTCAGAATATATATACATAGTAAGTTTTGAAATCAGGAAGTGTAAGCTCTCCAACTTTGTTCTTTTTCAACATTGTTTTGACTATACTTTTTTTTTTCTGGCCATGCCACACGGCTTGCGGGATCTTAGTTCCCTGATCAGGAATCGAACGCATGCCCCCTGCAGTGGAAGTGCAGAGCCCTAACCACTGGACCACCAGGGAATTCCCATTTTTGACTATTCTTGATTCCTTGCATGTCCCTATGAACTTCAGAATCAGCTTGTCAGTTTTTGCAAAAATGGCCAGCTGGAATTTTGTTAGGGATTGCAATGAATCATAGATCACTTTTGGAAGTATTGTCATCTCAACAATATTGTCTTCTAATCCATTTATTTAAATGTTCTTTAATTTCTTTCAATTGCTGGTTATTTTATTCTTTTGCTGCTATTGTAAATTGAATTTTCTAATTTCATTTTTCGATTGTTTGTTGGTAGCTTGTAGAAATACAATTAATTTTTCTATATTGATCTTGTATCTTGCAACCTTGCTTGACCATTTATTAGTTCTAATAGTTTTTTTGTAGATTACTTAGGATTTTCTATGTATAAGAGCATGTCATCTGCAGAGATCGTTTTACTTCTTCCTTGTCAGTCTGGATGCCTTTAATTTATTTTTCTTGCCTGATTGCCCTAACTAGAACTTCCAGTACAGTATTAAATAGAGATGACAAAAGCAGACATCTTTGTCCTTTTTTTTTAAAATTAATTTATTTTATTTTTGGCTGCGTTGGGTCTTCGTTGCTGTGCGCGGGCTTTCTCTAGTTGTGGCGAGCAGGGGCTGCTCTTCGTTGAGGTGCACGGGCTTCTTATTGCGGTGGCTTCTCTTGTTGTGGAGCGTGGGCTCTAGGCGCACGGGCTCAGTAGTTGTGGCACACGGGCTTAGTTGCTCTGCTGCATGTGAGATCTTCCTGGACCAGGGCTCGAACCCGTGTCCCCTGCACTGGCAGGCAGATTCTTAACCACTGCGCCACCAGGGAAGCCCAGACATCTTTGTCTTTTTCCTTATTTTAGCAACAAAACATTCAGTCTTTTAACATTAAGTATGATTCTAGTGAGTTTTCTTAGATGCCCTTTATCAGATTGAGGAAATTCTCTTGTATTCTCAATTTCTTCAGCGTTATATTCATGAAAGAGTGTTGGATTTTGTCAAGTGCTTTTTCTGCATCCGTTGTGATAATCTTGTGGCTTTTATCCTTTAGTCTATTAATATGGTGTACTACGTTGATTTTTGGATGTTGAGTAGG
This sequence comes from Balaenoptera borealis, assembly GCF_965194805.1. Classification (NCBI taxonomy): domain Eukaryota; kingdom Metazoa; phylum Chordata; class Mammalia; order Artiodactyla; family Balaenopteridae; genus Balaenoptera; species Balaenoptera borealis. Next base: position 165,973,806 of record NC_138866.1, on the reverse strand, counting down.
GCTTATTAGTAATTCTCTGTGCTTTCTGCAACTCTCGTCACAGAGCTGCTGTGATGCTGTCAAGTAGTTTTGCTGCAACCCTCCATTTGATGGGGGTTTTGGGGATTCCCTGATGCTTTGTTTTGTTGAAGGTGTCTGTGGGTGGTGAGTGTTTCTGTTTTTTATTTATTTTTTTGTCAGTTGTTTTTTTTTTTTTTTTCTGGTTGTCAGGGAAAGAGTAAGGGAGATTCAAAAGCTATGCTGCCATCATGATTCTCTAAGAGAGAATAGACCATAATGCCCATGATAGAGTTGAATTTTTACTCCTTAGTTCTACTAATTAGGGAATATAATAAGAATAAGAATATAGGCCTGACTGTTTAAGATGAATGGAGATTTTATATGTTATTTGGGATGCATGGGAGCCTCCAAAATGGACTTGTGTAATTGAAAATAAAGCCCAGAAGTTTATGGAGGAAGACCAGTGTTTTTGGCCAAGAGCCACTTAGGATGCCTTCAGTATCTCAGAGTTACGGAAATATAATTCCCAATATGACAGAATGGGGTTTACTAACCATCAGCATTGGCATCACATGGGAGCTTTATGGCAATCCAGAATCTTAGATTACCCCAGACTTACTGATTCAGAACCTACCTTTTAACTAGATCTCAGGTGATTCCTATCCATGTTAATGTTTGAGAAGCTTCCATGTATTTACTCTCAAGGTATGACTTTGGGTAATAGGACGATTTACCTTTTTAAGTGATTAATCACATTTACTAATGCTTTTTTTTAAAAAAAGCTTAACTGTAAAGACATAATAATGTAAGTTGTGCACCTGAAGCCCTAAAGGTAATAAAAGGATAAAAAACTTTTTAGTGGCTTCCCTGGTGGCGCAGTGGTTAAGAATCCGCCTGCCAATGCAGGGCATGCAGGTTCAAGCCCTGGTCTGGGAGGATCCCACATGCCGCGGAGCAACTAAGCCCGTGCACTGCAACTACTGAGCCAGCGCTCTAGAGCCTGTGAGCCACAACTACTGAGCCCGCGAGCCACAACTACTGAAGCCCGTGTGCCTAGAGCCCGTGCTCCGCAACAAAGAGAAGCCACCGCAATGAGAAGCCCGTGCACTGCAACGAAGTGTGGCCCCCGCTCGCCACGACTAGAGAAAGCCTGTGCGCAGCAACAAAGACCCAACACAGCCAAAAATAAATAAATAAATAAAGCTATTAAAAAAAAAAAAAAAACTGGGCTTCCCTGGTGGCGCACTGGTTAAGAATCCACCTGCCAATGCAGGGGACACGGGTTCGAGCCCTGGTCCGGGAAGATCCCACATGCTGCAGAGCAACTAAGCCCATGCACCACAACTACTGAGCCTGCACTCTAGAGCCCGTGAGCCGCAACTACTGAAGCCTGAGTGCCACAATTACTGAAGCACGCGCGCCTAGAGCCTGTGCTCCGCAACGAGAAACCACCGTAATGAGAAGCCCACGCACCTCAACGAAGAGTAGCCACCGCTTGCTGCAACTAGAGAAAGCCCACGCACAGCAACAAAGACCCAACGCAGCCAAAAATAAATAAATAAAATAAATAAATTAAAAAAAAACAAAAACAAAAACTTTTTAATGTAGTCCAACTATAATATTGATAAGATTGCTTTTAGGGCCAAAGCTATTTATGTTTTCAGCATGCTAGCCTATAGCAACTGTCTCTTCATTTACTGTGTATTAAAGATCATTCATCTCTTAACTTTACATTTTGATCAATGTTACCTTAAAAATAATTTATCCACTGCCTTGTTCAGAAAGGATTTAAGATAGCTTTATCATTTTGTTGTGAACTGATAACTGGAGGAATTAATGTAATGTACATATATTTACTGTGAAAGAAAATAATTCTGTTCATTATATGTTAAAATTCTAACTTTTTACTTCAAGATTATTTTATTAGTTATTTGTGAATTACAGTATTATTTTTAAATTACAACATGATTGTGTGCTATAGCATTATAGATTAAATGGTCATTTCATATTTTAGATCTTGGTAATGTTCTAACTTCTACACCAAATGCCAAAACTCTTAATGGTAAAGCTGAAAGCAATGATAGTGGAGCTGAATCTGAGGAAGAAGAGGCCCAGGAAGGCGTGAAAGGAGCAGAACAAAGTGATAACGGTAATCTTTGAGTTATGAGCTAATCACTCTACATTAACTAAGGCGAAAGGCTATGGAGAGGTTTGGACTTATTTGGCATTGTGTGTGATTAGGGCACGTGGAGGGATGTGGGCTGTTGACCTTATAACCAGGTTTGTTGTGGACCAAGAGGCTCTACTACAGAGTTCAAGGACAGCCAACCTTAAGCATAGATGGATTGACGTTAATTGAAGGCAAACGAGGATAGGCCACTCCTCTAGATGTAATGCCTGAAATGCTGCATTAGAAATGTATTCATTTAAGGTATTGTTTCCAATATGAATATGCATATGTTACCAAGGAGAGGAGACAAGTTAAATTCTCAATATCTTGTCAAGAATGGCATGGATTCCAGAGACTAGGATACAGGCAGAGATTCTGATGAAGAGGGAACATTGGAATCGTGGGGTACTGCATTAGGGGGGCCTTGTGAGTAAGAGTACCAGTGATTCTTGGGGAGACTAGTTTAGAAAGGGGAGGCAGAAAGACACTAAAACAAACCATACAGCTTAGTTTTGCCTTCACTTTCCAGTAAAGGCTGACAAATAATACCTTCTTTGAAGGCTCTTTTTATTGGCTATGTAGACCTATATATGGCTGGGTCTCATAGAGCAATTTGCCTATGCCCGAAAGAGTGAAAAGACCTCAAGAGATTTATCTCTTAAAAGGGGTTCTAGAAGATTCACAGGGAACTGAAGCAGTTTTGAAACCAGCACAGTTTGGGTGAGCTCTCAGCATATAATTAACCCCTTTTTAAGGAGCACCCACCCCATCTCTCTGATCCACATAGGAAGCCCTTCAAATGGATTATGATAGGCTGGGGAAATGACTACCTGATATTAGAACATAGTGTACAGAAGTTTTCCTACAGTGAATTTTTATGAATCTCTCCATTTTCACATAAAAGATAAGAAAATGATGAAGAAATCTGCAGACCATAAGAACTTGGAAATCGTTGTCACTAATGGCTATGAAAAAGACAGCTTTGTTCAGGGTGTACAGAACGACATTCATGCCAGTCCTTCCCTGAATGGCAGAGGCGCTGAGACAGTAAAATCTGTAGATCAAAACTTGGAGCAAACTGAAAAAACTGCTGTCTGCGTTCACCAAGGTACTGTCCCATCAAAGTTGTTTCTCTGGCTTCTTTCCTATGAATAATATATTCTTGTAATAATTTTAGGATATTTAGGAGCTGTTGAGAATTTTAAAAACCTCTATTCAGTAACATCTTAAGGTTTATTAATATTATAAGGGTTTATAGCTTTGAAAGACCAAAATAGGGCCAAGGCTTTTATATTTTTCTTGAAATATTTTTTATTGTGTTTTTGTATGGAATTTTAAAATAAAATCTTTGAAATTTTTACTTTTATTACTGATGTTTCTTTTAACTCACATCTCTAATTAGATGATACTTTTGTTCTCAGGTCAGCAAAATAAGGGTAAGTTACGGTTCTAGGAGTGAGCCTATAGTGTGTATACAGTGAATTATTGACATTGCTGTAATTCACTAGAGAAACCAAGAAGTACCATTTCTTAATATAACAACCAAATGTGCACAGTTGCATCCCAAATTTAGGGTCCTAGCCGGTAGTCAGTTTTTTCTTATAAAGTTATTAGGTTTTTATAAGTTTGATCTGGACAGTGTCTTTTTATAATTCCATGATAAATACTTTGTAATCTTTTTACATAAAAATTACTGACTAAATTTAAAATTTTGGTAAGTTAAAAGAAAGTAAATCAAATTTATCTCCCAATATGAAATGGTAAATCAAATTTATCTCCCAATATGAAAATAATAAAGGGCAGATAAATTTTGAAAATGTAATAAATGCATTTGTCTTCAATTAGAGAATAATTATTCTTCCCGGACATTTGTATATATTTAGATGTAAATGATGATCATGTTGAAGATGTTTCAGCAATTCAGCATTTGACGAGTGATTCAGACAGTGAAGTTTACTGTGATTCCATGGAGCAATTTGGACAAGAAGAGGTAAAAATGACATTTTTTAATTGGTAAATTTTCAAAGTGATATATCAGAATTCCATGCATAACTTCTGTTAATAACAGATGTGTATGCTGTTCACCACTTTGAAAACATACCTCTAACATGTTTAAATGTTTGTATTTTGTTTTTTTTGTGAATTAAAAAATACATAAAATTCCTGAATATTCAAAAATGTTTAAATATTATAATTTATAATGTATTTACCTTTATAAATATTCTGAGAGAGGTGGGATGGGAGGCAGAAGGTGAACTCCTTATGCTAGTCCTTATGTTTGAGACATTGATAACAGTCAAGAAGATTGAATAATTTCAAACAAATAAATCTGTTCTTCACATTGACTAATACATTGGACTGAAATTTTAAGTGGAAATACTTTTCAAATTTCAGTTAATTAAGATTTGGTATTGAAAACTAACATTTGGAAAACCATTAAAAGTACATGAATTTTTTTTTTTTCTCTTGGACAACTTTTTCTGATAACGATCAGGGTGGTTTTGACGGCTTTATTTATGTTCGTTGTTTTTACATCCTCCCCCTGGTCTTTCCCCACCCCTGTTCTAACACAGTGCTTTTTAAATTTTTAAAATTTATTTTGTTTTATTTTTTATTTTAAAATTAAATTAATTTAAAAATTTTAAAATTTATTTTTTTATTTTATTGAAGCATAGTTGATTTACAGTGTTGTGACAGTGCTTTTTGAATACAGTAACTCTGGATATTTAAATGTTTCTTGGATGAATGACTGAGTCACGAGCACAGTTCACTGCCAAACATCTCAGTTCTTTGCTTGTATATAAATCGTCTCTATCCCATTTCTCCCCTACAGATGGGAGGCAGAATATGAATTGAAGACATTTTTTAGAAAAATAATATTTTCTATAATAACATTACAAAAATACCGCTTTATAAAACCAGTCATTCTTCGATTGTCATGGAAACTTTGTGGTGTATAACTACGTGCTTTACATTTGTAGTCTTTAGATAGCTTTACGTCAAACAATGGACCATTTCGCTATTACTTGGGTGGTAATCCCAGTCAGCCCTTGGAAAGTTCTGGTTTTCCTGAAGATGTTCAAGTATCTCCTGGGAATGGCAACAGGGGGGACACACAGGCGGCAGCAGTGGAAGGCAAAGGTGAAGTAAAGCATGGAGGAGAGGATGGCGGGAGTAACAGTGGAGCGCCGCACCGTGAGAAACAGGCTGGAGAAAGTGAGGAATTCTCTAACATCAGGAGAGGGAGAGGTGTGTAGCGCTTGTTTTTTGTTCTCACTGTCTTTATAAACGAATTAATGAAATGGGGAGGTTCTAGATAGGAGAGGCACCAGGACTGTCCCTCTGCAAAGGGAATGTTGAAAGTTATCCTCGCGGAACATCTGACCATTTTCCTTTATGTCTGGTTCTCTCCTTTGACTCTACAGGGCATAGCAGTGTATTCTTTGAAGGTGTGGGAGAAAACATGTCTATTTCCACATCTTTTATGCAGTTTTTTAAGGTAGCCAAATTTATGTTGTATCACCTCCTTGAACACTCACTTACTGATTGCTCCAGCTGTGCTGCTGCTTTTTTCCTACTATAGGTGAAAATCTGAATTCCTTATTGTTTCCCATTTCCCCGCTTAAGTCAAAAGACATCATTTCAAGCTGATAAATCAAGTAATAGAGATAAAAGAACATTTAACAGTACAGAGGGAAACATTAAGAATATTAATGTGATCAGGTAATAAAGAGTTGAGTGGGGAAGAAAAGTAGGAATATTAATTTACAGTTGTTTATAGTAAAGAATCAATAGGTACTGTCAAAATAGCCATTTGAACAAAAAGAAACCTTTCTAATTTATCAGAAAAAAATACACATTTTTAAAAAAGCAGTGAAAACAAACCATGTAGTAAAATATTTTTTAAAACTCATAAAACAATGCATAATATAAAAGACTTAAGATCAAATGCATTTGTGAAAGCAGTACAAGTAAACAGGCTCTACTCACCTACTTAAAGAAGAAGGTATTTGGATTGGTTCACAAAACAAAGCATAACTTCATGCTGTAGTCTACAAGAGGCATATTCAGAAAGTAAAAAATTAAAGTATAGGCAAAGGTATCTCACACAAATGCACATTAAAATAAAACAAGGTTAGTAATCTTGATATCAGGGAAGATTAATTTCAGGACAAAAAGTATTAAGATAAAGAGGGCCACTTGTAATGTTAAGGTGTGCAGTAGAGACTTAAAATTGTTAATATCTTATATAACATCAACACTTCAAAAAGCAAAATCTGCAGATGATATAAGGAGAAATAGGGAAAATCATATTAATATTCAGGAGACTTTAATGTACTTCTTTTGGTCTATATGAGAGTATAAGGACAAAAACATAACTAAGGATAATGAGAACCTTACTAACATAATTAATTTGGTAAATCTAATTGATAGTTATCAACCTGTGTACCATGATACCTATGGAACCTGATAATTCTAGATGCTAAATTTTTCTTTGTTACCCTTATGACACCCAGGCAAGAAACTTTGGACTGTATTTCTTATTTATTGTCACCATTGTCTCCCCCTTTCTACATTTGGTCCATCAGATAAACCTGTAATTCATTCTCTCTAATGTCTTCCTTTCCAATTTGATAGCCAGGCCAAGCTTTTCATTTTTCACTGATTCAGAAACCTCTTAAGCTTGTATGACTGTTCTTATTTTCTAATTGAATACATACTCAAAGTGATCAGGATAATCTCTCTGTTTTTTTTTTTTACTAAGACACATTCTTCCTATTGAAGAATATACAGTGTTTTTTGTCTGTATATATGCCTATATATATATAGGTCTTCCTATAAAGCCTACACTCCTCACCTTCACATGGAACTTGATTCGACCTGTCCTTTGCTCTTCCTGACGTTATCATCCTCATGTTTTCATCACTCTCCTTTTTAGCATCTACCTCAAATAAGTAAAGAAAATCTTCCCACTCCCACCACCGGCTTGCCCCTTCCATGTCTATGTCTTTCCTATCATTTGGCATAGTCTTTTGTCTCTTCTTTGTTGATATTTGACTATCCCTTCATTCAAAATTCAACCTAAAGGAAAAAAACAGTGCTTTTGGGGAGTATTTCCTAATAATTCACATTTAACTTTAATTAGTGGAATACTATATTCTTTTAATATCCTTACACTTTTACACGCATTCCTTTTGTCAGGACTTTTATGTGTTCTGAATATAGGATAGGTTAATAAATCTTGATAGCATATTATAAAGCAGTAGGGAAAAAGCAGGCTCTGGGGACCCCTAGGGTAAGATAGTCAAGTGTATGATGGTCATAACATGTCCCGCCCTCAACCTAATTAAATGAATAAAAAAGAAGAAAATAATATCAAGGTATATGGCAACAGCAACTAGATAAGGGACTCATCCTCGTACCATAAACTTTGCAAAGTATCAGAGAGACAGGACAATTAGAAAGAAACTAGAATAGATAGGAAGTTCTGTTCTCTATAGAAACAGTGAGAATGAAGGTGAGTCAATGAAATTTTGAAAAAAACCTCTCAATTTAGTGGGAAGCAGACTGGAAGCCATAGTGGCTCGAGGGTGAGGACTCAGAGTATCCTTCTGGAACTCTTTTGGACACACAGCCAGAATGAGTGCAAGACTTGTTATTATTTTTCTCTTCCACCTCTGGTTGAGAAGGAGGCTGGAGAATGGGGCATAATCTGGTGGAACTAATCACCTCTTGTCACAGAGGCTTAAAAAAAAGAGAAGATACAGGGAGGATTGGGTAGCCTAGTGTCCAGTTCACCGAATTTCACATACCCTCCCATCTCCTTCCCCTGGGGACAAGCAGAACCACAGCCAGAGCTAGAAGAAACTGGGGTTTGCTTTCAGACATGACCTCCCTCTTCTAGTTCTGACCTTGAGGACACTGAGGGCGGCAGGGGGAGATAATTGCTCAGTGATAATTCTCTGTCACTGCCAAAGGCCATCTGGCCTCTTATATGGAGGAATGATCTGAAATATAAGGCCATCTGTCATTTGAATATATGTCATTGAATATATATATATATATCGCTGATCCAGGAAAAATCCCCAACACAGGGCATTTCACAATGTTCAAAGGAAGAGAATAGAAAACAATTCCCCCATTACCTCAGCCCCTACCTCTAGTCCCGCTCAGAAGAGCCTAATGTAGAAGCAACAGACACTAATGATATCAAGCCTACAAGGTCAGGTCTGGGGCGACATACCAGTAGGGCAATGTCAACGTGGCAGGAAACCCACTCTATTTAGGTAGATTGATAAAGTTGCCTGTGTCATAGATAAACAAGCTGACAAAAACTGACCTGGGAACTATGTAGAAATCCTACAGACAAGGAAAAAATAAAAAGGAGAGTGGAGAGGGGGAAAGGCGCTTAGGATGCAAACAAAAGATCTGTTTTGGAAGAATATATATGCCAGAAAACAGAACATTTTAGATAACCAGTATTCCTCACTCAATAAAAAAGAATATAAACACTTACAAATAGGAGATCGAAGCAGAGATGATAAGGCCTAAAAAAAGGAAATTGCATAGGTAGGGGGAAAATTGGAGGCATAAGTAATAGTTATATAACTTATAAATACATTAGAAACAGTAAAGAAGAGAATTGACATGGCAGAAATGCAAGTCATTCATTTATTCAAGAAAGGCAGCTTATACAGTTTGGGCAGAGGGCCCCTCTTTACAAGAAAAAATACAAATTTGTGAATATTTAGTTAAGAAAAAGGTCACAACGTATTACTAGAACCTTGGATTCAGGTTTCTTTCTTTAGGTAATTTAACAAAATTGTTTATATGAAACGCTTCCTGTTTAAAATCTGACTTTACCCACCTACAGCTCTCTACGGCTCCCAGAAATCACAGGGGCCCGTACAGGGGGATGGGCTGATACTCCTGTCTTTGTGAAGGCGGTTTGAACGCTGAGTATTACAAAGGATGTAGTAAAGTGAGCAGAGACAGCAGTAGTTCTCTGGCACCATCAGTACCCACTGATAGACCATCACAGAATATGTCAAGCTCTTAAGGATGCAGGAAAAAACTAAGCCTCAAATTCGACTTCGCACTTTTTTTTTTCTGTGTAAATTCCAGACTAATAGCTGAGTTCAGGAATGACCACTTCAAATTTTACTTCCTTTCGATACAAGAGTAGAGGTCTTCTTGAAGATGGCATTGAGCATTTCAGTGTACTCTTTGGGGTTTAACTTGGCAGATGGCTCCAATTCCATTTCTCTTACAGCCCCAAACACTGCTTGATGCAAGTTCAGTTTTGGGAATCCTGCTTCTGTAGGGTTCCATGATGCCAAAGGGCAATGAGGTAGACAATTTTCTGTTATTTAAAACAAAACTTACGTATTATATTAGCAAGCATGTAAAACTTGTGATATTCCATTTCTGCAAGGGTAAGGTAACATAGTAGTACCTTTTACACACTACAATATAAAACTGTTTCGGACGTCCCTGGTGGTCCAGTGGTTAGGACTCTGCGCTCCCAATACAGGGAGCACAGGGTCGATCCCTGTTTGGGGAACTAGGATCCTGCATGCCACATGGCGAGGCCAAACAAACAAACAAACAAAAAACTGTTTCAGCCTTTGTGAAAAATAACTTGGCAACACTCATTAAGAACCACGACAAAATTGTTATCCTTTCACCCAGGAATTCTTATTTGAATTTGTCTGACCTAAAGAAATCAACAGAAATTTGGACAAGAATTTATATACAAAGACATTCATTGCAATGTTATTTGTAATCGCAAAAATTTGGAGTCACCCTAACTATCTAAAAGTGCAAAATGATTGAGTAAATTATTTCATGGTCTTACTAGTGAATTCATATAGCTGTTTCAGTGTTTTTGGAATTGGAGTAAAATTTAATGATGCACGTAAATGTTCATAATATTTTTTAAAAGTAGGACACAAAATCACGTATAAGGGGTAATGCCAATTCTGTAAATATACGCGTAGAAAAAAGAACATATGGATAGACAACAAAATGTTAATAGTAGTGAGATTTCACTATAAGTTTAATGGAATTTATAAGAAAAACCATTTAAAAACCTTTTGGGAGGCTTACAGTGATCAAATAGGAAAACATGGCTATTTAGTGTAGCTTTTAATACTCCAAAGAAACAGCCTCATATTTTTTCAATCTTGTTACTGTATTAGTAAAGAATTTTTAAGAATGTACCCCAAATATGTGTATTATTTGTGTATTATATACATTGAGTCATGTACTAGTATATTAGGTACATTATAAAACCTTAGCAAAAAAAAAAATTAAGACTATAAATAGAAGTTTATACCTATGTCAACTTCTTTGATTTTAATAGTTTATTTTGTGTACTTCCTGATTGCTTCCACTCCACTTTGGAGATTTAGATCTCAAAGAAATAGAGGAAAAATGAAAAAAAAACCCACAAAAAACACCCCACCATTTCTACTTTTCTAAGAGTGATTAAAACTAACTTATTTTGCTCTCTTAAAATAGGGCACAGGATGCAACATTTGAGCGAAGGAAGCAAAGGTCGGCAAGTGGGAAGTGGAGGTGATGGGGAACGCTGGGGTTCAGACAGAGGGTCGAGGGGCAGCCTCAACGAGCAGATCGCTCTCGTGCTCATGCGCCTGCAGGAGGACATGCAGAATGTCCTTCAGAGACTCCACAAACTGGAGACACTGACAGCATCGCAGGTAGCCTTCCTCATTTGTCTTGTCTTCATCTGCTGTTGATCCCATCAAACAGTGTGTAATTGGAATCTGTGTTAATCTGATTTAAATGAACCATACAAATGATACCCAAAGCTTATTTTAGCAGTTAAGTAAGATAATATGTTTAGGGAACCAGGCTCAGATTATGTTTTATCAAGAGGTATATGGTGTGTTCCAATGAGAAGAATATTCAAATACACTGATTTGAATGTTTTGCTAAGAAAGAGACAAATTCTGGATCCACAAAATGCTAAACAGTAACAGTTTACAAAATGCTTTTTCTTGTTAAATGTGTGATTTTTTGGTGTGTGCATTTAATATCTGTCTTTCTTGCTAGACTATAAACACCGTGATTGTAGGGACTATATATATACTATTTTATTTACTGCTGCTAAAGGACAGAGCCTTGTTCCAAGGAGGGGGCATAATAAATATTTGCTGTTAGATTAAAAAAAAATCTGATTTACACACATCAATGGAGTTTAATGGTTTTTAAAAGGATCTACTTTTGAAAATATTATTTCAGAAAAGACTGACCCAAAAGCCAAATACCACTAAAAATAATTGGAATTTTTCAGCATTTAAAATTAGCAGTACCATGTTGGAGACAGGGAGAAGAACACGAGAAGAATAAGAAGTGTTGAACAGTGCCGTTTGTGGCACTAATAGAGACCACAGCTAATGTCCTAGGGTTCACCATAGAAGGGCTATCCTTTTGTAGTAAGCGTTGTCTTCTATCTTGATCTCTTTTTAAAATGCTGTGGAGGTAATACACTAACTTACCCATTCTTTACTGTAAATTAGTTTTAGGATCAAAACTTTCAAGCCGGAGGGAAATGTAGAGTTATGATTTGACCTCCACTATGGTTTGCTATAGCTTATCATGAATCTCCAAAACAGATATTTGGATATTGTTCACATAATCTTTACACTTTTACAGTTTTAATAATCAAGGCTATAGTTCTCAAATGTGTTTGTAAGTTGGTAGTTTATATGGAAATCAAGGAATTAATAAGAAATGTTGAGTAAGTAATTTAATAAGAATGTAAAAGAAGTAATGGTTCAGATTAATTTGAGGTTTTATTTGGATAATTTTATATTATTTGAACTATAAAATGTCAGAGATAATTATTTGGCTAGCAATTTTAGGGACTTTTAATTTGGTCACTGTGAGTTTTGGGATAATCAAAGCATAGTTAGCAGAAAAATCGAGAGTAATCCAATATTTCACCCTTTTTTAAAAAAAAAAAGATAGGAAATAGAAAAAATTACTGTATTTTTTTTTTCTTTTTGTCAAAGCTAAATCAGTTTCATTTGTGTTGATAGGCAAAATCATCAGCATTACAGACTGGTAATCAGCCCCCTTCACCGGTAAGAAATTCTTATCTTAAATCTAAGTGCCAGGGTTTCAAATAAGTTACAGTAAATTTAGATTATATGATGTCCTTAAAGTATTCCAAATGAAATCTACCCTTTAGAACTTTGAAGTTTAAAATATATTTGTTTTGTACTAAGTCTGAAGTACTTCTGAAAGTCTACTTACTGAATTACACTCTAAAATTATCTCCCTCCCTTTAGCAGGAGTGAGATCTATTATTAGTTATATAGTTTCAAAATTATGGTGTGTTTTTTAAATTTATATATGCAATATGTAATAGATTGGTGACCAGCTTATTTTATTTTCTCAGAGACCATCTTGGTGGCCCTTCGAGATGTCTCCTGGTGCATTAATCTTTGCTATCATATGGCCTTTTATTGCCCAGTGGTTGGTGCATTTATATTACCAAAGAAGGAGAAGGTAATACGATAGTTTTATAATTCAAAGTGGTATGTAAACTCTTATAATCTACAGCAGACAGAGCTTTCAGCAGCAGTTAGGGAGATAGGTCCATTTTATAGATAGATTGTCATACTGAGCATTCTGTACTGATCATGAGACTGAAACTACCTTGGAAATGATATCTAGTGGGTTTTTAGATACTTGTTAGATTAAAATTTTTTCACTTGAGAGCATCTGATGCATTTGTACACCTTTGGTTTATGCAACAGCAAGAAAATGATTACAGGCTTAAGTTTTATGTCTTATGAAGAAACAGTGTTCTCAAAGTATGATTTTTTGGGGGGGCCCTTTGCTAACATTAAAGGACAACAGATAAGAAAACTAATAATGCCTGCGTGCTCTCTATACCTTAGAAATATAGACATTGGCATTTCAGAAAATGTTCATCCTGGTGGTTGACTAGAAATAGGGCTTATTCTAATTTGAGGGCCATAATTCCAGTTTGGATGCCAGGAAATAACTCAGATAAGTCTGAGAATAATAGGTTCGAGTCCTTGCAAGTGCTCTGAGATTGTCTAGATGAGGAATAACCTGAGGCCAAAACTCTTGGGTTCAAGAAAATTGTTAAAAGCATTTTTTTGGACACTATGTAAACTGAATTACTTTCCCTGGATGGGCAGATGGACAAATATTTGTCATTCGTGGCCTCACCGATTATGTTTCTGGTGTTTCATCACCATTTCCCATTAAGTCACAACAGATGGGGAAAAGAGATAGGGTATTTGGTGGTAAGATTTTAAGTGCTCTCTTACATATGTGCAGTAGAAACACATTTTAAAAAAATCTACAAGTTTAAATAATTATAGGTCTGTTGTTCCTCTGCCAAAGAACCCACGTTTCTAATTACTGCACGTGATAACAAAAGCAAAAACCATTTACCCTTCTCCTACGTCAAAGGGCTAAGCAGCACACTAGTCTAAGTGCTCCAGTGAGAATGCTTCATAGTAGAGAAACGGAAATGCATGTGGCCTTGGGTGACTTGGTTTAGTCTTCCTTGTTCTCTGCTTATGTTAAGACCGTTTGATTTATGTTCATAAATGAACTCAGTACGTTTTCTGGTACATTAATGTTCTTGGAATATACTTGCTCACTTAAAAAACTTTTGTGGGATTTCAGAAGCCTAAGTTGCCTTCTCAGTATCATTTACCCCCTTTCTAAGCCATCTGTGTATGTGTCATTTCAGCTGTTAAGATACAGACCTTGGGACTATATCTATAGATACAGACTATAGACCGTGGCCCAGTGGTTAAGAATCCGCGCATCCACTGTAGGGGGTGTGGGGTCAGTCCCTGGTTGGGGAACTAAGATCCTGCATGCTGCATGACATGGCCAAAAAAGGGGGAAAAAAAGATATAGACCTTAATTTAAATCCTTTCTTTTCTTTTTTCACACATTTTGTGTTTCTCCTGTGATGGTTGGGTGCTATACAGTGTTTTAAATCCTAATATCCCTGATAATAGGAGGAAAAAAGAACCAAACCTTTTTTCAATATGTGGTTATACTGGATTTAAGCAGCTGGCAACAGTGGTGCTAACGGGAGGTGTTTACATGTTTTGCAATGCATTTCAAAGTTCTTTTTCATGTTTTCCTTTGTAGAAAGTTGGGGATTGGAGAATAGAGAAATTCAACACACGACAAAAAAAGCTAAAGTTTACTTTGATTAATTTATTTCATGCTTAAGGTTGAAGCAGCTTGTCACTTTATTAAAGACTGAAAAAACAAAGTGTACTTTGCTTCAGCAGTCATGGAAAATTGAAGTTTTTCTAAAATTATTTTTTTTTTAATGTTCCTTACTTGTAAAAGTATATGCCATTTCTCCTAAGTATTCCTTTCAGTTGTTGACAGATGTCTCTGAATGGAGAAACTTTTCTCTGTTCCTAATTTTCTACTTTGTTATTATTGAATCTTTATCCAGTTTTCCAATGTATGTTAGGTATTTAATCCTTCAAAGTTGTAAATTATTAGTGCTCTGCAACTGCATTTTGATGAGACATAGTGTTTTTATGTATTGTTTACTTATATATGTAAGGAGTCAGCTGGGGTTGGCGATGGAAATAAGCTTTGGCTTGAGGGGATTTAGGCATCTTTTAATCTGGCAGTGTTTAACAGGTTTTAATCTGACAGTTATAGGAAAGAAGACTAGAGAACATTGTGCATGGTTTAGAGAAGACAGGTCTGTGTTAGAGATGAAGAGAAAGATCTAGAAATCCTCTTAGGATGGGAAAAGTGTGGCCAGGAGAGGGTGTGCCCTACTTATAACAGGGCCCACCCTGTACCTCATCCTCTAGCACAGTATCTGGCATGTATTAGGCTTTCAATAAATATGTGCTGAATACATGGCTGAAGGCCCACTCTTGGCAGGATGGCAGCTGAAGTACCATGTGACATGGAGAAGCTTTGATGTTATTTAACATCTGGATGCAAACACACACTGAGATAATCCTATACACATGTAAAATAAGTGGTTATCTATTTGCGGTAAGCTTTAAAAAAAATTTTTTTTTTACATGAAAAGTAATACTTAAGGTCCACTGCTTGATTCTTTTTTCCCCAGTATAGAAGAATATGAATTTTTTTATAGTTGATTTACAATGTTAATTTCTGCTATACAGCAAAGTGATTCAGTTATACATATATATACATTCTTTTTTTTTCATATTCTTTTCCATTATGGTTTATCATAGGATATTGAATATAGTTCTCTGTGCTATACATAGGACCTTGTTGTTTTTCCATTCTATATATAATAGCTTACATCAGAAAAATATAAATTTAAAAGTAAAAGAGATCTCATATCACTCTGCAGGGGATCTGAAAAACATTCTTTCTGTATGTGTTATGAAGAGTATCATCTGCAGACCTGTTCAAAATTAGGCCCTGAACAGCCTCCTATGGTACTACCTCCCCTCAGTTACCTAACCTGGTCATTCTGTTATTAAAATTATCCATGAGTTAAATACTGAAAGCAGGACAGTTTTTTTGTTTTTTGTTTTTGGCCGCAGGGCTGCAGCTCGCAGGATCTTAGTTCCCCAACCAGGGATCGAACCTGGGCCTACGGTGGTGAAAGCACCGAGTCCTAACCACTGGACCGCCAGGGAATTCCCTGAAAGCAGACCTTTTAAGTCCACAAGACTATTCTTAATCTATTACACAAAGACCTCACTTCTCAGATACTGCATGTTTTACAAACTGAAGGTTTGTGGCAACCCCGTCACAAGGCTGTCAGTACCGCTTTCCCAACAGCATTCACTCACTTCATGTCTCTGTGTCATATTTTGGTAATTCTTGAAATATCTCAGACTTTTTCATTATTATTATATCTGTTACGGTGCTCTGTGATTAGTGATCTTTGATGTTGCTACTATGACTTGCCAAAGGCTCAGATGATGGTTAGCATTGTTTAGCAATAAAACATTTAAAAAAAAATTTTTTTAAAGGGAACTTTATTTTTATTTATCTATTTTTTGGCTGCGTTGGGTCTTCGTTGCTGCGCAGGCTTTCTTTAGCTGCGGCGAGAGGGGGGCTACTCTTTGTTACGGTGCACGGGCTTCTCACTGCAGTGGCTTCTCTTGTTGCAGAGCACGGACTCTAGGCGTGCGGTCTTCAGTAGTGGTGGCACGTGGGCTCAGTAGTTGTGGCTTGCGGGCTCTAGAGCGCAGGCTCAGTGGTTGTGGCACACGGGCTTAGTTGCTCCTAGGCATGTGGGATCTTCCCGGACCAGGGCTCAAACCCATGTCCCGTGCACTGGCAGGCGGATTCTTAACCACTGCACTACCAGGGAAGCCCAATAAAGCATTTTTAAATTAAGGTATGTACAGTTTTTTAAGACATAATGCTATTGCCACTTAATAGACTACAGTAGAGTGTAAACTGTTATATGCACTGGCAAACCAGAAAATTTGTGTGACTCACTTGATTGCGATATTAGCTTTATTGCAATGCTCTGGAGCCGAACCTGCATGATCTTCAAGGTCTGCCTGTAATTTGAAAGAAAGGATGTTTCTAACCACTTTCCTTTATCAGTCTGTCCAGGTTCATAAATGTGCTGGTAGGTGGTTTCCTTAGAGACAATGAGCTTTCAGTTTTTATTTAATAAAAACTGGATAGGGTGGGACAGGTCTCAGGAGAAACATTCTTCAGATGGAGACTGGGGAAGGTGATACTGGACCAAAAATTCAGGCCCAGGCTTCTGAGGCAGGGAAAGAATCTCAGCAATCCAGGCAGAGCAGAGAGTTCAGTGGGCTGGGGAAAGGCAAAATGTTATTCCTGTTTCCTTATCTGTTGTTTTCTGTAACTTTTCTTCTCTTATCACACTATACCCTACATTGTACAAGTTAATTTTTTATAAAAGGAGAGAAAGAGCTCACTAAATGCCTGGAAAACATCCCAAAATTCCAAAGATAGTGATAGTGACTTATGTCTCTTCTATTTCCCTATTACAGTTGAAGATTGGGGGGTTCATAGACCAAGTTGTGTGTTTTTTGGTAAATCTACAGATTTGGTAAATCTTGTATAGCAATCTGCATCACGTGGGTTCTTAGTAAGTGTTGCTAACTGTTCAGGCATCTCCCAACTAGCATTTCTGCTAAAGTCTCACTCACACAGTCTTTACAACCACCCACGATTCTCTTCCTCCAGGGGCCTTTTTTCTTCATGCCAGAGTAATCTCCTCCTATTATGTGAAAATCCATCTGATTATTTAAAATGTCACTCCTGCCAAGGTGTACATAAGATTTCTGCAGAGGATAAGGAGTGGTCTGATTATTTAAAAGATCATTCCTGCCAAGGGGGTTGCATAAGAGCGTTTCTACGGAGGAGAGGAATAAACTTGTAATGAGAGAGTTTCAGGCATTTTGGCATCTGGAATGCTGAGGGGAGTATAGAGATTTTACAGCTGTGGGTCCTTTCCCAGAACTCAGATCACACGCGATTGTTGTGCTCACAAGCCCATTCTTCTCTGGTAGCTCACTCTGCTATCAGTAAAACCATCACATTATACACATCTGAGTTGTTGGTTTATATGTCCCTCCCATCCCCATCCCATCAACTAAACTGAGAGCTTTTTTGAGGGCTAAGAGCCTGCCTCAGAGATGTCTGAATCCCCAGTACCTGGCACAGTGCCTGGAAAGTAACAGATACATAATATGTGTTGATTAAATGAACAGTCCAGGTTGTGTATCTGTCAACCTTTTGTTGTTTTATGAAGCTTTTTTGTTTCAAAACTTTCCATTTTGATAAAATTATGAAATAATTTGCAAAAATCTGAACTGTGGAATAGCCAACTAGAAAAAGATGAGAATCGAGAAGCTATGAGAGGAGGAATGTACATTTAAATCGTTTGTTAGAAACTACTTGGTAATGTCATCACTTGCAGTTGGATCTTTCCTATTGAGCTCTAAGTGACATGAAGTAACTTCATAAGGATCATTTGTAATTTTATGGTCTTATTTTGAATTTGAATATTATTATTATGTTACCATCAGCGAATTCTTTGGTGTGGATGTGTTTCATATTCAGGTTGCATTTATACTCATAGGACATTGTTTTTTTCCTTTCTTTTCAAAGAAAATTGAACTGAAGAAAATATTTTACTGAAGAAGACTACTGGGCCTGGATGACCTCAGGATGAAATGGATTGTGGAGCTCACATGAAACTCCTAGTTTGTGATGATTACATTTCTTTTTGTTGTCCAGTAGTTTGGTTTGTGTACATATATACATATATATATTTTGCACTACACAAATGATAACATTTTAAGGACTAATATTGCTGATACTTGAATAATCAATCTCAACTAGGTTATAAGTAACAGACTTAGATTTACCCTACCCTTGAACTTGAAGGACATTAAATTATTAATTATTGTTTGGTAACATGTTTACCTGATTATCTCCCATAGAGAAATATAAGCTGCTTTTCCAAGGTAAAGTTGTGATAATAAGAACAGATTTATAACTGGGTATTTTTAATTTTCTAAATTAAATGAGAAAGTATGCAAACCAGGAGTGAATTTCAAATGAGATGAAATCGACTTTCTTTCTTAGTCACTGAACCACCATGCGATTCAGTAGAAGAAAACGACTGGAAGAATCTTCTCCACGTCCACTTTGTGGGCTGCCCATAATCTTCCTTGGGCATGCACAGCTCTAACTTTAGTGTTCAGGCATCATTATGACAAAGTAGAGCCCTATGTACTAGGCTTTGTTTTTACAAATGATTCACAGAATAGACATAACCTGCTAATGGAAATGATGAAGAATGGGCTTAATGTGTTCTGAACCTGCAGATCATTAATAAGATTTGTATTCAATCATATCCATGGATTCCTTTGTAATAATTTTCCTTTAACTGAGGACATCTTGTTTCTGCTTCATAGGGTGCTTTGAAATATAAAATGAAAACTTATTTATACTGTTTTTACAAAGGTCAAAGAGGAAACACATGAAAATCACTTTTCTGCAACTGGTAAACCACACAGACTGGACTCTTAACCTCTTAGTGCCTCAGTTTTTCCTTCGGGGTATAATATTGGAGATACACCTATTTCACAAGGGGTATTGGAGAGATCTGCAAGCTAGCAGGCCATATGCTTCCATGTGAATAAGACATACCCAACTAATGTAAATTTGTGTCTCTCCTCTACCTCCCACATTTAGACTAAGAAGAAGACTGTAATTTAGATCCTTGAAGGCTCTGTTTGGAATTATCCTTCCTGCATACCTTTTAAAACCCCCTGCTCATGTAGATGTACCTTATGCTTTAAAGATTTCTCTGATACAAAGGTTTAGTATCAAATAATTTTTAAAATTCTTGGTATGTGTGATGTTGGGTTTAGCATCATGTGTTCAGAGTGTTCTCAATAAGAGAGAAAGTAATCCATCCCTAGTCTAGAGGGTGGTTCTTTGTTTATCTGAAGAAAAAAGTATAAGAATACAATTTGCTTTTCTGAAGACTCTTTTTTTCCTTATTTTTTTTCTTACATGTAACTTGATGTTTTTTATTTTTTAATCCCATCTTGATTAAAATGTATCTGTCTAAAGAGATCTACTAATATTTGCTTTTTAAAAGCTGTCCTCTATTTATTTAGGGAAAAAAATGAAGCCAGTAACTGAATTATATGTAAAAATAAAATTTAGACCTGTGGGTCGGGAGTTATTTTAAAAAATTAGCTATCAATCTGGTATCAGAAAATGGTGGCTTTTCTCTTAGTATATAAATAAATAAGATGCAAAGTAAGAATGTAAGCAGTTGTGATTCGTTACAAGCAGTTGGAGGTAACTAACTCCTAGGGATAACCATTTGTATCCTATTCCAAAGTCTTATTTTATAGTTTGAAAAGCACTTTGCACACAGTTCTTGTATATACAAGTAAAGACGTAATTATAGGATGTAGTGTTATTGCTTTGTTTAACAAGAACCTCATTTAAAATTGACAGCTATGGTATTTTTTTAATGATCTACTTCTTTTCTGTTTCTTTATTGTAAAATTAAGTTAAAAATAAAAAGTTAATGAAAAATGTTATGGTTTTTATTCCTTGTTACTGTTAGAAGTGCATTGATTATATAAGGATTAAATGAGAATAAATAGTAGGGGTTCATAGGAAGTAATTGTGCCTCATTCAAAATAAAGCCATGCTATTACATGTAATTTTATAAAAATCAGAAAGAGGCTGAAGTTGAACTCATTTAGTCATTTGGCTGAAAATGTTACTGATCGTGTCAAAATCTTAGTTTCAATTCTTATTCCAACTAGGTAGCTTCCCATAGCCACTCAGTGTGGCCTTAGTCAGCCATGTTAAATACATACAGCTTGGTCTTAGGTAGAAAATGGTGAGAAGGTTTTATGTTTTTAATACAAATGTATAACTTGTAAGTTCTCCAGATAGTGATAAAAGTGATGTTAGCTATTTGTAACATTAAGATACCAGTGTTCTGGGGCCAGGAACTAACTGCAGTGGCTTGAGTTTTTTTCCCTCATATACAAGGAGTCCAGAGGTAGGAAGTCCAGGGCTGGAAAGGTGCTTCCACAGTGTCCTTAGGGACACAGGTTCCTTCTGTCTTTCTGTTCTGTCATCTTTAGGGTGTGGGCCTTGTCTTCATGTTCGCTAAATGGCTGCTGTACATCTCGGTCCAATGTCTACATTACAGGTAGGCAAAGATCCTTATCTGATCAGGAAACAGTAACTTTCCTGGAAGTCTCACACAGGATACTCCTCCATCTACTTGGCTAGAACTGGGTCTCATAATTATATCTTTGTCTATAAGAATATTATTTAAAGAATAAAATTGTTCCAGTTTATATAGATAT
Source organism: Balaenoptera borealis (assembly GCF_965194805.1). Taxonomy (NCBI): domain Eukaryota; kingdom Metazoa; phylum Chordata; class Mammalia; order Artiodactyla; family Balaenopteridae; genus Balaenoptera; species Balaenoptera borealis. Next base: position 165,952,746 of record NC_138866.1, on the reverse strand, counting down.
AATTTTACAAATTTAATTTTGCCCATACACAGGAAATGCCATGTCTTTTGGCCTTTAATACACTTAACTGAGTTCTCTTCTTTCTCTATTTGTTTTTCTTTTCTGCTTCTCAACCCTTGTTTTCCCACTGACCTTCTCTCTCTCCATTAATCCTCCTTCCCAATGGAACCACTTTTTCAAGCTGAAAAACGGTAAGTGTTCTTTTCCTTTTTCAAAAGAAACAACTAAAAGAACTTTTAAATACGTACATAATACAGGTGAGGTGTAGCCATTGTTATTTTTTCTGCCCAGCACCTGTCCCTCCTCCTCCTGATAACAGCATCACTCTCCTTGCCCTTCCCCGTGGTAGAGAGCTCCTCTTCCTCCACTGTAATCCTGCCCCACCCCCCGAGCCACAGTAATGGGCATGTGACTCAGACCTGGCCAGTGTCTATCTCATTCTCCTCCTGACCACAGTGACAGTCCTAGGGAGGGGTGTATGACCATCAGTGAAGCAGTCAGAGTTATTCTCTGGATTTATTTCAGGAAACTAGAGGAGAGAGCATTTTGCCTTTTCACAGAATGTTACATAGTTGGGATCATACAGTATGTAGCCCTTTCAGAATGGCTTCTTTCACTTTGCAATATACATTTATGGTTCCTCCATGTAATTTCATGTCTTCATAGCTCACTTCTTTTTATGTTTTTATGGCTGTGTGTCAATAAAGTTTTATTTACAAAACAAGTAGGGGGCCGTATTTGTCCCGTGGGCTGTAGTTTGCTGACTTCTGATTTAGGTAATTCATTTCTTTTTAGCACTGATTAATATATCATTGTCTGGATGTACTAGAGTTTATTTATCCATTCACCTATTGAAGGACATCTTGGTTGCTTCCAAATTTTAGTAATGATGAATAAAGCTGCTGTCAACATCTGTGCATAGGTTTTTGTGTGGTCGTAAGTTTTCAACTCATTTGGGTAAATACTAAAGAGCTGATTGCTGGATTGCATGGTAAAGTTACATTTAGTTTTGTAAATAAACCACCAAACTGTCTTCCAAAGTGGCTGTACCATTTTGCATTCCCACCAGTAATGAATAAGAGTTCCTGTTGCTCCACATCTTTGCCAGCATTTGGTATTGTCGGTGTTTTGGGTTTTAGCCATTCTGATAGGTGTGTAGTGGTATCTCACTGTTGTTGTTCTCTTTCTCCTTGAATTACAGGCTGTAAGGTTATTACCAGGGAGATCCTGGGGCTGCATATCCTGCCACTTGGAGGAGCCTTAGATAATAAGGCCAACATCTAGACCTAGGAACTTAGACAAGAGTCAGAAACAGTGAGTTCAAGTCCTTTAATCCAGTTAATTCTGAAAACACTACCCCTATGTTTATACAGTTTGTTTACATGGGTTAATAAATTTGCCTTCTTACTTAAGGCAGTTTAAGGTAGGTTTCTGACACTTGGAACCAGAGTCCTGACTAGTATAGAAAATACGTGATTGTCAGGACTGACTGTAGGCTCTGAAGCCAGACTGTCTAGGTTCAAATTCTCTGCAATCATGGGAAGTCCCTTACCTTATGTTTCAGTTTTCATATGTATACAATGTGGGTAAAAATACCTCATACAGTTAATATATGTATAAAATATGTAGAACAGTGTTCAGGATACAGTAAGTACTTTGTAACTGATAGCTACTGTGATGGTAATAATAATGACTGGGGTTATTATTTCACTATCAGTACATAAGAATCCAAATCCCTTTTGCAGAGGTAGACACTGGAAATGTTGGTGCAAATGTACCAAAAAAAAAATTTTTTTTAACAAGAGCTAGTTTCTTCCATTTATGCTCTGGATACTATTCCTTTCCTTAAAAACTTTGCCATTTTTTTCTGCCCCAGAGGCAACTACTTTCAGCACTTTTGGGTGATTGTTTTGTACTTACCTCCAAGGTTCTAAACAATATGTTTGAACTGCTACTTTATTATTATTTTTTAAACATCTTTATTGGAGTATAATTGCTTTACAATTATAAATTACAGTGTTGTGTTAGTTTCTGCTGTATAGCAAAGTGAATCAGCTATATGTATATGTATATCCCCATATCCCCTCCCTCTTGCATCTCCCTCCCACCCTCCTTATCCCAACCCTCTAGGTGGTTGCAGAGCACCAACCTGATCTCCCTGTGCTATGCAGCTGCTTCCCACTAGCTATTTTACATTTGGTAGTATATATATGTCAGTGCTACTCTCTCAATTTATCCCAGCTTACCCTTCCCCCTCCCCGTGTCAAGTCCATTCTCTACATCTGCATCTTTATTCCTGTCCTGCCCCTAGGTTCATCAGAACGATTTTTTTGTTTTTAGATTCCATTTATATGTGTTAGCATATGGTATTTGTTTTTCTCTTTCTGACTTACTTCACTCTGTATGACAGACTCTAGGTCCATCCACCTCACTACAAATAACTCAATTTCCTTTCTTTTTATGGCTGAGTAATATTCCATTGTATATATGTGCCACATCTTCTTTATCCATTCATCTGTCAATGGACACTTAGGTTGCTTCCATGTCCTGGCTATTGTAAATAGTAATGCAGTGAACATTGTGGTACATGACTCTTTTTGAATTATGGTTTTCTCAGGGTATATGCCCAGTAGTGGGATTGCTGGGTCGTATGGTAGTTCTATTTTTAGTTTTTTAAGGAACCTGCATACTGTTCTCCATAGTGGCTGTATCACTTTACTTTCCCACCAACAGTGCAAGAGGGTTCCCTTTTCTCCACACCCTCTCCAGCATATATTGTTTGTAGATTTTTTGATGATGGCCATTCTGACTGGTGTGAGGTGATACCTCATCGTAGTTTTGATTTGCATTTCTCTAATGATTAGTGATGTTGAGCATCCTTTCATGTGTTTGTTGGCAGTCTGTATATCTTCTTTGGAGAAATGTTTATTTAGGTCTTCGGCCCATTTTTGGATTGGGTTGTTTGTTTTTTTGATATTGAGCTGCATGAGCTGCTTGTATATTTTGGAGATTAATCCTTTGTCAGTTGCTTAATTTACAAATATTTTCTCCCATTCTGAGGGTTGTCTTTTTGTCTTGTTTATGGTTTCCTTTGCTGTGCAAAAGCTTTTAGTTTCATTAGGTCCCACTTGTTTATTTTTGTTTTTATTTCCATTTCTCTAGGAGGTGGGTCAAAAAGGATCTTGCTGTGATTTATGTCATAGAGTGTTCTGCCTGTTTTCCTCTAAGAGTTTTAGAGTGTCTGGGCTTACATTTCGTTCTTTAATCCATTTTGAGTTTATTTTTGTGTATGGTGTTAGGGAGTGTTCTAATTTCATATTTTTACATGTAGCTGTCCAGTTTTCCCAGTACCACTTATTGAAGAGGCTGCCTTTTCTCCATTGTGTGTTCTTGCCTTGTTTATCAAAGATAAGGTGACCATATGTGTGTGGGTTTATCTCTGGGCTTTCTATCCTGTACCATTGATCTATATTTCTGTTTTTGTTCCAGTACCATACTGTCTTGATTACTGTAGCTTTGTAGTGTAGTCTGAAGTCAGGGAGCCTGATTCCTCCAGGTCTGTTTTTCTTTCTCAAGATGGCTTTGGCTATTCAGGGTCTTTTGTGTTTCCATACAAATTGTGCAGTCTTTTTGTTCTAGTTCTGTGAAAAATGCCATTGGTAGTTTGATAGGGATTGCATTGAATTTGTAGATTGCTTTGGGTAGTATAGTCATTTTCACAATGTTGATTCTTCCAATCCAAGAACATAGTATATCTCTCCATCTGTTTGTATCATCTTTAATTTCTTTCATCAGTGTCTTATAGTTTTCTGCATACAGGTCTTTTGTCTCCTTAGGTAGGTTTATTCCTAGGTATTTTATTCTTTTTGTTGCACTGGTAAATGGGAGTGTTTCCTTCATTTCTCTTTCAGATTTTTCATCATTAGTGTATAGGAATGCAAGAGATTTCTGTGCATTAATTTTGTATCCTGCTACTACCAAATTCATTCATTAGCTCTAGTTTTCTGGTAGCATCTTTAGGATTCTCTGTGTATAGTATGTTGTCTGCAAACAGTGACAGCTTTACTTCTTGTTTTCCGATTTGGATTCCTTTTATTACTTTTTCTTCTCTGATTGCTGTGGCTAAAACTTCCAAAACTATGTTGAATAACAGTGGTGAGAGTGGGCAACCTTGTCTTCTTCCTGACCTTAGAGGAAATGGTTTCAGTTTTTCACCATTGAGATCGATGTTGGCTGTGGGTTTGTCATATATGCCCTTTATTATGTTGGGGTAGGTTCCCTCTATGCCTACTTTCTGGAGAGTTTTTATCATAAATGGGTGTTGAATTCTGTCAAAAGCTTTTTCTGCATCTATTGAGATGATCATATGGTTTTTATCCTTCAGTTTGTTAATATGGTGTATCACATTGACTGATTTGCATATATTGAAGAAATCTTGCATTCCTGGGATAAACCCCACTTAATCATAGTGTATGATCCTTTTAATGTGCTGTTGGATTCTGTTTGCTTGTATTGTATTTTGTTGAGGATTTTTGCATCTACGTTCATCAGTGATATTGGCCTGTAGTTTTCTTTCTTTGTGACATCTTTGTCTGGTTTTGGTATCAGGGTGATGGTGGCCTCATAGAATGAGTTTGGGAGTGTTCCTCTCTGCTATATTTTGGAAGAGTTTGAGAAGGATAGGTGTTAGCTCTTCTCTAAATGTTTGATAGAATTTGCCTGTGACGCCATCTGGTCCTGGGCTTTTGTTTGTTGGAAGATTTTTAATTTAATTTTATTTATTTATTTTTGGCTGTGTTGGGTCTTGTTTCTGTGCGAGGGCTTTCTCCAGTTGCGGCAAGCGGGGGCCACTCCTCATCACGGTGCACGGGCCTCTCACTATCGCGGCCTCTCCTGTTGCGGAGCACAGGCTCCAGACGCGCAGGCTCAGTAGTTGTGGCTCACGGGCCCAGCCGCTCCGCGGCATGCGGGATCCTCCCAGACCAGGGCTCGAACCCGTGTCCCCTGCATTGGCAGGCAGACCCTCAACCACTACGCCACCAGGGAAGCCCAAGTTGGAAGATTTTTAATCACAGTTTCAATTTCAGTGCTTGTGATTGGTCTGTTTACATTTTCTGTTTCTTCCTGGTTCAGTCTCAGAAGGTTGTGCTTTTCTAAGCATTTGTCCATTTCTTCCAGGTTGTCCATTTTATTGGCATATAGTTGCTTGTAGTAATCTCTCATGATCCTTTGTATTTCTTTTTCATTTCTAATTTTGTTGATTTGAGCCTTCTCCCTTTTTTTCTTGATGAGTCTGGCTAATGGTTTATCAATTTTGTTTATCTTCTCAGGGAACCAGCTTTTAGTTTTATTGATCTTTGCTACTGTCTCCTTCATTTCTTTTTCATTTATTTATGATCTGATCTTTATGATTTCTTTCCTTCTGCTAACTTTGGTTTTTTTTTTGTTCTTTCTCTAATTGCTTTAGATGTAAGGTTAGGTTGTTTATTTGAGATGTTTCTTGTTTCTTGAGGTAGGATTGTATTGCTATAAACTTCCCTCTTAGAACTGCTTTTGCTGCATCCCATAGGTTTTGGGTCGTCGTGTTTTCATTGTCATTTGTTTCTAGGTATTTTTTGATTTCCTCTTTGATTTCTTCAGTGATGTCTTGGTTATTTAGTAGCATATTGTTTAGCCTCCATGTGTTTGTATTTTTTACAGTTTTTTTCCTATAATTGATATCTAGTCTCATAGCATTGTGGTCGGAAAAGATACTTGATCCGATTTCAATTTTCTTAAATTTACCAAGGCTTGATTTGTGACCCAAGATATGGTCTATCCTGGAGAATGTTCCATGAGCACTTGAGAAGAAAGTGTATTCTGTTGTTTTTGGATGGAATGTCCTATAAATATCAATTAAGTCCATCTTGTTTAATGTGTCATGTAAAGCTTGTGTTTCCTTATTTATTTTCATTTTGGATGATCTGTCCATTGGTGAAAATGGGGTGTTAAAGTCCCCTACTATGATTGTTACTGTCAATTTCCCCTTTTATGGCTATTAGCATTTGCCTTATGTATCGAGGTGCTCCTATGTTGGGTGCATAAATATTTAAAATTGTTATATCTTCTTCTTGGATTGATCCCTTGACCATTATGTAGTGTCCTTCTTTGTCTCTTGAATAGTCTTTATTTTATAGTCTATTTTGTCTGATATGAGAATTGCTACTCCAGCTTTCTTTTGATTTCCATTAGCATGGAATATCTTTTTCCATCTCCTCACTTTCAGTCTGTATGTGTCCCTATGTCTGAAGCGGGTCTCTTGTAGACAGCATATGTACGGGTCTTGTTTTTGTATCCATTCAGCCAGTCTATGTCTTTTGGTTGGAGCATTTAATCCATTACGTTTAAGGTAATTTAAGGTAATTATCGATATGTAAGGTATGTATCGATATGTACCATTTCCTTAATTGTTTTGGGTTTGTTTTTGTAGGTGTTTTCCTTCTCCTGTGTTTCCTGCCTAGAGAAGTTCCTTTAGCATTTGTTGTAAAGCTGGTTTGGTGGTGCTGAATTCTCTTAACTTTTGCTTATCTGTAAAGGTTTAAATTTCTCCATCAAATCTGAATGAGATCCTTGCTGGGTTGAGTAATTTTGGTTGTAGGTTTTTCCCTTTCATCACTTTAAATATGTCCTGCCACTGCCTTCTGGCTTGCAGAGTTTCTGCTGAAAGATCAGCTTTTAACCTTATGGGGATTCCCTCGTATGTTATTTGTTGCTTTTCCCTTACTGCTTTTAATATTTTTTCTTTGTATTTAATTTTTGATAGTTTGATTAATATGTGTCTCGGCATGTTTCTCTTTGGGTTTATCCTGTATGGTACTCTCTGTGCTTCCTGGACTTGATTGACTATTTCCTTTCCCATGTTAGGGTAGTTTTCAACTCTAATCTCTTCAAATATTTTCTCGGTCCCTTTCTTTTTCTCTTATTCTTCTGGGACCCCTATAATTAGAATATTGGTGCATTTAATGTTGTCCCAGAGGTCTCTGAGACTGTCCTCAATTATTTTCATTCTTTTTTCTTTATTCTGCTCCCCAGCAGTTATTTCCACCATTTTATCTTCCAGCTCACTTATCCGTTCTTCTGTCTCAGTTATTGTGTTATTGAGTCCTTCTAGGGTATTTTTAATTTCAGTAATTATGTTGTTCGTCATTGTTTGTTTGCTTTTTTGAACTGCTGCTTTTTGATACTTCTGTTTTGGGAATTATCTATTTATTTCCCTCTACTGAAAAAAAATTTTTTTAATTCATTTATTTACTTATTTATTTGGTTGCGTCGGGTCTTAGTTGCAGTAGGTGGGTGGGCTCCTTAGTTGCAGCTCACCAGCTTCTTAGTTGCAGCACATGGGCTCCTTAGTTGCAGCAGGCAAGCTCCTTAGTTGTGGCTCTCTGGGTCCTGAATTGTGGCATGCAAACTCTTAGTTGTGGCATGCATGTGGGATCCAGTTCCCAGACCAGGGATCAAACCTGAGCCCCCTGCATTGGGAATGCAGATTCTTAACCACTGTGCCACCGCCACCAGGGAAGTGCCCCCTCTACTGAAAATTGAAGATTTCATTCTTTTTCCTTCCTTTGCAGTCACAGCTCATGTGTAAACAGTTTACTGTTTCAGTTTGTTACTAAAGGATATGGTAAAGGATACAGGTGGATGTGTAGATGGAAGAGATGCATAGGGCAAGGTATGCAGGAAGGGGTGTGGAGCTTCCATGCCCTCTCTGGGGGGCATCATTCTCCCAGCACCTTCATGTGTTCACCAACTAGAAGCTCTCCAAACCCTGTACTTTGGGGATTTTGATGGAGGATTAGTCTCATAGGCACAATCAAATATTAACTCCCTTTCCAGCCCCTCTCCTTTCTCTGGAGAACAGAGGGTGGGGCTGAAAATTCCAAGCTTCTTTGTTTGGTTTTTGGTTTTTGGCCCCATGGCATTCAGGATCTTAGTTCCTCGACCAGGGATTGAACCCATGCCCCTGCAGTGGAAGCGTGAAGTCTTAACCACTGGACCACCAGGGAAGTCCCAGAAAATTCCAAGCTTCTAGTCATGGCTGGGTCTTTCTGTTGACAGGCCCCCCTACAGGAGCCCACCCAGAGTCACCTCATTAGAACAAAGGACATTGCTATCACCTGGGAAATCCCAAGGGAGCCAGAAGCCCTGGGTCAGGATCCAGAGTCAAAGACCAAATATGAGAACAAAAAAAATGCTCCTGGTGCTCTTATCCCTTCGGAAATTATCGATAGAAGTATTTTAGGAGCTCTGTGCGGGAACAGGAGGCAGAGACGAATATATATATTTTCTGTTATCTCTTACCAGTCTCTTTCCTTTCTCTTTAGATGCTTATAGGATATTCTCTTTTTTCTGGTGTCTGAAATGTCACTTTGTTGTAAGTTGGGATGTATGGGAAGGGTATTTGCTGCAATGATGCTATGTAACAAACCAGCTCAAAACTCCCATTCTTTCACCCTCCTCATCCCATCCATCAGTAAGTCATATTGATTCCACCTCTAAAATATGTCTTGAATCCAGGTGGGCTGGTTCAGTAGCCTTCTATTCAGTCTCCCTCCTTCAAATGTTGCTGTGACCAGTCCACTTTCCATAGTTATAAGAATGACCCATCCACAGCTGGCTTGGTATTAACTGAAAGGAGGCCTGGTGGAAATGGTAAATATTTGCACAATCTTTTGGACTCTGAGCACGTTCTTCACTGGCTAAAGACAAGATGGTTCTTCCTGGGAAACAGAGATGTTCAAGATGTTTTGGAGAATAATAGCAGAGTTTTACACAGCAACCACTTCCCAAACCCCAAATTAAGACAAATATTCTGAGAAGTAGTAGGGTACTTAGGGCTCAAATAGTGATCATTTATTAAACACCTTTTATGTTTGCTACATACTTTGTATTATTTAATTCTGACAAAGGTACACTAAAATAAATACATTTTCTGTATTTGTTTAACAGTTAGTGGAAGTGGGGAGAAAATTATTTTCAATTAATAAAAATTATATATAGTAATGAATGCAGATTTCTGCTGGCAGAGCAATCTGTGTTCTTCAAAGACATGTATGCACACACATCCATACAACTGCCAAAACACTTCCATTTTTCCATTCTTGTTCTGTCTCAGGTTTTTCCTTAATGAGTATCTGAACCCACAAAAAGGTTTAAGTTTAGATAATAAATCACTTGTTCCCAGCAAACACTATTACAGCATGCAGAATTCCAGGTGGCCATAGCTGCACCTGCTAGGGCTGCAACAGCAAACTGTTCTTAACTTTTCCACTTAAGGGCACTGTCTCCTGCATTGGGAATAGGTTCAATGTACATCTCCCTCGATTATTCAGTAATGTTTCAAATCCCTGATAAAACTGGTGTCCTGGAAGTTCCTCATAATTAATGTGCATAATACAGGTAGACAATCAGAGTTTAATCCACCCAAGGTTTTTTACTCTGGCAGAGCAATGGTTTAAACCATTTGTGCTTGATTCCAAAGCCAGTGTTGTTTCTACTACTTGAAAATTCCATAAGAGGATGACAAATAATCCTAGCTTTTACCTAATTTAAGGGAAAGATGTAATTTACATTAAACAAAGTTTTAACTGTTAACTGTATTTTGAACATATTATTGTTAGAAGAGGTGACTATTAGGAGGATTAAATCTGAGTAGTCATTACTAAAACAAGCTCAGTAAAACCATTAAATCATGGATTCAGTTACACTGCAATGATTATTACAGTGTCTCTTTCACTGTAACAGTTTTAAACTTATATTATCTTCGTCAACTACATTAGTAACACGGCTCATACTGGGATGGTGATGGAAAGCAAAAACACTCAAGCCATTTTGCAAAAGGAACAATAGTATTTAATAGATTAACAGAAAATTTACACATGGTACATTTAAATTTGAACTTTTCTCTTTTGGGGGGTAAGTCTGCAAAAAACCTGAATGAATTTAAGATATGACCTGTGAAGCTGAATCGTAGTGTATCTATATTTAAAAGAATGATGTTGACAGAGAATATATCGAAGTATGTTACAATTATATTTATTAAGTGAAAGTAAGGTAGTTATTTTTTTAGGCTATTCTGGTAATGCTGCATATGTTTTAAGCAAATTATTTAAAAATGTAAACCATTACATTTTTTATTAAAATTGAACAAGCTGTTAAAATTGCTACAATATATCTCACCTAAGCTCTCCAGTACTATTTTAAATACATATGTATTGTAGAAAAAGCACCAGAAGCAGTCAAGGCAGCAAAACTGTATTCATAGCAAAATAAGCCAAAACCCTCGTCCTTTTGTTTATTCCTCATTCCCGAAAGGAGTTATATTACTGAATGAAGGAATTTTCCAACTGCATTTTTGAGGTCACAGTTACAGCCTTAAATGATTGGCTTTTGCAGGCAATCAGGTACAGATAAATTACACTAAAATAAAACTGTATGATGTTTTTGTCATATTAACACCAAACTGAATGGTGGACTGAAATGAACAGATGAGAAAGAAAATCAAGCTCGAGGCTCACTCTTTCTCTAAAGTGGTCATGTTTCTAGTTTTACTGAAGCATTAATTTTCATAAGGTACACCAACAAAATAAATAAGTTGAAAAAAGCTTTGAAGATCTATGTACAACTCTGAGATTAAGATAAATTACTGATTATGTTCTCGATAGCCTTTTAATGCTGTGGAAGCTGTAACATACATGAAAAGCTCATTGATCCGGGTAAAATAATGATTTTTCCCCCCTTAGATCAATCTAGTATTAAGGCGTATGTAATTATGCTAGCTTATTCTATAAGGCAAGGTTAGATTAAAGGGAAAATTTGTGTGCTATAGGCTAAATCCAGATACTGTCAGGTGCTGGGCATTATTCCTGGCTTCAAAATAAGATGTATCAGTTTCATTGTCTGGTTGGGGTATGAAAGGCATCGTTTGATGCTGTAGATTTTCCCAGTCCACATCACTGAAGAGAGGATGATGTTTCAACTCTTAGGAAAAATATCAAACAAAACGATATTATGACACCATTACCAAAGTCCTATTTTACAGGAATTAAAGAGAGACTGTCTCACATGTACCTTGCCCTGGCTTACTATGTCTGTTTCACAGATATTTTAAAAACATCTGTCTCTTTCTTCAACCACATACTTCCCAACAGCACACAGTGTCATTCTGTATGTCACTTGGCATATGACAGGTGCCTTAACAGAAGCTTATCTTTCTCACTGCCTGCATCTTCTCTCAGAATCCCTGACTCGATGAGAGAAGACAGCCTGGCCTACTTCCTGCTCCCCGACACAGCTTCCACACCACTAATCCTAATCTTCCATGATTAATGCCCCACTTCTCATTCCAATTCCTTGCCGCTTGCTTTGATCTCTGTAATCCTCAGCATCGTCACCCTAGATTGCTTCAGCAGGAAGCTCATCCTCCACTCCCTTGCTGTCTTCCCTGTGCTCCATCCTTATCCTTCCTGGTAATTTCAACACACACACTGATGATATTTCTGACACATTCTTTCTCTTCCTGGTTCTTTGATTTCTTTGATTTCACTGACTTGCATCTCTACAACACACCAGCCGCCCAGCAGTATGGCCACATCTGAGTCTACTGCTTCCACTTACAAAATCTCAACTTTGCCTTCCTCTTTAACTACATTTTCCTTCTATCTAGTAAAATGAAATCTCCTCTTTTGATCACACAGGTATTTAGTTGGCAGACATAGCCGCCCCTCTCCTCAACTATTCACTTCATTAGGCAACAATAAAGACGGCAAAAAAATGAAGTGTCAATTAAGGCAGTATACAAGCCAAAAAAGCAATCAAATTTAAGGAAACTATCGGAAGACGACTACACAGACAGGAAAGAATTGTTTGTCTGTATTGGGGGTAATGGGCTGGAAAATCAATATGTATATATGATGGATTTTCCATAAACTAAAAGACTGGTAGGAAAAGGGATAAAAGAGCAAAAATAATTCACATTTAGAGAATTTATTTGTCTCAACGGTTCAAGCATGTGTTACTTTAGAGTTATTTGTAGTAGTAACTCGAACTGGGATATCTGGATGTGATGTGATGCTTCGTGATCCTCTCATCATAACTATTTATTTAAACTGAGTCCGCAAAGGAATTCTAATCTAGGTTAAGATTAACTAAATAAACAGTTGTTGAAACAACTGTTTCTTAACTGAAGAATACCCCTATCTGCTTCACTAGGTAAACTGTTCATTTAACAAATGAACAAAAATTTGAGGTCACTGGTAAGAATGTACTGAGCAAGTTACAGGGCATTATGGCCATTTTCTAAACAACGGTTTCCCAACTTTGTTACAACTGACCTTTGGGACCAGATAATTCTTTGTAGTAGGGACTGTGCTGTGCACTGTAGGATGCTGAGCAGAATCCCCGGCCTCTACCTACTAGATGCCCCCAACTGTTGTCACAACCAAAACATGTCTCCAGACAATGCCAAATGTCCTTTGGGGAGCAAAATCATCAGCAGTGGAGAAGGCTGTTCTAAAGCAATTTTTATTTTTATTTTTTATTTTATTATTATTATTTTTTGGCTGCACCTTGCAGCATGCAGGATCTTAGTTCCCTGACCAGGGATCGAGCCTGTGCCCCCTGCAGTGGAAGCTTGGAGTCTTAACCACTGGACCACCAGGCAAGTCCCCTAAAGCAATTTTTAGAGCTCAGTTTTCAAATGTCTGCATTCTCACTTTACATAAGTTTTTGCTCAGATTCCACTCTTCAGGTCTTCCTGACCACCCCATCTAAAAAATAAAACTCTTGGGCTTCCCTGGTGGCGCAGTGGTTAAGAATCTGCCTGCCAATGCAAGGGACACGGGTTCGAGCCCTGGTCCGGGAAGATCCCATATGCTGCAGAGCAACTAAGTCCGTGAGCCGCAAGTACCGAGCCTGCGCTCTACAGCCCATGAGCCACAACTACTGAAGCCCGTGTGCCACAACTACTGAAGCCCGCGTGCCTAGAGCCCATGCTCTGCAACAAGAGAAGCCACTGCAATGAGAAGCCCACGCACCGCAACAAAGAATAGCCCCTGCTTGTCACAACTAAAGAAAGCCCGCACGCAGCAACGAAGATCCAACACAGCCAAATAAATAAATAAATTAATTAAATTAAAAAAAATAATAATAAAAATAAATAAAACTCTTGGCTTCACTTTGTACCCTCTCACTTTGCTTTCTCTCTTCATGTACTTACCACTAGATGGAGTTATGTTATGACTGTATTTGTTTACTTTCTGTCTTTCCACTAGAATGTAAGTTCTAGAACTTAAGCACAGGGATTTGTCTGGTGCATCCCTAGGATACCTCCAGTGCCCGAAACGAAAACACTGCCTAGCACCTAGAAGTCACTCTATAGGATTTGTTAAATGAATAAACTGTTGACCTCATTGGAGGGAACACCTAGAAGCTGATGTGAATGACATATTACTAAAGTCCATTTAGTAATATACCCTACTTCACATGGAAATGCATTTTGAGACACAGTGCTTAGTTGTCTCTATATATACATTGTGACAAAAAGGATTTTAAGGCAGCTGCTAATGAGATTTACTGGAGTTTCAAAATTGGGTTTTAAAATTAATTGGAGTTTCCTGCACTGGAAAGAACCTTTGAATGGGTCACAATGCACCAATTTTGTCTTCTTTGAGGCAACCTGGCTGTGAAGAATGCAACAAGGAGTCAAAGTCCATAAAAATATTTGATAATCAATAATGATATCAGGGACTTCCCTGGTGGCGCAGTGATTAAGAATCCACCTGCCAATGCAGGGGACACGGGTTCGATCCCTGGTCCGGGAAGATCCCACATGCCACGGAGCAACTAAGTCCGTGCACCACAACTACTGAGCCTGCGCTCTAAAGCCCACGAGCCACAACTACTGAGCCAAATCAGTAGTTTGGCTCAACAAATCAAGGGTAAAACAGTTAACTAACACAAAACCTTACCTTTCATTCCAGCTCTCTTTGTATCATCAATGGTTAAGAGTATTTCTACAGCACTTTGAGCATTATCAGATAACTTTTCTTCACCTTCAGGCCAAGGGATATCTATAAATACAAATAAACTTGTTAATCATTGCTCAAGACAATAATACACAGAGATAAATGAGATAAATGAATCTATCTTAATAGGAGAAAAAGAATCACCTCTTTTCAGAATATTCTGGAATACTTGCTGGGGTGTTTCATCGTTGAAAGGGGGAACTCCTGTTAGAAACTCAAACAAGCAAACTCCAAGTGCCCACCAGTCTACTGCAGGACCTGGAATTTAAGAGGAAGCAGCTGAACTTGCAAGCATTTTCTATAAATGTTTGATCAACTAAAACATTAACTGTGGATATTTGGGCACAATGAAGACCCAAAGGCTCGTTTCCTTAAGGCTTTCTTCTGGCTTCGAAACGTGCAAAGACCCAAATTACCTTCCTTTAGGCAATGTGGTAATTACTTTCTTGGAAAATATTGGGCTCCATAAGATGATACGGAAACACCTGAACGAACTTTTTGGCCAGCCCAATAGAAGTTTAGATTAGCAATTAACATGGCTAGTTAAAAAAAAGTTTAAAAAGTTATTAATAACCTCTGATATTCTGGATACTTATTTGTGCTAAATCCTAAAACACAACCAAGGAATGCATTTAATCTAAAAATTATTCTCTAAAAGAGTATTTCTTAATTTCAAATCAGGAAACAATAACATTCAGATGATTCTATAGCCCACTCGTTTCACAAAGGAATGAGATGAGGTAGTAATATTAATGCAAACTGGAGGATAACCTGCTAACTAGGGAAAGCCTTACCTACAGAGGGTTTTTTGTTTTGTTTTGTTTTTGCCACGCACACCACGTGGGATCTTAGTTCCCCAGCCCGGGATCAAACCCGTGCCCCCTGCAGTGGAAGCACAGAGTCTTAAACACTGGACTGCCAGGGAAGTCCCCTTACAGAAGGTTTTAATGTGGCTTTATTCCTTTTAAGAACATAGAGGGACAAATTAACAAAAAATACTCATTTAAACTATTGCTTGAGGAGGTAATTAGAAGTCTTAATAAATAGGTAAAACTGATTTCTTTTTTTTTAAATTTTTATTGGTGTATAGTTGCTTTACAAAATTGTGTTACTTTATACTGTGCAGCGAAGTAAATCAGCTATACATATACGTATATCCCCTCTTTTTTGGATTTCCTTCTCATAGGCGTTCCCTGTGCTATACAGTAGGTTCTCATTAATTATCTACTTTATACATAGTATCAGTAGTGTATATATGTCAATCCTAATCTCCCAATTCATCCCACGCCCAGGTAAAACTGATTTCTAAATAAAATCTTCATTGGAAGCACCATTTGTATACAAAGACGTTTTAGACAATTATTTTAAACATGACCTTATAATCTGGTTTATATGCTTGTTTAGTTACATCTATGAACAAAATGTTTCCTAAGCAAAGGTTAATTTCAGTCCAAAAATGACTAACTTCAATATAAATTTAGAATTGAGACTCTAGTCTAGAACTAAATTTGCCTGAAAATTACTCTTTAAAATCAATTTCACAAGACAACCCTCAGAATGGGAGAAAATATTTGCAAATGAAGCAACTGACAAAGGATTAATCTCCAAAATTTACAAGCAGCTCATGCAGCTCAATATCAAAAAAACAAACAACCCAATCCAAAAATGGGCAGAAGACCTAAACAGACATTTCTCCAAGGAAGATATACAGATTGCCAACAGACACATGAAAGAATGCTCAACATCATTAATCATTAGAGAAATGCAAATCAAAACTACAATGAGGTATCACCTCACACCAGTCAGAATGGCCATCATCAAAAAATCTACAAACAATAAATGCTGGAGAGGGTGTGGAGAAAAGGGAACCCTCTTGCACTGTTGGTGGGAATGTAAATTGATACAGCCACTATGGAGAACAGTATGGAGGTTCCTTAAAAAACTAAAAATAGAACTACCATACGACCCAGCAATCCCACTACTGGGCATATACCCTGAGAAAACCATAATTCAAAAAGAGACATGTACCACAATGTTCATTGCAGCTCTATTTACAATAGCCAAGACATGGAAGCAACCTAAGTGTCCATTGACAGATGAATGGATAAAGAAGATGTGGCACATATATACAATGGAATATTACTCAGCCATAAAAAGAAAGGAAACTGAGTTATTTGTAGTGAGGTGGATGGACCTAGAGTCTGTCATACAGAGTGCAGTAAGTCAGAAAGAGAAAAACAAATACCGTATGCTAACACATATATATGGAATCTAAAAAGAAAAAAAATGGTTATGAAGAACCTAGGGGCAGGATGGGAATAAAGACGCAGACCTACTAGAGAATGGAATTGACACGGGGAGGGGGAAGGGTAAGCTGGGACAAAATGAGAGAGTGGCATGGACATATATACATTACCAAATGTAAAATAGCTAGTGGGAAGCAGCCCCATAGCACAGGGAGATCAGCTCAGTGCTCTGTGACCACCTGGAGGGGTGCGATAGGGAGGGTGGGAGGGAGGGAGACGCAAGAGGGAAGAGATATGGGGATATATGTATATGTATAGCTGATTCACTTTGTTATAAAGCAGAAACTAACACACTATTGTAAAGCAATTATACTCCAATAAAGATGTATACAAAAAAAAATCAGTTTCACAAAATTCATTACTGTGGTTAAGCAACTACCACCATTTCATTTTAAAACAAGTAGGAAAAAAAAAAAAACAAGTAGGAAAGCATCATGGAATATGCCATTAGAAAAAATAATCACATGCATTTAGAGTGCCTTTTCATCTGCAAGCCACATAATCCCATCTTCCCTAAGGAACACAAGGTACAAACAGTCTCTGGGCTTCTATTTCTATAGTAATCACTATAAAAACATACAAAACACCTCGGTTAGTAGGCCTTTCAAGCAGCACTGAGAAAGAATTATTCCAACGGCTCAGATAATATAACCAAATAACAGAAAAGTAGGGGGAAATCAGGAAAAAATGTGCATTTTAATTTATTTTACTTAGGTTAGAAATTAGGACCCTTTTCCCAGCTCAGCCGAAAATGTACTCATGTCAAAAACACATGATTTCTCCATGGATATGTCATACATACCCATATACTTGAGTCAAAGTCTAATAAGATCATGTATTATGATAAATCATATTATCAATTATAAAATAAATCAATTATAATATATATCATTAGCCAGAGATATAGAATAAAGTTGTTTTATACTACTGGCTTTCTAATTTAAAACCCGCTTCTTTAATTTGTAAATTGATACTGTTAATTCCTTTCTATTTTCTAATAATAATAGAATTGAATGGTTTAGAAAATTCAAGCCCTTTTGTAGCCACTAATATTAATATTTTTATCAAGCCTATTTTTTCAGTTGCAATAAAAAAAAAGCTATATCTACACTCTCTGCTACCTTTAAAAGTTATAAAAAAATGCCACATGCCTACATTTGTTTTCACAGAGAAGAGCAATCTCTCTGGATGTATTCCTGCTCAGAAGACAGAAGACAGTTCATAAATAAGCTGAAATGAAAAAAAATTTTGTATGCAATGTGATCTAGTTAGACTTTGACTGTTCAGTTAAATGTGCTTTGCCATGTTCCTTTATGGAGAAATTTACTCACCCGAAGTCAGAGATCCTGCATGTAAGAAAACAGGAGTTAGGTACATTGTTTTAAAGTTATGAGTTCATTCTCACATCATTCATTGAACTAGAAGCCAGGTATTGTGCCAGATATAAGAGATACAAAGATGAGGAAGACAGCTTTCCCCAAGGAGAAAACACCCTACTCTGGGAGAGACAATACAGGTAATTTTAACACAATTTTAAGAGAGCTGAAACAAACATATGCACAAGAAGCTGTGGAAACTCAGGCCAGGGTCCCTAAGTCCCCTTGGCTGAGGGGAAGACATGGAGGGCATCAGAGGTCTCAGCAGGATGTTTGGAATTAGAAAACTAAAGAGCCGAAGTGAGTGTTTCTGGGGCCTGGGATTCCAGGGAAAAGGTTAGAGAGCAGGGAATTGTTTTTTAAAATTATAAATTGCTGTCTATGATTTATTTTAAACACCATGTATCATATTACTTTTATAGAAAACAAAAATTTTAGAATATTTCACTAGCTAGCTAAGATAACTAACTACATGTCCCACTAAAAGAGTGGCAAGATCTTATCAAGTAAATCTTTACATTTGAGGTCTACTTTCATACTGTATCCTAAGTTGGAGAAAATGTAAATTATAATATAGGAAATGAGCTGGCAAATCTGTGACTTAGCAAAAAGGACAAAGTACCAAAACTAGTTAAGTGCCCAGAGGAACTTAGATGCTTTGGCGGATAAAGAAAGGGGAATGTTAAATGTGTCTGCTTTCAACACTGTAGAGATTATTGACAAGGGTGAGTGAGGGCTGCCAAGGAGCTCTCCTGGAGGGCTATGCACAAGGAGAACTCAGACTCTAGATACAGCAGTGAATAATTAGTTCTCCATAATTGATCAAGGGATGCTTTATGGAAGAGGTGGCATTTGAACTGATGAGCAGATGAGAAGAAATTTGACAGGGAGGTGACTGGGGACTGGCTTTTCTAAACTAAGGCAAAACAAAACAAAACAGGACTTCCCTGGCGGTCCAGTGGTTAGGACCCTGCACTTCGACTGCAGAGGGCATGGGTTCAATCCCTGGTCGGGGAACCAAGACCCCACATGCCACATGGCGCGGCCAAAAAAAAAAAAAAACAAAAACCTACTAAGGCAAAACAGTTGTGCAAAATATGGAAAATGTGAAAATACATGTGTCTAAGTAAAATGGGAAGATAAGGCCTATAAAGAGACTAACTGAGAGACGAGACTAGCAGTGAGAGCTCAGAGCCTCGAATCAGTGACCTGGCTTTCTTTTTGCAGGTAGGAAGGAGCCACCAAGCCAAACACCGCCTCTGTTTCAAGGAGGGGAGTAGCATGAACTCCATTATGCTTTAAGAGGGAAAGTCTGGTGGCAATGATTGCAAAAAAGAGAATGAAGTTGAGGAGATCAAAGAGAAGGTTATAAAATGAAGGAAAGGGGAAGATGAGGTTCTTACATGGAATAGTGGCAGAGATGAAAGTGAGGAGACACACTGCAGAGATGTAATTCATCGGATTTAAATGCCTGAAGGTAGGGACAATGTTTGTGTCACCATGAAGATGGTGAACAGAGAGACGGAACAGAGGAAGAGCAAGCTAGAGGACAAGTCGAGCTCTGATACATAGCATCTGAATGACGGTAGAATACAGAATAGGCACTTTGGCCACGTGTCTGCTGCCTAGAGAAAGTCAGGATTAGAGACAGATTTTTTTTTTTGGCCTCGTGGCATGTGGGATCTTAGTGTAGGCCCAACTGTCTATTCCTGAACCCAAACTAAAATAGACCTGGGGAGACATTTAGAACAAAGACAGTAGAGGGGGTGGAAGGCGGGACTTCTCTGGATCATTGAGACTAAACCAGCAGTCCAAGAACAAATGGCTTCATGTCTTCTTTCCTATAATAAAGGCCATATATGTGAGAAAAGAGTATTGCACGAGTTCATTTTCTTTTACCTTATGCAATCTAAGTACTAAAGAAATTTAAAACAATTTATCTCAGAAGAAAATATAGTGATACTTCAAAAACGCAAGATGTGCATGCCTTACCGTGGGCCCTGCCTAACAGCAGCTCTGGTGCGAGGTAGTCTGGAGTTCCCAGGATTCGCCCATCATCCACGGGGGCCACCCCTCTTCTCACACTCTTTGGAGTTCGGTATGGAGTTCCTGACTTGACCTGATTTGGGGTCTGCTAATTTCAAAAGAGTTTAAGACACAATAAATATCTTAATTCCTTTTACAGTGAACAGAAATGCTAAAGCAAAAGAAAAGCTAGGCTGCTGGGCCTAAAAGATACACTCAAATACTTGATCAGTTTTTTTTTTTTTTTTAAAGTATTTAATTAATTAATTAATTTTTGGCTGTGTTGGGTCTTAGTTGCAACATGTGGGATCCTCGTTGCGGCATGCAGGATCTTTCGTTGTGGCTCGAGGGCTTCTCTCTAATTGTGGTGCACGGGCTCCAGGGCACGTGGGCTCTGTAGTTGTGGCGCGCCGGCCTAGTTGGCCCGCGGCATGTGGGATCTTAGTTCCCTGACCAGGGATCGAACCCGCGTCCCCTGCATTGGAAGGCGGATTCTTTACCACTGGATCACCAGGGAAGTCCCACTCGATCAGTTTTGAAAATGGCCTTGTAACTAATTATAATTATGAAAAGTCCTATTGTAAAAAGCCCTAATTATAATAATGAAATTCAATAGCTTAGATAACACCAATTATTTCAGTAAGAGCTGGAAATGCAAGAAACAATGAAAAAATCCACAAGAAAAAATTCTTGATAGGATGGATCAATACAAGCTTGAGAGCAGTCACAGAGGGAGGCTGTGGCTGACAAATGAGTGAATTACTAGGACAATGCATACAAGAGAACTACACATAAACAACCTCTTGTGCTAACTGGCATTTATGGTTTTAAGGTATTTTGTTGTCTCACAAGGACTCTGTGGGACCAGCAGGACAGGTGTCATTATATTTTACAGACAAATGGCAGACAGAGGCTTTGAAGATAAGGACTTCTAAGTCACTCAGTAAGTTCTAAATAGAAAACTCAAGTCTTGTAACCCTACAGTCAAGGTTTACACTTTCTGTATTATGATGTCTCTCCGAAGGAAGAAAAAATGAAACTTTGGGTTTAAAAAGATAAAGGTTTAGGAAAAAAAAAAAGATTTGAAATATCTATTTTTCAACTTTCTTCTATAAAGGAAAGAGATCATCTAAATATGTCCTTAAAAGGCAGTAAGGTAGATGGACTTTAATTTTGTATCTCAGAGTTGCTGTGATCAAGTGAAAATATGTGATTGTAAATATGTAAACATGTGATATGTAAATATGTGAAAATATACAGAACAATACAAATGAAGGAGGCATTGGAGTTAAGAATGATAAACATTGCTACCTGCTTTACCTTTCTGTACTAAAACCTCCAAGGAGCCATAGATTCCCAACAAGCAAAACAAAACTATATGATTAATATTATATAGTCTAGCTGACAGGCAAGTGTCTGGCCTTAATAGTTTATTTTTCTAAAATCTAAAGGACAAAACATTAGCAAGTGATCACTTACCTGATATGGCATGTAGGATCTTTCTTTTTGAGTAGGGGTTATAGCCATGGGATATGAACCACTACAGGCACATGAAATATCCATCACATCTAAAGAAGTAATGCTCATTTTGGATGGTTCTGAGCTATTGGATGCATTAATATGACTGTTAAAACTCCGAAAAGCCACAGCATTTCTTTTAGAGGTTAATGTTTTCAAGGCCTCCAAAGAAGGAGCTAACATTTTTCGGTTGCTGTCTTGGACGGCAGAACTCTCATCACCTCTCGGCAAGGTGCCTTCTTGGCAGCTGGGGGATGCAGGAAGTAGGTCTTCAATATTTGATTCTTCCAAAGAGGATTCTTTGATGCTTTTATCTGGATCTAAGGACTGCCTTCCTAATGGACTTTCCATGATGGAAATTCCAGGAAAAGATGAATCAGAGTCCATGCGAATACTTTTAGGAGTTCTATCATCATCGGAACACAGGAAACTAGAACTTAAGTAGTCTTTCTTACTACTCTTGTCACACTCGTCATCCAGTTCACACATAAGGTTTTTTGCTATCATTGGGACAGGTGATTTTTCTGGGGTTTGTTGTTTATCAATGAAAGAATTGCCCATGTTCTCCTTATTAGCACCGTCATTTTGCTGATCTCTGTATACCGACAGCTTAAGGTCCTGGACTTCAGCTGTTAAGCCTGTCCTTTGATTGGCATAACCATCTCTCATTTCATTACTACTCTTATACTCGATACAATTTTTTTTATTCTGTATAATTTCCTGACAAGGACTGGAGTCAACTAACTCAAAACTTCTTTTACAACTTCTTTTCCCAAGGTGTTCTTCAGTCACCCCACTGGAATCCACAGCACATTGATGTGACTGATGGTAACCAGACTGGCTTGTGTCAGCAGCCAGACGAATATTATTTACATCCAGCTCTCTTGCTTCCCAAGAAGCTTCCCCAGAAGAACATTTTCCAGCAAGGTTTCCACAAGAGTTTCCAGTGGCAGGATCAGCACTGCTGTTATGAATGGGAGAAACGGCTAACTCAAGATCCCTTTTATTGAAACTTTTGGTCTCCGTGGCATTTGTAGATTTTGTACATAAAGGCTTTTCAACTGTATTACAACTCATCATTGTAGAGCCCACTGCGTTGTCACTTTCCTAAGAGGGAGGGAAAAACGGTTAAAAAAATTATGTAAAGCTGAGAATCTTTAACCTTTTAAACCTCTGCCCACTTAAGTGGGATAACTGACCCCATAAGCTACGATGGGTAGCTCTTTCCACATTCCCGTGGAAAAACAGAACAATGATAATGGAGAATTAGAAAGCAACATAAACAATTATAGTATACATTTATATACATTATTTTGAGTGAAACACTGGTATAAAATTTAAACCAACTATTCTATAATATGTATTTGATGGTGTATTACATGTTATTTAAATAGGACAAATTAATAGGAATATATTCAGGCAAAACTGAGGGTAAGGCTACATTATGTATATATCTGCTGTGCAAAAGGGATGATTGTTTTGTATTTCAATCACAGGGCATGAAATACAGTTAATGGAAAATTACAGGCTAAAAATATTGTTAATGTAAACATGTATCACTTCATACAAGTATAATAAAACCAAGCTGACAAGATGAAGCTAAACTAACAGCAATTTGTAATTAAAAACCCAAAATAACAGGAGTTAATATCCATTGTCAACAATATAAACTGACGATGCGTTGATAACAAAGTGCTTTTCCTGAAGACTGTTTGAATTCCAACTCTGCAGGTGCCCTTATGTGATCAGAATTTTGGACATAATCTTGCAAACTGGCATATGGTAATCAGGATTTTTACAAGATTACTCAATTAGAGTGAATCTTCAATAAACCCTAATAGTGCATATTTTTGATATGTGAAAAATCGAACTTTATTAACTTACTTAGTAATAGTATGGAGCAGTTAGTCGTGAACAAAAAGACAATTCCTAAAGTACAACTCACTGCTCTGGAAGCACAGAAAATGATGCATTTGGGGATTAGCACAGTTTATCAGCGGTCCCCTGTGGTCCATTGTCACTCCTCTGACCTAACCTGAGAGGCTCTACTGTAACCCAATCATTGCATTCCTTAGGGATGCAGACGAGGGAGGAAGAAGGTTAAGCTATGTATAGTTTGAAATATTATATAACATGCTTTCTTGAATAGAAAAGAGGTAAAATAATAGAATGGAAATCTGGCTTTTCCTGAAGCATTTATTACCTAGAGGGCAATCAATAAGGAGAGAAGGAAAAAAGATTGAGAAACCCTGCCTTAACTAAAAAATAATTTGACCTTACTCCTAAAATACACATATCCAACAGTAATGAAGAAAATCATGCTACTGAGAATAAGGAGCAAATACAGTCCAATTTATTTTATCAAATGGAAGGTTTACTCTTTGTGTATTAACATTATTCTAAGCTAACATTATTTTGTCAGCATTCTATAAAGGAAACTTTATTATATTTTTAGTTCCCCTCAGCTTTAATAGCTTTAAAAAGTCCGAAACAGAATATATAAATTAAGTAAGATAACTTTCAGTAAATTTATTCACTTGGTAAGCAATCTCCTTAGAATAGATACTTTCAAAGACACACCTACATTACCTTTGTGGTCTAAAAGTTATTTCTGATCCAAAAGAGTTACCATTCCATTAAATGAGAAACTGGCAGAAAACAGTAAAGAAGGAGGTAGTATAAGTTTAAAATAAGACAGGTTAAAAAAACTCAACAATCTAAGGTCTGTGTCAGGGTAGCGAATTAAAAAAAAGAAGTCCATCTAGATGCCTAGAATGCAAACATTTACTATTAATATACTGCAAAAATAAAAAAATTGTAATCTCATATACTGAGCAAGAATAATTTCACATTTGAATGAGAAATGAAATATTTCAAGAGAATTTGACAGAATATAGAGGAAAATGAAGAATACCTTGACTGCCATTCATGTAACCATTTCATTTCCTTACAGAATTTGTATGAAAAGGTACAGAGCATTTCTATCATTAATTTGACACACATAGTTGGTTTTGGGTAAAGTGAATGTCACTCTGACCTGGCAATCCTTTTCCCATCTGGGACTGCTGTGGCACTCGGATTCCACACTGGACATGAAGGTGTGGGATTGACTGCTGGTGCTGGATGTCGCCAGCCTTTTCCTAGACTGGAGGAGATGAGAAGTTAGACACTTCACAGGCATCCCGGGGTGGGAGGCAACGGTTTCAAGACCTGTGGGGAAGAGAAAACATTGAAGCTTATGTCACATCTTTCCTACTTTCCTGCTGATCCTGAATCTTTACAGATAATTAGAAAAAGTATTAAGTATTTCATATCAGAACTATTTCCATGTAAACATTATTTCATCCATAAGGATGGCTTTGGGTGGTTTTGGCATACAAGTACTGTTCTGAAAGTTAAAAAACAAAGCAAAACTCTCAATATTCATAAAGTAGAAATCAGGACAAGGGAGCGAATTTACATAATTAGGAGGAAATCCATTTTGAATAACCATTATCCAACTTGAAACTTTTCTTGATGAAGGACCATTATTGATGTGCTATATCCAGGTGTGATAGGAGGCTGGAATGGGACTACGTTTACTCGATTCAATTTGTATTTAATTAAAACTATGGCTTTATTTTAATGTTGAGGTTTACATGCTTACAAGTATGGAATTATATACATCCATAGAGACTTTTTTACACTACTGGGTAAAACAAATAATAGTGATTTGTCTCTAAGAGTGAGCCAGTGCAAGAAAGCAGCACCATCTATATGATACAAGTTCCTGTATCTTATATACAAATAACGATGCTAAAAATTGTTGCTCTGGGACTTCCCTGGTGGCACAGTGGTTAAGAATCTGCCTGCCAATGCAGGGGACACGGGTTAGAGCCCTGGTCTGGGAAGATCCCACATGCCGCAGAGCAACTAAGTCTGTGCACAACTACTGAGCCCGTGTGCAGCAAATACTGAAGCCCGCGCGCCTAGAGCCTGTGCTCTGCAGCAAGAGAAGCCACCGCAATGAGAAGCCCGCACACTGCAACGAAGAGTAGGCCCCACTTGCTGCAACTAGAGAAAGACCGCGCGCAGCAATGAAGACCCGATGCAGCCAAAAAATAATAATAAATTTTAAAAAATAAAAAAATAAAAATTGTTGCCCTGAACTTAAAATGAGACACAATAGATAATCATGCTTTTACTAAAGATCACAATACATGCATATAAAGATTTTATATGTATATAAAAAGATATGTATATCTTGTTTTCTCTTTCCTGAAAAGGGTGAACATGACTTTAATCCCAAGTAAATTCTTAGTTTGCTATAATTTTTTTGATCTAATAAACCTTAGAATTTTAAAACTGGAAGGAGATTTGAAAGTCCATCTAAAACAACTTTCTCTTTGGCACATAAATCCTCTCAATGGGATTCCTGAGACTCACTGGACACTGACTTTGACATCTGAGTAAACTGCTCAGCTGCCTTTCCCCAGCAACATGGGAACTTGTGTCTGATCTAATGCGTCTGCACACTGTATATTTGCTACTGAGCTCCTTCTGGATCACTGATATGATCAGACCATTCCCTGCTTTGGAACTTTTGGTGGCTCCCCTTTTTCTACAGCTTACATTCCAGGCTCTCTGTAACAACACTTGATCCTTCCCCATGTACCTTCCGCATCTACCTGCTAAACTTCCTTTTTCTTTGCACGTGCTTCCCATTCTCACATGTTGTCCTGTTGTCTGAAGATGGAAGATACTTCCATGTGTCCATACCTTTGCTCATGCCTCTATCTGAAATGCCCTTTTCCAATATACTTGGAGCTATTAAGATCCTATTTCTCTTTTTAGGTCCTGCTTGGCTGTTCCTATATCTTTATTTAGAACCATTCTTGGTTTTTCCAGTTAGCAATGATCACTTTTTGTGTTGAATCATAGTATTCTTCCTGTGGCATTTATTTTATAGGACTGTTATTATTATCCCTTTATACCTACAATCACCGCGAAATTACAGGTTCTCCGGAGGCAAGGACCTCTCATATTCATCTTCATATTCACTCATGTGACCAGCACAGTGCCTACCACGTTCTGATCAGATTAAAAAATGGCTGAGGGAGATGCAATCATTTCCCTTAAGAACAAGGCTATAAATCACATCTGCATATCCTATATTTTAACAGTTTTCTGTTTTGTTTTTCTTTTCCCAGCCACACCACGCGGCTTGCAGGATCTTAATTCCCTGACCAGGGATTGAGCCCGGGCCACAGCAGTGAAAGTGCCGAGTCCTAACCAGGACCACCAGGGAACTCCCTAACAGTTTTCTGTTTATCAAAGTTATATATATATTTCAGCTATTTTGATGTTCACAGAAGTGTTTGAAGAAACAAGAGGAAAGGGTCAGTGGACAGAAAACTATATTTGCAGTCAGGAATTAATTGACCCACTTACTAGTATGTAACTGAAAGTTTTCAAATATTAATTTTCTCATTTGTAAAAAGGAGGCAATTCTTTCTATCTATCTATCAGTCTATCCATCCATCCAAGATATGTACAGATTTGAGGACCAAATTCAAAACAAGGTAAAATCTATGAAAAAAAAACACTAATTACCCTTCAAAGCATCATTATTCACATTCCCAAGATGATGAACATGCATGCAGACAATTAAACTGTCCACTGTTGATAAGTTATAGAGGGTGAGGTTAAGTGCTATACAAATGTCCCACTTGCCTCCTTTACTACTTGACTTTTGTCTTTTATTGTGTAATAATTAAAAAACATACTTTTACTTCAACTATTTTATTTCAGAATCTTTTGGAAATAATTTTATAAAGGCACAGAATAGTACAAGTACTACATCTTCTCCATATAAGACTTCCATAGACTCAGTACAGTAATAGTCACCCAATGATCATTACAATGTTATAGCTAATTGAAGAATTAACTTGACATTTTATTCTGCTGATTTAAAGATCTGCAACAACCCCTGTCAGAAATGGCATTTACATGATGAAATAGAGGAATACCACAGAGCGTTTGAATATTTGAATATTCCAAAATACTTTGTTCCTCAAAAGACACATTTAATGGAATAAACTACCTTTTCTTTTATACTCACATGATTTTAGTAGTTTGCTAGAATAAGGAGTAATGTCCTTTTGATCTATAGACATAGGACAAGTTAGTCCTTGAGAAAGCTGTGATGTTTCAGATACATGGGTTGAAAGAATATTTGCAGAATCTTGACTTTTTTCTGCAACTGGTGTGTGCTATTAAAAAGAGAAAGAGAAAAACAAATGCTATGATCTGTTCACAAAAACACCTTCACAAAAACACCGCCTAAATGCATAGACTGTTATACACCTAAGTAGATAAAATGTTGAAGTAATTCAACATGCTTGATATTTTAATTCATTTAAATGGCAATCATGAAAGGGAATATTATATGAGTTTTTTCTTATCAAGTACTTACAAATCCCAAAGAGCTGATGAGAGATAATACTTGTCCAGGGGTTCTTGAATAATAACCTTGCCTAGGTTTAGCCATAGATGGTGTTGTAAGAATATCCATCATATTGATATCTATGTATGGAAAGAAAAGTATATGATATTCTTCAAAAACTTCAACTGTCATTGACTAAGTCAATACTTATTTGTTCTGAACTTTGCCTCACTTTCCACATTATTAACATTATCTGTAAAGTTGGCTTGTGCAAGACAAATAGAGCTAGGAAAGCCATCACGCCATACGGTAAACATGTACGACTAAGCAGACAGAGAAATACAAACACCATATGTTCTCTCTATATACAGAATATAAAAAACAAAACAAAACAAAAAACCAAGCTCAGGGATACAGAGAATTGATTGGTGGTTGCCAGAGGTGGAAGTAGGGGGTGGGAGAAATGGATGAAGGGGGTCAAAAGGTAAAAATAATCAATTAAAAAAAGATAAATACAAGAGTGATATCTAACTGGCAAAAAAATAATTCTTGGTAATAAAGTATTAGAAAAGGAGGTGGAGGGGACTTTCCTTGTGGCGTGGTGGTTAAGAATCTGCCCACCCATTTTTCACAGAACTAGAACAAAAAATTTCACAATTTGTATGGAAACACAAAAGACCCTGAATAGTCAAGTAAATCTTGAGAAAGAAAAACATAGCTGGAGGAATCAGCCTCCCTGACTTCAGACTATACTACAAAGCTACAGTAATCAAGACAGTATGGTCCTGGCACAAAAACAGAAATATAGATCAATGGTACAGGATAGAAAGCCCAGAGATAAACCCACACACATATGGTCACCTTATCTTTGATAAAGGAGGCAAGACCATACAATGGCGAAAAGACAGCCTCTTCAATAAGTGGTACTGGGAAAACTGGACAGCTACATGTAAAAGAATGAAATTAGAACACTCCCTAACACCATACACAAAAATAAACTCAAAATGGATTAAAGAACTAAATGTAAGGCCAGACACTCTAAAACTCTTAGAGGAAACCATAGGCAGAACACTCTATGACATAAATCACAGCAAGATCCTTTTTGATCCACCTCCTAGAGAAATGCAAATAAAAACAAAAATAAACAAATGGGACCTAATAAAACTTAAAAGCTTTTGCACAGCAAAGGAAACCATAAAAAAGACGAAAAGACAACCCTCAGAATGGGAGAAAATATTTGCAAACGAAGCAACTGACAAAGGATTACTCTCCAAAATATACAAGCAGCTCATGCAGCTCAGTATCAAAACAAGAAACAACTCAATCCAAAAATGGGCAGAAGACTTAAATAGACATTTCTCCAAAGAAGATATACAGATTGCCAACAGACACATGAAAAGATGCTCAACATCACTAATCATTAGAGAAATGCAAAACAAAACTACAATGAGGTATCACCTCACACCGGTCAGAATGGCCATCATCAAAAAATCTACAAACAATAAATGCTAGAGAGGGTGTGGAGAAAAGTGAACCCTCTTGCACTGTTGGTGGGCAAGTAAATTGATACAGCCACTATGGAAAACAGTATGGAGGTTCCTTAAAAAACTAAAAATAGGGCTTCCCTGGTGGTGCAGTGGTTGGGAGTCTGCCTGCCAATGCAGGGGACATGGGTTCGAGCCCTGGTCCGGGAGGATCCCACATGCCGCGGAGCGGCTGGGCCCATGCGCCACAACTGCTGAGCCTGCGATCTAGAGCCCGTGTGCCACAATTGCTGAAGCCCACGTGCCTGGGGCCCGTGCTCCGCAACAAGAGAGGCCACCGCAGTGAGAAGCCTGCGCACCGCAATGAGAAGCCTGCACACCACAACAAAGAGTGGCCCCCACTCTCAGCAGCTGGAGAGAACCCGCGTGCAGCAGCGAAGACCCAATGTAGCCAAAAATTAAATAAATGGATAAAATAAAATAAATTAAAAAAAAAAAAACTAAAAATAGAACTACCATATAACCCAGCAATCCCACTACTGGGCATATACCCTGAGAAAACCATAATTCAAAAAGAGTCATGTACCACAATGTTCACTGCAGCACTATTTACAATAGCCAGGACATGGAAGCAACCTAAGTGTCCATCAACAGATGAATGGATAAAGAAGATGTGGTACATATATACAGTGGAATATTAGCCACAAAAAGAAAGGAAATTGAGTTATTTGTAGTGAGGTAGATGGACCTAGAGTCTGTCATACAGAGTGCAGTAAGTCAGAAAGAGAAAAACAAATACCGTATGCTAACACATATATATGGAATCTAAAATAAAAAGAAAAAAAATGGTTCTGATGAACCTAGGGACAGGACAGGAATAAAGATGCAGACATAGAGAATGGGCTTGAGGACACGCGGAGGGGGAGGGGTAAGCTGGGACAAAGTGAGAGAGTAACATAGACATATATACACTACTAAATGTAAAATAGATAGCTAGTGGGAAGCAGCTGCATAGCACAGGGAGAGCAGCTCAGTGCTTTGTGACCACCTAGAGGGGTTGGATAGGGAGGGTGGAAGGGAGACACAAGAGGGAGGGGATATGGGGATATATGTATACATATAGCTGATTCACTTTGTTATAAAGCAGAAGTTAACACAACATTGTAAAACAATTATAGTCCAATAAAGATGTTAAAAAAAAAAAAAAATAGAATCCACTTGCCAATGCAGGGGAAATGGGTTCGAGCCCTGGTCTGGGAAGATCCCACATGCCACGGAGCAACTAAGCCCGTGCACCACAACTACTGAGCCTGTGCTCTAGAGCCTGTGAGCCACAACTACTGAGCTCGTGTGCCACAACTACTGAAGCCTGAGCACCTAGAGCCCGTGTTCCGCAACAAGAGAAGCCACCACAATGAGAAGCCTGCGCACTGCAACAAAGAGTATCCCCCACTCGCCGCAACTAGAGGAAGCCTGCGCGGAGCAATGAAGATCCAACGCAGCCAAAAATAAATAAATAAATAAATAAATAAATTTATTTTAAAAAAAAAAGAAAAGGAGGTTGTAAAAACCGCTAAGAAAGGAATCAAAATATTAAGAATATAAAATAAATTTCAAAAACAGAATCTATTTAAGGAATTAATATAAATTGTGGGCCCCTCATGTGAGCTAACTATGTAAGTATAGGGCAAGATAGAAAATGATACAGATTTTTATCAGGTTTCAATGTGTAACATTGTAAAATAGAACATTCAGCACTCACACATAATATTTTACTATTTTCTTTAGCTATCAAAAGTAGTAAGAGAAGTGTAACGCTTTGTATGTGGTGTAAGACTTTAAAAGGTAGGATGAAAGTTTGAACTTAATGAATTTCATTTATACCTCACTTTGATGAAACAATAAAAACGACAATAATCTTCTTTAAAAATATTTTACAAATTAAACAAGTTAAAAAATATTATGGCAATGATTTCTTGGTTATGACTTTAAAAGCACAGGAAAAAGGCAAAAATAACAAATGGGACTATATCAAACTTCAAAACTTCTGCACATCAAAGGAAACAATCAACAGACTGAAAATACAACCTACAGAATGGGAGAAAATATCTGTAAATTATTTATCTGATAAGGGGTTCATATACAGAATATAGAAACAACTACAACTCAATAACAAAAAACCCCAAGTAATCTAATTAAATTGTGAACAAAAGTCTTGGATAGCCATTTCTCTAAAGAAGATATACAAATGGCCAACATGCTTATGAAAAGATGCTCAACATTAGTAACCAATAGAAAAATGCAAATCAAAACTACAATGAAATATTACCTTACACCCATTAGGATGGCCACTATCAAAAAACAGAAAATAAAAAGATTTGGAAAGAATGTGGAGAAATTGGAACCCTTGTGCATTGCTGGTAAATTGTAAAATGTAAAACTGTGCAGCCACTATGAAAAACACAGTGGAGGTTCCTCAAAAAATTAAAACTAAAATTTGATCTATATGACCCAGCAATTCCACTGCTGGGTATACACCCAAAAGAATTGACAGCAGGGTGTTTAAGACTTATTTACATACTCATGTTCATTGCAGCATCATTCTCAATGGCGAAGAGGTAGAAGCAACCCAAATACCTATCGACAGGTGAATGGATAAAGAAAACACGGCACGCATATGTATATCTGTGTGTGTGTGTATAAAATTTGGCCTTAAGAAAGAAAGAAATCCTGTCACATGCTACAATATGGATGAACTTGAGGACACTATGCTAAGTGAAATAAGTCCGTCACAAAAAGACAAGTACTGAATGATTCTACTTATATGAGGTATCTAAAGTAATCAAACTCATACAGAAAGTAGAACTGTGGCTGCCAGGGCTGCGGGGAGGGGAAAATGGGGTACTGAGTTTCAGTTTTACAAGATGAAAAAGTTGTAGAGATCTGTTGCACAACAATGTGACTAGAGTCAATATTACTAAAGTACACACTTAAAAATGGTTAAGATGGTAAATTTTACCTTATGAGTTTTTTAAAATCACAATCCAAAAAAAAAAAAAGGAAAAGAAAGAAACCAAATCAGAAAAACCTGTATGCTCCAAGATGTTTGTTTTTTGTTTTGTTTTTATTTATTTATTTATTTATTTATCTATTTATGGCTGTGTTGGGTCTTCGTTTCTGTGCAAGGTCTTTCTCTAGTCGTGGCAAGCGGGGGCCACTCCTCATCGCGGTGCGCGGGCCTCTCACTATCGCGGCCTCTCCTGTTGCGGAGCACAGGCTCCAGACGCGCAGGCTAAGCAGCCGTGGCTCACGGGCCTAGTTGCTCCGCGGCACGCGGGATCCTCCCGGACCGGGGCACGAACCCCATGTCCCCTGCATTGGCAGGCGGATTCCCAACCGCTGCACCACCAGGGAAGCCCCCAAGATGTTTTTCATAGAATTATTTATATTAACCTAAATTCACAATGTTTGGGAGCCATCTTTAAGCTAAACCATGAGATATGAAAAAATAAAAATAAAAAATATTAATATTATAATACAAAAATAATTTAAATTCATCAGCAATATCACCCTAATACAAAATTTTTCTGGGACTTCCCTGGTGATCCAGTGGTTAAGACTCCAAGCTCCCAATGCTGGGCGCACGGGTTTGATCCCTGGTAGGGGAGCTACAATCCTTCATGGCGCACAGCGCAGACCAAAAAAAAAAAAAAAAGAAAAAAAGGAAAAAAAATACAAAATTTTTCTCATTTGTAATTTTTCCCAATATCTTTTCTGAAACTGAGGAGTTAGATTTGCCTTATTAAAAAATGTTTAGATTTTAGAAAAATAAGTGATTAATATACTGTATAGTATGGAACATCCCTAGTGCTTTTCATCTACAATCTGTACTTATTATTTCTGCTATGAAAAGTATGGGTAGTCACGTGAGGTAGGATTAATAAAAACTATAAATGGTCCACATCAACTCAGGTCACATTTTACCAAGCATATGAAAAATCTTTGGGTCTTCAAAATGCTTCAAAATTTGTACTTGCAAATAAAGAATTGTAGCTCTCTATTTACTTTCAAATATTTATAATCCCATGGTTAATAATTTATAACCCAATCTTTGGTTCTACTGCTCATTTATTTCCATACTCTGCCATTTTGGTAGATAATACAACATGCTACCAAGTCAGGAAGCTGTCATTTCTCCATGTTTCTATAATAAACTTAAGTAGTTTCTAGTTTCTCCCTGTTAGAAACAATGCTGCTACAAACAACTTTATTCATATATATTATTCTTTTGAACCATTTCCTTAGAATAAATTCCAAGACACAAGTCACTAGGTCGAAAAGAATTAAAAGCTTTGTTTCTTAAATCATACTGGTCAATTTCCTTTGGAAAGAACTATGCTTATTTACAATGTCCCTAGGAAAACTTCCTGTGCTCTCTGCAGTCTCATTAACACTGGACCTTCAGCTCTCCTTTTTTTCTTTTGGCTAGCTTAATAGTGTGAAATGATTCATTTATTACTTTTTTAAATAAGCATTTCTAGTGCTACGAGTAGTGAAATTAACATACTCCCATATATATGTATTTGTGAATTCTGTGTTTATTTTCTCTGCCCCCTGTTTATCAAGGTGGTGGTCATGTATATTTGAATAATTTCTTTAGGTATTAGTTGTCTATCATGTTGTAGTTATTTTAGTCATTTTACTGATGTTTAATTGGTCAGCACCAGTTTCAGTAGGGATAAAAATTTGGAAGAACAGAAACTGTCATTTCCTCTTTGAAGATCCAAAGATCTTCAAGGACCTTTGAGGATATAAGATTAGTTAATCCGTTTTCATCTTTAATTGAATGAAAATACCAGTATACTTTTTTAGCCTATTGCAGAAAAAAATAATCATCAAATTTTATTCATTATAAACTAACAAAGAAAACAGTATAAGTTAATGAAATGTAGTGTCTAAAATGTGTTGGATTTTTTAAAAGGTACTTACTTGCTGTGTTTCTTACCTCTATTCAAAGTAACTTTGGAAAGGCCAAAATCTGTTAGTTTAATATGACCTTCATTAGAAATAAGCATATTGTCTGGTTTCAAATCCCTGCACATATAAAAAACAAATAGCAGATAACTAAAAAAGAGCTAGTGTTGATTTTAGAATTACCAGAAAAAAACCCAGAAAGTTACAGAACAATCAAACCCGACTTATTTTCTCTCACTGGTGGCTTTGAAAGTGCAGAAAACAACTCTCAAAAGCAAACTATATTTTGTATATCTGAATCTACAAGAAAGTTAACTATTTAATGCTAGGTTATCTTTGGCATTATTCATTACATATTCTATTAAAATAAATAAACTTCATTAGGTAAAATAAACCTCAAGCCAGGTCAAAATCATATTTACCTCTTTCAAGGAGGGTGAGATTAAGCCTTAATCGAAAAGAGCCACTTAACCTTTCTTTGCAAAGAGCAAAACACTGTAAATCAGCTGGCATTACAAAATATAGCACTTTTGTATGATGTACAGCTAAAGGAGTGGAAAAAAGATTCAATATTCTCCACAAAATGGGATACCCGAAGACAAAGCAACATATTCAAAACACACAGGGAGATGAAAGAAGAGTTGATATAATTTCTAAACTCACACAAGTTACTACCAAACTTTAGATAACCCATATATGTGGGGTTATGCAAATATTTAAGACTCAAATATTTAATACATAATTTGATTACTTGTGCTTTAAGTAATAGTTTGGAGAAAAGTCAGTCTTTACCTGTGGATGATTTCATGTCTATGAAGATAGTCTAGAGCCAATGCCACTTCAGAAATATATTTCACAGCCATCTCTTCATCAAAATAACCATATATGTGTAGGAGAGACTTGACATCTCCACCTATGAGATACTCCATTACCTGTCAAAAGGAATATAAATATTGCAAAATAAAACCAATATGACTACTTTCAAAATATCTTACTTGAGCATTATGGTTATGCATTTTTAGCATGGTCCTATAAGACACATTTTCTTGGTGTCACGCAGTACACATCAATACCAGGTTTACTCATACTGCCATACACTTTTAAAAATTTAAATTAAACTGTTCAGTCTGAACAAAAATTCAGACACACAGAAAAGGTGTGAGAAGAGCAGGATGACTTCTCATGTTCTCTTCATCTACATTTGCCCATCGTTAGCACTTTGCCACATTTGCTTTCTTCCTCTCCACATATATGAATATAAAAATAAATATTTATGCTAATCATTAACATGATTATGTTACATAATAAACATAACACAATTATTAACATCATTAACATAAATATCTTACATGCATGTATTTTTGTTCAGATTAAACAGTTTAAAAAAATATGGCGACATTAGCAACTGGTATTAATCTATAACTTTAAAATTTTGGCTGACTAACTCAAGAATAAAGTTGAAGAGGTCATCATGTATCTCCCAACAAGGTCATTCTTATGTAACTATAGCATAATAAAATGCACGGAATTTAATGCTAAAATAATGCTATTACCTGTTGTATAGTCTGTATTCAAATTTCTCTGATTACCTCAATATTGTTCCTGATGGCCTCTCTCCTCGTCTCTCATGCCCAGGCCAGGACCATGCATGAGATTTAGTTGTCATATCTCTTTCATCTCCTTTAATCTGGAATAACTTTTTGCCTTTTTTTGGCAGGGTGCTGGATGGGGTATGGGACGGTCTTTCATGACATCTGATTATTTCCTTATGATTCAATTCAGGTTATGAATATTGGGCAAGAATACTACAAAATCTACGTTGAGTACTTCGTAGTGACTTCCACCAGATGAGACTGCTAAACATTAGTGTGTTCCATTCCTGGTAATCTTAACTTTGATGACTTAGTTAAGGTGGTGGCTTCCAGGTTTCTCCACTGAAGAAGTATTTTCTCCCTCTTTGTAATTAATAGGCAATCTGGGGAAGATACTTTGAAACTATGTAAATACCCTCTTTCCCCAACAAACTTTCAAGCAATGATTTTAGCATCATATGACTATACGTGATTCTTGCCTGAATTCATTACTGCTATGAGGCTGCAAAGCTCTATTAATCTTTCTACATGTACTAGTCATTATTCTCAAAATTTTCTATAGTTTCAAGCTATAAAATATTGCCTACTAAGGACTTGATAATATAAGGTCATTTCTTTCCTCTTTAAGGCAATCACTTCCCTGATACACAGAGGTTAGTTAATATTTGTTGATGGTATGAATCATTAAAACATTACTAAGCACAAAAACTGTGCTAGCATGGGGAATATAGCATGAATAAAATGTAACTGATGCACTTAACGATTATAGTTTAGTAGTAGGGAAATAAGTAAGTAAACAGATAACTGTATTTGAGCTCATGAGAATGCTTGTTTTCTCACATCCTCATCAACAATGATTATCAATACTTTTTGTCAATCTAAGAAAGAGAAAATGAACTTGTTTAAATGTTTATTTACTTTTAGGGAGATTTAGCATCTTTACACTGCTTTTAGTCTTTCATATTTCTTCTCTGAATCACTTGTATTCTTTGCCTATTTTTCTAATGGGGTATTTACCCTTTCTTACTGACCATGTATATGGTATTTTGTGTCAAAGTAGGCTTTATTTTTCACTTAGTAAGACATGCACCATCCTATTAAAATAATCACATCAGTTTTCTTCTAGTACTTTTATGGATTCCCTTTTCGAGTAGAAATCTCTGATACAAAAGGGGAATAAATGAACTTTGCACTATCTCAAGTTTCATAACCACACAGAATTATTTCAAGTGACTTCAGAGAACAGAATCTTGACAGTACATACATCGTAAGGGCAAAAAGAATTGCAGAGAAATCCTAAATTGAATCCATTTGTTTTAGTGTTAGGAAAACAATACTGGTACTGCTATGTTGAAAATACTATATGCATATATATAGATATAGATATAGATATATAGATATAGTTAGGAACCCAGATTATCAGGGTGAAAGAATACAAATATTTTTCAAAATATTTTTATATTTTATATATTTTTCAAAAATGTTAAGCAAAAATTCTGTAATTTTCCTTTGACCTGGAAATATCAGCATGAACTCATGATATATTTTTCTATAAAAATGTGTGTTTCCTAGTCTATCCACTGAGAATGCCTAAAAGGAATGACAACCTAGTGGCAATGAACTTTTCTAATCACTACCTCCTAGATCATGGTCTCTAGACACTATTTCCCAAAAAGGAGCTAGACCTCCTTGCCTAGATCTAGTTCAGGACATTTGCAAAATGAGCCTTAACTATCTTGTCATGCCAGAAAGCAAGGAAGCTATCAGAATACTAGGATAGTATAAAAAGACAAAGAAATTAACTGAAGGGGCTCCCACTCACTAAAGATGGGACAATTTAAACACAGAAAAAAATGACTGCAATGGATTAAAACACATCAAAACTACAACATTCCATGAATTCATAAAGATACTTTAAAAAACACACTTATTTAGAGGTTGCACTTCGGAAAACTGGTAATGAAAGGGAAAGAATCAAGCATTTATTCTGCCTTCCTTAGACAAGCTGTATTTCAGAGCAATGAAATAGATAATAAGGGAAAGCTCTTTATAGAAGAATTCCAGCTAATAAAAGCTGAAGGAATAATAGAATTTTTTAAAATCATCATTTTGAAAGCCTTAATAAAGAATCCAGGCATTAGGGTAAGCTGGGATGAAGTGAGAGAGTGGCATGGACTCATATATACTACCAAATATAAAACAGATAGCTAGTGGGAAGCAGCCACATAGCACAGGGAGATCAGCTCAGTGCTTTGTGACCACCTAGAGGGGTGGGATAGGAAGGGTGGGAGGGAGACGCATATATATGTATATGTATAGCTGATTCACTTTGTTATAAAGCAGAAACTAACACACCATTGTAAAGCAATTATACTCCAACAAAGATGTTAAAAAAAAAAAAAAAAAATCCAGGCATTGAATCACAGGATGCCAAGACCATTACATGAAAGGTTGGTGGAGGAGTTGGAATGGATTAAACAAATTTGGTGAAGTGTTGCCAACTGGTGAACTTGGGTGATGATATATGGGAGTTCATTATAGTAATCTTTCAATTTTTGTATATGTTTGAACGTTTCCGTAATAAACATTTCCATCTTTATGTTTCTTGTACTTAGTATAGTACCTGGAAAGTAATAATCAATTATTTGTTGTTATTGTGGCTAAGTTTAGTCATACTTTATCTTTTTGTCTCAAAGTAGCTTTGATTTCTAGGAAATCTTTTGTCTAAGCCAGTGCTTCTCAAACTTTAACATGCCTGGGGATCTTGTTAAAATTCACAGTCTGGGGAATTCCCTAGCGGTCCAGCGGTTAAGACTCGCACTTCCATTGCAGGGGGTGCGGGTTCGATCCCTGGTCGGGGAACTAAGATCCCACATGCCACACAGCACGGCCAAAAACCAAAAAATAAACAAACAAACAAAATCACATTCTGATTCAGCAGATTTGGAGTGCAGCTTGAGATTCTGCATTTGTAATAAGCTCTCAGACAATGCTGATACTGCTTGTCTGTGGACACACTTTGAGCATCAAGGATCTAAACCAGTGATGAAGTTAGTAGACAAGATATGGCCGCCTATCTGACTTCAGCAATAATAACTCAAAAATATTATAGTAGGGACTTCTCTGGTGGCACAGTGGTTAAGAAACCACCTGCCATTGCAGGGGAGATGGGTTCGATCCCTGGTTCAGGAAGATCCCACATGCCGCGGAGCAACTAAGCCTGTGCGCCACAACTACTGAGCCCACGTGCCTAGAGCCTGTGCTCTTTGGCCCATGGGCCAGTTTGCCAACTACTGGCTTAAAAGATGTAAAGTCAATTATTCTGTTTGTTTACACTAAACAGAAGCTACTGGAGTTACCAAACATTTAATCCACACACTGTCTCTGAAGTCAGAAGAACATCTAGAACTTGAAGTCAAAACACCTACCATCCTCACCTCTTCCTGCCCCCACCCAAATTCCTCATTAGAATTAAGAGTGTAAGCTGCCGTGTTAAATGAAAAGCAAGCAACTCTCTAAGTCCATACACCCCAAATCCACCACTTCCCTAAATCTTTCCTTATTATACCCCAAGCTTTATGTAGTATTTCTATTATGCATCCTTTACTTACCAAATATTTGTAGCACTCTGTGCCACACACTGTTCTACATAGCTTATATCAACTTATTGAAATTTCATAACAACCTTTGAGGTAGGTACTATTATTATGTTCATTTTGCAAATGGGGAAACTGAGGTGTGATAGTTCATTTTATGTGTCAACTTGGCTAAGCCATGGTACCCAGATATTTGGTCAAACACTGATCTAAATGTTGCTGTGAAAGTATTTTTTAGATGAGATTAACATCTAAACCATTAGACTTTGAGTAAAAGCTGATTACCCTCCATCATGTGGGAGGGCCTTATCCAATCAGCTGAAGACCTGAAGAGAAAAAAAATTGAGGTGTCATCTCTTTCTCCTCCAAAGAGGAGGGAATTCTACCTCTTCACTGACTTTGAGCTTGAGCTGCAACATCAACTCTTCCCGGAGTCTACAGCCTGCTGGCCTACCCTGCAGATCTTGGACTTGCTCGCGCCATAACCATGTAGGGCAATTCCCTAAAATAAATCCCCCTCTCTCTACACACACACACACACACACACACATACACACACAGACACACACAGACACAGGCAGACAGACAAACACACACACACACTCTATTGTTCTTTTTCCCTGAGAACCCTAACTAACAGAACAGGTAAGGTAACTTGGCCAAGGTCATAAAGCTAGTACGTGCAAGATCTGGAATTCAAACCCAGGCACTCTGAACCCAGAGACTGTAATTCTTAAGTCACTGGGTTCAGTGATTCCTGAATGAAGAGAAAATGTCAAGTTATTTACTCACCAAGTAGACATTGTTTGCTGATTGCAGTGAATAGTACAAATGCACAATGAAAGGACTTTTGCTTAGGGCCAGGGCGTCCCTCTCAGCTTGTACTTGATGAGTCATATTTTTGTTGATCATGTCTGCTTTTTTGACAACCTGTAGTATGTAACATGACAATAGACACATCCATTTTATTTTTTATGACAAAGTATTCTCAGGTTTCCAAGTTGCCATCATGAAAACAATCAGAGAGAGAAAACACAGATGTTGTTTGGACCTCACATTGCCAGCGGGAAACTCTGCTAGAAAAACAGCTAATATGATGAAAACAAAACAAAACTTTGTTAACTTTTTTAACATAGAACTGCTTATCTTGGTATCAAGTGGCAAAAGTATCACATCCCTTTTGATAAGGAAAAAGATGTAAGCAAATGCTCCCTGACTACCCTACCTATTAGTAGAAAAAAAATTCTGTTCTGCTGTCCTTACAACTAAGCCAAAAGATAGTAATGTTCCTAATACGTCCCCAGATAATCAGGAATGTAGGCATAGAGAAATAGTAGCTAATTCATTTTTTTAAATTTCTGGTTCTTTGATGGATGGAAATAGAAACAGAAAGAGGAAGAATGTATGCTTGTTTGCCTGGGAAAAAAATTTCTTAAAAATGGTTAGAGTTTACTGAAACTTAATAGTCTCATATGCTGTGTTATAGAAAATAAATAACTACTCTTAAAATCTCCAGGTAATTGGTAAGGAAGCAAAACGATAATCTACATTAAAATTGGAGCACTAGGGCTTCCCTGGTGGCGCAGTGGATAAGAATCTGCCTGCCAATGCAGGGGACACAGGTTCGATTCCTGGTCCAGAAAGATCCCACATGCCGCGTAGCAACTAAGCCCATGCGCCACAACTACTGAGCCTGCGCTCTAGAGCCCACAAGCCACAACTACTGAGCCCGTGTGCCACAACTACGGAAACCCACGCACCTAGAGCCCGTGCTCCGCAACAAGAAAAGCCACCGCAGTGAGAAGCCCGCGCACCGCAACAGAGTAGCCCCCACTCGCCGCAACTAGAGAAAAGCCCGCGCACAGCAACGAAGACCCAACGCAGCCAAAAATAAATAAATTAAAAAAAAAATTGGAGCACTAAACTGAATAGTTAGTAACATTGAGATCAATTCTCAGGAAGATTACAAGTCAAAAAAAGGCATATTTCTTCCAAAGATTCAATAGAACATGTAATAAAATCATTAATATACTGTAAATTCCAGCCTTAGAGCCTTTCCATACACTGTAAATTCCAGCCTTAGAGCCTTTCCTTAGAGCCTTAGAGCCTTAGAGCCTTTGAAAACAAGGGAAACTGACAAAGCCAGTCTGAAACATGATTTCACCTATCATTCCACTAGATTGCAAGCTCTATGAGGGCATGTTCGTTTTGTTACCACTGTACACAGACCCTACACACAAAGCGGATATTCACAAATACTTATCAAAAAGTGTATTGGTGTCTTCATTTCAACAGCTAATAGTGACTGGTTAGTATAATAGAAGGAAACGCAAAAAATCTTGGGAACATACGAAGCGAGGGAGAATTAATTTCAATAGGGTGGGTCTGAAAGGTCAGGAAAGGTTTGAAGGGGGGCTAAGATGAACCTTAATACATAAATAACACAGGTGGAGAAGAGCAGAGAAGGGTGGAAGGAAGGCACTTAAGGAGGAAACAGAATAAACATAAGTTTGGAAGCAAGACAATACACAGAATTCAAGGACTAGCCAATTGTCTGGCGTGGCTAGAACATAGAATATGTAGAAGATACAGTGGAAGTTTAGAGCCAGAACTTGGAGCATGACTGCTTTCCTAAGGAGTTTGGACTTCAGCTTGCATGGCACAGTCTAAGGAATAAAATAGTGATTCCAGTTAGGGGCCTGTTCCAATAGACTAGGTATAGAAATGAAGGCCTGATGAACCTCAAAAACATCATGTCAAGTGAAAAAAGCCAGATGCAAAAGACCATATATTTCATGATTCCATTTATACGCAATGTCCAGAAAAGGCAAACATATAGTGATAGAAAGTAGACTGATGATTACTTGGGGCTAGGGGTGTTAAGGGGGGGAGACATTGCAGATGAGCAAGAGAGGTCTTTTCAGGGTGATGGAAATGTTCTAAAATTGGAATGTGGTCATGGTTACTCTATCTTTAATTTACTAAAAACTGAATTGTACTTTTAGAAGGAGAAAGAAAGAAAGAAAGGAAGGAAGGAAGGAAGGAAGGAAGGAAAGGGAAAGAAAGAAAGAAAGGGAAAGAAATAAATGGAAAAAATGAAGTCCTGTACTTGGGCAGGCTTGGGAATGGAATGGAAGGGGTAATACGAATGAATATGAGACAGAATTGACAGGCTTAGTTGAGAGAGAGAATGTACAGATGAAGTAGAGAAAAGTTAAAATGACTGAAGTTTCTAGCTTGAATGACAGAGATGGTGGTATTATTACATGGAGAGAAGGAATACAGGAGGCAGTTAGGTGGAGAGGATTGTTCGAAGTTAGGCAAGCACAATTCCGAGGTGCCTGCTAGATATTCACACAGCAATGTCCAACAGGAAGTTGAAACTGCACCAGACTGCTGGCTTCTTTCCTTTATCACCATCACTCAGTGCTGAGATGTGAGTAATCTGAAGCTATGGGAGTGGATGAGAATCAAGAGTGGCCAGAACAGCTTCAAATATATTGAAAGCTCTTGAATGCTTTGGAATGATATATACTACTGCAAGGATAAAGGAGTGATTTGGGACATATTTCAGCTTCATCTTTAAATATAAGTACATTCTACATTTATAGAATGAAGAGAAAAGTGGGGTTTAATGAGATCTTTTGGTTATATAGGTCAGAAGTTAATCTACATCACAGCATGCTGACTACAGTTAATCCTACATTGTATATTTGAAAGCTGCTGAGAGAGATCTTAAAAGTTCTCATCACAAGAAAAAAATTTTGTAGCTGTGTCATGATGGTTGTTAACTAGACTTATTGTGGAGATCACTCCGCCATAGACAAATACTGAATCATTATGTTGTACACCTGAAACTAGTAAATGTCAGTTACATCTCAATAAAAAAATGAATCTGTCAAACTGATAGAATTAAAATATAATATGGACATAACTGTTTCAAATTTAAAGTTTCAACCCTAATCCTGGTAAAGCCCAAATTAGTAAAAAGGATTCAGAAGTTCTGGCGTCTCCTAAGCTTTCGTGGTGCGAAGAGAAGGGCGGGGCAGAGGTGGCACCGACTTGCCCGCTCTGTCACCCCAAGTGAGAAGTCATCCCGCAGGGCTCCGGAGGTTTCAGCGAGCCAGGCACCCGTCTAGTCGTTCCAGCGGCCCTGGGGCCTGCCCAGTTCAGGGGGCGGGAAGGAGGGCCGAAGGGCCGGCCTCTTTCGCTTTCTGTATTCCTTGACTCTTACCTTCACCGCGTACAACCTGTTGCCTTTCTGCCCCAGATACACCTTCCCGAAGGCGCCGCGGCTAATGGGCTTCACTATGGTGAACTCTTCAATGGAGGGAGGTCGTGGCACCGGGATCCTATTCACGAACTCCCCTGTCGGCGTGCCTCCTCCACTCTCCATCTCGCCGCCGGCGGTGGTCTCCATAGCAGGCCAGCCCGGATGCAAGTCTCTGTCAGCGACCAAGGCCCCTTCTGGAGCCCAAATCCCGCCAACTGGTTTCAAAGTGAGGCTCCGCCCATGCCGCGCTTCGGCCGTGACGTCACCCCGTCGCTGCGCACACCACGCCCAATCCAGTGCGGCCCCGCCCCTGTCACCTGCTCTGCGTCGACGCAGAAGCCAATGAACTTGAAGGCGGGGCAGCTGGGAAATTCTTGAACCAACCACAGGCTCTTCCAGGGTGACAGCGGCTCACGTACCTCGTTTGTAGGGACAGGGGGCGGCACAAATAGTTCTTGGCAGACGGGGAAAGGGATTACGGGGTCTTGAATCTGAATCGAGGGATTTGAAGAGTTTTCTCCCGACCTCCAAACGAGGCTGGTGGGACCCGGCCCTCATCCCAC
The DNA here is from genome assembly GCF_965194805.1 of Balaenoptera borealis. Lineage (NCBI taxonomy): Eukaryota > Metazoa > Chordata > Mammalia > Artiodactyla > Balaenopteridae > Balaenoptera > Balaenoptera borealis. The sequence continues at coordinate 165,908,552 of NC_138866.1, read as the reverse complement.
TTTTTTTGTTTGTTTTTTAAACTCCTTTGCGGCCTCCCACCCGCGGGAGAAACGTAAACCAGTTCGGTCTGGTCCGTGAAACAATGGCCAGTGAAATCACAGAATGTGGAGAAACTGGATGAGCCGGATGCGCATGACTGGTCCTGTAATTTGACATTTTAACAGGATGTAACTTGCCTATCTGAAATAGGAAGAGTTATTTATTGTGGGGAAGATAAAGAGCACTTAATTGTAGCAAACGAGCTTATTAATAGCTCAAGGCCCAGTCAGAACAGGAAAATATATTGGAAGTATTGATAACGAAGCTGGAGAAAGATTTAACAGGGTCCGTGTCTTTCCCCTTTAAAAAGAAACTACAGCCAGTGAGCTTTGGGGCTCCGGCGCGTGCATTACTCAACGTGAACGTGAACTACCTTGGGGGGCGTCAGCTGCCCCCTAAAAGGCGGAGCGTTGACGCACGCCCCTGAGTGGCGGCCTCACCTGCCCCGGAAGTACTGTTGCGTTAGCGCCTTGCCTTCCGGGGCAGATTGTCTGTCTTTGCAGCAGCTGTAGGCAGGGGAGGCCATTTTCCGTTTCTAGGAAGAGTGAGGGCGAGAGGAGAGAGAAAAGAAGGGGAAAAAAGGGCTCAGCGCCTCCCCGCTGGGCCGTGGACAAGAGGGACAGTTTCGGCAGGCGGGTGAGGTCGCTGACGGCCTGGAGAAGATGTTTTCCCTGTCGAGCACCGTTCAGCCCCAGGTGGGTCCGGCATCCAGTCCATTTTTCTTCCCCCGCCCTGCCCGCGTTTGCCGTTTGCGTTTCTTGGAAGTGGTTTCTCTTAAGGGATCGTAGGAGGGAAGCGTTTAATCCAGTTGGAGTCCTGGGGTTGAGAAGGGATCGGGGCAACGCTGAGAGTAAAGGGCTGACGATGAAGCAGAAGCAAAATACGAGCGTGATGGAGACCTTGGCTTATCGATTTGATTGCGTGGAATTTTTGCTACAGAATCCATCAGGCATTGTTCAGTGCTAGACGTTCTGGGGTGGGGGTGGGGAGGGGGCAGGGGAAACGTCTGCCGTAGGTGTAAAGGGAGCAAGTGATGTTCCTTTTCCATCCTTCGCCTCTTCAAAGACTTTCGTCTTCACAACCCGGATTCTCTACTCTTTCTTTTAAATGGAATTTAACCCAAACATGCTATAAAAATTTGAATAATCTCCTATGAATGCTTTCTTTTTTTGACCGAAAGTAACTAATAAATATATATTGATATATTTAAGTTATTGACTGCTTGCACTTAAAATTTTGATTCAGCCTCCTCCCCATCTTTTCATTTTTGAAGCAAAAGGGCAGAGAAAAAAGATTCCAAGCGTTTTTATTTTTAATTCTTCTTTCAGGAGTAATCACCGGTAACAATGTTTTGTTCTTAGTTCATTTAAAAATCTTTTTTGATGGTGACATTTTAATTTTTTTTTTTGAGAGTTCTTCACAGTTTTGCAAATAAACGGTTTTTGAAAACATTCCGTTTTAAAAATAATTTTTGACGTTCTTTAGTTTCTTGGTTAAAGCATATAATTATGTCCCTCTGTGTAACCTCCACTCCCTTTTGTTTTGTTTTGTTTTGAATTTTGCTAGTACTGGTGGGGTAATAAAAAATGAAGTGGTTAGTTATTTATTGGGCATCAGTAATGTGCTAGGTGAACAAAGCAAATGTGGAATCTTGATGATATGAAGTAAAAAATGAGTAGGAGATAGCCAAGTGAAGAGTGAATAGATGTGAACAGGTAGACAGAACATCTGGAGGTTCTGAGATAGTGACAAGCCTAGCTGATTGGAGGAATAAGAATAAGGCCAGTGTGGCTAGAGCGTGGTGATTAAAGGGCCAGTGACGGAAAGGAGGTTGGGGAGAAGACTTGATGCAGATTATACGGGGTGTTACGATAAGGGACTTTGGACTTTAAGTTTGTTGGAAACCACTGAATACTTTTAAGCATGTTAAGGAGTAACATGATCAGATTTACATTACAATCTATTACAGAGTAATAGATTACTCTGGCTTCCTGCTGTGTGGAGAATGTGGAAGGACAGAGTGGAAATGTTTTCAGTTTAGGATGTTACTACACTAATCCAGAGAGGGATAATGCACCGGTAAGTGGTGACAGTGGTTATGGAAAGAAGGGGATGAGATTTATTTTGAAAAAAGAACAGAGGGAATTCCCTGGTGGTCCAGTGGTTAGGACTTCATGCTTTCACTGCCAAGGACTGGGGTTCAATCCCTGGTCGGGAAACTAAGATCCCAGAAGCCGCGCGGTGTGGCCAAAAAAGAAAGAAAGAAAAAAGAATAGAATTTAATGAGGAATGATGGAAAGAGGTGTTTCTGGGTTTGATCAGCTGGATGCAAGTAGGTGTTATTTACCAAGATGACCGGTGTCTGGAGGAGTCCTGCCAATCGTTTGAAAAAGAATTTGACTTGGGGCTTCCCTGGTGGCGCAGTGGTTGAGAATCTGCCTGCCAATGCAGGGGACACGGGTTCGAGCCCTGGTCTGGGAAGATCCCACATGCCGCAGTGCCTGCCAATGCAGGGCACACGGGTTCGAGCCCTGGTCTGGGAAGATCCCACATGCCGCAGAGCAACTAGGCCCGTGAGCCACAACTACTGAGCCTGCGCGTCTGGAGCCTGTGCTCCGCAACGAGAGGCTGCGATAGTGAGAGGCCCGCGCACCGCGATGAAGAGTGGCCCCCGCTTGCCGCAACTAGAGAAAGCCCTCGCACAGAAACGAAGACCCAACACAGCCAAAAATTAATTAATTAATTAAAAAAAAAAAAAAAGAATTTGACTTGGCTTGCTGAATTCAATATTAAACCTTTTGAAACTGAACTGCAAGAAATTGATGTCAGGAAGATCCGATTTTAGGAGAATTTATCATTAGCTGAATGGAGTTAGTGGTATGCAATGTCGGTAGAGGTAGTGAAGGAATTTTCTGTACTATAGGCAGTCCTAACTGGACTCATGTAGGACCGTTATATGACACAGAAGTTCAACCTTTTCATTGAGGAGAGATCAAACCATCTTTTAGCAGGTTAAATTCTTTATTGAATGAGAAGAGGTACAACTAATTAAAATAAAACTTTTCAAGGTTATCGACAGGAAATTCCCTGGCGGTCCAGTGGTTAGGACTTCACACTCTCGCCGAGGGCCCAGGTTCAATCCCTGCTCGGGGAACTAAATTCCCACAAGCCGCACAGGGAGGCCAAAAAAACAAAACCAAAAAATGTATAGACAGAAAATATGTATCTCAAAATAATTTCATTCCTGTAGTTCTTTGTTTGTTTGTTTGTTGTTCTTGCTTTTCGGTCACGCTGCAAAGCTTGTGGGATTGAACCCAGGCCCTCAGCAGTGAAAGCATGGAGTCCTAACCACTGTACCGCCAGGGAATTCCCTGATTCTTGTAATAGTTTGAAAAGAGCTTATCGTTTCTTTCTGACTGTAAAAATAATACAAGCTAATTGCCAAAAATCCTGAAAAGAAAAATATAAATAAGAAAAATCACTTATAATTTCATCACCCCAATAGATCACAGTTTAGAATAAGTTCTTTCATCCTTTTAACTCTACACAAATATGTGTATGTATATTTTTTTTAAAAATGTTACATAAAGGTTTACGGCTCGCTTTTTTCATTTAAAAAACAATATTATGAATTTATTTTTGTATCAATAACCGTGGGATGAAAAGTCTTTAAGTGAAATCTGGAGTCAGATTATCTGGGTTAGAATCCTTCCTATAGTACTTTCTTGCTGAGAAAGTGTAGTAGTGTGATAGAAATGTAATAGTAACTAATGTTTATAGCTGTTAGGAGGATTAAATGAGATAATATAAGTAAAGTACATAGTTCAAAATGTGGCATATAGTAAGAGCCCATTTAATTTAATCATTTGCTCAACAGATATTTATTTAGCATCTACTGTGTGCATTATTGTTGCACTGGGATACAGTATTGAATGAAATAGAGAAAGTAAGGTAGAGAAAAATAAAATATAAAGTGTTAAGTTATATTAAGTATAATGTAAAAACAGTTTATATTAAATAATTTATAAATAAAATAGAAAAAAATAATAAAATAGAGGGAAAAAACCCCTTGCCACATGAAACTTATGCTCCAGTGGGAGAATGTGGTATAATAAATAAAAACTATTTGGTCTTTGTTCCCAGTTCTTGGCACAGAGCTCCTAAAACCCTTGAAATTTCCTGTGTGATGGGCGTGTCTTTATTCTTAAAGCCCCTCTTTGGATCATACCTGGATTTACGCTAATGAGGTGACTTGGATTGGGATTTCTAGTAAACAATATATAGGTAAATAAGTAAATATATGAAGTGTGTTAGATAATGAAAATGTCAAGAAGAAAAAATAGAGCAGAGGAAGGCAACAAGGAATATTTTTTAGGGGAGGGTTGCTGAAATCTTACATAGGTTGTCCAGGGAGAAGATGCATGAAAAGATGACTTTTGAGTTAAGAACTGAAGGGAGAGCAAACTATGTGACTAACTGGACAGGCGAGAATAAACGGCAGTGTAAAGTCCTTGAGGTGAGGGCCTGCCAGGTGTGTTCCAGGAACAGAAAGGGGGATGCGGTGGTGGGAGCAGAGAGAAGGAAGGGGAACTTAGTGCTGGATCAATTCGGAGAGGTGATAAAGAGCCAGGGAGGGCTTTCTCTGTCATCGTTATTAGGACGTTGACTTTTATTGTGAGAATAGCCATTGGAGGGTTTTGAGCAGAGGAGTGATGAGAGCTGACTGGCTTTAATAGAGCAGATTCAGGGAGAGAAGTTAGGATGCAGTTGTAAAAATCCACATATAGATGATGGTGACTTAGAATAGGGTGGTGCAGTGGGGAAGTTGAAAAGTATAAAATTCTGGGTATATGCTTACTTGTTTCATGTCTGCGAAATATTTCATTTTTGTGGTGGTATCATTTGTGTAGCCACTCCCCTATTGGACATTTCTAGCTTTCCACAAATTTTCAAATATTTTGATGAAAACTGTCTTCTGTGCATATGCAAGCATAGATCATTACTTACTAGATTATTTCCTTGGAATAAATCCCTAGAAGTTAGATTGCTCGAATGGTGAAATGTATGTATTTTTAATACTTTTGCTGTATATAACCCCTATACTATCCTGAAGGGATATACCAGTTTTCTTCCTACCAGCAATAATCTGAGTATTTATAATTTTTAATGTATAGTTTTGATATACGGTGTATATTTAACTTTTTACAATACCCAATCCTGACAATAACTAGTTTTTTTCTGTTTTTATTTTAAAAAGCACTACTTATTTTCAACTTCTATCTTTTTATAGGTTACAGTTCCTCTGAGTCATCTCATCAATGCCTTCCATTCACCGAAAAACACATCTATTTCTGTCAGTGCATCAATTTCTCAAAACCAGCATCGAGATGTAGTGTCTGAGCATGAGGCTCCCAGCAATGAGGTAATAGTTTTTACCCTGGGTGTGTGAGAAAGTTTTTTTAGTTTAGTACATTGTAAACATGCCTGAAATAACTTTCTATGTTTAGGCATTTGTAACAGGGTGATTTCTGTCTTCAGCTTAATCTCCCTTAATCTCTCTTTTACGTTTAAAGATGTCCAACTCTGGCTTTGTTGTACATATAGAAATATTACTTTATTTTATTTTTAACATTTAATTTATAAAAAATTTCATGTGGCAGTGTATTGGTATTCACTTCCTACGTTACTGCTTGTAATGTTTAGATATTCTTTTGTGTTGCTTCAATGGTAGCAGGGAACCTACAGTTAACTACAGTTAACTCCATAATTCCCATAATTCTCAGGAAAGATAGAATAGCAAGAAGTTATCATCTACTGCCTTATAGGAGCTTTCAGTGTAATTGAACAATTAGAATATAGATACCTGAAAGTGAAATGTATAAGCTATGAAACCATACTTTGAGTATTCAGAGAATTATAAAATCATTGTGGCCTAGGATATAGCGAATTCCCAACCTAGGAACCTTGTGTTTACAAGATTCATTAATAAGATAGTTGCTTGTAGCTCAGACTACATTTTTCATAGTAAACATTATAATCTACAGTTAAGTTTCTCAGAAGCCTCTTTAACCATAAATAGCTTATGTTCTTAGTCCTGATATCAGGGGCTATGGCAAAGGACAGTAGAGGAGGAGTTGAAAAAAAGTTTGCGGGACTTCCTTGGTGGCCCAGTGGTTAAGACTCCACGCTTCCAATGCGGGGGGCCCGGGTTCGATCCCCGTTTGGGGAACTACAATCCCACATGCCATGTGGCGCAGCCAAAAAAAAAAAAAGTCTGCTTTTGGTGGGGGTGGGATGGGGAGTGGTTGTGAGGTGAGTCTTGGGATACAATTTTACTTAGATGAAAAGTTTGTCTTTATGCTTTCTTTTTTTTTTTTTTTTCTTTTTTAATTTATTTATTTATTTATTTTTGGCTTCATTGGGTCTTTGTTGCTGCGCGCAGGCTTTCTCTAGTTGGCGGCGAGCGGGGGCTACTCTTCCTTGCGGTGGGCGGGCTTCTCATTGCGGTGGCTTCTCTTGTTGCGGAGCATGGGCTCTAGGCATACGGGCTTCAGTAGTTGTGGCACATGGGCTCAGTAGTTGTGGCTCGCGGGCTCTAGAGAACAGGCTCAGTAGTTGTGGCGCATGTGCTTAGTTGCTCCGCGGCATGTGAGATCTTCCCGGACCAGGGTTCGAACCCGTGTCCTCTGCACTGGCAGGCGGATTCTTTTTTTTTTTAAAGTATTTATTTATTTATTTATGGCTGTGTTGGGTCTTCGTTTCTGTGCTAGGGCTTTCTCTAGTTGTGGCAAGCGGGGGCCACTCTTCATCGCAGTGCGCGGGCCTCTCACTATTGCGGCCTCTCTTGTTGCAGAGCACAGGCTCCAGACGCGCAGGCTCAGTAATCGTGGCTCACGGGCCCAGCTGCACCGCGGCACGTGGGATCTTCCCAGACCAGGGCTCGAACCCGTGTCCCCTGCATTGGCAGGCAGATTCTCAACCACTGCGCCACCAGGGAAGCCCTGGCAGGTGGATTCTTAACCACTGTGCCACCAGGGAAGCCCCTATTCTTTCCTTTTATATTTTCTGCCAAATTCCTATTGCCTCTGTCTATAGGCAATCCATTCTTGTCTTCTGTTGTGACACCCTTCTTCCAAGTTACAGCCCGAGAGCTTTCCTAATAAGACTGCATGTATCAAAATTGCTACGTGCAGTAATATTATGTTCATTTTAGAAATTTTGGAAAATATTATGTAGGTAGAAGAAATTAAATTAACCTATGATCCTGCTTCTCTTTTTCTCACTTGTACTTTTATATTTTATAATAGTTGGATCATACTTTATATGCTGATTTAGATTTTGCTTGATCATTTAATAGTCTTAAGAACTTTTTATTCCATACATTTTCTTTATTTTTAATGACTTTCAGAGTGTTCATTTTATGATGTTCTATTGTTGGAAATTGTTTCCAATTTTTTGCTGCTCTAAACAACTCCATTTGTACTCTCTGTGGTGCTGAATGTTTGACTATTTCATCAAGTGAAATGGCTAGGTCAGTAGTGAAGTACATTTTGAGGGCTTGAAAAGTAGCTAACCTCTAGAAGCCAGTGCTGAGCTTAAGACTAATGGTCTCAAATACAGAATTGGTGTCTTATCCTCTGATTTACCTTCATTATTCCTATGGTTTATCACTGATGACCGTTTGTTATTGCTTCACAAACATTTTCATTCTTCTTAAGCATCCTCCCTCATCTCTACTCGCACTTCCTTTGCTCTGAGGTTACATTGCTTTCATCAGGTCTTGCTCATCCAAACACCCACTTCACAGCGCAAGCAAAAACTTTCAACTTCCTTCAAGCTACTGACTTCTTTTCCTGTTGCTTTCAGACTTCTTGAAAAAGTAGTACTCTGAACTTAATATCTATTCTTGCTAAACTTTTATTCATACTACATCCCATTGTAGTTTGGCTACTACTTTTACCATTTTATAGACTTGTTTTGGTATATTTTGTTGACTTCCTTAGCAGTAAGTACAGGCCTTTTTAAAAATCCACATCTTTTTCATCTTTTCCTTAGCATTTGACCTTGCTGAACATCCACTGCTTTCAAAATACTTTCATAAACTGAGGGATACTACATTGATGGGTTTTTTTTTTCTCTTTCTGTTTTGCTGGGCTTTTTTATTGCCAGCCTTTTACATAGTGTGTGTACATTTATCTGTAATCCAATTTTCATTTTGCATAGTCTCCCAGATTGTATATCTTAATGTCTATATATATTTTTATGCTGATAACTCCCAAATCTATCTCCAACTCTAAAGTATCTCTAAAGTTTTAAAGTAGTTATCTGGTGGCTTATTAAAATACCCCTCTGGATAGGCTCCAAGGACCTCAAAATTAAGATGTCTAAAACTGAGCTGCTTCCCCAGATTCCAGTGTAGTTGATCTTAGGGTGGTTTTAGCCCCTCTTCATCAGTATGGGTCCAACCAAGAGAGAGAGACCACATAGTCATTTGAACAGTGAATGTTTAATATAAAAAATATATAATTTTTTAGTTAATATTTTAAAAACCCTGGTCTAACAGGGGATTAGAATAACTAGGGATTGGCTAGTAATAAGTAAAGAAAATTCAAATATATAGGACTTGGGGATTCAAGAAGCAGCTAATCCTCCCAGGACTGAGAGCTTCCCAGGAAGAGTTCTCCACCCCTGGGCTGAGGTTCTGAGGTTGTTGGAGAGGGCATGGCCTTGGCTCACTGAATGGCCCAGGAGTCACTGGTGCCGTGCCAGCTGAACCTGATGGAAGTCTGCCCCCTTGGGTACCAGGAGAAGCTGTTCATGGGGATGTGTGTTACTGGAAAAGCTGCTGGGTACTGCTGGCAACTGTGCACTGTAGGAGCCAGGCTTTGGAGAAGCTGCACGAGTGGCAGGAACCACTCCTGGAGAAACCATGGGTGTTACGTTGCACACAGGAGCCTGCTGAGTGAACACAATAGCCTGAACCAGGAGCAGAAACTCCTCCTACAGTGTCTCTCCAGTGCCCTCTACTGACAGCTTGATGTTCTAGCCAACAAAGGAAAAATATTTAAAGGGCCCAGATCCATGAACATAGAGCCAAAAAAAGGATGAAGAGGAGCTAAGAGACAACAAATCAATAACCAGCACATCCATCCAGAACCCTTCTCCCTCACAATCCCTATACTTTACTGGTTTCTTCAAATGTCTGTTGTCTGTGACTTGGTATTTGCATCCTTCTTAGTCAGGGCTCGGTTTGGGTTCATACTATCTTTCTCTTGTTACATCAGCCTTGTGTTCTCCAGCTTATCATCTTTGTCTTCTATTTTCTTCCTATAAAACAAAACTAATGATATTAGCTATAGAATTAAATTCAAACAAGGCTCTTCACAATATGGCCATAGCCCATCTTTCTAGTGCTTTCTTCGGTCACTAAACTTTTTACTGCATCTCAAACATTCCAAGCCCTTTGATGACTTTTTGTTTGCCCTCTTCCCCAAGGTTTCTGCCCCCATCATTTGTGATTTAAGTGTTACTTCAGTGAAGCCTTATCACTTAGGAAATTAGTTGTTGTGTTCTCTTACGACTTTTCAAAAAATATCTCTGTAATAGCAGTTACCTTATTGTATGATAATTATCATATTCATATGTACCTTATTTCTCTTTATGTTCCTAGGACTTGATACTCAATATGTAAGGGGCATAAATTTCTGTCTTAGTTAAAAATCTGCATTTCCCTTTGTATTATAAATAGACTTTTTGGTTTCCCCATTTTAAAAGATAAAATATCTTTGTAGCTCTTGAATATTGTAGTCCTTCTGATTCCATTATAATAATGTGCTTTATATTCTACAGTTTTTATTACCTTAAAAAGCACCTTTTAAGTATTTTATTTCATCCTGCCTTTATCTTACTGTATATCCTAGGATATGTAGATGAGCAAGGCGTCATCTCTTCCATTGATCCATATTATCTTGTTGTGAAATAGGCAGGATATATTTTATAGTCATTTTCCTAATGAGGAAAGGGATTCTAAGGATATGAATGACTTGTCACAAAGCTAATATTTGACAAACTCCTGAACATCAATCCAGAGCTATGTAATCCAGGGATCTGACTACACCAGTCATAAAAAGTTGATGCTTTACTTGGTCTGTTTATTTTTGGTCTCCTTACTTGAAGTTTTAGCTGTTTGGGGCTTGTCCTTAGTGTCTCCCTGTCAGCTCATTTGGACAAGAAAATAGCTCACCCCTATCCTATTTCTAGTTATTTTAGAACTGTTTTAAGGTGAGTGTATTTTCTTGACTGGTTTTCACACATCTTCTACTTTGTTTAATTTCCCTCCTTATTAGAAGTTAGATATGGCTAACTTAACAGAACCTTTCAGTTCAAATAAGAATCTCAGCAATTCTTTATTGGATGGGCTTTTGTTTATGGTCATTAGGGACTGGAGGAAGCTTTAAAGCTCCATAGACTGGTGATACTATTGGGAATATGATTTTCTTAACCTGTCAAACCATGTGTCAAACCTCACATGACTGACCTCAGTAAAACTAGAACTAGAAAAATATTCATACAAATTTATTTATTTTATTTTATTTTTTTAAAGAAATTCACGTTCTTTTATTTATTTATTTATTTATGACTGTGTTGGGTCTTTGTTTCTGTGCGAGGGCTTTCTCTAGTTGCGGCAAGTGGGGACCACTCTTCATCGCGGTGCGCGGGCCTCTCACCATTGCGGCCTCTCTTGTTGCGGAGCACAGGCTCCAGACGCGCAGGCTCAGTAGTTGTGGCTCACGGGCCCAGTTGCTCCGCGGCATGTGGGATCTTCCCAGACCAGGGCTCGAACCCGTGTCCCCTGCATTGGCAGGCAGATTCTCAACCACTGCGCCACCAGGGAAGCCCCAAATTTATTTTTTAAATATTTGAAAGAAACAGGGAATCAATACATTTGTTAGATTTTAAAAATTCATTGTTTCAATTGATAAGTACTCTTCAAGTTAAATAGCTTGATAATAATGCTTACTTGAGATAAACAACAAGGACCTACTGTATAGCACAGGGAACTGTATTCAGTATCTTGTAATAACTTGTAATGAAAAATAATCTGAAAAAGAATACATATATTTATACATATATAAGTGTATGTATATATAACTGAATCACTGCTGTATACCTGAAACATTGTAAATCAACTATATGTCAGTAAAAAAATAAAAATTAAAAAATAGTAATGCTTACTTGGTTGAATTAATCTTTTACAGCCTATACTTAACTTAAGGGACCTTGGATTATCTGAATTAAAAATTGGACAAATTGATCAACTGGTAGACAGTCTACTTCCTGGAATTTGTAAGGACAAGAACGTTTCTTCCCATTGGCATACATCTCATGTATCTGCACAGTCCTTCTTTGAAAATAAATACGGTAAGTTAATATATTTTGTGTTCCAATGAAGGTAAGCCATTCCAGTACTACTGATAATTTAATTGATACCACTTATTGATACACCTCTGGTTTCCGGTGTTTCATTACATTGTTGATTAGAGGTTTTTTGGTTTTTTTTTTTTTTGATTAGAGTTTTGAAATTGTCTCTAGGAAATAGCAATTTTTTGTTTCTCCGTGCTCTTAGCTAAAAGTAACTTTAGCTAGACATATATATTTTTACCTCTTGGTTTGAATTTAATTTCATTGGCAGCTATATTTGTATATCATATAAAAAAAGATAATCCAATGGACAAGTGATAGACAGTAATGTGATGAAGAAATGTGATTAAATTTGCAATGCTTTTAGATAAAAATATCAAAAAGCAGAGTCATATATGGACAAATAAAAGGCAAAACTCATTTTGGTTTTTCTAATATTCGGTAAAATTATTTGTTGTATTTCATGACTTTTTTGTTTGTTTGACAGTTAGAAAATTTACTTTTTACAATTTCCCTCCAGGTTGCTTAGATATATTTAGTACTTTACGTTCCTCTTGCTTGTACAGACAACATTCAAGAACTCTTAAAAGAATTTGTTCAGATCTTCAGTACTGGCCAGGTATGAAGCAACAGTTATATTTATTTTGAAAAAAATAATAGATTTATTTAATCTATTCAGATTTGTCTTTCTTAATGATATTAATGATTAGAAACATTCATTTGTAGCTCACAGTAGAACTTGGAGAATATTTGGAATCAACTAGTTTGGGTATATCTGTGTAATTTTTAACCTGGGAAATATAACTAGATTTTGAATGTGAGTGACAAGTGCCACAGTAAAGGAAACTCTAGGGAGCTTACCTATAGCTGCTCCAAAACAATTAAGCACATTTGTTTACTTCTCTCATTTTCAAAATCCCATTGCAATGACAAAAAAAGGTAAAAATGAGAAAAATTCAGGGCAGCAGCAGAGCGGTTTTGTAAATGGACCAGAAATTTGATGACTTTCTGGAACTTATAAAGTAGATGAAACCACATTGATGTCAAAATCCAATATGTATTCATTCATATTTATTTAATATCAGGCACTACTGATAGGTGTTAGGCGAGAGTGATAGTTACGTAACTGAAAAAGCCATATGTTATCAACCCTCATGACGCTTATAGTAGAGTGACATGAAAGAGGTGTGTAATGCTAATTCCAGTAGAACTTAGGAAAAATCCCCAAGTTCTCAGTCAATAATAGTGAGCTCTGGGGTAGATGATTTAGTGAAACAGTTGAAAGATTGCGAAAAGCGGGCCAATCACAGAACAGATCTGGCTTGCAACTTTTAGACAAAAGAACACATTTGTAGTAAGGTGTCCGTGTGTGTATGTTGAAAGGGGACTTCTGGTTTGAGGGTTGATGCCAAAGAGAGAAACAAGATAGTAACCCAGGTTGCTTTGGACTTGAATCATACACTAAAGGCACCCGCTCATTTACCATAAGTCCATGTTTTGTAGTCTAAATATATTTACCACTTTGATAGTTTTGAGGACACCTGTCTGCAGTCAGTACTGATCACTATATTCTTCTTTACAAATACAAATGATTTGCAAGAATCTCCACATGTTTGAGGAAAATTTATAGCATGAAGGAGAGGCACCAGGTTGGGCAAAGAAATCTCTTTTGTAGTTCTTTGAAGAAATGGTTAATGTAGAAGACAGAAGAATACTTAAGAAGGATGATACACTCATTTTTAAATATTCAAGGAAGAAAAAATCTGAGCATGTATTAGGGTATAAAAAAATCTTAATAAATTTTCAAAAAGTTATAACTCAAAGGTCATATTCTCTGATCATATGATAAAACTGAAGTCAAATAATAGAAAAGATACCTTAAAAAAATTCCTAAATATGTGGAAATTTTTAAAGATACTTTTCTAAGTATCTTGTGGGTGAAGGGAATAGAAAACAAATTACAGACAATTATTCCTGAACCACAATGAAAATCTGCATATCTAAATCTTTGGGTTGAGGACAAACTGAAGCTGAAGGCATTGTATGAATTTTAGGAAATAAGGAAGATGGGAAATAAATTGATTAAATATTTATTTTTAGAATTCTTTAAAAGAACGTGAGAAATTAATATGGATGAGACACATTAAATTAAGTGAATATAATGGCAAGAAATGGTTTTACTTAATTAAATCAAGAATAAATTTAAGTTTAAGAAATTAACCACATTTAAGAAATGATGAGAAAATACAGTGTTAGAAGTGAAAAGTGGGAACTGTCACAGATAATGAAGATTTTTAAATTATAATGTATATAATTTTATATTGTAAATAAAAATATGTTGAAACAGATAATTATTTGAGTTATAAATTATTAGCAAAATTGACCCAGGAAGAGATAAGACAATAACTGTAAAATTTGAAAGATAGTATCTTTCGAATATAATCTCTTTGCCCCAAAGGCACTAGGCTCAGATGGTTTTATGGCTGTATTCTGTTTTCCAAGGTCAGGAGTCTTCCTGTTATTTAAAACCTTTTTTTTTTTTTTTAATTTATTTTATTTATTTATTTATGGCTGTGTTGGGTCTTCGTTTCTGTGCGAGGGCTTTCTAGTTTCCGCAAGTGGGGGCCAGTCTTCATCGCGGTGTGCGGGCCTCTCACTATCGCGGCCTCTCTTGTTGCGGAGCACAGGCTCCAGACGCGCAGGCTCAGTAATTGTGGCTCACGGGCCCAGTTGCTCCGCGGCATGTGGGATCTTCCCAGACCAGGGCTCGAACCCGTGTGCCCTGCATTGGCAGGCAGATTCTCAACCGCTGCGTTAAAACTTTTTTAATAAAGGAAAAGATAGACTAGGCTTCCCTGTTTATTCCATGAGATTACTGATACTAAAATATTAGTACAAAAAAGAATACAATAGATTAATTTCACTTAATATAGATATAGAAATCCTAAGTAAAGTCTAAAAAAGCACATATAGAAATATCCTAAAAAATATGATTAAGGAATACAAGAATGATTTAACATTAGGAAGTAGGTTAATTTATCATGTTAATTGATTAGACAAGAAAAGGATTATTATTTGTATATGATAAAAAGGCATGTGATATATCCTAATTATTATGCTTCCTAAAAACTTGTAGAATAGATACTTTTAAAATTTCTGAAGTGTATCTGTTTCTCATTAATATGAGAAACAGGATGTCTAGTATCCTGTTTTTGTTCAGTAATTTGGAGATCTTGAAATGTCTGATTAAAAAGAAAAAGGAAGTTTTATATAAGTTAAAAGGGGCAAAATTATAATTAGGTGATATGATTGTTTACCAGAAAATTCAATAAAATCAACTGAAAGGCTGCTCTGGTGCCATAGAAGATAAATGCATAAAAATCAATAGCTTTCTTATATCCTAGCAATAGGTTTTATTTACAGTTTGTTCAAAATCCATTAAATCTTGTATCCTGACAAGAAATATGCAACATGATATATATATACCCACACAGATGTATATATGTATGTATATGAAACCTGACTGAAGGAAATAAAAGAAGAGCTGAGTAAAATAAAGTGAGAGAGTACTGTAGTCCTTTTCAGAAGAACTTAGCGTTCTAACATTATCAGTTTGCACCCAGATTTTCAGTGCAGCTCCAATCAAAACTCGAAACATTGGTTAGGAAAATAAAGAAGTTGATTTTAAACTTGGGCATAAAAAGGGAATCAGATTATTTTCTTACACCTTTAAAAAGTTCCAAAGAACTGAAAACAAGTAGAAGTATTAGATGAAGTCAGTAAACTGCCTTTAAAATCTTAGTGTGAGGATGAGACTCTTTAATCAAAGCACAGTGAAGAAAACACTAAAGATTAAAAGGCATGGCTTCATTAACCTTACAGATTACTGTATCACTTAATTAAAAGACAAAGACATTAAAATAAATGTTTGAAATATACATGACTAAAAGTATATATAACATCCATATTCTGCAAATGAAAATGGGAAAATATGAAAGGTCATGAGTGCTCAATTCACTAAAGAAATAAAAATAATCAATAAAAATTAAAAATGTTTTCAAAAATTTTCCTCACTTCTAATCTGAAATGCAAATTGAAACAAAATGTTACTTTCTGCCCATCAGATTTTGTACAAATTAAAAAGATTTTTATTTATATTCAGTGCTGCAAAGGATATGGAGGAAAGGACACTCATATTCATTGGTGGGTGTATAAATTCTTGACAACATCCTTTTGGAGGACAGTTTCTTAGTGTTAAACAATTCAAGTCTCACAGTGTCACTTTTAGGAATGTAGTCTGTGTGTGGTGAAAGATAACATGTACAAGATTTTTAACTGCAGCATTATTTTTAGCAATAAAAACTAGGAAACAGCTAATGCCCATAGTAGGGAAGTAGTTGAGTAAATTACCATACCCTGATAAATTGGAAAACTGTAAACAGCCATTAAACTGAATGCACTGTCTGACCTTTTCTGAAAAATGTCCGTGATAAATTGTTAAGGGAAAGAAGACAATTGCAAAAAATTATGTACTATTTTTATAGAAAGAGCATGTTTTAATACATAGAAGTACAGTCATGGAATTGTTCAGTTGGTTACTTCTGGAACACTTCAGCACACTTGTAATTAAAGTCATTAAAATGGGTTGAATCTGTAAATCACCTTTACTTTTTCTTGGTAATTTTAAAATGTAAAAACAACAACAAAGAACTGTGTTAAAAAAATAAGATAATAACTAGGATGTACGGGAATAGTGTCAGAGTTTTTATTCTTAAGTACTTTCCTTGTAAAAATTTAAAATGAGAAGTAAATGTGATACTGTTTGATTCAGTTTTCGTACAGTCTCGGGGTTTTAAAACTTTAAAGTCAAGGACACGACGTCTACAGTCCACTTCTGAAAGATTAGCAGAAACACAACATACAGCACCATCATTCGTGAAGGTAATTAGACCTTTTATGCTGTTGTTTGAAAAAGCAGTAATTTTCAAGTTATTAAAAAGAAGCTTCAATATCTGATTTCTGTTGCTGACTAATAGATTTTCTTCCATCTTTCCACTTAGGATAAGGGATTAATATCCTGTGTAATCAGTATAGCTAGAACTTTCCTGGGTGCCAAGCTTATCTTTCCATTAGCCTATTAGACATCTTCCTCTGTTGTTTTTTTTCCCCCTATCAATCTACACCTGTTTATGTATTCTTGGATAAGTAGCATCCACCCAAGCTAGAAACCTGCTGGACAGCTATGATCTGTCCATCTTCTCTCACCTCCCACATCCATTAATCACTAAAATCCTGTTGATCCAGCCTCTTAAGTATTTATTTCTTAAATCTGTCTTCATCCCCAGTTCCACTGCATAGATAGACCATAGTTATTTCTTGCCTAGATTCCTCTCATAAACACTCATTTAGTCTCCTTGCCTTTAGTTTTGCTACCTTTAGCCCAGCCTCCAGACTGCCATCCACCAGACTGTCTAAAATGTATCAGTGTAATGGTTGTATTCCTCTGCTTTATTGTCAGACTTCTGCCATGGTACATATGGCATTTCATCATTTGGCATTCTGCCTACCATTTTTGTGTTCTCCTCTTTCAGTGTGCCCCCTCCTCTCCCCCTACCCTCCTTCTCGCTCGGTTTTTAAAAGTCCTGTCAAACAAGATTGTTTATAGCTCTTGAGCACTAAAGGCTGCTGTTTCATGGCTCTGTCAAATTATTCATGCTCTGTGTTCCCGTGGTTTAGCTATGCCATTCTCTGTAAGGCCTTTACTGACTTCTTAGGTAGCATTTGTTTTACCACCATACCTAGTACCTCTAACATAGTATCAAAATGACTTCAAAAACTTAGTTATTTGTGTATCTCTGCCCAATAGACTGAAAACATTCAGATGATTGGTTATTTATCTTTACATCTTCAGAACTTATACAGGACCAAGTATATGAAAGGTGCTCAGTAAACATTTAATAAATGAATGAGGTTTTTCCTCCAGCAGAAATAAAGGAATGTGACCTATTCTAAGCCATTAGAACCCTAAGTCAACATGTGACCTGTTAACTGTTTTCAGTATAGTTAGTGGTCTTATGTAGAGAGTTTCTCTATATTAATTGATGCAAGTATAGGGTCCAGTGTTAGTTTCCTAGCCATTGATTATTTATTGTTGAGTCTTAATTCTTCACATTGACAATAAAAATTTTTAATTCTAGAATTTTAATGAATTTTTTTGTGAGTGGTTGTTATATTTTGGGGGAGTATTATCTGTATAGTCAGCTGATACTGATGTGTTGTTTGCGTATTTAGGGGTTTCTTTTGCGGGACAGAGGATCAGACGTTGAGAGTTTGGACAAACTCATGAAAACCAAAAACATACCTGAAGCTCACCAAGATGCATTTAAAACTGGTTTTGCAGAGGGTTTTCTGAAAGCTCAAGCACTGACACAAAAAACCAATGGTGAGTTGATTTGGCAGCATCCATGTTTAGGGAAGAATATCCGAAAGAAAGTTATAGTCCTGCCTTTAAGTGATTATAATAACTTTTCTAACAACTTTCCAACATTTTATTGGTTATATTTCGTTATATTTGTATCTTAAGCTGTGGTGTAGAAGTGGGAATATCTGCTGGCACTTTTCACTTTCTGAAGTGAGAAGCCAAAGTCAGCGATAGAAGCATGAGTGGCTTCATGGAGTTTTTGGTAACAGGTGCTGAAAGGCAATCATGGAGATTATGTAAAACATGCCAGGCTCCAAAATTGCATGTGGTGAAATGTGCTTACCATCAGTAACCTAATACTTGCATTTCATTGAGCTGTCATTTCTCATTGATATAATTTGATTTAAGGCTTTTTCTTTTTTCTCCAGATTCTCTAAGAAGAACTCGCCTGATTGTCTTTATTCTGCTGGTAGTTGGCATTTATGGACTCTTAAAAAACCCATTTTTATCTGGTAGAGGCTCTTTATATTTATCTGACTTTTTTTTTTGTCTTCTATATACTCATTTCTTTTTCATAGTTAGTCTATCTAAGACTTAGAGATAAGAAAACATTAATGTTTATAGTTCCAGGGTCTAGGTCTTTCATTCCTAAGTCAAGACTTCTCAGATTGGGTCACTTTAAGATTGTTTTTTGCATTTAAATTAAAGTTCCAAGGATTACGTTAGAGTTGTTTTTTGCATTGAAATTAAAGTTCCAAGGATTATGTTAGAGTGGAAATGTTAGATCGACTTCTGGTAGTGGTTAGTTCCCCAGATTTTTAGAAAATGAAACCTATCCAATAATAAAAATTTTTTTTTTTTTTAATGGCTGAGAAGAGTATCTCATTTTTAAAAAAAATTAATTAATTTATTTATTTTTGGCTGTCTTGGGTCTTCGTTTCTGTGTGAGGACTTTCTCTAGTTGTGGCAAGCGGGGGCCACTCTTCATCGTGGTGCGCAGGCCTCTCACTATCGCGCCCTCTCCTGTTGCAGAGCACAGGCTCTAGACGCGCAGGCTCAGTAGTTGTGGCTCACGGGCCTAGTTGCTCTGTGGCATGTGAGATCTTCCCAGACCAGGGCTCGAACCCGTGTCACCTGCATTAGCAGGCAGATTCTCAACCACTGCGCTACCAGGGATGCCCCAATAATAAAATTTTAAAAACATGTAGAAGAATTTTATAATAGCAATACAAAGTGTAATAGTCATCTATTTCAAAGACAATAATAAATCGAATTTTGTAAAAATTAACTTATATGGAAAATTACTTTAAATAGAGTCCCAGATTTTCTCAGTTTGCAAGTCTAAAATGAAGTAATAATGTCAGGTTTAAGCGGTTCCAATTGCTTTTTCTACTATCATTCAGTTTTTACCCCGTGTTTTCTCCTTTCTTTATGATGGATTACCTTGAGAGAAAAAAACTGATTTACAATTAAGAACATTGGTTGACCTGTATAAGGAATCATTCACAGAACTTGCATGTAGCCCCAGTTATTTTAAAAGTTGTTAGTGGCATCAAACCTGAGATGAGGTTTTAACATCTAGGAATAGCATTTTTATATCTAGATTTGCCTTCTCTTGTCTCCTTTTTTTCAAAAAAAAACCAATATAGGGATGATAGGTGATACCAGCAGGGTGGTGGAGGGGTGGGATGAGCTCTGATGATTATTCCTTTGTGTTTCTTAATTATGTACAATGGAGTTTGAGAACCATTGGTTTAAATTTTTATTATTCGATATAAGAAGAGGAAAATTCTTAGTTTTAATTGGAAAGGCAAAGATGTCATTTTATTATGAATCATTTATTCCTTGAACACCATCTCAAAATCCAGAAGACCTAATATCTACTCCTCACACTGATTAAATATATGTGAACTTAGATATTTAATTTTTCTGGGCTTTCTTGCATCTGAAAAATATGGTAGTTAGAATTTTATGAATCTATCAAATATGTAAACATTTTTTTCCTGAAAAATAAGGTAGTTGGAATTTTATGAATCTATCAAATATGTAAACATTTGTTTTTGTCCCTTTAGTCCGCTTCCGGACAACAACAGGGCTTGATTCTGCCGTAGATCCTGTGCAGATGAAAAATGTTACCTTTGAACATGTTAAAGGAGTAAGTTAAAAAGTTTACCTTGATCTCCTCAAACATGATCTTAATTGTATTTTATTATTCTAAAGGTTGAAATAATAGAAAATATATATATCGGTCTCTGCCCCATGTTCCTGGCACAGAGGTCCTAAAACCCTTGTAATTTCCCAAGTGCCAAGAGCACCAGGAGCATCTTTTGTTTTACTGTTTGGTCTTTGACCCCGGTTCCTGACCCAGGGCTTCTGAGTCCCTTAGAATTTCCTGGGCGATAGCAGTGTCCTTTGTTTGTTTTTTTTTCCCCCCTTGGCCACACTGCACGCAGCTTGCCGGATCTTAGTTTCCCAACCAGGGATTGAACCCGGGCCCACAGCAGTGAAAACTTGGAGTCCTAACCACTGGACCACCAGGGAATTCCTGCAGTGTCTTTTGTTCTAATGAGGTGGCTCTGGGTGGGCGCCTGGATGGGGGCCGGTCACCAGAAAGATCAAGCCATGATTAGGATCTTAGAACTTTCACCTCCACTGTATTCTCCAGAGAGGGGAGAGGGGCTGGAAAGGGAGTTAATAATTGATCATGCCTATGTGAGGAAACTCCCATAAAAATCCCAACAGGTCCGGGTTCAGGGAGCTTTCAGTTGGTGAACACGTGGAGGCGTGAGGAGAGTAGCGTTTTCAGAGAGGATGTGGAGGGGCCTTGCCTCTTCCTGTGTCCCTTGCCCTACCTGTCTCTTCCTTCTGGCTATTCTGTCCTTTCGTAATAAACCAGTAGTCTAGCACCTAAACTGGTTTCCTGAGTTCTCTGAGCTGCTCTAGCAAATTAATCAAACACAAGGAGGGGTTGTGGGAACCTCCAATTTATAGCCAATTGGTAGAAGCACAGAGACAACCTAGACTTGGGATTGGCATCTGAGGTGTGTGTGTGTGGTGGTTAAGTCTTGTGGGACTTTTGCCCAAAGATGTGTTTCATGTTCACCCCTTCCCAGGTACTTTCTTTTTAACACTGCCCAATGTACTTGAGCTTTCTCACTGAGAGTTATTTAAAGTTGTGTAATGTGAGGTTGCAGGTTGGCTGCAAATATGTTATTACGCCAGTGTAATTTAAAATAAATAAATATGTGAAAGTACACATGCAGAGGCATTTTTAATTTACATTGGTAGCCAACATTTTAAAATTGAAGTTTCACCCACAAAAAGATTTCCGGGTTGTTTGTTCATTTGTTTTTTGAAAACTGAAGTCTGGAGCACTAGGCCTGTATTCTTTGGCAGAGCCATGTTGTGGTTGTCTTTAAAGGGACTGTTGCTTTCCAGTTCAGCACATTGCCACCACTGTTGTTTTACATCTGGCCTTCTGCACTCATTGACTGATACCGTTTTGCCACTAGGAATTTGCATTTGTGACTTCTGGTTATATGCTGACTAGGAAAATGGCTCACCATTTTTGATAGGCAGCTTTCTTAATCTTATATCAGAGTTTTAAAGTTGAACTAGTATTCTGATTGCCATTTTTGTTGGCCAGATTGGGCTTTATTTTTGCTAGGGATCTCAATTCTGCAATATTTTATATTTTGGAGATTAAATGTTTTAAATTTTTTTTACCACAGCCATTTATAAAACAATGTTAGTACACTATAGCTTAATTTTTCTCACTGTCCTTTGGCATTTGTCAGGAACTAAATCGTTTATAATCTAGTAGTAGTTCCTTGTAATGAAAATGATCTCATAACTAATCACAAATTAATGTTATAACTTAAACACAGACTTCCTTATCATTAATATATAGTAAGTCCACATAATTTGCCCTTGAAGCTTATAACCAGGTCCAACAAAGTTTTGGATTTGAAACTTACTAGGTGACTCTTTATATTAAATGCCACTGACACATTTAACGAGAATTTTGAATATAACAGTTCTTTTTAACCAAAGGAAGCAGTTAAAAAGGGTTTTTGTTAGGATATATAAGGAGACTTCATATAACTGGCATTGAGGGTCAGGAGAAAACTCTGAGTATTTCTAAAGGGGCCTTTTTGTATACTTTCAGTGAAACAAAAAGCCAAGTTAATTTAATCTACAGTTAAATTTATGATATTCAAAGAGGGTATCTTGGTAATATAATAATTATTTGGTAAATTGTATCACTTTAGGTGGAGGAAGCTAAACAAGAATTACAAGAAGTTGTTGAATTCTTGAAAAATCCACAAAAATTTACTGTTCTTGGAGGTAAACTTCCAAAAGGTAAGATATCTTCCCTTTCGCATAACTTGACAAAATACTGTAATATGTCACTAATTTAACTTTTATCAGATTTGACTGATCAAAGTTTAATTCTTAATTGCTATTTTACAAATAAGTGCTCATTCTGAACATACTGTTCTGTAATCTTTTTTTTTTTAATTTGGTAATTTAAAATTTTGTTATAATTTCAAACTTTAAGTAAATTACAACAATAAATAGTACAAAGAACTCCCTCCATACTTTTAACTCATGAGACTCAAAATTTTTTTAACGTTTTGTTCTATTTGCTCATTCCTTTCTTTACATAACATGTATTTTTAAACCATTTGCAAGTAAATTATAGATGTCATGCTCCTTTGCCCCTAAATACCTCATTGTGTATTTCCTAAGAATTACGGATATTCTCTTTACACCACTTCAGTACAGTTATTAAAATCAGGAAATTTAACGTAGATCCAAAACTATTATCTAATTCAAAGTCATATTCAAATTTCAGCATTTGTCCCAATATGTAAACAGTATTTAAATGATATAGGAGAATTAGTTAAGGAGCAGATCCTGAAGTGAATCATTAGTAGAGACAAATACGTTTTGGCTATGTTTCGAAATATTGGTCATTGATGTGCCTTCAACTGCAAAGCTATATAAATTAATAATTATTTGTTATAAGTTCATGTCAGGCTTTGTTTCTCATTTTTAATTTGAACCACTCTTGTTTATTTTTTCTTTTAGGAATTCTTTTAGTTGGACCACCAGGGACAGGAAAGACACTTCTTGCCCGAGCTGTGGCCGGAGAAGCTGATGTTCCTTTTTATTATGCTTCTGGATCAGAATTTGATGAGATGTTTGTGGGTGTGGGAGCCAGCCGTATAAGAAATCTTTTTAGTAGGTTTTAATGTATCTTTCATACAGTACTAATTTCTCTTAACTTTAGGGGAAGAGGGTTTCTTACCCTTTCTTTGCTACCTGTTTCTGATTGATATAATTGGCTGAAGTAGCCATTGTAGGGTTCTGGTTTCAGATAACTTAGTGTGTGAGCTAAAATAGAACTGTACTTTCTTTCCCCAATTAGTCGGAAGAGCTAGTGGAAGTGCTAGATTGCTGGGTGAGGCTGGGCGCTACTGAAAAGCTGGGTTTTTGTTTGTTTTGTTTTGGGGGTTTTTGGGGTGTGTTTTGTTTTCACCTTATTTATCAATTCTTTTCTTTTTTTTTCTTTTAACTTCTTTATTAAGCTGGTTGCATAAAAGATATACATTCTCATATTGACAATTCTTGTCATGAACAAAAGAAACAAAAATAAGGCAATAGTAAGATGTGCTTCACATATAAACAATCATGCGGTAGTAGGAAATCTGGCCCTGTACAACAAAAATATTAGGTAGCAAAATGTGAATAAGCCCCGTATTCAGAAGATATCCAGATGTGTGAGCAAAGACAGCACACCCGTAATAGAACCCACTTAGGTTCCTTGTTTATTACGCATAATTCCTTAATTATCCATTTGTGAAATAAGAATAAACATTAAGAAACATGAGATCCAAATTGCATTCATTTTCACAATATCAATACTAAACTCAAAATAGCAACTTCATTGAATATAAATGTTAAATGTTTCAAAAGTAAAAGGCAATCTTAATTTTTTGTAACCCTATGAATAGAGTCTGCAAAAAAAGGTAGATTATTTTACTCTACTTACAAGGAGACTAGGCCTCAGCCTGCACTGAAGGAGTATGAGCAACAAAAGACAGCAAACAAATATCATTAGGAGTAATGCCCGTACATATCAAAATACCTCGATGAACCATGTTCTACTTATATAGCCAATCTATTAAATAACCAGCATAATGGAAGCTTACACCTCATGCAAGAGAATTACTAAATTAACTATATATCTATTAGAAATTTCTAAACCCCACTCCCAAAACAATTTTAGTACACCTATCAAGTACTGTAGGTCATTTAGAAAAACAGAAATAAAACATACACACAGCCTTTGTATTAAAAACTTTCATAATCTGTAAACAATGTTCAGATATAAACTGTGAACTAAATGTTTTTTCTAAATATGATTTATGTAATCAAGACTTTCTTAAACGAAGACAGGTCTTAGGAATATGATCTGTACAAACTTACAGTAGTGTATATTCCAATAGAGATTTTATTCCTATTATGATATAACAATATAACTCTTTTCTGAGTGAAGATATATGTTAAGGCTTAAGGTGTAAACACTTTGGAAGGCAAACAACTTAGTGAAGAAATTACTGTTCATTTAAAAATGTGTATCATCTCATAATAGGCCCCAGAATTTTCAAATTCACATGTGAGAATACATTTACATCTTAAATTTCTAGGAAAGGCACAAGCTTTATGTAAAAAAGCAGCAAAATTTTAAACCCACCAATTTATTGAAAAAGCCGTTACTTTTATTAGAAACAAAAAATGCTTCTCAAG
Organism: Balaenoptera borealis; assembly: GCF_965194805.1. Lineage (NCBI taxonomy): Eukaryota > Metazoa > Chordata > Mammalia > Artiodactyla > Balaenopteridae > Balaenoptera > Balaenoptera borealis. Next base: position 165,883,854 of record NC_138866.1, on the reverse strand, counting down.
ATGTTGGCAACAAGTCATAGTATAGACATCTGTTTCAAACAGTGTACTTCTCTCTTCAATAATAAATTATATTCCAGTTGGAGGAGGAATACCTCCTTGGCTATGGGAAGTAGAAGTATTTGAGGGACTGTGTAAGCTGGTCTCCTTGTACACAAACCATGCATTTCCTCCCCAAAGTATCATATTCAGAAAGCCAAAGATCACAGATGCATTTAGGGATCCCATACTAGTCACAGAGCCAAAATGACATATCACTCCTTGTTGATTACAAGGCAGAAGTTCCTGGACAATATTGCGACCAGTAGCTGTTTTAATATCTGTAAGAGCTTTAGCCCAGGCTGAAGTGCTCACCAACCACAAAAAAGTGGCAACAAGAGTAACAACGAAGTCAACCATGGGAAGTTTTCGACTATCACGATACAGGTTCGTGTAACCAACATAGAGCAGCGATGCAGTACAGGAAGACAAAGACTGCAAAAGTAACATAGAATTGTGCAGAAGAAGAGTTATCTCCGATAAGGACATGATTTTTCCAATCTACATCACACATATTTACACCTTGAGGTGCCTGAAATGATGCTTCATTCAACCTGAATGGATAACCAATAGTAGCTGTAATCGTTTTATTGTCAGAAACTGAAGGATGACAAGCCACTTGAATTTCTGTTTTGCCCTTAAAACCTCCACAGGTGGCAAAAGCAAAGATAGAAGCAATCCACTCGAGGACCTTGCTGAAGCCGAGCGGCTCCTTGAGCGGGTTGAGGTTGAGCTGGAAGGAGGACATCCTCTGAGGGAAGGAGGGAAAGAGAGTCAGGACGATGGGGTGGAGGAGGAGGGGGACAGATGAGACAGAGCTGCCCGGCCACGAGAAAGGGCAAGCGGGGCGGGCCTATCAATTCTTTAGTATGTATTTAAAAGGTATTTGTCTCAAATCTGATTGTATATGGTTTGTACAACTAGGAGGAATGAATACTCAATGGTATAATTTTTTTTTTCTTCTGAGGCTACTGTTCTTAAATCAGTTAAGAAGGACCTCCTTTTATGTATTTTCTCCCTACTGAATGTCTTTTTTTGGCTTTTTAACTATCTTACAAGTTGTTAAATATTTATGCAATTTTATTTAAAAAGTATTGATTTTATTAAACTTATTTGAATCTTTTCTGTCTTCTTAGGGGAAGCAAAAGCAAATGCCCCGTGTGTTATATTTATTGATGAGTTAGATTCTGTTGGTGGGAAGCGAATTGAATCTCCAATGCATCCATATTCACGGCAGACCATAAATCAGCTTCTTGCTGAAATGGATGGGTAATTGAGCCTTCCTCTGTCTTTACGATTTGGTGATATATTTGGTAGCATACCAGAGATAGGAAAAATTTTATGTTTATAGGCAACAGAGTAGTCCCTCGTGCAAGAAGTAAAGACAAGCTGTTTTGACTATTGTGTTGTTTTTACTAATGGGATCATTGATAATTGTTATATCAATTTCTCTTAAATTAAAAAATAGGTTTTTCATTTACTGTAGTATGACAGGAAAGCAGTGATTCCAGCTGAAAGTAGTAGTCCCTTTGGAGATGTAAAGGGAGAATACCCTAATCCCTGCACTGTTTGTGACTAGCTTTGGGTGTTGCTGTAGATCAAAAAAATGTTTCTTAAAGTCATATAAGGCATTCTGGAAGTCTAGGAGCAAATAATTTGAATTGGTAAACTTGAAAATAATTTTTCAAAAATTAGTCAGGGACTCAAGCTTTTTGTGTCAGGTCATCTCTTCCTAACTAGAAAAATTATTATGGAGGTATGTAACCACAGATGATTTGGTGATTTATTATTAACAGTTTTATTGAAGTGCACTGGCATTTTAAAAAACAATTAGAGATGCCTTATCATTTTGGGCATTAAAAAGATCAATCCCTTTTCTTTGCTGTTAGTAAGATTAATGATAAACAGTTTTGCATAGAACATTTCTACGTGTGTGCTGTTTTAATTTTCAATGAAAAGGTACTTTTTTTTTTTTAAATAGTTTTAAACCCAACGAAGGAGTTATCATCATAGGAGCCACAAACTTCCCAGAGGCATTAGATAAGTAAGTATTAAAATTTTTGTGATATATTCTAGAATAGTGATGAACTTTAAAAACATTGTGCTAAGTGAAGGAAACCCATCACAAAACATCACATATTATATGATTGCTTTTATATGAAATGTCTAGAATAAGCAGATCCATAGCAACAGAAAGTAATTTAGTGGTTGCCAGAGGTTGGGGAAAATGGGGAATAACTGCCAGTAGATTTGGGGTTTCTTTCAGCTGGAGGAGGGGGGAGGGGTAAAAATTCTCTAAAATTAGATTGTGGTGATGGTTGGGCAACTCTGAATATATTAAAAACCACTGGGTTACACTACCAAATGTAAGATAGATAGCTAGTGGGAAGCAGCTGCAAAGCACAGGGAGATCAGCTCAGTGCTTTGTGACCACCTAGAGGGGTGGGATAGGGAGGGTGGGAGGGAGGAGCAAGAGGGAGGGGATTTGGGGATATATGTATACATATAGCTGATTCACTTTGTTATACAGCAGAAACTTAACACAACATTGTAAAGCAAATTATACCCCAATAACGATGTTAAAAAAAAAACAAAACACTGGGTTATCGACTTCAAATTCTATGATATGAAAATTGTATCTCAGTAAAGCTGCTAAAAGAATCTTCTCACAACTTAAACATCACAAAGCTTTTGGGTGGGGGGTGGAGAGGATTTTTAGAATAAAATTTACTATAGTTTAACATTTTTATTGGTTTTATTATATAGAAGTTATTCATACTTTCATTTGATCTAATAGTTAGTTCTTGCCTAAGACTCTAGTTTAACATTTCGTACTTAATAGCAGTAAGATGGATGTGTAGCTCTCATAATAGATTGCTGTAGAATTATTTGTTCCTTGACTGGCTGACTTGCATGTCTTTGTCTCTCAAGGGTTGTATGCTATCTAGATGCACACATTTATCTATATGAACCTTTGTTCTGCCTTCCGGTTATTGAAACTGTTATTTGAGCCACGTTTTATAAGGAACTAATCTGAATATTTATGTTCAAAATAAATATTGGTTGCCATTGTCTTTCCATCTTCTCTTCAGGATGTCAGTCCTGTTTAACTTGACCTTCAGCACAGTCATCTTATTAATTTATATTTTCTTTTTGTATTCTCGCTTTAGCGCCTTAATACGTCCTGGTCGTTTTGACATGCAGGTTACAGTTCCAAGGCCAGATGTAAAAGGTCGAACAGAAATCTTGAAGTGGTATCTCAATAAAATAAAGTTTGATCAGTGTAAGTCTAATTCAGTGATACAGACATTATCTCCATAAAATGGTAATATATCAATCCACCCTGTTTGTGGTCCTTACTCAGGATGTCTTAAAAGACAAATTCCTTTAAATGTCTATTTTTCTCTCCTCTTGTTTGTCCATAAAGTCCATTTCTCAATTATTGTGTATCCAGAGATTCTGTCATTTTGAATCCCGATTCTAAAGAAAGTTTTGTTTTGAGTACTGAGATAGATAATACTTGATGAATCTATGTATAAATGTTTCTTTAGATGAATGTAAAATATAAAATAATATAAAAAGCACCTGTATATTATGAGCATAGTACCTCATGATATAGTCACTTTGGGGCCAAAAGAGGGGAAGCAAACTATAAAACAAAACACATGGAAATATTATGGAACCACCTGAGTAATAAAAGCAGCTATTAAAGCTGCAGTCTTTTCAAAGATATCTGAATCAATTCATAAAACCAAATATGTTTCCGATAATAAGGGGGGCTTTTATGTCCAAAGTTATTTCAAGATGAAATTCTGAAAACAAAATGTTGTCTATGAACGTGCGTTTTCAGTTTGTGGTTAGGCCATAATTAAAGGTTTGTAAATCGTTATCTGGCAACTCTACCTTTCTTTGTTTATCACAAACTTATTTAAATATAAGAACTTTTGTGATTTGTCCCAATGACAATTTTAATGGTGTGTTTAATAGCACTTTTGGCTTTTTCCTCTTAGAATTTAGTGAATTAAGCTTTTGTAAAATTACAGTTCATGATGGCTATTTTCTTTTTTCTTTTGCAATGTGAGTTCTTTATGAAGAGCCTTTTATTAGCTCTTCTGAAATTTTAATATTCTGTCCTGTCTGCATATAGCTGTTGATCCAGAAATCATAGCTCGAGGTACTGTTGGATTTTCTGGAGCAGAGTTGGAGAATCTTGTGAACCAAGCTGCTTTAAAGGCAGCTGTTGATGGAAAAGAAATGGTTACCATGAAGGAACTAGAGTTTTCCAAAGATAAAATCCTAATGGGTAGGTTTTCTTTTTTTCTTCTTTTTTTTTCCCTATCTTATACTGTTCATTATGTTAGAGAAAAAATTCTTTGTTTTTTAAATTGCCACTTGGTAATTTTTGGTTTGGTGGTAATTCACTCTTTTTTTTTTTTTTTTTTTTATTGGCTGCATTGGGTCTTCGTTGCTGCATGCGGGCTTTCTCTAGTTGCAGCGAGCGGGGGCTACTCTTCATTGTGGTGCATGGGCTTCTCATTACGGTGGCTTCTCTTCTTGTGGAACATGGGCTCTAGGTGCGTGGGCTTCAGTAGTTGTGGCTTGCGGGCTCTAGAACTCAGGCTCAGTAGTTGTGGCGCACGGGCTTAGTTGCTCCGTGGCATGTGGAGTCTTCCTGGACCAGAGCTCGAACCCGTGTCCCTTGCATTGGCAGGCGGATTCTTAACCACTGCGCCACCAGGGAAGTACGAGAAAAAACTCTTAATTTTGAGAGAAAGTTTATAAAAAAGAAAGGTATAGAAACATGCAAATATGTACTCAAACAGCCACACAGTTTGGCCTCTTACAGAACAAATATATTATAACTTATATTACACTCTTTGGGGGGCATGAGTGCCCATTTCTTTCCTCTTGTCTGATATTGCTGATAAAAGAATAGTTAATTTTACTGTTTTTCAGTATTTAATTTTTATTTTAAATCTTGAATTGCCTTCAAAACAGGTTATGATATTCCTGTTAAATTAGAAGTTTATTTTCTAGAAATAGAATTAAGCTTTTCCTTTTGATATAAGGATTAAGATGATAGTTCTTACAGTTTGGTTTTCAGTTGACAAATTATGGTTTACATGTGTTGTAGAGTGGAGTCTACTCATTTTTTAAACTTTCACACTTTTAAAATATTTATTAATGATATTAAATCATATTACTCCAAGAATGACTTTGAGGCAAAGGAGCTTCATTCATTTAAATATACCTTCCTAATGGAGTATTTTACTTAAGTAAATTTTTATTCTTAGGTCCTGAGCGTAGAAGTGTGGAAATTGATAACAAAAACAAAACGATCACAGCATATCATGAATCTGGTCATGCTATTATTGCATATTACACTAAAGATGCAATGCCTATCAACAAAGCTACAATCATGCCACGAGGGCCAACACTTGGACATGTGAGTATCTTTAGTTTTTCTTTTCTTTCAAATAGTGCTCCCCAGGAGCTTATGTAGGAAATTGCTGATGAAAACATTTCAAAAGAAAATTCAGCTACTTCCTAGGTATGTTGATACTTTCTTCTTTAGCTTCCTCAACTGTCTTGAAATCAGACATACTTGTGAAATTTATCTGCTAATAAAGGATATCCTTAATATTTCAGATAATATATTTACATTATGAAATATAATTCAGGAATGACAGCAAAATATAATTCTTAAATATGTAGTTGCTCTTTTCCCCTCAAAAGAAATTATGTATCATAGTGACTGGTTCAATAGTTTTTCTGAGTTTTTTCTCATTGAGTACAAGTTTCATTTTCATATCTTTCTAATTATAGACGTTTTAAACATTTTTGTGCAACGAGGGACAAACAGTTGTATTGCAGCATTAGCTACTTATTATTTATAAACTGCACTTTTGCTTTCCTCATTTTATACATAGCTGGTTTGGTCATCAGTCACCATGACCATCTCTATTAAATGCCACGGAGCTTTCAGCATCGTGGTATTAAGTAAGGTCATGAGAGACAAATGATAATTCAGGTTATTAATGTAAGTGTTTCAAAACTGTGTCTGAATTTCTTCTTTGTTTTTCAATTGTCTAGGTGTCCCTGTTGCCTGAGAATGATCGATGGAACGAAACTAGAGCTCAGCTTCTTGCTCAGATGGACGTCAGTATGGGAGGAAGAGTGGCAGAGGAACTTATATTTGGAACTGATTATATTACAACAGGTTGGCTGTAAAGAAGAGCTTTGGTTCAAATTGTGTTTGTTGGTTTAAAGATTTTTTTTTAACTTGAGTTTTATGTATATTTTAAAATTTTAGGTGCTTCCAGTGATTTTGATAATGCAACCAAAATAGCAAAGCGGATGGTCACCAAATTTGGAATGAGTGAAAAGGTAATGGCTAATTTTAATCCTTCCTCATGTATCAAATGTTGATGTGCCAAGTGTCTCTTTGTGAGAGAGGGTTCTCATTTTAAATTGATAGATTTTCCCCTGTCTCATTCCAAATGGATTTAACAAAGCTTACTCTAAACTAAATGTCATTTTCTGAGAAATGTAACATACTCTTTCCATTCCAGCTGCTCAAACAGTAAGAGTTATTACTTCATGAATTAACCAAATGATAATATAAATTCTTTAGCTTTTTTTATTCCTACGACATCGAAGACCTACTTGTTGAGCTTGCTTACTTTGCCCTCTCCACATACTTCACGTTCCTACACTATCACTGTGGCTCCATAAAGCAATTCCAATACTCTGTGAATTGTGGATTTCTGGACTAGAATAGCTGCTAAGGTTTTCTAAGAAGGTACTCAGAACGATACTTAGGATTTAAAATTTTCTCTCTTGCTCACACTTTTTAGTATTATACTTTCAGAAGAATAATGAAGTTTTTTTGCCCTCAAGGGCATTTTTTCCTTGCCCCCATGATATTTATTTTCTTATGTATAGAATAGTACTTCCTCTGTTACATACATTAATGTTGGAGGTTTTTCTGTTGGATTTCTTTCTTTTCATTGATTTTAGCTTGGAGTTATGACCTACAGTGATACAGGGAAACTGAGTCCAGAAACTCAATCTGCTATTGAACAGGAAATCAGAATCCTTCTGAGGGTAATGATCTTTTTTTTTTTTAATGTTTATTTCTCTATTTAGTCAAAATGTGCCTAAATATTTGGGTGCTTGCAAAAAAACTAAAATTCCTCTGTTTTATAAAGTTAATAGGTACACCATTGCTGCCGTGATTAAATATGTCATAGACTGGATCTTTGACATAGACTGGAACCCCTGATCATACACTGGATCTTTATTTTATTCTGGCCATAGGCTAAGAACAATTCATATATATATATATTTTTTTAATTAATTAATTTATTTATTTATTTTTGGCTGTTTTGGGCCTTCGTTTCTGTGCGAGTACTTTCTCTAGTTGGGGCAAGTGGGGGCCACTCTTCATGCGGTGCGCGGGCCTCTTACTGTCGTGGCCTCTCTTGTTGCGGAGCACAGGCTCCAGACACGCAGGCTCAGTAGTTGTGGCTCACGGGCCCAGTTGCTCCGCGGCATGTGGGATCCTCCCAGACCAGGGCTCGAACCCGTGTCCCCTGCATTGGCAGGCGGATTCTCAACCACTGCACCACCAGGGAAGCCCTTTTTTTTTTTTTTAAATAAATTTATTTATTTTATTTTTGGCTGCATTGGGTCTTCGTTGCTGCACATGGGCTTTCTCTAGTTGCAGCGAGCAGGGGCTGCTCTTCATTGTGGTGGCTTCTCTTGTTGCTGAGCATGGGTTCTAGGGGCATGGGCTTCAGTGGTTGTGATGCGGGGGTTCAGTAGTTGTGGCACACGGGCTTAGTTGCTCCACGGCATGTGGGATCTTCCTGGACCAGGGATCGAACCCATGTCCCCTGCATTGGCAGGCGGATTCTTAACCACTGTGCCACCAGGGAAGCCCAGAGCAATTTACATTGTGATTTAAATATTCAGTTCTACTTTAGCTGATATATTTCTAGTATTTTATGTATTTTCTTTAATTTGATTATTTTACTTGGACATGGTTATGTTCAAAATGTCTAGTAATTGTATTGTGTTTATATGACCTATGCTTCTTGGTGTTGACAAATTCATTTTTACATTTTCCACCCAATTTTATAAGGACAAAAATATAATTCGCTAGTAAAATATTGGCATAAACATTGTACAGGCAAATATGACACTGCCAAAAATGAACTGTTATTACTGCCGTTATTCATAAGCTGATAAACTTAATTCAGACTCACCTTTGGAAAGAGAGTTGAAGGATTTAAGTGAAAAGTTCAAGGTGGGTTGCAACAAAAACAAAAATCAAATGTATGGAAGTCAGGGATCACCTTTAATGATACTGTATTACAGTATTGAGAGGTGAGTGTGTTATCAAGTAAAAGAATGGAAATTATATCTTTTCTGGCCATTCTAGATTGAGTAAATTGGTGAAATCTCAAGAGGCAGAAGGAGCAAACTCCCTTTCCTTTTAGCATGTATATTGAAAAGAGAAATAGATTTCTATGTTCACAGACCTTATTCAGAAAGCAGATGAGTACAATGTATACTTTTATTTCTTAAGTAGCTTTTTGTTTAAGTAGTCCTCAGTTATCTCTATGATAGATTTTGAGATTAAAAATATAACATTTGGAAGTATGAAAGAGTTATCTTTAGGGAACCAAGCTTTTAAATGCTTTTATCTTTTATAAATAGAAGTCAATAGATTTTATATTTTTTTAGGGTACATAAAGGCCTTTTATCTCACTTAGGGTTTTTGCTTCTCCTAAGGTTTCTGCCTCTTACATATCTGCTTTGTATTTCAGGATTCGTATGAGCGAGCAAAACATATCTTGAAGACTCATGCAAAAGAGCACAAGAATCTAGCAGAAGCTTTATTGACCTATGAGACTTTGGATGCCAAAGAGATTCAGATTGTTCTTGAGGGGAAGAAATTGGATGTGAGATGATAGCTCTTGATGCATTGTTGGTTTTATTGCAAGACCATAAGTAGCACTGCAGTAGTCGTATTTTGCAACACTTTTCTCCCATTCTTGGTATCACTCAAGGGTGTGAAACACTTTGTCAGTCTTTTGTCACATTTATCTAATTTTGATTATTCTCATGATGGACACCTACTGCAAATAGCAAATTTATTAAAGAAAATAAAGAACTATCAGGATTGAAAACAGCTTGTTTGAGAAATGTCAATCAGTTATTAAGTTGAAAATAAGTAATGATTTTATGATTGGTTACAGTGCTAGATGTGAATAGAAATTGTGCCTTTAGCTCTTGGGAAGTATTTTTACTTAGGAAAATAAAATTCTTGAAGGATTGTCTTTATTTCTAGATAGTATCACTTATCTTTGATAAAGAAATGATGCTATTTGGCTATTCATAAATCATATTTCTACATACATCAGTGGAAAAAACTTCATTAAGATGCACTTAATTATGATCTAGATTGACCATATATAAAGTGTTTTTTTAAAAATCTAAGAGTAGAGAATTGTGAACCTACAGATATAATCAGAATTTAAATGATTATTATAAGCTTTTTAAAATGCAACTTGCATTTTCATGGTCTTTTTTTTTTTTTTAACATTACTATCGCTCTGAAAATGAAGTTTATTTCAGAGCAGCAGTATTTTGTTAAATAAACAAGTAACACACCTCAAATTATGAATAACTATGTAATTATGCTTTGCATTGAAACCAAAATAAAACCAAAAACCCAGTCCCATTCAGAGTGAACTTTTGAATTATGCTGTGTTAGAAATGGAAAGTTGTTTTTATTTTTCAGTCAGGTTTTGTGAATATGAATGTGTTGTTACAGGATTTACAGATGACTTTATTTAACTCAGTAGAAAAATTATTTTAGAGCACATTGTATTGGTTTTACAACCATATTATATTCTTGAAGTGATTTTATTAAAATTACGTACAGTTTTCTAGTAACTTTTAAGCTGTATATGGTCTTCGTTGAGGTTGGTAGAGGGAGCTTGCTACATGATATTCTTGCCCTTTTATTTTGGTAATTTAAAATTTTGATGTACTTTCAAACTTAGAGAAACATTACCAGAATAATACAAGGAATTCCCATATACCCTTGATTCAGATATACCAGTTATTTTCATTTGCCCGTTTTTTATTGCCCCTGCTTCCTTTCTCCCTTTCTCCTCTCTTCCCTCCCTCCCTCCTTCCCTCCCCTTCTCTCTGTGTTTATATATATATGAGTATACATGTCTTTGTGTGGACACATGTTTTCATTTGTCTTGGTAGACTTCTAGAAATTGCTGTGTGATGTGAGTTTCTGTTTAACTTTTTAAGAACCTGATGAACTGTTTTGAAAGTATATAATTTTATGTTCCAACTACCAGTGTATGAAGGTTCCCATTTCTCCATATCTTGTACAGTGTTTCTTATAGTCTTGTGTTTTTGACAAAGCCAATCTAGTGGGTATGAAGTAGAATCTCACTGTGGATTTAATTTACATTTCCCTAGGACTAGTGATTTTGAACATCCTCTGCTAGGCTTTTGGTCATTTGTATATTGTCTTTGGAGAAATGGCTGTTGAAATCCTCCCTCCCTTCTTTGGGTTGTTGTCTTCTGTGTTGTAAGAGATCATATATTCTAAAGATAAGTCCTTTATCATATGGATCTTGTTTTTTTTTACTCCAGTCTGAAAATATCTGTTGTATGAGTAGGGTATTTAGTTCATTCATATTTAATATTTATGTAGTTGCTTTTACATCTGCCATTTGCTATTTGTTTTCTGTTTTTCTCATATCTAAGGAGATCCCTGTGTTCCTCTTCTTTTTTTTGGCTGCACAGCATGGCTTGTGGGATCTTAGTTCCCCAACAGGAATTGAACCCGGGCCCTTGGCAGTGAGAGCACGGAGTCCTAACCACTGGACTAACAGGAAATTCCCTGTTCCTCCTATTGTGAATTATGTCTTAGCAGTTGCTCTAGGGATGACAATATGCATTTATCACTCTTAATCACAGACTCCTTCAAAATAATACAAGTTTAATTCTGTCAAAATGTAGTAAATTTGTTCCAGTATATCTCCTTTTCTTTTCTTTGTGCTATTGTTGTCATGTTACATCTGTACGTGTTACAACAACTTAATACAATGACATTAACTACTGGTTTATATAATCTTAAGTCCTCTGTCTTTATCTAGGGATGTCTTTATTTTGCCTTTGTTTTTTAAGGATATTTTTGCTGGATATAGAATACATGATTAACAGTTTATTCTTTAATCACTTTGAATGTGTCGTCCCACAGCCTCTGACTTCCATTATTTTTGGTGAAAAGTCAGCTGTTAATGGTAATTTTGGTCTCCTTTTCCAATAGGTTGTTTTTCACTTGCTGCTTTCAAGAATTTTTTCTTAGCCTTGTCTTTGAACAGTTTGACTATGATGTGTATAAGTGTGGATATTCTTGAGTTTTTCCTCCTTGGGATTCGTTGAGCTTCTTGGATCTGTAGATTAATGATTTTCATCAGGTTTGAGACGTTTTTGGCAATTATTTCTTCAAATATATTTATTTGCCCTTTCTCTCTTCTTCTGGGATTCTCCTTTCACATGTGTTGGTGTACTTGATGTTGATCTGGTCTCTGAGGCTTTGTTCATTTTTTTCATTGCTTTTCTCCCTCTTGTCTTCAGATTGAATACTTTCTGTTGATTCAGCTTCAAGTTCACTGATTCTTCTTCTTTCAACTGAATTTTTCATTTCAGATATTATATTTTTCAGCTCCAAGTTTCTATCTGGTTCTTTCATATACCTTGTATCTCTGTACTGAGATTCTTCATGCATTGCATCATTTTCATCATAGCTCTCATTAATTCTTTAAACATGAATTCCATTAGTTCTTTGAACATGTTCATAATAGCTGCTTTTAAGTCTTTGCTCATTCTAACATCTGGAGATACTCAGTTCCTGTTGAATGCTTTTCTTCCTCAGTAAGGGTACACTTTCTTCTTTCTGTGCTTTGTAATCTTGTTGAATTTCAGATAATGTAGCAATTACTAATTCTGAATTTTTCCCCAGAGGGTTGTTCTTGTTTTATTTAGTAACTTGCCACCAGTAAATTTGTGAAATCTGTCTCCACGGCAGTGTGCAGTCACCGATGTCTCTACTCATTTTTTAAAATATTAAATCTTGCTTCCTAAGTGTTGCTGCTGTGATTGCGTAGCTTAGCATATAGCCAAAGATTGGACAGAGGTTGTGTTCAAACCCGATCAGTCAGGCCTCCACTCTGCCAATGGATCTGTGTGGGCTGGCAAGTACATTCAGTGTTCAGGTCATTTTCAAGTCTGCTCTGGTCTGTGCTTTCTGATGGGCTTTTTTGCTTCTCCCTTGTGCATATGTGCAGGCTTTGGCAACCCATGTACCCGTGGTATGTGGGTGGCCTGAACCAGCTTCAGTTTCCTCTTGGCATGCCTGTACATCTGGAGTATATAGAGTGCTTATCAAACCCAGATGGCTGTCTTACCTCCTAGAACTTCCAGTGAAATCCCTAACTACTCTGTTGTTTGCCCCGAACAGGACTACAACCTCACTGAGCCTTGTCTGCTTACCACTGAGCTCCCAGGTTAACTTACAATGCGTCATATCAAATGAGTCCCCTCTGGCAGTGACAGCAAGCCTTGTTCCCTGGGTCTGCTGTTGCCCTGGTTGAACTACTGCACCCGTAGACCTGGCCCAGGATGTGGCAGCACAGGAATCCCACAGGCTCACAGGTTCTTTCCCTAACTGGGTTTCATGAATAAGCACTTCTTAGTTTGTTGTAGATCTTCAGTTAATTTCCAGAGTGCTGAAATGGCTGTTTTATTAAACAGTTTATCCAAATTTATAGCTGCTTTTTAAAAAATGGAGATGATTTGTCAACCTCCTCCCCTCATCATGCTGAAAGTGTATTTCCCCAGCTTATTTGAATCACATTTCAACCAAATCAGTTTAATAAGAATGGACTTCGAGAGGACTTGTAAACTTTTTAAAGCTGTCCATTGAAAGCTACCACAATGCCAGAGTTTTACAAGTAACCTATACCTATTAAATAGATTACTTGTGGTAATTGATACATGTTTTATTTTTAGATATGCTTTGTTCATATTCATTTTAAAGTAAATACTGAGTTACTACAATCTGGCTAGTTATAAGCATTTTTCTTAATGTAAGTATGTAATATTTTAATAAAATATGTTGGAATGTAGACTTGATCTTTGAATTGAAAAAATAACACCTAGTCGTGGACATAAAATTTGGAGAGTTGATACATTTGAACTGAGGATTTTATTAATATGTAGATTCTCCCCTGCCCCCATTCTGTCACATGAATCCCTATTCTTTTGGGCAAGAATGTGATTCCCCGACACACACCCCTCCCCACCTTTTAAAACAGAAACTTAATTTAGTTATGTATCAGTGCTTCATATGGGAATATAATGGGTGGCTAATCTGTTATGAATTTGAGAATGTATTTCATGAAAAAAAGAAATTACAGAGCTGCCAAAGAGAGAGGGTGAGAGGGAGAGAGGTCGTAAAACCTAGTTTGGGGAACTCGATATGAATCTAATCTCCTGCAGTTCTGGGAGCAGGTATGTAACTCATACCCAGGGAGCCTGGAATCTGAAGGAAGTGGTAGGTCGCTTTGGCTCAGGACAGGAGAAGAACTGCTAATGTGTTGAGACTGTTCTGCACTCTCAGCATTTGCTTCGACAAAGACTGAGTGCTTATCGAGGACCAGATGTTCGTCAAGCGTGAAAGAGAGGAAGTGAGCCATGGTAGTGGATCCACGTTGGATACCGCACAAAAGGGCCACTTAGAGGTGTGAACAGGCCTCAGAACAGGATAGTCCAAAGTGGGGCTCTGGATTCCTTAAGAGCTAAGAAGAAAGAATGGATTACATTCACTTAGGTCAAGGGAGTTACAGGTGAGAACAGCTGTGGGCACAGAAATGCCCCTGAGAGAAAGAGTCAGCTTTAAAACAATTGCCAGATCCAGACTGCTCAAAACCATCTTACATAAGAACTCTACCACCCCCTGCGGTTTTGAACCTGGCAGCATGGGAAACCATAATTAGCCAGCTGAAGGAGGAAGGATGGGATGAGGCAGGAAAGAAGAGGACCATGCCTGCTTTCCACCCCTACTGCAGGTGGTCTGCCTGTAGCATGGCCTAGCTGATTAACTCTGACTTGGCATTTTTATAGTGATGTATAGTTATGTGGGGCTGGACATTATTTTTCAGTGCTTTGTGAGTTAAAGCAACTCTGGACTTACTACTTGAGAGTAAGGGTTTTCAACCTGGGTTGGGAGAAGAACCTCTGAATATTTAAAAGGGTAGTGGGAGATGAAGTTGCCTTCTAATTATATCCCATGAGTCAAAAACAGTGGTTACATATATTAACAGATTTTTGTTTGAACACTTTTCTGGGTGATATAATTCTATTCATAAGATTTTTCAAAATTGAAATATTTGTGTAATTTCCATCATAATCATGTATGGGATATGTGTGTGAGTAACTATTTTAACAAAGTTTCTAATGTCTTGGTATTTTTAAAAATTTTTATTGAAGTATAGTTCATTTACAATGTTGTATTTCAAGTGTACAGCAAAGTGATTCAGTTATACATATATATCTATATATATTATTTTCCAGATTCCTTTTCATTATAGGTTATTACAAGATATTGAGTATAGTTCACTGTGCTATACAGTAGGTCCTTGTTTATCTGTTTTATATATAGTAGTGTGTATATGTTAATCCCAAACTCCTAATTTATCTCCCACCACCGCCCCCCTGCTATCCCCTTTGGTAACCTTAAATTTGTTTTCTGTTTGTGAGTCTGTTTCTGCTTCGTAAATAAAATAAGTTCATTTGTATCTTTTTTTTTTTTTTTTAGATTCCACATATAAGTGATATCATGATGTCTTTCTCTGACTTGACTTCACTTAATAATCTCTAGGTCCATCCATGTTGCTGCAAATGGCATTATTTCATTCTTTTTTATGGCTTAGTAATATTCCTTTGTATATGTATACTACATCTTCTTTATCCATTCACCTGTCAGTGGACATTTATCGAAAAGATACATACACCCCAGTGTTCATAGCAGCACTATTTGCAATATCCAAGACATCATGGAAGCAACATAAATGTCTTGGTATTTTGTGTATGATTTTATTTCCTCCTCCCCCTTATATGATATTTTATTGTACTATATTATGGTTCAGTATTCTTTCCCCTTAAAATTCCTATGCAATTTAGTCATGTTATATTTCCATAATCATTATCAGTTGAATACTTTCAATATTGAAATAGCTAATCTAGGGATTTAGTAGAATGATCTATTTACTCTATTGTTAAAATAGGGACAAGAGAAACTGCTTTTAGTTGATTACAGCTCTTATTTCCCCCTTTATTCTGTTGATAACATTTTTATGATTATGTTAAAATTCAGGAATTATTTTGTGGGATCTTATTCTTTGCTCTCCATTTTATGTTGGTAAACTCTAAGGTTATATATCCTTGGTCCTTTTAGCTTCTGTCTATATTTTTGTATCATCTGTATCCTGATGACTTCTTAGTCTTTCTCTACAGCCCTTTTCCATTTAGGCTACATGTCCAACTGTTTTTCTCCATAGTATTTGATTTGTATGTTCATAAGAAGTTGTTCTTGGGGACTTCCCTGGTGGTCCAGTGGTTAGGACTCCGCACTCCCAATGCAGGGGGCGTGGGTTCGAACCCTGGTCCGGGAACTAAGATCCTGCATGCCACATGGCACGGCCAAAAGAAAAAGAAGAAGAAGAAAAAAAAGCTGTTCTCTAATTTATTGTTTCTGTGTCTGCCTTTTCCCACCTGGTGTTGAGTTCTAGGAAGAAATCTTGAACACTTGTATCTCTGAGACTAAATGGAGTGCTTTATAGGTAGACAGCTAATAAATTTTCAGTGAGTGAAAGAATAATAGGCATTCAGTAGATTTATCCTAATTCCCCCATCAGGCAGAGCACTGGAACAGATGGGTCAGATTCTCCATAGACGGTTAAATAATGCCATAGAGAATATGAGTAGTAAGCGGTTTTTTCATCTTTGAAAATATCGCAGTGACTATAACAATAAAGAAGATGGAATGTCTTCTTGAGGAAAATCTGCCTTCTTTTTTGGAAGATAAAATGTGCAAGGTAGGACTGAGTGCCAGGCTAACAGTATCTTTTACATAGAAGGATCTGTTAACTGGATAAAAAGATAACTTTAAGACCTGCAGCATGTGAAATTCCTTAAGTATTCTGGATTGATTTCATACAAGATGTGTTTTACCTTTGATCAATCAGTTGCCTCCATTCACAGTCCTGAGGCATGTTAAAGACCAGTTGTTGGTAAACTTGAGATGTTAGGAATGACTGTATAACTCTCCTGGAAGTTCTGAACTAGGTGATGAAAGAGACAGAGGTGCGAGAAGACGGAGAAAGAAGAGACAAAATATAGAGGATTGGAGAAGATGGTTGCTAAAGGATTTCCAGGAAGAACAAAAGAGAGACTGTGTTTATATTATTCGGAAATAAGGATCGTTATCTAAAAAGAAACCCAAATCAACTATAACCAAGATATTAAATGACTGAATGATTATAAGAAATTTGTGAATCAAACTATACAAAGCCTGGGGCTTCCCTCGTAGCGCAGTGGTTGAGAATCTGCTGCCAATGCAGGGGACACGGGTTCGATCCCTGGTCCTGGAAGATCCCAAATGCCTCGGAGCAACTAAGCCCGTGTGCCACAACTACTGAGCCTGTGCTCTAGAGCCTGCAGGCCACAACTGCTGAGCCCGTGTGCCACAACTACTGAAGCCCACACTCCTAGAGCCCGTGCTCTGCAACAAGAGAAGCCACCGCAGTGAGAAACCCACGCACCGCAACGAAGAGTAGCCCCCACTCAGCACAACTAGAGAAAACCCGTGCGCAGCAATGAAGACCCAACGCAGCCTAAATTAATTAATTAATTAATTAATTAAAAAAAAAAAACTATGCAAAGCCTGATGCACAATGTTTCCTGGTGGAGGGAGCATAGCTCCCACCAGGTAGAAGCATCTTGTCAGCATTAACTCTGCTAGGCCAAAAGGTTCATAATTTTTTATTTTTAATTTTGCTGAAAGATAATGTTTTATACTGTTACAGCACAAAGAAAACTGACTTCAAAATTTATCAAAACTTAATGTGATTTTTTTTCTTCCTGTTTGGGAAGTTGATAGGGCAAGTGCATACTTGTACCCTGGTTCTGCTTTCTGTATGCTTCTTCATCCTTGTTAGATTTTAAGATTCTTAAGTTCATGCTTCTTCTTAGTGTCATAAGATCTCCTCAGATCCTCTCATATAAAATTTGAAGAAAGAGTTGTTAAAGGAGTACATATAAGGTAAAAAGAATGTCTCTCTTGGTTAGGTTTTATAGAAAATACACCTTTTCTTTTTTTTTAAATACACCTTTTGTAAAAGTGAACTGTTACTATGCTTCTCAGTACCCCGAATCACAAATTTCATTTATCCACCAAAGCTGCTGTTGGTCACTGTTAGAACTGATTATATGGTTAGCATTATATTTTGTGAATTACTTGTGATGCCAAGGTGATGTTTAGGATTTGTACTTAACTCTGGGGGAAATATTTCTTTAAATGGATAATGCTGATTTTTTTTTAAGAGGGTTAACATAAATCATAACAGTGGGAAAATAAATTTTTACCAGAACTTTCAAACTATCTCCTATTTCCTATGCACCTAATACCATCAGCATGAAGTCATCCACATAATGGGTAAATTTGATGTCCTGTAAGGTAGTGAGAATATCAAGATCTTGGTGGATTAAATTATCACAGAATTATCAGCATTTGATGAGCAAATGTTGTCTTGAGGCAAGATGATGAAGTTGAACCCCTATCCATATCAAGTAAGAGTAGAAAGCTTCTGGTACCCATGGTTAATTTGTGAACTGATTGTATCCTTTGATCATTACAAAAAAATTTAGGGGACTTCCCAGGAGGTTCAGTGGTTAAGACTTCGCCTTCCAATGCAGTGGGTGTGGGTTTGATCCCTGGTTGGGGAACTAAGATCCTTCATGCCTCACAGCCAAAATAACCAAAACATAAAACAAGCAATATTGTAACAAATTCAGTGAAGACTTTTAAAATGGTCCACATCAAAAAATCTTTTTAAAAAATTTAGTTCCTTGATTGTAAACAAAGAAAGAATGTTTTATTAATTATGCATGTTAATGCCTTATCTATATTTGCATTTATACTGATTTTTTTTTTTTTTTTTTTGTGGCTGCACCGGCCCTGGCAGCGAAAGCGCCAAGTCCTAACCACTGGACTGCCAGGGAATGCCCTATACTAAATTTTTTGGTCACAAATTTTATGTGGCCGATTGTACTGATACTTTCTTTTGACACTTCCATTGTTTTTGTTTGAAAAATCTTCAAAAACTTATAAATAATACCATTCATCCATATTTTCTTCTAAAATATTTAATGGTTTCATTAAAAAGACTAAACATTTTTACTACCCTGGAGTTTCTTTTGGTGTATATGTTGAGATATGTAGTTAACTTCTTATCACTAATTGATTTTTCCCAAACCATTTATTAATAATCTATATCATTCTCATTGATTTGTATAGTTTCTCTTATGTTAATAAGTTCTCACCTCTTACTGTTTTCCAGTAATATGCTTATTCTTCTGTAGGCTAGTATTTAATAATTATATTTTTATATTTACTAATTATATATTTTATAATCTAACAGAAAAAAATTAACTTTCTTTAAACATATTTAAAGCTATTTTATTTTAACTAGAAACAAATCACTATATGTCTATGCAAAAGCAACATATGTTTATTGCTGAAAAGTTAGAAAATATAAATAAGAAAATAAATATGAAAGAAGGAAGACCTTAGTAGTGAGAGTGGATGTAGCTATGCCTCATTCTCCTAACACTGGGTCCCCCACGTGCAAAGTTCTGAGGGGTGATGCTAAGCTTTTGCCCTACCTCCTTTCCCTCTTAGAACCCACTTGGGTCCCAGGTTGGTGACTGAGGCACCTAATTTGTTTCCAGTGAAAAAATTTGGCCACAAAGGGGATGGCCATAACACCTTTCTTGGTACCAACTCCCTATACAACTAAGAGGTCCTATGTTTGCCACAGACTCTGGGGCAAAAAACGGCTTAAGACTTTATGAAGTAGAGATGCTGACCCATTTTTCTTGTAGATGGAAGTGCATTGCTGGCTGACTGTAGTCATGAGAAAATAAGCTCAGTACCAATATTTGCCTTCTCCTCATAGGAAGCAAAGACCCTCGTGGGAAGGGCTAAAGTAGGCACGTTGCCAGCTGATGCTCCACATCCTCACAGTGCTGGGGGGTCAGGGGCACAGGGGATAGTCTGGAGTCTATGGGGGAGAAGTATGGAAGTAAAACAGCTGAAATTTTAACTTGCATTCCTAATGAGTTTCAATGTCTGAGAGTTACAGAGAAAAGTTACAAACACCCCAGTCTGCCTACGGAATCTCAGGAGTCACAGATGGTGTCTGCTCTGGCTAGGTAGCGAAGGTAGGAAGAGGGTGAAACTTTTTTCCAGCTATAAACTGCCATGATAAGCAGAAATTATCCTAAGGGGGCCACAGAGATGAGGGGTATGTTGGGCATGAAAATGCTCAGATCAGGTCTCCAGTGTTAGGGACAGGGTAACCAACCATGCCAGTTTTCCCAGGACTGTCTTGGTTTTAGCACTGATAGTCCTGTGTCCCAAGAATACCCCAGTCCTGGGCAAACTGAGGAACCTACTTGGGACACATAGTAGACTGACAGCCCCAGCAGCTGTCCTTCTGGACCCACGTCTGTGTCTGTCCTATGCCCATGCATCCCACAACTGCTCCCAGCCATTGTACCCACAATAGGGGTAAAATACAGGCCCATTCCTGGAAGATGCGGGATTTCTTTATCGTATGACTTTGGCTCCAGGACTCCCCTTTGGCCTGGCCAGAAATGTTTTTAGAACTGTGCTGCAGTTTTAGACTCTCTCTACCCAATCCTCTTTGTTTCCCTCTACCTCCACTTCTTCCATTCTTCCTAGCTCCCTCCCTCCATAATTTTCTATGGCCACTTAACATATTACCACAAATTTCGTGGCTTAAAACCACACATATTTATAGAATAGTTCTGGAGGTCAGAGGTCTGGAATGATTCTCACTGAGCTAAAATCAAGGCTGCATTCCTTTCTGGAGGTTCTAGAGGACAATTAGTTTTCTTGTCTTTTCTGACTTGTAGAGGCCACCTGTATTCCTTGGCTTGTGGCCCCTTCCATCTTCAAAGCCAGCAATGACCTGTCGAGTCTTTCTCACATCATTCTGACACTTCTGCCTCCTCCTTCCACATATGAAGGACCCTTGTGATTACACTGGACCCACCTGGATTTGTTAAGGCATCCGTAACAGATGTTTTTCATCATAAAACAGATATTACTCTGACATTATTAATTCCATTAGCATATCTATTAAATAAGTATGCAGGAAACCACCAGGGCATTATTTGAGTCTTATATAGGCATGGGAGCTCTAAGCAACATCTTTCCTTTTTTTAAAAAAAAATATTTATTTGGCTGTGCCAGGTCTTAGTTGGCAGCACATGGGCTCTTTTAGTTGCAGCATGTGGCATCTAGTTCCCTGACCAGGGATCGAACCTGGGCCCCTTGCACTGGGAGCGTGAAATCTTAACCTCTGGACCACCAGGTTAATCTTAACCCCTGGACCACTTAGGGAAGTCCCTAAGCAACAACTTTCTAGAGGGCATCTGTTTGCAAAGAAATCTGGGAATCTTAGCTTTCAAGCGCTTGGGGATCCAGATAGCATTTGACAAAGGAAATACAGAAGTTCAGAGTTGGCCTAGCATATACTCCTTGAGTATCTCTGGTCTATACAGAAACACTAGAGTCAACCAAATTTTGACAACCTACCTGGAGTCCTGGTGTGTGGTTCTTATCTCCCTACAGCCTGGTAGTGTCTTTGACCCTCATTCCAGGCTGCGTCAGCAAGTGTCAGAGTCTTCTTCAGATGTCACTATAGGGAGCCTTTACTGGTCTCATAGATCACCCTGGGGAGTATTGCAGAGACAAATAGAAGACAAAAGATAATTTTATGGATGGGCTATTATAGGAAGAAAATTGTGGGTGATCAGAGTTGAAACCAGTCACACACACCAAAACCATTTGGTCTAGCTAAGCTGGATAGACCTGAGAAATGTTTTTTTGTTTGTTTTTTGTTTTGTTTTTGTTCATTGCTCTTTCACCAGTGAAGACACTGTCCTGGAGCCAGCTATCACTTCAACAGGGACCCTGCCTCCCTCCAGAGTTTTTCGGTGCAATTGCTTGCTTGCTTGCTTTTTTTTTTTTTTGGCTGTGCCGCATTCCCCAACCAGGGATGGAACTCGTGCTTGCTGCAGTGGAAGCGAGGAGTCCTAATCTCTGGACCTCCAGGGAATTCCCCCAGCAGCAATTTCTGCTGAAGGTCTGGACACCTGACTTCTGAGTCACTAATTCCAAACAATTTGTTGTCAAATCATTCAACCTACAAAGCACAAAATGGCATTAAATGGCCTCTGAAGAATAAGTACCTAAATTAATATCTATGCATTTTTCTTGCTGTAAAATATGGCTGCCAAACTTTCAAATTTTGCTGGTGCATCTTGTGCAATGGTGGTATCTGTTACTTTTTAATTTGATCAAAATTCTTAAAATCATTAACATGATTTTGATCTTGAAACCATTAACAAATGTAATAGGAACCTGCTGAGTTTTGGGATAGCTGGTTTTGTATTAACTGTTGTTGTGAGACTGCTTCTGCTTCTGTTTCACCCACAATACCAGGTTTGGCTTAATTGCATTGTAACTGTATAATTACAGTAATTGTATAATTACTGGATCAAGTACTACATTAAAAGGAGTTTCTGTATACAGTCGCCTGTTTATACCAGTATGGAGTATGGAGTCAACCTATTTTGCTTTATTCCTAAGAAATGGAATAAAGATGGAAACACAAATTGCACATAGAGAAAGATGGAAGCAAGGGAAAAGATTAAATTATTTAAAGTTTGGGAAATTTTAAAGAATATGGGACAAGTATAAAGCATAAGAGGTTTCATAAAAATGGAGATGATAAGATTCCACAAGGTCACTATGATTATTAGATTCAGGAGTGGGAAACAGATTTGGGTGGATAAAGCAAAGGAGCAAAGAGACTATTAAGAGGAAACACAAAAGTCAGATGTCCCTATTAGTTAGCTAATTACTGAAAAATTTGGCTAATAGAATTTTAGGGAAATTTAGCTATATTGATTTTTTAAATGTGTAGCAACGATCTTATACCTCAATAAAAACAGAGTACCTTGTTTGCATTCTACTTGATTTTTTTTCATCTGCATACTATTCTTCAATATTCTTCAATCTATACCAACCAGTTTGTGCCTTCCTTAAGTACTGCCAGAAACTATCAACTCTTTCTCCTGTTACAAAATTATAGCTTAAAAAAGTTCTTCACTCTGGTTGTCAAGAGAATACAGATATCAAACAATAATTATTTACAAATTATAATGAAAGAATAATGTACCATTACAAAAAAAAAAGCCCAGATATAGATATATCAAGAAGTGTACAGGATTTACATAATGAAAAAAGCTACCAAAGGCTAATGAAGGACATAAAATAAGACAAATTGAGAGACATAACATGTACCTGGATACACTGATACAAGAGACTGATTCTCAGTTAAAATTCTCTTAACCTAATTACAATCCAAATCTCACTAAGAACTCTCTTTAGCTTGGCATAGTGATTAAAAATTCATCTCAAATAATGTAGAGGTAAACATTTCCAAGAGAATACTGAAAAGGAAGAATAAGGAGGGGAACCTTGGACCTGTAATAGATATTTATATTTTATACACTACTGACGCTAGAAGAAGCAGACCAGAATGGAAAACCCAGAAACAGAAAAAACATCCGAGAATTAAATGTAAGATTAAGGGGTAAACTAGGTGAGGAAAGATGGATTGTTTGGGACAAGTGAATAACCATTTTTTAAAAAGTTCTCAAATGTTACACCATGCTCCAAAATAAATCTTGAATTGATCAAAGATTTAATTAGGGTAAAATAAAAGCAAAAACTAAAATATAAGTGAAGAAAATGTGCAGACAGAAGGCTGGGCCACAGGGGAGGGTCAGGAGGCATGCGGAAACGCGTCTTCATTTCATCTGGAAAACCTGCGTTGGTTTCTCCTAAG
The DNA here is from genome assembly GCF_965194805.1 of Balaenoptera borealis. Lineage (NCBI taxonomy): Eukaryota > Metazoa > Chordata > Mammalia > Artiodactyla > Balaenopteridae > Balaenoptera > Balaenoptera borealis. The sequence goes on along the minus strand of NC_138866.1, from coordinate 165,860,491 downwards.
TTTGCACTTGATGACACCTGTTGCCACAATCTCTGGAACCATGAAAACAGCTTTCTGTAGTTACATCTGTTAAATTCCATGGAGAAAGGCTGGGGCCCAGAGGGATGTGAAAAGGAATAAACTGAGGAATAAGGAGATTTAGAGAGTTTTCTTAGGGGAGCTCTCTGGGGGACGAGGCCTTCAGCATCCTGAAGCTCCACGCCACTCTAGCCCCAGTCGCATGCGAAGACGACTTTCTCACGGGAGATTCTAACATTTGCAAATGTCCAGAAACGCTCAGCCAGCTCGCACCACCGTTGGAAAAGAACCCAGCGCGGCCCAAAGAATCGCAGAGATTTCAGACGCTGGGGCCTCGCACATGCGCACTGGGCACTCCTGCGCTCCGAGCCTCTGTGCGCAAGCGCAATGACGCCTTCTTACGAGGCGCGCACGCGCAGTGTTTAGCTGTATCGCTTGGCTAGGGTTAATCTGGGCTGAAAGATGAGAAACCGCGGAGCTTCCCAGCTGGGATGTTGTGGCGAGACCGCGTTGGCTTATCTGTACCACTAGTGTTAGGCTCAGGAGACTGTGAGGAGCCGAGGGGGAGGTGAGGTGTGTCTGAAGCCTGTAGGCTCTGCGATGAAGAAGATTTTTGGCTTCGTAAGTAAGAAGGGCGAGTCGCCCTTGGGCTCCTCCACCAGCCCGCGGAGAGAGAGCGGTAATCGAGTCAACTCCCGGCCCGAGTACCACATCCGAGACAAGGATCTCGGGAAGATCCACAAAGCTGCCAGCGTGGGCAACGTAGCCAAAGTGCAGCAGATTCTGTTGCTTGGGAAGAATGGCTTGAACGACAGGGACAAGATGAACAGGTAACCGGGGCGGGCGGGAGGAGGCGGGGCGGGCCTGGGACGGGCCCCTGCTGTCAGTTTCCCCTCCGAGGCTCGTGGACACCTACGTGGGGTCCCGCGCCCCGCAGACTTTATAGGCAGCAAAAGCCTTAGCTGGTTTCGGACCCGCTCATGATTCCCCTTATAGAGCACTTTACTGACAGTTTTAAAGTCATTTGACTGAATGTCAGTAATTACAGAAACGAAATTAAACATGAACAGCATCTTATTTTTAATGTACACATTTTTATACCGTAATGTTATATGTTACAGAGAAGTGCATAATGAGGAAAATAACTCTCATGACAGATCAACTTCTGGACTAAAAATTTTTCAGATACAATCCAGTATCTTTTTTTTTAAAAATTATTTATTGCTGTGTTGGGTCTTCATTGCCGTGCACGGGCTTCTCATTGTGGTGGCTTCTCGTGTTGTGGAGCACGGGCTCTAGGCGCGCGAGCTCAGTTAGTTGTGGAACGTGGGCTCGGTAGTTGTGGCTCGCCGGCTCTAGAGCGCGGGCGCAGTAGTTGTGGCGCATGGGCTTAGTTGCTCTGCAGCATGTGGGATCTTCCTGGACCAGGGCTCGAACCCGTGTCCCCTGCATTAGCAGGTGGATTCTTTTTTTTTTTTTAGTTTATTTATTTTAATTTATTTATTTTTGGCTGCATTGGGTCTTCACTGCTGCACGTGGGCTTTCTCTAGTTGCAGGGAGCGGGGGCTACTCTTCGTTGCAGTGTGTGGGCTTCTCATTGGGGTGGCTTCTGTTATTGTGGAGCACGGGCTCTAGGTGCGTGGGCTTCAGTAGTTGTGGCATGTGGGCTCAGTAGTTGTGGTTTGCGGGCTCTAGAGCGCAGGCTCAGTAGTTGTGGCGCACGGGCTTAGTTGCTCCACGGTATGTGGGATCTTCCCGGACCAGGGCTCAAACCTGTGTCCCCTGCATTGGCAGGCGGATTCTTAACCTCTGTGCCACCAGGGAAACCTGCAGTATCCGTTTTATATCCGTGTACACCTATGTATATATGTTCTCTACTGAAGGACCTTAGAAGACAGCTTTGAAGTGGGAAGATGGCTGTGTCCTTGAATAGGAAGACTCATTTTCTTAAAATGTATGGTCTTCCCATATTTAAACCAAATAAGCATATGATGGTTTAAAAAATTTTGAGTTACACATACTTTATTTGTTGTGATGAAATTAAAAGTTTTATGTAGTAGACAAAGATTTGCCTTTCTAGATATCAAAATGTGCTGTAAGTTCCCACAAATTATTCGTTTACTAACAACTGAAAAGACAGATAAGTGAGTGGAACAGATAGAAAATGCCCAAACACCCAAATATATGTAAGACTTTAGAACTTGAACTGATGACATTTCATATTAGAAGGAAAACATAAATTGTTTGTAAATGGTGGAGAAGTAAACTGCTAACTATTTAGAGAAAAGTTACTAGATTTTTATCTCACAAAAATAAGTTCCAGATGGAGTACAGATCAAAAAATTTAAATATACAAAGTGAGAAAACAACCAGAAGAAAACAAAATTCCTATTTATACATTTTTTGTGCTGACAAAGATCTTCCTAAGAATGACTTCAAAAGCAAGAATTCTGGAGGTTGATTTAACAACATAAAAAAATTAAAACCCTCTGTAGATCAGAAAAGAAGATTAACAAAATAAAAGACAGTGAGCTTTTAAAATATATCAACGTATTTGTATCAGGCAAGAAAAGATATCTTCATTTTACAGAGAATTCTTTGAAATCAGTAAGGGGAAAAAACCTCTAATTTGAAATTGAGAAAAGTACTTTTTTGCATATCCATAAGTGACCAATGGATATAGGAAAAAAATTTAGCATTTCTGGTAAGAAAAAGAATTTAAGTTAAAGAGGAATGAAAGACCATTTTCCCTTCACAAAGTTTGTGAAGATGAAGAACAGTGGTACTTATACTGCTGTTTAAAGCCTAAGTTGCTTTTGACTTTTCAAATAGGCAATTTGGTGATAAGTACCACATTTAAAAAATGTATATTCCCTTTACACATCAATTCTCTTTACACAAATTAGAGGTACATAATTAGAGGTAAATTAGAGATAGATAACATACAATTTGTTGTTCTCAACACTGCTTAAAATAGCAATGTATTAAGAAGAAATCAAAGGATTTTATAAATAAATTGCAGTGTATCTGGTATGGAGTAATATATGACCATTGAAGTTGGCATAGATAACAGATGTATGTTGACCTGCAGAGATGTACTTTGGTAGATCACTGAGAAAAAAAAAATCAACTTCATTATATATAAACACAAGAAGACTATGGTCTTATCTTAGCCAAAAGTATGTACAAAAATGTGATAAAATTTGTTATTTCTGAGCACTTGTATTATAAGTGAAGCTTTCTTTTCCTTTTAAAAAAATCTGTGATTTCTACAGTGAACATGTACAAAAATTCTAGTAAATATTTAGTATTAGTGAAATAATCCTGAGAGAGAGCACGAATATGAATCTTGTACAGATAAAAATAATTTCTCACTTTCTATTTTTTTGTGGAAGTTTTTCAAGGATTGATATCTTCTGGCAACTTTTAGCCTCTTCAGAAGTAAAGGGAATCTTTTTATCTGTGCCTGTAGATTTTACTAGGTATATATTTCGCTATATACACGTTTTTGATTTTGTGTAGCTTTATTACCTATAATATGTAAATGATTATAGATTAATCATTTTACTTCATTGCAGTCTTATGAAAATAAAAAATAGTAAATATAAGTGGTGATTATTACTATTGCAAAAGTTTATAGAGTTTTAGTTGTGTCCTTATGAAAATAAAAAATCAAAAATACAAATGTAAATGATTATTACTATTGCAAAAGTATTGCTTTACTTCCCAAAAGTTTTCTTTAAAAATATCGAACTCTCCAAAGTAACAACTGCCAACAGAAATACAAAGAATCATGAGAGATTACTACAAGCAACTATATGCCAATAAAATGGACAACCTGGAAGAAATGGACAAATTCTTAGAAAAGTACAACCTTCCGAGACTGAACCAGGAAGAAATAGAAAATATAAACAGACCAATCACAAGCACTGAAATTGAAACTGTGATTAAAAATCTTCCAACAAACAAAAGCCCAGGACCAGATGGCTTCACAGGAGAATTCTATCAAACATTTAGAGAAGAGCTAACACCTGTCCTTCTCAAACTCTTCCAAAATATAGCAGAGGGGGAACACTCCCAAACTCATTCTACGAGGCCACCATCACCCTGATACCAAAACAAGACAAAGATGTAAAAAAAAAAGAAAACTACAGACCAATATCACTGATGAACGTAGATGCAAAAATCCTCAAAAAAAACTAGCAAACAGAATCCAACAGCACATTAAAAGGATCATACACCATGATCAAGTGGGGTTTATGCCAGGAATGCAAGGATTCTTCAATATACACAAATCAATCAATGTGATACACCATATTAACAAACTGAAGGATAAAAACCATATGATAGTCTCAGTAGATGCAGAAAAAGCTTTTGACAAAATTCAACACCTATTTATGATAAAAACTCTCCAGAAAGTAGGCATAGAGAGAACTTACCTCAACATAATAAAGGCCATATATGACAAACCCACAGCCAACATTGTTCTCAATGGTGAAAAACTTAAACCATTTCCTCTAAAATCAGGAACAAGACAAGGATGCCCACTCTCACCACTATTATTCAACATAGTTTTGGAAGTTTTAGCCACAGCAATCAGAGAAGAAAGAGAAATAAAAGGAATCCAAATCGGAGAAGAAGAATTAAAGCTGTCACTGTTTGCAGATGACATGATACTATACATAGAGAATCCTGAAGATGCTACCAGAAAACTACTAGAGCTAATCAATGAATTTGGTAAAGTAGCAGGATACAAAATTAATGTACAGAAATCTCTTGCATTCCTATACACTAAGGATGAAAAATCTGAAAGAGAAATGAAGGAAACACTCCCATTTACCATTGCAATAAAAAGAATAAAATACCTAGGAATAAACCTACCTAAGGAGACAAAAGACCTGTATGCAGAAAACTATAAGACACTGATGAGAGAAATTAAGGATGATACAAACAGATGGAGAGAGATACCATGTTCTTGGATTGGAAGAATCAACATTGTGAAAATGACTATACTACCCAAAGCAAACTACAGTTTCAGTGCAATCCCTATCAGACTACCAATGGCATTTTTCACAGAACTAGAACAAAAAATTTCACCGTTTGTATGGAAATACAATAGACCCCGAATAGCCAAAGCAATCTTGAGAAAGAAAAACAGACCTGGAGGAATCAGGCTCCCTGACTTCAGATTATACTACAAAGCTACGGTAATCAAGACACTATGGTACCAGTACAAAAACAGAAATATAGACCACTGGAACAGGATAGAAGGCCCAGAGATAAACCCACACACATATGGTTACCGTATCTTTGATAAAGGAGGCAAGAATATACAATGGAGAAAAGACAGCCTCTTCAATAAGTGGTGCTGGGAAAACTGGACAGCTACATGTAAAAGAATGAAATTAGAACACCCCCTAACACCATCCACAAAAATAAACTCAAAATGATTAAAGACCTAAACGTAAGGCCAGATACTCTAAAACTCTTAGAGGAAAACATAGGCAGAACACTCTATGGCATAAATCACAGCAAGATCCTTTTTGACCCACCTCCTAGAGAAATGGTAATAAAAACAAAAATAAACAAACGGGACCTAATAAAACTTAAAAGCTTTTGCACAGCAAAGGAAACCATAAAATAGATGAAAAGACAACCCTCAGAATGGGAGAAAATATTTGCAAATGAAGCAACTGACAAAGGATTAATCTCCAAAATATATAAGCAGCTCATGCAGCTCAATATCAAAAAAACAAATAACCCAATCCAAAAATGGGCAGAAGACCTAAATAGACATTTCTCCAAAGAAGATATACAGATTGCCAACAAACACATGAAAAGATGCTCAACATCACTAATCATTAGAGAAATGCAAATCAAAACTGCAATGAGGTATCACCTCAAACCTGTCAGAATGGCCATCATCAAAAATCTACAAACAATAAATGCTGGAGAGGGTGTGGGGAAAAGGGAACCCTCTTGCACTGTTGGTGGGAATGTAAATTGAGACAGCCACTATGGAGAACAATATGGAGGTTCCTTAAAAAGCTAAAAATAGAGCTACCATACAACCCAGCAATCCCACTTCTGGGCATATACCCTGAGAAAACCATAATTCAAAAAGAGTCATGCGGGCTTCCCTGGTGGTGCAGTGGTTGAGAATCTGCCTGCCAATGCAGGGGACACGGGTTTGAGCCCTGGTCTGGGAAGATCCCACATGCCACGGAGCAACTAGGCCCGTGAGCCACAATTACTGAGCCTGCGTGTCTGGAGCCTGTGCTCCGCAACAAGAGAGGCCACGATAATGAGAGGCCCGCGCACCGCGATGAAGAGTGGCCCCCACTTGCCGCAACTAGAGAAAGCCCTCGCACAGAAACGAAGACCCAACACAGCCATAAATAAATAAATAAACCCAAAGTTAAAAAAAAAAAAAAAAAAGAGTCATGCACCACAATGTTCATTGCAGCACTGTTTACAATAGCCAGGACATGGAAGCAACCTAAGTGTCCATCGACAGATGAATGGATAAAGAAGATGTGGTACATATATACAATGGAATATTACTCAGCCATAAAAAGAAATGAAATTGAGTTATTTGTAGTGAGGTGGATGGACCTAGAGTCTGTCATACAGAGTGAAGTAAGTCAGAAAGAGAAAAACAAATACCATGTTCTAACACATATATATGGAATCTAAAAAAAAAAAAAAAGGTTCTGATGAACCTAGGAGCAGGACAGGAGTAAAGACACAGGCACAGAGAATAAATTTGAGGACACAAGGAAGGGGGAAGGTTAGGCTGGGACGAAGTGAGAGAGTAGCCCTGACATATATACACTACTAAATGTAAAATGGATAGCTAGTGGGAAGCAGCTGCATCGCTCGGGAGATCAGCTTGGTGCTTTGTGACCACCTACAGGGGTGGGATAGGGAGGGTGGGAGGGAACGCAAGAGGGAGGAGGTATGGGGATATATGTATACATATAGCTGATTCACTTTGTTATACAGCGGAAACTAATAAAACATTGTAAAGCAATTATACTCCAATAAAGATGTTACAAAAATTATTGAACTCTCCAGTTATGTTTATCCATTGTTTAATCCATTTATTCATCAAATATAACTTGAATACCTATTATGTAGCAGATGTTTTCTACTCAGGATCCTGCATCTATGTCTCAGAACACTTTCATCCTTAAAAACTTCATGTTGCCCCCGTGAGCAAGATGAGAAATTTAAAATTGAAGTATTAAGACTTAGTCTCAATTGAAGCTTTTCTCCCTTCTTTCAAACAGAAGCATTTCTGAAGGTAGGAAATTGTAAAAGATAACCTTTACTTGTCCTTTTGAACATTTATAATGGTATTAAATACTAATATTGATCATTGGAAATGTCTGATTTCACACAATCTATAAATGTAAATATTGAATAAAATGAGCCATCCCTATTCATTTGAATCCTGAATTTCCTTTGGCTTAAAGTTTCCTGAAAATAAGTTAGAATTACTTTTTAAAAAATTCTTGTTTTGTTTGTTATTTTTGTTCTCTTTCCCTGTGCTGCTTTTATTTTATTATTTTAAAATTGAAGTATAGGTGAGTTACAGTATTGCCCATCATGCCTTTAAGAACTAAAAGTTATTTAAGTGCCAACCGTGTGACTAGAACTGCAGTAGACCTGTTATATAGACCATTATTTCATTTAATGTAAGGCACCATGGATTGTATGATGCCCCACTATTTTGTATATTAATAAGAAATTTTTAAAAATGTTGCCAACTCACAGATACAGAGAACAAACTAGTGGTTACTAGTGGGGAGAGGAAAGGGAGGAGGGGCAAGATAGGGGTAGGGGATTAAGAAGTACAAACTATTAGGTATAAAATAAGCTACAAGGATATACTGTACAACATGGGGAATATAGCCAATATTTTATAATAACTATAAATGGAGTATAACCTTTAAAAATTGTGAATCACTATGTTGTACCCCTATAGTATATAATTTTTATTTTTTTATTTTTTTAAATTTTTGGCTGTGTTGCTTCTTCGTTGCTGCACGCAGGCTTTCTCTAGTTGTGGCGAGCGGGGGCTACTCTTCCTTGCGGTGCGCGGGCTTCTCATTGTGGTGGCTTCTCTTGTTGCAGAGCATGGGCTCTAGGCGTGTGGGCTCACTAGTTGTGGCTCGCGGGTTCTAGAGCGCAGGCTCAGTAGTTGTGGTGCTCGGGCTTAGTTGCTTTGTGGCACGTGGGACCTTCTGGGACCGGGGCTCGAACCTGTGTCCCCTGCATCGGCAAGTGGTTTCTTCACCACTGCGCCACCAGGGAAGTTCCATAATATATAATATTATACATCACCTATACTTAAATAAAAAAAAAAAAGGCAACTTTAGGCACAAAGGCATTATGATAATTAGACCAACAGGAAAAATGAGAAATGAACAAACAAAAAGTGCTGCCAATTATAGTTGTAAGACATCGTGAATTATAAATTTCATTCCAATATCAGAGATGTTAAAATGTGAGAAAATGAGCATGTTAGAATCATTGAAGTACAGTGTTCTCTCTAGTCCTCAAGACATATCTTCAAAAGAGGTATAATATCCTTTTACTTAATTGAAATGTTGCCCTTGTAAAGTAGTAGTAATAGTAATAATTATGATAGTATTACCTAATAATTATTGAGCTGTTATCTGTGTGGGGAACTGTTCTAAACCCTTTGCATGGGTTCTCATTTAAGCATCACAGTGGTGTCCTGTGAGATAACTACTGCTCTATCCCCATTTTGTTGATGAGGAAATTGAGGCACAGAAAGGCTAAGTGACAGCTAATAAGTGACAGAGTTAAAGTCAAATTCAAACCCAAGTTGAGCTGAATGTCAAGGTCATGCTCTTTCTTTTTTCTTTTTTCCAAGAAAAGTGTGTGGAGAGGAGTGTATTCATTTGCCTGTTTATTTTAGCAAGGTACATTGGAGGGAGAATTCCAAAGGAGCTACATTTAAAAAATAATTAATTAATTAATTAATTAATTTATGGCTGTGTCGGGTCTTCGTTTCTGTGCAAGGGCTTTCTCTAGTTGTGGCAAGCGGGGGCCACTCTTCATCGTGGTGCGTGGGCCTCTCACTATCGCGGCCTCTCTTGTTGCGGAGCACAGGCTCCAGACGCGCAGGCTCAGCAATTGTGGCTCACGGGCCTAGTCGCTCTGCGGCATGTGGGATCCTCCCAGACCAGGGCTCGAACCCGTGTCCCCTGCATTGGCAGGCAGATTCTCAACCACTGCGCCACCAGGGAAGCCCCGGTCATGCTCTTTCTATTCAAGCAGGTTGTTCTTTCATTAATGTGGAGAGTAAGAAGAGCTAATATATATTGTTCTTTCTCCAGAAGGAAACTAAATATTTGTTTTAAAGGGATAGGAATAGCATGCTATTAAATGTTTTCAATTACATGAACAATTGTATGTTTTGAAATAGTGCACTGCAATTTCCTAAAATCTCCTCTCGGTTTCGTAGGACTGCTCTCCATTTGGCCTGTGCCAATGGCCATCCAGCAGTGGTAACTCTCCTAGTGGAGAGAAAATGCCAGCTTAACCTCTGTGACAACGAAAACAGGACAGCGCTGATGAAGGTACAGAGTAGCCAACCTTGTCAACGTGAGATGGATTTGATTTAACTACTTAGAATAAAAATGGATTTATCTCATTTAAATATAACGAATTGGTGAAACTTCTGGAATGTTTACTTTGAATTCCTAGAATTTACAGTCTGTTTCTTGGCATAACACTTATAGGCCATACAATGTCAGGAAGAGGCGTGTGCAACTATTCTGCTGGAACATGGTGCCGACCCAAATGTCATGGATGTCAGTGGCAACACTGCCCTCCACTATGCTGCCCTTTATCAGAATATATCACTCGCGGCAAAGCTGCTTTCACATGACGCCAGTATTGAAGCAAGGAACAAGGTATAGCTCAACTAACTTTATTTACAAAATATTTGCAATACATGGTTGGTTGTTTTTTTTTTTTGTTTTAGCTGCAGATGTTTTATCTATAATAATATGTATACTGAATACCACCCATCAGGCCCTGTTACCATGGAAACAACTCCAAAGCCAAGTCACGGGCTGGAGAAAGGTGGTGCTCACAGAAAGAGCACAGTTCCGTCTCCCAGCCACCCTTCTACCCCAGAAGGAAAATCTTCCCATTAGGATATGCCTGGGAGTGGGTGGTGGGCTCAGAGCCCATACAAGACGAAGACCTGGGGGGAGTGAGGTGAGGGGGGCGCTGGCGGCTCGCAGGGGCTCAGGGAATGGGTGCCGCTGGGGATGGATGGGAGGAGGAAGGAGACCCAGTACCCGGCAGGGAGAGCTGGGTGAGTGCAGGTGGCCAGGGCAGGCAGCAGGCCCCGAGCCCTCCAGGACCCCAGGTTCTAAGATCGGGGAAAGTGGGGCAGGTCGTGTTTGACACCCAGCAAGGTGTTCACTTATGCTGGTGGCCATGTGGTCCACCATGTACACCTTGGGGTCTTCCACGCTCAGCCTCGGGCGGCTCCTCAGCAGGGTCGTAGCTGTGCATGGGGAGCAGGTGCCGGCGAAGCTGCTGTTCCTGCTGTTTCTTTGGGACACACATTACCTCCTTCCGCTGCAGCCCCGCCAGGAACTCCCTCTGCTGACATAGATGGGGTCAGTTTTACATATTTGGAAGCTCAAGCATTCCCTGAGTGAAAATATTTTGAAATAACTTAATTATCTAAGATTTCACTTTAAATCATGATATTTCTAAAGAAGCATTAGAGGGTATAGCTTTCTTTTATGTGTTTATGGCAGATATTTGTGAAAACATTGCATTTGTTAAAGGTAAGACTTGTTTTTCCCCAAATATTTTTTTCCCCACTCAAATTTTTTTTCTGATTAGTGTAAAACAACACAGAAATGCAAAACTTGCCTTGGAGATAGACTTTGTCCTAAAACTCGAACAAAACCAAAGCATTTTATAATATAATAGCAATCTTGCTGCTGTTGACAAGTTCCTATTTTATTAAAAAATGATTTATGTAAAAATGATTTCTCTCTCATTGCCTAAGGCTTCAGAGGGAAAAAGGAAAAGGAAAAGGAGAGAGCAGTTGAAATACGCAGGCCGGGCTTCCCTGGTGGCGCAGTGGTTAAGAATCCGCCTGCCAGTGCAGGGGACACGGGTTCGAGCCCTGGTCCGGGAAGATCCCACATGCCGCGGAGCACCTAAGCCCGTGCACCACAACTACTGAGCCTGCGCTCTAGAGCATGCGAGCCACAACTACTGGGCCCACACGCCTAGAGCCCGTGCTCCACAGCAAGAGAAGCCACCGCAATGAGAAACCCGCGCACCGCGACAAAGAGTAGCCCCCGCTCGCCGCAACTAGAGAAAGCCCGCGTGCAGCAACGAAGACCTAACGCAGCCAAAAATAAATAAATAAATAAAATGAATAAATAACTTAAAAAAAAAAAAGAAATATGCAGGCCAATTTGGAAATTTGGCAGTTGGGAAATGCCAAGTAGAGGTTTTTGGGGGTTTTTTTCCCCTTCAGTTTATGTATTTAGGCAAAGATCTTTTCAGTGTTCGGGGATAATAATTCTTATTTTGGGAAAGAGCCTGAGTGAATTGTAACCCTGCCTAGAGATCAATTTTAGGAGGACTCAGAGGAAATCAGATTGGCAGTGAACGTGTAGTGATTAAATGGGAAATAAGGGAGAAGAACAAATAATTAACTGACATATTATCCTGTTTTGGCAGAAACGGCCACTTAGATAAGAGTCTAGACTCTGCTCTCAGATCTAGAATGTCTTGATGGGAAGTAAGGGGTTTATAAGTAATGAGATCAAGTTGCATTTTGAGTTTACTCGTCCCTGTTCTACCTATTTACCCAGAAAAATTAAATGTAGTTTTGGTGACTCTTATCTCTTACACTTTTGTTTTTTTATTCAAATCCTCAATTGAGGAAAGGAATTGGCCGTGTGGGTAGGAGATGAGACTGACATGACTGCTGCACTAATTCTCAGCTAGAATTGTGCTCGCGAACCACAGTCACCTGGGAGGACTTGGAAAAAATTTACAAGCCTAGGCTCTCCCCTGAAGACTTTGACTGAATAAATCTAGGAAGGCCTGGACGTGTGTGTTTGGAAATATTTCCTCGAGATTCTGATACAGCCCTTGGTTAAGTACGTGGAATGGATGAGTGTGATTTATAAATTCACAGATCTCAAAAATAAGAAATCTCTAGAAGAGTTGGAGTTTGATAGATGCTGCTTCCATCAACTCCCTCCTTTCCAACAATATTAGCCTGACTTTTATCTTTTTCTGCCTCTGTGATTGAGAAGGTAAACGGGATATTATTGGCAATATCTATTGGCTTGAAGAATAACTCCTTTTTCCTTCCAACCACTAATCATTCACTGGCACTCAGAGAGTCTTTAGAAATTTGCTTATGGTGAGTCATTTAATAAGTAGAGTGTGACCCTTTGCGGATTTTGCACCTTTTGTTATCATCCAAGTCATTAGGTCAACAGATGTTTATCACAAACATTATCAGGGTTTTCCTGACTGCAGTAATAGTAAAGCATGAGCCTTCTTTTGGTGAAAGCTGCATGACAGACTCTTGCAGTGTGTCTGTTAGGTTCACCGGGCCCTGGCATAAGCAAGACGATAGTCTTAAACATCAAAACCCATGAAGTTAGTAACAGTACAGATAGGAATTGTTTTAATAATTTAGTTTCAGCAGTCTTATGAACTAATTATCCATTTGGTTAACATTAGGGAGAATTATAGAAATAGATTGTAGTTTTAACAGGCATTGGAAACATTCTTGAAGTGGGTATTATGAGTCTTAATAGCAATTTTTATTACACGTTGGGACCCACTTTTTTTTGTAAAACACGTAATACTAAAGAAAGGAAAGGTTTTACATGCAAATATTTGCTTTATACCCACCCATTTGGAAACACTCACAGCAAACATAAAAACACAAGTGGGCTATAGACTAAACGTGGCCCCTGGATGTGTTTAGCTTTCCTCCACAAATTGAGTCAGCATTTAAAATTTAGGAGACTCATGCAGAAATCTGCATTTCAGGCTTCTCTTAAGGAATCCAATCTGGTCCTCCTTGAGCCCACGCTACTGTTTGGTCTGCTGTGCAAAGGGTGCCCCTTCTGTATGGGGCACGTTCTCTGGTTTGCTGGCCTCACCTGGGTTCTTCACTTACTTGGGTCACCTACTTTGCCTCCATAAGCATTTGTGTTTCCAATTCCTGTATCACAGTTTATTTTGATAGATATTTCTAGATTTTAAAACAGTCATTAATTTATAATCTATTTCATATTTTAAAAGAATCTCTTAAGAATGGGATTGAATTTTTCAAGTTAGAATTTATAAGTTGGTTTTTAAAAAAAACTCTTTTTCTTTACATGTTCATGTGAAGAATCATGTTCCCATTGGAATGTCTGTAAACCTTATGAGGTTAATTGGTTATCGTTGGATAGGTTATGCATGTTGCAGACAATATTATATCTTTCTCCTCAGCATTGTTCCTAAAATATGCAGTTGATTTAATAGTTAAATGATTATCTCTGGAGGAGTGTTTAGAGTGTATAGACTAGTATAGAGCAATAAAATAACTACAGTATACCTGATAAATTCTGTGATAGAAGCAAAGATCCTTGGAACCAGTAAATGTTGGAAGTGAGTTTTAGAGAATGACTTTGCAGTTAATCATGTGAAGAAGTGAGGAGGAGCATTTTAAAGGGAAGGAAGCAGCACAGGGCGGGTGGGAAGGAAGGGGCTCCTTTTTATTTACTTTCTATATTAGATGTTTCAGTTCAGAGAATCTATTATAAGTTTTAAAATTCAGTTTAGAAATATGTAACTTTGTACATTCTATATAAAGTGTTTTTGCTGTTTTACAGGAGGACCTCACACCACTTTTACTTGCTGTAAGTGAAAACAATCAGCAAATGGTGGAATTTTTAGTAAAGAAAGAAGCAAATATACATGTAGTTGATAAGATGAAAAGGTACAGTAGTTTGTTCTTTTTCTTTTTAAAAACCTGAGTGCTGTTCTAGAGTGGTAACAGAGATTAAATTAGTAAGAAGAGGATTAATGTATAATCAACACATCGTCAGGTCGAAAAGCAATTATTTTGCTGTGTATCATGAAAAGTAATATATAGCAGGATTCATATTCCTTTATAATATTGACTGATGTCATTTGCAACCTGATTTTTTTCTTTTTTTGGTCATATGATCTTATAATAGCTAAGGGATTTCATATTAGTTTTATTAGCTTGATAAAGTATGGATTCTACTTTTTAGTTTACCTTAGGACACAGTATTGAATTTCTTAATTCTTTTATAATAATTTTTTAACCTCTACTTTGTATATATTTTTCCTTAAAAGATGCATATCTTTGGGATGACTCTTTGCTTTAAATTACTTTCTTTGAAGAATACTGATGTTACTAGGTTATCACTAAGTGATTGTTAATCACTATTACCAGATACTTTGGGCTCATCAGTTTTTATCCTTTTTCATTTCTAGTACATTTTGATGTTCTTATTTTTAATTGGTGAAGGTAGAAGGAAGAAAGGTAGCTTTAATTGGATAAACATTTCCTTCAATGAAGACAAGTCATAGGTGGGTGATAAAGAGGAAAGTGATGGGCTTTAGATTCAGACTGGGTTTAATTCCTAGCTTTCCTACTTATTAGGTGTATGACCTTGGGAACGTTACTTATGATCAGCAAATACGTTTCCTGATATGAAAAGGAGGATAGTAGTATATCCTTCAAGGGTGGTTGTGTGGAAGAAAGATTACATATATAGTATTTCATTTAGTGCCTAGCACATGCTTATCAGCATCATTAACTGCAACCATGACTATTTTTATTTCATTATTAATAATATTATTGTTTTAAGCCTGCAAATAGCTTTTCCTTAACCTGACCTCTAGCTGATTTTGAAGTAAAATATAACAGACTAAGGAAGAAATGGGGAATTCTTCCTTTATATACTCACCTGCTTCAGATAAGTGACCTCAGCATAGTTTCTTGTCCATCAAGGACTCTAAATTAGCAATTTCTACTACATGCCATCCAAGTGGGACAGGAGGCTTCTTTTTTGTCCCTTCATTTTAGCCTTGGAGGTAATTTACAAAGATGAACACTTGAACATGTAAATGGTCAGTTCTACATGGATGGGCAAGATATTAACTTGGTAAAGTATATCAAATTAGCTGTTAAAGTAAGTTAGCTAAACTTCCTAAGGGTGAAGTTATCTCTCTGTTATTTTAGAACAGCCCTCATACTTGCTGTAAACTATGAATCAACAAATATAGTCAGGCTTCTTCTTCAGCAAGGTATTGATGTCTTTTCTCAAGATATCTATGGATGGACTGCAGAAGAATATGCTCTTATTAGTGGTTTTAATATGTAAGTGTTTACATTAAAATGCCGGTTATCACTAAACTGTGGTTAAAAATAATTTAACTGTTACTTGTTATGTGACAGGTGAGAGTTCTAGTTTGGTGCGGGCAGTTTGGGAATGGTGGTGAGATGTTCCCCATCATCAGCTGGAAACTAGCTGAAAGGCCAGACTAGTTAGATGTAGCAGTGGGCACAGGGTTCTTTATCTCAGGACTTTAAGACTTTATATCCTTAAAGATCCTAACATTATCCATTTCATTCCAAGTGTAACCCCTATGCATGGGGTACAAGTAGTGTCACAGCTCTGATTTTTCTAACTTGTTATTTGGGTCTTGAAATGTTTGGTTCAGCAGACTATCCTATATTTTCTCTTGGGGACTTACTTCTATACTCTCCCTCTTAAATTTTGCAAGAACCTAAGGGATTCCCTAAGATCAAAGAGACAGTCCTCTACCACAAGTCTTTTGGCGGGGGAAAAAAAGGGCATTCTCATCATTCTGTTGATTGCATTGATTCTATTGCTGCAGTGTTGCTACTAAAACTGGTCTTAGCAGGGTCTCCTTGGCAGTTGGATCTGGAGTCTGGATGTTGCTCTATAAAGACCTTTAATAATTTTAAAAGAAAAAAGAAGCCAGTCCTGCAGTTGGGTCACGATTGACCTTTGCTCCCAGGATGCCCTGGCTGATCCAGATTCCTCAGTCTTCATGGTGATGCACACTCAGACTTCAAAGTGACAACTTTTTCAGTTCTCATACATATGCCTGTAGCTCAGCCACTGTTCCAAAGCACCAGCACCCAGTTCTGGCACCTGGGCCTCCTAGCTTTAGCCACACACACCCTCCCTGACACACTCAAAAACCTTATGTAGAGCCCACATCTTAGCCCAGATCTTCACGATGAGTTACCATTTGAGGCTCTTACTTATCTTTTCTGCTGGCAGATGTCAGTGGGAACCGTTTTAGGCTGTCAGAGAGGTTCAAATGCTCCTGCCCGGAGGGAGCAGACTTTCCTTTCTCCTTTGTTACCAGACCTGAACCTCAAGGCTGCTTTATATCCTGTGGGGCACTTTTTCTTAGGTCGTGGAAGGTCCCATATCATCCTCCTCAGAGTAGTGGGTGCCCACTTGCCTGAGATTCCATAACTGAGGTTGGCCCCTCAAGTGATCTGTTTTCCATGATAATGAAAATCTTCTAAATGATTTACATCTGCCTCAGCCTTCAAAGTATCTTCAGATTCTGCCTCATAGGGAACCCATTCACCAGAAATCCGTGAATCTCAAGTAGGTTAGTTGGCATTAGGAGAGGTAAGCCCCGTCCAGGACTTGTCAGTATCCATTGTAAAAGTAAGGTTATGTCTTCCAAGTGGATTGGAGATGATCATGGAGCTTAAGCAGCATTCTAAGAAAGATCTGCTGGTTCAGAGTTTGAGTAGGTAGAGAAGGAGTAGTAGTGGTCCAAGCCAGGTCTGGACTTGGATTAGTTTTCTACTCTTGGTGCGATTAGCTGCCATAATGGGGAACAGTTATGTTATCTAATTTAATGAGGTCATATATTTATAAATAAATTCAGTTACAAATTATAGAATAGCTGAGAGTCCCTGAATTACAAACCACAAAGAAGGGACAGCTAATCACCATAATTACTGACATTTTTCCTGAAAACTGCAACATTAGAATGTTAAACCTATGAAAAGACACACACATTGGGTTTTTAATATGATTTTTAAAAATTAATTAATTTATATATTATTTATTTTTGGTTGCATTGGGTCTTTGTTGCTGCGCGCGGGCTTCCTCTGGTTGCGGTGAGCGGGGGCTACACTTCGTTGCAGTGCGTGGGCTTCTCATCGTGGTGGCTTCTCTTGTTGTGGAGTTCGGTCTCTAGGCGTGTGAGCTTTAGTAGTTGTGGCACGTGGGCTCAGTAGTGGCTCGCGGGCTCTAGAGCTCCGGCTCAGTAGTTGTGGTGCACGGGCTTAGTTGCTCCGCGGCATGTGGGATCTTCCTGGACCAGGGCTCGAACCCGTGTCCCCTGCGATGGCAGGTGGATTCTTAAACACTGTGCCACCAGGGAAGTCCCACAATTGAAGTTTTGATAATAGCTCTGACATTGTCTGAAGTGATCTAAGAATTTAATATATTTGGTAATTGTTTTTCATATTAGTATTAAAATAGTAATGTTATTTATCACATTTTTAATACATAGCAATCGCCAACTGATTTCTGAATATAAAGAAGAAAAGAGACCTAAAACTCCTTCTCAAAATAGCAACCCAGGTAAGATGTCTGATAGTGAATTACTCTTGGTGACCCTACCATAGATAGAGTAAGAGTGAGGAAGTTTTAATAATGAAAAAACCAGTGTGTAAATTGCATGTATATTTTTATTTTTTAAATTAATTTCTTAATAGTCTAGTATTCAGAATTGTTTAAGTTAATTGTAGGTAATTTAAAATCAGAGACAGTATTGTCTGAAAAGAAATCCACATATTTAATTATGGCCCCTAAAATCCAGTATTATATCTTTGTGTAAATAAGAAAAAAGATTTTTAAGTTAGTATGTTGTATGTTTCCTCTATAATCACATGAATATTAGTTATTTTATAGTGATTAGCCTCACTAAAAAAGTTACCATCTTTAAGCCTGGGAACTCAACAGTACCTTCCTGGTACTTTAAACAAATGGCAAAAAAGAAGAACTGCAAAGCTGAGCCAGTGTGCAGCGTACCAAGAAGAGATTATTTTTGAAAGATACCTACCGATAGTACAGAAGTCAGAAAAGCAATGCCTGGTTGAGAAGCACTGGTTATTTTCCATATTATTGTACCAGCGAGGTCTCGCTCTTACCAACTTCATTCCTCACAAGTCCAAACAGAGTGAGATAGGCTGACTTCATTAGAACCACGTGTTTTCTTCTGTGTGTTGGATAATTGTCATGACACTATAATTTTGTTAGAACGAGATGCTCTGTTGCCATTAGTTAAAGGATTATCATAATATTCAAATAGCCCAACTGGAGACTCAGCAAATTCTAATAAAAGCACAAAAATACTTCACATTAAGAAAAACACTATTGTGTTCCCTAGATGTGGCACCTAGCGCGTTGTGCAATCTGTATGAGGACACCTCTAACATAGTAGACCTCTGTCCATCAAAGAACTTCTGTAGGTTGGTTTTACATGTTAGAAGAGATACAGAGATGAAATAGAGCTTTGGTCTTCAAGGTGCTCGTAATAGAGTTGTCCCTGGTTAATTTGTGTATTTTTTTAAATGGAATTTTCAAAGAAAACATTCTTATTTATTTGTTAATTTGTCCACTTAACAAATAACTATCAAGTATCTTTTAGGTACTATGCACTATTCTGATATGACAGGATGCAAACATTTAAAAAACACAGTCCTTGCCCTCCAGGAGCTTGTTATTATAATGATCATTTTTATTATTTAGTATACTTTATTCTGTGCTTACTATGTCCCAGAGCCCACTAGGAGTTTATAAATTGTCTTTATGTATTTTTTTTAATTGGTGTTTCATATGTGCCAGGTATTTTAAGTCCATGGTGAGGAATTAGAGTTTTTAAAAAGTGAGTGGACTTTAAGGTAATTGTGCAGAGTGAGGAGAAGTTTGCCAGGTAAAGAGGCAGAAGGACAGCGTTTGGCAGGAGGAACATCTATCAAGATCACGTTTTGCAGAAAGAGCAGCAGTGCACAGGCTAAGATGTATGAGTGAACTTGGCAGGATTTATGAGCAGTTCAGTTTTGCTGGTGCATAAAGTGTGCTGTGGGGATGGTTGGTAAAGAACACTTGAGGAGGGGCTGGAGAAAAGTAGGGCAGGCCCTGAGCTCCACAGCGGGACAAAGGGAAGGTCTCCTGGGGACAATCTGAGTCACATACTGCAGGGATCCTCCTCAAGGAATTTGAGTACCAGCCAATGACGAAAAGATGTCAATGGAATTACAAAGCCCTTAACTGAGGACTGAGGGTCTTGAGATGGAGGGAAGTAGCATTATTCCACATAGATCAGTTTCTTTCTTTTTTTTTTTTTTTTTTTTAATATTTATTTATTTATTTATTTTGGCTGCGTCAGGTCTTAGTTGTGGCGTGCAGGCCCCTTGTTGCAGCGTGCGGGCTTCTCTCTAGTTGTGGCGCGTGGTAGATCAGTTCCTATATTTGTTCATCTGAGTGTGCTAAATAAAACTCTCATTCAAAATAAAAAATTAAAAAGGAAAAACAGGGGCTTCCCTGGTGGCGCAGTGGTTGAGAGTCTGCCTGCCGATGCAGGGGACACGGGTTCGAGTCCTGGTCTGGGAGGATCCCACATGCCGCGGAGCGACTAGGCCCGTGAGCCACAATTACTGAGCCTGCGCGTCTGGAGCCTGTGCTCCGCAACAAGAGAGGCCGCGATAGTGAGAGGCCCGCGCACGGCGATGAAGAGTGGCCCCCACTTGCCGCAACTAGAGAAGGCCCTCACACAGAAACGAAGATCCAACACAGCCATAAATAAATAAATAAATAAAATTAAAAAAAAAAAAAAGATGTCAGTATATTTGAAAAAAAAAAAAAAGGAAAAACAAAAAAAAGAAAAGTAGGAGAGAATGGTGGTGATGTTGCAAAAATTTTTTTAAATGAAAATTTCAAGGAGGGAGTATCAATTATATCAAGTAAAATTACTGAAAAGAAAGTTGGATTTAACTCTTAAAAGCTCTTTGGTGGTAACCTTTTCATAAGGACAATTTAAGAGTCATAACATCTACTTTTTACATGAATGGTACTTCTGATGTCCAAATATGGAAAAATCATCACATCTACCAAGGTCCTACCTAAATTTTTCATAACAGCGGCAGGTGCCCATGCAGGGTCAGCGAAAACGGTCTGGCCTGGTGAGTACGCTTGCCCACGTTTTCCCAGAGTTGTCAAAACCTGGGAGTGGGACTTCCCTGGTGGTCTAGTGGTTAAGACTCCTTGCTTCCACTGCAGGGGGCATGGGTTTGATCCCTGGGGAACTAAGATCCTGCATGCCGCTCGGTGTGGTCACAAAAACAAAAACAAAACAAAAAACCTGGCAGTCAACTGTGAGGAATTAAACCCTGCTTAGCTGGAGAAAATTAACTGATCTTTTCATTTTCTTTATAGGAACTTTCATACTTTAGAACATATTATCAATCGTCAGAATTCTTTGTTTTTTTTCTGGTTGAAATTGGATTGTTGCTTGTTTCAATTAGTTTCTGACATCACTGTTTCATCTATCCCTTTTATGCCTTTATTCAAATGGATATAGAAATACAGGAATCTCCAAGGCAGATATCAAGAAAAACAGATTTGAGGAAGGTTATTCTGTGAAATAACCTGACTGTAATCACATATAACACAGCAACCCAAATAATACAGATTTCATGTAAACAATGCAACTGTTTGAGAGGTTCCCCAAACCACACCAGGTTCGGCTCTTCCATAGAACTCCGAGGACTCAGCATGTGGTGGTACTCATGCTTGTGATTTATTACAGTGAAAGAATACCAAGCAAAATCAGCAAAGGGAAAAACGCGCACAGTGCGAAGTCTGCAGGAAACCAGGCGCAAGCTTGCAGGTGTCCTCTCCACGTGGAGTTACTGCATGTGCTTCATTCCCCCAGCATCAGATTATGACAACACATGTGAAATGTTGTCCAGCAGTACCAGAGTCTCTCCCTCCCTCCTTCCCTCCCTCCCTTTTTTTGTTCATCAGCTTAAGATACGATGACATATGCCTTACAAGCTGAAAAAGCATGATTTCTATAATCATTTGCCACATAATGAGAAGGATTGAGAAAAATGACATCCCTCACTACTACACAGCACTAACTGTTTGGACCATGCTGCTCTATGTGGTGGGTCCAGATAGACTCTCGAGCAATGGAAGGAGACAGTCTCAAGAGATTATACTTTTAAAATGTATATATATTTAAAACTTTAAAAAAATTCAACTTCTCCATCCTCACCATCCAGTTGACCCCATTTGCCCTCCCCCCGCCTCCCTTTCAGGAGATTATCCTTTATAAAACTGGAAGTACAAAGTCTTTCATGCTTATCTTGCAATTGGAAATAGGGCCAGAAAGAGTATGTTTTCTGTGTTTTACCATGCTCTAAAGTACAGTGCCCATAGACCAGGCTTCCCTGTGAGAGGGCGTTTTCACCCTGAACTGAAGAGCCGGAGAAGTTGTGTTATGTGATGGCAAAATACATGTATTCTCTACGCACTGCTCTGAGTGATGGAAGTCCAGAAATATCATGCTATTTAAGTTTGCTATTGTCAGTTTATGGTACTGGTTCTACTAATGATATCATTTTCTGTCAGTCTCACAGTTTGGTTAGGATTACGGTCATTGTAAACAGCACTTCACTCTTAGGTATCAAATTTTGATAAGTACCATTCTTTTTTTTTTTTTTTTTTTTGCATTTGATAAATGTAAAGGAGGGGAAATGGCTCTCATGCATAATTGCCTAGCAGTGGTATAATCAGCATTCACTCTAGTATACTCTCCAGGTGTGGTTCCAAAGGAATACTTTTTTTTTTTTAAATTAATTAATTAATTAATTTTATTTTTGGCTGCGTTGAGTCTTCGTTGCTGCACGTGGGGGAGTTGCGGGAGCGGGGGCTACTCTTTGTTGCGTTGCGTGGGCTTCTCATTGCGGTGGCTTCTGTTGTGGAGCACAGTCTCTAGGCGTGCAGGCTTCAGTAGTTGCAGCACGTGGGCTCAGTAGTTGTGGCTTGCGGGCTCTAGAGCACAGGCTCAGTAGTTGTGGCGCACGAGCTTAGTTGCTTCGCGGCATGTGGGATCTTCCCGGACCAGGGCTCGAACCCGTGTCTCCTGCATTGGCAGGTGGATTCTCAACCACTGCGCCACCAGGGGAGCCTGCAGAGGAATACTTTGTAACAAAGCATCAGTCTTACACTTTTAATATCCTGTATTTTTCTATTGTTGATTTAAAATTTATTTTACTTTTTCCTTTAATAGTGGATGAGAGTTCTGAAGAAGAGTCTTTAAGCAGGTAGGATTTTATGGATTTTTAAAACTTGTATGTTTAACTAAGGGAACATGGAGAAAAGAAACTAACGTTTGTTGAGTGTTCTGCTCTGGGTTAGACACTGTATTATGTGCTTAAATTTGTTACATCATAGAGTCATCACAACCACTTTGCAAAGTAGCTGTGCTATTATAGCTTGCTTTAATTAATTAGACAGCTGTGGTTTGGAGGGGTTGGTTAATTGACCCATGATTCCATAGTTAACAAGTTGCTGACCTATGATGTGACGGTCAGCTCCAGATCCACTCTCATGTCCCTCAGCAGAGATTGATAAGTACCCGTGTAGCACTGGGGTCAAGATACAGACCCAAATCAGATCAACTCAGAAAGTCAAATTTAGTTATGTATTAACTCTGATTTAGAGTTTTCCTAAGAAGCCTGGTTAGTCCAAGCCTTTGTCCTGATATTTTTGACAATTGCAGTGGTAACTAGTACCTTGTATTTACCATTAAGGTGTTATGGCAGATCTCAGGTAGCTGAGTCCTCAGAACCATAGGGTTTTATACAAGCAAGACCTCATTAGGCAGGTCTTCTTAGATATAATGATGTCTACTCTCCTTAAGGTGAATTAGTTTTCTGTAAGAGAAGAATATCTACCTATAGACCACGTTATGTTAATTAAATTCAACATCTACACAGAGCATCTGTCTAGTTGATTTCTCTACTTACTGCCTTCCCAGTCTGGTTTTGGTTTTCCCTTCAGGGTAGTACCCTTGCCTGGTTCTCTGAAGTTTTTTCTTTTTTCCTAGAGTCTTTTTTCTTTTCTTTTCTTTTTTTTAAATAAATAAATCTGTTTATTTATTTATTTATTTATTTTTGGCTGCATTGGGTCTTCGTTGCTGCGCACAGGCTTTCTCTAGTTGCGACAAGCAGGGGCTACTCTTTGTTGCGGTGCACGGGTTTCTCATTGCAATGGCTTCTCTGTTGCGGAGTGCTCGGGCTTCAGTAGTTGTGGCACGTGGGCTCAGTAGTTGTGGCTCATGGGCTCTGGAGCGCAGGCTCAGTAGTGTGGCGCACGGGCTTAGTTGCTCTGGGGCATGTGGGATCTTCCCAGACCAAGGCTCGAACCCGTGTCCCCTGCATTGGCAGGCAGATTCTTAACTACTGTGCCACCAGGGAAGTCCCGAGCCCATCCTTGATTCAGGAACCATTGCCTTCACAGGCTGAAATCTTAAAGGTTGGAGGCTGCCATTGAGCAGGCCTCAGGGGTGAGGCACAGGGGTGATTTGGGAGGGGAGCCTATAGGAAGGAAGATACTTAGACAGTACATAGGGAAAGAGAGGCACAGCTGCCAGGACTCTGTTTCTACAGCACTGTCTCTGCTTGGGGATCTGAGTGCCTATGAGGGTTTTTAAGAGCTAGCTTGACCTTCATCGTATGCCTGGTTCTCCCCCTCTAGGTTGGGAGAGATGGAAGCAGAAATAGGTAACTAAAAGCTTTTCTAAAACAGAGGCCACATTTTAATGATGTCAAGAAACATCATTTAATATATAGATAACCAACATTTCACTTGATTTGTTTTGTTTGTTTTTGTTTAAAGAAATGAAGTCACTCATTTTTGTTATATATTTTTGCTCTGAAGGCTTTCCAACAAACCTGGTGTTGATGATTCATGGCCTACATCAGACGATGAAGACTTAGATTTTGATACCAAGGTAAAAGTTCTCTCTTGTGAAATTAGTTTTCCTGCTTTGAATTTAGTTTTGTGTAGTATTAACTTTTAAAATTTAGCAGTGGTCTACCTCTCATTGTTTTATGTTTGTAATAGAAAGTTGGTCAGAGCAAACCATTTTATAAAAATATGACTAGTTGAATTTTGTTTTTACTTTGCTAAATACTGAAGGTCGGGGCTGAAGAGAAAATGGGCTGGGAAGTAGATAGTGACAGGAAAAGTGTATTGGGAAGCGCTTTCCCACAAGGGAGGAAATACGAAATTTGGTCAAGGATAAGGATTCTTACTGTGACTTTTCAACCATACGGACGTGACTTATATAATACTCATGCTTAAATGAAATCTTTAGTGGGTACAGTTACTTATTGTAATAATCACAGAATTTTCCTGGGGCCTTTCAGTTCCAAAACTATATAGCATATATCATCTAGTTCTTTTTCCTTGGACAATTTTTATTTTGGTATCATAGAGTTGTTAGGAGAGAGCTTTTTTTTTCTCTGTTTCTGTCTTTGGTTGTGCATTAAGACTAAAATAACAGTCGAAATTATGGAAATTTAGAAATTAAAAATCTGTTTCTCAAAATCCATATCATGAAGGGATTTCGCTGTGTTTTCTGAAGCATTCCATTAAGCGTATATTCAGGGAATTCCCTGGTTGTCCAGTGGTTAGGACTCCACGCTCTCACCGCCAAGGACCGAGGTTCAATCCCTGGTTGGGGAATTAAGATCCCGCAAGCGGTGCAGGATCTTAGTTCCCCAACCAGGGGTTGAACCCATGCCCACTGCAGTGGAAGCATGGAGTTTTAACCACTGGATCACCAGGGAATTCCCAATAATTCTTATTCTTAAAGCTCTTGTTTTCTTCTCTAGAATGTCCCGAAACCAAGCTTAACAAAGCTAATGAGTGCTTCTCAGCAATCCAAGAAAAACAGTAAGTTATTTCAAGACTGTCCTTCTTGTGTTATTCACTGATTTGAAATTACAGATGTTCTCATGTACTCCACCTTGTTTTCACTATAGTAGAAGCAAAATGTGGCATCGTGAGACCAGAGAAGAGAACCTTCTTTGAGGACAATAGTTTTGATAGTGAAAATGAAGATGTGGTCGAAACCTTTCCCAAACCATCAATCAGACTCCAGGGCGTCTCTCATCCTGCTTTCCCATCACCTGAACCTCTCCCAAAACCTCTCAAGTCTTTAGCAGGCCTTGGTCTTACAAAGGTAAGTTGTTCTGTTTTGTTTTTAACTTTTTTTTTCTGTGCTTTTTCACATACCAACCCCCTGATTCTTGCAGTGATGAAAAGGATCCCTTACAGAAATGGAATTCCTCAAGATCACGATAGAAAACAGTGTAATAACAAGAGCAATATATGTGCAGGATTGAGATTTATGAACGTTAGTGGCAGTAAACCATTCTGAGGTATGCCATTATGAAAGGAAAGAATTAGAAAGCAACTAGAAAGAACAGCTAGATGAATATGAAGATGGGGAGGGGGATGAAGGGGAAGAATTCATTTAAGAAGGACAAGATGAATGTAAAGATTGAATGAGGGTCAAGATGAGAGAGATTATTATACAAACACAACAGAAATAGTGGGGTTAAGTGAGAGTAGGAAGTCTATATTATAAAATATGATAGAAATTATTTCAAATTCAAATTAACAAGAGAAAGTCAGGTCGTGGGAAAAAATGCTCGTACTCTTTTGAATGACATATAGTTGATTTTTATGAAGATCTGAAAGAAAATTTGATCCTTACCTTTTTTTGGTGGTTGTTGTTGTTTTTTAATTGAAGTGTAATTGATTTACAATATTGTGTTAGTTTCAGGTGTACAGCAAAATGACTTGATTATACATATAATTGTATATGTCTATATTCTTTTTTTTCAATTCTTTTCCATTATAGTTTATTACAAGATATTGAATATAGTTCCATGTGGAAGTTAGTTTTAATTTGAAGTTTTTGCCTTTTTAAAAAATTCTCACTTTTAAGTTAATAAAGTGATGTCTTATATTTAATCTAGCAAAACCTTTGTTCATAGATAATGCAAGATGAGCTCTATTTTAGGCCTTATCAGATTTATTATGAATTAAGAATTTTTGGCCCTTCTGTTTCTTGTGGTTTCTTACTTACTGTTTGGTATATACTTAACTTACTTAACTAATTTATCTTACTGTTTGGTATCATCTTGGTAGGTGTTTTAGATCTTTTTGAGAATAAACAGAGAGGAAATAAATAAGTATTTTATCTAGTCTTTCACTAAGATTATAATTTCTAATTATGTAAGTGAGGTTCTTAATTTCAAGTCATTAAATGAGAAAATTTTAAACTGCAACAGTCTTAAAGAAAAAAATATAGAAATCTTTTTTTCTGGAGAGATTCTGATTTATCTTTTCCTAGTAATATCTGTACATAATGGGCACATATACACACATCAAATGAATGAAATCACAATTTATGATTTTTTTCTAATATAAACTACTTGTTATTATAAAATAATAAGGAAGGAAAAATTACCAGCAGAGTGTACAAAATTATCTCTGGAAGATAATTTTTTACTTTTTAAAATATCTCCAGCAATAGGTACATTTCATGTTATTCTTGAGAAACTTTATTAACTTCGGTATTTATAGTTAAACTAGCATGTAAATATTTTGTTATACAAGTTAAACTAACATGTAAATTCTTTCATATCTAAAACTCAGGAATCCTGGTTACTTGATTTTTTAGTCCCTTTGTTCTTCCCTTATGTGAATATTGGGTCCTGTTTGTTAATCATAGATGTATCTGAGAACTTATAAATCTCCAACTTGGATAATCATAGTTTTACTAATTTTTTTTAATACTAAATCATTTCCCCAATCTTTAACTGCCATTCTATAAGGCGTAGATAAGAAGAGTTATTAGCGTGCTGTTCACAGGTGAATAAGAAAACCATGTGAATTTTAAAATAGGGTTTTATATTTCTTTCTTACATCATAGTAGTACTTAAAATTGCCTCATAATTCCATAATCACATAAACATTCTCTTCTACAATTTAAAACTTGTCTTTTAAGATTAATTTTTGAAAAGGAGTCTTCTTGTAGTCTCTTGAATTGGTGTTTTACAATTAAATCTTTTCATTAAACTTAAAAATGCTTATTGCTATAATATCCCAGAAATGAATATTTGCACATATCCATGAAAGAGTATATTTTATATCCTTGAAACAAATGTTGCAATATATAATTGAAAAATTGAATCTCATAGTTTTCTTCCCCAGTCTTGTTTATATTTTCAAAAGTTCAGAATTCTGCATAGGTTTGCATCATTTAATTATACCAGGTTAGTATATTTTACAGATATTTATCTTTGCATCATATGCTTTTCCTGAATAAGTTTATAAGTTACTAATCCAAATGTATTTATCCAAATCTTTCTTCTAAGTCCCCTGGGTGCCTCAAATTTGTTATGCCCCAAACTGAAGACATTGTCCCTGATGCTTTCCTCTTTCCTGACTCTTTGTAAGCTACTCTGTCATCTCTCTTCACCATCCTAGTAGATAACATCACTGAAATACCGAAGCAGGAAAAATCCTGGACCCCATCCCTCCCTGAAATCACCACATCCTGTTGCTCATCAAGTTCAGTATTTTCTACCTGCATACCATTTTTCATTTCTTATTACTTTCTCACTTATAATTTTGAAATGCTCTTTTCTAGTTTTGCTCCCCTGATGTTCATCTTTACGTTGCTGCCAGAGTGACCTTTCTAAAATATATTTGTGAAGATGTAACGCCTCTACTTATATAGTGGATCCCCATCGCATGAAGGAGAAAGTTCATGTTCTAGGAGGACACTTGCTTTTTTTGGTTTGGTTCTGATCCTCCAGTTTTGTCTCTCCATACCATTCCCAGTAAATGTGTTCTAGTTTTCCACGTGACTTGTTATGTTGTTTCACGCCTCGTCCTTTTGCTCAGGCTGCCCTTTCTAGAATCCCCTTCACATCCCCGCTCTACACTGTGTCTGTCTTTTAAGACACAGACCTGTCTTTGCAGCATTTCCTGAGCTACCCAGATACAGCTGACTCCTCTTTCCTTTGTGCCCTTCCTGTACTCTGTTCACATCAATTGTAGAGCTTTTGAATGATACTTTTCTGTTCTTATTTGTTTTCATGCAGCTCTACTTCTCCTAGAATACAGAGCAGAATCGGTCTTCTATTTATATTTCCAGCTTCTCCCAGGATAGTGCCTATGATCTGATAGATCCAGTAAATGTTTGTTGTCTTACTGATTGATTGAATGACCAAATGAATGAATATGATGTTTTCTGGAATTAGGTGTTTGTTTTGTTTTGTTTTGTTTTTATAGGAAGGAGCAACAAATCCAGAAATTGGAGAAAAAGAAAATGATACTGATATTGAAAGTGCTCCGCAAGAGCAAACAGATCATAACAATTTGACTTCTTTTGATGGAGCACACAAAAATAATAGGAGTGGTAAGTTAGTGAATATTTATGAATTTTTTTCTGTGCTTAAAGGCTAGTATAAAAACATCTAAAGTGTGTAGATCCAAATATACTATCCATTTCTTTTTTTTTTTTCATTAATTAATTTATTTATTTTTGGCTGCATTGGGTCTTTATTGCCCGGGCGGGGGTTACTCTTCGTTGCGGTGCACAGGCTTCTCATTGTGGTGGCTTCTCTTGTTGTGGAGCATGGGCTCTAGGTTCATGGGCTTCAGTAGTTGTGGCACACAGGCTCAGTAGTTGTGGAACACGGGTTTAGTTGCTCCGCGGCATGTGGGATCTTCCTGGACCAGGGCTCGAACCCGTGTTGCCTGCATTGCAAGGCGGATTCTTAACCACTGCACCACCAGGGAAGTCCCAATATCCATTTCTTTTTAAGTATGTTTCTTTTGCTCTGTTTCTTCAGAAGTATCCCAACTACTACCAACTTTTTCTTCCTGAAAATGCCTCAACTCTCCGAAATTCTTTTCTGCTACTTTATTTTATTGAAATATTTGTGGATGGAGATAGACTTATATATGTATTTAAAATTCATAGTAGTAAATGTTCTCATTAATGTATCTGTGGCTGCGTTTTACAGATATGATGTCAGCATTAGGATTAGGAGAAGAGGAAGATATAGAATCACCTTGGGATTCTGAGGTACTGTCTTCTATTATTATTATTTTTTTTTATTTTAAAATATAAGCACTGAGTGATGTTAAAACATAAAAGGGGGGATGCTTTGACTTTACTTTCTCACCTTTGCATTTGCCCATCAAAATTTTTTCCTTATATTTTTAACCTGTAATTAATTAAATAATTGTGTGCTAAATATAATACCTACCACATAGTGCACTTTTGTTAATTTGCAAGATTCACCTAATGAAACCAGTGTAGTATAGAGCAAAAACCAAGGCTTAGAAGTCATAAGGAATCAGTTTGGGTTCTGAAGTTAAATTTATCTAAAAACTGAAGCATTATTCCAGGTCAACCTATGGCCAAATGTATGTTTCTTTTTTCTTTTCTTTTTTTAAAAAATTTTTGTTGGAGTATAGTTGATTTACAATGTTGTGTTAGTTTCGGGTATACAGCAAAGTGAATCAGTTGTACATATACATATATCCACTCTTTTTTAGATTCCTTCCCCATATAGGCCATTACAGAGTATTCAGTAGAGTTCCCTGTGCTATACAGTAGGTCCTTATTATTGATCTATTTTATATATAATAAGGTGTATCTGTCAGTCCCAGTCTCCCAAGCAAATGTATGTTTCTTTGGTACATATGAATATGTAAAACTCCTAGTGAGGTTCAGAGAAAAACAGGTTGAAATGTAATTTTTTACCACTTAGACCTGAAAAAGATAGTGCCTGAGACTTGAAAGTATTGTTACATTTGGATTGTCAAATAGATCTGCAAGGAACATTTCAAGAGAAGCTAAAGAATGGGGAATAATAAGTATGTGGCGTTATAATAACAACAGTTTGGTTTAGTGATGTTTTAATAAGTACAAACCATTTTGGATAGTTAAACTAGTGTGCGTTGAGTACCTTTATGGCAGCCGTACTTGAAGTAACGTAAATGTAAAGTAATGATGACCTGTTGTAAGGTGACAGCTATGGAAAGAGATAAGAAGGGCCTGATCTGTTAGATATAGGCAGCTGCTGCAGTGATACAGCACTGTGTTTGAAGTCAAAAGACATGGTAGCATCCTGGTCTGTCACTAGCTGTGGGATCTTGGAAAAACTTGTCTACCCTGGTTGAGTGTCAGTGACCTCCTTCGTAAAAATGGTACTGGTACCCACTTCTCAGGTATGTGTAGGGAAGAGATGTGGTAATGGCTGTGAACACACATTGTAAACTGTAAAGGGTGCTATAGAAATGTAAGACAAAAATGATCACAGTGGCAATTAGTGACTCACTAAATGCTGGGGCACTTTTTTAAAACCTGAAGGACAATAAAATGACAGTAGTGTTAAGAATGGGGAAATTAGAATGGGCATGTGGATTTCTAGTTTGGGGGTATGTTAGGTTTCTGTAGACTGTTATCGGAGATCTCCTATAGGTACCGAGTGCTTTGGTACTTGAGGTGCTCTCGACATTTTAAATGTTTTGATCGTAAATAAATTCCTGTTATTGAATACCAACTATGTGCTGGGCAGTTAGACACTGACTGTACCAATTGAGGGGTTAGGCTGTAGTGTTGGGAACATAAAACCAAACAGGAATCCTTTATAAGTCACTGTTAAGTCCTTCATGTAAAGAAAATGGAGAATGTTACATTAGACAACATTGAGAGAGTTTGTAGTTAGGATGGGGATGGGATTGGGAGTGGAATTTAGGTAGTCAGAAAAGATCTGCATGTGAGAAAAGCTACCAAGGGGAGGATGGGAAGGAGCCAGTCATGTGAGGGTCCAGGGGAGGGACATTCTGGACAGAGAACAGCGGATCCCATCTCTTCGTCACTTCACTCTCGCATCTTGGAATGACCAGGAAACAGGAAGTGGGGTAACTGTCCTTACAATCATTTTTATTATTGTTGTTGTATGTAGAAAATAAAATGTGCATAATAAAAGCTTGGCACACTTAGATGATTAATAAATAAATGTTCTTATTCTTCCCTTATTAAAGCTTGCTATACTTTTTTGAAGAGTTGCATAACTATATTTAAATTTTTTGCTATTATTTAAACATGAAAGTTTTTCTTACTACTTCGCTATTTTATTCAACTATTTTTCCTATCAATAAAAATTTTATCAAATAACAGATTCTTGTAAGCCCTTGTTTACCTAAATGAAGCAGCTTCTACAGTGTTCTGTTTATGCTCAACATGACATACTTCATGGTTTCGTTTCATGCCAAGTATATTATTTTAATACTAAAAGATTTCTGTCTTTAGAAATATTTTAAATTTATAGCAAGTATACTTATTAAAGAATTTATTTAAATACATATTTTTTAAAAATACTCTCTTCTTTTGACAGGGAATGCAAAGTAGAGTTAGGTGTTTTGAAGTTAATTCTTTGCTGAAATGTGCCTGTAAGTCAGTATTTTGTCTGTGAAAATAATTCCTCTGGCTTTCCATGCTCAGTTTACAGAGTCAGTAGCCAAATGAGGATAAAAGATAGACTTGATCTAGAGAGTGTATATGAAGTTTTCTATTTAAATGTTTGGGTTTTCAATCCATGCTTCTCTTATTTTTAAATCTAATTGCTTGTAAAGTAGGAAATTTTTAAAAAGTAGGGTATTTTCAGGTATTAGAAGGGGATTAGGAAATCTTTATGCAACTCCTTATTAATATCAATTTTAACAGAGTATCTCTGAGAGTCTTCCACAGAAGTATGTTGATCATTTATCTGGAGCTACAGGTCAAAGAGGAAAAAATATATTAAATGGACAAGTAGAAGGTAAGAACTGTATTTTTATGAAAAAGTCATTTGACAGCATGTTGATTTAAAATGGGAATTCTGATATATTCTAATAGGCAAAGAAAATCACCTGTTGGTTAAGAGGAAGAATCATTCCTCACACTGATTTCAAGTTGAACTGAGCCTGTCTCATTCTGGAAAACAAGTGCTGTATCAGAAGAACTAAGCAGCTACATCTTTTTTTCTAGTCAAAAATCCATCAACAGTTTTTAGGCAGTTTTTATTTGACCAAAAAGCAGTGCTTGAATACTTAACTGTGTGCTGTGTTCTATTTAAGTTCTGACTGTCCAGATGTTCTTTTGTAGACAACATGCCATGATATAATCATCTATCTCCATGTCTGTTATCAAGTTACACTGTGAAGTGTGCCACCCTTTTGAGGTGGTCCTCAAAGACACAGTTTGCTTGTTGTTTAACCAAGTGTCCTAAAGCATGTACCTGAAGTTATATCATTTTTTATTCTAAAAAGCTATGCAGCTTATATTCTGAAAACTGTTAAAAAATATAACACTGTTGATGTAAAAAAAAAAAAGAAAAAAGAAAATCACCTGTCAAATGCATGGTGAGGAAAAAGATGAGAAAAGGAGGGAAGCTGTGTATCTTATCTGGTGTCAGCCACAGATTAAATTGAGAGTCCCGTTTAAGGAGCTAAATTATTAGTTCTGTTTCAAGGTACTCTACAACCTAAGGAAAGTCGGGAAATGAGGAGAGGAAAGAAGGAATAAAGAATGAGAGAGGCAGAGGTTACAGGGAGTAAATGAAGGAAAAGGAAGCGGGGATCTGTGGAGGACGGTGGCAAAGTAAAATAGGTCTTTAGAAAAAGGGAGAGAAGAGTATTTGAAACGTGAGACAAATTTGAAGTGAGCTTCCAGCACTAAAACTTGTCAGAGACGAGCAGCAAAGCTTTCCCACTCTTACTGTGGGAATGTAGAAGCAGACTCATAGATCAGAGTTTCTCAAATGTTAATTAGTCCCTTGGGGATCTTGTGAAAAGTGCACATGCTGAGCAGCAGGTCTGGGATTGTGCATTTCTGACAAGCTCTCAGAGTCGCAAGGGCATAGGCTTGCATTTAGAGAAATCTGGAAGAAGAGCCACTGGATAGTTCAAGACAGAACAGGATCGAGGAAAAGCATTATTTTGTTTTTCTTTCTGAGCGTGTTTACAGCCAGAGGGAAGCAAAGCGTTGAAGTAGAAGCAAAAGGAAAAAAGTTGAAGCAAAGAGGAAGAAAGAAGTGGTGGGGATGATCCATAAAAAGAATGTAAAAGGGGAAGAATTAAGACCACAGATCCAGAGACTACCTTTGAAGAGGAAAGAATATAGTGAAAAGAAGGAGGGAGGAAAGAAAGGTGTTAGGGAGGTAATTGTGGAGGTGATGAGGAAACTTGAGAGAACCCTTGTTAGATGACTTCAGTGTATTTACACTGAAACAAGGTTAGGTCATTGCTGCTCCAGAGAATACTGGAAGCAGGAGTGGGTGCTAGAATTGGGGTAAAGCCCAGCTCCTCCTTGTAACTATCAGGCGTCAAAGATATATGTTGTGTTGGTATGTGTTATTCAAATGAGATTAATTTGAATATGGAAGCATTGGCTGTTTTTTTTTTTTAAGATAGGTTTTTGTTTGTTTTTTTTTTGGCTGCTCCGCTTGGCATATGGGATCTTAATTTCCCCAACCAGGGATTGAACCCGTGCCCCCTGCAGTAGAAGCATGGGGTCTTAACCACTGGACCGCCAGGGGAGTCCCTAAGATAGCTAATTTTTTTTTTTTTTTTAGAGAATTTAATTTTTATTTATTTATTTATTTATTTTTGGATGCGTTGGGTCTTCGTTTCTGTGCTTGGGCTTTCTCCAGTTGCGGCAAGCGGGGGCCACTCTTCATCGCGGTGCGCGGGCCTCTCAGTATCGCGGCCTCTCTTGTTGCGGAGCACAGGCTCCAGACGCGCAGGCTCAGCAGTTGTGGCTCACGGGCCCAGTTGCTCCGCAGCATGTGGGATCTTCCCGGACCAGGGCTCGAACCCGTGTCCCCTGCATCGGTAGGCAGATTCTCAACCACTGCGCCACCAAGGAAGCCCGATAGCTAATTTTTTTTTTTTTTTTAAAGTTTTTTCCCTTTTTTTTTTCAATTTTTATTTATTTATTTATTTATTTATGGCTGTGTTGGGTCTTCGTTTCTGCGCGAGGGCTTTCTCTAGTTGTGGCAAGCGGGGGCCACTCTTCATCGCGGTGCGCGGGCCTCTCACTATCGCGGCCTCTCTTGCTGCGGAGCACAGGCTCCAGACGCGCAGGCTCAGTAATTGTGGCTCACGGGCCCAGCTGCTCCGCGGTATGTGGGATCTTCCCAGACCAGGGCTCGAACCCGTGTCCCCTGCATTGGCAGGCAGATTCTCAACCACTGCGCCACCAGGGAAGCCCCCGATAGCTAATTTTTTGATGATAATTATTTCACAAAAATCCTTTTAAACATTAGCATGATATACTAAACCAAACTAATTTTGGAAACAAAAGAAATTAATAGGGTTCATTCCCTAAATGCTAAAATTGTTATTATCAGTAAATACTACACTGATTTTGAAATATGAAAGATTTTTAATATCTAATAATTCTGCGGCAGTAAAACTTATTCCTTTTTGATAATTATGCTTTGATATTGAAAACTTATTATACATTATTTCTTAGATGTGTCTTATATACCTTCTTGCATGAGTGGATCGAGAAACTTTAAGATGACTAAACTAGAGGATCCAAGAAATGTAGGCATACCAGTAGCCCACATGGGTATGGAAAAAAAGAAGAATATTTTTATGAACTATTATTCTACAAGTGTATATCCAAGCTGATCAGTTCATAACACTTTCTCTGATGAGAAATGAATTATACATTCAACTGAACTGTCATCCCAACTGTGCACTTCCTAAATTACAGGACAAATTGAAGAACATGATAAATACTTGTAGTATAATGGTGTAAATGATGCTGCTGTATTGCATTCAACATATGCTGTTGCATTTTACCATCAGCTTTCATATTTATCTTCTCGGGGTCATGATTTGTTCCTCTGATTAAAGATCACTTTTCTCCTCATCAATCAGCATGTTCACATTGGTACTTGTGCATTTTTCTATTTTATAAAGGCTTTTGGAACATAATCTTACTTTTGAAATCTTAACTGCATGTTTTGTTAAACCTGTACTCCTATTTTTTCTTCAGTATCTATAGTGGATTCATATGTCTGTCTTGTTGCTGTCCTAACTTCCCCCAAGAAACAAAACACCAAAACCTAAAGTATTCACTGCCAAGGCCAAGCATGAGGATTCTGCTCAGTACTAACTGCATGAATATATAGTTGGCTTTCATAGTTACGTGTAGTTGATTCTATGTCCCTTTTGCCTTTTAGATTCTCCTGAAAAATATCCTCACTTGAAGGTAAAAACTTATATTTTCATCTTGAATTATTAACTACAGATTGTATCAAATGTACATTATTTATTAATAAACTTGTTTCAAAACCCATTCAGCCTGCAGTTGGAGTGAAAGATTCTGT
This sequence comes from Balaenoptera borealis, assembly GCF_965194805.1. NCBI lineage: Eukaryota > Metazoa > Chordata > Mammalia > Artiodactyla > Balaenopteridae > Balaenoptera > Balaenoptera borealis. The sequence goes on along the minus strand of NC_138866.1, from coordinate 165,824,853 downwards.
TCCTAATAAAACAGTAGGAATGAAGGATTTACAAACATCCAGATCAGGTAAATTTTGCAGTGCAAATTTAACTCTGGAAAGAGGTACACTAAAATATTTGAAATGCTCACAGTCTTCATATTCCTAATTCTTTTTTTTTTTTTGCAAATTTAATTGAAGGATTTGACATAAATAAGGCACATGTTATTGTTGGTATCCATGTTTTGAAAAAAAGATATTTACAAGCATAAGAAAAAGATATTTTTAAAATGTAAGCTTTAACTCAGATGTTTCTATGTATGTTTCAATACCCTAAAGTTCTCAGTTTGGAATCTCTGTACTTCTTAGGGATTCTCAGAGGTTAATTATTAGATTCTAAGATATTTCCAGTTTTATAAAATGCTTATTTGAACTCTGACCTTTACCTAGAGTAAAGCTTCACTTGCTGACATGTCAATTGTATTTCAACTTTAATTATTTCATTTTAGTGGTGTTACATGGATGAGCTTAAGCCAACCAGATGTTTTGATTAGCAAACTCTGTGTGTGTGTGTGTGTGTGTGTGTGTGTGTGTGTGTGTGGTCTTTGATTATTGAAAGTGGGGGAAAGTAATCATACCTTAATGACAATTTGATAGACACAGTCTTTTAAAACAGTAATTCTGAAAGTTTTTGGCCTTAAGATCCTTTTATTTATTTATTTATTTGTTATTTTTTTATGATCCAGATAGACGATACTTTTACACTTTTAAAAATTATTGAGAATTCCAAGATACTTTTGTTTAAGTAGGTTGTATCTACTGATGTTTACTGTATTGGAAAATAATAAAAATTTAAAATACAACCACACACAATTATACATTCTATTAGCCATTAGAGCTATGATGTTATCACATATCTTGTCTCTGGAAAACTCCACTGTACACTTAAAACAGAATGAGAACGGAAATAACGTTTGCTGTTATTGTGAAAATAGTTTTGGCCTCTTGGACCCCTTGAACAGTTGGGTCTTGGGACTCCAGGGATCCTTAGGTGACACTTGAGAACCACTGTTTTAAACCATTTACAGAGCTCATGGATGTGAAATGATAAAGGGGCCCTTGTGATGAAACAGGCTTTAAAGTTTCACTTTTACATTTCTTGCTTTCTTCTTTGATTGGTCTTTTTTTTTTTTTTTAGGTTTTTTTTTTTTTCTTTATACAGCGGGTTCTTATTAGTCATCAATTTTATACACATCAGTGTATACATGTCAATCCCAATCGCCCAGTTCATCACACCACCATCCCCAACCCCCCACGACTTTCCCCCCTTGGTGTCCATACATTTGTTCTCTACATCTGTCTCAATTTCTGCCCTGCAAACTGGTTCATCTGTACCATTTTTCTAGGTTCCACATATATGAGTTAATGAGTTAATATACGATATTTGTTTTTCTCTTTCTGACTTACTTCACTCTGTATGACAGTCTCTAGATCCATCCACGTCTCAACAAATGACCCAATTTCGTTCCTTTTTATGGCTGAGTAATATTCCATCATATGGAATATTATGTACCACATAATATGTATGTACATGTATGTACCACTTACATGTATGTATCGTATGGTATATGTATGTACATCTTCTTTATCCATTCGTCTGTCGATGGGCATTTAGGTTGCTTCCATGACCTGGCTATTGTAAATAGTGCTGCAATGAACATTGGGGTGCATGTGTATTTTTGAATTATGGTTTTCTCTGGGTATATGCCCAGTAGTGGAATTGCTGGATCATATGGTAATTCTATTTTTAGTTTTTTAAGGAACATCCATCCTGTTCTCCATAGTGGCTGTATCAATTTACATTCCCACCAACAGTGCAAGAGGGTTCCCTTTTCTCCACATCCTCTCCAGCATTTGTTGTTTATAGATTTTCTGATGAAGCCCATTGTAACTGGTGTGAGGTGATACCTCATTGTAGTTTTGATTTGCATTTCTCTAATAATTAGTGATGTTGAGCAGCTTTTCATGTGCTTCTTGGTCATCTGTATGTCTTCTTTGGAGAAATGTCTATTTAGGTCTTCTGCCTATTCTTGGATTGGGTTGTTTGTTTTTTTAATATTGAGCTGCATGAGCTGTTTATATATTTTGGAGATTAATCCTTTGTCCGTTGATTCATTTGCAAATATTTTCTCCCATTCTAAGGGTTGTCTTTTCATCTTGTTTATGGTTTCCTTTGCTGTGCAAAAACTTTTAAGTTTCATTAGGTCCCATTTGTTTATTTTTGTTTTCATTTCCATTACTCTAGGAGGTGGATCAAAAAAGATCTTGCTGTGATTTATGTCAGAGAGAGTTCTTCCTATGTTTTCCTCTAAGAGTTTTGTAGTGTCTGGTCTTACATTTAGGTCTCTAATCCATTTTGAGTTTATTTTTGTGTATGGTGTTAGGGAGTGTTCTAATTTCATTCTTTCACATGTAGCTGTCCAGTTTTCCCAGCACCACTTATTGAAGAGACTGTCTTTTCTCCATTGTATATCCTTGCCTCCTTTGTCATAGATTAGTTGACCATAGGTGCGTGGGTTTACCTCTGAGCTTTCTATCTTGTTCCATTGATCTATGTTTCTGTTTTTGTGCCAGTACCATATTGTCTTGATTACTGTAGCTTTGTAGTATAGCCTGAAGTCAGGGAGTCTGATTGCTCCAGCTCCGTATTTTTCCCTCAAGACTGCTTTGACTATTTGGGGTCTTTTGTGTCTCCATACAAATTTTAAGACTTTTTGTTCTAGTTCGTAAAAAATGCAATTGGTAATTTGATAGGGATTGCATTGAATCTGTAGATTACTTTGGGTCGTATAGTTATTTTCACAATATTGATTCTTCCAATCCAAGAACATGGTGTATCTCTCCATCTGTTGGTATCATCTTTAATTTCTTTCATCAGTGTCTTATAGTTTTCTGCATACAGGTCTTTTTTCTCCCTAGGTAGGTTTATTCCTAGGTATTTTATTCTTTTTGTTGCAATGGTAAATGGGTGTGTTTCCTTAATTTCTCTTTCAGATTTTTCATCATTAGTGTATAGGAATGCAAGAGATTTCTGTGCATTAATTTTGTATCCTGCAACTTTACCAAATTCATTGTTGATTAGCTCTAGTAGTTTTCTGGTGGCAGTTTTAGGGTTCTCTATGTATAGTATCATGTCATCTGCAAACAGTGACAGTTTTACTTCTTCTTTGCAATTTGTATTCCTTTTATTTCTTTTTCTTCTCTGATTGCCGTGGCTAGGACTTCCAAAACTATGTTGAATAATAGTGGTGAGAGTGGGCATCCTTGTCTTGTTCCTGATCTTAGAGGAAATGCTTTCAGTTTTTCACCATTGAGAATGATGTTTGCTGTGATTTTGTCGTATATGGCCTTTATTATTTGAGGTAGGTTCCCTCTATGCCCAGTTTCTGGAGAGTTTTTGTCAGAAATGGGTGTTGAATTTTGTCAAAAGCTTTTTCTGCATCTATTGAGATGATCATATGGTTTTTATTCAATTTGTTAATATGGTGTATCACCTTGGTTGATTTGCGTATATTGAAGAATCCTTGCATCCCTGGGATAAATCCCACTTGATCATGGTGTATGATCCTTTTAATGCGTTGTTGGATTCTGTTTGCTAGTATTTTGTTGAGGAATTTTGCATCTATATTCGTCAGTGATATTGGTCTGTAATTTTCTTTTTTTGTAGTATCTTTGTCTGGTTTTGGTATCAGGGTGATGGTGGCCTCATAGAATGAGTTTGGATGTGTTCCTTCCTCTACAATTTTTTGGAAGAGTTTGAGAAGGATGGGTGTTAGCTCTTCTCTAAATGTTTGATAGAATTCACCTGTGAAGCCATCTGGTCCTGGACTTTTGTTTGTTGGAAGATTTTTAATCACAGTTTCAATTTCATTACTTGTGATTGGTCTGTTCATATTTTCTGTTTCTTCCTGGTTCAGTCTTGGAAGGTTATACCTTTCTAAGAATTTGTCCATTTCTTCCAGGTTGTCCATTTTATTGGCATAGAGTTGCTTGTAGTAGTCTCTTAGGATGGTTTGTATTTCTGCAGTGTCTGTTGTGACTTCTCCTTTTTCATTTCTAATTTTATTGATTTGAGTCCTCTCCCTCTTTTTCTTGATGAGTCTGGCTAATGGTTTATCAGTTTTGTTTATCTTCTCAAAGAACCAGCTTTTAGTTTTATTGATCTTTGCTATTGTTTTCTTTGTTTCTGTTTCATTTATTTCTGCTCTGATCTTTATGATTTCTTTCCTTCTGCTAACTTTGGGTTTTGTTTGTTCTTCTTTCTCTAGTTCCTTTAGGTGTAAGGTTAGATTATTTATTTGAGATTTTTCTTCTTTCTTGAGGTAGGCTTGTATAGCTATAAACTTCCCTCTTAGGACTGCTTTTGCTGCATCCCATAGGTTTTGGATTGTTGTGTTTTCATTGTCATTTGTCTCTAGGTATTTTTTGATTTCCTCTTTGATTTCTTCAGTGATCTCTTGGTTATTTAGTAACGTAGTGTTTAACCTCCATGTGTTTGTGTTTTTTACGTTTTTCCCCTGTAATTCATTTGTAATCTCATAGCATTGTGGTCAGAAAAGATGCTTGATATGATTTCAATTTTCTTAAATTTACTGAGGCTTGATTTATGACCCAAGATGTGATCTATCCTGGAGAGTGTTCCGTGCGCACTTGAGGAGAAAGTGTAATCTGCTGTTTTTGGATGGAATGTCCTATAAATATCAATTAAATCTATCTGGTCTATTGTGTCATTTAAAGCTTCTGTTTCCTTATTTATTTTCATTTTGGATGATCTGTCCATTGGTGTAAGTGAGGTGTTAAAGTCCCCCACTATTATTGTGTTACTGTCGATTTCCTCTTTTATAGCTGTTAGCAGTTGCCTTATGTATTGAGGTGCTCCTATGTTGGGTGCATATATATTTATAATTGGTTTATCTTCTTCCTGGATTGATCCCTTGATCATTATATAGTGTCCTTCTTTGTCTCTTGTAACGTTCTTTATTTTAAAGTCTATTTTATCTGATATGACTATTGCTACTCCAGCTTTCTTTTGCTTTCCATTTGCATGGAATATCTTTTTCCGTCCCCTAACTTTCAGTCTGTATGTGTCCCTAGGTCTGAAGTGGGTCTCTTGTAGACAGCATATATATGGGTCTTGTTTTTGTATCCATTCAGCAAACCTGTGTCTTTTGGTTGGAGCATTTAATCCATGCACATTTAAGGTAATTATCAATATGTATGTTCCTATGACCATTTTCTTAATTCTTTTGGGTTTGTTTTTGTAGGTGCTTTTCTTTTCTTGTGTTTCCCACTTAGAGAAGTTTCTTTAGCATTTGTTGTAGAGCTGGTTTGGTGGTGCTGAATTCTCTTTGCTTTTGCTTGTCTGTAAAGCTTTTGATTTCGCCATGGAATCTGAATGAGATCCTTGCCGGGTAGAGTCATCTTGGTTGTAGGTTCTTCCCTTTCATCACTTTAAGTGTATCATGCCACTCCCTTCTGGCTTGTAGAGTTTCTGCTGAGAAATCAGCTGTTAACCTTATGGGAGTTCCCTTGTATGTTATTTGTCGTTTTTCCCTTGCTGCTTTCAGTAATTTTTCTTTGTCTTTAATTTTTGCCAGTTTGATTACTCTGTGACTTGGCATGTTTCTCCTTGAATTTATCCTGTATGGGACTCGCTGAGCTTCCTGGACTTGGGTAGCTATTTCCTTTCCCATGTTAGGGAAGTTTTTGACTATAATCTCTTCAAATATTTCCTCGGGTCCTTTCTGTCTCTCTTCTCCTTTTGGGACCCCTATAATGTGAATGTTGTTGCATTTAATGTTTTCTCAGAGGTCTCTTAGGCTGTCTTCATTTCTTTTCATTCTTTTTTCTTTATTCTCTGCTGCAGCAGTGAATCCCACCATTCCGTTTTACAGGTCACTTATCTGTTCTTCTGCCTCAGTTATTCTGGTATTGATTCCTTCTAGTGTAGTTTTCATTTCAGTTATTGTATTGTTCATCTCTGTTTGCTTGTTCTTTAACTCTTCTAGGTCTTTGTTAAACATTTCTTGCATCTTCTCTATCTTTGCCTCCATTGTTTTTCCAAGGTCCTGGATCATCTTCACTATCATTATTCTGAATTCTTTTTCTGGAAGGTTGCCTGTCTCCACTTCATTTAGTTGTTTTTCTGGGGTTTTGTCTTGTTCCTTCATCTGGTACATAGCCCTCTGCCTTTTCATCTTGTCTGTCTTTCTGTGAATGTGGCTTTTGTTCCACAGGCTGCAAGATTGTAGTTCTTCTTGCTTCTGCTGTCTGCCCTCTGGTGGATGAGGGTATCTAAGAGGCTTGTGCAAGTTTCCTGATGGGAGGGACTGGTGGTCAGTAGAGCTGACTGTTGCTCTGGTGGGCGGAGCTCAGTAAAACTTTAATCCGCTTGACTGCTGATGGGTGGGGCTGGGTTCCCCCCCTGTTGGTTGTTTGGCCTGAGGCAACCCAACAGTGGAGGCTACCTGGGCTCTTTGGTAGGGCTAATGGCAGACTCTGGGAGGGCTCACGCCAAGGAGTACTTCCCAGAACTTCTCCTGCCAGTGTCCTTGTCCCCATGGTGAGCCACAGCCACCCCCCGCCTCTGCAGGAGACCGTCCCCCGCCTCTGCAGGAGACCGTCCAACAGTAGCAGGTAGGTCTGGTTCAGTCTCCCCTGGGTTCATTGCTCCTTCCCCTGGGTCCCGGTGTGCACAGTACTTTGTGTGTGCCCTCCAAGAGTGGAGTCTCTGTTTCCCCCAGTCCTGTCGAAGTCCTGCAATCAAATCCCACTAGGCTTCAAAGTCTGATTCTCTAGGAACTCCTCCTGCCATTGCCGGACCCCCAAGTTGGGAAGCCTGACATGGGGCTCAGAACCTTCACTCCAGTGGGTGGACTTCTGTGGTATAAGTGTTCTCCAGTCTATGAGTCACCCACCCAGCAGTTATGGGATTTGATTTTGCTGTGAATGGGCCCCTCCTACCATCTCATTGTGGCTTCTCCTTTGTCTTCGGATGTGGGGTATCTTTTTTGGTGAGTTCCAGTGTCTTCCTGTCGATGATTGTCCAGCACCTTGCTGTGATTCTGGTGTTCTCACAAGAGGGAGTGAGAGCACGTCCTTCTACTCCACCATCTTGGTTCAGCTCTGATTTGTCTTAAGAAATTTAAATCTGACAATTTTAGTTGTTTTTAAAAAAAGAAAAATATTTTTGTTATGTATTCATTTCCTGTCTCATGGCACTGTATGCTCTTTGGATCTATTGTGGACCTAGACTTATCCTATTTTTACCTGGAAACAATTAGTCACTCAAGGCTATCATTTCTTATGTAAGTTTATGATATTTATCCAAGGCTTCTAAAATGAGTTCTGAAGATATTGGTACATTGAGGAAAGACCATCTCATTGTAATTAAAGTAGTACCATTCATTAAAAGATTTTTTAAAACCCATGTCTCTGGAACACACAATACTGTCATGCATATTTAAACATAAAATAAATGGTTAGACATAATTTTGTTAATGAAAAAATTCATATGTTGAAGAAACTTAATTATTAATAAAGCTCTTATGGTATACAGAATATGTAATAGAGATTGATGAGTGAATCAAAGTAAGTAATACTAGAAAATTAAAAAGTAGAAAAAATGAGAGACAATAGTTAACGTATCTATATGAATGGCAATGACGTGTAAGATACAATAAGCCATGAAGGAGTAGTGTGTTTGGGGGGAGAGGAGGACATGGGACTGCTTCTCTGAAGAAAGAATTTGTTCAGGTTAGTCAAATTTGTATTAGTATTCACATTCTAATAAACGGAAACTTTGTTTTCAGATTTTTCAGATTGGGATTCTGCTAGTTTGACGCTCAATAATGAGACTTGTCAAAGAGCCGGGCATTTGAAAGTTGATGATAAATATCCATTTGTGTCACAATCAATGACCAAAAGTCAGTCAGCATCCACAGAATTTGGACAGATGACCTTAATAGATAAAGAAAAGATTAATATTGGAGCGGTGTTTCTGTTAGGGAATTACACGCTCCATGACCTGTGTGAGTCACAACTGCCAGAAAACAGAGAAAGCAAACAAGGTAATAAATAGGCACAGAGCACTCAACCGTAGGCCACCTCGGCATGGCTTCACCATAATCCTGATGTTTCCAAAATCATTTTGTGGCAAAATCTGCTTTGTGTTTACTCCGTTTATTCAACCTGCAGCTAAACGTCTTTTAGCAAGACGTTTGCATTCTTCCTCTGACCAAAGCAACATAATAAATAACAAAGAGAATTAGGAGAGAGAATAAGTTCGTTAGGCTAGTATTTAGCATACACCTGAGAGTGGGTAGCAGGATTATATTTAGAACTTTGCGACTAGTTGGGAAACCTAGGTAGACATCTCAAGATTCCCTTCTCAAAATGTAGTTTCTTAGCTTTATTTTTGTTTATCTCTGAATTCATTAGTATTAGTTATAACTATATTCAGTGTAACTAAAAAAGCACCTCCAAAACCAAATACTAAACTATTTCTTGTATTTTCTGTGAGTTTATATATTTTAGAATTGGCTTTCCCAACGGTAATGGGCATCATTGGGGATTGCTACATAGTCCCTCCTTCTTAGCTGTGTCCACATAGTATATCAACTTATTATTTTTAATGAATTAATAGTTCACAAGGGATATTGGTTTTACGGAGTGCTGATCATTTAAAAAGAGTATATGGAAAATCAATTCTAACTCTACGAGGATGCCCAGTCTATTGATTAACCACATCTAATATATGTTCTACATAAATACCAATTAATTTAGTGCCCTGAATCAGTCATATGATCAGGGCTATAGTAATAAATCATACACTGTTTTCTTTTTTTCAGTCCTATAGTTTTATCTTCTTGTCTTTCCTTACCTGTAGAATTAATGTTATATTTACAAAAGGTTCTCAGTTATCTCCTGGAGTAGTGACTACAAGCTATAAACTCGAAGTTTTTTTATCTATACAAGTGACTTGTTTGCTCTCATTTCTCCATGAGCTTGGTAGGTCCAAGAAGCACGAATTCAAACGAAACACCTACACGAGCCCCCTCAACACAGGAAGATATGAAACAGGAAAACTGGAAACTAAATACAAGCAACTTAAAACAGTTCATGCAGATCATTTCTCTTCTCAGTTGATACCTTTTATAAAGTAATAAGCAGAGTCTAGTTCTTGAGGGACCCAGGATTCGTGCATTTATTCATTTAATAAAGATGTATTCTATGCTGGGTCCTGGTAATTTTATATCCTAAATATTTCTGGAAACAGTCCCTCAGTGTAGGCCTGCATCATCTTTTTTTTGCATTATAATGCCATCAAATTCATCTCCCTCTGTTTATTTGTATGGCCTTCAAATTCTTCCCTCCCGCAGCATTTAGAGTGATCTATCTCAAATGCACCAGTGATCGTGAACCACTCTTTAAAGCATATTAATGTCCAGCCATCTTAGAATGACATGAGGCTTTCATAATCTAACTTCTACCTGACTCTCCCTCTCTAGCCCTTTTTTCTGTCCTTTGCTCTGGAATTCTGAACTGCTGGTGATGCTCTCTTACCTATCCCTGTATTTTAGACAAATATTCACCCTGTTTTATGTATGCTTCTCTCCCTGTCTTGCTACAGCTTTCCATGCTCTCTCCCTTTCCTGCCCTCTATTCCCTTGAATCTGACTGACCTCACTGTGTAAGTCTCAGCTCAGGCATTATCTCTAGAAAAGCCATCCCTGACACCTTTTATCTACATTCTTCTTTAAACTGCAATGTTTAGTACTGAGCAGGAACTCAATAAATAATTATTGAGTAAAAAAAGACTTTATACAAAGATGATTTCAAGAACTTGTCCTCTACAGTCTAGGAGCAAAGAGGATAGACGTGAAGAAATAATTTACAGTTCAGGTGATAAAGATACACTAGAAAAATCTATAAAGTACTAAGGTAGCTACTAGGAAAGAGATACCTATTTGGGGAAAGAGAGCTGTAATCAAGGAGGACTTCACAAAGCAGGCTGAGTCTTAAAAGATGAAAAGAAATTTGTCAGAAGAGTAGAGGAAAACATTTCAGATTAAGGAACTGATAAAAGCATGAAAAGTAACAGTAATTTTGGAAACCATGAATAACGTTGCAGTTGAAGTTTGGGGTGTTGTTAAATAGGTACTATTATGAAGTAGAGAACAGAGTGTATTGGGACTTTATATGTTCTGTATTTTTAAATTTTGTTTGGTTTTTGATTGTTCTGTTCATTGATGTTTGGTGGATGAATTTGTAAATGAATCTTTGAGATGTTTGTGTGCCTGTAACCTGGTGATATCTGGTATTTCCCAGATGGTTTGTTGAAGTTTTAGGTAATTAGAAGTATTTCTTAAAGAAGTAAATATTCAGCTAAAGATTAAGCTTAATTTAAATTGTCATTTGATAAAATTTTTTAAATCTATTTTTATAAAGATTATGTCTTTTATCTAAGTGTTCTAAGTAGTTAATTTTAACTAAACATATAGATTTGTCAGCAGAACTAGACTTAGAAATAACTTCGGAGGAAGCACAAGAAAGGCTTGATGGAAGTGAAAATAACCACTCACAGGTATGTAAAAATGTAAATGTAAATTTCTGGCTCAATATTGTTTTCTATGCTTTAACAACATAACAGAGTTCAAATGAAATTACCTTTCAAAATTAACCTCTTAGAATCGATAGATAATAATTTAATATTTTGTTTTTATAGTGCTTTAATTACAAAGCTTAAAATATTGTTAGAATCTATTATAATTTATAGTTAAACTTTGTCCTTGGAATTGAGGCAAAAAAATTTCCTGAATATTGTTTGCTTCTTCCTTACATGATAAAGAAGGTGATAATCAAATACTGAATCGTATGATTAAGCAGTTGAAATTATGAACAATATATCAATGATGGTCCGTGAGTTAGAGTCATGGAAGGAGAAATCATTCCCAGCTGTTCAAAATTTGCAGTTTCAAATTGCCAGTCACTAATGCCAAGATTAAAGATTTATTCTGTCTTGTGATCTCTATATAATCGACCTAAGGATCTGCATTGAGGGAGAGAAGGGGTCATACAATCAACCCAATTGCCTATTAAGGAATCAAACCTTCCAGAATTGGACCTTTGTTGTTAGGGTACAAACAATAACTTTCTAATTTATTTCATTTCAGGGTAGGAAACCAGTAAATATTATTAAACAATGTTTTATCCACTTTCATTAGTGGATATTAGAATATAATAAAACTGAATGAAAGCAGGTATTATATCAATGTATAATACTATCATAGTATATAATTTGCATTAAAATTTAGGAATTTGTTCCTCTTTCTGATTGGTGTTAATTGATTTTGGCTCCTAGTAATTTAAGGTTTGTCTATTCTCCAGTTACTAGTCCTTAAAAAAAAATCCTTACGTGCACATAGGGACTCTTTAAGGTAAGGTGAGGTGAAGTATTTTTAAGTAAGGAAGCCTTTGTAACATTAAAAATCATCTCCTAATTCATTTTTGGTAGATTTAACATATACAAATTATTTAGTTCAAACAAACAGTGACAAAATTGGGTTTGTGAGTTCATGTTTTTCTCCTGTTTTAGGCTAAGGCAAGTTATTTTTCACTTCTTAGTTGTAATCCAGTGATTTGTGAGTAGCTAAACATAGATTAAGAAGTTTAACGGTTAAATTTTATTTTCTAATTTTTCTTTGTCCGTACTTGATTACTTAAGGATAAAGTTATTTTACAAACATGTACCCTGACAGAAAAGACATCTGAAAATCAAATCAAGCCAATTAATCTTCCACTTTTGCATCTGCAAAAAATGCCTCAAGAACCAGAAATGAATAAGGAATGTGATAGAGAGGACATATCTGTATGTTCAGGACTTCCTTGTGTGCAAAAGTATGAGGAAATGTGGATCAAACAAGGCAAATTAGAGTGGAAAAATAACTTAAAACTCATCACAAATGAGTTAAAGCAGAAGTTTGGTGAAATTTGTGAAAAATACAAAATTACTGTTTGTCCTGAGGAAGAGCCACTACATGATAACCCTAAAGAAGGAGCAAACATAAAGGAAATACCTTCTAATTTGACATATAATATACCTGACTGTGAGGCAAAAGATGCATTTGGAGTATCTATCTCTCTAGCATTCCAAGCATTTCCTGAACAAAAAGAACCCAATCTTGAAAATGTTTTTCCATCTTATTTAACCTCTGGGTCCTGGGGACATGCTTGCCAGTCATCTTCACAGCTTTATTTAAATGAAAATAAATTAGACTATGAAAGTGATAAACCAGACACTGAACATGTTTTTAACAAAAATGAGATTTTTTATAATGATACAGAAAATAAAAAAGTAAGAGACCCAGTAGTTACATTTGAAGTGCAAGAAGACCAAGAGTTTGATATGCAAATGTTACAAAATATGAACCAAAATACCACTAATTGGAAATTAGACATCAGATGTATACCTCAATCTAGTGATCCCAAAAGACTTTTTGATTTATGGCTTGCCCGCTCCAATGAAATGAAACACATGATTCAAATAAAAAGTGATATTTCTGCTGTTACAAATACTTATAAGAAAACCAAACCAATACAAGACTGCTTCCAGAAGCCATTGCTTGCAGATAATTGCAGTGCTAATAACTATAAAAGCATGGGACCTGAATTAGAAAATGGGAGTTCTTCTCCACTGAATAGTAACAGAACATCCAAAGTGTATCTAAATGAAGAATTACAGCAAGATATGCAAAGGTTTAAGAATGAGATAGGCATGTTACAAGTAGAGTTCCTGGCTTTGGAAAAAGAGAAAATTCGACTTCAAAAAGAGGTAGAGGTTCATTTGCTGCTACTTTGTTCTTTCTCTTTATCAATGATCTGATCCATTCTGATTTTCCACTTATGAATAAAATGGGGTCAGCTAAATAGGTGATTGTGTAGAAATAGATTACTTCTGCCATCTAAATAATAGGAAACTATTTTCATGGTTTTTGTTCCTTAATCAACCTAAGTCTCTCTCTGTCAGTCTTTCATATGGACTGGGAAACTAATTTAGCTACATACCATGTGACCTTCTGAGCCAGAATAAGCACAAAGGAAATTGCTTAAGAAATATAATAAGCTAGGGTTTTGGGGTTTTTTTTAATCTACTGGGTTTTAAATATAAATTACACTTCTATAGTATGGGAAGAAAGCAGTGACTGAAAGAAGGGACATAAACACATATTCCTGCTAAACTAATCTCTTTATTGTGCTTTAGTGTGTGCAATCTTCTCTGCTTTACTCAATCCCTTGGCACTTAGAATTCCAACATGGCCACTTCAAGATATTTTTAATAACAAATACATGTACTCCCACATATTCTTTAATCACCACTCTCAGATGTTTCTGTTGAGTCAGACCTTTACATTATGTTGTTTAATAAAATATGGTAAGTTTTGACATGTATGATTTTATCATATAGGTAGTATAAACCCTCAGCAAAAAAAATTCAGTATTTATCTCCAAAGGAGAAAACTGAGTTTTGACGTGCGGTGAGTTTTTTCTTTCCTTCCAGTAATAGATTTTTTAATTTGTTTGTTTGCTCTTTTGTGTAAGAGGTGCATTGACTGAGTTTTAAAGATAGACAAAAATCTATATTCTCCTTTAAAAGAAAAAGAGATGAGCCCTACCCCCAACTGAGGCATTAAATTACTTTGCCAAAGTCACACTTTTAACTTATCTGATTAATTTGATGAATTCATTTGGTAATTTATCAGATTCAGGGTTACAGAATTGTATCATCTCTTTTGGTGCCATGAGATGCTAGGAAATGCCACTTTAGGGGCTTTGGACAAATCATTGAACCTTTCTTGGTTTTATTCCCGTTATTGGTAAATAGTGAGGCTAAAGTAGATAATTACTTCTATACCCTTTAGCTATAAGATTTCATGGTTATTGAATGTGAAATTGGGAGGCATTACTCATTTTCCAGAATTCCACACTAACAATTCATCAATTTCACTCTACTCCTGTTTTTTGGTAAACTTTGGTTCATATATTTTAGTGAACACCATCACTTTTTTGATATCCCCAGGATCCAAATGAAAAAAGAATTGTAAAAGGCAGTGGGGGAAGAATAGCTTCAGTGCAGAAAGAAGAATGTTTCCTTTTTGTTACTGAATGCTTCCTTTTTGTTACCAAGGTGTCACATCCTCTAAATTTGGCTGTTTAATGCAAAATCCAGGTGGTACAGACCAAAGAGGACAAATTTTGTGTCTTTGTCTCTTTATTTCTCTATCTCTGCCATCAGACGGGGAAGAGTGGATGTGAATAGCTGCACAACATTAAGAAAGTCCTTTTTGAAATTTTTAAAATTTTATTTCTTTTCCTCAAACAGAAGCAGAATTTACAAAAATTTCAATGACTTGTAATTAAAAAAATTTAAGCACAAAAATATTTTTATTGCTTAAAACTGGGGCAAACTCTGAGTCAAGTAATTAATGAAAATGAAAAGGTCTTTATAATGAATAAAGTAATAACAATTATATGTAGTGTCAAACTTTCATTAAAGGTTGAAGAAGAAAAGAAGAAGCACAAAAGTAGTGGAATGGAAGTATCAGAAAACATATATGATGCTGATGATAGTGGATTAATTCAACAGAGAAAGAGCAGAAAAACTAATAACCAGCAGTTTCCTACTATGGAGAATGAAGATTCTGATAGGTAAGCCTATGTCAGTATTTAACAATAGATAATTGTTATTTTCCGATAAAACAAGTGCTCATTTGAGCTAGTGTTCATGATTAACAAATTTTATATTTTACTAGGGTTATAGTTATTTTTAATACTCTTTTCCTTTAACCTTAATACTAGAGTTAATTGGTTAACACACCACCGTATTACAGTATTAGAGTATTCTGGATTTGACTGTATACTTACCTTTACCAGTGTGTTGTATATTTAAATATATTTTATGTTACTGATTAGCGTCCTTTGATTTCAGCTTGAAGACTCCTTTCAGCATTTCTTGTGAGGCAGGTCTAGTGGTGATGACCTCCCTCAGCTTTGGTTTGTTTGGGAAAGTCTTTATCTCTCCTTCATTTCTGAAAGACAACTTTTCTGGATAGAGTATTCTTGGTTGGCAGTTTTTTTCTTTTAGCACTTTGAATATGTCATCCTACTCTCTTGAAATCCATTGATAGACTTATGGGGGTTCCCTTATAATTTACAAGCCTCTTTACTTTTGCTGCTTTTAAGACTCTCTCTTTGTCTTTGATTTTTGACAGTTTTGTTATAATGTCTCCTGGCGAGGATTTCTTTAAGTTGAGTTTGTTTGGTGACCTATGAGCTTTAGGAACTTGGATATCCAAATCTCTCCCCAGGTTTAGGAAGTTGTCAACCATTTTTTCTTTAAATAAGCTTTCTGCCACCTTCTCCCTATCTTCTCTTTCCGGAACTGCAATGATTTATGAATTATTTCTTTTGATGGTATCTGGTAATTCATGTAGGCTTTCTTCCCACTTTTTCATTCTTTTTTTCTTTATTCTCCTCTGATTGGATAATTTCAAAGCTCCTATCTCTTAACTCACAGATTCTTTCTTCTGTTTGATCCATTCTGCTGTCAGTGCTCTTTATTGCATTTTTCCTTTCATTCATTGTATTCTTCAGCTCCAAATTTTCCATTTGGTTCTTTTTTATTATTTCTATCTCTTTGTTAAACTCCTCATCTTGTTTGTGTATTACTTTCCTGATTTTGTTGGGTTGTCTTTCTGTGTTTTCTTGTAGCTCACTGAGTTTCCTTAAAACTACTATTTTGAATTCTCTATCAGGTAGATTGCAGATCTCCATGTCTTTGGGATTTGTTACTGGAAAATTATTGTGATCTTTTGGTAGCGTCATGTTTTCTTGATTTTTTTCATGTTACTTGAAGTTTTGCATTGCTGTCTGTGCATTTGAAGTAGCAGTCACCTCTTCCAGTCTTTAATAACTGCCCTCTCCAATGTATCCCAACTTGCATTTTTTTGTTCCAGTGGTATGCTGGCACTTCTCTGCTGGAAACCTGGATTTCCACAAAGGCTCTCTCGTCTGTGGGTGATTGTCTAAGACAGTGTTTTCCAGGGGTTCCCTGGACGTTGCTAAGAGTGGCTAGAGCCAGTTCATGGGCCATGCAGGGTCCACAGCTGGGATGTGGTCTGTATGTCTGTTACCACTTGGGTGGGCAGGACTCTTCCCAGGTCCCTTGGTGTATGGTGCTGGATCCTGCAACTCCCACAAGGCCACTTTTGTCCATGAATAGATGCCAAATTGTTGCTGGTGGTGGAGGAATACTATGAGGTACCTATTTTTCAGCCCTGATGCTGACATGACCCCAACATGTGGGTGTTTAAAAGTAAATTTTCCCCCCAAGATATTTCCTTGAGTTCTTCTTTCATGTTATATGTACCTCATGTTATTTTTAAAAATCATGTAAATTAAACATTATTATATATCAAAACAAAACAAAAAAATATAGTAGAAATCTAATTATTACTCCCATGTCTAAGAGTCATTACTTTTAGGTAGTGAACTTCAGCTTTTCAGTGTAGCACTTGAGGTTCTTCAGAATGTCTTTCCAGACTCATCTCTCTGCTTCCTTCCATGTATTTTGTACTTTTCCTTCCAAGTTCCTAGGAAACACCTAGATGCCATGTGCCTAATCTTTGTGCTCACATTCTAATCACCAAGTAGAATGATTTTCTCCCTTTTCTTTTCCTCAAGACCTCCTCTGTTTATTTCACCTCTTCTGTAAAGCTTTCCTGTGTTCACTTATAACTTTCATATGTCAACTCTTACATATCACATTGTATCATAATTGTATATCTGTCTTTGAAGCAAGAATTTGTATTTGCTTACATATGGTTGGTACTTCATAACAGTTTTGTGAACTAATAAATGACTTATGATGGGTAAGAGTTGGAATTTTACAAAAATTGGTTTTTTATTCTTTATCAGTAGAATTATTAGAAAACATTGGCTTTTTTATGGATTTTTTAAAGTAGCGGTCCTGGCGTGCATATGAAGGAAGTAAAGAAAAATGAAAATGAAAAATGGACATCAAAAGAATGTGTGATTACACCAATGTTTGAGAAGAATGATTCACTGATTGGTGGTCTGCTACACATGAATGATGACAGCAGTTTAAGTGGAGTAGATCAGGATGATGGCAGGTAAAATCTACAAATTCTTTATTTTTAGGTCAAGAAATATTAGCACTGAATACATTTTCTGGAAATAGAACAGCATAATATAGTGTACAGGCCACGACATGGAATTCTCAACTATACCAGACTAACGCTGCTGAAAGTTTAAGATGAGGACGAGTGGCTTTGACCAGAAGTAGTTTCAATAAATACTCCCCATGGAAGCTGGACTGTAGTGAATAAGTGTAAACGGCTCCTTAGGGAATATTTACTGGGAAAGGCAATAGAGAACTGGATGGTAACTGAAGAGGAATGTGGAGTTCAAGGGAGTTTCCTTTCTCTTTTTATGTTAAGATGGGAGTTTTTAGAGTATGTTTGTATGCTGTTGGAAATGAGCCAGTAGAGGATGCGTTTATTCAGTTTAATCTTGTTTGCATGTCCAATATTAGAAAGCTTATTGATTGTATTACATTATCTTTAAAATATTATAGTAAACTAAATGTACATAATACTTCTATTCACATATAGTTTTATGGTAAGGGCTTGTTCATTGATTTTGAGGTGTAATATTCTTATATAATTGAATATGCAGATGATTACTTAAAAGTTATTCTATCATACATAGATTTTTAAAAATTATATAATCATAAATTTACAAACATTTAGGCCATACTGAATAGGATTTAATCATTCCTTGATAATTCTAGATGACAGTATCATCATGAGTGGCTATGGTTTTGTAAGGTACTCTAAAACAGATTATGTTAACTTCACAGTGGTTTAGATTCCAGGGAAAAGGGTAAGATTTTGTTTATATTCGATAGGAAAAAAAACTAGTAACAATCTATCACAGATTATTACTTTTGGATTATAAAGTTCTAAATTACAAAAGTCATGCTTCCTGTACCAAAAGTGTCATTAACACGTATTGTGCGCTCAGTAAGTATATGTTGAATGCATGAATAAACAGCTGAATGGGTGAATGAATGCCTGTTGATGAATTTCTTTACAAAAAGCAAATCTTTATTGAAAATAGAATTCCAATATTGCCTAGGTCTAAAGTCTTTTTATTTTTAAAAAATGTCTAAGATTCAGAAATTATTATTTATAGTTATAACTAGACATGGAATAATAATACAGATTCGTTTGCTATCATATTACTTAAAAACACCTGAAAATAAATATTACCTTCTCATCATATTGTGAAACACAAGTGTTGAAGCCAGATTTCCTGGGTTTGAATTCTGGGTCTGCTGCTGATCTGCTGTATGGGCTTGGGCAAGTTACTTAGCCTTTCTGTGCTCCATTTCTTCCTGTGTAAAGGACCTAATGTATTACCTCTCTCCCAGAATTGTTGTGAGGATTAAAATGCCTTTAAGACATGTAAGGTGCTTATAATAATGCATAGCAGTTACATAGTAAGTCCTCAAAAAGCTAATATCATGATTATTAAAAAAGGGTTTCTTTCATATAAGGACTTAATACTTTCCAAATAGGTTTTAGTGCCATAAAATTAATTTTTATTGAAAATGACACTAACAAAAAACCCTGATATATTTCTTCCTATCAAATAATGCAGGTAACATTATGTTTTTTCCTTTTCCTTTGATTGTCAGCTTGATCTAATTTAATGCTTTGTTAATATTATTATGGTATATTTTCTTTGTCCTTTAATGTTACTCTTTCTATTTATTGTTTAATCTCTTTTATAGAAAATTAATTACCAATGCAAAGATTTTATGTAAAAAAACAATAGATTTAGGTATTCTTTGTATTCTAAGTATTTAATATTTGCCTGAAAAGAATCATTTGTTTTTTTAGGGCTGCAAAGGAAACATCTAACGAAAAGAACAAGGTATAGTAAAAAATTAATTATAAAAAATATTATCCTGTAGTAAAAAATTACTTTGTAAAAGGTATAGTGGAAAAATAGAAAATCTTCCTTTGTTGTAGAGACATTTACTTTGAAAAAATAATTTAGAAACACTGTTGATAAAGTTATCCCTTTGATAAAAATCTGTTCTTTTAAGAAGTATCTGTGTTTTTGCTTTAATAAAGAGATATTTATCACCTCTGTACACTTAGTATATTTTATAAATATTTTGGGGACATCGTGAAATAGTATTTTTTATTTGTAGGTCAAAGAGCAAATTAATTCTATGGATGACCTTGATGACTTAACTCAGTCATCTGAAACAGCTTTTGAGGATTGCCAGATGCTTTACTCTAATTATAAGAATTCCATGTTGCTAATTGAACAACTTGGCATGGACTGTAAAGGTAGGACCATGGCATAAATATAAAGCCTTTTTGTGTATACTGTTGTAATATTTGGTAGAATTCACCAGTGTAGCCATTTGGGCCTGGAATTTTCTTTGTGGGAAGGTCTTTAACAAGGACTTTAGTTTCTTTTTTAGATATAGGACTATTTAGTTTATTTGTTCTTTCTTGATTGAGCTTTGGTAATTTCCCTCTTTCAAGGAATTTACCCACTTAATCTGAGTTGTCAAATTTATTTACATAATGTTCATAATATTACTCTGTTAGTCTTTTAATATCTATAGAATCTGTAGTAATTTCTCATTACTCATTTCTGTGAAATTAGTAATTTGTGCCTTCTCTCTCTTTTTTTTTTTTTCATTATCAGCCTGGCTAGAGGTTTATCACTTTTATTCATCTTCTGAACATATTTGGTTTCACTGATTTTTAAAAAAATTTATTTATTTATTTATTTATTTTTGGCTGTGTTAGGTCTTCGTTGCTGTGCGCAGGCTTTCTCTAGTTGAGGCGAGCGGGGGCTACTCTTCGTTCAGTGTGTGGGCTTCTCATTGCTGTGGCTTCTCTTGTTGTGGAGCACGGGTTCTAGGTGCATGGGCTTCAGTAGTTGTGGCATGCGGACTCAGTAGTTGTGGCTTGCGGGCGCTAGAATGCAGGCTCAGTAGTTTTGGCACACAGGCTTAATTGCTCTGCAACATGTGGGATCTTCCCGGACCAGGGATCAAACCCGTGTCCCTTGCATTGGCAGGTGGATTCTTAACTATTGTGCCACCAGGGGAGTCCCTCATTGATTTTTCCATGTCTTTTTTGTTTCGTTTGTTTTGTTTTTTTCTCATTGATTTTTTTCTTCGATGTTTTTTATTTCCTTTCTTCTGCTTGCTTTGGGTTTACTTTGCTCTTTTTTAAAAAATATTTATTTTATTTTATTTTATTTTTGGCTGCGTTGGGTCTTAGTTGTGGCACACGAGATCTTTCGTTGCAGCGTGTGGGCTTCTCTCTCTAGTTGTGGTGTGTGGGCTTAGTATTTGTGACACTCCAAATGGGGTGTGGGCTCCAGCGTGTGTGGGCTCTGTAGTTGCGGCATGCTGGCTCTCTAGTTGTGGCTTGCGTGTTCAGTAGTTGCAGCGGGCGGGCTTAGTTGCCCCACTGCATGTGGGGTTTTAGTTCCCCGACCAGGGATCAAACCTGCATCCCCTGGATTGGAAGGCAGATCCTTAACCACTGAACCATTGGGGAAGTCCCCTAATTTGCTCTTTTTCTGGATTTTTATGTTGGAAGCCAAGGTCATTGATTTGAGACCTTCTTTTCTAATATAGACATGCAATGCTATAAATTTTCATGCAAGTAAGCAGCATTCTACAAATTGTAATATATTATGTTTTCATTTTCATTCAGTTCAAAATACTTTGTAATTCCTCTTTTCATTACCTCTTTAATCCAAGGGTTATTTAGATGTGTGTTATTTAGTTTTCAAATATTGGAGTATTTTCCAGAAATATTTTTGTTCTTGATTTCCAATTTGATTGCTTTGTGGTCAGAGAACATACTTTGTATGGCTTAAATCCTTTTGACTTACTCCTTTATTTTATAAGCCAGAATATAGTCTTTTTTTGGTAAGTATTCCATGGCTACTTGAAAAGAATGGTGGTGTTCAAGTCTACAGTATCCTTGCTGATTTTCTGCCTGCTCTTTCTGTCACTTATTCATTGAGGGGTATTGAAATCTCAGACTGTAATTGTGGATTTGTCTATTTTTCTTTGCATTTCTCTCAAGTTTTGCTTTATATATTTTGAAGTTATTAGGTGCATAAACGTTTAGGGTTGTTATGCTTCTTATTTTATTTTATTTTTTTAAATTGAACCATCTTTTTCCCTTTATTTATTTATTTTTATTTATTATTTTATGGCTGTGTTGGGTCTTCGTTTCTGTGCGAGGGCTTTCTCTAGTTGCGGCAAGTGGGGGCCACTCTTCATCGCGGTGCGCGGGCCTCTCACTATCGCGGCCTCTCTTGTTGCGGAGCGCAGGCTCCAGACGCGCAGGCTCAGTAGTTGTGGCTCACGGGCCCAGTTGCTCCGCGGCATGTGGGATCTTCCCAGACCAGGGCTCGAACCCATGTCCCCTGCATTAGCAGGCAGATTCTCAACCAATGCGCCACCAGGGAAGCCCTGTTATGCTTCTTATTAATTGACACTCTTATCATTATGAAATGACCTTGTTTATTGCTGGTAATGTTTTTTGCTCTGAAGTCTACTTTGTTTGGTATTAATATAGCCACTCTAGCTTAGCTTTGTTTTGTCACATGTTAGTGTGGTATATCTTATTTCTTACCTTATTACAAATTTATGTCTGTATGTTTAAAGTGCATTTCTTATAGGTGGCATACAGTTTGGTCTTGCTTTTTGATCCAGTCTGACAATCTGCTTTTTTTTAAAAAAATTAATTAATTAATTTATTTATTTTTGGCTGCATTGGGTCTTCATTGCTGTGCACGGGCTTTCTCCAGTTGCGGCAAGTGGGGGCTACTCTTCGTTGTGGTGCGCAGGCTTCTCATTGCGGTGGCTTCTCTTGCTGTGGAGCACAGGCTGTAGGCCCAAGGGCTTCAGTAATTGTGGCACGTGGGCTCAGTAGTTGTGGCGCACGGGTTTAGTTGCTCCATGACATGTGGGAGGACCAGGGCTCGAACCTGTGTCCCTGCATTGGCAGGTGGATTCTTGACCACTGCGCCACCAGTGAAGTCCCTGACAATCTGCTTTTTAATTGAGGTTTTCAGACCATTTTCACTTAATGTGATTATTGATATAGTAGGTTTGAATCTGTCATTATGCTGTTTGATTTCTGTTTGTCCCATCTGTTCTTTGTTCCCCTTTTCTTTTTCTGCCGTCTTTTAGATTAATCGAGTAATTTTTATGGTGTAGTTTTATTTCTTTTTTGTTTTTTTGGTTTATTAACTGTAACTCTTTTGTTTCGCTATTTTAGTAGTTGCTTTAGGGTTTACAGTGTTTTACTTAGGGTTATCACAGTCCACCTTCAAGTAATATTGTACCACATCATATATAGGGTAAGAATATTACAAAAGAGTTTACTTCCACTTCTTCTCTCCTTGCCAGATCCTCCTGGATCTGTGGGATTGTAGTTTTCATTAAGTTTAGAAAGTTGTTGGCCATTCTTTTCTTCAAATATTTTTTTTCTATCTCTTTCCTCCACCTCTTTAGGGCATTGTATATTTAGCCACTTGAATTCCTGGTCAGGGAATTAATTAAGATCCCTCACGCT
The DNA here is from genome assembly GCF_965194805.1 of Balaenoptera borealis. Taxonomy (NCBI): domain Eukaryota; kingdom Metazoa; phylum Chordata; class Mammalia; order Artiodactyla; family Balaenopteridae; genus Balaenoptera; species Balaenoptera borealis. Next base: position 165,802,123 of record NC_138866.1, on the reverse strand, counting down.
GTGCGGCATGGCCAAAAAAAAAAAAATGTATTTGTTCAATGTATGGATGAGTGAAGGTGAAAATGCACAGTGCTTTATACACAAAAATTACTCATATATTTTATTTCTATCTTTGTTTTCTTCCTAATGCAGATTCTGTTAGCTTATTGAAAATTCAGGATGCAGTTCTTTCATATGAAAGATTAATAGAACTTAAAAAAAATCACTGTGAACTACTTACAGGAAAAAATAAAAAAATGGAAAGTAAGGTTAGTGGGCTACAAAAGGAGCTATCAGAAACAAAAGAAATGAAATCACAGTTAGAGCATCAAAAAGTGGAGTGGGAACAAGAGCTCTGCAGCTTGAGGTATTGAACATCTTGGTTTTAAAGAAATATTTGAACTGTTTTTATTTACTGTAATACTACAGATGGGTATTTACTTTAATACTATGGGAAGTTTTATAATTGCTAACTTACCTGCTGGGATTTTACAGGGGAGAAAACTCCATTAGTATTGTAGAGTGTGAAATTCTTGGAAATAATACAGCAAGTTCTTAACAGTGAATACTTCTACTAATAATTTAATGTATATATTTCCAAATCATCATTTTCATGGCCATACAGAAGTCCTCCATACAGAAGCCTCATTTTTTTTTTTTTGTAATCTCTTTTTTTTTAAAAATTTTATTTATTATTTTATACAGCAGGTTCTTATTAGTTACCCATTTTATACATATTAGTGTATACATGTCAATCCCAAGCTCCCAGTTCATCCCCCACCCCCGCTTTCCCCCCTTGGTGTCCATACGTTTGTTCTCTACATCTGTGTCTCTATTTCTGCCTTGCAAACCAGTTCACCTGTACCATTTTTCTAGATTCCACATATATGCGTTACTATATGATATTTGTTTTTCTCTTTCTGACTTACTTCACTCTGTATGATAGTTTCTAAGTCCATCCACATCTCTACAAATGAACCAATTTCGTTCCTTTCTATGGCTGAGTAATATTCCATTGTATATACGTGCTACATCTTCTTTATCCATTCGTCTGTCGATGGGCATTTATGTTGCTTCCATGACCTGGCTATTGTAAACAGTGCTGCAATGAACATTGGGGTGCTTGTGTCTTTTTGAATTATGGTCATTATTTTTTTAACAAATTGAATTTCAGTTGTTTTTCATTTTTCTGTATTATATTTAATGCTATAAGGAATGTCTCTTCTATAAATTCATTTCTACATTTCTGATTATTTATTTTGAATAAATTCTTTAATATTGTGTTATTTGGTTAAAGTATGAGAACTTTTAAAAAAGGTCTTTGATCCATATGTCTAAATTGTTCTCCAGAAAGTTTATATTACTTTACACTCCCACCCACAGAAGTATGAAATGGCCATTTTTCTCAAGACAAAATTTAAAAAAAATTATGCAGTTTTATTCTTAACATATGCATGGATGAAATAAAAGGTAAAAATGGAAGGTGATTACTGATTAGTTTATTCAATTTCTCTTTCATACAGAGATAAAATTAGTTCAAAGGTTTGTGCTGAAAGCACAAAATACTCTTTATTGTTTAATTAATTAATATGGATCCTGCCTTACGGGATTTAAAATGATTTATTAAATAGATAATAATCAACAAGTTGAAAATGTTGCAAAAGAAGAAACATAAAAAGTGTGGTGCAACAGATATTAGACTCCCTAGCCTAGTCTTGGATTACAGTGTCTGAAGATATATGTTCTGTAAAAGACATCTGCAGATTTTATCTGGCACTGTAAGTCATTTAGGGGTACCTGTAGTATTTTATGAAGTTGAAATTTTATTTCTAGTGATCTTATAAACTTGTTTCTAAACAGTAGCTTCTCTTTTTAATTAGTAACTAAATTATCTGTCCTAAAGGAGGAGTAATTATGACAGTGTGGAAAACAGGGTAATTTTCGACCTAACTTCACTGAATAATTTCAAAATTTCTTTCCTACACTATTCACCAGAGTTACTCTTGACTAAAACTTACTTAAGTGGCAGAATGTTTTTTCAGTGCTACCTTTCAAGTGTATATATCTTTATGAAGAGATTGAAGTGAGGAATTAAAAATATGAGACCTAGAAAGGAAAAAAAAAACTGGAGAACAGAAATTTCATTAGGATACTAAATCAACGGGTGAAGAGACAGATCATAAAATGAACTTTTTATTTTCTAACAAAACACATTTTAAGGTAAGCATATTTAACTGCAGATTCACCCTAAAACAAGAAGAAGAGAAGAGAAGAAATGCTGACATGTTATATGAAAAAATTAGGGAGCAGTTAAGAAGAAAAGAAGAGCAATATAGTAAAGAAGTTGAAATGAAACAACAACTTGAACTCACTCTCAGAGCGCTAGACATGGAACTGAGGACTGTGAGAAATAATCTGAATCAGGTAAGTTAATCTTTGGTGAAAATTTCAAATTTCTAACACTATTTCATCAGTATTATTTATAATATCTCTTTGATTTAATATATATTATTTAGGTTTAAAACAAATAAAAAGTGTTATCTCATCCTAAATATGAACTATGACATTTATAGCTTAAATTATTAATTTCATGCCATTCTTAGCTTCTAATACATGCTCTGTGTATGTTTTCTGAATGGAGGAATGGAAGGTAAATTGAGCTTAATCATTAACATAATGATTGGCATTTTTGGTCCATTCGAAAGTAATATTCTTAATTCCAAACCATGTGTTAATTTTGGCTTTTTTATGTTAAAATACAGGCTAAATTGCCTTGAGACTGTGATGGAACTAGTTAAATGCTTTGTAAAAAGATTTTCTTTCACAATACTATATCTCCCTGTATTTTTGCTCTGTGATAAGTTTGGCAGTCATTTAAATTAAAATCTGAGTTATTCATGTGGGATAAACATCCTTGTGCTTATTTAAAAAGGCTACTTCCTTTTAACAGTTTTTTTTTTTTTTTTTAATTCTGCTCTTAAGCTTTTGACTTTTTTTTTTTAATGGTATGAGACCAAAAACCTCATGAAATGTGTCTCCAGGTTGTAGAAGAGCGAAATGACACTCAGAGGCAGCTTTCTCGAGAACAGAATGCCAGAATTTTGCAAGATGGAATCCTGACCAATCACCTTGCCAAACAAAAGGAGATAGAAATGACTAATAAGGAAATGAATTCTGAGGTATTTTCTTTAATCATTTTCAAATATTTGTGTGTATGTATCTGTATATGTATATATTTTAAAAACCAATACTATACATCATAGACAGTATAGAGGATATTTAAAACCTATTTAAGTATATTTTGGGGGGGATGATGTTTCTCGTCCATTGGATATTTAATATTTTTAATTCAAACATAATTGAATTATATTTGATTAAATTTAATTCAAGTTTTGTTTTTTTTTTTTTTTAGAAAGAAAGGGAGAAAGAAAGCTGGCCTCTAGAGTTTTTTTTTTTTTTGGCTGTGTTGGGTCTTCGTTTCTGTGCGAGGGCTTTCTCCAGTTGTAGCAAGCGGGGGCCACTCTTCATCGCGGTGCGCGGGCCTCTCACCACCGCGGCCTCTCTTGTTGCGGAGCACAGGCTCCAGACGCGCAGGCTCAGCAGTTGTGGCTCACGGGCCTAGTTGCTCCGCGGCATGTGGGATCCTCCCAGACCAGGGCTCGAACCCGTGTCCCCTGCAATGGCAGGCAGATTCTCAACCACTGTGCCACCAGGGAAGTCCCTCAAGTAGTATTTTTAATTCAAATCCATTTGTCTGCAACAGTCAAGCAGTGACATACAGTAGCCTCATCCAAGGAGAGGCTTTTAATATTTTCCATAGGAACTGATGAACTTTTCATAATCTCAAAACTATTGCTACCATCTAGAAAAGTCTGCACCCTGATGGTGGTTTAGGCAGGGAAGACCATGTGTGCTCCACCATCGACCACACTACCCGACCAAATCCCAGCACTGAATACGTTCGTGCCCTCTGCTTTGGAGTGAACATGTCAATCACTATGCACCTCATCATTTTCAGTGTCTAAATCAGAGTCTGTTCTTGGTTTCACTGTCATGTCTTTAACCAGTACCCCGTCAATGACATTTTCACATCACTTACAATTTTTCAGTATCGTAAAAGCTGCAGTATTAGTTGTAAAAACATCTTTGAGCACTTAAAAAAATTATTTCCTTAGAATAAACTTATAAAAGTTTATAAAAACAAACAAAAAAAGAAACCCCCAAAACAAACAAACAAAACAACATTATGGTTTTTGGCAGTGATTTCACTTCCTTGATAGATTAATAGAGAGGTTAGTTTATCCCTTCCACTGATGGTAAGGAGGAAAGGTATAGCCAGTTCAGAGACCGTATTTTGGATGTCATTCTTCTACTTGTGAGAAAATTAACACTTTGCTCCATGTAGTGTCCTATTTCAGTACAAGGAACTTTTGAAAATAGTGATAGATATGCCATAATATTTATTTAGTGATAATTTATTAAGTATTTTATTTTTAGTGAAACAGTTCATTGTATTTCCCCCTACCTTACTATTTTAAGCATTATGAAGAGAGAATGAAAGTTATTGCAGCAGCGAATAATCTCATGATTTTCTAAGATCGCTATAAATTTTACCTTATTTACCACTAGTGTATGCACCATTAGTGAAATATAAGGTTTATTTTGTATTTATATGTTTGTACTAGAGAACTAGCTGTGGTTTGGTGTAAGAGGACTCATAGTAAAGTCAGAAGACCTGGGGAAAAGCCTGCAGCTTGCTTGTATTTTTAACTTCCTCACTTCCAGGACTGTCATAGCTAAATGAGTTAATTGATATTTGTAGAAGTGCTTAGTACAGTTATCAGTAGATGTAATTCTTGTAACTGACTATAAAAATATTAGAAACAGAATATTTATGGAATATTTTCAGGAAAAAAAATTTTTTAGGAAATTTAATCTGTCAAAATATATACAGAGCTAAGGCTTTTACTATGGGGTAGCTGTATAGGTTAGATAGCAGATGTAATTTTTTTTAAGATAGTGGGTGGTATTTTATTTTATTTTTTATTGAAGTATAGTTGATTTACAATATTGTGTTAGTTTCAGGTATACAGCACAGTGATTCAGTTTATATATATATATATATACCTTTATAGATTCTTTTTCCAAATATTGAGTGTAGTTCCCTGTGCTACACAGTAGGTCATTGTTGGTTATCTGTTTTTTATATAGTAGTGTGTATATATTAATCCCAACCTCCTAATGAATCCCTCCCCCTCTTTCCCCTTTAGTAACCATAAATTTGTTTTCTATGTCTGTGAGTCTCTTTCTGTTTGTAAATAAGTTCATTTGTATCATTTTTTTAGATTCCATGTATAAGCAATATCATATGATGTTTGTCTTTTCTGTCTGGCTTACTCCACTTAGTATGATAGTCTCTAGGTCCATCCATGTTGCTGCAAATGGCATTATTTCATTCTTTTTTATGGCTGAGTAGTATTCCATTGTATAAATATGTCACATCAGATGCAATTTTTAAGTGTAGTCAGATTTATTAATCTTTTATTTTAAGCCTTCTGGGTTTGTTATAATTTAGAGAAAGGCCTTTCCAATTCTGAGCTTCTTAAGAATTCTCTTGTGGTTTCTTTTTTGCTTTCATGGATTCATTGTCTTCAATTAAATTTTTGAACTTTTGAAGATTTCTGCTTGTAAGAAGTCTGAGGTTTGTATCCAACCTATTTTTTCCAGTTGGATATCCACTTATTGCAGTCTTTTCATTGTATAAACATATAGGTTAGTCTTTCAGAGGAAATCATGAAATGTCAATTTATTGAGTACTAGCTAAAAATCTCCTTTGTTTCACTTAGGTGTCCCATAGTCCTGAAAAAGGAAAAGATCTGTTACATAAAAACCACATGTTGCAGGATGAAATTGCCATGCTAAGACTGGAAATAGACACAATAAAATGTCAGAACCAGGAAAAGGAAAAGAAATATTTTGAGGATATTGAAATTGTAAAAGAAAAGAATAATGATCTTCAAAAGACAATAAAACTGAATGAGGAAACATTAACAAAGACAATATTCCAATATACTGGACAGCTTAATGTTCTGACAGCTGAGAATACAATGCTAAACTCTAAGCTGGAGAATGAAAAACAAAGCAAAGAAAGACTGGAAACAGAAGTGGAATCCTACCGTTCTAGACTGGCTACTGCCATACATGATCACCATCAAAGTCAGACATCAAAAAGAGACCTGGAACTTGCCTTCCAGAGAGCAAGAGATGAGTGGTTACGCTTGCAGGACAAAATGAATTTTGATGTGTCTAACCTGAACGATAACAACGAGATGCTTTCCCAGCAACTTTCTAAAGCTGAAAGTAAATTCAATAGCCTAGAAACCGAGCTCCATCACACGAGAGATGCTCTCAGAGAAAAGACTTTGGTGTTAGAACGTGTACAGAGAGACTTAAGCCAAGCACAGTGTCAAAAGAAGGAAATTGAACACATGTATCAAAGCGAACAAGGCAAAGTGAATAAATACATTGGAAAGCAGGAATCCTTAGAAGAGAGATTATCTCAACTCCAGAGTGAAAACATGTTGCTCAGACAGCAACTGGATGATGCACAAAACAAAGCCGACAGTAAAGAGAAGACAGTAATTAACATCCAAGACCAGTTTCAGGATATTGTGAAAAAACTTCAAGCTGAAAGTGAAAAACAAGGTCTGATGCTGGAGGAAAGAAACAAGGATTTAATCAACGAATGTAATCATTTAAAAGAGAGAATGTATCAGTATGAAAATGAGAAAACAGAAAGAGAAGTAAGTATCCAAGAAGAGAAATAATTCTCAGACTTCCTGAAAGAAAATTCAAAGTGATTTTGATTATGGCTAAATGTTGAATCTAGTTGAATATAAAAAATATATAGACTATAAATCTATAGGCCGTAAGTCAGCCTAAAAGCATACCTTGTATCCAGCAAATAAAGAATTAGACCTGAGAGGTGCTTTACTTGAGTAGAGACATCGTGTCACCTATGAAATTTTAAGAGATTAAGTTATAAATTGTTAATGGGTATAGACAGGTATTAGTAATTTACTCTTCTACTGCTAAGATAATAATTTTAATCTTTATGTCACCACATTTTAGTATCATGATGAAGCAGATAAATGAAACGCTCAGATCTAAAATGAATTATTTTGAAATTAAGATTCAGTTGTGTGGATTACCTTGACAGTCAATTCCAGATTTCCCAGATGAACTGATGTGTTGATGCCATATCTCATAGTCCTTTTCTTTCAGTAGCTTGTCGTAACTTTTTAGTTGATATAATTTTATTTTTATTCATGTCAATTTAAATTAATTTGGGAAATAGTTCAGCCTCAAATCATGTATTTTTATGACCTCTCAACTCTTTAAAGGCATCTACTTTTCATTAAATTATAATTTGGGATTAAAGTAGTGAGTTTTAGCAAAACTATACTTGATTTAATCTTCCCACTTCTGTTTATAATTTACTTGGAACATTTTTACAAATAATTTGCTCATAATTCTCATTTCAAGGCTCAGTTACTATCATTTGGATATAAATTTGTCCAATACAAAGAGAATTGTAGCTCTCTGTGACTTATTAATTTGGCATTGGACTCCCATTTTCAGACTAGTGAGGGGTGGCAGATTCATGAGTAGCAGGAATAGAGTGGGGGACAGGGTCATAGGGGCTGCCATAGGGAGGCAGCAGAGGCCCTGAAGGTCTCATTTTAATTCTAGGAATTGAAATGGGAATGACCTCATTTTAATTCTGAGATAGGAATCTATTGAGCACTGGATTGAATATGTGAGGATCTCTGAAGTTAATCGAAGCCCGCAGTAGAGAAGAGGGAAGATGTTCCCACCACTCATGCCATCTACACACCCATTTCTTTCTGAGACTTGAGGAGGTCCTCAAGCTCTGCAAATTGATCAGGAAGGACAGGGAGTGGATAGCGGGACTGAATCCATTGTCTAAATAACTTAATAGCGACAAGGCCAGAGGGTAACACCTTCTTTAACCAAATTCAGTGAGCAGGAAGGTGCACATACGAGAAGAAGGAGACGAATTGATGTCTGTGGTGATAGTTTTCAAAGTACATATGTTGGAGTTATCTATTATTAACATAACTTAATAATAAGGTAAGTTATAAAATCAGTGATAGAGTATCTTATTAGGCACTTGTGAGACAACTTCAACAAGAACTGGCTGATACCCTAAAAAAGCAATCTATGTCAGAGGCTTCACTGGAGGTCACGTCACGTTATCGTACTAATTTAGAAGATGAGGCACAGGATTTAAGGAAAAAATTACGTCAAGTCACAAGTCAGGTATGTATGAAATTTAACGTGTCAGTACTTAATGTATAGGATAACGTGTTTTAGGACACTAATTTTCGTGGATGGCTTTCTTTTGTATTTTCATTACAAGTAAATTTATTACAATTTTGTTATCTTTATAATGCACTTGTTTCTTAAACTCTGACTTTCATTCTGCCGTTTGCATTATATATTTTTTCTTACAATATTTACCCTTAGGAAAGTTGAGAATTGTGCATGATTCCTCACAGAAGTTGAGAGACTTTTTTTTTCTATTAAACAGTATTTTTTAGTGATATCTCTACTACCATGATGAAGCAAGCCAGATAAAATCAGAGGATAATGTTTAATGGAATGTTCCATAAAATTGTCATTTTTCATCTTCACTTTCATGAATGGATATAGTATCTGTGTATATTTATTTCATGGATTTCAGAATAACTTGTGCAGAAAGGTCATTATACAAACCAGTTGAAGTTAGGCATTGCCTTCATTTTCTTTTCATTTTAGATATATTGTAAAAGCGTAGAGATACTCAAATCGTGTATAGTATGTACACCCAAAATAGAAAATTAAGAAAATTATCTAGATCCTGCCATTGTATTTTTAAGAAAATTATTGAGATATAATTCACATATCGTATAATTCACCCATTTAAAATGTGTAGTTCAGTCTCTCCTTGTATATTCAGAGAGTCGTGCACTTGGCACCACAGTCAATTTTAGAGCATCTCCATCACCCGCAAAGGAAAACCGTGCATCCCTTAGCCATCACCCATGGCCCACATCTCCCTCAGCCCCAGCAACCACCAGTCTAATTTCTGTCTCTGCAGATGTGCCTATTCTGGGTGTTTCATATAAATGGAATCACACAGTATGTGGTCCTTTGTGATTAGCTTTTCTCATTTGACATAACGTTTTCGAGGTTCATCCATGTTATAGCGCATATCAGTACTTCCATTTCTGTTTACTGTTGAACAGCACGTTATGTGACTAAGCCATTTATCCATTCATCAGTTGATGGGCCTTTGGGTTATTTCCACCTTTGGGCTGTTAATAATGCTGCTGTGAACATTCATTTACAAGTTACTGTGTGGACATAATTTTTATTTCCCTGCTGTTGGATTTTATCCTCTGAGTTAATTGGCTGATTTCACCTTTTCTTGGCCTTTACTCATGCTGTCCTTTCTGTCTTTACAGTTTCTTTTCCTCCTGCCTAATCCTCCATTTATTTAGACCTGGCCCCCAGTCCTCTCCATGAAGCTCTTTCTGACTATCCTAGCTCTCATTGACCCTGTCATCTAGTCTGTGAAGAACAGTTTAGCCCTTAGTTTTACACTGTTTTAATTTTTTTCATGAGAGAGAATCTTGTCTTAAGTATAAATTTGTCTAACAGGGAATATTTATTGATATGCATGGTACCTGTCTTGCATAAATCAAAAATATTTTAGCTTAACAGTTGCTGGGATACAATTAAGTACTTTATACCATACCAATAATTTCTTCTTGGAGATATTGATATAACAAATCTTTTATTAAAATGTATTTTAAGCAATTAAATATAAAATTAAAAGCTCTTAATCTAATAGAGGAGAATTGTTCAATTAAATGCTCATTTTTTTTCTCCCTCACTCTGGAAAAAAAAAAAATCTGAATTTGCCTTCCTTCATTATGCAGCCAGAACTGGGGATTTTCACATTTACAGCATTTTACCAACTGTAAAGCTCTGTGGATAGCTTCTCCGATATCCAAACCACATAACCTTAATTTTCTCATCCGAGTACTTTCTAGACATAAACAGTCATTGGGAGTGAATTGATTCAGAACTTTGATTTAGCAATAGGGTGATATTTCCATGCCAGTGACTTAACCCTTCCTCTGATGGTCATGTAAGTTATGTACCACTCAATCCAGGAGGTGCTATTTGCATCTTAATCCATGATCACTGCCCACTGAGTAATACAGAGAGGAAGTTAAGTTATAAATTATTATAAGTGGGAAAAAGTACTGGTTGGTTAATGGAATCAGTGAAAGTTTTTGAAGTACTGGGCACATACATTCTGGTCCTCATGCTTCCCATTTACTGCCAATTTCAATGGTATGGAGAATGATTTCAGTGCACAGGAGACCACTTCTGTTGGCATGCCATCTGCCTAAAATATCCAATTGTTTAGAACATAAAATACAGCGATAGTAATTGTAAACACTTAGCATTTACTATGTACCACATACTTTTCTAAATACATTATGTATACCCCCCAGTTTAATCTTCCCGACATCCCAGTGAGGTCAGTGCTATTATTATCTTCATTTTATGGCTGGAGAAACTGAGACACAGAAAATTTAAGTAATTTGCTCAAGGACATACAGCAAATAACTGGTGGAATTGGGACTCAGACCCACGCATTCTGGCTCCTGTGTAGATACTGCCTCTCACACTAGTCCCTGAAGCATCTGGTTGTCACCAACAGTAGTGTGTAGTGTGAACGTTCATAATCACTGGAAGAGCTGTGGTCATTCACATATGTGGATATTTAAAATTATAGTTGGTATAGAGCATGGAATAAAAAATATAAATGTCTTTCCCCATTTGGCCAATTTATAAATTTGTGTATTTATTTGATAAAATATAATTTAAAGCATGAATGATGTTGTGGTTTAGTACTAGAGGAGAGGTCAGTAACTTGTAAAGGGCCAGATAGTAAATATTTTAGGCTTTGTGGTTCACAAGGTGTCTGTTGTAGCAACTCAACTCTGCTGTTGCAACAGAAAAGTAGCCATAAACGATATGCAGATGAAAGACACAAAAACAGATGATGGCGGATTTGCTAGATTATCAGTAATTTAAAAGAAATTTTTTCTTCTTTTAGTTGCAAGAAGCACAGGATCGACGTACAGAGGCCATGAGATGTGCTGAGAAGACGCAGGATCACATCCAAAAGTACAATTTAAAGCAGCACAGAAAATAAGTATAAGTATAGAGCAGATAAGCAGTATAGTATGAGAATTATATCAGTAATGACAATAAATACGTCATTGTGAAGCTGGGTAAACATTTCAGCTTTGAGCTATTTTGAAATGCATAATTTTTCTCCATTATTTCTAAATTTTGCACATTATCCACAGAACACAACTAGAAAACGGCACAATTGCCAAATCATCTACTTTTCAAAATTCTAAGAACGTATGTAATTGAACCTGCAGGTGTTTGTTCAGAAAATGTGTGGTATTTTAAAAACCTATGTGTGAGAATAATTATTTTAAAATATGCATTTTAGGCTTGAAATTGAAAATGCCAAGTTAAAAGCTACAGTCAAAAAGCAAGCGGGAAAAATTGAACAGCTTCAGAAAAACCTGTTAAGTACAAGTTCAGTAAGTCAATCTCTTAATTTCTGTCATGCTGAAAAGGAATTTTAATTTTTTTACTAGTAACATATAAGAATATTTTGGACAATATGAAAAGTCTCATTGATAAAAGAGTTTATTTTTATATTGATACTACTTGCTACTAGTAGCATAATTCTTTATAGAGGAAGTTGACTGAAATAATAAAATTGATTTTTGTAGTAAGATTTTAATTAAAAAGATTGTGACAGTCCAAAAGCAATATTTTATATATACCACATTTTGTTTATTCATTCATCTGTCAATGAACATTGGGATTTTTCCACCTTCTGGCTATTGTTGATAATGCTGCTATGAACAGTGGTACACAAATATCTGTTTGAGTCCAGAAATTAGAGTAATGATTTGATCTAGAATTCTGAATTCCCCTTGTAATCTAAATCCTCCAGTGCTATTTTGAGAATGAATTACTTTTAATGTTGTAGTTCGTTTTCTTTATCAAGAAGGAATACTAGGTCACTGTACAAGCATTTTTCTGAAAGGAATGTATTTTTTCCTTTCTTTGATTTTATTTACTTTATTTTTTAAAGATTTTTTTGATGTCGACCATTTTTAAAGTCTTTATTGAATTTGATACAATATTGCTTCTGTTTTATGTTTTGGTTTTCTTGGCCGCGAGGCATGTGGGATCTTAGCTCCCTGACCAGGTATCGAACTCCCTGCATTGGAAGGCAAAGTCTTAACCACTGGACCTCCAGGGAAGTCCCCCTTTTTTCTTTAAAAAAAGAAAAGAGATGCCAGTGAAAAAGTAGAAATGGCTGCTCAATCAGGGCCTTACATAGTAACAGGTGCTCCTAGCATACCAAGTTCAGAAACAATTTTTTTCCCAGACACTTGAGTTAATCAGCCTTTCAAAGGTGTAACAGCCAGTCTCAGAAAAGACTGATGTGTAATCCAGGATTCCAATTTATCAATGTATAGTGAAAGCTATGTAACTATTTACCAAGCAGAAAGGGATTCTCCTGCCGTTTATACTCTCCTTTGTAGGGGAAGCTACCTATGATTTAAAAATCAGAAGATTGTATTGTGAACCCTAAGTTGGAGGGATGAGGTAGATGCACCTACAACTCATTTCTTTCCATCACAATAGTTAGATTCATGCAGTGTCATTATACAGATATACCTGTCAGGGGAACTAGAACATTCTGTTGACTGGTCCTTCTTGTGTTCAAAGAAACATTGAAAATTATTTTTTCTAGACTTGATATAAACTAGTCACATTGTATTAGCATACTTTTCATACACGTGACAATACAATATGTTGACAAAAGGAGTCTTCTGTGAATGAGAGTGCCAGATGTCCCCTTACATTGTCAAACAGAAATCTATTCGGGTATCAGAAATTGAAAATTTTGTAAGAATACCCCACACTGATTAAGCGTATTAAAAAAATAATGAGGGATTTTCTGTAGATTCCTATAGAAATGAGTTAGGATTATGACACAGAATTATTGGCCACTTTAAGGTCTACACAAATAAAAAATTTAATGAGATGGCTTTTCACCAACTCAGTCAATAGCCCTGGCTTCTCTAGAAAGTTCTCATCTCAGGAATCCCCAGGCCAGAGCCAACCTGAGTTAAGATATATGATCAGCACAGTGCTGAGGTGAAGAATCTGGGCTGGAAAGAAGAGAGAGCTCTGGCTGACTCAAGACTCCAAACAATATAGTTGAGTATTCACCTGAAAGTAGTGTCAGAAGACTTCCATAAGGTCAGGTCTCTATGGAATAGGAAATTATTCAAAAGAAAACAAGGGCAGGGACTTCCCTGGTGCAGTGGTTAGGAATCCGCCTGCCAATGCATTGGACACGGGTTCGAGCCCTGGTCCGGGAAGATCCCACACGCTGGGGAGCCACTAAGCCCATGCGCCACAACTACTGAGCCTGCACTCTAGAGCCCGCGAGCCACAACTACTGAGCCCGTGTGCTGCAACTACTGCAACCCACGTGCCTAGAGCCTGTGCTCTGCAACAAGAGAAGCCACCGCAGTGAGAAGCCTGCGCACCACAACGAAGAGAAGCCCCTACTCACCACAACTAGAGAAAGCCCGTGCGCAGCAATGAAGATCCAACGCAGCCAAAAAAAAAAAAAAGAAAACAAAGGCAAATAATTGGTAATCTGACCCTTGTGAAAAACTTTCGCATTATAAAAGAAAATAAAGACAAAGTATGCTGGTCAACATCCTAAGGGTGAGGGTGCCCCCCAAGATTAGAAAATAACACTACACTCAAAGTAACACCAATAAGAATAAACATAAAGTGTCCAAGAATAGCTCTGTACAAGGATAATCCACACCGAGTAATGGCTCATGAGTGTGGCTGAGGATGTTGTCTATGAGGAATGAGAAGGGGGAGAGAAAAGTACAGGTGACCTCAGCAAAGGGGTCAAGGCTGGAAAGGTAGGTTAGGGAATCCGGTACGAAGCCTTGAGATGTAAGGAACCCTGAGAGAATTTAAAAAGAGGATTAGAAAGGGTCAAGGACTGAACATCAATGGTTACTGTCATTCAGACGGAGGTGGGCTCAGAGGAGCTGAGGCAGAGTGTGGTCACGTTAGCAGTTGCTGCTGAGAAGTAAAGCCAGGTAAGGACTGAAGAAACGGTTCTTGATGACCCGCAGAAATTTTAGTGGAGTTACAAGATTGAAAGTCAATTTAGTGTAAAAGAAGAGAATAAGTGATGAAAGATGAATTGTGGATGAGACCATGCGTTAAAGAATGTAAGAGTCCAGGGCTTCCTTGGTGGCGTAGTGGTTAGGAATCTGCCTGCCAATGCAGGGGACATGGGTTCGAGCCCTGGTCTGGGAAGATCCCACATGCCATGGAGCAACTAAGCCTGTGTGCCACAACTACTGAGCCTGCGCCCTAGAGCCCACGAGCCACAACTACTGCAGCCTGTTTGCCTAGAGCCCGTGCTCCACATCAAAGAGAAGCCACCACAATGAGAAGCCCGTGCACCACAACGAAGAGTAGCCCCTGCTCGCCGCAACTAGAGAAAGCCCATGCGTAGCAACTAATAACTATTTCATCCCATCCAAAGAAAAATTTTTAAGAGTATAACTGTTAAAAACCAGATAGGGCTTCCCTGGTGGCGCAGTGGTTAGGAATCTGCCTGCCAATGCAGGGGGACATGGGTTTTGAGCCCTGGTCCGGGAAGATCACACATGCCACGGAGCAACTAAGCCCGTGAGCCACAACTACTGACCCTGAGTGCCACAACTACTGAAGCCCGCACGCCTAGAGCCCGTGCTCCACAACAAGAGAAGCCACCGCAGTGAGAAGCCCACGCACTGCAACGAAGAGTAGCCCCCGCTCACCACAACTAGAGAAAGCCCGCACGCAGCAACAAAGACCCAACGCAGCCAAATGTAAATAAATAAAATAAATTAATTAATTTAAAAAAAGAATGTAAGAGTCCAGTGGCGGGGGTGGGGGAGAAAAAGGATGAGAGAAAAAGCTACAAGAATCAAGAAGAAGTTACGTTTTTATTTAGTGTATAGAAGACTTAAACTTTATTTAAAGAGAAGAATGGTTAATAGAAATGGAGAAATTGAAACCTATGGAAGAATGCTTACAGAGAATGAAAGGCTTTATCTCATGCTGCGTGGGAATTTTTCAAAAATTATATTAGTAAGATGTGATTTAACAAAACCTGGAATATCTTAAACCATTGATGAAAATGTTTCTAGGGCATCTTTAGAAACTAAAATGTAAATATAGCCACTTTTTAAAAAAATTTCATTAACATGTATAAAAACCTCTGGGTTTTTAATTAATTAATTAATTTATTATATATATATTTTTTGGTTGCTCCAGATCTTGGTTGCAGCAGGCGGGCTCCCCAGTTGCAGCAGGTGGGCTCCTTAGTTGTGGCATGCATGTGGGATCTAGTTCCCTGACCAAGGATTGAACCCAGGCCCCTTGCATTGGGAGCACAGAGTCTTATCCACCATGCCACCAGGGAAGTCCCAAAACGTCTGTTTTTAACAAATAAATTTTGGCAATTTAAATTCCAGAAAAATGATGAAATGATGAAAATGAAAAATCAATTTAAGCTGTTTCAAGAAAAGTCATTATTTTTGAAATCTGTCCTTATTGGCATCAGGTTTATAAACTGTGTTTCACTATAAACATATATTACTCATGAACTCATGAGAAGTAATACTTTTAAGAAAGAAGAGTAAGTCTCTAGGTTTTAAAAAATAATTTAAATTTTTTTTCAAAGTCTGAGGATGAAAAGCAGCAATTAAAGAAATGTACTGAGTTAAAACAGTCTCTGGAATATAGTTTGGATCAAGAAATGAAGAAAAATAGTGAATTAGAAAAAGAGATTACTGGGTAAGATGTTAATATTTCTGATAATTTCAACTATTAATTAATTGATTTAACTATAATTTTGTTTTATTAAAAACCTTAGATACAAATTCATTTTATATGTGTATATTCATACTTCAGCAAGTCATCCATCCTATTTAAAAGTTTACTTTAGAAACTCACAGCACAATCTGAAACTGTTTTGAGTGCCCCAGTATTACAGTTCCTCTTTAATGATTTCTAAAACAATAACAATAGTGTGCCTTGCCTATAGTAATGTACTCTGCTCTTCATCATCTACCTTGAATTTTTATGTCTGCAAGATATCTTTGCTCTTTTCTGGTAACCCTGCCTTCTTTTAGTTGTGTTCTTCCCCTTCAGCGTTCAAGTATTTTAATATTTAAAAACCTATTTGTGTCACTGTTTAACAACCTCAAAAACTATCTTGATTTTGCTTATATTTTCTTTCTGCTCTAAAAGTTTAGTTCTAAAATATATATACAAAAACATATGTATGACTTAAAGTATAATAAAATTAGTGATCATGTTTTGACCACTCAGATAAAAAAAAAAAAGAGTGTTTCCCAATGTCTGTGATGCCTCCACATGGCTTCCTTTCTGGTTATTTGCTGAGCACAGTTAGCCCTCAGCATCCGCAGATTCAACCAACCTCAGATTGAAGGTATTCAGGGGGAAGAAAATTCCAGAAAGTTCCAAAAAGCAAAACTTGGATGGGCCTCAGGTGGCAACTATTTCCATAACATTTATTTACATTGTATTTATAACTATTTACATAGCATTTACCTTGTATTAGGTATTATAAGTGATCTAGAGATGATTTAAAGTATACAGAAGTATGCGCTTAGGAGGACTTGAGCATCTGTGGATTTTGGTATTATACTTATGGTTCTTCCCTGATTCTCATTAGTATTTTTCTCTCATTTAATTTTCTCTACATTGCTTGGCATTTTGTTAACATTGTGCTGGGCAAGATTTCTAGATCTCTTAAAACAGCTTGAAGAGACTGGTACACATTCTCTCCCTGCTGATTTCCTTTCTTATGAAGCTCAGCCTGGTTTTTTTCCCCATCAACTCAGACTCCAAAGATTTTTCTTTCTTGTTTCTTTTTCTATTTTGAGTGAGTGTCGATGTTTTTTGTGTGTTCTTTCTTTGCTTCTTGTAGAGGCTGTGGTCAGTCAGTACCAAAATGTCTTTTTGTGTCTTTTCAAAACATTCATGTATGATATGCTCTTCTTCTTCAGCTTGGTTACTGATCTCTGGTTTACAACTAATATTTAATAATAAGTTAATATTTTATATTAACATCCTAAAAATGGATACTAATAACAGCTTACTTATAAGAACTGTATAATATATGTAATATATTTTATATGTATACACACACTATATTAACTCTTAGCATGTCGTAAAATTTTTCTTCATATTATTTACCTAAGATTATAATTTAGTTATTATGCTTTCAAACAATATTAGATTAGAACAGATGAGAAAGGATTATAATTTATAGAGTTTATTTTATATGATAGAACATATATCTGTTTAAATAATTATTAAATGTCTACTCTTAAAGAACTTGACTTATTCATTCTATGCATTTCTACAGACTTAAGAAGCTCTTAAAAATGCCAAGAAGGAAGTTAAATGAATATGAAAATGGAGAGCTTAGTTTCCATGGAGATTTAAAAACCAATCAAATTGAAATGGATATTCAGATTAATATGCTAAAACATAAGGTAATTTTTAATCAGTTTTGGGACCCAAAAGTCACTTAATTTGGGGAAATATAAATCACTTCATGCTTTGAGCAGTGAAACACAGATTTGTCTGTTAATTTTTTAGATTTGATACTAGTAAAAAAGACAGCTTTTTCCTATATCATTTTTCCATAAAAAGGGCACACTGTTGACTGTCTGTGTCTTGAACCATGGCTAGTGATCTGAAGCTGAGCAGCACACCATTACCCCAAAGCACCCATTATTTTTTGGTGACAGCTTTATTGAAATATAATGAACGTACCATGCAGTTCACTCATTTAAACTGTACAATTCAGTGACTTTTAGTATATTCAAAGAGTTATACAGTTATCACCACAATCAATTCTAGACCATTTTCATCACCCTGAAAAGAAACCCTATACTTTTTAGCCATCACCCTGTACCAGTTTTCCCTTCCTCATATTCCCAGCCCTAGTACCATGACTGTACTCCCTGTTTCTATAGATTTGCCTATTTTGGATATTTCATGTCAGTGGAATCACAGAATATGGGGTCCTTTGTGACTGCCTTCTTTCATTCAGCATAATATTTTTAAAGTACATCTGTTTTGTAGCATGGATCAAGACTTCATTTCTTTTTATTGCTGAATAATATTCATTTGTATGGACATACCACATTTTATTTATCCATTCATCAGTTGATGGACCTTTGGGTTGTTTCCACTTTTTGGCTATTAATAATGCTGCTATGAACATTCATGTCCAAGTTTCGGTGTGAACATATTTTTTTCATTTCTTTTTGGAATATACTTATGAATGGAATTGCTGTATCATATGGTAACTCTGTTTAACCTTTTGAGGAACTGCTGTACTGTTTTCCAGAGTGGCTGCACCATTTTACATTTTTATCCAAAGTCTGTAAGCATTCCAATTTCTCTACATGCCCGTCAACACTTGTCATTACCTGTCTTTCTGATTATAGCCATCCTAGTAGGTGTGAAGTGGTATCTCAGTGTGGTTTTGATTTGCATTTTGCTGATGACTAATAATGTTGAGGCACTTTTCATGTGCTTATTGTTTGTGTATCTTCTTTGAAGAACTGTCTATTCAACTTTTTGCCCATTT
The DNA here is from genome assembly GCF_965194805.1 of Balaenoptera borealis. Taxonomy (NCBI): domain Eukaryota; kingdom Metazoa; phylum Chordata; class Mammalia; order Artiodactyla; family Balaenopteridae; genus Balaenoptera; species Balaenoptera borealis. Next base: position 165,783,240 of record NC_138866.1, on the reverse strand, counting down.
TTAAGTTGGATTGTCTTTTTATTATTGAATTGTAAGAGTTCTTTTTGTATCCTAAATACAAATCTTCTATCAGATATAGGATTTTCAAGTATTTTCTCTCATTCAGGAGCTTGCCCTTTCCCCTTCTTGATGGTGTCCTTCAAAACACGGAAGTCTTTAATATTGATGAAGTTCAGTTAGTCGATTTTTGTCTTTTGGTGTCATATCTAAGAATTGCCAAATCTAGTCATGAAGATAAACACCTGTGTTTTCTTCTAAGAATTTTGTAGTTTTAGCTCTTGCATACTGAGTTAATTAATACATATGGTATGAGGTAGAGGTCTAATTTTATTCTTTTGTATGTGGATATTCTGTTGTCCCAGTACCATTTGTTAAAAAGACTATTCTTGTCTCATTCAATTATTTGGCACTCTTACTGACAATCAGTTGGCCATAAATGTGGGGCTTTCTTTTTAGATCCTCAATGGTAATGCATTGATCTATATGTCTATCCTATGCCAGTACCAAGTCAGATTTTATGAGAATTCTTTCTTACTCATCTTGCATATTACCAGTTGTTTTATGTAATAATAAAAAGTCAGTGTAGTGGAATGTCTTTAACTCCACTTCTGTGGAGGTTATTTGCCTCTTGAAGGAGCCTGTGGCCAGCTTATGCCTCACTGACCCCATGACATGATGGGAAGTAGGTTTACAAAGGTAAAGTCCATTCCTTTTTTTCTCCCTCCTTTCAGACCTTTAGTCTCTCACCCAGTGCCTCCCACATCACTTCAGTTTCCATCAAATCTTGGTCACAAGATCTGCTGACTTAGTCTGCTATCTGCTTCATTATGTTTAGCTCATTATAATTCATAGACTCATCCATAGATTTCACCATCTAGGAGAAGATTAAGTCTGGGCTGTCAGCTTTCCTCGTTGGAAGTCTCTCTAAGCCATCATGTTGCAATTCACAATTAAATCATCTTTTGACATGGTTCTTGTGTATAACACTCGTGCTGATCTTGTTCTTGACATAGATCCTGCATTCTCAGAAACCACAGTTCCCTGTATCTACCTTCTTTTATTTAAAAAGAAAGAGATGCATAGCTGTACTTTATAGCTTAACACATAATGAATAGAATAACTATTTCATCCCATCCAAAGAAAAATTTTTAAGAGTATAGCTGTTAAAAACTGGGTAGGGGGCTTCCCTGGTGGCGCAGTGGTTGAGAATCTGCCTGCCAAGGCAGGGAACACGGGTTCGAGCCCTGATCTGGGAAGATCCCACATGCCGCGGAGCAACTAGGCCCGTGAGCCACAATTACTGAGCCTGCGCGTCTGGAGCCTGTGCTCCGCAACAAGAGAGGCCGCGATAGTGAGAGGCCCGCGCACCGCGATGAAGAGTGGCCCCCACTTGCCGCAACTAGAGAAAGCCCTCGTACAGAAACGAAGACCCAACACAGCCATAAATAAATAAATAAATAAATAAATAAAAAACGGGGTAGGGCTTCCCTGGTGGTGCATTGGTTAAGAATCTGCCTGCCAGTGCAGGGGACAATGGTTCGAGCCCTGGTCTGGGAAGATCCCACATGCCGCAGAGCAACTAGGCCCGTGTGCCACAACTACTGAGCCTGCACTTTAGAGCCCGCAAGCCACAACTGTGGAACCTGTGTGCCACAACTACTGAAGCCCATGCACCTAGAACCCGTGTTCCACAACAAGAGAAGCCACCGCAATGAGAAGCCTGTGCACCTCAATGAAGAGTAGCCCCCGCTCACCACAACTAGGGAAAGCCTGTGTGCAGCAACGAAGACCCAACACAGCCAAAAATAAATAAAATAAATTTTTTTTAAAAAAAGGTAATATTCAATCAATTTATCCGGGACAAATAATAGATTAGTAATTTGAATTTCTAAATTTCAAAGCCAATTTGTATGATATAGAGAAGCACTGTGGTACAATGTAAAAATGAGATAGTCCTACCTTCCCTTACAAACAAGCTTTAAGTAAGGTAAAGGAAAAATTATATTTAATTATATACTGCCAAAGGACACTGCATTTGTTTTACTACTAAGAAGATTAAAAATGCTTCCATGATGTTTTATTTCCTCTCTGAGGAAAGGACAATGAAGATTGAGTCCTAGATTAATAAATATTCAAAGCTGCCTATCCCTTAGAATTTCAGTTAATTAAGATGAGGTAAAAAAAGTCTGATTTTGGTAATTAAACTGACGATTTCTAGTTGTTTTTCAACTATTATACTTCATATGTCTCCTTGCTTACCAATCTTCCTTATCTTCAAACTTGAGGGGAAATTCTAAAGAGGCATACCTGCCTATTTGTAAGAAATTGTAAGTGAAGGGAACCCCCCGAAAACTTCCTCCTGAATAGTTCTTAGGTCTTTCTTCTAGTTATCTGCTTCTTCTCATCAGCATTGTTTGTCATTTTAAGTTAATCTCAACATTTATTAGATTCCAGTTTATAGGAAACCAATTTCTACTGTGTCTAAGTTATGTTTCTTATTATCTCTTTTTTTTCATCCACTTTTCTATCTGTTTTTTCCTAAAAATCTCCCCAAAGTTTAGTAGCTTAAATAAGCAACGTTTATTTTGTTCACAATGTACACTTAGGAAAAGCATAGCCAGGACAGCTGGCCTCTCTTCCCCTCAGTTGGAACACCTACCCTGAACACCTAGGCTCTCTTTGTGGCCTGAGCTTCCTCACAATATGGGGCTGGGTTCCAAGGTTAAGAGCCAGGCAGAAGCTGTGTTGTCTTGTTTAACCTCGCCTTGCAATTCACACAGCAGCTCTTTCACCATATTCTGTTCATTAGGAATAAGTCACTTATGCTTGGCCCATAGTCTACCTTTTTTTATGGAATAAATTTTTTTTTAATTTATGGATACATTTAAAAACCAGCATAATCTACCCACTGCCACAATTTTTTATATTCCTTCCACATGAAGAATACACTTATCCCTACCCAGTTGCCCCACAAGTGTCAATTGTTACAGTGTCAGGCTCAGGCTTGAGTCCAGGATCTTACCATCTTTCACCGGGTACAGATGGGGATGAGGCTCCTGGGTGTGGTTTCTAGAGTACAGCCCCTTGAGTACCAATCCTCTCAGTACTAAGACTTGAGAACTAAAGGGACAAATTTTCTGCCACCCACATACCCAACATCCTGTTAAACTGCTAAAGACTCTCCCATTCAGAAATGGAAAATGGAAGACATGCTGGTCCATAGCAGTTCTGAAATACAGCCTGATACCTGCTGCCAGCTCTTTGATTAGGACTTAGTCCCGACCATGGAAGTGATTCTCCTTTGCTGTACCCTCTGAGCTCTTTGTTCTGTCCTTTTCATAAGAAATGACCTGTGTTTGCAGCTGAGTAGTGTTTCTCAAGCCAGCAAGGGAAGAAAAGGACACTGAAACCTGGAGGAAGGGGGACTTATAGAACTTCTAAGAAAATCCCAAAGGCCTCTTCTCATTTTGTACTGTCTTGGTCTCTGTTAAACCAAGCTAGCAAGCAGTGTTTTTGCTACCACAGTTCTCTTTAAAGCTTTGAGTGTCCTGTGAATTTTATTGGGCTTCATGCCATTGGAAAAGCTACCCTCCCAAATCTTTTTGAGATAAGCTCTTCCCCTTGGGCTTCTTGTGAAGCTGTTGTAGGACGGGAAACTTTGTAGGATGATGCCTTTAAAATTCTTATGCTTTTTTAAGATCCTTAAAGGAATTTGAGGCACCAACTTAAGTCTTTCCAGGGTCTTAGTAAAGGGTTCTACAGTCTTGGCTTCATCTTTAGACCATGTTTTCCTGGCAGCACCCTAAATCTGATCTTAGCCCAGAAGCTATTTCTCTGTTTTAGCATTATTTGGGCATGTGGAGATGCTGTAAATGGGATACAGATATTTGAATCCAATGAGTCCTGGATCCTTTATATTTAATAGTCTTTTTTTTTAGCTTATCCCTCTCATCAATTTTACTTTCAGCTGCTTTGTAGCTAGAGTCCCCCTTCCTCCAAGTTGCAGTGTCATTTTCTTCCCTTGCCTAGAAGCTGTCACCTTCAGCCTCTTCAAGGGCCGTCAGGCTTCCATTAACAGTCTTGTGAAGCCCTGGGAATTTCGTGAGAAAAGTGTCAAAGAATTTGTAGACATGTTTTAAAACTACCACATCCACTTGCCTTGTCTTGCCAAATAATCATTCTGTCTAAAGGGAAGTAGTTCTTCCCAACTCAGTGTCGTTGAAATTCCAGCAAGTTTTTTTGTTTGTTTTGTTTAGTATGTTCTCTTATTCTGTGGAAAGTAGCAAAGCATTACAAGAATTAATGGCACTCTTTTGTTCAGAAAAATGTATGGATCACCTCCCTAAACTATTACACTGGGAGATGTGATTTCTCCGTAACCCTGCGAAGCATTTCTCCTTGGAATGCAATTCAAATTAGCATAAAATATTTGTAATTCAGAAAAAGGCTTATGGTATTAGAAGCCATATTTACAAGACTCATTAATTAGAGCCTGATTTTCAGAGTCTTATTTTGGGAGGCATTTATTAACTCAGCCCTAAATAACTCAATATGATATCCCTAAAACTTTAAAAATCATGGAGGGTTAAGATGGGGGTGGGGAAGGAGTAAGAGGCTTTCTACTAAGAGGTGACTTATAGTCATTTTATGGAGGACAGACATGAAGCAATAGAAGAATAAAAGAGTATAAAATCAAATGCAAATGTTGTGTAACAATGATGACAGTAAAGGATATATATTTGTGGCTCTTGGTGGTTTGAACTTTTTTCTTCATTTTCTTAGTACTTCAAGGTCCTACATGCTACAAAAGAGATACCATTTTATTGTAACTGAATTTATTTCAAAAGTTGATACTGGTTTTGAGTTAGGCTATTCTCAGTCTACGTCCCTAATTACCAAACGATTTTATTTTATTCATGCAGATTGATGACCTTACAGCAGAACTGGAAACTGCATCTTCAAAATGTCTACATCTGGATGTAAAAAATCAAGTTCTTCAACAGGAGTTATTATCTATGAAAGTAATACAAAAGAAATGTGAAAAACTAGAGAAGAATAAAAAGAAGTTGGAACAAGAAGTAGTGAACCTCAAAAGTCATATAGAAATGAATATGATAGAACACAGTCAAGTAGAGCAGTATAAACGGGAGATTGAAGAAAGAGCAAGACAGGATATAATAGAAAAATTAAAAGAAGTCAACCTATTTTTACAGGTTAATTTATTGATCTTTAATGTGCTTTAATTCACTTCACTATAAATTACATTTCGGATGTATACATTTTATGTGTTTCTTCTACTTCCCTTATAGCAGTTTGTTTTGTAAATTTCTGGAAGGAAGGTGGCATTTGTTTCTCCCTTTAAATATTTCAGTTTCCATCATTATTCTCACTAAATTGATCTTTCAGAACGATTCTCACTAGAGAATCATTTTATTTTTAAGACCAACTGGTATAAAACAAAACTATTAGGATTAAAAAAAATATTGTGATTTAGAAATTGTACTGTACTCTTGGATTATTCTTAGTTGTATTGTTCAATTTAAAAATTTTTAAATTGATCCTATTATTCTTTGAATTATGAGATTACATGAGTACAAATATAAGAATGATTCAACTTTAATTTTATAATTAAGATTTAACTCAGTTTGCATTGATGATAAATATTTTTAAAGGTCAGCTTTTTTTTCACATTTAAAATTGCTCTCTGAATCATTGACGCAAAACTAAAGGGCACAAATATAATTATTCAGGTTATAATTATTTTAAACATGTATCTTTTTATTTTACTTTAGACACAAGCAGCATCTCAAGAAAACTTAGAGCAGTTAAGAGAGAATAATAATGCTTCAATAAGAAGTCAAATGGAACTCAGAATTAAAGATCTGGAATCTGAACTCTCCAAAATGAAAACTTTTCAAGAAGATTCTAATAAAGCAGAGTTGGAAAAATATAAGCAACTCTACCTTGAAGAACTAAAAGTTAGAAAGTCATTGGCAAATAAACTAAACAAGTAAGTCAAAACATAGAATCATAGAAAATAAATTTAAATTTAGCTCATTAATTTGCCTCCAAAGCATAATTTTTATTGAGCCAGGTTCATGAGATTAGTAGGAAGTGAAAGCTAACTAGGTAGTATAACTTTGGAAAATGATGTTAGTAAGTGAAGTCACCTTTAAAATGTTAGTCCAGTTTGCATCTCCCCACCTTTTTGTTGGTTTTACATAACTTTATTTTTTATATTTTCATATATTGGGTTGGCCAAAAAGTTCGTTTGTGTTTTCCCGTAAGATGTTACTGGAAAAACCCAAACGAACTTTTTGGCCAACCCAATAGTTAACCTGATTTAGTCTTTAAGCTAAGTGTTTTTGAAACTTTGTAATTTAGATAAAATTTCTTGTTGGAATTCCCGTAAATAGAAATATTAACAAGTTTAATTATTTTTTGGAAGATTACAGCTTAAACGCAAAGCGTCACATTTTAGCATTTGGTAAATTTACTTTCTTGATTATGATCTTTGGTATCATCGCTAGAGGGCGCCCTGAGACAAACTACTGTATTTGAAGTTTTTCTACTCTACGTAAAGGCATGCTTGTGAAACAAGGGGAAAGTAACAGAGGGGCGAAGGGCTGTATAATTCACAAAGTGTCTAAAAATAACACGGTGGCCTGCGTGAGGGGGTGTGTGGAAGACCGCAAGGGCAGATCCCACCTCCAGTGCCTCAGTAGCAGTGTTACCGGTGCCCGTCTGCAGCCTGTTAGGAAGCAGGCCGCACAGCAGGAGGTGAGTGGTGGGCAAGCCAGCAAAGCTTCACCTGCTGCTCCCCATCGCTCCCCATCGCTCGCATTACCGCCTGAACATACACCCCCATCCATGGAAAAGTTGTCTTCCACGAAACTGGTCCCTGGTGCCGAAAAGGTTGGGGACCGCTGCTCTAGATTATTCCTCAGTGCCGAATGCTTAATTTCTCTGAGGTAATGAGTGAAATGTGTATACAGGGGTGGTGAAAGCAAATGCTTGAAAATGTCTTTGAGGGATGGTTTGTTTTTTCATCCCTGAACTGGTTTACTAAAGATGAGTGTCTAAGTGCAGCCATCGCAGAAGGCAGCAAGTGTCACCCGTTAAGCCATCTAAACCGCTGACGCCATTTCTCTCCTCTCCCGACTTTGACTTGCTTGTTAGTTAAGGATCCCTCAGACACATATATACTTCTTTAGAACAATTTTACACCTAGAATTGTTTATAGTAGGTCTGCTCTGACCTATTTTCAGTGTTAAAACGTGGTTTTGTTTTGTTTTTTTTAATTTAATTTAATTTTATTTTATTTTATTTATTTATTTATCCATCCATGGCCGTGTCGGGTCCTCGCCTCTGTGCGAGGGCCCTCTCCTCTGTGCGAGGGCCCTCTCCAGTTGCGGCAAGTGGGGACCACTCCTCATCACGGTGCGCGGGCCTCTCACTGTCGCCGCCTCTCCCGTTGCGGAGCACAGGCTTCACACGCGCAGGCTCAGCAATTGTGGCTCACGGGCCCAGCCGCTCCGCGGCATGTGGGATCCTCCCAGACCGGGGCTCGAACCCGTGTCCCCTGCACTGGCAGGCAGAATCCCAACCACTGCGCCACCAGGGAAGCCCCAAAACGTGGTTTAATGGGACATTCCATTTACTATTATGACAATTTAAAAAATGCAAATCATTTAGGAATCATTTAGGGAAAATGAAATGAATGAAATTGGTGTTTTGCCATCTTCCCAGGACTAATGAGAGGCTGGCAGAGATCAGTACCAAACTACTGGTGGAGAAACAGCAGAACAGATCTTTACTCAGCACTCTTACTACGAGGCCAGTCCTGGAGCCACCTTGTGTTGGAAATCTTAATAATAGTTTAGTGCTCAATAGAAATCTTACTCCAGGAGAAAACTTAGAGATTTCTACCTCAAGTTCACGCCCTTCAAATAAGAGCATGGAGACTTACTTGACTAAGGTTAGTTATATTATCTTTTTTTCCTTGGGTTTCAGATTTCTGATAATAATTCTTGTTTTTTTTTTTTTAAAGGACTTGATCATTTTTTTTTTTAAATTTATTTATTTATGGTTGTGTTGGGTCTTCGTTTCTGTGCGAGGGCTCTCTCTAGTTGCGGCAAGTGGGGGCCACTCTTCATCGCAGTGCGCGGACCTCTCACTATCGCGGCCTCTCTTGCTGCGGAGCACAGGCTCAGTAATTATGGCTCACGGGCCCAGTCGCTCCGCGGCATGTGGGATCTTCCCAGACCAGGGCTCGAACCCGTGTACCCCGCATTGGCAGGCAGACTCTCAACCACTGCGCCACCAGGGAAGCCCAATTCTTGTTTTTAATTTGGTGAAATTCTGAATTGTTTATTTGACTTACGCACACGAAGTAAAAGCCATAATTAATTGTGCTAATAAAGAGACAGAAATTTTATGATTTTTTAAAGTCCCTGGATTTCTCATTTTCAAGAGAGATTTATCATTAACTTTATTCAGTAACTGTAATTAAACTGACAAATTTTAAATTTCTTGAAAAGCTGCAGTTAAATTCTATTTTAGAAATTAAATATTATTGCCTAATAACCAAAGATATACTTTCAAATTGATTTCAGTTTGGCGATGGTTCATAATCATTTTCAAGCTTTGCTGCACCCTAGTTTTTCTACCCCTAAGCATAAGTGAATGATTGGCATCCAAACACTTAACCATATATGGATTTTTTTATTTAAAGGAATGCTAGATAAATTCTTTTTGTGAATTAAATAGACTTGTAGCACTAAATAGGTTAATTTCTGTTTTTAAGTTAAAATTTTTTGTCATTTTCGTACATGAGAGTGCATCCTTAATTGCTATTTTACTTACAGCATTTTTATTGAATTTGTATAAAATGTCTTGCTGAGCAATTGTAGAACATTTCTAAATACGTAGTTAAATAAAGCAAATATTTAAATTTTTAAAATGAAGTCCACTTATGTCTCTATCTTGCCATCACCTGGATGAATGATGACTAAGATGGCAATGATGGGGAGTCTTTAAACTGCAGTTAGTTTTCATTGTGTATCATTGTTATTAAAATATCCATTTCACTCAGTGCACACGGGTTTATGGTTTTGATGGTGTTTTCATGATGTTCTTGATGCAGAGAAAAGTAGCCCTTGTTAAATGAGGTCTCAGCCTGTTTTCTCATTTGGCTTCACATTGTAACAAATCACAGAAGAGCAAAGCTAAGGTTTCTTAGACAGTGCTGTGGCTAAATTGGGTCTAAGTGCTTCAGAGCTGTGAAACTGGACTCCAGGGTCAAAAAGAAAATGCATGTCAAGCCCTCTGTCAGTTGCTAAGCATGATGTAAACTTAGAATGTTCTCATGAGTTGTCACCCAAAAAATCAGACAATGTATCATTTTACAAGATGAAGATGAAAGAGTGTGTGAATGCAAAAACAGTGTGAGAGAATATTTCTGCGGGAAGTTTTTCCTTTAATTTTTTTGGAGGAAAGAGGTGTTTATTTTTTTAGTAATTCTAGATAAATAGAAAAATAGTTTATTTTAAACTCAATGTTGTAGTTACTAGGTATACATAGTTCCCTTGTGGGGTCTTTGCCAAATCGTGCTGGTTTTAATAAGAGAGATTGAAGAGCACTACTTACTCTATCAAGATGCAAAGACATGTCTCCATAATCACTACAGAATGCCGCAGAAGAGTTATTATACAGTTATTGTTCACATAATTCTTAGTAAGACTTACAGAAAGAAGGTGCCTTCTAGAATTGCTAGGAATATAATTATTTCTACTAGGAAAACATAAGTACTATGAGAGGTGTTAACGTACTGTCTAAAATGATAGAAGGGGGTGGGTTTTTGGATGGGACATTATAAAACGATAGCGTTCTAAAGGTTTTAGCTATGATTCTACAAAGTAAAATGTTAAAAATGGCATTAGGATTGCATTTGTTTATCAGTCTCCTTTATTTGCAAGGTTTTAACATTTTGGACTATTCCTACTGTGAAGTTTTATCTTACTCAGCATTTTCCCCTAACTTTAAGGAAAATAATTATAGCAAAGTACTGCTCTATGTCTGTGGTTTCAGTTGCGCTGGTTGTAGCAGCAATCTTTCTCCATGTACCTAACACTTAGATTTATTACCTCCCTCACCAGTACATGAAGTTCAGTCTTGTCAGTTGATACCATTGTGGGGGTAGGAGATTACTACGTATCTGTCTTGCTAATTTTACCCTCAGTTTTCACATTCTAGTTAATTCTGGGATGTTTTGTCCTATATATCAGAAGTAATTTTACAGTTTTTTTCAATTGTGTTATTTAATTATATTATTATAAAATACGAAAAGTTAACATTAGCCAGAACAGCTACATCACTGTTAGGTTTTCTTGCACATAGAATTTTTTCAAGAACTGAAAACTTAAAAATCTATTCCAGACAATTTTATAACAGACACAATTTCGCTGGTTTGAAGATTTTTTTATGTTCAAGAGTTTTTAGGTATTTGTGTGCCGAACACGATGCATGGCCACAGTAGTTAATAAATGCCCTTTAAATCTGTCTTAAGTAGGAGGACTACATTTTACACTGACTGATTTTGGACTTTTGGTGCATTACTGACACTTTCAAAATTTTTCTAATCGTTTATTTAAGTAATTTAAAAAATTGCTTCAATGTCCATTCAGTTTAGCAACTCTCTTTCTAAATGTGGTCATACAAATGCACTGAAGCTAAAACAATTAATATTCCTAAGACTTTGACTTTTTATATGATACAACATTTTGTATCTCACCAGAATATTGAGTCACATTTCTTTTAAAAAAATAGGCCTCCTCTTTACATCACCAAGGCACTGCCTAACCACTCTGAGTTTTAACTCTAATCAAATTACCACAGTAGTTAAGCTAGTTTCTCATAAGGCACAGGCAGAGTTCAGTAAACTTGTTTATTGTCTCAGTTTATTATATCAGTGTAATCCTTCTTGTTCCCTCTTCATTTTGTCCACATGGACAAATGAGTAGGTGTTTTCTCTTTTGAAAGATAGAGGTAATAGCTCAACTTCTTACAGTTCTTTTTCTTTCATTCATTTTATTTTTTCTGTACTTAGTTTTTCAGCTCTTTGATCTACAAATTCTTCCTCAGTTCTTCTCTCTGCAGCAAAATACATGTATTTAATGTCTACAGACTGCCAAGTGTAATTTCCTTCGTACATTAGCCTGTTTACAATTGGATAATGAATTGAAGTGGTTTAAATGACTTGATTTTATTACATTTTCATGACATTTAAAATGAGTGATATCAAATTTTAAAAGTATCAATAATTACTGAAAATAAATTAACTTTGGAAATGAGTGTGCATGTGTATGTGTGTGGTGTGTATATATTTATCAAATTGGTCTTAAAAAGAGAGTGCAACATTATTTTCCAGCCTGCAGTCTCAGATATAATTTAACAGTAATACATTATGGTTGAGTGAATGGAACACATACTTGTTGTGCTTCGTATTGTTATTGGCTTCACTACGTTTCTTTCTAAAATGTTCCTTTCACCTTTCCCCTACTTTATAGTGGGGGTTGTTTTGAACAATGTACGTTAATTATAAAGTCAGGGGAGAAGAAGAAAACGTTCGCTCAGTGTCGTGTGGTCCTCTGCCTTGTTGGAGCTGTGGTGGGTAGGTGGCAGATGACACTTCTCTTCCCCTTCTGAGTTCAGCACGCGGGAGTCAGCAGCTGGAGATCAACTAAGGAGCTTTGTTACTGACACATAACTAATGAATTGGAGGACGTGCTTTAGGTGTGCAGTCACAGTGGGCCTCAGAATACTTCATCCCAAATTAGGCCTAAGGGGAGGAAGCAAATGCTTGACCCCCGCCCCAGGGCAGGCTGCTTACTGCGGGCATGAGAGCAGACCCCAGTTCCCAGTGCCGAGGGCACACACACCTTCTCAAAGAAGAGATTCGGAAGCAAGCAAGCACTTCTTAGTTCCTTCTCCCAAATTCACCCATTGGGTAAACCTCTCCTCCTCTCATGAGGAGGGTAGGAGTGTAAGTCCTCACGTTGAAACTTTAGGCCAAGGAATTAGCCTGTAATTTCTGACTGGATTTAAATTCTAATTGAGATTACACTCATGTTTTTTGTACATGCAAACTAATGATGAGAGATTGAAGTATGCTAGATGGTAAAGAGAAATCTGTTTTGTGTTTTAAATTTTGCCATAAATAACCCGCAACATGGATAATTCATTTGTTGACTCATTTCGGTAAACCAAGTTTTATTTGGAGGAAACGAATATCCTTTTAAAGAAGAATCTCCTCAGTTTTGGCCTACGTGATTCAACTAAAGATTTCCTCCTTCAAGTTCCCTGTCCTGTGGTTAAAAAAAAAAAATCTGTGCTTTATAAATTAAATATATTGACTGCTACTAATAGGAGTTATGATCATTTATTCTTGTTCATGCCTTTAAAACATAATTTAGTTAGAAAGCTACTATTTCATGTCTCATGCATCAAACATTATTGAGCTACATGACAAAGTTTTACATATTTATTTTCTCTGAGTAATAGTTAAAAATCTATGTGTTTTTTTTCTTAATCTGAGGAAGTAGCTGGCGTAGAACTCTAGACTCAGTGAGAAGGCCGTTGGCTTTGTGACACCAGGCAAAGTCTCTCTGAGCCTTTGTTACCTCTTTTGTAAAATTAGGGACTTTGACTAAATCAATGACTCTCATACCTTAAAAAATTTTTTTTCAAGGAAAAGAACCTTTCTTTTATAAAAAAAAAAAGTTTTTGCATGAAACTGTATTATATAAAACAGAGACAAATATAGAGCTGTTTTAGCTAAAGGAGTGGCCGGAGACCCTGAAGCTGTGACTTCTCTGTCCTTCAATCCTGCAGTGTCCTCAGTGGGACCTTCCATTTCTATGGGACATAGTTTGGAAACTACCAGTTATGAGAGAATCCTTCTAACTAAAAATCTTTAGGATTAAAACTTGCTGATATATTGTTTTCCTGTGTATAATTTTCTCACCTTTCTGTGTTTTTGTTAAATGGAAAAGTTTAAAGAAAAATGCAGGTGTGTTCTCCTTATTAATGTTCGACTTCCAACTACTGCCTCCAGCTGAGTACTATCCTCACCTAGAAATCAACATAAGGGTCTCAGAAGTACATATTTAGGAAAAGAGCTTTTGGGGGAAAAGAGAGTAATGTTACACGGGTCATTCCCTAATTCAACGCGTGTAAAAACATGACCTACATTTTGCAGTGTTTATTAATGGTAATAAAAAATCATTTCAGTAAAGCCGCCTTCCTTCATCTGTTATGAGTTATTAATTTCACAAGACCTGTCTAATAATGTTGTCACATTATTCATTTTACAGGGCCTCTCTATAGTGCTGTTGTCAGAAAAGTGTTATGGAAAACAGTCTCTGAAAATATTGGGAAACCTGCTAGCCAAAAAATTTGTCTTCGCACCTAAAATTTACAAAGGCGTTGGCTCTCATGTTATCATTATCATCACAGTGTTTATTATGTTCAGTATACTATTTTAGACCCTGTTTAGTGAGAGGGTGCCTTTTATAAGAAAGATTTTTAAAAGAACACTCTAGGTGGAGACACTTGTAATACAGTTTGAAATGTTCCCACACATTTCATAATTAAGTAGATAACTATAATTAGTCAAATGTTTCAAAAAGTTGGCCCTAATTTCTAGAATGGAAACAAAGTTACAGTTAAAGAATTATATACTGTTTTCCTTGTTTCTAACTCTAGAAAGTCATGAATCAGACACTGAGTTTGAAAACTGGCTCTAGCCTCTACTTTTCCTTTCTTCTTGCAGATTTTTTGAAATAAATGTTTTAGTCCTAACATAGACAGGAAAATACCTTTACTTAATTTTTTGCCGGTAGAATTTTGACATGACATTACAACAGAACCATTTTCTTCATTTTATGTATTTAAGATTCTATGTTGAAAAATTATTACCATAGAACATACCTTAAAATTTTAGTTTTATAGAAGTGTAAGAATGGAAAACTCATTTTAAGGAAAAATCCATTAGAGTAAAAAAACTGATTAAACTTTTATAAAGAGCAATTTTTCTAAGAATTGCAAAGTAATGCATTCATTGTAATATATGACTTGAATCGTTTAAACTTGTTTGTACCAATAAGATCAAATATCACCCTCTGAAATATGTATATTCAATAGACTGATATTTATTGTACTTTTTATCAGATTAATCTAAATAACATTACATATATATGTTCTCTATTATCTAAAATCAAAATAAGTAGGAATTTATTTTATTTTATTTATGTGATTATTTTTCTATTTAAGCAATCCTCAAATTAGGTCTAGTCTCTAGAAGTATTATTTAAAGGCCACATTTCATAAGCTATATACATCATTCCTACAAAAATGTCTCTTGTCTAACTTAAACATAAATAATATTTTACTTATTTCAGATGCAGCAGGAGATGGAAAAAAATATAACTAGAGAACTAGAAAAAGGTATGTTGCCGAAATTTATGAATTAAATTTAGACATTGATTTCTGAAATAAACTGTAAATATTCAATAGTAAATGGCATCTCTTTCCATTGTTTGGATTACAGATACTATTGATAGGTTAAATATCTTTTCTTATACATATCTAATGAAAAATGTGAAAGCATGAACATTCATAATGAAAAATATCCTGATTCCTCATTTATTCATCATGTTCCATAGCTTTAAAAAAAAAAAATCTCAAAAAATCTATGTATTTCTTTTTATTTCTGGCTATATCCTTCCTCTACTTCTGCCATCCCTGTGGAACTGTCAGCCTGCACACTGACACTATTAGAAAACATGGGGTTCATCAACTTCTCAAGTTTCTGGTAGTGATTAAGGCCAAAAAACCCAGACTCAAGCAGTCACGTTCGTGTAGCTGTCACTTAGTGGCTGACATTAAAATTTCCTGTCATTGACTTTGTCATTGGTTTATCTTTTGCTCTCAGGAAAAATTCCAAATTCCTTATCATGGAATAAAAACACCCAAATCAGTTTGGGTCCTGCCATAGTATTCAGCCTTATCTCTTTACTCCCTTCCTCTGCCCCTTTGCTCTGCATCCAGTCAAATAGACTGCTTACAATCCCACAGGTGCTCTTCCTCACCTTTAGTCTTTGTATTTGCTTCTTCCCTCCGTCTCCCGTACTTTTTCCTTGTCCTTCAGGTATCCACTTACATACCACCTCCACCAGAAAGCTGAAAGTATTGACACAAAGCTGGGTGTCACTTCTGAGGGTTCCTTGTACCCTCTTTTATACCTGTCATAGTATTTATGACTCTGTATGGAAATTGCCTGTTTGTCTGTTTTTCCAGTTTATAGTATATGATTTTTCAGGGTGGACTGTGTCACCTTCATCTTGTAATTTCAGTGCTTGTCGCAGCACCTTAGCAGATGGTTGTTGAGTAAATGAATGAAGAATGAGAAAACCAGAAGCTCTGATACTCAGCCACAAGAGCAATTAATTCATCGTGCAACCATGGGCAAATTATATAATAGTAATCTTGTATTTTGTGTTATGTCGTGTATAGGTAATTTTCATTCTTCTGAACACTTAGAAAGGTCTCAGCTTTTTTTTTACTAACTTATATTTAGTTAACTCAAGTATTTTAGGTAAAGAATATAATCCTTTCTTTTTCTTTTCAGCTGCTGCTGAATGTGAATCTGGATCCTATAGAGCTTCTCCTCTAGGAGCTACTGATGAGTCAAATCTAAATCAAGATCTAGTTTTGAAAACGTCACAAGAATATGTACAGATTTTGAAGAAAAATTATATGATCTAAAAGATAAATAGTAAAAATTTCCCTACTGGGTTGTTTGCATAACATTTTAGTTGTTTCCCATTAAACATGATGTGAAAATCTTTATTAAAGGAAAATATTTTTGTATTATATGTGTATGATGAAAATTTATATAGTATTTTAAACCATGTTTCTCTGCATCTAACTTACTTTTAAGCAGATTTTGTGAATCAAAACACTGTTGAGTTTTACATACTCAAACTGAGCCCTGATACCAGCACCCAGACAACCAAACTTGTCATTAATATATAGTGGTGTTGATTGATAGCTTTTTTGTATTTCCAATTTTATCACTATATATAGACCTAAAGATTTAGACAGACATCATTTGGATATACTGCTGCTATGGCTATTGTCAATGTTTTGTTTTTTTAAAAAAAATATTATTTATTTATTTATTTTTGACTGTGTTGGGTCTTTGTTGCTGCATGTGGACTTTCTCTAGTTGCAGCGAGCGGGGGCTATGGGCTTCTCATCGCGGTGGCTTCTCTTGTGGAGCCTGGGCTCTAGGCACGCGGGCTTCAGTAGTTGTGGCACGCGGGCTCTAGAGCACGGGCTCAGTAGTTGTGGCGCACAGGCTTAGTTGCTCCATGGCATGTGGGATCTTCCTGGACCAGGGCGAACTCGTGTTCCCTGCATTGGCAGGAGGATTCTTAACCACTGTGCCACCAGGGAAGTCCTTATTGTCAATGTTTTGATGTCTTACGATTGTTATAGTGCCATGAAACTTAGTATATATAACTTTAAACACTCATTCATAGATCTTTCCTCCTGGAGAAATAAAATTTGCCTAAGACTTTTCACCTTTTCTATTTATTTACTTACTTAATTTTTGGAAACAGTCTTAAAATTAGAGAGAAGTTCCAAGCACCAGACTCAAACAGACATTTTCATAAAACTACCATATCTCCCATATATTCTCCTAATGTAACATTTATCTTTCCTAAATGTCATTTGTTCTCCCATAAGTGCCCTTCCCTCCCCCCACCAAGAAGTCATGTTTTTCAGAAGATGCCTTTCTCCTACTCCCTGTCACTTATTAAGTAGTATATAACCCCCCAGTTGTAGCCACCCCTTCAAATCACGTTTCTTTGTGAAACCCTGCATGTAGTCATACACAATTAAATGTTTTTTTCTCATGGTAATCTGCTTTTGTCAGTTTAATTTGCAGATTCCCAATTAATGAACCTAAGAAGGTAGAGGAAGTGTTTTCCTTCCCAACAATTCCAAGAGCTAAAATGTTAGTAACTCTTACTTACATCCTTTATTCCCTTTTCTTCTGTCCTTTCAGTGTACTGAGTTGGCAGAACTCTGTAAGAGATTGCTTATCATTCTTCCCCCTTACCTCCACCCAGGCATCTACGTGCTGCTGAAGAAAATTATTCTACTACTTTTATTTAGTTAATTTGCATCTTCTTTCTTCACAATGTCGATTTCACATCTCCTCTCTGTGAACTTTTCACCCTGTTTTTTCCCTCTCATGTGTACCAGGCAATCTCATTACCCACGACAAACTTATTGAAAGATTTGCATGTATCCCCACCCACTCTAGGCTGTCTTCTTCTTCCCCCATTCTCTCAAAACTACTCCGAAGTCACCGATGACTTCCACATCGCTAAATCAAAGTGACACCTTTCCAGTCTTTCTCTATCTGAATTTCTCATTCCTCTTGGCATTCAATATAACTGACCTCTTTGAGACACTCTCTTCTTTTGGCTGGGCTTTTAATACTCTAATTTTATCCTGAATGCACCCACAACGTATTCTGATCGGAGACAGAGTTCTTATTAATATCTCACAGTAAATACACAGGCCTTACCCCCTCGCCCAGGCCTGCACCTGGGGCAACATGGTGAGAACAGGTCAGTTGTTCTACGCCAGCAGGTGAAGGGCGGGAGGAAACTGGTTTTCCCTGCTGCTTGTGAAGGGGCGGGAGTTAGCCGTCCTCCTCTCCTGGGAAGCATCTCCTCCTCACTCTGGCCTTTGGTATGTAAGTAAAACTGTTACCCACCCCAACAAGGGTCCCTCTGCCCAGTGTCACTCCCACCAGTAGAATGAGTTGGGTTCAGAAGCAAAGGAAAGCTTTACTCTTTGATCAAAGAATGGAGAGGCACAAGCTCCGCTCAAGAGGCCGTGGGCGGGGCTGCTTCATAGGGATCCCATCAGCAGGGGAGGGGGTGGAGTTCTCGCGTGGCAGGAGTTCTCGCGGGGCAGGGGCAGGCGCAGGCGCAGCTGCTCCCCATCGCAGTGCCCACATGGCCCGCCACCTACGTCTTGAATGGGGGTGTCGTGTGCAGTGTTCCTGCATACGGTCGGTCCTCCCACCCCCAGCTGGAGCATTGGCATAGCCATTTCACACCCGGAACTCTGGTCTGAAGTGCCGGGTGCGAGGCCTCTGCACGAAGCACCCTGTGAGCCAGTGAAAGCAGACTAAGCACAAAGGCAAAAAAGGTTAGACTTTATTTTACTACCCAGATTCTATTTTTATTTCCTGGGAACAGCTAATGGGCTTTGCCAGTGATGAAATCTCTCCAGGAGCCAGACCCGGAGTCTCCAAGTTTCTGGGCCTCATTCCTCCTTGAAATGTGAATTCCTAGGGAGATGGTGCACCTTCAGGGAACTACTCAGAGCTGTAACTATTTGGTCCTCCTAGGGGGATGAAACTTTACGAATCCTTTCAGATAAGAGCAATTAACTAGACAAATGGCTGTAGATGTGACTCTCACACTGCACAAAGAGTCTCAGAGGGCCAGGGCTTTTTACAAGATCGCTGAGAAATCCCAGGAAATTTTGCTTCCCCACAATTCCACCCCTCATTCCGGAAGGAGTTTTAGCCCCAACATCGGCCACTGTAACCAGTCCAACCAAACTTGAAATTGGTGGGCACCAAATCCTTTGGGCTTGTCTTAGCCAACACTTAATCAGAGCTATGATCAGCAGGACCCTGACTTATCAAAAGCAGTTGGTCTCAGCTGAACTCCTCCAAATCTCAGATTCAGGCATCTAGCCGAGTCCTCCAAACCATTAGGGACTACCTTGGAAAGGCAGGTGGCTTCCTCCTTGTGTTTCCATATTAACCTTTGCTACCTGGCCCAAGGCACTGTAGGGAAGCAAAATTTGTCACCCCAAAACGTGTCTCTTTGGCATGAGAATTATTTTAGGCTGAATAATTTTAAGAAGTGGAAGACTCAGGAAGTCTTTGTTTTTACCACCCCCTTAACTGTTGAAGAGTTTAGATAAAGGGCCTGGTCCAAGAAGACCGCCATCACCAGAGACACCTAGAAAGAATATGGGCTAGGTGCGGTAAAGAGAACACCAGATATTTACAGGGAGTTCCAAACATTGGCTTTTCCATCTCCATGTGAATTGCCTTCCTCCACTTTGTAGTCCCAAACCACTACCCATAACATCCTCTTTTGTCTTTAGCTGAAGATGTTATTTAAGGGGAGGGTTTTAGCCATTTTGGTGAGTTACTCAGTTTTCTTGGGTCTCTCCCATGTGTACAGGAAGTATACATGTTATTAAGCTTTTTTTTGTTTTTCTCCTGTTAATCTATCTCACATCAATTTTATCCTTAGACCAGCCAGACGAACCTAGAAGGATAGAGGAAGGTTTTTTTTTCTCCCCGACAGCACGTACCTTAGTACAGGTAGCGATGCTAATTTACAAGTGGCACAGACTTTGCCTCGCCTGCAAGGAAGGAATCTGTGGCAAACTCTGTTATCCATACAACACTAGCCAGTGAGTTGAAGCTCACCTGAATGCCTTCAAACTGAGGTGGGGTCATTGTGTTAGTCATACTGCTCGCTGCAGGACCGGCCAATAAATTGAGAGACGAGTTGTTGGAGCAAGGAATAGCGACCTTATTTGGAAAGCTGGCAGGCTGAGAAGACGGCGGACTCGTGTCCCAAAGAACCATCTAGCCTGAGTTAGAACTCAGGCTTCTTTTATACTGAAAGGGGAGAGAGGAAAGTCAAACACTTCCTGGTTCCCATCAGCCTCCTGGGGGGAGGTGTTACTTTTTTCCTCCCTGCAGTCATTCACAGGTGGGCCTGGTCAGCATGCTTCCTGGGAGCTAGACAAAGGTACTTGAGCTTAATGCTCATTACCTGGGGGGCAGGGTTCCCAGAGATGGGCCATTGTGTATAATTTAAGCTTACAGGCAACATCCCTTCAGCGATTAACTTGTAATAGAATACGAAGGTTCTTTGCTTTGTATTGTACAATTGTTCACTTCAGCAGAAGTCAGGGACAAATTTCATACTGCCTTTTGTGAAAGAAAAATAAAGATGGAGTCAGTAATGGTCCCTAAAGAGGGCTCTCTAAAATGGAGCTGGGAGGCCATTAAGGGGTGTGACATATGCAAATCTCAGCCCGGATGGAATCTGACCTTTTGACCATTTATTGTCCTAATGAAGTCATCCAGAACATCTGCCAGAAACTCAAGATACCTCTTGGACCCTACCCTAAAATAACTTGTGATCCCTTAAGGACAAGTATTTCCTGACTCATATCAGAGTCAGTCATAATTCTCATCAGGCAATTTTTGTCAACCTGTGGCTTTTTTTTTTTTTAATTTTATTTATTTATTTATTTATTTGTTTTTTGGGGGCTGTGTTGGGTCTTTGTTTCTGCGCGAGAGCTTTCTCTAGTTGCGGCAAGCGGGGGCCACTCTTCATCGCGGTGCGCGGGCCTCTCACTATCGCGGCCTCTCTTGTTGCAGAGCACAGGCTCCGGACGCGCAGGCTCAGTAGTTGTGGCTCACGGGCCCAGTTGCTCCGCGGCATGTGGGATCTTCCCAGACCAGGGCTCGAACCCGTGTCCCCTGCATTGGCAGGCAGACTCTCAACCACTGTGCCACCAGGGAAGCCCCCAACCTGTGGCTTTTTGTCTTTATAAGCCCCTGACTCTCTCTCAGAACAGTTTTACATGAATCTGTGTCTCCCGAATTGAAATTCTTTTTTGTTCCTTCCAGTTTTATTGAGATATAATTGACATGCAGCACTGTATAATTTTAAGGTGTACAGCATAATGATTTGACTTATGAGATGATTACCACAATATATTTTACTATAATTATAAGCATAACTATATCCCTGTTGCCAGGATATAGTGAAATATAACTATAGCCCTGCTACTGGGGTATAGTAAAATTATTAGTCAGTGTTCTCCAGAGGGGAAATAAAAACAGTATGGGATTACCTATCTATCTATCTATCTATCATCATCTATCTATCTCTATCAGCAGGTCTGAAATCTGCAGGGTGGGCCTGCAGGCTGGAAATTCAGGGAAGAGTTGATGTTGCAGTCTTTTTTTTTTTTTTTTTAATAAATTTATTTTATTATTTATTTTTGGCTTCATTGGGTCTTCGTAGCTGTGCGTGGCTTTCTGTAGTTGCGGCGAATGGGGGCCACTCCCCGTTGCGGTGCATGGGCTTCTCTTGTTGCGGTGGCTTCTCTCGTTGCAGAGCACGGGCTCCAGACATGTGGGCTTCAGTAGATGTGGCTCGCAGGCTCCAGAGCACAGGCCCAGCAGCTGTGGCACACGGGCTCAGCCGCTCCATGGCATGTGGGATCCTCCCGGACCAGGGCTCGAACCCGCGTCCCCTGCACTGGCAGGCGGACTCTCAACCACTGTGCCACCAGGGAAGTCCCGATGTTGCAGTCTTGAGTCTGAATCCCCAGGACAATAGTCAGGAAACTCAGGCAGGGTTTCTATGCTTCAGTCTTGAAAAGAGTTCATTTCACTTTG
Organism: Balaenoptera borealis; assembly: GCF_965194805.1. Taxonomy (NCBI): domain Eukaryota; kingdom Metazoa; phylum Chordata; class Mammalia; order Artiodactyla; family Balaenopteridae; genus Balaenoptera; species Balaenoptera borealis. The sequence continues at coordinate 165,761,645 of NC_138866.1, read as the reverse complement.
GGGAACCTCAGTCTTTGCTCTTAAGACCTTCAACTGATTGGATGAGGCTCATGGACATTATGGAGGGTAATCAGCTTTATTCAAAGTTACTGATTTAAATACTAATCACATTTAAATACACCTTCACAGAGGGGATTTCCCTGGTGGCGCAGTGGTTAAAACTCTGCACTCCCAATGCAGGGGGCCCGGGTTCGATCCCTGGTCAGGGAACTAGATCCCACATGCTCACTGTAACTAAGAGTTTGCATGCCACAACTAAGGAGCCTGCATTCCTCAACTAAGGAGCCCACCTGCTGCAACTAAGACCCTGTGCAACCAAATAAATAAATAAATAAATAAAATCATTTCCTCAAAGAATACTTAATGGTATGGTAAAATGCTCCAAATGTGATGTTTATAAAAGCAGGATACAAAACGGTATTTAAATATATATATATATATATATATATATATATATATATATATATATATATATATATATTTAAATACCTTCATGGAAACATCTAACTTTGACCAAACAGCTGGGATCATAATCTAGCCAAGTTGACAAATTAACCATCACACTGGGCAGATATTTTAACTATCAATTTTAAGAAGAATATTGAAATATTCTAATATTTTTCCAGTTCTAGGCTAGGTTTTATGGAGAACCTATAACGCAACCTGTATATTCCTTCCTGCTCCCTTGCAAGAGTCTTTTATTTTTTTAATTTTAAAAATTTTTTACTGGAGTATAATTGCTTTACAATGTTGTGTTAGTTTCTGCTGTACAGTGAAGTGAATCAGCTATATGTATACCTATATCCTCTCCGTCTTGGACCTCCCTCGCCCCAACCCCCATCCCACCCACCTAGGTCATCAAAGAGCACTGAGCTGAGCTTCCTGTGCTTTATAGCATGTTCCCACTAGCTATCTATTTTACAGATGGTAGTGTATATATGTAAGTCCTGATCTCCCAGTTCATCCCACCCTCCCCTTCCTTCCCTGTGTGCACATGTCCATTCTCTACATCTGTGTCTCTATTCCTACCCTGCAAATAGGTTCATCTCTACCATTTTTCTAGATTCCACATATATGCATTAATATATGATATTTGTTTTTCTCTTCCTGGCTTACTTTACTCTGTATAACAGACTCTAGGTCCATCCACATCTCTACTAATGACCCAATTTCATTCCTTTTCATGGCTAAGTAATATTCCATTGTATATATGTACCACATCTTCTTTAGCCATTCTTCTGTCATTGGACATTTAGGTTGTTTCCATGTCCTGGCTATTGTAAATAGCGCTGCAATGAACACGGGGTACATGTGTCCTTTTGAATTATGGTTTTCTCAGGGTATATGCCCAATAGTGGGATTGCTGGGTCATATGGTAGTTCTATTTTAAGTTTTTTAAGGAACCTCCATACGGTCCTCCATAGCGGCTGTATCAATTACATTCCCACCAACAGTGCAAGAGGGTTCCCTTTTCTCCACACCCTCTCCAGCATTTATTGTTTGTAGATTTTTTGATGATGGCCATTCTGACCGGCGTGAGGTGATACCTCATTGTAGTTTTGATTTGTATTTCTCTAATAATTAGTGATGTTGAGCATAGGAGTTTGTTACTGATTTTGTTACCAAACCAAACTTGGGTCCACTTGCCCAATGCACAGCAAAGATAATCTACTGACACCAGGTTGTGATGAAGGAAAGTGTGGCATTTATTCCAAGGTGCCCAACGTGGCGCCAAGCAAGGAGAACAGACGGCTCAGGCTCAGTAGACCCGAACTCTCCGATGGCTTTCAGGGAAGGGTTTTAAAAGGCAACGTTAGGGGTAAGGATGTAATGTGCCAGATGAGCTTGTGTACATCCTTCTGGATTGGTTGGCGGTGAGGTAACAGGGTGGTATTTGGGGAATCAACATCATCAACCATCAAGTTCCAACCGGTCTGAGGTCTATGGGCTTGGGGTCAGCATGCAGTTAACTTCTTCCACCTGGTGGGGTTTTCAGTATCTGCAAAACAGCTCAAGGATATATATGGCTTAGAATATTATCTATAGCCCTTGAGGAGGAACTAAAGGTCCTTGACTTTGTTTTATGGCTGAACTATTATTATTTTGTCTTGCTTCACTATTTTCCTTTTTTCTCACTTCCCTGATTACATTTGCTCTTTGGAACTGGGGGAAAGCCTAGAAGGCTAAAGGTTTTCTACAAACAAGGGGCAGGGGCCATGGGGAGGTCCCCACAGGGTCCTGCTCCATTGCAATTAGTTTTTCTTTTTAACAATGTTTCCCCCTTATTTTTAATGGATTCAAGAGGAGGGGAGAGAGTTCCTAGTTAGTTTTTCAATCATAACCCACCTAAACTGGAAGGTCTAGAAAAATCTCTCTCCTTAAAATAAAATCATCTGTGTGTCATATTCCCTCACCTCAGATAGTAAATGTGTGTTATATCATTCGAAAAGCCACAAAACCAAAACCAGCCAATCCCAGAGCTCTAGTCTATGTGCTGGATGCTAGATATGCAACAACAAATAACATGTGGTTTCTTCTCTCTAATTGTTTGTTACCGGTTGTCATTTTGCTCCTTATGCTAATGACTCACTGGAGTAAATAAAACAAAATCACTTTATGAAACTGCAAAGAAAATGGGAAGGAAGTCGTAGGAAAGACCACTTAGCTTCTGAGATATTTATTAGGAGTTGGAGAGATTTGTTCTAAAGGGACATAAAGCCTTGTTCCAGCAGGAAACAAAAAAATTTTTTTATTGGAGTATAGTTGACTTACAATGTTGTGTTAGTTTCAGATGTATAGCAAAGTGAATCAGTTATATATATATCATACCTATATAGATCCATTATTTTTCAGATTCTTTTCCCATATAGGTTATTACAGAGTATTGAGTAGAGTTCCCTGTGCTATACAGTAGGTCCTTATTAGTTAGTTATCTATTTTATATGTAGTATTGTGTATATGTTAATCCCAGTCTCCTAATTTATCCCTCCCCGCCATGCTTCCCCTTTGGTAACCATAAGTTTGATTTCAAGATCTGTGAGTTGGTTTCTGTTTTGTAAATAAGCTCATTTGTATCATTTTTAAATTAGACTCCACATATGAGTGATATCATATGATATTTGTTTTTCTCTGTCTGACTTACTTCACTTAGTATGATAATCTCTAGGTCCATCCATGTTGCTGCAAATGGCATTATTTCATTCTTTTTTTATGGCTGAGTAAAATACCATTGTGTATATGTACCACATCTTCTTTAGTCATTTCTCTGTCGATGGGCATTTAGCTTGTCTCTGTGTCTTGGCTATTGTAAATAGTGCTGCAGTGAACGTTGGGGTGTTTGTATCTTTTTGAATTATGGTTTTCTCAGGGTATATGCCCAGGAGTGGGATTGCTGGATCATATGGTAGTTCTATATTTAGTTATTTAAGGAACCTCCATACTGTTCTCCATAATGGTTGTACCAATTTACATTCCCACCAACAGTGTAGGAGGTTCCCTTTTCTTCACACTCTCTCCAGCATTTATTGTTTGTAGATTTTTGATGATGGCCATTCTGACCAGTGTGAGGTGGTACCTCATTGTAGTTTTGATTTGCATTTCTCTAATAATTAGTGATGTTGAGCAGCTTTTCATGTGCCTACTGGCCATCTGTATGTCTTCTTTGGAGAAATGTCTGTTAAGGTCTTCTGCCCATTTTTTTGATTGGGTTGTTTTTTGTTGAGTTGTATGAGCTGTTTTTATATTTTGGAGATTAAGCCCTTGTCTGTCACATCATTTGCAAATATTTTCTCCCATTCTGTGGGTTGTCTTTTCGTTTTGTTTATGGTTTCCTTTGCTGTGCAAAAGCTTGTAAGTTTGATTAGGTCCCATTTGTTTATTTATTTTTATTTATTTATTTTTTAAAAAATTTTTGTGTATTTAATTTTTGTCTGTGTTGGGTCTTCGTTTATGTGCGAGGGCTTTCTCCAGTTGCAGCAAGCGGGGGCCACTCTTCATCGCGGTGCACGGGCCTCTCACTGTCGCGGCCTCTCTTGTTGCGGAGCACAGGCTCCAGACGCGCAGGCTCAGTAGTTGTGGCTCACGGGCCTAGTTGCTCCGTGGCATGTGGGATCTTCCCAAACCAGGGCTTGAACCCGTGTCCCCTGCATTGGCAGGCAGACTCTCAACCACTGCGCCACCAGGGAAGCCCCCTATTTTTGTTTTTATTTTCATTACTCTAGGAGGTGGATCAAAAAAGATCTTGCTGCAATTTATGTCAGAGAGTGTTCTGCCTGTGTTTTCCTCTAAGAGTTTTATAGTATTCATCCTTACATTTAGGTCTTGGATTTTGAGTTTATTTTTGTGTATGGTGTTAGGGAGTGTTCTAATATCATTCTTTTACATGTAGCTGTCCAGTTTTCCCAGCACCATTTACTGAAGAGACTGTCCTTTCTCCATTGTATATTCTTGCCTCCTTTGTTGTAGATTAATTGAACATAGGTGCGTGGGTTTATCTCTGGACTTTCTATCCTGTTCCATTGATCTCTGTCTCTGTTTTTGTGCCAGAACCAGTGTTTTGATTACTGTAGCTTCGTATCATAGTCTGATGTCAGGGAGCCTGATTCCTCCAGCTCCGTTTTGGAAGATAGCTTTGGCTATTTAGGGTCTTTTGTGTTTCCATATAAATTGTAAAAGTTTTTGTTTTAGTTCTGTGAAAAATGCCATTGGTAATTTGATAGGTATTGCATTGAATCTGTAGATTGCTTTGAGTAGTATAGTCATTTTGACAGCGGGAAGCAATTTGCTCAGGATGGTTCTAGGTATGCGGTAGGCACCTGATATTCATTAAATCAGATCTGATTTTTCCAGCCTATGACTCTTTGCGTCCAGCAGATGGCACCAAATGACTGGCCATGGTTCCAATACATGGGCTCTTCTTTGGAAAACATGAAATATAATTATAAAAGCCCAGCACCTTAAACAGAGCATTCATATTGTCTGTCTGCGATGCTTTCTTTTGCTCTATTTTAGTGTGATGTGAATCAAAATGAGAAGCAGAGAGTAAAATGGTTGCCTTTCCTGGCATGTGGTAATATTGTGGAATGATGAAAATATGTCAAACACAGAGACAGCCCAGTAAAACAGCACTTAAACATAGAGCTGGTGTGGGGAACTCGTGTGTGTGTGGGTGTGTGTGTGTGTACGTGTGTGTGTGTGTACTTGTGCTTCTGAGAAAGATAATAAAGAATGGAAGTGAGGAAACATACTTCAATAAAAGGTAAAGAGAAAATATTGTAGAAAAACCTATAAAGAGAGTAAAAAAGTTGGAGATGAAAGAGAGAGAAAGAGAAGGGAGAGGTCAAGGGAGCATGGGATTAGGCTACATGGATAAAAGTAGTGACATGGGAACTCCAGGAGACAGGATCCTATTCCTCTATTTCTGGCAGTTCTAATAATAATTGAATTTCTAATGAATATCATACAAGTAGAGGACAAGAAAAAAATACAGTAAGTCATCTGGAACCAATTCAATGGAATTCTTCATTTCAAGGGACTCTGACTTCGTCTCACAAAGACTGGGAATGTTCCATACCCCTCACAGCACCTGTTACAGAAGGTGAAGTCGAAGCTGCAGGTACTGAAAGAGGAAACTCGCTGCTGTGGAAAAGGAGAAAAGAAAAACGCAGCGTTGAGTTCGAATAGTAGACCTATTGAGTTCACTTCTTTGTTAAGCTTTTAAAATCTCCCCCATTAAAAGAGAAAGTCTGCCTCAGATAAGGGGGGGCTGTGAAGAGGGAGGTCGTTCCTGCTGCATCGAGGGATCTGTCAGTTCAGAAGCTGCTTCCAGAACAGGGCCACCCACACCCTAATTCGGAAAACACTTCCCTGTGTCCTACGTCACCTGTTGGGAGACATTTCAAAAAGGAATAAAAAGAAAAGCAGTCATGAGATATTCCAGTGAGCAACCACAAGCGACCACTGAAGCCAGGACCAAGACTCTACTACCATGGTTTGCCCAGGAGACTGCGGCTCCTCTTAGGAATCCTGCAAGTTATAAAACTCCTGAGTGAAATGATGCTACAGGCAGAAGTGTCTTTAAAGCATCAGAGTATAAAATATTATGGGCTTTGCGATTTACCTCAATTCCAATGGCCTTACCAAAAACTAAACTTGCCTAAAAACTAAAAGTCCCTTTCTTCCAGGAGAGTTGATTTGTTACAAAAAGAGTATGACACCCAGGTTCTTACAGGTTTGAGTTTCATTATAAAATCTATGGAGGGGAGAGGTGTTTAATCCAGATTATTCCAATTAATCCTTCAAAAGATGCCTTCTTTTTTTTCTTTTGGCCGTGCCACATCTATGCAGGATCTTAGTCCCCTGACTAGGGATCGAGCCCGTGCCCCCTGCAGTGGAAGGGCAGAGTCCTAACCACTGGACCGCCAGGGAATTCCCGGAAAATGCTTTCTAAACACGCTCTGATAAGCCAGTGGCTCTCAAATTTGTGTGTTAATGAATCACCTGGGGTGCTTGTTAAGATGCAAATTCCCAGGCCTAGCTCCAGACTCTGATCAAAGAGGTTGGGTTTGGAGCCTAGCAATTTGCATTTTAAACAATCATTTCAAGTGATTCAGATGCAGAAGATCCAAAGACCTCTCTTAGAGAAATATTGCCCTAAGCAAAGGCAGGATTGGTCATTCAGGGAGGCCTTCAAACTCACTTCCCATCTATCCATCCATCCTTTCAGTCATTCCCTCCCTTTCTCCTGAACTCATTAATTCAAGAAACATTTCTGGTGCCTTTGCATTGTACTAGGAGATGTTGGACGTAGTAAATACAAAGAGACTCAGTTCCTGCCTGGAAGGTATTTTATACCTAATGACTGATAAGCTGATATATATATATATATATATATGATATATACACATATACATATAAATATATATTATATTATGTTAAATATATAATCTATTTATATTATATATAATATATATATGAATGACAATGGTAAGTGTTGAATTTACAGCTGTGATACCAAAGAGAGTGTTGCAGGAATTTAGAAGAAAGTTGCGTGGACATGAGATAGTGTGGCTGGGAAAGGAAGACAGCTCCACGGAGGGTGTGGGATGTGGCCTGGGCCCTGAATGATGAGGAGTAGGCAGGATATTTGAGAGGAAGGAACAGTATTAGCTTCCTATCACGCTTGTTAAGCAAGGTCGTTATTAATACCCATAAGCCTGCACTAAAGATAGCAGAGTGGCAAGGCATGGCCAGGGATTAAAAGGATAATCTTATTAACTGCCTTCAGAGGAACCATAAAGGATGAGAAGCCAAAAGTTCCTGACTCAGCAACATCATCTCCTTGTTTTTTTCAGTATTCTGGTGCCAATTGGACCATTTTTTTACTTTAATAAGTTGATAAATAGTAGGAACGCTTGACATGACATGTTTACTGTATATATCCTGTCTTTCTCTTAGGTCCATATCTATTTCATCCAGCTGCTTTAAAAAAGTTAAAATTATGGTCATAAGACATAAGAAGGGCATAGACAATTAGCATCATCAGAGGAGGATCAGAACTGTTAGAAACCAAGGGAGGAAGATGAGTTTAACTAAAAATTACTTATGTAATAAGGAGAGCTGTATTCCTGAAGATTTATGCTTAGACATATTATTATATTTAGCTATATTTTGCCTATCTCATTACGTGAAAGACACTTTAATATAGCTACTTTGTTTTTCTTCTCCAGCTCTTCTTCCCAACAACCACAAAGCATCAAAAACAAAATATTTAAGCCAATTTTGTCCAGGAGTTTTCACTGACCGTGTAGAGAAGGGGTATTACTATATACTACCACCACCACACTTGGTGGGAAAGGGGGCCGACTCTGGAGCCAGACAGTTGGGTTTTTAATCTTAGATCCGTCACTTACTATCTGTGTGGCTTTGCTGTGCCTCAGTTTCCTAATCTGTAAGGTAGACACAAATAGGGTCTTGTGATGCTTAAATGAATCCATACATACACAGCGCTTAGAACAGCCCACATAGTAAAAGCTCAGTGTTAGCTATTGTCATGAGCTCTGGTGTTGAGGGAGGTACACAGGAGCAAGTTTCTTGGGATATATAGATAGATTGGAGAGATGTTAATATGTACTTGAAAATCAACTCTAATATGGGGCTAAAAATTATTCAGCACCGCCCTGAAACTTTTTTTTTTAAACATCTTTATTGGAGTATAATTGCTTTACAATGGTGTGTTAGTTTCTGCTTTATAACAAAGTGAATCAGCTCTACATATACATATATCCCCATATCTCCTCCCTCTTGCGTCTCCCTCCCACCCTCCCTATCCCACCCCTCTAGGTGGTCACATAGCACGGAGCTGATCTCCCTGTGCCATGTGGCTGCTTCCCACTAGCTATCTATTTTACATGTGGTAGTATATGTAAGTCCATGCCACTCTCTCACTTCGTCCCAACTTACCCTTCCCCCTCCCTGTGTCCTCAAGTTCATTCTCTACGTCTGCGTCTTTATTCCTGTCCTGCCCCTAGGTTCTTCAGAACCTTTTTTTTTTTTTTTTAGATTCCATATATATGTGTTAGCATATGGTATTTGTTTTTCTCTTTCTGACTTACTTCACTCTGTATGACAGTCTCTAGGTCCATCCACCTCACTACAAATAACTCAACTTTGTTTCTTTTTATCCGCCCCGAAACATTACTTATATTCTTCCTTGTAAGAGGAAACGTTTAAGACTATTTATAAGAATGCACAATAAAAAGCCGTATGACACAGGTCTTAAATATGAGAAGAACAAGGGTAGGGACATGAAAGAGAACTGGAGAAGAACTAGTACAAAATGCGTTCATGGCCTTTGTCTCTGAGCTTTCTAGTAACCATTGCATAAAGGGAAACCTGATCGGTTACTCATGAGATAAAACAGGCCAATTGTTCAGGAGAAACACATTTACTTACAGAACTAATTATGCAATTAAGACCAGAGAGGATACTCCCAGAAGTCGTCTTTAGGATGAAGCTGTGTAATATAATAAAAAACATCTTTAACATCTTTTCATCAAGTGAACCAGAGTTTCACAGGGTGCTCCCATGACATTCCTCAAATCACCACCCCCTCCAAGCACACGTCAGTAGCAGTTCTATGAGGAGATGACATTTGTGTGCAGTGCTCAGCTCTGTGTAGATTCTGCTCTATGGAGAGGAAGATTTTAGAATGTCTGCAACACCCATGACTTACACCCATTCCGAGTTGTTTGGCTTCTTAAAGCACAATTGTACCTGTCCTCTCATTTCATCCTCAGAAACCTCTCTGAGACAGGCATTATTAAGCCCATTTCACAGATAAGAGACCGAATCTGAGGGTAGTTGGACAGCTAGAAAACTGTGGGGGAGGATTTGACCTGCTGACTCCCAAGCCCTCCCCCGTCTCTGGCTGTGCCTTCATCACCAGACTTCTCAGCACCCTGCTCCCTCTTCCTCACCTCTCATTTATTTTTTTAATCCATTAACATCTGATTTTTATGTCTGCAACTCCATTTAAATTGCTCTGGCAAAAGTTGCGAATGATATTTTTATTGTCAAATCCATTTACCCTTTTCTCAGCTTTTTTTTTTTTTTTTTTTTTTTTTAGTTTTGAAGTAATCGATTATTCACTCTTTGGCATTCTGTTCTCCTTTGGCTTTGGGGGCACTAAATACTCCTGGTCCTCCTCCCCCTCTCCCCTGTTCCTTCTGTCATTAGCCTTTAGGACCTACTCCTCTCCACCCACCTCCCATAGGTTGGAGTTCCCCACGGTTCCATCTTTTGTCCTCTCCTCATTTTACTCTATGCATTTCCCCCAAGAAAGCCAATCCTCTCCCATGAATTCAGCTGCCATCTTGAAAACACTAATTCCCAAACTTACACGGTAGTTGCATCTTGTAGGGGGTTGAGTTCTAAGATCAGGGTCAGAGGTAAGGATAGCATTTGTCCACATGAGACTTGTTCATTGTTTTCTCAGTTGAATTAGAGATGAAACAGCTGGCTCAAATTTGGAGCTATTATGCAGGAAAATGTTTCTTTAAAGACTGGAATTATACTCAGAATGGTGAGATTTTCATATTGTGAAGACCTACAAGGGAAATGAACCCATTTGGAGGAAGAGCAGATTCACACCTCCCATTTCTCCATCAGGTTAGAGCCTATGGCTCCAGGTTAGAGCCTGGAGCCATAGGGTAAAATTGCATAAAGAAAACAATTTAAATAATTCTTCCCCACTCTCCATTATTTATTTATTTAAGACTGAGCCCGCACAGGTGAATTTGCATATGTAAAAATGACTCCCTGTGTCTCTACAAACTTCCACTGCTTGCCTGTTAGACATTTTCATTTAGTTGTCCCACAAGATTTCAATCTCAACTTGCCCAATATTTAATCTATTGTCTTCACTTCCCACTCAGTTTTAATTAGTTATAACAAGATGTGCACTCTATATTATTGCTGTGACAAAGATACTCCCAATTCTTAGTAGCTTAACCAGTAAAAATGTATTTCTCATCTGTGTAACAGTCCAAGGCAAAAGTTCCGGGTCAGGAGACGGAGGGTGAAATGGGCACAGGAGATCCACTCCACACGGTCATTCAGGGATCCAGACTCAAGGAGTTGCAGCCACCTTCAATATGTGGCTTCCAAGGTTGCCTTGGTGTGAGAAGGAGGGAGCAGAAAAGAGGATGGCAAAGGCCCATCTGAGTTTTAGTGTCACATTACTGCTGTCCCACTCCATTGGGCCACCTAAATGCGTGGGAGGGGAGCATAGCACCCAAGTTTGGTGGAGAGTCTGTCACACTCTCCCTTCCTCTCCATTTCTAATTTTTTCTTCCACCAGTATTTGCTGTGTCTCAGTTTCCTCTTCTGTAAAACGGGCCAACAGTTGTACTCCTCACAGGGGTTGTTGTAATAAGTGAGATAATCTATGTAAGACAATTAGAATGTGCCTGACTCATAGTTGATGCTCCAAAGTCGGTTAACTACTATTGTTATTAGTCAGTTGTAGGAATTCATCAGCCACCCGGTTGCACCAGGCTACAAACTCTCTTCCCCATAACCAACTTTGCCAAGTCAGTGAGTCCTACTTAGTTACTTAAGAAATACACGCATATTATGTTTCCTTAAATGCAAGGAATAATGCTTCTTACATGGAAATTAAAACATATGGATTTGGGGACTTCCCTGGCAGTCCAGTGGTTAAGATTCGGTGCTTTCACTGCTGAGGGTGCGGGTTCAATCCCTGGTTGGGTTGGAATAAAAAAAAAAAAACCAAAGCCACTCTCCTTGGGGGATCCAATGTATTCATATGGCTTCAACCGCCATCTTTAATATGGGTCATATACGACCTCTATGACTGGGTTAGAACTCCCTGCTGGAAGAGATCTACAAACATCTTCTTATTTTCTCATTTTAAAACTGAGGAAACTACAGCCCGGGTAATGGCAAAGCTGGCACTAAAAGCGAGGTCTCTGAACTCCAGTCAAGCACTTCACTGGACTCAGCTCCCTTCTTCCACGAGCACGTTCACATACTCTTCTTTTTTTTTTTTTTTTAATTTATTTATTTATTATTTATTTTATTTATTCATGGCTGTGTTGGGTCTTCGTTTCTGTGCGAGGGCTTTCTCTAGTTGTGGCAAGTGGGGGCCACTCTTCATCGCGGTGCGCGGGCCTCTCTTGTTGCGGAGCACAGGCTCCAGATGCGCAGGCTCAGTAATTGTGGCTCACGGGCCCAGCTGCTCTGCGGCATGTGGGATCTTCCCAGACCAGGGCTCGAACCCGTGTCCCCTGCATTGGCAGGCAGATTCTCAACCACTGCGCCACCAGGGAAGCCCCACGTACTCTTCTTGACTCTCATTCCTGTGTTGACCTCTTAGTTTAATTTCACAGAAAAGTAAGCTAAGCCAAGAAACCAAACATTCGTCCTCACAATTTTTAGTTGGCGCCTATTAAATGAAAATGACTGCTGCACGAATTTCCTCTAATCTTCTATGTTACCAAACCAGTTATGATTCCAGAGGGTGTACTAATTTCTGACTCTTCTGCCTGGTTACTGGGATCCCTTCCTGCTTTTTCTTCGGAGCAGCAGATGGCGCTGTGCACAAGCCTGGAAACGTTTTTTTCCATACACAGGGAAAGTTGAGGGAAGATGTGCTCAAGTTTCTTGCTAAACACTCCTTAATTTTATAGGTATGCTCACCCTCCTCTTCACAGGTTTGTGTGCTCACAACGAGTGTGAGCTGTGAACTAACAGGCATGAGTGATACTCTGTGTGTAATTTGTATGGTCCGGGACATTGTGGCAGGGACTGCTGGTTCATCATTGAACTTGCTTCCTCTTCTTCCTGGTTACTCAGCAGGACCACATGTCCTGGTTTCCATCATAGTTCACTTTGGCCATGTGACTGAAATGTAGACAACGGAAAGAGAGAGGAAATGATCTGTGCCATTTCCAGGGCTCGCCTATAAAAATCTCCTGTGCTTTTTCCCCTCCACTCGCTGGATGTATGCCCAGGATGACCTTGGAAATCATGGGTTGAAGGTGGCAGAGTTGCCTCCATCCTGGGTCCCTGAGTGACTGCATGGAGCCAGGTACCCCACTGACTTGGGCCCACATTGGGCTGTTACATGAGTAAGAACTAAAGCCTCATGTGTTAAGCCTCTGAGATTGTGGAGTTTATTGCTGCAGTGGTTAGTCTGCCCTCACTGAACAAAATTAATTGGTGAAACCATGTGATGTTCTTGCGGAAGATGTTTAAAGAAGTATCCAAATTTCTGCACAGTTGCATATCTTTTTCCCACATCAGACACCAAACAGGAGGTGACTGTTCCCTGTCAAAGGAGGTTTCAAAGGCTTCCTCACCCCAATTGTTTCAGCAAAGGACTTGATCTGCAGCCTGGAAGGCAGGCAGATAGCAGGGAGATTGCAAATCTCCAGATAGCCAGCAAGTTGCCGAGCATATTAGAGTGAAGAAAATCCTTCAGTAAGAATAAAGGTACTGTAATAAGGACTGTCCATGGTGGGGAGATTGTCTTTAAAGCTGGCCACAAACAATTTCTCCCCTCCCTGTATACATAAGTTTCTCCTACATCAAGAGGGGTGTTCTCTCTCTTCTCCCTTGACTCTGGGCTGGCCTTGTGACTTGCTTTGGCCAACCAAATGCAGTGAAAGTTCTGGGCATAGGCAGCTTCCACTCTCTTGGAACCCAGCTGCCATAGTGTGAGGGAGCCCAACTAGACTGTGAGATGAAGAGAAGCACAGGTGGGGAGAACTCAGAGGCTCCAGCCAATGGCCAGGACCAACCACCTGCCATCTGAGTGAAGTCTTCTTGGCTGTTCTGGCCCAACTGAGCTCCCAGCTGAAAGCAGCCACATAAGTGACCACAATCTACACCATATGGGGCAGAAGAATTGTTGATGTAAGGTCAACCAACCCACAGAATCATAAGAATTAATACATCGTGCTCTTAGTCATTACATTTTGGGGTGGTTTATCCTGGGGCAATAGATAACCGAAGTGCAGGAAAAGTCATAAAAGCTCCTGAGCAGATGCTTCAGGACACGGCAGAGGACAAGACATGGTGAGGCAGAGAAGAAAATCCTTCAACAATAAATTACTGAATCCCCGATGATTGAGTCTGCTGGGCCAGGAGGACCCAAAGACCACTGAGATGCAATCCTTGCCCTCATGGAGCTCATGGCAAAGCAGAATGACAGAAATGCAAACAAACAGGTAGTTATTGGACTGGCTATTGAGTGGGGGACAAAAAAATGGGAGCAATCCATTTTCAAGAGCTTAAGTTGAGTTTATAAGATGAATAGGGCTTGATGAGTAGCTGAAGGGGATTGCAGCGGAGGAGCAGAAGCATTCCAGGCATGGGGAGATCACACACACAGTCAGGAAGGGGTGGATCGTGATGGTAAAAAGAGGGAGCACAGGCAGCCCGCAGAAGCTGGGCTGAGAGCAGGCAAGCCAGGTGAGGCCCACCCTTGCAGAGTGCCCTTGTTCTTAGCACAGCTGCCTGGCTGGGCTCGGTGCCGCCCTCTGCCGGACGACACCGGGAGTTGTGTCACCGCCATGCCTGCCCACGCAGCTCACCAGGGCCAAACGAAGCAGCTCTTATTTTGGTCTGAGCGGTGTACAAATGAAGTGTCAGGTTCAGGTTTGTAAGTGACAAGAGAATAAAAAAATCAACATCCCTCACTTGTACAAGTGGTAACCCTTCTGTTTCTATCACCTATGGTTTTTCACAAAGAGCATCAATTTGGGCTCTCTGTGCTTTTATTACATAAACCAATAGTCGCCAAATGTTTTTATCTCACTAATTTTAACGCTCCTACCTACAAGAACAAGTACGTAACACTACTTTCAGACCTGTGGTATTAGAGAAAGAGAAATGAGTTCTCTTTCTAAGGGTGGAGGGGAAAGACTTTACCCCTGGCCCTACCACCTGTTTTGGGGGCCAGGAGTATCTGAAATTGGATGTGAAAGAAGATCCATTGGATCTTTTTATTTAAAAAAACATTGAATTTAAACAAAAAATTATGGTAAGAACACTTAACATGAGATCTACCCTGTTGCCAAATTTTTTAAGTGCATAACACAGTATTGTTAACTACAGGCACAATGTTTTACAGCAGATCTTTGTGTTTTTAAGAAATTTTACCTAAGCCATACAAATACATCATCAATAAAGATGAATAACGTATCCATACAAATATGTATATGGACGTTGCCAGAACAAGTCAGGTAAGCAGTCAACAAGGTTTGGAGAATATACTGCCCTTGTCGTCTGTGCCTTCCAGCCTCCTCCTGAAGCCCCTAAGAGGGGCCCTCCCATCCTTCCCCTGAGGGGAGCAGCTGCACACCTTCTGCAAGAGGAACCCAGGAAATGGGCTCCCTTCTGTCCCCTCCCCGGCAGCATGTTCCTTGGCTCTGGTCCATTTCTTCTTTGTCTTGTCCAGGCAGAACTGTTTAGGCCTGAAGTCTGCTCCTCCCCAGTCGAGAACTTTCATCATTACCCTTCCTCTCTCCTCACCACCCCCTGGGTCTGGGGCCTGATACCCACCTGTCGCAGGCCCGCTACCTCCCGCCCTCCTGCCCACCCTCCGTGGCAGCTGGACTCCTCCTTTCTCCCAGCCTCGCCTTGATAATATCTGAAGTCCGTCCTCAGTAGACTAGTGTTCCGCCTAGTGACAGTGCTTCCCTGATTTTGCAGAAACGGTAATAATATCAATACAATAATAACAGTAGTGACAGCAGCCATGTGTATGCTTACGAGGTGCCCTGAGCTTCACTTTACAGGATAACCTCCAATGCCCACAACAGTTTTGTAAGGTGATGCTATCATTCCCACTTAGGGATGAGACAGTTGAGGCTGAGGGTTTAAACTTAAATATTTGAGCTGGAATTTGCACACAAATGGCCCGCCTGTCACCAAAGCCTGCATCTTTCTGTCGCACCCCATGGTTTTTCTTTATCACTGTGGGGATTAGTTTATATTAATGCCGAATCACTGCTGGAATGGCCTTGCTGGGTGGGAACTATCCCTCTTCATCCGCAAGCAAACAATCTAATTTTCAGGCTGTGATCAAAGTAGACAGATAAATGCATGGATAGAAAGATAGAGAAAATAAATTCATTGGAAATACTTGAGGTTCATTTGGGGACAGAGTTAGAATAATAATTCAAAGGAATTCCACCGTCTAGAGCTTTGTCTTATTCACATATCACTATTACCACTTTTCTCAAAACCCAGGGCCCAGAAACGACCCATGGGTTCTGCCCTCCTACAGATGTGGTTTATTTAAGCATTTAAACGCCAACATCCCACCTCCTGGCAGTTGGATTTCTCGCGCTCTGACAGGTTCAGCAACTAACCAGGGAGACCACGTGGATGCAGCAACCCAGGGGCTGCACAGACCTGCAGGCTGCGCTTCCCTTTGTCGTGGAGAAATCATTCTCCCGTCGCTCAGCCTCCTTCACAGGCTGAAAATAGACCCTCACCCCCACCACAGGCGCATCCGTGGCCGTGATAAAGAAATGTCTCTCTTCACCCCGCGCGCTCCCAGGTCAACACCTGGCCAATTTCACCGCCTTTCGGG
The DNA here is from genome assembly GCF_965194805.1 of Balaenoptera borealis. Classification (NCBI taxonomy): domain Eukaryota; kingdom Metazoa; phylum Chordata; class Mammalia; order Artiodactyla; family Balaenopteridae; genus Balaenoptera; species Balaenoptera borealis. The sequence goes on along the minus strand of NC_138866.1, from coordinate 165,745,522 downwards.
TCGGCCATTGCCCGTCCTGCGGAACCAAAAATGACAGATTTATGCCACGCTGTGGGTTTGGATCTGAAAGTGCCCTTGAGCAGACGTTTATTCTCTGCTTCTTCCCAGCCTTAGCTACTACCTGGAAGAGCCAATGGAGAGAGAAAACAAAACAAAAGCTCGTTTCTTGTTCTTGGGAACTGGGCAGAGGCATGTTGGACATCCGCTACAGCTGTTCTCCACACCAGGGAGACATTGAATCAGAAGACAATGCGTCAGCCCCTCAACAACAAGGTGGGAGTCCCTTCCGTGCCGAGGCAGTGATAGCAGCCCCCGACTGCATGCACGTTAACTCCCCCCCGCTGTCCCACCCCAATCTGTGGGGACGGGTTGGTGATTGAGGGCTTCAAACTCTTTTTTTTCCCTCCAGTGAGCATCCAGCTGATGGCCTCGCTGCGTGTTGTTTATTCCCCAGTACTTCGGGTACTTCGTGGGCAGTTTTCTCTGAACTTTAACCCCTAGAACCTGTGACCTGACGGGCTGAGAGCTCTTATTTCCATCATGTTTCAGCTGTGCCCTCTCCCTTCGACTGTAGGCAAACCATTTAATTTTTGCTCCCTTTGTCTTCCTATAAAAGGGAGTTTGGGGGGGATAATTTCCCAAGAAATCTCAAGTGGTGTTAAGATCAAAAGGTAGTTTTGATTCCTTATCTCGTTTCTTCCAGCTATTTTGAGTTTTGTTCTCCTTGGTTTGCAGAGGCTTATAAAAGTGCATTCATTGTTTTCCAGATTCACAGGTGAGAGCAGAGGTTTCCAAAGAGCAAAGCCAATCTGCGCTGAGGCGGAACCAGTAATCCATATAGTTGGTCTTTGGCTCTAACCAGCTCTCTTGTTCTGAGTAGGTGTGCAGAGTGAAGGTACAGGCAGACAGGCTTCATGGTTCCTGTGTTCCAGGAACAGAGGTGCTGCACAGGCTGACTCTCCAACCTTCTTTTCCAGCAGGTATGACTGATTTGTTTGAATTTTGAGCTGCAGTCAAGAGTGGAGAGTCTAATTGGATCTCAGTGCTAACCAAAATGTTCAGGACCTGTGCATAGAGTATTGACTAATTTCTAACTTGAAGTCCTGTAGTCTTCCTGGTGAATAAAGGGAAAGGGTAGCAGGGGCTTGTTCTTGTGTATCTTCAGTGGTGGTGTCTTAGATCAAATGCCTAAGCTGTCCCAGAACGTGACCCAAGTCAGGTAACCCTACCCTCTTTCCCATGCAGTAAACAACTTCAGGGGCTTCTCTACCCAACGGTGATACTTGAACTGTGTATCCTCAACATCATCGTGATAGTATAGCCTACACTTTGTGTTTTGCAATGAGAAGATGGACAATTCAAACTAGTTGATTAACATCCACGTGGCTCTGGAAGTAATGAAAAACAGTCATGTAATGAGGCACAATCTCTGTCTCTCATACATACACACCACTCATATATGTTTGGATTTTAATTTTACTCTGCATCTAATTAGAATCCTCTCTTGGCTTGGCCCATGCTGTCAATGACTGTGGAGCCCAGAAAGACAGCTGAGGAAGCACCAAGCTGACCGTCCACTGGTGGTTATTTGAGAGTTGATCATAATACTTAAAGTTCATGGCTTCAGCGGGTGCTGCCCAACATCAGTAGCACAGAAGGCTTCCTGTTGTGCCAGAACCTCCATCTAAAAATGGATAACATCAATAGGAAAGCTGGGGCAGAAGGTAACATTTCCTTAGCAGGTAGCAGGTAACAGTCCATGAAAACAAACTGATCTCAGGTCCCCCTGGAGAGTTTAAAGAGGTCTGTATTTGTCCTGAACAGGTCAGGCCACATAGGCAGCACACAGGAGACTCAGCTTGGAGCTCTGTGGACCAGAGCAGATGACTTAAAGTCTCTCTCTATATAACTATGTGTTCTTTGGGGGAAAAGATTGGGGTGGAGGATCAAGTTGGTTTGGGAAATTCTGCACTAAACAAAGTTAAACAGCTTTCTTTAGCCTTTAATATTCAGGTTTTATCTCAAATCTCTAAGAGGGGGAAATAAGAGGGAGCTTTTCCCAAATGTTTTTGACCTGGGAAAAACAGGTCAAAAACAGGTGTCTCGGGCTTCCCTGGTGGCGCAGTGGTTGAGAATCTGCCTGCTAATGCAGGGGACACGGGTTCGAGCCCTGGTCTGGGAAGATCCCACATGCCGCGGAGCAACTGGGCCCGTGAGCCACAACTACTGAGCCTGCGCGTCTGGAGCCTGTGCTCCGCAACGAGAGGCCGCGATAGTGAGAGGCCCGCGCACCGCGATGAAGAGTGGCCCCCGCTTGCCACAACTAGAGAAAGCCCTCGCACAGAAACGAAGACCCAACACAGCCAAAAATAAATTAATTAATTAAAACAAACAAACAAACAAAAAAAAAAACAGGTGTCTCTTCACTGGGAATCCCTAACATTTCAAAGGGCACTAATGTCCCACCAAACCCAGTTTGGAGAAGGCTATTTGGAGAAGTCAGGGAAGCTCCAGCTGTCCAGGGTCACCAGCTCCACTGAGACTCAGCTCCCAGGTCAGTGGGGTCATTCCAAGGGGGGTGGCCTTTACATTTGGGCACCCACATCCATAGGGGTGTGTGAAGGCTTGCTAAGGGTACATGGATTAAAAAAAAATTCTAGATCCACAACCTGCATGTGCACGCTTTCCTAAAATCACTCTGCCGAGAGCTGAATGTCAGTAAGCCATTCCAGTGGGGCGGAGGTTCTCCCCTCCTACAAAGGCCACTTCATAAAGGTGAGACATGCTTCTCTCTCCTCTTCTTACTATCATGCATGCCCCAGGGCCCACAAATCTCTGGGGTGTCAGGCAAAATGCTGTTTTTTGAGAAAGCGAATGAGTCTATTGACTTAGTAGTCTTTTTGCAACTCAGATGATTTTTGATTCTTTGCTTTCATGAAAATTGAGGGAAGACCTAATTGAGCTGTCAGAGATTAGATTAAAAATAATTTTGATGATGGATTACCCTATTAGAAGGAGTTCAATAATTGACATTTCTATGATAAAATTCCTTTCATTCTCATATATTTATTTTCATGAAAAAGTTTTCACAGTGCTTACAATAACTGTAACAACAATAATTGTAAAATGGGAATAATGTTGATGAGGAACCCCTTCTATTTTAGTAAGAAGTCTGATGAAAAGTAGTTTTTCCAATAAAATTGTACTTTTTGTGTTTAGTAATTATAAGAATTCTATTTTGATAAATCACATATTAATAGTATCTATAAATCACATTAATTTGATAAATCACATATAAATAATTCTGGACTGAATTAATAGTAAAATTCAGTCCAGAATTACTTCTTTGATATCTAGAACTATTTGGCTACAGGATTTAAAAATTAATTTCAAATTAATTAAAATGTGCAAGATTAATTTCAAGTTATATACATATTTTTGCTGCAGATAATTATTATGGGTTATCAATAAAAGAATTTTAGGCATAAAATAGATCACATTAGCATAAAATTATGTGAAGAAAGTGGAGTGGAAATACAACTTTAAGGAGTAAATGAAATAATGTTTGCCTATTAAAGACGAGCTTGTTGGTGTATATTAAAATGAATTATGGTGGATATCACATGGCTGTGGTATTAGATTGTACTGGAAACATTGAAAAAAGTCATATTAAGATTTTATTTTTAAATGTTTAGTATTTCCAATTCACCAGAAATTATATCCTTTGCAGCTCTTTAAACTGATGAAGAAATGTTTTAGATGTTAAATAGGTGTGAAAAGACATATAGTTGTTTTTTAGTCAAATGACAGTATTAATATGCATTTTGAAATATGCACAAGTGAATAATTTGAAAGACATATAGTTTAAAAAATTATTTTAAGGGGTAAACAAGCAGGAAGTTGAAGGTCTCTGCATCCAACAGCACATAAGGGGAATGAAAAAATAGGGGTCCAGAAATGGCCACATTAGGTCTGAATCAGGCTCACTTCACACTTCCTCCCTCTGCCGTCCCTCTAGTGTAGCGTCCAGGTCTATCCAGCGCTTGGTGCCCTCAAGTCCCAACTTAATGTCCCACGTTACCACTGATCTCCTCCTCCCAGAGGTTGCACTCATTTGTTTCATACTAAATAACCAACCACATTGACTTGGCCCTGGGACCACCTCATGGAACCATCCTGGGATTCATGGTCCCCTGCCCCATGCTCCTTGCCTTGTTCTTCCCCCAAATCCCAGAAACCTTCAGAAGGTAGAAAGCCCAGGGTTGGTCCTGGTCCCCAAGCCCTAGTCCATGCATCACCATCTCAACAATTAGCATTAATTTGTAGGTTTGCAGTTTTCAAAGTGCCTCCCTCTTTATCTTCTTTTACTCTTTACCACAACCTGCTGTGATAGATGAAGATAGAAAGAAGATGGATGTATAGATAGATAGAAGATGGATATATAGATAGATAGATAGAAGATAGATAGATGATAGATAGATAGATAGGAGAAACTGGGGCTCAGAGGATTTAAGTGATTTTCCTGTGATGACACAGCAGGAAATGGTGGAGTTGATATTTGGACCCAGGTCACCTGTCTTCAGATTCTTTGCTTTATGCACAACATCTCACTGCTCCAAGTCCAAGGTCAAAGAAAACCAATTGGAATCTTTTGAGTCTGGGGTGGCCCACTTAGCACCCTTAATGGTCACACCTCCGGAGATGGTGGTAGGTGTTAGCATGTGGTCCTTGTCTGATGGCCACTGTCTGGGGCCATCCCACTTCATCAAGATTCTCTGCCAGACATTTGGAAAGGACTTACTGCGAGGGGAAATCAACACATATGCGTACTTATTGTGGAATAAGATTACTTAACTCAGAACAGGATATTATGGTGTGGAGCCAAGACGAGCTGAGTATAAACAAACATTCACATAAAAATGTGCAAGATTTGCCGTGAGTGGTGTTTTAGTTTGTATAGCTGTACCAGAAATAAGACTTGATTAGTAAAATACCAGTCATCTAGCTTTAGTTTTGTTTTGTTTTTAAATTTATATTTATTTATTTATTTTTGGCTGCATTGAGTCTTTGCTGCTGGGCGTGGGCTTTCTCTAGTTGTAGCAAGCAGGGGCTACTCTTTGTTGCGGTGTGTGGGCTTCTCATTGTGGTAGCTTCTCGTTGCGGGGCATGGGCTCTAGGCGCACGCAGGCTTCAGTAGTTGCAGCATGTGGGCTCAGTAGTTGTGGCTCGTGGGCTCTAGAGCGCAGGCTCAGTAGTTGTGGCACACGGGCTTAGTTGCTCCATGGCATGTGGGATCTTACTGGACCAGGGATCAAACCTGTGTCCCCTGCATTGGCAGAAGGATTCTTAACCACTGCACCACCAGGGAAGTCCCTAGTTTTTATTTTTAATTAAAGACACCAACTTTTAGAAACCAAGAGAAATACTAAATCTGTTTCAACTTACCTCAAAGCACCCAAATTAATAGTTATTTCTGGCTAAGTTGACTTTACCTATGCTTTTGTGTTATTTTTTGGAAAACTCTTGAGGATACCTTTTGTGTGTGTGTGCATTCAGACATACAGTTTGGAAAAATAATTGCTCTGTCTTTGGAGCTTGATTTTTTTTATTCTTCAGTGTGAGGTATTTCATTTGAGGCTGAGCCCTTGAGAACATTATAAAGTTAATTGGGATCTCTAAGAGTGACTGATTCTCTAGAACTTAAAAGGAGCCAGTCTGCAGGTAAGATACACAGTAAATAATTTTAGTCCACTTAGCACATGCAGGACATAATTTACTAAAGGACTACAGCATCATAAACAGCACAAGGTCACCCTCCAAGACCACCTGGAAGTTCAAGTGTACAGATGGCCAGGAGTTTAGCAACCTGGAACTTATTCTGCCTGTCCTTGTTGGTTGGCTCCAGCTGTTTACTTCTGAGTACAGCTCAACTTGCTGGTTAGTCAGGCGCCACTGGCAGCTGGGACCCACTGGCTTCTCAAAGAGTTGACCTTGGGCTGATGATATTCTTAACACAAGTTGACAGGGTTGCCAATATTAGATTCTTGTGTGGAATTTAGAAGCAAATCTGGGTGAAACATTGGGGCCCTTCCCAAGCAGAAGCTGAGTAACCTGAAAAACTTGCAGATGATAGCCCCTGGTGCCAGTTGTCTGCTCCCTTGCGGTTCCTCTCATCAGGCCTGGGCTGGACCAGCTGAGTGTAGACCTTCATCTCTCTGTGACTGGACTGTCAGTGACCGATATGCATAGACTGTCCAACTGGGAAGGGTGTAAGAGATCACTTACCAGGGTAAATGACCACCCAGAGGGCTCCTGGCATTTGGGGCAGGAAAATCTCTTTCTGTGAAAACTTTGCTGTGCAGGAGAAACAGCATCCAGGCTTCTGGCATCTACATATCACTAATGCGTCTGCCACCATTATTATGATAACTAAAAATCACCTCTCCCAGATTTTCAGGTACTGGGGAGGCGGGGAGAGGAGGAGAGGGTCATATTATTTTCAGCTGCCAATGCTGCGTACAGGGAGGACACGGGGCTCCAGGGAGGAGGACCATGATGCAAATTACAGTGAAGTCAGAAGTTTACTCTGATAGCTCTTGACTTTAAACATCCTTCTGCTACTACCCATCTGTAGAGTAGGAATTAATTTACAGATTAATTTACTATTCATGGTCAGTGTTTGTGAAGTGCTTTAAAGTCCTGTGCGAAAGATACTACATAACTGCCCCAGATGATTTATTATCTATTTATAGTGTAGGGCAGTAGCAACAGGAGTATAAATTACAGAATAAAAATTTAAATTGGAATCCATTCTGGAAGTACTTAAAAAAGAGATCAGGGATGGATAGAGCACAACTGTGTCCAGACTGACAGCTCTGGGAGGGCAGGTCTGGAATATTCTCTATATGTCCCAGTCCTGAGCACCAAGCCTGGCAGTAAGCTGACAGTCAGCCATCATGTGTTCATTCAAACTAAAGCACATGCATGTTTGCATTTGAGCTGCTCTCTTAGTCAAAAGGTGCACCTTGGAGTTTCATTGCTAATTACTCCAGGGCTTCCTGACCAGGCTCCTCTGGATTATGGTGAGGTAACCGGACCCTCAAAGCAACCCAGATTGAGTGGGAACTCAGAAGGAATCACCTTGAAGCAGGTATGCAAGATGTGGTCAAAATGAGCCACCAGTGCTGCTGGGCAGGCGTAGAGAAGAAGCCCCCTGGGCAGCCCATAAACCCCTCCCTCCCAGGAGCTCCAGCATCCTGAGCAAGACGCTGGCTGCCAAGTGCTCCGAGCTGCCGGGAACGTCATCCGTATTTTCTTGTTTCTAATCTGCAGATCCAGTCTCCGTGTCTGTAAATACAAAGGAAGGAGCAGGGCTGGGTAGACAAGCAAATACATGCGAGCACCGCAGGCTGCTTCTTGCTACTTGCCTTCCAGCAAGAGACGTGGAGCCTCTACTGCTGAGCCTCGGCAAGTCCTACGACTTTGGCTGTGATACGAGCTTCCTCTTCTGGAACACAAACACTGTTGGTCGTTCCTTTTCCTGAACAATCAACTTTTGTTCTTTCCTGGCAGAGCGCCTCCTACACAGCCCTGGGCTACTCTTTCTTTAACTGGATTGTGGGAACACTTCTCTCCTTTCCAGCTCCCCTAGGAAACCCGTTAGGGATCTCCACTGGAGAAAAGCAGTTTCTTGGGCTCCAAGTGGTTAGTTACATTCCTCCACCTGGATCCAGGGGAAGAGTAGGGTAGCGTGGACACAGGTTATACGCCCACCGGTTTCACCAAATGAGGCAGTACAGAGTGTCCACAATATCAAAGGATGCTCCTCTGGAAATCATAGCTAGCCAGGGGGGTTACAGCTTAAGAAATGGCTTTGCAACCACATTCAGGGTGTGGCAAGCTCTTCAGGACTCTGGACCCAGTGTTTTTCAGCTACCCAGTAGCATGGGAAGAAAAAAGGGAAGAGAGAGAGGAATGCTCTAGTGTGAAAGAAACTTAAAAGAGACCTAAGTCACATAATAACCTTAAACAGTGTTTCAAATAAACCTATGGTAAGAAAGATTGTTTTAGATATTTGAGGAACTTTTACGAAGTTGGGTATCATAATTTTGTTGGGTGTGTTAATGGCATTATGGTTATGTGATAGAATATTTTCTTCTTTTTAGATGCCTAATGAAGTATTCAGTGGCAAAATGACTCGAAAACTCGGATTTGCTTTAATATACCCTAGCTTAAGAAAAACGACTATTCATGAAACAAGTATGACAAAATGTTGATGGTTATTGAAGCTGGATAACTGGTACCTGGGGGTTTGTTATACTCTATTTTGGGGTATATTTGGAATTTTTTATCAAAACAATTTAACAGGGAAAAATTAAATGGTTTATATAAACATATGAGAATTAGTTATGGGATAAAGTTACTTAACATATTTAAGGCTTCTTTTACCTTTTGTCTAGTTTAGAGAGAGCCTGGTTTCTAGAACTTCTCTGACTTAAGCTCTTTGAAGAAGAGGTTTCTATTTGCAAATTGCATATGGTTTACCTGGAGTTTAAAATCTCTGTATTTTATGGATTGTTTTACATTTTGGAAATACTGCTAAATTCAGTGATGTCAACTGAATTTAAAAGAGATCAAGCAGGATTCAGTATTTTCCACCTTCTCTTTTTTTTCAGTTTTTAAAATAATTATTTTATTTTATTTTTTAATTAATTTTAAATTGATATAGTTGATGTACAATATTATATGTTTCAAGTCTACAACATAGTGATTCACAACCTTTAAAGGTTATACTCCATTATAAAATATTGGCTATAGTCCCTGTGTTGTACAATATATCCTTGTAGCTTATTTATTCTATATATATTAGTTTGTACCTCTTAATCCCTTACCCTTATCTTGCCCTTCCCTCCTGCCCTCTCCCCACTGGTAACCACTAGTTCTCTATATTTGTGAGTCTGTTTCTTTTTTGTTGTATTTACTAGTTTCTTTCATTTTTTAGATTCCATATATAAGTGATATCATACAGTATTTGTCTTTCTCTCTCTGACTTATTTCACTTAGCATAATTCCCTTCAAGGCCATCCATGTTGTTGCAAATGGCAAAATTTCATTCTTTTTAATGGCTGAGTAGTATTCCAGTGTGTGTGTGTGTGTGTGTGTGTGTGTTTGTGTGTGTCTATGTATACCACATCTTGTTTATCCATTCGTCTGTTGATGGACACTTAGGTTGCTTCCATATCTTGGCAGTTGTAAATAATGCTGCTATGAACGTTGGGGTGCCTGTATCTTTTCAAATTAGTATTTTTGTGTTTTTGGATATATACCCAGGAGTGGGAATTGCTGGGTCATATGATAGTACTTTTTTTTATTACTACATACTGGTGGACGGCTACTTCCTAGTGGTATCAGACACTTAAGCCCCTTTTTGCTTTCCTTCCTAGGGGAAAATTTTGTTTGGTGGTGTGTTTCTATTCAAGTTCATTTTCTGAAGTATCTTCCCAAGTGGTTCCAATTCCAGGGCCCCCTTAAGTCATGGAACCATAAATTATATGTGAATGGTTACCACAAGACTTTGATATTTTTTCTTTTTTAAATAATATACATTTGATTGATAAAATCGACATATAACATTGTGTTAGTTTTAGGTATACAGCATAATTCTTTGATACATGTATTAATTGCAAAATGATCACCACAATAAGTTTAGTTAACCCCTAACACTACACATAGTTACAAATATTTTTTTCTTGGGATGAAAACTTTTAAGATTTACTCTCTCAACAACTGTCAAATATACAATACAGTATTGTTGACTACAGTCACCATGCTGTACATTACATCCCCAGGACTTATTTATTTATAACTGGAAGGTTATACCTTTTGACCACCTTCACCCATTTTGCCCACTCCTCTACCCATGGCCATTGGCAACCACCAAACTATTTCTGTATCTATGAGTTCAGTTTTTGTTTTTTAGATTCCAGATACAAGTGAGATCATACAGTATTTGTCTTTCTGTGACTTGTTGAGAAACAATAAAACAGTAAAACAGCCAGTTATTTTACTAGCAAAATGGTTTACTCAGGAAGAGCAAAGAATTGCAATTTGGGACATGCAACCTGTAGTGAACCACAGGCAAGTTCAGAGAACAAAGAAGAGGAACCTTCTTTTATAGAGGAGAAGGGGGAGTTGGAAGGGGCTGTTATAAACAAGGAGGCCATTGGAGGAAACTGGAAGTTTTGAGTGTAGTGGCTTTTTACTGGCTGAATTGTGACAGTCTATTATTGGCTGGCCTGTTACCAGGCAAGGAGAAATTCTTCCTTCTGCTGTGTAGTAAAGTAGTAACCTTCCTCCTGTTGGAGATGAAAATGTACCTCTCTTCCTGTTGGATCTGCAATTGACATTGAGTGGTAGGGTGTGAGAGCTCCCCCTTCTGGCCCCCAACTCCATTTTATTTTATTTTACTTTTTATTTTTTCGGCTGCCTTGGGTCTTCGTTGCTGCATGTAGGCTTTCTCTAGTTGCGGTGAGCGAGGGCTACTCTTCATTGCAGTGTGGGCTTCTCATTGCAGTGGCTTTTCTTGTTGCAGAGCACGGGCCCTAGGCGCATGGGCTTCAGTAGCTCTGGTGCACAAGCTCAGTAGTTGCGGCACGTGGGCCCTAGAGCCCAGGCTCAGTATTTATGGCGCACAGGATTAGTTGCTCCGCGGCATGTGGGATCCTCCTGGACCAGGGATTAAACCCGTATCCCCTGCATTGGCAGGTGGATTTTTAACCACTGCACCACCAGGGAAGTCCCCCCACCCCTGACTCCATTTTAAATGAGGTTTCTGTTTATCAGTTTTCACAGACTTATTTCACTTAGCATAATGCCCTCAAGGTCCATCCATGTTGTCCCAATGGCAGGCCTTCCTTTTTTATGGCCGTATAATATTCCATTATATATTTATCATATTTTTCTTTGTCCATTCATGCATCAATGGACCCTTAGGTTGTTTTTATGTTTTTGCTATTGTCAATAATGCTACAATGAATGTGAGGGTGCAGATGTGTTTTACAGATAGTGATTTTGTTTCTTTTGAATAAATACTCAGAAGGGGATTGCTGGATCATATGGTAGTTCTGTGTTTAATTTTTTAGGGACCCTTCATGCTGTGTTCCATAGTGGCTGCACCAATTTATATTCTTGCCAACAATGTACAAGTGTTCGCTTTTCTCTGCATCCTCATGGACACTTGTTATATCTTGTCTTTTTGTTAATAGCCATTTTAACAGTTATGAGGTGATACTTCATTGTGCTTTTGATTTGCATTTCCCTGATAATTAGTGATGTTGAGCACCTTTCCATGTACCTTTTGGCCATTTGTATGTCTTTTTTGGAAAAATGTCTATTCTGATCCTCTGCCCATTTTTAATAGGATTGTTTTTCTTTCTATTGAGTTTTATGAATTATTTATATGTTGTAGGAATCACATTGAGTCTATAGATTGCTTTGGGTAGTTGGACATTGTAGTAATATTAATTCTTCTAATCTAAGAGCACAGAATAGCTTTCCATTTGTTTGTGTCTCCTTTAGTGTCTTTCGTCAATGTCTTATAGTTTTCAGCATACAGGTCTTTCACCTCCTTGGCTAAATTTTCTTCCTAGGTATTTAATTCTTTTTGATGCAGTTATAAATGGGATTATTTTCTTAATTTCTCTTTCTGATATTTGTTCAAGTAATTCAAGGGATTGTTGTATATTGATTTTGTATCCTGCAACTGTACTGATTTTTTAATTAGTTCTAACAGTTTTTTTGAGGGATTTTTAGTGTTTCCTATATACAATATCATGTCATCTTCAAATAAAGACAGTTCTACTTCTTCCTTTTCAATCTGGATAAGTTTTATTTTTTTTTTCTTGCCTTTTATCTGGCTAGGAATTCCAGTACTATGTTGAACAAAAATGGTGATAATGGGCATCCTCGTCTTGTTCCCGATCTTACAGGAAAAGCTTTCCATTTTTCACCATTGAGTATGATGTTAGTTGTGGGCTTGTCATATATGGCCTTTATTATGTTGAGGTACATTCCCTCTATACTCACTTTGTTGAGAGTTTTTAATCATGAATGAACCTTAAATTTGGTCAAATACATTTTCTGCATCTATTGAGATGTTCATATGATTTTTATCCTTCATTTTGTTAATGTGGTGTATTATATTTATTGATTTGCAGATGTTGAACCATCCTTGCGTTCCTGGAATAAATGCCACTTTATCATGGCGTATGATCCTCTTAATGTATTGTTGAATTCAGTTTGCTAATGTTTTGTTGAAGAATTTTGCATCTATGTTTATCAGGAATATTGGCTTATAATTTTCTTTTCTTGTAGTGTTCTTGTCTGGTTCTGGTATCAAGGTAATGATGGTTCATGAAATGAGTTTGGAAGAATTCCCTTATCTTCTGTTTTTTGGAAGAGTTTGAGAAGGGCTGGTATTAATTCTTCTTTAAATATTTGGTAGAATTCACTCATGAAGCCAAGTGGTCCTGGACTTTTCCTTGTTGGAGATTTTTCATGACCAATCAATCTCTTAACTAGGAATTGATCTGTTCAGATTTTCTATTTCTTTAAGACTCATTCTTGGTAGGTTGTATATTTATAGGAATTTGTCCATATCTGCTAGGTTATCAGATTTTTCGGCATATAATTGTTCATAGTAGTCTCTCATGCTCCTTTGTTTTTGTATCTCATCACTTGTAATGTCCCTCCTTCATTTATAATTTTATTTCACTCCTCTCTTTTTCTTGATTAGTCTAGCTAAAGATTTGTTTATTTTGCTTACATTTTCAAAAAACAGCTTTTTATTTTATTTATTTATTTTTAGTTTCTATTTCATTTGTTTCCATTCTGATCTTTATTGCCTTCCTTATAATAACTTTGGGCTTGGTATGTTCTTATTTTTCTAGTTCCTTATTAGGTTGTTTATTTGATATCATTCTTTTTTCTTGATGCATTTATAGTTATAAACTTCCCTCTGAGAACTTCTTTTGCTACATCCCATAAGTTTTGGTATGTTGTGTTTCCATTTTTATTTGTCTCAAGATGTTTCTGATTTCTCTTTGGATTTCTTATTTGACCCATTGGTTGTTCAGTTGCATGTTGTTTAACCTCCACATATTTGTGAGTTTTCCAGTTTTCTTCTTGTAATTGATGTGTAGTTTCACACCACTGTGGTCAGAAAAGATGCTTGATATGATTTCAATCTCAAGTTTATTAAGACTTTCTCGTGGCTTAACATGTGCTCTATCCTGGAGAATATTCTATGAGCAGTTGAGAAGAATGTGTATTCTGATGCTGTTTGATTGAATGTTCTGTAAATGTCTCTTAAGTCTATCTGGTCTAAGGTGTCATTTAAGTCCAATGTTTCCTTATAGATTTTCTGTCTGGGTGATGTATCCATTGATGAAAACGGGGTATTGAAGTCCTCTACTATTATTGTATTGCTGTCTATTTCTCCCTTTAGGTCTGTTAATATTTGTTTTATAAATTTAAGAGCTCCCTGATATTTTTTTAAAATGCCTTTGGATTCCTTAACATGAATCAAACAATCAGAATATACTTGGTTCACTGGAATGTATATAAACATGATATATTTCCTGCCCTTAACAATATCACGGGTCTAACCAAAAAGACAACGTGGAACCACAGGAAAATTGAAATTTTTGAAAGGCTCACGTAGAGTAGGATATCTGTTTTGGCAAAGTGTTTTTGAAGGATATTGCCATTCATTCCAGAACCAAGTTGAGACTTGTCTTCTCTGGCCTTCTTTACTAGGTGGTGTTCATTCCTTTTTTTTTTTTTTGGTTGCTAATACCTATTGTTTAGCTGCTGAGCTACAAAACCCATCATAGCGGTCATGCCAAAAGGTGAGTTTCTTTTGCCTGGCTTTCAGGAATTTAGCAGAAAAGTAATGTAAGACATGCTGGAGCAAAACAGGAGCAAAAAGCACTGAAGCTTGCAGAGGCCACTTCCACTTAGTAAAGGCCCCATATGTAAGATTGCAACCCAGAAATAGAGCAGTGGTGCTCTCTCTACTTGGGCATCCTGAAATAATCCCAGAACTGGGTGTTATAGTGATTTCCTTCCATCTCTTCTGTTTTTAACTCAAATGGACAAGATGAAACTGTTTCCTGAGGCAGTATCAAAACAGCTTTCCTCATGTCACAGAAATTTCCAGAAGTTTGAGACTTAGAAGTGGAATCCGCAGTAGGGGCAGTGGTATCAGAGCCCACCACAGGAGTACAGAGGAGAGGCTGGCATCCCATCAGCCTCCACTTTCATCCTTGATCACGTACCACACACCTTGTTTAGTTGTAGAACAAGTGACTCTAAATCGGAGGGAAATTCCACACACTATTAGATTATGCAGTGATTCACTCAGTATCTGTTGAGAGCTGACAATATGGCCACCACTTTGCAGAGTGCAGTGATATGGTAGGGATTGAGACACCAGGTTTCCTATCCTCATGTCATTTGGTCCAGCAGTGTCTGGAGAAATACCTCATTTGTAAAGAGGCAGAAACTTGGTTTTGGTGAATTTGACTATCAGAAAGGGAGACAGTGCCCTTTGGCTTTTACTGCCCTTCTATTTTCTATATCTGTGTTCTTGTATCAATTTGTCCTCCTAGGACTCCAACTTAGACCAGTTATTTAGTGCATGGGGCCAAGAACCCAGCAGTAGTCTACAAATTGACTCCAATACCCATTTTTTTGGTGGGTGAAGTAGTATAATCCACTGAATCCCTAGAGTTTTGATTCTGCTGTGGCATCTGTGAGTGCTCTATGAACTGCAAATTAGAAAAAAATAGAAAAAAAAAATTGAAATCCCAGTGAGGTTGTTCAAGTGTCTGGGTGGTCTGGGTTACATGTGTTCCAAATTCTGTTCTGAGCTATTTCACTGACTTATCGACATGGAGACACTGCATCTTATGTCAACCTGGCCATTGTAAACCAAGGGTCCTTGTCAAACATGCGGTAAACATTCTACGGCAGAATCATGATAACTCCCTAAGAGGAATCATGATATCTCCTTAGTTTCCATCACTAATTGAGAAGAAAGAATATGAGGTTTAAACGCTGGCTCTAGCATTTACTAGCTGTATGACCATGAGAACTTGGGCAAGTTAATATAACCTCTCTGAACTATTGCTTTAGTTCATTATCAGTAAAATGGGGCTAATAATATTTACCTTGTTGTGTTGTAGTGGTTAAATGATAAAGTCCCTGGTAGAGTGTCAGCATGTACTGTGGGCAGGTGGCGGCCGCTCCATGAATGGTAGCTGTGAATGAGCTGACAATTAGTGTTTTAGCGCAGTGAGGCGTCAGAGAGAAAGGGGACAAAGGGATGACTTCATATTATTATGGGATGTGAAGGAATTCCTGATAAGGCATGATGAATGGGACACATTTCTGAAGGAAGCCACTGACTCTCTTTCTCACTAGATTCTTTAAAATAAGACACTATCCATCTGTTCTAAAGAGTTTCACTATAGGATGGATTACTTCCTGAGGTGCACTTTGGGTCCTGGGAAATGTCTGTTAGCAGAGGAATTGCTATTGAAATTCACCCATGAACCCAGACCCTGACCCTTTCTCATAAGCTCATCCCTAATAATGGTCCTACTTTCCAGGTTGGTGATAGACCAGCTCACTGGCCTTTGGCAGTTTTGTTTTCAAGTTTGATGGAAGCAGAGCTAGTACTGAAGCAGCAATTATAGTTCCTTTAAAAACAACCCAGATTGTCATGGAAACTGAAGGCAAAATGACAAAACTCCAAGGTTGGGGGGTATCCTTTGTTAAGTGCTTATGAAGGTATGTGAAAGGAACAGAAAGTTCAGACCTGGCAAAATGACAGATCTATCTAAGAGGAGGAAATGAAAGAATAGGTAACAACACCCTTGGGGAGGCCCCAAACAGCACTGTTGAAATGGTTGGCTCTGTGGAAGCATTTGATTAGAGAGTTTCAGTTACATTACCTCTCAGATTCATGCTGGGGTAAAAAAAAAAAAAATCTTGTGTTACATTGACTACTGTATGATTAAACTGAGAATCTCTGGGGAGATAATTAAAATGGTCAGCATACATGCTTCCTGGCTAGATTTTAAATCCCTTAAAAAAAATTACCTGTCATTTCATCAAGGATTAAATAAGAATGTAGAGTGTTTCCTAAGTTTCAGTGAATTCAAACATTTTAGATATTTTTCTATCTCTAGATAAAGAAGACATATCGCAGGTATTCAATGCTAAGCGTAGACTCCATAGCGTTATGAAACATAAAGTACTTTTATTCGTTAAAATCTCCTTCAAAGCTTAAACATGTATCAGAGAACAAAATTAAACCTCTGTTTGAAAAGTATACCTTTGTTCAAAATGTTCCTTATAAAGCCTCTGGGCCTTTTAGAACTAATATCTGTAGAATTCTCCTACTGAAGCAGTTTGTAAGAGCTGTAGGTTTTTAAGGCTTGACAAGGAAAGTACTATTGTAAATAATTTCAAGCCACACCTCATTATCAGTGCCTAGTTAGAAAACTGGTGGGAAAGTGACCATTTAATTCTTCTTTATGAGTAAAGTAAAAAAAGATATGTCAGGATGAGGGGTGATGTTTTGGTGCTATTATGATACTTCCAGGGACAAGCGATGGCCCAAGTTCTGTTCTGTGACTCACTCCTTTTCTGCAAAGGGTTCTTGACCTGAGAGTGAGACTCAAGGCACAAAAACTAAATGCAAAACAAAATACAGGACTCTTTATATCCGAGGATAACTAATACTAGAAAAAGGCCACTCAAACGGAATTCACTTAAAGTGAGGACCAAAATTTCATAGTAGACAATGTAAAACAGGTTTGACAGGTATGATTTTTGACAAATAAAATGCAAATTTAGAAAAATTAGTTTATTTTGTTTCATAATCAACAAAATGATCTTATAATGACAATTGTGCACTAAATCATTTGCTCAACCAAAAGTAAATGGAGTGTTGCTTTGAAGGATGTGATAGACTGTTACTTTAGTGGCCCTCAATGAACCAAGCTTCTTTTTATTTGTATCCCTGTGAGTCCCCTCACACATTGATTCTGGGCTTGGCCGTGTGACTAACTTTGACCAATGGAACATAAGCAAGAGTGATGCAAGTGAAAGACTGGTTAGTCCTTGCACAGTGGACCTTGTCTTCTTAGAGTGCTTCTTTTTGGAACCCATCCACCATGCTGTGAGAAAGCATAAGCAACCATGTAGAGAAGCCTCCCTGGGGGAGAATCAAGGCCTCTAGCCAAGTCCAGCTGGGCTCCCAGCCTGTAGCAAGTACCAATTTCCAGCCATGTGTGTGAGTCCATTTTAGATCTTCTAGACATCCAGCTCCAAGCCAACAACATGTGAAGCCTAATAACCTCCTGGTCAACCCACAGAGTTGTAAGAAGTCATAATAAATTGTGAGTAGCCATTTAATTTAGGGTGGTGTGTTATGTAGCAATAGATAGCTAAAACAGAAACTATTACCTCAAAGTGGGGTCCTGCCACCACATGTGGCATTGATTTTGAGTCTGTTGGAAGAATGGAGAAATTTGGAGAAATGACGAAGAGACTGTTAGTGGAGACTGAAGAGAAGTGAGGAACATCCTACTAGAAGCTGAAGGAAAGAGAACCCGAGTTATGTATTGGTAGAACAATTAGCAAAACTATTTGCCTGTGGAAATATACGAAATAAATAGAAAGGGTACCTTATGAACTTGGGATCTGGCTAAGGGGATTTCTGGACAGTATGTTGAAAGTGAAATCTGGCTCTTTTTAGATGCCTATGGTAAAGTCCAGGAAGAGCCAGTTGAGGCAAAGAAGGAACTGTTTAGATTTCAAGCAGAATTTAGAAGAACTAAAAAGGCACTAGAACTTGTGGGTTTGATAATAAAATTGCTTCCATACTTAGTCTCTCCAAGAAAAAAATTTCTCAAAGTAAAAAATGGCCTTGGTTTGAGGATGAAATACAGGGTGCTATTAGTAAAATATGACCTCCGGGTCAATGTCTTTGTTAAGGCGTCAGAAAGATTTAAGGACTATCTCAATGAGCCTCTCAGCTAGACAAGAAGAGTTCTAAGAATCTTAAAAGTACCATGTGAAGCAGAAGAGCTACCAGATCATCCAATAGCACTGTGAGAAATGTTACATTGTTATTGTTTTAAATCTTTAAATGTATGGGTGGTTTGTTAGGCAACAATAGATAAGCCAAACAGGGAGCTAATGATTTTTAGATGCACTTGTATAATGGTAGGATAAAACATCTTTGACTTCACATTTGACTTTTGATGTAATCAGAAAAAGGGCTATTTTTGCAAAAATATTCAAAATTTTTATTTAATTTTTCCACGTGCTTCGTATCTTTTATGTCATCATCTTTATTTTCTCTTCTTCAATTGTTAACTGGTCAAATTATCCCCATTTATTATTATTATTTTTAAAAATAAATTTATTTATTTTTACTTTTGGCTGAGTTGGGTCTTCATTGCTGCGCACGGGCTTTCTCTAGTTGCAGTGAGCAGGGGCTACTCTTCATTGTGGTGCACGGGCTTCTCACTGCGGTGGCTTCTCTTGTTGCGGAGCACGGGCTCTAGGCGCACAGGCTTCAGTAGTTGCGACATGCAGGCTCAGTAGTTGTGGCTCACGGGCTCTAGAGCGCAGGCTCAGTAGTTGTGGTGCACAGGCTTAGTTGCTCTGCAGCATGTGGGACCTTTCCGGACCAGAGATTGAACCCGTGTTCCCTGCATTGGCAAGCGGATTCTCAACCACTGTGCCACCAGGGAAGCCCCTCTCATTTATTATTGGCTTGACATATATTTCAAGCACTTCTGCAATATTGCTTTCATCAACTTCATGAAATCCTGCATCTTTTGTAATATTTACAAGTTCTCTTCACTTCTATATTTGAATTTATTATCTGCTATAATGTTGGTAGGATGGATACTAATGTCTTGAAAGAAAGGGTCTTTGGTTGGACATTAATTTTATAAGTAGTCAGTTTATTAATGAATAGGTTTGCTTTAAGATGACTTTGCTTCTCTTAAATAACCCAGACAATGGATTCTCATATAATGAGAGGCCCCCTGTACCACTCTATTTATAGCTGAACAGGCCCTAGTACCAGACAATGCTTGACTCTCTGGTAAAACCGAGTTGAAGCATGTGATTTCGGCTCACAGTCTAAGAGGATCGTCTACGTTTTACCCTGAATCTAAATCTTGGCACAAGCCACTCAGATATAACTTCGGGGAGGGAGAAAACTAGAGAGAAGTCTAGATCCCCTGGCCCATTTTAGCATGCCATTAGAGGTGGAAGAGGTGGAGAAAAGAAATGAATGCTCTGAGAAGACAGCTTCTGCATAGTCTACAGGAGGGGGCTGATGAGAGAGGTCTGCCCACCTGTGTTGTCCTTAAAGGCACCATGAACCTGCTCACTGGCAGATGTGACCTGATGAATGTCCTGGGCTCTCACCAGTAAAGTTAGTAAATCCTCATCTCTTGTGAGAGGATGGAGGAAGGAGGGGTTAGGGAAATAGAAAAGCAGGAAAAGAGGGCTGGAGAATCCCATCCCTCTACAGTGTCCATCTTACTGGAGAGAATCAATCTACCTATTAGGTGATGGGAGGTTGGAAAGTCACAAAGAAGAGAAGGGAGGCAGGTGTTATACTCTGAGAGCAGATCACTCTCTATTTCTCTCCTAATTTTCCCCCGTGGAAAGAAGATAAGAGAGCTGAGTAAAGGAAGCCACACTTCTGGGCAGAATTGCTTTAGCCACAGACTGATAGAAACTGGTCACAGGAATGAGCTCTCATGCAAGTTGAAGTTCAGAACTTATTGCTGAAAAAAGCTGTAAGATTTTTTTAAAGCCAATTTCCCCCAAAGTGTGTTACTAGAAATAGGAGGGAGTTGACTCCAAGGAAGGATTGAAGTGGAGTGAGAAGCTCTTGAGTGAAGATCTGGAGATTCGTGCAAGATTAAGCTGAGATTGAGAAGAAGAGAAAGATAGAAGGGAACCTATTGTACTTGGAATTGGTTTCTTTAAAAAAACTATTTCAGAAGAGTTATCTGCTTCTATTGCTAAGTGTTAAGCTTAGTTACTCCCACAAAGAACTCATTTTTGTAAATAATGAGTAGAACATTTATAGCTATAATCCACCCCCATAGCCCACATTTTTTAGTTCGAACACAAAAATTAAATACATGATAAGGGAACATTTAAATTGAATAAATAGTTTTAGTGTTGGATTATCTTTCAGCTGAAGCTGTACATTTATAGATACAGAACATATATATTCATTCATTCATTTAACTCAGTAGTGCCTGTTCACTGCTAATCACTACATGTAGTGCTCCCATTATTAACGCAGGTTTGGAAAACTTATTTTTAAAGGCTATAATGTATAAAGTGGGGTCACTGGCAGTAAGTCAATATATTTTTTTAAAATTTTATTTATTTATTTATTTATTTATGGCTGTGTTGGGTCTTCGTTTCCGTGCGAGGGCTTTCTCTAGTTGTGGCAAGCGGGGGCCACTCTTCATCGCAGTGCGCGGGCCTCTCACTATCGCGGCCTCTCTTGTTGCGGAGCACAGGCCCCAGACGCGCAGGCTCAGTAGTTGTGGCTCACGGGCCCAGTTGCTCCGCGGCATGTGGGATCTTCCCAGACCAGGGCTCGAACCCGTGTCCCCTGCATTAGCAGGCAGATTCTAAACCACTGCACCACCAGGGAAGCCCCCATAATATTTTTAAATGGAACAAAATCAGTAATGGAAAATTTGGAAAAAGCAGATATTCTTCTGCAAAGTACTTTACCTTAGGGGTAGAAGTTGCTGAAATACTGATCATATTATGCCTTTGCAATAAGAGCACAGATAGAAAGGTTAATAAATGCAGAATGCAAGTGAAAAAATCACTTAGGGAAAAAAAAGACTCTAATTGTGATGCCTTTGGGGTTTTGCTATAAATGAACCCGTTGGACTTCTTCCTGATGCCAAGAAAAGGGCTGCAGTCTAGTTTTATGTATGCTTCAGAGCCATATTTATTAACCCTTTTAATGCAGTGCTTTCACAGTAAACATAAGAATACCTGAAATCCAAACTTTCTATTCATTTCTCAATGGTCATCGCAATGTCCCACCAAGCCAAAAATCCTATGAGATCCTTCCTCTGGAATAAAAGCCTGTTTCTCCAGCAAGCTTTTAAACAGGATTTGAACTCTTCTATGCAGCTGGCAAAAACATTGAACCAGCAAATTGAAAACACCCAGTGGTTTATATGTTTGCGTCTAAATAAAATTTCCCATGCATGCTATTCTATCAGTTTTATACATTCCCGGAGCAGGAACTGATAAGCTGAGCTAACAGGCAAGTGCTGAGAGGTGAAAATTGGTCCAGGATGCACAGTTTGTGAATTTACAGTCTGTTGAGTGGGCCCAGCTGTGTGTCTTCTCTTCAGCAGGAGGGCTCTTCCCTTTTAAGAACTTTGTTCCACTCCACCCACCATGGTTTCTACCACCTCCCCACGAGACTTCACTTCCTATGGGAAAGAACCACTTGTTGATAACATCGCAGGGAAAGTCAGAGCGGCTTTAGGATAATCACACAGATACCCTCTCTCCACTCCTCCTCCTCAACTGTGGCTTATTGTTTTCATTTCCTTCCAAGGACACTGATGTGAAAGGAAATGATGTGAAGGAAATGATGTGACACTAATGTCAATGAAACCCACCTTGCTCTCAGTCTGAGGGTTGGTTACGCTCTGAAATAGAAAAGGGAACTTGACTTCTCAGAGGCTCATATGAGACCTAGAGTGCTGAATTTTAACCTCGTCAGTTACTTGGACATTTAAATGAAGTTGTTTCAGAGGATGTTGAACGAGGTTTTCAAGCCATTCTTTCCCAGGTAAAGGCTCTGTCTTCAAAGGCAAGCCTTTCTCTCCCCAACTTGTCAATGGCACCAATTTGACTTTTGGTGGATGTACCCCCCAAGAGGGAGGGGGTCTCTGTTTTATTCACTGCTGTATCTCCAGGGCCTAGAATAGTGCCTGACACATGGTAGTTGAAAGGTAAATGTTGAAAGTTATTTGTTGAAACGTACATGTTGATTGATGATATTAGAGTGTCAAGGTGCTCAATCCATGCCTAACATTTCCATTTAGCATCTAAAAACTTACACAAAAGGATGTTGGGAATTTGGTTTGATGTACTTAAAATTACAACAGGAATTCTTACAGCCTCAGCTCAGTTACTTGAAAAATCAACTAGTCTCTCTGTTTCTGTTTTGCCAGCTGTGAAAAGGGGTCTGGCCAAGTCTTCATTGTGCCAGTAGAGTGAGGAAGTAAGCATGGTTCTTAAAACCTAACAGAGAGCCATGCATTCCTACGGGGTGCTTGTCAACCCCAAACTAAGCTCATTCTTTTTCTGAATGCGGACGCATAAAATGGCATAGATTAAGATGTCTGTCAAGAGTTAAGCCTCCTTATTTTTATCTTCTCTTGATAGAATTGTCATGGATTCAGCACTGAAAGGATCTTTTAGGCTAAATATTAGTCCCCAAATTGGATCAATTGGAACTATCAATATTATAGACAATACCTACATGTCCTAAACCTGCCTCCTGGAAATGTACTCTGCATGAATGTGGGGAAGAATAATGTATGTCGCATCTCAGCATCCCATAACATTCCTTTTATAGAACAAGATTCCCACAGAGTTTTAACACACAAAGTTGTCTCTTAAGAAGAAGGCCCTATTTGGGAGCCAGGGGACACCAGGCAGGGATTCCTGACCCCAGGCCCCATTCCCAGCACCCCCAGCTCCCTGTAGTTATGTGATCCCAGGCAAGGCTTTTAACCCCTTGGGACTCCAGCTTCTTTATCTATGAAATAACATTGGCTTCCTGCCTTCCAAGGGAACCAGAAGGAAGAATGAGTTAATATTTACATAGCACATTGAGAGCCTCCAAGAAAGACACCGTACAACTGGGAAATATGATATAATGGGAAGAACGTCCTTTATTTTTAACTTGTTGGTCTCTGGTCAGCCTTTCTGGGCCTATTCCATATGTACAACATTAAAATAACAGGCAAAAGTGAAAGAACGTTCTGAACCTAATTCAGGTAGGATAACTCTGAATTGTAGCTGCTGGAGTTTTTGTTTGTTCATTTGTTAACTTTAGGGAGTCCAGAGACTCAGCTAGTGGTTATTTCCCCAGTTTCTGAAGGTGTAATTGGAATAGACATAGTTGACAAGGGGCAGAATCCCCACATTTGGTCTCTGACCCATGGGTGATGGCCACTATGGTAGGAAGGGCTAAGTAGATGCCCCTAAGGTTTCCATTCATATCAAGAGAGTAAATCAGAAACAGTACTGCATCCCTGGGAGGAGTGCAAAAATTAATGTTGCCATCAAAGACTTGAAAGAAGTCTGGGTGATGATATGTAGTGTAGGCCCTGACAGTTTTTTGTTTGTTTGTTTGTTTGTTTTTTGTAGTGCAAGTGCCTGATTTAAGCTTTGATTGCCAAGGCATCCTCTTCAAAGTCAGCTATCTTGAATAAACACAGTGCCAGCCGCAAGACTAGATAAAAAACCAGGCTGTCCCTACTCCAGCCCACCAGCTCCTTTGTTAGAGATCTTGGCTGATTTCGATAACTGACCATCTGGGCTCCTGGTTTTCCTCTTCTTGCGCTTGAGGTTCCTGCTCTTACATTTTATTTATTTATTTTGAATATTTGAATTTTATTTTATTTATTTTTTTATACAGCAGGCTCTTATTAGTCCTGCTCTTACATTTTAAACTCACCAATAAATAGTGAGCCTGCAAAATCCTAGGCAGCCCACCCTCAACCCCAATAAAAGCAGAACTCCAGGGACTTCCCTGGTGGTCCAGTGGGTAAGACTCTGCGCTCCCAATGCAGGGGGCCCAGGTTACAGCCCTGGTCAGGGAACTATATCCCACATGCTGCAACTAAAGATTCGCATGCCAAAACTTAAAAAAAAAAAAAAAAAATCCCACATGCCGCAACGAAGATCGAAGATCCCATGTGCCACAACCAAGACCTGGTGCAGCTAGCTAAATAAATAGATAAATAGATAGATAGATAACAGAACTCCAGGCCTGTGCTCTCTCTCTCTACCTGTGACTTTGCTGTATGACCCTATGTGTACCATGTAATTTCTAGGACTTGAAAGTAATAAAATTTTCTTTTTTTTCAAAGTTTCCTATTAGTTATTGCTGAGAGCATCTTAACAATTATAATAAGAACCACAAGGACCAGTCCAGCCACAATATTAGTTATCTATAGGCTGAAAGCTGCACAAAACACGACACTTAACACATCTCCATTGAACTCACCAGTTTGACCTGTGCAAAAGTCACACTGATCTTGAAGAATGAGTGATGCCTACTATAAACTTAATGAAGTGGTGACTAAAACTCCACCTGCTGCCCCAGATGTAGTATCTTTCCTGGAGCAAATTGGCATGTTCTTGAGCACTTGCTTTGCAGCTACTGACCTGGTGTATGCCCTTTTCTCTATACCAAGCTGTAAAGACCACCAGAAACAGTTTGCTTTTACTTGTCAGGGCTAACAGTGCACTTTCACAGGCTTGCCTCTGGGCTATACCACTTCTACTTTCTGTCATATTATTCTGGACAGATCTTGATTATCTTGACATTCTACAAAACATCATACTCCAGGCTCACTTGTGACATTATGATGATTAGATTTGATGTTCATAAAGTAGCAGATACTTTAGAGGCCTTAGTAATGTGTCTGTAAATTAGAAGGTGGGAGATAGGTCCCACAAAACATAATACATATTCATTGAAAAAAATCCCCTTATAAGAGGACTCAAACTCAAGCTCAGTGTAGTTCAAACCCTTGTTGTTCAGGGGTCGACTGTATGTATCACATTTGAATGTGCTACTTGGACCCACCTATAGAATCAACTATAAGCCTGGTTTACAGATTGTTCTGTCTTATATGCTAGTATCACTCAGTGCCTGCCACTCAGGGTTGATGCTGAAGGACGCTGGTGAGGGAAAACATTCCCATGGGTAGAACTCTGAGCAACATATTTAGTTGTACACAATGTCTAGACTGAGAGATGGCCAGTAGTAAGATGGATACCAGCCCTTGGGCAGTTGATAGTGGTTTGATTGGATACGTGTTAGGCATCACCAGAAAAACAGATGAATATATATATCATATGTATCACCAATACGAGATAATGTATATATATTAGAATATATAATATATATGTTAGGATATATCTACATTTATATATATTTAGGATACAGGCATATATCGTTTCATTATGCTTCACTTTGCTGTGCTTTACAGATATTATGTCTTTTTGCAAATTGAAGGTTTGTGGCAACCCTGTGTTGAGCAAGTCTATTTGTGTGATTTTTCCAACAGTATTTGCTCCCTTTGTGTTTCTGAACTTACCTTACTAAGGCTGACCCTGCTAACACCAATGCCGAGGGCTTACTATGTCAGCACCAGAGATCGATACTGATGCCCTGGTGGCAGGTTGACTACACTGGACCTCTTCCATCTTGGAGGGAGCAGAGACTTGTCCTCACTGGAGCAGATACATTCTAGGTGTGGATGCGCCTTCCCTGCCCCACAGTGCTTCTGCCAGGAGCACTACCTATGGACCTAAGAACACCTTATTCACCGTCATGGTACTTTCCGTAGCATTGCTTCTGATCAGTGACTTCCATAGCATCTCTTCGCTCACAGCAAAGCAAATGCAGCATTGGGCTCTTGGCCATGGAATTAACTGGTCTAACCATGTGCTACATCACCTAGAAGCAACTGGGCAAATTTTGAAAGCTTACTGATGCAATGTAATGGCTTATGAAGACTCAGTTCCTGTGTCAGATGGGAGTCAACATCCTGAAAGGATGGGGTGCTATCTTAAAGGATATTGTAAATGCTGTGAAGGATATTGTACACGTTTGAAACAGAGAACATATATGGTGCTATCTTCCCCATAGCCAGAACATACGGGTCTTGGAATCCAGGGGTGGAAGTGGCTTGTTTGCCGCTGAACCCATAGATTCAGTCATAGAGTTTTTGCTTCCCATCCTGACTACCTTGAGCTCTACTTGTTTGGAGTTCTTAGTCCCCAAAGAGGAGCTGCGCACCAGGGGACGCTCACACCCAGGGCTCCAGGTGAAGAACCCCAATCAGCGAGGCCCTCTGCCAGACTTCACAGAGAAGAAAAGCATGACTCATGTGTCTGTGAAGAATCCAGGAGAAGGACAATCTCTCAAAGGCCCTCGTGTCTGGAAAATACATTCTGAGCAGTATTGGAAGAGTTTTGATTCTGTCAAGTTTATACAACAAGAGAGACATCAGCCGTGCATACTGATTTTTATTTATTTGTTCATCTAAATGGAAAGAAAAGTTAGGGTTTTAAGGTCTGTAGAAATGGACAAACGTTTTCCAGGCCTCTGAAGCACTTGAAGATACAATTAAAAAGAAAAACTTCCTTATTCTCTTCTCTGCATAAGTTATAGCACTAACTTAAAATAAACTTAATAACTTATAGAGCAGGGCTGCTGGTTAAAACAAAATTAATGTTAGTCCAGTTACACCCTCATTTAACCATCACTGGTGATTCTGCGAAGGTTATTATTGTTCATATACTCTACTTACTTCTTGATAAAGGGCCCACTCATGCCTTTAAAACATTGCTTGTTTTGTCCAGATTTTAATGCTGTAGTTAAGTGCATGGACTCTGGAATTTGATGCTGGGGTTTGAATCCTGGCTCAGTCACTTTGTAGCTCTGTGATCTTAGTAAGTCAATTAACCTCTCTGTTCTTAAGTCCCTTATCTCTAAAATGAGGATGATAGCAGTACCTGCTTTTTCTTAAATTAATTTTTAAAAATTGGAGTATAGTTGACTTACAATGTTGTGTTAGTTTCTGCTGTACAGCAAAGTGAGTCAGTTATACATACACATATATCCACTCTTTTTTAGATTCTATTCCCATATAGGTAATTACAGAGTAGTGAATAGAGTTCCCTGTGCTATTCAGTAGGTTCTTATTAGTTATGTATTCTATATAAGCCGTACCTACTTCAAAGTGTTGTTTGAAGCATTACAATATGCAAAGTCCTTACAATGGTGCTTGGCCCATAGTAAGCGATGAATAAATGTTAGCAGTTGTTAATATTATAATTTGGCAATGCTTGCTCTATGTCGGCTTGCCAGGAATATAAACCCTTTTATATCCTCTCTCTCTTTTTCTCTAGCAAACCTGCAGAACACCTGCTAAATAACTTATGGATTGAATTGTGTCCCCTGGTCCCGCCCCCTCCTCCCTGCCCTAAATTCATATCTTAAAGCCTTAACCACCAATGAGACTGTATTTGGAGATAGGACTTTTAGGGAAGTAATTAAGGTTAAATGAGTTCACAAGGGTGGTGATCTAATCTGATAGGACTGGTGTCCTTACAAGAGGAGGACGAGACACCAGAGATTTCTCTCTCTCTACAGGTACACAGAAGGAAGGCCGTGTGAGGACGTAGAAGGGGGGCAGCCGTATACTAGCCTGGAAGAGCAACCACACCAGAAACCAATCCTGCTGACACCTTGATCTTGGACTTCCAGCCTCCAGAACTGTAAGAAATAAATGTCTGTCGTTTAAGCCCCTCAGGCTATGGTATTTTGCTATGGCAGCCTGATCAGACTAAGACAGTGACTATGATATGTTCTAACTCACATTTTCAGTGAGAGACAAATGAGCAGTCCTGAAGTACGACATCTGATGCCATCCTCCAACACCATTTCCCCATCGTGGGAAAGTCTGGTACCTACCATGGGGGGGCAGGGTCGCCGTGAGGAGTCATATACCATCGGGACTACTGTCCACTTGCTTCCCTCAATATAACTACTTTTTCTACAAAATTAATTGAGGCCTCAGGCTGACTACTAGCTATGCAGGGGTTAGTTATTATCTGTGAGGAGCTCTTACTCTTATTTCTTTCTTCTTTTAGGCCCATCACAGATGATTTTGTAGGAATAAGAATTTGGTCCATTGAGTCACTGATGAGATTTGGATCAGTGTGACCTCATGTCGGCTGGAGCCTTCCGTTCTCTCAGGAGCTGGGCAGCAGTGGCTGGAGTCCTGGTCATCGCACTTCTTGGGATGCCCAAGCCCTCCCTATGATGTCTCCTGGTTCCCTGAGGCTGCCCTTTCCACAGACTCTTCCTCCCCATTCCTTGTCCCACACTGGCTGGATCTGTGCCCCAGAGTTGCCTTTCAAAAACTTCAGTCACAAGAAGCACTCACGAATTTAATTGTCCTAACCGAAGATTCAGGGATCACAGTAAGAAGATTTGGGGATCATGGGAGGTGAGGCCCAGCCTTGGGATTTTCTCTCCTGCTTCTCTACACTCTTTTCTCTTTACCTTTCCTTCCAGAATTCCCTAAGAACTCTTCTCTTCAGTACAGAGAAGAATTCAGCTGGATTCTAAGATTTACACTTGCAGATACCCTGGTTAATATGCTTGCAGAAAAAAGAGCCTTCCATTTTAAGTGTGTTTTGCTTATAAATTTATTATCAATAAATATTATATAATATGTATGACGTATGCATGATAGGTATATTATATGCATGATATTATGTATATGTATTGCCTATATAAAATATTACATATTTATCAATAATATCCTCTCTTTTCTCCTTACTACATTAGGAACAGTTAAGGCAATTTGGAGATAAAAGGAACTGCTGAGTTTAGGAATAAAGATTTAACTGTGGAGTTTGGCTCTCCTCACAGTCACTCATTGACTTGTGAAAAGCTGTTTGGAATTTACTTCTGAATTTATCTCAGGTGAAGGATATTCAGAATCTGAATGTAGGAATTATGTAAAACATGACATCATGTAACTGTAGGAAAATCAGAGCAGTCTGGCTTTGGCTTTTCAAATCTTTCAGGCTTTCCTAAGAGCATTATTAAAAAATAAGGGGGGGTGGGGAGAGAGAGAGAGAATGAATGAATCCAGAAAAGTTTGTTATATCACATTGAATTTCCCAGTAGACCTCTGCGATGGTAAAGTTAGATTTCTATGTAGTTGACTCTAAATGAACTACAGAAAATGCAAAAACGTATACAGCGTAATCATGGCAACTGACAGCGATCATTCTAAGGATGCCACATCTGGAACAGGCTTTGCGCCTGGAAAGCTTCGACCAGTCGGTCCGCGGGGCGCTGCAAGAGGGCTGGGCCGCCGCTCCCAGCACTGGCTTTTCCGCGGAGCCCGGCGCTCCCCAAACACCGCGCCTGGCCAGGGGCTACGGGTCCAGCGCCCCGCGTCTCCCGAGCTTCGCGCGCCCTTGGCCCGCGTCCCGCCTCCGCGCGTCCCGCCTCCGCCCCTCCCGCCGCCGCCCACGCCCCAGCCGCGGGGGGCAGGAGGAGGCGGCGGTCGGCCCTCCCCGCGCCCTTTTTAAAGCGTCACGGGCTAGGGCCAACCGGCTGATCCTGGCGGCGCAGGGAGCGGCGCGCCGAGCGCCCAGGGCTGCGCTTACCCGGCCGGCGGGGCGGCGCCGTGGGCCGGGCGCTCCGGGCTCCCCGACGCCACCGGCGCCCCAGCTCCGCCCCGGGCCTCCTCGCCATGCGCCCCGGCTAGTGCGCCTCGGGCGCAGCGCCCACCCGGCAGGTCCCGCCGCTCGCCCCGCCGCCGGCATGCTGCGCCCGCTGCTGCTCGCCGCGCTCTGCCTGGCCGGCCGGCTGGGGACCTCCCGCAGCTGCCAGCTGCCCTCGGAGTGGAGACCCCTGAGCGAGGGCTGCCGCGCCGAGCTGGCCGAGATCATCGTGTACGCCAAGGTGCTGGCGCTGCACCAAGAGGTGCACGGCCTGTACAACTACCTGCCCTGGCAGTATGAGGCCGGCGAGGCGGGGCTCTTCTACTCGGCCGAGATCGAGATGCTGTGCGACCAGGCGTGGGGCAGCATGCTCGAGGTGCCCGCGGGCTCCAGGCTCAACCTCACCGGCCTGGGCTACTTCTCCTGTCACTCCCACACCGTGGTCCAGGATTACTCCTATTTCTTCTTCCTCAGGTGAGCCCGCCACCTCCCGCCCACACCACCCCCTCGGCCATTTGCGTGTGACCAACCGAGGTCACCTTTATTCGGAGCCGGATCAGGACCTCCCACGGGATCCTGGCCGTGCGTGCGATGTTAGATGATGCCTTGGGCTCCTTCCCTTACTCGACTCTTTCCTGCTCCTCCCGACGTGTCTACAACATCCTGGGTACCTCTGGCTAAGACTTGGCAAAAGAGGGGTGATTCCTGCGCTTAAAGGGCAGAAGAGTGTTTCAGGCAAAAGCTCTAGGTGGTTTCCAGCAACAAATAGCCAGCCTATTCCAGAGAGCAAAGGTTTATGCGGGGGGCTCCGGGGGGTGGGCGGGGAGACCCTGGTCACAGTGCTTTGAGGAATATAAAGGTAAATCACGCAGGAGCCCTCTCTGAGTTCCATGAAAGTTGGTTTGTGGTCCAGATGAAATGCTTGTGGATAAGAATTCAGGTGATGGCTTCGACTCAAGTTTGAAATAAAGAACAGGTGGAACCCTAATTTAGGTGGAACTGTAATATAGGTGGGACCCTATGTTTTAAACTGGATTCGGTGGGAGTAGTTTGGGCTGGGCGGTGGTCAAAACAAAACCCCTTTGAAATCAGACTGTTGCTGGAATTCTGGCTCTGCTCTCCCTATGATTTTGAGCAAGTTACTGACCTTGTCGAGAACCTCAATAGCCTCACCTTCATAATGTGAGAAACAAGGCTGGTTGAGACTAAAACAGAGTAACTCATGCAAAACACCTGGTTCTGGTTAGATGGGGAACGAACAGTTACTCTATTCTGCGCACCTGCTTAAATGCCAAGATGGGAATGGTGTGGAATGCAACCCAGCTGTTGTCCTCTTGTTTTACTCGTGTTATCTCGTATCAGCTGCCAGCAGACCTCAATGCCAGGCTCTTCGAAATAGCAAAGGTTTATGGAGGAGGGACCTGGGGGGCGGTAAGGGCGTGGGGCGGGGGGGCGAGGTGTCACAGGGCTTTGAAGAATACAGAGGTGAATTAGGTAGGACGCCCTGTCTGATTGGAGACTCCTGGAATCTCGTGCAGTTCCATGAAAGTTGGTCTTGTGGTCACGATGAAATGCGTGTGGATAAGAATTCAGGCGATGGGTTCAACTGAAGTTTGAAGTAAAAAACAGCAGGTGGAACCCTAAATGCATTGGTTGTCTCCAGTTGAAGGAGAAGACTGATACAGAACCTCAAAATGGAATCTAACGTATCTATCAAGATAGCGAGTGAATCCACGGCTGTGATGGGCAATAGATCCAGTCTTCCCAGCCCCTGGAGTAGCAGTAAGGATATACGGAATGACCATGACCTTGGCCTGCAGACTCACTTTTAGCTCTCGAGATTTCATGTCACTGAGAAAGAAAACAGTAAGTTCCACAGAGGGCCGTCGGTAAGCTCATGTCAACACATGTTTTCCATATTGAAGCCAGAATATCTAAGTTTAGAATACATGGCGTGCTTTGTGTTGGCTTGGGTGGTTTAGCTAGATTAAGCTGAATTTTTTTAATTGCTTGAGAAGTACAGTTTCTAAATGAAGTCAGCAAGGAGTGAGACGGTATCTCCTTGATACAGAGAAACTTCACATAGATTTTTTTCATGCCTTTATTTAGGGAAAACACTGGGAACCCAGCTATAAAACTATTCAACAATAAAACTTTATTTTCCCAAGAAAAAAGAGCTGGAGTACTTGAGAAGACATTATTTTCTTTTCCGATTTTATAATGAAATACGGTTTTGTCTGCTGGCTCTGCGGTGGTCAGCCAACTCTTTCATCTTTTGCTCTGACATGTTTATAAAACGTTAGGGCAGAAATACAGAGTCAAATGGTAGTCTGACAGATTTCTATTTCTCAGGGCTGTGTTGCCCTGATGTGTGTTAACAACTGCATACAAATCATTCCTCTTCTGTTATTCTGGGACCCACTGAGAAGAGAACAGATTCTGGTCAGTGTCACAGGAGAAAGTGGCAGTGGAGACTCCCTGGTGACCCCTAAATGCCCCCTTTGGGCTGGAGGGTAACTCCCATCTCTCCTTTTCCTTTTCTTGACTTTATCTTGCCAACAGGTACTTTACGTGAGGCTCTGTAAAAATGTTAACTAACTTTCATACTGTCCTCACTCTGTGCCAGATGCTTTACTTACTTTTTAAAATGCAGTCCTTACACCACCATTAAATAATAAGGTGCTGTTGTCACCCTCTTTTTATAGATTGTAAATTGAAGCTTAGAGAATTTAAGAAATTCACTTTGTGTCAGACAGGAGATAAGTAGCAATGGTAGGACTTGAATCCCGGCTTATTACAACTGGCTTTCCTTTCACCAAGAAACACTGAGAAGGAAGACCACTTGGGAGACACAAATAGACAAACAGACACATGCGCACACTCCCCCATTCCCCAACTCACATTTTTTGAAAACCTTAAGAATAGACTCACGTGATGTGAGGCAGAGAAACAAAGTCACTCCTCTAATGAGAGCCATGTAAGACATTGTCGTATAATTGGCAGCTGCATCTGAATCAGTGAAGTTAGAATGCACACGCACACCATGCACAAAAATAAACTCAAAATGGCTTAGAGACTTTGCGCCTTTATGAGACTTTCTCTCATAAACATAAGACATGACACCATAAAACTCCTAGAAGAGA
The DNA here is from genome assembly GCF_965194805.1 of Balaenoptera borealis. NCBI lineage: Eukaryota > Metazoa > Chordata > Mammalia > Artiodactyla > Balaenopteridae > Balaenoptera > Balaenoptera borealis. The sequence continues at coordinate 165,712,730 of NC_138866.1, read as the reverse complement.
GCATAGGCAAAACATTCTCTGACATAAACCGTGCCAATGTTTTCTTAGGTCAGTTTTCCAAGGCAATAGAAATAAAAACAAATATAAACAAACAGGACCTAATCAAAATCAAGCTTTTGCACAGCAAAGGAAACCATTAAAAAAAAGAAAAGACAACCTACGGAATGGGAGAAAATATTTGCAAATGATGTGACAGACAAGGGCTTAATCTCCAAAATATAAAAATAGCTCATACGACTCAACAAAAAACAACCCAATCAAAAAAATGAGCAGAAGACCTTAACAGACATTTCTCCAAAGAAGACATGCAGATGGCCAGTAGGCACATGAAAAGATGCTGAGCGTCACTAATTATTAGAGAAAAGCAAATCAAAACTACAATGAGGAACCACCTCATGCTAGTCAGAATGGCCATCATTAAAATGTCTACAAATAACAAATGCTGGAGAAGGTGTGGAGAAAAGGGAACCCTCCTACACTGTTGGTGGGAATGTAAGTTGGTACAGCCACTATGAAAAACAGTATGAAGGTTCCTCAGAAAACTAAAAATAGAACTACCATATGATCCAGCAATCCCACTCCTGGGCATATACATGGACAAGACTATAATTCAAAAAGATACATGCACCCCTATGTTCATAGCAGCGCTATTCACAATAGCCAAGACATAGAAACAACCTAAATGTCCATCGACAGATGAATGAGTAAAGAAGATGTGGTATATATACAATGGAATACTACTCAGCCATAAAAAAACGAAATAATGCTATTTGCAGCAACATGAGTGTAACTAGAGATTATCATACTAATTGAAGTAAGTCAGAAAGAGAAAGACAAATACCATATGATATCACTTACATGTGGAATCTAAAATATGGCACAAGTGAATCTGTCCACAAACCAGAAACAGACTCACAGATATAGAGAACAGACTTCTTGTTGCCCAGGAGGATGGGGGGAAGGGAGAGGGATGGACTGAGTGTTTGGGGTTAGTAGATGCAAACTATTACACTTAGAATGGATAAACAATATGGTCCTACTGTATAGCACAGGGAACTATATCCAATCTCCTGGGATAAACCATAATGGAAAAGAATATTTTAAAAAGTACATATACGTGTATAACTGAGTCACTTTGCTATATAGCAGAAATTAGCACAACATTGTAAATCAACAATACTTTAATTTAAAAAAAGGCATTGTCATAAAATTGGCAACACTGTCACAGTCTTCTATTGACTCTTGATTCAGGATGGTACACCCCATAGGTATCCAGTCTACAGCTCTGCTTTTTTCCTTTTTTCCATTAGGATGGATGAAAATTATAACCTCTTGCCTCATGGAGTCAATTTCCAAGATGCCATCTTTCCAGACACTCAAGAGAACAGAAGGATGTTTTCCAGCCTTTTCCAGTTTTCAAACTGTTCCCAAGGGCAGCAACTGGCAACTTTCTCCAGTGACTGGGAAGTCCAAGAAGACACTAGGGTAAGAATTGGCTGTACCCTGATCTACAGCAAAATAATAGAATAGCTACATCTTGTGTGCATTTTGTGACCAAGGGAGTCAAGAGTCCTCTTCCAAAAACCCAGACCAAAGAGTATTTTCCTCCCTTCCCTGCCAGCAGTTAACAAACACTGCTCATAAACTTTGGATTTCTGAGGCTTTACTGTTTGGTGTGGGGTTCCTCACAAAGTGAGGGAACAACATGGGATGACGGTTGGCACACTGTGCCTCAGTTTCCTCTTCTGTAAAATGGAAACAATAGTAGCAGCTACCCCATAGGGCTGATGGGACATGATTTAACTAGGCAGGAAATGGAAATGTGTAAAGCCCTTAGCGTAGTACTTAGCACAGTAAGTGCTCAATACATGTGAGCTATTATGACTACTACCACTATTATTATCATTATTATTGATAGCATAGGGCTCTAAGGAATTTTCTAAGAGGAAAGAAAAAGCCCTTAAGGAAATGGAATTAAATAATTATCGTAGCTAACACTTTCATGATTCTTATCTATAGTTGCTAAGACGTAGAGGTACAGTGTGACCAAGGTAATTGTGGAATGTAAGGGTCGGGTAGTTTTGGTCATGAAAATGTAAAAGGGATCTTTCAATCTGAGGCAGTTGCCAGAGTTTTGGGGACATTTTGAGGATTGTCACTTTCCCAGAGCAGTGGCATTGCCACAATAGACCTGGGGTGATTGTGGGACCAGGTCAGGGGAAGTGGTGGCCCATGGCTCCCAGTCTCCCATCAGATGTTTTTAGGACCATGTGACAGACCACTGGAGGGAGTTCTGATGTGGGGATGTGTGTGTCCCCTGAAACAAGGACTTTTTTTATGGGTCAATTTGCACATGTTAGGTGGCTTCCTTCTTTTCTCCTATCTGGGGTGGCATTGGGGGATGTGACTTTCTCTTGTCTGGTGGATTGGCCCAGGGGAGCGGCCTTGTTTGCCCAAACCTCCTTACCTTTTGCCCAGGGCTCCCTGGCACCTGGAGGCTTTCTTCATGTTCTTTGCACAGAAACTGTTCTCATTGATGGGCAGGTGCGTCCAACTAAGGAAAAATGTTGATTCTTACTTCCTTAACATGACCAAGGATTCCTTCCTTAGGCCTACTCTACTGACAGAGATCTAGACTCCTCTGACCCTTCCTCCATGGTTTGCCAGAATTTTCTGAGTGCTTGTCTTATATTTTGCTCCCAACATGGTTCCAAGCACCTGTTTGTTAGTTTGTTTTTCTGCTCTTCATCTGTGCTGGCACCCACCCCGCATTGAACTGGACCTACCAAGTATCAGCCTGAGTATCCCCAGCCTGGGTCAGTCCTTAGCATGTTCTGAATGAAATCCTTTTAGTCTTGGTCCTTTGGGTCTCCATCCTGTGGGAGTTTTGCTTAAACTACTAAATCCTTGGTAACAATAGATTTATATCAAGAGATCAGATGTTGTTTCACAAATACCTTATAGTTTAGCCCCCAAACTCTTTAGCTATATAACTGATTAGCCCTGTGGTCACATAATGAAGCTCTTAACATTTCCCTGGAATTAGATTTTTCCATCATTAGAAAAAAGTAGAACAATAGGACCATGGAGAATTGTTTCAGTGTGAAGGCAGTCCTATTTCTGGTGGTCAGATGTTGATCTTGGGAAGAATTCCTTTTCCCTTTCATCACCCTGGTCTCTTAGACAACAAAGGGTGGGCGTGTGCATTTGCTCTAAGAGTCAGAAGCTTCTGGGGAGGAAAATTAATTGTTCCAGATTGCTGAGCTGCTGTGTAGCTGAAGGCATTGATGGACCTTGTACTTTTCAACACCTTGGCTCTTTCCATTTTTGTCCCTGGTCCATTTTGAAATGTACCACATTAGAGCTAAATTAAATTAGCTAGTTCCTTTGAGAATTTAGGTTTAAACTAAAACTAAGTTGGCTTTCTGGTAAATGTTAGCATTTACATTTTACAACACTCCTTGAGAAATTTTTATGGCCTCTGGAGTGATTAAAGTAGCTGTGAATTGAAGATCTCAGAGTTAGATGAAGAGTTATTGACAATTACTTGCTCCTTTCTTCCAAAAAAGGCTAAAAATTCTCTGCCTTTTCTGTCTGAAGGTGAGCATGCTATTTTCCCTCCTACACAGGATAAACACATCATATTACAGCAGAAGCTATGTTTTTCCTAAGGTGGTGGGTTCTCCGTCTTAGGAGGGATCAGAGGAGCTGTGCAGGTCACCTTTTTACTGCAGTTAGACTCTTGCTAATCGGAACACACGAATCCTTCATTTGTTCTGAGACCTTTATGAATGGCCTTGGATGTGGCACGTTAACATGGCTTTCTTGAATTACGTGCCGTATCTTAGATGATGATAAATCCTGGAGGAACACTGAGTTCTTGTTCTTTCCACTGAAGCCCCCAGTCAGCTTGAACTAGGCTTGATCTAGGCTCTGGTTGTGAAGGGCACATCTCATTCTTTTCTCTCATAGTTCTCACTCTCTCGGAGCATCACATGAATCTGGGACTCTAGGGTCCATCGGAGGTTAAGAAATGGAACCAGAGGAAAATCTTATGTAGGGAAACTTTTTGTGATGCACACCCAGGGTGACCCGCAACTCGTCCTCAGCAGCCAAATCCTCCCATTCTCTAGTTCCATCCTCAAACGTCCCACCCACGCCTCAGACAGTAGAAACACAATCTTGCTTTCAAAAGTTGCCAGGAAATCAGCAGCGTTCCTATGTGTTTAGTATCTCTCTGGTGCAGTATCATGGTGTTAATTGCACCGGGGGATGTCTTTGGCAAGTTAGAGCATCCATCCCGTTTTCTGGCAGGGTTCTCTCCACGCCAGCCAAGAAGATTTTCCTTCTTTTCTTCCCTGCTGGGTGAGTGTAACAATCAAAACAGAAGTTGTCTGTTTTCCCCTCTCAGCAAGTCCTGTCCCCTAGGACCGATACCCAGACTGATCCACACTTAACATCAGTCTGTTCTAGAACATCATGGGATCGAAGTAAAATCTGTGAAAGACCTGCTGCCATCTTTCTTTTTTCCCATTTTGGAGTCAGGAAGGATGGTGGGGGAGTTGTCATCCTCCAAGCTGCATCAGAAGAAACGTCGACTTTTCATCAGGAGATTGAGATTGGCTCAGCCATTTCCAGAGGCGTGACCTCACGCAGGACCCTTAATTTCTCACAACCTCAGCTTTCTCATCTATAAAATGGGGCTAAAAACATATAAACTGTCTCAGGTTGTTATAAGGACCTAATTAGAGCACATGTTTGAAAGCACTTTGTCAAGTATAAAGAGTGATGACTGTAAATTGGTAATTAGAAAGTAGGGCTTTAAAGTTTAAAGGATATGTAGCTTTTAAAAAGCTTCCTGCTTCTTCCCAGGTCAGTGGCAGAGTGGTGGCAGCAGTGGTGACAGAGATATGTGTTGGGGATGGGAACAGTGATGGGGAAGCTGTCATGTGTGCCGTAATTCATTCAATAGAGTTTATTGGGTTCCAGCCAGGGAGCACTTAAAAAAATTCGTTTACTGAATTATAAACCGTGTTCATGTGGATTCCCAAATCTAAAAGTACAAAATGGTAGTCAGTAGAGTTTTTTCCTCCCACCTCTGACACCCATCCACCCAGTTCCCACCTACCCTCCAAACAAGTAACCACTGTTAACAGTTTCTTGTAAACGTTCGATGAGTATTCTCATCCAACAAACAATTCAAACATGATTTATTGTCGTCTTTGACACCAGTGGCGCTGCACTATGCACACTTTACTGTGCCCTGCTTTATTCATAAGTAGATCTTAAAAATCTTTCCATATCAATGCACGTAAGTTGCTTTAAATTGCTGCGTAGTATTCCATTGTATGAATGCCTCACTGTATATATTTAATCAAGTCCCCTGTCGATAGGTAGTTACGCTGTTTCCAATTCATTGATATTACATAGAGCGCGGACATGTATAACATTATACATACCTCATTTTGTGGGATTGTTGAGTCCAATCTTTTTTTTTTTTTTAAGATCTATTATTTATTTATTTATTTATTTATTTATAAAATTTATTTATTTATTTATGGTATTTATTTTATTTTATATTTTTTTGGCTGCATCAGGTCTTAGTTGCGGCATGTGGGATCTTCGTTGAGGCATGCGGGATCTTTTGTTGTGGCGCGCGGGCTCTTCGTTGTGGCGCGAAGGTTCCAGGGTGCGTGGGCTCTCTAGTTTGCAGCACATGGGCTCTAGTTGAGGTGCACGAGCTCAGTAGTTATGGCACTCGGGCTTAGTTGCCCTGTGGCATGTGGGATCTTAGTTCCCTGACCAGGGATCGAACCCACGTCCCCTCCATTGTAAGGCAGACTCTTTACCACTGGACCACCAGGGAAGTCCCAAGTCCAATCTTTAGCAAATATTTATTGAGTGCCTACCGTGAGGCAGCTGCTGTGTTAGATACTAGAGTTTCAGTGTTGAGCAAAATACAAAGTCCCTGATCTCATGAAATTTATAGTCTTAGTGTTGGTGGTGGCCACAATCAAAAGACCACGTTAATGACTTTATAATTTAAAATGGAAATAGATGCTCCAAGGAAAAGAAAGGAAATAATCAGGGTGTCTGATCTAGACTTAGGGGTAAAGAAAGCCTTTTCTGCTGAATTGATACTGGGACTAAAATCTGATGGATGAGGAGGTATGTTAGTTAATGTTGAGGTAACTGGGAAATGAGAGCAATCCAGAGAGGGAGAAGAATCTGTGCAAAGGCCCTGTGGTAGCAGGGTCCATGGTGCCTTTGAGGAAACCAAAGAAAGCTCCTGTGGCTGGAGGAAAGGGAGTGAGTGAGAAGAATGAGGCCAGAGCGGTAGGTGGGGTCACACCATGCAGGGATTGATAGATCCTCGTGAGGATTGGGCTTCGTTCTACAGTAATGGGAAACCCTTGATGTTTTGAAAGCAAGGGGTGATGGGAGCAAATTCACACACACACACACACACACACACACACACAACCACCCAAAGTGGCAGGAGTAGGGAACTGGATTGGAGGGGATCCAGATGATATGGTAAGAACAGGTAGTGGTTGTTAGAAAGCTACCAGATAGATGTTGGACCAGGGTGGAGGCAATGGGGGTGGAGCGATGTAGGCAAACTTGAGAGAGATTTAGGAACTAAAATCAGTAGATGTTCCTGACGGTTTGGATTTGGGTGGTACAAGAGGTGGGAGGGTCAAAGATAACTCCTGTGTTCCTGGCTGACTGCATGCCAGGACTAACACTTGATAAATGGGGATAGGACAGGTTTGGTAGGGAATTCATGAGTCTAGGGTTGGACATGTTGAGTTGAGGTGCCCTTGAGCCATCCATGTGAGATCTTGAATGGGTGGTTGGGTCTGTAACTTTGGAGCTTTGAGAAGAGCTCTGAGTAGAAGATATACCTTTGTGTCTGATTGATAACTAGATGTCAGCTGAAACTGGACACGGATGAGACTTCCAAGGGAGAGGGCTTAGAGTAAGAGTAGAAGCCCTAGGGTAGGACCGAGTGGTGTAGAACGCTAACACTGGTGGAGAAAGAGCAGTCAGACCGGTACGAGGAAAACTAGGAGAGTCAACGGCCCAGAATGTCTCCAGAAGGATAAGTGATTGACAGAACCAAAAGCTGTTGAGAAGTCAAGTAAGATGAAGTCAAGTAACCACTCGACTTTGGTGGCAGAGATGAGGACAGTTCCATAGAGTGAGGGAGGAGAATCTAGGTTGTGGGGTGTGAGGAGAGAGTGGGACAAGAGGATATGGAGATTGGGAGTGGGCAACTCCTTCAGGACGTTTGGCTGTGAAGGGTTGAATACAGATGAGGCTGCAGGTGAAGGGGGCAGAACAGCTGGGCGGGGATGGGGGGCGGCTGTTGTATTTAAGGATGGCAGCCATCCAAAATAAATAAATAAAGATGGCAGCCATCCTGTTCAAAGCCTCTTGGTCCATGTTTTCCTATTCATCAGATGCTGTCTTCCCAAGTAGACTAAACTACTCGAGGGCAGGGATATCTATTTTATTCACTATTGTATATTTGGTATGTTTTTATGGTGTCTTACACATTTGTTGAATGTATTATCTCTCATTCAGAGAGCTCTGAGACCTTAGTAAGCAGAGGCCTCCTCTTTCTCCCTCTCTATTTCTATTTTCTAAATTAATATTTAAAATCCACATGTAGCAGAAGTCACTCTTTTTCATGTACCATTATGTTTTGACAGATACACATGGTTGTATAATCACAACTACAACCACAATATAGAAAAGTTCCATCATTGCCAAAACCCTCCCCTGAGCTGCTGCCATATAGTCAGACCCTTCCCCAACCTCAACTCCTGGGAACCTCTGGTTGCTTCTCCAACTAGTTTTGCATTTTCTGGAATGTCATGTGAATAGAATCATGTATGTTGCTTTTTTTTTTTTTTTCTAGTTTGGCTTCTTTTATTTAGCACTTGAGATTTGTCTGTGTTTTATGTATCTGTAGTTCACTCCTTTTTTATTGCTTAGGAATATTCTGCTACAGGGCTGTACCACAGTTTTATTTATCCATTCAGCAGTTAGAGATACTTAGGTTGTTTCCAGTTTTAGGCTACTGGAGCTGCTCTAAATAGAGATGTATGGTTTTTGTGTGAAAATAAATTTTCTTTTCTCTTGGGTAAATACCTTGGATGGGTTTGCTGGATCATAAGGTAAGTGTATGTTTAAATTTATCAGAAAATGTGAAACTGTTTTCCAGGGTGAGTGTACCATTTTGCATTTGCATTAGCCCTGTTTGAGATTTCCAGTTGTTCTGCATTCTCATCAGTACTAGGTATTGTCAGTTTAAAAAAAAAGGATATTCTAATAGGTGTGTGGTGCTATCTCATTTTGGGTTTAAAAAAAAATTCTACATATAAGTGAGACCAAACAGTATTTGCCTTTTTCTGACTTATCTCACTAAACGTGATGCTCTCAAGGTCCATCTGTATTGTCACAAATGGCAGGATTTCCTTCTTTCTCATGGTTGAATAATATTCCATTGTATGTGTATATACCACATTTATCTTCATGCACTTGTTGGTGGACACAGGTTGTTTCCATGTCTTGGCTATTGTGATTAATGATTCAATGAACATGGTACTGATTTCTGAAAGGTACTGATTTCATTTTCTTTGTGTATATACTCAGAAGAGAGTTTGCTGGATGGTAGTTCTATTTTTCATTTTTTGAGGACCCTCCATTTGGACTGTTGCCCATAATGACTGTATCAATTTACATTCCCACCAACAGTGTACAGGTGTTCCCTTTGCTCCATATCCTTGCTCACACGTGTTATCTTTCGTTTTTTGGATACTAGCCGTCGTGACAGGCATGAGGTGATACCCCATTATGGCTTTGGTTTGCGTTTCCCTGATGATTAGCTGGCCATATGTATGTCTGTTCAATTCCTTCATCCATTTTTAAATCAGGTTGTTTGTTTTGCTATTTACTTGTTTGAGTTCCTTGTATATTTTGGACCAGATAGATGGTTTGCAAATTATTTTCTCCCAATCCATAGGTTGCCCTTTCATTTTATTGATTCCTTTGTTGTACAGAAGCTTTTTATTTTGATGCAATCCAATTTATCAATTTTTGCTTTTGTTGCCTGTGCTTTTGGGGTCCTATCTAGAAAATTATGGCCCACACCAGCGTCAAGAAGTATTTTTTTTCTAGTCTTAGGTCTTACCTTTAAGTCTTTATTTTGAGTTAATTTTTGTATATGGTGTGAGATAAGGGTCCAATTTCATTCATCTGCATGTGAATCCAGTTTTCCCAACACATTTTTTAATAAACTTATTTATTTATTTAGGGCTACACTGGGTCTTCGTTGTGGCACGTGGGCCCTCTCTAGTTGAGGCGAGCGGGGGCTACTCTTTGTTGTGGTGTGCGGGCTTTTCATTATTCTTGTTGCAGAGCACAGGCTCTAGGCACGTGGGCTTCAGTAGTTGTGGCTCACAGGCTCTAGAGCGCAGGCTCAGTAGTTACGGTGCACGGGCTTAGTTGCTCCGCAGCACATGGGATCTTCCTGAACCAGGGCTTGAACCCATGTCTCCTGCATTGACAGGCAGATTCTTAACCACTGCGCCACCAGGGAACCCCCACAATGTATTAAAGAAACTATTCTTCCCCCTTGTGTGTCCTTGGCATCTTTACTGAGGACTAGTTGACTGTACATGTGTGGATTTATTTCTGGGCTCTCAATTCTATTCCACTGCTCTGTTTTCATACCTGTATCATACTGTTTTAATTACTATAGCTTTGTAATATGATTTGAAATCAGCAACCGTGATGCCTCCAGCTTTGTTCTTTTTTCAATATGGCTTTAGCTGTTCAAGATCTTTTGTAGTTCTACACAAAGTTTAGAATTGTTTTTTCCATTTCTGTGAAAAATACCATTGAAATTTTGATAATGTTGGCTTTGAATCTCTACATCACTTTGGGTAATATGGGCATTTTAGCAATATTAATTCTTCCAATCTATGAATATGGGATATCTCTCTATTGATTTTTTGTCTTTCTCTCAGCAATCTTATAAAGTTTTCAGTGCATAGATCTTTCACTTCCTTGGTTAAATTTATTCCTAGGTATTTTGTTCTTTTTGGTGCTATCATACATAGGATTGTTTTCCTCATTTCCTTTTCAGATAGATTGTTGTTGGTGTAAAGAAATACAACTGCTTTTTTTTGGGCATATGTTGATTTTGTATCCTGCAACTTTACTGGATTCATATATTCTAATTTTTGTGTGTGTGGAGTCTTCAGGGTTTTCTACATGTAGAATCATGACATCTGCAAACAGATAATTTTACTTCCTTTGTTCCAATTTAGATGCCTTTTATGTCTTTTTTCTTGCTAGTACTTCCAGCATTATGTTTAATAGAATTGGCAAGAGTAGGAAAAGCTTTCCGTTTTCCCCATTGATTATGATGTTAGCCATGGACTTTTCATAAACGGCCTTTATTGCGTTGAGGAAATTTCTTTTATACTTATTTTATTGAGAGTTTTTGTCATGAATGGGTGTTGAACTTTGTCAAGTGCTTTTTCTGCATACTGAGATGATCATGTGTTTCAAATCATTCATTTTGTTAATGTGCTGTATTACCTTGATTTGCATATGTTAAACCAACCTTCCATCCCAGGGATAAATATCATTTGGTCGTGGTGTATAATCTTTTTGATACATTGTTGAATTCAGTGTGCTAGTATTTTATTGAAGATTTTTGCATCTACGTGCATCAGAGATATTGGTCAGTAGTTTTCTATTCTTGCAGTGTCATATCAGGTGAGGCTGCTGTCAAAAAATGAGTTTGGAAGTATTCCCTCTCCTATTTTTTGGACGAGTTTAAGAAGGATTTGTGTTAATTCTTCTTTGAATGTTGGTAGAATTCAGCTTTGAATCCATTTGGTCCTAGACTTTGCTTTGGGGAGTCTTTTGATTACTATTTGAATCTCCTTATTTGTTACTGGTGTGTTTAGTTTTTCTGTTTCTTCTTGTTTCAGTATTGACAGGTTGTATGTTTCTCAGAATTTATCTATTTCTTCTAGCTTTTCCAATTTGTTCACATAATTTTTCATAAATAGTCCCTAATGATCATTCTTACTTCTGAGGTATCTATTGTAATGTTGCTTTCATTTCTGTATTTATTTCGGTCTCCTCTCTTTCCTTCTTAGTTTAGGTAAGGGTTTATTGATTTTGTTTATTTCTTTCAGAAAATCAACTTTTAGTTCTTTTCTGTTATTTTCTAGTCTCTATTTGATTTATTTCTTCTCTGATCTTTATTATTTCCTTCCTCTGATAACTTTGGGTTTAGTTCTTCTGTAGTTCCTTGAGGTGTAAAGTTAGGTTCTTTATTAGAGATCTTCTTTTATAATATAGGCATTTATCACTATAAACTTTTCTCTTAGTACTGCTTTTACTGCATCCCATAAGTTTTGGTATGTTGTGTTTTCATTTTCATTTGTTTCAAGATTTTAAAAAATTCCCTTTTGATCCATTGGTTATTCAAGTGTGTGTTGTTTAATTTCGGTGTATTTGTGAATTTCCCTCTTTTGCTTCTATTATTGATTATTCCATTGTGTTCAGAAAAGATTCTTGGTATACTTTTAATCTTTTTAAATTTGTTAAGTCTTGTTTGTTACTTAACATGTGGTATAACGTGATATATACTGGAGAATATCTGTGTGCGCTTGAAAAGAATGTGTACTCTCCTGCTGTTGGGTGAAAAGTTTTCTATATGTCTGTTAGGTCCATTTGGTCTATACTGTTGTTCAAGTCCACTCTTAATTGATTCTGCATCTAAGTGTTACCTCCATTATGAAAGTGGGATACTGAAGTCTCCTACTATTATCGTATTCTATCACTTTCTCCTTTGGATTTGTCAATATTTTGTATACTTAGGTGTTCCACATTAAGTGCATATATATTTACAATTATTATATCTTCCTATTGAACTGATCACTTTATGATTATGTACTGACCTTTATCTCTAGAGACAGTTTTTAAAACCTACTTTGTCGGGCTTCCCTGGTGGCGCAGTGGTTGAGAATCTGCCTGCCAATGCAGGGCACACGGGTTCGAGCCCTGGTCTGGGAAGATCCCACATGCCACGGAGCAACTAGGCCCGTGAGCCACAACTACTGAGCCTGCGCGTCTGGAGCCTGTGCTCCGCAACAAGAGAGGCCGCGATAGTGAGAGGCCCGCGCACCGCGATGAAGAGTGGCCCCCGCTTGCCACAACTAGAGGAAGCCCTCGCACAGAAACGAAGACCCAACACAGCCATAAATAAATAAATTAATTAATTAAAAAAAAAAAAAAGATAAACTTCCCAACTTGACAAATTTAAAAAAAAAAAAAAAACCTACTTTGTCTGATATTAGGATACTCACTCCTACTTTTTTTTGATTATCTTTCACATGGAATACCCTTTGATTATCTTTCACATGGAATACCCTTTTCCATTCCTTCACCTTCAGTCTCTGTGCCTTTGAATCTAAAGTGAGTTTCTTCTAGATACAATACAATTGTATCTCTTTTTTAATAAATTTATTTAATTTTGGCTGTGTTGGGTCTTTGTTGCTGCACGCGGGCTTTCTCTAGTTGCGGCGAGCGGGAGCTTCTTCGTTGAGGTGCGCGGGCTTCTTATTGCGGTGGCTTCTCTTGTTGCAGAGCATGGGATCTAGGCGCATTGGCTTCAGTAGTTGTGGTGTAAGGGCTCTGTAGTTGTGGTTTGCGGGCGCTAGAGCACAGGCTCAGTAGTTGTGGCACACGGGCTTAGTTCTCTGCAGCATGTGGGATCTTCCTGGAACAGGGCTTGAACCCGTGTCCCCTGCGTTGGCAGGCGGATTCTCAACAACTGCGCCACCAGGGAAGTCCCAATACAATTGTATCTTAATTTTTGTATGTATCCGGCTATCCCATATCTTCTTATTGGGGAGTTTAGTCCATTTACATTTAAAGTGATTATTGATAAGGATTTACTATTGGCATTTTGTTAACTGTTTTTTGTTTGTCTTATAGTTCCTTTTCCCATGTTTTCCTCTCTTGCTATCTTCAATATTTTGTGCTATGTTTTATTTTGTATGGATAGGTTTTGATTCCTTTGTCTTTTTTTAAACATCTTTATTGGAGTATAATTGCTTTACAATGGTGTGTTAGTTTCTGCTGTATAACAAACTGAATCAGCTATACATATACATACATCCCCATATCTCCTCCCTCTTGTGTCTCCCTCCTACCCTCCCTATCCCACCCCTCTAGATGGACACAAAGCACGGAGCTGATCTCCCTGTGCTATGCGGCTGCTTCCCACTAGCTATCTGTTTTTGTTTTTTTTTAACATCTTTATTGGAGTATAATTGCTTTACAATGGTGTGTTAGTTTCTGCTTTATAACAAAGTGAATCAGTTATACATATACATATGTTCCCATATCTCTTCCCTCTTGCATCTCCCTCCCTCCCACCCTCCCTATCCCACCCCTCTAGGTGGTCACAAACCACCGAGCTGATCTCCCTGTGCTATGTGGCTGCTTCCCACTAGCTATCTATTTTACGTTTGGTAGTGTATATATGTCCATGCCACTCTCTCACTTCATCCCAACTTACCCTTCCCCCTCCCTGTATCCTCAAGTCCATTCTCTATGTCTGTGTCTTTATTCCTGTCCTGCCCCTAGGCTGTTCAGAACCTTTTTTTTTTTTTTTAGATTCCATATATATGTGTTAGCATATGGTATTTGTTTTTCTTTTTCTGACTTGCTTCACTGTGTATGACGGTCTCTAGGTCCATCCACCTCACTACAAATAACTCAATTTCATTTCTTTTTATGGCTGAGTAATATTCCATTGTATATATGTGCCACATCTTCTTTATCCATTCATCTGTCGATGGACACTTAAGTTGCTTCCATGTCTTGGGTACTGTAAATAGAGCTGCAGTGAACATTGTAGTACATGACTCTTTTTGAATTATGGTTTTCTCAGCGTATATGCCCAGTAGTGGGATTGCCGGGTTGTATGGTAGTTCTATTTTTAGTTTTTTGAGGAACCTCCATACTGTTCTCCATAGTGGCTGTATCAATCTACATTCCCACCAGCAGTGCAAGAAGGTTCCCTTTTCTCCACACTCTCTCCAGCATTTATTGTTTGTAGATTTTTTGATGATGGCCATTCTGACCAGTGTGAGGTGATACCTCATTGTAGTTTTGATTTGCATTTCTCTAATGATTAGTGATGTTGAGCATTCTTTCATGTGTTTGTTGGCAATCTGTATATCTTCTTTGGAGAAATGCCTGTTTAGGTCTTCTGCCCATATTTGGATTGGGTTGTTTGTTTTTTTGATATTGAGCTGCATGAGCTGCTTGTATATTTTGGAGAGTAATCCTTTGTCCGTTGCTTCGTTTGCAAATATTTTCTCCCATTCTGAGGGTTGTCTTTTTTATGGTTTCCTTTGCTGTGCAAAAGCTTTTAAGTCTCATTAGGTCCCATTTGTTTATTTTTCTTTTTATTTCCATTTCTCTAAGAGGTGAGTCAAAAAGGATCTTGCTGTGATTTATGTCATAGAGTGTTCTGCCTACGTTTTCCTCTAAGAGTTTTAGAGTGTCTGGCCTTACATTCAGGTCTTTAATCCATTTTGAGTTTATTTTTGTGTATGGTGTTAGGGAGTGTTCTAATTTAATTCTTTTACATGTAGCTGTCCAGTTTTCCCAGCACCACTTATTGAAGAGGCTGTCTTTTCTCCATTGTATATTCTTGCCTACTTTATCAAAGATAAGGTGACCATATGTGTGTGGGTTTATCTCTGGGCTTTCTATCCTGTACCATTGATCTATATTTCTGTTTTTGTGCCAGTACCATACTGTCTTGATTACTGTAGCTTTGTAGTATAGTCTGAAGTCAGGTAGCCTGATTCCTCCAGGTCTGTTTTTCTTTCTCAAGATTGCTTTGGCTATTCGGGGTCTTTTGTGTTTCCATACAAATTGTGCAGTCTTTTTGTTCTAGTTCTGTGAAAAATGCCAGTGGTAGTTTGATAGAGATTGCACTGAATCTGTAGATTGCTTTGGGTAGTATAGTCATTTTCACAATGTTGATTCTTCCAATCCAAGAACATGGTATATCTCTCCATCTGTTTGTATCATCTTTAATTTCTCTCATCAGTGTCTTATAGTTTTCTGCATACAAGTCTTTTGTCTCCTTAGGTAGGTTTATTCCTAGGTATTTTATTCCTTTTGTTGCAGTGGTAAATGGGAGTCTTTCCTTAATTTCTCTTTCAGATTTTTCATCATTAGTGTATAGGAATGGAAGGGATTTCTGTGCATTAATTTTGTATCCTGCTACTTTACCAGATTCATTGATTAGCTTTAGTAGTTTTCTGGTAGCATCTTTAGGATTCTCTATGTATAGTATCATGTCATCTGCAAACAGTGACAGTTTTACTTCTTCTTTTCTGATTTGGAGTCCTTTTATTTCTTTTTCTTCTCTGATTGCTGTGGCTAAAACTTCCAAAACTATGTTGAATAATAGTGGTGACAGTGGGCAACCTTGTCTTGTTCCTAATCTTAGTGGAAATGTCTTTCTTTGTTCTTTTGTATAACTTCTATACATATTTTCTTTGTGGTTACTAAGGGCTTAAATAATATATCATATATCGTATAGTTATAACATTCTGTTTTAAGCTGACATCTACTTTACTTCACTTGCATACAAGAGATCTTGTCTTTTCCCTCTCCTCCCCACCACATTATATATTCTTGATGTCACTGTTTACTTTACCTTTATATATTTGTTAACGTTTAGTTTTAGTTGTTTCTAATACTTTTGTCTTTTATAGTATATAGTAATATAATATTGTTTTTGTCTCTATATTTACCTTTATCAACTAGTTTCACACTTTCTTACGTTCTCATATTTCTAATTAGTGTCTTTCATTTCAACTTGAACTACCTTTAGCATGTCTTATAAAGCAGGTGGTAAAGTTTCTTAGCCTTTGTCTGAGGAAGTCTTTATCTCTCCTTTGTTTTTTGTTTTTTTTATTGGAGTATAATTGCTTTACAATGTTGTTTTAGTTTCTGCTGTACAAGGAAGTGAATCAGCTATAAGTATACCTATATCCCCTCCCTCTTGGACCTCCCTCCCACCCCCCCATCCCACCCAGTTAGCTTGTCACAGGGTGCCGAGCTGAGCCTCCTGTGCTTTGTAGCTTGTTCCCACTAGCTATCTGTTTTATGCATGGTAGTATATATATGTCAATCCTAATCTCTCAATTTGTCCCACCCTCCCCTTCTCCCACTGTGTCCACATGTCCGTTCTGTACGTCTGTGTTTCTGTTCTTGCCCTACAAATAGGTTCATCTCTACCACTTTTCTAGATTCCACATATATGTGTTAATATACGATATTTGTTTTTCTCTTTCTGGCTTACTTCACTCTGTATGACAGTCTCTGAGTCCATCCACATCTCTACAAATGACCCAATTTCATTCCTTTTTATGGCTGAGTAATATTCCATTGTATATATGTACCACATCTTCTTTATCCATTCATCTGTCGTTGGACATTTAGGTTGTTTCTATGTCCTGGCTATTGTAAATAGTGTTGCAATGAACATAGGGGTACATGTGTCCTTTTGAATTACGGTTTTCTCAGGATATATGCCCAGTAGTGGGATTGCTGGGTCATATGGTAGTTCTTTTTTTAGTTTTTTAGGGAACCTCCATACTGTTCTCCACAGTGGCTATATCAATTACATTCTGTTTGTTCCCCCCCCCCCCCTTTTTTTCCCCTTTGTTTTTGAAGGACAATTTTGCAAGAATAGTGTTCTTGGTTGGCAATTCTTTTTCTTTCAATATTTTAAATAGATATATAATTCCACTCCTTTTGCCTGGCAAGACTTATGATGAAAAATCCTCTGATAGTCTTATTGCAGTGGGTATGGGGTTCCCTTCTATGTAACTAGTTGCTTTTCTCTTGCTGGTTTCAAAACTCTCTTTGTCTTTAACTTTTGAACCACCCTTATATTCTCAGAATAAATCCCATTTTTTATATATTGATGGATTTAATCTGCTAATATTTTGTTGAGGATTTTTTACATGTATGTTCATGTGGACTATTGGCCTGTAGTTTTCTTATAATATAAAAGGGGGCATCAGGATAATATTATTCTCACAAAATGAGTTGGGAATTCTTTCCTCTTCTGTTTTTTGGATGAGATTGTGTAGAATTGGTATTTTTTTCTGTTAAATATTTGTATATTAGCCTTCTGTGGAAAACAATATACCACATAATGGGTGGCTTAAACAACAGAAATTTATTCTCTCTCAGTTCTGGAGGCCAGCATTCCAAGATCAGTGTGCTGGCAGGGTTGGGGTCCTCTGAGGTGTCTGTGGCTTGCACATGGCCTCCCTCTTGCTGCCTATTCACAGGGTCCCCGCTCTGTGTGTGAACATCCTTAGTGGCTCTCCATTTGTCCTAATCTCCCCTTCTTATAAGGACACCAGTCAGGTTGGATTAGGGCCCACCCTAACAGGCTCATTTTAACTTAATGACTGCTTTAAACGCCCTATCTCCAAATACAGTCATATTCTGAGGTACTGGGGTTAGGGCTTCAACATATGAATTTTGGAGGGACACAATTCAGTCCATAACAGTTTCGTAAAGTTTATCAGTAAATAATCTGTGCCTGGAGTCTTCTTTTGTTGGAAGGTTTTAAACTACTCATTCAATTTCTTTAATAGATAGGACTATTTAGGGTGTCTATTTTTCTTGTGCCACCGTGGCAATGCAGATCTGAGACTGGGGTTGGCTGTAGTGCAAGGCTGGGTGAGCAAAGAAAAGAAAAAGAGAAGAAAACCAGGGACTTCCCCCTTACTGTGTAGTACACTGGGGCTCCTTTACTTGATCTTCTAGATAGAAATAGGAGATTTCTTCTAGAGTTTTTGCTGCATAGTTCAATGATTCTGCCCCCTTTGATTCAGGTCCCATAGCCTCTATTTGTTTAGTTTTCAGTCTTCAGGTAGTTGCTTTTTGTATTATGTGCAGAGATTTTAACATCAGTAGGAATCATAGGCTACATTCAGTTTCCTTCATCTTGACTGCCACTGGAAGTTGATGTTCCTATTTGACTGGGCCCATCAAGAACATCTGGTCAATCTTGCATAGGACATACTGCAGGGAGGGAAAGAACAGTATTTATTTCTTGATGATCCAAAGCAAATAGGAATGGGAAAGAGGATCTGTAGTTTTTAAAGTGAAATCCGAGCCCAAATGGGTCAAGAAAATCATAATTCAGTTCATCCATATCTTCCATAAATCCCTAGAAGTATTTGATTTAAAATGTCCCTGGAACTTTGCTTAGGCAGTCTAGTTTACCACATTATTTGTTCAAGAACAAAGATATTCCTTAGGGATGGAGGAGTATAACGTCAGTTTAACAAGTATTTGTGACTTGTTAAGTGTAAGTTAAGTACTTTTTCTGTATTTAGTCTTCTTTGATACCTCATCAAAACTCAAAAAGTGATAGTTTCTTAAAAGTTAGTTACAGTGCAGAATCAGAAACCTTATCAATGAACTTTTTGTATTCCTACATGAAAATCCAATAGTCTTTCTTGCACTTTGAATGGATTTTTTTAGTCCATGCATGATTTTTGTAACATGATGAATTGACCATGTGAAAAATACTCGTTCAGAGTTATACAGATGTTGAAAACATTGAGACTTTTAATTATACAATATTAAAAAACCCTTTCATCAGTATCACCATTGATCTCATCAGGAAAGTCTTGAAGCAATGGAAAAATGTCAAGCATGCAGTGGCAAATTTTCTGAAATTCTAATTTTTGCTTGAAAGCTCAAATTTTATCAGTGGCAACAAATACTGCTAGTTTTCCTTGAAGTGAGAGGCTTACTTTATTCATTTTCAAGAAAATGTCTATCAAATACTCAAAATTATAGTTTGTCTGTCATTCATCCTTTCAAGTAAACATAGTCTTTCACAAAGAAAGCCACTAGTTCAACTCCGAACTCAATCGCCCAAGTGCTTTTCCTTGAGACAACCACTGTACTTTGATAAGCAGCAGAAGTGCTTTGTGTACTTCTGATTTCTTCAGAATATTAAAAACATGTGTGTACTCAAGGGTCAGGATTTAATTAATGGTTTTTACTGCTTCATCAAGGACGTTCTTTTTTTTTTTTTTTTTTTAAGATTTTCTGATGTGGACCATTTTTAAAGTCTTTATTGAATTTGTTACAATATTGCTTCTGTTTTATGTTTTGGTTTTTTGGCCCTGAGGCATGTGGGATCTTGGCTCTGCAACCAGGGATCAAATCTTCCCCTGCATTGAAAGGTGAAGTCTTAACCACTGGACCTCCAGGGAAGTCCCATCATCAAGGACATTCTTAAACTGCCTTTTTCTTTTCTGCCCACACAAGGCACTGAAAAATATAATGCCTATTAGTGTCATTTGGTCTGCTGCCTTGATTTGCACTAGGTGCCGGCAGTTTTACTCACCTTTGCTTTTGCACCAACAGTGCAAATGTCAGCACAGTGAACAAGACATCTTAGTATTGTTCTGAGAATAGTTTTGATCTCATGGGCTCCCCTGAAAGGATCTCTGGATCCCCCAGGAATCTGCAGACTTGGAGAACTACTGCTCTAGACCGGCTAGCTGAATGGCAAACTAGGAGGTGTTACCTGAGCTGAGTGTGGATGGGGGACATTTCACATTCTGAGCTGGGAAAGGGGGATATGTGACCTCACAAAGGGGCCCAGAATTTCAGAAGGCCTGGAGTCAACATGGAGCTTGGAATGGTTTCAGCATTTCAGCTTGGAATGGGCTTCTAGCAGTGAGAGTAGTGGGAGTTGCATAGACCAGATTGTGGAGGGTGATGGATACCTATGAGAAGAATTCAGGGCCTGGGATTCAGCAGATGTGGATTCTAAAATGGTCTGTGCCCACTAACTAATGTTAATCTTGGGCAAATCCATTTACTTTGATGGATCTTTATGCTTAACACGTAATTAATATATGCTCAGTAGGTATCTTGTTCATTGAAATTAAATAATTTCATCTCTGGAAAATGAAGGGGTTATATTTTATTTCTCTGAGAGTTCTGTAAACACTGAACATGATTCTGTTCTTATCACAGTTGAGTCAATTGAAACTCAGACAAACTGAGGAATGTGGGTGGACAGTGAAGGAGCCGGAAGTGAGATCAGGGTCTCCCAACTTCAAGTTCATGCTATTTATGTTCTCCATCCTGCCTGCTCCCTGGTCTCCTGCCTCCCAAAGCTGAGAGATTTTCTTCTCATAGACTGTTACTTCCCTGACCCACTTCCTACTTGCTATCCTTCCTTTATGCAGCTGGTCTGGTTTTGTCCTTTGATTATGCTGTTAGTGCACACTTTTTTGTGTGTGTGTGACACTTATCACAAATACAGTGGTTTATGAAAATACTGGTTTACTATTCATGTCCCCCAACCGGGATATAAACTCCTTTTTACTGGTTGTTGTATTCCCAGGACCTAGCATGGTTCCCTCACATGGTAGGCATGGGTACCAAAATACAGAAGGGGGTTGTAAAGTATCACATGAGTGGTGTAGGCAGTAAAAGATTTAGGAAGTCAGAGAAAGGGGGGATCAATGGGGCCTTGAGTACCCCAGGAAGATTTCGGAGAAGAGAGGGGGCTTGATCTGGACCTTGTAAGATGATCTGTAATACAGTTGACCCTTGAACGACACAGGTTTGAACTGCACGGGTCCGTTTATATGCAGATATTCTTCAGTAGTAAATACAGTACTACACGGTCCATGGTTGGTTGAGTCTGAGGATGCAGAGGGCCAAATATGTTATACGTGGATTAACCCCCGTGTTGTTCAAGGGTCAGCGGTTTACTGTTTTCAAAGTACTTTTTGTGATATCAAGGGTCATGCTATTTACTTATCCTCTAGTTGAATGTTAGTAACTTTTAGATTGCCGTTAATAGGTCATTCATTGGCCAGATAGAACCAGAACTCTGAAGGAGGTAGGGTGGTGGTCTTTTTCATTCATTCATTTATTCAGACCTTCACCGTACACATATTTATTGAGTACCTGCTATATGTCAGGCACTGGGAATACAAAAGAAAAAAAAAGAAAAGAGTTCCCTGCCCTCCTAGAGCTTACACTGTAGTGGGATGAGGGAGAGATAATCAATGCATCAATCAATACATCAGTCAATAAGAAACATGTCAGTTAATGATGTTTGGCAAAGAATTAAAAGAGGGTGGTAAATGACAAAGAGGAATTAGTAACTACTTTAGGCTGAGGGGGTGACACCTACACTGAAGTCTGAATGACAGGGCAAGCTGTACAAAGGTCAGGTGGCAAAGCATTCCAGACAGAAGAAGCAGCCAGTGCCGCTGTGCAAGACAGACCCTGCTAGGCATGCTTGAGGGATGGAAAGGTGTGAAGGGAGCATTGTTGGTGGGGACGAATGGAATGAGATGAGTTTAGAGAGGTGAGCAGGAGCCGGACCATTTAGAGCTTTCTAAGCAAGGTCAAGAAGTTTAGATCTTTATGCTTCGGGGAGCTGTTAAGTGGAGTGATGTGCTCTGAGTGATGGAGGCAGGGTCTAGGGGACAGCAGTGGTGCTGGAGAGGAATGGCTGGATTCAGGATATGTTTGGAAGTGGGCCTTCTCCTCTGTTCCTCCAATTGTTCCCTGATCACAGTCTGCTCTTCTATCCCCACTTTTTAAGGCTTTTCCTTTTTCCTCTTCATATAGGGCCTCAGCCACCCCAAGGTGTTGGCCAAGTACCATATTTTGGGTTGCAAAAGTTACACTTCATTTTGGGAATATTTGCATCTTAAGTTACTAATAATTTGCCCCTTTTTTCATTTTTAACAGTTTTTAATGAAAGTTGTATTCAAGATTACTTTATTCCTGCATCTTCTCAATTGTTTCTTCCTTATATTTGCCCTTTTCCTTTCCTACTTGGTGAGATTTGGCTTTACGTTCGAGGATCTTTTTGCGGTCTTTGTCCAGGTTTAGTCTGGTGATAACCACCTTGCTGGAGTGAATGTCCACATGGACAGTTGTGCCATTAGCCTTCTCCCGCTGCACTCGTTAACGTAGATGACAGATTTCTTCCTGTAAACCTGGACTACTTTGCCAATTTGCTGCCCTCTGTAGTGCCCTTGTCCAACCTGAACTTCATCGTCCATCCGGATGGGCATGGATCGGACATTGTACTTCTGTCTCAGCTCTTTAGAAACAGGGGAAGACATAATCTTCTTGCGAATGTGGGAAGGCGTATGGAAATGCCTTTTCCGGTTCTCGCTTGGGTCAGAAGTCACAAAGGGATTGCACTTCATTTTGGCCACTGGTGCTTCAGCGATGGCCGCAAAAGGGAAGAGAGCAATAATTTGCTCTTTTTTTTTTTTTTTAAATTAATTTATTTATTTTTGGCTGTGTTGGGTCTTCGTTTCTGTGCGAGGGCTTTCTCTAGTTGTGGCAAGCGGGGGCCACTCTTCATCGCGGTGCGCGGGCCTCTCACTATCGCGGCCTCTCTTGTTGCGGAGCACAGGCTCCAGACGCGCAGGCTCAGTAGTTGTGGCTCACGGGCCCAGCCGCTCCGCGGCATGTGGGATCCTCCCAGACCAGGGCTCGAACCCGTGTCCCCTGCATTAGCAGGCAGATTCTCAACCACTGCGCCACCAGGGAAGCCCCGTGCTCTTTTAAAAACAAAGTTTAAAGTGGCAATTTACATCTCGGTAAGGTTTTAGGATGAGTCTTGGTTTCTAACCCTGACTCAGAACCAATTGTGATTTTGTATATCACTTAGCCACTCTGAACTAAGTTTCCTTATCCGTAAAATGGATCAGATTATACCTGCTATGCATCATTCATAGCCCTGTAATAAAAAGCAACTGAGATGATGATTTTAAAAGTACACAGTTGCGATTACGTGTGAAACGCTGTCTTGGCTTTCATGCCCCTGTGTGTACCCATTCTCCATCACCTAGCTCGCAAGAGTGAGAATAAAAGATCTTGAGGCAGGCAGGCCTTTATTCCATCAACAGAGATTTTTGATACTCCCTACATTCTCAGCATTGTATGGTGTATTAAGGAGGATGTGGTAGAGGAAGATGACCTGGTGTCTGAACTCAAGCATCTAGTTAGAGAGATACAATTAACCCACGTGGAAAGATGGATACTGCTGCAGGGCCTTATGACCCAGTGGGAAGGATTTGGATAAGTGGAGAGAAGATGAAGTCAGACAGGGAAGAGCATGAATGGAAGCCCAGAGAGGAGGATGAGGGTAGGTTAGGATAGCAGAGCTGCATGCGGGGGATTAGAGGACAGGTGAAGACACACAAGTTAGCGGGTCTACACCGGAAGTTCTTGACTTGTTATCAGGTATATGCAGTTCACCCTAGAAGGAGGATTCCTCTGACATGTTGTAGAGGTGATGGTTTGTGGCTGTACTGTGCAGCCTGTCATTTCTTCTTGACTCCTGCCTTCAATTCTGAGCTTTATTGAAACACAGTCATTACTTTTAAGCATTGACTAATACCCCATGTAGTTACTTTAAAAAACCCCACAGACTTCTTATTTTGGAATAAATATAGATTCACTGGCTGTTGCAAAGAAATGGAGAGAAGTCTTTGGTACCCCTCACCCATTCTTCCCAATTGAACATGTTGTATAACTAGTGCAATAGCAAAACCGGGTAATGACATTGGTAAAATGCACAGAGCTTAGTCGCATGCTACCAGTTATACATAATGCACTTCTTTGTGTGTGTGTAGCTTCCTGTTGCTATCAACACAGTCAAGATACAGAACCGTCCCATCACCTCGGGCTCCCTCGTGGTACTCCTTATGGCTACAACTTCTCTATTGTCCATTCCCAAACCCTGGCGGCCACTCATCTGTTCTCTATCTCCAGAATTTTGTTATTTCAAGTGTTATATCAGTAGAACCATACAGTTTAAGGAACTTTCTGAGATTATCTTCTTTCTCTCAGCATAACTTCCCTGAGGTTCATCCAAGTTGTTTTTCTTTTTATTGCTGAGTAATACTCCATGGTATGGTGGACCATCATTTGGATAACTATTCACTCACTGAAGGACATTGGTTGGTTTTGAGTTATCAGCTATAATGAAAAAACCTGCTCTGAACATTCATGCATAGGTTTTTGAGTGGACAGAGGTTGTCATTTCTCGGACTTCCCTGGTGGCACAGTGGTTAAGAATCCGCCTGCCAGTGCAGGGGGCACGGGTTCGAGCCCTGGTCCGGGAAGATACCACATGCCGCAGAGCAACTAAGCCCATGTGCCACAACTACTGAAGCCTGCGTGCCTAGATCCCGTGCTCCACAGCAAGAGAAGCCACCGCAGTGAAAAGCCCGCGCACCACAACAAAGAGTAGACCCTGCTTGCCACAACTAGAGAAAGCCCGTGCGCAGCAGCGAAGACTCAGTGCAGCCAAAAATAAATATAAAAAAAAAAAAAAGGTGACTTCCCTGGTGACACAGTGGTTAAGAATCCGCCTGCCAATGCAGGGGACACGGGTTCGAGCCCTCGTCCAGGAAGATCCCACATGCCGCGGAGCAACTAGGCCCATGCCCCACAACTACTGAGCTTGTGCTCTAGAGCCTGCGAGTCACAACTGCTGAGCCCGCATGCCACAACTACTGAAGCCCACGCGCCTAGAGCCCGTGCTCTGCAACAAAAGAAGCCACTGCAATGAGAAGCCCAAGCACCGCAAGGAAGAGTAACCCCTGCTTGCCTCAACTAGAGAAAGCCCGTGGGCAGCAACGAAGACCCAGTGCAGCCAAAAATAAATAAATAAATAAATTAAAAAAAAAAAAAAAAAGGTTGGGTATGCCACTTAAAAAAAAAAGTTTTCATTTCTCTACAGTAAATGGCCAAGAGTGTCATATGCTGGGTCATCTGATGAGTCCATTTGTCATTTTAAAGGAAACTTGCAAACTGTTTTCCAAAGTGGCTGAATCATTTACATTCCCACCAACAATGTATGAGTGATCCAGTTTTTTGCATCATTGCTGTTTGCTATTATCACTATTTTTTATTTTATCCATTCTGATAGGTGTGTTCTCATTGTGTTTAAATTTTTTTTTAGACATAATTCACACACCATAAAACTCACCCTTTTAAAGTATATAATTCAGTGGTTTTTAGTATATTCTCAGGTAGGTGCAACTATCATCATTATCTGTATTTCCAAAGCATTTTCATCCCTCCAAAAAGAGTGACTGGTACCCATTACCAGTCACTCCCAATTCAGCCCTCTTCCCAGCCCCCAGCAACCACTATCCTCTGTCTCTATGGATTTGCCCATAGAAATAAAATCTTATAATATATGGCCCTTTGTGACTGGCTTCTTTCACTAAGCATAATGTTTCGCGGGTTCATCCATGTTGTAGTATGAATCAGCACTTCATTCCTTTGTATGGCTGAATAATATTCTGTCGTATGATTACCACATTTTGTTTATCCATCAGTTGATGGACATTTGGGTTGTTTCCACTTTTGCCTGTTATGAATAATATTTCTAACAACATTTTTGAACAAGTTTTTGTACGTATGTATGTGTGTTTTCTTTTGGGTATTTTCCTAAGAGTTGAATTGCTGGGTCATATGGTAATTCTATGTTTAGCCTTTTGAGGAACTGCCAAACTGATTTCCAAAGCAGCTGCGCCATTTTACCTTCTCACCAGCAGTGTATGAGGGTTCCAGTCTCTCTACATCTTTGTCAACACTTGTTATTATCTGTCTTATTGATTCTAGCCATCCTGCTGGAAGTGAAGTGGTCTTTCATTGTGGTTTTGATTTTTCATTTCCCTCACGAGTTATGATTTGAGCATCTTCTCATGTGTTTATTGGCCATTTGCGTAGCTTCTTTGGAGAAATGTCTATTCAAGCTTTTGCCCAGTTTTCAATTGGGTTGTCTTTTTATTGTTGAGTTGTAACAGTTCCTTACATATTTTAGATACTAGACCCTTACTAGATACATGATTTGCAAATATTTTCTCCCATTCTGTGGTCTGTCTTGTCACTGTGGTTTAAATTTCTATTTCCCTAATGACTGCCAATGTTGGTCATCTTTTCATCTGCAGGTTTACCATGTGTATGGCCTCTTTGGTGAAATGTCTATTCATATCTTTTGCCCATGTTTGTCTTTTCTTCTTACTATAGCTATGGCTGTAGACATTTTCTTTTATAGTATATATGTCTTCAAACTCTTCTTTGCAGCAGCACTAAGATGGATGAGACACAGCTGTTAAGCTGCTCATAGCTATAGATTTTTAAAATTGTGATTAAAAAACACATAACATGGAATCTACCCTCAACCATTAGGTGTACAGTGCAAATATTAACTATACACATGTTGTAAGCAAATTTCTAAGACTTTTTCATTTTGCACAAACTGAAACTATAGACCCATTGAATAGTAACTCCCCATTCCCCACATATCCCTGCCCCTGGCAACTACCATTCTGCTTTTTGCTTCTGTGAGATTGACTACTTTAGATACCTTAAATGAGTGGAATCATGCATTATTTGTCGTTCTGTGACTGCCTTTTTTCACTTAGCATAGTGTCCTCAAGGTTCATCCGTGTTGTAATATGTGACCATAGCTGTAGATTTTTTAAAAATTTTATTGAAGTATAGCTGATTTACAGTGTTGTGTTAATTTCTCCTGTACAGTAAAGTGATTCAGTTATGCATATATATACATTCTTTTTCATATTCTTTTCTATTATGGTTGATCCCAGGATATTGAATATAGTTCCCTGTGCTGTGCAGTAGGACCTTGTTGTTTATCCATTCTATGCATGATAGTTGGCATCTGCTAACCCCAAACTCCCAATCCATCTCTCCACCCCACCCCTTGGCAACCACAAGTCTGTTCTCTATGTCTGTGAGTCTGTTTCTGTTTCATAGATAAATTCATTTGTGTCATGTTTTATTTTTTATTTTATTTTTAAATTATTATTATTTTTTGGCCATGCTGCGTGGCCTGTGGGACCTTAGTTCCCCGGCCAGGGATTGAACCTGGGTCCTCGGCAGTGAGCGTGTGGAGTTCTAACCACTGGATTGCCAGGGAATCCCCCATTTGTGTCATATTTTAGATTCCACATAAAAGTGATATCATATGGTATTTGTCTTTCTCTTTCTGACTTACTTAGTATGATAATCTCTTGGTCCATCCATGTTGCTGTAAATGGCATTATTTCATTCTTTTTTTTATGGCTGAGTAATATTCCGTTGTATATATACACCACATCTTCTTTATCCATTCATCTGTTGATGGACATTTAGGTTGTTTCCACATCTTGACTGTTGTGAATAGAGCTGCCAAGCTGTAGATTTGGATCCATGCTAGGTCAATGCTCATTTTTAGCTCATTAATAACCATGTGATCTCACCATGACTCAGTTTCTCCATCAGCAAAATGGATAACAGTAGGTCATAGTGGTATGGAACTTGGTAACTAAACTCAGAGCTTTGTGAATAATCCATACTCTTGTCCTGTGGACCGCCTCACAGATGGCAGTTATGCATCTTCGCCAAAAAGTTAGAAGTCAGCAGGAGAAGGTTCTCATCCTGGTTTGTTGAAGAGGCTTCACTGAGTGGCCTCATTTCTTCATTAATTTTTAATTTCTTTTCTTGCATAATGTTCACCCTTTAATCCCCAAATCATTCCAGAGTACCTCAGCACATATATCCTGAAATTGAAAGGGGAGGATCCAACAAGGGATCTGGTTCTTGTTAAGGGTCTTCTATGCCCCCCAAAGAAGAGGATCTTTAAGCCAACCTCCACCTGGCCCCATGAGGCACCCAGTTCTCTGGGAGTTGCTATGGAAATGTGCTCTGGTACTAGGAGGAAAGGAAATAAAGTATTCCGAGAGTCTTGCAGGCCAGGAAATGGACGTTCTGACATCTATTCCCAAAGTCTACTGCAGTTGCTTTCTTCATTAAATTCTTTCTCAGTGTTTCATTGTTCCCATGTGGACACGGAGGCTGAATGTGTTGACTGCCCTTGTCCTTTACAAAGCAGCGTGAGAGATTTGGAAGAGAGATCTCTGGCCATCAAGCTGTGGTCTTAAATAAGACAGGATGATCATTTATCCCCTTCTTGTCTTGGAAGCAAAAAATCTGCCACCATCTGAGCTCTCCCTGTGGACATATTAGCTCATGCAAACTTCTCTTGGGGAGGGAAAACGTATCTTTGCCTTTATCCTTTTTTCTTCCCCACACCCCCTTCTCCCAGTAGGCCCTTTGCTTCTGCATCGTCCTGTCCCAGGAGTTGACCTGCAGCTTCAACTCTCACCTTCCTCAGCTTGTACTGTGGTTTTGCACACAGCTGGGGGCATTTCTGGGGACGGATCTCAGTGGTTAGAGCAAACATTGCCTGGATGTCTTGGGCCAGAGGAGATTCCTCCAGTCTCCTCCATACTGCTCTGGTTCTCACTCGCCAGACCCTCAGGGAATGCTGTCAAGCTTCAGTTCCCATGGCTGGTTTTCATCTTTCTTTTAGTTAAATCAGCTGTGACACCTGGCAGAGCCGTGCTTCCCCTGAGGGCCTAGGCAAACCCAGATGCTGCCAGCCTGTTCTGGGGATCGGTGTCCCCGGAGTGCACTCAAGGCCAGTCCATTTACTCTGCACAGACACAAGGAGAAGAATGTCAGTGCTAGAAGGGAGCTGAAGAGTCATCTAGTCAACCCCTTAATGCAACATCGTGGAAGAATTTTATAGGAAAACAAAGACGCACCCCACAGCTACAGCTCTTATCATGTGGCCGAGTGATGCTGTTTTGATTTTAAATACGGTAACTGTAATTTCAATGCTAAAACTATTAAAATATTAGTAGAAGCTAGCATAGGGTTCCAAAAGCGTGTAGCCTCTGTCGCAGCTTTGTAGTAAAGCAAAATGGTCATAAATACAGGTCAAAGGAATATAATAAACCAATGCATGTGTGCATAAATACATACATACGTACATAAAAAGTAAAGGAAGGACATTTTTGCACAGTGTCAGGTGGCAACCCTGTAGGTGCTTTCTAAATCATTTCTATTTGTTTGCTTTGAGAAAAGGGTCCTTTTTTTCATTTCCTTATTTTGTGGCTAGAGAGAAGGGTCAGTTTCTCAGTTTTCTGGGAAATGGTCGTAGTTGCATCTGGAGACCAGGGTTAGTCTCTATGTGCTCTTTGTCTTTTTGTTTTCATCTCTGGGTTCTCCCTGCAGACCCCGTTTGGCCGCCTGCCTGGTGCCCATGGCTCCCACCTTATGTCTTTCTCAGAGTCCCATTCTCCAGACCCCAGAGATTTCTTCTGCCCCACCTGTCCTTTGCCTGCCTGTGTTGTGTAACCCCAAGGCTCTGCTAGACAGTTGAAGCTGATCTCATAGACTAATTCAGGGTAAAGTGGTAAGGGAGATTAGTGGCATTATTTATTGCCTTCCATAAACATTTATATTTTAAAGCTTTAGATCCTTTAATTCTTAAAAAAAAAAATGAGTCAAGGGGAGTGGGGAGGGACATGATAGTGGAAGGGGATTAAGAGGTATAAACTACTAGGTATAAAATAAGATACAAGGATATTTAAAAAACTAAAAACAGAACTACCATATGACCCAGCAATCCCACTACTGGGCGTATACGCTGAGAAAACCATAATTCAAAAAGAGACATGTACCACTGTGTTCATTGCAGCACTATTTACAATAGCCAGGACATGGAAGCAACCTAAATGT
This sequence comes from Balaenoptera borealis, assembly GCF_965194805.1. Classification (NCBI taxonomy): domain Eukaryota; kingdom Metazoa; phylum Chordata; class Mammalia; order Artiodactyla; family Balaenopteridae; genus Balaenoptera; species Balaenoptera borealis. The sequence continues at coordinate 165,682,964 of NC_138866.1, read as the reverse complement.
CCATGGAGAGTTGAATGGATAAAGAAGATGTGGTACATATGGGATATTACTCAGCCATAAAAAGAAACAAAATTGAGTTATTTGTGGTGAGGTGGATGGACTTAGAGTATGTCATACAGAGTGAAATAAGTCAGAAAGGGAAAAACAAATACTGTAGGCTAACGCATATATATGGAATCTAAAAAAAATGATACTGATGAACCTAGTGGCAGGACAGGAATAAAGACACAGACATAGAGAATGGAACTGAGGACACGGGGTTGGGGGGAAGGGGAAGCTGGGACAAAGTGAGAGTAGCATTGACATATATACACTACGAAATGTAAAATACATAGCTAGTGGGAAGCAGTAGCATAGCACAGGGAGATCAGCTTGGTGCTTTGCGACGACCTAGAGGGGTGGGATAGGGACGGTGGGAGGGAGACACAAGAAGAAGGGGATATGGGGATATATGTGTGCATATGGCTGATTCACTTTGTTGTACAACAGAAACTAACAGAGTATTGTGAAGCAATTATACTCCAATAAAGATGTATAAAATAAAAAGATACAAGGATGTAATGTTCAGCACAGGGAATATAGCCAATATTTTATAATAACTTTAAATGGAGTCTACTCTATAAAAATATTGAATCACTATGTTGTAAACCTGCAACTAATATAATGTTATAAATCAACTATACTTCAGTTGAAAAAAAAATGAGTGGAATAGGGCACTCAAGCAAGAGTGGGAAAATAGCTTTTCTTTTCTAGACGATACATTGGGTCACTCAAACCACACAGTTGATACCATCCAGACACCAACCATGAACAAGCCCAGGCCTGAGTTCATTCCTCTGTCCAGTTGTTCCTAAGGAAGATTAAACCTGCTTTATTCCAGACGTGTCTTTTTTTTAATTATTATTAATTAATTAATTTAATTTATTTTTTGGCTGCGTTGGGTCTTCGTTGCTGCGTGCGGGCTTTCTCTAGTTGCAGGGAGCAGGGGCTACTCTTTGTTGTGGAGCACAGGCTCTAGGCGTGCGGGCTTCAGTTGTTGTGGCACGAGGGCTCCGTATTTGTGGCTCGTGGGCTCTAGAGCGCAAGCTCAGTAGTTGTGGCGCACGGGCTTAGTTGCTCCGCGGCATGTGGGATCTTCCCGGACCAGGGCTCGAACCCATGTCCCCTGCATTGGCAGGCAGATTCTTAACCACTGCGCCACCAGGGAAGTCCCCAGACGTGTCTTTTGTAAGTTTTTATCTGTCTGTAATAAGGTCATAAGCTACTAATGAAAAGGAATCCTCTCTTTTAAATCCAATTCTTTTCACGAACAATAGGAACTTAATATGTATCTGTTAATGATGAAATATTAATAAGCCTGAAGGAGTCAGCAGTAAGTCTTTCCTAGGGTTAGAAAACCGCTTGCAAGGCCTTATTGGAAAGGCCCTATGAGGGTTTAGATTTTGTTATGAGAAACACTAATTAATTGAAACCCTCAAGTGGAGGGCATTTCTTCTCCCTTTAGTCAATTCATGTTGCAAACATGTTGCTCTCATGGCTGGAACTGAATGCTTTCTGGAGAGACCTATCCAAGGAAATTAGCTTGAGATGCTGTCATTGTCAGCATTGCAGTCGGCTTACTAACTCTGCAGGGGTGGCAGGTTTGCTCTTTTCCCTTGAAAAGCTTCACCAACGCTGGTATCTACAGGCATTTAGGGACACCAAGGAAATATGTCAAAGGCACTGCTTACTCTCCTCTGGACACTAAAAAGTGGTGGATACCATTTTGACTGTTGGCCTGGGGAGACCTGGGGGCTGAATCCTGGTACTGCTCCTAACTCATTCTGTGACTGTGGGTAAGACGTTCAACCTCTCCGAGTCTCTGCTGCTTTATCTGTAAAACTGGGATAATGATCTCTTTGCACAGGGCTGTTTTAAGATTTAAATGAGCTGTGTATGCAAAGACTCTGGCACAGACTAAGAAGTGGCTAGCTGCTGAATGGAGCTCTGTAATTTGGCAAATCCCCAAATGGTTTGCATTTTGGCCCACTGAACTTCTATCTCAGGATGGTGTGTGAAGGCAGAGCTTGCAGACTGAGAGATCTGGGCTTCCAAGTGGACGTCTCTTTAAATCTGGGACCCTAGAGGGTGGCCATGGAGGCTCAAATGCCTGGCATACTGCATAATATCTCATTTTGGTTGCTGCCACGGAGCAGGCTCTGAGCAGAGAGAGGGCTCAGGGTGGGTAGGCTGGCTGGCTGCCCAGGGCTCTTGTTGCCATAGACTGAATGTTTATGTGCCCTTCCCCCCATTCATATGTTGAAACCCTAACCCCCAATGCGGTGGGATTGGGAGGTGATTAGGTCATGAGGGTGGAGCCTTATGAATGGGATTAGTGCCCTTATAGAAGAGACCTCAGTGAGCTCCCTGTCCCTCCATGTGAGGGCATAGCGAGAAGATGCCTGCTTGTGGACCAGGAGGCTGCACTCACCTGACACCGAATCTGCCAATGTCTTGATGGACTTCTTAGCCTCTAGAACTGTGAGAAGTAAATTTCTGTTATGTGCAAGTCACCCAGTCTATAGTACTTTGTTTTAGCAGCTGGACTGGACTAAATACCCATCTATATTATGATCCGGTGGTGGTCTTATCGAATTTTTTTTTAATACTTTATTTTTTAGAGTAGTCTCAGGTTCACAGCAAAATTGAGGGGACGATAGAAAGATTTCCCATACACCCGCTGCCTCACCACATACATGGCCTTCCCCATTATCAACATCCTTCTCCAGATGGTACATTTGTTGCAATTGATGAACCTACATTGACACATCATAATCACCCAGAGTCCATGGTTTACCTTCGGGTTCACTCTTAGTGTTGTACATACTATATGTTTGTACAGATGCATACTGACACGTATGCACCATTAGAGTGTCATATAGGGTAGTTTCACTGCCCTGAGATTCCCTCGTGCTCTGCCAATTCATCCCTCCCTCCCCCTAGTCTTACTGGATTTTCAGCGAGAATTACATTATTTTGCATATGGGACAGGGCATGTGTAGAGGCACATGCATCTGTTTTTATCTACTTGCATCATAAGACCATAAGTTAGAAGCAGGTTAGGATCAGATGTAGAAAAATAAATTCTATAACATACATTTCTTTGTGGTTGTGGATTCTTGTCTTGACAATTCAACCTTATGTGGTGGAATTCACTTAGAATTCTTGGCTACTCCTGCTCCCCATCCCTGCCACTCCTCATCCTACGCTTCTCCATTATACCTGCTCCTCTGAGGGTAGGGACCATGTCTTCGTCATCCTTGTAGCTTAACACACAGAAATTGCTCAGCAAATGGGAGAATGAATGCTCAAGCACCAGCTCCAGAAACACCACTTCCTTTCATTTACGCTGGTCCGTGCGCTGCTGCTGACCACCCGTCCCTCACTTACGCTGCTGCTTCGGCTCATCTTTCTACTCATCCATCTGAGGGAAACTGGGCAGAGACCTTGCTCTCCAGAGACATGCTTCTCACCAAGCCCGGGCTTGTGGCTGGTTGAGGTGGCCTTGCTCCAATGTCTGGATCCCATCTGGGGAGACCTGGGGGCTTAGATGCAAATAACAGCCATCTTACCCCTGCAGGGATTCTCACGTCCTGTCTTTAAGTCAGTAGGATGCAACGTGGAAGGGTGTGTCTTGGGGCCCAGGGTCCCATGACTGTGCAGTGTCCTGAATTTCTAGCCTGACTCAATTCATTGAAACCTGGGGAAATGAAGGTTAGCACCTGCAAACTGGGGTTGGGATAACTCTACCACCCTTGGTAACAAAGTTAAAGGATGATAAGAGTGAAATGCTTTGAGGCTGTCTGTAAGAGTTGCTGGTTAAATGCACAGTGTGTCCATTTCTTGTCACCTGCCAGGGGCACCCCTTGTGTGACTGAGGGTGCTGGCAACAGAAGGAATGTCAGCAGGACTTGTCCCCCAATACTCAGCAGGTGGGCAGCTGCTTGTTGAGAGCCCTTGGCTGCAGGCCTGGCCTTGTGCACAAAGAGAGACTTGAGTGCTGTAGACCATGGGAGAGGTTGTTGAGTATTGATTTGCCCATCTTTCTTCTAGTTGGAGAAACAACTAAGGGTGAATTGGCTCAGTGGATTTTTTTACTTGCAGCCTTTCTCGTGAAAGGCTGCTGAAACTCAGGTTCTTCTCTTACAAGGCTGACCTGTGTGCAGTAGGTGGGGTTGGAATTGAGTAGAACATGGGAAGGTTCCTGTCTGTTCAGAACTTGGGCTGGGGGCTAGGCCCAAAAGGAGCCTTGGTTTGTTCCCACTGGAGGGCGTGGGAGGCTGGGAGAGACAGAGAGAGGGGGAGGGAGAGAGAGAGAGAGAGAGTGTGTGTGTGTGTGTGTGTGTGTGTGTGTGTGTGTCAGGTGGAGGACGTTTACAAGGGAGAGATGCCTCTGCTCCCTGCTGGGTCAGGGGCTTGGGAAGAGGGTGTAGATGGCAGGGTCGAAGTCCATGGTGTTAAAACAATTTAAACCTAATAATGAAGGCCAGAGAAGCCCACATGATGACCTGAGGTCAGTCAGTCAGGCATGGACTTGACTCCTGGCCTCACCGGACATTTGACCTTTGGGAATCCCTTCATCGTGGAGGTGGTGGCAGGAGAGTGGTCTCAGATTCTTCACTTGTCAAGGCACAATATACAGGGTAGGCATTACTTACCTTGAAGAGGTTAGGATTTCAGGAGATAATGTGTATAAAAGCCTAGCTACTACACGTCTCTGACACACAGTAGGTGTTCAAAAAATGGTAACTGTTAAACTGGGAGAACACATTATTGGGCCTCTCCTGAGGGAATCCAGATCTGGCCATCCACCTTCATCCCTGGATGCGATTGAAATAAGACCCATTGAAGAATTCAAGACGTTGAAAGGACGAAGCTTCACAGAACCCCGCCCCCCCGCAGTTAGGCAGTGACCCAGGGGGGATGGAAGCCCCCCGTGGAGCCGGCAGCAAGGACCCAGCTGCTCACAAAGACGGGTGCCTCTGCTGGTGGGTCAGCGTCAAGGGCTCTGAGAGCTGCATCTGTTTCTCTTCCCTGCACTCTCACAAAAGCTCTCGACAACAGGACGCCACACTCCTGTTTCGCCACATGGAATGGCATTTCCCAGCCATGCTGCCCTTTTCTGCTTGGCTACTCGGAGTGATAGTTAACTCGTGTCTTAAAGGCCTTGGGGACATTTTTCAAACACCTGGCATGAAAGTGAACAGTATCAGCTGTGGGATCAGTTTCCTCATGAAAAAAAAATAGGATAATAATAGACTTTACTTCATAGGGTTGTTAGGAGTTAAATGTATTAACTCATGTTAATATACTTAATACACTTAGAGTAAAGCCCCGATAAATGTTGTTTCTGTTGTTCTTACTGTGATTATTCTGTATTCCATCTTCTCCTCCTACACCTCCATCCTCTCTTTCCGTCTCCTGCCTTTGATTTGGGTTCCAAGAAGTTTCCAGGAAGGGCAGGGGATTGTCAGGACTGTCTTGAGAAGCTGGGTTCATCCTGCCCGCCTCCTCCCACCCACTTCCATTCAGATGGGTTGAGTCAGCCCAGTTTTCTTCCCTTGCGCCTGGCAGAAATCAGGTCTTGCTCTGCATAAGGTTGGTTCCTACCATTGCAGGAGCTGGCGAGAGAGTGTCCTCATCTGACCTTGAAGAATGGGCCTCCGGACAGAGAGGAAGTGAGCAGACCATGGGGCTTCTCTGGGCTGCAGGGAGAACTCTCATAAAACACCCTCCTGATTCCTTTTTTGGGATTAAGGATGCAGATCATATCACCGGGAAAAACTGGGCCTCTTCTTGATCCACTCACCCACCTCTCCTCTCTCCTAGAAAGATGGGGGTGTCCTGTTGGCCTGGGGGTCCAGCCCACCTTGGGTCTCCTGACTGAGCTCGGCTCCCAGCTCCACTGTGACTCATCGTCAGAGCTCACTCAGCCTTCAGCCCCGTGCCCTCTGCTTCCCAGTACCTCGTGTTCTGGCTGGGCCGTAATTCCCTTTCCATCCCACCCCTCCCTCCCCTTCTGCAGGGTATTCTGAGGCCGGGTTTAGGTGGATAAGATAGCCACATGCATGATTTCCAAATTCTATATAATTGCTATCACTTCAATATATCAATCTACCATCAGTCATTTCCATCCCCTCTGCTGATAAAGATAACAGCTATAAAAACACACTTTGAGAGGAAAACAGGAGGAGAGACATGTGGCCAGTCCCTGCCAGCAGGATCATCATTTTGATGGCAGTGGAGACCGCTGGCCTGCACCGAACTGCCCTGTTCCTGTGCTCTGTTGATGACGTATGGAACACACTGGCTGGCTTGCCCGGGTTCCGAAAGCAGCCTGTCTCATAAATGGAAAGTCCAGACAGGAAGTTTGAAAACCTGGCCATGGTTTCTGCGTGGGATGAGGCTTTTCTCACTGTACCCAGCAGGTATTTTTTATCCAACGTGTTTCATTATGGAGGCCTAGGTATCTCAGATTTGGGATGCTCTGTCCCTCGCCCCTTAAATCTCCTGCCATTAAAGGGGCTACTGTCTATGTCTTTGACCTTTCCAAAGATCATCTTGGATCTTTCTGTAGTGCTGCCTAGTTTGGGGATGCTTTTATTTCTCATTTCATTTTCACAACCACAGATGTCATTACAGATGAGAATGTGGGGGTAAGTGACCAACTCAAAGGCACAGAGGTTGTTAGCAGGTAGGAAAATAATTCAGATCCCTAAATGTCTGGTGTAGTGACTTTTTTTTAAAACTACATCGTGCTCCTGGGAGAAAAGCTGGGGTTATATGCAAGAGGCCTTGGGGGTGTGGGACTGGGGTTGGGTTTACCTGGAAGCCCTAAGTGCAGTGGAAATTGGGTAACGTGCATGAGCGAGAGGGGAACTTACCCCTTCTCACTGACTCGGAGACAGCAATGGCCTTCTGGTGGCGCTGGGAACCCAGCAAATAGTCTCGGCCTCTGACCTCTTGGAGGAGACTTCCATATTGGAAGAGCATGTTTGTCGCCCCCAACCTTTCCCAGAGGTGGACAGTGCTGGTCCAGACAGGCGAGAACCGGCGGCATCCCTCAAGGACTCAGGGGTGAGGCCAGGTTGCCTCCCTGCCTTCTTCCATCGCTCAGGCCTCCCGCCTTGGTTGGATTCTCTCCAGGGCCTCCTCCTTCTTCCCTTTATGCTGGAGACTTACCCCGTAGGGTGGGCAGCTGTAGTGGCCCTGTATCAGGACTCATAGCTGGCGGAGGGACTTGCACTGTGCTAGGATGTTGTTTCTTTCTTTTTTATTTTATTTTATTTTATTTTATTTTATTTTTTATATAGCAGGTTCTTATCAGTTATCCATTTTATACATATTAGTGTATATATGTCAATCCCAATCTCCCAGTTCATCACACCACCACCACTCCCCCTCCCCCGCTGCTTTCCCCCTTGGTGTCCATACGTTTGTTCTCTACATCTGTGTCTCAATTTCTGCCCTGCAAACCACTTCATCTGTACCATTTTTCTAGGTTCCACATATATGCGTTAATATGAGATATTTGTCTTTCTCTTTCTGACCTACTTCACTCTGTATGACAGTCGCTAGATGCATCCATGTCTCTATAAATGACCAAATTTCGTTCCTTAATATGGCTGAGTAATATTCCATTGTATATATGTACCACATCTTCTTTATTCATTCGTCTGTTGATGGGCATTTAGGTTGCTTCCACGACCTGGCTATTGTAAATAGTGCTGCAAAGAATATTGGGGTGCATGTGTCTTTTTGAATTACGGTTTTCTCAGGGTATATGCCCAGTAGTGGGATTGCTGGGTCATATGGTAATTCTATTTTTAGTTTTCTAAGGAACCTCCATACTGTTCTCCATAGTGGCTGTATCAATTTACATTCCCACCAACAGTGCAAGAGGGTTCCCTTTTCTCCACACCCTCTCCAGCATTTGTTGTTTGTAGATTTTCTGATGATGCCCATTCTAACTGGTATGAGATGATACCTCATTGTAGTTTTGATTTGCATTTCTCTAATAATTAGTGATGTTGAGCAGCTTTTCATGTGCTTCTTGGCCATCTGTATGTCTTCTTTGGAGAAATGTCTATTTAGATCTTCTGCCCATTTTTGGATTGGGTTGTTTGTTTTTTTAATATTGAGCTGCATGAGCTGTTTATATATTTTGGAGATTAATCCTTTGTCCGTTGATTTGTTTGCAAATATTTTTTCCCATTCTGAGGGTTGTCTTTTCATCTTGTTTGCAGTTTCCTTTGCTTTGCAAAAGCTTTTAAGTTTCATTAGGTCCCATTTGTTTATTTTTGTTTTTATTTCCATTACTCTAGGAGGTGGATCAAAAAAGATCTTGCTGTGATTTATGTCAAAGAGTGTTCTTCCTACGTTTTCCTCTAAGAGTTTTATAGTGTCCAGTCTTACATTTAGGTCTCTAATTCATTTTGAGTTTATTTTTGTGTATGGTGTTAGGGAGTGTTCTAATTTCATTCTTTTACATGTAACTGTCCAGTTTTCCCAGCACCACTTATTGAAGAGACTGTCTTTTCTCCATTATATATCCTTGCCTCCTTTGTCATAGATTAGTTGACCATAGGTGCGGGGGTTTATCTCTGGGCTTTCTATCCTGTTCCATTGATCTATATTTCTGTTTTTGGGTCAGTACCATATTGTCTTGATTACTGTAGCTTTGTAGTATAGCCTGAAGTCAGGGAGTCTGATTGCTCCAGCTCCGTTTTTTTCCCTCAAGACTGCTTTGGCTATTCGGGGTCTTTTATATCTCCATACAAATTTTAAGATTTTTTGTTCTAGTTCTGTAAAAAATGCCATTGGTAATTTGATAGGGATTGCATTGAATCTGTAGATTGCTTTGGGTAGTATAGTCATTTTCACAATATTGATTCTTTCCAATCCTAGAACATGGTATATCTCTCCATCTGTTGGTATCATCTTTAATTTCTTTCATCAGTGTCTTATAGTTTTCTGCATACAGATCTTTTGTCTCCCTAGGTAGGTTTTTTCCTAGGTATTTTATTCTTTTTGTTGCAATGGTAAATGGGAGGGTTTCCTTAATTTCTCTTTCAGATTTTTCATCATTAGTGTATAGAAATGCAAGAGATTTCTGTGCATTAATTTTGTATCCTGCAACTTTACCATATTCATTGATTAGCTCTAGTAGTTTTCTGGTGGCATCTTTAGGATTCTCTATGTATAGTATCATGTCATCTGCAAACAGTGACAGTTTTACTTCTTCTTTTCTGATTTGGAGTCCTTTTATTTCTTTTTCTTCTCTGATTGCTGTGGCTAGGACTTCCAAAGCTATGTTGAATACTAGTGGTGAGAGTGGACATCCTTGTCTCTTTCCTGATCTTAGAGGAAATGCTTTCAGCTTTTCACCATTGAGAATGATGTTTGCTGTGGGTTTGTCATATATGGCCTTTATTATGTTGAGGTAGGTTCCCTCTATGCCCACTTTCTGGAGAGTTTTTATCATAAATGATGTTGAATTTTGTCAAAATCTTTTTCTGCATCTATTGAGATGATCATATGGTTTTTATTCTTCAATTTGTTAATATAGTATATCACATTGATTTGCATATATTGAAGAATCCTTGCATTCCTGGGATAAATCCCACTTGATCATGGTGTATGATCCTTTTAATGTGTTGTTGGATTCTGTTTGCTAGTATTTTGTTGAGGATTTTTGCATCTGTATTCATCAGTGATATTGGTCTGTAATTTTCTTTTTTTGTAGTATCTTTGTCTGGTTTTGGTATCAGGGTGATGGTGGCCTCATAGAATGAGTTTGGGAGTGTTCCTTCCTTTGCCATTTTTTGGAAGAGTTTGAGAAGGATGGGTGTTAGCTCTTCTCTAAATGTTTGATAGAATTCACCTGTGAAGCCATCTGGTCCTGGACTTTTGTTTGTTGGAAGATTTTTTTTATCACAGCTTCAATTTCATTACTTGTGATTGGTCTGTTCATATTTTCTATTTCTTCCTGGTTCAGTTTTGGAAGGTTATACCTTTCTAAGAATTTGTCCATTTCTTCCAGTTTGTCCATTTTATTGGCATAGAGTTGTTTACAGTAGTCTCTTAGGATGGTTTGTATTTCTGCAGTGTCTGTTGTAACTTCTTTTTCATTTCGAATTTTATTGACTTGAGTCCTCTCCCTCTTTTTCTTGATGAGTCTGGCTAATGGTTTATCAATTTTGTTTATCTTCTTAAAGAACCAGCTTTTAGTTTTATTGATTTTTGCTATTGTTTTCTTTGTTTCTGTTTCATTTATTTCTGCTCTGATCTTTATGGTTTCTTTCCTTCTGCTAACTTTGGGTTTTGTTTGTTCTTCTTTCTCTAGTTCCTTTAGGTGTAAGGTTAGATTGTTTATTTGAGATTTTTCTTGTTTCTTGAGGTAGGCTTGTATTGCTATAAACTTCCCTCTTAGAACTGCTTTTGCTGCATCCCATAGGTTTTGGATCGTCGTGTTTTCGTTGTAATTTTTGTCTAGGTATTTTTTGATTTTCTCTTTGATTTCTTCAGCGATCTCTTGGTTATTTAGTAATGTATTGTTTAGGCTCCATGTGTTTGTGTTTTTTACATTTTTTCCCTGTTATTCATTTCTAATCTCATAGCGTTGTGGTCAGAAAAGATGCTTGATATGATTTCAATTTTCTTAAATTCACTGAGGCTTGATTTTTGATCCAAGATGTGATCTATCCTGGAGAATGTTCCATGCGTACTTGAGAAGAAAGTGTAATCTGCTCTTTTTGGATGGAATGTTCTATAAATATCAATTAAACCTCTCTGGTCTCTTGTGTTTCCTTATTAATTTTCTGCCTGGACGATCTGTTCATTGGTGTAAGTGAGGTGTTAAAGTCCCCTACTATTATTGTGTTACTGTCAATTTCCTCTTTTATAGCTGTTAGCAGTTGCCTTATGTATTGAGGTGCTCCTGTGTTGGATGCATATATATTTATAATTGTTATATCTTCTTCTTGGATTGATTCCTTGATCATTATGTAGTGTCCTTCCTTGTCTCTTGTAACATTCTTTATTTTAAAGTCTATTTTATCTGATATGAGTATTGCTACTCCAGCTTTCTTTTGATTTCCATTTGCATGGAATCTCTTTTTCCATCCCCTAACTTTCAGTCTGTATGTGTCCCTAGGTCTGAAATGGGTCTCTTGTAGACAGCATATATTTGGGTCTTGTTTTCATATCCATTCAGTGAGCCTGTGTCTTTTGTTTTGTTCCACAGCCTGCAGGATTGTAGTTCTTCTTGCTTCTGCTGTCTGCCCTCTGGTGGATGAGGCTATCTGAGAGGCTTGTGCAGGTTTCCTGATGGGAGGGACTGGTGGTGGGTAGAGCTGGCTGTTGCTCTGGTGGGCAGAGCTCAATAAAACTTAAATCCGCTTGTCTGCTGATTGATGGGGCTGGGTTCCCTCCCTGTTGGTTGTTTGGCCTGAGGCGACCCAACACTGGAGCCTACCTGGGCTCTTTGGTGGGGCTAATAGGACTCTGGGAGGGCTCACGCCAAGGAGTACTTCCCAAACTTCTGCTGCCAGTGTCCTTGTCCCCATGGTGAGCCACAGCCACCGCCCGCCTCTGCAGGAGACCCTCCAACACTAGCAGGTAGGTCTGGTTCAGTCTACTATGGGGTCACTGCTCCTTCCGCTGGGTCCTGATACGCACACTACCTTGTGTGTGCCCTCCAAGAGTGGAGTCTCTGTTTCCCCCAGTCCTGTCGAAGTCCTGCAATCAAATCCTGCTAGCCTTCCGAGTCTGATTCTCTGGGAATTCCTCCTCCAGTTGCCGGACCCCCAGGTTGGGAAGCCTGACGTGGGGCTCAGAACCTTCACTCCAGTGGGTGGACTTCTGTGGTATAAGTGTTCTCCAGTTTGTGAGTCACCCACCCAGCAGTTATGGGATTTGATTTTATTGTGATTGCGCCCCTCCTACTGTCTCATTGTGGCTTCCCCTTTGTCTTTGGATGTGGGGTATCTTTTTTGGTGAGATCCAGTGTCTTCCTGTCGATGATTGTTCAGCAGTTTGTTGTGATTCTGGTGCTCTCGCAAGATGGAGTGCGAATGTTTTGTTTCTTGCAGCCCTAAGGGCTGGTCTCATCTGGTCTCCTTCCCCTGAAGACTCCGTAAATGGTAGCTTCTGTCATTATTCTTCTGAACTTCTTTATTCCTCATGACAATTCCAAAAACCAGGTGGTGGTGTCCCCACCTCACAGTGAAGGGACCAGGCTTAGAGCAGAAGGCTGTCTAGTCACAGTTGGTGAGTTGGTGGGATTCAAACCCAGGCCTGTCCACACCCAAAGTTGGGATTTTTTCTACTACACCACGCTACTTCCCTCTGCTGTGCTGTTTACCCCAAACCAAGCTGTCTTCTGGAATTCCTCATTTTTATTTTGTAAAAAATTTAAAATTTTTAATTTTATTGAAGTATAGTTAATTTACAATGTTGTGTTAGTTTCAGGTGTAGAGCAAAGTGATTCAGTTATACATATACATATATTCATTCATTTTTAGATTCTTTTCCCATATAGGTTATTACAGAATATTGAGTAGAGTTGCGTATGCTGTATAGTAGGTCCTTGTTGGCTACCTGTCTTATGTATAGTAGCATGTGTTTGTTCATCCCAAGCTCCTGATTTATCTCTCCCCTCCACGTTTCCCCTTTGGTAACCATAAGTTTGTTTTCGATATCTGTAAATCTGTTTCTGTTTTGTAAATAAGTTCATTTGTTTAATTTTTTAAAAAATTAGATTCCACATGAGTGATATCATATGATATTTGTCTTTCTCTGTCTGACCTTACTTCACCTAGTATGATAATCTCTAGGTCCATCCACGTTGCTGCAAGTGGCATTATTTCATTCTCTTTAATGACTGAGTAATATTCCATTGTATATATGTACCACATCTTCTTTATCCATTCCTCCATTGATGGACTCTTAGGTTGCTTCCATGTCTTGGCTATTGTGAATAGTGCTGCAGTGAACACTGGGGTGCATGTATCCTTTCGGATTATGGTTTTCTCCAGATATACGCCCAGGAGTGGGATTGCTGGATCATATGGTAGCTCTATTTTTGGTTTTTTAAGGAACCTCCACACTGGAATTCCTCATTTTTAGAGGCATCTGGAATGTGATCTAGAGTCTCCAGGTGGCTATGGGACACGCTTGTCCCCCAGCCCTGGTGGATGGGGACTTGGCAGGAACTAGGAACATATCAGGACTCCAGCTTAGAAAAGGATGTGGCTTAGGGTAGGCGGTCTGGTCCAGCAGGAAACCCAGGATGCCAGACTGGAAACATGGCAGAAACCAACTGTATGGCCTGGACCTGTGGCTGAGATAAGGGGATGCTTTCCTCTGGCCGGCTTTAGAAATTGGGGGTGAGGTGCCAATGAGGTCCAAGGATGCTGTGCATTCTTGGAGGTGAAGCCTGCTTGACTGCGAGTATCATGACAAAAATACAACAACAAAAGCAAAACCACAAGCAGAGTTGGGGGGAGAGGTTGCATTGGAGGCCTTGCTTGGGTAGGGGGGAGAGGTTGCATTGGAGGCCTTGCTTGGGTAGGGGGTGGTCTGGGTTGTGGATGGCACGAGGTCATGGTTTGACAGTGAGGGTTACTATCCTGCAGGCAGTGGGATGAGAGGCAGAGAGAAGTTGAGGTGCCTGGCCTGGGAGGTGATTGTTGCAGCCACGAGGCAGAATGAGGCCACCTCGGAGGAGACAGGAGAGAACTGAGGCTGAGAACCAAGCCGTGGGCCTTGGCTGCAGTTGAGGGAGGACAGAGGGACAAGACTCAGCCCGGCGGACAGACAACCAGCCATGGGGAATGTGGGTGGGAGAGCAGGAGACTGCAGTTGGCGGGACGCTCTCACAGAGACAACCAGGAGGGCAGCGGTGCCAAGAGCTGAAGTTCAGGGGGCGGAAAGATGCTGGATTTGGCAAGAAAGAGGTCCTTTAGGACTGCAGCGTGCACACTCATCCACATCGCCGCCTACCATGGTCGCCGTTGGGAAGCTGTGCTCTGAGTGGGAGACCTGAGGTCCTCAGAGAGTCACTTGTGTTCGCTGTGCAGGGCCAGTTAAGGCAAGAAGACGCCCTCGGTCATGGGAGGAAGGGTAGCAGCCACTTGTGTTTTCCGCTCAGGCCTTGGTTCGGCTGACCACCGAGGCTCCTCTCCTGCCGGCTTCAGTGAGGCAGAGTTTTGCTGCACCGCGTAAATGTAGTCTACAAGTCCCCCGGGACAGGGAGGGAGGGAGGCTTCCGAGGGTAGTTGACGGCTCGGGGTCTGATTCCACATCATGACAGTCAAGGACTTTTCTTCCCTTCAGAATACTACAACTTTGCAGATGCATGTGTTAGAGTGATTACCTGCCTTGACACTGCACCTATAAGTAGACAGGCTGCCGCTTTAGGGTGTAGACCCTGAGAAGTAGACGGTTTGATGACACGCCTGCCTTTGCAAAATTCTTTCTATTTGCTTAGTTTATTAGTTTGTGGAGTGGCTTTTAAAGAACTTTTAAAAAGAGTCTCTAATTTGGGGAGGGACACGCTGTTTGTCAGAATGAAAAATAGGTCACTGAAATAACAGAAGAATTCATCTAATTATCTTCTGTGCCTGGTCGAAGCCTCTGAAAGGAGGAATAATTTAAAGTTGGGCTTCCTGTAAATTAAGCTCTCTATTAAACAGAACCAAAATCAATAAACGGTGTTGTACTGAAGCAGCCTTTAAAAGGCAGGACTGCCATGTCGGGGGAGGTGGAGAGAGGCCTGGCCTACGTCCTGCCCCATCACGGCTCAGTCATGCAGCTCATGGATACTTAGAGCCTTGGAGGGAGCTGGGAGGGAAAGGTATTCCGCAAAGAACAGAAGCCTGGAGCTAGCGATCTGGGACATTGCGCAGAGCTGTGGACTTTGGACAGATCACTTAAAATTTCCGAGTCCCAGTTTCCACACTGGAGCCCACTTGGGATGATAAACTCTGTCTTCCTCCCAGGTTTGTTGAAAAGGCCCAAAGAGAGAGGATATGGGAGAGTGCTTCTAATGCCATGAGGCACTATACACAGTCAAGGGTGGTGAAGCCTCTCTGCTTTTGGAAAATGTTGGGGTCGGAGTGTGCTCCATAAAGAGCCGCCAGCCTCGTCACCCATGTTCTAGATTGAGTTGAAGATTGCTTTTCCTTTAACGGATCAAGATGGTGTAGGAAAATGTGATCCTACCTGCAGGTGAGAGGGCTGTTTCCCCAGGTGAGGATTCGATGGACTCGCCCACCCAGTCAGGCACAGATGGCTCTGGAAAACCACAGCCTGTGTCTGTGGGCTGTGATGCTCTAATGTTTTCAGCTTTGATAAGAAGACTGGACAGGGAGCTCCCTGTGGTCAACTAGTTCCCGAAAGGGTAAGGGGAGAGGGTGGGACCAAGACAGGCAGGCGCAGTTTCCGTTCTCAAATAAACCAATCAGAATTCACTCCCCGCCCCCCGGGGGGGCGTGAGTGAGGAGCCCTGGGTAGACCAGGAACGCACCTCCACTGAAGGACCCTCTACAGAGAGACTAGACAGCAGGGAAGGAGACTCCTCCCGACAGATATTACCATTTAGAAGTAACTCGGCCCAGAACTAATGCTGTGGGCTTTGAATTCATTAGCGCTTTTTTACCTCACTCCCAGATGCTTCTTGTTCACAGACCATGACAGATTTATTGAGACATCGCCTTAGGAGCCTCTGGGGAAAGGCTTACAAAGGACCTGGAAGTCTGGTGCCTGGGTGGAGGGTTCGCTTTCTGTGCTGGAGACTCTTATTGATGGGCAGTCACTAAGAATGAACTCTTAATTTGCTTCATGGAACTCAATGGTTTATCATCCAGAGTGAATTCCATGCCGAGTCCCGCTTGTGTGGAGTCTGCCTTTTCCATGTGTCATTCTACAGCATCTGTAGTAATGAAGCTTTCTCCTTGGGGAGAGCCAGCATTGGGCTCTCTTTTGCATGATGCCTCCTTCTAGCCGAAATCCCCACACAGCTAGCATCCAGGAGTCAGTGACTCAGGATCACGGGCGAAAAGAAGCATTAACAATGAACAACAGATCGCTGCCTGGTTTATATTCTTAGACTATGGTGGCTGATCGCTTGATTTTACAAAGATAAACAGTTTAGAGTCAAAACCATAGGAGTTTAATAAAAAGAGAATATATTTGCCTTCTCGTGTGCCTATGACACTTTCAGTGACTTGCACCTATAATCTCTTTCTCTCTCACACAACATCAAAATCTAATAATCTTTGGAGAAAGCAGTCAGAGATATATATTGAGCTCTACTTAATGAACTTGCTAACCATAATTTCAAGATTAGTTGTGATGTGCTTGTGTGTGCGAGAGAGACTGTGTGTGTGTGTCATTATGAAAGTATACGTACATATAATTTATAAAACATTGGTATTTGGAAGTCTTTCTTTTAGCCCTTTTTCTTAGGTTTTGTGTATAAACCGTAGTCCCTTAGTGCCTGCGTGTTCTTAGGACATTTACTAGCAGTGTGATTTTAGGTAAGTCACTTGCCCTCTTACTCTTTATTTCTTTCTTCATCTCTTAATTTACAATTAAGGATGCCTTTGGCTACAAGTAAGAGAGAACTCTGGACTCACCTAATTTAAAACAATGAGGAAGGGACTTCCCTGGTGGCACAGTGCTTAAGAATCCGCCTGCCAATGCAGGGGACATGGGTTTGATCCCTGGTCCGGGAAGATCCCACATGCCGCGGAACAACTAAGCCCATGTGCCACAACTACTGAGCCTGCGCTCTAGAGCCCACGAGCCACAACTACTGAGCCCGCGTGCCACAACTACTGAAGCCCACGTGCCTAGAGCCCATGCTCCTCAACAAGAGAAGCCACTGCAATGAGAAGCCCACGCACCACAACGAAGAGTAGCCCCTGCTCGCCACAACTAGAGAAAGCCCGCATGCAGCAACGAAGACCCAGTGCAGCCAAAAATAAATAAATTTTAAAATAATAATAATAAAAAAATTAATACTAGATTAAATAGTTTATAAAAGAATAAAACAATGAGGAAATGTCTTATCACAGGAGGCAAGAAATCAAAAGCTATGGCAGCTGTAGAAACAGTACAATCGGGGCTCTCGGACCCCTCTGGGTGACTCTCTTGGCTTGGCATTCTCTCTGTGGTGACTTTGTCCTCAGGCTAGCTTCCCTCATGGTTGCAAGAAGGCTGCAGCAGTTCAAGGCATCAACTCCAGGCCCAACAAGATCCAAAAGAGGGAGACATTCTCTCTTCCTGTGTAGCTTTTATTAAGAACAAAAAAATTATTCTCATGAACTTCCCCCTCCCCACAACCCGGCAGACTTTCTCTCATGTGTCTTTGGCCAGAAGTGTGTCACATACCTGTACCCAGTGGGCCACTTAACTTAGACCAGTAAGGACCCACCCCCTAGGACAGCCCCTCCTGAAGTAATGGCCATGTGAAAAAGGGTGGAACTTTAACAAAGTTGGGATTTAACAGGAAGGGAGGAAGGATTTGGGCAGCCAACACCATGAAGCCTGTAGGATTATTGTGAGGAATGTTGATGTAACGTGGTTTAATGAATGAACACGTACAAAACTCTTCGAACAGTGCTTAGCACGTGGGCACCACTATGTGTGTGTTTGCTTATTGTGCTGAATATATGTATTTGATGAGTCTGAGTGCCATACCAATAAAAAGTAGCATTATGAATGGTATTGTTTTGTTAGAGGTAGAAGAAGAGAGAAAGCCAAAGGTAAATAAGAAAGGAAATCTAGTTGGTGCTCAGAGCCAAAGAGGAGACAGAGTGAGCACTTGGCCTATATTTGGTCATCGTCTTTATCTTGGGAGGAGTTAGAGCAGCTTTCTAAATAAAGGAAAAATACTATTGTCCAATGTGTTAATGAATTCCAGTCTCAGAAGTCTCCTCTTTCCCACAGCTATTTTCTTTCACTAGTTGAAAGTGGTGTTTAACTGCAGAAGTATTCTTAACACAGCCAGAGGTCTCTTAACCAAATAAAAAGCTTAGATTCCATTACTCTTGATGGGAGAATGGAGTTAGAAAATAGTGTGTTGTGTATCTGTGTGTAAATTTATGAAAAGCATACAACATACACTTGTAAGAAACATATAAAAGCTATGGCAATTCTAGCCAAGAAAAAGGGAAAGAAAAAACTTGGCTTCTTGAAGCTTTTAACTAGAACTAAAAATAATCTTCCTAGTCCATGTTTGATACATTACTCAAGAAAAAATTTATTCTGTGTATCCCAAATGATTTTGGAGTTCATTTTCATGCTATGTGACTTAAGAAGCTAAGCTCCCTGTTGTATCTGATGGTGTTTTATGTCATTTGGGACTTAGGCCTTTGTACTGGCCACTTGATATGGCATTTTAAATGTAACAGGTGACAACTGCAAAACTACAGGTCTTTAGAAGAAGAAAGGAAGAACCAGTTCTAAATGGGAAAGCTCATTCACGTTAATGCATCGTTTCATTCTTACAGCTGGCAGAGATTTGGGGGGTTTGCTGATTGTTCGGTATTTTTCTTAGATCCAAAGCAAATCTCTTTAAAGGGTAGGTGTCCATCTGACAGTAGAACTTGTCATATCAAATCCTTCCGCTTCAGGGAAGCCAAAGAAGGCAGGGAGAAATTTTGGAGCTCTTACTCTGGTGTGAAAACAGCAGTTTCTGTTTTCTTTCTTTTTGGCCTTTTATCAAATTTGACTTTGAATCTCAGAAAGCTGCGTTCCATTATTTATCATCAACCTCCTAAAGTCTGATGTTTGCCAATCTATCTGGTCTGACACTTAGCATCCACAAATCCAAATAGTCATTTCTTTCTCAGAAGCTGTTTCCTCACGCTCATCCCCTCAAAGAGGGGTCAGAGGGTCTTCCTCTACACGGCTGGAGTATTTCCTTTGAAGTTGAGACCGCAAGTAACTATTTGGAAGCCTCCTAAGGAGGTCTTTAGTGCAAACCTGGATCACCAAGGTTGAAATGGAAACTGTACTGATTTCAGCTGATTTCTTGGGAGTGGCAGATCCTTTGTGCATTCCCAGCACTCTGAGCCTAGGTGCTTCCATTAACTTCCTAATGCAAAGCCCTCCTTTGTCCTGAGTTGCTCCAGGCTTTAGAGCAAACACGGAGCGGGGAGCTAGGCTACAGCTATACGGTAGTCCCAGAGCCTTGAGGAGGAAGCAACAGAAAAAACACCCCAATTATGTATGCCAACACCTTTCCCAACCCTCACAAGGACCATTTCTATGAATAGATTTGCTACATAGACTGTAGCTCGGATAATTTAAGACTGATGGAAGCGTCTTCCCTCTCTGCATGTTTCATGCTCTTTGGCTTTATGGTTCTTCTTTGCTTTGAACGAAATACTGGTCTTCAGCAAGGAGTCGATCCACCTGCCATTTCCTGACTCATTTTTGGGAACGGTGGATAAAGTGGGTGACAGTCACTCGGCAGGCTCTGGCGACACTAGGTTTTCACAACAGCCCTGCGATGTGTATACTCTTAGGACCCTCCTGTCATAGACGTGGACACTGAGACAGGGTGGGCTGAAGCCACTTGTTGAAACCACCGAGCTGGTGAGGGCAGAGTCTGGTCCAGGGCCTGGGTGTAGGGGATCCTGAGCCCGTGCTTACCGCAGAGCTGTTTCAGGATGGTGGCACTCTCTGCCAGCACCTTAGGGGGCATCCATATTGCCAAGGGGGTGGTGGTGGTATTTGTGGGCGCTTCCCTGCTGTTAGGCACTTCTGTTCCCCCTCCTGCCTACTTTTCCTCCACTGAGATGTCACATTCTAAGCAGACCAAGTCTGAAGACCACCAAAATCTCCCTTGTGTTTCTGCACAGAGCTTTATACCCCATAGAAAACTTTCCATTTTCCATCCTGCTTGGTGTGGACAGTAGGGCTGCTTCTGGGTGTCAGAGAAGAAATCCCAAGCTTGGGATGTGGCGGGCGGGGTTGGGGCAGCACAGTTACTCTGGAAAGGTGTGGCCTTCTCCAAGCCCTTGGGCCTAGGGAGGGTTGTGCAGGCCCCTTCAGGGGCCTCGGCGTCATCTCCCACAATTCTCGCCTCTCCCCACTGCCGAGCTCCCCCCGCCCACCCTGTGTTTCCATTCTGCATAGTTTGCCATTGTGGTGGAAAAGATCTTGAGCTCGGTACAAAAGCACCAGACGTACACTGAGTATTGTGGGCTTTGGCCTGTTTATTCCACAGAGATCAGGGCTGGAATGTCACATTATAAATCTCCCATGCCTGGCAGCTGCCTTCTCTGGGCCAATAAGCAGATAAGCCTTGAACCTAGGGTTAGGGAATTTCCATCCTCTGCTGCACCAGGACCCAGACACATCTTTCTCGCTCCCAGTGATCTTTCTTGCCCCAGTCTTTCTTTATTCTGGCTCTTTTCCCCCAGCTCTTTCCAAACACACGCAAATGAAACACTAAAAAACAATACAGTAATCCCAAAGGTCTGTGGAACTGGAGGATAAAAACACAACAGAGATTCAGAAATCTTATGTCTGTTATTTTCATTGCTTTTCCCTCTCAAGGACAGTACAGTTATGCTGAGAAAACCCTTAAGAAAGGAGGGAACATTTTAATTTTCCTTAAGACTCACCTGTGTAAGTGTTTTGGGTACTACATGGTGCAGTGGTAAACACCAGGCTGGGAAGAGGCCCTAGCCCTGACCTTGACCCTGACCAGCCTTGAGATCTAGGCCACACCACCAACCCTGTCTGAGGCTCAGGTGTTTTGACTGTAATCCGAGGGGTTTGGACTAGATGATTTATAAGGTGTCTTTCAGCTCTGACATCCTATTTTTTGAGTGGAGGAGATAACTAAGTCCATAAAGATGGTTTCCTATGGGCTGGTCCTTGGCTCACCCTGACCCCTGTATATGCAAATGAGAGAACACTTGGGTAACTAGTATTTGAGTGTCTTATTACAAGCCAGGCACTGTGCTAAGGAGTAATAAGGCATAGTCCTACTCTTTGTAGCTTGTATACTACTACTACTACTACTACTACTACTAATGTGGGTGAGATGGCAGTGGTAGCCCTCCCCAGGTTACAGTGAATTAGGGCAGCTGTAGGGTAGTTATCAGAGTCTAAGATTTAAGAGTCTTATGCTCTACCGACTAAGCTAGCCGGGCAGGTCAGAGTCTAAGGTTTAATTTTCATTCCTGTCATTTTTGGATATCTGCTGCTTCGGCCTGCCTCTCGCTTTTGGCAGTGGCATCCTGACTTTCCTGTGGCCACCCTTTCTCATTGAACTGATTGCATCCCTGTGATCTAGGCCTGGCCCAGTAGATCTCATATCCCCTGGCCATGGTCAGTGTTTAAGAAATGGGCAGACACCTAAGCCAGGCCAATGAGACCTTTGCTGGAACTATAAGGACAAAGGCTCCCCGTTCCCTTTGGGGTTACCATTCGGAAGAATGTACACCTGTTGCTGTTGGCGTCTTCACCACGACATGGGACGAAGCGCCTGAGGATGAGGCTGATGCCGGGGAAAGCAGAGCAGAGGAGACAGGAAAGCCTTCTGATGGCATTGTCAGCATACCTGAGTCCAGCTCTGCCAGAACCTAAAGTGAGTCTTGGACTTGTCCGTTTCATAGACCAAAGACTCCTTTTTCCCTACTGGAGTTTTGGGTTGCATTTGTGTTACCTGCAATTGTCATGATCACCGTTGCTCTTTGGGCACTGCTGTGTTTCTGCCGCACCCTCTGGGCAGCTCTTCACCCTGTGGATTGAATCAGTTAGGATGTGTTTGACTTCAGGGTTGTACCCAAAGCAGCCTAAATGCTAGGATGTTTATCAGTCTCCTATAACAAGAAGCCCAGGGCCGTGCAGGTCCAGGGTTGGTATCTAGTGTCATCGGAGGCTCAGGCTGTCAGGGTCTTGGCACCTGCGGCTCTCAGCCTGGCCTTTGAATTTGTCCCCTTGTGGTGCAAGGTTGTAGCCTTAGGAATCACCTCCTCACACAGCTGCTTTATCCCAAATGGAAATTTCTCTCCAAATTCCTTCATAGTCTTGGATGGTTGGGGGTTTTTTTTGGTTTGTTTTTGTTTCGTTTGGTTTGGTTTCATTTTGTTTTTGATCAGAAAGAAAAAGTTCTAGCAGCCCTTGAGCAGGCTTTCCTTATGCTTCTGGTAAAGAAAGACAAAGCCTGACACTAGGTAAAGGTGGTAAAGACAGATTTCATGCAGTACTATGGCAGTAGGAGAAAGAGACTTGAGTATGTGGAGAGCTGGGCTTAACTCTGATCCGGGTAGAGGTGGCTGTGAGTTTTAAGAGGAGAATGAGCAGAGGCTCAAGCGCAGACAGAGAGGTAGAAAAATCACAAAAAGCACTCTGGTTAGTCAGTGTGATGAGGCCATGTGGGTTTACTAACTGCTGCTAATTGAAGTGAGGCTCCTCGCCTCCCATAGAGCCTGGGAGACCGGGGACGGTGGGTGTGTGTGTGTGTGTGTGGGGCGTGCTATCTTTCCTGATGATTACATTTGAAAGGAATGGCTCTCAGGTCCTAGAGAAAAACACTCCTTGGTTATAGGAGATACATATACATCTCAAAGGGACAGAAGAAGGATTTACAATTGTGAGGCGTTTTGTTTTGTTTTGTTTTTTAAATAAATGCTTTAAGAAAAGGGAGTCAGTGGCCTAGCAGGCTGTTGGCTGGAACAAATGGTAAATTGATTTGGCAGCTTTGAGGTTTCTCTGGTGGGAACTCACAGGGCACTGGTTCAACCCAGGGACGTGACCACAGGCTGCTAGAAGCCGCGTTATAGTTTGTTTTGAGTCCCTTAGTGGGGTGCGGTGGGTAAGATCGTTTGTGCCGAAAGTCAGTCCTTTCAGCACAAGGCTGAGGCCTAGTGGAGAAGAAGACTCAGAGGAGCTTGACGAAAGCTTCGTCAACAAGAGGTCTTTGTCATTTCCTTGGCCAGAATTGTGTTCTTGGCCCATGAGGATCAATCCACCGGAAGCTCCAGGCTTATACTGTGGCAAAAGAAGAGTAATTTCCCCTATTAGTGTAGAGTCTAACCTTAGACTCATCAAGATACATCTCCTGGAGGTGGGAAAGCCCTTTTCTCTGAGCCTGGAACAAGGAGGAAGGTGAATAAAATCAGGGTTCCATGGGCAGGAAGAAGAGGGTGAGGAGTGGCTTTCGGGTGTGCCACTGGGTCTGGGTGCTGACTCCCCAGCTGTGTTGGGTGGAAGACCCATTAATGTCCATCTTAACCATATTCCTGCTCCATAGACAGGCTTGATGGAGGAAAATTGGCCTGAAGAGTATAATACTGAGTTTCAGGAATAGCTCAGTATATCTTGAGAGGCATAGAATGATGGATGAGGAAGTTTTCTTTCTGATTGTGGTGGTCTGGCAGAACAGCAACATGTAGTGGTCACAAGTCACAGAAGCAAGGATGAAGTTATTGAATCTGCATCTTGGTTATAAACCAGGTGATCCACAGGGGCTCCCTTGAAACTTTTCTCCCTCTCTTCACTCCCAACATCCTGCCCTGTAACAACCGTGGACAGACTTAGAAATAACTGGGCTTTGCCTCAGAACGGTGGTGTTTTCAGACAGGAATCAAGTGATGGATGGAGTAGGATTGGGGGCGGGGCGTGTGGCATCCCAATCAGAGGGTAGGTAGTAAGATTTTCTTAAGTGAAATTCTACAGGTTGCCTAACAGAGGTGTCCTTGAAAAGTGAATTAAGTTATATTTTATTTGAATTAGGAGAGCTCAGTATTTAACGGAATCTGACAGTGACTCTTTAGGGAAATGGAAGTAAACAATTTTGGGAACACGTAACTCCATTTGGTATACCAGCTGAGGGGTCTAAATACCAGATGTGTCTGAACAAAAATACACTTATTCTAAATGTTTTAAAAATAAATGATAAGTCATCGAAAACAATTGAAGCACAGGTTGCTGCTGTGGGCAGTGTGTGGTGACTGTGTGAAGTGCTGGGCTGTGAGTGACAGCTGGTGACGTCTAGGTGGGCTGGTCCACACGCTAAAAACGGGAAGGCAGATGGCGATGGACGTTTGCAGGGCTCTTCTGGGAGTCTCCCAGGTGACACATACATTGTGATTGTCTGGGTCCCTTATTTACTTTCATGGATGATATTCATTTTTTTGGAGTGTTGGATTCTAATGGGGCAAATATATATTAAGTACCCCATTCAATAATCTGTGTCATAGAAGGAAGCATAAGCTCATTCAAAATCAAAAACATTTGAGTTGGATGAAGTCTTTTATGAGCATCATGTTTGTTTGGACTTGAAATATCCAAATTCTGGAAATACTGATAATTTGGCATAGGTCAGGTCATGGGCATTCTGGGTAAACTACAACAGTATTTGTTTTCTTTTTCTTTTTTTAATTTAATTTTTATTTTATATTAGAATATAGTTGATTTACGATGTTGTGTTAGTTTCAGGTGTACAGCAAAGTGATTCAGTTATACATATACATAGCAGTATTTGTTTCCTGAGTGAAGATTTTCAGACGTTATTACCTAGCATGATTTCTCCACACTAGGCCAGAGGTCGGCAAACTTCGGCCCTCAGGCCACATGTGGTCAGCTGATCACCTCCGGCCCACTGCCTATTTTTGTATGGCTCCTGAGCTAAGTATGGTTTTTACATTTTTAAATGTAAAAAAAAAAAAAAAAAACAAGAATATTTTGGGACATGAGAATTGTACGAAATTCAAATTTCAGCGTGTATAAGTAAGGTTTTAGTGGCTCACAGCCTTGGTTGGTGTTAGGGATTGTGTGTGGTTGCTTCTGGGCTACAATGGCCTGGATGAGTAATGTCCCAGGCCGTGTGGCTCACAAAGCCAAAAATATCTGTTCACTGGCCTTTTAGCAAAAAAGATTGCCGTCCCCTGCCCTGGACCCTTTCCTGACTTCCCTTATTTTCTTCTTCCCGCGTGAGAGGTCCTTTCTCTCGGGGTCAGCATTCCCTGGGCTGAGTGCCCACGAGCCCCCCAGGCTCTTCCTAAGTCACAATTCCACAGGGTTAAACCTGAGCGAGCCACCCTCTCAGCTCGTCCCTCAGCGAGTGAGCAGCGAGACTCGGGAGAGAATGTTCCCTGCCCACGTTCAAACAGGTGGTGCCAGAGTCACAGACCAATGACTTCTCCGTGGTCTACCTGTGAAAACACCATTAGCCGTTGACTTCCTATTTTTCATTTGCTTCAGGCCGTATCAGTATTTTATTTGCATGTACATATTTTAATCTTTTTAATTTTCTCGTAATTTATGGGGATAGGATGAGATGGGCTGAAGGTGGGCAAGAGGGGTCCAGGAGGACTGACTCATTTACTCATTCATTCATGTATTCATTTATACCTCCAATAAACACTTACTGAATAAGAGCCGCTGTAGACCTCAGGGAGCTCAAAATCCAGTCGGGGAGTTAAAACACGTAACCAGGTAAATTGCAACAGGATATTAGCCAAACAACAATTGTACTGGATTTGTCTGCAGTACAGAGGTAGCGTGGATGAGAGCTTTGTGTACTCTGCAGAGGCTGGGGTTAAGGGCACGTGATCAGGGCAGGCTTTGAGGAGATCATACCTGACCTGGGACTTAAAGGAGGATGGGACGATTTGGCTGGGCTCTCAAAGAAGACTAGCATTTCAGGCAAAGGACACTGAACATGCAACGGCACCAAATCATAAAATAGTCCCATGCGACGGAGAATTTCAATTAGTTCATTATTGCTAAAGAAGAAGTTTCAAGATGGGCTGAGAGGGAAGAAGAATCTGTAGCTAGAAAGCTAGGAGGGAGCTCGGGTATGAAGTGATGCCCCAGGCCAGGTTAGTGTTCAGTCCAAATGATGCCATCGGAGCATTTCAAGCTGGAGTTAAATAATCTTGGTTCTAACTCAGTTCTCTAAGTCTAGCTGAGTATCTTTATTGCACCTCAGTGAAACATGATTTCTTTGTAGGGTTAGGTAAATGTCCATGTCACTACATCATGATTTTTGAGCTTTGGGGATTGTCCTAATTCATTCCATTTTGGCCGTGTCCTCTGAGTGGCCACTAGAAGTCATTTTCTGTTTTGTACCTGCATCCATTGAATTATTCATTCAACTAATATTTATTGAGGGCCAACTTTGTGCCAGGGACTGTTTCCAGGACTGAGGACAGAGCAGTGAGCTGCTCTAGCTGGCGCCCACTAGCTATTTGCAGCCGTTCATTGTTTGGCTACATAGGAGGTTTGGGGAGGACCACACAAGCCTGCCTTTTGGTCTTACCTGATTTGGCCACAGCCATTTTGGCCGTGTCCTCTGAGTGGCCACTAGAAGTCATTTTCTGTTTTGTACCTGCATCCGTTATCTGATTAAAGGGTATAATTGTGGCCATCTTCGAACACACTGGAAGAATGATATTGGGGGTTGTGCAGATGGGGTCAAATTCCACGGAAGGCGAGTGCACGAGACATAAAGGAGGAGTTCCCACAAGAACGTGAACTATTCATCATTTATTCAGGCAGTGGCTCCCACACATTTTTGGCTGGAGCTCCCACAAAGAAGAACATTTTAGAACCAAAACAGAAGTTTCACAAAGTTATGAAAGTGTTGCCCTGATACTTTCTATTCTGTCCTGATTTATTTACAAATGTAGGTAGAGACCCGCTAAATTGATTTCACAACCCACCGTGACTGGAATCACTGTGTCAAGGTGAACATTCCTTGCTGGCTGACACAGGGTTTTCAGTTGTCTTTATTTCTCCCAGTTCTCACTAAGTACTTGTTGATGGATTGTTTCAGCTCCTCCTTGGCCTTTTTTTTTTTTTTTTTTTTAATTTTTTTTCTCCTTGGCCTTTGATATCCAAGCAACTGTGCACAAACTGAGCCGTAGATCACTCGGTCTTTGTGTTACCGAGGAAGCCCAGCCATACATGCCCCCTGCATGTCTTGCCCCTCCTGAGGTGACCCAGGCTGCCTGGTCATAATTACTCCAGTTGGGCATTAGATGGAGTCAGACCCTTCCTTATAGAGGATCTCGCTGTCAGCTGTGAAAAAACGATCATGACTGACACCTTTCCTGGGCAGGGCTACAGGTCTGAACTTGTGCAGTCGGCTCTGCTTGGGGTGTGTGGGTTCTTCTAAGGGTTTCAGATGTGGGCAACGAGGTGGGAAATTGAGAAATGTTTATCTTCTCTATTCTAATGGCGTACAGGAGATTTAGCCAGAAAATCCAGGATAAGGGGAGAAAATGACAATCAAATGCATGTTTCTCTGGGGTTCACCAACCCCAGCGTGTTAAAGCATTTCATGTTGTTTATTTTATTTTATTATTACTTTTAAATTATTTATTTATTTATTTATTTATTTATTTATGGCTGCGTTGGGTCTTCATTGCTGCGCTCGGGCTTTCTCTAGTTGCGGCGAGCGGGGGCTACTCTTCGTTGCGGCATGCGGGCTTCTCATTGCGGTGGCTTCTCTTGTTGCAGAGCACGGGCTCTAGGTGCGTGGGATTCAGTAGTTGTGGTTCGCGGGCTGTAGAGCACAGGCTCAGTAGTTGTGGCGCGCAGGCTTAGTTGCTCCGCGGCATGTGGGATCTTCCCGGACCAGGGCTCGAACCTGTGTCTCCTGCATTGGCAGGCAGATTCTTATCCACTGCGCCACCAGGGCAGCCCCCCCATGTTGTTTATTTTAATAGAGAACAATTCACCTCATTCTGTTTGCTCCGAAGCTGATCTCGGGCGCCATAGCTAGCATCTGTAAGGGTGAGGGATGAATTCCTTCCTTTAGAGTCTTGCTTAGCATTCCAGCAGGCAGTGTCCCCTCTTTTCTTCAAGTGAAACAATCCTGTGGACAGAGCAGCCTAGTGGTGACTCAGGCTGATTCTCTTTCTTTTAAATATGCACTGCTTTCTGGCTTCTGGGGAGTGCTTTGGAGAGAGTTTCCTGTTAGCTTGAACTCTCAGGCCTGAGGTCTTATTGAGCATATTTAGTTTATTTATTCATTCAATACATATGTTTTGAGCCCTGACCTGTCAGGGGGAGCCCTTGGGTTAGTCAGTGTGCAGGTAAGAGCTGGAGGAAGAAAGGACCAGCTTCCAGGAGGGGATGGGGCTGGAATCGTGTCGTAAGGAGAATGGTGGATGCGGGAAGGGGGCTGCCCCGGAGAGGAGACAGCCAGGGGAGCGCAGGACGTGATGGTGCATGAGGGGTGAGGGGTAGCAGTAGCCAGGAGAGAGCACAGGTGTGTGCCCCTAAAGCGTGCTCAGAAACAGGTACAGAGTGATGCCCAGCCATTCCACTGGATGTCCCGCCATTCCGATGGGCCTACACAGTCACCACGTCTATACAACCTCAGCCTAACGTCAGCACCTGATTGCTTGACAGGCTGCACTTATAGTGATCTACAGCCAGAGAAGTCCATGGTTCCCCTGGTCAGAAAACCCAGATATATTGGTATTAAAGGAAGAGTCTTTGTCCAAGAATCTGATGTGACCTCCTCAGAGAGTCCTGCCAGGTTATTACTTCCACGGAGTTACAAGCACGAGTCTGTTTTATACCTTCTTTCCCAGTGAGCATGGCAACTAGCCCAGTCCTGCCGTGTTATATAAATCAGTATGTATTCCTAGGGTTAGTTTCAGGTCAAGGATCAGAAACCCCAAGAGGCTTAGGTAGAGGTTTGTTTCTCACTCATGTGAAAGTCAGGTAGGCAGGCCAGACTGGAATGGAGCACCCTGGGGTCTGGTCCTTCCATCTGGTTACTCCCCTGTGCATGGCCTCTGTGACTAACTTCAACTCATGGCCCAAAATGTCCATTCCAGCTCCAGCCATCACATCTGCATTCCAGCCAGCAGGAAGGAAAAAAGGGTAAGGGAAGGACATGCTTTTACCTTTATGAAGCACTTCCTAGAAGTTGTACATTATATTACTCTACCTACCACTTCTACTCATATCCTGTGGTCAGAACTTGTTCACATGGCTGCAGTTGGCTCAAGGCAGGCTGGGAAACTTGGGTTCCCACCTGGGCAACCCAGTGCCCGGTTACACAGTTCTCGTAGGATTCGGTTACTGAGGAAAAGAGAGAACCCATATCGAGGGACCGTTGGCAGTGGTGTTTGGCTCTTCTGCTATTTAAATAACCAAAAGAGTCTTCCAGGGGCCCTAAAAATCAAATGTGATGTCGCAGTCTGCTCACAGCCCCACAGCTTCCCAGGTATCCTCATAATGTCACAAGATATATATGAACGGGCCTAAGGACAAGGACTTGAGTTCTGACCAGACCTGTTGGTCTTCAGTTGGTCACCAGATATTTATTTAGTGCTCCCAGTGATTTAAGGCATTGGACCTAGGGTCTAAGAAGGGCAAACCCTGTCCAACAATGACCTTCAAATTAGGGTTGAAGAGAGAGATCCGCTATTCTAGTAAAAGTCCTGCAAGTAGAGAGAGAGAGAAGGAAGGGATGTGGGCTGAAGGTGGCCCTTTCCTCCATCCTGTATGTATATTACCTTCCTTCCTTCAGCCACATCCAATTCTCATCCCTTTGAATAGGGAACCACCCTGACCCAAAGGTGACTTCTGCAGACATCTAAGCTCGTTCATAACATGGATCTTATTAGTGTAACTCTCAAAGGGTTATACGATTTTGAAGTCCTTGAAGACCATTTCATTGCAGCCTTCTGTGCACCAGTAATATATTTGAAATGTAGCAGTTATCCCCACATCATGTTTCCCAACTGTAAAATCTCATTCCCAGGAGAAACAGTGTACTGGGACTTGGCTTAAGGGGAAGAAATTCTTTCAATTACTCTTTTTCCAGATGCCTTATTTTTTCTTTTTGTGTCATTGCTTCTTTAACTGAAATAGTCTGATGTATTTTAAGCTATTTTCTTTTCTCTGTAAAACATCTGCCAGCAGGGTTCTCTGCTTTGTCGGAAAAAAACAGCCTGTTTTCAGATATTTAGGTCTGATAATGTTAACACAGAAGTAAAATTGGAGACAGGGAAGGCCCTGGAATGGGCATTTGATCCATCTGAGCCAGGTCTATCCTATCTTTAAAGGCCTGCAGTCTCACTTTGACGAACTGTGCTGGTACCTAACAGTCTTTGTTTTCAGGAAGTTCTTTGGGTTTGCCAATTAGTTAAGATTTTTATTAAGTCATTGGCTGTAAAAAGTTACTGATTTTGGTCACTCTTAATGGGATTGCTCAGGCTTTGATTTCATAGTTCTTTTAGGTAATTCTCATGATTTGGTTGGTATCTCCAGTATGTCTCTGTATGACCCCGTGTGAGAAAGCTGACCTTCCCAGAGTGTCTAATTTATTCTTAGAGGCCAGCTGATATCTGGACAGGATTGAGCCATTTCTACCATTTATTACATAGTAGTAATCTTCATTATAAAATATAAAGCTTCCTTCTCAGGCAGCTTAAAAGCTACAGTTGGATGGGTTGGATGGAAGTTGAGCACTGGAGTAGGAATTTAGCTTACTCCAAAGAAGGGCAGCTTTTCTCCTGGAACGGGGAGATTAGAAGATGCAGATATGTTTAAGGAATGGGGAAGAAAGTTGAGGAGCCTTTATTCTGCCCCACTTCATTTCTTCCTTTCTGTCTCATACACACGTGAGCGTGCACGCACACACACACGCACGCATGGAATTCTTTATTTCTCTATAAAGCAGGAAGCAAAGTCATCTGCCAGGAGTGAAGAAAGAGGTGGTAGGAGAAGAAGGCTTTGAGGGAGCACTGAAGGCTGGCATCACTGTTGTGAGCAATAGCAAAGACAGTTGACTTGAGACACATAAAGGAAGAACTGGGCAGAGTTGAAGTTGGAGATGCTAAATTTGTAGTGGAAGCAGTCAACATCTGGGGGGTAGAAGGGGAGAAGTTAGATCTTTGGTTAGATCTGGGGCTGCTGTATTGTTGGGGTGTTTATTAAAAGGACAAGAAGGCAGCGGGGCTGAGGGTATGGACGAGAACATAGTTGAAGTTATGGATCGTTGATTCATTCATCCATTAAGCAAATATTTATGAAGCAACCATGGGAGAGAGGGTGGCTGGATAGGGAAGGAGGTGAAGACAGGAGTAAATGGATACTTTGGGAGAAAATGGAGAGGTCAGGAGATGAGAAACCTCAGGAAGTCAAGGACCAACAAAGGAAGTGATGGCATGAGCAATCTGGAAGGATGATAGTGGGAGCCGGTGTATAAATAGCTCTGTATGTGTGCCAGGTATCATTCTAGATTCTTGGTGCAAAGTAACTCATTTAACTCTCACAGCAACCATATGAGAAAGGACTCTTATTTTTCACATTTTACAAGCATGGAGAGATTAAGTAACTTGTCCAAAGTCTCCCCACTAGTACAGAACTGGAATTTGAACCCAGATAGTCTAGCATCAAAGCCTAAGCTTTCCACATTGTACTTATACTGCCTCTAGGAAGTTGTGGTGCATAATGGGTGCAGAATGTTAAGGGTGGGGTGGTTCCAGGTGATGACTCACTACTGGAGACATCCGTAGGAGAAAGTGGCTAAAGCCCGGTGTGGATGAAGGTCACTGGAGGCAAGATCAAGGGTACATTATCCATGTGATTCCTGGTAGGAGAGAAGTCTGGGCTACCAGCATTCATGAGTGTAGGCTGGTGGTTAGAAGACCAGTGGATGACAAATGAAGAGGTGGAGATTGTGATACAATGAGATGGCCTGAGTCCGAAAGCTCCAGGGTTATTATATGTGAGTGGAGGAGGAATAGTTTGGAAATGCCATTGTTGGGGGAGGAAAAAGCGAATCCCTCCTCCCAGCCCTGCAGCCTGAGGGACTGGGAAGCTGTGTTCTTGGGTAAGAGTGAGGCTTCAAGCAGGCAGGCAGATGGAAGGAGGATTCTCCCCGTGAGGTGAAGATGTTTGAGGATTTATTTTCTATACTGTAGAGTTCCAGCGATCTGGGAGGGAGGAGGGGGTGGGCAGCCTGGATCAAAGCATAACAACACAGAGAAAGTTGGAGTGAGAGCAGGGCCGAGGATGGGAGATGGGAGGGGCCAACATTTTGGGTGATGCCAGACCTGGGTGGACTGTTTGCCTTCAAGGGTCCAAGTGAGCCCTGGTGTGAAGTTGCATGGGCCTCCAGCAGGCCAAGGCCCCAGGTTGTGATCACTATCCAAAGGGCCCAGGTTGGCCTTCCATCAGAGCCAGGCCAATGAACATGCTTTCCACAGACCATCAGCTTTCCTTTAGCCGTGGCAACAATTTGTGAATGGGCTTATTCTGAGTCATATTCTGTCCCTATACAAGAGGGAGTCTTCTTTTTTTTTAATTTTATTGAAGTATAGTTGAGTTACAATGTTGTATTAATTTCTTCCATACAGCAAAGTGACTCAGTTATATAGATAGATAGATAGATAGATAGATAGATAGATAGATAGATAGATAGATAGATATTCTTTTTCATATTCTTTTCCATTATGGTTTGTTGCAGGTTATTGAATATAGTTCCCTCTGCTATACAGTAGGACTTTATTGTTTATCCATCCTATATATAGTAGTTTGCCTCTGCTAATCCCAAACTCTCATTCCTTTCCTCCCTACCCCTCCTCTCACTTGGCAACCACAAGTCTGTTCACTATATCACCAAGAGGGATTCTTAAACTTTTCTGTGCCATAGAGCTCTATGACAGTCTGGTGAAGCTTACGGACCCCTTTTCAGAATAATATTTTTAAATGCAGAAAATAGGATGCCCAGGGTTACAAAGGCAACCAGTTTAATGTACGTAAGTTATCAGAATATGAAAAAACAAATTTGTGATATAGAAATACACATGCTCTATTGTTGACACATTACAGAATAAGAACTAGCTGCAAGTCTCATAACATTTATAATTTCAAAGTAATGATAAGCATCAGTAATTTATTGAGATATAAGGTGAGATGAAGGTGTCTGATTTCCACCAGTGACAGAATGTCCGGTGTTGCTAATACTGCTGGGGCTTGTTGACTGAATTCAGAATAGAGCAAAATGCTATGTTTCAGTTAGAAATTAGTGAAAATAAATATGTAATATTTTCCCACCCAAATCCACAGAGCCTCTGAATTCTACTCACATACCTTTGGCGGGCGGGAACCCCTGAGTAAGAACCCCCATAGAAGAAACATACACATAGGACGCAATTCTTGAAATGCAGACAGTTTAGGACTTCTGGCTTTTCCCATTCCACCATGTCTGCCTTAAAAAAGTTGATAATTGTTGTACTCATGGGTGGACCTCATTCATAAAGGTTTGTGAACACAGTACACTTGTCAGAGCTTTAAATGGATTTGTACCCCTCGCTGTGTAGAGTCAGGTCTGGACCAGAGCCTGGGACAGACACATGTCATTGGAGTTCCCACTGAAGCCCCATCCTTACAAGCCCCTCCTTTGCTCTGTGCTCCAGGCCTCCTTGTAGAACGGGCGTTCTCAACCTTAGCACTGTTGACATTTCGGGATGGTTACTTCTCTGCTGGGGGGGCCTGTCCTGGGCGTTGTGAGATGTTTGGCAGCATCCCTGCCCTCCGTCCACTGATGGCTGTAGTATTATCTCCTAAGTCACGACAAGCAAAATGTCTGCAAACACTGTCAAATGTCCCCTGGCAGGTAAAATCCCCCCCACCCCATCTGAGAACAATTACTCTAGAATGTGGTTTCAGCTGTTAACCCAATAGTAGCAGCCACTGTCTGCTGTGGCTGTTGTCAGTTGCACAGGAGGACAGTCCTACCTCACATATCAAAACGGCATCCCGTCCCCTCAATGTCAGATTGACTTCTTACCAATAATACAGAGAAACGTTCACACATTGAGGGGAACTCTCATCCCAGTCATGGGAAGAGAACATTTTCCATTGTTCACAATATTTGCCACTAGAAACTGGGTAATACTTCCCCTCAAAATAATGTCTAAGTATACTCACCACTCTGCTAAATGTCTACAGATTGCTTTTGTGACACATATGCTTTCTGAGGGCACATTGCAAATCGGTGACCCATTATCACTGATTAGAAAAGAAAGTGAAAAATGTTAAACCATTCACAGAGAAACTTCACAATCTCTTCTCCTGGAAAGCTTTTTCAAAAGGATTAGAGACCTATTTGATGAAAGTGATTTGGCTGAGGTTCTGCCTGGAGCATGAGCTTGATGACATCTGGAATTCTGTTCCAACTGTGCAATTATGAAAGGAAAAAATGAACGAAGAAAATCACTGGGGCTTCACTGGGGGTGCAGTGGTTAAGAATCCGCCTGCCAATGCAGGGGACACGGGTTCGAGCCCTGGTCCGGGAAGATCCCATATCCCGCCGAGCAACTAAGCCCGTGTGCCACAACTCCTGAGCCTGCGCCCTAGGGCCTGCGTGACGCAACTACTGAAGCCTACATGCTCTAGTGCCCACATGCCACAACTACTGAGCCTGCGTGCTGCAACTACTGAAGCCTGCACACCTAGAGCCTGTGCTCTGCAACAAGAGAAGCCACCGCAGTGAGAAGCCCACGCACCGCAATGAGGAGTAGCCCCTGCTCACCGCAACTAGAGCAAGCCCCGCGGGCAGCAACGAAGACCCAACGCAGCCAAAAATAAATAAGTTAATTTAAAAAAAATCATCATCATAACTTGCTCCCAAGTTAGCATCTCCCATTATAACATATAGATGCGTAAACAGTACTTTTATTTTAAAACAATACATAGCTGTTAATCGTCAAGTCGTTCCCATTTTATGTTTGTGGACTACCTTATAATACCCTTCACCTTTCATCTACTTACTACACAAAGAAATTTCAGTGGCTAAAGCAAGCCCAGAAAATTCTTTCTCACTCTAGGTTTTCTATTATTGTGCCCTGCAGGATAGGACTGTACCCCCTCCCACTTTGACTTCTTAGCTCGCTTTTGTATAGCGTTTTATAGTTTACAAAGACCTTCCGTATACGTCTTCATGCATGATGTAATCCCCAATTCTATCCGACCGGCATCAGGACTTTCATTTTAAGCATAATGAAACATAGCACAGGGAGATCAGCTCGGTGCTTTGTGACCACCTACAGGGGTGGGATAGGGAGGGTGGGAGGGAGACGCAAGAGGGAGAAGATATGGGGATATATGTATATGTAGAGCTGATTCACTTTGTTATAAAGCAGAAACTAACACACCATTGTAAAGCAATTATACTCCAATAGATGTTAAAAAAAAAATAATGAAACAGCCTCAAGAGTTAAAGTTTACCAGCTCAGGATCAAATGGTGTTGGATTGTCTCAATGGGGTCAGTCTTGAGGCATGTTGGACCAGTGGAGAAGGGTAAACGCCAATTTTGGGGCACCTTGATGGGTGAGGGCATCATTGTGCTGTTCGGTGGCATGTGGTTGACAGTGGTGGCAAAGATCCGTGGCAGAGAGGGCTGCATTCCCCATGGCTCCAACCGGCATGTGGGTGTGTGCGTGTCACCCCTCAGTGCAAGGACTGGGCTTCCCAGCGAAAATGATGGAGCCCTTGAAGAGGGAGTATTGTCTCACCTCATGCTCACAAGCTCTGTTCCTGTGACAGTCCTGCATCAGAGTCCCTGGCAGCCTTTGCACCTTGATTTTAGTGACCTTAAGAAGAGGCGGAGGCAGGTTGAGTATTTTTTCTAACGTGACAGGGCGCAAAAATAAAACTCAGAGTTGGGCAGGGGTCCTGTTTAGGCAAGATTCTCCTGTTGCACTTCTGAGTCATCTTTTAGTCTGATGGCCCCAGATGACCTGGATCTTCACTGTATCAGTCAGAGAAACAGAACCAAGAGGATAAATGTAGGAAAACAGAAAGACTTCTTATGAGGGATTGGCTCATACCATCTGCCGTCTGCAAGCTGGAGGTCCAGGAAAGACAGCGGTATGGTTCCATTCCCAACCCAAAGGCCAGAGAACCAGGGGTCCAGTGGTGTAAGTCTTGCCCTGAGTCTGAAGGCCTAAGAACCAGGAGTGCTGATATCTGGGGGCAGGAGAAGACAGATGTTCCAGCTCAAGCAGAGTGAGAATTCACCCTTCCTCCACCTTACTGTTCTATTCAGGCCCTCAAGGGCTTGGATGATGCCCACCCACATTGGGGAGGAGGATCTTCTTTACTCAGTCTACGAACTAAATGCTAATCTCTTCCAGAAACACCCGCAAAGTCACACCCGGAAATGTTTTACCAGATCTCTGGGCATCCCTTAGCCTGGTCAAGTTGACACATAAAATTAATCATCACACTCATCGCCACTTGAGGTCAACCAGATGTCTGCAAAGCTGGTCTTGCCAACAGTCCTGTGTTAGAGACCTTTATGTCTCCTCACTTTGGATGTTGGGGGACTAGACATGTCTTCAGTGGAACAAGAGCCTTTTGTCACATCAGAACTTGCTACACAAAAAGGACTGACTTCCCAGTTGCTGCTCCAGGGATGGAATGGTGGTCAGAGGACAGAATTCCTACTCTACTCTGAAAATCTTTAAATACTTGTTTATTTACAAGATGGAAGTTGTTTGGGGGCAGTGACTATATCTTATTTATCTTTCTAATGCTCACAGCATTAAAGAAATATTCCCTGAGTTTACTTCCTACATTTTTTGTTTTTAGGGGTAAAATATATATAATCATAATGTTTTCATGATGAGTTGACCCTTGATGAAGTGTCCTCTGTTATCTCGAGTAATAGACTCCATGTGCTGAAGTCTACTTCGCCTGATATCAGTGTAGCCACACCAGCTTTCTTGTGCTGCATGTTTCCGTGATATATCTGTGTCTGTGTATTTAAAGTCCATTTCTTATAAATAGCAGGTAGTGGGTCTTGCTTTTCTATCCAGTTAGATCATCTCTGTCCTTTTAATTAGTGTCTAGTCCATCCATATTTAATGGTTGAGTTTAAGTGTACCATCTTGCTATTTATCATTTTCTATGTCTTACCTGTTATTTGATCTTTGTTTCCACCTTAATAGAAAAACAGAATGCAGAGCAAAGAAAGTAGGCCCTCTCTGTATGACCATTCACATCACAGTCTTGAAAAGAGTGCTGCTGGATCACAATTCCAATGCATCGCGAATGAGGCATCCTGGAGCCCGGGCATCATGTCTGTCCTGCCGTCCTTTCGTTGGACCTCATAGCTAAGGCTACTGTTGCCTGCCATCCTTTTCCATTTAGCCACAGTTCTTCGTGTATATGAGAAATACATTAATGGCTTTAAGTACATGGCTTTGGTACCCCATCCAGTGGATCTTAGGGTTATGTCCGTTTCTTAGGCTCAGAATTTGATGATCACTACCTGTTACACACAGCCCGGTGTATGGAGTAGAGACCAGCCTATTACCACTAATTTCCAGCTGTCTTCACACTCCACCTGTGTTCCCCAGTCCATAGCAAGGATTGATATTGATTGTTGTTTTGGTTTCTACTACTGACTGTCCACCTGTTTCCACCCTACCCGGTGTCATAGACCCCACCCAGGACTGCACTCTGCACCCCACACTGTCCAGCACTCCAGATGTATCACTGGGTGCCCAGCTGTCCTTCTCTACTCCTGCCCAACCTCTCTCTTGGGCACAGCACCTCAAATACCCCACTGCATCTGCAGATTCTCCTTCTACAGCCCGGTAAGGCCTCCTCAGGCCTATCCCACCTTAGTGAGCTGGCTGTATGGGAGTTCCAACTCTACCCCTCCCTGCTCCTTCTTGCCTCATACATAAGGTTTGGGCTTTAACAGCCCTGATCAGACCATCCCTGAAGCACAGTGCTCAGCTCTGGACACCACATTAGGTAGAATGAATGGATGGATGGATGGATGGATGGATCGATTGGAGGCTTTCTTGAGATGTAGAGTTTAGACCATGAGGGAGTCTTGAAAAATGTAATGTGAGAAATGGTCCAGGGAGCTGGCGATATTTACCCTGGGATGGAGAGAACTTAAAGAAGGCATGATTCTGTGTAGTACAAACCTTTGGCATGCTACCTTGGAGAAGAGGAAACGGCTTTATTCTGCGTGACTCCAGAAGCAAGAATTGAAACCATTTATGTTATATTTTGCTATAAGGTACGTAAGTATGTTTACCTTTGGGATAGGTAGTTGTGCTAGAAAAAAAAAGTGAGCTGGATGCCAGGTGTGGTCAGAGTGCCTTTCCCCAGTGGCCACTTGTCAGAAGCGTTTGCCTTCACTGGGTAAGAGGTTGCCTGCAGGACCTCGAAACATGTGATTCCGCGGGTCTGAATTTTGAAATTATTCTTGATTAATAGTGGGCCACCAGGGATTTTAAGGAGGGGAAAGGTGATCTGGGTGACTTTCTGACTAGGATCAGTAACCTACTGAATATGAGCCAGGGAGGCAAAGAGGACACCCGAGTTTGGTGACCTCAATAGCACTCCCATTGGCGGGATTTCTCAGCACCTCGAGGCATCCCTTCAGGCCTTGCTGCTTATCCCCCTCTCTGGAATCCCCTTCCCACCTACCTGCTTCCTGATGGAGACCCACTGCTCTGACCGAGGTCTGTTGCTCCCCAGTTGGGCTCTCCTGGGACCCTGTGTTTCATTCGGACCATCTCTGCCTCCCAAATCTGCCTTCCACCCGGAAAGTTATGGGTGGTGCCCTCTCCTTCAGCACACAGAAGCTTCTAGAACTTCAGGCTTACTGCATCCCCTCCACCTGCGCTCAGTGATCCCCGGGGGCTGCTCGCCACGTCACATCCGGCTCCCACCTTGGGGGACTGCCAGTCTCCCTTGAAAATCTCTAGCTCCTCTTTGTCTGTTCTCTCCCACTGTTCTCCCTGGTGCCTCACACTCCGGAGACCCACACTGACAGTGTATTCTGGGGAGTCTCACATTCACACATGTGTACATACAGAACGTGATGGAGAAGCAGGAGCTATAGCCTGGATCCCCACAATGACACTCAGAGGAAGTCAGGGCACTTAGAGATCCACAGAGAGGCACAGTGGGTTAAGAGCAGGAAAACGGGTCTTACCCCAGGTCCCTGTGGAGATCGCACCTGGCCGTTCCACTTAGCCTGTTCTCAGAACCATCAGGGTTTAGATATTCTTAGGCTGAGTGAAACGTGACAGGTGGGCTGCCATGGCAACACAGTTATAAGTTCCCTTTTGGCAATGAATTTTCAGTTCAGAAGGCATGCTAGGATTTCTACTTCAACCCACAAGTGTAGGATTTCCTGAAACGGGTCAGAAGGACCTAACGAGCTCGTTCGTGCTCGAAAGTCTGCAGCCTAATGCAATGATTTTTGTGTCTTAAGCCACACCGTATAGGAAGGTGGTTTCAAGACAGAATCGGAAATAGGGAATGTTAAGCTCTTTGCTTCACAGCTTTCCGGGAGACTGGGAAGGGCTCTAAAAACTCAGAGCTTCACCTGGAAATTTGCATAGCCTAAGCTAATCATGCCAGATGCTTCAAGCAGAAATTGAGGGGATGATAATTCTGTAGCATCTGAAACCAGTCTCCTTCAAGGTACAGAACTGAGCTCATAGATGAATCTCAGACCAGACCTAGTGTGTCATCAATCTGTCAAAGGGAGGGAATTCCACTTTCCCTTGGTTTCACTGCAAAGTGCAGCTGTTCCATGGGGGTGTGTGCACTGCTGAGTTCAGGCTCCTTATAAACATTTGCAAAGATCCACATGGCAGCGGAGGTTGTGTCCACAGGCTGTATGCTTAGAGAAGTGTTATCAACTTGTAAAGCTTAATAGACTAATGTTTACTGAGTACCCGGAAAGTTCCAGGCATGGAGCCGGGGGTGCTGAGTGATGGAGACCAGGAGGCAGACACAGGTGTTGCCTCCAAAGGTTCATCATCAAGCACAGAGGTGAAGACAAGTATCTACATGACCATGATGTATCCCTGGGGTGAACCTATCTATGTACCTTATGATAAGATATCACATAATGGGTTTTAGTTCTTGCCTCCACAAGATAAATGCCAAAAGGGGGGTTCCAAGCACCATGGGAGGGCCAAAGGGCGTGGATTACATGCAGTCGAGGGACCCAGGAAAGGCTTTGTGAAGGCGGCATCAGAGGCTGGCCTTGGAAAGGGTGCCTTTTAAGTGGGTGGGGGTAGCGAGACATGCCAGGTGGAGAACGCATCGGTAATAAAGACTCTACAAGTGATGGTTGGGGTATGTTTGGGAAACAGCAAGACTAGTTCAGGGTGCCTGTAATTTAGTGCTTGTGAAAAGACTAATGATGTCAAATCGGGAAGCCAAGTAAGGACCACCTCCTGGTGGGCTCTGGTTGCCTTTGCAGGTTTCTGAGCAGAGAAGTGATGTAATGCAAGTACCCTGGCATGTATTTCCCAAGCAGGGGATTGCAGGGGAACAATCAGATTACTTTCTCTTCTAGGAGATTAAGGTTACAGACAAGCCCAGGAGATGTCTGTAGAAGCCCATTCCAATCTGGTTTTGTCTACTTGGTTTCTTTCCTGTGTTTAAGGCTTTCACAGCCTCCAGATGGTCTCTTTCCCCCCAGTGACTTTTAGAAATAAGTAATTCATTCTTCAAATCTATCAAGGGATTGTCTTTCTTATCTCTCTCACAGAGGGGGAAGGGAAGGAAAGGATGTCCTATGTTTGTATATCGAACATTTGGCAAGCATCAGAACAAGGGTATGTTTTCCGAGCCCAGAAGACTCTGGGCTCCCTTTCCAGGCTGTAAATTGGCATTTGGGGAATTGTCTCTTTCTGTACATTCCCTCCTATGAGATGTGACATCTAAGTGGGCATTTTTTCTGCCAGACTCAGCCAAGGGAAGAGGTTAGAAACAGAAGCTCCTTGGGATTCAGACAGCAGGGAGCCTACCACGTGCTGGGGTAACATCAACTTCCCGGGTTCCCACCAAAGGCAGAGAGTGCGGAGTGGGTGGACAGGGGTGTTGTGGGAAGAGGGAAGTGAGAATTGAGAAGGAGAGTGATGGAGAGAGCGAGGGAGCTGGAGTAGGAGTCAGTAGGAGGGAGTCAGTATCATCTTATAGAAGGAGCATGTCAGTCAGCAGCTAACAGAGCTTTCCAGATCCTGGGCCCTTGACAAGACTCTTTTTTAGTCCTCACGTCCATTGTAGCAGTTAGATACAGGGGCTCCATTTTGTAGAGGGGTGTTTTGTCTCCTTGAGGTTCGGCCACCTGCCCAGGATCATCTAGCTGCCCAAGGAGGTGCCAGGTTGTAACCCGGGTTCCAAAGCATCTCCTGACACGGAGAAGCCTGGAGGGAGGAGCGGGTGGCTGCAGGGCTGTCCAAGGGGGAGGCCCGGGAGTCGGCTCAGGGGGCAGATCCTGAGGCTTCTGGGCAGGGAGGTCCAGCCCGGCTCTGGAAGGAGGCCCCGGAGGCCATCAGAGCGGGGCTTCTTGGGAGCCTGTGCCGTGTGGGCTGGTCGCGGTGCGGGCTTTATTCCCCAGAATGGTACCGCTGCAGAAAGCAAAGGACCATGTGGAGAAGTGGAGGCCAGTTTGTAAGGGCAGAAGCAGAGCAGATGGCAGGGGAAGGTAGGGGGAGTGGAAACGCTTAGGGAGCTCAGAGGTGAGGCCTGGAGATGGATGGCAGGGGGGACTGCACAGCCGTGGGAATGCACTTGATGCCACGGAGCCGTGCATGTAAACATGGATGCATTAATGGTGTTCTGTGTATGTTACCACAATAAAAAAAAATTATTCGAAAAAAAGAGGGACTTCCCTGGTGGCGCAGTGGTTAAGAATCCGCCTGCCAATGCAGGGGACACGGGTTCTAGCCCTGGTCCGGGAAGATCCCACATGCCGCGGAGCAACTAAGCCAGCACACCACAACTACTGAGCCCACGTGCCACAACTGCTGAAGCCCGCATGCCTGGAGCCCGTGCTCCGCAACAAGAGATGCCACCGCAATGAGAAGGCTGCACACCGCAACGAATAGTAGCCCCCGCTCGCCGCAACTAGAGAAAGCCTGCGCACAGCAACGAAGACCCAACACAGCCAAAAATATAATATAGATAGATAGATAGATAGATAGATAGATAGGTAAATAAAAAAATAAAAAGAGAAAAGAGAATAAGGCCTGGCTTTTCCCCTGGTCAGTCAAGTCTATCAGTGGGCGGGGCTTCCTGGCTTGCAGCTCAGGGAGGGGTGAGTGGGGAGCTGGCTGCCCACTCTGGGCCTCTGGGCCGACCTCACAGCAGACGCACACGCCCAGCCTTGGGGACAGGATTCCAGCACTGACGCGGCTCTGGCCACAGGATGTAGAAAGTTTATGAGTCAGAAGGTCACCTTCTCAGGGACTAGAGTGGAATTTGATGTTCATTAACTGTGAGTTTTTTTTTTTTTTTTTTAAAACATCTTTATTGAAGTATAATTGCCTTACAATGGTGTGTTAGCTTCTGCTTTATAACAAAGTGAATCAGTTATACATATACAATATGTTCCCATTTCTCTTCCCTCTTGCATCTCCCTCCCGTCCACCCTCCCCATCCCACCCCTCTAGGTGGTCACAAAGCACCGAGCTGATCTCCCTGTGCTATGCGGCTGCTTCCCACTAGTTATCTATTTTACATTTGGTAGTGTATATATGTCCATGACACTCTCTTACCCTGTCACATCTCACCCCACCCCCTCCCCATATCCTCAAGTCCATTCTCTAGTAGGTCTGTGTCTTTATTCCCGTCTTGCCACTAGGTTCTTCATGGCCTTTTTTTTTTTTTTTTTTTTCCCTTAGATTCCGTATATATGTGTTAGCATACTGTATTTGTTTTTCTCTTTCTGACTTACTTCACTCTGTATGACAGACTCTAACTCCATCCACCTCATTACAAATACCTCCATTTCATTTCTTTTTATGGCTGAGTAATATTCCATTGTATATATGTGCCACATCTTCTTTATCCATTCATCTGTTAATGGACACTTAGGTTGCTTCCATGTCCTGGCTATTGCAAATAGAACTGCAATGAACATTTTGATACATGACTCTTTTTGACCTATGGTTTTCTCAAGGTATATGCCCAGTAGTGGGATTGCTGGGTCGTATGGTAGTTCTATTTGTAGTTTTTTAAGGAACCTCCATACTGTTCTCCATAGTGGCTGTATCAATTTACATTCCCACCAACAGTGCAAGAGTGTTCCCTTTCCTCCACACCCTCTCCAGCATTTATTGTTTCTAGATTTTTTGATGATGGCCATTCTGACCGGTGTGAGATGATATCTCATTGTAGTTTTGATTTGCATTTCTCTAATGATTAATGATGTTGAGCATTCTTTCATGTGTCTGTAGGCCATCTGTATATCTTCTTTGGAGAAATGTCTATTTAGGTCTTCTGCCCATTTTGGGGTTGGGTTGTTCGTTTTTTTATTATTGAGCTGCTTGTAAATCTTGGAGATTAATCCTTTGTCAGTTGCTTCATTTGCAAATATTTTCTCCCATTCTGATGGTTGTCTTTTGGTCTTGTTTATGGTTTCCTTTGCTGTGCAAAAGCTTTTAAGTTTCATTAGGTCCCATTTGTTTATTTGTGTTCTTATTTCCATTTCTCTAGGAGGTAGGTCAAAAAGGATCTTGCTGTGATTTATGTCATAGAGTGTTCTGCCTATGTTTTCCTCTAAGAGTTTGATAGTGTCTGCCCTTACACTTAGGTCTTTAATCCATTTTGAGTTTATTTTTGTGCATGGTGTCAGGGAGTGTTCTAATTTCATACTTTTACATGTACCTGTCCAATTTTCCCAGCACCACTTATTGAAGAGGCTGTCTTTTCTCCACTGTATATGCTTGCCTCCTTTATCAAAGATAAGGTGACCATATGTGTGTGGGTTTATCTCTGGGCTTTCTATCCTGTTCCATTGATCTATATTTCTGTTTTTGTGCCAGTACCAAACTGTCTTGATTACTGAAGCTTTGTAATATAGTCTGAAGTCAGGGAGCCTGATTCCCCCAGCTCCATTTTTCGTTCTCAAGATTGCTTTGGCTATTCGGGGTCTTTTGTGTTTC
Organism: Balaenoptera borealis; assembly: GCF_965194805.1. Classification (NCBI taxonomy): domain Eukaryota; kingdom Metazoa; phylum Chordata; class Mammalia; order Artiodactyla; family Balaenopteridae; genus Balaenoptera; species Balaenoptera borealis. The sequence goes on along the minus strand of NC_138866.1, from coordinate 165,638,978 downwards.
CATACAAATTGTGAAATTTTTTGTTCTAGTTCTGTGAAAAATGCCAGTAGTAGTTTGATAGGGATTGCATTGAATCTGTAGATTGCTTTGGGTAGTAGAGTCATTTTCACAATGTTGATTCTTCCAATCCAAGAACATGGTATATCTCTCCATCTATTTGTATCATCTTTAATTTCTTTCATCAGTGTCTTATAATTTTCTGCATACAGATCTTTTGTCTCCTTAGGTAGGTTTATTCCTAGATATTTTATTCTTTTTGTTGCAATGGTAAACGGGAGTGTTTTCTTAATTTCACTTTCAGATTTTTCGTCATTAGTGTATAGAAATGCAAGAGATTTCTGTGCATTAATTTTGTATCCTGCTACTTTACCAAATTCATTGATTAGCTCTAGGAGTTTTCTGGTAGCATCCTTAGGATTCTCTATGTATAGTATCATGTCATCTGCAAATAGTGACAGCTTTACTTCTTCTTTTCCGATTTGGATTCCTTTTATTTCTTTGTCTTCTCTGATTGCTGTGGCTAACACTTCCAAAACTATGTTGAATAATAGTGGTGAGAGTGGGCAACCTTGTCTTGTTCCTGATCTTAGAGGAAATGGTTTCAGTTTTTCACCATTGAGAATGATGTTGGCTGTGGATTTGTCATATATGGCCTTTATTATGTTGAGGAAAGTTCCCTCTATGCCTACTTTCTGCAGGGCTTTTATCATAAATGGGTGTTGAATTTTGTCGAAAGCTTTCTCTGCATCTATTGAGATGATCATATGGTTTTTCTCCTTCAATTTGTTAATATGGTGTATCACATTGATTGATTTGCGTATATTGAAGAATCCTTGCATTCCTGGGATAAACCCCACTTAATCATGGTGTATGATCCTTTTAATGTGCTGTTGGATTCTGTTTGCTAGTATTTTGTTGAGGATTTTTGCATCTATGTTCATCAGTGATATTGGCCTGTAGTTTTCTTTCTTTGTGACATCTTTGTCTGGTTTTGGTATCAGGGTGATGGTGGCCTCGTAGAATGAGTTTGGGAGTGTTCCTCCCTCTGCAATATTTTGGAAGAGTTTGAGAAGGATAGGTGTTAGCTCTTCTCTAAATGTTTGATAGAATTCACCTGTGAAGCCATCTGGTCCTGGGCTTTTGTGTGTTGGAAGGTTTTTAATCACAGTTTCAATTTCAGTGCTTGTGATTGGTCTGTTCATATTTTCTATTTCTTCCTGGTTCAGTCTCGGCAGTTTGTGCATTTCTAAGAATCTGTCCATTTCTTCCAGGTTGTCCATTTTATTGGCATAGAGTTGCTTGTAGTAATCTCTCATGATCTTTTGTATTTCTGCAGTGTCAGTGGTTACTTCTCCTTTTTCATTTCTAATTCTTTTGATTTGAGTCTTCTCCCTTTTTCTCTTGATGAGTCTGGCTAATGGTTTATCAATTTTGTTTATCTTCTCAAAGAACCAGCTTTTAGTTTCATTGATTTTTGCTATTGTTTCCTTCATTTCTTTTTCATTTATTTCTGACCTGATCTTTATAATTTCTTTCCTTCTGCTAGCTTTGGGGTTTTTTTATTCTTCTTTCTCTAATTGCTTCAGGTGCAAGGTTAGGTTGTTTATTCGAGATGTTTCCTGTTTCTTGAGGTAGGCTTGTATTGCTATAAACTTCCCTCTTAGCACTGCTTTTGCTGCCTCCCATAGGTTTTGGGTTGTCGTGTCTCCATTGTCATTTGTTTCTAGGTATTTTTTGATTTCCCCTTTGATTTCTTCAGTGATCACTTCGTTATTAAGTAGTGTATTGTGTAGCCTCCATGTGTTTGTATTTTTTACAGATCTTTTCCTGTAATTGATATCTAGTCTCATAGCGTTGTGGTTGGAAAAGATACTTGATACGATTTCAATTTTCTTAAATTTACCAAGGCTTGATTTGTGACCCAAGATATGATCTATCCTGGAGAATGTTCCATGAGCACTTGAGAAAAATGTGTATTCTGTTGTTTTTGGGTGGAATGTCCTATAAATATCAATTAAGTCCATCTTGTTTAATGTATCATTTAAAGCTTGTGTTTCCTTATTTATTGTCATTTTGGATGATCTGTCCATTGGTGAAAGTGGGGTGTTAAAGTCCCCTACTATGATTGTGTTGCTGTCGATTTCCCCTTTTATGGCTGTTAGTATTTGCCTTATGTATTGAGGTGCTCTTATGTTGGGTGCATAAATATTTACAATTGTTATACCTTCCTCTTGGATCGATCCCTTGATCATTATATAGTGTCCTTCTTTGTCTCTTGTAATAGTCTTTATTTTAAAGTCTATTTTGTCTGATATGAGAATTGCTACTCCAGCTTTCTTTTGATTTCCATTTGCATGGAATATCTTTTTCCATCCCCTCACTTTCAGTCTGTATGTGTCTCTAGGTCTGAAGTGGGTCTCTTGTAGACAGCATATATATGGGTCTTGTTTTTGTATCCATTCAGCCAGCCTGTGTCTTTTGGTGGGAGCATTTAATCCATTTACATTCAAGGTAATTATCGATATGTATGTTCCTATTCCCATTTTCTTAAATGTTTTGGGTTTGTTATTGTAGGTGTTTTCCTTCTCTTGTGTTTCTTGCCTAGAGAAGTTCCTTTAGCATTTGTTGTAAAGCTGGTTTGGTGGTGCTGAACTCTCTCAGCTTTTGCTTGTCTGTAAAGGTTTTAATTTCTCCATCACATCTGAATGAGATCCTTGCTGGGTAGAGTAATCTTGGTTGTAGGTTTTTCTCCTTCATCACTTTAAGTATATCCTGCCACTCCCTTCTGGCTTGCAGAGTTTCTGCTGAAAGATCAGATGTTAACCTTATGGGGATTCCCTTATGTGTTATTTGTTGTTTTTCCCTTGCTGCCTTTAATATGTTTTCCTTATATTTAATTTTTGACAGTTTGATTAATATGTGTCTTGGCATGTTTCTCCTTGGGTTTATCCTGTATGGGACTCTCTGTGCTTCCAGGACTTGATTAACTATTTCCTTTCCCATATTAGGGAAGTTTTCAACTATAATCTCTTCAAATATTTTCTCAGTCCCTTTCTTTTTCTCTTCTTCTTCTGGGACCCCTATAATTCGAATGTTGGTGCGTTTAATGTTGTCCCAGAGGTCTCTGAGACTGTCCTCAGTTCTTTTCATTCTTTTTTCTTTATCCTGCTCTGCAGTAGTTATTTCCACCATTTTATCTTCCAGGTCACTTATCCTTTCTTCTGCCTCAGTTATTCTGCTATTGATCCCATCTAGAGTATTTTTAATTTCATTTATTGTGTTTTTCATCATTGCTTGGTTCCTCTTTAGTTCTTCTACGTCCTTGTTAAATGTTTCTTGCATTTTGTCTATTCTGTTTCCAAGATTTTGGATCATCCTTACTATCATTATTCTGAATTGTTTTTCAGGTAGACTACCTATTTCCTCTTCATTTGTTAGGTCTGGTGTGTTTTGACCCTGATCCTTTATCTGCTGTGTGTTTTTCTGTCTTCTCAGTTTGCTTATCTTACTGTGTTTGGGGTCTCCTTTTCACAGGTTGCAGGTTTGTAGTTCCCGTTGTTTTTGGTATCTGTCCCCAGTGGCTAAGGTTGGTTCAGTGGGTTGTGTAGGCTTCCTGGTGGAGGGAACTAGTGCCTGAGTTCTGGTGGATGAGGCTGGATCTTGTCTTTCTGGTGGGCACGTCCACGTCTGGTGGTGTATTTTGGGGTGTCTGTGACCTTATTATGATTTTAGGCAGCCTCTCTGCTAATGGATGGGGCTGTGTTCCTGTCTTGCTAGTTGTTTGGCATAGGTGTTCAGCACTGTAGCTTGCTGGTCATTGAGTGATGCTGGGTCTTGATGTTGAGATGGAGATCTCTGAGAGATTTTTGCCATTTGGTATTACGTGGAGCTGGGAGGTCTCTTGTGGACCAGTGTCCTGAAGTTGGCTCTCCCACCTCAGAGGTACGGCCCTGATGCCTGGCTGGAGCACCAAGAGCCTTTCGTCCACTTTTGGGAGGTCTGACGTTTTCTGCCAGCGTTCAGTGGGTGTTCTGTAGGAGCAGTTCCACGTGTAGATGTATTTCTACTGTATCTGTGGGAAGGAAGGTGATCTCCTCGTCTTACTCTTCCGCCATCTTCTCTCCTCCCCAACTGTGAGTTTTTAAAAGCTGAGCTGATGTCCTTCTTCACTAAAGTTGCCTCCTTAATTCATTTTAGATTGAGTATCCAGACTGCTCGCAAGTGGGGTTACGGATGTGGATGAGGAGGCGGGCAGCTGGAACGCTTGTTTTCAGTTTTCTTTTTTGTTAACTGAAACCACTGTGTCACAGGCAAATATTGTCATGTTTCATTTGCCCCTGGTTTTTTGGGGGGCGGGGGGGGCAGGCGGAGGAGTGGGGAGTAGTTGGAAGGTGGTGGTTCTGGGAGGGGAATGGCCTTGTGCGCACTGCCGAGGGCCAGGGAGGAAAGCCAGGCCCCTGGAAACCTCCACTTGAGCTATTGGTTTGCAGATGAAATCTCCTTATTTGAAGACCTCTGTCAGAGAGCTTAAGAGCAAAGGGCACTCAGCCTTTGAAGAGAGATGGTCTGATTCCAAGTTCAAGTCCCATCATGTACCATGGGGCTGTAGGCAAGTTGCTTCCGCTGTCTGAGCTTCGTGTTTCTAATCTCTAAAATGCGACAAATAGTGCAACCTACCTTGTGGGTCAAATGTCAGAATTTAATATGAGAGTGTGTCCAAAACAGGTAGTACGGTGCCTGGCACATGGATGCCTTGATAAATGGTAGTTATTATTCTTTCTCCAACGCCAGAATCTAGGGATGATAAAGTCCCAAGTGTGGGGATCTTGGTGCATCAGGTAAATAACAGCCCCCTTCCACAGCCGTGACCTGGTTCCGATGGGTCGTGTGTGATGGCCTCAGCCGGTTACATGCTTAGCACCTGCTCCTTTATGACTGTGGTTGGGAAGTGTCACCCGTGACTCGGCTGCTAGTCTAATCCTCATCAAGCTCCCCCCACCCTTGCCCGAGAGTGGCTTTTCTTACCTAAAATGGCAACTGCAGAGTCTTTTGTGATTCCTGCGGGGTGAGGATCCCTGGGGGCCGATGCCCTGGGTGCTCCGTGGGGCTAAGTCGTGCCGAGCACCTACGGAAGGAACCTCATGGCACCAAGGCATGTGCAAGAGAAATGCACCTAAGAGCTGATCATCCCTTCCAAGAGTATGACTTTAAAAACACGTACTCGTTTCTAATTTCACAAGTGAAACACGCACGCATATGGTATTTGTATAAAAATGTATGCGCTACAGATAAAAGCACAGCTTCCTTTACAACTCTGAGTCCCAGGCCCCTCCCCGGAGGCAACCTTGTTAACAGTCAAGATCCTTCCAGACCTCAGACCAGGGTTTTACATGCACACATGTGGACCCTAAAAAATAGTTTGGTGGGCTTTTTTTGTTTTCATAAGTGGTATAATACTATATGAATGGGTCTACAACTGGGGGGAGGTTCCCACTTGATAATACGTGTCGGAGATTTTTTCCCTTTTCATCCCTTTAATTTCGCATAGTATTTCATTGGGTGGACAGGCTGTAGTTTATTTAGCCCTTCCCTTACTGACGGGCATGAAAGTTGTTGCTACTTTTTCAATTTTAATAATTCTGCTGTGACCGTCCTTCTTTATCCCCATTAGGAACATCTGTGTGTATTTTTCTAGATGGGTAATGAGAAGAGGGGAACATACAACTTTTATAGGTTAAATCCAGAACAAAACATAAACTTTCATAGCTTTATTCCCTGAGTAAGAATAAGACAGATGAATCAAGGGTGTATTTAAGAAAAAATAATGGGCAGGGAGACAGATCAGAAAAGCATATACTTTGAAGCAGTTTTTAAAGGTAGGTAATAAATACAAGTCTGTAGTTTTTGATACACTCAAAATATGTATAGAGCTGTATGGGTTCATACTGTATTTTAAGATCCTTATAGAATCCATCTGATTTTAAAAGTTTAGCCAAGGACTTTTTGAAAAAGAAGAGGAATATCCTATCACATGATATACTATAAAAGCCCCATGAGACTGGTGTACCAACCCACAGCTAAACAGGTCGAAGTAGGTCCAATCAGACCTTAGTATAAGTTAGAATCCTGAGGAAGGAGGTAATATAATCTGTGGGAAAGGGAGGAGTATTTATTTATTTTGGATTTTATTTTATTTTTTATACAGTAGGTTCTTATCAGTTATCTATTTTATACATATTAGTGTATATATGTCAATCCCAGTCTCCCAATTCATCACACCCCCCACCCCCCAGCTTAAGGGAGGAGTATTTAATAAAATGTGGGAGAATAATTGATTTGCTTTTTGGAAAAAAATGTATTTATATACTCCCATCATACCATATACCCAAATAGATTCTAGGTAAATCAAAGAAAGAAATATGAAAAATTAAACCTTAAATCAGTATAATACTCTTAGAAAACAATTTGGCAACATAGAGCACAATTCTTAGAAATGTCCATTACTTCCAGTCTAATAACCTAAGAATTTCACTTTCAAGTGTCAGCCCTAAAGAAATAATCCTGATAAAGAAAAATGTGGCATGTTATTTTCTTGAACATTATTTAAAATAGTACAATGTTTAGAAACAGCCTGTGTGCCCAAAGGAATATATCTAAATAAATTAAAGAGTAATCTTATAATGAAATAGATTCAACCATCAGTATAACGAAATTCTCAGATTGTAAGGTCTTTATGAAATGAAAGCTTGAGAAAGCCAAATTCAAAATTGAAAATACAGTGTAGTTTATAACCAGGTTAAAAAAAAAATGATGCTAGTAAAAGAAGTCGTTTTTGAGTGGTGACTTTGTTTTTTCTGTTTTGAAGTAGTTTCCAGTTTTTTAAATAATTAGCATGTAATAGCTTTATAATTCGTTATTTCAGTCAAAACTCTTTTGAGCACTTACTGTATGCCAGGCACTGTATTAGGGTAATAACTGCACTAGGGTCATAGCAGTAAAAATGAGAGACAGAGTCCCTGTTTTATAGTGTAATGGAAGAAAGAGATAATTAATCATTATTTAGTCAACTGATCATGCTTTTAGGGGCACGAGCAGGTTGCTGAGGTAGTCATTAGGGGAGGTTACTTACAAGGTGGTAAGGAAAGACATCTGAGGCGGTGACACAGGAACCAGAAGGATGACAATGAGCCTGATGTGCAGAGTCATGGAACAGCATTTCAGGAAGATGGAACAGCAAATTGTTAAAGAGGTGGCTAGGAATAACTCTGGTTGTTTGTATAATGGGACAATAATTAAGGCATATTTAAATTTTCTTCTCCGAGCTAATATTCCTTTTTCATTTGTCATAGAATCTGGCCATAACCATGCAGTGGGTAGGATTCTGTAACCTAATGCCTTTCACATGTAAAATTTGCCCTGACCATGTTATTGAAGCTTTCAAGTTTGCAGGGACTTGTGCCAGATACCAAGGCAGGAAGGACGGCCCTTGAAAGTTGGCAGAAACACATCACTGTGCTTGAGTATCTGTTTGTCATCTGTTTGTGGGTTTAAGGATTTTCCAATAATATTTTTACCTATTAAAATATTAGCTGAGAACTGATTCTGGGACATGAGGTTATGGACCGAGCCTGTATGTAATTATAATGGTCAACATTTAGTGGATGGACAGCTTCCCAAATACCGCCATGCACAGTCTCACCATTATCTGTATCTCCACTTTCTGAAAGAAGAAAAAATAGCTGCGTAGCCTGAGCTAAGTTTGAAGCTAGCTCTCACTGAATCCCACCCCCAGCTCTTTCTCCTCTAAGGAGAGGTGGCTCCGAGGCTACCTGTCTTGATTCAGTAGCAGGAAGTCCTGTATCTGGGTTTGATAAACTCTCCCAAGCAAACAGACTTTGGACTGAGTCAGACCCTGGATGTGGCCGTGGACCAGTCATCAGTCTCTGGGAAGTAAATAAGAGCATGCTCACAGCTTATAAATCTTTGTTGCATTTCCCAGTTGGGCTGGGCTGGTGGCGGGAACCCTTTGGGTTTTTCAGCCAGTACTGATGATGCCAGGAAAATACACCACACATCAGGAGGAAAAGTAGAGCCTGGTCCTTAGCTGCCCTTTTCAGAAGGGCTGGAGACAATACTGAATGTTTGAAACCTGTGAGTGTGAAAGGCCCCAGGGAAATGAGCCTCGGACCCAGATGGGTCAGGCCAGTGATGCCTTTGGAGAGAGAGCAGGGGCAGAGCGGGCTGGCTTGCCTCTGGGGCAGTTTCTGCTCTAGGCTTCCCCTCCCTGGTGGGCCCCCCGTGGTCCATGGTTCAGCCTTCCTACTCTCAGCAGCCTTACCCGGGCGCCCTGAGATCAGAGGGGCTGCCTTTAGGTCACCTTGGACCGAGTTCAGAGGTCCACAGGGCGAGGGGGAAGCTTCACCTTGGCCTGCTGTTCCCTTGGGCAACAGCAGTGACCCGAGGCCTGGAGCTTAAGGAGCCAGTCGGTGGCTCCGTGAGCCCCACTCAGCAGTGGTCCACACACCCAGGGCTGGGGCAGGAATGAACTTGGCCCCCATCGCCAGTAGTCGCACATCTGTCAACCGCTGGGTTTGGAGGTGCCCACACCATCAGGCCCTTTCATTCTTCCTCTCCCATAGCCTGAGATGCCATGAAAGCTAAGCACGCACATCAGAAGGCCAGTGGTCAGATCTTTAAATAAAATCCTGAGATCCCAGTGACCGTGAATAGCACCCATGCCTCCCAAGGGAATTCCTGCATTGGCAAGTCTACTGTGGGTCTGTTTTCCTCCCACTGTTTTCATGGGAGAGAATCCCAGCCCCGGCCAGAACTGGACAACTAGGGACTAAAATGCCCAAGGAGGCTTTGACCAAACATTCAAAGGCATCGGAAGATGTCTTTGAGGCTATAACTGAGGTTCAGGGAGGACCATAACTCGCCAAAGCCACCAACTCATCAATGGCAGGATTGGGACTAGATGGAGGTGCCCATCCTTCTACTGTGATGCCAATTGTCTGGAATGAATTTCTGGGAACCTAAAAAAAATCACACCCTCCTTTCCACTTTACCGGGGAGTCTTTTCTCCCTTGCACCATGGAAAGTGCTCGGAACTGAATAAGAGCTGCTAGCAGCCTTCTCACGCAAGGATCTGTGGTTTCAGTTTTACCTCCCTTGGTAGGTCTAGAAAAGCCCTGGGGGTTGGAATCAGTCTTCCATGACCTAGTGCTTCCCAGTCCTCCTTCCATCATGGACAGTGGAGAATGATGTTTGCAAAACTCCCTGGGGAGATACAGATTTCCCCCGCGAGAAGCTTAGAACCTAGATCGAAGTGTCACAGAATGGAACAAGTTCAGTTCCCATCAGCAAGGTCCACATGCATACAATTGAGTGATTAATATTCTTTCTCTCTTTATAGAGATATATGTCTATATCTCTATATAGATATATATATATAGAGAGAGTGTGTGTAGTGGGATGCAATGAGGACATTTATTCATTTATGTATGAGTGGTAATTAAAATATCATTAATTATCTTCAAAATTTATTTTAAAAGTTACTCAACTCCTAGACCCATGATGCCTTTTCCAACCATAACAGTAAAGGATGTTTGTAATGGACATTGATAAAAAAGCCCTGAGGACAATGCAGCAGGCTCCTCATAGCTGAGCGGACTAGCTGCCTCCAGGCCTGAGAAGACGGACATCCCCCCAACACGTGAAATCAGTTCTTGTTGCCTGTTGGAGGGCCCTGCCATAGTCAAATGAGAATGGGTGTAAAACATTTATGGAGGTTGATTTAATGCAGGACCAACGTGTATGGTTGATAGGTTAATGTGTATCATATCAAAGAGGGAGACATAATATGCAGAATTTTTGAACTTTATTTGACCAAAAAAACCCCTTTTGTCCCCATGCGAGCATCATGAGATGAGCATTATGTAGACCTCACCTTGGCAGTGCTTTCTAGTGCATTTATCTGAAGATTTACCTTTATCTCTCTGTAACTGAACTTAATCGGTAAACTTCCCTTTCTGTGATGGCACAGAATGGACCCAAGGCGGCGCAGTCTCTCCTGATTTTAATCATGGTCGATTCAAGAGTTAAGCCCTGGCCTTTGAAGACCCTGTCCTCTTCTTCCGCCATCTGTGGAGTCTTTCTGAAACGTGATCTGTGTCCTAAATTTACCTGGGCTTCCTGTAACCCAGCATCTCCCCGTGAAAATTCAGTCTTTTCTCACCTCCATTATGTCCTGCAGCTCTTATGGATTTGGTATAGGATACACAAAATAACCTAGTCAGCTGGGCCTGGGAGAGAATCAGAAAAGAAAATGCATTAACTTCAGGGATCATTAAAGCCAGTTCCTGATCTTACCAGAACAGGGAGTCAGAACAGACTTGGGATAGGACTTCACAAGGATCACAATGAACCCAGCACCTACTTTCCAAAGGTGGCTCCTGCTTCTCCGTTTGTTGCTCGTTTTTAAGTCACTGAACTTGTTTTTATTTCAACCTGCATCCCTTCCTTCATTAAGTGCTTTATTCCATGACAGGTACTGGATACAAAGATGAAAATATGGAACCCTTGCATTTGAGGGGCTTTGACTGTCCAGAAGAGAGTCAGACTCACAGTGTGATAAACTTGACAATAGAATTGGGGAAAGATTACATGGCTCTTTCTGGAGGAATCAGGGAAGGCTTCACAGAGGAGGTGACCCTTGAACCCAGGCCTGGAGAATAAGTAGAATTTCGTCAGTTGGATAAGGATGTGGGGGGTAGTTGGTGGAGATTTCCTAAGCGGAAGGAACTACACGTGCAAAGGCATAGATATTTGAGGGAGCCCACTGTGGTTATGAAGGAGTAGTTCAATCAGGAAAGCTCAAGTTCAGGTGAGGAACAGTCATAAAGATTCATTTACTGTATGTTTACTGTATGTCAGGTGCTATGTCAGATGCTTTTACATCTGTTATCTGATTTTAATCCTCCAAGCAAGTCGATGGTGGAGGCATTATTACCCCCGTTGTGTAAATGAGGAGAGTGAACTAAGGCAGCTTCATTGATGCAGGCGAGGGGGCCCTGCCATAGGATGAAGGAGCAGCCAGGAGGCAATCCCAGTTTTGCCTGGTTCTGAAGCCCAGGCTCCTACCCAGGATGCCAGACAGCCTTGGCTTGTCTGGGGAGAGTGGGGGGAAGGGAGCAGGAAGGGAGGGTTGGGGGAGCCCTTGAGCCCAGTACTGCCCAGTGGGGAGGGTGCTCCTGCCCCAGCTCTGTCCCCTGACCCCCTGCGTGCCTGCTCCCACCTCCACTTGCCCATTCTCCGCGCCCCTCGCCTGCAGCCACAGCCTGTCTGGGGCATCTGCTTTCCCTTCTGCTGGGTTCCTGGCACAGGGAGACAACGCTTTTGACTTTGGGTGGAGCAGAGGAAGGACCAGATGCCAAGTCAAATACAGTCATAGGAACCTCAGGTTGTTTCTCCAGAGAGTCCGCAGAAGAACCACCCTGTTGTCGCTTCTGTGGCTTGGGAGTTCTCTCGGTAGTGCTGGGTGTCATCCAAACTGTTACTGTCGAATCGTTTAGGAAACCATTCTGCTTTGACTTGACTCTGCTGCTCGCCTCCTCATCCCTCTGTCTCTAAGAGGTTTAAAACAATGGTGGAACGAAGAGACAGGGTGAGAGAGAACTGGCAAGAACTTGGGTTGAGGCCTGTGGGCTCACCATCAACCCTCCAGGAGTTCCTGCATCACACGGAGAATGAAGGAGTCTTGGCCTCTGGCCGTGACTGGGTCAGAAGGCACCATGCAGTGTAAGCTTCTCAGAACTGACAAATTGTGTGACCAGCGACCCACTTCAGAGTGCCTCTCACCCTGAGAGTGGCTGCTTCTGGGCAGTGCACATGGGTAGGTTCCAGAAAGCGTATCTTTCCAGTGTCGCTGGGGAAGCACTTTAGAAACAGTGGGATAACCATTTTGGAAAGAGCTCTTTTGTGAACTTCCATCTGGAGGTTTGAAACTGGCAGCAGTCTGTTGAGAGTCAAAGGCTCCTTGACAAGAATCACTGAGAACTTGAGCTGCGACCTGGCAGCCCAAAGCAGTGATTGCACATCGGTGTTCAAAAATGGTGTGAAAAGGGTGAAGAGTGGGCAGTGAGGCTCTTGGCAAACTCTGGGACCCGATGCTTTTTCCATCCTTTGCCCTCCTCCATTCTTTATTGGCTGTTTTCCCTCCAAACTCATCCAGTTGTCAGCTGTTGCCTTTGCATCTCCGTTTGCCTTGAGCTTCTCTCAAGATGAGGGTTCCAGAATTTTCTCCTACAAGGGGCCAGGTACTAAACATTTTAGACTTTTTGGACCACACAGTCTATGTCGCAACTACTCTGCCATTGTAGTGGGAAAGGAGCCACAGACCATATGTAAACAAAGGAACGTGGCAGTGTTCCAATAAAACTTTATTAGCAAAAACAGGTGGTGGGCCAGATCGGGTCCACAAGCCATAGTTTGCTGGCCTCTATTCTAGATTTTAATTCTCTCCTTTTTTTTTCCTTTCTCTTTTTTGAATCTCAAGAACAGGAGCGAAGTGTTAAAAAGGCAAGCTGTTGGTCAGTGTTCCACTTTGGGACTTGCCTCATTTTTAACATTTCAGAAAGTACATTTTGCCTTGTCTGTATAGGGTTATTTAAATTGAAAGCAGCTGTGAAGGCAAGAATCCTCTCAGGGAGCTTTTGATATGTCTGCTGCCATGAAATAGTAATTTTTAATGCACTGTCTTTTTGTTAAGTAGATACAGAGCTTAGTGGTATATCGTGGAATAATTCAGGGAGAACCTTCTGCACCGTACGGTGCCAGGCATGGTATAATAAATGCTTCTTGCTGGAATGAATGAACATATGGAAGTGGAAACCATTTAGAAATGATTTCTTTAATCATTTAGAGGTGATTCTGTATTGTATATGGATTCTATATGGTAACATGGCTTCAATTCCTTATCCCTTCAAGATCTTGATTGCGAAACTTTCCCACAGCACCTGAGATTCCTGGGGACAGCAGAGAACACATGGGAAGGTTTTAGGTAGAGCACAGGTGAGAAACTCTCATGGGTTTGTCCTGTCGTTGGAGGCTGGTGACCACCCGAAAGGCCACCCTAAGATCATTCAGCCCCACAGATGCAAAAACGCACATCTTGGCATCCTTCCCTGTCGGCCTGTGGTTATAAGGATGGAGGAGGATTAACAACTAGTGATGAGTTTTGCAGTTCATGGCAGCTGGGCAGAACCACCTGACTCCCCCTCCCCCAGCTTCCATTGAAATGCTCAATGGAAATGTACAAGTGTCCAGAAAATAATCATGATAAAATAGCAAAGGGAAAAAGTTATATCAGAAAGTCTAATAATGGCATGAGTCCAACTTTGTTTAAATATTTATGTATACCAATAGAAACAATCCTAGGAAGAGATGTATTAAAATGTCAACAGTGGCTATCTCAGTGCAACAGAATTACAGATGATCTTAATTGTCTTTTTTTTGGTCTCAATTTGAAAAAGTTTTTCTACAATAAAATGTTGCTTTTATAGTTTAAAAAGACGTTACTTTAAAAAGAAGGCAAAGAATGGGTATCCCAGCCTACCTTTTGTCTGAGAATAAAAGGGCAGGCTCCCCTATGACAGCCTTCCTGTCCACCCTGAAGCAGTGGAGCTTTCTAGAGAAAAGCGACTCAGCCACAGGTAGATGCTGGGGGCTTAGACATCTGACAGGCAAGGGCTTTCTCCTCTGTAGCCAATCAGAGCTGGTGTGATGTGGTCCTGAGGATGGGGCTGCCCATTAGGAATCATTTGCTTGGGGGTTGCCCCAAGTGATCATTTGCTTCTCTTTGGTTTTTCTTCAAAGAACACGTGGCAATACGTGTTTCCTCTTGGTCTGGCCTTTCCCCCTCCTCTTCTCAGCCTCTTATAAAGCACACAAAATTAAATGAGCAAGTGTGTTGACCTTTTATATGTATATTTTAAAAGCAGTTTCTAAAGAGATTGCTTTCATTTGGAAAGCATTCCAGAGAAAGGATAGTTTCTTAAAGAAACATATATTTGAAAGCACAGGTCTTGCGTAGAAATTCATGCTTTCTCAAGAGGTGAAGGCCAGGATTCAGGAGGCCTGCTTGAGACACTTGTGACAATGGCTTCTTCATTTTATGGGGTTAGCCTCTTATTCCTAGGGCCTAAGCCCTCCCTATTTGCAGGCAGAGCCCACTTTCCACAGAGATAAAGACCTTCTGCTTGGTAAGGGGTCCTGGGTCACAGCTTTGCTATTGGTGACATTGGACAAGAGTCCTTCTATGTCTTTCTGCTCCAGCTCAAACCCTACCCATGTCAAAGAGAGGCTAAGGGATTGAGAGTTACTTATTCACCAAGAAACTCCAGTCATCCCATTCATCCCATTTTAATAACTACCCCCCACCCCCACCCCACACACACAGACACACTTTCCAGCTGTCCCTTTGCTCCATCTTGGTTTCTTCAGGCCATTGTCAAGGTGGTCTTCCTCTTGCTCTAGCTCCCTAGAGTAGGGAACAGCTGGCCCCTGGGTCTGAGGGATGCCTGCGAAGAGTGTTGATGTCTTAGATGTGCACTAACGTTCCACCAAGAGCACAGAGCTTGTTGCATCCCACCATGTTTGCTCTCATTTATTATTTTAAAATGCAGCGTGTGAAGAACGTCATAAAATGTAACTCAGCCTTCTCTTTGATGTTATGTTCCAACCCACTATTGGATTCTGTCCTTTCAAAATGAACAGCCGGCCATATTAAAACCCAGTCCTCCTTTTTAACTTTTCATTTTATATTGGAGTCTAGTTGATTAACAATGTTGGGTTAGTTTCAGGTGTACAGCAAAGTGATTCAGTTATACATATACATGTATCTTAGGTTGTTACGTAATATCGAGCAGAGCTCCCCGTGCAATACCTTGTTGGTTATCCATTTTATTTTTATTTATTTATTTTTTGGTTGGCAAGTATTACTTTTATTTTCACTTTAATATTTTAACATTTTCTTTTAATTGCAATTAGACAAAAGTGAAATTTTCTTCATATTGTTTTAACAGCCGGATGTATTTTACTTTTAAAATCTATGAACTAGTTAGTGGACAGTATTTTAATTATCTGGTATATTAAATTTCAAAGTTTAACATTTAGCAAAATTTTGCTCCACAAAGTCACTTTTTAGAATGACAGGAAATATATACAACTTAGAATCCATATTCAGACAAATGCCCCTTTCCCTTCCTCAAAATAAAAGCTTTAAAAAGTGCAGTATAAAAGTTTTAGATATGAAGGCACTGCATAACTCTGCATTATATGGCTAATGTCTTGCTTAGCAGCAAGAGTAATGAGAATATTCTACATTTAATTTACGGGAGCATAAGAAACTTTTTGAGGAAGGACCTAGCTCTCATCAAAGAAAAAGAACTTTTTGGCCCATTTAGTTAATGCATTCCTTTCCAAGACTGCTTTTAAAAAACTTACCTGGAAAAGCTATCTAACATATGTCCACCACAAATATGCCTAATCTTATTGTGCATGAGTGTCAGGGGATATGGAGAAGAGTACTACATGTGAAAATACATATAGTTCCAAAATAGTAACTTATCTATTATGATAAAGCTAAATATATCTTTCCAAATCCACTGTTTTTATATAAATGCTGCCAACAACAGATGACCTAGCAAAACAGTTTTAAAGAGTTAAGTTCATAGTATTATAAATCTAACGAACGGAACGGAGTCATTATACTCTCCTGTTCTTAAACTTAGGGAGTTTGTATCTGCTCTTGACCTGCTGAATTCACTGGGTAATAATGATGTATGATTCAAGGAGTGTTCTGATGTCCTGAACTGTTATAAAAACAAAAATCATAGCCAGAGGACCTTATAAACAATTAACCACATTTGTTGTCTTAGAAACCAAACTGAGTGCTGTCTAACATTATATGAACTGAACAGTAGCCATAAGAGGCTTCAAGGTGGCCTGGAAAATCAGATCCTAGAGTTCTTGGTAGCATACAGTTGACTTCAAATCCGTTCTTTAAGGGCATGCCATAAAAAGAATGAAAACTTGCCCCTTAAATCAAACCAAGTTATGTGTTATCACAGGAAGACACATTTTAGTTGAAATTAACTTTGTTCTTTCAAAGATTAGTAAAATAGTGGTCCAAAGATTATTGTCCAAGAGGCTGAGACATCTTTTACAACCTGGTCTAATGATTCATTTCTCTTTATAAATGCTTTAATTACATATAGAGGAAAAGAAAATAATATGTATGTTTTAATCAGATTAGTTTCAGAACAAATAACACATTAGAGAAAAAAATTACTTAAAAATAGTTGTATTTATATTCCACAATTTGCTCAAATACTGGTTTTCTTATAAACTTTCTACAGGATGTTTTTTAAACAAATTCTTCACATTGTATCTTGACTATGTACTTACGGAATTTCAGGGAAATAGTTCTGTGTGTTTTTATAGCTTAATTTGTACTATAGGGATGGCAGGTGGTCACATGCGGTCCATGTGGGATTCTAACATGACATTTAGTGAGTTTTCTGATGTGGACCATCCCTTTGATGCTGAAGGTAATGCATCTGTTGAAAGAAGTGATTGTAGATTTGGATTACTGCTCTCTGCGTCTTCCAGTTTTTCTGTGTTATCTTCCCAATTAACGTGGAATCTAGTGACTCTGGGATTGGATGCCAAAATGTTCCTTTGAAGCTTAGAAAAGTCTGGTTCTACTGGCAGATTTTCCCTTAATTCTGTCTCAGTATATTCATTATTTACATAATAACCAACTCTAATAAATTCTTGACCTCGATAGGTGCATGTAATTAGCACAACTGTTACACCTACTGCATCTGCATCTGGAATGAGTCCCGGATTAGGTGCATCAGCCTGAAATACAAACATATGCCTTCCTGCAGGAACAGGGCCCACTAAAACAGAGTCTAAAACTTGATCGTATTCTTCACTTTCTGCAGAGCCCACATAGATGATTTTCCATTCCAGGTCTTCAGACAGGTCCTCGATGCACTCAAAGGTGATCTCGAACTGGAATGGGTTGTAGAAAGGAGAAGGGTTATCCAGCACCACTACATTGTTCACCTGAACCTTTGCCATATTTTGAAAAAAACACAAACAATGGGAACGGGGTCTTGTTGCGGCACAATAAAGTCAAGCGCGCGGCCCCTCGGGAGAGCGCAGACCCCCGCCCCGGCGCCGGCCCGACGTCGTGCAGCGGTGACTTGAGAAACTTTTTTTTCCTCTTTTTATTTACACGGGAACACTCCACAGTGTTTTGCAGCTTTCCTATTCCCGGTTATCCATTTTAAATACAGCAGTGTGTACATGTCGATCCCCCCCAAAACCCAGTCCTCTTCTTTTAATAGACTTTGCTTGGATTCTTTTATCTTGTTCTTGGTTCAAGGATCTGTCATAACTTAGAGAACGATCATGACTTAGTGAGAGTGGCTATAAAGTGCTGAGCCTAGTATGTGGCCATATTAAACTGTCAGAAAGTTACATAGATGATATCTGGTCATATACTATATAAATAATGAGTTCTCTAGAATCTCCTGTGGCACCTTCTCGTCGAGGGGCTCATTTTGGCCAGAAGAGGGCAGTGTGGCACATGTTCCCTCCCCCTAACCCCCTTAACAGTGGCAAAAGCTCTTTGTTAAATGACGGGTATTTTTGGAACACTTAACTTGATTCAGATGTTTTAGTGTATGCCTAAAATGGCCAGGGCAACAAGGCTACAAAGACCACGGTGAAATAGGCCTTCGGTAGTTTGCGATGTGACGAGGGCAGTGCACATACCCCCGGGGCTGTGTGGTGCTTGGTGTGTGCTGTATGACTAGCTCTGCGTGCTATGGAGATGGGGGAGTAGGAAATGTTATGTGTAATTGGAGAGACACCTATGGAAAGTGTCATGGGGGTGGACCTGCAGAATGGTTCTAGGACTGCCAGACAGAGCTGGCGTCGACCAGCCCTCCAGGAGGAAGGAAGGGCACACAGAGGCCCAGAGACGGGAAAGAACAAGACATACTGGGGGACAACTAGAGCCAGGATGCTTTGGGCATAAAGTGTGTGAACAGAAGGATGATAAGTAAGGCTGGAGATGCAGGCTGGGTCCAGTCACAAAGGTCTTAAGGGTTTTAAGAGATTGAACTCTATACCATAATAATGACCAACATTTAGTGGACATTTACTATGTACCAGGGGGTCTTAGTCTGTTTGGGCTGCCGTAACAAAATTCCACTTACTGGGGGACTTATATAAACAACAGAAATTTTTTTCTCAAGGTTCTAGAGGCTGGAAGTCCAAGGTCAGGGAGCCGGCATGGACAGGTGAGGGCCCTCTGCCAGGTCACAGACTTCTTCTTGTATCTTCACATGGCAGAGGGGGCAAGGGAGCTCTCAGGCCTCCTTTATAAGGACATTAATCCCATTCATGAGAGCTCTGCCCTCAAGGCCTAATCCCCCACCAAAGTTTCTATCATAAATGGATGTTGAATTTTGTCAAATGCTTTTTCTGCATTTATTGATAGGATTTTTATCCTTCATTTTATTAATGTGGTGTAGCACATTAACTGATTTGCAGATGTTGAACCATCTTTGCACCCCGGGAATAAATGCCACTTGATTATGGTATATGGTTCTATTAATATATTGTTGGAAAGAGTTTGCTAATGTTTTGTTGAGGATCTTTGCATCTGTATTCATCAGGGGTACTGGCTTGTGATTTATGTGGTGTCCTTGTCTGGTTTTGGTATTAAGGTAATACTGGCCTTGTAAAATGAGTTTGGAAGTGTTCTCTCTTCTATTTTTTGGAAGAATTTGAGAAGGATTGGTATTAATTTTCCTTTAAACGTTTGGTAGAATTCACCACTGAAGCCATCTGGTCCTGGACTTCTGTTTCTTGGGAAGTTTTTGATTACTGATTCAATCTCTTTACTTACTGATTCAATCTCTTTACTAGTACTTGGTCTGTTCAGATTTTCTATTTATTTTCTGATTTAGTGTGGGTAGGTTGTATGTTTCTAGGAATTTATCCATTTCTTCAAATTGTCCAGTTTGGTGGTATATAATTGTTCATAGTCTCTTATGATCTGCTGTAATAGGTGTAATACCTCCTTTCATTTCTGATTTTATTTATTATGTCTCTTTTCTTCTTGCTGAATCTAGCCAAGGATTACTGTTTTTTCAGAAAACCAGCTTTTAGTCCTTCTACTAAATTTGGGCTTTATTTTTTCTTTTTCTAGGTCCTTGAGGTGTAAAGTTAGGTTGTTTGAGATCTTTCTTGTTTCATCATGTAGGCATTTATCACTATGAACTTCCCTCTTACAACTGATGTTATTGCATCCCACAAGTTATGTTTTATTTCTTGATTTTCTCTTTTGACCCTTTTGTTGTTCAGGAGCATGTTTAATCTCCACGTATTTTTGAATCTTCCAGTTTTATTCTATAATTGATTTCTACTTTTATACCATTGTGGTCAGAAAAGCTGCTTGATAAGATTTCAGCGTTCTAATTTATTAAGACTTGTTTTGGAACCGAACATATTATCTATCCTGGAGAATGTTTCCTGTGCGTATGAGAAGAATCCGTGTTCTGTTGCTTTTAGATTGAATGTTCTGTAAATGTTAAGTCTATCTGGTCTAACATATAGTTTGTCTAAGGTTTCCTTATTTTTCGGTCTGTATGCTCTATTTATTATTGATGGGGGATACTGAAGTCCCCTACTATTATTGTATTGCTGTCTATTTCTCCTTTTAGGTCTGGTAATATTTGCTTTATATATTTAGATGCTCCTATGTTGAGTGCATAAATATTTACAAATGTTATATCCTCTTGACGAATTGATCCCTTTATCATTATAATAATGACCTTTGTTTCTTATTATAGTTTGTCTTAAAGTATAAGTACATCTACCCCAGCTTGCTTTTGGTTTCCATTTGCATGGAATATCGTTTTCCATCCCTTTACTTTCAGTCTCTGTGTGTCCTTAAAGCTGAAGTGAGTCTCTTTTAGGCAGCATATAGATGGATCATATTGTATATCCATTCAGCCACTCTGTCTTTATTTATTTACTTATTTATTTATTTTTGGCTGTGTTGGGTCTTCGTTGCTGCACGTGGGCTTTTTCTAGCTGCAGCGAGCGGGGGCTACTCTTCGTTGTGGTGCATGGGCTCTAGGTGTGCGGGCTTCAGTAGTTGTGGCACGCAAGCTTCAGTAGTTGCGGCACATGGTCTTAGTTGCTCTGCGGCATGTGGGATCTTCCTGGACCAGGGCTCGAACCCGTGTCCCCTGCATTGGCAGGCAGATTCTTAACCACTGTGCCACCAGGGAAGTCCCGCCACTCTGTCTTTTGATTGGAGATAGTCCATTTACATTTAATGTAATTACTTATAGGTATGTACTTATTACCATTTTGTTAATTTCTTTCTGGTTGTTTTGTAATTCCTCTGTTCCTTTCTCTTCTCTTGCTCTGTGTTGTTTGATGATTTTCTGTAGTGGTAGAGTCCTTTCTCTTTATATTTTGTTTATCTACTATAGGTTTTTGCTTTGTAGTTACCATGAGGTTTATGTAAAACAACTTGTAACAGTCCATTTTAAGTTAATAACTTATTTTCCAATGCTTTTGATGTCACAAATACATCTTTTTATCTTGTGTATCCAGTAACAAATTATATAGTTATTTTTCTACTTTTATCTTTTAACCTTCATACTGGCTTTACAAGTGATTAACCCACTGCCTTTATGACATTATTCTGAATTTTACTATATATTTACCTTTACCAGTGAGATTCATACTTTTTAATGTTTTCTTATTACTAATTAGCACCTTCTCTATTCAGCTTGAATAACTCCCTTTAACATTTCTTGTAAGGCTGGTCTAGTGATGAAATTCTTTTGCTTTTGCTTGTCTAGAAAATTCTTTCTCTCTCCTTCAGTTCTGAAGGACCGTTTTCCAGGGTAGAGTATTCTTAGTTGGCAGTTTTTTTTTTTTTCCTTTCAGCTCTTTATATATCATGCCACTCCCTCTGACCTGCAAAGTTTCTGCTGAAAAATCTGCTGATAGTCTTGTAGGTTCCCCTTGTACATAACAAGTTATTTTTCTCTTGTTGCTTTTAAGAGTCTCTCCTTGTCTTTAACTGTTGATACTTGAATTACAATGTATCTTGGTGGGGGTCTCTTTGGGTTCATCTTATTTAATACTCTCTGGGTTTCCTGGATCTGGATCTAGGTTAGGGAAGTTTTCAGCCATTATTTCTTCAATTAAGTTTTCTGCCCCTTTCTCTCTTCCTCTTTAGGGACCCCTTTTGCTTGATGTTGTCTTGTAAGTCCCTTAGGCTATCTTCACTCTTCTTCATTCTCTTTTCTTTTTGCTGTTCTGATTGGATGAGTTCCACTGCTCTGTCTTTGAGTTCAGTGATCCTTTTTTTCTGCTTCATCCGGTCTGCTGTTGAACACCTCTATTGTATTTTTCAGTTCAGTTATTGTATTCTTCAGCTCTGTCACTTCTATTTTGGTACTTTCTTATATTTTTGATTTCTGTTGAAATTCTCATTTTATGCATGCATTTTTCTCCTGAGCTCAGTGAGCATCTTTATCACCATTCTTTTGAGCTCTTTATCAGGTAAATTACTCATCTCCATTTCATTAAGGTCTTTTTCTGAGGTTTTATCTTATTCTTTCCTTTGGAAATATTCCTCTGTTTCTTCATTTTTCCTTGACAATCTATGGCTTATATGCGTTAGATGAAACAACTACCTCTCCTAGTCTTGAAGGAGTGGCTTTGTGTAGGAGATGAACCTTATCGCTCAACTCTGCCCTAGCTCTTGGATAGCTCTCAAACCTTTGTGATTTGATTGTCCAAGAAGCCTACTTTATTCTTAGTGGCTCGCAGTAGTTGAGGGTGTGCCAAGACCTGTCAGGGGAGGATTTCAGTCAGCACCTAGATTCAGACTGATTGGAAGCCAAGCCCTCATGTAGAAGCTTTTACAGTTTGCAAATACCTCTTTTAGGAGAAGACTGGGAGATGGGCATTTCTGTCTGCTCCCTCTGCCTTGAAACCTGTGGTAATAGCCAGTTCAGAACTATTTCTTTGTTTGCTACCATCCTGATGAACCCATGAACACAAGCCCCACTGGCCACCAGAGCCACGCCATCAAGGGATGTGTTCTCTGGGTGGCAGACACAAGAGCTAGGGTGTCAGATGTGTACATATAAGCCCCTTTCTCGGAGACACCACAACCTAGGGTGGAGCAGAGGGGAAGCATGACAGTGCCTCCCGAAGGCCATAGTCTTTGTCGAGTATTTCAGTTGGCCTTCAGTTGTGTGTTCAATGAGAAGCCTGCCGCTCAGGCCAAAGCTTTCAGATAAGCGAATCGGGTGCTTTTCAGTCGGCTGCCTCTGCACTGCGCCCTGGTGCTGGGTAGCTAGGTGAGTCTGTGTGAGCCCTTTAAGAACTGTTCTCAGTTCACTCATAGCCTGTGGGTCTCAGGGAGGCAAGCCCTGGTGGCTTTCAAACCTGGAAGTTTCAGGGGCTCGTCTCTCAGGTGCAGGTCTTAAAAGTTGGGGTGCCAGATGTGGGGTTCAACCCCTTTGCTCCTCAGGGATAAGCTCAGTTGTCAGTTCCCTCTTGATTGCAGGTTGCTGCACCGGGTTTAAGATGAGATTGTCTCAGCCTCTCCTACCTGCTTCAATGTGCGTTTTTTTCTCGGTTGCCTGGTATGTAGGGGTCACTCGTAGTTTTGGGGTTTCTTTCAGGCGAAGATGTTCTGGATGTAGCTGTAGATTCGGTATGTCCATGGTGGGAGGTGAGCTCAGAATCCTCTTATGTCACCATCTTGAACTGGAACCATATTTCTTGTCTTTTTGATGACAGGTGTGAGTGATACCTCATTGTGGGTTTTGTTTGTTTGGTTGGTTTTTTCAGGCAAGGCTTTATTGGGGCCCCTGCTGCAGCAGGGGGGAGCGAGAACAAACAACAGGTTCCCTTGCTTGCCCACCCCCTGAGAGGGGGCGAGCTTGTTCCTTATATGGGGTGAGGGTAGGGGTGTGTCCAGGGGTTGGGCCGAAGGGGTAGCTTAGGTGTTTTGCCCACCCCTTAGGTGGTGTTGTGTGCAGGGGGCATGCGCAAGTACCCTGCTTTTGCTCCAGGCTCCTCAAAATGGCAGTTGGGTTTTTTTGGTCTCTTTGTATCTTTTGTCCAGAATTTTCCCCAACTGAGCATGCACGCGGTAATTTTTAGTCCCATACAGTTTCTTTTAATTTTTTGCTTGAGGAGAGGTGTGTCCAGGTGCAAGCATCGCAGCACTGCAGTATAGGGTCCCAGGTCCCGGCCTGTCTCGTTCCCCCCTGAGAGACTCTACACATTTATTAAGGGGTAAGAGGCTGAAGGTCTCTTCTTCTGAAACTTCCTCCTGCTGGACAGGGGCCACAGACCCTAGCCTACCCTAGAGGAGAAGTCCCTCGCTGACTGTTCCAAGGATCTGTAGGGACCTGGGCCACTTTCCGCTGGAATGGGCTGAATTTCTTGAGCCATCATGAGCCTTACTTCAAACTGTTGAAGCCTAAAAGACACAAACTTAACCAAAAGGTTAAACAAACAAAGGCTAAAAAGGAGAACAACAATCGCCATTAAAGGGCCTAGAAAGGGAAGGAACCAGGCTAACTTCGGGCTTCCTTGACTGTTGACCAGACAAGGAAGGCGATATCACCCCTGCCAAAATTATGAAGCCACGCTCCCTGAGCTTCTATTTCCTGAATATTAACTTTTACCTGTCCTGTTGCATCGATCCAAGTGCAGCGGGAAGTATTAGGTATCGCACAAACTCTGCCTTGCTCTGCCAGAAGGTACTCAAGGGCCAGACGATTGTCAAGAACCACATCAGCCAAGGAAACAAGAGAGGTCCCAAGTCCCATTAGGGCTTCAAATAGGAGCCAACTCACTACATCATTTTACTTACGTGTTGATGGTACCTGTCTTTGGAATAGGTATCTCAGAGCTTCCGCTGGCTCACAGGTGCATTGTTCTTCTGTTGTGACCCGTGGGGTTTCTGGAAGTAAAAGCTTTAGTCTGGACAGATGTACCCAACAGATACCCCTTGCAGTTTGACAGCAGTGGGGGTGGTTCAAATTACTTTATAGTTGTCCTTCCATTTTGGCAATAGTTGGTCTTTGGGGGAGCCCTCTTTCCAGGTGTTGCGAAGAACTTGGGTCCCCAGGGTTTATTTGCGAAGGAACTGCTCCTTCCTCTGTATTTTCAGTGGGAGCTGGCAGTGCCTTGTAAGTATAGTCCTGGATTGCTTTCTGAACTTGTCCTAGAATAATATATCTCAGGGTCTGGTTCACTTCCTCATCCAGTAGAATGTCAGTAGTAAGAAAAGGCCTCCCGTAGGCCATTTCAAGTGGACTAAGTTTCAGACCACTCCTGGGGGCTACACGGACCCTGAGGAGTACAGTAAGAGGCAGGTTGGTCCAGGGTGCATGAGTCTCTGCACGGAGCTTTGCTAAGGTTTTCTTTAAAGGATGGTTCATTTTCTCTACCTTCCCTGAAGACTGGGGGTGCCAAGAGGTGTGTAGCTTGTAGTCTAGCCCCAGGGCTGTCGTGAGCCCCTGTGTGATTTTTGGCTATAAAAGAGGGCCCGTTATCGCTCTGAAGGGACTTTGGAAGTCCAAACTGAGGAATTATTTCTTTCAAAAGGGACTTACAGACTTCCATGGCATTTTCAGATCGGGTGGGGAAGGCTTTAACCCATCCTGTGAAAGTATCAACAAACACCAGAAGGTATTTATATCCTGATCGTGGGGGCATTTGGGTGAAATCTAACTGCCAGTCTTCCCCCGGGTATGTCCCTCGGCGTTGAACTGGCCTGAGTAACGAAGGGGGCATTGGATGGGCCTGTGGGTTATTACAGGCGAGGCAGGCGTTACTTGTTTTATTGTTCTTTTAAGCCCCTTTCCTGAAAAAGCCTTTTGCATCAAGTCCCATAGTACATCCCTCCCGTAGTGGGTGGCGTCATGTAAGCTCTTGGTGAGTTTCCATTGTTGGGCTTCAGGGATTAGAACCTTATCCTCCTTTTTATACCAGCCTGTGCTTCCCTTCTCATAGCTCCATTTCTCAGCATTTTCTTATTCCTGTGGGGAAAACTGGGGAAGGCTAGGGAGTTCAGGGGGGGCCAATCACTAGAGCCTTAACTTGTTCAGGTTCCTGCAATTCAGCTGCCTGTTTTGCAATTTGATCAGCTTTGCTGTTCCCTTGGCTCACAAAAGATCCATCCCTCTGATGGCCCCTGCAGTGGATTACTGCTACCTGGGTAGGAAGCTACACTGCTTCTAACAGACCAGAATCAAATCTTTATGTTTTATGGGGGAACTTCTAGTGGTTAACATGCCTCTTTCTTTCCATATGGCAACATGAGCATGTAGCACGTGGAACCCATATTTAGAGTCAGTGAAAATATTTAATTTCTTATCCTTCCTTAATTGCAAAGCTCTCATTAATGCTCGTAAGTCTTGCACAAACTGACACTCCCTGTTAGGCTTCTGTACAGGGAGGATCGGGGTGCTGCAAGGGGATTGGCAGGGCCTAACGAGTCCGTGTTTCAGGAATCTGCTGAGCAGCAGTTGGATTCCTCTCAGGGCCTCAGGCTTTAAAGGATATTGTCTCTTCCAGGGGTATTTTTCCCCAGGCTTAACCTTATTTTTATTGGGGGAACACGTTTTGCCCTTCCTGGCACCGAGGTATCCCAAACTGCAGGATCTACCTGTTCTGTAATTTCTTGGGGGATGTCTTGGGGCATATTTTGATGCCCAACAGGTGGGTCATCTGGGACTACTAATAGATGCATTTTCCGTTCAGATTACCTTCTTGGACTTCACCCTGACCTAAGAATATACTAGCTCCTAACTTATTTAGCAAATCTCTCCCGAGGAAAGGGACAGGGCATTCTGTCATGTACAAAAAGGAGTGAGTAATAATAATGGACCCGATTCCACAGGCAAGAGGGGATGTAAATCGCCTTTCCTTTGGCTGTCCATCGACTCCCGTCACAGCACAGTCATGGCTGAAGAGGGGGCCAGCTGGCCAAGTCAGAGCAGAGCAGGCGGCGCCAGCGTCTACAAGAAATTCAGTTCTCCTACCTGCCACATCGAGGGTGACCCGAGCAGGTGCTTGGGCCCCTTCAGCTGGTGCGCGGGAATCTCTCATCCGAGAGGTTTGCAAGGAACTGGGGCCGGTTGGGGCTGCCCCTTGGGCGCCCAGGACATTCCGCCTTCCAGTGCCCCCCTTTCCAACAAAAGGCACACTGGTTTGGGTCCAAGGAGCTTCTTGGTGGTCTGTCCAGTCTTCTCAGCCCTCCAGGGTCCCCTCGAGGTGGTGGGTGAATCAGAGCAGCCAGAAGCTGCGTTTTCTTTCTTAGCCTCTTATCTTTATCGGCCTCTTCTGTTAAGTCTCGGTTGTTACAGACCTTGAAGGCCTCCTCAGGGTTGACAGTGGGGCTTGGGGCCCAGCCGCAAGCTTCTGTAACTGTCTCCAGATATCAGGAGTAGCCTTGGTGATAAAATGCATGGCCAAGAGTGTCCTCCCTTCTGCAGACTCAGGGTCTGTATTGGTGTACTTCCTGAATGCCTCTGTCACCCGGCTCAGGAAGCCTGCTGGGCTTTCACCTTCTTCCTGTGTAACCTCTCAGACCTTATCGTAATTTACTGGCTTCACCATACACCTTTTCATTCTTTCTGATAGACAAGTAATATAATGTCTCATCCTAGCCTGGCCTACACGATCTTTCATAGTCCCAGTGTGGGTCATGTTCTGGGATTGCGTCCCACCCACCTGATAAATTTGGCCATGTGGATTGGTGGCCAGTTGGCCATCTGCGTGTTCCCTGGCCTTTCTCAGTATGCGCTCCTTTTCATCTGGGGTGCAGCAGTGGGCCAGAATAAACATGATGTCCTGCCAGGTGAGAGAGAATGTCAACCCCAGCCTGATAAATTCATCCCTAAATTTGTCGGCGTTCTCTGAGAACCTGCCAAACCTCTCCTTACGGGCTCCTAAGTCTCCCATTGAGAAGGGGCTGTGCGCTCTAATCATCCCTTCGTTGCCATTGCTACTTCCCGAAGGGGGGAAAGGTGGGGACTGACTTTGAACCTGATCCTGGGAAAACTTTCTCTCGTAAGAGAACAGAGAAACCAAGGCCAGTCTTGCATCAACCTACTCTTAAAATCCATTTACCTAATTAAATTTAATCCAACCTTAGAAAATCCTGACCACATACAAAGTTCCTAATGTTCCTCTTCCGCAAACCTGCAACTTTCTGTAGCCATACTTTGTCCCTTATTCTTTCCCCATTCAGAAACAGCCAGCTCTAGGACAAAGTCATCCTTTTTCCTTTCAACAAAATATATTTCCATTCCTCATACCTTCTTTTCTTATGCATCCTACTTTCCTTAAGCAACCATGAACTGTCTTTCACATTAGCATTCCATAAATTGGTAGTGAACATCTCAAGGTGGCACCAAACAGTTTAATTTCTCTCACAAGAAGACAAAAGTAGGTAAATTTAGACCTGTTTAGCAATTAATGTTCCAATAGTTTATCTTATTTGAAATGGCCTGAATATACAATTAATTTCTATCTTAATTACTTCTTTAGCTTCAAATTTACCAAAAATTGGAGAGACTGTTTTAGATGGACGTTTTTATTCCTATGTAGTTTAGCAAAGAGTTCTTATCCCAGTTACATTTACTTAAAAATTTAATCATATCAGGTTATTATCCCTGTTGACAGATTTTTATAACAGGAACAATATGCACTTACAGACTTCCAGTAACCCTAGATACAATGAAAGTATTGTACTTAATGTTGATGACTCTAAAGATGGGTCTGTATTAATTAATTAAACCCACAGCTTAAGCTAGACAAGTTAATTTCTATAGAAGCAGAGATCTCATAGTTTTCCCGCTTGAATTTAAAATGGCCTTTTTTTTCCCCCTCAGTCTGGGGGACTACAGATGAATCAGGTAGTTCCTGAGAGCCCAGGCAGAAGAGTTACATTGCAAAGGCAGAGGAGAGAGATGCAAGCCCCTTGAGCTCAGGCAGAATAGTGACATTGCAAGTGCAGAGGAGAGAGAGATGCAAGCTCCTGTCTTTTCTTTTTGTTCTTTAAAATCCCACTAAGTAACCCAGGGCTGGAGTCTCAGGCAACGTGGGCTGTGTTTGTATGTACTCACAATGTCGGCAGAGACTTGCAGGAACAGCTGGACAGACAAAAACTACATCACAAAGATACCAATCGCAAAACTTAAAGACACAACAAGAAGTTTTCAGGATTAAGGGGATGGGAGGGTAGGGGTAAGGACCAAGGGAGAGGTAAAGGGAGGAGGGACAGAAAAGACTGAAAAAGAAACGGAGAGATTGCCTTTTCAGCCCGCCCCCTGCGGCTGTCTGTTCAGGTACCAATCTGCACGCTTCCAGAAAGGGCCAGTGAAGGAGGGAGCACCCTGTCCACTGCCCACCGGGGTGATCAAGCCCGGAAACCAGCCAGTTGTACGTCGTCTGTGGGTCCCCGACCCACAGGTGGGACTCTCACCCACGCATGCACCAGTATATAGAAATCTGCCACTTCAGCTCCTTCCCAACGGGACTTCTCTTGGCGGCAGGAAAATAAAGGTGAGACTATTGGGACGATCGGACTTACAGCCCACTACACGATATGAGGTGTGAAACTCTATCACGCTCATAAATCTCCAGTCAGGGAGAGCCCGCTGGACCAAGGTCTGCGAGGTGTGAAGGGAGCCGCTCCCACCTCTGCTTGTCACCCGTCAAGGTGAGCCATTGCCGGCCAGAGGGAGCTGTAGCTTGCCCAACATCCACGCTCTTGTAAGGACAGGACAGAAGGAGGAGAGGACAGAGAGAGAACTACAGAGATTTCAGGAGAGGGAAAGGGAAAATGGTGAGGGACAAAGGGGAGGGGAGAAGCGTTGCCTGAATGAGTGTACTGAGGCCCCTCGGGGGCCAGAAAGGCAGACTTACCAAACGAGGTGATGCTGAAACAAGAGGTTCAGGTAGCCGCTTGTCACCCACAGGGAAGCTGCGTTTGGTGGTCCCGGAGGTGCCCAGATCCTCTCCCCAGAAGGGACAAGCCCCGCGTTGGGCACCACAAAACATGTTACCAACTAGGGTTCTTGGCCTCCTAAAATCAATAGAAATTGATCAGAGGCCGAATTCAGTCAAGGCTTTACTGGGACCCCTGCTGCAGCGGAGCGGGGGTGGGGGCGTGTAGTGAGAACAAACAACAGGTTCCTTTGCTTGCCTGCTGCTCATTGTGGTTTTGAGTTGTATTTTCCTGATGATGTGTGATGTCTAGCACCTTCTCATATACTGGTTGGCCATTTGTATATCTTTGGAGAAATATCTGTTGAGGTTCTTTGCCTGAGAGGGGCTGGAGGAAGCTCACGACCACTGAACGGTCCACAGCCAGGACTGATGTTTCTTTTTTTTTATGCTTTAAAATGAACAATCATTTAATGTATTAACATTTTCACTTATAAACATACAATTTGCATATACAGGGAAAAATAGGTTCTGTGGACACAATAGAATACTAGAGACAGGCAAGCAATCAGAAAGATAGGCATGCATAGATGCAATGGGTGGGCAAGACTCCTCCTGGGTCCCTTGGTGGATCCCAGTTCTCTTAAAGTCACTTTTGTTCATGGATCGATGCCATTTTTGTTGGGGGTGGGAAGAGGGATGTCTCATATGGCCATGATGCCAATGTCATTCCTCAACCTTCTTATAACAGTGTTAGTTGTTTTATGTGTGTGTGTATATATATATATAAATACATATTATAATTATACTATATATAATATATAAATATATATTTGCACATATGGGAGTGTTTCTATCAGATGAAGTCCCAGAATGACTAGATCAAAGGGTATATGCAATTTTCATTTTGACACAGATTGCTCTTTATAGAAGTTTACACTCTACCCACAGTATATGAGAATGCCTATATGAGAATGCCTATTTCCCCAAATGCTGACTCTGATTTTACCAAAGGGTAAAATCAAAATTTCATTTTGTTAAAAAAAAGCAATCCACTGTGGATCTACTTTGCATTTATCTTATTAAGAGTAGGGCTAAGTTTTTCATATGTTTAAGAGAGATTTGTATATTACCTTTCCTGTAGACTATTCATATTCTCTGTGCATCTTTCTGTTTCGGGTTTTGTTCTTTTACTTCTTGGGTCACTTGAGCTCTGTCCTTTTTGCTAGAGTGACATATTTAGAATATCTTTTTTTTCTGTAAGAAACCAAGGTGGCTTAGGTTAGAAACAAAAACTCAATTTTTCAAAAGAGACACTCACTTCCAGCCCATCCCACGATGACTAGAAAGGTTTCCAGAATGAGGGTATTTGCATCTCAGTGCAGGCAAAGCCCTTTCGTGGAAATACGCTGAAGGCCCTCTTTGGATCCCGTTTCGCTTCCAAGTGGGTGATCCTCAAGCTTTGGCTTTACTGTAAAATGTTCTAGAGCCAGATTAGAATTGAACAGGCAAAACTGCTGAATGAGAGCAAAAAGTGAAGAGTGACCTGCTCCAACAGGGACTCAATAGGATGCAAATCGATAGGCACGTAAGAAGACAAAACCATGGAGTATCTTTTTAAAACAAAATTATCTAGGGTACGCAAACACAGAAAGCAAAAGAGGGGCCTCTGCATTTGGGGTCCACAGGGTGAAAGCACGAAGGGGGCATGAGGGCTGTCCTTATCCCGGGCTGGGGCCATGGGTGACATGGGAGGCGGTGTTGCCGGGCTGGCAGCACCAGGAAGCTTACCTGGGGAGGTTTTCTGAAACTCACCTGCGTCTCCTGGTGTTTCCTCCCCAGCTCATGTGTTCCTCGGTGCAGAAGGCCCTGTTTGAGGAGGAGGACCACGTCAAGAAGCTGCAGCAGAAGGTGGCCACCCTGGAGAAGCGGAACAAGCAGCTGCGGGAGCGGGTGAAGAAGGTCAAGAGGTCCCTGCGGCAGGCGCGGAAGAACGGCCGCCACCTGGAGCTGCTGAACCAGAAGCTGAGCGAGAAGCTGGCGGCCGCGGCAGGCGCGCTCCCGCACATCAACGCGCTGGGCCGCGAGCCCGCGGGCGCCGCCTACCTGCGGGGGTAGCAGGGATGGAGCCCTGGCCTCACCTGGTACCCGCTGAGGCCTCTCGCAGGGAGTGGAAAAGGACACTGGGTTTATACGCGCACATAGCTCAAGAACTCTTGTAGATGATGATATTTTTACTGTGCATTTGGTAGCGTCTAGTTGGTTTACAGGGCAAGTCTCCTATCTCCTTGGCTGCCGGCCTCCTGCCCTTCCCTGGCCTTGTCCCACACCCAGTGCTCTGATGCCGGCAGTGCCATGTGCTTGCCTGGGGCCTGTCCCTGGCTTCCAGGAGCAGCTTGGAAAAAGTGCACTTATTAGGGAAAGAACATTTTAGAATCTCTACAGGTACAAGAACTCAAGGGGTTCAGCCTCCATTTCTGAAGAAAGGCAGCGTGGTCCCAGCTCTAAGCAGCAGGACAACCGTGAGTTTGAAGGAATCTTCTGGTGTCATTAAGACTTAGGGAGCTCATCACAAGTCAGGGAGTGGAGCTGGAGGTGGCAGGTAATGAAGAAGAATTATACCTGATTTCCAACCTCAGCTATCCAGAGTTACAGAGGTTTCCCATGGGCCCCTTTAATCTAAAGGGGAATTGCCTTTATGGGCCTGTCCTGTTTCATCAAAGCACATTTCTAAGTTGGAAGAGCTCAAACAGTATCTCAGCCCCTGCTAAATTCTAACTTACTGTTTGCTCAGTGATTACTTCCAACTTCTCTGAATTCGAGGCGAGCTGACCCAATATGTTGTGAACTTCTGTTGTGCAAAAACACCTCCTTACCTACTGGGGTCAGGGGACCTTGCCTCGTTGCTATCCAGGCTCTGCTCCCAAAAGGGCTTGTTGAGGGCATTCCGATCTTGGCTTCTTTATGCAAATGCTTTCCGCCCACCTGGACTGTCCAGGCAGACCCTGGGAGCAGTGTTTGCACATCAGCCCGCTTCTCACTGCATTAGATCCTCTGTATGATCGCTTCACCTTCTTTGGGAAGAAACCTCTAGAAAGAGTATTGCAAGTAAAAGATATTCACAATACCTAACACTTGAGCCCTTCCCTTAGCCACATGTGATCGCGTCCCAGCTGTGTGACTGAGAAGTGCCCATCCCTTGGTTATCTTCTGATGATGGTTCTCCAAACCAACCAGTGTCCCTTCCCTGCTATTTTAGGTAGAAGCTGCCCCTTTACCACCCCAGATACAGGAGGGCCCGACAATGCCATCCTCTCCATTGGAAATGGCATTTAGGGTCAGACTTCCATCCACTGCCTTTAGAAAAACCATGTCCTTCTTGCTCTGGTAGCGCGTCTGGGGCCTGAGCCTTGTGAGACTTGGGTCTTGATGGTAGGCGATGGCCTCAGAGGAGAAGTCAACGCCCTGGACTGCACAGCATGGGGACTTTTGCCCAAGGGCTCTTTACTGCTAAGCTTCTGCCAGCACTTCATCAGCTGTAATCTTCATGGTCTGGTACAATAGAAGGCACATCTTGTGGTTTATTCTTCCCAGGGACGTTTCATTACAGCAGTTTTGCTGCCACCCAAGGGAATGACAAGCCTAACAGTGATTTACAGCCAGCGTTTGGAGAACTGTGGAAGCTGGATCTCTTTGGATGCATTATGTTCTGCCTTTTCAATAAACATGAGCAATAGTTCAGCCACAGCAGTAAAGCAATGCGTGTTTCTTTCGGAGCAGGAGGCCTGCAGGATTTCCAGCTTTGGCCTGAAAAGGCCATTTAGATCCTCTGGGGGAAGCATCTGTGGGTCACACCTGAGGCATTTAGGAGATTGAGCTCAAGCCTCCTCTGCTTTCCCCGTTGGGATGAGGCCAACCCTCTCTCTCCCCGGGTTCCCATCTCTCAACACACCTGCAGACGAGCAGTGTTATCCTGGCCTCACCTCACGAGGGACACGCAGCTTCATTAATCAACGTCTTCAAAAGTACATTAGGATCTGTGCCAACAGGAACTCCCAGATCCCCATTATCTGCTACGTTGTCATCTTATGGCAGCCCTTGCCACCCGCTCGTACTAGTAGGAATTGTTCATGCAAGAAAAACCCAAGAATTGCTCAGAACTTGACACACATTGGCCGACCTGTCGTAGCACTATCTCTGAGCTGTGGGCCATGGTTTAGTTCCATTCGGCGGTTCAAGGAGGCTAAGTGACTTTACCAAAGTCATATAATAAGCAAGAGGCTGATAGAATCTAGCATCTTTAAACCAGGGTCCCCAGGAGTTACAAACTGGTGGCATGTGGGCCACACCGCATGTGGGGATAAGGTTTCTGTGTTTGAATGCCAGCCTTCCCTGGACTACGGTTCAGGCCGCTGTCTCTGCTACTATCGCACCCACCCACGTTTGGGTTGTTTTTGTTTTGTTTTGTTTTGTTTTTTTAACACACATCACGCATTTGTGGTACCTGCCGGGCAGCAGAAGTTAACAGGGATTCCCGCTTCTGTGGTGCAAATCCTCATCTTCCTTTGGGGAGAGAGAAGGCAAAATCCAATCACAACGACTATGGATCAGCTGTTGGCTCAGCAATGCCCACATTCTATGATGGTTTAAAAAAAAAAGAAAACTAAGTACCCAGAATGCTTTAGGCTCTCGCACACACATCTCATTTAATATTCCTAATAATTTCATAAACAGTGATTCTGATTGCCATTTTCCAAGAGAAATCTGGGGCTTCAAGAGATTAACTTGCCCAGTGTACGCAACTAGGACAGGTGGCCAGTCAAGCCTCCAACCCTATCTTCTTTTCTCTTTGCACCTGCTCACCTGTAGAATGGGGATAATCACTCCTACTGTAAAGGCTGTGAGGAGGACTGAAATTACTCATACAGATGCTTAGCGTGATACCTGACACCCCACACGTACTCAATAATATTACTCACAATAATCATCTATATTATATTGATAAGTACTCACCAGAAAGGCCCAATGCATGTCAGAAATAAGAGTGTTTGGTGGGATTCCATGTAATTTTCTTGTCCAATTGCCATACAATATTCCAGCTCCTTTCCATTTTCCTTATTTCTGAACTACCTCCTTTTCTTTCACATTCAGTAGTTGGTTGTTCCTTCAAATTTACCAAGAAAATATAGTCCATCAGAAATGTGTTGGCTCACCTTCCTAGGGTCGACTTAAAAAATGCACAACCTAAAAGTTGAGAATTACGTTTTACTCGGTGGACACACTGAGGACTTCAGCCCGGGACGGGCCTCTCAGGTCGCTCTGAGGGGCTGCTCTGAAGAGGTGAATGGGAGCCAGAATGCATAGGAGCTTTTGCAGAAACAGAGCAAAACACAACCAGATAGGACACTGAAAGATGGCGGTTAATTAAAGAAAAAAAACAGACATCTCAAGTTCACGAACTGAGGGCTTTTCTACATATGGGAAGATGCGAGAGTCTGGGCTTATTGAAGTCATTCCTTTGATATGCATCTTAACTAGCTAGGGTCAGTATCCTGTTTTTCTCCATCCTGAATCCCCTCAGGGTGCACAGTCAGGGCCGCTGCAGTGGCCGATGGCTTGATGGCCGCAACATCCTTTGTTTACTGATATGGCAGGGGACATTCTTCATCCATACTAGCTTGTCACTCACACTGTCTAGTTTGCCCCCCTTCTCTCCTCCCTTCCAGCTCAAAGGAAGGTTCATCCCTCTGAGCCACATCCAGGGTCAAACCCCTGCCCTGTTATCCTGAGTTCATATCGCTCCTCTCAAAACCTGGCTCCACCAATGTTCCCTCTTTTTATCATAAATCTTTTCTTCGTTGGGGAATCCTGCCCTTATCCTCCAGCCATGCTCAGATTTATCCATCCCAGGAGAAAACAAAACAAAACAGTTTAGAAGGTATTGAGGCTGTCTTTAAACATGGTGACACAGAAGGCTCCTGGACCCCGCTCCACCAACAGACACACCTAGTGAACAGCTACACACAGAGCAACTCCCTCTGAAAGAAACTCAAACTGGCTAAGGACCTCTTATACAATGAGGGACCAAGAAAACGCCTATGTCTTTCCTATGTATGAGTAGGAAAGGCTGAGACATGCTGTTGCCATAAACCCCAGCCCCGGCACAGACTGTACAGTTGGAAGGAAATCCCCGAATGCCAGCTTCTCCTTGAGGGGTGAAGGGTTTGGACCCCACATCTACAACCCGCAGGTTTTAAGACTCCTACCCGAGCGGTGGGCCTCCAAACACCTAGCTCTGAAAGCCAATGGGGTTTGCGTCCATGAGATCCACAGACTATAGCAAAACAAGAAGCAGTTGTTAAAGGGCACAAGCACTCACTTCAGCCATCACCTCGGGGTCAGTGCAGAGGGAGCAGGCAAAAAACGCTCACCTCCCAGTCTTTCCCTGAATGGGGTCTACTTGGATACTTTAAAAGCTGCTGCCTGAGGGTCAGGCTTCTAACTGAGCCCATATCTAGGGGCTGACTGCCATCCTCCCCAAAGACTAGGGAAGCCAGTGGACACCACCCCTGTCCTCTCTCTCTGACCTGCTCCAAGTTGCCAGAATCTCCCTGAAGGAAACTTGTACATAGGTCTGCACCCCAGCCTTTGTGGCTGCTGGTAGCTGATGGGTCCCCAGATCACCTGGCTCTGACAGTCACCAGTGCGTCCATTCACAAGTCCCGTAGGACTATAGAAAACAGAGGCAGTTTTAAACTGGCCATCCCCCCAGGGATGAGCATAGAAGGAGCAAACAGAAATGCCCAGTCTCCCAGTCTTTCCCTGAAAGGGGTCTCTGCATACTTCAAAAGCTTCTGCCTGAGGGTCAGCCTTCTAATGTACCATGCACCTAGGGCCTGATTGTGATCCTCTCTGAAGACCAGGGAAGCCCACAGACACCTCTTCCTCCCTTTTTTTCTAGCCTGCTCCAGGTTGTTAGTTATCTCCCTGGAAGGAACTTGTACACATAGCTGTGCCCCAGCTTTTGTGGCTGCCACCTCAGGCACAGGCACCCAAATTGCTTGGTCCTGATAGCAAACAGGACTTACATTCATGTAGCAAACAAAGAAGTTCTTAAAAGGCTCAAGAGCACACCCTGGCCACAAAGCTATACAACTGGGCCCAGTGCAGAGGGAGCAGGCAAAAACACCCAGCTCCCATTTCTCTCTGGAAGATGCCTATCTACATACTTTCCCAGCTGCTGCCTGAGGGCCCAGCTACCAACCAGCCTTCAGGTAGGTGCTGTGATCATTTCCTCTGGAACCCTGCCAAGTTGGCATACCTTCAACTACTGGGAGGTACTAGGAACAAAAAAGGTGGCTTGGACAATCACAAAGTTTACAGGAGCATGAGCCAGCCTGATAGATAAGGTTCATCTCCTACACAAGACCACTCTAGCAAGACTGGGAGAGGAGACTGCTTTATCTAATGTGCAAAAACAAACACAGAGTCAAGGAAAATGAAGAAACAGAGGAATATATTCCAAACTAGAGACCAAGATAAAACTCCAGACACAGATCTTAATAAAACAGAGGTTAGTAAGTTATCTAACAGACTTCAGTTAACAGACATAAAGATGCTCACTGTGGTCAGGAGCATCTTTGCTCCATCATCATTTGCATGAACAAAGTGAGAATTTCAACAAAGAGATAGAAAATATTAAAAAGTACCAATCAGATCACAAGGCTAAAGAGTATAATGAGTGAACTGAAAAATTCAATAGAGGGTTTCAACAGCAGACTAGATCAATCATAAAGATCCATAAACTTGAGATAAGGTAGTAGAATTCATCTAATCATAGGAGCAAAAGACAAAAGATTGAAGAGAACTTAAGGGATTTATGGGACACTACCAAACAGACCAATATACACATTTATAGGGGTGCCAGAAGAAGAGAAGGAGAAAGGGCAGAAAGCTAATTCAAAGAAATAATGGCTGAAACTTCCCTAACCTGGAGAAAGAAACAGGCATCCAGATCCAGGAAGCCCAGATTTTCAAAAAGGATGAATACAAAGAGACTCACACTGAGACACGTTATAATTAAACTGTCAAAAGTTAAAGACAAGGAGAAAATCTGAAAAGCAGCAAGAGAAAAACAACTTGTTATATACAAGAGAACACACACAAAATTATCAGATTATTTTAGCAGAAACTTTGCAGGCCAGAAGGGACTGGGATATGTATTTAAACTCCTGAAAGAAAAAAATCTACCAACCAAGAATAACCTACCCAGCAAAGTTGTCCTTCAGAATTGAAGGAGAACATATTGTATATTCAAAACCCTAAAGACTCCACCAGAAAAAGCTCTTAGAACTAATAAACAAATTCAGTAAAGTTGCAGGATGCAAAATCTATATACAAAAATCAGAATTGAAGGAGAGAGAGTTTTCCAGACAGGCAAAAACTGAAGGAGTTCAGCACCAATAGACTAACCCTACAAGAAATGTTAAAAAGACTTCTTTAAGCTGGAATAAAAGGGCACTAATTAGTAACAGGAAACATATATAAAAGTATAAATCTTGCTGATAAAGGTAAATATGTAGTTGAATTCAGAATAATCTAATGCTGCAATGGTGGTGGGTTAATCATTTATATAACTAGTATAAAGGTTAAAAGGCAAAATAGTAAAAATAACTATAACTACAATAATTTGTTAATGGATACTAAAGATAAAAAGATGCAAATGTGACATCAAAAACATAAAATGTGGTGGGAGGGGAGAGTAAAAATGTAGAGTTTTAGAATCATTCAAAGTTGTTATCAGCTTAAAATAAACTGTTATAACTCGTAGATGTTTTATGTAAGCCTCATGGTAATCACAAAGCAAAACCCTACAGAAAACACACAAAAGATAAAGAAAAAGAAATCTAAGCATACCACTCAGAAAAACCATCAAATCACAAGGGAACAGAACAAGAAAAGAAAGGAACAGAGGAATTACAAAACATCCAGAAAACAATTTTAAAAATGTCAATAAGTCCGTATCTATTAATAATTACATTAAATGTAAGTGAACTAAATTCTCCAACAAAAAGATATACAGTGGCTGAATGGATTAAAAACCAAAAAACAAACAAACATAGCTTTTCCAAGGATGCAGCCTTTGAGAGAGTAAGGCAGGGTTGAGACCATCGGCACTGAATATGCGACTGAAACCGGCCTCTATATAAACTTTTAAGATTCTGTCAGGTAGGTGCAGAGAACTACTCACCTTAACAGCTGCAGGAGACAAGTCTCTTATGTTCACAGGCCAGGAAATTGCAAGAATCAAGAGCAAATGTATTTCCACCCGTGTGGCTGACAGGGTCTTGGTGCTCTGGCCTGGTGTCAAGCCTGAGCCACTGAGGTGGGAGAGGCAAGTTTAGGACATTGGACCACCAGAGACCTCCCAGCCCCATGTAATACAAATTGGCGAGAGCTCCCCCAGAGATCTCCGTCTCAATGCTAAGACCCAGCTCCACCCAACGGCCAGCAAGCTCCAGTGCTGGACATCCCATGCCAAACAACTAGTAAGACAGGAACACAACCCCACCCATTAGCAGAGAGACTGCCCAAAATCATATTAAGTTCACAGACACCTCAAAACACACCACCGGACGTGGCCCTGCCCACCAGAGAGACAAGATCCAGCCCCACCGACCAGAACACAGGCACCAGTCCCCTCAACCATGAAGCCTACACAAGCCACTGAACCAACCTCACCCACTGGGGACAGATACCAAAAACAACAAGAACTACAAACCTGCAGCCTGCAAAAAGGAGACCCCAAACACAGTAAGTTAAACAAAATGAGAAGACAGAGAAATATTCAGCAGATGAAGGAGCAAGGTAAAAACCCACTAGACCAAACAAACGAAGAGGAAAAGGCAGTCTACCTGAAAAAGAATTCAGAGTAATGATGGTAAAGATGATCCAAAATCTTGGAAACAGAATGGAGAAAATACAAGAAACATTTAACAAGGACCTAGAAGAACTAAAGAGCAAACGAACAATGATGAACAACACACAAATGAAATTAAAAATTCTCTAGAAGGAACCAACAGCAGAATAACTGAGGCAGAAGAACAGAGAAGCGAGCTGGAAGATAAAATAATTGAGAAGAGTCTCAGAGACTTCTGGGAACACATTAAACGCACCAACATTCGAATTTTAGGGGTCCCAGAAGAAGAGAAAAAGAAAGCGTCTGAGAAAATATTTGAGGAAATTATAGTTGAAAACTTCCCTAACATAGGCAAGGAAGTAGTCAAGTCCAGGAAGCACAGAAAGTCCCATACAGGATAAATCCAAGGAGAAACATGCCAAGACACACAGTAATCAAACTATCAAAAATTAAACACAAAGAAAAAATATTAAAAGCAGCAAGGGAAAAGCAACAAATAACATACAAGGGAACCCCCATAACGTTAACAGCTGATCTTTCAGCAGAAACTCTGCAAGCCAGAAGCGAGTGGCATGATATATTTAAAGTGATGAAAGGGAAAAACCTACAACCAAGATTACTCTACCCAGCAAGGATCTCATTCAGATTTGACGGAGAAATTAAAATGTTTACAGACAAGCAAAAGTTAAGAGAATACAGCACCACCAAACTAGCTTTACAACAAATGCTAAAGGAACTTCTATAGGCAGGAAACACATGAGAAGGAAAACACCTACAAAAACAAACCCAAAACAATTAAAAAAATGGTAATAGGAACATACATATCGATAATTACCTTAAACGTGAATGGATTAAATGCTCCAACCAAAAGACACATATTGGCTGAATGGATACAAAAACAAGACCCGTACAAATGCTGTCTACAAGAGGCCCAGTTCAGATCTAGGGACACATACAGACCGAAAGTGAGGGGATGGAAAAAGATATTCCATGCAAATGGAAATCAGAAGTTGGAGTAGCAATTCTCATATCAGACAAAATAGACCTTAAAATAAAGACTATTACAAGAGACAAAGAAGGACATTACATAATGATCAAGGGATCAATCCAAGAAGATATAACAGTTGTAAATATTTATGCACCCAACATCGGGGCACCTCAATACATAAGGCAAATGCTAACAGCCATAAAAGGGGAAATCGACAGTAACACAATAACAGTAGGGGACTTTAACACCCCACTTTCACCAATTGACAGATTATCCAAACAGAAAATAAATAAGGAAACACAAGCTTTAAATGACACATTAGACCAGATGGACTTAATTGATATTTATAGGACATTCCATCCAAAAACAACAGAATATACTTTCTTCTCAAGTGCTCATGGAACATTACCCAGGATAGATCATATTTTGGGTCACATATCAAGCCATGGTAAATTTAAGAAAATTGAAATCGTATCAAGTATCTTTTCCAACCACAACGCTATACGACTAGATATCAATTACAGAAAAAAAAAATTGTAAAAAAATAACCACATGGAGGCTAAACAACATGCTACTAAATAACCAAGACATCACTGAAGAAATCAAAGAGGAAATCAAAAAATACCTAGAAACAAATGACAATGAAAACACGATGACCCAAAACCTATGGGATGCAGCAAAAGCAGTTCTAAGAGGGAAGTTATAGCAATACAATCCTATCTCAAGAAACAAGAAATATCTCAATTAAACAACCTAACCTTACACCTAAAGCAATTAGAGAAAGAAGAACAAAAAACCCTCAAAGTTAGCAGAAGGAACGAAATCATAAAGATCAGATCAGAAATA
The DNA here is from genome assembly GCF_965194805.1 of Balaenoptera borealis. Lineage (NCBI taxonomy): Eukaryota > Metazoa > Chordata > Mammalia > Artiodactyla > Balaenopteridae > Balaenoptera > Balaenoptera borealis. The sequence goes on along the minus strand of NC_138866.1, from coordinate 165,598,134 downwards.
AATGAAAAAGAAATGAAGGAAACAACTGCAAAGATCAATAAAACTAAAAGCTGGTTCTTTGAGAAGAAAAAGAAAATTGATAAACCATTAGTCAGACTCATCAAGAAAAAAAGGGATAAGACTCAAATCAACAGAATTAGAAATGAAAAAGGAGAAGTAACAACTGACACTGCAGAAATACAAAGGACCATGAGAGACTACTACAAGCAACTATATGCCAATAAAATGGACAACCTGGAAGAAATGGACAGATTCTTAGAAAAGCACAACCTTCCAAGACTGAACCATGAAGAAATAGAAAATATGAACAGACCAATCACAAGCACTGAAATGGACTGTGATTAAAAATCTTCCAACAAACAAAAGCCTGGAACCAGATGGCTTCACAGGCCAATTTCATCAAACATTTAGAGAAGACCTAACACCTATCCTTCTTAAAATCTTCCTAAATATAGCAGAGGGAGGAACACTCTCAAACTCATTCTATGAGACCACCATCACCCTAATACCAAAACCAGATGAAGATGTCACAAAAAAAGAAAACTACAGGCCAAGATCACTGATGAACATAGATGCAAAAATCCTCAACAAAATACTAGCAAACAGAATCCAACAGCACATTAAAAGGATCATACACCATGATCAAGTGGGATTTATCCCAGGAATGCAAGGATTCTTCAATATATGCAAATCAATCTATGTGATACACCATATTAACAAACTGAAGAATAAAAACCATATGATCATCTCAATAGATGCAGAAAACACTTTCGACAAAATTCAACACCCATTTATGATTAAAAACTCTCCAGAAAATAGGCATAGAGGGAACCGACCTCAACATAATAAAGGCCATATATGACAAACCCACAGCCAACATTGTTCTCAATGGTGAAAAATGGAAACCATTTCCTCTAAGATCAGGAACAAGACAAGGATGTCCACTCTCACCACTATTATTCAACACAGTTTTGGAAGTTTTAGCCACAGCAATCAGAGAAGAAAAAGAAATAAAAGGAATCCAAATCAGAAAAGAAGAAGTAAAACTGTCACTGTTTGCAGATGACATGATACTATACATAGAGAATCCTAAAGATGCTACCAGCAAACTACTAGAGCTAATCAATGAATCTGGTAAAGTAGCAGGATACAAAATTAATGCACAGAAATCTCTTGCATTCCTATACACTAATGATGAAAAATCTGAAAAAGAAATTAAGGAAACACTCCCATTTACCATTGCAAGAAAAAGAATAAAATACCTAGGGATAAACCTACCTAAGGTGACAAAAGACCTGTATGCAGAAAACTATAGGACACTGATGAAAGAAATTAAAGATGATACAAACAGATGGAGAGATATACCATGTTCTTGGAATGGAAGAATTAACTTTGTGAAAATGACTATACCACCCAAAGCAATCTACAAATTCCATGCAATCCCTATCAAACTGCTAGTGGCATTTTTCACAGAACTAGAACAAAAAATTTCACAATTTGTATGGAAACACAAAAGACCCTGAATAACCAAAGCAATCTTGAGAAAGAAAAATCAAGCTGGAGGAATCAGGCTCCCTGAGTTCAGACTATACTACAAAGCTACAGTAATCAAGACAATATGGTACTGGCACAAGAACAGAAATATAGATCAATGGAACAGGATAGAAAGCCCAGAGATAAACCCATGAACATATGGTCACCTTATCTTTGATAAAGGAGGCAAGAATATACAATGGAGAAAAGACAGCCTCTTCAATAAGTGGTACTGGGAAAACTGGACAGCTACATGTGAAAGAATGAAATTAGAACACTCCCTAACACCATACACAAAAATAAACTCAAAATGGATTAAAGACCTAAATGTAAGGCCAGATATTATAAAATTCTTAGAGGAAAACATAGGCAGAACACTCCATGACATAAATCACAGCAAGATCCTTTTTGACCCACCTCTTAGAGAAACGGGACCTAATGAAACTTAAAAGCTTTTGCACAGCAAAGGAAACCAAAAACAAGATGAAAAGACAACCCTTAGAATGGCAGAAAATATTTGCAAATGAAGCAACTGACAAAGGATTAATCTCCAAAACATACAAGTAGCTCATGCAGCTCAATATCAAAAAAGCAAACAACCCAATCCAAAATTGGGCAGAAGACCTAAATAGACATTTCTCCAAAGAATATATACAGATTGCCAACAAACACATGAAAGGATGCTCAACATTGCTAATCATTAGAGAAATGCAAATCAAAACTACAGTGAGGTATCACCTCACACCAGTCAGAATGGCCATCATCAAAAAATCTACAAACAATATATGCTGGAGAGGGTGTGGAGAAAAGGGAACCCTCTTGCTCTGTTGCTTGGGATGTAAGTTGATACAGCCACTATGGAGAACAGTATGGAGGTTCCTTAAAAAACAAAAAATAGAACTACCTTATGACCCAGCAATCCCACTACTGGGCATACCCTGAGATATCCATAATTCAAAGAGAGTCAAGTACCACAATATTCATTGCAGCACTATTTACAATAGCCAGGACATGGAAGCAACCTAAGTGTCCATTGACAGATGAATGGATAAAGAAGATGTAGCACATATATACAATGGAATATTACTCAGCCATAAAAAGAAATGAAATTGAGTTATTTGTAGTGAGGTGGATGGGCCTAGAGTCTGTCATACAGGGTGAAATAAGTCAGAAAGAGAAAAACAAATACCATATGCTAACACATAAATATGGAATCTAAAAGAAAAAAGAAAAAAGTTCTGAAGAACCTAGGGGCAGGACAGGAATAAAGACGCAGACGTAGAGAATGGACTTGAGGACATGGGGAGGGGGAAGGGTAAGCTGGGATGAAGTGAGAGAGTAGCATTGAGATATATACTCTACCAAATGTAAAATAGATAGCTAGTGGGAAGCAGCTGCATCACACAGGGAGATCAGCTCCATGCTGTGTAACCCCCTAGAGGGGTGGGATAGGGAGGGTGGGAGGGAGATGCAGGAGGGAGGGGATATGGGGATATATGTATACATATAGTTGATTCACTTGTTCTACAGCAGAAACTGACACACCATTGTAAGGCAATTATACTCCAATAAAGATGTTAAAAAAAACCCAACAAGACCCATCTATATGCTGCTTATAAGAGACTCACTTTGGCTTTAAGAACACACACAAAGTAAAAGTGAAGGAATGGAAAAAAGATCTTTCATATAAACAGAAACCCAAAAAAAGCTGGGGTAGCTATATTTATATTAGATAAAATAGACCTTAAGACAAAGGTTGCAATAAGAGACAAAGATGGTTATTGTGTAACAATAAAGGGGCCAATCCAACAATAGGATATAACATTTGTAAATATTTATGCACCCAGCATAGAGGAACCTAAATGTATAAAACAAATATTAACAGCCCTAAAGGAAAAAATAGACTGTTATACAATAATAGTAGGGACTATTTTTCTATTGACTCTACTTTCATCAATGCGTCGATCACCTAGAGAGAAAATCAGTAAGAAAACACTGGACTTGGGACTTCCCTGGTGGTCCAGTGGTTGGGACTTCACCTTCCAATGTAGGGGGTGCGGGTTCGATCCCTGGTTGGGGAGCTGGGATCCCACATGACTCACAGCCAAAGAGCCAAAACATGGGACAGAAGTGGTGTCGTGACAAATTCAATAAAGACTTTGGAGAATGGTCCACATCCAAAAAAAGGAAAAAAATCTTTAAAAAAGAAAACACTGGACTTAACTGACATGTTAGACCAGATAAACTTGGCAGACATTTAAGAACATCCCATCCAATACCAGCAGACTACACATTCTTCTCAAGTGCACACGGAACATTATTCAGGATAGGCCATACGTTAGGTCACAAAACAAGTCTTAATAAATTTGAGAGGACTGAAATTATATCAGGCATCTTTTCCAACCATAATGGTATGAAACTAGAAATCAATTACAAGAAAAAAACTGGAAAAGTCACAGATATGTGGAGGTTAAAAAATACGCTACTGAACAATCAATGGGTCAAAGAAGAAATTTTAAGAGAAATAAAAAAATATCACAAGACAAATGAAAATGGAAACACAACATACTAAAACTTAAGGGGTGCAGCAAAAGCAGTTATGGGAGAGATGTTCAAGTGATAAATGCTTACATTAAGAAACAAGAAATATCTCAAATAAACAACTCTCTACTTCAAGGAATTAGAAGAAGAACAAACTAAGCCCAAAGTTAATAGAAGGAAGGAAATAACAAATATCAGAGCAGAAATAAATGAAATAGAGACTAAAATGACAAAAGAAAAGATCAATGAAACTAAGAGCTGTTTTTTCAAGAGATAAAAAAAATTAAACATATCTTTAACTATACCCACTGAGAGAAAAAGAGAGAGGACTCAAATAAATAAAATCAGAAATGAAAGATGAAATTTTACAAGAGAAATTTACAACAGATATCACAGAAATACAAAGGATCATAAGAGACTATTATGTACAATTATATGCCTACAAATTGGACAATTTTTAATAAATGCATATATTCCTAGAAACATAAAACCTACCAAGACTGAATCATGAAGAAATAGAAAATGTGACAAAGCAATTACAAGCAAGGAGATTGCATCAGTAATCAAAAAGCTCCCAACAAGTGAAAGTCCAGTACCAGATGGCTTTGCTTGTGTATTCTTCCAAACATTTAAGAACTAATACAAATTCTTCTCAAACTCTTCCAAAAAAAAAAAAAAATAGAAAAGCAGAGAATACTTGTAAACACATTTTACTAGGCCAGAATTACCCTGATACCAAAACCAGACAAGGACACTACAAGAAAAGAAAATTATAGGCCAATATCCCAGATGAAAATACATGCAATAATCCTCAAAAATTAACAATATTCAATATTCAACCAAATACAACAATACATTAATGGGATCATATAGCATGATCAAGTGGGGTTTATTTCAGGGATACAAGCATGGTTCAACATCCACAAATCAATGTGATACACACCACACTAACAAAATCAAAGATAAATATGACCATCGCAATAATGCATAAAAGAGTACTGGACAAAATTCAACATCCATTCATGATAGAAACTCTCAATGAAGTGGATACACAGTGACTGAAACTCAACATAATAAAAGCCATGTGTGACAAGCCCACAGCCAAGATCACACTCAGTGGTAAAAAGCTGAAAGCTTATCTTCCAAGATCAAGAACAAGACGAGGACACCCACTCTGATCACTTTTATTCAACTGAGTACTGGAAATCCTAACTTGGCAATTACACAAGAAAAAGAAATAAAAGGCATCCAAATCAGCAATGAAGAAGTAAAACTGTCTCTATTTGCAGATGACATGCTATTATATATAGAAAACCCTAAAGACCACACCAAAAATGTTAGAATAGACAGTAAAGTTGTAGGATACAAAAATCAGTTGTACATATACACACACACACACACACACACACACGCACGCGCACACACACTACCACAAGCAAATTAAATAAATCATTCACTCAACATTCAAAGTATAGAAGATAGAAATTTAAAACAACTTTTGGTGCTACAGAGAAAGTACCATAAGGGAATGAAAAGCAAAGTTTACCCTTTTACCTGTTGCACCAGGATTTAACTAGTAAATATTTAACAAAGAGAACTTAAGTTAAATACCCAGAAACCAACAAGCTACTTATGAACAGTTTATTAGAACAAACTCATCTATGTAGCAAAATGGTGAGATTTATAAGTAGAGGTGACAAGCCTAATGAGCCTGGTGAGAGCTGGTTGTCCAAGAAAAGAATCTTAGTTCAACTTTAAAAAATTACCCCAAATTATAAATTTTAATGTATTTTTACAAAGGTACAGCTTTTTAGAAATGGGCACAACCTTATCTAGAGAGTAAAAATAAACAACACATAGTTGGCTTAAAATCAGCCACCAATTAAAAAGTGTTCAAACTCAACAATAACTTTATCTTAATATCAACAATAAGCAAATCAACCCCTAGTTTTACACTGGAATAATCTATTAACCAATAGAAGCAATAATGTTAACACGAATAACAAGAACCATTTCTCCTCGCATAAGGTTACATCAGTTACTGATAGCTAACAGCAAATAAACACAATTCAACATTGAATTATTTATTAAGTACACTGTTAACCCAACACAGGCATGCACTCAAGGAAAGATTTTAAAAAGTAAAAGGAACTCAGCAAACACAAACCTCGCCTGTTTACCAAGAACATCACCTCTAGCATAACTAGTATTAGAGGCAATGCCTGCTCAGTGACAACTATTAAACTACCGCAGTATCCTGACCATGCAAAGGTAGCATAATCATTTGTTCTCTAAATAAGGACTTGTATGAATGGCCACACAAGGGTTTCACTATCTCTTACTTTCAATCAGTGAACTGACCTTCCCATGAAGAGGCAGGAATAACAAAATACGATGAGAAGACCCTATGGAGTTTTAATTAATTAACCCCAAAAAACTAACGAAACCCCCAACAGATAACAAAATTTTCACATGGGTTGACAATTTTTTTTTTTAATAAATAGGTTCTTTTCTATTTTTTTTTATACAGCAGGTTCTTATTAGTCATCAATTTTATACACATCAGTGTATACATATCAATCCCAATTGCCCAATTCATCACACCACCACCCACACCACCCCGCAGCTTTCCCCCTTGGTGTCCATACGTTTGTTCTCTACATCTGTCTCAATTTCTGCCCTGCAAACCGGTTCATCTATACCATTTTTCTAGGTTCCACATATATGCGTTAATATACGATATTTGTTTTTCTCTTTCTGACTTACTTCACTCTGTATGACAGTCTCTAGATCCATCCACGTCTCAACAAATGACCCAATTTCGTTCCTTTTTATGGCTGAGTAATATTCCATTGTATATATGTACATCTTCTTTATCCATTCGTCTGTCGATGGGCATTTAGGTTGCTTCCATGACCTGGCTATTGTAAATACTGCTGAAATGAACATTGGGGTGCATGTGTCTTTTTGAATTGTGGTTTTCTCTGAGTATATGCCCAGTAGTGGGATTGCTGGATCATATGGTAATTCTATTTTTAATTTTTTAAGGAACCTCCATACTGTTCTCCATAGTGGCTGTATCAGTTTACATTCCCACCAACAGTGCAAGACAGTTCCCTTTTCTCCACACCCTCTCCAGCATTTGTTGTTTGTAGATTTTCTGATGATGCCCATTGTACCTGGTGTGAGGTGATACCTCATTGTAGTTTTGATTTGCATTTCTCTAATAATTAGTGATGTTGAGCAGCTTTTCATGTGCTTCTTGGCCATCTGTATGTCTTCTTTGGAGAAATGTCTATTTAGGTCTTCTGCCCACTTTTGCATTGGGTTGTTTGTTTTTTTAATATTGAGCTGCATGAGCTGTTTATATATTTTGGAGATTAACCCTTTGTCCGTTGATTCGTTTGCAAATATTTTCTCCCATTCTGAGGGTTGTCTTTTTGTCTTGTTTATGGTTTCCTTTGCTGTACAAAAGCTTTTAAGTTTCATTAGGTCCCATTTGTTTATTTTTGTTTTTATTTCCATTACTCTAGGAGGTGGATCAAAAAAGATCTTGCTGTGATTTATGTCAAAGAGTGTTCTTCCTTTGTGTTCCTCTAAGAGTTTTATAGTGTCTGGTCTTACATTTAGATCTCTAATCCATTTTGAGTTTATTTTCGTGTATTTGTCAGTGTTCTAATTTCATTCTTTCACATGTAGCTGTCCAGTTTTCCCAGCACCACTTATTGAAGAGACTGTCTTTTCTCCATTGTATATCCTTGCCTCCTTTGTCATAGATTAGTTGACCATAGGTGCGTGGGTTTACCTCTGGGCTTTCTATCTTGTTTCATTGATCTATGTTTGTTTTTGTGCCAGTACCATATTGTCTTGATTACTGTAGCTCTGCAGTATAGCCTGAAGACAGGGAGTCTGATTCCTCCAGCTCCGTTTTTTTCCCTCAAGACTGCTTTGGCTATTCGGGGTCTTTTGTGTCTCCATACAAATTTTAAGATGATTTGTTCTAGTTCCATAAAAAATGCAATTGGTAATTTGATAGGGATTGCACTGAATCTGTAGATTGCTTTGGGTCATATAGTCATTTTCACAATATTGATTCTTCCAATCCAAGAACATGGTATATCTCTCCATCTGTTGGTATCATCTTTAATTTCTTTCATCAGTGTCTTATAGTTTTCTGCATACAGGTCTATTGTCTCCCTAGGTAGGTTTATTCCTAGGTATTTTATTGTTTGTTGCAATGGTAAATGGGAGTGTTTCCATAATTTCTATTTCATATTTTACATCATTAGTGTACAGGAATGCAAGAGATTTTTGTGCATTAATTTTGTATCCTACAACATTACCAAATTCATTGATTAGCTCTAGTAGTTTTCTGGTGGCATTTTTAGGATTCTCTATGTTTAGTATCATGTCATCTACGAACAGTGACAGTTTTACTTCTTCTTTTCCAATTTGTATTCCTTTTATTTCTTTTTCTTCTCTGATTGCCGTGGCTAGGACTTCCAAAACTGTGTTGAATAATAGTGGTGAGAGTGGACATCCTTGTCTCGTTCCTGATCTTAGAGCAAATGCTTTCAGTTTTTCACCATTGAGAATGATGTTTGCTGTGGGTTTGTCGTATATAGCCTTTATTATGTTGAGGTAGGTTCCCTCTATGCCCAATTTCTGGAGAGTTTTTATCATAAATGGGTGTTGAATTTTGTCAAAAGCTTTTTCTGCATCTATTCAGATGATCATATGGTTTTTATTCTTCAATTTGTTAATATGGTGTATCACATAGATTGATTTGCGTATATTGAAGAATCCTTGCATCCCTGGGATAAATCCCACTTGATCATGGTGTATGATCCTTTTAATGTGTTGTTGGATTCTGTTTGCTAGTATTTTGTTGAGGATTTTTGCATCTATATTCATCAGTGATATTGGTCTGTAATTTTCTTTTTTTGTAGTATCTTTGTCTGGATTTTGTATCAGGGTGATGGTGGCCTCATAGAATGAATTTGGGAGTGGTCCTTCCTCCGCAGTATTTTGGAGGAGTTTGAGAAGGATGGGTATTAGCTCTTCTCTAAATGTTTGATAGAATTCACCTGTGAAGTCATCTGGTCCTGGACCTTTGATTGTTGGAAGATTTTTAATCACAGTTTCAATTTCATTACTTGTGATTGGTCTGTTCATATTTTCTGTTTCTTCGTGGTTCAGTCTTGGAAGGTTATACCTTTCTAAGAATTTGTCCATTTCTTCCAGGTTGTCCATTTTACTGGCATAGAGTTGCTGGTAGTAGTCTCTTAGGATGCTTTGTATTTCTGCGGTGTCTGTTGTAACTTCTCGTTTTTCAGTTCTAATTTTATTGATTTGAGTCCTCTCCCTCTTTTTCTTGATGAGTCTGGCTAATGGTTTATCAATTTTGTTTATCTTCTCAAAGAATCAGCTTTTAGTTTTATTGATCTTTGCTATTGTTTCCTTTGTTTCTATTTCATTTATTTCTGCTCTGATCTTTATGATTTCTTTCCTTCTGCTAACTTTGGGTTTTGTTTGTTCTTCTTTCTCTAGTTCCTTTAGGTGTAAGGTTAGATTATTTATTTGAGATTTTTCTTGTTTCTTGAGGTAGGCTTGTATAGCTATAAACTTCCCTCTTAGAATTGCTTTGGCTGCATCCCATAGGTTTTGGATTGTCGTGTTATCGTTGTCATTCGTCTCTAGGTATTTTTTAACTTCCTCTTTGATATCTTCAGTGATCTCTTGGTTATTTAGTAAAGAATTGTTTAGCCTCCATGTGTTTGTGTGTTTTACGTTTTTTCCCCTGTAATTCATTTCTAATCTCATAGCATTGTGGTCAGAAAAGATGCTTGATATGATTTCAATTTTCTTAAATTTACTGAGGCTTGATTTGTGACCCAAGATGTGATCTATCCTGGAGAATGTTCCATGAGCACCTGAGAAGAAAGTGTAATCTGCTGTTTTTGGATGGAATGTCCTATAAATATCAATTAAATCTATCTGGTCTGTTGTGTCATTTAAAGCTTCTGTTTCCTTATTTATTTTCATTTTGGATGATCTGTCCATTGGTGTAAATGAGGTGTTAAAGTCCCCCACTATTATTGTGTTACGGTCAATTTCCTCTTTTACAGCTGTTAGCAGTTGCCTTATGTATTGAGGTGCTCCTGTGTTGGATGCATATATATTTATAATTGTTATATCTTCTTCTTGGATTGATCCCTTGATCATTATGTAGTGTCCTTCCTTGTCTCTTGTAACATTCTTTATTTTAAAGTCTATTTTATCTGATATGAGTATTGCTACTCCAGCTTTCTTTTGATTTCCATTTACATGGAATATCTTTTTCCATCCCCTCACTTTCAGTCTGTATGTGTCCCTAGGTCTGAAGTTGGTGTCTTGTAGACAGCATATATATGGGTCTTGTTTTTGTATCCATTCAGCAAGCCTGTGTCTGTTGGTTGGAGCATTTAATCCATTCACGTTTAAGGTAATTATCGATATGTATGTTCCTATGACCATTTTCTTATTTGTTTTGCATTTGTTTTTGTAGGTGCTTTTCTTCTCTTGTGTTTCCCACTTAGAGAAGTTCCTTTAGCATTTGTTGTAGAGCTGGTTTGGTGGTGCTGTATTCTCTTAGCTTTTGCCTGTCTGTAAAGCTTTTGATTTCTCCATCAAATCTGAATGAGATCCTTGTTGGGTACAGTAATCTTGGTTGTAGGTTCTTCCCTTTCATCACTTTAAGTATATCATGCCACTCCCTTCTGGCTTGAGAGCTTCTGCTGAGAAATCAGCTGTTAACCTTATGGGAGTTCCCTTGTATTTTATTTGTCATTTTTCCCTTGCTGCTTTCAATACTTTTTCTTTTTCTTTAATTTTTGCCAATTTGATTACTACGTGTCTTGGCGTGTTTCTCCTTAGGTTTATCCTGTATGGGACTCGCTGCGCTTCCTGGACTTGGGTGGCTGTTTCCTTTCCCATGTTGGGGACGTTTTCGACTATAATCTCTGCAAATATTTTCTCTGGTCCTTTCTCTCTCTCTTCTCCTTCTGGTACCCCTATAATGCGAACATTGGTGCATTTAATGTTGTCCCAGAGGTCTCTTAGGCTGTCTTCATTTCTTTTCATTCTTTTTTCTTTATTCTGTTCTGCAGCAGTGAATTCCACCATTTTGTCTTCCAGGTCACTTATCCATTCTTCTGCCTCAGTTATTCTGCTATTGATTCCTTCTAGTGTAGCTTTCATTTCAGTTATTGTATTGTTCCTCTCTGTTTGTTTGTTCTTTAATTCTTCTACGTCTTTGTTAAACATTTTTTACATCTTCTCGATCTTTGCTTCCATTGTTTTTTCGAGGTCCTGGATCATCTTCACTATCATTATTCTGAATTCTTTTTCTGGAAGGTTGCCTATCTCCACTTCATTTAGTTGTTTTTCTGGGGTTTTATCTTGTTCCTTCATCTGGTACATAGCCCTCTGCCTTTTCATCTTGTCTATCTTTCTGTGAATGTGGTTTTTGTTCCACAGGCTGCAGGATTGTAGTTCTTCTTGTTTCTCCTGTCTGCCCTCTGGTGGATGAGGCTACCTAACTGGGTTGACAATTTTGGTTGGGGTGACCTTGGAGAACAAAAAAGTCTCTGAGTGATTAAAGTCTAGACTTACTAGTCAAAATATATGATCACTTATTGTTCCAAAAATTGATCAACAGACCAAGTTACCCTAGGGATAACAGTGCAAACCTATTCTAGAGTTCATATCAATGATGTATTTGTTGTAAAAGGTTTACCATCTCGATGTTGGATGAAGACCCCAATGGTGTAACCACTATTAAAGGTTCATTTGTTCAATGATTAAAGTCCTACGTGATCTGAGCTCAGACTGGAGTAATACAGGTTGGTTTCTATCTATTATATATTTCTCCCAGGATGAAAGGATAAGAGAAATGAGGCTCACTTTATAAAAGCATCTTAAAACCAATTAATGATATAATCTTGACTTAATAAATATATACAAATCTTACCCAAGAACAGGGTTTGTTAGTGTGGTAGAGCCTGGTAATTGCATAAAACTTAAACCTTTATAACCAGAGGTTCAAATCCTCTCCCTAACAAAATGTTTATAATTAACACCTTAATATTCATTATTCTTATTCTTCTAGCTGTGGCATTCCTCACATTAATTGAATGAAAAGTTCTAGGCTACATGCAACTTTGAAAAGGACCAAATATCACTGGACCATATGACCTATTACAACCTATTGCCATGCAGATAAATTATTCATTAAAGAACCATTACAACCAGCTACGTCTTCCATTTCCGTATTTATCACAGCAGCCATTCTAGCCCTAATTTTAGACCTAACCATACGAATCCCTCTACCTTACCCCCTCATTAATATAAACTTAAAGAGTATTATTTATACTAGCTGCGTCAAGCCTAGCTGTCCATACTATCCTATGATCCAGATGAGCTTCCAATTCAAAATATGCACTAATCAGAGCTCTATGAGCGGTAGCACAATTTCATATGAACTAACACTAGCGATTACTCTTCTATCAGTCCTTTTATTGATAATAAATGGATCCTTTACTCCCTCAACCCTCATTTATGAAGAATCTTCCCATCAGGACCCCAAGCCATAATATGATTTATCTCTACTCTAGCAGAAACTAATCGAGCCCCCTTCGACCTAATAGAAGGAGAATCTGAACTCGGGCTTCAAAGTAGAATATGCAGGCCCATTTGCTATATTTTTCTTAGGAGAATATGCCAACATCATCATAATATTTTCACAACAATCCTTCTTCTAGGAGCATTCCACAACACCCCCACACCAGAAGTATATACAACCAACTTTATCATCAAAACACTATTATAACAATTTCTTTCCTATGAATCCAAGCATCCTAGCCTTGATTCCAATACAATCAACTTATACTGTACATCTGCTTTGAAAAAATTTCCTATGGCTAACACTAGCCCTATGCATATGACACGTCTCACCACATATCATAACATCAAGCATAACCCCACAACATAAGAAATATGTCTGATAAAACAGTTACTTTGATAGAATAAATAATAGAGGTTTCAACTCTCCTATTTCTAGAATCATGGGAATTGAACCTACCCTTAAGAATTCAAAATTCTTCATGCTACTGCATTACACTACATTCTATAATAAGGTCAGCTAAATAAGCTACCTGGCCCATACCCCGAAAATGTTGGTTTATAGCCTTCCCAGTACTAATAAATCCTATCACCTTTATCATTATCTTAACAACCATCATCTCAGGAACCATAATTGTAATAACCAGTTCCCACTGATTACTTATCTGAATTGGATATGAAATATACTTGCCATTATTCCATCATAATAAAAAAGTTTAATCCATAAGCCATAGAAGCATCCACTAAATACTTTCTGACACAAGCCACCACATCAATATTACTTATAATAGCTATTATCATTAATCTATTATACTCCAGCCAATGAACTATTACAGAAATCTTTAGCCCAACAGCATCAATAATCAAAATAGTAGCCCTAATCATAAAATTAGGACTATCTCCATTCCACTTCTGAGTACCTGAAGTCACACAAGGCATCTCATTAATAGCAGGCTTAATTTTATTAACTTGACAAAAACTTACACCCTTATCAGTATTATATCAAATTTCACCTAAATTTAATACTATCTACATCCGTACTATAATATTAACCTAAATTTAATACTATCTACATCCATACTATCATTTATAATTGGGGGATAAGGCAGCCTAAACCAAACCCAATTACGGAAAATCATAGCTTACACATCAATTGCCCAAGGATAAATAACAGTCATTATATGGTATAATCCAAGTATAACAATCCTAAACCTACTAATTTATATCATAATAACACTTACCATGTTTATATTATTCATTTATAGCTCAGCCACCACACTATCACTATCACATACATGAAATAAAATACCCATTATTATGACCCTTATTCTCATCACGCTGCTGTGTGTGTATGTGTGTGTGTGTGTACATATACATATATATATCAAACAGAGGTCTGCCTCGAGTCTCTACTTATGGGTTAGTAATGGTCCTTCAACTGATTCCAAGACCTGAGACAGTTCACAGAGCCCCTTGATTAAAGGAGAGGGAGGGTGGTCAGAAACCCTGAAGAAAACTCTGTGGTAACATTACAGGATGCTATATATCTTCCTAGTTGTCTACAGGTGCTCACCAGTGTAAATGTGCACCAGAGAAAGGAAAATCCTAAAACCTTTATAGGACTGGATAGTGGCACTGAGCTGTCCCTGAGCTAACAGTCAAAGGGGATGCTTATGGTGGGGGGAGGTCCCATAGCAAATGGTGTTCTGGCCCAAATCCATGTCATAGTAAGTCTCGTGGGTCTGTGAACCCATTCTGCAATTATTCTCCCCAGCTCCCGAGTATGTAGTTGGAATAGACATTCTTGGTGTCTGACAGATGCCCACACTGGATCCCTGAACCATGCAGTTAAGGCTAGTATGGCAAGGAAGGTCAAGAGGAAACCTTGAAGTTTCTCCTCTTAAGTAATGCGAAAGGATATAAATAGTAAACAAAATAGAATCCATGAGAACAATATCTTACCAAATAGGGAATATCAAAAAAATTAATTATAAATAAATTATAAAAAGGAACCAAAGGGAAATGCTGGAATTGAAAAGCACAATAACTGAAATGAAAAATTCACTAGAGGGGCTCAACAGCAGATTTAGACAGAATAAATAATAAGTGAACTTAAAATGGTTCAATTGAGATTATGCAGTCTGAGAAACAGAAATAAAAAGGAGTGAAGAAAAATGAACAGAGCCTAAGAGGCCTGCAAGGCACCACCAAGCCTACACATAATGAGAATTCCAGAAGGAGAGGATTAAAAGGGCAGAAATTAAATCAGTGGTTGCCAGGGGCTGGGGTGAATGGGCAATGAGTTTCTTTTGGGGTTGTAAAAATGTTTTGGAATTAGATCGTGGTGTTGTTGGCACATTATGAATATACTAAAGAAACATTTAATTATACACCTTACAATGGTTAAAATAGTGAATTTTTCATTATATAAACTTTACTTCAATAAAAAGAAATCATCATCTCAGTTCCTCCGGTCTGCCCACACTCATTATATGCCCTCATCCTAAGCCACACTGGATCCAATTCACTCAGTGCCCAATGTCTTTGCTTATACTATTCCCATGCCTTCTGCCTTGGTCTCTCTTTGTCGCCTCTATCTCAAAAAATTTTATTCAAGTTTTGAAATCTGCTCAAAGTCTGTCATGATTCTTATTCCCATAGCAACTATTGCAATTCTTCAAAATTTTATAGTGTGGAAGTGGGTAGCTATTGAGAAGCCTTGGGTTAACCAGTCTAATCTCAACTGGGAAGTTTTGGGAAGCATCATTTTTAAAACGTTGGTAAAAAACACATGTAACGTTTACCATCTCAGCCATTTTTAAGCGTACATTTCAGTAGTGTTAGTTATATGCACACTGCATAATAGCTAAGCAGCACTAAACCCTGATTTGTGAAGCCTTCCTCAACGCCCCATTTGGAATCAATCACTCCTCCCTCTGTGATTCTATAGCATTTGGGACAAATGCTAGTCCTAGGGTTTCACCACATTTCTTTCTGGTTAGCTCTTGTTTCTGTCCCCCTCACTAATTTGTGAGCTCCCTGAGGGCAGGGCTTATGGCAACTTCATCTCTGAGTGACACTAACTGAATGCTTGTCAAGGGAAAAATGAAGAGTTGAAGAAGACAGAATCCTGTACCCAGAATGGTAAGGACTGGAGACATGAAGGGAGAGAAGCAAAGGATGACTGTCTTCATCACCCAGGCTTCCTCCTCTTCCTCTACATCCTGGCCTAACATCTTGCTCAGCCTTGGCCAACAACAGGGACCATGGGAATCACTCCATGTGTTCCAGGAGTTCCTGTCAGCTGCTGGCCTCAAGGAAACTTTTTACCTCCAGAACAGTTTCTTCCATGTTAATGTCCCACAGCAGCTGAACTGCCATTATCCAAAGCTACCTGTTCTGTGTATGAAGATTCAGTCTCTTTCTAGCATCCAACTATCCTGGACTCTAGGACCAAAGAAAACCTCCTTGAGTATGTTTCTCACCATCTTCACCTGCTCGCCACCTTATACAACTAACACACAAGAAAATAACCATGTAGCAAAATCATTTTGGGGTTATCCAGACACTATTTCTCCAGAAAGGGGATTAAAAGCCCCTTGCTTCTCTCCTGCCCCTTCAACCCTGCTGCCCCTGCCTTGATGTCTACAGAACTTGTTGTCTTTGGAAGTAGAGGTTTAACATAGGAGTAAAGTCCTGTGAGTTTTTCTACTGCTTTCTTCAGCTTTTGCTAAAGGCTCAGAGAGGAGGCTGAACAAAGAAACCGAAATGAAACTTTTTGATTATCTGTGTTTTTCCAATTAATCTTGCTCCCCACTAAGGGATCATGAGTTGGCTGCCTCACTCTGTCCCTAAGTGATGAATCTCCATTTGCCAGATGGCCGGCATGAACCGCATGGCCTGGCATTTCATTTCTTCCTGTCCAGTAACAAGAGAAAATTCAAACCAGACACTGAAATGCCCTTTTTCTTTTATTAAAAACATTGCTTAATTGTGTAGCTGGGCACTCTGAGAGTGAACGTCAATATTTCTAAACCTCTGAAAGTTGGAAACAGGGATAAAACTACCATTCTAGAAGTGCCAGACAATTATATAATCTGAGTCTGAACTAGTGATTCTCAACCCTGGCAGCCCATTAGGAACAACTGGGGAGCTATAAATAAAAGAATGCCTGCCAGTCTGCCCCCTTCTTACCTGAATGGGGCAGCAACATAGGCATTAAAAACAAAGCAAAACATCAAATCAAGCCAAAGCAAAACACCTTCCCTATGATGATAATATGCAGGAAGAATTGAGAAGTCACTGCTCTGAGGGTAACATAGGTTGCTTACCTTCCGAATAAACACTTTATCTTGGGGAGCCCCCGGGGTAAGAAGATATACTTTGAGGTACTTGGAGCACCTCTGAATATTGGTAAATTGATCCAAATGCAAATAATTTAGACTATGTTAGCTATCTACTGCTGTGTAACAAAGTACCACATACTTAGTAATAACTGTGAGATAATACATGTTTCATTGCCTCAAAGCAAGACATGTTTATTATCTCGCAGCTTCCATGGGTCAGGTGTCTGGGCATGGCTTAGCTGGATTCTCTGCTTCAGGGACTGTCACGAGGATGCAAGTGAGCAGCTGGCTGGGGCTGGGTCTTATCTGAAGGTTCAACCTTATTTCCAAGCTCACATGGGTTACTGGTAACATTGGTTCCTTGCTGGCTGTTGACCTGAGGCCCTTAGCTCCTAACTGGCAGTTGACTGTTGGCTGCCCTCAATTCCTTGCCACATGGGCTGCTCCAGAATGACTGTTTACTTCATCAAAGCATACAGGCTAAGAGGGCAATAGAGAAAGTCCCCAAGTAAGATGTAAGTTACAGTCTTGCATAACCTAATCAAGAAAGTGATATCTGCAACTATACTCCAATTAAAAAAAAATCAATTAAAAAAATAATAAAATGAAATGAGAGGGCCTAAACCAAGATGGCGGAGTAGAACGACATGCCCTCACTCCCTCTTGTGAGAACACCAGAATCACAAGTAGCTGCTGGACAATCATCGACAGGAAGACACTGGAACTCACCAAAAAAGATACCCCACATCCGAAGACAAAGGAGAAGCCACAATGAGATGGTAGGAGGGGCACAATCACAGCAAAATCTAATCCCATAACTGCTGGGTGGGTGACTCACAGACTGGAGAACACTTATACCACATAAGTCCACCCACTGGAGTGAAGGTTCTGAGCCCCACGTCAGGCTTCCCAACCTGGGGGTCCGGCAACGGGAGGAGGAATTCCTAGAGAATCAGACTTTGAAGCCTAGTGGGATTTGATCGCAGGCCTTCGACAGGACTGGGAGAAACAGAGACTCCACTCTTGGAGGGCACACACAAAGTAGTGTGCACAGTGGGACCCAGGGGAAGGAGCAGTGACCCCAGGGGAGACTGAACCAGACCTACCTGCTAGTGTTGGAGGGTCTCCTGCAGAGGCAAGGGGTGGCTGTGGCTCACCGTGGGGACAAGGACACTGGCAGCAGAAGTTCTGGGAAGTACCCCTTGGCGGGAGCCCTCCCAGAGTCTGCCATTAGCCCCACCAAAGACCCCAGGTAGGCTCCAGTGTTGGGTTGCCTCAGGCAAAACAACCAACAGGGAGGGAACCCAGCCCCACCCATCAGCAGTCAAGCAGATTAAAGTTTTACTGAGCTCTGCCCATCAGAGCAACAGTCAGCTCTACCCACCACCAGTCCCTCCCATCAGGAAACCTGCACAAGCCTCTTAGATAGCCTCATCCACCAGAGGGCAGACAGCAGAAGAACTACAATCCTGCAGCCTGTGGAACAAAAACCACATTCACAGAAAGATAGACAAGATGAAAAGGCAGAGGGCTATGTACCAGATGAAGGAACAAGATAAAACCCCAGAAAAACAACTAAATGAAGTGGAGATAGGCAACCTTCCAGAAAAAGAATTCAGAATAATGATAGTGAAGATGATCCAGGACCTTGGAAAAACAATGGAGGCAAAGATCGAGAAGATGCAAAAAATGTTTAACAAAGACCTAGAAGAATTAGAGAACAAACAAACAGAGAGGAACAATACAATAACTGAAATGAAAGCTACACTAGAAGGAATCAATAGCAGAATAACTGAGGCAGAAGAATGGATAAGTGACCTGGAAGACAAAATGGTGGAATTCACTGCTGCAGAACAGTATAAAGAAAAAAGAATGAAAAGAAATGAAGACAGCCTAAGAGACCTCTGGGACAACATTAAATGCAACAACATTCGCATTATAGGGGTCCCAGAAGGAGAAGAGAGAGAAAGGACCAGAGAAAATATTTGCAGAGATTACAGTCAAAAACGTCCCCAACATGGGAAAGGAAATAGCCACCCAAGTCCAGGAAACGCAGTGAGTCCCATACAGGATAAACCCACGGAGAAACACACTGAGACACATAGTAATCAAATTGGTAAAAATTAAGGACAAAGAAAAATTATTGAAAGCAGCAAGGGACAAACGACAAATAACATACAAGGGAACTCCCATAAGGTTAACATCTGATTTCTCAGCAGAAACTCTCAAGCCAGAAGGGAGTGGCATGATATATTTAAAGTGATGAAAGGGAAGAACCTACAATCAAGATTACTCTACCCGGCAAGGATCTCATTCAGATTCGATGGAGAAATCAAAAGCTTTACAGACAAGTAAAAGCTAAGAGAATTCAGCACCACCAAACCAGCTCTACAACAAATGCTAAAGGAACTTCTCTAAGTGGGAAACACAAGAGAAGAAAAGCACCTACAAAAACAAATGCAAAACAATTAAGAAAATGGTCATAGGAACATACATATCGATAATTACCTTAAACGTGAATGGATTAAATGCTCCAACCAACAGACACAGGCTTGCTGAATGGATACAAAAACAAGACCCATATATATGCTGTCTACAAGAGACCCACTTCAGACCTAGGGACACATACAGACTGAAAGCGAGGGGATGGAAAAAGATATTCCATGTAAATGGAAATCAAAAGAAAGCTGGAGTAGCAATACTCATATCAGATAAAATAGACTTTAAAATAAAGAATGTTACAAGAGACAAGGAAGGACACTACATAATGATCAAGGGATCAATCCAAGAAGAAGATATAACAATTATAAATATATATGCATCCAACATAGGAGCACCTCAATATATAAGGCAACTGCTAACAGCTGTAAAAGAGGAAATTGACCGTAACACTATAATAGTGGGGGACTTTAACACCTCATTTACACCAATGGACAGATCATCCAAAATGAAAATAAATAAGGAAACAGAAGCTTTAAATGACACAACAGACCAGATAGATTTAATTGATATTTATAGGACATTCCATCCAAAAACAGCAGATTACACTTTCTTCTCAGGTGCTCATGGAACATTCTCCAGGATAGATCACATCTTGGGTCACAAATCAAGCCTCAGTAAATTTAAGAAAATTGAAATCATATCAAGCATCTTTTCTGACCACAACGCTATGAGATTAGAAATGAATTACAGGGGAAAAAACGTAAAACACACAAACACATGGAGGCTAAACAATACGTTACTAAATAACCAAGAGATCACTGAAGATATCAAAGAGGAAGTTAAAAAATACCTAGAGACAAATGACAATGAAAGCACAACAATCCAAAACCTATGGGATGCAGCCAAAGCAGTTCTAAGAGGGAAGTTTATAGCTATACAAGCCTACCTCAAGAAACAAGAAAAATCTCAAATAAATAACCTAACCTTACACCTAAAGGAACTAGAGAAAGAAGAACAATCAAAACCCAAAGTTAGTAGAAGGAAAGAAATCATAAAGATCAGAGCAGAAATAAATGAAATAGAAACAAAGAAAACAATAGCAAAGATCAATAAAACTAAAAGCTGGTTCTTTGAGAAGATAAACAAAATTGATAAACCATTAGCCGGACTCATCAAGAAAAAGAGGGAGAGGACTCAAATCAATAAAATTAGAACTGAAAAAGGAGAAGTTACAACAGACACCGCAGAAATACAAAGCATCCTAAGAGACTACTACCAGCAACTCTATGCCAGTAAAATGGACAACCTGGAAGAAATGGACAAATTCTTAGAAAGGTATAACCTTCCAAGACTGAACCATGAAGAAACAGAAAATATGAACAGACCAATCACAAGTAATGAAATTGAAGCTGCGATTAAAAATCTTCCAACAAACAAAAGTCCAGGACCAGATGGCTTCACAGGTGAATTCTATCAAACATTTAGAGAAGAGCTAATACCCATCCTTCTCAAACTCTTCCAAAAAATTGCGGAGGAAGGACCACTCCCAAACTCATTCTATGAGGCCACCATCGCCCTGATACCAAAACCAGACAAAGATACTACAAAAAAAAGAAAATTACAGACCAATATCACTGATGAATATAGATGCAAAAATCCTCAACAAAATACTAGCAAACAGAATCCAACAACACATTAAAAGGATCATACACCATGATCAAGTGGGATTTATCCCAGGGATGCAAGGATTCTTCAATATACGCAAATCAATCAATGTGATACACCATATTAACAAATTGAAGAATAAAAACCATATGATCATCTGAATAGATGCAGAAAAAGCTTTTGACAAAATTCAACACCCATTTATGATAAAAACTCTCCAGAAAGTGGGCATAGAGGGAACCTACCTCAACATAATAAAGGCCATGTATGACAAACCCACAGCAAACATCATTCTCAATGGTGAAAAACTGAAACCATTTCCTCTAAGATCAGGAACAAGACAAGGATGTCCACTCTCACCGCTATTATTCAACATAGTTTTGCAAGTCCTAGCCTCGGCAATCAGAGAAGAAAAAAAAATAAAAGGAATACAAATTGGAAAAGAAGAAGTAAAACTGTCATTGTTTGCAGATGACATGATACTATACGTAGAGAATCCTAAAGATGCCACCAGAAAACTACTAGAGCTAATCAACAATGAATTTGGTAAAGTTGCAGGATACAAAATTAATGCACAGAAATCTCTTGCATTCCTATACACTAATGATGAAAAATCTGAAAGAGTAATTAAGGAAACACTCCCATTTACCACTGCAACAAAAAGAATAAAATACCTAGGAATAAACCTACCTAGGGAGACAAAAGACCTGTATGCAGAAAACTTTAAGACACTGATGAAAGAAATTAAAGATGATACCAACAGATGGAGGGATACACTATGTTCTTGGATTGGAAGAATCAATATTGTGAAAATGACTATATGACCCAAAGCAATCTACAGATTCTATGCAATCCCTATCAAATTACCAATTGCATTTTTTATGGAACTAGAACAAATCATCTTAAAATTTGTATGGAGACACAAAAGACCCCAAATAGCCAAAGCAGTCTTGAGGGAAAAAAACGGAGCTGGAGGAATCAGACTCCCTGACTTCAGACTATACTACAAAACTACAGTAATCAAGACAATATGGTACTGGCACAAAAACAGAAACATAGATCAATGGAACAAGATAGAAAACCCAGAGATAAACCCACGCACCTATGGTCAACTAATCTATGACAAAGGAGGCAAAGATATACAATGGAGAAAAGACAGTCTCTTCAATAAGTGGTGCTGGGAAAACTAGACAGCTACATGTAAAAGAATGAAATTAGAACACTCCCTAACACCATACACAAAAATAAACTCAAAATGGATTAGAGACCTAAATGTAAGACTGGACACTATAAAACTCTTAGAAGAAAACATAGGAAGAACACTCTTCGACATAAATCACAGCAAGATCTTTTTTGATCCACCTCCTAGACTAATGGAAATAAAAACAAAAATAAACAAATGGGACCTAATGAAACTTAAAAGCTTTTGCACAGCAAAGGAAACCATAAACAAGACTAAAAGACAACCCTCAGGATGGGAGAAAATATTTGCAAATGAATCAATGGACAAAGGATTAATCTCCAAGATATATAAACAGCTCATGCAGCTCAATATTAAAGAAACAAACAACCCAATCCAAAAATGGGCAGAAGACCTAAATAGACATTTCTCCAAAGAAGACATACAGATGGCCAAGAAGCACATGAAAAGCTGCTCAACATCACTAATTATTAGAGAAATGCAAATCAAAACTACAATGAGGTATCACCTCACACCAGGTACAATGGGCATCATCAGAAAATCTACAAACAACAAATGCTGGAGAGGGTGTGGAGAAAAGGGAACCCTCTTGCACTGTTGGTGGGAATGTAAATTGATAAAGCCACTATGGAGAACAGTTAGAGGTTCCTTTAAAAACTATAAATAGAATTACCATATGATCTAGCATTCCCACTACTGGGCAGATACCCAGAGAAAACCATAACTCAAAAAGACACATGCACCCCAATGTTCATTGTAGCAGTATTTACAATAGCCAGGTCATGGAAGCAACCTAAATGCCCATCGACAGACGAATGGATAAAGAAGTTGTACATATATACAATGGAATATTACTCAGCCTTAAAAGGAATGAAACTGAGTCATTTGTTGAGACGTGGATGGATCTAGAGACTGTCATACAGAGTGAAGTCAGAAAGAGAAAAACAAATATCGTATATTTATGCATGTATGTGGAACCTAGAAAAATGGTACAGCTGAACCGGTTTGCAGGGCAGAAGTTGAGACACAGATGTAGAGAACAAACGTATGGATACCAAGGGGGGAAAACCGTGGTGGGGTGGGGATGGTGGTGTGCTGAATTGGGCAATTGGGATTGACATGTATACACTGATGTGTATAAAATTGATGACTAAGAAGAACCTGCAGTATAAAAAAACAAAGAAACAAAAAAACAACTAATAGTAAACTTTCTTAGGGTTATTTGTATGGAAATATGTTAACATAAATGTTTCAGACATTACATGAAATTTCTAAAAATCTTATATGTTCTGGTATAATGTTATAAGTCATAATTCTAGTTATTACTTTAAAATGTATATCTCAGAAATAACTAAATTTCCTTGTCAATTGCAAAAAAAAAAAAAAAAAGAAGTTTGCTGTATTTGATGCTATTGTAAAGGTTTTTTTTTTTAAATTTCTTTTTTGGATAGCTTGTTGTTATTATATAGAAACACAATTGGTTTTTGTATGCTGATTTTGTATCCTGCAACTGTACTGAATTCATTTATTAGTTCCAACTGTTTTTTCGTGGAGTGTTTGGGTTTACTATATTTAAGATCATGTCATCTGTAAACAGAGACAATTTTACTTTATCTTTTCCTATTTGGATACCTTTTATTTCTTTTCTTTCCTATGGCTATGACTTCCAATACAACGTTAGAAGGTGTGAGAGTGGGCCTACTCCTCTTTTTTCTGATCTTAGAAGAAAAGCTTTCAGTTCTTACTGTTGAGTATAATGTTAGCTGTGGGCTGGTCATACGTGGCCTTTATTATGTCCTACTGACACATTTTTATCACTGTTTCCACCATTTCCATGGCTGGGTATTTTTATGAAGGACAACTGGTAACCTTGGAAGTAACTGAAAGTCACAGAAGCACTGGAAACACATTTATTGTCCCTTGATGTTATCCAACATTCAACAAAGAATCTATAAGGTTCAATTAAAAGCACATTGAAATCCAGGGTAAAAGGGAACTTAAGATTCTGGAGGTCAACTCCATATTCAAAACCCTTCTTTAGCTCTCTCTTACTTGGGGCTATAACAGCAGAATACTATAGACTATGGGGCTTAAACAACAAACTTTTTTTTTTTTCACAGTTCTAAGAAGCTCAGAAGTCCAAGATTGAGGCCCTGGCAGATCTTGTGTCTGATGAGGACCCTTTTCCTGGATTGCAGATGGCTGTCTTCTCATATCCTCAAATGACAGAGAGCAAAGAGAGAGGAAGCAAGCTCTCTGTGTAACTTATTACAAGGGTACTAGTTCCCTCCTGAGGGCTCCACCCTCATGAACCAATAACCTCCCCAAGACCCCATCTTCAAATACCATCACATTGGGGATCAGAGTTTCAACATATGAATTTGGCGGGGACACAAACATTCAGTCTATAGCATTCTCCACTGCTGTCCAGGATCCACAGGCAAACTTCCAATGATGGAGAGAATGCTTCCCAAGCAGAAGGCCATCACTGTGAGAGGCAAACTCACAATGCTGAGGTTAATTCTTGTTTCTCATAAATGCTTTCTCTACGATGTTGTGGAGATGATTCAGCTTCTCTGTACCAGTGTCCCCATCAGTAAATTTAAAAATCAATCAATCTATCTATTATCCTTATAGCTATTATTTGCTCTCCAGCATAGCCCCTGGAAAATACATCAAGACGATTGTTTTTTTACACTTGCTCAAGTACATGAATCTCTTCCAAAGAGCAGTTCTACCTACACCCCACCTTGTTGTTTGCAGGCAGCACTTAAAACAGGCTTTCTTCATTAAGTGTGACTTCCCTTTGGATCCCCCAAGGCAGTTTTTTACTTAGAGTTTATATCAATAACTCAGACCCAAGTGTTTAGTTTGGAAGATGGAGGTTATTGTAAATCGCTGGGTTACCGAATCCAAGGCCAAGTGGAAAGTTTTTCTAAGCATCAGATGGAGGGAGGGGACCCTAGCCCTTCCATTGACAGCCCTTCCATTGACAGGTAACCCCTGTCAATGTCCCAGAGGCATAAGCCTTTACATCCACCCAGTCTGCCTGTTTGCCAAGAACTGTACATCATGGGGACTTTGGAGAAGAAAACAACACATCAGTTTGAGAGACATGATTTTTTTAAAATCTCCATAAATTTTTTCTTGTTTTGGTCATGAGCATCAGTGATGATGAGTAGAATATTTGTCCTGCCACCACGACAGAATGTTCATCCATCCATCATCCACCCCAGCAAGCAGTTTGAGGCTGGGCTTTCAGCAACCCTACCTTATCTGCACACCATGACAGATGGCCCACCAGTGGCACAGAGTGGGGTCACTGATGGGGGATAGGAGGCCTCAGGTGTGGGGGGAGCCACAACTGGCTT
Source organism: Balaenoptera borealis (assembly GCF_965194805.1). Classification (NCBI taxonomy): domain Eukaryota; kingdom Metazoa; phylum Chordata; class Mammalia; order Artiodactyla; family Balaenopteridae; genus Balaenoptera; species Balaenoptera borealis. The sequence continues at coordinate 165,572,374 of NC_138866.1, read as the reverse complement.
TCAGCTAAGAAAGAATGGGAGGATTCTCCCACAGTCTAACTCGCATCACCTAGAACCTATTTCTACCTTTAAAATTGTTAGTTATGCTTATACATGTTTTCAACTCATGCTATTCGTCATTTTTTAATTTTACTTTTTCACTGCGACCTTCAAGGATTGGATTATTGTTCCTTTCTTTGGAAGGTGGTGGTGGGAAAAAAAGGGAAATTATAACCCACAAAGTACGACAAACAAAAATTAACCACAGGGCATTTCACAAACAACTATTCTTACATCTCTGAAGAAAAGGCGCTACTCTCAACTCATTTTTACCATTTTGGTGTCAGACACCAAGTGCCAACAAGCCAACAGGTTGTACACTTCAAGTGCTTCCCATTTTCTGGCTCTCAAATCATCAAGTATCAGCAACGTTTTGGCTGGGAAGGTCACCAGGTCCTCTTTCCTGGAAACTCAGCCTGTGAAGATTTAAGCCCTCCCTTTCCTGATTTTCCCTTCCAAAATACCGCGATTATATATGCAGGTGTTTCCAGCTCTTTCTCACTAACTGTTTAGTGAGAAAGAGAGAGTTTTTCATCAGACTAAAAAGAGACATAAACAATATCTCAAAAGAAGAACAAATTTTAACATCTCCCTGAATAGATCATGATTTCTCTCACCCTATGAACTCTGACCTCCTCTAGAATAATGGAAAATTTGACAGTTTTCCCTTTGCCTCCATGCCTCCCTATTGGCTAATTCACATGCATAAGTTTATACTCTTAAGAATACCCTTTAGGAACCCTCCTACACTGTTGGTGGGCCACATGGAAAACAGTATGGAGGTTCCTTAAAAAGCTAAAAATAGAGTGGCCATATGATACAGCAATCCCATTCTTGGGTATGTGTCTGGAGAAAACTCTAATTTGAAAATATACATGCACCCCAATGTTCATAGCAGTACTATTTACAATAGCCAAGAAATGGAAGCAACCTAAATGTTCATCAACAGATGAATGGATAAAGATGTGGTATATATATATATACAATGGAATATTACTTATCCATAAAAAAGAATGAAATAATGGCAATTGAAGCAACATGGATGGACCTAGAGCTTATCATACTAAGGGAAGTAAATCAGAGAAATACAACTATCATATGATCTCGATTATATGTGGAATCTAAAATATGATACAAATGAACTTATTTACAAAACAAACAGACTCACAGACATAGAGAACAAACTTATGGTTACCAGGGGGGAAAGGGGGTGGGGGAGGGATAAATTCAGACTTTGGGATTAGCAGATACAAACTCCTATATATAAAACAGATAAACAATAAGGTCCTACTGTATAGCACAGGAAATATATCCAATATAATAAATCATAATGGAAAAGAATATGAAAAAGAATCTATACATATGTAACTGAATCGGTTTGCCATACACCAGAAACTAACACAATATTGTAAATCAACTATACTTTAATTAAAAAGAAAAAGAATACCCTTTAGTTTAGATTAACAGAAGTCTATACCATTTCAGCTTCCCTTTATAATTTTTCTGCCACTTCTCTTCACTGTGTATTTTCTTTACTGGACCCACTGTCCCTTCTTCCCATCTCTCAATAGATTTGGAGGACAGACGTTGCTGGGAAACACAGAGCTCTGTGATATTTTCAGCCTCCTCCTTAGCAGGAGAGCTAGCACTTAGCTTCTCATTCCAGTCCCTCTCATAGAAGCTGGATACATGCTGCATTCCCAGAACTCTCCAGTGTGTTGGCATGGAACATAAAAATAACGTTTTCCCCTGCAGGGGACAGATCCTGATTAGAAATCTTGGAATATTTTCTCAATTTCGTTTTCCACGGAAGGGACTAGATCTGAAACTCTGCAGCTGGCAAACAGCCAAATGGGTTTTCAGCGTGTAGGCCCTGACATCTCACGAGAACAATTCAAAATGCTTACAAAAATCTTTCGTTTCAGGAGCTTAGTTTAGGGAGTTGGAGCGGATCCACCCATTTCTGGGCCATGCTCCTGCTAATAAGAGTGCACATGTCATCGTGCTCAGTGATTGATGCAAATGGTGCCCAGCACCTAAAGGTGTTGGAATTCCGCCATATTGTTTTCCTTAGACCTGATTCATCTTGCATAACCGAAAGCTTATACCCACTGAATAGCAATTCCCCATATCCCTTTCACCCTGCCCCTGGCAAATACCATTCTACTCTCTCCTTCTATGAGTCTGACTATTTTGTTAAGAGGGTAAATCTCATGTTAAATGTTTCTATCATAATAAACAAAATAAAACCCATTCCTTGTCTTGGGCAGAGGGCTTGGTGATCTGGAGTAAGGCTACACCAGCCCATGCTTAGAGCATCAATTAATCCACTCATGGTATCTCAGGCAAGGGCAGCTTGTTCACTTCTTCAACAAGTATTTATTGAGCACCTATTATGTACCAGGCACAGTGCCAGTTCTGGCTGACAATGATGACCATGCAGGAAGGTTCCCTTCCATAACAGAGTCTAATTCTCTCTCCAATGGAAGGGAGAAATAAACTAATAATTTATTTTAGTTAATAATAAACTAATAATTATAAACGAATGATATGAATAAAATTAACAGTGTGCTGGATGAGAAAATACTGCAGTAGGGGTGGAAACCAAGTGAGGAGACCTATTTTAGATAGGGAGGCTAAAGAAGGTCTTCCTGAGAAGGTGACCTTTATCACGAGACCTGGAAAACAAGGAGTTAGAAGGAGTCTGAAAATATATATGATCCCTCAGGAAAGGGAATTATTCATTGGAATGTGGTGGTTGGCTATCAGTGTCTATTGAGAACCATCTCTATGCTTGCCTCCTCTTCCTGGCCCCTATACTTTGCTCCCTGTGGGCATCTAGAGACACTGAACTAGACTTAGAGGGAGGCAGGAGAGATGGCAACCACTGCAATTTCAAGGAGACATAATAAAAACAAACTTTATGTTGCTATGGACATTTCCTTCTATCTTTAGCCTCAACTTGCCCCTGAGCTCCAGACTCTCAGATCCAGCTGCATAATACTATATCCATATGGCTGTCCAATGTACACGTCCAATGTATCAGGTCTAAAACAGAACTCTTAATTTTCTGTCTGAGATTCTCTTACCTTGTAAATGACACCAACTCAGTAGCACAAGCCAAAAACACAGAGTCATTCTTGATTCTTTTCTTTTTCTCATCCCCTTCATGTAATACATTAGCAAGACCCTATCACCAGTATATATCCAGAACCACCCACTTCTCTCCTTCTCCAAGGCCACCATCACGGTACAAGGCCACCACCATGGTCCAAGTCCTCAGTGCCTGCACTGCTGCAACAGCCTCCTACAAGCTTCCTTGCTTCTATCATTGTTTCCTCTACAACTACTTTTCCATAGCATAGAGTGATTGTTGTAATGTTAAATCAGGTCTTCTTAATCCCCTTAGTAAACCTTCCAAGGGCTTCTCATGGCCTTCATAATCCCGGAAAAGCCACTGATCCATGCCCTTCTCAGACCTACCTTAGACCATTCTCCTTGTTCCTGACACTCAGCTTTTCTCAGTCCTCTCCAGTCATACTGAGCTTTTTATTCTTTACTGCTCAAGCTCATTCCAGCTTCAGGGCCTTTGCACATATTATTCCTTCTGCCTGGAGCCCTCGTCCTTCAGAACTTGGCATGGTCTTTCTCCTCCTGCTTTTCCCACTTCTCCTTTAAAACTTGGTTAAATCACCCCCTCAGGAGGCTTTTCCTTGGGTACACGCTCTAATATAGTCCCTAGCTGATTGCGTTACCTTGTTTAATCTAATTCATACCATATATTTCCACCTGCAGTTATCTTATTTTTTTTTACTTGTCAATGGTCTTCCCCCACCCCCATTAGAATATCAGCTCCAAGAGTACAGGAACCCTGTCTATTTTGTATACTGCTATACCACCCAGAAGGCTGGGTCCATCCTTCCTGCCTAGAACAGTGCCTGACACACAGTAGGGGTTCATTATACATTTGTTGGATGAATGCATAAATGAATAAAATATACTGTAAAATATTTTTATGACAGTCTTAAAATATATATTAAGAAGACATTCTTATCCCCATTTTACAGATGAGGAACTGGAGGCTGAGAGACCCAGAGAGATTAAGTAATTTGATTAAAATCACACAGTGAATCTGTAATGAGGCTGGGATTCAGACCCAAGTGGTCTGACTCTAGTAATCTTTTTTTTCTCTTTAATAGCAAGTACCTTTTATTTTTCTTAAAAATTTCTCAATCATTTTTATCAAGTTATAAATTACATATAATAAAATGTACCCATTTTAAGTATATAGTCCAGTAAGTTTTGACAAATATAAACCATCTTGGAACCACCACTACCATATAAAACAAGATATAGAATATTTCTATCACCCCCAAAAGTTTCCCTGTGGCCCTTTGCAGTCAGTCTCCACTGTCCTGGCATCGGGAACCCACTGATCTTCTTTCCATTGGTATGTGTGCTTTCTGTTTTCTTTTCTGGTGCCTGAACTACTTTTCACCACTAAGGTATATGGTCTCTCTAAGCTTTAGGCTTCTCGTTTGTATTATGTAGATGATGATAATGCAGTATCTTCCTCAGAGGTATACGTCAGAATAGTTGATGTATATGAAGTGCTTATAATGGTGTTAGCTATTGTATTAGTCTGCTTAGGACGACACAGCAAAATACCACAGAGACTGGGTGGCTTAAACAACTGAAACTTACTTTCTCATAGTTATGGACACTAGAAGGTGCCAAAAGATTTACTTCTGGTGAGGGCTCTCTTGTTGACTTGTAGATGGCTGCCTCCTCACTGTGTCCTCACATGGCCTTACCTCTGTGCATGCTTGGAGTGAGAGAGAGCTCTCTGGTGTCTCCTCCTCCTCTAAAAAGGACATCAATCCCATCAGATTAAGGAACCCATCCTTGACCTCATTTGGCCCTAATTACCTCCCAAAGGTCCCATCTTCAAATACCATCAGAGCTTCAACCAACGAATTTGCGAAATGAGGGTGGGGGGACATAATTCGGTCCGTGGCAGCTATTATTATCAGAGTCATACAACTAGTAAATTTCAGAGCTGAGACTTTTGCCCAGGGCCCTGGGGGCTTGCTTATTCCATTACTGTAGTCTTTCTACCTTTTAACCAAAACTATCAGAATGATATTAATAGTGACAACGGGAGATATGTGATCTTTACTTGCAGAAGTGGTGACTTTCTTAGTAGCCCTGCATGGTTGTAGTCTCACCTTAATCCTAGAGGAAGGCAGACTAGAGTAACAGAAAGGGCAAGGCTTTGGGGACAGAGAGTCCTGGAACAGAATTTATGAGATGGGAATAATAATAGCTGCCCATAACATTGCCTCAAGAGTCCATGAGTTCATGTACATAAAGAACCCCACATGCCTGACTTTTAGTAGGTGCTCAGCCAATGATTTTAACCTTTTCAACAGTACATTAAAATGATCCTACAACCATGATCAAGTGGGATTTATTCCAGGGATGCAAGGATGGTTCAATATCTACAAATCAGTCAATGTGATACACCACATTAACAAACTGAAGAATAAAAATCATATGATCATCTCAATAGATGCAGAAAAGCTTTTGACAAAATTCAACATCCATTTATGTTAAAAACTCTTAACAAAGTGAGTGCAGAGGGAACACACCTCAACATAATAAAAGCTATATATGACAAACCTACAACCAACAACATTCTCAATGGTGAAAAGCTGAAAGCATTTCCTCTGAGATCAGGAACAAGGATGCCCACTCTTGCACCTTTTATTCAACATAGTAGTGGAAGTGCTTACCACAGCAATCAGACAAGAAATAAAAGGAATCCGAATTGGAAAGAAAGAAGTAAAATTGTTACAGTTTGCAGATAACATGATACCATATATAGAAAATTCTAAAGATGCCCCTAAAAAACTATTAGAACTACTAAATGAATTCAGTAAAGTTGCAGGATACAAAATTAATATACAGAAATCTGTTGTGTTTCTTTACATCAACAATGAACTATCAGAAAGAGAAATTAAGAAAACAATCCCAATTACAATTACATCAAGAAGAATAAAATACCTAGGAATAAATTTAACCAAGGAAGCGAAAGACATGTACACTGAAATATGTAAGACACTGATAAAAGAAAATAAAGACACAAATAAGTGGAAAGATATTCTGTGCTCCTGGATTGGAAGAATATTGTTAAAATATCCGACTATCCAAAGCAATCTACAGATTCAATGCAATCTCTACAATGGCATTTTTCACAGAAATAGAACAAACAATTCTAACATTTGTATGGAACCATAAAGACCATGAATAGCCAAAGCAATCTTGAGAAGGAACAAAGCTGGAGGCATCATGCTTCCTGATCTCAAACTATATTACAAATCTCTAATAATCAAAACAGTATGGTACTGGCATAAAAACAGACACATAGATCGATGGAACAGACTAGAGAATCCAGAAATAAACATGTGCATATTTGGTCAGTTAATTTATGCCAAAGGAGCCGAGTATATACAGCAAGGAAAGGATGGTCTCTTCAAAATATGGTGTTGGGAAAACTGGACAGTCAACATGTAAAAGAATGAAACTAGATCACTATCTTATACCATACACAAAAATCAATTCAAAATGGATTAAAGATTTGAATGTCAGACCTGAAACCATAAAACTCCTAGAAGAAATCATGGGATAAGCTCCTTGGCATTGATCTCGGCAATAATTTTCTGGATTTGGCACCAAAAGCAAAGGCAAGAAAAGCAAAAATAAAAATGTGGGATTACATCAAACTAAAAAGCTTCTTCATAGCAAAGAAAACCATCAACAAAATGAAAGGCAACCTATTGAATGGGAGAAAATATTTGCAAATGATATATCTGATAAGGGGTTAATACCCAAAAAATACAAAGAATGCACACAACTCAATAGGAAAAAAAAAAACTCAAAAATATCCAATTCAAAATGGGCAGAGGAACTGAATAGACATTTTTTCAAAGAAGACATACAAATGGCCAATAGGTACATGAAAAAGTGCTCAACATTACTAATCATCAGGGAAATGCAAATCAAAACCACAAGAAGATATTACATCATACCTGTTAGAATGGCTGTTATCAAAAAGACAAGAAATAACAAGTATTGGAGAGGTTGTGGAGAAAAGGGAACCCTTGTACACTGCTAGTGGGAATGTAAATTGGTGTAGCTACTATAGAAGTTCTTCCAAAAATTAAAAATAGAACTACCATATGATCCAGCAGTTCCACTTATGGGTATTTATACAAAGGAAACAAAAAACCTCTCTGCACTCCCATGTTCACTGCAGCATTATTTACAATAGCCAAGACAATCAAAGTATCAAAGTATGGAAATAAACCATCTATCAACAGATGAATGGTTAAAGTAGATGTGATGTATGTATGTATGTATGTATGTATGTATGTATGTATGTATGTGTGTGTGTGTGTGTGTGTGTGTGTGTATTATATAAAATTCAGCCATAAAAAAGAAGGAAATCCTGCCATTTGGGACAACATGGATGGACCTTGAAGAATTTATGCTAAGTGAAATAAGTCGGACAGAGAAAGACAAATACTGTATCATCTCACTTATAGTAGAATGTAAAAAGAAACTGAACTTAGAGATACAGAGAACAGATTGGTAAATGCCAGAGGCAGGGGGTGGGAGGTAGGCAAATGGGTAAAGATGGTTAAAAAGTACAAAATTCTAGTTATGAGCTAAATAAGTCCTGGGGATGTAATGTACAGCATGGAGAAACAGTTAACAATGCAGTATTGTACATTTGAAAATTGCTAAGAGAGTAAATCTTAAAAGTTCTTATCACAAGAAAAAAATTGTAACCATGTGTGGTAGTGAATGTTAACGAAACTTACTGTGGAAATCATTGCACAATCTATACCTATATCAAATCATTATGCTGTACACCTAAAACTAATACAGTCGACCCTAGTACAGCACAGATTTGAACAGTGCAGGTCTACTTTTAAGCAGATTTTTTCCATTAAATATATACTACATGATCTGTGGCTGCAAAACACATGAACGCATGGGTGCAGAACGAACCCACAAATGAGAAGCGCCGACTGTGAAGTTTCATGCAGATTTTCAACTGAGGGGAGGTTGGTGCCCTCCATTAGGCATGTGGTGCCTAATCTCCACGTTGTTCAAGGTCAGCAGTACAATGTTTATGTCAATTATCTCTCAGTAAAAGAGAAAAGGTGTAGAGGTTCTTTTGTACCATTGAAATAGAGCCTAGGTTTCGATATTGAATGAAAAAATGCAAGGTCTCATGAGTAGCCAACCTCAGGGCATTCAGAGGACAAAATGGTGCACTTTCAAAGCACAAAACAAAAACTTCTCCAGGTATCAGAGAGCTCTTCGGAGACATTTTGTCCTTTTCAGTATAGAACCAAATTAAACGTTTAAAACTTCAATTTAGGTTGGAAAAGGGGGATGGGATGAATTGGGAGATTGGGATTGACATCTATACAGTACTATATGTAAAATAGATAACTAATGAGAACCTACTGTACAGCACAGGGAATTCTACTCAATGCTCTGTGGTGACCTCAATGGGAAAGATATCTAAAAAAGAGGGATATATGTATATGTACAACTGATTCACTTTGCTGTACAGCAGAAACTAACACACCATTGTAAAGCAACTATACTCCAATAAAAATTAATTTAAAAAAAAAAAAAAGAAAAGAAAATCTGGGCCCTAGTCCTGCTGGCTTCTAATATTAACTAGATTTTTATTACTGGAAAGCAAGGTAGTCATCATTTTTTAAAAACTATAAGTTAATAAGTGATCACCAATAAAGATGTTAAAAAAAAAAGTCATCATAAAAAAAAAGTGATCATTTATAAGACCTATAAAAATTCCCAAAGTGTTAAAATATAAAACCACTTACTTAACCTAACAACCCTGAGATAAACATTGTGAACATTATTCTAAATTGATTTCCATTCTTACAATTATTCAAAAAATGTTGAAAAAATAAAATAAAATTTCAAATTAGGACAGCTAGCCTCATTTGATACTGCCAAGTAGTTCTTCCCTTAAAAGGTTATTGTGAGATGGAGAAAATGAAGGCTAGGCTATGGGGAGCATGGTTATAAATCCCATGTTATTAAAAAGAAGATGTTCAGCACCATTGAAGAGTTGCACTCTGAGTGTCAGACAACGGTCCTATGAATACAGAAGTGTGCCTAATGGTTTGTGACCCACATGGAGAGGTCTTGCCAATGTGAGGACTTGGGCTGTTATTTAATCTGTACCAGACTCTGGGTTAAGTGCTTTTCTAGTCTCACTGAATCCACACAACCATCCTGGAGCAAGTATTTTACAAATATAAAATGGAACCTTATTTTACGGATGAGAAAAATAAAGGTCAGAAAGGCTAACTTCCTTCCACTCACAAAGCTAGCAAATGATGTAGTTAGGCTTGTGAACTTTGAGATATCTGATTTCCAGCGATTGTCTTAGCCATCAAGTGAACTGCAGAGTAGGAATACTAATAAGAGCTTCTATTTCAGGAGCCCTCACATGTGCTAAGGCATTGCAACACACACTCTAGGCAAGCGGAGATTCCCACATGTTGGAAGATCGTAGAGATGAAACATTTCCCTTTGGGAAATGGGCAGGAACAGGAATATGCCATTGAGGGGATCCCCTGGGAAGGCTTCACTTCTTAACTAGTCTCCTCTTGGACTCAGAAGAAAGTCATATTTAGCACATAATTATAAGGTTCCCCCCGCCAACCCCCAGGATGAAATTCCATTTAATTACCCAAACCCTTTAGTAAAAGGTACCAGGGAGCAGGTAGAAACATAGAGAAATCCATACAGAACTCACAAAGGAACTGAAAAGAAATAAATAACATTGAGTATTTCATATGTGAGAAACAGATACTTGCCTTGTGAGTAGAAACAAATTAAATATATATAGCAGTAAAGATAGCTGACCAGATATCTGGTGACCAGATAGCTGGTTAAACATTACATCAGGGTGTGTCTGTGAAAGTGTTTCTGGAAGAGATGGGCATTTGAGTCAGTGGACTAAGTAAAGCAAATGGCCTTTCCCAACGTGGGCGGGCCTCATCTAACAGAACAAAAAGGCAGAGGAAGGCTGCATTCCCTCTCTGCTTGACTGAATGATCTGGGACATTGATGTTCTCCTACCCTCAGCATTCCTGGTTTTCAGGGCTGCAGACCTGCACTGGAATCTTCACTATTACTCTCTTGCCATTGAACTACACCACTGGCTTTTCTGGGCCTTCAGCTTCCAGATGGCAGATCATGGGACTTTTCTGCCTCTGTAATCACTTGAGCCAATACCTTATAATAAATTCCTTCTTAAATAGATCTATCTAGAGCTATATAGAAAACTATATACAACAGCCAAGACATGGAAGCAACCTAAATGTCCATCAACGGAGGAATGGGTAAAGAAGATGTGATGCATATATACAATGGAATATTACTCAGCCATAAAAAGAATCAAATAATGCCATTTGTAGCAACAGGGATGGACCTAGAGATTATCATACTAAGTGAAGTGAGTCAGAAACAGAAAGACAAATATCATGTGATATCACTCATATGCAGAATCTAATTTAAAAAACGATACAAATGAACTTATTCACAAAACAGAAACAGACTTACAGATATCAAAAATAAACTAATAGTTATCAAAGGGGAAACATGGGGAGGGGGATAAATCAGGAGCTTGGGATCAACATAACACACGCTACTATATATAAGATAGAGAACCAACAAGGACCTATTGTATAGCACAGGCAACTCTACTCAATATTCTGTGATAACCTATATGAGAAAAGAATTTGAAAAAGAATGAATATATGTATATGTATAACTGAATCACTTTGATGTACACCTGAAACTAACACAACATTGTAAATCAACTACACTCCAGTAAAATTTTAAAAAATTAAAAAAAATTTTAAATGCTTTAGAAAAACTATTTATCTATATACTGTGCTCTCTCTCTCTCTCTCTCTCTCTCTCTCTCTCCCCCCCCATCCATCCATCCATCCATCCATCCTACTGGTTCCGTTTCTCTCGGGAACCCTGAGTAATACATTCACAAAACCCACAAGGCCCACTTCTTAGTCATTCTCATCTCCTAGTGGAACCTGTATTGCTAAGTTAAGAAAAAGAGGAATTCGCATATTTGTAAGTCTCCTTCTACCAAATATAGTTTAAATAAAATCCAAAAGAAAAAAAAATCAGGGAAAAAAATGCAGAGAATCCTGAAGTCCTAAGTCTGTGGCTTAATTCTGAGTCAACCCTGATTTCTCTAAAACTCTGGCCACAAATTGCTCTCTCTTGGAATCACTTCTCTAGAAATGAAACAAGGTTTCACCCCAGATGCAAATTTCTGCATCAGGCTCACCAGAGCTTCACCAGCCTCAAGTTCCATTGGATCATCTTTGTGTGTCCCTCTAATTGCAAGATTTAGACTGAGAATCATGGCGCTCTTCCACCACCAGCTTATCTGATGCTTTGTTCTGCTGGGTAAACAGATTTCCAGCTGGGCCTGCCAGCAGCACAGACCGCTGGCCAAGTTCAGCAGACATTAAGGGCTTCAGGTTCTTTTCCATGTTCTCAGCTTCAACATGGCCATGAAATATCTCTAGTCCCCAAAGCCCACCAGGCACTCAGCCATTCCTGCCATGTGTCTGGCTTGCTGATAAGCCCTGCATCCACCTTGAACCTGGCTGCCCTGTTTGGGACCAGTGCATTGCTTGCACCAGCTCTCTGGATGGCCTAACAGCTCATTTCAGCTCTGCTTCCCTCATTTTGCTCAAGTAGAAAAAGACTTGATTCCCCAGTTCAGTTACTGGAACTAGGGCAATTTTGGGGGAAAGGATCAGGGTCAAGAAATGTTGATGGAGATTTCCTCTGCCCCAGAATTTCACTTAAAGGCTAAATATGGGAGAAAAAACAAAAAGCTGTGCTATGTACCCTTCATACTAAATAGAGCCATCCATAGTTAGGTACCAACAATTGGGACCAGTCACTCTTCAGTTCAGTTAACTAGGACATGTCCTTCCCTGGAAGATGAGCCCAGTGGAAAGTAGAACTTTTGGTCTTCCTTTCCGGCTGGCACCCCATTCTTTGCTACTTGGCCTCTGTGAAGAGAGGGCACCCCTCTTCACCCCTATAGATAGTCCACCCCTGTGAGCACGCCTTTTCCCACCAAGTTAACCACAACTTCCATTTCTTCCTCTTCATTTCTCTTTTCATGGTGATAAGATATAGGTGAAGGGGGTGGAGGGGTATTTTGAATCAAAGCTTCAAGCACTGGAGGCTTTCTTTAACTCTGGACCTCAGCTAAACTTCTGAGAGATGAGGAAAGCCCCACTCCGCATCCTGTTACACACGGGGACCTCAGGCCAGTGATGTGCTCAGTTATGGAGTAGAGAGGATGCCTCCTCGCCTCCTCTCTCTGCTACCTAACAGTCTCCCACTATACCATCACCTGTGTCTCTGCTACCTAACAGTCTCCCACTATACCATCACCTGTGTCTCTGCTACCTAACAGTCTCCCACTATACCATCACCTGTGTCTCTGCTACCTAACAGTCTCCCACTATACCATCACCCGTGTCTGGACGCCCAGGGCCTGCCTGCTTCCATGCGTGTACTAGTGCACTGTTTTTTGACTCACATCCCTCTTTAAATGTCCTGTGTCCCTGGTATTTGCATTTTAACAAAGATCTGCTCCTAAGTTTAACAGAAAGAGTAGCTCTGAAGGTAAAAATTTTAGATGTAGTAACAGTTAAGGGCATGTATTTGTAGACAAGTTGGACTTTCAGTGTCTTCCCAATGGGGGACCATGTAGGCAGTAACTACAGGTTGGGACAAACCCATTTGTCATTTACAAAGACCATCAGTCAACTAAGAGTGAGAAGAAAGCATCCCCCTTGCCCCCTCCTTGTACCCTGTGGCTCCTGACTCCTGTGATATCTCATTGCAGAAAGTTGCTTATTGAGCAAGCCTCTCTCCTCCCACTGGAGGGCTTTCTCAGTGTTGATTGGTGTATAACTCACAAGGCACCAGGAACATATAAAGTAAGTAAGTACTAAGATTAGATCCCTGAAGTAGAAACATATTTGAACTGGATGGGAAGTTTCTCTGGCCTTCTGTGAAATCACTGTAGCTGCTTATTATGGGATTTGGGGTGACAAGCTGAGGATGAACACAGAAGCCGTGCAATGAGGACGGGGATCAAGTAGAGTGACCATTTATTTATCGTCCAAACTGGGACACTTCTGAGAGTGAAAAGGGACATTCTGACATAATTATGCTGGGACAACAGTTATCAGCTGAGACTGTCCCAGGTGAACCAAGGCACAGGTCATCCTGCTTCCTACATGTTGCAACCATAATGCAGTAAGAACCTGCATGGCACAGGGGTCATAATCCTCACCACACCACTTTAGCCACTCCAGGGCCCATTTTAGCCACTGGAAGGGGGCTGGCAACTGGGACGAGCATGTAAAGTTCAAAATCACCCACTAGGATGTTGTAGCAATGTCAACTTGCTGAAAACTTTCTAGATGCTTATACTCACTTTCTGTATTTTTCTCTCATCACAGACCACACTTTGAGTAGCACTGAAGGCTACTCATATCGTAGATTTGAGGGTCCTTATTAGGCAAAGGAGAGCCCAAAGCTCTTTTTAGTAGGGATTGTAACTGGGAGAAGAGGCACGAGAGGTGAGCTGAGCCTGGGGCTCTTGGGAGTGAAGTGACTGTAATGGGACAGATACGTTGTTTTCAGAATGATAGAAGGATGAATAAGAACGAAGATACAGAAGCCAAAAACTGAGACAATTTTTAGTGGTCACACCAGTCCAGTGGGACATGGAGTTGGCATGGAAGGAACAAATGGAAATATCCAAAATGTAAAGGAGAGAAAAGCTATGGACTGGGAGCACAGGTGTCCAGGGGAGGCAGGGTCTGCGGACGTTCCCCTCTTCTCGACATGCCCATCCCTCCCCTAAGATGATCCCTCTCCTCACACACGACTGTTCACTCCAGGAAATGATTCCCTTCAAGATTTGTGTCTCCCCCGCTACAATTTTTTTACAATATGGTTTTATTCTATTTAGGAGCAGATCTGTAATTTGAATAGCTCTAAGTCATCTAGAGACATTTTTCAATGGAAATAAAATTACATTTGCCCCCCTCTTGTGAAATTCCCAGAACTGGAAAATTCTGTGAAAGATGGGTGAATCGACACCCATTTTTCTAAGGATTCCCAGAGGAAGATCCTTGAGTCACTCATCTTCTGCTTCACTCTGGGTGCCCAGGGAAGCTCAGCCATGTTCCTGCAGACGGGTCCAGCTCCCTGAGGTTCACATCACCGCTCCCTGCCAACCCAGAGCTGCTCCTCTGTCACACAAGGGGGGTGTGGGGCAGGATTGGGTTCCCTGCCTCTTTTCCCTTCTCTCTCCTCTGTGTGTCTCTCCCCCAAATCCCACCCTGTCTGTTGGGGTCTTTCAGCACAATAGCGCCCAGCATGGTGCTACGAGAAGGAATTCACCTTGGTAGGTGAGAGGTCTGGGTCTTGAGGGTGCTCATGACTGAGGAGGCTCATGATGGAGGGACAGTCATGGTCCTTCTAAGATGGAACAAGGCATGGGTGGCCTAGACTTGGACACAGCAACAGAGGCAGATGGGGTCTGGGATCAGGTCAGGTGCACAGAAGGGACTAAGGGAAGGAGAATGAGCAAGAGACCAGGAAGAAATGGTTTCCGGGAGCCCATCTAAGAGGGCACTGTGCGTATAGAAGGTCACCTGAAGGGAGCGGTGATGGGGAGCCTTGCACTGTTCTCTGAACCCCCTGTGTGCCCAGCATCAGCCCGTCCTCTTTCTGGTGGGGTTTCAGCTGCCAGATTACAGCAACTAGCTCCGATTCTAGTGGACTTTAATACAGCAATTTTCTGCCCTTCTACCTGTTTATTCCACAAGGAGAGGGACTCCTGAGACAACAAAGCACACAAAGGGCGGGACCCACTCCAGGGTGTTCCCACGCCCCTCGGTAAACCAGCCCCCAATTCTCCACCTGTCCTCTCATCCCTTCCTGTTGTCAGCAATATTGGGGCATTAGATCTGGCCCCGGGGACAAGAAAGTCTGCTCAGAAGAGGGAGCAGAGGGGAAGCTGTGACAGATGTGACACCTGAAACAGGAATCAGATTCACTGGTGTGCTTTTTATTCCCGGGTGGCTGGATTGTTTCAGAGGATTCTGGTTTCTAGCTCACACCCTAAATGGTCTTTTAGGATGCACAAACACTTCTAGAAGGCTCCTAGGGTGGGGTGACATAGTTCTAAGCAGCCAGAGTTGAGACATAGTCACTGATGGGCCACAGTGACCCTTGTCACCCCACCTATGAGCCTGTGAAGTTGGGTTTGCAAAACGTGGGGTGCGTGCTCTCCACAATCTACACCAGTGTTCTCAGCCTTGGCGGCACCTTGAAGCTCTCTGGATGACCGTAATGTTGAGAACCCATGTTCTATACCTTCTCTTGTAGGTGGGCTGGCCCCATTCTCTAGTCTCTCTTCCTTTCGCCCAAGCAGCTTCATTTCCCTAGGCCAAAACCCAAATATCAGAAAAATTAAAACAAGAGTTCTGATGGCTCGTTATGCAACCAAAGGATGAAGGTCACAGAACATGATGGGTATAACCTGCCTCAAGAGGTCCTTAGGTTTTTCATGGTTCCTACTTTATAGAGCCTTCCGGGCTCTGATAGAACTCACCTGAGCTACTTCTGAGGACCTGATATCCCCAAAGGGCTAGCAGAATCTGAGAAGGAAGTAAGAGCAGGTACAGGAAAGGAAGAAGAAAACTCACAAGGGGAAAGTGAGACCAGGGGTAGAGGCAGGATGAAGGCACTTTCCTGGTGATCTCTGAATGCTGTCACCAGGCAGCCTGGTGGAGGGCCTGTGGAAAGACTGTTACTTGACAGACCTTCCCCCCTTCTTCCTTACATTACTAGAACCCCTCAAGTTTTAGCTCCCCAACTAAAGACTACAATTCCCAGCGTCCCTTGCAAGTAGGTGTGACCCTATGTCTAAGTTCTGTCCAATGGGATGAGTGCAAGTGATGTATGCAATTCTGGTTGGGCACTTACATGGGAGCTGTATGCCCATCACTCCTTTTCCCCACTTCTTATTGGCTGAGGGTGGTGGTGTTGAGCTCTTCCTGGCCATGCAGGTATTCAGAGCATTAGTGGGATGGTGAAGCAACAGAGTCAGCTTGGTGCTCTGATAAGAGAGACCCCAGAGAGCTCTCTTGCCCCTTCTGCCATGTGAAGACACAGTGAGAAGATAGCTGTCTATGAAGTGGGCCCTCACCAGACACTGAATCTGCCAGTGCCTTGATCTTGGACTTCCCAGCCGCCAGAACTGTGAGAAATAAATGTCTGTTGTTTAAGCTACCCAGTCTGTAATAGTTTATTATGGCAGTTCAAGTGGACTAGGACATATGTCTTTTTATTATATGATAATATTTTGCTTCCTTCTCTCTCTGTACCATTAGCCTTTAATGGGACCTAGCAGATGTAGAAGGGTATTCAAGACTTGCCATCTTCCAGTGTACTGTATTGGGTTACAGGAAGTTTCCAGCATCCAAGAGAAGGGAATACACTGGCTAGAAAGAGTGGGCCCGGGACATTTGCAAGTATTTGAGGCTGGAGAGGAGAGTACAGGACCCCATACACAACCCATGCAGAATTTCCCCTCTTCTTCCTGCCTCTTTAAGCCTCAGAGAAATGGAAAGAATCTCTACACTCCATCTTTAAATTAGAGCTCAGGATGAAGAGAAAAAAAGTGATTCCAGAGAGGGTTAAAGGATGTTAAGCAAAATTCATGAGCAGATCACAGTAAACAGAAAATCTGTACTAAGGTGCCCATATTAACCATAAACAATATTTTGTTAATGGCATAGCAACTATCCTAATAAACTTCAAGGAAGAGATAAAAAATTCAAATGGGCCAAATAACATAAGGAAAGGTGCTCAAGCTCACTAGTAATCAGGAAAATGCAACTTAAAACCATAATGATATGTAAATGTACAATCACTATTTTGGCAAAAATTTTAAAGTCTGGCAATTCCAAGGGATGGCAATGATATTGAGTAATAGCAATTCTCAAACAAAGCTGCTAGGGCTCTATGTAAATTGATACAAACATTTCAGGAAATTATTTGACATTAGTAACTATAATTGAACATTTGCATATACTATGACCTAACAATTTTCCTCCTGAGGGATGGATATTTTATCCTTCAGAAATGTGAGTGCATATCTACCAGTACACACATAAGAGAATACTCATCAACAAAAACTTGAAACCAACCAAATGCCCATTTACTCTAGAATGGATAAATGCATTACAGTACATTCAGTGGCATCCTGGAAGATGTTTACAACAGTGGGGGAAAGCCCTGGTTTGCAGCATTTGCCAATGTCTGTGATGTAAATACTCCCACTGTGGCCAATTTCAGGCTCCCAACATGGTATCAACCAACTTGCAAAATTCCTGAACATTCAACAGTCAGCTCTTGTGAGCCTGTACAAGTTGGTTCCAGCACATTATTGAGTAGATTCATACTTTGGAATACGAGACAGCAGTAAAAATGAATGAACTCTAGCTCCATGCACCAACATGGATAAATCTCACAAATAACATTGAGCAAAATAAACAAATCTCAAAAGAATGCATAGAGTATGATTCCATTTATATAAAGTTCAAAACAGGCCAAATTAAATCAGAATTTTTAGGGATGTATGCTTAGGTGGTAAAAGTATAAAGAATAGCATGGGAGAGATCACCATAAAGGGGAGGATAAGGTTAACTCTCATGGGGAAGAAGAGATTATAAATGGGAAAGGACATGTGGTGGACTTCGGGGGGTGCTGGCAATGTTTTATTTCCTGACCTTGGTGGAGTTACATGGCTATTCTCTAAAAGAATTTGTTAAATTATACGTATATGTTGTGTGCATCTTTATGTGTACAGGTTAACATCACTGCTGTGCTAGAGTCTGCTGGTCCTGCCTCCTCATACCAACTTGTGCAATTGTGCTATTTCTTCCCAACTTCACATTCAGTGATGCGTGTTGGTAGCTAGAAATCAGCCATTTCTGATTCCTGGGACTATTTACACCACTGTAATTGGCAAACAACAAGTCAGGGTTGGTTTTTTTTTTTTTTTTTTTTTTTTTTAAGAACTGATTTAACAGTTCACCACTGGTCAAATATAATAATACATTTTAAAAAGTATCTCAAGATTGGTTTATTTAGGCAGATCTTTATTTTTCCAAGTCTGAATACCCTCAACAATCTCAAGGCAAAACTGCATTAAAAAATAAAAACTAAACTAAACATGACAAGATCTCTGCAATGAAAAAAGGCTTCAGAGTTAGAGAATGAACTAAGAGAATTATAAAGTGTTTGGGACTGTTAATTACTTGATGTGTAACAAGAATCATCACACTGGTAGTAAAATTAAGGATGCTCTCTAAGGACCCGCCATTTTTCCTTACAGAAAACGTTCTTGATGAATACTTTGCAATATGGTGAAAGATACAGTGGATCAGGAACTTTTTCAGTCTACCATTCAGCTTCACTGTCTGAGTAAATATATACTAAAAGTGGCCCCAAATGTTATACTATACCAATTCTTTGACACTATTCTGGGCAGCTCTCCTTAGTAATTACCAGTCATAACTTGTATAGCAGTGAGAAAACACTTATTTTCTACATATTTATGTGAGTCTATGTTCTTAAAATTTTTATAAGCCTAATATAGGGTTATATGATATCACTTATTGTTTATTTCAGCTTTCCTGATAGTTAATGAGTTAAAATCTTATTTTACAGTAAAATAAGCCCAGATCTATTATGACGTAGAATAAGAAAAATTTCAGTTGTTTTCAAGGTAAGTCATAGGTCTTCAGAGTAATCTGGGGCTTGTGAATGGCTTCTTTGGACAATGACTTCAAATCCCTTGGGAGGGTAGGACACAGAAACCCTATACTTGTATTTCAGTGGAAAGGTTTCCACTGTTACGGAAGGAATCCAATGGGAAAAAGTTTTTTAAAGTATTATCATCATTTCAGTTCAAGTATGAATCTGAAAATAATGGATTTGGTTGGACACTAATGTCCTCATGTATAAACCTGCAATGTGGAAACTTAGCTTGACTGGAAAATACGGTTCTTATTTGATGGGGGAGGGTGTCAGGAGCAGGGGTGGGAGAAGCCCCTGACTTCTTGAATGATTCTGATTCATTTGTTATCATTTAAGACCTAAGCATTGCGACCAGATAACCATTGAATTTAGTTATGTTCCCCCTGATTCTGGAGAGGAGTGGTTTACCTTGAGCTGAGTGGGACGGGGATGGAGGAGACTTGGGTGTGGGAAGCTCTTCTGTGGTTGCTGTAGCTGCGACACTGGAATAAGTTCAGCATCGACAGGTGGAACCTACTACACAGGTGAGTCAGAGTCCTGGGTTTTAGGTCTCTCATCCACGAGCTCTTACTCAACACTTTCCTTTCCTATTCTGCCAGCCTGGCAATCCCACACTGAGCCCAGCTCATGGCGACTGTTCAATTTTATGCTTCCCAGGTCCCACTTCTTTTTGACATTATTGGGCAGGATTTGATTCTTATTCATTGCAACATGAAGTAAGACAAACAGAGCATTCATTCATCCCCATATTTAATATCCATGTTGCCAATGGTAGTTCTATCCCCAGACTTCATGGGGAAACATGTCACAACCTGTTTTTCAGGAGCCAGAGGAAAAAGAACTTTGAGTTCCACCCTCAAGCTCTGTCAAAACTAAATCTAAGTCATCGTAAGAAGGGGAACCTTTCCCAATTAAGGAACCACTTTTTCTAGAAATTTCCTTTTTGTGCTTACAAGAAAGTACTTCTAAATATAAGACTAGAATTGGTTAGTGACATGCAATTCCACTTGGCTGACATTTCTACTAAATTATTTCCAACACAATGGTGGTATACCATAGTGTGAAGATGTGTTGAAATCGAACCAGAGGCATTATGGCTCCAGACTTGTGTGTGTATGTGTGTGTGTGTGTATTTTATTTATTTATTTTTATTTATTTTTTGGGGGCTATGTTGGGTCTTTGTTGCTGTGTGCGGGCTTTCTCTAGTTGTGGTGAGCAGGGGCTACTCTTCGTTGCGGTGTGTGGGCTTCTCATTGCGGTGGCTTCTCCTGTTGCGGAGCATGGGCTCTAGTAGTTGTGGCACATGAGCTCAGTAGTTGTGGCTCGCGGGCTCTAGAGCGCAGGCTCAGTAGTTGTGGCTCACGGGCCTAGTTGCTCCGCGGCATGTGGGATCTTCCCTGACCAGGGCTCAAACCCGTGTCCCCTGCATTAGCAGGCGGATTCTTAACCACTGCGCCACCAGGGAAGCCCCAGACTTAGGTGTGATATTCTAAGCCATAGAAGAGAATTCTTTCAGAACTACTTTCAGTTGAAGGTGGCTTGTGGGAAGAAGAGAGCAGTTTATCAGAATTACTGGTGGACTCTCCCAAAACCAAAATGTACATTCCAATTCAACCCAATATCCCCACCTTCTCAATCAGAATTTCCTAAAGCATGAGATAGGCAATTTTGTTTGAAAATTGATCCTGATATGCACTCCCTGATGGAGAGGTGTGTTAAATGCGAATGCTGGTGTATGAGAACTGGGGACAAGAGGATAATGGGGCCTTCTTCCCCATCTTTCTAGTAACTTAATACATACAACAAAGCGCCATGCTGGACCCAATGAAAGAAGAGAAGAAAGAATCTCTGCCTTCGAGAAGCTTATGCTCTAGCAGGACAGCCGAGAACTCAAACGTGAGTCCCATGAACAAAAAGGTCACAACACAAAGCAGAAGCGGGCAGCTCCTAAAGCTCTCCTGTTTCCTCTGAAGCATAATTAACCAGCACCCAAAGGGTCAGAGAACTTACCGGTGTCAGCTTGGTAAGGTTACTAAGGCACAGTGCAGTCAGAATGTTGTGGATGAGCCATTCAGACATCAGAAGTGGGTGTCTTCAACCATAGCAGATTGAAAGGTTTCCCACTTTCACAGCCATAGGGTGCACAAAGCTGGAGGAAGGAAGCCCCCAGCAAAGGCAGCACTGGCCCTCAGGCCCCCACCCTAAATGACACACTAAAGACCTTGCTACCATCTGATCCAGCAATCCCACTCCTGAGCATGTTTCCAGAGAAAACCATACTTTGAAAATATATATGCACCCCACTGTTCATTGCAGCACTATTTACAATAGCCAAGACATGGAAGCAACGTAAATGTTCACTGACAGATAAATGGATAAAGAATATGTGAGATATACATATATCTATATATCTATATATATGTATATGTATATATACACACACACAATGGAATATTACTCAGCCATAAAAAAAGAATGAAATAATGCCATTTGCAGCAACATGGATGGACCTAGAGATTATCATACTAAGTGAAGTAAGTTAGAGAAAGGCAAATATCATATAACATGACTTATTTGTGGAATCTAATAAATGATACAAATGAACTTGTTTACAAAGCAGAAACGCTCACAGACTTAGAAAACAAACTTATGGTTACCAAAGGGGAAAGGTGGGCAGAAGGGATAAATTAGGAGTTGGGATTAACATATACACACTACTATATATAAAACAGGTAATCAACAAGGATCTACTGTATGGCACAGGGAATTCTATTCAGTACTCTGTAATAACCTATATGGGAAAAGAATCTGAAAAAGAATAGATAAATGTATATGTATAACTGAATCACTTTGCTGTACACCTGAAACTAACACAACATTGTAAATCAACTATACTCCAATATAAAATAAAAACTAAAAAAAAAAAAAAAAAAAGACCTTGGTCTCTTCTTGATGCAGGAGACCTTGCTGGATGGCAGAGAGCTAGCAAGGTGTGCATGCTCTCCTGCTAGAACAACTGAGCAACTGTGAAGTTCATTTAGAGACCCTCAGAGAGTCGTCCACTCTTTCTGACCTCCCAGCCATCCCAACTAATTCAGATCCTCTTTTCCTTAGGCAGCGGATGCTCACATTTGGGACGAGCAAGAAGTGAAGATGAGGTACATATATACAATGGAATATTACTCAGCCATAAAAAGGAACGAAATAATGCCATTTGCAGCGACATAGATGGACCTAGAGATCGTCATACAGAGTGAAGTAAGTCAGAAAGAGAGAGACAAATATCGTATAATATCGCTTATATGTGGAATCTAGAAAAATGGTACAGATAAACTTATTTGCAAAGCAGAAACAGAATCACAGACTCTAGAAAACAAACTTATGGTTACCAAGGGGGGAAGGTGGGATGGGATGAATTGGGAGATTGGGATTGACATATATACACTACTATATATAAAATAGATAACTAATGAGAACCTACTGTATAGCACAGGGAACTCTACTCATTGCTCTGTGATGACCTAAATGGGAAGGGAACCTAAAAAAGAGTGGCTATATGTATATGTATAACTGATTCACTTTGCTGTACAGCAGAAACTAATACAACACTGTAAAGCAACTATACTCCAATAAAAATTAAAAAAAAAAAAGAAGTGCGTTTCCTCTTTGCATGGAGTAGATGTATGCTTGCTCAAAATCCTTTCCCTTGGAAAACCACCCATACCCCGGTCTTTGTAATGCTGATCAGTCCCTGTGATTTGGGGCGGGAATGACCATCCCTCTAGCCCCAGGGGTGGCCATGGGATAAACACAAGAGCAAACCCACTACTCAACTTTCTTGGCCACAGTGGTTCAGGGGTAGATGTGTGGCTCAAGCCAGAAACATCAGCCTTGCCTGTTTCTACAGCGCTCAGGAGAGACTTTCTCTTCCACTGGGATCACAAGCTGTTAGGACTATGCGAGGCCAGAGCCCCCAGGGGCCTTATTACCCTCTATTTAGGAAGACCTGGATGGAGAAAAGAAAAGCTAAGAAATACAAAGAGAGCTCCCTGGACACATCTAAGTACAGCCCCAATATATGCACTTTTCAGTAACCTAACCCATTAATTTATTTTTTTTCTTGAATTAGTTTGAGTTGGGTTTTTGTCATCTGCAATAAAAAGAATTCCACTTACCTATTACAGTCTCCCAATTTATAAAATAAAAATACAGGATGCCCACTTGAATTTGAATAATTTCTTAGTATAAGTATATCCCAAATATTGCATAGGGTATACTTACACTAAGAAAATTCAGTGTTTTCTGAAATTCAGATTTCACTGGGCATACTGTATCTTATCTGATATATAACGTGTGTCAAAAGGGTTTTTAAATCCTTTACTCAAAAGGGAGGAGATTGGTCACCTGGTGGATTTACCCTTAAAGAACATGGAGAGAAGATAAGGAAGGTTTCCACACAAGCATCCAAATTTAATCTTTCTTCTCCAAGTCACCCCTGCTTTGTACTAAGCAGACGAGGGCAGTTCCAGTGTCAAGACTATTTAATCCTCATCAGATCCAGAAATGCTTCAGCTGGGCCAGTAAAGTCCCCTTTCCCCAATACTTGAATCATCTGAGGGAGCTTTAAACATTCCCACTGCAGAGGTCACATCCCAGACCAATTACATCAGAATCAGCAAGACTCGCACAGGCGATTTCAATGTACCACCACGTCCGAGAACCACTGAGCCAGGTCCTTAAGAAATTCAGCCAAATTGTAGGAGTTCAAACAAGAAGTGAGGAAGTTCATCCTGAAATGTCCCCACCCTTCCAGCCCCCAGCGACCAGGAATGAACAAATCACCGCAGGTGGGAATCAGCCAACGTGGTAGCCTGAAGGCTCGGACACCGTGGGGCCTTCATTCCAGGCTTGCCCATGCCGGGCCATGTGGCCAGCAGGTGTTTGGGCCACAGGAAAGCAGATAGGGCGACCCAGCCTTGCTCGCAATCGGCTCCAGAATAAACAAAGTATCTGACATAGAGTTTCATGCCTCGCTCGCTCAGTGCCTGTTCCCCGAGGGGGAGGGAGCGGAAGGGCAGGCAGGGTGGCGGGTGGAGGCGCCCTAGATGAGTATCTGTGATAACCGACAACAGCCTCCCTTTCCTGCCCTCCCCGTGTGCAGACAAGCCACCCCTCACATCCAGATCTGCCAGAGGGCGTCCCCTCGGCTCCAGGTCCTAATCCACGACTTTCTATTCCTGTACCTCATTCTCAGAGGAGCAGACCTACCTCAGAGCCTCAAAATCATCAACAAGGCACCCGGGGAGGGGGCCCCTCGCCCACCTCCCAATCTGCGCAGCCATTCTCCAGCTGCCAACACAACCTCTGCCCATCAGACCCCTCCACCTTTGAGGGAGGAAACCCTGTCTATTAAGACTTTTGTACAGTGGTTTTAGGTTTACAGCAAAAATGAGGGGAACGTACAGAGATTTCCTATATGTTCCCTGCCCCCAGACATCCCCCGCCAGAGTGGAACATTTGTTACAACTTATGGACCCGAAGTCCACAGTCTACATTAGGGTTCACTCTTGGTGTTGTACGTTCTATGGGTACAATACATAATGACATGTATCCATCGTTATAGTATCATACAGAGTATTTTCACTGCCCTAAAAATCCTCTGTGCTCCACCCGTTCATCCTTCCCTCCCAGCTAACCCCTGGCAACCACCGCCTAAGCATGTCTATCGTTGATTAGGTCCTCAGAGCTCCTGGCGTTCTCCTAGGCATCCTGAATGCATCAGGTACACACAGTTGGCCAACTGAAAGGAAACATCTGGAATTGTCTGATTAAATTGACTCGGAACATTGTGCCTTCCAGCTGTTACGAATACCGCTAGAGGGCCAGGCTCGGTGAAAACTGAATCCTGGGTAAACATCCATCCCAGTGGTGGGATGACCCTAAGACGACACGGAGGTGACACCAGGCGAGGTCTAGGGCAGGCTAGTGACTTGTGTCCCCAGTGGCTCCAGGTGTGTTCTGGCCACTTCCCAGAAGCCATTGCTGCGCTGACATGCTAGGCTGGGATGCTCAGTTCTGAACCAATACCTTTCCAAGTTTAAAAATCCCTCTGCCTGGGCGCAGAGGGAAGAGAAACAAAGGCGATAAGGCAGTAGAGGAAGGTTTTGAACTCTATTCCAGTTGGGCTTCAAGGTAAATATGGCAAAGCTCTACCTTCTGATGGCTCCCACGAGCCCGTCTGACAGTAGTGCCTGATGAGGGCTGTAAGACGAGGCTCCTCCTGCCTGTCCTCTGTAAGCAGCGAAGCAGAGCTAGTGTCCGGGCAGTTTCTAAGAGGGGCCTGAGTCTACCAGGCTAATAAACGGCCAGAGGGAGAGCAGCGTGGCCAAAGGGAAAATGAACCGGCACAGCTGAGACAGCCAGCGCCCAAACACGCGGGCTCCAGGTGGAAGGACCCAAGGTGAGCGGCGTGGCGGGACCACGTGTATCTACCCAGACGTGTAACTGGCGGAGAGGCTGACCTGCTGGTTCCATTTACTAAAGCATAAATTTGGCGATTCATGAACTCGTCCAATATTTATTTAGTGCTGACCGGTGTCCAAAATAGTCCTGACCTTTGCCCTCAATCATTCAGATCCGCCCTCCACGATCGCCATTTGTAACACAATAGCCAGGGGTCGGTGAGGGGAAGCAGGAGGCTCCTGCCGCGCGTCCTAAATGGGGAAATCAGCCTCGTAGCCTCCTAGAACGATTCACTGGCAAGTCAGCTCGAAGTGCGAATCTGTGAGCAGATGCCTTTAAGAGCATCACAAGCTAGTTCACAGTTACTTTAGGAAACTTTTGAAAAAAAACCGTCTCATTTCCTCTTGGAAAAACAGGGTCGCACACATTTACCTGGGGGGTTGGGGCACTTGCTTTTGCTTCAGCAAAGTCTAACGGCTTTTCTTGCTGCTGAGGAGGGGAGACCCAGCCAGAAAGCGGATGAATCTTTTATCTCCTCTCTCTGAAAGACAACAGCAGTTTCTAGCCACTTCACAGCAGTGTGCGGGCCAGGGTATTGCCTTAAAATCACAGAGGGTAGCTTCCTTCAGAAAAGGAGAGGCCGGGGAAGAGCCACAGTGGTCCCGACAGGAAGACATGGCTGTCCCCGGGGCTCCTGGTCTTACCTTCGAGGTGTGGGTGCTGGAACCAGTCCTGCCCAGCACGTGAGAGCTGGCTTATTCCCGCTGGAGCTGCATCCCTGGTGCCTCAGGTCACAGGGGGACTTTCTACGAAGAGCTACCCTGGAAGGGTTTTGTGCAGACAGCTGGAGCAGAGATGTAGCCCCACTTCCTCTGTCTTTAGCGCCATCTTTGGCTGCTCAGCTGCTGCCTCTTCCCCTAAAGAGCATCTTGTCGCCTGCTGGGGAGCCCTCCCGCCAGCAGGGGGCGCTGCGGTGCCCACCTGCAGGGCTCTTCCTTGCTTGACTGCTGCATCCGCTCCTTGGAGGGGGATGAGAATTGGATTTAAAGAAGTTTAACCCAAAGGTGCCCTCTGATTTGGCTGGAAGTAATATACTGAGGTGTGGTTAGTTGGTTGGGCAGTCAACCTCCTGATAATTAGTTACTACCTTAGTTAGTTACTACCTGTAGCTTCTGAGCTTTACATATAGCTCACCAATGCCGGCCTCTATTGGATTCCACACCTGTTGGCTGCTGCCAGCTAACTGAGAAAGGCTCAGGAAAGACTGGACTCCCCTGTTGAAAACACATAGATGGTAGGGTCTCACTACTCAGGGTGTGGTCTTGGACCAGCAGCACCTGTGCCTCTTGGGAACTTGTTAGACATTTAGAATCTCAGGGCCCATCCCAGGCCTGTTGAATTGTAATCTGCGCTTTAAGGATATGCCCAGGTGTTTCATATGACTAGTTAACTTTGAGAACCCCTGCAGGAGGGGATGTCCTAGCATCTCAATTAGACCACAGATGGTTCTCTTTCAGTGCAAGCATTTTAGCTGTATCCCTCCCCACTGTACCTTTTTTTTTTTTTTTGCTCCACAAGGTCACAAGTGTCACTCAGCACACTGATTGGAACTAGGATAGGACTTAGAATTTCACAATGCCAGCTTTACCACAAGGCCCTTTCGTTAGTATAAGGTTTGTCACAATGTAATAGGCGTGGATTTTTAAGACAATCACTAAGAGGTCTGGATGTTTATTCCCAAGTGCTTTCCCTCCCTCTAGGGGAGTGTTTTCATGGGGGCTTGGCTGTGGTCGAGGACTGCAGTTGCAAGGTTGCCTAATTCCTTGCCTGTCGACTGATGAGATATGTCTCCTGCATGTATTTACTATTGCTCAATAGACGTAGATGCCACTTGAAATAAAATACAAATCCAGTTTTTACAGCTTTGTTGAGGTATAATTGGTTTACAAAGAACCGCACATATTTAGTGTGTACAATTTGATGAGTTTGGACATATGCAAACAACCGTGATGCCATCACTACAATCAAGGCAACAGAAAGATCCAGTACCTCCCAGGGTTTCCTTGTGACCTTTTGGTTTTGTTCGTTTTGGTTTTGGTTTGGTAAGAACACTTACTATGAGATCTACTCTCTTACCAAATTGTGACATGCACAAGATTGTATTGTAAACTATAGGCATGATGTGTATGGCAGATCTCTAGATAGAATATATTCATCCAGCATAACTGAAACTTTATACACACTGAATAACAACTCTCCATTTCCCTGACTTCCAAGCCCCTGGAAACCACTGCTGTATTCTCTTCTTCTATGATTTTGACTATTTTAGATACCCCATACAAGTAGAATCAAACAGTATTTTTCCTTCTGAGACTGGCTTATTTCACTTAACATAATGTCCTTCTGTTTCATCCATGTTGTCACAAATGGCATGATTTCCTTCTTTTCTAAGGCTGAATAATATTCCATTGAATGTAATACCACTTTTTTTTTTTTAATTCATTTTTAAAAGCTATTTGCACTATCTTTTCGTAGTCAATTCTACTTGCTAGTGTGCTGAGGTTCATGAAACTGGGCCACATTGTTTAAGAGTCTGGGGACCATTGCTCTAGTGGTCTGAAGCCCCAAGCTCCCTGGAGTGTCTTAATCAAAAGAAAGACATTAGTACCTATTTCCATTCAGCTGTGAGTTTTCAAAAAATTTAAGTTTTTTTTTTTAAGAGTTAAATATAAACATTGACCTATTCTACAAAAAAATAGGGTCTTTGGGGGAACTGTTTGTACCTGGATTATGGTTATATATTTGTGTAACATGATTTAGTGGGGTACAGGGTCTTTGGCAGGAAGGGTAACAAATCTGACGCCATATTGGATCTGTTTCTTTCACTTTAATCTTTGTATTCTATTGCTTTTGCTACAAGGTAATCACTAAAGGGATGTTGCCTTTAGCTTAAAGTATACACAATGGCCCATCTCCAGGAACCCTGCCTCCCATGCCTGAGCTTAAGCTAAAATACCTTTGTTTAGCTCCCTGGAAACATCCTGACCTGGCCCACCTGCTGGTGGCTGCAGGAAAGAAGAAATTAACACCTCCCCTCCAGTGCATGGCGGGAACCAGGAAATATCTGCAACAACTTAAGGCCTTTTTTACTTTACCTCCCCACCTCCCCACTTTGCTCTATAAAAGAAACTAGCATCCAAACCCAGGCGAGATGGTTCTTTGGGACACTAGTCCACCATCTTGGTCTGCTGGCTTTTGAAATAAAGTCGCTGTTCCTTGCCCCAACAACTTGTCTCTCAGTTTATTGGCCTGTCATGTGGCGAGCAGCACAAGCTTGGACTCAGTAACATCGTAACACCACCTTCAGTCTTGTACGTTTCCGATTTAGATTTGGTCAAGTCCTCAATTACAAGCCCTCCAACAATAGATGTCTTCCATTTAGATCTACATATTTTTGCATTGCAACTTTTTCAGTTACAACAGATCTTAGAGACCAAGAATTCAAACAAACTAGACTTGGAATCGGACTTTCAAATTGCTGTATTACAACAACAAACAACCTACTAAACTACATTAATGTGACAAAGATAAATAATGTGTTCGGCAGACAAGAGTTTGTCTTGATCTTCTTCTTTTAATTTTCTTCCCTTGTGTATATTTTATATGTTCATCTGTGGGTATAACACTTCATGCCTGTAATTTCCAAATATATATTCATATATTAGGAATGCTTGCATGCTCAAAAACATTTATCAAAAGGGTACAGAATCAAAACTGTTTGGAGATCAGTGAACTAGATTAATGATCTCTCGCTGTCTTTTGTCAACAGATGGATCAGAAAAGTCCTTTTATTGCCATTCTTTAAAGCCAGAATCATGCTACCACATTCTCTAGGCCTGAGTCATCCTTGTTAACATTCATATCTGAGCTTGTTCATTTAACACCAGCCTTGGAAAGAACTGACAGGAAGTGTGGGTTTCATAACCATTATAACAATTCTACCTCATGCTCTTCCTTGCCTCTGGGCTGGGCTCCAAAGCTGGAAGAGCCCGAAATTCACAGATTCAACTGAGACTCTTTCCCATGTTTCTCAGGAAGCAAACAGGGTAAGCTGGACATGGCAACACCCTTTTCTAGGCACAGAGCAAAACCCAAAGAGAGGCGCTGGCCCCCAGCACAATTGTAACATGGGGATTCAGTGATGTCTGGGTGTCAGAGGGTTCTAGAGCTGGAAGCTACCTTGGGTACCCATCATGGTGTAAGTGAAGACAGAAGGCAAAGGTCAGAATGATTCACCCAAGATTACACAGGTCGTTAGAGGCACATCCAGGACCATGACCAAGTCTTTGGATTCCACCTGGGCTCTTGGACTCTGTAATATCCCCTCAGGGTTGATGTGGGATGAGGGGACGCCAGGAGGAACATGGAGGATTGTTGCCCTCTGATGAGACACGGCCAAATAATGTCTGGTGTTAGGTGATCTCAGTCAGTGTTTTAACAGCCATCTCCTGGGCACGTGGCTCAGCACACCTGTGAGGAGTCCATCGTGAGAGGACCGTGGGGGGCTCCCACTGGGAAAGGTCCCTCTGCACAGCCCTGCCCCCGGAGAGGAGAAAGCTTACCTGCTGCTTCTTCAACGCTGGATGATGGACTCACAGCTCCAGCTCTTCTGACCATGCCTCCAGCTCCAGCACACGCCGAGCGGGTGAGGAGAAATGAGGGGGCGGGGATGGAAACTTGAGGAGGGCAGAGGTCTGCGGTGTGTCACCCATGGCTGTATCCTCAGTGCTAGGACGTGCCTGGCACATAGGAGGCGCTCGGGAAACTTTTGTTGAGTGAAAAAGGCCTCACGCGAGAGGGTGGGACAGGACAAGTGAGAGGACTGAGTTTTCCGCCCTGACCATGCTGGGCCTGTGGGTGGCCACAGAGGTGAGAGCTGGGAGTCCAGCCTGCAGAGTAGGTCAGGAAGGACCCAAGAAACATCCCAGTCGGCCTCCTTCTCTTACACTTTGACCCGGTCGTGAGCTGTGTTATATTGCCTGCCAGCCCAGGAGACCCCTCAGGCGCAACTGTGCCCCTTACACAACTCACGTCCTCCCTCTCAGTCTCAGTTTTCTCGTGTACGAGGCAGAGATCAGGACCATTCCCACTCACCTCACAGGCTGTTGTGAGGACTGAATGGTAATTCACCATCAAGTGCTTCAGTCACTGTGAACCCCTCTGCACATGCGCGCTGGCGTTAGAGAGAAGGGGCCACCGGTGGACTTTGCCCCAGAGCACGTTTCTGCTCATCTTCAGGTGAAGGGGAGGCACTTGAACTGGTCCAGAGGAAGAGCCCTTTCCAGCCAGCCTCTGTGCCCAGGTTTAACCTCAGTCATGAGGACCAGCCGCCGTGGGCATGGCTCCATTTCCCACCTCCACACGGAGCATCAGGACTCCTGAGCTCTTTACGAAGGACCACGTTGACGCCGACTGGTAGATGGGGTGCACCTGTGGGTTTGAGGCCTTTGGCCGAAGCTTACTTTTTTTCTCTGAAGAGTTACAAACGTCTTCTCAGGACACAGGAAATGCTGTGTCTTGAAGCTTGCAGCTTTCCCAGGGCAGTTTGCAAAAGCTTTGGTATTTTGTGCTACATTCTTACAGCAAATAAAAGATTTTAAAGACATTACTTGGACGCATGTCGTTTTGAGAACACCTTGGTTCTTTCCAGCGTCCGGGGGCTCTGTCCGCACACTGCCTCTCCCTCAGCATGTGGACTTGGGTCATGAACCACAGTCCAGCCTCACCCTCTCTCTCCGGTCAGCACAGGTGGCTGAGTGGTCCCCAGTGTGCTGACAGAGGGACGATGCCGTGGGGTGCGCCCTGCGGTCCCCACGTCCTGGTAGTCACGGCCATGGGTAGTCCTCACTTCTAGTGAACAGAATACGGCAGAAGCAGCGGGGCACCATTTCCAAGATTAGGTTATGAACAGATTGTGGTTTCCATGCTGGGTACTTTCGTGTTCTCTCACTGCCTGTCTCTCCCTGTAGCATCACTCACATGGTCAGCAGTCCTAGAAGAGGCCCACATGTATGGCCAGGAATAAAGCCTTCGGTCCACGAGGGCACCTTTTCACCGGTGATCCTGGTGCAGTTGGCCTAGACATCAGTATTTCTGAAATGCTCCCAAGGGGATTCGAGCGTGCAGGCAGGCGTGAGAACCAGTGGCAGAAGCTGCTTCGAGCCCCGTCCAGGGATCCGCGGCAGCGGCACCACCTGGGAGCTTGTTAGAAACGCAGCAGCTCTGGCCTCACCGCGGACCTGCTGACTCAGAATCTGCATTTTAGCAAGATCCCCGGGAGAAGGAGTGAGAAGCCCTGGGATGCAGCTACTGGGGCAGTGGCAGCCTGGGGACTGTTTGCCGGGGGCACAGCTGAGGGAGCAGGGCTCCCCTTTAGGGCAGCCTGACTCACCTGAGCCAGAGGTGATGCGAAGTCCTCCCCACTCGCGGTGCCCTCGAGACATTCCTTCACCGTAGGGATTACCATCCAGATACAAGACAATTTGTTTAAAAGACTCAACCCGGAGTAAGCTTTCTCTCCTCCCCCGGGGGGGGGCCCTGTGACAAGCACCTTGTGCTAGGTGGGTACAAAAGTCAGCTGTTTTCCATGTTCTTGCTGGGGAACAGCTGGCCCTCATTAGAGGGGTCGGTCAGGATGCTCTTCCGCATGATTACAGCCAGGTTGGCTGGCGGCTTAGCATCCCGTGTGTTTTTCTCCATGAGCTGATATAAAACAGCCCGACTCAGCAAGGCCCACAGAAATGAATCCTGATGCCCTCAAGACAAATATCATGTTGAAGCGAAAACAGTGTTATAGGGAGGGGGAAGAAGTGGCCTGAGATGTAGGAAAGAGGAAAAGGGTTCATAAGTTGACCAAGAACTGCGTTTCTCTGGCCCTCTAAGTCTTTCTGGACAGAGTCTGTGCTTGCTGGTGGAAACATATTAGGAAGATGAGCTCATGATAAACACAGTTCCTCCCAGGAGAGGCTGGAAGAGAACCAGAGATCTGAGACACTGTCTTGAAAACAAATCAGCGGTTTTGAAGGTGATCTGGAGGAGAAGAGCAGATGACAAGGAAGCCTGCATGTCAGGGATGAAACTGTGCGTATGAACAGAACTTTCCAGAGATATTAATCAGAGCAAGAGAAGAGACTAACTTAAAACAAAACACAAAACAAAAACCCGGCAGGTATTATGACTACTGTCTGCATCTCTGATTCTAGATCAAATCCAGCTTCTGTGACATTTCTCCTGAGACATGGAACAACAGAACAGCAGAAAACACATGGGCTGATAACACAGTAATGTCTGGGTTCTCTCTGCCATTCCTCATTTATTGAACTATGTGTAAGGCTAGGCCGAGCTGCTAAGAGAAATTTCTCTTGGAGATGTAGAATGGAGTTTAGGAATAGTGATGTCCCAAAATGTTAACTGATTTGATTGTGTCATTCAACTCAGTAATTATCAGTGGCCCCCAGTTACTTACTAAGTAAATGAAGTCCAGATTGTGTAGTTTGGAATTCATAAAATTCCAAACTACATAAAATTACGAGAGGCAATACAGTGGGATGACCTTTGGTGTTGGTCCAGCTGAGTCTGAAACTCTGCTGCCAGCGGGTAAATCATTGAATCTTTCTGAACCCATTTAGGCAATAAGGGCACCTTCCTTGTTGAGCTAATGGTTAAATGAAACATTGACTGGAATTCACTTAGCACAGTACCTAGAACACAGCAAACAGCTAATCCATGACATGATTAGTAGTAGTAGTAATCACTGCTGATAATAATAAGGCTATGGTTCTTTTCTGGGTGGACAGTTCTGTATCTACGCAGGAAGGCTTTTGTTTAATTCTTGGCTCCCTGAATGTGTTACAGCCAATGATAGATAATCCCAAGAGAATGTGTCAGACCAAAATTTATCTGAAAAATATAAGAAATGTGGGGTGAATTTCAATGCCTGTTGAACATT
The DNA here is from genome assembly GCF_965194805.1 of Balaenoptera borealis. Taxonomy (NCBI): domain Eukaryota; kingdom Metazoa; phylum Chordata; class Mammalia; order Artiodactyla; family Balaenopteridae; genus Balaenoptera; species Balaenoptera borealis. The sequence continues at coordinate 165,538,845 of NC_138866.1, read as the reverse complement.
GTTTGAGCCCCAGCGAGGTTCGGTGAATGTCTGAAGGATAGAGGTGCTGGCCTGGTCACTGTGACTGGAGCTCAGTCAAAAGTTTAAGTTTGACCTTAACATTTCAACTCTAAGGCCCTGATAAATCCCAGCTTTCGATTAGGAGCAGTTTTACACTTCTGTGCATTTGCTTTGGCTACATTTTCGGTCACAGTGGGGGAGACCTCTCTTTAATGAATCCTCACAAATAGTTTTCAGAAGTGGTTAGCTTACTAAAGTTCTTTTGTTCCGTAAAGTCTGCATTAACAGTGTCTCCTATGCACCCACTGAATGATCCCTTTGTTATGATATCCTTCCTAACTAGGGTCTGGGTTGAGAGAAGCCATGTCAGCTAAGAAAGGACTAGTCATCAGGTATCATGTATTTCTTTGGGCCTCACTTATTTCCACTAAGGCCCATGCTGTTTTCACTTGATATTGGCTGTGTGGGATAGCGTTAATTCTACATTTCTACAACCCACGTCCAATTCATTTTTCCCCTCTACACAACAACTTACTATTTGGATTGGAGGAATTGTCTGGTGATCAGATCTAATCCCCACAATATATTTGATGAGCTATGAGCTGTAAGCACCCCCCAACCAAAAAAAAAAAAAAAAAAGACACTATTCACTCTTCTGATTGAAACGGACAGGACCCTATGGTCCTTGTCCCCCATGTCCTCTGCCTGCATTTTGTTTGTGGAAAAACTTTTGCCAAAAAATAAGTTTAATCACAGAAGTGAGAAAATGCAGAAACAAAGGAAAACAATCAAAGGAGACCAACTAATAATAGTTTAGTCATTAAGCAAAGTCAAGGACCTTTGGTTCCTCCTCAAGGGCTGTATTCTGAGCCATATCCTGTGAGCTGTCTTGTAGATACTGAAAGCCCCACCAGGTGGAAGAAGTTAACTACATGATTACCAGACTGTAGCCATGACGTAAGCTGCCACAGTTCTGAGAACTGGATGCAAGAAATGGGAACAAACTGACCTTGGAACTGAAGACTAAGTGTACTTAAAACAATCAAGATGACACTGGTCAGACCACCGATGACCAATTTCAAGATGACGGTCAGAGCTGACTGTGCTGTTTCTACACGTAGCCCCCTCCCTCTGCCTGTAAAAGCTCTTGCCCCCCGACTGTCCGGGGCGGGGAGGTGGGGGAGTCGGCCTTTGGACAGGTGTCCCCTCCCCCCGCAACCCGGGTGCCAGCATCCAAAACCAAGCAAACTGTTCTTTGCACCAACCTTGCCTCTTTATCGGCTTTTCAGCGATGAGCAGCTGGACCCCACTTTTGGTAACGTGATCAGCAAAGAATCTTCCTTTGGACATTGAGAATTCCAAGGCGGTGCTGAGAATGGACGTGTGTGGGCGAGTGCTACTCAGAGACGTTTTCCTGGAAATCAGTGTTGGCTTTTCCTCCAAACAACTCAAGAATACCTAGTTAACATGATCTGGGTTTCTGGGCCTGCCTCTAGCCACCTTCTGCAGTGACAAGGAAAAGGGGGGGAGCCTGAGCGCCCACCACAAATCTCAATGCCACGATGTGCATGCCCTGCCCCCATCCCTGGCATCCCTGCCCATCGGGCTGGTGACAAAGTATTTAGGGGACTTTATGAGTTTCCAGGGGCTCAATTCAAACTCCTCCCTTCAAATCCAAACTTCAGAGAGAGGAGGAAAGAGAGAGCTGTTGAAACACCCCAGTCCTGCTTCTTATGGAGGAAACAAACCACGTACATCTGAAGGTGATTAATTCTTTATTGGAGGAAAACAAGAAGTCATCAATCTCGTTGTCATTATGATAGAAATCTTGATATGTGTACATGATTGTCAAGGCAGAGAATCATTTGCTACACAGGCCCGTTAACAATTTTGCAGTGCCGCAAACCTATGTGGGGTAAATTTCTTGCAGAGTTTATTACATGCGTGGAATAAATGCACAGTTTCCCTTCTTTTGGACAAGCATGGTTTTATGGAAAAATCGAACCAATTGCAAGCCTGGTAATAACAGACACAGGGACATTCCTGGGTTCGACGTCATAAGCTTTTGGAAAACGTGCTCACTGTTGGGAGAGCTGCAAGAAGGACTATGACATTATGTGTGGTGACCAGAGCCAATTTAGAAATTGTTCCAAATTTTATGCTGGACAGAATGTACCTTTCATGTCTTCCAACCTGATCGTGGGGCTGAGAGAAACGTCCTCTGAAACATGCCGCCTGTCTTGCAAAACAAAGATGCTGCTGCAAGGTTGCAGCATTTTTGTCGCTGTCAAAATGGTTTTGTTTTTGTAAAATGTCCAAACCGCTGCCAGTCCTGCCCCAGCGCTCCTCCTCCCTCAAGTGCAAGGCTACCATGAGGGCCCAGGAACCTCAGTCTGTCCAGATTAAGGTTTTCCTTTGAGAAGTAATTTATCTAGTGTTTGGGGCTTTTGAGTCCCTGGTCATATCTTATCCCTATGACTGAAGCCTCAAACACTCCTTTCATTTTCTTTTTTCCTGTCCATAAGAAAATAAAATCACCTTGAAGTCAAATAAGTTGGTAAATCATCAGAAGACATAATCATCGTATGAGAAGTTTTCTGGAGACCAAAAGATTAAAAATGGATGTGGCGAATGCAGAAGCGGCATTGGTACAAAGGGGGAAATGCAATAGTTAGTCCCTTTGGTGTAGAGAGATTCAGACACCGAGAAGCCATTCCACACTTTGTCCACGAAACCAGACCTGGCAGCCACATGCTGTGGGGTTGGCTGCCAAATGCACAGCCTTTGGATTTGCAGAAGCAGAGGCCCCCGGAGCCACAAGCCCAGCTGCTCCTGCTGCAGGTGGCAGGGAAGGCGGGAAGGGCTGATGTTCCTTGCTGTCTGATTCGGCGCAGAGCAGGAGGCGGGCAAGGCCGTGGCCAGCATGCAGGGCCCACTTCACAGTGGGGCTGGGCTCCTGTGCCCACGCCCAGGCTGCAGATCACGATGCACTGGGACCACAACGGAGGCTGGGGCTGAACGGGGCTTGGGCCTCTATCTTCCTCTTTCTCCTCCCTGCCTGCTGTCCAGTGTAGAGGTTTCCAAGCTATCTCATCTGCAGACTAGTTTTCTTGGCATCTCTGTGAATTAAGTTCCCCTTTTAGAAATCTGCCCAATTCACCTTTCCTATCGCAACATTTTCAGTTCTGAAAACCAAAGGATTGGAACACTCTTTGGCCAATGTCAGGTACACCTGAAGCCCCAACCTACGACCAGCCCCCTGCCCCCCGCAAAGAGTGGTGGGTTACATACAGGTATATACATTTTTCTTTAAACAAACTGAACAGTGTTTGGTCTGGAATGTGTTTAAGGAAAAAAAGGCCAACTCTGCAGAGTGTGAGTGGACAGAACGGGAAGCAGTATTGTTTCAGAAGAACATGCAAAGGTTTCGTGCATCGGTTGAATCGGAGGACTTTCATTCCTTTTGCCAGAAGTGACTGTGCAACCCTGGGAAAGAGTACATCTTATTTCTGTTTATGGAAATGGGAGGAGCTGCCCTTTGCTGCACCCTGCTGTTCCTTCTCACATCCAGAGGAAACCCAGCAGTGAGCTTGTGGAAATCATATGAAGTCAAGAAGTCATGAGTGTTGCAGGCAAAGCACAGAGGCCATACCCTCCTTCTCCTGCCCTCAGCCCTGGAGCGATGGTTCCAGGGTGGCTTCTCCAGGGTGAAGAATCAACACCAGCCCAGGCTCTGGGTGGGCCAGGGGGCCACGGTGGCCAAAGCCTTACAATACGGAGTTATCTCCACTGGGATACGGTCTTTTCTTTCTGTTTAAAATTGCTCACAAAATGTCAAACCCCAGGGCGTTCATCAGATTAAGCTGTCACTCCTCCAGAGAGAGGGTCAATCCCCCTTTTCAGGAGGGGTCCCTCCCTTGGGTTCCCTCCCTCTGTCCCTGGTGTTTTTGGCCTTCGTTCTAAAGGGGGGAGGTCCCCCTCTCCCAGTCACAATTCACCCAGGATCTGCTGGACACCAAGGGAGACAAATGAACAGGATGAGGTTAGTGATGGGCAGGTAAACTGAGTCTGGGGGTCAAATGCCAAATGCCTTTCTTCACCAGCTCATGCTCCCTAAGTGCCAGAGCCTTGCCTGGTTAACCCCAAGCCTGACTGCCCAGTTCCCTGGATGCTATGCTAAGAGCTGGCTGGAGAGCTGGGACCTTCTCAAAGGTCTGTTGGGGCCACATGCGGGCGCACGCTCTCTGTTTCAGACAAATGCTAGTCTCCCTGATGGCCTCACGGATGAGATGAAGATCAGGGAAGCGAAGGGGGACAGACAGGCAGCTGAGGGCAAGACCATTTGAGGACACTCTTTCAAATGAAAAAAACAGTCCACTTGCTCTGAGGAGGTGAAGAGACCAAACTGGGCGGCGGGGTGGTTGGAAGGCAGACTGTGATGAGGTCCATGGTCCACCATTAGCCTCAGCTGCACACACTGGCCTCCAGGGGGTGTGTAAGCTGGGGGCCCGTATGAAATGCTCAGCGTCGTCGGTGGAATTTGACATCAGTGAGGGTCCTAGGACTTTGCCACTCCACTTGGCAGGCGTTACCAAAAGGCACATTCTGAGCTCTCTTCCCATGTTGTCATAAAGTGTAAATAATACTAAATACGGTTGAAAGAGAACCTCCATTCTTTTACCACTAAGGCTCTTGCAACAGAGCAGAAGTTCTACGTGGGAGTTATCAGTATTTTCTCCTCCTCCTAAAACAATGGGAATACACGCATCCAGACAGTAGAGACTCACTTGATGTCAAGTTCAACAGAGTCTACTTTTGGGCTGAAACAGTCACCATCTCCTGACGTGTTACAGGCCAACCATGGCCAAGAGCAGACCCCCAACTGCAAAGAGGGGGTCCGGCCCATCTCTCAGCTCTTCTGCACTTTCCAGGTAAGACATACTTTCAAACTAATTGCACAGAACATGCACCCCACACATCAGCTCCAGAAAATAATTTATCATCAATAAATTTGGCTTCAGATGTTGCTTTCCAAGTGCAAATGACTGCATATAGCACACAGTACAAGGAGCTGATAACTATTCAGGCAGACGTTCTAAGTATCAAAGTCAGGCAAATTATCACCCCTCCCCCATAACATCTAGTTCCTTGTTTTCTTTTTTTTTGTTTTTCGTTTCTGTTTTTTTTGGCCACGCCACGAGGCACGTGGGATCTTAGTTCCCCGACCAGGGATCGAACCCATGCCCCCTGCACTGGAAGCACAGAGTCTTTACCACTGGACTGCCAGGGAATTCCCTAATTCCTTGTTTTCTTATACTGTCGAAACTGGAATCTTCCATTACGCTTGTTGGTAAGCAACATTCAAATAAACCCCTGGGAGAGATGCCTCAGTTTTCTGCTATTGTTTATAATGTTCTTGCTACCGTCCTCCAACTCACGCACCACTTGCTTCTTAACCGGGTCTACTGTCGTTTTATTTCCAGGCTTTTTACAAATTTTGAAGAGTAATAGCTTGATTTTCACTCTGGATGCTGAGGTGGCAGACGCCAAGCGGGAATCCTGTCAAGGGGCCAAGTGCCTACGACACAGTGGGCACGGGGTAGACCAGATGTCTGTCTTTCTGGCTGCTCTCCTGCACACCTGCACTGCCCTCCTAAAGGAAGCAGAATGGAGTGCTGAGCCGCATAACACTGTGTGTGTGACGCAGGGCATCACTGAACATTCGGCCTGGGCCTAGGCCAAGGTGCAGAAGTGACAAAGATGGCATGGCCTACAGGATCCACTGTGTCTGTTCAACTGTGGGAGAAGGGCATGAGGACAACAGCCGGGAAAGTCACTGGACCATCAGGCAGATGAACAGGGACCCACTGCGGGCTCGAGGCTGACTGTGCGATGCAGACTCAAGGTATCACATGGGCACAAGGGCCGAGGGGGGGGCTTCTGCAAAGTGGGCATTTGGAGCCACCTGCTTGCCTCTTCAAGACAGCATCCTTGACGCCTCCTGGAGAAGCGCTTTTCCCTGGGTTTCATGCTGTGATCGCTCTATCCCGCACACCGATCCACCACGTGGGTGAACAATGTGGCCCAGTGGTCCCCGGACGTTGCTGGTTTGAAAGTCCTACATCCCAGGAAATCCTTCAGTCCTGGGCAAACTGGGACCTTTGGTGACCCCACCATCACAGGTCTTTGGTTTGGGGATTCCCTTGGTCAGAAGGATGGCTTTCAGCGCTGGCTGGGCCTGGCTGGGGTGGTCTCTGGCCATCACTGCAGTGGCCACTGTCCTGCTTGCTGGGAAGGTCACCTCTCCTTAACCACCCGAGATAAATGGAGTCTTTTCCAAGGCCCTTTCCCTCTCCTCCCTTCTGGATCAGCCTCTAAGAACAGCGTAAACATTTGCAGAAACAACTGGTGTAAGCTGGAGGCCATTTTCAGTTGTAAGATTAGAAATGCATTTTTAAAAAACAGAGAGATTAATTTTAAAACTGCATAGCTGAGAGCAGGGCTTCCACGCCGTCACTCCCCTCGTGAGAAACGAGAGCTGTGTGGGAAATTCACTCCAAACAAAATGGCATCGTGCTCCTTTGGCCACCGAGGCTCTTAAATCTTTGCTGGGGGAGCGGGGGCCATCTCCTTCACAGCAAGTCTAGCCTTTCGTCTTGGGAGAGCAGGCTTCTTCATTTCTGACTGCTGACGGCAAGAGGCCCCAGGGTCTCCAGCTGGAGAGGGCTTTGCTGGAGGAGCTGCCAGGCAAGGTTTTCTGCAGGTTCCCTCCCACGGTGCCCGCACCCCCGGGGAGAAGACAGGCTGCAGAAGGGCTGAGTTGTCTTCTCAGAAAACTGCCCCTCCGAGGAAGAAGGGGAGAGAAGGGAGAAGGAACTGAAGTAAAGTGCACTCTTCACCTCGGAGACAGATTCTTGATCGATCCTCTTATTAGAATTTTAAAAAGTACTTTTAAATTCCCTTCGGAAGAAAAAAAAAATCTCTTAAAGGTTAACATAAAATTCTACTACTGACAAGCAAAAGGTACAGGGCACGGAAGTAAGAAGTATAGCTCAAAAGGACATATTTCTTAAAAGGAAAAAAAAAAACCCTAATGCACAATATTTACCGATACTTAAATAATCCAGTTGAAACCTTTTTTTGTTATGAATGAAAAAATACAACATAGACGGTTACCTCTACTGAGAAGATCGGAAACGACAGGGCTTAGGGAGAGGAACTAAGAAAGTCCGTTCTGTTAGAGCTTTGCGAGATTCGTATGTACAGCACCAGATCCTATTAAATCAGCTCCCTTGAGTCAGTACAGTTTGTGAGAAATGAACACTTCAGAATTGCAGTATAAAATATGGCCGTAAAAAACTTCTGTCTTCCAGTCCTGTGCAGGGAGGCGCACCGTGCAGGGTGGGAACGCTCTGGAGTGGCTGGTGGCGCTGGGGGCCCCCGGGGGCCCCCTCCCCTGGCCTCACCCCCTGGGCCCCACCTGTAGGGCCGGTCACTTGCTTCCAGAGTGCACTGTCGTCACAGTGGTGGGCCTCGGTCTCCGATCCGCTCCCACTCCTGAGACCCCTGATGAAGAGGACATGAAACTACAGAGCGTGGAGGGTGCCAGACCTGCAGGGGGACAGCGGACACAAGAAGTGCAAAGCGTCAGAAGGATCTACTCACTCCCTCTTCCCGCTGCAAGGGTTTGTGGCGGGGGACAAACTTTTATGCACTTGACTCCAAATTTTTCCCTACCCACAGGAAAACATTTGCAATGTATCCAAATTCTTCTTAGACCCAGGTCTTCCCTCCTTGTTTCATTATAATAATGACAACTGCTTTGTACTTGGATACAACATGGTTTAGCCACCATAGTATGATAGGTTCCATTTACTGAACACTTAACTACATACTAGGCATTGGGCTAGGTATTGAATATATACCGTCCTTATAAGAACTGTTTATTTCTTACAAGGGCGCTGAGAAGCAGGGATTTTAAGAGTGAATAAAGAATGTGATACCCCCTTCTGACCCCAGCTTGGTGTGTGGTCTGGACTCTTGGCCAAGAAGCGTTTGTGACATAGAGCACATTGAAACGGGGCTGCTGATTGAGTCCTGTGTGAACCCGGCAGCCCCCTGGCCTAGAAAAACTCCTCACGGGCTGCACCTCCGATGCTCCCCAGGCAAATGTGCTGGCCTCAGAATGTTCTCACGTGGGGATGATCTTCCCGGCTGCCGCAGTACACCCCTCACCCCCGTCACCGTGAACTCTGTGGGCTCGAACATGGGGATAGCCATAAAGTAAAGCACTAAGACGGCTTTGCTGTCAGAGCCACTGTCTGAATCTTCAAGTAAACGATAGATTGTGGGGTTTCCTCTGACCAGAGGGTGGAAAGGATTTGCCCTGAGATGTAAATGTGGGTCTAAAGCAGCGTGCAGTTGTGTCAGGGGACGCTCATGGAGATTTCCCGGGAAAACTTAAGGGCTGGACATTCTGGAATGAGGTGGGAGGGCTATTTAAAGAGGAAGGGAACCTTTTTTGAGGCAAACAGGTAGGAGTGTGATGCTGAGAGTGAGACCAAACTGAAGGGTCTCAATGGTTATGGAAATGAAGGCCTACAGGGACAATCAAGGCAACTGCTCTGCAGTGCAGAGGAGCCCGTGGGAAGGCCTAGCATGAGATTAAGAGAAATACACAGAGCGGGGAGCGGGAGAGAAAAATAAGGAGGGTGTGAGTGTGTCCCCCGTGACGTACTATCCCACGCACAGATGAAGGACAACGAAACATTAGTACTATTGCTTTGATCCCAAAGCCAACGCACTTCGTATAAATTAGCTCAAATGATTATCAGAAAAAAAAAAATGAAAATACATTTTAAAAGTCAATGAGATCAGACTGTCATATGAGTCTCTGCCATCCCTTCCTCAGTCCCTAAGGGTGATGCCCAATGAGAAGCAAATCAGAACATAAGGAGATGGATCAGAAAGTGTCGGGCTTTTGTCCACACACGCGTGGCTGTGTGGGACTTGAGCCTCAGATTTCTTATAAATGGAAACAACAGTAGCTACGGTTGTAGAAATATGAAATAACTAAATTTGAAAAAATATTTAAAAAATAGTGAATAGGATTGTTGGGAGTATTAAATAAGATCAAGTATTAACAGACCCCGACAGACAGTAGCTACTCAGCAAACAAGAGTTCCCCCCCTCTCCCCACTAGATTTGTCTCAAACGCCAGTTGGAAAGTTCTGTTTTTGCTACATACGCACAATCTTTTTGGCTGGCCAGACTGAGGCTGCTCGAAACACTTGCATTTGAACTGTCCAGGCTGCTGCCAAGATGTAGTTTTCTCATATGTCTCACAACAGCCGTGGCATTAAACGCTTGCTGAAATTTAAGAAAGGGGAAAAGCAGACAAAATATTCCAGCTAATTAGAAAAGACCGAGACTGTCTCCTATCATTTATCCTGTTACCCTAAGCAGTTCAAACTTCTGAAAACGGTCTCATGATCCGCTAGAAAGGAAACTGATGTTGCCTCTTCTTCCAAAAGTACGGTCATCATTTGACCCTCTCCCCCCCAAGAAAATATATTTTGGAGGTGAAAAGAGTATTTTTCTTCTGACATTAATACCGTAGAATATAGAGTAAACGTAAGCCAATTCTCTCCATAATTTAAGAGAATGACTTCTAGAACAAAAAGTGTATTATAATAATAGAGTACCTTAAAATATATTTTAAGAGTTTTAATTTTCTGATTATTGGTGTTTTGTCCTAAATAATAGCATTTCCTGTGAAGAAAGGAGGTCAGTGGAACTACTGTCTGTGTAGTCTCTAGTTGTTGGCTCTCGTGCAAAAACAGCCAGCTCTTAATTACCCATGCTATGAGAACATAGGGTAATGGTTTAAATCCATCACATTTTTACCAGAATGTATTGATGAGTTCAACTGAGATTTCCTGGGGTTTTTTCCCTCCTTTTTATGTCACTTTAATAATAGTCAACCCTTCAAAGTTCCAGCAAAGTGAAGGAAGACAACAGGGATTATGTTCTTAAGAAATAGCAAATGAGGAAAAGCTGGCAATATTGCTATTTTTGGATCACAGAGGGGAGATATTAATTAAATCATACACTTTATCCCTCTCACACCACGATGCTCTCGTCAAGTCTTAATCCTTATCGGTTAAAATTAGCACACATTTGGGTGAGGTTCTGGGGATTCTCATCAAACTTGGGGGACAGTAACACTTAGAAATAAAAAATGCTTGAACTGTAGGGCCAGTTTCGTTTGAGTGGTTAAGTTCAGTGGGAATGTAGGCAACACAGGACTTACTCTCCACTTGCTTTTGGCGAAGTTCTTCCGGATCTGGGCGCTGACCGACTCGTGGATGTTTTTGCTGAGGGCTGTGTCACCAGCGATCCTGAAACGGAGGCAAAGACGCTTCTTCAAGAGGGTTTCTTGGTGGTGGTGGGGGGAAGCGTCTGACACTGGGTCCCAAGCTTTTTTCCTGGGGAAGCCATGTCCTGTCTCCTCCCACAGGTTTGCTGAGAGAATGGCGTCTCACTGCCCCTCCAGGCTGCTTATTTCACCCCCGAGCTCTTGTCTGAATGTCCATGACCCACCACCACTGCACTCCAAGCCCGGTCCCACCTCCGTACCCTGCACCCCCTCCAGGATGGGTCAGCACCTTCATGGTGGGCCACTCTGCCCGGCTCCCCCTTCTTCCCCTTTTCACCCCCATTCCTGCAACATCAGAGCCCACAAGGACAACACAACCTGAATTCAACTCCCCTCCTTCTCCCCCTCCCCCAGCTTCCCACCCGCCGTGTCTCACCTCTGAGGTCTCAAGCGTGTGCCCCACCTGGTCTGAGCACCAGACCCCTACCCAGGGTCTCCCTCCCGGCTTCCCCCCCACAGCCCCTCTCTGGCATCCCCAGGATCTCTGGTCCATGGACCTGCTCACACCCGGGGCCCACTGCTCCCTTCTGGCTCCATCCCGGCTGACCTAAGCTCCGCCACGTTCTACTCCCCCTCCCTCCCCCCGGGGCCCCTCACCTTCTCTGTGCTCAGTGCCAGGGTTCCCAGCCTCAGCTCGGCCCTGCTTGGCACACCTACTCCTGCATTTCCTAGAAAAATTCTCAGAACCGCAAGGACCATGTCGCCGCTACCTTCCACTGGGTCCTTTACAACACTGGGCAATTTTTTCGCTAGTTCTGGCTTGACCTTAGCCTTCTATTAGCAGGGAGGAAGGGAGGTTTAGTTTTGACCTCCTGTCCTCAGAGTCCCCCCTCATCCTATTTCTTCCTCCCTCTGCTTTATCACACCTCTTCTCTCTCCCCCCCCGCCCCTCCCCCCATCCGTTCTTACACCTCCCTCTTCTCTCTGGGCTTACAGTCGCCAGTCTCGTTGATGAGCTTGGGGTCCCTCCAGCCCATGCTTCTCCCTCACATCCCTTCTCAACCTCAACACCACCCTCGCTCTACATTTGACCACTTGGCCTCCCCCAATCTCACAGGAACTTGCATTTTGCTCAGTCTTTTCTGGGCTTGAATCCATCCATCTTCCCTTTCCTTTAGCACCAAACTATTCAATTCTGAACTGATGCCTGATACCTCAGAAGTAATTTCTTGGATCTCGGAAATGTTAAGGGGCAGACAGATGCCGGGGACACTGACCATACTTTCTGGCTGGCAGAGCCCGTCAGGTCCCAGACTCCGAGGGCCCTGGACACAGACCAGCCTGGGCACAGACTGCCGTGTTCAACCGATTTAGGACATGAGAGGAATAAGCTTAGGGCTTATTCAGATAGGAAACCAGCCCTGGATAAAAAATATGTTCCCACCACCAGCCTTTCCTTTTAGGAACCAAAAACATGGCTGGTGGACTCTGGAAGGTAAGTCTGTGCCAGGCTGGGCCTAAGTTTAGAATACCGTACAGTCTGCTATTCCCAGCTCAGAGACTCCCCTAAATAGACTCCTCTAGTTTTCCCAGCAGGGCTGAAAATACACAGCTCAGAGGATACTCAGAAACGAACCAAGGCCAGTCAGGTTTCCATTACCAACAACTGTCAATTGCCTGCTTTTCCCAGACGCACATCAGTGAAGAGAAATATGTGAATGAGCAGATGCACCCTAAACCCAAGGGACGAGGAGGCTGGGGAGGTGTCGTTATTAAGCCTCTTCTCCTGGAGGCCTCACGCGAGCGTTTCCTCCTGCTTGAAACAGCTGCATCCTCAGAAAAGAAGGCCAGTTCCACCTCGTGGTGGTCGGCTCCTTCTTGGAAACCAGGGGGCAGAAGTGGTAGGAAGGACGGAATTCTCGGGCTGAGCACCGACGAGGGGCAGAGCCCGCTCCAAACCAAACAGGCCGGGTGGCGGGGTGTCAGGGAGACTCCCTTCCCCGTGGGTGAGCAAGGCTGAGAGGGGAGGAAAACGCAAATTTTCAGTTATTCTAGGAATGTCCCGTGCTCACTTCCCACAGTGCCAGGGCGCGCTGCCGCTGGGTGAGAACCCAGTGGGGCAGGCGGTGGCCCAGAGGACCCTGTTAAACACTCTTCTTGGAGGTAAAGCCACCTCGGCTCATGACAGCTCACGACCTTCCTCAAACAGGCACTGCGTGGGGATATACGTATATATACGTAGAGCTGATTCACTTTGTTCTACAGCAGCAACTAACACAACAATGTAAAGCAATTATACTCCAATAAAGATGTTAAGAAAAAAAGACAGAAAGAGAGAAAAAAACTTAAAAAAAAAAAAAAAGGCACCGCCATCACGCTGCTGCTCGCGACAGCCAGGAAGTTCACAGGGACCACGTGGGACGTTCAGCACGCCAGGCTTCAGCGTCACTCACCCGCAAAACCGGAGGCGTGGCATCTTAGCACTGGGAGGGACCTTGGATGTCACCTTGACTGTCCTAGGAACTGAACAACGCCCCTGAGACAGAAGACTTCCCTTACGAGTCCGCACACACACACGTAAAGCTACAGGCATCCCCATTTCATCTGGGTCTCCGACTCTCTCTCGCTTCCCAGTTTTTGCCTCTAAACTAACACAGGACATGGCGTTTATATCAATCACGCTCCATCAGGCCTGTCTGGCTCTTTTTCTCCACACGCAGATCATTAAACTCTTCTCCTCGCCTTTCGGTGTTTTTGTGTTTTGTACACGGTCTGTTCTACCTGCACGGCTCTGACTGTACGCTTTTCTAGTCACTTGCTTAAAACAGGCTTGGTGATGCCTGGAGTGCACCCCAAACCCCTGGGATCCATCCCAGTTCCTGTGGTCACCGCAGCTTGGCTGGCTGGAATCTGGGGAGGGGAGGGGTCTCCAAGAACGCTGAGGAGGGTGCACAGTTGAAGCCCCCCTGGCTGGCCCAGCCTGGGATCCCCGCCCCACCCTGGACGGCCCGGGGACAGCCTTCTCACAGCGCAAGGCTGGCATCTCCGTGAAGTGCTGCTTGATTCTGAGCCCACCTTGCCCCTCTGCCGGGCCCCTCACAGTGAAACTGACCTTTCTCTTCTTTGTTTTTTTTCAAAAACATTTGGTGAAGGAGAGATGAGGTTGTAACTGGCCTTCCTGCCTTCCACAGAGTGAGGCTGGACCAGTGAACAAGTTCTAGGAAGCAAATCACTTCCCTTCTTTTGAGGTCATTTTCCTCCTCTCTAAGATAACCTCAAAAGCCTCCTACATGAAAGATAAATAAGTACTGGGGTTGTAATGTACAACCGGGTGACAACGGTTAACACTGCTTTATGGCATATTTGAAAGTTGTTGAGAGTAAATCCTGAAAGTTCTCGCCACAAGGAAAAAAATTTTTTGTAACTAATATATTAGGCGATGGATATTAAGTAAACTTATTGTAGTAGTCATTTTGCAACATATATGGATGCCGAGTTATTATGCTCTAACACCTTAAACTTATACAGTGTTGCATGCCAACTATCTCTCTGTAAAACTGGGGAAAAAGTCTCATACAGCTATAAAAGCCAACTGTTCATAAAATAAGAAAAACTTTCATATCTTCACTGTCACATACTTTGACCTATCATCCAAAGTGACTTATTAAAAAAATATCAGGCTGGGCTTCCCTGGTGGCACAGTGGTTGAGAATCTGCCTACCAACGCAGGGGACATGGGTTCAAGCCCTGGTCTGGGAAGATCCCACATGCCGCGGAGCAACTAGGCCCGTGAGCCACAATTACTGAGCCTGTGCGTCTGGAGCCTGTGCTCCGCAACAAGAGAGGACGCGACAGTGAGAGGCCCGCGTACCGCCACGAAGAGTGGCCCCCGCTCGCCACAACTAGAGAAAGCCCTTGCACAGAAACGAAGACCTAACACAGCCAAAAATAAATAAATTAATTAATTAATTAAAAAAAAATATATCAGGCTGACACACAATCAAAACTGCCTCCTTTTCAGAAAATTCCTTCCTTCCCCTTTCCTTCTCCTGTCAGTTTGGGGTAAAGAGCATCTTTTGGAATCTGACAGCTCTGCCTGGAAACACTTCTGGCTTTGCTGTTAGCTAGTTGTGTCCTGTTGGCTAAGTTTCTTTATCTTTCTACATATATTTCCTTACCTCAGAAATGGAGACAAAAATCTACCTTACAGGATTATCATAAAGGAAAAAATGCGGTGATATTTTAATATGATTAGCACAGGGCCTGGGACATCATATATGATAAATGACGGCTGTTATTATACATTAAAATACCGTGAAACTCGTCAGGAAAGGACCTTGGGCAGGTCTCCTTTGGAAGGTTAATCAGCATATGAGCATCGGGAGAAAATGCTGCAGGAGACGGTAGAATAAACAAGGAACAGTGTTCTAGAGGACTGGCTCGGGGGGATTTCTCCTGAGGTCAAGGGTCTGAGCATTGTATTGGCTATTTTACCACTCCTGGCCTTTGTTTCAAAAAGGAGGCTCACGGTGCTTTAATAAGAAGAGCTTAATGACGCAACTGCTACGTGCCAGATGCACTAAACCCTTTCTGTGTGTGCATGATCTCAGTCACTGCTTACTTCAATCCTGTAAACTAGGTATTGTTATTCTCACTTTAAAGATGAGAAAATTCAGGCTCAGAGAAGTATAAACTCAGAGTCACTGGGTTCAACCCTGGTAAGTGGCACAAAAACAAGGTGGCCTCAGGGCACCGCAGGAAATGTAGTCCAGGATGTCGTAAACTATCAATTCATCCCTCTGGAGGTGAAGAAACACTAACTTGAAAAACATCTTAAAAGGAAAAGAACATGTGACCTCAATTCATTTACGGACTGAGTAATAAGTTCAAGGAATAAAACTCCACTCTTAATGCCTCCTTTGGGAATTACCTTCACTAAAAATGATCCTAAAATACTTCACATGAAGTGAAAAAGCTACAGCTATCTTTTGTGCATCTGTCATTAGTGCCTTCAGAAGACTGTGTCCTCGAGTGTTGGTTTGGGGAAAGGATGAAAGCCATCGGCCAGATGGGATGCAAGCTTCACCCGTGGCTTTCACAACGAAGCCCCAGCTGACCGGCCTCTCTAGCGGGTGATTCTTCTTACCACGGGTGCCGAGCTGCCTGCTCGCAGGTGTATCTTTTATTTGGATCTTTCTCCATCAGGTTCCGAATGAAGTCTTTTGCTGTTCAAAAGGAAGGCACAAGAGGGGGAGTCAGTATGTGGCTTGAGATATGACAATACGATACCAGGGTGCCTCTGTGGGCATCAAGGGTACCATGGAAACACGAGACCAGCCTTCCATGGACACTCGGGACCTGGGACATCAAGGCAGGTGGTACCGACCTCTGGGGAAAAGGGAAGCCAAGGTTTGGGTTTCTGAGTGGTGACCCAGTGAACGAGGAGGCAGCCCAGCCAGGCCTGGGACCCTGCCTTCCCAGCTCGAAGTCCCTTCCTGCCGGCAGCTAGTGGCGCCTGTGTTTCAGGGAAAAGGTGAAATATCTTTGCCGCCAGGTGCCTCTCACTCAGCTCACTGCTGCCTTCGGGAGCTGCTCTGTTGACGTCCTCGCGTTAAGAGCTCAGCGATTCAGCAAAGTCGCCCGAGCACCGCTGTGGATGCACAGTCCTCCAGAAGCCCCCTCCGCAGCCCCCGCGGATGATTACAAACAGCGAGCAGGAAATTACGGTGCAGGAGATGTGCCCTGGTGGGGAAGCAAAACCGCCTGGAGGCCCAGGACCAGGTATGACCCAGAGCAGGACGCTGAGAACATGAGAGGTTGGGACCCAGAACCAGAAGATGACACGTGCCAGGTGGGAAATCTGTCACCTTGTGGCGTCTGGCAGCTCACTGCCCACAGGGCTGGACTTCTGGGGGACGGCTGGGGCCCTTCCTGACTCAGAAGTAAACTACTCCCCATGTGGCTCTTTCCTGCAAGCCTTGGAGAACTATAGTCCGGTCCCAGGTTTTGGAGGATTGAGGAAGAAAGCAGGGCATTTCCAGTTAGGAGGAAATAACACAAATAATAAAATGTGATATTTGAATAGCTCATTCATTATTTCATGTGATCCTTACACCACCCACCAGGGTGGGAGTGGTATTATTACCATCCTCATCTTGTCAGGGAGGAAACTGAGGCTGGAGACATTCCATTCGCTTACGTGGGCCTTGGGTTTGATTTTTATCCCTGAGGAGGAAATGGTGAACTTCCCTGGGAATGTTTTGTGTGGCACAGTAGCTGAGACTCGGGCTCTGGAGTGAGGGCGTGGGTTCAAACCCCAGCTCTGCCACTTACTAGCTGTTATTTCACCTTCCAGGGCCTCAGTTTCCTCATCTGTCAAATGGGGCTAATAGTAATCCCCACCTGATAGGCTGTCCTGAGGACTGGGTGAACTAGCACACGTGCGGAGTTTAGAGTGCACAGCACGTAAGTAAGCTCAATAAACTCGAGCTAATACCGTCTCACTCCAGAGCACCCAGATCAGGGTATGGCCAGGAGTGGTGGAGGAGTGAGTCCCCACCCCTCAGCCTGGCTCGGGGCACGTGTCCCACACGTGTCCCAAGCCTCTCCTCGCTTCTCAAGTCAAGTCTAAGTGTCTAGCATCCTCAGGAGCCTCAGGACCGTTCTGAGCCCCTGGGGACTGTTGGAGACTCAGGTGGGCTGGGTGTCGGGGTCCCAGGAGCCGCCCACAGGAGCCGAGAGACCTACCGGAGTCGGAGATGTCGTCCCAGTAGGGGGAGTCGAACTCATATTCCGCCTTGAGAATCTGCTCGAAGAGCTTGGAGTCATTTTCATCATAGAAAGGAGGGTAGCCGCAGAGCCTGGAAGACAAGAGGATCTCTTGTGAGGATCGGAACCGGCTGAGGACCCAACACCACGTGGTGGCTTGACATCCTGCCTGGGAGGAAGAGCTGTCTTACTCCTGGAGTGGAGGAAACCTGCACCGTGTGCGCTGCAGACACAGTCTCAGCAAAGGACCCACACGGTCTCTGGGCACACGTGGCACAGAAGTAAAATTGTGACTTCACAGGTAGCTGAAAGGATTAACCCTGGTGGCGACTGAGGGCAAACACATCTTAACGCTTTGCTCGTTATTCACCAGAGTCCTGCATGCCCTGAGCACCTACCAGGCCGCCCTCTGTGTATAAACGTTACTGATCTTACTGCCTGGGATACGGGCCCTAATAGATGATGGGTTAGTGAAACAAACAACATATATGTTTGGTATACATTTCAAGACCTTTCCAGGTTCATTTGATTTAATAAATCATCAGAGGAAGAAAGGGAAATTTCATACACTTGAGTCACCAAATTGCCACAAGTGGCCCCAAACTGCAGTGTATCACCCTACCATGCCCAATTCAGGTATTTGGAAGGTTACAGTTTCGCCCATTAATATGCAATAAGCAGAAGTTGACATAAATTTTAATAACATGACCCTTTTTCCACTGAACTGTTTCAAAGTTGATTTTTAAAAGATCATATGGGAATTCCCTGGTGGTCCAGAGGTTAGGATTCGGCGGTTTCATTGCCGAGGGCCTGGGTTTGATCCATGGTTGGGGAACTAAGATCCTGCAAGCCACATGGCACGGCCAAAAAACGTTTAAGAAAGAAAAAAAAAAAGAGGATACTAGGATGTTGGTGCAAGACTCTTCTAGTTCTAGAGGTACTGACAGTCATAATAGAAGTAGGAATTTTTGTTAAATACCCCAAATACAATTCGTGCCATGAAACTGTGGGTTCTCACTCCCAGGTCTGCTACGGGCTCTGAGGTGACCTTTACCATTAAAGGCCAATGATGCATTTTCTGGACCAAAATGTCCTCATCTAAACACGAAGAGGCCAGACTAGAAAATTCCTAATATTCTTTCTGGCTTTAAGATGCTGTGGGTCTATGCTTCCTCCCCCCATTTGTTTGGCTGGTCCACGCTTGAGGCCCACGGCGGGCAGGCAGGGGCAGCCTCTGGTTGGGACTGGACATCGGGAAGGGGTGAGATTGAGGCTGTGGCCATAAGTGACAGACAGAGCAGAGGGCAAGGCTGGATTCTGGAAGGCCAAGCGCAAAGCTGGATGGCGCAGAACTTGGTTCTGGGCCCGAGACAACCTACAGGGCGGCAGCAGCCACGGTGAGAAAGTCCCGCCCGCAGACGAGCCCTGAATCTTCCCACGCAGCCCAACTTTGTTCAAAGCACAGCTGCAGCCTAGAGACCAGTTTAATGAGAACAAATGAATGGGAATCAACAGACTCCAGGCCTTCGAGGGATTTAGGCTGCCAGCAAGTAAGAAATTTAATGAAGGTTCGAAATACAGCTTTTAGTACAAATTTTCAGCCACTCCTGCCGCTCTACACAGCACCACTGGTCGTGCTGCACAGGGGAACGGCCGATGACACTTTTAAAGGCTGTGAGACATTCTGTGGGCTGATAAGATTCAGAATCATCTATCCCTACAAGGTTGATTTAGGGGCTAAGTGCCTGGAAAATTTCATTTTTAAAGATTTGCTGCCTTTGGCGAAGTAAGAGCCAGTGCTTCTGAAACCACGAAGCACATATTTCACTACCCAGGAAAGCCTGGAGCTGAGAGATGGATATGGAAATGTTTCCCATAATGAGGATTTGGGCTAAATGAAATGTGCATATTAGGAAAAGCAGACAGGGCGAAATGTTAGTTCATCTCGGAAAATAATGAAATTTTAGATATGTGAGGTTTTTGTTTATTAACAACGGACTGTGTTTTACTTTACAGTTTGGCTTTCTTTTCAAGGAAAAAAAATCTTCAAGAAAATTCCAAGAAAGATTTAATCTTCTTGTGCCAGTTTTCTTAAAGTAATCCTGATTTCTTCTGGTTTTAGCTCCTCTTTTTTTGGGGGAGGGGGAGTATAGAATACTGTGTTTATGTGTCTGTACTGAGGATGGAAGGAAAGGAAACGGATGGAGTTTGGGGACTAAGTTAAAATTAAGAAAGAAAATTTTTAAATAAGGGCTGAAACAGAACAGAAGGGCAAGGAGGTGTTGTAAAATCTTCCTCAGATCTAGAAGATTCACAGAGTTCCCTGGTCAGGCTATTTCGTGAGCAGGTTTGTGTGGTGGGTTCAATTAGGAGAAACGACTTTGAGTTGTTTCTATCTCCATATACAGAATGCTGACTTCCGTGGTCCTGGATCCACCCATTTGCAGATTTCATCTCTGTGTTCATATTTTACATTATCAAACCATTTAAATAATCTACAGATGATCTCACTGTGGGTTCTCAAAGACGATAAAGCCACTCCCAATTGTTCTAGGCCTAAAAGCCCATGGTTCAGAATAACATCTAAACCTGACAACCCAACAACAGATGGTCACGCCCAATACGGGCAACTCGCCTCCATGGGCTCATCTGTCACATCCATCCCAGTCTCAGGACGGCCATCTAGGGAGAATGCTCCCACCTCTCGTCTTCCCTTTGCTACTTAGTCTGCCATCTCATCTACCTTGGCACACTTACACAAACATACTACTAACTCTAGTGTAGCTTCGACTGAGCACTTATTTTGGGTCAAAAACTCCACCAAGGTGCTCTGCTGTATTATCTCACTTAAACCTCACTCTCCCAGGCACTTCCCTGGCGGTCCAGTGGTTGGGACTCTGCATTTCCATTGCAGGGGGCACGGGTTCAATCCCTGGTCGGGGAACTAGATCCCGCATGCCGCGTGGTGCGGCCAAAAAAAAGGATTAAAAAAATATTTAAAAATACAAAAAAATGAAAACAAAAACCCCCTCACTCCCCCCGGAGGTGTGCTTCCCCAGCACCTTCCCTGTGTCCTTCAGAGCCCCCCTCTGCTCTGCTCTGTCCCCGGGAGGCCGACCTGTACGGAGGGTTGACTGAGGGTTGAACTCTCTGGCATCTGGTAGGGGGTTGGCCAGTGGGGGCCCCAGGGGAGATGAGGAAGGAAGGAGGAAGTCAGGGCAGGCTGAGTGTTGCCCTGAGCCTTCCCATCCAGCGCTCAGGCTGGTTACACCCCTGAGCTGAGGGCCAGTGCTGCTCTCAAGGGAGGGGACTCTGCCAGACTCCCTTGGGTGTGGTAACTGCTTTCTCCCTCCCCCAGTCACCGAGGGTCTAAGGGTGCTTACGGCTCAGCTGCTATAAATCTCAAGGTCCCGGTGCTATTCCTTGTGGTCCCCTCACACCAGAGCCGTGTATACAGTCCCTCATAACAATTCTCATTTTAAAGGTAGAGAAACGGGGCTTCCCTGGTGGCGCAGTGGTTAAGAATCCGCCTGCCAAGGCAGGGGACACGGGTTCGAGCCCTGGTGTGGGAAGATCCCACATGCCGCGGACCAACTAAGTCCGTGCGCCACAACTACTGAGCCTGCGCTCTAGAGCCCGCAAGCCACAGCTACTGAGCCTGAGTGCCACAACTACTGAAGCCCACACACATAGAGCCCGTGCTCCACAGCAAGAGAAGCC
This sequence comes from Balaenoptera borealis, assembly GCF_965194805.1. Lineage (NCBI taxonomy): Eukaryota > Metazoa > Chordata > Mammalia > Artiodactyla > Balaenopteridae > Balaenoptera > Balaenoptera borealis. The sequence goes on along the minus strand of NC_138866.1, from coordinate 165,517,979 downwards.
ACCGCAGTGAGAAGCCCGCACACCACAACTAAGAGCAGCCCATGCTCGTCGCAACTAGAGAAACCCTTGCGCGGCAACGAAGACCCAACGCAGCCAAAAATAAATAAATAAATTTATATTAAAAAAATAAAAAAATAAAGGCAGAGAAACTAACTTGCAGCAAAGTCAGGACGCCAGCCCTACCTGTCTGATTCCGGGTCTGTGTTCTTAACTGTTCTGCCTGTTCACTAAAGGGAAGGAGGCTTGAGAACTGAACCTTATGTTTCAGTCTTGACTTTGAATTCTCTCTGCAGGCCATTTCATTTGCCCACCGGCCCCTTCATCTGCAAACAGAACCTGGCGACTGGACGCTACTTCCCCAACCTCATTTCCCACACTCTGGGTCTAGTAGCTAAGATGCTTGCGGTTGGTTCGCTGCCCACTGGGCACATTTTCTTTCTGGACCAAGGTAAAGGTATGCACTCTACCTGGGCTGCCCTCCCCTGGCCCCTTCCATCGACTCTGGCACACCCCTGGAGACCAGCTGCCGTGTTACTAGTAAGACCCAGTCCCCTGCTGCCAGGTGGGGTCGGAGCCCTGCTCTGTGTCCCCACGGCAGCGCACAGAGCTCCGTGGTGACACTTCCTACACTGCACGCTGCCCTGACCTGTCCACAAGCTCCTTAAGGCAGGACCATGTCTTATGTCTTACTTTTGTCTTTGGATTTTCAGTGCCCAGCCCAGGGTCTACCCATGGCAGATCCTGGGTAAATGTTTGGATGAACAAAGATGTTCTTGAAAAAGGCTTCATCGTTGGCTGTTGAGCCCCCTGGATGGGCTCTGAAACAGAGACAAGGATGACGGATGAAGGATAGCCCACCGCTGCCCAGCCCAGGTAGCTGTTGAAGTTCCCACCTACCCCTACTCCTCCCTTCTGTACCTCACCCCTCTCAGGAGGTGGTAAAAAAGCAATGCTCTGTGTCACTGACAGACGTTCCAGAAGATCCCAGCGTGCAGGGCCAGGTGCTTGGGGCAACCTGGCCTGTGTTTGTAGAGAGCATGCAATGGGTTATCTAAAATGCCACTTTTGTCTTGCAGACAAGGTTCATAAAGGAGAAGGTTTTCCGTGAAGAGCACTTTTAACATAAATGAATGTGAAAATTGGCCATGGCCAACCATGGCTGATTCACCAGGGCATAGTTATTCTTGGAAAATGAAATGCTGTGATAGCATAAGAGCTCCTGCTGAGAGGTCCTGAGACTTGACTGTGGTAATTATGCTACATTAAGGGACGTTCTTCCTCCTCGTTTGCCCTCGGCCATGTATATGCGCCCCTACAAAAATGGACACCTGCTGAAAAGATTTGCAAATAATGATCAGTTGTTACCTCTTTTCCCCTTTTATGTAACTTTATTGTCATAATTCACCTCAACCTTCTTATGTTCTTGCATATTTCTTGGACCTTTGAATTACAGATTTAAGGTTCTGCCTTTCCTTACGGCTTTTGGTACCAGAGACAGACACAGAGAAGATGGGAAGGAACTGGTATCAGAAGTGCTGGTAAGCAATGAGATGTCACCTGTTAGGACGGCTATTATCAGAAAAATAGAAGTTAACAAGTGTTGGGATGTGGAGAAAATGGAACTCTTGTGCACCGTTGGTGGGAATGCAAAATGGTGCAGCCAGTATGGAAAATGTTACGGAGGTTTCTCAAAAAATTAAAAATGGAACTACCATGTGATCCAGGAATCCCTCTTCTGAATATATTCCCAAAGGAAATGAAATCAGTACCTTGAAGAGATATGCATGCTCCCATGTTCACTGCAGCATTATTCACTATGGCCAAGACATGAAAACAATCTGTGTGTCCACTGATGGATAAATGGACAAAGGTGTAGACAGGGAAGCCATACAGGCAGGCGACTGGCTTTGCAGCTGTGAGGAAGGTGGCTTTGAGGCAGAAGACAAGTTAGCAGCTGTGCTCCGGCAAAGGAAGGATGGGACGGCGCAGGTGGTGGTAGTTGGATCGGGGGAACAGATTCCAAAAGAGTTCAGAGGGAAAACCGGGAAGATTAGGTGATCAGCGATGCGGAGAGGGAAGGCCAGGATGCCTCCCAGGTCCCCAGCATGGACACGGGGGCTGCCGTCAACCGTGGTGACGAACACAGCGGGAAGGGTGGGTCTGAGGGTGGCCCCGACACGTCACTGTGGCACCTGGCAATTAAAACTTCTCTTTTCAGTGGACATGGTCCCCCCTTGGGGAAGCAGCTCTGGGCAGTTGTGTCCTTACAGTTAGAAGATCAACACCTAATGTTCCACCCCAGCCTGCCTTCTGGAAAGACAGATGGCAGGAGCATGCCTGGGACCATTGTGGCCTGTCGGTGGGAGAGGAGGACGGAGAAAAGTGAACCTGGGTCTCTACTCAACCAAGTCCCACTATGGCCACATCCAGTAGCCTTTGTTCAGCCCTTTGCTCCCCAACAGAGCTGCAAGAAAATGCAGAGGATAGAAAATCTGCTATCCAGACCCTGTGGAACTCGGCAGGGCTGGGCAGAAGTTCAGGCCTGCCTCACTTACCCAGAGTAACTGCAAAATCAAGTAACATGTATAAGCAAGTTTTCTGACCACCTGAAATATGCTTCTTAAGTGCCCAAACATATTGCAAATATTTTACGTAAAAAGCATCTGAGCGCAACAGTCCACACTGACGACTGAATCATCATCAGGAAACAGCAACCCAGATCTCGCCCCTTAGTCTAACTGGAAGAAGGGCTCTGAAGGTGAAGAGAGAGCTGATTTTTCAAGGGAAGGTGTGTTGCTGTTCTCTGAGGACTGACTTTGCTTTCTGAGGAGTTTCGTGATGGGGTTTCCTCAGCCTGGGATTTAGAGAAATAAAGACACAGATTCAAATCCTGGCTCCAACAAGTCCTGGTGGAGTGAGTTTGGGGGAATTATATATTGTTTCCCGGTCTCAGGTTCCTTTGTGAAAGGAGGATAACGAGGCCCACCTTATAGAGGGATATTATAACACATATAACATACACTATATACTAATCTATATTGCATAGAACACACACACATGGATTGACGGATGGATACAGATAAAAGATACAACATTTGAAAGCGCCTGTCACACAACAATCACTAAATGCCAGCTGTCCACCCTTATCACCACTTTTTCTCTTTTCCATCCCACCAACTCCATCTCACTCTTCAGGTTCCTTCAGCTGAAATACTGTGAACTGGGGCCCTGCTCACCACAGGAAGACCAATGGGAGGGGGAGAGAACAGACGAGTCCTGAGGGACTCAGTTTACACACTAAATGTGAAAACAAAGCAACATATTTTAAAATTTTGTAACTAGTCTCAGAATCACCCATGAATGACCACACATCCCGACCTAAACTTCTAAACTGCCCTAGAAGGGAAGGAGAGAGATGCTCCCTCCGGTCATGATTCTGTGCCCTGCGTGATGGATATGAGGACAGGATGTCCTGGAGACCTGCTTTTCAACCTTAATCTTTGTGGGCTGGTATTTCCAAGCATTTTGCCAAGGAGCCCTCAATTCTAGGAATAGCTCAAGCTTCCCCGAGAACACTACTCAAAGGTATATTTGTGAAGAAAGAATATTTTTATGCAATTAAGCAAAACAACAAACCTGCACGTATACTGCAAACCAGAAGAGCCACAGAGGGCCCACCCAGGCCCAATGGGTCTCTGAAAAACACTCACAAAATCAATCCAATCTGGGCGTCCCTCCTCTGGATGCTAGAGTCTGTTGGATAGGTAACAACCACTGGACAGACACCGGTTCACCCTTTGTCTTGGCTGTCAGCAGTTATTCAACAAGTGTTTATTGGATGAATGTCTGGGACCCCATACTAAGGAATCTGGGTTGTATTTGTCTTACTCTGGTTAATAGGACAGACTTTTTAAAATAATAAAATAAAGCAAAGCATTTTAAGCTGACAAATCTCTGGCAATTAGTTGCAAGGCTCACGCAGCAAAATAGATTTCAGCATATTATTCGGATTTATAGACCAGAATGACCAATGAGGCCTAAATGTTTACAAAAATGTAATGCAATTACTTCAGCAACTAGAGATTTGATTATGTGCATGCCAGAGCTCTCTCCTTGCAAACTTGGAAGAGACAAGGGAAGGTTCATGTATTAGAACCACATGCAGGCTGACTTCAGCAAGGCATGCTTGGTGAAATGCAATGGATAAATGTCCCACGTCACCCCTGAGATTTGGTTAATACGTTGAAAGCTGAGAAGGAGGAAGCAGATCAGGGAAAGACCTAGAGGAGGAAGGAAAGGGACACCGGAAGGTAGATGGGAAACACATCCCTTAGAAAGTTTATACACACCGGAGCTGAAGATTGGGAGCCAGGCAGGAGGGGAAGAAGAACAAACACTTCCCCAAGCGTGAGAAGTCAGCAGCGTACTCCATTTGGAGTAAAATAGTTTAAGAAAATTCTGTACACAGTAAAGGGTTAGGCTGGACAAGACAGCACCCAAAGCTGCTGTGTTGTGATCCAGGGTTCTACTTCCAAGTGTATAACTTTTTGATTCTTGCATCAGCCAAACGGAGAGCACCTCCAGGAAGTCTGGGGGATGAGCACAGAGGCCCCACGCCTCCTCCTGCAGGTGATGTACATCTGAAGGAAGTTCGGACAAACCCACTTCCAACTCAGCTCCCGCTGACAGTGGATCGGAGGGCTTGGTGGGGAGGAGAGGGTGAGTGAGGGGAGCATCCAACAGCCGGGATGTTGTGTTAGGAGAAACACAGCGGAACTTTCAGCAGCTACGATTAGTTCTCAAGAGTGACGGATCTGCACCAAGGGGTGCAGACATCCAGTCTGGAGGTGATTAACATGCGCACTAACTGATGGTTCTGAACCCCGGCGGATTTCCAGCTCGACTTTTGCATCTAGACTTTGCTTTTTTTGTTGTGGGGCTCTTGCTCCCTCCCTCCCTCCTCCATCCCCCCAGCTTCCTTCTCTCTCACGTTCTGCTTGGTAAGCGGTTATGAATCTGTGCAGACTAACAGCCGCACTTGGAAGATGCCTTGGTACCTCCATCCTGTTGGCCTTGGCTTTATTTAATTTTATTTTTTTTGGTTATCTACCTGATTTATTAGCACTAGTTTGACGAAATCCATGGTAAAGTTAATATGCCTAAGGAAAGTAGACTCAACCCTCTTATATATAATACTAATGCTTCTCTCATTATTACATTTTTTTACAGTGGCACAAATCCCTCCAAAACTCCTCCCCCACCCCAGACCTTCCCTCATAAAAAAGTCATAAAAATATGTAAAGCCATAAAGTATTAGGGGAAAAATATTTTTTATAAATCCTCCTACGGTGGGAAAGGCTCTTAAAAATATGAACGAAATTAAAAATTGATACATTAACTATATAAATATTTTAAACACCATAAAGTAAAAAAATGACAGTTGGAAAAAACTCACTTGTAAGACATATACAGCCAATTTCCCTAATCCACTCCCCCTAAATTTTTAAAATCACTAATAAAATTAAACATTTAGAAGAAAAACAATCTACAATAAAACGTGTCAAAATCTACTAAAATGGTCTTAGGGATTAAAAATGGAAGGAACCCATAAACACAAAGATAACAAGAGAAGAGACAAAGCAGGCAAGAAGTATTAAATAAGTTTTAGAAGCTGGAAAGTGCCTACATGAAGGAAAGTAAAGAAGCAAAACTATTTGCCCTGCGCAAGCTTAGAGAGGCTAGGGTGCGTGGCAAGACCAAAAAAAAAAAAGTTTTGTTGTCAGCCTACATAAGAACTCAAACCCTGAAATCTCCCCCCAACTCTACACAGCCAGAGTCATGCATAACTTAAAAATTTTTGCTAGTGTGCACATACACATTCACAACAATGAGTTTTCAATTTGGAGAGTTAATTCTAAATAATATATTTTCAAGTCTTTATAATCAATAGCGTTAGGTAACAAGGAAACACCATTGTATGGCTTCACGTGGTCATCAAATATCCTGTGACAAATCTACTTTCATCCCTTCCACACTACCCCGGTGGTCCAGGGAAAACATGTGAGCTGGACAAAAAGCATTTCTGTTACACCTACAACTGTCACTTTCTGGATCAATCACATCACAAGCTCCTTTGTTCTTAGAAAATAAGAGAACTGGATTAGAAAATCTTCTCCTGGACTAATATTTTACCCTAAAAGGATATTTCAAAGCTAAAGCTAAATTTATGAAAATTTTAAATTTGTCTTCAAAGATCAGTCACAGCATCATTGCCATGGCCATATGCTGAGTCCTCCTTGTGGAGAAAAAACAAAAACCTCCCAAATTATGAACTCCACCTTCAAACATTCCAACAAATATTTTTAAAAAATAAGTCAAATACAGAATTCAGACCATGCAACAATGTCTTTTATTATGTATGGGTTTTTAAAATTATTTCTGCAGTCTCTCCATACACAGGCCAAAAGAGTATTGTTTTGCATATTGGAACTTGCAGACCTGATCACTGCATAGAGAAGGGAAAATTATCCCTACAACACGCTTACCCAGGAGGCCAATTCATCTGCCGACCTCCAAGAACATGGAGATGAACATGATAGACAGACTGTCCCCCATCTGAACCTTCATTCACCACCATTCAATAACGCTTCTTCAGGCCCAGATCAGCAGCACATTTCTTGCCAAAAATCGTTAAATGTCAAAGAAGACTTTCATCGCCATCTTCTGCTGCAGAAATCTGGGATATATGTTTCTTGGGTATCACCAGAAAATGTGTTGGTGCTTGAGGGGAAATGTCATGGAAAGCAAGACACTGGTCATCCTCATAAATGATTTTGGCTGGGATTTCCTTGAGAATGAAGATCGTGTTGCCACCAGGCTGGGCGGCCTAAGCCTTAGCGATCTCATCTGCCATCTCGGACTCCCTCCCGCGCAGCCGGCCGGGGAGAAGCTGGCCTTGGCTTTTGATTGAACTTTTCACTTGTCCCCTGGCCTCCAATGGCTCTCTCCCAAGGCATTTCTGAGAATGATTAGAAACTGTTTTCATTCTCAGAGGTGCATCCCTGGAAGTGCATTGTGAGAGCACAGCAAGGTGATCGGAAGCCGGAAAGCGGTCGTGTTGCCTGACTCCGGTGCACCTGTACTTGGCACTGAATCACGGGCTCCCGGTCCCTCCATCTGAACCTCCACGAGTGTTTCCAGACTTGCTGGTGTGAACTGGTACCTCTCCCCTTCCCATCTCCATCTCTTCTCCTCCTGGGCACAAACCCTGCTCAGACTAAGTGGTCTGAATTCATGGCTCTTGTTACTACAGCTCCTGGCAAGCTGGCCATTTCCCTCTCTGTGCCCCTTTTGGTTTTTTAACTATCTCTGTACTGCCTCCCTTCTGTCTCTGTGCTGCGGTGCTACATTCCAGACGGTAAATCTTTTAAAACATAATAAAAGCCTCTTTTGATTCTTTCATTTGCTCGGTGTGGTGTTAGACGAATTCAACATCCTGATATTCAGAGATTATATTTTTCCCATTACTAAGTGTTGGTGATATTTATTTATTTATTTATTTTTGGCTGCGTTGGGTCTTCGTTGCTGCACGCAGGCTTTCTCTAGTTGTGGTGAGCGGGGGCTACTCTTCGTTGTGGTGCGTGGGCTTCTCATTGTGGTGGCTTCTCTTGGTGTGGAGCACGGGCTCTAGGCGCTCGGGCTTCAGTAGTTGTGGCACACGGGCTCAGTAGTTGTGGCTCGCGGGCTCCAGGGCACAGGCGCAGTAGCTGTGGCGCACGGGCTTTGTAGTTCTGCGGCATGTGGGATCTTCCCGGACAAGGGCTTGAACCCATGTCCCCTGCACTGGCAGGCGAATTCCTAACCACTGCGCCACCAGGGAAGCCCCAAGTGTTGGTAATATATAAGTTCAAAGCCGGATCAAACCTTCCAAGTTATATTTTAAAAATTCTGCCTCAAATTGAACGGGACATCTTTTATCAAACACAGTAAGCACATCATCTCCTTAGATAATTGGGTCTTGGAGGATAAACCATCGACCTCCCCTGCCTGACGGTCTTGCCGATATTTGAAGACAGTCCTTCCAAGCCCAGATCACCGTACACCGCTCTTTCAGAGCCTTCCTCAAGGCCCAGGCAGGGTTCACGTCTCTCCCCTGGGAACTCGCCCTGCTCTTGCCTCCCATCTCAGTGACAGCCAGCAAGACTGGATTGTAAGTTATCTGTTTACTGTCTGTCGCCACAGTAAGCGACTCCGTGGCCAGGCAGTAATGAGTCCATCTCAGCAGCCCTGTCAGATTGCCGGACACATATTAGGATCAATAAATGTTAGTTAAGTGAGTGAATGTCAATCCCCTGCCTTCCATTCTCCAGGCTAAATATCCCCGATGCATTTAGATGCTACTTAAATGACAGTTTCCAGGAGCTGATGCTTTACCTGAAATGTTTTTCCATTTGGCCTGAGGCGGCACCATTCAGTGTGTATTGGGGGCCATTCCCTTCCTGCTTCTCCCACTGGGTGCCCTCTCTACCAGGGCCTTTGCAAAGACAAAGGCATAGATGCGGGTGGATTCCACCCTCCCTGAGGTCACCGGCAGGAAGCTGCTCCCACCACCATGGAAGATGCAGAACTTCTTCACCTCAGTGGCGCTGCTTGTAAAATTTCCTCCATCACCCTGCGCCTATCCCTGCACTCACTTTTTGAAACCAGGGAGTATTTTATGTTTGGCTCTTTCTTAAGGGTTAGAGGTGAACCAATTGTCAACAGACAACCAACAGTCTTTCTTCCAAAGCAGCGAAGAGAGGGTCACAGGCCCATCAACAAAGCTGAAATATGGTCAAGCAGCACTTGTAAACAAAAGGCATTTAGGCGGCCACAGGGTCCACTCAGTATAGACTATGGCGGGGGGCGGGGGGAGGAGTGGGTATCTTTCTGAAAACCCTCAGAAAGCAGCCACACTGAAATGCAGTTGGCGAAGTAAAATCCATGAACCTGTGAATTATAACCAACCATCAATGCCTGCTAAAACAGAAACGGTGAGGCTGGAATGACAAAGGAAGGGCGCAGGGTAGTGGCTGGTCTTCAAGGCAGGAGGAAGGAGCCGCAGGTGTACGAACCGTCTGCATGCACCACTCTGACCGGCCGACGCGCACACCTGTGCGCCTTGTCAGAAATCACCTTTGGGAGAGAAAGGTGACCTGGAGCCCATGACAGGCTTTATGAAAACACCCAAGGCCGTCCAACTCCATCCAACTCCACTGCTCTGATCCTTCATTCACTAAAGAAACTCCCCATTTGAATTTGCTTTCTCCTGGAGCTTTTCTCCTGGAACTTGCTGGTTTGATGATGTGCATATCCCATTAACTCACAGGGCACGCATCTCATTATGATTTAATAAATGGACACTCTAATTGTGCTTTTTTTTTTTTTTAATCTCTTTGGAGTCTGGCTAGTGTGAATCAGTTCACTGGGATCATCTGAGCAAGATGAAGCAACAGATCTGATTTCGTTTCTAAACATCTAAAGCCAAAGTTCAGACTGTGAACCCATGGCGGCCTGAATGCGGCTACGTGTCCCACTTTGCGTAGCATATGAATATAAGATGATTGCTGCCTGCTGACAATGCCAGTTCATTATTCCTATTAGTGTTAACCATCCTCATACTGAGAGTACTAGTAACAACCATCACAATGCCCCAGGCTTGGATGTTCACTGAGGTTCAGTAATTACACCGCATTCTCTCCTACTGAAGCTTGGGTTCATGCCGCCTCCCTGGGACATATGTATCCATAAAGAGGCAGCTGTCAGTGGTTGAAAGAATGGTGACTACCTTGGTGAGGAGCATCCATTGTCTCAGAAAAAGGACGTAGCACGCGGGTTAAGCATTCTTAGTTCCATTCTTACAAAGCTAATTATGCTGTGTAGATTGGCCAATTTATTTCTGTGACCTAGTTTAAAAAACTGAACCATGTAGGAGGCCAGTCAAAAAGTAAGGGTGTGACCAAAAGTATTTGCCTGGGATTTCCTCTAGACAGAGAGGTCATAGGTCACAGCATGGGTAAGTACCCTCACCACCCACGGAAAGTCCACCCTAACCATCCAGCCTGCCCTAATGCCCTAATCTCCTTAAGATCTCAGTTTTTATACCAGCAAACATTCACCGTGTTTCTCCACAACATGTTGTATCCCTGGGCAGAATGTAGGCAAGTGATCATTCAACAATCTCCTTGAAGTTGTCAGTAGAAAGGCAGCCTACATGGGATCACAAGATCGAGTTTGGACAATGAGATGCTGATTCTCATCTTGAGTGGGGAACTTTATTTCCTTGGAACTTGGGCTATCTTGGCTGAGCCAACCTCATCAGCCTGGACACCAGCAGATTCATCACGGTGTCCAGCCCACTCCATCCTCAATCCTTTCCAGCAGCTTAGGCTACTCAGGCAAAGATGTGTTTTGCAGGTCCTGATCCCCAAAGGAAGATTCCTGGGCAGGGTAAGGACCTATCAAAAGGGTTTTAAAAACATGAGTCTCCTTGTTAGGAAAAAATATCTCTCCTGCCAAATGATGGATAACAGAAATGAGTGTGGAGATCCAAAGAGAACTAATTCATCAAGGACCTGCACTGACAAAATGAAGAATGTTTGCATGGCACACGGAGAGGAGAAAATGCGGTGTCTGTCACAGCCACCGTTGCTGCAATCTGATATCTCAGTGTGACAGGTTTATCAAAGGAAAATAATACCGCTGCACTCCCCAAATGGCAGAGACTAATCTCTTTCCCATTACAGGTGATGTGAAGAATGAGGGGCTCTGCACGGATCCCCAGGGGATAGCCGGCTTCCCCTGTGTGCTTCCTATTGGTCACGACCCACTCAGCAGCCTTCCTCACCAGTCTTCAGATCAAGGATGGGATGGGAAGACCAGGCACAGTGAATCCGTGGGAAGTAGCCAGAGTCTGAGGCTGAGGTCCACGAGTTCTAGCTTCTGACACTAGTTCAACCTGGAGCCAGCCTTGTGCTGGGAACACCAACCCGGCCAGAGCCTTTCACAGAATATTTTCGTCAGTCCTCAAACATGCCTCAGGCACCCCTGTTCCTGTGCCTGCATCCCTCCCCTGGTTGGGATGCTATCCTCTAGCTTCTCTGCTTATGTTAGACTTTTCCAACCTTCTAGACATCATTGGAATAGTGGTGCCCCCTTCCTGAATACCCCCATCCTCCTCAATGGTGGCTTCATCCTAGAAACTCCTAGAGCTGTACACAAGCCTTGCTGTCCCTCAGTCTACTTAGGAAGCTACTTGTCCCGCCATATACATTGTTAGTACTCTGGTGAGAGACATCATGTCTTTGTCATCTTATCTTTAGCACCTCCTGCAGTGCCTGGAGTAGAGAATGTACTCAAGAAATGCCAGTTGTTGATACTGATAATGGATGATTTTTTTTTTTTCTTTTTGGTTGCACCGTGCAGCATGTGGAACTTCCTCAACCAGGGATCGAACCTGTGCCCCCTGCAGTGGAAGCGTGGAGTCTTAACCACTGGACCACCAAGGAAGTCCAATGATAATGATGAATTTGAGACCAGTGGTTCTCCAGGCATAGACCTATTATGTAGCAATTTATATCTAGGATTTGGCCTTTCACTTATAAGGATCTGAACATCTTGGAAGGTACAAATGAGACGTCCAAAGTCCATTCATTCTCTGCTTGAGACTCAGAGCTCTGGAAGGCACCAAGGAAGACAAAAACCCAGGCTGCCACTTTGAAGTCTGACACAATCATGAAATCAACCTGAGACTAATCCCTGGGGCAAAGCTACTGGTGACCAGGTAACCATCAAGTTTATGCTTATCAAGTTTGTACTTAAAATAGAAACAAAGAAATACAGTATTTCTTTGCTTGGTGCTCTACGTGACCCCAACCAAATACTGTATTGTATACTGCAATGATAAGGATTTGGATGTCCTACTGCTCAGATCATACCCAGATTTATATGCCAGACTCTCTACCCCAGATTTCTGAACTCCACACATGCTTACACTAGTCAGTGGGTATCCCAAAGGCGTCTCAAGTTCAACATGCCCAAAACGAAATTCTTGATCTCACCTACCCCCTAAACTTGTTCCTACACCACTCTCCTAGCCATCTGCCCCAAACTTGGGTTTATCCTTGAAACATCCCTCTCCTTCACTCTTCACATCCAAAGTATATCTACCATCCTCCTCCATCCCTGCCCCTCTGGTAGAAGCAACCATTACCACTCATCTGACCTAAGCCTCTGAACCAGTCTTCACACTCCACTTCTGCTCTGTCCAATCCCTTGTTCACAGAGTAGCCAGAATAACACTCGAGTGAAAATCAGATCACGTCACACCTCTGGTCAACCCTTCTTTGGCTTCCCACTACACTTGGGTTAAAACCTAAGCTTTCTTCCAGGTCTCTCCTTCCTCTGGCTCTTGCTGATATCCTCCTGTCTTGATACTCTAACCATGTTGGCCTTCTGATATTTTCCTACCTATGGGCCATGGCGGACATGGTTCATTACCTACTGCAAATCCATTTCCTGCCTTCTTCCTCACTAGCAGAACTGTGATTTCACTCAAGGGTGCACTGCACTGTCATACAAACGTTTGATATCATTGTTATTATAAAGTGGGTGCCATGCCCAACCTGAAACATCTATGTTTTAAGGGGAATTTGCTGTAATACTTTCACTAAGCTTCGGTCAACCAAACCATCTACTATGGACTGACTTCTGTAATCCAAATTCATATGCTGAAACCCTACGCCCCAACATGATGGTGTTTGGAGATGCTCCTCTGAGAGGTAATTAGGTTTAGATGAGGTCATGGGGGTGGGGCCCTCATGATGGGATTAGTGCCCTTATAAGAAGAGATACTAGAGAGCTTTCTCTCTCTCTCTCTCTCTCTCTCTCTCTCTCTACCATGTGAGGACACAGCAAGAAGGTGGCCATCTGCAAGCCAGGAAGAGGGTTCTCACCAAGAACCAAACCAGCTGGCACGCTGACCTTGGACTTCTAGCCTCCAGAACTGTGAGAAATAAATGTCAGTTGGTTAAGCCACCCAGTCTGTGGTATTTTGTTAGAGCAGCAAGAGCTGACTAAGGCACCATTGCTTGGTTTTAAACTGCTTATCCCAATAATGCAGTACACACCTCCTCATAGGTGTACTGATGTATCATACCCTGATGCCAAGACTTCAGGGAGATAATTATATACACAATTATAGAATACAAAGGGAATCTATAGACATCAGTGCAGATCAGAGCAGTGGTTCAAGATTCAGGACAGACGTAATGGAACAAATAAGCAGAAGGCCAGATGAGGGCTATTTTGTTTTGCTTAGCCCCATGGAAGATTTCTCTAGATAACACCCGCTTTGGTGCTTTGCTAGAGGGGGACTGGCTTATCATTCATTTCTCTAAGTCTTTCACAGTCAAGTTGAGTGAGGATAAGAATTTTAGTCGAGGGTTTAGGGAGCCAGGTAAATAACACAGGGCCCACGGCCAGTATCTGCTCACCCAGGACCCTCCAATACGGTATGCAAAATTGTGTGAGTGTGAATTTATTAGGGAAGAGGGTCTATAGCTTTCATTAGATTCTCAAAAGGGTCTGTAACCCACCTCCCCCACAAAAAGGATGAAACTACTGCAGAAGATGGCCAACGTGACTTGGAACTGAAGGCATTCTCTAGGTGCAGTGTGTTAGTTTTGCAGTTCAGATGAACCTGGTTTTTACCTAATTCCATAAGTGGGAGCCCTACAGGCCAAATATATTATAATGGATAAAGTCTCCCGTGATAATGACAAGAATCTACAGGAGCTGTCAGCTAAATCCTCACTCAACTGTAAATGCTGCCCAGTTGAATGTATGCTGTAGAAAGACCATTTGCCTCCCAAATAATGAGACAAAGCCAATACAGGGAGGACGTTTCCAGCATTCCCTGAGGATGCCACTGTCAGACCATTCTCCCATCACAATCCCTCATAGCCTTTCGTTGTGTGCAGTGGGCTCTGTCGGCGAGAAAACATTCCCCTCCTTGGGGATGCTAACGAGGAGAAATTCATTTCCTATCAATTTCAGAAACTCATTGGCCTAAACCTATCCTGAAAGTATGTTCCATAGTAAGTGTTTGAAAATATCACTACAAAAAGAAATTGTAGCTTAAAAAGTAACTTTACAGTGGACTTAAGCAAATCAAAACATAAAAACCAAAATTGATCATCCTAAAATAACTGCAACAAGCCTATGACCATGGCATTTCCTGGGTCATGGAGATAAGGCACCTGAGAAGAAATGAGGAATTCAAAGGCTAAATTTTGGGTTTTTATCACATTTTTCTTATTGTGATTTCTGTTGGACATACCCTAATATTTTCATAGTGGTCTGTATCCCCAGCAACGCCAAGGTGGCGCACGAAAAGATGCTCAACACATCACCAGCCGTAAGAGAAATGCAAATCGAACCCACAACAAGTTATCACTTCACACCTCTTAGGACGGCTATCATGAAAAAATGGAAAAAAAGTGTTCGCAAGGATGTAGAGAAACTAGACCCTTGTGCATCACTGTTGGAAATGTAAAATGGTGGTGTTGCTTTGGAAAACATTATGGCAGCTCCTCAAGTAGTTAAACATAGAATTACCATATGATCCAGCAATTCCACTTCTGAGTATACACCCCAAAGCATTGAAAGCAGGACTCGAACAGATATTTGCACACCTGTGTTCATAACAGCCTTATTCACAATAGCCAAAAGGTGGAAACAACCCAAGTGTCCATTGATGGATGAATGGATAAACAAAATGTAGTATATACACACAATGGAATATAATTCAGCCTCAAGAAAGAATGAAATTCTGACACATACTAACTACAACATAGATGAACCCTGAGGACATTATGCTAAGTGGAAAAAAAAAACGGACAAAAAAGGACAAATATCTTATGATTCCACTTCCATGAGATACCTAGAGAAGGCAAATTCATAGAGATAGAAAGCAGAATGGTGGTTGCCAGGGGCTGGGGAGAAACGAATGGGAGTTAGTATTTAGTGGGTTTCAGTTTGGGAAGATGAAAAAGTTTTGGAGATGGATGGTGGTGATGGTTGTGCCATACTATGAATGTGATTGATGCCATTGAATTATACTCTTAAAAATGGTTAAGGAACTTCCCTGGTGGTGCAGTGGTTAAGAATCCGCCTGCCAATGCAGGGGGCACGGGTTCGATCCCTGGTTCAGGAAGATTCCACATGCCGCGGAGCAACTAAGCCCATGCACCACAACTATCGGGCCTGCGCTCTAGAGCCCGCGAGCCACAACTACTGAAGCCTACACGCCTAGAGCCCGTGCTCTGCAACAAGAGAAGCCACTGCAATGAGAAGCCCGCGCAGCGCAACGAAGAGTAGCCCCTGCTCGCTGCAACTAGAGAAAGCCTGCACGCAGCAATGAAGACCCAACGCGGCCAAAAAAAAAAGGTTAAAATGGTGTACAAAATTAAATGTATATTTTGTCACAATTTTTTTTTTTAAAAAAGGAAAAAAGAAGCCGAGGTGGCAAGCCATACTTACAAGATATAGGCAATCACCCCAATGGACCAGCAGTCGACAGCTTTGCTGTAGGGTTTCTGGGCGAGGACCTCGGGAGCTGTGAAACAACAAAGGAGAGACACAAGCCTGACAATTTAAATGACTAAGACATAAGGTGGGTTTTAGGTGTTTTTTGCTTTTTGCTCTTTTTGTCTGCTACTTGGGCTGAACTTTCCGTGATTCTAGAAACTGAGTAGGCAGACACAATCTGATATATTTGTTGGCTTTTGTAACTAGACAAAAGGGGAGCATTTGTGTGTGTGTACAACTGGAGGTTATCAATCAATCAACACATACTTGATAGGAGGTATTTTATGTCAGTGCTGGGCTAAGCACTACAGCTCAGACCAGACTGAGAGAGAGGAGAGAATACTCAGTCTGGGGCCTGGGGTGTGATTCACCTCAAATCAGTTCAAGGAAGCATTTCCGGCCCCTGTGTAGGGCCTTTCTAGGTGCTGTGGGGACAGGCAGGTGAAGCCCCTTCCCCCTGCCTTCATGGGGCTTACAGTCAAGATCAGACCTAAAACCTTGTCTCCCATGTCCTGCCTCAGGCCTGCTCCTAGTTCCTTCTCTAAGGTCTTGGGCGGGTTATCTGTGAAACAGGAAAAATGCTATTGAATCTCACTTCCTTGGTTCTAACCCACTCTTCATCAAGCATCACCGGTCCAGGGCCTTGGCTTATTCTGTACTATTCCCATACTTCCTGTTCCTGGCTGTGGCTACTGCCCGGTGTTGGATACCCACCCAGTGTCTGGCACTCAGCAGGGTCTGCCATACATATTTGTGCAAAGAGTAAATAAACACAGGAAAGGAAGTAAACCTTCTTCACAAGTAAAACCTCCTTTTTATGCAAATACATCTGATTGAAGTATCTAGGATAAACTGTGCAGAAAGTTTAAGAAGGTAGAGAAAGTAAAAATAGCTCAAGCTTACAAGGCACTTGTCAGGCTAAGCTGTGTGTTCTATGCATTGGGGATGCATTAACTCACCACAACCTTTCTTGGTGGGGAAGAGCTTAGTTATTATTGTGCTTCTTCCCAAGTTACAGGTGAGGGTGCACGGGGACTCAGAGATCAAGGCACTTATCCACAGGATCCAGCTGCCAAGAGGCCTCTACACCAACTTAGTCTAACCCGAATTAAGTGCCTGTGTGATCTCGGTCTCGTCCTCGTCATTCATAAACATTCTCTACTGTAATCCTTTCAACAACTCTGACAATTAACCATTATCTACACCTGATCCTATAGGAAAATGAGCCTCAGAGATGTTCCTTTTTTGACGCCACATAGGAGATATAGACCAGTTGGGATCTGAACACAATTCAATCTCACCCTTGTCCTAGCTCTTTCCACTGGAATCTACTGACTGAGTAGATTGGTGAAGAAAGGTGAGTCTTTCTTCAGTCTCTAAGCAAAGTCCTTTTGCAGAAAAATGAACAGGGAAACCCTCTCATCCTGTTGCAGATAAGCACCTTCCTGAGCAAGAAGAGGGAAGGACACAAACTCTTGCTGGATGTTTCTGGTTATGATGGTAAGAAATACAATCCACAGATAATCCCCAAATCTAATTTTAGGCTTCAGCCTCAATTCCTCCAAACTCCTGATTAGACTTTTTTTAAAATTTAATAAGAGCAAAACAAATACGTTTGTACAGCTTTGCTGTGTTTACCCTCAACGCAGTAGCAGAAGCAGAGAGTGCTACAAAGCTGGGGAACTCACAAACTGGAGAAGTGGCCCTTAGATAATCGGGAGCTGGCTGAATCCATCCTTCCTCTTCCCCAGAACTGCTAAGAGCCTCTTTCTCAGATGCTTCTATTATGGCAACTGACAAAAGGGAGCCATTTCCCACAGCCAGCGTCTTGCTGATTTAGGAGGTAGGTGCTCTCAGAGCTGATGCTTTGGTCTGAGCAGCCACGCGAGCACAGGTGGTGGGAGGGGACTGGTCTGCAAGGAGCATATTTCTGAGCCTCCAGGGCCATCCTCATAGCCTGATGGAAAGTTCAAGAGAGGCAGAAAAGGCTCACAGAGCTACAGCTGACCCAGCCCCTCCTCCCGGCACAGCTGACAGCAGGTATCAGGAGCACCGCATCAAGCAGGTGGACAGAGGCCCTGGCTTCCGTGTCACGGGGTCTGCAGGGCTCTTTAGGGAGCTGGCGAGACAGCCTGGCCCAAACGCTCCACGAAACCAGATGTCAACTGACGAGGGGATAAGACCCGGCCCCTAGAAAGCAGGGTTGACTCCTAGGAAGAGCTAACACTCCGTGTTCTCCCGACCACCTCTGTGGATGGGGCAGGAAGGATTCTTAAAAAACAAATCCTCCTCCTCGTCCTCATCTGTTAGAAAACAACAAGTACTGGCCACCATCCACTGTTCAGCAAACAAAGGAATGAAGAACACGGTTCCCCTCCTGAAATCCACACACCTGGCGGTACCTGCACATCAGGCTCTTTGCCTGCAGTCTGGCAAATGCTCCAGTGTTCTGGAGAATCGGGCAGTGCACTGCAGAGACTTGAAAAGCAAGTGGCTGACTTTTATGCAAGTCGGAGCTTGGACGTTACTTGGGATGTTTAGATTCTTGAAACCACAGATGACACAAATTTTTTTAAACATGAGATTTTTGTTTAACTAGTAAACTTTATAACATCAAGTATATGCTTCTGTATAAAAAGACTTCTGATTTAGATCAACAGTATGGATGTTAGGGAAAAGTTCTAAATGATTAACAAATACCAGGGTATCTACACTGGTGGTGGAACTCTATGTACTTGTGCCAAACATGTCTTGTTCTCTTTGGTGTTGTGTCCTATCTGGGTCACAGAAACTGCAATGAAATATAAACATTTTTTAACCAATTGGCGGCAGGTGAACCATTTGTCCTCTGGTGAGGTCCTTAATTGCACTTGAACCCAATCCAGAGGGTGAAGCCAGAAGTGTAACGTCATGATAAAAAAGACAAAGCAAACTGATTTGGAAATAAAATTCTCACCAACTTAAAATATTTTAAAAATTGTCTGATGGCACACACGTGAATGGCTTAAATTCTATTTTCCTTTGTGATATGATTCCTGGAAACAAATGTTCTTTGGGACATTGTTTGAACAAGCCCACCTAGCTTTAAATAGCTAACTTGTCATCTCATAGTAATTCTTGAAAAAAATAAATTCTCAGACAATATTCAAAACCCTCCTGACAATCTGATATGGTGAACAAACCATGAAGCCCTGAGGTCAGGTGGGATATCTTCTCTCCCACTGTCTGTCCGCGTCCTGCAGTTGGCGCTATCGTTTTGCCAACCTGTTGTACTTAATCTGGTTTTTGGTCCACCTTCCATTCCCTTGATCCCTTTCTGCTGGAGTGCTGGGAGAATCCCCTTCTCCCTGATCTTTTCAGAGACCTGTTTTCACTTTGAGAACCAGCCAAACTCCCTCGTGTTATCAATCTTATACCATTGGCAAAAATTCAGCTGTAATTCTAAAAAGTCACAGCATCCAACTTACAAACTCTGGGACAACAAATGAGCTCCCAGGCTGAGGAACCCCAGAGCACGGTCCATCCAGAGCCTTGGAAAGTGATGAGGGTTCTCTGTGCCACCACCATCCCATCTCTCCCCCAGCACTGGCAGGAGATGCCGATTAAGAACTTCTTCACCACGGAGAAACAATTTTCTCTTCTAATTGTACCCAGCATAATTCATGTGTTGTGGGAGGTTGGCACTGACTCTGGCCAACCGCACACCTTCTAACAGAGGAAGGCTTTGAATCGAAATAACTTAATTGGAGCTATTGACAGAGAAAGCAGTCATTAAGAGGCACCGTGGCTTGTCGGTGATGCCATCAACCCCCAGGCAGAGCAGGAAAGGGCTCAGTTTCCTGGCACAGCCATAGCAGAAGGGAAAGACTCCAGTGGGGTGGGCATACACGTTCCTCCAGTGCATTTCAAGATCTGGGCCCTGGGGACTGTCAGTGGCTATCAGTGGCAGTAGAGAGACCCACCCACCCGGAAGTGCTGAAGGGACAGATCCAAGATAGGTGGCTGGTCCAACCTCCCGACTGCCTCTTAGGCTTGGCTGAAGTCAGCCTTTTAGGCCAGAAGGGAGTGGCATGATATATTTAAAGTGATGAAAGGGAAAAACCTACAACCAAGAATACTCTCCCCAGCAAGGCTCTCATTCAGTTTCGACAGAGAAATCAAAAGCTTTACAGACAAGCAAAGGCTAAGAGAATTCAGCACCACCAAACCAGCTTTACAACAAATGCTAAAGGAATTTCTCTAGGCGGGAAACACAAGAGGAGAAAAAGACCTACAAAAAAAAACCAGAAACAATTAAGAAAATGGCAGTAGAAACATACATATCAACAATTACCTTAAATATAAATGGATTAAATGCTCCAACTAAAAGACACAGATTGGCTGAATGGATACAAAAACAAGACCCATATATATGCTGTCTACAAGAGCCCCACTTCAAACCTAGGGACACGTACAGATTGAAAGTGAGGGATGGAAAAAGATACTCCATGCAAATGGAAATCAAAAGAAAGCTGGGGTAGCAATACTCATATCAAACAAAATAGACTTTAAAATAAACACTGTTACAAGAGACAAGGAAGGACACTATATAATGATCAAGGGATCAATCCAAGAAGACATAACAATTGTAAATATGTATGCATTCAACATAGGAGCACCTCAAGGCAAATGCTAAGAGCCATAATAGAGGTGGAGAGAACAGAGGTGGGGTGGAGGCAGTTCCACCTGGGTGACATGTGTTGGGCCACGACAGTTGGGTTCCCAGGTCCATTCATCAAAAACCTGTAACACACTAGCCTCTGGTAGGCTCCTACCACACCTTATCCATCCCTTTAGTGCTGTGTGAATCACACTGTCAAGGTCCAGACTTCATGCTGCTGGAGAACATCTCTAGACTGTATTTTCAGGGCTTAGTACATTCTGGTTATTCACCAAATGGTGATGCAACTGAACCCAACCTACTCAACACACACACCATTATTTCTGTAAGAAAATGTTTTCCAAATGCCAGACAACTGATTTACAAATAAACTTAGCTGCCTCAAATATTTTTGGTGAGTACCTACAGGAACAAAAAAATGAGAGGGTCACAAATAAATTTTGGATTGCAAGCAACTGTCATTTGGGAAGTCCCTGTATTAGGTACAAGTAAGATAAATTGCTGAATACATGCCCTATTTCTGACATGAATTTGGGGGATAAAAGAACCAGAATTAGCCCTAATTCTCTGCATGTGGGTGTCTGTCATTCATGTTGCTCTCCGTTTAAAAGTTTTTCTCAAAGGGATTTCAGAATTATTAGTTCTAGGGCTAAATGGCAGAAAAGATAGTCTGTTAAATGATCTCTCAGCACCTCCTTCCTGGTAAGATCTTGGGGACTATCAATTCAGGTTTTTTGAGGCTACTGCCGATAGAAACAGTATCCCATCAGCTTAATTTACACCAGTCAGTAGAAGTGATCTCCATATAAACCACACAGCCCCAGCAGAGCATCCCAAGAGCTACTGGAGAGATCTGTGGACAGATGTTCCCTCCTCTGAGCCCCAGGCTTAACCCACGCTCTTTAGTGAAACAGTACGTTCAAAATTTAAAATAATTGAATTTACTGCTGTGAGACTCACTACCAACCCACTGTGGAAAATTCCACTTGGTGGGAAACGTCTTCTATAAACCGAGCTGTTTTATATTGATTCAGAGCAAGGTTTCCTGGTAAAGGGAAGGACTCCAGAGATTTCAGAAAGAAAAAAAACAGAAAGAATTTCAGAAACATTTCATGTTGTTGTTAAAACAACTAAGTTGCCCATTTTCCTTACTGCAAGAGAGAGAGGAAAAAAAGGCTTAACCAAGTGGAATTGGAAACGAGGACAGTGGCTTGTGGAGGTGGGGCCCGTAGTCACCAGTCCTCAGGCTCTCATAAAATAGAAAAGGAATTTTCCCATTTCCTGCGTCCAAGGATGTGCTCAGAACCGTCTCTGCAGACAGCGGAGAGAATGAGATCTCATTGTGTTACCACGCTCATGCTCAAGGTGATCTGTTCCCCTCCAAGGATGTTTGAGGACCACTCCTCTTCGTATTTCAAATATGACCCCTTCCAGTGGGAGAAGGGTGGGGACACAAGCAGGAGGGGCAGCCCAGGGTGGCAGGAGCAGCCCTCGATGCTGGAAAAGGAGAGCTTGTGGTCCAGAACCATGGTGGTGGTGTTTTCTCCTTATTCAATCATTTAATGGGTTGCATCCCATTTCAGGCACTGGCTTTATGGGTGACGAAAGCACACCTGGCCCCTGCCCTCATGGCACACCTGTTCTCCGGGGCGTTGAGGGTAGACACAAGCCACAGACGTAGTGCCAGCCTCAGCCGCCTTCCTAAGGATGATTATCAGAGTCAGACAAGATCATGGCAAGATGGGAGAGGCGGTGTTGATTTTTAAGTTTAACTCAGTTGAAGTCCAACCCTGAAAATACTGAACTTACTCTAAATAAAACTCAAAAATATCCAAGGAAAGAAAATATTACCTCCAATAGTCAAATGATGGGGAAGGTGCAAACAGAATGAGAAAGATACAGCCGGGGAAAGAAATCGTTGTGGCTAGTGGTGTTGTTAATAAGTATATACACGTTGTTCATGTTGTTTTCTAAGAATAAAGTAATAGGCGTAAAGACGAAAGAGTAGCAGAGGTCTGAAGGATGTGAAATGGTTGCCGGGATTTAGGTTCTTGTTACCTAAAATGACTTTAGTTGTCTGGATTTAAGAAGTTTTAAATAGTCGGGCACATTGGCTTTTCAGTGAAAGAAACCTAGGCTCCACCACTTACTACATGTGTGGACTTGGGTAAGTCCCTTAATCTTTCTCGGCCTCCATTTTGTTCATCTGTAAGATGGAAACATTCATAGAGCCCAACTCTGAGGACTGTTATGAGGCTTAAAGGAAATAAGCAGCACATATGTATGGGTATAATTAGTAGTTGTTATGTAAGGAGGAAAAGTTGGAAAGATCACAGGAGCAAAAAGAATGTAGGTTTTATTACTTTCTAGAATTAAGGCTGAACGGATTCTTGATATCATTTGGTACTTTCCTTCGATTCTAATGTAACATAAAATGATTCATAAATGAATATTTCCACCCTTTTGATGAAAACCCTCAGAAGTCAGGACAGAGCTGGGCCCACACGCGATGGAAGGGCAGGTCAGGAGAACTTGAATCTTAGAGATGGAAGGAGCCAGTTGGTCCCTTTGTTCATCTAGTTCTTGATACCTGTGGTCACTTCATCACCAACACATTTACATCATCATCCCCCCTTGGTCCAGGCACCAGCCTAGACACGGCAACAGGAGCAACCTAAATCATCATGGTTGACAGACAGCGCTGTGGGCATCAGGACCATTTGTCCTGATATTAGACATCCATGTGATGGCTGAGGACCTCTGGCTGTGCGTGGCCCCTTCGTGGCTCTGTATTTATTGAGGGGAGAGAGAGGGTGTGCTCCTTCCACATTTCCTCTCCCTGCCCTGCCCCCTCCTTCCCCCAGCCCCACCCTCTCCTACCTCCAGGCCAGGTGTCATCAAGATTCCCATCCCCACTGTCCTGAGCTCTCCCCCATCCTTTAAGTAGCTACAAGGGTGCAATGCCCAGTTCTAACCAGTTCTTGTTTTCATTGGCCCCAATTATAATTCTTTTTTAAAGGGGGGGTTTAAAAATTATTCTGGAAGACTGGTTATAGAAACGGGTATATCCTAATTTTCTCCCTAATTCTTTTTCTTTTTAAATTAAGTATAGTTGATTTACAGTGTTGTGTTAGTTTCTGGTGCAGAGCAAAATGATTCAGTAATATGAAAAAGAATATATATATATATATTCTTTTTCATATTCTTCTCCATAATGGTTTATTATAGGATATTGAATATAGTTTCCTGGGCTATACAGTAGGACCTTGTTGTGTATCTATTTTATATATAATAAGTTTGTATCTGCTAATCCCAAACTCCTAATTTATCCCTCCCCACCCCTTTTCCCCTTTGGTAACCATAAGTTTGTTTTCTATGTCTGAGTCTGTTTCTGTTTTATAAATAAGTTCATTTGTGTCATATTTTAGATTCCACATATAAGTGACATAATATGGTATTTATCTTTTTCTGGCTTACTTCACTTAGTATGATAATCTCTAGGTTCATCCATGTTGCTGCAAATGGCATTATTTCATTCTTTTTCATGGCTGAGGAATATTCCATTGTGCGTGTGTGTGTGTGTGTGTGTGTGTGTGTGTGTGTATGTCACATCTTCTTTATCCATTCATCTGTCGATGGACATTTAGGGTTGCTTCCATGTCTTGGCTACTGTAAATAGTGCAGCTATGAACACTGGGGTGCACTCCCTAATTCTCCGGAGTGTGTAAAACTGCTGCCATCTGTGCCACCTGCTGAAACAGAGCTGACAAGACACTCAGATCAGCAGCACCTCTACCTGTCTTTGAACGAGCTTCTGTCTTTGAAAATGAACTTGAAACTTCTAACCTACTATGTAGCCTATGATGTCAGCAGACAGACACGCAGGCAGATGGGCAACCTGCCAGCCTACAGCTTGGTCTAAGGTTCATCTGTTGACCATGCTGGCTGGCCTCGCCTCCCTGAGGAGGCCACGGAGAAAGGCATTTGACTTGAATTTGATGTATGCCATGGTGGGGAGGAAAAGGCTCTGAGACACGAAAGCCAGTCATGGTCAGAGGTAGTGGAGTCTTCTTTTAATATCATGGCTTTTCCCAAGTCGCTCATGAAAGGAGGTCAGGAGGCCTAGGGGTCAGGGGGCCTGGATTCAAGTTCCACTCTGCTGGGCAGGCCGGCAATGTGATAGCATCTTTACAGGAAGGAGCCTAAGAGAGGAGTAGGTGGTCTAATGGGAGAGCACCGAACTTCCATGCGGGCTTTAAAATCAGACTGTGCACCTGTAGACTGGTGCTAGCATCTGTCACCTCTGACCCAGCACTGAATCAGAGGACAGAATTAGAGGCTGGGCACTGCACCAGTGTACCTCGAATTCATCATCTTTCTGTGCCTTAGTTTCCTGTCTTGAAGGGCACCTGCCAGTCTGTCCCAGTGTTAGGCCTTCATGGAAAAGAATCTGTGCTCACCTGTAGAGCTGCAGGTGTCCCCTCATTCTAAGGCATACAGTTGTCCCTCCGCATCTTGTGGGGATGGGGGTCCAGGACCCCCTGTGGACACCAAAATCGGTGGATGCTGGAGTCTCATACATAAAAAAATGGCATAGTATTTGCATATTACCTACGACATCCTCCTGTGCACTTTACCTCTAGATGACCCGTACCACCCAACACAATGTTAATGCTGGGTAAGTCGTTGCCGGTGAGCAGCAAATTCAAGTTTTGTTTCTTGGAGCTTTCTGGCAATTTTTCAAAAATATTTTTGAACTGCAGTTGGTTGAATCCGAGGATGTGGAACCCGTGGATCCAGACGGCCAACTGTACCATTAGGGATTTGTGTCTAAGGACGCTTGATCCAAGTTTTCCTGTCCCTGAGGGATTTCCACAGGTAGTGAGAAGGGACATATCTCCTCTGCTGGAGGATAAGTGGATAGTCTTAAACCAAACTGTAATATAGTTCCAAAGAGTTAGTGACACTGCGTGTCATCATGGTGGTGAAAAGGATGCCACTGAAACAGTGGGAGGTGCACACTACTACATATAATAGATAACCAACCAGGACCTACTGCATAGCACAGGGAACTCTACTCAATATCTTGTAATAATCTATAAGGGAACAGAGTCGGAAAAGAATAGATATGTACATATATGTCTATATAGATATAGATATGTATAACTGAATCACTTTGCTGTACGCCTGAAGGTAACACAACATTGTAAAAAAAACACAGTGGGAGAGAAAGAGGACCTTTCTACCCAGCAGTGGACTGTTCAGAGACGGTAAATAAAATTCTAAAGATCAAGGAAAGTAAGATGCAGCTCAGAGGAGCATCCAGTCTCAGTAAGAGCTGCATTACAACGAGGAGGTGGTACTGAACGGGTTTACTCAGATCTGCTTCCTGCCAGCGGAATTTTCAGCAGGAGGGGTATTGGAAAAAAAAAATGCGATGAGGGGCTTCACTGTGAGCATCTTAATAAGCAGGTGTTGCTTCACCTAGGTTTAGAGGATTGCAATCTGGATTGTTGGCAAATAAAAACCACAGCTGAGATACAGAATCATTCCTCGCCGGTGGTTTGTCTTCAGCCCGAAGTTGCGGGAGAGGAGCAGAAGCTTCTTGCGACAGCTCTGTTCTCTTTCCGGGGGTTGTAGGTTCCTCAGCTCTTTCTCACCCTCCCCTAGAGCTGTAATGTACTAAAAATGCATTGCAGATGAGCCGCTCACTTGGATTTTCCTAATAGCTTCTTGAATTTTACCACAGGCATGAAGGGTCCCCATTAAAGCACCATCCTGGTTTCCCATTACCAGTCTGATCGGGGCTGGGTTACTATTCAAATGCTGCCGAAGCCAAAATGTGGCTGATGGGTGATGGGGAGAGACTAAGGAACGGGAAGGGAGTGGAAAACAGGAGGGCAGCTGGTATCTGGTGTTTTCAAATGTGGGAGAGACCTGGAACTCAGTGCTACAGAGGAAGGAAAATGTTCTGAGTAAGGCATTTTAGAGCAATGTGGCAATGGATAACCCCGTAATGTGTTCTTTGCAGGTTGTCCCAGGATTCCACCGCCGCCCTAATGGGTTTGTGAACCGCAACCGGATGGCTACTTTGCACTGGAGCCCTCCTCACTTCGGAAATCTGAAGAGCTACACTTCAACATGAAGAAGACTGTTACAGTCATTCCAGTGTTTTGGTTTATAATCATTAAAAGAAAAAAAAAAGAGTAAGTTACAAAATGCTGCAGTGCTTCTTTCCTCTCCACCACCACAAAATGGTTTAGAAACCATGAAACTCCATCCCAGGATTCAAGTACAAGAACTCCATCAGGAGTTCCAGAAGGATGGAGAGTGCTTTACAAATAGTTTTAAGAGGGATTTAGTGGGGTGGGGGCTTTTCCAGGGCAGGGCTGGGTTTACTTGGCACACGTTCTGATCATGAGCTTCTGCCCTCGCCCATATTCACTATGTCAAGGCTAATACCAGGCCCTACAAGTCTCCTCACATGGGGAGGCCCTGTTCTCTCTGACAAATGGGGCCTGGCTGCAAGCGCCCAGTGTGATGAAACGGTCGCTGCTGGTTGTCACTGAGTAGCTGCTGAGAGAGAAGGAACGAGAAAGTTCTGATGTGGGTCCTCCGCCTACTCATCTGTGCCCTGTGTGACAATTTATCAGTTACATAAAATCCTGTTTCAACGCTAACAGTCTGAGAGGGTGAGAACAATGATGTAATGCTCAGAGCCGTGTACTAAAATACGGTATTTAAGTGAACAACAAATAAAAACCGAGCTCTTTGGGAGAAAATGACCACACAGAAGAGTGAAGATTAAAGCAGCAGGAACAGAGGATCTATGAGGAAAGATAAAAGGAACTGCGTGACTTAGCCTGCTCAGGAGGACAGAGACGGATGATGTCAACTTAATTGAAGTTTTTCTTGTCTGTTCTGAGTGAAGATGGGAAAAAATGACAGTCAATATCCTTGACACACGATTATTTATACACCTAAAGGATACTAAGTCACACATCTGTAGAAATACAGAATAGCAGAACCAGAAAAAAATCATGGAGGTCAATGCGTAAGCAGCTTTGGGCAGGAAAAAACTCTCTGCGGGAAAGTGCTCTTTGCAGAAGGCGGCCCTTTGTCTTGTCACTAACCTGAAACCAGGCGCCCCGTGCTCTACTCATCTCCGGCCCGAGCACACCTTTCATAGCTTTTGATCACACAATACTTTGCCTCACTTATTGGTTCTTTCATAGACCAAAGAAGTAGGAATGAAAAGTAAGTAACTGACAGATGATCAGATCTCTTCCCTAGCTCCCCTTCAGTAATCGTGCAAACTGTGTGAACAAGGTGGAGTCTAAAGAAAGATCACGAGGAGTCGACCAGCCTGCACCCTGCCTGCACACAGTGGGGATAGCGACATCTCTGACCCCCTACCTCAAAGATTCACTGAGATTACTTCCCTGTTTCCCTTTAAAAGCTTTCATGGTGGAGCAGAATCTTGGGAGGTAGTTCTTGGGGGACGCTGAGTCTACCATCTCCCCATATGGCCGGCATTCTGATTAAAGGCAACTTTCCTTTCTGTCAACATTTGTGAGGACTGATTTTGTAAGTGGTAAGCAGCAGGACCCGACCTGAGGACTAATCAGTTCAGCACGCTTATTTTACATACGAGAAACTGAGAACCCAAGAGTTTAAGGGAAGGGCTCAGGCCTTCCTTGCATCTAAGCAATGGCAGAGATAGAATCTCACAGTCAAGACCCACTGTTGTGACTGCCACCAATTACAGGCTGGGTGGCTCTGAGAACAGTCCCTCATCCCAACACGGAAGCCTGGTTCCTGGAACCCCTGGTTTCCAAGGTCTCATCTAACCGCAAGCCCCTTATCAAGCTTTAAAAATGCAATGATCCCATGAATTAAAAGTGTTCCTTTAATGGTGAAAAAATATGCTGAGAATGTTGAACCAACTGTTCTCCATTTCCACTTAGAAGAGAACACAACGAAACTTGTTTAAACTACTTTAGACAAGTTAAGCCAGGGCTAGACCAAAGACTTTGGCAATGTCTATGCGGGCAACTAAGCTGCGAGAAGAAACTGGAATGACTCCTTCTTCACAGTTTAAGTAATATAACAATGAGCCACCTTCTAAAGAACCAAGATGTAGCTCTGCTTATAAACACAATGATGGATCAGACAGAAATGCACCTTCCTATTTTTGAGGAACATCCAATAATGAAAGAGTGGTTTCCACTATGCACTCCAAATGGAATACTGCAAAGTGATGGACCATCACTCAAAAAGGCTCGATGAAAAAAGAAAGTCTCATGTAGCTCAAAGGCAAACATCACAAAGCAGTTAGGAGTCTTGCCACCCAGCACCACCCCAGCCTTCTTGCCTTTTTTAAAAGTGAAGTTTGCAATCCCTGAATAAGAAAGACTATTCTTTGGAAGAATAAGTAAGAGCACAGGCTTGCCCTCCTCTACTGAGGCACTTTGTCACTTAATCTAGAGACAAAGGTTCAAAGTTCTTTTAAAAGAGTTTAATTTTCCCATAGAATTTTTCCCATAGAATCTGAGAAATCACATCAGTGCACAAATAGCAACACTGAGAAATAAAACAACAGGCTTTCTTCTACAGAATAGAAGTACATTTGTCATCTTGTAGTGTCTTATCAATTACATGACTGAAATGGGTGCTTTCTGTGACTTATTGTTCCTATTTAGTGATTCAAGAGAGCCTGTTTGGATATTTTAATTAATGCAGTGGAGCAAGTTGCAAAAATAATTTTACAAACTTTCTCAGCTCTGACTTTCATCTCTTATTGGCGATGCCAAGGGGAATGTTTTATCTGACTCAATTAAATGGATTCTAAATCCAGGTCAATACCACATTAATGGTCACCATGTTACCCTGAGGAGCTGATTGCCACCAGACAGCCTTATCATTTCTCCTAAATTCTCTCCAAGAACTTATTTATGCATGCCCTCCCTCCCCAAGTGAGTCTGCACATTTCCCCCAGGCCATACATACCAGAAGCCATTCATGATCTTGGACCTTTGTTCTCCTGCTTGCCTGCATCCGTAAGCCCTTCATCTTGGCCCGAGTTCCACCCTTCCTTCAAATCTTGTCTCC
The DNA here is from genome assembly GCF_965194805.1 of Balaenoptera borealis. Classification (NCBI taxonomy): domain Eukaryota; kingdom Metazoa; phylum Chordata; class Mammalia; order Artiodactyla; family Balaenopteridae; genus Balaenoptera; species Balaenoptera borealis. The sequence goes on along the minus strand of NC_138866.1, from coordinate 165,488,581 downwards.
TCTGTGAGTTTTCCCCTGCTGGTTCTAGCCCTTACTGATCCATCTCTCGCCTGTATTTGTGAGGCTGCTTCTGAAATATGTCAGTTACTTCATACTGCAGACATGATACCTTATATGGATCCGTATCACCCACTGGCCATACTGTATTGGAGGAGCCCCAGGTGTTGACAGAGCCCTAGGCACCGCCTGCAGTAGGAACGCAATACACCTGGATGGAGAGATGCCCGCCATCTCCTGTCATCAGTGACCTGACGCTCAGCATGGGCCCTGGTTCCTTATGCGGGGTTCAGATTTCTTTGCTTTCTCCCAAGGTACCTTGTGCCTTGGGATACTTAGGATAAACAGCCCTTTTCCCATTATTTCTTCATTATTAGAGAACTCATTCAAATTGAAGTAGTAACTTGATGTTGGTGAAACTAACTATTCAGCTGAAGAGTCATTTAGGTAATAACTGACACAACAACAAAACAACTGCACTCACCAATGGAAACCAACACTACCTAGAAGGAATCTGAACTAAAGCTGACGGCCGTCCTCTGCTCCCAGCTTGGGCTCTTGGGACCTGTGGCCCCCAGGATGGGCAGCAGGAGAACAGTACTCCCTCCCTTCTCTCCCGTAGATGCCTAATGGCTCTGCCCTGTTCAGATGAAAAACTGCCCGGCAAAAAGGAGGCCGTGGCTTCTGTGTCCAAGGTCCCAAATAGTGTCCGCATCAGACTGCTGCGGGGGGGAGGCAGGTGGACGGGGCTGTGTCCGGCCCCAGGCTCACAGCACACTGGGGTCCTCTGATGAAGACCTGTTTCATCTTCTCTGCAGCATTACTCTGACTACCAGGCTCCCACAGAAATAATTAATTGTTCAATTAATCTATAATTTAAGGTCCCCCAAACCAGTGGTCCCCACTCAGTCTTTATCTTACCTGACTTAGTAGCCACAACTGACACAAGGCACTTCATCCTCCTTGAAGTACTGTCCAGATGCCACTCCCCTGGTTCTCTTCCGACTTCACTCACTGCCCCTTCTCTGTCCCTCTGAGTCCCTGGGACTCAGCCCTGGGACCTTTCCTCTCCTCCATCTACACCCGCCCCCCACTTGATGATTCCATCCAGGTTCATGGCTTTACAATGCATCAGAGGGGACTTCCCTGGCGGTCCAGTGGTTAGGACTCTGAGCTTCCACTGCAGGGGGCGCGGGTCTGATATCCCTGGTCGGGGAACTAAGATCCCACATGCCGCGTGGTGAGGCCAAAGAAAACAAAAACAAAAACAAACCCCCAAACAACAAAAAAACCAAATAAAGTGCACCAGAGGCCATCAGTTCCCAAATACCGTCCATCCCCACTGCTCATGGATCCATATTTGCGATTTGCCTACTCGCTAAAATTCATTTGCAGCCCCCAAATCAATACTTGGGATGCTTTTGCGGTCGTCTGTAGACCTGCCCAGAGCGGGCAGGGAGTCACCCGAGCGCTCGCGCCCAGCTGAGGGCGAACACCGCAACGCCCTGCCCTCTTGTTTTGTCTCTCACAGTGACGAGATCTATAGTTTTCATGGTCCAGTCAGTGCCACGTGTTCCCACACTTTTGTGCATCCTGTTGATTTCAATTTCACTATTAAAAACGGCCCCCAGGCGTCAGTGCCGAGGTGCTGTCCAGCGCTCCCAAGCACGAGACGGCTGCGCCTTACGGAGAGAACGCGTGTTCCATGAGCTTCATTTAGGCGCGAGTTACAGTGTCGTCGGCCCGAGCTCAACGGTAATGAATCAGCAACAATATTAAATAAAGTGTCACTGGGCAGAGATACACATATAACAAGGTCAAGTATCGACCAGCTGGTGACAGTGCTGGGACTAGAGACCCGCAGGAAGCCAGCCCTGTATTTCCCCTGGGAGCGGGGCTCAGGGTCTGCCCGTTCAGTGCTCACGGTGACTTTACAGGACAGAACTGCTGTGCAAAACGAGAGTCTCCCCTCAGGGCCAGACTCCTATTCCAGCTGCCTTCCTGACCTCACAAATGTTATCAAATCCAAACCTGAACCCCTGGTGATATTTCTGCAACGTTCTCCCCCCACATCTTAATTAAAGGCAACTGCACCCTTCCAAGGACTCAGGCCAAAACCCTTGGAATTACCCTTGACGTCTCTCTCTTTCAAACCCTACTTCTGGGTTTTCAGAAAATCTTGATGACGTCACCTGCACATCATATTCGGAATCCGACAGCGTCTCATCACTTCCACTCTGCCAACCTGACCCAACCCCGACCATTTCTCACCTGGATGACTCCAGAGCCTTTTAACTGGTCTCCTTCCTTCCACCCTGGCCCTGTCCCCCCTGCCATCTCTCCTTATCCCAGCCTGTCCCTCACAGGGATCTTGGTGAAAGTTCGATCACGTCACCCGTTACCTCAGATCCCTCCAACGGCTTCCAGCCACCCGTGGTCGTGACGGTGACTTCTAAGTCCTGGTCTGCACATGCCCTGCCCACGACTTCTCTGACTTCCTCCTTTCTCACCCTGCTCCTGTCGCTCCTCCCACACTCCTGCCTCAGGGCCTTTGAACCATCCTTGGAATGCTCTTCCTCCCAATAATGGCATGGCTGGCTCCTTCACTGCAATCATATCTTTACCCCACTGTCATCTTCTTAGTGAGGGCTGCCTTGATCAGTGTAGTTAAAATTACAACCCCCTACACACACATACACAGACACACACACACACAGACACACTTCCTATTGTCTTTCCTGCTTTATTTTTCTGCATAGCACTCATGTCCATCTAAGATACTAATTAATATATTTAGCTGTTTGCTTATAGCCCGTTTCCCTCTCACTCAGATGTAAGTACCACGAGGTTGAGGATTTTTATCTGTTGCTTTTTCTTTCTACTGATGCATCCCCAGTGCCTAGCACAGAAGGTAGGCACTAAATAAATAATTCTTGAATGAGGCATAATGTAGCACTTACCATACATTATTCAATTTACCTGTTAGCCCTCTGTCTCTCACAAGACTGTGAACATTTTGAGGTCAGAGACTCTATCTAATTCGTATTTGTATTCCTAACACCAAACTACTGTGCATGACACATAACAGGAATTCAATAAACACATGCTGAATGAAGAGAAGGGGAGCAGAGAAATAAAAAATTGCTCATGTTTATGAAGCTTAGGTTTTTATTGAATTCAACAAGCATCTGTGCAAAGATGAGCAAGCCAGAGCCCCTGCTCTAGTGGAGAGGGGGAGAGACAGGGATAAATATGGAAGCTGATGCAATGTTGTAAGAGCCATGATGAGAAAAGGAAAAGAACCAGGATGACAAAGGAGAGGATGGATGTTGGGCAAGCAGTCAAAAGAGGGTCATGTAGGGCTTCCCTGGTGGTGCAGTGGTTAAGAATCTGACTGCCAATGCAGGGGACATGGGTTCGAGCCCTGGTCCGGGAAGATCCCACATGCCGCGGAGCAACTAAGTCCATGTGCCACAACTACCGAGCCTGCGCTCTAGAGCTCACGAGCCACAACTACTGAGCCTGCGTGCCACAACTACTGGGCCCGCGTGCCACAACTACTGAAGCCCGCATGTCTAGAGCCCATGCTCTGCGACAAGAGAAGCCACGACAATGAGAAGCCCGTGCCCCACAATAAAGAGTAGCCCCCGCTCGCCGTAACTAGAGAAAGCCCACGCACAGCAACAAAGACCCAACACAGCCAAAAATAAAAACAAATAAATAAATTTAAAAAAAAAGAAAAAGAGGGTCATGTAAGCTGGGCTTTGATGGCCGAATAGGAGCTTGCCATGCAGACTGTTGGGGAGAAACATGCCGAAGCTCAGCTGCTCACTGCCCAAGGCATGTCTACATAGACACAAGCTCCCCAGTGTTGCCCCTTTCTTACTCTAAAAGGTCCCCCAAGAATCTTGGTGCTCAATAAATGTGAACAAACAGAATTGCTATATTCCCATAGTCCTCCTTTTCCCCCTCTTCACTCCAAGAAAACTCTGTATCTGACAACAGAATTACCCGATGGCTCCACTTGCCACAATTTAGGGTAAAAGAGCAAAGGCCACATCCAAACATCAGTCCCAGTTCCCAGACTCATCAGCGACTGACATCTAAACACAACCAGACCACTAGGGTGGCAGCCACTTAGAAACCCAGAGAAACTGCCATTCCACAAGCTCTGTCAAAATGTAAAAAAGCGAAAATCAATTTAGAAAGTGCTAGAGCTTTCCAACATCAGAGCCAAATATGAGAACAGTATGATGCATATGTAAATATGCACATTCTTTGTCAGAGCCGACGTCCTGAAGCAGGAGCTGGGCGGCTACAGCATCCTCGGCTTCCTCGCCCGGCGTGGCCTGGGCAGCAGCCCCTGCGGAACAGAGCAAAGCCATTCCAGCCAGGAGACTGGACCCCATGACCACAAAGGCCTGTCCATTTTCTGATGCCTATGACTCACCACGGTTGGAACCGGCTTTTTTCCTCCCTGTCTTTTAAGAGAAATGAGAATAAGCTTGTCTCATTCATTTTTATTTGCCGCTTGCCTGGTGGCTTGGACTGAACTGGAGGAATTCCACACACACACACATCACACACACACCACACACGCTCACATTTCCACCCACGGCCCCCACCTCAGGGCATACACATGCGTCTACACGTGCACCTCACACCACAGCTGTCGATCCAAGTCCTCCTGATGGAGTCCGGGCTCCTCCTGAAACCGTGACTTTTCTATCCTAGAACGGGGACTGCTCACCCTGCCACGCAGCTCCATCAGAAGTGCTGGCTTCGCAGACACGATCAGAAGCATCTCCCCTTCTGTATCTAGTGCATACACACAAGCCAGGGACAAACTTCCTGGGTACTGTGACAGTCAAGAGCTAACAGGTACTGGCCACATCTTTTCCTCCCACACTTATACCATCTTGATCTCCTCCTAAATCTGGGGCTTCCTTCCCTTCCCCTCATTTTAGTCTCTATTCCCCTCAAGTCTGTTCTTTTCTCCTGAGTTCCTTTAAAAGTGCAACAGCTGTGACATTAACAGTGATGACTTAACGCCCATTATCATGCAAGCACTTGAAGGGCCCTGAAGTGCCTCTGAAGTCTTTCGGAGTTTCCGACAATGCTCTGGGCCCCAGACCCGTTTAGCATGAGGCCTGCTTCCCTCAGCCTGCCTGGGAAGGTCACGCGGTTGTATCCCCAAACAAACAGGAATGACATTGGTCATATAACATCACCTCCTCTCCTTCAGGGCAGGCTCACTGTTCTCATTAAGAAAAGCCGTCATGGTTTGTATGATGAGAATTCAGCCTCGGTCTCCATTTTCTCAAAGTCTCTTCCAGTCTCATTTCTTCCTGCTCTTAGAGCTTCCTAGCTTGCACTCACTCTCTCCCCAGCACAAGCTGATGCCTCTACCTGGAACTCTGTCCCCTGACTTTCCCATGGTCGGGGCTGCTTCTCGTCATGAAGGCTAACGCCTGAGTCTCCTCCTGTCCCCTTAACTGTCCCAACCCCTCTTCACACCTGTCATTCTATCACACACTCCCGTTTTGTCTTCTTCATAGCATGTAAGATCTGAAACGCCCCTGTTCACCTGTTTCTTTTCTGCCTGTCTCTCCCAACTAAGAGGTCAGCTCCACGAGGGCAGGTGTTCCGTCTCATTCACTGTCTTCACCCCAGTGCCTAGAACAGCATCTGGTACATAGCAGGCACTTGCTGGATGAATGAATACAGTCGTAAATGGAAGCCTCAATAACTTCGTACACAGTTCTGATGGCCTTTCTCCGGGCCCCCAGAAGATGGAAGTTGAGTCTCAGTATGTGTTCAGATCTGCCATAGCATTTTCTGCATTCTGAGTATCAGGGACAAAGGATCTCTGGGGTTCTGATTTTAGAAAAAACTTTAATTCTTGGCTTCTCCAGGACAGATCAGGATTGGCTAATTAAAGGAGTGACTTGGTCAGGGTTTGAATCAGATTCCTCCTATCAATATTTTCTTTCTACGTGTTTCTATCTCAACATTTTGTTTTATGTGTGTTTGCACCTTATTGTCATCCCACATGTCACTGTAAATCATTTAAAAACATAGACACACATGACATATTTCTGGTCTTAGAACCTGGGAATTCACCTAAATCAATTCCTGGCCTCCACTCAGGCCCACACCCAAATCAAACGGGATTTCTACCCAACTATTAAAAGGTTTCAGGGGAAATCACTTCCCTTCAAACTCATTCCAGTGTCTCTCAATCTTTTTATTCCTCCCTCAAGGGAAACGAAGGCAGCTGTGATCACGTGCCAGGCTCAAATGCTTAAGACAAGCGATCAGGTTGACAAGTGGGAAAACACACACGCGCAGTCCTTACCGACATAGCCTGGGGTCCCGCAGGCTGTGGACATCACGTCTCCTTTGCCCTCCATCTTGGACAATCCGAAGTCACTGATCATGATTTTGGACTCCTCATCTTGACTGTAGTACAAGAGGTTCTCAGGCTAAAAGGAAATGTAAAAAAAAATTACAACCTGTTTTAAAAGCTGGGTTAATTGTGGGAGCCTCACCAAACCACCAAAACTTAATGACAATGGAAGAACAGACTTGATCTTTAGACACAGTAAATGCCTTAAGAAAAGCAGTGTTTAGTGAAAACAATGCAGGGAGCCTTATATAGTATTGGGCACTTACGGATTTTCAATAAATGTGAGTCCCTTTCCCTTATTAGTATTTTCTCTACTTAAGAACAATGAACCATATATTGAGGCAACTAGAAAGCAGATGCCTTTCAGACTTGTCAATTCATTTCTTGGGTTAGGGGAACGGAGATTCCCAGAAAGAAAACTGCCTTTGCCGGTGCTATTCGGTTTCTTTTTTCTGACCCTTGTCAGCAACCTGTCTCCGACCTAAGGGTCTCTCTCCCCGCCCTAAGGGACGTCCCGTGTCCATACCTCGGGCACATGCACTGCACTTCCCCTTTTCCTGGGCCAGCTGATACCCGAGCGCTCCGCTCCCTGGGAAACAGGGGGAGGTCATCACGGAATGAATCGGAGGTGGAAGATCTAGAGCTTTCTAGCCATGTGTCCTTAAAAGCTCTGTTTCTGTAGAAGATGGGTCAAGATGGTTCCTCGTTTGCTTCCCTGACTGTAAAATGTCAGAGCTCAGGCAGCAGTAACACACGACATGCAGCAAAGGTCTGATTACAGCTCCCGTTTCCACTCTAAGTCTGTACATCAGTGGCACCTCCGTGGCGTCTACATGGGAGGAGCTTAAGGATGTCAATCCTGGGGTAAACCAGGAGACAGCAAAGTTTCGTTTGTATGACATCTTGTGGAAAATTGGGGAATCTGGTTGTTTCTGGCAAAAAATGGGGGCGGGGCTTATGGAGACGGAGGGAGATGTTGAGCAAGCATCCCCCCACCCTTGCTGTCTCTCACAGTAATTTTCCATCCATGACCCCTCACTCTGCTCAACGGCTGTACATCCCCATGTGTCCTTGCCACATGTGCAGTGGAGCCCAATTCTCTCCCCTAATGCAATGCCCCTCTTGCAGGAGTCCTGAATAAAGCCTTCCTTACCATTTTAACATGTGTCAGAACCATTTTTTTCTTTAACTGAACCCCAAGGAAAAAAATACTACCCCTCATTCCAAATAACATGATACATCATTCACAGTGACTTTAATCCTGTGGATGAAGCATAAAATTAGAAGAAAATCAAATGTATGCTTGAGGATGCTTTCAATTACTTTTAAACTAGAATAAAATGGGCCAATCAACAGTAGAAATAATAACACTGAGAAAGCAGAGGGAAATAAACTAACCAAACAGTGCACGTGGTTCATGGTTTCCCTGAATGTTTACGGATTCGCCTTTGATGACCAGTAAGAATCCAATCATGCGTGCAGAGAGAATTTTTTTTTTTAAAGTTTCTGATGTTATAACTTCCTGTCCCAGTACTTCTACAGCTGTAAAGTCAAGGATCTCATGCTCCTAGACAAGGCTGCATCCAGGCAGGAGATGGCCTAAGAGCCAAAAATCTCTCCTGATACCTTCCTCCTACAGGAGATGCATTTGGATCAATAAACTGCTCTTCTGAAGGGCAATCACCAAGGAGGGTTCAATGGACTGGTCGTTCTCAGCTTAGGTCAATACTTTTACTTACCTCAAGACTTAGTAAGCACAGCAGGGCTTTACTTGCGGGGAGGGGTGAACAGGGAAAAAGTGGGAGGGAAGATGGGTTCAGGGATGATGTGGGTGGAGGCCCCCACTAGGCAGTAGGAGGGCTGTGAGGGGTGGAGGGAAAGGAGGAGGGAGGGGATCTTACAATGCTTCCTGGGATCCTATGAGGCCCAGGACTCACCCGAAAAATTATTTTTCTGTATTTTACGGCATCTTTGCAAGACAATTCGTGGCCAATACTTGACTTGGGATGTCAATTCCAACCCTTGTTCACATAACAAGCTTTTAAAAGATCTGAATCAGGGCTTCCCTGGTGGCGCAGTGGTTGAGAATCTGCCTGCCAATGCAGGGGACATGGGTTCGAGCCCTGGTCTGGGAAGATCCCACATGCCGCGGAGCAAATAGGCCCGTGAGCCACAATTACTGAGCCTGCGCGTCTGGAGCCTGTGCTCCGCAACAGGAGAGGCCGCGATGGCGAGAGGCCTGCGCACCGCGATGAAGAGTGGCCCCCACTTGCCGCAATTAGAGAAAGCCCTCGCACAGAAACAAAGACCCAACACAGCGATAAATAAATAAACAAATAAAATAAAAAATTTAAAAAAAAAATTAAAAAAAAAAAAAAAAAGATCTGAATCAACACTTCCTGTAAAGTTCATGTTATACATAGCCATACTCCTGATCCGGTGATTCTCAACTGGGGACAATTTCACCCCCCAGGGGACATTTGGCAATGCCTAGAGACATTTTTTGGTGGTCAAAACTTCAGGACTGGTACAGGCATCTAGTGGGTAGAGACCAGGGATGCTATTAAACAAGCACAGGACAGCCTCGCACAGCAAAGAACGATCCAGCTCCAAAGGGCAACAGTGCCTAACAGGAGGAGGCAACAGTGGACATTTCGCTTGTTTTGAAAAAAAGACAACTGATCATCTTTAGCAGCTTCTGGGGCAAGAAGACACGAGAATACCTTTCTGAAGGGAGAAAGAGGTATAGCCACCTGTGGGGGTAGGATAGCATCTCAAATTGTGCTCTAATCTTAAATTAACCCAATCATGTTCTCTATTGCTCTGGCCTCTATCACAGAGTTTAATTTTCTTAGAGGTTTATGAAAATTTAATTCTTGAACCCCAACTTCCTCCACATAGATCAAACTTCTTTGTGCCTCTGAAAAGAGACCACAAAAAGGTCCTAAAATGGTAACATTCTATCCACAATTACAAGCCTGGTGATCTTAAAGTTCTATGGGCTGGGAGCTGCATGTACTTCTCCAAAAGCGTTACCTGCATGTAAAAAACATGAGCTCCCATAAAGCCAATCTGGCTTTCTAAGGGGGAAATAAACATTGCCCATCTAGGAAATGGCTTACCTGCTTAGAAATGATTTCTAGTAAGTACACCACATCACATCTCTACGGTCACTAAACTAACTTGTTCAGGAAGAGCTAGCTGCCTGCTGTGGCCTGGAAGCACAGAACCGGCATTTGGTGAGGGCACAAGAGAGCAGAGAAGGCACAGCTGCCTGGCACAGAGGTGCCAGGTCACCTTACCTAGCCCTTACCTGGCCCTCTGAAGGACCTGCAAGTCCTGAAGATGAACTACTTCTGCTCACAGCCCATTTCACCCATCAGGAGGCCAGCAAAGGCTGTAAGAAGTCCATCAACGTCCTCAACTACCCTCGTCCAGCAGTTCTCCAAGTGTGGTTCCCAGGCCAACATCAGCGTCACCTGAAAACCCCTTTGAAATGCAAGTTCCCGGGCCCCGATGCAGACCTGCAGGATCAGAACCTCTGGGGAAGAGCCAGCAATCTGTGTTTTTACAAGCCATCCAGACAATTCTGATGGAGGCTAACATTTGGAAGCCACTACCCTAGTCAATGGAAAATGATTAACATGGAGAAAAGAAAAAACTTCAGTGAATTCCTATGAAAGGAAAAGCCACACCATTTTATACCTTGACAGCCAGTACCAGATTAACGGGCAGATGTTAACATTCTGTTTTAACATATGTTTACCATTTATTCCTTAAATTGATTTAGATTGCCCGTAGTTGTGTATAGCATGGCTTCAGTACAATATAATCCCTGTGTTTCTGATAGGAGTGGTGAGTATGTGTGCTGGGGTGAGATTTCTATCTTGACTGGTGCCGTGAGTTCTGGGGGCTGGACCTATAACTGCTGTAGAATGAAGCCACTTTATAGCCTCGGGTCAACAGCACAGATTTTTTTTCTGTTCCTCAAATTGATATGTTCGATACCTACCCTTGGTACTATGATACCTACCCTTCGGCATCCACAGAGACCCTTGGGCCAAGGTGACCAAGGCCCAGATCCTTCAATGCTATTGGTGAAGGGTGAGTATTTCAAAACCTCATAGGGAAAAGATAAGAATGGAACCGACAGGACATTGGGAGAAGGCTGTAATTGTATGTCATTTAACCCATCTTTCTGGATAAGCTTTTATTTCCTTTCTCCCTCACCTCACACCCTCTATCTACTGCTCCCTTTCTTTCATATGGTGGGTTGCACTGAAACAGGGCTGGAATTGGGAAAAGACTGCAGAACTGCACTGGGCAATCTTCATGGCATCCATATCTTGAACAAAATTACCCTTTAGATAAGCTTGAAGCAATGCACAACCTACCTCCCCATGGCCCTTTCGCTGTACAGTGGTTATTAAATGTCCCAAACAATGGCCAGCCCCATTGATCTTCATCATCCTTCAAGCTACTCCTGGGTCCCAAAGACCCTGACGACCAGCAGTACACAAAGCCCACCATTCATTCCACCCATATCTACATCAAGGCAACCTCATCCCTCCTCTGGAGCCAATCTGCTCCGACAGGTGCATTGTGGGTTGGAAAGCAACTGGAGGGTGTTGCTAAGCGACAGCCTCACCTTGAGGTCCCTGTGGACAATGCCCATTCTATGGAGATAGTAGACAGCATCCAAGACCTGGCGGATCAGAGTGCTGGCATCTTTCTCTGTGTAAAATCCCTTCTCCACTATCCGGTCAAACAGCTCTCCACCAGATACACTGTTAAAAAAAAAAAGAGAGAGAACAAATCAGTATAAGTTAAAAAAGATGTGTTGAATTGTTCAGTGAAGACTACCAATAAGACCTTTCAATATGGTGAAAGACCCAGACTTTATTTCAAAAATGAATCTATTTTCAGATTTAAATGTTGCCCCCTTATTCCCCAGAAGCTATATCAGGGCAGTGTTTCTATGTCATGATGGTACAGATGGTCCAGGATGAAATAAAGTAAATAAAAATAAACCAGGATCCATGGGCTAGCCAGGCCTGAGAAGTTTCTCTTGGCCTTTGCCTCCATCCTGCTGGGACAGCATTAACTCAGAATAACCTTCCAGAATATCAGCATCATCAGTTATAGGGCGATGACACTGGATAAGATGCCTCCTTTGCATGCGAGTATAGCCTTAAAGGTCTGGGCGGTGGGAGGGGTGCTGTGGGCAAAGCAGGAAGCAGCCAACAGGACGTCTGGGTTCTTGACCCAGTTCTGCTCCTAAGATGCTGAGAGGATGGGCACTCCTGGAATCTTTGCACCTCAGTCTTTTTATCTGTAAAAAGAGGTAGTTAATCTAGTCAACCACTCCCTGAGAGGCATCAGAGCCTCAAAGCCACTTGTGATTTACAAAAAGAGATAGAAGAATGACACTCCATTACATTGTTTTACTTTGGTTTTTGTTGAGAATATTTCATTTCAATTTCTTTGAATTTCAGATTTCATTACCATTTTTTCTGTATTTATCAAAAGAGGACCTAGGTCGCTAAAGGTTAAAAAGCCTTGGTGGACAGAGACCCTTTCAGCTCTGAGATTTGATGTTGCTCTGAGTTGAACAAAGTAACAGAACTGTAAAATCCTGAATAGAAACAATTCAACTGATACCTTTGCCTTCAAATTCTTGGAGTACAGACTTCTCTAAGAAAAACAGTGCTTTGTGCAAATAATTAAGCCACCCCTTGAAATTAGCTTCAAGGGATATGTCAGCACTATTTTAATAAAAGAGAAAAAAATTTTCCAAAAGCAAAATGAAAAAGGTATATGTGAAACATTAGGATCATAAAAGTTTCACAAACAACTTTTACATCTTTAAAAGACAGGCCCCAGCAGTAACACACATACATACACTAACACACAAAGCTATGATTCATTTTCTTCAAGTCAAGGCAATTAATGTTCAATAACTGAGCCACTGAAATGTTCTTTTTAAAGAAAACTAATAAAACACAATTGCAGCTATAAAAGGCCTATGTATTAGAGTCTTTCCCATTATGTATAATCATTCCAAGCCATATTGCGCTTGCATAATGTCTCATTTCCAAAGCAAACTGAGCAATCTAGATAAAAGAAGAAGGACGCTCAGGAGAAATAAAAAGCAATTCAAAGAGTGAAAAGAAATACAAACAGGGGAGCAACTACATCCTGACGACCATGTTGTCTACATTATCTGTCCTTAGGTAAGCCCAGATCCCAAGACATTCCCTCTCAGCAACTCACGTCAAGTTCTTGCCACTCTTCATTTTTCTGGAACCTTCTTCCAATGATTTCAATGGAAGAACGTTGCAGAGCTTGAGGATGTATTACAGGAGATGCACAGTTGCCAGGGGTAGGGTGAACCTGCGTGCATTCACTTGGAGGCATTCACTTCACTGAGTCATTTATTCAATCATTCATTCCACGTGTACTGGGCGCCCATTAGGAGCCAGCCACCCTGTGCAGTTGGTGCCAATCAAGGCGGCATTAGCTGCGCTGGAGGAAAACCCTGTCTTGATTGTGCCCCTCCTCATTCCCTACATCAGCCCACCTTCAATAAGGGCACCGCTTACTAGTGTTCCGGTGCTTTCTTACCACTGGGCTGCCTGCTACTCACACCCTCTGCAAGGTGCTGGAAGCCCTCGAGCAACAATGCTCACCCCTGGGACTTCCCTGGTGGTCTAGCAGTTACGACTCCGCACTCCCAATGCAGGAGCAATTCCTGGTACGATCCCTGGTCAGGGAACTAGATCTTGCATGCCGCAACTAAGACCCGGCACAGCCAAATAAATAAATTAATTAATAATAATAATAATAATAAAAAAAACCTCACCCCTTCCTCCACCTCCCACCCTTAGCACTCTATGACCTGCACTTTGCCAGATCCCTTCCCTCCCTCAAAACTGATCTTTCCTGCTTCCCATTCTCTCAAAGTCCACATCTCTGTAATGTGATATAAGGTATTAATAGCCATTGTATAATATTTTCACTGTGATAGGTCAGCAATGCAATAAGAATTGAAGCATTAGAGTTGAAGTTTAAGATACTCCTGTCACATGTAGTGTCAGGGTCTCAATTTTCTGCACATTTAGTATTTCACTTCTTAAATTCCAAACTGCACCAGGGATTTATTTTTCTGAACATTGCTCAGAAAAAATGTGATTTCCTTAGAAACCAAGGAAAAGGGGGAAAATTTTAAAAACTTGCCGATAAAAAATGTAACAATACTGATAAAAATACCTTAAAGTTTGTAAATCACTTTATACTTTCCAGAAATCTCAAGCACACATTTCAAAAGGTCATTCTTACAGACTGAACGTTTGTGCGCCCCTGTCCCCCAATTCATATGCTGAAGCTCTAACTGTCCCCCTCCCCCCAACTGTGTGATGGTATTTGGAGGTGGGAATTTGCGGAGGTAATTAGGTTTAGTTGAGGTCATGAGGGTGGGGCCCTGATGATGGAATTAGTGTCTCCATGAGAAGAATAAGGGACACCAGAGAGTTTTCTTTCTCTAAGCCATGTGAGGACCTAGTGAGAAGGCGGCCATCTGTAAGCCAGGAACAGAGGCCTAACAGGAACCAAATGTGCCAGCACCTTGATCTTAGACATCCCAGACGCCAGAACTGTGAGAAATTCATCTCTGTCCTTTAAGCTGCCCAGCTGCTGGTATTTTGTTATGAGAGCCTGAGCTAAGACACCCAGTCATTTTCAAAATCACTTGTGAACAACCAGAATCCCAGAATCACTGATAAGGAAATAAATTTAGAATTGTGGTGAGGGGCGTGTCTCATTTTCAGGCTGGCAGGACACGTGAAGGTTGGGGTGATGGGCTGCTGAGCTGACAGGTTGTTTGCTTGAGTCAATATCCTTCTACGGCAAGCTTCCAATGTGTGCGGTTTAAAGGTCCTCTTTAGAAATGGAGTCCCCCAATGAAAACACGCAAAGCATCAGAATGTAGTTGGAAGGATCAGGGGTCAGGTGATTGGAGAAAAGGAGTAGGACCATAATAACAGGTCAATAAATAAAATTACTTAATGGCAGCTATGGGAGAGAGGTTCAGCTTTAGGGGGATGTAGCTATATAGAAGGAAACTGGCTACCAAAGACTAAGGGAGCAGAAGACAGGAATATGGTTTGAAAATTCTCTACTCCTCTCAATTTGAACTTGGACATTTATTTAGAATAACCTGCCTTTGCAGTGAACTTGGGTTTGCTCAGTCTCTGATCTTCCTTGACTATTACACTGCACTGCTATCTCTGTATGTGAATCTTAACTATGCAAAAACCAAATAGTTGGACGTAATGATCTCAATAAAATTTGTTTACTTGCAAAATTTTAAGTAATGCAAATCTCTTCAAATTAAAAAATAGTCAAGAAACAGAATTTCAAAGTTGCTGGATCAAGTAAACTAAGTTTTGATTCTATACTGTAATATATTCTGTAATATTCTGTAATGCACTATTATATACAACTTCGTCAGTATACCATGCATCCACTGTTAATACTGGGCAAACCATGTTGTTTTTTACATGCACTTGGACTTCTCCATCTGATTTTGGTAGATATTTTCCTCTTATTTTAAGATTTACTGCTAATTATAGTCTAAAATGTTTTATATCTTACATCACCCACACGTTCATTCAAAAATGGTACTTGTGCTAATGCTGAAAAATGGGCTCCAAAAATCTATTACTCTAGAAGTTAGATTTAATAAAATATGAAAAAGGCCAATGGAAACCAGAATATGTCACCCCCAAATATGCCTCTTAGACATAAAATTATTTTGAACTGAAGGCAGTTAAGAAGCAAGTAAATGTAAAAGAAGCTCCCACTTTTCTGTCTGAAGGCAGGAAATAAATTCTCCTTTCACTGGAGACAGACTCTTATCAGCCCAGAGTGAAACTGGCAAGCAAATCATGTTCAACTAACCCTTATCATCTTAGTTACACGTCTTCACCATTTACTACCCCTATTACAAACTCCTTTGTCTTGTCCATTCTTCACAAATTTATTGTTTGCCTAAAAGGTATAAAAGCTTCCTGCTCTGGTCACTTCTTGAGGTCTTCATTCCCTCGTGAAGCCTCCTGTGGATATGTAAAAATTCAATAAAATGTGTTTGCTTTTTTTCCTATTCATCTGTCTTTGTGAGTTTCATCTTCAGATCCAGCCAGGGACCATCTGAGGGTTAAAGAAAAAAACATCTTCCTTCCCAAAAAGGCCAAATAGTATAGTGCTGTGCTATTAATATTAGAGACAGGAGTCTGAGAAGTATTAGTGCTGATACTGGAGATGATAAAGAGCAGTGTTACAGCAGATATGCCCTGAAATTCACAAGAATGTCAGATAACTAGGCAGCGCCAGTGTTAAAGACCCGGGTGACATGGCTACAAGAGCCACATGCCTTAATGTGCCCCAGAGCAAGGCTGGTTATAAATGCATGTTTTCTAAGAACAATTTCCCTTATTTAATCCTAAGGGGAAGGTAGTCCTGAAACATACAGGTTGTGATTGAGAGGCTGCAAACAAAGCATTTTTCAACTGTGAAACCCCAAGGCCCAGATGACAGAAATTTTTTTTCACCCAGCCTGGAGAAAGATAAAGACCATCAGTCTTTGCCTCAGTCGAGTCCCAACTTGGCAGCCCCTGGAACTTCCTTCCTCCCATGCAGGGCACCCGCTGTCTCTCTGTCCCCTGATCCTCACGACTTCATGTGTCTTTGGTGCCCTCACTCTCTGCTCCTGGGGGGACTCTCTTACCCACTCTGGGATGATTAAGGGTTTTTTTCATGAAAACTTTGTCCTCAATATTTCCCTCCTTCAACAAATCCCACTTTAATAATCAAAATATCTTTATTCTCAGAATTCAGTTTCACAACATCTTCCCAGCCTCAATCTGTTCAGAAACTTCTAAAACACAAACACATGCCTCTCTGTGGAATGGGGCAGAGAAATGTAACCCCTTGTGTGCCACTGCATTTTGATTCTGGCTCTTTTCCCTTCTCAGTGTCTGGGTGTTGTGGACTGAATTGTGTCCCCTAGCCCCCAATTTTTTTATGTTGAAATCCTAACAGCCGCCCACCACTGCCCCCTCTCCCCCACCCGCCCCGGCCAAAGTACAACTCAGAATGTGACTGTACTTGGAGACGGGACCTTTAAAGAGGTAATTAAAGTTAAATGAGGTCTAGTGAGAGAAGACACCAGGGATGAACACAGAGGCTGGACCCTGTGAGGACACAGTGAGAAGGCAGCTGTCTGCACGCCAAGGAGAGAGGCTCCAGGAGAAGCCAAACCTGCTGACACCCTGATCTTGGACTTCCAGTCTCCAGAATGCTGAGGAAATAATTTCTGTTGTTTCAAGTCACCCAGTGCGTGGTATTTTGTGATGGCAGCCCAAGCAGACTAATACACTGGGCAACTAAAGGATAGTCCATATTTGTGTACTGTATCTTTGAATGTATACTCTCTTTATATTTTTTTCAAGGTTTATTGGGGGAAAACATTTTTTCTACTTTACTTGCATTGTATGCTTTTTTATTCACCTAATCAAATAGTCTTGCATCAAGTGATAACATATGCTGTCCCTGTTTCCAAGGGGTACACAGTCCAGTGTGTATGGGGGGTGGGTGACCAAGATACACAGATAAGAAAGACACAGTACAGATGGTTCTGATGTTGAAGGGAGAGGGGGTGAAGGTGTTTTGGAAGACCACAGAAGGCCAGGGGACAGGGCAGGAAAAAGTGAATCGGAGCTGTCTTAAAGGAGGAGCAGTATTTAGTCAAGTGGAGGAAAGTCCAGTGGGCAGGCAGAGTCCAGTCATTTGAACGATCATGAAAGGAGATTTTGCTGAACTAATTTTCAGGGAAATAGAATCAATGAAAGAAGCATTAAGTGAGCACCTTCTATAAGCCCACCACGTGGCATGCAGTTAGTCTCTATTTGGGGTGCTACAAACTAAGTTCAAGTTGACCATCAAGACCACTAGCAACTAATGACTTGCCAGACTGTGATCCAGGCTGGTTGACCACAGGACGTCGTAGACGGGAGAAATCCGTGGTTAGAGAAGGTTCCTGAAGGAGGTATTTGAACTTCCTTTGTGTCCTCAGTCTAGCACAGCACTCACTGAACGGTAGAAAAGTGCTGGCTGATTCCTGAAGGAAGGCGTTAGGAGGAAGATCATGACAGGCAGGGAGAAGAGGGAGACGCAGGAAAGGACAAGATATGCAAAGAAGCCGGACTTATCTGGAAGATGTGACCTGTGAGGATGAGTCAAATCACAAAGGATTCTGGAAACCACGTGGCAGAGACTGGATGGGCTGCATTGGACTGCAGTTAATTCTAAGCTGCTTGTGATCTAAGGCAACCACTTCTGAGACAGATGCCACCGAGAGTGTGACCATCTGTGCATGTGGGCATGGAGGGGAGGGACATCTTGGCACCAAAGTCCTTTTGCAGGGTGTGTACCCTGTCCTCCAAAGCAGGTCTGTCCCTGCCATCCTGGAGTCCTACTGCTTTTACAGTCTTGGTCCTGCAGGCTTCCTACCACCTTTAGATGTGCTCACAAGAGCACATCTAAAATCCATTCCTCCGACTCCATGTCAGCCAGCTCTGTAGTGTGCACTGATTTTCCATCCATCCAGGCAACAACTTTCACTGCCTTTGGTGGGGCCTCAGTGATTCCTAACAATCATCTCTCCCTGTTTTCCTGTTTTCCAACTATGCCCCTCCAGCTCCCATCCAGCTGGCCCTCAAGGCTGGCCAGGAAAAATGTGGTTACAGCCAAAACAATGGGTAAGAAAGAAGTGAAGGTGTTTTAATTTTGTATATGAAACGTGCTTGCTGACTCTGATAGAGAAATTCTACTTTTGCATTACTCATAAAAAAAGGACAAAAAGATTTGTTGAAAAAAATTATTAGCATGCTCAAGATTAAAACAGCTAATCTCTTCCATCACCTGTCCACATTCCAAAAAAAGATAAGTTAATTACAAAACCATTTTTATGGGCCCAGCATGCTTCCACTGCACCACCCTGCTACAAATCATTTTTAGATTTTTTTATTCTAAGAGGGCAAAGCGTGTCTTATCCATATTGAATCCCCAGGATTTATGACTTATATTCTAGTGAAGGAGGAAGAGAAAGGAAATAAATGAACAAATAGGTAAATGTGAAACATTCAGAGAGTTCAAAACGCTGTGGGGAGATAGAAACAAGCCTGAGATGAGTATGTGGTGGAGCCACTTTTATGTGGGCTCCGAGATGGCCCCACTGGATGACAGGGAAGAGCCAGCCCAGTGATGATCGGGGAGAGCTTCTGGGCAAAGGGGTGAGCCTGTCCTAAGACCCTTAGGACAGCACAGGTCTTTCTTAGGGTATTTGGGGACCAAAAGCAAAGTCATGGTGACTGGAATCTGGTGGGCAGAGTAGAGTGGTTGAGAAAGACGAAGGCTCAGGTCACACAGGGCCATGTGTTATGGGTTGAATGTTTATGTTTCCCACCCCCCCCCCCAAATTCATATGTTGACCTAACCCACAAAGTGATGGTATTAGGAGGTGGAGCTTTTGGGAGGTAATCAGGACATGAGGGTGGAGCCCTCATGAATGGGATTAGTGCCCTCATCAGAGACCCCAGAGAACTAGCTGGCCCTACTTCCACGTGAGGACACAAGAAGTTGGCAGAACCTGGAAGATGGCTCTTACCAGAATGCAACCATGCTGGCACTCTGATCTGGGACTTCCAGGCTCCAGAACTGTGAGAAACAAATTTCTGTTGTCTATAAGCCGCCTGATCTATGGTACTTTGTTATGGCAGCCCAAATGGAAAAAGAGGTCATGTAAACTAAGATTTAAACAGGGGGTTTATTCTACATCAGATGAGGTATCATTGGAGGGTTTTCAGCCTGGAGACAGGGGAACTGGTTTACAGTTTTCAAAAATCACTCTGGCTGCCTGCAGTGCGGACAATAGGTTATAGAGCAAGAGTGGAAGAAGGCAGATCATTGCGGAGCCTCTGTAGTGATCCATGTGACAGAGGCTGGTGGCTCAGCTTGGGGAACACTGGAGTCTAAGAGAAGTATACAGACATGAGGTATGTTTTTGAGACACAGTAGACAAGACTAACTGATGAAGTTGATATAAGGCATGCTGGAAGGAGAGGAATCAAGAACGTCTCCTAGATTTTTGACTTGAGGAACAGCTAGATTATTTGAAAAGGGGGTCCCTGGTGAAAGAACAAATTTGGAGGGGTTAAAAACAACTAGGGCAGTACTGACCACCAGAACTTCCTGTGATGATGGAAATGCTTTTTATCTGCAATCTGATGTGGTGACCACTACTCAGAGAGCTACGGTGCATTTGAAATGTGGCTAGTACAACTGGAAAACTGACTTTTAAATCTTATTTAATTTTAATTAATGTATTAACTAATGTAAATAGCTCCATGGCACTACCATATTGGATTGCATAGATCTTGAGCCTCAGGTAGGATATGGAAGTCTGAGATGCCTGTTGGATGGAGATGTCAAGCAGGTAGCCATAGATACGAGCCTGAAGGTCACGGGGAGGATTAGGGCTAGAGTTCAAAACTAGCAAGTCATCAGCATGCAGATGGTCTTCAAAGCCAAGAGGGTAGACCTGATCCCGTGGGAGAGTGTAGCTGGATAAGGGAAAGGCGTCTGAGTACTGGGGATGCCAACACTCAGATAAGGATGAGCCAGCAAAAGACCAGACAGCAGTAGGAAGCAAAGGAGGCGTGTGGGGCCATGGAAATCAAGGAGAAGGGTCTAGTCAACTCTGACAGATGCTGCTGAGAGATGAGGGCAGAGAAATGTCCATTGTATTTACGAAGATGAAGATCAGGGCTGGAGGCGAAGAGCTGGGAGTCATCGGCATATGAGATGGCTTCTAGACCTTGGGACTGGAGATGTCCGAGTACAGGATTGGCCTCTCTGAGCCTCATTTTCTCAACTATACAAGGCGGAATTATGCCTGATCTAAGAATTAAGTGAGGGGACTTCCCTGGTGGTCCAGTGGGTTAGACTCTACGCTCCCAATGCAGGGGGCCCAGTTTCGATCCCTGGTCCGGGAACTAGATCCCACATGCATGCCGCAACTAAGATGTCCACATGCCGCAACTAAACATGCCGCAGCAAAGATCCTGCAAGCTGGCGCAGGCAAAATAAATAAATAAATTTAAAAAAAGAAAAAGAATTAAGTGAGACAATGAAGGGAAAATCCCTAGGCAGACTCCTGGTGTGCTGCAGTGTTTTGTAAATATCGGTGCCCTTCTCCCTTTTCTGCAAGGGATGGGGGGGGGGGCAGGAGCCAACCACTGACTGACAAGGGATCAGTGTGAAGGGAACTGCTAGAAACAGGGAGTTGCAATGTGAGGAGGGTGACATAGGGCTTCAGGCTGAACAGGCAGGAGAGTCCCCTGCTCTCTTCTCTGCTCCGTGCAGACAGGCTGGGCTTTTTGAAGATATCCACGCACTTGATTAGGATGGAAATTTGTGACAATGTCAGCCTTCTTACGTAATCTCACAACTTTGTATTGTGACTTCTGTATTAATTACATGCATTTCTATAACCTTCTATAATGAGAACTTGCAATGTGAGGGTCAGAACGTTTTTGACCTCTGATGGCACATTTCCTGAGATGTTCTAGGTTAATGAAATACTAATAGATTTGCCAGAGCCCCAAGCAGTGACCTTGTGGTAGAACGTACACAGTATGGGCTTTATATTAACAGACGTTCTTGAATATATCAAATATAATTTTTGGAAAAATTCTGTAATGAAATGTTTGTTACATACTGGCCTTCCCACCATTAGTTCCAATGAGGAAAATTTCACTTGGCAACAATTTTTTTCTTTTGCAATTTTCTAGTATTAAAATAATTTTGCATTCCTTGAGTAGATAACAACTGGAAGAGACTGGAGACGGCTCTGGAATAGGTCTGGAGTATGGCGTGGTTACAGGTAGTCCGTAAAATTGCTAACTCCCATATAGGGAATTGCCAGTTGGCTGTAAGCACAGCTTTGCCTATCTTGGGTGAGTTTGCTCAAAACTAACGGAGAACAACTATGCAATTTTACATATGCTCAGAGATTCAGAACCTGAAGACAACTTGATGGGGTCTCAATTTTATGACAAGCCTAAACAAAAATGCATTTAATTCCTTTGTCCAGCTTTAATTTATTATATGTATTTATATTCATTCTAGTGTTTCTCAGCCAATCTGTACTGAAAATCTTACAGCAGATACATGGGACAGCACATGCATTCAGGTAATATGAGAAAGGTCTAACAGTGCCTTCAAAAAAACACAACCAAAATAAAAATGGTCTACCTATTGTTCAGACTTCATTAAGTCTGCGGAGTTCAAGTTCACTTTCTATCAATAGCATCGACAAATGTACAAGATCACAGCTGCCCACTGTAGGGCTCCCTGGCTCTGGGCCACCTTTGAACCTGTTGAATCCTCACATATTTTTATCTTTCTAATTCCCACTCATCATTTAGATCCTAGCTTGAATATCACTACTTCAGAAAAGCCTTTCCTGACCCCCAGACCAGATTAGGTCCTCCCTTCCCCCTGCCCCATTACATTCTCTCTTAGCATCTGTATTTCTGCCCAGCACTCATCAGGTAGAATCGAGTGTTGGCCTACTTGTCTGTGTAATGCTTGTCCTCCTACTCTGCCCCTGCCT
Source organism: Balaenoptera borealis (assembly GCF_965194805.1). NCBI lineage: Eukaryota > Metazoa > Chordata > Mammalia > Artiodactyla > Balaenopteridae > Balaenoptera > Balaenoptera borealis. Next base: position 165,466,442 of record NC_138866.1, on the reverse strand, counting down.
ATTCCGGACTGTGATGTCCACGAAGGCAAAGGCAATGTCAACCTCTTCACTGACACTGTTTTACCCAGGACCTGGCCAGGTATACCTGGCACAGACAAAAAGCTAACCAAACAGATGTTGAATAAAGAAAGATTTTGCACACACATACACAAAAAACAAAACAGTGAGTGGGATCTGAGTGTAGCTGGGCATGGCATACACAAGCAGTCATGCAAATCCTCAAAGTACATGCCACGGAGGGCACAAGAGAAGTGTTCTGAAGCCTACCTCATCCATCAACCCACCCATCCATCCAGCCACAATTCTCCCAGGCACCTAAACTTGCTACTGGTTTGCATGCTCTACCTACGTCTCTCCAATCATATCTCCCCTTGACCTCTTCTGCTTTGCGTTTTGCTTTTTTGCCTGGAAGAGGCCCCCTCACTGAAGGATGTTCTAGGGCCCCCGACGCACCCAGTCAATGGTTCTCCCACCTGGCTGGTCCTGGCTTTGCCCAGGTACCCTGAGCAGATAAGACTTTGTAAATTCCCCTCAACAGAAGATTACCTAAAAGCATCTAAATAGGAGAACCCTTCAGCATATTTTTATAACCATCCGTCTAAAAATCATGTCAAAAATCCATTTAGAATGATTTGCTAAAGGGTGAGTTATGAGTGATATAGAGCAGGGTGTGGGGACAGAGTGACCCCCAGGGTGTAAGTGCCTGTCTGGTACCGTCATGACCTAATCCGTGCCCCACGGACTGGATGGGGCAGATCAAAACAGACCAGAGCCATCTGCAGAACGAAGGCAGTGAAGCCATCAAAGTTTGCTGTCGTTTGCGAATTTTGATTGATAACTGTTTTAAACATTCCCTTGTAATTGCGCAAATATACATTATACACTGAAATGGCTTCTTCAGTTAATTTGCTCTTTTAGAATGAAGATAATGAAACAGACCAGGTTCCAGACATTTCACTTAAGTATCCACTATTGCTCTGTCTCACTCAGCCCAAATTCTTCCAAGTCTGAGAATATATAACAAAACCTCCACTCATAGACTCACATATTTCCCATGCGGTCTAGTCCTTTATTGGGCAAAAAGAATTCTTGCTGATGGACTTCCATTTTTTTCTAGCACCCATACATTTACCCTCCACATGTAGCAGAGTGAAATAAGATGCATCATGACATCGAATGTGATCACTGCAACATATCTGAACATAACATATGACAACCTACAAAACCTTACTATGGTTGTATTAAGTATGAGCCTTAACATAAAAACAAAGAAAGGTTTTCTCCAAAGTTAATAGGTCTTCTAAAGATGCACACCACTAACCCCGAGGAATGAAGAGCAGCCTTGTGAAAACCATCCTGAATTTGGGTGGTAATTTACTACCTCCGAGGTGCCATGCCCGAAACGTAGGAGCTGCCTTTAAACAAAGATTCACAGTCAAAGTGTGGGAACTGGTAAGACCTAAAGTTCATGCTTTCACACCTGAAATTCTCTCTTTATAAAAACAAATTGTTTGCTAAAATAATAGTATGAAACTTTAGTTACCATCAAATTTAATAGAGAAACAGAAGTCATGGAAAGGATTCGGGCCTCTTCAGGCCACTCTTCGCTCATCATCCATCACCGCTAATGAACACTTGGGGCCTCTCCCTACTCCGTCTGCTGCCAGCAGGAGCTTTGAGACGCGGGCGCAGTAAAGAGCCCCTTCTGGTGGTCTGTGTATATATAGCCGCTGTCCTTGTCACCAGAAAAATCACTCTGGTCAGCCAATGGCCCCAAATCAGAAGCTTGTAGCAACTGCCAGTGGTTTTTCAGGTTCCAAAGAGAAAGGTCCTTCCAGGAACTCTCTTCTTTCCCTCGTCACGTTCTAAGCCTGTCCTCAGGGAGGACTCCGAGCCACACACCCTGCCTGCCCGTCCCTTTCCTGACCCTGAACCCGAGTCCCTGGGTTCACACGAGCCTCCTGCGTCTTCCCCCTCCTGCTCTCTCAGGGTCTGGGCACGGATGGCTCTTCACTGCTGCAGTTCCACAGCAGACCTCTGACAGAATTATTCCTTTCTCAAGATTATTCTGAAAGATACACCCAGCATGCTTGCTTTTGAACTGTTTAAAAAATATATTTAACAAATAAGAAAAGTTTAAATATCATGCATGAGCTGTGAGGAGTGAAGAGAGGAATTAAATTGCATTGTCCTGGGCCAGACCAGAAGCCAGGATAATGTCTTAGCTTCCCTTTGCTGCATCTCTGACTGGGGTTTTGATGGCTGATTTTATTTGTCAGTTTGACTGGAACACAGGGTATCCAGGTATTTGGTCAAATGTTATGCTGGGTGTGTCTGTGAGGGTGTTTGGGGATGAGATTAACATTTGAGTTGATGAACTGAGTAAAGGACATTGCCCTCCGCAATGCGGATGGGCCTCAACCAATCAGTTGAAGGCCTACATAGAACAAAAAGGTTGAGAAAGAGGAAACTCCTCCTGCCTGAATTCCTTCTAGTTGAGCATTGGTATCTTTCCTGCCTTTGGACTTGAACCAAAATGTCGGCTCTTCCCAGGTGTTGAGCCTTTGAACTACAACTGCACCACTGGCCCTCCTGGACCTCCAGCCTGCTGACCCTCCCCTGCAGATCTTGGGACTTGTCAGCCTCTAACAAAGTGTGAGTCAGTTCCTTACAATAAATCTCATGTATGGGCACATCCTATTGGCTCTGTTTCTCTGTAGAACCCTGATGAATATATTAATACAGGGACTTTCAGCTTCCGGGTCTCGGAAGCTTCTGGGAGTTTATAGGACTCCTTGGCTTAACCCCAATGAATGGCATCACCTGCTGTATTCAGGAAGATAAATTCCTGGTCTCCAAATGTAGGGACCGTGGAGGCCAACAGGTCAACCCTCTCCTTTTACCAATGAGGGAAGTGATGTTCTGAGCTATGGCGTGACTCACCTGTGGTCACACGGTTCACAGATGGCACGGCCCCTCGGCACTGCCTCATGGTGCCTCCTGTGAAAAGACCCTTTTCTCAGCAAGTCTAGTCACTAACCTATAAGAGAAACTAGAGAGCAGAAAAGACAGTGTGGGAAAGACTGGGAAATGAAGATCAGAATCACAGAGGTGGCCCGGATAGGAAAACAAGAAAGAGAAAGTGGTTTCAGGAGTTGTCGTCTATTCAGAGATCCCCACGCAAACATTCTCCCGAGTTGGAATGGACAGCATGGAAAACTCACATTTCTAAGTGATTTACCCACTGTTCCAACTTCCCCCTCAATTTCCAGCAAGCTTTTCTAAGATATATGAGCCCCAAGTGGGCGGATCTGAGATACAGTATCTTATGTTTTTACTTTTACAGGTAACACAGGCGTCGAGCCAAATTCTAAGTGTATCTTTGATGACAAAAATGCTGCAAAGCCAATTAGAAGTCTAAAACGCTGTCCAAGTGCCAAATGAGCCCTAGGACACACCTTCAACAAAGTTGCTGTTTTTGATTTGTGGTTTTCTTGAACAAAGTTCTTTCTCAGCCTATCCTTTCCTAAATTTGGCAAAACAAAAACACCAATGAAAATCCACATACAGCAACACTAAAACCCCACAACTGCCTTAGGTAGAGACTCACTTTCTTATTCTCTTCAGTACATTCTGTTTCTAGTGTTTTCACCTGGTGTGCGTGTATGCATGTGCATGCCCGTGTATTCAGAAATGACTATGAGCTTTGGTCAATCCGGGTCTTACAAATCAGCAGGTCCTTGTCAATGAGCGAGACCAGAATGGGCACCCTCTTGGTCCCTCAAGGGTCAAGCCCCTCAGCAGTGATGGCCCCCAAACCTACTCACGGAGCATGTACAATGAGGCTTTGCAGGCACAGAACTGAGAGTCTCAAGCATAGAACTCGACTTTTGTTCTTAATGTTCACATTTCTTTGTCGCCAGCATCTTTTAAAATGTGACCTTCTGTTTCATACATGCTAAGATGGCTACCATTTTAAAAACAAACAAAACAAAAAAATGGAAAACCATAAGTGTTGGTGAGAATGTGAAGAAACTGGCAACCTCAGACATTGCTGGTGGGGCTATAAGGTGGCGCAGCTGCTCTGGGGAAAACAGTTTGGTGACTCCTCAAAAATTAAACACAGAGTTACAATATGACCCAGCAATTTCATTCCTAGGTGAATGGCAAACATTTTTCATATTCATTTATGTTCATATAAAAACTTGCACATAAATGTTCAGAGCAAAATTATTCATGACAGCCAAATTTCCATCAACTGATGATTAGATGAACAATAGTGGTATATCTATATAATTCATACAAGGAAATATTATTCAGCCATTAAAAGGAATGCAGTACTGATACACAGTACAACACTACAAACACAGTGAAGACATTACACTAAGGGAAAGAAACCGGACACAAAAGGCCACATACTGTATGATTTTACTTATACAAATTGTCTGGGATAGGTCATTCTACAGAGATGGAAAGTAGATGAGTGGTTGCAAAGGCTGAGGTGAAGATGAAATGGGATGTGACCACTAATGGGTACAGAGTTTATTATGTGATGAAGATGTTCTGGAATTACACAGTGGTGACAGTTGCACAATCTTGTGAGTATACTAAAACCCACTGAATTGTATTCCTTAAAAGGGTGAATTTATGGTATGTGAATTATATGTCATTAAAAAAATGCCTTCTTTTCTTTTTCTAGACCCATTATTGTATCAACAGGATGACAAATGTGCACAAGACATTTATACCAACCCTAGAAATAGCCTAGTTTTTTCCCCTGGCCATTTAACAAACAATTTTCCACTTTGTCTTCGTTTATCAGTTGTGTCTTCTCCACATGTGGTCTTTCTCTCCTTTCTGATGACATACAAAGGTGGTCTCTCATTGGAGCTACCTACCTCTTTTAGGACAGCCCTCCTTGTTGACTGCCTGCTGCCTACACACACCTATACCCACTTAAACCAACCCTCTGTCTCGAATACAGGTTCTTCTCTTGAGGAATAAAGTAGAAGAACTATAAAGCACACACCTTTGTCAGATGTGTTATTCTTAGACAACCTCTGGGAATAAACCACATTCTCTGGAAACAGCCTTTAGTTAATTACATCTCCCAAGGTCTCCTATCACATGACCTCAAATAACTTTAATGGTACCTCACTCACTCAAAGGAATATGAATTTTTTTTATTCCTATCAGTAGATCCCTTCAGCTAAAAACTTAATTGCATTAAAGCCTCACTAAAGTGATTTGCTTCAAAATATACCAGAAGTCATTTTTAAAAGGGAATATGCTAATTAGGATAATAAAATGTTCTAAAAGTGGATTAGAGTGATGGTTGTGTAACTTGGATAAATTTATTAAAAATCACTGATTTGTACACTTAAAGTGAGTGAATTTTATGGTATATATACTTCACTAAAGTTGTCAAGAAACAAAAAAATAAATAAGGCAGGGGGGTAGAAGGGGGGGAAGTGGGTAGAGGTAGAGGGAAAGCAAGGTGGCCCTTAGGCTGACAATTAGAGGAGGCTGGGTGATGGGTAAGTACAGTGGATACTGCTGGTGTTGCCTAGTGCGCCCCTTTCAGGCCACCCTAGTCCACAGTTCTCAGAACTGGCTGTTGAAATTGCCTTGTAACTCCCCTCTTCCCTCTGCCCTGTCCTGCTTCCTTCACTCCTGGCAGATGCTGATCCCGACAGCTCTTCCCAGAAAATCACCTACCCCAAGAGCTCTGCTTCAGAACCTGTTTCCAGGGGACCAGATCTAAGACAGAGGCTTATTATACGTTCTCTCTACATTTTTAAGTGTTTAAAAATTTTCATAACAAGAAGTAAAGAACAAAACAAAAACCACACACCTAGAGGTTCCCCAAAGTGAAGTACTAAAAACTCTAGGAAAATTACACCTGATATTTCACAGATGCTGTAGCCAATACTAAATCTGTCGTTCGATGAACTCTGAGTCAGAAACCTGCTGCCCCATTATCAGTGTCTTCCTTGCTCTTTCATAAAGGACCGTGCGATGCATTCACCCATCTGTCCAGAAGTATGTGTTGAACTCAGAAGGTCTCTTCTTACCCTGTCTGCAATAGCTCCAAGAGTGTCTGTCCTCGTCAAACATGAAGAAGGGAAAACGAGGAAATCTGAGAGTATGAGACCATCAGAAAGGCAAAGAGATACAGGAAGGTCTTGATTTTAGAGTCCAATTTTCCCCTGAATTTAATATAATTGCACTCTGCTAGAAAGCCTGCAGGCAAGAGGATAATAAGATTTCGGTGATTAAATTATTTAAAGTCTCTGATATTGTAGCATTTTGGAGAGCATTCCACATATTTTGTCTGTTATATCAAAAGGATGATCTGGAAAATCCCCTTTCCTTAGGGAATCCAGGAGCCACCAATTATCTGAAATTGCTTTGCTTAAAAAAATCCCAGGTATTAGAAAGTGTTTGTTGTCTTACCATTATTAAATCCCATTGGCCCATTACATGAATGCTGGCACTATACTAAATGTCCTCAAACAAAGAGATGTAAATTACTGATTTTGTTATGTGTAGGAGGTCCAAATAATACCTAGCAACCTAGCACTATGGAGTGTGCTGTCTGATGCAAAAACAGATCTTTCCTAAGAAGGCAGTGCCTTCCAAATTCTTGCAATTTGCTCCAGAACTGCCTCAGTTTACCTATTTGTGCTTTGTCCAGTGTCTCATCTTCTCCAGTTGTAAGCTCACCTATCTTCATCAGCCCATCCTGTCTACCTCTGGTTCCAACTTCTGCTTCCGATCTTGACATGGTACCTACATCATGGTACCGACATCAATAGATGATTCACTTACAAAGTCCTCTCCTACATGTGAATTCCCACCACAGGCTGGCCCTTCTGCAAGCTGTCCCACAACCCCAAACCAAGAGTGGCAGGAAGTGCTGCCCAAAAGGAGAAGAGTTTTTGGGCATGGGCACAGAAATGCATAGGGAGAAATCAGGAAAATTAAACCCCAAATTATGTGATGAAATAGCAAACCGCACTACTCTGCTACCATGCTATTATAAAATATTTTTACAGGTTAGGAAAAATATTTGGCATAAATAATACCACTTTTCAACTCTTAACCACTGTCAATCTTTATTTTTAAAAAATATTTGTGTAATCAAAATGGCAATATGAGTTTTCTACTGTCTTACCCTCAAAGAATCCCCAATCACCCATACTGAGAGTGCCTTTGTGGAAGTCCAGGGGTCCAGAGGAGATGTTCCAGCACATCACTGGAGCAAAATAAGATCTGAGATCGTACCCAGTGAAAAGCCGAGAGGAACAGTTTCAATTTACCCATGTAAATCTCCCCAAGTCAGCACAGCTTAGGACTAAGAGAACGTCTCAGCCTGTGATTTCTCCCAGGTGGTAAAGTGAGACCATGTGAGAGCGTCCTTGGCTTCCCCAGCTGTGCAGGACACTGTCAGAGAGACCCACTTCTTTCTCACCCTATCCAGAAAACTGTGGTGTGCTGCATGACTGTAGGACAAGGAGAGGCTGCAGGGCTCTTGGAGGGCAAAAGGACATGGATTCTACCAATTGCTTTGCTGACTCCATCAGGAAACCCACCTATAAGCCACTGGGGATACCATGCCTGCAGATCTATCAATTCAACCATGAGTACTACCAGTGCTCCATGTACCTCACCCACACCCCCCTTACCCTGCGGCTGGCTCCAATGTGTGCACATCCCCAATGGTGGAGAGAGCAGGACTTCGCAGACGGCTGTGAGCACGCACAGAAAGCTGGCCCAACTCTGTGAGATTGGGAGAGAGAATACAAGCTTGAGGTGCAGCACCACCCTAGGGAAAGCAAGCTAACGGGAGGCCGTCAGCACCAAGCAGGACTTCGCGGGATCAAGAGAAGGCACACAAAGTTAAGAGTTCTCCCGCAAGGGGAAACAAGAGGTGTGAGGCAGGAGTAGCCATAGAAAAGGTGTGAGAAAGCCTCAGAATCCCTATCAGGGCTGACGGGAGGTATTTCTCTCCTGAAGCCAGTCAGTAAAGACTGGAAAAGATGACCAATTCTTCAAATGTGAACACAGCAATGCAAGACTTAAAGGAATATTAAAAAATAAAGGAGACATGACACCACCAAAAAAATACAATAATTTTTCAATAATTGACCCCAAAGAAATGGAGAGCTGCAATTTCTCTGGTAAAGAATTCAAAATTGTTGTTTTAAGGGAGCTCAGTGAGCTACAAGAAAACAGACAATTCAACAAAATCAGGAAAACCGTACATGAGCAAAATGAGAAGTTTAACAGAGAAATGGAAATTGAAAGAGCCAAATTCTGGAGCTGAATTTGAATGAATGAAATTTTTTAAATGTCATAGAGAGCATCAACAATAGACTGGATCAAGCAGAAGAATCTGTGAACCAGATCACAGGTCACTTGAAATGATCCAGTCAGAGGAGAACAAAGGAAAAAAAGAATGAAAAAGAGTGAATAAAGCCTACATGAACTATGGAATACCTTTAAGAGAAATAATTTTCACATTATTGGAATCCACAAGGAGGAGAAAGGGAGAAAGGGGCAGAAAGCTTATTCAAAGAAATAATGGTGAAGAACTTCCCAAACCTGGGGAGAAATCTGAACATCCAAATTCATTAAACTCGTAAGTTCTCCCAAAATTTCAACCCAAAATGATACTTTTGAAGACACGTTACAATAAAACTGTCTAAAATCATAGACAAAGAGAGAATTTTAAAAGCAAGAAGAGGGAACGGAAGAGATCATGGGGCAAGCGAAATGAACGGCCACCAACCACACCAAAGGCCCGTCTTCATCCAAAGAAGGTGATGTCGTGTATATGGTGGGATTGGAAGGGAGTCCTCTATTACGAGCTCCTTCCAGAAAAACAAATGATTCATTCCAACAAGTACTGCTCCCAATTAGACCAAATGAAAGCAGCACTCGACAAAATGTGTCCAGAATGAGTCAACAGAAAACACATAATCTTCCATCAGGATAACACAAGACCGCATGTTTCTTTGATGACCAGGCAAAAACTGTTAGAGCTTGGCTGGGAAGTTCTGATTCATCCACCGTATTCAGCAGACATTGCACCTTCGGATTTCCATTTATTTAGGTCTTTACAAAGTTCTCTTAATGGAAAAAATTTCAATTCCCTAGAAGATTGTAAAAGGCACCTGGACCAGTGCTTCGCTCAAAAAGATAAAAAGTTTTGGGAAGATGGAATTATGAAGTTGCCTGAAAAAAATGGCAGAAGGTAGTGGAACAAAAGGGTGAATGTATTGTTCAATGAAGTTCTTGGTGAAAATGAAAAATGTGGCTTTTATTTTTACTTAAAAACCAGAGGAATATTTTGGCCCACAACACTACAAAGACCCAGTATAGCGTTAAATTCTGAGCAGTCTACCACAGTAATATGGTCTATAATGGAGGATAAGAGAAGGGGAGGGGGAGGAGGAGAGGAGAAAAGGGAGAGCATGGCCCTCCTCATCGGGGAAGAAACTCGTGGGTTACTTGGAGCACTAGAGGCTCCACAGAAGCTCGGGCATTTGGCACCATGATCAAACTCTCGGGATGAAAAGAGGGCACGTCTCGGGACTTGCTGCAGATCTGGCTGTCCTCCGTAACAGCTCCCCCGGCAGCACAGTCTTCCAGCCAGTGCCAAATCTACACAAAGGGACCCACGGCGCGCCCCGGCTCAGCGCTTTAAAATTCCTCAGCGTGCCGACAGTGGAATTTCAATCAGAGGCACCTCGTCCTTCTTTCCTCTGCAACCTGAGCGCGCTGCCAGCCATCCCTCAACCCTATAGCAGTGAAATATTGGGTGGGGAGGGTATGAGAAATGCAGGGTTTTTAAAAAGTAGACTTTCTTTTAGTTTTAGGTTCACAGCAAAACTGAGGGGAAGGGACAGAGATCTCCCATTTATCCCCACCCTCACACACGCACAGCCTCCCTCATTATCAACACATGCCACCATTTGTTACAACTGATGAACCTACACTGACACGTCATCTTCACCCGAAATCCACAGTTTACGTTAGGGTTGACTCATGGTGTTGTACGTTCTACGTGTTTGGACAAACGTATAGTGACATGTATCTACCATTACAGGGTCGTACAGAGTATCTTCACTGCCCAAAAAATCATCTGTGCTTTGCTTATTCATCCCTCCCTCCTCCTTAACCCCAGGCAAACACTGATCCTTTTACCATCTCCATATTTTCACCTTTTCCAGAATGTTATTGTAATCATAGGGTGCGTAGCCTTTTCAGGCTGATTTCTTTACTTTCTTAATATGTATTTAAGTCTCCTCCATGTTTTTTCAGGGCAAGTACAGCCTTTCATTTCATTTCTTTTTTTTAAAGAAAGACACTGACTGACTACGCCGCCCCACAACCTGTTGCTATTAGAACGGGCCAGGCTGCCAGCTGCTCCCTGCTCCAAGGTCAGAGCAGAGTATTCTACATGGGGTCTGGTGACCTGGACCAAACGGTGCAGAGAGAGGGCCACAGATGGATGAGAGTGTCCAGCTCCTTCTACGCAGACACACTTCTGCCAGTGTTGTCGTGTGGATGGTACACTGCAGGACAGTGGTGAAGGTTCCAGGCGCTGGAGGTTGAATCCTTGTTCCTCAACTTCCAGCTCCCTGAATTTAGGTATCATACTTTACCCTCTAGATCTCATATCTGTAAAATGGGCGTGATAACTGCGTTACCGCACAAGATCATTAGGAGGATTAAATAAGATAATGTATGAAAGACGGACACAGAGCAAGCACTCTAGAACTACTAGCCATTATTATTATTATTGTTACTATTATTATCATCATTTTATCATTATTAGAAAGCACTTCTAAGCAAATGTTTGGGATCATATCTCCGTGTCACAGATAGGACTGAGTAAAATTTAACTGCTTTCACAAATGTTTACTGAATGCCTATTTTGTAATAGGTACTCTGTGAGGTGTGGGGAGGCATGGGTCCAAAGGCCCAAATCCATCCTCCTACGGAACTACTTCTTATGCACAACCCATTCCAAACAGCAGGCTTCAAAGTCCTTTGAAAGGATGCAGGCAATACAGAAAGAGAAAGAATATTTAATATAAGAAAAATAAAGCCGAAGAAGAAAATAAAACAAAGATGAGGGAAGGGGAGAGGCAAGCACGGAAAGCCATGAAGTTCTCTGTCCCCGGTGAAAGTGGTCACAGATGTGGCTCTAAGATTTTTCTACAACCAAGTCCAAGAGGTTTGTGTCTAGAGTAACATGAACCAATTGCTCAAGGGAAGCACGAGACACGTTGGACCCGAATGGAGGCCACTGCCGGGGGCGTCCTCACAGAGAATCTTAAAGAGGCTTCAGATCTGGTCTGCTCACCTTTGAACCTCTGGCCTTTCAAAAATTTTAATTTAGAAATTGAGCATACATACAACAAACGTATATATGGATATTTATGGTTTTGAAAGTCACAGTAAAATGCAGTTTTCAATTAGTTGGCTAAAAGCAAGTTCAATTCAGGAACCAAGAAAGCATTTGAGCCAAATGGCTCCAAGAAACAAAGGCGACTGAACCTTAATGTAGCAAACAGCTGCTGCTACCTAAGAAGAGAAAGATCAACAGCCACTATGCTCTCAAATGGAGGCACAGGGTCTTACATGAAGATTCGGGGCAAGGGAGTGACATTGTAATGATGTTTTAAGTAATTACTACATGCCAGGCACTATGCTTAACATTTTATTATATATACATTATCTTATTTGACCTTCATGACTTCCCAACCTCTGGGGTATGTGCTATCATTGTCTCCCTGCAACAGGTGACGAAACTGAGAATGAGAGGAGTTAGAACTTGCCAGACAGTAAGTGGCAGAGATAAGATCTGAAGTCAGGTGCATTTTGGCTCCAATGCCAACGTCTTACATCCATCCTAAGACCCAGATGATCTTGCCAGATGCTACCACCATGGTCCCTCATTGTTGCTGTCAACTATCGGCTCCAGATCACTTCCCCCTTACTTTTCAATGATTTTATTAGCTCTTCGTTCACTGTCTTCTTCTCCAACACCATGAATGATTGGTCATTTCTCTATGCACAGATTATCCTGCCCGTGCCTGAGTCTCTCGGGTTCTTGAATGGAGGGCCTCTCGGATCCTTCAATGATTTAGTCCTGCACCCTACCTCACGTGCATTCATGCTCCCGGTCATACCCTGGACCTTGTCATTACTAATAACTGCAACCCCTCCATAATCTTAACATCAGGCATCCTCCTCTCTGATCTCCACCCTCAATCTTCCCAACCTACTCCTTCTAGTACCCGGGACCCAGCAATCCTTCAACCCCACTGGACCTCCAATCCACCTTTTCTATCTGTCATCTTTTCACTGTCCCCAGTTACCTCCACGCTCTCCCTTTCTCCTTTAACCAGCTTCAACTCCATAGCCAATCATTGTAATCACCCCCTTCCACACTCCCTTGATCCTCTCCTGTCTCAGTTACTTGGCAAAGCCATGATGACCCTGGTTGATCCAACTCTACCTACTCTGTGCCTGTACCCGTGCAGCTGCACATGGTGGTGGAAGACACACATGTGATGACTGGTCCCACTTTCAATTCCTGACCATGCTGACCCCCGACACTGCCTGGCAACTGTATTCTATTTCCCTACATTCCATTCCAACAGACAATCATTTCACGACTTCTTTCCTCCACTCTCTATTTTCCAAGACTTTTAGTAGATAGGATCTGGTTGGTTTCTTCCTTCCTTGACAAAACTGAAACAATCAGAAGAGAATTTCCGGGGACTTTCACCACCTAAAGCATCTGTACCAAGTTATTCTGCCCTTTCCTAGTCAACTATGTCTCATGCTTCTAAAGCCAATCCTACTGCCTGTGCACTAGATCTCATGCCCTGGTCCAAGGACCATATCTGAACAGTTCTCCCTACTTCCCTCCATAGGATCAACTTGTCCTCTCTCTGCTGGATCATCCTCCCTGGAACACAAGTATTCTCATTAAAACAAACAAAACTCTTACCTTGATGTTGCTTCCCCTGCCAGCTACTGCCCCATTTCTCTCGTCTTCTTGGTAGCAAAGCAAAATACACTCTCTGCACTTAAATTTAAATCCTCTCCCCACAGTTCTCTCTGAACCCTTTACCTCCCATCGGGCTTTCACCCTAGCACTTCACTGAGAATGCTTTCATCAAGATCACCAAGGCAGTGATTCTCCCCTGCTCAACGTAGCCATGAAGTCTCAGTCCTCAACCTACCGGACCCGCCAGCAGTGTTGGACACCAATGGCCATGGCTTCCTTCCTGAAACACTTTCTGGACTCACCTTTCAAGGTACTGCTCTGCCCAACTCAGTCACTTCTTCCCAGTCTCCTTCTCTGACTCTTCTTCTTGCAGCCCCTAAATGTTGGGGAGCCCCAGGCCTTGGTCTTCAGTCTCCTCTCTGTCTACCCTCACTACCTTGGTGATCTCACCCTGGGTCATGGACAAATTCAAATCAAAATGCCAATGACTCCGCAACGTCTGTCTACAGCCCAGACCTCTAGCTTAAACGTATTGACCTGCCTATTCCAACTCTCCACTTGGATACGTCTCAGACGTTTCAGACTCGGCATGTCCAGGAGTGAACTAACTTTCCCTCCCAATCGGCTCTAACCCCAGCCTGCCCCTTCTCGGCTGGTGGCAACTCCATCCTTCCAGCTACTCAGGGCAAAGATCCTGGCACCGCTCCTGACACCTCTTTTTCTCTTCCTGGTATACATCCAACCAGGGAATATCACTGACCCTCCAAATATTTCCGGAATCCGACCACATCTCCCCGTCTCCCTTGCAGACCATCCTGGTCTGAAGCCCATCCTAACTGGGTCACTGCGGTAGCCTCTTAATGACCTCCCTGGCTCCACCACTGCCCTCTATGGTCTCTTCTCATCGTAGCCAAGCGGCCAGAGAATTCTTTTAAAATGAATTCGGATCACAATTCACCTCTGCTAAAAATCTCCCAAAGGTCCCACATCCTCCTCGGAGTCAACCCAAAGTCTAGTCGTCCACATATAGTTACAGAGCCCTATAGGACCTGGCCCCTAGTGCACCTAGACCCCATCTCCATCTCTGCTCCCCTGCCTCACACACACCAGACACACTGGCTTCCTCGATGTTCCGTGGCCACACCAGGCACACGCCAGCCTCAGATCTGTCCACTAACTTTTCCCTCTGCCCCTAAATATCCACTATGTTTACTCCCTTAACTCCTTTAAGTCTCTGCTCGGATGCCACCTGTGCAATGAGGTGTATACCTGACCACGCTTCTCCTCCTGGGCCCCTGAGTACCCTACACCACTTCATTTTTCTTGAGAATTCACCACCTTCTAACTTACTAAAGAATATACTTATTATATTTTTTGGTACTCTCTGCGTCCTCTGCTCTATAGAGACAGACTGTATTGTCTGTTGTAACCTATAACCATCCTTGGCACTCAGCACATACTTAACATACAAGATTTGTTGAATGAAAAACACACACACAGAAGAACAGCCCTGTCCCTTGTTCCAAAGCTCCATTATTCTGGGAATTCTATTACACCCAACTGCAACGACACGCAGGCACAAAGGATGGCATCCGTCAGGATACTGATAACCTGAGTGAGGAAGGAAGGCCAATTTTAATTACTTTTAAGGTTTTCCATGTGTTGGATTACCTTTAAAATTTTCTTCTCCTTGTTTATAGAATCTGTAGTTGTTATAATTGCTCATCATAAGCAGAGATACTGCAAATCATCACCTCCAGTACTGTCATATCTTCTAGGCTTTTTCTGTAGGTAAACAACTGACCAAAGAGCAAGTGAGGTCAGAAACACGCATGTACACACACACGCACACACATCCATGCACGTGCACGTGAAAAGCCAAACCACAGTGGCAACTTCTACAGAGTCACTGACTTTGGCAGCCAAAGCACGCAGCTCTGCAGCATGAAAAAGCCAGGGGGTCCACGGGGAGGGTGAGTGAGTGGAGTTTTAAGGGCAGATAGAGAAACCAGCCTGCTTCATCTCACGCAGCTGTCAACGGCACAAAGATCGCATTTCTTTATAATGATTTTAGAAGCCAAGTCTCTGGCTCAGTCCTATTACCACACCGATAATGCAATACTGGAACGCTTCTTCCCAAAGACTAATTCATAGTCTCCAGTTCCTACATGCAGACCATGTCAGGCAACTTAACCCTGCTCTGATGCCAATTCCCATCACAGGCTGTCTCCACCCTGCAGTGGCTATTACCCTTGGACAAGGGCTCTCCTAATGGACTAAAATTATAACACAATCCCAATGTTTGTACAGGCATAACCAGTCCTGCCCAAGGATCTGTACAAGCGGCCAACTGGGATGACAAAGCAGATAGGGCTGTCCCTGCAAGATGTCAGCACAAGATGGATTGCTAGAAAAACATGCAGTATTTCCTTAGATCCTGAATTTCAGAAACTGCAAATCTACCGTATTTAGTAAGACAGGCAATATCATGACTGTATCAGCCCACTAACACGCGATACAAGTCTGGAATCGCAAGTCAGCGCTATGAAGGCAGCTCTCTGCTTTGCTCCCAGGGAGGCATTTAAGCACATCTTCCAGTTTAAAGGTCCCTGATTTACTCAGAAACATGCCACATTTAAAAAATTCTGTGGCTCTTAGATACATCATATGATATACAGTGATACGCCAGAATCTGACCTTGCACATAATCAAATAAAAAAATAGGCCTCATTGCCTTGATGTTGAGAGTTGTGTTTAAGGCTGGGATGTATTTCGGGGGCCCCCACATGGTATGGAAGAGTGCGACCTCAAAACACCCTCATCCCAGTGTGTGTAACTTCTGCCTCTGAATGTTTTATCAACCCAATGATTACGCTTGTTCTATAAAATACAATGGGCCAGCACACATCATACACAGCCTCAGTACCAATCTCCAGACACAGATTGCTTAGACATTCACATGCTGTCAGTAAAAAAGCTACTTGAAGCAAGATTTTAAGAAATCTCGAATATCAGAACAGACTTGTGACAGCTTCTTTGTCCTCAATGATTACTTAACCTCAGATGACAAACAGACCCTGGCTTGATGTTTTGCAGTCTTTATCTTCCTAACATTTCTGGGCTTGAAAGGGATTATTTTGAAAAGTCTGCAGAAGGCTTTAAGTTGTAGCCTATGGTAATCAGAATGAGCCTGATTTTTGCTTCCCTTCTTTGGGTTATAAGTTTTTACAAAACAGCAAAGCCCCAGATGCTGGCTTTTTGGGCCCCATGACCCACAGCCCTTCGCAAGCTACAGAAGCCCTGGGTAGAATGGCCAGAAGACTGCAGAGAAGGAGGGTATGGATGTGATCATAGGCAGGGCTGTCAGGAGCATGGATTTAACACAACTGCCCTTCACCTTGGCCTTAGGTGGTCAGGAGTACAGCCCAGAGGAAACTTGGTTCCAGTGAACTTTCACCTGGATGCACAAACAAGCGCAAAAAAGTTTTTTTTTTCAGCCATTCTGGTGGAAACAAAAGTGGGAACTGGAAACTCAAAACCTTCCCCTTTGTTGAAAACCAGTCATCGTAGGTAAAGCTTGGGACCTGGGAGACTGAGAACAAATCCAAGCTGTATCACTCAGGCAAGTCACTTTTCTCTAAGTCTCAGCTTCCCCAGCCATCACAGAACAGGTGTGAGGATTTAGTGAATAATATAAAGTGTTTAGCGCAGATTTTCTCTGTAACAGGAGGGCTATAAATAATTAGTACTCATGATAACATGCTCTGATTGTGGCTTCTGTAGAATTGTTTTTCAGGACATGTCTCTCTGAATTCTGCTGAACTGGATCTAATTAATGTTGACTGTATGTAAGTCTGTTTTCTATTAGCCTTCAGTATTCCCTTTATGACATTAAATGTCATCAGTTCCATTTTATAAGCTAAGTAAAAATCCTGATGAACTATTTATTAGCTAGGAAAAGCATATGGCACGTGCATAGGGTTGAAATACTGAAGACTTCCACACCGAGAATTCCTTTCCAATGTGTTTGCAATGTGTGGGCAGAGTAGAAAAATTACTATTTATTTTTTCTTGAAGATTTTAAGCATTGCCTGTAAATATGTTATGTAAACAATGGGATTTAAAGAAAAACAAATGTTAAGATTTTTGTGGGGGGAAAATCAATTTTAAATATACACAACATTCAATTTCAAAATTTCATCCTGCTATGGTCATTGACTGCGGAACAAAATTGGAAATCCTCCATAGCAAATGTTATTTTGAGCACGTGTCTCTGATACTAAAAGTACCCAGAAGTACATTAAAATGGTTTTGACCTTGAACATGGGTGAATCAGGAATATTCCCTCAAAAGAGAAATGGTCTATACAAACACCATACTCTTCAGAAGAGTCTAATCTGCTAGGAAAGCATGACCCATTTTGAAATCCTTTCTATTCCTTCCCTCTCAGAACAGCTGTAGACATGTCTTATGATATTAATTTTACCTGCTAGACTCCAAGACAAGAGAAGATGAATATTGAGAAGACAAAGTATTAACTGACATTGCCAGTGGGCACTTATGATTTTTTAAGGGAGTAGTTAAAAGTTGTCTTGATTACAAACTACTCTGGATGAATATTCTTTGAAAAAAAGTTTTAAATCATGTTTGGGTTAATATACCTGAGTTGAGGTTACATTTTTACTCTTTTTTGCAGTTGTGCCTTTTTGTTATTGTATTTTATAAATGGAAATTTTTTCTAAATTCAAAAGATACTTCCATTGGAGTAAAAAATTACAGTATGAGTTATTATCCCTTTTTATTGAGAATAACAAAAAATATACCATTTTTAAGGTAGTTGACTCCATCAACCAAGATACCTCCACAACAGCTGGCAATTTATCTGACACTTCAGTAAATTTATTATTGCCTCGTACATATTTTTACAAATTTTACACTTAAGTATAAGGTAATTGTGAAATTATTTGTTTACCTCTTGATAAGCAATCTGGAAAGACATCAGAACACAGGAAGCATGATTTGTTCACTATATATTCCACTTTTCCATACTTAAGAAATTTTTCAAACAAGGAAAATTGTACATAAATTTCACAGTGTAGCTTATAATTTCTTAAAAGGAAACAAAGTTGACAGAAGTCAAAATTAGCATTTGAATGTCAACACTGAATCACTATCAGTTGACTCTGACAAAGTTATTTAATGTCATATTCTATTTTTTAAAGATAAACCTATCAGATTTATACATTCTATTTAAAATTAATTTCCCCTCTACAACTGATAGCGTATTTTACAATTTTCAACCCTCTCTAGTTTCAAAGATGGTGAGATCAAGTTCCAAGTAAGTATTCTTTAAAGCTATGTGTTATTTAAGAAAATGCCTTGTATTCCAGTGTCAGTATATTTTCGTTTCTGCAGCATTGTTAAGTCTTTACACAACTGCTCAAAGCATTTATATGTTCATATATTTTTGGTAGACTGTTTTGAACAAAAAGACATAGCCAAAGCTAGGATACAGTGCAATACTCAATGTTGGTGTAGCATTACAATTTATGAGGTAATAATCAAATCATGAAATTTAGCTACCCTGAACAAGACCCTCTGGGCTCAGGCATTTTAAGTACTTTTTTTTTTTTACCAAACAATTTCTTTTTGTTTTTCGTTGCTCAGTAATGCACCATTATTTTTCTTCTCTTTACCTTTTGAATCCCTTCACCCATTTCTCCCACGCCTCATGCCCCCACCCCTGGCGGTTAACCACCAACCTATGAGATAGATCCACATATATCTGGGTTGAGGTTACATTTATTCTCTCGTTAAAATGACTACTTCATGTCCTTCTGTTTAGGAAGAAAACACCCTATTTTTTAAAAATTTGCTTTAAGTATAGTTGATTTACAATGTGTTAATTTCTGCTGTACAGCTAAGTGGTTCAGTTATACATATATATACATTCTTTTTCATATTCTTTTCTATTATGGCTTATCACAGGATATTGAATATAGCTCCCTGTGCTATACAGTAGGACCTTGTTGTGAAAACACCCTATTTTTGAGCTGAGATGTACAGGAGCTTTGAGATCCCATCACACAGGAACATACTTAAGCCTTACATTGGTGAGGATTTCCACAGTCATGACCACAAAGTGCTCCCACATGCATTTCTTACTCAGCCCGCGGCAACCTGGTGAGGAGCCAGGACAGGCATCCGCAAGCTGATCTCACGGACAGAGGACTGTGGATCCGAGGCGCTGCCCCCCCCAAACCACATGGCTCAAAAGAAACACGGCAGGGACACTTTTCTACTGCAAACTGCTAGACAAATGTGCTTAATTATTATTCAACAAATTTAAATCTTTAAGAAAGTTGTGATAGAGGGAAACATGCCTTTAATACTTCCACAGTTACATCAAGCAACTCGGGTGGCAGAAGCTGGGACACAGATGGAGCATATAAGTCACCTCTTAGACCCGAGGGAAGGTCCTGAGGAGTAAGACTGGGCAGGGCTTTATTCCTTTCAAGGCAGAAGGAACATCTCCTAAAATCCCAGGTACCAAGCTCTTCAAAGTACTAACAGTTCCCCAAACAGCCTTTAAATGCAAGAACTTCTCAGCGTCTATGACCGTGTACTCAGCTGCCTTCTTTAAAGTGGATTGACAAAGTTCTGTTTTTGTCCAGCAATCACACTCCATTCTTATACCCGAAGATGTGGAGGTATAGCTGTAATACAGCTCAAGCAGAGGAAAACCCTGAGGAAGCGATGTGACTACTACAGAACCCTCTCAGAGACTCGAAAAACCCCAGAACACAAACACCGAACCATAGAGTCGCTTCTCTATATATACGGATGCCATTTTCCTTATACTTTGAAAGTAAAAGATGACCAAAGATAAAAAGATACAAATCCAGAAATCCATTTTAAAACCTTGCTTGTGTGCATTAAGACTACCTCAAGGACACAAACATGGTAATATATGGTGTATTTTAGTAGAAAAAATTACTTTCAGTTTATAGAGCAGCTGTGTTGCCCATAGAGCTCTTGCTTCCTCAAATATACAGGCTGATAAAGGATGAGCTTAAACTGTACCAAAAGACACAGGTCCCCCTGTGCTATACAGTAAGTCCCCTACACTCGAACCTTCAAGTTGCAAACTTGCAAAGATGCGAACATGTTCGTATGTCCAATCATGTCAGTTGGTTCACGTGTCTGGCATACACTGTCATGTGTGTGCATCCTGTACAAGTGCTTGTGCTTTTGTGTACTTTACTGTACAGTACTGTATGGAGTACAGTAGTATAGTACCTTTATTTCAAGCCCAGGACATCTGGGAGCAAGCATAAAAGCAGCGGTGATGTAGCTGACTACTGTACTTTTCAAGGTACTGTAGGGTAAGATCAAAAATGTTTTATTTTTTGTGTTTGTTTATTCTTTATGTATTATTTGTGTGAAAAGTATTATAAACCAATTACAGTACAGTACTATATAGCCAATTGTGTTAGTTGGGTACCTAGGCTAACTTTGTTGGACTTACGAACAAACTGGACTTACAAAGGTGCTCTTGGAACTTGTTCGTACGTAGGGGACTTACTGTACTGCAATCACAGCATGCTCTTATGTAACTGATACCTCGGTTGGTATTTTTAATCATTTGTTTCCTTATGTAGATAACCTTCCCCTTCTTTCTGAGATACCCCGAAACTGATGCCTTTAATTAGTTCTGGGTCTGTCATTGACCAGCTGTGTGAGGTCAGGGAAGCTACTTAACCTCTCTGAGCTAGAGGTGCCCCACCCTTTCCTTTTAGAGCTAAAATTCTACAATTATCCTGCTTAGACTATTCAAACACCTAATAATTCTCTTTTCTACCAAACTGTAGGCCATCTCTTTCCAAATAATCATAAACTCTAAATGAGTTAAGTGTGACTCAACGAGATGGCTTAATTAAGAAGATATGAGGGCACGCACACGTGTAAACCCACAAGATGATGCCCTGGAAGCTTCAGCTTATTTTATATACACATTTATTCTTGTCTCCATGCCTGTACTTAGGCTTTTTGTCCCACCATAGACTCTGCAACACTCTCCTTTATACCTTTCCCCCATCCACAGTCTATTCAAGTTCCAGCCCACCCAGTCTTTCACCTGTCTCAAGAGCCCCTATTATATGGCCATTAGAGAAATGCTATTAAACTTGCAATATTCTGTTACTATTTTTTTTTAAACATCTTTATTGGAGTATAATTGCTTTACAATGGTGTGTTAGTTTCTACTTTATAACAAAGTGAATCAGTTATACATATACATATGTTCCCACATCTCTTCCCTCTTGCATCTCCCTCCCTCCCACCCTCCCCATCCCACCCCTCCAGGTGGTCACAAAGCACCAAGCTGATCTCCCTGTGCTATGCGGTTGCTTCCCACTAGCTATCTATTTTACGTTTGGTAGTGTATATATGTCCATCACTGTTACTATTAAATAATATTTATTGACTGTTTACTCTGTTTTCTAATTTTTCACTCTTGTATCAAGTGGTCCCTGATAGACTGCATTCATTCCCGTGATTACATTTCTTGTTTCTGCCATAATACTGGAAACTCAGTAAGGACAAGTATTTTTAACTTACAGCTTTGTCAATTTTAAATAAAACCCTTAGCGAGCACCTGGTCCAAATCCCTTGGTAGGCGGTGGGGGAGGAACCCACCATCTGTCAAATAGAATGCTTACTGTCTTAGTCCCCTAACGCTGCAACAAGATACTGTAGCCCGGGTGCCTTAAACAACAAACATTTATCACAGTTTTGGAAGTCCAAGATCATGGTGCTACCAGATCTGATGCCTGGTGAGAGCCTGTTTCTTGGTTTTCAGGAAGCAGTCTTCTCACTGTGTCCGCATAAGGTGGAGAACAGAGAGAAAGGAAGCAAGCTCTCACCTGTCTCTTCTTATAGATTAAGAAGCACCAATTCCCCAGTGGAGCTCCACCCTCATGACCTAATTACCTCCCCAAAGATCCTATGACCTAACACCATCACATTAGGAGTCAGGATTCCAACATGAGTCTGGGGGGACACAGACATTCGGCCGATAACAACTATCACGTGCCAGGCACTTGGCTATGCCTCATAACACTTCTATGAAGGGCCATTTTCTCCACCTCCAGATGAGCGTAATGAAGAACACATTTCTATTACTTCCAGGAGATGACTTTACAATCTGTGCTAATTTCAAACCTCTTTGGGATTATATAAAATGCAACCCAGATGTCAGCGGCTCCTGCAACCTTCCATTTCCTGTGTCCCCTGATCAGACTCTGTCATAGCCCATTGCCAGCCTGGACACGGAACTCAGCCCATCTTTGAATTCACCCAAAAGAATCCAGCCACAGAAAAGCATCAGTGAGCAATGAGAACCACCTGAGGTTTTAAAGACCCACAGAGGAGGGAGTTCACCTCTCGACCTGCTCAGACAACAATAAGGAAGCAAGTCCTCACAAGACAGCTCTGTTCTCGCGCCAGAGTTCCCCCTCATCCCATCCGTCACCAGAGGTCTTAGTTTTCCACCAGCTCCTCCCGCTCACAGGCTTCCGGGCTCCAGGCTCCTCTCTCCTGGATTTCTCCCATTTCTCACTCCCTCTGTTGTACAGAGCAATTCACTCTGCTCTGCAACTGCTTCTCCCACCACTTCTTCTTAATGCGCCTCTGAGATCAGTAAAACTGGGGTCTCTCCAGGTACACAACCCGTTGCACTTAGAAACCAGCAACAGGTTTAATTAACTCCTATAAAAACTTCTGTTACAGAATGTTAAGTCTACACTGGTACTTCTGACGTGCAGAGTTGAGTACTGTAGCTATAACAAGTGCTTGCCTGCAGGAAGGAAGTCTTGGGTTCACCCAAACCTACCATCTCCCACTATCATTTCCGATCAGATCTTTACAACACTCATCACTATCTAGATGGACCTTGAACATTTATGTGTTGACTTGATTTCTGGGTTTCCCTCTACTAGGTAAGAAGCTCTGTGAGTGCAGGGTCCTGTCTACTTTGTTCACTGCTGTATTCCTTATGCCTAGAAAGGGACTGTCACCTAGTAGATGCTCAGGAGATATTTTTGGATGAATGAATGAACAAATATATGAATGACTAGTGGCTAGAGAAGGCAACATTCAATTCTGAAGCTCTGAGCCGTCAACACCATGGATCCCAGATTTTGACCTGCGACCAACAGTGCAATATTGAGTGATAAATGATCTTCCCTAACGCTCTTCTTCTGATGAATTGCATTCTTCCCTGTATAGAGTTCTAGAAGGTATTTTCATAACCTGGATGTGGAGGGAGACAGAAGCAGAGAGATTGCTCACTCGCAGTGAGGATGAGAAAATGTACTGTCAGAAAATGTATTGTGATTGGTCTCAAATTACTTATTGAGCGACTGAAATGTGCCAGAAGCTGGGGTAGGCAGTGAGGCTACCTGCGTTGCAACGTGGTCTCTGTCCCCTGTGCATATGTGCATGCTTCTCCAGACTTTTCCCGTGACTCTGAAGATCCTGGTGTGCCAGGCAAATTCACCCTCCTCCCAGTCTCTGCTCACCTGCACCTCCCCTGGCGACACCAGCTCCTCCATCATGGACGCTTCCCAAGCATACTGGGGATGGCCCAATGTCTGTTACTCATGTGATGTCATTTAACCAACCTGTAATTATTTGTGTACATACATCTATACCTCACCCAAACATAGTGAGCCCCATGAGTCAAGGCCTATGTTATATGATCTCACAGAGTCTCGCCAAAGATCTCTGTTGAATGAATTAATAAATTCCAGAAGATAGGTGTGCTGCTGTTGGCTTCAGAGAACTACTCACAAGCATGGTTCGAAGTACATCTTTGGGCTGCAATTGATTCTAAGGCTGAAAATACTGAAGGATGACTGGACACACAATAGACTCCTCAGCATAACCTGCCAAGAACCACCACCTTTCCACAGACTTGAAAAGTCTTAGATATAAATCCTTATTGATTCTTCAGGGCCACTCAAGAGAAAAAACATTTTTCTCCACTGCAGCATTTCATTCTCAAAAAAAGGCTTGAAACTCTCCCATTTCCATGTCAAATCCCTGTTAAGACAATCAGGGCTTTGTGCCAGCCAGTGGTTTGGGACAATGGATCTGTGTTTAGTTGAGATTAGAGAATTTGTCAGCAGTCACCTTATCTAAGGCATCACCTTTGGGTCTCATTACCATTAAGTAACGGTTGCATTGAAAGATTAATAAGAATGCCTTGAAACGACTGGTTAGAGGCGGCAGGTCACACACTTGCCATGTTTCTCATCACTCATCCCGTCTCTCCATGTTCAACAACAGGCACCCATTCTTCTGTGTTATTAATGGGACCATGTCTTGAGATTTGTCTCAATCATCTTCTTCTAGGCATAAGTGAAGACAAAACCAGTTGGGGCATTCTCTAAGTGATGGTCCAGTGCCCTTCCTCTTCTCTCATTGAAACCCCAAGAGTTACTTTTTGCTAGGAATTCTGGAGATGGACCAAGTTGGGTTTCTTACACCCTAACTGAAGTCATAAGTCTCAAGTCACATACAATCATGCATGGTTCAGATGGCAAATGGTTTGCTGTAGCATCGCTCTGTTGTTCACCTTCAAAAGCATTTCTCCTTAGAGGTGACAACAACTGAATATTAGAAGCATGTTCTGGAAGGTCTTGCTACTCAAAGAGGAACCGTTGGAAGAGCAGCATCAGCATCACCTGGGAGTTCAATGAAATGCAAATTCATTTCCCACCCAGGTTTACTGAATCAGAATCAGAATGAAGGTGGGGCCGAGGAATCTTTGTTTTAACAAAATCTCCAGGTGATTCTGATGTGCACTAAAATTTGAGATGTGCTTTAAACCACTCCCATGTAGATTTCTCAGCCATACTTCCCAGAGGACTGGAATCAAAAGACTGGAACAGGCAATTATTTTCAGGTTCCTGTAAGTGCTAACAGAGTGTTATACACAGGTTTTGCCCTAGGATAACTGCAAGAGAGACTCGCTAAATAAAACTCGTTCACTGAAGGAGGAGGAGTAAGATTGACAGAGGAGGCAGAGGGTCAGTGCTAGTGGTTAGTTCTTTTTGAGTTCCTAGTGTTTTCTGGCGAGTGGTTTTGAGTAACGTCAATACAAAGTAGTTCTAACCCTAAAAAGAAAAGAGGATTATGGATGAGTCCTCTTGCTCAATTCAGCCTGCTTACTCCTCCCTGCCTCACATCAGGTGATCACAGAAACATCAGGTGAACTTCTTCTCACGGATTTCTTCATTACTATGATAATCCGCACCATGAGACCTTGCGTGGTGCATCTATGAAAACAGTGAAACTCTCAACAGTTCTCAGGGTGAATCTTCAATGAGAAACTCTGGAGGAGATATTACAACTGATGGAACTGATGCCACAGAAGTAAAAAGGACCATAAGAGACCACTATGAACAATTATACATCAACAAATTACAACAAACTAGTGAATAAAACAGAAAAAAGCAGACTCACAGATACAGAGAACAAACTAGTGGTTACCAGTGGGGAGAGGGAAGGGGGCAGGGGCAATACAGGAGTAGGGGACAAAAAAAGGGTTATTATGGGATTATATGAAACCATGTGTCTAAAACTTTTGAAGATTGTAAAGCACTATAGAATTTTTAAAAATCTTTCATTCAATTAAAAAAAAGTTAAAAAAACACAACACCATCACAAGTAAAAAAGAAAACCCGTTGTGTTTCTATACACTAATAATGAACCATCCAAAAAGGAAATTAAGAAAATAGTCCCATTTACAATTGCATCAAAAAGAATAAAATACTTAGGAATAAACTTAACTAAGAAGGTGAAAGACTTGTATGCTAAAAACTACAAACTAGTGATGAAAGAAGTTAAAGAAAACACAATAGAAATACATCCTTCCAATCTTCATAGATTGAAAGACATAATATTGTTAAAATGTCCATACTGCCCAAAGTCATCTACAGATTCAATGCAATTGCCATCAAAATCTCAATGGCACTTTTTTATAGGAAGAGAGAAAGCGAGCCTAAAATTCATACAACCACAACAGACCCTAAATAGCAAAAGCAATCGTGAGAAAGAAGAACATAGCTAGAGGCATCACATGTCCTGATTTCAGAATATATTACAAAGCTACAGTAATTAAAACAGCATGGTACTGGCATAAAGCTAGACATATAGATCAGTGGAAAGAATCAAGAACTCAAAAATAAACCCACATATATATGGCAAGTGATCTTCCACAAGGGTGCCAAGAATACACATTGGGGAAAGGATAGTTTCTTTAACAAATGGAGTTTGGAAAATTAGATATCCACATGCAAAAGAACGAAATTAGACAACTTATTTTACATCTTACACAAAAATCAACTGAAAATGAATTAAAGACTTACACTTAAGACTTGAAACTGTAAAACTCCTAGAAGAAAACATAGGAGAAAACTCCTTGACAGTAGTCTTGGCAATGATTTCTTGGATATAACACCAAAAGCACAGGCAACAAAAGCAAAAATAGGTAAGTGGGACTACATCAAACTCAAAAGCTTCTGCACAGCAAAGGAAACAAGCAACAGAATGAAAAGGCAACATACGGAATGGGAGAAAATATTTGCAAACCATTTACTGGATAAGGGGTTAATATCCAAAATATATAAGGAATCCCTACAACTCAACAGGAAAAACACCAAATAACCAGATTTTTTAAATGGGCCAACGACTGTAACAGACATTTCTTCAAAGAGGACATACAAATGGCCAACAGGTATATGAAAAGGTGCTCAACATCACTAATCCTCAGGGAAATGCAGATCAAAATCACAATAAGATATCACCTCATACCTGTTAGAATGGCTGTTATCAAAAAGCTAGAACTTATTCAGCTGAAGATCTGCTGTATGACGTTGTGCCTATAGTTAATGATACTCTACCGTGCACTTAAAAATTTAAGAGAGTAAATTACATGTTAAGTGTTCTTACCACAATGAAAAAAACAATCCCATTATCCCTTTCCCTTGTCTCATTTTGATTAAAGGATCTATCCCATTGGGTTTTGGAGTTCTTGGCAGATGTGAAAGTGCCCAATAGTGAGGATTCTGGGAAAGCAAGTAGGCAAGGTCAGCAGAGAATACTGATGTCAGATGAGCAACACAACTTCCACATTCCACTTTGCGTGTGAACTCCCAACATCTCTGGAAGGCTTAGGGCCAGTTATGAGATCCTTAAGGCACCATACATTCAGAAGGGAAAAGGGAAAAGGGAGAAAAAGAAACAAGCTATGAGGCATTTCAACTTTGAATGAAAAAATAAAATCAAAAAGAAAAGTCAATGAAGAAGATAAGTCACGATGCATGTGGTAAAACCATCTTGAGGATCTTGTATAATCATCCCCTGACAGCTCTACACATAAATTTTCAGCTTGAAACTATGAACACCTGCTCATATTGTGACTTTGGGGCATTATTCAAAATTTACTTAGGGCATTATTCAAAATTTACTTAAGTCGTTTTTTCAGGGCAAGTCAATTTATTTATCCAAGTGGAGATTTAAAAACCTGAGGGAGCCATCTGGTGGCTCGTGTGCTGACTAATTAAAATCCATCTCCTGGGCACAAGATTGCTGCCCTGTGGGTATTGTCATTGGAGCAAATGGCACAAGACAAACAAGAGCTGACAAAAAGCATTCTTATGCTGTATAAAAGCCAAATAGTGTAATTTAGACACAAACGAACCAAAATTAAGGGTGGGTATGCTTAAGAGTAATTCTTATATTATTTTCTCTACCTGCTCTGAAAAAGAAACCAAATAATGGCTATGAATAATAAAAAGTTGTGTTTTGAACTCTATTTCAAGATTGTATTTTCACACAGAATAAGGAGACAATTAATTCAATAATTAAAAAACTAGAAATCAAGCCAAAAAGCAAACCAATGGCTTGCTGAAATGATGCACAGGTTTAATTAGCTTTACAGCTTGTTCTGACTTTGTAAGAGAAGCAGTAGCGTAAGATGGGAAGATACAGGTCCTGCTCAGAAAAATTACAAATTCAAGCCCTGAGCATTGTTAATAAAAATAATTTAGTATTTAATACACCCTTTCTTTCACATCTAGAATGTTACGGTTTCAGTGCAGTGTCTACCTCTTCAAATACTGGAAAATTCTTTCTCTGCAATACATTTTCTTTCATGTTGAAAAAAGCATACATCTCATTAGGAAGAGAAAAGATGACTTCCAAATTTCAGATAATTGCCTTGAGTAAGAGGTGGTTCTTCGATAACAACACACTTTATAAACTTTTCTTCTAAAGCTTCCATTACTTCAACTTGCCCAGCACCAAATAAGTTACTGGAAATGATTTTTTTTTTTTTTGCATGAGGAAAACCCAGTTCCTTACACAGAAGACAAATTACACTGATTTCACTGGCAACTGTGAAGAAGAAGCAGTTAAGAGTTTCTCATTATTGTTCATTGTTAAAGTATAAACTGTAGAAATGTACCAGAAAGTTGGCATAAATGTTGAAAATCAAAATGTAATTTTTCAAATTACTTATAAAACCAATACAAAGACTATTTAAAAATAGATGTCTCCTAACCTATAATTTAAACCAAATACATTAAAAGACTATGAAATATACATTGTCACTGGACTATTTCTAAATTAATAGCATTCTTTTTTTTCATTGCTTAACATCTTTGTTTATTATTGTGGTTGTCTTGGATAAATTGAACACTTTCTGAGGTTCATAACTAGATACGTAAATTATATGTTTGTTAATTTAAAATACTTAATTACATTAAATGTATGTTCCACATTTTATTGAATTGTTTTCTTTGAATCAGTTTTAACTCCAATTGTTATTGCCATATGTGTTTATTTTCTATGGATATTAAAGCGTATCCTGTTTTTATTTTTAATTCATATTCACCTTTGTGTTGTATTCAACATGAAACAGTTCAGTTTTTAAAACTCAAATGATTCCTTCACATTTAAATCAGAAATTCATTATTTTAAATGTAATGAAACAGCCATTTTTGCTGTAACACTTGCTTTGAAAATATGAACTTGTTCCAACATGACTGATATATCACAAAATTTCCCATTTGCATATATGCGATTTTGCCTGTGAGAAACAGTCAGTTCTAAATCAGGGCAATTTTGCCCCCCAGAGGCCATATGGCAATGTCCAAAGACATTTCTGCCATGACTTGGGTGGGGGTTGCTACTGGCATCTAGCACGTAGAGGTTAAAGATGCTGATGATCATCCTACAACGAGCAAGACAGCTCTCCCACCACAACACGGAATTATCCAGTACCAGATGTCAGTAGTGAAAAGCGTGAGGAACACGGCACTCAGTGAACGAAGAACAGAGCTGGGTAGGGATATGCAAAATGCACACATGCACGCCCTTCAAGCATCCACCAGCTACCCTGGATTTCCCTGGGTGATGAGTCCTTCTCATCATGATCTCATCTCATCATGAGATGACATCTCATCTCATGTCACGGTTACAGCTTTCCATCTGATTACAGATCATCCTTCTCCTACCACCTCTCAGTAACTCACAAGCTCCAACCCTTCTTACACCCACTTCCACAAGCACATTTCAGGTCGTTTTTAGGGTAACTATTCTTAACCATTTAACGTGCATAAAACTGTGCTGTCTCTATTAGGTTCCCACCTTTTCCGTATAACGTATCACTGATGAACTTCTGGAGTGCTGCGTGCATCACGCCACTTCTCCCATAAGCTCTGTGGTTTTTATTGTGTGATTTTTGCCTCGCATGGGGAGTCTTAGAAATACATACGATAGTATTATAGCAGAATGGAATGCATGTTTTTATTTCTGTGTTAAATATACTTATTCTCCTCTCCTCTCTGATTAAATACCTTAATTGTAAAATGTTTTCAAAACATGCTCCCCTGGTCTAAAGGGATTTTAAAATGACTTCAAAATGATGATTTGTAAGCATATGTAAGGGCGCGAGAGTGGGGTGTTCCCCTCATTCTACCACTACTTAGAATTTGAAAATAGATGCCTAGCACGTTGCCTGATACATAGCAGGCATTCACTATTTATTGAATTTACTAAAATAAGCAAAATGCCTTCCGCTCTCCCTCCCCCACAAGATCCAAGTATAATCTGATAGAGGGTATAAACAACCCTAATATTCCTACATTTAACTTTTAAAAATACATTATACTCTCATATAACATACGGTGACATGGCCTTTTGCATGCGAAAGTTAGATGCTCACACAATTAATTTCAGCTTTGCATTTCGGCCATGACTTCTAGCCAAAGTCAAGTTTGAGTTGAATCACTATGTTTGTCTTCTATAGAATGGTGTTTCGTTGTTGGAATATCTTTGGCACTTTCCTATTTTTTTTTTTAATTAATTTATTTATTTTTGGCTGTGTTGGGTCTTTGTTTCTGTGCGAGGGCTTTCTCTAGTTGTGGCAAGCGGGGGCCACTCTTCATCGCGGTGCGCAGGCCCCTCACTATCGCGGCCTCTCTTGTTGCGGAGCACAGGGTCCAGACGCGTAGGCTCAGCAGCTGTGGCTCACGGGCCCAGCTGCTCGCCGGCATGTGGGATCTTCCCAGACCAGGGCTCGAACCTGTGTCCCCTGCATTGGCAGGCAGACTCTCAACCACTGCGCCACCAGGGAAGCCCCACTTTCCTATTATTATTCACGAAAATAGATGTTAAATGATAAAATGCAACTGAAGCAACTACTGATAAAAATGAAGATCTCAAAATAGTAACGCAGGTGAGATGAGACGAAGATGGCACCCGTTAAATGGAGCCAAAGTGGCCAATTGGCTGCTTATTGAACTCTAGCTTGTCCACTGTTTGGGTTTAGTTATGAAAGGAAACAACAAAAGTCAAAGAACTATACGGAACGTTGGTAATATAGCATCAGAAACTGTGACTAAAAGATTAGGTGTAATGAGGGATTTTGTATATTTTTATATACCTATTTATATAAATATTAATGTATTTTAAAATCTCCCTGGAATAGGAATATATGCGTGTATGGATCAAGTTTTGCAAATAAGTACCATGTTTTGGGGAATACAGTATGTAAGAAGATAGAGTTTTGGGGGCTTCCCTGGTGGCGCAGTGGTTGAGAGTCTGCCTGCCAATGCAGGGGACACGGGGTCGAGCCCTGGTCTGGGAGGATCCCACATGCCGCGGAGCAACTAGGCCCATGAGCCACAATTACTGAGCCTGCGCGTCTGGAGCCTGTGCTCCGCAACAAGAGAGGCCGCGATAGTGAGAGGCCCGCGCACCGCGATGAAGAGTGGCCCCCGCTTGCCACAACTAGAGGAAGCCCTCGCACAGAAACGAAGACCCAACACAGCCATAAATAAATAATTAAAAGGCATGAAATTATAATTATCCCCAACAGTTAATTCAGTCCCAGATAATTAATTCTTAAAAAAAAAAAAAAAAAGATAGAGTTTTGTTTGTATTAATACTCTAAAGAAGAAACACACCTATGAGGGTGAGTGTGGAGTCAATCAGCACGGGAAATGTAAAGAAGAGCGTCAGAGAGGCCAACAGGACCAGAGCGAGCTGTGCCTCCCAGCACTGTCAGGGGGACACAGAGTCCTGGCCACTGACCATGACCATGGACTGAGGCAGGTATGTACCTGCAATGAGGTGAAGAGTTCAGTCTATCCGTCACAGCTTGATGGTAGCAACCGTTAAAATAAACCCATTCCCGCCTCTTGCTCTGATTCCAAGCAATCTCCTGATTATAGTTTGCCGTTTCCGGTATTTCTGACTAAAGGGAAAGACTAGGATGCTTAGCAAACGTGAGCTCACTGGATAATTACACATTTCATTATAAATTTATAACATTGGCTTTCTCCCTGTTGATTAGTGGGATTATGTGCCGACCAAAAGACCTACTCTCGCTGTGTTGAGAAATCAGGGGAGGTCTACATGTTGGACTGCAAGGCACTGATTCATCCAGGTAAATGCCACTCCTTGAGGGTCACCTATGTGTGCGGCTGACCTTCCCCGGGTCTTCCTCAAGCCTAACGAGCATCTGCAGCGGCACGAAGGTCAAGCACGGGGGTGGTCCAACCAGCCTCTCTTCCATTCTCTCTACTCTGATTCCTACAAACGTTGATCAAAGTCTACATCCCCTCCCTGGTTGTTGTTTTCTTTTAAACCAACAAGATGCGTGTGTATCCGCTGTGCCAACACAGTACATCCAGGCCTTAAAGGTCATTGCTGCGAAAAGCCAGTCAGCAATGAGCACCCCTGGAATTCCTGAGAACAAAGTTAACCTAATGCCACACTTCAACCAACCTCTGGGTAAAAGGCAATTAATTCATGGAAACCCCAAAGCCAAAACAAGACCCACAATAAACCTAAGGTGTCTTCCACAAGTCTCCTACCATTTGATTTCTTAAAGGAGGCACCCACTCAACGGAAGCCCTAAGGAGATCTGAAATAGGTTCAGTGCCTCCAGGAGTTTCAAAAGGATCTTTTCCATACAGAAATGTATTTTGTCATGCGATTATGCTTTGCTCTTTTCATAGAGTGATCTCTGAAGCTCTTCAAAATGTCAGCTTGACAATGTAGCCTTGCTGCTGATAAGCTCCGTGCCCTTCCTCTCTCTGCTTTAGTTTTCTCATCAGTAAAGGGTGTGTGTGTGCTCGCATGCATGTGCATTGGATCTCTCTCTGTGGCACTTCTTGAGGCTGGCTATGAATGATATTTATGTGCATGCCTACCCTGTCCCCTGTCCCCTGTCTTCCACTTATCTCTAAATACTCTAGAAACAAGGGCTGCATCTTAACGTCCCTGAATCTGTCACAATTACTGCTACACTGTGATGCTTCAACAAACGTCCGTTCCTATTGGCTCTGAGGATCCTCAGGTGAAGAAGAGAGGGATGTTCCTCAGGATGCAACTAAACTCTGGCTCTTGAACTTCTTGGTGACATTCTTAAAAGTATCTTCTTACATCTGCTGTGTCCCCTGTTCATGGCACAATAGCAGATGACCAAAAGATAGGTACTGACAAGATGCATAAATCAGTGAATAAACCCTACTTTGTCCCTAGAAGGTAAAAGTAAATGAAGCTAAAGGAACAGCAGCTGATGCGTGGCCGAGTATATGGGAAACATGACCAGATAGCATGGTACACAGAATATTTCAAATCAGGTCTGTCCAAGAAAGATGTGTCACCTTTAAGGAAAGTGTACATTTCCCCCCAGTTTAATTGAGAAATAATTGGCATACATCACTGTGTAAGATTAAGGCGTACAGCATGATGGTTTGACTTACAGATACTGTGAAATGATTACCACAATAGGTTTAGCTAACATCCATTTTCTCATAGAGATATAAAAAAATAGAAAATAAAGAAGAAATGGAAAAATTCTTGGAAACATACAGCTTATCAAGACTGAATCAGGAAGAAAATAGAGAATCTGAATAGACCAATTACTAGTGAGGAGATTGCATCAATAATCAAAAATCTCCCAATGAAGAAAAACCCAGGACCAGATGTCTTCTCTGGTGAATTGTACCAAACATTTGAAGAAGAAGTAACACCAATTCTTCTCAAATTATTCCCAAAAATGAAAGAGGAGGGAATACTCCCAAGCTCATTTTACATGGCCAGCATTATCCTGATACCAAAACCAGATACTAGGAAAGAAAACTACAGGCCAATATCCCTGATAAATATAGATGCAAAAATTCTCAGTAAAACACTAGCAAACCAAATTCAACAGCACATTAAAAGGATCATTCACCATGATCAAGAGGGATTTATCTCTGGGATGAAAGGATGGTTCAATATCTGCAAAGCAATCGAATTAGGAAAACTAATATTTTACAAGGAAGCCAAAAATATTCAATGGAGAAAAGGCAGTCTCTTCAATAAATGGTGCTGGGATTATTGGATATCCATATGTAAAAGAAAGAAACTGGATCCATATCTTATGCCACTCACAAAAATTAACTTCAAGTGGACTGAGGCCTGGTAGTGGCTTTGCTCTGGGAGCCATCAGTCTGCCCGCCTACCTCTTAGCTTGAATGTCGCTGAGCCACACAGCTTCCGGAAGTTGTCACCAGCATGTTTTTTTAATCAGATGGGGCTGGAAGGCACCCTCCACAGCAGTGGGGCCGTGACTACACACCTTGCCTGGACATGGGCAAACCGGGCTCCGGGGCCAGCAAAACTCCTCATTTGAGGATCCCAATCAGGCAGATCTTTACCATCCAATTTTCCTGGTCTGAGTGTGTCCCTGACTTGGTTCTGCAGGCGAACAAAGCTGCTGGTCAGGACTACTACTTGGGCTCTGCAGGTAGGAACTCCGTTTCCAAGATTCAAGTGCCCGGTGTTGCAAACCCCTCCCTGCTTCTCTGGCACGGTCAGATTCCCAGGGGTTGAGTCTCACAGATTCCCCTGTGATCCCCATTGTGTGAGATCAGAATAGGGGCTCCCATAAAGTGACCCACCATGCTGGGGGAGACTAGATGTCTCCCCGGGTTCTCTTTTCCTACTGGAGGAGCCAGAGGCTCAGGTCAGACCTCTCTGGCATGGGGAGGGGCCGTGTGGTCAGCATGTAGCTGCTCCTCTTACCCTTCCAGCGCAGTCTGTCTTGGTCTCTGTGATGCACGGGGTGCTTCAGCCTCACCCCTGTGTTCTACGATTCTCTCAGTAGTGTCCTGTTCTTGAATAGATGTTAATTGTTCTTGTGAAGGGAGTGAAACGACCTATGTCGCCATCTTGGTGACATCTTATTTATACCTCCCGAGATACTCTTGGGAAGTATAAACAGAAGAATCTGGCAGAACTTTATTCTGGACCAACTCACTTTTCATGGCATATGGAAAAACTAATGTTTGCTAATCTTCATTGTCAAAGTTCTCTTAATTCTAGACTAGCACTGTTGTTTCTGCAGGAACAGATGGGTGGGTGCAGGTGGGCCAGATATTTAGATCTGCTGGAGAGGACAGGCATCAAATGGTGTGACAACTGTGGGTCAAGGCCAGGATGTCTTTCTCTGCCTCCTACGGACAGAGTTTGCAGGGACATTCACTTTGTCTTATCAAGGCAAAGAATGTTTGTGCTGCATTGCTTTTTATTAGAAGATCAGTCAGCAGCAGCATTCAGCAGCAAGTGCTCTGGGGGACAATTTTAGGGTCTCCACACTCTAAAAATGAAAAAAATAAAGTAAATAAAAATATAAACTTTTGGAGTTTTGAGAACTCCCAAAGGTAGGAATGAAGGGAATTTGTCAGAACTCTTGCAAGGATGCATTCTCATGCATATTTATCCACAAGCGATCCTGCTGAGTTCTTTGCTATTTATCTTGTGGGACTACCTCCCTTTTACTTTCCCCGTCTTTCCTGCAAAGCAAGGTTTGGATGCTTCTCGCTGTGTGTGTTTCTCCCTCAGCCCTGCAGGTGGCGCTTCTGCTCCAGGGCGCTCCGGCTGCCCTGCTAGAAATAGATCCAGTTTCCTCAGAAGCAAGTACTCTCCACATCACCTTATGTAACTAAAACGGGTAGTTTTCTATTTTGCTTTTAGCCAGAAACCAACTGTTCCTGGAATCACAGGGCCATTAGATTTTATAAAACTGAAATGAATACAAAGAGGCAGAGAATAAAAAAGAGAACAGGCTTTCATGATCGGGAGTTCTAGCCAACAGGTTTATGTGGGAGATGGATTTTGATTTCAGGATGAATCAGACAAGCAATACATACAAAAGCATGGTCTACCAAACACAAATCCGTCTTCTGGTCTCAACAAATTGATGGAAATTCCAACTATGATGGATCAAACGTCAATCAAACACAACAGGGATTTGTGTAACTTTTTGTGTGCCGGGTGTGCTGATGGCTGCCTTGGTGTACCCTTGGGGGGACACATCCCTGAGAGGGCTCTGTGCTTCTCGGGTTTCTCTGTTGTACTAGGGGTGTGTTGTGTGACTGTCAGTATTTGCTTTAGTGGAATTTAGCATCGTTCTTCACAAAATCTCCCTTTCCCTGGGTCCTGACTCCCAAAGTATTGTGTTTTCACTGGCTGAGGTTGGACAGTGTTCCAGGCAGCCGTAGGTGGGTTGGTCTGAGCATGGTGGCCACACACGAGTCCAGCCTCCAGTCCACGACTTGCAGGACCTGAGTCCTAAAAAAAGCCTGTGTCCCTGGCCTTCCCAGTCATCATCCAGAATGCTAACAACTTTCATGTAAAAACCAAAAGCTGTCACACTGCATCAGAAGTACTGCTTTGTTGTCTGTCTCCACTAATCTGCAGGCTCTTTATTTTTCATCTGGTATCTTCCACAGCGAGTGTAGGTCCTAGTCCATAATAGGTGTTCAATAAACATGAATGATATACAGTGGAGAAAAGACAGCCACTTCAATAAGTGGTGCTGGGAAAACTGGACAGCTACATGTAAAAGAATGAAATTAGAACA
Organism: Balaenoptera borealis; assembly: GCF_965194805.1. Taxonomy (NCBI): domain Eukaryota; kingdom Metazoa; phylum Chordata; class Mammalia; order Artiodactyla; family Balaenopteridae; genus Balaenoptera; species Balaenoptera borealis. Next base: position 165,429,921 of record NC_138866.1, on the reverse strand, counting down.
CTCCCTAACACCATACACAAAAATAAACTCAAAATGGATTAAAGACCCAAATGTAAGGCCAGACACTATCAAACTCTTAGAGGAAAACATAGGCAGAACACTCTCTGATGTAAATCACAGCAAGATCCTTTTTGACCCACCTCCTAGAGAAATGGAAATAAAAACAAAAATAAACAAATGGGACCTAATGAAACTTAAAAGCTTTTGTGCAGCAAAGGAAACCATAAGCAAGACCAAAAGACAACCCTCAGAATGGGAGAAAATATTTGCAAATGAAGCAACTGACAAAGGATTAATCTCCAAAATTTACAAGCAGCTCATGCAGCTCAATATAAAAAAAACAAAAAACCCAATCCAAAAATGGGCAGAAGACCTAAATAGACATTTCTCCAAAGAAGATATACAGATTGTCAACAAAAACATGAAAGAATGCTCAACATCATTAATCATTAGAGAAATGCAAATCAAAACTACAATGAGATATCATCTCACACCGGTCAGAATGGCCATCATCAAAAAATCTACAAACAATAAATGCTGGAGAGGGTGTGGAGAAAAGGGAACACTCTTGAACTGTTGGTGGGAATGTAAATTGATACAGCCACTATGGAGAACAGTATGGAGGTTCCTTAAAAAACTAAAGATAGAACTACCATACGACCCAGCAATCCCACTACTGAGCATATACCCTGAGAAAACCATAATTCAAAAAGAGTCATGTACCAAAATGTTCACTGCAGCTCTATTTACAAAAGCCAGGGCATGGAAGCAACCTAAGTGTCCATCAACAGATGAATGGATAAAGAAGATGTGTCACATATATACAATGGAATATTACTCAGCCATAAAAAGAAACGAAATTGAGTTATTTGTAGTGAGGTGGATGGACCTAGAGTCTGTCCTACAGAGTGAAGTAAGTCAGAAAGAAAAAAAGAAATACTGTATGCTAACACATATATATAGAATCTAAGAAAAAAAAAAAAAAAAGGTCATGAAGGACCTAGGGGCAAGACGGGAATAAAGACACAGACCTACTAGAGAATGGACTTGAGGATATGGGGAGGGGGAAGGGTAAGCTGTGACAAAGTGAGAGAGTGGCATGGACATATATACACTACCAAACGTAAGACAGATAGCTGGTGGGAAGCAGCCGTATAGCACAGGGAGATCAGCTCGGTGCTTTGTGACCAACTAAGGGGTGGGATAGGGAGGGTGGGAGGGAGGGAGATGCAAGAGGGAAGAGATATGGGGACATATGTATATGTATAACTGATTCACTTTGCTATAAAGCAGAAACTAACACACCATTGTAAAGCAATTATACTCCAATGAAGATGTTAAATAAATAAATAAATAAATAAAATAAAATAAAGTACAGTCTTAAAAAAAAAAACATGAATGAAGTGAATGGCGGGGTACAGCCCAACTACAGAAAACTGTCAATAGATTGTCCAAAATATTCTGGTGGCGGAGGCATAACACTCTTATTTATAAACCAACGTCATCCCATCTGCACCCACCTACTGTACCTGTTTGCAGAGATGTAACTTGGGTTCTAAGTGGGGAAACATGACAATAGATAATATATCTTTGAAAAATTATGTGACAGATACTGTGTTAAGCACTTATATAGTATCTCATTTAATGCTCACAACAATCTGTGAGATAAATATTCTTATTACATATTAAAGAGAAGAAACTGAGGCACAGAGAAGGTAAGTGATTTGCTCAAGGTCACACAGTAAGCTGCAGAGTCAGGGTACAAACACATGCAGTCTGACTCGAGAGCTGGTTCTCTGAATCATCACACTGTCCGCCTCCCTTTGCTTTGTGGTGTCTCCGATTCTCTTAATGGAAAGCCTAAAGCAGCACCCACACTAACATCAGTGACCTCTTGCTTGAAGGTGGGTGATGGGGGGAGGTAGGCCTTATTCAACCTTCTCAGTAGCTGATCATCGTGTTGTTCCTACACACACATCATCACCCACAAAGGGGAGTTTCCAGCCCCTTAGTTCAGAATTTCTGTTGTTCTTGGAATTTTCAAGTGCTTCTTGCAGATCCCATTCTCTAACTTGGAGGAATGAAATTACCTAATGAAATTATGATGTCTAGCTCTACTGGGACAAACAAAGCCCTAAATTGTGCAACAGCTCCAAGGCAGTAGACATTCATTTCCTGTGCACACAAGTTCACGATCACTGCTGTCCTCCTAGGAGTGACTCAAGGACCCCAGATCCTTCCTTCTGGTCGTTCCACCTTCTCCAAGAGGAAGGGTGTGCACCTCCTTCCATCTAGCGACAGGAGAAGCAGCACAAAGAGTTTTGCACGGGAGGTCCTGATGGGCCAGGCCTGGAAGAGCACATATCACTTCTGCTTACATTCCATTGGGCAGAACGTAGTCATGGGGCTGAATCCAACTGCAGGATGAACTAGGAATTCAATCGAGCCCTGCGCCCAGGAGGGAAAGGAAATGGGTTTGATCAACAGCTAGGCAGCTTCTGCCACACAGGCTAATCTTAGAATTAACGGAAGATGAAAACAATAAAAGAATTTCAAACCCCTTCATTATTTCAGTATATCATGTATACTTTTCTTCTTTCTTTCTTTTAAAAGAGAGAACCATGACGCTGGAACTTTCAGGCTCTTCATGTTGTGTAACTAGATCACCATCCCTCTCCAAACGGGATACATGCAATCCATGAGGGGCTTATACAAAATAAAACAAAGCAAGAACTTGGACCTTCTCAATTTCTAAGGTGTTTTCATCCCCACAAGGAGATCACTGCTGATCTCCTTCCACTGCTTATAGGTTATGGCCGTGCTGGCAGGAGGCTGCTGCACCCAGCAATTACTGACTTCTGCTTCTGCATTATCATTATAAGGGGCATAACCAGTATTTCATACCATCCTCTGATGAGAACGTAACCACAAGTGACAGATGGCACAGAGGCAAAAGTGCTGGTGGTGGCAGAAATCACAAAAAGATGAACGTATTCTGTGGAAGCAGGGATGCAGGACTGGCGCCCACCCACTGGGCTCCTTGCTAGGCCCTCTCTCGACCCCAGGCTCCTGGTATATCTTAGGACTCTGGGGGACAAATTTGAAAACTACTGTTTAGAAAGCCACGTCAGCTGCTGTAAAGAGCTATGGAGAGACCAATAAAAAAAATCTATGCTAGTAACCCAGGAGTCAGTATTTCCACATCTACCTCTACAGCTGTGTTTTCCCAGTTAATAGCAACTATGTGACATTGAGGAGCCCCCCCTTTTTTCTTTATAAATTTACTTTGTTTATTTATTTTTGGCTGCATTGGGTCTTGGTTGCTGCGTGTGGGCTTTCTCTAGTTGCGGTGAGCGGGGGCTACTCTTCGTTGTGGTGCGTGGGCTTCTCATTGCGGTGGCTTCTCTTGTTGTGGAGCATGGGCTCTAGGTGCGTGGGCTCAGTAGTTGTGGCTCGCGGGCTCAGTAGTTGTGGCTTGCAGGCTCAGTAGTTGTGGCTCACAGGCTGTAGAGCGCAGGCTCAGTAGTTGTGGCGCACAGGCTTAGTTGCTCCATGGCATGTGGGATCTTCCCGGACCAGGGCTCGAACCCGTGTCCCCTGCATTGGCAGGAGGATTCTTAACCACTGCGCCACCAGGGAAGTCCAAGGAACCCCCTTTTTTAAAGATAAACACTAGTTGAATGAAAAATGATTGATGGCTCTGTCTGGTCCTGTAAGCAGATCACCTTTCTATGCAACACTGGAGTCTTCTCAGGGCTTAGGCTCAGAGAAGCTCACAAGCCTTTGGACCAACCACCAGACACCGACTCCTATGTCACTTTCCACTGCCAAAAATGGGTATCTTGCTGCCTCTGCCAGAAACCCTGAGATTAGGATTATACCTTTGCTCCTGCCCCCATCCCTTTCTAACTGACCAAATCAACTAATTAATTACGTAGGATTCCAATTGAGCCCATGTCTAAAATTGGATATACAGTGACTGGTAATACAAGGCAGCAAAGAAACTGGACTAAGGCATTTCAATTATTTGTAAGCCTTTGTGATGAGTTAGTACCTTAAGGGATTTATCTTTTAGAGGATGCACATATTCTAATTCCTGAAGACAGAATGTCATTGCACCAATCCGTTTCTATTTTTCCCCCCTTTCAGATTATAAGGACAATGATGCAATCACGCTCTCGTTTTTTAATCCTCAGCACCTCTCATGGTGGTTGGCAGAGGTATTTAACAAACAGTTGGGGAAGCAAGACGAGAATAAGGAATGAATGAACCAAAGTAGGAAGGGGGGGAGGGGGAGAGAGAAGGCTGTTTTGTGATGCAATCTGAAATACTCTTTAAAGCCTTGTTGGATTTTCACAAGAAGATACAAAATCAGATGAGCAGATAGCCCTCTGCCCTTGACCCATGGAAAAAATGAAAGTGAGCCCAAGCCCTACAGACAGTAGGTTCCCTAGGCCTGATTTAATGGCTTAAGTCCTTGATTAAGAACCAAGAGATGGGGATTGGAATTCGTCTTCTTTGGTAAATAGCTCAAAAGTTCTAGGCCCTGAATAGTGTACATCTCTTCTGGGCCTCATCTTCAACATTTTTTTTTTTTTTTAATTATTTATTTATTTATTTTATTTATGGCTGTGTTGGGTCTTCGTTTCTGTGCGAGGGCTTTCTCTAGTTGTGGCAAGCGGGGGCCACTCTTCATCGCAGTGCGCGGGCCTCTCACTATCGTGTCCTCTCTTACTGTGGAGTGCAGGATCCAGATGCGCAGGCTCAGTAATTGTGGCTCACGGGCCTAGTTGCTCCGCGGCATGTGGGATCTTCCCAGACCAGGGCTCGAACCCGTGTCCCCTGCATTGGCAGGCAGATTCTCAACCACTGTGCCACCAGGGAAGCCCCATCTTCAACATTTTAAAATGAGAATGGTACTTCCTGGTCTTTCTCCTGGAGAGGAGGTGGAAAGTCAGGGCAGGGGCAGGCTGTCAACAGGATAAAAGAAGGGGAAACTAATTGGGAAAATGAAAGGACTCTACAAATGCAAAGTACTGCTGATGTAAATTCAAAATTTAAAAGACATTGCCTATGACATTTTCATTTGCAATTTTCAAAATGCATTACCTTGGGTGTTCCAAGTTTTACTAAACCAAATAATAATAGGTGTCTGCGTTTGCACTTGGAATGATACCTCAAAAAGACAACCAAAACCACTGATGTCCCTGAAATAGGGGCTGATAGTTTCACGGATGGGGAAGCAAAGGCAACAAGTTACTAAGACCGTTTGGCTAGCCTCACAAATGATCAAGTGAACAGAGCCAGAAAATAATGACAATCCCAGCCACTGTGGGAGCAGTACCCATCAGATAGCATTCTTTTTTCCCACTGGGTAATGAGGAGAAATCATCTGCGAACCCAAAATGATTAATTAATGAGCAGACTCAGAGACGACCACAGTGTCAGCCAACTCTTATCTTATGCCTGAGTCAGTCAGAGGAGCTTCCCGTAATTCTTCTCGACAGACTCTCAGTGCTTTTGTTTTATTTTTTGGAGGTGCCCTGAGTGGTCTCTGTGTAAGTATGACAAGCTTAAAAACAAATTCCAAAAAATGTAAATATGACACAACATTGTAAATCAACTAAATTTCAATTAAAAAAAAAGTTTTTAAATGTAAATATGGTCAACTGTTCTTATAACAAGAAATTCTGGGCATCTAGTTCACTTTCTTACATTCCTTTTCTACTGGCTTCCTATAAAAAATAACCTTTCCTTCAAAATGTCCCAACTGCTGGCTATGCCTAAAGCCTACCAGCTACTAAAAAAATTAAAAATTAAATTCAACTAAACAAAGTGGCAAAACTCAACAGAAATATTTTCAAGCTGATTGAATCACAAATTCGTCTAATGTCCTCGCCCAAGGTATTGAGTAAATAGATATTTTCATGGACGCTGCTACGGGGAGGAAACGGGATCGCTCAATTCTAGAGCCACTGAAGAAGACGCTTGCTGTTTCTGAGTTAGCAGACTCTGAGCTTTGGGCTCCAAGCCTCCGTTCTAGATATTTTTATCCCCGTAAGATTTAAGAATGCAGTCAATTCTTTCTATGCCTCATATTTTCACTTTCCCTCCACTGACTCTCAATTGCATTGCAAAGTCTTCGTTTTAGTTTGTCTGGTCGTTTCCACAATGGCCCAGGGGTGGGGAGAGCTGGTCCCTTCCGAGCCCACATCTCCCTTTACTAAGAAAAAACAAACCAGAAAAAACCCCTCCAACAATGGCCTTAGCACTCTCCCCACACTTTCTCAGCCAAGAATTTTCTCAGCCACAATGTAGTCCATCTTTACAAACCCTCCATGTCTTTTTTTACAAAAAACTTTCCATTTATATCACTGTGGAGGCTTTCCCTGGGCCTCGACCATCAGGTCCTCACCCGCCCCCAGACAGGGTGACTCACCCGGGAGAAAGGTCTGAGGTGGGAGGCGAGGCTGGGTGGCTACCCGTCCCAAAGAGCCCTCCCCCCACTACAACTCAAGCCCCAGAGAGTCAGGGTCCCTCTCTTGGCCGTGCCGCCAACTGGGATGCTGCTAAGAGGTGGTACCTCCTCCTTACCTCCTCGCCCACAGGTTCACATCTAAGGTCAGGCACGCTTCCAGAAGCCATCTCAGCAGGGTCTCGTGAACCCTCTGGGCTTCAGGCCTCTCAGGCTCCTTCTGGTTTTCAAATCTCTTTTAAGGACATGCAGACCTGGATTTGGATCGCCGTTCAGTTCAAACCTGCGGGGTACCCGTGAGTTAAGCATCACCCCGCAGCACCCTCGAGTTGGACACCTCTGTCAGTGAATTACATCTCAGGCCCCAAAGCACCTGCCTCTGCCGCTTCCACTCCTACCTGACCTTACCTGTCGTTTTATTCTGCCTTGTACACAGGAGACCGTCAGTATTTGCTCGCTTGAGTGCCCAGATGTTCGATTCTACACTGCGAGGCGCTTACGCTTCTGTTACGTCTTTTCCTTCTCACAACAGTTGAGCAAGGCTGGGCAGGCGCTCACCAATTTTACAGAGTGGCAACCTCTGCCCAGAAGCCCTGTAACCTGCTCAAAGGGCCTCAGCTAGTAAAAAGTAGATTTTTTGGACTGTAATATTTTGAACTAATTTCAGGACACAAGCTGTCACTCACCATCTGCCTGTGGGTGTTCAATTTGCTTCACGACTTAAGGGGGGCTGCTGTGGTGAGGAATTCCATCTAAGAATTTCACAGAATCCGCGAGCCGTGAGCCAAGGACTTCTCCCCAGGGAGTTCACCAGCCTTCCCCACAATCAGCATCTCAACTGGACATCAAGACCCAACTCACTTCAATTTTACAACACAGGGTTTTTTGAAGGAATGTGCATCTGTGTGTAGTTGTATATAGAATGTAGTTGTCTCACATATGTCCAAAAAATCAAATATTTGTGTGTGGGGATTTAACACTGCATGAGAAACTCCCACAGGAATGGAGAGGGATGGGGGGAAATTAACTTTGGAGTATGGAGTGTGGATTCCAGCTCAGCTTCTTATTGGGTGACCTGAGGACCTCCGGACCCTAACATTATAATCGGGGTCATTTAAAGTAAGCTCCAGTGCGTCATACAAGATGTCCATGTTCAATACCCAATAATACCCCAGATTAGTCAAATCAGAGGTAGACTCACAATATTACAAAAATAAGATGGAATGAACAGCCCATCTACCTGCAAGTCTGTTTTGATTATACTGTCTTGGGAATTAATTGCTGTAAAATGATGGAGGAAATCGGTGCCATTGAAGAAAATAGAGACACGCATATTGTTTTAAATGAGAGGCAAAGGAAAAGATCACCAACTCTTTTGCTGAGGTGATCTAAAGACTTTAGAGAAACACAGAACAAAAGTGTATGACAGAGTTTAACACAAAACTGACTGCATTTATGCTACCTTGATCACAGTTTTATTATTCTAAGTTGACATCCAACAGGGATCAGGAATCAGGCAGAAGAGAAGGGAAGTAAACATAGAGAGTATCTCTCATCCTTCCTATGCTTTTTCTGACGGCTAGATTGAGTTAAATTGCTTCGTCCTACGCCTCACTTCCCTACCACCAGCACCTCCCAAAGTCAGTATCAACAACAGCAACAGAGCGTGTAAACGCATCCACACAGCCCTGGGACTTGAAGAACCTCCAGGCTCACACTGGGGGAGCACTGCCAGCTTGCATCACAGGTGGCAGCATGCAGACTGCACAGTATGTGGAACTTTGGGTGGGTTATTAAAACCACAGTTAAAGGGACTTCACTATTTGTGCTACACTGGAATTGCCTCTCTTGTACAGACCTAATCTGAATTTTAGAGAGAACAGGCTAAACTAACTACAATGTGTGCCCAACCATTGCAGTGACCACGTCACCTTGTAATTCCTAGTCAAAGACTAACATAGGATCATATATGGGGTGAGAGATGCGGGAAGAGGAGAATGGTTTACAGAGCATCTCCCATGCCTCAGACTACCTGCTAAGCAGACATAAATCCTTAGGAACCCTCATAAGAAATGGCTTGAAGAGAGTCTTTTCGTGGCTGATTTTACAGCTAAGGAAGCAGGCCCAACGAGGCCCCGGATCTGGACTTGGAAGGCAGGTCTGCAAGAACCCCTGTGCTTTCTGAAATGCCTTGCTTCCTTAGAACACTTACCTGTGCCCATCAGACTCGAGAACAGGGAATCCATGAGAGGTCAGACACAGGAAACCATAATTTTGAATAAACGGTATTGACCTTTGTCCTCTGTGTTCTGGAATTCCTGAATCTGGCCAAGCCACCTCTTCCCCATCCTGCGTCTGCTGTGTAAGATGCCAGCAAACACTTCCTGTCTTCCTCTGAAGGCTTTGCCATTTTCTCTGCTACCCATGACCCATCTCTCGTCCCCTTTTTAATAAACACTTTATTTATTTTTTTAGAAACTATTTTATTTATTTATTTAGCTATGCCAGGTCTTAGCTGCGGCACACGGGATCTTTGTTGCGGCATGCGGGATCTAGTTACCTGACAAGGGATCGAACCTGGGCCGCCTGCACTGGGAGTGCGGAATCTTAACCGCTGGACCACCAGGGAGGTCCCAATAAACACCTTAAATTCTTGTTGGGCAGAGGATACAAGATGCCTAATTGTGCAGAGCAAGGGGAAACATCCACAAAATAAAAAGACAACCTACGGAATGGGAGAAAATATTTGCAAATTATGCAACCGACAAGGGCTTAATTTCCAAAATATACAAACAGTTCATATAACTCAACACCAAAAAAACAAACAACCCAATCAAAAAAATGGGCAGAAGACCTAAATAGACATTTCTCCAAAGAAGACATACAGATGGCCAACAGGCACATGAAAAGACACTCAACATCACTAATTATTAGAGAAATGCAAATCAAAACCACAACGACGTATCACCTCACACCAGTCAGAATAGCCACCATCAAAAAGTCTACATATAATAAATGCTGGAGAGAGTGTGGGTAAAAGGGAACCCTCCTACACTGTTCGTAGGAATGTAAATTGGTACAGCCACTATGGAAAACAGTATGAAGGTTCCTTAAAAAACTAAAAGTAGAGTTACTATATGATCCTGCAATCCCACTCCTGGGCATATATTCCAAAAAGATGAAAAGCCCAATTTGAAAAAATACATGCACTTCAATGTTCATAGCACCACTATTTAGAATAGCCAAGACATGGAAACAACCCAAGTGCTCATCAACATATGATTGGTTTAAGAAGATGTGATATATATATCTTTTAAAATCAATCATATATATGTATACACACACACACACACACACACACACACACACACACACACACACACACTATTACTCAGCCATAAAAAAGAATAAAATAGTGCCATTTAGGCTTCCCTGGTGGCGCAGTGGTTGAGAATCTGCCTGCCAATGCAGGGGACACGGGCTCGAGCCCTGGTCTGGGAAGATCCCACATGCTACGGAGCAACTAGGCCCGTGAGCCACAACCACTGAGCCTGTGCGTCTGGAGCCTGTGCTCCGCAACAAGAGAGGCCGTGACAGTGAGAGGCCCGCGCACCGCGATTAAGAGTGGCCCCCGCTTGCTGCAACTAGAGAAAGCCCTCGCACAGAAACGAAGACCCAACACAGCCAAAAATAAATAAATAAATAAATAAATAAATAAATAAATAAATAAATAAATAAATAGTGCCATTTGCAGCAACATGGATGGGCCTAGAGACTAACATACTAAGTGAAGTAAGTCAGGCAGAGAAAGACAAATATTACGTGATATCACTTACCTGTGGAATCTAAAAAATGATATGAATGAATCTATACACAAAACAGAAATAGACTCACAGACACAGTAAACAAACTTATGGTTACCAAAGAGGGAAGGGGAGGGATAAATTAGGAGTATGGAATGAACAGATACGAACTACTATACGTAAAATAGATAAGCAACAAGGATTTACTGTATAGCACAGGGAACTATATTCAATATCTTGTAATAACCTATAATGTAAAATAATGTGAAAATAATATATATAAAAAACTGAATCACACCTGAAACTAACACAATATTGTAAATCAACTATATTTCAATTTTTTAAAAAAGATGCCACATTGGATTTGTAAGGGAGAACTCATAATCAGAATTATACAGATCCAACTCTACCCTAACCAAAACAGCCAAACTAACAAAAACCACCCAAAAACCTCTCTTAATAGAATTAAAACAAAACACGTTATTATAATCCTGCTTTCTTATACACTAAAGCTACAGTGAAACCTTACTTAACCGGATCTCCCCTAACTGGTACTCTGAATAACTACAATTTTTTTTTTCTGAATTCAATTTTTAAGAGAACGAAGCAATTGATACTCAAAACACATCAAGTGCTGACTAAAGAAAACAAATACCAGGCTGTGTTCTGGAGTCTGGCTGTCCCCGACCCAGCCCTCTAAAACTTCTATCTTTCTGCAGCTGGAAAAGTCTTATTTGCCTGTCAAATTTTAATTCCAAGATTTTGTGATGGGTAATGTCTTCCCAAACTACATGGTCAGTCCTTCCTCTGTTAACATCCCAGAAAATTTTATGCACACCTCTCTCTATTCTAGCACTTACCATCCTGAATGGCTGTTGTGTATCTACACATCTGTTTCTGCCTCTGGACCAAGGGGCAAGGCCATCATCTTCCGGTTCCCAAAACACAGTGCATAGTAGGTGCTCAAAAATTGCTTGCATTCAAAAATAAATAAGAAAATGCACGAAAAATAGCTCTTTCCCATCTTCTATATCCATATCTACATTGCTGCACTGTGGTTCTTTATTTCAGAACGACGATGCTGTAATTTCCTAAATTGATAAAGATGAAATGATTTTCGTACAACTTAGTGCTAAATAAGGATGCTGAAGTATTACAATGCATCTCATAAAGATGTTCGACTACTGATGAAATCAGGAGTTTCTAGTTAACACTACTTTTGGTTAATCTGACTGTTCAATTAATAAAAGCATTCTCGCCCTGGAGGCACTCCAGCTAAGAGCGAAATTGCTATTCTTAGAGCAGCACAGACCATACACCATGTTTGGATGAGACTAAAAGAAAGTATGTCTCAACCCTTGGCAAGAGCAATGAACAACTGAATTCTGGCCTAAGCCCTTGTTACAACGAAGACCTTCATTCCTGGTTTCATTTACCTTGAACAGAGGTAGTTGTCAAATGGAAATGGCCAGCCATAGTCACAGCCAAAGACCAGACTGGTCTTCCTAAACCAGCCTATGTTATAAACACACGCAGGTTCATGTAAATGAAACAAAAGTTGCACAAAACAATATTTTCTGGGCTTCCCTGGTGGCGCAGTGGTTGAGAATCTGCCTGCCAATTCAGGGGACACAAGTTCGAGCCCCGGTCTGGGAAGATCCCACATGCCGCGGAGCAACTAGGCCCGTGAGCCACAACTACTGAGCCTGCACGTCTGGAGCCTGTGCTCCGCAACAAGAGAGGCCGCGATAGTGAGAGGCCCGTGCACCGCGATGAAGAGTGGCCCCCGCTTGCTGCAACTAGAGAAAGCCCTCACACAGAAACGAAGACCCAACACAACCAAAAATAAAAATAAATAAATAAAATTTAAAAAAAAACAAAAAAAGCTAAAAAAAACCAAAAACAACAATATTTTCTTATTCTTACCTACATATGGTAACTATCATTTTCTATTCTGTTGTTTTCTTTTTGTAAAGCCAGTTACAATCTACCAAACTGAATTCAAGATCAGATGGTGGGTCAAGACCTGAGTATGAAGAAATCTAATCTATAGTCAAAAACCACCAATTAAGCAGCGCACAAGTCAGCAGCCCTAGTTTATCCCTGATCCCTACTGATCACAAATGATGGTCTAGAGGAGACAGCACACTCAGTGCCTCTAAATTTTGATTGTGTCTAACGGTTTTCACCAAGTCTTATTTCACACTTCTAGAACCAATATTACTACCAATACCACCACTGCAAGGGAATAATTTACTAGAACTAGAAGAAAAATAAGTGATATTTAACTCATGTTATAAATATACACTAAAAGTAGACCTTCCACGGGAGATGTGTTAAAATGAACGCCATCAAATATTTAAAGGAATTATACAAACAATGCTTATCATCTGACAAACTTCACATCCTACCCCGCCCCCTACCCACAAAGTTTTACAGAATCCATTGTATTCCCAGCTGTCATTTTGTCAATTGTCAATCATCCAGAACATGTACTTCACTTGAGTTTCCACTCTTGATGACTCATTTCTGGGGAAATATCTCTTCTTGAGTTATCACCTTAGGTAAAGAAGATAAGAGACTCTCGAAAATGTGACATCTTTTGGGAAATCTGGCTATGTGGACAAAGGTCTCAACTCAAAACTCCAAGGGCAGGTTACAGCGTCTGAGGACCCACATTTTTCATTTGTCCCTAGCCATTTTCACTCAGTGTTTCATACAAAACTAAGATAATACTATAATTGGTATAATTAACTCATGTTTCTATTCCAGCAGCGGTGGGGGACTGCTAACTGTCATCAGCTACATTGATAGCATTTACTGATAACAGCAAGGGGCTTTATATAAATAATGCTCTATTTTTAAACCTTGCCCTAATGCAGCTGCTTCTTAAAATTATATTTAAAAGGTTAAAAAGGAGGATGAATATAGCACAGCTCTGGGCATACCTGGGCAGTCAGAGTTCCTTAATATCACTAATTGGAGGGGCAGTTGAATCCCTCATCCCACACACATCTACACACACACACACACACTCTTCAAAACAGCCAGGAAATAAGTCAGAGAACAATACTGGTCTGTTTTTGGCTCACCAAGAAGAATGAATCAAGTATCAAACCTTGGATGATTCATCTATGGAATTTATACCTTTGAATAAATATGAGAGTTTACTTTTTGACAGCATTTCACTTTTTTTTAACATCTTTATTGGGGTATAATTGCTTTACAATGGTGTGTTAGTTTCTGCTGTATAACAAAGTGAATCAGCTACACATATACTATTGAACTCAGTTATCTTACGAAGTATCTGGGCAACGGAGGGAAGACAGCTGTTTGACAAAGCAGTTAAATATGTGTCATTTCCAGGTGGGTGCTATGGAGGCACCTTTCCTCACAGTGACTCGAGTCACCAGGAGACAAGGGCACTGCAGGACTTGACTCCCACAGCGCGTGGGCCCGGTGGCTTCCACACAGTCTGTCCTGAGCCCTGCCAGTGGGACCCTCGGAGCTTTCTGCCACTTCTGCATATAAAACAGCAACTCCAGCAATGGCAGAATCTTTGCCTACTTGGGAGTCTGAGTGACAGCTGAAGGAGAAACCCTGGGCCCCAGCCAGGCTCCCAACTGGATATCACATGAATGAGAAAGAAGTTTCTATCGTAAGCCCTTAAGTCCTGGGATGTATCTGCTCCAGCAGGAAAGAACTCTAGATTTCCTTTCTAGGAGCAGGTGAGTATTACACCATGTGTTTGGAGAAAAATAAAACAGCCTAAATTTATACCAGGCTCCTCCAGTGAATACTAGCAAATGACCTGGAGTTCATGGGAAGGTGGATATTTAAGAAACATTTTGAGATGTTTATCACAGAGATGTCACTTTAAGAAACCACATCACCTTGAACAAATTGACCTGGCACAGAAGAGGCAATCTAGCCCTCTGTTCTCCACCTCAGCCCCAGCCCAGCTGATTGGAAGAATTCTGAAGTCTGTTTAGGTGTGTACTTAAAACCACGGAAGTGATGACAATTAATTGCAATTAATTAACCAATTAAAATCTTTGTAATCTTTGCAGGTGTTTCGTTTTGTTCCGTTTTGTTTTTGCAGATCGCTTTAGATTATAATTCCAGGGAATAAGCCACTGGAAGTGAAGGTTCATTGGAAACTAAAGAATAAGCTATAGGCAATTAAAAAAAATGAAAATGTCACCTTTTAAACAGCAGTATATTTCAGTCATACCCAAGGGGGGGGGCGGCAGGAATGATACTGAATTCAATATAATTTACAGTAAAAAACAAAACAAAACAAAACAGCTACCTTAGGGGCAATGTAAAATACAGCCCTAAGCAGCTGTTGGAAAAATACGAGGATTCGCCCAGAATTTAGAGGAAATGATGGAATCAGATTTGGGTTAAATAGTCCTAAAATCTCTCAAAAAGATTCTACCTTTTATATGTCCAAGAACAAGAAAATGATTCTCTTTTAACCTCCTGGCTCACTCCTTTGTTGCTAAATGTAAAGCAACAGAGATTTAAGAAAAGGAATTTGGGTTCAAGTTCAGCAGTGTTCTAAATAGTTTGAGAATGCAACGATGTTTCTTGAAATCAAGGACAAATGAAACACCCTTGACACAGGTGCACATCCTGCATCTCCACTGAGTTACTGAGCCTCTGGCTTTGGTCTGGATTTTGGCCACTATTTGGGGAAAAATACCTCATTTTTGTGCTATACATATTTAGTAAAGAAAATTAAAATACAAGTACGGTCAGTCCTCATCATTTGTGGATTTCTTATATGTGAATTCGCCTACTTGCTAAAATGGCTTTGGGACCCCAAAATCAATACTTGTGGCACTTCTGTGGCCATTTGAGGACATGAACAGAAGGGAGAAAATTTAAGTCCCAACTTGCACATTCCCAGCTAAGGTTGAACAGAGCAAAGCTCTGCCTTTTTGTTTCAGCTCTGACTGTAAACCAGTATCCTTTTGTTGCAGTCGCTTTACTGCCACGGTTTTCACATCTCTGTGCTTTTTCTTGCTGATTTTGCTGTTGAAAAAGGCCCCCAAGCATAGTGCTGAAATGCTGTCCAGTGTTTCTGAGCTCAAGAAGGCTGGGATGTGCCTTATGAAGGAAAGACCCATGTTAGATAAGCTTGTCCAAGCATGAGTTGTAGGGCTGTTGGTTGTGAGCTCAATGTTAATGAAGCAACACTACATACTAAATGAAGTCTCTTTAAACAGAAGCACACAGAAACCAAGGTTACATATTGATGGGTTCATGAAAATGTGACCAGAGGCTCGCAGGCACCTAAGCCTCTTTTCCCCCAGGAGCAAGAGCTCAGGAATTACTAAATCAGTGTTCACAGTGACTTCATACATCTAAGAATTCCAGTGGATAAATTTCAGGAGTATCTATTGTTTCTGCAATTGAGGCACACTTGAAAACTGTATCAAGTCTGACAATAGAGTACTATTTACAAAGTTACTACCATGAGAAAAGAGCAGCCATTCCAAGGCCATCCAAACTTTCCTATCAAACCAGTAACTCTTGCCAAATAATCCAAATGGGTTTTGTGAGATTTAGTGGGTTTGGAAATGACCAGAGCTGTTTCCTGCAGGTTGTCTGCAAAGCTACCCACCTTTCACACCACGTGGCTGCCTCACCCCAAACCCTGGCCAAAACCCAGACCAGAGCCAGAGGTTCAGTAACATCAGTGGAAATGCAGAAAGTGTGCCTGTGTGGAGGGTCTGGTCTTTCCCTTGTTCTTGATTTTTTTTTAAAATTAATTAATTAATTAATTAATCTATTTTTGGCTGTGTTGGGTCTCCGTTTCTGTGCATGGGCCTCCTCCAGCTGCGGCGAGTGGGGGCCCCTCCTCATCGCGGTGCGCGGGCCTCTCACTGTCGTGGCCTCTCCCGTTGCGGAGCACAGGCTCCAGACACGCAGGCTCAGCAGTTGTGGCTCACGGGCCTAGTCGCTCCGCGGCATGTGGGATCTTCCCAGACCAGGGCTCGAACCTGTGTCCCCTGCATTGGCAGGCAGATTCTCAACCACTGCGCCACCAGGGAAGCCCCTGTCCTTGATTTTTAAAAGTATCATTGCATTCTCAAAAAATTTAGCAACACTGCTGAAATTCAGCCCAGATTCCTATTCTTAATGTTTGCTGCTTTACCTGTAGCAAGAGATTAGCAAGCAGGAGGTTAAAAAGTAGAGAATCGTTTCCTGGTCCCTAGAGAATCCCAAATTCTAGTTCCAGTTCTAGGACATATGAAAGGTAAAAGAGAGATTTTAGGGCTATTTAACCCAAATCTGATTCCATAATTTCCTCTAAATTCTGTGTGAATAGGTGTATTATCCTTACCCCTTACTTTGGGTTGTACTTTACATTTACCCTAGGGTAGCCTGTTCTTACTGCAAATTATGTTGAGTTCAGCATCATTTTTTTTCCTTTCTAAGTTCAGTGAAAAGTAATATTAGTGTGACCACAAACAAACTGCTTAGCTGGGAACTCTGATCCATTCTGAAAAAATCCAGGCAGATAAATATCCTAGAATATTAACTAACACTGCCAAGATGGAACCATTTCTAACCCCGAACTGTGTGTATTTATATAAAATTGACAGAGCTTCATGAGTTGCTTTCTTGGAAAGCCCCATTTTCCCATGAAAGCAAGAATGCGAAATTTATTACTAGATCTACTTGTTCTACTGAGTAGAAGATTCTAATGTTTCCAAATATAATGAAGAACATCAAGAATTACAAGTAGTATTGACTCAGAAAATGACAGCTTGTAGAGAATGACATTTTCATCTATTAAGACAATTACTGCTGAACATGAATATGAATATATAACTTAAGTAGCTGGATATTTCTTCAGGCGTTCAGACTCCTGAGATAATTTTAAAGCAGTGATTTTCAAGCTTTTCCACCCCCAGGACAATGATTGAAAAATATCTGGGAAATATTCAAGCTCCATGTCTCTTTTATAAGTCAAAAAAAGTATGGCAGGATTTCCAAAGAGATGAACTATTCCTTTATTTTTTTTAATTGACTACACTGTTACACAGATTATATTGCACACCGTTAAATTTTAGAGCCAGGCAGGACCGCAGTACCTCAGTTGGGGGTAATCAAAACATGGCCATAACTAACAAGAAGGGCGTCCATCAAGTGGTCTGTAAGCCCTTCTGCATGAACTACAAGGCATTCCATGGTAACTGAAGCATGGACCCTACTATCTGATGTGAAACATCACCTTTTACTTACAATAATTAAAAATGCCATTGTCATTGTCATAATGCCGTGGCCACAGGACCATGGAGGAGAGGGGAGGGAGCTGGGAATGGGCAGAGATGAAGCTAAAGGAAGGAAGGCCCTGAGGATGGACGGAGGTTGAGGTAGTCAGAACAGTGGCTCTCCAAAGTTGTCCACATCTCATCCCCGCAGCCCATGAGTCTGACCGGTTACATGGCGAAAGGGACTTTGCAGATGTAGTTAAATGAAGGATCTGGAGATGGGAAGATGAGCCTGGAATATGCAGGTGGGCCCAGTGTAATCACAAGGGTCCTTAAAAGAGCCAGAGGGAATTCCCTGGTGGTCCAGTGGTTAGGACTCCACGCTTTCACTGCTGAGGGTCTGGGTTCAACCCCTAATCAGGGAACTAAGATCCTACAAGCTACGTGGCACGGTAAAAAAAAGAACACTTACTAAAAATAATAATAATAAAATTTCTCTTTAAAAAAAAAAAGAGCCAAGGAAGGAGCTATAAATGGTAGAGAGAGGAAGATGTTATACTGATGGCTTTGAAGGTGGAGGAAGAGGCTGGGAACCAAGGAGGGCAGGTGGCCCCTAGGAGCTGGAAAAGGCAGGGAAACAGATTCTCCCCTAGAGCCTCCAGGAGGAATGCAGCCCAGCTGACGCCTTGATTTTAGCCCGTGACCCCCCATTTTGGACTTCTCACCTCCAGAACTGTTACATTTGTATTGTTTTAAGCCACTTATGGTAATTTGTTACAGCAGCAACAAGAAACTAATACAGAAGCCAACATCTAAATGTCAGTGTCTAAGGGACTGAGATAGTGAGATGGGGCAGGATGCAGGCTGTTGTTATACTCAAGGGGTCCAGGCTGGGTAAGTCAGGGACCCCACCCAGTTGGAAATAGAATCTTAGTGACTGGGGAAGGGTTTTGTCTGCGTCTCTGGGAACAGAGGTTTGGCAAAGGCTAGGCAAGTTCAGGCCAGGACCCTCGGACCTACAGGGATGCCACCATACCGATGGAAACCACAGCGGCTGCTCTGCCCCAGTGCCTGGGCGTTCAAGAGGGCGACTGAGGTGAGTTCCTGCCCTGCCTTCTGCTGGAACTTTTGAGAAAAAAGGAGAGTTCCTTCCACAGGGTGAAGAGGCGAGTCTAGGGCTGTCAGCTGGAAAAACTGCCCAAAAAATAAAGAAGCCAAGAGGACACAGAACTAAACGATGGAAACAGATTTGGACTGAAATCCAGTTGTGTCAAGAAGCAAGTTTTACCCCCATTGACTTTTCGTGTTAAAGCAATACTTTGTGCTTAATCCACTGTGAACTGGGTTGTTAACTGAATGAAGTCCTGAGTAGCACACAATCATTACAAAACTTCTCTCTTTTTCAAATAGAAGACATTAGCTCTCTGGCATTTTAATGAGGGCAAATAAATTTGGGGGGAAGGGGGGATGGAGAGGAGAATAAAGTCTGGAATATATGAGCCACGTCTTTAGGTCAGCCATCCCAATACTTAAAAAAACTCTCTGAAATATTTTTAAAAATTAAATAACACATGGGAATTACATAACTATAGGCAAATATATAAAGATGAAAACACATCACCTATTATTATAGGAGTTTCAGAAGAGAATGGGCAAGGTAGGGCAAGCAGGTTTAGCATTGGCTAGTTTGAATAATTTCAGTGATAATTTTAGTTTGAACAACTTCTAGGGTGTAGGGGCCGTCTTAAATTGTCTAGCCCTGGGGGATGAGGGGTGAGAGGAGTATTGTTCCTGAGAATAAGAGCCCCACAGAGGAGGTAGTGAGGGTGTGGGCTCTGGGTTGGCCGGTCTACATACAGAAGGTGTCATCACAGGTAAGTTGTGTACTATCTCTAGGAACTGGCTAATGCTGAGAAGGGCAGTCCCTTCAGGGTTAGCAAGGCCCCAAGATATCAAAACTTCAGAAACACATGGTTAATACACTGTCATATTACCCTATAATACTTTACAAATGAGCTATTTTCTTGTTAATGTATTTATGTTCTGTTTATTTTCTGTTAGCCCCACTAGAATGTAAGCTCCATAGGGCAGGATGATTATCTGCCAGGAGCACTGCTAATTCCCAGCACCTACACCAGCAGACGATGTTCAGTCCATATGTAACAAGAGAATGAATGAATTTCTCTTCCTGGAATTGCTATTTCTGTCCCTTGCCCATTTTCCTATTTAAATGGCTTGTACTTTTCCTGTTTCTTTGCACTCTAATGAATACAAAAATTAAAGTTTGGTCAGTTACGTGTTTTGCAAGTATTTTTTCCTGTTTCCCTTTTTTAAAAAACTGTTTTTAGCCATAAGGAAGTTTTATTTTTATTTTCATGTAGTCTCAAAGTTATTAATATTATTCTTTATGGCTTCTGAGTTTTAGGTCAAGTGTAGAAAGATTGAAAAAGTAGTATGATATTAGTATTTTATTATCTCATTATTTATAATTATATCTTTGGGACCACTAGAATTGATTTTATATGTATATAAAGAAATAAGGCAGAGATCTATTTTTTCCTAAATTACTAGCACTATTTATTAAATAATCTACCTTCCCCACTGGTCTGAAATATTTTCTTTAACATATACCAAATTGTGTGTGTGTGTGTGTGTGTGTATGCTTATACACAAATATGTTTGTAACTGGGTGGGGGGAATGTCTATTTTCTGAACTCTCTCCTCTGAGCCTTACTAGTCTTGCATCAGTATCACATATTACATAAATCACTATGTGCTAATAGCCTCTATTCTAACCAGCAAGAAACAGGCCACACTCTACTACCAGATCACTGAAGGGGCTGGTTTTGCAGCTGAAATGAACTGCTGTATCAAAATACAGAAATAGTTGTGAAGGGGAAATAAAATTACCAACCCGTGAAATCAAACAGGTGCTTTGTTAATACGGCCCCTATGACAGAGGAAGAGAGTTCAACCATTTGGTTTAAATCACTTTACTTTAAAAAAAAAAAAAAAACAACAAGCAAAATAGGAGCTGCCAGGGCTGTCTCATCTCTCTCTGGAGTCAAAGGTGACACTACCAAACTATGTCAGTCTAGGGGCCAAAGTGAGCTAGACAGGAAAGCCGGGGAGGTGGGGGGGGGGGGGTCCCACAGCTACAGGGGAGTGGGCGTCACTTTCTTTCAATGTTTCTGACAATCTAAAAATTGACACTTACAGGATGTAAATGGTGGTTTGGTTATGGAAGGCGTCCCTCTCCTCCTCTTCAGTTTATTCACAGAAGTTAACATTGTAGATTAAAATATAAAGAAACTGAGCCCCATGCCAAATATTTAACCTCTCTGTCCAGAGTCTTTCCATCCCCACCCACAAATGCCCATTCACACTGTTGCTTATCACCTTCCCATCTGTTCAACTTCTCTGCTTCTATCACCTAGTTCATGCATCAGCCCAATTTCTGGAAGGCCGTTACCCACCCTGGCCCTTTGTCAGTTTCAAGAATCACTGTGAAGACAGGTTTCAAGAATCTGGGGGCAAGAAAAAGGAAGTTTCCTGACACCCTCTGTGTTGTTTCAGGAATGAGGTCTTCAGCCATACACGTGTGTGGGGACCTCTTGTCGGTGGGCGCTGCGACTTGAGTGGCCTTCAGCAACCAGCACTGAAATATTAAAGGAGTCAGGGCACAAACAGGGCAGGGAACAGTGGCTGGCACGGTAAGCGCTCAGCACACGGGAGCTCAGCAATATTTCTGCCGGTTCTCTGTGACTCTCGGCAAGTCTGTGGTCACGTGACATATGGTCATGGCAACGTTTGAGTGAAGCTGACAGGTCCAAATGGACATCAGAGAGAACCGACCAGTCCTCGGTGCATAGATTATGGGTCAGTGCTACTGACAAGACCAAGTCATAAACCAATATAAATATCTCTCAGCATCCATGATCCCTGAACATTGGAGAGCTCTCTGCGTGCTAATGTCTTGTTTACTTTTAATCTTTCGATGAAATTGTGAACCCCGGAATCAGAATGAACCATAAAAATGACAAAATCTAGGGCTTTCCCTAGTGGTCCAGTGGTTAAGACTCCATGCTCCCAATGCAGGGGGCCCAGGTTAGATCCCTGGTCAGGGAACTAGATCCCATATGCCACAAATAAGAGCACGTATGCCACAACTAAAAGATCCTGCGTGCTGCAACTAAGACCCAGTGCAGCCAAATAAATAAATAAATACTTTAAAAATTAAAAAAAATAAACAAAGACAAGATCAAACTACATATTTATTGTAAAAAAAAAAAAAGACAAAATCTAAACCTCATTTTGTTTTTCATTTAATGAGAAACTGAATATAAAGGTTTTCATAAATAGTAGGCTCAGCTCAAACCAACTCCTAATATCTACACTTTTGTGAGAAAACCCGTTTATCTATGCTTTTAACTGAGTTTCCTGTTCAACAGTACTTTAAATTTTAGATGAGGGGTGAGAAAGAAATGAAACCTCTTTATGAAGCAGGCTGTCAAACTGCCACGAGGAGAAATAGGTTGCTATTAAACAGTATACTTTGTTTAGTTAATGAGTCTATTTAACCAACTAATAGAGATTAAGCTCCATTTGAAAGGGGAGGGAGCAGGGTGGGGAAGAAAATTGAGCGAGTTATGAAAGCTGGTTGCTATGGAAACCTCCTCCGTGAAAAAATATAGTCACCCCATAGGGTGGTCATAATCTCTCTTCTTTTCAGTTTAATCCAAGTTGTAGGAAGCAGGAAGGCAATGGTGGGACATTAATCTCCCTCTTCTAAAGGCTTATATAAGACGGCTGAGAAGGGAACTCAGTACTTCCTTTCTCAGGAGCATAAACAGCCTTCTAAAAAGTCTGAAAGAATATAACTCATTGCACAGACATCTGAGGATAAGTTAAAGCTGTAAGCGGTTTGGAAATTAAAGGAATTCTAGGCCCTTGAAGGATCTACACCACCTCACTGACTTACAGATCTCAGGGATTCTGGATGAGTTTTCTACCCAAACGTGGCAGGGAAAAACTGCCAATATTGTAACTGTAATATTAGGGCATGGAATTCTACTGAGTTGTTTGTAAGTCTTTAAATCTTTCTCTCCATGATCATCTTTGAGAAGCTAAACAGAGGTTAGTAATTAGAAATTGGTTTGCATTTATTCTTGTTTCAATCAATTACTGCTTCTTTAAGGATGAAAGCAGACTTGTGTGGCCAGATGCCCTTACACTATGATTGAGTCATTCATACCAAATGGAGCTTTGCCAACTGAGCCACAGGCCACTCGTCCACCCGGTGGTCAGGAGGGATGTCAGGCCTGGAAAGAACTAAACAGCCCCTGAAAGGCTACTCTGGAAAACAAGAGGACACATGTCACAACGGTATCATCTAAACTTACAAAACAAAATTAGCACATGAACATACTTTCTGAGCAGAGCCTGGATCGAAATAATATTTCATTCATCTTAATCCCCGGCTGGTTTTCACCATGTCCATTTCTGGGGAGCAGGGATGATTTGTTTTCAACCAATCTGAACAGACCAGAGACCTGCATAGATATAGGTCATTAATCAAATGCATTTACAGCCGTGCTCAAAGTCACAAAAGTCTCAAAATCACAAGAAGTGAAACAGACCGTTCTTGGGCTTACAAGCTGAGATGCCCCTGAGGTGCTGTCAGGGAAGAACATGAGGGTAAGTGGCAGAGAAGCACAGCCTGTTACAGCCACACAGCTCTTCAGGGGGAAAGCCGCGCTTCCCAGCTGCTGCAGCCCGCAGCGCCTGTGAACTTCAGGGTTCCCCTCTTTTTTAGTTATCTCCAGAATTGAGAGAACTGGCCTTTATTTCAGTCAACTGCTCGCTCTCTTGCTTGCACTGTGGCAAATGTTGCCTCCTGTTCTAGCCTGATGCCTAAGCCCTTTGGTTTGGACACTCCTATGCTGTACACACACAGAGGCCTTCAGTTTAGTTTAGTGACGTGATCATGAGAAAATGTAATTCTGCTGGGATCGAGGCGCCAGTCCTGGTCATCCATCAACCATTTCACCTTACAACAAAATTAGAAGCTCATAAATTCACAAAGGTTCCATAATCATATATTAAAGTCACGATTAAACAGCATCTGTACTGCAAACGTTAAAACCCAGTAGGGAGAGAACAGATGTAAACATTTCTGGCATACAGTTCTGGGGGCACAAGACAGGCAGCATTGTGCTGAAAGGCTCTTTGGCAAAACAGACTGGGCGATATTTTTTTCCTGAGCGTAGACTCAAAAAAAATCAAAGGTTATGGGTGATCCTGAATCAACATGAATTGTTCAGTGAGATAATTAAAGACCCAAATCATTAAGGACTCGGGAGGAAGGACGATATTAAAAATGAATCTGTTCTGAAAATGCGCCACATCAGACCTTTTCTCATTTAGAGTCTGATATTACACATCAATGTAACTACCTCTCTCTATCACATCTTCATGGAGGAAGATTTAATCTCTGATTATGCCAGCAAAATGGAATTCTGTGTCATATTGACAACTGACTCTCAATGCTTTGAAAATTATTGATGGAAGCAAAATAATTACTATTCAAGGTTGGCAGTGAAAGGTGCAGTCTGCTGAAGGACCCAAAGGCTCTTAAAGATCTGGTAAATGGAGGACTTCCCTGGTGGCGCAGTGGTTAAGAATCTGTCGGCCAATGCAGGGGACATGGGTTCTATCCCTGGTCTGGGAGGATCCCACGTTCCACGGGGCAACTAAGCCCGTGTGCCACAACTACTGAGCCTGCACTCTAGAGCCCGCAAACCACAACTACTGAAGCCCGCGCCTAGAGCCCGTGCTCCGCAACAAGAGAAGCCACCGAAATGAGAGGCCAGTGCACTGCAATGAAGAGTAGCCCCCGCTCGCCGCAACTAGAGAAAGCCCACATGCAGCAACAAAGACTCAACGCAGCCAAAAAAAAAAAAAAAAAAAATCTGGTAAGCTATTTACAATGAAGGTTAAAACCCCTGGGTATAACTACAAATGGGGCCCCTTAACTTTTTTAAAAATATGGTTTAAAAAAAGAAAATCAAATAGTATAAAAGGGTATATGTTAAAACATGCTTCCTTCCTATTCTAAATACCCATGCTTTCCTCCAAGAGTCAACTCCTAGCAGTTTTCTGAATATTCCTCCAGGCAGTTCCTGTACATATAAGCATATATGTGTCTGTAAACCTATATATCTTTGTTTAAAAACATAAATAAGACTACATGCTACATAATGTTATGCATGATGCTTATTCATTAACATCATATCTTCAAAACTCTTAAAGGAAAACATAGGAAAAACACTCTTTGACATAAACCACAGCAAGATCTTTTCTGACCCACCTCCTAGAGTAATGAAAATAAAAACAAAAATAAACAAATGGGACCTAGTTAAACTTAAAAGCTTTTGCACAGCGAAGAAAACCATAAACAAGAAGAAAAAACCCTTAGAATGGGAGAAAATATTTGCAAATGAAGCAACGGACAAAGGATTAATCTCCAAAATATATAAACAGCTCATGGAGCTCAGTATCAAAAAAACAAACAACCCAATCCAAAAATGGGCAGAAGACCTAAACAGACATTTCTCCAAAGAAGACATACAGATGGCAAAGAGGAACATGAAAAGTTACTCAACATCTGTAATTATTAGAGAAATGCAAATCAAAACTACAATGAGGTATCACCTCACACGGGTCAGAATGACCATCATCAAAAAATCTACAAACAATAAATGCTGGAGAGGGTGTGGAGAAAAGGGAACCCTCTTGCACTGTTGGTGGGAATGTAAATTGATACAGCCACTATGGAGAACAGTATGGAGGTTCCTTAAAAAACTAAAAATAGAACTACCATATGACCCAGCAATCCCACTACTGGGCATATACCCTGAGAAAACCATAATTCAAAAAGAGTCATGTACCACAATGTTCATTGCAGCTCTATTTACAATCACCAGGACATGGAAGCAACCTAAGTGTCCATCAACAGATGAATGGATAAAGAAGATGTGTCACATATATACAATGGAATATGACTCAGCCATAAAAAGAAACGAAATTGAGTCATTTGTAGTGAGATGGACGGACCTAGAGTCTGTCATACAGAGTGAAGTAAGTCAGACAGAGAAAAACAAATACCGTATGCTAACACATATATATGGAATCTAAAAAACAAAAAAAAAATGGTCATGAAGAACCTAGAGGCAAGATGGGAATAAAGACACAGACCTACTAGAGAATGGACTTGAGGATACGGGGAGGGGGAAGGGTAAGTTGGGACAAAGTGAGAGAGTGGCATGGACATATATACACTACCAAATGTAAAACAGATAGCTAGTGGGAAGCAGCCACATAGCACAAGGAGATCAGCTCAGTGCTCTGTGACCACCTAGAGGGGTGGGATAGGGAGGGTGGGAGGGAGGGAGATGCAAGAGAGAAGAGATATGGGAACATACGTATATGTATAACTGATTCACTTTGTTATAAAGCAGAAACTAACACACCATTGTAAAGCAATTATACTCCAATAAAGATGTTAAAAAAAAAACAAACTTAAAATAGAACTACCATATGACCCAACAATCCCACTCCTGGGCATATACCCTGAGAAAACCATAATTCAAAATGACACATGTACCCCAATGTTCACTGCAGCACTATTTACAATAGCCAGGACATGGAAACAACCTAAATGTCCAATGACAGATGAATGGATAAAGATGATGTGGTACATATACACAGTGGAATATTACTGAGCCATAAAAAGCAACAAAATTGGATCATTTGTAGAGATATGGATGGACCTAGAGTCTGTCATACAGAGTGAAGTAAGTCAGAAAGAAAAAAACAAATACCATATATTAATACATACATGTGGAATCTAGAAAAAGGGTGCAGATGAACTTATTTCCAGGGCAAGAATAGAGATGCAGACGTAGAGAATGGACATGTAGACACGGTTGGCGTGGGGGGAAGGGGAGGGACGAATAGGGCGATTAGGATTGACATATATACACTACCATGTGTAAAATAGATAGTTTGGGAACATGCTATAAAGCACAGGAAACTCAGCTCAGTGCTCTGTGATGACCTAGATGTGTGGGATGGGGGTAGGTGGGAGGGAGGTCCAAGAGGGAGGGGATATATGTATACATATAGCTGATTCACTTCATTGTACAGCAGAAACTAACACAACATTGTAAAGCAATTATACTCCAATAAAAAAAATAAAAATAAATAAATTAAATAAATGAAAAAAAAATCATATCTTCAAAAGCACCCCATATCAGCACATAGAAGTAACCTCATCCGGGGCATAATATTTCCACATATATATGGCATACATGATGGAACTTTCAAAGTGTGAACACTGTTGATTTCTAGATGCTGACCTGAGCATCTAGAACTTTAGAAACAAGATACTCCTGTGCAACTACGTTGTTTTACTTGCAGATGCCACTGCAGGGGTCTGGCTGTTACTCACTGTTACTCATTGTTACTCTAATCCAGAAAACTGTTTCCTTCTCTGCACAGTAGATGCATCAGCTCTCTGGGTCATGTGCAGAGTGGGTGGGTAGCTGTAGCTGGGAGATGGTGGAACAAAATAAGATACACTTGAAGGGCAGAAGCAGGCTAGCCTTCAAAATCTCCTGCAAAACTTCCCTAGAGTCCAAAATTCCCATTACTGTCCACTCAGCTGTTCTCAAGACGCAAGTCCATCCACCTCCGGGCACTCGCCAGTCCTTAATCTTCCATGACTTTGTTTGCAAGACCCAGAAACGCCATCTCCTCTCTCTCTCTATCAAGCCTGGGATGACTGAGAACAGGAGACAGTGAGTCACCACGGAGAGGGGCTGGGGATGACTTTTCTGAATATAAATATGCATAATTCAGTGGCTGGAGAACTATTCCTGGAAACAGATGATAAGCCACTCAGGCTCTTCATAAGGGGCCCAGGTCGATTTACTCAGTTAAGCAAACTGTGCTTCTTGGGAAGGTAGATATTTGAGCAAAGTTAATAGTGTAGTTATTATTGATTTATGGTGATGCTTCCTAATATAAGGGGACAGTCCCTTAGCATTGAGTCCTTGTAAAAGATGCTAAAACTCAGGCTTGTCTGGTGTTTCTAAATAGTTCTAATACATATCTACACTAAAGGTCACAGTTCTGGTGCAGTGGAGTTAGCAATGACTATCGTTAGATATTGTTAGATAACGTTTGGAAGACAAGGCTTAACTCTTTAGGAGCCTTTGAAAAACACGATTCACTTGCAGTCCTTGTTGGAATCTCAGAAGGCAGCTACTCCATCCCCACTTCTATCTGGGATATTATATATTAACCACCCTAGATGAATGTTTATTTTACAAAGTAAAAGGTAACCTATTTCAGGTTGTCTATTTGTAGCCCAGCTACAAAATATGGTTTATGACATAAATCTCTATAAATCCTTTAGGACCTCTATCTATATTATAAATAAATACTCATATAAAATTTGCCATTTTACAGTCTTAATTGAGTAGAATTCTTAATTGAATAGATTACATTGTTATAGAAATTATAAGACTATGGGGTTACATTTCTTCAATTATCCCTTATTTCTGTTAACTATTTTAAAGACTGTTGAAAACTCCGTGGATATTGTCAAAATTTGGGTTTGGTTTTTGGTGTGTGTATTATAATAAATTTGTGGTATTACATGTGAAAACAAACAAACAATC
The DNA here is from genome assembly GCF_965194805.1 of Balaenoptera borealis. Lineage (NCBI taxonomy): Eukaryota > Metazoa > Chordata > Mammalia > Artiodactyla > Balaenopteridae > Balaenoptera > Balaenoptera borealis. The sequence goes on along the minus strand of NC_138866.1, from coordinate 165,401,669 downwards.
CCTATTTCCAGGGTTCAGAGCTCTTAATGCCAGAACCAAAAAACCCAAATAAATGAAAAGGATCATGATTGAAAAAATTTTTGCCAAATTCCCAATATCTTCTGAATATATTCTCTTAGTTTTTTCTTTTCATTATAAGTATTATAAGTGAGAATGATTTTTAAAATAAGCAGTCATTTAAACATTATTTTAGAACAATTCAATTATTTGCATGCTTTTTAGTATTTAGATACATGAATTAATAATCTCCTACTATACTCAGGAATGGCTGAAAGATTTAGCTACCTCCTTCAAGGACCTTTACCAAGGGTTTATAACCTAAAATAGCTGGAGTCCTTTCTTTCAAATAACTTGGCATCCATTGGCAGGAAATGTTCTGGTTGGGACTTCCTCTGCACTGACCCCATGTCTGACCCAACACAGTTTATTCCCCTGCCCCGCCCCCATCCCATCTGAGCCTACAAAGATGCAGTTCGGACAGATGTCACTGATCCATCGAAAGCCCCTGGCGACTCAAGGAACTCCACTCTTCCAGGGAGAATGATGGTTTCTTAAACCATCAAGATGTTAGAAAACACTTCCTGCTGCAGCCCGGTCCCTGCACGGGAGCCTCTCTGACTTCCCATAAGCCTTACAAACCGGCCTACAGGCTCTGTGGTTTGTGCCCCAGTGACATCTGTGTACACCACCATCTCGCAGACAAGAAATTCCCCTTCTTTAATGATGCATCTTCTTTATGCTTCATTGGTTTGTTTTAAAGGCACCAGATGTCAAATCTGTATGCAATGCAACCTCATCCCTTTTAGAGGGCACTCCTGCATCCATTATGAGTGAAAACACCATGTGTAGCTGCCCTGAAATGTTTTCAGTCTCATGTGCTTGTCACTAGGGGTCTGAATAAATGGTTATTGGAGGGGAGATGAAAAGAAAGGTATGATGTTGAATGAAAATGCTTACGGACAGGTTACCTTATTAGAATGTTCTACAAAAAAAAAAAAATCCTAGATTCCTAAATTCATTTGCTCAATAATCATTATTACAGACCTATTAGGTTCCAGGCACTGGGATAAACCTTGAGGATGCACAAATAATAAGACAATGTTTTCAAGGCACTTCCAGTTAGAAGAGACAGATGTGTGGGCAAGTAAGAGCAGAAAGAGCACAATGAAATCATGGGGAAAAAGACAGGAAGGACTGGTTTAATTCCCAGAGAGAAGCAGGCCAGAAAGAGTATCACAGCTAGAACTACTGTATAATTTAGTGTCTAACCTGCCTATTTAGAGAATGAAAGAAGCTACCGAAGTTAATAAAACCATACAATGCCTGAAATTTTAATTTATGGACTGACAATTGGTTTATCACATTGGTAGGCCTATGAAAATAATTTTGGTTAATAACTATTTTCAAAAATAAACTTATTTCCAAAAAATTAGAATAACCTACATCCATGTATGGAAACATTTTTTAAAACTTTTTTGTTGATTGTCTGAATATCAGAAAATACTGTAAGCAGAATAATTACTCTTGGAACATAGTTACATACTTTAATCAATTGTTAATTCATATCCCTCTCCAAATCCATATCTGAAGAATTCATTTTCTCCAATGTGGATTTGTTATTTTTAATTTTTTCATAAAATCGCTTACAATCTTCTATACAGATTGCCAACAAACACATGAAAGGATGCTCAACATCACTAATCACTAGAGAAGAGCAAATCAGCACTACAATGAGGTATCACCTCACACGGGTCAAAATGGCCATCATCAAAAAATCTACAGACAAGAAATGCTGGAGAGGGTGTGGAGAAAAGGGAACCCTCTTGCACTGTTGGTGGGAATGTAAATTGATACAGCCACTATGGAGAACAGTATGGAGGTTCCTTAAAAAACTAAAAATAGAACTACCATACGATGCAGCAATCCCACTACTGGGCATATACCCTGAGAAAACCATAATTCAAAAAGAGTCATGTACCACAATGTTCATTGCAGCTCTATTTACAATAGCCAGGACATGGAAGCAACCTAAGTGTCCATCGACAGATGAATGGATGAAGAAGATGTGGCACATATACACAATGGAATATTACTCAGCCATAAAAAGAAACAAAATTGAGTTATTTGTAGTGAGGTGGATGGACCTAGAGACTGTCATACAGAGAGTGAAGTCAGACAGAGAAAAACAAATACCGTATGCTAACACATATATATGGAACCTAAAAAAAAGAAAATGGTCATGAAGAACCTAGGGGCAGGACAGGAATAAAGACACAGACATAGAGAATGGACTTGAGGACATGGGTGGGGTAAGGGTAAGCTGGGACGAAGTGAGAGAGTGGCACTGACATATATACACTACCAAATGTAAAACAGATAGCTAGTGGGAAGCAGCTGCATAGCACAGGGAGATCAGTTTAGTGCTTTGTGACCACCTAGAGGCGTGGGATAGGGAGGGTGGGAGGGAGACGCAAATGGGAGGAGATATGGGGATATATGTACATATGTAGCTGATTCACTTTGTTATACAGCAGAAACTAACACACCGTTGTAAAGCAATTATACTCCAAAAAATATATATATTGCTTACAGTCTTCAAAGTTGCAATTTACAACCACTAAGTTTGAAACTGTGAACACCTCCAAGTGGATCTTCTCTATCAACCATAATATTTTTAACTTGGAAACCACTCTATAAGTTGCTTTAATACCTAGTACATTCAGAGCAAATCCTACTAAACAAAAACATTCTAAACTGTAAATTTTAAATCAAATATATAAATACTCCAGCCCAAGTATTTTTTTATAGTTACTGTCATTTTGCTACCTTTCTTGGACAAATACTACCTTTCTTTGATAAATACTACCTTTCTTTTAACAGACAAACCCTATCAAGTAAACTGTCTCTATTGATGATTTTTACAATGTTTTTCTGCATGTGAATGCTGCAAAATAGTCAGCCTTCCCAATCTCAATCCATTGCAGTACAGATATAAAATTATCCAATTATAAATAGTAGCTACACCAAGACACTGCCCACAGATTGAGTTATTCCAAAGAACAATCACAGAATTTCAAAACTCTTATACATTATTTGAGCTCTCATCATGAATTTGTTCAGTTTCTTTCTTTCATAGGGATGTGTTTCAAGTTTTGTTTTTAATAACTGCAATTTGCTAAAAACATCAAAAGCTGCTGTTGTTTTGCACTTAAATTGTTGAACACTTTGATGAAGGATTTCCAACTGTTTTTCAGCCAATACAGCCAAACTCTGGGGGATTTGTTTACAAAGAAGTTCGATACTATTTTAGTATCCTTATGTTGATTTACAAAGTACCATCCTTAAAGGCTCATACAGTTCTAATATCCAATCGTTGGAGCAGGTAGCTTAGAAGAACGATAAACGTATAGAGTTAAGGGGAAAACAAGAGAATGGAAGAAGAATCTTGCCAGAATCACATGAAAGGAGAGCTGAGCAGTGCAGGGACTGGGCTGAGATTGGAGACCATTTAATTTTCAGCAGCTCCAAGCCACTCACATGTGTCCTATCCCCCAGCGGTACCCAGCAGCCCTGACGTAGGGGCAGAGGATGCAGGCAGTTACAGTGATGTCGAGTTTTGCATCTGCAAGATGGATAGAGCAGGCAAAGAAGGAAGGATGTTGGCAAGGGAGTGACCGCGGAGGTACTGGAAGGGTTTAGACTGGATAAGGAAGCCCAAGGAGGGAGGCGCTGGGGGGCTCTCAATAATGCCAAGGAAGAGACAAGAAATAAAAAAAATTGAGTGATTATTGTCAGCAAGGCTGAAAACAGACATAGAGTGGTGAAGATTAAGATTACAGAGCTGAAGCAACTTCGGGGAACACCATTCTGGAAAGTGCCCATGGGGTTGTGTGATAGGAGAGGAGCTGGCTGAAAAACACTACAGGTTATCATGTGGGTTGTCCACAGGGACACTGAAGGTACCACACTGATCATCCTGAGCACAGACATTGGGGGAGGGGGTAGAAATCGATGCATCAGACACCAAAGTCTTCAATGTATAAAAGAAGGTGGGGTCAAACAGTACAAAATTCCAGTTATAAGATAAATAAGTACTAGGGATGTAATGTACAACACGAGAAATACAATTAATGCTGCTGTGTGTTGCACATGAAAGCTGTTAGAGTAAATCCTAAGAGTTCTCATCACAAGAAAAGAATTTCTATTTTTTTAATTTTGTACCTATATGAAATGATGGATGTTTACTAAATGTATTGCGATATCACTTCATGATATACATGAATCAAATCATTGTACTGTACACCTTCAACTTACACAGCGCTGTATGTCAATTCTATCTCAATAAAACTGGAAGAAAAAAGAAAGATGATGGGCAGCTGGCAGAAACAAGGAAGGCTGGAGGAGAACAGAGCTTCAGAGTCTGAGCCACAAAGGAGCAAGGATTTTTATTTCAAGATGTAAAGTTTTCTCTTTCTGACTTACTTCACTCTGTATGACAGTCTCTACGTCATCCACATCTCTACAAACGACCCAATTTCGTTCCTTTTTATGGCTGAGTAATATTCCACTGTATATATGTACCACATCTTCTTTACCCATTCCTTTGTTGATGGACATTTAGGTTGCTTCCACGTCCTGGCTATTGTAAGTAGTGCTGCAATGAATGTTGGGGTGCATGTATCTTTTTGAAGTAAGTCAGAAAGAGAAAAACAAATATCACATATTAACTCATATATGTGGAATCTAGAAAAATGGTGCAGATGATCTTATTTGCAAAGCAGAAATAGAGACACAGATTAGAGAACAAATGTATGGATACCAAGGGGGAAAGCGGGTGGTGGGAGGAATTGGGAGACTGGGATTGACACATATACACTATTGATACTATGTATAAAATAGACAACTAATGAGAACATACTGTATAGCACAGGGAACTCTATTCAATGCTCTGTGGTTACCCAAATGGGAAGGAAATCCAAAAAAGAGGGGATATATGTATATGTATAGCTGACTCATTTTGCTGTACAGTAGAAACTAACACAACATTGTAAAGCAACTATACTCCAATAAAAATTAATTTTAAAAAATGTAAAGTTAATCATCCAGATCTAGCAGAATTCTAAACGCCTGCTTCCAAATAGCAACCAGAGAACATCTCCATAATCCCAGCCGTTCCCATTCGCCCTGCCCTGTAAAACATCAAATTTCCTACATTCATCAGGGCTGCCAAACCAGCTTCATCACCAACATGCCTTATTTATAAAGCCCCATGGATTCAAAGAGATAAGACACGGTTTTAAAAATATCTGGGAAATGGAGTGGCTAGGCTAGCAAACGCAGAAAACCCAACTCCAGTACTGGATTTCTAACGTCTGCACTTGTTTCACAGAGTTTTACACAGAGAAAATGGGAAGAGCAAATGAAACAGACTACAGAACTTTAGACCTGAGACCTTAGGCTTGTCTAAAACAAGTAAACAAACAACAACAATAAGAACCCTCCACTTTATAGACAGACCAGGGAGGCCAGGCGCTGAGCTGTCACAGGACTCGTCAGGGGCAGGAGGGAGCCTGGCACCCGTGCCTGCCAGCTCCGGTCCCGTGCTCTTTCCATTCACAGCATCCCTAAATGAATTCCTTAAATAAGCCCTGTGAGATCACCCCCAAATCTCCTACCAGATGCCTGACAAAACCTCCCAATGGGACCATGAGGGAGTTTACACCGAATAGCCTCAACTTTCACCATGAAGTAATCTGAAAATCATTTGGATTTCCACAATTCCAAGGAAGGGGCAGTTGATTCCCTCAAGGACAGAAGTTGGGGTTGGATTAGATTATTTCCAAGGTTAGCTTGGGCTACATCCCATGACTCAATAGTCTCTGTCCTGCAGGAACTCAGATTTACATTGGCAATTCAGGAGATGATCACTGAAAAGTAAATGCACCACAACATGAGTAAACTGTGGAGTGTTCTAGAACTCTCCCCTGAGACTCCTTCCCTGCTATCCCCTTCCTCCTCCTGATCCCAGTCCCCACTCAATGTGGCCTCCCACTCCTCTCAGGGCCCTTCTGTTGAGTCGCTCACCTGCCCACTGGCTCTCCTCCGGCCTCTCAGGCCCCCTGATCTTCCTCTACCACAGGGCGCAGCTGCTCACCCCCATCCTGCACCTGCTGTTGTGCTGCCAGGATGCTTTTTCTGACAGCTACACACAGGGCTGGCCACAGCATTTGCTGGGCCCGGTGCAAAATAAAACTGTACATTCCTTGTTCAAAAAACAGGAAAACTTTTTTTTCCCTTTCTTCTACTGTCTCGCACTCAACCTGTCATGGTGGTTTTTTTTTATCTGTTATTTAATGTCACACTCCTTCGGTCACAGGGATACTCACCTGTGGGGTGAGTGCAGATCCTACAGCACCTGCGGTTCTGCCTACACTGGCGTGTGGGGTGCAAACATCTGACCAGACCCCTCCGCTTATGCCCAGACCCCCACTGGGTGGGAACAGGGGAGAAGGTGTCCGGTGGGAAGGTGACAGGAGTTGGAACTTGATGTGAGCCAATGCTCCAAGTCCCTGGGACTTCACTTACAAAACACAAATTCAGAGTCAATTATTAAGAATTTTAAGATGGCAAGTGCAAAGCACTGAACCCCAAGCATGGGACCCTCCTGGGCATGGGGCTCTGTGTGCCCGCACTGGGCACACACCCATGAAGTCAGGCCTAGCCACGTGGCTCATTACATCACTTTCTTTGGGTCTTTGCTCAAATGTCACCTTCTCAGAAAGGTCTCCCCTGACTGTATATAAAATAGGAAACCACTCACCCACCTTCCAGCATTCCACATCCCCCTGACTTTACTTTTCTCAATAAACTTTACCACTGTCTGGTATATACTAACTTGTTTATGAAGTGAATTGTTTACCTGTTGTCCCTCTCTTCTGCTGTAATGTAAGCTCTATAGGGGAAGGGAATTCATTGTATTCATTGCTGTATCCCCATGGGTTAATAAAGCCAGACACACGTCAGGGGCTCCAGAAGTACTCGTTGAGTAAATGAATGAATGGTTATCATAATGCATAATGACCAGTATACATTTAAAATGTTACAGAATTTCAGGAAAGAGTGAATCTCTGTGGGCTGGTCCCCTGGGACCACAGAGGGTGCACATCTTACATTTAAAGTGGAGCAGTTTTATACAATGATTTCTTTCTGCAAGGTTTGTGCAGAATGCTCTGGGGTCACAGGTCACTTCTAGTGGAGGTGACACCCTTGGGCGGAGGGTGATTAGGACTTAGCCAGATGGATGTGCTGGGCATGGGGTGGGTTGGGAGGCTGTACTCCAAGCTGAAGGGCTGGTACAAAAAGAGGCATTAAGGAGCCTGGGCAGGATAATGAGGGGTTTAGTCTGATGGTCTAAAAGAAAGGAGAGGGTCTAGGTGCCTGAGAAGAGGAGAAAGGGCATTTTAGAAACTGGGAAGACATGAGAGAAATCCTAGGAAATTGGTTTGCTTGGAGTAGAGAGCCTATTTCTTTTAATAAGTCATCAGATAGAATTGTAATTCAGGGGCATTTTAAACCAGAATGTCTAATCTGATATATTCAGAAATTTATTACAGCACATGCACACTTTTTACAAGCTCCAAATGTTTATATACTAGGGAATTAGAAGCAATGAAGTTCACAGTGATATCTCTATTTTTTATTTTATAAGTTCCAATTGCTGACTCTACAGCATTACATGTATCCTTAAATCAAATAAATATGTGTATAACATGTAAGTTAATAAGTGGATAGTTTCTGAAATTGATGTTTTATATTCTACACATGCTCTACTATTTATGTACTTTTATGGATTCTCAAATTTGAGTATTAGTGACCAGATGTTACCTACCAATATTTTTACAATTGTTCTACAGTGTATGGGATTTTTAAATTGTGCATACTTTAAAGAACTCATTAGATTTCATGAAAGATGTTCAATTTCATTCAAATTGGATAAAATGGGTAAGATGTTGTTTAGAAAAGTATTACAAAAATCTTTACATCAAACGTGATTGCATTAAAAACATGGTTATAAAAAGTCAAAACTGTGGGAGGACCTTCAAGATGGCAGAGGAGTTAAGACGTGGAGATCACCTTCCTCCCCACAAATACATCAGAAATACATCTACATGTGGAACAACTCCTACAGAACACCTACTGAATGCTGGCAGAAGACCTCAGACTTCACAAAAGGCAAGAAACTCCCACGTACCTGCGTAGGGCAAAAGAAAAAAGAAAAAACAGAGACAAAAGAATAGGGATGGGACCTGCACCTCTGGGAGGGAGCTGTGAAGGAGGAAAGGTTTCCACACACTAGGAAGCCCCTTCACTGGTGGAGACAGGGGCTGGGCTGGGGCGGGAAGCTTCAGAGCCATGGAGAGAGCGCAGCAACAGGGGTGCAGAGGGCAAAGCAGAGAGGTTCCTGCACAGAGGATCGGTGCCAACCAGCACTCACCGCCTGAGAGGCTTGTCTGCTCACCTGCCGGGGTGGGCGGGGGCTGGGAGCTGAGGCTTGGGCTTCGAAGGTCAGATCCCAGGGAGAGGACTGGGGTTGGCTGTGTGAACAAAGCCTGAAGGGGGCTAGTGTGCCACAGCTAGCCGGGAGGGAGTCCAGGAAAAAGTCTGGACCTGCCTAAGAGGCAAGAGACCATTGTTTCGGGGTGCTCAAGGAGAGAGGATTAAGGGCACCGCTTAAGTGAGCTCCAGAGACGGGCGCGAGCCGCAGCTATCAGTGCGGACCCCAAAGACGGGCATGAGACGCTAAGGCTGCTGCTGCAGCCACCAAGAAGCCTGTGTGCGAGCACAGGTCACTCTCCACACCGCCCCTCCCGGGAGCCTGTGCAGCCCGCCACTGCCAGGGTCCCGTGATCCAGGGACAACTTCGCTGGGAGAACACACGGCGCGCCTCAGGCTGGTGCAACGTCACGCTGGTCTCTGGTGCCACAGGCTCGCCTCACATCCGTACCCCTCCCTTCCCCCGGCCTGAGTGAGCCAGAGCCCCCTAATCAGCTGCTCCTTTAACCCCGTCCTGTCTGAGCGGGAACAGACGCCCTCAGGAGACCTGCACGCAGAGGCGGGGCCAGATCCAAAGCTGAACCCCAGGAGCTGTGTGAACAAAGAAGACAAAGGGAAATCTCCCCCAGCGGCCTCAGGAGCAGCGGATTAAATCTCCACAATCAACTTGATGTACCCTGCATCTGTGGAATACCTGAATAGACAACGGATCATCCCAAAATTGAGGTGGTGGATATTGGGAGCAACTGTACACTTGGGGTTTGCTGTATGCGACTGACTAGTTTCTGATTTTTATGTTTATCTTAGTACAGTTTTTAGCACTTGCTATCATTGGTGGATCTGTTTATTGGTTTGGTTGCTCTATTCTTTTATTTTTTTTATTACTTCAAAAATTTTTTTATTTCAATAATTTAAAAAATTTTTTTATTTTAATAACTTTATTTTATTTTATTATTATTATTATTTTCTTTCTTTTTTTTCTCCCTTTTCTTCTGAGCCATGTGGCTTACAGGGTCTTGGTGCTCTGGTCAGGTGTCAGGCCTGAGCCTCTGAGGTGGGAGAGCCGAGTTCAGGACACTGGGCCACCAGAGACCTCCCAGCCCCACATAATATCAGTCGGTGAGAGATCTCCCAGAGGTCTCCGTCTCAAAGCCAAGACTCAGCTCCATTCAATGACCAGCAAGCTAAAGTGCTGGACAACCCATGCCAAACAACTAGCAAGACAGGAACACAACCCCACCCATTAGCAGAGAGGCTGCCTAAAATCATAATACAGACACCCCAGAAAACACCGCCGGACGTGGTCCTGCCCACCAGAAAGACAAGATCCAGCCTCATCCACCAGAACACAGGCACAAGTCCCCTCCACCAGGAAGCCTACACAAGCCACCGAACCAACCTTACCCACTGGGGGCAGACACCAAAAACAACGGGAACTACGAACCTGCAGCCTGCGAAAGGGAGCCCTCAAACACAGTAAGTTAAGCAAAATGAGAAGACAGAGAAATACGCAGCAGATGAAGGAGTAAGGTAAAAACCCACCAGACCAAACAAATGAAGAGGAAATAGGCAGTCTTCCTGAAAAAGAATTCAGGGTAATGATAGTAAGGATGATCCAATATCTTCGAAATAGAATGGAGAAAATACAAGAAACGTTTGACAAGGACCTAGAAGAACTAAAGAGCTAACAAACAATGATGAACAACACAATAAATGAAATTAAAAATTCTCTAGAAGGAATCAACAGCAGAATGACTGAGGCAGGAGACCGGATAAGTGACCTGGAAGATAAAATAGTGGAAATAACTATTGCAGAGCAGAATAAAGAAAAAAGAATGAAAAGAACTGAGCACAGTCTCAGAGACCTCTGGGACAACATTAAACGCACCAACATTCGAATTATAGGGGTCCCAGAAGAAGAAGAGAAGAAGAAAGGGCCTGAGAAAATATTTGAAGAGATTATAGTTGAAAACTTCCCTAATATGGGAAAGGAAATAGTCAATCAAGTTCAGGAAGCACAGAGAGTCCCATACAGGATAACTCCAAGGAGAAACATGCCAAGACACATATTAATCAAAATATCAAAACTTAAATACAAAGAAAAAATATTAAAAGCAGCAAGGGAAAAGCAACAAATAACATACAAGAGAATCCCCATAAGGTTAACAGCTGATCTTTCAGCAGAAACTCTGCAAGCCAGAAGGGAGTGGCAGGACATATTTAAAGTGATGAAAGGGGAAAACCTACAACCAAGATTACTCTAGCAAGGATCCAGCAAGGATCTCATTCAGATTCGATGGAGAAATTAAAACCTTTACAAGCAAGCAAAAGTTAAGAGAATTCAGCACCACCAAACCAGCTTTACAACAAATGCTAAAGGAACTTCTCTAGGCGGGAAGCACAAGAGAAGGAAAAGACCTACAATAACAAACCCAAAACAATTAAGAAAATGGTCATAGGAACATACATATCGATAATTACCTTCAATGTAAATGGATTAAATACTCCAACCAAAAGACAGAGACTGGCTGAATGGATACAAAAACAAGACCCATATATATGCTATCTACAAGAGACCCACTTCAGACCTAGGGACACATACAGACTGAAAGTGAGGGGATGGAAAGAGATATTCCATGCAAATGGAAATCAAAAGAAAGCTGGAGTAGCAATTCTCATATCAGACAAAACAGACTTTAAAATAAAGATTATTACAAGAGACAAAGAAGGACACTACATGATGATCAAGGGATCAATTCAACAAGAAGATATAACAATTGTAAATATTTATGCACCCAATATAGGAGCAACTCAATACCTAAGGCAAATGCTAACAGCCATAAGAGGGAAAATCGACAGTAACACAATCATAGTAGGGGACGTTAACACCTCACTTTCACCAATGGAAAGAAATCTAAAATGAAAATAAATAAGGAAACACAAGCTTTGAATGACACATTAAACAAGACGGACTTAACTGATATTTATAGGACATTCCATCCAAAAACAACAGAATACACTTTCTTCTCAAGTGCTCATGGAACATTATCCAGGATAGATCATGTCTTGGGTCACAGATCAAACCCTGGTAAATTTAAGAAAATTGAAAGCGTATCAAGTATCTTTTCCGACCACAACACTATGAGTCTAGATATTAATTATAGGAAAAAAATCTGTAAAAAGTACAAACACATGGAGGTTAAACAACACACTACTAAATAACCAAGAGACCACTGCAGAAATCAAAGAGGAAATCAAAAAATACCTAGAAACAAATGACAATGAAACATGACGACCCAAAACCTATGGGATGCAACAAAAGCAGTTCTAAGAGGGAACTTTATAGCAATACAATCCTACCTCAAGAAACAAGAAAAATCTCAAATAAACAACTTAACCTTACACCTAAAGCAATTAGAGAAAGAAGAAGAACAACAACAAAAAAAACCCCTCAAAGTTGTCAAAAGGAAAGAAGTCATAAAGATCAGATCAGAAATAAATGAAAAAGAAATGAAGGAAACAATAGCAAAGATCAATAAAACTAAAAGCTGGTTCTTCGAGAAGATAAACAAAATTGATAAACCATTAGCCAGACTCATCAAGAAAAAAAGGGAGAAGACTGAAATCAACAGAATTAGAAACGAAAAAGGAGAAGTAACAACTGACACTGCAGAAATACAAAGGATCAAGAGAGATTACTACAAGCAACTATATGCCAATAAAATGGAAAATGTGGAAGAAATGGACAAATTCTTAGAAAAGCACAACCTTCCAAGACTGAACCAGGAAGAAACAGAAAATATAAACAGACCAATCACAGCACTGAAATTGAAACTGTAATTAAAAATCTTCCAACAAACAAAAGCCCAGGACCAGATGGATTCACAGACGAATTCTATCAAACATTTAGAGAAGACCTAACACCTATCCTTCTCAAACTCTTCCAAAACATAGCAGAGGGAGGAACACTCCCAAACTCATTCTACAAGGCCACCATCACTCTGATACCAAAACCAGACAAAGACATCACACAAAAAAGAAAACTACAGGCCAGTATCACTGATGAACACAGATGCAAAAATCCTCAACAAAATACTAGCAAACAGAATCCAACAGCACATTAAAAGGATCATACACCATGATTAAGTGGGGTTTATCCCAGGAATGCAAGGATTCTTCCATAAATGCAAATCAATCAATGTGATACACCATATTAACAAATTGAAGGATAAAAACCATATGATCATCTCAACAGATGAAATAAAAAGCTTTCAACAAAATTCAACACCCATTTATGATAAAAACCCTCCAGAAAGTAGGCATACAGGGAACTTACCTCAACCTAATAAGGGCCATATATGACAAACCCACAGCCAACATTGTTCTCAATGGTGAAAAATGGAAACCATTTCCTCTAAGATCAGGAACAAGACAAGGATGTCCACTCTCACCACTATTATTCAACACAGTTTTGGAAGTTTTAGCCACAGCAATCAGAGAAGAAAAAGAAATAAAAGGAATCCAAATCAGAAAAGAAGAAGTAAAACTGTCACTGTTTGCAGATGACATGATACTATACATAGAGAATCCTAAAGACGCTACCAGCAAACTACTAGAGCTAATCAATGAATATGGTAAAGTAGCAGGATACAAAATTAATGCACAGAAATCTCTTGCATTCCTATACATTAATGATGAAAAATCTGAAAAAGAAATTAAGGAAACACTCCCACTTACCATTGCAAGAAAAAGAATAAAATACCTAGGGATAAACCTACCTAAGGTGACAAAAGACCTGTATGCAGAAAACTATAAGACACTGATGAAAGAAATTAAAGATGATATAAACAGATGGAGAGATATACCATGCTCTTGGACTGGAAGAATCAACATTGTGAAAATGACTCTACTACCCAAAGCAATCTACAAATTCAATGCAATCCCTATCAAACTACCAATGGCATTTTTCACAGAATTAGAACAAAAAATTTCACAATATGTATGGAAACACAGAAGACCCCGAATAGCCAAAGCAATCTTGAGAAAGAAAAATGGAGCTGGAGGAATCAGGCTCCCTGACTTCAGACAATACTACAAAGCTACAGTAATCAAGACAGTATGGTACTGGCACAAAAACAGAAATATAGATCAATGGAACAGGATAGAAAGCCCAGAGGTAAACCCACGCACATATGGTCACCTTATCTTTGATAAAGGAGGCAAGAATATACAATGGAGAAAAGACAGCCTCTTCAATAAGTGGTGCTGGGAAAACTGGACACCTATATGTAAAAGAATGAAATTAGAACATTCCCTAACACCATACACAAAAATAAACTCAAAATGGATTAAAGACCTAAATGTAAGGCCAGACACTATAAAACTCTCAGAGGAAAACATAGGCAGAACACTCTATGACTTAAATCACAGCAAGATCCTTTTTGTCCCACCTCCTAGGGAAATGGAAATAAACACAAAAGTAAAGGAATGGGACCTAATGAAACTTAAAAGCTTTTGCACAGTGAAGGAAACCATAAACAAGACGAAAAGACAACCCTCAGAATGGGAGAAAATATTTGCAAACAAATCAATGGACAAATGATTAATCTCTAAAAATATACAAACAGCTCATGCAGCTCAATATCAAAAAAACAAACAACCCAATCCAAAAATGGGAAGAAGACCTAAATAGACATTTCTCCAAAGAAGATATACAGATTGCCAACAAACACATGAAAGGATGCTTAACATCGCTAATCATTAGAAAAATGCAAATCAAAACTACAATGAGGTATCACCTCACACTGGTTAATGGCCATCATCAAAAAATCAACAAACAATAAATGCTGGAGAGGGTGTGGAGAAAAGGGAACCCTCTTGCACTGTTGGTGGAAATGTAAATTGATACAGCCACTATGGAGAACAGTATGGAGGTTCCTTAAAAAACTAAAAATAGAACTACCATACGACCCAGCAATCCCACTACTGGGTATAAACCTCAGAAAACCATAATTCAAAAAGAGTCATGTACCACAATGTTCATTGCAGCTCTATTTACAACAGCCAGGACATGGAAGCAACCTAAGTGTCCATCGACAGATGAATGGATAAAGAAGATGTGGCACATATATACAATGGAATATTACTCAGACATATAAAGAAACAAAACTGAGGTATTTGTAGTGAGGTGGATGGACCTAGAGTCTGTCATACAGAGTGAAGTAAGTCAGAAAGAGAAAAACAGATACCGTATGCTAACTATGAAATCTAAAAAAAAAAAAGGTTCTCATGAACCTAGGGGCAGGACAGGTATAAAGATGCAGACGTAGAGAATGGACTTGAGGACATGGGTGGGAGAAGGGTCAGCTGGGATGAAGTAAGAGAGTGGCATGGACATATATACACTACCAAATGTAAAACAGATAGCTAGTGGGAAGCAGCTGCATAGCACAGGGAGATCAGCTCCGTACTTTGTGACCACCTAGAGGGGTGGGATAGGGAGGGTGCGAAGGAGACGCAAGAGGGAGGGGATATGGGGGTATATGTATACGTTTAGCTGATTCACTTTGTTATACAGCAGAAACTAACACAACATTGTAAAGCAATTATACTCCAATTAAGATGTTAAAAAAAAAAGTCAAAACTGTTATAAGAAGGACATTATACATTGATAAAAGGATCCATTCACCAAGAAGATACACACATAAAACATGTATTACACATCAGAGCTTCAAAATATGTGAAGCAAACATTGAAAGGATTGAAGGAAGAAACCTCTCTGTAAAAATAGGAGGAGACTTCAATATGCTACTGTCCATAATAGATGGAACAGCCAAACAGAACATCAATAAGGAAATAGAGGCCTTGAACATCACTACAAGCCCATCGGATCTATAGATATACACAGAACATAGCATCCAACAACAGCAGAATGCACATTTTTGTCAAGTTCATATGGAACATTCTCCAGGATATGTCAGGCTGCAAAACACAAAAACAATTAAATAAATTTTAAAAGATTGAAATCATACAAAGTATCTTTTCCTATCACAATGGAAGGAAAGTAGAAATCAACAGTGGAAGAAAAACTGGAAAATTCACAAATATGTAGAAATTAAACAACACACTCAAACAGCCAATGGGTCAAAGAAGAAATCCAAGGGAAAGGAGGAAATATCTTTTGACAAATGAAAATAAAAACACAACATACTAAAACTTATGGGATTCAGGAAAAGCAGTGCTTAGAGGAAAATTTACAGTTTTAAGTGCTTACATTAAAAAAGGAAGATCTAAAAAATGTGATTGTATGTTGGCAATTTCAAACAGTTGAACCTAGTAAAATTGGTTCATGATTATCTTGGACCTTGGCTTTTCTCTTTTCTTTTCCTCCTTAACTCTCTAAACTCTTTAACTCTCAGTAGGTTTTCCAGTGGCAGCAAAAACAATAAAAGCATATTAAGTAATTAGCCTGGAGGATGACAAAGAAGCAGCAGCTGCAGTATTGGGTTTGCCTCTGCCCAGGTCTCCAGCCATATCTCCCACCAAGATGTCACACAGTCCCCCATCCTAGCCAGACTGAAACCCCACAGGACAAAACCGCATGCAGGCTGAACCCCCAAAGACAGACCCCAACGGACTGAGCACCTTACGGACGGCACCCCTCAAAGACTGAACACTCCACATACTGGACCTTCCACGGATTAAACTCCTCCCAGACTGGACCGCTCACAACAGACTGGATCCCCCATAAACTGAAACCCTCAAAGAACAGATCCCCATAGACTGGACCCCCTACATTCTAAACCCCTCACAGACTGGACCCCTCGTAGACTGAACCCCTCACAGACTAAACCTCTCACAAACTGAAGATCCCATAGACTGAGCCCCTCACATCCCACCCAGGCTCCTTAAAGCCTCTCTGTGTGACAGCCCTTCAGCCTGGAGCATGGCCCCCCCCACCTGCACCACGCCCAGCACATCCATCTGGCTAAGTCCTAATCACCCTCCGCCTAAGGCCGTTTCCTCCACGGAGGACTTCCTGGTGATCCAGAGCTCCCTGCGCAAACCTTGAGGGGTGCAGTGCTGGTGGGTTATGATTGCTCCTCCACAAAGAGAGCCAGGGAATCCCCCGACTGCACCTCATGTGTGTCCCCCCAGCCCGAGCCCACCCACCCAATACTGAAGAGAAGCCACAGGCCCTCTGGGCTCTCAATTAGTGCCTGTTGTGAACAGAGAGAAGATTCTGGTAAATTACATGTAAATATATGAAGGTGTCTTAGTCAGAAACACTTTTGTCTTCATTATTATGCTTGGCTACTTACAGAAGACTTTCTGTTGGGAGTCATAATTTGTGTTCTAATTAAAACTGTTTCTGGGAACACACAGTATGAATTATGAATACAATATCCACATGAAATAACACTGGCAACCCACAAATAGGGAACTGTTCAAACAGCTTCATGCACCAGCTAGTGGAGTAGATAAATCATATTTTCTCTTGGAAGCTGCATATATTTTTGTGTCTTGGACTGCTCAGGAATCAAATTAACATTCTTTAAAGAATGTGTGTTTAATCATTACTTTTCAGGCTCAGCGGGCAACTAGTTGTACATATCTTAATGCTGTCCTGGAATAAAAGGAATATCAGAAATATTAGAAATATCTGCATCTTGCATGGACCCCCAGGGGGTCTGGACACGGAAGACCCTGGAGACTGCTACAAGGACTTGGTCTTCGTACTTCCCTGGTGGTCCAGTGGTTAAGACTCCCCGCTTCCACTGCTTGTGGCCTGGGTTCAATCCCTGGTTGGGGAACTAAGATCCTACATGTTACACGGTGCGGCCGAAAAGAAAAAAAAAAAAGGACTTGGTCTTGTACTCTGAGATGGGAAGCCAGTAGGAGTCTTCAACAGAGGCATGACAAGGTCTGGCTAACATGCTGAGAAAGAACAGTGCAGTGGGGAAAGGCTGGGGGAAGAAAGGTAAGTTTTATCCATGATGGTGGAGATGATGAGAAAGTGGCTGGATTCTCGAGATAGTCTCGAGGTGGTGACCACAGGGTTTGCCAATGGATGGGACTGTAGGGCCTAAGAGAAAAAAGGTGAGTCAAGGAAGACTTTGGGTTTTGGCCTGAGCAACTGGAAGAAAGGAGTTTACCATTTGCTGGGATGAGACAGACAGCAGGAGAAAGCAGATTTTGTGAAACGTTCAGGAGTTTATTTCAGATCTGATGAATATGATACAATTCAATAAGAAATATAAGCTCATTCTTGAAAAAGTAATTCTGATGTGCCCTTTGAAATGCATCAGTCTGAAGTGTATTTTACTTCCTAAGCTGTTATAGATGTAGAAGGGGAGGAGTTGAGGGCCTGTCCTTTATCAACTCCAGATATGTGGGCTAATACCCCACAAGCAAAGTCAGACCAGAAATAAACTTTAAACAAACTGACTTTTCTTCTGTAATTTACCTCAATGTCATTTTGATCTCACACTATCTAAAGAAGAATGTTCCAAAAAGAACTATTCATTATGTTGTACACCTAAAATGAATATAATGTTATAAGTCAATTATCTCTCAATAAAAAAAAAAAAAAAAAGAACTAAAAAAAGAGAAGAATGTTCCAAAAAATAGCACTCTGGGAAAAAAAGATATTTGTCTCAAACCCCGAATAAAATTTAAATACAGACCTCTATAAGCAATCAAGTCTCCTTTGCTGCAGTAGCAAAGGAACAAACATGCTACAGTACTCAGAGTCGAAATAGCAATTAGCTAAGTAATAAAATTACTACTGAGCATCCCCTATTATATCTGAGCGTCAGCGCCCAAGATGATGTTTCTTAGGAAACCAGAAACCTCCCAGGCACAAATACTGTGAACTACAGTCCCTCTCAAATGCTGTGTTCTAGATCATCCGCAAGTATTTAGAAATCAAGGACTTTCTAAACTCTCAAAAAAAACAAACAAACCCACTTTCCACTGACCCAGGCACAAAAAATACAGGGGTCTCAGGAACAAAAACTATTGAGTCTTACTGACAAAAACTAAAACACAACAACAAAAGTAACAATAAAGCCCACAAAATCCTCAAACCAGACCAAAGATTTTCCCAGGATTATATTCTGATCCATTAAGGGTTTCCTTCCTTCCTTCCTTCCTTCCTTCCTCCCTCCCTCCTTTTCTTTCTTTTTTGCCATTGCTTTTTAAAAAAATCTCACTGATTAAGATAACGAATGGAGGAGAGGAAGGAATAAGAGGGAGGTCAATTCGAATTTTCAAAACATCTGACATAAAACATTTTAAAGGAATATAATCACGACATTCAAATACACTTAATATTTAGGACTAAACTATCAGTGTTTTACAAAATAGAATTCCTTTGGGGACCAAGCAGAATCAACGTAAATTGCAGATGACATGGTTGTTTAGATAGAAAATGCTAAGAAATCCACAAAACAACTACTACAAACAATAAGTGAATTTAGCAAGATTGTAAGTTAATGTACAAAAATCAACTGTATTTTTATAACAGAAGCAAGTCACTGGAAAAATGAAGTAAAAACCCATTTACAACAAGATCAAAAAAATATATTTCAGAATAAATTCAACAAAGATATGGAAGACTTACACACTGAAAACAATAAAATAGTAAGAGACATGTTCTAAAGTTCATCCCATTCTGGACACTTTCATGCTCTCCTGCCAACCTATCTTTATATACACTACTGCTCATAAGTATACAATCAAGTTGATTAGAAAGGTAGAATTCAAATGTACTTGAACTTTATCTCATAAAATTAAAGACCATCTGCAGAGACAAACGGATAAAATAATTCCATAGAGAAAGTAGTCTGCATTGGGGACCTATTATTTATGACAGACTATCTCCCACACAGTTTTTTCATTCAGTACTCATTATAGCCCTCTATGTAAATATTATTATTATTATGTAAAATTTTTTTCAGTAAGGAAACCGATAAGAAAGGCCCAGCTTCCAGTAAGAAAGGCCCAGTTATTTGCCAAAGTTCACCCAGCCAGTAAGAGGCAGAGCTGAGACATACATATTTGGGGTGCTTTCCTCTTATTTAGTGATGGTTTCATAAACAGAGAACTTAAAGCAAGTGAATACATATAGCTTTGGATTCAAGTATTAATATTTTGTTTTTTGCATCGCCAATAAAAAGCACACATTTAAATGTACTACAGACATTTTGTGGGGCTTTTTCTTGTCACCAAAATGTCCTGTTTTTCCTATTGGGCAGTCAATATTTGGTGGGAAAGTGATTCACCTGCTTCTTTAAGAGTTGATTCTGTATAAAAGAAAGTCACATGAGTTTCTAGGAAGGATATCAGATCTTGGGGGGAACTAGAAATGTGGTGAATAGTAAAACAAACAGAATAGCAAGGAACTAGGAAAGATCGCACTTAAGATACTGAAAATTAACATGGAGTCAGCAGTCACTGCCTGTCTAACGGCAGACAACAACACACAAACCTGTAAAACTGCTGGTCATCACCTAGGACTGTCATTTGTCAGAGAAAAATTGCCCACATGCTTCCAAATTGGACACTTTTATAAGTGTTTATACAAAAGTGTCATAATCTACTAAAAATACTTTAAAAATAATGAAAGATTAAATAAATGCATTGATGAAAACTAATTTGCATCCTAACATGATTCCAAGTTAATGTGTTGTTTAAACATTCATAAGAAAAAGGAAAATCGATGAAAAAGAGATTGTTAGCCTGACCCTCAAATCTTCTAAATACCTTTGGAAATTCAAAGTCTGAAAATCATTAATAAATAATGAAATTTAAGTATATATTCTGACCTTCAGCAAAAATCCTCTTTGGTCATTAAGCTCAATAACACAGTGTTCCAGAATTTACTCAAGTCGTGGTGAAAATGTAGCACTCTGATACAGTTTCCGTCACTTAATTATAACAAGTTTAGTCCTGGAATACTCCTACGAATTTCATCACTTAGAATAAAGCATTTGTGTACGTGGGCAGGCTAATTTCACCTCACATTAGAAAAAAAACAAACAAAAAAACACCTGTTCAAGTATAGCCTCTACCTAGATATTCAGCTTTCTTATTTCTTCCACCTTCTGGCAAGCTCCAGAGTTACTGGAATGCAGAAAGATTCTAAAGGGGGACTATGATAATGGCGTAGTCCGACTCCAATTATACGTCTCGTATGTTTGGCATGAATCACATGTGCATTTATCTGCCAGCAGAAGAGGAGAAGGGAAGGGACAGAACACACAGCTACCATCTGCTGCCATCCCCCAGCCTCCCTAGAAATGAAGACAAGGGTGGGAGTTTCTCCCGGAGACAGGAGCAGAGTGTACTTCACAGTGGGCCCACTGAAGTGCTTTCAGGAAGCAACATTTGGACCTCGCACATTAAAAAAGCAAAAGAGACATCCTAAATAGAGCGACCCTGCAATAGTAGCATTGGATTCCATTGTGAGGACTCCAGATTTTCGGTCTGATCCAGCAGCTGCAGATGAGACCAAGTGAGGTCTGAAGACCACTGTTCTCAGACGGACGGACGCATTCTTGCCCACTGCCCTACAGTTCTCACCACTCCCTGCTGTCTTGCCCGGCCCACTCCATTAATTTATTTTACCACCTGGCCCTTTAGGCATTTGAGTTTGCAACCCCTGGTCTGCATTCATCAATTAAACCAGGTACTTACAGCTGCATGACCAAGTACAAGTGATTTGGGCTTTCATAGATGTCTTCCAGGGCCACAATGTTTTCATGCTTAATCCTGAAAGAAAAAAAAAACACACACACACACACACACAGAATAGTAAGTACGAGACATGCAAACTTTTTTTTTAAAAAAACAGATGTCGTTATAGCAAAAAGTTCTAAGACAGGATCTAAACTCCTTAAGGTGACATTTTTAAGACACCTCTCCATCTTGTCCCCAAACTTTTTCCCAGACCCATCTCCCATGCTCTCTGCTCTTCTTCTTTCTGGAGGCTCTATACCTTACAACGTAGCAATACTGGATTAACTATCACTGCTTCATGTATAGCCCACTCTCCTGGCATTTATTCATATGAATCCCAGGAATGGGCCAAAATCCTATTATCTTGCAGGGCCCCACTCAAATGGCTGAGCCCCCAAGGAGAATTTAATTGCTCCCTCTTCTGTAGTCTCACAACGGCCAGAACAGACTGGCCCGAAGAGTCCACTGTATGCAAATCCATCCCCACAACAGGCTAGATCTTCCAGGGAACAGTTTCGTCGTCATGTTCCTGACTCCAGTGTAAGCAATGGAAAACCAGACTGACCTCCTCATTGGGGTTCTAGTCACCATCGCCAGCAAAGGTCAGTTCAGTACCCCAAACGAGCTAGACTGGTGCTACGCCAAGAGTGGTTCCCAAACAGGCAACACCAGCATCTCCTGGGAGACTGTGAGAAATGCAAATTCTCAGGCTGGGCCCCATCATACAGAATCAGAATCCCTGAGGCCGGGGCCCAGGAATCTGCCTTAACAAGATCCTCAGATGATCAGCCAGCACAAAGTGGAGCTGGAGAAATTCTGTATCAAACCAGGGCTTCTCAAACCTCAGGGCGCACGTGAATCACGTGGGGTTCTGGCTCCAGTGCACACTCTGATTCAGTGGGTCCAGGACAGGGCCCGAGAGTCTGCATTGCTAACAAGCTCCCAGGAGATGCTAATGCTCCTGGTCTGTGGACCACGCTGGGAGCAGCAAAGTCCCAACGACAGAACAAAGGGAGAAGGAAACAGTCCAATTCTAGCCCCTCGAAATACCGATTAGGAACAGCCTCTGCTTGGAATGTAAGGTTTGGTATTTGTTTAAAGCATTTGAGAGAAGAATCATTTCATTATGAGCTGATTAGCTCTTACTACAGCTTCTTCTCTGAAATGACTGCTGAGCCATTTAAAAGCAAGCATTGAACGGGCAGATTCCTGTGAACCCTTGAAAGCAGGGACTACATCTTACTCATTCTGTTTCCCCTTAGGACCTAGCATAGAGCTGCTTGATAAATGTTTGCTGAATGAATAAATGATATTTAAGGCTTTTGCTCCTAAATGGCAAGTCATTATTTATTTAGGGAAAATGGATGCAATTTTCCTAAGTGTGAGCTGTCTTCCCCTCAAAAGAAGTTTATAAGGAATATTATCTTCCCTTTGAGCAGATGAAAGAAGAGAACAAAAGAATTAACTAAGAGAGGTAATGTTTTGCTTTGATTGCTGCGGCTCTTGTTAGCCAATGCAGTTGATGTGTAGGAAGTGAGAAGACAGAGTATCCCAAATTCACATTTCGCCCGCTTCTGACGTGGAGAACCTAATTATTTGTTAGCAATGGTTTCTGTGGTGCCTGAGCAAAATAACACCAGCAACATATCATGTGAACCGACTAAACTATTCCACCAAGGAAACCATGAGAGATTAATTTGGAACTGCTGAGACCCTAGGTGTCTGTGGAAGTATCATTATTGGACACACCTGAAAGAATATGACAAAAACAGTATACAGTGTATGGATTTTCCCTCTTTTCAATTTAAAAAAGTTGCCATTGGAATCAATCACATGGGCACGAATATTTCCTTTCAGTGAAGTCAGTTTAGGGGTTAATTAACAGCTTAGATTCATGGGAACAAGAAAAGAATGGGGTTTATATACAGAGTTGCCAGACAAAATACAGGGCACCCAGTTACCGTTTGATTCTAGATAAACAATGAACACTTTTTAAATGTAAGTGTGTCCCAAACATTGCATTGTTGTTTATCTGAAATTCAAATGTAACTGGGTGCTAGATCCAGCCACCCAAGTACATGAATCACAGTCAATGAGCCTCCAAACTGGGCTTAGGGGTTTGTACCTGGAGTCCCAGCTCCCCTCAGAGGTTCAGCCAAGAAGACAATTTGAGCCCTGGACTACAGCCATTAATATTCAACTATATACAAAGAATCAACTATGTACAAAGCACTTGCCCAGCCAAAGTAGGAGACTCTAATAAATTAAGAATATAAATCCCTTCTTTGGATGCAGGGGCTAGAGAAATTAGAGTCTATTTAACCGTTATGTCTTACATAAGTTCTTACAGTGGCTGAAATGATACTGCTACTGACTCTCCTTCTTAGCGGATGAATCAATCAAGCAAGCAATCATTTCCTGACTTTCTGCTCTGTGTTTGATACAAGAAAAGTATAAAATAAGGTTTTTCCCTCCAAAATCTTATCACCTTGATGGGGAGACCCATGAAGCAATTAGGGAAGAATTAAATGCTATGCTCTGCAGAATTGTTAAATTCAGAGAAAGCAAGGCCCTGGGTCAGAATTATGGTGAAGGCCTCAAAAAATGATGGAGGTTGAGCTGGGTTGGGTAATGTGTGAATAAGCATATTAGAAATTTCAAAGACATCTTAAAATGGCCTCTTAAATGTCTCTTAAGAAAAGTGGTTTAATTCACTTGTAAATGTTAGAATGTGATCGAAGAAAACATCCTGGTCCCCCAGAGCTGTTCTCAGGTACTTGATTCCACCCTCAGATTCCTTAAGATATACAAAAACTGAACTTAAATTTTTTACATTATTTTAGTACCTAGGTTATCTTCACAAAATGCCGTGTGAACATCCATCCACACATCTCTGGGCGCCCACCATGTACCAGGCACGTGACTAGGAATCACAGCAGCGACATCTCAGCCCTCACGGAGCTCAATCTTTCTTCTGTTTACCAGAAAGCATCCTCGTTGTAATTAGTATTGACTCCTGGGAGCCACACAGAACAAGCTTACATATCATATAAGCTCTTCTCATTTATCTTGCAAATATTTGAGGGATATAATTTCCCTACTTAGTTTACTCTTCCTATCATCGCCCAATTCCCCTTCAACATGGTTTATATTCCTACCATCACGTTATTGTCACTCTTGTTTGTCCAGACTAGAGCATTCAGAACCGAAAGTAATGATCCCAGTGTAAGATATAGCACCAAGAACAGCATATTAAATAATAGAGTAGAACTATTAACCATCATGAGCTGGATATTATACTTTTTGCAAATAAAGTCTAACATTAGGTTCACTTTTTTAGGCAGCTGCACAACTGTTGGCATATAAAGAAGATAAGCTCCATGGGGGTAGGGATTTTTGACTATTTTGATCACTATTGTCTCACCAATGCTAAGAAAAGGGCATGGCAGGTAGTACTTTCAATACATGTTAGAGTGAATGAATGAATGGATGGATGAATGGAAGAATATAAAGTTTAGGGTCAATTAAATGACCAGATCATTTTTACCTGAACTTCTACCAAACAAGATCTCCTTTCTTACTCAGGCTTGACCTTTTGAGCTTAACGTCTTCGCCTTAGCTTCATTCAGCTCAATCTTTTGGGTTCCATGCAATGCTTCAAATGATCAGAAATATTCTGAATTTTGATTCTCTCTATTATAGTTACTACGCCTCTCCACTTTGGGCCATCTGCGTATTTTGTTAGTACACATTCATACTGTATGTCTTCATCCAAATTCCTAGTTAAAGTCTTAAGTGAGAGAGTTACATGCCAGAACTCCATGGTATTCCACCAGAGACCCCATCAAGAAAACCAAGACATTAATCAGCTGGCTTCAATGGCTGCTGAGTTACAAACCCAGCAGTTTTAGCCCATATTTTACTGTACTAACCATAAGTAGACAATTAGATTCTTGGCTGAAATGGCATTCCTCACTTTTACACAGCACATAATACTATTTGAAAGGGAAATGGAATGTTTGGGAAGTTTTGTTCTTAGTAAACCCATGGTGACTCCTAGCAACCACTACAGTCTTTACTAAATGATTATAAACCGTATGCTTAATTTACTGTTCCAGAACTTGGCTGTGCATTGGAGTCAAACTTCCCTGTCTATACATCTCATAGTCTACCTTTTTCATATTTGGAAAATTTGCCGACATCTCTTATATTGTTTTCTCAAATATTTCAACTGTGACTTTTTTGCGATAAGTGCAATTTCCTTAATCCCCTGGGATATAACACATCTAAATCTGGTGAACTAATTTTATAACTTTCTTTAGGCCCCACTTACATAGCTGTTTTATACATACCATTTACTGTCAACTCTGTGTCAAAACTATACTAAGTATTTTTAAGGATTTCATTTAATACAGCAATGCTACAAAGTAGCTATCATTCTCCCTATTTTTAAAAGAGGAAAACTAAGACCCCCAAGAGGCTACGAAAGTATTCCAAGGTCATACAACTAGTAACTGGAATTGCCAAGATTCTAACTCCCAAGACCCTGTTCAAGCACTTATGTTATAACTTCATATTAACTAAGTTACAATGAGAATATCAAACAGTTCACATAAATTCAGTTATTTGCATAGAATTACAACACCTAAAGTATTAAATTTTATAACTAACAATATAATATCCACTTCTGAGGGGAGTGGGGCAGAGATTTGTTCTACTATCCTGAAATCTACTGGAAGCTCTCAAGATACTTGGTTATAAACATCCTGACAGATGAAATCCCAGCGGGTCAAAGGGAACCAGAGGAAG
The DNA here is from genome assembly GCF_965194805.1 of Balaenoptera borealis. Classification (NCBI taxonomy): domain Eukaryota; kingdom Metazoa; phylum Chordata; class Mammalia; order Artiodactyla; family Balaenopteridae; genus Balaenoptera; species Balaenoptera borealis. The sequence continues at coordinate 165,375,566 of NC_138866.1, read as the reverse complement.
AGATATTCAGAAGCAGAAGGAACAGTTAGGAGTCCAGAAATGATAATTAGGAAGAGCCTTGCATCAACCTACATCTGCTGGTATCATCAGAAGGGGGAAGAAAGTGGACAGAGAAAAGAGGTGGGGCATCTCAGCTACAAGCAAATGAAAACCAAGGTTCTGTTAACCTTGCATAGCTAAATACCTGTAGGTCAGCACTCGGTCTCTCCAAAACACGGCCAAGAGGACCTTCAAACATGAGGAATGTCCACACCCAAACAGCAATCCTTTCTAAAATATGCATAATTCAAAAGAATAATGTCACTGAAAGCAACTCTGTGATGAAAAGAACCTCTCTTAATTTTAATCACTTATCTACCAGGCCCAAAGTAAGCACTGTCTGATATATCTATGTACAGAGGGTAAATGGTTTAGGTGGTAATCTTCTCTAAAGTCTCCATAATCTACAATAATGGACAGAAGAGGTGGAGAGAGGGAAGTGGGCCCAGGCAGAGAGAGGGAGAGAAAAGTTGAATGGGAAAACAGCATATGGGCACTGAGGCAGACTTCTGCCTGCATGGTAAGTGACAGCCAAGCAAGAAAACCCCAGAAAGAGCCAGGAAAACATTTTAAAGTTAATTCATGCAAAAAATCGTGCCAAATGCACAAGTAGGCCCCATTCCAAACCCCCAGGCTGGAGAGAACATCAGGACCCAAAGGACAGGCATCCTATTGACTACACATGCTCCTATGAAATGATAGTGACATCATTTCTCCCTCTGGTCTAATTCTCCATGGTCCAAGGAACCACACATTTTGAACTCCATATAAACTGAGGAAAGTTAGAAAAACACAAAAGAGAAGAGAAGAGAAAGGAATATCCAACATTTTTTGCTTTTTTTCATCCTATCATGGTTCACTGATCTGGAGTGGGGGGGCAAAACCATGGCAGCAATTATGAGCACTAAGAGAATTATCAGAAGGAAAGGCAACAAAACACCTTTCCTCTGGGTGGTCCTTGGAAAAGGTCACTTACCTACTGAAGAGGCCACAAGAAGGTAAGAGATGGAAGGAAATATAATCAGAAGGGGCAGACAGGAGATACGGTGATTACTAGTGAAAGCGGAACAAAGATGGTGGAGGAACCGATCTCGGCGCAGGCGCACAAGGCGGGAGTTACGTCAATGAGCCGCGACCAGCTTCCTGTCCTCCTCCCACAAGCACTTCCGTGTTAACAGTCCAGTCCCGGAAAGTTCTCCCTCGGGGGAAAAGCAGGTCCCTCTCAGGCAAAGACCTAAAGGACCAGGTCTTTCACCACCCACCACTCTTATCTTTTTCTAAACAGCCCAGAAAGTTTAAATTTCATTCACAAAAAATACGCTATGGTTCTCTAGCATAGTAAATGGCCTCAAAAATATTTGAAGAATATTCTGACGTCTTGGCAGTCTTGATTTTTCTAAGTACCTATGATTTCCTTCTTTTTTTTTTTTTTAATAAACAAAATCATTTCCTCCTTTCTTGGGTCAGATTTTTCTCTCCCTCTTGTTATAAGCAGTACAGGAGGGCTTCCCTGGTGGCGCAGTGGTTGAGAATCTGCCTGCCAATGCAGGGGACACGGGTTCGAGCCCTGGTCTGGGAAGATCCCACGTGCCACGGAGCAACTAGGCCCGTGAGCCACAATTACTGAGCCTGCGCGTCTGGAGCCTGTGCTCTGCAACAAGAGAGGCCGTGATAGTGAGAGGCCCGCGCACCGCGATGAAGAGTGGCCCCTGCTTGCCACAACTAGAGAAAGCCCTCGCACAGAAACGAAGACCCAACACAGCCATAAATTAATTAATTAATTAATTAAAAAAAAAAAAAGAGCAAAAGCAGTACAGGAAACAATGCTGAGAAAATCAGGATATTGTCAGTCACAAGGGAAAGTGATAAAGTTGAAATATTTGCCACGTGGTATTAAAAAAAATAATACCTTTCCTTTTTATAACTTAACAGGCACATTCACAGATGTTATCGCATTTCATTCTCCCAACAATGCTATAAAGCAGGCATTACTATTCCTATTTTATAGATGATCACTCCTAGTTTATAACCACTTAATCATTCTCCTATCTTCCCTCCGGTCTGGCTCTCTTTCTAACCATTCTCCATGCTGTTTCCTGAGCCATCATTCCACAATATAGAATTGATCAAATGTCTTAGAATGAAATTCATCAATGGCGCTCCACAGTCCAGAATAAAGTCCAAACGACTTGACATGACCTACAAGGTCCCATATTGCTTGGTCCTCACGCGTCCATTCCATCTCATCCTCTATCGCTGCCCCACACCAGAACTTTACTGGATCCAGGCAGTTCTCAAACACTAGTGCACACCTTCCTCTCTGGCCACATAGGTGTGCTCATTCCTCTCTTATCTTCTTATTAAATGACTCATCCTCTGAGACCCATCACTTCCACTGTGAACCCCTTGCTATCCCCTACCTCTTGCAGGACTGATTCCCTCTCCTCTGGGCCACCCCAGTTGTTTCATAACCTTGTCTTTGTACATACTGCATTGTACCCATCTGTTTGTATGCATATGTGTGCACATAGTTAAATGGTTTTATTTCCAGAGAATAAAAGTCTAGAAGGATACATGTTAAACCGGTAAATGAGTACCTCAAAAAGTGTGCTATAGGATGGGAGGAAATTTTCACCTTCCAGTTTTTCTTAACTGAGGTTCTTCATCTGAACAGAACAGAGAAAAATGATATGAGTGACTATTTTCTCAATTCTCCCAAGAATGGCACCATACTAGTTGCATAGGAGAGAAAGTGAATTCACTATACACAATAGATGCTTTAGGGAATTAGGGCCTGATTCTCTCACTGAACCCAAGTAGAGAAAGGTTGATGGACTGTTGTATTGCCAGACTTTTACAAAGAGGTAATTTTTAAAAGGCTCTTGATCAAAATCATCAACACCTGATTCACCAAAATGTATCCATAATGCTGGACACAAAGAAACACATATTGATTAGTTTAAGTGCTCAAGCAATCAAGAGATAGGTTGGGTCTCAGCTCTGACACATCTAACTGCAAGATTTTGGACAAGACTTTAAATACTTTCTGACTTGATTTCCTCATATGTTAACTGAACATTAAATTATGTGGTTTCATTATCTATCTATACACACACATATATATACATGTATAGAAGAAAAAATATTATATATATACACATACATGTATCATGTTACATATATAGAGAGATCTTGTCTATTAAAAATATAGGGGGGCTTCCCTGGTGGCGCAGTGGTTAAGAATCCACCTGCCAATGCAGGGGACACGGGTTCGAGCCCTGGTCTGGGAAGATCCCACATGCCGTGGAACAACTAAGCCCGTGCGCCACAACTACTGAGCCTGGGCTCTACAGCCCACGAGCCACAACTATTGAAGCCCATGCGCCTAGAGCCCGTGCTCCGCAACAAGAGAAGCCACTGCAAGGAGAAGCCTGTGCACCGCAACTAGAGAAAGCCCGCACACAGCAACGAAGACCCAACGCAGCCAAAATTAATAAATTAAAAAAAAAAAAAGAATGTAGGGGACTTCCCTGGTGGCGCAGTGGTTGGGAGTCCACCTGCCAATGCAGGGGACACGAGTTCGAGCCCTGGTCCGGGAGGATCCCACATGCCGCACAGCAGCTAGGCCCATGCGCCACACTGCTGAGCCTGTGCTCTAGAGCCCTTGAGCCGCAACTGCTGGGTCCGCGTGCCGCAACTGCTGGGGCCTGCGCACCTGGAGCTTGTGCTCCGCAACGAGAGAGGCCACCGCCGTGAAAGGCCCGCGCACCCCAACAAGGAGTGGCCCCCGCTCACCACAACTGGAGAAAGCCCATGTGCAGCAATGAAGACCCAATGCAGCCAATAAATAAATAAATTAAAAAAAAAAAGAACATAGGCCACTCCAGGAAAGACAAGAATTCAAAATCCAAAGCTTCGAATCATCTTCTTTTGATGCCAGCAGATGAGGCTGTAATCAACAGGACACTAAGGAGCAAAAGACTGGTATCTAAATCAACTACATCTTAAGAATGCAAGCCAATTTATTTGTTTTTTTAAGGATTAAGTACCACATGTGATATTTTCTCATTTTGAAATGAGTTTTGCTTTGAATCCTTCAAAACAAACAAACAACAATTAAAACCTTATGCATTGCTGACCATATGTTCAAAAAAGCATCTCAGGCATCCTTAGTACAATTCAGGCTACACAGGGTGGAGGCCTGGCCAGCATTTGTACATAAGGAGGCAGGGCTGGAGCCTGTAATGGTACCACGGGAGGGGCGCTAACTAGGCTGGCTCTGTCTCTAGGGGAAAATGATGGATGTTCTCTCGGTCACATCATTTTCCAGAGTCTTAGTTTCCTCATCTAGAAATTAACTAGGCAAACAGGATACTCCCTCAGGTCCTTTCCAACTCTAACAATCAATGAATTCAAAATTAAGGAGGCAAAGTATATTGAGGTATAAAAGATCCCACAATGCTTGAGTCTAAGCCAATATTCAGTGTTCTCCAGGATACTGCTTGCTACACAGAAACCTGGATAACGAGTCATGCTTCAACAGGCTCTTTTGCGTGGGTAAGTTTGTCAGTTAGACATGGAATAGAATTTCTTGAGATAAGAATCCATTCACATGGAAAAGACCTTCTTTTCCCTCTCCCAAAGTCAGCTTCTACAAGGCCCTGAACCAACAGAGAAAGGACGAAGTGATTTGTTCATGTCTGGAATAACTCCAGAAGTTCCAACCAAGGGCTGGTTGCCTTTAGTCCAAAGGATAAATAAGTTAGGTCCAAATCAGTGCGAAAAACCCAGTGCCTGGCACATACTAACACTCAGCGCGTATTGTAGAAGAATGGATAAATGAATGAACAATTAATTCCAGCCTTCCTAAAGTCTTACAGACCAAAGGCACTCAAAAGCTGGGCACCTGAATCAAAAAAGGTTAGAAGATTTGACTCTGTGTAATTCTTTCCTACTCCTATTACCACCCATGACAAATTATAGGTGGGTCTCAAAATCGGCTGTATGTTAGAATTACCTGAGGAGTTTTAAAATATATGACACCTGGATCTAGTCCCTGGACATTATGATTAAATTGGCTTGGGAAGTAGCCTAGGCTTCCGGATTTTTGGTGGGGGGGGGGGGGGAATCCAAGTGATGCAAATGCAAAGTTAGAGAACCACTGGTAAGTTACTGAGTTAATGAAAACCTTAGATGGTGAGGAAGGATTTACCTTTAAATACTTGGCTGAACACATTTATTTCATAATTGATCTGATTTAAAGGTAAGATTCAGGGTGTCCTGAGGATAAAGGTTCAAGGCAACTTGGCCAACATATTAGTCCTCTGGGAAAAAGAATATGAAAAATTAACAATTTTCAACTGGTTAACCATAACATTTCTAGCATTTCTTAGTAAGGCTTTGAAACACTAACACATTTAAGGGAATGTTGTGATTTCCTTCTCTGGATTTTTGGGTAACTTTCCGTCAATGGGTAATATACATTTCTCTGGATATTTTAACATGAAAATAGACGCCTTGGACTCCTGGAGAACATAAGGCACTCACCTGCCTGGAAACAGAGATAAAGTCTTGTCACTTTCATTTACTAGCTCCACTGATACGAAAACACAGTCTCCAAAGGCACCTTAGAAGGAGAATCTCAGAAAGCTTGTTCCAGGTTCACTGCAGCTAATTCCAAGGCGACTTCAGAAGCCACGCCCATGTGAGATCCTGTGATAACCTATAACCAGGTGCCGATGGCCTGGGCTGCATCCTGCAGCTTCATCACAAACACCCTGTGCCCCAGACTGAAGACACTGGGCTTGCATTCAAGAAGCATCTTAGAGGCTTCTAGCTCTGAACACTTGCATTCATGTGAGTATAAAGGAAAGGGGACCAAGACAATGCATTGGAATCTTGGGAAAAGGCATCATATCCTTTTTTTTTCCTACCGTGAGAGCCCTGTGTTTTCTCTGTACTGATACCCACAGCGAGGTCCTGTATTTCACAACTTGAATCCAGGACTCTGCGAAGTCCGTAGGTGCCCAGAATGGCTCAGGGGCATGGCCCTGGCACAGCACAGCCTGCATGTGGACACAGAGCCCCGGGAGCACAGGTAAGAAACGAAGAGGCACAAGTCTGCTGCCTGTTCTCCTTGCAGATAATGAAGCATCAGGGCCAGGGGAGCACGATCCTGGGCAGCTCCCTAAATCTGCTGGAATATTGTGCTGTTTATTGATAAAGCGAGAAGCAAATTATAAAAGAAAAAGTTGGGATGAAAAAGAGTAAGAAGGAAAAAGAGATGGAGAGAAGTCTGCTCTGAACAACTGTCTCCCGTCAGCTCCATTTCAGACTTAGGAGGTTGGAACTTGTGCTGTAAAACGCTCCTCGCTGTTCCAGGAAAGTGCCCACGTTCAGAGACAACAAACACCAAATCGAGCGTTCTTTACTGCACAGCAGTAATTCATGCCGTCACACAGCTCGCTCAGGTCAGCCCCAGGCTTCAGAAGATCAAGTGCATTCAATGGAAAAAAACAGTGTTCAGGCACTTACGTGGTGGGAATTCATGAGGGTGTTTGTGGCTGGTTGTGTGCTTTACATATATATATATAATTTTTAAAAACACAGAGATAATCGCTATGAGTGTCTAATAACGGCAACTCTGTATTCTTCCTTGAGAAAGCAAGAGCAAGTTTCTTCATACCTGAGATTAGAGGCACGATTAGAAAGACTAGCATGTTGGACTTCCCTGGCGGTCCCGTGGCTAAGACTCTGCGCTTCCACTGCAGGGGGTGCGGGTTCCATCCCTGGCCAGGGAAGTTCCACATGCCGTGCAGTGCGGCCAAAAAAAAAAACAAAAAAGAAAAAAGAAAGAACAGCATGTTTTGCTTTGTCGATGATTTGTTAAAAGGATGTGTCTGATATATGCATCGCCTCTCCAAATCGCAGTTTTATGGTAGATGGGTGTGAAATGCCGAGGCAGTTTGGAGTTTATAGTTTTATGATGTCCTGGTAACAAAAGCTGACGATAACCCAGGGGATGAGCGCCAGGGCTGTGAGCAAATTCTCAGGAATGACACTATTCACAGATGGTGGCTCATAAACTAATTGCTATTCACCCAGCTTTCTATTCAGAGTTTAAAGGAGAATCAGGAAAGCAATTGTGCTATGAGGGAGAAGGGGATGGGAGAAGTCCAGCCACACGGATTGTCCCTGACAACTACACAAGGGTAGCCGGGGAGGGGAGGGTGGCCGTCCCTGGGCTCCTCGGCTCAAGCAGAGCAGCTGACGTGCTCAGGCGGTGGCCACGGTCAGCAAGCCAACGAGGGGGGAGGGTGGGCCAGGCTGAGGTCATACACAGCCCGCCGGGTGCATTTTAGGTGACTGCCTTTTTCTGAGCAAAGCCATGGAGACTTTTTTCCTCCAAACATCCAAGCATCTTAGTCCAACGGCCAGACTTCCTTGAGGTCACTTTGGACCCATGCTTTCCAATCTGGTTTCTCCCAAATCCTCCAGGTTCTCAATAAATATTTTAGAAACCATCATGAAATACAACTTTCACAGATCCAACTCTAATAGATACCAAATGTGAACACAGTGGAAACTACCACCATGTTCCCTTGTGTTCTCCTTGAGAGCCTTTGTAATAAATAAAAGTTATAAAACTGGACTTCTGTCACGCTGATGAAATACTATTATTTCTTACCTATTTGTGTACTGGGGCTCTATATGTATAAGAATTTATTTTTTTATTTTTTTCTATTTGTATAAGAATTTCTTCTTCTTCATTTTTTAAAAGAACTTATTTTTTTTAAAAAGAAGAAAGAAAAGAAAACAAGAAAGATAGGGAAAAAGGAAACCAGTGCATTAAATAATACAAAAGTGAATAAAAAAGTTTCTTCCCTACTCTACCTAGAGAAGACTAGTATTATGAATATATTTTCAGATACAAAGGGAAGACCCGTCCTCAGAAAGTCATTCCCCAAGACGCTAATGTTCTTCTTCCTGAATCGTTGGCCTCTTTAGAGTTATTTTTTTTAACTTAACGTTAAAATCAGGAAGAAGCCAACCATGCAACAACAGAGACAGGAAGGGGGTGAGGAGCTACGTATACACATACACACACGTGTATATACATACACACATACATACATTTTGGGGCCACTCTCCTTAAGCCCAGTCTGAAGTCACACAGCGCTGGATCTAACAGCACTGGAGTTGCTATTCCACCAGAGGCTGGGGGCAGTCAGCACTGTGGAACACACTCTCGCAGGCACAGAGCCTGGCAGAATGATTTAACTCAGGGAAAGGATGTCAAGAACATTTGAGGGGTAAAGGAACAGAAAAAACAAGGGCCTGGGTGGAGGAAGGTGCAAAGTGTGGTGCCTCTTGAAAAGCATGCACAAAACTGAGTCAGGACGATTTCCCACCCTGTGAGGCAGAACCAGAAGGCAGAGGAAGCCCCGGTGTGGACGTGAGCTGGTTAATTCAGGAGCCTTAGGGGGAAGCAAACTCCAGCGTGGGAATGCGGACCGTCAGTTCTGGGATCTTTGCAATAAGGCTGCGGAGTCAGATGAACCATCTGGTCGCGCTCCCTCTTTCATCTTTTTTTTTTTCTTCCCTCTTTTTTCTTGTGGGGGGTGAGGGACGGGGCTGGTGGTACACGAAGCATCTGAAGCTCTAATGTGACTTGATGACAAATAAACACACAGAGGCCCGGCTTAACAAGACAGTCCATCAGCTGTCATGATGAACCCTGCACAAGAATGCCACCAACTGCACTGCAGGTGGGGCAGCAGGGGAAGGGAAGGGAAAAGCACGACCTCTTACTGTCACCGCCACTCTTCCTCAAAGTTCGCTGCATACAAGAGCCCTTGGAAGAGCATCAGGGCACATTATTTCCAGAAAGCTTGCATAAAACTCACAGACCTAGACTTCATCAAACATCCAGAGAGTACCTACGGGTGCCAGACCTGAGGCCAAGCAGTGGGGTTAGAAAGATAAATAAAACAGAGTCCCTGAAACCCAGTGGCTCCCTGGCCAGCTCAGGAAGACAGGTGTGTATGTAAACATCAAGATACAGCACAGCCAACCTCCTGCCAGGGAGCCGGACGCGGATCACAGAAGCACAGCCTGCTCCCGTGTCTTATTCTGCCCGGGGAACTCAGCAGGGCTGCACCCGGGGAGCTGACATGCACTCTGGGTTTTGGCAAGTTTGCCAGGCATAGAAAAACAAGGAAAAGAGCACTCCAGAGAGAGGGAACAGCATTTGCAAAGACACAGGAGAGTGATGTGGACATAAGGATACTCAGATGGATGGGGAAGAAATCGATGAGAGTTGATTGGGGAAAATTATGAGAAGCTTGCTTGCCAGGTTCAACAGAGTGGGTTTTATGCCAAAGGAACTAGGAAGCGGGATACACGTGTCAAACTCCAGCTCTGAAAAAAGTACGTGCAGTGTTTTGTTTGGCAGGGATATTTAAATATAGCCAGTATTTCATAATAACTATAAATGGAGTATAACCCCCTAAAAATTATGAATCACTATGTTGTACACCTGAAACTTATAATATTGTAAATACCTCATTTTTAAAAAAGAGTAATACCAAAAATAAATACATTAATTGCTTAACTAAGCCATGTGACGTAGTTCCTTATAAACCATGCTTGAAATCCTAACCCTCTCTCTCTCCTACTGATGTTGTCACTTTAAACATGAAATTTCACTTTGTTCCACTTTTAATCTTCCAAGTGGGAAGTTCATATGCACTTTTCTCCATCGTCATAAACAAGTAGAAAAGTCAACTTGACCATAGTGTAAATGTCTAGATTTCCTTGGGGACCGAGGCCAATGCAAGAGCTCTTAGTAAGTAGTGATGGAAAGGTTGGAATCCTGCAAAATGTCAAGTTCATGACTCTTTTCGCTAATAGTTTTTTTTTTCCCTCTGAAAGAGAAGAGAATTGTGAAAAAGAAAACAATATCTGTCATGATCTGGGGTTTTGTTCTTCAGAGTCTTCCTACATCTCTAGAATCGGGATACCACTGATGGAATATTTCTTATTATTTTCAAAAACCACACTGTAGATATTGGAAAGACCTTTCCCTCTTCATCAGCCACCAACACTTGCCAGCTACTTGATGGGATTTCTGGGCTCCATGAGCCCAGAACACAGTTTCCATGGGCTCCAACACACAGCCTCTGGTCATATGTCAGGCCAGCCTCTCTTTCCTTTTAGAGACATATCCATCTGCTCTTTTTTTCTTCTTAACTGTTGTTCAAACTTAGTACCTAATAATAACACAGAATGAAAGTCAAGGCAGCAGACCTCACAGCTGCCTCTCTGGATTAGTGTGAACTCAAACTTGGCAAAGCACAGACCTTAAGAGATACTGAATAGATATAGGGTCTCAAAGTGAACACTAGCCCCTCAACTCCAGATATACAGGACAAGACTCTGCTGTGAGATTAGATCAAATAAACAGACCAACACTGAAGTCTGTCTCTGGAAGCGGTATGATCACCAAGACTCCCATGTAATATAAGCACGCACATTTGCAGCTCTTACCCAATTCCCCATTACTAGGCTCGTGGAACCTGGGAATGACGTATATATTTGAAAGTTTCTGGCAACTCTGATGATTAGCCAAATTTGGGAGCCAATGTCTCAGCCAGCCCTCCATTTACAGATGGGAAAATTAAGTGACTACTTCACAAATGGTCAGCCGGTTATGATGACAGTATGTCCCAGGGTACAATTGCTTTATATTCTATGGAGAAACAACTTTTGTATAAATGAAGTTACAAATCAAAACAACACACTCTGAAATAACACTTGTTCTACCTCCTTCCAGATTTGAATTTTGCATTCTGGGGCTCCTTTCATGGTGGTGGCTGGGGAGGATTCCTGTGGTCGAAGTCTAGGGCACACACCCTGGGCAGGACATCTCCTAGGTCATGTGTCCTTGACCCTGCAGTCTCCCTCCCTCTCCATATATGTATATATTCATTTATATAAATATGTCCATACATTTTCACAGAGATGGATTTTCTACTAAGCATCGCCAAACAACATTTTTAAGGAAACTGCTGTATGTTTCTAAAGTAAAAGAAATCAGCATGACAAAGGATAAAGAATTGCTAAAGTTTTAAAGTAATAATTTCCTACAATTCAGTTGGACTTTGATTTTTTTTCCTTGTTCACTTCCATGTTTTTTGTAATAACTATCATTTACTTAGAGCTTTCTATGTGCAGGACCCTGGGCTGATCACATTTCATTTCAAAAACTGAAAATGCTAGGGGAGGGACCTATTATCCTTATTTTACAAGAAAGGAAACTGAGATTTAAGGGGATTGGGCAATTGGCCCAAAATTAGTTAAGTGGAATGTCCTGAATTCAAACCCATGGCTGTCTTATTGCTAAGCTCACTACTTTGGGAAGGAAAGTCTGGGTGTAGTCCCCACATTTCTTTAAGATAAGTAAATTTTTCCAGAGAAAGAGAAGTCTTAATACTTCTGTAACATTATAACAATATTAGTTACATAACAAGATTTTTTTTTTTTTCAAATTTCTATTACCTGTAATGGTGGTCAGAGACAGTTCTTTAGAGCTCCACAAGTCAGGGAGAAACTCCAAATATTCAAATGAAACAATATTAAAAAATTCTCACTGATATTGCAGGAAATTACTCTCCTAATATCCTTGAAAAAAATCTTTTAAAATCAATTACAAGAATGCTTTACACTTCACAGATCATCTCCCATACTGAGACTTGAGTTTTTACCCAGCTTCTGGATAAAAATAATTAACAGAATAAACCAGAGAGTAAGTAATTCTTCTCACAGAAATTTATTTTCTGTTTCATGGAAGATACTACACAGAAGCTATTTACAATGTTTCAATTACTTACTAAAAAGCTAGACATGTATAAAAAAATTACAGAAATTCTCCAAAAAGTATGAAAATGATTTAAAGTCAGAAAGCCTCATGATGCAGATGGACAAATAAACATTTCCTTACGAACGTTTACAACATAGGCAGCATTTTTAGATAAACTGCTCGTAAGTTATTTTTTGGAAACTCCGATGGTGTGATGGGTACCAGGTTGCCTCCCCTTAGCCACGTAACCCTCTTCCTTCGTGAAGTTCTTGAGTTTTCACTTGGTCTACATCACTCCAACACAGCTTGTGCTTTGGGGAAAGTTAACTCTACCCCTGGCAGTAAGATTGGGGCATTTGGCTCAGGCCTTGAACAAGGAAGCAACTGATCTCGAAATTGCTGGCAGCCATCATGGGACCACAAGAAGGAACTAACAATAGGATGACACTGTGGAGAACAGAGCAAAGGAACTGATAGAAACCAAGGTCTTGATCTCAGTATCGTTTCACTGAATGAAACCAAATGAAAGCCAGCCCTATCTGAACCAGACACATCAACCAATTTCCCTCCTTGACTGTTTAAGCCAATTTCTAATACAAGCTTTGTTTTCTGTTGCTTACGATCAAATGCATCCTAATGGATAGAGAGGGTCCAAAAAGTGAAGAAGTTCATATATTTCTAACTTATGCCATAAGTGTGAACAAAAATAGAAGTCTGTTTCATATCTAGGTTTAGCAATAAATTTGAAAATGATAGCGTCACCTTAATAACGAATATATCATTATTATTAGTCCTGACTAAAAATAGCAGCGGATAAATGGTTGCTCCTGTCAGTGTGTGGGAAAATGTTCACTGCTCTTCATATACTTCACAAAAATGTGCATCCACTTAAAAATGTGAAAAGAATAAGGAAGACAGAGAAGGATACAAACTTTGGAATGATTCTCAGAGATGTGAGACATACGGTAAAGGTCAGAGGCTAAGAAAACGAGAGTTTCACAAAAGAAAAGGAATGGATTTAAGCCATTTGTGAAGATTTTCTAACCGTCACACAATCCCACTTGGATTTCTGCGTATTTGAAATCCAATCCTAACATAGGAAATTTCTACAGGAGCCATTTGACACCCATTTCCACTTTCTTCAGAGATAAGGAAGAGATCCACTGAACGCAGCCTTAGAGGGCTATTAACATGAAATTAGTATTAACTTGTAATGGCTTATGAAAAAATAACAAGGAAAGTCATTTCTCTGTGGAGTTACACAAGATATGAATCAGAGCTTTCAGTGCCTGTAAGGAAAAATGTGTAATTTAGCACAAAAGGCCTGGAGCCCCTTCAGAATCAGAGGGAAGACTCCACGATGGGGGGGGGGGTCACTAAAATTCCAGGGGAAGCGCCAAAGCTCAGATGGCTGAGAGCAGCCAGGAACCCTGAGGAAAAGGTGAGGGAAGCCGCGCACTGAGGAAGAAACAACCGAGGGAGGAAACGAAGGCAACATGAGAAGAAGGTCATGGAGGTTTCCAGCAATGGGGCCAATGCTGTGGGTAAGGAAATATTCAATCTGGTGGCCTATTAAGATGGTGAGTTATCTGATTTGTCACAAACATGGAAGGAATTGAGTTCGGGTGTCAAAGGTTTGGTCATTTGGCACAGTCCTCTGGTTTGAGTTGTGTTTATTTTTTGACTCACACTAATGGAGAAAAGAGACATATATTGTTGTTGGGAAATTCAAAGAGGTAACTCTGCCCTGTTTTACTCAGGCAGCCCTAGTGGAAGAAGTAACAGAGTGAGAGGCTCTTAGGGGGGGTACTTTTACACCCCAAAGAAGGCTAGGTCACACAGACTGCATTAAATATAAATATATATATATATATAGTTTGGTGAGGAGAATAAACATGTTATGTCTAGTTTTTATAGTCATTTTGGGAAAAAGAAAAGAAAAAGAAGTTATGTAACTCAGTCTCTTCCAAGACTACTTTTGACTCTTTATTTTTATATTTTACCTCAAATATACTAGGAAAAACTGTTAAGTTTTCTTCACAGAATATTCCCCTACACTCACTGGAAATGACTACACAGTATTCTTCTACATTGTCAAGATCCAATCATAACTCGAAACCCTAAAATAAACTAAAGAGAGTGGGTGGTAAAATTAAATGAAAAGCATAAAAAACATGGGAAAAAAAACAAAAAGAAACCAGTGTTAGGGTAAATTTAATTTATTGTGTTATTTATTATTGGCAGAATTATTTTTGAATCTAGCTTCTGGCCATGTGTAAATTTAATTAGTATGCCTTCCATGTCCTCTTCCAAGCTATTTATTTTTCCAGTATTGGAAAGAATATGTTCTGAGCCAGCCCTGGGGAAAATCCCCAGAAATTTCCTTTCAGGTCTATATTTTCAATTGCCTTTGGGTGTGCCTCCTGGACCAATCATCTGTCCATTTAACTGTGGTCTGATTTAGTTCTCACTTTCCCATCTCATCTACAAGGATATTCATTAATTTATTCAACAAACGTTTATTGAAGCCTTATTATGTGCCAGTCCCCACATGCACTGGACTAAATGACTCTTGGCTTCAAGGAAATCACAGTCTAGTCCATCGATGGGTCAGTGAATATTTACAACACACTCTGGATAACAGGCACAGCATCTCCAAGCACATGAGAGTTCATCTGTGTCAAAATTTTGCTGAAAATCCTATGCTGACTCAAAGTGATTCCTGCTTCCTTTTCTTATGGTGTTCAAAGCCCATCTCTTCCATGGTATGTTTTAGAGTCTGTCCAGGATCAACTTATTCCTCATAGTCTTAGATTTACATGTTTTGATGATTTAAATATTGACTTTTTTTTTTAAGTCAAAATAGTTTATCAAAATTGTATTTTAAGCCAGAGAATATCCATGATGATGGATAAATTATTCTTTAAAATCAGTTTGAAAGAATTTAGTTAGAATATGCAATGTAGAGATTCCTGATCTTTTTCATGTCACCACAGGGTAAAAAAAAGATCATATTTGTAGAGCCCTGCAGTAAAGACAGATATAGGCCACGAATGTACTTTTTACCAATTACAGAGAGATGCAAATAGCCTGATTCCATCTCATGAAAGAAAAAATTTTTATCTGTTTATATCTATTTCTCATACCCTCATGGTTTCCACAGAGAAAACAAAGTACTACTTGCTTTGTGAAATTTACTAGCTGATCTGTCCAACAGGCTTACAAATAAGATCCCCCAATGTGGCTCAGTGCCACTCATACAACCTACACTTACTGAGAATCTAATACGTGGAAAGCTCTGAAATAGCTTCTTGAGGTCCCACCTGTGAGACAGACAGAAGAACCCCTATTTCTACAGTGAAGGAACCTGGGAATGGAGAGACACCTTAACCTGCCAAATATCCTGGAGCTAGGTCTTCCTGATTCTAAAATCCTTTTCCTTTCCACCATCCCTACTGGCAAAACATGTAACTTTGGCAAAGCCTTGCTTAATTGCATGGGGTGAAGGCAAGCTGACAGCAAACAAAACCCCCAACTGGGAGAAATATTCTCATGTGCAGAATAAATGGAAAGAGTTTTCTAGGAGTAGAAATTGCTGGGTCTAGGAACACAGATTCCTCCCAGTGAGAGGAAGGAACCGTTCTGCAGAATAATAATAAGGACATCTGTCAGTTTCTATCATCCAAAAGGGAAGTTTCACAAAATGTTATATTATAGGGTTTTTTCCCTCTTGTTAAAGTCTCAGAGTTTGAGGAACTAGCACTATAAAAAAATCATCGATTATTCTAGTAGATCTACCAAGAGAGTTTCCCTGTAAAATTTCAGTTGCATAGAAGTCTCCAACTGAACAGTGGGAACGTGGATAGACTCTCTAAACAAGGAATATATATCCTTAACAATTTAACAATCAGTGGATTGTTAAATAGTAATCCTTTTCCAGAGAGCACTGCAATGAAAAATGCCTAGGGGCTTAGATGATCTGGTAATGAATGCAAGAGCGTGCAAATCAATGTAACTACACAAATAATAAACAGATGGACAGTGGAAAACAAAATGTTAATTATAAAGTAAATAAACATTAGATCTCCTTCAGAGCAAGTTTTCACATGAATGTGTCCTAGAGAAAATGGAGATGAAAATTCTCCTGAGGTTTCCCCGCAGTGGGCGGATGAGCTAGATAGTTAACCCTTAGAGGGCTTTCTGGTTCTGATCACTCCTCTTGAAAAGCATTTTTTCCATATTTGTAAGGCAAAAAAAGGGAGAGACGATTTTCTGATGCTGAAAGTCCTGTATATGGCTGTCAACTGAATTAATTAATTCCTACAATTCAGCAGATAGGTACTGAACATTTTGTATGTCCCAGGAAGGAGCTATGTGGTAGAGCTAAAGAGGGAGCCAGAGGGATGAGGTCCCGGTGCTTGTGAAGAAAACGGTCCAGAGAGGGTGAAGAAGGACAGCAGACAAGTAAGATCGTTTATGACTGTAACGAACACTGGAAGGGAGGTGGTGGGACAAGAGGAACAGTGATGGAGATGACAGTGGCCAGAGAACGTGTCCCTGAGGATGTGTTTTCTACCACAGCAGAGGGAAGGTAGACAGCTCACCTTCCTCCATCCCGCTCTTCTTCCACATTTACAGACTTGATGGTACAAAAAGAGGGATGGGCAGGGATGGCTACACAGCCAGTGTGGGACGGAGTTCATCCTTTCCTTCATCAGACGTTTACCGAGCTCTGAGGATATTACCACGTGTGAGCTCCTCGGGTTTTCCAAGGAGACTCCAGCAAGCAGGCTGTTCTGATGCTGTGTGTTATGTGTTAACGTGGGGGTTATGGGATCACGCAGGAGGGGAGCCTGGCCAGTTGTAGGGGCTCAGAGAAGACTTCCTGACGGAAATGAATGTGGCAGATGAAGGATGAGGAGAATTCATCCAGGAAAAGCGGTGTGTGGGTGGGGGATAAAGGGGACAGAGTCTTCCAGGTAGAGAGAAGGGCCTTTGCAAACAGCCCGATGTGCCCGAGATCACAGTGCGTGGCGAGCAGCAAGGGTTTGCAAAGGTCAGATTATAAAGGGCTGGGGGTGAGGATGGGGAAGGCTTGGTGGCCGCAGTGGGATAAAGCCAAGAACAAAGGTTGGATCTTGGAGAGCAACCAGGCTAGGAGTTGGGACTTTATCCAGATGGTAATGCAAAGCCATTCAAAGCAGATCTGAGGAAGGTCATGGATGAGAGCTTTGGATCTGAGAATGAGAAAAAGTGAAACATTAGCTAGGAGCCTAGTCTTCATCAATCCCCACCCCCCCTTTGCGATGAACTTCCAGTCAATCAATGAGGGAGGTACGTGTGTGTGTTTGTGTAGAGGGGGAGGGGAAGGAGAGGGAAAAGATGAGATGTAGCGGGGGGGAGGGGGGATGGAGAGATGGAGAGATAGAGAGAGAGAGATAGAGGAGGAAGAGAGACGGTTCCTGCAAACACAGCAGCACCCTTTTTCCCGGCCGTGAGGTCCTTCTCACCACGAGTATGTCTGGAACCCCACCTACTGCCCCCCACCATTCTGCTGCCTCTGGTCCCTGGAGGCACAGGCTGGGAGGAGCCGTGGGAGTGGGGAGGTGGGGAGGAGATATTATGAGGCTATGGGCTGGGGTGCTAGGTGGCCTTCCTCTACTCTCTTAGAAGCCAGCTTGTGCATCTATGATGTTTCCCCTCTTATTTGCATGTCAAACTAGAGAAGGAGCGCATTTCTTTCCGTCTTGTGCCATATGGTTCGTGTTCCCATCTGAGTGATACGCCTGAATATAGCACCACAGCCTCACAAAGGGGAAAGGAGCCGAGCATGCTTTACCGCTACCAAGGATGCTTCACCGCTAGCTCCTAACCATGTTCTCCAACAGACTGCTTCTTCCAAGGATAAAAAAAGATCGCCAACACTTGCACAATTTTTGCAGCTGACACGGCTCCCCAACAACGAGGGCACCTGTATATCTGCAGGTCCAGTAGCACCAACATCGGGACCTTTCCTGGACCTTCTACGGTATTAACATTGCCTCTACCTCCCTCTACACCCGGGCCAGCCAGTGATGAGATTAAGAAGGAAACTTAAGTCATATGTCCATGTGTTTTCATAAAAGAAAGACACAAATGCCATCATCAATGGGCAGGACGGTAACGTAACAATGAGATTCACTTCCTCCTATTAGAGTTAAAAAACAACGCTTGACTTTTTAGAGGGGAGAATATTCTAAACAGAGGTATATGCAGTCATCACGTTTTAGGGATCTAAGTTTCCAAATCCTCTTCAAAGAGAGTATGGTGTTGATTTCTAGCTGCTTTTGCACATGCCTATTGTGTTGGCGCTCACGTGTGCTGATTAGGAAGATTCGAGAACAAAGGAAGCATGCCCAGTATTCTGGGAAAATGTGACCAGCGCTCTGACCTGTGCTGAAACAGCGACTGACGGAGGGGCAAGATGCCAGAACCAAATTTCATACTGAAAATCACTGTGAAATAGTAGGAAAAACCTTGGCTTTGGAGAAAGTTGGGTTCAAATTCCCACTCCAACATCTATTGACTGTATAACCTTAAACAAGGTACTTGACCTGTTTTCTTATCAGTAAAAACAGAGTACAGGCACACCTAGTTTAATTGCACTTCACTTTATTGAGCTTTGCTTTACTGCACTTCACAGGTACTGCGGGGGTAATTTTTGTGGTTTTTTTTTTTTTTTTTTTTTTTTTTTTTTTTACAAATTGAAGGTTTCTGGTAACTCTGAGTCAAGCAAATCTGTCAGTGCCGTTTTTCCAACGGCATTTGCTCTCTTCACGTCTCTGTGTCACATTTTGGTAATTCTCACAATATTTCAAGCTTTTTCATTATTAGTATATTTGTGACGGTGATCTGTGATCAGTGATCTTTGATGTCACTACTGCCAAAAGATTATGACTTGCTGAAGGCTAAGATGACGGTTAGCTTTTTTTAGCAATGAAGTATTTTAAAATTAAGGTATATACATTTCTTTTATACTTAATGCTACTGCACATTTAATAGTCTACAGTATAGTGTGGACATCACTTTTATGTGCACTGGGAAACCAAAAAATACGTGTGACTCGCTTTATTATGATATTCGCTTTATTGCAGGGGTCTAGAACCAAACCTGCCACATCTCCAAGGTATGTCTGTATATACTATGCCCCTTATAGGATTATGGTGAGAATTAAATCAAATACAAAGGTGATTACATATCAAGTATATGTTATACATTTTACATATACAAAATACCTAGTAATAGTGCCTTGGCTAAATAAAATACACCTATCAGCAAGAGAAGCTGTAAAAACTGCAGTCTTTTCTCAAAATGAAAAGAGGTCTGTAAGATGGATGGTGCTGCTGGCTGCACAGAAATGTGATGTACTTACTGCCACTGAATTATACACTTAAAATGGCAAAGAGGGTAAATTTCATGTGCATTTTACCACAACTTAAAAAAACTCCAAGGACAATTTGGAAAGTGTTTGAATGTCCAGATGGAGAAACTCACAGTGATCAAGAGGGAGATTTCTTCCATTTTAAATTGGTTGGTTTTCTTTCCAGCCCAGGGGATTTTTAAGCAGTGAATTGTTAGTAATAAAAATGTTCAGTGGGGCATCATTTAAATATAAAATGAAACACTGGGTTTTATCAGGAGTCACATGTTTTAGAAAAGAAGAAAGAGAAAGAATTAACCCTTATAAGATAAAAGCCTTAGTTCTGCAGATCACTGCTCCCGATTTTAACTTAGGTTTAACATTTATAAATAAAATCAGTTTTGCTGCATTAAAATATGGAGGCCTCATTTCCAGTAAATATGGACATTTGCAGGACCATGAACCAATAGATCTGAAATGCAGAGGGGCCTCCTGCATCCCTGGGAAGGTCCCCTGGGTTCCTCCTCTCTATCAAGGGTGCATTTATCCCTTCACCCACCCCCAGACTGGAGTTCCTTGAGGGCAGGACCTTGTCTTGTGCTCCTGCTTGATGCCATGGGCTCAGAGGGCACTCAGTAAACTTGTGAGTGAACACGACTTTATATTTCATCTGCTCCAAATGGTGAAGTCTGAACAGTTTTACACTAAATCAGATGTTTCACTGATTACAGGTCTTAAAGCAAACAAACAACTGAGAGAGGCCGTTGGGTCTCCTGAGAGAAGTGAAAAGCACACACTTGAGCTGGGCTGGAAGTCACAGGAGATGGTGGTTCTTGGTGTTCTGTCCAGCACAACTAGATGGACCAGGTCTGGATGGTCACGGAGCTGGCACAGCCTGGCGCTCGGTACGCAGTGCCCAAGCCCTCACCCTCTCATCGTCCTCTCCCATATCCTTCATGATGTGTATCAACTTCTGAAATTATCAGGTTCACTGTCTACGTCCCGTACCCTTCCCCCTCCAGTGTAAACTCCATCAGAATGGAGACTGCATCTGTCTTGGTTACTATTGTATCGTATCTCCTAGAACAGCATGTGACACATGCCGAATGAATGAATGAATGAACGAACAGCTGCACAAAACAGATCCTAATCTCCTGCTTGTGCTGTCACCCAAGCCCTGCTGAACATGGCCAGAATCCTGGCCACCGTCATGACCCCTGGCTCATGTCATCACGAGGTCCCCAACCAGGGAACCTTGAGATGTTGCCTCTTGGTGGCAGGGAAGGTGACAGGGAATGAGCTGGTAGGAAGAACAACCAAACTAGACTCTAGCTGCAAGGACAGGAAACACCGGCAAAGAGTCAAGAATCACAGTGACGCTCAGGGGGGAAGCTGCAGCAAGTGGCTCTGCAGGGCTGGCCAGGGCGTCCCTGAACAGAATCCACAGAAGAAAAGGGAGGTGCCGTGCCAGCAGGACAGGGGACACGAGTTCCTGGTCGCCATGCCACTGAGCTAGAGGAGGAGGTGAGAAGTCTCCCACCCAGAGCTCTGTCCCTGTAGAACCAGTGCCTGAAGGACAACTGACAGGACAAGAAGAGGGTCACTGAGGGGCTGTCTTACAGCTGAAAACAGCTGCCGGAGGGGAACCTGGGGGCGTCTGTCTGTTTGGAGGTGTCTCCTGAAAAAGCAGATGGGTTTTTAGGTTACGTTTTATCTTTTCTCTCCCCAGTCAAGCAGTGCACATTCGACGCCGTGTGGCCAGAGAAGATGACAGTACAGTCGAGAAGGGGGATGCTGACGTACAAGGACGCATCAAGGAATTACTTCAGCAACAGGGCAAACAACTGTTTCCAACCACGATGGGGTTGAAAATCATCCTTCAGGAAACAAGAAGCTCCTACTCGGACCCCAGGACAACCCAAGCCCCTCAGCAGCTGGCCTCAGGCTCTCCCAGTTCCCACAGGGCCACTGAGGGGCCCAGAAGGAATCCTCCATCCAAGGTCAGGGTGAGCCAAGCCTGAGAAATATTCTTTCTGTGCACACTTCAAACTACCCAGATCAGGGCCTCAGAGAGTCAAGTGAACGTAAAAGGTCAGGGTGTCCAGGACAAAAGCCTGTGCCCAGCCTTTTCGGAAGAATAGCTTTGATTTTTCACACAGTCTTAGGGACCAAGTTTCTACAATCACCCTGAGCGGTCTGCATAAGTATCTAACAATGCTTACTGTTAGCAAGCTCATGATGCCACAACACTCTCTGTCACTACACTTGAAGTTGACCTTCTCCAGTTTAACCTTCTGCTGAGATGGAAGGAACTTGCCAGAAACCTCAGTTATTTGAGCATTACTGTTGCCTCGCCTCTCACTGTTGCTTCTCAGGGGGGGAAAAAAAATGAAAACCTCTCAACTGCATTAACCTTCTCCCGTAAGATGACTAAGGCAGGCTTTGAGCTATTTGCTTGTTCCTCTCAGGCACGGCTCCAATCTCCCCCTATTCTCCCAAAGTGTGGCGGCCAAGACAGAACACACCCCTGCAGGGATGGGACCCACTGCAGGAAAGGAGTGACTTCTTAGCTC
Source organism: Balaenoptera borealis (assembly GCF_965194805.1). Classification (NCBI taxonomy): domain Eukaryota; kingdom Metazoa; phylum Chordata; class Mammalia; order Artiodactyla; family Balaenopteridae; genus Balaenoptera; species Balaenoptera borealis. The sequence continues at coordinate 165,353,695 of NC_138866.1, read as the reverse complement.
ATGCTCAGCTCCCAACACGCACGTTATTACCTTTTTATCTACCAGAGGAGGCACGACTCACTCGCTGTGGGTCAGCCCCTTGGGGCCTCGCTAGAGGAGACCCACCAATTGGGAGACACCCCACCTTTTAGGCCAAGCACGAGACCACAAACAGAAAGAACTCCCAACGGGCCATCAGAAGGGCTGGGTTGGACTTCCCTGGTGGTGCAGTGGTTAAGAATCTGCCTGCCAATGCAGGGGACACGGGTTCGAGCCCTGGTCTGGGAAGATCCCACATGCCGCGGAGCAACTGGGCCCGTGAGCCACAACTACTGAGCCTGTGCGTCTGGAGCCTGTGCTCCGCAACAAGAGAGGCTGCGATAGTGAGAGGCCCGCGCACCGCGATGAAGAGTGGCCCCCGCTTGCCACAACTAGAGAAAGCCCTCGCACAGAAACGAAGACCCAACACAGCCAAAAAAAAAAAAAAAAAAAAAAAAAGATCAGATGATCAGTACAGAGGGACACAGCCCCACCTCTATCCACCCTCATTCTATGACCATAATAACCCTGAACTCATAACCGTCTCAATAGACGGTCCCCTTCCTTCTGTACCTGGAGCCTCTCGCTTGAGAGGATGCTACCAGCAAACAGTGGTTCAAGCCCAGAGAAATGGAGCATCTAACAAAATCGAGAACTCTAAAATTAAACAAACAAACGAACAAAAAACGCCATTCGGCTCTTCTAAGAGTTACCATTTGGCACTTTCCTGCAAGATACTGTGGAGGTTGAAACAAAACCAGAGGTAGAGAATGTGTCCCATCTCTAATGACTATAATCAGATCTTCCCACACAAGGAGCTCCTCCCTTCCCAGCCACAAAGGCCTCTAACTTTGCTCCAAGTGATGTGCTGACAATCTCGACATGGGATGCACACAAGAGTTCTGGCAGGAACGACAAGTCTTTAGCTCTGTTTTTGTACTGCTTTTAATTTCTATTTATTTATTGTCATCTTGGGCTTTCAACACCTTGGAACAAGATGTTTCCACGGCAGCAGGTGGAGGGCAAAGTTGATTGCATAAAGTTGTAATTTTCAAGATCATGATAAAATAAATCCCCTGGCAAATTAAACAAAATGGTAATATTTGTCATATGCTTTTTTAAAACTAACAAGAACTCAGCATCTAATAAAAACATCCCCTTTCTTTTAAGTGCAGACCATTAATGCTCTGTTGTTTTATCTTTGCTCCGTAGCTTCATAACACTTTTTAGAACAGACTAAATAATAAGGTGTTGAGACCAGGAAAGTTTGCTGCACCTCTGAGTATGATGCAAAGCCTTTTACTTTTTCCAAGGTTAACCACATTTCAGAGCAACGTCCCAACGCCAGTGGTGCTCAAATGAAGGAATGCATCAGAATCAAGGAGAGAGCTTCTACAAACACAAATCCCAGGACCCTGCCCCAGGCTTAATGAGTCAGAATCTCTGCAAGGGAATCACAGGTTTTCCTCGGTTACACCCATAGTTCAGACAATGAAATTACTTTCTAACTGTGAATTTTCTCCTTTAATAAGCTCTGTGAAGAAAAATGCAAAGTATGAAAACATTCTAGTATTCCTAGCATAGGTTTTATATATTAAGCTCTCTTTTCAGAACAGAAAAGCTCCATCAATGCACTCCAAAGGGGAAGAAAGGGCCCAGACTCTCAGAAAGAAGGTGGGAGACTGTTACCTTTCCACAAGCATCTAGGTTGAGTCCACATTAGCTAAACTGGGTTCATTTCATTTCTTCCAACAAAAGCTGCTCAGGACTTGTGCCTCAGTCTGGTTCTCTAACAACGAGTGGTGAGAACATTCCTCAGTATATCCCGAATAATCCATAGCACATGCCCTAAGTCAAACAACATGTCTTGAATCAAACACGCAAGAGGAACAAACACTGAGCTGCTAGACCCCATACTCTGAATTGGTGTTAAAGGGATGGAAGGGCTAAAAGAGCAGCGATTAAGGCTGACTTCCTGGATATGAGTCAGAATAAAGTAAATTGGGGAGTGATTCTGAAGGGCTCTGAAGGTCAGGGTCAAGGATCTGAACATCTCTTAATTAACAAGCATGTAGCTGCCAAAGACATTTGATCGTACAGAGCTTGGATTCTGAATTTCAGAGCCAGATTTCCAAGATTTGAATCCCAGCTCTACCGATTCCAGCTGTGGGACCTCGAGCAAGTGGCTCACCCTCTCTGGGCCTGAGCTTTCTCACCTATAAAATGGGGATAAAAATAGTACCTCTCCCACTGGGTTGTTCTGAGGACCAAATGACTTTGTGTATAGGAAACAGTATGTGTTTGTTAAATTAAGTAGTTCTGGAAGATGCATTTAAAGGAGAAAAACTGGATGGAAAGAAAAACAGTGGGGAGGACACAGCAGAATCTGAGTCTACTGAACTGTATTTGGTTTTTTAAATGGCTTGAAGCATCAGCGGGCATAACCCTAATACACTATATTAAGGAGAAGCTTCAGAGGGACCATGATGATCTCTTGTGATGTGACACCGAGGGAAAGGCTGTGATGACACCATTGGTCAAGGGAACGAAGGAGGGAATTGGGGGTGAAGGAGAAGAGCTTGGGCTGTGGATCCAGAGGCTGGGTTTGAATCCCAGCTGAGAGTTGTCGGGCAAATGACTTAACCTCTCTGGGTCTTACTTTTCTCAACCGTAAACATGGGAGCACTTTCAGGATGCCTCATGGAGCTGCTGTGAGGATTAAATAAGCAAATATAAAGTTATGTGCTATAATAAGAATTGTATAATAATAATATAATAGATATTGTCCATATAATAATCATGTCAAGCGCTTAGCAGGGATTCTGGCACAGAGTGAAAAGTCAGGAACACTGAGGTCATTGCTATGATGATGATGAAAGTTAAATGTCTCCCAGGGTTTTAAAAAAGTCACAAAGGGTGAGAGGAAGCCAGCAACGTGTTTTTTAAAATTTATCTTTCACTCTCTCATTAAGTACTGTGGCAGGTGCTGGTGAGCCAGTGGTAAGTAAGCAAAGGAGAGCCGATCTTTGCCTTCACAAGAGACAAGTGATGCTCCAGGAGTCACCTCCAGGAAAGGTAGGATTGAACCTGGAAGGTTCTGGAAGGAAACTTGCAGGGAGAATGTGTGACCGGGCTCTGAGCTAGCACATGGGTTTAGTCTTACAGACATTATAGACGCAGACAAGATGTCATTATCACTGCTCTACAGGTGGCCCATCTGATGCTTGAGAAGCTGGGCTGCCCTTGGCCACAATGCTGGAAAGCTCCACGTTGGACTCCGAACCTGAAACCAAGCAAAACCCTGCAGGGTTTTCCCAGGGACCGACGTTGCCCCCCCCACCATTGCCCTCACCGTGTCATGTGCCCTGCCTCTTGCTTGTAGAAAAGCTTTAGCCTCCTAGGCCTTCCCAGAGTTCCAAAGAGCAAATTTAACCAGAGAAGTGAGAAAATACAGAAACAAAGGAAAATAGTCAAGCAAGACAAAATAATATTAGTTTAGCCATAAAACAAAGTCCAGGACCTTTAGCTCCTCCTCAAGGGCTACAGATAATATCCTGAGCCGTATCCTTGACTTGTTTTGCAGATACTGAAACCCTCACCAGGTGGAAGAAGTTAACTGTGTGCTGACCACCAACACATAGACCCCAGACTGGTTGGAGCCAGAAAGTTGATAACTGAGATTCCAGAAACATCACCCTGTTACCTCACCATCGACCAGTCAGAGACCTGTGCATGAGCTGATCAGTCACCCTGCAACCCACAGGGTTAAGGAACCTTTAACCTTCCCTTTAAAACCCCTTCCCTGAAAGCAATCAGACAGTTCAGGTCTTCTGAGCCTGAGCTGCCCTTTCTCCTTGCTTGGCCCCATCCTGGGCGCCTTGGCAATAAACGCTGTACTCTCCTTCACTACAACCCAGTAGATTGGCTTTGCTTCCCATTGGGCCAGTGGATCCAAGTTTGGTTTGGTACAATCCCAGTCCCTCCGCCCCAGCAGGCTGAGGCCACCTGCCCCACTCCAACTATCTCCTCATGCCTCCAACTCTGGGGTACCGTATTCTCCCCAGGATCAGTCCCCGTGAACCCTCCATGCTGGAGGCCTGGAACCAGGCGGCAACCGCTGCTCACAAAGGCAGGCCTTCCACCGTCCAGAGACGTGAACATGTTAGAAGTAGCTAAGTTAAAATGAGTACAGTAAAACCCGGCAATCAGAGGGGTCACAATGCTTAATAAGACCAGTTTGGGTCCTGTTCATTATGCTCCAGAGAAGAAATGCACTGAGCCTCTAATGGCCTCAGGAACAGAACACTTTGTTCCTGAAAGAAAAACACATCTCAGATCAGTCAGGTAAACAACACCTTAAGTCCTTCTCTCCACAGGGAACGAGCAGTGTCCCTGTCGGAGCTCCCATGGGGCACCAGAGGTGTCCACAGCCCTTCACTGAGGACAGGATGACCTCTGCTTCATGAGGAGTTCAGGGATTGCGCACACAAGTTCCAGTCAAAGCTGTTGGTGTCGCATGGGAAATTAGGAAATGTTCCTATGCCGACCTGAGGACCTTTGGTCACAGTCCTATTCTCTCCTTACTTAAAAAAAAAAATCCAGCATTTTTTTAAAATTAACCATTAACCATTTTATTTTATTTATTTATCTTTGGCCGTGGCACGCAGCTTGTGGGATCTCAGTTCCCCGACCATGGACTGAACCCAGGCCATGGCAGTGAAAGCCCGGAATCCTAACCATTAGGCCACCAGGGAACTCCCAAAATCCAGCATTATTATCAAAACTTACTACTGAAAAAGTAAAGAATAATCATCTAACTGCAAATACTCTGCTTAAAATAATGCTCAGACCTCCTGGGATCCTAATTTCCTCACCTGGAAAGTGAAAGGGACTCCAGAGCTTGTGGGACTGTAAATTGCAACCAAGTTTTGGAAAATTAATCTGACAACGTCTATTAAAATGGAAAACATACGCACCTTTGATCCTGCAATCCCACTTGGGGGAATCTTTCTATCAAAATAAAAGAACCCCGTATGACAGGCTACATGGAGGAGGATGTTTATCCAGGTATTATGTGTGGAGGCAAAAGCAAAATACACAGAAACAACCCAAAAGTCCACCAACAGGGAAATGGTTCAGCAAGTCATGATAAAGAGGGCATCTGAGAGGGTGTGGTCAAAAAAAAAAGGACTGTCTCAATTTTTAATATACCACCATCATATATTGTAAGTATTTACTGAATTAATATATGAGTGAATAAATGAATGAATGGGGAAAAAGTCATGATATATTCATATTATAGTATACGAGGCAGACATTATAAAAAAAGAATGAGTTTCATTAGGCACAACAGAAAGAAAAAGAGATTAGGAGGAAAAATGACTTAGGACAGGTCAAACTGTAACTGGCCTGACAGATCAGAAGACCCAAAATGTAAGCCTGAGGGTGGGATGGGGGTGGGTGAGTGAAAAGCAAACAAAAGCAGGGCTGGTTTGCATCTGAGCCCCAGAAGGCTCAGGAATTCAGGACGCCGGATACCTCAGGTTGGATGGATCAGACCCGCGATTCTCTCTCCTGCCCTTAGAGCAAACCCAGGGGGAAAGCCTGAGATTCGCTCTGCAGACAGACAGAATCAGGCAGCCTCAGACGTGGCTGAGGAGTCAAACAAGCACTTCAGAGAAGACAGGTGACTGAACAAAGGCCCTGCCTAGCTCAGCTCCAGAACACTGACAGCCAAGCTCTATCCCCACCCAGCAAAAGACACACAGAGGTTTACAGCAGCTTTATTCATAATTGCCGAAACCAGGAGGCAACTAAGATGTCCCTCAATAGATACATGGATAAGCAAACTGTGGGACATCCAGGCAATGTAATGTTATTCAGCATGAACAAGAAATGAGCTATCGAGTCACAGAAAGTCATGGGGGAACTCTAACTGCATATTGCTAAGTGGAAGAAGCCAATCTGTAAAGGCTTGATTTCCAAGCCTTCCAATCACGGACTGCGTGATTCCAACTCTATGACATCCTGGGAAAGGCAAAACTAGGGAGACAGTGAAAAGATCAGTGGTTGCTGGGGTGTGGGTGGAGGGAGGAAGGGGGTAGGGAGAGCTGAATAGGTGGAGATCAGGGCATTTTTAAGGCGGTGAAACTATTGTATACGATACTGTAATGTTGGATACATGTCATTACACATTTGTTATCAATAAAATCCATAGAATGTACAACACAAAGAGTAAACCCAATATAAACTATGGATTTTAGCTAATAATAATGTGTCACTATTGGTTTATCAATTGTAACAAATGTATCACACTGAGGCAAGATGTTAATAATAGGGGAAACCGAGGGTGAGGGTATATAGGAATTCTCTGTACCCTGCACTCAATTTTTCTGAAAACCTAAAACTGCTTAAATAAATAAACAGCTAAATAACTAAATGAATAAAGTGGGTTAATTTTTTAAAAACCTGCAATGAATCATGCCTACACAAGCACTAAAATGGCTAAAATTTTAAAAATACTGACAGCACCAAACATTGACAAGCAGCTAGAATTCTCTTACATTACTGGAGGTAATAAAAATGGTACAATCACTTCGGGAAACAGTTAAACACACTACCTATGAAATTACCTAGCAATGCCCCCCCTCAGTATTTATACAAGAGAAATGAAAATACACATCTACACAAAGACCTGAATACAAATGTTTATAACAGCTTTAACATAACAGCTGCAAACTGGAAAGAACTCAGTTGTTCATCAATAGGTGAATGGATAAACACTTTGTATATGTTTATACAATGCAATACTTTGCAGGCGTGAAGAAGGACTAACGTAGCAGCATAAATGGAGCTCAGTAACATCGTGCTGAGTGAAAGATAGCAAACAAAGATACCATACATATTGGATGATTTCATTATGTGAAGTTCTAGTACAGGCAAAAATAATTATAGTGAAAAAAAATCAGATCAGTGATTGCCTGGGACAGAGTGGAAGGGATTAACTGGGAAAGGACATTGGAAGTTTTTTGAGCTATGGAAACATTCTGCACCTTTATTGGGCTGGTGATTATCTGGATGTGTACACTACTCAAAAACTCATAGAACCATACATTTTAAATGGATGCATTTACTGTATATAAATTGAACTCCAATAAAGGACATTAAAATTTAAAAGAGAAACAAGGTACTTATTAAATCTAGGGAAAACCAAAAAGGTACAAGACAGAAAATGTAATCCTAATATACTTTATGATTGTGCTGTGAATGTTATTCACAGAGTAGCAATAAGCAATAATGTAAGCACTGATCTCTGATTTAATCATTTAAGATGTGTGTGTGTGTGCGAGAGAGAGAGAGAGAGAGAGAGAGAGAGAGAGAGAGAGTGCATATGTATGTTTGTGGGATTAGATGAAACAGCTGAATCCTTTAGTTGGTACAATGTCAATAAATGATGTTCTAAAACAAATGAATCAAGAAATAGTAATAGAGATATTTTGTTTAGAAACTTGGAAGTAAATACCAGAAGAAACAGTTCAAGGAGTTTAAAATGTATCCTCTTCGGAAGAGAAAATCAGAGTAGTGGGGGAAAGGGACAAATGAAAACTATTATTCATTTAAACCTAGTCTTACTATTTGATCTTTAAAATGACATATAAGTATCCTGCTTTGATAAGAGTAAAGTTAAATTTAAAAATAAAGGGCTTCCCTGGTGGTGCAGTGGTTAAGAATCTGCCTGCCAATGCAGGGGACATGGGTTCAAGCCCTTGTCTGGTAAGATCCCACATGCCACGGAGCAACTAAGCCCACGCACCACAACTACTGGGTCTGCGCTCTAGAGCCCACAAGCCACAACTAGTGAGCCCATGTGCCACAACTACTGAAGCCTGCACGCCTAGAGCCTGTGCTCCGCAACAAGAGAAGCCACCGCAATAAGAAGCCTGCACACCGCACCGAAGAGTAGCCCCCATTCACCGCAACTAGAGAAAGCCCGCACACAGCAACGAAGACCCAACGCAGCCAAAAATAAATAAATAAATTTATTTAAAAATAAATAAATAAAAATAAAGACCCACAAAAATGTTCATGATGTACTACTAAGTACAGGAAGCTAGTTTCGGTGTAATGTGAATATGTTGTAGCTTTCATTTAAAACAACATAAAAACAAAAACTAAGCATATACGTATATGAATTTATGAGTGGAAAGAAAAGTGAAGACTGGTAAACAACAAAATTTTAACATTAGCTACACCAGAGGGAGAAATGAAAGATTATCAAGGTGATGCCATTGATATTAACTTTTTCCATATTGTACATTTCTATGTCACTTGATGTGTAATAATGAATGTATATTAATTTTTCTATTAAAAAAAATCAACAAAAACAGCAAACACTGAATACAAGGGATTAAACAGGGTAACATCTACGGATCCTACAGGTCTAATATTGTAAGAGTGCATGACTCCTGCCCAACTTCTACTAGAAGTCCAGACGTCCCTGATTACTGTAATGTGACATGTATCCCAGATGAGGCCACATGCACTCTTGGCAAATCTTTTAAAACCTCAAGTGAAGACATCTATGGATTCCAATCCAATTTGACTGACCGTATACAAGCATGTAAAAAGCAAGCGCCTCCCAGATTTCCATGAGCTGAGAACCAGAGGGCTGATACAGAGCAGACACCAGCACACAGTGAGCTGTGAATGAAGGGAAGGAAGGTTCTGGAAGCCAGGAAAACTAGGCACAGGTCATGTGTCCACGTAGGCACGGTCCTGGATACCCTACCTGGTATGCCAGTTAATTTTCACAACCATAAAGAGTGTGACGAAGAAATTAAGGCTCAAAGGAGTTTGAGATAAGCAGGAGGCCCCCGTCTCTGGCACTCTCTCCTCCAAGAGAATTCACTGCCAGCAGCCTTGGCCTCCCCTGGATCAAGAGAGTCGGTTTTCTAAGTAAGATAAACTCCCCTGCACAAAAGGAAGGGAGGAAGGCAGGCACATCTTGGCTACTCCCATCTTGGGTTCATCATCTCTGAAGCAAGGAACATGGCAGCCTGACGGGCGCCCTGATGGTACCTGTCCCCTGCCACAGCCCTCACTGCTGTGGGCCAGGCTCTTTCCTGATCTTTCCAACACATCCCACTCCTGTGTCCTCACCTCTCGTCAGGCTAATGCAGGAAGAAAAAGCTCCTTCCTCCTTAGCTTTCCAAAACCTAAGTTTTCTGGCCAACTCAGGTTTAACTGACTTTACAAATGCCTCCCTGACCACTCTGGCCACACGGCTCTCCCTTCTTCTCTCCTTTTGGGGCTTAAGTACAAGGGCCCAGGAACCAAATCCAGCTCTCCACGTCCACTTGCAGGAAGACGGTGCAGACGTACTTTTCCCTACCCCTCCTGCTCAGTACAACCAAAACCCCTGGACATCTGATAGAAAACAAACATCTGAAGATGCTGCAGGGGAGGGGGGATGCAGGCTGGAGAGGGGCCTTGGGATCCAAGGAACATGACGGTGATGCGCTCCCCGAGTTTTCTTTAGGCCTCATCTATCCCAGATATAGAGCTGGAAAAGGTGGCAACTGGAAACGCCAACAGGTGCAAACTAAAAAGGCCCGAGGAAAGCCCGCTTTCTCTCTTGCCAAAGGACGGGGAAAGGGTCCTTGGCAAGACAAGACATGCAGACAACAGCTACGCAACTCCAGCAAAAAAGCACAGGAAAAATGGTGGCCCACCATCGCCCACCCCAGCAGAAACCGAGTGAGGAGCCTGAACGTCCATCCTTGCAAGACTGTCCCAAGATGCCCCAATACCTGCACCAGGTGGTGTCACAAAAGGCCAGGTGGGGAGTTGAAACTTTTGTCCCTGCTGGCCAGTAACAAGGCTTGTCCCCGCCAGCCTCCACCTCGGGCAGCTCAGTGGAGACCACGCAGGAGGCTATACTTCTCCCCCCACCTGGCAGTAAGGGCAGCCGCCTCCCAGGTGTCAATGGAGGCCCAGTCCAGCCTGGACTTCTCCCTACAACTGCCAATAGTCAGGCAGCACCCACCCCCTTCTCCTGCCACAGCAGTGTCAGCAAAGCCATCTGAAACAGAAGGTTTAAATAAGATCCAAAGTCTCATAATATGAAAATGTCCAGTAATCTAAACAACAACCACAACAAAACAAACTTCTAGAACTCTAGGGGAGTTCAGCCAGGTCACAGGATAAAAGAAATACTTGCAAAAATCAATTGTACATAGTCCTATATACTACCAGTGAAGCCACGGGCACCGATAATTAAACTACAAATACCATTCACAGCCACACACAAAATGAAATAGTTAAGTATAAATCTAACAAAACATGCGCAGGGCTCATATCATGAAAACTACACAATGCTGATTAAAAAACTCAAAAAAGATCTAAATACATGGAGAGACATACCATGTTCATGGGTTGAAAAGTCCACATGGTAAAGATGTCAATTCTCCCCAAATTGATATGCTGGTTAACACAGTGCCAGAATCACAGCAAGATTTTTTGTAGATGGAAACAAGATTATTTTAAAATGTATATGAAAGGGAGCAAAGGGACTAGGATACAGCTAAAAACAATTTTGAAAAAGAAGAAAGTGGGAGGAATAACACTTGATTTGAAGGCTTACTGTCCAGCTGCAGAATCAGAACGGTGTGATACAGGCAGCGCTGTAGGCATGCAGATCCACGGAGGACAGAGAATGCAGGGATAAACCCTCACAACTGATTGTTTTAAACAAAGGTCCAGAAGCAATTCAGTGGAGAAAGACAGTCATCTAAACACATGGTACTGGAGGAACGGAAGCGAAAAGCAAAAAAAAAAAATCGAAGCAAAAGGCGACAACTACAAAATGAACCTTGAGCTGAGTCTCAACCTTCTACAAAAATTAACTCAAAATGGATCATGGAGTTAAATGTGAAAGTTAAAATAGAAAACTTTTAGGAAAAAAAAAAAACAACAACAGGAGAAGAAACTTCAGGACCTAAAGCTAGGCAAAGAGTTCTTAGACGTTACACCAAGAGCATAATCCATAAAAAAAAAAATAAAAAATAAAAATAAATAAATATATATATATATATATATATATATATATATATATAAATAAAATTTAGACTTCAACAAAATTAAAAGGTTTTGCTCTGTGAAAGACCCTGTTAAGATAATGAAAAGCCAAGCTACAGAGTGGGAAAAAACATCTGCAAACCACATATCCAACAAAGGGCTACTATTGGGACTATATAAAGAAATTTCAAAACTCAACCAATCCATGGGGGTTCGGGATTAGCAGATGCAAACCAGTATATATAGAATGGATAAGCAACAAGGTCCTATTGTACAGGACAGGGAACTATGTTCAATATCCTGTGATAAACCATTATGGAAAAGAATATGAAATGAATATATGAAAAGAATATATATATATATATATAACTGAATCACTTTGCTGTGTAGCAGAAATTAAGACAGCATTGTAAACCAACTATACTTCAATAAAATATTTAATAAGATTTCAAAAATTACTTCTTTCCTCAAAGTTAATGAACAGATCTCCCAGAAGCAAGAAACACAAATTGCCATATGCTGTGGGGTTCCTCATTTTCTGGCCATCACAGCCCCAAATCTGCCTATCATGCTAGCAGCTCATTCTCCTACTCCACTGAAAGACTGATGCTAATTAATATATTCTGGGGAAAAAAAAAGATGAATGGTAATATTTAACATAAATGATGCCAATGTCAACAGTGGGATTTCTGGACAGGTGGGTGATGAGTGTTTTTCCTCCTTTTGCTTGTATACTTTTCCTAATTTGCTTTCTATGAGCACAGATTGCTTTGGTCATTACAAAAAAAAATAAAACATTTCAAAACAAAACAATAGCACCCGTTAGTCCAAGGACTTAAAAATTATGTTTCCTTTGGTGCAAAAGTAACTTTACTGCAAAATACAAATGTATTTTCAACTAATAACTTTATTCCAAATCCTACTGGCTCCATGTTGCCATTGAGGGAAAATATCTTCCAGTCACCATGCTAATGAGCGGCTCGTGGTGAAACGCTTAGGTGACTATTACACACCTTGAACTCCTGTGACCAAACAGAGACAATTTTGAGAAAGCAATCCCAAAACTAAATGTCCTGCTCCCACCTCCCCTGCCCCACCCACCAAACACGCATTCTATGTGTTACTTAGTTAGAGGATTAAATGAGCTCATATGTGTAAAGAGTTTAGACATTTCCAGTGTCTGCAGAACTGGAAGCATCATTAAATGATTACTGCCCAGGATAATTGAAGTGTTGTTATTCACTCAATTTTGAAACATTATGTAAGAAATATAATCTTTCAGTTTGCTCATAATCTCTACTTTCCTAATATGAAAACTAATTTCACTTCTTCGTATCTCCTTACCAACTTTTAACTCTATCTTGAACACACGCACACACACCTTTCCTCAGAGAATCCCCTTTCCAAAGAGGGGCAAATAACTTGAACCATTTCCTTCTGGAAACCATACTTGACAGAATCAATTACTCAAATATATTTTCGTACTTAGATTGAGATGGAATACAAAAAGTGAAGAACCTCAAGCAAGTGTCAAAAACAGTGAGTTGAGTTCCTTCTGCTTAAAACCATCGATGGCTCTGGTCACCTGAGGGCATCCTGCCCCATCCTCTTCTGCCTCTGCCCTCCCACCCTCCAGGGTCCCGCTCTCTTCGCTCTCAGGCGTCCTACAAGCCAGTCCTTCTCAGAACACCCTCTCAGTCCCCTCTCAGCTGCTTCTACGAACACTTAAAACCCACCTCAACCACTGTCTCCCCCTGTACTTTTTTTTTTTTTTTAATTATTTATTTTTGGCTGTGTTGGGTCTTCGTTTCTGTGCGAGGGCTTTCTCTAGCTGCGGCAAGCGGGGGCCACTCTTCATCGCGGTGTGCGGGCCTCTCACTATCTCGGCCTCTCTTGTTGTGGAGCACAGGCTCCAGACGCGCAGGCTCAGTAGTTGTGGCTCACGGGCCTAGTTGCTCCGCGGCATGTGGGATCCTCCCAGACCAGGGCTCGAACCCGTGTCCCCTGCATTGGCAGGCAGATTCTCAACCACTGCGCCACCAGGGAAGCCCCTCCCCCTGTACTCTTGCCTGAGAACCCCCGGGTCTGGGCCCCGCTGCCCTGATGATTCGTCGGGAAGGCGTTGACCTCATTGCGCTGTGTTTTAATGATTTGGGCACATGCCTTTCTTTTGGCTGATTCTCCCTGGTCAGTAGTTTCCAACACAATAATGCTATGGCTGGCACTCGAAGACATGAGACACATGTGTCTTCCTGTATTAATAGAGCAGTAGCCCCAGAGCACGTCCATGTTGGTTTCTGCATGGGGAACGGGCCATGAGGGTGTGAGAAGCACATTAAGGGGGAGGTGGGATGCAAGGTACCACTGCTTTATCATGGTCTCTATGTAGGCTAGGTTAAAGCTTACAAAGAGACTAGGATCTAACCTGTAGGGAAAAGCGGGTGTCCAGCTACCTTTATTCCTGCCAACCATCAAGGACGGAGGCACCAATGCCACACACCATCCTAGTCAGGCCTCGAGACAGAAAGAGGGACACTCATCCTATGTAGTAACCACATCCCATAGAGACACCATCTCCAAAGATGAACTACTGTCATAGATTTGCCTTATGGGACTCATGTGGCCAAGACTAGACTAATTAGAATTTTTTTTTAAATGCAATGACACTAACAACAAAGAACCTCTATAAAAGTTTTCTTCTGTCAACAGAATCACGGAAATTTTAGGTCTATAGTTGTTTTGGAAGTCAAACAGCTCCAGCCTTCCACTGCACAGGTGAGGAACTAGCGTTCAAAGTAGATGGAGCTGCCCAAGGTGCTCCCTCCATGTCCTGAACAGAAGAACCACCTTCCTCTCTCCACCAAGGTCGTCTTCTTCTTCTACTAGGACGATGGGAGGAAAGCCAGCTGTCTCTTGCCCCTGATCCAGTGAACTTCCTGATACAGCCAGGGCACCATTAAACTCGCAGATTAAAACTCAACTTCAAACAGCAGACGTATGAACACGCCAGGGGAGGCCAATCCTTCCCTCTGCCCGGAAGTTACTTCTGTTCCTCAATGAGGCTTCTCCATAACCCTTGAAGGTGCTTTGTCATCTCTTTTCCAGCTCCGAGTTTTGAAGTGGAAGCTCACTGAGAACAGCTCACAGGGGCATCCGTGTGAGGTCCAAGGAGGAGGGAACATGGAAGGCGAAAGGCCACCATCTTCTCACAAAGCATCGAAGAGCCAAGGAGAGTCTTAAGATGAATAACATCATTTTAACCACTGTATCCGAGTTCCCTTTTTATGAGCCTCTTAATGGTCCAGCCTCAGACTCGAAGTGCCCAGTAAAGTGGGGAAACAAGGCATTATCAGGATAACCTGGGGCAAAAAGAAACTCAAATGACATTGTCTTGAAGCGTCCAGGGAATTGGGGGTGCAGGGAGGATGGGGTCATTAGTTGGGCAGGTAGCAGAGATGTGTTCTCAGGGGCTGGGCTGAGCCTCCTAACCAGGAAGCAGACATGTGTGGCCAGAGTAATCACAGATTAGTTTCCAGAAACCAAAGAAACAGGTGAGGGCAGGGCAGCTGCAGGAGAGGGAATGGTAGAGCTTCAAAGTGGGAAGGAAGCTCTTCCAGGTCCCAGGAAGCCTCTGTTGCATTCCTTCCAGGGATGGGAAGAAGCCTGTGGCTAGCAGTTTAGATGGTATCTCTCAGGTTCTCTGCACTTGGATGGGGTCCAAGGGTCCAGGGCCTCATTCTCAGCTCTGGAATGCACCACTCAGCAGCCAGCAAATGGTAGTGGTTAGGACACTGGGAACCGATGCCTACATTCAACTTCTGGTTCTGATACTTTTTGAGTGACCCTGGATAAATTACTAAATATCTCTGTGCCTCAGTTCCCTCATCAGTAAAATGGAGACCTCGTAGGTTTGTTGTTTGCATTTACATACAAAGTACTTGTGAGAGTGCCCTGTATATATTAAGTACCACGTAAATGCTTGCTCTTATTATCATTTCCCTCAGGGGTTCTCAGGTCTTGACTCCTATTAAACAAACTCACAGGAAACTGATGTATAAGCCAGAAAGTCAACGCATAATTTTGAACTGAGACTTATAACCAAGGAGGTGGGAAAAGTCAGGTCAATTGGATAGTATATTTTCATTCAAGTAAGAAAAGTCTACTTAAGAAACCAGATTAAGATTAAAAGGTTGCTTTCTGAGCCCAAAGTCAAATCATCCATCTGAATGGTCAAGCAGAAAAGAAAGACTGAGTCATCTTTCCAGACCTGAGATGTCCTTGCCAAGAGGACTGACTCTATGCTCAAACTCCTGCTCTCTGATATTCCATTACATGTTAAGGATTGGGAAAGTTGGGGGTTCAGCTTATTCACAATAAGATAGCGGGTCTTTCTGAGAGGCAGATGACAGAAAAGGGGACTCCTCAGCACGGGGAAGAGAAAGCACCCAACAACCAGGGGGGTGCCCACGGAGAAGGGGAGAGCACCAAGATTCGCCAAGAGCAGCTGCACTGAGGACAGCACACATAGAGCCACGCTGCTTACAGCAATGCTACAGAAAGTTTGTGACCTTGAAACCGGAAGCCATCTGCCCATCTCCGCTTTGTCCCCTGGCCACCCTGCCATGACCCCTGAGGTCAGGCTGGTGAGCTTCTCTTCCCATTCGGGATTCAGGGACCTCAAGTTGGTGGCTTTACATCAGCCGTGTTGGGAGTATCTACCCCACAGAAGTGGGTAAAGGCTACAAGAGAGCCGGTTGTTAAACACTGACCAGCACACCACTGGGCTGCTTCAACACCACTTGCTGAAATGGCCCTTACGGAAGCCAAACGACTTCACTGTCACTAGATCCAAACGATACCATCTAATCTTTATTTTTCTTGAACTCTCCAGCGTGTTGACAGTCAATCAATCACTTCCTCCCTCCCAAACCTCCTCTCCTCCTAGATTCTGAGACTCTCTGCTGACTTTTGTTTCTAAGCACATTTTCTCAGGCTCTACAAGATTCCCTTCCCCCACCAGGCCCTGTCATGTTGGCGTTCCCACAGTTCTCTCCCTGGTCATCGCACTGTGTCCTTTAAGACACAGCTGGGCCATTGCTTCCTCCAGGAAGACCTCCCTGACCAGCCTGGTCTGGGTGATGCCTGTTTCTAGAACATTCCTGTCCTTTCCGCCATCACAGGTGAATGTCCGTCTACTTGTGTAACCCCTCCTGCTGGAGGGTAAGAACCTGGAGGACAAGGACTTGGAACCACAGCAAGAACAACAAAACCAATAATGACAAACGGCTGTTCCTGGCGCTCACGCTCTACGTGGCACCAGCCCAAGGGCTCTGCATAGATTATTCCATTGCCTCTTTACGCCAACCCTATGATTTCTCCCAGGAGACGCCTGACGCGCGCAGAGTTGGAATAACTTGCCCAAGATTACACAGACCGATGCGAACCTTGACAGGCAGGCATGGAAGCCAGTGTCCTTAACCATCGCCCCACGGTGGCTCTTCCAGTTGGTGCAGCCCAAGAATTTGATTCAACGTATGTATGAGGAACAAGGAGAGGAACGGAGAGGCAGGGGATCTGGTAAAAGTAAATGTCCTGTTAATTTCAATACAAGTTCATGTTTACAACATTGTTGAATAAATGAAATAGCTCCTAACTCCAATTTACTTGGTTCTTTACAACTGCCATTTTTCAGGCCAATGGGGCTGGATTTTTATACAGTAAAACACAACCTATGGTTCCTTCTTATCACCGGCTTAGTGAAAGTATTAGTGCAGCATGGAAGAAGGAAAAACGTTACTTACAACATGATCTTAAATCTTTTGACACAAACAGCAAAACACTGTACACTATGAAAATGGGCTATGAATTCCATTGGTCCATTGTCTCCATGTATTTTCTCTAGTGAGTCTGTTTTGTTTTGTTATTGAATCTCAGGTTACCTCCCCAAAAATAAAATAAACAGTGCCCTGTGGGTCTGTGGAACTCCTGTTAGTTTTAAAAGCAAAAGCATCTTTGTGTTTGGGTAGGAAAGAGCCGTGATACACCAGAGCAATCTGCAAAACTGAGCCTTGCTTCGGATCCTGGGGGTGACTACAGGCTGCCAGGCACTTGCCAGAAGGTTTGTGCTTTGTGTCTGCGGCTGAAGCAGCGCGTGCTCAGGGATGCTGAGAGAGCACGAACAGCACAGGGAGATGTGCCTGGGAAATTCACACATCACTAAATGACCCAGGAGGTTTTCCGAGTTCCTCTCGTTACAAAGCCCACAATGCCTCTCAAGAGCAATCTTCCCTCTATGGTAATGCTGTGGGACAGTTTATTAGAAGGTGTGCCATCAGCCCTGGAGTCTCCTCACCAATGGAGGGAACGGGACATGTGGGTGATGGGTTTTTACTTGGCTTTAAAGCCCAAGAGGAAAGGGGGGGAAGGGAAAGAGGGAAGAGAGACAGAGAAGGAAGGAAGGGAGGGGAGGGAGGGAAGTGGAAAAGGAGGAAGAAAGAAAGAAGGAAAGAGAGAGAGAGAGAAAGAGGAAGGAAGAAAAGAAGTGGAAAGAAAAGGAGAAAAAAGAAAAAGGGAACGGAGAGAAAATAAAAGGAAAGCAAATATAAGTCAAGTCACTGGGAACGTCTACTCTGTCCAGGCTGAAGACCTTCCCACGCCAGCCTTGTGTTGGGGCCCAGGAATGGGGTCCCTGAGATGATCCCCAAAGTGTAAGTCACCAGGGCCTTGACTTCAATCCCTTCCTTTAAGAAGAGAACGACTACACGCATCTCTTCTCTCTGAGCACCGCTGCACGCTCACTGAGAGCCGGCGTTTGTCGATTTTTCCGTCTAACTGGGAAGACCCAGCTCACAGGGTTGCTCGACTCCCTGTGTCATACAGGTGGAGCATACTGAGTCACACGTCATGTGTGCGACGCGAACGAGGATATGCTCTGGTATGGGCAGCAACTCTAAGAAGTTCACTCCTCGGGCACCATCACCACCCGAACCAGAGTGAGTAGGTGCCAAGCGCTCTCTAAGCACTCCCGGGTTTAAGGGAACCAATACATAACATCTCTTCCTTCTCCCGTGAAGTTTAGAAACAAGAGAAAATGAGTCAGAGGAGACACACACCGAGGATGGAGATGAAAACGTGAGCTCTGTTCCTGAGAAGCCAACTGGACCTTGAAGGTGGCTAATACCGGCCCCTGAATTCTGCAGCCCAGCCCTCCGAGCACTGGCCCCAAAGCCCAGCGACAGGCTCTGCTGAGGCAGGATCAGAATGCACATCCCCTGAGGATGCATGAGGCCCAGATGGGGCCCCGCCCAGCGCTCAGGCCCCGCCCCTCCCTCCGGGCTCTCCATCACCCCCCCCCCCAACCGCTTCTCCTCCCAGGGGAAGGGCGTGGAGAGAGGCAGGGCAGAGCCTCAGGTGAGCAAGCCCCGGGGAGTCTGAGGCCCAGGGATGTGGATTCTATTTCAAAGGCGTTTTCCCCTGTCATCCTCAGAAACGCTCTACCAGGTAGGACTTTCAGATCTCCCTCTACTACTGACAGCGAGGCTTACAAAGGTGGGGACAAGGGTCCAAGGTCACCCAGGCAAGAAGGGAAGCAGGATCAGCACCAACCCTGCCAGACGTCAGAGCCTGTGCTGCCAGCCCTACCCCAGCAGTGAAACTGAGGCCCCAGTGATCAGATAGTTTGGCCAAACACCGCATATCCATAGTAGAAGGAAGAGAAAAGACTAAATGCAATGCTATTTTCTGATCAATCATGTAGATCTTTTCATTTAATAGTTTCGTTTCTCTAACCTTCTATCATCCAAGGAGAAAAATGAGCCTTGACTGATCATTAAAGATTTCATTTGCAAAATGATTCTGCTGTCATTAGAAACCAGTCCACATAGCTGTGCGTGACACCTCTATGTATATTCTCTCCCTCGGAGGTCAGGAGTTAGAGACTTGTCTGGGCCACAAAATTGTGAAAGGGCTCCCACACATCTAAACACACCTCAGAGTTTTCGGATTCCTCATTTTAAACTCCCTCCGACCTCCCTAAAAATGATCAGTTCACGAGATTTCACACTACTGTCCCCGCTGGCATAGGATGTCAGCAGAAGAGTTAGTAATTTTCTAGGACTATTGGAGAAGTTTTAGAAGGTAGAAACATGGAAGGAGGGGGAAGAAAGATGAAGAATACACAGAAGATGGACCTAGAGATGTCATACTGAGTGAACTAAGTCAGACAGAGAAAGACAAATACCATATGATATTGCTTACACGTGGAATCTAAAAAAATGGTAGAAATGAACCCATTTACAAAACAGAAATAGAGTCACAGATGTAGAAAACAAACTTATGGTTACCGGGGGGGAAGGTGAGGAGGGATAAATTGGGAGACTGGGATTGACACATACACACTACTATATATAAAATAGATAACTAATAAGCTACTGTATAGCACAGGGAACTCTACTCAGTACTCTGTAATGACCTATATGGGAAAAGAATCTAAAAAATAGTGGATATATGTATATGTATAACTGAATCACTTTTCTGTACATCTGAAACACAACATTGTAAATCAACTATACTCCAATGAAAATTAATTTTAAAAAAAGAATACACAAAATGGAACTAATACAAAAAGGTAATTATTTATTGAGCATATACCACAGGTCAAGTACTGTTGCTGCTGTTTTATGGGTATTAATTCACCTAATCTCACACTAACCTTCAGGATAAGTGCTACTATTAGTCCATTTGTACAGATGGAGAAACTGAGGCACAGAAAAGTGAAGTAGTCTGATGGCTCGGTCTGTGAGTAGGTGAACCTGAATGTGCACCAGGCAGACCTCAGGGCCTCCCCTCGACTACCAGGTCACACCATCCGACCACCAAGCACGGACACCCACCGGCCTTCAGAGGGGAAGACAGCCTCTTCCCTTAACCCTTCTTCCCATTCGTCTTCAAGGAAAGGAGGGCAAGTGAGATGGAAATTCATTGCCTTTAGTTGAGGAGTGAAGAGCAAGGCTCTACATTACTGCTGAGTTTCAGATATTTCTTCTCCCCTTTGTCAGTGGTCAGCTGGATTACCAAGCCCTGGCCTGGCCATCAGGTACATGAAAAGGTGCCCAACATCACTAATCACCAGAGAAATGCAAATCAAAATCACAGTGAGATACCATCTCACACCTGTTAGGATGGCTATTATCAAAAAGACAAGAGATGACAAGTTCTGGAGAGGATGTGGAGAAAAGGGAACCCTCATACACTGTCGGTAGGAATGTAAATTGGACAGCCACTGTGAAAATCAGTGTGAAGTTTTCTTAAAAAACTGAAACTAGAACCATCATATGATCCAGCAACCCCACGCCTGGGCACGTACCCAAAAGAAGTGAAATCTGGATCTCAAAGAGCTATCTGCAGCCCCATGTCGATTGCAGCATTATTCACAACAGCCAAGACATGGAAACAATCTAATGTCCATCAACGGAAGAATGGATAAAGAAAATGTGGTAGATGTGTACAATGGAATATCATTCAGCCACTAAAAAAATAAGGAAATCCTGCCATTTGCAACAAGATGGATGAAACCTGAGACCATTATGCTAAGTGAAATAAGTCAGACAGAGAAAGACAAATGCTATATGATCTCACTTATCTGTGGAATCTAAGAAAAGCTGAACTCATAGAAGCAGAGACTACAGTGGTGGTTGCCAGGGGCTGGGGGCAGGTGGGGGACATGGGGAGATGTTGGTCAAAGGGTAAAAACTCTCAGTTATAAGATGAAAACATTTGGGGACCCAATGCACGGCACTGGAGTATAAGTTAAAGGCTCTATGTAATAATACTCTATTAAATACTTGAAAGTTGCTAAGGGAATAGATCTTAAGTGTCCCCACTACAACAGCATAAAAACTGGTAACTACGTGAGGTGATTGAGGTGTTAACTAACCTTACTGTGGTAATCACTGCACAATACATACGTGTATCGAATCACCACTCTGTACACCATCAACTTACACAATGCTATAGGCCAATTATATCTCAATAAAGCTGAAAAAAACGAAGAACCGGCCCATCCTAAGAGTAAACAGGCATTCGGTCTCTGGGGCGGTAGGCAGGAGTCTGAGTTACGGGGACAGAACTGGGCTTGAATATTTGCAAAAGGAGCCTCAAGTTCCTCATCTTCAAAATGAGTGAGATATTATCTAACTCCCAGCATCCTTCCGGTGATGAAAAGAGCTTAGTGTTATACAACGCGCTTAGTGTTCCGTACTTGACATGCTGCAGGGAATCGGTAAATGGGAGCCGTTATCATACAGACCGCAGGGGTGACACAGAATGTGTGTATCCTCTGGGCTGGCTCGGGTCTAGGAGTAGATCAGGGGCTGGATGGGGAGGACGTTTCCCACACTCAAAAATCATCAGGAAGCCACGAGTTAAAACCCCTGCCTTCCAGGAGAAGCCTCGCCCTGGGAGGACCGTCCACTATTTTCACAAGTATCTGGCGGATCTTGGAGCCGAAGCCCTTAGCGACTGCTGTGCTGTCTTAAGAACCTCAGGGCGAGCTCAGCCAAGCATGTTAAGGGAAATGGGCAGAGTAGGACAGTCTCGAGAAGAGCTGGTTTATTTGTGAATTATCCCACATCCTAGTCTCTCTGAGACCCAGATCATCTGCCTCTGGATCTGTTCTATTCATGAGGGGTCCACGGGGTAGAGAGAAAGCAATGTGTGGGTCAGAGGACCCGGGATCCGAGGTCTAGTGGTCCCTTCCCTGCATGACCTTGGTTTAAGTCTCAACCTCTCTGCTCAGCTGTGAAATGATAAAGCACCTGCTTTCACTCAGAGTAAAGAGCTATTCTGGTTACCTTCCACTCCAAGTTGCATGGCTGAGAAACAAACAGAGAGAGCGTTTCCGTTTGCCCTTTTCTCCACACTTCCATCTGCCCCTAGCAGTCAGCGCTCCGGCTACCCCTGCGATGCCCACGTCTGCCCTGTGGCTCCCAGCCCCCTGCCTCTGCTCAGAGCCCTGCAGGCTGGCCGAGCACAGCTGCTGGCACCAGCCCCTCCCGTCCTGGGCCCCGGGGAGAGGCCAGGCTGTCTTCTTTTGGTTTCCCAATAACTGCTGTTTCCAAGAGCTCCCTGCCAAAGGGAGAGGGAGGGAGGCGGCCACAGAGAGCCACGGCCAAGGGCAGCCCAGGGCGGAGGCAGAACTGCGGGCCACAGGCCACGTGCTCTGCACCTCTGCCGCAGGGCCTCCCCACCCTCACCGCCACCCTTCATCAGCTCCCTCCTGAGAACTCCCTCGTCTGAATCGTTCCTCTGAAGGCAGTGGACAGGAATTACATTTGAGAAGTTCTGCTTGGGACACAGCATCGGGGATGGAGAAGAGCTGCTGGGCGTCAGAGGGGGGGCCCATGAGTGGCCTAGAATCACCAGGTGCTGGAAAAGGAAGGGTGGCCGGGGGCAAAATGATGTTGACAGGTGGGCAGGGTGAGCAGACACCAAGGCAAACACTACCTTCTGCCCAGGGCCAGTTCTGACCAAGGCACGTGTGCATGTCTGCCTCTCTCTTACACACAGACACACAGAGACACGCACACACAGCTTCTTCCCACTCTCTCACCCTGCATTAGAAGCCACGTGGTTCACAGGGAGGGGCCCTGACCTAGGAGCCCAGAGCCCTGGGTTCTGGCCCCAGGTCTACCACGTCCTAGTCTCACGGCCTTCATCTGTCCAGGGCTCAGGGGTTTTTTTCTCTGTAAAATAAAAACATTGCACCAGATCAGTATTCTCCAAAGTGGAGCTCCATGTACACTAGTGTCCAGGAAAAAAGATTCTGAGATTGACTATGTTTGCAAGCCCCTCGCACTCCAGTACCGGGGCACCCCCTCCTGTTCCTGGAGAGTCACACCCTTCACTTCCCTGTACCCCTGACACGTGATAGATGAATATACATTTGGACAGTTAATTAGAATCTGAATCCCTAGAAATGCTCACCAGTTATAGGCGGCAAATTATTACTATTCTCAGGAATGAGTCACCTGGAGATCATTAAGACTGACCCTCAAATTCCTGATACCCTCTGAACAGCATCAAACAAGAGCTTCTAGAAAGTTCTCCTGAGAAGCTAACCACAAGGATGATGTCACAGGTGAGGCAGAAATTCAGTTTCCCGTGTGCCAAGCACTCGGCTAACTAGTCAAATAGTCACTGTATGGTACGTATTTTATCTGATTACTGTCTACCGTCCTCAGAGATGCTGGCACTTGTACTATTCCCTGCACCCAATTTCCACCAGCCTCGGGGTTTTTACCCAAGTTGTCTGCACAACACCCATCTCATAGCATCTGTGTTGCTACATTCGTTCACCCCGAGAAAGGATTCGGTACCAGACACTGGCTTGATTGGGTGCGAAGAATTCAAAGATACGTGAAAAAGGATCCAGGCCTCAGAAGGTGCACCTTCCACCTGACGAGACAGGTAGGTAACTAGTACTCATGATGGAACGCGATGGCTGGCAGGCACCTGAGGCATGCAAGGTGAACTGACGTGACTTAACGAGGTCAGTGATTCTGAGGGTGAGAAGAAAAGCCCTTCTAATGCTTGAAAGTAGTGTTTATACCCTGTATCTTTGAGGACTGCATTGAGACTCCCAAGTAAGAAGTCACCTCGCTGGGAATGTACATTGATGCAACCACTATGGAGAATAGTGTGGAGGTTCCTTAAAAAACTAAAAATAAGAGTTACCATATGATCCAGCAATCCCACTCCTGGACATATAACCGGAAAAGATGAAAACTCAAATTTGAAAAGATACATGCACCCCAATGTTCACAGCAGCACTACTTACAAGTGCCAAGACATGGAAGCAACCTAAGTGTCCATCGACAGAGGAATGGATAAAGAGGATGTGGTGTATATACAATGCAATATTACTCAGCCACTAAATAGAATGAAATGCTGCCATTTGCAGCAACATGGATGGACCTAGAGAATATTATACTAAGTGAAGTCAGATAGAGAAAGACAAATACCATATGATATCACTTATATGTGGAATCTAAAAAAAATGATACAAATGAACTTATTTCCAAAACAGAAACAGACTCACAAACATAGAAAACAGTATTACGGTTACCAAAGGGGAAAGCAGGGGGAGGGATAAATTAGGAGTTTGGGATTAACAGATACATACTACTATATATAAAATAGATAATCAACAAGGACCTACTGTATACAGCACAGGGAACTAGATTCAGTATCTTGTAATAACCTATAATGTAAAAGAATCTGAAAAAGAATATGTATACGTATAACTGCATCACTTTGCTGTACCCCTGAAATGAACACAACAATGTAAATCAACTATACATCAATAAATTTTTTTTTTTTTTTAAAAAGAAGTGACCTCACTCCACACACCTGCCAGGTCAGGGACGCCATGAGATTTAGAGATTTAGAGTGTCACGTGTCATTGCCATGTGTTTTAAGATAAGGACCAACCAGAACAGAATGGGACAAAACTTGTCATAAAAGAAAAACTTGCTCCCACTGTTTACAGGACACAGAATGCTTGTGGGCAGATGTTCAGGCCACAAAAGACTGATAAAGGACTTAGAGATCTCTGAGCAAACAGCCTGTCTGGTCAAGTAAATGAGAGGGAAAATTCTTTCATTATCAGACGTTTCAGTTGCTGAAAGAGAGAGATGACCACACTTCACCAGATCAACATTTGCTAAACAAAGGAGCCTGGAATTTCCTAGGAAACAAAACACATGTTCACTGACCGCTCCATATTTTGTTTAAAAAACAAAAAACAAAAATGTGAGTGGATTGCAGAGTAGAGACTCTTCTGAGATTTTGCCTGGAGTTGAACAAAGCATTTGGGTTAAAACGCAGGGTCCACTGTTTTGGTTGTTTGTTTCTGAAGTTGCCCTCGAGTGGAGGAAGTCTCAAAGGGAGTATTTAATCAGAACTGCGGACACCTACCCAGCCTCCCACTTAAGCAGCAGGGAACTGGAGTCAAATCTACTTTAGTGAATAGTTCTCCTCTTTTTTTTTCCAGTTTGGGTATTTTTACAAATTTCTATTGTTCTGTTTGTTTGCAAAATAAGGTCACTTGTTCAGAACAGGCTTTTTGCCTAATGTATGCACCCAAGCATCCTCTCGTTGGTAGTAAGAGATTTATACAATTTTGGAATTCGTCTCATCTCCAGAGGCTAACCCTGGGGAAGCCCCAAGCCCTCCCACTGGAGCCCATCGGGAACCCGTGTTGATACCTATGGCTGGGGGCATCATGTGTCAGTGCCAAGAGCTCACAAGTGCTCGTAAAACACCAGCATCTCTCGGCTGCAGAGATGAGGCCAAAGTGTCAGGACTGCTCCCAGATCGGATCATGTTCCTGTCTCGACCAAGTAACAGGCTTGTCATGAAAGGGACTCAGTGGGAGGGAACAGAGAAGCGTTGCAAAGCGAAAAGGTTCAGACTTTTCTTCTCACGCTCGGTCAGGACGATCGCTCCTTTGAGGCACTGCACCACCTACTCCCGTGATGCCAGCTGCGAACGGTGAAGTCATGGAATCTCCCAGGATCCAGTAAGCCAGACGTGCTCTCTTCTCTACACTCCACCCCACCCCCTCCAGGCTCCAGGAGTCCCCAGTGGTCAAATAAGGACCTAGAGGCCTCAGCACCTTGCCTCCCTGAACTGACTGAATCTCCCCCCATCAACTCTCAAAATGCGGCAGGGACAGGGAGGCCCTCCTATGTCCAGCACTCTAACCCAAAACTTGACCCATAATTTCACAACGCAAGAAAACAGAACGACTGGTCCAAGTAACACCAAAAAGATACTAAGTCACTATTACTGCTCAATTAATAATGATGATAAACACTTATTACCCATGTGAACCCGGACAACCCCCAGAAACATCTCTGGCCTTCCCTAATTTATGGGGAGATTGTCTCCCCTGTCTCAATTCTATGACTATCCACGCATTTTTTTTTCAATTTATTTTATTTATTTATTTTTGGCTGCGTTGGGTCTTCGTTGCTGTGCACGGGCTTTCTCTAGTTGCGGCGAGTGGGGGTTACTCTTCGTTGCGGTGCGTGGGCTTCTCATTGCGGTGGCTTCTCTTGCTGCAGAGCACGGGCTCTAGGCGCGCGGGCTTCAGTAGTTGCGGCACGCAGGCTCAGTAGTTGTGGTGCACGGGCTTAGCTGCTCTGCGGCATGTGGGATCTTCCCGGACCAGGGCTTGAACCCGTGTCCCTGCATTGGCAGGCGGATTCTTAACCACTGTGCCACCAGGGAAGCCCTATCCACCCATTCTTTTGAATTACTAAACAGTGTACACATTTTTGCTAATTCCAAAGTAATTGTTTTCTCAATCCTCTCCCTACGCTACTCCCCCCCTCAAATGCAGAGACTACAACACATCACATGTATTGAAATATTTTGGACTGTATAGACCTAATGAAAATAGATTTGCAATATCCAGGCATCGCACATAGAGCAGATAGCATGTCATTCACAAGACACTCATTAAAAGATTAACCAGCCTCGGTTTACTTTGCTCCCACCCAGGGGCCGTCCCTGGTCTACAGAGGTCCAATCGACAACCTACACGCAAAGAAAGTTTCAGGAACCCATAGGTTAACGATCCTTCGGTCCTGTCTTCGGCCCTACAGCCCAGATCATATTACAAAGATCGTTTGCATTCAGCATTGCTCTATGACAACAAGCATTTCGTAGACTATGGCAGAAGAGCACCCAGGGATTTAACTTCTCAGTGGGTTGTTCTAAAATCTGCAGGAACTAGACTATTCCTAAACACATTCCATTTTCTTCTGAAAACGAGTTTGCTTCCTGAGATATGAAGAGGGTGCCGGGCACAGAGTCGGTACTCAATAAACCTTAGTTCAAACTACTTTGGATCTCAGGACGCTTCTGTTTCCTTTGGTCCCCTCTTTGGATAAAGCACACATTGATGCATCTTGGGAGGTCTTTATGGGTAAAATATCTGCATCATTCAAATGTGATCCTGCTGGAGAGCAGCTGTAGGAAATGAAACAAACAGGCTGAAGTGGGAGCCACACGGATTCACATGGTCCGAGCAGATGAGCTGCCACGATGGCCGACCATGGGTGCACATGAATAATGGAAAAGCAATCAAATATCCTTCAGTATTTTCATTTTCACAGCAGGGACCCAGGTTCAGCTATTGCTTTCATGTGGCGATACTGAGAATCAAAGCATGAATGAGGTCTTTCTGAAGCTAATAAGCAATTATCTTTCACCAAAGAAATGTGATTAGAGTGTCTGCATAGGAAGACGTTCTGTAACTTACAAATGCATGCGTTTCACAGCATCGTCTATCTTAACGGGAGCTCTTCTTCGGCTCCTGGACTGCGCGGTGTTTCTCTTCTGCAGCATCTAGTACAGTAACATCCGCAGGTAGTGCTGGCAAATAGTTGTTGCTGTTGTTTGATAATGATGCCAACACCGGCATTACATCCAAGTAACTGTCCCAGGTGTTCCGATCACAGAACACACCTCCCAGAGATCTGGTTGGAGTACAAATAAAGCTACCCAGCTCGCATCCACAAATATCAAGCTTTCTTTGTCTTTGGAGAGAGAAGGAACAGCTGAAAGTAGACGGTGAATACAAACACTCCTCTGGGCAGCCCAGGAGAACAGGCAAATTGGTACCAAAGAACTGGACAAGGATATGAATGAAGCAATCATCTAAAGCCGGAACGGCTACAATTTCCAGGAAGGATCTGGCTCTCTCCACACACCACCGATTAGGGAACACCTGGGCCATAGATGTGCCTCCCTGTCGGAAGAAAGGTACCCGTCTCTGCTTATGGTTTAGCTCATAACCACCTCCTTCCGGGGCAATAACTTCACAGCCTCCCCGTCACTTACTGAAGTGCCTCCCAGAAAGGGAAATCCTGTTCCCTCCAGATGGTAAATGCATCTGTGGGAGGAGATTTTTAACCCTGGAAGGCCAACGACCTTGAGTTAGAAGAGCTGTGAACTCCAGGACACCCCCTCAGAAATGCCCTGGCCTCCCATTCCTGAAAGTTCAACTTGAAGTTTCCACAGCTGGAACATCACCGCTGGATTCAGTTCTCAAGGGGGAGCCACAGATGTCCCACCGACCATCAGGGCATCACAGAGTCAGCTCAACGCCTTGCGTTCAAGAAACCAAAGAGCAGTCACCACAGAACCCAAGTGTGATCTGCAAAATGGTTGTTTTGTTGTTTTTTTCCAAACAGACCCTGTTCCCCCAACTGCTTGAACCCTAGTGAGGAGAAGTGCTAAGCTTCCCCGCAAAGCTGTGAACTCCTATGGGGTAGGGGCTGTGTATTTATAATTCAGTATCCCTGCTGATGGGTGCATGGTAGGGGCTCAATACATGTTGAATGAATTCAACCCCAAACCCCACAGGTAACTCAATAGCCTCATCTTAACTTAGCATTTATCTTCTTTTTTTTAAGCATTTATCTTCAACATCCTAGGTTCACTAGAGTACTCATAGGAAAGAAAAAACTCTGTTTTCAGTCCCTTTACCAATGAGAGTTAATAAAGACAGATAAAACAGCACCCCCCCAAAAATGCAGAAAACGAAAACGAAAATGCCAGATCTGAAAAAAATGTGGGTGGGACAGGTGGCCTGGAAGGCACAGAGGATGGGATACTAGCGGTGGATCTGAAACACATCTTAAAACAAGGTCTCCAGAGAACCACCCTCCGCATTTAAATTCTGGATCTCACAGGACTTCAGCATCACCATCTTTGAGGGTAAGGGTCCAAAGATCCTCATTTTTAAACACGCTCACCTACTGCTTCCTAAGTTTGAACAACACTGATCTACATGTTACAGCGGGAAGCTACACCAAGGAACAGGTAGGTACCTAGGAGTAGCTCAAGTCAGGAGCTTTGGGGATAAATTCAACCCCTCCCTACACTCACCTCACTCCCTCTTCCCCTTTCCCTGGGTCTTACTGAGTCATCTCCCCTTTTAGGACAGCTGGATCCCTCATCTCCACCCCTTCACAGGGTGTCTTATGCCCACCCAAGGGTGGAGCCCTCCAGACTATGTTTCCCAGACTCCCCCATGGCTGGTTCTCCTCCAGCAGCTGCAGGGGTGACAGAAGTGAGACAGAGGCTGCTACACACTGTCCTGAAGGTATCAGATTTAGCCACGGCCGGCTACACAATTTGCAGAGTCCACTGCAAAATAAAAATGCAGTGTACACACTGCTATATTTAAACTAAAGGGACTTCCCTGGTGGTCCAGTGGTTAAGACTCCACACTCTCAATGCAGGGGGCCCAGGTTCGATCCTGGTCAGGGAACTAGATCCCACATGTCATAACTAAGACCTGGCGTGGCCAAATAAATAAATATTTTTAAAAATAAAATACATAACCAAGAAGGAACTACCGTACAGCACAGGAAACTCTGCTCAATATTCTGTAATAACCTAAATGGGAAAAGAATTTGAAAAAGAATAGATACATGTATACGTATAACTGAATCACTTTGCCGTACACCTGAAACTAACACAACATTGTTAATCAACTATACCTCAATATAAAATAAAAAATTTTTTAGAATTTTAAAAATAAAAAACCAAAAACGCGGGGCTCCTTGCTCAGAAAAGCAGCAGGGGAGGTTTTCCCCTTGCTTCCACAGTCTCTTTCTCAATCTGTCACAGCAATTTTTATTTGCAATTTAATGTCACGCTTCCACGGGCACAAAGATGCAAGGTCAGCATACCGTTCTACCCCCTCGGCAGCAGTCGCGACCCTCTGAGTATCCACGCCCAGGCCAGCACCAGGGTGAGTGTGGCAGTGGTCGCTGGAAGCGGGGAGGGGCAGGTGGCTAAGAACCCACCCTGAAGAGGTGGTCAGGCAGTGGGGACAGAAACTCATATGACCAGTCCCTCCCATCAAACCTCTTAGATAGCCTCAACCACCAGAGGGCAGACAGCAGAAGAAAAACGACAATCCTGCAGCCTGTGGAACAAAAACCACATTCACAGAAAGATAGACAAGACGAAAAGGCAGAGGGCTATGTACCGGATGAAGGAACAAGATAAAACCCCAGAAAAACAACTAAATGAAGTGGAGATAGGCAATCTTCCAGAAAAAGAATTTAGAATAATAATAGTGAAGATGATCCAGGACCTTGGAAAAACAATGGAGGCAAAGATCGAGAAGATGCAAGAAATGTTTACCAAAGACCTAGAAGAATTAAAGAACAAACAAACAGAGAGGAACAATACAATAACTGAAATGAAAAATACACTAGAAGGAATCAATAGCAGAATAACTGAGGCAGAAGAATGGATAAGTGACCTGGAAGACAAAAGGGTAGAATTCACTGCTGTGGAACAGAATAAAGAAAAAAGAATGAAAAGAAATGAAAATAGCCTGAGAGACCTCTGGGACAACATTAAACGCAACAACATTTGCATTATAGGGGTCCCAGAAGGAGAAGAGAGAGAGAAAGGACCAGAGAAAATATTTGAAGAGATTATAGTCAAAAACTTCCCTAACATGGGAAAGGAAATAGCCACCCAAGTCCAGGAAGCGCAGTGAGTCCCATACAGGATAAACCCAAGGAGAAACATGCTGAGACACATAGTAATCAAATTGGCAAAAATTAAAGACAAGGAAAAATTATTGAAAGCAGCAAGGGAAAAATGACAAAAAACATACAAGGGAACTCCCATAAGGTTAACAGCTGATTTCTCAGCAGAAACTCTACAAGCCAGAAGGGAGTGGCATGATATACTTAAAGTGATGAAAGGGAAGAACCTACAACCAAGATTACTCTACTCAGCAAGGATCTCATTCAGATTCGATGGAGAAATCAAAAGCTTTACAGACAAGCAAAAGCTAAGAGAATTCAGCACCACCAAACCAGCTCTACAACAAGCACTAAAGGAACTTCTCTAAGTGGGAAACACAAGAGAAGAAAAGGACCTACAAAAACAAACCCAAAACAATTAAGAAAATGGTCATAGGAACATACATATCGATAATTACCTTAAACGTGAATGGATTAAATGCTCCAACCAACAGACACAGGCTTGCTGAATGGATACAAAAACAAGACCCATATATATGCTGTCTACAAGAGACCCACTTCAGACCTAGGGACACATACAGACTGAAAGTGAGGGGATGGAAAAAGATATTCCATGCAAATGGAAATCAAAAGAAAGCTGGAGTAGCTATACTCATATCAGATAAAATAGACTTTAAAATAAAGAATGTTACAAGAGACAAGGAAGGACACTATATAATGATCAAGGGATCAATCCAAGAAGAAAATATAACAATTATAAATATATATGCACTCAACATAGGAGCACCTCAATACATAAGGCAACTGCTAACAACTGTAAAAGAGGAAATCGACAGTAACACAATAATAGTGGGGGACTTTAACACCTCACTTACACGAATGGACAGATCACACAAAATGAACATAAATAAGGAAACAGACGCTTTAAATGACACAATAGATCGGATAGATTAAATTGATATTTATAGGACATTCCATCCAAAATCAGCAGATTACACTTTCTTCTCAAGGGTGCACAGAACATTCGCCAAGATACATCACATCTTGGGTCACAAGTCAAGCCTCAGTGAATTTAAGAAAATTGAAACCATATCAAGCATCTTTTCTGACCACAATGCTATGAGGTTAGAAATGAATTACAGAGAAAAAAACCGTAAAAAACACAAACACATGGAGGCTAAACAACACGTTACTAAATAACCAAGAGATCACTGAAGAAATCAAAGAGGAAATCAAAAAATACCTAGAGACAAATGAAAATGAAAACACGACAATCCAAAACCTATGGGATGAAGCAAAAGCAGTTCTAAGAGGGAAGTTTATAGCTATACAAGCCTACCTCAAGAAACAAGAAAAATCTCAAGTAAACAATCTAACCTTACACCTTAAGGAACTAGAGAAAGAAGAACAACCGAAACCCAAAGTTAGCAGAAGGAAAGAAATCATAAAGATCAGAGCAGAAATAAATGAAACAGAAACAACGAAAACAATAGCAAAGATCAATAAAACTAAAAGCTGGTTCTTTGAGAAGATAAACAAAATTGATAAACCATTAGCCAGACTCATCAAGAAAAAGAGGGAGAGGACTCAAATCAATAAAATTAGAAATGAAAAAGGAGAAGTTACAACAGACGTCACAGAAATACAAAGCATCCTAAGAGGCTACAAGCAACTCTATGCCAGTAAAATGGACAACCTGGAAGAAATGGACAAATTCTTAGAAAGGTATAACCTTCCAAGACTGAACCACGAAGAAACAGAAAATATGAACAGACCAATCACAAGTAATGAAATTGAAACTGTGATTAAAAATCTTCCAACAAACAAAACTGCAGGACCAGATGGCTTCACAGGTGAATTCTATCAAACATTTAGAGAAGAGCTAACACCCATCCTTGTCAAACTCTTCCAAAAAATTGCAGAGGAAGGAACACTCCCAAACTCATTCTATGAGGCCACCATCACTCTGATACCAAAACCAGACAAACATACTACAAAAAAAAGAAAATTACAGACCAATATCACTGATGAATACAGATGCAAAAATCCTCAACAAAATACTAGCAAACAGAATCCAACAACACATTAAAAGGATCATACACCACGACCAAGTGGGATTTATCCCAGGGATGCAAGGATTCTTCAGTATAGGCGAATCAATCAATGTGATACACCATATTAACAAATTGAAGAAGAAAAACCATATGATCATCTCAATAGATGCAGAAAAAGCTTTTGACAAAATTCAACACCCATTTATGATAAAAACTCTCCAGAAAGTGGGCATAGAGGGAACCTACCTCAACATAATAAAGGCCATATATGACAAACCCACAGCAAACATCATTCTCAATGGTGAAAAACTGAAAGCATTTCCTCTAAGATCAGGAACGAGACAAGGATGTCCACTCTCACCACTATTATTCAACATAGTTATGGAAGTCCTAGCCATGGCAATCAGAGAAGAAAAAGAAATAAAAGGAA
Source organism: Balaenoptera borealis (assembly GCF_965194805.1). Lineage (NCBI taxonomy): Eukaryota > Metazoa > Chordata > Mammalia > Artiodactyla > Balaenopteridae > Balaenoptera > Balaenoptera borealis. The sequence goes on along the minus strand of NC_138866.1, from coordinate 165,320,534 downwards.
TACAAATTGGAAAAGAAGAAGTAAAGCTGTCACTGTTTGCAGATGACATGATACTATGCATAGAGAATCCTAAAAATGCCACCAGAAAACTACTAGAGCTAATCAATGAATTTGGTAAAGTTGCAGGATACAAAATTAATGCACAGAAATCTCTTGCATTCCTATACACTAATGATGAAAAATCTGAAAGAGAAATTATGGAAACACTCCCATTTACCACTGCAACAAAAAGAATAAAATACCTCGGAATAAACCCACCTAGGGAAACAAAAGACCGGTATGCAGACACATAAGACCCTATGAAAGAAATTAAAAGATGATACCAACAGATGGAGAGATATACCATGTTCTAGGATTGGAAAGAATCAATATTGTGAAAATGACTATACTACCCAAAGCAATCTACAGATTCAATGCAATCCCTATCAATTTACCAATGGCATTTTTTATGGAACTAGAACAAATCATCTTAAAATTTGTATGGAGACACAAAAGACCCCGAATAGCCAAAGCAGTCTTGAGGGAAAAAAACGGAGCTGGAGGAATCAGACTCCCTGACTTCAGACTATACTACAAAGCTACAGTAATCAAGACAATATGGTACTGGCACAAAAACAGAAATATAGATCAATGGAACAGGATAGAAAGCCCAGAGATAAACCCACGCACCTATGGTCAACTAATCTATGACAAAGGAGGCAAAGATATACAATGGAGAAAAGACAGTCTCTTCAATAAGTGGTACTGGGAAAACTGGACAGCTACATGTAAAAGAATGAAATTAGAACACTCCCTAACACCATACACAGAAATAAACTCAAAATGGATTCGAAACTTAAATGTAAGACCAGACAATATAAAACTCTCAGAGGAAAACATAGGAAGAACACTCTTTGACATAAATCACAAGATCTTTTTTGATCCACCTCCTAGAGCAATGGAAATAAAAACAAAAATAAACAAATGGGACCTAATGAAACTTCAATGCTTTTGCACAGCAAAGGAAACCATAAACAAGACCAAAAGACAACCCTCAGAATGGGAGAAAATATTTGCAAACGAATCAACGGACAAAGGATTAATCTCCAAAATATATAAACAGCTCATGCAGCTCAATATTAAAGAAACAAACAACCCAATCCAAAAATGGGCAGAAGACCTAAATAGACATTTCTCCAAAGAAGACATACAGATGGCCAAGAAGCACATGAAAAGCTGCCTAACATCACTAATTATTAGAGAAATGCCAATCAAAACTAAAATGAGGTATCACCTCACACCAGTTCGAATGGGCATCATCAGAAATCTACAAACAACAAATGCTGGAGAGGGTGTGGAGAAAAGGGAACCCTCTTGCACTGCTGGTGGGAATGTAAACTGATACAGCCACTATGGAGAACAGTATGGAGGTTCCTTAAAAAACTAAAAATAGAATTACCATATGATCCAGCAATCCCACTACTGGGCATATACCCAGAGAAAACCATAATTCAAAAAGACACATGCACCCCAATGTTCATTGCAGCACTATTTACAATAGCCAGGTCATGGAAGCAACCTAAATGCCCATCGACAGACGAATGGATAAAGAAGTTGTGGTACATATATACAATGGAATATTATTCAGCCATAAAAAGGAACGAAATTGAGTCATTTGTTGAGACGTGGATGGATCTAGAGACTGTCATACAGAGTGAAGTAAGTCAGAAAGAGAAGAACAAATATCATACATTAACGCATGTATGTGGACCCTAGAAAAATGGTACAGATGAACCGGTTTGCAGGGCAGAAGTTGAGACACAGATGTAGAGAACAAACGTATGGACACCAAGGGGGGAAAAGCATGGTGGGGTGGGGCTGGTGGTGTGATGAATTGGGCGATTGGGATTGACATGTATACACTGATGTGTATAAAACTGATGACTAGTAAGAACCTGCAGTATAAAAAAAAAACAAAAAAAAACTCATATGAGCCAAGGTACCACATTCCTAGAACATGTTCATTGTACTGAACTTGCAAAACACAAATGCAAAAATAAAATGATCAAGAATTTTCAGATGGCCTGGATTTATCACCCACCAAGACGGCAGAGGTCCCAGGGAGCAGACCCTGGCTCAGAGTTTAGAGGCAGGAGGAAGGGCTTGATTGCACCGCCAGCAGCATCTCAGTGGTCCCCCAGGTTCTGATCATTCTGCAAGTTCTGATTCTCATCTACCTCCTGACCACGGCAAAAGGGGAATCTTCTTGGAATCGTTTTGAGAATCATTCCTGGCAGCCCTTCCAATAACTGTGTCAGCACCCAAATCCCTCTGTTACGGGCTGTTTGTCTCCCTCCAAATTCATCTGTTGAAGCCTTAACTCCCAGTGTGATGGTGTTTAGAGGTGGAGCCTTTGGGGGTGATTAGGTTGGGATGAGGACATGAGATTGGGGCCTTCATGATGGGATTAGTACCCTTATAAGAAGAGGAAGAGAGACAAGAGCTCTCTCTCCACCATGCGAGGACACAGTGAGAAGACAGCCGTCTGCAAGACAGGAAGAAGAGCCCTCACCAGCCTCGGAATCTGCTGGCACCTTGATCTTGGGAGTTTCAGCCTCCAAAACCATGAGAAATAAATATCTGTTGTTCAAGCCACGAAGTCTATAGTATTTTGTTATGGCAGCCCCTGCTGACAAAGACGCCCTGGACTACTGACCTTGTGCTTAAAACAGGAGTTTCTGCTTTCTGCAACTGAACCCTGACAGTAAACTCTGTTCTCCTACCCAGCCCTGGTCCTGGGCCCCTAGGCAAGGCTACACCGTGGCTTCTGTGCCTCAGTGAACCACGTCCTGGGACCTCTTCAACACCAGCAGGATGAAGCAGGCAAGAACCACAGGTTCAACCTTCTGGAAATAGGTTTTTACCAGGAAAGTGAGTGTCTAAAAAAAAAAAAATTATGCATTTCCCCACAGAAACCCTGCTAGTAACCTAAACTAGCCTTGAACTTCCCAATCATGAGAAACATTTCTACATCTGAAACACGGAGAAATGCCCGAGTTCACTGACTCCCTGAAAATCCACTGCAGGAAATGAGAAAGGCAGAAAATGCAGAGTCTACCAGCATTGGCTCCGCTGGTGGGTGATTCCACATTCCTCCTGACTTATGGCTCTGTGGACTCTGAGAAGTGTTGACAGCCCCGACTACAAGCCATTTACGAGGCAAGAAAAATACAACCAGGATCAGCATGTCCCAAAATGTCACTTTGAAAGGAGATGCCTATAAAAACAAGGCTCACACCTATAGACTTAACTGTGGTTAAGCAAAACAAACTCATTTGGTATAAAAGAAATTACTACATCTTGAAATGCTTGGGGAAGGGTTGCTAGGTGGTGGCTGGGTTTTTTTTCCTTGCCCCAAATCACGTTAATGACAATTTGACACGGCCAAGCATTCCTCCCTGTAATACGAATGTCATCAGGCTCTAAAATGAGCTCACCACTTCTAATGACACACACATAACTTCACTCCCATGTTTTAATGAGAAAAGAAGGGATCGCAAATTCCCATCTGGCACAACAACTGCCCGGCCAAAGATAGTTACCAATTGAGTGGCCCAAGGTTGGGAAGACAGCTAAGTCCAGAAGGATCTAGATTTGGGAGAGGAGGAGGGGATAAAGGCCAAAGACCACTGAGGATTTTATTTTAAAGAAATATTCAGAGCTGGAAGATAAAGAAAAATTTTGGCAAACAAACTGGGGACAGTGGGAGAAGGCAGAAGGCAGACCTCAATGCCTATTGCATTTCCACCTTATTCATTCAGTAAACATTTACTTAAGTGCCTGCTATATGCCCGGCCCTAGGCCTGTCCTATAGATACAGAAATAGACACCAATTAATCCCTGTATTTAACAAGCTTCAGTTCAGAGGAAGAGAGATAAGAGACAATCACAAGATCACACTGTGCGGAAAAACTACAGAGTAATCTAAAACAGGGGTTGGTAAACTACAGCCACAGGCTCACCACTTGTTTTTGTAAATAAAGTTTTACTGAAACACGGCCCACCCACTCATTTACATACTGCATTTGGCTGCCTTGGCATGACCACAGCAGACTTGAGTAGTCACCTGCATGGCTGCAAAGTGTAAAACATTTACTACTGGATCCTTTAAGAAAATATTTACTGAGCCCTGGCCTAAGAGAATAAAATGCAAACATTCATTTAGACTGAAGTTTAGGAAGGCTTCCTGGAGGAAGTGACATCTAAGAGGCACCTGAAAGATGAGGACGAAAGAGGCAGGCAGAAGGAAGAGAAAGGGGTCTTAAGCAGAGGGGGCTGTGTGGGTGAAGGCAAAGGTGGAAGAGAGTTTGGCGGGTTCAAGGACTATAAGGGGTGACACAAGCAGGACAGAGATAGTAGCAGCCCCACGGATTCTATCTGATAGAAGCAGGAGTAACAGCAGCATCCAGCAGACACTGAGTGAGTATGATGGGCCAGGCTGTATTTTAAGCACTTTACACACATTAACTTTTTACTCCCTGAAGGAGCTTACGGATCCAATACAATTAGAAATGAGGGGCTTGCAACTGTATTTGCATAACACTTCCCTTAATGTTGGGAAAATGCCAATTGCTCACATCAGAGAATCGGGAGGTAGGTGTGGGCTGACAGACACTCCAAGTGCCTCCGTGGCAGTGTCACTGTGCAGAGGGAAGTGACATACACGATAATTTCATCCTTTGAATTGAAGTGAATTATTAACATTCTAAAGAAGGATATCCCTGGCTGGTAAATTACCAGCCTTATTGGTGATTTCAGACCTTTAAATCTTTACTGAGAAATCCTGGAGAATAAGAAAAATCCTGAGTTTCAAAATGAGAGAAGAGGATGGATTCCAGAAAAAGGATAGATGATGCCTGACATCCTCCTCCTAGTGAAATTCTAGACAGATTATGAAATGGAAATCTTATAAACATTCAGAAAACACTGAGGTGAGGACGCCGAGCTATGCTAAACTCCCGCCCCATCTGGGTAGGGTTACGGGGCTGACAGGTCAGAAAAACACCACAGACAGAGTGTACGTTGATTTCAGCCAAGCAAATGACCAAGACTTTCCCATATATTCTTTTGATAAAGGAGAGACAAATAGGCTTTTAAAAACCCCATGATGCAGATGTATAGCTGGCTGCACAATGAGAACCAGAGAGAACACTGAAGTAGGCAGGACCGGTCTTCTTTGTCGGTCTTCCTCCATGAGGGTAAAGCCCACGCAAATGACAACAGGTAAACACTATTTAATCAGGGCCAGCTAGAGCAACGGAGTCACCCACCATCACTGGCATTTGGTAGAGACTCAAAGCAGGCAGAGAGGTGGGAAAGTCTGTAGTGAAAAAAGGGAAGGTTTCAGGGATGCCCTGACTGGGGGCTGTCGGCATGGAGAAGCTATAGACAAACTAACTAGAAGCGGGGCATCCTCTGTGGCTGGTTTGGAGAACATATGGGGCTTTCTCAGGCTGGTCCTAAGACAAAAATTAGGGGAGTGTCAGTGATTGATTAAGTCCTGGTCATTGAGGGCCAGCTGCCCCAGGGGTTACTGTTTGGCTCCCTGGGCTGGGTGTTTCAGATCAGAGGGCAAAGTTTTCATATTCTATGTGGTCTGGCCACTTTCTGTTTACATCATGTCTCCCACCCACCTCTGCTCTGCGTCCAACATGAGGAGAACAGGCAAACCGTTCAGGTCAGTTTCCTTGAAAGTGGCATGAAGAAATTTTAGCTAGACAGGGAAAACAAAGCAATTGATTAGCCCCAAATTCAGAGGAGATCAAATTAAAAATCAATTAAATATCTACCCTGAGGAAACTCGGGGGCATACAGAATGATGAAACTTAAGTGTACTATAATAGGTGGCTAAAATAATTGTCAGCAATGTCAGTTTATATGTGGCTTATCAATGCCTGAGTAAGATGAATGGCTGATTCATCCAGGGCTCTGCAACTTTGAGCAAGCAAGTCACTTGATCTCTATCAGCCATAATTGCTCATCATCTGTAAAACAAATAGATTGAAATAAATTCTCTCAGGTCCTTCATGGCTGTAAAATTTTATGGTTCTATGATTCCGGTCACTTGGAGAGTTCTTTTATTCTACATGCGGCAGCGTTATGTCTCCCCAGCTAGATATATTAATTCATCAGGAGCTGAATTGGAAAAACAAAACAAATCACATCCATGTTTTGTAAAAGTGCATTCACATTCAGCAATAATTACGGGACAGTAACTATGAATAAAGCACTCTCCTAGGAGCCATGGGGGAAACAGAGAAGAAACAGAGACCCAGCACTAAGGGACCCCAATTGAGAAGTGAAAATATGCACAGAATTAACTCTAAATAAAGTACTCAGTGCCCTAAAATGATACCAAAAGTGCTCTAGAAAATGACAAATACTCTGTACACTCTGAAAGTCTTCCCTAAAGGTTGCAAAAAAAAATGATTAGCTAGTGGTTGTTATCTTTTCATGCACACTGTAATTTGCATATTGTAACTTGCAAATAATTTTTGTTTGCTTTAAGTTTCATTTGCTCTCATTCCTTTTCCCCTCGACTTTGGGGTTTGGCACATCAGAGTTATACTAGCTGGTCTCTACTGCAAAGGGCATTTAAAAGGAGGGTTTATGCCAGAATAATGGCAACTCTACATGTGACAAGATGTTCTGGCCAGAGAAAACCCGGTCTCAGAAATTACTAAATAACTGCAATGAAGGGGCAATGAAATGTTCCCATGAGGCCGGTTTTCTTCAAAGTCCCTTTCCTAGGAAGTGGTAAATATTGAAAATTACCATTTCCTGTTCCCCTCCACCCCTGCCTGAAAGTACTCGAAGGGGGGGGGGGGATACAGGTTTTTTAAAGATGCAGTTTCATAACATTAGAATGCCTTACATTTTCACTGGCAAGAGAGGGGCTAGGGAAGATTGTTCACTTGCCCTTTCTGGCTGGGAAGCCTGATATTTAACGTTTGCAGCTCTGTTGCTGCCATCCAAAGACACTTCAATTTTCTCCAAATTAAGAGAAACATGCAAATCACAAAATAAAAAGTGCTCTCTGCCCAGGAAGTACAGCCACTGCCTGCAGGCACGCTTTTCAAACTGCCTCTGTAGTCTGCCACGGTAAACAGGTCAGCCGCTCTGACACACCAAACAATTCTTGGTTACATTTTACAGTCTGTTCCCTATGGAAAAAACAAACAAACAAACAAACAAACAAAAACCCTGATACAAAAAGAGGCACTTCAGATGGACACAACTCTCTCAAATTCAGTGCAGAGCATTCATTACTTTCTTGAATAGCAGTTGAGAATTGCAAATTGGTTATCTGTTTTGTTTTGTTTTGTTCTTTTGGATGTCCAGTGCAATGGAAAGGCTTTCTTGTGCTATAACTTCCTCTCCAGGGTGAGAGACAGCCCTGAGCAGGTGCACTGCAGCGTGGAGAGAGATCTGAGGGCAGGAAACAGGAAGTTCTTGGAGACCAGTGGCTCCTGGTTTGTCAATTACCAAAAAGCAAGCACCCAAATACTGACTCAATATTTACTAAATCTGATGAGGGATCTGGAGGTCCCGTCTGATGTTGACTGTATCTACTGCACATCCCCAAACGATTAGTAGGCACTTTTTGAGAGCAGGGTTTCTCTGTTTTCCTGCAAATTCTCCTGGGAGTGCCTCCTATTTAAATTCTGTGACTAAAAGCCCTTGAGGGTGCTGCTAAGTATGCAGTCAGCGTGTCTAATCATTATTCTTAACGAGTTCCGCCTCTTCAGGTGGCCAACCCAGCTATGGGATGCTCCCCACCCAGTCACTGTGGCACACATCTGGCAGAGCCCTGTGCCTTGCAAGCTGTCGCCCACATACGAGATACAAAGGGACAAAGAGCAGCTGCGGTCCCCAGATGCCCTGCCAACTGCAATAAGTACACTGAACCACCCAAGTTCTTTCCCACCCCCTTGGGAATAGTCACTTCAGATTTGCTATAAACTAACTCATTTCAACACGACATAGATGTGAACTCCCGTACTTAATATTCATGTTCTCCTGCAAAGCTGCATGTAAATATATCCTTTAAAAACAACAACAACAAAGTCACTGTTTAAAAGAGCTTGAAGGCAAAATCTTCAATAACTCATCCTTTCTACAGCACAGACATTCCTCCATTTATCTCTTGGGTTTACTGGTGAAAGAGCCACACATCTAGAAAAATATCTAGGGAGAAGCTAAGGCAAACCCAAATATTCATTCTTGAGCATCGAATAAGAAAAGGAGGGTAAACATACTTCTCTAAAATGATATGTAAAGGTGAATCATTTTATTATAGAAACCATGTCACCTGCACTTTCCTATGGAGTCCTCTCTGCTCTGTCCTTCCTGCTGTATTTGTTATTCTGGTCTAAGGATTCTCAACCCTGGCTCCACATTAAGGGAGATTTGGTTTTGTTTTGTTTTCACCATTTTTCAAAATTGAAGTATAGTTAATTTACAAGGTTGTGTTAGTTTCAGGTGTACAGCAAAGTGATTCGCTTAGACATACATATACAATCTATTCTCTTTCAGATGGGAGATTTGTTTTTAAATACTCATATCCAGACCCCAGTATGGACCCCAAGGATTCTGATTTAACTGATGTGGAATAGGCTCCAGTGGTTTTAATACACAGCCAGAGTTCAGGACCACAGGCTGTAATCAAAGGCGGTAAGTCACTGCAGCCCATCACCTAAGCCTGAATACATGTAGATGAGAAAGTCAGTATGCTGCTAGTTTCAAATCTCCTGGAATTCTGTATACAGGATATTATTAGAGGGACTTCCAAACTGTTGTTTGTGTCAGCTTATTTTGGAAATCAGAGCGTATTTTAGGAAAGCGGCTGTGGGCTAGCTACTCCCCAGTTGTTGCTTATTAGTTTTAGGTTATGTACCGTGAAACCTCTCCCAACATTGCAGAGAAGTCTGTTTCCCTTTAAAAGAAAAGGAAACCATAATATCAGAGCATGGTACTCAGAGATCATTTCCAACTAGACAATTAACAGAGGAGGCAAGTGAAGTCAAGAGCGAATAAAATGAAAACCACTAACAGAAAGATGCCCCAAGTCAGAGGGAACCAAGAAAACAGGACCACAGTCCAATTTTCTGGTAGGAGATGGGGTGAAGACCAGTCTCTGCTGCTGGGGACTCCTGTGCCCCTGTGACTCCTGTTCCTTATCAGTAGGAGAAGCCCCTGAGAACAACTCTTCTCAAAAGCTGCTCTCAGTACCAGAGTCAGGCACGTTCTCAACTGTCAGTGATGGAATCAGAAAAATAGGTATAGGAAAGGGAGTGTTTGGGGAGTTTTGTTTTGTTTTTGATTTATTTATCTTATTTATTTTATTTTTGGCTGCATTGGGTCTTCGTTGCTGAGCACAGGCTGTCTCTCTAGTTGCGGTGAGCGGGGGCTACTCTTCGTTGTGGTGCCCGGGCTCCTCATTGCAGTGGCTTCTCTTGTTGCGGAGCACGGGCTCTAGGCACACGGGCTTCAGTAGTTGTGGCTCATGGGTTCTAGAGTGCAGGCTCAGTAGTTGTGGCGCACGGGCTTCAGTAGTTGTGGCACGTGGGCTTCAGTAGTTGTGGCTCGCGGGTTCTAGAGTGCAGGCTCAGTAGTTGTGGCGCACGGGCTTAGTTGCTCTGTGGCATGTGGGATCTTCCAGGACCAGGGCTCGAACCCATGTCCCCTGCATTGGCAGGTGGATTCTCAACCACTGCGCCACCAGGGAAGCCCGAGTTTTGGGTTTTTTTATTTAAAAGACTATTCTTTCTTCAGAGATGGTACCTTTCCTGTGTGTTTAGGCTATTAACTTTATTTCTTTTGCAAAATGATTTTTACAAAGGATTTAGTTGGTTCGGATGTGTGTATACAGAGTAGCTGCTCAATTAACGTTTCAGGAACAACTGAATTGAAAGCTCGTGTACACACAAGTAACTCCCTACTGTGTGAGGCTCTGAGTACATTTTTTTTAAGCAGCAAAAGGGCAGATAATGCCCTTTGGCAATCAGCATTAGATTAGTACTTCAAAGAAGAGAGGTATCTTTGTTTCATCCACAACAGATTTCAATGGTTATATCAGATCAATGATTCGACCTTAGGCAGTCGTGAAGGTGAGGGAGGGGCAAAAACACTTTTCCTACCAGATATGCAAATCTCTGTTGTATCAACGCTGTTGCTCCCCTTTTATGTTCTGGTACAGACACAACTATCGAAGACCGTGAGGAAATGGGCAGAGGTAAAAGCCAAATCTTGCCTGAAAAGTGTGGTTGTTTCTTGGTGCCCATCCCCTGGGGCATGGGATGGCACGCTCCAGAGACAGGGAGTGGGATGGTGGGAGTGATCAGGGAACGCAGAAGGGAAATCTGGATCTTTCTCTTTTGGCCTAGATGCCAACACCCAGCGTTTTCCTTCTACCTGGCAAGTGAGAGATGGTGGAAGCAACCTGAGAACTAGGAAGGCAGATCCCCAAACGGACCCACACGGACTGGACAGAACCCCTGGGCTCTGGAGAGCAAAATACTGTGTGTCCCTTGAAGGACAGAAGTGTCTTGATTTATGGAAGTCTCCATGTTTGATTTTGCCTTCGTAATGCCCTAGCATTGGTAGTCTCAGAAGTGCCAGAGGTAAGCAAAGGAAGAGACACCAAAGAAAGCTTGTTTGCCTATGTCTGAGCCTGGGTGTAAAGGGACGGAAACAGGTGGTCACACTCCTCAGAATGAAACACGGAGAAGGTGACTCTTGGGGGTGCGGGGAGGCTGGGGGGTCAGGCTCCTTCTCTTTACGGGGTCTTCCCTTGGAACTAACTCTGGAGAGCAGGTGTTGTCTTTAACCAAGGAAGTCCGATTTCCTAACCATGTGAAATGCATCTTTACTGAATTCTTTCATTAGTAGATTTCATTTGCTATCTTACATAAACACCCTGACTTTTCAAATATATACTTGGTCTTCCTTGAATTCTCTTGGGCTCTTTCCTTTTCCACTTGGAGTCTCAGAAGATGGCGCCCATCAGGGGCTTTCCCAGCTTCCCCTGGCCCCATCCTCCCATTTCCTTCCCCTGGTACCTCGGATCTGGACGAGGGCTTTCTCAAATGGAGACCAGCCTCTAGCCTTGAGGAGGCCTCTGGCTCTCAGAAGAGCGCTAAGGGAGGTAGAAGCCAGGGGAGGGTGAGCGCTGTATGAAAAGAGGGCAGAAAGGGGGCCACCTGGAGCCTGGGGCCTTGCTGCAGCCCCTGCAAAGCAGAGCCCCGGACAACTCCGGGAGAACCACACTTCAGAAAGACACGTCAAGGCCAGTATATTCAGGCCACATGAATGTCAGCTGTTAACGTGTGTATTTAACTCTGTTGGATGCAAAACTATCCGGGCATTTCACAAAGGATGAAAAACAGTTACAAACGGAAGCAAATCTTCCTTGCTAAAGTCAGCCACAGGAGGCCCTGCATCTCTCTGGGGGCTCAGTCCCTCCTTACAAGGCACCCTGTAAGCTAACGGTGAGTTGAGGATTTAAAGTACAAACAGGACAAGTTCTGGACGCCTCTTCAGTGGTAAGAGAAACATTCCTCTTCTGAGCGATAAAACCATGCATTTCTATTTTTTCTTTTACGGTTTGGTAACTCGATTATTTATTTATTTATTCTTTATTGGAGTATAATTGTTTTACAATGGTGTGTTAGTTTCTGCTGTATAACAAAGTGAATCAGCTATACGTATACATATATCCCCATATCCCCTCCCTCTTGAGCCTCCCTCCCACCCTCCCTATCCCACCCCTCTAGGTGGTCACAAAGCACCAAGCTGATCTCCCTGTGCTATGCGGCTGCTTCCCACTAGCTATCTGTTTTACATTTGGTAGTGTATATATGTCCATGCCACTCTCTCACTTCGTCCCAGCTTACCCTCCCCCCACCCCGTGTCCTCAAGTCCATTCTCTACGTCTGCGTCTTTATTCCTGTCCTACCCCTAGGTTCATCAGAACCATTTTTTTTTTAGATTCCATATATATGTGTTAGCATACAAAACCATGCACTTTTAATCCCCTGACTTCCATTTCAGTGTGAACACACCTTTGAGAGACCCATATGACAAACAAGTTAAGGTGGGGTGTTGGGTTCACAAGGATGCCCTCTCTTCTGGGCACAGCTAGGAAAGCACCAAGATGGGGCCCCAAGGGTCATGTTCATGCCGTGTGAGCCTGACCACATCTGTTTGATCCAAAGACAACTCTTGACCCAAGACAGGTCTACGCTATCCCTGGAATCGGATAGTTGGAAAAGAGAAGGGAGAGAGAAAGAGAGGGAGAGAGGGAGGGAGACTGACGGAAAGACACAGACAGACAAACAGACATGGATAAGGGGGGTGGGATGAGACTTGAGGTTGAATTACACCAATGGTTACACCCTAGAAAAAAGATCATGAATTCTTAAGATGACGTTTCAGGAACAGACCTGATTGCCTCTCCAGGAGAATCTTGGTTATTCATTTTTCCCTTGGATTAGCTCAGATAAACCAGTATTCTCATGATAAACATCTTTTGCTTAAGCCAACTGGCGTTGGTTTTCTTTAGCTCATGCAGAACTTTATAGGGATATGCTAGGCTGCTATTACTGAAAAACAGAGGAGAAACAATTCAAAGATATTTGAATATTTCTCAAAATGTTGTGCGAGACTTCATATAGGTTTGGTGGAAGAAACCCACTGAGTTCTTCATCCCTGTGGGCCGTCCATGAGCACTGGAGGCTATGAAGACTGTTCTGAAATGTCAGATCCATGAGACCACTCGTCAGAGCAGGGACCCTGGCAAAACCCCTCTGGTTTCAAAAAGCTAGAAGAAGCTGATGGTGGTTTACCCACCGCAGCTGGTCCTCGGTGAAAACTTGCACAGTCATACTTCAGAGCATTCCACTCAGTGCGGGAGAAACGCCCTCGTGAGCAGGATAGATGCTGCCGTCCCAAAGCCTCCCGCAGGCCCAGATGGCAGGTCACCGGAGACCCGCCTTAGCAGCCCAGGCTGACGTCAGGGCCCCCAAAGGCTCTGCACTTGGTCACCATGTTTGAGAAGCAACGGCAGGGTCAGAACGGAGCCCCTGGACTGAGCCGGCTGAGTCAGTGCTTTTCAAAGTGTGGTCTCTGGACCAGCAGGACCAGCATCGTGGGGTAACAGAAACGTAAATCTGGGGCCCAGGATCTGGGCTGGGCCCCGCAGTCTGTGTTTTCCCAAGCCCCCCACCCCAGGTGATTCTGATGCCTCTCAAATTTGGGGAACCACCAGCTAAAATCTCCAATGAGTTCCCAGAAAGACTGGCCGAGTTGTGAAGAATTTCTCAGCAAGGGTTTATCCTCACTTTACATCTACGTAGGGAAAGCGGCATATTTGGTCTGAATATCATCTCCCAGCCTAATGACCAAATCTGGCTACCCAAGAGGCCCCAAAATCTACTAGTAGTATTTTCAAGTTATCTGTGGTTTTGCTTGTTGGTTAGTCCTTTTCAATCCTGGAACTGTACTACGTGTCTGTATTAGGCGGCCATGTGATACACACACACAAAAAGCTTAGATTCTAGAGAAAACTAGATTTTAATCTCAGCTTTGGCCGCTACTGAAACTTTCTGAGTCTCAGTTTCCTCATCAAATGGAGATTCAATACCTGCCTTATGGTGTTGTTATAAAGTCTGGAGATAAATATGCATAAATATGCACAGCAGCAGGAATATGTGTGCTCAAAAATGGACATGCTCATCACCATCACCACCACCATCACCATCATCATCATCCTCACCATCCTCCTCCTCATCATCACCACCATCATCACCACCATCATCATCATCACCATCCTCCTCATCATCACCATCATCATCATCCTCACCATCATCACCCTCATCATCACCACCATCATCATCATCACCATCTTCCTCCTCATTATCACCACCACCATCATCATCATCACCATCCTCCTCCTCACCATCCTCATCATCACTATTCTCCTCATCACAACCATCATCGTCATCCTCATCCTCACCATCCTCCTCCTCCTCCTCTTCCTCATCACCACCGCTACCATCATTATCATCTCCAAGTCCTTTCGCAGGTATGGCTTACTTCTTGAACAACAGCCTCTATGGCTTTGGTGAAGAAAGTTCAATTTTTTTCTGCCGGTAGAATTGACATGTTATTCATCCTTAATACTCCCTTAAAACTTATTGCCACTTTTCCAAATAAGAGCAATATACCTAGTAGAAGCCTCTTCCCCCATTAGCTTTTTATTTACTTACATAAATCTTAGGGTTCAGCATCATTTTAAGAATCTACACTCACAAGGTATTAACCAGAACCTGAGCTATCTGAGCCCAGCTTTCCACTCTCCACACACGCAAAGACAAAAAGGAAAATAGGTGCTCCCAGGAGTGCAGACATTGTTTCCACTGAAATCACGTGGTCACTGTGCCTGAGTGCTGACAGCTACTTTGCCATCATAATGTTCTGATTACTCTAAATCTAGTTAGTACAATCACACTCATGCAGTCCTTGGAAAAAATAAAAACTCAAAGTGGAAATGCTACCTGAATGAGCCTTTCCAAAGCATGGAGTATATTAGAAATATGGAGATACTCAAAATGATTCACAACCACTGACAATGTCAGATAAAAACCTAAGGGTCTTATTGGGAAACAGCATCATCTTTGCTGTTTATCTTAAAACATACCTGGAAATGGGATAAGCCATTTTCACAATGGCAAATATCAAACTGTGTGTTTACCAGAACAATTTCTCTTACATTACGTGCTAAAGAAAAACCAACTCATATAATTGGAGCCATCAAATTAAAGAGATTGATACATCAGCTCATCTATTCCCCCTCTAGGCAGAGCTATAACTGCCCTAGTGTAAACAGTATCTTCTAAAGTCTCCAGATAAGATACTGTAGCCCCACATTCCAATATTACATAATCTTCCCCAGCAAAAAATTGTTTTAATCCAACTTAAATTTCATCTGTGAAAAAAAATTTCATCTATGACTTCTGAAGGAGTTCAGAACATGCTACCCCAAAATGTGTCATGTGGGCATATTGAATATTTTGAGTTAAAAACAACAAATACAAGAAAAACACTCTGACCCTCCTTCTTTTAGAACAGGAGATGAAATTCCCATTTGAAAGACATCTCCTCCCTGTAGCAGAAGGAAAGTAACATTCTTATCATTAAGGACTACAAGTTGAAACTGAGAGAATTCTAAACAAACAGACCTTGTTGAAATAATTATTACCTTCCTTTAGTTTCCCCACATAGTCTGATCCCTTTCCAACAACTGTCTTTTTTTGTTCAACCTCATATAAAAGCAAATCAATCCTATTCACCATTGCTTTGGGTCTTCATTCCTTAGGAAGGTTCCCATGTCATGTAAAACTTGCATTAAATCAATCTGTATTCTTTTTTCCTATTGACCTGTCTTAGGTCAGTTTAATTCTCAGGTCCAGCCCCAAAGAACCCTAAGAGGGTAAAGTAAAAGTCTGCCTCCAGTATACCCCTGTGTCCTCAAGTCCTATATCCTGATCTGTGCCCAGCCAACGGCAAGCGGGGAACTGCAGTAGTTTAATTTCTCTGGGAATCATTATCTTCACTGTAAAATAAAAGATATGGAATATTAGGGCTACATGTTATGATTCTAAACCTTCACGAACTTAAAAAAAAAAATGCACAGTGCCCTCACAGAATGCTAGCCACTCTGATACAATAATAAATATATGTGAACGGATGCCAGTTGTCAAATTTATCCAGGTAAAATAATACCAGTTGCTCCCGGCTCTCCTCCCAGAACCGAATTTCCAATCTCTGACCATTCCAGTGGCTCCTGGTGGAACCTTCCCAAGCACTCTCATATCCTTCCTAGGCTGGTACCCAGATAAGGAGACACAGTATCCCATGACTCTTGTTTTCCTCTCCAGTGGGGCTTAAATGATACAGTCATTTTGTTATGATTTACATTCTACTTTTCAAGTACAAAGTGAAATTTCAGCTGGCTAACAAGCCCCGTTTGAACAGTAAGGCTTCTGCATACAAAGTGCATTTCCCACCGTCATCTGAATCAAGAGTTCTCGCAGGGCTTAATATGCAACTAATTCAACACTTGCAGAGTCACTAGCTTTGCACCCCAAATACTGTGACCTGGGAGGCAAGCGCTGGCTCAGCAGGCTCCAGTCTTTCATTGATGCTATATATGTATATGTACCTCTACATATATAACATATATATTTTAGTCTGACGACATTGATACAGCCTAGATTTCCAACTCAGAAACATCTGTTAATTAAATTACTTACAGATCACGTTGAAGAACAAACTGCAGCCTTGAGAAATATCTAGAGACAGGAGAGGTCTGGCTCACGCAGCCAGGTTTGGAGGACTAAACCTTCAGGATCCCCTTACTGGGGAATTCTGCCTCTGCCCGAAGACCCTCTGTGGTTTCACAGGGCAATCTCAGCCTCCATAGAAAAGACGGGATCACTGATGCTCTGCTTATGGAAAAAATGCCCAAGGGAAACACAGGATAAAAAGCTTAGAGCGGACATCTTTTTAAATGACTCCACCGTGTGAAGACACAGTAAAAAGATGCCGCCGTGAACCAGAAAGCAGTGCCTTGATCTTGGACTTCCCAGCGTCCAGAACTGTGAGAAACAAATTTTCTGTCGTTTATAAGCCACACCCACCTGTGTTATTTTTGTTACAGCAGCTGAACAGACTAAGACAGAAGGCAACTGTCATGTCATAATTAAGCTGAGAGTTTTAAGAAGACAGCATTGGTCAACAGGGTCTAGTGTTTCAGAAAAATTAAAGGGAATCTATACTTCGAAAAGGCTATGGTGTTTGGCAACTCAACATTAACTGGGGCTCTTTGAGGAAACAGCGTCAGTATCACGGTTGGGCGGAAGCCGTGTTGTAAAGAGCTAGTGAGTGAGTTGATGAGGGAGGAAGTACAGCAGTCGATGTAGAAACACAATTTAAAGAAGTCTAGTAGGGGAAGAAGACAAGAGGAAGGAAAGAAAAGAAAACAGAAGAAGGAAGGAGAAAACGAGGGGCATTCTGAAACCACCGGAAGCTACAGGGTGAACCCACTGTTCTAAAAGTCAGAACTTCAGAGGAGAAATGATCCCACTAATGCTGTCAATAATATCAAGTGTTGGCTTCCTTTGGTCCATCTTAAAAACCCAGACTATAATTATGACCTACCTCAGGGGCCAGAATTTTTGTCCTAATGAGTTTATGCATCTCGACAGTACTAATCATCATACACCATCATGATACCCAGTCTCTTCATCTATGTATATCAGCCCCTCATCAGGGTAACAACAGTCCAAGGACGCCCTCTCTCTCTCCAACCCTGCCTTAGCCGTAGGCATCACTCACTGAAACAAGCACCATTTTCTTTTTGTTTAGGGCTCCTCCCCTCTGGCGGGGACTTTCACAACCATACCCCAGGTGGTCCTCAGTCTCTCTTCTGACATTGCTCTAATCCACCTTCATCCCCTGCACCATCACAGGAGTCAGCCTTCATCTTCCCAACATTCCCTCCCTGTCCTCCTCTATGCAGAAGTCTTCAGCAGTTACTCTGCCGCCTAGCAGATGAAGTACAAACCCTTTATCCTCCTAGGTAAGCACCTCTGTGCTCTGAGCCATCCTCCCCGCTCCTTCTCACCTGCATCTTCTCAAACGCTCCCAGCCACACTTCCAAACTCAGCCCCAACGTCATCTCTTTCTGTCCACACCTGTTCCAGTTGTTCCATCCACTGAGATGTTTTCCCTCCCCCTTGCTTCCCCACCCACGAAAAGCCTCCCCATCCTTCAAGGTCACTCCAACACCACCTTCTTCTGACTCGCCCAATGGCTATAATTGGTCCCCCTTCCAAACCCCTCTGCCAAGCATCTGTGCCTCTCCTACAGTACGCTCAGGCCACTCTTATGCACACTTGTTGGGTGCTCTGGGAAACCTCCTTGTCTCAACTCTCAGTTCCTTGAGGCGTGGACTGGATTTTGTTCATTTTTGAAAGTGTGTACATAGCGATCAACAAGGTTCAAGAAATAAAATCTATTAATTCAGTGCAAAACTGTGCCAGTTTCTTTACGGAAGGTAGTTTAGTCATTGAAACTTTAGAGCCATTGATAGTATCTTTCCATATTTTAAATTTTGGAAAAGCTATAAACAGGAAAGGAAAATCGCAACCAGAATTATTTAAAACAATAGGGGTATGTCTTTGGTATGCCATTCAAACGTTTCCCTCTGCAGTCTCCATTTTAAAAGAGAGGATCGTGTGTTCCATCTGAAAAGAACTGACTGCAAAACTGGAAATTCTGTGCCAATTCTGCTAGGGATTTAATGTACTCTATCAAACCTTTTTTTTTAAGTTCTTAGTTTTTTAGTGATTTCCATCTTTGAAATGATCGCAAATTTGCCACTCTCAAAACATTTTTGCTAGGATACACATGCTTATGTTCTCAAAATATTTGAAGATTCTCTTCACTGAAGGAAATAAAGCATTTTGATTTTTTTTTAAGAGGGAAGGGAATACACATTGTCTTCTTCAATCTTCCCTCCTGTGACATTGGTATAATTCAATTCAATAAAACAGAGTAGTACAGAAGCAGGGACTTTGCCAGGCACTAGAAATACATGAGGGTCTCAGCTCTCATCCCTATCCTCAAGGTGCTTTAAATGTAGTGGGAAAGAAAGACCAGGAAATGGGCAATTACTCCATATTGTGATAAGTGGTACAACGGAGGAAAATACTCCATATTACTGGAGCACACAGAAGGGGCAGCTATATCATCTTCTTTTCCAAAGGAAAGTTTCCTAGATCAGTGTTTCTCAAAGGTAAATGTGCAAATGAATCACCTGAGGGTTCCGTTACACTGCACACTCTGATTCAGTGGGTCCAGGGCAGGGCCCTGAGAGTCTGCACTTCCAACAAGCTCCCTGGAGATGCTGCTGGTCTGTGGACCACACTCGGAGTAGCAAGGGTGCAGACTAGACCCCAGCGGAGGCGAGACCAGGCAGAGGAAATGACGCGAACACAGCCAGAGGGGAGACCACAATACGAACATCTCAAAGAGGTAACTAAATGGGGAAAAAGCAAATTTAAGACTAGGAAAAGACCAACAATCTTGGAAGTGTGATATGGCCTTCTTATAGATTTAAGAACTCTCCAACTCAGCGTTAATTATAGGAGGACAAATCTAAATTATTTAAAAGCCTGAGTTGTAAAATATTTTTAAATGGAGTTATTTCAAGTTCCTATAGAGCCTTGAACTCACAGCTACACAGGCTCACTGCCCCATCTACTTAGGTGAAAAGGTAATTACTGACATTTAGCACACTGGGGTCAAGAACTTAAGAATATTCATTTTCCTAGGAAGCTTTTATAATACCTTCATAAGAGTTTTTTATTGTCATATGCTCACCACACAATTTTTGAGAGTCATAGAAAGGATGCATTTCAAATGGATCTATATCCTGAGTAAGCCAAGTTCAGAATAGCATGATTTTATATAATAAATGTAATAGATGATTGTCATTTAAAAAAAAGATGCAATGAAAAAATTCTGAATGATATATTGATATGACGGGTTATTTTGTTAAAAATTATGGTTTCTGCTAGTAAGTGAATGCAGCTTGTTACTGCAAAAAAAAGATTAAATGTACACACTAATTGAACCCTTGAGGACAGAGAATACAGAAGTCTGAAATCTCTACTCTGAAAAGTGTCACTGCCATCTGTTCATCCAACTCAGCACCAATATTGTGAAAATATTCAGGCATATTTCTTGTGTAAGTAGTTTTTGCAGAACAAAATTACCATTCAGAAGTTTGTACTATACTGCTTGACACTATGGTCTTTATAAAGAAAAAAACCCTCTCATTCTAAATTATTTTTTAAAGAGGAATATCTCTTTGGAAAAATTACATTGACTGAAGAGTAATAATACTAGACTGAATAATAATAATAATAACTTAATGACTGTACCCTCACCACCTACATGAGCTAAAGCATCCAAGTCTGCATAATGAAATTCTGTGTCACTTAATTAAATGATGATGCTTTGCAAAGTGAAACTACTTGCCATATTCCTCCAGGTAATTATACCAATAAACAACTTTTTATTTCAGCTTTATTGAGATGTAAGTGACCAGAAGCAACTTCTGCGTGGATACTGTCCATGAGTTAAATTTAGCTTACTGACCTCTTCCCACAATCTTCTATAAGGTTTTAAGAAAAAAAAAAAAAAAAAGCACTCCAAACCAAAAAAAAAAAAGGGAATCACAAAGGGAAGGAAGGAAGGGAGGGAAGAAGGGAGGATGGCAGGAGGGAGGGAGGGACTCGCTCTGGGCAGAAGAACAAGTTAATCAAAGTTTCAACCATTCTACTGACATCTTTAAAGAATACCTGAGTAAAAGCAGGTGTGGGAGTTTCTAGGGCTCACTGACAATGTGCTGTGTTCTGAATCCAACAGAAAAGGGGACCTTTAGGGAGTTAAACAGAAAGATGCGCTCACAAACAGATTTGCCTCCCAAGCTTTAACGTTCTACAAGATATTGCTAACATTCAACCCAAGGCTGGGCACTACCTGAATTTGTACTCTGCCATCCCTTTGGGCCACCTCCCAGGGGCTGTATCAAGCGGCTCTGCCCCAGGGGGGGGCCCTGCCAGGATTAAACAAGCAAACACCAGCAACATGCACAAGGCATCCACAGCGAGGGAATCGGGGCTGGATGTGTTCACACCAACCGCCTCAACTCGACCCAGGGAAGCACTGGTTTTAAAGAAGTAGCGACATTATCCCTTACTCTCCAGCAAGGAGACTCACTAATGCTCACTAATCTAATGCTGAGTGGAAACTTCTTTCTGCAAGTTTACTTTTTATACCTAGAAAAAGTTACCTACTGATGTGTAAAGCCTTGCCATTGAGGAAAATTCTGTGGCTTCCTGAACTGGTGGGCTTATCCCGCCAACGGTACCTTTCCTCTGTGGTCAGCTCTTCAGGGGCCTCCCCTTCCCTGTGGCACTTACCCTGGGCCACCCGCAGGATGACCCATGTCCCTCAAACCCCCTCTGATGTCCAGTGACGGTATGCGAGAAGCCACTCTTCCCTTTGCTTCTAGAACATTCCAGAAAGGTACAGAGAGGGCAAAAGGTCAAACAGAGCAAAGCGGGAACAGGAGCGGGGCCTGGGTGCTCAGCACGCCTCCCTGGCCTGTGGTCAGACGGGGAGGGTGAAAAAGGCTTCCCAGATTACATGCCCCCTGCCACAGCCGCACTTTGCATAGTTCCCAAATTATTCCACCATCTGGAGCTGGCTTCTTCCTACTGCGCTTCTGAGTAGTGGTACCGTCATTCTATTGCCAAGAAGCTGGCACAAAGGACCAAGGTCCTCAAACACACCTGAAATGGGAAGGAAGTATTCCTAGTGGTTCATCTTTAACATGGGCACTGAGCTCCTTTCTAGCAAATTCCAGAGAACCAGAGACAGCTGGAGGCAGAACACCAGAGCAATCACGGCAGTCTGCGGCATCAGCGCATCACCACCGAGGAGGGGAGGCAGAAAGAACAGCACATCTAACAGAAATCAGCAGGCGATTCTGGAACCAGATCCAATGTCCCACACTGGAATCTGGCCAAGCTACCGGGGCACACTGGGGCAGGGTTCAGGGTCTTTAGTCCTTGCCAAACATACCACGGGGCTCTTAAAGATGAGGAAGAGTCACTTGCTTGCACTCTACCAAGAGATGCTCTACAAGAGAGCCAGCGTGGTTATGTGGAAAGAGCTCTGAATGAGGAGGCCAGAAACCATCGCTCTGGCAGCACATCCGCGTAAGTCAGCTCTGTGGCCGTGGGCCGCTCACTTAACTTCTCTGGACCTGTTTCTCCATCTGGAGGTCAAGAGAACTGGACCAAGATCTCTAAGGTCCTTTCCAGTTCTAATGCCCGGTGACTCTCGTGTTAGGGAAGCAGACAGGAAGAGAGCAGCAGCTTTCATAGTTCTTTTCAGCAAGAGAAACAGTCAAACTAATGCGTTCCTAACAACTCTGCAACCACGCCGGGCATTATCACTGTGGTACCTTCTCCGCTGGATGAGGGCGGCCACCTCCCTGCGGCTGCTCCCACGGGGAGGCCATACTTGTGTGATGTGATTTCCAGGAAGGCACCTCCTCCCCGTTCCCGCTGTCTAGCAAGATGTCCCCCGTACACATAGTAATAAATAAACAGCAAACATTTGGAGAGCTCACATAACATGCCAGGCACTGTTCTAAGTGCTTTGTATGCATCGGCTCTTTAATCCCTACAAGAAATATGTGAGGTAAGTACCAATAATATCCCCATTTTCCTGACATTTTTCCAGCCGCACGGCACGGCTTGTGGGATCTTAGTTCTCCAACCAGGGATCGAACCCGGGCCCCCCCGCCCCTCCCCAGCAGTGAAAGCGCCGAGTCCTAACCAATGGACAGCCAGGAAATTCCCCCCGTTTTCCTGATGATGGAGGCAAAGAGTTGAAATCATTTGCCCAAGGTCACACAGCTTCTAAGTGGTGTAGTCAGATGAAAACTTAGGCAGGCAGGTTCTCAGGTCTTCACTAATATTTTACGCTGCCCCTCTGATGGCAGGATAAGATAGACAGATTATTTTCCTTCACTATTAATGAGCACCCCCAGGCAGTGGGCTGTTGTCTACATCAAGAGTATGTGGCCTTGGGGGCTTCCCTGGTGGCTCAGTGGTTGAGAATCTGCCTGCCAATGCAGGGGACATGGGTTCGAGCCCTGGTCTGGGAAGATCCCACATGCCGTGGAGCAAATGGGCCCGTGAGCCACGATTACTGAGCCTGCACGTTTGGAGCCTGTGCTCCGCAACAAGAGAGGCCACGATAGAGGCCCGTGCACCGCGATGAAGAGTGGCCCCCACTTGCCGCAACTAGAGAAAGCCCTCGCACAGAAACGAAGACCCAACACAGCCATAAAATAAAAATAAATAAATAAAAATAAATTAAAAAAAAAAAAAAAAAAAAAGAGTATGTGGCCCTGTCTTAAACAACATGGAAACACCAGACAGATCAAATCATGATGGAAAAGACAAACAGACCCGGGTCTGACTTCCTGTTCTATCTACTTACGTGGTCTCCAGAAATTACTTATTTAAGTCCCAGGTCCTCAACTGTAAAATGTGAATAATAATAGCCACTTCAGAGGTTTACTGTGAGGATTACATAAAACAAGCCTCCTAGAAGTCCCAGCTAGTTTCTAAATTATGACAAAGTGAGAATATGTATATTTAAAATCTCAAAGGGTAGATATAAATGGCTCTAATTTTCAGGTTCTGGTTTTAGAGTTATCTGTCTATTAATTTAATTAATTGACATCTATTATCTATTGAAATCTATTGCCATCTATTTCTTACTGTTTGTTGGGAGTCATGAGACTTTTTTTTTTTTTTTTTTTCGGCCCCGTGGCTTGTTGGATCTTAGTTCTCCGACCAGGGATCGAACCTGGGCCCTCGGCAGTGAAAGCGTAGAGTCCTAACCACTGGACCGCCAGGGAATTTCCAGGAGTCATAAGACTTCTGATTCCTATCGGCTGTTTCTAGATTGAACGAAGTTCCCATAGCAGTTTCCTAACAGAAGGGCAGGCTGTGGACCCTAAAAGATGGGGAACAGCTCCATAAGTGAGACTCTCTCTGCTGTCTCCCCAGCTCCATCACTCACCAAAATTATACCCTCTGCACCTCAGTTTCTCCTTCCACAAAATGGATACAATTTCTGCTCTTACCTCTCCCGCCAACATATTCTGAGCTCTTACAATAGCATGATGAGAGTGGTAATGCCTAACATTTACATAATCCCTAACACTGGAACATTTCAACGTAATTTAAAAAGGCTTTTCATATGCCTTATGATCTTATTTAGGCACCCAGACAGCAGATTTTTGACAGCCTGAGGGTATATTGACTAAATTAAGCAAAAAGAATTTTTTGCTCTTCAGTGGAAAGATATAAAAAAACTGAAATGTATTTTAAAATGTGTATATACATATGTGTATGTACATATGTGTCTACATATATGTGCATGTGTTCACATTTATGCACATATACACAAATATAAATGTATGCATTTAGCACATCAGTTCTGTAGCCTTCAACAAGAACGAAAACACCACATCCATCACACCACTGTATTTGTTTACAAATATCCTTGCCTGTGTTTGGATTCCCCAATGATACCTACCTCATATCTGAATCATATAGTCAACCCTATTTTTTAAATATTTATAAAAGAAAAATGTAAATGGCTAAAAAAATGCATATTAAATCCCATTTACCAAATTCCATATATATCACTATTTTAGAAATGATTTCTTTCACTGTATATTTCCTAAAAACTTCAGACCAATCACCTAAGACTCTGACCTCAATTTTTAAGCTGACTTTGAGGACAAAAGTCAGTGATACGGCTTTAAAATGGTAAGTTTTTAAACCACCCAAGGATAACCCTGGACTTCAAATATGTAAAATAAAATCTATTCACCAAATTTTATAGAGTTTAAACTAGATAATGAGTCATAAATAAAACTTCACTGAAATCATTTATCTACCAATATAAACAATGCCAAAACCATGTAGAAAATAGAACTGACACAACCTAAAGTTTAACAGAAAAGAAACAGTGAACCTTTGAGGTATATTTATTTCTTTTTCTGTATTTGCCATCCTGGTCTATCCCAGGACTCCTTGTACTTAATCTTTCATGCTGTGAAAGACCCTCCAATATAAGCTATTCTGATTTTTTTGAAATATCAGACAAGAAATATATGTATATATACATACACACACACACATATATATACATATATATTCACATACACATAGAGAGATATATACAGATACAGATATCAACTCACACACATCTGTTGGAATCACTTAAATAAAATTTATATAAATCATTAGCTAACTAAGTTTACTGAAGAAGGGAGAAAACATTTGCCAAGACATATTGTTAGAGGAATTTAAACCACCAACTAATCCACACAAGGGCTGAACTCCCCAAACACAGAACCAGATTAGCCGACAGGGAGCTAGCAAACGGAAATAAGCGTGCAAATAACTAACACTGTTTCTAAAAGTGTGATAAAACACAATGTTTCTTCAACTACTCTAAATATCTACAGAGTAATATATATAGCATTAAAGGTGGTAGGAACAGCCAGACTGGATGAAGTCGGCTTTGTTGCTATAGGAGAATCATCTTCTCCTCTGCCTCGTCTTCCAGGATGCTCCCTGCCCCCACCATTGGCTGATGGACCCGTGTGCACTGGGTCACGAAAGCCCACGAGAAGTCAGCAGAGATTTCTTCCTTGCCCTAATCGCTACTGAGTCAGCACCCGAGCCCAGCGTTTCTAACTCCGTATTATCACCTGAATCCCCTCCACCCACTCCTCCCCTCCATGCTCCCCATCATGCCTTTAGTTCAGGGCTGGACTCAGGAAATCCACAGGAAGCGGACCTCACAGTCAGAGTCAGGAGGGATAGAGGTAAGCGCGGTGCCGTGGGGTCTCAGAGGGAAGGGCCCACCCCAGCAGGGACAATGGAGGGGGGAAATCCCGAAGGAGGGGGCGTCGCAAACTGAGGCTTAGCCTGCTGTAGCAGGAAGGAGAGGGAAGGAGAGGCAGAGGCCTGAAGCATCTGTGCAGGAATCATCTGTTCCTTTTGGAGGAATGAAATTGAACTTGGGGGGTGGGGAGGTGAACGCTACACAGCAAGATGGCGAAGTGGAGGGGAGGGGCTGTTTACAAAGGAGCTTGGATTCCATCAAGCAGGTGACTTCCCAGAATTAAGGTGGGGAGGGTCAACATCAGACATGCATTTAAAATCTCGGTTGCATAGTGTTACTGGAACAAGGCATGAAGAAAGGGAGTCTGTCTGATTATGAGAGCCACACTTCACATGATACTTCGGAAGCAGAAACCGCAGGCAGGGAGCAGCGCCAGAGGTTCATGGTCACTGGAAAGATAAGCCAACATGCCTGGTCAAACTAGTTTGAATATCCCTGTTTTGTACTAAGGGATACCACCAATTCTCTTTTCCTCCCATTCATAGCATTCTGTAAGCAATGCCCAAGAAATTGATAAAAACTCATAAAAATGCATTGATTCTGGATCTCAAATCAAATTTTAAAAATGTTCCTGGATATATGTATAACTGATTCACTTTGTTATAAAGCAGAAACTAACACACCATTGTAAAGCAATTATACTCCAATAAAGATGTTAAAAAAAAAAAAAGTTCCTGGATTATCTGCTATGGACAAAGCACCATGGGAAAGCCACTTGGAAGCATCAAATGTATCCTCTTTTGACTGTAAAGTCACGTTGGCATGAGGCCAGTTTTATTTCTTATACACATGCCCACTGTTAGGATGAAGTAAACAATGACCAGCAAATAGTGGTCTGAACAAAGCGGAGTTTACAGTCAGATCCACGGGGCTCAAAGAAATGGAGAGGCTGAGGTATAGAGCAAAAGAGGAGAAAGTCCACCAAATTCAGCAAGATTCCAAGGTCAAATCTCCGGTAGGGCCAGAGGGATGAGCGTCAGCTCGTGCGTGTGTCTGATGCTTTCACTGAGCCTGGCGTGAACAGGTCCAGGATGGGCTGCGTCAATTTTCCAACAGGACTAGGGTCCTTTGGCAGATACACCCACCCGTGCATGCTCCAAGCTTGACAAGACTGTGACTTTAATCACACACACAGCACAATAACCGCCACCAAATAACTTAACCGCATCCCTCGACCTGTTTTGCTCGAGCTGCACATTTTTTCCAAAATTAAGGGAACTTTCAGCAAGGGTTTTCCAGGGTAGCGAAGGGTTCTAGGATCATAATGGATAGACCTGCCTCCCTATTTGTTATCACATGGCCTCCAGCCATTCCTTTTCTCACTTCCCGCCTGTGTCCTTAATCCTGACACTACCTTTCCAGAGGAGAGGTCTCTCCATGTTGGAACACCATCTTCTAGGCAGATCAGATCCTTAAAAAGCTGTATTGGTGCCTGAGAAACTCAAGTATCAGCTTTACCAGCTTGGCCATTTTCAGTCATTGGAAAAGTGGTTTTGTTCGCCCTGAATCGATGAATTTCTATTGCAGCGTCTGTTCCTCTAACACACACAATAAACTGGCACTTGGCAGTGATTTAAAGAAGCAAACGGGCCAGGCTGCCATCAGAACAAAGCTGCAGGAGCAGAAGCAAGCCAGATTTAAATGCGTTAATTTACAGAAAAGCCTTTCTCTGAAGGCTAATACTTAATTCAAAACCAGCTGTCCTCTCCTTTGGGGGCTCAAGCTGCCTGCCTTCCCTCTAGTTAATCTGTACGAGAGAAACATGTCTGGTCCAAGATAACCAGGGAATCAAGCTACTGTAAGAGGTGCCCAGGCCTCCGGAGCCCGGCTCTCGCCTGGTTGAGGTGCTGACTCACGCTCCCCCCAGAAGACCCAGCCCCACCACCCTGCCCGAGATCCATCCTGACCTTGGCCTTAGCGGATCCTGGGCTTTGGCATCTGCTGAGCCCCTTCGGATAGTGGCCTTGTCACTGAGTCCTGCTGACTTGACCAACCCCTACGCCAGCCTCTCCAGGCCGGGAATGGCCATCACTGCCCCTACTTCCCCTGCCACCCTCAAAGAGCCAGGTTCGCGGTCTTGAACCCGGCCAGTGGCTGGTGCCCACTCCCCACCGATGGAAGGACGGGGTCAAGTCAATTCCTCTCTCTTAGTATAAAACCCAGCTCTTCAAAAGGGACCACATTTGAGTTTGCTCCTCTAAATGAACCCTCTCACCTAAAGGAAACGTCATCTGGTGTGTGTGTGTGCACGTGCACGTGTGTACACATCTTTCCCTACTCCTGGACACGTGAAGAGCAGCTTTACCCCCCTGGGAGGTGAGACCATGAGGCCAGGGCCCTAGAGCAGCTGTTCTCAACACTGACTTGAACGCATGTAAGAATGCCGGGATGGAGAGGGGGTGCTTTTCAAACTTTCCCAATGGCCACCATAACCTCCAATTCTAACTCAATTGGTCTAGGATGGAGCCTGGGCGTCGGGCTGGTCGGAAAAGCTTCCCAGGTGATCTTAATGTGCCACCAGGGCTGAAAACCACTGATTTAGAGAGAAAAAGGCAGAGACCGTCAGCTGAGACTCCTCAGTGTATTCAAGATGGAGAACATGCAATTTAAAAGCAATCGCTACCCAGGCTCCTCCCCCAGGGAAGATCATCTCTGTAGCCGACAAAGTAACCATTAGAGCAGCATGTGGAATCCTGGTGCCATGTTTCATAAGCACAGTAACTCTGTAACCAGTCTGAGCCTTGGTTACCCCAACTATCCGGAAAAGGGCTACTCTAACTACATCTGTCTTGTTTCTCCCATCTCCTGTTTTCCAGCTTTAGGCATCCCCTTCATCCCCCCATTTCAATACAGACCGTTTATATATTTGCCTTTCTACTTCTCCAAAAATACTTTATGTGTTGCCTTGAAATTAGATTTGGGTAGTGCCTGCCCTCTAAGTAAATAATGCTACAGAAACGATAAACCGTATATAAATCCAGGGCAGGGTACGTAACACTGATGATGTGATATTCCATGAGGCAGAGAACACTGCCTTCGTGGGACCTGAGCTAACCATTCCACCAGGGGAAGCTGGTGCTGCGCCACACAGACCCCCGCCCCCGGCCAGTCTGACAGCATCTCTCTCTGCTACACAGCAACTGTCTACCATGAAGCCAGCCTCTTTTTATTCCCTCTGAGCTTGGTTTAATATCCACTTTCAAGTAGGAGATTCATTTTGGAACTATTTTCAGAGCAAGAATAAAGACATCCTTAAGGATATATTAGCTACATTACTTAAATCCAATGAAATACATAAATCTCTCACGCTGCAATAAACTCAACACGTAGGAGGGCAAGCAGTCTCCCAGATGGACCTCCCTGGATGAAAAATAGCCTGGAAATATACAAACGACCAGGGTATATGACAGAATTTGGAATAATGCAGGCCTCTCTGGGACCCTATCTACAATGATTTAGTTACGGAAAGTACCAAAGGATTTTTTAATATGTGTTTTCAGAAAACTTTAACATCCAGCAAGCCCAGATCACAGCTGAGCTCCAGACCTCCATCGTCACCTGGTTATCTCCACCCGGCCATTCCCAAGACCAGCATGTCTGAATCAGAACTCATCACCTGCCCTCCGGCTCCTGGATTTCTGATCTCAGCTAATGGGGTCGTTATCCACCCAGCTATCCAATCAGAAACCTGATAGTTATCCTAGAATCCACTCTCCCCTCTATCCTCTCCCCATTCTTCCTGAATCCCTAGGTCCTGGAGATTCCATTTTGCCTCTTGCATCCCAACACACAGCTCCTGTTTCAATGCATTGCTTCCCCGAAGCCTCCAATGGCTGCCTAACTGCTCCCCCTAGAGTGAGTCTTGCCCGCCCCCCAATCTATCCTTCCAAGTTCAGCAACAATATCTTTATGAAACAATCCTGATCACATTGCTCCTTCCGTTAAAACACTTCAAGGCTCCCCACTGTCTAGAGGATAAAGTGGGCTATACAGCCCCCCACGATCCAGCCTTCCCAACCTCGGGTCTCCCACACCTCGCCTTGAACCCTCCACCTGGTCCAGTGAGCTATGTGGAGTTCCCAGCACACCAGCCTGCCTCCCCATCTCCTTTCCTCTGTTTGCACTGCTCCTCCTGGTTGGAATATCCCCCTGCCTTTCTGTCCTCAGCAAAATATATTCATTATCTGGACCCACCTCCTCCAAGAAGCCTACCCTCACACCCCACCCCAAAGGGAGAACTGGGCAGCCCTACTCTTGAGCCCCTGGTCAGACCTCTCACATAGTATCTACGACATTATTGCACTTATTTAGCTCCTGAAGGGCAAGGATTGTATTTTGTCTTTTCAACCTCAGTTCCAACTGACGCATAGGAATTTACTAAACATCAGTGAAATGAATGAATGCTTCACTGGTGGCTTCTAACAGCAGTTTCAAAACTATCTTCTTTACAACTCATATACTTTGCCTTCGGCTGCTTACGACGTGGAACGGCTTCTTACTCCACTTATAAATCGTTTGCAAGGGACCGAAACAATAAATCAGTACAGGAGATACAGCACCTTTTATACCCCGAGAAATCATTTCTTTGTTTTCCATTCCTGAAAAAAGGGTCACACTTCAAGGCACCCCAACAGCAGAGAGTGAGAACTATCAAAATAAGTGATTCCCAGTACCTGGTCCTCCCTTGCTTTTATTTTTTCTTAATATTTATTTTTATTTTTTATTGAAGTATAGTTGATATATTTATTTTTTAATTTGTTTTAATTGGCCACACCGCACAGCCTGCGGGATCTTAGTTCCCCCACCAGGGATTGAACCCATGTCTCGTGCATTGGGAGCGTGGAGTCTTAACCACTGGACCTCCAGGGAAGTCCCCTCCCTTGCTTTTAAATGTCCTCTTGCTGGAAGTGTGTATTATTTGAATGAGGCACAGAGTGGAGACACTACTTAAAGCAGAGGGACCAAGGCATGAACGAAGACTGGCTTATGAAGTCTACACTGCTGCCCTTGCCCATGTAGATGCAAGATAACACTGAGAATAAAACTGACTTTCCCGGCTTTGTGGCTTCTAAGCCCATAAGGGAGACACATGAAAATAAAGGCACCATCCTTGACTCAGCATCCAGCAGCCCCTGTGCCCCAAGGCAGGCCCTCTGGGAAGCTCCGAGCCCACCCAGAATTCCATCTCAAATGCCAAATATCTGCAATGTGGCTACAACTTAATACACAACCAATATCCTCTTCTCTGAGTGCTGATTTCATACTGGAAAATGAACAATTTAAATAAATGTTTCATTAACATACTGTTTTCCTGCTTGATGCTAATGTACTTAGAGTAATTTGTTTTCCCAAATTCTCTGCCACAGAATCATTTCATGCAGTCCTCACAGGACAACCTGAAACTCTTCAGGTCCCTAAGAGACAACCTAGAAACCAAACAAACAAATAACAGAAAACCCCTGTACTAAAAAGCCATCGAGACCCATTTGTTCTAGAACACACATCACATATGCTGCAGAACAGGAAGATCCGGACCACCTCAGTGGCGCTGGGTTTGTACTGATGGCAACAAAGCATTGTTCAGAGGGCACTGTTGGTCCCCAAGACACGGAAGTGGGAGAGGTGGCTTACTCAGGAAGAATGCAGACAGTGTGACATCTTGTTTTGAGACCCTGTAAGGCTTGTTCCCATTTCTCTTTGCTTATCTGATTCTTACTTTGTGCTGATTCCAAACCCCCAAAATGTCAAGGATATTTCTAACATCTTTTACTAATAGGAGAGCTTAAAAACTTCACAGTACAACGCTCAGATACACTCCAATCATGCAAAAGCAGGTCCCATATAAAGGTTTGTTCCCCCAAACCTTGTGAGACACGGGGGAACGGCTTGATCATGAGGACATGGGGAACAGCTTGGACACCACGCTAATGGGAGGCCATCTTTTGGGTGGATCCAGCCACATCAGAATGGTTCTCTGTGCACCACTGGGCTGGAGGCATGATTTTGATTTGATTCTGCGATACTGCGATTTATAAGAAATACACATTTGGTCACTGAGATGACCAAAATATATTTCTCATATATATATTTGGTCTTGTCCACGGCTCCTGACTCACGGCTCCCAAAACCCTTGGAGTTTCCTAAGTGTTGAGAGAGACAGAAGTTTCTTTGTTATGTGAATGAGGTGACTTTTAGACGCACCTAAGGATGGGGGCTGGTTGCCAGGAGAACCAACCACGTGACTAGAGGGTTGGGTTCCATCCCCCTGATTTCTGGGGAGGGGAGAGGGGCTGGAGGTTGAACCAATCACCAGTGGCCAATGATTTTTATCAATCACGACTATATAATGAAGCCTCCATAAAAACCCCAAAGGACAAGTTTTT
The DNA here is from genome assembly GCF_965194805.1 of Balaenoptera borealis. NCBI lineage: Eukaryota > Metazoa > Chordata > Mammalia > Artiodactyla > Balaenopteridae > Balaenoptera > Balaenoptera borealis. The sequence goes on along the minus strand of NC_138866.1, from coordinate 165,288,474 downwards.
GTCCCTTTTTGGAGAGCTTCCACATTGGAGAACCAGAACGCTTCTGCATGCCACCGTGCTGCCCCACGCTCCAAGAGGACAGAAGATCCTTTGTTCAGGACCCTGCCCTATGTATCTCTTCCATCTAGCTGTTGGTTCGCATCCTTTAATATCCTTTCAGAGTAATTCGGTAATCTAGTGAGTGAAGGGATTTTCCTGAGTTCTGTGAGCCGTTCTAGCAAATTGATCGAACCCCAGGAGAGGGTCCTGGGAACCTCTGACTTATAACCAGTTGGTCAGAAGTACAGGTAACAACTCAAGCTTGAGACTGGAGCCTGAAGTGGGGGGCGGTCTCATGGGACTGAGCCCTTCACCTGTGGGATCTGATTCTGTCTCCAGGTAGACAGTGTCAGGACTGAGTTGAACTCTCGGACACCCTGCTGGCAACAAAGAATTGTCTGCTGGTGTGGGAAAACCCTGAGCCACACACCTTGGAATTGGGTCCAGGAACCCTATCCAGGTTCTATTACATGGGGAGCAGAATCAAACTCAGTGAAGAGGTGAAGCAGGTAACCAGTGAGCTCTGGCACTTGCTGGGTGCCGGGTGCCAGGTGTGTGGCAGAGAGCAGGAGACCCACCAAAGACTGGAAATCACACTGCGGGGGGGGGATTACCTCCCTGGCTGTGCCACATCTGAGCTGCAAGGCGATGGACAAGTGACTTCCATGTCTGAGCTTCACCTCCTTCTTATAAAATAAAGCCACAACAACAAGAAAACAATAATAGTAACTGGGGGCAGTGGCAGCTACCCTTTCACTGAGCACTTACTATGCAGCAGGTGCTGAACAAACACTTGCTAAGCACCATCTCCCTTAATCCTGAGGACACCTGGGAGGATACTGTTAACTCCAGTTTATGGAGGAGGCTCAGAGCTCAGGAACCAGCCCAAGGTCACCCAGCTGCAGGGAGAGGTGGGGTCTCGGTTCGAAACCGAGTCCATCTGACTGCCATGTTCTTTGGAGAGAATAACAACCTCAAATGACTGGCACAGACATTAGGAAATGCTACATAATCCGGAAAGTGCTCTGGACGCCCTACATGAAAGGCAGCCAGGGTCAACAAGCCCACCCCTCACTGCGGGCCAGCATCCTGGTCACGCTCTCCGACCAGTGGGCAGCCAGCTTCCGGCAGCCTCCTCCCTCCCGTGGGTCAGAGGCCCAACCATCCCGGAGCACCATCCACTGGGCGGTGGGGGAAGGAGGCCGTCCCTCCCGGCACTTACTTTCTCAGGACCGCAATCTCATTCTCTATGCTGCTTTCTTTGCCCTTCAGTGCCTTCTTGGGGATACACTTCACCGCAAAGAGTTTTCCAGTTGCCTTCTCTTCAGCTAGGACCACTTCGGAAAATGCCCCGCTGTGAACAAAGAGGGAGAAAAAGAAGCGGCTTTAGATTCAGGAGATCTGGGCACTCCCGACAGCTCCTCCGATACCACTACCAAAATCTGAGTAATAACAAGAGGAACAATTCCCGGCATTCCTGTGACTTTTTAACCAGCCACACTCCCAACCAAACTTCTTTGTGCAGAGGGGAGACAAAGGCAAGTGGGACCTCTTGCAAAGGGACACAGGAATGCCCACGTGGGTGTGGGCACCTCCCAGTGCCACCTGCCATCCCGCACAACAACCAAGCAGCAGTCACTTGGGAGCAACAGAAAAGCTCCAGAAAGGTTCCTGCAGGAAAGATGAGGTCCATCTGAAGCTGTCAGCACCCACACCCCCAAGCAGACGAGAGGATAACACTGAAATGTCTAGATTCCTCCCAGGCCCTTTCATTCCCAAGAAAATTTCAGAGCACTTGGCAAAGCCTTAATTAATTCTCACAGATAGGTAAGGGTGTAATTAACGTGTGGGACAGCGTGGTATTGACACAGGTTAATTAATTTGTAGGGCCATGCAGGGCTGCAGTGAGCAGGCTGTTTCTTTTTTCAACCAAACAAATAAAAACAAACATGATGCCCTGAGTGAGGAGAACTTCCTGCCTGAAAATAGAAATCTAACTCTGTGAGGCCACATCACCAAACTGAAAATGTAACCAGAACATTCAGGGCCAGAGATTACATTTCTTCAGAGGGGTGGTCTGCGAGCCCCAGACGCTGCATTGTCCCCCCACCTGACACCTTGTCTATTTCCAGCAGACAACGCCTGGGTGCTGCTCTCGTACTGGGGCACAACTTCCCTAACAACTCAAACAAAAACAGACACCTCCATTGCCCGCTGCAGACCTCTGTAACCTGGGCTTTGTGCACGCGGGCCACGGAAAACCACTGAGTCATTCTCTATCCCTACACTTTCAGGAGCAACTCATTTCCTCTGATACACACCAAACATGGCTTCTGAACAGTTATGACTAGAGACAAACTCTCCTACATCAAAAGAAACCACTAGAAGGACCAATGTCCCAATGTCATCCCAATATTGGTCCCTCAGGGCCTTTGTTCTTCAGCCAACATCAAAGAGATGCCTAAGCAATGGAGGAATGGATACAGAAGATGTGGTACATATATACAATGGAATATTACTCAGCCATAAAAAAAGAACAAAATATTGTCAATTGCAGAAATATGAGTAGACCTAGAGACTACCATACTGAGTGAAGTAAGTCAGACAGAGAAAGACAAATATCATATGATATCGCTTATATGTGGAATCTTAAAAAAATGATACAAATGAATGTATTTACAAAACAGAGAGTCACAGATGTAGAAAACAAACTTATGGTTACCAAGGGGGAAAAGGGGAGGTGGGATAAATTGGGAGCTTGGGATCGACATACACACACTACTATATATAAAATAGATAATAAGAACTGCGGTATGGCACAGGGAACTCTACTCAATACTCTGTAATGACCTATATGGGAACAGAATCTAAAAAAGAGTGGGGAGATTGGTTCAAGATGGCAGAGTAGAAGGTCGTGCTCTCACTCCCTCTTGCAAGAACACCAGAATCACAACTAACTGCTGAACAATCATCGACAGGAAGACACTGGAACTCACCAAAAAAGATACCCCACATCCAAAGACAAAGGAGAAGCCACTATGAGATGGTAGGAGGGGCGCAATCACAATAAAATCAAATCCCATAACTGCTGGGTAGGTGACTCACAAACTGGAGAACACTTGTACCACAGAAGTCCACCCACTGGAGTGAAGGTTCTGAGCCCCATGTCAGGCTTCCCAAAATGGGGGTCCAGCATCAGGAGGAGGAATTCCTAGAGAATCAGACTCTGAAAGTTAGCAGGATTTGATTGCAGGACTTCGACAGGACTGGGGGAAACAGAGACTGCACTCCTGGAGGGCACACACAAAGTAGTGTGTGTGCATCAGGACCCAGGAGAAAGAGCAGTGAAGGCATAGGAGACTGAACCAGATCTACCTAATAGGGTTGGAAGGTCTCCTGAAGAGGCGGGGGGGGTGGCTGTGGCTCACCATGAGGACAAGGACACTGGCAGCAGAAGTTCTGGGAAGTACTCCTTGTCATGAGCCCTCCCAGAGTTTGCTATTAGCCCCACCAAAGAGCCCGGGGAGGCTCTAGTGTTGGGTCACCTAAGGCCAAACAACCAACAGGGAGGGAACCCAGCCCCACCCATCAGCAGTCAAGCAGATTAAAGTTTTACTGAGCTCTGCCCACCAGAGCAACACCCAGCTCTACCCACCACCAGTCCCTCCCATCAGGAAACTTGCAAAAGCCTCTCACATAGCCTCTCATCCACCAGAAGCAAGAAGAAGTACAACCCTGCAGCCTGTGGAACATAAACCACATTCACAGAAAGATACACAAGAGGAAAAGGCAGAGGGCTATGTACGAGATGAAGGAACAAGATAAACCCCAGAAAAACAACTAAATGAAGGAAAGACAGGAAACCTTCCAGAAAAAGAATTCAGAATAATGATAGTGAAGATGATCCAGGACCTCGGAAAAACAATGGATGCAAAGATCGAGAAGACGCAAGAAATGTTTAACAAATATCTAGAAGAATTAAAGAACAAACAAACAGAGACGAACAACACAATAACTGAAATGAAAAATACACTAGAAGGAATCAATAGCAGAATAACTGAGGCAGAAGAACGGATAAGTGACCTGGAAGACAGAATGGTGGAATTCACTGCTGCGGAACAGAATAAAGAATGAAAAGAAATGAAGACAGTCTAAGAGACCTCTGGGACAACATTAAACGCAACAACATCTGCATTATAGGGGTTCCAGAAGGAGAAGAGAGAGAGAAAGGACCAGAGAAAATATTTGAAGAGATTATAGTCGAAAACTTCCCTAACATGGGAAAGGAAATAGCCACCCAAGTCCAGGAAGTGCAGAGAGTCCCATACAGGATAAACCCAAGGAGAAACACGCCGAGACACATAGTAATCAAATTGGCAAAAATTAAAGACAAAGAAAAATTATTGAAAGAAGCAAGGGAAAAACGACAAATAACATACAAGGGAACTCCCATAAGGTTAATAGCTGATTTCTCAGCAGAAACTCTACAAGCCAGAAGGGAGTGGCATGATACACTTAAAGTGATGAAAGGGAAGAACCTACAACCAAGATTACTCTACCCAGCAAGGATCTCATTCAGATTCGATGGAGAAATCAAAAGATTTACAGATAAGCAAAAGCTAAGAGAATTCAGCACCACCAAACCAGCTCTACAACAAATGCTAAAGGAACTTCTCTAAGTGGGAAACACAAGAGAAGAAAAGGACCTACAAAAACAAACCCAAAACAATTAAGAAAATGGTCATAGGAACATACATATCAATAATTACCTTAAATGTGAATGGATTAAATGCTCCAACCAAAAGACACAGGCTTGCTGAATAGATACAAAAACAAGACCCATATATATGCTGTCTACAAGACACCAACTTCAGCCCTAGGGACACATTCAGACTGAAAATGAGGGGACGGAAAAAGATAGTCCATGAAAATGGAAATCTAAAGAAAGCTGGAGTAGCAATACTCATATCAGATAAAATAGACTTTAAAATAAAGAACGTTACAAGAGACAAAGAAGGACACTACATAATGATCAAGGGATCAATCCAAGAAGAAGATAAACCAATTATAAATATATATGCACCCAACATAGGAGCACCTCAATACATAAGGCAACTGCTAAAAGCTATAAAAGAGGAAATCGACAGTAACACACTATTAGTGGGGGACTTTAACACCTCACTTACACCAATGGACAGATCATCCAAAATGAAAATAAATAAGGAAACAGAAGCTTTAAATGACACAACAGACCAGATAGATTTAATTGATATTTATAGGACATTCCATCCAAAAACAGCAGATTACACTTTCTTCTCAAGGGCGCACGGAACATTCTCCAAGGTACATCACATCTTGGGTCACAAATCAAGCCTCAGTAAATTTAAGAAAATTGAAATCATACCAAGCATCTTGTCTGATAACAATGCTATGAGATTAGAAATGAATTACAGAGAAAAAAAACATAAAAAACACAAACACATGGAGGCTAAACAATACGTTACTAAATAACCAAGAGATCAGTGAAGAAATCAAAGAGGAAATCAAAAAATACCTAGAGACAAATGATAATGAAAACATGACGATCCAAAACCTATGGGATGCAGCAAAAGCAGTTCTAAGAGGGTAGTTTATAGCTAAACAAGCCTACCTCAAGAAACAAGAAAAATCTCAAATAAACAATCTAACCTTACACCTAAAGGAACTAGAGAAAGAAGAACAAACGAAACCCAAAGTTAGCAGAAGGAAAGAAATCATAAAGATCAGAGCAGAAATAAATGAAATAGAAACAAAGAAAACAATAGCAAAGATCAATAAAACTAAAAGATGGTTCTTTGAAAAGATAAACAAAATTGATAAACCATTAGCCAGACTCATCAAGAAAAAGAGGGAGAGGACTCAAATCAATAAAAATAGAAATGAAAAAGGAGAAGTTACAACAGACACCGCAGAAATACAAAGCATCCAAAGAGACTACTACAAGTAACTCTATGCCAATAAAATGGACAACCTGGAAGAAATGGACAAATTCTTAGAAAGGTATAACCTTCCAAGACTGAACCAGGAAGAAATAGAAAATATGAACAGACCAATCACAAGTAATGAAATTGAAACTGTGATTAAAAATCTTCCAACAAACAAAAGTCCAGGACCAGATGGCTTCACAGGTGAATTCTATCAAACATTTAGAGAAGAGCTAACACCCATCCTTCTCAAACTCCTCCAAAAAATTGTGGAAGAAGGATCACTCCCAAACTCATCCTATGAGGCCACCATCACCCTGATACCAAAACCAGACAAAGATACTACAAAAAAAGAAAATTACAGACCAATATCACTGATGAATATAGATGCAAAAATCCTCAACAAAATACTAGCAAACCAAATCCAACAATGCATTAAAAGGATCATACATCATGATCAAGTGGGATTTATCCCAGGGATGCAAGGATTCTTCAATATACGCAAATCAATCAATGTGATACACCATATTAACAAATTGGAGAATAAAAACCATATGATCATCTCAATAGATGCAGAAAAAGCTTTTGACAAAATTCAACACCCATTTATGATAAAAACTCTCCAGAAAGTGGGCATAGAGGGAACCTACCTGTACATAATAAAGGCCGTATATGACAAACCCACAGCAAACATCATCCTCAATGTTGAAAAACTGAAAGCATTTCCTCTAAGATCAGGAACAAGACAAGGATGTCCACTCTCACCGCTATTATTCAACATAGTTTTGGAAGTCCTAGCCATGGCAATCAGAGAAGAAAAAGAAATAAAAGGAATACAAATTGGAAAAGAAGAAGTAAAACTGTCACTGTTTGCAGATGACATGATACTATACATAGAGAATCCTAAAGATGCCACCAGAAAACTACTAGAGCTAATCAATGAATCTGGTAAAGTTTCAGGATACAAAATTAATGCACAGAAATTTCTTGCATTCCTATACACTAATGATGAAAAATCTGAAAGAGAAATTATGGAAACACTCCCATTTACCATTGCAACAAAAAGAATAAAATACCTAGGAATAAACCTACCTAAGGAGATAAAAGACCTGTAGGCAGAAAACTATAAGACACTGATGGAAGAAATTAAAGATGATATCAACAGATGGAGAGATATAACATGTTCTTGGATTGGAAGAATCAATATTGTGAAAATGACTATACTACCCAAAGCAATCTACAGATTCAATGCAATCCCTATCAAATTACCAATGGCATTTTTTATAGAACTAGAACAAAAAATCTTAAAATTTGTATGGAGACACAGAAGACTTCGAATAGCCAAAGCAGTCTTGAGGGAAAAAAATAGAGCTGGAGGAATCAGACTCCCTGACTTCAGACTATACTACAAAGCTACAGTAATCAAGACAATATGGTACTGGCACAAAAACAGAAATTTAGATCAATGGAACAGGATAGAAAGCCCAGAAATAAACCCACACACCTATGGTTAGCTAATCTATGACAAAGGAGGCAAGGATATACAATGGAGAAAAGACAGTCTCTTCAATAAGCGGTGCTGGGAAAACTGGACAGCTACTTGTAAAAGAATGAAATTAGAACACTCCCTAACACCATACACAAAAATAAACTCAAAATGGAATCAAGACCTAAATGTAAGACCGGACACTATAAAACTCTTAGAGGAAAACATAGGAAGAACATTCTTTGACATAAATCACAGCAAGATCTTTTTTGATCCACCTCCTAGAGTAATGGAAAGAAAAACAAAAAGAAACAAATGGGACCTAATGAAACTTTTTAAAAGCTTTTGCACAGCAAAGGAAACTATAAACAAGACCAAAAGACAACCCTCAGAATGGGAGATAATATTTGCAAACGAATCAACGGACAAAGGATTAATCTCCAAAATATATAAACAGCTAATGCAGCTCAATATTAGAAAAACAAACAACCCAATCCAAAAATAGACAGAAGACCTAAAGAGACATTTCTCCAAAGAAGACATACAGATGGCCAAGAAGCACATGAAAAGCTGCTCAACGTCACTAATTATTAGAGAAATGCAAATCAAAGCTACAATGAGGTATCACCTCACACCAGTTCGAATGGGCATCATCAGAAAATCTACAAACAACAAATGCTGGAGAGGGTGTGGAGAAAAGGGAACCCTCTTGCACTGTTGGTGGGAATGTAAATTGATACAGCCACTATGGTGAACAGTATGGAGGTTCCTTAAAAAACTAAAAATAGAATTACCATATGACCCAGCAATCCCACTACTGGGCATATACCCTGAGAAAACCATAATTCAAAAAGACACATGCACCCCAATGTTCATTGCAGCACTATTTACAATAGCCAGGTCATGGAAGCAACCTAAATGCCCATTGACAGATGCGTGGATAAAGAAGATGTGGTACATATATACAATGGAATATTACTCAGCCATAAAAAGCAACGAAACTGGGTCATTTGTAGAGACGTGGATGAATCTAGAGACTGTCATACAGAGTGAAGTAAGTCAGAAAGAGAAAAACAAATATCGTATATTAACGCATATATGTGGAACCTAGAAAAATGGTACAGATGAACTGGTTTGCAGGGCAGAAATTGAGACACAGATGTAGAGAACAAATGTATGGACACCAAGGGGGGAAAGCGGCAGGGGTTGGGGGGTGGTGGTGTGATGAATTGGGAGATTGGGATTGACATGTATACAGTGATGTGTATAAAATGGATGAATAATAAGAACCTGCTGTATAAAAAAATAAATAAAATTCAAAAAAATAAAAGAGTGTATATATGTATAACTGATTCACTTTGCTGTACAGAAGAAACACAACATTGTAAATCAACTAGACTCCAATAAAAATTAATTAAAAAAAAAAAGAGAGATGCCTATGCAAGAACGGACTTTCCTCTCCCCCTCTTGTGCCATCTGACAGGGATAGGCATCTGTCCTGGACCAAAGGAAGACGAATACATATATTTTAAATCCTTTCCAGTGAGAGGAATTCACTCCACTTAGTGCAATTAACTGTGAGTCTTCGGGGCAAGTGTTCCTCCTGAACCCTAACTCTGGAGAGAGGAGTCTATCTTCAAGGTCTGTATCTAATTATAGAAACCGGAGGGGCAGAAGGTAGGCATTCAATGAAAGAACCAAGTGGAACATGTCAGAACAAAGATCCTCTGCTCACAAGCATTGGCCAAGTTGGAGTCTCCCACCACATGCCTCACATTTGACTCAGCCAGAACAGCAATTATGAAACAGAAATACATAAAACCCAGGACAGATTTATCACAGAGTGATATATGGCGTCGGACATTCCCAGTGGCATTTGGTCACTGCCAATGGCTTTCGCCCAAAAAAGCCAATTCATAACAACTTGAGGGAATCCCCAGCCTAGGAGCTTCCCCTCTCCCTCACGTCTGTCTCGGGGATGGACTGAGGCGGATTCTTCTCCCAGGGAGGGTTCTTAGATGGAAGGAACGTGGACGGCTATGGACCTGCTCCCTTTTGCTGTCCTCCAGGAAGTGGAACAAGATCCACGTTAGAGACAAGAAAAATCAGTGAGGAAAGACCAGGATTCTAGCACCACGGGTGTTTTTTGTTTTTTTTTTTACTGAAGTATAGTTAATTTACAAGGTTGTGTTAGTTTCAGGTATATAGCAAAGTGATTCAATTATACGTATATATATTCTTCTTCAAATTCTTTTCCATTATAGGTTATTACAAGGTATTGAGTATCGTTTCCTGTGCTATACAGTAGGTCCTCATTGTTTATCTATTTTATACGTAGTAGTGTATATCTGTTAATCCCAAACTCCTAATTTATCCCTCTCCCCTCCTCCTCCTTGGCAACCGCAAGTCTGTTCTCTATGTCTATGAGTCTGTTTCTGTTTCATAGATAAGTTCATTTGGATCGTATTTTAGATTCCACATATAAGTGATATCATATGGTATTTGTTTTTCTCTGGGTGGCTTACTTCACTTAGTATGATAATCTCTAGGTCCATCTGTGTTGCTGCAAATGGCAGTGTTTCATTCTTTTTTATGGCTGAGTAATATTCCACTGTATATATGTACCACATCTTCTTTATCCATTCATCTGTCCATGGACACTTAGGTTGCTTCCATGTCCTGGCTATTGTAAATAGTGCTGCAGTGAACATTAGGGTAGCACCGAAGGTGATTTTATGCCATGGATTCCACGCGTTCATTTCCAGTTTCCCCATTTGCCTCTTGGGTCCCTGATGCTGATGATACCCCAGCAGTTTCTCTCCTGAGTCTGTCAGATTTACTGCATCCATTTTCCAAAAGGTGGAGAAGCCCCTTAGCAGCCAGAACTTGAGCTGAGAACTGCAGGCAGACCTCTCCCCCTTGGCAGTTCCCTTGCCCCCTCTGTGTCCCCCTGAGCTCCTTCCTCTTCAGAGTCTGTAAAAATAGTAACAGACTTTGGCCAATGCAGAGGAGGTATTCTGCTGAGCTGTCAGGGGCACACATGAGAGAAGTGCTTCCTTGCTCTGCAGATCAATCCCTCCCAGAAACAGAGTGAGAACTGCGGTTTCTCGTGAATCAACCCCTTGGCCCATGACAATGGGGAGGGGGCTCGAGGTCTCCATCAGAGCCAGTGCTGGTGGGCGGCTGCAGGCAGCTGAGGCCAAGGTGACACGTGGTGTTCCTGGATCGAAGGCTTCTCTGCCTTTGTCCCTGATGTTGGGAGGGAGGGATGAACTGTCTGTGACCCCACAGCGAGGGCAGGACAAGGGGACACAGACACGCAAAGGGCCTCGTGAGCTAAGCAGCTGGGACTTGACAATGAACAAGGCCCCTTGTGACTCCACGGTTACTAAGTAGAGTCACAAAGCCAAGGATATATTCTCGTCCTACCAGAATGAAACTCAGCCTGCAATTCCACTTCTGTGTATACACCCCAAAAAATCAAAAGCTGGGACTCAAACAGTATTTGGACACCCATGTTCATAGCAGCATTATTCACAATAGCCAAAAGGTAGAAACAGCCCAAATATCCATTGATGGATAAAAGGATAAACAAATTGTGGTATAAACATATGATGAAATATTATTCAGCCATAAAAAGGAATGGAATTCTGACACAGGCTACGACATGGATGAACCTTGAAGACGTTATGCTCAGGGAAATAGGCCAGAATCAAGAGGACAAATCCTGTACGATTCCTCTTATACGAAGTACCTAAAATAGTCAAATTCATTGAGACAGAGAGTAGTATGGTGGGTGTCAGGGGCTGGGAGAGGAGGGAATGGGGAGTTATGGGGACAGAGTTTCCATTTGGGAAGATGAAAAAGTTCTTCAGAAGATGAATAATGGCCATGGTTACACGACAGTGTGAATGTACTTACTGCCCCTGAATTGTATGCTTAAAAATGGTTACACTGGAAACATCTGATAAGCTTCTTCACTCATTACCTCCCTAAAGGAGAAAAAAGTTATATGAATAACTGGAGGTGTCGGATGCTGTGTACCACTTGACATTTACAAAGTGCTTTGGCCCCTATCAACGAATCCAATTCTTACAGCAACCCAAGAAGTTACCGTCCCCTCTGTTTTACAGATGAAGATACTGAGGCTCAGGCAGTAAGGGTCAGAAAAGAAAACGTACATTTCCTAACCCTTCGCAGGTCCTTTTCAAGACACTCTGCGGGGCTGCTAGCAGGCCGTCTTCCCCACAAGCGTGGCAGGTGACCGCAAGGGAGGGTCAGACGCTGCCTTTGGGTGAGCTGCCCTCCCACTCTGCCCCGAGAGTGCAAATCCACCTCGCTTCCTCTTTGAGCCAAACAATGTGTGCATTTACCCCCGGCTTTAAGCTTGCCAAAGACAGAGGTCTCTAGTCTTCTTAGGGGGATATAAGATTAGCATAAATTGTTATTGTTCCTGCAATAAACAGAAATCACTGGAAGACACTTTCCCTGTTCTAAGAAAGCTAAATAAAAACATCAGAAGCAGAAACTCAAGAATGAAGAGCTAGGGCACTTTCAATGTAATTACACAACAAAGTGATGTGTGTGTCTGCGTGTGTGAGGTGGGAATGGGGTAGCGGGGAGGGAGAGAGAGGGGGCTGGTCGTAGGAGGGAAGACAGCAAGAAAAATTATCTGGGAGCCAGAAAGCCTCCAGACAAACCAGACAACCCAAGGAAATAAATCCCTAAGAACGCAAGCAAGGACAGAGAGTTACCAAGTTATAAAAATACAAGGAGGTCAAAGCACGTCACACTCCCTGAGCTGTAAAATACAAGCTCTGGGCATTTAAACCTGAGCGGCAGAGGCTTCCAGCCAGACTGAGCCGCACCTGCATCTTGAAACGCAGTCTGTGCCGTGGCCGCTCCCGCCTGGCGTCCCCCCATCCCCCCTCCCTCCACAAGCTGACTTCTCCCCGTGTCATCCCTTGACTGGAACCAGGAGGGCTGGGCCCCTGGGAAGGGGAGGGGGGGTCTCCCAAATGCTACATGCAGTGCCTTCTTCTTGCTGCTCATCCTGCTGGCCTCTTGTGTGACCTCTGATGGTCTCGGCCTCCTTCCTAAAACTCCCTTCTTCTTGGTTCTACGACAGCTCTCTCCTTCCCCCTTTACATCCAGCATCTCTCCATCGCCGCCTCCTCCTCTTCCTCCAATCAAACATCAGCGAGCTCCGAGGTTGCATCCTCAGCCCTGCCTTCATCCTGTTCTACACCCACCCCCGGGAAATCTGGTGCTTGCTGTTTCCACACCACCTCTCTCCTCGTGGCCCCCTAACCTTGGTCTAAATCATCTCACCTCCTGTGCAGATCTCACCTTTCCAGCTGCCTACTTGGGTTCTCCAGCTGAAACCCCCGGGCAGCCTCTCAAGAGCACCATAACCAAAGCAGAAAACAGTATCTTCATCCCCGAACTTCTCTCTTCTATACAGTCTCATTTCTATAGATTCAGGAACCCAGCCTAGAACTCTATGTCATCCCTCTCTCATTTCCATCACCAAGTATATCCAGCTTTCCGCTAAAGTGATTCTCAGATATCTGTCTGTTGGTCCATCCCTACACCACTGCTCTGGTTCGCATTCCTTTATTCACTCAGAACTCTGCTCCCAGCACTCTCTCCTGGCCCCTCTGCCCCCAGCAAGCCTACCTCCCACCGCTATCTCCTACCTGCTCCTGGAATTCCTTTTCCAAAGCAAAGATCTGACAATGTGGCTACCCTACTTAAAACATTGAGATTTTATGTCTACACAGGATAAAGTTTAAACTCCTTTGCAAGTTTCCATGGCATTCAAAGCTCTCCCCAACCTGACCCCAACCTGAAGGCTCATCTACCACCAAGCCATCCTCCCCAACACAAACTCACCCCACCACGCCCACATATGTCACCTCCACCCAACCACAAAGGTCAGCTGGCATTTCCCAAATACACCCATGCCCTCTCACACCACTGGCCTGGGTTCAATTCCCCCCCACCTCCCCCTTTCCTTGAATGCCGTTCCTTTTTCTTTCTGCTTGGCAAAATTCCATTATAAATGGAAGTATATTCCATTATAAATTTTAAAGAGCCTAGCTGATATATCATATTTCCTAACCTTTGAAGGCTTTCTCAATTGTCTTCCACCAGACAGAATGAGGGTCACACACTTGGCTTACACCTTCATTGCCCTACTTACACATGCCATGGTGGTCCTTCGTGTGCTTGCCTGATGAGAGCAGAAGTCCTAAGTCATTCTCTTCTGTGTCTCTATTCCTAACAATATTGGCACCAACTGACACCCAAGGCAGTTCCGATGATCACCATTATCTGGGGCTCTCCTTGGATTCCTCCCTGTGCTATAGATGCACAAAGTAAATGATGTAAGCCAATGACCTTCCACGCAGTGTAGAGGAAAAAATACTGTCCCTTTCCTCCTTTATAATGTATTCCTCTAAATTTCTATGCAAGCCTATGCAGAAAGATCCTCAAAGGTTTCTCTTGAAGCGTAAAAATTCTTAGTCTTTCCAGATATATTTTAAACTGTACACTATGTACCTTAATGCTTAAGTCATATTTTACAGTTGGATAATCCTGAGGTCACTATTTGTGAATTTATGGTATGATACTTCTCCCCCTTATCCTGGTTATAGAAGTAAAATTTGGTAGGAAAAATGAGAAAGCAGATTTTTAGATAAAGGACTTTAGGTAATGCATAATCATGGGAGAAGTAAAAATTCCAGTGACTCGAAAATTGTATTTTTTCACGTTGTGACAAGATATTTCTTTGATTTTCAAAGAAAACTATTCTATTTTTTAAAAACACACCAAGTTTCCATCTAAATGAAACCTCTTTGATGAATTCCTTAAAAGGTCAAAGAAAAATTCTTGAAATGCTAAATATTTTCATCTCCTGAAGATAAGCTGTACAAATTACAGAAGCTGAATCATTCCCCCTTTTCTTCCACATTTCAGAGCAAATCACATCATCATCTGGAGGCACCTTACTTTGATTGTAAGCCAGGCACCCAGGAGAAAATAAACAATCTTTTGAGAGCTGAATTTCCAAGACTCGAGGAAAATGTCACATTTTCTATATTCACTAAAGGATTCTAAACAACTACTTTTGCTTCTCACTTCATAAATGATGGCTCTGAAAAAGGCTGCTTCGCTTTTTGCTTTATCTAGTCAGTCGTAAGAATGGAACCCTGGCGCGGTAATGAACTATCCACGCTGTAGACTATCCGTGCTGTGAAGTCCAGCTGAGGACTGGCACCCAGTCCTCTATGAATGAAATGATCCTTACTCTCAACTTACCAGCGGAAGGGCAAGCAAAGAAGTGGGTAGGGCTCTGGGAATTCCTTATATTTCTGAGCTCCCTGGAAAAGCAGCACAAAATCCATGTGTGCTGAGGATGCCTTGGCTTAAAACAGACATTTAAGGGGTTTGTGAACCACAACTAGAAATTTACCTTCCAGCTGTTAAAGAAAATTCCTAGAGCACCTTCCCTCCAGATCTGCTGCTATATATTGTGGCCAAAACTCAGAGCTAAGCCACGCCCAGAGATAACGCTAGATAACACAACTACTCACTACCATACAAAGTAAAAACAAGAATCTATAGGGAGGAGGGATAAATTAGGAGTAAAGGATAACAGATATATACCACTATATATGAAGTAGATAAACAAGGATTTACTGTATAGCACAGGAAACTGTAGTCAGTATCTGGTAATAATCTATAATGGAAAATCTCTAATGAAGTAATATGTATATATGTACAACTAAATCACTTTGCTGTACACCTGAAACTAACACAATATTGTAAATCAACTATACTTCAATTAAAAAAAAAAAAAAAAGATCTCTGGATTCTGCTTTCCCTATTTCTATGATCTACAACCTGAAGCTGCTAAGAACAAATATCAGTTAGTATCTAAGAAGAGTGGCTGATGTGCTGGTTCCCCTAACTGCACATAATTTTAAAATAAACTCTTCTGTCAAACGAGAGCAATTTAATCACAAAATCTACAAACATTGAGTCTCTGACCACCTGCTGTGACTTGCAAATTTTTGGTGCTCCCCAAATGTCCGTCCGATTGAACTGGCAAAACCTCCAAAAGACGCCTCTGATTTTCAGGCAGAATCAGGAATTCCAGAGCTGTCTTTCTGACTCACGACAGTACACTAAAGCGGTCGCTTGATAAAATTATATCCATCCCAAATTAGACCAAGACGTAATCAGATGGTGCTGAAATGATCTGCTCTATTAGCTTAGAGTCAGCTATTATTGTTTCATTGCCTTTCCATGCTTTTGAATCATTCTACATACAGATCAGATTGACTGTGTTATTATCTTTGTTAATTGCATCGCCTCTAGCCCATTGCCACTACTGCGACGTGCAACTGGACAGACAGACGTTATGCCAGGCTTTGGGCCATAAATTAAAATGTTCTTTTCCACTAAGCCTACTATTTTCCCCAGTGTCAGGCCAGGACAATATTAAGGGCTGATGGGGAAAAAAATGAAAAAAACCTGAACAGCAGAAAATGAAGTTGGTAATATTTGGCTTCAAACAATAAAGAAACTGACAGGTGCCTTTGAGACCTATTGTTCCAGAGCAGAATCAATTCTTAAAATAGGAAAACCTGTCTGCTCACCCCAAGAGTAGTCGTACTGACCCCAGAGAATCCAAATGGATAATAACAGTAGTGGAGTCAGATGGTCTCAATGTCTAAACTCTCCAGGCAGAAATTCAGCAATTTTAGAAGTGGCATTAACTCTTTCTGGTAGAATCTTCACTTAAATATCTTCATTAATTCATATACCACTCATGACATTTTGTACTAATTCAGCCCACTGACCTAAAGAAAGCCATGCCCCATGTGAATAAAGCTCTGACTAGCAAGCAAAGCAAAAAGTCTCACTTCAAGAACAAATATGTTTGCATGAAAATTGGCATCCCATTTAGATATAATAACGTCTATTATGTCAAGTGTGTCTTCTCAAACTCTCCACTTGACAATTACATAGTAAGTCATGTTAGTTCATGTAGATGCTTGAGCTAGAAATAATGCAAACTTTCTTTAAAAAAATGATGTATAACCCAAGCTCTTATTAATTGCGACCCGTGTCTCACCAACCAGTTCAAATCAGAGACATCTTCTTAACTTTAGTAAATCATGCATAGGAATAGGGGGATTCCTACTAAAAGTAGCTATTCTTTTTCACCCAGAAATCCCCTCTTCAACTGGCAAATTCCGCACTGATTAGCCACCAGATTCTATAACAGCTTCAAGAACCATGACGAAATGTTCTTAAGCATTCACCCGATTAGCCTGATTATTGCCCGGATCAATTCTCATTCCAAGTATTACATCCCTGCGTCTAAAACCACTGGAGCAAGTGATGACGATGCTTGTCCCAGGGAAAGCTGCAAAACACCAGCACTGTCTTGCGGGTGACATGTTGGGTTTCTTACGGTTTTTCTGTGGCGGTACATCTTTCCCGCTAATTGCGTCACTGATCCAAATGAGGAAGAGAAATAAATTCCAAATGAATGCCTCCTGTCATATTTTAAAGAACACGCTTCATTCAATAGCACAACTTTTCCCCTTCACTTCTTTGCTGCGGTCCCATATTTTCTCTCTGCTCTTCTCCAGTCACTTGTGAAAGGTTGATTTGGAACCCTAGTGAGTCGGGCACTCTTTCTCAGCACATCACCCACAGGGAGTATTCATGGAAGCCTGGTTTTTGAAGGTGGTAGCATTACTTCTGGAATTACAGAGTATCCTTGTAGCCTCAGCTAAAAGGCTAGCAACACTAAAAGGCACATAAGGTGCCCTTGTGGGGCATGTATGCATCTGTTGCAAGAATCCACTTTACTTGGATGATAGGCGTGATGACTTGGATGAAATTGGAACTCCCAGTATATTTTCCAGATTCCTTTGTCAACCATGCAGACCTCCTAGACCTGCAGCCTTCACAGATCTCCTGTTTGACCAAGATTCTCCCTACAGGGGTGGCTCTCCAGAATGGCCCTGCCCTTTCTCACTCCCACCCATCATGGCAGGAAAACCAGAACTAGCGGACTTGTGTCCCCTGATCCTGTGACTGCTACGAAGATCCAGCATCCTCCTGATGCCAAATACACAGGCTTTGGAGAGGCTGGGGGACACCATCATCAAGTGGTGGGCAAAACCATAATCCCAAAGCCGGGATGGACATTTATGGTTAATCCCAGCTGGCCATCCTTCACATGGCCATTTCTACTCACTGGGACCCCCTGGTGGGCTCGTATTTTTAAACCCTCTTTTAAACTTCTTTTAATTCTTGTTCAGGGCAGACGTAGCACTTGAAGGGAAATACCTTTGAGCTCCATGCCAACCAAACTCACACATCAAGGTACTCATTCTTTCAAGCTCCCCCTTTAAAAAAAAGAGTCCTATTGGTATAATAATTACTACATTAAAGGGATATTTGGCTGTATCTACAGAAAGAAAATAGGAGGCTTATTATAATCTGGTATAAAAAAAATCAGTAAAAGTTTGAAGTAGCGAAACACTGGAAATATCCTAAATATCGTCACACCTCAGAGATATTGTGGGTTTGGTTTGAGACCACCAAAATAAAGCGAATATAGCAATAAAGCAAGTCATACGAATTCTTTGGTTTCCCAGCGCACATAGAAGTTATGTTTATGCTGTACTGTAGTCTATTAAGTGTGCAATAGCATTATGTCTAAGAAAACAATGCACATACCTTAATTTTAAAATATTCATTGCTAAAGAATGCTAACCATCATCTGAGCCTTCAGTGAGCTGTCATCTTTTGGCAACAGTGACATCAAAGATCACTGATCACCATCACAGACACATTGATAGTGAAAAACGTTTGAAATATTGTGAGAATTGCCAAAATGTGACACAGAGACACAAAGTAAGAAAATGCTGTTAGAAAAATGGCGCCAACAGACTTGCTCAACCCAGGGTTGCAACAAACCTTCCACTTAGTAGAAAATGCAGTGAAGCACAATAAAGTGAAGGGAAACAGAATGAATTCTGCTTGTGTCCACCAACAGGGAACTGATTAAGTAAATTACAACCTAAAAATAGAATGGAGTACTATGCGGTCATTTAAAATAATTAAGTAGACTTATGTGTGCTAATATGGAAGTATCCCCAAGATACATTGTTAAGTGAAAAAATAAAGGTGCAAAGTGTCTACTGTGTTCCTGTTTGCATAACACATATGCGTGCGTGCACGCACGCGCAATCTCTGAGAAAACAGACAAGAAGCAAGTAAAATTATTGCCTCCAGGGAGAGGCCCAAGAATGAGGCTGGTTGGGAGACTTCTTCATTTTTACCCATTTTACTATATACCCAGTGCATGTACATGCACTGTTTTTCCATTAAAAGTTATTTAATGAGGTAGAGAAAATTTTGGAAAAGGACAGAGAGAATAATCAATAATCATCTATGCAAAATGACTACCCAGCTAATTAAAGGCTTGTACTAGCTATATACCCTATTGACAAAACGTCAGCTACAATCCCATTACAGAGCCAAGTTCACGCCTGGGCTGGATGGATAACCGTCCATCCAAATAGGGTTGGTGTGAACTGGTGACTCAGCCTCTCAACCTGGCTCACCATTAGCCTGGACACCTTCACCAATGCAGAAATTCAATAGCTTTTTGAAGAAAACCTCTTCTTCATAGAGGTCATTCATACATAACACTAGGGAACTCATTCTGGGGGAAGGGGGAATTGAAGTATGAGTGGGTTTCAACAGACACAAACGTCAGGGAAATGGAGGGAGGTCAAGAAAGGCAAGCAGACAAAAGCAGAACAATGCGGCAGATGATACACATGAGGGGAGTGTGGGAGGTGGGTAATTTATGGGGCAGAGCGCAATGGGAAAAACATACTATATGTGTGTGAGTGCGTGTATAAAGCTACGAAACACATAATTTCTATTCACAACACTTCAGCATCCTTCGATGGACAGAATAGTATCCCCTAAAGATGTCCACGTCCTAATTCCTGGAACCTGTGAATATTAGCTTCATAGCAAAAGGGACTTTGCATCTGTGATGAGGTTAAGGGACTTAAAACAGGGAGAGTACCGTGGATTACCCGGGTGACCCAGTGTAATCACAAGGGTCTTTATAAGAGGGAGGCAGGAGGGTCAGAATCAGAGAAGGACATGGGACTCCAGAAGCAGCGGTCAGTGATGCAAAAAGGGTCATGAGGCAGCCTCTAGAAGCTTGCAAAGGGAAAGAACAGGTTTTCCCTGAGACGCTCCAGAAGGAACACAGCTGTGCAACATCTTGATTTTAGCCCTGTAAGACCCACTTCAGAGCTTTTGACCAGAACTCTAAGATAATAAATTTGTTTTGCTTTAAGCCACTAAGTTTCTGGTACTCTGTTACAGCAGCAATGGGAAACTAATACAAATCTATGTTATTAGTATTTATCCCCAGTTTACAGATGAGGAAACTGAACTCATCAAGGTTCAACAACTTGCCCAACTCTCAAAGCCAGGGACTGAAGGAGCCAGGATTCAAACCCAGATGTGAGGGGTGAATGGAATGCAGCCACTGGACAGGTAACTTACAATCACACCGTGGACATCATAAAAGGCGATGGAAGACTGTCACTTCATGCAGTGGGCAGTCAGAAGGCATGAACAAATAGGGGAAATGAACATAGCTGATTAATATTCTCAATCCAATTCAATGTGTCACAGGTAATTCTTGTGTCTTTCTACATCATTTTGAACAGAAACATATACATGTCCTCCCGGTCACAGCAATATGATAAAACTTTGCCCTGCAGGAAGTCCATTTATGGCAAACATTTCTCTATTTATAGCTGTGAATGATATAAAAACAATTTCTACATTTTCACCAAGAACATTTCCTTCTCTTTCTTTTAGCTTTAGTGATTGTTCTTAATTGGCTGCATCTCCCTACCTTAAGCAGATGAAATGGTCTACACATCTTCCCATCACTGAGCTGCACATGTTGGACAGATAAATACTCAAGGCTGGAGACAGAACCTGGTCAAGATGCAAGTTATTCTGTGCTTCATTGTAGGTACAAGGTTTCAGCCTAGAGAACAATTCCCTTCCCCAGAAAGATGGGTTATTGTGAAAAGAATGAAGCTTCCCTAACCTAGATAATCACCACCACCATCATCATCTACATTGCTTATTAAAGCCTTATTAAAAGCTACTTTAAAAACTATTTGACAACAGTTTTCTAATCCTACCAATAACCCTGCATGACAACATCATGCCCACTTGACAACTGACAAAATAGAAGTCCCAAGAGGTTCAAATTTTGCTAATCAGTTAATCAACAGACATGCAAACTCTGGTTTGATGCCACTGTCATGCTTTTTCATTTTCAAAACTATGCCACCTCCTTGGGTGGAGTTAATTTCATAATTCAGAAAGAGTAAGAAGAGTGGGTGGGTTGCAGAGGTCCTTCTTGCTGTATTTCCCCCCATGAAATAGTCCAAATTCTCACCAATACTGTGTCGATGACCATCTGGGTTCTGAGGGGTAAATTCATTGAAACTTTCTTAACCTGCAAACCTGCGAATAGAACCCCAGGAACTTTGGTTTCCATGTAAGTTTCTGACAATGTTTGTCCATTTCAATCCCAAGGGCTGAGGCAGAACTGTTCTCTTCCTTCCCACTTCCAGGAACCCACACTCCCCATGAAAGGAGGGTGGGTGAATTTTTAATTTGGACTTTCTGTTCGTGTTCCTAAGCTACTCCTCCGTGTTTTCAAATTAGGTCCCCTCCTTATTGCCTTTATATCTTAAAATTCTACGTACTAATTTTCATTCCTTTCAAAAGTATAAAAACTCGGTAGACTCAAGATTGACCTTTGCATGGTCCCACCTACTGATCCTTCTTTTTCTAAACTTCCCACACACCCGTTCTCCATCTCCTGATGAATGGAACCGACTTAATCTTCAAACGCCAATGGACAGTTCTCCATTTCCTGAAGCATAATCACACTAACGTTGTCCCATCTCAAAGAGAAGTTCACATGTCCGTCTGCAGGCACTAGTGTCTTGCTGGAAAGCTTTATTTGCTGTTCAACCACACACACACACGAACTACTAATCGATTTGTTGTGAGGCTCTGATGACGACATTATCGCTGGCCGAAAATGACTACACCTGCCCGGTGGTTACCCACAAAACAAGACAGCATCCTGTGAGACATCCCTGCACGGAAAATGAAGGATGGAAGCATGGGGATATGGTTCACTGGGCTTTTCTCAACTACTGGGCCGTGGAGGTTATGACCCATCACAGAGACCGTGTAAAGGAATGTAGGGTCTACTGTGCCCCTGCCAGCCCTCCCCGAGTCTCAATGATAGGAACTCTGATGCCCAGAGAGGCCACTGGTCCTTTCTGCTTGGCTTCTCCCAATAGGGCCGAGCAGCACATGTGTCTCTCGCAAGGCAAGGTGGATGCATCCTTTAGAAACTCTACAATCCCTTCCCCTGACACTGCACTATTCAGGTCGGGCTGCTCTGAGATTTACGAAAGGTAAAACAGGTTCAACCCCTCAAACAGTGAGACTCCCCAGAGCTGGGGAGGGGTTCCAAAAGGCTTGTCTGCCCCAAAATATCTCCCCACATTTGCCCATTAAGGTGCCTGAGCCACTTCTTTGGTAAAGGGACATACCTCCTGCCATCCCCTCTGAAGCAGAGGTACATGGCCTGGGCGCGTGCCACGTTCGCACCTGCTCAGCAGGAAGTCCTTAATGACACTGGGGACAATCTGCAGTTTAAACATTAGTCAGCTCTGGCCTGTGACAATGAACTTCACTCTCAGAGAAACCGGAGCTACAAGCTGTCACCGACCACTGTACGTGGCACTGCTTCCTAGAGGTGGTGAGGGACAGGGGCAAGTGTCCCCAGGCCCTGCTGCTGCCTGGGGAGCAGGTCCTACATCTGTGAGCCCCCAGAGGGGACAGAGCCCAGGCTGACAGGTCAGCAGGCACGCAGTGAATATCTGCCTCCCTCCAGGGAGGGAGGCGGATGGAGCCAGCTTTCTGCTCCAGGAAGCTCCCAGGCCAGTGAGAAGAGAGGCAGACCATAAACAAATACATATGTCAGGTGTTGGTAAGCGCTAGAAACAAAGATAAAGTGTGGGTCAAAAAGAATCGCATGGACATTTCTAGATGGGGTGGCCAGGGCAGGCCTCTTTGCTGAGAACTGAATGGAACAAGGAAGAGGGCCCTAAGCATATCTAGAAGACTCTTCCAGAAGGAGGAAACCATTAATGAAGGCCCTGGGCTGGCGAGGGCCCTGGCGTGGTAAAGGGCAGGCGGCCAGGGTGCCCGGAGCTGTGTGGGAAGGAGGAAACGGTGGGGAGGGCCGGGAAATCCAGACAGAGCATGAGGGGCCATGGGCCACGGCCAGCGTTTGGCAGGTTGAGGGTTTTTCTCCGAGAGATATGCAAACCCACCAGTTAGAAGACACATTTTTCTTCTGAGTGAGAACTTAAAAGAAAAAAAAAAAGCACAAAGAATTGTGCCAAGCCCAGTATTGGCTTCAAAAATGCCATTATTTGAGCTACATTAACTAGGCATTCTCACGCTCCCTAAAAAGTAGAATTCATACCCATTTAGTCCAAGTTCCTCATGAAACTGTGAGCAGGCCCTTTGTACTTGCCTGAGTTATTTCAGGAAGCTGCTTAGATGTGCCCTCTTTTGGCCTCAGTTTTGCCGTCCACACAATGGGGATGACACTCTACCTTGTGCACCAAATAAGAGTCGTAAAGGCGATGCACGCCAGACCTACCCTCATACCCCACTGTGAGCAGAGGCGCAAACCCCAGCACTCACAGCTCCACGTCCCACACTCTGTCTGCATGCCCGTCTCCTGCCCAACGCTGGCTGCACGGAGAATAAAAATGCCACTCTGCATCTCATGGCTAATCTGCCAGACACCTAGCAACCGGTCTGCACCCCCCCAGGCCCTTCCTGGAACTGGCATTTCATCCTCATAATGGCTCGAGTCATGTCACAGATCAACAAAAGAAGGTTATGGAAATGTATGGAAACCACACACACACACACACACACACACACACACACACACACACACACACACACACAATGTAACGCTAAAATGATTTAACTTTCTTTTTTCATTTGCCACAGACGTGAATGCTTCTGAAAAGTCGGCTTAAAAATAGAAACTGGATCCACAAATTGTTTTCACCATTAAATCAGATCCATCTCATGAGCAGCAGCAAAATGAATTCCCTTCCTCTCTCCCGGCTGCCTTCCTTTCTTCTCCAGGAACAAATCACTATGTCTCAACCTTCATAAATGACAGGATGGCAGAACGAAAGAGATCGACTGTCAGTCTCCAGGAGGCTTGAGGGCCAGCGTTTTCCCAAGGGTAAGTATCAGGGACAATTTGGCCTTGTTTCTTTTTTTTTCCCTCTAAATTTTATTATTATTATTACTATTAATTTTTTTGTTTTGGCTGTGTTGGGTCTGAGTTGCTGCACGTGGGCTTTCTCTAGTTGCAGCAAGCGGGGACTACTCCTCATTGCGGTGCGCAGGCTTCTCATTGCAGTGGCTTCTCTTGTTGCAGAGCACGGGCTCTAGGCACACGGGCTTCAGTAGTTGTGGCACGTGGGCTCAGTAGTTGTGGCGCATGGGCTTAGTTGCTCTGTGGCATGTGGGATCTTCCCAGACCAGGGCTCGAACCCGTGTCCCCTGCATTGGCAGGCAGATTCTTAACCACTGTGCCACCAGGGAAGTCCCCTGATGGCCTTGTTTCTTTACTTGATTTTTTAAACACAAATACCCATCCAGACCTTCCTCCTAAGTGTGCGCAGCTATCGGTTGGCTGTGCCTTTCTCCTTCTCCCTGAGCTTCACCACATTTGAACAGGAAAGATCGAAGTGTCAACTTGAAAAAGGAAAAGATGAGAACACATGTCATGGCATTGTTCTTCAAAAGAGCATCTGATACAGCATCCAAGCAAACGCTATTTAGTAAATGAGTTCCCAGGCCTTAGCCAAGCTGTACTGACATATCAAGAAAATCTGAGTTCTTTAAAGATGTTGCTTAAATTTCCCAGTTAAAAAATATAATAACAATGTTGGATATGTTCTAGGACAAAAGAATTGGAAGGTATGCATAAGGTAACATTTTTACAGCAGGGCACAAAACCCCAAAAAGCAATACTGGAGAAGAGAAAATATTCAAGTCTTACGAATTAAAAATGGGGGAATAGGGCTTCCCTGGTGGCGCAGTGGTTAAGAATCCGCCTGCCAATGCAGGGGACACGGGTTCGAGCCCTGGTCCAGGAAGATCCCACATGCTGCGGAGCAACTAAGCCCGTGCGCCACAACTACTGAGCCTGTGCTCTAGAGCCTTCAAGTCACAACTACTGAGCCCGCGAGCCTAGAGCCCGTGCTCCGCAACAAGAGAAGCCACTGCAATGAGAAACCTGCACACCACAACGAAGAGTAGCCCCCGCTCACCACAATTAGAGAAAGCCCGCACGCAGCAATGAAAACCCAATGCAGCCAAAAAAATAAATAAAAAATAAATGATTTTTTTTAAAAAAGGGGGAATAGTAGAAGATACTGTAAGCAAAGTAAAAAAAAAAAAAAAAAAATGACAGGGTGGGGTGGAAACACAAATTTTCAGTAAAGCTGGAATGGTATATCCATACCATGGAATTCTACATGGCTATTGAAAAGAATGAGAGTTATACGTATCTATCTAGAGGGATATAATACCCCAATTTATCTAAAGGGATATCATTGCAACCCATAAGAAAGAGTTAATATCCCTCTGATACCAAGGGCTTCCTACTAAGACAACTCCAGGGGGCGCTGCTCGCAGAAACCATGCCCAGCGGAGATGCTCTAGTCCTGCAAATTGATGTGAACCAGGATACAAATATGAAGTTCACAGAATGGCCAATGAACATATTAACTGATGCTCAATGTTCCTAGTGGTCCAGAAAAGGCTAAATAAAACCTCAACAGAACAGCTTACTTCTTATCAGGTTGAAAAAACGTCAGTTTATGTGGGAAAGCAGCTGTCTATAAATTGCTACAACATTTTTGGAAACGAACTAGCTATCCCTGTTCAATTTCATTTTAGGAAATCCGTCCTATAGAAATAAAAGCATTCTATAAGGATACAGGTATAAAGATGCTGATTGTAGCACTATAAGAAATGGAAAATAATGAAAACAACATGAATTTCCAGTAATGCTGGAATGGCACATCCATACCATGGAATGTTACACAGGCATGAAAAAGAATGAGTTAGAGTTATAGGTATTTATCTAGAGTGATGTAATATTAAATTTATCTATAGAGATACAGATGCCTCAAATAAGAAATACAGATGTTCAGTGAATACTTGAGCAATTAAATTAAATGATGAGATCTACTTGAATTAATATGGATAAATCTCAAAAACATAATAATGGGTGAGAAAAAGCAGGTTACTAAAAGATACAGTATTGATGCCATTTATGTCACTCCATAAAACACACACACATACACACCAACAATACGAAGTCCTACACTGTAGGACGTACAGTATATACACATGGAGTAAAAGTATAAAGACACACAATAAGAATGCACACATCAGCTTCCAGTACAAGTCGTCTGTGGGGTGGGCAAAAGAATGAGACACATATCCATAACTGTAGCCTGCATCCATAATATTTTTTTAGACATCTAAAGCAAATACGGCAAAATGATAATTAACATTTGCTCGATCTGGGTGGTGGGTACATAGTAATCTGTTCATTTATTTTTCTGTGCTTTTTGGTAAATTTGAAATATTTCACGATATTTTAAACATTTAACCAAAGGCGGAATAGACAATGGTGCCTTAAGGAACTGCAGAGTTGGGGGCAGATAAGGAAGGAAGCCCTGGGCCCCGGTTTCTTGGGACAGACCCCGATGCACCTACCATCCTAGCATAGCAATGACAGGCTTCCACTCTCAGTAGCACTGGACCACGTGATGTAACCTCTCATTTCTCCCTCAGTACAATGGAGATGGTGACACCCCATACCTCACAGGGCTGTTGGGAGGATTAAATGAAAAGATGGGAATTATACCCTCACTCCCTGGTGTGATCCATACATATTAATTATTCTGATGAGGCGATAGGCCCTAAAACAAAACCATGCACAAAACATTACCAGAACTCAGAGGAAAAAGAGAACAAACGTGGTCTGGCCAAAATGAAGCGCCATACTTTTACAAAGCAGGGGCATTTGAGTAACCTTTTAGGAGTGGGAGTTTTCTACAGTAAACTCGGACCTAGAGAAGGGAGGGCCTTCTCTAGGTTCAGAGGATGAAACTGACAGCTTTAGAACATGACTAAAGAGGCCTGGATGCCCTCAGAATGGCCTCTGGATGTTGGCCAGAAAGTTTTAACTTTAACTCCTGGCCTCGTGATCTTTGATTCCACAGAGGACTTCTCGTTCATTCTCATGAGGAGGACACATCACTTAGCAGGGCATCGCTACCCACTAATGATGGTGGAAGAAGAGGTTAAAGTCCCTGCTTTCACAGGTTTAGGGAACATAAATCAAGATCCAGGAGGCACTGAGCAAATAAAAACAAGTCACTGTGGAATTAAGAGCTAAATTTGGTGGGATGGACAAGAAGTTGGAGAATGGAGAAAATATCAAGTGCTGGTGTCATCAGACAGACCCGGAAGGGACAAGGCCTGACCCTGGTGACCCCGTGGGAAGAGTCCCCATGGGAAAGAGGAACAGGACCTTGTGTTGGGCTGTGGCTGCGACTGTTACAGTTTCATGAATCTCTGTGTGTCTTAATGTCCTGACATCACGGGGGCAGCAACAAGCCCGGTGGCTAACTGTTCACCAAGCCTGTTGCCCTTCTGTCCCAGACACACAGCTGGACTCTAGTTCCCAGCCTCACAGGGACACATGACCAAGTGACAGAGCTCTGGCCAATGGAGCGTAAGTAGATGCCTTGGGCCCCTTCCAGGTTGACCCAGAAACATCCCACACGGGACTGTTCATCCGTGTTTGCCACCTGCCCACTCAAGGCAAAGGCCAGCAGGTCCTAGAGGAGGGTAGTGCCACAGAGGCAAGGAGCCCGGGTCTAAAATTTGGAGGCTGGTTTGTTCCAACAGCTAACATGACTCTAATACACCAAGCTGCAAAGTTACAATCCCCAACCTCCCTTTCAGCTAGAGGTTGTCAATGAGATTTAAACCAAAGTGATCATGTGAGGTTTACAGAAGACTCTTTAAAGGGGGCTGACTTGCTGTGATGCATATTTTTTTGTCTATTGCCCCTCCTTTGCTTCTAGAATAAGGACGTGACAGCTGGTTCTCCAGCAGTCAGCTTGTGAACTTGAGTTCTTCCTAGTGGTGACAGAATAGAGAGATAGAAAGAACCTAGGTTTCTGTGCCTTCATAGAGCCAGCATGCTAGTCTTGGATTCTCTGTTTTTTAAAATTCTTTTACGTGAAATAATAAACCCATAATCTGTTCACACCATGTTCATAGGAACTCTGTCACTATCTGCCAAATCTACTTCTTTACTAATAAAATGGCCATAAGAACTACCCAATTAGAGTGGAGGTCTGCGTCATAATGCAGAGTAGTGAGCGTAAAGGAGGATCATGGCGATAATACAGAGGCATTAAAATAAAGGCATTGAAGATAGAAGAAGCAAGGAAAACTTTAAAAAGCAGAGCACAAAGGACACTGTGACTTTACAGCAAACACAACTGGAAGGTTATGGCCTGAAAAATCGGGCTTTAAAAGGATAAACTTACAGCTGGTCAGTCTATGAAGGAGTACTGTATCCCATTACGGGATATGGACCAGGAGATGAGACACAGGGTGATGTGTGGGGCACAGCCTTCTATTCAAATAATCTCACAGCCAGACAAACAATGCAAGGAGGAGACGGTTCAGGGCAAAGAAACGCCAACCACTGCCCATAAACAGTGATGTATGCAGCAAGGTCAGACTTGAAAATAAAACGAAAAGAATTAAACATGACTCTTTTGGCCAAGTGATCAATAAATACCTGTTGAATGAATGAATGGAGACAACATGAACTTTTGAAAAGCCTACACAACAAAGAAGAAAAAGCACAATGTGGACTTCCCTGGTGGTGCAGTGGTTAAGAATCCGCTTGCCAATGCAGGGGACACAGGTTCAAGCCCTGGTCTGGGAAGATTTCACATGCTGCGGAGCAACTAAGCCCGTGCGCCACAACTACTGAGCCTGCGCTCTAGAGCCCACGAGCCACAACTACTGAAGCCCATGCACCTAGAGCCTGTGCTCCTCAACAAGAGAAGCCACCGCAGTGAGAAGCCCACGCACCGCAATGAAGAGTAGCCCCCACTCGCCACAACTAGAGAAAGCCTGCGCACAGCAACGAAGACCCAATGCAGTCAAAAATTTTTAAATTAATTTAAAAAAAAGAAAAAGCACAAGGTTAAGGATTAAATTAAGAAAAAGAAGCCCAATTATGAGTGGAGAAAATTAAGATTTTTTTTTTTTCTCTTCTAGGAACAATTTAATTGCTCAACAGTGTACCCAGGGAGATAACTAAGTGGAAATGATCAGCAGACCTGGCCAAAGCTCTCCACTGGGTAGCATCTGGAACGTCCTCTATTGGGAAGAGCTGGATTAGGGACCTGTTATAAATGACCTATGAAAGAGTCCCCTGATTCCTAGATTATAAATCGTTGTAATTAGAGACAGAAAATCTCCTTTGCCTTTATTATCAATTCCCTGGCCTCAGTTACTAGACCCAAACTCATCATTTAGCAGTTATTTACGACATTTACCACCCTGTGAGGAAAGCTAGCAAAAGTCATTTTTCGGTTTGTGACCGACCCAGACAGAACATTATGAGAACACTATCGCTAGGAAACAAAGAAAGGAAAAGCAACGTCATGTGAGAGCAATTGTTAAGTCTTGCTTCAGTTATAATCACTCTGCATTCGGTAGTTTATCATTTCAACATGGAAGATGCATCTTGAACTAGTGCCCTACCATGCTGTTTTGTGCAAAATGGGTTGGGTTTGGTTCAGTTCTGATGACTCCCAGTCATCTCTCCTGCTCTGTGGAAGTTCACAATGACAGACACTGGAGCCATTGTGTTTATCATTAGGAACTTGGTTCCAAATAATTGGACTTTGCCTGCAGACAATCCGTTTAAGCAAATGTGATGCATACATATGAGAAAGGGGCAGGGCACAAGGAAACTTCTGAGGTTGGTAATTTCCACGCATCCCCAGCAACCATTATCTCATTTCAGCACAAGGCACAGGAGGATGAATGCACTCGGGGCGGGTTGCTGGAGACAGGCTTGCTTTTTTTGCCTGACTGGGTCCCTAAGGTACACTACCTCCTCCTCAAGAAAAACAAGTATCAGAAACTCATCATCAAATTGTGATGGTCTCGCCACTAATGTCCAAAGCAAGACTACTGACATGAATGTAAACTTCATGCAACTTCCACTTCCTGTTCTGTTTGCCAAGGGGAAGCCTGACATTTAGGGTCCTTTAAGCCTGTGCTCTAATTATTTGATCCTGGATAATCTCAGACTTCTAACCATCTCAGTCTCCAGACTAACAACGGAAGTGAAGGGAGGAAGCTTGGAATTACAATGCAGAAAGATGGATGGGGTCCACAAAAGTAATGTACAAAAACGGCCCTTGGCAGAAAACACATGAGAACCACTGCCACCCGTAGACCCCCAAATCCACGAGGACACCCCTCCTGTAAACTCTTCCAAGTCCTGTATAAATCACAACAGGACTTGCATGCCTCTCCATTTGTCAAACTATTAGCATGCAAATTAGCAAGTTGCATTCTCCCTCCAGAATGTCTACCATGATGAATGGGGACCCCAATCAATTTCAGATCGCAAACTGTTAGATGAGCCACACAGATCATTAAGTTCAATCCCCTCACCTCCTAGAAAAGGAAACTGAGTTCAAGAAAGGTTGAGCAACTGGCCCAAGGCCCAGGCACTTACAACACTGGGGTGATAATTCAGTCTAGTGCTTTCCTCAAACAAGATATTCATATTCACCTGGGAGGTTAGACTGCCCAATGCTCCCCATTAACAGCTTGAAGGGAGGGAGCAGCTTCACCCTGTTCCTTGTTCTGATGACAAGAGCCTCCCAGTTCATCACAGAGAAGTGTTTAGGAGCACACGGCCTCTGGAGTCAGCCAGACCTTGACCCGAATCCCTACACCAGCACCAATCAGCTCTGCAAGTTTGGGGCAGTAACTTAACCACTCGGAGCCTCAGTTTCCCCATACATAGAACAGGGATATGAGTCCCTTCCTTAGAATGGCAATAAGCATTACATGCTTATGTATATTACAGGCACATTACCCAGCTCCATACATCATGACCAGTTGGATAAATATCTTTTTCATGAGTATAGAAGAGAAAAAAAATCACATTTAAGTCATTTCCATTTCTAAAGCCTTACCTCCAGGAAGGATCTACCCTCATCTCAGTGTAATATAGGTGGAAGGAATCTTATCTACTCCCATCCATACTTAATAATATTGATCCTGAAAGGCTCATGAGTACCTAGCCCTAGAGAAAAAAATTTTAAATATATATTAGCTTAAGGGCTTTCTTCATGACTTTTCACAGCCCTTGTATTTTAAAACTATATTGGCTTAAAGAATGGCCTCTCTTAATCCCCAATGATGAGAAAAATTTGTAAGTGGCCTCTGTCCACTGCATAAAGGAATACCCAGCTCCATGTGGTTCACCTCTAATGGCCTTAGGAAACAGACCCACAGACCTATTAATACACACTCATGAACACTGGCCATCTACAGCATTTTGTATCTGCCCAGGACAGTCCCAGTATAATGACTACTCGGTCTCCCTTTCACTCAGAAAAGTATCTCAATCAGGGCAACGTATTACATGATAATTACACATACGATTAGTACGTGTCAAATACTTATAGGTAGGAAGTACTCAGTAAAGACACGTGGATGAATACTGTGGGGCACCTTTGCTGGGCAAGTTTCCTATCATCTCTGAGCATTCATTTTTTTCATTTTTAAAAAATGGGGACTATAATACCTATTCTGCAAGGTTATTTTAAACATCAGCGATGTGTTCTGCAGAGTTCCTGGGACATTAGTGTCCTATAAATGCAGTTATGATGATGATAATGAAGATAAGGATTTAATCAGTTTAGCTCTCTAGAACTGTTTCCTTATGCAAACAACTAACATCATATATCATTTTACCTTTGACAAGATGCTTTCTCATACATCATGATGTGTGATTAATAAAATCAGGACGTAAATTTAGACCATGTGAGTCTCTTCCAACTTTAACCTCCTATGATTCTATTTCTCCAAGATTTACTGGCTAGGAATATACGGTACCTACCAGAGAGGACAGCAACAATCATTGAAAATACCACTTCTCTATTCTAGAGAATTCTATTGCCACCCCTCTGGCAAGTCACCTGACTTTTCTCAGATTTCCTACATGCAGAATGAATGTACTTGTTACCTTAGAATGAGAAATGTGATGTGCTCACAAAGGCATTTCATTCTGAAGGTGATCTATACATTTATCACTATAGCAATGTTCTAGCTAGCATGTGCTAGTATGTGATAGGTAAGTGTTGGATTTTATCATCATTGTCATTATTATTATATAATTGTAGTTACGTGTAAGGAATTTTGAACCAAACAGACTAGGTAGCTCCTCCACTGACTGCTATGTCAGCTTGAACAAGTTACTTAATATCCACAAAGAGGTATCATCATCTGTAAAATGGGAATAATATTACCTACTTAGTAATACTACCTACCTAATAGGGCCACTGCAAGGATTAAATAGGTTAATATATGTATGATAATTAGAACAAAGTTTGGCACTTAAAAGCATTCAATAATGGTTGTTTTACTGTCACTGTTAATAGCATCATTGTTATCCCCAATGTATACTATCAAGTAAAAACAAAAAACAAATGCCAAGCAAACAGTATGCTGTTTGTTTTTTAAAAAGGGGATGTAAGACTTCTGGGACTGGCCAAGATGAAGAAAGCTCACAAAAGCCTATCTCTCCCACTGATTATAAGTAAAATCTCTGCACGGAACATAAAAACCAACTTCTTGAGGCCTCTGAAGAGCAAACAATATCAGATAGATTGAGAAGGAAGTTAAAAATTGAAGAAACACACATTGGCAAGTTTCCTGGATTAAATTTTCCTCCATTATCTCTTGGCTTTGATTCAAAGGTGGGTCCAATCAAAGAAACACACAGTGGGAGAAGAAAACAAAAACTTCAAGAAAAATCCCTTTCTGGCCAGATGACTAGGAAAAGGAGCCTCTAAAAACCAAAGAGTGTGATGGGATATCCCAGGTATTTCTTCTTTTTTTTCCTCCCTGCCCTGATCTAAGGCCGGACCTTGTCACGGCACTGCACTGCTGCTGCACATCATGAGACCCTACGAGCCAAAGAAATAACCCCATTTCTTTGACCAAAGGAACAGAAAAAGGGGGGCCCTGTGGTCTGGAGAGTGCAAGGGATGCTGGTTACTTTTGTTCTCTCTCTTTTCTCTCACTGTTTTGCCCTGAGGGCAGCCCCAGTTACACAGAGCTGCAAAATAGCTTACGTGGGGTGCACAATAGCTTAGGGGAAAACTCTAAGACACATCCACCTTTCTGACCAGAGAACTGGGAAGAAGGACTGCTGAGAGTGAGAGTGTGAGGAAAATCCCAGAGAGGGGAGGGTTGGGGAAGGAGATCTTGTAAATCTATATATGAATCAACACAAGTTCCAGGCTACCTATGAGACACACAACTGTGAAACACACCCAAAGAAGCAATGGCTTTGAGAAGTAAATTCTGATATAAAGAACCACATTAATCCAAAACTAACTCACAAATAGCACAAATGTGGGGCAGATCCAAACAACATAGCAAAGGCTTTGAAAACTGAACTGACATGGTTGCTACCACCCCCAAAAGGTGAGACAGACTTGTCATCTGAGCCCTACCTGGTTGACTTCCTTCTTTAAAAACAAAAAATCATTCTCCAGCAGCTTTGATTAGGACCCAGTGTCTCACAACATAATGTTCAAAATATCCAGGATACAACCTAAAATTGTTAAGGAAGGAGGGAGGGAAGGAGGGAAAGAGGGAGGGAGGGAAACACAATCAATAGATCAATAGATACTAACCCAAAGATGATTCAGATGTTGGAATTATAGACAAAATTGTTAAAGCAGTTATTTTAACTATATTCCATAAGTAAGTTTGAATACTGTTGAAATTAATGGAAAGACAGACGTTCTCAGAGCAAAATAAAAATTATTGAAAAGAACCAAATGGAAATTTTAGACTTGAAAAATATAATAATTTATATTTTTAAAAAAAATTCACTAGAAGCACGAAATAACAGAATGTAGACGACAGAGGAAAGTGTCAATAAACTGGAAGATAGAGCAACCAAAATACTGAATCTTAAGGGTAGAGAAAAACAGGTTGAAAAAAATTAACAGAGCCTTAAGGACTTATGGAACAATATCAAAAGATCTAATATTCATGTCACTACAGTCCAAAAATGAGAGAAGAAAGAGATTGGTGCAGGAAAAATGTTTGAAGAAAGAATGCTGAAAGCTTACCGAATATGGTAAAAGACATAAATTTACAGATTCAAGAAGCTCATCAAACCCCAAACAAAATAAATTCAAAGAAAAGAACACAGAGACAATATTCAAATTGCTAAAAAACCAAAGATAAAAAAAAAATCTTGAAAACAGCCAAAGAAAATCAACACACCATAAAGGAAACAGTGTTTAGAATGAATACAGATTTCTCATCAGAAATGATGGAAACTGGAAGGCAGTGGATGAAATCTTCAAAGATTTTAAAATTCTACATCAGGTGGAAATCTGTATACAATAAAATACCATTCAGGAATAAAGGTAAACTAAAGACATTTTCAGTGAAATTTTAAAAAGAGAGAGAGAGAGAGAATTCATCACCAGAAGATGTGGTCTAAAATAAATGTCAAATAAATGCCTTATCAGTCTGAAGGAAAATGATACTAAAAGAACACTTAGAACTTCAAGAATATGGAAATATGTCAGAATATTAACTGTGGTAGTGATACAGGAGGAATATTGACTTTTTCTTTTCTATATTATCTGTGTTTTCCAAGTTCTTATTTTTTATAATAAATATGTTACTTTTATAGTTAGAAAAAAAAGAACTTCAAGATAAAGGCAAGGCTAAAGAAATGGTAAATAGCTGGGTAAATAGATTATTTGTCTCTGCTTAAGTTCTGTATAATTAGGATGGCTATCAAAAGCAAAAATTGAATGGAGTTTTTAATGTATGTAGATATAATACATATAACTGTAATATGAAAAGGAAACAGTAAAGGAATCTACTTGGTTGTAGGACTTTTGAATTTTATTCAAGTGATAAAACACTAAAAGTAGACCATGAAAAGTAGACATGTATACTGTAATCGCCATGAAAAGCAGATATGTCTACTGTAAAACACACACACACACACACACAGTCCAATAGAAAAGTTTTACTGGAATATTCAAAATATCAAATAATCTCAAAGAAGGTAGGAAATAATAAAGAGAGAAACAAAAACAAGAAGAGACAAACAGAAAGCAAGTAATGAAATGGTAGACCTAAATCTGACTATATCAATAATTACATTAAATATAAATGGTCCAAACACAGCAATTAAAAGACAGAGATGGTCAGACTGTATAAAAATGACCCAAGTATATGTTATCTATAAGAAACATCTATAAATATAAGAATATAAATAGAATCAAATTAAAGGGATGGAAAAAGAAAGACTATGAAAACACTAACCAAAAGAAAGCCGTATATTAATATCAGACAAAATAAACTTCAGAAAAAGGACATCCAGGAAAAAAGAGGATTGTTATATAATGATAAAAGAATAAACTTACCAAGAAGAAATAATATTAAATGTGTATGTCTCCATAAATACAGCTTCAAAATATGTTAAGCAAAAACTGAAATAACTGAAAGGGGAAATAGGACAAATTCAACATTTATGGAGACATCAACATCCCTCCCTAAGTAATCTAGAGAACAAGTAGGCAGAAGATCACAAGGATATGGAAGTCCTGATTAATACTTTCAAACATTTTGGCCTGATTAACATATATAGAACCCTATACCCACCCACAACAGAAAACACAGTCTTTTAAAGTGTACATGGAATACTGACCAAGATATACTACATTCTGGATCATAAAACAAGCCTTAAAGTTTTTAAAGAATTGAAATCACACAAAGTATGTTATCTGACCATAGTAAAATTAAATCAGAAATCAGTATCAGATTATCTAGAAAACTTCCACGTATTTGGAAAGTAAACAACACACTTCTAAATAATCCATGAGTCAAAGAGAAGAAAAGTAGAAAATAAATTGATTGAGACAAAAATACACCTATTGAAATTCTGTGGACTACAGCTTAGAGAGAAATGTATAGTATTACATATTTGTGTTAGAAATAAGAAAAATCCCAAGTCAGTAATCTAAGATTTCACCTCAAGAAACTAGAAAAATAAGAAAACATGTGTTTACACAGAAACCTATATGCAAATGCTTATAACAGCTATATTCATAATCACCCAAACTGGAAACAACCCCAAAGCCCTTCAACTAGTGAATGACTCAAACAAACTGCTGGACATCATGCAATAAAATAATACTTAGAAATATGGAGCAAACTATTGATACATGCAACGACATGGATGAAATTCAAATGTATAAGGCTAAGAGAAAGAAACCAGACTCAAAAAGCTATATACTGTGTAATTCCATTTATATTACATTCCAGCAAAGAAAAACTATAGAGAAAGAGAATTATAGGAAAAGGTTGCCAAGGATCAGGGCTGGGGGAAGTTTCTGATGACAGAGAGGTAGCACAAGGGAATTTGGTGGTCATGGAAATGTTCTGTATCTTGATGGTGATGCTGGTTACATGATTTCAGGCATATGTCAAAACTTACAGAACTATACACTGCAAGAGTGATTTTTACTGTCCATAAATTTAAAAGCATTTTTTTTAAAAAGGGGTTATAAACATACACCAATAAATGCACGGCACTAGCTATGAACCAGGCACTTCTTATTGAGTGGGAAAAGTGAACTATACAGTTTCTTCTCTCAAGTTGCAAGCCAACTTTGACAAAAGCCTATGGCAGTCTAGCGTTCTTTGTTGAATCCATGCCAGGAAGCCAACTGAACTCAACTGTTACTAAAACATAATTACAGGGACTTCCCTGGCGGGAGACTCCGAGCTTCCACTGCAGAGGGCGCGGGTTCAACCCCTGGTTGGGGAACTAAGATCCCACAAGCCGAGTGGCACAGCGGAAAAAACAAAACAAAACAAAACAAAAAAACATAATTACAGCCATCCCCCCCATCCAAGGTTTTGCTCTCCATGGTTTCAGTTACCCATGGTCAACCACAGTCCAAAAGTATTAAATGGAAAATTCCAGAAATAAACAATTCATAAGTTTTAAATTGCAAGCCATTCTGAGTAGCATGATGAAATAACGTCTTCCCACTCTGTCTTGCCCAGGATGTGAATTAACCCATGGTCCAGCATATCTCATCCGTTAATCACTTAACAGCCACCTTGGTTATCAGATCAACTGACTTGGTATCACTGTGCTTGTATTCAGGTCATCCTTATTTTACTTAATAATGGCTCCAAAAGAGCTAGAGTAGTGATGCTGGCAATTAAGATATGCTGAAGAGAAGGCCATAAAGTGCTTCCTTTAAGTTAAAAGGTGAAAGTTCTCGACTTAATAAGGAAAGGATAAAGAAATCATATGCTGAGGTTGCTTCGGTCTATGATAAGGAAGACTTTTCCGGGACTTCCCTGATGGCACAGTGGTTAAGAATCCACCTGCCAATGCAGGAGACACAGGTTCGAGCCCTGGTCTGGGAAGATCCCACATACCACGGAGCAACTAAGCCCGTGCGCCACAACTACTGAAGCCCACGCGCCTAGAGCCCATGCTCCACAACAAGAGAAGCCACCGCAATGAGAAGCCCGCGCGCCACAACGAAGAGTAGCACTCACTCACCACAACTAAAGAAAGCCCGCACGCAGCAACAAAGACCCAACACAGCCAAAAATAAATTAATTAATTTAAAAAAAAAAAGACTCTTCCATCTGTGAAATTGTGAAGAAAAAAGAAATAGACGCTAGTTTTGCTGTCGCACCTCAAACTGCAAAAGTTATGGCCAGTGTGTGGTGAGTGCTTAGTTATGATGGAAAAGGCATTGCATTTGTACAATAAGATATTTTGAGAGAGAGCGAGTAGAGTTATAATTGTTCTGTTTTATTATTAATTATTGTTCATCTCTCACTGTACCTAAATTAAACTTTATCACAGGTATGTATATATAGGAAAAACCAAAGTATAAATAGGTTTCATTACTATCCCAGGTTTCAGGCATCAAAGGGGGGTCTTGGAACGAATTCCCCAAGATATAAAGGGGGACAACTGTATTAATAATATAGACTTTGAAGCAAGGCAGACCTATGAGTTGAAATCTTGCCCCACCTGCTTCCTATGTGACTTGAGACAAATAACTTCAGTTTTCTTATCTGTAAAAGGGATATAAAAGTCCTACCTCACTGTGTCACTGTGTAGATTAAATCAGATAGCGTGATCCCTCAGGGCAGTGTCTAGCATATGGCAGACCAGAACTGAACGGACGTTATTATTTTTATCACAATAAATTTTTATTTATTGATGCAAACACTCCAGGTGTGGTCCAAGACAGACCTAAATTGCTATGAAATCTGCATAATAATGGATAGAGCGCTAAATACAAGCAACAGATGTGGGTGCTGGGTGACCCTTCCGCTAATCAGCCATCCTGTGCAACATCTCCTTCTTGCCTCATGAGAGCAGGCTGATGAGATAACTGTTAGGAGTATTAGCATTCATGAAACTTTAATGTTTCCACACCGCACACTTTAATGTTTCTCCACCTGCAAAGCACTTTCGGAGCTCTTATGTCATTACCCCATCACAACAACCCAGGGACAGTCTGATCTCTCCAAGACAGCACAGCAACAAGGGCCTGGGTGCAGAAAGCGTCATTCATGATGCTCTCAGGATCAAGCACGGCCCACCACTGCCACCGAGTTGACCGTAAGATGAACAAATGTTTGATCTGAGCACAAGAGACCAATGTGGACACACAACACATCCATCACTTGGGCTTTCACTACTTTGAGTTTTCACTTGAAATAGAGGATAAAGCGTCATTGGTTCAACAAACATTCATTAAGCACTTTTTAGGAAGAAGTCAAGGAGCCTGACCTCAAGAGGCTCACATACTCCTAACAGGCCTTCCTCTGTAGGGCTGTGGCTCCTTCTGTGACTTGATGAACCAACCAGCGGTTCAGGCTCAGAATTCCCAGCACTTACGGTAACGCAGCACCCTCCTGTAAGAGGCTCATAGGATTTATTTACATCCAATTCCAAGAACTCAAAAGCTTCACATAACAACTCTCCTGCAGACAGCATTTAGGAAGGAAGGCCAGGAAAAAGACCTTGGACAGGCAGAAAAATGAGATGCCCGTCAATAAAGCCAGCAAAACACCCGTCCAAGCAGCTGCAGCCAGAAACACGTGATTGGGAACATTGCCCACATGAGCCGCCATCAGAACTTCCTCTTCTGGAGCTGGGCTGGGCAGGAAAGCCGAACCTTTGCCACTCATCATGGGGTGAAAACACAACCCCAGCAGTATTCTCTGGGGTCTGTGCTCTTGATTCTATTCAGGAAAAGAAAATACAGTCCGTATGGGAGGGCTCTGCATCCTCAGGTTCAAACAACCATGGATGGAACGTATTGGGGAAAAGAATTCCAGAAAGTTCCAAAAAGCAAAACTCGCATTTGCCACACACCGACAACTGTTTACACAGCATTGACAATGTTTTATGAGTACCCTAGAGGTGATTTAAAGTGTACAGGAGGATTGCGTAGGTTATACGCAAATACTACACTGTTTTATATAAAGGACTTGAGCATCTGTGAATTTGGTGGCCGTGGGGTCCTGGAACCAATTCCCAGTGGATACCCAGGGACCACGGTAACTGAAGCAAAGTTAAAGCCTGATCACGTTGGTCCTTCTATTACGGGAATTGTCAACATCAGCCCCACGGCGGTTTGCTTGTTTTTCCCCTGCTCTCTTTGAACAGACTGAAATCACCTGGACCAGGAAACATTTTTCCCTCGGACATAAGCAAACGCTCCTATGAGCTTTAGTGAGCTTTTATGAGCACAACCTTTCTCCTGGGTTTAACAAAACGCACAGATACAGTCACGCCCACTTTCAGGCTCAAAGACATCGAGAAAGCAGCAACTAACTGGAAACAAGGAATAAAATACAAGGGTGGCAGCGAGGCAGTCTAAATCCTGGAGGCCAAAAGGAAGGCTTATCTATTAAAATGAGGCGTACTATATTTAATTACAGCTCCAGGAATGAGCCTTGAATCTCTCGATGGGCAGGTGCAAAAAAAAAAAAGTGGGCTTTTCGTGAAGCCGGTGGTGGAAACTTCAAGGTGATCTGAAACCAGGGGAGCTTAAGGCAGTGCCTTTTGGGGCCTGGATGGAGCCCACCTGGATCCCTCTGTTGGAAAGGGTTTTATAAATATCTTGGTGACTTGATACATTTTGATACTTCTTTGTACCCTCCAGCCACACGCTAAGGGTTTAGACAGAGTTATAATCCATTGGGTATCTTATTACACCAAAATATGCCAGGGGATAATGACAGCTTCCTCTAGCGTGTGTTTCATTCTCTTTACCACTGTGCTTTCCCGGACATGTATGATTTGATTACAACCTTTCCAACAGCCCAGTGAGGAACACGGGGCAGGGATCATTATCTCGATTTCACAGATGAAGACACAGAAAAACAAAACCCACACTTTGGAGTGAATTCATGCAGCCTGCTAATAGACGGGGCTTCCCACCTGCATAGTTCACACTTGCTCTTCCCGCTTGGAGATGCTGCTGGCTTGGTGAGAAATTAAAGACGGTCTATTCCTAGGTTCTATGTAGTGGAAACAAATCTCCATGCCCATCCTGGAATGAGGATCCTTCTGTGTGGCCCCAGGGTTCTCTGTACTGTTGCCCAGTGGAATCACCCAAAAAGTTGATTTTTGTAAATACCAGTGTCTGGGCACCACCCAGAAATTCTGATCCAACTGGATTGGAACAGGGCCTGGGTATGTGCATTTTTTTAAAGTTCCCCCAGGAGATTCTCATTTGCAGCCACAGATGAAAACCACTAGCCAGTAGCCCCTACCAGGTCATAAATATCTGAGTGGACTAGAGAATTGAAGTGACAATCCATAAAGGCCGAGGAAGGGAGATGTTCAATTCCAAAACCTAGATTCCCTGCCACCTAAAGTGCACTGAAATGGGGAGACAGGGCAGATACCGATGACGAAAAAGTCGAGCCTCTTTGCAACAAAGTGGGCCATCAACTGCACATTTAAGCCATGCACACAGTATAACTGCTGAGGGAATGAAAAGTGAAGGTCAAACCATCCTGCTTCAGAATCCAGGTCTTTTGCAAAGACCTAACGGCCTAATCCTTTCCCTCCCTCGGTCTCTGCTTCTTATCAGAGAGCAGGGACCGCCTTTAAGGAATGAGAAATCTAGTGTGTACACACTGCTGCTGAATTAATAAGGCTTCTCAAAGCTTGTGGGCACCGCCTTTCTGCATTCATCTGCATTCATTTCTACTGTCTTCCTGCAGATTGGATGCACAGGAATTCAGAAAATGCCAAGCTTGTACATCCGTGTCCCCTCTGCATCCTGCAGAAGGGCCCTCTGATTCACTCAGCGATGGCCAGAATGAAATCACGTGTGTCGGTGACTCTGGAGAAGGACTGAGTTACCGGGTGGTCCCAAGGCTTCCCTGGCAGCTGGCCTAGAAACTAGGACCACACTGCTCTCAGCAAATGATCCAATTCTGCTTCACCCGTATGCAGCTACCTTAGCGAAAATACAGTCAATTCTCAGCTGTGCGTCTTGAGGAAAGACCGCTTTTGTGGTGGATAACAGGACATGATTAAAGGAGATCTTAAGACAGCTTTGGAGAAGGTTTCAAAAAGCTTCCCAAGCCATCCTAAAATGAACAGTATGGCTCTGAGTTTAGGCCAGCAGGACACACGGATGCTGAAGCCTAGGGCTGGGGTTTATATTCAGGTTTTTCTATACCCACAACACGATTTTTGTTTGAAAGTCTAAGGGCATTTCCTCCCCACAATAATGAAAGCAGACAACAACGGAGAATGTTCTTTTCAGTGATTCCCCGTCCCCAAATGGAAACATGCATCCAGTCAGGGGGCCTGGAGGGAATAAGCAGTGTAACCCAGGCCTTTGTGTAATTCACCTTGTGCCCTGTGGCTACTTCCGAACCATGGTCACTGACAAAGTCCCCGGTGAACAGAGGACAAACCCCAGTGTATTAAGTGCAGCAGCAGGGATCCGCCAGCACCTGTCTGGGGACAAGGTTCACTTAGAAGTCACATTCTCAAACCTCAAAGTTCCGGACGAAAAGAACGCCATCACCCCACCCATGTCAAGACACGCAAATTCACATCTAAGAGGAAGGTGACAATCCACGTTCACTCGTGTCATGATAAAACCACACTGGTCCAGTCCAACACTTGTCTCTAATCACTTTTCCTCCAAGAGCGGGACTCCAGGTCAGGAAATAGCTGTGTGTGTGCCGGGCTCAGGGCAGCTATCAGTGTGCTCACCAAAGGTAGGTGGTGCCCTTGGCCCAGGGCCCTTCCCATTAGCAGCTGCTGAACGGAAAGACTTGCAATGAACCCAATGAAGGCTCTCGCCAACCCCTGCATTTTGGCACAGGCTGCTTCCTCTTCTGAGATGCCTTCCTGCATCTCAGAAAATATAATAAGATGTGAATGGTCACAGCCTCTGTGCCCACACCCCCTCTCAAAGGTGACCTCATACTCCACCAGAATTGCCAACCCAGTCTTGGGTGGGGAGACTATTTTCCAGAAGTGTTAATGTTGCTTATGAATTCGTTTTCCTTTAATAAACTTACAGAGTCTAAAGGCCAAGTATATTTCTGATTTTATTACTTTGGCTTAAATGCACAAACTAAGTGAAGTGGGTTCCTCCCAGCTTTCTCCAGGTTATATCAACTAAATATGGATCAACAAAAGGAGTTCAGTTGGGGGGGAGTGGGAGGGGAGATAGATGTGTTTGGTTTTTTTTAATTGCAGGAAAATATACGTAACATAAAATTTACCATCTTAACCATTTTTAAGTGTACAGTTCAGAGGTATTAAGTACATTCACCTCGTTGTGAAATAATCACCACCATCCATCTCCAGAACTTGTTTCATCTTCCCAAACTGAAACTCTGACCCCATTAAACAGTAAGAGTCCATTCCCCACCCCCCAGCCCCTGGCAGACACCATCGTACTTGTGTCTCTACAAATTTGATGACTCCAGGGACTTCATATAAGTGGAATCAAGCAGTGTTTTTCCTTTTGTGACCAGCTTCTTTCATGTAGCATAATGTCCCTAAGTTCATCCATGTTGTAGCCTGTGTCAGGATTCCCTTCCTTTTTAAGGCTGAATAATATTCCATTGTATACATCCT
The DNA here is from genome assembly GCF_965194805.1 of Balaenoptera borealis. Classification (NCBI taxonomy): domain Eukaryota; kingdom Metazoa; phylum Chordata; class Mammalia; order Artiodactyla; family Balaenopteridae; genus Balaenoptera; species Balaenoptera borealis. The sequence continues at coordinate 165,245,207 of NC_138866.1, read as the reverse complement.
GTCTATCCATTCGTCTGTCTACAGACTTTTGGGTTGTTTCCACCTTTTGGCTGTTGCAAATAATGACGTCTTTAGTTCTGGAAGGATTCATCTGAGGTACCAAAGAGATAAACAGAGGGAAAGGGCACAGAGTTGAAAGTGAGGATTTCTCGCTGAGGGCAGGCAGCCAACTGGAGATTGGGATTTGAGAATCGTCATCCCAGAGCTGTTTCGCAGGGTGTCTTGGGATGCCTGTTAAAAGGTCTCAACCCCACCAAGGCCCAGGGAATCAGACAAGCTGGAACAGGACCCAGGGCTCTGCATTTTGCAAGCTCCCCAGGAGATCAGACAGATAAGGTGAACACGGGAGATGCATAAAGAGAAAAGAGGGGCAGCTCATTCTAGAAAACAGTCTTGAGAAGCATCTACGTTCACATGAAGGAAGGACCAAAATATATCCCAACTGGAAACGGGAAAGATAAATGCGTGATGTGGAGAGGCAGCAAGGGAATCAGTAAATAAAAGAACCTGAAACAGCAATAAGGGCTCAGCTGAGGGGGAAAGAGCCTGAGTCGAGGGGGACCTGGTTGGTGGATTTCTAGAAACTGAAATTTCAGGGTGCCACTAGCCCATACACGGCGCCTTTGTGCCAATTTGCAAAAGCTGCCTTTCCTCCGGGTGCCCCCTTGGCCAGCAACCTACAGAAATCGGAGCAGCTGCAGGGCTTAAATCAATGACTCCCCTTGTCGTTCCTGGAAAAGGAACAATGGGATTTCCTGGTGTCAGTGGCAAATCACTGTCTCAGTGGAAACCAGGAGGTGAGACTCCCTCTTCAACACAATATGATTCATCTCGGTAAGCTTAAGCCTCCCCAACCTGATGAACAGAAATTAAAAAGAGAAGGGATGCCTTGCCGTGGCTGGGCATCCCTCATTTCTCAGGATGGAATCCTCAAAGCCACCACCCACAGGAGGCAGGTACCAGCTGAGCCGCCGAAGGAAACCTTATTTCCACTGGACCAGGGTTTCCAGGGTTTTCTTAGCCTCTTGGTTTCCTCCATGGTGTCGATCAGCTTGAGGGTTACTGTGCATACTACCCACTGGAACAAAGAATCGTGAGGAAACAGGGCTGCGAGAAAAATCCAGGCTGTAGCCTTACTCCAGACAGTAGAGCATATTCAAACAGTAGCTGTAAGTCTTTCAACGTGTTCAAAAATTCATCCTCGCCTATCTTTAAAAACTGCGTTTCTGGGACTTCCCTGGTGGCGCAGTGGTTAAGAGTCCGCCTGCCAGTGCAGGGGACACGGGTTCGAGCCCTGGTCCAGGAAGATCCCACATGCCGCGGAGCAACTAAGCCCATGCGCCACAACTACTGAGCCTGCGCTCTAGAGCCCGTGAGCCACAACTCCTGAGCCCGCGTGCCACAACTACTGAAGCCTGCACGCCTAGAGCCCGTGCTCCGCAACAAGAGAAGCCACCGCAATGAGAAGCCCGCGCACTGCAACGAAGAGTAGCCCCCGCTCACCACAACTAGAGAAAACCCACACGCAGCAATGAAGACCCAGTGCAGCCAAAAATAAATAAATAAGTAAATAAATTTTAAAAACTGTGTTTCTTTTGAAACAGTTTTCAAAGAAATTTTCAAGAACACTTACCACAACCAACATGAGATTTAGCCTCTTATATTTTAAAGGGCACCACACGGTGTTGTTAACTACAGATGCAATGCTCTAGAACTTATTCATCATGATAACTGAAACTTCATAACCACTGAAAAGCAACTCCCCATCTCTCCCTCCCTCCAGCCCCTGGCAACCACCAGTCTCCTCTCTCCTTCCATGTGTTTGACTATTTTCGATACCTCTATACATAAGTGGAATCACACAGTATTTGTCCTTCTGTGACTGGCTTATTTCACTTCTCGTGATGTCCTCTGGGTTCATCCATGTTGTCACAAATGGCAGAATCTCTTTCCTTTTTTTAAAGCTGAATAATATTCCATTGTAGGTGTATACCACATTTTCTTTATCCACTCATCTGTCAATGGACATCAGGATTTTTTAGTCCATATCGTGGCTATCGTGAATAACGCTACAATAAACCTGGGGGTGCAGATAGATCTGGGAGACCCTGATTTCAATTCTTTGCTATCCTCAAAAATTTTAATGAGGTGCTCAGCACTGTAACAACCCAATAAATCGTTTCCTCTAATTAGTGCAGTTCCTTTGAAAAACGTTCCCAGCTCTGCCTTTCTATGGGGAATATTAAAAGACTGTTTTCTTGCTTCCTTTCATTAATTCCACAAACATTTATTGAGCTGTGCTAGGAGCTAAGGATACGATGTGACCGGAAGTAGCAGGGTCCCACCCTCCTGCCTATGCCTGGTGGTACCCAGTGCTGGATGAGCAGAAGAGAGAAGGCCTGGGTCTTTCCATTTACTCCTTTACAGTGTGTAGAGAATCTTAAATGTCCCAAGCACTGACTCATACACTGTTTCTTCTGATCCTCACAGCAACCCCAGGAAGCTGGCTAGACAGGCATAATATACCCATTGCACAGATGAGAAAATAAAGGCTTAGGAAGTTAAGTGACTTGCCAGCTCTCACACATTTAGCATGTAGTAGAGCCTGGAATCCACCTATATCCCCCCTGCTTCTAGTCTATGACTCTTATACAAAAGGATGAATTCTGGGGTGCCCCTTCTTTTGGGGGAAATGGTAAATTCTCGTATACATGTGATGTGATGTGATGTGATGGGGGCAGGAAAGGTCGGGAGGAGGACGAGGAAGAAGGCAGCTGTCTGAAATCACCTGTTCCATCAGAGCAGCCCTCCTCGTTCTATCTTGTTAGTATGTGGTACATGCCCGAGCTTGCAGGGCTGGCCTGGATAAAGAACAAACAGCAATAAAGCCTCAAAGCACAGAAGAGCCCCAATCTTGCCATGAGAAGCATAATTAAATTCTCGTGAAACAGACTCTGATGCTGCCCCATTTGCTTTCACTATTATTTGTCTTTGGTTGCGCAACTGAGCTGAATAAGCAAAAAAAGGACAGACCCCCTTTGTAAAGGGCACAACTTCAAGCCAAGGAAGTCGCCAGATGGACCACTCAGGCCATGGTAAGTCCCCTCCAGAAAGTAAAGACCAATCTTCCTGATATTATAACATGTGGAAGCTTTGGATCCACCTTCGAGAAGCTTCTACATCACAGTTTTATCGCCTTTAAAATTATACAGCAGGCCTTAGACGATCTCTGCCTTCCTATTCCACGCTGGGTTTTTGCAGAAGAATGTTCATTTCTCTGGGACATTGAGAGAAAAGAAGTCCAGAAGCTCTTAACAACAACTTCAGTTCTTGAAGACTCTTGGGAGTCCGCCGTCCTCGTGTCCAGAGGGAGGCCACACAGGTCCCGCCATCAAGGTTCACCTTAGCCCCCTGCAATCCTGCACCCGCTCCACTAACACTTCTCACGCTCTCACTGCCTTTGCACCAATCAGGGTGATGGGGCTAATAATGATCATAAAACACCTTAAAAATAAACAGCAAGCCAGAAAAAAACAAAAACACAAAACACCTAAGGAACAAGGTGATGTTGGCCCATGACTGTTCTCTCTGTTGGAAGCGGGAAGAGGTGAGACGCCACTGCTCTGTTGCCATCAAACACTGAAATTGCCCAACCGGTGAGGCTTCAGCCCTGCCTCCGAGACATGTGGGTCACATCTCAGGAGACAGAGGGGACACGGATGCAGAGCAGGGACGACCTGGGAGAGCAGCCACCTCCTGCGAGGGGAGAGAAGGGGACAAAGCGCCCGTCGGGGTCTCCAATAGGACACGTACCCAGCGGCTCGCAAACCCAGCCTTGCCAGGTCTGGTCAATAGGCTCCCGATCTGATCACCATGCTCCAGCGAAGGCAGGAAAGCAGGACACCTATGGGGTACTTTGTCCGTATCAAAGCCGGCCAGGTGCCCTCAGAAGGAAGTTCAAGTCTCCTGAGAAACGCTAACTGTCCTAAGGCCAGTGTTTTGCCTGCTTAGGAGCTTGGACTTTTAAACCTGGCACCTTTAATACCACCACAAAGCAGGATGCCCAGAGAAACGTTCTAACATGATCTTCCATCCTCCAGACCACCCTGCAGGAGCCGCAGACCTAGCTCGGAAGGACTGGCCCAAAAACAGAGGAAAGAAGACTGTTTTGTTAGGAAACACAAAACAAAAATATCAGGCTAAGTCATCACTGTCAGTTAATCCTCCATCAAATGCATTCATTCATAAGGGTGGAGCCAGCCCAGCTCAGTGGGGCCTGACGTGAATGTTCTGTCTCGTGATAAGATCTCTGTTTCCAAGTGCCCCCCGCCCCCGCTCCCCATCAGCCTGCTTCTGCCAACGTCCCTTCTCTCCTTCTCTCCCCTCCGCCCAGCCGCTCTCTCCTCACTTGTTAAAAGTAGCCCAGGCTGCCAGATGGCTGTGACACACGCCACCCCAAGGGACCTGCCACCGGGCTGCAACCTGGCTCCCAGGAGTTGTTTTTGGTTCACGCATCTCATTGAATGTATTTAAATACATTACGTGAGGGCACCTGGCGGCACAAGCAGGGGGAGAAGCGAGGGCTCCTCCCACAAGCCCAGCAACACACACACACAGAAACATATACACACGCACACACAGTTGCAAACATATACACACACACAAAAACATATACACATGTACACATATGCAAACATATACACACATTTGCAAACATATTAACACACATACACATGTACACACATGCACATATATACGTGCACGCACATATACACATGCACACACATATGCATACATGTACACATGCACAAAACCTACCCATACATACACACGTGCACACATATACACATACACACATGCACATTCACACATATGCACAAACACAGACACATGCATGCACACATACACAATGCACACCTGCACATACACACATATACAGATACACACATACACACACCAATACACTTCCCTTCCCCTTCCTCCTCCAGGGGCCAAAATTCTACTACGGTTCACGTTCACAGCCAGTCCAGTGTGCCCTGATCTCTCCCCTGTGACTTCCGCTCAGGGGGCTCCCACCCCCCAACCCCCCACGCTGGTCCTCAGCATTATCACATGCTGCCCCTTGGGACACACCAGGGTTCCTCAGTGTCAGCACGACTGACACTGGGTTGGATCATTCTTTGTCCTGGGGGCCGTCCTGTGTGTTGTTTAGCGGTACCCCTGTTCTCTACCCACTAGATGCCAATAGCAGCACACACAACCCCCGAATGTCCCCTGCGGGCAAAATCACCCCCAGGTGAGAATCACTCCTACATACTATCTCTTTAATCAAGCCATTAGCTCCTAGAGAACAGGGTCCATATTATTTCTTTTTATTTCCTCCCCAGCACCTAGCACAAGGCTGTGCACACAACAATACCATGAAGTACCTGCTGGAATGACTACATGACGAGGCACACAGCAGGGTAACGGCACAGAATAGCATTTTGCACAGGGCAACCTAGGTCCCCAGGTAAACCTAGGCTTGAGCATACATAAAATCCCCCATGTTCCTTACTACGTTATAAACAAGAATCAGATTTTCTGAATCGCTCTACCCCTTAGCGAATTTTAGCCGGCAGATAGTGTTTTGAATATACTAGGGCACAATAAAAAACTGAAGAATGAGTAAGGGCAGACCCCAGGCCACTGTTCATAGAAAAAAAACTATGAACTAAAACAAAAAGGGCATTGCTACTACCCACTGGGCTGGGTCTACCAGGTTTCCATTTTCCCTTCATTGCTGAGTAAGCAGAATGGCTTTGAGCTGGGAAACTGTGTAGGGTAGAGAGAAGGGTATGAGCTGGGGGTGTCAGGTGGGCATAGATGTGAATGCTGGATATGTCAACTATTAGCTCAGATGTCTTTGGTGAGGGGCCTCTAGGACCCTCAGTTTTGTCGTCTGTAAAGGGAGAAATAGAATGCCAACCACAGAAGGTTACTGGGAGGCTTCATGGAGGGCATCTATGTAAAAGTGTTTACATAGCAGGTATTTAGTAACTGTACAGTTTCCTCCTCTTTCTACTAGCCAGAGAATTCAACGATATTTTTCATCAGCAAAACATGAGGTACAGAGCACAGCGTGGAACTTCACTGAGAAGCCCTCACCAAGAATCCACACCATGGTGTGTTCTGAAAGAGACTGACTCCATGACAAAATGGTAGAATGTCTCCAAGCCATTAGGGAGGACAGACAATCCTTTAATGTGTCGAAAGTCACAAGGTGAAGGGTGGTGCCAGGCCTCAAAGCCTGGTCTTTTCTGCTATACAGGCTCACCTCAAAGATATTTAGGGTTCAGCTCCAGACCCCGAAATAAAGCGAATACTGCAATAAAGCGAGTCACTAAAATATTTGGTTTCCCAGTGCATATAAAACTTATGTTTACCCTATACTGCCATCTATTAAGTGTGCAAGAGCATTATGTCTAAAAAAACAATGTACATATACCTTAATTTTAAAATACTTCATTGCTAAAAAATGTTAACCATCAGCTGAGCCTTCAAGGAGTCATAATATTTTTGCAATAGTGATATCAAAGATCACTCACTGATCACAGCTCAGCATCACAAATACACTAATCATGAAAAAGTTTGAAATACTGCAAGAATTACCAAAATGTGACACACAGCCATGAAGTGGAAAGATGGCTCTGACACACTTGCTCCATGCAGGGTTGCCACAATCCTTCAGTTTGTAAAAAAACACAATGAAGTGCAATAAAGCAAAGTGCGATAAAACCAGGTCTGCCTGTATATCAAATATATTCTCAGTCACTAGAAAGGCAGGCCACAGCAACGGCAGTGACAGCAGGGGCTCCTCCAGTCCCAGACGAGAAAGGTTCCCAGGCTGAGTGCCCAGCCCCACCAGAGCAGATGCACACTGATGGGTGATGCTGGACCTCATCGGCCTCCTTCCTCAGTGAGGTCTAAAAGCAGGTGGGCACACCTGGACAGGTGCACACAGCGAATGATTCTGCTCTGGGACAGAAAGGAAAAAGTTACGTAGCTTTCTTCCCCCTGCCCCCCACCCCACCCTCCATCCTCCACGTAGCCAAAAACCACATCCCCTCTGGGCACCCCGGCTTTGCCATGGTCTTACTAAGTGACCCACGGAGGGTCCTTTTTCCTGTAATTCCTTTTCCTCAAACAGACCATGGGCAGTGTCGGTCTGTCCCGGCGCCCTGGGAAGGGTTCTGGAACTGTAATGGCGCTGCCAACACCCATCAGTGCCCCGTGGAAGAGCTTCCTCAAAGCCTCACCCCTAAAGGGCAGAGAACTTGCCCGTAATTCTATGTTCTGCTCTCCGCGGTCTGCTCTAAGGGGAAAGCCCCACCTCTTTCAAGCCCATCTATTGAAAAGAGTAGAAAAATAGCCCTTGTGTTGTTCCAGCCAAATCCTAGCATAAAACCCCATGTGTGTAACTCCCTAGACGGAGTCTCCTGGGGAGGGACTCAGACTTGGGGGGGAAGATCCATCCTGATGCCTCAGGGCCAGTGACAGGAAAGTGTTTTATTTCTGCTCTCGCCTCTGACACGTCTTTCTCTCTTTTTTCTTTTTCAGAAGCCACCGGAAGGGAAGAAAATCATGAAATATGCATGTGGATATGGATTGTGGGCGGCAAGGATAGAGCAGTCCGGTTCTTATCAGAATGAGAAGAGGTGTAGGTTCCTGGCCGTGAAACAAGACCCAGAATCATCCAGCCGCATCTTAGCCAAGGTTGTCAGTCGCCCCAAATGACCCTGTCCGTTCAGCTCTAAGTACTGAGATTGATTTTAAAAAGACAATCTATGAAAGAACTGCTAGGGAAGTTTTTACTTACTTGATCCTCTTTCCATCCCAGGTGCGTCTAGCCCATTAATCAATCAATAATATAAATGATAATAAAGCACCAAGTTTGGTATGGATGCAAAAAAAAAAAAAAAAAAGGAATTAGTAGTAGAAGCCGAGAACATAGATTTCAAGTATGGCCCAAGGCAAGTTTTTCTGCAATCAATGCCTTAATTTATCCACTGCTAAAATTGGGCGTGAATATCTGCTACCTAAACGCTATCGTGAAAATGGAGAGAAATCCTTAACTTGGGTGCCATTTCATGGAAGGAAAAGGTTCTACATCCAAAGCAGGGCAGTACCATTATTGCTTCTCTGTGCTACTTCTTTTTTTTTAAGCATTTTAAAAAAATTTATTTATTTATGGCTGCATTGGGTCTTCGTTGCAGTGCGCGGGCTTCTCATTGCGGTGGCTTCTCTTGTTGCAGAGCATGGGCTCTAGGCATGCAGGCTTCAGTTGTTGTGGCACGCGGGCTCAGGAGTTGTGGCTCGCGGGCTCTAGAGCGTAGGCTCAGTAGTTGTGGTGTGTGGACTTAGTTGCTCCCCGGCATGTGGGATCTTCCCAGACCAGGGATTGAACCCGTGTCCCCTGCATTGGCAGGCAGATTCCCAACCACTGCGCCACCAGGGAAGTCCCTCTCTTTCTTTTATAGGGAGAAAGCCCCTGATTTCAAGCCCATATGTCTCAGAATGAAGACTCCGTTTCCCATCCCCCCTTGCATTAGGCGTCGCTAACCGCCTAAGCTCTGGCCCAGTTCACATGCACCTTGGCCCCTTTTTCTCTGTCTCTTCATCCATTTTGCTGCCTGGGATACGGATGCCCCATTTTGGAGCATGAGCTCAAGGCCACACACGGCAGAGCAACAAGCTAGAAGGAGCCTGGGTCCCTGACACCATGAACCCACGCCAGCCCCAGACTACCCACCAGAACTTGTACAAGAGAGAAACAGCCTCTATCCTGTTTCACTCATAATTATCTGTAGTTTTCTATGACTTGCATCCAACCTTAATCTTAACTGATATATTAAAGTTCAACAATCTGAAATTTTAAACCTGGACATGAACTTCAAAAAGACATTAACAACCAAGTTAATTTACTAAGACACTTGTCTACATCCTTTAGTGAACAAAGGAACATTTAAGCAAACACAGACGTTTAAAAGAACATTTAAGGAGAAAGCAGCTTTTTCTACAGTAAGTGAATATATATCTCCAATTTTTTAAATCTTTCACATCATTAAATCCTTGACAGACAACAATAAATTGGCCTGTACATTCTTTCTGTGTTCTGCTAGTGTAACATATTGGCGTCTTGCCTTCCTTTCAAAATTGACTAAATATTTATTCCTTAACTTTCCAAAGGACATAAAACCTTAAGTGAGTAATACACCCAAATGAACCATTCTGGCATCCTGCATTTCTTGGAGAGCTAAATATTTTGCTCCCTTAACTGGAAAAAAAATCTTTGATTTTAAAAATTAAGACTTCTCTTTTTTTAAAACTGGAAAGAACTGACCCGTTAAAGCCTTGGATACATGGAAAAGGCATATCATTGTTTGAACTAACTGTAAATATTCTTGATAACATTCAGTTCATTCTAAACAGTCACAAAATTGACGTCATCATTGTATCCTGCATTATCATAAAATCATGTGTACACATGACAGTTAGAAGAAAAAACTATTTGTCTATATCTGGGAATGTTTTAGGCAGTAAAAAAGTTGAAGGCACTTTCCTTTCTCAAAAACAGCATGGGCTTTCACTCTCACTGTGGCAGCAAATTTTGTTGTGAGAAATTCACAAGGGTGAAAAAAAATGTGCTTCCTTTGAAAGGAACCAGAATCTAAATTTTCAGCCCATTAGTTCACAGTTTATTCTTTTTTTTCGGCTGTGCTGTGTGGCTTGCAGGATCTTAGTTCCCTGGGCCCCCCCCGCCCCCCGGCAGTGAGAGCACCAAGTCCTAACCACTGGGCTAACAGGGAATTCCCAATGTTTTTTTAAATTGCAGGATTTTGACAGTGGTGTCTTTAATCCTAAATGAGATTTTCTCCTGAAACAAATTCCATCTCCAAGACTCCCTTATCCCACTGACTTCTACTGTATGTTTAGAATCAGTTTTTTTTACTAGCTCTCAAACTCAAAACAATGAGATAGTCAGCTCTTAATCAACCAAAACAATAAAGGTGAAAAGTGACAAGAAAATCGGAGGCCACAGCGAATACAAAAGCAAATGCAAAACTATCAGGCTTGGTGACACACCTGGCTGGCATGATAAGGGTGGGGGAGGGGAGACAAGGAAGCAGGTCTGCCTTCCTCTGTATAACTTTCTCATATAATAGGCGTGTGTGTATAAAACTAATGTTAAAAATTAGCGTGCGTTTCCCAAGCACACACCAACTGAGAAGGAAAAACGGTTCAAAAATAAGCTGCATGCCAAAAATATTCAGAGTGAAGCTAGCCTGGGATTGAAGCTTTCCCAGAGATAATCCACCCTTGATAATCTGGTTCTATAACTGAATTTAAGCTTCTTCTAGTATTTGCCTTCATCAGATGTACTATTCATGGCTGAGGGTTATTTTGTCGGTACTGACATGACACCTGCCAGTCCTGGAACACCCCACTTTGCTGAGAAATTCATAGCTCCCCTTGAAGACCCCTGGCAGGAGCAGTACCTCCCCTTCCACAAGCACTGTGCTGAAAAGATCTTCATTATGTTAAGCCATGTCTCAAGTCCAAAGATAAACCTCCTGTAATAGTCCTTCAATGACTCTCACACAGTATTTTCCCTCCCTGTCCTCAAATTGCAATTCCTGCATTTTAAAACAACATGTCCCGTTTGTCCTTCTAACACTCAGGTGAGGGGCGGGGCTTCCACCAGAAAACAAGTGTATCCTCACTGGCACCTAATCTTCAATCCACTTGATCCCACCCCACATAAAATGAATAACTTAAAACAGATATACAAACAGGCTGATGTCACAGGCACTATTCTAGGCTAAAAGACATCATCTTTTCTCCATGAGATATTATAATACTTATGAATTCCTCATCTATTTATGCTGGTGGTGGTGTCTTTAATTTCCTTTTGCATGCATTCTCTAAGAGTGTGATTTCTCCACTACCAAAGAAATGTAATTGACACCATTTATAAAAATAAATTTCCAATGGCAGGCTCATTCTCACTGCCCATAGGACAACTGGGATTGGGTCTGAGCAGGCAGATGCTTAAAAACAAAGATGTGACGCTCCCAGACTTCAGACTATACTACAAAACTAGAGTAATCAAAACAGTATGGTACTGGCACAAAAAACAGACACATAAGTCAATGCACCAGAATAGAGAGCCTAGAAATAAACTCAGGCACTTATGGTCAATTAATCTACGACAAAGGAGGCAAGAATATACAGTGGAGAAAAGACAATCTCTTCAATAAATGGTCCTGGGAAAAGTGGACAGCTACATTTAAAAGAATGAAATTCGAACACTCTCTAACACCATACACAAAAATAAACTCAAAATGGATTAAAGACCTAAATTTAAGACCAGATACTATAAAACTCCTAGAGGAAAACATAGGCAGAACACTCTTTGCAATAAATCACAGCAATATGTATATATTTTTTTGGATCCATCTCCTAAAGCAAAGGAAACAAAAGCAGAAGTAAACAAACGGGTCCTAATTAAACTTAAACACTTTTGCGCAGCAAAGGAAACCATCCACAAAACAAAAATGCAACCTACTGAATGGGAGAAGATATTTGCAAATGATATGACCAATAAGGGGTTAATATCCAACATATATAAATAGCCACAAACTAGCTAGGTAGCCAGAAATGAGGGCACCATAGTCTTTTCACCAGTGAATAAGGGAATGGGGCGATCCAGAGTACCCTGGCTCACTTGTCTCTTATCTGTGGTCCACATATAAATTTCAGGCAGTCGGTGAACTCCTGAAATTGTCTGCAAAACTGCAGGTGTGTGTGTGCATATGTGCCTTTTTCTTGTGAGAACACGCACAGCTGGCATCAGATATTTTAGGCAATGTGAAAAGGTGAAGAACTTGCACGGGAGGATCTTGAAAGGTTCCTTCTGACCCTAAGACTTCGTAAGGCGGGCTAGGCTGTGTGTGCTGGCCACATCTCCAGCAGGGCCACTCTGCACCCCAAAGGCACCTGCCCACCTCCAGACATCAGCCTGGGCTCCTCAACCTTCACAGAAATCACTGCCGCTGGCCCCACTGCCACTTGCTTCTAGGAGACACCAGAAAGACCTGTTTTCAAGACAGCCCAAGTGGCAGACTGGAGACAGCAAAACGGTTGTTTATAGAGATTCTGTCTATGTGGGTCAGTGAACATGTCACAATGCCGTGTTAAGTTACTGACAAGAATATATAAGCAAGTGTTCAAGGGTCTCATCCATTGATAAACCACATTGCACCTGCCAGACTGGCCACCAGGGAACCACATAGGCAGCACTATGGATGCTGGGAGTATGCACTCAGCCAAAAACAGGCAGGAGTGGGGCCATAAAATCCGCCCCGGAAGAGGAACAATCTGGGGTCAACTGCAGGGACAAGAGTAGCCGGGTCCTGGTGTCCAGCTCAGAGAGCTCCAAGCCCTGTCTCTACCAGGCCACTCGTATGTGCCACCGGGCAGGCTGGGAGACCACACGACTGTGGGGGACAGGCAGCCAGCTCCCCTTATGGGAAAGGTCTCCCTTCTGGCCACAGGGCCCTTGCACAAATGGATATGATTGCAAATGACGGCTGCTGGATGTGCACTTTTGTTCCTCCGGTTTCCTAGTGAAGGGAAGCCATCATGATGGTGTTCTAGGCTCTCTGCTTCCAACCTCCCACCTTGGAGAACGGCCCCAGAGCAGGGGGACACAAGCCCGGGGCCTGCAGGCATGAAATCCACAGTCGTTGCCGTCCAGAATGATCCTTCTCAAAGAGGTCACATATTTTTTTAAGAATTAAGCCTCCAGCTAGAAATGTATTAAACAGAAGATGGTGGCGAATCACTGCTACGGGGCTTTGAATGATTTTTTAATGAGTGGGTGTCTCTCTGTGCCATCATCTCAGCGAATCTGCTCACACTATGTTACAGGTGAGGAAAGGAGCCAACTCACCAGGTTCTCACGGCTGGTAGGTGGCAGAGAGGGGATACAGAGCCAGCACTCATTCTGAAGTCAGAATTCTTCTACTACTCAGCCTCTGATGGTGGAGTCTGGGGATCTTTCATTCCAGTGAGATTTTCTTTTAGAAAAAGGAATTGTCCTTCCAGATGCAGAAAAAAAATATATATATATACATCTCCTTAACTTTGCATCACCTCTGAAAGTAAATTTTAAGTGAACTTACCCCATGAGGCCGTATGACTTTAAAACAAAAACACAAGTTAATAAAATAAATCAATGTGTTCCCGAAAAAAGCAACATCACCCGATTTAACCTCTGCCCTTAGTTTGGTGACTACTTTGTCCAGCCTGATGAGCTCAATTACCTGCCATCAGTTACAGAGCAGAACAGCATGGCCCAGACATGCCCAGATATTTTCTATCCAAGCTTGAGAGTCTGTCTTTAGACACCCAACACTTAGTTCTTTCAGGCTGTTACAACAGGACACTATAGACTGGGTGGCTTCTAAACAACAGACATTTATTTCTCCAAGTTCTTGAGGCTGGAAGTCCAAGGCACTGGCAGATTCAGTGTCTGGTGAGAGCCCACTTCCCATCTTCTTGCTGTGTTCTCACATGGTGGAAGGGGCAAGGAGCTCTCTGGGATCTCTTTATAAGGGCACTAATCCCATCAAGGGGGCTCCACCCTCATGACCTAATCACCTCCCAAAGGCCCCAACTCCTGACACCATCACATTGGGGGTTAGGTTTCAATATATGAATTTTGGGGGGACACAAACATTCAGTCCATAGCGCACACACATGCACAGCCTCCAGTGACCCATAGTTACAACTGAATGTGCGTGGGGCAGGATGATTCTGCAAAAGGCATGGAAATGGGCCATGGAAATGTGACTGTGTCCAACTCAATAAGCATTATCAGATCCCCAGGGTCTGCACAGCATTATTTCGTTTTCATTACAAAGCGAATGAAGCAGGAGAACCTGGCCTTACTCCCTTACACAAAGAAAGTAACAACGAAGGGGCAGTGGGAATGGCATCCTGATATTTTTCTTCAACACCCATCCCATTTCCTCCTTCTGCCTTAACGCCTCTTTCCCCCTCCATCACTTCCCTGACTTCCGATTAAGCTGGGGTGGGCCCCCAAACGCCCGTTCCACACCACAGGAACCTAACAGCCACGGGTGGCAAAAGCATCTAGCAAGTCATGGTGTCAGAGCGCCCTGCCAGCAGCTGGCTCTGATGGCAGTTCCATGGGCTGTATTGCTGTTTCATAACACTTATCGCACTCTAATTAATTTCAAAACAATGTCTCGATGTCATCCTCTGCCTCCACCTACTAGGCAGAGGGGGGACAACCCTTGAGTGGTTTCCCAGGCCCAATTAAGGCTTCACAGCAGAGGCGAGGCTGCGGCACAGGAGAGCACTGCTCCCAGGCAGGGGCCCGTGGAGATCGCACCCAGAAAACCTTGGAGACCCCCCAGGGAGGCGCCGGCCAGCTCCCTCCTATGCCCTGGCTGGGTGTCACCCACATCTTTCATGCGTGGGTCTGCAAGCGTGGCTGCCCCGTTCACAGCTGTCCCACGCTACCTAGAGCAGGGGACACAGTGTTTACCAGCGCGCTCCGCTTGTGCTGAAGGTAGGAATGCACCCGAGGTGTCGCCTGGCAGCGCACGGCTCTCTGCAGAGCTGGCCTCTGCTTGCAAAGAGCTGCCTGCGACGCAGATGGTCAACCTGAGGCCAGTGAATGTGAGGGCTCGAGATAAAAGCTCGGGCAAGAGGTGGTGGAGATGAAAGGGAAGGGATAAATAGCATGAGCAAGTACACACGCTGCAGGAACTACCACAAAAGGGAAGCGTGGGAAATCACTCCATTAATTCACATCATGTGGACGACCTCTATTAAAAAATCTACTTGGGGGACTTCCCTGGTGGCGCAGTGGTTAAGAATCCGCCTGCCAATGCAGGGGACAGGGGTTCAAGCTCTGGTCCGGGAAGATCCCACATGCCGCGGAGCAACTAAGCCCGTGCGCCACAACTACTGAGCCTGCGCTCTAGAGCCCGCGAGCCACAACTACTGAAGCCCATGCGCCTAGAGCCCGTGCTCCGCAACAAGAGAAGCCACTGCAATGAGAAGCCTGCACACCACAACAAAGCGTAGCCCCCGCTCACCGCAACTAGAGAAATCCCGCGCACAGCAATGAAGACCCAACACAGCCAAAAATAAATAAATAAATACATAAATATATTTTTAAAAAAATATACTCCGACACCTGCACCGTACATGGGACCAGGACCCGGCTTATCAGACTGCTGTGGTCTGATAAGTCGAGTCCACACTTCATTTGAGGCTTCGTAGGAGACTCTAAAGATAAGTCATTTTCTCATAGAATACTCATCCAGGGCATATGGAAGAATCACCATCACATAAAGGATTGGGGTACCCACTCTGTGATTTGGGGGAGTTTGGGAGGCCTCTATCCTCAGAAAAAAAATCTGCACCCTTTAAAGAGTTATTAACATCATTAACTTGACCTCGCACTTGCAAGTCTCTGAAGCATCCTACTAAGCTGTTATCCATCATTTTCATCTCAGGGTGAATGATGTGGTGGGAATGAGTGTGGGTGACATCTGGGAAGGGAGGGGAGCTTGGGAAAGGTTTCCTGAGACCCTAGGAGGGGGTGTTTCCCAGGCTTGTGCTGATCAATAGAGACCCTGAAATGCCCAGGTTATTAACACAAGAATGGAGGGGCCAGGGGCCCATAAGCTTTGCTTTTTACTGAATAAGCATCTATGAATAGATATTTTTACACTTCTATTTCAGATACTACTGACGTTTGCTGACTCCTGCCAAGGGTCTGTGCTGGACAGAGCATTCTGCTGTCAAGAAAAAGAGAAAAATCTCCATCCCACTGACTCTTGAGAGCTCTTTTGAGCCTGACACCACTTTCTGACAAGAGGAATCCCTGGTAGGACCCATCCTATCAGAAAGGATTCCAGTTCCCTGGCGCCTTCCCTCTGGGATACGTGTCATTGCAGCAGTGAGCTGAGGCTTGCTGCAAGCCCCTGAATGATGAGAAAAGGACTCACATATTGACTCGGGGTCAATCCAATAAAATCAAACCCAAATAAACAGAAAGGGTACAAATCAACCAAAGCTCTCTCTGCCACAGGGCAACTCCTAGGTCCATGCCAGTTGTTCGAGAACAGTCTGTGAAATAAGCCATCATATTATTAACCTTGTGAATTGATCAATAAGGTCACTCAAGGTTAAGCAGGAGAGGCTGGCAGCAGAGGGGCGGGGAGCTCATTGGAGGTAATCCATGTGTAAATTAAAATCTTCAATATAAAAGCGGGAGCTTGTTCATTAAAGGGACCTTGTGGAGAAACCTATTTTTCAAGTGAAAAATTAGCTCCTAACTTCTCCTTTTGCACCAGTTTAAATTTTTATGCACTGTACTTTCTAAAAGTAAAGCCCCTGTGACTGTAAGTCTCTGACCCACGAGCTGTTACATGAAGACTAGACCATGAGACCCCAACCTCTACTGCTCTGCTCACTCACTGCCTTCCTAGGAAATCCTGAAACAGAGCTGGGGGCATCTGGGGTGGGCCACAAAGTATGACTGTACTTGGCAGATGGATGTATTAGTCAGCATTCTACAGAGAAACAGAAGCAACAGAACCAGAGAAACAGAATCAATAAATAGACTTAATATAAGGAATTGGCACACACAATTACAGAGGCAGACAAGTTGCAAGATCTGCAGTGTGAGTAGGCAAGTGGAGACCCAGAAGAGCCGATGGTGTAGTTCCTGTCTGAACGCCAGCGGACCCAAGACCCACGAAGAGCTGCTATTTCAATTCAAATTCAAAGGCAGGAAAAAGCCAATGTCCTAGTTCAAAGGCCATCAGAATTATATATCACAGATTATATGATCTAACAACTGAATATTGTAGATACACTTGTCTTACCTCTCAATAAAAGGGTACTTTTCTATTTTTTTTAAAAAAAAGGAATTCCCTCTGATTTAGAGGAGGGTCAGCCTTTTTGTTCTATCCAGGCCTTCAACTGATTGGATGAGGCCCACCCACACTAGGGAGGGCAATCTGCTTTATTCAGTCTACCGATTTAAATATTAATCTCATCCGAAAACACTCTCACAGACATACTCAACGGTAACATTGGACCAAATGTCTGGGCACCCCAGATCCCAGTCAAGTTGACACATAAAATTAACTATCACAATAGGAATGGCTGTTTTCTACAAGGGCAAATCCAGGGGCAGGTGTCAGGGGTCCATGCAAAGCTGAGGATCCCAGAGTGAACTTGGCCAACACAGAGAAACCAGACTTCAGGGTTGGAACACAGCCATGGGACTCCCAGGGTGTGGAAAGTGTCTTAGCATCAGGCCCTCTGTCCAGAGGCCCACAAGGACACCAGGAGGACCCACCTGGGGTTGAACTTTGTTCTATTGTGAATAGTGCCATTACAAGAGACAGTGACATACCCATATTGCTGTCAGGTGTTAAACCCAGTTAATATGCAGGGAAAAAAATGACATCTTGGAATTTTGAACAATGTTCTTGTCAAAGATCCAACCTTCCCTGGTCTGTGACCCTGTTGGGACTCATGAGTCTCTGAGACAATGTTAACACCCTCTGTTCGCAGATAAAGAAACTGAACTAGAGAGAGTTTGGGGTGCTGTGGCCGAAGCTGCACAATCGGCCATCACAACCTGAGCCCCTGCCTTCCCTCCCAGGACCCTGCGGTGCTCCCAGCCCCGCCAACCACTGCCTTGACCTCCCCCAGCTTACACGGCTCCGTGTGACCGGGCCTCCCCGTCCTCCACCGAGTCAGCGGCAGGTGGTGGCCACCACATGTGGGTGGTTGAGCCCCTCCACCAAACCTGGGGGGTTCGCTGCCACTGGCCTTTCTGGACGTGATCCACGGGCTTCACCACAGTCACGCTGCCTGTTTCTATGCAGAAACAGGAGCACGGGGGCTCCAGAACCAGCACAGGGTCCTCAAGAGGCCCTCCATCCTCCAGGAGCCGCCACCAGGCCAGGCAGACCCAGGCCCCATCAGTGTTTCAGCTCCGGGGGGACAGGCGAGGCGGCCATGACCCTCAGCCTCAGCGCCCGGCCCTCCCCTCGCCTCCGTCTCCCTCACTCACTGCAATAATCTGCTTTAGCCATATCTGCTAAAAATACACCTCGCTTCTCTGTGACACTTACTAATACAGTCTATTTCAGGCCTGTTTGCATTCTTATGTACAAATGCCCGTATGGGTAGCAGTGAGTATGTGCAGAATGTCAGAGCATTTCCTTCAGGAAAGTTCCTCTCGGCTCTGCTCAGCACATACATCTGAAAAGCAAACCTTTCTGCACTGGATGGGAATTGGATATAAAACCTTCCCACGCTGGATGGGCATTGGGGATATAAAAGAAAAAGGCTGGGGTCAGAGGAGAAAGGAAGAGGCCAAGAAGGAAACGGTTGTGCACGCCGTGAAGTCCACAATTCCTTCCGCTCGCACCTACTCGTCCCTCACAGGCACATGCCCGGACCCCAGAGTCACGGTCACCCCAAAAGCAGCTGCAGAATGGCCTCTCCACTGAAGCCACAGGACACATGCTAGAAACCAGGAGAACATCTTAAAAAAAAGGCACAGACCAGGCTGAACTCCACAAGCCATCCCCAGGAAGCTGTCTGCCATGGCTGAGGCCCGGGGAAGTTAGTTATCATTTCCACTGCACAGTGATCCCCTCGTATGAGCTCATCCTCCCCTGAGCGACGACCCTGCTGGCTTCCCTCGGCCGTCTTGGAAGCCTCCCTGACTTTCCTGGCGTTTCCTAGAACTTTGGCTCTCTCCTCTAATACGTGGGGGATAATGACAGCTCTCCATCTCTCATCTTTGCCTTCCTGGGGGGAAGGAGGGAGAAGTCTTGCATGACCAGTTTTCAAAGGTCTTACTGCGTGCTGCCTTCTTGTTTTGTCCCAGATCTTACTTTCTCCTAACATATTGAATTCATCTTCCTTTATTCGGAGGTGAAACACCAAGGCAAACAGTGGGTGTCACTGGCTGCAGAGAAGGTGTGCAAGGAAGGGAGAGAAGAAGGACCCCAGGGCTGGGGCCGGAACAGGAAGGAGGATGCCTGGGGGAAGCCGGAGCTCAGAACCCAGCTGGTGTCATGTTGATGTCTTTCCGTTGGCAAAGCTCCTGGGTGACAGACACGTAGATAAGCACAGAGTGAAGCATTTAGAATGCCAACTCCACTCTGCCCTTTTTCAGCTCCCAGGACCTTGGCTGGGTGCACCAGCCTGAACTTGGAGCCACTGCTCCCCAGTTAAGAAATCAGATCCTTAAAAAAACATTAAAACATTTTAAAACAAAAGCGTGAGACTGAATGATGGCCTCTCAACCAACATAGACTGGAGTCTCCCAAAGTCTGGAATTCGGGGCTTGGCCAGCCCCACACACACAGGAAATGGCCGGACAGAGATGCTTAATGGGAGGAAGGAGGAAGCTAATCCAGCCAGAAATTATCAGAATGAAGGATTACAAAAAAAGCTAAAGGTACTTCTCTGACTGTATTGTCTCTTGAACACTTAGCTAGCACTGTGATCCGGGCAGGAAAATGATTATTAACAACCTTGACATAGGAGATTCTAATGCCTGAAAATTTCATGAACTCCAGCAATAGCAGAATCTTATTTATCTAGGCTTGATTCCACCCTCAGTAATGGAAAACATTGGGATAAACAAAGAACCCTCCAGCACCAATACGGCACCCCATCGGTGAGTTCAGATGACCAAAATTAGTCTTATCTCCTTGCAGTCTATCTTCAGGTGCTGCCGCTGAATCCAATTACATCGTGTAACAAAAGACAGTCACAATCACAAGCTGTTTATCATGCATGCCCCGTGGGCTTGTCTTGGAAGCCAGCACAGATGCAAATGTGTGTGTAATATACACACGAATATGGAAAAAAGCCACTAACGCTGAAGTTTCCCAGACCTCATCCCTTTTTATTTTCTCTGCTAGTCCTCTGAATAGCTCATCGTGAAAAC
Organism: Balaenoptera borealis; assembly: GCF_965194805.1. NCBI lineage: Eukaryota > Metazoa > Chordata > Mammalia > Artiodactyla > Balaenopteridae > Balaenoptera > Balaenoptera borealis. Next base: position 165,225,136 of record NC_138866.1, on the reverse strand, counting down.
TGTTGCTGCCAAGACAGAAGAATTCACTGCTTGAGAAGGAAAAAAAAATTCCATTATTCCAACTTTCTTTCCTTGAGCCTGAGGAGAAGAGTGATCAAAACTGGTGAGATTTCTTCAGCGAGAAGAAGTTTATTTCTCCAGTTAGTTACCAGGTGGTACGAAGGAAGTGGGAATGCAGGTGAGATGACCTCAAGGCCCTCACAAGTGGTCCCCACACATCCACCCAGCTCTGAGCGTGAACTGCAAGAAATGCCTTTCCCCCTCCCAGTGCCCCGTCTGCTCTATCACATCTCCGCTGCGTGCGTTCTGTGGACCACGGGGGCAGGGGTGGAGACAAGCGGGGAGAGGGAGAAGGAGCAGGCGGTCCCAGTTCACTTCCCTCTCTTCAGAGGGATTCTAAAAGGCTGAAAGAGGTAATTATTGCTTCTGGAGCTCTTCAGCTGTAAGATGCTCTATAAATACCAATAACCACCCCCTCGAGGGAAAACACGTTTCATTACAGCGGAGGTAAATGCTGCAGCAGCCTGCAGAAAAGATGGGCTGCATCTCGGAGGGATCTTCTGGCATTCTGAGTGCACCCAGAGTAATCACCAGGTAGAGTGGGTGACCCACACAGCATCCTGCTTTGACTGGAGAATGGTGCACCCCAGATAGCTGGCATCTCATATGTCTATCCATTTTGATGTGTCCATCCGATGCACACTCATTAAGGCCCCCACTATCTGCCTGAGGGGCAACTAGAGCATGGTGGTTAAGTGCCTGGGCTCTGGAGCTGGGCTGCTCGGCAGGAAGGCCGGCTCTGCCCACACACCAGTCGTCTGACCTCAGGCAAGTCACAGAATCTCTGAGCAGTGAGGACAGGGAGGTCCTCACTCATCACACGGGGATGATAACAGAAGCCACTTCACAAGGTTATTGTGAGGATTCATCCGGTTCACCTGTGTCCAGGGGTCAGACCTCTGTCTGAAACACAGGGAGAGCGAGAGAAGGGACCACTACGGAACTTACCTACCGAATGTAAGGGTCCGTAGTATTTCATTTATGCCTTGACTATTTTAAATTCGATTATTTTAGCATCAAAATCAAGATGAAAAAGGAAGGAGTTAGCAATTAGAAGTGGACCCAGCACTTAGCCATGTGTGGAAAGCACAGAAGTAGAAGATGAGGTCCCTCACTGGGAGCCTCCAGAGCCCCGACAATGAAGGGTATTCAGGTGTTTTAGCTGCCAGGCGGTAGCATATAAAGGGAGTGGGGAAAGGAGCATTATCCAGACACTGTTTAGAACTGCCAGCTCATAGCAATCATAAAGCAGACAGGCTTTTGGTCTGGAGAGAGAACTAGAGGTATTTGAGTTCAAATACTGGTATTTAAAATATATAATGGAATACTGGCAAACAGAATCCAACAGCACATTAAAAGGATCATACACTATGATCAAGTGGGCTTTATCCCAGGAATGCAAGGATTCTTCAATATACACAAATCAATCAACGTGATACACCATATTAACAAATTGAAGAAGAAAAACCATATGATCATCTCAATAGATGCAGAGAAAGCTTTCAACAAAATTCAACACCCATTTATGATAAAAACCCTCCAGAAAGTAGGCACAGAGGGAACTTTCCTCAAAATAATAAAGGCCATATATGACAAACCCACAGCCAACATCATCCTCAATGGTGAAAAACTGAAACCATTTCCACTAAGATCAGGAACAAGACAAGGTTGCCCACTCTCACCACTATTATTCAACATAGTTTTGGAAGTTTTAGCCACAGCAATCAGAGAAGACAAAGAAATAAAAGGAATCCAAACCGGAAAAGAAGAAGTAAAGCTGTCACTGTTTGCAGATGACATGATGCTATACATAGAGAATCCTAAAGATGCTACCAGAAAACTACTAGAGCTAATCAATGAATTTGGTAAAGTAGCAGGATACAAAATTAATGCACAGAAATCTCTTGCATTCCTATACACTAATGATGAAAAATCTGAAAGTGAAATTAAGAAAACACTCCCATTTACCATTGCAACAAAAAGAATAAAATAGGAATAAACCTACCTAAGGAGACAAAAGACCTGTATGCAGAAAATTATAAGACACTGATGAAAGAAATTAAAGATGACACAAACAGATGGAGAGATATACCATGTTCTTGGATTGGAAGAATCAACATTGTGAAAATGACTCTACTACCCAAAGCAATCTACAGATTCAATGCAATCCCTATCAAACTACCAATGGCATTTTTCACAGAACTAGAACAAAAAATTTCACAATTTGTGTGGAAACACAAAAGACCCCGAATAGCCAAAGCAATCTTGAGAAAGAAAAACGGAGCTGGAGGAATCAGGCTCCCTGACTTCAGACTATACTACAAAGCTACGGTAATCAAGACAGTATGGTACTGGCACAAAAACAGAAATATAGATCAATGGAACAGGATAGAAAGCCCAGAGATAAACCCACGCACATATGGTCACCTTATCTTTTTTTTTTTTAAATACCATAAGCCTATTTTCTTTTTTTTAAAGATTTATTGATTGATTGATTGATTGCTATGTTGGGTCTTCGTTTCTGTGCTAGGGCTTTCTCTAGTTGCAGCAAGCGGGGGCCACTCTTCATCGCGGTGTGCGGGCCTCTCACTATCATGGCCTCTCGTTGCGGAGCACAGGCTCCAGACGCGCAGGCTCAGTAGTTGTGGCTCACGGCCCTAGTTGCTCCGCGGCATGTGGGACCTTCCCAGACCAGGGCTCGAACCCATGTCCCCTGCATTGGCAGGCAGACTCTCAAGCAGTGCGCCACCAGGGAAGTCCCGGTCACCTTATCTTTGATAAAGGAGGCAAGAATATACAGTGGAGAAAAGACAGCCTCTTCAATAAGTGGTGCTGGAAAAACTGGACAGCTACATGTAAAAGAATGAAATTAGAACACCATACACAAAAATAAACTCATAATGGATTAACGACTTACATGTAAGGCCAGACACTATAAAACTATTAGAGGAAAACATAGGCAGAACACTGTTTGACACAGCAAGATCCTTTTTGACCCACCTCCTAGAGAAATGGAAATAAAAATAAAAATAAACAAATGGGACCTAATGAAACTTAAAAGCTTTTGCACAGCAAAGGAAACCATAAACAAGACAAAAGGACAACCCTCAGAATGGGAGAAATTATTTGCAAATGAAGCAACTGACAAAGGATTAATCTCCAAAACATACAAGCAACTCATGCAGCTCAATATCAAAGAAACAAACAACCCAATCCAAAAATGGGGAGAAGACCTAAATAGACATTTCTCCAAACAAGATATACAGATTGCCAACAAACACATGAAAGAATGCTCAACATCATTAATCATTAGAGAAATGCAAATCAAAACTACAATGAGATATCATCTCACACCGTTCAGAATGGCCATCATCAAAAAATCTACAAACAATAAATGCTGGAGAGGGTGTGGAGAAAAGGGAACCCTCTTGCACTGTTGGTGGGAATGTAAATTGATAAAGCCACTATGGAGAACAGTATGGAGGTTCCTTCAAAACCTAAAAATAGAACTACCATACGACCCAGCAATCCCACTACCGGGCATATACCCTGAGAAAACCATAATTCAAAAAGAGTCATGTACCAAAATGTTCATTGCAGCTCTATTTACAATAGCCAGGACATGGAAGCAACCTAAGTGTCCATCGACAGATGAATGGATAAAGAAGATGTGGCACATATATACAATGGAATACTACTCAGCCATGAAAAGGAACGAAACTGAGTTATTTGTAGTGAGGTGGATGGACCTAGAGACTGTCATACAGAGTGAAGTAAGTCAGAAAGAGAAAAACAAATACCCTATGCTAACACATATATATGGAATCTTAAAAAAAAGAAAAAAAATGGTCAGAAGAACCTAGGGGCGAGACGGGAATAAAGATGCAGACCTACTAGAGAATGGACTTGAGGATACGGGGAGGGGGAAGGGTAAGCTGGGACAAAGTGAGAGAGTGGCATGGACATATATACACTACCAAGTGTAAAATAGATACCTAATGGGAAACAGCCGCATAGCACAGGGAGATCAGCTCGGTCCTTTGTGACCACCTGGAGGGGTGGGATAGGGAGGGTGGGAGGGAGGGAGGGAGATGCAAGAGGGAAGAGATATGGGGACATATGTATATGTATAGCTGATTTGCTTTGTTGTAGGGCAGAAGCTAGCACACCATTGTGGAGCGATTATACTCCAATAAAGATGTTAAAAAAAAATAAAATAAAGATCGTTTCAAAAAAACAAAAAAATCTCCCCTGTAGATCTTAAACAATTCCTGGTAGATGTGTGGGGCGGGACAGGCAGATTTTGTATAAAAGATTATACCATCTTCTATAAAAGAGTATACCTTGTATAAAAAGTATAAAAGAGAACCTGTAAAAATGACATATTAAGAACTGAGGTGTCTCCCTTTGTGTTTTGATTTTTTGTATTGACATGCTTTGATTCCTTTCTGTTTTTCTTTTGTGTAAATTCTAGAGGTATTTTTGTTTTGTGGTTACCTTGGGACTTACATAAGATAGCTTATAACCGTCTAACTTAAGTTGTTAACAACTTAAGTTCAATCACATACAAAAACTCTACATTTTAACTTCTCTCCCACTTTAAGTTACTGTTGTCACAATTTACATTCGTTCCTAATATGTATCTTTAAATGTATTTTAGTTATAGCTATTTTAAATAATTTTGTCTTTTAACTTTTATATTTGAATTAAAATAGATTTACCTACACCAAAAAAAAAAAAAAACAATAAAATAAAATAAAACGTATAATGGAAGTCCTTAGAACATGTTCTGAATTGCTGAAGGGTATTTTTAGTAAGGAACGGTGAGAAGAATCATGTCCAAACTGACAGTGTCTGGAATCCAAGAGCTAAGGAGAGAACATGCTGGAAGAATTTCATCTTGGATTAAACACCACCATTACCTGAAACAACTCTGGCAGAGGTCACAAGGGCCTCCTAACAGCCAAATGCAGTGGACATTGGTCAACCACTGTCCCCTCTGGAATCTAACAGTTGATGGCTTCCATCCCCCTCAATCTCCTCCCTTTGACCTCCAACACACCACCTGTCCTAGTTCTCCTATCCTCACCCTTACCTCCCTCCTCCTCCTCCTCTGGGGCTCCTTCTTCTACCCACACGGCTGCCATACCTCCCACTTCTCTTCCAGCCCACCCACTGAAATCCCATTCTTCCTGCTCTGGAGTTTGTGTCGTGCACATGAAGATAATGGAATGACAAATCCCTAGGTCAGGCACCATCTCTTCATCTTGGTCTATCGTCTACTCTGTCCCCTAACATGGATACAGAGGTGAACAAAGAAGAGGCTGGTCTGTCTTTGGTCTCCTCTTCTTGTGCCTTTTTTTTCTCTCTGGTAATCTCATTCCCCTGGGCATTTGGATGACCTACCTCATGGCTACCTCCAGCCCCAGATTAATCCTGAGCCCTGGAACTTCATACCCCACCACTACTTCCCTCCACCTGGATGCTCCACCAGCATCTTGAGATCAGGATATCTGTAAGTGAACCCATTACCCTTCTCATAACATCCATCATGACTCACTCCAAATTCAAGTTCAGAGTTGGGTACACAAATTCAGGTGGAAAAACTTATGACACTGAATATCAATTTACTCTCCTAGTTTCATCTGTCACCTTCGAAACGAACCAAGATGATATTAAACCTCACAACAGATGTGACCAAAATAAAAAATCCTGACACGATAAGAGAAACATCTATAAAGAAATATAGGGCTTCCCTGGTGGCGCAGTGGTTGAGAATCTGCCTGCCAACGCAGGGGACACGGGTTCGAGCCCTGGTCTGGGAAGATCCCACATGCCGCGGAGCAACTGGGCCCGTGAGCCACAACTACTGAGCCTGCGCATCTGGAGCCTGTGCTCCCCAACGAGAGAGGCCGTGACACTGAGAGGCCCGCGCACCGTGATGAAGAGTGGCCCCCGCTCACCGCAACTAGAGAAAGCCCTCGCACAGAAACAAAGACCCAACACAGCCAAATAAATAAATAAATAAATAAAATTTATTAAAAAAAAAAAAAAAGAAATATAACCATCCTCTTTGAATAGGACTCTAAATTCACACTAATTATACTGTATCTTTATTTCATTTTCTAGTTCCATTAGACAGTTGTGAAGTAATTATCCCCACCTTGCAGAGCATTCACAGATCCATGGAGTTTCTTCTCCTAGTTTGGAGAAGTCCAAAGTAGATGTACTATCTGTCATCTCTCAATACCCTCCCCATTTGCCAGTCCTCCTAGTTAATAGGGCCATGCGGTCACCCAAGCTAGAAATATAGGACTCCCTCTAGACTCTTCTCTCTTCCTCGTGCCCCACCATGAAGTGCAGACTCGTGAATGCCCCTATTTCTACTTCCTAGACTGTGCTCAAATAAGCACTGCTCTCCTTGCTCCTCCCCCCACCCCCCATTTCTGCCAGCACTTCCACAGCTCAAGGAGCAGTCACCTCCTGCTTGGAACTTGTCAGTAAGTGCTTCCTGTCTCGTGTCCACTATGCTTCCTATTTCATAAAAGTGAGGAGGCGAATCCATTCTAAAACATGCTCCCCCCTGAAATCTGCAGCTAATATTAAGTATGATTCAACATGGTAGGAAAGGAAGGAAAAGAAGGAGGCAATTTTCATGCCCATAAACACAACTATACCATAGTTCCCAAACCCAGAGCTAGGAGGGGTTCAAACTTTATGGAAGACCCAAAGGAACTGAAAGCAGAGAACTGAACAGATATTTGATATATACTCATAGCAACATGATTCACATTAGCCAAAAGATGCAAGCAACCCAAGTACCCATGGCTGGATGAACGGATAAACAAAATGTGGTCTGTCCACCTAGAGATTATCATACAGAGTGAAGTCAGTCAGACAGAAAGACAAATACCATATGATACCACTTATGTGTAGAATCTAAAATATGACACAAATGAACTTATCTACGAAACAGAAACAGACCCACAGACATAGAAAACAGACTTGTGGTTGCGAGAGGGGAGGGGTGTGGGGGAAGGGATGGACTGGGAGTTTGGGATTAGCAGATGCAAACTATTATATAGAGAATGGATAAACAACAAGGTCCTGATGTATAGCACAGGGAACTATATTCAATATCCTGTGATAAACCATTATGGAAAAGAATATGAAAAATATGTATATATCTATGTATAACTGAATCACTTTGCTGTACAGCAGAAATTAACACAATATGGTAAATCAACTACACTTCAATAAAATAATTTTTAAAATGTGGTCTATCCATATGGTGAAATATTATTCAGCCTTGAAAAGGAATGAAATTCTGTCACATGCTACAACATGGGTGAACCCTGAGGACATTATAAGTGAAATACACCAGACACAACAAGATAAATATTATATGATTCCACCTATGTGAGATACCTACAGTAGTCACATTCACAGAGACAGAAAGCAGAATAGTGGTTGCCAGGGGCTGGAGGGTTGGAGGGAAATGGGAAGTTGTTGAATGGGGTGTACAGTTTGTTTCAGAACATAAAAAGAGCTCTGGAGATGGATGGTGGTGATGGTTGTACAACAATGTGAACGTACTTAATGCCAATGAACTGTATACTTAAAAGTTGTTAAAATGGTAAAGTTTATGTTATATATATATTAAAAGTTTATATACATATAAAACTTTATACATATATAAAGTTTATTTTATAAATATATATAACTACAAAAAAAGATAAAAAAAAAAAAACAACCATCACGGACGAGGTACCAGTTAGGGTCACTGTCAAAGAGCAGCTGCTTCCCCTGTCTTCCAGCAATTCCCCAAAGAAATCACTGTACCTAAAGGTACTGTTAGCAAAACTGCCAGCTTCCCATCCAACCCAGAAATGGAAGGAAGGTCCAAAGAGACTTAAGAAAAGCATCTAATAAAAAAAAAAAATTCCTTTTATTATATAGCAAAATACTTAAAACCCTATCAGCATATTTCTCATTTCAGTCAAACATTAAGTTCCATTAGCATATAGGGTATGTTTTGTTATAAACGAATGTTGGTTTAAAAAACAGGTTCCAGAATTGCCTTTTCAGTATATATAATTCTGAGAAAGTGATTATAAAAAGACTGTTCCACCAGATTCCCCCACAAAAATTGCAGGGACTTCTAAGCAGCCTTCCATGGAGAATCAAGTCTCCATCTGTCTCCAAAGAGAAAGAATTATCTACACAAACCTCAGGTCCTTTCCCCCATGACTTGACACCTTTCCACGGCCCCTCGGGGCCAGCACGGTAATGTCCAGCTCTGCAGTATGAGAGGCAGCAAGCTGAGCTGTTAGAGGATTACTTCTGGGCTATCTGGTCACCCAGAGTTGACTCCTGACTTGAATCCCAGTTCCACCCTCTGCTGTCTGAAAGACTTCCTGTAAATCTCAGCCTCTCTAGCCTCAGTTTATTTATCTGTAAACTGGAGACGATAATAGTTCCTTCCTCTTAGAGTTGCCATGAGGATTAAATGAATTAATAAGCTATAAAATGCTCAGTGTTGTACACATAATAAGGATCATGTAAGCGTTAGCTATTGTTATCATTTTGATATACAAGAATCTTCATGATGTGGCCACAGCCTCTTTTTTCCAAGTGCAATTTCTGCCCTTGATTACCGCACGGATCACCCTGCTACCTGATCTTCACCAACACAACACATCGTTTACGCCTCCAGCTTCACATGTGCTGTTCCTTCTGCCTGCACGCCCTTCTCCCTCTGCCCCTCGCTGACCTGGCAAACGCCTGAAGGGGTGTCAGTTCACCGTGGGTGGCTTTCCTGGCTCCTGGACAGACTTATGCCCACTTTCCTTTGGGTTTCTGATGGCCCTTGCCCACCATCAAAGCAATCCCCACCTTGGACACGTGTCTGCTCACCTGGCTCCCCAGGTGAGGGGCAGAGGCAGAGGCTGTGAAACTGATCCCTACACACGCGGCCTCAAGCAGAGGGCCTGGCACACAGAAGACATCCCATCAAATATGAATGAGTGAAGGAATGAATGCTGAGCATAAAAAGAACGAGACTAATACTGGGAATGAAAGAAGAGGAAAGAATGGGACAGGCTGGACCCAGGACACATTTCACGTGGTCACCTGATAGGCAAAGCCAGCCCCACACTGAAAACTGGGTTCACCATCTTGAATGAGATGCTTTTCCAGCTAGAAGTCAACATCGGGACGAGTGAGCTCAGGCCCCAAAGTCAACACGAAAGAGAATCAAAAGAAAGTTGCCCCATTTGTACCCAGGCACAGGGAGGCAGACCAGGGCTGGTGCCCACTCTCCAAGAGGAGCAAGCCGGCTCCCACCGCCTGCAGGGAGCGTGCGCACAGGCAGGGAAGCAGGCTCAGTGAGCAGCCGCTCGACCTCCGGCTTCTGATCTACACGGGCCATCGGGGAAGGAGAACTAAAAATAAACGTGCAGGAAACAGACACAGGGTGAAAGAAGAAAGGGAGCAAGAGAGGAAAATGAGAGGGCACTAATGGTACTCTGACTGCAAGAGGGAGGGTTAACCCCAGCCCCTCCACACACACACACACACACCCCACACACACATACACACACACACCACACACACACATACACCACACACACAGTGCATACACACACCACACACACACACATACACAGAGTACATACACACACCACACACAAACATACACACACACATACACACACCACACACACACTCATACATACATCACACACACCACACACATACACACACGTGCATACACACACCACACACAAACATACACACACACATACACACACCACACACACACTCATACATACATCACACACACCACACACACACACACCACACACATACACACCACACACACTCGTACATACATCACACACACCACACAAATACACATACATACACACACCACACACATACGCACACACGCACACACTCATACATACATCACACATACATGTATATACACACACGTGCATACACACACCACACACACATAACACACCACACACACACCACACACACACTCGTACATACATCACACACACCACACACATACACACGTGCATACACACGCCACACACATACACACACGTGCATACACACATTCGTACATACATCACACACACCACACACATACACATACATACACACACATACACACGTGCATACACATACTCGTACATACATCACACACCACACACATACACATACATACACACACATACACACACCACAGACTGCACACACCACACACATACACATACACACACGTGCACACACACACTCGTACATACATCACACACCACACACACCACACACTCGCACATACATCACACACACCACACACATACACATACATACACACACATACACACATCCCCCACATACATATACATACACACACATACACACATATGGGGGCCCTGTTTATTACAGAGGCGGCAGTACACTGGGCCATGACGCTCACTACAAACCAAGACTGGGTTTCTTGGGATTCAAAAGGCATATATAGTATTCTAGGGAAGATCTATATGAGGAATATGCCCAGATATGTCATTTAATGAGAAATGGAAGAAACAACATACAATATGAAAGTAATTGTGTTAACTACTTATGCACAGAAAAAGCCTGGAAAATACCTTAAAAATTTAACAGTGGTTATTTTTGAGTGGCAGGATTAGAGCTGATTTTTACATTCTTCTTCAAGTCTTTATATATTATACAAAGTACGGGGAGCACTTTCCTTAATTTACAAAAGTAAGCTTAGACATACTATATAGAAAGCCAAGGTTTTCAAAGCATCAGAGAAAATCATTATGAAATCTGGGAGGCAAACGTAGCCATGGAGGCTAGTTGTGTTTCTGTAATAATGGGCATTTTGACACAATCTGAAAAACCTAATGATCTGGTTGCTCACTAATATGTGAACATTTGGAACCACTGAGACATATCTTTGAATACAAAGAAAAATCTAAAGCAATCAAGCAGGAATTCACCATCCTTTTTCTGATTTTCATCCATTTACTTAAATATCAGAATATGCCCGTAAGAAAATGTTCAATACTTAAGAAGAACCTAGTAAACCAAAAAAGTGAGGACAGAGAAAAAAACCTGCCAGGAATAACAAAGTTCAGCAAGAACTGATTATGTATCAAGGCTTAAAAGAATAATTTAACACGTGCATTTTCCAAATCCCTTGAAAGGGTCATTTCAACGAAATTGTTCCCCAAGTAAAATATAACATTAGTTTCTCCAGAAGCTGCAAATTTGGAAACCAGATTCTTAAAAACGTACTACATAATATTATACTATATTTTCAAAAGCATATTATTATATTAGCTTTTCCTGGGAAAAAAAAGTTCTCAGGGTTCCCACATAGTAAGTTGTTGTTTACGCAGTTATTTAAGAATTAGTAATTCCTGTGAAAGGCGTGTCTTTTATTTTCCAAATCTATAGCAGAGGATGGCAAATCAAATAAGGGAATATTATACAAATGTCACCTCCCTTGGTTGTGTCTAAGCAAAGGCAGGGAATTACTGCAGGCTGTCCGCACACCCCAGAGGGAAAGCCTGCCTCAGAGGCAAGAGTTAATTCCACGAGTTAGTTACTTGGACAGTCCAAAATGCAGACATTTACAGGTCTACATATGCAAAGGACGGGGGGTGGGCGGGGAACCCCGATCTTCTAACCTAGAACACTGAACTTAATTCAGGAGTATAAAAATGCTGAGTGTTTTTCTCTCTCCCTAAATAGAAACAAGGCCACCTTCCCACTTCAGAGAAGCCCCCTTAAGCTCAGGGGGACCATGACATCCAGGGTCCCAGGAACAGAACCAGCTCTTTGCCCTACACTACACCACTACCCTCCTCTTCTCTCCCCGTTTCCTCTGTGTCAGGGGAGCTACAGGTCTCCCTCTGTGGAGATGCTGACTTCATTTCCATTAGCCTTAATGATCCACCTTTCGGGCACAGGATGCTGTGTGGGCTGCTGAGGGCAGATGAGACTTGGGAAGAGACCACTAAATAATGCATAAAAAGAGGCGCTACCAGCCCTCCAATACCTAATTATTTGCTTGCCTGAATCCAATAAGAAAAACAACCCCATGAAAGGAAAGGATGACAAAGACAGAGGCTCACTCTTCTCAAACCTTCAGGAAACTCTGGTTCCAAAGGGGGAGGGTATGGTCTGGGATTTGGGTGCAGACCAGACTTGGAGCTGCCGTATGTCTAAACCGTCACACGTGATCCTGCCACGTGGACTCGTGGCTGGAGGGAAAGGGGGGTCCGGGTGGGAGGGGTGCCCACCAGGGGGGACAACTCATCCCTGCAAAATGCAGGACGATGCTCCCTCCTTGCCTTTGGGCTGCCAGACAGACTTCGTCTGTTCTCAAGTCCTACACACGCCCTGGGAAAACCTCTCCTCCTCGACTGGGGACTCCCCCAGCCCAGTCATCCTACACTCAGCTCTCCTCCACATCTGGGAACCAGCCTCATCCCAACAGCTGTCTACAAAGTCTGGCTCCATCTTTGCCACGGTAGCCCACAGCCTGGCTTTTATTCTCCCCAATCATATGTCGCCACTTTAAAATCACTTGAAAAAAACATATTTGAATACAATCAGCAGACCATCCGAACGACACAGATGTACTGTCACCATGTCAGCATCCTGGCTGTGATATTGGGCCACAGTGTTGTACGATGTTGCCATTGGGGGAAACTGGATAAAGGATACACGAGCTCTCTCTATATATTATTCCTATAATACATTACATATATATTATTCCTGTATTCATGTAAATCGACAATTACCTCAATTAAAATGTCCATTAAAGAAAACCCAAAGAACATATTTTATAAGCTTCATGTGAATAGAGACCAATCAAGAGGTCATCCTACGTGACGATCACGATGGTCATACAAACTGAGCCTGGCTGCTGTCCAGGCTTCTGTCATTCAGCAAATACATATGTCATCTCTCAGTGTGCTGGTTACCACGCCAGGTATTATGACATCTGCCTCAGCTGATGTTCTCAGAAAATGAATAGTGATGAGAGAAAAATCACTGAGGAAGGCCTTGGGTGACTGACAATTTCAATTTTTTAACGGGGGTGAAAATATTTAGACACCCATGAAATAACCACACTATTTACGACCGGACATTGCTCCAGTAACAATTCATCAGCTCCCACAGTTCCAGCTGTCCAGAAAACATGAGGGTGGATTCCCCACCACCAACTCTGACTACTTACTACACGCTTAACCATGGCAGCGTCCTTCATCCTTCTGCTTTTCACCTATTTAGGAGCAAGTTTCTCAAGGGGCTGCGAGAGAGAACCTGGTACTTGGTTTGCTTCAAAATGAGTTCTCAAAGTCCTGTGTACCCAAAAATAAACTCAAAATGGATTAAAGACCTAAATGTAAGGCCAGACACTATCAAACTCTTAGAGGAAAACGCAGGCAGAACACTCTATGACATAAATCACAGCAAGATCCTTTTTGACCCACCTCCTAGAGTAATGGAAATAAAAACAAAAATAAACAAATGGGACCTAATGAAACTTAAAAGCTTTTGCACAGCAAAGGAAACCATAAACAAGACAAAAAGACAACCCTCAGAATGGGAGCAATTATTTGCAAACGAAGCAACTGACAAAGGATTAATCTCCAAAATATACAAGCAGCTCATGCAGCTCAATATCAAAAAAACAAACAACCCAATCCAAAAATGGGCTGAAGACCTAAATAGACATTTCTCCAAAGAAGATATACAGATGGCCAACAAACACATGAAAGGATGCTCAACATTACTAATCATTAGAGAAATGCAAATCAAAACCACAATGAGGTATCACCTCACACCAGTCAGAATGGCCATCATCAAAAATCTACAGACAATAAATGCTAGAGAGGGTGTAGAGAAAAGGGAACCTTCTTGCACTGTTGGGGGGAATATAAATTGATACAGCCACTATGGAGAACAGTATGGAGGTTCCTTCAAAAACTAAAAATAGAACTACCATATGACCCAGCAATCCCACTACTGGGCATATACCCTGAGAAAACCATAATTCAAAAAGAGTCTTGTACCACAATGTTCATTGCAGTTCTATTTACAATTGCCAGGACATGGAAGCAACCTAAGTGTCCATCGACAGATGAATGGATAAAGAAGATGCACGTATATACAATGGACTACTACTCAGCCATAAAAAGAAACAAAATTGAGTTATTTGTAGTGAGGTGGGTGGACCTAGAGTCTGTCATACAGAGTGAAGTAAGTCAGAAAGAGAAAAACAAACACTGTATGCTAATGCATATATATGGAATCTAAAAAAAAAAAAAAAGGTTCTGATGAACCTAGTGGCAGGACAGGAATAAAGACAAAGATGTACAGAACAGACTTGAGGACACGGCGGGAGGGGAAAGGTAAGCTGGGACGAAGTGAGAGAGTAGCACTGACATATATACACTACCAAATGTAAAATAGATAGCTAGTGGGAAGCAGCTGCATAGCACAGGGAGATCAGCTCCGTGCTCTGTGACCACCTAGAAGGATGGGATAGGGAGGGTGGGAGGGATGCGCAAGAGGGAGGGGATATGGGGATATATGTATATGTATAGCTGATTCATTTTGTTATACAGCAGAAACTAACACAACATTGTGAAGCAATGATACTCCAATAAAGATGTAAAAAAAAACCCAAACAACAACTATTAGGTATAAAATAAGCTACAATGATATATTGTACAACATGGAGACTATAGTCAGTATTTTATAGTAACTATAAACGGAGTATAACCTTTTAAAATTGTGAATCACTATACTGTACACCTGTAATTCATATGATATTACACATCAACTATACTTCAATTTAAAAATAAAAATAATTTCACCTTTAAAAAAAAAAAACCCTGTGTACCTTTTAACCAGAAAGTTCCGGAGATCTTCAACAAACAGGCCATGACAGGCCATGACAACCCTCGTTTAACATGCTGCTTTGTTTGGCAACTCTTATTTGTCCAGACTACATGTAGCTCTCAACTAGTTTAAACAGCCCTTCGGCGCTACCATGGTGACCTTCCCATAACTCACAAGGACCAAAGGCACAGTCCCAGGAACAGACTCTTCCCAAGGGACGGAGGTTTCAAGGACCGACAATCTTCTTTGGCATATTTATTGCTGCTTGTAACGTATCAAAGTATTTTTAATCCATGATCTCATTTGCTTCTTATGATACATATCAATACTTTTACTTGATGAAACAAACTAACTCTCTCAAATATTTATCAATTCTTGGTTACTCAGGAATTGATGATTCAACATAATTTTAGCCTTTTTCTGGCCTTCTCCTAGCTTTTGGGACATTTTACCCCATTTCTACCAGGGAGCAGGCAATAGTTGAGGAGAGAGAGAATGGGTCTTGAGTCTGGGAGGTGAAGTTACAGCTCAGCTCCATAATTCACAGGTGACCTTGCATTTAGTTTCCCTGAACCTTGGTCTCTTCATCTGTAACATGGGGGTAACATCCACACTGCAGGGCTGAAGGGAGATTCAATGTGACAACCTGAATAGTCTAGATACTGGTTGCTCAAAATGTTACCCCTTGTGTCAAAAGTTGTTTTTTGAAGTAAGATTCATTCAGCAGAAATAAGAAACTAACAACCAACGTGAAATTATAGGGTTATCAGAGAATTTTAATTATCTGCATGAATTGCTGGGTAATTGAGAATCGTCCATAATAAGTGGCTGCCTCAGAAATGCCCAGATGAGCAAGAAGATTTCTTTTTTCTTTTCGTTTATCTGAGTTGGTAAAGAAATGCCGCCCTGTTATCTTATCCTTCAATCAGAGATCCCCCATTAAAGTTCTGCATATAACTAAAATCCACAGAATTCTAAGTACTTTACGGGCGTGTCCTCGTCGGATTTCCACATTATGACTGTATACACAAATGCAGGGTTTAGGAATGATTATTATTCCCTGCCGATGCCCAGAATGACTGGGAAACAAGTGTGTGCTTAGCCTCTGGCTGAAGAGAATTGCATTATGAACTATCTCTAAGTGGACAAATTTCAAAGAATATGAAATATGATGGACTTCCCTGGTGGTGCAGTGGTTAAGAATCCGCCTGCCAATGCAGGGGACACGGGTTCGATCCCTGGTCTGGGAAGATCTCACATGCCACGGAGCAACTAAGCCCATGCGCCACAACTGCTAAGCCTGCGTTCTAGAGCCCGCGAGCCACAACTACTGAGCCCACGTGCCGCAACTACTGAAGCCCGCACGCCTAGAGCCCGTGCTCCGCAACAAAAGAAGCCACCACAATGAGAAACCTGCGCACCGCAACTAGAGAAAGCCCACGCGCAGCAATGGAGACCCAACACAGCCAAAAATAAATAAAATTAAAAAAAAAAAAAGAAATATGACAAAATGCACTTGGAGTGAATATACGGACCACTCCTTTCTGCCTTGTCTGACATTAGCCATTAACGCTAAACTTCTCAAATTATAGTATGGGTGCCAGGGGCGTGGGTGAAGCCGCATGATTACAATGACACATCTTCCTGATGCACCAGTGTCCTCAAGGAGAGTCCGTGAACCATCCAGAGATGCCTGAGTTCTTGTGTTTACTACTCTCTACACTGGAGAGTCCTCAGGGGAAAGGTTGAAGAGCACTTCTGAGGGTGAAGGAAAATGCCAATTTATGGAACACCCATCTGCCAAGGCCTGTGCCAGATGTCTGCACACCGTCATCTTGGTTAATTTCTTACTTAGTCATTCAACAATCATGGGAAGAAGAGGGAAGAACAGCCACAGACTTTTATTACTGTTTTGAGATACATTTTAACCAGGTTTTCAGAACCCAGCTCAGCATTTATATCACATCTTTGAGTCTCAGGCCCTAGGTGAGAAAAAAGCACCAGGAACTTGGTAGTGAAAACACACCAGTGGCAACCGCAGACGTGAGAAAACTGGTTGACATAGATACAGATGTGCTGGAGGGGTATGAATTCTTGTTGTTTACTTAAAAAGGTCAACTTTTGAATATAAACAAATGATCAAATTTACTGACAAACACTCATGAGCACCAATACATGATACATTTATAAATATATATATACATACTTTTTTAACTCTTAGAGTTTAATTTCATTCCCTAACCCAGTTAGTCAGGAAATAAGTTTGCTCCCAACACGAATTCCAGCCACTGTTTGCTCGACGGAATGTTGCCAGAGATGCACCTTCTCTAGCATAATGCTCCTTTCTTCTTCCTAGTCCACTCAGAATGGTCCTGTCCATGCTGCTGTTAAGTGCTGCCCTCTGAATTATTCTCATCAACATGAGAAGACCCCCTTACCTTAACTGGTTAAAAATAAAAGCTCCCTGAATCCAATCAGCCCACTGAGCCTGTTTCGTCAGTCCTTGGATCCCTCTCCTTTCTAATAACACATAGGACAAAGAAATCTCAGTGAGTGAGCGCCAATGAAATATACAAACGTCAACTCTATTTTTGTTGTCCTTGTTACTATTGTCATTTTACACCCATCGCGCCGGGCTGCCCTGAGACGCTCGCAAATATGGTCAAATGCTTATCAGCAGTTTAAAAAAAACTCTTAACAGGCCAGAAATACAAACTGAACATTCAGGAAAACATGCCCATAAAAGAATCATGTATTTTTCATGAAATTAACAGAACTGGGGTTTTGGCAAAACCCTAAAACCACTGTGAATACACACACGTCTTCTTTCGTTGACGCACAAAGGAGCTAAGGCCCTTGCTGTGTGCAGAAGATGCAAGAAGTGTTGGATGGGAGTATTCAGGGTAAGTGGATAGCAGAGCATAGCGTCTACTGTGCACTTAGGAGACAGAGATGCTCCCAGGAGAACAGTCTTCAGTTTCTGTGACAAGCAACAAACTTCTGGCTCCAAAGATGTTTTAGCAAAACAACACAGTCTCCACCCAGGGCCGCTCATCTGCTATTAGGACCATGTATCGACTACAATCATAGGGGAAGAATGCCTAAAACTAATTGTGAAAGATTCCCACCGCTTTGGGTTACGTTTATGTTAAAGACGTCTCTCGCTAAACTGCTGCCCCAAAGAGCAAAAGGCATTAGAGAATCAGCCCACCTTTGCTGAATTTCCCCATTGCCCTATCTCACCTTTGCATCCTTGTGTTTCTTATTTTCTCTTTGAAAACTGAATTCAGTAGTCACAGATGTAGAAAACAAACCTATGGGTAACCAAGGGGGAAAGGGAGGGGGAGGGCTAAATTGGGAGATGGGGATTGACATATCCACACTACTATATATAGAATAGATACCTAATAAGAACCTACTATATAGTACAGGGAACTCTACTCAATACTCTGTAATGACCTACATGGGAAAAGATCTAAAAAAGAGTGGATGTATGTATTATATGTGTAACCGATTCACTTTGCTGTACACCTGAAACTAACACAACATTGTAAATCAACTATACTCCAATAAAAATTAAAACAAACAAACAAACAAAACCTTGTTAAATGGGTGAAACCTCTTCTCCAGGCCAAGGGATTGAAAACCAGAGGAGAAGCCAAATCATACAGATAACATTATCCCCACTACAGCCCCACTGCTGTGAAAACAAACCAGAACGGTCAAATCAACTTTTTATTTATTCCACTAACTTCGGGTCTCCTGCCAACACAGCAGTAGACTGGGGTACAGTGACTGCTCTAATGTGTTTATGTCTCTGTTTGAAACTTAAGTGATACTGATCTTACGGTAAAATGAAATCCTGACTGCGATAGCAAAAGATTAGAAGTGAGAATTGACCCCACTGTATTACCCCCTCTGTAAGAATATTGTTCACAAAGGCACCACAAAGACATAGCGATGTAGATCAGCAATGACCCTCCCTTCTGACCTCCGCACGGACCCCTTTTACCTCCTTCCCTGGACCCCAGCAGTAGCAGGCTTCTCTCCCTCGCTCATCACCTGCTTGTTGTCTGCCTGCTCCTTCAACAACGCCAGCCTTATGAAAGCCTGGACCGTAAGGCGCCTGCTGACAGCGCCTAAAATAGCGCCTGGCACGTCGGACTGGCAGATTGGCTCAACAAGCACTGAATGCACTGACTTAGCTTCTGAGAAATGAAACGGCGCCCATGGCCTCATCTTTTCATGATGCATTCAACCAGCTTCATGCCACCTACTCTTGGTCTGGTTCAGTGTCAAAGGGCAATGCCCGGACAGATTCACTTCCGCTGGTTGGTTGTTTTCTGCATCATTCAAAAAGTCAACACGATATAAAAAGATACGCGCAGGAGCTCTTCCTGTATCTATTCCCAATCGCTCCGTTCCCCTCTGCCTGCTCCAGGTACACATCTGTATTAGTTTCCTGTTTATCCATCTAGCATTTCTCTATGCAAATATTAGCAAATTCACCTACATATGTTCATAACCCAATCTTTCTTACATAAAGATACCACACTGTCTACACTACTTTCCACCTGTTTCTTGTACTTGACAATGTACCCGGACAGCATCCCACATCAGAATGTAGACCTTCCTCACTCCCCTTTAACAACTGCACAGCATTCTACTGTACACATACACCATCCCTCAACTGCTCCCTGATGACGGATGGACACTGGGTGGCTTCTGATGTTTTGGTGTTACACGCAAAGTTTCAGTGATAACCGTGTACACATGTCATTTCATTACATGAGCAGGTGTATGTACACGGAAGATTCCCAGGCCAGGACTGCACATCTTTAATACTGATTCACACTGCCAGATTCCCCTCCTGTAGGTTGTTAAAAAATATTGTTAGGTGGCTATAAAGAGGTGGTGATGCCTTAAATGTATGTGTGCAGCGTTGGTCACTAGAATTTTTCCCATTCTTGTCAAGGGGAATGCTAACCTAATTCTTCACTTTGATTAAACCCAGGCTCTTTTAAAATTTAAATCAATGCAGCATCCCCTGATGGTGGTCAGTTCAGTTTTCCTATTCTACTTCTATCCATCAATTCTCTAGGCTAACAGATTTTCCTTCTAGCAACTTATTAGAGGAAAACAGGCTTTCTAAAAAAGCCTAGTTAATACGGGGGGAATTAAATTTTTATAAGAGTATTCGGGGGTTCTCAATCAGCAGCAAATTTTTTTTTTCATCACAATATCCAAAATGACACGGAAAGAAAAACATAAATGAATATTTAAAATCTTTATTCATTCCAATTCAGGGGACTCCCCCCAAAACTAGTTTATATTCTCAGAGTTTTTAGTAATTCATGACTCTTCTTCACAGTGAGAACCTAAAATTAGAAAATGATGCCTATTTGCAGAATTAATGAAAAGGTCCTTTTCCCACTCCTTTTAGAGACAGCATGAGGAAACAACATACTTTCACATGAGAATCTCGGCTTTCAGGAAATTGACCCTCTAGCTTAGGATATTTATCATAGTCAATGAGCACAACAGCAATAATCTGCTTTTGTACTAGCACGGTTTGCTAAATACAAGTATACTAGACTAAATTCGTTCCTTTGTTTGGTATACAGTTGACCCTTGAATAACGTGGCAGCTGGGGTACCAGCCCTCCTGGAAGTCGAAAATCCAAGTATAATTTAGAGTGGCTCTTCCATATCCACAGCTCTGCATCCCAAGGATCAACTATCCACAGATCAAACAACTGAAGATGACGTAGTACTGTAGTATTTACTATTGAAAAAAAAATCTGTGTATAAGTGGACCCACGTGGTACAAACCCATGTTGTTCAAGGGTCAACTGTACTTCTGTACCATGCCTTCAATATACTTTAAAACCATTTGGCACAGACAATACACTATCCTTTCCTGTGCTAGTGATTGTGAACTTCAATTCCAGGGACAGTTTGTTAACCTTAATCAACAACTCATACTCCATCCACCAAAGACATGCACAAGAGTATTTTTAGCTGCTGTATTCATACTAGCCCCAAACTGGAAACAAACAAATGTCCATCAAGTGTAGAATGTGTACCTAAATTTCATACAACCGAACACTACACAGCAATGGGGAAAAATGAACAATTTATATACGCAACAACATGAATGAATCCCACAAAAGTATGATTCCATTCATGTGGAATTTAAATCAGGCAAAACTAATTTATGGTGACAGAGGTCAGAATGATGATTACCTTTGGGCAGGGGGACGTTGTTCCAACTGGGAAAAGGGGACCAGGGGCCTTCTAGGGTGATGCAAATGTTCTACATCTTGATCTAGGTGGTCGTTACATGGGTTAAAATTTTTGAGATTTGTGAACTTTATGTAAATTATACCTGAGCTGGTCAGCTAGCATCCTAACCAAGAAGTCCTTACTCAACAAGTGGCAACTAGAAGCACTTCTGCTGTCCACGTTTGAGTAATACTAGATCCTCAGCAATTTTTTTTTCTTGACGAAATTCGTGGCTTATTAGCATGATAAGTGTTAAGAATGGGGTAAAAAAAATTTTAGGGGCTTCCCTGGTGGCGCAGTGGTTGAGAATCTGCCTGCCAATGCAGGGGACATGGGCTCGAGCCCTGGTCTGGGAAGATCCCACATGCCGCGGAGCGACTAGGCCCGTGAGCCACAACTACTGAGCCTGCGCCTGGAGCCTGTGCCCCGCAACAAGAGAGGCCGCGATAGCGAGAGGCCCGCGCACCGTGATGAAGAGTGGCCCCCGCTTGCCACAACTAGAGAAAGCCCTCGCACAGAAACGAAGACCCAACACAGCCAAAAATAAATAAATAAATAAAAATTAAAAAAAAAAATTTTTAGATACTCCCTATCCTGCTTCATACTCTGCTCTCAGAACATGCTGGAAAAAAGGTATGGTTTCTATACTTTTTGTTAGGGATCAGCAAACATTGCTGATCCAATCCCCTCCCCTCCCCGCTCTACCAGCCACTGGGTCCTCCTTCCTATCACACCAACCTCTTCTCCGCACCTGGATGGCTCATCTCAACCCTCTCCCTTGATGAGGGGACAACTGGCCACTTGGGAAAGGAGGAGGCTCCCAAAACAAGTACTGCCTCAAGTCCCCACATCTTTGCCTCGTTCCCAGGACCCAGGGATGGAAGGTCCGTCAGCCAGAGGAGCTGACTACAGGGACCCCAGGCACAGGCACCCCTTCAGAGAAGCCTGGAACTCCTCTAGGTGATAAATCTTCCAGAAGGCCTTAGCTCTTCATCCCACTTCCTCTCTGCCCCACCCACCAAACACAAACACACACCCACAAAACCATCCTAAAGTCTCTGCCCTCCACATGCAAACAAGTAGTTTCAACAAAAATTCATTCATTCAACAAAAATTCAGAGTTTGGGCAAAATGTTGAAGGTAAATGTCTTCAATACGTAAAGATTTACGTATTCCAGGGACTTCCCTGGCCCTCCAGTGGTTAAGACTCCACTGCCGGGGGCACGGGTTCGACCCCTGGTTGGGGAACTAAGATCCCACACGCTGTGCGGCCAAAATAAATAAATAAATAAATGCTCTTTTAAAAAAAAAAAGAAAGAAAAAAGACTTATCTATTCTAGGAGTGCCTGTCATAGAAATGACAATATTTACTGAACGATACTCTTATCAGAACTTACCTCTCTCACCCCCTCTAAATCAATTAGTCACTGAGGCTAAGACAGAGGGAAGAACCCAGGAGGCACCCATGATGCTGGGGAACACCCAGCCCCAAGGGGAAGGTCAGGGTAAAGGGGGAGGAGTCACCCCACAGCCCTGATGGCCCTTTCCCAGCAGTGGCCCCTCCCTGCGTCCCAGGCTGGCCCAGAGGAGCAGGAGGGGTGAACATCCAGCCCCCTCTCCCTCCCTACTCCTGGGAACCTGCTGGAAGCCCACCTACTGCTTCTCTCCCCTAAACCAGCGTGGCCTGAGTCAGAGGTTCAGAATGAGGAAGCCCTTTATTGCCACATACTACAGCCCTCCATTAGCTTTTCTCAGGAATAAAGCTAATATTTTGGTCTCCATCCGTCTGAACCCTCAGCCCGACTTCTCAACTGGTTCAGAGCTCAGGTGGGAAAGGCTGTGTTGTTAATGGGCCCGCACGCTTCACACGCGGCCCCCGGGGGCCTGGGGCAGGTGTGGTGGGAAGGCAAAGAAGCCAGGAAGAGGCTTCACCGGGGCCCCTGCATGATGCGGAGAACGCGCCCACCACAGGGGCCTCTGGGCGGGAGCACCTGATATCCACCCACAGGCGGTCGCTGCATGACTTTTTCATTCTGTGTTCTGGAACAATAGGTATTTCCTAGACCCGTAACCTGAGAGACCCAGCATTTAGTCTCCTTGAATAAAACACTAGACTCTCAAATAACAAAATGAAATCAGGGGAGAGGGATAAATTAGGAGTTTGGGATTAACAGATACACACTACTATATATAAAATACATAAACAACAAGGACCCACTGTATAGCACAAGGAATTATATTCAATATCTTGTGATAACCTATAATGGAAAAGAATCTGAAAAAGTATATATATATATATATATATATATATATATATATATATATATATATACACACACACACACACACACACATATGTGTGTGTGTGTAATATATCACTTTGCTGTACACCTAAAACTAACACAACATTGTAAATCAACTATACTGCAATTAAAAAAAAAAAAAGAAGAAATCAAAAAGACTCTCAAAGTCCTCAGCTAGCTCTAAATGGCATTATGAACATTTATGGAACATATAAAATGCAAGGTTAAACCCAAACCTGCTGGGTTTAAAATGAATTGACTGCCTCTTTCTCTCTGGCAAGTGTACAATTTTTCTAACCAGTGTCAACGCTCAGTCTGCCCAACCTACAGGTTGACCTACAGGTCAAGGCCAGTGTGAGGCAACCCCAACCTGTCTCTACTGATCCCGTAAACCAAATCATTTCCAAATTTCCATCTCATCCTGCTATAGAGCCACAGTTTATGTCTATAAACTTTGAATCCTCCTGCTGCAAGAACGAGAGATAAACGAACAAAATCAGAGCAGCTCCCTAAAGCTATTAAACATAAAGCAATGCGCCTTAGAGATCATTCAGTTAGTCCTTCTTCCTCGTTCCTTGTATGAAGCAACTGTAGTGACATAAAGTAAATTCAGTATATGACCTGACCACACATGGGGAAACTAAACAGGAACTGGTATTAGAGGATATTAAAAAATTATTAATTGTGTTAGTTGTGATCATGTTATTTTAGTTTTATGGGGAAACTTCCTTCCTTCCTTCCTTCTTCCCTCCCCCCTTTCCTTCCTTCCTTCCTTCTTTCCTCCCTCCCTCCCTTCCTTCTTTCCTTTCTTCGCAGGACGGGATTAATACTTAATCCATACTAAGTATTATTAGGGGTGGAATGTCAAGATACCTATTTTTGAAGTTGAGAGGTAACTGACATATAACATTGTGTAAATTTACGGTGTACAACATGTTGCTTTATGTTGCTTTGATACACTTACATACTGCAGTACGATTACACTGCAGTGTTAGCTAACACCTCCAGTGCCTCACATAATTACCATTTCTTTCTTGTGGCGAGAACATTTACCATCTAGTCTCTTAGCAACTCTCAAGTACATAGTAGAGTATGTTAGCTATAGTCACCATGCTGTGCATTAGATCCCCAGAACTTATTCATCTTCTAACTGCAAGTCTGTACCCTTTGATCAACATCTCCCCAACTTCCCCACCCCCCAGCCCCTGGTAACCACCTTTCTACTCTCTGCTTCTACAAGTTCAGCTTTTTTAGATTTCACATATAAGTGATATCATACAGTATTTGTCTTTGTCTATCTGACTTATCTCTAGGTCCATCCATGTTTTTGCAAATGGCAGGATTTCCTTTTTTCTCATGGCTGAATAATACTCCATTTTATCAATACCATATCTTCTTTATCCATTCATATGGTGATGGACACTTAGCTTGTTTCCATGTCTTGGTTATTGTGATTAATGCTGCAATAAGATATCTTCAATTTACTTTAAAATATTTTAGCATTTTTTACAAATGGAGCAGTTAAATAAGCAAATGAATGAATGAATAGCTGTCTGACCCAAGGGACACACACCTGGTTAGTGGAGGAGCTGGGTAATAGTCAAGCATCCTTTCTCTAATGGTTTACAAGGGACCCTTTACAGTGTTTTATACTCTCAACACCAGAGCAGCTACTCAAGGTGACCGCAGCCTTTCAGAGGCCCATTTGGGCTCCGCCCACTCAGCTTTGGAGGCGCCCTGCACGGTCCAAATTAGTGTGGCAAAGTGGGCTTTGATGAAAAGAGTAAGCTGCTAGATTGGACTTCTTCTCAGATCCAAATGACCAAGGCATGGCCAAACAGTCATTGAACACTGGTCTGAGTAGACATCTGTTCCAAGTTTCTACAACCGTATCAGTGTACCAAGAAACTAGAATCTCTCATCACGTAATAACACGACCTAACAGAATTAGGGTATATTCATACAGTAATAACCAGGAACTGCTTACTATGTACCAGGGACTATTCTAAGGGTTTGACAAGAACGATCTCAGTTAATCACTGCAACATCCAAAGAGGCTGTTGTCTCCATTATACAGAGGAAGGGACCGGAGCACAGAGAGTTTGAGAAAGTTACCAGGACCAAGGAGCCCTAAGGGACAGCATCACCCTTTAGGATGGCCCTGCCGTACGTTCTCCTTGTGCCATAGTCACAGCCGATGTTCTTCTCTGGGATAAATGGTCCAGGGATACTTCTCATTGCTGTCCTTAAAAACAGTACAAAAGAATGAAAACAAAAGGTAAAAGAGAAAAAACAGAATCCGCCCCACAGGCCCAAACAAAATGTCCGATGTCAGAAAAATCTTTCACTTTGTTTTTGTCATGAAAAATTCAAACCATTCAAGTGCCCGCCTAACTCTCTTCTCCAAACAAATCTGGACTAGGAAGGCAGGCAGCTCTGTGATTTCCCCTCTAGAGAACCATCTGAAGGCTCCCCACTGGACAGCAGAGACCCAGGCTCCCCACTGAGCCTCTCACCCCGATGTGATGGGCAGCTGTCAGTCATTCCCTTCAAGGGCTCTGAATGAATTTCTGTAGAAAAGTCTTCACACACATGCACAGGAAAAGAAGGAGGATGCAGTCAACCTTCCAATACCTTCTCTAATGCTTCCAGTACTGACAATGACTTTGAATGAACCTTTACAGTTAAATTACATCATTAATGTTGTGTCCTCAAAGCTAAAATGAGATACAAGACTAAAAATATCAATTTGAAACAACTGATCCTAGAAAAGGTGAGGTGTCTTAGGATGAACTGGGGATACTGCCTGTTGGAATGGTCCCATTTCAGAACCCTTTCTCTCCATTAATCCAACAGGAATAAGTTAAGGGTGTCTGGTGTAATCTTAGAAGAAGTCACAGAATTCTCAAAGGATGTCAAAGTCAAACCAAAATACAGCACATGTAGCATCTGAAAGCATGGAGGGAAGGACAGACTAAAAACCAGATCAACAAGAACCAAGAGTTTTAACTCCAAAGGGTTCAGTAATTATTGGCATGAACGTTTCTGCAAAGGGCCTTGATCACAAAAAGAAAAAGGATTTTTATCTTGGCTACTTTCCCTATTTGAAAAACCTGAGTTTCCTCAAAAATTAGTAGGCTGAATGAGGAAGGTAATAATTAAGGCAAAGAGGCCATATTTCCTATCTGCCATGGAAATGAACAGTGGTATCTACAAATAACAAGAGCTTCTCACACGGAACAGCTTCCTTTCACTAGCTGGGAACTTCTCGTTCCTTCCCCAAATTTATCATTGTTAAAATTAGTATTTGACGTTCACCAAATGCCAACAGCAGGCCTCTATCTGCTATTACGACTACATCATTTGTTCACCTCTGAGCTGACTTCCAAAGCATTGTTAACTTCGGCCCAGAAAACAATAGTCAGGCAAGAAGATAAGGAAGGCAATTTGAAGTTATACTAACAATAAAAATAAATTAGTGATATAATTTTCAGCCGTTGTCAAGGGCATGCTTTATGGTTTTTACATTAAAAAGACTGGGAACTCTTTTTCTTTTTTTTTTTCTTTTTATGACTTCAGACAGTGCAGATGTGACGGTTACAATGGCTAAAGGCAAGTCAGGAAAAGACCTTGGGATAGTCTCCTGTCTAAAAACGTGTGTTGACATTACTAAGCAATGAAACTTTGAAAACCCAAAGGCAAGTCTGTCTATTCTGCAGCCCCGTCGTGTCTTCCCTTTTCTCACCCATATTTTGGTGCTAAGTATCTCACAGTTGGGAATGGCAAGGCCAACATGGAAGCCAGCCAAATAACAAGAGACAGAAAGCCTAGGCCTGTCTTTCACCCCAAAGAAGCCATGACAAAAATGGCAGAACCAAAGCTAATTCTAACTAAACTCTAGCCATGCAGTATTTAAACCAGTTCCAAGGTGGTTTCATTTCAGAACTCTCACATTAACTCAACTAGCATATTCTCTTCCTCAAAGTCGAAGAGACTGGGGAAACGGAGATTTCCACGGTCCTTCTCATGCCTGACTATATAAGCACAACCCATGGTTCATGCCTCCAGGAAGGCAATTACAATATTATGTTGTAACCACTAATTTCTATGCTTGTCTGTCCCTTCCCCTCCATGACAGGGCCCTCAAAATGCCAGCGACACCATGTAACCATCTGTTTGTTTGACAGCAGCGCCTGGCTCAGACTGGACATCCGTCATCTCTGTTCCATAAATACTGAATAAATCTTTATAAACACAGAATCTCTGAGAAGACTTCCTACTCAAAAATATCCTTCCAACTCAAGCCAAAATTTCACTATTAAAGGTTAATTTCTTTGGCTCGGTCTTCCAGAGTTTTTAAAGCAGATCTCTCTGAAGGTTGTCACTGTTTTCTCATCTGCTGTGAGCTAATATATAAAGGGAATAAAAGAAAATGACTCAAAGGGAAAGATTAAAGAGGAAAGAAACAGTGAGGAAGGGGTGATGGAAAGAGTGAAGGAAATGAGAAGAAAAGATAAGGTGGGAAGGAGGCAAAGACACACCCGCCTTCTTCAGTTCTGTCTGGAATCCACCATCACAGCCTCCTTTCCTGGAGGAACTGTGGACATTCCTGGGTGTATTCACTCCTATTGTGCCTCTTCTTACAAATGAAACGGAGGAAGCGGGTTTTCACGGTCCCCAAAATGCTCAACAGCGGCTGCAAGTTTCTTTTTGATTTTTTTCTCCTTTTAGAAAAGAAAGCAAAACAAAAGGAGAGAAGAACACTCCACACACCACCTTTCACGACCTCAAAAAGCAACATCATTAGACTTTGGACGTGAAAACTCTGCCTGCAGGTCAATGTTCAGGGTTTGGGGTGACAACTAAAAACAGTGACCAGGAAAGGAAGGGCTTTGCAGATCCAACTGAAATAAAACATTAGGAGAATGAAGTTCTGCTTCTGTATAACGTTTACAAGAAATCAAAGTTCTAAGAAAAGCAAATTACTAGGAAAGACTACTTTAATAACTCCTTGAGCATATGGTTTAAATTTTATGGAGTTTTCGGTCCATTCTAATTCATTAATAAGACCTGGAGAATTATTACCGCTGTGTTTTTATGCCGTCAAAGAGATCCTCTTTTATAACTTTAAATGCAAATTGCAAATTTACATTTTTTCACCTTTCTGTGCAAGAAAATTCAATTTATACAACTTCCAATCCATTCTATGTTCTAGAGATTTTACTGAATCTGACTATTAGCAAGTGCTTCTCGGGTTATTTGAGGGTTTTAGTTTCCATCTTT
Organism: Balaenoptera borealis; assembly: GCF_965194805.1. Classification (NCBI taxonomy): domain Eukaryota; kingdom Metazoa; phylum Chordata; class Mammalia; order Artiodactyla; family Balaenopteridae; genus Balaenoptera; species Balaenoptera borealis. The sequence continues at coordinate 165,196,263 of NC_138866.1, read as the reverse complement.
GAGTACAGCGTAATAAAGAAAAGTAAGCTTAGATGAGAGAGGGGGAAAAAAAAGAGTCTGCCATTTGTCACATCAAATTAAACAAACCAAAACAAACAAACAAAATGTATATCTATATATCCTAAAGGACTAAAATACAACAAGAGTGGCAGGAGGGAAAAAGGGGGAACAGCTCTACTCTTTCGTAATTACTACATATTTTAAAAGAGACTTTTATGAGGAGTTAGTTACAAGGGATAAACAAACCCCAGGCCAGGGAAGCCCCATCTCTGCCTTTCATCAGATTTAAAGAGAAGTTCCTGCTATAAAGTAAGACACGTCAGGCCACTAAATTCTTCTCCATTTTGTTTAGACAAACAAAATCTCCTCAGCCTGCCTGGTATCAAAGACACAGCAGGAGAAACGAAGGAACTGCAGGCCCCTCTCAGGACTCGGGGACTGTCAGGTTCAAGTGCAAACCACTCAGAACACAGCTCTGCAGCTTGTTCATGCAACAGATGTTGACACCGACAATGCTAACAGAAGGAGGGAGGATGAACAGTAAGAGGAAAACTCCACAGCTGTCATCACAGCCGAACCCTCACATGCAAGCAAACAATAAGATGCACATTTCAGGCGTATCAATTTCATCTCCGTAGCGCACTGAATGGTGATAAAGCTTCCAGCAGATATAAAGGGATGTGCATTCACAAAATAATTGTAAAAACATGTGGCTCTTGCTGTCTGGCCTTCAGTGAATAAATGCACCCACATACGAGCACTTTCAATCCATGTGAAACCACAGCAAACAACCGTTCTGGTCTCTGAGAGGCGCGCAGCCTTTTTACCCACAGAAAGCACCTGTCATATAACTTCAAAAATGAGTTGCAGAAGAGAAAAATAATTTTAGCCTGTGGGATACAGAACAATAAATAGTCCTCTGACAGCCAGGCACTGGGCTTGGGATAACAGCTCCTGGGAGATGTAGACAAGGGTGCTTGACATCTGTTCTACCCAGACGACAGTCTCCCACCCATGAGGGGTGCATGACTCCGTTTTAACAGCTGGGAGGGGAAGACGGGAAAGATGCCTGCACCAGAAGGCTGAGGTCTTGGGAAAATTCCATGGAAAACCAAAATCTGATGCAAGTATTATGTCTTTCTAAAAAAAAAAATGAAAGTAACATAGTGCCGTTTGAGAATATGGTTTATACTCGGTGTCCAAAGGCAAGTCTCTTTATTTTTTGTTGTCTAACTGAAGTCAAAACTACTAACTGTGTGGTAGACTGGGGCAAGGCAGGAAGGAAAGAGGCAGGGCTTCCTCTACGCTACGGAGAACAAACCCATCACATCTCTACCACGATGCCTCAAACTTCAGAAGTTATGGCGAGATTTTTAAATCTCAAGGTTAGTGATCCCTAGCCCGACTCCAAAAATGTAGACCCACTACCCCTGGTAAGAGGTCAGCAGTCGTGGACAAATTTCATTACAATATGTTAAGTCCCAGACCAGTGAAATGAATAGAAAGGGGGTCCCAGCAAACAGGAAGGTGACAAGGCAAAGATGTGCCCAGGGAGCCCTACTGATAGAATAGTCTGGGCTTAGAAACAGGGTTTTCTTAGAAGCTGAACATGCCATTTAAGAAAGGAACTGAATTAATGTCCTGGGGGAGTTAAGCCTTTTCATCCTTCCAATTCAGAGAGGACAGTAGCCAAATATATAATTCCATCAGGGCAGAGGACAAACGAGGCCGTTACCTGATGTGAAGCAAAGGACCAGGGTTGGAGAAAAGAGGTCAAGAGCTGCTCAGAATGAGGATTCTTCTCCAAGGCAGGTCTGAGATCAGGGGCCCAAGGTGAAGAGGATGAGGACCAATGCCCAAGGTGCAGGGCAATGACTTCAGCTGCCGGAATCACTCTATAAGCCTGGCTTGGAGCGGGGTATGCAGGAAGTGATCACAGCAGGCCTGACTTCTGTCCTTGGAAGGGGCTGCTTCCAAGGCTGGCCCTTGACTGGCACCTGAGAACTTGGATTTGCAAAGGGTTCCCACCATGCAAACTGCAGAGACTGGCTCCTTGTCCGACACTGTTCATGTATCAGTGTGGTTCAGGTCTGAGTAGGACAAAAAGGTGAGGTAAGGGAGAATTTGCTCTCCACCTGACTACTAAGCTGGGACATTGGTGTTCGATGTCCCTGCCCTCAGACTGGGACTGACACCATTGGCTCTCCTGCTTCTCAGGCCTTCGGACTCAGACTGGAATTATACCACCACCTCTCCCGGGCCTCCAGCTGCTGACTGCAAATCATGGGACTTCTCAGCCTCCATAATGACATGAGCCAATTCCTTATGATAAATTACCTATCTATCTAACTGTCTATCCACCTATCTATCTATCTATCTATGTCCTTTTGGTTCTGTTTCTCTGCTGAACCCTGAATAATACAGGAATATTATTTAATAGGTTTGAGGCTATTGCAAGGAATTTTTTAACTTTTCAGTTATGGATGGAGATTTGCTAATTTACGTCCTTAAATTTTTGGAATCATTAAGCAATAACCTGTTAGGTGCTATTATCCCTAAAGCCACCGGTTAATTCAGGGCTAGTAATGAAGGTTCACAAGTAGTGGAAGAACAGCCTGGAATATAAAAGCCAGGACCCCAGCCTACTTCACAGCTTTGACTGGACCCAGCCCTGCTCCAGCCCCTGATAACTACAGCAGTGGATAGCTACGGGGCACCCATCATCTGGCCTCAGTGCCAGGCCTTTCACACACATTATCACAAAACCTCAAACCCTGAAGGACTCTCCCATTTTACAGATGGGATTCAGAAAGGCAGAGCAATCTGTCAGAAGTCACAAGTCAAGGTGTGTCTGGTTCCAAACCCCACACACTCTATATCATCACTCTGTGGCCAACTACAATTTGAGAAACACTCCAACAGACTGGGTTTTGTTCAGAAGAAAAAAAATTTTAGGGCTGATTATTCAAGGTAAGACAACTACAGAAAAGCAAGAGAGCTTTTCCCTGTTGGCATATACAAAAATACTCAGTATCACCCTAGGCCTTTGGAAGTACTGAGCGCACCCTGAGAAGAACATACCCAGCCCAGGTGATACTCCAAAGACTTAAGGAAAAGTCGTTGAAATTCAGGGCAGCAGCTGCCTCTACGGTAGGCGACCACATAAGTGTCTCATTCCACTCGAGCTAAGGATAAAATTGTACTACGCCTATGAAGGCTTCCACGATGGGTGAAAGGTTTATGTTGAACATCTGCTTTCCTTCTGGGAGTCTGGAATTTGGGCACAGCCAGGCAGAGGTGCCTACATGATCAGCCCCAGTAAAAACCCAGGCTGCTGGGTTTTAACCTAGCTTCTCCAGTAGACACCATCTCACACACAGGGTCACAACTTATTGCTGGGGAATTAAGCTCATCCTGTGTGGCTCCACAGGGAAAGGACCCTTGGAAGCTCGCGCCTGGTCTCCCTGGACTTCGCCCCACGTGCCTTTTCCTTTTGCTGATTTTGCTCTGTATCCTCTCACTGTAATAAATCACAGCCACGAGTAAGACTATCCGCTGAGTCCTGTGAGTTCTCCTAGCAAATCACCAAACCGTGGTGGTCCTGGGGACCCTAACCCAGGGGGCTTCATCCCTATCTTGTGAGTGACCAACTAAGCCGCGGTACCACAGATGCTCAAGATCCAACCCTTTGCCGTGTAGACCAGGAACGCACATCTCCCGTCCCATTGCACCAAGGAGGGACGATACTTCAAACTCAGAGGCACTCACAGATCCGCCCATGGACAGCAGGAAGTGAGGCATCCTGAAATGCTTGCCTAACGGACAGGTAGTCCTCCCATTGACACGGGGACGCTAAACACAACCATTCACCAGGTGAGGCCTGACCGCTCGTAGCACCCGGATGAAACGGAGCTGAGAGTCGGCCAGGAGCAGGGCCGCAAACGTGTATCTGTTCTGCAGGTTCATCACTCTGAGTGTTAGTCAGGGTTCTGCAGAGAAACAGAACCAGTAGGAGATACAGAGAGATACAGGAGGAGATTTATTATAGGAATTGTCACGCAGTCATGGAAGCTGAGAAGCCCCCCAGTCGGCTGTCTGCCAGCAGAAGAACCAGGAAAGCCAGAGGTGCGATTCAGTCTGAGTTCAAAGGCCCGAGAACCAGGGAAGCCAATGCGTGAAGCCCCCGAGTCTGAAGGCCCAGGAACCAGGAGCTCCAATGTCCCAGAGCAGGAGGAGATGGATGTCCAGCTCAAGAAGAGAGTGAGTCTGCCCTTCCTGCACCTTTTTGTTCTACACAGGCCCTCAGGATTGGATGAGGCTCCCGCACTTTAGGGAAGGCTCTCTGTTATGCAGTGTACTGATTCAAATGCTAATCTCCTCCGGAAACACCCTCACAGACACACCCAGAAATAATGTTTCACCAGCTATCTGGGCATCCCTTAGCCCAGCCAAAGGTATTGGTGAATCTTTTAAGCAAATTATTCCTTGTGGAGATGGGGACCATTTATCACCTCTTGGTGGTGTGTGATTAACCGGTTCCCTTGGGGGTGTCTGAGGATTGGTCCTGCACCCCACTCAGTACCTGGGTCCCACACCCCACTCAGTACCTGGGTCCCAGGTCTCTACATTATCTCCTTTCATCCCAGTGACTGAAGGATCCCAGCCTCGGATTCACTTGCACCCGACTGCAAGCCCAGCTCCCTCCCATTCGGTAAGGAACCAGCTAAGAGCTGATCCCAGTGTCCACTTCTGCCCTCAAAAGCCAGGGATGACAGCACAGTTGTGAAAAACAGCTCGGGGGCTCCAAGCAGCATACTGTAGAGGTGATGCGTGTTTGATTAACTTTCCCACAAAACTCCCTTTACCATTTTGGTTTATTGTTTTCATTTCTTCTTCCTTTCTCTACTACAGTAATAAGACACCGAGACCAAGGTGGAGGGAATACCCATTTCGGCAAATAAGAAAATGAGGCCAAGCTCCTGATTTGTTATGCAAAAGCCCCTAAAAGCATTCAAAAATATGAATCACACTGAGACACAAAATCTCCAAGACTGCCAAGCTCCAGAAGGAAGCAAGAGAGAAATCCAACACTCAAGACACGTGGGTTCCGGCTCCAGCTCTGCCCCTGGGAAGGCCTGTGGTAGTTACAGCCTGAGCAGCTCTTGGACCACCGTTTCTTCATCTGCAAAGCCGGCAACATCTTGCCTCATTCCCAGACTACCGTGCTTGGCCCGCAAGTAGGACCAGGGGAAAGTCGTGTAATTAATTCAAATGACTTGGGTGAAGGCTAATTTGATTTAGTGAAGCTCTAGATATTCTGAAGCAATCTGATCCCTTTCATGTTCATCAGAAGCAAAACCTCAGGGCTGAGGGGCGCTGTCCCCCTGTCACACTGACATCAACCCTCCTGCCAGCAGGGCTAACTGCCCCACGACGCCTGGTTCTCTCACAGAGCCAATGGCTGCCCTGGGAGCCACATTTATCACATTGCTTTGCCGAGCAATCCCTCTCTTTATGGTGAGTACCAAGGTCAACATCAGGTTAATCCCCTCCAAATGCTCACAAATTCGAAAAGAGCCGATCTGAAGTGATAAGGGGTTCTGACGATTATCCTGGCTGCTGACTTGTGTCCGAGAGAAAAGGGCAAGAGAGAGAAGGGACGTGTGTGTGTCTTCATCACTGTGGCTGGCGGTGAAAACGAGGCAAGAAGTCAGAGGCTGCAAAGAGTAAGAGGAGAAAGCAAGCAAGCAAGCAAGGTAGAACGCAGGAGCCAAAACGAAAGTAGGCGACCCACGACCACTTAAGGGACCCCCGCACTAGGGGTGGTCCTAGAGCTGCTGCTCTAGGAGCTGATTGCCCTTGGTCCAGGTGGCCCACGGGCCACCAAACCAGTAAATTAAATCCAGTGAATGCAAACAGTCATGCACACACAGCCCAGGTACCTGCCAGAAGGGAAAGCTCAGGAGACTTGCAGCTGCAGACACAACTGCCTCTGCCCTTGTCTTCCAGGTGCACCTGTGGGGTCACCTTCCTCAGACCTGAACTTGGTGCCGACAGTTTGCCAGCCCCTGCGCTAAATGCCGGGCACACCAGGATGGATGTGTCGAGTTACAGGTGTCAGGAGAGAGACAGCAGGGCTGGGAACAGCCACTGTGACACTGGGTGGCCAGGAAAGAGTGCTCCGAGGAGGTGACATTGCAACCGCGTGAGGAGCAGCCAGAGAGGCCAAGAGAGGGGTTGGGGGAGGAGGAGACAGAAAAGAGGGAAGAGCGGGTCCAAGGCCCAGAGCTGGGGAAGTGCCCGGGTGCTGGAAGTCAGGGGCTGCAGGGGCTGGTGAGGGAGGCGTAACTGCAAGAATGAGAGGGGGGCTGGGGAAGGGGGTAGAGGCCCCACATCAGAACCCCTGTGCCAAGGTAAGGATGTTGGGTTGTGTTCTGCACGCGGTGGGAAGCGGATGGAAGCTTCGGAACAGGACGTGCCTTGATCAACTGCCGTCTTCCAGGACAGTGGTGATGCGCCTGTGGAGGAGGTGACATCGAAGAAGGACAAAACAAGGGACTTCCCCGGCGGTCCAGTGGCTAAGACTCCGCACTCCCAATGCAGGAGGCCCGGGTTCAAGCCCTGGTCAGGGAACTAGATCCCAGATGCCGCAACTAAGAGCCTGCATGCCACAACTAAAGATTCTGCATGCTGCAACTAAGACCCAATGCAGCCAAATAAAATATAAATAAATAAATAAATATTTTTTTAATGGAATAATTAAAAAAAGAAGCAGAAGAAGGACAAAACGAAAGGGCGGGGGGAGCACTGTGAAGTTACTGCCTCCGCCCAGGAGAGAGAGGATGGTGCCTGGGATTCAGGTGGTGGAAACAGAGATGGGGAGGAACAGACAGCTTTGAGGGATGACACGGGGCAGAACTCTGAAAGTGGAATAAGAAGCTTCAGTGAGAAAGAACGGTGAGGTCCGAGTCTTTAGCGAGTGTTTACTTGCAGCGGCCTAAAATCCCTCAGTCCAGTTCCCGAATCAGGAGCCCAGGTGAGACAGCTCCCAGGAGCCAGCAAGGATGCTCAACAGGCCGGACAGAGCCCAGCACCTTCCTGCCAAGAAAGCATGAGTTCCATAAAGCTAGGAGCGTCCTGCTAGCCCTGTGACAGCTCCCAGAGAGGAAAATAAGTGAAACCGAATGAAGGAAGGGGAACAGCCTCCAAGGCTGCCAGACAAGGACAGCCCAGGCTGGCTCTCCCTCACCTCCCAGCTCTGCCTTCCACCCTCCAGTGTCCTGCCCTCTGCCCCACAGGACAACTCAGCAAGTGGCACTGTAATAGGGAAGAACAAATCTGACTCCATATTAGATCTGTTTCTTTCACTTTAATCTTTGTATTCTATTGCTTTTGCTTAGAGTTAAGAATGCTGTCTATAGCCTAGTCTCAAGGCTTTGACCTTTAAGAGTGTAACACTTTTCCATTCCTATAGAGATAAAAAGTTGCAGAACAGAGAATAACATTTGTTTTGTTGGAGGTTTACAGGAACATCCTGACCTGACCTACCTGGACGGAAGATTCCTGCATCAAGAAGTCTGTGACAATGAACCATGCCCCTCCCTCACCTTGCCTTTAAAAATGCTTTGTTAAAAGCCTTCGGGGAGTTCAGGGTTTTGGGGGGCATGAGCCACCTGTCTCCTTGTGTGGACCTGCAGTAAACCTTTCTCCACTCCAAACTCTATGACGTTTCAGTATTGTTTGGCCTCACTGTGCGTCGGGCGCATGAACTTGCATTCGGTAACAGCATCACCGGCTTCCATGGGAGACAGTCAGAAGAGGAGAGAGCAAAAGAGAGAGGTCAGGGTATCACTTGCCTGCCCCCTCTGTGCTTCGGTCCAGGGTTCCGGCAATGGCCTTCTCCCCACAACCATGGTTCCCTCTGTCATCCATCCTCCAGGGCTCATGGCCTCCTCTCTTTGCCCCTTTGCCAGGGGAGGGGGGAAGGGCACTAGATCTTGGGTGCCCAAATCTGTTGCTGATTCCCTCCCCCACTCACTTTGGTCATGAGCCCTTCCATTAAAGTCTCCTCACTGGAAGCATCTAGAGTGGGTCCCCTTCCTGCTGGGATCCCATCTGAAACATGCGGGATGCCCAGGTGCCTGGAAAACCCCCTAAACCAGAAACACAGCAGCCCATCTAGCACGGGGACGTGCCTTCCCGGTATCAGGGGTTGACTCCACATCCAGTCCAACTATTCCAAAGCGCAAAGATGTCTCATTAAAGAGGAGTCGCTGCAGTGCTCAAAATAACAGCTTCTCACGCATAGGGTGTTAAAGAGGAAATTGTAAAGTAATAGCAGGATCGGCTAAAGTTAGCTAAAGTTAAAGAGTTGACATATACCTGGCATGGCCTGGGCCCCAGTACAATCACAGCGAGCCTGGATTCTTTAATAGCAGGAGGAGAATTTTCTAGTTATTATTTCCAATTCTTCCACCAACACATTCAAGAATATAATTCTTAATGCCGGATTTTATAGTCTTCTTGTCGTCCTACACAATTTGGGACAACTGATACATGACATTTGCTTATTTGGGAGGAATCCTACCTTAATCTTGCCATGTATTCACTTGTTTAACAAATCCTTATCAATATTTGTTGATACTGGCAGGCACTGGGCCAACCTCAGAGAGAATGCAAGATACAGTCCTTCGCCCTCAAGGAGATGAGAATCTAGTTTTGAGGAATGAGATAAAGAAACACACAATTAAATGCAAGGCAATAAGAGGAGCTCAGAGCTCAGTACGGCAGCTGGGGGAAACTTTAGGAGGGGTGTGTCTTATCTAGCGTGGAGGAGAGAACAGGGAAGGTTTCCGGATGAAATGAAATCTAAGCAGAGGCCAAGAGATGGGCCGTAGCCAGCCCGAGAGAGAAGATGGGGGGTCAGGTTGGACCCACATGCCTAAAGCGGAAGAGGAAACATGACACAGCTCTAGGCGTTCAGAGCGGCTGAAGCAAAACATGAGCAGGACAGAGGTGAGGAGGCTGCGGGTGTGGGTGACACCTTGTGAACGGCCTTATCAGGAGGGAAACCGTACAGTTTATCATCCAAACAGGGACACACTAAGCGGGACACATGTGCACTGGGAAGGCCCACCTAAGCTGGGACTGTCCCAGACACGGGGTCACTCCACTTATTACACGACACGTGAGGCAGTTCACACTTCACAAGGACAAGTGCCTGACGGGGTCTGAGCAGAGAAGTAACACGAGCAGATCTGTGCTTTAGGAAGATCACTGTGGGCCCCTCGTGGATAACAAGCTCGAGAAAAGCTGTCGCCGAAGACGGTGAAAGCGGTGAAGGTGTTGCTGGAGAATTTCAGGAAGGAGATGGCGAGGGCTCACTGCATGGGGGCCGGGGGCGGGGCGGTCAGTGGTCACAGAGGAATGCAAGACATTTACAGTGAAATTTATGATGTGGGAGAGGGATCCGAAGTGGGTGTTGGCAGGAGAGAGGCTACGGTAGAGGAAGGAGCCCAACTGTTAACTGGATGTCTGGCTGCGGCAAAGAGAGGAGGGTACTGGGGCCACTGGGAACCGGGGGACTCAGGTGGGGAGGCGCAGGGGGCGAGGGCGGGTTCACTCGAGACGTGCTGGGCTTGATTACTCAGGGAGCCGCTGGATATAGGGGCCAGGGCTCCGGAAGGAGACGTGGGCTGGAAATGGGGACTTGGGACTTGTCAGCACACATGTGATGATCCAAGTGCCCCTGGAATGGGCAGCCGTGACCTTCGGGAGAAAAGTCTCCAAGGAGGCTTGGGCTGGACAGGCTGCAGTGAGCTGGAGGCGTGAGGGGACCAAGAAGCAAAGTGGGCGAGAGACTTGGTCCCGGAGAGTGTACTGCGTCGCGGGCTGGGGGGCATCAAATGAGACAGATCAAGACTTGAAGCAGGAAGCTACCGGGCGTACTTGAATAGAGCAAATGTCATCACCTGGGTGCTGGCAAAAGGCCTCCTTAAGTCCAAATACACACCATTCAGGATCTTTTTGATTTTGGTTCCACAAAAACCGAACCCTAAAATAACCACATTAGTCAGGATACAACATCTATGTCTGTCTGAACGAACCTCGAGGGAACTGTTTCTTACGCTTAAGTCTGAGATACTCAAGTTATCATTTCAAGCTGGCAATCTGATTGGAGAGAAGAAGATGAAATTTCTGTCACTGATGCTTCCAGACAAACAGAGGTGCTGGGTACCTGGTATTCCTCAGTATCCCACTCAGCAGCCAGAGGTAACAATTTACTTGTCACAGGGTAGGGTTTAAGGGGCCTCTCTTTTTGATACGGTTAACTAGTCACTCTTATAATATTAGATGAGGTCCATGGAGAGTGTAAGATGAAATCTCTCTCACGTGTCTAAAAGTAAAGGGAAGGGGCATAAAAATCCCCCTCCTTGCTCTGTTTTTCTGGACCATAACAACATTCGTGCTTTCTAGATATCAACACACACTCCATGGACATGAGCAATCCCCTCAAAAGTAATAAATTATAATTGTGTCTATTTTTATAAACAAAAATCACTATATTACCCCCATATTTCCTAAAGAGAGCTCAGAGTGGTAAAACAGTTCCATAAGCCAGATTACTATTTTCCATTTATCTGTAAGGTCTTTTTTTCTTTTGAAACTCCAAAATTCTCTCTTCCATTTTGGCTGGGTGTTCCCATGGCATGCTGGCACTTGAAACACAGCAGTTATTCACATCCAAGGAACTGCGTCCCCTTTAATACCTGTTATTATGTGGTCATGCCCATGGATTTGGGGCACCTTCAGTCAGAGCTAGTGAGTGATCTTTTGATCATTGTGTAATTATCTCATTACCAACACGGGCTGAAAATCAAGAATAACCAGAGAAAGAAAAGATCTCCTTCTTTGTCCCTCCTGTTACACGACTAAAATATCCTTACTAAAGGTTCATCCTCAACAGATTTATCTCCTCCTCAGTATCTGTTAGGGCTTGAAACCAAGGAGGAATTTTCATATGGTCTAACTACCAAATACCAGTGAAAAATCGTTCTGAATGCCTGGCTTCAAGAGAATAAAATAAAGCTGCTGGGGCATGACTGAGAACTATCAAGAAGTACCCAGGCAGCAACTTCCCTGGTGGAGCAGTGGTTAAGAATCCGCCTGCCAATGCAGGGGACACGGGTTCGAGCCCTGGTCCGGGAAGATCCCACATGCCACGGAGCTACTGAGCCCGTGTGCCACAACTACTGAGCCTGTGAGCCACAACTACTGGGCCCACACACCACAACTACTGAAGCCCGCACGCCTAGAGCCCGTGCTCCGCAACAAGAGAAGCCACCGCAACGAGAAGCCCGCGCACCACAATGAAGAGTAGCCCCTGTTGCCACAACTAGAGAAAGCCCGTGCGCAGCAACAAAGACCCAACACAGCCAAAATAAATAAATAAATAATTTTTTTTTTTTTAAAAAGTGCCCAGGCAAAATGGCCTTACGTAAACAATGGACAGTGAACTAAGGCACAAATCAAACAGACTGAAGGCGATGGCTGGGACGTGGGAACTGGCTATACATGGTTATAATGCGGGCTAGGAACACCGGGTCTTAAGCTCCCTGGGATCCTGATGGCAAGCACAGAGGGCGCAGCTCTGCCCACAAAGCCTCTGGCCCTTAGAATCAGTACTATAAGCGAGATGCTTTATCAATAGGATTGCACTCCTCTCATTAGGCTCACAGAGCAAAGCCCAGGCTGATGCAAGCTGGAGAGAAAGTTCTTCCTACGCTTGGATGTGAAAGTGGGAAGCAGACGAGGCTCAACCACCTGGAGCCCACACCTGCCTGGTCTTGGAATTCCTTACCCAGAAGCGCAGGCTGGGGCTCAGGGCCATGATGCTGGTCAGGGCCTCCTGCCTCCCCCAGAGGTCCAAGGCTGGAGATGATGCAGAAAACCTGCAGGGCCCTGAGGAAGCAGTTCCAACCAGAAAGAGGTACTTCTCCAGGCCTGGGGGAAAGCAGTATGTTAATCTTTTTACATGGAGGGGCAGCAAGCCCATGCAGCAAGACGCTGCAGTGATGTATAAGGGGCCCGTCTGCACCCTGCGACCCCCCTCCTCATCTGATGGCCAGAGCACCGAACTCCTCTGTTGGCCCAGATACCAAAGTGAGCCCAGAGGAAAGATGACAGCCCCCTGGAAATGCAAGAAAATACATCTGATACTTTATTTTATAGGTGGCAGGTTAGAAACTTGACATCGTCTGTAACAGCCCTGATAGAATCCAATTGGTTTTCTCCTGAAATATTCAGTATTCCTAGATTCCATGACAACCCTTTGCAAGAGAGAGACTGTTAGAAATAACCAGAAACTTCAAGCCGTCTGGATGTTGCATTTTTCTGGATAACTCCCCAAAAAAGAATATATTGGACTAAGATTTCCACCCAAAATTCCCAAAGGGTGAGTTAAATGAGGAAGCCTCAATTACCTCAAAGTCTTACTAATCCAGAAAATACATTGCCAATAAGGCCTTGTTGGAGTTCTAAAAACAAATATTATAATTTATCGAACAATAAAAAGAATTATATAATGTTCATTTGCTCAGAGTGGCCCATCAGTGTAAAATATTAAAAGGGCTATTATATCATCCCTCTGTTACCTCTATCAAAAGTGTTATTTGGGGGACTTCCCTGGTGGCGCAATGGTTAAGAATCCGCCTGCCAATGCAGGGGACACGGGTTCGAGCCCTGGTCCGGGAAGATCCCATGTGCCCCAGAGCAACTAAGCCCGTGTGCCACAACTACTGAGCCTGCGCTCTAGAGCCCTCACGCCACAATTACTGAGCCCGCGTGCCACAACTACTGAAGCCCGAACGCCTAGAGCCCGAGCTCCATAACAAGAGAAGCCACCACAATGAGAAGCCTACAACAAAGAGTAACCCGCTCACTGCAACTAGAGAAAGCCCGTGCGCAGCAATGAAGACCCAATGCAGCCAAAAAAAATAAAATAAAAATAAATAAAGTTATCTTTTTAAGTGTTATTTTTTTTAAAGTATTGTGTCCAATTTTTCATTGCTTACTAAAGAAATTTTTAAACTCAATTAATTTAGTTTACTAAAGTCAGTAAGAAAGTAGGATCCATCCAGAGTCATGCTCCAGATGAAACAGTTATGGTGGCCATGACTTAAGTACGAAAGAAAACCTTATTTTTTAAAAACCCAATATATAAAATAAAACCCTAGGAAGCTGAAGATGGTTTTTCCAATACTAATACTTTCTGCAACTTAGAAATAACAGGAACTCTTTTTGCTTTTGGGTGTCGTGTGTGTGTGTGCGTGTGTGTGTTTTCTCTTTGGATCTAAGGCTGAATCACTCTCTGGCTTCATTTAGAATAACTGAGGCCCAATGAGGACTGGTTACTTGTTCCCAGTGCTTTATGCCCCAGGAAAACCATGGGTCTGACTCATTTCTAATGTGTGCCCTGTGTTTTGTTAATAAAGGCTGTGGAAAAGTCAGGAAACAGGACTTGGCTCTCGCGTGGATTTTCCTGTTTTTTTTCCACAGTAACTTAGAAAATGTCACCACCCAAAACCAGTGGGTGTCAGGGAAACCCCCTTCCATTCTTGGAATCTCTAGTAAGTGCTGCAGGGTAGCAAACCTACCTCCTTGGGATTAGTTCTCTCAATTTTGCCTACTCGCTTAAAAAAAAATTAAAAATATGGGAGGAGGGGGTAAATATTGATGAGATTATACCTGCCAAGTTTTGAGGAAAATATATGGGAAAATCATTAATGCTTATGAAATCTCCTGTCCCTGGGGTTTTAAAAAGCAGGATGGATTTCCATTTATTTGAGACGAGGTTTGAAATGGATGACCTCCCAGGGACCTTTTTAAATTTCAGGTCAAAAATAGAGAAGTGCATTCACTCAGGAAAGAAGCAGGCAGCTGTTCTTCAAGTTTCCTCTGCCCGATGCCCTAACCACAGCACAGCCTCAGCTGAGGTCCTTCTTCCACAGTAAATCTGCAGACATCTCCCAGTAGGGGAGACCGTCCTTCTCCACCTCCCACCCAGGTCGGGGTTGGAAACTCCTGGGCAAACACAGTAATTGGGACCTTCGCCCAAATGAACGTCAAGGGTTTTCTTGTAATACCTGGATTATCTTTTAAATAAAAGTTTCATTTTGAACTTTCAAAATAGCCCAAAAAAATGTTTTGGATGATGATCACTGGCAAGAATGTGATAAGATGGATACACTCAAACAATACTAGCAGGAATGTAAATTAGTAAAAAATCTTTCTGAGAGCCATTATGGCATCATGTAAGCCCTTACAACAAATATCTATCTTTTAACTTAATTCCCCATCTCAGAATCTATCACGAGACCCATGTTTACTGAAGCATGATTCACAGTTCCCAAGATATGGACACAACCTAAGTGTCAGTCAACAGATGGATGGATAAAGAAGATGTGGTACATATACACAATGGACTATTACTCAGCCATGAGAAAGAAGGAAATCCTGCCATTTGTGACAACATGGATAGACCCTGAGAGCATTATCCTAAGTGAGATAAGTCAGATAGATCCTGTGTAGTATCACTTATAAGTAGAATCTAAAAAAAAGTCAGACTCACAGAAACAGAGGGTAGAAAAGTGGTTGCCAAGGGTTGGGTGATGGGAAGAATAGGGAGAGGCTGGTAAAAGGGTACAAACTTTCAGCTATAAAGTGCGTAAGTTCTGAGGCTCTAATGTAAAACATGGTGACTACAGCTGATAACACCATATTATATAACTGAAATGTGCTGAGAGAGTAAAACTTAAACATTCTCACACATGCACACAAAGATAAATTTGTGAAGTGATGGGTGTCTTAATTAACTAGATGGGATATGTATATTAAATCACCACAACATACACATGTACACTTTTAATATCTCACAACTCTGTCAATTATACCTCGATATAGCTGACAAAAATCAAAACCAGGAGGGAAAGAAAGAAAATAATCAGGATTGTGAAAGAGATTTATGCACCAGGATATTCTCCACATATGTCTTTCTAACAGTAAAGAAAAAAAAAAAAAACAAATGGAAATAAGCCAAATGTCGAACAACAGGAGAGGAGATTGCAATGAGATATTAAAATGCCACTAAAAAGCATATTTGCAAACAGCTATATAATCCATGGTAAATTACTCTAGGGATCATGTGTGTGTTGGAAGAAAAAGCCAGGTATAAAGTTATACAGTAAGGATGCTACCAACTTAGATAAATGTAATTTTGCCCATGAGGACAATAATTATGGTGAGTCAGTGATGAACCAAGTCCTTCTCTAACGATCAAGTAGGTCCATCTGCGCCTCGAATCTGTCAACAGCTGGCCAAGCTTTTATCCTCCATATGGCAACACAATATGATAATCATATGCCTCTTTGGATGACATGTCATCTGCCACAGCTGACCTATGAATGAGAGCTCCCTGCAGGCAAGGACCGGTCCAAACATTTCTTTGGATACCAAGCAATTTATACTGCTCTGACACCCCGGAGATGCTTATTCACTCCTGCTTGACTTGCTATGTGTCAGTTAGCATGGAATGAATGCCCAGATGGCAGGAAGAAACTGTCTTTGAAAGAAAATACGTCCAGTGTCTATTTGATGTCAACATTAGAGCGGGACCGCTACACCAGAGAGTCCGACCTCGCCCCTCGCGGGAGCCAGAGCAAACACCAGGAGGCCTGCAGGTCACTTAGGCTGAAGCCCTGGTTCCCAGCCCACAGCCCCACAAAGCCTTCCTCCCCTGGGCCCCGGGACCACCTTCTGAGCAATCCCCCTGGCTGAACGCCGCAACGTTTTCCCACCTCCTGGTCTGCAAGGGATCTCTCCTCTGTTTTCTTTCTCAGGAGCCTGTTTTCTCTGGCACGGTGGCACACCTCCGCCCCCATCCCGACATTCCTGGCTCTCTCTCTTCAAAGACACAACATTGAAACTCTGTTCAAACATCTCCCACAGTCCATGAAGTAGCTGTGCTATTTGCAATACCACCCTCCACCCCCGTCTCTCTCTCTCTCTCTCTCTCTCTCACACACACACACACACACACACACACACACACACACAAAGAAAAATCAGGTCACATCCATCACCCTGTGTTCAGGCAGTACTAATAGACACTATTTTTTGAAAACTGATTCTATTTCGGCACAATGCTATGTTCTTTCCACGGACTGCCCTATGAGCCAAGTACTGTTACTGTGCCCATTTCACAGATGAGGAAACAGAGGCTTCAGGAGTTTAAATGACTCATCCAAAGTCACACAACCAAACTGGGACTCAGCCCCAAGCAGTCTGACTCAGGAGCCCCAGCAATGTTCTATTAACAAACCAGTCCACAGGCCTCAGCAGCCTACGGCATCTCTGGCATCTCAGACCCTGGAAGATGTTTAGGGAGTCTGCCAACAGACTCAGACACACCCGCGATGAGGCTCACTTCTGGCAGAACAGCTGGGGATGCTGGGAGTGCTGGAGCAGGGTGGGCTGGACCAGTAAGGAAAGAAGAGATGGGAAGGAATAGGACTTTGAAGGCAGCAGAAGCCACAGGCAAAGAGAATTTCACTCGCCCTGGAAAAACTGTGACACGGAGTAAGGCAAGTGGCTTCTAGCTCTCTCCACTGCCAAGTACTGAATACTAGTCAGAACCTCCCCTCTGGTGCCCAGTGACATCCTGGCCTCATGGCCACCCCGCTCTGCAGACAGAGCCTTCTCACCTTCAGTACCACCAACACACAATCCATGGGGTTGCCGCCCCGCCCCCAGACTCAGAGGGTCCTGGATTAGCTTCATCAGGCCCCATCGGGGCAGTTTGGAAATGAAGGCCTCTAGCCAAAGGGGCTGTAAGAGAAGCAGACATAGGACCCTGGGAGTCTGGAGTCACTCCTCCTCCACCCTTCCTCTGTGCACTACACAATTTTTCCTTTTCTGAATTTCATGTGCAACCAGCAATCAAGACAGGAAAAACAAGCAAGTCTTACACACACCCGAGAAAATGCTGATTTGTCTATTCTATTAATAACACCAAATCTCAGCAAATCAAATGGCATTACATGCCCAATTCCATAAAAAGTTCAATCCAAACTAAACGTTTTCTTTTTAAATGACATTTGCAGAGACCTCTCCATTCATATACTTAACACTGATTTTTTAAAAGGGACTATCCTATTACCTAAGGAAAAAACTATGTGGACCCTAAGAAACCAACAGAGATATTTTTTAAATGAATTGAAATACTGTCCTTTATTCTACTACACTACACAAGTCTTAAGAGTAAGAACAGCCACAATCACATATTAATAAATACTTTGGTTCCCACAGTCAACTGCCTATTTTAAAGAAGACAAAATAACCGTGATTTCAATCTGCTTTGAACGGGGAAGTGATTTCTCAGCGCTGAGTTAAGAATAAAGAAGTAAAGTAAAGAATTAAAATGCAGAAGTAAGGAAGACCCTGAAAAAGAGCCATGGACATAGAATGCTCGCAAGAAATAATTTTTAGAAAGAGTATAAATACTTATAGAATAAATGTATCTCACCAATATATACTCCAAGATACTAAAAGAAATGTCTAGGTAAGGAAGTAACTTTATTTTTGAAAGGGAAAATCACATAAGTTTCAAGTTTAATGGACTAGAAAATCTTGGGAAGCTTGCAACACCATTTTTCAAGAAAAGAAAAGTTAGTAAGCTAAGAAACGGTGTCCTAACTATAATAATGGGACTGAAAATGCAAGAGTTGGGGCAGAATCTATAAACGTGGGAAGGTAACACAATCAAACAGGGAAACAAGACAGACTTACAAGGGAAAATCAAAGAGGGTTAACTCGACGCCTTTTTTCAGTAGAAATTCAAAATGAACATTAATGGAAACTTTTGAGCACAGAAGAGAAACTGACTCTCCATCACCTACTTCCTAAATCTGAACTGAATTTGGCCATAAAGCAAGATCAGAAAGACTTCAACTATGATGACGTCTACACAGGAAAGCCAGATGGAGAAATAAGCTAATTAACCACCTGAAAACTCAAGGCAAAAACCCGGACACTGTGAGCAAGAAAGAGGGTTTTTTTGAGACTTCCCTGGTGGCGCAGTGGATGGGACTCTGGTGCTCCCAACGCGGGGGGCCTGGGTTCGATCCCTGGTCGGGGGACTAGATCCCACATGCATGTTTGCACTGGGGAGCCTGTCTGCCGAGGCTAAGACCTGGTGCAACCAAATAAATGAATAAATAAATAAATATTTTTTAAAGTAATGCATTAAAAAAAGAAAGAGGGTTTTTCAAGGAAACTATCCAAATTCAAATTCACAGGGAATAGCTGCTCAAGTTTCTTCTACACTTTGCCTAAAATATTCCAAAACCATAGGGAAAGCTTATCAGAACACTTCCAGAAAGCAGCCTACAAACGGGATTATTAGTGTTAGACTTCTTCAAAAGCGAGGCTTGAGAAAGCTGTAAAAGGTTCCCAAAACACAAGATGTTTGTACAAACCGTAACATCTCCCGCCGAATAGGAAGATAATGAGGCACAACAGATAAAACATCAGATCAAAAACCCTCGCCGGATCCTCACCGTGGCTGACCCCTCTCCCAGCTATTTCTGAAACCACAGAGGAAAAAGATGATTTCCAAGGTAACACACATCACGGCCAATGTATATTACTTGTACCCTGGCCACTGTCTTCTTTGTATGAGCTTGCTGCAAGAGACAGGGGGTTTTGTAAAACAAACAAACAAAAGAGGATGTTTAGTGTAATTATCTCCAGAAAATAAAACAGCAAGGACTTTGCCAAAGTAACAAACACATATTTCTTATTTTACCACCTCCATTCTCCCCACCTCCTGTTCAAAAGGAGAAAATTTTTAAATAAAGGAACTAAACTACACATACACATATTAGATTATCGTTGGCGGAATTCTGAGTTTCAGAAAGCTGCAGAATTTTCCCCCAAATCAAGGAACTTGAGGAGAGTTGCCAACTCTTAATTTTTCCAGTAAGGTCAGTACCTCCAAACTATCGACACAGTTACCATCATTTCATGACAGAAAGGATATTTACCATGAGAAAATAGGAAAGACAAAATTTCAAGGAAAAAAAGGATAATCCTGTCCACTTAACATATCTGGATTTCTGGAAACCCCAGTACGTTATTATGAACCCGGGAAAACTTTGTCTTGAACCAGTGCCCAGAAAAAGCAGTCCAGATGGTACAGAGTAACGCTTCTCAAAGCATGGGCCGCCCACCACCAGCATTAGCATCACCTGGGAACTTGTCGGAAAGGCAAATTTTCAAACCCCAAGCAACTCAGGGGCTAAAGCCTAGAATGGGTGTTTTAACAAGCCGTCCAGGTGATTCCGATGCTGGCTACAGTTTGAAGACCACTGGCAAAAAGCATGTGGACTTCAGAACCGGGAAGGGAGCGCAAGGACCCCAATTCAAGGCTGGCCAGCCAGGTTTCGCGTCATCAAACTCGGTGAAAACAGCCCATTTTTTCCAAATAAACAATGGCACCATTTTAGTCTGAAATATACAGTATGACAATGGAACAGAGCATTTGAAACCAGAACAATCCCACATCTAGGGATTCGAGATCCATAAACACCAGCAAACCAGAAACTTCTCCTTCAAACCGCAGTTCCATGTCCTTCTGTTCTGGGACCCTGCATCGTCACCACCTTCCTCACCATCACCGTACAACACTCACACCATGTAAGATATGAAGGCAAGTTTCAAATTCGTGATTCCATTTTTATTTTGATCAACCCAGCAACCCTGTGGAGTAGGTGTAGTAATAGATACGATCACCCGTTTGGCTTGGTGAGGGCACGTCAGCTACCTCGAGTATTTACTATTTGTTCTTAACAGGGGTTTTACATTTCTTGTTTTTACAGTAGAGATCCTCCATTCTGTCCCGTGCAATTCAGCACAACAAGAGTCCTTCCCATGGTACAATCCCCAAATTCATAATTGCCTAAATGGCTTGCCAATCTGCTGTGGTGATATACGGCACACAGAGAATGCTGCAGAGGTTCTGGATGCTTCCCTAGAAGGCTTCCCCAAGCAGCTTCAGCCCCTCCCCACACAGGTGGGACAGGCATTCCACTCAGAATCTCAGACCTGGTGACCTGCCCCTGTCCCCTGCAGGCCTGCCCTTAGGGTCCCGGGGGACCACTGTGCGCTACCTGGAATTTCCCTGGGTTCCCCTGCACCTCAGCCAGGCCGGCCTCCACCTTAGACAAAGGCATGGAGGGACCTTTCTCCCCAACCCTTGAATAAGCCTCCCCACCTGCCAAGAGATGCGGGCATCGCTGCTAGAACCTCAAGACAGCAAGGCCCCTGGGAGAAGGGAAGGGGCCTGTCTTCTATCTAAGGATCTGCTCTCAGAGGGAGGGCTGAGCACCTCCTTCGAAAGTCCCAGAACCAACCCTGTGACACAAGCCAGGGTGGGCGAGGGCCGGTGTGAGTCAAGCAGAAAAGGACACCAGGGATGTTCATGACCTCTTTCCAGGGACAGAAAGGGCCCAGGAGGACCCAACACAGATGAGCATGTGATTTGATTCACCTAAAGGAAAGAAAGGGGGAAAAGAGGCTAGAAAATTCAGTGCCAAACACCCCCCCACTTCACCCCGACCCATATCTGCTACATTCAACCCCGGTACCTGCCACCCCTTACACTTGGTTTCATTTTTAATAGACACCATTGCACTTTTCTTTCTTGAATGGCTATCGAGAGGCGGGGCGAGCATGCTGGAGCTGGCTGGGGGAAAAAGCAGACAGTCGCCGGCTTCCCTCCGGTCACCCCATCCAGAGCCACCAAGGCCACAAGCTCTACTTCTGCGAGACGCCACAAAATGAGCATCCCAACATGAACTCATACCCGTGAGCGCAGCCCAAGGCGCTGAGGTCAAGTTGAAATTCTTTTTAAACTAAAGCCAGAAACTTGTGAGCTCAGGTTCTTGGCATGCTCCTCACACGCACCCGCCCAAAAACTAAAACCCGGCCAAGGCTCAGCTGTGCCCACGGGATAGAAAACAAGACGCAGAGGCCTGGCCGAGGTCATCTCATCCGGAGATGGTTACTCAGCACCCAGACCGGCCCAAATAAATACTCCATGAGTCAACGTTTAGTGAGGTGTTGTCAGGGGACCATGAGGTGGGCTCTGAGCTTAGTAAAGGCATGAACGCACTTGATTTTCGAGCATGTCTTGCAATGTGAGATGGGATCTACAAGCATTCTAGAAAGGTCACAGACACACAGCGGCCACTACAACAAAGCACGATGCTCCGGCACCTTTGGTAATTGGTACAAACCCAAGAAGAGCAAAAGCACTAAGTATATCTGCAGAGATGGGTTAAAAATAATCAATAAAAGAGGGCAGGGGAAAGAACATCCTTCAAGATGAAACCGAAGCTCAACAAAGGCGAGACCCCAGGCTGTCCCTAAGGTCTAGAATTGCCTTGCTTCTGGTCACCTATTAAAATACGTGTCATTCCAGCTCAGAGAGAACTAATATCTGTTATCAAACGTGTTATATATTTGCCCCACTGCCTTATCACACTCCACGTGTCCTCCTTTGACTTGTGAAACCAGCAACAAAAAGATTTATCAATTCACTTTCTCTAGGGAGCAGCCTTCCAGAGAAGTTTTTTTTTTTTTTCTATGTGTTTCTTCAGCCTTTCGAGACACATTTATTACAAGGAGTCAGATACAAGTCTATTTTGAGCAGATTGTAAATCAGGACAATATTAAGCTTCAAAGAAACTGGCTTTTCCTTTAAACACTTTTGGGGCAGGGGGCAGGGCAAAACTGCTCCAAGTTCTTGCGATTCCACCCCTGCCCCGGAGTATCTTCCTCAGACACGTTTACCAACTGGATGACCTCACTTATGAGAGACAGAAAAATATACACATATCAAGAAAATGCATGTAGTTTCACACATACCAGGAAATGGCATTGCTGACTTGTCACCACCATCATCTGGTTGGAAATTGTTAGTAAAGTCAATCAAGAAATATTTACTAGAGCTTCCCTGGTGGCGCAGTGGTTGAGAATCTGCCTGCCAATGCAGGGGACGCGGGTTCAGGCCCTGGTCTGGGAAGATCCCACATGCCGCGGAGCAACTAGGCCCGTGAGCCACAACTACTGAGCCTGGGCGTCTGGAGCTTGTGCTCTGCAATAAGAGAGGCCGCGACAGTGAGAGGCCCACGCACCGCGATGAAGAGTGGCCCCCGCTCGCCGCAACTAGAGAAAGCCCTCGCACGGAAACAAAGACCCAACACAGCCAAAAACAAATAGATAAATAAATAAATTTAATTTAATTAAAAAAAAAGAAGAAATATTTACTAATAATCCAGCAAATTAATCTGACAAGAATTATGGGGAAGCCCTAAGAAAATAAACAGCATTGGGACTACCCTTGTGGCGCCGTGTTTAAGAATCCACCTGCCAATGCAGGGGACACAGGTTCGAGCCCTGGTCCAGGAAGATCCCACATGCCATGGAGCAACTAAGCCCGTGCACCACAACTACTGAGCCTGCGCTCTAGAGCCCACACGCCACAACTACTGAGCCTGTGCTCTAGAGCCCATGAGCCATAACTACTGAGCCCACGTGCCACAACTACTGAAGCCCGTGCACCTAGAGCCCGAGCTCCACAACAAGAGAAGCCACCGCCATGAGAAGACGGCACACCGCAACAAAGAGTAGCCCCTGCTCACTTCAACTAGAGAAAGACAGCGCACAGCAGCAAAGACCCAACACAGCCAAAAATAAATAAATAAATTTATTAAAAAAGAAAGGAAACAACATATACCAAGATTTCAAGTGACCTGGATAAATGAAATGTGGTATATCCATACAATGCAACAATATTCAGCTATAAAAAAGGAGAAGCTCTGACACATGCTACCATACGGATGAAACGTGAGAACCTTATCCTAAATGAAAGAAGCCAGTCACAAAAGGACAAATATTGTATCATCCCACTTATATGAGGAACCTAGAATAGGCAAATTTGTAGAGACAGAAAATAGATTAGAGGTTCCAAGGGCTGCAGGGTGCGGCAATGTTGTTATTGCTTA
Source organism: Balaenoptera borealis (assembly GCF_965194805.1). Taxonomy (NCBI): domain Eukaryota; kingdom Metazoa; phylum Chordata; class Mammalia; order Artiodactyla; family Balaenopteridae; genus Balaenoptera; species Balaenoptera borealis. The sequence continues at coordinate 165,173,140 of NC_138866.1, read as the reverse complement.
ATGGTTACAGAATTTCCATTTGGGATAATGAAAGAGTTTTCGAAACAGGCAGTAGTGATGGTTGCTTGACATTGTGGATGCAATTAATTCCACTGATGTACAATTAAAATTGGTTTAAATGAAAAAAGAAATGGTTAAGGGGGCTTCCCTGGTGGCGCAGTGGTTGAGAATCTGCCTGCTAATGCAGGGGACGCGGGTTTGAGCCCTGGTCTGGGAAGATCCCACATGCCGCGGAGCAACTGGGCCCGTGAGCCACAATTACTGAGCCTGCGCGTCTGGAGCCTGTGCTCCGCAACGAGAGGCCGCGATGGTGAGAGGCCCGCGCACCGCGATGAAGAGTGGCCCCCGCTTGCCACAACTAGAGAAAGCCCTCGCACAGAAACGAAGACCCAACACAGCCATAAATAAATAAAAATAAATAAATTAAAAAAAAAAAAAAAAAAAGAAATGGTTAAAATGGCAAACTTTATGATGTATATTAACCATACATATACTCATATATTATCCACAATTTAAAGAGGATTATTGAGGGACTTCCCTGGTGGTCCAGTGGTAAAGAATCCGCCTTCCAGTGCAGGGGATGCAGGTTCGATCCCTGGTCAGGGAACTAAGATCCCACATGCCGCAGGGAAACTAAGCCCACGCACCACAACTACTGAGCCCGTGCGCCTCAACTAGAGAGCCTGAATGCTGCAAACTACAGAGCCCACGCACCCTGGAGCCCTCACACCACAAATAGAGAAGAGAAAACCCGCACAGCACAACTAGAGAGAAGCCCCCCACAATGAAGAGCCCATGCACCGCAACAAAAGATCTGGCATGCTTCAACAAAGATCCCATGTGCCACAACTAAGACCCGATGCAGCCAAAAATAAAATAAATAAATAAATAATAAATCTTAAAAAAGATAAGATAAATAAAGAGGATTATTGATATAATATACCAAAAACCATTGAATGGTATAGTTTACACGGGTGAGTTGTATGGTCTCTGAATCTGTATCAATTTATATGGTCTCAATGAAGCTGTTTTTTTTTTAAAGATTTCAAGTAACACAAGAGAGCTTCCTGACCACCCTATCTAAAAGAGTATTCCCTCTTCTTTCCCCTTATTTTCTATCACAGCATTCATCACAAGGTGTAGCTGTTTTATTTCTTTGTACACATTCATAGCCTACGTCCCATTTCCCCTCCTCCCCATGAGTGTAGGGACCAAATACATGGAGACAGGGACCGTGCATTTGACTCCCCAGCACCTAGCTTGATGCCTCACATTTATAGAATAAGTAAACAAAGTAAGTAAGTAAGTAATGGAATGAGCAAGAATGAGACAAAAATCATAAAAGAGAAAAAATACCTGTTTTACTTAAAAAGGATGAGCACAGGAAAGTACCAATGACTGAGAACACCACTGGACCATGCACTATGTGATGTCCAAGTTGAGAAAGGGCAGCTGCTTACATTTCTGAGCTCCTGAGTCACCAACGCTTTGCCACATCACCACCTGCCCCACCCACCCGAACCTGAGTGCCCAGTCTGCACTGGATAGAAACAGTTCTCAGAAGAAAGATCTGAGAATGCACCTCTCCTTGGTTCAAACATCTTCTCAAGCAAAGGAAGTTGACTGCGCCATGTGCATACCTGGATCAGTGGTTGTGGTGTTTCAGATGGGGCATGAGAAAATGAGAGCCAGCAAACTATGTCCCTGGGGAAAGGATCTGTTTTTATTTCCCCCAGAAGATATGCTTGGCACTTAGACCATGAACCACTGTAAAACATTCAAGAACATCACCTATCGGGATGATGTCTGTCAACTTCTAGCACAGCTAGAACTGGTGGCATTGGATCCACCGTCTCCCTGAATGGATATTCATTCAACCGGCCATCCCTTGGCCAAGCTGTCCACAGGTCCCGAAGCAGCCTCCTCCCTGCCTTCAGGAGGTTCACCGTCTAGTGCGGAAGCCTGTAGGACAATGTGCAAGTGCAGAGATGGAGTGGGGGAGGGGTCTCTGGGAACCTTCCAGAAGAAGGGGCTACTGTGAAATCATGAGCTGGAGTCACCCATGGGGTGGAAGGAGGGATCTGGAAAGCAGACAGCCAGACAGAAAAGACCCATGTGGGAAACAGCAAAGCAGAAAGGGTTGGGGGAAGAGGCGGGGATGGGGATGCTTTCCATAAACAGCCCAGTGGGACTAAAATTTGAAGCTGGAGGGAGGGGAAGGGAGGTTTTCTCCCACTGGCAATGGCAAGCTTCTGAGGGATTCCAAGCTGGACCACAATAGGGTCCTGTCTGCATTTTAGGTCCATCTCTCGTGGGGATCTTTCCTTACAGGGAAGGCATCTTTATCCCCATTATACTCATCAGGCTCGGCGTGGTCAAAAAGGCTGGATTGTGCTCTGGGCTGCTGACTGCAGGACCCATGCTCTTTCCAGCAGGTTAAGGAGAATGTATTGAGTGGTTTAGCCATGAACATAAGGACCAAGGTAGGCTAGTAGATGGTGGTACAGGAAGATGGATGTTAAAGATTTATTTTAGAATTTCGGGACACCTGAGAAGGTTTAGAGGCAAAGTGGAAAGAAACAGAGGAGAAAATAAAATGGAAAATGCTAGAGGTGGGGGGAGGGTTGAAGCAGCAGCAAGCTAGGGCAGTGAGGCCCCCTCAGGAGTCTTCCTTACAAAGAAAGGAGGGATTCTGGGCTTTGGAGAAGTGCAGTTGCCACAAGTCACTTTGGCTGGCCTCAATCTCCTCTGTAAAGAGACAGAGAAAATCAAGAACAGCATGGGAAAGGGGTGGAAGAGCCCGTGAGAAAATCAACCAGACAACTGGAGAGGAGGACTTGCTAGGCAACGGAGGAGGCCCAGGTAGAGTCAGAAAGCATGATTCTGCAGAGAACTCAATTTTTAAAAATCCTGTCAGATATTAATTTATATTTTCTTATTATTTCTTATGTTCTTATTTCTTTTTTACATTTAACTTTCTAGTATCTGGAATTGATTTTGGTGTTTGGGGAGAAGTGGTGGTCCCTAACCAGGGATGGAGGTCAGGGATGCTGAACATCCGGGGATGCCCCGGACAGGGCTCAGCTAGGAAGAGTCATCTTGGCCACAGAACCAGCAGAGCCCCGTTGAAAAACACTATGCGTTATTTTTCCCAACAATCCCAGTGTCATTGATGTATTCGCATACAATTATCCATTTGACAAATGAGCGCTGAGCGGCTCCTGTGTGCCAGCACTGTGTCAACCACAGGCAAAGCATCAGCACTGGGGCACACAAGTCATATACTTTCACCTGCACTTTCCCTGCTGATCTTAAGACATCCATAGAGAAATGCACTTCAAATGCTTTGAAATTCATAAACAACTTTAAAGGGCTGGCAAAGTACTGCTAAGCAGGAGTCCTGTCGGTCCTGGTAAGAATTACTTGTCATAAACATTTAATTACATGTGCAAATGCTAAAGCTAAGTGGTTAAACACCGTGACCACACTTGTGTTGATGCTGTCTGTGTGCTCAGCCAATTCCTCTTTCGTAGATACCAGCCTGCCTCTGCTGGTTACCAGTGGGCATTCCAAACGTATGGGGGTCTCCGTGAATGAGGTCCTACTGGGGGTTAGGGCGCACGGTACATACTTGCAGAGCAAGACAATTACAGGTGTTAATTATTCTGTGTACGATCTGACAAACTGACTACTTTTTTAAGATAGCTGCTTAGGATGGTGGGCATGTGAGTCAATATGCAAAACATTCTAAGCAAACAGTTGAGCTGTGCCGCTGGTTTACTGCCTGCCTTCCAACGGAACATAAAGACGGTGTATATTACGATTAAAAAAAATGTTGTGTACTACAACTCTATCATGGTGTTTTCTACAAAGAACATCAGCGATTAGTCCCACGGTTTTCTCGGCACTCTATCTGCACTGGATACAGTGTATTACCTTCCAAAGCCCCTATGCTTCTGACCCTAGGCAAGTGACTTACACTAATGAGGTCTGTGAAATGAGCTGGCTGGACGGGAGATGGCTGTGGATGTCCCCAAAGGGAGTGATGGGGACACCAGGGTTATATTCAGTATTTCAAAAGTCCCAGCAGAAACCACATATTACCCACACTATGATGGCACAGGCTAAAACATATTTGCTTTGGCCTAGGATTATGTCAACTCAGTGTGCAGTGGCCATGGTGACAGCACAGGGAGAAGCTGGCAACTAGGTCTGTCCTATATTAACAAAAACACACAGGCAATGAATGAGTGCCTCAAAAATACAGTATCCTTGGTCCTTGTGATGAAAAAGTTGATCTTTAAGATCCCTTCTGCTCCACGATCCTACAGTTCTAATTTTCACAGGAAGTTCTTCATACCAAGAGTAATCCATTCTCAGGGCAGCCCCATCCACTATATAATTAACAATAACAAACAGCTCTCTCTCTTAGCGTCCCTACACTCGTTTATATCTTTTCAATTAATTAAGAGCATATTTATTTATAAGGGATGTGATATTTCCAAACCGAATTAGATGCAACTGTATATTCTCTGAAATGTTAAGGAACCATCTGGATTTGCTCGATTAGCGGTTTCTTCCCCAATTGCTTCCTCTTCAAAAAGCTCAAGAAACTAGATGCTCATTTTTTTCTCTTTGATCCTTTTTTTCAAAAGAAAAGGCCCCGGTGCTGTCACCTGAGTGATGTCCTTGGAGCTCCCTGGCCTCCACACTGTCACAGTGGAGTCGCGACCACAGTGTTGCCGCGCTGTGAGGGAGTCCTGTGACGGAGTAGCAGTTGAGACAATGTTGCGGGGAAGAAAGTAAACGTTCAGTGCATTATATAACACAGTTTATCATAATTTAAGCATGATTAATAATAGACTATGATTTTAAAGCACATGGAATTTTTGCAGGTATTCTTAAATGCACTAATAAGAAGGTTTTCTATAGAAATTCTACGGTGCATCCTTGCATAAATGGGGATTAAATCTTTTAGAAAATCAATCCTGATCCCCAGGTTTATGTTTGTGAATTTACAGTCACTCCATAAGATCTGTTTTGGTAATTATTTCAAGATATGAGTTTTTTCAGGACTCACTGTGCCAACAAATGGGCTAAGAAACGCCATCAATTAGCTCGTTTAATCTGCACAAATAAAGCAGCTTCTATTATCATCATTAGGCAGGAAAGATGTTTAGGCACAGAGCAGGGACCTGCCCAAGGGAGGGATGAACTAGGTCCACCTGAAACCAGAACCAGTGTTCTGAGCCACTGTGCAATTCCACAGGGCAGAGGTGAACACAGAATGGCCCGGAGGGGACAGCTTGTCCTAAGTCACTTTCCAAAACCAGCCCACAGCCTCCCTTGCATCTGGTTTCACGTGCCCACGTTGGTGTTCAGACCACACCAGTAGAGATTTTTCTTTCCTCCCAGGTAACTTCACACATTTTACTCCGTGCCCTTTTTCTGCTAACAAACAGATCAACATAAATTCCTTACGTAGATAATGCAGGCAACACCGTGCCAACAACACAAACAAGAAAACACAAAACCTGGCTGCCGGGCTATAATTCCTGGAGCTGAACTGATGCCATAATGATGAATCTACTCACCTGTGTAATGGATCACTCCACTCTGGGGTCTCATGGTCCATGCAATTCTGCTCACTACCTTTCCCCCACAGACCTCTCCTGTGTGTCCTCAGTAGAGGGCACCATCTTTTACCCAACTGCCCAAGCATGAAACCTCTTAGCCCTTCTCTCCTTGACTGAGGCTCCGAAATCCACAGAATTAGACTTGACTACCTCAGCACATCTTCTGTTCGTTCCCATCTCTCCACGCCCCCTGCCAGTTAGGGCACTTACCTCTCCCCCAGTCCCCCGCCCATGAGTCCATGGGCAATTTAACTGGTCTCCCTGATGCCCGTCTTCAACTTCCCAACTTTCTCTCCAAAGTGGTCTTTCAAACACACACAAAGGCTGATCACGTTTCCCCTTCAATTCTCCCACCCTCAGGATAAAGTCCAAACTACTCAGTGCGGCACCAGAAGTCCTTGAAACCAAAGCCCTAAGTCCCTTTCCAGCCTCCTCTCTCATCACTCCTCTTATTCTTGCCTGCACCCCCAAAATAGACCCCATGCCCTTTCATCCTCTGGGTCTTAGGACCACAGCGGGGCCATCTGCCTTGAAGCCCTCTCTCCCTTGCTGAGCTGGTAAACTCCTACCTGTCCTTCAAGCCTCAAACCTAGCCCCACCTCCTCTGTGAAGCCTTCCCTGATGCTCCCAGGCAAACTCTGAGGCACCCCCCCCCCGAGCTCAGCTCAGGAACCTCCCCTACCAGCCTCTCCAGGCTATGATACGGATGCTTCTCCCCAGTGGAGAATGGGCTCCTTGACCCCAGGGCTGAGCGCTGGCTGTCTTTGTACCCCCAGTACCCAGCATAGGCCCAGGCACAAAGCAGGAGGTCAGCCATATCTGCTGATTCCATAAATATGAATAAAAACAGCATGCATGGCTTTATAATGTATTGGGGGGGATCAGACTTGGAATCTGATTTGAGCTTATAAAACATTCTATAGGGCTTCCCTGGTGGTGCAGTGGTTAGGAACCCGCCTGCCAGTGCAGAGAACACGGGTTCGAACCCTGGTCCAAGAAGATGCCACATGCCGCGGAGCAACTAAGCCCATGCGCCACAACTATTGAGCTCACATGCCACAACTACTGAAGCCCGCGCACCTAGAGCCCGAGGTCCGCAACAAGAGAAGCCACCGCAATGAGAAGCCCACGCACTGCAACAAAGAGTAGCCTCCACTCACTACAACTAGAGAAAGCCTATGCGCAGCAACGAAGACCCAATGCAGCCAAAAATAAACAAATAAGTAAATAAATTTTATTTTAAAAATAAATAAATAAAGTAAAATAAAACATTCTATAAAGAGGAGTCGGTGGGGCGCAGAAAGGATCCCTTGGACCAGAGATTTGTCCCAGAAAGAGGAGAGAATTAGATAAGGACTCCTGAATGCCCACATCACACTCTGGGTAAAGGCTGTGAGTCTCCCTCCACTCAAACGCCAAGCTCTCAAATGGGGATTCCAGAAGGATCAAGTCACATCTTAAAATACACTCGGCTCCTCAGAATATAAATGTCTCAAAACCATGACAATTACTTTTTATGTACTATTTAGTAGGGATTAGTGGTTGTGGGACTCGCAGCTATTAAAAAAAAAAAAAAAAATAGTGGAAGCCATGTAACATCAGAGGCTAAATGATGGTTCTGAGTGTAAATCAGGAGGTCGGTGCAGCTTCCAAACTCCAGGCTTCTTTTCTCAAGTCTTTTATTCCTCCAGTGACAGAAGCTTTCGTCAAATAATAAAAGAGTAACTCAGATGCTGTTCCCCTCACTCAGCCTCTGACTCTCAGACTTTAAGTTCGAAGCAAGAAGTAGGTTCAGAGTTAAGTTTAAACAGCAAAGCCATTTCCCATCATTAGAACACTTCTACTTTGGGTGAACTCTAAAGACCGGCTAGTAGATGCCACATATGTCAGGGAACCACTTTAAAAGACTATCTTGTGTGAAGTAGGTCAGACAGAGAAAGATAAACGTCATATGATATCGCGTATATGTGGGATCTAAAAAAAGGGTAACAAATGAACTTATTTACAAAACAGAAACAGAGTTACAGATGTAGAAAACAAACTTATGGATCCCTGACCAGGGCTCGAACCCAGGCCCCCTGCATTGGGAGCACAGAGTCTTAACCGCTAGACCACCAGGGAAGTCCCCTGGGCACCATTTTGAACAGCAAAGTCACTGACAAAAGGCACAAGAATGTGAAAAACACAGCCCTAGAAGGACCACGAAAGGGACCCGTGTTACACTGAGAGCCAGACCCACGGCAGAGCCTCGCCTTGTCCCACCTGCCCCAGGAACACGTACAGCAGGCGACGCAAATTTCTCACTGCTCTGCTCATGGCCTTGAACGGTCACAGAAGCGTCTCAGGTGTTGCTTGGGGATTCAAATACATTTGAGTGAATCAATGAATTCGCAGACACAGAATCTGGGTATGACAAGGACCAGCTGTCGTCTGCGTTACACTTCAAACGTTACTGAGACTAGGCTGGATGTTGGGGGAGGACCCGACAGAACTGAGCCCCTCCCTGCCGGTGTGGTTCCTGACCTCGGGGAGCTACAGCGCCAACCCTCAGCTTACATCCTCCTGAGTGTACTTGGGGGTACCTCCCACTGCCTCACACCAGAGCCTCAAAGAGACACACGTGGACAGTCGGACAGCACCCTCCCCACCCCCAGCCAATTCCAATCCTCTACCTGCTGAAAACGAAGACACTAGTGACAACAGCTAACTATGAATGCAGCAGAGTAATAACCTGACGTGTAACTCAGAAAGAGTTACCCCCCAAGATGCAGGGCTGCTATAACATATAACGTAACCCCTGATCCCATCTACCTATTTAGTTATATATGACTTCTCTGTGCTGACACCTGTTAAAACACAAAACAGGAAGGAGCTAATATTGAGCCTTCTTATTCCAGCAATAAGCAACATTCATCCCTGGATACAGAAAACAACTGCAAAAGAAACAAAAAACAAAAAACAAAGACCTCCAAGCATTTCAGTAGGAGATATATTTCCAAGTAAACTTTACCTTTTCCTTTTAATATATTTATCAAAATCTGTAATATATTAATATTTCATTCAAATGTATAATAGTAATCAATCATAGTAACTAAATACAGAAACCTTTTTTATAGGCCCTTATAGCCACGGGAAATTTAATTGACATATATAGACATATCTTTTTGCAAGGACAAATATTATACTCAAGGATATCATTCTGTGGGAATAGGATATGTATTCAAAAATGAAAAGAGAATGAGGTAGAAATTCCAGTGGTTAAAGAGGAGTCTTTTTAACCATTTTTTTTATTAAAGTATAGTTAATTTACAATGTTGTGTTAGTTTCAGGTATACAGCAAAGTGATTCAGTTATACATATATATATTCTTTTTCAGATTCTTCTCCATTAGAGGTTATTACAAGATACTGAGTAGAGTTCCCTGTGCTATACAGTAGGTCCTTGTTGTTTATCTATTTTGTATATAGTAGTGTATATCTGTTAATCCCAAACTCCTAATTTAAACTAATGAAACTCTTAAATTATGATGAAAAATCTTCGCTATCAACTCAAAGTGTGTGAGGGGGTAGATGGCTTTACCAAATTATTTTAGGGATTAGGGGGGCAAAAGGCAGAGTACAGTCCCCTCCAACGGAAGCTCGCCCCTCAGTTCCAGCATATTCTGGGTCTTAACATTTTGCAAGAGAAGCTGGAAATCTGGATTTTCTATGTACAATTGATCTTTTTTAAAAATACTGGTTTGGAAATTTTTTAAACAGTGTGCAGGCCAAACAAAACATATCTGCAGGCCAACATTTTTCTACCTTGACTCTGAGCAATACTTAGCCTCCTCTGTCAACGTTTCCATATACTTAAACGAGATCCACTCATTCAAAAAACCCTCACTGAACATCTCGGGCTGGCAGGTGCTATCCCAGGCCCTGGGGACCCAGAGATGGCAGAAACAACACCTGCCCTCAAGGAGGACACCCTAGGGGGGTCATCGACCAGGAGACAACCTTTTGCAATACCGTCTATTAAACCCAGTGCTAGGGGAATTCCCTGGCGGTCCAGTGGTTAGGACTCCACGCTTCCACTGCAGGGGGCATGGGTTCGATCTCTGGTCAGGGAACTAAGATCCTGCAAGTCACGAGGGGCGGCCAAAATAGATAGGTAGGTAGGTAGGCAGGTAGGTAGGTAGGTAGATAGATAGATAGATAGATAGATAGACAGACAGACAGACAGACAGACAGACAGACTGACTATTTCATCCTAAAAAAAAAAAAATCCAGTGCTAGAGTTAGACCCTGGGTGCAATGGTCAAGCACCTTGGCTTGGGTGGGTCAGGAGTAGATGGTTTTATTTGCAGAAGCTTGAGACTGAAGAGAAGGCAGGACTAGAGGCATCCCAAGAAACCGACACAGGTATGGCTTCAGTGCTGGGGATCGGATTGGCTACCTTGGAAAGGTTCCTTGGGAGATGGCCAATCAGGCAGACAGGAGCTAAGATCATGACAGGACGTCCGAAAGCTAAGAACATCCAGAGGAGACGAAAACCAGCCCCTCTCCTCATTTCCAGTTCTTCAGTTAAAAACAGGCACAAGATGGAAATAAACCATTGAGACAAGATCCAAAAATAATCTTAACTGGGCGTCCAAGCTCCTAAAAAATTCTTCTTTTAATCACTTCTGGAAGGCAGCTGAAAGGTACGTACACCAAAACTCAGCTTGTGAAGCAATCAGCTTAATCTGTTTCTCTGAAAGATTAATTAAAACTGAGATTACCGACGGCGGCAGATGAGCCCGGTCAGCCGACGGGGCACATCTGAGATGAGACAGAAACTGGTTCACCACCATACAAACACAGCTGAGGGCCAAACACAGAGATGCTGCACAAAACCTGCTTCTTCCTGGGCCCATAATTCAATTCCTGGGGGTGACACGCGTTAAAAATGCGAACCTTAGGGACGGCACGAGGCAGGCATGCAGCCCACCCCGTGGACAGGGCCGGCGGGCAGCCTCTGTGGCCTTGAACTACGGAACCAAGCCGGCAACAGCTGTGGACGGAGAAGGCTGGGCACAGCCCACAGGAACCAGCAACGCAGCAAGGAACACAACTCCGGCTCCGAACTCAAGTTAGTGCTTGTTTAAGCCCACTTCAAGGATCTGCTCAGCTGAGGCCTAGCTCAGAAGGAGAGATAATAAGAGACCAACGCAAGAGAAAACTCTGTCCGCACAGCCCCTGCTCCATGGCGGGGGGTGGGGGGTGGACTGTAAGGAAAGGAATGTTCTCTGATAGAAGGATGCTTTTTTCACGGATAGTAAAGAGGAGATTAAGTGGGAGACCCTTCTGGAAACCCTAGAGGAACCAGAATTTGAACACACTGTCACTGGACGCAAGCCCTGATATTGACAAAACCTCAACCGCGCTCATCAGAAAAAGAACAATTTGGGCAACAGTTCCCGAAGTTTTCATTCCAAGAGGAATGGAGGAAGACGAGGAGGACACGGAGTAAAGTACGGAGGACGGCGGCAAGGAGGAGAGGGTCCCCCTGCCAGGTCACACAGCCCCCGGGGCTCCAGTGCCGCCACCAGCATTCCCCGCCCGGAAAGCCCACTCTGGACGCCTGTTTAAGCAGCCCTGGTCTGCGGGCTATGGAAGAATTATTCTTCAGGAAGTTTCCCCAAACATAATAGAGCGTTTCTCGGTGCACTAGATGTCAGAGCCCGGAATCCCAGCCCTGCCCTGACGGCTCTTGTAAACCGCTGCCCGCCCCCCATCTCCTCTCCCACCCACACGTTGAAAAGGCTGGACCCAAATTCAGTTAGCACATAACCTATCTGGTCTTTCTCACTCCAATATCCTCTCATTCTAGGTGCTTCCACCGTGCAGATTATGTAACAATGGACACTACCATCATTTTCTTTTAGCATGAGAAAAGAGTCGCAATTCAGGGAAATACACTAAAATTTGAATCTCCATTGTACTATGAACACCAAAGGGAGGGTTAGGCTTCGTGTAATGGTTAAGAATACAGATCCCAGAGCCGCCTTCATTCTCTCATCTGTAAAATGGGAAGAATAATAATAGTCTACTTTATAGGGTAGTCATGAAGAGTAAACGGGTTTTTGTAAAGCACTTAGAACGAAATGTGGCACCAAGCACTAGGTGTTCAAATGCAAATACAGAACTGTTCTAGCCGCCATCAGGAAGCAGCTACAAACTACACCCGAGTCAAATCGTAGGGGCACTGTGCTAGGATGGGGAGCTCCCCTGAGGCAGCGCCAAAACCCAGCCCCTCTTCTCCGAGTTCCCAGGTGAAACAGCTCTCTCACCTGTGTCCCCCGCTGTGCACCTCATCACTAACTCAGGCCCGCCTCGTTGGGACCCCTGTGCCTGCCTCCCAGCCCCCCTACGCCCCAGACACTGAGGTCGGTTCCTCATATTCTAATATTAGAATGTTATATTCTAGTAGCTTCTATCACCACATCCTGGATATTCTAATTGCTTGTATCACCAGCTAAAATTATAAACATTTTAGCCTAGAACTCAAGACACATCATGATCAGATCCCTTACCTACCCCTATGGTTGATTTACACTGTCGTGTTAGTTTCAGGTGTACAGCACAGTGACTCAGTTATACTTATATACATATATATTTTTCAGATTCTTTTCCCTTATAGGTTATTACAAAATATTGAGTATAGTGCCTTGTGCTAAACCGTAGGTCCTCACTGATTATCTATTTTATATACAGTAGTGTATATATGTTAATTCCAACCTCCTAATTGATCCCTCCCCCCACCAAAGAATGAAAAGAAATGAGGACAGTTTAAGAGCCTTTTGGGACAATGTCAAATGCACCAACATTCGCATTACAGGGGTCCGAGAAGAAGACGGAGGGAAGGAGCCTGAGAAAATATTTGAAGAGATAACAGCTGAAAACTTCCCTGACATGGGAAAGAAAACAGTCACCCAAGTCCAGGAAGCGCAGAGAGTCCCACACAGGATGAACCCAAGGAGGAACATGCCAAGATACATAGTAATGGAATTGACAAAAATTAAAGACAGAAAGAAAATATTAAAAGCAACAAGGGAAAAGCAACAAATAACATACAAGGGAATCTCCATAAGACTATCAGCTGATTTCTCAGCAGAAACTCTGCAGGCCAGAAGGGAGTGGCATGATATATTTAAAGTGATGAAAGGGAAGAACCTATGACCAAGAATACTCTACCCTTACCTACCTTTCTAATCTTACTTCCTACTGGTTCCTTCATGCGTCCTTCATGCCCACCTGAGCCCTACCCTTTATGCCAACCCTACCATCTCCCACAGTGGTGCTTCCGGCCTGGCATGTTTGACCTGCCTGTGGTACCCACTTCCAAAGCCGGACATTCCCCCCAGTCTTCAAGGACTGGCTCATGCTTTAACATGACCTCCCTCTTCTCCCCCACAGATGGAATTAATGTCTCCATTTCTGAAGTGACACAGCTTTCATGTCCCTACAGGAAAGGCAGAGGAGTGTCCTGTCAGGAGTTTGAATCCCAGCTCTGCCACTTACTAGCTGAACACCGCTGGGTCAGAAAACTAAAATCCCTGAGCCAATCTCACCATGGTGAGGAGGAGAAGTGGGCATAATATATAGAAAAATTCTTGGTTTAAATTCTCCTCACCTTCCCTCTCTCGTGAAATTTATTACTTCTCTAAATTTTATTGCAGTAATTTAGGTTTATAAGTTTTCTTCCTACTAACAATGTTAAGTTCCCTGAGTGCAGTATTTTTGTCTTTCTCAAAGGAACAAGCACAAGGCCTGACACGTAGTGAGAGCTAAACAAACATGTACTGAATGGATGAATAGGTGGACTATTTTCTACTTGCTCTTTCTAAAATTTTTTATGTCTTTTTTTTAACATCTTTATTGGAGTATAATTGCTTTACAATGGTGTGTTAGTTGCTGCTGTATAACAAAGTGAATCAGCTATATGTGTACATATATCCCCATATCTCCTCCCTCTTGTGTCTCCCTCCCACCCTCCCTATCCCACCCCTCTAGGTGGTCACAAAGCACCAAGCTGATCTCCCTGTGCTATGCGGCTGCTTCCCACTAGCTATCTATTTTACATTTGGTAGTGTATATATGTCCATGCCACTCTCTCACTTCGTCCCAGCTTACCCTTCCCCCACCGCATGTCTTCAAGTCCATTCTCTACGTCTGCCTCTTTATTCCTCTCCTGTCCCTAGGTTCTTCAGAACCTTTTTTTTTTTTAAGATTCCATATATGTGTGTTAGCATACAGTATTTTTCTCTTTCTGACTTACTTCACTCTCTGTATGACAGTCTCTAGGTCCATCCACCTCACTACAAATAACTCAATTTTGTTTCTTTTTATGGCTGAGTAATATTCCATTGTATATATGTGCCACATCTTCTTTATCCATTCATCTGTCCATGAACATTTAGGTTGCTTCCATGCCTTGGCTATTGTAAATAGAGCTGCAATGAACACTGTGGTACATGACTCTTTTTGAATTATGGTTTTCTCAGGGTATATGCCCAGTAGTGGGATCACTGAGTCGTATGGTAGTTCTATTTTTAGTTTTGTAAGCAACCTCCATACTGTTCTCCATAGTGGCTGTATCAATTTACATTCCCACCAACAGTGCAAGAGGGTTCCCTTTTCTCCACACCCTCTCCAGCATTTATTGTCTGTAGATTTTTTGATGATGGCCATTCTGACTGGTGTGGGGTGATACCTCATTGTAGTTTTGATCTGCATTTCTCTAATGATTAGTGATGTTCAACATCGTTTCATGTGTTTGTTGGCAATCTGTATATCTTCTTTGGAGAAATGTCTATTTAAGTCTTCTGCCCATTTTTGGATTGGGTTGTTTGTTTTTTTCATACTGAGCTGCATGAGCTGCTTGTTTATTTTGGAGATTAATCCTTTGTCAGTTGCTTCATTTACAAATAATTTCTCCCATTCTGAGGGTTGTCTTTTCGTCTTGTTTATGGTTTCCTTTGCTGTGCAAAACCTTTTAAGTTTTATTAGGTCCTATTTGTTTATTTTTGTTTTTATTTGCATTTCTCTAGGAGGTGGGTCAAAAAGGATCTTGCTGTGATTTATGTCATAGAGTGTTCTGCCTAAGAGAAATTAAGGAAACACTCCCATTTACCACTGCAACAAAAAGAATAAAATACCTAGGAATAAACCTACCTAAGGAGACAAAAGATCTGTATGCAGAAAACTATAAGACACTGATGAAAGAAATTAAAGATGATACAAACAGATGGAGAGATATACCATGTTCTTGGATTGGAAGAATCAGCATTGTGAAAATGACTATACTACCCAAAGCAATCTACAGATTCAATGCAATCCCTCTCAAACTACCAATGGCATTTTTCCCAGAACTAGAACAAAAAATTTCACAATTTGTATGGAAACAAAAAAGACGCCGAATAGTCAAAGCAATCTTGAGAAAGAAAAACAGAGCTGGAGGAATCAGGCTCCCTGACTTCGGACTACACTACAAAGCTACAGTAATCAAGACAGTATGGTACCGGCACAAAAACAGAAACATCGATCAATGGAACAGGATAGAAACCCCAGAGATAAACCCACGCACATATAGTCACCTTATCTCTGATAAAGGAGGTAAGAATATACAATGGAGAAAAGACAGTCTCTTCAATAAATGGTGTTGGGAAAACTGGACAGCTACATGTAAAAGAATGAAATTAGAACACTCCCTAACAACGTATACAAAATTTAAGATCTTTCTATTATTTTTAATCATTCCCCCATTTTTATCTATATCGTTGTCAATGACAGCAACCATCCCATAAATTTAGTATAGATATCCAGATGGTTCTGAGGGAGACACTCAATTCTGAGTCTTGAATGACTCAATTCCATTCATTCACATTTGCTTATTTTTTACTGGTTCCTTCATGGACCCTACTACCAGAATGCACTGTGCCTGACACTGTGTGGCCTATAGAAGGACAGAATTCCTGTTCCCAAATACACCCACTGGCAATGTGAGGACATTTTAACAGACCTCACCAATTTAACCAACTGGGGTGTTTTGTTTTTCTTTAAAAAAACATTTGAAAATCATCATCCTGAAAAGGAATATTTTATTCATGCTGGTTTAAGTAGTGACGGGAAAATATTCAGTACTCAGAATGGAATGAAAAAAAAAAAAAAACAGCATGAATTTCCAAAGGCATCTGGAAAACTGGCAAAAGAATTAAAAATATGAAAGCAACCGGTGATCCCAGCTGGGGTGAAACTGCCTTCCTGTGGAAACCCTGAATAGAAAATAAGCTTCTAAGATGAATTGCTTGATGCATTTTCTTTATATGTGTTACCAACCCTAAGACTGCTTTAGGAATTCCCAAAGACAATCCTCTGGAAAGTTCATTTACATAGTGATTCCAATTGATTCAGGGGAAAGCAAACCTACAACTTGTCCCCAGGGCCCCAAAGGCTTTAAGTTCATGTATTGGATTTTGTATTGAGAATAACAAGAATCTCGGCAGAAATGTGACTTAGAACGAAGTTAAATCTTCCCCCTATACCCACTATGATCAAAAAGACTGAGATTCCAACACACCACACCTGAGAACAGGGCTTCCGCACTCTTAGCAGAAGGGAATGACGGCTCAACACACCCACTCTGGAGGTAGCCAAAACTGACCTTGAACCACCCCCCCGCAACTCGGTGCCAGATTTTGAGCCCATTAGTGACCCCCAACTGAACCCCACCAATTTAATTCATAAGGTCAAGACTACGTAAGACAGCATTCCATAGTCACGTACACAGTACATTCTGAATCTATGGGTTGGAAGGACACCCGGTGGGCAAAGCTGGACCCACATTTCAGACCAGGATCAGCAGCTCACTAGCTGTGTGACCTTGGGCAGGTCACTCAACCTCTCTGGGCTTCTGTTTCCTCATGTGTCACTTACACATTGGACCAGATGCTCTTGCTCTCAGGTAACCTGAGTGTCAGGGGACCAAGAGACTGGAAATACATGAGTCTTCAGAAGCACTTCCGGAGGCTGTGCTTGCCCTGGCCTTGCCCTCTTATCCCAATGCACTCTTGCATATTGGGCCCTGTTCTATCCCTGACTAGTTGTGTGGTCCTGGGCAACAGGCTTCGTTTTTCTGTGCCGGGTTTTTATTTTCCTCTACAAAACATGGGATTAAGCTGTATCTACGTCAAGTCCCTTCCAGCTCTAGAATTCTACTTATTGGAGAAATCCCTTCCACTGGGGAGTAAAACAGAGGCTCTGAACCACTTCAGCCCCTTTTGTTTTGTTTTTCAGCCCCTTGGTGCAAATCACCAGAAGGAGGACTATAAAAATTCTGTATCAGCTTTGAAAATGGACAGGCCACAGGGGACAAGTGCTTTATAAAATGTCATATATAGTATAAACATTATGTATTTGCTCCTCCAGGAAAGCCAGAACAATCTATTGGTTACACCTGTGACTCAAAATGAAATCTCATCCAGGACCACCAGGCACCTCCCAAAGTTCAAGTCACTGTGCACAGCAGCAGGGTGCATCCCACGACCAGCGTTAAAATCACCTGCAAGAAAAGTGGCCTACTCGCTGGGGCTCTGGGAGATCTACTACCAGTACGGATGCTGAATTCACCCCCTTCCCTTGGCCCAACTCCACACGGAAGGCATCCCAAAAAGAAGCAGAAGACCACAGGTAACAATTCAAAGCCATGGATTGTGTGACCACTTTGCTCTCAGCCTCTTCCCCAAGAAGGAAAGGGCTTGAGACAGAATAACAGTTGACAAGGACACCAGGGTCAAGAAGGACAGTCTCCTTATAAATAAAACTTTCAAACTCATGGCCATTAACACTCACCCGAAATAACTGGACGGGAGCCGACCAGGAAAGGGCATGTTACTAAAACCGGCCCTCCAGCCTCCAAGAGGCTCAGCAGAATGATTCCTGATGTGGGGAGAGGAGGAAGGGAGGTCTGGTTATCGTGCCAATGCACTGGGAGGCACAGTAACTAGGTCACGTTCCCACTCGGGCGTGGACGAAGCCACTCGGCTGCTTGGTGGCACCGGGCAAAGCCGGGTCATGCTGTCGTTCTCAGCATCTCTCGGGGAAGCCTGAAGAAGGCACTTCTGGCCACACCCTCCCCAGGGGAGCAGTATCGGGACATTTCTCCGTATTCTAAAGAGCCTGTCCCCAGAGCAGCAGCCAGAATGTAGCTAGAGGTCTAAGCACACACCCAGGGCTGACACGGCATGAAACACACATGAAACACGCATGTGGCAGCACCCCTTCCATCCCAAGCCTCAGCTCGCTTCGGAACCACACACTGGAGCTGATGCAACAAATAAAGAGCCCCTTCTCTAGCCAGATGATCTTGTCTCCTCAGCCAGATCCTGCAGAAGGAAACCACACGGACGAGAAGCCCCTTCGGTGAAATGCAGCCACGTCTCCCTGGCATGAAAATCATGCAGACTTAATGAAAATCTTGGCAACTGCATCACAAGCCTCACCTTTCTCGGGCCTCATAATGCATTTTCCTCCAACAACAGAGTTTTCGGGAGAACCCAGGGAGCATGGAAACACACTCCATTCATGCCAGAGCCTGGGGCTTTCTCAGGCGTGAGGTTCTTCTTTTCACAGCAGACAAACCTCCGCGTTGGCACAGCTTATCTGAAAAATGGTTGGAACCTCTGGCCCTAGGCGATCCCAGAGCCGCTGACATGCCCCCTCGGAAGCCTTGCAAGTGTGTGTGTTTTCACGGTATATTAATTCAAGAGGCACGTTAGATGAGATGTGTTCTAATTTTTGCATTTAACCTCTGCAGTTAGCGGATTGGCCCCTTTCCTTGGGCCTCTGAAGGGCACACAGCAGAGCACAAGCACAGAGGCTGCCAAAAATGTTTCCTGGGGAAAGAAGGCGCCCCAGAACATCCCAGGGCTTTCTTCTCCTCTGCTTTTACCCAGTTTTACTTGACACCATTTATTTGCAGACAAAGGACCTAGAAGCTGGAGTCTGGGGTAAAAGTGGAAAGTGAGAAAGCTTGTAAGTTTCAAGGCTGACACATGTAAGATTCTACTGTCACCAGGAGGGCTTAGAAGGCTCCTGTCAATGCGGAGGGGAAAACAACCCAGTGCCCAAAATAGTCTCCCAAAGTATCAGTGAAGCAGCCACTGCCTACAGACATCACTGGAGAGTGCACATCTCCTGAGAATCACTGCTCCAGCCACACAGAGCACTGGCCCCAGGTGAGAGGCTAAGTGGCAGGTGCCAGAAAGGAGGGACGCTCTAGGGAGAAACAGAAAAAGAAATATCTGAGGTTTCTCCTCTCCCACAAGAGGCTCCATTGCCTCACTCACTCAATGAAAGCAACTTGTTATGGGAACGGAGGCGGGGTGAGGGGAGGCAGGTGTGAAAGGAGAGATTTTTTTTTTTTTGGCCCCCGTGGCACAGCAAGCAGGATCTTAGCTCCCCGACCAGGGATCAAACCCGCGCCCCCTGCAGTGGAAGCGTGGAGTCTTAACTACAGAACCGCCAGGGAAGTTCCAAAAGAGAGACGGTTTTATGGACCAATTTTTTTTAAATGAATAAAATATTTTAGAACTTACCCTCCAACAGATATAGCTGGAATTTACTAAGCAATTATTATGACATTGTAAGATAAATGCCTGTAACTTTTAGAAAGAGCTTACAATCTATACATATATTTTCTAAGCTCTCAATAAGGTAGCTATTATATATTATGTCTATAATGTGTATATATATCATAATATGGAAGAACATTATTATCCTGAGAATGGTAATAATTGTAAAATGAAACATGTGAGGGTAAGGTTATCTTCTTAGTTCCTTCTTATTTCATTAAAGTATTAAACCAGTCTATTATCTGTTAAGTTGACATAAAATTTCTTTTTCTGATAACTAATATCTGATTAGCATAGAAAATCTAGGAGGGACTTCCCTGGCGGTCCAGTGGTTAAGACTCCGCACTTCCAATGCAAGGGGTACGGGTTCGACCCCTGATCGGGGAACTAAGATCCCATATGCCGTGCAGCACGGCCAAAAAAGAAAAAGAAAAAAAAAGAAAATCTAGGAAATACAGCAAGGCAAGGAGAAGAAAATTAAAGTTATTTGTCATTTCCACACCCAAAGATGAGTACTCTCATTATAACTGACGTAGCTACTTCCAGCTCTCTCCCTCTGCATATAATTACAAATGCTCTTCCACAAAATTGGGGTGTTCCTTGATAGCTTCTTTTTCACATTAAACAGGATATCTTTCACCCACGCCCTTAAATGATATTCTGCATCACGAGTTAAGTCTGCAGTGTGTTGCATTCTATCGATGTGCCACAGTTTATTTTGTAAATTCTGTATTATTAAATGAGTTGTTTCCAACTCATTTACTATAGGAAATCAATTACTACAGGAAACACTAGTGCATAGATGGATAGATGATAGATAGATAGATAGATAGATAGATAGATAGATAGATAGATAGATAGATAGATATAGATAGATAGATAAACAGATTTCTTTTCTGTAAAATCTTTATTGAACTATAATTCACAGTTCACCAACTTAAAGTGTACAATCCAATGGTTTTAGAATACTTACAGAATTGCACGATGATCACCACAATCAATTTGAGAACCTTTTCATCATCCCCCAAAAAATCCCATGCCCTGTAGCAATCGTTCTCCATATCCCCTCGAGCCCTCCCACCCCTAGTCCTAGGCAACCACTAATCTGCGTTCTGTCTCTACAGATTGGGCTATTCTGGACATTTCACATAAATGGAATCATACAACATGCAGTGTTTTTGTGACTGTCTTCTTTCACTTAGCCTAACGTTTTCAAGGTTCAACCTTATTGTAGCATATATCAATACTTCATTCCTTTTAAATGGCCAAATATTATATCACTGTATGCATATACTACATTTTGTTTACCCATTCATCAGTTGATGAACATTTAGGTTATTTTCTCTTTTTGGCTACTATGAATAATGCTGCTATGAACATTCATGTACAAGTTTTTCTGCAGACACATATTTTCATTTCTCTTGGATATACATCTAGGAGTGGAATTGTTGGCTCATATGGCAACTCTATCTTAACCTTTTAAGGAACTGCTATCTTGTTTTCCAAAGAAGCTGCACCACTTTGCATTCCCACCAGCAGTGTGGGAGGGTCCCAATTTCTCCACATCTTCGCCAACACTTGTTG
The DNA here is from genome assembly GCF_965194805.1 of Balaenoptera borealis. Taxonomy (NCBI): domain Eukaryota; kingdom Metazoa; phylum Chordata; class Mammalia; order Artiodactyla; family Balaenopteridae; genus Balaenoptera; species Balaenoptera borealis. The sequence continues at coordinate 165,152,266 of NC_138866.1, read as the reverse complement.
TCATTTGTCTTTTCATTATAGTCATACTAGTGGGCGTGAAGCAGTATCTCATTGTGGGTTTGATTTGCATTTCCCTGATAGCTAATGATGTTGAGCATCTTTTCATGTGCTTATTGGCCATTTGTATATCTTCTCTGGAGAGGTGTCTATTCAGATCCCTTGCCCATTTTTAACTGAGTTGTCTTAATTATTGAGTTATATTTTAAAACATATTTTAGACAGAAGTTCCTTACCAGATTTGCAAAAAAAATTTCCCATGCTTTGGGTTGTCTTTTCACTGTCTTGATGGTGTCCTTTGAAGCATAAAAGTTTCTAGTTTTGATGAAATGCAATTTATCTATTTTGTTGTTGTTGCCTGTGCTTTGAGGGTCCTAAGAAAACACTGCTTACTCCAAATCATGAAGATATATGCCTATGTTTCTTTCTAAGTGTTTTACATAGTTTTAGCTCTGATATTTAGGTCATGGATCCATTTTAAGCTAATTTTTTATACAGTATGAGGTAACAATCCAAATTCATTCTTTTGCATGTAAATATCCAGTTGTCCCAACATTATTTGTTGAATAGACTATCCTTTCCCCCGTTAAATTGTCTTAGCACCCTTATCAAAAGTCAATAGACTGTAAGTGTGAAGGTTTACTTCTGGACTCTTAATTCTAGTTCATTGATCCAAATATGTCTGTTTTTATGCCAGTACCACACTGTCTTGATTATTGTAGTTTTGTTGTAAATTCTGAAAGCAAAAAATGTGCACACTCCAACTTCATTCTTTTTCAAGATTGTTTTGGCTATTTTAGCTCCTTTGCATTTCCATATGAATTTTAGGATCAACTTGTCAATTTCTGCACAAAGGGCAGCTGGGATTTTGACAGGTATTGTATTGAATCTGTAGACAAATTTGGGGACTTCGGGGACTTCCCTGGTGGTCCAGTGGTAAAGAATCCGACTTCCAATGCAGGGGACGCACGTTCGATCCCTGGTTGAGGAACTAAGATCCCACATGCTGCAGGGCAACTAAGCCCGAGTGCCACAACTACTGAGCCCGAGGGCTCAACAGCCCGTGCGCCACAACTAGAGAGAAGCCTGCGCACTGCAACAAAAGATCCCACGTGCCGCACCAAGACCCAATGCAGCCAAATAAATAATTTTTTTTTTAATTGGGGGACTTTTGCTACATTAACACTATTAAGTCTTCCAGCCATTAATACAGAATGTCTTTCCATTTATTTATGTCTTCTTTGTTAATTTCTTTTAGTATTTTATAATTTGCAGCATATGAGTCTTCCACTTCTTTGGTAAATTTATTCCTATTTTATTCTTTTTGATGCTAAATGGAACTGGTTTCTTAATTTCATTTTCAGATGGTTTATTGCCAGAATGTGGATATACAACTGATTTTTGTATACTGATCTTGTATTCTACAACCGTGGTGAACTCATACATTGGTTCTAATTGGTTTTTAGTGGATTCCTTAGGATTTGCCTTCTACAAGATCATGTCATCTGCAAATAAAGACAGTTTTACCTCTTCCTTTACAATCTGGATGCCTTTTATTTCTTTTTCTTGCCTAACTGTCCTGGCTAGAACCTCCAGTACAACGTTAAGTAGAAGTGGCAAGAACAAACATCCTTGCCTTGTTCCTGATCTGAGGAGACAGCTTTCATTCTCTCACCATTAAGTATGATGTTAGCTCTGAGAGTATAATTCCTAACTGTATTTGTCGTGCAAAGATAAAAAGGCTATTTCAGTATAACACTGGTTCATAAGAGATCCTAAATACAACCATTTCCTAATATGCAACATCTTCAAATTTTTTCCCTAAACCAATTTCAACATTCTTTGTACTTGTACTAGGCAGGAAAAGCACAGTGACATGTTAAAGAAAATCTCAAGTTCAAGAAGACTTGAAATGGACAGATTTAATGAAATTCAATGCCTGTGTCTGGTGAAATAAACACGTGCTAATATAAAGCCCAAGCAGTGGGCATGAAGTTAAAGTCAATTTGACGTTTCCCTGAGTTGTCAGCTACTCAACTCCCTGCAGAAAAGAAGACTTTATTCTGAGCATGTTCTGAAATTCTGTGTCAATTTCCCTGCTTGAATGTTCCCTGAGTTCTCTGCTGCTCACCAAAATTAGTTCTACCACAAAAGGCTAAAAAAAACATTTGGAAAGATCTATTCTAACTGTATTTAAATCTGTAAATCCTAGAACAAAGAGGGATTTGACAGTTACTTAATTTGATTATTTAGTCATACCAAATACTTCAGATTAAAAACTACACCCTGAAACCTGGATTATCCAGTTTGACCCCTAAACAAATTGTATGAGAGCAACATCTTCGTTAGCCAGGACACATAGACAGAGGTACAGGGGGAAACATCTGGACTTCAAAAGACCTGGCCTCAAATCCCAGATCTTTCCATTCTTAGCTGTGCATCCTTGGGCAAGATACTTATCCTCTCTGTGCCAACTGTTAAAAAAATTTTAAGGATAAAAACTCCTTCCTTGCAGGGAGGCTGTGAAGATTACGTATTACTCATAAAGTGCCTGGAACACAGTACGTGCTATTATTACTAGTAGTAGTAGAAGTATTTCTTAACTAAACTGTTCAGGAAATGGAGTAGTCTGGTCCATTATAATTTCCGGTTTTCAAACTTGTGTGGCTGAAAACCCTTCTCAACAATATTAGTATTGTTCATCTCTCTGTATTACTGTAGACAGACAGGTACATCTTCCATTTCATTTCTGATACTATGTCAGTGACCAAAAAGTGTCAGGCTCATCCACAAGCAGTTCAGAAACTGGTATAAATGAACGAGATACACACCATAAGGCTGCGATATGCATGATCATTACACAGTCTTATAGAGATAGAAGGCGCAGGACACTGGGCTGGCTATACAGTGAGTGACCCGGCACACATCCTAAAACGTGGTTTTCATTAATACATTCCAAATATGAGCTTAGGCAACTGTTGTTTGCCTGTTTTCCTTAAAAGGGGAGCAGAGGAAAAGAGGCAATGAACTGAAAGCTTTACTCTTACCTTGTATCCCCCAAGAGGCCACGTCTACACTCTGGAAACTAATCAGCGATGGCACTGCCAAACCCCTCCTCCTCCCACGTTAGCATCCTCCCAACCCCGGCTAATTGGCACATCTGAAACTGTCCAATCAGTGAGCGAATGAGGACGTACCAGCACCGTGAAGGGTAAGCCAGGCTGCTTCTGGACACCACACCACGAGCTTCAGAAAACTCCGGCTGAGATTCTAATCAATTTGGAGAGGTTTGCTCTGTCTTCTTTGAAAGCTGGAGAATGAGTCTAGACAGTGTATTTTTCTAGCTGTGAAAATTGTACGCACCGGGCTTCCCTGGTGGCACAGTGGTTAAGAATCCGCCTGCCAATGCAGGGGACACGGGTTCGAGCCCTGGTCTGGGAAGATCCCACAACTAAGCAACTAGCCCATGAGCCACAACTACCGAGCCTGCGCTCTAGAGCCCGCGAGCCACAACTGCTGAGCCCGCGACCCACAACTACTGAAGCCCACACACCTAGAGCCCGTTGCTCCGCAACGAGAAGCCACCGCAATGAGAAGCCCGTGCACTGCAACAAAGAGTAGCCCCCGCTCGCCGCAACTAGAGAAAGCCCGTGCGCAGCAAGGAAGACCCAATGCAGCCAATAAATACATAAATAAATAAAATTTTTTAAAAAAGAAAATTGTAGGCACCTGACAACAATTCCTGTCTCAAAAAGCTTAGCATGTTAGCAAGCAGGGGGGAAAAACAAGGGGGAGGGGCTCTGTCCACTGGGCGGCAGTTATTAAGAGAAGAACTAAACCCAGGTACCCAGCTTGTACTCATTCCACCATCACAGCCAGGACACCTCCCATGGTCCAGGCGCTGGGCTTAGCTGAGCCCACAACACAAAACAATTAAGCCAGCATAAAATGCCTACCATATGCAAACAGCAGGCAGGCAGGCACGCGCGCACACACACACACACACACACACACACACACACACACACACACACACGTGTGCATGCTCGGACGCAGGGCCGTCTCGTAATTAGCAAAGTCAGCCAGAGAAAACCATTCATCAACAACTAAAAATCATCAGGCAACGAGAGAAATAAATCCAACAATAATCTGGCAGATAGCAGCTCCTCCTCCACATGGTCTCCTGAAATAAAAGTGGTCCCTTCAAAGCACACAGCCAGGCTGAAGGCCACGTGGTCATAAAGCACAGAAAACTACACCCAGTCCCCAGCGCACTCCTTCCTCACCTGTGTCCCGCAGCTCTTGACAGGAAGAACTGGTGTTGAATGAGCACTTACTCTGTAGCAGGTGCTGGCTAAAGACTTTATATGTCAGTGCACTTAATTCTCACCACAGCCAGAGACAGGGTCCCCAACTACTACACTCCTGGGCCTCCCTGAGATCTGGATAACGAATCAGAAGTAGGACAAGAAGAAGGAACACTGAGGTCCTTCTTATTCATTTCACAGGAGAACGTACATGTATTTCTGTCCCCTAAATTAGTTTAGCATCTGGAATCCCAATGCAACCTTGCAAAGAGCCCCAATGTGCAATGCACAAAAGCTCTGGGAGTTGGCACTGACCCAGCCACCTTGCGCGGTGTGGCCCTGGAGAAGGCCCCCAGCTGACCCAGGCCTCTGCTTTCTCAGCCTGATCAAAGCACCAGATGTTCACCAGGCCCTCTCCAGAGTCAACGTGCTGAAGCTTGAAAATCTAAGATGTCCTCGAATCTGCTCACGGCCACATGAGTGAGGACTGCAGGACACAGCCCTGGGCTGGGCCTGGTTGCCAGAGGGACGGGGTGACATGATCCACAATAAAACCTGATGTTGTTCTAGTTCTTCTGATCTGCCATTGAAGAAACGCTACCCCAGACCTCTCCTTGAAGTGTTCAGATTTTCATCACATTTGGCCAAGTCCAGCTGTGCGCACGCCAGGAAGGGGGCGGCGTTAGCTCTGTGACTCCGTAAGTCGCCGATCCCATTGTCAGAGCTCCATGTATGTACAAACCTGACCTTCTTTCACAATGACTTTAAAGGCACAGCGGGTTCTTTTCACTTCCACCTCCTTTTTATTTCTTTAAGTCTAATGGGAAAAGGAAGGCTTTCAACAAAATCTAAATGGATGAAATTCATAAGATGCACCAGCGACTTCACACAGGTAGTACCTAGTATTGTTTCCACCGGAACCTCTAACCATTCATTTTAACCCCAAAGAGATGGATTAATGCCCAACTAGCCAATTATATCACTACTGACTATGTGAGCCTTCAATGAGTTGAGAAATGCTCTTTTAAACTCTGTTGATCCGGGTACAAAAATCAATCCATGTTATAAGGGCAGCAATCACACGAGAGCAGATGTGCCATTATCTTACCTGCTTCTAAAAGGAAGGATTTTTTGGCCTCCTTTCTGTTGTCAAACTGAATCATTATTACATAAAAGAGGCGACAAGTGTGACTGAAACCCTGAAGCATCATGAACCGTTAGCTCATATTTGAAATCATGTATCCACTTAATCAGAAGCTGAAGCAGTATCACGGTCCGTGCTCTGCAGGATTCAAACCCGAGGAAGAAGAGGCTCATCTGAAATCCTGAAATCAGAGCTGCCCCCTTCCTCTTGACCCCATTCCCGTCCCACTCCCTGCTACAGTTATGCAGGCCAAACACACTTATTAACATGTCCAGCTTCTCCCATCATGCCTTGCAACCAAAGCCCGAAGACCCTGCAGATCTTACATCAGAGAAAACCCACAGGAGCAAATGCCTCCCTTTTTCCAGTTCTGAGGAATCATGTAGCAAATATCATGAAAGAGTCCCTTCTAATTGTTCCTTGAGGAGAGAAGTGATGGTGACTTTTTCATTTTGGTTTTTTGCTTTTGTTTTTTAGTTTTTTATTTTATATTGGAGTAGAGTTGATTTACAATGTTGTGTTAGTTTCAGGTGTACAGCGAAGTGATTCAGTTACACATATAGATATATCCATTCTTTTTCAGATTTTTTTCCCCATGTAAGTCATTACATAATATTGAGCAGAGTACCCTGTGCTATACAGAAGGTCCTTGTTGATTATGTATTTTATAGATCATAGTGTGTATATGTGCCTTTTTCATTTTGTATCCATAGGGCCTGTAATATAGTAGGGTGGTGTAGTAGGGTGTGTATACACACACACACACACACACACACACACACACACACACACATATACAAGGAGCTGCAGTCTCAATTTGATACTCCGAATAGTATTTCTGGCTACTCTTTGACTTAGCAATTGCCAGGAAACTTATCAATCCCTGCCTTTCATATGCAGGGAACGACATCTCAAAATGACACCCCCTTTTTTCACGTTCTCCTAAAGGATTCATGCCGATCCACCTACTTGATGACCCATTTTTTTGAACAACCTCTAACTAGGAGTTAGAGGTATCATATTTGGCCATGAATCAGAGTGGCAAAAACTGGCCCCAAATGAAGCGATGTCGGCTACCATTTACTGAGCATTTGGTATATACCAGACACTATGCAAATAAAAAACAATGTACGTGAGTCATCTCACCAAAACCTCCAAGCAATCCTATACAGTGTGGGCCATTATTATCCCCATTTTATGAATTACAAATAGAGGCTCAGCACCACACACACACAGCTGGTGAGGAGGTGAGCTGGGCAGAGAATGCTGTCTCCCCATCCACAGACCACGACCTACTCATAAGATCCCTGATAATACCAAGAAAGCCAGCAGGCCACCACATTCTAGGAGCACCTCGAATTTTTGCAAAGTAGTGCCTCAGAGATTTTTTTAATACTAAAAAATGTATGCCCATACCCGGGTAGTGTTCATTACCCAAGATATCACAATACAAGAGTTTCCCAAGAATCCAATGAACTTCAGTATTTGATAAACCTTAACAACTAGCCCTAAGAAAATTTTAATCAATCAGTAAAAGACCTTTGATATTAGGCTGAAAGGAGTGGAGAGGCAAGTTTTATTATTAAAAGGGATCAGACCAGTTATGTAATTTGCAGAACCCGGCACAAAATCAAAATGGTGGGGGGGGGGAATCCTTGTTCAAAAAATATTAAGAATTTCAAGACAGCGGGAAAAGCTCATTAAACGAAGCCTGGGGCCCTCTGAGCGCAGGGCCCCGCGTGACTATGAAGCTTGCACACCCAGGATGCTGGCCCCAGGAGGGGTGGGCGTCCAGGGCCCCAGAGGTCACTCTGGACTCCAGAGGAATGAGGCCAAAAGGACTATGAACTGGTCTGTGAGCTCAGCTACATGTGTCAGACACTTTCTCCAAAATTAACCACATGCAAAATCAGAATCTCAAATTGGAATGTTAAACAGTTTGGCTCCTAATACCTCTGGATGTGAACTCAGTACAAGATCCAGTGTTAACTGCTTCTTATGCTAAGAAGTTGCCTGTGACAGCAGGAAAAGGTCATCTTGCATAAAAATCATTAGAGAAACAGATTTTAAAACATAACCTGAAAAGAAACAATGAGTAACGTGGCATACTGTGCTGGTACGTCTTTCTTAACAGAGCAGGTGTTCAACATTTTTAATATTCCTATTGGCTCTCTCCTGGTGTTTTCCAAGTAATGAAAATATAAAGAAACCATGTGAGGTCCATCATATATGATGAGGTCTTTATTGCACAACTAATAGTCATTTTCTTTAATTAACAAGCCCTGAGAAAAAGTAAATCTGCTCTAACACATTTTTGAAAAGCACTTACAATACATTGCAATAAGAAAACAAAGCTAATTATTTAGTGTGAGCAGAACATCAACAATAAAAAAAAAGAAAAAAACCCTTCAGTGAGGAAAAAAAGCACTGAACTGGGAGTCAAGAATATCTGTCCCCTTGTCACTCAACTGCCACTAAGAACCAGCTCAATGCCAGCTCATACAGGAGAGCCTGGGCTAGAATCACACTCCTGTACATGTTTTAGCCATTTGAGAAAATAAACCAGACTTGGTCTGAATTTCTGGCTATCTGCCTGTGTTTTCCACGACCTTTTGCTAATGGATATCTATGCTATAAATGATGTGTATTTTTTTAAGTTCCAAAGCAACATTTTGTTTGCCAGAACCCTGAGGTGAGTGCTCTGGCTTGGCTTGGTTTTGTTTCTTTTTGGCAAATAGTCTGATTTAAAATCTCAGGGTTCTCTCGATGTTTTCAATATGATTTTCTTCATTTTGCCAGTACGGAAATAGCCACGTGATAACAAAATCTATCCTCAGCCTATAACATTGTGATGAGGCCCATTTCTCTCTCAGCAGAGAGGTTTCTTTTTTTTTTTAAGTTTTTTTTTTTTTGATGTGGACCATTTTTAAAGTCTTTACTGAATTTGTTACAATATTGCTTCTGTTTTATGTTCGGTTTTTTGGCCCAGAGGCATGTGGGGTCTTAGCTCCCTGACCAGGGGTCAAACATGCACACCCCCTGCACTGGAAGGCAAAGTCTTAACCACTGGACCTCCAGGGAAGACTCCAGCACAGAGATTTCTGACGAGCCTGAGCCAGGGCACGAATTCCAAGTGGCAGTGTCCTCACCCACACACTGAACATAATACTACTTCCAGGCTCCAAGCTCCAAAGCAAGGCTCTGATGGGCCCGAGGAGAAGGGTGGCCGTGGTGACATTCTGGAGACTCAGTGACAATGGTCATAACACACAAGGACACAAGTCTCCCTGTCAGAGCCCCCAGGACCATGCCAGGACACACCCTGCTTCACCTCAGTCAGCACAGCTGTGAGCTGGGCACAGCCTTCCAGAAGCTTCTTCAGACAGATCTAGGTCCAAATCGCTGTCCTGTGACTTATGAATCACGTGCCCTGGGACCAGTAAGCTCTCCTCAACTATCAAACAGTACTTAATTCACAGGGTTATTGATGGATTAAATGACCCTTCAAGTGACCAAGCAGCCAATGAAAGACCTCAGACCTGGAAGATATTCAAATATTGGTAGCCATTATTAGGCTTTTTCAAGCCACCTCCACACCTTCCCAGGGACACCAGCGACCTCCTCAGAAAATAGGTTGGCAAAAGAAACACTGCACATTTTTGCACTCAGGAGGTTTGGCCCAGGTACTGAGAGCAAGGAAAACTTTTACCTCCAAGTCAATGAATCTGGGACTTTGAGACAAAGAGTTTGTTTAATTTTGAAGGAAAGAACGTCAGGAAAGACTACTGTACGTGCCCAGAAATTTCTCATCCCATCGTCAGTTCTACAGACATCACACTTTCAGAAGAAAAACAGCACAGTTGCTAACTACCCCTTGGATCGCCCCTGGGTTTGGACACACTAGCATGCAGAAAAAGTCATAAAACTATGAAAGGCCTGATTGCAAAGGAAAAGATGAAAAAAGCCAACTACATATTGCTTCCATGAGTACCTCAAGACTGCAACAAGCCGTGTTTGGGGGGAAATCCCAAGATGGAAAATAATAGAAAGTAGAGGTATTTAACAGGATACCACAGGACACAACCAACCGTGGCCACAAAACGAATAGAAGGACGTGATAATCCAAATATCACTTCTATTTAGCTTTGGGCCTTCCTATTGAGGAAGACTCTTTTTTGGAGCCTGACAACCAGTTTTCTTTCTCCGAGCGCAGCCCCATGGCGGCCAAGAGAAAGAGGCTGCCAAAGGGAGGAAGCAAGCAAAGCCCCACAGATTAAAAATTCACCGCAGCTAATCCACCGGGTGGGTAAGCCACACGTGGAAAAGTGGTGACGATCTGAAGATGAAATCCAGAGGGAGAAAACACGGGCAGAATGTTCGGAAGAGCTTATCAGTAATGAAAACATTTAGAAAAGCAAGCTTCCTAAGAGATCATGGAGACAATTTTATTACTTGGGATTTTTAACACTGACCCAAACAAACTCTCCACCTATTACTCAGGGTGCAAGGCATTGTGGGAAACACCTGGGAGGGAAACCACGTGGGTGAGAATGTCCCCAGCGAGCAGCTCTGAGCTGCACCAGCTGGAGAAAATTCTCACAAAGGAAAAAACCTGCAACGGCTGACCCTCAATAATATGATTCTAAGACTGGAAAGAACAGAAGCAGAGAAGTCCAAAGTGGGTTGCTGATGTCTGGGGAAACTTGATGGAAGAGAGCAGACTTAAGTGATCTTAGCATCTTAAGACCCTGGAAAATCGATGGGGAGCGATGGCAACAGGAGGACCTACACGAGCAGGACACAGAGGTCGGAACAGGTCTAGCATATTTGGAGGACACAGCAGGGACCACTCTTCTCATTTGCCACTGAATCTCCAGTTGGTACAGCACCAGCCATAAGTGAGAGCTTAACCACCACTGGTTAAATGAATACACGGCTGCCATCTGGAAAATGGGCCACTGGAGAAGCTCTACTAGGAAAACAATTCAGTTACCTGCTCTTATGATTCGTCTCCATCTATTACTTCTGATAAAAATTACTTCCCTTCCCTTGGAAACCCCAAAACACTTTGCCCCATGCTTATGTCACCATGTGCTCTGTTAAGAGTTCAGGGGACAAAATGTGCCAACCTATGAAGTCGGTAGAATGTTAGTACAATGATATAATAGTTAAGGGCACTGGCTTCGGCCCCAGACAGATAACCCAACCTAAGCTCCAATCCCAATTCTTCCATATAGTTCTGTGTGACCTTGGCCAAGTTACTTAACCTCTCTGGGGCTCAGTGTCCTCATCTCTAAAATGGTGATGACAATGGAACCTATTATATTGGGCTGCTATGAGGATTTAATGTGAAAATTCATGTAAAATACTGTAGTTGGCATAGTGCCTAGCACCTAGTAAGTGCTCAATAAATGGTTGCTATTCTTATTATCATTATTATTATTAAAACTATATGTTTCCTTTGTCTTACAGAAGCCAGCTTTCTCTTTGGCATAAAGCAGGAGCTCATTAAGTAATGAAGAATGCTAGATCTTTTCCACTTCTGACTTCTTAGGCAACAGCCCAGCTCACTGTCCCTGAGCCCCAATTCTGGCAAGGTGCCCCTCTTTGCAGCTTCCATATTGTGTCCCCGCCATGCAGTGCTATCACACTGAAGTGTAATTACATGTTTGTCTCCCCCAAAAGTTCCCCAGGGACAAGAACCACATTTTGTCTTATCAACACTTCCGTAGTGCCTGGCACAGAGCAGAATCTCGGTCTATAATATCTGATGAATTTTTTTTAAAAGAAAAAACTGTGGAATCAGTCTCACAGTTCTCCAAAGTCTTACCTGAAGCCTGACTGAGGCGACTAAATGAAGGCACACTTCCAGATGGCTTTGGCCAGACAAACCCATTGGAATTTCTAGCACCAGGACTAGTTCAAGTTTCCCTCATTCCTATGGGGCAGACCTGGCTTGTAAAGAGGGGCCCAGTTTACTCGGGGTTCAATGAACCCAGAAGTTTTTGGCAGGGTTAGGGCTTAACCCCCTGGCCATGCTAGAAGAAGAGACCTCAAATTCCAAATTCCTGGAAAGCTTTGGAAGGACACCCAGCTCTTAGGACCTTCAGGATTAACCAAGCTTTTTGGAGGTCCCTGCATCTACCTGGACCATTCCTGCGATCCTAGGATGAGATCACACTTAGGGAATATATTATACATTCAAGAATTCCTACAAGAAAGGAAGGCCACCAGGAACAGTCTTGAGGGGTGGGGAGAGCGGCCACATTGATCCTGAAGACTCAGGATCTGCCTGAGGCTGCCACATCCATGCCCCATTAGAACCCTGCCTGGGAGCCTAACCAGCCAGGCAGAGCCCAGAAGTCCAAGATGAAGACATGGCCAGATCTGGTGTCTGGTAAGAGCCCACTTCCTAGTTCATAGGCAACTGCCTTCTCGCTGTGTCCTCATATGGTGGAGGGGGCAAAGGAGCTCTCTGGGGTCTCATTTATAAGGGCACTAATTCCATTTAAGAGGGCTCCACCTTCATGACTTAATCACCTCCCAAAGCCCAAGGAAGGCAATTCTAACACATGCTACCATGTGGATAAACCTTGAGGATATTATGCTAATATCCACCTCCTAATACCATGACATTGGGGGTTAGATTTCAACACATGAATTTGGGGTGACACAAACATTCAGTCCATAGCGAACAGTAGTTATTTCATGCCATGAAGTGACTGAGAATCTCGGTTCCTGTGTCCTACCCCAACCGAGGGGAGTCAGGCACACTTGGACATGAATACTTTTTTACCTCCTTCTTCTCACATGGGTGATTAGCCCATTGGAAGCCTGCTGAGCAGGGTCTCCTGCTGGCACCTGGTTCTGTCCCACTGCTGACTCTGTAGGCGTTTAGAGGTGGTGATGAGAGTAGAGAGGGTAATCATGACAATAATCCCAACGATGGCACCACCACCAGCGCCAAACTAACACAAAATACCGGCACCCTGAAAAAAATCGGACACCCACCGCATTCAACAAAGACCACCACCCTTATTTCCAGAGCCAATACTCAACTGGTGTGCAGTGGTCCAATCAGACCAGTTGGTAAAATACTGGAATATCTCCACAGCAGTGAGTGAATAACCACAGCCCCACCCCACCCCCCCAGAGACCCACCCTCAGCCGCTGACCTCTGGGGTCTCTCCTGAGATCTCCCCGCCCCCTAGAGGGACTGATGACCCAAGACCCATCCAGCCAACTAGTTGATTATCATCATCTTCCTCATACTCTTCCATATTTTTTAAATTCTCTACCAGGATGACATGTCCTTTTTATAATTTTTAAAGAATTTTTCTGAAGGTACCAATCGCTTAAACACTGAGAACAAAAACAACATACACCTGAACAGACCTAGATAAAATATACTATGAAACTTTGGGTTTTGCGTTGATGCTTTCAGCGTCAAGTCTGACCATGGCCCAACTTCTCGGGAACTGTGCCCAAAAGATGATAGCTAGGTTCCAAAGAGTATGCATGACACCAACATTTATGAGAAAGAACTATTTTAAAGCTATAATCTTCGCAACATAATAACACCTTCTATTTGAATAAAGCCTTACTGCACGTACCTTATCTCATTCAGGCTTTACAACAGGTCTGTAATGGAAGCAGGTGTCATTCTCCCCATTTAACAAACAAGGTAATCCAGATGTAGAGAGGCTACGACCAAGGTTCCACACTTCTGAAGCGACAGAGCCAGAACTGAACTCAGATCTCCTGACCTCAACTTCCTCCAAAGGTGTGCTGAGTCAACTCACACGTGCTCACAAGAGCCTCATTCAAGAATTTTGGAGGCTTCCCTGGTGGCAGAGTGGTTAAGAAACCACCTGTCAATGCAGGGGAGATGGGTTCGAGCCCTGGTCAGGGAAGATCCCGCATGCCGCGGAGCAACCAAGCCTGTGAGCCACAACTACTGAGCCTGTGCTCTAGAGCCCACGAGCCACAACTACTGAGCCCACGAGCCACAACTACTGAAGCCTAGAGCCCGTGCTCCGCAACAAGAGAGGCCACCACAATGAGAAGCCCGCACACCACCATGAAGAGTAGCCCCCGCTCACCGCAACTAGAGAAAAGCCTGTGCACAGCAATGAAGACCCAACACAGCCAAAAATGAATTAATTAATTTAAAAAAAAAAAAAAAAGAATTCTGCAGTCGGTTGTTAAGCCCGGGGTAGCTTTAAGTGGTTCCAGCGGGAGTAGTTACACCATGGAATCAGTAAGGTTACAAACCAGAGCTGGTTGACAGCACACAACGGGCTCCGATGGTCTCCTAACCACACCACATCCACAGAACGAGGAGGTACCTTTTTCATCCATCAGTGTTCTCTGTTCCCACTGTCCCCACTAACCAGCTTGTAAGCAGCACGACGGGGAAGGAAGAGCACTGAATTCAGAGTCGGAAGACACTCCGATCTCCAAGCCCCACTCGGCAACCTTTTCTCCTGACTCATCTCACCTCTCAGAACCTCCATGTTCTTCTCGTAAAATGAGGGCAATGACTGCTCCCCACTCGCAGGGCTGTCCTAAGGCGCAGGAGGAATCGTGGATGTAAAAGTATTTTGCAAACTGCAAAACACCACAGAGCTGTGGAAAACTGTTTGCGAGTACCTCAAAAAATGAGGCACAGAATTACCACATGACCCAGCAATTCCACTTCTGGGTATGAAATGAAAGAACCAAAAGAACTGAAAGCAGGGACTTGAAGAGGGACAGCCATGCTCATAAAGCATCATTCACAAAACCCAAAAGGCAGAAGCAGCCCCAAGTGTTCATCAAGAATGGATAAACAAAATGTAGTCTAGCCATACAATAGAATATTATTCGGCCCTAAAAGGGCAGGCAATTCTGACACACGCTACTATGTGGGTAAACCCTGAGGACATTACGCTAAATAAAATACACTAGACACAAAATGACAAAATTGTCTGATTCCACTATAGGAGATACCTAGAATAGCTGAATTCACAGAGACAGAAAGCAGAATGGAGGCTGCCAGGGGCCGGAGGAAGGGGAAATGGGGAGTGAGTGTTTAATGAAGATAAAGCTTCAGTTTGGGAAGATGAAAAGGTTCTGGCAATGGATGGTGGTGAAGGTTGCACAACAACATGAATGTCCTTAGTGCCACTGAACTATAGGCTTAAAAATGGTTAAGATGGGGGCTTCCTTGGTGGCACAGTGGTTAAGAATCCGCCTGCCAATGCAGGGGACATGGGTTCGAGCCCTGGTCCAGGAAGATTCCACATGTCATGGAGCAACTAAGCCCGCGCACCACAACTACTGAGCCTGCGCTCTAGAGCCTGCGAGCCACAACTACTGAGCCCACATGCCACAACTACTGAAGCCCACGTACCTAGAGCCCATGCTCCGCAACAAAAGAAGCCACCGCAGTGAGAAGCCCGCGCACTGCAACAAAGAGTAGCCCCCGCTCGCCGAAACTAGAGAAAGCCCGTGCACAGCAACGAAGACCCAACGCAGCCAAAAATAAATAAATAAATTTATTTTTTTTTAAAAATGGTTAAGATGGTAAATTTTAGGTTATGCATTTTTTTAACCACAACTTAAAAACACACACACTCAAATACGAGGTCTTCTAACTCCCAACTGTCAAAGGAGCCAAAAGGGCCCTAAAGACTGAAGAATGGTCAAGATGGTAAATTTTAGGTTATGCATTTTTTTAAACCACAATTAAAAAACACCCACACCCAAATATTAGGTCTTCTATTTCCCAGTTGTCAAAGGAGCCAAGAGGGCCCTAAAAAGTCAACATCGGGTTTTTGTTACCATGACTAGGACCACAAACTCCATTGACACTGGCCATGCCAACGCAGGCAGAGCGAATCCCAGCACTATCGTTCCTGTACACGAGGGCCAGATACAGGCTGTCCCCAACTTTTATACAAGGTCTGCCCCCAAAGTTCATTTTCACCTTTTGGGTGTGGTGGTTGTTCAAGGCATATTTTTTAAGGAAAGTGAAATGTCTCATGGGGGTAAGGAGCCCGCTCACACCTAGAGAAGCCTTGAGTACCAATGCCAGTGAGGCTGAATTACAGTGTGAATGTCCCAGCCGGGTCCTGGGAGCCGGGGCTGTGCTGCGGGAGGAGGGGAGGGGGGAGGTCACAGAGGCAGTACTACAGCAGCCTCCCTTTCGGGACCCAGGCCAGTCTAGGACCCAGTTTTGTTTGTTTGTTTGTTTTTGGCCACGTAGCACATGGGATCTTAGTTCCCCAACCAGGGATCGAACCCATGCCCCCTGCAGTGGAAGCGCGGAGTCCTAACCACTGGACCGCTGGGAAGCCCTAGAACCCAGTTTATTTAATCAGTCGGTCGGCGTGGGATCCTTCTCCCAGTTGCCTCACTTGGCTTTCAACTTCCCAGTTTGGAACTCATTTGCACCTCCCCACTCCCCGCCCCCCACAAAGCTCCAAAACCACAATTACCTACTTTCCTCCTGTCTTCCAGCCAAACTGCTAGTTCTTGTCAGTTTCACGTGGGAGGAGAAAGTACTTTCTTTAAAATCACTTACATCACAGATGGCTGGTCTCTCAACCTATTTCAAGGCATTTGTATCTTCTAATGTTTTAAGGCAAATTGCGAGCAGCCATTTTTATGAAAGTTAAAGAAATGGGAAGAGCCCTGGGGGGCAGGAGGAAGGGGCCCTGGGGTGTCTGCCCCCCCATCCCAATCGTCCCACCAGACCTCTCCGCTTAGCACAGCTTCATTTCCTTGTTTTTTCCCACAACACCGTGGGCCTTGGTGGGAGGGGACGGCATCGTGGGCGGGGCAGGCAGGAACGTCACTTGAAAATTGGGGACTGTTCGAGGTTCTATTGAATATGATACCTTTAGGATTCCACTTACAGCCCCGAATCCAATTTGGCGTAAAAGCAATTTCAGTGGCGTGAGCCGTGGTTATAAATGTCAGAGAGGGGGCCTCTCAACCGGTAAAAACGTTGACTCTGTCTAGTTGGGGGGCCTCTTCTTCCCGTGCTCACTGCACTGCAGAGGTACCAATAAACTGTGACCCCAGACCTGGTCAGGACATGGAAAGGGTTAACATGGAGAGGTCAAGATGAGGGATTTCACCCGATTCAGACATGAGCTCTCCAACTGTTTTACCTACATCCCGAAACCTGGGAAATTAAACTTCTCCCATCCTCCATCACACAATCCCTGAAAAGGATATTTTTGAGTAAATTGTTACGCACGTTCATGCGGTCTATACCTAGACACGATGCCATGTGCGAAAACTCTAGCATTAAAATAAACTCACTACCTAGAGAATTTAAACTCACAAAAGTCAGTGACGTTTTGGAATACTGTAATCAACAAGTTGCTTCGGTCCTCCAAGCCAAACGTTATTTTCAATAAGAAACCAAAGCAGATAAGGCTGAAGCCATTCCCAGAAAGAAGCACGTTTCAGCTGCAAGAAGGGCCACAGCTGCACCAAGATCTAAGTGCTGCTGGCGACAACAGAAACTGCAGTTAGAAGAGCGTCTTGCACAAGCTGATGTAGAGATAGACTGAAGAAAAAAAAAAACAGCTCAGGGTGCAGGGAGAGGTGCAGAGAGACAAAGCTGATGACATAACCCAGGGAGGGGATGAGCCTATGTATGCAGCAAACTAGGTCACTCAACACGCGAGCTGGCCTGGAGGATGTTTGGGGCTGAGGCTCTTGGTGAACACCAGCGCCGTGGGAACCAAACAGCCTCCTGTGGGAAGCATGTGCTGGATGGCGCAATGGACCCCCCAAATCTGGGCAAGTGGCCTCTGAGGAGCAGGGTGTCAGCCCCGCAGGGGCTAAGGAGAGAGAAGGAGCATTTCCTGCACACGGATTCACGGCCATGCCCATGCACTAAGGGGTTTCCCCGCGCCCTCATCTAACCTTCATTGCAACCCTTAAATCGGGTGCTAGTGTTATCCTGCTGTGCAGATGAGGGCACGAGGCCGAGAACGGTGACATAATTTGCCCAAAACCTAATAGCTAGGAATCAGTGGACCCAGGATTTGCACCCATGGCCTGGTGACCTCAGATCCTCCGTTCTTAGCAGCTCAGGACCGCGCCCCGTGGAATATCCAGCGAATATTCTTCCCTGGTTGACTGAGGACTTGTTGATGGTTTCTTAAATCAACTTTGCAGGGGGAGGTTAAGTATGCGCTGTTCTGCATCTCTGCCCCAGGAGCTTCCAGAAATCAATTTCCAACAGACACTGACATGTTCTTCCTCACAGCACTGGCCCTGAATATCCGAGGGTAGCTATCTTCCACCACAGCTGCTGAAGGCAACTAAAACTTGATGGCAGTTGCTGTTTACTCAATCCCAGTTATGTGCCAGGCACCTCATAGATGTCACTGAATCCTTACAGGAATCCCACAAGGCAGCAACTTCCACCTGCATCTTAACTCAGAAAGATGAAGGATGGACATCAAGAGGGATGCAGCTATGAAGGGTGGTGCTCGAGCTGCCTTTCTAGTACGGTTCATTGCCTCCTGATGCCTCCCCTGCCTGGCCTCAGCCAATACGCTGTATTTAGGCTTATCCTCAAGATCCGGTGTTAACCAAGAAATGCATTCCTCCATCTCTGAATCCTGCTGAAATACTAGGAAAAACAGCACGAGACCCACAGCTGACCACTGGAGACAGGGAATGAACTTGGTCTGCCATGGAATGAACTTGGCATGCCATGGAATGAACTTGGCCTGTGGCATCCATTTGGTCTGATTCGAACCTGAAGAATCCACATACTGCATAATAAACATTTTTAAAAATCAAGAAGGATCTAACAGAAAACTAGCCCAAGGAAAAGGTGATCTCCTGCACCACAGGGAGTCAAAGGGAGGTACCCAACGTGAACTGAAAAAGAAGGTAATGTTGGCATGTCTCCCAGGGTCCGTGTGTCCTCGCGCATTGGATGGACCATCTTGAGTCAGAAGAGAAAACTGCAACAGCTGACGAGGGCTCCAGGCTTCGTGCTGGCCACCCATAAGCGGTTCGTTCTTCAATTAAAGAAATGTGTTCCCAGGGGCTGTGGGCTCCCTGGCGATTCCTGCAAAATCTCATGAGGATTGGAGGCAATGTGAGGTCCTGGGGTCCACCCTTGCGGGTGTAAGCTGTCCAATAATGTGACAGTGCCCTGCTGGACCAATGCTAAGCCCTCCCAGAGGGGAGAGGAGAAGGAGAGAGATTGAAGGGGATTTACGGAGATTTATTTGGGGAAAGGAAAGATTAAAGGGATTTATGGAGACCCAGCCAAAAAAAAAACTCAACAAGTTAACCCCTAAAATCCTCCTCTGAGAGGACAAGAAAGTCCACCTGCCAAGTCTAATTACTGTCCACTCGGTTGCCAAGTTTGAGCCAGAAATTTCTACTTGAGACCTAGTCTTCGTTAGCCCCTCCGGGAACAAGCTCTAAAAAGTGCAATTTCCCAAATCCCACCATACTAATCGGTAGGGCCACGAGGGTTTACCTTTTTTGCAACCAAGAAAAACTTTTGGCTTTTTCTCTCCAAACATAAAACATCCTATCAAAGAAAGAAGTAGCAGGAGTTCGCATGTTTATTATTTTTCACAGAACGTCTGGGCTTTAATTCCCAAATCAAGTGGGAGAGTTGTAGGTTACAGGTGCACCTGTCAAAGTGATCTTCCTGTTGATAATTCTAGAGGCAAAACCCAGCATTTTCACAGAAAGTTAACCAGTTCGTCCAGCTGCTCAAATGTCCAGCCTATCATGACTTCCCCCTGTGACAGAAGAGGAGATATTTCAAAAGCCCATCCCAGACACAAGCTCTTGGAAAGAAAGAGACTAGCCTTAAAATCCAATGGTCCCCTGGGACTTCCCTGGCAGTCCAGTGGTTGAGACTCCATGCTTCCAGAGGGTGTGGAGAATAGGAAACCCTCTTGCACTGTTGGTGGGAATGTAAATTGATACAGACGCTATGGAGAACAGTATGGAGGTTCCTTAAAAAACTAAAAATAGAACTACCATACGAACCAGCAATCCCACTACTGGGCATATACCCTGAGAAAACCATAATTCAAAAAGAGTCATGTACCACAATGTTCACTGCAGCTCTATTTACAATCGCCAGGACATGGAAGCAACCTAAGTGTCCATCGACAGATGAGTGGATAAAGAAGATGTGGCACAGATATATACAATGGAATATTACTCAGCCATAAAAAGGAACGAAATTGAGTCATTTGTAGTGAGGTGGATGGACCTAGAGTCTGTCATACAGAGTGAAGTAAGTCAGAAAGAGAAAAACAAATACCGTATGTTAACACATAGATTTGGAATCTAAAAAAAAAAAAATGGTTCTGAAGAACCTAGGGGCGGGACAGACATAAAGATGCAGACGTAGAGAATGGACTTGAGGACACGGGGAGGGGGAAGGGTAAGCTGGGACGAAGTGAGAGAGTGGCATGGACATATATATACTACCAAATGTAAAACAGATAGCTAGTGGGAAGCAGCTGCATAGCACAGGGAGATCAGCTCGGTGCCTTGTAACCACCTAGACGGGTGAGATAGGGAGGGTGGGAGACGCAAGAGGGAGGGGATATGGGGTGTATGTATACATATAGCTGATTCACTTTGTTATACAGCAGAAACTAACACAACATTGTAAAGCAATTATACTCCAATAAAGATGTTAAAAAAAAAAAAGACTCCATGCTACCAATGCAAGGGGTGCAGGTTCAATCCCTGGTGGGGGAACTAACATCCCACGTGCCGCGTGGCGTGGCCAAAGATTTTTTAAAATTTTTTTAAAATAAACAAATAAATAAATCCAAGAGTCCCTCACAAGGAGAACCCAGGAGCCCAAAGGATGTTGAGTTTTCCCTCCAAACTCTTTCCAAGAGCTTCCCAGAACATGGACAGCCCTGCTGTGCCCACAGAGCAGGTGCTCAGAAAATCCTTGGAACAAAACTGACCAAAAGCAACAAATGGCATCTTTCTTCCAACCCCAAATCCCTGGCGAATCTCACATCCCACACCCAATCTACCAGCAATTCCTATCGGCTCTCCCTTCCACATGTTTCCAGAATCCAACCACTTCTCATCACCTCCGGAGCGGCGCCCCAGTCCTCCACCACCATTCTCTCTCCCCTGGATGGTTTCCATAGCCTCCGAGCTGGTCTCCCCGCTTCTGCCCTTCAACCCGTCCATTCATTCTCAATACAGCAACCACAGCCATGATGGAAACACCTGAGTCAGGTCAAGGTACGCCTCTGCTCAAAACAGCCCTTGCTGTTCCCTCTGACGGGAACATTCTACCTTCAGCTATTCCACTGGAGCCTCCAGATCTGTATTCAAATAGCAGCTCTTCAGCCAGGCCCTCCCTGGCTACCCTGCTTCAAGCCACCCTCACCTCCCCCTCCAAAAAATCCCCTTTCCCTCCTTCATTTCTCCCCTAACGTGTATACTAGATAACATACGCTACATTTTCCTGATTCATGTTTTATTTTCTGGCTTCCTCACCAGAATGTGAGCTCCAGGAAAGCAGGCATTTGTATCTGCTTGTTCGCTGCTGTACTCCCCCACTACCGCGCACCGGTGCCTAGAATATAGCAGGTGTTCGATAGATATTTTTAAATGTACAAGAGGCTGAATTTATATCATGCCTCAAACAAAGGGCTGAGAAATGCAAACTTCTAACCAGTGCCGCAGCTGGGATACCCTCGGGGGGCACTCTGGGGGCTGCCCACCTCTCTGCTCCTCTTGGTAATATTCTTTTAAATGCTTTTCACAGACTAAAATTTTGAGTAGTCTCAGAATAAATACTCTTAAGTCGGTCAAACACGCAAATCACCTCAGGTAGCTCTGCGATCTCCCTCTCCCTCCACACCCACGCACACACACCCACTTCCCACAAAACAACAGGTGAGTCTGTGCTCTACCCGGGCTTTCAGATAAATCAATCATCTGTGTCCTCAACAGGTGTACTGATTGAGCAATTTCAGAACAAGGCATGTACGGAAGACACTAGTGGGACAAGACAGTGCTGGTCCCACAGAAATTTCTATTTATACTCTTCCTAAAGCAGCACCCAGCAGGCACTCATTTCATGAAAAAGCAAAGGCATTGTGCTACTGACATCAAGTGGGTTAACACTTCCTGTCCTGAGCTGTATCACTTTGCTACTAGCCTGGGCATAAAAATGTCCCTCCAAATAGGGCTAAGCTGCTCTAGCTACATAAGAAAGCTCCCGAAAAATTATACTGAGTGCCTTCGTTACCCAGACAAGCCAAAAAATCTTAGGGTTGTAAGGGCACTTGAAAATCATCCCATCTTCCTTGCCCTCCCCCTGATTTTACAGGTGAGGAAGCTAAGACCAGGTCATGTGGAAAAATGACCAAGCAGCCCACAGGCCACACACCCCAGCAGCAGCTGAGTCAGACCTTGAACCCAGGCCCAAGGCCTCCATGGTGCCCGCTCCAGCCCCCCACAAACAGCAATTACTTCAACACAAAACATTCGGTCTGTAAGAAAGGCGTGTATTCATACCCTGCAGAGATGAAGATCTATTTTCCAGGGCGTGCCATTTCCATACTCTGGGGGAAGAAATGAGGTATATTGGGAGAATCATTCTGTGTCAACTATCAGGGCCTCCTCTGTCCAGATGCCTTTCATGGCGTGGCAATTACAGAAGCCACTTCCATGAGTCTGGGGTACTTTCTGGACACCACAATCAAACCTTTCTTCCCATCCGTATCTTTCTCCAAATGGCCTATTTTCATTGTCTTGGTTCAGAAGATGTGGAAAGACACCTACGGTAGAGATGCCTGAACGGCCTCGGCAAACACACCACAGAAATGTTTACGACTCCTAATTGCTGTTACACAACATTTATTTGATCCCACATTAATCTGGCGTGCCAGGCAAGGATCTGAAAACATGGCGTTGATTAATCAACAGTAATTAAGCCTTCCCACCTTGTTCAGAGGTAGGGTTAGGCCCTGGGATTCCCCTTCAAAGGGAGCCATACTGAAGGTCCTAAGTTGAGAGGTTTCTCCTGAGGCCTAACTCAGGTGCATCAGAAAACCCAGGCCCAAACCACACAGTGGGTTCCTTCCCCTATGCTGTCCTTTGCTTCCTCCAGCTCTCTTCCCACCCTTCTGAGCCAGCCTTCACTCCCATTTGGCTCCCACCCTCCAGCAAGGTCCCGCTGACCACACGGTCTAAACGGCTTGACCCTCTGGCCTTCAACAGTAGAGGTTCTGCTCTGCACGGAAAGGTACTGGATCAGGCAGCCAGATATCAGATTACAAGGTTTTGCCAAGTGAGTGCTCCTTGAGCCTTCACAGTGCTTTATTTTAAAAGCAGTTTAACACTGTGGGCTGACAATCTGGCTCCTGGCAGGGCTTTCCTGCCTTAGGATCCTAAAAGCATATGGTAAAAGTGTGACAAACAAAATGATTGGGCCTGCAGAGTACCTTGGAAATGAATCCCAATTGTAACTGTTGACACCCTTGACTGATGCTAGGTTTCACTGCAAACAAGTGTAGAGCCCAAAGCCAAAATCCACACTAACAGAACCAGAATTGACCTCTATTTAGACTCAGGTCAAGATCTCTGGACTTGGCCCAGGGCAAAACAAGCATCCTGAACTTTGGACCACTTCTAGAAAGTCCAAGAGACAAAAAGGTGTTGATAATCCAAAAGCTTTAACATGTTACATGTTTGGATAAAAGGTTACCCCATAATTATGATTTCTTTACCTTAATATTAAAATTAGCTTTCCAAATACTAAAGTTAGTCAAATTATTATTAACATTTGCTGTTACATAATCCACAGAGGGGCTCAAGCCCACATGCATAATCACAAGTTGTTCTGCCTAGGTTCGAAAATCAGCTCCATTCAATAAGTAGCTCCTGTTTGGCAGGTCACATAATTTCTCTGTTGCCTCAGTTTTTCCATCTGCCAAGTGGGGATAAAAGTAAATACCCACTTCATCAGGTTAACATGAGAGTAAAATGAGTTACTATACCTAAGGCACTTAGAATAACAACTGGTTCTTGGTATTCATTTAATAAAGTCACCTACATTTACTACTACTACTACTACTATTATTATCATGCTATTGAGTGAAAACATTTTGATCGTTTTATTGTTTGTGTTTTACTCTTCTAGAACCCCTGCCAGCACTACGGGACCAAAGCGGGAAGCTTCTTTTCAAAGAATTCTTTCCAAGACAGAAAGCAAAGCTTTGGAACCCTAACAGAGACCCATCCCCAAGTTCATGGGGAATGTGGCCAGAGTCCAAGAGGTTGTTCTGCAAGAGCTGTACGGTCTCTCCGTCACCATGAGGCAAGTCCCCATCCTGCCCAGAGGTGGAACCACCCGCAGTCACACCCAAACAGCACCTGCCACAGCAGGAGCCACTCAATGAAGCCGCAGCTCATGGGGCTGAGCAGCCCAGCCACGGCAGAGGGGCAGCTGCGGGGCTCTCCGGGGAGCAGGAGGCAGTCAGGGGAGCTGCATCGGTCTGCTTGGAGGCTGCAGGCAGAGGGACCAGCTCAAGGGGCTCGGGTGGGGATGCACCTGGCAAAGGAACACATTCTCTCACGATGGGACTCCACTCTCTCCCGTCCCCTCATCCGAGACCACATCATCGGTCTCAGGGTGACCAGCAAGCACACACTTCTTCTTTCTCGGCAACTTAAGCATCTCAGAGTCACTACCTCAAACCCAAATAAACCTCAACGATAATTTTCTAAAGTTCTGGACAAACCTCACCCCTTAACAGGCCATGCTAAGAGGCAGCCCCAAGCCCCTCTCTATGAAAAGGCTAAGTCCTTTCTGTTTTCTTTCCAACAGATAGAAAGTCTACACTCACAGGTAGACTGCGTTCCTGAAGCGAGCACAACGGCTGGGAGACCCTGTTCTCATCCTCGGCAAGTGTGCGTCCCCAGGACCAGAAGCATGGCGGGCATGCTACCGTCACAACCTGGGCTCTGGGGGACCACTGCAGACATGGGGCTGGGGGAGGGAAAGTGACCAAACAACTCAGTGGACCCTGAGTATGGGACAGAAAACAATCTGGGTTTGAAAATGTGGTCCTGGAAAAGCAAACCAACCACAATAACAAGTAAAGGGGCTTTAAGGGAGACAGGAGAGAAGAGCACATTGATTTCTCTTATGAAACACCTCCTCTATCTCTTCCCAGCCTAATGAACACCTCCATGAACCCCTGCAAAACGTTCGGTTCATACAGCACGTATGTGTATGAATATATATGCTGACAGATACCGAGCACATGAGGGGAGAAAATAACTCCAATTTCAGACTCTTCCAGCAGTGCCCGATTCTCTTTCACTATCAGCCTCCCTACCTATTCTGAGGCACTCCACAACAAAACAAACAAAAACCAACTCCTGGGCAGAAAGAGAACAGCAGCTGAACGGAGCATCACACGCTCGGAGCTTTCCTGCCACGGACTTGTGGTTATTCCTGCTTTCTTGAGACTCTGCCACCAGCCTCGGACTACACACAGCCCTAGAGAGAAACTGCCGGTACAGCGACCCTCGCAGACCACCCCCCCTTGGCGACCCGCACCCCAGCGTGTGCTGCCGAGCCTGGTGAAATGGACAGACGCTCAGGTAAGGCTCTGCCCACACGTGACCCTGAACACTGCGAAATTCCTCCCTTCCTTAATCGCGCGGCCATCCAAAGTCTTGCCTACACCTAGTACGTTAAGATGTCAATTCTATAAGAATACATAACGGAAGAACAGAAACGGGAATGCCTGGAGCCCGATTTTCTCGTGACCACGTCTCTCGCGGACACGGTGCGCCGATGCAAACGGTGAGTAGACGCACGCAGCCAGTAAACAGGAATATCCACCATGCTCAGCCCACAGTCACGCGTGGGGAGAAGTCGAGAGGGCGGCGGTGCCAGGGAAGTGAAAAGTCGCCCGCCTGCGACTGACCCCGAAAGCCCAGAGCCTCCCCCGCCCAGGAGCGGCTCCCACCCGGGCCCGCGGGGCGCAGACCCACGCGGCCGGCACGCAGGGGGCACGCAGAGCCGAGAACCGGACAATGAGGACGCGGCGACCCGCCGGTTCCTACCGCGGTGGCGGCGGCGGTGGCAGCGGGAGCCACCTCTGCAACCGTGGCCGCTGCCACCTCCACCCTCTACTCCTCGGTCCCCACTTACGTTCCGAGGGTCTCCTTAAACTCGAAGATTTTCTTGATGTCTTCAGCTTGCTTTTTCCAGGAGGAGCTGCTCTCGCCGTTCTCCCGGGCCATGGCAGACGAGGGCGGCGTGCGCAGAGGGCAGCGAGGCGGAGCGGCCGGGGGCGCGGGGGGCCGGGGTGGGCGCACGAGGAGGGGGCGCCCGGGCGCGGGGGCGCGGGGGGGCAGCGGCGCGGGCGCAGCGGGGGCGCCGGCGGCTGCGAGCCGGTCCCGTAGGGCTGGGCGGGCGGCGCGGGGATGCTCGGCGCGGGAGCCGGAGGAGACTTTGTGCTGCGGCAGAGCTTCCTCTTCTGCAGTTTCCTCTTTCACTCTCGCCGCCGCCGCGGTCCCTCCCTGGCTCTTATTTCTGCGCGTCTCGGGCACAGACTTCCTGCCGCCGCCGCCACTCGCCCGGCTCCTTTGCCGCCGGCTGCCAGCCTCACTTTCTGCTACTTTCTTGCCTCCCTTCTCCTCCCTCCCAGCCGCCCGCCCTGTTCCCTCCCCCCTCCTCCTCCCGCGGGCTCCCCGCCCTCCCCGCGCGCCCCGGCCGCCTCCCGCCTCCCCGCCTCCCGCGTGCTGCCGCCTTCGGGGATGTCCTGCTCCCCGGGAACGCCGTGCCCCGGGCGCCGGGGCACCGCCGTCGCCGCCCGGCCACGCTTCCCGCCGCCGCGCGCGCCCTGGAGCCCGGGAGAGGGCAGGTGCGGGGGACCCGGGAAGGTGCGGGCGCCCAGGCGCGTGCTGGAGGACCCCGGCCCCACGGGGCTGCTTTATTAATTCTGCAAAGTCAAGTCTCGGGGGCGCGAGGGCTTTCCTCTCCGGCGGCGGGAGAGGGCGCCTCTGCGCTGCGCTAGGACGCGGCAGGGCGGGGGCGAGGGCGAGGGCGGGGGCGCGAGGCCACCCGGATGCTGGGCGCCGAGGGCGGGGGCGTCCTCCCCGGGCGTCCGGGCGCTGCGCGGGTTCGGCCGCGGGGGCTGGTTGTTATGGCGACGGGAGGCGGCGGCCGCGGGGATGCTGGCTGAGGTGGGCGTTGACTCGGGTCGCGCGGCGCCCGCCCGCGGCTGGCGCTCCCCGAGCCTGCCTGGCCCTCCCGACTGGGCGACTGGAGCTAATTCGCATTGCACCAAAATCGGCGCTCGTGTCCAATTATGGCTGGGGGAGGGGGCCTCGCGGCGAGGAGGGAGCCGGGAGCCTCGCGGCCGGGGACGCGCAAGACGTGCCAGGCGTTGCCTCGTTTTCTCTTTGGGAGCTTAACTCCCGGGGTTATCTGGCGGCCGAGCGGCTGGTGGATTCAGGGCCGGGCTCTGTGCGCCTCTCAGGCTGCTTCGGCCCCAGGGCTGGAGCGGCCTTCGCTCCAGCTCGGCCCCTCCTGGTTTCTCCCTCTCTTCGCCGGCCGAAACCCAGAGACTTCAGAGGAAAGTGAACCTCTGCCCCACACTCTCTTCGCCAGGGGGGCCGCCCCTCCTCAGCCCAGCCGCAGTGGGTTTAGTAGGGCACGCTGTGCCAGGGCAGGTACCTGGAAATAGCCTTTCTAACAGACTGGAGAAACGCACCCAGAGTTCCCTCCGGCCTCCCATCTCGGAGGCGCATTCTGACTGCCCATCCCTCTCCCATGTCCACCTGTCAGAGGGCGATCCACGTACAGACGCCCATTCCCAACCTGCAGGGACTACCTCGTGTTTCGAAAAATTGTAGTTTTCTTCGTATCAAGACTCTCTCGCCCTGAGGGCCCCTTGGCTGAGTTGGGTAAACAGCCCTGTGTCTTGATTGGTGACACCTGTCCCATTTTCCCAGGACTGTTCCAATTTCACGTAAAAGGGGGAAAAAATATTCTACTCCCTTCAGAGGAAACTTACCCAGCACCTTCTTCCTCGTTCTGACAGGCTGGATGCAGGCCGACTGCTCTCCCAGAAGCCGTCTGTACCCACCCCACACTGCACCATGCCGCCCTCCACCTTTTTTCCCTGACCCCAAGGAGGTGGAAAGATAATCTGGCCTGCCCATTCCTCCACATCGGCGTGCTGGATTCCGCCTTTCAGGGGCTGTTAGCTTAAGGCTCTCCAGGCTGAGGAGAGCAAATGGGGGATTTGGCTGTTAGAAACTGACTGAATTGACAAACCCAACTTCCAAGATGGATGACTAGGGAACCTCTCTCAAAGTTGGGACACGTCACCAAAAGCAAACAGCACCACTTCAAGAAGAAATACATTTGCACAGCATTGTAAATCAACTATACTTCAATTTAAAAAAAAGAAAAGAAATACATTTGAAGAGCTATACTATCGTTTATTGGGGTCAAAGGTTAGGCAATATGAAGAGTAGGAACCAGGTGTGACTAAGATCCCAGTGGACGGACACTCCCATGCCCGCCATATGCATCTGCTCATCTTTTTTCCCCTTTCCCTTCCTTCCACTCCTTCTTCTTACCCGTTCTTTCCTATTTCTCCCTTGCTCCTTGCCTATGGATCAGCCACCGGAGCTCATGATAACAATTCTCAGTCTCAGCTTTTGTCCCCGGAAATAAAGAAGTGGTGATGCTAAAGAAGTTTTGTACTGTTGGAACTGTAATGGGGAGTTTTCTTTCTCTTCCAAATTTGCCATAATGATGTTCATTCAGAGCATTATCAAGTTATCCTCAGCTGGACTAGGTCCTAGAGAAAAGACTCAAACTAATGGTGAGTTGAAGAGGCCAAGGCCAAAAGAATGGATCCCATGACCCAAAGAAGGAGGTGGAAATGTCAAAGACAAATTCAGTCTGGCTTTAGCATGGTCATTCCTCCCTTACTGGACACTATGTAAAGTAAGAGATCTTGACCTTGGAAACTGCAGTAGAAAACAAAACCATCATTCCCTAAGAATGGTTAAACCGTAGCCTGTTAAGGGCTTAATTCTGTTTGCTTGAGGACTCTTGCTTGGACTGTTCTCCAGTAACAGACCATTTCTTCCAGCTGCCGTGTTTTTCTAGCGGTTGTGGCTGCCACGCTCTTCTTCCCACCCCAACTCCACTGTCGATCAGTTATTACCTATCGGTCAAAAGCTGTCTGTTCCCTAACAATTCCACTCCAGAAAGCTCTGCCAGATATTCCAGATTACTAAAGTTTAGGTCCCAAGTCTTTATATTTCCTTTAAAACCTTTAATTTTTTTATTAAAGAACCCAAAGAACAAGTTGTTTAATAACCCATCATTAAAGACTTACTAATTTTATGCCCATCAAACTCTTTTCCAGACAACAGTCCTGCCAGTAGGTCAGGTTTGTGTGGCCCAGGTTCAGAGCTGGGCAGGTGGTGTGGGGGAAATATATACTATCTAAAGCAAATGCATAGATTATAATAATTGAAAATTTCTAAATTACCTCTATTCAGCCTTTAGTACCTAAAGTGATAAACCAGGAAGGCAAGCTGGGGTGGTAGAAAGAACTAGAAATCTAGAAATCCAGGAAACTAGGCTCAAGTCCCAAGTCTGTTGCTAAATTTGTGTTAAAGACACTTTACCTGCCTGAGCCTATAAAATCCAGGTTGTAGGAGGGAGAGTGGTATGTAAACTCAATGATTTTAGGATTTGTAAATCAGTGTGTTTTTTTCATATGATGAAAAGCTTATCCAGAATATCATGACTCTTTGAAAACTTAAGAACTCTTTGGTCTAAAAATGCATTAATCAAAAATGTTTTATTAGGTGACTTCATGTAGATACACTCTACATGAAAAACTTATTTAAATCTCAACCAGAAATATTGCAGGGAAAAATGTTTCATTATTAGAAGATGAGCATCGGGACTTCCCTGGTGGTCCAGTGGTTAAGACTCTGCACTTCCACTGCACGGGGTGTGGGTTGGATCCCTGGTTGAGGAACTAAGATCCTGAATGCCGCGCTGCGCAGCCAAAAAATAAAATAAAAAGTTGAGCATCATCCTTTCCATCAAATGGGTTGTATGACAACACTCTGATGCTAGAGGCCTCTTCTCACAAACCCTGTGAAAGTTTGGTTATCTTAAATTATGTATGTAGCTCCTAGAAATAGTTAAAGAGAGTTACTAGGCCATATTTCCTATCAAGGCACACCTCAGAGATACTGCAGGTTTGGTTCCAGACCATCGCAATAAAGTGAGTCTCACAAGTTTTTTGGTTTCCCATTGCATGTAAAAGTTACGTTTACACTATCCTGTAGCCTATTAAGTGTGCAATAGCATATGTGTAAAAAAAAAAATGTACGGACCTTCATTAAAAAAAAATGTTGTTGGAAAAATGATGCCAATAGACTTGCTCGACACAGGGTTGCCACAAACCTTCAATCTGTTAAAAACTCAGTATCTGCGAAGTACAATAAAATGAGGTCTGCCCGCGTGCTGATTATCAGCGTAGGTTGCACGAATGAATAAAACCCAAGCAGGCTGGCTCCAGAGCCCTGCCCTCAACTGTGGTACCGTAGTCCCTCCGTCAAAGTGTTACTCAAATAAAAGGCATCAGACAAACACTGAGAAGCTGTTACTGAAGGAGAAGGGATGGATGTGGAGCAGGCAAAAGTGATAGATGTCCCCCACAATGTAAAAATCACCTTTTCCATAAAGAAAAAGAGGAGAATGATAGTTGTTCAAAACCAAAATAGGACAATCAAATGACTGCTAAATCCAGAAATGTATCTTTTTTTGTTTTTTAAGTTTCTTTTTTTTTTCAAACCTCAAGGGACTTTTAAATGAACTCAACCCTCCTGGATCTTTACCTGGTGGACATAACCTTTATCTTCCTACCTTAGATCTGAAACAAGGGTGGGACCTTTCCCAACATTCTCCCCGACCTGGATCTTGCTTCTTCTACAACTGACACTGAAACACAATCTTGTCAGTTCATGTTAGAATTAGAGTCTATTCCTAGCTCAGCAAAGTGCATTTGGCAATATGCACAGGAGCATTTATAAAATTGAGGACACTGAAAATAAGAAAAAACAAAAACAAAAACAGGAATTCCCTGGTGGTCCAGTGGTTAGGACTCAGCACTTTCACTGCAGGGGCCCGGGTTCATTCCCTGGTTGGGGAAATAAGATCCCATAAGCCATGTGGCACAGCCAAAAAAATAAATAAAATTGAGGACACTGAAAATAGTAAATATGTTTCCTCTTCTATGGGGGACCAGGCCTAAACAAAAATGGCACCTCCCCTGATTTTCCACCCAGAACAGGATCTACAACAGACACTGAAGTAGAATCTCATCAATTTATATTTAAACTTAATGCTATATTCCAAACAACTGAAGGAGGTACACTGGATGATGCACATAAATGCATTTACAAAATTTGAGGGCATTTAGTCAATAAATATGCTGTTTCATATTAACAAAGCCAGGCCTACACAACCAACCACAATGGCCTCCAAAAATTGCCCATAAAGTTGATTTTCTCCAAAACCCCAAATCTTTTTTAAAATCTTTTCCTGTAAAGATGAGTAATTATCAAAAGATGGGAGCCTAATTGTAAGATGATCTTTCTTCCTTTTCAGTAATTTGAACCACAAACATTTAAAAAATGTAACAGTCAAATAATGTTGAAGAAGGAGAGGAATCAGTCTTAAGAAATGTCTTCCAAATAGGCCCAGGAAAATATGCTCATCATCGCTATTGTTAGAGAAATGCAAATCAAAACTATCAATACAATGAGGTACCACCTCACACAGGTCAGAATGGTCATCATTAAAAAGTCTACAAATAACAAATGCTGGAGAGGGTGTGGAGAAAAAAGAACCCTCCTACACTGTTGGTGGGAATATACATTTGTGCAGCCACTATAAAAACAGTATGGAGGTTCTTCAAAAAACTAAAAATAGAGTTGCCATATGATCCAGCAATCCCACTCCTGGGCATATATCCAGACAAAACTGTAATTCGAAAAGATACATGCACCCCAGTGTTCACTGCAGCACTATTTACAATAGCCAAGATAGGGAAAAAAACTAAATGTCCATCGACAGATGAATGGATAAAGAAAACATGGTATAGGACTTCCCTGGTGGTGCAGTGGTTAAGAATTCGCCTGCCAAGGCTTTCGGGCTCTATGAAGAGGCTTGTTTTCCATTCAGTAAATGTACGTGTTTCTCAGAAAAAAAAAAAAGAATCCGCCTGCCAATGCAGGGGACACGGGTTCAAGCCCTGGTCTGGGACGATCCCACATGCCGCGGAGCAACTAAGCCCATGCACCACAACTCTGAGCCTGCGCTCTAGAGTCCCGCGAGCCACAACTGCTGAGCCCGCATGCCACAACTACGGAAGCTTGTGCGCCTAGAGCCCGTGATCTGCAACAAGAGAAGCCACCACAATGAGAAGCCCACACACCACAACAAAGATTAGCCCCCGCTCACCGCAACCAGAGAAAGCCCACACGCAGCAACAAAGACCCAACGCAACCAAAAATAAATAAATAAATTCATTAAAAAACAGACATGGTGTATGTGTGTGTATATATATATATATATATATACACACACACACACACACACACACACACACAATGGAATACTGCTCAGCCATAACAAAGAATGAAATAATGCCATTTGCAGCAACATGGATGGACTGGAGATTATACTAAGTGAAAGAAGTCAGAAAGAGAAATACAAATACCATATGATATCGCTTATATGTGGAATCTAAAATACAACACAGATGAACATATCTATGAAACAGAAACAGACACACATACAGATAACAGACTTGCGGTTGCCAAGGGGGAGGGGATGGGGGAGGGAAGGATTGGGAGTTTGGGATTAGCAGATGCAAACTATTATATATAGGATGGATAAACAAGGTCCTACTGTATAGCACAGGGAACAATATTCAATATCCTGTGATTAACCACAATGAAAAAGAATATGGAAAACAATATATATGCATGTATAACTGAATCACTTTGCTGTACAGCAGCAATGAACACAATACAGTAAATCAACTATACGTCAATAAAAAATTTTTTTAAAAAGAAATGTCGGGCCTTCCCTGGTGGCGCAGTGGTTGGGATTCTGCCTGCCGATGCGGGGGACACAGATTCGAGCCCTGGTCTGGGAAGATCCCACATGCCGCGGAGCAACTAGGCCCGTGAGCCACAACTGCTGAGCCTGCGCGTCTGGAGCGTGTGCTCCGCAACAAGAGAGGACGCGAGAGTGAGAGGCCCGCGCACCGCAGTGAAGAGTGGCCCCCGCTCGCCACAACTAGAGAGAGCCCTCGCACAGAAACGAAGAACTAACACAGCCAAAAATAAATAAATAAATTTATTTTAAAAAAGAAATGTCTTCCAGTGTTTGGTAAATTACCAGTTCTGGTGCATCTGGGGGCACTGGGAAGATGAATTGTAACACCAGTGAACTGACCTGAACTCTGTCCATCAACCATTCTGAGCACCTTAATTTCTCTGTGAGATATTTGTTAAGCTTGTACTTTGAAATAGACACTTTGAAAAAAAAAAAATAGAAATAGACGCTTTGGATTGAAAAACGAATGAAGCACAGTTCCTGCCCTCAAGACGTTCCAAGTCTAAGAGACAAAGACAGACATGTAAACAGGTAGTAAAAATAAAATGTGATTGAGGCTATAACGGAGGTTTGCACGGAGAGTGGTGGGGAAGCACAGAACAGAAAGGGCCCAAGTTCCTGGAGGTGTCAGAAGAGACTTCGCAGAAAGGAAGACTTTTGAACTGGGTCTGGAGGATCAGTAAGAATTTGCCAAGGAGGGAAGCGAGGGTGCATGCAGATCTCAAGCAGAAGGAAAAGCATGTGTAAAGGAACAAAAATCAAAGAAAGTATATCCATCAGAATAGCCTGGTGACAATCCCAAAATCTTAGCGGCATAGGCACAAAGTTTTGCTTCTCACGTTCATCAATTGGTCGGGACCTGCTGGCAGAGTAGCCGCCATCTTGAACTTTGCTGGTCCCTGTGGCGGAGGGGAATCAAGCCAGGTTTGCGCAGCAGTTGGTGGATTGCTCTGTCCTGGAAGTGACACACATCACTTCCACTCTGGCCGGAACTGATGACACAGCCTCACCCCACAAGGGGGCCTGGAAATGCAATCTTATCATGCACCCAGAAGGTGGAGAGCTGCAGTGATTTGGCAAACAGCACTAATGACCACCGCAAAGGCACCGCAGAAGGCCGTGTGTTCAGGAAATGGTGCTGGAGGTGGTGGTGGTTAGAATGCAGGGAGCAGAGAGGGGAACACAGAATAGGCTGGAAGAAATTGGAGGATCTGTTTGTGAAAGGCCTTCACTGTCCTTCTTTTGGGCCCCAAAATAAAAAAATTAAGTGCTTCAACAAGTGTGACAATCAGGGTTGAAAACCACCACACCCCGCCTTGCAGCTCAGGAACGGCTCTGTCACCCACAGATAGTATATGGGCTTGTGGCTGCTCTTCTGATCCTGGTGGAACACAGCCTTAAGCACGACGGAACCCTGGACACCTTTGAAGGAATTCGAACCAACAACTGCAGAGGTTGCAGTATTGCTTCCTACCTTCCTACTTTTGATGTTAGTAATGTATTTCAATGTCTAGTCTTTAAGGAATCTTGAGGTCTGGGGTGAGGTCCTACATATGTGCCAAGGGTGGACTGATTAGCTCGGACTCTAAAATGCAGTCTCCTTTTGGGGCATCTCTGCAGTCCTGAGTCTCAGAAACAGTCAGGAGCATCACTGAATCTTAATTCCAGTCCGATAGACTGTTAGCTCTAGTCCAATACAAGCTTAACTCCAGTCCAAAAGAATCTTAGCTCCAGTCCAACAGAGCCCTGGAGGGCTGTTATTGGTGAGTGGGTGGGTACTCCATGCAAAAATGACTTTGCAAACAGCCTGATGCAGGAAACAAGCCAACAAGTAATCAGGTTTGTCAGTCGGTCTGGTGAGAGCTGTTTGCAAGTTCAGGCTTTTCCCTTAGGGCTACAGAGAAACAACGGAGTAGGTGCAAGAGTGGGGTTTTCTTTTTAAAACACAACTGGTGTGAAAGGCATCTAGCTTGTGTTCTGATATTGGTACACTGAATTCAGAGCACAAACCAGAGCAAGGTGTTGTGCGAAAAGAAAGAACCCAGGTCTCCCCTGATGTCTAACCCACTCCCTGACTTCAGGCATTTTCCAGTCCTTTCTCCAGATGAGGGTACCATACGGGTATGGAGAAGATAACATCAGCAAAGCACTTTGGACTTCTCAGAAGAAAGCCAGTAGGTAAACATAAGGTATTAACAGTATGCACTTTTACTTTTTAATAGCTGTCACATCTGGCTCCTTGTTTTTTGCCCAGATTATAAAATGAATGGTTTAAGAATAAAAAAATATCCTACCAAAAACACATCCACCCACAAGACTTCCACTAGATGGCTGCATTTTATATTCGATGTCAATAGTCTTGGAACGTCTTGGATTCTTGTTTCCGGCAGGGGTTTTCTAGCTGCAGGAAACCTCCTCATTAGCCAGATCCTGCCAATACCTTATTCCCTAAGAGCGTCTTGGCACTGTGGGCATTAACTCTTCAAAATCAAAACTTTAAAAAATCTGTAAACAGCAACATATGAGTATTTTTCTATAAACCATAGACATACAAGTGGAGACCAACATTTTTTACAAAAACAAATGACTTGTCACTTAATTTTTTAAAAAGGATATGCTCCTTCGAGGTGACAGAGTGCCCCTGGAGGCCTTCATCGTTCTTCTCTTTCTCCAAAGTGTTTCTAAAAACAGAGGAAACGTGAGGGGAAAATATTCACCCGAAAGTTATGGGGCAAAAAATCATTTAAGTGCTTCTCAGCATTCTTGGTCCAACGGCTTTTTCCAGAGTTCACAGACAGAGGCAACCGTGGCATTTATACCCCAGATGAACATAAATCAGACTGTGGGATTATTGGGGCATTAACTACACCCGTGACAAAATGTCTAAAACTGACATATTGAGGAAAGATGTTTAAATTACCAGCCAGAAGAAGAGCCTTGCTTCTAATTGAATTTACACAGGAACTAAGAAGGGGGCCAAGTAAGGAACTTGGGCCTGAATAGCCCTGGAGCACCCCTCCTTCCCCATCACTCTCCTCCCAGGAGAAGCCCAGCCTTCCAAATCTCAGATAGCTCGGCAGTCCCCTCAAGGTTAACAATGCTGTTTCCTGTTGAACCATCCAGAAACAACACTGGAAGTGGGTTTATTTTTACCCCAGGCTTTGTCATCTATCATTACTGAATAAGAGAGAAAACTCGGTTTTGGCCGAGTATCCTGTAGAATATTCAAGATCTCTGTGCAGGATCTGGCCTTCCATCTGCCGCCTTTATCTCATTTGGAGTGTCCTCCTTCCTCTCCCTGCCAAGTTTCCTCATTAGCAAGGATATCTGTATTCCAAACAAGAGGCCGTCTCTCTTGGTCTGGCGCCCAAGAGATTCTGTGATGATGTCACAATACAGCCCTTGTGATATCATAGCTTCTCTCATGGAAACAAATCCTTGGTACCCTGGATGACATGGTATATTTAACCAGAGGGTTGAAGGTAATAAATATAGAGATCTCTTGCAGATTTCTTCAGCACACATACAGCAAAAACTCACTTTATTGAAGGGCCTTCTCTCTGGATTCAGGTGTACTTCATGGCTGGAGAGTATCTTTTCCTTGGTCTCCAAGATGGAAATTCTATTACCTGCTGGTGTGATGCTTCTCAAACCACAGACCCAGCTGTGAGGTGACACCCCCCCCCCCTTCTCTTGCACGTGACATTCAAACTAGTCGCTCTTGGTTTTCAGAGTCCTCTGTTCATGGAACTGGACATAATCTCCTTCCTCATCTTCCTTTCCAGTCAAGCAAACTTGATTGGATCCTCTCAGAGCAAACCCAGAATGACTTAGAAATCAGTTACTGTGCGCCCAGCACTGTGATGAGCCCAGTCCCAGTCTCTTTGCTCTCTCGTTTCTGTTTAATTTCCAGCTCTTTCCTATTTCCAGTGGATTTTTCCCAAGGTAGGACTACTTCCTACCTCCTCTTCTCAAACCCGACAAATGCTCCTTTCAGTGTTTTTTGACAGATGAGGAAACTGAGGCATCAGAACTTGCCCAAAGGCACATGTCTATGTGGAAAAGAATGGAGCCCACGGTTCAGTTCTATCTGAAAGCAAAACCCAGTAGGTTGTACTTCCTCTGAGCAAATAATTGAAAGGAGGGCTTTGGGTGAAAGTCAAGGGTCAACATCCATGACCTTTATATTTCTCATCACACAACTCTCACGCAAAAATCCTGGCAACAAAATCTGTTTCTCACATCCATACACTTATTTATAAATCAGCACTAAAACCAAATTCAGAAACGAACTACCCGGGAAAAGCTTTTAGGCCTGTAGTGATCACTATCTGGTCCTGAGAATGAATGGCGCTGTGGCCAGGGGTCCTGCCCAGGGGGTTCTATTCAGCTGCACAGAGTGGGGAAGTGGTGATAGTTATTTACTGATAACGATACAGATGTTTATGCTCAGCTGTCTGCGTTATGTTGAGAAAGTGGGGTTTCCCCAGCTCCCCGACGTGCACTGACCCCTAACACACCTGTATAGATCTGACTTTTGCCCATGGCATTCCCGGAGGAGGTTTAAGTCACCAGGCAATTAAAACCCGAGATGCTGGGTTTGAAGCAAGGCAGCCTTCACCACGCCCAGTTAGAACTCAGAAGTCCAGCCTCGCTCTGGAATCCCTGGGGTTGCTTCGAGATGTCTCCGGCATGACCAAGCACAAAGCTCCAGTTCCTTCCTCATCACCATACCAGCACATTTCACCCCAAGTCAACAAATGCCATGTAAGAATTCTATCCTAAACCCTCCTACGGATCCCTGGCAGAAGGTCAGTGGGGGTTTTTCCTCTGTTGCTTGGCTGACTCAGATCTCTCCTCTCCCTGTGGCTGCCTTGAGGAGGCCAAGGTTCCAGGTTTTCTGGTTTCAAAATAAATTGGCAGAAATCTGAAGCGATGCCAATACCGTCCTCCTGCCCTCAGGCAGCTGGGTCCCAGTGGGAGGTCTCTTAGCAACCAGGCCCAAATCAAATATTTGGGCATCTGGAAACATTCGGATCGGGATGAGCTCATGAACAAAAACTTCTCTCTTTCTCTCAACCCAGCTACCGAGGGTTAGGAAAGGATGCCGAGCCCCTCGGTCGCCTCCCTGCACTGGGTGCAGCTGTGACTCACGGGGACCGTTCAGTTAGGGGCAGCCCGGGCTGGCAGGCCAGGCGTCCGACTTCTATTTCTGGCTTGATATGTATCCTTGGACAAGACACTTGAACTTTTTTGCTGCTGTGCCTACATAAAGCCCAAAGTTTTCATTTGACCCTCTGCATGCAGCCTTTGCGCCAGAAATCAGAATATTCAGACTCACGGAGGGCATGAGCTCCAGTTCAACTCAGAAGTAAACCAGGAGGAAGGAGGCTTTCAGAGCCCTCTTCCCCCACCTGCATCCTCCCCACAACCTTCCCTGCCAGTGACAAATGGTGAAAGGGAGGGAGAAGGGGACATATGGGTGCTAGCCAAGAGAGTTTCACATCTTTTACTTTCCAGCCCCAAACCCCAGCTTTATGCTACTCTTGTGTACTCTTGTGTACACATCAAATTTGGCTTCGGATGCTAATTCGAATTGATATCCTCATGCACAGGGAAGGCTGTATCTCAACTTTTTATATCTATAAAACAGAGCTTGGGACTTCCCTGGTGGTCCAGGGGTTAGAACTCCATGCTTCCACTGTAGGGGCCGCTGGTTCGATCCCTGCTTGGGGAACTAATATCCCACAAGCCATGCAACACAGAAGAAAGAATGAAAGAGAGAAAGAGAGAAAGAGAGAAAGAGAGAAAGAGAGAAAGAAAGAAAGAAAGAAAGGAGGGAGGGAGGGAGGAAGAAAGAAAGAAAGAGAAAGAAAGAAAGAAAGAAAGGAAAGAAAGGAAGGAAGGAAGAAAGAAAAGAAAGGAAAGAAAGGAAGGAAGAAAGAAAGAAAAAAGAGAAAGAAGAAAGAAAGGAAGGAAGGAAGAAAGAAAGAAAAGAAAGGAAGGAAGAAAGAAAGAAAAAAGAGAAAGAAGAAAGAAAGGAAGGAAGGAAGAAAGAAAGGAAGGAAGGAAGAAAGAAAGAGAGAGAGAGGGAGAGAAGGAGGGAGGGAGGGAGGGAGGAAAGGAAGGAAGGAAAGGAGGGAAGGAAAAGAAGGAAGGAAGGAAGAGAAAGAAAAACAACAAAAAAAATGGAACTTTTAAATCCTAGTCTCCTGATCTTTTGAGAGATGGGCTGGTCAGGGCTCCCCTTCCTCAGCCATCATGTGCCCATCATAATTATCCATCATGCCACCCCATGGGACATTTAAGTTGCTTACTTCCATGTGCACAGATGTCTAACCTCTTCACTGAGTCCCAAAAGACAGATGCTGTGTCTCATATTCCCTTGTCACCTTTATTTTTTTTTTAACATCTTTATTGGGGTATAATTGCTTTACAATGATGTGTTACTTTCTGCTGTATAACAAAGTAAATCAGCTCTATATATACATATATCCCCATATCTCCTCCCTCTTTCGTCTCCCTCCCACCCTCCCTATCCCACCCCTCTAGGTGGTCACACAGCACCAAGCTGATCTCCCTGTGCTATACGGCTGCTTCCCGCTAGCTATCTGTTTTACATTTGGCAGTGTATATATGACCATGCCACTCTCTCACTTCGTCCCAGCTTACCCATCCCCCTCCCCATGTCCTCAAGTCCATTCTCTAGTAGGTCTCTGTCTTTATTCCTGTCTTGCCCCTAAGTTCTTCATGTCCTTTTTTTTTTTTTTTTTTTAGATTCCATATATATGTGTTAGCATATGGTATTTGTTTTTCTCTTTCTGACTTACTTCACTCTGTAGTGAAGTAAGAGTCTCTGGGTCCATCCACCTCACTACAAATAACTCAGTTTCGTTCCTTCTTATGGCTGAGTAATATTCCATTGTATATATGTGCCACATCTTCTTTATCCATTCATCTGTCGATGGACACTTAGGTTGTTCCCATTTCCTGGCTATTGTAAATAGAGCTGCAATGAACATTGTGGTACATGACTCTTTTTGCATTATGGTTTTCACAGGGTATATGCCCAGTAGTGGGATTGCTGGGTAGTATGGTAGTTCTATTTTTAGTTTTTTAAGGAACCTCCATACTGTTCTCCATAGTGGCTGTATCAATTTACATTCCCACCAACAGTGCAAGAGTGTTCCCTGTTCTCCACACGCTCTCCAGCATTTATTGTTGCAGATATTTTGATGATGGCCATTCTGACCGGTGTGAGACGATACCTCATTGTAGTTTTGATTTGCATTTCTCTAATGATTAGTGATGTTGAGCATCCTTTCATGTGTTTGTTGGCAATCTGTATATTATTCTTTGGAGAAATGTCTATTTAAGTCTTCTGCCCATTTTTGGATTGGGTTGTTTGTTTTTTTGATGTTGAGCTGCATGAGCTGTTCGTAAATTTTGGAGATTAATCCTTTGTCAGTTGCTTCGTTTGCAAATATTTTCTCCCATTCTGAGGGTTGTCTTTTGGTCTTGTTAATGGTTTCTTTGCTGTGCAAAAGCTTTTAAGTTTCATTAGGTCCCATTTGTTTATTTTTGTTTTTATTTCCATTTCTCTAGGAGGTGGGTCAAAAATGATCTTGCTGTGATTTATGTCATAGAGTGTTCTGCCTATCTTTTCCTCTAAGAGTTTTATAGTGTCTGACCTTACATTTAGGTCTTTAATCCACTTTGAGTTTATTTCTGTGTATGGTGTTAGGGAGTGTTCTAATTTAATTCTTTTACATGTAGCTGTCCAGTTTTTCCATCACCACTTATTGAAGAGGCTGTCTTTTCTCCACTGTATATTGCCTCCTTTATCAAAGATAAGGTGACCATATGTACGTGGGTTTATCTCTGGGCTTTCTATCCTGTTCCATTGATCTTTGTTTCTGTTTTTGTGCCAGTACCATACTGTCTTGATTACTGTAGTTTTGTAGCATAGTCTGAAGTCAGGGAGCCTGATTCCTCCAGCTCCGTTTTTCTTTCTCAAGATTGCTTTGGTTATTCGGGGTCTTTTGTGTTTCCATACAAATTGTGAAATTTTTTGTTCTGGTTCTGTGAAAAATGCCATTGGTAGTTTGATAGGGATTACATTGAATTTGTAGATTGCTTTCAGTAGTATAGTCATCTTCACAATGTTGATTCTTCCAATCCAAGAACATGGTATATCTCTCCATCTGTTTGTATCATCTTTAATTTCTTTCATCAGTGTCTTATAGTTTTCTGCATACAGGTCTTTTGTCTCCTTAGGTAAGTTTATTCCTAGGTTTTTTATTCTTTTTGCTGCAGTGGTAAATGGGAGTGTTTCCTTAAATTCTCTTTCAGATTTTTCATCATTAGTGTATAGGAATGCAAGAGATTTCTGTGCATTAATTTTGTATCCTGCTACTTTACCAAATTCATTGATTAGCTAGTAGTTTTCTGGTAGCATCCTTAGGAATCTCTATGTATAGTGTCATGTCATCTGCAAACAGTGACAGTTTTACTTCTTCTTTTCCGGTTTGGATTCCTTTTATTTCTTTTTCTTCTCTGATTGCTGTGGCTAAAACTCCCAAGACTATGTTGAATAATAGTGGTGAAAGCGGGCAACCTTGTCTTTTTCCTGATCTTAGTGGAAATGGTTTCAGTTTTTCACCATTGAGAATGATGTTGGCCGTGGGTTTGTCGTGTATACCCTTTATTATGTTGAGGTAAGTTCCCTCTACGCCTACTTTCTGGAGGGTTTTTATCATAAATGGTGTTCAATTTTGTCAAAAGCTTTTTCTGCATCTATTGAGATGATCATATGGTTTTTCTCCTTCAATTTGTTAATATGGTGTATCACATTGATTGATTTGCATATATTGAAGGATCCTTGCATTCCTGGGATGAACCCCACTTGATCATGGTGTATGATCCTTTTAATGTGCTGTTGGATTCTGTTTGCTAGTATTTTGTTGAGGATTTTTGCATCTATGTTCATCAGTGATATTGGCCTGTAGCTTTATTTATTTTGACATCTTTGTCTGGTTTTGGTATCAGAGCGATGGTGGCCTCGTAGAATGAGTTTGGGAGTGTCCCTCCCTCTGCTATATTTTGGAAGAATTTGTGAAGGATAGGTGTTAACCCTTCTCTAAATATTTGATAGAATTCGCCTGTGAAGCCATCTGGTCCTGGGCTTTAGTTTGTTGGAAGATTTTTAATCACAGTTTCAATTTCAGTGCTTGTAATTGGTCTGTCCACATTTTCTATTTCTTCCTGGTTCAGTCCTGGAAGGTTGTGCTTTTCTAAGAATTTGTCCATTTCTTCCAGGTTGTCCATTTTATTGACATACAGTTGCTTGTAGTAATCTCTCATGATCCTTTGTATTTCTGCAGTGCCAGTTGTTACTTCTCCTTTTTCATTTCTAATTCTTTTGATTTGAGTCTTCTCCCTTTTTTTCTTGATAAGTCTGGCTAATGGTTTATCAATTGTGTTTATCTTCTCAAAGAACCAGCTTTTAGTTTTATTGATCTTTGCTATCGTTTCCTTCATTTCTTTTTCATTTATTTCTGACCTAATCTTTATGATTTCTTTCCTTCTGCTAACTTTGGGGATTTTTTGTTCTTCTTTCTCTAATTGCTTTAGGTGTAACGTTAGGCTGTTTATTTAAGATGTTCCTTGTTTCTTGAGGTAGGATTGTATTGCTATAAACTTCCCTCTTAGAACTGCTTTTGCTGCACCCCATAGGTTTTGGGTCGTCGTGTTTTCATTGTCATTTGTTTCTAGGTCGTTTTTGATTTCCTCTTTGATTTCTTCAGTGAGCTCTTGGTTATTTAGTAGTTTAGCCTCCGTGTATTTGTGTTTTTTTACAGATTTTTTCCTGAAATTGATATCTAGTCTCATAGTGCTGTGGTCGGAAAAGATACTTGATACGATTTCAATTTTCTTAAATTTACCAGGGCTTGATTTGTGACCCAAGATATGATCTATCCTGGAAAATGTTCCATGAGCACTTGAGAAGAAAGTGTATTCTGTTGTTTTTGGATGGAATGTCCTATAAATATCAATTAAGTGCATCTTGTCTAATGTAGCATTTAAAGCTTGTGTTTCCTTATTTATTTCCATTTTGGATGATCTGTCCATTGGTGAAAGTGGGGTGTTAAAGTCCCCTACTATGATTGTGTTACTGTCGATTTCCCCTTTTATGGCTGTTAGTATTTGCCTTATGTATTGAGGTGCTCCTATGTTGGGTGCATAAATATTTACAATTGTTATATCTTCTTCTTGGATTGATCCCTTGATCATTATGTAGTGTCCTCCTTTGTCTCTTGTAATAGTTTTTATTTTAAAGTCTATTTTGTCTGATATGAGAATTGCTACTCCAGCTTTCTTTTGATTTCCATTTGCATGGAATATCTTTTCCCATCCCCTCACTTTCAGTCGGTATGTGTCCCTAGGTCTAAAGTGGGTCTCTTGTAGACAGCATATATACGGGTCTTGTTTTTGTATCCATGCAGCCAATCTGTGTCTTTTGGTTGGAGCATTTAATCCATTTACATTTAAGGTAATTATCGATATGTATGTTCCTATTACCATTTTCTTAATTGTTTTGGGTTTATTTTCGTAGGTCTTTTCCTTCTCTTGTGTTTCCTGCCTAGAGAAGTTCCTTTAGCATTTGTTGTAAAGCTGGTTTGGTGGTGCTGAATTCTCTTAGCTTTTGCTTGTCTGTAAAGGTTTTAATTTCTCTGTCAAATCTGAATGAGATCCTTGCTGGGTAGAGTAATCTTGGTTGTAGGTTTTTCTCCTTCATCACTTTAAATATGTCCTGCCACTCCCTTCTGGCTTGCAGAGTTTTTGCTGAAAGATCAGCTGTTTACCTTATGGGGATTTCCTTATGTGTTATTTGTTGTTTTTCCCTTGCTGCTTTTAATATTTGTTCTTTGTATTTAATTTTTGATTGATTAATATGTGTCTTGGCATGCTTCTCTTTGGATTTATCCTGTATGGGACTCTCTGTGCTTCCTGGACTTGATTAACTCTTTCCTTTCCCATATTAGGGAAGTTTTCAACTATAATCTCTTCAAATATTTTCTCTGTCCTTCTTTTTCTCTTCTTCTTCTGGGACCCCTATAATTCGAATGTTGGTGCGTTTAATGTTGTCCCAGAGGTCTCTGAGACTGTCCTCAATTCTTTTCATTCATTTTTCTTTATTCTGCTCTGCAGTAGTTATTTCCAGTATTTTATCTTCCAGGTCACTTATCCATTCTTCTGCCTCAGTTATTCTGCTATTGATCCCTTCTAGAGAATTTTTAATTTCATTTATTGTGTTGTTCATCATTGTTTGTTTGCTCTTTAGTTCTTCCAGGTCCTTGTTAAATGTTTCTTGTATTTTCTCCATTCTATTTCCAGGATTTTGGATCATCTTACTCTGAATTCTTTTTCAGGCAGACTACCTATTTCCTCTTCATTTGTTTGGTCTGGTGGGTTTTTACCTTGCTCCTTCATCTGCTGTGTATTTCTCTGTCTTCTCATTTTG
This sequence comes from Balaenoptera borealis, assembly GCF_965194805.1. NCBI lineage: Eukaryota > Metazoa > Chordata > Mammalia > Artiodactyla > Balaenopteridae > Balaenoptera > Balaenoptera borealis. The sequence goes on along the minus strand of NC_138866.1, from coordinate 165,108,071 downwards.
CTTAACTTAGTGTGTTTGGGGTCTCCTTTTCTCAGGCTGCAGGTTTGTAGTTCCCATTGTTTTTGGTGTCTGCCCCCAGTGGGTAAGTTTGGTTCAGTGGGTTGTGTAGGCTTCCTGGTGGAGGGGACTGGTGCCTGTGTTCTGGTGGATGAGGCTGGATCTTGTCTTTGTGGTGGACAGGACCGCATCCGGTGGTGTGTTTTTGGAGTGTCTGTGAACTTATCATGATTTTAGGCAGCCTCTCTGCTAATGGGTGGGGTTGTGTTCCTCTATTGCTAGTTGTTTGGCATAAGGTGTCCAGCACTGTAGCTTGCTGGTCGTTGAGTGGAGCTGGGTCTTAGCATTGAGATGGAGATCTCTGGGAGAGCTTTCGCCATTTGATATTACATGGATCCGGGAGGTCTCTGGTGGACCAATGTCCTGAACTTGGCTCTCCCACCTCATAGGCTCAGGCCTGACACCCGGCCAGAGCACCAAGATCCTTTTGGGAAATCTGAGGTCTTCTGCCAGCGTTCAGGTGTTCTGTAGGAGTTGTTCCGCATGTCAATGTATTTTTGATGTATTTGTGGGGAGGAAGGTGATGTCCATGTCTTACTCTGCCGCCATCTTGAAGGTACCTCTATTTATTTATTTGTTTGTTTGTTTATTTTTGGCTGCATTGGGTGTTTGTTGCTGCGTGCAGGCTTCCTCTAGTGGCGGCAAGTGGGGGCCACTCTTCGTTGCTGTGCACGGGCTTCTCATTGCAGTGGTTTCTCTTGTTGTGGAGCACGGGCTCTAGGCACACGGGCTTCAGTAGTTGTGGCTCGCGGGCTCTAGAGCGCAGGCTCCGTAGTTGCAGCACATGGGCTTAGCTGCTCTGCAGCATGTGGGATCTTCCTGGACCAGGGCTTGAACCCATGTCCTTGTAGACAGCATATATACGGGTCTTGATGGTTCCCTAATGTCCCCAGTAGAAGTAAATGTCCTATGATTTCCCCCCATCCCCTCCATATCCTGCCTCTCCCCCAACTTCTGTTTCTTAGAATCAGGAGAAGCTCCGTTTATACAACAGGTCCCTCTGGCTCTGGCCCCATGTTTCTCAAGTTTAGTCACCACAATAGATTAATTGAACACTGAGCTGCAGCCCCCAAAGCCATTTTGTAGCAAAGCAGATCCCACAACAAGCTAATTAGCAATCAAGATGCAACCACTGGGGGGACTTCCCTGGTGGTGTAGTGGTTAAGAATTCCCCTGCCAGTGCAGGAAACACAGGTTCAAGCCTTGGTCCGGGAAGGTCCCACATGCCACAGAGCAACTAAGCCCATGTGCCACAACTACTGAGCCTGCACTCTAGAGCCCGCATGCCACAACAACTGAAGCCTGTGTGCCTAGAGCCCGTGTTCCACAACAAGAGAAGCCACCGCAATGAGAAGCCTACACACCGCAACAGAGAGTAGCCTCTGCTCGCCACAACTAGAGAAAGCCCGCGTGCAGCAACAAAGACCCAATGCAGCCAAAAATAAATAAATAAATAAATAATAAAAAACATGCAACCACTGGAAGCAGCTTTATCACCCATCTGAGCTGACAGCAGAGGGATGCCCACAGGGCTGTCAACGGCTGTCCTTGTTCCCTTCAGCCTGGTCCTTGTCCTAAAGTCCTGACTGCCATGTTCTGCCTCTAGTTCCAGCCCACAGCCCCATCTGATGATGTGATGTCCCCAACACACCAGGAGGTTGTAAGAGCGCCCATGCACTGCACAGGAAATGGTCCCCAGAAGTAACTCCCTTCATTGGGGTCGGGGGGTGGGGGGCGGCTCTATAGATTCTAAAGAGTGTTCACACTGAAGAAAGTCTGCAGTTCTGGAATGCTGGGCTGCCCAGTCTCAGGAGGATTGGGGGATACAAAGAAGTGACTTGCTTTCCATTTAAGCAGTTACATAAATCTTTCCTGAAATCATTGGTTGCCACCCTGCAGAGGAGCACAGAATTATTTCTTACCCGCCTATGAGACTAATTAGTGCCCAGGGAAGAATTACAGCCACCCCTCATTGTTTTTGGATGTTCACAAGTTGCCTTTGCTGCCACATCACTGTCCGTGGACCACATGCTTCAGTTGGCTTTGCCAGTTGTAAGGATGAATTTATACCCATTCACCCACCTACACTCTTGGCCATCTCCCTGCCCTGTGACCAGTGGCAGACAATTAGGGAATGTCTGGCTGTGAGCTGCAGCCATGGAAAAGAGCAAAGCTCGCTGGTTTAGACCTGGTCTGACCTGTTCTTAATGGTCAGGGCACCGGGAGGGCAGGTATAACTGCCATAGAGCCATTCCCGGCATCTGGCAATTCTGTAATTCCTACCGACGCCAATAACCAGAAATCATAGTCTGGCAGCCCATGGGCTCAATCAAGCCTCTATATATGATTTGTTTTGGCCAGAGAAAGTTTGATTTTTGTTTTTTAAGTTGCCAACATCTAAAATGTAAGAGATTTCATACAAAAATCTGGATTCCTTGCTGCCTTTGAAAAATCAGAAGCTTTAGCAACACTTTTTTTTTTTTTTTTTTGCAGCTGTCCTTTTCTTCTTTTTTTTAAACATCTTTCTTGGAGTATAATTGCTTTACAATGGTGTGTTAGTTTCTGCTGTATAGAAAAGTGAATCAGCTGTACATATACATACATTCCCATTTAGCAACACTATTGATTAGCTGTCATCACTTGGAGCTGAATAGTCCTGCTTATTTAGATAGAGACCTCCAGCCACCGGAGTTCTACTACACATGGAACCAGGTATTGTGGGGCCTGAAGCTTGTGTAATTTGGGGTGACCTCCCTGAGAAAAATAAATCAAAATTTTAACTAGGGGGATAAATTGGGAGATCAGGATTGACATATATACAAGTGTATACTACAGTATATAAAAGACATAACTAAGAACCTACTGTATAGCACAGGGAATTCTACTCAGTACTCTGTAATGACCTATATTGGAATAGAATCTAAAAAAAGAGTGGGGACTTCCCTGGTGGCGCAGTAGTTAAGAATCCACCTGCCAATGCAGGGGACACGGGTTCGAGCCCTGGTCCAGGAAGATCCCACATGCCGCAGAGCAACTAAGCCCGTGCACCACAACTACTGAGCCTGCACTCTAGAGCCCGTGAGCCACAACTACTGAAGCCCGTGCGCCTGGAGCCCGTGCTCCTCAACAAGAGAAGCCACCACAATGAGAAGCCCGCAGGCACCACAACACACCCTGCTCACCAGAACTAGAGAAAGCCCACGCGCAGCAACGAAGACCCAATGCAACCAAAAATAAATAAATTAATTAATTTTTTAAAAAAGAAAAGAGGGCTTCCCTGGTGGTGCAGTGGTTGAGAATCTGTCTGCCAAGGCAGGGGACACAGGTTCGAGCCCTGGTCCAGGAAGATCCCACATGCCGCGGAGCAACTAAGCCCGTGAGCCACAACTACTGAGCCTGTGCTCTAGAGCCTGCGAGCCACAACTACTGAAGCCTGCGTGCCTAGAGCCCGTGCTCCGCAACAAGAGAAGCCACCGCAATGAGAAGCCCGTGCACCGCAATGAAGAGTAGCCCCCGCTCGCCGCAACTAGAGAAAGCCCGTGTGCAGCAAGGAAGACCCAACGCAGCCAAAAATAAATAAATAAATAAATAAACAAATTTATAAATTAAAAAAAAAAAAAGAAAAGAAAAGGAAAGAAAGCAGGGAACCTATCAGGAAGGGATTGAATTCTAGATAAAGGTCTCTGGATTGTGCGACTCATTGATAGAGTACAATAAATAAAAATGCCTGTGGGCAGTGCTTTTCAGTTTACTGAAAATAAACATTGCAATTTATCCCACTTGACTCTCAGGTATACTCTGCATTACACAACACAGGTTTATTAGAAAATCCAGGCGAGAGCAAAACCAAAAAAACTCATTCTATCAACCATCAATAACCGCTGTTAAGATTTTGGCATGTTTGCTTCCTGTTTTATTTCTAAACGTAATTATTTTTCAGAAATGGGATGAATATTTTTCACTAAACACCGTTTTATGAGACTTTCCCCATGTCACTGAATATTCTTTGAGGACCAGATGTTTACCAGCTGCATGATATTCCTTTTTTGGTGTACCAAATGTGATTAATGATTGTTTTCTGTTAAACTTTTAAGTTGTCTCCTATTTTTCATTAGTATAAATAATGCCTCAGTGAGCACTCCAGTATATAAATATCAGTCTGCACTTCTCTGATTACTTCATGATATGAAATTACTAGAGCAAAAGGTATAAGTATTTTGAGAACTCTGAATATATACTGACAAATTGTTTTAAAAAAAGATTTTACCAATTTACACATTCATCAGGAGTACGTGAAAGGGCTTGTTTTCCTACAGATACACCCTAGAGTTAAGTACTATTTTTTAATTTGATAAATGAAAAATGGAATTTTTTCAGAATCGCATCTAAAAAATTATTTTTGTTAATCATGAATTTGAATTTTTAATGGGTTTTTCATTAATATGTACATCTATTTTCTAATAAACCTGTATTGTGTTCATTTATCTTTTGGATTTTTTATGGTTTGATTTTTATATTTCACTCTTAATCCATCTGAAATTCATTGTGACATGCCTTTACCTCCAATGGTGAGAAGTATGCAAGTTGAGACTTCTCCCAGATAGTCTGTTTTTCTACCATCATTCATTAAATAATTCATTAAATAAATTCAATAAATAAATCCCTTTAGCAATGATTTGTAAAGCTCCTTTGTCATATACTCTTATGTGTCCTGGGACCATATTCTATTCATCTGTGTTTTACTATCTATGCCAATAACACACTACTTTAATTACTGTAATCTTATGATACACATATAGAACATTTTGCTGTTTCAGAGATCTTTCATCTGTGCACTTTTATAAATAATAATTCTATATGGAAACAAAGGTAACCCATTTCTCTCACTTCTTTTCTACTAGTTATTATTCATTTAAAAGACAAATAGTTACATAAAAGACAAATGTTGTGAGAAACGGGTATCTGGACTAAACCTAAAAAAGGATCTTGGAATTCTGTGCCTTTTCTTTGAGGAAAAATAAAATAGAATAAAAAGCACAGTCTGGTTATTAAAATGGAACACTTACTAAATTGGAAAAATCAAAACAAAACTGTAGTGAAATCTGAACTTAAGGTTTTGATTTATTTTTTTAAATTGAGAACGGGTCTGTTCACCTCAAGGAAACCTGGATCTGTAAAGAAGCCAAGCCTCGGAGGTGGAAAGTTATGATGCCCTGAGCTTTGCTTTCCTAAACAGAAACCTTTGGGGATGAGAATCCTTAGAGATGGAATTGAATTCTCTTACTCTCCTCTTTAGAAGTGACTCGTGAATCGTTGGCTTTATACTGAACTTGGTCTACTGGGGCTCAAATTCTTCTCTAAAGCAGGTCTATAATAATAGGCACCTACCACCTACACAGCACCCTCCGAGCCTTCCTTGAACCACCCCCGCCCAACTCAGCTAGCCTGGGAAATGAGTGCCCTGGTTCACAAGCAAACTCTGGGTGAGCTGTGATCAGTGCGACCCATCGCCGTCACTAGAAAGCAGTCAAGGTGTTCACCCTCTTAGATAGAGGTAAGTCAATCTACCTCACCTTCTGGGCTGTGAGCTCCTGCAGGACAAGGTCTGTGCTTCATTTATTGCTCTACTGTCAATGGATGGCATCTGACAGTCAATCAGTGCATGCTTCTTGAATGAATGAATGAATGAATGAATGAATTGCGACATTCAGAACACGGTCTGTTACCAGTGACTTGGGCTCAGTAGTAGTCAATACTGGTTAAACTCATGATCTTAGCAATTTGGAAATTTTTACATGCCTGAATATCTATGTGACTCCTCTATCCAGCTAGCTAAAAAAGAACGTCAAAAAAAAAGGTATATGTGACGAGCAGCATCATGTCCTTGTCTTCTTGGATCTAGAGAGGGAACCTTGCTTTTTTTTTTTTTTTTCCTGTAGGTGGGTAAATAAGAATGGGATGACAAGGAGAGGCCTGAGCATGGAGGCAGGTACGCAGATGCAGTATTAAAAACAAACACCTCACGGGTCCAGGAAGACAGACCCATGCCACATCTGATTTTCTTCACATTTTCCTGGGCTGTGTTTTCAAGAAAATGGATGTTCCTAAGGAATGTCTGAAAATGAGCGAATCGGCCACATCTAAGCTCCATTCTTACCCTAAAATTATATGAATCTAGGACAGCTCGTCTTTTCCAGAAATGGCCATAAGAAAGAAGAGAGTCCTGAGTGGGGAAACCAACCCCTTTCTATTATAATTAATTGGTTTTCCTTCATGCACAGCGGTTTACTTACTGCTCTGTACACAGAATAAGTATGTACAAGGCAGCACTACACACCAGATATTGAATGTAACTAAAGTATTGTGGGTGCAGAAATGGACATTTTCAGAGACAAGTCAAACTTCATTAAATCCAAAGGAAGACTATTCACAATCTGAGCTCAGAATTTTCTAGAAAAGAATGACAACCCCATCTAAAAAAGGCTGCCTAATAGAGGGAATAATATTCCCTAACAGAGGTCTCTATGGGGGCCACTTTAATAAACTGGGAATAAGACATGTACTTGATATTTATTGTCGTCTAGAAAAAAATGCATCTAAGGCACTGAAAACTCACCCAAAGCAATTTACTTTGAACAGCCCAGGTCCTTGTTTCTCTTAGTCATGTGTATGATCTTTAAAGAAATTGTTTGGCTAAGTAAACACAGGAAAGCTTCAACTCAGCTGCAGCCCGGTCATTGTGAATCCCAAATTAGAAGTGTCTGAACTTAATGAAAATGCATTACAGATTGAAATTCATCATTTTATAATGTACCATAAAACTCAGGCACAGTGCCCACCAACCTTGGTTACCTACTTCTACAGCCACTGTTTGTTGGTACCAGGATGCTAATTTTTAACCTCAATCTGTTTTTTCTCACCTTGATTCTCAGGCTCCCAAGCTGCAGTCTCATCCCTCCACACCCTGAACTGCTATACCCTGGCAAAATGCAAATTAATTTTCCATGTTAGCCTGAAGAAGACGAGTAAATCCCACGAATAATGGATTCCATAGCAAACAGGAATTTTTTTAAGTTGCTTGTTGTTTGGATTAGCCCTACAGGCACCCCGTTTATCCCTGTAAAGGACTGCAAGGCAGCTATAGGCAAGAGAGCCTAGTGGTTAGGAAAATAGGCTTTGGTGCTAGATAGAACTGGGTTTCAACCTCAGCTCTGCCTATGGCTGAACTTCCCTGAGCCGTAGTTATCTCACCTGTGAAACTGGGGAAAATGTATATAAAGAGCTGGGCCCACTTCCCAGGACACAGAAGAGACTCATGAAATAAGAGCTATTATAATCATCAACAATAAAGAATTCCTTCTAAATAGGCACTAAACAAAAATAGGTAACTAGTAAGGACCTACTATATAGCACAGAGAACTCTACTCAATACTCTGTAATGACCTACATGGGAACAGAATCTAAAAAAGAGTGGATATACGTATATGTATAACTGATTCACTTTGCTGTACACCTGAAACTAACACAACATGGTAAACAAGTAGACTCCGATAAAAAGTAAAAAAAACAGGAACTAAACAGTAAAGAGACAGAAAAGAGGAGATCGCTAATCCATCTTCCTGCTGCTAACATGTGAAAAGAGCCTAGAAAATGTATTCCTGCAAGTGACAAGTAAGAGTTAAAATATTTGATAACCCAACGATCCATTCTGTAAATGAGACCTCCCCCACGGGAGCCAGCACTTGAAACAGCATGGCTGACTCTGGAGAGTTATGTGTAGGAAGCTACTGGAAACTAGGCCAGTCCATGTGGATTGTCCAAAAGCATAAAGTCATCGCTGGAAGACTGCCAGACCCACTGACTTAGAAGAATGACACCCCGGATGTGTGGAAAATGAGCATCTGAGTTAAAGCTCTGGGTGAGGGCGGGGATGACTACCTTTCAACACAGCTCACCCCAAACAGACAGCCAGGGGCCCCACTCCCCACCCCATTACCAGCAGCCTGGACTTGACAAAGGAATCTCATTCCAAAAGTTCATGGATAGGTTGGCTTTTGGAACTCAAAACACACATTTCTCAAAAAAAGGTGGTACAAATAGTTGTTAGATTTTTTTTTCTGATCAGCTCCATGAAAGACTCCACAGTTAGAGGTGGCACTGGAGGGGTACCCCAAAGCCTGACCCCCGAGGCCAATGGCTTACTTTATTAGCTGCGACAGCTAGACAGACAAATAAAGCATCCCCTGCCTCAGTTTCTCATATGTGAATTAGAAATAATAATACTTCTGTCTTGTTGCATAGTTGCAAGGATGAAGTAAGTGAATGCTTATAAAGCATTTAGATCATACCTGGTACATAACAGGTGTTCAATTAACATTAGCTGTCATTATTTTTACCATGAAGGCTATGAGGTCTCAAAGTAGGATACCCAGGCACAGTGGGGAATTTCAGCCTCCAAAAAGAGTGAGGAATTGCACAAGAGCCCCATGGCAAAGAGAAAGGACTTGGGGGAACCAGCTCAGAAGGCAGCTGTTCACTGAGCACCTAGTATGTTCCAGGCAGGGTGTGACAAGATTTACATGCACCATCTATTACTCCCCCCAACATGGCTTTAAGCAAATTATTAATGCGATCACTATCACCTCGAGTCTGTTCATGAGGAAACTGGGACAAAGGAACTCTTTGAACACCACTGGGCTCATTCCATTTTCCTACCATTACATCTCTTCCATTGCCTCCCTTCCAGTGCCCTGCCCAGAAAATGTGAGTAGCCTTTGTAAGAAGAATGTTTCTCAGTAATTTTCATGTTAAGAGAAAGGCCAACAACCTTCACGCACCTTAAGAGAAAAAGGCTGAAAATATGAGCTTCAATGATCATCCTCCTCTCACTCTCCGAGAAATGTTCATTCCCTAGAGCATATATGTAGCGTCTCTTGGGAAGGGGTCTATTTTGCCCTCTTCTTTACTAGAACATTCTCTGCACACTGCAACTCTGTCTCATTAGTTCCTAGGTCCGTTTGCAGTACCAAAAGCAGTGGGAACTATGTTGAGACCACAGGTGGGGTAAACTGTGAAGTAGGAAGTGGACACTGAAATCTCTTTTGCTTGTGAAAACTGGGTCTACTTCTACTTTCAAAGACAATTCAGGAAAGAAGAAGCTTTCATATCACAGGCTTTTCAAGGGAATAATCATCAATTATTGCTATATTAAGAGGCAAGATATAAACCTGGTCAATGGGACAGAGGTAGAAAGGGACACCTATAGGTGTTCACCACGATTTTTTTAGCAATCAGGGCTGGAAAGTTCAGCCAAGAACAGTTGAATGGAGTTGGGGTGGAGAGATAGGCAAGAGCATCTGAGCATGGAGGAAAAATCCCATCAACTGCAGGGGAAGCCGAAGAACTAGGCTCAGCCGACCCCTTGGCATTTAGTGTCAGCAAGAATCTCACCAATCAAAGAAGAGAGAGAGGGTAATGACAAAGGAGCAGCAAATCCATTGAGACTAAAAAGGGTGAAATCCAAAAAGTTAAGAAAGTAAAAATCCTAGCTTTTTTTGGTGTCACACAGGACATCTGGTTTACCTAAGTTAGCAATTATTTATTGAACACCAACCAAGTACCGAGCACTTGGAGTGTTAGGAAGAGTTTATTGGCTGTAAACACTGTGATTCACTGAAACATCATCACCCTGGAACAGAGACAGAATCTTCTTCACTGGCTAGAACAACTTATTTCAAAGTCAAGTTCTGCTTAGAAACAGAGAGGTGCCCTTTCCAGTCAAAGTTTCTCCAAAGTCAAAGACTTTGCTGTGGGGATTGCAGTCTCAAAACTACAGATTCTGAGGGGATTCAAATGTTGACAAATGGATATATTTTGCTCCTAATGAATATATTATTACTCTTTTTGAGGTTTAATTTGCCTCTTAATAGTTTCCAGTTTTGTCCATTGCCATGGTTGCAAAGAAAACATCTTTAAATCCTTGAGAATCAAATTAAACTCAGGTCAGGAAACTTTTTCCTACTTAACATCATAAGAACATTTGTCAGGGAAGCACCCTGGCACTCAGTCAGAATACCCCGTCATAAATCGGAGAATTTTCTAGAGGCACATTATCATATGTTGGACAATAAAATCTCTACCTTTTGGAGGCTGTTTATTTTTCTTAAGAAGAATTCTCCGTTCTTAGATGAACTTTACAAAATCTACAACTGATTTTGCAGGCATAAGTGCACCAAAAGTCCTATGTATAATACTAACAAAAGGCTTTTTTTTTCCCAGTAGAAAGAGCATATCAAATATGCACCAAGTTCATTTAGGATCATTTCTATTGGCAAAACACTGTATATTAAATGTAATATAATTAATAAATAAAAATCTTTTGTTAAAGAAAATTTGTATTTAAATATTCAACATCTCAAGATTACTCTATCAAATCACTTCATAGCGTCATCAGCTGGCATTTGGGTGAGGAAGGGGCAATAATAAGGTGTAATTCTTGCCCTCAAGGATCTAAATTCTGTACTTGGAACCCAAGCTATTTTAATGAATACGGTAAAATAATACACAGCTTAATTTTTAAATAATTTTTAGTCTTATTAATAAAACAAACAGGAGGCTTACTTGCTTAAAATTGTATTTGTTCTGATCTTTCAAGAAGTTGTCCAAATGGATCCACTGGGCATGCTGTTTAGTTGGATTTTTTTTTTTTAATTAATTAATTTATTTATTTATTTTGGGGTATGTTGGGTCTTTGTTTCTGCGCGAGGGCTTTCTCTAGTTGCGGCAAGCGGGGGACACTCTTCATCGCGGTGCGCGGGCCTCTCACTATCGCGGCCTCTCCTGTTGCGGAGCACAGGCTCCAGACACGCAGGCTCAGTAGCTGTGGCTCACGGGCCCATTTGCTCCGCGGCATGTGGGATCTTCCCAGACCAGGGCTCGAACCCGTGTGCCCTGCATTGGCAGGCAGACTCTCAACCACTGCGCCACCAGGGAAGCCCCTAGTTGGATTTTTGAGTAGATAATTCATCCATTTATCTACTCAACATTTATTGAGTCTTTATTATGGACAAGGGACCACACTGAATGCTGAAGATTTCACAGCAAACGAGTCATCCTATGGCTTGTTCCGATGAGGGGTTGTGCCAGCCTTCTTGGTAATGAGGGTGGGGGTAATAACATGAGAGCTAAAAATTGAACGTTAGGAGAATTTCCCTTCTCTTCACCTTAGAGTCAACCATGGGTATGCAAGATGCTCAGGTGCCTGAGATGGGACAGAAATGAGACCATTTCCTTTCATATCAGCTTCCCCAGCCTTCTTTGACAGAACCTCTGAACGCTGAAAGGAGCTGGTCCTGCCACTGCCTTTAAAAGTTCCACGTTTCCTCCTGGTGTCTCCACACAGTGCCATCCCTCTCTGAAGACCAAACGCCCCTTGATGAAGTCTGATGCAGACCAAGTTTAAGGTTTGGAGCCTTCCAAAGAGAGTAGTGTCCCTTTGGGAGGGGCAGAAATATCCTGAAGGGGCTGCTCCTGGAGACGGCAGGCTGCCCTGGTTCAGCCCAGTGCTTTGTGCTGCCGGATGCCCGTCCTCTTCACCACCAAGCCCGATAGCGCTGGAACATTCTAGAGCACGTTGTACTTACGAGGACCCTCCTTTAAAAGTAAATTGGCTACTTACTCTCCTTCAAGGGCAGTGAAAGAGAGGTCCTGAAGGGAAGCTGCGGACGTAAATGACTGCCTGTCTTAGGACGCATGTCTGTTACTACTCTCCCACTGGAGCTTTCAGCAGAATCCCTAAGCTGCATATTATCAATTCCATGCAGCTGATGATACTGAGTACCTACTGTGTGCAGGAAGTGTACTAGGGGGCTGACAGATACAGAGCCCTCGATTAGGGGTGGGGAAAATAATCAGGGGAAATTTGTATGGGTTCTGTAATATGAGTATATGCCAAGTTCTGTGGGAGCACAGAGGAGTGAGACCTTTCGAACAGGTCTTAAAAAGTAAGTGAGGGACTTCCTTAGTAGCACAGTGGTTAAGAATCCTCCTGCCAATGCAGGGGACACGGGTTCGATCCCTGGTCCGGGAAGATCCTACACGTCGTGGAGCAACTAAGCCCGTGTGCCACAACTACTGAGACTGCACTCTAGAGCCCACGAGCCACAGCTACTGAGCCCGCGTGCCACAGCTACTGAAGCCTGCGCACCTAGAGCCCTGCTCCGCAACAAGAGAAGCCACTGCAGTGAGAAGCCCGCGCACCGCAATGAAGAGTAGCCCCTGCTCGCCTCAATTAGAGAAAGCCCGTGCGCAGCAACGAAGACCCAATGCAGCCAAAAAAAAAAAAAAAGAATAAATAAAAGGTAAGTGAGAATCCCATAGGCGGGGGTTAAGGTGGCAACATTCCAGACAGAGGGAACATCAAGAGCAAAGAACAAAGATGAGAATGAGCATGACACTGGGGGGAACCTCAAATGTCTACAGCCTTAGTCCATTCAGGCTGTTACAACAGAATAACATGGACTGGGCAGCTTAACAACAGAAATTTACTTCTCACAGTTCTGGAGGCTAGAAGTTCAAGACCAGGGATCCAGCAGATTCTGTGTCTGGTGAGAACCCACTTCCTGGTTCATAGATGGCCATCTTCTCACTCTGTCCCCACGTGGTAGAGGGGCAAGGGAGCTCTCTGGGGTCTCTTATAAGGGCACTAATCCCATCATGAGGGCTCCACCCTCATGACCTAATCACCTCACAAGGACCCAATCTTCTAACACCATCACATTGGGGGTTAGGTTTCAACATATGAATATTTTGGGGACACAAACATCCCATCTGTAGCTCACTGTGACCATGTATAATGTGCCAGGGGGACATTGTACGAGATGAGAGTAAGAAAGAAGATGATGACTGATTACAAGGCTCTGTGTATGTCATGCTAAGGAAGGATTACAAATGGGGAAACTGAGGTTTGTAGTCATTACATTTATCACCTAAGGTCACTCTCACAAGAACAGGGTTTGGGGAAGAAATCTACCTTTCTCTTTCCTACTAGAGCAGGAACGAGGAAAGAGGAAATACCCAGAGGCAGAAGAGATTGAAGTCTTTGGTGATGAGCTATGTGGTCACCCCTTGCCCCTGCAGGCTTCTCTTTGCCCCCCTAGACTGAGAGCAGAACTGTCTTTGGGAGGTTCTTGTTCACACACAGCCCAGCTCCATCACCAGAATGGCTGGAAATCCAGCTGCTTCTCACCATGGACCCCATGTAGCTAAGCTGGTTCACAGGTTAAAGCCCATCTGTATCACCTACATCACTGACCTTCCACCTTGGGATCTGGGAGGCCCTCTCAGTAGGGAGGTGGCAGCATGCGTTGCATGCCTTTGCAGGCTGGGACCAAAGAGAAGTACTCCCTCTGTGCTAGCCCTCATTCTGGGAAAATGAACTCTTATCAGAATTACAGAAATTGTTCTCCAGTCCTTAGGATCTCAACCACATTTACAACTGAGTTGTAGTTAGTAGCCCACATGGCCTGGTGAGACCCTCGAGAACAGTCGAGCGTGATGGATTAGTGAGGTCAAACAAGAAGTCAGAACTCAAGTAGGGTCTATATGTGGGTCCCTTCCATAAGCAAAATTCTTCTTGGTTTTACCAATACAGCTCTACAGTATCTGTGACCACCAAGCCACCTCCTGCCCCAGATTGTTGAAAACACAGTATTCAAATCTTAACTCCATCTCTGCTTCTGTAACTTTAGACAGATTACTAACTATGTGTTCTTGGGCAAGCACATACCCTTTCTGAACCCAACAGGAGGATGCTAGGACTCATCTTCAGTGGTTTTGTCAGGACCACATGAAATGATTTAGACAGAATAACTTTTAAAATGTCAAACATGCTGTAAAATGTTACTTATTATAATTAATAATAATTAATTATTATTGCCTTTGGCTCAAATCTCATCAGACACCTAGTGTTTTCAGTTTTGTGTGAAGGAAAGGACCCATTTTCATGCTCAGTGGTGGAGTCTAGAAACAGTACAAAAAAGCTTGTTTCTGATTAATTGTCCCAATCTCACATTGGATGGCATCGTCACAGGTTTTTTTGGCAGAACTTCTGAATCCAAAGCGCAATTCAGCATAAACAAAGACCTGGCTCTGACCCAGTGTGCGAATTAATGAATTAATTTTTCCCCATCCATTAACCTTGGGCCTGAAGCAGTGACTTAGTGTTGGAGGAATCAAGAATTCTCAAGCTACTTTAGATGTTTTGAGGACCAGCAGAAAAAAAGCTGGTAGCCCTTGGTCTCCTGAAAATGGAGCGGCCAAAATGACCATGACCGCACTGCTATCTGGCCACCTTACTTTGTCTAGTCTTCCAGCAGGTTCTACAGATCAAAATGATGAGAGAAAAAAGGACACAGAGAAAAAAACACAAATGAGAGAGAGAGAGATGCTATTGGTATCATTATGTTCTGGATACAGGTAACTCTATTATAATACTTCATTTTAAGTATTCACTTTCCAGATAGGTGTTCCCCTCCTCCATCTTTCCTCCCTTACCTTTCTCAGACTTTTTTTTCTTTTGTAATATGGTTTAAAAAAAAAAAAAAAAAAAACTAGAAAAACACATAACATGAAATTGACCATCTTAACCATTTTTAAGTGCACAGTTCAGTAGCGTGAGATATATTCACATTGTAGTGCAACAAATCTCCAGAACGTTTTCATCTTGCAAGACTGAAACTCTATACCCATTAAACAACAACTCCCCATTTCCCATCCCCCTTTCACAGACTTTTAAATCTCTAACACTTCCTTCCAACCATTTTGTTTTTTAAGATATCTTCCACCAGTAGACCACTCTGGCCTTTTTTAAGATACCACGGCTGGCCTCGTGATAATTGCCTTATAGTTCTAAAATCATCTCTGTTTGACTCAAAAACAAAACAAGCATTTCTTTCAGTGGTGAACCTTTCTCTTTCGGGGAAGACAGAGGTTCAGCTGATGTTGGTGTCGGCGTGTAAAACTGAGCCCCTCCAAGACGAGAGGGCCATTACCGGTGCTCAGGTGAGGCAGGTCTTGAGCACAGCCCTTTGCCGATTTCTAACAGACATTATTCAAAATGAAAATATTAAAAGGGAGGGGACCTCTGGTCAGATTGACTGAGAAAACTTGGATGACTCAAAGTTGAAAGGAACTCTTTACTGGGAAATAGCTCAGAGCCTTGGCCATGCCAATGAGGTGGGCAGCATTTCACAGGGCACTTCAGACTCATGGTGTCTTGCTAGGGGTCTACAGAGGAGTTTGCCCACCCCCATGAGACCGAGGTGATAGGCACAGAGTTCATGAGCTGGGCGGAATTTGGTGGCCCTTCTTTGTGTGAGGAAGGATCGCACTTTCTCCTGGGACATTTGCACACCTAGGAAACTGCATTTGTCAGAAAAAGCCACAGAGACCAGTCGCATTGTGAGTAGGGAGTGTAAAAGTTAGACTTACACAGTTTTAGAAATTTACCCTATCTTTCCCCTTGTCAGACAAAGGGCAGCCAAAACAGAGCACTGGGTCTACAGTAGGTGCCCATAGATGCTGTTTGTTTTAGCTCAGGCTGCCATCACAAAACACCATTGACTGGGTGGCTTAAACAACAGACATGTACTTCCCACAGTTCTAGAAGCTGGGAAGTCCAAGACCAAGGTGGGGGCCACTTAGGTTCTGTATGAGAGCTCTCCTCCTGGCTTGCAGATGACCACCTTCTCACTGTGTCCTCACATGACCTTGCCTGGGTGTGTGCAGGTGGAGATCTCTCTCTCTCTCTCTCTCCCCCACCCCCCATCCAGCCCTCAGTCCTTCCTCTTCTTGTAAGGCCACTAACTGCATCATGAGGGCCCCACCCTCATGACCTCATCTAACCCTCCTTCTAACTCAGTCTAACCCACCTTCATGACTTCACCTCATTACCTCCCACAGGTTCCACCTCCAACTACCATCCTATTGGGAGTCAGGGCTTCCACCTGTGAATGTAGGGGGGCATGAGCATTCAGTCCATGACAGTGTTGATGGCTTTATTGGTGGTATGGTCAGCCCTATGCTGATGAAGGTAGGATAGAAGGGAACTTGAAGTTAAAAGACAAAAGAAAGGGTGGGAAAACTGTGTTATGAAGTCCTTTACTAGGCTACAGCTTTGGATATACCAAGAGATAAATTATGTCCCTTGTTAGTATAATGATATCTAACAGATCTCTCTCTGTTTCATCTATTTTTTGCTTTGTTACACATTATGTACTTCCAAAAAGGACTTAAGGCACCTTACAATAAAAGCTGAGACACCAGAAACTATGGAGAAAAAGGCAGTCGTAGTTATACCAGGAACCCAGGGTGGGCAAGTATTGTTATTAAACACTAAATTTAGTCCATTCTGACATCTTAGGGGCTAAAAAAATGTGATGGCTCCCTCTTCAGATACTGAAGAAAGAAGACGTTTCCCCCCACTAAGATTAAACTCTAAAAGGAATTTATTGTTAAACCTAAGTATGAGCAGAAACATACATTTACTTCATGTGACTGGTTCTTGTAATTGGCCTTTGATAAAAGGCAAGGGCATGGAATATTGATTTGCAGCTGAGTGAGGAGGAGTCTACAGGTCTGAACATACTTGTGTCTGACGACCAACCTTAGCACAAGGGTGAGAGTTAAAGGAGGCGAGACCAGGGCCTCCAAGTATGTCCCCCTCACCCCCACCCCACCCCCCAGAACCTGCTTCACATTCAGCTGAAGTGCTGATAAAATGTAGATTCTGGGATGGACGCAGACCTACTGAATCAGACTATTGAGAGGAAAGGGTAGAAATCAACATTGTTGAAACTCCCTCGGTGGTTCTCATGCCACTAAACTTTGAGACACCGTGATCTAGAAAAGGATGTGTGTGTGTGACCTCACAAGCATTTTCTTTCATATTGTCTGCATTGCTAGATAGAAAGAGTTCCCTATTCTTTAGTTACCTGATGCCAGAATTGACACACCAGGGTGAAAATTAAGGGGTCTGACATATATTCTCTTTCTCAAAGAAAAGCCACTGCTCCCAAAGCAGCAGGACCCCCATTTTTCCGAACAAAGAACTGTGAGCCTGCCTAAAACCTCTCATGAGCATCTAGTTACAGCCCAGTGTCATGCATCATCAAATACAGAAGAGATGATGTAGACTTACATCTCAGACAGGTGTTAGTGGTCCACTGCCATGATCACAAAATGATTTCATGGGGTGTCTAACATATACCTAATATTGAGAGGCAATTCCTCCAGTGTGCCCATCATAATAAACAGGTGAGATGGGGTGAGGAATAGCAGCTTTAAAAGAAAATTTGATTGTAAAAGCAACCACTGAGACTTGCGTGATGAAAGAGCTGATGGCTAAATAGTCAGGAGCGTGGTGAGCCAGTCATTAAACTGTTAGTAACTTGAAATCTGCCGTGGAAACCAGCAAATGCTACAAATCAGGCTCATTTTGCCCTTTGGAGAGCTGGTTTACCAGTGGACCGCAAGTGCGGACTGGATCTGAAACACTCAGAGCAGTCATGTCACTTTCCTGAAACCCGTGACAAGGAGACTCACTTGTCCTTCCCGCAAGGTCACTCTCTCTTGTCCCTTGCCCAGCATTAACTCGGGCAACCATCTGTGTTGGAGGTGGCAATTCCCCAGGCATTCAGGGGCAACATAATTCTACTTAGATAGGCTCAATGGAGTTGCTTTTTAAGAGTTGCTAACCACAAAGAAAGAAAAAAGCAACCCTTCTGTTGATAAATTTCTTTCATTAAGAACAATGCTCTTTTTGCACCATTAGGGATAAATTTTAAAAGCAAACAACTAGAAAAATGAGCTTGTTGATTCCAATTTATACCAAGGTAGGACTGACTGATACCACATCTTTTCCTGAGTGCAGGTTTGTAGAGGAAAAGGATGTGAAATGCAGTCGAGTTTGGAGTGTGAAGAAAGTGAGGAGCAGAATGGACAGTTGGAAGCAAAATACTGCAGAGCAGGTGTGCTGGGATGTGGCTTAAATGTGTCTGGCTGCTTCGTTATGTCCAGAGCATGTCCTGTGGAGAAGCTTTTCTTCAGGGCACAGAAGCACCAATCAGACACTGATTCCCACAGCTCTGCACCCTTCTACACTGTCTCAAGAGGGTGATGCCTGTCACAGTTTTCTCTCTTGGGACTGAAAACCAATACTGGGCTATTCTGTGAACTTGGATCTAGTTGTTACTGCTATAAAAACATTAGTTTGTATCAAAGTAAGAATATGTCAGATACAGTAAGAATATATCAGATTAAAGATGAATAGTTTATTGTTGGCAAGAATCTTAGGAATGGACACTTACAGAGAGCATTTTGGCAATCTGTAGGACAACTCTTTTTTTTATGTTTGTTTATTAATTTTTATTATTATTATTTTTATTGGGGTATAGTTGCTTTACAGTGTTGTGTAAGTTTCTGCTGTACAGCAAAGTGAATCAGCTATATGTATACATATATCCCCTCTTTTTTGGATTTCCTTCCCATTTAGGTCACCACAGAGCATTAAGTAGAGTTCCCTGTGCTATACAGCAGGTTCTCATTAGTTATGTTTGATACATATTCGTGTATATATGTCAATCCCAATCTCCCAATTCATCCCACCCCTCCTTTCCCCCCTTGGTGTCCATATGTTTGTTCTCTACGTCTGTGTCTCTATTTCTGCCTTGCAAACAGGTTCATCTGTACCATTTTTCTAGCTTCCACATGTATGCATTAACAAACTATATTTGTTTTTCTCTTTCTGACTTACTTCACTCTTAATAGAATGCATACTCTGACCTAGTAAGTCCGCTTGTAAGGATTTAATCCTAAGAAGATCATCACACTAGTATCCAAAGATGTCTGTATGTAAAGCATGTTCACTGAAGCTTTATTTATAGAAAAAATGTATGATCCTAAAAAATATCAATTGACAAAAATGGTTAAAACATTATGGTACCTCCAAAGGAATTATTATTAGCCATTAAAAATGAAGATATAGGGACTTCCCTGGTGGTGCAGTGGTTAAGAATCCGCCTGCCAATGCAGGGGACACGGGTTCGATCCCTGGTCCGGAAAGATCCCACATGCCACGGAGCAACTAAGCCCATGCACCGCAACTACTGAGTCTGCGCTCTAGAACCCACGAGCCACAACTACTGAAGCCCGCGCGCCTAGAGCCCGTGCTCCACAACAAGAGAAGCCACGGCAATGAGAAGCCTGTGCGCCGCAACGGAGAGTAGCCCCCACTCACCACAACTAGAGAAAGCCTGTGCGCAGCAACAAAGACCCAACGCAGCCAAAAAAATAAATTAATTAATAATAAATTACTTTTAAAAAATGAAGATATAGATGATTATGTGAAAATAGAATTAAAATATATTGAAGAGTGAAAAACTTTATAACATATTTATTGTGATACCACTCATAAGTTTACATGTCTGTGTATATACGTTCATGGAACAAAAAAACTGGAATGCATCTGGCAAAAGAGTAAGCGTGGTTATGTCTGGATAATGTGATTCCAAGTGAGTGCTTTCTTTTTGTTATCTACATGTTGAATATTTGTGAATTTATCATGTTACCTGCGTAACAAAAGTAATATAGTTTTTAATGCATCTTCACCAATGCAAAAGAAAATGCGGGGCAAGAGCAATCTTTGTTTATGACTGATTGTGGTTTTCAATTTTGTCCTTGTCAAACAAAGGTGTGTGCAGATGTACACGCACCAAAGTTGGTCGAGAAAGAGTACCAGTTTCTGGGGTGCCCAAATTTTTAACTTTCTGTTTGTGTCTTCATCCATTAGCCCATGCACCTTCTATATTGGCGAGAGCATTCCGCCTTCGTTCATGGATAAGAGAGGCGATGTTATCTGAAGGGTCAGCTAAATACATAAGACAATAATGGACCACAGGTGTGGTCCCAACGAATGGACTGGAAATGGCCAAGTGAAAAAAAGCCAGGCCCCCTAAGAAAGTCAAACTCTCTTTAACTCCCTTCTCTTTTTGCATCTTCTTTCCTCCCCTTTCAGCATGTTTTAATTAACTTATTCCTCTTGTTTCTTTACATACTCCCCCCAATGGACAAAGCACTGAAATTTAAGGAGCAAGAATAATAAAAGCGCCCCCTCCCCACACTCCGCTTTCATTCTCCTGCCCTTTTTTTAAACAAAAGTCTTTATTGAATTTGCTACAACACACAGCCTCTGTTCTATGTTTCGGTTCTTTGGCCTCGAGGCATGTGGGATCCCAGCTCCCCAACCAGGAATCGAACCCGCACCCTGCAATGGTAGGCAAAGTCTTAACCACTGGACCGCCAGAGAAGTCCCCTCTTTCCCTGTTTGAACAGTTGTCTTTAACTTAGAACAGCACTCGTAGCAGGATGGAGCTGCTGCCCCTGGGGTGAGTGCGCCATCTAAGATGGTAAGAGGCATATATATGGTGGTCAGAACGATGAACACCATACCCAGCTGGTGTTCCCTGGAACACAGCTGGGAACCCCTCGATTCAGTTCATCAGTACCTAACGTACCAAATCTCTACTCAAGCAAACAACGATTCAGTATGTTCATTTTCCCTGCAACCAACCCTAAGCCGGCGGCTCTCATGGAGAATCCAAAGGAGGTTGACTTCAAGCTTCTTTCTTCCATGGAACGAGCCAGCTAGAGAGCCCATCAGTAAAAACCGCAAGACAGTGTATATGTAGCCACTAAATTAGCAGCGGAGCCTACAAATATTGGAGCTGGGGAAATAGAGTCTAGTGTGACATGGTATAATCCGGGAGGGGGTTCCAGATCAGGAAAGATGGATGGTTTGACTTGGGGAAGAGAGAGGCACGATAGGGAGGTAAACAGGCTGAGTGGGGCATGGCAGTGAGCAAGAGGGCGGTGTGAGCTGGGAGACTGCCTGGAAGAGGCAGCGTTGGTGTTGGTAGGAATTCAGAGATGAGGCTGGAAAGGTGGGATTGGATCAAATTAAAGAAGGAGGTTAAAAGTCTGGGAAAGAGCCCAGGCCTGAGGGTGTGGCAAAAGGCAGACTTCACAGGGCAGGCAGGAGTGAGGGCTTGAGCAAGAGAGTAATGCAATGAAAGCACTGCTCCACCACGTAGCAAGAATGTCTCCACAAGGCGCCAAGCACAGGAATCCCTAGGAAACCAGTAAACATACGAGAGCGTGTTCTCTCTCTCTCCCGCACAAGCCCACGTTCCTTGTTTTACCAAACCTACTGTGGTTTCAAACCATCTAAAACAAAGACTCTTTTTACCTTAACCATTCACCAGCGTTCCTTTTTTTCAATCCACATGTGTTTGCAATTGCTTGACAGAAGTTGGTTCCATTTCACTCTGGCCAGAGAAATACCTCCGTTGTTTTCTCTTGTTAGGAAACGAAACGGTTGGGCTTCGTGTACTCCCAAGCTCACACATGCTGTGTCCTCCAAGCCAGGTCAGCCAAACCTTCCTGATTGCTCCTAGAACTACTCACCCAGCCCCTCCTAGAGGCGGGGTGACCACACTCAGGGCACCACTGAGGCAGTGGGCTCCATGAGAGGCTAATGGGATAAACCTGAACTCCTAATGGGACTAACCAATGCCAAACCTCTATCCATACCGAAGCCAGCGTGACTGCAGCACAGCCCTCTTGAGGCACTTTGGCCTTCAGAGAACCAAAGAAGCTGCTTGGTTTGGAGAGAAATGACCTGGAGAAAATCCTAGTCTGACTCCTAGGCCATATGGTTCTTCCCTCAATCCTCTACTTCTCAAAACAGCCCAAATATCATCCAAAGAAATGCCACCCACTCTTTTGAGCGACCACTTTCCGAAGACCAAAATAGACCCTAGTTTCTGTTTCTAAGAGTAAAAGCAAAACATTCCTCTATATGACTTTACTGTTGTCTCCGGTCCCCCACCCCAGGCCCCGTTCCCTGTTCCTGCTCTGTTGTATCACACTTCTCCACACCAGTTCTCAGTCTTGAGCGTGCATTGTAATCACCTGGACCTGCCGAGCTTGTTAAACCTACAGTCCTAGGCCCCAGCCCCAGGCTTTCTGATTCAGCAGGTCTCAGGTGGAGCCAAAACTTTGCATTGGTGATGTATTTCTAGTGCTACCAATTTTCTCTGCTGTTTGACGTTCTCCATCCATGCTTCTATACACAGACACTCTTTCCAGTTCAAAGGTACCTTCCTCCTGAGATAGGGGAACAAAAAGGACTGCAAAGATGAAGTCCTTTTTGGGTGCATAAGTGGCAGTTGGCTGGTTGCATTAGCAAGGGAAATCACCCAGGCAAAACTGCTCAGAGGTAAAGGGGGTACTCAGTCAGCAGAACTTTGAGGTGAAAGAGTTAAAAATTTGGTCCCCAGCACCAGTGCTTGAGTCTGAGGACCAACACATTATAATCATAAAATCTCCAAATCTGAGAGTTGGAAGACACCTATTCTAATCCCTCATGTTAAATATGAGGAAAATTTTGAGGTTCAGAAAAGTTAAGTAACTTGTCCAAGACCCTGGAGCTAATGAGTAGCAGGAATGGGATTAAAACCCAGATTTTATGGCTTTTGTCTTTGTTTTTTGGGGGGTTTTTTTTGGCTGCACCACACGGGTTCTTAGTTCGGCAGTGGAAATGTGGAGTCCTAACCACTGGACCACCAAGGAATTCCCCAGATTTTATGACTTTTGAAAATCACTTCAACTTGTTTAATGTTAAAAAAATGAGAGGAAAGAAGTTCTGCTACCAGTAAGTTGCATGGAACTCAGCCTTCTGCCAATAAACTCAGAGAAAAGAAAAGTTACCAGACAGGAACAGGTATAGGAAAAGGTGTACCCATTGGCAAAGGAAGAAAGACAGCTAATAAAAGTAGACCTGCAGATGACCTATTTATTGGAATTTGCAAACAAATATGGTAAAAGTTGTGAAGGAAAAGATAGCTACAAAGAGGAAAGAAATGGTGAATTTTAAGAGCAATATATGGGCCTCCCTGGTGGTGCAGTGGTTAAGAATCTGACTGCCAATGCAGGCGAAACGGGTTCGAGCCCTGGTCCAGGAAGATCCCATGTGCTGCGTAGCAACTAAGCCTGTGTGCCACAACTGCTGAAGCCCATGCACCTAGAGCCCATGCTCCGTAACAGGAGAAGCCACCACAATGAGAAGCCCGTGCACCGCAACGAAGAGTAGCCCCCGCTCACCGCAACTAGAGAAAGCCCGTGCGCAGCAACGAAGACCCAATGCAGCCAAAAATAATAAAATAAATTAATTAATTAAAAAAAAGCAATACAGACACTCTAAAAACAGAACCAAATGGAAACCCCAGAACAGAAAAATATATCTGAAATAAAATTTTATCACATGGGATTAATAGGAGAGTGTTCCCTGTGGAAGAATCAGTGAACCTAGACAGATAAGCAGAAATATTCTAAACGAAACAACAAAGAAAAAAGATTGGGGGAGAAAGATGGCCTGTGGGACTGCAACAAATAGTCTGACATAAACCCTGTTAATTACCCTATGGCATTGCAAATTAAAAGTACAGACCAATATCCTTCAAGAACAAAGATGCAAATATTGACAAGATATTAGCAAAGTAAATATATATACATATACATATATATTGGCTTAGAGCAAATATATATACAATAATATATCATAACCTACTGGGGTTTATTCCAAGAATACAAAGTTGATTTAATATTTGAAAATCAATTAAAGTATTTCACCACATTAACAGAATAAAATATGAAAACTCATACGGCTGTCTATGTGGATGCAGAAGAAGCATTTGACAAATTTCAACATCCATTCATGACAAAAACATCATACTTAAGGTCGAAATATTGTCTGTCTTCTCTCTAAGATTGAGAACAAGGCAAGAATGTCTGATTTCACTACTTCAACATTGTACTTGAGTTCTAGCCTGTGCAATAAGGCATTACTTAATGCCTTATTAATTAGCCAATTAAATGGAGAGATATGTCATATCCATGTTCGGAAGACTCAGTTTATTTAGATGTTAATCCTTCCCAAAGTGATCCAGAGATTCAACATGATCCCAATCCAAATCCCTCCAGGCTTTTCTGGTAGAAATTAGCAAGCTGATTCTAAAATATGAAGACATAGAACAGCCAAAATGATCTTGAAAAAAAGAAGTACTGGTTTAGAAGGGTTACACTACTTAACATCAAGACGTACTACTATAAAGCTACAAGGCAGTGTGGTATTGGGGCAAAGATAGACAAATACATCAGTGGAACACATAGGGAGTCCAGAAATTGTGTGTGTGTGTGTGTGTGTGTGTGTGTGTGTGTGTAAAATGCGATCAATTGATTTTCGACAAAGGTGCCCAAGTAATTCAGTGGGGAAATTCATTTCAACACATCTTGCTGGAACTACTGAATATCCATATGGAAAAGAATATACCTTGACCCTGCTCATACCACATGCAAAAATTTTATTTGAGCTGGATCTTAGAACTAAAAGTAAAAGCTAAAACTATAAGGCTCCTAGAAGAAAACATAGGGGAATATATATGTTCATGACCTTGGAAGTAGGCAACAATTTTCTTAGGACACGAAAAGTATTAACCATGAAAGAAAAGATTGATAAACTGGAAATACTGAAAAGGCAAGCCATAGGCTGGGAGAAATACACAATACACACATCTGACAGGGGTCTTATGTCCAGAATATATAATGTGCTTCTATAAACCAAAAAGACAACCCAATTTTTATTTATTATTATTATTATTTTTTTTTTGCCACACCACGTGGCATGTGGGATCTTAGTTCCCCGACCAGGGATCGAACCCGTGCCCCCCTGCAGTGGAAGCGCGGAGCCCTAACCATTGGACCGCCAAGGAATTCCCAATAACCCAATTTTTAAATGGACAAAAGATTTTAACAGATGTGTCACAAAATACGCTCTACAAATTGCCACTAAGCACATAGAAAAGTGCTCAAAATCATTAGTCAGTAGGAAAATGCTAATTAAAACCAGCATACATGCTACTTTATATCCATTAACAATTAAAATGAAAAAGACTGACCATATTAAATGTTAGCAAGAAGGTGAGGCAATTGGAATTTTCTTGCAGTGTTAGTGAGAGTTTAAAATGGTACAACCACTTTGGATAACAGCTTAGCAGTTATCCAAATCCAGTTTTTAATAAGGTTAAACATACACCTACCATATAATCCACCAATTCTACTCCTAGGAATTTACCCAACAAAAATGAAAGCGTAGGTCATTGGCAAGATGAGAGAGAGAGAGAGAGGTTTAGTTGGTATATCTGGGATGGATTCCAAACTGGAGGGGGTGGAGGTCTGAGTGGGAGGTGAAGAGATGGTGAAACGGCAATAGCTGGAGTGGGGGGGAGGGGATAAGGGTTTTTGTTTGTTTGTTTGTTTGTTTGTTATGAAACAGCCTGGAGCATGTTAGGCATCTAATCACACCAAAAATCAATATAAATTCCAAACAGTGCTGTTTAACCACACAGAAAGATTACAGGAAAATAAATTAAAATATTTTTGAAATATCTGGAGAAGAGTTTGGAAGAGAGAGCTTTGTCTAGAAGCAGTATATTACATTAAAAAGTTAGAAATGGCTATATCTGACTAGATAAACTTTTGAAAATATGTCAAAATGAATAAAACAAAGTGCAAACAGACAAGGAAAAATATTTGCACCAAATCTGACAAAGGGTTAATATCTTTCTTACTAGTATGAGAAAAGTCCTTATTAATTGATTTTTTAAAAAATGTCTCCAATGAATAAATGGAAAAAGTATATAAACCTATGACTCAAAGAACTATAGCAGCTGGACAAATACATGAAGTAATGTTTAATTGTTCAAATAATAAAACAAGTTAAAATACTAAATTTTGGGGAGGGGGAGATGGGGAGGAAAGGATTGGGAGTTTGGGATTAGCAGAGGCAAACTATTATATATAGAATGGATAAACAGCAAGGTCCTACTGTAGAGCACAGGGAACTATATTCAATATCCTGTAATAAACCATATTGGAAAAGAAAAAAAACTGAACTAAATTTCCATTTTACTACTAAATTAGTGAAACAACATCTTTACTTAATATAACTAATGCTGACAAGGATATAAGTTTATAGATAGATGGATAAAAAATATATATCTATAATTTATATATCATAAAGTGGCATAATTTTTTCAAAGTCATTTTGGCACAAGGCATCAACTGTCATCAAAATGTCCACACTCTTTGACTCTGTTGTTCAGTGTCAACAACATTATACTGTAGATGGTCTGGGGATAAAGCTGTTCGGTTGTAGGGTGAGTTATAATAACAAAAGAAAATAAAAGGAAGCAATTTAAATGTCCGACTAGCAAGAGGAGTGTCCTGGAATCAGATCTGGACCAAACCCCAGCTCTGCCACTCTCGGGCTGTGCTACCAAACTCTCTCTAAAACTCCTCATCTGAAAAACAAGAGGTAAATAATATCACCCGTCATCCTATAGCTGTGGGGAATAAATGAGATAAACATTAAAAGCTCAGGGCATTCAGCTTAGCATATAATAAACATAACACATGTTAGATATTATTTTTCCTTCCACGTGACAAAATACCATTTAGCTGCAAGAAGCCAGAAGTGTGAAATAAAAGTTGGGAGAAAATATTTAGCAAAATGCATATGATACACTCAGTTGGAAAAATAATCCAATTACACACATTATATTGGCACTGCAACTGTCATAAACCATCCATCTCTAATAAACTATATGTGCCTGCAGGGAGCCTAGAAGGTATTAAACAGGCTTGAAAAAGTCACTGATAAGATTATGGATAAATTATTTTCTTTTGTATCTTCCTATAAACCTGTAATACTATTTTCGTACATAAAAATAAACTCACAAAGGAGGAAATATCCTCTATCAGACTAATTTTTGAATCGGAAACCAAGACAGGTGAAGGCAGTCTGCCTGGGCGGCCAGGTCCCTTCCTTGCCTGTTGCGCTTGACTGTCATCTGGTCATGCGGGCCAGTCTCCTCTTGGTGTTGACTTTGTGATGCTCATATGGGCGGCCTCTCTGAATCCTATCTGAAAGGCTCCATCCTTTCTAGCTTTCTCACTGAATAGATGGGCACCAACACCTGTGTCTCTACTGTCCCCACTCTTACAGATTACTTTCCTCATTGCACCTCACAAGCCAGTACACAAAAAAGTGGCAGATCTTCTTCAACCCTCGTGGACAAGAAAAGCTATATTTTCCAGGTCAAGTGCTGCCTGGAAGCCTCTTCCCTACTATTCAAAAGCCCTAATCCAAACAATTAAGTAGGGCTTTGCTGTTTAACTGCTTGGTGCCCTGTGCATTGCTTCTGTCTACACGATACCAAGTTTGTGGTAGGGCCATAAATACTTCAAGCAGTAGAGTGCTTGGGGCCAAAATTGAGTCCCCAGTTCAAACTCGGCCACTGTTTGTGGAAGAGGCTCTTCTATTAATGTTTCAATGTAGGTAGCTCATGGTAGTTGCAAACTACATCCTGTTTAGTGTAGACTCGAATTATAGCAAATGAAAACAGGGATGCTATTCACCTCGGCAGCTGAGGCATAATGCAGCCCACAAACATTTTATTTAGCATTTATTGAGCATCTACTGTGTGCCAGGCATTGCACTAAGCACTGCAGACAAATTTTCGTGGTTGAAAAGAACTTAAAGGTCATGCATTCCAACTGTCCAGTAGGTTCTTGGATCTGATTTACACTATCTCCACTCAGAATAACTCTTAGGAAGAGCTCAGGGGTTTGCAAGGCTGCCCATCCCACTTTTGGTCAGCTCACTTTTTGGCAGGTTCTCCCTGGGGTTATTTCATAATTCATCAGTTATGCAGAGGGAACTATCACCATCTATCACCTCTTGCTAAGAACGTGAATTACTCCTGTCCCTTGTACCAGCATCTAAGTGTCCCAGCCATCTCTTACCCTGTGACTCAGCAAAATAGCAGATGGTTTGTTAGACCTGGAAGTTGACAATTCACCCAACAGGTGTTCTGTATCCTGACACTAATCAGAAATAGGTCGTTTCCAGGTGAGTTAACATGGTGTCTTGGTGCTAGATTTTAGACATCTAGCTGATGTTCAGCCCATACAATTAGGGCCCAACAGGAACAAATTAATCTTTCAGGATCTCGGATGAGTCACAAATTCCATAAAAGGCCTGCTTCCAGGCCCTGGCACTAAAGATTAATAGCTTTTCACCCTGACTATAAGCATTTGATCCTCTTGAGACAGACGCATTCTCAGAGGGAGTTCTGACCAAGAGTTCTGACCCCACCCTGGTTATGAGGAAATGCTTTGCTTAAGAAGCAGAAGTTAATAGGGGTGGAAAGGCTTGATGGCTGAAGGAAATGGCCTGAGAGAAAAATCTTATTTGAATTTTTAAAACTTAAAATAATTATGCTAGAAGATGATAAAGCAATGTGTTCAAAACATTTATGGGAAATGGCTCTGAATTTAGAGTTC
Organism: Balaenoptera borealis; assembly: GCF_965194805.1. Lineage (NCBI taxonomy): Eukaryota > Metazoa > Chordata > Mammalia > Artiodactyla > Balaenopteridae > Balaenoptera > Balaenoptera borealis. Next base: position 165,079,496 of record NC_138866.1, on the reverse strand, counting down.
TCTGCTCGCTCAAATTATCAATCAGATGTGAGGAACAAAAAGACACTCTTGGGCATGCATGCAGGAGCTCAGAAGGCTTACTGCGCATGTCTCCACCATGAAGAGATCACTCAGAAACTACTCTGGCAAAAGAAAAGAGGAATTTAAGAAAGGGAAAGAAATGGGATAGAAGAAACAGGGGCTGCTAAATATGGCCAAGAATATGTACCCTTAGGCTGGACAATTCAGAGAGCCTTCTCTCAAGCAGCGAAATTCTAGAACCAAAAGACTGAAATTCTGTTTCCATAGGTCCATTCACACTTTGAGAGGACCCTTCTTGAATAACTCAAAGCTCTCTAAAAATAGGTTTCTCCATTGAGCCTGGCCTTTGATCCGTCTCATCTTCCTCCTCAGTGACTAACTCACTTAAGCATCCACAATAGTGTTCCACTGGAGTCGACACAAGCAATGTCCCACCCCTGGCCTGGCAGTTTTCCAAGTGATCCACCTCTGGTCATCTTGTAGGGGATTTCCTACTGCAAGAAAGGAAGGACGGCTGAGTTCGAAGTTCTTGAGTCTGTCTGTGGTGGCTAAATTTCTGAGGCCAAAATCAGGACATAAGACTTGAGGGTCAAGTTAAAATATACTTACCTGAACAGAATGGACAGAATATTTAAAACCAGAAAATTCGGGATATACAGCTCTCATTATTGTCCCAAGATGCTTGTCTGAGAGACAAGGCAGGTGTGAAAAGCTGAGGCCCTGACCCAGTGGGCACTTGGATAATAATCCTGTAACTTGAACCTCTCCTTATGCTTCTCTTTGAGGAGTGCTCCCAGGGACCCTCTCTCACCTGGGCAGGGGGAAGACATTTGGTGCTTTAACAGGCTTATACCTGGGCACTCCTTTAAATCCACAGTCTTTAGGGATTTGTTTGATGATTATGAGAGCCTGTTGGTTGGGGGATAGGGGAGAGATAGAAGGAGAAAGTATCTGATAACTCAGTCTTTTCTCTTTTGTCCCTAAAAACAGGCCCCATGCTGTGTATCCCACTCAGCAAACAAGTTTTTCACTTGGAAGGCAGTTAGGCAGATTGCCGTTGTTACTCTAGCATGACCTCTGGAGTGGCTGGGCCAGGGCTGGGGGTCATAACTTCACCTTACACCACTTATCAAAGTGTTTCTTCCTACTCCTTAGAACATCCTACCTCAGAACAGTTCTGAAAAATACGACTTTCCATCTCATTACTTTTCCATATGTCAGTGTTTCTTAGTGATGGATGCCCCTAAGAACCACATGAGCTAACTGGTCTACCCCTCAACGCCCTCCGAACACAAGCCCTGAGGAAATACTACAACTCTAGGAATGTGTATCAGAAGATGAACCTCTGGGCCTACCTCCTGTCTCCAGGGCTCCTGCAAAGGACCCACAGGTCTTGGCCACCAGAATGCTCCAGTGCCAGCTGAGAGAGAAGATAAGAACTAGGAGTCCTCCCTTTCCTCTGGAGGTTGTGTCATATTCGGTGAACTCTGCCGCAAGAGGGAAATAAAGGCTGGGAAGTCTCGCTTCCCCACAGAGATTGTTTCATACCCGGTAGACACATGCCCCAAATCCAGAGAGGCAGTAGGCACTTTGCAAATATTTACCTAGCTGCATGGCAACAGGGGAGTAGTAGTTAAAGTTCTATTTAACTTCAAGGACACACGCCCTGCACTTCATTCTCTCCTCACACGTAAAAAAGGCTACATCCTTTCCCGTGACTATCTTTCCAAGTGTTACAAACCATGTGAAGGTTGGACCCCTTTAATTTCCAAATCATACAGTTATCCAGGATTTGAACATCCAATGGAGATGTTTGCTTTCACATGTGAAGGGAATGGCTGCCACTCGGCCTTGGAGTTCAGACTCATCCTTGCATTATCGGAAAGGAGAATCACAAGCACTGCAAACTTTTCTAGATCTGCTGCTGCTCTTCTACAGATAAATTAAGGACACCAAGTGTTTGGTGCTTACGGAAATCCACGACAACAAAACATGATAGAGAAAGGAACCAGAACATAACCTTCCTGCATTTTCCATCAGGAGCTGAGGGGAAAACTTAAATGCCTTCAGAGACCCACCTAACTAAGTCACCTTCCCCTCAAAATATGTAACTGTGGGCTTGCTGTCATGGCAATAGCATGTTACCAGAAAAGCTTGTTGAAAGGCAGAGCTCATATGAAGAACAAGGGGAAGACCTTAGTCACTAAAAACTCACATAGCAAGACAAGCATTTGCCTCTGTGTAAACAGCATTCTCAGATGTGCCATATGCCACAGCTCTTAAGTATAATGTAAGGGCCTCGAGTAAGATGAATGGTACCCACAGGGGAAAACATTTTATTAAGTAGCACTTGTATGGTGCCATCTTGTGGTGAATCCCTTCAGCAACTTGAAAGAAACAGGAAGCCCATTTTTCTCACTTTATTAATTTTGTGAAGTGCAGTATTTAGACTATTTTTGACAAGTTTAAGAATACCTTGAACTTCTACTTTCTAATAATAAAAGAGTTCAGGATACATTTTCCATTGGATCTAAGAGTGAACAAATATTGATTGAGATTTCCCCATCCCAAAGTCAGTGATTGTAAAATCCAGGAAACAGATACACACTACTATATACAAAATAGATAAACAACAAGGACCTACTGTATAGCACAGGGAACTAGATTCAGTATCTTGTAATAACCTATAATGGAAAAGAATCTGAAAAAGAATATATATACATACATATATACAAAGAACTGAATCACTTTGCTGTATGCTTGAAACTAACATAGCATTGTAAATCAACTATACTCCAATAAAAAATAAATATATAAAAAGTAAAAAATAAAATCCAGGAAATTTTTTGAGGAAGAAATTTGACTGTTTCACAGAAAATTATTTTTTAACGACAGTTATTTATTTATTTATTTATTTATTTTTGGCTGCATTGGGTCTTTGTTGTTGCACACGGTCTTGCTCTAGTTGCAGCGAGTGGGGGCTATTCTTTGTTGCAGTGCACGGGCTTCTCATTGCAGTGGCTTCTCTCGTTGCAGAGCACGGGCTCTAGGCATGTGGGCTTCAGTAATTGTGGCACACGGGCTCAGTAGTTGCAGCGCATGGGCTTAGATGCTCCGCGGCATGTGGAATCTTCCAGGACCAGGGCTCAAACCCGTGTCCCCTGCATTGGCAGGTGGATTCTTAACCACGGTGCCACCAGGGAAGCCTGACAGTTACTGTTTTATTTGAGAAAAAAACTTCATCCCGAGGTTCAGGCTCTAGATTAAGTTGTACTATCTCATTTCCAAACAATTTCAAAGATAAGGGGATTTTTCTAGATATGGTCATGGATGGATTGGTTTTTCAGGTTTTAAACAACCTGAAAGGAAATTAATGGCCTGAGCACATGGACTCTGTACTTTTCTATTTTCCTTTTTCGACTCGAGAAAGGGTTAACCAGTGGTGTCTCCCTAAAATTTACCTGTAAATGATGCAGGGCCTCCTGTTCACTGATGAAAATTTCACACAATTGAATGTGCACCTGCAGAACCAGAACTGAAACCAAGGTTCCCTAATTTCTAGGCTCATGGTCTTCACTGTAGATCTCAGGGCTCTGCTTAGATAGTGAACCCACACTGGTTAGGAGTGGTGTGAAGTTCTGCATTTTGTGTGGTGATGAAATCAGAGTTGCGGATCTGTGGCTAGGTAGTTGTGGGGAGACATCTGAGCAAGACGGCCAGACTGGTCAAGCTGGGGACTGGAAAAGCTCCAGGCCACATTCAGGATTCTTTATGTTGCCAGCCCAGCCTTACAGCAAACACCGTCCCCCCAAACCCACCAGCCTGTAAGACTCCCCACGCCACCAAAATCTTCTTCAGTCCTGCACTTCATGGTGATACCACAGTGCCAAGTTCACAGCAGGCACTCAGTGAATGCTCTTGATAGGTTATCTCATCATGATGAATATCAGAAGACCCCCCAATGCCTAAATACTTGGTTGACTGAATTTTTAAAAAAAAATTTAAATCAGAATTCTTTCTGAAGCCACTATGGAGAACAGTATACAGGTTCCTTAAAAAACTAAAAATAGAGTTACCATATGATCCAGCAATTCCACTCCTGGCCATAGAGTGGGAGAACACCATAATTCGAAAAGATACATGCACCCCAATGTTTATAGCAGCACTATTTACAATAGCCAAGACATGGAAGCAACCTAAATGTCCATCGACAGATGAATGGATAAAGAAGATGTGGTGTGTATATACAATGGAATATTATTCAGTCATAAAAAAAATACTGAAATAATGCCATTTGCAGCAACATGGATGGACCTAGAGATTATCATACTAAGTGAAGTAAGTCAGACAGATATATAATATCACTTATATGTGTAGTCTAAAAAAGTGATATAAATAAACTTTATCTCGAGCAGAAATAGACTCACAGACATAGAAAGCAAACTTGCGGTTACCAAAGGGGAAAGAGCGGGGGAGGGATAAATTAGGAATATGGGATTAACAGATACACACTACTATATATAAAATAAACAACAAGGAACTACTGTATAGCACAGGAAACAACTATACTCAATATCTTATAATAATCTATAATGGAAAAGAATATGAAAAAGAATATATATGTATGTGTGTGTGTATAACTGAATCACTTTTCTGTACACCTGAAACTAACACAACATTGTAAATCAACTATACTTCAATTTACAAAAAAAAAGAGAATTCTCACTTGCCCAAACTCTGAGTTCTTTTGTTCAGATTAAGATTAAACACACATTTATTGACTGCCCATTGGTATGGTCCAGGCATGGTGATATATATGCTCATTGTGGCTAAATTTGTACAGCCAGCCTGGCTGACTGAGGCCATCCTTTGGTAAACATGGATCGCTGTGGTGGGAAGTCCCTCTACTGGAAGAAATAAGCAGTGATGGGTGAGAATTACCCCAATTAGCTTCCAGGGAATTGGGGGGTGAGGGTGCCTGAAAATGATGTTGGGGGTCAGGAGGGCATCTAACTCAGCTCTCTGGAAGCCCGGTGCTGGGCACAGCTTGAAAGGCAGGACAGAGAAAGCCACAGACAACGCCGTCGGCCAGGTGAGAGTTGGAAGGAGGATGTGGTTGGAGAAAACTGAGATCAAAAGCAATGTGGTTGGAAGTTGGCCATCATATTCCAGGAAGGGAGGACCATCAAAGAAAGCTGCAGGGAGCCCAGGAGCAGAAGTCATTTTGATGAGAGTCTTAAAGTGGAATAAAGGAGAAAACAGGAGATGGGAGATCGACTGGATCGATGAGTTTGAGGATTGTGTAGCTCCCCTTCCTGTCCTCCCTCCCCAATTTCACTGCTCGCTCACAGAGGGGACAGATTAAGGGTCTAAAATGAGAAATGTTCATTTTTATTGGTCTTAACAGCCAACATAAAATGTTAAAAGGAAAATAAAATTAACGCACGTGACTAAGGGGAGTAGGGGTACGATGGTGACCAAGTATGGATTTCAGTGATCCATTTCCTTCTTTTCTGTTACCAAAATACTCCGGGGACATGGCTGTGACGCACTAACCTGGAAGGAAGGGAAGAGATCCGAGAAGATACAGATACAGATGAAAGGAGAGATGCCTAGGGCATAATTAGGCGGTGAGAGGCAAGCTGGGGAAGGGAAAACAGATTTGGGAGAAGTCGTAGAAATAGTTGCAAGGCCCTCGAGAGGAGTTGAAAGCAACACTTATGAAGTCATTTTGGGGGAGGAGTGAGACAGCCATGAGGGAGGACAAGGGGGAAGGCAAGAGGTGTGGGGGGAGGATGGGCAGGCAGGGAAATTAGGGTGGGGAGGGCACCATCGCACGCCCGAGGGAATTCTGACCCTCCGAGGAGACCCGTTCCAACTGCCCCACCTCCAAATGCCCCTCCTTAAACTGCAGGCAGGGTCCTTGCTGCCACCCTCTTCATCAGGTCAAGGATTAAGTCAAAAACTCAGCTTCAGATGGAGTAGCTGCAGCTAAAACAGATGACACCCCATAAGAGGAAAAATGTAAGGACTCTGCTTCTTACTCTCCCACCTTCATTCCCCCCAGAGAGAACATCCATTATCCTGGGGGCATCTCGAATAACAAACTTGGAGGAAAGACAAAAGGGAAAACAGAAGCAATGCAGATGTTTTTCTAAGAGGTGAATTTCCCATGAGGTGACAGTTACTCCTTTCTCTGCTGCCCACAACCCACCATGTATAACATATTTCCTGCTGGTGTGGTGGCAGGGAAGTCTCTTGAGATGGAGGGCTGGCTCTCCCTGGTCTGTTGAGGTCAAGGCCACTGGGTCTGAGCATCCTTTGGGAAGTTCCTTCTCTGTGGCCTCCCCACTTCCTCCACCCAACCCTCTAATTCCACTCTGATGGAAACACACCAAGGTATACAAAGAGAGAGCATAAGTAATAGAAGTGGTCTGTCTATAGATGCTTCTCGTGCAAATGTCCACAGATATGAAAGAATAATATTCAGGAAAAATTATGGAGAGGATGACAAAGTAAGGAGTCAATAAACTTCAGGATAGGGCTTCCCTGGTGGCGCAGTGGTTGAGAGTCTGCCTGCTAATGCAGGGAACACGGGTTTGAGCCCTGGTCTGGGAGGATCCCACATGCCGCGGAGCGGCTGGGCCCGTGAGCCACAATTGCTGAGCCTGCGTGTCTGGAGCCTGTGCTCCGCAACAAGAGAGGCCGCGATAGTGAGAGGCCCGCGCACAGCGATGAAGAGTGGCCCCCACTTGCCACAACTAGAGAAAGCCCTCGCACAGAAACGAAGACCCAACATAGCCAAAAATAAATAAATAAATAAATAAAAATTAAAAAAAAAAAAAGGTTAAAAAAAAAAAATAAAAAATAAAAAATAAACTTCAGGATAAATATATCCAATCTGGGGCTTCCCTGGTAGCACAGTGGTTGAGAATCTGCCTGCTAATGCAGGGGACACGGGTTCGAGCCCTGATCTGGGAAGATCCCACATGCCGTGGAGCAGCTGGGCCTGTGAGCCACAATTACTGAGCCTGCGCGTCTGGAGCCTGTGCTCCGCAACGAGAGAGGCCGCGATAGTGAGAGGCCCGCGCACCGCGATGAAGAGTGGCCCCCACTTGCCACAACTAGAGAAAGCCCTCGCACAGAAACGAAGACCCAACATAGCCAAAAATAAATAAATAAATAAATAAATAAATAAATAAATAAAGTTAAGTCTCAGGAGTCTATGGAATGAGGAACGAGTGTTAAATTTAAAAAAAAAAAAAAATATATATATATATATCCAATCTGAAGAATAGAGAGAAAATGTGTTTTCTTAAAAATGAACAAGACCACACAAGCCATAGAAAAATAACAGAAGGTTTTAAATCTGTGTCATTGGAGTCCAGAGGAAGAGATTGGTACAGGAAATATTGAAAAAAATGACCCCGAATTCCCCAAATTTGGTGGAAGATATAAATTGGCAGATTCAAGAAGCTCAGTGAACCCCCAACAATAAGTTCAAAGAAAAGCACACGCAGACACTGAAACTCAAACTGCTGAAAGCCAGAAAAGGAAAACGAAAACAATTTCAAAAGCAGCTAGTGAGGGACTTCCCTGGTGGTCCAGTGGTTAAGACTCTGCACTTCCACTTCAGGGGGCCCGGGTTCAATCCCTACTTGGGAAACTAAGATCCTATATGTCATGTGGTGTGGCAAAAAAAAAAAAAGGCAGCTAGTGAAAACCACCTTACCTATCAGAGAACAATGACTGGAATTACTGCAGAGTTCACCTCAGGGACTATAGAGACCCAGAAGACAGTGGAAGGGCATCCTTAAACTTCTAAAAGGAGAGAACTCTCAATCCAAAATTTCTTATCCCATAAAAATATTCCTCAGGAGTGAAGGCAAAATGAAGATGAAGAAAAACTAAAAGAACTGCTAAAGGAAGTTCTTCAGACTGAAGGGAAATTATACCAGAGGGAAACTTGAACCTTCAAGCACAAAAGAAGAGCTACAGATATGGCTGGTATCTGGGTCAACATGATTCAGGTTGGCTACTTCCATATGCGATCCACAGAAGCCTTCCCCTATCTCCCAGGTATAGTTGTATGTGCACATCTATCTCTTCATTGGGATGTATTTCTCCAAGGTCTGCAAATGCTTTTTGATTATTCTCGTATTCACCTACAGTGGCTCCCATTGTTCTGTGTGTGTGATGTAGGAAATTGGTTCAAAGACTCAAGAACCATAATATCTGGATTCAAAGCCTACAACTTCTACTTACTAGTAGGGTGTTCTTCAGCCACTTAACCTCTTTGTGCCTCAGTGCTCTTATCTTTAAAATGGGAGGATAATGTATTTCCCTTACATGTTATCATGAAGATTAAATTAGTTAATGCAGAGTCATTAAATGTCCAGACATTCTCTATTATACAAATTTCACAATATAAATCCCAAAAGATAATGTTCTCTCCTGATAAATTAGTATGATCGCTTTCGTTTGATAATAAAAATTGTGTTCCGTGGTTTGCCACCCAGGCTGCATACCAGAATCACCTGAGGCAGGTTTTAATCCCTTTCTTTCCTAGGGCCTTACTTTGTACCAATTAAGTCAGAATCCTGGGGAATGGGACTCAGGCTTGATGGTTTTTTGAAAGTTCTCCAGGAGATTTTAATGTACACCTAGGCCTGAGAATCCCTGCTATAGTTTATCATTTTACCCTTTTAAAAATATCTTGACTTCTGAGAAATTCAAAGCTAAATTCCTTATGATACTTAGCCAAGATTTTTTGTATTGATTATTCCTCATCCTCCATGGTTTAGTATTTTCCATGTGACTTTTTAATTGTATCAAACATGCCTTATGGAAAAAAAAAAAAGTGTCTTATAAGTCACCTCAAACCATTTTTGGAAACAGGTAGAGAATAAGCTCTAATTTTTAAAAAAGGTCATCCATGATTTCATGGACATCCTTCTAAAACTTACTTGTTTTTTAACTGTCAATTCTTTGGGCAACAGTTTCCATAAATTTATTCTTGGGTGTGTGAAGTTGTGCTCATTTTTAACTTTTAGGTTCAAAAATGAATTTCCTTTGGGCTTGAAATGATGGACCCTAGTTCTAATGTTCCCGGATTTAGAAAATAACTGCTGTATTCGCTTTCTATTGCTATGTAAAACATTGCCAACAAATTTATGGCTCAAACCAACACACAGTTGTTTTGTCTGTTTCTGAAGGTCACAGGTACCGTCTGGCTTCTCTGCGCGGGGCCTCGGGAGGCTGAGATCCAGGTGCTGGCTGCGCTGCTTCTCACCTGGAGGCTTGGGCTGGAGAAGGCTCAGCTTCCGAGTGGTGCCGCGTCTCCAGAGTTCATGGCAGCTCCAACTTCAAGGCCAGCAACAGAGACAGAGATCCTGCTGCTTCGAGTCTCTCCCTTCAGGAAAGGCCCACACCTTCTTGTGAAGGGCTCCCCTGAACTGTGCACACAGCACCCCCCCAAGTGTAGTTGTGCGGGTGTGCATTTGTGTGTTTCTAATACCCTTTGGGACAACGTCCCAGCATTTATTAGTGAGTGCATCATGATGTCACCTATGGTGGTCTCTGACTCTGTTAACAAGTGGTGGGACTTCCCTGGTGGCACAGTGGTTAAGAATCCGCCTGCCAATGCAGGAGACACAGGTTCGAGCCCTGGTCCGAGAAGATCCCACATGCCGCGGAGCAACTAAGCCCGTGTGCCACAGCTACTGAGCCTGCGCTCTAGAGCCCACGAGCCACAACTACTGAGCCCGTTCGCCTAGAACCCGTGCTCTGCAACAAGAGAAGCCATTGCATGAGAAGCCGCACACCGCGACGAAGAGTAGCCCCCGCTCACTGCAACTAGAGAAAAGCCCGCGTGCAGCAACGAAGACCCAACGCAACATAAATAAATGAATAAATAAATAAATAAATAAATTTATTAAAAATAAATAAAGATTGTGCTACATTCCTTTAACCACAAAAAGTGGTATCTGACAGCTCAGAGCTTGTTAAGTATAATTTAGGTTATATTATCTAAGCTTGGGATTTTAATTTGCCCACACCTTTACTTCACAACCCTCTCCAGGTGATGAGAATGTGTAACCAGGGCTGAGAACGGCTGGTTTCAATGGATGAATGAACTAAAGGAGGACTTCCCAGGTGAGGAGGAGGAAGAGAGGCGAGGGGCATGAAGGCAAGAATAACCGGGTATATCTGAAGGACTGTGAGAAGACTGACCGGCCTGGAGCTGTGGATGTGTTTTACAAGTAAAGGAAAATAAGGTCACAGAGGTCAGAGTGAAATTACTCTAAGGCTTGTGGAAGCTGTATACAGACAGGAAAGACAGGAGGGATGTAGACACCAAGTCAGCAAGCTCAGCTAGTTGGTTATTACTGAAAAATAGGTGTAAGATAATGAGGACTTTGCCAAGTGGTGGCACTGAAACAGAAATGCAGAAATGGGCGTCAGGATTGGGAAGGAAGGATTGGGAGGACTTGCTAAATGGATAAGTTGAAAAGAGATATCCGTAAGGGAGATTAAGGAAAAGGTTGAGCTATAAATGATTCCAAGGTTTCAAAGCTGATGGTCTAGGAATACACTATTAACAAAAAATAAATGAAGACAAGAAATTGCTGGTGTGGAGTAAAGAGCATGAATTTGTCTAGGTCATGGGCTTCTCTATGAAATTCTAACCTTCTAAAGTCAGGGACAACACCTCATTTATTCACACTTAGCACGATGTCTTGTGTGTAACAGCTGCTCCATACACTTTGGTTGGCTAGAGTTAAATGAGGTGGAATTGGAACACCTAAGTAGACATCCAGGTGTGAAACTGAACGTGACAGAGAAGAGAAATTAACAAGGAAGAGATGAGTAGGAATTGAGGCTTTGCACATAGCAGAGCCCTCTGGGAGACGTCCTGGATATCTAATAAGGATTTTAAGCATCTCTGCCGAACAACCCCATCCTGCATCCTCTTTCTCTTCCCCGCGGCTCGCCCATTGTAAGAGACACCTGCTGGTTTCATCATCCAGCATTCACTCCCTTTGCTGGTTCCTCAATTTCCTGGACCACTGCACCATCCGTCCCCCTCCTCCTTTCAATGTCTACAGAACTATAGCTCACATTGTTCAAACTAGCAGCAGTTGCCCTTTGACCTAAGCTAGGCCAATCAGACTCTCTATTCTGGGATTCTGAGTCTCCAGCGGAGTAACCAGCTCAGGAGCCAGAACCTCCTTGGTGGCTGAGTCCTGGTGACACTATCCATTGGGTCTCTGAAATTGCTGGGGTCTCTGTCCTCTCCGTGGCCTGCCTACTCAGCTTTGCTGTGAATTATCCTTCCATTACATCCCCTTTCCTGTAGTTAACCAGAGTTAGTTTCTGTTGTTTGCTACTAAACCTTCTTAACTGATTGACCACATTCCTTCCCATTATTCAAATTTTGCACAGCTTTGCTTTGTGTTCAAAATCCAGAAGTGAGCGTATCCTATCCTGTGGACTTTCTCCCTCCTTTTCTAAGGCTCATCCCAGGAATTCTCATTTTCATTTCAAAGAAGACAACTTCATGACAACAAATGCTGATGGGAAACAGCCAGCTGACATCCTTGCACCTTCCAATTCTCATACCTACTAACTCATTGAGAGAGGTGCCTGGGATCCTTCTGCCCTGGACTGGATCTTAAGGTGTCTGTTTAAAATTCTGTCTCTCTTCCTACTCCATTTATTTCTCCAACTCTAAATCCCCTCCCAATCCATGTCAGATGCCCTTCAAGAGTATTTGAGAATATGCTTCTCCGTCCCTTCTTTCCTGTGTCTCTACCCAATGTCCTCTTTCTTTGAGTGACCACTTTTTAAAAAATAACTAAAAACTGCAGTGCTCTCAGTATAACCAATATGCATACAGGAGGCTCTGCTTCTTTCATATGTGAGAGAAACAGATATAGATTCTGGCTGTGGAAGTTTGGGCTTCCATTGGACCCAGAGATCAACGCGTTTTACTACACTCAAAACAAACAGCCCTCACAGCGATAATGTTACTTGGTATTTATGCAACACTTTTCATCTCCAAGCAATTCATAGACATGAATTAGCTGTCAGTTCTTCCCACAAGAATAAGTGTGTGATGCTGGACCCGGTTCTGTCCTGTTCCTCAGACCTAAACAAAGGGCCCTGCCTATAAACTGTGGCTGAGCGAGATGACTTCTCACGAGGAAAAGAGGGGAAAGGCGGGGAATGAAAAGAGTAAGAAAGAAAAAAAGACCGACCATTCATCTAGTGAATATTTTGAGTCTGGGATGACAGTTTGAAGAAAAACACTCCAGGGTTCTGGCCGGGCTCCATTTCCATTTATCACACTTTATGACTCCACAGAGGAGTTTCCACAGAGGCTAGGTCATCCCCAGCCATCCCTCAAGCTGTGGTCTTACATGTTGGATGATTCTTCCTTTGTGTTACCGGCCCACTTCCTGATACCAAATTCAAGTGTTGCCTCACTTATCAAAGCAAATCAATTTTAAACTAACACATGTAACGTGTGTTTGTGTGTGCATACATACACATACACACACAACATCTGTACCCTTTTCCCTCTGTTCTCCACACCCCCACTGCCCATTCTTATTCCAGGCCAAGGATTGGGCAGGGAGGTAAAGAACGAACCTTGCCTATTAGCCCGATGTTTTGCAATGATGTGACTGGAAAGAACTCAATGAGATTAGGGACCGGCTTACTCCTTTTCAAGAAACCCTGCCGTCAAAAGGAAGACGAGCCTTCACCTGCTCAGAGAAATGGCTGGCTGAACTTCTTCACAGTGAGGCACCCTGTGAACTGCAAATAAATGCAGGGCGTGGAGGCAGAAGCCAAAGCCTTTCCACGGCTTTGCACACAGGTCTTCCTTAAAGATCACTCTATCTCAGAGTTTTGTCATGCACAAAGGATCCTCTTGTGCCCCGATTCTCCCATCTCAACCAATAATCACTCATGTCTGAGTCAGGGAAATCTGACACAGCAAGTACAATCCCTTCAACAAGCCCCCTTCTCTCACCTCTCAAATGTCACCCTGGTAATAGACGGAGCTGTGTGGCATTAAAGAAAACAGATATGCAACAAACCATGTTTAGGACTGGTCATCTGGTGGGCAGGTATTTGTGTAATGGGACAAAATGGGAGGATTTTTCTTTTTACTGTAGAGTCTTGTTCTCATAAACTCAATAAATTATATTAAAACAACTTTTAATTTATAAAATTTCTATAGAATTTAAAAACGTTTTACATGTTATAAAACCAACTATAAATCAAGGCATATCTTGATTGTTGTCTGTCAACACATATGTATATCCACATATCTTAGACATTCTACTTGTGTGTGCGTGTGTGTGTCTATTTCACCACTGGATTGTAAATCTCCTCAAGGTCGGGGACTATTGCCTCCTACCCATCCAGGGCTTTCAGAAACCTAAACTAAAGGAATCAAAGAATCAAGAGACGAGGAAATCAGAGGAAAAAAAGAGAGCAACCTAAGACTCAAAAACAGGTGAAATTTCTAAAATACTGTGCTGGTCCTGGGGCTCCATCCCAGCAGCCTCGGAGATGCACTGCGGTTATTATATTCCAGGGTGGAGAAGGACAAGAAGAGTGTACCCTCCCATCTACACATAAGCTTTCAGGGATTTTTTTTTTCAGATGTGTAGTTATCTTCCTCAAAATGTAATGAAAGCTGAGTGATCTGTTCAGAGTCCTTGTCGAGCAAGACCACCAGGGCACAATGCCCAGCCATGCGGCTCCGCTCCTGCTTTAGTAGAAGAGACCCCATTAACCAAAAGCTCAATGAGGGCACAGGATAAAAACGCACACGTGGAACCGTGAGCGTCATCACGGAACTGCAGAACCTGCAGCACAAAGCAGAGGGCGTGCGGGGGAGCCCGGAGCAGGGGCACATGCTCTCTGGCAGGCTCTCCTGGGCCACAGGGAAGAATGGTTGGCCTCTCAGAATTCCACTGCGGAACTAAAGCAAACCAACGTGACCGGCTTAAGCGGGTGGTGACTAGAATGGTGAGAGAATCATTAACTCTTGAAATGGGACAATGAAAGGAACCTGTTCTCTAAGTAGGAAGGAGGTTCCAAGTCTTATTTTCTATGCTTCCAAATTTGTTCCTGTACTTGGTCTCCAGTTCCCAAAAATAGGAACCACTTGGATCCATGGCCTCCAGCAGAATTTCTCAAGAAGGCTATATATAGTTTACTTGTAAGGAAAACTGAAAGGGCCACAGATTAAATGAATACAGTCCACATAAACCCTCATAGATTTCAGGTTATTCTTCTGTGGTTTTTGAAGTCTTCTGAGGTTTTTGATATATAGGGTGAAAAGTATAAGCTTTGAGCTTGTACGTATCTGGGTTTGAACCCCACCTCTGTAATTTACTGTTTGTTATCTAGAGCAAATTAACTGAGCTGCAAATTCATCTTCTATAAAATGGGGGAAATTATTGCTTAATTCATATAGCTATAGAATTAAGAGTCAGGTAACTTACATCAAGCAGTTGGCATTCCCTATCCTACAATTTTTTTATTACCAGGTTGGTCATTTCTTGTGTCTCCTGAATGGATGAATTCTTCTCAGTCCCCAATCTAATTCCTGATATACTGGATTTATTTTCAACTAAGCATTTACCTGCAGGCTGCTCCCTCCTGGTCCCAGGTCAAGTAGAGTGGCTCTGGAAAGGCACGCATTGTATCTCGGGCAGGAACAGTGAGCCTTGGGGGGACTGTTGGTTCCACTACAGGCAATGCTGTGGCAGAGCAAAGGCCAGGTATGCAGGTAGGATGGGGAAAATAAACACAGAGGGATCTCCCCTTAAAACCCTCCCCACTAACACAGAGGAAAAGCAGAAGGCAGAAAACACTGTTCTATCACAGAGGTGGACAGCTCACTGAAATCAGAGCACGGTAATGATACAGTGTCGTAGGTAAGAGTTTATATTCACCAAGCATTCACTACGATGCCAGGAACTGTCCTACACTGACTTTTGGCAGCAGCCCTGTGACACAGGGACTATCGCCATCTCTGCTTTACAGATGAGGAAACACAGGGACAGAGGGATGCAATACCTTACCCAGGACAAAGCCAGTCCTAATGCAGGCTGCCGGGCTCTGGGGTCCACGTGAGAAGGCTATGCTGAGACGCAACAGCAACAGAAGAGCCACCTTTTCCACTTAAAAGCGAAACCAAGGGCTTCCCTGGTGGCGCAGTGGTTGAGAGTCTGCCTGCCGGTGCGGGGGACACGAGTTCGAGCCCTGGTCTGGGAAGATCCCACGTGCCGCGGAGCGGCTGGGCCCGTGAGCCACAACTACTGAGCCTGCGCGTCTGGAGCCTGTGCTCCACAACAAGAGGCCGCGACAGTGAGAGGCCCGCGCACCGCGATGAAGAGTGGCCCCTGCTCGCCGCAACTAGAGAAAGCCCTCGCACAGAAACAAAGACCCAACACAGCCATAAATAAATAAGTAAACAAATACTTATAAAAAAAATAAAGTAAAAGTTTATAAAAAAATTAAAAACAAACAAACAAACAAAAAAAAAACCGAAACCAAACCAAACCAGAACTACCTCCAAAGAGATTATCATTCGGAGTGTTTGGACACATAAGGAGGGCTGGGAATCCTAGGCAGTGGTCCTGTCTGTGCCTGCCTGGGTCGGAGACCCTGCTTGCTGTGCTGGGAAGGGGAGGGGGAGGGAGGTGTGTCTGAAAAGATGAAAGGCAGACAGGCAGAACAGACTGAGGTTCCATAGAATTGTTTTAGAACAAGCAGGCAGAAGTAATTAGTTGGGGTTTATTCCCATTTGAAAGGGGAGTACATGTTCCATCATGAAGGCTGTGGGATAAGATATTAGCAACAGGCTTTGGATGGTTTGGTTCAGTTAAAGAAAGACAAGAGCTCTTTTCTTTTTCTTTTTTGGCCGTGTCTCGCGGCTTGTGGGATCCTAGTTCCCCGACCAGGGATCGAACCCTCGCCCTCGGTAGTGAGGGCTCAGAGTCCTAACCACTGGACTGCCAGGGAATTCCCGACAAGAGCTCTTTAATAACCTTTTCGAGTAGTGATTCCATAATGTGAATAGGAAGGACAGATTAACGTATGTAACTGAGTGCTGTGTTAGTCGAATTGTGGACTTTGAGAGCGATGCGTTAGTTTTGGTGACGCTGCTGTGCTGGAAAGCATCTGGGGGACTCGTTTTGAATTGCTTCTACGTCACAACCCGTCCCTGATGTGAAATCACATTCATTCGGCCCCGAGAGGCGCCACACCAACTGCTGTGAGAGCAAAGCTAGGACACCAGTCTCGCCCGAAGTTCACTACTAGCAGACTGATGACAGCACCAACATCTTGTACCACTAAGTTCTAAGTGTAAAAGCGACAGTAACACCGAAGTGCTGTGAACATCCCAGCACAGAAAGGACTCTGTGCCACTGGAGTCGGGCCTTGAAGGCTGGCTTTTAACAACCAGAAGATGGGTTGGGGGGGAGCGGGAGTGAGGGGGCAAAGCACAGTCAGAGGAACAGGTGAGAAAGATAAAGATATCCTCGGCTCCCACAAGTGACCGAGCTCGGCTGCAGAACAGTATGTGCTGGCGGGAACGGAACTGGGCCGTAGAGACAGACTTGGGGCTACGCTGCTCTGGGCTTTGAACGCCTATCTGAGAAGTCGGCACATCGACTTCTAAGAAATGGGAAACCTCTGAGAGGCTTTAAGCGTTAGAATGACCGGAAATGTGCTTCAGGAAGATTAAAGTCCCAGTGGCACATAAAATGGATTAAGACTTCTTGAAGCTGACATCTGAATTTTGGAAGAATTCTGAACCAAGTCTGATGAATAAGAAAGAAAAATGATATGGAAGTGTGTATCAGTCTCAATCAAAAAACAAGGTACTGAATAAAATAGGATAGATAGATTAGAAAACAATCTATAGATAGATTGTAAGATAGATTTTCTTCTGTGGCTTACAAATGGATATGAAGGCACTTCCAAGAAGATTCAAGAAAAGATTTTGGAGTGGTGGCAACATCACAAAAATAAGTGTATGGTCATCCCTAAAGCACCTGCTTTCAAGGATAACACCCATTCCAGTGCATAATCAGTTTGCCCCTTTTAAAACAATCGGAATTAGTTAGTTACTCCTGAAATAATCCATCACCAGAACTAGCCTCTGTAAGTACAAGGGGACCTTCTTCTCTAGTACGTGGTGTCTTCTGATGTGTCAACATGGCAAGCAAGGGCCCATCCCCAGTTATTCAAATGCTAACCTAGGTCCTGCTGTGAAGGGAATTTTGTAGATGCAATGAAAGTCCCCATCTGTTAAATCTAAGGGAGAGCTCCCTGTTGGTTGTTTGGCCTGAGGCAACCCAACACTGGAGCCTACCTGGGCTCTTTGGTGAGGCTAATGGCAGATGCTGAGAAGGCTCATGCCAAGGAGTTCTTCCCAGAACTTCTGCAGCCAGTGTCCTTGTCCTCACGGTGAGACACAGCCACCTCCTGCCCCTGCAGGAGACCCTCCAACACCAGCAGGAACTTTTCTTTTTCTGAAACCTTTGGGCAAACGGAGCCTATAAAGTAAAGAAAGGAGGGCCCTGCTCACTGGCTTTTGCCATACAACCCAACAAAATGAAATAATAGAGTCTGAAGTTCGGGATAAATATGGTCATGTCAAGATGGTGTTGTCTCCAAACTCCAAGTTGATGAAAAAAATGATACCCTATTGGAGCCCACTGTAATTAATTCTTGGACAGCATTTACATTATAAACCTAAGTTTTAAGAGGTTTGTTACTCAGCTGTAAAATTTTGCTCTAGGCTATGGCTTGGACATAGGCAATTTCAGCTTGAAAGAGGTTTTAAAAATAAAAGGACATTTTTTTTTCATTGAGCAAGTGAAGTGTGGTTTTAAGAGGAATGAAATATCTACTACGCTCAGGCATTCTTTGCAACTCTATTTTTTCTTCAAGTGGTCTTGATTTCTAAGAAATGAAACCTAGTCTGTTTGCGTATTTTTAAACCAAATGTTTAAATTATCGAATGTTTGGTGGACTCTTGGAATTAAGGAAATACGTTTTGAGAGTCACAGCTCAATAAGAAGGAATCAAAGTGTCCTTCGCTATTCTTTATGTGCAGAACGAGGGTGGGACAGGATTCTGTTCTTTGAAGGTCCTCAGTCTGTTGCACATTGTTTAAAAGGTGGGTTACAAAAGAAGAAAGCTGAATTGAACAACAGAAAACCTATTCACTATTTGTAGGCTTTCACTGAAAATTTCTTAAGGAGTTTCTAAAATGTCTCTGTCTTAAGTACGTGTTAAAATAAATGTTGGTCAATTTCATGACAAAAATCAATCAATCAATCAATCAATCAATCAATCAATCAATCAATCTAAGGGAGAGTATCCTGGTGGGCCTGACTTCATCAGCTGGAGGGCTCTGACAGCAGGGCTGAGCCCTTCCCGAGAGAAAGACACTGAATTCCACCTGTGGACAAAGAGCTTCGTCCCGTGCCTGGAGTCCCAGGCTGCCCTAGCGCTTCAGACTTGTGCAGCCAGCTCACCTCGACTGAGTGCGTCAATCCCATGTAATAAATCCCTTATTTACACACACACACAGTGTGTATAACAAGTGTACATATATACATATATATGTCGTAGGGCGATTTTATATATACACATATATGTACGTACATGACTCATCCTAGTTCTGCTTTTCTGGTGGAATTCTAACACTCAGTTTACTTTGTTTATGAGAGCTGACAATCTGAGGGGAATGTACTATAAATTAATTAATTACAGAAACAACACTGTTGGAAACTACTTGAGTTAAAAGGGAAGCTGTGTGCGTTACTTCTCTGAGGCACACTACACACTATCAAATGGCTCCATTCTTACAAGTGCAGAAGCTTTGGCTCCTAATCTGATCCCACACAGCTTTAGTGCGGGGGTCTTAATCTGAGGTCTAAGACCCCTTGAAACTGTGTGTAAAGATTTTCCTCAGGTGAGCCTATATCTTTTACTGGAATCTCAAAGAAATCCATTTCTCCTCATGCTTATTTGGAAGATTGTTATGTTATTTACACTCAGTTCCCCAATGACTGCTTGTTCACACACTATGAATGGGCAGTTGACTCCCCAGCTGCTTGCCTTGTTCTGAAATTAGTGCTGACATTTTACAGACTTTTTTCAAGGTGGGGAGAACCACTTGCAACTAGTAGGGGAAATTCAGTTTAAGTCTTTCCTTGATTAAAAATCTATTAAGTAGGGCTTCCCTGGTGGCGCAGTGGTTGAGAATCTGCCTGCCAATGCAGGGGACACGGGTTCGAGCCCTGGTTTGGGAAGATTCCACATGCTGGGATCTTCCAACTAGGCCCGTTGGAACTACTGAGCCTGCGCGTCTGGAGTCTGTGCTCCGCAACAAGAGAGGCCGCGATAGTAAGAGGCCCGTGCACCACGATGAAGAGTGGCCCCTGCTTGCCACAACTAGCGAAAGTCCTCGCACAGAAACGAAGACCCAACACAGCCAAAAAAAAGTCTGTAAGTACACGTTGAGATAGTCCACCTAAGAACTCTACCCATTAAATGTGAGTGTCCACAGATGTAGAGAACAGACATATGGACACCAAGGGGGGAAAACTGCGGTGGGGTGGGTATGGGGGTGTGCTGAATTGGGCGATTGGGATTGACATGTATACACTGATGTGTATAAATTGATGACTAATAAGAACCTGCAGTATAAAAAAACAAACAAACAAAACAACTAATACTAACCTTTCATTGGGTTACTTGTATGGAAATATGTTAATATAAATGTTTCAGACATTACATGAAATTTCTAAAAATCTTATATGTTCTGGTATAATGTTATAAGTCATAATCCTAGTTATTACTTTAAAATGTATATCTCAGAAATAACTAATTTTCTTGTCAACTGCATTATTATGAACTTTCATCAAATCTTTAACCATGGTCATTTTTAAGTCTTTTGTCATTTACAGACAGTTCTGGGTGTACTCTGATGCTTTTGCAAATATGTTCCTATAAAAGGGTTTCATCTTCAAGAAATTCATGGAAAAGACTCTGACAAGTACAGGTTTCTGGTAACTGACTCTACTGCTGAACTGAATGAATAAGCATTTTCAGAACTCTAATGAAAAACTGATGAACTCATAAAAGTGCTAACAAAAGATCAAGATGAAAAAAAAATTAATTACATGGGACTGAGTGAACTGATGAGGATGAATATAATTTTTGTGACTTTCTGTTTGAATTAAAAAAAAAAAAAAAATCCCACAAGGACTCAGAGGCAAAGAATATACAAATCAATTTTCACTGCAAAGTAAAGGAGCTGTTACAGTGGAGGATTACTGGACTGAATGTCAATATTATGATATAGTATGAGTGTGTTTCGTGTTTGGTAATTGCAGTCATTGTTGCTTTTGTTGTGGTCATCCATGTACAAAAAAAAAAAAAAAAGGTATGGCTGATACCTACTCACTGTGTTTCGGCAAAAATTAGGGAAAATCATGGAAAACAGACTTTTATTTGGGGTCCAGAGTATTGACATGACTTAACAAATGCTAGCACATGTTATTTTGGTTTTAACCATCTCTTCAAATGCTTATATATTATCTATCTAACCAGATAATAATTTCCATGAAGGTATGGACTAGATCGTACAAAAAATCAAATAAAAAATGCTATTAGTTATTTTAAGAAAAAAAAAAATGTGTGTTCAACAGTCAAAAAAAATCAGTGATGCAGAAAACACAATTTAAGTCATCTTAGTTCATACTGAGACTTTAACAAAATTAAATGATAAATTAAAGAATCTCAAAATAATTATATTGCTAAATAGTAACTTCTGTGGTGCGAAGAGAGATTTGTACTTTATACATAAAAATCAGTAAGAATAACCGGTCTAAATTCACATTAAACGCCCACATTAGGTCTTTCAACAAATTAAAAGATTTCAACCCGTAATATGTGAATTTTTGTTGCCTTATCTAATTTTTTTTTTGGCTGTGTTGGGTCTTCGTTGCTGTGCGCGGGCTTTCTCTAGCTGTGGCGAGCAGGGGCTACTCTTTGTTGCGGTGCACAGGCTTCTCATTGCAGTGGCTTCTCTTGCTGCGGAGCACGGGCTCTAGGTGCACTGGCTTCAGTAGTTGTGGCACGCAGGCTTCAGTAGTTGTGACTCGTGGGCTCTAGAGTGCGGGCTCAGTAGCTGTGGCGCACGGCCTTAGTTGCTTTGCGGCATGTGGGATCTTCCAGGATCAGGGCTCGAACCTGTGTCCGTTGCACTGGCAGGCGGGTTCTTAACCACTGCGCCACCAGGGAAGCCCGCCTTACCTAACTTCTTAGCAGTGTCCCACGTAGCTGGACATAATGCCATCCCCTGGCTTTCTTTCCCAATTTGCCAGCCCTTTTGATCTGCTCCTACTGTTCCATAGAAGTTCTAATTGTTTTTTGGGGTTTTTTTTGGCCGCACCGTGTGGCTTGTGGGATCTTAGTTCCCCGACCAGGGATTGAACCTGGGCCCACGGCAGTGGAAGTGCCGAGTCCTAACCACTGGACCACCAGGGAATTCCCCAAGTTCTAATTGTTAAATCCAACTGTCTCTCGACATCTTTACTTGGTAAGTCACTGGAATCTCAAATTCTTCATGTCCAAGACGGAAGTCTTGATTTCCTTCCCTAACCTGGTTCCCTTTTATTCCTTCTCATGCTTAGAAAACTGCCTCACCTCCACCCGGCAGCTCACACCCTCCTTCTCCTTCACACCCTACATCCCATCTGGGCTTCCCCTTGGCTGTATCCCCAATCTTTGCACCTCATGTCCTCACAATGCTTTCCCCCGCAGTGGGGGCCACCCTGACCACCACGAGTCACTGTCTCCTAACTGATCGCTCTGCTTCCCACACAGAAACCAGAGTAATACCTCAAAGCCCTAAATTAGATTACGTCTCTCCTTTGCATAAACCTCCCAATGGCCTCCCGCCTCACCTGAGAATGAAATCCCAAAATCTCACCTGGACGAGGCCCTGACCGCTCTTCCTGCACCCACAGAGGTCTTCAAGTTGCTGCAACTCATCAAACCCTCCTTCTTTACGTACAAGTCTGTCATGGTGTCCTGTATCCTGTTAGGTCTCTGAAGGCAGGACGCTTAAGATGTACACACAGCATCTAACACTGTCCTGGACCCGAAAAATGTCTGCTGGACGAACAAGTCACTGCCTCAGCACCTTTACCTTAATGTTCCACCTCTGTTAATTTTTCTGTCTATATGTACTTAGAAGTGTCATTTTATTTTGGTTTCCCTGGTTAAAAAAAAAAAAAGACACATTTGAATGCATTCTCTCTTCAGGTAATTAATGCCAGACTCACTGCCTAAGCTCATGACATGGGGCATTTAGCTGCTGCTTCAACCACTTTTTTGTTACTAGGTCTTATATTGCCATTCCTCAAGCCTCCTCTTAATGTGTATACATAACAGACCTGCAGTGCATGTGGAGGGTGAGCTTATCACGATTTCTTTTCTTCGTACACTTACTGAAACTGTTTTCTATGAGCCAAGACAACACATGAATAAAACGTTTAGTTAAATAGGAATTCTGTCTTTAAAATGTTTAAAGATGGCTAAGTCTCCTCTCAAGACCAGCCTAGTTAATATAAACATGAAATTGAATTAAATCTTTCAGTTATTTCTTCATTTAATTTCTCTATATTTAGTATCTTTTTATTTAATTCCTCTGCACAGAGATGTGTGAAATGAATCTGTACTTACTTTTATTTAAAAAACAATTCTTTTTGAAAATTTTATTATTAAAATAATAATTTGTCCTGGTTGAAACTTATCTACAAAAAATATTAGGCTAAAAATCCTTAGAGAGCAGCATTAGACTAGAGGTTCTTTTGTGGTTCTGATTCTGCTACAATTTTGGACAAGTCTTAACTTCTGTGAGCAGTTTTCTGTAAAAAAAAAAAAAGGAAGGGAAAAAGAGGAAAGGGAAGGAGGGAAAAAGGAAAAGAAACTGGGCTGAATGATCTCTGAAGTCCCTTTCCACTCAAAATTTTCTTGGTTCTGTTAAGAAAGAATCTGCCTTTAATCTACAGAGGTCTGCAAAGCAGAATGGTAATAATAGCTGCCATTTCTTGGGGGCTTGCATACGATGCACTACATGAAAAGCTTTACATCTCATTTAATAGAGGCATGAGTTTATGATTATTATTCTCCCAATTTATAGGTAAGAAAACAAATTTAAGCCGAAGAACTCAGTCATACAAGCTTTGTTTGCTTTTTAACAGACATGATCCTCAATTTCCAAAAAAAAAAAAAAAAAAGCTGAGTAGATGGGAAAGATCTATGAACACAGAAAATGCAAATCAAAATGACACTTCTTTAAACAGAACTTTTGGCAAAGTCTGCTGTTTGCGAGGCCTGTGCTACATGCCACTGCCTGCAGGACAAAGTAAACATGTTTATCCCAACCTGTCAGAATCAAGGTCTGTAATGTCTTCTCTTCCGAAGGCAGGATTTCAGAACCAGACTAAGGAATCACACGTTCATCCACTCTCTAAATTCAAGCGCAAACCTGAGGTACCTCAAAGAAAGAATAGATAAAGCCAACGTAATAAAAGGATAATTCGAAAACTAATCTTTAGGCAGGCATAAATGACATCTGAATTAGGAGAATATTTCCTGCATGTTATCCTATATTTAATATTAACAGCAGGATAATCAACTAGAATTAAATATACTACAGAAACAATGTACCAAAATCACATTTTTAAAAGGGAAGTGCGAGTTCAACTCAATCATACCCTCAGGAAAATTAAAGTAAAAATTTAATGAGTTTTACACCAAGAATTGTCCTTTTTATAAACTGTTTGCTAAATTTTGCTTGAGTCTTTTTACTATACATAGTCTGAACTTTTTCAATTGGTATCAAATACGTTTCCTTTTTTTGACTGGTCAAGTGTCATCTTGGCGAACCAGCTTCGGAGCTAAGATGAAATCAACTCACAACGATAAATCCCTCCATTATGAGTTAACAGAAGCACATGAGCAGTTTAAAAAACAAAAATATTTTTGAAGCACTTATACCTCAAACAGTTGGCCTCAGAAATGGCATTTGATACACTTGATCTTTGTATTTTGTATTCTAAACGCTAATATCAAGTGACTGTAATGGAGAAACCACACAGCCAGCTAGAATTCGAAATAACCTAACGAGAAATGATATCTTTCATCACTACACGTAATCTGCCTTAACCTCACAGAAAGGGGAGATTTTGCCCCACTTCTCTCTGTTATCTTTCTATGGGAGCACATGCTCTCTGATGTTGAGAAACATACCTCCGACTAGTAAAATATTCTTTGATACCACATTAGATAGATACCCTAGGAAACTGTAACGTCTGTTTCCTTAAATTGCTCCGTGATGTAAAATACCACATAAAGAGCACTTAGCAGAGTGTCTTAGCATTTAGAAAGTGCTGAGTAAATCAGGTATCACTGATATATCATCAGTCAGGACACTGAAGAATAATTACTAAAACGGTGGCCTAAAAAAAGTGAATCTACCTCCCACCAAATTCCAATAATCGTTTAAAAGGCTGAATTATATCTGTGATAGTTTTAGGGATACATATTAAGGTACTATACTGAAATTCATGGTTGACAGTTTGAGAAGTCTGTATTATTTTAACTATACCCAAACCAAAGCTCAACTGATAGAAAAATTACATGAAAATCCTCAAAGTAGGAAAAATATTTTCTATAGTAATATAAGGTTCTATTTTTTCAATGGGAAAAGTAATGATAAAGAAAGAACCCATTTCTGTATAACAAATATAAACTTGCCCAGCTACCTGCCAGGTATAAAAAAAAATAGCACAAGGAACAGAGATAAATATAAATAGACTGAGCCTAAAGAACAAGGTATTTCATAGAAAGTATTTTATCATCAGAACAGGATGGTTTCCTATGTTTAAGATCTATTTATTGTGTTATTTTTACAAGTAGCAAAGTCCCTCCATTTCTCCCAGTTTTATACATGAATATAAAAAGCCACTGACTTCCACGCTGCCCCCCTCCCCCTCCCCCGCTGACTGGGTTAATAGGAGGTTGTGGACTATGTACGGCCTCCAGAAGCAGCGGTGGTTTCCTGTGTGACTTGGCCTTGAACTCTAGCATGCTAATCAGTCATCCTCTTGCTGATTCCTTTTCTGTCAAAGGAAACCAAGATGCATTAAAACAGCACATTCTAATTGGGATATTTGTTCAGCCAAGATCGCTTTTTCTGTCAGCAAGTATAATTTTCTAGAGGCCCCTAGCAAAAGATGTGGTTGAAAATTATCATGGAAAAAAAAACATGCCTTATGTAGTTCATTAAAGTAGTTTATCACTTTGGCTCCTGGGCACATTATCCTCAAGATATTTGAACATTTTCTTCTCTTTCTTCTTTACGTACAAATATTCCCACCCAGAAACACACACAAATACAAATACTCACCTTCCCCCTGGAGTACCCATCGGAGAGAGCTAATCTGCTCTCAGCCCTATAACAGTATACAGTTGACCATTGAACAACATGGGTTTGAACTTCACAGGCCACTTACATGTGGATTTTCTTCAGTAGTAAATACTACGGTACTGAGGACCCACCGCCGGTTGAATCCGTGGATGCAGAACCGTGGATACGAAGGGCTCATTATAAATTATATATGGATTTTCCCCTGGTTGTTTAAGGGTCAACTATACATACTTTCTTCAAGATTACAAGTATTATGAAAATTACTCAAAGGATACACATATAAAAACATTTTCTGTCATTTTAATCAATAAATTAATCTTTCAGCTTACTTGACATTATGTCATTATAAAATGACCTCACTCAGTAATCCTGGCCCATTAATTCCCAATCATCAAATAAAAGTCTACATGGTATATGACTAAAATGAAATGTTAAAAGAGTCAACCTGAAAGCAGAGCTGGCCAGCCTACTAAGTACACAGAAACTTTACCAGTTTAAGAAAATCGATGAGTTTGTGAGCATCCTCCCCGGTGGACAGGTCCACAAAGTCCTTGGGCAGCCGGTAGCTCAGGTAGGGACTCGGCTGAACTGTGACCTCGCTGTTGGTGCAACGGAAGGCCGGAGCATCCTTTACAGAGGAAAAGAAAAAGGAAAGTCGGTGAGAAAGTCCTGTTTTAAGTCTATTCTTCAAACTGAAAAAGATGCTGGAGTAGCAATTCCAACTCCATGTCCTCTTCTGTACTACGTAGGGAAGAAAATCAGATTCTGAAGTAAAAGAAATCACCAAGGTTTTTAAAAGACCTCCCCATGTTCACAAGAAAATACGCATCTAAGGCGTGTGAAGACAGAGTCCCCGCGGGGGGCGAGGTGGCCCCTGAGTGCTCGGTGTGCAGCCAGCATGGCCACGAAGGGCTGCGGGTCTCTCCCGGCCCGAGGCTGCCTCGCGTGGTCCCACACGGGCCAGCACGCTTTACAAACACAGTCGCTTTCCACAGGTGCACTGCTGGAAATACCGCCTTAGAGAACAGAGTTAACAGTAAGGGCAAGCGAGTGCTCCGAACCCCTAACACTGCTGTGCTTTTCCCACGTCATTTTACATACTTATTTGTAGATTCCTCTCAGCACCTATGTAAAACTGCAAATTCAAGGATCATATTTAACAGGTCTTCACATTCTTTACTGTACATGCTTAGAGTCTTGCATAGAATATTCACATGTTGCCTGGTGCTGAAAAGGATTTCAGAGTCAGAGGCCTTGTGTTTGGGCTTCATGGGTGGCAGAGACCTAGGTGAGGGATGGATGGTGTCCAGCAGGTGGAGACAGGCCGGGAACTTGGATGGAACAGGACCGTGGAGCCCTAGAAAGCAGCCCATACCTTATGACAGACAGACCAGCCATCTGACAAGTACTCATGAAACACCAACTGCCTGCTGGACCTTGTTCTAGGGGTGGGAGGAAAACTGGAAAACAAGATGGCAGACAGCCACCAAGCAAGCAAATAACAAATTAACAAGCTTGTTCCAGAGACTAAAAAGTGTTATAAAAACAAAAGAGCAGGGCACTATGGTAAGAGGAGAACCATGTAGACTCCTCTTCAGAGGGGGGCCAGGTGGGACCTTGCTAAGGAGGGGACGTCTGGACTGAGAACTGAGAAGCAGGATGAAAGCAGCCTCGTGAGGCCTGGGAGTGAACACGGCTTTGGAGGCAGTGGAAACGACCAGTGCTAAGACCTGAAGGCCGGGCAGGGCTTTGTGGCTTCGAGGAACGAAAGGAAGGCAGGTCTCTGTGCGGCGGAGGACAGACGGGAGGTGATGCTGGGGAAAGGCGGGGGCCGGCTCCTGTTGCCCTTCTGGCGTCCCCAACCTCCGATATGAGGCTGTTTACATTAAGAAGAAAGAAAGGGAGGGAGGGAGGGAGGGAAGGAAGAATGAATGAATTCGGATCCTACAGTGAATCTTGTGCAAACTGTTTCTATCCAATAACTCTGTCCCTCATATTTAAAAATAACCTTGTGCCAAATCTTCTTCCTTGACGCTCAGATTTAATGGCCTACGACTCTTCAGATGCCAGCAGGAGTAAGACCCCTTCATTCACTACTTCGATCAGCCTTAGCTGTGCCTGGCACTGTGCACAGCCGCACAGACACAAGGAGGACAGAGATCCCATGAACGGGCTCGGAAACCTACAGCCTGGGGCAGGAGGCAGGCAAGTCCGCAGGCGAGGCCCACGCGGCAGGGCAAGCGCCTTGATGCGGAAAACAGGGACCACAGTCAGATCTAGAAAAACAGGGCCCAGGACGGCCCGGGACAGAGTAAGGATGAAAAGGACTATTTCAGAGACAGACAGAAGGAAAGATGTTCACACGGAGGGCAAGGCAGCAGCCGGAGAAGCAGGAAGAAAGCCGGGAGGCAAGCAGGCGTCACGGAAACCAGGGGAAAGGGTGTGACCGGAACAAGAGGTGACAGCTCAGATGCGGCCCAGCGTTAAGGAAGAGCGGGGCCGTGCACTGCTCGCTGGAATTCCTGACACGTTGGTGGAGCCCTCACCACAAGCAGTTTCTTTGGAACCGGGGGCAGGGGGTGGAGGGGGGGATGAGCCGAGGAGGCCCGGGCGGCAAGGGGCGTGGGGAGCGGTGGCCACAGGACAAGCGAGTGGCCCGACAGCAGGAGAGGCACTTGCAGGACCCCACTTCCAAAATAATGTGTGCGCGCGCATGTGTATACACACAAAAATTGCCCAGAAAACCTTAACAGAGCTGGTAAGAATGGCCATTTCTAGGTAGTAGGATCTCAAGTCTCACCTCTTTCCAATTCTGTGTGATTTTAAACAACCGTGTGAAAATAAAACTATTTTGTAAAAGACAGAAAACACTCAGGAGAGAGAACGAAATGAAGAGCTCCGTGGACAGAACTGTAGACGCAGAGCACTCTCATTGACTTTAGAAAGCCTCGTGTGTATGTGTGCAGGCAGGTTACACACCAGAATATTAACAGTGGTTCTCGAGGAGGTGGGATTATGGGTGACTTCAGAATTTCCTTTAAAAATGAGCAGGCATTACAGGGCTGAGGGAGGTCTTGCTTTCTAAGACAGGAGGCGTCGGAACACGGCTACCTGCTTACAGAGAAAGGAAGAGACTGGAAAAAGGAAAGAAGACAGATGGTAGCCCCAGGAACCTGGAGAGACGCAGGGGCAGAGACGAGACTCGGGAGGAAGGATGCAGGTTAAGTCTGTAGGTTTGACGACAGTTAAACGGAGTGAGTTCTCACCGATGGATTCTCTTTTCCTAAGAGGGAAGACACGAAAGCAGCTGCTGAGGAGGACAGGAGTGATGGACGGAGGCACTGAGGAGCGTG
Source organism: Balaenoptera borealis (assembly GCF_965194805.1). NCBI lineage: Eukaryota > Metazoa > Chordata > Mammalia > Artiodactyla > Balaenopteridae > Balaenoptera > Balaenoptera borealis. The sequence goes on along the minus strand of NC_138866.1, from coordinate 165,050,570 downwards.
CAGTGGGTGGAACGGCCACTGGGGACAGCAGGAGGGGACGTTGGCGAGGGCGACAGAGCCTGCGGTCAGAGCCACGGGAAGCCAGGGGTGGTGACCAGGACGAGCCCCCTCCCCACCCCGTCTGCCCATCTGGGCGACATCCCTCTAACCGTGCGCGGCAGCCCGGGGCCGGGACCAGAATAAACAGATGCGTGACCTGACCCACGGTCCGGATTCTCAGATGGGCAGGACAGAGGAGCCAAGAAAAAGAAAAATAACCAGAAGAGAAACTATCAGATGATCATCTTCACTTTAGACAAAGGGAAGTGAAGAAATCAAAGCGCACACCCTTTCTCTAATACAACTATTTTGTGAAAGACAGAAAACATTCACGAGAGAGTACGAAACGAAGAACTCAGCAAAGTATCTATGAGTAAATCTGTGTCAGCGCCTGGAGAACCAGCGAGCAGTTCCTCAGTGGACTGACGGGTTTCCTGGGGATCTTTCTGATCATCTTACCTGCTCCAGGGCTTCTTCACTAAAATCACCCTTTAAGTTTCTTCCAGATAACAGTTCGTCCCAAGTAAACAGCAGCGCATCTGTGACTTCACCAAATGGATTAAAATCAATCAGCCACACCTTCCCCTGCAGTACAGAAAGAAAGATCAATAAGCATAAAATAAAACAAAGTCTGTAATCTGCCTTATCAGAAAGAACATCTTATTCTACCCAAAAGGTTATCGTAAAAATCATATCACTTCTATCAAAAGACAGTTTCCTCCAGGCCCCATCTGAGAAGGGGTCGCCTGTCTAAGTGGTGCAGGCACAGTGCCAAAGGGGAGGCCGCCCGTAAAGGCGGAGGAGAGACCCTGAAAGGAAAGCCCGACGAAGACATATATGTCGACTTCCGCCTCCAATCACATGAGAATTTTATGTCAAAAACCCAAGCAGGGAAAGGAAAATCTCACAAAATGGTTCCACCGAAGTAGCATGACTGGAATGTTCTCAAGGGTGACTTCAATGATCTTTCATGAAGAGGCCAGCAGTTCTCAGCACCATCCCTGAGCCCTGAGAGGCTTCTGCAAAGGCTTGTTTTTTATAAACACACGAAAGACATAAGAAAATGCTCAGCTGTCTTTCATTTCAGTGTAATAACTGTTTTCTCTGCATGATAGAGCTTGGAAGGCACATGAAAGGGAGATGAAAAAAAGAAATCAACCTTTAAAAGAAAAGCCATCTTCTACTCTGAGAGTAGCGATGGCCAAAGTGATAGGTTCCAGCCTCAGGTAAAGGACAATTCTGACCCAGTCAGACAGAGTCTGCACCTTGGTATAAAGTGGCAGAGCACTGACGTAAAGGAGCTGGAGAATCTGTGAAATCCTGCCAGGAGATTAAAGCCAACACATTTGATCACGGAGACGTTATGTGACATTTTACTAGATAAATGTTTCGTTGAAACTTTTATCTTTGCTCCTTTTGATTTTTCTCACTGAGACATTTATTTAATTGTACCGTTTTGTTGTTGGTAGTTTTTTCTGTAAACATGTAGCAATCGTGTCTTGATCAGCCATGCATGTGTAAAATTAAAAAGGAACTGGACTGCTAAGCCAGCATTACTAATATCTAGCACTGTTTCTCATCTGTGTTAAAGGAAAAGTTTAAGAAAGATGAAACATCTTCCTAGGACTGGCTGCAAACTAGAAACCTCTAATAAGAGGCAAAGAACTACTACAGGAAGTTTCTACCATATACCATTGGCTAAGTTTCCTGGTTTCTACAATCCCCAGGAGAAATCCTGCAAATCCTTCTTGCCACTTGACTTGTATCCTCACTTCAATTTGGTGCCCACTCGTACCTTCTCTGACTACGTGAAATAATGTCAGCCATCAATCAACTCCTTGGTATGATTTCAGCTTTGCTTTTTCAGCGATTACTCAGATGTCTCTGATATACTGTATGTTATTTTAACAAAATGAGTACTTTCTAAAATTCAAACCCTTTTGACTTGAGATTTTATAACCAGTAAAACTATCTCCTTATTAAAAGAAAGAAAAAAAAAACTTTCACACCTGTTAGCATCAGAATATTTAGCTCTATAAACTAAAAATATGCCACATTGTAAAAAACAAATAAAATCACCACTGTTAGGGCTGATAGCTGGCAGAATTTGTTCTGTAGTTCAGAAGCCATCCTCTAGTTTAAAGAAAAATAAGCCAGCTGTAATCAGGCATAAAACTATCAAGATGAGGATTTCAAACCTATAACATGTTTTTCATGTCACACCTCAGGAACAAGACATCCTGAGAAATTCTGCTTTTAGGCAACCCATCAGACAAGAGTGGTCACACTGACCTTCCTAATATCAACCAACTGTCCACCCCCCCCATCCACCCAACTAAATCTCTATGCACCAAACACTGTGCCAGGCATGAGGGCATAAATCAGTAACACAGAGTCTACTCCTTGAAAGAGTTCAGTCCAGACCAGGACATGCACACATGTGCACACACCAGTATACGGATTGTTCACCATAGCACAGTGTGTAAAAGACTAGAAACAAGCTAAGCATTCATCCATAGGGAAGTGACTCATCAAACTAGATAGTAGATCCACATAATGAAATACTATGCCTTGTAAGAAAATGGAAAGCTCTCCAAGATACACTGTTTTTAAAAAGTATAAAAAGCAAGGTGCAAGTGTATATCATATGCTGACTCTTGCGTAAGAAAGATGGGAAAAAATAAGTATCTTGCTTGTTTTTGCATCAAGAAATACTGGAAGGATACATAAGAAACTAACACCAAAGGAGTGCAGAGGAGCAAGGTTAAGAATCAGACCTTCTATGTATATTTTCACACTAATGACATTAACAAGTTTAATCTAACAAATATCTAAAGAACACTTAGCACATTAGAAATTGTACTTTCTTTCTCAATCACTCGTAAGACAGAAATAAAAAAGTGACGAGACTGCAGATCCATTCGCAACAATATCAAAGATACAAGATGATATTCATCCCCAAAAGCAATGAAATTAATAACAAGACAATAACCATAGCAAAAAAAATACACAGGGGGACCTGAATCATTTTTCAAGTACCTAAAGTAGTTATTCTAAATTCTAGTCGTGCATTATCATCACTTAAGAAGCTTCTTAAAATACACATTCCAAGGCCTCGTCCCAGACCTACTGGATGGGGGCGCTGTAGCTCTGACACACCGGGCAGGTAGAAGCTCTCAGCACTGAGTCCACCTGCCCAGTCGCTGTCAGAATGTGGACACATCAGAGTGTCACCAAGCCTAGACACACTCTGATTATACTTCAGATCAGACACCAACATAAAAGAAGAGTTAGGGCTTCCCTGGTGGCGCTGTGGTTAAGAATCCGCCTGTCAATGCAGGGGACACGGGTTTGATCCCTGGTCCCGGAAGATCCCACGTGCAGTGCCGCAGAGCAACTAAGCCCGTGTGCCACAACTACTGAGCCTGCACTCTAGAGCCTGCGAGCCACAACTACTGAGCCCGCGTGCCACAACTACTGAAGCCCACGTGCCTAGAGCCTGTGCTCCTCAACAAGAGAAGCCACCGCCATGAGAAGCCCGTACACTGCAACGAAGAGTAGCCCCTGCTCGCCGCGACTAGAGAAAGCTCCCGTGCAGCAATGAAGACCCAACACAGCCAAAAATAATAAATTAAAAAAAAAAAAAAAAGTTACCTTTCTCACAAGAGTAGCCATAAAATTATATATTCAAGACAATGTCTAAGAAATGGTGATACAAGTGCCACTGAATGAATGCAAATGAGTTTTACATCATGGCTGACATCTCTTCTCAGAAACCGTCAGGATGTTTACGCTGGCGTGTTTCCCACTTTAAAAGCACGCAAACTGCTTTCAGTTCTGTCAGATCACAGTCATAATTACTGATGTCCATGTCCAACTTCACTTAAGACATTTATATAGCTGTTTCACCAAGTCACACACGTGCACGGACCTGCCAGCCCTACTGAACCACAGCAGACCTGGACATGTGCCAGGGAAATACTGAGACACCCTGGCAAACCCCAAATTTTCGAATGCCATTAAATATAACTGCATTAGAACAGAACTACTTCAGAATCAATATCTGAACAATGGGAACAAATAACACACAACTCACAGGGTGGTATGGACTAAGGGAGATGCTGAATTAAATGAGAATAAAGTGCTTCTGAGCCGCACATTCAGGGCAATGGGCTAGGTTCCCTCCCTCCCTCCCTGATTCCATCCTGCTCGCTACCAGGCCAATCCTGGAATGCTTAAGTCTCGAAGATAAGCTCCTTGACGGTCGAGAGATCATCTGGTTGGAAGCTGCTTGTTAGAAGCCCAGCATCTAACACAGGACAGGCTCTCGATAAACAGTGGTGCGTGACTGACTGGATGTGGCCGGGGTCCGGCTTTAGAACAGGGCCACGGGCGCCCACCAGCTCAGGTTCCTACCCATTCTACTGCGCCAGCTCCCCGTCCTTTCTCTAAGATTTGTTTCCACTAAGCTGAAACTCTGCCAGGTGACATCCCTCCTTTGTACCACATCTCAGTTCATGGCTCCTCTTTCTAACTCTTAACAGATGCCATCACCCGTGAAGACAGACATGTGGGAGAGACCTTCAAGATGGCGGAAGAGTAAGACGCGGAGATCACCTTCCTCCCCACAAATACATCAGAAATACATCTACATGTGGAACAACTCCTACAGAACACCTACTGAACGCTGGCAGAAGACCTCAGACTTCCCAAAAGGCAAGAAACTCCCCATGTACCTGGGTAGGGCAAAAGAAAAAGAAAAAACAGAGACAAAAGAATAGGGACGGGACCTGCACCAGTGGGAGGGAGCTGTGAAAGAGGAAAGGTTTCCACACACTAGGAAGCCCCTTCACGGGCGGAGACTGCGGGTGGCAGAGGGGGGAAGCTTCGGAGCCACAGATGAGAGCGCAGCCACAGGGGTGCGGAGGGCAAAGCGGAGAGATTGCCACACAGAGGATCAGTGCCGAGCAGCACTCACCAGCCCGAGAGGCTTGTCTGCTCACCCACCGGGGCGGGCGGGGCTGGGAGCTGAGGCTCGGGCTTTGGTTGGATCACAGGGAGAGGACTGGGGTTGGCGGCGTGAACACAGCCTGAATGGGGCTAGTGCGACACAGCTAGCTGGGAGGGAGTCCGGGAGAAAGTCTGCAGCTGCCGAAGATGCAAGAGACTTTTTCTTGCCTCTTTGTTTCCTGGTGCGCGAGGAGAGGGGATTCAGAGCGCCCCCTAAACGAGCTCCAGAGACGGGCGCGAGCCGCGGCTATCAGTGCGGACCCCAGAGACGGGCATGAGACGCTAAGGCTGCTGCTGCCGCCACCAAGAAGCCTGTGTGTGAGCACAGATCACTATCCACACCTCCCCACCCGGGAGCCTGTGCAGCCCGCCACTGCCAGGGTCCCGTGATCCAGGGACAACTTCCCCACACGGTGCGCCTCAGGCTGGTGCAACGTCACGCCGGTCTCTGCTGCTGCAGGCTCGCCCCGCCTCCTCCGTACCCCTCCCTCCCCCCGGCCTGAGTGAGCCAGAGCCCCCGAAGCAGCTGCTCCTTTAACCCCGTCCTGTGTGAGCGAAGAACAGACGCCCTCAGGCGACCTACACGCAGAGGCGGGGTCAGATCCAAAGCTGAACCCCAGGAGCTGCGCGAACAAAGAGAAAGGGAAATTTCTCCCAGCAGCCTCAGAAGCAGCGGATTAAATCCCCACAATCAACTTGATGTACCCTGCATCTGCGGAATACCTGAATAGACAATGAACCATCCCAAATTGAGGAGGTGGACTTTGGGAGCAATGATATATATGTATTTTTTCCCTTTTTCTCTTTTTGTGAGTGTGTATGTGTGTGCTTCTGTGTGTGATTTTGTCTGTATAGCTTTGCTTTTACCATTTGTCCTAGGGTTCTGTCTGTCCATTTTTCTTTTTTTTGCTTTTTAAAATTTTTCTCTTAATAATTATTTTAATTATTTTATTTTATTTTACTTTATTTTATCTTCTTCTTTCTTTCTTTCTTTTTTTCCTCCCTTTTATTCTGATCTGTGTGGAGGACAGGCTCTTGGTGCTCCAGCCAGGCGTCAGGGCTGTGCCACTGAGGTGGGAGAGTCAAGTTCAGGACACTGAGACCTCCCAGCTCCACCTAATATCAAACGGCGAAAATCTCCCAGAGATCTCCATCTCAATGCCAAGACCCAGCTCCACTCAACGACCAGCAAGCTACAGTGCTGGACACCCTATGGCAAACAACTAGCAAGACAGGAACACAGCCCCACCCATTAGCAGAGAGGCTGCCTAAAATCATAGTAAGGTCACAGACATCCCAAAACACACCACCAGACGTGGATGTGCCCAACAGAAAGACAAGATCCAGCCTCATCCACCAGAACACAGGCACTAGTCCCCTGCACCAGGAAGCTTACACAACCCACTGAGCCAACCTTAGCCACTGGGGACAGACACCAAAAATAACGGAAACTACGGACCTGCAGCCTGTGAAAAGTAGACCCCAAACACAGTAAGTTAAGCAAAATGAGAAGAGAGAGAAACACACAGCAGATGAAGGAGCAAGGCAAAAACCCACCAGACCTAACAAATGAAGAGGAAATAGGCAGTCTACCTGAAAAAGAATTCAGAATAATGAGAGTAAAAATGATCCAAAATCCTGGAAATAGAATGCAGAAAATACAAGAAACATTTAACTGGGACCTACAGGAACTAAAGAGCAAACAGTGATGAACAACACAATAAATGAAATTAAAAATTCTCTAGAAGGGATCAATAGCAGAATAACTGAGGCAGAAGAATGGATAAGTGACCTGGAAGATAAAATACTGGAAATAACTACTGCAGAGCAGAATAAAGAAAAAAGAATGAAAAGAATTGAGGACAGTCTCAGAGACCTCTGGGACAACATTAAACGCACCAACATTCGAATTATAGGGGTCCCAGAAGAAGAAGAGAAAAAGAAGGACTGAGAAAATATTTGAAGAGATTATAGTTGAAAAATTCCCTAATATGGGAAAGGAAAGAGTTAATCAAGTCCAGGAAGCACAGAGTCCCATACAGGATAAATCCAAGGAGAAACATGCCAAGACACATATTAATCAAACTATCAAAAATTAAATACAAGTAACAAATATTAAAAGCAGCAAGGGAAAAACAACAAATAACACATAAGGAAATCCCCATAAGGTAAACAGCTAATCTTTCAGCAAAAACTCTGCAAGCCAGAAGGGAGTGGCAGGACATATTTAAAGTGATGAAGGAGAAAAACCTACAACCAAGATTACTCTACCCAGCAAGGATCTCATTCAGATTTGACAGAGAAATTAAAACCTTTACAGACAAGCAAAAGCTAAGAGAATTCAGCACCACCAAACCAGCTTTACAACAAATGCTAAAGGAACTTCTCTAGGCAGGAAACACAAGAGAAGGAAAAGACCTACGAAAATAAACCCAAAACAATTAAGAAAATGGTAATAGGAACATACATATCGATAATTACCTTAAATGTAAATGGATTAAATGCTCCAACCAAAAGACACAGATTGGCTGCATGGATACAAAAACAAGACCCGTATATATGCTGTCTACAAGAGACCCACTTTAGACCTAGGGACACATACCGACTGAAAGTGAGGGGATGGGAAAAGATATTCCATGCAAATGGAAATCAAAAGAAAGCTGGAGTAGCAATTCTCATATCAGTCAAAATAGACTTTAAAACAAAGACTATTATAAGAGACAAAGGAGGACACTACATAATGATCAAGGGATCAATCCAAGAAGAAGATATAACAATTGTAAATATTTATGCACCCAACATAGGAGCACCTCAATACATAAGGCAAATACTAACAGCCATAAAAGGGGAAATCGACAGTAACACAATCATAGTAGGGGACTTTAACACCCCACTTTCACCAATGGACAGATCATCCAAAATGGAAATAAATAAGGAAACACAAGCTTTAAATGATACATTAAACAAGATGCACTTAATTGATATTTATAGGACATTCCATCCAAAAACAACAGAATACACTTTCTTCTCAAGTGCTCATGGAACATTCTCCAGGATAGATCATATCTTGGGTCACAAATCAAGCCTTGGTAAATTTAAGAAAATTGAAATCATATCAAGTATCTTTACCGACCACAATGCTATGAGACTAGATATCAATTACAGGAAAAAATCTGTAAGAAATACAAACACATGGAGGCTAAACAACACACTACTTAATAACCAAGAGCTCACTGAAGAAATCAAAGAGGAAATCAAAAAAGACCTAGAAACAAATGACAATGAAAACACGACGACCCAAAACCTAAGCAGTTCTAACAGGGAACTTTATAGCAATAAATCCTACCTTAAGAAACAAGAAACATCTCAAATAAACAACCTAACGTTACACCTAAAGCAATTAGAGAAAGAAGAACAAAAAAACCCCAAAGTTAGCAGAAGGAAAGAAATCATAAAGATCAGATCAGAAATAAATGAAAAAGAAATGAAGGAAACGATAGCAAAGATCAATAAAACTAAAAGCTGGTTCTTTGAGAAGATAAACAAAATTGATAAACCATTAGGCAGACTTATCAAGAAAAAAAGGGAGAAGACTCAAATCAATAGAATTAGAAATGAAAAAGGAGAAGTAACAACTGACACTGAAGAAATACAAAGGATCATGAGAGATTGCTACAAGCAACTGTATGCCAATAAAATGGACAAATTCTTAGAAATGCACAACCTTCCGAGACTGAACCAGGAAGAAATAGAAAATATGAACAGACCAATCACAAGCACTGAAATTGAAACTGTGATTAAAAATCTTCCAACAAACAAATGCCCAGGACTGGATGGCTTCATAGGCGAATTCTATCAAACATTTAGAAAACAGCTAACACCTATCCTTCTCAAACTCTTCCAAAATATAGCAGAGGGAGGAACACTCCCAAACTCATTCTACGAGGCCACCATCACCCTGATACCAAAACCAGACAAAGATGTCACACAGAAAGAAAACTATAGGCCAATATCATTGAGGAACATAAATGCAAAAATCCTCAACAAAATACTAGCAAACAGAATCCAACAGCGCATTAAAAGGATCATACACTATGATCAAGTGGGGTTTATCCCAGGAATGCAAGGATTCTTTAATATACACAAATCAATCAATGTGATACACCATATTAACAAATTGAAGGAGAAAAACCATATGATCATCTCAATAGATGCAGAGAAAGCTTTCGACAAAATTCAACACCCATTTATGATAAAAACCCTCCAGAAAGTCAGCATAGAGGGAACGTTCCTCAACATAATAAAGGCCATATATGACAAACCCACAGCCAACATTGTCCTCAATGGTGAAAAACTGAAACCATTTCCACTAAGATCAGGAACAAGACAAGGTTGCCCACTCTCACCACTATTATTCAACATAGTTTTGGAAGTTTTAGCCACAGCAATCAGAGAAGACAAAGAAATAAAAGGAATACAAATTGGAAAAGTAGAAGTAAAGCTGTCACTGTTTGCAGATGACATGATACTATACATAGAGAATCCTAAAGATGCTACCACAAAACTCCTAGAGCTAATCAATGAATTTGGTAAAGTAGCAGGATACAAAATGAATGCTCAGAAATCTCTTGCATTCCTATACACTAATGATGAAAAATCTGAAAGTGAAATTAAGAAAACACTCCCATTTACCACTGCAACAAAAGGAATAAAATATCTAGGAATAAACTTACCTAAGGAGACAAAAGACCTGTATGCAGAAAATTATAAGACACTGATGAAAGAAATTAAAGATGATACAAATAGATGGAGAGATATACCATGTTCTTGGATTGGAAGAATCAACATTGTGAAAATGACTCTACTACCCAAAGGAATCTACAGATTCAATGCAATCCCTACCAAACTACCACTGCATTTTTCACAGAACTAGAGCAAAAAATTTCACAATTTGTATGGAAACACAAAAGACCCCGAATAGCCAAAGCAATCTTGAGAAAGAAAAACGGACCTGGAGGAATTAGGCTCCCTGACTTCAGACTATACTACAAAGCTACAGTAATCAAGACAGTATGGTAGTGGCACAAACACAGAGATATAGATCAATGGAACAGGATAGAAAGCCCAGAGATAAACCCACGCACATATGGTCACCTTATCTTTGATAAAGGAGGCAAGAACATACAGTGGAGAAAAGACAGCCTCTTCAATAAGTGGTGCTGGGAAAACTGGACAGATACATGTAAAAGAATGAAATTAGAACAATCCCTAACACAATACACAAAAATAAACTCAAAATGGATTAAAGACCTAAAAGTAAGGCCAGATACCATCAAACTCTTAGAGGAAAACATAGGCAGAACACTCTATGACATAAATCACAGCAAGATCCTTTTTGACCCACCTCCTAGAGAAATGGAAATAAAAACAAAAATAAATAAATGGGACCTAATCAAACTTAAAAGCTTTTGCACAGCAAAGGAAACCATAAACAAGACCAAAAGACAACCCTCAGAATGGGAGAAAATATTTGCAAATGAAGCACCTGACAAAGGATTAATCTCCAAAATTTATAAGGAGCTCATGCAGCTCAACATTAAAAAAACAAACAACCCAATCCAAAAATGGGCAGAAGACCTAAATAGACATTTCTCCAAAGAAGATATACAGATTGCCAACAAAAACATGAAAGAATGCTCAACATCATTAATCATTAGAGAAATGCAAATCAAAACTCCAATGAGATATCATCTCACACCATTCAGAATGGCCATCATCAAAAAATCTACAAACGGGCTTCCCTGGTGGCACAGTGGTTGAGAATCTGCCTGCTAATGCAGGGGACACGTGTTCGAGCCCTGGTCTGGGAAGATCCCACATGCCGCGGAGCAACTAGGCCCGTGAGCCACAACTACTGAGCCTGCGCGTCTGGAGCCTGTGCTCCGCAACAAGAGAGGCCACGATAGTGAGAGGCCTGCGCACCGCGATGAAGAGTGGCCCCCGCTTGCCGCAACTAGAGAAAGCCCTAGCACAGAAACGAAGACCCAAAATAGCAATCAATCAATCAATCAATAAATCAATAAATAAATCTTTAAAAAAAAAAAAAATCTACAAACAATAAGTGCTAGGGAGGGTGTGGAGAAAAGGGAACCCTCGTGCACTGTTGGTGGGAATGTAAATTGATACAGCCACTAAGGAAAACAGTATGGACGTTCCTTAAAAAACTAAAACTAGAACTACCATACGACCCAGCAATCCCACTACTGGGCATATATGCTGAGAAAACCATAATCCAAAAAGAGTCATGTAGATGAGGATGATTATAATTTTTGTGACTTTCTGTTTGAATAAAAAAAAAAAAAAATCCCACAAGGACTCAGAGGCAAAAAATATACAAATCAATTTTCACTGCAAAGTAAAGGAGGTGTTACAGTGGAGGAATACTGGACTGAATGTCAGTAATATGACATAGTATGAGTGTGTTTCGTGTTTGGTAATTGCAATCATTGTTGCTTTTGTTGTGGTCATCCATTTACAATGCTTGGCGTCAGTTTATTTATCTCTTGTAAAAATAAAATACAGTGTGCGTGTGTGTGAGTTGTGAGTTAAAAAAAAAAAAGAAAGCAGATCCACATGAAAATGAAGTTTAAATGATGACCAAATGGTTTGTTTAAGGTATTGGCCAATTGTGCCTTGTTACTCTTTGTGTGCATTAAAGTATTTGTGTCAAATTTAAAAAAGAAAAATAAAAAAACCTAATAGTAATACTACTATACTATATACTATATAAATACATGTTTTATATATTAAATATAATATATATTTAATATATATTAATAAATACAAATATGATATAAATATATAATACATATTTTATAGGAAAAAAAGAAGAGTCATGTAGCAAAATGTTCATTGCAGCTCTATTTACAAGAACCAGGACATGGAAGCTACCTAAGTGTCCATCGACAGATGAATGGATAAAGAAGATGTGGCACATATATACAATGGAATACTACTCAGCCATAAAAAGAAACAAAATTGAGTTATTTGTAGTGAGGTGGATGGACCTAGAGACTGTCTTACAGAGTGAAGTAAGTCAGAAAGAGAAAAACAAATACCGTATGCTAACACATATATATGGAATCTTAAAAAAAAAAAAAATGGTCGTGAAGAACCTAGGCGCAAGATGGGAATAAAGATGCAGACCTACTAGACAATTGACTTTAGGAATGGGGAGGGGAAAGGGTAAGCTGTGACAAAGTGAGAGAGTGGCATGGACATATATACACTACCAAACGTAAAATAAATAGCTAGTGGGAAGCAGCCGCACAGCACAGGGAGATCAGCTCAGTCCTTTGTGACCACCTAGAGGGGTGGGATAGGGAGGGTGGGTGGGAGGGAGGGAGATGCAAGAGGGAAGAGATATGGGGACATATGTATATGTATAACTGATTCACTTTGTTATAAAGCAGAAACTAACACACCATTGTAAAGCAATTATATTCCAATAAAGATGTTAAAAAAAAAAAAGACATACATGAAAACAGAGTAAGTGATGCCTTTGGCTTGATAGAGATGAGTAAACAGTTAACAGTTATTTTGGGATATGACCATATGGGCCTCTCCTTTTGTCCAAAAAATGGTTCAAAGGTATCACAAGCATCACTACAATGAGGCATTAGGAGCGTGGAGAGGGAAGAAGATAAATGTGAGAGACATTTAAGAAACACAGGGGTCTCATGTTTAGAAAACACAACTGCTGTCCTCTGAACAGCTAAGTCAGTGAGCACTGTCACAGGACACCTAGTGACCCAAATTTCTCTGAAAAGATTGCATGTCTTGATAGTGAAATCTCTGCTGCAGGATTTACTAGGTCAGGTTTTTGTTTTCTTTTTCACTACAGAAGTTTCCATCACTTCAAGATTACAGAATAAATACAAACTACTCGAATCCTCATCTTCAGTCTAAAGATGCAAGCGACTCAAATCATGCTAAGGGCCTTTCAGGTGACTGAAAATAATAACTGTCTAAATATCCAATGACAAATTCCTGGCCACACTGAAGAGTACAAACTCAACTATTTTAAGTAGACCCAGCCCCCCGACAAAAGGGGAAAGGAGGACACAGGGTGGCCTTAGCCATCTGTTAAATTAATAATCTTTGAATTTGTGATACATAATAACGGAAGATATCATGTCTCCTAGTGTTAAGGATATTTTAAGGGGAGATTCTCGGCCATGGTGAATTTCAAGCACCTTAGCTGATTTGAGAAAATATTTGTTGAGCGGTGAGCCCTTCCATAGAGAATGCCTATGTATTTAAAGCATATCAAATGTCAGTTTTACTTACCCTACTGTCTCTATATATATCGAATACAACTGCAAAGGAGAAAAAACTTGAAGTTAGTAATGAACTTCTATTTTCATGATCTACGCCTCCTTTTGAAACTTAAAATGCGTTTTATTATTAGTTACTCAAAAGACTTCCTGCTTCTACATCTCAAAACTTCAAACATAAAACGGTATCCTGCAATGTTTTACTTATATAATTTTGTTTTCCTTTTCTCTATCCTCAGGCGTAATCCCTTCTGTTTAAAAATTCAAACCAAACACCAACACTGTCTCAACTAGTTCACAATTAGAGACAGGTTATCTATATCAGAGAAAGGAACATCAGTCACTAACTGCTTGATGGGGAATAAAATGGGTAAAATCTTCAATAGGAAAGCACACTATCTAGCCATGCTTAGGGCATGATTCACCTTTTTTAAAAGTCAAAACCTGCCACAGACCCCAGGCTTGGCAAGCAGAAAAACAGAAACCATAGCAGATATAACTTGACAATGCATGAAAACTGTCTCATACACAGCACTTTCAATTCTTACTTTCAACTCTTGGGAACAACTCACAGATATTTACTTTGTAACTGGTGCTATCTGATCATTCAAATAAAAATCTAGAAAGGTAGATCAGTCAACTAGCTAATTTAGTTCTAATAACAGAAGCATGTGGTTCTCTGTAGATAGACCCTTTGAAATGTATAATAAAATATCTCAAATGACAAGAGAGAGAACCATCTCGGTACTAAAAAGGGACTCTGGTTAAATAAGGTAAAATTAACATGCAAACCCAACAGCAATACCATCATATAATAAAATGCTTAAAATACAGTATTTTGAATCCAGTTTTAAAATATGTACCACCGTGAAATAAGGTTCGGTAACATTACGCATTTCATTTCACTGGGTCAATAAAAAATACTCACAGTCTTCATCTAAGAATTTATACTGTATGTGTTTCTTGAAAAAGTCTTGTATGCATCTGCAAATCTCTTCCTTTTGTTTAGAAATATGATCATAATATTGTGTGTAGTCCCTTTGAGAAATACCTGACAAGAAAATATTTTATATTTCATTATTACACAATATTCTTTTCAAAAACACCAAAATGTGATTTAAACCTCTTTTTGAGGAAACCATTAAAGTAGATCGAATGACTATGGCATCACACATTAGTCAGCATTTTATATAGTTATAAAGCTTATCAGTTGTAAAGGTTCAAATGGCTAGGTGAACCCTAAAATTCCACATTGCCATGCATTCTTACTTTAGAAACAGTAGTTATTTTTACTTAGTACAATGGGAAGAATTCAAAGTCATAAAAATGTTTCTTATGTAAAAAATGAAAGAAGCAATTTAAAACCTACCCACATAGTCAACTGCGTCTTCTTTGATTTTTCCAATGAACTGTCTAAAAATTGGCATTCTTTTCCACTTTCTTTGGGAAAATGTAAAATACCCCTCACCATACATCTTCCATAATCATACTGCACTTCACGGTCTATTTTCCTTGTTCATACGTGCTATCCTGCCTTCACAAGCCTGATGTTTCAAGCCATGGAAAAGTAAACATTCTTTTCTTCAGAGTGACTTGCTGACATTATTCCAAAAACACTAAAGGGAGTATTGTAAGAACTCCTTTAATCTGCTCTAGACCTAAGAAAAAGTTCTCTGCTCTGAAAGAAGGGCTTCCAACCAATTTCTTAATCACATGCCAATATGACTCCCTTCTTTAACTGTACTTAATACTGCAGTGTTTCTTTCAGGGATATATAACAATATTATACAATAAATTCAAACAACCCCGGTGTATTTCAGGTAAGTTAAACGTCGACAACACATTCAATAAATAAATAGTGTTGATCTGATTCTGTTCAAATCACACTTTTCTTGGTTGAAGATCAATTCTACCTCATGGAAAATGTGCTTAGACAAAATAAGAGCAAATTATCTACAATATTTAGCTTGAATAAATCATAGCAGACAAAATAATAACCTCAGAGGAAAGAAAATGGGTGGCTTTTAAAGCAATGTACTTCTTTGCATATTTTCTCTTGCTAGAATAATAAACAGTTCTTCAATAAGAAATAAATGTTCAAAAACTGGGCTTTTTACGCTGCTTAAAATAAGCAGTGTATTGCTAGTAATACCTAGGAAAGCCCCAGAGAGAAAGCAGGTAGTATTACACATATCCTGAGAACAGTAAAGGCCACCACTTTCATCTCTGGAATCCAGATTGACGTGATTCATCAACAAGACTATTTTCTGTGGAAACAGAATCTGGCCTCAAGACCCTTGTCAATACAGCATTCCAGAGAGTCAGTGCCAATTGGTTAGAGGTAGCATCTGAGATAAAAACTGATTGTTACCCTTGTCTTAATTACTAAGTAATTTATTTCCATCAAAAGCTTGTCTTCTTTTAACAATTACTTTCAAAGGTTTAAAAAAACAAAAAAAACAAAAACCTCACCAATAAGCTTATTTTCCTTGACAAAACATCGGAACTCAGCACCAGGAATTAATTCACACCATTTTCGAAGAACAAGCTGTAGACAAAGGAAAAAAGGAACACAACTATGTAACAAGAGAATATTTACTAGTCTAATAAACAATTTTATGTTGAGACTATGTCTTAACAATTGCCATTATCAAGTGTTTTTTTTTTTTAAAAAGGCATCATAAAACATTCCTGACATGATATGTAGGGAACAGAGCTGTGATCTATTAGTCTAACAGAATAGGGGAAATTGTATTAAAACTCTTTATGACAAAACGCGCCTTTGTCATTTATTTACCATTTTGGGAGTTCTGACATAACATACAACTCAAAGGATGATATAGTCACATCTTATCATCGTTGGGCCATAAGTTTCCCTAGAATTCATATGTTCCTCACTCCTTTAAGAACATCAAAAAGTAAAATAATTTCCAAGTTATCTACCTTAAGCATCATTCTGTAATACTCTGATAAAACTATTACAGCTTATCACAAAGACTCACTAAAACCCTTTCATGATTTTCCCATTATTTTAAAGTAATACAATTCTACCAATGGCCCAATTCATAAATGGATCTTATTACTATAACTTATTATTTAATATGTGCAAATTCTCATATTGTTGTAATTTATAAATAGTATAGTTGACAAATGTATGCTTCTGAGTCTGGTTTTAAAATGTTCTTTGGAAAAAACTAGTCCTGTCCTTTTGAAGTATTAATTGTAATCAATGGCTAGAGCCCCCAGCCTCCCGAATCCTGGCATACACCTCTTTGCCCCTCAAGACCTAGGAGATGGGACTTGAATTACTCTAGGCCCAATTCCAGGAATCCCCCCAGTGGGCTCTGTACCTTCCCATGCCACCCAGTTTCTTGTACATAACATTCGAGAGTAAGCCCACACCCCATGTTGTACTAGGATAATCTGACACAAGTCTCTCTTCTAAGGGTGAGGAGCTGGGTCTTATTCATCTTTGCGTTCCCAGCACAGGTATGTAATACCTAGCAGGTGCCTAGGAAATGTTTGTCAAGTGAAACATGGAACGGCAAATATTTAAGATAAGCAGCCACTAAAAATCATGATATAAAAAAAATTTAATGAACTGTGAAAATGCTTATACTATGTCATAAGTGAAAAAAAAAGTGGCACATAAAGCATCTTATGGAGAGTGTATATGCGCACAGGTGCACACGCGCACACACACACACACACACACACACACAAATATCTCAAGAAAGGGAAGTTAAAGGTCAAAATGCTAATAATACTGAGGATATCTGGGTGGTAGGATCCTCATATTTTCTTGTATTTTTAAATTTTTGATAGTAGGTTGCTTTCCTTAAAAACAAAACAAAACTGTACTGCTAAAATATGTCTTAGAAATTTGAAGTGCGCTGATTCCAATTTTCATTATTGTGAGCTCTTGGTCAAGCTCTGTAAGTGCCACCTTTTTAAAAAGAACCTAATTATTAGAAGAATCCCACACTAAAAAATTACACTGTTGTTACCTATTAAAAGCTGATACTGGCAAATATATTTTCTGACAGCTACAGTAATTTTTATGTAAGCAACAAATAAATCCTCAATTATTACAAACTGTCATTAAGTTTTTGGAAAATTTGCATTATCTATTGAAATAACATTTTGGACAGGTAATACAAACACTGTACTTGATTTTTTAAAAAAGGTAAAAGGTGAGTCTTCCCCCCGAACAGTCTCTCTGTCCTCCTCCTCACAGGCAACCAGTGCTGACAATTTCTCATACATCTTTCCAGAAGTATTCTATGAATACATGAGCATATAGTAGGTACCGTTTTAAATACACACAGACGCAAGCACACAATACATAGGATTTTGCTTGCCACTTTTTTCATTTTAATTACTCTCACTTTCCTGGGCTTTTAAAACTGGGTTTTAAACCCTATGCACTAACATGATGATGGCATATTCCCCAAAAAGCAATAAAAGAGCAAACTGCCGGTGAAATCAATCTCGGGGATAGATGATGACATTACAACAAACATTACGCCGCAGGGCAAGACTAGGAAAACACTTTTTTTCATTTTTGTGTTTCTAGCACAAATAAGATATAGCAAGTGCTTGATAGATGTTTGTTCAGTGAAACAATAGATATGAATGTATTACATACACATGAATAATGTTATAAAAAATGTTTAATGACCTGGGAAAATGCTAATATATTACATACCCCTCACAAATGGTATGTAAAGATCTCAATTACAAGTGCTAAAAGATGGAGGAATTGTTTGGTGGCTTGGTGAAGAGTAAATTACCTGTTCACAGAAGATATGCCAATATATACACTCAACACACTAAGAATTACTTGGTACAGTGAGTCAGTGGACAACTTTTGAAAGCATGTGTATATACAAGTGACTGTAAGCAAACAGATGACGAAGAAATTAAACTAACGACAACATCCAAGAACACTGCCCACTTCAGGGTGTGTGTGTGTGTGTGTGTGTGTGTGTGTGTGTGTGTGTGTTGTGTATACCTTCAAACCAGGAAAATATGGGTTTGCTATTGGGGGGCGGGGGAGGGAGTTGCTATGTTTAAACTCTTATTACTATTTCTAATAAAGTTTTCCGCTGTCCTTTTGTTCTTACTTCTATATGTAATCTGTAAAATGAGAGAACCATAGAAAAAATAAATAAAAATGGTAAAATGGTAGTGACTACTTTTCCTTGTAAATCAGGTTAAAAAGCTTAAACAGGTTAAGCTGGATGGTGAGTATGAAGGTGTTTGCTTCATTTCAAAATATGTATAATATTCCATAGTATGTACCTACTGTGTATATACTGTATGTATATGTACATAATACATGTATTTTATGTGTATATTTCATAAATTTAAAACTTCAATGGCTCTAGGTTCCCAGAGAAATTAGTCCAAAAATTTGATTCATTTCACTTAAGAATAAATAGAAATTCTCAATACATCTTCATCTAGAACTATCAATTTTATTCAAGATTTAAAAAAAAAAAAAAAAAGATTCTTACCTCATATTCCATACACGGATCTGGGGAATCATCAGTACAATGAATAAATCTTTGAGGGAAAGAAAGGCAATTGAATCTTTATTTTATGGTGTCAGTTTATGCATACACATTACTTATATTTACTTATATTTAAAGTGGGAGTAAGGTTTTACTAAAAGCATCCAGAAACAGGAGACTAATTCAAATTCAATGAACATTTATAAAGCACTGTTCAGTGTCAGGCGTTAGCCTAGGCACCCTGAAATGTTATTTGTTATTTCATTTGTCCTCAAAACAACCATATGAGCTACTGTAATCTCCATTTTTCTGTTAAAAAAAAAAGGGCTAAAACTAAGAAAAGAGCACATTTAGTGACCAAGCAGGAGTATAACGCAAACCAACTCTAGATTCCAAATGAGGGTGAGATGGCACTGTTGTTTTATAATTCTCACTGTGCTCTTCATGGCTGAACCAGAAGTCTAGTTCTCTGCTGACATTAACTCTGCCACCTAAAGCTACAAAAAGTTCATCTAATCCTTCTCCCACATCCCATTTAAAAATAGCTGATAGAAGAATTATTCATTCCTCCATTAAGTATATTGCTTCCTCCTCTAAAAATCCTCAGTTTCATGGACAGTTTTTCACATCCTTTATTAAACACCCACCTATGCCAAGGGCTGGCGAGGCACTGGAACGCCAAAATGACTGAGAGTCCCTTGTCCTTTAGTCTGGTGAGGAAAGCCTAACAAGTACCCAAAGAATTTCGAAACACTGAAAATAAAAATACTGTGATGGCACAAAGGAAACACTGATTAGCTCTTCATGTTTGGGGGGAGGGGAGCTGATAGTCAAGAAGGCTTCATTTGACATGAAGAGAAGGGTCTGCGTTTGAGGCAAAGGGAGAGAAGTGACAACTACGCACAGGACTACTGGAGGTCAGTGCTGATGGGTGTGGAGGGAAGAACTGCCAAAAGATGTGGCTGGAGAGAAATTTTGCACAAGGAGGACTATCCAGATCATGAAGGGTCTTGCCTGCCTACGCAGAGAGGTTGTGATTTATTATACAGACAATGGGGGGCTAAAAACGTTTCTAAACATGTGAGGGAGATCATTGCACTTAGGCTTTAGAAATATCACGGGTGGCAATGGTGCTGGAGAGCCTGGGGGAACGGGTGGCAGGTTGGGAGGCTGAGACCCCAGTTAGAAGGCTCATTGCAACAGCCCCAGGGGGAGATGACGGGCCAACTAATGCGAAGGCAGAGGAGAGGGAGAGGAGAAGCTCTATATAAAGATATGTAGGAGACAAAGTCAGGGCTACTTGGTGCCTGACTGAAAGCGCAGGATGAGGGAGAAAGAGGCCAGATGACTGGGGTGGCTGCTTGATGACTCACTGGATAGTGATGCAAATACCATTCACTTAGAAGGAAGAGCAGGAGATGTGGGTGAGGAAAACATGGGAGATAACTATGTTTGGGTGTGTAGCGTTGGAGAAATCCTGGGAGAACCACAGAGCATGTCTAGTAAGCAACTGGAACAAGGAAACTCAAGAGTGGGTGGAGGTGAAAATAATTATCTGGAAGTAATCGTCCTATTGGTATAAGAGCTAACGTCAAGGATGGAGACAGAAGCGATCAGTCAGCTCATTCAGATAGAATCCTGGGGAATACCAACAATTCAAGAAGAAGCAAAACAGGTGGTGGAGACATTTTGATGAAAAAAATACACAAGCAAAACAAAAAATAGTTTTAAAGAGGTCTTAAGCAATTTACAAGTAGAATTAAATTTGAAAAGCTTTTAAATTTCCCTGAATGTTTAATTAGGTTGGAATTCTCTGCAATCATTTGCGATTTATACTACAAACAATAACAACACAAATAAGGTGGCTGGCTAAAATCCTCAGAAAATAAGAACTTTTATTGCCACTAACAGTTGGGCACCAATGGATATAATCTGAATGACAAAGAAAGATACACACAGGGAGCTTTGTTAAAAGGCAGTGGGCTTTCTCCGTATTAGTGAACAGGCACCAAGTGAAGCATGTAAATCTGCTATCTCATTTCATCCTTGCAATAATCCTATGAGAAAGTGCTATTATTATTATCCACATTCATCACACAAGGAAACCTAGGCTCCGAAAGGTGAGAAATGAAGTCAGTCAGTGGTGGGAGGGCACTAAACCACGTGTGGAACTGCTCCTCTCAGAGGTGGAGGTTCTAGAGCTGTTATCGCTCTCAGATTTCAGAGAAACCACAAATACCAAATGGATCCAGAGAAATACATATGTCCTGGATCATCTCCTTTAATAGTTCTACATAATATATTCTTTATTTTATTTTTTTTCAATTTTTTTACAATTAATTAATTAATTTATTTATTTTTGACTGCATTGGGTCTTCGTTGCTGCGCACGGGCTTTTCTCTAGTTGCGGTGAGCAGGGGCTACTCTTTGTTGTGGTGCGCGGGTTTCTCTTGTTGCGGAGCATGGGCTCTAGGCACACGAGCTTCAGTAGTTGTGGCACGTGGGCTCAGTAGTTGTGGCTCGTGGGCTCTAGAGCGCAGGCTCAGTAGTTGTAGCGCATGGGCTTAGTTGCTCTGCGGCATGTGGGATCTTCCTGGACCAGGGCTCTAACCCCTGTCCCCTGCATTGGCAGGTGGATTCTTAACCACTGCGCCACCAGGGAAGTCCTGTTCTTCTTTAGTGTAAAAGAGTCCCTCACCTTTTTTTTTCTGGTTTAACAGCCTAAATATTTTAAGTAGCAAAAAACACTAATTCATTTATGAATTCTATTATAAAAATTCATTTTATCCTTAAAACATTTTTCCTCAACTCCTTTCTAAATTCTAAATGAAAAGATGAAAAGTGTGTCAAAAATCCAGACAGTGTTATGAGGAATAAAAAATTGTGTGGTAAAAGAATTTTTCACAAGCGAGAAAAGTGTTCACAATACAGTATACTTTTAAATAATAAAAAAGGTCACAAAACTACACAGTACAAGCTCATATTTTAAACATACATGAGAAAACATAATACAATGTTAATTACTGGAATGTTAACAATGACTCTTTCCCAGCAGTGACTGTTAATTTCTTCTGCTGCTTTTCTGCAGTATTTCTAACATTATGTTTATCACATTAAATATATATTACTTTAACTTTTAATTTTGAGGAATTAAAAAACACATAAAAGTACAAAGTGGGGACTTCCCTGGTGGCGCAGTGGTTAAGAATCCACTTGCCAGTGCAGGGGACACGGGTTCGAGCCCTGGTCCGGGAAGATCCCACATGCCGCGGAGCAACTAAGCCCGTGCGCCACAACTACTGAGCCTGCACTCTAGAGCCTGCATGCCACAACTACTGAAGCCCGCGCGCCTAGAGCCCGTGCTCTGCAACAAGAGAAGCCACCCAATGAGAAGCCCACGCACCACAACGAGGAGTAGCCCCCGCTCGCCACAACTAGAGAAAGCCCGCACGCAGCAACAAAGACTCAACGCAGCCAAAAAAAAAAGGACAAAGTGTACATATAGTGCTTTTATAATAAGAAACCAAGTTTACTTTAAAAGTTAATATTTTACATTGTGCAATGTATACAAAATATCAAATTATGTTGTATACCTGAAACTAATATATACTGTTAGGCCAATTATACAATTTTTTAAAAAGTTAGGACTTCCCTGGTGGCGGAGTGGTTAAGAATCCACCTGCCAAGGCAGGGGACACAGGTTCGAGCCCTGGTCCGGGAAGATCCCACATGACGCGGAGCAACTAAGCCTGTGCGCCACAACTACTGAGCCTGCGCTTTAGAGCCCGCGAGCCACAACTACTGCAGCCCACGCGCCTAGAGCCCGTGCTCCGCAACAAGAGAAGCCACCGCAATGAGAAGCCCGCGCACCGCAATGAAAAGTAGCCCCCACTCGCTACAACGAGAGAAAGCCTGCAACGAAGACCCAATGCAGCCAAAAAATAAATTAAAAACAAAAAAGTTAATATTTTAGCTTTCAACTAACCAGTAATTCTTATCATGATAAAACTGAACTGCCTATCTTTTTTTTTAATTTAAATGTATCTAAAATATACAAGGGAGGGCTTCCCTGGTGGCGCAGTGGTTAAGAATCCGCCTGCCAGTGCAGGGGACTCGGGTTCGAGCTCCGGTCCGGGAAGATCCCACATGCCGCGGAGCAAGTAAGTCCGTGTGCCACAACTACTGAGCTACTGAGCCTGTGCTCTAGAGCCCACAAGCCACAACTACTGAGCCCCTGTGCCACAACTACTGAAGCCCACACACCTAGAGCCCGTGCTCCGCAAGAAGAGAAGCCACCGCAATGAGAAGCCTGCACACCGCAACAAAGAGTAGCCCCAGCTCACCACAACCAGAGAAAAGCCCGTGCCCAGCAACAAAGACCCAACACAGCCAAAAATAAAATAAATCAAACAAATTAAATTAAAAAAATATATATATATATATACAAAGGAGATGGGAAGAGAGAAATGACAAAGGAATTCGAATAAACAAACACTTCCAAAACACAGGTCTTCATTATCTAAATTTTTTAATGCTTCTATATTCCTACAAATATTGATTTCAACCCTTGGTTAATCCTCATTTGCTACTTTAAAATAGGTATACATTTTAATACACATTTGCATTCTACCATCCCATAACATTATTTTTTAAGTGGTGATTGGTTTAACATTTAACGTTAGTTAAAAACCTTGACTAGTTTCAGAAGGTAGATGTGAGAACATATGTGCTACATGAGATTACTGTACAAGGCTTTTTCTTATTAAGATG
This sequence comes from Balaenoptera borealis, assembly GCF_965194805.1. Taxonomy (NCBI): domain Eukaryota; kingdom Metazoa; phylum Chordata; class Mammalia; order Artiodactyla; family Balaenopteridae; genus Balaenoptera; species Balaenoptera borealis. The sequence continues at coordinate 165,026,899 of NC_138866.1, read as the reverse complement.
ATTAATCAGATGGCCAAGTACAGCCTCTGAAAGGAGAGGAAAGTGCAGAGCCATCTAATTAAGACTGAATGTGAAGGTCAACAACATTTTTAGGAGCTCAGCTGAAATACCGCAAAAAACACTGTGTATGAATATTTAAATTCCATTTATATTCTGGAGGAAGTAGGTTTAAAAAGCAAAAATGTGTTAAGATATTTAGAGTATTAACAACACTTGAATGCTTACAAATCCTTATATAAATTAACGGTTCAAAAATTCCAGGTTACATCAAAAAAGGAAAAAGAAAGAAATCCTTAAATCAAGACTTCTTACCACGTTGAAAATACTAGTAGAAACAATACTAGCAGAAAATATGAGTATCCTAACAGAAATTATAAAATATCTTCAGTCATAGCAAATATAAAAATGTTTGTATTATTCCCTTAACTGACTGAACCAAGAACACAGATGATCCAAACACGTGCATCTACAATGGAGAAAAAAAAGCTGATTCTCTCATTTCCAAAAATAACACTTTCTTAATTGCTCAAAGAAAGCAGGACCTCAGAGAGGTAACAGCAAGTCACTGATCAAGGAAAGCAATTTACAGAGAAAGAATACTGAATTGTTAAGTCTACTTTAGCTTTTGTTTCTATGAACACATAATTTAAAAGTCATGGTAGGGCTTCCCTGGTGGCGCAGTGGTTGAGAGTCTGCCTGCTAATGCAGGGAACACGGGTTCGAGCCCTGGTCTGGGAAGATCCCACATGCCACGGAGCAACTGGGCCCGTGAGCCACAATTACTCAGCCTGCGCGTCTGGAGCCTGTGCTCCGCAACGAGAGAGGCCGCGATGGTGAGAGGCCCGCGCACCGCGATGAAGAGTGGTGCCCACTTGCCACAACTAGAGAAAGCCCTCGCACAGAAACGAAGACCCAACACAGTCATAAAATAAAATAAATAAATAAATAAAAAAGAACGTGAATAAAAAAAAAAAAATTCATTAGGTACGCTACTGCACCTCACTTGTTTGTTTAAAAAAAAAAAAAAAAGTCATGGTAAGAACTAGTATACATTCTCAAATCCCAACACAGCATATAATATAAAATTATAATACATGTTATAATTTATGAGCCAAAGCAAGAAATATGTCACAATACCTAACACTTCTCCTGTGTTAACGAACACATTTAAATAACACTTGGAAAATTTGCCTGAATTATGAAATAATATGAAATCATTTGTGATCACCTTGGAATTTGGGCAACTGTTAGAGAATTCCTCAAGTTATAACCCGAAATTAGTCTAGGTCCAGATTGATAAGTGTCCCATACAGGTGAGAAACAATACAGGCATCTGCACTGTTCTATATCCACCTCCACCCTCCAGGACCCAGGCCCTTCCCAGCAGAGGTAGGACTAGATGAAATAATATTCCTGTTGAGAAACCTGCTGACAGTTTTACTGCTGTTTCTTTCCACAAAATTTGCCTTTGCTCTCTGGTTGTTTTTAAGAACTCCTTTTGTCTCTGGTGTTCTGCAGTTATACTATGATATGTTTTCTATTGGGACACTCGTGTTTATTGAATATGAATTTGTGTTTTTTTATTCATTCTTGAATATTCCCAACTACTTTTTCTTTAAATATGCCTCTCCCTCCTCATTTTCTCTAGTCTTCCCTCCTAGAGCTTCTATTCTACATGTTAAACATTCTCATTTTATCCAATATGTCTCTTAATTCCATAATTGCAATTCATTAATTCTCTATGCTGCATTTTGGGTAATTTTATCTCATTCAAATAACTATCTTCTTCAACTATGCCTTATTTACATAGGTAAATGCATTTTTAATTTTAATAAGCACGTTTTCCATTTCTAGAACTTTTGTTTGCTTCTTTTTTCTTAGTAACTTGTTCTACAAGTTTCAATTCTTTTTCAAGAGTTTAATCAATTAAAAGTCTTCCATTTCATTATCTTTTAGACTTCTGTTATTTCAAATGCATACAGTTCTACTCGTCTTGCCCACTGTCTGATCTTCAAGCAAGATGTGCTGCTTCCTTGCGTGTTCTGTCAGTTTTCTTGTGAGTGCTTATTTGGTGGGGCCTATTTTTTCTATGGGGCTCCCATGAGGCCTGGGTTGTGGAATTCTTTCCAGAGTACTTTGAATATGCATCTTTCAGGTGCCTCAGGGTAAAACCAGTCCAGGAGTGATATTTATGTTAATGTCTTAGTTTGGGAGTTCTCAAACCATGCAAATGATTTGAATTTTGTACTCCAAGTTCATTGCACGATACAGCCTGAGGTTTTAACTTTTTAAAATTAAAAACCCAAAGCCCAAGCAGTTTCAAGTCCTGTTTCCTTATCTCTGTGCCAATGGATGGACTTTTTTCTTTTTTACTGAAGGTGCAAAAGTCTCTTTCCTAAAGCCTCACTTTATTTTGGCTTAAGGCTTGGGCTCCTAACCGTATAAAGGCAATAAAACTTATGTTCTTTATCAGTTCTGACAATCACCCCTAAAGGCTTATCTACCTAACCCTCTGGTTTTCAATTCTCTTTACATTTCTTGCATTGGGTTTGCCTTTTGTTTCTTGTGAATTCAATTACATATTTAAATTTCTGTGTTATAGTTCATATTTTACCTAGCATGTCTAGATATCTGTAACAAAAGATTTTTCAAATTTTCTTAGTCTGCCACTTAGCTAAAGCCAAATATTAATGATCAGTTTCTTCTAGTTCTTTTATAATTACAAATAGGAACATTTTGAATTTCATTTGAAGATCTCTGCCACCTTGAACAGTCTAGTTATAATTAGTACTTAAGAGCCATTTTCATGTACACATATAAGCATATTGGTTTTCTTTTAAATCCCACTTCTGAAATTTTCTCCTGGGTTAGTAAGTATTTTATACTAATTTGGAAGATTTCTTTGACTGAAATTTTCAACAAGGTACCAAGAGAAAGCAGTATTAAATCAAAGTCATTGACTGACAGTCTACGTAGAATATATTGGATTATAAACTCCTAATTCTTGGCAGATAATTACAGTTCCTCCAGCTAGCCATTAAAACTTCAAAATAGGGCTTCCCTGGTGGTGCAGTGGTTGAGAATCCGCCTGCCAATGCAGGCGAACCCGTTCGAGCCCTGGTCCGGGAAGGTCCCACATGCCGTGGAGCAACTAAGTCCATGTGCCACAAGTACTGAGCCTGCACTCTAGAGCCTGTGAGCCACAACTACTGAGCCCGTGTGCCACAACTACTGAAGCCCACGCTCCTAGAGCCCATGCTCTGCAACAAGACAAGCCACCGCAATGAGAAGCCCGCGCACCGCAACAAAGAGTAGCCCCTACTCGCCGCAACTAGAGAAAGCCCGCGTACAGCAAAGAAGATTCAACGCAGCCAAAAATAAGAAGAAAAAAAAAAAAACTTCAAAATAAACACAGGTATTATTGGGACTTCACTGGTGGTCCACTGGGTAAGACTCTGCACTTGGGGAACTAAGATCCCACATGCCAAGTGGTGTGGAAAAAAACAAAAACAAAAAAAACAAAAAACCCACAGGTGTTATTAAATAATTAATGTCATATAATCTACAATGTGAATTACAAAATAAAAGTATTCTCAGGTACAATCACAGTAAAGACCGAAAAAAGCAAAAAACAAATAACCAAAGGCCTACTCTGTTGAAAGCTACTATGAAATTATGCCAGTACATTTTTAATATATTTTGCAGTGAACCAGTTAACAGGAATTTTGGAGACCGATGTGTTAGATACAAAGTTTTAGAAAGAAGAAGGAAAGAAAGAAAGGGGAAAAAAAGATCCTAACCTAAAACTGTAAGAACTGTGCTTAACTGCCACTGACGACTGACAGGAATGTCATCTTTCTTGTCTTCCTTTTATTTCTACCCAAGCTACTTTCCAAGTCATTCCCTCAACTTAAACTTCAGGTTGCATGTCCTACCAGCCAAATGGTCTTACTATAAATAGGCACATTCATGATGCCCTAAACATGTCTTCAGATGGACATACTCTTTTCTGTGAACTTCTTAACTGTGATCAACACATAGCTTTTATCATGATGTTCCAACTATTTCACACGTTGAAAGAGAACAAATGTGATACGTTCAATGGTAAGGATGCCCGTGTGTGGAACTAGGGGAATGAAGACAATGAGAAAACTATGGATGTAGTATATGCTTTGTTACAAGGAAAGAAGGATACGTGTATCTGATTCGCTGTGCTACAATTAAGAAATACACTGAACTAGAAAGAGCTCCATGGAAGTAGAATCAAGAGACTGCTCTAGTGGAGAACATTGAAGTTAAAGATGAATCTTATTTGTTACGGGTGAGGTGTTAGATTCTGGCATTGGAGGAACAGACTTACAATGCTACCAACTCAAATGGTGTGAGTTCTCTAGTGCGGGCCAGTCAAAGTGGCAGGAATGGGGGAAAGAGAAATCACAGTATTAGTAAACTCGAGGAGTAATAACTACGTGAACTGACTCTAGACAACAATTTAGGCAACAAGTGCCTAAATCCACTGACTAAGATCACAATTTGATCATTCCTATAAGAAAAAACATCATCATTAAACCTTTATAAGGTGGCAGTACACAAAATCACAATGCTTTAAAGTGGCAGACTCTTTACTGCCTAGCTATTTACTAGGGCACATCCTCATTCGTAAGCTTTCCTAAAACGTTGGAAGGTTACGGTATTATACCTCACAGAAGACAACTCTTAAGTATATAAGGAAAAAAAATTAAGTCAAGGGCAGAAATAAAAAAGAAAAACATGGCACCCAGGGAATATTAAGTATCAAAGTTCTGGTTCTGAAGATTTTATTGCTCATTAGGATCCAAAATGAGAGTTCAGGTACACAGATTCCATTTCTTTAGATCTCACTGGTGGTGGAAAAGGAAAGATAAAAAATGATACTGAATTAAGGGTGATTGGGTGAGTTCATTCGAACTTTCATAGAATTCTTCAAAAAGAGAGAAAATATGCTATCTAAAATTATAACAATCTAACAAAACATTGTAAATCAGCTACACTTCAATTTAAAAAAATACAATAAAATTATAACAATCTAAAGTGGAAAAACTGTCACCTAAATAAATGGGCCTTAAAAATCACAAGGAATAGGTTCTGTTAGGTCCAACTTAGGTAGAACATTTTACTTCTGAAACTGTTTGCTGCTGAATTTTAGGATTAATAACCAGTTGTGTGATAATCTTAAGAACAAAACGTATAAAAATTGTGCTGATCGTAACTGTGGTTGAATTACTAAGACAAGTAAACTCTCCTGACCTCTAGTAACTCTAACTTCCTTAGTCATGAGCCTCTCAGAGAAACAATTAATGGATTAATTCTCTCACTCAGCCCTTTCTTCTAAATGCCAATCGAATACCAGATTTTTTTTTTTCTGGCCTTGGCCTACTGAAGTGACACCTAATCAATAAAATAATCAATGAAAGCAGCCTTCTGACTCAACAAGTCTAATTACATAGAAAGTTTATCTGGGCAAATAATTCACTCAGCAAGTATAATGCAGACAGATTATGCTAACGGTGTCAATATTTCAACTTCCACTTTTTGAAGCTTCTTGTGTACAATAACCATTTGACAAACAGAAAGAATAAGAGTACTTACTAGTCCATGTCAAATTACAACTGTGGCAGACAGCACTGGTGGTCTACCCTCTAGCTATTCCCAACCTTCATCCTTGCCAACAAAACTGTGACTGTTCGGAGGAGGACGGGTGGACCTGCGGAATCCCAGGGATGCACACGCACATCTAAGCGCACAGCCCTCAAGGCGTGGGCCTGCACCCGCAGCATCAGGGTCACCTGGGAACAGGTTGGAAATTATATTCTTGGGCCCCACTCCCCGCCTAGTGAATCAGAAACCCTGGGGGTGGGGACCAGCAAGCCGTGTTTTACCAAGTTCTCCAGGTGACTCTAATCCGAGCTAAAGTTGGAGAGCCTCTGCTCTAAACCAATCATGGCATCTCTGTTCCCTCTGCCGACTACTGGATGAGGCTGAGTAACTGTGTGACCGTGAGCCTATCAGGAAGTCTCCTGGGAAGCTTCCAGAACGCTTTACTTGCTCACAGACAGAGAAGAATGAGAGGAATTAGATGCACCCCCTCCTATTTTTGACTAAGATATAGTCATCTTCATGCCATACCTGCAAAATACCAGCCACCTTGTAACCATTAGGTGATAAACCCAAATACCAAGCCAGTAAGCCAAGGATGACAGAGAGAAAGACTGAAAGAACCTGGTCCCTGGTGACCCTGAGGAGCTGCCACTTAACCATGATAGATGGAAATAGCCCATCACAAGGCTCCTTGTTAAATAATGGATTTTTAAAAACCCTGTGTGTGAACTCCTTTTGGTTGGCCCTCTGTTAACCTGTACTCCTAACTATAACATCTTTGTTTGCAAGCTCCCAAAGAGTATAACATAATTTTCATAATATTACATAATTTTACGTACATAATTATATGCTATAATATTCTATCTTTTATTATATTCTATAATATTTTACTTTGAAGCATTTAGAAAAGAAGGAATTTATAACTTTAAGTGAAAATACAGAGAACATTTAGAATGACGTTACTGAAATTATATTCTGGTTTTGGTTCTATTAACTAGTTGATGGGAACAAATTACTGAGCAGATTCAGGCCTCAATTTTCTAACTGACAGAAGAGTCAAATTAAATCACTGATAAGATCCTGTCCAATTTAAAGTATTGTATTCTTAACCTTTAAGGGGTCCAGAAAGGCCTCTGTGACAAAAGTTCATCTTTCATTAAAGACCCAATCAATAGGGATTTTTCTGTAGTGACAAGACTTATTGTTACGCAACTGACTACCGACAAAGATTTCCACAAAAGGTGACTGTGAGTACCACCGGTCTGAAAGGCTGCAAGCTCAGGGCTTGGCGTTTATCCTGCCAACTCCCAATTATTTACATGAGGAGAAGGATGGTATTCTGTGGATAAACACTCCTAATCCAAGGCCTCAAATGTACTTGCTGATTTAACTTCTTCCCCATGCAAAAGTCAAAAAATACAAAACGCAAAATGACTGACTGGTATTTCTAACCTTCACTGGAATCGTGGCTAAATTCATGTAAGACAAAGAGGGAGAGGTGCCAGCAGGTCGCTAGGCAGCAAAGATGATTTAAAAACCATCAACCACAGAGAATTAGAAGTGATTTATAATTTTTGGAGAGGAAATGTCCTTATATACTCACTGCAACTAATATCAAAGGTGCATAAAAACCCATATCCAATGAATTAACAGGTACAGAGTATTTTAATGTAATATATTCCAAGGCCTCTTTACAAAAGCATTCAATATCAAAAAGCTCTACAATGGCAAAAAAAAGAGAGAACCACGACTTCCTCTAATCAGAGGGTATCTCCCAGAACGAAACTGCTGCTGCTGCATTATTACTAAAGCAAACACCTCACGACCCCTGTGCCAACACAACCATAAAAGGCTGACACCTAAATGTCAGAACAACATAAAGCTTTTTCTGTAAGTGAACCAGAAAAACCAATACAGGTCAAGTCCTTTTATGATAAACTGGCAATACAGTCACACTCATTTATTATTACTTAACTTCGTTTTCTTAAATTAATTTAATACTAAAACCATATGCCCAAGCTGCAGAACCAGATGCAAAAGAGACAATGCACAACTGACTTGTGGGGAATGTGTTTTCTTTACGCCAGGCTCCTCTCCAGAAAAGGATCTGAGGCTGCAAGGGGATGAAGGAGCAGGGCAGACTGAACTAGATGGATGGGGAAGAAGGGGCACGCACACACGATGTATGTATGTATTCACCCGTGTACCTGCTTAGTTTCTAGATGTTTTGATATGCTTTATTTTAGAGATCAGATTGAAGGTTAGCTTAATTGAGATTTCGGATTTTAAATGGGGTAGGATAAGAAATCTAGAAGAATAACTGCTGTTTGATGACAGAACAAAAGAAGCATAAAGAGATCGCCTACAGCACAGCAGGGCAGGTGGGCTGTCTGCCTACGATGAAGAATTAGTTACAGAGTAACTAGCAGAGGGAAGAAAACAGCAAGTCCACGTCTAGGAATTTATCCTAAGGAAAAAAATCAGGAAAGCACGCAAAGATTTAGCTCAAGGATATTCGCTGCAGGACTAAGAAGAAGAGAAAAGAGACGAATAAGAAGAGAGAACTGGTGAAATAAATGATGCTATAGCTGTCCAGTGGAATACTCTGAAGCAAGTTTAAAATAATGATGTGTTTAATATTTAATGACACACAAAGATGTTTGATATATACTGATTAAGGGCAAAAGCAGCCTCATAAGCAATATGAACTATATGATCCCATTTTTGCTTTAAAAAACTGGAATACAGTTAGAGACAGGTGTATCTATACTATACCTATGCACAGACAGAATCCTGGAATTATATAAAACCAACTGTGGCGAGATCATGAATGCTTTTACATTTCCTGTTTTTGTTTAGCTATAGTCCCCACTTTTATTTTTCTATGATAAGCATATATTAGCTTTATAATAAGAAAAAAATTACCACCATATTTACTGGGCAGATACACAGAAAGCCCTTGATATTTAGGGATATTCATTGTATAGCATTAGCTGTCAATGGAAAAGAAAGGTTTGCTTTAATAGGTCGTTTGAGAAAATGAAACAGCCTTGGTATGTGGATCTGTTGTTTACAATAGTACTAGAACTAATGGAACTTCATCTGTAGAAAAACTCACAAGTACTGAAACTACTGACATAAGAGAACAGGAGATATACTTACGGTTGGGTGAAGTCACGAGTGATGAAATCAGAACTCTTGAACAGTAGGAAGATGTCACTGAGCATTTTACATTTCAGAGAACTATTCATTGCTATCCAGTATGCATCCTAAATAATAGAGCACATGCTACTTAGTATATATTCCAAGTTAGTTGCTATGAATGAAGTTCGAGCCTATAGCCAAAATCAACAATGCATATCACCTGAAGGGGTTGAAGAAAAAAGTCAGGTAAGAAATTTTAGCTATACTGTCAAACGTCAAGTTACACTTCTAAACAAGGCACAGCGTCACCACTGCATGTCGGACACTCAGTTTTGAACCAAGATGTTCAGGTTCTCACCTTTCAGCTCAGGCCCAAGCACTGCCCTAAGTCTTCCTCACTGATGATGAGAGAAGGGGATAAAGAGATATCAGAAATGCTGACACTTCAGCTAGAAGATTCAGGCATAAAAAAACAGCCTGACCAGCTACTAAGAAAATAGAGAACCTTCCTTTCTTCCTGTTTCTGGGGAGAGATGGCTGGAACCCTGAAGTTGGATGACTGCAACAGTTAAGACCCATGTCTATCAAATCTGGGAGGGAGGAGGTGACATATTCTGAACCATCACAATTTTAAATGGTGACAGCCTCAAATATATACACCAAAAAAAAGTAAGAAGAGCAGACACAGGAGGCACAAACCTCAGTGAAATATGCCTAAAAATGATAGAATAATTAAGTAGTTTAAAAAACGTACTTCTCCCATAGACAGATCAGACACAGGACAGTAATTGAGAAAACTAATGATTGCAAACAAAATGTCCAGTTATCCACACTGTATGAAAGAAAGCACTGGAACACAGTCAGCACTCAATAAATAAAAATAAATGAACAAAGGAATAACTTAAAATCATAAATAATCTATCCATTTTAACTGGAAAGCCTCAAGCCAGATCAGTAGTCAAGAACAACTCAAATTACTGCTCATAGATAAACTAAAAATGAGTTTCAATAACTTCTTTATAATAACTTCTTTAAAATTTCTCCCAATGGAAAAGGATGATGAACTTCTGGTTAAAGATGGTATACTGAACACACAAATTTAACTTCACTAAAACAACAGTATATACATAGAAAACCATGCAACTGAATAAACAAGACAGTTATTAACTCCAGGGAAAACAAAATGTTGAATAAGAAAACACAAGCAATGTATGGTATATATCAGATGTGTACGTAGTGTTTGCATAAACATAGTATGAGAAACACTAAATACTGGTCTAATCAAAGTATGCCATTCTGATGATGAGGACAGTGGAACAGAAAGCAGTGGGGACAGGGCTTCCCTGGTGGCTCAGTGGTTAAGAATCTGCCTGCCAATGCAGGACACATGGGTTCGAGCCCTGGTCCGGGAAGATCCCACATGACACAGAGCAACTAAGCCCATGCACCACAACTACTGAGCCTGTGCTCTAGAGCCCGCGAGCCACAACTACTGAGCCTGCGCACCTAGAGCCTGTGCTCCACAACGAGAAGCCACTGAAATAAGAAGCTCATGCACCACAACAAAGAGTAGCCCCCGCTCAATGCGACTAGAGAAAGCCCGAGCAGCAACGAAGACCCAATGCAGCCAAAAATAAATAAATAAATAGATAGATAGATAGATAAGGCAGATAGATGGGTAGGTAAATAAATAAATAAATAAAGTAGTAGGGACAGGAGATGAAACAGAGCTGAACCTTTCTGTTCTAAAGCAGGAAGTCAGTAATAAACACCTAAGACAGAAGAACAGAGAAGTAGAAGAAAATAACAGAAGAAGGTACTAAAATATTTGGAAACAGCTGCCTCTGAGCAGTGGGAAATAGTGAAGCAAAACGGGTGTCAGAACTGGCTGATTTCTGTAGCAAGCTTCCAGATCTTCTGAAAATTTAAACTATGTATATGTAATACAATGGAATATTACTCAGCCATAAAAAGGAATGAAATAGGCTCATTTGTAGAGACGTGGATGGACCTAGAGAGTGTCATACAGAGTGAAGTAAGTCAGAAAGAGAAAAACAAATATCATATATTAATGCACATATGTGGAATCTAGAAAAATGGCATAGATGACCTTATTTGCAAAGCAGAAATAGAGACACAGATGTAGAGAAAGGGGGAAACGGGTGGGGTGGGATGAATTGGGAGATTGGGATTGACACATATACACTATTGATACTATGTATAAAATAGACAACTGATGGGAACATACTGTATAGCACAGGGAACTCTACTTAATGCACTGTGGTGATCTGAATGGGAGGGGAATCCAAAAGGGAGGGGATATACGTATATGTATGGCTGATTCATTTTGCTGTGCAGTAGAAGCTAACACAACATTGTAAAGCAACTATACTCCAATAAAAATTAATAAAAAAAGCTATGTATATGTGTCACTAATTTTAATAAGTAAAAACAAAAATTAGATTAAGTACAATTTATCATTCATGTTAGAATAAGAAAAGATAAGCACATGAGATGATTTTTTGAAAATGCAGATAAGTCTTGATTCCTTAAATGAGCCTTGCTGACATAAAATTGTTTTCTACTGGAGTAGAAAAAATAACGAATTTTCCTCCAGACCTTAACTTAAAAAAAAATCTTGTCAATGAAATGTTGAAATGATAAAAACACAATTTAAGAAAACGTCAGGTGATATGTCAAACCGCTCTGTTTCTAGATCCTACGACATTTTAATTTTTATTACCTTTCAATAGAGAAAAATTTCTGTCAGACTGAACAGGTGAAGTTTTGAAAAGGGTAGAGAAAGGCTTTTCTCAGATTTCTAGCGCAATCAGCAACACAAGAGGTTGAAACTGTCAATTGGCAAAATATACAGTATTTCACAGACCCAGGGAAGTGTACTGCAAAATCAGGAAGATAAAATAACAGGGGGAAAATAAAAATAAATTCCACGGTATTTTCCCTAGAATTAGGAATATAATCAGACCCTTTGTGAGGATATAAAGCGAAATGGAATAGCAAAAGAAAGAATATTCACACAGTGAGAGATTTACTGATGTGTTCCTACCCTTGGGGCACTCCAGTTAAGCTTCGGAAATACACTGCCCCCCAGGGAATTGATAGCTTCTTGGACTTTAGTGGTGAACTCAGGAAATTCTGGTGCCTACAGAGAGAAAGAAGAAATCATTTGGGCAAGTCAGTATCATCACAACAAATATAGAAAACAAGATCAAAATCTCAAAGTTCAACACTTCAGAGCGTAAAAAATAATTTAGAATACAAATTACTATCAGAATTTCTGAACTCAGGTAAATAAAATCAATGATCAAATAGCATTTATCTGAAAAGGAAAAAAAAATAACAAGTGCCAATGGCACTTTCCAAAACAATCAAGACCTAGAAAGCTGAAGAGACAGATGTTACAAGGCACCTGGGGATGTGAGGAAGGAATGAATGGTTCTCTTAGCACCTACATAAAACCAGTATCTATTAAATGAAAAGAGACGGATGGAATATCACCTGTGCATATACTCCAATTCTCAGAAGTAATACCTCACATTTAAGGGCCAGAAGCCTTTCCATTTGCAGGAAAAGATTCTTGGACGTTTCCCCAAAAGGCTTCATGAGAATAAGAAATAAATTATGTGGTTAACTGTATTTAAACGCTGCTATTTCCGGGTAAGTTTTAATATAAACAAAATTTAAAAATAGGACCTTGGTGAAGTTAAATGTTCTTTCCTTTCTGGTTGATTTTAAAATGTGTATTTTTTTTATTTTTATTTTTTACACATTTATTTATTTATTTTTGGCTGCATTGGGTCTTCGTTACTGCGCGCGGGCTTTCTCCAGTTGCAGCGAGTGGGGGCTACTCTTCGTTGCGGTGCGTGGGCTTCTCGTTGCAGTGGCTTCTCTTGTTGCAGAGCACAGGCTCTAGGCACGTGGGCTTCAGTAGTTGTGGCACATGGGCTCAGTAGTTGTGGCTCACGGGCTCTAGAGCGCAGGCTCAGTAGTTGTGGCGCACGGGCTTAGTTGCTCCGTGGCATGTGGGATCTTCCCAGACCAGGGCTCGAACCCGTGTCCCCTCATTGGCAGGCGGATTCTTAACCACTGTGCCAACAGGGAAGTCCCTAAAATGTGTATTTTATATTGGTGAGTAACCAAAACATTCTAAGTGTTGTTTCAACCAGGAAGTAAGCAGAAATACAGTGGTGACAGAACGTAAACGAAATTACAATTATGCTCTCCCTCGAGCCTTCTGTCACCATCAGGAGCACATGTACATAAAGTAGAGAAAACGGGAGTAAGAGAGATGGAAGTGGGGCCTGCAGGAGAGACAAGGATACAAAAACACTAACACTGATGCTCTGCAGTCACTTTTTCCCTTTATATTTGCTGCCCCCTACTGGGCAACTGCAAATACTGAAAAAGTCCAGTCATGACAAGTTCTTCCACAAGGGGAAAAAAAGTTACAATAGGTCTAGAATAAGCTAAGGGAGTGGGAGGTACAAACTACTGGGTGTAAGAGAGGCTACAAGGATATATTATTGTACAACACGAGGAATGATGCATTATTTTGTAAAACTGTAAATGGAGTATAACCTTTAAAAATTGTATAAAAATTTTTTAAATTAAAAAAAGAAATTATTATTGTTTCAAGTCACAAAGTTTTAGGATGACTTGTTATTCAGCAATAAATAATCAAATACCAAAAAAGAAAAATGGCTTATGCTGATCCCCAAGATCTAATCCAGTTATGACAGAGAAAAAACTATGACTCAAGTCACAGAGACACAGACCAAAAAATGAAAGTTAAAAAAAAAAAGGTAACATATTCCCCAGACAAGATACCAGCTTTAATCAACAGGCTAGTGAGTGCAGGTAGAGATCAAGGGCAGGTTGGACTTCCTTTCTTTCTGCTGCAGGTGTACGTGACCTCTGCACTGGTCAGCAGCATCTTTCCGTTAGTTATCTGACAGCCTGCCACCGTCTCCATCCTGTTATTCTTCCTCTGCTTAGATACGTGAAACTAAACTGCAGCCATTTAGAGAGGTTTACAAAACGAATAACAGCCTTGAGTTCTTTATCTTCCATTGTCTGAGAAAAGGTTCCTGTTTTAAGTCGGATAAAATCCACATTTTAAATCATATCCATGGACTTTCTATGATCCAAACTCACCTATCTTTCTAACTTTACCCACCACAGCCCCCCTGTATCACACCCATCAGAAAGGTTATTTCTTTAAAAAAATGTTTTAATCGTGAAATAAATGTTTTAAATATACAAAAAATATATACCTGGATCCATACATTCAACAATTTGGCATGTCTGATCCAGACCTTTAAGTTTCTTAAGGGAAAAACATCACAGATACTAATGAAGTTCCTAATCTCCTTGCTCTCCTCCCTAATGCTTCCCTCTCCCCACAGGCAACCAGCATTACAAGAGTGGGCACATTCTTCTGCAGTCCTGATGTTATACTATGTGTGCCTGTCCGTAAAACATAACATTTAAAAAATTTAAAGTAACTGTTGTCACTTGATATGTATACTTTTGGCAACCTGCTCTTTGAAATTCACCATTCTGCCTTTGGAATTAACCCATCTTGATTATTTGGTTCCGTTTTTAATTCGGCATTTCTGTCACTACACTAATTACTAATTACTTGCAGTGGTAATTTTCCCACCTTGGGTCCTGGCTCACATTCCTCTTCTGAGAATGCTCTTCTGCCCTGAAAGCTCCCCTGCCCAACATCTAGCTCTCCCCAGTGAAACCCAATCACTGTTTAATTTTTTATTTTGAAATAATTTCAGACTTTCAGAAGCATTAAAAGAAGAGTAACAAGAATTTCCACACACTCTTCACTCAGGCACTTTACCACATTGCTTTATCATTCTCCCCCTCAACTCCCTTTCTATATATAGGTAGGCAGGTGTGTGTGTGTGTGTGTTTGTGTGTGTGTGTAAAGCAGAAACTTTTTTTTACATAACCCAGCCAAATTATCAAAATCAGGGAGGTAACGTGGATACAATACCATTATCTCATCTATGGATCTTATTCAAAATGTGCCCATTGTCCTGATAACGTCTTTTATAGCAAAAGAAAAATGGAACATTTTCTTCTGGCTCAGGACCCAGTCTAGAATCGAGCATTGCCTTTCCTTGTCATGTCTCCTTAATCTCCTTTCATCTGTAACACTTCCTCTCTCTGTTGCTCTCTATCTTTCATGACCCTGACGTTTTGGAGAGTACAGGGCAGCGACTCTATGTAATTTCCAAAACGTTGAGTTTGCTGGCTGTTTCCTCATGACTGGGTTCAGGTTGTGCATTGCTGGCAGGTGATGTGTCCTTCTGTGCCTTGTACGAGGAGACAGGCAATGTAGGTCTGTCCCATCACTGAGAAGGTTAACTTTGGTCACACTGGTGCCAGCTCTTTCCACTGTGAAGGTACTATTTTTCTCTTTACAACTAGTAAGTAATTTTGGTGGACATAACTTTGAGAATACTCAAGTATCCTCATCAAATATTCACCCATGAGTTTTAACATCTATTCCATCAATTATTACTATAATGGTTGCAAATGGTGATTTCCAATTCTATCATTCCTTCTACAATTATTAGTTGGTGTCTTTTCTACTATAAAGAAGGGCTTTCTCTTCTGCTCCATTTATTTAATTTAATCATTTGTTTATGTCAGTATGGGACCATGGATTCTAATTTTAGTCAATGGTTATACTCCATTACTATTATGGTTTTGTTATGATGTTCACGTATGTGGCCAGTGGGAGCCCATTCAGGCTAACTTCTGGGTCCTTTGTGTCATGACCCATCATTCCTACTTTCTGACACAAGTTGCTGCAGGCTCATCTTTACCATGCCACCCCCATTCTTTAATTTCTCCAAGGAGTTTCAACTCCTTTTAGTGGAGAATGCTATTTAGACACCAAGATCAGGGCACTAGGTGTGCTCACTGCCACCATGATGTCATTATGTCACTTTTAGAGCTAAGCAGTTTGGTAAATACACACACACACATTATTAATTTCTGTATCTATCTATCTATATTAAAAAAACATGAGTTGATACTGATCATCCTTACACTTAGTGTCCAGGCCAAATATCACTTCTCCCTTGAATTATTTCTAGATGCCCTTGGTGGTAACCGTCCTCTCTTTTTGACAGCACTTTGTCATCACCCCCAAATTGGGGCATCTTTCCCCACTGGTTTATATACTCCCTAACGTCAGGAATCAAACCATAATCATCTTTGTTTACTTCATAGAACCCACTACAGGGCACTGAATATGGGCAAAAGCTAAGATGTATGCTGAACTGAACAGAATTTTCATAAAAGGAGAGGAACTGACCTGAGCGATATCCAGAGTAAAATAAAACATGTAAACTTGCCTTTTCTGCATGTGTGGGCACACTTTTTATACCTAAGGAAATGTTTAGGCACCTGCACTTTTTTTCCCTTGTACCCTGAACATCATATCTCTTCCATTAAAATAAACAGAAATATCTCCTTATTTAGAATTGCATTAGAATATACCCTCCTCTAAAACTAGTTTCCTTTATTGTGCCTTTACATTTATTTGTAAGCAATTTTACAGAAATCTTTCACTTTTATCTCAAAGTATGAGAAGCTTCATTTGCCTCCCATATTTTTAGAAATACTCTCATTCCTTTAAAAAAATTTTTGTTAAAACATATTTTAAGTTGAATTTGACAACACTCTTAGCCTGAAAGACTAAAACATGCTCAGTCAACTTCTACAGGGACTTCCCTGGTGGCACAGTGGTTAAGAATCCGCCTGCCTATGCAGGGGACAGGGGTTAGAGCCCTGGTCCGGGAAGATCCCACATGCTGCGGAGCAACAAAGCCCGTGCACCACAGCTACTGAGCCTGCGCTCTAGAGCCCACGAGCCACAACTACTGAGCCCACGTGCCACAGTTACTGAAGCCCACGTGCCTAGAGCCCGTGCTCCGCAACAAGAGAAGCCACCGCAATGAGAAGCCCGTGCACCGCAACGAAGAGTAGCCCCCGCTCGCCACAACTAGAGAAAGCCCACGTGCAGCAACGAAGACCCAATGCAACCAAATATAAATAAATTAAATTTTAAAAACTAAAAATAAAAAAATCAAAGGGAGGGGCTTCCCTCGCGGTCCGGTAGTTAAGACCCCGTCCTTCCAATGCAGGGGGCACGGGTTCGATCCCTGGTCGGGGAACCAAGATCCCACATGCCATATGGCATGGCCAAAAAATAAAATAAAGGTGTATTTTTTAAAAAACTGAAAGTAAAAATAAAAGGGAAAAAAGGATGCGCCATGTTTGCCTGTAAACAGTGATTTAAGTTATTTTTCAAAATAATAAATAAAAGCTTGAAAAGGTGAGTAAATGGGGATTTAGAGTGATCTGTGTTGAAACCCGGAAGCACCCCAGGGGGCAGCACGAGGTGGTCCCCACACCTCAAGGCTCTTACCGTAAGCGTGGCCGTGTTCTCGTCGTCCGACCACTGCATGGAGAGGAGGACAGAAACAGACGTTAAATGTGGGTAGTGTACTGGGCTTCCAAAAAGCAGTGCTCCATCTAAAAATCACCCATACACAGGAGATAGTTTTTCCTGAACACAAAGTATGTGTCCAAGTGAAATTTTCATGTAATTTCTCACTTGATTGAATCTATGCTAAGATCTCAAAGCCAGAACCATTTCAGAGATCATTTCGATTAGAACACGCTACGGAATAGTTTATATTATTTTGAACCAACCTGTATTTCTTCTGCTTCATTATCACTGTCTGGCTGAGAACATGTTGGCGGATCTTCCCTGGAAGAACATAAAACGAAAATTGAGCAAGAGAAAGCTTTGGTGCTGTGCAGTCATAATTGCAGGTGTGCTGAGTATATATATTAAAAAAACAGATAGCCTTAGAATTGGAGGATAATGTTAGGAAAAGTTCACTTTTTGAGACAGAAACTAATAAAAACCAACATGAAATTAACGAGAGTACACGCCCTGTAAGAGACTGGGGAATAAAAACTTCCTGCCCTCTTCTCAGAAATCACTAGAAACAAGGAAAAGAAAAACTCAAACTCCACCTGTGAGGACACTAGGAATCCAGTCTCAATCCCGATATAAGAGAAAGTGCTGCCCAAGACAAGGAAGATCAGACGGGGTGAAGGAGCCACAGAAGGAATTGCTGGAGGAGCCGTCCGGGCAACTGCTGGACACCCTGCGGGCACAGCCCCAAATCTCTTGTCTACACAGCGAAAACAGCGCGTGTGGGCTGGTGGCAGGAGTCACCCTGGATCTGGACTGGCACCACTGGAGGCCATGGGGGAGGAAGAGAAAGAAAGACTCAGACACGCTGTCTTAGAAGGAGCCAGTGGGTAAAGTGGGTGTTGAAAAGGGCCATTAACAGCCAATCCTTACCGCCTGGGGCGAAGCAAGGGCTGAAAGACCGCAGAGGGAGCGACACTGCCCAGGCCCCTCCTCAACACTCAACGACAAACAACTGGCCTATGAAGAACTCACTCACGTCACTGAAACCGAATACTAATCAGAATAAGAACCGGCAGAGGATCTATACCAGGAAACTACAAGAAAAAAGGAAAAGGGAGGTTTCTGGTTGACCATGGGCATTTATCCATCCCTATGCTCCCTCTTGAAATGCTACTAAAATGATTTAAAAGATCCCAAGGGAAAAAGCACCAAAGAGGAGACAACTGCAGAGAAGAGACAACAAAAGTCTGGAAAACAGAAAGCCAGTGGGGGGGGGGGACGACCCAGTGGGCAACAGGCAGACCCTGGAGCCATCACACACGATGGGACCACAGCTCCGACTTCAAAAGGGGTGACCTGAGTAAAGTCCATGAAGGGGGCAAGGAGACACGCCGAGTTGTCCTCAGCTGGCACACCCCAGCAACTCACCCTCCTCCATGGACCAAACAGGGTAAGGGCCCCGGTCCTTAACGCCCCAGAGGAATATGGGGGTGAAATGCTAGAATACGACGAAGTCATAAGTGGAAGTTGTGTTAACAGTGAGGCCTCTAGTCCCCTTCCTCCCCCATTACAGACAGATTAGAGGATTCCTCTCTGTAGACACTGGAAAACCCCAGGGGAAAGACTCACAAATAACTGTCATCTGGGAATCTTCCATCAATACCCGCCGATTGCTGGCACTCTTAGTCAACAAGCCCCGCCCGGGTACACAAAGTTTCTGCGTGTGTGTGTGTGTGTGTGTGTGTGTGTCCATCCCTCACTCTTAAATATGAATAAAGGCCTAGAATCATGAGAAAACTAAAGAAAGGCTCCAAGATGACAAAAGAGTTTTTAAAAAGAGAGAGAAAAGGTACATGGATGAAATAAACACAATACAGGAACCAGATGAAAAATAATTTTTTAAATCATAAATATCCTCAAAGATAAAAGATACTGCATTCATGAGAGGAGGCCAGAGGACAAGGTTGAACTTGTTGAAACTGAAAACATGGTAGCCGAAATTTTAAAATTCAACAGAATGAATGGCAAAATCAAGGAAATTTTCCAGAAAGTAAAACTAAGAAGACAAAGAGACAATAGGGAAGAAATGATAAAATTCAGAGAATTAATCCAGTAGACCCAGCCTCTAAATAATAGGAGTTCCAGAAAGAGAAGCAAGAAAATAAGAGGAAATTATCAAAGATATAATATTTTTAACTGTTCCAAAACTAAAAATCATAAGTCTCTAGAATGAAAGAGCCCACCAAGTACACATCACAATGAATGGGAAAAACAAAAACAAGAAACTCTGATGATGTATTTACAAAGATGGCCACAACAATTCTTCCCATCTTGACATGCCCCTTTGCAGGGTGACTTTGCCACTCTTCCCATCAAGAAATGGCATCTGTTTTCCCGCCCCTTTAATTCAAACTGGCTTCAAGACTCATCGTGACCAACAAAATGTAGCACAAGGGACACCATGTGATGCTGAGCCTAGGTGTCAAGTCTTTACAGCTTCCGTGCCCCCGTTTTTGGAATGTTGCCACCACCACGTAAAGGAGCTGAGTCTGAGGCTGAGAAATCACACGGAAAGAGAAGCCCAGGTGACAGTCAGCATCCGCTGCCAGACATGAGTGAGGCATCTTAAAACCATCCAGTTAGCTCGAGCCACCAGACAACTACAGCCGCAAGAGCGACCTCAGCAAGACCAACAGACTTGCCCAGTGTTGAGCATTACAGAGGCTCTGAGATTTTACCCCACCTGCAAGCTAACAAGTTAGCCTTCCAGAGTTCATGGACTCTGGCAGAAGACAGGGGACTCCTGGGTCAGAAACAAAGGACTCTCACTCACAGTACAAAGCATGAGCTTCCATCTTCGAATCAGTTCCCTCTGGCCCCTCAAGCCCTGTGGGAGGTCAAGGAGTGACCCAGGTTTGTGTTACAATTGAGGAACCCTGAACTTAGAGAAACTCATCTTTTACAATGAGCTGCAGGTAAACCTGGCCAGTCTTTGACCCAAGGGGAGACACTGTCTTTATCTGTACTAGACAGTAACAAGCCTGCTCTCTGCTAGGGAGAGACACTATCTCTATCTTCCAAGGCCATCTGCTGCATAAACGTCTTTGAAAAGACAATCAGGAACAAAAGCTGTCAGTGCCTCTGCTCAAAAGACATGCAGAGACCCAAGAAGAAGTGTCTCTCAACACCCAGCTGAGCAAACATTGACACATAAAATGGTCACGTTTTAAGTCACTAACTTTAGGCAATACAGATGACTATCATGAAATAACAACACAAAAGGTACTCAATGAACTTGAATATGCATTTATCACTCTAAAACACCACTTTTGATTTTTGTTAGTATAACAAAATACATTTAAAAAAAACATATTTGTAATCGGTGTATTCATACAGTTCTTTAGAAAAACTTATTGCAATTCCTACCATGAGATGTGTCACTGAAATGGAAAAGATGATGGAGTGTATACACTGGCAAGTTCACCAGACTTGCTTTCCAAGGTAAACCTCTAAATACTGAGGACTGAGTTGATGTTAATATTTAGAAGTATTCTCTGTTTTCTATATCACAGCTAGCACTGAGCTGGTACCTAAAGGCTGTGGGAAACACGAGAGCACTGGCTTTGGAGGCAGACACACATTGTCAGAATATGTCAGTTCTGCCACTGTTAGTCTTGAGCGTGGCACCAGAATCCCATCTATAAAACCAGGATGACAGTAGCTACTCTGCAGAGTTGTGAAAATTCGAAACATCAATGAATCTAACATGTGTTTTATAATTGGCATCTATTGTCATTCTCCTTAAGGGAGACCATCAGGAAAGAAAGAACTCTCGGGCCAAAAGGGGACAGTGAGGACTGGCACTTACTTGGGAGCACTGAGTCAAACCACCTGAATCCGACCCAACCTGTGAGCCCAGGTCAGGCACTACCTCTTCTGTACAAACTCCCTGCATCACCCCAGCTTACAGTGATTATTTCAACTCCAAAAACATGGCTTAACAGAACACTGGGTGCTTTTATTCCAAAAACGGACACCTATTTATTTACATCTTTGACTTGGCGACTAACTAAGCCTGGACCCCCAAGGCAGGATGTCCCACCCATCTTTGTTTGTTTGTTTTAAATGGAAAGTTTATTTGCTCAGTACACCAGACACCCATCTTGTTATCCCAGTAGCATGCTCAGCACCCAACTCACAGTAGGCACCCAATAACGTGCCATGAAAACGAATCACTGTCTACACCAGAAATGCGTGTTACCAGCCTCCTTTCCCACACCAACGGCAGGCAGTGATAACCAAACCAAGCACGTCAAGATCTTCCATGCCTCAGAGCCCTCCTTAATGCTGCTCCCTCAGCCTTGAAGATTCTTCCCTCTGCCCTTCAACTGACTGCTTTCCACCCAAACTTCCTATCTGAGAGGCTCGTAAGTTACCTTTCCAGGGTATTCCCTGACCCTCCCTGAAATCCTCAGCCCCAGCCCACTCCCAGTAATTTAATACGTCAGTGACCACCCCATTTCCTTCACAGCCCTTACCACAATTTTCACTTACATATTTACTGGTGTGTTTGTTTAATGTTCGGACTGAGATTAATGATGATGGTGAGAACAGTTAGTATTTCTTAAGAGCATACAATGTACTAGGCATTATTATATTTATAAACATTAAATATTTATGGCTAAACATTTTATGCATTATCTCCTTTTATCCCTGCAACAACCTTATTTACAGAAGAGGAAACTGAGGCACAGAGAGCTAGAAATGAGCAAAGATAGGATTTGGCCCTAGGCAATGTGACTAACAGACCAGCACTGTGCTATTTGACTCCCATAAAATACAAAGCTGAACTGTCAACTCCAAAAAGGCAGGGTCTCTACCTGATTTGTGCGTTACTGGAGAGCAGAGTGAAGTGCTGTGTGCTGTATCGCGCTGTTTAAGTGTTTAACAGGCTTGCCTCTGCCAGAAGCTCACGCACACATCTGGCCAACAAAAAATATCACAGGAGCTCTTCCACAAGCTCAGAGTACTGAAATCTACCCAGGACTTTCTAACATCGGGAGGCATTTTCTTTACACTCCCATTTATGTAAGCTTATTAAGTGTTCTATATTTAAAAATAATAAAGTTACGTCTGTAAATATCACAAGGTTGAGACTCACCTACCTATTCTGTTTCCTTATCCTGCAATTATTCCAAGTCAATGAGGCTCTAAATTAATAATTTTCAGGTTATTAAGGGGTTGAGAATACCAAAAACAGAACTATAATCTAGAAATCTACACAGAAGATCCATCAGACAAAAAAATATATATGTATGTATATATGTGTGTGTATATATATATATACACACACACACATATACACACACACACATATATATACATATACATACACACACACACACATACATATTTATGGTAAAATTAGTGTTACTGAAAACACACACAATTCTAATTATATTTCTGAGTTCATTTACTGAAGAAACGTTCATCAAGCACCTCTTGTGTATCAGGCACTGTTCCAAGAGCTGGGAACACAACTGTCCAAGTCCCTGTTCTCATGAAGACTGTATTCTAATAGAACCACTAAGGGAATGATGTCAGATGGAAAGAAGTATTATGCTGAAAAATAAAGTGAGGCTAGGAGATAAAAAGTGGTGCACCAAAATGTGGTAATCCATACAATGGAGCAGTATTTAGCCTTGAAAAGGAAGGTAATTCTCACACATACTGTAACATGGATGAACCTTAGGACATTATGCTGAGGGAAATAAGCCAGCCGCAGGAGGACAGGTGCTGTGTGATTCCTCTTATATGAGGTATTCAGAGAAGTCAAATTCACAGGCACGGGAAATAGAATGGTGGTTGCCAGGGGCTGGTGGAAGGGGGCGATGGGGAGTCAGTGTGTAATTGGTACAGAGTTTCAGTTTTACAAGATGGCAAGAGTTCTGCAGATGAATGGTGGTGATGGTTGCACAACATTATAACTATACTTAATACCACTAAACTGTACACTTAAAAATAGTTAATATAGTAAATTTTATGTTATGTGTATTTTATCTCAATAAAAAAAATTTTTTTAATAATTCTAAGGGAAAATTATTTCCAACCTAGAATTCTATAAAAAAAAAGAGTGACGTATCAGCAAGGGTTACCATTAAGCTACTTCAGAAAGGAAAGAGAAGGATGAACACTTAGAAAACATGACTTCTGAGCAGAGACCTGAATGAAAAAATAGGAATGACATTAAAGTATATGATTCTTAAACTTTTTCCAGTTTGCCCTAAAAACACTGAAGTATGGTACTTTCCTTTATAAACAGAGGAACTACTTGAACAAAAGGAATAGTTATCATACACATTTTCTAAAAGTAGAGATGAAAGGAATTACTCAATTTCACAACTTATAATTATTAGTAGAGGAAGTACTCAATTTTGAAAATCTTATCAATTGAGCATTACAAGGAATACAGGACACAGATCAGCACATAATTTTAACTAGGGAAAAACGGGAGAGAATGGGGCCAAAGTTAATGTACTTATTTTACATGGTAATTGCTGAGATTTAATCATTACAAATTTCTTTATGCTAAAAGTTAAAGAACTTTTTTCTGATATGCCTTACCTTCCTGACACCACCAGAGTTCCATCATCAAGTAAATAATCCTTCACATTCTGAGGAAGTGGAAGAATTACACTAAAAAAAAAAAACCAAAAAATAAAATGCACATACCAAAAAAAAAGGGCATCAATTTAAAAGACCAACCATAAGTAAAGAAAAAAAGTTCAAAACTCAATTTCTGATTTACTTGTTCCCTTTATTTTAATATGAAGTGGGAAATGTTAATGATGGACATTTGGTAGCAGTAGACTGGAAGTTAGGATAATATGAATAAATACTGTGGTAAACTAAATTAGGTGCATATAATTACCCCCACTGTCTCGGTGATAAAGAGACAAAAATCAGCCAAATCCAAAGAACTGGACTGAAATCACAGCATGAAAGCAACAAGCTCAGAAGAATTCTGAGTACAAGGGTTATGTGCCTTTAAGAAATTAGAGCCCTGCAGGTATTTGCAGCAACACAGGAAATGAACAAACAAATCAGAAGATGAACAGCATCTGACCACCTTCTAAGATACGGGGAGGAAGCAGGCTTAAGATGTGGAAACCGTTCTTTGGTTGGCAATGAGTGTGTAAGGCTAAGAATTCACGGTATGTTTGGATGTGCATTCTATTCACCTGATCACCAGAGTACACAGCTGCTTACCTGGGCATGCTTCAGTTGAATTGGTTTCAGACAATCATAATTAAGGAATGGCAAAGCCTATGTGAGAAAACTAGAAAGCTGCATGGGAAGGCATCAAATGCCTAAATAAATAAATGAATAACCTTTACTCTTTATATTTGATATACAAGCCTCATTTACCATCATCTTGATGTCTATTTAATAATCACTGATCGTGTTATAAACATTCACTTGTGTTACTGTTTATTAAATACTTTTTTTCCTTTGGGGAAAAAAAAAAGGGATGGCAAAGCCATACTTGATATCACTTGAAAAAACGTATGGGATAATTTGGTTTTTTATTCTGTAATAATCATCAAAAATCCTGCCACAGATACCTAAAATGCCATTACTTTGATCTTGAGGCATATATTTTTTAACAACTGAAAACTATTATGGCCTGCTTTCAGAGAGACCATCATTGACTTATAATAGTATGCTTCATTTATTTATTGAATAAGTTTTTTGGCACATTACAGATGGATTTTGTGCACAGGAAAGATTATTCATGAGCTACTTCAGTTTTAGAAATTAATATCTGATTTATCAAAATTACAATTTCACATTCAAAAGTCTACTTCTTCTTCAGGCTTTTAAGTTCAACTACCAAATCTTATTCTTCTATTTGGAAATCTGCTAAATTTTAATGAAATTTCAAGTGAGTCTTTGAAACTTAAAAGTTGCTTTAAATTTTTTAACTCTTGTAAAAATAATCTATTCAACTTTCTTTTTAAATATGTCAATTGTCTAATTACAGGTAAGCCTTTCCAAGTATTTAACTCTTACAAAACCAGTGAATTAAACTGTAAGTACAGTGAATCTAAGGTTCTTGCAAACATTCCAATTGAAATTGAAAAACTTAAAAATTTTTCTTATATATTTTAACGTATCACAATTCTAAACCAATTGAAAAACTTAAAAATTTTTCTTATACCTTTTAACGTTATCAGAATTCTAAACCAATTACACAATTTAAATTGGAAACACAAGGCTAACCTGTTATACATACGCCAATTGTTCACAAAAAGGCAAATTCTTAAGGATATTAAATAAACTTAACAGGAGAAAAAGACCCTCAAGTTTGAATTATTTCATCACCTCTATATATATAATTCTAGCTCTTCCTGGGGTTAAAGATACTTACCCAACAATGTCATCCCAAGAGAATTAGACATGACCTTCCTAAGAGAATTTTAAGTTTACCTTCTCATGGGCCTGAGACTGAGAAATATCGGCAGGGATGCTGGTTCCTATACGTCTAGGGTGATTTTCCTGACCACAATAAGAGCAGAGAGAGCGCTCTTCTAGGTCAGTAACATCTCTGAGTCCCCAAATCGATGATTTCCGAGTCCACATCCCTTGTTTCTGAGTTACACTAATTCTCAACTCTGATGTGAATCCTGACTTTCCCTCCAGGTTGCATCATCCCTTGACTGGATTTGAAACATCTATTTACTGTTTGATTCCATTGTGAATTCTCTGCATATTTTTCCTATTTGGAGGGTCTACAACTCTCTCATGTATGAGCCTCACCGAATTAGATTCTGCATAATTCTCATGAGTCCCTGAGTCCTGCTGTCACAGTTCTAAAGTCGCCCTAATGACGTGACCTTGCATTGTTACCTAAGTCACGGAGGAATCCTAGATGACTCCATTAAGAACTGAACGCCTAAGAGTGGGAAAAAATACAAAAGAAAAAAAAAATCACAGTACAATATGATAAGTGCTGTACCAAGTGCAGATGTACCAAAGGCCACCAAAATTCTGAAGCAACGGGAACCATGCCTGAGAGACTGAGGCCATAAACAAGTCATGGCCACACGTACTTGACCCAAAGCTACTGAGGCTGTCGGAAAAGAGCTTAAATCAGTCACTGAAATCCACGATGCAGGCAAGACTCCATGAGGCCCGAACGAAAGATGTAAAAGATTTAATGACAAAGTACCTATCCCATCAAGTCGATATAATTCTATACACAAAGACAAGCTAATCTAATGGAATGGAGGTTGAAGGGGCCTTTAAAAGAATATTTATAACTTTCATATTTGAAGAAAGAAACATTTAGAAAGGAGAGTGGATGGCCCAAAGTCATCTAGCTACTTATTCTTAAGCCTGAGTCAAAGTTCTAGAACATGTCAAAAAATGATTCTATATTCTTTCCTCCATAATCATCTCTGAACCTTGATTAATAAACACCAAATAATAAGGCTGAGTCAATAACCAGAATATGGTTTCTCAGCATTAAAGCTGACAATGACAATGACAAACCTAACACAACTCCACCAGAATGACCTGGGTCGTGGAGGGACATCCTGCCATATGTTGGGTTCCAGTGATGACACCACAGAACTAACTAGAGTTATAGTTCAAAGACAGAGGAAAGAATACTTTCAGGCAACACAGCTTAGTTGTAGACTGGTAAAAACAAAAATCCCACCCTTTGGTTGATTTTCCACTCCCAGCTTCACATGAATGGTACACATTTTAAGTGAACTAAAATTATTTTGCTTCAATGGAGCTTTGATTAAATCAAAAACATTAACAATGAGCAGCTTTTTGTGCTATATGCCAGAAACAGTGGTAAGCCTTTTTAATGCTTTATCTTATTTCATTCTCATGACAATCCTACTATTTTCTCAATTTTCCAGATGGGGCTTAGAGAGATTAAGCGATTTGCACAAGATGCTGGTGGAACCAAAATTCCAAGCTAGATAGATGGCCCTGACTCTGGAGTCCAGTTCTTAACCATTATACTTTACTGCTGAAGGCAAAGAAAAACTCCGCCAGAGGTGACGAAAGGTGCCTGCACACAAAGCACATGGCAGTTTCGAGTGAACTCCGTGTGAAAATGTCTGACAGGTTCACAAATATACCTTCTATCACACCAATACAAAATAAATAAGTCTAGCATCATCTCAGACCCTAAGCCTCTTTCAACTATGCAAGACAATGAAGGACTGGCACATCATATAAGAAGATAAAGTCCACTGCTGCTGTTGAAGCTCTTCCTTCTGTTTTGGTGTGACTTCAACCATCTTCAAATGCAAAGCTCATCCTCCTTCGAGTT
The DNA here is from genome assembly GCF_965194805.1 of Balaenoptera borealis. Lineage (NCBI taxonomy): Eukaryota > Metazoa > Chordata > Mammalia > Artiodactyla > Balaenopteridae > Balaenoptera > Balaenoptera borealis. The sequence continues at coordinate 164,999,264 of NC_138866.1, read as the reverse complement.
GCTCTAACCTCCATTACACCCTGGATAACTGGGAGCTGATTCTATGTATGAATAACAGGATGGAAAAGAACTGTCTTTTGAATAATCTCCTTGGGCTCGTCCAAACACTCAGGATCTCAAAAGTTTCCCTCTCTGTATTCACACTCTCTGCACCGAGAATGAAAAGGGAAGATGCATATCTAAAAAAGTGGCAATCTAGGCCTAAAGGGGGAGCGCCAAAAGACAGAAAATCCTACCCGTGGATACACAGCTCTTTGATCTATCCGCCTTAGTGTGGGAAAGCCTACCCTTGCATCATGCTCCAGATGTCACGACTGCTTTTGAACATTTGGGGATATTCTCCTAGCTGCCTTGCCTACATTACCTCGAATGACCCGGTGAAGGATGAAACAGTTAACCCTCTGCTTGCCCTGCAAACCGGTCATAGATTCCTTGTTGTGGGCCAGAAAACTAGAGAACAAATCCTGTTCCACTTCTCTTCCAGATGGCTTCCATCCCTAGCAACACATAAGTATACTTTACTAATGCTTTCCATCTACATTATCATGTTGGAACTTCACAATGGAATTTGAGGTTGGGTCTGTATCATTGTTCTCATTTGATAGTGACCAAAAACTATCAAGTCCCCCAGCGGGTTAGTCAGTGGCAAAGCCCAGACTACCCAGTTCTGCTGATCACCTCCCCCCACTGGCAATTCTAAAGGCAGTGAAGGTGAACTCCCAAGCCTAAACTAGCTTCATCTGCTCCTCAGCCCGCCTCTGACCTTCACTGAGCCACGACACTGCCCTTCTACCTCCCCAGCGCCCTCCTTGACGCACAACACGGGGCACAGCAAACATGGATCGACTTCATTCATCTCCCCACCCGAAATACCACTAGGAAGTCGAAATCTCGGCCCTGGCGCTCCCATCCAGGCCTGCAGTTTTTTTATGGACCTGGGAGTCGCCCCAAATGTCGCAATCCCCTTTTGCCCATTGCCCCGGCGTAACCCCTCTCGTCTCACCTCTTGATGGTGAGGCTTCTGAACAGTGGATACCACGCGGAGAACTGACAGTGCAGCACATGCTCCTTCTTCATCCTCCAGCCACCCCCGCCGCCGCCGCCGCCGCCGCCGCCTCTCCCTCTCCTCCCAGCACCCTCCCGGAACCCTGGTCTCCCGTCCCGGAAGTGCCCGCCGACCAGGTTTGGTTAAAGGACACTTCCGGTCTATTAAGCAAGGAGGAAGGAGCGAAGAAGGAACGCAGAGAAAGAATCTTGGGGCGTGCTTTTTTAGTGTACACTCACACACACACACACACACACACACACACACACACACACACACGCACACACACAGAGTTCTGTCCATGGGAGAGGAATTCCAGAACTGTTGAGACGAGGATTGTAAATGCAGGGCTCCTCTTCTCGCCTAGCCGCGCACTGCCCCGGAAGGTAATCCTCTGCGGCTAGGTCACCAGCGGGGCTGCTACGGGTGCCGCGAGGGGGCGAGCGCGCACCCTCTCTCATCACCGCGAGGCGTGCCTGCGGCTCCCGCAGTAGCCCCGCATCTCCTGAGACTGCTACCTTGGACCCGTGCTTTCTCCTTTCCTCCCCCTTCCTAAAGGAGTACCCATCCCTTCGCCCCACGCCTGGGAGTAGGTAACTCGGCGCGGGCCAATCACGTGCAGGGTCTCTTTGGCGGGGGAGGGAGGGAGCACACCTGGAGCATGCCGGCAGCGGAGCGCGTCTCCCCGGCTGCGAACCCAGCTCGCGTCCCGCGAGGCGCGGAAAGGAGGGCAGGTTCAGGGGCAAACCAGGAACTGGGGTGGAAGAGCTGGGCTACTCGGAGTACTACAGAAAGTAGGAAACATCAGAGTGAAATGTTAGCGTGAGTGCAGTGGTGGAGGCATCTGCAAAGGGAGGCATGGCCCCGCTTCTCTGGTGGGGGAGGGTTGTGAGAGAGAGGGAACGAGCACGTCTGTACGGTCCTGGGGAGTTGGACTTTGGAGGTGGTAGAGGAGGTAGATTTGGGAGAACAGAGGAAAGGAGAGGTGTCGCCTTTGAGCGTCAAGTTCATTTATTCTAGCCTCTCAAAAGTAGCAGCTTGCAAAAACACAGCCAGATCGTGTCCGTACCCATGCCATGCTGGATTCACAAGACTGTAAGGAATGCTAGTCTAATTTGTTATACCATTCTTTTTCCCTCTTCTTCGTCCGTCCTCTATCACCCTATCGTCTGTTTTCCCTACTCCTTTCGTGAGGGCGTTATCAGATGGCGGTCAGAAAGTAGAGTAACGAAAAAGTTCACTTTTATTTATTTCTTTAAATGAATGAAAAGAGAAATGACTAGGTGCTGAGAAACACCTTTTAAACCTAGCCTTGCTTCTTACAGTTACGTGCCTTGGGCTTGTCCCAGGCACCTTTGCCTAAGGGCGCACATTTCGGATAGCTCCTTAAAATTGCACATTCTTACTGGCTCATCTTAAGTCGTTTTAAATTAGAAAGAGGTGAGAACCCCACCGATTACAAGCTTCTTTAGAAAGGTATTCATTCGTATAATTACAGGATTCTCTGCCCATTAGGCGTTTGAACCCCGCCCCCCCCCCACCGGGAATATGCGTTGTTTCCTGTTTTGTTTTGCTCAAAAGTGTTCCTAAGTGGTTTAATTGGGAGCAGTGCTTTTAAACATACATTTTCAAAGCGGAGGTAAATGGAGTGTGCCGTTGCAGAGTATGTTGGGGCAGGGGCGGCGGTAGTGGGTCGGTAGCACTTCTGAGATCCACGATTACGCAATCCTTTCTGTTTTGAGGGGGAAAAGAAGCAATATTCCATAGATGCTGGGAGAATGGTGCCAGGCTGCCAGATCTAAGAGAGACTTGATACCGGATGGAGTGGTCACTCAAATGTTTGTTTTTGATGTGACCTAGAAATAAACAAGTTGCAGCTGAAAGCAATGTTAGCACTGATGGGGTTAATTTGGGTAAGGTATTTTCTGTTGAAGATAGGAATTAATAGATGTATAGGAGAAAGTAGAAACTGGGAACGTAGTCAGTCTGGGAGGAAGCCCAGGAAACTTGCGTGTAGAGGTTGAGGTGAGAATTGCAGTTATTTGTAAAGAAGCAGCTAAGTTTGTAAACTTAAATATAGACACTACAGGGAAGGGATTTGATGCAGATGTCTTTTATTCAGGCTATATACTTTAGAAGTGCTGACATTTTAGTATTACTCACAGCTGATTTTAAGTAACTTGTTACACATTTAACCAGCATAGAATAAATTGACATTACAAACAGACACTCCAGTATTTTGAATGGGTACAGCTAAATTCTCTTTCATTATTAGCCACCATGTTTACCTTTTCTTCATTTAGCCATCAACTGTTTATATTCATCAAGTTTCTTCAATGAAACCTTTACAACAGTGGAAATAGTTGCTTTTTCTCGTGAGGGCCGGAAAAAAATATCTGTAGCCAAAGTGATAGGGGGGTAATTGAGCAATTCCAAATTAAATAATGAAAAAACATTTCCTTCTCTGAATCCGTAATTAATATTGTAGATTAGTGTTTCCAACTGCCTGTTGGTTTTCTCCACTTGGGGTATCTTACCAACATCTCAAACTCAGTGTTTCCAAGTTTGAACACTGCACTACCCCTTTCTCCCAGTTTCCTTTAAGATCATCTCCTTGGAATTAGCTTTGGAAACCCCTTCCCCAGAAACTGTTTTAGGAAAAGTAAAAAAGTCTCATCTGCAAGGAATTAAATCTGCTTGCTCCTGGTCCACCCTCGTCCAAACCTATGTTATCTCTTTCCTGGGCAATTACAAGAGGTTCTTTACTGGTCTTATTACTCTGTGGCTGTAACCAATTAACTTTTCCAAGGGGTAATTACAATCAGTTCACTCTTGCTCAACCAGAACTAAAGGTAATGATTTAATTAATGTAAATCACTTGGTTAATGATCATAAATCACCAAGTATAATTTCAGTAAAATGTCAGTCCCTCCCTGCCCATACAACCCCTACACCTACAAGAAAAGAAAAGAAAAAAGAAAGCTTTCAGTGGCTTTGCATCATTAACAAAGTAACTTCAGGAAGTTATGTGGGATAATTGTCAGCAAAGAAAAGCTCACTTAAAGTGAATCCATTTGATGTGGATTCCAAAATTTTACCATAGATGGTACAAAAGAAGACTGATCAAAATATTATCTTTAAAAAAACTAAAATTTTTGAAGCTTTATGGTTTTAACCAAGATTATTAAATATAACAAAACTAATTGATACTTTGTTCATTATAAATCAAGTGGCTTTTCTGTGTAATTTTTCTGAAAGAATTTAGAATAGCATTTTAGACATGCCTATTAACACAATCATTATTTTTTGCAAATATTGATCTCCCACTTAATTTCTTTCAAGTTGCCTTGTTGATTTCTCTATTCAGTTATTAAACTGTTCCAACTGCCTGACCTTCATTTGTCAATCAGAAGTTTTTGCTTACGATTTGAGCTCCTACATCTTTGGTTGAGTATAGATGGTGTTTACAATACTCAGCTATTAGCTGGGAGAGATTAACCAGTGTGTGATTTCTTGCTCTGATTTTTGCTTCACTTTGCAAGCTCAGCAAGCTGCAGGGACTCGGGTATGGTAATAAGTGAATGATGGGAGCCTGGGCGCAAACTCTGCAGCCTGACTTTTGCAATTCTCAGTTTAACTTCTTGAATCTTACTCCCACTTAACTTGAATCCAGCTGTTGTTCCTAATACTCAAATACACAAGTTTGTGAAAAGGTGATCGTTTATCTTCCTCCCTTCAGTGGAGAATTGTACGTGCTAAACCCAGAGGAACGTGCCTAGCAGCAGGAGTTTGTGGCCTGCCGGTTAAGGTTGTTGAGTGCTTTGTTTGCCAGCAAATTTGGGGGAAAGGGGCGGGCATCCAGCCGAATCTGTGTAAGCCTTTGGAAATGTGTTTGTTAATTGTTAACATCATCCATTATTTGTGGGGTTTGTTTGGGGTTTGTTTTTTTTTTTTTTTTGGAGGGCGTAGGGAGGGGAAGGTTGAGAGCCCCAGGGCTTGCCAAACTCTCCTGTAATTTCTCAACCCTTCCCCCAGTTAGTATCTCTGCTTTTGTTCTTGGGGTTCCTTCTACTCAGAATATTTGCCCTGCCTTCTTGGTCTCTAAATCATATCTTAGTATCAAACTGCCTTTTAATAGTAGCTTTTTAAAAGTCTTTTCTATTTTCCCTGCCTCCCAAGTGGATGTGATTTGTGCCTCATTTAAAACACCTTGGTATTGCATTATCTTTCTAGCTGGCATTTGCCCTTCTGGTTATTTGCGTATAAGGTCCCCAGGGCAGGAATAGTGGTCACTTTGCACTTGCTGTATACTTGAACTTTTGAACTGCCCACGCTCACAAAGCTAGTTAGACACTGCTGCCTGCCACTGTACAGGAATTCAAAGAATCCTGTGACATTTTCCTTCACTGCAGTTTTTTGTGCCCTGGAAAAATCACACATCTGACACATCATAGACCTTCTCTGCTCAAACCAAAGTAGGTTAAAACAGATTATGTGAATTAGAACACTCAGCGTTATGTACATGGGGGTTTTTGTGGGTTTTTTTACGTATAACATACACCTATTAACAAAATGTAGATGACCTTAAGTTCTAGCTAATGAAGTGGATAAAATTCAAATTAAACTTTACTTTTAAATCTCGAAATAGCATGGGGTCGGCTTAGGAAAGCTCTATCACAGTGGTGTTGGAGGCAAGCACGCAGCTGGGCATGGAGAGCTCTGGTCTCTGAAGAGCTGTGCTGGTGACCAGCCCTGCACCGCACTATTTAGCTTCTGTTTCTGAAATGGCGCTAAGAATAATATTCTTTTTCTGTTTCAGTAATATCTTTGACCTGCTTTCACAATCCTGAACATTTTGGGAATCGCGTGGTAAAGAATAGACTTCTGAAATCACTCTTTAATCCCATTTTTGTTTTTAACACAGTCAATAGATTGCCAGAGAATACTGTTCCCCTTGGGGCTGATTGCATTCCAAGTAATTACCCTCGAGAGGTCCAGCCCTGTTAGCCACTTTTTTCTTTCTTTTTTTGTAATTTATGTCTGGAGCTTGTTTTTTGTTTTTCTAGACCTCTAACATTTTAGCTTAAACATTTTAAAATACAGTCTGTTTGAAACAACTGCTTATAAATAGTTTAGCATTTGCCAACTGAGGGTCGATTTTTGATTACTGGGACTGTTTTGTACTTGAGTTTAGCTAACTTAGTTAGATGAAGAGGGGTGGATGAGGAACCATCCTTCAGAATACGGCTTTTTCACCTTTTTTAGCCCATCAACAATCCCTTTGAAAATCTGGGGGCAGCTGTAAAGAGAAACATTAGGGGACCCAACAGATAACATAAATGCCTTAAAGTGTCACGTAAATCTGAAGGAACTAGATGCCCCTTTGCCCCTAAAGATACTCACGTGGGGGTCGGGGGAGGACCTCTTCTTCTAAATTAGGTGTTACTGACATTTTGTCTCCTGGGAATCCAGATTATGAATTTTTTCATAGAGGAAAATAAAGGTTATGTACCTCCGCCTATCTGCTGTTCTGGTGGCACGTGTACTTTTAAGGACTGCAGTTCTCTGCTTTTAAGAAGTTTGGGTCAGACAGGGAGATCAGCTCGGTGCTTAGTGTCTACCTAGAGGGGTGGGATAGGGAGAGTGGGAGGGAGATGCAAGAGGGAGGGGATACGGGGATATATGTATATGTATGGCTGATTCACTTCGTTGTAGAGCAGAGGCTAACACACCATTGTAGAGCAATTATACTCCAGTAAAGATGTTTAAAAAAAAAAAAAAGAAGTTTGGGTCAGAACGTCACTTTAAAGGAGGTAGAAATTTTTACTTAATCCAAGTGTTTTGTACCATTCTAGAAAGATTCTGTGTTGTGCACTAAATGAGGTTGCTTGGTTGCCTGAGAGTTACTGTCTCTGAAATGTCAGAACTAAAAGTGGAGGAAACTTTCCTTCTCTGACGTATATGTTGTTAATGGAAGGGAATGGAAATCTAGAAGATAAAAATCTAGGTGGATAAAGTTCTTTTCTCTGGGTGTAGAACACTCAGGTGGAGACGGGCAGCCAGCCGTTGATGTAACTAACCTATGGTTCGTTTTCATCTGGGGCAGCACGCTACTGTAATTGCTTGTAATAATGTAAACTGTTTGTCTGATGTAAACCAATGCCAGTTAAAAGTTTACCTAATAAATTACCATCTGGGGTACTTTCAGAGGAATAGCTGCCTGTTTTCTTATGCTGTATGCATATAATTCATATGCTGACTGTCTCTAAATATCTAAACATACATGTAGCTTACTACTTTATTACTTTCATGCCTCTGTTCAACTGTCACCAAATTAAAGAGGCCTTTCCTGATCACTCTGTATAGATTAGCACCCTTCCCCCCCTTCACTCTTCTTCAATGAGTGTGAAGATGTATAGGCATTTCTTTCTCTCGTCCTCATTAAGTGGTTATTTTTATTTCTTTAGCATATAGTCATCTTTCCTTACCTAAGGCCTCAAATTTCGCTTCTTTGCCAGAGTAATTCCTAGGTTGGCCCACAAAATACTGTGCAAGCAACAATTTTCATAATGTTTTAATAATATAGCATAAATACGTACTGAGCATCAGACAAAATGTGCACCCAGCAGACAGTAAAATGTTTGCGTGGTATAGCAGTGCAGTGTTGGTGAGTCCAGAGCAGAACTCTGCAAACTAGTCTTCTGGGCTTTGTCAGCCTTTGGACCCAAGGTGCCAGTCAACAACCCAACTATCCTACACACTTACCCGTTGGGGATTTTAAGACTGCAAAGGTGGTGGTTGTTAATTGAGATGTAATTCACAGACCATAAAATTCACCTTCATGATTATAAAATTCAGAAGGTTTTGTATATTCACAAGATGTGCCACCATCACTATTTAGTTCCAGAACATTTTCATCAAAAGGAATCCCATACCCTAGTCCCTCCTTCCCCCAGTCACCTGGCAACCACTAATCTGCTTGCTGTGTTATGGATTTCTGTCTTCTGGATATTTCATATAAATGGAATCATACAATATTTGGCCGTTTGTGGCTGGCTTCTTTCATTTAGCATGTTTCCAAGGTTCATCCATGTTGTAGCATGTATCAGTACTTCATTCCTTTTTATGGCTGAATAATATTCTGTTGTATGGAAAGACTACATTTTATTTATTCATCAATTGATAGATATTTAGGTTGTTTCCACTTTGGAGCTATTATGAATAATACTGCTGTGAACATTTGTGTACAAGTTTTTGTGTGAGCCTATGTGTCACTTCTCTTGGTTATATACCTATGAGTGAAATTATTGGGTCATATGGGAACTCTGTGGTTAACCTTCTAAGGAACTGTTTTCCAAAGCAGCTACACTGTTTTACATTCCTACCAGCAATGTATGAGGGTCCTAGTTTCTTCACATCCTCACCAACACTTGTTATTATCTCTTTTATTATAATCATCATAGCGGGAGTGAAGTGGTATCTCATTGTGGTGTTGATTTACATTTCCCTGATGGCTAATGATGTTGAGCATATTTTCACGTGCTTATTGGCCATTTGTATACACTTCTTTGGAGAAATGTGTGTTCAGATCCTTTGCCTATTTTTAATTAGACTATTTGTCTTTTAATTATTGTAAGAGTTTTTTACATATTTCACATACAAGTCTTCTATCAGATTTGCAAACTTTTTTCCCATTCTGTGGGTTGTCTTTCTACTATCTTGATGGTATCCTTTGAAGCACAAAAGTTTTACACTTTGATGAAATACAGTTTATCTGTTTTTTCTTTGGTTACTTGAGCTTTAGGTGTTGTATCTAAGAGACAATAGACTAATCCAAGATCATGAAGATTTAAAGTTATGTTTTCTTCTCAGAGTTTTATAGTTTTCGCTCTTACAATTAGGGCTTTGATCCATTTTGAGTTAATTTTTGTAGATGGTATTAGGTAGAGGTTCATTTTTATTCTTATCTATGTGGATATCTAGTCCCAGAACAATTTGTTAAAAAGACTGTTCTTTTCCTCCATTGAATTCTCTTGGCCCTCTTGTTGAAAATCAATTCACCGTATATCTATGGGTTTAATTCTGGACTCTCAATTCTATCCATCTATATATAGCCTATGCTTGTGCCAGTACCCACACCATCTTGATTACTGTGCCTTTTATAGTAAGTTTTGAAATCAGAAAGTGTGAATCTTTTAACTTTGTGCCAAGATAATTTTGAAATTGAGTTTAACTTAATTAGATAAAGACCAGCAGACGAGGAACTCTTCTTCAGAACAAGCCTAAGCAGGCCCCACACCGACCTGATTCTTAGGAACAGGTTGGCTCTCTAGACTTAGCCAGCCAGTTGCACTCTTTTCCTTCATTTATTCATCAGTGATTTTAGGGAGTTTTTATAGTAACATAACTGTGAGCAATGTTGAAAGTTGGACAATGTAAAGAAAAATCTAGTGTCTGGGAGATAGTTTTGGACATCATTTCATCCCAAGTGGGAGACATTAAGGTTTTTAACCAGAGCAGGGATAGTAGGGGTAGGACACTTTCAGGAAGTGTTAGAGGTAGAATTTCGAGGACTTGTGATCGATGAGTTATGGTTGGTAAAGGAGTTTAGGAATCGGAGATACTTGTATTTCCAGCTTGCGGATGATGTGTGGGAGTAGATAGTGATGGCCTGAATAAAGATACACAGTAGTGTCATCTGGTCTTTCAAGAAGTCCCGCAAGGTTGGAACAGAGAACAGGATTATGAGAAGGTTTATTTAAGTTTTGTTTTGTTGGTTGTGTTTTAGGGAAACTTGCTGTTTAATTATCACTTTAGGTCCCAGAAGAAACAGAGCAGACACTTTTCCTTCTAAGATGGTTGGTAAGAGAGTTGATGTTTGATGGTTTCTATTTTCCCTGGAGCTAAAGTTAGGAGGTGGGGTAGGTTAGGAACTGTGGAACTTCAGGGTAGTGAAGGGTTGGAATAGCCACTGAGAAATGTAGATAAAATAACAAGGAAACAGAAAATAGGAATGAAAAAGACAAGACAGAGGATCGATTCAGGAAGTCCAACAGCTAAGTATTATTTCCTGAAAGAGAGAAGAGAGAAAACAGAGGGGAGGAAATTATCAGTGAAATAGTTGAGGAAGCACAGAATGAAGTTTCCAGATTGAAAGGACCCACTTGAATCCCCTAAAATAACACCAACATCACTGTGAAGACGTAAATAACTGCAGGTTTCCAGAGAAAGCACACCGGTCACTTGGAAAGGATCTAGACTCAGAGTGACTCCAAATCTCTTAGTAGCAGCCAATTTGCTTCTTTTTTTATATATATTTATATAAATTCATTTATTTTATTTATTATTTATTTTTGGCTGCGTTGGGTCTTCGTTGCTGCGCGCGGGCTTTCTCTAGTTGCGGTGAACAGGGGCTACTCTTCGCTGCGGTGTGTGGGCCTCTCATTGAGGTGGCTTCTCTTGTTGCAGAGCATGGGCTCTAGGTGTGCGGGCTTCAGTAGTTGTGGCTCGCGGACTCTAGAGCGCAGGCTCAGTAGTTGTGGCGCACGGGCTTAGTTGCTCCGCGGCATGTGGGATCCTCCTGGACCAGGGCTCGAACCCGTGTCCCATGCACTGGCAGGCGGATTCTTAACCACTGCACCACCAGGGAAGCCCCAGTTTGCTTCTTAGAAGCAAGACACTGAACAGTGTCTCCAAACTGCTGACAGAAAATGATTTTCAACTCATAATTGTATATACAGCCAGATTATCAATCAACTTCGAGGGTAGAAGAAAGATTTTCAGACATTCAGGGTACAGAATTGAGGGAACATGCCAGGAGAAAGTAGTAGCCCATGGCCCCCGGGATGGGGCCTGCCCTTTCCTAACAGATCTTGCTTCTAGTTCACTCATTATGTGCAGCTGTGACGTTGACACATGTTAAAACTTTGAATGGGCCACTGAACTGTTCAGTTTTAAATTATTAGAATGGTATATCCATTTAACCCACACACACACACACACAAAGATAAATGGGGGGGAGAAGCAGCCAGCCAGCAACTCAAAGTTTCGCTGGAAAGGGTTGATAAGGGACAGCAGTTGAGGGGCGGGCGTTGGGAATGGTGTACAATCTTTGTACTGTTTCCCCTTGGAAAGCGTTTTAAAGATGGAGTCAGAACATCTCAGGCTGTGTCTAAGGGCCAGGTCTGTGCGCGTCAGGACGTGGGTCGGTCTCACCGGGACGCTTCCCGTTCTTTCCTGGCTGTTCCCGAGGCCTTGCATTTCCTGTTCCACCTGAGGCAGCTCTCCCCAATCTTCACGTGAGAAACTCAAGCTTTGATGATACAAGTTTTTCCGCCATTTAAGTACTTTGACCAGTGACCTATGGACAAATGTGTAATTCAGAAAAATTAATGTAGCCTAAACACATCTCATTCTCTTACAGCCTGGGGACTTTAAAGTGAAAATGGCACAACAAGAACCAGCAGAGTCTTCTCAAAATACCAAGCAGTCCATTATTTCAGAGGAGGTATACATTGTTTTTACTTCCCTTCTCCTTTGCCATATTAAGCTGAGTTTGAAAGAAATGTATAGACTATTTGCTGTTTCAAATGATTGTTTTTCATTCTTTAAGACAGGTTTTAAACACTGTTCCCGCTCCCTTTTTAGGACTCGGGCATTTTGCTCTTGTGTGGGAGCAGTGGTGTATCATTCTTAATTATATGTATTAGTGAAATTGAGGCTGTTTTTGAAGTGAGTTTTGACTGTTGATTTTAAAAATTCTCAATTTTTATTTATTTTTTTAATTTATTTTTTATTGAAGTAGAGTTGATTTACAGTGTCGTGTTAATTTCTGCTGTACAGCAAAGTGACTCAGTTATACACATATATACATTCTCTTTTATGTTCTCTTCCAGTATGGTTTATCCCAGGACATTGAATATAGTTCCCTGTGCTATACAGTAGGACCTTATTGTTTCAATTTTTATTAAAAGTTTCTCTGGTTAGAAGAAAATAAATCATATGTGAGTTTTAGGGCTTAGACATTTCATCCCTAGGTATCACATCTTGGTTAGCTATTTGTGGTCTCAATATGTGTGTTTAAGAAGAATGAAAACCTAAGTTGTTAGTTGGGGTCTAAATTCCGGAACTAATGTATGTCTTGTATGTTATCCAGTTTACCTTTTAAAAAGTCTCTTCCTACAGGAACCATTGCAGTGGATAAACTTTAAATCCTTCATCCTTGGAACTCTGAGCTTGACACCTTTCTGGAATTCTTTTTGATTTAAAAATCTTTCTGTGTTATCTGTGAACAGATCTGCTGATAATTATTAGGTTGCTGCTGGCGACAAGTGACAGATAGAATAGTAAGAAAAAGGCTACTTACTGCTTTATGTACACAGTGCACCTTTGCGCTCAGTCAGTATAGTCTGTAGGTAAGTTAGTCCTGGTAACCTAACCTCGGCATCCAGGCAAAACGATGCTGGGTGCCCCTCAGACTGGGTGGTAAACCCATGTGTCATTATGGGAAATGTAGTCATTGGCCGTGGTATCCCTGTATTCAACTTTGCTGTGTAGTCATTGACAGTCAGATGCCACTGAGTTTTCACATCCTAAACGCACGCACGTGACTGGCACCCAGATCAGAGGAGAGAAGGTTAGGAGCATCCCAATAAACCCCTCCCTCCCTCCCTCGTGCTCCCTTCTAGGTGCCCCCGTCCTCCCCTCTCCCAAGAATTTGCCAACTCTCATTTCTTTTCACCTCTTCAGTCCTACCTCCAAAACTCCACAGAGCAGCAGGCCCACCATCAGAAAAACAACTTTCAATTCGTTAGACACAAAGAAAACTTGGACACAAATTTTGGGGAGGGAAGCATGATCATTGAGAGCCACAAAAAGTTTGAAAGGAAAAAGAACTAAATAAAAAACAGCTCAGCTTGAAAGTTTCCCGACTTACTATCTGATCTTTTAGTTAATTTCAGAAGGAAAATGGGTCAAGCTTGAAAAAACAACTTACAGAGATCCTACTGGTAAAACAAGGTAAAGTATTTTTTTCTTCTTTTTGTAAAATGCTGAGGATTTGGGTTCTCAGGGTCTCTATTTAGTGTTTGGCATAAACTTTGATATTTTCCTCACTGTAAACTCTGTCTTAAGTAAAGAATCTAGTTAAGCTGTTTTAACACCATTCTCCCAAGAATATTAGGGTGAACCTAAAACTTTTGGGCCAAGCCTAATTTAAGCTGATAAAGCAGCAGAATAATTAACAGTACAGGTGACTTCCTTCTATTAAACCAGTTTTTATCTCTGAATTAGAATTTAAGAGAAAATGCTACTGGGTTTGAGGTAAAACTTACAGGCTTACACCTTGCTCATGGAAATGAAAATTGGGGGGAAAGAAGTTTTGTAAAGCATTTCACACTGTGTACCAGTCGCCGTAAAGACATATGTGGGTGAGGGCCGGGAGGGAGTTCCTGGGGCCTGGCGCCTGCGGTGTCTAAGACTATGCTAAGAAAACTATTTGGAATCAGATTTATGCATGAAAAATGTTCATCATAAATTTAAAAGACAAATAAATTGAAATTAACCTAAGCATCTTAAAAACAGAGAAATAATTGTTACAGTGTATTCATTTGGCAAAATCTACGCAGCCATCTCCACAGCAGATCATGAAGACAACCTAGCGGTATCAGAAAAGTTAATAAGCTGATAACAAAATAGGATATTGGATATATGGGGTTTTTTTTTTTTTTTTTTTTTTTTAAACAGTACCAGAGATTTTTTTTTTTTAAGTTGCTTTCTTATTTATTTATTTATTTATTTATTTATTTTTGGCTGTGTTGGGTCTTCGTTTCTGTGCGAGGGCTTTCTCCAGTTGCGGCAAGCGGGGGCCACTCTTCATCGGGTGCGCGGGCCTCTCACTATCGTGGCCTCTCTTGTTGCGGAGCACAGGCTCCAGATGCGCAGGCTCAGTAGTTGTGGCTCATGGGCCTAGTTGCTCCATGGCACGTGGGATCTTCCCAGACCAGGGCTCGAACCCGTGTCCCCTGCATCGGCAGGCAGATTCTCAACCACTGCGCCACCAGGGAAGCCCCCGGATATATGGTTTTTAAACTCTGCCAAATAATGTGTAAGAAAAGGCTAGAAGGAAAACTGTAGCAAAATATTAATGGCAGCTATGTGACTAGCCTTTTTCTTCTATTTTCCAACTTTTCTGTTTAGTAATTTTGTATATTGTAAATAACAGAAAAAAATGTGCTAAACGTTTACTTATGAAATACAAAAAGGAGCAAAACAGAATGAGAAAATAGGAAAATATAACTAAATTTAGTATCCAGGTTATGTGATATAAATTCATTAACATAAAAACTCTATTTGCTAAGTGATCAAATAAGAATAAAGTTTCTTCGTAAGGAAATAAATACATCTATCGTCAGTGTGAAAGTATATGAACTTGCCAGTGATTTAAACAACTTTTGACTATATCTACTAAAGTAGCAAAAAACAGTAATAAGGTTCAATGTTGGAGAGCCATCGGGAACACTAAGATATTCATAGCACTGGTAAACCCAAAGTAAGAAAGCTAAGCACACTACGCCCCATCCACAGAGCGGGAGGGGTACCTGTTACGTGCAGTGAGCTGGGTGTGGTGAGGCCCGAGACTTGGGGAACACGACAGGTGCACACGTACTTAACACTTGTGAAAACGTAGTCAGAGCTTAGAGCCCAACCTACCATGATACAGCTTGGTTCTCCTTCCTGTCGAGTTAAGTTTATAACACAAAATAGAGCCCTTAACACTGGTTAGTGTGAAGAGTACGTGTTGTTTGGGGCCCATGTGGCTGTGCACCTGCCCCTGTCCTCTCTTCCTTCCAGCACTTCTTCGTCAGGGATGTGCCTCGGAATCACTTGGGGATTTGTTTCCAAATACTCAGGATTCGGTCTCACCTCCGGAGAGTCTGCTTCAGTAGTCGGGAGTGGCCTCAGGTCTCCCAGACTCCACACTGTGTGGCCTGTTTACAGCACGGTCTTCTGCATCCGTCCACACGTAGGGCTGCCCCGCGGCCTCCGGGGGGCGCCTGTGTGAAACACTAACATTGCGTACCCGAATGCCAAGCTTCGAAGAATGAATCTCAGTACTTTACAGTAGGCTATGACTTATAAATGTATAAACTATTGCATGTACAGAAGAGTTAAATTGCAGCTAGAAAATCCTTTGTTCCATTGTCTCATTCATGGAGGAGGGTATGGAATTGATTTGGGGAGAGTGAAGATGTGCCGGCTCTGTGCCCCTGTATCGACATTCAGGAGAGAGCTGAACTCACCCTCTGTCGCCCTGCCTGCCTCTTGGAGTTGGTTGACGAGAGGGAAGAAAGTAAAACAGGCTTTCCTTATAACAAAGACTAAAAATGGAGTAACTCAACCAGAATCAGAATTCTAAAGCTACAAGAGGCTTTTAAGACAACAATCAGATGGACGTCTCTCCTCTCTGAGTCCCTCTGAGATGACTGGAGCTCTCGGGGGGCGCTCTTCTTCTACTGTTTCTTATAAATATGTACCTATTTTATGGCTCCATACTGCTTATTTACTTCATCGTAAGCACTATAATGATGCTCCTCTTTTTGCTTCCTTTATTCCTAGTGTGTTGGGGATGGGACCTTCAGTGCTTTTCCCAGCACTGTCTTCTTCAGTCTTTAGGACTCTAACCGTAGGAGGCAGCAGAGAGAACTGGGCCAGAAGGTGTTTTGTCACTTGCGAGTTATTGACTGATCAGAATGGCTTGTTGGTTGGCTTCTTGCTACTAACAGGAATGTGGGCAGCTGTGAGTCGTCCTGGTAGTCTGGTTGATTTTCATAGGTTCATTTTTGACATATTTGCCCTTTAGAATTTGGGTGCAATACTAAAAGACCTACAGTTTACAGAAAGTTTTTTTTTTTTTAACTTGATTAAATTCTGACACTTTTTAATAGAAATGTGGCAAGGTCCAAGCCTCAAGGACAGCCAGATAAAAAGTACGAGGTTTCCTCCAAGGAGTACCTCTTACACTCAGTCTTACTGTAGGGAGACAGATGTCGGATGTGGATGCCTTTCTTTCTTTCTCCGGAGCCACCCAGATGTCTTCCTTCTTTTAAATCAAAATTGTTTGCTTCTTTACCCCCATCTCTAACCGCTGCTTTTTTCTGTTGAAGGGCTAAGAGAGTGAGGAGGAAATTCCCTCATACGCCCTTCCCCCTTTAAACAACATGGTGTTCCAGTAACTGGATCGTCAGTACTGGGTTCCCTGAAACAAATAGCTAGTCAGGAATAAGGCTGTAAGGGGGGATCAGGAGCCGCTCACCCCACTTGTTCTTCTAGGGACCATTTTCCCTTTAGACAGGATCTCACACATGCAAAGCAGAGTACTTATCTAAATTTATTAATTCCTCAATTAATAAATAGGAAGGTCCTACTTTCATAAATTGTGTAGTTGAGGTGACAGCTTTTAAAATCTAAACTATAAATAACCGTCTCAATGGTTTACATTATGCAGGATATCCTTTGGAATTTGCACAGGGGCTGGATTTGCACTGACTGATTAATCGCCTTTAAAGCTGTGATCGCCAGCTGTGCTGCTCTCGCAAATTTATGATCCAAACTGAAGTGTTTTGAGTAAATGATTTGAAAGCTGATTTGAAAGGCAGCTCCAGTGATGAGCAGGCCCTCTATTTAGATGTAGAGAGTTAGATGTAGGAGGCAGTGGTTTTCTCTGATAATTTTTAGAAGCTGTGGGAAAGCACGGTTGGCTCTTTTTTTGATACAGATCTTTATTGCGTGGTGTTCCTGGCCGCTATCTTTAGCTCATTTGCATGCTTTGCACCTGTAAGGTGCTGGTTATACACACAAAACCTAAGAAGTCTCCTCTTCAGCACTAATGCTTTTGTTTTTTCTTGTCTGCCTGAACAGAACTTGGGAAACTGTGAAGCGGACAACGAGGAAAGGCCAGTCGGCTGATGGTATGAGTGCAAACCTGTTAGAACTCTCCTGAAAGGAAGTCCCACACAGGACTAGGAGACTGGGGGTAGGAGGGTTTTTTACTGTAACCAAGACCTCAGAGCAGGGTTATCTTCAAGTATGATCTTTTATCTTTAACTCTGGCGTTCTATTTTGCAACACTATGTAACTAAATCAAGCTTTCTTTATAAATAACTTCCGGTTCCTGTTACCTAAGCTCAGAACAGTGTTTTTGAGGGGAAGATGTCATCATACTTAAGGCCAAACATAAGTCAGTGTAATTTGAAGCCACATACTGTATCTAGATGTGTTATGACTTCTAGAAATCTTTTGCGTTCTGGTCAGAGGATCTGGGTGAGAGCCTTTCGTTTGGAAAACTTATTTGGCATGACTTGGCGCTTTCCGACCGCTTGCTTTTATAAGTTGATGAGGAAACGACTTAGGAAAAGACTGTTCATTCAGTTCACTTTCCCTTCCAGGCATGAATGCTTTGACTGCAAAGATCCCAGAAACAGTCCTGAAAACCACCTCTGGTCTAGGGGAAGTTGGGCAATAGGTCTTTCTTGTTTTTCCCTTGTATTTTTCCATTTTGTTCTGTGTTCCGTTTTTCCTGGAAGTAGAGCAGCTGCCGCAGCTGCTGTGTTTTCCTACCGGGAAAGCGAGAGGAGCCGAGTGGTCCTCCTGAGCAGTTGTGTTTTCCAGAATCCAGTGGTTTTTGGTTTGGGTTTGGTTTGAAGGCCAAGTAAACTTGGGAGAAAGGGTCTTTTATCCTAAAACAATGAAGTTCAGTCTAGTTAGCATATACGACAAACATTGGAACTTACTTGATTTATTGCTTAAAGGAAATCCAAGAGCACAGAGATCAGTGTAGCTTCAGCAGCGGCCTGGCTGCAGCAGGGCAAGAAATGATGCCTGTAGAGGTTCGTGTAGACCAAAATTTGTCCTGGACCCTGGGCTAAATGTTTACTTTAGTTTCAATTTTATTTTAAAGAAATTGTGGCAATAAAAACAAGCTTTTTATAAAAAGACAAATTAAGTAACATGGAAGTGTGATTATTTTTTCCTTGCTTTTTTTTAATGAGAATAACTTCCAAAGTTAACTGCCAGTATTGTAGCTTAAATTAACTTCCTATTGCTAATGGCAAATACAAGACAGATTTCAGCTGCAGCATTTCTTAAAATGTGGGCTTTTATCAATTGTTAGATTGCTGTAAACAAATTCCTGGCGTTCCTGACCTTTCACTGGCGTTTCCTGGTTTTATTTCCTGCTGGCAGGTGTGGCGGTCATCCCCTTGCTGCAAAGAACCCTTCACTATGAATGCATCATTCTGGTGAAGCAGTTCCGACCCCCGATGGGGGGCTACTGCCTAGAATTCCCCGCCGGTGAGTAACTGAACACTGGGGAGTAGAATGGCCCCTCAGGGACTATTGGACTGAGCCAGGGCAGAGCCTGAGAACGGCAGAGCTTAGACATTGAACACCTGTTCATCTGTCCATGCAGTTTTAAGTAAAACAAAACCACTTCTGCAGTGAGGCACTCCAGGCCACACTCCAGTGATCCGCTAACCCGTAGCGGTATCACAGCTCACCTTTCAAGGCCACCTGCCCTCCTCTTTGCAGCGTTCTTTCTAGCCTCTTGTGAGTCATTGCTTTTTCCTAATTTGTCAAGGTAATTCGTTTTCCATCACTAATGACCTGCCTCTGGTGAATTTACGGTAATAACTAGGCCTGGCTCTTAACTCCAGAAACTGTGAATGGGAAAGAACCATGATCCTCCTGTATGTATACAGGCCAAGGAAATCATCTTAATTTCAACTAGAATATTTTTTCAGTTGTACAGGAAGTATCTAGAATTGAATGCAGTGCATCCTTATAGGACTTAATTGGCTTGTTCCCATCTGAAGAGGTTAGATCTCAGTTATCATTAGTGGTTTAAGTTCTGTATTTTCAGAGTCCATCCCATAGTAACACATAAGTAACAGCTTTATTTTCTTTCTCATTTCCTTGCCATTTCACTGAAGAAATTAATAACTTTAAAAGTAATTGAGGGCTTCCCTGGTGGTCCAATGGTTAAGACTCTGAGCTTCCACTGCAGGGGGCGCCGGTTCAATCCCTGGTCGGGAAACTAAGATCCCACAGGCGGCGTGGTGTGGCCCAAAAAAACAAAAGTGATTGAATAGCCCACTTTTCACTTTTTCTTTGCATCCTGTAAATTCCTTTCAGGAGAAAGGATCTGCGATGCTGCTGGCCTCCTCCCACTCGGCCCGTTTACTCCTTCCTCACAGTGAACTAGTGTTACCCACAGTCCCCTCCCCCCTACTTCCCTCCTTCCCGATCTTCTCCCTCCCAGGTGACATTTATCCTAGCATTGCATTACAGGGCCCTCCATATGGCCCTGAGGGAGGAAGGCAAGATGGGAAACACTGTCCCCAACTCGCATGTGAGGAAACAAAAAAAAGCACAGGCTTCCTGTGCTGTAGTCACATGACTAGTCCAAAACTGGGGCCAGTTGGCCACCACCAAGCCACTTACCCGCCCAGGAGGTCCGTGCTGTACAACAACCTTGATGCTGAGATGCTCACAAAAACATCTAGGTCTAAACACGAGGAACACAACCTACTAAATCTGCCCAGGGGTGTTCTTTTGCCTTTAATTTTTCTATAAAAGATCAAAACCTGAATCAGTTTTATCTGCACGCCCACTTTTCCCAAACCTCTTGCTTGATTATTCACACGTAGCTCGGCAGCTTGTGTGTTAGAAGAAGGGGGCTCCCTGTCCCACCTCTCACATGACTGGGACTTGCAGGTCTCATCGATGAGAACGAAAGCCCAGAAGCAGCTGCTCTTCGGGAGCTCGAGGAAGAAACTGGCTACAAGGGCGACGTTGCTGAATGTTCCCCAGGTTCGTGCTGCTTCCCATGTGTGTGCTTGGGGACAAACTCTTGAAAATTAGCCAAGCAGTTGATTGTTCTGGATGTGAAAGGGCTGATTCTTTGGGTGTTCTTGATGGTCAGGGATTTATTTATTAGCTAATTCACTGAAGAGAAATCCTCGATGAGGGCTGGTCACCTGAGAATGAACCTCCCTGCCCCATGAGAGCACGGCTGAGCATAAAGGACTGAAGTTGGAGAAGAATTATGAAATCAGGGTGCCTTTCAGGGTTTCCACATTCTAAGCTTTATTACTTACTCATCTCGTCCGTATGCTGTGCTCCTCACTAGAAGACTTTCTTGATGTGGTGAAAGGATTTTACCGCATCTAACCCCTCAGATTTTACCAAACTTTCCTCAGGAACTCTGGGGAAAATATGAGTACTAACCACACACGTGCTCTGCAGGCCTACAGCGTATATACTAAGGGAATAGGAGAAACCAGTTCCCCTGCATAACTTCTACATAAACTATGAGTTACAAGCCCACTCTTCCTCTAAAGACATTTAAGTGATGAAACGAATGACACCTGACTAGTGTCTGGAAAGGTGATCTGCTGCTTCTCTCCCCAGCTGTCTGTATGGATCCAGGCTTGTCAAACTGTACCACACATATCGTAACCGTAACTATCAATGGAGACGATGCTGAAAACGTAAGGCCTAAGCCAAAGCCAGGTAAGCATGTGTTGGCTACATTTACAGTGGTTGCGTTGCATTAAATTTCTTTTAACTTGCTACTAGTTTGATTTTTGTTAATAGAATAATGGTCTTTCAGAGATGCTTCATTGGTACTCTTGGCTATTTTCCTAATCTTATGTATTTCAGCATTTTTCTCTTAGCACTTCATTGATTTTTATGCTTTCTTTATAAAAAATGTGCAATTACAAATTTCCATACTTTCTATATGGAGTTTATTCCCGCTTAGTAATCAGCTACAGGCCTTAAATCGTAAACAGTGAAAATCTTCAAAATCACTCTGATTTCTGTCTCCATCAATAGTGTAAGAATGGCAGAAGTGCTACAGCACAGTGCCATATTAACTGTTTTTGTTGAGTTCCATATTTAGTGAAGCTTTGGGGAAATTCTTTGCTCCACATTTCTTAGCAAGTTTGGATTCAGAGGCTTTAATGCCTCTGTCGGTTCCGTGTGCTCTCGCAGCCCCACTAGAAGGTGGTGGTGACACAGACACCACCGTAAATCATGTGTTAGAGTGGAGGTCTTCCATTTCCCATCCCTTTTAGTTGTTCCTGAGTGTTCCAGTTTCCCACTGCAGCTAATTTTAAATGCCCAGTTTTCAAACTAGCGAATATAACATGCTGAGGAAGAGTTTGGCAGTTCCTCAGAGAGCTAAACATGGAATTAGCAGGTGACCCAGCAATTCCACTCCTAGGTAAATACCCGGAATTGAAAGCAGGGCCTCAAACAAATACTTGGACGCCAGTGTTCATTCAGCATCATTCACAATACCCAAAAGGTGGAACAACCCAAGTGTCCATTAACAGGTGGATAAACAAAATGTGGCCTATTCTTACAATGGAATATTACTCAGCCATGAAGCAATGAGGCATGCTGATACACGAAGCTTGAAAACATCTTGCTCAGTGAAATTAAGCCAGACACAGGAGGGCAAATATTGTGTGATTCCACAAATGTGAGATACCTAAAATCGCTACATTCATAGAGACAGAAGGTAGAATAGAGGTCACTGAGGATAGGGAATTCTTGTTCAGCGGGTACCACCTTTCTGTTTTGGATGATGAAAAAGTTCCGGAGATGCGTAGTGCTGATGATTGCACAACAATGTGACTGTATTTAATGCCACTGAATTTGTACCTTCAAAAATGGTTGAATTGGTAAATTTTATGTTATGTATATTTTAACAAAGTTTAAAAATACATATATGCATATCACAGAATATGCTTTAAACTTGGCCATTAAAACATTTGATTTGGAGAACAATAACTTTGTACTGTTGGAATTATTTTACCACATGTATAAATTAAATTAGTAGAGACCCAGGTTTCTGTTAAACTCTTATAGCCTTTTTGATAACGTCTTGCACAAAAGCCTTGCAGTGTTTGACCATTCCGGGCCTTGCTGAGATGTCCCCCTTCTGTTTGTTTTCAGGAGATGGAGGTACGTGTCCCGCTTGGGGGCTAGCCTTGAGTGCCGTGTGGTGCAGCGGGAGCGGCCGTGGCACTGTGAATTGCTCAGGTGGGCTCGCCTGGTGTCCGGCTTTATTTTCATTTGCACTTTGTTTGTTTAGAATTTGTGGAAGTGATTTCCTTACCAAAGAATGACCTGCTGAAGAGACTTGATGGTAAGCATTCTTGATTACCCCACTTTCTCTGTTTTCCCCATCCCCACCAACGGGGTACTAAATATAATTCTATTTCTTTCTCTTCTTCCTCATTAAACTCAAATACCTAGAAACTGTTATAAGACTGCAGTTGACCTACATAATAAGTTTCCTTTCCAGGTGGCATAGAGTTTGAAAATAAGAGCAAAACATTCCGTGTCAAGTGAAAGCTTTCATTAGGGGCTTTTTTAATCCTACAGAACAGTCAAGATATAGGCCTGCTGATTAGCCAAAACTATTCTATACCTTAAATGTTTAACCCCTGCCATGCAAAGGTATAGTAAATAATCTCTTAACTGATCCTCAAATATGCCAGTATGTTGGACGGTTCTTTGTGTGGGGTCTAAGTTAAAGGAGATTTTAACAAACATTTAGGCATCTAACATATACGCAGTGTGATAAGCTGATATAATGAACTAACTAGCAGCGTGCCCCTTAGTAAACTACTTGTCATGCAGCTACATGTGGTTCCTGGTCAGCCCGTCTCATAGGACTTTGTAAAAATTAGTAAGGTTCCATGGACCGATGTCCTCCGGTAACCCTACACGAGGAGATACTGCAAAAGACGTGGCAGGGCCTTTGGGGGCTCCTCTGCCAGCTGGGTTCGTCTCCAGTCACTCACGACAAAGAAGTGGGTGATCTCCTAATTTGAATACTGTTAAGTTTTTATTTCAAAAATTAACTTGAAGCATTGTTTGACCTGAAGCTTTGGGAGCAGTCTCTTCCTTCCTCCCGTGAGTACCAGTGGCGTACAGTTTTATTTCTGACGTCTGTGTTTGAAAAGTCAAGGGGATCTTTCAAAAACTGCTGGGATTTCAGGTTCCCAAACAGCCTCCATCCCTACGTTACCTTTTTATAGACCAGACCTAAGGTAGAAACCACCTTAGGATCCCAGAGTCAGAGTTAGAAGTGCTCGTTGTGAGGAGATGCAGTGATTTATGAGGTGTTTACTCGGGGAGAGCCGTGGCCACTCGTCACAGCACAACTCTGAGGCCGACAGGCCTGGCTGGATTGAGGCTCAGCCAACTGTGTGTTAGTTACAGCTCAGAACAGGTTCCTAGCTCTTCTCATTAAACGGAAACAGTAAGACAGCCCCTACCTCTGAGGAGGCAGGAGTAAAATTAAATGGGATAATGGTGACACACAAATGCTTGAAGGTTATGTGCTATTGTTTTTATTTTTTGTATTAGAAAAATGTCCTTTTAAAAATAATTCCTTCCTTCTCCTTTCCAGTAACTTCCCTTCCAGCCTTAAAAGAGGGGGAAAATAGTGAGGGAGGTAGAAGGATCTGTATATATAGGAAGAGGGAGGGGCAAAGAACCAGTGTTCCTGGCTTTACTAGCATCACAATATAGTGATCAAATTATTTATTCCACATGTACCATTTGAGAAGTGAGTAGGAAGGCACGTGGAGTTCAGTTTGCTAGGAAGAATAGCTTTCAGCACTCGCCCAGCACCTGCTGGCACAGATGAGCAGGACAGAACCCTGCCTTTGAGGGTCAAACCGACTCTGAGCTTGTTCCTTAACAAGTGGCTGGGAAACAAGAGGCGGATTGGAAATCTGGGGGCTTCCACCTGAGTAAAACAGAAGTTCTCATGAAAGGCCCTTGTGGTCAGATTCAGAGACCTCATTCCAGTCCCTCCGAGCACACAGCTTAACTTGCACATGGAACGTGTGTGTCCCTGACAGTGGAGAGGATGCATGAATCATCATTACTGTGTAGTTTCAGCGCAACAAAGCCCTGTAGTGAGCGATCTATGAAGTAACAGTTGGATCTATAAACTTAAAGCTTTGCTGTTTAAAACATAGAATCATCACCTGGTATATGTGCTCTTCTGTCTTTTAACTTTTTCTTGTTCTTATATCATGCTGGAAACGTAGTCCTGCTTTTACATCCTTTATTCTTCTGCTAGAGTAAGATCCTTGAAGGCAGGAAACGTCTTGTTCATCACTATACCACCAGCATCTAGCACAGGAACTGGCACATAGTAGCCGCTCAGTAAACACTGATTGGCTGATAAGGGGTATTATTATCCGTTATCAACTTCATTATCTGACTTGTATTCTTCGCCTCCTCTAGCTCTGGTAGCTGATGAACATCTGACAGTGGACGCCAGAGTCTATTCCTACGCTCTGGCGCTGAAACATGCAAACACGAAGCCG
The DNA here is from genome assembly GCF_965194805.1 of Balaenoptera borealis. Classification (NCBI taxonomy): domain Eukaryota; kingdom Metazoa; phylum Chordata; class Mammalia; order Artiodactyla; family Balaenopteridae; genus Balaenoptera; species Balaenoptera borealis. The sequence goes on along the minus strand of NC_138866.1, from coordinate 164,974,802 downwards.
TTTGAAGTGCCCTTCCTGAAGTTTTAAGGCCAAAGGACAGTCGCCGTGTTTCTGTAACCAGGACACAGGCCTCCATCATTAAGACTTTGTATTCAGCTTAGTTGCAATGGAAATTTGAAATTAGTTTTTTCATAAAATAAAAGCACAGAATGCATGTGGTGGTATGGAATTGTAATTACAGGTAGATTATAGCCTTCATTTAAATGCTAGACTCCAGCTAATATTAAAGAAGAACAACATAAATGCAGATAATGTTTAATACAGCTTTCAAAAAAGAAAGCTCAGCTGTTAACTTTTCTACTCTAATCCAGGAGATACGGCATTTTCATAGGAAAATAGCCCTGAATTCCAATTAGGTCAACTCTTCCCAACCCCCACTAAAAAATATGTGGCGAGGTATGCAAACAACTGTTTACGGCATTAGAGTTTTTTTAAAAGACAGACCTATATAGGGACTTTCTTGGCCTCTCCTAATTATCTGCTATATGGAATTAATCTGCATAGCAGAGGATATAAAAGAGAATAACATTCGTAATAAGCAAATGTTTCCAGTTAGGTAGTGTCCTTATAGCCATCTAACTACTGGAGGGTGACCAGCTCTTATGTAATGAAAAACGGTCGATTCATTCACGTACCAAGGTTCAGAGGCTAATGAAAATACAGGGCCCTTCCCTCAAGCACGTGTATATACTTCAGAATCTCATTTCCTATCCTTACCTCAAAAAGTACTTGAAGTTTCTAAAAACCAAACCCATAGTAATAAGATTTACATGGTTTGGGGCATTGTCTTGGTGTTAAACTGTGAGTGTAGCCAGCACAGTTAGCAAGTACCAGAAACCCAATACAAGCTTCTTTAAAGGAAAATATGGATTGTTTCTGGCTCATGCCATGCCCAAACCTCCCCTGCCCCCAATCCTCAAGGTCCACTGGTGTCATTGGCCATTTTCTTACCTCTTGAGCTTGGCTGTTGTGTGGACTTCTGTAGCCTCAGAGGCTCCAGGATTACTGCTTCTTTCTTTGGTGTAGAAGTCTCTGGATGGTTCTCATTGGCTACCCCTAAGTCATGTTTCCAGCCCTGGACCAGGGGTTCGCCAGGCCCCTCAGATCCAGATAAGATCAGGGGACTAATGCCAAAAGGGCTGCAGTACAGTTTGCTTGTCTGCAGGCTCACTGTCTTACCTAGAGATATTTTTATGAGCAAAAATAGATCTTTATATTGTACTTCCTAAAAAGAATGGAAAGAATCATGCAACTAGAGAACTGTATAGATGAAGTCTACTCTCCCTGTGAATACTATGAAAATTCAGCCCCAACTAGTTGCTCTAATAGTAGCCTTCCCCTGTGCCTCTTAAATCCTTATTTTTAGTTATGGGCATCATGATTCTCCAGGGACTGTAATCCTCTTCCCTGAGCACTCAAGGCCCTCGTTACTGCTCTTCATCAAAATCAAGAGACGCCAAGGCAGAGAATGCACAGGCTCAAGCACACAGACTGGTCTCCAAACAGCCTCCAACTCTTGCAAAACCACTCCCCATGCCAACTGATAAAGCTACTCAAATGCTGATGGAGGACAGAGGTTTGTAACCCCTGCCTGTCCTTTCTGCCTTCTTCTTTTCCTAAGAGTGCAGTTCAGAAGTGACACCTAAATCCTAGAACATCCCCTAATGCAGTTTATGTTCTCTGTGAATATCAAAGGCTATGCTTTGGAAATTCTGTCAGTTTGAGAACTGGCAGTCTGGGTGTTTTCACTGGCTGGCCCTATTAGTGTATCATCAGTATTTAAACGTTGAAGGTTTATTAGTATTTTTTTGAAGGTTTATTATTAAAAGCTGTATTTCCACCTTCTTTGGGGAAAAATAGCTGTAACACTGGGTTGTATTTCCATGGTAACAGTGGTCTGAGGCCCTCAGGAGATGCTCTCCAGTGGACATGGCTACCCTCCTGCCTGCCTGTATTCTCTCTGCCTTCCTCCTGAAATTAGTTGGCTTTGTGATCCTAAGCTAAATAAGATACACTTCCTGCAGTAAGAAAGTAAACGATAGAAAACCATATGAATGAGAAGGACTTCTTTGAAAAATTAAGTTTGATCTTTTTGGGCAATAAAGCACATACTTTGAAAAATGAATTAGGGAATTCCCTGGCGGTCCAGTGGTTAGGACTCTGTGCTTTCACTACAGAGGATTCCTGGTCGGGGAGCTAAGATCCCATAAGCCACGCAGCACAGCACCACCCCCCCCAAAAGAATTATTTATAAAGAACTGTGCTATTTCAAAAGGAGGCTGGGATATTGTTTGTGACCATTTTTTTTTTCTGGTCTTTCCAAATGTTAGTCACAAAATTGAGTACCCTTTTGTTGGCCACTGTCCCTCAATATTTTTAGGATTAAACTAATACATTTGCAATAGGTATCTCAGGATGAATTTTGTATGAATATAATGAACCTATATAATCTTAGAAATCATTTAATACCAGATTTTATTTTTCCAACACAACCAAAAGTTTTATTAAATAAAATTTTATTGTCTACTGTTTACACTCATGTTGCTGCTATAAAGTACAACAACATACACAGATTCCTAGCATGAATTACTCATTGTTCACCCCCACTGAACTACAGACATTGCTTGAGAATTAGATCTTTGCTTTAGGGATTAAAAAAAAAAAAAATTGGGGCATAGTATCTTGAAGAGTATTCTCAAGTGACGTGTTGGAATTCGAAGGCATAGCCAATACAGTAAAACAGCACCGACTGTGCTGTCCCTGGGAGGAAAGGGGAATGGAAAACAAACAGGCAGAGTAATTATAAGCAGTTGTTTCTGGTGCCAGATTTGACTCTGAAAGCTTGATTCTGCTTATCTGGGCTAAGTGGCTGCTTTGAGGAGGAACAAATAAAACGGGGGAGGGTGGGAATGTGGATACTATGAGATAAAAAAGTATAAAAAGTAATTATATCTAAAATATAGATTAGATATAAATGATCCAGAACTCATTAAATAAGCTCAAAAATACTGGAAAGTGGCAATTTGAACTACATTTATTTTTAAACAAGTGGGGGGAATACTGAGTGTCTTGAATGTTGTGTGCAAGACTGATCCACGTCACCGTCACAACCGAACATGGCAAGGCGGGTACATTGGTTTCCAGCATCACAGGCAACACTGCATGTAGGTTTTTTAATGAATAATGTAAACTTTAGTGTTAAGGCAGCTGGTACTAATGCTGCACACAGGCTTAGCTCCGTGCCCATTTCAGGAATGAGATGGTCAACACTTGAAAACAAACTGTGAGAGAAGGAAAGGGGAGCCAGCATTATCTGACAAAAACAATGAGTCAAAATATTTTCCCTTTCACACACACAAAAAGAAATACTGGAACATTTAGAAAAACAAAGCACCCATCCCGCCAACTTCAGCCTGTTCCTTAACAAATATTTCAAAATACTGATAAATAATGGTGACTGCAAGCAGAATTCCAGTGCCCGAGCCAATGGCCCCGAGGAAGTCGGCCAACACCGACAGGGCGCCGATGCACAAGCCCCCAAACGCAGCTGCCGTGGGGATGTACCTGGAAGACAAAACCCCGAGTCAGGCAGGGGAGGCCCACGGGAAGGGGCAGCAGGGGGCAGCAGTAACAGGCGGAAGAAAATTAAACTAACGTGCCAGGGAACTGTCCGCAGTACTGACGGTTCGTCCAGGGCTGTGCACAGGTATGTGTTGATGAAAATGATGAAAGGAGTGATCTGACTCCCTGATTTCAAGAAACCAGTTAATAGCCAAGAAAGGCAATACATGATTTTTACAGCAGAAGAGGAGATACCTCAACTGTGATTTAAGTATTGGAATGTTTAATATTGTTTGTAAGTGGGTAACCTTTAGCTCCCTCTTGTAGATGAAGAGTAAATATCAAAATGCTTTCTAAGTATCAAATTTATGTGACAAGATTTGGATGACCCTATTCAACAGTAATTCAACCTTGGCCACATGTTAGTATCACCTGGAGAACTGTTAAAAATAATGGGATTGTATTTAAAATACTCCGGAGGGGGAAAAAAGACGGGGGCGAGGGACCATGGATGGGGAAGACAGTAGATGAAACAAGAATGGGAGAAGGGTAACGACTAAAGCTGGATACAGTTGGACGCAGAGGTTCATTATACCACTCTGCAATCTATTCCATGTTGTAAATAAAAACTTTAAAATACCAATGCCTTTTCAACAAATCGTTCTGGAACACTTGGCTATCCACATGGAAAAGAAGGAATCTGGACCCCTATCTCACATGAAACAAAAATGAGCTCAGAGTGGTCACAGACCTAAACATAAGAGGATTAATCTTTGTGACCCTGGCTTCTTAGATACAACACCAAAAGCAGCACAAAGAAACCAAAGGAGAAATAGAAAAACTGAACATCAAAATTAAAAACTTGTGCATCAAAGGACACCATCAAGAAAGTGAAAAGACAACCCACAGAATGGGACAAAATATTTGCAAATCATTTACCTGACGAGATACATCGAAAATATTTTTTTAACCTTATAAACAGTAACAAAAAGACAACCCAATTAGAAATTTTAAATGAGCAAAAGAGACATTTCTCCAAAGAACATATTCGAATGGCTAATTAACACATGAAAAGATGCTTAACATCATTACTCATCAGGGAGAAGCAAATCAAAACCACAATGAAGAGGGAAAAACCACAATGAGATACCACTTCATAGCAACTAGGTGGCTAAAATCAAAACAAGAACTAGTGCTGGTGAGGACGTGCAGCAGCTCCAGACACCGCGCCTGGATGCAGAACGGGGCGGCTGCTCCCGAGAAGGGCCGGCAGTTCCTCAACACGTTCAACAGTTACTACCCAACCCAATAGTTCCACTCTGAGAGAAGTGAAAACATACGTCCACACAAGACCTGAACAGGTACATTCACAACAGCATTATTCATGACAGCCAAAAAGTGGAAACAACCAAAATTTCCATCAACTGATGAATGGACAGACAAAACGTGGTACATCCATACAAGGGAATATTATTCACAAATAATGAATGAACCCCAAAAACATTATGCTACATGAAAAAGATATTCACAAAGGATCGCATATAACTCCATTTATATGAAATGTCCAGAACAGGCAAATCTACAGACAATAGATAAAAAGCCTGGGGCTGGGAGGTGGGAGGGTGGGTAGGAATGGAGAATAACTAATAGGTACAAGGCTTCTTTCCAGGTGATGAAAATGTTTTAAAAATTATATTGTAATGATTACACACTCAGAATATACTAAAAAAAAACTGAAAAACAAAACCCCACTAAACTGTATATTTCAAATGAGTAAATTACATGATATGTGAATTATATCTCAATAAACTGTTATCAAAAAAACAAAAAACTGATGCCTGGGACCCACCGCAGACCAAATAAATCACAATTCCTAGAGGCAGGATATCAGTATTTTTTAAAAGCTCCCAGGTGATTTTAAGTGCAGCCAGACGAGGACCTCTGACCTACAGCATTTTAACACTGGGCTGAGCAGTGAAGGGAACATAATTTCAATTAAAATAATAATTTAGGTGTCAATTCTGATGTGGAGAACAATTCACTTTTGTGTTAAATTTTGGTTCTTTTGTGTTAAGTAGAAGAAAAATGCTTCAAATATGAATTTAAATAACATCTGAGAACAAATGATAGATTGAAAAACCAAGAACACGTGTGTGTATGTAACACACATTCTCTCTCTCCTATCAAAGACTGAGTCTAATGGCCTTCCTTACCTATTAAGCTCGTGAACCATAGAGGTATCCCTGTGGCCCCTCATTACCATTTGCTGTTCTTTAAGCTGTTTAGCTACCTGCGAAGAGAAAAACAACTTTTAAAATCAAACTCTAACTATTTCACTGTTTACTACTAGGTTCTGTGTGAAGTGCTCTCCACACGCTAACAAGTAAAATACGGGAAGACTGAAGTAGACACTGTCATATCATAATATTCCCTGAGGCTACAATGCTGCACAACCACATTAGCCATACCTTAAGCCAGGGTTTCTCAATCTTTCCTTAATTATCACCTCCCTAAAGAGAAATTAAATACTAAGGAATAAGACTTTGTCGGGTAGGGTTGAGCTTTGGATGGTCAAAAACCATTGTAAAATCTAAGAATTTTTCACTTTCCAGGAACTACCTGTAGTTTTTAACTCCCTGGGGATGACATTACCTCATTAAGAATGTATGAATTTGAGTTTAAATTACAAAAGTAAGTGTATCAATTACCATTTGACACCTAAAAATTATGAATTTTTTTTTCATTTTCAAATAAACCAAATACTTACATCTTTGGCTGAGGAACCAGACACCTCTATCCACGTCTTAGAAAAGAATGCACATGATCCCAACATGAAGATGATATAAACAACCACATGGACAGGATCCTCAAATATGGCGCCCATGGACTCAGGAGGAGAAAGGTAGTAACAAAGGCCCCCCACTGGGTAAGAACGAGCAGGTCCTCCCCCACTGACGTCCTATAGAACAAGAATAAAAAGCACAAATGGTCACATTTCTGTGACTTTTCAAACTCCTCAAAAATTATGACGATGTTTTAAGTTCAAAGCACCTACAGCTAATGATTCTATGTAACTTAAAGGATTTACTTTTGTGTCTGATATCTTCACTCTTACAAAATTATATAGTGAGTAAAAAAAAATTTATATAGTGAGTGTCTATTACATAAAAGACATTGTGAATATATTAACAAGAGCAATTTTTTAAAAAAATTATAGTACTTCTATAAGAAGAATCTTCCTTCTCTTCCTGAAGACAGGAATAGATCACATCAATCTCTGATAACATTTATAGTCAGAAATTTTCTGAACTATGTAAGAGTACATACATATTCTTTCACTTCAAGGTATGCTATTAAGAATGCAATCAACTGAAATATTAACAGAAGACTAACGACTCACTGCCTAAACTTTATATGATTTGTATATTGTAAAAAGTAGTCTTTTAATAAGTATAAAGGGATTTTTTTATCCACACAAACATTTAATAATTTTTATAGTAAAAGAAATGGGAATAGCATGTATTTGCTCATATTAAATAAAAGTTCTGGGCATAGAGGGTGGGAAAGCAATTTTTGGATGCAATGATTAAAATGTCTGGTTCCTGAATTTACAATTTCCAAATGATTCATTTACTGTGCCCCTAGAATCACTGATTCCAAATCAAAAGCCCTGACAAATTAAACTTCCCAATAGCTCTCTCACGTTAAAAAAAAAAACTCATTAAGATCACAACACAATCTATACAACCACTCAGTGCATTTATTACTGTGAAATTATCATAGTAATAATGACTGCCAGACTATTAGCTCATGAGGGGAGGGACAGTACCTCCCCTCACCACAGGCAATCCAATTTCTGTTAAATGAATGGAAAAGGAGTCCAGCTGACCCTTGAACAACGAGGGGGTTAGGGCACCGACCCTCCATGAAGTCGAAATCCACATATAAGTTATTGTTACCCTTCTGTGTATACGGCTCCTCCGTATCCGCGGTTCTGCATCGCAGGATTCAACCCGCTGCAGACCGTGCAGTACTGAAGTGTTTACTACTGAAAAAAACCTGCGTCTAAATGAACCCGTACAGCTCAAACCCATGTTCAAGGGTCAACTATTCCAGATAAAGGGAATCATACTTCCTTCAACTGCCTTTCAAGAATTACTGTCTCATCCTATTAAACTTTACATTTTAAAAAATGGCCTTCCATAAAAGCAGAAAGATACGTCACTACAACTTACAATACAAAAGGTAGCACGTTAAGACAAATGCATAGAATAAGCACCGTATTTCAGGAATGACTGTAAAAAAAATAATTCTTTGGGGGAATACAAATTCTAGAACTACGTATTCTGAAAACAATAAAGGCTCTTACTCTTCTCTAATTCTGTAGTTTTAAGGGGGAAAAAATACTCCTTGGTCAGGTGAATATTTAAACCAGTCAAAATTCAATTCTGGACTTCCCTGGTGGCCCAGTGGTTAAGAATCTGCCTGCCAATGCATGGGACACGAGTTTGATCCCTGGTCCGGGAAGATCCCACATGCCGCGGAGCAACTAAGCCCGTGCGCCACAACTACTGAGCCTACACTCTAGAGCTCACGCGCCGCAACTACTGAAGCCCGCACGCTCTAGGGCCCACGTGCCACAACTACTGAGCCGCATGCTGCAACTACTGAAGCCGGTGGACCTAGAGCCCGGGCTCCGCAACAAAAGAAGCCACTGCAATAAGAAGCCCATGCACCGCAACTAGAGAAAGCCCATCCCGCGCGCAGCAACGAAGACCCAACGCAGCCAAAAAAAAAAAAATTCAATCCTACAATAACTCACACCTCAATCACAATGTGGCTGGATTGCTTTAGAAGGAGCTATGATGAAAATCTAAAAGAGGAAGGCAGAATTTTCTGGATTCCATTTCTAGCAACTGTTCTCTCTTCAATATAGTTATTACGTGCCTTTCTTATTTACTGCCATTTGGGCCATGAAAAATGGCAGGGGAGGCAGGAGAGGATGATTTCAGTATCCTATATAATCAGTAAATAGCTTCTTTGAAAAAAACATTATTCCAGACAATAGTGGAATAAGATTACAAAACAGGGAATCACTTTCATAAGAGCGACTGTGATTTTAACCTAAAAGATCACTCAAACGAGATGTGAAAATGCTTCCTAGACGTAAAATAGTACAAAGTACTCGGCCAATCTTAGTTTTACAATGCTTACAGTTTTACAACTCTTCCAAATAAATGATAAACTGTGCTACAGGTAAATGAATCTGGAAATGTTATATATAGCAACTGCTTCAATATGGCTCATCTCTTTCAGTTAAAAATACAAGCATGAAATGCAAATTACAATAAATTTGAATACTTAGAATAAATAATGAAATACTCACAGCCCACTGTCCTAGTAAATTTACTAAAAAGTTGCCACTAAATCGAACTGACAGCATCTGGGAAATAACATACAGGTTGGACACCAGGGCCGACTGCAGGATGATGGGGATGTTGGAGGTGTAGAAGAGCTTGATGGGGTAGCTGCTGTACTGCCCTCGGTACCGGGCCGACTTAATGGGCAGGTCCACACGAAATCCCTGAAAAAGGAAGCTTAGGAGTAAGGCGGAGGGGCTGCACGTACCACGACTCCAGACGAGGCAAACAGTCACAGGAGGGACTATGCAAAGACAATGCTAACAAACTTTCCCTTCCACAGAGACACACAGAAATAGAAATCCTTTTCTATTTCATAATCGCTAATATTTTGCACCTCAGAGTCTAAACGATGGAATTATTTGCCTAACTAGATTTTGAAACACTGACTTAGCTGCTAACATTTCAAATGGTATTCTCCTCTTTAAGAGCAAAATAAAAATCCACACTCCACTTAACTTCAGCGAAGAAAGTATACTTACCTGAAAATATATAACAACAGCAAACACGAAAACTGTAGCAATGAGGTTCATGAGATTGGGTAAATTCTGACGATAGAAAGCCTCCCTTAGAGCTCGAACTTTGTCTGTCCTGGTGGCCAGTAAATGAAAGAGAGCTATGACTGCACCCTCAAACTCGGTACCTGATAAATCAAGATAGAAATCGGCTGTAGCTTCATTACCCAAAGTTGTCCCCAAAGTCAAAACAAATAACCTTGAAGCTCCAGTACAAGGCAGAAAATATGAGTCAAAATAATTCATCTATGTTTACTTTATGATACAGCCATGTGTGGAGCTTCTAAAAAATATTTACATCATTGAGGCAAATATGTCTTTTTTTTTTTTTTCATAAATCTGAAGTTTTCTCAAGAGAGTATTCTTGATGAAAACAGATAAAGTAGAATAAACCAAAGCAAATATTTAGTTCATAATGATTTGCCTCACTTTTACTTTAGGGAAGGGAAAAGAACATTCGGAGGTGGGGTGGGGGGAGATGGGGAAAAGAAGCAGCAAAGCAGAATAAAGATGTCAGAGTTGAAAGACAGACATTACTCTACCAAGCTTGCCTTTAATTCATTTTACTAAGTATATTAATAAACCATCACCGCTATTTTCTTAAGGCTGGGACCAGGTTAGATGTTAACCATTACAAATCTTGGATGGCATTTGAGAGAAGTGGAGATGGGTAAGGGGAAACACAATGAAATATTTCATAATTTAGGTGCTATTACAAAGCCAAGGAGAACAGCAGCAAAAGTACTAGTACTCCCTGATGATGCAATAAATAATGTTTTTTTTAATCTGAAATCCACTACCTTTTTATCCCTCTAGGAATGCTGAAATCAGTCAAAATCAATGACTTCTGCAACAATGGCTTAGGCAAATAAATTTTTTTAAATGTTTGCAACCACTGAAATTTTAAATGAGCAGAGGCTAAATTTTAGATACTATTCGTTCTGAAGCAATAGTTCATACTCCACCAATCTCTGCTTATTAGCTTTGGAACACCTGACACCCGCTGTCGCCTGGGACAGCAAACCAGGGCGTCTGTCGGCAAGTCCTGCTCCACCACCTCGTGCTCCTCTCCGCACACACCCAGCCAAACCCGTGCAGTTGCGTCCCTGTGCGTTGTACCTCTGCCAGTGTTAATGGTAGTGGGACTAAAGGCCTTCCAGACAATGGTTTCACAGATGTTGGTGGCAATAAAGAGGGAAATCCCAGACCCCAAGCCGTAACCCTTCTGTAGCAGCTCATCTAACAGCAGCACAATCAAACCAGCAACAAACAACTGTGGGGAAAGAAATGCAAGTAAGCTGAAGCAAGAATAAACTCAGAAAGGGGCAGTGAACACCATTGACTACTTTCAAAGTACAGGCATTTTCAACACTAAAACCTAGTCGATGCAGTATCACTATTATGACACCCTGCATCTAACCCGATTTAGTTTCATCAGAAGCCAATTCTGCAAATGAGAGGATTGGAAATGTTGTTACATTATAAAGCAGACATTTTGACTTTTAAAGTATATTTATATTTCTCTTATAATGTTTAAATAAGGCCTATTGAAAAGCACCCTAAAACAAAAATGTTCATAGTTGTAGCATTTATGACAGCAAGAAACTGAAAAGCATTCCAAATAGCTTCAAGTAAGTAAAAGACCAAATGAATTACGATACAGTAACAAGATGCAATTTTATAGGCCATTAAAGGAGAAGCATGTGAACTATGCTGATACATTTTTAAGTATTACAGATTTTATATATGTGTATTATATATAATATAAAATATACAACAGAATAAGTCAAAAAGTAGAGCACAAATATGTACACAGATTATAACAATGTAAAAATGCATTCAATACATACGTGACAAAAACTTAATGTAAATCTGAAAACAATTAAGGGTTCACCGGGTTCTTAAGTTTATGATTCTTTTTTTAAAAAAAGAAAGCATACTAACTTTATGTGAAATTGAAAATTCTTAATTTTCCTGTTGGAGAACACATCAGTAAAAGTATGTATCAATTAGAAATAATCCATAGCTTTGCAAGTGACCTCTCTGGTCATGTGACTCCTTCCCCACACTTCAGTAACCTAACCAAGGGGGGAAGAAAATGTGCTTCTAGGCCCCCAATCTCACACCTGTCCCCACTTCAAAGACACCCTCCTACAGACGTGAGGAGATGCCCCTCCACTCCTCCCAGCTCTGAAGCCTCCCACCCTCGTTCCTTACTCATTTCACCCAATATCCCTGTTAAGAAAAAGAAAACTACAGTACACCGTTTGAAGCATGCTTACCTTACAGTGTTTTTTCTTTTCCTTAACTGTCATTTCAGTGGCTGTACAGAGCCTAACTTGTCTGTTTACAATCTTTAAGTTTGAATTTCAATGGACTGTAAAAAAGGTAAAATTCTCAAAACTTCTAAGAGAGCTCACAAATTCTTTACTGTTTGAAAACCAAGTTTACCAATTTGACAAGATAAAAGACAAGTTAGGACTTAGCTACTGAGATTTTATTTTGACCACAGTTATGTAATAAGTACATACTCCCCATCAGAAATACAGAAGCCCACCCTCTACAGGGCATGACAGCTGTCCACAAACCATCAGCCAACCAGACAGTGTTATCATGGACTTCTAATTAAATGACCTGTCCAAGGTCACACAGGCAGCTCTGAAACAACGATAATTCTCCAAACCCCTGTTCACACCAATGTCCATCAGACTAGAGGGTGATTCATTTATATCTGGTGAAAATCAAACTCGTGCTTCTCTAACTGGACAAAGGAATTACAGAGAAACCTAAATGAGAAATGGTTTCTATAACTAAAGGAATAAAAGATGGTAAAAAGCATGCATGCCTATGCGGAGAATGAGAAATCAGAAACTGACAGCATCTCATTGACTAGAACAGTTGATAAAAAAACTGAATACTAATTGCATGCTCTTCTAGAATGTTCAATACATATGACTCTCTAAAGTATGTATAAAAATAACACTTTAGGGCTTCCCTGGTGGCGCAGTGGTTGAGAGTCTGCCTGCCAGTGCAGGGGTCACGGGTTTGAGCCCTGGTCTGGGAAGATCCCACATGCCGCGGAGCAACTGGGCCCGTGAGCCACAATTGCTAAGCCTGCGCGTCTGGAGCCTGTGCTCCGCAACGAGAGGCCGCGATAGTGAGAGGCCCGCGCACCGCGATGAAGAGTGGCCCCCGCTCGCCACAACTAGAGAAAGCCCTCGCACAGAAACGAAGACCGAACACAGCCAAAAATAAATAAATAAATAATTAAAAAAAAAAAATAACACTTTAACATTTCAACCTTGCTCATGCGTGCACGCACACACACACAACTCAGTTTGACAAAATAATACTTACCTCTACTATGTGCCATGCACACTGATACTCTACTCTTTTTTAAAATTTTAATCAAGACCCACTATTTAGATTCCAAAACTCACTAGTGAAAAAACACTGACCATGTGAATGAAACAAGAATAATTAAGGTGAGAAATACCTTACATAACAGCATGCAAACAGTTTTCAAAATCTCTAGGTGGAAACACACTGATCTAATCACATCTCTTTAGCAAATCTACACATTTTCAATGTTAGCAAAGCCTTAAAAAGACGCAATGGGTCACTACCCACCTATGATCAAATGTGAAAAATTTCTCTACACATTAACACTAGAAGGATTAACCACAAGACAAATATTTGTGCACCAGAATTTATGTAAACAACTTAGTATATACCCACTTCACTTGTTTCGTTCCAGGAATTTAACTATTCCTTGATTTCTGGTACTGAAAAAAAATTAAAATAGCTTAACTCCAATTTTTATCAATTCAAATCCATAACCGACTTCATAAGAAGTCAATACTTTCACTAACTAACCCAGAACTGGTCAGCTGAGGTTCCTTAAGAATATAAATACGCCCTTACTAAAATACTAGAAAAATTTTACTGATGCATAATGTTCTAAGAGCTAAATGCCAATTTTGAGTGTCTTTTAGAAAGCAGGGTTATGCTAACTATGGGTCATAAAGCAAATGCTGTAAAGAAACAAAATAAGGCAAAAGTTGGTGTATCAGTATCCTCACGCCAAAGAACTGAAAGATACTAAAACCAGTTTTCAGAGGATCTTCTTTCCCATCCACTGCAACTCTTCTTCCTCTAATTCCTCGGGGTTATAAATTTGCCAGTCAAGGTGTTTTTTATTTTTTTTATAATTTTCTTACTTTTTCTTTTTGGCCACACTACGCGGCCTGTGAAACTTCCCTGACCAGGGATCAAACCCGTGTACCCTGCAGTGGAAGCACGGAGTCTTAACCACTGGACCACCAGGGAAGTCCCAAGGTGTTTTTTAAATGGAGAAATAATGACAAAGTTATCCTTTAAAGAAGTGTACCTTATACCAAATGGGAACTCACTGGGGCTCAGAAAACTACCTAATAGTCCATTAAAGATTCCTCCCCTGGTTAAAAGATGAAATATTTCCATTTCATTAGAAAAGCCCTGTGATATGTGATATGTGTTATTGATGCCCAATAAATACCTCAACAATCCCATTCTCCTTGTTCTGAATCATACTCACTAAACAATCTTCTTACTATGATTTGTTTCCTATATAAGATTTCCTATAAAAAAAAAAAGATGGTCAAGCATGCCAATCCGAAATGGTCGTATTTCTCAATGTATATATATACTAATAAACTGGTGTTTTAGTTTTATTTTAAACTATTTTTCTGACTTTGATCCTTTTGACCATTAAAAAAATTTTCTTCCTAAATTAATCCTAATTTCGTAGAGTGAACAAGAGGCATCTCAAGATAACCAGGACTCTAGACGTTCAGTGTTTAACTTAAGCAAGCTTCTTTTCAAATCCAGTAAATAACTAGTATATAACTTAAGTACAGTCCATTCCTGGGTAACTTCTCTAAAGGATTTTTAAGGACTACATGAGAGAAATATCTTCCAAACTTTACACATTTTAAGATACTTAGTAGAGGGAAAATCATGTTGGCCTTTAAAAATTCCATTCCAAAATATCCATTTAAAAAATCCATAGGGGCTTCCCTGGTGGCGCAGTGGTTGGGAATCTGCCTGCCAATGCAGGGGACACGGGTTCGCGCCCTGGTCTGGGAAGATCCCACATGCCACGGAGCAACTGGGCCCGTGAGCCACAATTGCTGAGCCTGCGCGTCTGGAGCCTGTGCTCCGCAACAAGAGAGGCCGCGATGGTGAGAGGCCCGCGCACCACGATGAAGAGTGGTCCCCACTTGCCGCAACTAGAGAAAGCCCTCACACAGAAACGAAGACTCAACACAGTCATAAATAAATAAATAAAAGAACGTGAATTTCTTTAAAAAAAAAAAAAAGCAAACTGGGCTATTCATTTCAGTAACAGTCAAGTGGTCTTAGTTTGCATTCAATTTCCAATCAGTTTCTCAATCTATTTCATCTGAAGTCTACATTACCCACTATAAAAAATACCTATTTAAAAAAAAAAAAAAAAATCCATAGGATATATATATGTGTGTTTATATGGTATTTCACTTACTGTAAGATACTATTATTTGTAACGCTATTATGTGTGCCATTAAGAAAGAAAAAAATAATTCAATTAAACTATGACACAATAACCTATTACAAAGAATTTTTTATTTTCTGCTTATAAAAAAGTTTAGACTTAGACATAGATCTTTATCATCTAACTTGCTCTTTCTGTGCCTCTGTTTATACACAATAACTCTTCATTTCAATAACAAATCACAGCAGACTGTTGGAAGACATTTTAAACAGCAGTTAAACTCAACAACATGTTATATCAACAATGCATATAACCAAGTGATATAAGGACGATATAAACAGCTTTGACCAAGTTGACGTACACATGCAGGCAATGCCTACCATCACGACCGCCACCTGGCTGACCGCACTTGTGACCGCATCAACTCTAAGAAAACATCCTGATTTCAGAGACATCAAAATGTGAAAAATGTGCATCTTAGAATCAGTGAAATACAGTTGATTGATCCATAATTCTTTATTAGACATCTACAGGGCTATTACAATAAATTTTAATTTTTAACATCAACACAACTTATACATGTCACTTCGATAAAGTAAGAAAATGAGTATGTCAACCACCTAAAGAATTGTTTCAAAAGAAAAAAAGGAACAAACTTTTTTGTTATCCATACGAAAAATTGGATTTCTTACCTGAATGATGATAAGGAGACAGATTCCAGCACCCATTTCAGCGGGATCCCCATACATGCCCGTCATGACATACACAATGGCTTGCCCAATGGTAATGATCATACCAAATACTGACAAAAATTGGGGGAAAAGGAGTACATGCTTATAACCAAAGACAAAAAAGACTAGAAAAACATCTTTGCCACAAAATTCTCAAATTTGGAAAAGGCTCTTTATTAATTGTATTGATGCTCACGTTTCTGGGCTCCATTGAATAGGGCTCTATCTTTGGGTGTATCTCCAACTTCAATGATTTTGGCTCCAGCTAACAACTGCATAATCAAACCAGATGTTACAATTGGGGAGATACCCAATTCCATTAACGTTCCTGTAAAGGAAGGGGAAAAAAGTAAATAATCTTTACGATATCCAATGCAGATTAATTTAGAAGAGTCCCAGTCCTTAATTATGTCTATAAAATACATGTTAAGTTAACAAGCAAATTTTCATTTCCTAAACATTAACTGCTAAAAAAACCCTCTCATTTATTAACACAACCTCACAACAATGCATTGAATCAAAATTACTATAAATACTACCAAAATGTAAATTTCTGTGAATTCTAAACTTAAATTGTTAAAGAAATCCTTTGAAAGAAATTGTCCAAGATTTCTGTCCAAATCACTATTTTTAAAATTTACACTAAACATTTTAACGCAGGATTTTAAAAGCCCAAAAATTAAATAACAAGTTAATAAAAAGATATTTAAGAATATCTGTGACTCTCCTAATTCAAAATATAAAATTATATATAAAGTCATCAAAATCAATGTTGTAGAATATTGAGTGGCATGAAAAATGTTAATGACATAGTGGATAGGAAAAATATTCAAAAATAGCGTGTACAGTTTGATTTCATTTAATATTTAAGTGGAAAATCATTTCCTGTTATTTTAGTCTGGTTATCAAGATGTTTCTATTGTTAATGAACTTATCTACGAAACAGACTCACAGACATAGAGAACAGACTTGTGGTTGCCAAGGGGGAGGGGGTTGGGAAAGGGACAGATTGGGAGTTTGGGATTAGCAGATGCAAACTATTATATAGAGAATGGATAAACAACAAGGTCCTACTGTATAGCACAGGGAACTATATTCAATATCCTGTGATAAACCATAATGGAAACGAATATGAAAAAGAATGTATATATGTATAACTGAATCACTTTGCTGTACAGCGGAAATTAACACAACATTGTAAATCAACTATACTTGAATAAAATAAATTTTAAAAAAACATGGCATCTTAAATGGATTCTTCATGTTTTCTCAGATACTTCCTCAATGGTAAAAGATAAAAATATGTCTTATCGTTAAAGCTAGTAGGCAGGTAGGTAGATTTCTTTTTATATCAAATCACCAAAATTTAAAACTGTCAAATGGATCTAGTCCAAAAATTAATCCAGTCAAGCTTTAATGAACATTTCATTTAGGAAATATGGCACTTCCACTCAGTAGGGAAAAGAAGGATAAATGGACCTTGGCAAATAACTGGCCATTTATAGAAAATTAAGCCTAGATTCCTTATCTCATGACTTACATTAAAATAAAGGCCACAGATTTAGAAAATATAACCATAAAAGACAAAATACAAAAGTACCAGAAGTGAGTATGTTTATAATCTTGGAAAAAAAAAAGCCTTTCTAAGCCTTTCTATAACAAAATACATAAAGGCCACAAGCAAAAAGATGGACGATATGATTAGATACAACTATGAAACCTCCACGTGGCAAAAGACAGGGTAATAGTTAAAAGAAAAATGTTCGAACACAAGTAACAAAGAGCTCGTATGTCTAAAGGGCAAAGAATTCTTACAAATGAATTTTAAAATGAACAAACAGCAGGGAAATAAGTCAGAGAAAGACAAATACTATATGATATCACTTATAAGTGCAATCTAAAAAATACAACAAACTAGTGAATATAACAAGAAAAGAAGCGGGCTCACGGATACAGAGAACAAACTAGAGGTTACCAGTGGGGGTGGGCGGGGGCAATACAGGGTGGGGAGTGGGAGGTTAAAACTAATGGGTATAAGACAGCCTCAAGGGTGTGTTGTACAACACAGGGAATATAGCCCCCCCCCCAAAAAAAATAGAAAAATAAAAAAGATAAATGGCATGGCCACTCCCAAAAATGCTCTTTTCTCAGGAAAATACCAACAACATAGGAGGAAACCCCAGCACCCAAATCTGTACTATGTAACCCTGAAACTGTAACCAAAGCTGGCTGGGTCTGGTGGAAATCCTGGTAATTTGTAATTCTGAACTGAGAACTGAAGAACCCAGGAGTTGCTGAAGCTAGATCACAAAGACAAGGTTCCCTGTCCCTGCTGCTGAGGTCTGAAAGCTGGTTCTCTCTCCACAAGGCTTAGTTGTTCTACCTCCTCTTTGGGTTCCAAAAAATGACTAGTATCCTTCCAGTAAATTCCATTTTTGTGTTTAAACCAGTCAGTAATTTCCTATGACTTATAACAAGTCCACTCATAGAAGAAATACAAATATTCAATAAAAATATAAGATGATGTTCAAGCTCACCAACACATAAAGAAAAACAAATTAAATAACAGATACCAATTTTTACCTGTCTAACACAAAGACTAAAGGACAAATATTATCCACTGTTGAAAGAGAAATGGTCATTCTCATACACCATAGCAGAGTGTGTAAAATAATTCAAAGATTTTGGAAGACAATTTAACAGTATCTATCAAAAATTTAAGTGTACATTCCTTGTAAACAAACAGTTAAACTTCTAGAAATTCATTCTATTAAAAACTTACAGAAGAATGTGATAGTAGTCATGGTAGCATTGATTATAATGATATAAAATTGGGAAAAAAACTACATGTATGACAGCAGATGCTACAGGCCTTAGGGTCATACCTAAAACACACTCCTTACTGTCTACAAGCCTCATAATCTGGCTCTTGGATTCATCTGCAGCATCATGTCCTACCACGTTTCCCCTTCCCTTTTTTCTTCCAATCACACCATCCTCCTCATTGTTCTTGGAACACATTAAGCATACTCGCACCTCAGGGCCTTTGCACTTGCTATTCCCTAGAAGGTTCCTCCCCCAGATCTTCACACGGCCTTCTCTCATGTCCTGCAGGTCTCTGCTCAAATGTCCCTTTCCCCTCCCAAGATACAGTTCATGTAGAGTCTACCTCCCCAAATAGAGTAACATAAACTCCACAACAACAGCATCACTGTCTTGATCACTGCTCTAATCTCAGCACCTAGCACAAAGCTCCACTCATAGGAAGAACTCAATAAATACCTGAATGAATGATTAAAGAAATCATGGCACATCCATATAATGGAATAGTATATGGCCATTCAATGAAATAGGTCATCCAAGATATTAAGTAAACACACCAAGTAGCAGAATAGTTATATAGTAGATCTTATTTTTCAGTTTTTAAAAAAAGTATATAAATTCATATATATGAATATATATTCAGATAAAAGGTCTAGATGGTTATTCACCAATCTGTTTTCTTCCCAGGAGTTACCCCTGAGAAGCGAGACCTTCATTTTCAGCTTTATACAAATCTGAAATGTTGGTGCATTTTTTTATAACAAACAAATGTTACTTTTTTGATGTAGGAAAAAACCCACCCCAAAAGCCCCTCCTGATCCAGGCCCTCCCTATCTCTCAGCCTCACTGACCAGCATCCCCCACCCGAATCCCCGGCCTGCACCCCGTGTCTTCATACATGTGTGCTGTGACTCAGGCTTCCCTCTCCCGACAGTCCACAGGCTGAATTCCAACCCAAATGCTCTCCCAGCATCATCTCCTCCCTGGCACTGCAGATCAGTCTTTCAGTCCCATGAGAAACTCAAGAATACACTTCAGAGAGTCCAGGAAATCTCCTGAGATTTTATGAAAAATCTGCACGTGTGAATGTACGTGCATTTTTCTAGGGAGAGTACAGATAAATTTAATTAGATTCTCAAAGGAAACATGACCCACAAAAGGATGGAGAACCAAAGCTCTAGACAATGCTAATCACTCCATTCTGTCGTAACTCTATACTCTGTACATACTTCTATTATTACAATAAATACACAGTTTTGTAATTATCTTCATGTTTGTCTCTTCTCCTAGGCAATGAGTTTCTTTTACCATATACTGCCCCTCCCCATAGACATCAAAAAATAGTTGTTTCCACATTTTCACATCTATTTGATGTCAGTACTAACATGGAGGCAAAAGAAAAGCAGCATATACCTCTGTTGGATGCAAGAATAACTCTCATCCAGTAGAAAGGATCTGCAGAATCTGATGACATGATTCCAAATAGTGGTATCTATAAGATTACATAAAATATTTTATAAAAATGTATTATATAAATTAAGTTTGAACTTAATTTATAATGCATTCACTTAATATTTGCAATAGTTAAAAAAAACCACTACTTCTCATGTTCAATAACAAAACAAGCATACCTTAAAAGTAAAGTTCTTTAATGAAAATAAAAACAATGGGAATCATTACCTACAACATTTCACTAGTAAATATTCCTATCAGTATGGAGATTTGTTGCACAACAATGTGAATATATGTAACACTACTGAACTGCACACTTAAAAATGGTTAAGTTGATAAATTTTATGTTTTTGCAATGAAAGAAAATGCTCCTATCAGTACAGGATATATCTACCACATCACAGAATAATCTTGGAAAGCTATGGGTACTAGTGACAGCCACGGCCATACTCCAAATGTAAGACTGAAGATGAGATATACAGTAGAATACTATGCAGCCATTAAAAATTACACTATGAAGCTTGCAACAGTATGAGGATGTGCTTATGTTGTAATATTAAGTATAAAACAATGGTTCTCAAACTGGGGCAACTTTGCCCCCCCAGGGGACATCTGGCAATATAGGAAGACACTTTTGGTTGTCCCAACTTGAGGGGGGTGCTACTGGCATTAGTGGGTAGAGGTCAGAGATGCTGAACATCCTACAATGTATGGGACAGTCCCCCACCGCAAAGAATTATCCAGCCTAAACTTCAGTGCCATTGTTGAGAAAACCTAGTATAAAAAGAATGGTATGAAATTGTATAAATAAAGTAAAAGATCAACATTGTAAAAATATGCATAGAAGAAAAAACTAGGTGTAAATATTTTTTAAAATCTTGAACAGTGATTATTCACAGGTGATGGGATTATTGTTGACTTTTTTCTCCTTTATTCTTTTCAGCATTTATCATATTTTCTATAATGAACACATAATACTTTTTAATCAGAAAAAAAAAAAACCTTAACTTCAGAATGCTTCCTATTATACGACCCATGTTTAGAACACAGCACTTGGCCATAACCCCTCCCTCACCATGTGGGAGAAAAATACACTTCCAATTTCAAAAACCTTCCCTATATGAAGTTGATTTAAAAAAAAAAAAAAAAAAGTTCCAAAAGATGCTGCCAGCAATCTTAAACAGGTCATCTGGTCAACCTAAACCTCTTTGGACATCTGAATATATTAGCTGGGTTAGCAAAAGAAAGAAGCACAATATTTTGTGTGCACCCTATAGATGCAAACACTCTTCAGCTAATGTGAGAGATGGGGAGAAAGGAAGTTATTGAATAAAAACCAATTAACACTACAGGATAGTCCATATCACAATATTCCCTAAGTGGGGGAGAGACCAATCAATCAAATTACTTTCCTTAATTGAGTCTTGTAGAGATAGCCATTACCTCCATGATTAGATGCTTTGCAGGGTAACAAACAAGAAAGTCAGCCAACCATCCCTAAGTAATGGTATTCCCTCTGTTCCCATAGTCAACAGGATTAAACTCAGTGTCTAACTTTACTCCTCTTAGTAAATTCCATAGTTACAGGACCACGTCCAACAAGCGCAGCAACAGGAGCTATTTTCTAGGACTCTCAAAGTTGCAGAGGTTCAGGCTTTGCCCTATATTACATAAAATAATCAGTTTCAACTTCACAAAATACAGTATACACTTCAGAGAAACAAGCATTTCATGCTTGAATGGAAACCCTGAACCAATCAGATGGACAAATAGAACATTAGTAGTAGGGATCTCCAAAGGCAGTGGGCACTGAAACCAAGCAAGATATTTCTGGGCTAAAATGGCAAGCCGTGATCAAGTTACAGAATTTCCCTCCCCAATACATAAGAAAACACATTTTTCAAAACATGTAAAATAGTAAAAGAATTTAAAAATCTAAAGGAAAAAAATCTATAAAGCAGCCAAACAAGAAAAAGAATCATAAACTTGATGGTCATGGGCGGGGAGAAAACAACAGACGATTGAGGAATAGGGACTCAGCATGAAACTGCTCCAACCATCACAAAGGGAAGGCCACAGAACCCCCAGAATCCCCAAAACACTCCAAATCTGGAGAAGAGCGGGTTGCACAGATACCCTAATCTTTCCTGCCTCCTTTGGCAGCTGAGAGGAAATGGATGAGAGAAGCCAGGAACGGGGCTTTCCCTGGTGCAATTGACAATTACAGGGCTACACTGAATCAGGAACTGGGGAGCGATCTGAGGTCAGCAATGGAATAAAGCCCTCCTCAGTCAGGTGGTGAGGACCCTCACAAGACACATAACAAAAGTCTAGCAAGAGAGCAGAGCCCAGGTGGCATTTATGGCACTTCTCTCAGCTGGTCTCACCTCCCACCATTCCCTCAAGCTAAAAAAACACTATGGAGAACACGAGACCCCAAACCCTTCAACTGTGGCTGGGAGGGGAAAACTGTGGCTCTCTCTGTTTGAGATTCAGTGGAAGGAGAATCAAGAAATCACCAGCCCTGGGCCAAACTGCCTAAGTGTGAGAAAGACAAAAAGGTACAGCTTGACAACCATGTAAACACATTACAGAAAAAAAAATAATGAAGTAACATAAAATGCATAAATTAATTTATGGCATGAAACAGTCATGAGAAATGTCACACTTTAAGAAATGTAACTCAAGTTATGTTTTCTTCTTCTTGGGTTTTCTTGGGTTCCAGCTGCAAAGTTGCAAATATTTACTATCTGGCCCTTTACAGAAAAAATGTTTGCAGACCCTTGGATTAGAAGATTCAATATTGTTAAGATGGTAATGCTCTCTAAATTGACCTATATATTCAAAGCAATAAAAATCATAATGTGGGCTTCCCTGGTGGCGCAGTGGTTGAGAATCTGCCTGCCAATGCAGGGGACACGGGTTCGAGCCCTGGTCTGGGAAGATCCCACATGCCGCGGAGCAGCTGGGCCCGTGAGCCACAACTACTGAGCCTGAGCGTCTGGAGCCTCTGCTCTGCAACAAGAGAGGCCGCGATAGTGACAGGCCCGCGCACCGCGATGAAGAGTGGCCCCCACTCGCCGCAACTGGAAAAGCCCTCACACAGAAACGAAGACCCAACACAGCCAAAAATAAACATAATAAATAAATAATAAATAAAAATTAAAAAAAAAATCATAATGCCAGGAGACTTTCTTAAAGAAAATGACAAGCTGATTCTAAAATTCAGATGGAAATATGAGTGACCTAGAATAGACAAAATCATTTTGAAAAGAACAAAGTTGGATGACTTTTACAACCTAATTACAGGACTCAGTTTAAAGCTACATTAATCAAAAGAGTTATGGTTTACCATAACGATGGAATATCATCAATGGAACAGAACTGAGAGTACAAAAATAGATCCATGCTTATATGGCTAACTGATTTTCAACAAAGATGCCAAAGTAATTCAATGGAGAAACGAGAGCCTTTTCAACAACTGGTTATGCATATAGAAAAAAATGAACCCTAACCTTACCTCACGCCATACACAAAAATTAACTTGGAATAGATCATAGACCAAAACATACAAGCTAAAACTGTAAAATATTTAGAAGAATACAGGAGAAAATCTTCACAACCTTAAAATAGGCAAACATTTCTTAGATAGGAAACAAAAACCATGAGCAATCAAAGAGAAAGATAAAATGAACTTCATCGAAATTAAAAACTTCTGCTCTTCAAAAGATATTGTTAAGAAAATGAAAAGGCAAGCCATAGACTATGAGAAAATATTCACACTACATATATCTCATGAAGGACTTGTATCCAGAAAATACTTTAAAATGCATATAATTCACCAATCAGACAAAAATGCAGTTTTTTTTAATGGGCAAAATATTTGGGGAAAAAACACTTTACAAAAGATAAATACCCAATAAGCATATGAGAAAGCTGCTCAATATCATTTACCAGGGAAATACAAGTTAAAACCTCACCATGGAGAAAAGAGAACCTTCCTACACTTTGATGGAAATGGAAAACAGGAGGGTCCTTAAAAAACGAAAAATAGAGCTACCATAAAATCCAGCAATCTCACTCCTAGGTATATGACCAGAGAAAACTCTAATTCAAAAAGATACATGCACCCCAATGTTGACAGCAGCATGATTTACAACAGCCAAGACATGGAAGCAACCTAAGTGTCCATCAGCAGGCGATTGGTTTAAGATGTGGGTGTGGGTGTGTGTGTGTGTGTGTGTGTGTGTGGGTGTGGGTGTGGGTGTGGGTGTGTACAATGGAATATTACTCAGCCATAAAAAATGGAATACTGGCATTTGCAGCAACATGAATGGACCTAGACAATATTATACTTAGTGAATTAAGTCAGAGAAAGACAAATATCATTTATATGTAGAATCTAAAAAATAACATAAATGAATCTATAAACAAAACAGAAACAGACTAACAGACATAGAAAATAAACTTTATGGTTACCAAAGAGAGAGGGGGGAGGGATAAATTAGAAGTACGGGGTTAACAGATACAAACTGCTATACATAAAATAGATAAGCAACAAGGATTTACTGTATAGCACAGGAAGCTATATTCAATATCTTATAATAACCTATAATAGAAAATAATCTGAAAAAATATATATATATATAACTGAATCACTTTGCTGTACACCTGAAACTAACACAATATTATAAATCAACTATACTTCAATTAAAATAAAAACAAAAAAACCTCATCCATTAGAATGGCTAATATTAAAATGCTGAACAATGCCAAGAATAAACAACAATGCAGGGCAACCAGAACTATACGGCACGGCTGATGGGACCACTTGGAAAAGAGTTAGTTTCTCACAAAGTTGAACATACATTTACCATAAACCTTAGCAATTCTACTCATAGGTATTCACCCAAGAGAAATGAAAACAAATATCCACAGAAAGTCTTGTACAGGAATGTTCATAGCAACTTTGTTATAGCCAAAATCTGGAAACAACCCGAATGTCCAACAACAGGTGACAAGATGAACAAACTGTGATACAATCAACATGGATACAATCAACACCATGGATGAATCTCAAAAAGCTGATGAAGAAGTTAGACACTGTATCACTCCATTTACATGAAATTCTAGAAAAGACAAATCAAATTATAGAAATAGCAGATCAGTGGTTGCCTGAGAATGGGGTGAGGTGGGAATTGACTAAGAAAGAGTACAAGAAACATTCTGGAGTAACAGAAATGTTCTATACCCACTGAGGTAGTAGGTATGTAGATGTATACATTTGTCAAAATTCTTTAAAATGTACACTTAAAAATGAGTATATTTTGCTGTACATAAATTATACCTTTAAAAAGTTGATTTTTTTTTTTGATGGAGGGGAGCGGAATTTCCAAGATGTTAAAACAAGATGGTAGGAATATGGATGATTCTTCTTTTTTTCTACTTGTCTGTATTTTTCAAAAGTTCACTCTCCCTGACCAAGCAAAAGAATTTTCAACAAAGTATAATAGTAAAATATTTTAATGATCAAATAGTTTCACTTTTCAAAAAAATATATTTGGCTTTTCCCCAGATTATGGACTTTATTTGTTCTACTCCTTCCCCATGTAATTTTTTTAAACTTTCTTATATGTATATTGGTACTTTTCAAACCCTCAAAGAACTTTACTTAAATTATCTAATTTAATCCTCACAATACAATAACCCTGTGACATGGGCAGGTCACATTTTATCCTCATTTTATGAACTTAATCTCTGTAAAATTTTACTAAAAAGCATCATTGAACTTTATTAATTTATAAACACAGAATATCCCTAGGATTCTAGAATTTGGCTTTTGGGGATTTTTTAATTAATACATACTATTTACAACATGATTAAAAGCAAACAAAGTGGAAAAAATTTGCCCTATACGTGTCAAAGATTTAACACTTTTATATATAAAAACCTGTCATAAATCAATTTCAAAAAAAAATCTCAAGAAAAAAATAGGTAAAGATCATTAACTGAAAAGTAAGGGGAAAGAAGAAAATATGTTCAA
This sequence comes from Balaenoptera borealis, assembly GCF_965194805.1. Taxonomy (NCBI): domain Eukaryota; kingdom Metazoa; phylum Chordata; class Mammalia; order Artiodactyla; family Balaenopteridae; genus Balaenoptera; species Balaenoptera borealis. The sequence continues at coordinate 164,948,745 of NC_138866.1, read as the reverse complement.
ACCCACTAGTAAACCAAAAGAAATACACAGTAGAAGAAGATAACCATTTTCACTATCAACTCAGATTAATGATGAGTTGATTAATGATGATGCTCCTATTTACAAAAGCAATCTAAATGTCCATTGACAGATGAATGGATAAAGAAGATGTGGTGTGTGTGTGTATATATTATATACACACACACACATATATGAACATATACATACATATATATACTATGGAATATTACCCAGCCATAAAAAAGAATGAAATGATGCCATCTGCAGCGACATGGATGGACACAGAGATTATCATACTAAGTGAAGTAAGTCAGAAAGAGAAAGACAAATACCATATGATATCGCTTATATGTGGAATCTAAAATATAACACAAATGAACTTATTTATGGAACAGAAACAGACTCACAGATATAGAGAACAGACCTGTGGCTGCCAAGGGCGGGGGGAGAGGATGGATTGGGAGGTTGGGGTTAGCAGATACAAACTATTATATACATAATGGATAAACAACAAGGTCCTACTGTATAGCACAGGGAACTATATTCAGTATCCTGTAATAAACCATACTGGAAAAAAATATGAAAAAAAAATATGTATATGTATAATGAATCACTTTGCCGTACACCAGAAACTAAGATAACATTGTAAATCAACTACACTTCAATAAAAATTAATTTTTAAAAAATGATGATGCTCAAAATAATTCAGTATATTTACTATTTGAACTAAAATAAGTTTCTCAAATTCTAACCAACCAAGACCTTAGAATAACAGTACAGACATTTGTTTAATGTTTGGTTACATACCTGACAACATACTAAGAAGATGAAGAGAGTTATAGCAGTCCATAGTACCTTCTCTCTAAACTGGATCTGTGCAAGAAAACAAAGAATGATCAGTCAAAACTAAGAAATAGCAAACATAAAGAAAACTCCGTATTAAAGCTTAACCAGCATTCCCCATCATGACATGCTCCTATTATTTACTTTTAAAATACTCTCGCCCTAGTTAGTAGCAGCTAAAGCAAACAGCTAAACTTCTCAAACATCTTTCTTTACTTTTTCGAGAATTAAGTACAACTTAAATACAGGCTGGCCTCAAGGCACTGTACCACATTAATTGAGACTGAAAAGGACGAAAAGACACAGATCTAATATGCACACATTTCAGTTAACACTGTATATTGTGCAAAGCTAGGACTGCCTGTAATATTATTCTGTGAATGTTTCATAGAATATGAAAAGCTAAAGTTTCTTGGGATGTCTTACATGTAACTGGAACAACTATTTTTATAACCTCAAAGCAATAAAAAAAGAAATATACTTCTAAATAAAACAGTGAGTTTAACAGAAGTCTTACTTAGCTCTTTTTAGTCCCTATTCTGGTTAGTTCCATGCGAAATTGAACATACAGTAAAAGAGGAATGTCTGGGAACTGACCAGTTTGGGATTAACAATATTTCTGGAATTGAAATGCCTCAGTTCCAAAAGCGTACAATGATGGAAGAACAATTAGATGTGGTCAATATCTTCCGAATGCATTTCTGTGATTTTTTTCTTTGCATTGAACGAATCAAGAAATGGGAGGTATATACCTGCACAGTTGCAATCCATTTATGTGAAACAGTTGTACTCATCAAAACTGACCCAACAGACTGGGTCATTCCTAGTGCGGTAGACCACAATGGACAGGAGAATACTATATCTTATAACACACAGACCAAAGAAACACTTGGTTTGGAAACGTTACAACTTAAAGAACAGTCATTTTTGAAACCATGAGATAAACTAGATTTAAAAGGTCTACACTAGTTTTATTCACTTTGTGCCTCTTGCAAGAAGGAACAGGTAATATTTTTCCAATTACAACCAGAAAAAGGTTGGGGAAAATAAATCAATCTAGATAGTTTAACAGAATAAGTCATTTAGCTACCCTCTATATTACTAAAATATTATACTTACTTTCCTTTCAGGTTTCTGAATTTCTGGTAGAACTGCACAGAAAGGTTTGATAACTTCTAAAAATTTGACTGTTAAAAAATAAAAAAAGAATAAATGTCCCTATTACAAAGTTTTTAAAAAGAGGTGTATCTTTTCACAGAATCAAATACAAATGTTTTCTTTTAATGGCAACCCATCCCACCCACACCCCCCAAAATGAATTAATCATAATGCTCTCCATTTCAAATACATAAGGGAAGAGAAATAATTCACGGGACAAAGGAGCCCAAAAGGTTTAAGGGCTGGTCAGCAGAAGCAAAGTAATACAAGTATCCTTGTACCACAATTTTGCTCCCTCATGCTTGAATCCCACCCCTTCTACATATACAGAAAAGGAATAATTCAGTGAGCACCACTACATCAAAAAGAGCAAATGCAGTCTACTCACAAGACCATGCATTACAGAAGGAAATAGGACATATCAGAGAAGGAAAGTACAACAGGAAATGGGCTGTAACTGCAGGACTGACTTAATTTGGGACTGAAAAATGCTGAAATGAATAAATGAGAAAGATCACGGAACAACCTTCTATAGGTAGGTTTTCAAAGTACTGTATACAATCTCTACTTCATTTCACTAAGTCGCTATTCATTGCTTGGTCGCTCTCCCACAAAAGGATCTCAAAGTACTTGTGTATGTACAATCATCAGCCCAGAGAATGACAACTACATTTCATTAGAAAGTACTGTTTTCCCAGACAACTCGTAATATTGAAAAGATAAACCAAGGTTCTTTAAGGATAGGCACTCTCTTCTGGCACGGCTTAAGTCAAAGTCCTGCCAAAGAATTGAAGGATGAAGATGATAATCTCTCAGTCTCTGTCAGCGTCAATAATGTACAGAAACACAAAAAGCCACAACTAGGTGTTAGTTATGATCATCTTCCCTTACGAACACTGGATTCTGTATATATGAACATCAGGATATTTTTAAACTGACATGGGTAATTACACTTCAGCAGTTAGCCAAAAGTTGACCACACTGTATTTTTTTTCTTTTTTTTTTAAATTTATTTTATTGAAGTATAGTTGATCTGACTATACTATCTTTTTATAAAACCTCTCAAAATGATGGCAGCCACTGATGTTTGACAGAATTCAGAAATTCTCATGGGCAGATGTTTGTTACCCAAGTACCATTTCAGACGACCTGGAAAGCAAATCTGAATTATGAAAGTGTTCATCTCTAATGTAAAACCAATGTCAATCACATCGGGAAACTTCCTAGAATCCCTTTACCCCTTCTCCTTCCCACTTCCACCCAAGCTACCCTCCCTGATCTCTTGGCTTACGATAATCTGTGTTGGAGTATTCATATAAAAAGCAATACTTTTTTGTCTGCCACTTGTCTATTCTTGTGCTGCAGAATTTAACCCATTATACTGCTAATTCAAGACCAAGGGTCTCCTCTACTTCCTTTCCAGCTTCCCCCAAATGTCCACTAGTTAGCTAGCTGGCCAGTGGGTGCACAGCTTGGGTTTGCGGGAATCCATTCATACAACAGTCACCCCAACAGCTATGTAAGTATATCTGTGAAAGTTCCTGGTGTTGAGGGTTTGGGAGAGGGCCCTCAAAAGATCCCCATTATGCAAGGCCTTGTCCCTAAGGCTTATACAACCTGAGACACGCTGAGTTTTCAGTACACGCTACAGAATGACTGAAATGAAAATTTTAAGGAAAACTTTATGCCACCAATCGCCTCCTTTCCTCCCCGAAACTACACGCCATGCATCACTTTTTAAAAAATGAAACAAGTCAGGGACCTTCATTCATCACAACTAACATGCTAAGGAACGGTGATTTGGGACTAAAAATATGAGTTTCCTAAGCTCCTGAAAAATTAAAAGTGGTCCAGGTTTCCCCTGGTTCCCTAACTCCCCGCCCCCAAAACCAATGGCCTCTCCGCGCCGTGCGCCGCTCCTCGCCACCCACCGAGATGCGCAGACCCCCGACCGCCGGGTCCCGGCCCCGCAGCCGGCCCGGGCGAGGCCTCGCACGGCTGGAGAAGCCTCCGCGGAGGCCCCCGGCTCGCGCCCTCCTCAGCGGCCCGGCGCACCCCGCGCCTCCCCGGCCCGCGGGCTAAGCGACCCCGGGCGGTCGCCTGCCCCACCGCCCGCGGCCCGTCGGCACCCGCGCCCGCGGCGAGGGCCTCGCCGCCGCTACTCACTGCCCATGGCGGCGGCTAGAGCGGCCCAGCGGGGCCCTGCGACCTCGGCGCGGCCTTCGCTCGGGTCCCGCTGATCGGGCCTCAGCGCCCGTTCCCGACGCGCTCCGGCCCGCCCCGCGCAGGCTCCGCCCCGGTCCACGTGACCCGCACGCCCACCCCGCCAGGCCCTGCCAGGCCCCGCCCCCCGACAACAGCCTGGCCGTTGGCCGCCGGCTCAGCTGACGTCCGCCGCGTTGCCATGGCCACCGCCGGCTCTCCCGTGGGCGTCCTCCCGTGGGTGCCGGGAGCTGGGAGCCTCTGTGAGGCCAGGGCCGCCAGGGCCTTTCCGCTCTGAGTACCTCTCCGAGCTCAGTGTCCAGCAAGGGCCGTCTCCTCGACCGCGGCTCCCGGGCGCCCCGCGGGGCAGGTCAGGACCCAGCCAGAGCGGCCACCCCAGGAGCGCGGTCCGGGGTTCGATCTCCAGGACTGGGGCTGAGAACGCCCCCAGAGCCGGCGTGACCCAAACAACCTTTTTATTTTGCTTCCATCTTATTGGAACCACTAGGAAGTTTTCAGAAATTTGTGACTCTTTGTCTATAGTTAATAGCTTCTGAACTCTCCACTATCTAGTACTTTTTTTTTTTTTGGCCTCGCGGAGCAGCTTGCGACATCTTAGTTCCCCCACCAGGGATTGAACCCGCGCCCTCGGCAGTGAAAGCGGGGAGTCCTAACCACTGGACCGCGGGGGAATTCCCTCCACTGTCTACCTCTCACGCTCCTTTAGCTTCTCCGAAATACATCAGGATTTTGTCCCTCTGGACTAGTCTCTTTTGTCTCCTCTTGGACGGCGTAGTGTAAGGGAACGCATGCAGTCTTAGGAATCTAATGGCCGTACATTAGATTCCTAATTCCTAATGTATTAGGCCGTACATTTTAGTCCCTCCTACTTCTTAATGGCTTTGGGCAATTAATTTTTCTGAGCTACATCAGTAAAATAAGGATAATGATAGCCACCGCCTACAGGTGTGAAAACTAAATGAACGAAGAGATTGACACATGGAAGGCCCTCAAATTTATTTTCCTTACTCAAATTTTAAACCCCTGCAATACAGCTTCTGCTCTAACAACCGCTGAAACAAGCTATTTCAAAGGACACTTAATGACTTATAATCACCAAATCCAATGATCTGTTCTAATGCTTAGATGTATGTCTAAAAAAGAAGCAAAGTACACACACACACACACACACACACACACACACACACACAGCCTCCCCTTGACCACACTCTAGCCAGGCTCCTCTGAGCCCTTTCTCCACTAGGCCTTACCTTACCTTTATAGGCCTTTCTCCACTAGGCCTATAAAGAGGTGGAACAAGCACCACACAGTTCCACCCTAGGCTGTCCATAGCCCCCTTAAAATATCTGCCTGGGAAAGCTCAAGGCCGCCAAAAGAATTTACCGTTTCTTCCAGCCAACACTTGAAGGCAGGATCTCTGGCTCCCAGCCTCTGTGGAAGGATAGGAGCTTAACTTCCATTAGCACCAGTTAACAAACCTGGATGGGTTTCACATGGACCAAACCTTCCAGCTTTTTTCACTTAATTTTTCACTTTCCTGACTCTACTGAGCCTCCACTCACCGCCCTCTTCCTATCCTCTCACTCTCCTCTTAAAAGGCCAGTCACTTTTGTCCAAATCAAATTTGGGTTTAATTCACACTGGATTCTTTCCCTAATACAATACATAGTATATTACTGAATAAAATCTGTCCTTAGCACTTTAGTGTCCAGCTGTGTTTGTCTTTAAACAAAGTTATGTACATACACATACACGCACATACATATATATATATGGCATATATATATGGCAATTTAGGCTGGGCTTGCATGAGTCTCTGCTCCACTTGGGGTCATCTGCAACAGGTCCAAGGCTGGGGACTTGAATTATCAGAAGGTGCTCTCACTCACAAGTCTGGCATTTGATGCTGGCTGTCAGCTAAGACCTCAGCAGAAGCTGTCAGCTCCAACATCTCCACGTGGCTTCTCCATGTGGCCTGGGCTTCCCCACAACATGGCAGCTGGTTACCAAGGCATGTCCTTGGAAGTGACCCAGCATCACTTTCAGTGCATTGCATTTATAGAGGCAGCCACAAAGTCTTGCTCAACTTCAAGAGGGAAGGGAAATAGACTCCACCTCCAGGTGGGGATGTGGTAAGATTCTGGAAGAGCTTGTGGGACACAAAATACGGCTCTGGCCTTTTGGAAAATGCAATCTGCCATAATCATCACTGCACATCCTGTGACTTCATTCTTCTCTCATTCTACTTTGTTTTAGTCATTTTCATACTTGCCTAATCTCCCCTAGTACACCATAAACTTCTGGATAGCAGGGAGGGTCTTATTTAATTTTTGTATCATTTTCAGTTACCTGCAAGTGTTTGACTTAAATACAGTTTTGACACTAGATTGTGAAATAATTTTGTGAATCCTTTCAATGAAGATGAACTAAATTGAAAATCTAATTGACAGAAGGAGAAGAGTGGCCTGTACCTTTCTCTCTTTTTTTTTTTTCTTTAACTTTTATTTGCATTTATTATTTGCAGCATTTATTCCCGGGCCATAAGTTTTTGTTTCTTCAGTTTCTTCTGGGATATATTTTTCTTCTGGGCAACCTCCTCTTCTGGTTTAGGAACAATCTGTTCTTTTTCAGTAAGGATCATCTCAATGTGGCAGGGAGAGCTCATGTATGGTTGATCCAACCATGAGCTCTGTAAGTCCTGCACCACCACATCGTTGGGGCTTTGTTCGCCTGGATTTGCTCAGTGACCAGAGAATCTACATCTAAGCCCTTAAGTTCAGCATTACTCTCTGCATTTTTGAGCATGTGCAGTAAAAATTCAGCACTCTTTTTGGGCCATCGACCCTGGGTCCAGCCCCACTCTTTGGCCTGGGCACACCTACCAACTCCACCATTGTAACAACAGAATGGCACACATTGCTTCTTTAAAGTGGCATCCTTCAGATACTTGGTGACTTTTCGGATATGCATACCCTTAATGGCCTGGGCAGTTTCACGAGTGTTCTTAAAGTGAACATGAAGATTTGAACCTCTTGACTTGCATGATTTTGTGGGGTTTTCTGGGTCAAGTGAATAGTGAACCATTTTTAGAGGTCACCTCAGGCTCCTTACCAGAAAAGTTCTCTCTTTACTACCTGTCTCTGGGACAGCTCTCTGGTTCAAGGAAAAGCCTGGGAACAAGCTGAGAATATACCCTAGATAACTTTTGTGAATTCCCTTTCCAAGATTCTTCAGTCTTTCTGCTACTACTTGCCACTCAGGACTTTTCCTTGCATAACCACAAGACGCCACCTAATCTACATCTATCAGGAATATCACTCTATCATGACCTGCCACCTTGTTTTAAGCACATTCAGCAAGACTCTCTCTCTGCATGTAAAATACTTTGTCTTCTCAGATTATTAGTCCATTGAGGACAGTGGGCAACCCATTTTCTCTAAATTTCATGTGTTTCTAATGTCCAGAACAATGCCATATATGCAACACGTGTTCAATAAACTATTTATTGAGGAAATACCATTCTACTCCTACAGGATCATTTCTTATCTTTGTTCCATTATAGCTGGTTCTTCATGAGTCAGAGTAGACACAGGGAAACAAGACTAAAGTAGTATACCTTTATTAAAAGTTTGCTAAAATTAACTGATTTTGCAACTGGCCGTGTGGAACTAACAGTCTGCTTTAGATTGTGCTTTATCAGATTTAAATACAAACATGGCAGTGAATTACTACTTCCATAGAATAATTTAGGAATTGTCTACTTGTGTAATAGTGTGTTACAAATATTGAGGATTTAAACATTTTGTCCAAATTTCCCAAAAATTTAATAGTTTTAGCCTGAATCCTCTGAGAAGCTGAAATATGTAAACCAAATATCCAAGTACATCTAAGAGAAATTAGGTAAAGCTTTTGGAACCTCAAGACCCAAGTCTTGATTCTTTCTTTCTTTCCTTCTTTCTTTAAATCTAAGTATAGTTGATTTACAATGTTTCAGGTGTACAGCAAAGTGATTCAATATCATATATACATACATATATATATTCTTTTTCAGATTTGTTTCCATTATGGTTTATTATAGGATATTGAATACAGTTCCCTGTGCTATAGAGCAGGACCTTGTTGTTTATCTATTTTATATACAGTAGTGTATATCCATTAATCCCAAGCTCCTAATTTATCTCTCCCCCACACCCTTTCCCCTTTGGTAACCATAAATTTGTTTTCCAGGTCTGTGAGTCTGTTTCTGTTTTGTAAATAAGTTCATTTGTATCATATTTTAACTCCACATATAAGTGATATCGTATGGTATTTGTCTTTCTCTGACCAAAAGTCTTGATTCTTAATCTATGACTTCCTTCCTTTGTAACCCTTAATTGCTAAAACCATATTTCTTCAATTTTGCAAAAGTGATACTGTTTCTATTGCCAGCCGAGGAATTTTTTTAAATAATAAAACTTCAAAGGTAATACAGTCAGCCCGTAAATGGCTATACCTTAGAATATTTTTGCTTACAGTATGTGTATGGAAAATATAGGAAAACTGAGCAAAATTGCTCTTATAAAAAAGAAAACTTGGGGGACTTCCCCGGCGGTCCAGTGGTTCAGACTCTGTGCTTCTAGCATAGATTTATATTAATGGGATATTAATACCACATTATCAATTTTTAAAATATTTTACTTTATTACTGATATAATATATTTATCCCATTCTTTATTATGTGAGTATTTGATTTGGAATTCTTCAAATGGCCTCTTCCTGCAAGGTAATTCAAAATGCTGATCCACGTTGCAGTGGTGATTGAGAGTAAGGTTAAGATACAGAAGACATTTCAGGGCTCAAGTTGGAGATGTAACAGGAAACAGACTCGTGAGGTGTAAAGTTAGAAATCAGGAGAGATCTCAACTAAAAAAAAAATCTGGTTTTCCATCTCATTTTGTGCTCAGACTTTTGAAATGTTTTAACTCAAGAAACAGAGAGATCTGAAAAACAAATGACACTGTGCTTTTATTTTCTTTCTAGTTCAATATACAACACTGATAACCGATCTCATTAAACAGACCTTTGTAATTTTACTGGTTGACATGCGTGGCACTAAGTTACATGATTTATAAGGCTTGCACTAAGTTACATGATTTATAAGGCTTGGCGAAGGAAGAAAGCATTCACGTGTATAGGAATAAAAGGGATGTGAATATTACAGAAACGGTAAATCAGTACACTAATGTACACGTTTAAGATGTGAATCACGAATCTACTGCTGTGGCCAGAACAACCTATACATTGATTCTGAAAGACATTAAAAGTTGCCAGTAAAAGTGGAGAGGGTGTTACAGGGCCCCAGTACTTCCCCCATTTCTGAGAAAAACAGTGTCCCAGCATGAGAATGGTACATGGTAGTGCTCTGCAGCACCAAGCCATGTAAATGTACACAGTTTGCTGATATTTAGTTATACTTCCAGTTATAAGCTTAATTTCAGAATAAGGGAGTGGGTTGGTGACCTCTAGAAATCCAGAAAGTGCCTGATGTTGGGAAGTTCCTGCTATCAAAGTTAAAGTGATCCTTAAGTATCACAAATTAACATCATATGACAGCAGGGATTTTTAGAGGCAAGGCTGATGATCAACCAGGGGCTGAAATCCCCATATCAGACACCCAGAGTTAATTAAAAATATTAAGGTATCGCGGCAAGAACAATTTAAGGGAAAAAAAAAAGATACTATGGCAAAGTAGACCACAAATCAATTTCATCGTAACTATAACTCAGCTTAATAATACTGTGCTAAAGGATCATACACCCGGAGGTTTATATTTAATAAGACCTATATTTAAGGATAATGGGTAAAATAGTGATCTTGAAGAACACAAATCAGGAATAATACAGTTTTGCTATAGTGTTTGGTGAAACACTTTTCACAGTGGCTGGAAAGCAGTACCAGAGATGACATAAATTGAAAATATAGGTAGTCAAGGACTTTGAATAAAAAAGGGAAAATTCATGAAAGTCACATGCGTCAAGAAAATAGGGAGGTAATGTTGAGGTAATCCCTATGCAGCTATAAGTTCAGACTCAAGAACTTTTCCTGGGTATATCCAGTTAACTAGAAAGAGTCGAGTCTGGAAACATCCGGATAAGGACCTAGCTCTACAACCCACACAGGTCTGACAAAATATAACACTATGGTACTTCTAAGGACGAAAGTGACTTGTGGGATTCACGTCTTGATGAACAATTCCTTTGGCTGTTCCATGTATTCTAGATTAACCTCTCCTCTGTCCTCATCAATCCCAACATCTTCGAGGAATACATTCTTTTTGTGGCACCTAATGGAAGGAGGAGAGAGTGGAGGAGGCGAGCCTTTCTTTTTATGGCAGTTTTCTTACAAGGAGGTAGTGTTTCTTCGAAGGGCATCATTGGGTGAAGGTCTTGGCGAGGACTTCTTCATGCTGCTGTAGATGAACGCTGCCGATTCCTACAGCAGGTACCGGCAACGCGGGTCGGCTCACCAGACGGAGCTAGCGTTGGAGCAGAAAAGAAATACAATGACATTTGGACTAGATCAGAGCTCTGCTTAGCTCGCCCAGGGACGTGCATGTATTTCTCTGTTAAAGTTGTTTAACTAGAAATCACCTTTTTGGAAAATAATGTGTTACATAAAATAGATTGCAGGGAGATCTATGTCACAACTGAAAACTAAATTCCAGGCATGATAAGGTGAGACATATTCTGGAATCTGTCCTATTCTTAGGACAGATTGGTTGGTTTTAGCTGTAGAGTTGGTTTTAGCTGTAGAGTTTCCTAAATTAGAACTATTTACAGGTGAAAATGATTTGAGTGCTGTAAACTGGTATTAAGTGACCTGAGTTTTAATCAAAGCAGAATAGAAAGATAAACAGAAGCACAACTGTTCTTCTCCTTGTTTTCCTCTTCCTAAAACATAACAAAGAATTTGGCCTCCGACGTCTACCAGCTTTGCAGGTGGGCCTGGAATAAGTGTTATTATAAAACCAGCCGGCTCATCGCTCTCCTCCCCCGGGGCGTGGATACCGGCCTTTGGGACAAGAATGCTGAGTAGGCTAATGGGAAAGGTAGACGACAGGTAGGTCTTCTACCTTTTCGAGTATAATCATTGTTTTTGTTTTTTTTTTTAACATGATACTAGTAGGTACACATATGCAGCTTGCTAAACACTCAGCAGTTTAGTCTGAAACAGGAGCCTAAAACTAGGTTTTATACTTTAGTTTATCTTTAGAAGCTTTGGACTGATAATAGGGGATAAACCTATTTGTTGGCACTCCAATAGGAGAAAAGGGACACACAAAAAACACTGCAAAAGAGACAGAGCTGTCACCTTGCAGGCCAGTTGCTTTTCAAACCTTGGAGAAACAAAAAACCAAGGACCCATGTTCTGAGGCTCCTCCTGACTCCAAATAAAATCTATGAAAGAAGAAAGTTCATCTCAGTACCTCAAGTAAATATATACAGCATACTACACACACAGACACACTATATATGTATGTGTGTGCACATACATACACATACGTATACTATACATGTTACATATGTATATATACACATATACATACATAGTTACATATATATACATATACATATATATACATGCACACACACACACACACACACACACACACACACATATATCCTCAAGTAAATATATTATTACCTTTCCAGTGTAAAGGAAAGGTACATAGTTACATATATCCATATACATATATATACATACACACACACACACACACATATATCCTCAAGTAAATATATTATTACCTTTCCAATATGGCACAGTGTTGTCTTTTTTTTTTTTGAGAAATGCATAGTCATGTGTCCATCACCACAATCATGATACAGAACAATTCTCTAAACCCCAAATAGTCCCTCATCCTGCCCCTTTGTACTCAGCTCTTCCTCCCACCCCCAACCTCTGGCAACCACTGATCTTTTCTCTATCCCCGAAGTTTTGCCTTTTCCAGAGCATCAGGTAAGTGGAATCACACAGTACACAGCCTTTTGGTTTTGGCTTCTGTGAATTAGCAAAATCCATCAGTGATTCTGCCGATAGCAATAGTTCACTCTCTTTTATTGTTAAGGAGCATGATATTGTAGGGATGCACAATGAGATTGTTTCTTCATTCACCAGTTGAAGGATGTTTTGGTTGCTTCCAGCTTGGGGCAATTATGAATAAAGCCACTATAAATATTCTCATATGGATTTTTCCTCTCTTGAGTAAATACCTAGGAGTGGGACTGCTGGGTGGTAAGGAAACTGTGTGTAACTGCAAGAGAAACTGACAAAACTGTTTTCCAGAGTGGCTGTACGAGTTTGCATTCCCACCAGCAGTGAATGAGGGTCCCGGTTGCTCTGCATCCTGATCAGTCCTTGATATTGTTTTGTTTTCATTTTAGCCCTTCTAACAGGTATGTGGCCATATCTCATTTTGGCTTAATTTGCCTTTCCCTATCACTAATCATGTTGATGATCCTCTCATATGGGTATTTGCCATCTGGTTCTTCGGTAAAATGACTGTTCAATTCTTTTGCACCTTTTGAAAAACTGGATTATACGTTTTCTCACTGTTGAGTTTTCAGAGCTCTTTAAACATTCTGGAGAGTCCTTTGTCAGATATGCTTTTACAGATATTTTCTCCCAGTTTGTGGCTTCTCTTTTTTATATTCTTTGCAGTGCCTTTCGCAGTGCAAAAGTTTTTCATTTTGGTAAAATCTACCTTTTCTTTTCTGGAACGTGCTTTTGGTGTTATGTCTAAGAACTTCTTGCCTAACCCAAGGTCAGGAAGATTTTCATCCACTTCCTTCTAGAAGTTTTATAGTTTTACATTGAGGTCTATGATCAACTTTGAGTTAATTTCTGTATAAGGTGCACATAGATATCTAATCATGCCAGCCCCATCTGTTGAAAAGGCTCATCTTTTACAATTATACCAGATGTATCATAAACGACTGTATAGCACTGATTCCCTCCAAACTCAAGAAATTCGCTGTCTTATACGAAAGCGGGGGCGAGTGAAACGGACACCCAAAGGGACACCAAAAAAGACATGGAGACATTGGCTTCAGTTGTATTACTTTCATATCTCCAGGTTCCATGAGATTCAACTTTCTAATAACTCTCACTGCTCCCATACCATCTTTTTATTTGAGATAGTTCAAATAGGTTTCAGGTAACTTCAGGTAATAAGAAGGACCCTTTACCTCTAACATGTTTGTATTTGCTCATCTCTTCCTGCAATGAATCCAGTGGGAAAGGGCAGAGTTCTTCCATTCGGATGATAGCAAAGTCATGCTTCCTGGCCTCCAAAGATTCTCTTTGCTTCAGCAGGGCATAGAAATGTTTGCCGCAGCAGAACACTAAACTCTTAACCCTGTTGGGTAGAAAAGGGACAGTGAGGCGGGGGAGGAATATCTTCAAGTAAGAACTGTGGCAGAAGAAAGCGGGAGACCACAGAGATTTAAATGCTACACCACTGAAGCAGCGGGGGCGTTGTAGTGGGGTTCAGTCATGCTGTGCCCTGGCCAACCTTCTTGAGCAACATATGCCCCCAAAATTCACTCTTCTGTGCATATTCTAACTCCTACCCCATGAACTTAAAGGACTTATATAAGGATAGAGAAGATTTGGGTCGCTTGGTTCACTCAACATGAACTAGTTTTCCCACTCACTACAAATCTACTGCAGAGTATGAAAACAGAGCTCCACATCAGATTACTTTTTTGGATCCACAGATGAATCACCAATGACTGGTTTGAATGCTGTTCCTGGTGCCATTTCTTGAAGAGTTGACACAGCTGCCTAAGGAGGGGGAGGGGGAGAAAAAAGCCACAAATCTATCAACCAAGGGAAAGGACCTGAAGATGCTTTTACTTATCAGGGATCTTTCCCAAGAACTAGTATCAAAATTCTCTCCTGGGACTATAAGTAAACATATGTACTAATAAACAAAATATCTTTCCCAAAAGTATCTGTTCTGTATACTTCAGAATAAAATTATTTTTCTGAGGTTACATAAGATTGCCTTTTGTCTGGTGCCACAATAAATTTTAACAGTCAAAATTCCAGAGTGTGGGACTTCCCTGGTGGCACAGTGGTTGAGAATATGCCTGCCAGTGCAAGGGACACGGGTTCGAGCCCTGGTCCAGGAAGATCCCACATGCTGCAGAACAACTAAGCCCGTGAACCACAACTACTGAGCCTGTGCTCTAGAGCCCAAGAGCCACAACTACTGAGCCCATGCGCCTAGAGCCCGTGCTCCACAACAAGAGAAGCCACCGCAATTAGAAGCCCGTGCACCGCAACGAAGACCCAACGCAGCCAAAAAAAAAAAAAATTGCAGTGTGATGACTCAACTGTATCATCAATAAAAACTACACCTTAACTTTTTGGAATCAGAAACAACATTTTATAGAATTTATATTGTGAACTGGAATAGCTGAGTTAGGGCAATTATTTCTGTCTTTAGGATTTTGACTATAATTTATAAACGAAACAGAACAAGTAGGAACAACATATGAATATTTCCACGATGAAAAGAAATTTTATTACTGAGCCCAATTTAAAAAAATACTTGGGAATTCCCTGGCAGTCCAGTGGTGAGGACTCAGTGCTTTCACTGCTGAGGGCCCAGGTTCAATCCCTGGTCGGGGAACAAAGATCCTACAAGCTGCGTGGTGCGGCAAATAAATACTTGTTGCAAAGAACTTAAAGTAGAAAACTGATGAAGCCAAGGTGAGGGATTTGATCCCTTTTGCTATCACCTAGTTAGTTTCCCTATAGTCTAGTCCCAAATGGGTATATGACATTTAGACTAGGCCATTGAGGGCAGCCATACTGATGCTGGAATACTGTATATAACCTAAAAAATTAATATTAGCTATTCAGCTATGCTTATTAGTAAATAATGTGTGATAGAGGCAATCTTTCTCCCTTCTGAACCAGAGCCTTTTGTCAGTCCCCACTTCCTACAGCAGGAATCAAAAGGTTCAGAGTTCAGAGTTCAGAGTTAGGTGGGAAACTGGGGTGGGATTTTGGTACCACTTGACAGACAAACTCCCTGTACCCCTGAGTCATGTTTGCTACATGGCAAGTCATCTCTGAGTGGGCCATGGATAGAGAAGGCTGGCTATTTATATTCTGCTAGATCACTTGTACCAATAATCCAATTTTCAGGAAGAAATCAGAATTCAATACTGGTTGTACTGACTTTCCATTAACAAAAGGACTTACATGTTTAATGAAAATATTTGACTACTTAATAAGAGTAGTTTTTCACTTGAAAGTCTATAAGATAGCTGTTGATATTTTTTAAGCTCCCCAAGGAAGGCTTCACTTATTTAATAAGTTGTATATTAGACTTGGGGAGAGGGGTGGAGCATTAGGGCCAGAAAATGAACTCATTTTCAGTTACAAACAGCAAAAGAAATTCTCAACAAAACTTCTAATAGTTCACTCAATACCTAATAATATACATGCATTATATTTAATATCATTGTACTCCTTTTAGTTATGATTGAGAGAGCAGGTGACAACGTTAGGGATACAATGAAAGTTGGGTTCAAGAATCCCAGATCAGGAATTCCCTGGTGTTCCAGTGGTTAAGACTCTGCCTTCCAATGCAGGGGGCGCGGGTTCGATCCCTGGTCAGGGAACTAGATCCCACATGCCGCAGCTAAGACCCAGAGCAAAATTACAGTAACTTTACATTTTGACTTGGCTCCTTTCACATCGCTGTTTCAAAATATCGGTGTCAAGACAGCCCCATCAGAAAGATGGTGTAAAGGGACTGAATTTGTTTGTCTTGAATGTCCCATGATGCCCATGAAACCATCTCAAAATTCACAAGGTTGTTCACAGAGAGAATAAGCAGACCAAACAAATGAACTTTCAGCCATTGGTGAAAGAGCTTGAAGTGCATTTCCTCATTATTGACCCCTGAGGCTGGGGTGAGACAGGTGAGGGGCCTGGAGAGCAAAATTTAAGGGGGCGCTCACTCTGGGA
The DNA here is from genome assembly GCF_965194805.1 of Balaenoptera borealis. Taxonomy (NCBI): domain Eukaryota; kingdom Metazoa; phylum Chordata; class Mammalia; order Artiodactyla; family Balaenopteridae; genus Balaenoptera; species Balaenoptera borealis. The sequence goes on along the minus strand of NC_138866.1, from coordinate 164,932,494 downwards.
TCACTCAAGTACCCTTGACCGACTGTGAGAACAAGGGTCACCTTACTCCCCTCCAAATGCTAGAAACTCCAAAAGAGGCAACCGGTGAAGGCAAATCACTGGCAGCTTCCCTCAACACCCCTCACTTCCAAATACACGTTCTCTAACCTTTGTGAGAAGCACAAGATCATCTCAAACAGCCAAGTCCTAAACGACTTAGTTCACCTCAGCAGTGGCATCCAAATAAATGCAAAGGTTTTTCGAATGTTAATCCTAATTCAGACTCTCATACAAAACTGAAAAAAATTATAGCAGGTGGGATAAATATATGCTTAGCAGTGTTTCTTATCTTGAACTCCGCCACTTGAAAACTAGCATATTTGTGTGATTTAAAACAACATGTGCGCTTAACACTTAGTTCCGGTAAACCAAGAGAAAATATACTCTTGTAAAGCCAGGTAGTGATAAGCTATATTGTTACAATGTTTGAAATGGAGTCTACCGGTGATAAATCATTTAACAGAAAAAGTCTAAATAAAAGTCAATGAATAAAACCACTCATTTTCATCAAAGTAATTTCAACTCCCAACTTGCAACTATCAACACAGCAGTGCTGAGACCATTTGGACATTGAAACTTTTCCTAAAAGATTATTTCTGCTCAGACTGGGATGCCAGGGTTATAATATTTGCTATGCCTGTCCTTCATGACAATGAAACTGAGAGCGACTTAGATTTCTAATTATTCTTGAAAGGTTAAAAAAAAGAGAGAAAGAGAGAGACAAAGCAGCATGGCCAACTAAAACCAAAGAGATGCTTCTGTCATTTGCATCTACAATCAGATACAGAAAAGAGATGAAAATGCAGGGGAAAAAAAATGACAGGAGGAAAAAGACTAATAACCAGCTTTTTCTACTTACAGGGAGTCTGAGCAACATCTTCGGAGAAGCAAGGATGAGGGGCTTCCTGAAGTTCCGGACCATCTGTCTCCGTAGCAGATGAAAGTACTGGGCGGGCGTGGAGGGGTGAGCCATGCACATGTTCACGGTATCTCCGTCCACGCCCTCCTCCACGCTGTCACACATCTGGGAGGGAAGTGAGAGGAAGGAGCAGACAGTCGGGTCATCTCACTCCATCCTAAGGGCACAGGCTATCCTACGGGGGACACGGGGCTCTCGATGAACAGGAGAAGAGATGTGGCTCTTCATTATAGAAAAAGCCCAGAAGGTAAATTTATGACCTGTGAAGAATTCACCAGAGGAGAAGTCTGATGGCTCCCCATCGGCCAAGTCTGTGTGTTTTAATGTGGTTCTTTCCAAACACAGCTGACTGCAGAAAGCATGTGGAGGTGGGGACTTCCCTGGTGGTCCAGTGGTTGGGACTTGGAGCTTTCACTGCCAAGGGCCCGAGTTCTATCCCTGGTCAGGGAACTAAGATCGCACAAGCTGTGTGGCATGACCAAAAAAAATTAAAATTTAAAATTTAAAAAAAAGAAGCATCTGGAGGAGACTTTTTGAAAAATACAGATGCTGATGACCGTGGAGTGAAGATGTTGGAAGGATGCACAATCCGAATCTCACTCTCCTGATGGGATAAATGTAAGTATAGTTTGTTTTAGAGACAAGAACAAGAACAGCTAACGAGGTTGAAAAACTGAGGGCAAGGAATGAAATCTCAGAAGATCCTGCTGGGACAGAAACTTGAGGCATGGCTCCTAACCTGATCAAGAAGCAGTACAGAGGAAAGTAAGTGAGTTGACAAAATCCTCAGATTTTTACTGGGCTCCTCCAATTTGGTGACAGGGTGTGAGTGGCACCGTGGGGAAATAAAGGCAAAATCTAGGGCTGAAGCCCCTGCAGAATTCAGTGGAGGCAGATGGGGCTGCCAGGCTTGCCACTTCCAGGGCCAGGACATGCCAAGGAAAGAGAGGCCCATGGAAGGGATACACAGCCCTGACCAGGGAGTGGACCCTTGTATGGGCTTAGCTATTGAATCTCAGAAGGGACACCGGAATTTAGCAAGAAAAACCTTCTGTCGAGCAGAGCTATGTCCTCCCGCGCCATGTCCTCAGGCTTCATGTACTGGAGACTATTCTCAACTGTTGTTCTAAGAAGGTAAATTGGTACCAAATGGGAAGGAAAATTAAGGGGAATTCACCCACACCCCCTCAGGGAAACTATAAGGGTTTTGAAGGATTGCCCTAAATAATCAAAGACAAGATGAAATAAAATGATATAGCAACAATGTAAATATTCTACAGCCCCTTATAACTTTTTATAAGGGGTGGGGGGCACAAAAAGAAAGGAACATAGCAGGCAAAAGGCAGCCAATTTTAACAAAAGACATAAGTATTGGCAAGGATGTGGAGAAAAGGGAGCCCTTGTACACTGTTGGTAGGAAAGTAAATTGGTATAGTCACTACGGAAAACAGCATGGAGGCTCCTTAAAAAATCAATAATGGAATTACTGTATGAGCCAGAAATCCCACTTCTGAGTATTTAACCAAAATAACTTAAATCAGGATCTCAAAGAGGTATTAGCACTCCCATGTTCATTGCAACACTACTCATGATAGCCAAGATGTGGAAACAACCTAAATGTTCATCTACGGATGAATGGATAAAGGAAATGTGGTATGTGGTATATAGGTATATTTATCTATATATGTAATATTACTCAGCCTATTCAAGGAAGGAAATCCTGCAATTTGCAGTTACACAGATGAGCTTTGAGGACATTATGCTAAGTGAAATACAGATACTGCACAATTCCAGTTATATGAACCATCTAAAATAGTCAAACTCATAGAAGCAGAAAGCAGAGCAGTGGCTGCCAGGGGCGGGGAAGGGGAAATGGAGAGTTGCTAGTCAAGGGGTATAAGGTTTCAGTTATGTAAGATGAATAAGTTCTAGAGATCTGCTGTACAACATAGTAGCTACAGTCAACAGTATTGCAATGCACACTTAAAAATCTGTTAAGAGGGTAGGCCTCATGTTAAGTGTTCTTACCACAATTTTAAAAAACAACAATGTTTTAAAGGGCAGATAGTCTTAAAGATAACACAATAGAATTAGATAAGAAAGGTGAGTGCAATGCCAAGAAAACCAAGTGAGAACCAAACTCTACCATTACAAATCTAATAAATAAATAAGAAACATCAAGAAGCAGAACAGACAGGACAAAAAAGAAATGGCATGAACAAAGAGCTTGAGATAATCACAATGAAAGAAGATGAAGTAAGCAAGTGCTTATATAAACAGCAAACACTCTTCACTTTACCTATCGATATTAATTCTTTTGCAGGGCTAAAGATAAAATTAGTAGTGTAAACAAAGAGCTTGAGGTAATCCCAGTGCAAGCACAGGAAACGATAATAATAAAAATAATAAACAGCAAACATATAAATGTCGATTACTGTTCTAAGCATTTACATATATTGACTCTTTACGCCTCACAGTAATCCTATGAAGTAGGTCTGAGAAAATTATTAACATGGACTTGGTAATTTTAATGCATATGTAGATGATCCTTTCAAAACCCTGGCAACTTGGTTCCTTGAACTCCTGTCCTCCAATCACTCTGTCCTCCATCCTACCTCAACAACCCATTTCCATGGCTACATCCTGGTTTCAATGACAGGGATCTCTCCATAAGCTCTACTTTATCCATTCCACTCTGACCACCACTTCCTACCTTTTTAGCTCAATTCCCTTTAACACTTTGACTCCATCAATCCTTCAGCCTCATCAATACCACCAACATACTGATCTTATCACCTTTTCACTGGCCTTCACCCTTCACATCTCCTCCCTCCTCCTTACTTAAGCTAAATTCCATAGTCAATCATTACAATCATTCTTTGGCATACACCCTTAACTCCCTTGACATTTTTTCACTCCAAACCACAAGCCGAGTTAATCTCAACTTTCCATCTGTCCCATTTCTGCACCTATGCAGGGAATGAAGCTGGAGAAAACACACAATCACACTGATGGATCTCACTTTAAAATCTTGACCAAGAATCTTAAGTCGGCCCTCAATGCTCTTAGATTATTATCTTCTATTTCCCTAATTCACTCATTCTCCTCCTCTTCCAGATGACTATTTCACAGCTTTAACCCAGGATCTCCTCCTCCATCATCATTCTCAGCTAATGACCCAAGAGTATCTCCTCAGACCTTCACCACAACATCTACCATGTTCTATCATCTGCACCGTATTCTCTGCCTCTGGTTATTACCATAGATGAACCTGCCATGCTGCTGTCTAGAGCTGATCCAATCCCTTGTGCAGTGGACACCAGCCCATCCTGGTCTCTCAAGGCAATCACTCCAGTCATTCTACTCTCTCTCCTACGTCAATATTTTCTTCTCTACTGGATCATTCCTATCAGCATACAAACATGCTGTTATTTCTCCTATCTTTAAAACAAAAGCAAAAAGAACGTCTCTTGGTGCAAATTTCCCACTTCCCTGTTCTATTTGCAGCAAAACTTTTCAAAAGAGTTAAACTTTCCTCCTTCCATATATTCCTAATACCACTCCACCTAAACAAACCGCAGTTACCAACCACCAAATGAACCCTTTATTGCTAAATCCAACGGCTAATTCTCAGTCCTATCCTGATTGGCCTTGATACGTCCTCCTTCTTAACATGTGTCCTTCACTTGCTTTCTAGGACCTTCCTCCAGCCTCACTGGTTGCTCCTTCTCAGCCTCCTATGTTCTCCTTCCCTGCAGCCTCTAACTGTTGGTCTATCCCAGGGCTCAGTTTGGGGGCAACTTCTTTCTCTAACTGTACTCATTCTTTTGATAATTTCATCCAGTCTCATGACTTTAAATATCATCTAGAAACTGATGACTCCCAAACTATATCTCTTGCATGCTCATTTCCTACATTTCTTTGAAAAACTGTAGTTTTGTATTTCACAGCTAGTTCTTTAATTTACCTCCAATTTATTTCTGTAATCTAATTTTTATGAAATGATTTCTCTGTCATTATCTACCAACCAACCAGTTATATCCATTTATCTAGCTACTGTTCTATCTACCTATCCAGTAATCTATCACCTTTCTATATATTTTATCTGCCTGTATGCTAAGATAATTAATGATATTTATGTACTTAGGGTGATGTGTACTGATGTCTCCATTTACTTTCAAATGCATCCAAAAATTATATGGATTTATGGATAGACAGAGGGATGGCAGATGAATAGAAACATGATAAAACAAATATAATAAAATATTAATGGTAGAATGTAGCAAGTGGGCATATGAATATTCTCTGTAAAGTTTTTTCAACTTTTTTGTATGTTTGAAATTTTTCATAATAAGATATTAGAAATATGCATAAAGAGGCATTGGTAATGATTCTTACCAAAAGATAACAATGGTAATTTCTGGGTTGTTGTTTAACATTTTTTAATGGTCACGAATCATTTTATAAAAATACTATCACTATTTAGATCTGGGGTTGGTCCCTGTATCTCTGTTTATAAAAAGCCCCTAGATGACTCCGATGATCAGCTTGACTCAGAAACTACTGATATTTGCTGCATAAGAAGCACTTTCAGGGACTTCCCTGAGTGGTCCAGTGGGTAAGACTCCACACTCCCAGTTCAGGGGGCCCAGGTTCCATCCCTGGTCGGGGAACTAGATCCCGCACGCATGCCGCAACTGAGCCCGCATGCTGCAACTAAAGATCCTGCATGCTGCAACTAAAAACCCCACATGCTGCAACTAACTCCCGGCACAGCCTAAATAAATAAATATTAAAAAAAAAAAAAAAAGAAGCACTTTCATTGCCGTAAAACCGTGACACTAACATGCTTGAGGCATCACATTTCCAAGGAATATTGATTGACATTGCATTAAATCTGTTTCATTCAAATACTACAATGTCTTATAGTCCAAGGTTCACATTAGGTATTTGCAGGAGGCAGTTCTATTTCAAAGCACCTAGAAAGCAGGGAAACATTTCGTGGAATCCAGAAGGCAGTGGACATACCTGCAAGAAACGCTCTATTCGACAAGATGAGTGCTCTGGTCCAGCCCCGTCGTACCCGTGAGGAAGGAGGACCACGATGCCGCTTTGGAGGAGCCACTTGGCCTCACCTGCAAAGCAGCAGTGGGAGTAAGAACGCTACAACGCAGGTGCAGGACAGCCCGGGGCGACTGGGCAGTGAGACACGTGTTAGTTTGTTGCTGGACCCCCCAAACCATTTTCATTGCACCATTCACTACAGCTAAGCACATTCCCCAGGAGACACAGCCCTCCTGCTGACAGAGGACTTACATGCTCTTCCTAGCAGCTTATTTAACTGCCTGATAGCTGCCATGCCCCAGTGGATGACAGAACAGGCTCCCAACTCTCGGAGTGGGGGGATGCCGTGGTACACAGGGGTCTCATAAGCAGTTATGTCCCCTTTTCCGTCATTTGTCCCCGTGAGGCTGATGCCACACGTCCACTACACACCCATAGGCCAACACCAACCTCCAGAGATGAACGTGTCAAAGATGATCTGAGCACCGTTGAAGAAATCGCCAAACTGAGCCTCCCAGAGGGGCAGTAGGTTAGGGCTTTCGATGCTCATCCCATACTCAAATCCCAAGACGGCCTCTTCCGACAGTGGGCTGTTGCTTACCTAGGGCAAAGGAGGAGAACAGAACCGTCATGCAGGGAAGATGGGATGTGAATCTGTAAAGGTAAAGCATCATATTGGTACCAACTGCTCAAAAGGGAGGAGGGCCGTGAGGGCAGCTGTGCTTTCATTCATCCCCGCATCCCTTTGGGAGAGGACATCTCCTGCTCTCCATGAGTGATGTGTGTGGGAAAAGTTGGGGCAAACAGAGGAAGACATACAAAAGGTTGGAATATGGGCATTAAAGATTTTCTTGAAGGAGAAGCAAAATTAACTTCTCAGATGCCCCACCTTTGAAGCTGAGAGTAAAACGGTGTCATAAGAGCTTTTTAAAAAATGTCACAAAACAAAGTGGGGGGGAGGGACTTCCCTGGTGGTTAAAAATCTGCCATCCAATGCAGGGGACGTGGGTTCGATCCCTAGTCGGAGAACTAAGATCCCACACGCCATGGGGCAACTAAGCCCTCGTGCCGCAACTACTGAGCCTGCGCTCTAGAGTCCACGCTCCACAACTAGAGAGAAGCCCGCGCGCTGTAACGAAGAGCCCATGTGCTGCAACTAAGACCTGATGCAGTCAAAAATAAATAAATAAATATTTTTTAAAATCTAGAAAAATGGTATAGATGATCTTATTTGCAAAGCAGAAATAGAGACATAGACGTAGAGAACAAATGTATGGATACCACGGGGGAAAGAGGTGGAGAGGGAGGAATTGGGAGACTGGGATTGACACATATACATTATTGGTACTATGTATAAAATAGACAACTAATGAGAACATACTGCATAGCACAGGGAACTCTACCTAATGCACTGTGGTAACCTAAATGGGAGGGAAGTCCAAAAGGGAGGGGATATCTGTATGTGTGTGGCTGATTCATCTTCTTGTGCAGTGGAGGCTAACACAACATTGTAAAGCAACCATACTCCAATAAAAATTAATTAAAAACAAACAAACAAACAAAAAAAGGGGGGGAAAGTTACTTGAAAAAGGCCTACCTTTCGGAATCCATTTTTCTAATATCCTGTTTGCATGATAAAGCAAAAGAATCATCACTATATGTTAAGATTAAAAAAGCAGAACATAAAATTACATCTCTGAAGAGGCTAAAGAGATGTGACAGTTCAAGGCAGCACAACTCTGAACTGGGTTTGTGGACCAGATGTCTTCATGTCTCAGTGTTAACTTCCTGACTTGGATGGTTGCATTGGGGTAATGTAGGAGAACGACCTAGTTTGTAGGAAATACACACGTAGGGCATCAGGCTGGCAACCTGATGTTTCCATCTGGATGGCTCGAATGTCTCAGAATGAGAAAAAGTTCCTTTTGCATTATACATCTAACTTTTTTGTAATTTTGTGTTTGTTTCAACATTTTTCTAAAAAAAATTTTAAGTTACTTTTTTATAATTTTTTGGCCATGCTGCGAGGCATATGGGATCTTCCCCAACCAGGGATCAAACCCATGTCCCCTGCAGTGGCAGCATGGAGTCCTAACCACTGAACCACCAGGGAAGTCCTTAAGTTACATATTTATAGAATAGTACTTGGCAACAAAAAGGGATAAAATACTGACACATGCTACAACATGGATGGACCTTGAAAACACAATGCTAAGTGAAAGAAGCCACATATTTATGAGTCTGTTTATATAAAAAGGCCAAAATAGATAAATCAATGTAAACAGAAAGTAGATTAGTGGGTTTCAGGGGCTGAGGGAAGGAAGGAATGGGGTGTGACTGCTAATAAGTATGGTTTTCTTTTAGGGTGATGAAAATGTTCTAAAATTAGATAGTGGTGACGGTTGCACCACTGCATACACTGAAAACCACTTAATTGTACACATTGAAACGTTGAATTCTATGAGTTTTATCTCAATAAAGCTTTTAATAAAAAAAAACTCTGGAAAAAAATTTCATCTCTACTATGATTACAACCATAAAAATGCATGATTGATACGGATAAGCACTCAATGACAACAACAAAAAATGAAAACAGATAATGTATTAGTATGGCGGGATTATGCATAGTTTACCTTTCCTGATTTCTATTTGATTTCAATTATGATCTTTACAAGACATTAACTTGAAAAGAGACACTATATTTCTCAGATCCATGAGTCTGTTGTCAACGGGATTTGAACTGAGTGCTTTTCTTGCACCTCTGCGTCTTCACCTCATTCCCTATCTCTCTTCTTACCCAAGGCTGACACACCCACTCATATTCTAATCCAAACCTTTTCTCTGCTTCTTCACTCGGCTCATCACCAAACTCCTTTTTTCTGAACCTCTCCTCACTGGCTTTCTCCTCTCGGCAAATGAACAATCAAAAGCTTAAAAATAAAACAGGAAAGGACCTCCCTGGGGGTCCAGTGGTTAAGACTCTGTGCTCCCAATGCAGGGGGCACGGGTTCGATCCCTGGTCGGGGAACTAAGATACCGCATGCCACACGGTGCGGCCAAAAAAATAAATTAAAAAAAAAAAAACAAAAAAAAAAAACAAGGAATATTCCCCTGGCCAGTGCTCTCTGGCTCCTGCTTCCTTTAAGAGTCAGGCTTCTAGAAAGAATTATCTAATCTAGTTGTCTCTACCTCCTAAACCCCTGTCTACCCTTCAACTAGTACAATCTAGCTTCTGCTCTCCTCACTCCACAGAAATAGCTCTAGAGGAGGTCAACCTTGACCTTCCAGTTGCTAAATCCAATGGCCATGTTAATCTTCCTCTTTTCAGATTCCTCCCTCCTTAAGTTCGATGACACAGGGACTCTAAGTTCTCCTCCTGCCTTTCTGGATGCTCTTTTGGGAAAATGCTTCCTCTGCCAGCCCTTTAAAAGTTGTTTTTCCGGGCTTCCCTGGTGGTGCAGCGGTTGAGAATCTGCCTGCCAATGCAGGGGACACGGGTTCGAGCCCTGGTCTGGGAAGATCCCACATGCCACAGAGCAACTGGGCCCGTGAGCCACAACTACTGAGCCTGCGCGTCTGGAGCCTGTGCTCCGCAACAAGAGAGGCCGCGACAGTGAGAGACCCGTGCACCGCGATGAAGAGTGGCCTCCACTTGCCACTACTAGAGAAAGCCCTTGCACAGAAACGAAGACCCAACACAGCCAAAAAAAATAATAAAATAAAAAAATAAAAAAATAGTCACTCACCAATTTAAAAATAATAATAAAAAATAAATAAATAAAATAAAAATTAAAAAAAATTTTTTTTTAAATTTAAAAAAATAAAAAAAAAGTTGTTTTTCCCAGAACCCTATCTGTTATTCTGCTCTCTCTCAGAGAGATTCTCCCACCCCTGTGGTTTCAAACACTCCTGCACCCTGATGACTTCCAAATAGACATCCAAGACCAGATTCCTTCATTAACTCCAGACATACATATCTAATTACCTGAAATATCTATGTCAAAGTTTAATGTCCAAAACTTAGTCCATCATCTTTCCTTACCACACCTGTTCCTCTCTCTTACTCTTTATTTGGGTAAATGCCATCATCATATGCCAGCTGCCCTAGTCAGGGAGCTAGGAGATAACCAGGACTGGTCTTCTTCACTCCCTACACCTACCACTGAGTCCGATAGCTGTTGTTTTCTGACTAGTTCTCAAATCTTGGTCCCATCTCCCCTCTGCACTGCTATTGCCCTAATTCACAGCTCCAGGATTTCCTGCCTAGATGACTGAGAAGCCTCCTTAGAAATTGTCCTAAGTCTCACCCTTCTTCAGCTCAGGCTTCCAAAGTATCATCAGGAGTGCTCTTTCTAACATGGAAAACTGATCACCTGTTCAAAATTCCTCCATGGTTTCTCTTTACATAACACTCAAAGTCTTTCACAACGTGGGTAGTCCTGACTGGCCCGTCTCTTCTTTTACTTCTGTATCCACTTTGCAGCTTAAACTCCAGTCACATGAAGCTACATGTAGTTCCCTGAGCATGAGGTCAGGGCCTCTTACTTCACAGCTTATGTATGCACTACTGTGTCCACCTACATTTACTAGATTAGGCAATTCCAAATGTCCCTCAAGTCCCAGCTCAAATCTGGCCTCCTCTCTAAAGCTCTTCCTTTTAATCCCCAAGTAACCTAGCTGCCCCTTCTCCTATGCATCTATTGTACTTCATATACTTGTATACCCTTATCGACATTAATTTGTTGAATCTATTAATGCTTTCATTTATTCCAAAAATTATTTAAGATGGCCTGTAAATATAGATAATACACAAAATGATAGTTTAAATGTAAGTGGACAGGGAAGTCCCTGGTGGTCCTGTGGTTAGGACATCATGCTTCTTTTGCAGGGGGCATGGGTTCAATCCCTGGTCGGGGAACTAAGATCCCACATGCCGCGCTGTGCAGCCAAAAAAAAAAAGTAGGTGGACAGAAAGAAAATAAATAGATTGACACACCCAACAGGGTTGGGGAAAACATACAACCTGGTAACCTGCTTTCTTGAGGCTGCCATGGCCTCTACCCCTTCCCAGAAGCCATTATTGATAAGGGAAGGTTGATCGGTTGCAGAATTTTCGACGTACACACAATAAAGACGAGCCACTGCTCAGGGAACTACGACTACTCTCAATACCAAGATCAAGCAGGAGTCCCCCCCAGGGTCTTCATATAAAGGACAAGGTGTTAGATAATAAATGAAATCTTTGACAGCATCCCCATAACAGATGTGAGACGTTTACTTGGGGCTTTCTAAATAGCAATATTCAAAATTAATTGATACTATATATCAAATCACAAATCAATAAAAGACATTGGGTGGGGAAAATATGAAATGTTTCAGTATCTAGGTCACCAGTCTAGATACTGATCAAGGAGGGGATTTTAGACTACCTTAAAGAAAAGATGAGCTGCATGTCCTTTAAGTAATTATCCTGGAAGCTTGCTTTCGACAAAGTGAATTTTTAAAAAAAATATTGAGTATTGGGCTTCCCTGGTGGCACAGCAGTTAAGAATCCGCCTGTCAATGCAGGGGACATGGGTTCGAGCCCTGGTCCGGGAAGGTCCCACATGCAGCAGAGCAACTAAGCCTGTGGGCCACAACTACTGAGACTGCGCTCTAGAGCCCGTGAGCCACAACTACTGAGCCCACATGCCACAACTACTGAAGCCTGCACGCCTAGAGCCCATGCTCCGCAACAAGAGAAGCCACCGCAATGAGAAGCCCACGTACCACAACAAAGAGTAGCCCCTGCTCGCCACAACTAGAGAAAGCCCGCACGCAGCAACAAAGACCCAACACAGCCAAAAATAAATAAATAAAATAAATACATTTATTGAAAAAAAAAAAGAGTATCAGTGAACCCAATACTCTCAAACAAATGGCTAGAGTAGGAAAAAAGATGACACACCACTAATTGTACCTTAAAGGATAATTTCATAAACTCCATGTGCCAGGCACTATGCTAGTTGTTGGAGAAACAAAAATGAAAAGACCCAGGCCCTGCTCTTGACTCTGATGAATCTAACTCAGCAACTGGCACAGAGAAATACATGGCAATGGATACATTCATCAAGCCCGCTAAACCCTAGGGAATAAAGTAACCTTAAGTCAGTGGGTTTTTTTTTTTTAAGTTGGCAAGAAATGGCTTATTATCCACATCTTCGACTCACTTTAATGAATTCAGCAACGAGCAGGTTATATAATCAATTTTGGATTGACAAAATGAACACCCATTTGACATTTACATGATTACAGATAAGTAGCCAGAGTAAAACAGCTCTAGTCTACTCGTTAGTCTGTTACTTCCACTCCAAGTGCATAGACTGGCATTGTCTACCCAGTCGGCATACCTTTATTTCAAAACGGACTGAACCCAAAGTTTCCGACATCTGTTTCTAGTTGGTCTAAGAAGACTGTAGCTATAATCACCAGCACCTGAGGTTTATACTAGATAATAAAACAGCCTACCTCTAGAAACCCCTTTTGATTAGGGTCCATATGGTTCAGGGGGATATAGGTGTCATCGGTCTTCTGGCAAACAACCATTGCGTGCCTCTGGCTAAAAGTTCCACGGCCAACATCTTGGCCACTCAGACGGACATTAAAACCTTAAAGCAAGCAAGAAGGAAAAGAAAAAAACCAGATTCCCATGAATAACCTAAGTAATAATAAGGCCTGTAAGGCCTGGTGACCCTGAATTCTTATACATCGGCTCATCCTGAGAACTGTCCTTAGGACAATAGATTATCCTTCTTAAAATATACCTGTCCTATATTCAAAACTCCGTAGTCTAATTAAGAGTGAAGAGTCATCATTTGTCCTACAATTTTTAAAGGAAAGTATCTTTCCAATACATCCAGCACTGAGTCCTTTGTTTCCATAGTCTGTTCGCTGATGAAGATTGTCAACATGACTTATACCAAGATTAAATAATGTTTTCAGGTAAGAAAAGCTAACACGTTTGAGAACCTCTCTAGTCAATAAAAACAATACAAGGTAGTTGTAACTCAAAACTGCAGGCGTCACATATAAGAAATGTCATATAAAGCACCCCCTACCCGTTGTGCAGCTACACAGAAATGTCTTACCTTCAGCAAGTAATGAGCCTAGGGCAAGAGCTTCTGCCGTGGCCCAGTCTAACTTTGTTCCATCCATCACTTTCTCCACTCTGGACTGTAAAATTGAACGGGAGGGGAAAAGAAACTTTTAAGAGTTCCCATCCTTTTTCACACTGAGTTCAAAAAATGTAAGGCAACAATGGTTAAGAATCAAAAACATAACATTAAGTACAACAGATACTGCAGAAGGAAACATCAGAGTATGACAGCAAGTACATGACATTTGAAAGCAGGCAAAACAAACAGGCACTCTGGCGAGTAGTTAACGCGGCAGATGGATGGGAGGAGGAGACATCAGGGAGGGGGAGAGAGGAACGGCATTGGTAATATTCTATGTCTTCCGCCTGATGGTGAGTACACAGATTGTTTTAATACTCTCTACACCCATAACAGAAACTTACAAACGAAGTTAGTGTTTTAAAAATAATCCAGAGTTCATCGTGTCTTCATCCAAGTTCAAGAAAGATGAAGACCTATATCTCCTTGCTCTCCTCCTGCTTTTAGCGCCGAAAGTCCCACGTTCCAGGAAACCACAGGCAAACCATGACAGTTTGTCAATCCATCCTTAACATGAGACAACATGTAAAACCTCAACATGCTTAAGGGTGTAAATGGTTGCCTTTCGGGAGTACGTGTGCTGATTTTTATTTATTTTATTTAAGCCAAACCCCGACCACCTTCCTCAAAATGAAAGTGTCTTCTGCTCACTGCTCAGAAAAACCAAAAAGGGCATTCCTGTATGGCTGTGTTATTAATAATGTGCATGCAGTACCTGTATATATAATGTATTAATGAATGACTGAAAGAATAAGTGGAGGAAAAATAGAAGTAGACAAAATTTGAGTTAATTGACGATCAGTACCAAAACACTGCTAGGATTGGTTCACAATAAATATTTGCCAGGTGCATTAGCCAACCAACAAGACCAGACCAACACCAATTCCTTGCTGTGAGAGATGGACAAACAATACCCAGAGATTCCCGGGCTCCCTACCTGCACGTGCATCTTCAGAAGGTGACTGTGCATTTGGAGCTCCTCCGGCACCTCCACAGACTTCCTGCCAATAAACCGCAGGAGGTCAAGGGGCACACCTGTGTTCCAGGTGGTGATGCAAGCTTCTGGCTGAACCAGGCCCTGCCAGTGGGCCTGCAGGTTCGTGGCAGGGGGGCTGTAGTGCGCCATGTTAGTTAAATGGCCATTTAACTTCGCGTAGTAGGAGGCTTTGATCTCTGATACCTCCTCCTGGGTCATGAGTCCATTGGCCATAAGGTACTCTGCATACGTGTCGGGGATGCTCTTCCGGGCTCTATCCAAGGAAAAGGGAAACAAAAATCAATATGATTTGTAAAAATCAAAGAGACAGATACAGGAATTCCCTGGCGGTCCAGTGGTTAAGACTCGGGCTTTCACTGCCGTGGACCCGGATTCGATTCCTGGTCGGGGAACTAAGATCCCACAAGCCATGCAATGCGGCCAAAAAAAAAAAAAGGAGAGACAGAAACAGTTATTGTCAAAGGTATTCTGGAGTGTCATCGCTATAAAAATGCACACGGGAAATGTTTTGGGACTAGATAGAGGGGGTGCTTGTACAACATTGGGAATGCACTAATTCACACTGAATCGTTCACTTTAAAATGGTCCATTTTAGGGAATTCCCTGGCGGTCCAGTGGTTAAGACTCCACACTTCCACTGCAGGGGGCACGGGTTCGATCCCTGGTCGGGGAGCTAAGATCTCACGCGCCCCGTGGTGTAGCCAAAAAATAAAAGGTCCATTTTATGTCATGTGACTTTCACTCCAATAAATTTGTTTTTTAAAGGCAGTGGTGAGTAACCACCTCTTCCAGGCAAGCAAGTGAAAACAAGCAAGTGAAATTTATCTTTTTTTTTTCTTTTTTAAAATTTATTTATTTATTTGTTTTTGGCTGCGTTGAGTTGCGTTGCTGTGTGCGGGCCTTCTCTAGTTGCAGTGAGCGGGGGCTACTCTTTGTTGCGGTGCACGGGCTTCTCATCCCAGTGGCTTCTCTTGTTGCGGAGCACGAACTCTAGGAGCATGGGCTTGAGTAGTTGTGGCACACGGGCTTCAGTAGTTGTGGCTCTAGAGCACAGGCTCAGTAGTTGTGGTGCATGGGCTTAGTTGCTCCACTGCATGTGGGATCTTCCCGGACCAGGGCTCAAACCCGTGTCCCCTGCATTGGCAGGTGGATTCTTAACCACTGCGCCACCAGGGAAGCCCACAAATTTATCTTTATAAGCTTTTGTCTACAGTCAGGCAGAAGTAATGAGTAGTAGAGTTTTCTTACAAACTGTTAATTCTGGACAAGGCTGACTTATATTGTCTACCTATTCTGCATCCCTTTACTTCAAAAAGGATTGAACGTAAAGTTGCCGACATCTGTTTCAGGTTGCTTGAAGAAGCCTGTAACTATTCAGCATCTGGGTTTTACAACAATAGAAATAACGATGATGCTACTCTGCATTCGCTTAATACTTTAAACTTCCAAGTCTGGTCACATTGATCATCATATTTAATCCTGAAAAAAGTGAGAGGTAGACAGGATATATTTTTATATATTTTTTTTAAAGCAGGGTCCTGAGTCACATCAAGTCATTCAGGTGCTAAGTTCAAGGCTAAATGGAGAAACCAGATTTGTTCTTCCAAGGGCAGTCTGCTACCTACGACCAGAAAGGCCCATAAAATGTCACCAAGTTTATTCCTCTGTTTTAATTTATGTCTATGAGGAAATAAAGCAGGAAAGAGGGATCTACTTTACTTTCTAGCATCTGAAAAGGAAATCCTGGGACTTCCCTGGTGGTCCAGTGGCTAAGACTCTGTCTTCCCAATGCAGGGGGCCCGGGTTCGATCCCTGGTCCGGGAACTAGATCCTGCGTGCCACAACCAAGACCCGGTGCAGCCAAATAAATAAATACATAAATAAATAGGAAATCCCAAAGTAACACACTTCTCTCCATCACGTGAACCTTCTGACTTGGCACTGTCCCACGGAAATATAACGCAAGCCAATGTGTAATTTCAAATTTCCCTGTGGTCACATTAGAAAAGGTGCAAGAGGTGGAATTAATTTTAATCATATATTGATTTAACTCAATATACCCAAAATATTGTCCCTTCAATACCTAATCAATATAAAAATTATTATCGAGATCATTTACACTCTTTTTTTCACACTAAGTCTTTGAAATCTGGTGTATATGTTACACTCCCAGCACATCTCCTTCAGGAGTTGGCACATTTCAAGTGCCCAACAGCCATTTATGGCTCGAGGCTTCCACACTGGACAGTGCAGTTCTGAACTTCGTTAAAATCCATCATGTAACCTCTTGCCAAGGCACAAAGTAGGTCCACGTCTATAGTTTGCAGAAGTGAATCATGGAGGTTCTGTTTCTGCTCCTGTCAATGTCGCACTGAGCAGCTTCGGGCAAGGCTCTGCCTACGTCTTCTGTTCAGTCCTCCCTCTGCTAGGTGAGGGGGTGAAGTCGCCCTTTGTCTATTCATTGAGGAAATATGTAGAGTTGGAAGAACATGGGGCGCTTTCCTGAGACGCAAAGGATGACCATCCCAGTGTGCCCAGGTCTGTCCCAGTTTGAGCATTGAAAGTTTCATGTCCCAGGCACACTGGGAAAGCTGGTTGCCCTACCGGAGAGTGTCTAACACAAATAATAATGTGAGCACTGTGGGGAAAGGGGCACATCGCATGACGGTTCATCCTTGTACCTGATGATCTGGTACATGACCGGGTTGGTGAAGAAGGGCTCATCCAGCTCGTTGTGGCCCCACTGCCTGTAGCACAACAAGTCAACAATCACATCCTTCCGGAATTGGCGCTGGTATTCAAATGCCAGTCGTGTGGCCCGGACCACTTCCTCTGGGCTGTCTCCATTGACGTGGATGATGGCGCAGCCCACAAGCTTCCCTGAGGCAGAGAAGCTGGAGATGAGGCCGGCTAGTCAACCCATGAACCTACCCCCAAGTCCTGTTGCCCGCATGGGGAGACAGCCCTTGTCCTTAGGGGTAGTTTGGCTTGGGTGTTAAGAACCTGCACTTTGGGAGTTCCCTGGTGGCCTAGTGGTTAGGACTCTGGGCTTTCACTTCCATGACCTGGGTTCAATCCCAGGCCGGGGAACTGAGTTCCTGTAAGCCACATGGTGCGGCAAAAAAAAAAAAACCCGCACTTTATGAAAAAAAAAAAAAGAACCTGCACTTTAGAGGCGAGGTGACAAGCATGAGTTCAAGTCCCAGCTCTTTGTGATCCTGGTAAAGTTATGAATCTCAGTCTCCTTGTCTGTAACATTGGGATAATAGCTCTTACCTCTTAGTGATGTCCTAAGGAGGCAATGAGTTAATGCATATAAAGTGCTTAACAGAGCCTGGTACATCATAACTGATACTTATTTGTTATTATCATCATGACTATTATCTTTCTTCCTGAGATAAAAGGGTCATTAAAGGATGTATGCGAGAAAAAAATGGATTTTCTCCAAAGAGAAGATTGAGAATGAATTTTCAAATCTCTACCTAACTAATTACAAAAAATTCATATAGGTAGCCCCAAAAGGCATCCAGGCCAGGCTCTGGATGTAAAAACAGAGCAGTTCTTACCATCTAACAGTTCTGGAAATTCTGTGAAATAGGGAATGAATAATAAAAAGCCCTGTGTTTCTTTTAATACTACTAGTTTCCACAGGTTAAAACAAGCTGACTTTGCTTCTTCACATCTGATTTCCAACCAGACCACTTGGCCAAGTTTACTGGTTGAACATACCCTTTTTGACTGTGATCTTGGGTACTCCAAATCTGAATATCCTAAAGACAATTGCCCTAGCTGTACTAATTGTGTTATCTCTGGATTCCAGCAGATCATTAAACTAGATACTTAAGCATTTTGAGATTGCACCCTCTAAATTCTACTCTTGTTTTATTTCCTTGGATTTTAAGATCACACTCAGACTCTTAAAGGAATATTAACAACACTGCTGGTGACCACTGACCGTATCTGATCCAAAATTTAAAATGGGACCAGCAGTGAGGCTCACTGTTCTGAGTGAACTAGAAGTTTCTCCAGGAATTCCTTGTCTGACTCCACAGCGTCAACTCCTCCCTGTGTTACATACCGATGTCACTACAGTATAAGGAAGACCTTCCTCTTTCTGCAGGAGTGGTGTAACCCAGCTGGTTATTGACAATCAAATGGACACTCCCACCAATTCTGAAATGCGGGATATTAGAGAGCGTAAATGTTTCAGGAACAATCCCTTGACCACAGAAAGAAGCATCACCGTGAACCTAGATCACGGGGGAGAAAAAAAGAAAATGAACGTAAGCGATGGGGAAATTTAGGTTTCCAAATAGTAACAGGAATAAAAACAACCATGCTCTCACTGCTCCCCTGCCCTCCTAAAAATCTGCCGGTTATAGGATTTCCTAGAATGGTTAGGCTGATCTCAAGCAGCTTTCAAAGATGCTAAATCAGCCCTTTTCCTCCTGCAGCCACCACCAGT
The DNA here is from genome assembly GCF_965194805.1 of Balaenoptera borealis. Lineage (NCBI taxonomy): Eukaryota > Metazoa > Chordata > Mammalia > Artiodactyla > Balaenopteridae > Balaenoptera > Balaenoptera borealis. The sequence continues at coordinate 164,913,796 of NC_138866.1, read as the reverse complement.
TGACCTATTCCTTCCGCCCCACATCATCACCTATACCCATCACTTCTCACATCCCCATCAACACGCTAGTGTTCACAGCAGCATCACAGAAGGAAGGGCGATTGGAGGGGTAGAAGGAATATCAACTCTAGTAAAGCAATCATGAAAACAGCCTGCAAGACACTAAGACCAATGCACAGCTTCGAACCCTCACTCTTCCCCAATCATTTTCCCCCAAAAACGAGACCGCGTGTAGCTCACGTCACCTCCTTCCCACTGGGTGCATTAGCCACCACTGCGGCTAACATAAAAGAGAATGATGTGACAGCAAAGACAGGAGCATGGGGCGGGGGGCGGGGAAGTATATCATACACAAGTGAAAGGAGGCTTTGGGGAAAGAGCAAAATACTATTATAAGAGAATCTCTGAAATGTGCTATTCTTCCAGAACTTGTGAAGTCTGCTAGATCATAATAGCACAAAACCTGAAAACAAGGTCCTACCATAAAGCACAGGGAACTATATTCAATATCCTGTGATAAACCATAATGGAAAAGAATTTTAAAAAGAATGTATACATCTGTGTATAAGTGAATCACTTTGCTTATAGCAGAAATTAACACAACACTGTAAATCAACTATACTTCAATAAAAAATAAATTAATTTTTAAAAAACTGGTAAATGGAAGGTGGTAGAAAAGGGGGTGAATTTTTTTTAGAAAAGTTGAAAGCAAATAATGAGGGAATTGCAGACCTTAGGAGAAAGTATGAGCTCCACTGACTTCATGCTGTATAAAAGGCTGTTATATCGATAAGGTATATGTTGTACACCTTAAATTTACATGATGTTATATGACAAATGTATTTTAATTAAAAAGTTATTAAATAAAAGGCTACTATCATAAACAGCCAAAATGCTCAGCTAAAGAATAGAATTATCTGATATGGGGAATTCCCTGGTGGTCCAGTGGTTAGGACTCGGCGCTTTCACTGTTACGGCCCGGGGTTCAATCCCTGATGGGGGAACTAAGATCCTGAAAGCTGCACAGCATGGCCAAATAAATAAATAAATTAATTAATTAAATTAAATGACCTGATATGGTAACCATTGTGGCTCCAATAATAGCAGAAATAAAAGACCTAAATACTAATGAAGAAAGACTCCTCGGGCTTCCATGGTGGCGCAGTGGTTAAGAATCCGCCTGCCAATGCAGGGGGGGGGACACGGGTTCGAGCCCTGGTCCGGGAAGATCCCACATGCTGCGGAGCAGCTAAGCCCGTGCGCCACAGCTACTGAGCCTGTGCTCTAGAGCCCTCGAGCCACAACTACTGAAGCCCATGCGCCTAGAGCCCGTGTTCTGCAACAAGAGAAGCCACCGCAATGAGAAGCCTGCGCACCGCAAAGAAGAGTAGCCCCCGCTCACCGCAACTAGAGAAAGCCCGCACGCAGCTACAAAGACGCAACACAGCCAAAAATAAATAAATAAAATAAATAAATAAAAAGAAAGAATCCTTGGAAGCAGATTTTTTTAATAACAGCGAAGATGTCCTAAAAGAGTAATTTGTATATAGGTAGAACATTTTGGCTAAGAAAGGAAGCACTGCTTTGCTTAGCAAAATCTCCAGCCCACACCTTCCCATTGCTAGGGCCTACAGGGATGACTGACGTTTTGGAGTAACCAGACGTAGTGATAACATACCCTTACATCACCTCCACAACGCTATGTCCATTATCTCCATTGATCCATTCAACAATCAGGTGTAGGGGCCAGGTAAGGGAATCACCACTGTTCTCTTCATGGATGAGAAAACCAAGGTTCAGAAAGAGTACGTATTTCACGTGCCTAGGACTAGACCTTCTGTGATGCCTGCATTTTTTTTGGCCACACTGCATGGCACATGGGATCTTACTTCCCAAACCAAGGATGGAACCCGTGCCCCCTGCATTGGAAGCACAGAGTCTTAACCACTGGACTGCCAGGAAAGTCCTGATGCCTCCATTTTTTGACTTATTTCCCCACCCCTCCAAGCCCTTCGCCTGGGCTAAGGAACTTACTATGTTCTCATTTCATCCTCAGAACACTATAAGGAATGTAACATACTCCCATTGACCTCTGAGATTCAGAGAACCTGAGGAACAGAACCAAGCATGCCAAGCTAGAAGGCAGCAAAGCCAGGATCTGAACTCAGTGCTTCTTGGTTCCAGAATCCTTGTCTTTTCTACACCAGGCTACACTGGCAAGTCAAACCCTCAGCCGCACGGTGGTCCACACAGGGTCAAGGGGTTCCTAGCATCTGAACACTCCACACCCTTTGGCCTCCTTGCTGATGGGACTTCTTGTGGGGTAATGATGTAAAAGGAGACCAGTAAAGCAAGGAAGAGAGCTGGGTGTCTCTTCCACTCCTTTACAAAAGCGTTTACAGGAGAGGCATTGCTGAGAACACAACATCTGTTCATAACTTGCGTCGTTTTATCATAGTCTTAGGGTTCTTGGCACTAAAGCCATGTGTCATCTGCTAATTTTATTTCCTGTCTTAAAAGAGAAAACACTCCATGATGCCCATAAAGCTTTGCAGGAGTCGGGTCCATAAGCCCCAAGGAATGCTGGGGGCAGTGGAAACTGCTCAGCCAAACACAGCAGGGGGCTTGGACACACACAGAGGATCACATATGACAATCCACTTCCACCACATTCAGGACCAAGATGAACAGAGGACAGACAGCAGAAGTAGTATCCAGAATCTCACCACCATGATTTTATAGACTCCAAATTTCAAGTTCCCACAATAAATTAGAATTTTGAACTTGAGTGAGGCAAGACCCAGGCAGACACAGCAGGGCAAAATGTTTTGGGAACACAAAGTAGAGAAAAGAGGGCAGTTTCTTATCACTTTAAAGAAAATGCCACTATCACCTCTTACTTCAGAAATCAGTCTTAAGATCAGCTTAATGTACTGGGAAAATGTGAATGACTGAAATATTTTAGAGTCTCATGAATTCAAGTGAAAGGTGAAGAGAATGTCTGGCTAATGATTTGAAGATTTCTATTTAGAAATACTATAACATAATCAAATCCAATTCTGCTTACTCCCAATTTATTTACTACAAGTTTCTGGCCCATGGAAAATTAACAATAAGATAATGTGGTTATTTGTATATGTAGCCAAATATTCTACTGCCTTGTAGATTTACTTATTTCCGTTGGGTTTGAAGACTCAGTTACTGATATCCAGGATTAATTAGTAGTTATCCAGTACTTAAAGGTTCATATTTATTTTTTTACTTTTTTGGCGTGGTATGTGGGATCTTAGTGCCCCGACCAGGGACCGAACCCTCGTGGCCTGCAGTGGAAGCGCAGAGTCTTAACCACTGGGCCGCCAGGGAAGTCCCTAAACGTTCATATTTAAATGAATACTTGCAGAAGAAAAATGTGACCCACAATCTAAACCTCTAAAATATACCTGTAGAGCTACCAAAAAGTGGGGGGCAGAGGAAGCAATACATTATATAATTTGTATTGTTTGCCTTAATGCCAAAGACCTTCATTGGAAAACAAACAAGCAAGCAAATAAAATAAATCCAGACTCTTGCAGCCTCGTTAGACAGACGGATACCACGTCGTTTCCAAGAGGGTTATAATTTCAGAGAAGTAATGACATCTGTCCTCTTAACAGTAGCAGGTATGCCGGTCTATATCCCCTTAATTAATTCATAACTCAAGAAAGGAAAAACACAGTGACGACCTCCATCAGTTGCCTTGAGGGGGAAGGGATAAATTGGGAGATTGGGATTGACATATACACACTACTATACATAAAATAGTTAACTAATAAGAACCTACTGTATTGTAATGACCTATATGGGAATAGAATCTAAAAAGAGTGAATATATGTATATGTATAACTGACTCACTTTGCTGTACACCTGAAACTAACACAACACTGTAAATCAACTATACTCCAATAAAAAAATTAATTAAAAAAATTTTTAAAAATCAGTCAAAACTAAAAGTCAGTTGCCTTGAGACTACACCTCACATCTGCTATTAATTTTTAAAAGAACCCCCAAAATCTTCTTTTCCCAAAAGTTCACCTCAGTTTCATCGGGAACATCTGCCATCTCCTGTCATAACTACCAACCTGGACATTCTTACTTCCTGGTCGTTCCAACCTCAGGCCTCACTTCCTGAGGCTACCAGTACCTGTAAGCAAATGACCTTGTCCCCAGGCTGAGCCGACCCGTCTGGAGAGTAGTCCCCATCCCGCCTGGACTGCTGTCTCCCGCGAGTCTTCCCAACAGCCACGGGGTTAACGGCTTCCAGGTGTGAGGGGTTGGGCAGCATCGTCACGTGGAGGGGATGGTGCGCGCCGAAGTCCAGGTCAACCGAGGACGTCAGGTGAGACAGGACATCGCCAGCGGCTGAGACATTTTCCGGAAATTCACTTAAGCCTCGCATTTTACGGAACATCAGCTATGCCGAATAAACGTACAAGAAAAAATGGGAAGAGGTGGTTCGTTTAAAATCACACAATAGGGACTTCCCTGGTGGCACAGTGGTTAAGAATCCTCCTGCCAATGCAAGGGACACGGGTTCGAGCCCTGGTCCGGAAGATCCCACATGCCGCAGAGCAACTAAGCCTGTGCGTCACAACTACTGAGCCTGCGCTCTAGAGCCCGTGAGCCACAATTACTGAGCCCGTGTGCCACAACTACTGAAGCCCATGCACCTAGAGCCCATGCTCTGCAACAAGAGAAGCCACTGCAATGAGAAGCCCACGCACCGCAATGAAGAGTAGCCCCCCATCGCAGCAACTAGAGAAAGCCCACAGGCAGCAACGAAGACCCAATGCAGCCAAAAAATTAAATAAATAAATAAATACATAAATAAAGATAAGCACACACTTGTAACTGCTCGAATGCACAGAACTATCTGGAGATGTTCAGTCATATGAAGTTCCAACACTTTCAGAAGAGTCTAGCCTGATGCAGATGGTAAGATACCTCTGCCTTGCAATAAGCAAAATATTTTTTCTTAAATACACCTGTTAGTATGTATTTTCCAAAAGAATTTGTATTATTCTTGTTAAAGATAGAGAGAAAATAAGAATTTAATCCCATTTAGTCAGGGGATGACATACATTGCTTAGCGCAAGTGGCATCTTAAAAACTATATTGTCCAATTCTCAAAGGACTTCTCTGCATACATTCTGTCACCTCATCTTCACAGTCTTCTATGACATAGATGTTACTATCCATTTTAAAAACGAACAAGCTAAAAAACTAAAAACAGAGTTGCTAGAGTTGCCATATGATCCATATATCCAGAGAAAACTCTAATTCGAAAAGGTACATGCACCCCAACGTTCATTGCAGCCCTATTTACAATAGCTAATATACAGAAGCAACCTAAGCGTCCATTGACAGATGAATGGATAAAGAACATATGGTGTGTGTGCACACACACACACTGGAATATTACTCAGCCATAAAAAAGAACAAAATAATGCCATTTGCAGCAACATGGATGGACCTAGAGATTATCATACTAAGTGAAATAAGTCAGACAGAAAAAGACAAATATCATATGATATCACTTATGTGTGGAATCTAAAAAAATGATACAGGAATTCCCTGGCAGTCCAGTCATTAGGACTCTGCTCTTTCACTGCCAAGGGCCCAAGTTCAGTCCCTGTGAACTAAGATCCTGCAAGCCACGCGGCACGGCCAAAAATAAAAAAGAAAAGGAAAAAAAATGATACAAATTAACTTATTTACAAAACAGAAACAGACTCACAGACATAGAAAACAATCTTATGGTTACCAAAGGGGAAGGGGAGGGATAAATTAGGAGTTTGAGATTTAAAAAAAAAAAAAATGAATGAGCAAGAGAAATTAACTAGATGGTTTAAAGGTCCTCGGCTACAAATCTGGGTCTCAAACCAAGGTATTTACCAAAAACAGCATGTTATTCTCTACTGGCCAAATGGTTTGAATGACCCCAAAGCTTCTCCAGTTCACAAAAGCTTCTTATTGCCCTATCTGCAAATAGGAGCATACAAACTCACACAGTATAGGGATGGATGTGTTTCTCACAAATATGATCATTGATAATCATTTCTGTGTCTTTCAGTAATTGTTTTGTCTGGGATATTTTAGGAATGCAATTTTTTGGTTTAAGAACTTCTGCAGGGGAATTCCCTGGCGGTCCAGTGGTTAGGACTCTGCGCTTTCACTGCCGAGGGCGCAGATTCCATCCCTGGTCAGGGCACTAAGATCCTGCAAGCTGCATGGAGCGGGCCAAAAAAAAAAGAGAGAGAATTTCTGCAGGTATCTAAGCACATGTCTCCATCTGTCCATTACTTTATTCTGTCGTATTCTACCTTTTCTAAGGTGTCTTTTCAAAGCTGATTATCAGTCTCTTAGCATCAGAAACACTGAGGTATGAATAATAAAGGTAAAGCTTGGCCCCTAGACATGACATCACATATATTTTTTTCATTAAAAAATTTTTTTTAGAATTCAGGTATAGTTGATTTACAATATTATATAAATTTCAGGTGTACAACATAGTGATTCAAAATTTTTAGAGATTATACTCTGTTTATAGTTATTATAAAATATTGGCTATATTCTCTGTGTTGTACAATATATCCGTGTAGCTTATTTATTTTTTACAAAGTAGTTTGTATCTCTCAATCCCCTACCCCTATACTGCCCTTCCCCCCTTCCCTCTCCCCACAGTAACCACTAGTTTGTTCTTTTAGTGAGTCTGTTTCTTTTTTGTTATAGTCATTAGTTTGTTTTATTTTTTAGATTCCACATATAAGTGACAACATACAGTATTTATCTTTGTGTGGCTTATTTCACTAAGCACAATACCCTGCAAGTCCATCCATGTTGTTTCAAATGGCAAATTTTCATTCTTTTTTATGGCTGAGTAGTATTCCATTGTGTGTGTGTGTGTGTGTGTGTGTGTGTGTGTTTGTGTACCACATCTTCTTTATCCATTCATCTGCTGATGGACACTTAGGCTGCTTCTGTATCTTGGCTATTGTAAATAATACTGCTATGAACATTGGGGTGCATATATCTTTTCAAATTAGTGTTTTCATTTTCTTCAGATATATACCCAGGAATGGAATTTCTGGGTTATATGGTGGTTCTAGTTCTAGTTTTTTGAGGAACCTCCATACTGTTTTCCACAGTGGCTGCACCAATTTACATTCCCACCAACAGCGTACTAGGGTCCCCATGTGTTTTTTCTAATATTCTCAAGGATAACACATCCTCCCATAGGCTCTGTTAACTCCACCTAACTTTGAAAGGTCCTTTAACGTTTATAATTATTTTTAATCTCCTGGCTAAGAATAGTAATGAGGTTTATCCACGCGTAATGGCTACAACCTTATCAGACATGAGTCTCTCTGATGCTCCCTGACATCGAATCTTCCGTCCTGACCCTCAAGTCTTTCGAGACTTACAGAGCAGCTGAGTTGGACAGAACAGGAACACCAAGATCCAATAACCTATAAAACCACTCACTTAGAGGGGTCTCTTGAGATAACAATGTGTTATTAGTTTCATACAATCTATTAACTATAAACTGCAAATATGTGGAAGGTAAAAATAACTTTTTGTAAGGTAAAATTGTATCAAATTGCACAGATCTTTGTGTTTGTTTGAATGATTTTTATGAAATAGGGAAAGCATGCTTCGAAAAACAGAATTTATCTGTTTGCATCATCCATAGGAAACTAACTTTTAACTTCCCTGAGTGAAGAACCTCTGTAAGTTGATACAGAAAATCAACCTAAATGCCAGGTCCAGGGACTTCACTGGTGGTCCAGTGGTTGAGACTCCGTGCTTCCACAGCAGGGGGCGTGGGTTTGATCCCCGGTTGGGGAACTAAGATCCCACATTCCATGTGGCACGGCCAAAAGAATAAACAAACAAAAGGAAAAAGAACAGGGCCATCCAACAGCAACAGGTTTCATCAATTAACTAAGCTGAAGTAAGTCAGAAAGAGATAAACAAATATAGTATATTAACACATATATGTGGAATCTAGAGAAACAGTACAGATGAACCAGTTTGCAAGGCAGAAATAGAGACACATATGTAGAGAACAAACGTATGGACACCAAGGGGGGAAAGTGGCAGGGGGCGGGGGGGAATGAACTGAGAGACTGGGACTGACATATATACACTAATATGTATAAAATAAATAACTGATAAGAACCTGCTGTATAAAAATAAACAAATAAAATAAAATTCAAATCAAAAAAAAATTAACTAAGCTGTCTCCTGGACAAATGGCTCATATGCTTAGTCGGCTTTCTAAAAGCAGTTATTACCATTGGTTTTATTCTTTTACAGTCAATTGTACATGAATAGTGGAAAACATAGAAAGTCTTTTACCTCTGGAGGGAATTGCAGAAGGCCTGTCAGTAAGTTCAGCCTCCCTCTATGTGGCATCCCAATAATGACATCCGTTACCCCGCTGTAGGCCGCCATTTTCAGCAGCTCGTAGAAAAAGCCCATCATGCTTTCAGCTCCTTCGCCTCCGTATCGCTTCACCGTGGCAAACTTGGTGGCCAAAAAGTGGTCAAGCTCCTATGGAACACCACGTCAGACGCATTAGTTACAGGACAGCCAACTACCTGGGTCAAAGTCAAACACGTTTAAGAAGACCCCACACTACTTCAAGCAGCTGCAACAGGGCTCCTTCACTACAGACCGCAGAGATGCACAGAAGTCACCCAGAGCCAGGCAGGAAAGCCCTGCCGAGGACACCAGACAGCAGTAGGGACGCAGAGAAAACAACCTGAGTGGTAGAAGAACTCACCCCAACGGGAATCCCCTCAGAATGCCGGGCCTTTCCCATGACATGAGTTTTAGTACAGGGCTCTACAATAGCATTTCATCTGGGCTGCAAACTAGCCAACCACCCACATTATTGGGAACAGGTTTCTTGTCATCTTGATATGCCCGAGTCCTGATCACAACCCTGACAGACAGTCAATCCCGTTCATCTGTACTGAGAGCCTCTTCCACATACAGTTCCTTTTTTTCTATCACTTCAGGTAATAAAAAGAGAAATAAGATCTTAAGGGTTTTGCAGGCTTCTATAGAGGGAATAGATAAATACATAAAACATATTGACTCTGAGAAGAACCAATAGTTCTGTTGTTTGGCGATCTACTTTTTTCTACGTAGAATAAAGTGGTATGTGTTACACTGCCCCTTGTGTTGAGGCCATGGGGTAAATGGGGCTACATTCAGAGAGTTCATGTCTTAACTCCCTCTCTTCAATATTTATATGTCTTTGTAGAAAATGAGTCAACCTATTTCTTTGATATTAGCTGCTACTTTTATACCTGAGATTCTAGCATTAGTTTTGACAGATGTTTTCGCTCTTCTGTGGTAAATGCCTCCTTTTTCAGTTCCTCAAACCGCTTGGCAAACCATTCTTTCTCCTCCTGGCTCTGAAGTTGGGAGGTTTCAATAGAAATCTGCCCACAGTAGATCTGGTTGAGATAGGCTACGACTTCCTCGAGAGAGGCCTCCTCCTTCCCCATGTTCAGTAATCCTATGAAATGGAATCAAAGGGATCGTTTTAAAGAATAATCAACCATGTAACTAATTATAGAACATACCAAGATCCTTATTTGAATTCAGAGCATTTCATTCCAAGTAACGTGGGTTATCTAGATTTTTCTAAAGGCAAAACTAAAAATATGATCAATGGCCATAAGGTACTAAAAGGAGAGGGAATAAAAATCTTTCTTCTCTCGAACAGAACCATGATGCATTATGCCAAATTTTGATTCTATAGTCATTTCGAACTAAATTGTGAACCTACCTTTCATCTGCTTTATAGCTACAAATCACATGTACTACCTTTATCTGAAATATCTACCAAAACGTTCAAGTCTTATTAATATCTATAAAGCAATGCCTATTATTGAACAGTTGGTCTTAATGTGAATTAATATTGATAGCAATGCAACATTCTGAGGTAAAAGGAAATCTCCCTGAATCTTAGCCAGAGAAAAGAAAGGTTTGTAGTATGTGATTGGCCCAGCACCAAATCAATTATCAGTCATTTGCCTAAGCCTACAATATAAATTTAACAAACCAACATTTTCTTTGTATCGTGTCTGGTTTCTTACAATAAACGTTAGATCTTTGACATTGATTGAGCAAAGCTGTGATGAACATGGGAGTGCAGATATCTCTTTAAGATAATGATTTCAATTCCTTTAGATTTATACCCAGACATGGAATTGCTGGATCATATGGTAGTTCTATTTTTAATTTTTTGAGGATCCTCCATACTATTTTCCATAGTGGCTGCACCAACTTGCATTCCTACCAACAGTGCACAAGAGTTCCCTTTTCTCTACATCCTCACCGACACTTGTATCTTTGGGTTTTTTTTTTTAGTTGAAGTATAGTTGATTTACAATGTTGTGTTAATTTCTGCTATACAGCAAAGTGATTCAGTTATACATATATATATACAATCTTTTTCATTTTCTTTTCCATTATGGTTTATCACAGGATACTGAATATAGTTCCCTGTGCTTGACAGTAGGACCGTGTTGTTTATCCATCTTTGGGGGTTTTTTTGACAATAGCCATTGTAACAGGTGTGAGGTGATAGCTCATTGTGGTTTTGATTTGCATTTCCCTGATACTTAGTGATGCGGAGCACCTTTTCCTGTACCCTTTGGCCGTTGTATATATGATTTGAATACAGAGGAAACGGACCCTATCAGAAGACCATTCTAGAACCCCAACACTGCTCCTCCCAGTGTTCGAATGTGCCCCTCACTGTCTCCTCACACCTGTGGACGCCTCAGCCCCAGCGGGCATGTGGGTCCTTCAGGAACAGAGAAAGGAGCCCCACCTCACTGGCAGTTAACTGTCACATGGATAGTCCATTGTTGATGGGCTTTACCTGCAGTATTAAAGGGTCCCTGCAGGGTCTGCACGAGGGCTTGGATTTCAGGCACGTTCTCCTGCAGGGCTTGGCCAGTGAAGAGGGGGTTGATTTTGGCAGCTTTATGGCCATGCTCACAATACACCGTCACCAACCTGGCAAGGCCATGGTCCACTAATTCAGGGGGAAAAAACAATAGAACAACATAGTTTAGGAAATGCCCACAGGCTGCAAAATCAGTTTTTCAAAGAAGCCTCTGTGGCCTTGGACAGTTTTCAACACATGGCGCCTACCCACCACAGCTGCCAGTGGTTTTCAGGATTAAAGACTAACAGACTCCAGGAAAACACACTTATTTCCTTAAATTTATCTCCTGAGAGCGAAAGTCACTGAAAAATACAGAAAGCAAACAGAACTATAAGTGCACATTTGTGAAACTAATTATGCATGAGGATAGATATTAAAAGGAAACACCCCAAATTGAAAATAACTGTTAAAATGCTGAGATCATGGATAATTATAGTCCTCTTAATTATTATTTGAGATTTTTTATATCGTACATTAGAAATACAATTTGAACTACAAAATCAATGTTACATTTCCTTCCTTATTTTATTTCTTTTTTTAATAAATTTATTTATTTTATTTTTGGCTGTGTTGGGTCTTTGTTGCTGCACACGGGCTTTCTCTAGCTGCGGTGCGCGGGCTTCTCATTGCGGTGGCTTCTCTTGTTGCGGAGCACGGGCTCTAGGCGTGTGGGCTTCAGTAGTTGTGTTAGGCGGGCTCAGTAGTTGTGGCTCGCGGGTTCTAAAGCACAGGCTCAGTAGTTGTGGCGCACGGGCTTAGTTGCTCTGCGGCATGTGGGAACTTCCCGGAACAGGGATGGAACCCGTGTCCCCTACATTGGCAGGCGGATTCTTAACCACTGCACCACCAGGGAAGTCCCATCCTTCCTTTTTTCTTAAAGACCCCAGGTACATACACTCATGAAATTGTACGCTAGGAAAAGACCTTAGAAATTATCTTGTTACTCACATAATGAAAAAATTTTTTAAATCCCGTTTGTACAGCCTTAAATGAGTAATTCCCCAGTCTCTACTCAAGGGGGAATCATTATCTTTCAATGAATCCAATTCTATCTTAATGATTTTATATTGAGCCAGAAGCTGCTTTTCTTCCCTTTCCCACATGAAAGCCCTTCTAAAATTTGGAAGAAAATCCTTCAAGCCCACAATCGATTAACCTTCAGTTCATCAAGGTGGTCTTATACAAATCAAGCACAAATCTCTGAAGATGAGCAAATCCACTATGAAGGGCACACATTTTCTGAACATTACAGAAATTTGCATTTTTATTTTCAGAACCCAAAGAAAATTGTTAGCATATTTTGAAATACTTAATGACCATTTTATGAACATGTGTTGCCATACAATGATTTCAGAGCTACATGTTTATGTGCTGGGGTTTGTATTCAGGGTACTGCACAGTGTACCTCTTGTCACAGGCTTAGAGGAAAGAACTGAGGTGTGTTGAACATGCATTCAGTATTCACACGAATATGTAGGATGTGTTGGCACAAATCCAACAGTTAAGAGGATCCACACTATGTCTAATAAACTCATCAAACAGTCCCAGTAAATGAACTGATTTCAAGCTGGAGGAGTCATATATAATTTTGCTATAGTCTCTATTCTGGTTATGAAGTAGGACACCTTCATATTTCTGGCTAAAATACAGACAGATATATCTGTCTAAAGCATTGTCCCTGTTGGCCACTCCTCTTTAAAAACAGTTGCTTCCCTGGGCTCTCTGGCATTGCAAGATCCTGGGTTTCCTCCTAACTCGCTGGCTACTCAACCTCCACCACTTTTCCTGGGCGAGAAGGGGGTTAGGGGATCCTCCTCTTTGTCCACCTCTAAACTATTGGTTCTCCCCAGGTCTGCGCAGGGTCTTCTTCTCAATCTACTTTCTCTCTAGGTGATCTCATCCACGACTCCCAATATCATCTGCAAAACTACATCCTTAGTGGGGTAAGTCCAATGGTAAATACATAGGGTTATCATCACCATTCTCACCACAATCTACTAGCCCTCTTTTTTTTAATGCTTTATCTTTATTTTTTTAAAGTTTTGGCCATGCCACGCAGCACGTGGGATCTTAGTTCCCTGACCGGGGATTGAACCTACGCCCCCTGCATTAGAAGCACAGAGTCTTAACCACTGGACCACCAGGGAAGTCCTCTACTAGCCCTCTTTTGAAAACATTCTCTTTAGTGAACCACATCAGCTCAGGGATCACTGCTTCAACTTCTAACTGAAATTTCTAACTGAAAAGCCAAGTTTTTCTAGAACACTGACGGGGGAGTTGGCACAAAAGGATGCTGCTCACCCCATAGAACATGTGGCACCTACTATTCTGGAAGAGCCAGAGCGAGAGGACTATTCCCCTCCCACCTTGGGGCACATCCTCCATCCATCCTGACCATCTGTTTTCTCCCAGACCCTCATTTCACTGCTCTGGTTTCTTCTACCAGACCCAGTCCCATATCTCTTCCTTCTCTGTCTCCCAGATCCTTCCATTATGACCTCTGGAATTCTGTTCCATGCTTAACAGATCTCCCTACCTTCTTCACCTCTTCCCTAAACATTGCTTATACTCCTGTCGGCACGGGAATCTGCTTTCCCCTGAGGACACCAGTGGAAGGTGAAGTTACTCATCACCCACACACACATCCCTCCGGTACTGAAGGTGGAGTCAATGCCTCCTCATTCCTCACTGACGTTTCCCTGTAGCTAGTCCTCTAACTCTCTACAAACCCCCAGTCCTCTGAGGGACATGCCACGGTGTTGATAACTAATCCCCACTGGCCAGAAGTCATCACAAGATAATGCTGTAGGAGAATGCTTACTGGAAAAGCGTCAGTTTGTTTAGATGAAAAAAGACTAAAAGACACTGTATATAGCATAAGCCTGATTTTTGTTAAAATGTGTGTATAATATATATTTCATTATATAGTATATCTAGCATATTAGTATCTATATACTTCATATATGTCTCTGCATTTGCATGTATATATTCCACATATATAAAGGAAATAGACCAAAAACTTAGTGATGATCCTATGTCAAAATTCCTAATTTTGGGACTTCCCTGGTGGCACAGTGGTTAAGAATCCGTCTGCCAATGCAGGGGACACGGGTTCGAGCCCTGGTCCGGGAAGATCCCACATGCCACGGAGCAACTAGGCCCGTGTGCCACAGCTACTGAGCCTGTGCTCTAGAGCCCTCAAGCCACAACTACTGAAGCCCTTGAGCCTAGAGCCCATACTCTAGGGTTTCTCATACTCCGCAATGAGAAGCCTGTGCCCCACAACAAAGAGTAGCCCCGGCTCGCCGCAGCTAGAGAGAAAGCCCACGCACAGCAATGCAGACCCAATGCAGACAAAAAAAAAAAAAAAAAAAATTCCCAATTTTTTTCTTGCTTACCATAGTTTCTAAGTTTTCTGTAATGAACATGTCCAGTAGAGCTCTTTATTTATTTATTTATTTTGGCCACGCCATGAGGCTTACGGGATCTTAGTTCCCCGACCAGGAATCAAACCCAGGCCCAAGGCAGTGAAAGCACCGAGTCCTAATCTCTGGACCTCCAGGAAATTCCCAGAGCTCTGTAAATTGTATCCATTTAACTGACTTAAATACACCCTGAAAGCTTCTGATGATCAGATTCTCTCCACTGCCCTCACCAGTTGACTATATGCTTGTAAGAGTCAATTATATTTGTTCCTAAGGCTGTTGCTATGGGGAAAAGTAAACATTAGGGGAGACATTATAAAAATCTAGGAGATTCTGCATTCAGATTGCTTTCATAAGTGCTCTTCACTTTAAAGATTTGCATATACAAAACCAAAAATAAACATACTTGAGTTAAAATACGTAAAGCATCTCTCATTTCGTTATGATAATCCTTGATTTAATGACTTTTTGTTAAATTAACTGACCAAGTTTCAGTGTCAAATGCATTGAATAAAATTGCTTCAGCTGGATTACTTTGGTAGCAAATAATGAAATTAAAAGATTTAAATGGATGCGATCACAGCAATAGAATACATATCTTCTTCACAAAAAACTCCCTGTTATTGTATAAATCAAAGGATTACTGTAAGAGAAAAATGAATCCCTTCACCTGAGGCATAATACTGACCAAATGACTCAGTGCTCACGATATCTATGAAAGTTCAGAGGAATTTAATTGGATGTTTAAATTCCTAAGAAGCCAGAGAGAATAGGGCAAACGACAGTAGCAGATATATACGCTCTTCTTCCAAATAAAATGGAAAATACTGGAGGCGTGCTTCTGGCTCAGGAGAATGGCACATAGTAGATGCTCAAGAGATATTTG
Source organism: Balaenoptera borealis (assembly GCF_965194805.1). Taxonomy (NCBI): domain Eukaryota; kingdom Metazoa; phylum Chordata; class Mammalia; order Artiodactyla; family Balaenopteridae; genus Balaenoptera; species Balaenoptera borealis. The sequence continues at coordinate 164,898,474 of NC_138866.1, read as the reverse complement.
TTATTACTTGAATGAATGAAGTCCTGATATTCACTGTATTGTAATGGCATCACAGAACCCTCCCGATCAAAGGTTTCCAGAGCCCTCAAACATGCCGTACGAGGGCTGCAGTGGATCCCTCCTGATCACTTTGGGTCCTTCTCTTCTGAGAACTGCACCCTCCCATCCCAGAGAGTGGGTTCCAGGGCCATGTCTCTATTGCTCTACTTTGCCTGCCAAAGAGTCAATGGATTCCAAAGACACCTGAGTCAAGGTGGGTCAGATTCAATCTTCCCAGAATTTGAGGCTTGAAATTAAGAGATATGAGAAGAGTGAGCGTGAGACTGCTATCCTTAGAAAAGCCTGCTTGCAAGGTTTATGCTCTTGGTTGCTGCCTGGGAACTTGAATTTCAGGAATGGCCTCACCTGTCCCTAACTGATAAGGGTGATCCACTGTGCCTCGACTGTTTGGGAGAACAAGGTAGTTTAGGCTGAACACCTGTTTCCCTTCTGGGAGTCTGGGATTTTGGCACATGCAGAGGGTGCTTACATGAACCTCTCCCAATAAAAACTCTGGGTGCCAAGTCTCTAATAGGATTCCCTGTGCAGGAACATTGCACATATGTTACTGTGTTTCTTGAAGAGGAGTGCATTCCGTGTGACCCCTCATGGGAGAAAGCAGAAGGAAGCCTGCACAAAGGGCCCTCCAGACTCTTCCTGTGCCTTTTCCATTACGGTCCAGCTGTGCGTCCTTACCACATCACTGCAATAAACCTTAGCCATGAGTACAACTATAGACTGAGTGCCATGAGTCCCTTCTGGAGAATCTCTAAATGTGGGGTGGTCTTGAGAACCCCCAACACACATTATGTGTGACACAGGAGCTAAGTACCTTAACAGCTGTGCCTTATGGGGCCTCACACAGCCTCTGCCAATATTCCCAGAGTTAGCTTTGGTTCACTCCCTTCTTGATTACTTGAAACGTTTTTCAGCTCTAGAAGATACCCTTGTACCCTTCAAATAAAGTCCCCTCTTTGCTTAAGATAGCCAGAGTTGGTTTCTGCTGCTTGTGACCAAGAGAACCTTAGCTAAAACAAGAGTAAAAAAACATTATGAGGGACTTCCCTGGCGGTCCAGTGGTTAAGACTCTGTGCTTACAATGCAGGGCGTGAGGGTTCAATCCCTGGTCAGGGAACTAAGATCCCACGTGCCGTGCAGCCAAAACAAACAAACAAATAAAAAACATTATGATAGGGATATCTACATCACTTTATTCTCTGCTGTAAGCAAACACGGTGGGGGCACTGGATAGTGTTGAATAGTATTTTATTTTCAGAAAGAAATGTGTTCATATTAACCAGCATAAAGTACACTGACAGATAACCTAAACTAAACTTAGTACTTCAACTGGAAGTCAATACAGTTCTCTTTCATCATCTGGTCATAAACAGCCTCCCCCGAAAATATCTAGATCCCATCCACAGTCTCTTTGCATTCAAGTCAGCATATGCTTAGAGCAAGTGGGAACATTGGCTATCTATAAAAACACTGAAGACTCCAAGAAAGAGAACTCCATAATTGGAGTCCCATAAGCCCTATTTTTTTTTTTTTTTTTTTTGGCCGCGCCGTGCGGCATGTGGGATCTTAGTTCCCTGACCAGGGATCGAAACCATGTCCCTTGCAATGGAAGCGTGGAGTCTTAACCACTGGACCGCCAGGGAAGTCCCCTCTTAAGCCCTATTAAAATGAGACGGGGACTTCCCTGCTGGCACAGTGGTTAAGAATCCAACTGCCAATGCAGGGGACACAGGTTCGATCCATGGTCCTGGAAGATCCCACATGCCGAGGGACAACTAAGCCCGTGCTCCCCAATTACTGAGCCTGCGCTCTAGAGTCCGTGAGCCACAACTACTGAGCCTGCACACCACAGCTACTGAAGCCCGCGTGCCCTAGAGCTCGTGCTCCGCAACAAGAGGAACCACTGCAATGAGAAGCCCGCACGCTGCAACTAGAGAAAGCCCCAGCACAGCAACGAAGACCCAACGCAGCCAAATACATAAATAAATAAATAAACCACAGAAATTTACAGAAAAAATAAATGAGACAGCTGCCACCGGCTTCAACTTAGGAACTTCATAGATAACCATATCAAAAGGCAAGACTTGGTACCAGAATACTATTATTATGAATTTTGTACAACAAACTCATACCTAGGCCATGCAGCTGAGTTCATTTTACATCCTATCTTCTCTTCCCATCTCAAACATGATATCTTTATAAGCTAAATTTATTTTGCCAGATAGTTCTTTCTTGCAAAAAACCAAACTTTAAATAGAAACCTTATTCTGGTCCTTTCCTTTTTTTTTTGAGATTCCTTTCTTAAATCATTGCCGAGATAGGTAAGCAACGGTCACAGATTGATAATAAATGATAGTGACCATTTATTGAGTACTAACTTGTGCTACACATTGTGTTGGATTTTTCACATACGTCATCTTATCTAATCCTGTAACAGCTCTGAAATAGGTGGCCTTATCTGCAGAAGAGTTAACTGAGGCCCAAACACGTTAAGTGACTTGCAGAAGGTGACACTGGTAATGAAGAAGCTGGAATTTGAACTATTTGTACTCAAGTGTGCTTGATTTTAATCCAGTGTTTTACCCACTATACCATAACAAAAATTGAAAAGGAAAGTCCAGGGCCTACAGCAACAGGATGAGATAACTAGAAGTCACTGAAACATTTAAAAAATCATCTAGGGCTTCCCTGGTGGCACAGTGGTTGAGAATCTGCCTGCCAATGCAGGGGACACGGGTTCAAGCCCTGGTCTGGGAAGATCCCACATGCCGCGGAGCAACTGGGCCTGTGAGCCACAGTTGCTGAGCCTGCGCCTGGAGCCTGTGCTCCGCAACAAGAGAGGCCGCGATAGTGAGAGGCCCACCCACCGCGATGAAGAGTGGCCCCCGCTTGCCACAACTAGAGAAAGCCCTCGCACAGAAACGAAGACCCAACACAGCCATAAAAAAAAAAAAAAAAAAAAATCATCTAAATTTTTTTGAAGATCTCTAATGCAATAAGATTTTCCCCAACTGTTTTTCCTATACCTCCAGTAAAGGCTCCTATTATTTCTTTTCTCTTCTTTTTTTTTTTTGTCCGCGCCACGCTGCTTGTGAGATCTTAGTTCCCGGACCCGGGACCGAACCCAGGCCCCAGCAGTGAAAGTGCCGAGTCCTAACAACTGGACTGCCAGGGAATTCCCAAGGCTCCTATTATTTCTAATATGCAACATACCTGCAACCTCACTTCAACTACTAAAGCTGATCGCCAAGATCAGTAACCACTAAACACTGTTTGGAATCTTACAGCTCCCATCTCCTAATGGTCTCTAAATTCTGCCATTTTTTAATAACCCAAATCCTTCATAATGAAATTTATGCCTATGAATCACTGGTCCTAAGCTGTTGCATTTCTATATAATAACAACGAACTATCAGAAAGAGCAATTAAGGAAACAACCCCATTTAGTGTCATACCAAAAAGAATAAAATACCTAGGAATAAATCTACCTAAGGAGGTAAAAAACATATACTCGGAAAAGTATAAGACACTGATGAGAGAAATGGAAGATGACACAAACAGATGGAAAGATATACCATGGCCTTGGACTGGAAGAATTAATATTGTTAAAATGACCATACTTCCCAAGACAATCTACAGATTCAGTGCAATTCCTACCAAAATACTAATGGCTTTTTTCACAGAACTAGAACAAATAATTCTAAAATGTATATGGAAACCCACCTCCATTTTAAATTAGGATTGTTGATAAATAAATTCAAGTTTACTTGGAAGTTGAGGTATGCAGAGGTTAAAGTACAAGCTGTTTTACTAATAGCCAGCTACAAAGGACACTCATCACAGGTCAAATTTTAACTAGTGAAACCGCTGCCATCCAAAAAGGTTGCTACAAGCAAATCCAACATCTCTTCAAAGCCTTACTACAGTGAAAATCTTAGTAAATGAAGTAGTCATCCTATGCAGGCATTGATTTTTGGCCAAGATAAACATCTTAAGAAAGAAGGCTGGGCTTCCCTGGTGGCACAGTGGTTGAGAATCTGCCTGCCAATGCAGGGGACACGGGTTCGAGCCCTGGTCTGGGAGGATCCCACATGCCGCGGAGCAACTAGGCCTGTGAACCACAACTACTGAGCCTGCGCGTCTGGAGCCTGTGCTCCGCAACAAGAGAGGCCGCGATAGTGAGAGGCCCGCGCACCGCGATGAAGAGTGGCCCCCGCTTGCCGCAGCTAGAGAAAGCCCTTGCACAGAAACGAAGACCCAACTCAGCCAAAAATAAATAAATAAATAATAAAAATAAAGGAAAAAAAAAAAGAAAGAAGGCTGATGAAGGTCAAAGAGGAGGAGGGAGGCACCATAACTTTGACCATACCTCCTCGCATTTCTCTATGTCACCTTGGATGTGGGAGGATGCCTTGTGTCCATTTTCAGTAGGGTTTGTCCTTTGATTCATTTTGCCAGTACCAAAAGTTAATGGGCATGATCCATCCCACTAACTCAGTCATTCCTCTCAACAAAGATGGCACCTTTTAGGACAACTGGCAGGCATTATGAAAAAGACTAAAGCCGGGACTTAGCTGGCAGTCCAGCGCCTCAGACTCTGTGCTCCCAATGCAGTGGGCACCTCCCAATGCAGGGGGCATGGGTTTGATCCTTGGTCGGGGAACTAAGATCCTGCATGCTGCACAGCGAGGCCAAAAAAAAAAAAGACTAAAGCCAATTAAACTGTGTCCTTGGCCTCATCAGCCTCCTATAATTAATAGAACAGACCATAAGCACACAGTTAAACAGAATTTAAGGAAAAACCCAATGAATCTTAATTGTCTTCATCAGCAAAAAAAAAGTTATTCCTTCTTCTAGAACATGGTAATACAGTATATTACCCTATATATAAAATGCTTCTTTTCTTAGTTCTTGGTGTTACGGTTGTACGTGCAAAATTCAAATGTACTAAATGTCACAAAGAAATTGCATATACAGAACCCTATTTCTACTTCTTAGTAGGAATCAATCATTTAATAAGTATTTAGTTAAGTGTAGAGCTGAAAGGAATATAAGACAAGGTCTTTACTAGGCAGGATCTTACAATGTAAATGAGAAGATGATCCCCACACAAAACTGCACACAATTAGAAAAAGTTTAATACAGTCCAAGGGGTGGGCCCCATACTGAGAGTTAAGGGAATTCAGATTAGGATAGCCTGGAGTTGTCTGGAAAGATGTCACGGAGGACTTGGGAATGGAGCTGGACTGTGGAGAATGAGTAAGAAGTGGAAAGGCACAGAGTGAAGAAGAGATTTGGAAAGTGGGGGAATTTATGTTGGAAAGATGTAAGAAAGAAGGCAGAACAGGTCAAGAAACATGAAGGGCATTGAGTAGCAACCTAAAGAACCTGGATTTTATTTTGAGAGGCAAAGTAGAGCCTTTGGAGACCTGAGTAAGAAAGTGACTCAGTTAAACCAATGTTTTAGAAAGACTGGACTAAGCTGGAAGGGAACTAGGCTATAAGTTATAATACCAGCTAGGCTAGCAGTTTTACCTCTTTGAAGTCATGGATCTCTTTGAGAATGTGACGAAAGCTATGGGCCCTCGGCCTAGAAACAGACACAGACACAGAGTTGTGCAAAGTACACAGACCCCCTGAAACCTTCTCATAGGGATCCATGGACCCAGGTTAAGAACCCTTGAATTCAACATTTTTTTTTTTGGTAGCAGGCCAGAATTAAACACCTAGACTAGGATCCTAGTTAGTGAAAATATGAAGAAAGCAAGGCTTTGAGAAATAGAGTGCTCAAAATGTGACAGAAAGTACAAGGTGAAAAAGTTGCTTGCCCCAGATTTTTAAAGTACATCTGCAGCAGAGACTATTATAACCCCCAACATCCATTTTCCCTTCTCTTTCATGGTAACAGATAGTCGAGTATACGACCACCCAGAATAAGGATACCCTTTCCAGCCTTCCCTGCAGCCAGGGTAGCCATATGACTATGTTCTGGCCAATGAGAGGACAGTAGAAGTGATGTTGCAACTTCTGGGTCTTACCCTTAAAGGGATGGTGTTCTCTTCCCCTCCCCCTTTTCCTCCCTCTTGCTGGCCAGTATGTGGTTATAGTGGTGAGCTATCCTGGACCAGAGTTGAAAGCAACACCCGCAGGGTGGCGAGGAAACAACGTAGAAGAAACTTGAACCCCTACAGCTTTGCAGAGCAGACCTGTCATACCAGCTCAGACTTCTACTTACTTTATTCAACCCACTGTTATTCCAGGTCTCTGGCACAGCCCCTGAACACATCCTATCCAATACTGAATTTGCTACCGGAGGTGGGTTGCTGCCATAACAGAACCTAAAATGTATACGACACTGGCTTAGCAGTCAGGTGGTGGGTACCAAGGACCCAGGTATTTCAGACTAGAAAGCTGAAACAGTGTTATGTTATCTGACAAAACATTTGCTAAAACTGTCACTTGCGATATCTTGAAAGGTAGGCTGCATGCCCATGGAGCCTGTAGCTCAGTAGTCTGTGTTCATTGTTTCTTGTCACTTTCAGGAAAGCCCCAGAAGAAAGGTGAGGTCAAGGAGCTAGTTCATCAGCAAGAAGAGATGGAGGGAAATTCACTCCACTACTGGGAGGTTTTCTCCATCTGTGGCCTCAGTACCTAGGGGGCAGACCCAGCCAAGGTTTGAAAGGTAGAAGCAATTAGTAAAGGTAGTTCTGAAGAGGCTGTCTTAGCCGGAGATAGGAGAAAAGATGAAACCCCTTTTTAAGTACCTTCTAGTAAGCATTATCTGTTAGATGATGAAAGCCAGCTGAGCCTTTAATATCACACAAAGGGTTTTGCCTTCCCACTACAGCATATTAGTTGAGATGGTCTCAAAATAAACACCATTAAATTTAGGGAGTCGAATGGGTAGAAGCAGTAAATAAAAGACCAGGGTTTTCAGGCTTAAAAACTAGGCCTGGATGAGCTCTTTGACTGTGGGCAACTTCCTCATGGAATGACTAGAAGCAAAAAGCCAAAAAGCAAAAAGCCAAAAGACTGCAGTCCTAGGAATTTTATTTAAGAAACTGAACTGCTGGGCTTCCCTGGTGGCGCAGTGGTTAAGAATCCGCCTGCCAATGCAGAGGACACGGGTTCGAGCCCTGGTCCGGGAAGATCCCACGTGCTGTGGAGCAACTCAGCCCGTGCGCCACAACTACTGAGCCTGCGCTCTAGAGCCCGTGAGCCACAACTACCGAAGCCCGTGCGCCTAGAGCCCGTGCTCCGCAACAAGAGAAGGCACCGCAATGAGAAGACCACGTACCACAACGAAGAGCAGCTCCCGCTCACCGGAACTAGAGAAAGTCCACGCGCAGCAATGAAGACCCAATGCAGCCAAAAATAAATAAATAGAATAAATAAATTTTAAAAAACCTGAACTGCCAAAGAAATCCCAACTCCAAATCTTAAAAAATGGTACAACTGAACTTATTTACAAAACAGAGATAGAGTCACAGATGTAGAAAACAAACCTAGGATTACCAAGGGGGAAATGGGGGGGGGAGAGGATAAATTGGGAGATTGGGACTGACATCTATAGACTACTATATATAAAATAGATAAGTAATAAGAACCCGCTGTACAGCACAGGGAACTCTACTCAATACTCTGTAGTGACCTATACGGGAAAAGAATCTAAAAAAGAGTGGATATATGTATATATATAACTGGTTCACTTTGCTGTACAGCAGAAAGTAACACAACATTGTAAATCAACTATACTCCACTAAAAATTAATTTAAAAAATAAAAACAAATAAAATAAAAAACTGAACTGCCAAAGAAATCCCAACTCTGGCCAGAAAAAAAAAAAATCTGTAATTGATGACTACCTAAAGTAACTATCAGGTTCCTAACCTTATCAAAATAAAGTGGACCATGAAAGGTGTGCAGCCCCCAAGGAGGGCACACTCCCCAATGCCCTCAGAAGATACAGGTTAAAGAAGAATCCATAAGGCAAGACCAGGGGAAGGGATGGGGGCAGAGTTGAGGGGCCAGATAATCTAGTGAACTTACCACTCAGCCACATCAAGGGGCTTTATCATTCCTACCCAATAGGACTTGATAACTGGTCTGAACCAGTGGCTGCTATAGATTCCTCATTCTTTCCTTTTGTGGATGGGAGTTTCCTTTGTACATCAAATGTGTATATATTCAGGATGGATGGCAGTTCATAAAATTCCAGACTCCGAGGAGCCACAGCCAGACCTGCTGGAGAGGACTGCACATTCTCCAGAGATAATGGACTTTGAGCTGGATTCAGGAATTGAATGGAGGAGGGAGGAAGTGAGTACATTCTATGTGTGGGAAGAAAAGCTTAGGATATTTGAATGGCCAAAGGGGCCGAGTGTGGTGATTACTAATTATTTTCCAACATCTATTTTCCTCTTCTCTCTCAAAATAATTTTTAGCTGGAAGGTAGCCATCCTGAATAAAGACTATGCTTTCCAGTCTCCCTTGCAGGTACGTATAGACGTGTGACCAAGCTCTTTGGACGTGAGCTATATGCAATCTCCTTCCCCATTCTCCCACACAGCCTAGTAGGAGTAGTATCTATAAAAAGAGTTTTTACAAAATGATGTGATAAGTTCTGAAACAGGAAACAGAAAGAACTGTCACAGATCTACATGGAATGATAAATTTGAAGAAAGTTACAAAACGGCCCACTTGCCTTTAAGTTTTATTCGGAGTATTAAAAAAAGATATAAGGAAAAAATTCCTTAAGTCAGATCCCACAACTGCAACAAACAACTATTTCTCAGTATTGATTTTACTCTATCCTCTCAGTACAACACAATATTGTACCCTTAGCCTGCAGTTCTAACTCAATACTGAACTTTCAAAGTTCACCAAGGATCCCACAATACAGCAAGTTCATTGCTAGGAGGGGTGGGGAGGCACAAGTTGGTGATGAGGGAAAAGAGAAGATTATATACAGATAAAATCAACCCCAGAGATATTTTTTCAAACCACACCAGCCCAAAGCTCCCTGGATGATTTGGATACAGTCTTGCCATTGAGAACCACCAGCCCAGACTTTTCCCAGGCAAAGATTAATTCTCCACTGCCAGGCTGTTAATAGGAATCAAACAGAGACCCAACAGTGAGGGAAAACCTCAAATAAGATCACAATAGGGGGCTTCCCTGGTGGCACAGTGGTTGGGAGTCTGCCTGCCAATGCAGGGGACGCGGGTGCCAGCCCTGGTCTGGGAGGATCCCACATGCCGCGGAGCAATTAGGCCCGTGAGCCACAATTACTGAGCCTGCGCGTCTGGAGCCTGTGCTCCACAACAAGAGAGGCCGCGATAGTGAGAGGCCCGCGCACCGCGATGAAGAGTGACCCCCACTTGCCGCAACTAGAGAAAGCCCTCGCACAGAAACGAAGACCCAACACAGCCATAAATAAATAAATAAATAAACTACATTCAAAAAAAAAAAAAAATCACAATAATTGCACACTGAGCACACACTAGTAAGTTCTTAATTGAAGAAGAGATTGTCAAATACATCTTACACATACATCCCTTATGACTATAACAACAGTGTTTGGCCACGGTGGCCACGGACGTCCTGCTAGAGAATCACCTAGAGTGACATAAAAATACAAATTCCTGAACCTCATTGCAGGCCACTGAATGAGAACTAGGGTGGGGTTTAGGGGAGGGGAGAAGGAGGCTGGCCTGGGAGCTAGCATTTTAACATCACGCAGAGTGATCTGAATGCACGCTTCAGTTTGAGGACAATTGGCATGTAAAATTCTGGGCACTCAATTTGCCAAGTGAAATAAGATACCTATAGTCTTACTCTCAAGGGATTAGCAACCTAGCTGGCCAAAATCCTGTCCCTAAAGAAACCCGCTGGACTCAAGAAGGAGAATCAGTTTTATTCTAAATGTCCCCTGAGATCAAAAGCAAAATATTGAGGTTCCAATGTGTAATGTACTGCTCAGAGGTCAGGTGCTTAGATGATGAAGGGGCTCCTAATTGTTAATCCAATAACTGGATCAAAGATGCCAAATGACCTTCCTCTAATAATCGATCTGTGTTCATCTTCTATTCTGTGAGGATGAATAAAGATACAATAACTTAAAAAAAAAAAGATACAATAACTTTGGAGCATAAACCAAATACTCAAAGTTCGTCTCTTGCACATGAGGATGCAACAGAGCTTCCAAAAACTGATATTCATGTCTCCTAATACATTAAAACCCGAGTAACACGTTTCTAAATTCAGCAAAGAGTTCTAAACTCTGAAATTAAAGAGGCTACACAGAGGAGACGAATGGATAATAAATACCATGCTGTGGTCCAAGACCATCTGCTAACTGCCCTCTTCACCCTAGTCACAGTCGCGATCCCCACACATCCCGGCTCACACCAGCTTCGGAGACGGCCCTGGAAATGTATCCTTGGGTGAACTCCAGGAGCTGAGATATCTTAGAACTTTTCTTTTCCTGCAGCCCCGACTCTGCAAAGAGCTAAGTTCTCACACGTTTTACGACCAAGGAATGGAAAAGACAAGAGCTCACAAAACAATTCTGTGACCCCGACCCTGACAATATGCACGCCTGTCCGCCTCTGCTCCCTCGCCTCACCTTCCTCCCCACCCTCCTACTCTCACACTGAGGCCCCTAGAAGCCCCAACTATCAAAAGCACCCTATCCCAGGCCAGGCAGGAAGGCCCCCTGCCTCCCCAGGCCCCACGCCCACCGCCCGGGCCCAATCCCTGACCTGGGGGGCGCGCCAGGCCGCCCTGGGGCTCCCGGCTCTCGGGTTTCCTCGGCGGGTAGCCGTAGACACCCCTCTCTGTCTGGTAGCCGCGCCGGAGGAGGAGCGGAGGGGCCCGACCGAGGCCCAGTCTTGCTGCTGCCACAGTGGCCAAGGCCATGTCCCGCCAGGCCGCCCGGGCCCAGAGACTTCTGCGGGAGATCTAGGGGTCGCGCCCACTGGGAGGTAGCTCCTGAAACCCCCCGCGTGGGAGGCGAGAGGAGGGAGTGGGTAGGCGAGGGGAAGCCCCGCCTTCGAGACAACGCCCCCAGTCCTGATTGGCCAGGGCCGGTCCTCGGAGCCAATCTAGATCAGCGGCCTTCAAAGCGAAGCCACGCCCCGGGATCCGCTGGGACTCGCGCGGTCCTAGAGGCTGAGGGTAGCCCTGGATTTGGGAAAACGGGGAGTGTTGAGCACAGCGTTACCGGCTTTCTGGTATAAACCTTGATATACCTGTATATGCTGCGGTCTCCCACCAGGAGTGATCACCCACCAGCCCTCTCCTGGAAGCCCCAGAGCACAACCTCACACACACGATGCAGTCTCTTACAGAAAGGAAAAATTAGCGACAGGGTGCATGAAAAGTGGCTGGGACTCAAACCAAGGGACTTGGTTTGAAGGAAAGGTCATAGGAAGTAACCAGAAAATCAACATCCCCCCTCCATTTGCATTTTTGTAAAAAACATTGAGGGAGAAAGAATAAAATAGGGGAGAAGGAGCCTGTACGAAAGCGATAGAATAGGAGTGAAGAGAAAGTGGACGTGGAAGATTTCATGTGGAGTGAGGTAAATGTGCAAGGTGAGGGGCACGCCAAGGAGAGGGGCAAGCATGAGCACAGAAGCCTGGGAGAGGCTGCAAGGCATTGCAAGTGATTCCAAGAGGCCGGCGAATTGGGTGTGTATTGAGAGATGGGAGTGGAAAGGTAGATACAGGATAACTGGGTGGTTAAAAGAGCTTTCAGTAAAAAAGAAGGAAGTAATTACGAGATCAATGTCCCTTTATATCCCAGAGAAGGGGATCTCCAATCTCCCACAGTGACAAGGTTAGCCTTGGACTGAAGCAAGGGCACTTCATAGAATATAAAAGTAGGAAAGGCAGAGCATAAGCGTATCTATTTCGGTAGGCTGATAGATTTGATCATGGAACGACGATGAAGTTTTTTTCTGCTTCTATTTTTTTTTTGGTGAAATATTAAGCAAGATGAACAGCAGAAAGTGGGAGTAAAAAGACATGGGAGGACGTCTGAAAGGGATAAAAAGGTATGAAGCAGTGGGATGGGAAAGTGAACAGACCCAGAAATGTCATGATTTGGGGGATGCCAAGAGCCCACTGAGACTTGTGGTTATGGACCTGACTCAGACAAGACAGAGTGAGTGTGAGTTTTTCTCCAGATATGTTCAGCTCCTTTTGCAGGTGCAGGGTAGGCAGGAGTTGTATTTAACTAAGGATGGATTTTTGCCTGGCAGGTATGATGGAGTGATGGGGCAAGGGAGAATTCATAGCACTTGCAATACATAGCAATTGAAATGTTGATTGGATCAGGGGACTGAATGTACCAGGGGTAAAAGTGCATAGTTGGAGTGGGGATTCTCATGTAGGTGAACTGGTGGTCTCACTGACTGACATTTGAAGTTGGGACTTTGGGTGGAAGGCAAAAATTGGAATCAATTTCTTTTCTTTTCTTTTTTTTTTTTTTTTTTGGCCGCGTGTCATGCAGGATCTTAGTTCCCCTACCAGGGATCCAACCCGTGCCCCCTGCAGTGGAAACACAGAGTCCTAATCACTGGACTGCCAGGGAAGTCCCTGGAATAAATTTCTTGAGGCCTGTGGACCTTGGATAAGAATTCTTGATGTGGATTGGCAAAGTTCATAATGTTTCAAAAAGTTTGCTGGCCCACCGTTTTGGTAAATATATGAGAAATAGGCACTCTTATACATTGCTAGTGGAAATGTAAAATGATACAAACTCTATAGAGGGAAAACTGTCAATATCTTATAAAATTAGAAATGCACGTTTCATTTAACCCAGTGATTCCGCTTCTAGGAATTTGAAAGTCTAGGATAGACTTTCATACACACACTTGAACACAACTGAGTACAAGAATATTCACTGTTGTATTGTCTATAACTTAAATTTTAAAAGATTGTGAGTATCCTAAATATCAAAAAATAAGAGATTAAATAAGTTATACTACTTCCTTACAACAGACTACTATAGAGTCATAAAAAAGAATGAAGCAGCTCATTATGCCTTGAATTGGAACAATTCCTAAGATATATTTTTAAGTGAAAAAAGCAAGAGCAGAGAGCAGTATGCATAGAATGCTTACATTAGAGCATTAAAATATATAAACTTGAAAAATTTGTGGGACTTCCCTGGTGGCGCAGTGGTTAAGAATCCGCCTGCCAGTGCAGGGGACACGGGTTCGGGCCCTGGTCCAGGAAGATCCCACATGCCATGGAGCAACTAAGCCCGTGTGCCACAACTAGTGAGCCTGCACTCTAGAGCCCGTGAGCCACAACTACTGACCCCGCCCGCCACAACTACTGAAGCCCACATGCCGAGAGCCCGTGCTCCGCAATAAGAGAAGCCACCACAATGAGAAGCCTGTGCACCGCAACAAAGAGTAGCCCCGCTCACCGCAACTAGAGAAAGCCCGTGTGCAGCAATGAAGACCCAGTGCAGCCAAAAATTAATTAATTAATTAATTAATTTAAAAAAAATTTGTAAAGGTAACTATACACATGTACATGTGTGTGTATTTCTTTATGCATAGAGCATCTCTTGAAGAAGATGCTGGAAATTATTGCCTCTGAGGAGGGGAATTGTTAGGCTGGGGACAGGGGAGGGAAGAAGTTTTACTTCTCACTTTTGTAATTTTTTTTTTTTTTTTTAAAGGACAAATCGGTTCACCTGAAGCTTGTTTTTTTTTTTTTTTTAATTTATTTATTTATTTATTTTTGGCTGCCTTGGGTCTTCGTTTCTGTGAGGGCTTTCTCTAGTTGTGGCAAGCGGGGGCCACTCTTCATCACGGTGCGCGGGCCTCTCACTATCGTGGCCTCTCTTGCTACGGAGCACAGGCTCCAGACGCGCAGGCCAGTAGTTGTGGCTCACGGGCCCAGTTGCTCCGCGGCATGTGGGATCTTCCCAGACCAGGGCTCAAACCCGTGTCCCCTGCATTAGCAGGCAGATTCTCAACCACTGCACCACCAGGGAAGCCCTCACTTTTGTAATTTTTGAACTTTGTGACATTTGTGTTTTTCAAAACATAAGTTAAAAATCACTATTTAATTTTTTTTCAAAACTTTGTATCTCCTACCCAGGATTTAATATTTTCAATACTTCCCTTTGGAAGGGAAGCTATTGCAATCTCTTTTTGAAGAGGTCTTGAGGTTTTGAGCTGCAGTACCCATGAGAAATGGGCATCAAAAGACATGCACAAGAATGTTCTTAACAACTTTATTATAAATAAATAAATATTTATTATATTGTTTATTTACAATATAATAAAAAATATTTTAAGTGTCAACATTGAAATAGATAAATAAAATTGTGGATATCAACACTTTCAATGCAGTCCTTCCATCCAGAAGGCACTCAATAAATATTGCTGAAAGAAGGAAAAAAGAGGAAAGGAAGAAAAAAAAAATGAAAGAAAAAAATATTTTCTAGCTCTGCCCCCCTAAAGTCTACAAGCAGTGGCCATTCCAGTGGTAATAAGCTCTCCTAATAACCAGATTGTGGTTTCTAAATATCATTTTTTACACTAAAATTAGAAATGGCTGATACCATATCAAACCTGATCACAGGACAAGTGTGAGGAGGAATGAAAGTGCCCACTGAATTTTGCAATACGAGAGCATAAGTGACTTTACCAAAAGCAGTTTTCACTGTGTAGTAGGTGCAGAAACCAGACCAGAGTGAGAGGAGAAGGGAATAGAAGGTGAGGAAGTGGAGATGGTGTGGGCAGACAATTGTTTTGAGAAACTTCACTCTGAAAGGGAGTAGAGTGAATTATATAGCTGATGTGATGAGTGAGGTATTTTTGTTTCTTTACATTATTTATTTATGTAGCCACACCATGTGCCTTGCTGGATCTTAGTTCCCCAACCAGGGAACCAGGGATTGAACCCAGGCCCCTGGCAGTGGAAGCACAGGGTCCTAACCACTGGACTGCCAGGTAATTCTCTCTTTACATTCTTAACAAGAGAGAGTCCAGAATATGTTTGAAAGATGTTACAAAATATTAAGTTGAAAATACAGGAGAGAGGGATAAGCCCATGGAGTGAAGTCCATGAGAGCGGGGGGAGGGGACAGAATCCAGAGCGCAGGTGGTGCTAGAAAGGAGAAAAGTCATTCTCTATCAATTCAGATGGAAGGAAGAGAAGATGAGGCAAAAGTAGTCAGAGTTGTGGACCGGTGATGGAGTTTCTTCTATGTGAACTACGAGTCTGGATAATTTTCCCAAAAGAATTACCTGAGAAGGTGCTGGGCAGTGGGAAGACGAGTCAGAGTTGAGAAAGGTGGAGACAGTATGAAATTGTTACCAAGGAAAGTAGCAGAAAATAGAAGATTGTCTTTAAAGTTTTGAAGTTCACCCGGTTGAGGTTGGTGGCCATGAATATAGAGAGATACCAATTTCTGCTGTTTTGTGATTTTTCTCCTGCCTTGGTACTGAGAAATTCAGGATGATAACTGGATTCATTCAGGGCTGAAGTTTTTCCAGGCAGATGTGATAGAAAGGTCAAGAGGCAAAGACATTTAAGATATTGGTTAGTGGACGATTGAAATAATAAAACATGGGCTCCAGGCTACCATTTTTTAAATGCTATCAAATATAAGAATGGGCTGTTGACAAAAGAAAGGGGCCAGTGGGTTGGCAGTTCCAATGAGGCTGAAGACTAGGTAAACTGGGGGTGCTTGAGAATCACATCTGGAACAGAAGGTTGTAGACAGAAAACAGAATGTTTGAAGTGATCATTGTAGCAGTGATGCAAATTTTGATAATGACCAGCTCGTTGGCTAAAGTGGAGTGGGGAAGAGTGTCATCAGAGGTGAGAAGGTCAAGGAACTGAGACAACAGGTGTTTAGACGAGTTGCCATAAGGACATTAATATCTCCTTGGAAATGGCAGGACTCGGAGTAGAGGAAGACTCCTAGTCGTAGGTTAGAGTTTTCAGTGAATTAAAAGAAGTGACTAGGAAGTTGACAGATGATGCTGAGAAGGGGCAGAGGTGTGGCACATCCCTAATGCATGGATTCAAATCAGCAGGGAAATTTGCAAAAAAGGAGGAAGCAACTGGGAATAAAGATGATACAGGTCCCATCTTTGGATCTTAAGTACATCCAAAATCATTCTCAAATATGTTCACTCTCCATCTATTGCCTGTCTCGGCCATCAGCACCCCTCTCCAGGAGTTCCACAGTAGCTTCCTAAATTGTCTTCTTGTCTTGGGTCTTTCCTTGCTTTGCTGTGCTCCTCTCACACTGAGTCAGAGTTATTTTTATAAATTAATAACAGATTCACATCACTATTGCCTGAAACCTTTTCATGACTCTCTGTTCTTCTCTCTTTCTATTTTTTTTTTAAATAAATTTATTTATTTATTTTTGGCTGCATTGGGTCTTCGTTGCTGTGCGTGGGCTTTTCTCTAGTTGCCGTGAGCAGGGGCTACTCTTTGTTGTTGTGCATGGGCTTCTCCTTGCAGTGGCTTCTCTTATTGTGGGGCACGGGCTCAGTAGTTGTGGCTCACAGTCTCTAGAGCACAGGCTCAGTAGTTGTGGCTCAGGGGCTTAGTTGCTCCACGGCATGTGGGATCTTCCCGGACCAGGGATTGAACCCTTGTTCCCTGCATTGGCAGGTGGATTCTTAACCACTGTGCCACCAGGGAAGTCCTCTGTTCTTCTTTGGATAAAGTCTGAATGTCTCATTACGGCTAAAAAGTTCTTTATAGATCGCCAACCTTGACTCATTTTTTATTCATTTATTTATTTTAAAAATATTTATTTACGTATTTTGGCTACGCTGGGTCTTAGTTGTGGCCTGCAGGATCTTTTAGTTATAACGGCATGTGGGATCTAGTTCCCCAGACCAGGGATCAAACCTGGGCCCCCTGCATTGGGAGCACAGAGTCTTACCCACTGGACCACCAGAGAAGTCCCTAGACTCATTTTTTAAAACTCTCATCTTCCCATTTTCCAGCTAGAAACTTCAATGTGCCAGACTTTCACACACAAACCCTTTTTCCTTTGTAATCTCATTCACACTCAGGACTTTAATTAGCAATAAAAAAGGAATGACACCAAATACAAATCACCAGCATAATCTCTCTTCTGGACCCAGGATCCACATATGTGGAATACTGCTTACCCGACATTTTCACTTTTGTGTTTCATTATGAACTCATGATATACTAAACTCCATGATATATTAAAATATGATCATTTTGCAAACTGGTGACCCACAAGTCCCATCTAAACTGCTGATATGGGGAATTCCCTGTTGGTGCAGTGGTCAGGACTCGGTGCTTTCACTGCCGAGGGCGTGGGTTCAGTCTCTGGTTGGGGAAATAAGATCACACAAGCTGTGTGGCACCGCCAAAAATAAAAAAAATAAACGGCCTATATATGCTTTGTTTGCCATCAGAGTGTCTTAATTTTTTTTTAATTGGATGCTTTTATTAAAAATGTGGAAGATTGCATATTCAAGTCCAGATTTGTGGTTTTTCTTAGAAAGCTGAAGGATCTGGCCACACTGGACCCACTGTCCTCCATGGCAGGAATCAGCATGAGCTGAGTGGTGGCTGGCCTCTCTAGATGGGGCGTATGGGTGCCAGTTTTCAGACACCATCACTCTTACCTTTATGTGGTCTGCTTGCCGGCACCTATAGCCACTTGTGTTTGCAACCCCTAGTCTGCTGTGGTTTGTCTGCCTGCCTCTTCTTCCACCCTTAATTAGAACCACACTTTCTGTGGTTCTCGATGTGCACCAGCGATACTATTTTCAGTTCCTCAAACATCCATACTTTTCCTACTTCAGGATTTTCCCACAAGCTATGCTCTCTTCCAGGAAGGCTCTTCTTCCTCCCCACCCACAACAACACATATACCTGGATGATTCCTACCCTCCTTCTCCACTGGACTTGGAATTACTTCCTGAAAAAAAAAAGAAAGTGTTCCTGGCCTCCTTGGCTAATTTAGTTCTACTCTATGCCCTCATAGTACTCCACAAATTTCCTTATTATATTAGTACAATTTTGTTAAGTGTTTCCTGAGCACCAGATATGTCATAATTATAGTTATCTAAATTTTTGCCCAGTTAGAGGATTTCAGTGACTCTTTCTCTACCCTCCCAAGCATAACTAAATAATTGATTAAATTTGTGTAACTTAAATGTGAGTATGATATGACTCCTTTGTGGGTGGCTCTCCCACTAAATTGTAAATGACAAGAGTGTGGGATTATGTCTGTCTACGGCATTGTTCTATCCCCAGCACCTAATTTACTGTTGAACACGTAACTTAACGGTAGGTACTGAGTAAAAAATGTTGAGTACGTGAATTAATGAAAGAAGAAGAATATAGGATAAAGGGATTGGATATGAAAACTAAGGGGAGGTGGGGAGATGAAGACCTCCTGGCTTCTGAGTTGAGCCACTGTATGGTTGGTGGTGCCATTAACGGATGAAGGTGCACTGGACAAGCAGAAGGCTGTGAGGCAGGATTAATTCCATTTTGGACAAAGCAATATTGAATGTTTATGAGACTCCTGAGTACAGGTATCTGGCACATAATTAAACATATGTGTCTAGAACTCAGAAAACTCTTTAAAGTGGATAGTATCTTTATTTTGCAGAGTTGAGGTCAGACAGACCCCAGGCACACACAACTAATAAGCAGCAGAGATAGGACCTAAATCCTGTTTGTTAGGCCTGAGATTAATACTAACCAATTTTTCAGGCCTAAGGTTTAATACTATCCATTATCTTCCTTATTGCTATGACACTTTTTGTATTATAAAGAACACTATTCATTTTAGAGATCTGTCCTTCTAAAATATTCATTCTTAACAGAGCTTATAATAAAATAGCATATTTTAAATTACAATCTTCAATTTCTACTCACCGGTTCTTAAATTGAGGAAAATAACTCACCCTTAGACTTGGGTGCCAGTATAAAATTGTATAATGCTTTTCTGCCAGAATGTGTTTTCAAAGGATAAAGAACAGTGTGGCCTAGCAGAAAAAAATACGAGCTCTGGGCCACAGAGATCTGGATTTGAATCCAGGCCCTGCCACTTACTACTGTAGGAGAGGAGAAAACTTATTCTCTATCTACTCATCATCCGCTTCTGGGGGACTGTGAATTAAACTGAGAAAAGATATAATAACATGAGAAAAGGCATATATTTCTTTATTGGTGTTAATACTTTTTGTACATGGGGGCTTCACAGAAAAGAATGAGAACCCAGAGGAGTGACTAGACTTGGGGCCTCATATACCGTTTTAACAAAGAGTGATATATTATGGAGAAGTGACTAGGCAAAGGAAAAGGGATCTGTGCTCCTAGGAATGGTACATTGTGAAAGGTGACTACGAAAAGTGTGGTAGGGTTATTTGGTACGGTTTGTTATGCAGATTCAATTCCTCTCTGGTAGTAAGAATCATTCTCCTCTTACTGGTGTGGCAGTCGGGAAGTTTATGTCATCTTTACAAATGGGACTCTAGGTCATCTTTACAAAGGGAAATTTGTTTCTCAATTGCCTTCAGCTTAAAATAATTAATATGCCAAAGTGGCATATTTGGGGTGGCATGCCCTGATCCACTTTACTACATAAGCCTTAGGCAGATTCCTTTAACTCTTAATCCATATACTTACCTGTAAAGTATTTAAGTATTTGTGTAAAATACATAAAGTCCATGACTAGAACATAGTAGATGCTTAATAAGTGGTAGCTATCACTATTATTATTATTATTATTATTATTATTATTATTAGAGTAAGAAAGTGATTGAGAAGATAGAGTTATATATGATGCTGAAGTGAGGTGGAAGTTAAAATTGTCAGAGCTAAAGTTAAGGTCCAATGAGGTTAGGATACAGGATAGAGTCTTCTACATGGACAATGAAATGGCCTAGAATAATAGTGGGGCTTTCATGCAATTTTGCCATTATCAGTTTCTGCCTGTCTTTCTTGAGGCCAGTAATAGTGCTGTTTTCATTTTTCTACTTTATTTCCAAAACAGTGATTGATACATAGTAACACTTTCAAAATTGGATGTATGACACTGTCCAGAGAATGAGAAGACAAGACACAGATGGAAGGAAATATTTGCAAAAGACATATCTGACCATAATGATGGATAAATGTCATTATACATCTGTTCAAACCCACAGAATGTACAGCACCACAGGTTAACTTTAATGTAAACTATGGACTTTGGGTGATTATGATGTGTCAGTGTAGGTTCATCAGCCACAGCAAATGTCTAACTCAGGTGAGGGATGTTGATAACGGGGGAGGCTGCTGTGCATGTGTCGGGCCACGGAGTACATTAGGAGATCCTGTACCTTCCCCTCAATTTTGCTGTGAACCTTAAACTGCTCTAAAAATATAAAGTCTTATAAAAGAGACATATCTTTTTTTTTTTTAAACATCTTTATTGAAGTATAATTGCCTTACAATGGTGTGTTAGCTTCTGCTTTATAACAAAGTGAATCAGTTATACGTATACAATATGTTCCCATTTCTCTTCCCTCTTGCATCTCCCTCCCTCCCACCCTCCCAGACATATCTTTTTTAAAATTTATTTTATTGAAGTATAGTTGATTTACAACATTGTGTTAATTTCTACTGTACAGCAAAGTGATTCAGTTATACATATATATATATATTCTTTTTCATATTCTTTTCCATTATAGTTTATCACAAGATATTGAATATAGTTCCCTGTGCTGGACAGTAGGACCTTGTTGTTTACCCATTCTATATATAATAGTTTGCATCTGCTAATCTCAAACTCCCAATCCATCCCTCCCCCACCCCTCCCCCTTCGCAACCACAAGTCTGTTCTCTTTGTCTGTGAGTCTCTTTCTGTTTTGTAGATAAATTCATTTGTGTCATATTTTAGATTCCACATATAAGTGATATCATATGGTATTTGTCTTTCAAAAAAAGAGACATATCTGATAAAGGATTGGTATCCAAAATATACAAAGAACTCTTAAACATAACAATAAGAAAACAAACAACCTGATTTGTAAAATGGGCCAAAGACCCTAAAAGATACCTCACCAAAGAAGATATACAGATGGCAAATAAGCATATGAAAAAATACTCCATATCATATGTCATTTGGGAAATACAAATTAAAACAACAATGAGAGGTTGGTGACCATATGGAGATGTGGGGAGGATGGAGGTCACGGAAGCTCCTGGTCCTTTACCAGTACCCTGCCCTAGGCATCTCTTCCATCTAGCTGTTCCTGAGTTATATCCTTTTATAACAAACCAGTGATATAGTAAGAAAAAAAAAATGAGACACCACTACACACATAAAGAATGGCCAAAACGTAAAATACTGACAATACCAAATGCTGGAAAGGATTTGGAGCAACAGGAACTCTCATACATTGTTGGTGGGGATGCAAGATGGTACAACCACTTTGAAAGTCAGTCTGGCAGTTTCTTACAAAACTAAAGATACTCTTACATATGATCCAGAAATCACACACCTTGGTATTTTCCCAAATGAGTTGAAACTTTAGGCCTACTCAAACACCAGCACATGGATGTTTATAGCAGCTTTGTTCATAACTGCTAAACTTGTACACAATCCGGATGTCCTTCAGTAGATGAATGGATAAATAATCCGTGGTACATCCAGACAATGGAATATTATTCAGCACTAAAAAGAGTGAGTTATCAAGCCATGAAAAGCCATGGAGGAAACATAAATGCATATTACAAAGTGGAAGAAGCCAGTCTGAAAGGGTCACATAATGTATGATTCCAACTATATGGCATTCTGGAAAAGGCAAACTGGAGACAATAAAAAGATCAGTGGTTGCCAGGGGTTGAGGGGAGGGAGGGATGAATAGGCAGAGCACAGAGAAGTTTTAAGGCAGGGAAAGTACTCTGTATGATATACTACGAAGATGGTTACATGTAAGAATACAGAAACAAGAGTGAACCCTAATGTAAACCATGGACTTTGGGTGATGATGGTGTATCAACATAGGTTCATCATCTATAACAAATGCTCCACCCTGGTGGGGATGTTGATAATGGGGGAGGTCGTGCATATGTGGGAAGAAGGCAGTATATGAGAAAAGTTTTTATCTTCTTCTCAGTTTGCTGTGAAGTTAAAACTGCTCTAAAAAAATAAAGTCTCAAAAAAATTAGATGTGGGACTTCCCTAGTGGTCCAGTGGTAAGCCACCACGCTCCCAATGCAGGGGGCCCAGGTTCGATCCTTGGTCAGGGAACTAGATCCTACATGCCACAGCTAAAAGATCCTGCGTGCCACAACTAAGACCAGGTGCAGCCAAATAAATATATAAATATATAAATATTTTTAAAAAAATAGATGTATGCATGGATGAATGAATGAATGAATGAAAACAAACTGTGTGGTTAATTCAGGAATCTGTTGAAGTCAAGTGGGGTTAAAAAAAAAAGTGTTTATGAAGAAGAAGACTATAGGCCAGATTTAAAGTCTGAAATATGTCATACTTATAAAATATATTTGTTTAACTATATGTATAAAACATGTAATGTAGGGAATTCCCTGGCCATGCAGTGTTTAGGACTCTGCACTTCCGCTGCAGGGGGAATGGGTTTGGTCCCTGGTCAGGGAACAAAGATCCCGCATGCTGTGCAGCCAAAAAAAAAAACAAAAAAAACACGTAATGTTATAATGATTATCATCTACTAGTTATCTATTGTTGTATAACACATTACCTCACAACTTAATGGCTTGAAATGACAAACATATATTACCTCACAGTTTTTGTAGGTCAGTAATCCAGACACAGTTTAGCTCAGGGCCTCAGGCTCAAGGCATCTCACAAGGTTGCAGTCAGGCTGCAGGCTGAGATTATAATCTCATCTGAAAACTCAAGCAGGGGTGAATCAACTTTCATTCCATTCATTTGTTTGTTGGCAGGACTGAGTTCCTCACTGGCCATTGGCCAGAAGCCTCCCTCAATTCTCTGCCCTGTGGGCCTCTCCAAGGGTAGCTTACAACATGGCAGTCAATTGTCCTCAGGGAGAGGTATGGGGAGATGAACCACAGTATTTCTGTAAACTAATATTGGTATTAACACCCCATCACCTCCGCTGTATTATATTCACTAGAAGTTAGTCACTAAATCCAGCCTACACTCAAGGGGAGAGCTTTACACAAGGGCGTAAATACCAGGAGGAAGGGATCCTTGAGGACCTTTTTATTTAATTAATTAATTAATTATTTTAAGGAAGGAAATTCTTTTTTTTTCAAATTTTTATTTATTTTATTTTAAGCTGCGTTGGGTCTTCATTGCTGTGCACGGGCTTTTCTCTAGTTGTGGAGAGCGGGGCCTACTCTTTGTTGCAGTGCACGGGCTTCTCATTGCAGTGGCTTCTCTTGTGGAGCATGGGCTCTAGGCAAGCGGGCTTCAGTAGTTGCAGCATGCAGGCTCAGTAGTTGTGGCTCACGGGCTCTAGAGCACAGGCTCAGTACTTGTGGCACGCAGGCTTAGTTGCTCCGCGGCATGTGGGAGCTTCCCAGACCAGGGCTCGAACCCGTGTCCCCTGAGTTAGCAGGGGGATTTTTAACCACTGCGCCACCAGGGAAGCCCTTGAGGACCATTTTGGAGGCCACCTACCATACCCACATGACCATTTCTAGAAATGTTTGACTGAAGTATATGCAGTGTTCATCCTCTTGGCCTATCAGTCATGAACTCTCTCATGTAACTCTTACATGGGATGCTATGACACTCTGCCCAAAGGATTACAGCTATGGTTATTAGCTTATTATTCTTCTTAAATGGATATTAAATGTTGGGTATGAGACCATTAATACAAAGTGACATCCTGTTTATTTTATTTTATTTTTTTTAAGTTTTTTCTTTTTTTTTGGCTGTTCCATGCATGGCTTGCGGGATCTTAGTTCTCTAACCAGGGATCGAACCTGTGCCCCCTGCAGTGGAAGCACAGAGTCCTAACCACTGGACTGCCAGGGAATTCCCGTGACATCTCTGTTTATTTTATTTTTTAATTAATTTTTTATTGGAGTATAGCTGATTTACAATGATGTGTTAGTTTCTGCTGTACAGCAAAGTGAGTCGGTTTATACATACACATAAATCCACTCTTTTTTATATTCTATTCCCATATAGGTCATTACAGAATATTGAGTAGAGTTCCCTGTGCTCTACAGTAGGTTCTTATTAGGTATCTATTTCTATGTACAGTAGTGTGGATATGTCAATCCCAATCTCCCAATTTATCCCCCCCCCCACCCCCGACATCCCTGTTTAAATGAGTCTTTCCTTAAGTTGGATGAATGAGGGTAAAACACAACAGAATGGCTGTTTCTACAGCTTCCATGGGGAAAAGGTAGGGAAGTATAATGTATATAGTATCACGTCTGCAGTGTAGAACATTCCAGAAGACAAATAAGCTAGAAATGACACTTACTGCTTTACCTGTCCCTTAGCAACTGACACAAGAAGTGAGGTGATGCCAGAGGACTCTCTGAGTAATACCTTTATTCTCTCCAGCTATATTTCTCAATGTGACAATATTGTCCTGGGTTATGAAGGCAACCGCTTTTCTTTTGAATACTTAAACACTTGGAAGCCATGACGGGGTGTGATGCCGAAATTAAATTAAAATAATGAGGTTAGGGATCATAACGTCTAATGTACTCATTTTTTAAATGAAACATCTGAGTCACAGACAGGTTACAAACCACTTTCCCTACTTCACTGCATTCCATGGACATTAGTGGGGTTGTAAGACCAGACCCAGTTCTCTTCCCTTTGCACTTTCATTGGTATGTCTGACACAGGCAGAGATTTTTTTTTTTATTATTATCATTATATGTATTGGTTGGTCTTGTTAGGACTAGATTATAAAATTATGTCTTTTCTCATTCTATATTCTGATTGTGTAAAAAGGGACATTTGTATTAACATGTGTATGGTATTCAGTTCTATAAGGTGGAGAAACCACCCTAGAATAAGAGGAAATATTACATAAGACTGTGAACTTTGGGATCAGATAGTCCAGAATTGAGGTTCTATTTAGTAGCTGTGTCATCCTGGGCACATTATTAAACTGTGTTAAGCCCTAGTTTCCCCATTTATAAAAACAAGAAAAACAGTGTCTCTCAAAAAGAATCATTGGATGGATTAATGCCTGATACACATTAAGAAAGAAGTAAGTGTCTGTTTATTTCTCTCCATTCATCCATTTAATCACCCAGTGTTAAAAACTTGAATTACCTTTAATGGAAATCACAAAAAGGGACATGTAATCCTATATTTGGACTGTTAAGAGTTGGTATATTGCTTGGTAAATAAAAATGAAATTCCAGTCTTTAAAATAGTCTGTTCTTTTCACTCTAGTTTAATCCTACACATTCCTGAATAAGTACACAGGTTTTTCTCTCTCTTCCAAGAAAGTGTTTGTAAGAAAGGAAAATTTTTTCCCTCTGCCCTTTTAGATTTAACACCTGGGGTGTGTGAATTAAACTGACAACAGACAGATTAACAGGGGGAAAAGGTATATAAATTTAATTGATGTTTTTAATTTTGCATGCATGGGGCTACACAGAAAAGAAGTGAAAACCTAATGAAACAGACTCAGAAGCTTATATACCATTTTAACAAAGGGTGACTAGATATATAAAAAGGGGGGGGTGTGGACTTCTAGGGGCAGAAAGTTGTAGGAAGGCAAATATATGGGATAACAAATGGAACCCCTTTAAGACATATCACCTATATAAATAACCTATATAAGGGTTATTTGAATAAAGCTTGTTTGTGAGACTCATCTTGGTGTTGGCTTTCCATCTTCTTCAGATCCATAAATCTCCCAGGGAGGGTATTTATGGCAGTCCTTATTTCTCAGAAGTTTCTGCTTTTAGTCGGATAAAGAGAGCTCCAAGAAGTTTTCTTTCTGCATCTGTTGATTCTCAATTGCCCTCAGCTCAAAATAATCCATATGCCAAAGTGGCATATTTTGAGGTGGTATATTCTAATCCCTTTCATATTCATCACTTTTAATTCTTCTATCAAAATGTGATTGTGAAAAAAAAAAATGTGGTTGTGGTCCCAGGACACAAAGACTAATAAGCTACCAATCATAGCCTCAAGGAGCTCACAGTCTTAATGGGAAAACAAATATAAACAAATTACTTCAATATAATATCGTGAGTGTTGCAATTGAGTTGTTCAGAGGCTGCTATGGGAACCCAGGTAGGGAGAGAGACATAATCTGATATATGTGGGGTGGTGGTGAT
Source organism: Balaenoptera borealis (assembly GCF_965194805.1). NCBI lineage: Eukaryota > Metazoa > Chordata > Mammalia > Artiodactyla > Balaenopteridae > Balaenoptera > Balaenoptera borealis. The sequence continues at coordinate 164,872,109 of NC_138866.1, read as the reverse complement.
AAGAAATGGCTTCCCCAAGGAAATAATGCTTGAGCGACCAGTGTGAAAACAGTCATGGGAGAAAGAGCATTGTAGGCAAAGTCATAATATGTGCACCAAGGGAAGAGGGGGGTCCAGTACACGCAGGTTATTAACTTTGGCTAGAACTCAGACCTGTGGAGAATCAGCAGGAAATGAGACTAGATATACAGGCAAGAGCTATTGTATTAAAGGCTCCTGCTTAAGACTGAATTTTACCTTGTAAGTGAGTGGCTTCTAAAGTGGCTTGGCACTAGGGGGTGTGCAAAATGATCCATTTAGGCCAAAATATTAGAACTTGTTTTTTTAAATTTCTTCTACTTTGGGGTATGTAGTATAATGTATAAATTTGTGTAGTATTACATATATACACAGTTTATATCTAAGTAAATAGACATGGGTTGGGAGTATCTGCCCTCCTCCCCTCCCCATAGGGTTGTATGACCAAAGAAGTTTGGAGACTATTGCCATTAAAGGGTGTTTTGCACGGGAGTTAAACAATTAGATTTGTGTTTGAAACAATGCTCTCTAAGGTCAGGAGGGGGCAAGATTGGAAGCAATTAAGGAGAAGAAGAGATGGTTGCCAATGGTGTGGGTTTGAGTTGCTGTGGGCCTGAACTAAGGCTATGGCAGTGGGAGAGGACCGAGGCAAGATCTTTTTAAGACATACTGATTGCATTTGGATAAGAGACGGTGAGTTGGGACTAAGAAACTATTGCGGGGACTTCCCTGGAGGTCCAGTTGTTAAGACTTTGCCTTCCAGTGCAGGGGGTGCAGGTTTGATCCCTGGTCGAGCGAGGAGCTAAGATCCCACATGCCTTGCGGCCAAAAAAACAAAACATAAAACAGAAGCAATATTGTAACAAATTCAATAAAGACTAAAAAAATGATCCACATCAAAAAAATTAAAAAAAAAAAAAAGAAACGATTGGGGAGGAATAACTTTTCCTCTATCCTCTTATGTTCTTTAATTGCGAGTGTGCAGATTAAACTAAGGAAAGACAGATTAACAGGAGAAAAGGCATACAATTTTCACTTATATTTATGTGCATAAGAGTTCGCAGAAAAGAAGTGAAACACAAAGAAGCAGTTAGACTCGGGGCTTAGGTACCAACCTAACAAAGGAAAGGGGGCTTGGGTTTCAAGGAATGACAAATTGTGGGACGTCACCAGGAAATATATGGGGGAACTAACGGAAGATAAGGATTATTTCAGTAAGATCTGTTTATGCAAACCCATCTGGGTGTTGTCTCTACATTTCTGGTGATGAGTCATTTTCTTCTTCTTGCTGCTGGGGTTGAGGTTGGGGGTAGACACTTTCACAAAGGGAAATCCATGTCTTGCATTTAGGCAGATAAGGAGAGTCCTAGAGAACTCTTCCTGCATCTGTTGATTCTCAATTGCCTTCTGCTGAAAATAATCCTTATGATGAAGACATATTTTGGGGGTGGCCTGTCTGATCCTCTTTAGCACCATTAACTGAAAGAATAAAAATAGAAAAAGAAGTAGATGGGATTGGAGGCCAATATTAAGTTCAGTTTTGGACATTTTAGTTTTGAAGTATATGTGGTATATTTCATCACAGTTATCCCACTGCAAAGACTTAGAAATATAAGGAATTAAAGAACTGAGATCACGTAGATGACATAGGGTTAGCTTTCTCACCACTTACCCATTAGTTCTCCTAAAGAATACTGAAAATGGTTATTCTGCTGGACAAATAGAAGTGAAACCAGAATTAGAGGTGATACTTACAAACCTCTGTCATTATTGGTTATGATAGCTGAGCACACAATTCCTTTTTTCTCCTTTTTGTTTTTTCTCAGTTTTACTGAGGTATAATTGACAAAATTGCAAGAAAAGTAAAATGTGCAGCGTGGTGATTTGACTTTCCCCCTTTCTTTTAAATCTTCATTTTAGAGTTCACTGTCTTAGCAGGATAAGTAATGCGGGAGTAAAAACTCCCAGGTGCACTGGTTTCACACCAGTGGGAGGGCAAAGAAAGGGCCACTGAAGCACTATTTACTCAAATTGCAAAGCCATTTAGTTGATAGTGTTTATTGTTTCCAAAATGATTTAGTAATAGCTAACACAGAGCATAAACTATGAACACTGTGTTAAGTGCTTTTATTTAAATCACCTCAATTACTGTTCACAAAACTCTAGAAAAAAGTACTGTTATCACAATTTTCGAGAATAAAAAGATGTGAATTTCGAGTAGCTAGTAAATGTTGGGCCTAGAATTTGGACTCATGTAGTCTGGCTTCAGAGATGCATGTTTCTTGCTTCCCTTTGTGGCTTCCACACCAGTTCTCTTCCGTGCTTTCAAGAGCCTTGGCCCCTTTGGGCTTGCTTCTTCTGCCTGCCTCCTGCTACCGCAATTCTTCAGAACCACTTTCTTATGTCCTTGTCTGTCCCCATTAATTCACCGAAGTCAAGCTCTTTTGTTACTGTTTTCTTTACAACCTGTACTCCTGTCAATCCGTTAACCCCATCCACCGTCAGGCACATACCTCCTCTCCCTTAACCTCCCTCTGCACCCAGCTTAGATCCCAAGATCCCTCTTTATAATCATTCTTTTGCAAACACCCAAATTCCAGTAGTTGTCTCTTTCTCTTTCATTACTCTCACGGAAAAAAAAAAAAAAAGCCACAACCCTGATTAAATCTAATTGTCCATCTCTTCTGGAGAAATTGGCATATGTAGGCTGGATGGTTTTACTTTAAATTCACGACCACAAACCTCAACTGGCTCTGCAGGCAATCTCCATTGCTTTCACACTTTGTAGGGCCCTCCCAGGTACAAAAGCCTTTTAGACCTTCCCCCGAGTCCCAAAGGGCAGATTTAAACAGTTACTAATTAGGGGAGTAAGGGAATGCAGAAACAAAGGAAAGACAGTGAAGAAACGATAGTGCACTTTCTGACTTACTTCACTCAGTCAGAAAGAGAAAAACAAATACAATATGCTAACACGTATATATGGAATCTAAGGGGGGAAAAAAAAAACAAAAGGTCATGAAGAACCTAGTGGTAAGACGGGAATAAAGACACAGATCTACTAGAGAATGGACTTGAGGATATGGGGAGGGGGAAGGGTAAGCTGTGACAAAGTGAGAGCTTGGCATGGACACATATACACTACCAAACGTAAAATAGATAGCTAGTGGGAAGCAGCCGCATAGCACGGGGAGATCAGCTCAGTGCTTTGTGACCGCCTAGAGGGGTGGGATAGGGAGGGTGGGAGGGAGGGAGATGCAAGAGGGAAGAGATATGGGAACATATGTATATGTATAACTGATTCACTTTGTTATAAAGCAGAAACTAACAAAAAAATAAAATAAAATAAACAGAGAGGCAGTAAACGTTAAAAAAAAAAAAAAAAAGAAACGATAGCGCAGCCCCAGGGGCAGGGGCCTGGTTTCTCCTCAAGAAATATACACAACATCCTGATATAAATATCTGAGTTCTTCTACAGGAACTAAGGCCCCCACTCAGCTGGAGGATGGTAACTTCAGGCTGAGTGTAAACACTTGGATACCAGGATGGTTGGAACCAGAAGGCAGATTCCTGGAATACCACCCTGTTACCTCACCACCAACCAGTCAGAGGATTGTCACACACCCTGCAGCCCTCCCCCCAAATTTTGCCTATAAAAACTCTTCCCTGAGGGAATTCCCTCGTGGTCCAGTGGTTAGGACTCCGTGTTTCCACTGCTGGGGGCCCGGCTTCCATCGCTGGTCGGGGAACTAAAATCCCGCAAGCTGCTCAGTGCAGCCAAAAAAAGAAAACAAACAAACAAAAAAACTCTCTCTGCCAAAGACCATTGGGGAGTTTGAACTTTTTTAGCAGGAGCATCCTGTTCTCCTTGCTCAGCCCTTGCGATAAAACTTTCTCTGCTCCAAACTTGACGTTTCTGTTTGGTCTCACTGTGTGTCAGGCACATGAACTTGGCTCTGAAACACTATTTTCTCCTCTTTTTAAACCTCCCACAATGTCTCCCTCAACCTACTCTTAGCTGATGAGCTTGCCTCAAATTTCATTGAGAAAATGGGATGATCAAGGAAGAAGTCCTTCATGGACCACCCCCTAAATCTACAAGCCTATCTGTACACGTATCCATCGTCTTTGTCTTCTCTTAGTATCATGAAGAAATGCCTCTGCTTCTATCAAAGGCACTCTTTCCACTTGTACTTTATTTTTAAAAAATTTTCTGGCCTCACCACGTGACACCTTAGTTCCCCTGACCAGGGATCAAACCTGTGTCTCCTGCAGTGGAAGTGTGGAATCTTAACCACTGGACCACCAGGGAAGTCCCTCCACTTGTACTTTGGATACCATTCCTTTCCATCACAAAGATTTTGCTCCTTTGTTATCTTTTTTTTCTCTCTCTTGCATCCCCAATATTTCCCTCCCTATTGGATCATTCCCATTAGTATACATTCTCTATATCTTTCGTTAAGAAATACAAAAACAATATAAAAGATACAAAAACAAAATCCTCCCTGACTTCATATTCTCCCACAGTTATAGTTTTCTATCGCTCTTCACAATAAAATGTCTCAAATACCTGTCTTCACTTTTTCCATCTCCAGCTTAGTCTTGAACTATTCCAATCTGTCCCCCCTACTTCACTGAACTGCCTCCGACAAAGTCAATATTGAGCCCCATGGTGTCAATCCAGTGAGCTCTTTTCTGTCTTGATGTTACCTGTTCTCTCAGTAACACTTGAGACAGTTAACCACTTTTCCTTTCCTGGAGCATCTCTTTTTTTGGCTTTTACAACACTATACCCTCCAGCTTTCCCCTCTCCTCACCCAGTCACCTTTTTAGGGACCTAACCTCTACATTTGGAAGTTTTTCAGGGCTTTGTCCTGGACCTTCTTCTCTTATTACATTTTCTTTGATCTCGTTCTTTCTTATGACTTTATTTATTTACTGGCCACACCGCATGGCATGCGGGATCTTAGTTCCCTGACCAGGGATGAAACCTGTGCCCCCTGCAGTGGAGGCACAGAGTCCTAACCACTGGACCACCAGGGGATTCTCCCTTTCTTATGACTGTAAATATTAGCTATGTTGATGGTGCTCAAATTATCATCTTTGTGCCAGTACACTTCTCTGAGCTCCAACTGCCCATTTGATATCTGTATTTGGATAACTCAGATCATCTAATTCTTCAGGTTTTAGCCTGAACTTTGCATCATTAAAGAAGCCTTTCCTGACCACTGTAAGAGAAGCCACCTTATTCTCTCTCTCCAGTTCCTCACCATTATATTTCTATTATTTCTTTTTTTTTAATATTTATTGATTTATTATTTATTTATTTTGGCCATGCCAGGTCTTAGTTGAAGCACACGGGATCTTTAGTTGTGGCATACGGGCTTCTTAGTTGCGGCATGCGAATTCTTAGTTGTGGCCTGCATGCGTGATGTAGTTCCCTGACCAGGGATTGAACCCAGGCCCCCTGCACTGGGAGCACGGAGTCTTACCCACTGGACCACCAGGGAAGTCCTTTCCCTGTTATTTCCTTTGTAGCATTTATTCTATTTAATTTTTTTGTTTACTATCTACCTTGTGCATTGGATTATAACTTCATTTATTTGACTTTCACTATTTGCTATGCAGTATTTTAAGCACTTTATAAGTCTTATGATCTAATTTGCTTTTTTGACTAACCATGTTTATCAAAAACTAAAAAAAAAAAAGAGTAACCTCACATTGCTTCACTTTTATTTTGGTGAAATTAATAGAAGCCAGTGTTAGTAAACTGATTTTCAGCCTTACAGTTTCATGAGAAATTTCAATATGGTTTGCTGACTAGTATCATGTTCTATATACTTTATACTTACATTTGCTTAAATACACTTAGGTTTCTTTTCTTTTTTATAAATTTATTTATTTTATTTACTTTTGGCTGCGTTGGGTCCTCATTGCTGCGTGCGGGCTTTCTCCAGTGGTGGGGTGCGGGGGCTACTCTTCGTTGCGGTGCACGGGCTTCTCATCGCAGTGGCTTCTCTTGTTGCGGAGCACGGGCTCTAGGTGTGCGGCCTTCAGTAGTTGTGGCACGTGGGCTCAGTAGTTGTGGCTTGCAGGCTCTAGAGTGCAGGCTCAGTAGTTGTGGTGCATGGGCTTAGTTGCTCTGTGGCATGTGGGATTTTCCCGGACCAGGGCTCAAACCGGTGTCCCCTGCATTGGCAGGCAGATTCTTAACCACTGTGCCACCAGGGAAGCCCCTAGGCTTTTTACTGAATGGATATATTTCGACACATTCATTTTAGAGACTAAGTAGAGAGACAAATAAAGTTTGAAAAATTTCTGCCAGAAATATACCATGAAGAGGTGGGTGCCTAAAGGAACAGGTAGTTTACATGGATGGACCTAGAGATTATCATACTAAGTGAAGTAGGTCAGAAGAGAAATACAAATACCATATGATATCACTTATATGTGGAATCTAAAATATGACACAAGTGAACTTATCTATGAAACAGAAACAGGCTCACAGAGAACAGACTTGTGGTTGCCAAGGGGGAAAGGGAGTTGGGGAGGGATGGATTGGGAGTTTGGGATTAGCAGATGCAAACTATAATATATAGGATGAATAAACAAGGTCCTACTGTATAGCACAGGGAACTATATCCAATCTCCTGTAATAAACCGTAATGGAAAAGAAAAAGAAACAGGTGTAAAATGTGGGGGAAAAAGAAACAAACAGGTACCTTAAACTAGCTTAAATTAGTCAAACTAGACATTGGCATATAAAAGACAGAGCTGCATTTGTTCAAGGTACAGCACACCCCCAGCAGAGCACCATGCTGTCTCTCTCACATGCATGATGTCTGTTTTTTTTAAACTCAGGGTTTGTCCTGCCCTATAAATTATAATCTCTTTCCTTTGCCTTAACTTTCTTCTGTGAAGCAGCGTTATAACTAGGTTTTAAGTAGAAAAAAAGTATGTAAATAAATAAGTATATATATATATATGTACTTATACATAAGTATATATATATATACTTATGTATAAGTACATATATATGCATATGTATATATCAGTTTTTTCTTTCTTTCTTCTTTCTGCACCCGCGGCTTGTGGGAATCTTAGTTCTCAGCTAGGGATTGAACCTGGGCCCTCAGCAGTGAAAAGTGTGGAGTCCTAACCACCGGACCATCAGGGAATTCCCCTCTTTTTTCATGTAGTATAATCTGTCAAGTGAAGCAGGCAAAATGGAGAAGAATGGACATTTCTGAGAATCTTCTCAAATAATGAAATATCTAGATAAACACTTAAATGCTTAATATAATGTAGTTTCAGGAAATAGTGAAGTTTGAATTATTATCAGAATGCAAAAATGATGGCTTCTTCAGGGCAATGTATTCTTTCCAGTCAGAGATTCAATGATATCCCCACATCAGAAGGTTTTCAGTGGCTTGCTTGACATCTTCCTTTGGAAAGAAAATGATTGGCAGCATTTTCAGTCTATGTAAAAATGTGCATTAAGTGGGATATAGCAAAAAGAGCTTAAGTTTTGGAGTTAGTGTTCAGTATGATAGTAGGTAATATATTTACTAGTTTAGTGATCTTGAATAAATTACTTAATATTTCTGTGACTCAGTTTCTATATTTACCTACAGGATTATTGTGATTATTAAAATAACAAATGTAAAATAGCAAATGCTTGATAAAATGCTCTCCTTTTTTGATCCCTGTATTCACATGATTTCTTTTTAACACCTGATTTCTTTTTAACACCTAATGAAAGGCAAAGGATTGAGAAGAAGGATTTATTTATCACCTATCAGCATAGGTGAATCTTCTTAAGGTAATCAGACAAAATGAGAAAAAAAATTTTGATGAGAACTTGGTGGCTATTGCTAGTATGGTGTTTTAGGACACTTCTCTCATAGTTGTTCATCAATGGTACAAAATAGCAGTATTTGTCTTTCTTTCTCTTTCACTACCCTTTAAATGATGGGCCTATTGGTAGTTTTTTTTTTTCTAAGTACAGGAGGCATCAACACTCAGTTTGGAAGCACAACTTGCATGCTAAGAATAAATGGTAAGTGGAAGCAACCTAATTGGTTGCCACCAACAGATGAATGGAGAAAGATGTGGTATATACATACAATGGAATACTACTCAGCCATAAAAAAAGAACGAAATTTTGCCATTTGCAAAAACACAATGGACTTGGAGGGTTTTTTTTTTTAAAGGAATTCCTTTATTTTTTATTATCACTTTTTATTTATTTATTTTATTTATTTTATTTTTGGCTGTGTTGGGTCTTCGTTTCTTTGCGAGGGCTTTCTCTAGTTGCGGGAAGTGGGGGCCACTCTTCATCGCGGTGCGCGGGCCTCTCACTATCACGGCCTCTCTTGTTGAGGAGCACAGGCTCCAGATGCGCAGGCTCAGTAGTTGTGGCTCACGGGCCTAGTTGCTCCGCGGCATGTGGGATTTTCCCAGACCAGGGCTCAAACCCGTGTCCCCTGCATTGGCAGGCAGATTCTCAACCACTGCGCCACCAGGGAAGCCCGACTTGGAGGGTTTTATGCTTAGTGAAATAAGTCAGACAGAGAAGGACAAATACTGTAGGTTATCACTTGTATGTGGAATCTAAAAAAGAAAACAAACTAGTGAATTTAACAAAAGAGAAACAGACTCACAGAGAACAAACTAGTGGTTACCAGTAGGGCAAGGGGGGCCAGGGGGAGGGGCAAGGTAGGGGTAAGTGATTAAGAGGTATAAATTCGATGTACAATAAATAAGTTACAAGGATATATTGTACAGCACAGGGAATATGGCCAACATTTTGTAATAATTATTAATGGAATACAATCTTTAAAAATTGTGAATCACTATGTTGTACACCCGAATCTTATATAACACTGTAAATCAACTATACCTCAACAATTAAAAAAAAAAGAATAAACGGTAAGTAAAAAACAGTAAATAGAGGCAAAGGGCAAAAGCAACACAAGTGAACCTAGACCTGCGTCAAGGATTTGAGGTTGCTAGTAGCTTATCTTGTGGGCGGGGCGCCGCACATCAAGCAAGAATCAAGACCAGTTCTGCACTTTTGTTCCTTTGGCTCCTGACCAGTCAAAGCCGGCCTGTACTTAACACCCAGTCAGATTCTGTTGGCAAACCCTAGCACCGTTTTGATAAAAATCGGAGGCCAGATGCACGAGTTCATCAATTTAAAAAAAAATAAGTTGTTTAGATAAGCTGAGCCATTTTTTAAAGTTGACTTGGTCTCACATTTCAGAAGAAATAGCAAGACTGGCCAATTTTTTAACCTGGTGATTCCATTCAATAATTCCAGGAGGTCATTCCACTGTAATTTTAAAAAGTTGCTTGCTAGAACAGGGTACTTTCTAAGATCTGTATGAAAAAAGCCCTGATTCTTCTTCACCCTGGGGTACTTTTAGGTCGAACACCTAAAACTGCTTCTGGAAATTCCCCCACGGGACTTTCTTAAATCTAGACCCGTTCCTTACCACTTTGTACCTTCCTCACCAGCCATATTCTTTAGCCTCTTCACTTTTCAACTTCCTAAATCTTTAACCTCACCCCAGGAATTAGTCCAATCAAACTTTCCCTTCTTAGACCTCTTCCTTACGTTAGCTCCAGGAAACTCCCATGAGAATCACGTGGCTAAATTTGTCCCTAATGGCGATCCGTAACTCGCCTACTGTGCCACCACCCTTCCTCACCTCCTGTTAGCTCCGCCCCGCCCCATTCTCGCTTTCCTCCCCTTCCCCTCCCCCCCCCACCCTCAGTGCCTGCGCTTGCGCACCTCCAATTCAGGCGCTTTCCCTTTCCTGGCGACCAATCCACTTCCTGCCTCCGGTCCTCGGAACATTCCTCCCCTCCCTTAAGGTCCTGGCTAGAGGTGGTGGTTGTGGCTGCCCTGAGGACTGCCTGTCTGAAAAATTCGCTCCCGTCATTGAGCGGGCAATTTGAAGCAGTCGCTATGTGTGTGGCACCTATCTGAGAATTTACTCGCGATTCTCCACCCCGGAGCTAAGCTAAGCGCGTGGGGATCCCGGCGGAAGGAAGCCCCGGGCTGTTTTCGATCTGGCAATCGCACGGATAGCTGCTTCCTTTCCACCTCCCTCCGCCCCGCCCCCACTCGCAGCCCGGCCGCGCTGGTGAGTGGCGGGCGGGAGGGCCGGCGGGCGGAGGGAGGAGGGGGAGCTGAGGGAAGGCGGGCCCTCGGCTGCGAGCTAGGTGGGGGGAGGGGAGGGGAGAGCCAGAGCGCTGGAGTTGGTGCTGGGAAACCCGGGGCTAATGTTGACAACAGGCTCGAGGTGAGTCCCGGGGAACCTCCTTCCCCTCCGCGCCAACGACCGGGAGGAAGCGGGGCTGGGGGGTACCGGCCTGGACTCCTACTCCCGGGGGGACCCAAGAGGCGCCTCCGCACCCCAGCGCTCCGGGGGTGGCGAGCAGGAGCCGGACCGCGGGTCCGGCGTCGTCCTTCTCACACCCCTCTCCTGCGGAGGCTCCCATCAACGCGGGAGCTCCTGGCCTGGGGCAGGCAGGAGGGGCGGTCGAGGGGGTGCCTGCCCCACATGCCCGGGCCGGGCCTCGGGGCCGCAGGCGGGGAGCCCGCCGTGACGGGCTGCGGCGGTTTGGGGGTGTGGAGGAGAGCGAGGGGAGGTTGGGGAAAGCTCTCGGGGAGCCGGGAGGGAAGCGAGGGCGAGGAAGTGGGGAGGGTGCGTGTGTGGGAGGATGTGGAGCGGGGAGACCGGCCGGAGCGTGTCGGGCTCCGTCGGTGAGGGAGTGTGGGGTGCGAAGTTCGGGTTGGGGCAGGGATGGTGCGCGAAGGTGACCGTGGACCCCCGTGGGAAGGGGAGCTGTGGCGGGGAAGCGTGTCGGGCAGAGGCGTGTGGAGCAAGAGCAGGGGGTTGTGGGAGACGAGGGTGTAGGGGAAGGGGTTTGGGTGTTTTGGGGCAGGCATTAGTGGGTGTACTTTGTTGTTTAGTCCCGTGGGCTGGTGATTCCTCACTTTGCCTTCATGCCGGGCCTCCTGGTCTTCTCTTGTTGGCCCTGTTGAAGTAACCGGACGATCGCGGGTATTTGGTCTCCAGGTTGGCCAGGCAGAGCCAGCTTTCAGGCTTGAGGGGACACTCTGGACCGAACCGTCAGTTCTCTGGCTCCCTTGGGACTTGTACGCAGTGATGCCTCAGACCTGAGGAAAACTATCACTCACTTTGCTCCTTTAGCGGAGTTGATGCGTGTTGATGAGAACTGTACAACTCCTCGAGAAAATCGTTTTTGAACTCTGGTGAAATTTGTAAAAGCTTTGAAAGAGTCCTTTTATACTGAGGACGTTCTTTAAAGTCGAAGACTGGGAGGTAATGCCCCTGTGCGGTTTTGCCCTTAGAACATTTTGAATGAATAACCCAGAATGAAAAGAAAAAACAGCACTCTTTTACTCTGGAGCATTTTCAGAGCAGTCTCTTTGTGATTTCATACATCGTCCATATGGTAGTTTGCAAAGGAATATCTCTGAAAGGGAAACACCCCTTCCTCTGCACTCTCCCCGTACACGCCATTGCTAGTACCTGTTTTGCCAGTAAAGTAGTTTTTACTTTTTTCTGGAAGTTCAGAGTATATTTAGAAAACCAAACAAAATATACAGCCCAAGGGCCAAGACACTATTTTGGGAGCTAGGAAGGTGGTTTTAAAGCATGGCTTCCTTTTAAGGACTATGTGAATGTAATTATAGTCATTGTAAGAGCTAATCATATCTAATTAAAAGGTCACTAATTTTTACCTTATTTTGAGATAGAATCTATTTAAAAGTTTTAGTTTTTATTTGAAAAACTTGTGAAACATTTTAGGTAAAATAGATGTTTATTAAAGCATGAGTTTATTAAAATAATTTAAAGAAATTCGAGCGTTTCATTATATACAATTTAACACAGTTCAATTTTTGAAACTTGATGTGGTACAAATGCATACTGATCTGAATCATGTTGTTCGTATCTTTTATTTGTCTTTCTAAATCTTAGAGTCAGGGTGTATAGTGGAAAAGAGCCCTGGACACAGAGTTTGAACCCAGCCACTAAACTAGTTGTGTAATCTAGGGCAGGTCACTCAACGTAAAGATTGAGAATTGGAGTAGGTAAAATCTAGTACTCCTAACTCGAAAAATCTCTCATTTTAGGATGAACTTTTCAGTGTTCTCTGTGGAAGAGAATAAACATTTGTTGAATGCCTCCCTCATGCTGCTACTGATTTAGAAATTTAAGAAGTCTGTAATTCCAGAGAGGTAGCAACAGGTCCATTTTATTGATGAATAGACTCAGAGAAGTTACATTGCCCAGTTTCCATAGCTAGCAGTTTGCAGAGTTGGGATGCAAACTTAAAAGTCTGACTGACTTTAAAGCTCATATTACTTTCACATATTGCGTTGATCCCTTTACATGAACCTTTAGATTTCCATCGTATTTTTTGTTCACTGAAATTTAGTTCCAAGTGTACTTTGGGTATATGTTTGTAATACAAGGATGAAATGATTCAAAGGAGATACCACTCCCAAGACTTAAGGGTCTTACTGAGAATCTGTTTTGCCATGCTTTAGAGCAGAATTTTATTCATGAATGACTACTACAGTTTGATGTAGAAGGCACTTAAAAATCTATTGAATAATTAAGTACTGTGGAGAGTCACAAAAGTTTGGGAGACTCTTGTGCTAATAAATGATGATCCTTTATGAATTTGTCAGATTCCAAGTGAATTTCTTAATGTTTTAACAGAACTTAATATCTAATTTCATCTTCATAGATGAGACATTAATTATAAAATTTGATGCCATTCTTTTTTATATCCTGAGAACTACACTTCCTTGTATCAGCTGAAATGTTGCTTGTTGCTGCTTCACAACAGAAAATACAAATTCTGTATAAACATTATTATTATTTTTTGCATAGAATTACAAATATTCCTGAGTAAGATTATCTTGTTACCTAGGAATTACCTGTCCCCATATGTTTTAGCATAGAATATGCCAGAAGTTAAAACATCATGTGAAAACTGCATAGCCATTATCAGGGACTCTTTCTACTTTGAGATGTGTAATTCTGATTTGTTGTAGTCAGTATCTGTTGTCAAGTTTTCCAGCTGACAGTTTCATATTCTAAAGGTTCTTCATAACTTTAGGAGTATGAGTTCAGATTCCAGTCTGTCACTAGCTGTGGAGGCCTTGGTCAAGTTACTTGGTCAGGTCTCCATTTACTCATTTATAAAATAGGGAAAGTAATACCCACCTCATAAAGATTTTAGTATCAAATGAGATGATGTATGTAAGATGTTTACTCTGGTACCAGTGAGTAGTAGCCTTTAGTATTCTCTCTTTTGAAAGTTTGCTTGTTTTGGGGCAAAGGTGGTTATTTAATTGAAGCTGCACGAGAAATTGATAACTACACTTCCCAGATAATATAAATATTAACAGTATCTTACCACGTAAATACGTAGTTATGCTCTTATATATTTTAATGATTGTTTAAACAGGATTAACAGCCTTTTTTTGTTCAAGTTCCACCAGTGGTGTTAACTAAAGCCTTTGGGTGTCATTGTCCAAAAAAAATGCATAGAACATGGAAGTGGAGGAGAGTAAGAGTAAAAACAGAAAAAGGGAAAGGAAGAGGTGGCTGAGAGAAGGTACAGACTATGACATGTGCCTCCAAAAATTACTGAAAGTGCTTCTGGTGGCTTAGTTTGTCTTTCTGTGGTAATATTTTATTAGAGGGCTGAAATAAATGTTTTGTGTTTATAAAATATTATTGCAAATGTTTTCTTTGCTAACCTAGTTTTTATTGATGTAATTTAAAACCTATATTTGAAAATACTTAAAGAGTACTGTGTTTGTCTTTAGCTTGTAAAAAAACAACAACTAGGTAGTTAAGTAATTCTATACTTCTTAAATGGAAAGTATTTTGATTTTCTTGGGTACAACTTTCAGATGATTTAGGAATTAAAACATGAAGTACTGTCCATAAAAGAAATTATATGAGGACATTAAGTTCTAAGTAGAGATGTATTTTTAGAAAAGAAAATCATGAATTTTGCTGGGGAATACATTTTTTGTTGCAGAGTTTATTTCCGGTTAACTGTATGGAGCCTGTACTATAGACCAGTGCTATCCAAAAGAATTTTCTGTGATGATGAAAATGTTCTATATCTGCACTGTCCGTACCCACTAGCCACATGTGGAGTTGAGCACTTGAAATATTGATAGTGACTGGAGAACTGAATTTCAAATTCTGTTTAATTTTAATTAATTTACAATGTGAGTAGCCACATGTGGCTAGTGCAGTGGTTTTCAACTGGTGGTGATTTTCCCCCCAGGGGACGTTTGGTGATGTCCAGAGTAATTTCTGGTTTTTAAAACTGGGGAGATACTACTGGCATCTGCTGGATAGAAGGCAGGGATGCTGCGTTTAAACTTTGTGCAGTGCACAGGATAGCGTCCCCCTCCTCCCATCCAGAGAATTGTCTTGCCCAAGGTGTCCTGAGGCTGAGAAACCCTGGGCTGGTGGCCCTTGTATTGGCCGATATAGAAGAGAATATACAGTTTTTTATAATCATTATTATGTTTATTTATAAACTAATTTTGACTAATACTAATAAAGAGATGAAAGGTCTAGTCCAGTTTGGGATAGTTAACAGTTTTTGTATTTGAAAGTTTGATAAGGTTAGAGCAATGAGGTGAAATTTATGAGTCTTCATAGGAGGCAAGAGCTCGTTTATGCTCCCACTTAGATACCTGTATTGAATATTGTATGAAGTAGTGTCACCAGCATTTCTTAATGGTTGTGAAGTGTGGGGGGTAAAACTGATTCAGAATGTTCTCAGATACATACCGAAGTATTTATGATTAAATATGTTGTTTTGAAGTTGACAGTGGTTGAATCTAGGGAATGGTTACATGGAGTTCCTTATGTTGTGCTCTCCACTTCTGTTTGTGTTTGATTATTTCCTTAATAAAAAGTAGAAAGAAAAAAAATACTTAGACATAGGCATGACTAATAATGATAGAATATGGAATTTTATCACTGAAATAGTATTCGTTTTGCATGCATTTTATTTAATCTCTCACAATTGCCAAGTTGCATTAATATGTTCTGCTTAACAAAATAGTGTCACGTCACTAAAAAACATCACTGCGTCTACAGTGCTGACATTCTTTTACTCTTACAGATTGTCCTGGGTAACATAATGCCAGCTGAGCGTAAAAAGCCAGCAAGTATGGAAGAAAAAGAATCTTTACTAAACAGCAAGGAAAAAGACTGCAGTGAAAGGCGGCCAGTGAGCAGCAGGGAGAAACCAAAAGAGGAGATCAAGCTTACCGCCAAGAAGGAGGTTATTAAGGTCCCTGAAGATAAGAAGAAGAAACTGGAAGAAGATAAGAGAAAAAAAGAAGACAAGGAACGCAAGAAAAAAGAAGAAGAAAAGGTGAAGGCAGAGGAGGAATTAAAGAAAAAAGAGGAAGAAGAAAAAAAGAAGCATGAAGAAGAGAGAAAGAAGCAAGAAGAGCAGGTGAAACGTCAACAGGAAGAAGAGGCTGCCCAGTTGAAGTAAGAACGTTTATTCTAACTATTGATATGCAGGAATGGGAAGATTGGAATGTTTTGGAAAAACAGTGATTATTTGAAATAAAACGTCCAGGGTGCGGTTTCTTGAGAGTTGGGAGTATCTTAATTTACTTGTTCTGTTAGTTTTACTGAGCGGCATGCTTACAGTGCTTTCATTCTTTAAGTTAAATAATAGTCATCTTTAACGAGTATTTTTTGAGGTGTGGGGCAATCTGGGCTGTTTTTGTTTTTTAAAAAAGCTTTTTTTCATGGTACCTTATGCCATCTTTCTAAGTTGAAAATCTTTAGTTTGTTTTTTTCTTTTTGGCCGCGTCATGGGGCTTGCAGGATCTTAGTTCGCTGACCAGGGATGGATCCAGCCCGGCCCCTGGCAGTGAAAGTGCCAAGCCCTAACCACTGGGATGCCAGGGAATTCCCGAAAATCTTTAGTTCTAAATGGCTGCTATTTGTTGAGTTCTTATTATATGCCAGGCACTACGATTGTATCAGTACATGTCTTCAAGGCAGTCTAATGAAGTAAGCTTTGTGATCCTCGTTTTACAGATTAATAAAATGAAGTTTCAAGAGGTTAAATGACTTGCCTAAGGTCACAGTAAGCAGTAGAGCAGCTGGGATTTGAACCTATGCTGGGCTGACTTTAAAACCTTTGTCCTTAAGTACAATTCCATAATGCCTCCCATTCTTCCCTTTATCTAAATCTATTCTTAACCATGTAAATCTGTGCAAGTGATACAATGAACTGGTGAAAAATGAGGTAGACCTCATGGGAAGACTACCAGGATGTAGCAGAAATGACAGTTGTTGAATAGTGCAGGAGCTCTTCCCTTCATATATATAATTTAAAAAGCTGTTTGCAAACATGAATTTTCATGAATCTCTAGAACAGCTCAGCTACCTACTTTCTTACCAAAGTTCTTTTGTACCTCTATTTTTAATGAGGAACTGGAACCTTGGGTCTGAAAAGCAGTAGTAGTGACCTGTTTTGGAATATTCAGAACCATGATTCTTGAGAGTTTCTTGCTTATTTTCTATTTTAGTTTTAAAAAAAACAATTCACAAGAATATTTAATTTCACTGTAAGTTTTGTTCTCTCACCCCTCCTATACAAAGAGCTTAAAAAAACAACAGCAACCAAAACCCCAACTTCTTACTGGGAAAAATTCAAGAGTGCAAAAAGTAGAATGAAATGATCTACCACCCCTCCCCATCTACCCAGCATCAACAATTTGCATTTTTTTCCTTTGGAGTATTTTAAAGCATCACATTATTTCACCTGTAAATGTATAAATATAAATAAATAAATACCTTAAGTGTGTGTGTGTGTGTGTGTGTGTGTGTGTGTGTGTATTCATTATATATCAAAGTGTTTCTAATAAAGATGATAATGGAGTTCTTGAGTGCATATACGTAATGAGTTATGCTTTCTTAACGTGTACTCTCACTGCTCATCTTGTGTTTCTCTGTGGCTGGAGGCTTCCAAGAGATACTCACATGTCCCTGTTCCCAGTGGTAGATGCAACTCTCTGTTAACATATTGTGGCTGTTAGTGGAAAAATCATAGAATTATAGGGTAGCTCAGGGATGGTTATCTCAGAAAGATGAAAATCTATTTTATTAGAAATTCATATTTTAAAGTTACATATTTTGGTATCTCAGAAACCTCAAAGTCAGATTGTCTCCACTCTCCCACTCCTGCCCAAGTTATTTTACTACTTCTACAGTTTAAACATGTCCCATCTTTTTAGTGGAAACATAGGTAGATTTGTTTTTAATTATTCTTTTCAGGATACACTGAGTCTGTTAACCTTTTATTAAAGTGCTTTTATCCTATAGTTCTTCTGGTTCCTATACAAGCTTTCTTAATTACACTTGAATTTTAAGACCTAAACCTAGCAAGTACTTTTATTAATAAAGGTTTGTTTAATGCTGACGTATGGAGAAATGGTACTTAACATCTCAAAACATTTCAATGCATTCTTTTATAATGTTTGTTCTTTAATTAAAATATTCTTTGTGGACATTTTTTGTTTTTCTGTTTTCCCAATGCTTTTATTTGTTTTAGGTTTTATATCTTTCCCAAACGTATTACTTTATGTTTTTTCATATTAAGCATCATGTGTTTTATTCATTTATTTATTTTTTTCAGCTTTATTGAGTTACAGTTGACAAAAGTGTTTTATCCATTTAGCTTGCCAGTTGGCAGAATGATTTTTAATCTAGTTATTCAGAATCCTCCAATCTGCCACTTTTGGTGTTATCAGTAGAATGGGTTCTCATTATCTTAAGTTATTAATCAGATGTCTTTAAAGTGGTGAAAGGGCCTCTTGCATCTTTTGTTCCTCTTGGATTCTGTTGCTTTTCTGATCACCTTTTCATTGGCTTTCACTCTTATAGGATTCATCAGTGATGCTTCAAAATATACAGGGTATTGTACTTACGTGTTTGTTTGTTTTTTATATAGAGAGAAAGAGGAATCCCTTCAGCTTCATCAGGAGGCTTGGGAACGACATCAGTTAAGGAAGGAACTTCGTAGCAAAAACCAAAATGCTCCAGACAACCGACCAGAGGAAAATTTCTTTAGCCGACTAGACTCAAGTTTGAAGAAAAATACCGCTTTTGTCAAGAAACTAAAAACTATTACGGAACAACAGAGAGACTCCTTGTCCCATGATTTTAATGGCCTAAATTTAAGCAAGTACATTGCAGAGGCTGTAGCTTCTGTTGTGGAAGCAAAGCTAAAAATATCTGATGTGAATTGTGCTGTGCACTTATGCTCTCTCTTTCACCAGCGTTACGCCGACTTTGCCCCATCACTTCTTCAGGTTTGGAAAAAACATTTTGAAGCAAGGAAAGAAGAGAAAACACCTAACATTACCAAGTTAAGAACTGATTTGCGTTTCATTGCAGAATTGACAATAGTTGGGATTTTCACTGACAAGGAAGGTCTTTCCGTAATCTATGAACAGCTAAAGAATATTATTAATGCTGATCGGGAATCCCATACCCATGTTTCTGTGGTGATTAGTTTTTGTCGACATTGTGGAGATGATATTGCTGGACTTGTACCAAGGAAAGTAAAGAGTGCTGCAGAGAAGTTTAATTTGAGTTTTCCTCCTAGTGAGATAATTAGTCCAGAGAAACAGCAACCTTTCCAGAATCTTTTAAAAGAATACTTTACGTCTTTGACCAAACACCTGAAAAGGGACCACAGGGAGCTACAGAATACTGAGAGACAAAACAGGTGATTTTCAAATGTTTCTCAGAAATGAGAATTTATTTTGGAGCTCATACTTAAAAAATTTTAAAGTCTTCATGCCACTGAAAGAACTTTTGGAAAAGGGCTCATTGCAGGTGATTTCTTAACATTCCAGGAAAATTTCACAGTGTAACAATCTAAGTACTCATGTTTAAATGTGAGTCTTCGATAGATTTTGTTTCTGATTTTAAAAGAAATCCGGCAAGTATGTGGTGATTTTTACTTTGTGGATCTGTTTTCTTCCTGTCATTTAAAAAACTCCTTAATGTTGAGGGATAAGTTTTCTTTTTCTGTCACTTTAACTTATCTGCTATTATTCTGTGTGTTTTGCTGTTCCGTCTCTATAACAGGTTTGCTTTCATTGTTTTGTATTTTAGTTTATTGATGTCACTGTTGATACTCGCTTTTTAAGAGAACAAGTCATTCATTATCAGTGATATTTTAGATTAGAAATTTGGAAAATAATGTACCAAAGTAGCTGTGAAAAAATTCTTCAAGTGCAACTCTGCATTTATGGGAGTCTTTCTCCTGGGGACATCCATTCAAAATTCTAAGGGAAAGGATTGTGTGTCCCTGATTTAGGCCACCTTTGACAGTTACAAGATACTGTAGACTACTGTGTAGCGTCTGCACCTAGAAGGCATCAACAAGCTAAAAGTTGATGCAGTTGGTGGGTATTAGGTCAACTTTATGGAGGGTTGGATTTGGAGGAGGGCTGAAGGGGTACAGAAAGGAGGCAACAGCAGTAGCCTTTGGTTGGATACTCTGCAGCTATTTAAAATGTATGTAGGGGTCAGAACACTTATTCCTATAAGCCTGTAGTTGGGGAGGACTGACTGGTTTAAGTAGTTACCACTAGAAGGTGATTGACTCAACCAGAAAAGACTGCCATAGTATATGCCAGTAGTTCAGTTAGGTCAGGGGTAAGATAGGTGCAGAGACTATATGGATAAATCCTTGGTGGCTGAAGATCACTAAGAGGTGAGAATTTAAGATGGCAGTGGTGCTCCTTAATGTTTCTTAAAAAAAAAGCATCCTCTTTTTTTGCTTTTGAATAGCAAGGACTGTTTTTTTTAAAAAATTAATTTATTTATTTATTTATGGCTGTGTTGGGTCTTCGTTGCTGCGCACGGGCTTTCTCTAATTGCGGCAAGCGGGGGCTACTCTTTGTTGCGGTGCGTGGGCTTCTCATTGTGGAGGCTTCTCTTGTTGCGGAGCATAGGCTCCAGGCACACGGGCCTCAGTAGTTGCAGCACGCAGGCTCAGTATTTGTGGCTCACGGGCTCAGTAGTTGTGGCTCGCAGGCTCTAGAGCACAGGCTCTGTAGTTGCGGCGCACGGGCTTAGTTGCTCCACGACATGTGGGATCTTCCCGGACCAGGACTTGAACCCGTGTCCGCTGCATTGGCAGGCAGATTCTCAACCAGTGTGCCAGCAGGGGAGCCCTAGCAAGGACTGTTTTAAACTTTGAAGAGGCTACTTCAGAATATACTTGTATAGCCAGTAATGGGTTAAAAAGGAAAGTAGGGTCCTCTATTAATAATTCTCACATATTTAACGTTTCTTTTTTAAATTTTATTTATTTTATTTTTGGCTGCGTTGGGTATTTGTTGCTGCTCGCGGGCTTTTTCTAGCTGCGGCAAGTGGGGGCTACTCTTCGTTGCAGTACGCGGGCTTCTCATTGTGGTGGCTTCTCTTGTTGTGGAGCACAGGCTCTAGGCGTGTGGGCTTCAGTAGTTGTGGCACATGGGCTCAGTAGTTGTGGCATGCGGGCTCTAGAGTGCAGGTTCAGTAGTTGTGGAGCATGGGCTTAGTTGCGCCGTGGCATATGGGATCTTCTTGGACCCGGGATCGAACCTTTGTCCCCTGCATTGGCAGGTGGATTTTAACCACTGCGCCACCAGGGGAGCCCCAAGGTTTTGTGTTTTTTCTTTCTTTTTTTCCCCAAGTTTTCTACTTTTTCCATTTCCTGTGTGTCCTACCTAATACATCACAGCTGATTTTGAAAGTATGTTTTGATTACTTTTTATTGGCTACTTTAAGGGTTTTGTGTGTGTGTTTTTGATTGGCCTCACAGAAGCTTATAGGGTAGAGAGTCTGTAATCATTTAATCCGGTCATCCTTCCAATGCAAAATGGAATCCATTTTATAGATTATCTGACAAATTATCCTTCTGAAAACTTCTCGAGCTTAGTGCTCTGAGCCATTCCACTGTTGGACACACCTATTTGCTAGGAATTCAAGCTGATGTTTAACGCCCCATATAATGGTTCCCTTTGATTTACTTCTTTTTTCTGATACAGACGGAATAAAGCTACTCAAAGTGGGGGTCCATGAACTATTTACCTGTTCACAATGAATTAAGCTGAGAAACTTTAGACTAAGCATTTAGACGTTTTGATAGCAATTCTCCATTGCCATGATATTGTCACTGTATTTTATAGCTGTGCTGTGATTGGAAAGAAAATTATTCCTTTATGGCAGATAGTTTGAGAAACACTGGCATGTGACATGTCTCTTCTTTTACACCAGGATGTCTCAAATATTTGCAGACTGCCAAGATGTTTCCCTTTCATCTTCTCCAGGCTAAATACCTCTGGTTCCCTCAGTATGCTACATGATTTCCAGACACTTCACTGTTCTTAGGACGTCTGTTTTGGATGCCTTCTTATCTGCTTATGACCTACAATTCCATTAGTTTTTATAGCTGCCTTGTCAGTCTTGACTCTTTGTTACACCTAAAGACTAATTTCTCAGAGGAACTGCTGCCCAGCCAGTTCTTCACCTTGAACTAGTGAAATAATTTTTTTATACCTAATACAGACTTACCTCTTTGAAACTTTATTTAGATACTTCTGGCATATTATGTTAGCCTAATGATAATCGATGTGTGTGTGTGTGTGTGTGTTTGCTGCACTGCGCGGCTTGTGGGATCTTAGTTCCCCGACAAGGAATCGAACCCAGGCCACTTCAGTGAAAGCACTGAGTTCTAACCACTGGATCGCCAGGGAAGTCCCAATGATGTGTATATTATTAATTGTACTTATGCATTGGTCACATTTAGATTAGATAAGCAGACCTTTTTTTTTTTTGTTATTAAAGTCACGCAAGAAAATTTTGAACAGGATCTCGTGTTGAGAGCACAGCTTTGTGGCCTTTTCCTAGAAACTTACTCATTTTAATACAGAACTATTAACTATGGTTGGTTATTAGAGGAGGTTATTTACTAAGTGTAAATTGACCTTAGCATGGTAGCAGTTATTTTATCACAGAGACTGTCCAATTAGATGTAATAATTTGGGGGAATGTGAGAATCTTAATCACAAAGTAGAAAATAATTGGCATATAGCTTAATAAGTCACTCATGCCTTAGGATAGCTTCAACTTGAGCAGCCTCTGTAGTGAGGATTTAAATGCCTGACTGAGCAAAGAAGACATGAGGAATTGGTTAGTGCAGAGTCCCTACTTGGCCTAATGTTAGTCTCCTTCTAAGAGGGTACATTACAGTTAAAATGACCAGTTTCCAAAAGTTTCTCCCTCCCAATCATTATCCAGTAGGTGTTGTGAAGTTTTTCTGTATCATAGGAATAAATCATAGGCAATCCTTTTTCCCAGTAAGGTTTCTCTTACGCATGATAATGCTAGAAATCTAAGTGCCAAGCTAGTGAGTATTTAATGCTCATACATAGTTGAAATACTTTAAGCCTTTATTCAATATCTCAATAATGATGGTTTTAAAAAAGTGACTGTATTTTCAGTCTATGGATTATAAATGCTCTTGGTCATTTTAATTAACTTGGGAGATGGCACCGTGCTTAGGGGTTGTGAAGTGTTAGTCTGTACTCATTAAAGTCTTTACTTAAAAATTTATTTAACCAATTTAAAAAAATAAAGTAATAAAATCTCTGGTGTTTTCTGAAAAACACTGTAATGAATGAATGAAGAAGGTGACTGAATAAGACCTATCGAATCTCAGCTGTTATCTTGGCTGATAGATTTTAGATAGCTACTTCTGTTTCTAGCCCCCTGAGGGATTTACAGTTGTCAGCCAGCAATACAATTGACCCTAGCGTTGGGTGAATTCTAATAAATTTGAATTTATAAGCTTTTCATACTTTAAGTACAAAATCTTATTTTTAAAATGCATTTGGTTAAGTGTTTGATCTGGGGAATGAAAATTAATATTTACACATTTAAAAGATCATTTAGTAATATTTGCCAATTTAGAATTAATAGCTTTACTTCTTGCTTTGTTTTTTATGTTCAGTGCTCTTTATACTTGAAATGCTTTGTACTTTGAGATATTATTCTCATTAAGGTAACATAACCTAGTATTTTTTTGGCATTTAATAAAAATTGGGTGAATAAATGATTTAATTTTATTAGATGTAACTTAATGTTAATTATGTAACAGTTCATTTCTAGCAGTATAGTGAAATCATGAATTCAGATATTAAGTCAGAATTCTTGCTTGAATAATTCTGAGGTGTCTTAATTTCTTTTTTTTTCTTCTTAGTTGGTGGGAGTGGGGGTATGTTTCTCTTTTCAGTACTGGTGAATTATGACCTTCATGATTGCATGCTCAGTCCAACAGCAGTAAATGATTTAAAGTTTAGTAAGGAAGAAAAATGGAGGTAGAATGTAGGCTTTTCCCTTGTTAATAAAACCAGGGAGGTTTCTTTTTTTTTTTTGAATTTTTGAATTTTATTTTATTTTTTTATACAGCAGGTTCTTATTAGTTATCCATTTTATACATATTAATGTATATATGTCAATCCCAATCTCCCAATTCATCACCGCCCTCCCCTCCCCCGCCAGAGGTTTCTTTTATTATTGTAAATTCATGAGGCATTACTTTAATAGTGTTGAAACCTGAAAACACATCAACCTGAAATTAAATAGTGTTGCTTTTACCTTTCACATTCTTTCCAGATAAGTTGTACCTTGCCTTTACAGGGAGATTGTTTAATAAATTGTGTAGTAATATTTAAGCACTATTAAAATGTTATATCACTGTGCTTTAGACTTACAGAGGCTTTAACAATTTTATAAGTGCTTCAAAATTGTTACCTCCTTCCAGATATTTTCTAATTCTGAGTCAATGACTTTGACATAGTTGGTTAATAAATATTTGGGTACAGTTATGCTTAACTATTGCTCTAGTCTCTTTTCATATAAGATTGTACAACATCTATAACCAAATTCTAAAATGAAACCACAAGAAAATTCAAGTTCTCATGAGAATTTGACAGAGCGCTAAAGGAGATGAAAAGTGAAACCTAGTAGTTTTTCATGGGTCTGCTTCATGGTTATTTTTTCAAGATTTGGCCATGTGTTCTATGTTGTTTTGCATGACTGCATAAGAACAAAGCTAAAATGGATTTTCTGTGGTCTTTTCAAGATTTTTTTCTTTTTTAACTTGGCTAATAGAAGATCAAAATAATACTTGGCATTGAAGTTCTTGCATTTTCTACAGTGAGCTCTGGCATTTTTTTTTTTTTTCCCACGAAAATACTGTTTTACATTGATATAGTGCATCAGATGTATGATTCCAGTTGATCCTCACAGTACCCTTGAAAGAAATACCTGTATTTTGAAGGTGATAGATCCGATTTAGGGATTAAAGAACTTGCCCAATGTGACTTGGATAGCAAATGATAGAATCAGGTTCTTTCCTACCTTTTCATTCTGTATTTTTCACATCTTCCATAGTACTCATTTTCATCTGCATTTAGTACTTATTTTTTTATTATTATTATTTTTAATGTTATATATTTTTAAAATTAATTATTTATTTTTGTCTGCGTTGGGTCTTTGTTGCTGTGCGTGGGCTTTCTCTAGTTGTGGCGAGCGGGGGCTACTCTTTTTTGTTTTTTTTGGGTTTTTTTGGCTGTGTTCGGTCTTCGTTGCTGTGCGCGGGCTTTCTTTAGTTGCGGTGAGCGGGGGCTACTCTTGGTTGTGGTGCGCGGGCTTCTCATTGTGGTGGCTTCTCTTGTTGCGGAGCACGAGCTCTAGGTGCGCAGGCTTCAGTAGTTGTGGCCCGTGGCTCAGTAGTTGTAGCTTGTGGGCTCTAGAGCTCAGGCTCAGTAGTTGTGGCGCATGGGCTTAGTTGCTCCGTGGCATGTGGGATCTTCCCAGACCAGGGCTCGAACCTGTGTCCATTGCATTGGCAGGCAGATTCTTAACCACTGCGCCACCAGGGAAGTCCTAGTACTTATTTTTAAGGTGTCTAGTAAACTCATTAGCTACTGAGGACTTACAAAGTCAAATCCAAACAAAAGAAGGACCCAAAATAGAATATAAAACAAGAACCTCAATGTGGGAAGGCTTGCCTTTGATACATGCATTTGAGAGACATCCTAATTCAAAATAAGGTACCAAGTGGATAATTTTAATTTTATTTGAGAGGCAGTATAATCCAGTAGTTATGAGAATGGACTTTGGAGCCAGACTGCTTGGGTTCAAGTTTTAGATGTCATTTACTCATTCTGTAGCTTTGGGCAAGTTACCTCACATCTCTGTGCTTTGGTTTTCTCTTCTGTAAAATGGGATAACAGTAGCACTCTACCTTTGAGCTACATGTGAACAATGCAGTGAACTCGTATGTGTAAAAGCATTTAATAACAGTATCTGGCACCTTGTAAGTATTCAGTAAATGTTAGTTCACCATTAACAGTATATTGCCTGCTCAATCCTTCAGAAGGGTTTTTGAATGAGAATTTCTCTTTGTGCCTTTTTATGATTTTGAAAATTTGTATGTTAAACTTCTTAAACTTTCATGGGTTATTTTAAAAATTCATTTTTAAAAACAATACAAAACAACAGAATAAACACTGTACAAAATTAAAGAAATAGCAAGAAAGTCAGGCAATAACAATAAAAATGAAAAAAATGGAAAAAAAGAAAACCGAATGTCTCAATACTAGAATTTTTTGAGGCATCTGTGGCTTTTCTTATTTATGAGATATAATGCTTGATTCCAGAATGGACTATTTGAAATTTTCTGTCAGTTTTACAATATTAAGTTAAATTAATATTAAATGTAATATAAAAAACACTCCAGAAATCAAGGATTGATGTACCTTAGGGGGTCCTCCCAGATAGTGATAGCTCATATTTTGGGTGAAGGAGGTCTACTTTCTTATTTTTTTATTACAGTGACTAAGACTTGGAATTAGTTTTGTTTTCATTGCTTACTTTTCATATCTTTATGGTACCATTTCCTCCCTATCGTTCAGTGATACCAGGAGAGAGAATGAACTTGTTTATAATATATTTAACAGTGATACTCCGTTATCTCCAGTTATGACAGGGATTGGCAAACTATGGCCTGCAGGCCAGATTAGGCCCACCACTCGTTTTTGTACAGCCGGTGAGCTAAGAATGGTCTTTACCTTTTTACATGGTTCAAAAAAATCGAAGAACATTTTGTGAAATAGTAAAACTATATGACGTTTAGACTTCAGTGTCCATAAATAAAGTTTTATTGGAACATAGTCACACTCATTTGTTTACATATTGTCTGTGGCTACTTTTGTGCTATATCAGCAGAGTTGAGTAGTCGCAACAAAGACCATATGGTCTGCAAAGCTTAAAATAATTATTATCTGGCGCTTTGCAGAAAAAGTTTGCTGACCTCTGGTTTATGACAGTCTCAGAATAATGGCTTCAAAGCAGCTTTGTGTAATAGATGTGTTTCTGAAGAGATTGTAATTAAAGTGGTATGTGATGAATCATATCTTCAGCTTGATTTTGCTTAGTGATATATTCCCATGGAATTTACATAAGAAATTTTGGTGAGATTTACACTGATGTACAGAAAAGGTACTCTGGTCAAAGGTGCTGTGTATATTTAGTTCCCTCATACAGGTCTAAAATTTAATCAAACTGAAAAACTTCCATATGGACTTCATAAACTTATAAAAACTGACTTATATAGTACATTAACTAGAAACTGTTTCATTTAAATTTCATTAGAACCTCTAAATAACTAGGGATTTTGAATTTTCAGGTACCTGTGATGGGTTCTTTCTTTGCTTGAAGTCTATAGTCTTATTACATACTGTAGGATTAGTCAGATGTTTAGGAAATGTATATTAAATAAATGGTAAGGAAAAAGTACATATGACTATATAAGTTTTGTGTATAACAGAACTCTTCTAATGCCATTTCATTGGTATCCTGTACTGCTTTCTGAGTGCGTAGTATAAGATTCGATTAGAAAACCAGTCAACCAAAATCTAACCCTCCCCCCCCAACTAGTCTCATTAAACAATAACCTAAACACGTATAAATTAAGTAGTTAGGTAAATTAGTACTGTTAAGAGTTTAATCGTGGAATTGAGGTTTTGGGAGGACGAGGAATATCTCTGAAGCTTCAAAGTTTTGACTGGTTCCAGGAGAAATGGAAAGGAACTGAATGCATACAAAGGGACCCCTCATAGAATTCAGTCACTTTTAATTTACCCATGCAAAGTCCCAGGCAAAAGTTTGAAAGTGAAGTTGATACTGGAAAAAAGAGTTCATTTTCTGTTCTGATATAAAATAGTCACCACCTTGCTACAGCTTGTATGTCATAAATCCTTAGTGAATATTATATAACCTAAACTGGGTGTATGTTCTTCAGATGACCAGAATGTCAACTTGTTAGAGAAATAAAGTTCCAGGTTCATGGTATTTTGAGATATTTTCCAGTTTCGTTTCAAGCTGAAATAATTTTGCATCTTAGTTGTCATTAGAGGTTTTGAAATCCCTTGGAACTATTATTATCCCTTTTAACATAATTTGTTTCTGAATAAACTCAAGTTTTTATTAATTAACATTTTTCCTAATAATTGTAGAACATTTTAGAGTAGCCTGCCTTTGAGTATTATTTATTCAAATTATTTAATTTTAATGGCTTTTTTAACTTCAAAAATGACATGACTTCTAATTAAAAGTTCGAACAAGCTCATTTAAAGTAATGTCAGTCATTTCTTTCATGGCTTGAATATTTTTAAATGCTTGGGTTTTTGCTTTAATTAAAAAAATTCTTTCATAAAACTTACTGAAAGAAACTTTGTTCTTGCCTGTAAAGTTAGTCTGAAATATATGTTAGAAGAGAGAAAGAAACTGTTCTTTAGTGACAGTGTTGTTAGAGGAATACTTTTTAGCCTGGATTATTATGGTTAAACTATCTTGGCATTTTACTTATCTATTTGTAGAACGATATTGTCTAATGTGTATTTAAATCACAAGAAAATGAATGAAAAATTCTCACTTTAGATCCTAATAGGCCAGATTTGGGGAAAAAAAGAATTGGATTTAATGAGTAATAATTGATCTTTTTATTGATCTATCTTGTGCTTGTAAATGGGAACTGCTATTCCTAAAAATAGAAAATGTTGCTATTTGGAATATTGTAGCATTTAAACAAAAGTTTCTGTGGATAAGAATGGGATAAGATGGGAAACTTTGGAAATTGTTCCAAATAAGCAGGGATAAATAAGTGTAGGCATGGATTTTCTACTTCATTTTCTATAACTTTTAAGGAGATAACACACAAAAAACTCTCTAACTCATTTTCTTCACTGTTCATAAGGAAACTCAAAACAAGGAATAAAAAATACTTTTAAATATTACTTTTGAAAATGACTTAATTTACAATTTATAATTGACT
This sequence comes from Balaenoptera borealis, assembly GCF_965194805.1. Classification (NCBI taxonomy): domain Eukaryota; kingdom Metazoa; phylum Chordata; class Mammalia; order Artiodactyla; family Balaenopteridae; genus Balaenoptera; species Balaenoptera borealis. Next base: position 164,843,579 of record NC_138866.1, on the reverse strand, counting down.
TTTTGAAATCCGTATTGTATTTGTATTAAGGTTGATAAATTTCAGATGTTACACTACTACATAAATATTTAGTTGTAGAAAAATTGGGTCCAGCTATAGACATTTCAACCATCTAAACTACTACAGTAAAATTTTTACTTTATACAATTTGAAAATTTTCATTAGTTTTACATTTCTAATTATGGGTGGCTTATTAGTGAACTGTTTGCAGAGTGCAGGAGTACTTGTGTCCTCTGCTCCTCAGGGCGGCCTGGCCTTGATTAAGTGGGTTTGCTCAGTTAATATTTGTTAAATGGATAAATAACGAGTGCTTGCACAGTAGCTTGAGAATTGACTACACAGAAGATGTAGGCTTTTTCAACATAATCTCGAATCAAATCACTGTGAAAGTTTAAAGATACTGATTCTTTCTATAACGTGCTGTTTTTGAAAACCAACTTGTATGTCTGATGGGAATATGGCTGTAACAAAATACTAAAAATTAGTGGCATACTGTTTTTTTTTTAAATTTATTTATTTATTTTATTTATTTTATTTTTGGCTGTGTTGGGTCTTCGTTTCTGTGCGAGGGCTTTGTCTAGTTCCAGCGAGCGGGGGCCACTCTTCATTGCGGTGCATGGGCCTCTCACTGTCGTGGCCTCTCTTGTTGCGGAGCACAGGCTCCAGACGTGCAGGCTCAGTAGTTGTGGCTCACGGGCCCAGTTGCTCCGCGGCATGTGGGATCTTCCCAGACCAGGGCTCGAACCCATGTCCCCTGCATTGGCAGGCAGATTCTCAACCACTGCGCCACCAGGGAAGCCCCCATACTATTGAATTTTATATTTCTGCAAGCATAATTGTTAATCACACTTCATGTTTTCTGAAGAACCAATGTGAAAATTTAATTGTTTAAAAAATTTTAATTGTTCAGGTGAATTTGATGTACAAGTTTTAATTTCAGATACATCTTGAAAGTTAAGTATTAAAAATAAGTTGTTAAATAAGATTGTGTTAATAAGCTTGTGTGATAAAGTCAAATTTTATAGAACATTCCCAATGTAATAATACATGATCCCATCTATTTGATAAGATTATCAGATTATTTCATTTGTTTATAGGCGTATTCTACATTCTAAAGGGGAGCTAAGCGAAGATAGACATAAACAGTATGAGGAATTTGCTATGTCTTATCAGAAGCTGCTGGCAAATTCTCAATCCTTAGCAGACCTTTTGGATGAAAATATGCCAGATCTTCCTCAAGACAAACCAACACCAGAAGGTAAGATATCCTTAAAAACAAACATTGTGATTTTTTTTTTAGTAAGCACTAATCACTTATATCTTTAGTCTTCTCAGATGTGTAATATTGAAAATGGATGTTTTGAAATGTCTTTAAAATTTTTTAAATGAAGAAGTAGTATTAAGACCTAATAAGAACATTGAAAATCTACTTGAAATGCTTCTCTGAATGGAAAAGGCTTTGCACTTAGAGAATAATAATTAACTCATATGATGATATGATGAATTTCTTCAGGTTCTTTTCTTTTTAATAATAACTTTACTTATTTATTTAATTTTTGGCTGCATTGGGTCTTTGTTGCTGTGCGTGGGCTTTCTCTAGTTGCAGTGAGCAGGGGCTACTCTTCATTGTGGTGCGTAGGCTTCTTATCGCGGTGGCTTCTCTTGTTGTGGAGCACGGGCTCTAGGTGCGCAGCCTTCAGAGGTTGCAGCGCGTGGGCTCAGTAGTTGTGGCTCACAGGCTCTAGAGCACAGGCTCAGTAGTTGTGGTACATGTGCTTAGTTGCTCTGCGGCATGTGGGATCTTCCTGGACCAGGGCTCGAACCTGTGTCCCATGCGTTGGCAGGCGGATTCTTAACCACTGCCCCATCAGGGAAGTCCCTTCAGGTTGTTTTGTAATAGATATCCTTAGATTGTGTCTAACAGGGGCCTGTCTTAAATCATAGTTGGAGCTACAGAAAGATTTACTTTATATCTTGGATAGGTAATAAGGTGAATTGGACATTTGGGATACTAATATTTCTGTGCTTATTTATATTTATAATTTAGTTGTTTTGAATGGTATATAATCTTAAATTGTTACTTAGAACTAAAGCCTACTTTGCAGTTTTATAAGATAAATTGTTTATCATTTTGTAAGATGAGTTACTTTCCGTATTATTTCGAAGGTGTTTTAAACTTTCTTTTTGGTAAGGCTCCTAATATACTATTCTAACATATCACACCAACTACTTGAAAAATTACTTTCGGTAGATAAATGCTAATACATTATTAATCTTAAAACTATCTGAAAATCCTATTTACTTAAAAATCTTAAAAGTGAAATATTTGTGAAGTGTCCTTTTATAATACAAGAAGGTATTTTGTATTTTACATCCTCAATAAGAAAATACGCGTTGTATACTGTGAATACATTTATGGTCCTTCCTTGGTATCTGCAGGGGATTGGTTCCAGGACCTCCAACGATGCTCAAGTCCCTCATATAAAATGGCTTAGTATTTGCATATAACCTGCACACATCCTCTCATATACTTTAAATCATCATGTAGATTACTTATAATACCTAATACAATGTAGATGTAAATGCTGTGTAACAAAGTTGACAAAGTTCTGCCATCATTATTTTTTATTTTAAATAAATTTATTTATTTATTTATTTATTTTTGGCTGCGTTGGGTCTTTGTTGCTACATGTGGGCTTTCTGGTTGCGGGGAGTGGGAGCTACTCTTCGTTGCGGTGCGTGGGCTTCTCATTGCGGTGGCTTCTCTTGTTGCGGAGCACGGGCTCTAGGCACGCGGGCTTCAGTAGTTGTGGCTCGCAGGCTCCAGAGCGCAGGCTTAGTAGTTGTGGCGCACAGGCTTAGTTGCTCCACAGCATGTGGGATCTTCCCGGACCAGGGCTTGAACCCATGTCTCCTGCATTGGCAGGCGGATTCTTAACCACTGCGTCACCAGGGAAGTCCCTCTCAGGATTTTTTTGTTTTGTTTTGTTTTTAATTCTGGTTTCTGCTCTGTTAGATTCTTTTTTTTTAAATTAATTAATTAATTGATTAATTTTTGGCTGCATTGGGTCTTCGTTGCTGCTCGTGGGCTTTTCTCTAGTTGTGACGAGCAGGGGCTACTCTTCCTTGCGGTGCACGGGCTTCTCATTGCGGTGGCTTCTCTTGTTGCGGAGCATGGTCTCTAGGTGTACGGGCTTCAGTAGTTGTGGCACGCGGGCTTTAGAGCGCAGGCTCAGTAGTTGTGGTGCACGGACTTAGTTGCTCCTCGGCATGTGAGATCTTCCCGGACCAGGGCTCGAACCCTTGTCTCCTGCATTGGCAGGAGGATTCTTAACCCCTGCACCAACAAGGAACCCCTCAGGGTGAATTTTAATCTGCAGGATCATTCTCTAGTTTGGAGAGATGTACAGTGAGGATAGATATAATCATGAATGGTCTCATGATCATGAAGTAGGAAATCAGTTACTTTTAATGTTCTGAGTTTAAGAAAGTGTAGTTGTATGTAAGGTAGACTGTGTGTGTGTGTGTGTGTGTGTGTGTGTGTGTGTGTGTGTTATACATGGTTTTCCACTCTCTACTGAAATATCTATATATTTCCTCATCATTCCTTCCCTTCCTTTCCAGTTATTTATCAATTGACCATTTATGGCAATCTGTCTTATACCAAGTTAATACCAAAAGGGGTTGCTTTTAAGGGTTTATGGTAAGATAAACCATAAACTTGTGATGATAATTATGATATAAATTGTACAGAGGGTTGCGAGTCTTAAAAAAATGCATCATAGGGGAGGTGGGACTTTAAGCTGGATGTTTAGGAATGACCAGGCTTATATATTTCTTAAATTGGTTTTAGGTTTTATGAAGGTGGGCCTAATATATCAAATGGCTACTTAATCTCATATCAGTTGCTTAAAACATTTAAGAGAAATGCATCTTTATCCTACGCTTTCCTCTTGTCTGTCCTGGTTTAGAGCTTTACTTAAAACACAGTTTGTGATTTTCTGGTAAAGATGGTTACATGAACAGTCCAGAGTGCTTGTGGATTGAAGAAGCGTCTGTTAATCAAAACATTCAAGGTTCATTGGTTTTAATTCCTTGTGATTTATTTTATTGTAGAGCATAGGCCTGGAATTGATATATTTACACCTGGTAAACCTGGAGAATATGACTTGGAAGGTGGTATATGGGAAGATGAAGATGCTCGGAATTTTTATGAGAACCTCATTGATTTGAAAGCTTTTGTTCCAGCCATCTTGTTTAAAGATAATGAAAAAAGTTGTCAGAATAAAGAGTCCAACAAGGATGATTACAAAGGTAAATGCTGGAGGACAAATTTTTTTATATTAAAGTGCTATAAAGATTAGTTTCAAAATAATATTTGTAAAAATTTTTTTTATTTACTAGTTTTGTAATACGAACATTGAGTCACTAGATTAAATGAATGACAGAATAATATGGACATCTTAATTAATTTAAGTCCACTTTATCTAATCAGCTTTATCTTCCCCTCATCTTTACCACAGATCCCCATGCCATGTATGTCTCCATTCATCAATTCATCAATCCATCCATCTGTTCATTTCTTCAGTGAACAGATGGCATACAGAATCAAAGAAGTTATGGTCTTTGTTCTCAATGAGCATAATGTATTTTAAAAAATCTGAATATATCAAATTTCTTGCCAGGTATAAATGTAGATTCTAAGACAAACGATGCAGATTTTGTGAGTCTTTGTATTTTTTGCAGCAGGATTTCAATATGACTTTTAATTCAGAGGTACTGATTCTTTGATTTCAAACAGAGGCAAAGGAACCTAAGGATAATAAGGAGGTATCAAGTCCTGATGATTTGGAGCTTGAGTTGGAGAACCTAGAGATTAATGATGACACTTTGGAGCTAGAGGGTGGAGATGAAGCTGAAGATCTTACAAAGAAACTTCTTGATGAGCAAGGTAAACACTTTTGCCAAAAATTTTAATTTTTGACTAGTTGTTTTTTTTTTTTTAAAACGTCTGTTTTATTTTATTTATTTTTGGCCACGCTCTGCAACTTGTGGGATGTTAGTTCCCTGACCAGCGATTGAACCCGGGCCCTCGGCAGTGAGAGCACGGAGTCCTAACCACGGGACCGCCGGGGAATTCCCAAGTTTGGATTAGTGTTTCTACACAAAGCCCTTGCCTGAGAATATGGGTCTTTACTCTTTTATTCCTTGTTTCCCTGTTGTTTCTAGGCCATCACTTTTTTGGAATTTGATTTGGAACAGAAATACTACATGTCCTATATTATGTGACTACAAACTTTAGTGATAATCTGAATCTTAATAGATATTTCTTACACTTCTCTACTTGCTAGCATTGTCCTTAATGTATTTTAATTCTGATATAATCTTTACAGTCTTAACATAAGTATATTTGAAAGTTGAGAGATAAAAAGACAATTAGTATATCAGTTCATCTGATGTAATTTTATCTGTCTTTATAATTGAGTAATGTTTTATATTTAGTAATAAAAATATCACATTGTTAATTATTTCCTGAATACTTCCCGTCAAGTTTCTTTATTAGTTAGGATTCTTTATTAGAAAGATACCTTCTGTCAGTATTGCCTTTCTCTCTATGGGCTTCATTGTTTCCTACTGCAGATTCTGTTTATCCATGTCATGAAGGGAGGGAGGCATGGCTGGAGGCTACCCTTGGCTCAAACCAGTTAGTGACATCAGAAGAAAAGAGGGCTTGTCTTCCACTGTCTGTGTATAAGCCTCATGGAAGGACTTGGCTAGTCCTGTGTCATGCTTGCCTGTGGCCGAGAGGAGTGGTGGTGTCTGTGCTTGGGCAGCACCCTTCCCCATCAGAATCCCATGGATTGCCTTCGAGGGCAAGCGATGATCGTACTGTTAATTGAAGACATGGGAGAAGGGATGCGTGACAGATAAAAATAGCAGATCTACTATAAAACTACATGCAACTTGTGACTTCTCATGTAAAAGTTTGCCTTTTTATAGTTGATATCTGAAAGACAGTAGTGATTTAGGGTTATGATTCTAAAGATACCCACACTTTCTAGGGTAATATCTCAAAAAATGCTTCATTTTTTCATGAGTAAGAAAAGTGCTCTAGATTATCTATGCCCCAGATAACTTCTTACTGGATGTTTTTATTCTTATATTATTTATGTATATATATATTTAAACCTGTTTAAAAACCAATTTCATATTAGAACAAGAGGATGAAGAAGCCAGCACTGGATCTCATCTCAAGCTCATAGTAGATGCTTTTCTCCAGCAATTGCCCAACTGTGTCAACCGTGATCTGATAGACAAGGTATGATTGCCTCTGTGTGACTTTACTCAAGCACGTAGACCTTGTAGGATAGCTCTAATTAGGAACGTCTATGGTTTTTGGACTGTTTTGGCTGTAGAATGAACCATTTCTTCAAATGGAATCTGATATGGGAATTCAAAATAAACACATACAGTGGGAGCCAGTTTGTAGATGTTGTGTTTGGGGGTGGAACTGTCTCTAGAATCCTGTTAGCTTGACACCTCTCCCCTTCACATAGGGATTCCTCAGTGTGGGAAATACTGTGTTAGACCAGAAGTTCTTAAAGTATGCTCTGTAGATTCCTGGTATCTTCTGAGGCACTTTCAGGGGGTCTGTAAGGTCAAAACTCTTTCCATACTAATACTAGGATTTTTTTTCCCCACTTTTTCACTGTTTTTGACATTTGCAAAAGTGATGATGGGTAAAGCTGCTGGCATTTTAACACGAATCAAGCTGCATGGGTAGCAGAATGTACTAGTAGCCATTGCCGTGCATTTGCAATTAAAAGAACAATGCTCCTTTCACTTAGGAATCTCTGATGAATCCATAAAAATTGGAGTAATTTTGTTTCATTTCAGTCTTTGAGTACACTTCCTTTTAACTTGATAAAATAAGAAGGACGTGTAGAGCACATATGCTATCTCAATATACTATCTCAAGGTTGCCTCAAGAAAAGGTTGCCTCAATCACTTGTGTGATTGAGTTGCAAGCTAAACTAGTTGCTTTTTACATAGAATACCGTTTTTACTTGAAAGAACTGATGGACAAACTGTGGTTATTCAGATGTGGGTGTTTAGCAGACATTTTTCTAACATGAACAGGTGAGCCTCTCACTTCAAGAGAAACAACTAAAAGTATTTATTGCCAGTGGACAAATCTGAGTTTCCAGCAAAAATTAGAATTTTGGAAAACTTATGTCCACCACCATAAGCTTGACATCTTCCCAGTTCTTTTCTGAAGAGGCTTTATTGGTGAAACTTTTCTGATAAGATGAGTGGTGATGTTAAATAATGTAATTTAAAAATACTATGTAAGTGTTTGGAAGATCTGCATAGCTCAGTGAACCATTGTTCTGAATTACCAGTACATAAGGTCAACAAAATCTTGATTGGATATTAAAAATTCACTCAGTGCAAGATAGACCAATGGATTTTAATCTAGCAGAGCATGAGAAGTTGATACACATTGCATTGATTTCACATTGCAACTAACGGTTAAGAAACTACCACTTGTCAAGTTTTGGTGAAGTATCAAAGAATATCTATAATTACTGAAAATGATCTTAAAATATGCCTCCCTTTCCAGCTACATATGTGTGTGAAACTGGAGTTTCTTTTTCTTTTTTTTTTTTTTTTTAATAAATTTATTTATTTATTTTTGGCTGCATTGGGTCTCTGTTGCTGCGTGCAGGCTTTCTCTAGTTGCTGCACGTGGGCTTGTTGCGGAGCACGGACTCCAGGTGCTCGGGCTTCAGTAGTTGCAGCATGCGGGCTCAGTAGTTGCGGTGCACGGGCTTAGCTGCTCCACCGCATGTGGGATCCTCCCGGACCAGGGCTCGAACCCGTGTCCCCTGCATTGGTAGGCGGATTCTTAACCACTGCACCACCGGAAAAGTCCCTGGAGTTTCTTCATATACTTCATCCAAAACAACATGTCACAACAGATTGAGTGCATAAGTAGATACGAGAATCTATAGATATGAGAATTTAAGGTATCTTCTGGAAGAGTACCACTCTTCTGTCACTAAATTCTTTTTTCATTAAAAAAAAATTTCCGGGGCTTCCCTGGTGGCGCAGTGGTTGAGAATCTGCCTGCCAATGCAGGGGACACGGGTTCGAGCCCTGGTCTGGGAAGATCCCACATACCGCAGAGCAGCTGGGCCCGTGAGCCACAATTACTGAGCCTGCGCGTCTGGAGCCTGTGCTCCCCAACAGGAGAGGCCGCGATAGTGAGAGGCCCGCGCACCACGATGAAGAGTGGCCCCCGCTTGCCGCAACTGGAGAAAGCCCTCACACAGAAACGAAGACCCAACACAGCCATAAATAAATAAATAAATAAATAAATAAAACTTAAAAAAAAAAATTTCCAAAAAATGTTAACAACTAATAGATTTATTGGTATTTTTATGTGAATTAATATTTTGAAAATTTCTCAGTTTTAACTTCTAAAACAGTAACTGCTGATATACATATTAACCCACAAAAACAAAGTTCTTTCAGGTCCTTAATCATTTTTAAGAGTGTAGAAGACTCTTGAGACCCAAAGTTTGAAAATCATTGCTTTAAATCATTTTTAAGTCAAGGTGTAATGTAATCTTTTATCCTTTTTTCTCCCCATAATGTATTGAGGGTTCCCTATAGAGTACTACAGACATCAAGTTGTTTTTTGATTTTCAGCTTGTTTAGCTCTTCTACAAATAATTTAGATGTGTTTCAGTAACTATTCATATAATCAAATAGGCTTGAAAAAAATTCCAAATTGGCTAATCACCTCTTGGAGTAATTAGGTCAATGTACAGTTTTCAAAAACTTAGTAATTACAGCATTTATTTCTGTTTTCTGAAGAGATAGTGTCTTTTTTTCTTTCATCTTAGAATATAGCAGAGACTACCTTTTAAACAACTGCTTATTTTCCTAAGGTTGGGATATGATTGAATTTTTCCCCTGCTAAATTTTCATATATTCACTGGCTATCAGCAGGATGAGAGATACCTTGACATGCCTGCCACACCCTTGCAGCCATTTTGAGTGCTATCCTGAAAGTTGAGTGGGAAGATCTCATGTGAATCTGTATTGGAAAGTATCCTGCAGTGCCCAGCTCAGTAATGACCATATGTTAAATTCTGGGTTAGCTCTTGGAGGTTCAGATGGAAAATAGGAGGTTACCCTGCCCTGTTGGACCCCAGTGGGTTCCTCCTGGGAGTCAGCTTCCTCATGAAAGGAATTTTTTCCATCTATATTGGCAGAGGTCCAAATGGCTTAAGAGGGAAAAGTAGTTGAGAAATAGAAAAATCTAAGAATTCTTTTGAATTCAATACTTACGTAACAATAGATAACCCGAAGTGAAGATTTCTTTTAGGTGACTTCTGCAGGTAATGTCATTCATGGTGATGCTTATTTCTGCATGCATTTGATGATCAGAAGAGTTTATTTTTACTTAAAAAAATAAAAAATGATTGTTGAACTGTCTTTCGTTTACTTACAACGTTTTGAAACAGGTTTTCAAAAACTGCTTGTTGAGTTGTCAGGCAGCACTTGTAACCCAGGCAGACAGACACCACCCCAGTGATTCCTTTGCTTTCATTTCTCCCCAAAGGGCAGGGCTGGTTAAATCTAAGAATTAATATACATGTGAAGCTTTTTTTTTCTTTTTAATTTCCTCAAATTTATTAATTCTGGCGGTTTTCATGTAGTCTTTTATTCATTTATTCTACATATTTATTGAGCCACCACTGTGTGTACCAGGCATTTACATGTTTTACGAACTCCTAATCTTTGCAGTTTTGAGCATTGTAGTCTTTTTCCATCTAACTGGCCTTTGATTATTGTGGTAGGAAAAGTGTTTATTGCCTTTTAAAGGATAATGTTCTAAAATAGTTATTGAAGTACATCTTATTTTTTGTTTCCTAGTTTATGTTGAAACATAGGCCATTATTAGCCATTAAAATTTTTTCTTTATATTTTTCAAAAAATGTTGATTTGAGGGGGGTGTGTGTGTGTGTGTGTGTGTGTGAAGTTTTCCAGTGTTAACCAATTTTCTTTTCTGAGTACATGACCTTTGGGATTTTTCTTATACTAGTCCAGAAATTTTCAGTGTTTCATATGGCGAATTACTTGAAGGAACTTTAGTATATTTTCACCTTTTCTCTTTGTTATTCTAATTAGCTGTAAGAAGCTTTAATGTTATAAAATATAAACTTTAATGAAATTTATTATACTCCCTTTACAAGCAGAAGAAAAAATTTACATTGGTTTTACTTTTGACTAATAGTGACAGTTTCAATCTTGATGAATACTTTCAATGTGAGTTAGTTTCCTGGGTTTGAATCTAATCACCATTAGTTGTGTCATTTTTTCAGCAAAAGTTTTAATCAAATGGGAGGTGTTTCAGTGAGTGTATTGTTGAAGAGTTGAAACCCTTTGTAGGGAAATCTGAGGATCTTTGTTACCTGATCCTCAAATCTACCTAAAGATTGGGATTAATGATAAAATAATCATGTGAACCTATGGAAGGAAAATACTTGAGATACCCAAAAGGATATTTGATAATAGTTTTTTTCTTTTTAAAGTATAACTTAAACTTGTTATTTTCTTAAACCATGTATATTGAAAATCTTTAATGTTTAAAAAATATATATACCTGTATTTAAAAAATACCAACTACTCATAGTTTTGTTTTCTAATGGCTTCCCGGAACATACACTTCTCGTAGCTTTTCTTCTACACTTATATTAGATGTTAGACATATTGATGAAATATTGAACACATTTTTGTTATTAAAATATAGAATAGTGGATTGCTATACTAAATAATAATTATGGATATTTATTATAGTCCTATGATGTGGTTTCTTTAGTTTGTTACCAGATCTGATTGTTGACAGTAAACATTTTTACTCAGTGTTGAAGCACTTACTCTTACATGTTTCTGGGGATAATCTGTGTCTGTGTCTCATACATAGTTGGTCTTTATTCTTTTTTGGTTATCCTTATTAGCATTAGTAATTTTCTTGGTTCCTGGCTTCTTGTTACTTTGTACATTTTACCAGAAAACTTTCCTGATATTAACATTGATTTATGAGATCAAAAGCATGGATTGCACATTTCATATAGTTATTTGCCAAACATGTCATGGTGGGTCTTCAATCTACTCACTTGAAGTTCTGTTTCTAACACTAGGTTGCAATTAAAAAGTTTATGAAACATATATTTTGAGATATAAAAGGAGAGAGGAGTTTAAGCTTAGTGATCTTTAAAGTTTGGGATATGCTTATAATACTAGTGTCTTAAAACCATTGTGAACTGTTTAGGAACTATTAGAAATCCATTGTAGCATGCAGGGTTTCTGCTTTCAGTAGCTAAATGGATATTTTTTTAAGAAAAAAGTTTGCTTTTTCTCCTATAGGCAGCAATGGATTTTTGCATGAACATGAACACAAAAGCAAATAGGAAGAAGCTGGTCCGGGCGCTCTTTATAGTTCCCAGACAAAGGTAGGTAAAAAAAAAAAAAAACAACAGTAATTTCTTAGTGTTTTTACCCTGCAATGATGATTGTAAGGTCTAAGTTCTTATTTAATTATCTCTTAGAAAATATCCCTTGTCAACAGAACTTATTATCATTGTTGTTAGCATATTTTCTAGAACTTATTTCTCACTGATTTTTGTTCATGAGCTCTAGTGGGAATATTTCTTCTGATGCTTTCCTGTTATTTTGAGAGAAAAAATTTAAGAATTATAGGAACTTAAATAACTTAATCATTGCTAGAAGCAACTTGTTTGCACTTTTGCCTCTGAGGAGAAAAAATAATAAATGGTATATCTTTTTTTTGGAGAGTTTTTATTTTGTGGAAAGATCAGACTAAATTGATTGTATCTAATTTTTAAGAGTTGTGTTTAAATGAAAAATTTCAAGTTTTTTTTTTTTGTAATTATGCTAGTTTGGACTTGGAAGTCACATTAGTGATTATGTTGCTGGTAATTCAAGAAACATATTCCGTTTCATAATGCTGGTAGAGAATTCTAATGCTCTAACTTACACTAAATTAAAACCCCTACTTCACCCGCATATTTTAGGACCACAACAGGTCATAGATTGTTGACCTTAGGAACCTGGAGGAGATCCATTTCTGTTTATTCAACAGTGAATAATTAAAGGATTTTGTTAACTATTATCATGATTACATACATCATAGCTAAGATAGATACTTTCCCCAGAAGATACGGATTCTGAGGGACTTCACTAAATATTTCTTAAGCAAAATTTTAATATGGTTCATTCATTGGTCTCTTAAATGGTAACATTTCGCAGTGAAACCAAATCACTACTTTTTTCCTTTATATTGGTTTTTATCTCCTGTCAGCAGCAGCATTAATGAGCATTTGTTTTTTCATTTTAGTGGGACAAGGGAGATGGAATGTGCTAATATAGTGAGTAGATAATTGAGAATTATCTAATTGAGAAAATCATAGATGAATTATTTTTATTATGTAAAATTATGTACTGCATTTCATCAAATCTTAGGTGCCATCAGTTATGAGGTGCATCATTATTTCATGTACAACTAAGAAAGAAAAGAATATTGCCAGTTACTTTTAAGCCTTTGATTGTGAGACACATTCTACTTTCAAACTCAAAATTTCAAACTCAAATATTTTTTTCCTTAATATTTTGGACCAGTTTTTTAAAGTGATTCTTTTCTTTACCTATACAGTGGAGTGTTTACTTTCATAGTTGTCTTTTCAACTGTTTATTTGAATGAAGAAACGTAGTAACAATTATGTGGACTTCTAGCATAGAATGAACCAAATTTAGCAAAAATAAAAGGCTTTGTTAACAAAAGAAATTATGCAGTAATATTAAATAGTTTACTGATAAGAGAGCATCTTGTCTCCCTTTGTCCCCATTCCTTCCCACTCCCCCACCCCGGAGAAAACTCCTGAAAAACTATATACTATTACTTGGTTTTATGCCAGTTACATTCTTTATAACTGGATTTATGTGCTTAGCTCAGCAGTTAGCTGCAAATTAGAAGTAGTTGGAATCTTCTAGAAACAGACTTGAAAGTAGTAGGAAGTGACAATTTATGGTTTGAGAGGAGAGAAGAAAATAAAGATACAAGTACTTAAAATGTATATCCTTTTGGAGCTATGAGGAAGAGACCACATAGTCTTATATACCTGAAATATATAAATATAATAATTTAGGTTTCTTATATTCAGCCTGAGTGATCAGGAAAGGTTAAATTATGTTCTAAAATTTATTCATTAACTAAGGGTCTACTCTATACTGTGATTAGTGCTGGAGATACAGTGGTGAACAAGACAGATTCAACTCGTATTCATGCAGCTTACAGTTTTGAGAGGAAGAAAGAGAATTCTAAGTGCAGTTGACAGGAAGAATCCCAGCATGCTTTGAAGTATATAACACGGGGAACTGATTGACTTAGTCTCGGCAGTAAGAGAGGCTGCCTGGAACAAGGGTCATTTAATCCGAGACCTGAGAAAGGAATGAGCTAGGAGAGGGATGGATGAGGAGAGGGAACCTAGAAAGCACTTCTGATAGAGGCAACAGAACCAGAGACAGGAAGGGTCACGCATCAGACTACTGAAAAAACCTGTTTCTTGGTTTCCCTGGACATTGTTGTCTAGACTAAGCTGCAGGAGGGAGGCCACGTTTACTTCTTATCCTCAGCACTGAACACAATGCCTCACAGACAGAAGGTGATAAAATTATGTAACCTGGTATTTACAATGCCCTTTCTCATCTAGCCCCTTTTCAGCTTCTTCAGTCGTCATTCTAGCCACTCTTCTTGGAAAATCATGATCTGTAATGATTTCTTGAATACCCTTTGTTCTCTGCTTCCAAGCCTCTGCTTTCTGCTCTATCTGGGATATCCTGTATTTTTCCACTGGAAAATCTCCAGTCTTGAACTCTTAGCATAAGAGTTATCTTCTCTGAACAACCATCTTTATTTCCCTTATGTATATATAGGTGCTCTTTAATAGACTTTCGACTTAATGTCTTCATACATAAAAAGAATTCGGCACATTACATTAGGCATATTGGGTCAGTGTTGGTTTGTGCCTATGAAACTAAAAATATGGGCCCTTTAAAAGAGGACTAGATCTTTTCATTTTGAACATCTACAACATCAAGTGTAGTGTTTGATACACAGTAAGGGCTTGAAAATATTTGATGAATTAATATTGGTCATATGCAAATTTAAAATTTTATTTAAAAAAATAGTAATGCACTCATAGGACTCAAAACACTGAAGTATAAAACATGGTGCTGAAAAATATCTTTCCTATCCTTGTCTCCCCATCTACCCAATTCCTACTCCTCCCAGTAGGAAACCACTGTCTTGATTCTTGCATCCTTCCAAAGTTGCTTTTGCATGTGCAAGAACATGCAAACATTCTTATATTTCCTGCTTTTTTACACAAGGGCAACTTATTATACCTATTGTTCTGAACTTTACTGTTTTCACTTAACAGTATATCTTGGAAATCTTTTCATGTCAATACATAAAGATTTCTCTTGTTCTTTTTAAAGCTGCAGTGTTTCTTTTTATGAATGTACTGTATTTAACCACTTTGGACTTCCAGTCTTTGCCATTACAAACAATCCTGTAGTTGTATAATACCTTTCCTTTCTTCTTCCTCCTCTGCATTATGTTAGCTAGTGGTTTATTCATTTTAGTTTTTTTCACACACACACACACACACACACACACACACACAAAACCCAGCCTCTAGATTATCTATGTATTTATTCTACTGTTTTACTGTTTTCTTACTCATTATTTTTGGATTTTACCTTTATTTTCTTCTTTTTTGGTTTCTTTCATTCATTTTGTTCCTTTTTTTGGCATTTAATATTATATATTGCTGTCCTCTGACCCTGGTTTTAGCTGTATCTCTTAGTTCTGACATGTGGTGATTTCTATTTTTATGTTTTCTGGAAATTCTCCAATTTCAGTTTGTTATTCCATTGTTACCTAAGGAGATATTTGAGAGAGTTTTGAAATTTCCAGGTAGTGGGACTTTTTTGTTTTGTTTTCTGGCTTGGTTAATAATTCATATTTTTATTGCACTGTGATTAGAGAATACTGTGTTACTTTTGTTTTATGGAATTTTTTGAAATTTTCTTGCGGCCTTTTATATAGTCAGTTTTCATGAACATTCCACAAACATTTTTAGAAAAAGGGGCACCTCTCTCTTTGTGTGGCATCTCCCTCCCCTCCCCCCAAAGGACATGGATCCTAGTGAATGTCTTTATTCTTCTCTATGGCCAGGATTCCCTCCTTTATCCGTTTAGCCCCTCCAGCCTGAGCCGACTATAAAAACCAGAATGAATCATTTAATAGTTACTTGAGTGCCTATGACTGTGAGGACCCGAAGGTTTTATATGTGTGTGTATGTGGTAGAGAATTTAAGCTGTCTTACCTAGTTTGTATAGTTTGGTTTAGGAAGCACTAAACTCGATAACTCTTAAGGTTTTTACAGTTCTTTTCTTTAAAAAAAGCAGAAAACAAAAAAAACAAGCTTTATTGGAATATAATTCACATAACCATACAGTTCACCCATTGGAAGTATACAGTTCAGTGTTTTAAATATATTCAACTATCACAACAATAAAATTTTGAAACATTTTTGTCCCCCTAAAAGAAACCTTATATCTATTAGCAGGCAGTTCCATTCCCTCCCTGCCCACTCTCTCCCCTATCCTAAGAAACCACTAATCTACTTTCAGTCTCTATGGATTTACCTATTCTGGTATTTCCTATAAATGAAATCATAAAATATGTGGCCTTTTGTGCCTGACTTCTTTCGCTTAGTAGGTTTTCAAGATTGATCCAAATCATAGCATGTATTAAAATTTCCTTCTTTTTTAAGGCTGAATAATATTTCATTGTATGGATATATACCACATTTTGTTTACCCATTTGTCAGTTGACGGACATTTGAGTTGTTTCCACTTTTTAGCTATTATGAATATGCAATTGTGACTCTTTGTGTACAAGTTTTTGTGTGGTCTATGTTTTCAGTTCTCTTGGGCATATACCTATGAGTGGAATTGCTGTGTTTTAGGGTAACTATGTTTAACATTTTTAGTAACCACTAAACTGTTTTTCACAGTGGCTGCATTTTACATTCCCAACAGCAGTGTATGAAGGTTCCAGTTTCTCCATATCCTTACCAACACTTGTTATTGTCCCCATTTTGATTATAGCCATCTTAGTGTGTAGTGGAATCTTACCTCATTGTGGTTTTGATTTGCATTTCTCTAATGGCTAATTATTTTGAGCATTTTTTCATGTGCTCATTGGCCATTTGTATGTCTTCTTTGGAAAACTGTTCAAATCCTTTACCTCCTTTTAAGTTGTTTTATTTGTCTTTTTATTATTGTTGTATGAGTTCTTTATATATACTTTTTTTTAAAAATTTTATTTATTTATTTATTTTTGGCTGCGTTGGGTCTTCGTTTCTGTGCGAGGGCTTTCTCTAGTTGTGGCAAGCGGGAGCCACTCTTCATCGCGGTGCGCGGGCCTCTCACTATCGCGGCCTCTCCTGTTGCGGAGCACAGGCTCCAGACGCGCAGGCTCAGTAGTTGTGGCTCACGGGACTAGTTGCTCCGCGGCGTGTGGGATCTTCCCAGACCAGGGCTCGAACCCATGTCCCCTGCATTAGCAGGCAGATTCTCAACCACTGTGCCACCAGGGAAGCCCTCTTTATATATACTTTGTACACGTCTCTTATCAGATATAATTTGCAGATGGTTTCTTTCATTCTGTGAGTTGTCTTTCACTTTCTTGGTATCATTTGCAGCACAAAAGTTTTAAAAATTGATTTATTCCATCTTTACAGTTCTTAAATATCTGATGTGAATCACTGTTTTAACTTTCAGTTGTGTTCTTCCTTCATTAAATACATAATTAAAAAAAAATCTCAAAAGGCTGGCATTATATCTCTTAGACTGTTAATTTGAAGGAATCCACAGAAAAGAAATCTACTAGAAACCTCCTTAATTATATATTTATATATCATCCTACAGTTAATTTGTAGTATAACTGTCCACACATATAATTGAAATTTCACATAAAGTGCTTACATCTTTTAAAAAAAATTTTATTGAAGTATAGTTGATTTACAATGTTAATTTCTGCTGTACAGCAAAGTGACTCAGTTATACATGTATATATTCTTTTTCATATTTTCCATTCTGGTTTATCACAGGATATTGATATTTCCCTGTGCTATACAGTAGGGCCTTGTTGTTTATCCATCCCATATATACTAGTTTGCATCTGCTAATCCCAAGTTCCCAACCCTTCCCTCCCCCACCTGACCTCACCTTTGGCAACCACAGGTCTGTCCTCTGTGTCTGTGAGCCTGTTTGTGTTTTGTTTCATAGATGTATTCATTTGTGTTGTATTTTAGATTCCACATATGATATCATATGGTATTTGTCTTTCTCTGTCTGACTTACTTCGCTTAGTATGATAATCTCTAGGTCCATCCATGTTGCTGCAAATGGCCGAGTAGTATTCCACTGTATATATGTACCACATCTTCTTTATCCATTCATCTGTCCATGGACATTTAGGTTGTTTCCACGTCTTGGCTATTGTACAAGCTGCTATGAACATAGGGATGCATGTATCTTTTCAAATTATAGTTTTGTCTGGGTGTATGCCCAGCAGTGGGATTGCTGGATCATATGACATAAAGTGCTTACATCTTAAGTATATGTGTATATCCACACCTAGATCAATATAGAGAACACTCCTAGCCCCTCCAGAGGTTCCCTCACCTAAGCAAACTTTCAGGTGTGAAGTCAGCCAGAATCAGGGAACGTACTTAAGCATGTCTTAGTGCCTTGTTTTGAATATAGATGGACCTGGTATTGGTTTTAGTGACTTTGAAGCCATATGGATTTTGCCATGTTTTAGCAGATGGATGTATGTTCAGAATCTCTTTACATTAATATAAACAGAATATTCTTCAAAGGTGAAGTGCTTCACTTAAGTCTTGGACAGCTTTTCCTGCTCCAGCTTTTAGGAGCGTTTGCTGGAGTTTTTGTGAGAGACTTTATAATTGGACCTCCCCTTGCTAAAAAATGAGAAACTGAGTTTTGGGAAATCTGTTAGCATGCTGTACCACTTGATGGCACTGTTGAATTGGGAACGTGAATGTTGTGGAAAAAGTCATCGGAGCATTTGGTTGTCTATTTCAGAGTAAATGATCCCAATCTTTTATTATATTTTCTCTTTTTTAAATCATCATCTGCTTTGGTGTTTCCTATGAAGAAAAACCTTTGTATTCTTTAATTGAACAGTAACAGTGTTCTTTTACATTAATTTTTTTCTAGACATTTTTGAACACAGAAATAATTAATAGCTTTCAACAGTTAAATTCTTTAGATTTTAAAGAGACAGAAAAAAGCTGGACTTTTTTTTTTGAAAGCTGATTGATTACAAAATAAAAGCCTTTAAGATTCCTTTTTTTTCCCCCTCAGGAACAAAAGTATGTTATCCTGCTTTCCTGTTCTTACTTGTAGTTAGTAACTGGATGTTTACTTACTTGATGATCATTAACTGCTTGTAGGATACTTAAATGTGTGATTTAGGAGACCTTGAAAGTATAAGCAAGGTTTTATTATTATTTAAGAAAAAAACATTCTTTTTAAATGGTTCACTCATTAATTGTTGGTAAAAATAATTATCACTCTCTGAAGATTATAAAATTCAGTTTTCAAAGGAAGGATCTAAGTTTATTTTCTAGTTCACTTTTAGAAAAGTCAAATAAAATAAATTATATATCTAGCTTAAAATTTAACACAGAAATTTGCTTTTTATGTTGATTAAAGTGTTTTATAACTTTCATGTGATTAATATAGCATTTAGCACTCCATTCCCTTTGGGCTTGCATTTGTAGGAAGGTGGAAAAGACAGAAACATACTTAAATAGGACTAACATTGAAAAAATATATAATTTCTTGTATTATTTGCATCATAGGGGATCTTATTTTGTGAAGTAAGGAATGAACATTCACAGAACTTGGAAGATTTAAGTGGGGCAGGATGACATTTAGTATCAACTATCCATTTAATTGTAAAAAGTATAGTGGAAAAAGGAATTTTAGGGATTTCTTAGTTTGAGAAGGATTTGGTGAGTTTATTAGTAGAGGATTCTGAGAAATGGAATATCTGGCTTTACTTCCATATGACCAATTATGAAAGAAACAAAAACTAGGATTACTATCTACTTGGAAAGGCTTTTTTTTTTTTTTTTTAATTAATTAATTAATTAATTTATTTTTGGCTGTGTTGGGTCTTCGTTTCTGTGCAAGGACTTTCTCCAGTTGCGGCGAGCAGGGGCCACTCTTCATCGCAGTGCGTGGGCCTCTCCCATTGCGGAGCACAGGCTCCAGACGCGCAGGCTCAGTAGTTGTGGCTCACGGGCCTAGCCGCTCCGCGGCATGTGGGATCTTCCCGGACCAGGGCTCGAACCCGTGTCTGCTGCATTGGCAGGCAGATTCCTAACCACTGCGCCACCAGGGAAGCCCTGGAAAGGCTTAATTAAAAGAGTTAAGATCGTCTAGGGGATCCTTAAACTAATTTTTAAATTCCTGTTGAAGCTGAAAGTGTTGACCTGTGTTCTTAGTTTACTGATGTTACTCTGCATGGATAGCACAGGCTGCTTTACTTTAAAATGGGTGGCTCTATCCACCTTACTTTTGGGGCTGGGAAAAAGCTTTGAAGTATCACTAGATTGAGCCAATTGGAAGAATAAAAAAAATGAAGCAAAGTATAGGTGACTTGCCCAGGAAAAGAAGAAAAAAGGAAATGACATAGTTTGGTTAAAATTTTTTGCTTCTACATGTTATAATCTCAAATTTTATTGAAAAATACATTGAAAAAGACAATAAAGATTAATATTAATTTTGTAAACTCAGGAGCTAATTCTTAAAAAAAAAATCCAGGTAGAGAACCATTTAGAAAATATAAAGAAAACATTAAAAAGTTTAAGAATAAGCCAGATGATATACTAGAAGTTTAAAAAAACCACTTGAAAACCTCAGTGAAACAAGTAATTTTTTTGGAAAAAATACACATTTTCAAAATTGATTCAATCAAGACAAAATTAAATAGACCAGTGATCATGGAAGAAAATGTAAAAAGTTATCAGAGTAATTTCTTTGCTGTATCGTTTTTTCCAGAGCATAGGAAGGAGAACTTCCCATTTCATAATATGAAGAAATAGGCAAAATCCTAACAAAAAAAAGAGCGAGGATGTTAAAAGTGTGGACCAGTCTCACTTTCTAATGTCGATATAAAAATTCTAAGTAAAACACTAACAAATTATATTTAATAGTATATTAAAAACAAACATCCAGCATGATCAAAGAGGATTGATCTTAGGAATGAAAAGCTACTTTAAACAGGAAACTTATTAATATATGTAACAGCAGTAGGGAAAATAAACTATATGATTATCCCATTGACTGCATAAAAGATATTTGATAGGGCTTCCCTGGTGGCGCAGTGGTTAAGAATCCGCCTGCCAATGCAGGGGACACGGATTCGAGCCCTGGTCCTGGAAGATCCCACATGCTGAGCAGCAGCTAAGCCCGTGTGCCACAACTACTGAGCCTGCGCTCTAGGGCCCGCCAGCCACAACTACTGAAGCCTGCGTGTCTAGAGCCCGTGCACCACAACAAAGAGTAGCCCCTGCTCACTGCAACTAGGGGAAACCCGCGCGCAGAAACAAAGACCCAACTCAGCCAAAAATAAATAAATAAATAAATTAATTTTAAAAAAAGATATTTGATAAACTAGTGCTTGTTTGATAAAATATAAAACTTGATCAAATTTAATATTATTCTTATAAAAATTGGATGATACTTCATTAATATGAAGAATATTTTAGAATAAAAGCTGACAGTATCTAAGAAATATCTATCAAGCACCTATGAACAAGTAAGTAAATTATATACGTTAGAAGCTGATAAACTCTATTTAAAAAAATAATAGTGCAGGGTAAGGGGCTAGGGGTGGGATGGATTTGCAGTTTCAATGGTGTATTCAGAATGGGTCTCATGAAGGGGGTGTCATTGGAACTAAGACTTGACCTTTGTGAGGGAGTAAGTGGTGGAGATATTTGGGGAAAGCAGACTCCAGCTACTGAGAAGAGCCAGTGCTGAGGCTCTGAGGATTACTGGGGGTCTGGTGAGACTGGACAGAATAGTAGGAGATGAGGTCAGGTCAATTCATGAGGTCACAGAGTGCTGTTTGAGAGAATTAGAACCTGAGCCTCCCGACTCCCAGTGCATTACTCTTTGTTATCCCGTGACCTCAACTCTTGAGTCTTATTTTTCTGACCTGTAGTTGTGGCAGTTGGGAGGGGTAGAACCTGGGGCATAGGTTTAAAGTTCTATATTTGTAATTGATCATGAACTGAGAAAAAAAGTATTTGTTGCTAAAGTGGATATGGAAAAGCTAATGTTCCAACTAAAATATAATAATATATTAAAATATAATACTCTAACTAAAGTTTGAAAATTTAGAAAGTAAATTTGGTATTAGTATGAATCCATCTATTATGCATGAAAATTACGTGTGCAGTTGCCCTAGGCTTTTTTTTTTTCCTGCACTAGCAGATGTTAGGAAAGTTATTACATATTTGTGAGAGTGTCTTACAGGATACCTCTTTTTTGTAACATCAGCAAGGAGTAATGTGACCCACATGTGTGCATTTTCTGTGTGACAGGAACTTAACCTTCAATCGATAAAACTTTTAAAATAATTTAAAGAAACATTTAAAATAAAGCTTAACACTAAATGTTTTGATTCAGCTCTTTACATAACGGACTGTACTTCTCATTTCTTTAAAGAAGGGTATAATGCATTTAAAATTTTTTGAGGTACTTTTACAGAGCCACCATATTCTTGACTTCTCTCAACCTCTGTAGTCTTATTTCCGAAATGGTGGTTCTAATGTCTACCTGATGGGGTGGTTATTAGGATCAACAAGATAAATAATGGATATTGGATGCCTAGGACAGGGCCTGGCACATTGGTAAGAAGAAATACGTGATAAGTTTTAAAGGAAATTATAATGGTCAAAGAGGAATACAAAGTTTTTGAGGCTCCTTAGGCATGAATTTGAGCACTTTCCTCTCCTTGACTCCACCTTTCAAATTTATGTCCATTCTTCCTTCCTTCACTATGTCCCTTCTGAGTTTTCCAGGTCTAATTCTCAGCCTTTCATGGTAGGCAGAGTTTTCTCTGATGATCACACCATTTTCATGTTCTGTAGTATAGTGATATATTCAGGGATATGTAAGACTTGTAGAATTATTTGTCTGTTCTAAATGGCTTCGGGTTGTCGTAGTTTTTGAGCTCTTGCTTTGAATTTTTCTAGTTTTTTGCTTACTTCCTCCCTGTCAGCTCTCATTACTTGCTGCTGTCAGTGCAGCTGCTTTTATTAGTTCCTCACGGCTTCTCATCTTCAGAGTCTGGTCTGCTGAGTGTTGAATCATTGGATAATCAAGTTTTATAAAATAATGTCTGTGGCAGGAATGGAAAATAAATTTTTAGCTTGTGTGTTGATTCTGATTAGTAGTGGCTGCCTGGCGTGCTGGAATCTGGAGTTGCATCCAAATTTGATGAGAAAGTGCGCCGGTGATGAAAGGGGGCAGCAGCGTGAGGAAACGCAGATCTGCGTTTACTGTCCTGAGTAAGAATCGAGAAGCCCCGTGTGAGAATCTGAGTGGGTTCTGTAATGGGTAGAATAAGTTAGTGTGTGGGCTTTGTGATTTTTTTTTTTGTTTTGACTTCTTAGATACCCTTTTGGTTATTGGTTACCCTTTTACTTTACATTGAGGTTTTGAAATAACTTATCCATGGATAAATGAAGGAAATGATTTAAAAGGATTGTTTTATACTGTTTAAGTTATCTTTGTTTATTTACTCAGTAATTATGTGATTAAAACTTTAAGCCATGTTTTCTTTGCTTGGTATTTCATATTTTATCAAAATTGAGTACTTGATGAAAATTGCAGATGTGCAGTAAATGTACTGAATGGAAAATACCAGATTATTAATAAACTTTCACAAGGCAAATTGAATTTCCAAATACTTCATTATGATGGCAATACATAGGCATGTCTGTATGATTATTATTAGTTTTTATAATCATTTAATGTGTGAATATATCTGAGAAAGTTTAAATTTTAAAATGAGTTATTTCTGGTATGCCTTTCCTTTTACACATATCACATATAACTTTTGCAGGTTGGATTTGCTACCATTTTATGCAAGATTGGTTGCTACATTGCATCCCTGCATGTCTGATGTAGCAGAGGATCTTTGTTCCATGCTGAGGGGGGATTTCAGATTTCATGTATGTATTTAAGCATTTATTTTGTAATATATATATATATACACACTTATGAGTGAGGATTCTTTAGTTTAAAAATATTATTATTTTATTGGTAAGCACATTTTGAAACTTGATAGTGGTATAACAGTTCAGAATATATGGACTTCTAAATTTTTAAAATGTAAATCTACTCAACAAAGCTTGAAATTGATAAATGCTATTCCAATTTGGAGATGAGCTCTTGCTGCTACCTTGTTTTCCCATTGTAGGTTCTGCACTTCTTGCTTTTGTAAAGTAAAAACATTCTCCAAGGTCAAGAGAGCCAGCAGGCCTCATTGGTGTTCCCAGAAGAAATGTAGGATTGGCCATGACAAGTCAGGGCACACAGTGCCTGTAGGATGCCTATTTAGGTGTTGGGGGTCCAACGTTTGGGGCACATGAAGTTGCGTAAATGCTCTGATCTCAGTGAGTGCTGTCATAGACCATGTTTTTATTGATTCTTGCCTTAAGAATCTTTAGCTTGAAGAAAGATTCTTAATAGAGTGCCCATGAGTGGTTCGCCCAAATCCATGTTACCCCACCATCTTGTGGATACAGGCTTGAAAGGAGTAAAAGGATACCTCAGCGGTGACTGAAAGTGAACATTGGTAGAATTTGAAAAGACATGAAACGCAAGTGTTCATGTATGCCCATGGAAAAATTGTGTTTGTAAAATTTAGCTTTATATAGCAAGTTGCTTGGAATGCAAATAAATGTTTGCTCTGCTCAGTATGCATTTCATTGCACTAGCTATACACAAATCGGTAGTATGGCTGAGCACCAGAACAGACATAATTCCTGAGGTCAGGAATCTCATGATGTAATTGGGAAGATAAGGCATAAATACTCATAAGAGCAAGAGTGAAATAAAAATTTAAACCCTAAATAAATTTGATATTATAAGGAAGTGCATGCTTAATTGCCAAATGAATTGTTGGAGAGTCAGTGCCTTGAGTCCAGAGAAAGCAAAAGTCTGTGTGAGGGGTGGAATGGCCTCTAAAGGCTTCTTGCCATGGCTGTTAATTTGTTAGTATGAGATTTGTGGGTAAGATTTTTCTGGGCCAGCTTTTTTGTGTTTCAGACTTTCATAGATAATATTAATCAAGGACAGGTTTCTATGTCTAGAGAAGTTTGGAAACACTGAGATCCAGGAAGTTAAACCATTTTGCTTTTGTTTTATGGTAAGAATTCTCAAAGCTTTAATAGGGTAATGAGCACTGTGAGCCTTCTGGAAGGGGCTGAATATACAGTCACTCAAAAGACGCACTGTTTACATGCTGCTAGTTCGGGGGCAGATGCGTCTGAAGTCATATTGTTGGTATTTTAATCCCATCATACAGATACAGACAAGACACTGTTTTACTAGCAGGCAGTATGACTGCATTGTATGAGTTACATGTGTACACCCCTCCACCAAAGCTACAGTCAAACAAAACATGAGTTGCTGGACCAAGCATAATTAGTGCTTTTGGTGAGAAACCTAAAATTAAGAAAATTCTGTTCATGTGTACTTCCCATCCCATCTTTGAAAACTGGGGTGAGAGTTGAGGGAATTGGCATTTTTGTTATTGTTGTAAGGTTTCATTACAACTAGAAGAGTATCAGGATTCCAGAGTATATTTGGGAACTGCTGTTCTCAGGGGAGAGAAGAGAGGGCACTTGATGTCATCGATCACCTCTGCTTCCTCCAGGGTCTAGCCTTTCCCACCCTCAGATCTGCAGACTTTGCCATTGACTTTTTATCAGGCAATAAATGTGCTCAACACTCTCCCATCCTTAAAATAAAAACAGGAAAACTTTCCTCAACTGCACCTCTCCTCCCATCCTCTTTCATTTCCTTCTTGTTTGATGTTGTAGAGTATACGTGTCTCTTGCACTTCTGACGTTTACCCTTTGTTTTACCATCATAGCGCCCTGGCAGAAACCACCAGTGTCCTCCTAATCGCCTCATCCTAGTTGATGTCCCTGCAGATTCTGAATTGCTGGACTCCCCTGCCTTTTAGGAAACTCATTCTGACTCTACCACATACTAGCATTGTAACTTTGGCCAATTTACTTAAGTGCTCCATACCTCGATTTCCTGGCTTGTTAAGTGGGATAATTTGTATTTTAATAAATTTATTTATTTATTTATTTTTGGCTGCGTTGGGTCTTCGTTGCTGCGCGTGGGCTTTCTCTAGTTGCGGCGAGCGGGGGCTGCTCTTCGTTGCGGTGCGCGGGCTTCTCATTGCGGTGGCTTCTCTTGTTGCGAAGCACAGGCTCTAGGCGCGAGGGCTTCAGTAGTTGTGGCACGTGGGCTCGGTAGTTGTGGCTCGCGGGCTCTAGAGTGCAGGCTCAGTAGTTGTGGTGCATGGGCTTAGTTGCTCAGTGGCATGTGGGATCTTCCCGGACCAGGGCTCGAACTTGTGTCCCCTGCATTGGCAGGCGGATTCTTCTTCTTCACCTCACCACCAGGGAAGTCCCAATTTGTATCTTTTTAAATGTGATTGTTCTTACTGATTAAATGAGATAATTCATATAAAGCTCATCACACAGATGTCATTATAATAATAATTACCTCTTTACCACCACTCTCTCCTGCTTCTCACTTATGACTGCTCTCCTCAATATCCTTTGCTCTTTTTTCCAGCTGAGTTTATATGTTGGTGTTCCTTCCCCAGACTTTCTTCCTTCACCCTCCTTTATGATGGAATACAGTTTACCTGGGGTTCAGGTGGCATCTATTTCCCAGCAGCCTCACGTATATATCTCTTGCCAGAACCTCTCTCCTGGTGCTTAGTAAGTTCTCATGTACTTTTAGCTAAATACATCCATAAAACTCATTTTCTTCTCAAAAATGTCTTTATCCTTCACTTTCTTATACCAGCTTCTATATTCTCCCTATAAATTTGCAATATATTTTATCTAATCACTGAGGGAAGTACATCTACTTTCACCCCTCTGACATTCGGGAGCCAAATTTGCCAAATTCTATTGATATATCTGCTAAAACACCTCCTCAAGGCTAGCGTCTCTCCTTCATTCCCAGTGCTGCTGTCTTTCACTCTCTGTAGCTTGAATTAGGAGAATAGCTGTTTCACCAGGTTTCCCATCTCTGGCTTCTATCCAGCTCCAACATATTGTCACAATTGATCCTATTTGTCCCGTGCTTAAGAACCTCACCTGAGAAATAACGCTGGTTAGCAAAACAGTATGAAATCTCACCTGGTAGAGAAATTCTAGTTAAAGCAACGGATTTGCTAATTTGACTAACAGGTTAGTGAAGGTAATAACAATGAGAAACCATCACGTATACTTGAGATTGGAATTTGGAGAAGGAATTTGGCAGCATGTTTCAAGATCCTTAGAGGCATTCATACAGTGGACAACTCTGGGAATCTGTCCCAAGTAAACAATTCTAAGTACCCCAGAAAGCTTTATTCACATCATGAATTGTAATAGGGAAAAAAAGGAAACTAATCTAGAAGTCCAACAGTGGATTAAGAAAATGGTCATATAATCATAATGCTGAAATGATATAGAACCATTGAAAGTCTTGTTTACCAAAAAGTTTTCAAATCATAGAGAAAGTGCTTTTTTTTAAAAACATTTTTATTGGAGTATAATTGCTTTACAGTGGTATGTTAGTTTCTGCTTTATAACAAAGAGAATCAGCTACACATATACATATATCCCCATATCTCCTCCCTCTTGCGTCTCCCCCCATCCTTCCTATCCCACCCCTCTAGGTGGTCAGAAAGCACTGAGCTGATCTTCCTGTGCTATGCAGCTGCTTCCCACTAGGTAGCTATTTTACATTTGGTAGTGTATATATGTCCATGCCACTCTCTCACTTCATCCCAGCTGACCCTTCCCCCTCCCCGTGTCCTCAAGTCCATTCTCTACGAAAGTGCTTTTTTTAAGGGGAAAAAAAGCAAGCTCTAAAATCTTACACATAATAAGTTTATAGTTATGTTAAAATTCTTGGCAAGTAAAGACTAGAAAAAATTGTATATCAGTATGCTACCAGTGGCTGTCTTTGGATAGTGGGGTTATGCGAAATTTTTTTCCTTTTTAGTTTTCTGTGTCCTCCACATTTTTAGCAAGGCCTACTTCTTTAATAATGGAGAAGACAACTTTTATTTAAATATAGCCATATCACCCTCACTGATGGACATTTTTGAAATCGGTGATCTTCTAACTTTTTTGATCAAGCCTCTCTGTTGGTAAAATAAGTTGACCACATATCCCAGTATAGGCATATTTATTTATAAATTATATGCATTTGTAATTCTACCAGATATTTTATGTATATCATAAAACATACAAAAATAACTTTGAAAGTATGAGATAAAAAACAAAAACATAAATAGATGTTTCAACATTTCTTTTTCCCCACACCCCAGTAGATCAGGAGTCTTGCCCTCCCTATTTGGAGATCAGTGGTCCCTAGAATAAAATAAATAAGTTTCTTTGAAGGCAAATTTACTTATTTATAAACCCAGTGCCTACTTAGTGTTTAGAGTGTAGTGGATTTTCCAAAAAATTAGTTGAATGATTGAATGTTTATGTAAAACAAAATGAGCAAATTATGGAGGACAGAAAATATAATATTTGGGTGAAGTTATAGAGGGGCCGGTTTGGGGCAAAGGGTTCTTCCTCCAGGGGAATAATGAATGATAGGCCTTGGAAATTTTTACTTTTGTATCTTGACATATCTGAAGAGTTTTTATTAATGTGTATGAATTTAGTTATTTGAGTAATCTCAATTCCAGCTGTTATTAATAAATGAGTTGTAAGCAGCATTTTTGCTAAATTTGATTATGTAAGTAAAATCTGAGACATTATTGAACTAAAAATATATAGAAAATTTTACATTGTTAATTCATCTGTATTTACTTTTGCAGAAGTGTTTGACATACCATTTGATCCTAAAGAGTCAACAAATGAGATTGGAAAATATTAAATGAGAAGTCAGAATAAGTCTGTTTTGTATGTCACAGTCTTTTGAAAAGCCTTCAGTTTTTTTCATCTGAAAATGAGGGAGTGAGATAATTGATTTCTAATACTTCATTTAAAAATTCTACAATCTTGTCATGTTAGTTAGATTGTACCTCCTTAACCTCAATAATATTTAGGAATAATTGTGAATGATACACTATGTTATGTGTTTTGTAAACTGTGATGCTCAGTAATAATTAAATTGTATGATCTCCACAGCACAGTTGTTAAGAGCTTGTGCATCCAGAATCACCCAGGGAGATTTTTAAAAACATGTATATGTATTTCCCAGCCCTACTCCCTCTAAAGATTCAGCCTTCAGTATATCATTTTTCAAATGTTTCTTTATACTTTTTCTATTTCTACATTTCTTTAACTGTAAAAGAAATACATGCTCAGTGTGGGTGATTTAGAAAATATATAAAGAAGAAAGAAAGGAGGGGGAACCTCATAATATCATCACTTAAAGCAAACCTTGTTAATATTTTAGTATGTTTTCTTTACTTTTTTTCTTCTGTAGTTTTTGATGGATGCTTTTGTATTTTATGTACAATTTCCCACTTTTATTTCTCACTCAGAAGTATTTTACAGCATCATTTAAAACACTTCTCAAGCATCATTTTAAAGTGTGTATACTCTTTTGTCCTAGACGTTAATTGCTTAGTATCAAGTGAAGTATAGTTATCATCATTACTGCCCCATCATCATCATCCTTGTTTTTATCTTTATTTTACCAAGTGAGCCAGTAGGTTCAGGGAGTTTTATATGAATTGTTCAAGATTATATACCCCTACCCCCACCCCAAATGGCATGAAATGACCACAGGACCTCAGGTGTTGTGACTGTAGATCTTTTAGTCTTTCACGTCACTGCAATATGTATATAAACATTAAGCATTTTCATTAATTTGTTCACTCAGTGAACATTGATTTTGTGTCAATGTA
This sequence comes from Balaenoptera borealis, assembly GCF_965194805.1. Taxonomy (NCBI): domain Eukaryota; kingdom Metazoa; phylum Chordata; class Mammalia; order Artiodactyla; family Balaenopteridae; genus Balaenoptera; species Balaenoptera borealis. The sequence continues at coordinate 164,814,190 of NC_138866.1, read as the reverse complement.
TTAGTGATACAATGTACAAATGTGGATAATATTAATAATGGCTAATACTTAGTGAACTCTTCGTGGTCTAAGTCACTATTGATTGTGCTTTGTATGTATCAGTTCACTTAATTAAGACTCATAACTGTATGATATAGGTTACTTTCATTAGTTCCATTTTACAGATGAGGAAATTGAGGCACAGAGTTTAAGTAACAGTAAGTGATAAAGCTGGGAATTAAACCTAGCAGATCTGGTCCAGAGTCTACCCTCTTAGTCTGGAGTGTAGGTGAAACTTGCGTCGGAGTTCACAAAATAAGATAAATTAAAAGAGGAGCTTTTTTTTAATATATAAATTTATTTATTTATTTTTGGGTGCCTTGGATCTTCGTTGCTGCACGTGGGCTTTCTCTAGTTGCGGCGAGCGGGGTCTACTCTTCGTTGTGGTGCGTGGGCTTCTCATTGCGGTGGCTTCTCTTGTTGTGGAGCATGGGCTCTAGGCGTGCGGGCTTCAGTAGTTGTGGCTCGTGGGCTCTAGATTGCAGGCTCAGTAGTTGTGGCGCACGGTCTTAGTTGCTCCTCGGCATGTGGGATCTTCCCGGACCAGGGCTCGAACCCGTGTCCCCTGCATTGACAGGCAGATTCTTAACCACTGTGCCACCAGGGAAGTCCCAAGAGGAGCTTTTTGTATGCAGTACTTATCAAACACCTATTTGTGAAAACACCTTTATGAAGGCTAAATTGCAAGGCTAGAATAAATAGTCAAATTTATTCAATATTACTTTGTTTAATAGACTAATTAAAGTAGAGTCTAGTTCTAGTTTTTTCTATTTGTCTCTAATCTCAAAGCTATTTTGTATGCTTGAATGACGTGATTAAAGTTCTGTAAGTTGAGTTTTTGTGATTTTATTTTTAGTTGCAGTTTTATTGATGCTTTAGATTAAATATAGTTATAGTGAGTTTCTAATTTCCTCTGATTTAAGTGAGTAAGCATGGTTTTGTTCAAGAATTATCACTGAAGATCTAAAAAGTCTAAACACCTACCTCTGTTTGCTATAGAAAGTAGGTCCTTAAAAAGGAAGATGATAAATTCCATTAATTGTAAGCTGTCTATGTAGAAGTTTAATACTTACGTAAAAGATTGTTACTAATTGTCCAGGTGCGGGTGAGGTTTGGACTTATTTTGAATCCCAGCACATGATGGAGCAGTGGAATTCTCAAGTACAAGTTTGGAGTCTGGTTTTGGTACTGATCCTTGGTCAGGTCATTTGACAGCTTTGTGTTCTTCTACTGTTGTTGTTTTAACTATTAAATCAGAATTATACAGCTTTTGCTCCTTTCTCAGGGTGTTGTTATGTGGAACAAATAAGATAGGATAGTACTCTGAAAAAATAAGGAACACTAAACTAGTTCAAAGCACTACCGTATTATTGTTATTGTTTTTCACAGAAAAGGCTTCTAGACTACAGGTTTGGTTTTCTGGTGAAAATGTAATTCTGAGGTTAAATCCAATTACATTTATCGTGACGTGTCTGTTCACATGGTACTGTTGTAATAGGATTTTGTTATGTTCAATATTGCTTGAAATGTGTGCCTAAGTAGAGGGCTTATATTTGCAAAGGATTTGAACTTTGATATACGACTGTGACTGTTGATAAAAAATAGTGATTGTATTGGAAATTTCATTGTACTAATGAATTTACAATAAAAAATGTATATAGTTCATAATTATAATATACTAACTGAGCCTTAATATTTTTGCTTAAGTGAGCTCTTGGTGTTTATTATTTTTAAAGCAGCATTTCCTAAAGTGTATTCCTTATAATATTAATTTAACAAACTAGTCGTTGTTACCATTTCAAAAGAGGAGTTATATTGCCAAATAAATTTGAGAAACATTGAATTAAATTAAGTTAAACAGGTTTCTTTATTTGAGAGCCTCTTAAGGCTGATGAAATGCATTGTTTCCCCAAATTATTTGACCATGAAACAGTTTTGCAAAGCATGTCCTGGTACTGGTGTTCCACAGAGCTTATTTTGCTTTAACTTAAGATAATTTGAATATGGCAAGAAATTATGCCCAAATTTATTTAAAATATCTAGAGTGAATTCAGTCTTATTAAAATAACAATTCTTATCACAGATTTCAAAGTGTTAATTATTTAAGCAATGTCTCTTCTCTTAATTTGTAGGTACGAAAAAAGGACCAGATCAATATTGAAACAAAGAACAAAACTGTTCGTTTTATTGGAGAACTCACTAAGTTTAAGATGTTCACAAAAAATGATACACTGCATTGTTTGAAGGTTAGTGGTGAATCATTTGAAATATTTTTTAATAGACACATCTAAAGTTTTAATGCTTCAGTTTATAAATGCTGGGAAATGATGTAATTAAGAAATATTTGATTAATCTACAGGAAGACAAGGAGTAAAAAGGAACAATAAACAGATGAACAAAATAGAGAACAAATAATAAGATGGTAGATACAAATACAAGTATAACAGTAATTGCATGAAATGTAGAAGGACAAAATACATTAAGTAAAAGCCTTACAAATGTAAGACTTGATTAAAACAACAACATTATATGCTGACTACAAGGAAGATGCCCTTAAATATTAACACCAGGAAGCCTAAAATAAAAAGATGGGGGAAATAGACCATGGAAGCACTAAAAATAAATAAATAAATAAATAAAAGCACCTGGTTTTATTATTATCAGACAAAGTAGGCTTTAAGGCACAAAGCATTATTAGAAATAAAGAAACATAGTTCATAATGATGATGAGGTCCTTTGAATAGGAAAGTGTGTTACCTTCCTGAATCAGTATGCATCCAGTACTGTATTTTTAGAATACATAAAGCAAAAAATTGACAAGGAAAGAGAAGTAAATCCACAATTACAGTGAGAGACTTGAAAACACCTTTTAGTAGCTGAAAGCATAGGCAGACAACATTAGTAAGTGTATTCAGGATTGAACAACACAGTTAACAACCTTAATCTAATTGACACTATACCCAACTGGATCAGAATTTATAACCTCTTCAAATGCACATGGATGATTTACCAAAATCAACCAAAAAGAAAGTCTCAGCAAGTTCAAAAAAATTGAAATTATTCAGATTATTTTTTTTTGTCCACAATAGAATTAAGGTAGAAATTCATTAGTAACTAGTTTCGTGTGGTAAAGCTGATGCAGCATAGATGAAATAATTCTTCTACATTTGGAATTGGTCATTACTAACAATAACAAATTTTTTATCAAGTTGATTTCTTTAAGATATCACTAGGTATGTCTCACAAAATGGTTCTCATGGGTTCAAATACATTTGGAAAACCCTGAGTTAAACAACTTTCTTTACTGCATGATTTCTTAAGAGTTTTTAAAATATTAATAATCGTCGTAAATATTCAAGGGGTTAAGTCTCCTAAACCTACTTGGAGCATCTCAGGAGACTACAAAGTACGTTAGGGGAACTTTGGACAGCACTTTAAGAGAGGTTGTGAAAGTTTTTTCAACGCTGTCATTGAAAGGAGTCATGCCATGAACAACTTAGACATATTAGTATATTTCTTTATATTAATTACTGATATATATAGGAAAAATATACATTTATTTGACACAGGTTCATTTCTGTACATTTGTTTTAAGGAAATAATCATAAACGTGCACAAATTTATCTGCAAGAATGTCACACCATTGTTTATAGTAGCAAAAAATTGTAAACAATTTGGATGTCCCATAAATAAGAATCAGTTAAGTTTTAGTATAGTTCATATTATAAGTACTATGCACCCTTTAAATCATGCCATAGAAGGATAATAAGGACGTGGAAAAATACTCATGTTAGCCCAAGAAAACCAAATTATTAAATGATATGTGTAAATCTTTTTTGGCTTAGAAAATGTGCACAGAAAAATATTGGGGGGATAAATAGTAAAATGTGGTAATGTGTTTGTAAATTTCATACAGTAAGGCTTTTGTTGTCAGAAGTTTAAAGGTAAATGTCATATAAACCAAAACCAAAAAGTTATTTAGAAAATGTTAGCTATGTCTGTGGCATTTGCTTAAATACATAGCATCTCCTGATAAATATAAAACGGGCTTTGATAAATTAGTTTTCATATATCTATCTAAAAGGAACGACATTAAATATCCTGAAGTTTTTAGATAAAATTCTATGGCCTAACACAAAGATACCCAGTGATGAAGCTTGGCATCTAAAGTAGACTGGGTTTTTTTTTTTAATTGAATTATAGTTGATTTACAATGTTGTGTTTAGCTTTTCTTCTTTTTACAGTGACATTTTAAAACTTGTTGCACACATTAGGTGCATAATGTTCTCTTTCTCTAATAGGATTGAAATGTTGTCTTTGGTTTTTCATCATTATTATTTTTACAGATGCTTCTATCAGACTTTTCCCATCACCATATTGAAATGGCATGTACCCTACTAGAAACATGTGGAAGATTTCTTTTCAGATCTCCAGAATCTCACCTGAGGACCAGTGTACTTTTGGTAAGGGCTTGAGGATCCTAGCAAGAGGTTGAGGTTCTTGATTTACTCCAGGGGTTAAAAATTTTGACGAGTGCCTTTTATCTTGCTCTGCCATTTAAACTCTTCTACCTAAACTAGAACTCCAGCCGTTCCTGGAGAGCTGTAGGAATTTTTCTCATTTGACTGCCAGTGAGTTCACACTATTGTAAAGGGGGATTAAATTCAGCTCCAGATAACTTTTTACAAATGATGCAGAGGAGCAGGTACTCTAAATACTATTGTGTTAGAGCCCTCTTTGTGGGTGTTCTTGGTACATCGTTACTGTGCCATAAGCACATAAATTATAAAGCTTAAATTTTTTAAATTGGAAAACATAAGCTTGAAAAATTAACTTGGGGGGAGAAGATATTTCTTAAGCTAATTAGGATGCCAGCATGGCCATCAAGTTTATTAAGCAATTAAGTTAATATGCTTATTGGTAATACCCATGCATTCGACTGCAGCCTTTGCAGGGGAGAGAGTGTGGTGGGGGAGGGTGTCAGTGTTAGCCCTGGTTTAGGACTCCCCGGGAAGAGACTGTCATTACATCAGTGTTGCTTTTACGGACGTGTTGATTGTGTCGTTTTCTCTAGGTGTGTTATTTTTTAGAATCTAGTTGTAAGCTTGAATACTTCTCTGGCAATATTTAAAATGAAAAAAACATGGGAATTTATTTCTAGTAAACAAAAATATTAATGTGAAGGCCATCACATGGACTTTATATCCACATTCTCTCTAGGCTTATTCATATAATAGTCATTCCAAGTTCAAATTTTTATTGTAACACAGAAAAAATTCTTCCTCCTCTTTGGCTCAAGCTGGTAAGGTTAAATGAGACACTGCATATGAAAATGTAATAGAGATGCCAAGAAAGCTTAGGTTTTAAAAATGTCTATATTTTATTTGTAATATTGAACCCTCTATGTTTAATTTTTGCTAGGGAAAGTTTACTAGTTGTGGTGGTGTGGATGCTTATCCCATTGCTGGAAACCAAAGTTCTTCCTGCCCGTCTGGTTTTCTTCGCTCAGCGGATCTTTCCCCCTCTTGTAGCGAAAGCAGCTAGCCTTTATCATTGATTGTCTTGCTTTCTGGATAGGAGCCTTGTTTATCATATAACGCTTTTGGGGCTCCTCCTATGTGTTAGGCACTGAACTCAGTTCTGCAGGGATGTTATGGCTGGTTGGGGGTGGTTAGTACAAAGAAACAAAACATAGTTGCCATCCTCAAAGTGGTCCATATCTAGTGCTAATTCCAGTGTAGCGTTTAAGTGCTTTAACAGAGAGAGGTATGCGGAGGATTTTATGGGCTCATGGAGGGAGTACTTAAGCCAAACTGAATGAGTCAGGAGAGATCTTCCCTAACAGCTTCCCAGTGTTTATTGAGTGTTTATTGAGTCTGGCTCTTCTGTCAGACCCGTGGGATGTAAAAGTGAGAAAGATAGTTCCTGCCCTCATGGAATTTGCAGTCTAATAACTCAGACAGATGGACAATTGGAACACAGGGAGGGGGATGCAATATAATACTGTGGGTCAGCATAGGGTATTATGTGTATAGATAGAAGAGGCGCTTAATCTAGTCTTGGTATGTCAGGAAAGGTTTCCTGGAAAAAATGGTGTTTATTTTAGAGACTAACCTGAGTCTCAAAGGCAGAGAAGAGAGATACACTGAGTCAAGAGGCTGCAGGTAAGACTGGAGACGTAGGCACAGCCCCGAGTGTGATCACTGTGCTAAGGAACGAGGGTTTTCCCGCAGTGGTAGAGAGTAGCTATTGAAGGATGTTAAGCAGGTAGGATAGGTATGATCAGATTTATGGTTTTAGGAAGATCGGTGTGGAGGAGATAACTGAGGTGGCTGAGGCCAGAGGTAGACAGAACAGTGAAACGGCTGTTTTCAAAACCTATGGGGAAAACAATGAAGAAATGGTAAGGATGGGGGGATGGGGAATAATAACTGACTGTATGAAGAATTTTAGGAAGCAGAACTGATGAGATGTGATGGTGAGATACTAGGGACGAGGAAGAGAAAGGGCCCTAAGATAAGACCCCGGATTCCAGCATGAGCATCTGAGAGGATGATGGTGCCAGTCACAGAGATGAGGGAGTAGGAGGAGGGAAGAAATGGAGAGTTTGGTTTGAAGCACACGAACACTTATGGGATGATCTAAAATATATCCATATTTGTTTGGGAACATATATAACCTTTTAACTGGTTTGCATTTAAAATTATTCTTGGCTGATGTTAAAAGTAGTTTGGTGTGGGGACTTCCCAGGCGGTCCAGTGGTTAAGACTTCGCCTTCCAATGCAGGGGGTGTGGGTTCCATCCCTGGTGTGGGAGCTAAGATCCCACATGCCTCCAGACCAAAAACAACCAAAATATAAAACAGAAGCAATATTGTAACAAATTCAATAAAGACTTTAAAATTGGTCTACATCAAAAAAGAAAAAAGAAAGTTGTTTGGTGTGTGTGTTGGGGGAAAAGGTTCTAAAGTGGTCTACATAACAGGTTGAAACTAGTCTTGGTTTAAAACTGTTATGTATGTACAAATGAAAAGTTAAGTGTTGCATTATGTTTTGTCCAAAGAACTTACAGGGTGAGGTCATTATCTCTAGCCCTGTTAAACATGGAACTGTTCTCTCTGTCTGGAAGAGTCAACATTTAATAAGCATTCACAAATTATAAAATAGATGTCAGGAGAGGAGCTAGACTACAACCTGTATACTTTAGCAGATTCATAGACAAGAGAAACAATTGTGAAACTTGGTATACCCATAATTGAACTTATGAAAGAGCAGAATTTCCCCCCAGTATACGATGGTTTTACGTGTATGGAAAGGCAGACCATGGGAAAGATTTGAATGTGTTTTAAAAAATTCATTCATTACTTTGTATATTAATAAACATTAATTGCAAGCCTCCCATGTGCTAGGCCAGGCACTGTTTTACGTGCTGGGTTTACAGCAGTGAACATGCTGCAGCCCCTGCCCTCCCTGAGCTTGCAGACACAGCCTTCTTTCCAAAGCTTGAAGTCTTGCCTCCACCCGCCACCACCTGCCACCCCAGTCCAGACACCTGCTTGAAGCTCTTCAGTGCTTTTCTACAGGCTTCAAATCCAGCATTGTTAACCACGGTCTGCAGAATCTGGTCTCACCGAGCCTCTCCTCACTCCTTAGAGCTGATCTCACGCCATTCCATGCTGGCGCCACACTGGCCTTCATGTAGTTCCTGTAACAGAGCCTTCTCTCCTCATTGCCTCTCGTCTTGCTGTTGCTTCTGCCTCAGGTGCTCTCTCTGTGTCTCTTCTCAACCTTTTGTCATCCTTCAGAGCACAACTCAAATGTCACTTTTGTAGAGAGGCTGTCCCTAGGCCACCCTGACTAAAGTGGGCTCTCATTACTCTCCATCTTAGGGCCTTGTTATTTTCCTTCATAACACTATTCACAATTAGTATTTAAAAGGTTGTTAGTTTATTTGTTGGCTTGTTTATTCTGTCTTCCTACGCCAGACTCTTAGGCTAGGAGCCATGTCCGTCTTGTTCACTGGTGACTTCCAGCACCTAGCGTAGTGCCTGGCACATAGTAAGTGCCAAGTAAAATGTTGAATGGCTGAATAAATTCAGTAATCTTAATACTTAGTGTGGTGCTGTTTTAAGAACTAGGAGTACTGTTTGAAGATCTTCAACTGGTCAGTCCGTGGTTCTCAACTGGTGTCTAGTGGGTAGAGGTGAACGTTGCTGCAAAACATCCTGCAGTGCACAGAGCACCCTCCCCCCACACACCCCGACAAAGAACTATCCCGTCCAAAACAGCAGTAGTGCTGAGGTTGAGGATCCTGAAGTAGATGATGATTGACTGTTTTTAATCACCTCCTGGAGCTGATGCTGAGGGCTGTGGACAAGTTGTGACACTGGGGGCTTTTAGTTTTCTTGTCTGTAGAGATATGTCAGATTTACCGGGTACAACATTGGATGGCTCAGGCTCTCAGAGTAAAGTTATTCTCAGCTGTTGTGTGTGGAACAGCCAGAGGCATTCACCCCTTTATTTATATTGTTGGTCCTTAATTTCAGTCACTCGTATATAAGCCTTGTTTTACGTAGAATTCATATAGTTTGGCAGAGTTATAAGTCAAGTTATATTTGTAACAGAGTTCTCTGAGTATTTTATTGGACAAGGCCTAAGACCAAGCAGTTATGGACTAATTTGTTCTAAAAACATGATTAGTGATATAACAATTAGTATGCTTGCATACTCTTAGAGATACCTAGTAATTGTTTTTTCCCTTTTCTAGCCCTTTATCTTGAAATCTTATCACTGAGAGTAGAACTTTAGTTAGGAAGAAAGAAACCTTAGAATGAAAGTATTTTGACTAGACTTTTTATTTTAGGAACAAATGATGAGAAAGAAACAAGCCATGCATCTCGATGCAAGATATGTCACAATGGTGGAGAATGCATATTACTACTGCAACCCACCTCCAGCTGAAAAAACAGTGAAAAAGAAACGTCCTCCTCTCCAGGAATATGTCCGGAAACTTTTGTACAAGGATCTCTCCAAGGTTACCACTGAGAAGGTAAATCTTAATGAAATCATAGAACAGCAGTCAACTTGAGATTTGTGGTAGTGCTAAGCTTATATAACATTCAACCAAATTAATTCTTTTTCGTCCTAATGATAATAGTACCGATTGCAGTGCACTTTCCTTCTAGCCCTACACCAGATTGTTTTAGGTCAGGGACATATATTTCAGTTTTCCTAGATCAGCTTGTTTATCAGTTGCTTCAGTGCCCCACAAAGTATAGTTAGGAAATGTAAGTAGTTTGCATTATTCACATTTTGTAAATGGAGAAATTGAAGCAGAGTTGTTAAAGTCCCAGCAGTGGAGTTTAGGAGAGGTAGGATTAGATCCCAAGTTCCATTATGATTGATTCCATACAAGTCATCCCAAGAAGGAATTCATACGATGATACATAATGTATGGGACATATGTTTTATTTTCCTTTTATGATAGTAACTTCTTATTCTAATTAAAATGGTAATTCTTCTGAATTTGATGTTGATGCTGTGTGTATATTTGAAACTATTACTTTGTCTCTGATGTTCTGTAAAGAATTTGCCTTTAAATATTTTGCTTTCAGTACAGGGGTTCTTAACCTTAAGTAGGCTTTAAGAGGCCCGTGATCCTCTGGAACTTAATGATTTTGAATCTCTGGGCCTGTCTGTATTTTTCCGGAAGAGGGTCTGTAGCTTTCTTTAGATTCTCAGCAGGGGTCAATTTCCAGAAAAGGTTAAGAACCACCGACCTGTTACCTTAATTATTGTAGTTACCTTGTTAGAATTTTCACTTTTAAGTAAGACATGTTGAGTAAACATTTCTTGGTCAACTCTACAAGTTGAAACAACATGGTATGGAACTTTTTTCTTTTCAGGAAAAAAATTGAAGCAAATTAACTTCTGGACAGAGGAAACCTATGGGGAGGATAAGAGGCATGGAATAATACATGTGTCGTGGGTGGGCGGGGTAGAAGGTGATGACGAATGAGCGCAACTTTGAAAATTGAAGCCACCTTCAGGGATCCAGAGACAGTAGTTGTTTAAAACAACAGGATTTGAAAGCTGTTTTAGAATTGGCTAAAAGTTTGAAAAGTATGGAATGCTTATGCATTTGAGATGACTTTAACATTTCCATTGAAGCTGATATGAGAACATATTTAGTGCTTGAAAGGTGGATTGTGGGTATAGAGTAGAGATGAAAGGACTACTTTACATTCTGCCAGCAGTATCCATTTTCTTTCAGAATAAAAATGGAAAGAACTTGATGATGACTAGATCTCTGCTGATTATCTCATTACCAGTAGAGATTTTGAAAGTAATAGCTAACTTTTATGGGGTGCTTGTAATGCGCCAGACACATTCCTACGTACTTCACGCACTTTAACTTGTCTAACCCTTAGACCAGACTTATGGAGTAAGTGCCTATCATCCCCCCTTTACATCCAAGGAAACTGTGTGATGTCAGTCTTGATGTTGTGTCCTCCATCTTTTTTTTTTTTAAGATTTTTTTTGATGTGGACCTTTTTTTTTTTTAAGTCTTCATTGAATTTGTTACAATATTGCTTCTGTTTTATGTTTTGGTTTTTTGGCCTCGAGGCATGTGGGATCTTAGCTCCCCGTCCAGCGATCGAACCTGTACCCCGTGCACTGGAAGGCAAAGTCTTAACCACTGGACCACCAGGGAAGTCCTGTGTCCTCCATCTTAAGGGATCTTTTAACCAGTTGACCTTGGGTTTATTTCCTTATTGGAAATTTTTCATTTATAAAAAGAAATGTCTGAGGTTACTTACATCAAATCATGCACAAAAGAAAACATTATTTTTGTTAAATCTTGGGTATTTCTTTCAGTGACCTGAGTATGAGTGTATACTGTTAGCTTGATTGAAGTCCTGGAAACTCTAGGAAATTTAAGGGCGTTATGGAAAGATAAAGGGAAAATGTGAATAAATTTTACCAATAATTAGAAAAATCTTATTTTTCCTATCTCTAAAGTGAAAAGGCTGGTAGAGAATCTCTAAAGTATTTTCCATTTCAAAAGTTCTGTGACTGTATAATCATAATAAAATATTTGTATTATAGGGTATTTTGGACTACTTAGTGCTTATCTTAGTAATTTAAAAAAAATTCTCTTCATTTAGGTTTTGAGACAGATGCGAAAGTTGCCTTGGCAGGACCAAGAAGTGAAAGACTATGTGATTTGTTGTATGATAAACATCTGGAATGTGAAATATAACAGCATTCATTGTGTAGCCAACCTCTTAGCAGGACTAGTGCTCTACCAGGAGGATGTTGGAATCCATGTTGTGGATGGAGTTTTAGAAGATATTCGATTAGGAATGGAGGTAACAAAGACCTGCAGCAAATTGGAATCCGTGGACAATTTAGACAGCCTTAAAGTCCTATTACTGAAAAATAAGGATTTGAAAACCCTCTTTTCCCCATATGGTGTCATTTACTATTACTTTTTTGAAGATAGTGATTTCTTAATAAACCCTGTTGTGTCAGATTTCCTAGTCTTCTCTCAGGCTAATGCTGAAGTATTTTTTGCCTTTTCTTCAAGTCCAGTTAAGCTTATTTTAGAAGAGTATAGTAAATTTTTATTATTTCCTGGTTACTATTGTCATTCGTGTTACAGGAATTCATAAATTTATTAATTAGGAGAATTGGTAATCATTTGATAAGAATTTCTGTAAGAATTTCCCTCTTTCTATATGCTTGTTGTTTCCTTAATTCATGGATTTCAGAGAAAATAAGTTACAGAGGGCTGATAGGGAGAATTACATTTTAACTGTTTCATAAACTATTAATTCATTTAACAATAGCTTAATATTAAATTTAATACTTAACATGTTCTTTTTATTAAAACATTTTAATGGTAGACATTTCTTAGAGAGAGAAAAAGGACACCCAGAAGTGACTACCTATTAGAAAGGAAGAAGAAAACCCATTATTTTTTCTCTGTTCAGTGAGTGATGTTGTCAAGTGACATAGGGAAATTTTACCTCTTCTCAAACACATTGCTATTCTTTAATGGAAATCTGCTTTTTTTTTTCTTCCCCCTTTAGGTTAATCAACCTAAATTTAATCAGAGACGTATCAGCAGTGCCAAGTTCTTAGGGGAACTTTATAATTACCGAATGGTGGAATCGGCTGTTATTTTTAGAACTCTTTATTCTTTTACTTCATTTGGTGTTAACCCTGATGGCTCTCCAAGTTCACTGGACCCTCCCGAGCACCTTTTCAGGATTAGACTAGTGTGCACTATTTTGGATACCTGTGGCCAGTACTTTGACAGAGGTTCTAGTAAACGAAAACTCGATTGCTTCCTTGTGTATTTTCAGGTATATAAATTGAAATAAGCAGTTGGCATCATTTAATGCATTGCTTGTGTTACAAAAATATTAGAGAAGAAACCCTGTAGCATTCATATATTATGTATAAGATATATTCATAGTTAGGTGAGATTTATTCTTCTTGCAAGTATGCTTAGCTTTAGAGGTTTTAAAATATATGATATGGGGACTTCCCTGGCGGTCCAGTGATTAAGACTCTGTGCTTCCTGCAGGGGGCACAGGTTCGATCCCTGGACAGGGAACTAAGATCCTGCATGCCACACAGCATGGCCAAAAAAAAGAAAGAAAAATTTAAAAAATATATGTATGATGAATTCTATCATAAACATTCTGATTACATTTTAAGTTTTATAATTGATGATCATTAATTTTGGGAATTATTTTGGTGCAGTTTATAAATTTGGTATAGTATGGATTATTTTGTATTTGGTACAGTAATTAATCAAATTACTTGTAGTATTTATACATTTGATAATATTCTCACTCATCTGTGTTGTGGTTTTATATCTAAAATTCTTGTTTCTAAATTAAAAAAAAAAAACCCATCATTAACACTGAAAGAAATATTTGTTCATTCATTGCTAAACTCTTGGGTTGTGCTTTCCATATCTGAAGTTCCTTTTGTAAACTGGTGGTTTAGAGCAAGTACAGTATAAATTAAATTCAGATACAAATACAGAGACAGTTCTACAACTTCTCTGCAGTTCATGTTCCAAAAGTTAGCTGTAGCTTGGTTGTCTGGAACCTAATCATTATTTCCCATCAAATACAATGTTACAAGTACTGGTTAGGGGGAATAGCTCACTATCAAATTCTCCAGATGTTACTGAAAGTACCAATGGTACCATTCAGTTCTATCTGATCATTCCTTTCTAGCTAATCTGTTATGTTGTTTTCATTTACCCATTGACAAAGAAAATAAATTTAAAACTATAACTTTGAGGTGTCAAAAATACATCCATACAGTAGCTGGTGTTAAGTGGGGGTAACTACTCTTGGGGAAGAGCTGTTTGTAACCTTCTCCTATTACTTTATCTCTGCATTAGAGGGTAACTTGTTACTCTCCTGTTTTCTGAATTGATGAGCCAAAAATGGGGAAGGGGTGTTGAAGATTTGAGACTCAGATTCTCTGTTGCATGTAAGAAATGCCTTAAGTTGGAGACTGCCTGTATTTAAAACCAAAGTTTTGCTGCAGAATATCAGTTATCACTATCAGCATCTAAAGCAGGATCCCTTTCAGAAGAGTGTTCTTATTTGCACTCACTCTGACATCACTGGCAGAGAGAAAAGAGCCACTCAGAAATATTCAGGAGTAGAAAGAGACAAAAGTATTTTCCACATTGATTAATAGCAGGAATGTGTAGCAGGGATATACTTAGGGCACGGGAGTAAGAAGTGAGTGAGGCCTGGGTGATGCAGTCAGTGTGTGCTGCCTGTAACACAGTGTCCAGTTACATATTGGAAGGCAGATAGAAAGGCTCACCTGCAGCAGTGCTTCTAAACTTCAGTGTGTACACACATCACCTGGCTATATTGTTAAGATGCACACTGTGATTCAGTTGGCCTAGGGTAGGGGACGTCTCAGATTCTGTATGTCTAATAAGCTCTGAGTTCCCACACTTTGAGTAGCAGAGACCTAGAAGAAACTGGACAGGAAGATTAAACACCCAGAGGAACACCTGTTTATATACAAGTAAATTCAGGGGTTGTGCTTTTTAGTTAAACTTGAGAATTACAAGTACAAAATAGAATGAAGGAGCCAAGCTAGGAGACGAGGGAAAATATCTCAATGGTGCCATATACACAGTAGATGTTCAATAAATGCTTGTTGATTACTGATTTTTATATATTCAAAAACCCTATCTTCAGATACTTTCGACTCTTTAAAAAAATCAGAGCAGGTAGTATAGAGAAAATAATTATAATTTATCAAAACCGTTGCCTTGAATTTGGTTGTTTTTGTAAAATTAAATATTTAAGCCCTATTTGGGATTTGGGAGTGGAGTTTCTGCCTGGTTTCAGTACCTGAAAATGTATTTGCTGTTTTATTTATTTATAATTTTTCCTTGCCTTTAAAAAAAGGTTATGACAGTTAACAATAAAAAATATATTTAAATTAAAGTCACCAGATGGCTTAGGAACTATATAGATGGAGGGAAATAAATGTGCTAGGATCATTGCTGTTGACCATTAATAAAAATGGTAGGTGTCTTGTACAACTCTTTAGCTTAGTTGTTATAACTAGGTGATGTCACGATACAGATTATTTTAAATATTTTGTTATTAATTTCTTATAGCTAAATTTATTTTTCATTTGTTGTCAGCGTTATGTTTGGTGGAAGAAAAGTTTGGAGGTTTGGACAAAAGACCATCCATTTCCTATTGACATAGATTACATGATCAGTGACACACTAGAACTGCTAAGACCAAAGATCAAACTCTGTAATTCTCTGGAAGAATCCATCAGGCAGGTACACGACTTGGAACGAGAATTCTTAATAAAACTAGGTAAGCAATTAATTACAGAGAGAAAATAAAGATGGTATTTGGCAGATCGTTTCTAGAATTTGCTTTATAATGTTTTCAGTTAGCATTTACTTTTGTATACTTTCTGTTTTTCGATGTTGAGTGTTACATAATAGTGTTAGGTAAGACCTGGGTGACTTACTTCTTGATTTCATTAAATAATCCCAAATTGGAGGAAAACAGTCATGTAAAACTTGAAGCAAATGATAATGATGGAAAAAATATAATCCTGTCAGCCTCTCTTAATTTTAGAATTTTAGGTTGCTAATTTAAAACCTACTTTTGATTAAAGCATCTCATATACAGTATATATTTTCAATAACACTATTTCCTAAGACAGTGCAGGCTTGACACTATATAAGGGGAGTGCCAGTTAGAAGTTTGAAAGTATCCCACCAAATTTTAGATCCTAGTCACTGGGGGAGTTGTCTCTGTTTCTAAAGACTAGAGAACATGTGAGAAATGTGCTACAGGAGGATTGGTCACTTTACTTTCTCAGTATCCTTCTGAGATTGTTCTGGAAGAAGAGGTAGCATTTGAATGGCTCCCGTAAAGGACTGTAGGAGCCGACTAGCCTTGCCAGTGGAAATAACTGGAACAGGGTGGGGCCTTACCAGTCTGGTTTGCTTGCTGATAGTTCTTAGCATGTTGTATTGTAGTCATTTCAAAGTGACATATGGTTTCAGCCTATGAAGCTGGTATTTTATTAGGAGATTATTTATTAGGAGACCCTTACCGTGACCAGTTATACTGATTGTATAAATTTACTATGTTGCATATCTGAAAAACCACTTTTCATGGCAAAGGCATTGGTGATCCTTTTCCTCTAAAACAATTTTTTCATATTACATCCAGCATAGTAATAGGGTTTCTTTCTCCAAGGTAAATCCTCTTTTGGAGAATTCGACTGCTGTTATGTATTTGAGCATTATTTGAAAGGTGCTACTGATTATGCAACTATTCACTTTTCCTAATTCTCAACCCATAAAGGCATATGTGATTCTTTTTGTTCTTTGAACTTTGTCCCAAATTATCTACTTTCTTTTCCTTTTCAGATTTCTAATTGTATAAAATGATCATTTCAAGTAGAGTGTTTATTTATCTACGTACTTATTTCATTTACTTTATATGCTTTGAAATAGTGTTAGCCTTGTTTCCCAAAGACTTTTATGAATGGCTCTCTCTGTATAGTGGGCATGAGGAAATACTAGTTGGATACCCAGTTTGGTAGCAGTAAAGAGAGCAGTATGCTTTATCCTTTATCTAGCAACGAGTTAAATTAAAGGACTTCGGGCTTCTTTTGAGGAGTCTGTCCTTGTTTAGAATATGGAAAGGAAAAAAATAGGTCACCATTTGCCAATGCCACTCTAAGGATGGTGGCAGCTAGAATCAATATGCTCCCAAGTCGTCCCATTTTCCTTCTGTTTTAGAGTCTAAATATCATAGAGAAGATATACATGAATAAATCTATATTAAATCTGTTTCCTGTTGATAAACCATAAGATAATATAGCATCTTGCTTTTGGTAGTTTTTTGTTTTCAAGCACTTGCAAATTCATTATCATTTCAATCTTATAGCTACCCAATGCTAACTTAATAGTTAGCGTTTTCTTATATTTTTAAAACCATTTTACTGTTATTAAAAGTAATGAAGTGTTCATGGCAGAAATTTTGAAAAATGCCAAGAAGACAGAAATCACTGATATTTCATATGCACGGAGGGTCATGTGTTAACATTTTGCTATATGTTCTTCTATTTAAAAAAAATTTCTTCACGTGTTTGCAGTTTTATAACTGGATTTTTTCTTCTACCTAATATATTATGAAATTTCTTCCTGACATGAAATACTTTTCTAAATATTTAATTTTTTACAAAACTGGCTATTTTCCTTTGTATGAATGTGTTAATTCTGTTGTTTGACACGTTATTTCTAATTTTGCACCCCTATAAATAACATTATTATGTTACTTTTGTGTGTATCTTGGTTTTCTCAGGATAGAGAGAATTACTGGCTCTAAGACACACTTTTTTTTTTTTAACATCTTTATTGGAGTATAATTGCTTTACAATGGTGTGTTAGTTTCTGCTTTATAACAAAGTGAATCAGTTATACATATATATATGTTCCCATATCTCTTCCCTCTTGCATCTCCCTCCCTCCCACCCTCCCTATCCCACCCCTCTAGGTGGTCACAAAGCACTGAGCTGATCTCCCTGTGCTATGCGGCTGCTTCCCACTAGCTATTTTACGTTTGGTAGTGTATATATGTCCATGCCACTCTCTCACTTTGTCAGAGCTTACCCTTCCCTCTCCCCGTGTCCTCAAGTCCATTCTCTAGTAAGACACACTTTAAGAACAAAACCAAAATGGTAATAGGCAATGTAATTTAATTCTGGTTTGGAAGTTCTAGATTATATTAAAATATTATAAAAGGAACAGAAATGGGAAGAATAAAAGTGAAAAAAGAAAAGTCATATGAATAAATTACTTATAAAACAGGAGTGTATTTCATAAATTAAAAATAAAATCAGTAGAATAAAATAAAAGCCCAGAAGTTGCCCCAATTAAATACAAAACAATTTAGTGTATGACGAAATAGGAATCTTAAAAATAGGATAAGAACAACAGGTGAGCATTTGGGGGGAAAATTGATATAGAGCCACATCTTATGTCATCAAACTCCAGATGGATTGAGGAGTTAAATATTTATTTTTTAAAAGTTAAAAATAGATCTGATCATCAGATATTCGGAGAGGTGGTAATTTTCCTAAATTTTAAAATGATGCAAGAAAGCACACATATGTTGGCAGATTTGGGTGTTTAAAACTTTAGTACGATGAAAGAAATAACTAGGATTGAAGTGAAAATAATTTCTGTGCCAGGTTATTATCACTTACATAAAGAGCACAGGCAAATTGACACACAACAGTTAGATGAACGTAACATAATCAAATGAGGGAGGGCAGGGAAGAGTTGGTATTTTTATTGAGTACTTCCAGTTTGCCAAAATTAAAGTGGAAGGTAATGTTGTTCATATTTGACAAGTGAGTTACGTAAAGCCCAAAACAAAATACTAGGTTAACAATCGAGCCAGAATTCAAAGACTGTGCTCTTTCTGACATATTAAGTATGTGGGGAAAATACTCAGCATGTCTAGTGAACAGAGAAATAATTTGAAAGGGAGTATTACAATTATTACTCTGTCTGTTATGAGCAGGAAAACTGAGGCACCAAGCAGCTCAAATTCAAGAGAACAGTATTTGATTTTGGTCCCCAAGTACACTTAATTCTGACCCACATTTTTAATATTTTACTGTCTAGATTTTACATTTTATTAACCATATGTCCTTTGTACATTTTTATCTGCATTGTTTATTTTAGATTGACAGTGTCCTAGAGGTCAGCAACTGAACAGTTTATTTTACAGCTTAGCAAATGCAAAATATATTTATAAACTGCTTTTGAAACTAACTTGCAATGCAAGTGAAAATGTGTTAGAAATAGTAGTATTTTCCTTACAAATTAGATGTACGGCTATCAAAACAAAGCTACTTATCCATTAGAGTTCTTCCCATGACACGTATTTTAAAGTGGCTATAAAAAAGGTATAATGGTATATTAGGCCATGTGAGTTTATCAGCACTGTGATATTTTTATTGAGAGTGCTTAGATTTATATAGTCCTGACTTTTAATTTTTTGCCTTTGATAACATAAAAGCCCAATATATTGCTTCTGAAATTCCAAATAAATAAATAAATAAAATAGTAAGTTAATGGTATCTCAATCTGAGATAGCAATTTTTTCCCTCAGTATTATTTTTCTTTTAAAACAGATCTCTCTGAGCTTTATCCATCTTTTCTCAATTTTTTTTTTTTTTTTAATTTCCAAACTTGAATATACCTACTTTCATCACGCTATACATCTGTGTTTTTGTCAGTTCTTAATTGGTTAGACTTCAGACACTGGAGTAATTTTTTGTTTTTGTTGGTTGTGTTAGTTATTCAAACTTTCTGGGCTTCAGTATACCTCATAAAATGAAAGGGTTAAATCACATTGTCACTAAAGTTTCTGTCTGCTCTAATTGTCTAAGATTCTGTGAATAAACAAGTATTTACTAAACACCTACTGTGTATTTATCAATATATGGCCTCTAATGAGTTTTGAATATATAAAAAAAGTTTTTTGTTCTCAAGGATCTTATAATCTGATGTAACATGTATTGAAATCATTAGAAAAACCATTACATGGTGTATCTTTAAATGTAAAGTGCTGTGATCAATTCTCCAAGTGCTTTAGAGTAAGTAGGAGGAAAAGTAGTACTCAGTGAGTTTATGCAGGAAGTGAAACTTAGACTGAATTTGAAGAATGTATAGGATTTGAAAGTGCATATTGAACGATATTCTATATGGAGAAGCAATTTGATGATCACGAATGCAAGGTAGTGTACTTTGTGACACAGAAGAGTCTACCCCAACTACAGGAAAAGGCTTGATTAGGACTAGGGAGCGTGGGGAAAAGTCCGATCAGATGAGGCCATAGTATGTGCATCTTGAAAGTAGAGAGTAGTTTGGAACTCAAATGATAATAAAGAAGAGTTGACTAGGCAGCAAAATGTGGATGAACATGAGGAGGAGGAAAGAGATTCAAGCCAGGGAATTCCCTTTGGAGGAACACGCTGTTACTGAAGAAAAAAACAAGCTCTTTGGTGACACAGCTGTTAGATCTGTCACCATATAGCTTTGCCTCCTTCCCTCAGTCTTAATTTGCAGACATTCAAATTGATAGTCAAATGTGACTTCTCCATTAAAGCGATATAATTTTATTATATCCTTGAGTTTTTAGAGATTCTTGAAATATCGTTTGATAAAAAGTGTGACCAAGGTTGCATTGTATGTGGCTGAAGCTGCACCTTATGTGCTGCTACTGTTTGCCTTTGTTCATCTGAGACTGAGATAAACAGTTTGAAGCTCTGAGAAAGGGAAAGAAAAATTTTCTTTTTTTGGCTAGTGGTTAAGAAATGTATCAGTGCTCCTTTGTTGAAATAAAGATCTAATTAAGTTTTTTAAATGGTTCTCAAAATAGCTTTAAATTCTGTTCATATTTTATTCTGAGCAAATGGCTGTTGAATTATCTTAATACATACTTTAAGTGGTGTAATACTCACTGTGGAAAACTTGCCTTTATCTTTTTTTTTTGTCTTTTTCTACTTTCTCCTCACTTCAAGGCCTAGTAAATGACAAAGACTCAAAAGATTCTATGACAGAAGGAGAGAATCTTGAAGAGGATGAAGAAGAAGAAGAAGGAGGAGCTGAAACAGAGGAACAATCTGGAAATGAAAGTGAAGTGAATGAGCCAGAGGAAGAGGTGATGACTTTTATTTATAGCAAAATAGGTACATTTGTAAAAGAGTATTTTGATTACATGAGCCAAGACTTTCTTTAATGTATAAAATAAGATTTCCTCTTTAGTTTTATTAGAGTACATGTAACTAGTAGTATATATCTATTATAAAACTGCTGGATTAATTAAGAGGTTTTTTTTTCTTTTACAAGTAAGAAAATACTGATCGTAGGATTTTTAAAAATTACTGTTATTAAGACCATTTTTTTAGAGCAGTTTTAGGTTCACAGCAAAATTAAGGGGAAGGTACAGAGATTTCCCATATGTCACCTGCTCGTACCTACTCACACAACCTCCCCCCATTATCAACATCCCCCACCAAAGTGGGACATTTGTTACAACTGATGAACCTATAGCAACACATCATAATCACCCTAAGTCCATCATTTACATTACAGTTGACTCTTGGTGTTGTACTTTGTATGGGTTTAGGTAAAAGTATAATGACATGTATCCATCATTATGGTTAGGATTTTTATTTAATAAGCAATTTGAAGACAAAAAATTGTTTCATCTGCTATGTATCTTTTTTCTTTTTTTTAAATTTTATTTATTTAATTATGGCTGCGTTGGGTCTTCGTTGCTGTGCGCAGGCTTTCTCTAGTTGCAGCGAGCGGGGGCTACTCTTTGTTGCGGTGCGCAGGCTTCTCATTGCAGTGGCTTCTCTTGTTGTGGAGCACGGGCTCTAGGCACGCAGGCTTCAGTAGTTGTGGCTTGCGGGCTCTAGGGCACAGGCCCAGTAGTTGTGGTGCACGGGCTTAGTTGCTCCACGGCATGTGGGATCTTCCTGGACCAGGGCTCGAACCCGTGTCCCCCGCATTGGCAGGCAGATTCTTAACCACTGCGCCACTGGGAAAGTCCCAATCTGCTATGCCTCTTAATCTCACTTTTGTTTTTTTGGCCACACCGTGTGGCATGTGAGATCTAAGTTCCCCAACCAGGGATTGAACCTGTGCCCCCTGCGGTGGGAGCACAGAGTCTTAACCACTGGGTCACCAGGAAGTCCCCTTAATCTCACTTTTGAGTGTGGACTTTTTAACCTGTAGATTTTATGAAAAAATTGCGGACTAGATGTTAATAACTTTGCTTTTTCCCAGATCTGATAGTATAGGAAATCTGAAAATCATCATGTACCATAATCATCAGCGCGCCCTTTTGTTTTTACGACTCTGTTAGGCCAAACCATATGAAATGACTGTTTTACCATTTCGGACCTACCAAAATGTCATTTTCACATATGATTCAACCTAATAGTTTTAATTCGTTCCTTTTTTCTTCTAAAGCTGCTTAAGTTTTAAAAATTCCACCTAAAACAATAGAGTATCTGGGGTTTGCTTCATAACCTGGAAGTAGACTGGGCATTGAGTTAGGGATATACAAGAAACTATAACCTGACCATTAGCTAATAATTGTTGTGTAATGGGTAAGGGTTCCTTATGCTATGCTGTCTACATTAATATATATTTAAATTAGAAAGTTAAGAAAATAAAAAGCAGGATGAATAAGAATAACAATAAAATACTGATGAATATAAAATTTAAACCATGGAATTAGCACTTTTTCACCTTGTAAGCTTATAATTATATCATGTGTATGGTTTCTTTGTGTCCCTTGGGTGCTAAAAGCATTTAGGAGAGTGTGATAATTTAGAAGTATGATTTTAATTAAATATTGAAAAAGTTTAAATTTATAATCAATATTTAAGTGTTTTATGGAAATTGAATTTATTAAATTTTTAAGTTTTGATTTACTTGAGTAAATAGAATACAAATGTTTAGAGGATATGGGTTGTTTAATGTATAAAGGAATGTCAATTATTTAAGGCATTCATAAGAGAGATTCATAAACTGGATTTTTAAAAAGCTTCATTTAGCATGAAAGAAAAATGACCCATAGGGACTTCCCTAGTGGCGCAGTGGTTAAGAATCCGCCTGCCAGTGCAGGGGACACGGGTTCGAGCCCTGGTCCGGGAAGATCCCACATGCCAAGGAACAACTAAGCCCATGCGCCCCAACTACTGAGCCTGTGCTCTAGAGCCCACGAGCCAGAACTGCTGAGCCTGCGTGCCACAACAACGGAAGCCCATGTGCCTAGAGCCCGTGCTCTGCAACAAGAGATGCCACTGCAATGAGAAGCCTGTGCACCACAACGCTCACTGCAACTAGAGAAAGCCCACGCACAGCAACGAAGACCCAACACAGCCAAAAATAAATATTAATTAATTAATTAATTTTTAAAAATGACCAGTAATTTAAGGTAATTAAGATTTTCTACAGTTAGAAGTAGAAATCCCTAAGTCTTTTTTTTTTTTAGCCCTGAAGGTCTGTAGCTATTAATGAACATTTCGTATGATTTGACTACATAGCAAATAGCTTTGCTGTTAGTTAAAAATGAATTATTGTGTAAAAGGGCAGCATAAATAATAATGTATGGTTTTTATAATTGGTTAGCATTTATAGGCAGTAGAAATGCACCTTTGTGTTGTTATTTTGCTACCACTTTTTTCCCCCAGTTTTACTGAGATATAATTGATATAACATTTTATTAGTTTAAGGTGTACATATAACATAATGATTTGATATATATATATATATATATATATATACACATATATATAAAAAGAGAGAGAGAGAGAGGGAAATGATTACCATAAGTTTAGTTAACATCCATCACCTCACATAGTTATAAATGTGTTTTTTTGTGTGTGATGAGAACTTTTAAGATTTACTCTTAGCAAATTTCAAATATACAATACAGTATTGCCAGCACTTTCTCTTTCCAACCTGACCACTCCCCTAAAGTAGATATAAATAAATTGATAAAAATTTAGAACTGGAATATGTTTCTATAATTGATTTCTGTGTAAGAGATGGACATTGCTATATTGCTTTTTTAAAAAAAGCAAAATTAATTAATTAATTAATTCTTGGCCTTGTGTCTTCGTTGCTGCATGCGGCCTTTCTCTAGTTGTGGCGAGCGGGGGCTACTCTTTGTTGTGGTGTGTGGGCTTCTCATTACAGTGGCTTCTCTTGTTGCGGAGCATGGGCTGTAGGCGCGTGGGCTTCAGTAGTTGTGGCACACGGGCTCAGTAGTTGTGGCACATGGGCTTAGTTGTTCTGCGGCACATGGGATCTTCCCGGACCAGGGCTCGAACCCGTGTCCCTGCACTGGCAGGCCGATTCTTAACCACTGTGCCACCAGGGAAGTCCCTATATTGCTTTTTTAAAAAATGAGTTTGTCGTAGAAACATTCAATTATATAATTTAAATTGACTTATTAAGTACTTTATAACAACAAAAGGAAATGAGAGAGTATTTCCATTTTGTATTTTTAGAGTAATCTTATGGCTGTCTTTGGATTTTGCTACCACACTAATTAGGTAAAGAATCTAATAAATTAAACATCCTCAGTAAATGTGACATTAAAGAGTGACTCATTTTCCTATAAATTTCTCATTTGAATAGTTGTAATGTATTATATTTTCTCCTCTAAACGCATTTTCTCCTTTTCAAAAGTGAACTTTATAATTTTTAAAATTGTATCATTTTTAACTATTTCTTTTCCGGTTGCGAAGTGGATATTATACATAATATATGTGTGCTTGCTAAGTGGAAAAACAAAATGTTCAATAGGATGGCTCATGAGCCTTGTCTGGGAGGAGAATTGAAGGGAATGGTTGGTTTACTTTAAGGAAATGGAGTTGGAATTGTTTGCTCTCCCACCCGAGACCATCCTTTTCCACCAGTACCCTCCAAACATAGGGAGGAGAACATTTTTAAAGAGAGAAGATGGGTCGATTATAAAGTAGTAAGAACAATGTAGGATATTCTATAAATATTTGCCTTGACTGAGAAAGAACAGGGCTGGAGTGGAACTCTTCAGAAAAGTTGTACTCTTCTTTTCCATCTTGGTCCACAACTCTTCCAAGCTCCATATGGCCTTTTGAAATTATTCTTAGCACATAACAACTAGAATATTTTCTTCTCAGTATCAGCTGGGTAAATTAAAAGTAACTTTAAAGATGAAGTAAATGTTCTTCTGCTAAAATTCTAATTTTCTGCAGCATTTTAGAGAAAGTACAAGATTTATTATTGTAATAGCAATAATATTTATTGAGCGTGGTCACTGTGTTCATATTACCATTTCTCTTGGCACCCTATGAGTTAGGTTATAAATAAGGCACAGATACGTTAATAATTTGGCCCAGGTCCTAGCAAGCCAGCATTTGAACTTGGACAGTTTGACTTCTGCTGTGCTGACCACCTGCTTTCCTTACCAGCTCATGTGGTCTGTTGACTTCCTCACCTCACAGGTTATTATGACCATGGGATTAGGACAGGGAGATTCTTGTTCAGCGTTTTAATTTCAAAAGTTAATCCGTTTTATTATGCCTGAGCAATATAAAAAATGGTGAAAGAAAAGAGTTAATGCGTTTTAGCTTAGTTTTTGAATAGGAGGCATCTTTCAAGTGTTAAGAAATGATTAATTTTTTCCAAGGGCCAATTTAAGAGCATTTCTATTGCAAATTTAAATTTGAATTATAGAATTATGTCAGAAAAGGTTAATGCATTTGAAAAAAAAAATTAATGCCTTTCTGTATTTTCCTCAACTATTTCCACTTCAGAAATTCTAAAAGTTTTCAAATGTTTCTATAGTAAGTAATAATGCACTGTTTGGATTTTTAAAATCAATTGCTGTGTATACTAGAAGTGTTATAACAAATTTAAATCATTTGTTTTATCTTAGGAATTATTTCTCATTCACTTTATTTCTCTTGGCACAATGAGAAGCAGCTGGGTTTAGTGTAGTCTTTTTAAAAAAAACTTCTATGGAACAGAGTGGGAGTGAATTGTGTTGGAAGGATACTCAGATGGAATGCTGCCCCTGTGTGGTTGTTTTTTTTTGGTTTTGGTTTTGGTTATAGTTTTGGGTTTTTTGTGCCTGTTTGAAAATTCACTGGAGTTCTGCCCAATCTTCCATTTGAAAAGGAATTTTGGCTGAGAGAAGAAGATGCTGGGGGCACTGACAGGAGAGGATGGAGAGATGTAGTACTTGAAAGCCACCAGCAAGGGGAGTCAGAATGTCTGTCTCTTCTGCTTAATAAAGCACGTGTCCTTGGGCAAGTCACTTAACTTTTCTGAGCCTTAGTTTTTTCACATATAAAAATGAGGACCATAAAGCTTATCCATCCTTCTTCAGAATTAGGTAGAGCAAACAAAATGCTGTGAGAGCACTTTCTAAACTGAGGTGCTTTATATACAGTGAGGTGCTTTATAAAATGTAGTGTCATTGCTTTCAAATGGTAACGATGTTAAATTTGAATTGTCAACTTTCATTGCAGAGTTAGATGGGTATTAAAGAACTACTATGAGAAAATCAATCTCAAGTTAGGGAGGAGAAAAATAACAAAAGGTTCAGGAAACTCGTTCCTTGTGGAATTCAAGGAAGAGTTTCTACAAAGGATCTTTGTATTACTAGATCAGTGGAAAATGTGAAATGGGTTTTCAGCTACTGGTATGTAGTACATGTTGCCAGCTGACTTCGCCCTACCATTCTAGCCAGACTGCATAAAAGGCTGAAATCGGAGAATAATAAACAATTATACAGAAATTTTAACATCATTATAAGGCATGTAAAATTAGTAATGTTTTTCAAAATGTTTTAATCTTCTACAAATGTTAAACAATTTCAGGAGGGTTCTGATAATGATGACGATGAAGGGGAGGAAGAAGAGGAAGAGAATACAGATTACCTCACGGATTCAAATAAGGAGAATGAAACTGATGAAGAAAATACTGTACGTATGGCTGAAAATTCGCTTTTTGAAATTGTGCATTATTTTCATAGTATTTAAATTTTAGCCACTGAAGTTTTAGTTTTTGTGATAATTGAAATAATGTTTCTTTGGAAATTCATTTTTAATTTGTTTTCCTATCTAAATACTTTTCTTTATTAAAAAGTTCTTTGAATATATAATAATGTTATATTGCTCACTCATTCCTTGAGTTATGTTGAAAAAGTTATCAGTACAAAAGGTTCTGCCATACAAGATATTACAGTTAGAATTTCTGGTCTGAATTCTTGTTTCTCTTCTGTTTTTATAAGGAGGTAATGATTAAAGGAGGTGGACTCAAACATGTACCTTGTGTAGAAGATGAAGACTTCATTCAAGCTCTGGATAAAATGATGCTAGAAAATCTTCAGGTATTAACTGTTGCTCTAATCCAAAATATTCGATACAAAATACTGCAGCACATTTGATTGTGTTTCCTACCTAAAACATTTACCTCTGCAGCAGCTTTTTCTAAGTTAGACAGTTTGAAGCTGCCAATACTTCTGGCATCCCACATCCTGATTTGCCACATTTCTTTGAAAATAGAATGGAAAAAATGTAATAAGACTTGGAACAGAGTGACTTCATTGTATCACCCTCCGCCTTTTCTCTCTGAAGTCATATCTCTATTTCTAAAACCCCTCACTTGCAGTTTGTTGAGGAGTCAAACTGCAGAAGATAAATATTTGGGGAAATTTAACTTAGTAAATTCTTAAGTTTGATTTGTAATTTGAATAACTTGTATATAAATATCTAGAGGAAATTGGTCATTTGATATTTAAAGAAATGTTAATTGTTTAATGTATTCATGATATTAAGATACTAGATTTTATAAAAAGCTCCATCTTCCTGGTGATTTAGGTAATTATGTTTTTCTGTAGTTAGAGGGAAAATCCCATGGACTGTTTACTTCAGTCCTATATATAGCTATTGTTTTAACCTTTGGTGACTTGAGAAGAGGGCTTTTGTTGGAATGGTAGGTGAAAACCCGATGGAGTGTGGGCTCAGTGGGAAATGGAAAAGGAGGAAGTGAAAATACTGGATACAGGTAGAGCTGACTTGAGACGTTTTCTAGAAAGGGAAGAGAAATGGGGATGTAGCTAGAGAAGGTCAGAGTTAAAAGAGGGTTATTTTTAAGATAGAGGATGTTATGGAGTAGATGCCGATGGAATAATCCTTTAGAGAAGAAATACTGGATCTTACTTTCACTGATGCTGATAAGGTCAGAAGCTATGATAATGTATAAATTAGCGGTACAGGCCAATTTGCTTCTTCATACATCTAGAAAACTCTTACTTTATGAAACAAACCTTATATTCATGTCATTTAGGAGCACACATCATCAAATAAAACATAATCATTATAATCCCTTTGACGAGGTAATAAACAGTTAACTCCTTAAAGAAGTTTTTCCTATCTTACATGAGTCAGTAGCGATTTACTCATTCATTCATTTGTCTAGCAAGTATTTATTGGGCCTACTGTGTGACTAGCACTGTTCAGGCTTAGTATAAAGTAGTAAATAAAAACAGACCTGGTTCCTGCTCTCAGAGAATGTACTTTTTGGGGGAGGTAGATATTTAACCACAAATATGTAATTTCAAATTATAAGTGCTAAGGAACTAAAAGAATGCTTTGGTAGAGTAAAGGAAGGGCCTCCTTTAGATAAGATAATCAGAGAAGGCATCTCTGAGAGCATGACTTTTAGACAAGACAGGTACAGAGGAGTCATCTGGGTGAAAAATTAGGGTAACGTGAAAACAGTGTGTCAGAGGTCCTGAAGCAGAAAAGAACTTGTGTTTGAAAAACTTTAAAAAGGCCAGTATTAATAGAACACGGTCTGTGGGTGGGTCACAGCATGAGAACAGGTAATTGGGAGTGGCCTGGTCCTTTAAGGAGCTGGTTCAGACTGGGATAGGACTAAAAGCAGGGAGACTAACCAGGGGGGTGGTTAGAAGGCTGTGGTGGTAACCCAGGTGAGAGATGATGGTCATCTGTCTAGGAGAGTGGCAGAGCACATGGACAGAAGTCTGGATTTGAAAGCTGTTAAGGAGGTAGAATGAACTGGATTTATTTGGTGCTTGATTAGATAGCAGTGTGTGGGGCCCAAGGAGTCAAAGACGACGCTCAAGTCTTTTAGCTTTTGGGCCACTGGCTGGTCTCTGACAGGGAACGGGAGAGTGAGCCCGAGTTCCACTTGTTAAGTTTGAGGAGCCTGTGAGGTGTCAGTGGAAATGTCTGGAGATCAGAAGAGAAACATAAACGGAGCAGTTGTTAGAGCATATTTAAAGCCATGGCAATAACTGACTCACCCAGATGTAGAGTGTGGAGACAGAAGAGGAGCAGGTTCTGCGTTGAGCCCTGAGGAGCCCAGCATTTAGAAATGAGGTAGAACAGCTGAGGAAGTCAGAGGAATGGGAGCTTTTGATGTGGTCCAGTGATCGTTGCTTATTGAGCACTCTTGAAGAAGTGATCTGGAAGGATGGGAGGATGTGATCAGAGAGGAGGAAACTTTGAATTCACATTTTTGCATTTGTGTTTATGTACTGGAGAAAACTTCATCCTCTGTTAGGCACTGATTTTAAATCATTATCAAATACCCCAAACGAACAGTTGTACAGATGTCTTCCTTTTGCTAAAAATCATAGGAAGATGCAGTATCGTGAAGACATTGACTCTTCATGAATCAGGTCCTTAAATTTCATGCAGTCCTAATTCTGTCCCATGGGGGGCATTTGGGGATGGGGTGGGGGCGGGGGGAGAGAAGAACAGGGACATGAATGCAGAGTGAACTTAACAAAATTATTCTAAAAGCATCTGTAAGAACAAATAGAATAGCTAGGAGACTTGTAGAAAATGAAGAGTGAGTCGAGATACAAGATATTAAAACACTTTAAACATACAGTAGTAGGTTGTTGCAGGAATAGATAGATTAATCAAACAGAGGAGAGTCCAGAATAGACCTCAGAACATGGCAGTTTAATCATGATGAAGTTAACATTTCAGATCAGTTGAGGGAAAATGGTGTATTCAACAAATGGTCAATAAAAATAAAGCTGGATTTCTGTTTTATTTCCACACCAGAATTAATTGCAAATCTCTCAAAAAATCTTAATAATTGTGAAAACTGTTGAGCACTGCATTAAGACTTTACATTTATTCTTCATACAGTGCTGTTGGATGCTGTTCATATTCTCATGTTTCACTTAAAGAAATAGGCTTGGAAAGACAAAAAAACTTGCTTAAGGTGAAAGGGTAGTGAGTGGTATAGTCTCTTATCAACCATTTGTTACATTACTTTCCAGCACAGAATGCCATAAAAACCTTTAAGAAATAACAAACCAGGGGGGAGAAAAGTCTATAGCCGACACAACACGAGTCAGTATCTCTACTATACCAAAGAGATCGTACAAACTAACGAGAAAAGATGAATGACTCATTTTGTTGTTGTTGGAAAGAATATGCAAAATCGTGCTAAAGCTCACTGACAATCAAAAGATAAGCAAACTAAGAAGGGCCTTTTTATCAGATCATCAGATATTAAGATTTAAAAAGTGACAGTATCTATTGTGGTTAAGTGTGGGCAAACATCTATATTTGGTAAGTGTAAATGAGTCCAGTGTTTTTTAGAGAAAATTTGGTAAACCTGTCAGATGGGCATGCCATTTGATCTAAAAAAGTACCCTTAATAATAATCTCTCAAGTGCATGAAGTTAAATATAATGTCACAAAGATGTGACATTGTAATAGAAAAAAAGTCTAAACTGTCTATCAATAGAGGACCAATAAAATAAATAAGACACACCCCTATAATTAGCTCTGTATATATTCAACTAGATGCCCAAGATATTGAATCAAAAAGAAGAAAAACATGTATGTTTAGTATAGAATAATATGCATCATGGTTGCTCCTGTTTACATGTGTATATAGTATATGTTTATATATGTATATATATGCAAGAAAAAAGTCTGGAAGGACATGACCCATTGTTAATAGTTGTTGCATCTTGGAGTCGGGCTGAGGGGGGTAGCTGGAGGGATTGGTATGGACGCACTTGGTAATATGTGTATATATATATATATAAATTAATTAATTTTATTTTTGGCTGCGTTGGCTCTTTGCTGTGCACAAGCTTTCTTTAGTTGCAGCGAGCGGGGGCTACTCTTCGTTGCAGTGCGTGGGCTTCTCATTGCGGTGGCTTCTCTTGTTGTGGAGCACTGGCTGTAGGCGCGTGGGCTTCAGTAGTTTCGGCACGCGGGCTCAGTAGTTGTGGCTTGCGGGCTCTAGAGCACAGGCTCAATAGTTGTGGTGCACAGGCTTAGTTGCTCTGCGGCATGTGCGATCTTTCCAGACCAGGGCTCGAATCCATTTTCCCCTGCCTGGCAGGCGGATTCTTAACCACTGCGCCACCAGGGAAGCCCGGTAATATATTTTTGTATTGAAATAGTTTACAAAGAGAGTATGTTAATTTTGTAATCAGGAAAGAAAGATAATTTACAAATCAAGATTCATCTAACATGATTCTTTCAAATTTTAAGTATTGATAAAAAGTCTTTATAAATCTTATGAACCTGGGAGAACTTTAAGCAAATTCTAAGAAATTGGAACTTAGAAATCAAAACAATAAAACCTTACACCTTTATTACCATTTTGCTTGATTTGCAAGTCTCTTGCATATATGGCACCTATATCAAAAGACTATTTAAATAGCGTTAAGCAGTTTTAACACCTTCATGGCCTTTCCGCATTACCTTCTTAGCTTTGAAGAGTCATGTTCCGCTCTTTTCTCATTCGTGCTCCATTCATCAGACTTAGAAAATTATTTGCAGTTCCCTAAATGCAACTGCTGTTTCACATCCTTGCTTTTGCGCCTATTCCTCCCCTGCCTAAATTCCCTCCATATCCCTCAAACTGCTCTTTTACCATCTGCTTGGAAGAAGTCATGTGAAGTCTTAATGTTCTCAAATGTCCCATTTTCATTCAACCTTTTGTGAAATCTCAGCACCCACCCACTCTCAGCTAGGCCTATGTGGTCACTCCATCCCCAACACACGTTATACACAACCCAGATGAATCGTAATTAATTTATTTCTCTCTCTTACTTAACAAGTTTATGAGCTCTTTGAGGGTAGAGACTGTCTTTTTAATATTAGTATCTCCAAGCCTAACATGTAGTAAGTCATTGGTGAAGGTTTGTTTAAATAATTGGTTGATAAATGCAGTGTGAATGCTAAAAAATAATTGATATTAATAAGCAGGAAGTTAATCTGAACATTAATAGATTCCATTCACTCTTAAATATTAATTGGGCACCTGCTGTATGTAAAGCACCACCATAGAATGCCAGGGAAAGGGTTCAGTGATGAGCCCCATCAGTCAGGTGGGACATCTCATGGATAAGCAGGCAGTTATGGCCTATGATAACTACAAAGGAAGATGTGTGCTGTGAATGTGAATGAGAGGACAAGTGCACTCAAGGAACAGGGAAACAGGAGAACCTACAGCATTGTTTGTTTGAGCTTGGGAGAGGCTGGAGCCATCAATAGGAGCCAAATCATATGGTTCTTCCAAGGCGTGTGTAAGGGTTTGGAGGTGGGGGATGACTCTGGTTTCAGAAGGACGACTTGGCTCTAAGAAATATAGCACTGAAGGAATTGTTTGCAATGTATTGGGCTATTTACATTTTTTCATTTCTGTCTTTAAGCAACGAAGTGGCGAATCTGTTAAAGTGCACCAACTTGATGTTGCCATTCCCTTGCATCTCAAAAGCCAGCTGAGGAAAGGGCCCCCACTCGGTGGTGGGGAGGGAGAGGCAGAGTCTGCAGATACGATGCCGTTTGTCATGTTAACCAGAAAAGGCAATAAACAGCAGGTAAGAATCTGTCTGCCGTGTATTCACAGTTGGTTGTTAGTTATCAAGTGTAAGCAGTAACTTTGTTTTATAGGTTCTAAATTCTCTTTTGCTTACAAGGGGAAAGACTGGAAACATTTAAAGTATTCAGTGATAGGGACTTCCCTGGTGGTCCAGTGGTTAAGAATCCGCCTGCCAATGCAGGGGACACGGGTTCGAGCCCTGGTCTAGGAAGATCCCACATGCTGCGGAGCAACTAAGCACGTGTGCCACAACTACTGAGCCTGCGCTCTAGAGCCCGCGAGCCACAACTACTGAGCCTGTGTGCTGCAACTACTGAAGCCCACATACCTAGAGCCCATGCTCTGCAACAAGAGAAGCCACCTCAATGAGAAGCCCGCGCACTGCAACGAAGAGTAGCCCCTGCTCGCCACAACTAGAGAAAGCCTGCGTGCAACAGCGAAGACCCAACACAGCCAATAAATAAATAAATATTCAGTGGTAGAAATAATTTTATCTATTATGTGTACAAATGACACATCTGACTTCTATGGAATGGATATTTTTTAATGGAAAGGACATTTAAAATTTAAATCAGGGACTTCCCTGGTGGTCCAGAGGTAAAGAATCTGCCTTGCAGTGCAGGGGACGCGGGTTCAACCCCTGGTCAGGGAACTAAGATCCCACATGCTGCGGAGCAACTAAGCCCGAGCGCCTCAACTAGAGAGCCTGCGTGCCGCAAACTACAGAGCCCATGTGCTCTGGAGCCCGCACGCCACAACTACAGAGCCCACGAGCCCTGGAGCCTGTGTGCCACAACTAGAGAAGAGAAAAAATCCACATGCCACGACTAGAGAGAAGCCCGTGTGCCACAACAAAAGATCCCTCATGCCTCACCGAAGATCCTGTGTGCCGCAACGAAGACCCGACACAGCCAGATAAATAAATAAAATTTAAATCATATGTATTTGTTAGAAGATATAAATACCTTGACTTTCAGTAGAAGGGTTTCATGTGTAAGCTCAGGGTGGGAAAGGAAAGGAGAGTGAGGGCAGATAATCTCAAGAAAATGCTCACTTGCCAAGATTTCTCTTGGGAAAAAAACAAAAATCATTGTTTTCTGACCCCTGATCCTTCTCCTCCATTCTCCTTAAATTACCTCTTCCTTCTTTCCCTTATCTCACAGATGGCCCTCAAAATCATTTCCCTGACTACTAAGCTATCACTTTGATTCATACATTCACTCATCAAATATTAATTGTCTACTGTGTGCCAAATACCATCCTAAGTGTGAGGCTACAGTGATGAACAAGATGCAGCCCCTGGCCCCATGAATGCACAACCCAGCTGAGGGAGAGAGACAGCATAATATATTTGCAGATAGTGAAAAGTGCCCTGAAGAAAATAGAGCCTGGCTCTCAGATACAACTCTAGGATACATCATATATTACCAGTTCTGTAAAAAAAATTCCACACTTCAATATTTCTGAAATCAAGCCGCCTCTTAGAGTTGGTGGACTCTTGGGATAATTGACAGCATTTTTTTCTGTTTTAGTGGTATGTAAAATAATGGTGCATCTTATAATTAATGGAAGTGTCTATGAAATACAGTGGCTACCACAGCTTATCACAGACAGGTTCAGCACCTGGCTCCCCCATTCATTTAAATAGTCATTTAACAGATACTTATTGTTGACTTGCCACATACCAGGTACTGTTCCATGTGCAGAAATGCAGGAGTCAACCAAGTCCTTCCTTTCTTGGGAGCTTTCATTCTAGTATTGAGAGGCAACAATAAAGAAATAATGTCAGGTTGGAGACAGTGCTGTGTTGGAAAATAAAGCAAGGTAAGAAGATAGAAGAGACCGGGTGAGGAGGAGGCTATGAGAGGGAGACAGCCGCTGCGGGAGTGACCGGAGAAGACCGGGAATGAGGTGTTCTCTGTGAGGGCAGGGATGCTCTGTTTCCTCCCTCCCAGCACAGCCTCCAGGAGATGATGCCTACCTTAATTTTTTTATCTCTGCTTTGGTCAGGTAATATCTTGTTACTCAAAAGATCAAAGTTGTACAGTATACCATTATTTTGCTGTAGTGCAAATAAGTCTTGAGATATGAAAACTGAATACCAGTTAGGATCACAGAATGGAGGGCTGGGAACAGGGTTTCCATCATGAGTCATGTTTAAATAGTTAACTTTGATTTCGATTCCGAGCACTGCTGTATCTTTTTCAGACACTGTCTTACTAATTCCTTTCTAGTCAATAGGACTTTCCTCCGTCGCAGGTTCTAGGGTTATCAAGTTTTTAGGAAAGTTCCCCCCCTTTCTCACCCTCAGGCCAGAGATGAGCCCTCACATTTCCCCTCTCCCTCATCCTCCACCCAGTCCCTAGAAAAATAAGGGTTTGTTTTTGATCAAGACCCTAAACTTGGTGTTGGAGTGAGATCTTTGTAAAACTGCTCTTCTCAGCACTTGGAACTGCTAGTTCACCATGGTTACCAGGATTCTCAAAGCCCAGAGTTTTTGCTTTTATTTTCTTTTCTAGGGATGACTTAGTACTCTGAGTAGACTTTTCTATTTCAGTCATCACATTGTAGGTCTGATTCATTTTCTTTTTCTTTAAAAGCTCTCAGCTTCCCTTTTCCACTCCCTCGCTCTCCCCTCATCACCAGATTTCTTGGCACAAAAAGGAAGGTTGTTTTTTATTTAATTGTGAAGGGCAGTACGTGGCAACGTCAGTTCAGTAGGCCTTGGTTCCTATTCCCGTACAACTCCTGAACATTTGTACTACGTTGGCACACTTCTTGAGCCTTGATTTTTCTTATTTAAAAGGAGCCTTAGGGATATCTTTCTGTGAAGATCAAATTACACAACAGTAAATAATCAGTTTTCTTCATTCATCCCTCCCTTTTCGGAGGCACACATGAAAATTCACTATACCTGTGAATTTGCACACCCCATTTGATCTTTTCAGAACGTGTAGGCATAAAATTAAAACCTACCTTCAGAAACTTTGAAGCTTTGAAAAGTAAATTCATTTCAGCTGTCTTGAATTCTAAATTGTATGGGTCAACATAGGACCATATGTCTGTGTTTTAGAAGAAATATTTTTGGTTCAAAGTGGATAGATTATATAGTGTGTAACCTATATAGCTTCAGAATGAGGAGTGAGTCCTTATTTCTTAAAACGTGAAATTTTGTTTAAGGAAACATTTTTATTGAACTTTATTTTTAAAATGTTAGCAAACATGAAATGAGAGCTCAGAGTACTTGGTTATTAAGTAAATTTTCAACTCATAAACATTATTTGGAATTTTGGAAAATGTTCAACTTTAGGAACATTATTTGAAGAAACATCACTGTTATTTTGTGGTCTGAAGAAGAAAGTATATTTTGTTCTGATTTTTATTTCTTTATTTGACTTTTGGGCGTTGGCCCTTCTGGTGCAATGGTTTTTTTAGAAATGTGAAATGTGTAGCCTTATAGGAATCTTTAGTTTTTAAATGAAAGATCTCTTTGTGCACCGGATTTGTGCCCAGAAATAACTTTCTTCTGTAGTCAGTAGGAAAAGAAAAATTTGCACCAATGAAGTAAGTAGTTGAAAAGAAAGGATAATACTGTTGATAGTTTCTTTCTATATTTAAATGTCTGTGAATTAGAATAATGAATTGAAATAAAATGTTTTGATCATTAAAGCAAAAGTTTTAATGTAATAGAGCCATTATGTAATGTTTTAAAGAACTTTTTGATTGTTTTAAACAAATGCACAATATATTTATTATAGTTTAATACTTGTTAACAGTCCTGAAACAGGGACATCCTGCTAAAAACAAACCATTCCGTAGATAAGAACTCTCCCCCATAATAGAGAAATAGATCTCATCAGTCAGTTGCTTAACTCTTTCTCTTTTCCAGTGTCACAGCTATCTTTGGAATATGAAGGTCTGTTAAGCCTGAAGGTGGACTAGAGTATATAGTTCAGGAGGGCAGAACTGATTCCAGAGGGTAGAAATGAAAAGGCTGCAGATTACAGCTTGCTGTATAAAACCCTTTCTGATAGTTAGCCATATGTAATAGGGTCTGTACAGTGGAAAATGATCCCCTGTTGCTTAGATGTGTGCTCCCAAACAGGGTGCAAAAAAGAGGAACGTCTGCTTTTCCTGGAGGTTGAACTTGATGGCTTCACTTCCCATCCAGCCCTAATGGGTTTGTCTCCAGTAGAGTAACACTGTTGTCTGTTTACGTTCTTAGATGATGCTGTCTTTATTGACTTATTAGGGAAGGAAAGATTATTATTTTTCTAAACTCATTTAATTCTACTTACTAATTTATTTGAAATCTTTTTTTCTCTGATTTTCTCAAGCCATTTTTGATTTCTTTATTATTTTTTTTTCTCAGTTTAAGATCCTTAATGTACCCATGTCTTCCCAACTTGCTGCAAATCATTGGAACCAGCAACAGGCAGAACAGGAAGAGAGGATGAGAATGAAAAAGCTCACACTAGATATCAATGAACGGCAAGAACAAGAAGATTATCAAGGTATCAAATCTTTTTCAGGATGGAAGTGGAAATTTGGGCTTTTAAAGTACAGAACATCAAAGTTTTTATTCTGCACCTTTTCATGTCATGTTTGTATATATTTAGCCTGAGAAGTTGATTGTTTTTTATATTCCATTCTGTCTTTATTTTTCTCTCACTTATTTTGTAAAGTAACACTAATGTAATTTTCATCATATTTTGCTTCCCCCATAATTCAGTTAGGTTCTATACTGTTAGAGCTATGTTTGCAAGTGATATAATACCAAGTTTTAATTGCTTCTTGCTGCCAGTCAACTGTAAGCAAATTATTATTCAACAAATGTCATTTCTTTTGTCTACTTGAGAATCCTGGTCTCGAGGACCCTCTGTTCCTTCAGATTTGCGGGCATCAAGTTAGGATTCCGGTTTTATGCAGACATACCCAGCACACTTGGATTAACTGGAACTTTACATATAGAGTCCACTGACACTTCATAAGTCAGCCTTTTGTCATTCCCCTGGCATCCAGATTTTAGAGCCATAACATGGCTATCTGTATAGTGCTATACTCACAGACTGCTTTTTGTGCAAGAGATTGTTGTATAAATAAATAGTTGGTTTTCTATCTTTTTTTTTGTTAATTTTTTTTTTTTTTTGACCACGCTTCGTGGCATGTGGGGTCTTAGTTCCCCGACCAGGGATCGAACCCGTGCCTCCTACAGTGGAAGCGTGGAGTCTTAACCACTGGACTGCCAGGGAAGTCCCAGGTTTCTATCTTTAAATCCCACTTCTAGAATCTTCTCTTCCAATTCAGTTGATACCCAATGTTCTTAATAATAAATAATGGTAGGTAACACTCAGTGTAAGTGCTTACTATGGCTGGACACTTATGTACTTTATTGAATCACTTAATCCTCACAACAATTCTATGAGATAA
This sequence comes from Balaenoptera borealis, assembly GCF_965194805.1. Taxonomy (NCBI): domain Eukaryota; kingdom Metazoa; phylum Chordata; class Mammalia; order Artiodactyla; family Balaenopteridae; genus Balaenoptera; species Balaenoptera borealis. The sequence continues at coordinate 164,776,702 of NC_138866.1, read as the reverse complement.
GTGATTATTATTATTCCCATTTTACATTTTGGGAAACTGAACCAAAAGTCGCATAGCTAGTATGTGGCAGAGCTGGGATTTGAGCTAATATTATCTGGCTCCAAACGCCATGCCCATAGCTTTTGTACTAAACTGCTTCTTACACTGTTTCACTGCCTCACAACACTTAACGTCGTGGCCACATTGACTGTAAAGGGAGCGTTGGATGTTAAATGATACTCAAGAGCATGTCTCCTCTCTTGATTGCTCTTCTTGTACTTCTTAATCATTTTAGTCCATATAATGGTTATTATTCTTTAGTCAGCTACCTGACAGTACTAATAAACTTCATCTCCATAGGGTTTTATTTGCTTCTTGGGAGTACATTTACCAACGTTAAATGCCTTTTCTGTTTGCTCCTAATTCCAGAAATGCTGCAGTCTCTTGCCCAGCGCCCGGCTCCAGCAAACACCAATCGGGAGCGGCGGCCTCGTTACCAACATCCAAAGGGAGCGCCTAATGCAGATCTAATCTTTAAGACTGGTGGGAGGTAGGACGGTCTCTCTTATTTCTGCCTTAGCTATTTTTCATGGTGTCCATGTGAGCAAATTAGATAGTTCTGGATTATACCTAATGATCAAAGCCCAATGATTAGCAAAATAGAAAAGTCTTTGAGTTGTAGATATTTGAGTAAAGAAAACCTATTTATGAAATAGTTTTTTTTTTTTTTTTTTTTTTAATCTTAATTTCAGCCACACCAATCTTGGCTTTCACTTTTTCTGAGTGGACTTCTTTGGATTTTTTAGTTTTCTCTTTTGAGGACTAGTTATAGATTAGTTTGAGAGAAGTCACAGGCTTTCTGTTAGAATCTCTCAAGCCAGTGTTATGTAATCATAATGTTTACAAAAACTCAAAACCTGTTACTAGACTTTCAGTCATGCAGATTGAGTTTGTTTTGAGGTATTTTGTTTGTTTGTTTTTAAATTATAAAATATCCTACTGGGATCTATGCCAGTTCTTCTTAAACTTGAGTTACTTAATGTGAAATAATTAAAACTCTGTAAGGTATTTCATATAGAAGATATTGCCTAATATCTTCTTAGATATTGCCTAAGACCTCACTCATCTTTTTTTTAAAGTTGTTGAAAGTTTTGCTGGGATCTGATCTAAAGACCCGTACCTATCAACTTTGTTTTCTGTCTTGTGTTTGGGTTATTATCAAAAGTGACATAGGCTTTGTGCTCTTACTGGTTTTCCTTGGGGTATTAGTGTTTAGACTGAGGCTCTACAGCAGCCCTCAAATGTTGTCACCTTGTTGTTGGAGACAGGCGAGCAGGTGTAGAAAAGAGGTGCTGGGATAGAGAAATGGTCCACTGAGGAGAGTAGTAGCATTGGAGAAAACGCAGATGTTCCAGCCTGTGTCTTTACTCACTGAGTATATTTGTGTTCCCGGTAACATTTTTCTTTGAACGATATGCTCAGACAACTCTAATCAAATTGCAATTTAGGAAATTGGTTTGTCATTGACAGTTTAGGGATCTGTTTTTTAACAGCTATTGAGTGTAATTGTTTTTTTTTAGAAATCCACGTGACAAATGATGTACAATAGGCATAAGATACTAGGTTATTTTAAATTACCCGACCTTCATTAAAGTCCTTTAATAATACCTTTTATTGTGCTAAGATGTGGAACCGGCTAGGTTAAGAAAGAGGCCATGGAAATTTTACTTTTCTCCTTTTACATTTTCTTAGAGTAGCTTTAAATATATACCATTGTGTTCTTGGTAATGTCTGCTCCCTCTTTCTTATCTTGACATTTTTCATCAACTTCACCGGCCGTATTGCAGCCTAACATCTCTGAACAGCATTGTTTCTATTAATCCCTAATCCTTTCTCAGTTTAGATATGGTAACTGTAGCATCGTTTCCTAATTTTTCAATGTTTGGGTGACTTTACAGAATCAATAAATATGACATTTGCTACATAATTACTATTTGCAGTAGGATTTGCTCCCCTTAGCTTACATTTCATCCAGCACCTTCCATGGGTTCAGTCCTGCACTGTGGAAAATTCAGAAGTAGAAGACAGAGACTTTACTCTCAGACTTATAGTCCAGTTGAGAAACCAGGTCCAGGTACTTGACAGCTAATTTTGCCCTAGTCATGTATTTATTTAAAAAATCATTGATGGAGAGTCTAAGCACCAAGCATTTCTCAAGGAGTATGGAATAAAAATATGGGAAAGCAGATATATCAACTTAAACATGCTGCTATAGTTGTGTATATGAACACAGAGATGTGCCTTTCTTAGTTTGCTACCAGTTACTCGGTCGTTTTTCAAAGTTCTTTGTTACCTTTCTGATTTCCTTCCCTCCCTCCAGCCCTGCAGTCAGCCAGACTTGGAACTGGCCACGCTGGCTGTCTCTCACCTCGCACTCACTGTGCATCTGCCTCCCCGCCCCTTCCCTGACACCTTGACCTTGGCCTGGGCCGCCTCAGTGCTCCGTTCAGCCATCTGGGTGGCTGTCTCGGAGCGCTCTGCACGTGGGCCCCCCTCTTCTGTCGGCACACTCTCTTCCCATGACCTCTGCGGCTCTGCTGTCCTTTCTGGTCTTTTTCTTCCCTCCCTGCCTCCTCTGCTTGTCTCCTGACTCCAGGGTGGCCTTGCCTCCTCTTGGAAATACCTGTGCCCCTCAGGCTGGTCCTTGGCCCTCCTCGCTTACGCCGAGCGCTCTCGCAGGAGGTGTCCCCTCCCGTGGCTCTGTTACCAGCCAGGTCTCCAGCCCAAGCCTCCACTCTGGTTTCTGACCGTGCACCTGCTGTCTTCTGAACAACCACCTAGACGTCTCCCGGGAACTTCGACTTCAGCGTGTCCCCTCCCTATCCTCTCCCCTCCTCTGTTCTCTAGCCCAGTGAACGGAAGCTCTGCCCTCGCAGTTGTCCAAACTAGAGAAGGAGGTTTTGTTTTTGACTCTTCCCTCTCCATCAGTCTCTCTGTGTAGTTAATTAACAAATACTCTGATTCTACTGGTAAATGGCTTTCTCACACTGGCCCTGTTTATTCCACCTCCGCCACGGAGATCCTAGATCAAGCTACTGTCACCTCTCATCTGGATTACTGCCTGCAGCCTCCAGATATACTTCTCAGTCTCCAATTTCAACCCCTTCCAATGCATCCTCTCTGCTCTCCCCACAGTGTTCTTTCTCAAGTGCAAACCTGCCATCTGACTAGCAGTGAGCTCTTGTGCTTAAACCCTTCAGTGGCTCCTCGTGGCTTGTGGGATAAAGTCCCAACTCCTCACTTGGTTAACACGACCCTGCGTGATGGGGGTGCACTCCCCTTACTGGCTTTACCTCTTGCTGTTTTTTCCCCTACTTCCACCCAGCTGGCCTTTTAGCTCTTCTAGTTATGCCCTTTTTTGCCTCCCTCTGTTTGGAACCCTTTCGGACTCTTCCCCGGATAACTCCTGCTCCTCCGTCAGGTCTCCCCTTGAAACTCGGGAGCCTGACATTGCTGCCCTGGCTCACTGTGTTTCCCCAGACCTTGTTGTGCTTCGTCACCTGCTAGCTTGTCTCCATCCGCCAGGAGATTGAAGACTCAGGGCAGACATGAAGCCTTATCTTGCTTTCCATTTTATCTCCTCCATAGGTCTTGGTGCCTGGTACATAGTAGATGCCCAGTAAATATTTGTTGAATGGACAGAGGGACTTCAAAAGAATCTATGCTTAGTCATTTAATAAACTTTCTTCCTGTGTTATGCTCCCTAGCACCGTCATTCCCTTTTGTTTTCCTGATTTTGTGAGACTCCCAACTCTTGAGCTACTTGCTTTACAAACTATTTTAAATCTCTTCCTAAAATAATGACTTGGAAAAAAAAATCCTAACTTGTCCAGCACTCTTGAAAATGACCCTCTGTAAAGTCTTATGGTTTTATAGTCTTCTCAAAGCCAGTGCTTTTAAAATGCAGGTTCGGATGAACATTGTAGAGGAACAAGCAAATGTGTAAAAGTGAGTTTTTGAGCCTTTCAAGTACCAAATGTTCTTTGCTATTTTTTAAACTTAAGTGAAGAAATGTAGTCATGTGGAAGAATGTTAGATGATGGGGTGGTGTCTTTTGGTAGTTTGGCTCCTCTTTATTTTCTTCTATTTTTAACGCTGGGCCAGACTCAGTAGGAACCTGTGCATCTAGAGCCGTGGTCCTCGGGTGTCTGCGTGCTGAAGTCCTGTGGAAAGAGGCAGAGGGAGGTTCTGTGAGTGAGGTCTGAGAAACTGTTTTCAATTTGACTCTTAACTTGGCTAGTACTTTTTTTTAAAAGTTATTAAATTGTTGACATTATATGTCAGATAAAGGGAAATTTACTTGGAAACTGTTATTAAAGCAGTTTTAAGTTTTTATTACCTGTAGATTTTGATAAGGCTCCCAGACATTAATTATAATGATTTTTATATTTTCTAATCAGGATTGAAATAGGGCTGTAAGTTAAAATTTCAGTCCTTCTCCCTGGGCAGGAATGCTCTAACAAGGAATAAACATTTGCTTATAATGAGTTAAAATGGCAGTAGCACTCTAAGTAACACAATTACCAAGGTGTTCTGTAGTGCAGGACAGGGTTGCCTTCTACCCTGTGAGTGTTGAATAAACTGTGAAACTCAGCATCTTTGGCAAGTGTTAATATTAATACGGTTTATATGCTATAAATTTGTGTGGATTATACCTGCGCTCCTCAAACTTTAAAATACCTATTTTAACCATCCTGACTCTTGTTAAACTGCTGGTTCTGATTAGTTTCTAACAAGCTCCCAGGTGATGTCAAAGCTGCTGGAGTGTGGACCACACTCTGAGTAGCAAGGGGTTATAATAAGTGTGTCTTATTTATCAAAGACTGTGAACGCTTTTCCTGTCATTCATTGCGTTTATCTAAAGTATTCTGTTTTAGACCATTGCTTTGTCTTGACATCAGGGGAGAAACTGTTTCTTTCTCTCAGAGAATACTTCTTTTACTGACCTTTTCCCATTCAGTTCAGTTCTGCACGACTTACGGATGTATCCAGCTGAAAATAGACTTTTCCGTATTTGCATTTTATTCTTTGAAAGTTTCTTGCTAATGCAACTTGCCTTGTGAGAGACAACCTGTATGAGTTTGCTAGAGCTGTCAAAAGAAAGCGTGGTAAACTTTGTGACTTAAACAACAGAACGGTTTGCCTCACACTTCTGGAGGCCGAAATCCAAGGTCAGGGCCGGGTTGGTTCCTTCTGAGGCTGAGAGGAGAATCCGCTCCAGGCTCCCTCCTGGCTTCTGGTGCTTTGCCAGCAATCTTTGGCCTCCCCTGGCTTCCACAGCACCATCTGACCCATGCCTTCATCTTCACGTGGCGTTCTCCCAGGGTGTGTGTCTGTGTCCGGGTTTCCTCCTGTTACGAGGACGCAGTCACACTAGATCAGGGGCCCATCCTACTCCAGTCTGGCCTCGTCTTAACAAATAACACCTGCAGTGACCCTATCTTCAAATAAGGTCACATTCTGAGGTACTGCGGTTAGACTTCAACATGTGAATTTGGAGGGTACACCGTTCAACCATGACACAAACCATGAATTTTCAGCATCTTAGAAAGTAGTTGCAGGAGAGCTACTGGGACCACCCCCTTCTGATCAGCATCAGAATTGCTCTTTTTAGTGCCCCTCTGGCCCCTGTTGTGTCTTAGTCCAGTAGGAGTTTGTGTGCTCTTTAAAAAGCACTGACTTGTCTGCAGACGTCAGTGAATAGTGGCTGGGGCCTTTTTTAGGGGCCTTTTCTTGCTGGAGGGTCGTCCTCAGTCCTGGTTCTTTAACATTGCCCTGTTTGTGCCTCTAGGAGACGTTGATCCAGCAGCACGTGTCATTTCATTAGGTCCTGTATCTGATGTTGTGGATAGTGGAGTCCTCCAGCAATTGAATGAGAGCAGTGGACACATCTCAGCATGTCGGTCTAGAGAGTTGCGAATCTAAACCTGGGACAGGCTGGGGCCATGAGGCAGAAACAGCAGCCTCTGCCAACACCGGAACAAGCCGACGCTTCCAGATAAGGCAGAAAAGGCCTTTTGTAATGGAAATCACGTGAGGGTTCATCTTCTCTTGAGAATGCAGTCAAGAAATGAGATGGTTGACTTGATTCCTGAGCAGTTACACCAAGAAGAGCGTCAGTGAGATGACTGAGCCGAAGAAGAAACGGTTGTAATGGTAATGGTATGGGGGAAATGAACTTGAGTTTAAACTTGATTTGAGTTACAGTGTCTCTGAATTGAACATCCCAAGTTGGAAGAAGATACATTTGGGGGCTCCAGGACTATAGTAGCAAAGTATAGAGCAAGCAGTAAAATCTTCTAGTGAAAACTTACATGCAGGACAACAAAATGATGAAAGATATCCAGATACCAGATAATCCACCAGGAAGGCTTTTGTTTAGGAATTTGTTTCAAGAGGAACAAGGGATGAGGGAGAAAAATCAGTTTTATCCATCATAGTCGGTAATGTAACATTGCCTATTAGGGTAAAAAGAAAATGTGAAGACGATTAGTGTACAAAGCATGTACCCAGATGGCTTAGGGGAGTCTGACACCAGCCTAAGAACAGGGATAGTTGAGCCCATTGTAAGTATCATTGAAAACAGACAGCGTGCCAGGCAGATGTCACAGAAGATGGACGAAGGACAGCGAGAAGGGGATCCGGAGATTTTGTTGACCTTCATGGGTTTACAGCCTCTGTCTCTAAACAAAGTATGGAAACAGTAGAGCTTTTATTTTGCTTTTGTTTTTCTTTTCTTTTGTTTTGTTTTCCCCCCACTAAGTAGAAATGAGCATTCTTAGTCTGTTTCTGGCAATCTGTTAATTTATTAGGATAGTTGTCTTTCGTTTGCTTTCCAATAGGCATAGTAAATTTAGTTGAAGAGCACATCTGTATGCTACAACTTGATTACATCTTTTTTTCTAGCTATTTTGCATTTTTTCTTTTACAATGTTTCAGTTTCTGCATGTAGAATTAAATAAGAAACAAAACTTGTAAAGTTGTAACATTTCACATGGAAATGCTGCCCGATCTTCACCAGCTTCAGAAATCTGACCTTTGCCGATGCTGCAATAAAGTGTTGTAATTTAGATTTGGTGTGGTTGTGTTTTATTTGGTTTGGGTTTTGGAAACCTATTAAATGGGTAAATCAGTATCTTCCACGGTCATCACTGTTCTTTATAAAATAGTCTCAGAGACGATTTCTTTAGCATTTCACTAGTATTGTTGCTCTCCCTTTAGCATCTGTTACTTGCATTGTTTTCCTGGGTTCCTGAGTTAACTTACCTTTGGGGTCAGTAAAAAAAGTAGCCAGTGGAGTCCAATAGAATAAACATTTTTAGAGCAGGCTTGAAGCTGGTTATGATGGAAAATGCTGGCACAGCACAGTCTAGCCTGGGGTGGTGTTTATGATCTTACCCACGTGTGTGCCGCAGGGCTGATAAACCCCTCTGTAAGGCAGGCGGTTCAGAAGGGAATTGCGAGAACCATCGTTTTCAATTTCTTTCCAGGTATTTATTCCAAGGCTGGCTGAGACAATCCAGAAGGCGTGAAGGAAGTTTCAAAACTCGACTTAATTCTCTTAACCCTATTTTCCAACCCTCATCGCCATCTTCCTTGCTGACCTGTGTACTATTCCTTGCTATTCGGTGTTGAGGAGAATGGTTTACAAGTTTTGTCATGTTTATATTGTTTCCAAGTTTAAATTGTTAGAGGGAACCAGGGGTAATTCTGCTGTGTATCATGCACAAGGCAGAGAATATCTGAAAATCAGCTGTGATAATTCACCTTCATTCACTTTTCATCTTTCATCTAGAAGAAACAAGGTCACTAGCAGGTGTAACCATAAAGAAAGTAGACCAAATAAGATGGTGTGCAGCACTGTGCTTTATTCCGTTAGATTTCTGTAGCAGAGAGAGGTTACTGGTGACCGAAAGATTAGTGACACGTAAGATGGGTTCTGTTTTAACCACCAAGGAGCTTGCTTATATTTAAAAACATAAATAAGGGGGAAAGCCTACTGGATTTTGGAGAAGACTGATTCTCATACGTGGTCAGTCTTTGGCCTCTTTCCCCTACCTTGTGATCCACCAAAGGTAAGCAAAGATGTGAACAAACCTAATGTTTGCTGTCAGACTTCTCCCTTTGATCCTTTGATGCCTTTTGGGGAACAAATAAGCTGAGAAGGCCTCTGGGCAGCCCAAGGGTCACTCTCCCGGTGAGTCTCTGCACTTGCCTATGAGAGCCGCCCAGGCCCTGTGAGCTCATGCCCCATACAGTACCTGACCCGTGTGAGACCCGGGGGCTGGACAGATAGCACACAGCAGCTGGAAGAGCCCAACAAGGAGCCAGACTAGAAAAGGCAAACCACATAAGCAGGACACGGCAATACCAAAGGGGAGAGCATGGCACAGGACCCCGAGAGACCTGGTGGGGTAGTAATCCTGGAACATGTAGAATGTTAGTCCTGGAAGAAACACTCAGTTTGCAGATGGGGAGTCATCCTGAGCAGTGTGGTGACTTAACGTTCAGCGTAGTGAGATCAGTCATTGGCGGTATCAGAATTTTTGTGATTAGCAGAAATAACTTGTTGTAGAAAGGAAATAGGCCCAGAGTGGTGAGGCCAACAGCAAAGAGAGGTGTAGACCTCAGATTTCCTAATAACTCCAGCCATATCATAGAATATCTTTGGAATACTCATAATGGAAAACCTGGGAAATTTTTTTTTTAAGACAAAGTATCTTCTTATAAAAAGAAGAGATGAAATGTATCTCAGGTTCCCTTCTAAAATGGTTTTAAAATTTTGTGTGCTTGGATGGGGATGGGGGGTAAACCTCCAGCTATCCAGAAGCCTCTTTCATTTAGTTGCAAATGAAAGAGACCCAATTTGAATTCACTTAAACTCACAGGAGATTATTGTAAGGATCCTAAAGTTTGAAACCAACATGAGAATATTGTTGGGCTTTAAAGATACCTAAATGCAATCAGGATCCTCCAGTGTGTGTGCGTTCTGCTCCTTTGTAGTCTGCTCAGGTGTGCCTTAACAGAATACCACAAAGCAGCAGCTTAAACAGCAGACACTTATTCCTCACAGTTCTGGAGTCTGGAAGCCCAAGCACTGCTTCTGGTGAGGCTTCTCTTCCTTGGCTTGCAGCTGGCACCCTCACATGGCCTTTATTCTGCATCCCTGGTGTCTCTTCCTCTTATAAGAACACCAGTCCTATTGGATTAGGGCCCCACCCTTCTGATCCCATTTAACCTTAGTTACCTCCTTAAAAGCTCCATCTTCAAATACAGTTACATGGGGGCTTGGGCCTTCAACCTATGAATTTTGAGGGGGGGGCACACAATTCAGTCCATAACACTCGTTGTAAACTTGGCTGCCAACAGCTCCTGAGTTTTAAATCTTGCAGCTACAGAAACAACTTGATGGACAGTGCAACCAAGTCTGCATACCCACAGATCTGCTGGTCCATCCTTGGATCTGTGGTCAAGGGGGCAGGTTCTGTGAAACCATAGCCGCTCAAGCAGGAGCCTTAAGAATTACCTGGGGTGGGGGGCACTTCCTACACTCAGTTATCCATAATTGGGGTTCTCAGATTTTAAACATGAGGTTTTCCACATAGCTATACGTTTATTTCTAAAGTTTGGATTTTAAAGAACTCCAAATGTTTTGTCTGTACAACCTCTCATTAAAGCATCTCTTTCACTCTGTGTGGCTGGCACCAGGATATAGCTGCCCCAGCTCTGTCTAGTGCTCTTCCCTAGACTTGTTTTGAATGAAAACAGAATGGAGGTAGAATCAATTTTAAAATATTTAGCATGCTATAAGTAAAATCATGTTTTTGGCATTTTTATTTATATGCAATTTTTTTTTTAAACCTTTGGACGAAGTACAAGGGACAGTCAGCCATCTTCTGTTATCTCAGTAGAAATTCTTCTTTCTGGAGGAGTAACTTTGGAAATGGTTGGATTATTACTCAAATGTTTGTTTCCTTGGAAGCAGCTCTAGTTTTGTAGTTACTGGGGAAAGCATTTCAAATTCTGCTGAGTGTGTGCATGTATGTGTACAGGTGCTCATGCTATTACCCTGTCTTTGGTTTCCTATTGATACTGTATAGTCAGTCTGATTAGATTCATGGATTTAAACATTTAGATGAATACTTGGCGACCATGAGAAGAGAAAGATTGATTGACCCCTGTATACCAGGCATGGGGGATACAGAGGTGGGGAAAGAATCACTGCCCCCGTGGGACTGATGTTCTAGTAGGGGAGACAGACAAGAAATGTGAAAAATTCTGTGAAATTAAGTGATGGTATCTGTAAAGTGCTTAGCTCATCACGTGGCACATAGGAAGGGTCTGTCTGATGGTGGCTAGTGTTAGTATGACACCTTTGCATATGCCGTTTCCTTTGCCAGAAATGTGCGCTCCTTACTGCCCGGCTGTGCTACTGGCCTTCCTCCTCTAGGAAACCTTGCTGTCCCCTCATCCCTGATTTAATTTAGATGCTTTCCTTGAGCTTCATCAAAGGGACCTCTGCCTGCCCACCTGCCCTTGGCAGGGGGATGAGGTTAATTGGAGGGTGGTGCTCAGCAACTGTTCTGCAAGAGGCATGCAGAGCCCCTTGATAGGAGTACCAGGCTAGGACTGGGGGACCCTGTGAGGTGCTCAACACGTGCTTCCCCCGAACTACGGGAATTCCAGGGAATCTGCTCCACCCCAGGAAGTGTGTGTGGCCACGTTCCCAAACACCTCCCCTGCCATGTCTGCAACAGGACTTCCGTGCTTGAAGGTGGGATTTTTTGCCAGGCTTCTTTGAGGAGGCATCGGCAATGGAGAAGAAGCGGACAGAGCAGAACAGGCAGCGGATTTGAAAAGAGAAAGCAGAGTTGTCCTCAGCTTAATCAGGTTGACCACCTGCTTGTGTGTGTAGCAGAAGGGCACGTAGGGCTGGTTCACTATGACTTCTGCGTGCATGGGGGCCACTGACTGAACACCGAGCCTAGGAGGGATTGTAAGGAATGGCCCAAATCCCCCAGTAATTTATAATCTTGTTCTAAGCCACGCACAGAATGTGCAGCCTCCCATGTCAGCCTGGGGCCATCATGGCGCTGCCCCTGCCTTGATTCTGGTGAGGTGGGCGGCGCTGGCGGGGGAGCCACACAGAGCGACCCGGGGTTCTGCTCCTGCCACTTCTTGGGTGAGTTTCTTAACCCAAGCCTCACTGATGTCATTTGTGCAATGAGAATCAAATGATGAATTTTCCAGGGTGGTCGTGAATGTAAAGCATTCGCTCAACACCTACCACGTGCTAGGCTGACGTCCCAGTGACACACAAGGCAAATCCTGCTTCTATGGAGTTTCCATTCTTGGAGGGAGAGACACATAGGAATGAAAAATTAAGAAAAATACCAAAATGAGAGAAGCTGAGATGGATACTGCAATGCCGAAGGCCCTTTTCTAGGATGGACTTAGCTGTAGGCGCAGGAGGGGGCCTGCGGAAGCCCACGTGAAAGGGCTGATGGAGCAGGAGCACGAAGGTCTGGCATCCTCGGCCCAAGTCAGACAACCCAAGGGCCAGTCCAGCTGTCGTGAAGCCCACATCACAGCCGCCTTGCCCCTCTGCCCGTCCTGCTGGCTCCCCTCCACGGCTCTTGGTCCCAAGCGTGCTCCCTAATGAGCATCGCGTGCTCTAACCTTCTTCCCAGTCTCTGCTTTCCTGAGACCGGACTGCAGCCCAAGTGCTGTGCAGGGTGAGGTGCCGTGACTGGTGGCCCCTCGAGATTGACCCCCCAAGATGGCAAGGATCAGCCCCTCTGGAAGATACACATTCCAGACAAGAGGTCAGAGAGGGAGGAACGAGCATGGCCTGCTTGAGGAATGGAAGGAAAAACCAGTGAGAGGTGGACGCAGAGCTTTGAGAGGCAGGGCCCGTATCAGAGAGGACTCGTAAGCCAGAGGGAGGCGTGGATTTTCTTCTGGGTGTGATACGATTGATTTGCTCTGACTTTACAGGATCATCTGGCTGCTGAGTGGAGGTCAGATTGTAGGGGCTAAAGTAGAACTGGGGAGACCTGGGAGCAGGGTATGGCCAGGGCCTGGCCAAGAGACGATGGGGTGGTGGCAGAAAGAGGGGGCAGATTTCCAAGTAGAGGGGAGAGGGCTGCCTGATGGGTAGGTGTGGGAGCGGGTAGGATGTCCTGGCCTGCACGGTTGTGGTGGTGGGGCCTGGGGGGGAGGGAGGGAGGGAAGGAGGGGGGGAGGGGGGAGGGAGGGGGGAGGGAGGGAGGGGGTGGGTGCAGCCCGTCCCCAGGCGCTGTCATTCACGGAGCTGGAGCTGCCGGCAGGCTCCCCCCCACCTCCCTTCGAGGGTTTGCATGATGTTTTCACAGACTGCCGGGGAAAATGGCCACTGCCAAATGGACCTGGTTTCTGGAGACTTCCTTGTCTGCAGGTGGGGGCAGGCAAAGGTCTCGGCCAGAGAGCTGAGGCCATGACGTTGCCCTTGGCAAGTGGAGGGGGGCCCCGGGGCCTCTTCTCCAGGAGTGCTGTCCAGCTGTGCTTTTGGAGCGCAGGCCCTGGGCCTGGGCCGGGTGAGGAGCAAGGGGACCCTCCCGCCGGGCCCGTGCAGACTGGTGGGATGGGGCCGACTATAAACGGATGTCTCTCTGTTCTGCCTGACCTGGATTTTCCTTTCCTTTTAATCTGACTTCTGTTTGTTTGCTTTGCATTGTTTCTGAGAGACTCTGGAGAGAAACCCGAGGCGCCAGGGCTGGTGGCTGCACACCCGGATCAGGCTGGGGCTGCCTGGCCGCAGCCTCCCCTTGGCCCTCCCAGAGGCCCGGGCCTCCTCTGCAAGCCCCCAGCTTCCCGCAGCCTCAGCGCCAGGCAGACCTCACCCACCCTGGGCCTCTCTTTCCCTCCTCTCTACTGCCCGCTGCGGTAGGAACTGGAAGGTGCCATTGGCCCACACGGCCCCTCTCGGAAGGAAGCCATCTGGTCACTCCCTTAGGAGCGGCGGAGGGTGGGAGAGAAGATCTGTGTATTTAGGTCCCTAGAGCCAACAACGTGTGACTTTGGTGTCCTGCCCCTTCCATGGTCCACTGGGGTTTCTGCACCAGCTCCCGCGGTGTTCCGTGCCTGCTGCTCTAACCTGCAAACAAGCATGGAGAGCCAGTGCATGAAAGCCAGGCCACCCTGGGTGTTACGGGGAGAGGAATTCTAAAATAACTACAGAATCCCTAATCCCATTTTACTTCTTAAAAACTTTTTATCTAGAAATAATTACAGACTCACCAGAGGTTGCAAAAATAGTCGAGTCCTGCAAACCCTTGGTCCAGCTTCCCCCAGGGGTGACATCTTATATGATGATAGTACAATATCAAAACCAGGAAACCGACATTGGTTCAATACTGGTAACTAGACTGTAGACCTCATTCAGTTTCCACAAGTTTTTACACATGCACGTGTGTGTGTGTTTCTACAGAATGGGATTCCATGTGTAGATTTGTGTAACTCCATCACCATCAAGATACAGAAATGTTCCAGCACCACAAAGGAACTCCTTCCTATGTGCTACTCCTTGACCCCTGGTGTATTAGTGTTCTTCAGAGAAACAGAACCAAAAGGATAAAAAGAGATGCATATGGGGATATTTTATAATAGGAGTAGGCTCCTGTAATTACGGAGGCCCAGATATCTCACGGTCTGCCATCTGCAAACTGGAGAAGCAGGAAAGTCAGTTCTTCAGTTCATCCCAAGTCTGAAGGCCTGAGACCCACTCTGAGTCAGAAGGCGAGAACCAGGAGCACCCATGTCTGGGGTCAAGAGAACATGGACGTCCCAACTCGAGCAGAGAGAGCAGGTGCCCCTCCATCCACATTGTTGTTCTCTTCACGCCCTCAGTGGACTTGCAGATGCCCACCCACATGCGGGAGGAGGATCTTCACTCAGTCCACTGATTCAAATGTTCATCTCTTCTGGAGACACCCTCACAGACACACCCGGAAATAATGGCTCACCAACAACCTGGGCATCCCTTAGCCCAGTCAAGTTGACACATAAAATTAGTCATCGTACCTGGAAATAACTAACCTGGTTTCATCTGTGTAGTTTTGTCATTTTGAGAGTGTTATGTAAATGAAACCGCACAGTATGGATCAATGATGGATCTATGATGCCCTTGAGATCCACCGAAGTTGGTGCATGTGGTTCCTTCTTATTGATGAATGGTACCCCAATGTATGGATGTCCCAGAGTTTAACCACTTACCCACTGAAGGACGTTTGGGTTGTTCCCAGTTTGAGGCTATTCTGAATAAATCTTCTATGAATATTTCTGTACAAGTTTTTTTTTTTAAGAAAGAGGTGGCTTTTTAAATTTTATTTTATTTTATTTTTTTTTTATGGCTGTGTTGGGTCTTCGTTGCTGAACATGGACTTTCTCTAGTTGCGGGGAGTAGGGGCCACTCTTCGTTGCGGTGCGCGGGCCTCTCATGGCGGTGGCCTCTCTTGCTGCGGAGCACGGGCCCCAGAGCACGCGGGCTTCAGTAGTTGTGGCTCACAGGCTCTAGAGCACAGGCTCAGCAGCTGTGGCACATGGGCCTAGCCGCTCCACGGCATGCGGGATCTTCCCAGACCAGGGCTCGAACCCGTGTCCCCTACACTGGCAGGCGGATTCCCAATCACTGCGCCACCAGGGAAGCCCCTGTACAAGTTTTAAAAAAAATTTTGGTAAAGTATACATAAAATTTACCACTGTAACCATTTTTAGGTGTATAATTTAGCATATGTACAGGTTTTTGTATGGATGTAAGTTTTCACTTCTCTGGGATAAATGCCTAAGAGTATAATTGCTGGATCATGTGGTAAGTGCATGTTTAGTTTCTTAAGAAACAACTGCCAAACTATTTTCTGGAGTGACTATACAATTGTCCATTCCCACCAGCAATGTAGGGGAGATGCAGTTGCTCCACACTGCTGCCAGCATTTGGTCTTATCACTGTTTTTTTTTTTTTATTTTACCTGCTATAATCAGTGTGTACTGGTATCTCCTTGTTATGATTTGCGTTTCCCTAATGGCTAATGATGTTAAGCACCTTTTTATGTGCTTGTTTGCCATTCATATATCCTCTTTGGTGAAATGTCTGTTCATGTCTTCTGCCTTTCTAATTTAATTAGAAGCAGGGCCAAACATTTGTGTATTTATTGCATTTGTGTTTTTGAGTTTTGAGAATTTTTAAAATTCTTTTACAGATTCTAGATATAAGTCAGATATGTGGTTTCCAAATAATTTTTCCCCATCTGTAGCATGCCTTCCATCCTTTTAAAGGGGTCTTTTGCTCAGCAAAAGTTTCAAATTTTGATGAAATCCAACTTATCTTTTTTTTGCATAGATGATTCTTTTGTTATCATGTCTGATAACTCTACTCTTTGTCTAGCCCTAGATATCAAAGATTTTATGCTGTCCTTCTTTCCTAAAAGTTTAATAGTTGTACGTTTTACATTAGATCCATGATCCATTTTTTTTTTTTTTTTAATAATTCTTTATTTTACTTATTTATTTTTGGCTGTGTTGGGTCTTCGTTTCTGTGCGAGGGCTTTCTCCAGTTGTGGCAAGCGGGGGCCACTCTTCATCGCGGTGCGCGGGCCTCTCACTATCGCGGCCTCTCTTGTTGCGGAGCACAGGCTCCAGACACGCAGGCTCAGTAGTTGTGGCTCACGGGCCTAGTTGCTCCGTGGCATGTGGGATCTTCCCAGACCAGGGCTCGAACCCGTGTCCCCTGCATTGGCAGGCAGATTCTCAACCACTGCGCCACCAGGGAAGCCCCCATGATCCATTTTGAGTTAATTTTGGTGTAAGGTGTGAGGTTTAGGATTTTTTTTAGCCTATGGATGATCAATTGCTCCAGTGCCGTTTGTTGGAGAGGCTGTCATTCTCTATTGGGTAGCTTTTGCACCTTTGTCGAGAAAACCACAGAACCTACCGTGTGGGTCTATTTCTGGGTTCTCTATTCTGTTCCATTGATCTCTGGGTCTGTCGCTTCGCTAATACCACACTGTATTACTGTTTGGTGAGCTCTATGGTAAGCCTTGATATCAGGTAGAGTGATTTCCGCCCACTTTATTCTTTGTCAAGCTTGTTTGCTAATCTAGTTCCTTTGCATATAAATTTTAGAATAAGCTTGTCTCTGTCTACAAAAATATCTTGCTGGGATTTCCATAGGAATTGGCGTTATTATTTTTAAGCTACTGTGAATAGAATTGTTTTTGTAATATCGTTTTCAGATTTTTTATTGCTAATATCTAGAAACGCAGTCTGTTTTTTTTACACTGGTCTGGTATCCTGTGATGTTGTTTGAGCCAATTAGTTCTAGTAGTTGTTTAGTGGATTCCTTAGGATTTTCCTTATACAGGATCATGTCATCTGCAAATACAGTTTGACTTCTTGCTTTCCAATCTGGATGTCTTTTCTTTTTCTTACCTGATTGCACTGTCTGGAATCTCCGATATAGTAACCAGTAGAAGTGGTGGGAGCGGACATCCTTGCCTTGCTCCTCATCTTAGGAGAAAGCATTCTGTTTTTAACCATGTAATATAATACAGAGAGCACCACATACTGACCAAGTACCAGGGTCCTGAGAGGGGGGGTGGGGGGTGGGTGAGGGCATCTGCTTCCCAAGGAGATGGGTTGGGAGGAAGATGAGCTCACTGAGCTCAGGAAGTCTGTGAGTTTGTCCCAACATTCCAGTGCAGGAACTGACAGCTGAAGAGGACGGGCTCAGCACTGCTGATGCTGTTGCAGGCTTAGCTATGCTTCCCTGACAAGGTCGACCTCCTCTCCCTCCCCACCACGCCCGTAAATGAGACAGCCAGATGGCCTCTAAGGGTCCTGTGCCCTCACAGGCTGCATCTCACTCCCCGTCACTCCAGAGGAGCAGGGGCAGGCAAACTGAGAGGCTCCCAAATGTTCCAGGGAAGAAAGGCAGGAGCAAGCACCTGAAACTCTTGCCCCAGGATGCCTGGGGCAGCTGCCACCAGTGGGGATCCTGCAGACCTTCATCCCATATTAGGAACCTGACCTTCATTAATCCATTCATTTATTTAATGCATTTGTCTGATACCTGCTAGGTGCAAGGCATCTTTTGAGTCATGGCATGGCATGAAATAGACTAACAAGGTCCTTATTCACCAGACACTTATAATTTACAACAGAGGGATGAGTCTCAAATGCTTATACTTTAGAAACAATGTGATCCCTGGGATGAGAGAGGCATAAACCAAGTGCTATGGTCTTTCAGAGAAAGGAAACAGCGTGTGTGTGTGTGTGTGTGTGTGTGTGTGTGTGTGTGTGTGTGTGTGTAGGGGGGTGTGGTTAGGGCAAGTGGGATGGGGGTTGTTACCAGTAGGGGGGGCATAGGCAAGCTGAACCCTAAATGATGTAAAGGATTTTGACAGATGACTGGCAGGAGCTTTGGGGACACCCTAGAGCTGTGATTCTCAAACTCTCATATGCACATGACTCGCCTGAGGTCTTGTGAAAATTCAGATTCTGATTCCATGGGTCTGGGAAAAGACTTGAGAGTTCTAACAAGCTCTCAGGTGAGGCTGATGCGCGGGTCAGAGAGTCACCCTGAGTCGCAAGAGTGTAGAGAACGTCTGGTATGATTTGGCTGGAGAACAGTGGGAGGGAAGGAGAGCAGAACTGGAAAAGTAGGTGGGGGCCAGATTCCAGGCTGAGGAGTTCGAACTGTATTTGGCAGGCAGTGCACAACCTCTGAAGGTATTTGGGTCATGAAATGAACCAAGCCGGCTGTTAGGAAGATTAGCCCGGAAATTACTCAGTGGAGAGACAGAGCAGGGGCAACTAGAGGGACAGTGATTTGTCATACACCCATGTATCCATCCACCCACCCACCCATCCATCTATCCACCCATCTATGCATCTACCCAACATCTGTCCACCGTCTGCTTACATTTGTTAGATACATATTATGCTCCAGACCCTGGGGAAGGATGGAGAAGATCCAGTTTTCCCCTGCAGGGATCCCAGTGGGATTGATGAACTGTGTTATGTGTGCAGGTGCTATGTGAGCACAGAAGAAGTGGGTGGGTGAGGGGCATCCTGAGGAGGGGACCCTTGAGAGCTTTTGAAGAGCAGTGGGAGTTACTTGGATAAAGAAGAGTCCAGTTAGGCTCTCCCGGTTAGAGGGAGCCACTCAAGCAAAAGCCGGAGGCGGGCAGTGTGTGGTGCTTGTGTTTCACGGCTGTGAGCCTGGGGCTGATGGGGTGTGGTGTTCAGCCAGCGGAGGCTCCAGAGGTGCAGTGGGGTCCCTGGTCACCAAACAATAGGGACTAGCTTTGGTTATGATGGCACTAGTTCTGAGATGGCTCTCAGAACTGATGGGAAGGTTGGAGAACCAGCTTACGCAGGTGCCCAAGGTCAGGCTGTGTCTCCCCACCTCTCTGAGGATTGTCTCCCAATGGGTAGGGTGTGGTCAGCCACAGCACAGGGCCCACTCTCCGAGGCCGTAACCGTGACTGGAGTCTGTGGATGCTTATGTGCCCAGGCACCGTGCTCAGTTCTTTCTTTACACAGGCCAGTAGCCCTGGGAGGGGTCCCCTCTGTAAGGATGAGGAAACAAGGCTTGAAGAGGTTGGTGGCTTGCCTGAGGTCACCCAGCTAATGGGGCCTGGATGAAGCCAAGTCGGCTGCGCTCCAGAGCCCAGAGCTGTAACCCACTGAGCAGGAGAGGGAAATGGAAGGGCCAGCCGAGTGGGGACCACCCGGGGCTCTGGTGATGTGGGGCGCTGACCACGACCTCCACCAGGAGGCAGAAGAGGGGGTGCTGGGGGTGTCACTGTGACGGGCTAGAGGAGAACCTGTGGATGTGGAGGAGAGGGTGCTAAATGGGGCCTGCAGGAGGCAGGGAGATGCTGCTATGGCTGCTCGGGCTCCAGGTATGCAAGAGGTGCTCCAGATGGCACCAAACCGAACTTGAGTCCACTTGCCTGGGGTGCAGCAGAGCCAGTCTTCACCACTGGATTGTGGTGAAGGAAAGTACAGCCTTTATTTCAAGACTCCAAGCATGGAGAACAGGCAGCTCATGCTCAGAAGACCTGAACTCCCTGATGGCTTTCAGGGGAGGGGTTTTAAAGGTGACGTTTGGGGTGAGGGTTGCGGCTTGTGGACTTTCTTCTGGTTGGTTGATGACGGGGTAACAGAGTGATGGTTCAGGAATCTTAATCATCAGCCTTCTGGTTCCAGCCAGTCTGGGGTCTGCATGTTTGTGTGTGTGTTGGGGGCGGGGGCTGGGTGTGTCTTAGTTTCTGCAGAACAACTTGAAGATGTGCATCAGATTGTTATGTGTATCCCTTGAGGAGGAACTAGGACTCTGTTTCATAGCTGAACTCTTGTCATTACTTTTCTTGCTTATCTGCTTTTCCTTTGTTTCTGCATTCGCTCACTTCCCTAATTAGTAACTGCTTGAGTTTGCTCTTTGGAACTCAGGGAAGGCCTAGGAGACTAAAGCCTTTTTCTACAAACAAGAAACGGGGTACATGGAGGGGTTTTTGTACCCGGGAGGGCTCCACTGGGTCCTGCTCAGTTTCACAGAGAGGTCTCAGGGCTGCGGGAGCCAGAGACCTGGCTTTAGAGCACTGTGGCCGGCTGTGGACCAAGGGAGTGTTACTTAAGATCGTAACCAGAGGATGGGTGTCTGTTAGCCAAAGGCCTTGGTTGCCTCTTTGGGCCAAAAGACGCAACCAGCGAGGTTGGGAAGGAGGTCACCAAACAGACATGGCAGTAGTGCTCGGCATAGAGGTGAGCTGGAGGTGGGGACGAGGGAGAGAAAAGACACAAGGAGAGGGACACTGCCAAACAGAGTCACCACCCCTACACAGACACACCCTCTCTCTCTCCCCTTCTCTCTCTGATACCCCATCCCTTCAGCTCCTCATGGGCTCTGAGGAGATTGGGGTGGTGTCTGGGGGCAGGTGAAAGATGGGAAAGATCTACTCCTGAAAGAATGCTGTGGAAGCCGAAACTCACTGCCAGAGATGACATAGAAGACAGAGCCCCCGTAACCCCCAGAGGCAGGGACTGGGAGTTGCTGAGTTTCCCACTGGGGTTCCAGCCATCTTACTGACTCCAGGATGGCAGAGGGGAAGGGCCTGTCTGCCTGGGCTGCCATAACCAAGTCCCACAGACATTTGTTTCTCACAGTTTTGGAGGCTGGAAGTCCAGGGTCAAGACGTTGGCAGGGCCGGGCCCTGGTGAGGCCTCTCTCCTCGGCTTGCAGTCAGCCACCCTCTCACGGACTTTCCTGTGTGCATCTGTGGGAGTGAGAAAGGGTGCTCTAGTGTCTCTTCCTCTCCTTATAGGGATCCCAGCCCTGTTGGATCAGGGCCCCACGCTAACAACCTCATTTCACCTTGGTTACCTCCTTCAAGGCCCTATCTTCAAATAAGGTCACATTGGGGGTTATTTGAGGCTTCAACACATGAATTTAGGGGGACATAAATCACTGGTAAGAGGGCCTAAGAGACCCTCTAGTCCAGCCCCCTTATTTTAACCCATGAGGACACTGAGGCTCAGAGAGGTTAAGTGGTTTGCTCAAGGTCACACAGTTGGCTGGCAGCATAGCCAGAACCGGAAGTCAGGCCCATCATCTTCCAGATGTGTGGGGGCAGGGACAGTGTCTTCTAGCTGTTGAGGGTGTGTGGTGAGGCCTGTGGAGGCGTGCCCTCCGGAACCAGCCCTCTGTTTATGTGAGACAGGAGCAGAGGGGAATAGGCCCACCCAAAACCAGAAGGATTTAGCTCAGACCTCAGAAAGGCTTCCTGTTTGAAAAAGTGGGGAGTCATTGCCAAGTATGGCCAGTGGCAGTTATGGGGCTTCTTCCTCTGAAAGTGGCAGAAAGCTGGGCAGAGGGGCAGGGGAATGGACTTATAACTGCTTCAAGCTCCTCCTAGACTTAGGATTCTTTGATGACAATTAGGGAACTACTCAACCGAAACCACTTGAATCCAAAAGTATTGCCAGCAGGAAATAGTCACCGAAAAAAATCTCCCTCTGCATACCTTTGGCCCAGCAGCCCGACCTTGGGGGTGAGGGCAGGGCCTGGGCCCTTGCAGGGCTGTTTACCTTGGTTAGGCAATGCAGATAAGTGGCCTTGTTTGTGTTTGCAGGCGGGGCCAGCATTTGGGTGGGCAAGGTCAGGCCGGAGCAGAGCGGCGAGGAGCTGTGGGAAGCCGGCTGGGCTGGAGGTCAGGGGCTGAGGCTGGGGCTGGGGGAGGGGAGGAGCGGCCGCAGCCCGGCTGAGAGGCCCATCATCCTCTCCCTGTCCACCTTCTGCTCTCCTGGCCTGCTTGCTCTGTGTCAGTTCCCGCTCTCTCTCTTAATCTCTCCACAACCCACCCCTGATAACAACGTTCTGTACTGACCCAGACCCAAAAGGCTTTTTTTTTTTTTTTTTTTTTGAGAAAATGATGTCTTCATTGAAAAATGAATTTGGGCAATCCCTTTCAGACCCACAAGTGCCATTTTTAGGAAAATAGGGAATTCTGAGACCTGTCCTGTAGGGTAACAAAAAGAGCATTTGCCTCTCTGAGCACTGTCACTCCTGACTTGTGGTGGGAGAACACCGTCTCTGGAGAGGCCTGCTCTTAGTACAGCCTTATTGCGACCTGTGCGCAATGTTTTCTGGCTCCGTGTAATAAAGCCGTAGCCCCCTGGAGAAGGAAGAGTCAGGAAGGGCATCTGTGGTGGGGTGGAGGTGGGGAGGAGGGGGCTGCTGTCTGCTGCTGAGGTCCCCGCTCGCCCCCAAGCCTGTGCAGCCACAGCTAACATAAACCACACCTTCTCTATAAAGAGATTCCAAGACTTTTAGAACACACACCTCTTGGCACCTGTTACTGTGTTGGGAGAAAACCATGCTCTGTGGCGCCCATGCTCCACCCCCCCGCCACATCCCCTATGGACCTGCCGGCCAGCGGAGGAACCGCCGGGCCTGGTGGGGTTGGCTGGCTTTATTTTGGCCGTGCCCACCCTTAGTGGGCAGGGGAGGGGAATGAGGGAGGGGGTGTCACGTCCAGTGATGGCGGGACCCAGGTTTTGGTTCAGTTCCAGCTTCAAACACTTGGCCCCACGGCCCTGGGAGGCAGCCCTGGGTGGAGACTGTTGATTTGGGAAGAGCGGTCAGTGGGCACGTAGCCCTCGTTCCCTGGCACCTGGTTTACTAAAGAAATGAGTGCATTGAAGACCAGAGGGGCCTCTGTGGATGGAGGAAGGCCCTGCTTCCTGCTGAAGCGGCAGAATCTGTTCCCATCCTAGGGCTCTCCTTTAACTGGGGTCAGGGTGCCTCTACGAGCAGGGTGTGACCTCGCCTTGGCCCTCAGGTCCTGTTCTATGTGTCACTTAGATCTCAGGGCTGCTGGGATGGAGGCTGTAACCCCTTCTAATGAGCTCTTGTAAACCGTTGACCTACATCTACCTAGCTGGGGACAGGATATTTGCGTGGTGCCCCTGACCTGGCCAGTTGACCTCGGACGTGGGGACGCAGCCTCACCAGCCTGTGTGTCCCTGGAGCCTCCTCATCCCACCTGCAGGGCACTGGGTGTGCAGGTATCAGAAGATGGGTTTTGTGCCCAGTGTTGCCCGGTCACTTGCTGGCTCTGTGACCTTGGACCTTGGCCTCTCTAACCTTCAGCTTCCTCAGCCTTCAGCAGAGATAATAAAGGAACTACTGCACAAGTTTGTCACAAGAAGGAATTAAGGTGACCCACGTCCAGACCTTAGCCTGGGAACTCCTGCCGGGTACTGGTCAGAGCGCAGCCCACCTGAGGTGGAATCACGCCCGAGGCCGAGATGCCCGCTGCTTACTCAGCAGTGAAGACAGCGAGTCTGCGTTTGGACGTGAGGGGGTCCAGGCTCAAACTGTATGGCACAGTCTTACCTCTGAGGGATCCTTGTTGGCCCTAAACAATAAACTCAGCTCGAATAAGTGGACTCCGTGCCCTCTCCCGTCACAAACTCAGCCAAGGGGTGTCAGGGAGGCCCCCTCCCTTCCCAACAGGCCCAAAGTCATCCTCAGCTGAAAGGGCTTCTGGGGTCCCGGCGATGCACGGGACAGGCTGCTCTAATCTCAGCTTGAGCCCCTTCCCGAGACCCCCGAGAACTGGGTGTGTAGCTGGCAGCCAGTGTAGCAGCCGGAAGTGAAGACAGCACAGGGAACATTCCGGCAACCCATCCTCTGGGCCCTAAGTGTAAATTCTCACCGCTGGGAGCATGATGTCATTTCTGGCCTGGCCTGGAAGTCACCTTTTGGGTGGGTCTGGCTACCCCATATCAGGGCCTCCTGTTCCCTAAGGGCAGGGCCCTGGGCAGCCCAGAAGCTGAGAATTAATGTGGAGCCAGAGGTGCCTGGAGATTGAAAGGCTCTCCCGGGCTGATCAATACTGTGGCCTGAACTCCCAGCCAGGTCCCAGCGGGTCTTGGTCTCCCTGGGGCTTCCACGCAGCCCTCTCCTGACAAGGGGCCTCAGGATGGAATGTTCTGGGGCCAGCAGGTGTGTGACAAATGCTACAAATGCTTGCTCACTGATGTCAGAGGATCAGGGCTGGCCCTGGGCCAGACGCAGAGGTGAAGGCTGACTTTGCTAACCCCAGCTTTCCTCCCTCCTCTTTGTACCTTCTGCTGCCCTTACACATCCTGGACCTCTCTTCCTTGCTCCTCTTTCCTGACCTTGAAACTTCTCCTCTGGAAAGGGGAGTGCATTTAGACTACAGTGTAAATGACTGGCAGCCCTTCAGTGCTCTGCCACCCGCCTTTCTCTCTATCCTTTTAACAAGCTCCACATGGCCTCAGTCTTGGGCTTCTGAAACTGGGATCATGAATCCCTGGGGATACCTGGTGATGTTCCGGGGGGGGCAGACAAAGCCGGAGGATAACCCGCTGCACCGCCCTGGAACATCCATTTTATTCGACGATGAGAAAACAATTATCTATGAAAATAAACATAGGTGTGTTATAGAGTAGGAAAAATTTGCCTGGATTTTAAAGACAAAACAGAGTCTACTCTCCAGTAGTTAAATTTGCAGTAGTTAAATGCAGCAGTTAAATTTGTTTCCTCACGGCTCGGAGGAGCACAGTTCCCACCTGATTACTCTAGCCATGGACTGTGGGAACATCGGTGATGACAGGACAGCCCCTCCCGGTCATTTACCATCTTGTCGACAGGTTGGTAAGTCTTGCTCTACGAGACTTACATGCTTCTCTGTACATTTAAAGAATATTTTTGAGATGAGGGTTAGACTTCGTATAAGTGTAAAACCCATGTTACCCTTACACAGAGCTTTTAGGGCATCCACCAGATTGCCCTGTGTTTCTGAGCACGTGTTTACTTAAAGGTTTAAAAGTTTTAAGAAGTACAAACATGACTGCACCAGGTGTAAAGCTCTGAGCAATCACAGGTGAAAACTGTTCATGAAACCTTGAAGAGCGCAGGCTACAAGGACAAAATAAAACTACAAGGAGCACGAAGGTGGACTTGAGAATATGAAAGAAAAAGGAGAAAGCTTGGAAATTGGGGAAGAGGGCCACCACCAGCAGGTCACACAGAAGAGCTGGACAGGGAGAGTTGGGGAGCTGCGTGAAGGCTCTCAGCTCTGCAGCAGCCCGGACCCCGTCCTCCTTCTGCCTCTATCCTCTGCCTCACATACGCCCCGCATCTCTAAAGGGGGAAAGTTCCCTAGAGTCCAGCTGTCTCAAAGTCAAAGCCACAGCAGTTGACTTTTGAGAGAATCTGCTTCTGTTTTCCAAAGTTTATATTTGCTCTCTGATGACTTTTGCTGCAGTGAGATTGCTCTGAAGATTCCCAATGTTATAATGTCAGTGGAAGTTGGAGGAATGAGATGAATCACGCTGATGGTGAGATGGGTGAATAAGGAAATAGACACAGTAGTGTTTTGTTAAGGACTGCTTTCTGGAACCCGGGCAAGGATGGACCTCGCCCTTGGGGGCACTGGCGTCACCCTTTGGAATTCCCCCTCTTTCCTCCTGAAATCCCCTGGTGTCCCAGCGTGCCTCCGTTCAGTGCCCCTCGGCACCCGTGGGCTCCAGGACTGATGGTGATGACATTCCTCGTGATGCCTGAAGGGCTTCCCGGGCTATTGATCTCCACCCAAACCCTTTGATTCTAGCGTGCACTAGGCACCCTTCCCACCTCCCTCTGTCCTTGGCTGCGTTCTGTCAGTCACGGGGGTCACGATTGGCCACAACACAGCATAAAGGGCAGGAAAGTCCCACAGACCAGTAAGGCCCTCGCAGACCCATCTCTGGATTGAGAGCTGGTGTGAATTCTCTGGGGGGCAAGTGGGGATAATCATTTGTCTCCCTCCTATATGTAGAGAAGCCAGACCCAGGAAAGCAGAGAAGAGAAACGAAGGAGAACACACATACACAGAGAACCTTCTAGAGATGCAAGACATTCACCCTCCATGTCCCTTGCTCAGCGTGGGAACGGTTTCCTCACCTACACGCATGAGGAAGCGGAGGCCCTGAGAGGTGGAGGAGTAGGGGTGGCTGGTGCTCACAAGGACCAGCCCGCTGTGGCTCTCCCGCCCCGTCCCGTAGGCATGGTGATCTCCATTTTATAGCTGGGAAACCCAGACATAGAGACACCAGGTGACCCCCCCACAGGCCCAAGCTCATAAACGCTGGAGCTGGGACTGGAGTCTAGGAGTTCTGACTCCAGAGCCCGTATAGTTCACCGCCGTGCTGTACCGCCCTCCAGGCCACAGGGCTTTTAAACACAGGACTCTGAGTTCCCACGTCTCTGGCCTCTGCCAAAGGGGTCCTGAATGCCCAGTGTCTGAGGCCACATGGTGCCTCCCTCGTACAGAAGGATGCTCCAAGTGGCTCAGCCAAAAAACGAAGGCAGGGATGCAGCTGCCAGGCATGTGTGCAGCTGTCCCCTCAGCCTGGCCTCCGAGGGCAGTATCCCTGCTGTCCCCAGGCATCTGCCTGGGAAAACTCTATTCAAGCTTAAGGCAGATTGTCTTTTCTAAAGATGACTGCCCTCTTTGATTTGATGTCTCAAGTAGTTTGACTTTAGGGGAAAATGCTGTAAGAATCTCCAGCCTGGTGTCACATCTGTGTTTCTAGAGCCAGCCCGCCTGTGCTATCACATCCCAGCCACGAGACCTTAGCAGCTTTTCTTGTTTCTCCTTCTGAAGGACAAGCCCGGCACTCTGGCGTCCAGCTCCGTGTGAGCCGGGTGCAGTGAGGGGAAGTCGGTCTCGTGGGGCCTGACCCCTCCAGGCACAGACAGGACGGTCTCTCATGGTCAAGGGCTAGAGCGGCGCGGGCAGCCTCCGTCGGACAGCACGTGTGTCTCCTCCTGTCTCCATGCCTGCTTCTTCCGGAGACGCCTCCCCTGAAATAAATGTCTTTGTCTCATTGTCCTTTCGTAGGTAATATCCACCTGTCTCCCGGAGCAGGCTTTTCCTGAGGGATTCCTTCTCCCCAGAGCTCTCCCCCATGGGCTGCAGCGGGAGCTTTTCTTGCTGGGAGGACCTTGAAAACGGGCAGAAGGTTCCCCAGCCGTCTGGGTTGAGCCCTGACCATCAAGTGCACACCTAACTCCTATTATGTTTTTCTGTCCTGCTTTCCATGTGGCAATTTCCTGGTCAGAAAAGGACTCCAGGGTGCAATGCAGGGTCAGAGTGGAAGCGGGGCTCCGTGGAAAGGTGCGGGGTGGCCGCCCCGCGCTGTTCTCCCCACTGTCTCTTCCTCCAGCCCCACTCATGGAATGAGCGACCAAAGGCCCATCGCACTACCTGCTCTGTCGCAACCATCTTGTCTGCGAAACGGGGGCAAGAAACCCTTCCAGCCCCCAGGCAAGGGACCAGACTGTCTGATCTCTTGAGTTCCTTGCCATCTCTGAGAACTGCAGTTCTGTGAAGACTGATTCATTAGAAACAACCTCTCACACTTTTACAGAAAAGTGGCAAGTACGGTATAGATACGTTTCCAGAAGCATTAGGGAATAAACTGCTGACATGATGGCCATACCCCTGAATACTTTGGTGTGTATTTTCTACACACAAGGACATTCTCCTCCAACATCACCATCAAATGAAGAAGTCAGTCTGTCCTGTTCCTACCATCCAGTCTTCCCAGTAATGTCCATTGTAGCAAAAGGGTCCAGTACAGGATCCTGTGTCCCATTTAGTGGTCGCATCTCTTTGATTTCCTTGCCTGGGAGGCGTTCCTCAGTCTTTTATTGATTTACATGATCTCAACGCTTTTGAGCATCACAGACTCAGTTGTTTATAGACTGTCCCTCAGTTTGAGTTTTCTGGTATTGCCTCATGCTTAGATTCAGGGTCTAAATCTTGGTAGGAACGGAAGTGGTACCTGTTCTCATTGCTGCACGATTTTCCATTTGTTCCATCACTGATGGAACCGACCCAACCCCTGATTAAGGTCTGTCTGCCGAGCTTCTCCACTGATGTTAGTTTTCGTTTCTAATTGTTAAGTGTTTTGTGGGGAAATACTTTGAAACTATGTAACCTAACCAGTTACTCATCAAATAATTATGGTTAATAATTAATTCTAAATATACAGGTAAATATAACTCATTAATGTAATTAATCAATTAACATACACGTGGACTTGTGGTTTCCTATTTCATCCAGTGGGTTATGACTCATTATTATCATTATTTATCCTGATGCTCAAATCATCCCAGATCTGGTCCATGGGAGCCCGTTCAAGCCGACCTCTATGTCTTTTTGACATGTCCCCATCACTCTCTGAGCACTCACTTCCTCACTTTCTGGCACAAGCATATGTTCTAGGCGCATCTTGTGGTTTCCAGTCCCAAGCTCTGGAGCCGGCCACTCCTCCCAGGAGCCCTGACGCTTTTTAGTGAAGAATGAATGGTGACAAAGCTCCTCTGAGCCTTCTCCTCTGGGCTCGACTTTGGGCTTCCCTCTTTGTCCTTGGAGAATCCAGTTTGAGCAAGAACCGTGCTAGGTCAGTTTACCTAAATAGCCCCCCTTGCTATCTGGCCACCCTCACTATGTGATCAAATTCCTCATCCCTAACCTGGTTTCCTATCACCCAGCCTGCCTTCAGCAAGAGTTGTGTTGAGCTGATGTAGCCTGAACACCCCTGATGTTTCCCCATAGTGATGTTCCGTCCTCTGACCCCCACTCTGCTCCTGGGATATAAGCCGCCACTGGTCCTCATTGGAGGTGGAGTTGAGTCTGTTCATCCCCCACTGTAGGAGCGAGTGGCTCACCTCCCTTCTCTAACAAGTGTCATGAGTCATTCTTTCTTTCCCGATGGTGCCTGGGCGCCACGTGGACTCGTGGATACTGCAGTGTCCGTGGACTGAGCTCAGGAACATATGTGTGTGTAAACACACGTGCATCTGCACGCAGTTACATCTGTGTTTATTCCTGCTTCTGTCGACATCACTTGAATACCTCAAGGGCACACCAGTATCTCCGATTCCGACCTGACACCAAAGGGTTCCTTCTAGTTTTCTCAGCACCTTCTCAGATGGGGAGAGAGCTGGCTCCCACTGTCCTTAACATAGCGACCTCCTCGGTCACTCCCGTTATGTGACCAGCCTCTCATCATAACACCGCTCCCCCCTGAGGATGCCACCCCCTCCCGACCTCCCCCAGGCTCTGAGGCCCTGCGCTGGACCACCTACCCCACAGTGGCCCTCCTCCTCACCAGCGTTGTGCCCCCTACCTGCACAGACACCTAGCCTTGCTCAGCCCCACCCTGTGGCTCTTGGATGACATTGTGAGGGAAGGGAGAGCCTTTGGTAACACAGAACATTCTAGCCGGGGTGACGATTTCTGAGACTTAGAAACCAAAGTTGACCCCTCACATGGACTCCCTGGGGACTGAGGCTTTCCGGCTTGGATCACCTGTGACCCCGTCTGTTCCTCTTCACAGGAAGAGTCGTTTACAGCCTTCAGGAGAGAACCTGGTCCTCTCCTCCTTCTGGGCTTCAAGCCACACGCGTGACCTTGAGAGGGTTACATTTTAATGATCCCACCACCTTCAGGTCTGGCAGGAAATTTTCCACATCTTCCCCTTGGCTATTCATGCTTTTGAAAGCAGGCCGGTGCCAGCAGCTTCGGGCCTGCATGGCTGAGAGCGGCCCACACACGGGGCCCCACCCAGGGTCCCGGATTCCGGCGCTCCTCTCAGCAGTGGGCTGAGGGGATGCCGGGTGATTGGGGGTTTTCCCTCAGACCCCTGTGTGGTTTCCCCTCCTGGGCTATCATTTCTCTTTCCCAGAAGAGAGACACACAATGTGCCAGTGACAGAAAGAATCCCGGAATCCCTCGCACAGATAATTGGAGACTGACAGCCCCAGAGGTCACCAGGGCAGAGGCCCGTTTACACGAGGCCAACAGAGCTGAAAACCCAGGGCCCCTCCCGGGCATGGCCACATCCAAAGCCTGTGCGATTAGTCATCACCATTTCGTAGTCTTTGCCTTAAGGAGGGGCCCCCAGATTGTCTAAACTGTGGGCCCCACCACCTGGCCTACCCTGGGTCCAAGGCCACGTGCACCACGACTTCCAGCTCCTGTGAGTCCCAGGGGGTGAGAAAAGACCAGCGCAGGATGCTGGGTGGGAAAGCAGTCAGTGTCATGAAGAACAACCCTGCCTGGGCTCGAATCTCAGCTCTGACAGTTACCAGCTGAGGGATTCCGGAAGTTACCTAGCTGTGCTCCAGTGGTACCTGCCTCACCCCACGGGGCTGACGTGAGGATTAAATAAGTTCGTCCATATATATGAACTCTGTCTGCCTATCTATCTATCTGTCTATCTGTCTATGAACTCTGTCTATCTATCTATTCATCACATTCATCCATCATCCATCACAACTATCTATTTATCTATCTGTCTATGAACTCTATCTATCCATCCCATCCATCCGTCATCCATCACAACTATCTATCTATGTATCTACTCTGTCTATCACCTATCTACACAGAGAAAGGCACAGAGAGAGTCCCCAAACAACACTCCAATGTATTATCCATCCATTAAGCTCTCTTTATAAAACGCTGCCATGAAAGTCACAAGTCACATGTCCCAAAGCCTGAAGAGCCCTTGATCCTCCCCTGTTGCTTCAAGGCCAAATATTGTTCCCTAACTTCTTTGCCTTATTTAGGGAAGGTTTGAAAGACTCTTAAGGTTTCAGAGCATTTCGATTCCGGAACCATCCGTCCTGCACTGCTCACCCAGAGGCTCACGCAGGGCTCACTGCTGGCGGGTAGTAGGGGGTGGGGAGCAGGAGGCTGCAGCCTGGGCCCTGTGCTGCCTCCTGGCTCTGTCCCCAGGGAAGGGCCAGCCATCCCCTGTTCCATGGGGGAGAAAATGAGAGCACGGCAGGGCCTGGGAGGGGTTAGCGTTTTCGGCACTTGGGAGGGTTGCTGGCTGGGAAGAAAGTGAGGTGGACATGAACTGGCTTGTGGAAAAAACCACAAACGCAGCCTCAGAGTCACTGCCCTGGGAATTCCAAGCCGCCTACGGGAGATCGACCATGCGGGGCATTTGCACCCCTTTTGCCCCTGGTCCTGCCCACCTCTCCCTTGTTGTCAGAAAGCTGGGGGTCAAACGCTTGAATTTCACCTGCATTTACCCTTCTTCTTTCTCAGCGGGCTTGGTGAGACCAAGAGTGAGTAACAGGCACGCGGGCTCGGGTTCCCCTGGGGGAGGCCGGCCTGCCCAGCCCTGGGGGCCTCAGGGCTCAGCCCCTCCCGAACAGAAACTGTCTCTAGGTGCCAGCCCCGCACCTTCACTTGTCATCCTAGCCCCCCAGCACGTGCCCTCCACTCTCCCCACCACCATCTCCTTCCCTCCTGCTTTCTCCTCCAGCCTGGCTTCTCTGCCCACCAGCCCTTCCTTGCTGACTCCTGCTCCAAACCGAGGTTCTGGGTGCTACCGAACCAAACTTGGGCCCCATCACCCGCACGCAGCAAAGCCAACCTACTGACACCGGGTTGTGGGGAAGAGGAGTGCAGCGTTTAGTGCGGGCCCCAAGCAGGGAGTCCAGGCAGCTAATGCTCAAAAGGCCCGAACTCCCTGATGGCTTTCGGGGAGGAGTTTTTGAAGACAGGGTGAGGGAGAGGGTTGCGGGTGTGTGATCAGCTCGTGGACGTTCTTCTGAGTGGTTGGTGGTGAGGTTATCAGGAGTCACCAACATCAACCTTCTGGGTCTATCTGGTCTGAGGTCTATGTGCTTGTGGGCAGCATACATTTAACTTCTTCCACCTGGTGGAGGTTTCAGTATCTGTAAAACTACTCAAAGGATATGGCTCAGAATATTATCTATAGCCCTTGAGGAAGAACTAAAGGTCCTTGATGTTCGCTAAACTATTATTATTTTGTCTTGCTTGACTCTTTTCCTCTATTTCTGCATTTTCTCACTTCTCTGATTAAATTTATTCTTTGGAACTTGGGGAAGGCCTAGGAGGCTAAAGTTTTTCTACAAACAAGAGGCATGGTGGTGGGTAGGGGGGGTGTCTGTCCCAGGAAGGCCCCAGAAGGTCCTGCTCAGTTACATGGGGACCGAAAGGGCTACAGGTCTTCACCTGTTATCATTTTCATCCCACACGAGACGCTTTTGAAAATAAAAGGGGTTGGTTCCAGTGGGCGAGGCTATGGGATCACCCTGCCCCAGTACTGTCACCTCATACCACCCTGACCCAACTGATGCCCTCCCCAGGACTGCATGGTCTTCCTTCCTTTTCCTCCTGGAATACCAGCAACACTTGCTTTCACTCAGCTCAGGCAGACCTCCTGTCTTCCCTGACCTGCTTCTGGTCGTGGGCCACAGCCAGCCTCTCCTGGTTGACTGGACTGACTGTTAGATATTCAGGGATTTTTTCAGGTCATCTGTCATCATCCTTTTTTTTTTTTTTAATTAATTAATTTATTTATTTATGGCTGCATTGGGTCTTTGTTGCTGCGCACAGGCTTTCTCTAGTTGCAGCGAGCGGGGGCTACTCTTCGTTGCGGTGCGCGGGCTTCTCATTGCAGTGGCTTCTCTTGTTGCGGAGCACGGGCTCTAGGCGCGCAGGCTTCAATAGTTGTGGCACACGGGCTTGGTAGTTGTGGCTCGTGGGCTCTAGAGCGCAGGCTCAGTAGTTGTGGCACACGGACTTAGTTGCTCCGCGGCATGTGGGATCTTCCCAGACCAGGGCTCGAACCCGTGTCCCCTGCCAATGCAGGCGGATTCTTAACCACTGCGCCACCAGGGAAGTCCTCACCTGTCATCATCTTAAAGTGAAATGATATGAACTTACAATTAAACAAGGTAATAAATACTCTAAATTCATCAGTCCCTGATTACATTACTGTTTTCTATGCTTTTGATGATATTTATGTCCACTTTGTCTGTTTGGTGGTAATACCACAGGCTCAGTGATTCCTGCATTTCTTCCCGACTGTGTCTTCAATGACGTCAGAGTGGTAGCTGGAGATTGTCCACGGTGGGAGTAATTACACCATCCACATTGGCCAGTGCTATACACCAGGGCTGGAATTATTGTTTTGTTGGTTGTTGGTACTTCAGAAGGTGACGTAAGAAGGAAAATGTTAATAATGCAGATTAAACTTAAAAGCTTACTTAGTCCAGGGACTTCCCTGGTGGTCCAGTGGCTAAGACTCCACGCTCCCAATGCAGGGGGCCTGGGTTAGATTTCTGGTCAGGGAACTAGATCCTGCATGCATGCTGCAACTAAGAGTTTGCATGCCACAACTAAGCATGCCACAACTAAGAAGCCCGCATGCTGCAACTAAAATCCCGCATGCCAGAACGAAGATCCTGAGTGCCACAACTAAGACCCTGTGCAGCCAAAAATAAATAAATAATGAATAAATCAATCAATTAATTAATTAACAAAGAAAAGCTTACTGTGTCCGTAGCCATGACATTTTTGAATAACACAGAAAACGGAGGGACTATTTCCCAGCATTTGAGAACAGTTATCTGATTCAGCCAAGAAGTTACTCAGGTCAAAAAAGTTTTCAGTTTAATAAATATAATTCATATGAAAGCGAGAAGTTGTTTACCAGATCACATGTCAGATTTGAGGACCATACATTTATTGGGGAAAGAGCTGATGGGGATGCAATTCCATTTGTCGAATCGCGGTTGAATGCAAGGGTTTGGCAAAAATCTGGGTGCGTCCTGTGAGAACCATCTGGCTGTGTGGACTTTACAGTGTGGGGTACAGGCAGACCTCATTTTATTGTGCTTTGCAGATATTGCATTTTTTTTACAGAATAAAGGTTTGGGGCAACCCTGCATCGAGCAAGTCTATCGGTGCCATTTTTCCAACAGCATTTGCTCACTTCCTGTCTCTGTGTCACATTTTGGTAATTCTTGCGGTATTTCAAGCTTTTTCATTGTTATTATGTCTGTTCTGGTGGCCTGCGATCAGTGATCTTTGATGTCACTGTTGCAGAAGGAGTATGACTCACTGACGGCTCAGATAATGGTTAGCGCTTTCTAGCAATACAGTATTTTTTAATTAAGGTATGTGCATTTTTTTAAAGACATAACATTATTGCACACTGAATAGATTACAGTATAGTGTAAACATAACTTTTATATGTGGTATATTTTTTTGGAAACCGAAAATATCGTGTGACTCACTTTATTGCCACATGCGCTTTATTTTGGGGGTCTGGAACTGAACCCGCGATATCTCCGAGGTGAGCCTGTATTGTGTATTTTAAGCATTATTTGTAAATCGTGTGCTAATACATCCTTTACATCACTTAAATTTGTAACAGACACAAATATGTATATGTCAGCAAACACGGTTTTTCAGAGTTGGCCTGGAACCCTCGCCTGCACTGGCTGCCCACTCCTTGCCCAGGCTGGGCCAGGTGCCTCTTTGCTCGCCCCACAGTAACCTGTGTGGGACTGTAGCACTGCATCCTTTTGTGCGTCTTGCCTTCTGAACTTCACAAGGACAGGGAAATCTCTGTAGCTCCGCACTTGATGCAATGCCTGGCACATACTAGGGGCCCCTCCCGAAATGTGATGACTGAATCCGTGGATTTAACGGTTGAGCAGTGAAGGCACCCTCTGTGCGCTTCCCCCTCCTGGGGAGGGGCTGCATTCCTGGCCTCCGCGGTGGGGTGCGGCCCGTGATGAGTCCAGTCGGTGATGTGGTGGAGTGATGTCAGCCACTTTCAGACAAGACCCTCCAGATGCCTCTTCCTTCCCTGCTCGGGGCCCCTGGAGACCAAGTGTTCCTGACTTTGTAGCCACGTGACAAGGAGGGATGCCTGGCCCACAAAGTGACTTTGAGTAAAGAAACTTTTGTTAAGCCACTGAGATCATGGGGTTTATTTGTTACCACAGCACAGCCTAATCTATCCTGACTAATACAATGAGGAAATGGAGCCGTGGGAGGTGACTTGGGCCGGGTTGAATAGCTTGTTAGTGGCAGGGCTGGGCCAAGCGCCATTTTCATTTTCACTATACATACTGTTCCCACCCCCTGCAAGGCATTTCTCCCAAACGCTTTTTCAGAAATAGTGTGAATCCGAGGTGGGTTTTGTTCAAAGTCCTGTTTCAGAGGATGACTTGTTGGGACCCACTCACAATGAGGCCCCCAGAGGCAGCCAGCCCAGCAGGCACGCCCACCAGGCCTGCTTCTTCATTAGAGGATCAGCAGGTATGGCTGGTGTCTGGGCTTCAGTCTCCATTAACTGTCATTAGCCTGGCTGACGTTTCACCCGAAGCATCTGTCCCCGGCCTGTGATTTACCACTTCCCTCTGAATTATCTGGACAGATCTGGTACTTGGATGGAGAGAGAACCAGCTTTAAAAGTGGCTTTCTCAGGGCATAGAACTTGGGCCCTGTATTGGGAAAAACCTCATTTCTTTCGTCCTATGTTCCCCCCTTTACTTGCACACTGCTATCATACTCAGCACTTCTGAAACCAGATGTGGCAGGGGGGTTCCACCACCAGGCAATTCTCTGTGACGCCAGCTGGGTGTCCTGTAATGTAACTCAATTCTGACACTGTCTACCTGGAGAGGGTGTCAGATCCCACAGGGTAAGGGCTCAGTCCCATGAGACCCCCCTCTCTTCTATAGATGCCAATCAGAAGTAGTAGGTCCCCAGGTTACCCACGACTTCTGTCTGATTTGGCTACAAACTGGAGGTTCCCATGACCTCTTCCCCCTTGGATTAGATTATTTGCTAGAACAGCTCACAGAACTCAGGGGAACACTTACTCTACCAGTTTATTTTATGATTAAAGGATACAGATGAACAGTCTGATAAGGAGGCACGGAGGGCGAGGTCTGGGAGGGTCCCGAGCGCAGGAGCTTCTGTCCCCGTGGAGCTGGGGTGTGTCACCCTCCCAGTATGTGGTTGTGCTCATCTGCTTGGAAACTCACCAGTCGCCCAGTGGGATTTTATGGTGGCTTCTCACATAGGCATGATCGATTATCAACTCGGTTTCCAGCCCCTCTCCGCTCCCTGGAGAATGGGGTGTGGCGGGTTGCAGGGCGGGGCTGAAAATTCCAAGCTTCTAATCATGGCTGGGTCCTTCTGGTGACCGGCCCCCATCCAGGAGCCCACCCAGAGCCACCTCATTGGAACAAAGGACACTGCTATCACCCAGGAAATCCCAAGCGTTTTAGGAACTCTGTGCCAGGAATTGGGGGCAGAAACCAATATATATATTTCTTCTTATCTCACAGTCCCTGAAGGCCAAGCAGAAGAAACAGGGCTCCCTGTTGTTAGCTGGAGAAGCGTTAGCTTCCACAAACATTTATTTATTTATTTATTTATTATTTTTTATTTTTTAAAATTTATTTATTTTATTTATTTATTTTTGGCTGTGTTGGGTCTTCGTTGCCGCGCGCGGGCTTTCACTAGTTGCAGCAAGCGGGGGCCACTCTTCGTGGCGGTGCGCGGGCTTCTCATTGCGGTGGCCTCTCTTGCTGCGGAGCACGGGCTCTAGGCGCACGGACTTCAGTAGTTGTGGCATGTGGGCTCAGTAGTTGTGGCTTGCGGGCTCTAGAGCGCGGGCTCAGTAGCTGTGGCACACGGGCTTAGTTGCTCTGTGGCATGTGGGATCTTCCCGGACCAGGGCTCGAACCCGTGTCCCCTGCATTGGCAGGTGGATTCTTAACCACTTCACCACCAGGGAAGTCCCCACAAACATTTATTAAGTGTGGATTGTGTGTCAGGCATTAGGCTATTTAGATAGTAGAGTGAGTGTGTATAATATAACATGTATAGTATAATAGAATATGTTTACTATTAGTATGGTATTATTACAGCATAGCATCCTATGTATAGTATAGTATAGATAGTGTAGTAGAATACGTGCCCTAGAGGAGAGTAGTAGCATAGCAGAGCATAGTACTCTTTTTGTCTTGTTCCTCCTGTGAGGGCTTGGCAATTTCCTCTTTCTTTGATTGCAAAGCGGGATTCTGGAACCATCCGGTTGAAGACAGAGCCCTGAGTGGCTGGGATGATGTGAGGGCTGAGCGCGCTCCTGCCTGGCGATGACAGCGCCTTCACATTCCTCCGCCCTGCCCATTCTCCTTGTTAGGCATTCCGCCCATGCCTTGTGCTTACCTCTCTCCCAAGCACTGTCCTTGGCTTTGTGTGGTTTCTGTCTCCTCAAGAGCAGGGTGTGTGTTGTGCTTTGTTTCTGTGCAGTTGTGTCCCCAGTGCCTGGATAGGTGCCCTGTGTTTGTTGAATGACTGCTAGACCACAAGGCCATATGGGCAGGGACTGCCTCCCCTGCTCTGAGGCCCCGCCTCACACAAGGTTTCATCCCAGTCACTGTGGAGACCGACAGCCCCTCACGGTGCCCTCCCCACCTAACTGCTTTAGTCCCAACTTGCCTCTGGGTCTGCACCGGCAGTGCCCTCGGCCTACAACACTGCTCCCCTTGTAGTCCTGTGAGCCCTGCGTGCCCTTCAAGTCTCAGCTTGGCCACCTTCCCTGATCACTGCCCTCTCCTCTGTCCCTGGGCCCCGGACTTCCACTTTACAATATTGCATTCTTGCAGTTACCTTGCTTACTTGTCTGTCTCCTCCCTGTACTGCCAGCTGGAGAAGATGGCACCGGGTGTGCCCTGCTCACAGCTGTCTCCTCAGCCCCTGGGACAGCATGTAGTAGGTGCTCAAATACTCGTAGGATGAATCAATGGATGGTGATCACGACCAACATGTGACTACTTGATACACTCAAGGGACACCCCAAAGCCGCGTGGCAAGGATGCAGGAAGCGTGGCCTGGCCCCTCTAGGTGAGGGTTCCTGTGGATCATCTCCCCCGTGGCCGCCCTGGGCAGGACCAAGAGAGTGGCCCAAGTCTACTATTCTTTCTGTCTCTCTCTGTCTCTGTCTCTCTCCCTCAAACAGGATCACCTGCTTTCTAAAATTTAAAAGTAACATATACTCATTGGAAGACTTCAGAGCTCCTCCGGTCTTTTAATGTTCAAACACCTATTCAGTGTGAGAGCTGTTAACTGAACACCCACTATGTGCCAGATGCCACACTAGGCACTGGGGATGGTCCCTACCCTCCAGGATTTCACAGTCCAGCACCTCTTCTGCATCTCCGCTCACTCCCCCACCTGTGCACCTTAGAAGACGGAGCCTGTTTTCTGTGTACTAGCCCAGGCCTCTGAATCACATGGAGGGCTTGTTCAAACCGGACTCCTGGGTCCCACCTCCAGAGTTCCTCGTTCAGTAGATCTGAGGTGACTCTGCTAATTTGCCTTTCTAACATATTTCCTGGTGATGTTGATTCTGCCAGTCAGAGGACCACACTTTGAGAACCACTGCCCTAGACTATATTGCTCTTAACAGTTTTTGGAAGTTTTGCACACCCATTATCTCATTTAGTCTTTCAAAATCTCTCACCTGACCACCTTAAGTGCATACAGCTGGTGAGAGCTGAAGTCGAATCGTAAGCCCAGGTCTTCCTATGGAACGCTGCCCTCCCTAAGAGGTACCAGGTGGCGTCCGAAGATCCCCACCGCCTTAGGAGTCCTGAGAAGGTGGTGATGGGTCTGGCTGGAGGAAGCAGGGGCTGAGTTTGCAGGGGAAGGCCCCAGGAGGACATTTCTGGGAGGGAGAGAGGGCCTACCATTCCATCCTGGAAGGAGACTGACTGGGAGCAATATGGGCTGAGAGCTGCCTGAGGAAGAGCTACTGGGCCCATCCACCTAGAACGTGGAGGAGGGTGGAGGTGGTGCTGCAGAGGAAGGGGGGCCACCCTGGGAGCCTCCTGACCTGAGGCAGGTTTAATTGGGGCCTGGATCATTCCACCTACCTTGTGGGGGCTGCTCTGGAAGCTCTGGCTGGCGAGGCCACTGCCCTCCTTGGGGACTGGCTGGGAGTGTGCTGGGCAGGACGGAAAGTCCGAGGGCTCGGCCAGCCCGGCAACTCAGAAAAAGCACTTCCTCCTCGGCAGCCTTGTGGCAGCCAAGGGACCCTGGCTGCACAATCCCCCAGTATTCCCTGGAGCCTTTCGCGTGCTGGGCTGGGCCGGGCACTTCCTCCTCTGGGAGGAGGCCCTGGGGGGCGCTGGGGGAGCCCAGCTCTGAGAGGAGCTCTGCAGGGAGAGGAGAGAAGACGTGGAAAAGTGTGAGCTTGGATGGGGAGTCCTCCCATGTGTTTCTAAGCAGGAAGCCAGACCTGCCCAGCCCTGGAGAAGGAAAATAAACTGGAGACCTATTTTTAGAAAGTGGCAAAACCCTGTTTCTCAATAGGCAGTGGAATTTAAATCTAAAACTCACTCCTTTACTGAAGTAACCACTGGACTGCATGTAGGAATGGGACCATAGTGAATGGTAGATTCTGAACCAGGCTGTGAGGCCAGGACCTGCTCACCCCTCCATGCTGCTGGGCTTGATCAGAGCCATTCTGGAAGCTCTATAGGAATTCCCGTTCCGCCTTTGTGGTGGTGGTTTTGATGGTGATGATGGTGATGATGATGATAGCGATAATGATGGTGATGATGGTGATGGTGATAGTGATGGTGATGATGGTGATGATGATAGTGATGGTGATGATGATAGTGATGGTGATAGTGATGGTGATGGTGATGATGGTGATGATGATGATAGCGATAGTGATGGTGATGATGGTGATGGTGATAGTGATGGTGATGATGATGATAGTGATGATAGTGATGATGGTGATGGTGATGATGGTGATGACGATAGTGATGGTGATGATGATGATGGTGATGGTGATGATGATGATGGTGGTGTGTGGTACTTAACATATGTGGTCTCATTCACTCCTTACAACAACCCTATGAGGTGATTACGGTTCACCCCGTTTTCTCCGATGAAGAAAGTGAGGCTCAGAGAGGGAGTTTAAGTCTTACAGCAATTGCAGGGCTGGGTCAGGTCAGGATAATGACAAAGCCTGCTCTATGTGAACCCGTCATGAAATCTCAGAATTGGAAGGAGTGCCGCTGAGTGCAGTTCTGGTCGCTTTCCTCTGCAGGGCACTTGCCCCGTGTCTGCACACCTCCACGGAGGTGGGCGCTCATGCTCCTGTGTACCAACCACTCTTTCCGTTTTCAGTCGGCTCTTAATGCTATGAATTCCCCGTGTTGAGTGGAAATCTCTCGTGGTGTGATCTCTGTGGCCACACAAAACTATCTACTGTGATAGCTCTTAGCCTCTGGGGTCACTCTCACGGGCTCTCTAGTCTCTTCTGTTTGCGAGTTTGACACACTCAGCCCTGTCAGCTGTCTCTGCCCCTTGTAAAGCGTGGCCAGAGTCAGTGTGGAATCTGAATGGTACACTTAGAGCAAAATATACCTTTGAAGGTGGATCTGATTTCTAGAAACAGCCAATGGTCTTTAGGAATCAAGACTCTGTGAGGTGGATGATTGAGATGAGAAAAACTTTTGGTTTAAAAGATCGAATTGAGCAATTATAAAATCTGGCCCGAACTGTCACAGAAAGGATTTATTCCTAGAAGAAATTTACAAAAAAATAAACAATAGCAACATTATTAGATGAAGTGTAGACCCTCCCAAGGCAAGGAGATGCTCAGTTCTCTGAGAGCAGGCACATCCCAGTAAAATGTAGGCAAAAACTTCAAGAATGCCATTTATAAGTATTGGCAGAAGTGTCATAACTTATGACACGATTGGAGAGAGACCACCAGTTCGTGCTGCAGCTGTGTCCCAACTGCAGTGTGGCTGGGAATTTACGGTGGTGAAAGAGTCCAACCCCAGCGGCACCGAGGCTTCCCCACTCTGAGCTGGTGGCCTCTCGCGGGGGCGAGGCCAAGGCCGGTGTGGGCGGCCGCCCTGCCCAGAGCCCCGTGGAGCCAGGTCCTGGACTCTCCCTGAGGCCTGGTTGCCTTTCCAGTAACAAGCATGACTTCAAAGGACTGCCAGGGAGCAGATGGGCAGTTACGCCAGTGAACTCACTCAGCCGCGTGCGTGGGAGTCTTGCGCCGGGGGGTGTTGGAACCACCCCTGGCAATTCTGGGCTCCAGAACCAAGTCCCGAGGGAGGGAGAAGGAGGAGGGATGCAGCCAAAGGACCTGCTTTGAACTTGATCCCCCAAGGCAGAGGTCACACGTGGTGATTCAAGGCACCCCTGCCCGGCTGGCAGGGAGGCAGGGAGGCCCAGGGATGCCACCTGCCTTACTTTCCTCTTTCAGGTCCCACGCAGCCCACTGGCATGCTCTTTCCACCAAGCCTGACTTCCAAACAACACAGGCTTACCCATCTCTCCTCTCATCCCCGGAGACAAGCCCCGGCCCTATGGGCTGAAACATAACGAGAGTACAAATCAGGATGAGCATCGTGAGAGACGGGCACAAGAGGGCAGGCCAGGGAGGGAGGGGAGAAGCGCTGAAGGAGCGAAAGAGGAGGTGTTCGGGAGAAGGGAAGGTGGGGGTGGGCGTGTGGACGGCATTGGCCGGCACAGCGTGGGTGGCTTCACAGAAGGTGGGGGAAGCAGGGGGTTTGCAGCCCGCACAACTAGGGCGGCCCCCGTGGCCCCCACGAGGCCCTTGTGAAGAGGAGAGGGGCCCGTGGTCACGAGGACTAAGTGATGTTTAGCACCTCCCGCAGTGTCTGTCACATTCAGTACCACTTGGGACACCTCCTAAGCTTCACAAAAAAAGAAAACGAGTTTCAGGTAACTTGTTTCACATTTATAAACACTTTCATTCAGTTCATTTGGCCATTAAGATGGGACTGATAAAACAAAGAGCTTTACAGAGTTTCACAAACACATGGACAGGGAACTGGGAAGAGCACGGTCACATGTGGCCAGAGCTCTGGGTTTGGAAACCAAGCCCGGGGAAGGTGAGGCACCTCGGCTGTTACCACATTACCTGCATGGACAGTCCTCCCTGCACCTTCCTGCTGTTTGAACTTGTCTTCACAAGACAGAGGTTATTTTCCCCAAATTCAAAATGCTTAGACACTGAATAAATGGTCCAGGAAACGGTTGCACAATAGAACTAGTTAGAAGCCAAAGAGACCCTTGTAGCACAGCCATCACAGCGACTTGTCAGGGATATGGTTCCATGAGGAATTATGTAATATCTTTAAAGGCCACAGAGGCCCGAAAGCATCTTTAGTAACAAGGGCAAGCCTCTTAGGCATGTCTCAATACTCAAAGGGAGTCTAGCCGCACAAAAGCGGCAGAGTATGCCAAGGGCAGAAGCCAGCCAGCCACTGAGAAGCCCTCGGGCACACACGTGCTCGAGCTGCCAGCTCCCTGGACACATGGAGTCCCTGTTGACTCAGCCCCACCCCTTAAAGGCATTTCCAGAACTTAGGTTACTACTGCCCTTGGCAGCTCTGCTTCATGCACAAATACTTGGAGGTTGAAGTTTACGAAATGTGACCTGTTTATCAATGACTAAGTTCCATTAACCTCAGCTTCCAAATGTGAATTCTTACCTCTAGCCCTGGTCGGACCATCGCAGTGGCCGCCTTTATTGGGGGCGGGCAGTGGGGCGGACGTGGGGGGCGGTGCATCACAGAATCCTGAGCCTAAGCCACCAAGCTAGGGGCTCCCACACCCAGAAAGTAAACCCGGGGCCTCCTCAAAACGAGGATGGGTTTACAAAACGTTCCCCGAACTTCAGAAGTCCTGCTCAGCTGGGGAAAGAGCTGGCCTCAAGGATCCTGAAGAAGCAGTGAGAATCAGTAACGCCTACCCTGAACTCAACCGGGAGACAGGGCGGCTTCCTAGACCCTAGTGCGCCCCCCAAAGCAGGAGGGCTGGTGGCGGCCTATGGCAGACAGATCCAGGGGGTTGCCAAGGAATCAGGAGGCAGAGGGCATCCCAGGATCACAGGATTCCCTGGGCACCCCCCGCTCCTTAGGGCGATTTATGGTTCTGCCCACCTAGGTCAGAGAATACTGGGTTTGTCTGGCGTTCAGGCTCTTAGGTTATTTCTGGAAACCACCACGTTACCCCCTCTTACCTTGTTTTTGAAGAGGACGTTCATGCAGTTTAGATGATAAGACGCGAGGCTGAAGTACATCATTAAGAGCCAGGCTTGTACCTGGTGGGGCAGCCTCACTGGGCTCCGGGGGTCATCCGTGCCCCCGCTAGAAGGACAGTAAGCAGGAGGGAGACGGAGCCTGCTGGTGACAGCAGTGACTGGCATCTCTGAAGTCTTACGAATTTGGAATGTGTAGGAAAGAGTTTTATTATATTTTTTTGAGTCAAGAGACATTTTAGAAGGATTGCAACCATCACTCACAAAGGTTTTTATGCTGAAAAGAGCGGGATGGGAGGTGCCCTTTGGCCACCATCCTGTGGCCCAGCCTCTTCTCATGCAAACAGGTGGATTTGTTCCCCAACAGCGTGTTTTTCTTCTAGAGAAGAGGGTGCTTCTGGCCGGGGAGGGCCAGCAGGCGCAGGAGAGGACGTGGTCAGCGAGCAGGAGGCACGGGGCGCGCCCTGGAAGGGTCCAAGCAGGGCTCCGACTTTCCCAGGCCTCGGCAGCTGACAGCCCTGCCTTCTCTTTTCTCAGATATTGAAAGCGGGGCCTGTCCAGCGAGTAGATTAGGAAAGGATATGGGAACTCGTTCCCCATACTTTGAAGCAGGGAAAAAGAGCCTTGTTGTGAAGAGAAGAAACAAAACCTGTTTGGTGACTTGTCATTTCAATGAAGACACAAACCTCACACAGGTGAGCATTCCCCACGCGCCTCCCCTTCCTCCTGGATCACAGGTGGGGGGAAGAAAACACCGAAAAACTACCTCTGCTCCTTCAGAGGACATGGTGACTTGGTGACAAACGTTTCAGAAAAAGTTTCTTGATAAGAGTAAATTGTTTTCATATTTATCTTGTTTCTCTCTCTTCATTCCTCTTGAATAAACAGAAAGAACTGATTTCTTAGATCATCTGCATAAAAAACATAACCATCAAATCCTCT
This sequence comes from Balaenoptera borealis, assembly GCF_965194805.1. Lineage (NCBI taxonomy): Eukaryota > Metazoa > Chordata > Mammalia > Artiodactyla > Balaenopteridae > Balaenoptera > Balaenoptera borealis. The sequence goes on along the minus strand of NC_138866.1, from coordinate 164,733,211 downwards.
GAAAGGTCAAATTCCTCACAGCCAGAGCTGTGGGAATTCAGTAAAAAAAGAATACCATTCTTTGTATTTTTCTTTTCCATTATGGTTTATTACAGGATATTGAATATAGTTCCCTGTGCTGTACAGTAGGATCTTGGTGTTTATCCCTTCCGTATATAATAGTTTGCATCTGCTAATTGCAAACTCCCAATCCATCCCTCCCCTACCCCACCTCCCCCTTGGCAACCAAAGATCTGTTCTCTGTGTCTGTGAGTCTGTTTCTATTTCATAGATAAGTTCATTTGTTTCATATTTTAGATTCCACATATAAGTGATATCATGTGGTATTTATCTTTCTCTTTCTGACTTACTTCACTTAGTATCATAATCTCTAGGTCCATCCATGTTGCTGCAAATGGCATTATTTCAGAGAATACAGTTCTGATTTTTTTTTTTTTTTTTACAAATAAAAAGGTCAGTCAATCCTCAGGGTTCCATAAGGCCTGACTTATCAACTCCATGAAGCTCTTCACGAAAACTTGTTTCAAATGGGGAGCCTACATTGGGAGGTACCCATCAGGAACTCTGAGTAAAGAATCCTGTATTGTTGAAGTCAGGGGGTGGGGGGAGGAGAGCAAGAATGCAGCTCTGGGGGAGCCCTATGCATCTTGAGAGACTCAGAGACACTGGAGGGACACCCGCACCTCTGCCTTTTCTCCCCCACAAGCCTTATAAGAGGAGAATGACCCTGGGGAGAGAAAACCGAAGACCAACAATTCTACCGATTTTGTGAAGATAAGCACGCACGCTAGCCAAATAGAGGAGGAGGAGGAGGAGGGCACTGGACCAGACTCTGTTACCCTGGTAACTGCAGGGCATTACCCTTTGCAGAGGAGACTCTGGTTTGGCCATTTGAACATACCTGCCTAAAAGCAGAGGAGAATTTTTTTTCCTGATTTTAAGTATTAAGGTAAAGAGTTTCATCTTTATCTTAATGGAGACTAAAATGGACTGATTTACAAGCATCACGTGAAAAAAAAAACAAACTGAGCACTTAAGATTCATCTTTCCTTTTTGTTACAAGTTTGCTTTGACATATGGTCCTTAAGATTCCCTTGAAGATGACCCTTTAAGAACGTCCTATCACAGAGTTATTGCAAGGAAACAAATGCCCCTCAGAAAACGAATTGTTTTTGTTAAGGTGATACATACGAATATAGGTTAGTTCATTAGCAGCTATAATTTGAACCTTGTACAAAATATATGGCTTTAATTACTAGGGTTTTGGGCACAAGAAATGGCCAGAGTAACAGTCAGTATAATTATGAATAAGTAGGTAGAAAAGATTATGAACAAACAGAAGGAAAGGATATAACCATTTAAAAGAAAATACCTGAGAATAAGTATAAAATGCAAAAACAAAGTTGCTTATACTTAAGATCTCTAAATTTATTTTTCAAAAATGCCATTATGAGAACAAATATACTAACATATAGTCAAGTTCACCTTAATCACAACGAAGTCATAGGATAAGAAAAAGAGAAAGAATCCTCAAATATACGGGATATTTAAAATGTTAGCCATATCAAGACCCTCTTTTTAAACACTGTGTAACATGGCATCTCGCTATATAAAAAGGAAATAACAGGGCCCAAGAATCCTTTAAACAAATCCAACATAAACAGGAGTAAAATAAAGACTATTTTTAAGAACCTGTAAGATCAAAGCACCTATTTAAATTAAGACCATCAAGAATCTATGAGATTATTTCAACAGGACAAGGCCTGGGCAAGACACTAAATACTGTCGTTCTAAGGAAAACATTACAATCATTTTATGTAACTTACAAGGCAAATTAATACTATGAAAAAATCCTTCACAGCACATTTAGAAGTTTGAGTTTAAATAATACTCAACAGGAAAGAAACAGATTCTGTGACAGTGGCTGAGACATACAACAAAAGGGTGTGACTTTCAAGTGTGGTCCTTCCGGGTCTATTTTAAGAGGTTTTAGACTCCAGCCTAAAATAGTTTTGATAATAATGCTTGTGGTTACAACTCAGCATGTAAGACATTGTCTGGGACAAAACCAGTTCTTTTCATGCTGTGTAACTTAGTTTGCTGTTTTTTCCCTTTTAAATTAATCCTGAGATCTTGCTCACAGAACATGGGGGATGTTAAGAATCTTTTGTTTCTTCTGTTTAACAGCCACCTTGGAACATGCAAAACTAAAATTAGGTGATAAATTAAAATTAGGTGATAAATGACATCTTTAAAAGCATACTTCACTAACAAAGGAACACTCTTGCTTAGTTGGAAGCTTATTTGGACTATTACTTTAATTGGGAACAGAACACGTTGAGGAAAAAGCACTTTGGTTCCCTGAAAAGTTATGGAGATGTGTCCTTAAAAGACTTCCTTATTAGGAAGTAACAATTCCTGTGTCATTATCTCAATACTGAGATGGCTTGTGTATCAAAAGAATAGGAAGTGCTTGCATCCTGTAGTTATGTAATAGGGTTTTAAGAAGTTTATATGTAATAATGAATGTGTGTGTGCACATCATCTATATCTGTATATAACATATATGTACCTATAAACACATATTATGTACATGTATATACACAGTACATGCTCATATATGTATCTCCCAGTAACACAGACTCTGTAGTCTGATGAGACTTACTTTCTTAAAACTACCACCTTTTCCAAACTCAACCTTTCCATTCCACTCCCATAACTCAACGTTACAGTAAATCATACTCTAAAGGCTTCAATTTTCAATTAAAAAAAAACCTGGGCAAACCAAATTAGACCAAGAAACAAAGGCATATTTAGGCTAACATACTGTCTTTCACCTTTCAAAAACAAACAAAAAACCAAAACAGTATTTTAAGACACTATGAAAATTGAACAAGCACTTCTTTATTTTGTTGGAAAGGAGGGAACGGTCCCTTTCTTAGAGAAACGAGTATGAGAGATCTAAAGTGGCTTTCGTGTCATGCACTTCGGATAAAAGGTTAGATTAGAGACTCAATAACAAAAAAATCAGACCCAATCCCCCTCCTCCTAGATCCAAAACACATAAGGCATTTACAAATCACTGAAACCTGTAGGTGTTCAAGGTTATTCTCCGAGCTCTTGGAAACGGGAAGATGTGGTGCGGGACGCTCTCGTTCGGAAGTATGTCCCAGCTCGGATGCGGGCCAGAGCGGGGCAGCCAGTCCGCTGACTCCTGGGCCCCCATCGCTCGTCCTCCACGGGGTTCCGCAGTCCGGGCTTTGCTACTGCGCTGTGCGCATGCGCACATCCATGTTCGGCCACACGTACCTGGTCACCCTAACTCCCCCAGCGCGGCCCACTCTCCGTCACAAGTTCTCCTTCAGGAGGCCGAGCTTCCGCAGGGCCTCCCGACGGGCCTCCTCCGTGGAGCCGCGGCCCGAGAACTGGACAGTGATGCCCTGGGGTCTGAACCCCACAGCCCGGGGGAGCGAGCCCGACCGCTTCCTGGCGTCCTGGCCGCAGTCCGGCTGCCGGGGCGCAAGTTTGCTGGGGAGGGCCGGGTCCGGACGGAAGGTGACCGTCTTCCCTGTAGAGACAAAGGGCCCGGGATGGCTCTTGAGGATGTCGTGGAGGCTCTGGAAGCCGTTGGCCATCGGCAGGGGCTGTTCTGTCTGCACGCCTCTGGACTGCTGGCCGCCGTGCGCCCCTGCCCGCGCGGGAACAGCCTCCCGGGCCGGGCCCGGCTGGCTCTGCTCCGGGGAGACACTTCTCCTCTGCTCGGCGGGCTCGCTCCTCGGGGCCTGGTCCTCCGTTTCCCCCACGGAGAGGAAGGAGACCCCATTGATGTTGGCCAGGACCTGGGCTTTGCGCTCCTGCACGTTGACCGCGGCCTTGGAGATGGTCTTATTGAAGGCCTTCCCCGCGCTGTTGGTCACGCTGATGTTGCTTGGGAAGCGGTGGATCTTGGGCGCCGGCTGTGCGGCGTGTCTGTGCCACAGCGAGTGTTCTCCGTGTCGAGGGGCCACGGAAGTCAGCGTCCTCCATCCTGCAGGCCTGCCCTCTTTGGTCGGGGATGTGGGCGAGAGCCCTTCGTTCCCTGCCAGCTTCTCAGACATCTTCTGGGCGATGACGAGCGGAGTGGGGACCGAGCGGGCCAGTTTGGGGTGCTCTGCTGGAGGAGAAGGGGGCTCTCTCCCGGGGTGGGCCGGGGCTGCTGCGGGGACAGGGCAGGGAGGCGGCAGGGGCAGGGCCTCGGGACCTGGGGGGTCTGGGGGGGGAGACTTCTCAGCATCCTCTTTCCTGAGGACACGGGTGTCTTCCTTTCCAACAGCGCCAGCCCCTGAAAAGTAGCAAGGATCCTCATAAGCTACCACCATATGCAGAAATAAATGCATCACGTTTCCTTTTCACTGAATCTACAAAAGTCTCAAAGGGATTCAATACCAATTTCAACAGTACCTCTTGTAAGCTAAACTCCCTCTACCCTATTCCCTGGACTAGCGAAAGAGAACATAGTATATGATTCTCATAATCACCTGACGAGAAAGAATGAATTAGCAGTGGTGAAAGATGTGCAAGCCAGAAACAGTCAGTACCTGGGAAGCATACGGTAAAAGCAAGTTTCTAAGGAGCCATCATCCTGAGACATGTAACAGGAGGAAACAACAGCTTACCTTACGGGGGATTTTACAAAGGGGTAATGGTGGCTGGGAAGTTTGTGGTACCCACCAACCCCTCCCTCAGGTCTTTCTAGATGAAGGATAATTGGATGTGTCACTTTCCTCTAGAAACAGAAATGTTTCCTGACAGCCTCCAGTACAGTTTAATACACCAGCGTATGATTCTTTACTATATCCTAACATACGTGATCACAGATCACCTAACACTTTTCTGCACTAGTATTTATACACCCGTGTCTGCTGCAAAATTGGGAGCTATGTATTATATTTATCTTTGTATCCTCAGAATCTCACACAACGCCTGCCACAGAGTGGGCACTTAAAATTGTTATGAAAACATCATGTTAGAGAATTGATGGGCAAGTGGCTTACTTTCAAAAAAATGTTTTCCTTGGCACAATTATATGATCTGACATTTTTAAGGGATCAGTGGTTCAAATTAATTTTAGGAACTAAACTTCAAAGAAGAAGTGATAAAAAGGGGAAGTTCATATTAAGTCTCTTCTTTGAAGAGCTGGCTGCAAACTCAGCCCCATATTTGGAACATATAACCAATAGTACATGAAATTCTGTGTAATACACAGCCTTGCTTACAAAAAATAAAGGGGTGGGGATATATTTCTAGAGGCTTGTGACAAATGGAAGTATTTTGTAGTCAACAGAGCAAAGATATTTTCCCTCCTATTTTTCCCTCATCTTTTCCAATCCTTATCCCCTTGTCCACATTTCCAATATCTTTTCCAACCAGGAAAAAAAAAAAAAATTGGAAGAACGTTTTCACCTTGTCCATGTCCCTCTGGTTCTATCACAGAACTCAAGGGGCAAAAAGCATACCTCTCCTCTGATGCCACCCTGAATCAAGCAAACTTTACAAAGCAGATGCTGAGCTGAATTTTTGTTCTGGTCATTTTTGTTTTCCTGAACCAACTGACTTTGCAGTTCAAACACTCCCACCTTGGAATAGGGGTATAATCTTGCACAAGAATTGAGATTCAACCTCAAAGGCTAAAGTACAAATCCTTTGTATATTTTCTTTGTAGAATGGGATTGTTTCCTGAAGCCATTTCCAGTTTTCTTTTTTCTTTTATCCATGTATGCAATGTTTGTTTCCCCAATTAGTCTCATTCTTTATTCTCGCCCTTTTGAAATTTCCCTTCCATGTGTTTTCATCCTAATATGCCATGAAAGCACCTACTTGGTTGGACAATCAGACTACCAAGAGGATGCTTCTACCCTACAAAAATCTGATCAGCCCCACGAGCTACTATACTGGCTGGAAACACAGAGGACACGACAGAAAGGAGGGCCTCTGTGTCTGGTACCACACGACAAGCCACGTCAGAGGTGGGGGACCTGTTCTCTGGTCCTCACCTGCTGCCTCCGTCACATCCCGAGGGCTCTCGGGTTCCCCGGCTCCAGGGCCCAGCTGCACTAAGTCCACGACATCCTCTGGCTCGGAGGGACCAGAAGCGCTCTCTTCCAGAGACCGCGGAGAGTGGCCCTGAGCATCACCATCACACAGCACCTGCTCCTCAAAGTCGCCTTCCAGGGAATCAATCGTCTCTTCAAAAAACAGGAGGACGTCCTTTTCCTCATGTGTGAGGTACTTCAGGCTCTCATCATCCTGTACAAAAGGTTTGGACATGAGGAATAAAAGCAACAGTGGTTTCACTGAAGGGAAAAAAACCCCACAACAATGTAGGGATCAATACAGAGCCTGGGGTGGAATTCACGGCACCCTCCAATTTCCCGTCTGGGGAGAGTGCACCACCCAGGCAACCCCGCTGGCGCACCTCTGCCTGTGTGTCCCTCACCATTCGACCTGCATGAGAAAGAAGGTTGTCCAAAAGGTGTAGCAGATTACGGATCTTAGACACTTTTGTTCCTCGTGAGCCAATGACAAGAAAGCAATTCTTCAGTATCTCCTTGGAAGAGGTCTTTTCAACTTACTGCTAACAGATATGCTTGGTTTCCCCGTAATAGCAATGGGGGGAATCTTTAGTTAAAGACAGTGGAGTGAACTCACATATTTATCTCCTCTCCCTCCAGAAACCTCACTAAAACAAAAATGGGCTTTATCTTTTTTTAAAGATACAAGTCACAAAAACAAATAGAATAGGAAATGAGGTGATAGCAACAACATTTGGGAAGGTAGACAGCAGAAGGACAGGTGGTGACTGACTCAGAGGATCCAAGAAAGGTGAATTTTAGTCAGCAGCTGGGGGTGGGGCCGGAATCAACCTGCTGTGGCATGGAGAGCCCTCACAAGGCTCAGCACAGCGTCGGGGAGGTGCTGGGCAGTTCTGGAAGTCTGGCTAAGATGACATTTAAAAGAGCAGAACTGGACGAGAGTCTCTTTCAGAAGCCATCAGGTCACCCAGGCAGAAAACTAGATGTTTATTCTTAAAGAAGGTAAAACCGGGGGGCATCAAGCCAAGTTCGTGGTAAAGAACCGTACTGAAAACTGGGAGTCAGGGAATCAAACTGACCCTCTGGACAGAGGATTGGAAGGGTCTTCTCTGGGGAAGTGAATGGTCCAAGAGCCAAGAGGTGGACACCTTGGGCTCCCCAGGGAAACAGCTCAGCAAGACCACTCTACCAGTGACATGAGCGTCAGTCAACAAACCCCAGCACAGAATTCTTAATCAGTTTCTTAACATTCTACTCTTAAGTGTGTTCATATAGCTAATGGTCACCAAGCAGCTGAGAAAAACCTTTAACATGAAAGACACGTCAAAACAAGATAAGAAGGAAAAAAAGGCAACTTACAAGAAACAAACTATGCAGGATGGTGAAAATTCCAAAAAGATGATCATGGACATCGTCAGAGGGATCAGAGGAGAGACTGAAACCATAAACAAGAATCTGATGCTATTTTTAAAAACTAGAAGGCAGAAAAGAGCTCTTAGAAATTAAAACTATGAAAAAAAATGAAACAGAAACCTAGAGATAAAGTAGAGAAACCGGAAAAGTACAATAAAAAGTCAAAAAAAATTGTTTTAAGCGGAAAACTAGAGAATACGAGTGGGAGGGCCAACATCTGAATAATGTGTTCCAGAAAGAGGAATGAGGAAAAATAGAGGGGAAGAAATGATCAAAGTAAACAAGTAAAATTATTCAAGGAAATGTCCTTGAACAGAAGGATGTGAGTTTCCAGATCAAAGGGTCGTGAGAATAACCTGATGAACAGGAATAAAACAGACCTATGCCAAGGCCCATCCCTTGAAACTTCAGCCATGGGAGACGAGGCGAGATCCTAAAAGCTTCCCAGAGTGGAAAACGGGTCACATAACAAAACATCAGGAGTCAGAACAGCAACAGACTTCTCAGCAGCAGCTTTGGAAGCCAGAAGACAATGTTGTGATTCCTTTAAAATTCCAGATGAATTCAGAACTAGAATTCGTACATAATCAAGTTAAAGTTAGAGTAGAATAATGGTGTGTTGGGTTTTTTTTAAATTTATTTATTTAATTTATTTATTTTTGTCTGCATTGGGTCTTCGTTGCTGCTTTCTCTAGTTGTGGTGAGAGGGGCCTACTCTTTGTCGCCGTGTGCGGTCTTCTCATTACAGTGGTTTCTCTTGTTGCGGAGCACGGGCTCTAGGCGCGCGGGCTTCAGTAGTTGTGGCGCACGGGCTCAGTTGCTCCGCGGCATTGGGATCTTCCTGGACCAGGGCTCGAACTTGTGTCCCCTGCATTGGCAGGTGGATTCTTAACCACTGCACCACCAGGCAAGTCCCAATAATGGTGTTTTTAAGACACACAAGGTCTAACCAGCAGATCTCCCATGCATGCCTTTCTCAGGAAGCTACTGCAGGGGGGTGGAGGTAGGGCTGTTCCCCTAGACAAGGGAGGAACCAAGAAGAAAAACCTGGGAGCCAGAATATAGGAGAGAATGAGAGAAAGCGAGGGAACCCCAGGATAACGGTGCTGTCCCCAGGATGTCAGCTGTGCAGTGAACAACCAGCCTAGTTCAGAGCAAGCCATGGGGCCACACAGAACATGAACAAAGCAAGCAAATAAAACCAAAGCAATTATCAACCACAGGAAAAACTAAAGTTATGAGACAAAGCATGTATCTGTGAGTCAATTCCTCTATAGCAACACACACACACACAGACACAGGTATACTAATTATATCAGTATTTATGGTAGCAAGAAAATGAGAAACCACCTAAAATGTCCAACAATAAAGGTATGGTTGAACAAATCAGGGCACATTCACAGATGGAATATTATACAGCCATTTTAAATGGTGTTGTCCAAAGAATATAATGTTAAGTGAAAAAAAAATGCAGATAAGCAAGAGTTGCCTCGATTTAAATATCAATATATGCATACTTCATATATCCACAAATACAAAAAGTACTGAAAGGATAAAATGTCAATAGTGGGGGAAAATGAAGGTAAATAACAAACAGGATAGAGTTAAAAGTCATTGCCTCCAGTGAGTCAGAAATGGGGGGAGGGGTACAAGTAAGACTAATGCTTTTTTTAAACCTTATAAAAGTATTTGAGTCTCTACGATGAAAATAAATTTTGATAAAACAACAGGAAAAAATATAGTGGAAGCAAAGGTGACTAAGAGTTGGTCCATGTGGTATAGAATAATGCACTTCATACCATCATCTGAGAGGTCTTCAAATGCCCACCTATCCAGGCCCATCACAGAGCCTGCAGTGTCCAGAGGTTTAGAGACTTTTCTTTAGTTTCAGGCACAGTATATACTTGTCTGGGGGATGATTAGCACAAGAACACATGCAAATTTCTCAACCTAGCTTGGCCATGTTAGCTGAATCCTGAAGGAAGTCGACTCAGGAAAAGGGGACTGTCTATGGCATGGGTTCAGTAAACAGGAATAACAGAATATTGCTGGGAAGAGATACTACAGCATGGCTTAGGTAGCAGAACAGAACACTGCTGGGAAGAGAAGCAATACATACCTATATACAACTGCTGGGTCATAAGATACGTGTCTGCTTTGGTAGACATAGCCTAACAGTTCTCGCAAGCGGCTGGACCAACACACACTGGTTGGTGCATGGCCCTGCATGTGGTAGCATCTCCTTCTGATATTCAGTACATTCCCAAGAAGACAGCAGTGTTGAGATTCTTTTCCTCATAATACTTAACTGGCTGTTTGGAGATCCTCTTATGAAGTGCCTGTTCAAGTCTTTTGCCTATTTTTCTATCAAGTTGTCTTTAAAGAAATAATTTGTAGGAGTTCTTTTATGCATACTTGATACAAATCCTTTGTGGGTGTATTTATTGCAAATATTTTTTCCTACCCAGTGGCTTGCTTTTTCTCTCTGTTAATGGGGGTCTTCTGGAGACTAGTCCTTAATTTTAGTGTAGTACAATGTATCAGTCTTTTCTTTAGAGCTTTTTGTGTCCTATTTAAGACACCACTACCTACTCCATGGTCATGAAGATATCCACCTGCTTTTATTTATTCTAAAAGCACGGTTGTTTTTAAACTTCCATATTTAGTTCTACAATTCATCGGAATGAACTTTTGTGTATGGTGTGAGGTCACAATTCGCTGTTTCCTACAATGATACCCAACTGTTCCAGCAAAACTGCTTGAAAACAATATCGTTTTGGGACTTCCCTGGTGGTGCAGTGGTTAAGAATCCACCTGTCAATGCAGGGGACACAGGTTCGAGCCCTTGTCCAGGAAGATCCCACATGCCTCGGAGCAACTAAGCCTGTGCACCACAACTACTGAGCTTGCGCTCTAGAGCCCACGAACCACAACTGCTGAGCCTGTGTGCCACAACTACTGAAGCCCACGTGCCTAGAGCCCATGCTCTGCAATAAGAGAAGCCACCACAATTAGAAGCCTGCACACGGCAATGAAGAGTAGCTCCTGCTCGCCACAACTAGAGGAAAGCCTGTGCGCAGCAACGAAGACCCAATGCAGCCAAATAAATAAATTAAAAAAAAAAAGACTATCGTTTCCCCACTGCAGGTCCCCTTGGTTGTAAATCAGGTGACAGTGCATGAGTCCATCTGTTTCTAGATTCTCTTTTCTGTTCATTTGTGTACTTGTCTGTTTGTACAATGATAAAACACCATTTTAATTATAACATTATAGTATGTCCCAAGTTTGAAGCCCTCCTGTTTTGCTGTTCTTCTTTACGTCTGTGCTGGCCCTTTTTATTTCCAGTATCAGCTGGTCAGTTTCCATATACACAAAAATATACACACACACCCATGCTGGGATTTTGATTGGACTCCATGGAAGTTCTTCAAGTTGAGTAGAACTGATGTCTTACAATATTTTTTCTATCCGTATGGTATACTTATTTAGATTAGGGGCTCTTAAAGTGTGGTCCTTCACCCAGCAGTGGCAGCAGCACCCGCGAACTTGTTAGAAATACAAATTCTTGGGCCCCATCTCAGATCTACTGAATCAGAAACTTTAAGGGGTTGGGCCTTCAATCTCTTTCAACAGACCCTCTGGGTAATACTGATGAACTAACGTTTGATATGCCTTGATCCGGTTCTTTATTTTCTCTCAATAATATCTTGTAGTTTCCAGTGTAGAGATTTTACAGATTTTGTTATCTCTCCTCCTAAGGTATTTGATGTTTTGCGATGCTATTAGAAATGGCATCACTTTTAACATTTTCTAAATGTTTCTGGTCTATAGAAATACAAGATATACTGACCTTGAAATAAGCAAATTTAACAAATTTGCTGCACAGTACTAATAGTTTATCTGAAGGTGCTTTTCGGTCTTCTACATAAACAGTGGTGTCTATAAATGAGAGGTTTTTATTTCCTCCTTTCCATGCCTCATGCCTTTCGTTTTCTTCATTCTGCCTTATCGTACCACCAGCGTCCTCCAGTTAGTTGAACAGAAGTGGCATCTTCGTCTCGTTCCCAATGTTGGGGAGAAAGCTTTCAATATTCCACCATTAAGCACAGTGTTTGCTGTAGGTTTTTAAAAGATGATCTTCATCAGATTAAGAAAGCTCTCTTCTATTCCTAGTTTGCTAAGTGTGTTTGTCTTTAAAATAATGAATGGGTTTTGAACTCTGTCAAAGGCTTTTTCTTCATTTATTGCAGTGGTTCTCAGCTGGGGATGATTTTACCCTCCCTGGGGCATTTGGCAATGTCTGGAGACAATTTTAGTTGTCACAATTTTCTCCCTTATTCTGTTAATGTACTGAAGTATGGTGATTGATTTTCAACTCTTAAACCAACCTTGCATTCTTGGAATAAGTCCAACTTGGTTGTGATGTTATTAGCCTTTTTATACAACACTGAATCTGATTTGCTAACATTTTGTTTAGAATTTTTGCATATATATCCACAAGACAGATGATAATTTTCCTTTCATTATAATCAGATTTTGTATGGATTTCCTTTTTTAAGTTTGAACTTAGGAAACAGTGTGCCCTTAGATTTTAGTTCGTGGCATATCTTTCTGTTCCACTTCTTTTGAGATTGGGTGGGGCTGGGGGGGAGGGAACAGAGTGATTTTAAGGAAAATTTTTCTCCAGTTCAAATTGTAACAGTTTCGTATTAACTAGATCTCTGTAAGTTTATCAGTTTACATATCTAGCAGTTGTGTAGCCCTTAAGAACTTCAATTTTTCCCTCTAATAAGAGGATCCGTGTGAAGGGACATTAGAAGAGTAGCAGGATACTACAGGGGAAAATGGGCACAAGGCATTCCTTATTTAATACTTTTTATTGAGCAATGAGCCAAAGAAGAGAGGAATAGGTTTTAACAAAAGAACCAGGGTTAAAATCTTATAAGTCCTTCATGTCTACAGAATATATGACTAATGGGTTTACACTTCATTCTGAGAACTCCAGGATCTGGCCCTACCTACCTTTTAAATTTATTTATTTATTTACTTACTTTTGGCTGTGTTGGGTCTTCGTTGCTGCGCACAGGCTTTCTCTAGTTGCGGCGAGCGGTGGCCACCCTACCTACCTTTTTTTTTTTTAAATGGTAGGTTTCTGCTTTTAAGATTTATTTATTTTTTTTTATTGATTGATTGATTGGTTGCTATGTTGGGTCTTCGTTTCTGTGCTAGGGCTTTCTCTAGTTGCGGCAAGTGGGGGCCACTCTTCATCGCAGTGCGCGGGCCTCTCACTATCGTGGCCTCTCTTGTTGCGAAGCACAGGCTCCAGACGCGCAGGCTCAGTAGTTGTGGCTCACGGGCCTAGTTGCTCCGTGGCATGTGGGATCTTCCCAGACCAGGGCTCGAACCCGTGTCCCCTGCGTTAGCAGGCAGATTCTCAACCACTGCGCCACCAGGGAAGCCCCTACCTACCTTTTAAATGTCACTCCTACTCCTCTCCCCTTTATACTCTATAGCAGGCCTGGTAAACTTTTTCTGTAAATGGCCAGATAGTAAATATTTGGGGCTTTGCAGTCTTAGTGGTGGCAACTATTCAACTCTGTCAACGCAGTGTGAAAGTTACAGGTGATATGTAAATGAATGAGCTTATTAGCTTTGTTACAATAAAACTTTATTTACAAAAACAGGCGGGGGGCCACATTTAGTCCACAGAGTGGGGTTTGCTAATTCTTGCCCTATAATCAAATCAAATCACTTGCTATTTCCTAGACCTGTTTCTCTGTCAGCAATGCCCACGACTGCACAGCCACATCTCACCTGTCCTTCCTGGTCCAATTTAAATGTCACCACACCTCCAGCCTACTCCCATAGCACCCACTGAATCATGAATTCAAATATTTGAGCATCTAGTAAGCATCGGGCAATGTATATACGAGGGTGTAAATAATGTTCTTGCTGTCTGGTTTAGCCCGTCTAATGAGGGCTTCAGACAAGAAAGTAGACAAAATGGCTATGACAAGGTGACTGTGGTGAGTTAGGAAAACATAGTATGGGTGTCAATTCACACTTTTGGGGCAGGGGGTCTGATATGGAAAAACTCTGGAGATGTAATGATTGTCAGTAATCTAAAAGAAGTGGGCGAGAGTTAAACAAAAAGGGACCAGGGGTAGTTAGATACATATTTTGGAGAGATCACATTGGCTATAGTGTGGAAAATAGGAAACAGTATGGACAACTGAATATGGAAACAATTTAGACAAAAGTTAAAAGTCACCTAAAGTAGAGCCATGGTGATGGGAACAGAGAGAAGCAGATGGAGTTGAGGGTTATTTAACCGGAAGAATCGACTCTTCGTATAAAATTCTATTTTTTACTGTAGTTGTTCATCACTCATGCATTTCACCTTTGCTGGACTTTATATGTAGAGGAAAGAGCCATGTCTGAGGCATCTGTGAACTCTGCACAGAGCTGAGAGTTTGTCTCGTGTCCAGGATGCAGTCACTGTAACCGCAGTGTCAGCTGCCTCCTCACCATGTAGGTCTGTCTTGGCCCTCTGGACACCAGAACACGAAACTTTCATAAAAAATCCAGCGACGCTACTCGTTTTGTGACTTTTCTAGACTTATTGCGGGTTGGCGGGTGGCACAGAGCATCCTGCCTCCTCTTTCCTCCTCTTTCCTCTTAATCTAGCCTGAGTCTCGCTAGATTACCCTGTGCCCATCATTCAGCACACACCACACCAACCCTGCTCCTCCCAGAGTCACCCTAAGACATTTTGCGTTTTTCTTCTCTCCATGCAGAGAAGTTCAGCTCGGTGATTCAGCCACCACCACGACAAAAAACCCTGCAAGTCTAAAATGAGTAGGGCTCTTAGCATGACAAAGATCCCTCTAGTTAATAATTACATCCACCATGGATGTTGTTAGGGTGATGTGATAATGGTAACAACCAGAACCAAAAAAGTCTTAGCCCCAACAATTTGTTGAATTAAACATCTTGGGGAAATAAATTAATGCTCTCTACCCTTTACCTCCTACTTTGACCTTCCCAACTCAGTGTTTCACTAGGGTTATTCCCAAGATTTTAGATAATCTATTGATACTTTGGCTGGGTATAATGATTCCTCTTTGGTTAGACAGACAGTAGAATTAAATAGGCAACTGACCTGTAACATGCCATCAGCTTAAGACACACGCCCATTTCCCAATTAAGTGAGTGGCAAAAGTGAGAATGGGGTATATAAACCCCGCACGTCCAATCCAACCTCAAAGCAAGGAGTCCCAACATAAGATTTCATTTGGAAAATAAGCTTAGAAAGGGAAGCTCCTATTCAACCATTTTATGTTGTGCGACAAACTACAAGACTCACGGGCTGACAGATGCAACACCGAGATCAATCAGTCCAGCTCCCTCACCTGAAGGTGTGAAAACCAGGTGCAGAGGCAATGTAATGACTTTCCAAGTGTCGCACAACTATTTTGTAGAGCGGCCAAGGCCAGAACCAGTTCTCTGCTTGCTTTCTGTTCTGTTCTACTTATTTCCCTTTCTTTTTATAAATTTATTTATTTATTTTTGGCTGCATTGGGTCTTCATTGCTGTGCGTGGGCTTTCTCTAGTTGCGGCGAGCGGGGGCTTCTACTCTTCGTTGCGGTGTGCGGGCTACTCGTTGCGGTGGCTTCTCTTGTTGCGGAGCACAGGCTCTAGGCGCGCGGGCTTCAGTAGTTGTGGCTCGCGGGCTCTAGAGCGCAGGCTCAGTAGTTGTGGTGCATGGGCTTAGTTGCTCCACGGCATGTGGGATCTTCCCGGACCAGGGCTTGAACCTGTGTCCCCTGCATTGGCAGGCAGATTCTCAACCACTGCTCCACCAGGGAAGTCCCCATAGATCAGTTTTAACCAGGCCGGTCAGCGGTCAGAGCCCCAAGTCCTGGCAGACTCAGATTCTTGCATCGTCAACTATCCAAGGTGTCTCTCGAGCGTTAGAGGCTGGAGGACAGGCTAGGTGACTTGTTGGTGATCAGCCTGGCCTTGAGTTTTGACCTAAGGGGCGGGGCCAAACACGCTGTGGACTCTGTTGCCTAATTCCCCAAACAAGAAGCTGCCCTCCAAATGAACCCCAACTCTGCCTGTACCTAGGAGAGGAAAGGAAGCAGAAACAGAGAAAAGCTGCAGTGCCAAGGGCTGGTGAGCCAGGAATTCAGGGTCAGAAAAGGGGCACATGGCCCTTGGCTGAGAGAGTTCCTGTCTACACCTCTATTCCCAGGAGATGCTGCCACTGCCTCTCTCAGGCAGGGACGTTAAAGAGGAAGACGTGGGCCTCGGGGAAGAGGCAGAGCCTGAAGGGCAAGGCAGCGAGCACAGGCACATCTATGGAGCCAGGAAGCAGATGAGAGGTTGCCCAGGGCCTAGGGCAGTTGGAGGGAAGCGGGGAGTGACTGCTAGTGGGCATGGGGTTTCTTTTGGGTGATGAAGATATTCTAAATTTGGTTGTGATGATGGTTGCACATCTCTGTGAATCTACTAAAAACCACTGAATGGCATACTGTAATGGGTGAGCCACAGGGTATGTGAATTACACCTCAATAAAGCTGTTACAATATATTTAAGAAAAAAAAGCAAGGCAGTGGCCCAGTGGCCCCATGTGAGGAGGGAAGAGAGCTGGTGCCCTGGCCAGGGTGGGCCCTGCTTGACCACTGGTGCTATTGGACGAGAGATTTGCTAACTCAGTTCCCAAAGAACTAAGCAGAGAGGAAATGAAGATAAGAAAACATAGCAGCTTTCTTGGAAAGGGGTGAATGGAAGAGAACGAACATTTGTCCCTATTATTTGGAAGGTAGTAGGCTGACAGCAGAAAAAATTTTTTTTAATTCCCTTTCTATCAATGAAGTTTTTAATGCGCCAATTTGGGATGTGGAATAAAGGGAAGTTCTTTAAGGCTACAAATATCCTGATGCTAAAAGAACGGTCTAGAAAACCATCCCTCACCTGTGCTACCCCACCTACCATGCTGACTGCAGGTGATGTCTACAAGCCTCTCAGGGAAACACTGTTTTGCTTCAAGAACTTGGGAGTACATACATTTCTACCCTAATCTATGTATTATGATGGTGAAGAAATAATTTCTAATGTATTCAAACCAGAAAGTTCAAAACGCCAAATCTACTGCATTTCTGCCCTAATCTATGTATTATGATGGTGAAGAAATAATTTCCAATGTATTCAAACCAGGAAATTCAAAACGCCAAATCTACTGCCGTAACTGGAACGCACGCTGAACAAGTCTCCCACGAGGAGGAGGACAGAGTCCCGGCCTGGTGCCATCTATCCTGTCCTGCAAAGATGACAGCAAAATTGTCCCTCTAGTCCCGATGGAGCTCTGAGAGGAACACGGTCCTGGCTGGATGACCAACTCTTACAACAAATGTGACCAGCAGTGATAAAAGTCAGTGATCCTAGACATACCTATGGGAGTACAAATGTGGGACAGGAGATTTGTTTATAGGCAAATGGAAGAGAGGAAAAAACCTTTGTTTGTTTGGCTGAACAAAAAAGTCGAAGGCTTAAAACACTCATACTAAAATAACCCCCGCCTAAAAAAGGCACTGAATTAATTCAGTTCTTAGGCTTTTTTCCTTTTGTTTTGCTTTTCTTTTAAACAAAGAAATTGGATTTAATGGCAGATTAAGACAACAGTGGTAACTCCTTGTGAAGGAGGAAAAAAAAAAAAAAAGAACCAGCAGAACTTATCTATATCTTCAACCAAAAAAAAAAAAGAAAGAAAGAAAAAAAATTTTTTTTAAATAAATTAATTTCATTTATTTATTTCTGGCTGTGTTGTGTCTTCATCGCTGCTCACGGGCTTTCTCTAATTGTGGCAGGCGGGGGCTATTCTTCGTTGCAGTGCACGGGCTTCTCATTGTGGTGGCTTTTCTTGTTGCGGAGCACGGGCTCCAGACACACAGGCTTCAGTAGTTGCAGCACGCAGGCTCAGTAGTTGTGGCTCGTGGCTCTAGAGCACAGGCTCAGTAGTTGTGGCGCACGGGCTTAGTTGCTCCGTGACATGTGGGATCTTCCCGGACCAGGGCTCAAACCTGTGTCCCCTGCATTGGCAGGCGGATTCTCAACCACTGTGCACCAGGGAAGCCCAGAAAGAAAATTTAAGAAAGATTATGATGGCTAAAAATATTTCTTGAGATGAGTCAAGATGTCTTAACCCCCAACTCTCCCAGGTAGGCGGCCTTGGGTATTTGTTCGGGCAGAATGTGAGTTGATGGTTACATTCTCTTTCTACAAACACCGAAATGATCTCCCTGACACTTGAGCAAGGCTTTATTGACTTAAAAACCCAAGGTGATGAGAGACGCTCCCCAGGAGCTGAAACACAACGTAGCGAGAAGAAAATAGGAATCAGCGTCTTCTGTGCTTCCGACCCCCCTGTGAATGCCACGCTTTACTTTGGCAACCTCATAAGAAAGACCATAAGTGCATGTGGCCTTTCCCACGGTTTCATTACAAGGGCTTAATTAGGGTTATTTCTAACTAGTCCCTGTTGTAATTTTTCACTATGGTTAACGTAAACCTCTACTTGTGGCCGGAAAGAGACACAGACAAGCCCGCAGGGGATGAGATATGTGTGCAGTTTTGATTACAGATGGAAAGAATCATGGCTTTGAAGGACAACGCTGGGCTCCCTGGCCGCCTTAAACTTCTCTGAACTGGCAAGGTCATAAAGCGGTCCCGACTGAGACGGAAACGCCTTAAGCGCGTGGTGTCGTGCGTGAGACCCCACATAAGCTTGTCACACGTCCCAGAGCTCGGCGTGGCTGTCGTGTCACTAAACTGTGAGTTCCCAAAAAGATTAAAACCGAGTTTTATTCCATCACCTATCCAATCTGGTATGTAGCAGCCATTTACTGCATGTTTACTGAATTGAACTCTCCTCAAAGCAGTTTAGCTTTGTTTTAAAATAGCTGCTCTGTCCAGGAAGTTTTGGGTTCAATCTGGGGAAGAAGCCAGAGCCGAAAGGACAATGTGGTTACTACTGGCCAGTCTGCTTCTCCTTCCCACGCCTCTGTTCTGTGTCTTCTCCTTGAAACTGTCTGGTGACAAGCATGTCTGATTCCTAGTGTCCTGCTTAGACTTCAGGCGGAGCCAGCCATGGAGACGGCTTCGCCCCCGCTTGCTTTACCTTCTTCTTCCACGACCTATGGGTGAGGCCAAACGACCTCAGAGGCTTTGGAGAAGGAAGGGATGATCAGGAGCTGACGACCGCTGTCTGATCACAGGCTTATTATGTGACTTGAGGGCTATAAGATTTGTCTGCTAAGGGACCAGGCAGGGTTTCAAGACAGTTCACTGAATATCAAATCTCCAAAAACTCAGCAATGAATTTGGATCATTGGTTTTGCCCAAGTTAGAGATAAAAATGAATAGGAAGTACGCTTGGGGATTTGGGCTGTTTCCAATCCACCCTCAAAGTGGCACACACATTATGAAATTCCTTAATTCCTATGGGTATTAAGAGCATCCCCTCTTTTCAGCTAGTTAAATCATATTCTTTTCTGGAGGAAGCTTCAGGGTGCCTGCAGGGCAGAGCAGGCTTCAGACCATGTGCAGAAGAAGAACCTAAGGATCCTGGCATGAGGCAGTACTGGTCCCTGGCAGTGCACCCCAGATGTTTGATGAGATGTGTGTCTGAGATATTGGCCTTAAGAGCTTAAGAATATGTCACGTTATACCCAAAGCTTCCTTTGTCACCTTAAAGAGCTATCATTTATGAATGTCTCTAAATCCTTCCTGAACCTTTTATTTTGAATCCCCATCACCTCTCGAGGTGGTAAGTTCCAGAACTACACTACCAACTGTACTGTACTGAAGGTGTCCTTCTTACAGTTCAAAGGAAAAAGAGACCCTCTTAGTCAAGTATACAAGGATTTTGCCAGTTTGCTCTTTTTTTAAAAAAATTATTTATTTATTTATTTATGGCTGTGTTGGGTCTTCATTGCTGCGTGTGGGCTTTCTCTAACTGCGGTGAGCCGGGGCTACTCTTCGTTGCAGCGCGCAGGCTTCTCATTGCGGTGGCGTCACTTGTTGTGGGGCACGGGCTCTAGGCACATGGGCTCAGTAGTTGTGGCATGTGGGCTCAGTACTTGCGGCACGTGGGCTCAGTAGTTGTGGCTCGCGGGCTCTAGAGCACAGGCTCAGTACTTGTGGCGCACGGGCTTAGTTGCTTCACGGCATGTGGGATCTTCCCGGACCAGGGATCGAACCCATGTCCCCTACATTGGCAGGCGGATTCTTAACCACTGCACCACCAGGGAAGTTCTGGACAGTTTGTTCTAGTTCTAGCTATACATATTGCTAGAAAATGTTCAGAGGAAGAATTCCTTACAAGAAAAACAATACACGTACACAACCACAACTAGCCTATTGAGCGATAAAAAGTTCACATACTTCACCCTCCTAGAACAGCCTGGGTCATGACGGCGGCCATGTGGATAGCCACAACAAAACTACCTAAGCAGCTATTTTAATTTTTAACTTGTACCGGCTCAGGAGAAAGGTTTCTAAAAAGCAAAGATCTGTCATCTTCCAGGCCACACTTCAACTAGTGTTTAAAAACTTTACAATACTCTCATTTAACTTTAGGCATTAATGTTTTATCTTCTTTTTAAAAATAACCGTTGCTTAAAAGAAATACACACTTCTATAAATTGGAACTATCTTTTACTTAAAGAGCCCTCCAAGGGGTGCATTTAATCCCATACAATCTGGAGGCCTAAAAACACTGTTACTGACAAATCTTTTATGAGGTCAGGGAGTGGGGAAACTACTACAGTTGACTGTCGTTCTAAAAAGACAAGTCATAAAAAGACTGAGGATTTAGAATAAAAACATATAGACCCTCCCCAAATTTAGACTGCCTTTTACCATCCCATCTTTACTGGTCAAAGAAGGAAATTCAGAAGGCTACTGATAAGAGATGGACAGATGGGAAAGCATAGATCCAAACAAGATGACGGGGCAGGATGAAGTGGAGTTATTCTCTACCTGGGGCTAACAGGGCACTCACAGGAGCTTGTACCAGTAATTAGGAAGCACTGATTAGATGCTGGGCATTTCATCTCTACGGGTAACCCTTGAGGAAGAATTATTATCCCACTCACTCCCCACCCTTTTAAACTAATGAAGAAAATAACTAATGAAGAAAGTGATTAAGTTACTTTTCCCAGGTTCCAGAGGGAGGCACGATTGGATTTGAACCCGGGCATGTCTCCAGTATCCTGTGTTTATTACTATTCTGAGCCGATTTTCAGGATACTGATTAGTATCAGTAAAGAAAGCAACTTGAAAAATGCATACGGATTTCTGGAAGGACTTAAGAGAAATTATAAATATCTTGGGGAACGTCCTTCTGATCTGTACTCGACTCCACTGTGGAACCTACTTAGCCCAGCACTAAGGTTCACAAAGCCCTTCCAGCACAGGTGGCTCACAGGCATAACACTGCTCACCTCGCCCATCCTGACCTCCTGAGATTTACATGTGTAAGAGATTTATAGTCTTTTCTGTCTTTGAACCTAAAGATAATTCTCGTATCTTACCAAAAAATACATCCATGATAAAAGAGTTTTATAATAAACCATTTCTCCTTGTGACTCTGGAGCTGAAACTTAGTAGACTTCCTTTCAAAGAAGAGCTTTTGCCTCTGAAGATGAATTCCTGGGTCTGACGTTCTGACAAAGAGTCAAAATGATGCATATTCTCCAAATCTGCCAGGTGATGGAATGAACACCCCACCTGCCTAGACGGACACTCTGTGAAGAGCTGTATTTATATGGTGGTCTCTTGTAAACTCCCCGAATTCATTTCAGTCTCGCTTCTTCTAGTTCAGACATCTTATAGCTGCTCTGGTGCCTTCGGTCCCTCTAAAAGGCTCTGTTCCTTTTCTCCTATACCTTCATGGTAGGGAGTGTGGTGCGCCCCCCAGGTCACCCTGGGGATGAAGGACCTGGTCCCCCATCTGTTGGGAATGCTGCTGGCAGGCGGCCCTCAGTCCCCTTTGGGAACTGTCTCCAACTGAAAGGAACTGTCTTGTCAAGGTCGTGCCTCCCTCCAGGGATGTCCCCATCCCAGGGCTGATGGCAGAGTGGGTATCCAGGCTCCACTCTCGGCCCAGCAGCGCCAGGGCCTCCTGAGGAACAGCTAAGGCCTCTGTCGGGTCTGCCTCACAGCCCAGCTTCTCTCTCTGCCCAAATCCTGCTTCCTCTTCCTTCCAGATGTTGAGCCCAGGAACAGCCCTAATAAGCCTCCTGTGCTGTAACGTTGTCCATCTCAGAGTCTGCTGCCTGGGGAAGCAAATCTGCAGCCTATTCTGTCAGGGTGGACCACAGCCACTAGAATGCAAGCTCTGCCTCTGTCCTCACCTCCAAGAACAGTGCTTCAGTATTTGAGCAAAGGGATAAATCACCTACATAGAACAGATGGAAGGCAGTCCTCCATGGACGGGTTTGCAGAGCTCAATCAAGTCCTTTCTGTCTTTGGAGTATATAAGTTTGACCCACCACAGAGGATGTGGTGAGAGTGGGTACGAGTTGGTTCATGTGAAGAATGGACCCTATATGACTACAATGGAGATAGAAAAGTAGCAACTTTCCTGCCTCAAATTCAGCGCACTTGACACACCTGGGGTTATGGTCTCTCCCAGGAAGAGACAGAACAGGTATTACTTCAACTTTCTATCAAAAGAGACCATGGTACAAAGGATGTTAAGAGATTTGCCTCAAGTTCAATAAGAAAATGAATGTGAAAGGCAAGAAAATAATTCGAGCACTGACTCATAATGCACTATACCCATTTCCTCAGAGACCGAGGTCATCTGACGACCATTCTCGACTTTATTCCCTCCCC
The DNA here is from genome assembly GCF_965194805.1 of Balaenoptera borealis. NCBI lineage: Eukaryota > Metazoa > Chordata > Mammalia > Artiodactyla > Balaenopteridae > Balaenoptera > Balaenoptera borealis. The sequence continues at coordinate 164,710,823 of NC_138866.1, read as the reverse complement.
ACGCACACAGGGCAGCCCTTTAGACTATGGTTCCTAAGTTATCCACGCCATGCTTTAGAAACACCCTCTACATCAGAGCAGAGCTGCTTCCTAACTGTGCTTTGGAGAACAGACCCCACTAATGACTGGAGTATTAATCTGTATGTCTTTCTACCTATTCTTTTAACATTTTCTTTTCTTTTTTTTTTTTTTTAATTTTATTTATATTTATTTTATTTACGGCTGTGTTGGGTCTTCGTTTCTGTGCGAGGGCTTTCTCTAGTTGTGGCAAGCGGGGGCCACTCTTCATCGCGGTGCGTGGGCCTCTCACTGTCGCGGCCTCTCTTGTTGCGGAGCACAGGCTCCAGACGCGCAGGCTCAGTAATTGTGGCTCACGGGCCCAGTTGCTCCGCGGCATGTGGGATCTTCCCAGACCAGGGCTCGAACCCGTGTCCCCTGCATTGGCAGGCAGATTCTCAACCACTGCGCCACCAGGGAAGCCCCTAACATTTTCTTTAAATACAGTTTTTAAATTAAAAAATTAGTCCCAAATTCTCTATTCTTAAGGATTTATAGATTCTCAGATATTCAGAGAGTAATTTATAATATATTTTTCCTTTGGCGAATCAAATAATATCTATTACATACTTACCATGGTGATTGAAAAAAAGAAAATATGCAAGTAGGAGCCTATAAAATTCTATTGTTACTATTAACTGCCCTCTGTACACTTCTTTCTTATGTTCAGCATAGCTGGGGTTAATTTTAGGGATCGGTGTATCTTTAGAAAATTTGTGCTCCCATTGAAGATGGGCTGAGATGAACAATGGACCATTATTATTGAGATCCAAGGTGGACTCTCTCCTGTCCTTCCCTCTATGAATATGAAGGTCTCCATCCCGAAAGGTGAATACCCTGAGGGGTGGGGAGGGCCAAAAGATCATCTCTTAACTTTAAAGACTTTTTGTGAAAGTTCCCAAAGCTTGTTGACACTTATGTAAAGGTCTGGATGCCGAGAGAAAGGGATAGGAAAGCATTTATATTTGTGAAGGACTTAAACATCTGTTTTAAAGTGAATTTGATGTTATCCTGTGAGGTGTTTCCCTTCTTCCAGTCATTGGACCTGAAAGGCAGGTGCCCTGGCCTGGGCTGGTGGCCACCTTCAGGCACTGCGTGCTCTGGGTCTTAGCAGCCAAGTTATCACTGCTCTGGATTTGGTGCAAAACTTAATACGATTCACACTGAAATGCCGCTTCAGAGAGCAAGTATTCCAAGACGTCAAGCTAGTTACCCCAAAAGGATGTTGTAAGATACTCCTGACAGGGGGGCGAAATCAGCTAACATTCAAGCACACAGAGCACCAGAGAAACAGGGACTCACCAGAGTGAGACTTCTGGAACGAGAGCTGCTGGTCCGACTCTCCAGACTGCTCCCTCTGCTCAGGTCACCGAGCCTGCAGCCGGGCAACAAGTCAGGGTCCATCTCCCAAGAGTCTGACTTCTGGTGATGAACAGGCATCCCCACAGTAACCCCAGCTGCTGGCTCAATCACAGGAAGTGGGGAAGGGGCCGGTGTCCCATGCCTAAGTAGTGGGTCACCTCTGGAGGAGTAAGCACAAGGTGACAAGGGTTAGTGAGCTCAGACAGCGAAGGCCTCATTCCCCCAGGACGAACAGGCGTCACGAGATACAGTTGGCTGGTGCACAGCCTCGACCATTAGGACTAAGATAATTAGGACCCCTGAAGTCAACTTGTTTGGTGATGCTCATTTCCATTTCTCCTTTATCTCCTTCTCCATTATGAAGACGTAAGAATTATTTTTATTTTATTTTTTATTGAAGTATAGTTGATTTACAATGTTGTGTTAAGTTCTGCTGTACAAGCAAAGTGATTCAGTTATACATACATGTATATTTCTTTTTATATTCGTTTCCATTATGGTTTATCACAGGATATTGAATATATCAATATTTTCCTGTGCTGTACAGTAGGACCTTGTTGTTTATCCCTCCTATATATAATAGTTTCCATCTGCTAACCCCAAACTCCCAATCCATCCCTCCCCCACCCTTCTCCTCCTTGGCAACCACAAGTCTGTTCTCTATGTCTGTGAGTCTATTTCTGTTTCGTAGATAAGTTCATATATTAGATTCCACATATAGGTGATATCATATGATATTTGTCTTTGTCTGACTATATGATAATTTCTAGGTCCATCCATGTTGCTGCAAATGGCATTATTTCATTCTTTTTTATGGTTGAGTAGTAGTAAGAATTATTTTTAAGGAAAGATGGGTGTACTAAAAATTTCTTTGGTGCTGAAAATTTGATGAAATAATGTTCTGGCGCCGTCCTCTGCTCTTCGGGTCTGTACTTTCACGCTCCGTCACACTCAGACTCAGGCTTTCCCTGTACTGCTTATAAATTCTATTCTTTTCTGCCTCAGACACCACAACATTATGGTTCCCTTTCCAGCCTCGTTACAGTTCAGAGTTGAGGTAAAGTGACAAGAGCTAACAAATTACTAATGGAAGTTTGGTTGACATCTCTGAAATTCCAGACTCTTTGGAGGCCATGATGCTACTGCAGTTTCTACATAAAATGCTAAGGTCCCATCAGTTAATACCATCGGGAAGTTCATGTTCCCACTTTCAGGAACAAGGACACTGAAACTGTCCTCCCCCCCCGCCCCCGAGCCCTAGTCTCATACAGTCCTCTGACTGTTCCAGCAGGAAATTCAGCTCAGTCCCTGAACAACAGACAACTAAGTTCAACAAAACCTTCCAGAAGACCAAAGAAGGCTAGTAGGGAATAAGGGAATATACCTCCTGTCCATTACATATGACCTGATGTTACAGCAAGTGAGGAAATAGATGCTCACCCCTCCCTAGACTGAAAGCACCACCAGGTGGCCTTATGAGCCCCTAAAGAATCCTGAGGGGCACGTGAGCTAAAACCACCATAGGTGCCATCTGGGGGGCGGGTGGGGGGGGCGGGCAGTGAGTCTTCCCCTGACAACAGTGAGAGGAAACATGGGAAGCGAGGTACTGATTCACCTCCAGTGAGGGACCCGGGGGACCGTGTGCTCGGTGGGGCAGGACCTGGAACTTGGCTCCGGATCTGTGCAGTGAGACAGCACATGGGTCCCTCCGTGGGGCGGAGGGTGGTAACTGCCTACACCATCCAAGAGCACGTGTTTCTCCTGTGCTACTAGCATTTTAAAAGCTATTCTGATGCTGTAAAACTGTAGTGTTTAGACTTCTACAAATTATTCCCTTGAAAGTAGATGAGGAAGCTAATCAGAATTCTCCAGAAGGCAGAGTCTGTTGGGGAGAAAGTGGAAACCTTGGTTCAATATCCTTCACAGGCTCAAGCTGTCAATCTTCTTTCATCTCTTAAGGAATTGAGAACCAGGGGCTCCCTGGTCCTAGTTCCCCATGAGCCAAAAATATAGAATTGCGTGGGTGAGCCACTATGGCGAGTGGATTTCTGAGCAGGGGTGGGCAAGGTCTGCACTGGAAAGGGGAGAGCGTGAGATGAAGAAGCAGGAGCAGATCCGTCTGACAGAGCGGCCAGAGCCGTGAGTCTGTGAGGTCATGACCACCTCACAGTATCTAGTCTCCTTGCCCAAACAAGGGCTCACTTTTTGTGCTTGCTAACAGTGCACTTTAGAAAAGGGAGGCCAGGGTCAGACTAAGAGGGCTCCATAGATAAAGAAACCGACTTCTCCCAGAGGGCGCAGAGCAGGCTCACTACGGGGGCGCCACAAGCTAGCGCCACGAAGGGAAACTAGAGCCGCGTGTGCGTGTTTCTGTTTATTCTCTTAGGCTTCCTGTGTTTGTTGCTCGGTATTTACTAGCAACATCCTTTTCTGGTAAGGTTGAAGGTCACAAGTGATCTACAGTCTTGGTAAATCTCTGTCTGCCGAGCATGGCCGGTCAGGGCACAGCAGCCATCTGAGTTGATGGTGCTGGTGGAACTGGTGGAGCTGGTGGGGCAAGGGAACCTCCAAAGTGAGTGCACTGGAGCCAGAGAGGAAGGCAGCTCCTCCTCTTCATCCTCCCCTGTACATTCCAGAAAGACCTAGAATGGCCTGGATGGAAGACATCCAGCCCTCCTCCCACTATCACCCCAATCCGTCAAAGTCCCAGATGGCCACAGTCAGGTCTGCAGAGCAGCCCAAGGAGCTAGGTCCTTCCACTATTCACCAAACCCCAGAGATGAGTCATCTTGTCAAAGACCCATCCTCAGGCACAGTGGCTTTCAGCCTCGTCACACAAACAGCTTTGGGGACATCTTTGACCCCTCCCTGTACCTGCCACTCATAACCAACCAGCTGCCCAGCCCTGTTGAGTTTTTCTGCCCAATGTCAGTTGGATCCACTTCCTTTCTGGTCCCCCTCCCGAGTTCAGGACCATTTTTACCACATCTGACTGTTCTTGCTTTTTCCACTCTTGGCCATCCTTTTGCCATATTCTTCTGATGAATTAATCTTGAAACACCACTGTGATGTCACCACTCTCCTAAAAGCAATCACCTTCAACCCACTCCCCACAGGCTGCAGAATCAAAGTTCGTCCTATCAATCAATCCTTGCTTCACTTAGAACCCTATATTCCTTTCTAGTCTTAGCATGTTCTTCTGATGTTTACTGTTCTCCTACTTCACATGGGGCAGATTCCAGGTACTAGAGAAAGACCGATGGGTAAGAGGCATCTCCTCCCCAGAGGAACTTAATCCAGCAATGGGTCAGAACCAGATCTACTGAATACATCTGTGGGGGTAACAGCTGAGCATGTGCATTTTCATCAAGTTCCACAAGGAATTCTGCCACGTGGTGCCAACTCTAATGGAGGACGGATGCATCACCGTGTTCAGCGCCAAGATAGGGCACATGGGAGCAGGGGGAAGGTGCCCATACTCCCCGGAGGGCTCAGAGACTTTCAGAAAGGCCAGCAATAAGAGATGTTTGAGATTTCAGGTTTAAACAAACCGTGCTGGGCATTCCAAACATAGAAACAGAGTAAGCAACACATGGCCTATTTGAAAAGTCGTGAGTGGCTGGGGTGAAGCCCTGAAATGAGCTAAAGCACAACACAGAACGAGCTGGAAAAGGGAGAAAGTGCAAATAGAGGCACACGGAGAAGTGGACCTGAGCGAGGAGGGACTTGAATCTTGAACTTCACCCACAGGTGATGGGGAGCCCTGGAGAGAGGCAGCATCACATTTATAGGTGAGAAAGAAGACTCTGTCAACAGTTGGGAGGGCGACAGCACCAGAGGGGAGAACCTAAAAGCAATCAGGACAAGCAATTTAAAAGGAGGAGGGGGCCGCTCAGTGTTCTCCAGGACACATTCTGGAGTGTGGAAAGAGCTAAAGGACAGAACAGAGTCTAGTATACTTCCATGTGTATAGGGAAATAAATGAAAAATATCTATGTTTATGCTTTGATGTGCATAGAATCCTTCTGGAAGGATACACGAGAAAAATTCCAACAAAGGCTGCCTGTGGGGAGGGAGAAATGGATGGACAGGAAATAGCTGGAATCATTACAGTAAGATCATACAAAGGAAACGAAGGCAAAAGTGAATTACTAGAAACAAAGAGGATTACTTCAAAATGATAAAAATTTCGATTTACCTGCATGTACCTCAAAGATAAATAACATGAGGTAATAAACCCACCATTATAGTGGGAGATTTCTGCACACCACGCTTAACAATAGATAAATCCAGCAGACTGGGAATAAAGAAGATTTAAACAACACAATTAACAAGTTTGATCTAAGCGACATTTACAACATACTAAGTGAAGCAACTTCTTAATACATATTTTTTCATGTTCACATAGAATACTTATGGAAACTGATGGCATCCTGGGCCAGAAATCAAGTCTCGGCAAATTTCAGAAGACTGGTGTTATCAGAAAACACATTATTTTACTACAAAGCAATTAAATTAGAAATCAGTGACCTAAAGATAATCAGAAGAATCCATGTCATTAGGAATTTATATTTCTAAGTAACTCTTAGAAATATTATTAGAAAGTAGAAAGTATTTAGAACTACATGATAATAAAAATACTGCATATTGAAACCTGTGGGATGTAGCTAAAACATCACTTAAATGCTTACAATGTTAGAAAAGAAGGCTGGAATTTAATGAACCAAGCAAGTAATGTTTAAATTAGAAAAAACCCAAAAGAATAAACACAGAATAGACAGGGGGAAAAAAGAATGTGAAATTAGATAAATAGAAAAACATACAATAGAGAACTAAATTTCAAAATTTATTGTTTTGAAAATGCTAATAAAATTGACAAACTTCTGGCAGAACTAATCAAGAACAAATAGACAAACAATATCAGAATGAAAAGGGAAACATAACTATAGATGCCACAGGTATTGAAAAGGGGGTATTATAAACAATTTTATGCCAGTAAATTTGAAAAGATAGATGAAATGAACAAATTCCTAAGAGAAGATCTCCTTAAAACTAAAACCAAGAATAAAAGAAAAAATCTGAATAGTCATATAATCATTAAAGAAAATGAATCATTATATAAAAATCTTACAACAAAGAAAACAGCACATCCAGAAAGTTTTACTAGAGTTTTATGAAACATTCAAGAAACAAATAACTGTAAGTTTACACAAACTTTTGCAGAGAAGAGAAGAAGTAGAAACAAACTCATCTCATTTTGAGGCTATTGAAACCTTGATGCCAAAACCCAAGAATGTATAAAGAAGAAAAAATTATAGGCTGCTGTCATTCATGAACATAGATACAAAAAGTCCTAAACAAATTATTAGTAAGCTGGATCTAGAAAGCAAATAATGACCAAGATGACTTAATCCCAAGAATGCAAGGTTGGAATACGTTGATTTTCCAACATACAGTACAACATTAATTGATTAAAGGAGAAAAATCATACAGTCATCTCAATAGATGACAAAAAGCATTGGATGAATTTAATATTATGCATAATTTAAAAATAAACTTCACAAATTATGAAGAGAGAACTTTTTTAACCCAATAAAAGATATCCATAAAAATTATAGCAAACATCATATTTGATGGCAAAACATTAAAACCACTCCCATTACCACCATCCCATCCTCTGTTCTATATTGTATCTTAAGTCATAACCCACATATAAGGCAAGAAAAAAAATGTATAGGGATTGAAAAGGAAGATGTTATTATTCACAGATAATTACGGTCATTGTAGAAAACTCCAAAATTCTGTCAAATTATTAGAATCAGTAAGAGTTTAACAAAGTCACTGGGGATAAACCAATATACAAAAAAAAAAAAAAAAAATCAATTTCTATATACTAGCCATAAACAACAACTAAAAAGATACCACTAAAAATAGCATAAAAGGGCTTCCCTGGTGGCGCAGTGGTTGAGAATCTGCCTGCCAATGCAGGGGATGCGGGTTCGAGCCCTGGTCTGGGAAGATCTCACATGCCGCGGAGCAACTGGGCCCGTGAGCCACAATTACTGAGCCTGCGTGTCTGGAGCCTGTGCTCCACAACAAGAGAGGCCGCAACAGTGAGGGGCCTGCACACTGCGATGAAGAGTGGCCCCCGCTTGCCGCAACTAGAGAAAGCCCTTGCATAGAAACGAAGACCCAACACAGCCAAAAATAAATAAATAAATAAATTTCAAGATGGTCCACATCAGAAAAAAAAAAAAAAAAATAGCATAAAATTGTACTTCCATGGTGGCGCAGTGGTTAAGAATTCTCCTGCCAATGCAGGGGACACAGGTTTGATCCCTGGTCCAGGAAGATCCCACATGCCACAGAGCAACTAAGCCCGTGCGCCACAACTACCGAGCCTGCGCTCTACAGCCCGGGAGCCACAACTACTGAGCCAGCGTGCCACAACTACTGAAGCTCGCACGCCTAAAGCCGGTGCTCAGCAGCAAGAGAAGCCGCCGCAATGAGAAGCCCGCGCACTGCAACGAAGAGTAGCCCCTGCTCACCCTAACTAGAGAAAGCCCACGTGCAGCAACAAAGACCCAACGCAGCCATAGTTAATTAATTAATTAATTAAAAATAGCATAAAATAAAGATGCATATATGTATATATACATTATATTACTTGGGAAAAGATTTAACAAAAGATGAACTCCAAGAATAAGCAAAAACAAGGTAAATCTTTTACAATGGAATACTGTTCATCAGTCAGAAGCAATCAATTGGACGATGGTGTGGATGGATCTTGAAATGTATGGAGTGCAGCACAATCCATGTGTATACATTTAAAGCACACACAGCACTGTATTTTACATCCATAACCAGGGACACATCCCAGTGGTGCGGATGGGTGGATGGGGGGTGGGGCACACATCGACTGTACTATAGTCTACACCTGGTCTGCTCCACGACACTGTTTTCTTACACACATCTTACTGCCCGAAAAACAATAAGGAAGATTTCCTGCAGGTTTGAATAATAATGATTTATCAGATCATTTTATCACCTGGGAAACTGTGAAAAGTCCAGATCTCAGGAGATGACACAGGACAGATGAGTTTGGATTTAATGAGAGAAGCAGAGGAGACACCCATAATCTAGAAACCCTGGGGCAATTTAGGAGGGAACGGCTGAAGGCGGTCTGGCTTAACTAGGAAGGAGAAACCCTGAATTTAAACTTTTCTTGGATCATAATTTAGCTCAAAATTAGCCAGGGAAAGGTTGACCAGATCCAATTTACCTAAGAATCTAAACTGGAACAAATAGATAAGTTCCCTTACATTCAACTACTAAGCTTTGTCCCACTTGGTGGGGGGAAGGGAATCACGTCTTCTGAGACTTAGATTCCCTGCAGACATGCTAAACAAAATCACAAGGGTGATTATTGTCTTTGCAGTTCTGAAAATGAAGGGGAAAATGATCCTCCTTAACCAAGTGATGCGGAACTAATTTTGCTTAGCATGTCTGCGTTACACTTTAAAAAGAGAACTGCTCCAACTCACAGCCAAGGCAAACGCTTCACAAAAGGAAAGAAAGGTTGGGTCTTAGGGTTCTGAACCCCATGGGCTATGATCCAGGCTTAGAGACCCCGACTCCTGTCTAGACACCACTATGAACCACCACAGCTACGGTACAGTCAGCAGAAGCACAGCTTAGCTGGGAAAGGAGGAGAAATGAGCTTTTTAAAAACACCCCCTTCTCATATTGGGCCATCCACAAGGGCCAGACCCATGTGCAAACCTACATCCCAGTCTTTCATTATCTCACTCTCCATTCACAGGAATGTTGGGAAGATTTGTTCCCAAACCTAGAAAAAGAATCTTAGGACAGAAATTACCTTGAAGACTATATCCTGAGAAATCCCAATATGATGATTTAACAGCCAAGCCTCTTTCAAAAAGATATGTTCTTCTTGACCTTCAAGGACATTAAAAATGAAGGAGCTTCCCAGTGGGAACTGTTTCTGAGTCATCACAGCTCATTACCACTCATGGGCTTTTCCTATGGTTAAGCAGTGGGCGAAAGTAAAGAAAGCCATTTTTCATGGAACGTACACACTCTTAGATGAAATAATCAGAAAACACAAAATAGCCATTGTTGGCCTTAATGCTGGCAGTTCTTGACAACCTTTGTTTGTCTGAACACGTACTGATGTACTTTGCTCTGATTTACACAAACAAAGAAGACAGGGGTCCTACTTTTATAGTTTTCTATAGCTTCTATAGTTTTCTGTCTGGTTCTCTGCTCATTCTTGTTTTTATGGGAGTCATGTGCATTAACAAAAATGAGTTTTATAATGAGAAATTACCTAGAAGATGAAGCTGTAATTGATGCCAAGACTCTTTTATATTGTTTTATTAACCTAATCCATAAGTTAAAAGGAAACGGAGTCCTGATATTCTTTCTTTTCTACTATTCAACTTAATTACGGCTTGAATAAAATTCTTAGACTAAATTAATCATTTCATTTCTCCCCCTAAAAATAATTTATAGATGAACTCCATAGAAATGATTGTGCTCTAGTTATGACAACACACCTGATAATGCAACACAACTCTCAGTCCCACCTCCCATTTCACACATAAAGGACAGTCTCTGGCCCCTCCCATCCCTCTCAGTACCAAAGATGCACATTTAGACACAAATGTACAGAGCTGACCTGGTAGGCAGGTAAAAGTCATTTGGGGTCCTGTAGTTCATTTTCTTCCAAGTTTTCTGCCCTCAAAAACTTTGTTAAAAATAAAACAGGGCTTCCCTGGTGGCGCAGTGGTTAAGAATCCACCTGCCACTGATGCAGGGGTTTGAGCCCAGGAAGATCCTATATGCTGTGGAGCAACTAAGCCCATGCACCACAACTGCTGAGCCTGCGCTCTAGAGCCCATGAGCCACAACTACGGAGCCCACGTGCCATAACTACTGAAGCCCTCGAGCCTAGAGCCCGTGCTCCGCAACAAGAGAAGCCACCGCAATGAGAAGCCTGCGCACTGCAATGAAGAGTAGCCCCCACTCACCTCAACTAGAGAAAGCCCGCATGCAGCAACTAAGACCCAATGCAGCCAAACACAAATAAATAAAATTTTAAAAAATAATAATAATTTAAAAAAAAAGATTCAGTGCAACATTCACCAGTGAATTGCAAAGACCTAATTAACCTTTCTGAAATTCTGGATTCCTTTTGGGACCACAGGCCTATCAAAGTGGGCACCGTTTTCATTTTCCTAACCAATCCTGCCAAGGAGCTGTAAGAACTTAGGGCTTTAAAGTGTGTCTGGAATCTGGCCTCACCTTGTCTCTTCACACTTATTCCCACAATAGGCACCCTTTTATCCAGCCGGGTCTCCTTCAGGCTCTGCTCGGGTGTGAGCCACGTTTGGACTGCTTCCCTGTCCCTCTCCTCCCCATCCTCAAAGCCTGGCTCATGAACGATGGCACACCCCATCTAGCCTTCCTTCGGGATGCTGCCCTTCGCCTGGCTCGTCCAGTACCTACTGCTTACTCTCCACCACGTGTTAACCACATGATGCCACCTTTGTCCCTCTGATACAACTCATCACGTCAGATTTCATTATGCTCGCAATTCCTTTTCCTCAGTTAGACTAGACTTGCAGGCAAAGCGCTCTCTCTCTTTTTCTAAAACTATAGCCACAGGATTTTGGAAAATATTTATCCCAAAATATTGACTTAGTATTTCTTACTTAACCAAAATTTATGTTTTATTTATTTTAAAAAAAAATTTGTATGGAAGTACAGTTGCTTTACGATATTGTGTTAGCTTCAGGTGTACAGCATAGTGATTCAGTATTTTTTGCAGATTATATTCCATTATAGGTTATTGTAAGATAATGGCTATAATTCCCTGTGCTATACAGTATATCCTAGTTGCTTATCTATTTTATGTATAGTAGTTTGTATCTGTTTATCCCATACCTCTAATTTGTCCCTGCCTTCCCCCCTCTCCCCTTTGGTAATCATGTTTGTTTTCTGTCTGTGAGTCTGTTTCTGTTTTGTATATACATGCATTTGTATTATTTTTTAGATTCCATGTATAAGTGATATCATATAGTATTAGTTTTTCTCTGTCTTATTTCACTAAGCAAATACTCTCTATGTCCATCCACACTGCGTCAAATGGCAGTATTTCATTCTTTCTTATGGCTGGGTAATATTCCATTGCATATATACCATATTTTTTTAATCCCGTCATCTATTGATGGGCACTTGGGTTGCTTCCATGTCTTGGCTATTGTAAATAGTGCTGCTATGAACACAAAATTTATATTTTAAAACTCTAAAACCATGAGAGTATCCTTAAAACAGACCTTTGATGTAGAAGAAAAGTTTGAACACGTAGGAGTTGTTTCAGACATGTTAACCATGTTGCAGTAACTGTCCTTTATCCTTCTATCATATTCAGAGACCAAAGCCTTGAAATTTATGAGAAATTACTCTCAGTCAACCTTTATATTCCAATCAAGGGCAAATGTGGAGCAGGAGGGGAGTAACTTTAAACACGAATAATGATCTGTTACAAACTTGGCACCAATAACGTCGGACACACTAAGCCAGTAATGCTTCCCGATATTAACATGTGATAAGTATCAGGATGAATGCACACACGTGTACATGGACAGGTGTAACCATGACCAACATTAACTTCTAAAATGGGCCTCTACACAAATAAACAGCTGAAGTAAAATAAATAAGTAGTAACTATTCTTTAGTATGGGCTCTTTCTCCGTGTCCAGAAAACAAAAGCCTTGGAAAGAAAAGAATGCTTCCAAAAAATACTCACTCAGCAAACTAGCAAACTAGAACTGGATCCCAGCACAGAACATCAAAGGGAAATCTTTTTCAGGTAGAGGCTGGTTGTTGCTGGGAGAGCTGGGGGCGGAGGCTTAATTTTGTCTGGCGTTTTAAACGGTTGACATGGTCAATGGTTTAGCATTCCTTTTCCTTCGCTTTTTTCTCTGAATGGTTTTTTCCCTTACTTCTGAAAATGTCTGCTGCAAGAACTTAGGACCTTAAACTCTTAACTGGCACTCAAGGGTATTAAAGACAAACACTTCAAAGGCTGGTAGTTTTACTTCTCCAGAAGAATTAGCATGCTTTCATTTAGAGGTTATTTTTGGAAAAGCTCTTACTGAACAATGTAAAAAACAAGGTTGGTTTCAGATCTTCTCAATTGTGAATAGTTTCAACTATTAATAGGAAGCAGTAATTAATTTACTTAAGGCCGTATGCCACATGAAAGTAACTGATTGGCCTACTGGTAAGCAAACACTTTCACAGCAGAGGCCTCAGCCCCGTAGGCTGGTTAACAGGCCCCAAGGGAAGAAGCCTCCCACCACCAGTGTACTACCACTGAACAGAAGATTCGGAAATCAGATTTTCCCAACGTAAATCCTCACCTGAAAAAACCTTGACCAGATTTGAGTTTTGTTACTAATAACAAAAAGTAATGACCCAGGAAGAAGCAAACAGAAAAGCATCAACAGGAGGAAAATCTAGTTACATCTGATGAAATGTTTGCAAAGGTAGACACTTCAAATTTTGATTTTTGGCTCATTTAAAAAAATTTACATTCTATATGCCTACTGCATTTCTGGATTGTTTAACAAATTAAAAAAAAAAAAAATCAAAGGAAAGATCCCAGCTTAAGTTGCTCTTGTTTCGTTAAACAAGCTTGTGTGCTTTCTCTTTATTTATTCAGCAAACATCACCAGAGCATGCACTATGCCCTACTCCCGGGAGCTAAAATGTAGACCTTCTTACTTGTCATAACAATTATACCTTATTGTTTTATAATGCTTTTTCTTTCTTCTGAGAAGCTCAAAAAAATTCTTAGCTGAGTTTTTCATTCCTCCTCACAGCAAAAATAAAGCTGGCCGAGAGCATGTTCATCCTGCGCTGGTATTTACAACACCTGGTTAGACTGGAAGCCAAGATCTGATTTACATTTCTTATCTCAGGCTGAACAGATTTAAATCCAAACCCGAGGGGGGCAAACCTCCCGCAAGACCTCCTGCTGGGTCAGTCCACTGCGTCAGACTTTGAACCCCCTCTTCCCCAATCTCTTTGCCAGCCCTGTGTGTGCATCTCCAGAGTCTCTCTCCTCCCTCTTCCTGGACACCTCCTGCAACCCAGGAACAAAGCACTCAACTCCCTCCCTGCAAATCCAGGCCCTTGGGTGCAAACTCCTACCCAGTTTTAATAGAGGGGAAGAGACAAGGGGCTTTCAGAACTTTTTCAAGAAATGGGGGACTTCCCTGGCGGTCCAGTGGTTAAGACTCCGTGCTTCCAATGCAGGGGGTGCAGGTCAGGGAACTAAGATCCCACAAGGTGTGGGGCGTGGCCAGAAAAAAAAAAATGGGGACAACCAGTATAAAACAGATAATCAGCAAGCACCTGCTGTATAGCACAGGGATCTCTACTCAGTATTATATAATAACCTATAAAGGAAAAGAATCTTAAAAAAAAAAAAAAAATATATATATATATATATATATATATATATATCTGAATCACTTTGCTGTACACCTGAAACTAACACAACTTTGTAAATCAACTATATTTCAATTTAAGAAACTGGAAAAAAAAAGAAAAGAAATGTGGACAGCCGAATGTTTGTTGAAAAAACTGGATGACTCTAACCAACAGTTAAGATGATACTGATGTCAGCATTTCAAGGCCCCCCTATCAGCCTCTCTGAAAGCTCAGCACCTTAAATGAATCAACAGTGGAATTTGATAATTACTCAAATTACTCAAAATTTGACAAAGACCTCTTGGCTATTGAAGCTGTCCGGCTCCTCACCACTTTGGAAAACAAAAACAAGACTGACATGAGAATTCGGTAGGAAATACAGTATTGAACACTCTGTATTTTTATGTGAATTTTCAAGTTCCCGGCAACATTCTTCTAGCGGTTGAGAAGGGAAGGGTCAGACCCCTGGCCCGCAGTTAGTAAATTGAATTGTATGAAGCTGCCATTGGCGTAGGTCAAAAATAGTTGAATATAGGTAGTTTTCTATGGTTAACCTAACAGTTTTGGAATTGAATTGATAATTAACATTGTAAAAGAGCGAAGTGTTCCTTGAAATGCAATTTTGGTTGCAGTATGGCTTTATTACACATTGATACTAAAATGCTTTTCCTCAGATGATACCTCTGAAATCACAAAGGAATGAATAGGGGGGAAAAATACACAACAGGTTCACCTCACACACACTTTACAGACAATCTGACTGATGAAGTGAAGCTGCCTGTATCAGCAGGAGCTCAGACCACAAATTCATTGGTTCTCTAGTACGTGTGGAGGACAAGTTACGTGAGGAAACTGAGGTCAGAAAGAGTTGGATTTAGGCTTTAGGTTTCCACTCCAGAAGAATGCTTTTTCGGACTTTTTCTGCACCAGAACTTCTATTCAACATCGGACATTTTCAGCGCCATCGCCTTGTCTGTACTGTCTTATCTCCTTCATCATTCTATCCTCCCTTCCTCAACCCTCAACCCCCAGCTCAACTCAAATTATTGCCTCAGTGGACAAACGTCTCGTCCACAGCAGAACACAGGCCACTCGCGACACATCAGCGGTTCATGCCCCCAAACTCAAGGCTAAACTTCTTGGCATGATGAGCAAAGCCACGGTTCTACCATTCTGACATCCCACTATCCTGCCCTTCTGGGCCCGGTTCCGTTACATCCTCCTGAAAGAAAGGGTACCTCTGTCCTCCGCTCCCTGAAGACCTGTGGGCCTCTGAGATAGACTCCCACTTGACACCTATATCTCTGTTACTAGATCACAAGATTCTTGAAGGCGGGGACCACACTCATTGACCTCTATGTTCCCAGTTGTGCCCAGCATGGAAGGAACTTAAATGTTCACAAAAGCTCTTCAGACCCTCTGAATCTTCACAAAAAATGTCAAATGTGCCATTCTGGAAAACAGCAACTGACCAAACTCACCTGTCTAGTATAAAGGAGCACAGGCATCTTTTTTTTTTCCCCACACAAGATAATTCCTTTAAGTTTTACAAAATAAACTATTTTACATACACTCATTTGTAAGGGAGAGCTGTGGTGAATAGTGAATGTATAATCTCCAGTTTCAAGGTCTGAGAGGGCCTGAGAAGTCATTTAGTCCTGCCCCCAGTTTTACAGACCAGGAAACCGAGGTCCACAAAGGTAAAGTGGTGAACCCGATGGTTACACGGCTATTTGGTACTGAAACTTCTGGTGGAGAGAGTTAAGTACTGCTCTTTTTCCCTATGCCAGGCTCTATGAATCAGTTATTTTAACAAATAAAATGTAATCTGCAAACATCCAAAAGAGAAGCGTATGAGGAGTAGTAGGTTTATATCTCCAATGACGACTCAGTGATCAGCACATGGTAGGTGGCCCAACAGCCTACAAATACTGCTGAATGAAGAGACGAATGGCCCAGGCCTTCGGACCAATAACTAAAATAGGTAGAATATTAAATATTAAAAAAGCACTAGTCAGACAACTGGTCTCCTGGAAGGAGCAGCAGAAGCCGGAAAGAGAAAGCAGAGAAAGAAACAAAACCAAAACAATAGAATGAGGGTTTGAGAAGGTACACACTATACAAACCAAGTCCTATAAAAATAACTATACTTACATGCAAGATGCTGGTGATATAAAAGCTAATACAAAAGAGAATCAAGTCCTTGAATAGACCTGTCTCCAGTGAAAATCTGGAAGTGGCCAACAAGCCCATGAAAAGATGCTCATCATTATTAGTCATTAGGGAAATGCAAATCGACACCACTTCATGCCCACTGGGGTGGCAATAAAAACAAAAACATGGAAAATAATAAGTGTTGGTGAGGATGTGGAGAAACTGGAAACCTCCAACATTGCTAGTGGGAACGTTAAATGGTGCAGCTACCGTGGAAAACAATTTGGTGATTCCTCATAACTTCACTACTCACAATAACCAAAAGGTGGAAATGACCCAATATCCATGAGCTGATGAATGAATAAGCAAACTGTGATACATTCCTACAATGGAATATTACTCAGCCATGAAAAGGAATGAAGTACTGATTCATGCTACAACATGGATAAATTCTGAGAGCATCATAAGTGAAAGAAGCCAGACATATGCTGTATGATTCTATTAACATGAAATATCCAGAAAGGCAAATCCATAGAGACAGAAAGCAGATTAGTGGTTGCCAAGGCTGGAGCAGGGGGGAAATAGGGAGTGACTGTTTAATGGGTATGGAGTTTCCTTTTGGGGTGATGAAAAAGCTCTGGAACTGGATAGTAGTGATGGTTGCAAAACATTGTGAATGTACCTTTTTACACTTCAAATATGTGCAGTTTACTGAATGTCAATTATACCTTAGTAAAGATATTTGAAAGAAAATTTTTTAAAATGGGAAAAGACACATCAAGCAAATATTAACAACAGCAACAATTAAAAGATCACTTCTGGCTATACTACATCAGACAAAATAGACTTTAGGGCAAAAATCCTCACTAGTGATAAAAGTAACTATGTTATGATAAAAATTCAATTCCTATTAGACACTGCATGTCTAACAATATAAATTTACAAATGCATACTGTTAGATATTAAAATAGAAAGCTGTTTATACAAATAGTCTCAGAATATTTTTTAACTCAAGTACAAGGAGATATCGACAAAGATCCCATTCTAGTGGGATCTTTCATATACCTCTCTCAATTACTGACATGTTAAGCAGACACAAAGTTAGTGAGGAATGATGCAATTAATAAGGTTCATTTAACGGATATCTGTAGACCTCTACAGAACAAAATGAACGAAAACACATTCTTCTCAAACACATATAATGTGAATATACTTAATGCCACTGATTTGTACACTCTAAAATGATAAATTCAATGTTATATGTATTTTACTACCAAAAAAAAAAAAAAAAGAGAGAGAACCAAGTGTTTCCAGTGGTAGGGTCTTTGGAAATATCCAGTCTGAAGATACGAATTCATAAGGAGCAATCACATCCCTAACCAATAAGGCGGAATGTTCTGCCCTACACATTCCTCTGCTACCGATCCTGACTGCACGGATTTTAAACCCAGCACCTACTTTCTCAAAACAGGATTCAAGATTAATGCTGCGGGTCTGGGAGTGGGACAACGGAGTTACTGAGAAGTGCAGCTTCAGGGTGGTTCTCTACAGAGGTGGCTACAGTGACTGCACTGTACTGACGCCACTGTGTCAATGTGAACAGAAGCTGGACCCACTCAGATTCAAGAGGGGAAGGCTGCAGCGTCCCAGGGGTAGAGCTGCCCAGCCCATCCTCCTGAGAACACACAGGCAGCAGGGAAGCCAACAACACTGCCACCAGAGAGGGCAGTGGAAACTGAAACGAAAAGCCGCCTTCCACCAGTGATGGCAGCGGCTCAGGTTCTGGGATGCTTCTAGGATGCCACGGCACTACTGGCGGCCATCCACAACCAAGCGGATAAGACGCACTTGAACTCTTGTTCCAGAGGATGCCCTGTTCTCAGTTCTGCTCCATCCAAGCCTTTCCCCTCTCTCCCCCCAGGCTTCAAGGCTCAGCTCTGTCTCCTGTAGTTACTTGAGATGATCTTGACAATCAACACAGGGTGCCAACCACAGGCTCCTAAGGTGTCTGAGAACTTTGGAACCAGGGCCAGGTGTATCTTCAGCTCCTGATGAAGGCTTACTCGATCTGGTTTTAATCTGTTTGGGCCGTGTGGCTGTTATCTAGATGTGTCTGTATGTCCCTTGACTAGTTCAGCACTCAGCACATTGCAGGTGGTCACACAGGCCTGAAAATACTGCTGAATGAATTAATGAACACGCAGGGCCTGCCCGAAAACAAGCAAATCCCGCCCTCCGCCACAAAGGGAGCCATCGTGGTGTCAAACACCCGCACGTTTTCTTAAAAGCATCTTTCCTCTTTCCAGCCTTCTCTAAATTATCTGATTTTGGCTTTCTGATTTCTAGTAATGGAGAAAATGTGTTACTTTTAAATTATCAGTATCCAAAATTTCCCCCCCCCACAAAATGTAAAAAAAGCTCTGAAGTGCTGTTACCAAGGCATATACCCAGTTCCTTTAAAATGGCTATTACTGGTCTGAGCAAGAAAATACACAAGATTCCATACATACGCTGTCAAGTTTGGCAAGAGAGATTTTAGACAACTTCCACCCTTCCCGCCCAATCCCAAGTAAACAGGGCATTTGTTTGTATTTCCACATTGGCCTCATAAACCAAAATACCTCCTCCACCTAGAAAAACAATCTGTAACATTCAGACACTGAGCTTTGAGGGCAGACTTTTCAGTGCATGCTAGAGCAGTAAGAATGTAGTGCTTAAAAAAAAAAGTAGAAAAGCATCTTTAATAAACTTAGGCTCTCCTCTGAGCATTTTCCTCACGTTTACACTTATATCTGATTTGGTGTTTCTATATCTTTCAGAAATGTAGATTTTTAAAAAATTGTTCTGCATGAAAATTGGAGCCAGAGGAACCTTCTTTCTATAGTCTCCAGCAACAGACCTGAATGTTCTACTGTGTTTAGGGGGAAAAGACACAAAAATCATTTTCCTTTAAGTTTTCGCTTTGCACCAAGTAGGTCCTGGCAAAGAGTTGAATGTTTTCTGATGTTAGTTCCTGCGGTTTAAGAAAAAAATAAAAAATAAAAAAATAAAAGGCTAGGTGCTTAAATTTAGACTCCGTAAAACAATACTGGGAAACTTTCAAAGCTTTGGAGAAATTCTGGAGTTTGTTTTATTTGCGTTACATCGGCCACATGGCCTTCTCTTTTTTTAATCCCTCCCGCCCCTGCTCACCGGCTGACACTACATGTTCCCGCGTGATTCAGTTACCTGTTGGGGGTCAGGGGTTGGGGAGCGGGGGTGGGGACGAAAATCTACTGGTCACTTTGCGCAGGACCCAAGTTTAACAGGTGGCTTCGGCCACCTCCTGCCAATATGAGGCTCCCGCCCTCCTCTCCGCGGGGGAAGGGACACAGCGCCCTGGGAGTTCGACGTCTGCGGCGGCAAGTGGGGCTCCGGGGAGAGCGGTGGGGACAGGGCAGGGGTGTTGGGACAACCCGGACCTCTCTGCGCGAAAAGCAAGAACCGTGCCACGGACCACCTTCGCCCGCCGCCAGGACAACCTCGGAGTCGGAAAGCCTCGCGTCCTCCCCACCGCCCCCGAGCCGGACGCACGCGGACCCCCGTGATCCCGAATGAGGCCCCGGGTTTCCCGGGTGGGAGGCCACCGGGTCGACGACGGCCCCTCGGACGGCGCCAGAGCTCTTCCTAACTTCCAAGGGACGCGATGCGGAGGAGCGGGAGAGCGCGCAGAAGAGATCCCCGCCGGGAGGGCACCCGCAGGGACGCGCGGGAAGCGCAGGCAGCCGGCTCGCTAGCAAAGGGGATCTCCCTTCCCGCCCTGGACCCCACCAGAGCCCCGATCTCCCCCGACCGGCTGCAAACGTCGCCCGGCTCACCGACGTGTTGGACGAGGGGATCGGCTGCCAGGACGCCCTCCCGCCCTCCGACCCTGTCTGGGATCGAGAAGCCCGCACTCACCTCGCAGGAGCCCAGCAAGCGCCCACCCGGACCGCAAGCGGGAGCCGAGCCCTAGCGCCGCCCGTTCGCCTGTCCGCCCGCGCGCGCCGCGCAGACCTTCCCGGGCCGCCCTGCCGCGCGCTCGCTTACGCGCGCCCCCGCGCTCTGCGCCGCCCCGCCGCGCGCGCCCGTGCGCGCGCCCGACGGGGTCTCGGCTGCTCCCTCCCCAAACTCACGCGGCGCGCGCCCGGGGCATTTAAAGGGACAGGCCCCCGCGCCGGCGCCGCCCCGCAGCCGCCTCTCGGTGTCGGTGCGAGGTTTGAATTGCGGACGATCTGAGGAAACTCCAGCCCCATCTCTGAGTTAAACACTCGGAGGAAAAATAGGGATTTGCATTTGAAGCTCTGAATAAGACGGGACATTTTTTTCCCCTCCTTAGTCCGTTTTGAGAGGTTATTTTACATTTAATGACAATCATGACTACCACGTATCGAATTCTTATTACCCTTGGACAAGGCATTTAACACACACATTATTTCATTCAATCCTTAGAACAATCCCCAATTTCTTATCCCCATTTTACAGAGGAGGAAAACTGAAGTTCAGAAAGGAGAAGAAACTCGTCCAAGAGGTTTTGACCCCATTCCTTGGTGCCATTTCTTCTTTATCACCGTGGAAATATCCACTGAGGTTAATAGCTGGTTGTGGAAGGCTTCTGTAAGTTGGTGGAAGTTAATGCTACCGGTGTTTCCATGGGGTGGGACAACTCTGTAGGAAAGGAGAAAACAAGAGTTATAGGGTTTTGTTAATTATAGTGTTTGATATATACTCAGATGGCAGACATTATAAAACCCGTATTGCAAAGTGCTGTTTGTGCTTATCCCCATTTCACAGAAAACTAAGGAAGTGGTTGGTGGCACAGGATGACTGAGTCACTGGTGGCACTCGGGGCTGAGCCCCAGTTCTTTAGTCCTTATATCATTTTTTTGCTCTCCCAGGAGGAGATACCTGATTAAAGGGAAGAAAACTTTTTCACTAATAACACATTGGCCTCATCTAACTCCCTGCATCTTTTTTTTTTTTAAAGGTATGTGTATTTTTTTTTTAATATTTTTAAATTATTTATTTATTTATTTTATTTTTGGCTGTGTTGGGTCTTCGTTTCTGTGCGAGGACTTTCTCCAGTTGTGGCAAGCGGGGGCCACTCTTCATCGCGGTGCGCGGGCCTCTCACTGTCGTGGTCTCTCTTGTTGCGGAGCACAGGCTCCAGATGCGCAGGCTCAGTAATTGTGGCTCACGGGCCTAGTTGCTCCGCGGCATGTGGGATCTTCTCAGACCAGGGCTCGAACCCGTGTCCCCTGCATTGGCAGGCGGACTCTCAACCACTGCGCCACCAGGGAAGCCCCTCCCTGTATCTTTAATTATTGTTTACAAAGCACTTTAATCTACCGCACTTACTAGTTAATTAGGCAAGCATTATTATTCCCCTCTTTCTGAACCAAATCCAGGAGAGAATCAATTCTGTCAGTCCTTAATCCTCATTGAATAATGGACCTAAGCTTTCTGTTCATGTTCTTTTTTCTCTTAAATTTTGTTGCATATAGCTAAACACTAATGCATGTATCATGAATTGGCTTAGTAAAAGTTAAATAGTATTAAATAGCCACAGGTGAGAGGTAATATAGGCAGCCCCTGTTTTTCACAAATTCAGATAAAGAAAAAAAGACATTATAAGTGCTTCCCAGAATTACTTTTCCTTTTTAGTAGTGTTCTTTTCGCTTGGTTAAGTTTTTATGATGTATAAACATATGTGTAGCTTAGTTCTTTAGCTTTAACATTTTTAATGTACACATTATCTTGTGTGTACAAATTAAATTTTACACGGTATCTTTTCTTCCAGGTGAAGAGGAGATAGGGAGGAAGAAATTGAAGGATGATGGGATTAGGAAGGAAGAAAGGGAAAAGAAAAAGGCACAAAAAGAAAAAAAGGGTGGGGGGGTGTGGCGGACAGGAAATGAACAGGGAAGAAAATGAGACTGAGGTTTCAACCAAGGCGGTAGCGGGGGGAGGCCAGCCCTGCTAGCTCGTACCCGATCTTTGTGGGAATTGCGAACAGGTGGCCCTTCCACGGGGCCGGTGCAGACCTGGCCAGGGCGCAGCGTGAGTACCTGAGCTCAGGCTGCCTTCCAGTACCTCCTGCACCCCTGCCCTACTCTGTGCCAACTGAACCTACCCAAAGGCACTAGAAGGTGAGAAAGGACATAAAGTGAGGTAAGAAAACAAGAAACGGCTTAGAGGGGGAATTTAAAGATTGTTATTCCTAAAAGTACTTAGATAACGTCAATGGAGAAAAGAACGAAGAAACATCTGGAGGGTCTTTGGACCTGCTGTTGTTACTACTTTAAAAATCCATGAAATTGACAAAATTTTACTTTCTATTCACTCGACTTGTTACTAAATTCTTCTGAGGCTGGTCTTTGCTAAGAAAATGCCGGTGATACATGGCTCAAAATATTAGACAATTATTCTTATTTACTTTGTTTAAGTTAAAATTTTTAAAGTAAACTTTAAATATTTAAGCTAAATGTATAATTATTATTGTATAATTACTGTGTAAAATTGGCTTGAGAAACTGCAATATTTATAATGACCACTAGAGGGAGGTAGACAGGAAAGGAGAAAGAATAGTTAGCGAGTAAGCTTCCTGAGTTTACTAAAAATTACAGCATTTTAGAGCTGAAAGAGGAGATGTCAAAAGACATGATTTTGCTTTATGCCTCTTCCACTTAGAATATGTGTAACCTTGAGCTATTTATTCTTTTTGAGACTCAGTTCCTCAACTGTACAATGAAGCTATTAACACCTACCTTGGGAGGCTAAAACAAAATTATTTTAAAGTTTACTTGAACAAGTAGCAGATGAGAAGGGTTAAGAAGATTATGAAAATGAAGAAACAGATGGGAAATTTCCCTGTTTGTTAAACAGTATAAAATAATAATTTAAAGTATCAAAATAGAATATTAGTAGATATTGAATGATATAGGTAATAAAATAGAATAGATAAGCCAGAAAAAGCCAGTGTTGATATACTGTAGATTTTAATATGTGATGGAGTCATCTAAAATAAATGAAAAAGGGACAGATTCTCAATAAATGGACTTGAGAAAGCTAGTAATTTGAAAAAAAATCATGTTGAGCTCATACATTTCATTATGTGCTAAAAGAAATTTCAGCTACATTAAAGAACTTTAAAACTAGGAGAAAATTTAGGCAAATATTTATGTAATCTCAAGATGGAGGAAGAAAAGAAATAGAAAAATCATAAAGGAAATCACCAGTAGACTAGATTACATAAGAATTTTTAAATTGTGACAACCAAAAATATTGTGAAAATAGAAAACAGAACAAATCTGACAGTTCTTTTTTTTTTTTTTTATTGTATTTATTTATTTATTTATTTTTGGCTGCCTTGGGTCTTCGTTGCTGTGTGCGGGCTTTCTCTAGTTGCAGCGAGCGGGAGCTACTCTTCGTTGGTGCGTGGGCTTCTCATTGCGGACCACGGGCTCTAGGCACGCAGGCTTCAGTAGTTGTGGCACGTGGACTCAGTAGTTGTGGCTTGCGGGCTCTAGAGCGCAGGCTCAGTAGTTGTGGTGCACGGGCTTAGTTGCTCCGCGGCATGTGGGATCTTCCCACACCAGGGCTTGAACCCATGTCCCCTGCATTGGCAGGCGGATTCTTAACCACTGCGCCACCAGGGAAGCCCTGACAGTTCATTTTATCCTCAATACAAGAGTACACACACATTGATAAGAAAACTCTAATAACTCAATGACAAAATTTCCTCGAAGAAAAAATAAAAACAATTAGTGTGTATATGTAATTATATTTTAAAGTGTTTGGATTACCCAGTAATTGAAAAAATTAAAATAGTAAGCAATATTTGCATCTATTAAATTAGAAAAAGATTTAAACATTCTAACATTCAGTACTGGCAGGAGTGCAATGAAATGGGCAATTTTATATATTATAGTGGGAGCAGAAGTTGATATAATTTTACGAGAAAGTGATTTTGTGAAATATTTCAAGACCCTTAAAAATGTTTATATACTTTGGCCTATAATTCCATATCTAGGGATTCTACAGAAATAATCAGAAATGAGCACAAAGATTTGTGCACTGTCTCCTTTTTTGTAATGTCAGAAAATTAGAAACAACCAAAAAATCCAAAATTAGGGGGAAGTTTAAGTGAACTATTATGCAGCTATTAAAAATGAGGTATTTTTCATGAACATAAGAAAATACCTAAATATATTGTTAAAGGGGAAAAAAGAACATTACAAAATTGTGTGTAAACTATTGTTTCAGCTCTGGAAAAATGCATGTATATATTCAAAAACTAGAAGGAAATATATCAAAAGGATGACAGTTACTCTTTCTGGCTGTGATTATGTGATTCTTATTTATAGTATTGTATATGTCCCAAATTTTCTGTTGTGGTTCTATATTTACTGTTATAAATCAATACAGACTAATACAAATTTTTTGAGACAATAAATGCCAATGTGCATAGCATAGAGTCTGGCTTATGTCAAACATTCAATAAATATTTGGTAGATAATAGAAGGAGGGAAGAGAAGGAGATTGATGGACTTCAAGGATGACTTGCTAGTGAAATTTATTGATTTTAAAAAAGAAATAATTATTCTGCAAATGAGGAAATTACAACCTGGGGGTTTTTTGGTGACAAACTTCAAGAAAAACTTTAAAAGATAATACAGTGGTTCCATACTTCCTGAAAGCAAGTAGATAACATGCTACCTTGTCTGTATTCCAGGTCGATATTCTGAAGGAGAAATACATGTGGAAGAAACAAATGTGGAAGAAAATGGTAAATAATTTTATCTGAACTCAATGATAAGAGTCTGAAAGAGAAGCTAGGTTCTAAAAAGATCCCTGGTGAAGCAGTGCTGTTCATTCACGCTTTAGGACCTGCCAAGTGACTGAGGTCCAAACAGGAAGAGAGAACGTATGGAGCCCTTCATTTTTCATCCAGAAATTACTTGTGGTTTCTTCTGTGCCAGGTGTTACTAGGGGTAAAATCCAGGAGATGCAACAGTGAACAGTATGGATAAGTTCCCTGTCTACAGGGAATTTATGGTCCAGGAGGGCTTGGTGGGATGCAGACAAGACTCAAATGATAAACTGGTTAGTCACCAACCATCTATTAATCCCCAGATGAAATAGAAGTGATTCTGTAAATAAAACAATGGTAAGTGAACCGTATCCCCCCAGAGATAAGCCTGAGGACTCAGGGGTGGTTGAAATTTGGCTGAGGATAACTTGCTTCGCTTTCGCTGATCTCTGGCTAGCTTTCGGTTTACAGATGGAGTATGCAAAGCCGACAGGGTCTTGGAAATGGCTCCAGGCACCTGCGGTGTCTGGGGAGCCGGGGGACAGGAGAGCCTTGGGAAGTTTCCTGTGCAAGTGTATTTTAACCCTGTCCGTCTTCCCACAAGCTTCACTAAGGCCTCCACTCCTCACGAGTGCTTTTGGAGTGAACCTTATTCTCAGGAGATTTGAATATGGGCTGAAACTGGCCTCAGGTGGGTCTTAGGTAAGAGCCGGGACCCAGTGAGAACCAGTTCTGTTTGTGTCACAGACATTTGGAAGGAGAGATGAGTACAGGGCGTTGGAATACTTAACGTTTGTAGTTTGTGTTACCTTCTGCTAAGTTGAATTCTTCTAAACCCATTTCAGTTAAAAGATTTCATTACGCCAGATTTCTACGTTTGAGGGCTGACTTTTTTTTTTTATACAATTCCGTTGTGACCCAAGACATAACTTCTTCTTTGAGGTGACCCTGAACTTAAGGATGTTAATTCCCTGATTTTGAGGGAGCAAAATGTGCCTAGTGTCACAGTCAGAGCAACGGAGGAATCTCTGAGCAGGCTCGTTAACCACTTAGTGGGACCGTGGAGCCCAGGTCTGTCCCCAGCTTACAGATTCAGTAACTCTGTTCAGTGCCACCTGGATGCCACCAGGTGCTCAGACAGTGGGTCTCAATTGTATTTCCAAGTTGCAATACTGGTGGAGGAAAGGATGGGGAAAATCAAACCGGCAATTCTTTCATAAGCTTAAAATGTCTTATTTCAATTTCTCGATTGTTAAATAGGATTAAAGAAAAAAATAACCCTCTTCCTACAGAGAATCACAATAGGAAAAGAAAAGGGAAATCACACCGAATGCTACCGTTCACTGGGAGTAATAAAATGTGGGATTTTTTCCCCTCTTGTCCTAAAATTGCCCTGAGGACCAAAATACCTACCTCTTACATTCCCCATTCAGGAAGTCACCAGGAACTAACCAGCTTCTCAGGACTTCCTGACGGTCAACACTTCTGAGCTGGCCCTACTGCCAGCTACACCCCCAGCCCCATTTCCAAACTAAGAAGAGGCTTGCAGGTCCTAAGCTTTGTGGAGATGCAGTTAGTATTCACGGTGGGAGGCTGTAACAGGAGACTGGAGCGGGGCTGTGTTCCCTTTCTATCCACCCAGGACAGTCTCCTTTCTAACCATCTCCAAGTCAACTGATTAGGGACTTTATTTTATTGTTTAAAAATATTTATTTATTTATTTTGGCTGCGCCGTGTCTTAGTTGCGGCACGCGGGCTCTTCCTTGTGGCACGTGGGATCTACTTCCCTGACCAGGGATCGAAGCCCGGGCCCCCTGCATTGGGAGCGCAGAGTCTTAACCGCTGGACCATCGGGGAAGTCCCTGATTAGGGACTTTACATCCACAGAATCCCTTTTGCCACATAATGTGACATAATCACAGAGGTGACATCCCATCATATCTGCAGGCTCCACTCATGCTTAGGAGGCTGGAATCTTGGGGGCCAGCTTAGAATTCTGCCTGCCACAGAGGGGAAGGGGTTCCTTTAATCCCCACAGCCAAGTCAGGGCGAGAGTCCTAAGACAATCACTCATAAAGATTGGGGTTCAGCAAAACGGGGAATTAGACTCTTGCTAGGGTGACCTCGTAGTTACGCCCAGGCCACGAGGAGCTGAGCGGGGTAAGAAGGTCACAGTGAGAATTCTGGGAGCCAAGGAGCATGGCACAGTGTGTCCTTCCCACTGAGGTTTGGGGACAGACTTGAAAGGCTTGTGACCTGCCAGGCTGGAGATTTCAGAGCGGTCCCTTCCCTCGGGCTTGAAGGGCTGCAAGCTCAGTGAGCCTGGAGGGAAGATGGGGCAGCTACACCCACCCCACTCTCCAAGTCCATCCAAGCGTGTGGAAGGGGACCCTCCAGTTCTTGGGGCTCTATGTGCGGGAACATACATTACCCCAAGGGCAGAACCAGGAAGCTGCTGGGGGGCCGATGGGCCAGGCGACTGAGTTTGAGATGGAATGCCTAGGACTGAACCTTTAAAAAAAGTTTTTTTAAATTGTGGTAAAATATACATAGCATAAAATTTACCATTTTAACCATTTTTAAGTGTACGGTTCAGTGCTATTAAGTGCACTCACAATGTTGTACAACCACCGGCATCATCCACCTGCAGTACTTTTCCATTATCCCAAACTGAACCTCTGTCCCCATTAAATCCTCACTCCCATGCCCCAGCCCACACCCCTGGCACCACCGTTCTACTTTCTGTCTCTACGATTTCGACGACTCTATGGACCTCATATAAATGGAATCACACAGTGTCTGTCCTTCTGTGACGACGTCTTTCACGTAGTATGTTTTCAGGTTCATCCATGTCATAATATGTATTAGAATTTCCTTCATTTTTATAGTTCAATAATAATCCTTTTTATGTATAGACCATGCTTTTTAAATCCATTCTTCTGTGGATGGACCCTTATGTTGTTTCCATGTTTTGGCTATTGTGAATAATGCTGCAGTGAATGTGGGTGCACAAAAATCTGTTCAAGTCCCTGCTTTCAGTGATTTTGGGTGCATACTCAGAAGTAGAATTGCTGAGTCGTATGGTGATTCCATGTTTACCTTTTTGAGGACCCACCATACTGTTTTCCACAGTGGCTGCACCCCACCTGCAATGCCTGTATGTGGGTTCCAATTTCTCCACATCTTCATCAACACTTGCTATTTTCTTTGTCATCGTCGTTTAATAATTAGAATTGAATCTTAAATACAAAAATGAGACTGGTCTAATAACCCAAAATCTTAGGCAGATTATTAAATCTGGCCAATCTGATCGCTGGTGGGAAATGGGGATTCAGCAGAGAGCAGCTGCTGACAGCAATGAAACCATTCCGTGCTTACGTCCCCAACAAGGTGAAAATCCTCTGTAAACCAGTTACAGGAATAGAGTTTTTTTTCTTAAAATGCTTACTAGCTTTGAAAATGATTCACGTAAGAGTGCAGCAGCCTAAATACATTTACTGCCTTCTTCATTCCACCTCCATTCACTTCCTAAACCCTGGCTGTCCAGGTTCTATTCCCACGACTGTTCTGAAGCTGTCTTCTCTGAGTTCTCGTCCCAGCTTACAGGCATCTAGGAGCTTGGACTGTCCATTAAATAGAAGTATTTAATTCCCAAAGTTGAGTCTTTAGCAGAGTTCACTCTGCTCTCCTTGGGCAAAGACATTCATCACCCTGGTCTCAAATATGGCTTCTATGACCATGACCTGAACAATCTTCACCTCTGGGCATTATTTATTTCATTTAACAAACTGAGTGCCTCCTCTCACTGTGGTCAGGAACCTTGTTTGGAATTGTCTGCTGGGCATCTCATTAAATTTAAATTCATTCATCCATCCATCATCCCTATTGGGTTGTGAAAGGTGAGGCTCTCTGCTTAGGATGCTTGAGTTGCGAGAAGTATAGACACACACACAAAAAAGTTAAATCATTCTGCCTGATACAGAAATAGGAGTAATCCACTGGTATCTCAAGAAGGGGGTCGGGATCCTGAAGAAGGAAATGGAAGAGTCTAGAGGAATGGGGGTGGGGAGGGCTAGCTAGAAACATGGAAGAAAACCAGGGCCTATGGAGAGATGTGGATATAAAACATTCTCTATGTAGAAAGTGATGGGACTTGGAGAGCGCAGCGATGTCTGACATTGGATTTGAAGTGTTTGCACACCGTGTGGTAATTCTCTCTGCTGCTCCCAAACCATGTAACGCCGGCAGTGCTTTGGGGGAACGGAAAGGGTCATATCCCATGATTTCAGGAAAGCAAGGACGGTTAAAGCAGGGCTGGGAGTTAATGGTTTGGAGTCAGAGGAAAGCAGGGAAATCGGTGACAGTGTGGGTGAGAAGGCAAACCCATGTGCTCTTGGATATGTTAGAGAAATAGATGAGAGTATTCTAGATTCAGCTGTTAATGACTGCATTTCATTTTTATTTATTTATTTATTTATGGCTGTGTTGGGTCTTCGTTTCTGTGCGAGGGCTTTCTCCAGTTGCGGCAAGCGGGGGCCGCTCTTCATCGCGGTGCGCGGGCCTCTCACTATCACGGCCTCTCTTGTTGCGGAGCACAGGCTCCAGACGCGCAGGCCCAATTGCTCCGTGGCATGTGGGATCCTCCCAGACCAGGGCTCGAACCCGTGTCCCCTGCATTTGCAGGCAGATTCTCAGCCACTGTGCCACCAGGGAAGCCCCAACTGCATTTCATTTTGATATTAAGTGAAAGAGTGACCTCAGGAAGTTGGAGGCCAGGGAGTTGCCTGGATTATAGAATCTTCACAAACAACACTTGACCTGGGGCATGAGGTGCCTGTTCTTCATACATGTTAGCATCCTTATGGGACCAGTGACGTGTGTTTTTCATGCTAAGTGTTTGGCCCTCATCTTTTGGGCTCATAATCTTCTCTCTCAGATCCCGACCTTCTTTCTTAAGCTCTTTTGAAGGCCTGGAGGGAATTTCCAGTGGTTAAGACTCTGTGCTTCCACTGCCAGGGGCCCGGGGAACTAAGATCCCGCAAGCTGCATGGCACGGCCAAAAAAAAAAAAAAGGCCTGGAGCCCCTCTTGCTCACATTTCAGGGGTATAAATAATAAGAACCCTTACATCTTTATCCCACTTCATGGTTGACAAAACATATTCACACACATTTGATCCTCTTGACAGTGATTATTCCCATTTTACAGATGAAACTGAGGCTCAGAAGGGTTCAGTGACTTTGCTCAATCTCACTTGTGTAGTAAGTGACAAAGTGGCTGTTCTAATCCACTGCTCTCTGCTTTTCACCAGAGCTGCCGTTCCTGAGTCTGTGTTGACCGGGTGTAGCAGTACTATTTCATGCATTTTCTCTCTGTAAAGCCAATTAAGGAATTTGTGCTCATACTGTTGACTATTTTCAAGGTTATTAAATTAGTATTGGGGGAAAGTACAAACTTTACGAGAGTTTTAGGAATAGTCATAAACATGAGAAATGTGGAAATCTTGTCTTATAAAATATTCATCTGAGTGGAGTCAGCTGAGGAGACACTGAGAGGGAAGGCTACAGGGACGACAACAAAATAGAAGCTGTGTCTCAGCTAAAGGTTGAGAACGACATAAAAATCCATTATTTCGATGGAACGTGCCACAACATTTTCCCGAAGTGTTCCATAAAGAATTACTGAATGCCAAATACAAAGTACTATTATAAACTTGTGAAAAGATTCTGTGCTTCCATGTACCAAAGAAATCCAAAACAATAATTCCACGAGTAAGGCTAACCTACCTAAGGCATCACCTCCTCCAGCACAGAGTAAAGCCCTTCATTCAGGCAAGACCACAGAAGCTACAAAAAGGTAAGGCTACAGGCTCATGCTGTCCAGACTTCATTTTTTTTTGCCATCTTCACGTCTTCCTTCGGTTTTATTTGGAAGCCCTTAGCCAGGCTGACAGAGGTGACAAAAATAGATTCAAGACCCTGCAGGTAAGGGGCAGAGCTGGCTGGGGAAGGGACGCGGTCTGCTTCACGCTGACTCTCCCGGGCAGGACAGATGGCCCATCCCTGCCAAACCTGTATTATGGTGGGAGAATAATTATGCCCAACAGGGTATCTAAATATGCCCATTTTCCAGCATCTATTTGAGGGGAACAGGGGTAATTGATATCCAAACAGCTCCATAATAGGTTTTGAGTTTTGTCTCCCATCAGCCCATTTCCCACATTTACTAAAAATAGCAAAATTAATTAATTTTCATTGGCTTTCCCTTCCCCTTCCTTTCCTGGGAAGAAGTGCTTATGAGCACTGAAGAGGAACAGGCCTGCTTAGATTCATAAATTGAATAGTTGAAGCCATTGAGGTCTGACTCTAGAGCTAAATTCATCTGATCTAATCAGCAGAGGGCAGAACAAATAACAAGCCACTCTGACTTAACATTGCGTTAAAATGTTGTATTAAGAAATTCCAAATGTTTGAGACATTTCTAAGAGGGCTACACAATTTTTCATTTCATAAACGGATTTACTAAAAGATATCTTTAAATTGTAAGCTCCTTTTGTGCGTTAAGAATATTCAGATTACACACAAGACCACTTCTGTGGCTTAAAAGCTACATCTATAGCTCTGGTCCTATAGCAGTTTTCACACCTCAATCTCAAAATATTTTTCAGATACTAATTCATTAACTAGATGACATTATATATCCCATTTTCAGGAGGAGAAACTGAGGCCCCAAGAGAACCTGCAGAAGGACATGGTTCTCGCTCCCCCATCTGTGGCCTTCTTCAGGAAAAGGCCTTTGCAAATTCAGGGACACTGCCCAACAGGTGGAGTGGTTATAAAAGGAGGGTATTATTACAATAAGATGGTAATAGAATAACACACTGTAATTTTTGGCAAAATAGTTTTCAGACAATTGAAGAAAGCCATAAACATTGGATTAGGGAAATAAAAAGCTATTTAAATATATTTTTAAAAAATATAGCCTTTGTCCTCTGGCCCAGCGAAGACATACCTGTAGGGTGGCATTGGCCGGACATCTTTATTTATTTTTTTTAAAATTTTTTATTTATTTATGGCTGTGTTGGGTCTTCATTTCTGTGCAAGGGCTTTCTCCAGTTGTGGCAAGCGGGGTGCCACCCTTCATCGCGGTGCGCTGGCCTCTCACTATTGCGGCCTCTCTCGTTGCGGAGCACAGGCTCCAGACGCTCAGGCTCAGTAATTGTGGCTCACGGGCCTAGTTGCTCTGCGGCATGTGGGATCTTCCCAGACCAGGGCTCGAACCCGTGTTCCCTGCATTAGCAGGCAGATTCTCAACCACTGCGCCACCAGGGAAGCCCCCGGACATCTTTAAATAAGTGAAAAAGTATCTGGTAACTGGAACTGTAGCATCCGCGGGTGCCAAGGCTGTGTGGCATGTCAGTGCCAGCTGTGGGCTGACCACCGCCCTGGGGTCTGATCACTATCTCCTGGGCACCGTCTGCTCTCTGAAGGCCTTCCGTGTCACCCGTGAATACTGTCCTCTGGGGACAGAGCCCTCTTGGCAGCCATTTCCAGATAGTGAAGTGATGACCCAGTTCTCTTAGGAGACAAACTGGGAGGAAACCGTGGATGTCGGGTGGAGGTAGGAAGGCACGGGGCTCCTCAGATCCTGCTGGAGCAGCCCCTGGACTTCAGAGACCCGCCCCTCTCCCCAGGCTTTGCTCACTTGGGCACAAGCCTGTACATTTTTCGTGGGAGATCAGAATGGAGACTTCTTTTTTTTTTTCTTAATTTTATTTATTTTTTTATACAGCAGGTTCTTATTAGTTATCCATTTTATACATATTAGTGTATATATGTCAGTCCCACTCTCAGAATGGAGACTTCTGACCCTGCTCTTGTTAAGATGCTGAAGTCAGTTACTCACTATGAGGCCACTGAACTATCTCCTTTTGTTTTTTCACAAGTGGGACAGGACCATGAGGCGTGGCATAACAGAACCTGGGGATCTATTGTAATAATGACTCAATTCCTTCATTGCTAATAAGTGGACAAGTTGGAGCGAAGCCCCTGTTTGTGATGTGTGAGTGCTGCCCGCTAAAGGCTCCTCCAGCAGAGGCCTGCTCACACACGCCAAGCTCAGCCCAGCCTCCTCGGCACTGCATTCCTCTGCTTGGCCCCCAAATTCCCTCCTCACTCAGACCCTCACTGCCTCTGTGGCCTGAATGCTTCCTGAACCTGCGCCCTAATCTGCCAGAGCTGCTCTCATTCTGGACCCTTAAAGATCTTGCTGGCCCTTGAAGCTCAGCTTGAGTGTGGCTCCTTCATGGAGATTTCTTGCACGTCCCCCCAAAATCCCCACCTCCTCCTTTCTCTCTCTCTCTCTCTCTCTTTTTTTTTTGCCGTAAATATATATTTCTTTTTTTTTTAAATCAAAGTATAGTTGATTTACAATATTGTGTTAGTTTCTGGTGTACAGCAAACTGATTCAGTTATATATATATGTGTGTGTGTGTGTGTGCGTATACATATTCTTTTTCAGATTCTTTTACACTATAGGTTATTACAAGATATTGAATATAGTTCCCTGTGCTATACAGTAGATCCTTGTTTACCTATTTTATATATAGTAGTGTGTGTATGTTAATCCCAACCTCCTAATTTATCCCTCGCCCCCCTTTCCTCTTTGGTAACCATCAGTTTATTTTCTATGTCTGTGAGTCTGTTTCTGTGTTGTAAATAAGTTCATTTGTATCATATTTTAGATTCCATAGGTAAGTCATATCATATGATATTTGTCTTTCTCTGTCTGACTTACTTCACTTAGTATGATAATCTCTAGGTCCATCCATGTTGCTGCAAATGCATTATTTCATTCTTTTTTATGGCTGAGTAATATTCCATTGTGTATATATATCACATCTTCTTTATCCATTCACCTGTCAGTGGACACAGGTTGTTTCCATGTTTTGGTTATTGTACATAATGCTACTGTGAACAGTGGGGTGCATGTATCCTTTCAAATTAGAGTTTCCATCTTTTCCAGATATTTGCCCAGGAGTGGGATTGCTGGATCATATGGTAACTCTATTTTTAGTATTTTTAAGGAAGCTCCATCTTTCTTTCTCTTTCTATAGCACTTGAAACATTCTGCCTGGCGGCGTGGTTGTCTCTACCCCCATCTAACTGAGCATTCACCAGTGGGTCAGAAGATCTTTGATCTCTTAGGGGCCAGGCCCATGCCTTCCTCCCCCTGAGCCCCTGGCGCATGGAACACACCATTTTGAAAATTACCGCTTATTTGGAGTAGATGGTAACCGAATTGAAGGGGGTTAAGGAAGAGACAAGGGGTCAAGAGGCAGAGGCAGAAGGTTGGCGGCCAAAGGAAGGGAGCAAGAAGATGACTGCTCAGAGGGCAGCAGGTGTGATGGAACCAGTGGGAGGAGAGGATGCGGTGGGAGGTTGCAGGGAGAGACGGGCTAGGTCCTGTGTCACTGATGCGTGTTGCTCCTCACGAGGGCCCACAGGAGCTTGGGGAGCGGCCAGAGCGCTAGCCTCTCAGAGCATCATGTCCTCAGGGGATGCACTATAATGAACAAAATGCAGGGCCAGTGTTCTTGGAATAGCTGAGTGGTAAGAGTGCAGGCGCTGAGGAGGAGACAGGGCACAGCGTCCAGGCAGTCACGACAGAGGAGACGGTTCATGGTCCATCCTGGGGGTTCCCTGTGGAGGTGACCAGGGCTGTTTAAACCACACGGCTGGGTTCTGGATCAGAGGATCCCCCAGGCCCCAGGAGACATTCCACTCGGCCTCACGCATCCTCCAGCTACAACAGATGAACCTCTCCCCTATTTTTTTAATTATTATTATTTTTAAAATAAATTTATTTATTTATTTATTTATTTTTGGCTGCGTTGGGTCTTCGTTGCTGCACGTGGGCTTTTTCTAGTTGTGGCGAGTGGGGGCTGCTCTTCGTTGCGGTGCGCGGGCTTCTCATTGCGGTGCGCGGGCTTCTCATTGCGGTGGCTTCTCTTGTTGTGGTGCATGGGCTCTAGGCATGGGGGCTTCAGGAGTTGTGGCTCCCAGGCTCTAGAGTGCAGGCTCAGTAGTTGTGCCGCATGGGCTTAGCTGCTCCGCGGCATGTGGGATCTTCCCGGACCAGGGCTCGAACCCGTGTCCCCTGCATTGGCAGGCGGATTCTTAACCACTGGGCCACAAGGGAAGCCCCTCTCACCTATTTTTAAGGATTCCTAGGAGAGGGGATTTCGTTCCCTTCTTTCGCGGGGAATGGAAAGAGCATGGGAAGCTTTCTCTCCAGGGTGAGTTGAGGCCGTGTCTGTGAACGCCTCGAGGCTGCTGGGATAGTGTTTTGTGAGGCCCTGATTCAAGGAGGGTGTGTCAGGCTGCTGTCTGGTCCTGGATGCTCCGGGAGTTGGGACGTGGAGGGGACACTGCCGTTTGCTGGAGCCACTGAGTGATGTCACTACGTATAGAATTTACCTCCTGCTCTCTGGACTCTGAGACCAGCCCAGCAGCGAGAGTGGTGGGATGAGGCGTGGGGGGAGGATGGGGGGATGCGAGGCTCTTTCCCAGAATCAGGTGGAGTCACACAGCCCAGAAAGGAAGGACTGAAAGACCTGGAGTTGCTTTTCATGAGGGGCCTCAGAGTGACGCTGTTCCTACAGCCTGGGGGGCAAAGAGCTGCAAACCCTGACTAAAGGCCATTCTTTGAAAGGTATGCAGCCCAGGTGACGAAACGTGAAATAGAGCCAGAGGGGTGGCCCCCATCAAAGATCTGGGCTAATACTGCCAGCGTCGGATTTCCGTAATCCCTAGGATTCAACCAGCAGAGGGAACAAGGACTTTTGGTTTTATTTCCATGGTGGTGCAATTTCTCCTTTTAATTCTGAAATGCTTTAATTGATAGTCTTCACCTGGGTCTACAGCTTCTCAGAAAGTCACAGGGTGCCCATCACCAAAGATGCCCAATCCAGACTAAAAGTCATCTTGTGGGTAATTCAAGATACCCCTGCAGAACCCACTTCTAATTCTGACCAAATAAAGAAACCCATGAATTGCCTGCAGGGTTGGTCTCCCAATTTAAAGGCACTGTGTCCTGCCTAATGTTCTCCAGGGGAACTTCAGACTAGAAAATCCTGGATCTAGGAAACCTGCTCTGATAAATTTGAAACGGATGTAGGGGCAATGTTTCAGGATGGGAGTCAAGGGTCTTTGAGGGGACTCTTCAAAGTCAGGTATTGTTGTGTGCTGAGTTATGACCCCCCAAATTCACATGTTGAAATCTTAACCCCCAACACCTCAGAATGTGACAGTATTTGGAGATCAGGCCTCTAAAGGGGTAAGTTAAAATGAGGTCACTAAGGTGGGTCCTAATCCAATAGGACTGCTGTCCTTATAAGAAGAGGATATTTGAACACAGACGCAGAGGGAAGACCACGTGAAGATGTGGGGAGAAGACAGCTGTCCACAAGCCAAGAGAGGCCTCAGCAGAAACCAACCCTGCCCACACCTTGATCTCAGCCTTCAGCCTCCAGGACAATAAGACGATAAAGTTCTGCTGTTGAAGCCCCCAGGCTGTGCTACTGTGTCAGGGCATCCTGAGCAGACGATACAGGTGTATTGAGGCGTAGCTGTTAGGGGAGCGGGCACAAGGCCCAGGAGAGGGAGGCACAGCCTGGAGCCTGAGGGACTGCTCTGAAATGACAGGAGCTAAAGTGGACTCTTCTAGATTAGGGAGGAAGCCTCAGGGGGTGGAGACAGACAATTGTAGGTCAGGCTGGATTAAGACAATAGTAATCAGCTCGTCTAACCTCTGCTCCCAGCTTCAGCTCCCACGCTCACCCGCGCCTTGCCCAGCCACCCAACTTGTTTCTCATTGGTCAGGGCCTTGACCGCCAGGGTCTTGTTATATCTCCCAGGAATATATGCAATGTATTAGGGGACCCCTGAAGTTGGCAGAATACCTGTCCCTCCCGCAGTGCTCTCCGTTGGTGGAATTTCACAATAGTGGTGGAGAAAACATTTGGAGTAAAGGCCTTTCCTAGGTAGCCCTCAGATTATATCACTTTGGGGACTGCTGGCCATTTCTGCTCTTAAGGCTGCCCTGGTTAAAGAAGGAGAAGATTGAAAAGAAAAAAATTATGGACCGTGGGATGCAAAACTGAGTTGAAAAATTGAACAAAATCTTCAGTGTGGCGTCCCCAGACGGAGTCCTGTGTCTTACTCATTCTCAGATCTTGATTCCTCTCGTTTTTGTTTTTAGTACCTTAAAACAATCAATGGCCCAACACAGGGACAATATTGGAAGTTTTCCTGTTGAGTGGACTCAATGCTCCCCCAAAAGTGAGTTATTTCACTACTTAGAGTCTTGATTTTCCATGTGCAAAACTGTGGGTCGTGCTAGCCATTGCCTCCTTGCTCAAAAAACCATCAGGAACATTCAAGTTGAAAAAAATATTCAGGTTCTCAGTAAGTATTTGTTAAATTGCCAGCTCCAACATACTTACTAGAAGTGGGAAATACAGTGACCTGAGACTTAAGTTCCCCTTTTTAACTTTTGAGGTTGGAGGGAACTACTTATTGCTTTTTATGAAAAAAAAAACCCATTCATTTTGCTCATTAAATTGTTATAATTTTCTTTTTAATAATAGGTCTGTAATAGGTAGAAATTCCGCCAAATTGTGGAAAGTATGGCTTCTCATCTCACTATAATTTTGATAATTATAGCTAACAGCCATTCATTTAGTTGGCATCGTTTGGGAGAACCGAAACATTTCTTTGAGTGTCTTCATTTTAATAGTTAATGTTTTGATAGAATCTCTTCCAAATCCATTAAACATCCTTTTATCTTCCTAAACATTGTCCACTGGATACAGCTTAAAGGTTTTATCCCTCAGGGTCATCATACCATTCCTGTCACACTGAGGTGTAATGAGGGTATCACTGGGCTGCTGTGTTGGTCTTTTTGCCCTGTGGCTGAATGATCATGTTTTTAGGCATCTTGTGTCTACTTGGTGCCGTTGCCTGTTTTTGTCAATCTATCTGCTTCGAGTGCTGTCCACTTGCTGTGGGCTGGGAGAGCAGATAGGAAGCTTGCTAGAATATGTCTACAGCTGGATAAAATCGGCTCTGAACTACTCTTTGGTGAAAAAGGTACAGTGGACATTTGTGTATGCCATCCCAGCTTGCATTACACCTTTCCAATCGTCCCTGATTTCTTTTTTTTTTTAACTTATTTTATTGAAGTATAGTTGATTTACAATGTTGTGTTAATTTTCACTGTATAGCAAAGTGATTCAGTGTACATATATATATATATTCTTTTTCATATTCTTTTCCATTATGGTTTATCACAGGATATTGAATATAGTTCCCTGTGCTATTATGGTATGACCTTGTTGTTTATCCATTCTGTATATAATAGTTTGTATCTGCTAATCCCAAACTCCCAATCCATCCCTCCCTCCCCCCCCGCCCCTTGGCAACCACGAGTCTGTTCTCTATGCCCGACAGTCCCTGGTTTCTATTCAGGGATTCATGTGTTTCTACCTGGGGATCCAAGGTTGGAGCACTTGATCTCAGCTAAGCCAGTGAGCACATTGCATTCCCCTAGGCATGTGGTTGGCCCAGAGGTGAGCAATGGACCCACACAAGTCTAATCGGAGTGCTCTCAGCATCTTTAGCTCATGATGCTCTTTCTTGCACATGAAAGATGAAGCACACAGCCTGCATCTATGGGCAGTCATCTTGCCACCATTAGTGAGTCAGCTTTAGGATGAGGCTCATACCAAGGAAGGCAGAATGGAGAGAAGACTCAAAACAATACTTGGTGACACCCTGTAAACCCTGAAGCAACCAGTGCTTAAAGCTCCTTCTACTTATGAATTTTTAAAAATTGAAGTATAGTTGATTTACAGTGTTGTGTTAATTTCTGCTGTACAGCAAAGTGACTCAGTTACATATATATATTCTTTTTTATATTCTTTTCCATTATGGTTTATCTCAGGACATTGAATCTAGTTCCTTGTGCTATATGCAGTAGAACCTTTTTGTCCATTCATTCTATATGTAATAGTTTGCATCAATTAACCCCAAACTCCCAGTCCATTCCTCCCCACCTCACTCCCCTTTGGCAACCACAAATCTGTTTTCTACGTCTGTTTGTTTCTGCTTTGCAGATAGCTTCATTTGTGTCTATTTTAGATTCCACATATAAGTGATATCATGTGGCATTTGTCTTTCTCTTTCTGACTTACTTCACTTAGTACGATAATCTCTAGGTCCATCCATGTTGCTGCAAATGGCATTATTTCATTCTTTTTTATGGCTGAGTAGTATTCCATTGTTTATATGTACCACATCTTCTTTATCCATTCATATGTCGATGGACATTTAGGTTGATCCATGTCTTGGCTATTGTGAGTAGTGCTGCTATGAACATGGGGTGCATGTATCTGCCTATGGATTTTTTAAATGAGACTTTATATGATAAATTTCCTTATTGTTTAAGCCACTTTGGGTCAGCTTTTCTGCTATCTGCACCAAAGAGAATTCTAATTGACTGATAACGGGAAAGAATTTAGTACTTGAACTTGATAGAAGATCTATTTTGGTACCTCAGAATATATCATTGGTACACTTTGTGGTAATACATGGGTGCGCACTTATTCTTTAAAGTGTACATACGCATTGTATGCACTGTTGTATTATGATATTTCACTATTAAAAAGAAGATAGTTAATACCATTATACACCCATCTAGGCAGAATAACCAATAGCATCCATTCAAAAATATTTATTGAATGTCTATTATTTGTCAGACACATTCTAGGTCTTAGGGATATAGTTGGGGAACAAGAAAAAAATCCCCATTCGAAAGGTTACAATTTAAAAACACAGAGGATCTATAGGAATGCCAGGTAACGATGTGTGCTATGGAAAAAGTAAAGAAGGTTAAGGGAGGGATGAACAAGTGCTGTTATTTTAGGTAGCATGGCTGGGAAGGCCTCTCTGATGAGGTGACGTATGAGCAGAGACCTGAAAGAAGTGAGGGTGAGCCTTGCAGATACTGAGGGATTCAGAAGGAGCTCTCCAGACATGGGAACAGTGTGTGCAGAGGTCCTGAGGTATGAGTGAGCTTAGAGCACTCAGGACATAGCACGGAGGCCAGTGGGCTGGAGTGCAGGGACTGGGGGAGCGGGTGTCAGAAAGAAAGCCAGGAGCACAGCCTCATATACAATGTCAGGGGCTCTGATTACCTTCAGAGAGAGGTGGGGTCTGTCTGGAGGATTCTGAAGGAATATTAGGATCTGACTCAGTATTCAAAACATCGCTGTTGGGTGCGGAGAACAGTCTGTTGAGACTAAGGACATGGGGTGCTTTGATGTTGCTTGCTTCAGCAGACTTCTATTTCTTTTTTTTTTTTGGCTGTGCAGAGCGGCTCGTGGGATACTAGTTCCCTGACCAGGGATCGAACCTGCGCCCCCTGGAGTGGAAGCGGGGAGTCCTAACCACTGGACTGCTAGGGGTGTCTCTCAGCAGACTTCTAAATAGCAAAAAAGCACTGACCTGAAAGAGAACAACGCACAAGTTACTGCATTTTATTTTTGTCCCCAGAGTCCTTCTGCACTGTGGTTTCTGTCCTTCTGCAGGATGCCGTTCTCCCTGAGTGACTAGGGAGCCTGTAAATACAGCAGGAGTATTGGGAGCAGGTGATGACAGTGGTGCCTATGACTTTGCAGAACGTGGGAGTCCCTGCCCTGGGTGTTTGATAACCTCTAACCTCTGACCTCTGACCTGGGAGGCAGCCCTGGGCAGCAGAAGCAGCAGTGAGTCTGAAACCCATGGCCCTGCTGGACCCCTGGACTCTGCTTCTTCTCTTCTGTCAGACACATCTATACCTTAGCCTGTAGGCTGTTTCTCTGTAAGATGATTTCAAAATGAACACAACGTAATGTTCTAGGAGTTGAAATTAAAAATGCTCACTTAGGGACTTCCCTGGCGGTCCAGTGGTTAGGACTCTAAGCTTCCACTGCAGAGGGCATGGGTTTGATCCCTAGTCGGGGAACTAAGATCCCACATGCTGCGCAACATGGCCAAAAAAAAAAATGCTCGCTTAACCTAGCTAGATTCCTTCTCTACTTTCCAAAAGGGAGAGGGCAAAGAGAAGAGGTTGAGAGAGCATTAATAACTCGCCAGATGATCTCTGAATACTCCTGTGGAAGGATTAAGGGTTCCTTTGAGGCATCTGGCCAAAATACCCCCCCTGTAGTGTTGCATTGAAATTAACTGATGAGATAAGCTTCCTGTTTTAGTTTCCTGTCTTTGGTTATAATTGCTGCTGCAGCCGTGCTCATCATTTCCTGCAGGTTTTCCTTCTCTGGCTGTGATAAATATTAATGCCTTTAATTTTTCATTCCTCCCTTCGGCCTGGGATTCTGTGAAGAGTGAGATTTTCTTGTTCTTTATAGTCTGCCTTTCTCAGCGATGAAAAATTTTCATTTTCTACAACAGATCTTCCTAGGTTAGTTTTTAATTCAGACCTTCACTTTGGTTTTTCTTTGACTATTTTAAAAAGAATGAGAAGCCTACAACAGCCAGAGCTGAATCCAGGGCTTCGAAGCTCATCATGGTCTCTTTTTCGTTGTTTTCTCTCAAGAGTCCTTAACCTGAGGGTGTCAGTTCCCTGTGATTCTAGGCAACGTTTTGTATGTTTAGGAAGATGTTTTCGCCTAGAAAAGATGTCATAACTTCATCAGGTTTTCAAAATATTCTTACTAAAATAAATTTTAAAACATTCAGAAACCCTGCTTAACCATTCTGGGGATCATTGCTTTGGGCAAATCTAGTGACTAATCCTTGTGATACATGGGAACAAACATAATCATATCTTCTAGAGATTGTAGAAAAAAGGTTCTGTCCTCCCTTAGAAGCACAGGGCATTTGAACCAAAAATGATTACCACTTCCCCACCCCTTCTTCATTGCACAGATGCAGAAATGAATTTCTCAAATCTCACAGCACGGGAGTGGCAGAGCTGGGGCACGGGATTCTGTTTACTATCCACGTTCCACCAGCAGCAAGGTGACATCTAGCACTCCCTAGTATTCCACTTCCCAAACTCTTCTCTCTTTATTAAGGTGCACTAGTTTATTCCCTCCAATGAAAATAATTTCATTCCAAGTACCAAAGTAATATTTAGTAATTGACAAGAAACCTGACAAATCATATAAAGGGCCTGTATGTCCTAAACCTGAGAAATCATTTCTTGTCCTTCCCAGCCTACAGAGGACATCCCTGTGCTTTTTTTTTTTTTGGCCACACCATGCAGCATACAGGATCTTAGTTCCCCGACCAGGCATGGAACCCCCACCCCCTGCAGTGGAAGCACAGAATCTTAACCACTGGACCCCCAGGGAAGTCCGTCCCTGTGCCTAAGGTGGACTCCAGCCATTGCATTGTTAGTTATCTCTTTGTATCCATGCTCCCCATCTCCCCCCGGGATTTTTGGGGCCTTGAAGACAAGGACCTTCTCTTGAATGCTTTTATATTCCAGAGAATCTAGCACACAGGCCTGAGCACTATTTGTACATTCCATTGCACTTTTAGGACATTGTCTAGGTGTCACCACTGTGGATCATAATTCCTAAGCTCAGTGCCTTCAAGGGTGAGGCGGATAATGAAGCAGAACAAGTGTAGGACCATAGGGACAGTGGAAACAGCAGAAAACTGGGAAATTTGTGCCCCATCAAAATTAAAAATTAAAAAAAAAACAAACTTCAGAGGCCAAACTTCCAGCTATCATGACATGAAATGGTCAGTAAATCCTC
Source organism: Balaenoptera borealis (assembly GCF_965194805.1). Lineage (NCBI taxonomy): Eukaryota > Metazoa > Chordata > Mammalia > Artiodactyla > Balaenopteridae > Balaenoptera > Balaenoptera borealis. The sequence goes on along the minus strand of NC_138866.1, from coordinate 164,668,069 downwards.
TCCTCCCCAGGCAGTATGAAACTGGACAGTATTGTCAGAATCAACCATTTCTGTGCTTTGGAAATTGGCCAAAGGCAGATAACAAATTGAGAAGCATTTACTCATGAAAAATGGATACAGCTTCAGGCAAGAACAGGTCTGTAGCCCTTTTGTCTGGTCTGTTTCCATCCCAGCCCTCTTCCCAGTTCTGTCCACTGTTTTATCAGCAAGGGGCTGACCAGAAAAAAATATCAAGTTTACTGCCAAAGGGGTCAAATCAATTTTGAGCAGAGGGTGAAAAGCTATAGCACTGACAGCAACAGAGAACTTGGCAGGAAACAAATGGGGAAAACACATCTCTGCAAGTTTGAGAATGTGCTCCTGATTAGGGTAAGTGGTGAACCAGCTACAAATTTAACAGAAAATCTTGGAATGGGACAGCCAAAGGGTTGAGATGGGCTCTCCACACATCCCTGCTGGCTGGGAAACTATGCACATGTGCAGGAGAGACCCAGGAGAGCCCGGTAGAACGTGAATGCTGTTTCTCCAGGACCTAGCACAGTGCCTGGAATATAGGAAGTGCTCCGTTTATGTTGAATCGATGAATGCTAGTTGCCATATGCAGTATATCTGTCTATGAGTTGCCTTAACTGCTTTGCAGAACAAGACAGGGTATAAGTAGACACATTAATTAAAAGCTAATATTATTAAATAATATATGTTGGGAGAGGGCTCAGGAGAAAGGAGCCATTAAATACCTGAGAATCCAGGTACATGGGAGCAAATCCAGGGAGAAGCAATGGACATGGTAATGGACAAAGCATTTGCTCCCCTGGAAAAGCTCTTTCCCTGACACCCTAAATACACAGGCCTGACTCTTGGTACTTTTCTAAATGCAGGCTGGCTCCTTTGTGTTGAAATCTTGCTTGGGAGAAAAAAATGTATGTGAAGTGCTTAACACAGTGTTGGTAATGAGAAAACTCAGTGGAAGTGTTTGTTTTCAGGAATGGTATAATAAGGTCTTCTGGACATTCCTGCCTTGATCCAGATTTCATGGCTCCAAATAATTTTGCCAGGAATGATAAAGACCCAAATGTTAAGACACCTCCTCCATTTCCAACTCTTGGTCTGTAACTTCCTTAGGGAACACAAGTAAAGCCCATTAGACCAGAAGTTTATTCAGAATTTGGGGGCTCATTCAGCCTGGTCCTCGGGCAGAAGACTGGCTCCATGTGTGCTTTGCTGCTCAGGGCTTGTAAGACCAAGAAAGGCCTTCTCTTGAGGTTGGAACAGGGCCCAGGAGCATGTGAACATTTGGGTACGTTGGGCTGGCATGAGTGACTGATGACCCCAAATACACCCCCCACTTCCCTCCTCAGGGGACAGTGGGTTCTATTTACAAGGAGGCAATGAACTCCCAGGAGAAAAGACACCCAGCGAACACCTGGTGGAAGGCACCCAGCTAGACTCCTGAAGAGCAGTGCTCCCTTCTTCAAGGCGTTGCCTGGTAAGAGAGTTTTCATCATTCTTGGCAGTGTAGGCTTGCTCCTCTCCAAGAACCATAACTCGGATGATGTTAGGTGTATTAGTCAGCTCAGGCTGCCACAACAAAGTACCACAGGCTGGGTGGCTTAAACAATGGACATTTATCTTCTCACATTTGTAGACTCAGTGTCCCAGATCAAGGTGTGGGCAGGGTTGGCTTCTCCTGAGGCCTCTCTCCTTGGCTTGTAGATGGCCGTCTTCTCCCTGTGTCCTCACGTGGTCGTCCCTCTGTACCTGTCTGTGTCCTAATCTCCTCTTATGTCAGGAGGCCAGTCCTGTTGGATTAAGGCCCACCTATACAGCCTCACTTTATCATAACCACCTCTTTAAAGGCCCAACACCAAATACAGTCACATTCCGAGGTACTGAGGATAGGTCTTCAGCATAGGAGTTTTGTTATGATTCAGCCCATCACGTTAGGTAACCGAGGCGCAGGGGCAGGGGCAGCTTAAGGCTGTAACTTACTCAGCAAGATTGGAAGAAAAGAAGAAAGAGTGTACAAAGAGGGGCTTTGAAGGGAATAAGGGAATTAACATTTGTTTATTTAGCCTCTACATACACAGGCAATATCCTAGGTGCAGTTTAATGAAATTTCGCAACCATCTTATAAGGAAATTATTCTTCACCTTTTAAAAAATAGTGTTACCTTCCTTTCGTCTTTGTTTTTAAAATCTTATTCTGATGGTGGTGGTTGAATCTGTGAAAAAACTTAAATTCCAAACGTTCAAACTCGTTTTGACGTTTAGCTCTTCTCTTGAAGAGCCTGAGCCCTGGCAGAAATGTATATGAGCCTATCAGCTGAGCATTAGACTATTTCCCTGAAAAGCTATGAAATACCCTTCAGCATCCCTAAATGCTGGCCTGATCCCACCTGGACATCAGGGGACTGCAGTTTGGTGTGGTCAGTTGTGTGAGGGGTAAGCCTGGGATTGTACATGTATGTACCTTCATGGGGGGGTTGGGAGGAGGGTGGGAGAGAATTTTCTGCTGAATTTTGTCTGACTGAATGAATAGATAAAGAGATCTACCTCTTAAGTGAGACGCTGAGCATTTTATTCCTTCTTCACCCTTCCTCCTACACAGACACAATGTATCCTACATGATACACCCGGAGACCAGCTACATGGTTTGAGGGGGCCAGTGCAAAATGAAAATGAGGGGGTCTCTTGTTCAAAAATTGTTGCTGAACTAAACTTGGATTCGCTTGCCTGACGCGCAGCAAAGCCAACCCACTGACACCGGGCTGTGGGGAAGGAGAGTGCAGCGTTTATTGCAGGCTCCAAGCAGGGAATCCAGGCAGCTCATGCTCAAAAGGCCCGAACTCCCCGATGGCTTTAGGGGAAGGGATTTTAAGGGCAACGTGAGGGAGAGGGTCCCCAGGTGCATGATCAGCTTGTGTACGTCCTTCTGATTGGTTGGTGGTGATGCAACAGGGTGGTATTTCGGGAGTTAATGTCATCAACCTTCTGGTTCCAACCGGTCTGGGGTCTATCTGGTCAGCAGTTTCCACCTGGTGGATGTTTCAGTATCTGCAAAACAACTCAAGGACATGGCTCAGGATATTATCTGTAGCACCTGAGAAGGAACTAAGGGTCCTTGACTTTGTTTTATGGCTAAACTATTATTATTTTGTCTTGCTCGACTGCTTTCCCTTGTTTCTGCGTTTTCTCACTTCTCTGATTAAATTTGCTCTCTGGAACTTGGGGAAGGCCTAGGAGGCTAAAGCTTTTCTACAAACAAGAGGTGGGGGACATAGGGGTCTGCCCCCCGGGAAAGTCTCGCAGGGTCCTGTTCGGTTTCAAAATGATGAATAAGTTTAAGATGGTGACAGCCGAGCTTGAACCCAACCGTGAGGTCCTTCTGGGTGGGGGCCCTGGGGGGCTGCCCAGGTCACACACACATGAGGCCGACCCTCTGACCCTGCCACTTGTCTCCTGGGGTCATTGGACCGAAGGGGACCCTCCTGGTTAATTATTATCCCTCTCTAGATGAGCAGCTGATACTTTGTCTTCGCTTGCAGACTCTCCATCCCTCATCCCTAGTTACCATGGACGCATTCTCAGCTGGCTTTCCCAAGAGAAAGGAAAACCCGCCTCTGGCTGCAGGTATTCCTGTTAGTCTGCTCAGCACTGGGGAGGCGGATGGGGCTTGGTTCCCTGGTCATAGCTGACGCCCCTCTGTCACTCTCCTCCCACCCGGCTCCTCCTCTCTGAGGCCCCCCAGCCTTCCCAGACTCTGCCTGTGGTGGTAGAAAAGTGGGAACACCTTTGGAATTTTATCATTTCTATGGCACTGAGGCTGGCAGGATTGCTGGTGCATGTTTTCCGGGCGGAGTCCTCTTCTGTTTCTTCTCCAGCCAACCCTTCTTGGCTGCGGGGGTTCTGAGTGGTCGGTGGAGGTGACTCAGCCGCTGGGCAGCGCTGGGCGGCCAGCCCTTCGCTGTCCCCCTGAGCACAGGCTCCTTTGCCCTGGCCTCACACAGACCTACTGACACCACAGCTCAGCCTGCTCCTCTCTTCCCTACTCTCCTCGTCCTGATTCCCTTCTTTGCTGGCTTCTCATCAGCACGGCTGGTGGGCATTTGTACCAGCCCTCGGGCTGCTCCCAGGGCCTTGCAGATATCAGGGGGCTTCATCCCACCACACTCAGGTTCCTGAGAGGTACCCTCACGATAGTCAGCAGCACTATCGTTACACCCCCAGCCCTTTTCAGTGAGCCACCAAGATGCTTCCTGAACCTCAGGGGCCAGCCCCTTCCTTCTGAGGAGTGACGTGATGTAGGGGTGGTTACGGGGTAGCAGGGGTATGCGGCGTGTGCACAGTGGTAAAGCCGCCACTTCAAGAGGAAATCCTCTGCTGCTGTGCAACCCAGCTTCTATCCTTGAACCTCAGAGATGACCCTGAACTCTGAGGAGCCCAAGGGGTAGTGACAGCCTGAGAGCTATAGGGACACCCGGGCTGGGAGTCAAGGAACCTGGGTTCTGGTCCTCTGTAGCAGGCAGAATAATGGTCCCCCAAATGTCCGTGTCCTAAACCAGTGAATATGTTACCTTACGTGGCAAAAGGGACTTTGCATATGTGATGAAGTTAAGGATTGTGAGATGGGTAGAGATGCCTGGATTATCCAGGTGGGTCCAATATAATCACAAGCCTCTTTATAACAGGGAGGCGGGTGGGTCAGAGCCAGAGAAGATGTAATGCCAGGAGCAGGGGTTGGGGTGATGTGATCGCTGGTGGGAGTCACGAGACAGAGAACGTGGGCAGCCTGTAGAAGCTGGAAAAGACAAGGAAACTGGTTCTGTCCAGAGCTTCCAGGAGCAACGCGACCCTGCTGACACCCTGGTCTTAGTCCAGTGAAAGCCATTTTGGACTTCTGACCTGCAGAACAGTGAGGTAATATATTTGAGTTGTTTTAAGCCTCTAAGTTTGTGGTCGCTTGTTACAGCAGCGAGAATAAATGAATACATCCTACACCTGCCATTAATGGAGCTACTTGACTCTTGGGTGGGTAATTTCTCTTTTTTGACCTTAAGTTCTTTACATTAGGGAGTGTGATACACAATCGTTTTCAAACATTTACTAGAAAATTTAAAGGAGCAGGATGGTTTTATTAGTTGAAATCATGTGCAGAAGCCCAGTGTCAAGCAGGTGAGAGTGGAGCTTCTTTGGTGCTTTGGGACCTGCTGGGCAGTGCTGAGTAGTCAGAAGGCGCTGGCAGAGCTGGAGGTGGGCCCTCAGCGTGTCTCTTGTTATTGACTTTCCCTCTGGGGGGAAGGTGGGCACTTGTGTACTTGATTGGTTGATGAATTCTGACACACACCAAAAACTCATTGGAACTGAGTAGAACTTAAACTACCATTGTTATTACTTTTTTTTTTTTAACACTATGACCTTTATTTATTTATTACTTTTAATTTAATTTTTTAAAATAAATTTATTTATTTTAGGCTGTATTGGGTCTTCGTTGCTGCGCGTGGGCTTTCTCTAGTTGCGGTGAGCGGGGCTACTCTTCATTGCGGTGTGCGGACTTCTCATTGCGGTGGCTTCTCTTGTGGAGCACGGGCCCAGTAGTTGCAGCGTGTGGGCTCAGTAGTTGTGGTGAACTGGCTTAGTTGCTCCGAGGCATGTGGGACCAGGGATCGAACCCGTGTCTCCTGCATTGGCAGGCAGATTCTTAACCACTGCGCCACCAGGGAAGTCCCTACTGTTGTTATTAATGAGGCTTTATACACGTATCTTACTTGGGGTGCTCTATACAACTTATAAGAATAGATCTTATCTTCAAGGTATGTCCATTTCTTGCAAGATCCTCATTTCAAATCCCTGCCTGTTCAGGAGTTTAAGCAGGGAGGTAATGGCCATTAATACGACACATCATCTGGAAAGTTTGTCACTGTTATTGAAATTGATTTTTGCAGCCTGCCAGCATCCTCAGTGCCCTTGGGGAAGGTCCACTCTCCCTGGAGTTTTCCTTTTGCTTTTCTTCTGTTGCTCTTGAAGTCTAGCCAGGGTCCAAACTCGTGCCTCTATACGTGACTCTGAGTTTCAGATGTCTAAAGTTGGGGACCTCCTACGACATCGTGCTCAAAAAGTGGAAGGGATAAGTAAAGGGGGCAGCAGACTCATTTTCTCACTGGCACTAAAATTCTCTGGGAGGACGCCAAGGGCAATGTAAACCCAGCCCGACTGAGAAATCAAAGCAGCATTAAAAAAACAAATAAGTTTCATGGGTGAGTATCTCAACTCCCTTAATAAAAGCAACTTTAGGACTAGACAAAACAAACACAGGAGTGGAGGAGGGTTATTAAATGTGAACTTGTGTGTTCTGTACTGGATAATTTTTGGTCTCTCTCTCTTCCTCTTGATATAATGTATAAGGATCAACAGAGGAGCTTGTTAAAATTGCAAATACCTGCATTCCTCCAAACCCAGAGATTCTGCTTCAACAGGTCTGGCATGAAACATTTCAGGTGGTTCTAACATGCATGGCCCTAGGAGGAAATTATGACAATCATTGACAATTGCGTCTGAGCTAACGAAGTGAAGATAGCTTTAAGTCCACTCTTGGAAACTCGAACAAGTAGGACCCTTGTGTATACTCTTTTTATTTCCTGCAGTGCCTCTTTCTACAAAATTTTTTTGGGTGACTGCATAGTAGTTCTCTAATAAAAAAACATTAATTGGGCTTCCCTGGTGGCGCAGTGGTTGAGAGTCTGCCTGCCAATGCAGGGGACACGGGTTCGAGCCCTGGTCTGGGAAGATCCCACATGCCACGGAGCAACTAGGCCCGTGAGCCACAATTACTGAGCCTGCGCGTCTGGAGCCTGTGCTCCGCAACAAGAGAGGCCATGATAGTGAGAGGCCCGCGCACTGTGATGAAGAGTGGCCCCCGCTTGCCGCAACTGGAGAAAGCCCTTGCACAGAAACGAAGACCCAACACAGCCATAAATAAATAAATAAATAAATAAATAAAAATTTAAAAACAAAAACAAAAAACATTAATTATCTTTGTTATACAACATTATGTTATATAATGCCAGCCCTAAACATATTGTAACCCAATACCTTTTGCATATAGCTGTCTAGTTTTCCCAACACCATTTATTGAAGAGACTGTCTTCTCCCCATTGTATATTGTTGGCTCCCCTGTTGTAAATGGACCATATATGCATGGATTTATTTCGGGGCTCTCTATTCTGTTCCATTGATCTAAGTGTCTGTTTTTATGCCAGTACCATCCTGTTTTGATTGCTGTAGCTTGTAGTATAGTTTGAAATCAAGAAGCATGATGCCTCCAGCTTTGTTCTTCTTTCTCAAGATTACTTTGGCTATTTGGGGTCTTTTGTGGTTCCACACAGATTTTAGGATTATTTGTTCTATTTCTGTGAAAAATGCCATTGGAATTTTGATAGGGATTGCACTGATTCTCAAGGTGTCTTTGGGTAGTATGGCCATATTAACAGTATTAATTCTTCTAATCCATGAGCATGGAATAGACTTCCATTTATTTGTACCATCTTCAGTTTCTTTTACCAGTGTCTTATAGTTTTCATGGTACAGGTTTTTCACCTTTGAGGGGAATTCTTGAGTTCCCATGCTTCATCCTTGCTTCTTTGCTTCTATATTCTCTCTCTTTCACTGTTAAGAATTCTTTCTCCTTGGCCTTGATTCCTTTTGCAATCCTCTCAGTGGTTGTAAAGAGCTCTCCAAGCAAAGCTAGAAACTGCTGAACCAAGATAAAAAGCCTTCTCCTCCTTGCTGAGATCTTATTCATTCATTCACTCGTTCATTTGTGCATTCCACAAATAATGGTTGAGTGCCTACTTTATGCCAGGCATGTCCTTGAAATGAGAGGTACAGAGATGAAGAAGACAGTCAGGGTCCCTGCCCTCGTGCAGCTTATATTCTCGTGCAAAAAAATAAACAAGAGAGGGAGGGAAAAGAAAAGAGAGTAAAGAAAGAAAATCAGAGTTGTAGGTGCTGAGAAGGAAATTAAAGGGAGGTGGTGGATGGCATGACCAGAGGACTCTAGATTGGGTGGTTAGGGAAGATTAAACATCTGAGAATCATCTGAATGTCAAGAAATTATTATGCAAATAGAAAGAGGGGCATTCAGCCAAGCAGGACTATGTGCTCAGGGAATGTAAGATCAGACCAAACAAAACGCAATTAATGGTATAATTTTGTGCCCCCACTAAATACATTTTCAAAAAATCTTATTTCTCTTTTTTGTATATCCATTAAAATGGACTATTCAGAATCAGAGTCAACTGTGGAGAAGTGGAGCTTAGCAGAAAACAGAGACTACTGAAAAATGTTAGCTGCTGAATGGAATGGTCAGTTCTGATAGAATTTCTTTCCACAGTAATTTGCCACCCTTCCTAGGCAGGCATCCTGCCTTTTCTTGTTCTCAGAGTAGAAAGGAAGAAGAAGAAACCCAAACCTAACCCAAAACATCCTACCTCATCCCAAACAGAAATAACCCCTATTACCCACCAGCTCCAGCCATGAAAGAAGAGACTGCCATCAGGATATGACGTCATTATATTCTGCATTAATTGGAGCAAAGGAGCAGAGAAGAGGTGAGGTTTTGGGGAAGAATGCTCAAAGAACTACACCCTTCCTCCTTGATTGTTTAGAGCAGCCTTGCAATTAAATACTAAAAATATACCAGCTATAAATTGTTTGACCAACTCACCAGCCTGTGGACTGGATTGTCACCACCAAATTCATATGTCAAAGTCCCAACCCCCTCATGTGACTGAATTGGAGATGGGGGCCTTCAAGGCGGTGATTGAGGTTAAACGAGGTCATAAGGATGGTGCCCTGATCCGCTGGGACTGGTGCCCTTATAAGAAGAGGAAGAGACACAGAGATCTGTCTCTGCCATGTGAGGACCTACTGAGAAGGCAGCCATCTGCAAGTCAGGAAGAAGAGCCCTCACCAGCATGGGACAATGCCAGCACCTTGACTGGCATGGTCTTGGACTTCCAGCCTCCAGAACTGTAAGAAAATTAATTTCTGTTGTTTAAGTTGCCCAGTCCATGGCTGCCCAAGCAAACTAAGACATCACCCCACCTCTAGTTGGCACAGAGATGGTGCAGTAAAATGAGTGAAGGATCATGACTCCCCCCCATCCCCAAGTCTAGTGTTGGAAAAATATCCAGTGAGACCACGGTCCCTCAGGATTTAGTGTCAAATAAAAAAAAATCTCTATTTTTCATAACTTAGAACTAATGTATTGAATAGTATTTAAAGCAAAAGTTTAATAATATTTTAAATTTTTATCTTTTCATTTACAGCAGGCCATTTGAAGTGTTTGTTGAGTGAATAAATGAATCTATGAAAATGATACCACTGACCCCATAATAGCTAAGACCTGTACTTTTACATTTTTCCCCCAATGTTGAGGTCAGTTTTATGCTGGACCAAGACTGGCTCTGTATCAAGCAGGTGTGTGTCAGCTACACCCTCACCAAAAATGGAGCACAATGTCTGGGTGCAGGATGACTTTACGGGACCCCAGGCACTTATGCCTTGATGCGCTCCTTCCTCCATGAAAAAATCTTAAATTATATTTTATAATGACATTCTTCTGATTTTAAAAGAAATGAACACGAAAACACTTTTCCAAGCCCGTGAAAGCATCATGCGCCCTGACAGATGTTCCTTCTCTGTCTGGAGTCCAAGTCCTGCTTCCATCACTTTTTGGCTGTATGATTTTGGGGACAATCCCTCGGCATCCTCATCTATAAAAATGAGGTGAATGAAGGTGTAACAATATGGAGAAAAATCCTCCATGTTAGCAAGAAACTTGTTTGATGGGGGGATACTTTGATAAGAGTCTTGGGATGGGGTGCGCTGGAGGAGTAATGGTTTTGTGAGGGGTGCAGGGTGAGCTGGGGCTGAAGACAGAAGAATTTTCCTCTCTACCCACCAGGCCTGGCAAAGGAATTTTGGGGTCAAGGACAGAAACGTCAAAGGAAGAGTCTTAGGAAGAGGCTTGTCTTTGTCTCCTCAGGTCACCTTCAGGAATATTCCCATTTTCCTTTAATGCTTTCTGAGAGTTGAATCTGTTTGGGGAGAGTGGAGGGTGCTGAATTCTGCTCCGAGGTGGGCCTGGGTCTAGAACAGAAACTCTTAGCCCAGGGCCCAAAAAGCTCTCAGTAAACGCTGCCCTTTGATATTAACAGCCCAAGGCAGGCTTGAAATCATGGTTCTGGCCTCATTTGCAGCATCAATACTTTGTTTCGCTGATAAACTAACTGGCCCAGATAATCATCCAGGGCAGTGGTTCTCAACTGGGGTGATTTTGTCCCTCCACCCCCTTGGGGACATTTGGCAAAATCTGGAGACAATTTTGGTTGTCACAAGGAGTGGGGGGAGGGTATATTGGCATCTCATGGGTAGAAAGAAGCCAGGGATGTTGCTAAACATCCTGCAATGCCCGGACAACCCCACAACAAAGGATTGTCTGGCCCCAAATGTCCACAGCGCTGAGCCTGAGAAACCCTGGTATGGAGCCTTTCGTCTGATGACCACCCAGGAATAAAAATGCAGGGAGCAATCTTTATAGCACACCATGAGGTCCCCTGACTCTATTATTTAAAAAAAAAAAAAAGCAAACAATTATATTTATGAGCTTCTTCCTCTCCACTGCCTCAGATGAACTGACATCTAACTAACTTTACTAGTACTGAATCTGCTAAATATGTTTCTTTTATTCTCAGGACTAAAAAGCAGATGTGATTTTCCAGTCCAGGTAACCTGGCAGCAGTTAGGCCGTGGCGATGTCCATCTAGAGCTAAGCTACCACTGCCCTCTGCTGGAGAAGTTTGGAACTGCAGCTCCAAGCGCTGAGAACCAGAGATTCTAATTGAGCAAGGGTCTGGTGCCTGGTGGTCACCCTGGGACTCCCTTTGCTGGCATTCTTGGAACTCCCTTGGCCCCTCCCCTGGTTGGCATCTCAGCCTGGGTTTCCCCCGGAAAGCAGAGCCTGAGTCCCAGGTCTGCATGGAGGTAGTTATTTTGGAAAATGATCCCTGGGAACAGGAGGGAAAGACATCCAAGGGGTTGTTGTGAGATAAGAGAACATGTATATGCTGGTCTCTGTCCCCAGGCCCTGGCGCAGGGCTCCTGAGACCCTTGTCATTTCCTGAGTGATAAGCGCACCAGGAGCATCTTTTGTCCTAATATTTGCTCCTTGACCGTGGTTTCATACACAGAGCTCCCAGATCCCTTGGAATTTCCTGGGTGAGAGCAGTGCCTTTCTGTTCTGAGGAGGTGACTCTGGGATCCACTTCAGAAGAGTCTGGGTGGGGACCGGGGGGGAGTGGGCATGGGGCAGATGACACAAGATTGGCCAGGATGGTTGATAAACTATCCACTGAGGATTGTGAAAGCTGGGCCACGAGTACATGGTAGTTTATTACCACATTCTCTCGTCTTTTCCCTGTGTTTGAAATTGTTCAGAATAAAAAACCCATGTAAGATCAGACCCATTGGAAAAATGGAAAAATAGCCATTCCGGGCTAGATTCATGGTGGCAGGGAAGGCGGAGGAGGGTGTATGAAGGGTGAATGACAGGAGCCTCAGACGTCTCCAGCTGCTTTCCTAAAGCATCACCGTGTGCAGACACTGCATTTCAGGGGCGAGATAAACAGTCTGTCAGGGGAACTGGACACCTTCCTCCAACACCTGCTGGTTCCAGGCTTTTCCAAGGCAGACTTGTCATTCGTGGTGAGAACCTGTGGTCTCTGAGAAGTAAGTCCTAGTGATTATTTCACCAACAAGTTCTCCATAATTCATCTTTAAAAGAATCAGAGAATTAAACCTGAAATATGTCTTTATAAAGAGATGGGGAGGCAGCACGCCAGAAGCTGAGCGGTTCACGCCAGGCTGGCTGGTTGTCTGAGTTCAGTACACAAGCCTCGGGGCGCTGTCAGCCCGGAGGAGTATTTAAGCAGGATTACCTGAGCTCCTTGCTGCTGCAAAGACGGATGCTTTCTAAGTGGAACCTCTTCTCCTCACAGTGACCAGGCATGATGCCGAGTAAAATAATGGTCACAAGGAACATCACCAGGCCCCTAATGAGAAGCTGTTGACAGAAAAATTGCTCTAACCTTCATCAAAAAGCCAGTAAATGTCAAGGAAGGGACTAGAGATGCAGCAGCTCATAAATTCCTTCTCCAGGGGCCACGGGAGGGGAGTTTGGGGACCACACACTTGCTCAGCCTTTTCCCTGAACGTTGCTAAGGAAACTTCCGGAAAGCTTGGATTGTTTATGGGGCGGCTCACCCTGACAGTCTCGAGGGGATGTCACCAGGAAGGGCACCCCAGCTTCTGGTCAGAACATCCTGCATTGAGTACCAGGGCTGGCTAGGTCTGTATCTTTTTAGTCATCTAGACCTTGTCTGTGTGATGTCACAGTTTGTAAGGGCGCTGAGATCCCTTCCTGCTTGAAAAGCTAAAGCTTCACGTAGAAGATTCCATCTGCTCATGAATGAACCAGAATTGATTTTTCCTCTTGGTTCCTGTAATACTTATTGCCTACGGTGTTCATTTAGCAACCGGTCAGATGGCCCCACTGTAACGTGTCTTCTGTGGCTAAATCTTGTTTCCACTTTTTTGTGAGGGATGGGGGGTGTTCCCTGAGTGACTGATGTGAATCTATCCCTTGACTTAGTTTGGGTTCCCCAAAGGCAGACCCCGAATCAAGGGCCCGTGTGAAGGCAGTTTATTTGGAAGGTCATCCCAGGAAGCACAGATGAGGGCGTGGGACCAGGTGAGGCAGGAAGGAGAAAAGCAGATGAAGTTTGCATTAACGAGCAGGTCAGTGCTATGGGTGGTGGGCTCAGCCCTGCCGGTCCTGCCTGAGAAGACACAGCCCCGCACCTGAGAGCTTCGCCCTCCGACAGCCAGGGCCCGGGGCGGTTATCCACACACCCCACCTGCTGTGTTGAGGGGTGTCCCTGGAGGCCTTACCTCCCCGCCACTGTGGGGTTTGTGTTGAAGGCTGAGCCTGTTACTGGAGGGCCAGCACCACCGCAGAGGCGGAGACAAAGTGCTTGGGGGCGGGTCTTAGTCTGCTCGCTGTAACAGAACACCTGGAGGACTGGAGGACTTAAAAACAAATGTATTTTCTCCTAGTTCTGGAGGCTGGAAGTCCAAGGTCAAGGTGTGGGCAGGTTTGGTTTCTCCCGAGGCCTCTTTCCTTGGCTTGTGGACAGCCTTTCCTCTGTGCATATATATCCCTGGTGTCTCTCCTTCTGCTTATAAGGACACTAATCCTTCTAGATTAGGGCTCCATCCTTATGACCTCATTTAACCTTACTACCTCCTTATAGGCCCTAGTTCCAGATACAGTCCCATTGGGGGACAGGGGTAGTTCAACATATGAACTTTGTGGGAACACAGCTCATTTCATAACGGGGAAAGCTGTTATCTGTGGAAAGTGCCCACCACAGCTGCACGTGATATGGAGGTGGGTCACGGGGACAAGGTGGGGGTGGTCATCAAGTCTCATCTACGTTAATCCTCCAACCACTTAGGAGGCAGGTATCACTATCATCCCCCTTCTAACCATGAGGAACCTGAGGCTCGTAGAGGTTAGAGGACTAGCCCCACATGACACAGCGAGTCACAGGGCGTGGGCACAGAGGCAGCCCAACTACCTGACTCCTGTGCATGACAGCTATTTTGTATTTGAGTTTTAACATGGTCATGACTTATCTACTAGACTAAGTTCCTGGAGGGTCGGAATTGTCTTAAAAAAAAACCATCGCATGGTGCCTTGCACAGTGCTCTGCAGTTTATTTTTTTTTTTGTTTATTTTTGTTTATTTATTTACGTCTGTGTTGGGTCTTCGTTTCTGTGCGAGGGCTTTCTCTAGTTGTGGCAAGCGGGGGCCACTCTTCATCGCGGTGCGCGGGCCTCTCACTGTCGCGGCCTCTCTTGTTGCGGAGCACAGGCTCCAGACGCGCAGGCTCAGTAATTGTGGCTCACGGGCTTAGTTGCTCCGCGGCATGTGGGATCTTCCCAGACCAGGGCTCGAACCCGTGTCCCCTGCATTAGCAGGCAGATTCTCAACCACTGCGCCACCACGGAAGCCCCGTCTGCAGTTTAGACTCAATAAATACATGCAGTGATGTTTTAAAATGCTTTCAACTGTTTCTTTTGGAAATAGACGCAGGGGAAAAAAAATCCATGCAACTGAAATAAAGGAAATTAAATCTGCTTTCACGGGAACATGGTAACTTGTGTGTGTGGGGTTCACCACTAGACTGGCAGGAGGACAGGTGTGAGGGGTCCCTGGGGTGGGTGGGCTGGGTGGGGTGAGGGGCACAGTGAGTGACCCTGGCAACTGTCCATCCTCCTTTAGGGACCGGGCGGCGTTGCTGATATGGGACTGGGCCTTGAAGAAACTTCATGCGTGAAAACTGGACAGACTGGGTAACTTAAGGGATAATTATCAAAGGATCAGAATAATACGACAGCAGTAACAAATGAGCCAATTTTGGTTTAAATAGGCATATTAACCATTTCAATAGAGTCTGTCAAGAGCAAATCAATTAGCTGTCTTCTCCCCTTGCCAACCAACCATATATTTTCTCTCTGTTCTATCACCAGAAGTGTAAGCATTTGGAGGCCAAAACATGCTTCAGCTGTGCTTTAAAGAAAGAAAATGGGCTTTTTGGAACCCTGGATCTGAATTCATCGAAAGTAACTCCTGAATACCGACCTACACAGAGACACCGTCAACTTCCACGGACCTACAGAGAAAACATGGATTTAATTCATGTTTTGCTGAGCTATTCAACTTTGCAAAACTGATTTAGAAAATGTGGTCTGAGAATTTTAAGAAATTTCTCATGTCTGTGTCACAAGCCTGGACGGGGTGAGGGTGTGTGTGGGGAAACTGCACCCTGGCTGCATTCAGCTGGACCCGGAAAGTCTCATGGGAGATCTATGCTGTGCCGGGCAGTGTCCAGGCGCTGAGAAATAAACAACAGAGGACTGATGTGGCCCTGCAGGAACGCACACTCTTGTTCGGGGGCAGGGAGCATGATACACTAGACTGTGATTAAAAAGAACAATTCAGTGTGCTTCCTGCACAACAGAAGTGTCTACAAAGTGATGGAATGTCGCCGTCACCTCAAAGCCAGTAAGAGGGGTAGCAGGGTGGCCTGGGGGAGAGTCCGTGCTCAGAACCGGCCCCCCTAGATTTCAGACCTAGCCCCCTACCGGCTGTGTGATGACAGGCAAGTCACTTAGTATCTTTGTGTTTTAGTTTCTTTTCTGTAGAATGGGGTTCATAAAGCCTAGTGCATAGAGACTTTATGAGGATTCATGTATTAACATCCAGAAAATGCTTAAACAGTGCCTGGCACAGAGCAATCACTACATCAGTTGAAGCATTGATAAGCTTTAAATCACACTCCACTTTGATCAACACATTTTTCTTCCTGTTTCTAGATTCCTAGAAATTTCTAAACGTGGCCAGTACCATCTCAATACAGAGTTAGGTAAGGTAAATATTGAAAACATACAACAGAAAAGGGAAAGATTTCTTAAATCTGTGAACAAATACTTGCAAATTGGGTCAGAGCTGAGACGTTCCCAGGCAGGAAAGGCAGCCTGGAAGGAAACATCGCTATGAAAATCAGCGAGGACGTCAGAGGAGCATAAACCCCACAACACCGGACTCACCGGGCCCCCAGCCTCCCCGCCCCCTTTCCTGTGGGACAGCGGCCTCCCCTCCCCCGGGGAGCCAGAGGGTGCCGGGCCCTCCCATCCTGCAGGCCCAGGACGGCCTGCCAGCTTCTCGGGGGGCCTCTGGTTGGGACCTGAAAAATACATTCTGGGCTCCAGAACATGAAAGAAAAACCCCTGCAAGACTGAAATTTCGTAAGTTTATTAACAGTAACAGGTGAGCTTCAATAAGGCTGATTTGAACTCTGGCCTCTTAACGACTGCCAGGAAAGAATAATCACTCATTGGTCAAATATTTTAAAACAATTTAAAAGCTTAGTGCAGTGGGTTTTCAGAGGACGGAGAGAGGAAAGGGGGCCCCTAGACAAAATTAGGATGATTGCCGATTTCACTCTGTAGGTGCTTCCCAGCCGGACATTTTAAAAAGGTTCAGGTGTGGCCCCCAGGCTCCGAGGCTCCGTAATGGATTTCTCGTGCTCCAATGTAATCAGGTGTTTTCACTGTTCACCACTTCTCGGGAAAGGGGCCCATCTCCTTTTGTAAAAGAGCATTTTCTCTGAGCAAAGCTGCCTGTTTCTGGTTTCACAGCAAGTTTCCACTGCTGTAGAATCTGCAGTGTCAGAACTGGGAGGACAAGAAGGTCCCAGAAGGGGACCTGGGTGCTGAAAGAGGCTCCGTCACCTGCACCGTCACACAGCTAGATGGTGGCAATCCTCGGACTTGAACTCGGTGTTCTTCGAGGTTGAATCTGTGCTTCTCCTGCATCCCCTCGGTAAGCAAAGCTGTGTTGCCTTGGCTCTGCCATTTCTGATTGGTTTCCTTTGAGTGTGTTGGTCGTCCGTCTCTCCAGGTTGGAACTGTGATCTTTTCGGTACATTGGGAGGACTGCGGTGTGGTGTCAGAGGCACGGGATTCAGAGTCATATAGATGCTGGCTCAACTGTGGCCAATGCCTTAACTACTCTGAGCCTTGCACATACCAGGGGAGCAGAGAGAGCTCCTTCCGAGGGCTGCCTGTCAAGAGTTGCGGCTCAATAAATCTCCTGGCAGGCCCCCCCATTTGTTGGTGTAAAATTAGTCATTTATTCGCGCCATCTGTTTGTTTTTTGGGGGGCCGAGGCCGGCCTTGGGAATGCTCTCTCCCCCAGGCCGTGCAGAATCAAAGGCCCCTTTCACTGACTTTCTAGTCCCTGAATCTACTAGTGGGGGGTCTTCTGGGCTGAGCTCAGCAAAGCTCCCTGAGCAGTAAATGGTACAGAGGGAAAGATGAACACACGAGGCTTTCCAAAAGCAGTCATCTGTGTGGTGATCAGAAAGTTTTCATTCAATATCCCAGTGGAAGGAAGCAGAGATGCAAATTAAGCCCCAATTTATATTTGCCTTGGGGGTGAATTAATATGACACTGGTGGTTGGGTAGCAGATTTTCCTTCTGGATTATTTTCTGCTCCGGCGATTATTAAGATTTATAGCGAGTCCCTGAGGCACTTCAGCTCGCAGGTTGGGAAGCCAGCCTAGAGGCCAGAGGATTTCCTGGTTGGAGGCTATGGTGCCGCTCATACAGAAACTGGAAAGGCAACTTGGTTTTCCTTGGAACGTGTGAGAAGGCTTTGCTAGCTTTCTCCAAAGCCCAGAGTTTATAACACCCTCTCCTCACTGTGGGATCTATCAACAGCCACACAGCAACTCCCACGGGGGGCAACCCGCAGGGCCCCACCCGCGGATTATTTTTGAGCAGATCATGACGGCCAGTCCTTCACAGCCTGGGTTGAAATTTCAGACAGTTGTTTATCAGATTCGTGGTAAAACTCCACTGGTGATTTGCCAATAGTCAGATCCCACGTCCCCGGTGCACTGGCGAAGTCCTCCAGGGGGCGCGCTTAGCCCAGCCCTGGGTTCTGGAAAGCTGAGGGGCAGGGGCCAGGTCTTCAGGCCGGCCTCCCTCCAGCCCAGGCTCCCCGACAAGGTGGGCAGCCGGGGGTGGGGGGGAGGGCATCCACGGCTTTATCCGTAAGCTGGAGGCGATGGTGGCCCCGCTCTGCTGGATTCTGGTGGTGACTGAATGAGGATGTACAGGGGGTGCTGGTGTGTACCAGGCTTCAGGGACTGGTGGCTCTGATGATCTTTCTTCTTCTGAGGAACGTTCTCAGTAACAAGCTCCTCCTTTCCAAGAAAACATTCGTTTTTACGTTTATTTTGTTTACTTTCGGCTGCGTTGGGTCTTCGTTGTTGCACGCGGGCTTTCTCTAGTTGCGGCGAGCGGGGGCTACTCTTCGTTGTGGTGCGCAGGCTTCTCATTGCGGTGGCTTCTCGTTTCAGGGCACGGGCTCTAGGCACGCGGGCTTCAGTAGTTGTGGCACTGAAGTTGTGGCTCAGTAGTTGTGGCTAGCGGGCTCAGTAGTTGTGCCTCGCGGGCTCTAGAGCGCAGGCTCAGTAGTTGTGGCGCACGGGCTTAGTTGCTCCGTGGCATGTGGGATCTTCCCCGACCAGAGCTCGAACCCGTGTCCCCTGCACTGGCAGGTGGATTCTTAACCACTGCACCACCAGGGAAGCCCTCCAAGAAAACACTCTTTTTCACCTTTCTAAACTCTGGCAAAGAAAAAAAAAAGGCCAATCTCAGTAGAAACCCACTAGGGGACCTCCCTTCCAGGGGCTGCTTGCCCCCGTGATTAGAATGAGAACCACCGGGTAGAGCCTCACGGGTGTCTGTCTTTGGTACTAATTACATTTACGGCCACTCTACTCACAGGTAAAAAAAAATTGGCCTTAAAAAAAATGATCAGCCCCAGATGTGAGCTGGCGGATGAGAGGTCTAGGACATTTCTGGGGCCTAACTGGACCAGAAGCCAGAAAGTAAGATGTTTAGGTCCTAAACCACCTTGGGGAACTCAAATGCTTGATGCTAGTCTGGATTCTTTACCAGAAGCTGAGCAGAGTTTGGATATGTTTCCAGAGGATTCTTCGTGGGGGAGAATGTGTGTTCTGCGTCCCTCCTTTCTCTCCCTGATGCTTTTATCCTCAGGTTTAGCCCAGGGTCCGGGTTCCCAGTATCCTGATGGCAGGGACCTTCATTACAGAAGCACCAGGCACCTACTAGACGTCCATCAGCACAGGCATCAAAGAGTTCATTGATTTTCTTCTCTCAACCAGCTTACAGTCTGGTTGGGAAGTTAAAATTACCAGTCTCTCTAAATAGGTAATCTTTAAAAGATCCCATAAGATTACCCCAAAGCCAGAGGCATGATTATTTCTCAATAGAATCAAGAAGATTTTCAGAGTGGAGAGTATCTCGTGGAGATCTGAAATGTTTCCCGTCGTGGGCAACCGGCACCACCTCCACCTTGGGGGCCCTTTCCGGTCACAGAGTCGGGCTGAAATCCTTCCTTCTCGTCTCAGTTTTATCTTCACCTTCTCCCCTGGTGGGGGGCGTTCCCTCCCCTAAGGTCCTGGGAAGGAGCATCACACACGGGCTTTCTTGTGTGCTCACAGCCCTTCCGCTCACGTTAGCACCCGACCCTCCAGGTCACCCCTTCCCCAGGGAGCGCTGGCTCGTAACCCAGACCCCGTGCACTGAGACGTGACTGATGCCGGAAAAGCAGGCTGGCTCTGCTACAGTCACGAGGCAGCGGTGGCATCTGGGGGTCGGAAGGTCACGGGTGGGGCCGGTGGGGGGGAGCCCTGAGCGCTGCCCACTGGGCTCACGGCCCCCGGTTCCTCTGATGAGGCCGCTCAGTGTGACCAGACGGGCTTCCTCTTCTGGAGGAAGGCCTTGACCCCCTCCTGGCCATCCGGCAGGCCCAGGTTGTCCACCATGGTCTGGGAGGTGAGGTGGTAGGCAGTCCTGAGGTCCTGAGCCAGCTGCCTGTAGAAGGCGGCTTTGCCCAGCGACAGCACGGGCCGGCTCAGCGAGGCCACCTTCCTTGCGATCCTCAGGGTCTCCTCCTCCAGCCGCTCCTCCGGCACCACCCTGCTCAACAGCCCGTGGAGCAGGGCCTCCCGCGCAGAGATGGGCTCCCCGGTGAAGAGCATCTCCAAGGCCACCTGTGGGAGGGGACAGGGGCCGTTATTTAGGCACCGGCCGTCCTGCGACCCAGCGCCACCCAGGCCCCACCCGCCCCGGTTCACTCTGCAGAGACGTTTGTACCCTGACGCTCGGCCCAGTTACCTGCTCCTCAAACACCATGTCCCCCATCACCCCTGAGGTCTTCCATCCCCAGACTCCTGCCAGGGATGGGATCCATGAGCACCCAGGAGAGGGGGGGGCCCTACTCATCTCCTTCAGGTCACGTGTCACCACTCTATTGAAATCATAGCTCATACCCCAGCACCATCCCCCTTCTGGCTGCATTTTCTTCCTTTGCACTTCCACCATTTACTATATATTCTACACATTCATTTTGTTTATTGTATTATCTCCTTTGTTGGCACAAAAACTTCACTAGGTCAGAGGCTTTTTTTTTTTTTTTTACTGTTCTGTTTATTTCTGTATCACCAGCACCAGAAGAGTACCTTGCACATAGTAGGCAGTGCCAGGATATTTACTGGTGACTGATTTAAGGAGTGGATGGATGGAGGCAAACACAGTACAGGAGAGGTGATGCCACAGTCCTGCAGAGGCCAGGTCAGAAGGTGACACGGCTTCCACTGGTTCTTTCTCTCCGGCTGTTCAGCCTTGGAGCCCAGCTGCCACGCCGTGAGGAAGCCCAAGCCACACTGAGGCTGTGCTGTGTGTGCCCCTGACCAGCCCAGCCGAGGTCCCAGCTGAGAGGCAGCCTCAACAGCCAGATGTGGGAACGGGCGGGCCCTCAGACCACTGCCCCCAGCTGTCATGCTCCCCTTTCAAATCTTCCCGGCTGAGGCCACGGACCTTGTGGTGCAGAGATAAGCCTTCCTCT
This sequence comes from Balaenoptera borealis, assembly GCF_965194805.1. Lineage (NCBI taxonomy): Eukaryota > Metazoa > Chordata > Mammalia > Artiodactyla > Balaenopteridae > Balaenoptera > Balaenoptera borealis. The sequence goes on along the minus strand of NC_138866.1, from coordinate 164,647,443 downwards.
CTGAGCCCTGTCCAAGTTGCAGATTCCACGGGCTAAACAAATTACTATTGTTTGGAGCCACTGAGTTGAGGGTGGTTTGTTACAGATCATTGGACTAGCTTGTGGTATCACCAGCACTTAAGTCATGGTTTTTCAACCTCAGGGCTATTGTATGTTTTGGACTAGATAATTTTTTTGTTGTGTGGGGCTGTCCTGGGCATTGTAGGATGTTTGTGGCATCCCTGGCCTCTATCTACTGGGCAGTAGTACCCCTGTCCCAACTTGTGACAATCAAAGAACTGCCAAACGGCCCCTGGCGCCAATATTGCTCCCAGTTTAGAACCACCGATTAAGGTGGTTTTTTTTAATCATGAGACTAGATCGTATCACGGAGCGATTGGGCTTTGGTGGAGGAGGAGAGGCCAGAAGGCGGGTACAGATGGAGCACACAGTGGACTGGACTGGCCACCAGGGACAAGGCGATGTTGGCCCCATTTTCTCCTCTACAGTTAGGGGAGAGGACTAAATCCCAATGTTGTCCAGTTTTGGAAATTTCATGATGATATGTTGGAGGCAGCAGGAGCTACAAGGCTATTTCATAGTTGAACAGGAACAGCACTGTCACTGCAAAGCATGTCTGAAGTGCCTGTTTGAATGTGGAGCTAAAAACCGGTGTGGCTGATCCAGGGCTGCTAAGTAAGACGCCTCTGAAGACTCCCAGCGAGTCCCAGTGAAGGGCAGAGGCCAGGGCGTCCGATCTGGGGAAGGAGCAAGAGAACACGAGAGTCACCCCCTGTCGCGGGCACTCAGGTTCCTGGCCCGCCTTCAACTTCCTACCTGGTCCTACCTAGTTCATGGCCCTCTCTGGCATCAGTGTCCTTACCTGCCTGGTGGGGTAATGCTATTTAGCACCACATTGATTTATAGGGGTTGTACCCACACGGATTAGATAATAGAGTGGCATTCCCTGAGAAAAAGAAAGCCTATTTTATGGCGAATTAGCACAATCTTTACTTACTGTTTCCCCTGAAACTTCAGATGAGAGAAGAAAATACCTCCTCTCATCCTTTTCTATAATCAACCCTTGTTAGGGTCCCCCTAACAAGGTGGTGATTTTATACTTCCTCTTCCCAGAGTATCTGTATTAAAAGCAACAAAAAGCGCTTGAAGCCAAGGTTGATCTTCAAGGCTGACCCCTGGTGTCTGATGTTCCCAAGTTCCAATCCCACTTACCAACTACACGAACTTAAGGGGGCAGTTTAACCCTCTGAGTATGTTTCCTCATCTGAAAAAATGGGAGTAAAGATTCCCATTCTCCTGCAGAATTGTGAAGATTGGAGAAAGCTGTGTAAAACTTATACTACAGTGCGGGGCACCCAGGAGGCCCCTAGAAAATGCAGTGCCTGTTATTAACAGGCTTCTTCCTCCTGTAAATTTGTATGAATCTCCAATGTTGGCTTTAGGTATCAAGGCCCCTGATTATTTAAAGCAGAGGGGTCTCTGGGGTTCCTCAAGTCACGTGTAGGAGAAGAACTAGCTGGTGGTGCGTCAGCATTAGGGCTGCGATTCGGCAGGACCGGAAGGGAAGGACCTGACAGGGGATCATGGGTTAACTTCATCAGCCGGGAGACCTCCGGTGAGTCATTGAGACCCCAGCCCTTCCGTGAGGTGGGCTGTTGAACATACGCCTGTGGTGGCCACAGCTTCACTGTTAACATGCAGATTCTGACGCGGTGGGTCTGGGGTGGCAGGGGGGCCTGAGACCCCCGGTTCCCAGGCTCTCTGGTGATCTGCACGCGGGCTGGGTAGCAAGGCTTTCACTTAACATCCTCTCCATCTTGCAAGTTCTACTCTGATCTAATCAGACAATTAGGAATTCAGATTCCGCAGAGGCACAGAGTTACTGTGGGTAAACTGGGGGAAGCAAGTGTTCCCGCGGAGACCTGACTCATTTGGGAAGCCGGGGCTCTGGTCTTTCACATGCTCCCCCTGACCCTGGTACCCACTGCTTGAGGGGCTGGGCGAGACCAGCTCTGACTGGGGGAGGGAGCAGCTGCACCAGGCAGGTCGTCTATATGTGCAACGAAGATGCATATTTAACTCAAGCCGGGGGAGGGGGACACTTTGCACACGTGGTAAATGATTCACGCCCAGGCTCAGTCTGGCTGGAACCCGAGGGCTCCTCGCCACGGTTTCTGCAGGACAAAAGGCAGCGTCCTCCGCAAGCTGGGCAGTTCCCGAGGGTGACCAGCAGAGGGCACTGGCGACCCACACCTGCCGCCTCACCCGTGTGAAAGGGGCGGAGCTTCCCAACCGGGACACTTTGCAAAGGCATCTGCTAGTTTTGCTTCCCGGCGGATGTGCACGGGGACGCTGGCCTGTCACCCACGCAGTTGGCGGCCCGTGTATGGATGCGTCCCTGTGGGTGCAGCCAAGCACTGACGACAGGCGGGTGTGTTTTGGTCGGTTTTAGATTTTTGTGAATCCCTAGTTTTCCTCCTGGGGGGGCCACGCAGGTGAGATTTATGCAACATGGTTCTGAGAACTGGGCTTCCTGGGAATTTAAGCCCTGTTTTTGTCAAAAAAATTTTTCCTTCTTTCTTCTCAAAAACGAATTTAAAATTTGACACATATGATCAATTTGTAAGTTTCTGGGACTCAAGTATAAGCCTTGATTTTTAAAGTTTGTTTTTAAGATTTTTTTAAATGAGAATTTATTTTTAATTTTTGGCTGTGTTGGGTCTTCGTTGCTGCGCACGGTCTTTCTCTAGTTGTGGCGAGCGGGGACTACTCTTCGTTGTGGTGCTCGGGCTTCTCTATACGGTGGCATCTCTTGTTGCAGAGCACGGTCTCTAGAGCGCAGGCTCAGTAGTTATGGCGCACGGGCTTAGTTGCTCCGCGGCATGTGGGATCTTCCCCGACCAGGGCTTGAACGCATTCCCCTGCATTGGCAGGCAGATTCTTAACCACTGTGCCACCAGGGAAGTCCTAAAGTTTGTTCTGAGAAAGAATATATTCTTATCCGGAAAGTAGGGCTGATTTAAAGGTTTCAAATGCTTTAACATGTAACCTTCCAGAATGTTAGGTGTCAAAGCTGAACAGTGGCAGGTTGGCCAAGCAACCACCTTTAATGTGCAAAAGGCCTGGAGATTTGATTTGCAAAATTATAAGATACTTCGTTCATAAGCTCTGACGATAACTTTGTGATGCATTTTAATTTAATGTGCTGGCACCAAGCAGGGACTTAAGAAGTATTTATTGAATGAATATATAACATTTAAGGTAAATGTGTATCCTGGTGGGATCCAGACACCCCCCTGAGTCTGAGGACACTGGAGCAAGCTGTTGTGTTCTGAGGGTCACCTTTTCCAATGTGGAGCCCACATCCAGCTGGTTTTCATAAGTGTGTGTGTTTGTAGGTATCTGTCACCAGAATTTTCTCACAAACACACATTTTTGTAAAAGCTAATGAGGAGGTGCATGAAAGGCAGGTGTGCTCCCCTGAACCTCTTGGTCCTGTGGCTTGATTTCCCTTGGCGCTCATTTCTTTTGTGCCTCCGGCATATGAGCAACTGCTAATTTTCCTAGTTGATGCTAAAATGGTTAATATATTCTAGAAAGCAATTTAGATTCCCTACTTGCTATGACTCTGGCACCCCCTTTGAAAACAGATTTCCAGTTGAGAATAAGGATGTATTTTTCTAGAACAAGGAAACCACCGGTTTCCACTTAAGAGCTGTTCAGTAAACATTCTTTATGACGTTATAGGAAGGAGGAAAGCTTTGTGAAGAAAGTGGACTTGACTCGGGTTAGCAATGACAGAACAACTCTGGCAATGCAGCTCCTTCTGGGGCAGATTTGACACACCATGTACAGGACATTCCTGCAACCACTGCAAACCTGACACACTTGGTGTATCAGCTACTTTTAGTCCGTTCTGGAATGAGAGAGATTGCTGGCAAACAGGAAGCCAGCGACAAAGTGTCCTAGCCTCTTATACTGGCATATGTCACCATGCTATTATAGCTCATGGGCAACCTTTCCGTGAAACAAAACTGTGTCTGAATTGCATTTCAAATAAGAGTGCAAAAAATGTTCACCTTTATGAAAACAAAGCATATCTAAAAACCTAACCAGCTGTATTGAGGGGTAGGCAAGAATGAAAAGCAGTGATTTACAAACTGACAGCCACTGGGATAACCTCCCAACATGAGACATTAGTACATTCAGCCAGCTCTGCTTTGGGCAGAATGTCCTGAATCAAATGGTACTTTCAACAAGAAAGTTCTGGAACTCACCCTCACAGGCACTGGAGGATTACAGCTAGCAAGGGGGTGCAGGGAGTTCAGTTACCTTTCTCGGCAGCGCTCTCCCCAGGGCCACCCCGGGGGTGGAGCAGAAGAGCCCGATGTTCACGCCCGGCGCGGCAAAGGAGGACTTGTCACTCGCCACGGCAATGTCACAGCTGGCAACCAGCTGACACCCGGCGGCAGAGGCCAGGCCGTTCACCATGGCAATGACGGGGACCGGGTGGTTCTGGATCAGCACCATGACCTGAGGAGCAAACACACCTGCTTCACTTCCATCCAAGAGTGAGGTGCGACGTGAACACTTAGGATTTTATGTGACTTTACTGTTTTCAGAGCCCTTTTCCTATGCTATCAGTGTATCAGATTCTATGAAAAGGGTAGGGGACGTCACAAAGAGAATAACTTTCATTAAATATCGACGGTGAGCCAGACTGTATGATTTGGTCTTCCTGAGATCCAGGAGGAAGGAACCAGGACACCAAGGGTCACGGGGGAAGTAACCCCCTAAGGCCACCAGATCCGCAAGGGGAACTATGGGGTCTGAGCCACCTCTGTCTGACTCCAGGCCCCTGGTCTGTCCCCCAGCATGACTTCTGTGAGGATGCTGTCCCCTCAACCACTCCCCTAGCAACACTGCTGCAGAAGAGGGCTGACTTTGACCTCTGGGGAACAAGCAGTTCTGTCCCAAAGGTGCCTGCGTGGAGCTCTTGTGTTAAAAGTCTGAAACAGGTGGGAAAGGGCCTGGGAGGTAATTTCCTTAGTAATTACTTCTCCAGTTACCACCATGATACTCTCTCAATTCCATTAAGATGGTGGGGAACACCCCGCTGTCATCAAAATAAACAAAATTCCAAAATGCATTGGCACAGAGAGAGGAGCTGGAAACTGGCTCAGGTGAGACCCCCCTCCCCCCCAAAATCTCCAGAACTTTAACTTAGTTTTGCAGCTTATGAAATAACTTGGCTAATTTCTCCATTTTTTCCCATGACACTTTAATCAGATTGTGTTACTATGGTGACTTCAGTGTATAAATGTTTGCCCTTCGACCTCGGCAGGAGGGAGGGGAGGCGGGGACCTGGGCTTGCTTCCCACGCAACTGCTCCAAGGAAAACGACCTTCACGGATTCCAAGCTTTTGCCTAAGGAACTTACTTTTTGTGTTCATGAACATTTGGTACTTGTCAGCTTTATTATAAAATGACCAATTATATATTTAGGGATATGATATCACATTCCTGACTTTGGGGGGGTCGCCTTTTGAGAATCTGGTAAATGCTAATGACCCTCCTCCAGAGGAATGCACATATATGTACCAGCACCCCAAACTGCTGGAGGGTATAGGGGGTTCGTGCACATACGTGAGGATGGGGAAGGTGAGGGGCAGCGCTGCTTCTCAGTGGATATAGTAGCAAGCAGGCTGCACAAGAGCGTCTAAGGCCTGACTGCAGAGACAGAAAAGACTGTTGCAGCTCTGAGTGTCATCCGTCACCTGATCAACTGAAGGTATGAAGAGTCAGTTGGCTGTGACTTGGGTGACACAGTCTGTCTCCTGCCTGTCGTCTAGGAAGGGCTGAGATTCCACACAAGCTGGTGGGAAATACTTAGGCGATCCAGTAGATCACCAACATTAAAAAATATCCTACCCTCGATCTAGGAATTCTAAGAAATAATCTGAAATAGGGCAAAAAGCTGTCTGGACAAAGATGGTCACCAAATCATTATTTTATAATAGTAAAAACTATAAATAATATAAATATACAAAAATAAGTAAATGGCTATATAAACTAAAATATATTCCAATGCAATGGAATGCTACATTCTCATTACAATGAAATTTTCTGAGAGAAATATCAGCATGGTGGTCTGGAGCGAGGCTGCTGGGGGCTGACACCCCATCTATCACTTACTTTCTGCCTATCCCTCAGTCTTCACATCTGTAAAATGGGTATAATTACAGTAACAACCTTACAGAACAGGAGGATTATGTAAATTAACATGTCTAAAAGTTCTCAAAATATCACCTGGCACATAGTAAGCATTCAATGCTATGATGATATTATACAATTATACTGTATAATCACACCCATGTATGATCATTCAAACAAATGGGTACACATGGGAAAGGATGAAAAAGAAATACAGCAAAATATTATTTACAGTTCTCTCTGGATGGTATGATCATGGGTGTAGTATCAGTAATTTATTTTTCTTCCTTTTGTTCGTCTAGATTTTCCAAATTTTCTATGAGAAGTATCTATTACTTTTATAATTAAAAAAATATTTTAAATAAAGTTAGAGGGCAATTCAGGAAAGACAGAGGGAACCTAGCTAATACACCAGCTGGGTAACCAATCCCTTGATTGTCAAGAATGATTAGTCCTCCTGTTTTGCCTCCTGAATTCAGTACTTGTTTTGGTCCTGCCTACTCCAAAATGGGACATAAATTTAACTCTGCCCCAGTCTCACTGAACAGCATCACGGAGGGTTCTACGCTCGTTCCCAAAGCAAGTGGCCCTGTCCCTTTGTCACGTCAGTGGTGGGTGTGAGGAGGAGGGAAGACTCTTCCTGGACCAGGGTTTCCACCTTCAAACTTGAACGGGACAAAAGAAGAGACCAGGATGGGCCTCCAGCGAAAGCCCCGCACATCTGCCCGAGGAAGGTGACGTTTGTTCTTCCCTGACCAGGTGTTTCTTCTCATTCTCAATTTGCCCCATTTCTGATTTGTAAATAACTAACCATCATGCGGCACTTGTGGTCTGTGACAAATCTGATACAGAATTTAGATGCGGAGACAATCCAGATATTTCTTCCTTTCTACCATCACCTGTTCTCATGCATAAACTGAACGAGGAAATACCTAGCTCATTCTGTTCCAATCTGCCTGCTGATTACACTTGCAAACTGAAATCTCGCACAAGTTCATGGTGTTCAGATTTACCCAGGGCAATTTGATTTTCTTCGAAAAAGTATTAAAGAAGTCAGTGTACTTTCACTCCTATTTTACTACATCGGGGCGAGGTCCTGTTTGCGTCTTTTTTCAGTGAGTTGGAGGCATCCGTGGGGTGGAAGCTTCCAGAAAATCTGGCCTTTGTCCGGGGAAGAAGCTCAGCTCCCCTGTGGCCCTTTGCTGTTTAGATCTCAGTTCATGAAGATACCACAGAAAAGTGACCAAAACAGGCCGTTTAGGGAGGATGGAAGGGCTCCACTGGTTCTCTATGATGATTTTCTATTTCGACCAAACATACGAGGTATTAGTAGAAAAATAACTTTTAAAGCACCAAGTCCTGGCAAACACAACAGCGGAATGTCCCATAAACATCATTAATGTGAAACAAAAGACTGAAGTCTTGGCTCTGACTTGCTTCCATCTCCATGAAGTCAAGTTGGTCACTTTTCCGGTTTGTCCCTCCACGAAATGAGAAACTATAATCTGATCTCCTAAGGGGTTTCTGGAAGGGCAAGGAAAACGAGAATGTATCCCAATCACCTTCCCCTTCCCCTCTCTGATGCTCACTTCTGTCTGGTCTACATTGAAGGTATTGCTAAATATTTGTTGAATCATTAATAACATTAATAACCAAAGAGATGAATGACTAAGTCAATGTATGAAGGAGAAATTAGGTGAAGTAATCTTAGGGTTAGGTTATGAAACTGCTTTATATGTCTTCCTTCTCAACTAGATTTCCAGTTTCAGGTCGGCTGGAAACTCTTTTTTCCTTCTGTTTCCCTCAGTATCTTGCAAGTATGCATATAGCGGGTGCTCAATAGATGCTCATTAAATGAACAATGTGTTACTTAAAGTTGGATTCTATATTTTTGATTATCTGGGTTGATTTGATGCATTTATAAGTCATCCCCAACTTTTGTTCTTCCTCCCCTATATCTGTTGTCAATTTCCCTCCTTAATGTGGTTAAAGAGACAGAAGATGGAGTAGAGGTAAAAATGAAGAAGTTAATTTTCCTACTTGGAGGCAGTGATTATAAAGGTTAGTTGAAAGAAGGGTTTGAAAATAATTTTAAAAGTCATTATTGTTATGAATGCTCTCTTTGCCATTAACAGAGGTGTTTTAGTTTAAAATTTTAAAACTTTTAATAATCTTAGGTTCTTCCTCTCTAAAGATGTACCTTTCTGCCCTTTACCTCTTACTTAAGACATGGATACCAAGACATACCCCCTTAAGGTAGAGATGGCAACTCTGAGTAGCAGCATATGTTTTCCTTTCTTTGGCCTATGGCAAGATCGAAAGCCAACCACGGTCACTTCTGAAAAGTCTACACCAAATAGTTGCTTGGATGAAGCATTCACCGATGACCATAGAGGTTTCAGTAGTTCTGCAGTGGTGACGTCCCATAGCTTAAGACCTTATCTGTAAACTAGAAGCCTAATTCAATATTTAATACAGTTATCACTCTCAGGCTTGCAATGTCAACTGTCACCCTGGCTTACCTCAGAACAGGTTCGGAACACTTCAGCGTGATAATCTGGGCCGTGCTCATCCGTCAGTTCCTTTAAATCATGCCCAGAAGAAAATACAGGGCCCTCAGCTGCAATGTTTCCAGTTGAGCAAAGAAAAGACAAAGATGTAAATAGCCAGAGCTGGGGTGATGAACGACTTCAGGGAGCGATCGTATGGACGCTGTGGACACTTAGAGAAAGTTAATGGCCCGATGTTGATAAGAATAATTCCAGTTCGCCTGAAAAGCTACAGCCAGTATTTTATGATGACAGTGCAGGGTGAGGCGTCTATTTTCTAAAAGGTCCCTGGTGGAAACCAGTGAAAACAACAATTGCAAAAAGGAGACGGCTCAGTGACCAAGGCGACGGTACTCTTTTCAGAGTCGTCCCTTTGGTGCCACACTTTTTGTTTTGGGACTTGGTCTGGCCTGAGTACACAGACTCACCCAGGGCCACATAAATCCACCCGGCCTTCAGCAGCGCCCCTGTCATTTAGCCTGTAGACAACGGCCACCCCTGGGGCTGGAGTCAGGAAGGTCAAAGTGTGAAAGAGAACCCCTTTATTTTATAAACAAGGGACCTGAGGACGTGGTTCTATTGTCATTGTTGTCATTAACCACAACAGCAAAATGTAATTCCACTGAGAAGCCGGTAACACCTCTTCATGTTTCCTCTTGTCCTGGCGGTTCTGACAGGCAGCAAGGGAGGAAATGGTGCCGTCTGGAAGTGAGCTGCCTTTGCTGCATCCGGGTTACGCCCCCCCTGACTGCTGACCTCAAACAGCTCTATTTCTTTTCTCTTCACCACATGAAACAGTTGAAAATGTATATTCAACCACTGATAAGAAGGTCACGTTCTCCGGAAACACTGATCCTTAATTTTTTTTAAAAAAAAGCATCACAGAGCACCATCCATATTACTCGTCTGTGGATGCTTTAAAATACTGACGTGGCTGTCATTTATACCACTGCCATCATCACCAGATAATCTGGCAAAAATTCTTCCTGGAAAAAGAGCAAGGAAAGAATTGGGCAAAATAGGGCACCTTTTCTGGCACCGTTGAAGAAGACTGCGCATCTCAGTTGAGAGCCTGGTAAGAACTGAAAGACAAACCGATCGAGTGTCCTAGCAGCCTGGTCCTAGCCGACTAGGCAGTCTACCACCAAAAGGATTGGCGATTAAACCCATCATATAAGGTCCATGAGGAAATCAACGCTCTGCTTTTGATGGGAAGACCAGCATAGCCACGAGTGGCAATGTTTAGTATCCAACAGAAAGGAAAAGACATATTTTCACCGCACAGTAATCTTTGCCATAATTTCCACAGTTAGTAGTGTCAGGACCAAGGTTCCCACCATGCACAAGTTTAGGAGCTTCAAAACAATTCTCCCATTAAATGAGGGAATGCCCTAGTTAACCAAAGAATTTTGAGACACCTCTTCTGGGCTCTGCAGAACACTGAGGATGGACATCTGATCAATACCTGAAATAATAATGACCTTCAGATCTTGGCTTTCGGCTTCATGAAGAATGTCGTTTTGGAGAGATCTCAGCATCGCCAGTGACAGCGCGTTTCTTCTCTTTGGATCGCTCAAGACAATGCTCCTGCGAAGAACAATTTATAATTACCGGGTCATGTGCCAGTCAAAACAAGTAAGGATCCTTTGCAATTCCTTTCTAATTTGGGAGCTATTTTTAAAACCCCAGAAAAGAGAGCTGTGGGCGCTCAGAGGCCATTGAGAGGGTTTGTTAACTCTCGGGAGTGACAGCTAAGTCAAGACAAGGAGACTACCTGAAATGCAGGTGGGGTTCTCTCTCTCTCTTCCCTTGAGTTGTTTCCCTTTTTCTCCAAGTTTGCTGTCAGAACCATTACTGCCACCTCCACAAAAAGGGCAAGACGCAGCCGTTCCAAAATCATCACCGCCCAGACTGAGTGGCTGCGAGGTTTGTAAGACAGCGGCGGGGGCCGGAGGGGTCTGACACCCAGTGCTACTTTCAACTGGCTTCTTTCCATTGTTCTTCAGAAAGAATAGGTTAGAGAAGGAGCCAAGAGAGAAAATACGGCCCCAAATCTCCTCCCACCCACCCCACGGGAGAGGCAGCTGAGGTGCAGATGCCAGTATGCATATCTGACAACACTGTCTCACCTTCTCTATAGTGACATCCTGTAATTCAAAAAAATCATTCCTGTTTGAGAATGGGGTGATAAGTGAAGAACTGCGCAGCAAGAGGGCCTCCTGGACGTCATCCCCCAAAAGCTGGTGTTCAAAGGCCTGCTTGCTGTTTTAAAGTACCCCACGTGCTGGTGATAATAACCTGGATTGTCATCTTACTGCCCAAACACAGAAATGTCTTCTTTTTGCTCTTATACGGAATGGGCAATGAGCCAGACACCAGATGATTGTTATATATTTTCTATGTGTTTCCCATCCATCTCCGCCCACGTTTTCTGCCTTCCTCATTCTTTTTTTTTTAATAAGTGGCTTTTTTAAAATATAAATTTATTTATTTATTTATTTTTGGCTGCATAGGATCTTCGTTACTGCGCGCGGGCTTTCTCTAGTTGTGGTGAGCGGGGGCTACTCTTCGCTGCAGTGCGCGGGCTTCTCACTGCGGTGGCTTCTCTTGTTGCAGAGCACGGGCTCTAGGCGCACGGGCTTCAGTAGTTGTGGCACATGTGCTTAGTAGTTGTGGCTCGTGGGCCCTAGGACGCAGGCTCAGTAGTTGTGGCACATGCACTTAGTTGCTCTGCAGCATGTGGGATCTTCCCCAACCAGGGCTCGAACCCGTGTCCCCTGCATTGGCAGGTGGATTCTTAACCACTGTGCCACTGGGGAAGCCCCTCATTCTTTTTTGAATCTGATATTTCCACTGTTGTGTGTCAACTTGGATCCTCAATAAATAGCCTCTGTGCCATTGTTTTCTGGGAAACCACTTCGATGACTGAATTTATTTCAGTGCGTTATTAAGAATAACCATTTTCTTTGGAATGCCACTTCAGTTTTGCTGCCATCTTCAGGTGGCTGTGATAGCCGTTGTTTGGTTTCTCATAAATATGTTCTCTCCCAAGTACAAAAGTGACTGGTAGCTGATATGCTTATAGCCCCAGAAACCATATTTTGGGGGTGGTGGAGAGAGACTGCTGATAAGCCTTCCAATAAAATAATGAGTGTGCTTGCTATAACAAACCTAAAAAGCTGCCATCCCATGGGTGACATTTGCTTAAATTAAATTCTAAGGCCTCAGGCAAAATTGTGTAAAAAGATGCCAGCCCTCAAATGCCCTTGATGTGTCGTGTGTCCCGTTAATCCTTTGGCCGGAGTGCTCTGAACTGCGAGTTCACCCAGGGTCACCAGGCTTCTGTGGCTCCCACGCCACCAGAGCTGTTGCTGCCGAGACTCTCCCAACTGCCAGAAGCAAACCCAGTGGCGCTGTGACCCTGCTCGCCTTCTGGAAACGCGTTCCTCCTCCCGTTCTTCTGGTGCTTCTCTCCTCCTGTGATGGGCTCCCAGCCCTCTTCTCACCCCCGGATGCCACGGTCCTCAGCGCCCCCTCTTTGGCCCTCCTCTTGCTCCACACACTCCTCCCAGGCGACTTCATCGGGGCCCTGGCATCAGCTACCGACCGCCTCTGTGCTGACCACGCCCAGTCCTGGCCCCACCTCAAACCTCTCTTTGAGCTCCAGACCCGCAAGTTCACCGGCCTGCTTCCTGGACTCCTCCACCGAGCTGCCCCTTGGGCGTCTTCCCCCAGTGACCCAACCGGCCCCTCCCCCTTTGCTTATCTCAGAAAGCCATCCTGGATTGCGGTTCAACTGGTTATTGAGACCCAATGGCTCCGTTCCTCATTCCACAGGATATCAAACCCAGTGGATAATACCTCCTCAGAATCTCACCCGTCTGAATTCCCCCAGTGGCTACCTTGGTTCAGAACATGGGATGTCTTGCACCTGGAGCTTTAACACCACCCCTCTTGAGAGAGGATCTCTTTAAGAGTGAGGTCACCACTAGGGCAGGTGATAAAAGTGTAAACTTTCCGGGGCTTCCCTGGTGGCGCACTGGTTAAGAATCCGCCTGTCAATGCAGCGGACACGGGTTCGAGCCCTGGTCTGGGAAGATCCCACATGCCGCAGAGCAACTAAGCCCGTGCGCCACAACTACTGAGCCTGCGCTCTAGAGCCCGTGAGCCACAACTACTGAGCCACAACTTCAGTGCCACAACTACTGAAGCCCTCACACCTAGAGCCCATGCTCCGCAACAAGAGAAGCCACGGCAATGAGAAGCCCATGCACCACAACGAAGAGTAGCCCCCGCTCGCCGCAACTAGAGAAAGCCCGCGCACAGCAACGAAGACCCAACGCAGCCAATAAATAAATAAATTTATTTAAAAAAAAAGTGTAAACTTTCCATTCACGGGGCAAGAGATGGTCCCTGTAGATGCCGCAGTGAGCTGTCGGAAGGCCATCCTATCGGCGTAAACCACCAGAAGGTCCATGAGGCAAGACACTGCCAGATTCCCACACAGGGGAGACACTCAACACGTATCTGTTGACTGAATTCATGACCAAAAAGAGCATTTCTGTTTTTCACGGCCAGTTCCACCAACTGCTGTGGATTTTAACCTCGTCTAGTTTTTTGGCATCTCTTTTAAACCTAAGTGGCGAGTACCCTGAGATGGCACGGCAAGAGGACGAGTTTGGAGGCGGATGGGCCTTTCTCTGGCTCCTGGCAACCCTACCTCCTGGCCATGTGAGCTAGAACAGGCTGTTACCTCTCTGAACCCACTTCCTCACTGTCAAGTGGGGATAACGTCATCTACCTAGTGGGCTGTAGTAAGGGTTAGGATAAGGAGTGTGGAGCGCCGAGCACAGTACCCAACTCTGAGCTGGCCCTCACTACGCGGCAATACTGTCACCGAGAGAAGCAGCTTTGAAAAGAGACACTTGAGTGAGTTGCTCCAGCTCACCCACTTAGTGCCTGACATAGTTCTGCTTTAGTGCTGGCCTCCGGGCTTCCTTCCTACTAAACCATTCCCAGCATGTGTGATAGATTGTTCCCACCGTCCCCCCCTTCTGATTCATGTTTAACTCTGGAGAATCAACGAGATCTTCTGTTGCCTGGCTGCCATGCCAAATGGGCCAGATTGGCAAAAACAGAAGTGCCCTTGAAAATGGGCAAGAAGGGCCCCTGCCCGGGCCCCTCTTCTAGCAGTGCCCCTCCAGGTGAGCAAGGAGTCCACTGGGAAGTTGGGATGTGCCCACCTGGAAATCACCACCCTCTTCCACAGCCCGCCCCAGTCACCTGAAACCCTGGAATTCCCTGGCTCTGCAGTGGGCACCATTAGGCCCAGAGGGTGGCTGTGAGCAGCTGTCTGTGGGGGGTGAAGGATTAGACAGATTGTGGGCATGCTGCATGGGGTGTCTGCAGACCTGTGTGCCAAGCCCCTGGCAGAGCAGCAGGAGGGAGGGGTGGAGAGGTGGGGCAGGCAGGCAGCACAGGGTGGGAAGAAAATAACAAAGCTGCAGGCTCTCCCTGCTTTGGGGGAGTTCCTAGGAGCCTGGGGATTGTAAATTCAAACACAGCCTTCCAGGTCTTGTGAGGGGAGGAGAAGAAAACATATTTCACAGCTTGATTTGTAAGGTCTAAATACTCAGACATGCTACCTAGGCCTCCCTCTGCACTCTTGCCCTGGCCAGGCAAACGTCAGAGTGAGGCCTGGATGGGGCTGGGGCCTTCTACCTTTATCACGCCACCGTCCACTTTCAAGTGTGTGCCCTGGTATGTTTTTGTAAAAGGGTTTTAGGCTTGTTGAGCCAAAGGGCAGAGCTCAGTACCCTGTGTCCTTCAGCCTATTTATTTACCTGCCCTCACGTGGGCACTTCTGGATGAGGGCCAAGGAGCGGCTCGGTTATTCCTGACCTCGCCTCGGAGCCAGGTCAAGTTTGTGAGGCACAGAACCCTCTACTGAAGGGCTTTCTCAAAGGTACAGCAGCGGGGGAGCCTCCCACAAGGCTGCCCACGCTGAGCCCAACTGCCCTGTCGACTTGGCCTGGGTTTAGGGGCAGTGCTGGAGCCCTCCCAGGTAGCCCCACTTAAATCCTCCGTGTGCGTCCTGCAGGGTCGCGAAAGCCACTGGGCCCAGGCAAGGGACGTCTGTAAACGCAGCATCCGCGGATTCCCTCCACGTCGGACTTCTCCGCCAGACCGATCCCCTGTGATGGATAAACTGGGCTCCGTGGCTGGCGGAGCTGACCCCTGACCGAGCCTCGCTGTACTCCGCATGGGGTGGCGCGGCCGGCAGCCCGGCCTCCTCCGCCCCTCTCTCTTCCCGGGTCCCGCCGGCCACCCTCCCTGGGAACAGCCCCGCACGCCCGCGGGCTGCTGACCTGATGCCGTCCCGCTGCCGCGTGCTGGTGGGGCGCGACCCCGGCTCCGGCCGCCCGATCCCGGCCGGTCCCCCGCTGCAGAAGCCGGCGGTGAGCAGAGGCCACGGGCCGCGCCGGAGCCAGCCCGACCCCTTCGCCCCCAAGGCCCGCAGGCCCGCGGCGGCGGCCATGGCGGCCAGAGACGCGCCGGGGTCGGACGCCACTGAGCTCAACGCCAAGGACCGTGGGCTCTGGGCACTCCGAGGGGCGCGGGGGCGAGTCGGGCAGCTGCGCTTCGACCGCTCCGGGCAGCGGGCAAAACCGAGTCGGGAATCGCAGGCCCAGGTTTCGACCGGACTCTTCACCCAGACCGGACCCAGCCCCGCCGCCCCGCCCCCGTCCCCGTCCCCGTCCCCGTCCCCGTCACCTCGCCCCCGTCACCTCGCCCCCGGGTCCCTGCCGCCCCGCCCCACCGCCCGGGCCCCCTAGTCTTCCGGCCCCGCCCCGACTCTCCGCCCCCCGTAACCCCTCCCCTGGCGCCCCGGCCGCCCTTGCTCCACCCCCGAGCCCCGCCCCCGATATCCCTACACCGCCTCTGATCCCTCCCCCCGCGCCGCCCCGCCCCCTGGTCCCTGGCGCCCTTCCCGGGAGGAGTTGAGGGCTTGGTTCTGGGGTGAACGACTCTAAACCTGCAGGGGCGCTCTGAGGGTTTTTCTCTTGCAAGCCCAGATGAAAGGGTTTAAAGGAGGCGAGGAGTGGTGTAGCTTGCTCCTTTTTGTTACAACACCAAGAACATAGTGGTTTGCCTAGATTAGGAAAAAATGAAGTGTCGGCAGGTAGCGAATGATGTGAGCTAGGGACGCCACCTTTTTACAAATTGCTTTATCCTACCCATCCTATCCCAGACCTCGCATGTGATCCCTTGAACTGTATCCCACTCAGGTATTGGCTTTTGAATGCTTTGTGTCTTCTGTTACCGAGAACCCGTGGGATCTACATTTATATCTTGCGTTTTCCCAATACACCAAGGAGGGAAAGGGAGGCGCTTTTCAGGAGATAAGTGGCTGGCACGAGACAGGGTACATCCTGCGGCTGAGAGCTGAAGTGTGATGAGAATATTCTCATTGTCATTTGCTAGTTAACTGCTTCCTGTATTCGTTAACTTCCTAAAGTCTGGAGATTTGCAGGATACTTGGAAGGAAGGGTCTGGGCCCTCAAGGATCTTCCAGTCTGTAGGGTTGACACCATGCCCAGGACTCTCCTCGGGCTTTGACACTGAGAAATTTTGCAAGGATAACAATTATACAAAGGCATCCACAGGCGGGGCCATTGAGGTTGCACAGTGGCTTAAAATAGTCACCCACTGGATTCCTTTGAGTGAGGCCCCCTTTAATTCTCAGCTTCATAATTGGACAGATCACTTATGTACAGAATGATATTTTGAAATATCAATTGGCATCTCTACCAACACCACCACTCACTCCATTTCCTTGGTCCTTGTTCCATTCAGGCAGCTGGGGCAGAACTCTGAGACACACAGGGGCAATTCCTGGCTTTCAATTTGTAAAAGCCCAGCCTTGGGATTGGAAAGAACACCATGCAGACATAATAGATTTGGGGAGCAGTTGATGAATAGGAACAAGGCCTCTAACCTGAGGCCAGATTAAGGTCCCCCAGGTTTGAGGGCAAGGATAGGGCAAGTAGGACTTCAGGAAAAGCCAGAAGAGAGTGGGATTCGGGAAAAAGGGTGTACCAAAGCCTCCTGGAGGAGAAGTGGGAATAGTGAGAATAGTGGGAAGGATTGCTCCTTTCTTTGGTAGAACTCCAGGTCACTCATGAGACTCTAGGTGGCACGGAATGTCTGGGCAGATGGACCTAAACACCTCATAGAATTTCCCATGGTCCAGTGCAGTGCTGTGACAACAAACTTGTCCCTGTCCTCTGAGAGGGGATTGGAAACAGCTGAGAGAGGTCTGGACCTGAGGAGGCCCTGAGGCCCTGAGGGGAACAGAGATGACTCAGCAGGTGTGGACTGACAAGTTGAAGACAAGGTGGGGACGAGGACATCTCGGGTGGATGCTGTCACCTGTACCCTTCTGGTAGACTGGAATATGCTGAGGTGACAAAAACAACTACAACAAAAACAAGTCTATGTGCCCCAAACAACCAAGCCTCATTTCTCACTCACACTACTGTTCTACTGCAGATCAGCTGAAAACTCTGTGCTGAGTCAGCCCTGTCTTTGCCTCGGGACCCAGTGGAGCAGCTTCTATCTGGAAAGTTGCCAGTCTCTGGGGCAGAGGAAAAAGAAAGGATGGGAGAGGACTTCCCTGGTTGCACAATGGTTAAGAATCCGCCTGCCAATGCAGGCGACACGGGTTTGAGCCCTGGTCCGGGAAGATCCCACATGCCGCAGAGCAACTAAGCCTACGTGCCACAACTAGTGAAGCCCGTGTGCCTAGAGCCTGTGCTCCACAGCAAGAGAAGCCACGACAATGAGAAGCCTGCGCACCACAACAAAGAGTAGTCCCCGCTTGCCGCAAGTAGAGAAAGCCTGCACGCAGCAACGAAGACCCAATGCAGCCAAAAATAAATAAATAAATAAATACGTTTATGAAATTAAAAAAAAAAAAAGGAATGGATGGGAGAAGCATGAACTGGCACTTGGTCCCATGATTCATTTGCCAAAGCAAATCACACCACCACACTTACCTTCAGATGTGCAGGAAAGTACAACCCTCCCATGTGTTTGGAAGAAGCAAGTCTTTTTGAGCAATGATTGCTTAATGATGACCACAACTGCCCAAGCACAGAGCCTTGGTGTTATAAATGAACAGATGCTTATTACTCAGGGATCGGGAATAGAATTCCAAATTGGCTTAGTTTCTGCCACCAGGCAGAATGGAGGTTTGAAATAGAAATAAGCTGAGAAATAAAAGGAAGTTAAATCCTTAGAACACTTGAGTTTGCACACTGGGATTGGTGTCCATCCTCCCAGTCATGCCAAGTGCTGCAGAAGAGACAGAACATGTTCCCTGAGGCTGTGAGTTGTGCAGGATCAAAAACTCTGACCAAAGTGATCACCATCATGGACCAGTCCACCACCGGAGGACCTTTTCCACCTTCTTACCAAGATGAAGTGTCATTGGCAGGACGGGAGGTTTGACTGGGAAGAGATAAAGAGACTGCTCCCTCCCAGCATAGGAGCTGGAGTAGAGGAGAGACCTGGAGTAGAGGGTTTTGAGAGAAGGAACGAGGAGGGCACTCGGAGCGTGAACGTCACAGATGAAAATGGAAGGTTTCAGAGACAACTTCCACCTGCTTCTAAACTTTATTTAATAGGGAACTATACTCAATATTTTGTAATAACCTACAAGGGAAAAGAATCTGAAAAAGAATAGGTACCTATGTGTATAACGGAATCACTTTGCCATACACCGGAAACTAACACAACATTGTAAATCAACTATACCTCAATTTTTAAAAAAAGCACTCTGAAAATTGTCAAAAAAATTTTTTTAAATTTAATAACAGTCGCTCTTTATGAAGACCCCCACTCTGTGGCAGTGCCTGCACTTAGCGCATTACTTATGCCAGCTCAGGGTGACCTGTGAGACAGGTACCATTAACCTAGTTCAGAGAGGCTTCGCCAGCCCCACTCGCGCTCAGCACAGCAGTTACGAAGTTGGGACTGGGCGCTGGAGGTCACCTGAAGGATGGGCTGCGATGGAGGTTTCCATGCTCGTCTAAATTCCTACACTTGCTCTCCCATCCCTTTCATGTCTCCTTCCTCCCCTCATAGCTCTCTGTGCCTCTAGCCCTGGTTTGAGAGTGGAGAAACACACAAAGACGGAAGTGGAGACGGACAGCCATCGCGTTATCCAGGCGGGAGTCGATATCGCTTGCTGAAACGCTCATCCATCCTTAAGCAGTGCGAGTCTTTTCATTCGGGCTGTTTCTCCAGGCCTCCTCTGCCTCTCATTAATTTTGGTAGGGGCTGCTTGTCTTTCTTCTCTCTTGTTCAGTGCCCTTCTAATCTATTTTTCCACGGGAGCCCTGACACAATCTGATTTCCAGGTTGCTAGCAGGCTTCTCTCTGGCTTTGATTTATGTGCGCCTTCCCTGTGCCGCATGTCTTCGCCATATGGATGTGTCTTCGCTACCTTTTCTCAGTTTCTTTAAAGACCCACCGATGCTTGGCAGGACGTTGCAGAAATAATGCAGAATAAAAGACAGTTCTAGGGGGCCTGGTATCTCAGGCTTGATGTTGGAATGAAGGAAGATTTAGAACTCCTCAGGGTGCAGAGAAAGAAAAGTGAAGGGCAGATTTTCAGCTGCTTATGGAGCAGTTTTTGAACTTCTTTTGATTGATTTCGGGCCCTTCGAAGACAGGCACGTAATGACACGGTTCAGAGTACAACGTGAGAGATCTGGGGGCTTAGTTTCAGCAGAGATTCCTCTGGCATCCGGCTGATTCTCCTGTTCTAGCTTGCCACCCTCATTCTCCCCACGTCTGTCCCTTCTTCCCACCACCGCCACCCCCAGAGTGGTCATAGGAGGATCAAGCGCCTACACACCAGAACGTTTCAGACGTTCATTGTTTTACACAGCTGCAGATGCTGTTCAATGCCCCAGTTTTATTTTGTATTTTATTTGTAATCCACCAGTCATTATCCAAATGCCTTTTGCGAACCTAAAACTTCTTCAGAAAGACCCATGCCTCAAGGTGGGTGAAAATTAATTTAGAAACGAAATGGGGTGGGGAGCAGGGTGCATGGATGAAATGAACTTCCTTTATCCCCTCTTAGCACAGATTCTTGAGTTTGCTCATATGCCTTAAACCCAATGAATTCAGTAACATCAGGTAAAGGATATGGAAAAGTGGTACAAACAGATGACAAGGCGTGTGTGTGGACAACGTTTTGAACGAGCTTGCAAAGTTAAAGCATCCTGTTAGTGGAGTTGATAGACTTTTGGAGGGCAAGAGGTCATTCAGGGGAGGCGTGTTGAATGTTTGATCCATTAAATGGTGCAAGACAAAGACAGCCATGCAGCTCAACACTGTTCATGGTCTCTGAACAGAGCACCGCAGGGGCGGGAACCCACCGGCTCCTGTCTTTCCCACCTCCTGCAGCTGCATCACACCTCACCATGATTATACTCCTGCAACAGCAGAGGAGGTCAGTACTTTATTTATTTACTTATTTATTTTAAAATTTATTTATTTATTTATTTTTGGCTGTGTTGGGTCTTCATTGCTGCGCGTGGGCTTTCTCTAGTTGCGGCGAGCGGGGGCTGCTCTTGGTTGCGGTGCGCGGGCTTCTCATTGCGGTGGCTTCTCTTGTTGCGGAGCACGGACTCCAGGCACACGGGCTTCAGTAGTTGTGGCTCACAGGCTTAGTTGCTCCGCAGCATGTGGGATCTTCCCAGACCAGGGCTCGAACCCGTGTCCGCTGCATTGGCAGGTGGATTCTTAACCACTGCACCACCAGGGAAGTCACGAGGTCAGTACTTTAAAAAGAAAAGAAAAGCAATGGGCATCCTGGCATGGAACAGGTTAACCTTCAGCCAAATGGAACATTCCACCATGCAGTGTGGTCTACTGCTGGAATATTCCAGATAGCCTCAGCAGCAGGGAGTTAAGGGAGTGTTGGAGGGGAGGAAGGAACGAGGGGTGTTTGCTTGATCAGAAGTGGGGGGGTGATTTCCTACTTGGTTGCTGCGAAGGAGGGAGGGGGAAGGTTTAGCTCTTGTAGTTACTAGATTACTAATTGATGACCTCAGCCAGTGACCTCTGAGCCTTGTTCCCTCATCTGTAAAATGGGGGGAATAGTTTAAATAATTTGCATAATCCATTCCTTGAGCTCGTCACGTGCCAGGTATTGCTCTAGGCACTGGGGAGACAGCAGTGCTCACAGCTGTGTCTTTACTCACAGAGGGCTTGGGTTCTAGGGAGGGGAGTGGCAAATAGATTCGTGGGAAGTGTGTCGGATGGTGATGGACACCCTGGAGAAGGGTAAAGCAGAGGGAGGGGTGTTATTCCGTTGTAA
This sequence comes from Balaenoptera borealis, assembly GCF_965194805.1. NCBI lineage: Eukaryota > Metazoa > Chordata > Mammalia > Artiodactyla > Balaenopteridae > Balaenoptera > Balaenoptera borealis. The sequence goes on along the minus strand of NC_138866.1, from coordinate 164,626,284 downwards.
GGGTGGGGTGGGTCAGGGCATGTTTGATAAGATGGTGTTGGAGCAGAGAACTGGAAGTGTGGGGAAAGCCCAGCGGGGTGCTGGGGCAGGAGGGCTTCCAGGTGGTGGTGGCAGGAGCAGAGTGAGGGTAGGAGAGGTGGCGGGGCCAGCTGATACTGGCTTTTTATTTAGGTGGCAGCAAGCCCTTGGCTTTTTCACGCTGAGCAAGGTGGCGACCCACAAGAGGTGTAAGCAGGGGAGTGAGTGGCAGGACTTGACTTGCCCCCTACCCCCAAATAGGGGCATCATCTCCATCTCTCCCATTCCCCAAGTGAGACAGCTTGGTCAGAGGTTAGAGAATCACAGTCTATCATGAAGCCACAGCTTCTGGCCTCATTTCTCACTCCTTCTTGGACGTCTCCAACTGGGTATCATCCTTGCTTCCCAAAGCTGATAGGCCCCAGTCCAAACGCATGCTCTGCCCTCACTCGATCACACTTCTTCCTTTTATTCCTACGCAGACTCAAAGCTTTCATGTCTCCTTGAAGGCCTGGAGTGTCTCCTTGCTTGTTCCCTAGACTGAGGGTTCCCCACCCCAAACTACATCCTGATCACCCTTCCCTCTCGTGGTTCACTCCTATACCCCCATTAAGACAATTGCAATGGCCTCTGAATCTGGCCTCCCTGCCTCTAGCCTTTCCCCTTGAAATCCATCCTGGAACCAGATTAGCCTTCCTGGAGCCCTTCTCTCCATCCCCATTGACACCTGCCTCAGTGCAGTCCCCACTGTCTCACCTGGCAATTGCAGAAGCCTTGCAACTGGTGTTTCTGACCTGCCCATACCCCCTCCTAGTACATTCTTCACACTCGACCCAAGTGATGTTTATCAGCTGTATGTTTGGTCACATTCCCCCCAACTCTCCTTGGCACTTAAAGTGCAGGCTCACTGCCGTGACCTGTAAGGCCAGCATGGACGAGTGTCCATTCCCGCTATGCCATCTCTGGTCACCCACCTCCCTTGCTCTTGTCTTTCAACCACATCAGCCTTTTTTCCAGCCTCTTGAGCTCAGCAAAATCATTTTTTCTTTAGAGCCGTCACACAAGCATGGAAGGTTCATTTCCCGAAGCTTCACCTGGCCGTCACCCATCTCTCCTTCAGTTCTAAAGCCATTGTCTCAAAGGGCACGTCTCTGACCCCCAAACTCAGTGAAGTCCCCAGCCCCTCATTATTCTTTATAGGACCCTGTTCTTCATCTGCCTTATCATCACCTTTAAGCAGGTATTTATATGTATGAACTCTTCTTTATCACCTCTCCCCTGTATAAGCTCTGTAAGAGCTGGGCCTGTGTGTGTTTTTCCCAACGCCGTGTGCCAGGCACAGACAGGCACGCTGATAGCTGTTGAACAAGATGGTTGAGTAGATCAAGGAATAAACGAGCATCCCTTCTCTGGCTCCACTATATCACCCAGGGAAGTCCAAGTTTGTTGGACCTTAATTCCCATCCTTACTCTTCACACATCCGTGCTCCAGGAATGCAAAACTCCTTGCTCTTCTTCCCACAGGTCCTGCTCTTTTCTGCCTTGATGGTTTTATTATGCCACTACTTAAAATATTTCATAAACGAAGGAATGAAGGACTGGTCCTAAATCATACCCAGTCTTCAAGGCCCGTATCAAATGGGCCGTACCTGCCATGAAGCGTAAATGATAGCCTGAGCTGGAATTAATTTCGCCTGCTCTCTGGCTTTCATAGCACTTTCTCTGTAACCACTAAAGGCATTTGTCACGTTTTACCTCTTTTTTTCAAGTTTCTTTCTGCGTGTCTGATTTTCTCTACGAAACCACGAGTTTCTTGAGGGCACGATCCATGTTCTCCTCACCTCTGTATATGCCACCGCGCGATGCTTCAGCGTAAGTGAGGTAAAAAAAATTATTATGGGTTACTGATTCAAAGTGATTACGATTTTTCAAAGCACTTAAATGGTAGTTCCCTCTAGAGACACGTGGAGGTGCCCTAACCAAGCGAAATGACACAGACTGCTCTAGGTGGATTCGTTTCTAAACTATTTTATATTTATTTTTTAATATTTATTTTTAAATTGAAGTATTGTTGATTTACAAGGTTGTGTTAATTTCTGCTGTAGAGCAAAGTGATTCAGTTATACATATATATACATTCTTTTTTTAAAATATTCTTTTCCATTATGGTTTATCACAAGATATTGAATATAGTTCCCTGTGCTATACAGTAGGACCTTGTTTATCCATCCTATATATACTAGTTTGCATCTGCTAATCCCAAACTCCCAATCCACCCCTCCCCCCACCCAGCCTACCTCTTGATAACCACAAGTCTGTTCTCTATATCCATGGGTCTGCATTTCTAAACTATTTTAAAGATGATGGGGTCCCTTCTGAATTCTGTCTCACTGATCATCATATTGACCAGCTGTGGATGACAGGAAAGAAATGTAAGAGACGATTTAGTGGGTAAAGGAAGAGAGTTAATCAATTAAAAACAAAGATCGCATCTGGTCAGAGAGACAAGGCGAAACACAACGCCTGCTTTCTCTGAATGAGGGGCCCTGTGATCGCAGACAATGGATATAATATTGGTATCGTGGGCCTCCAAATAAAGAAGGGCTGGGGGCTGTGTCATGGAACGAATTGTGCCCTCTCAAAATTCATAGGTTGAAGCCCTAACCCCCAATGGGGTGGTATTTGGAAATGGGGACTTTGGAGGTGCTTAGGTTTACATGAGGTCATGAAGGAGGGGCCCCATGGTGGGATTAGTGTTCTTATAAGAAGAGAGACCAGAGCTCTCTCTCTGCCATGTATGGACACAGTGAGAAGTTGGCTGTCTACAAGCCAGGGAGAGGGCCCTCCCCCAAAACCTGGCCATGCTGGCACCCTGATCTCCAACTTCCAGCCTCAAGAACTGTAAGAAAACAAGTCTCTGTTGTTTAAAGCACCCAGTCTATAGCCTTTGGTTGGGCATCCGGAGCTGATTCAGATGGGCTGTGTGAACGGGAGGGGCTGCCTTTCAAACGTTCTTTCCTGTCAAGGAAAGATCGATATTTAGATAAGAAAATGCTGGAACATACATCAGGAATAAACAACGGGATTTCAATCCCCTACCAGATCTTCTGATTTTGTTTTCTTAAAGTATACGTGGTGTTTTGAAGACCTATCATACGTGTAATAAAGGAGCACCGTTAGCTTTTTCTTTCATAATGGGCGTGTTGGTGGCAAATCTCTTTCATTAGTTTGTTTGGACCAGAATTTTATTTCTATTTTTGAACGTAGTCCTTTCCATTCTTTTTTTTTTTTTTTTTTTTTAAATATTTATTTATTTATTGGGTTGCACCAGGTCTTAGTTGCAGCATATGGGATCCAGTTCCCTGACCAGGGATCGAACCTGCGCCCCCCGCATTGGGAGCGTGGAGTCCCAACCACTGTGCCACCAGGGAAGCCCAGTCCTTTCCATTCTTAATGTTGGGACATTATGTGGGACATGGGCTCCGAGAGCTCTGTCACCTGGGCTAAGTTGATTTTTTTTTTTTCACTATTGGTCTAAATGTGCAAAGCATTAATTATAATTAATCCAGGGATGTCTATACAACAATAGCCATAGAAATTGCTACCCAGGACACTTTGGCATGCCTGGATTTACATGTGTCAAACCATTGCTTTCCCGATCCCTCCTCACTACCCTGTGCTACTGTAAGACCTTTACATTTTCTAATTTGCATGTTTATTTATTTGGAAAAGCTGAATTTGAATAAGCTGAATATATTGGTAGAATTCAAAGGTGCAATTTAAAATTAAGGTGGTTTATGGACTTCCCTGGTGGTCCAGTGTTTAAGACTCCACGCTTCTAATGCAAGGGACACGGGTTCAATCCCTGGTTGGGGAAGTTCTGCATGCTGGGAGGTGCGGCCAACAAACAAACAAACAAGTAAGGTGGTTTACAAGCTGAAATAGAAACTCCTCCTTTCCATCCTCCAGCCCTCCTCCCAGCTCCATCCACCTTCCCAAATGGGCTGTCCTGCCTCTCTATGTGTGGGTGTCTGTGTATAATCATACTCTGCATACAGATGGGGCTGAGTTTCACATCATAGTGAACATAGTGTAGCTGTGAAAACATAAGCGTCTTCTCCCTCATCCTCCTCCTTGGAAAAGGCAGGAACCTCAGGGAACGCTTTGAACTTCCGCATGCATGGATTTGGTGAGGGGGTACTGAACTGATTATCACTAGATCTTAAGAAGTAAAGACGGCCCAGTTTATAGCTAAGTCACAGATCTTTTCTAAATGTATGTATTTTATAACATGTAATATAAACTTAGAATAATACAGTGTAATATTTTAAAACCTGCTTTTTCCCCTAATAAATGATAAATACTTCCATGACACTGAATATTCTACAAATGACTTGAATAGCAGCATGCCATTTTATAATACCGCTTTACTGTAATTTATTTGACCAATCACTCTTGACAGACATTTAAATTGTTCCTAATTTTTAGTATGAAAGTAATACCACAGTGAGCAACCTTTTGCATAAATCTCTCTGCACATCTCTGGTGTTTCTCTAGGATGAACTCCTAGAAGCAGAGTTGCTGGATCAAAGGATAAGAATGTATTTGATGGCCTCTGGTACTTGTTGCAAAATTGTCCTCCAGAAGCATGGTTCCTCTGATCTCAAGTTTTTTAAAGAGGAAATGTATCTGACCTAGGATCAGACTTGGTAATCACCTATTGATATAGTTCATTTGCTCCGCAGAGATAAAAACACCCACTGGATGCCCTACCTTGTACATGTACATCCAGCCTCGTGGGTTGAACAGTTTTTCAGGTATTTTAAAGACTTCCTCTGCATTCATCACAACGAAGGGCGATGTGGCCGAGACGGGGATAGGCAGAGGGTGTACAGGAAGATCTTACAATCATTGCAACTTTACTACATCGTTTAATGATTCCAGACAGTTCACAGGTTGATTAGCAAAAACTCCAGAGAAAGACCCAAATGTTAAAACTTTGAGGTTAGATTATCATTGATTTAAGAAACAAGTTTACAGAATGCCTATTTCAGTAAGTAGGCAACCTCAGTAAGTTACACCCCTTTGGAACACAGGCCGTGTGGTCCTCCTGGCCCACATATCATCCTCTCCTCTGTCCTCACCTCATGGGAAAGGGATCTCTTTCCCTTTGTCTGCACTGTCTTTTATATATGAAGGAAATGCCTGTGACCTCCTGCAGTCAGATATGCCCCCTTGATTTTTTTCTCTTTTGTAGAAATGTTGCTCATACCCATCTGTTGCATTCTGTCCTCTTCCCGCTTCCCCGTGATGACTCCCTGCCATCACCCCTTCCATCACCCCATTAGCAACGGCTCTCACCATTCTCAGCCCGGTGTATTGATAAAAGGAAACGAACTGAGTCTGGAATCAAGACATCCAGGTTCTAGTGATACTTGTCTACTCATCTATCAGACGGGAGCGTGAAGCTAATTGGGATTGTTAAAGAAAATCCAGAGCTAGACTGAATGTGGTGAAAGCAGCAGAACCACATTTTATTGAGGACTCTTGCAACAGGGGAAAAAGACCTGAGTACAGAACCAGGCTCAATTCCAAGTCCAGCGTGAGCAAGTGGGAATTTACAGCCCAGGAGTGGGTGTGGGTTGGTGGATGGAAGATTCCTAAGAAACAACATCAGGGGTTGGCGGGGGGATTCTGGCTAACCCACCCTAACAGGATTCTTGCCAAGGGCAGGCCGGGGAGATCAGATATTCCCTGGGGGGTGGTGAAGGATGAGGAACCTGGTCAGATATTGAGGGTGATCAGATATGGAGGGCGGGGGATTCTAGCTAAACCAAATTAGCAGGATTCTTGCTAAAATTGGACAATGCTGAGATGAAGATGGAAGTCCTAAAGCTGAAGCCTGGAAAAGCTCAGGGGAGCCTGGGTAGAGTTTGAGCAAGGAGGGATCTTTGTCCGGATGTTTTTTCAAACTGTCTTGAGAAGCCCCAGGGGTTCTGAGGAGAGGCCTTGGGACTGTGGGTTGCAAGAGGGTGGAGCTGAAGGCCGGAGCAGACAGCCCTAGCCTCTCGCCCAGCCCCGCAGTTCCACTCGTACCTGTGTGATATGCTGGGCTCTAGCCACCATTCCTTAAGTAAGTCAGTAGAATGAAGAGCATTAAACTAGAAGATGTGTGAAGACCCTTCCAGACACATCATTTTAGGATTTGGAGTCAGCCTCCAGCAAGCTAAGTGCTTACTTTTCTTCCTAACAGACACCCCAGGGAACTTTGCATGAAAGGGAGAGAGACTTTTTTTGTGAATTACAGAAACTCGCGATGCTCAGTCTGCCCCTTCCTTCTGTCACACGCATCAAGGACAGACCCTTCTGAAACACATTTACACAGCCAGCACCGAAACTCTCTCGCTTCCCAGGGATAAGTGTTCATCGCTGCTCCTGACTTGCATTTTAGGGCATCCGTCCTCTGTGGGAGGCCCTGATTATTCATCCATTTCCACAGCGCACGCTGTAGTATGATTAGTGCCTGTTCTGCAGAAGAGGAAACTGGGACACAGAAGGGATGAACAACTGACCTCAAGTAGCACGGATTGTTTCTCGGGGTGGAGGGTGAGTGAATCAGGGCTGGCGCTTCCCCAAACCAGTTCCCTTCCTGCTAAATGCCACCCTGCTGTGGAGAGACTCTTTCTCTTTTCTCTTGATGGCACCCGGAGTACTTCTGTCTTTTTATTTTCTTCCACTGGGAAACCAGCCAATCACAGTTTGGCCACAGTGGCCAAGGAGGCAGCCTCTGGGCTTGAAAGGCGGGACTCAGAGCTGAAAGACGCACCTTGTCAGAGCTCTGGGAGAGCAATGACACTTCTCCTGCTTGGCTGAGTAAAAGGAGGAGACGGTCAGTGGGGTTTGGCCACGTTGCCCCACCCTGACCTCATCTTTCATTGCCATGGGGACAATCATGGGCTGCAGCACAAGGACATCATGGAATAACCTGGAGACAGCCTAGCTGTTGACTGAGTCTCAAATAACTTTTAAACTCATCATCATCATTCATGACTTGAAAGCCCAGGCCCATTTCATGTGCAAGAGCTGAGTTTTTGTTTTGTTTCTAAAGGGAAAGGATTCTAGAGGTCCAGAAGTTTAACTTTTAATGAAGAGGCAAAGCCCAAAGAACTCAAAGAACAAGGGTTATACCATAAGAGCTTCCTAAGTCTTTCCGTTTTGTGGCACACATAGAAAACTATATAATACCGTGTTTGTAGAGTATACTGGGCAAGGCAACTGGCCACCAACTCAGGGTGACAGCCCACCTCGAGCTCCACCTGGCCACCTGGAGGCAGAAGGGATCAACATCGTGTCCCACCTGTAAAGAAAAGAATGTTGCCTGCCATTCCAGTTCTACAAGGATCAAGCCATTAGCCACTGCAGTGCGCCCTGGGAGGATTTCAGGATGGAGAAACCCAGGAAGCATTCTGTGCTTTGGTGACATGGCCCCTAGATAGTTAAGATGCATATCTAAGGAAAATTTTCGACGCCCTTGGATTCTTGCATCTTCCTGTATATAGAAAAGCACTAAAATCATTAACTTGAGGTATCTGGGGTTTTTTGTGTGTGATTAGCAGGAATCTTTTACCAAGATGTATGCTTGACTATATGTATTTCCAGCCAAAAAAAATTTGTACATACCCTGGCTCCTCCTCTACCTCTTCAAAGCAGTTCCTCAGAGCTGTCTGAGAGGCTGTCCCCAGGGCTATAGTCCTCAGTTTAAGGTCCCCAAACAAAACTTAACTCACCACTTTTTACATTGCACATTTTTCTCTCAGTCAACACACCCATCCTGGTTACAGCCCACCATCAGGAAGCTCTGCCAGATAAACAAGAGTTGGGGACAATCACAGTGATGTGACAGTGACATTTCCCATTAAAAAAAAAAGACAGAAAAATAACATCTAAACAGCAAAGAATAGAGTGAGACACTGACGTGGATACGCTGAACAGGGCTTTCCCTGGGGGAGTCTTGAGGGGACTGGAAGTAAATTTTTTAAAATTCAAGATAGGACCACGGGGAGGCGGGGAGGGGGGGCACCACCTCACACCCATTAAGGTGGCTACTTAAAAAAAAAAACATAAAACAACAAGTGTTGATGAGGATGTGGAGAAATTGGAATCCTTGTGCACTGTTGGTGGGAATGTAAAATGGTGCAGCCAGTGTGGAAAACAGTATGGTGGTTCCTCAAAAAGTTAAAAATAGAACTACCCTGTGATTCAGCAATTGGACTTCTGGGAATACAGCCAAAAGAATTGTGAGCAGAGTCTTGAAGAGATATTTGTACACCATGTTCATAGCAGCATTATTCACAATAGCCAAAAGGTGGTAACAAATCAAGTGTCCATTGACAGATGAATGGATAAGCAAAATGTGATGTATACACATGGTGCAATATTATTGAGCCTCAAAAAGGAAAAAAAATCCTGACACATGGTACAATATGGATGAACTTTGAGGACATTATGCAAAGTGAAATAAGCCAGTCCCTAGAAGACAGATACTGCACAATTCCACTTATATGAGGTACCAAGAGTAGTCAAATTCATAGAGACAGAAAGTAGAATGAGGGTTGCCAAGGGCTGGGGGAAGGGGGGTGAGTGGAAAGTTGTTGTTTAAAGGGTGTCAAGTTTCAATTTTGCAAGATGAAAAGTGTTCTGGAGATGGATGGTGGTGATGGTTTCACAACAATATGATTGTACTTAATGCCACTGAACTGTACACTTAGAAATGGTTTAAGGTAGTCAATTTTATGTTACATGTATTTCAGCACAACTTAAGAAAAAATTCAACATATGGGATTAAAAAAAACCAAGATAAGTTTGGGAGGATCTCAGACAGAAAGGGCTTGTGTCTTGATTTTCTAGAAAAGCCCAAGGAGGCTACAAGCCTTGGAGAGAAGTCACCTTTACTAAAGCGAGTGACATCTCTGCAGAGGCTCATAGGACAGAAGGTGGCCCCTTCTCTATCCCCTACATCTTCTGGCCTAAGGACCTCCCCTGTGGAGAGAAGCAGGAGAAGGAAAACCCCGATGTGACTGACTCAGAGTGACTGGGAAGTCACTGAATTGACTCAGGTTGCCTGGAATTGACTAGGTCAATTTCTGCTATGAAGACAGAAATGATGTTATAGAAACGTATAGAAAGCACATCCTTCCACATTTGATGTCATTATCCTAAAACACACAAGCCGGAACAAAACAGAAGAACATATGCCAGGAAAAAATAGGACCGTGGCTGGATTTGCCCCAGAGCTCTCAGCCATCTGGCTTTGACTGTAATGGTATCTGTCACATCCTTTCCTTCGTGTGGTCTTACCCAGACGAACTTCCTCAGTAGAGGTGACTGGTAAAAAGGGGCCCAATGTGAGTTATCATTTGAGTCACCCATGGGTACAGAACTCTTTCCCATTTTACAGGGTCCAAGAGTTGTTGCTGTGTGTGATTGATCCTGATAGAAAGTTTTAGATTTTGTGAACTTTTGTCAGAGTGTAACGAATTTTTTAAAGATTATGTTTGAATGTTTTATTGCAACCGGTCTGCCCCAAACATCACCAGAGGGTCAGCCTCATTTACATTCATGCTTATACTGCAGTATGGCTGTGCTTTTATCTTGCTTTTCTAGAAGAACGTCTTTCCTAGGGTTTCCCCCTGAGCATTTCTGGGGCTTTCCAAGGACACCGACATGTCCTTGGATCTGTGCTGGCTCGCCCACCTCCCCGGGCCTCGTGCAGGACTCTGAGGTGGGTCCCAGCCACTGCCACCACGGCTGCCTCCTCTTCCTGTGTGAGTTTCTAGAACAAGGAATTCCCTCCAGCTTCCACCCGAGGTGGGCACGAACTCTTCCCTTGCCCCCCTCCGCCAAAGTGACAGCTCAAGTCAGGTTGTCAGAGTATAACACAGAGAGGAATATCGGGATGGTGACAGGCCCCGGGCGCTGAATGGCTATTGGTGGAATAGATGAATTATGCTCACAGGCTGTGAGGCAGAATCCAACCTACCCTTGAACCAATCCCGAAGCCCTGGTCTGGGCCCAGCTTTCTCCTTCAGGGGACCTGAAGGAGGAAGCTGTTTCTGCAGCTCTCCCGCCCTCCTTCTGGGCCGCTTCCAGTGTGATGGGCAGTGGCGTGCCCACCCCTTACTCAGGGAGGCCAGGGTCTTGCCCAGTGGCCACCAAGGGGACGCAGTGGCCCAAACCTAGCCCCTTCCGAGTCTTCAATCTTGGACAACCTGGTGGCTTTCACAACCTCTCCTTTCCCCACATCCTACCCCACTAAGAATAAACAACTCACAAATACAACAGCAACAAAAACGCCACACATGCCAACCAAAGGATAAGCAGTAGTTCCTGTAAAACAACCTCTCAACCTGTTAGCGCTGCTCTCCAGTCGCCATTTGTTGCTTCCAACCACCCGTTGCCCAACCAGTGGGAGAAAACGAAAGTTCTTCTTAGCATTCTTTCCCTTTTCTGGCCATCCTTTCCCACCTCCTTGCACGCTCTCTCTGAGGTTGGACGTGCTGTGTCAGGTGGAGGCCTTGATGCCTCTTTTGTGTCGAAAAGGAGAGAAGGCATGTCTGCTGTGGAGGTGCTTAGGTCAAGGCCCTGGGAAGCCTTTTCCTTTGGCTCCTACTGGTCTCTGGCGCTGGGCCAGCGCTGCTCTGAGGGGCAGGGGTGGGGACGCCAGATAGAGACGTGGCCCCTCAGACGGCTGGACGGGGGGGTTCCTGGAGCACAGACGTTCCCCCCTCGCTCCCAGAGCCAGCGGGGCCTCTGTCCCCTCACGTCCGGCCATGCCAGCTCCGTTTATGAAAGGACTTCTTCATTTGGGGCCAAGTAGCCTCCGCTCCACCCATCCTGGCTCCCCAGACCAGGCCATGACTGTGGGACCAGGTAATCACCCTGTGGTCTGGGGTGAATTTTAAGGCAAGTTTGCTGGAGGATGGGGGATGGAGCCTGGGTTTCTGGCTACGTTTGATCCTTCAGTTGACATCCCTACTCGGACCTGGAGCTGGGTGTCAGGCTAAGGCCAGCCTTTTGGCCCCTCTCTTTGGGGGCCAAACAGAGATGCCAGAAGGCGTCCCAGATTTTCCAGGCCATACGTCATAATGTCCCAGGCCGTTCAGGTACTGGGACGCAGGCCACTGTGGTAGCAATGGTTTTGCCTCTTTACTTCCTAAAACTCCTCCTTCCTAAGTTCAAAACCCAGTAAGAATTTTTTCCAACCAAGATCTTAAAGTTTATCAAGAGCATCTATAAGTTCTTCCTCCACTGCATCCAGCAGCAGATGTGTAATGGATTCTGTGACCTCACGCAAGTGCTGAATGAGGGTATGGAAGATCCAGAAGGTTAAGGAACAGCGTGCGGTGCCCTAGCCTTGGTCCATGGCAAACCGCTCGGATAGCATCCTCTTAGTTGAACTTTCCTAGGCTTCCTTTTCCTCGGGCGTGATTGCAGTCTGGCAGATCCTTCTCGGCGTGTGAGTGGACGTTGGTGTGTGTGAATGTGTGGGCAGCCCTTTGTCTGGATTGCCAGGCCCACCCAGGCCTTCCTCCCACTAGCATTCGGGTGGGAGGACAAAGAGACTCACTCCTGGCCAAGACTTCATACAGACGTCTCGTTTGCTCCTCGAGATGTCACGCCAGCGCGGTGCCTCGTCTGGCTTTTGTATAATGCCTTGAGTTCTGGAAACACAGACACCTACACCACAGCAGCTGGGTGTCTGTGGATGCCCCAAATAGCAGCTATTTCTCAAACAAATATAGCGAGGACGGAGTGATGTTTTAAAGGGGACTTTTCATCAGGAAAGAAAACATAAGTTGATGTTTCTACTGATTCGATGAAAGAGATACTTCCATGCAAACTGAAAAAATACAGGCATGGCGGGTCCTGCACGTCCTTGGAAGGATGCAAGGTGGGGAGGAAGTGATGGGCTGCTGAGGGAAGGCCAGAAGGTACTGAAGAGAGTTAATGCTTTCCCTTGAGGAGGGAGGACCCTCGTGTGCTTTTTATTCTGCTGGAGCAGTGCCGGGCGTCTGCAAATGGATGGGGGCCGAATGCAGAGAAGACAGTCGAGTCTGGATTCTAGTTGTTTCTGTTCAGAGATCTCCCTAAGATGTTCCCGAGGTTCTCTCTCCAGCTGTGGTTCAAAATGCAGCCAGGTGATCCAGAGTGGGTGTGAGGTTACACAGCAGCCCCCTCTACCTGCACCTGCCTTTCCTTTTTGGAGGTCAGAATGCCCCCTCCTTACCATTCCTCATCCCTGAAGAAAAGTGAGTGGGAGAGAGGGTGTGACTGCAGAATTCCAAAGGGTCTCTGTTAGGAACCAGCCATACTCCCAACACTTTCTTACACAGTGAACAATTTTCCTCCCAGCCGGCATGGCTTTGGGTGATCAAGGAGTGCTATTTCTAGAAGCTCCATATCTGTTCAGCAGGGCAAGGTTCTGCTGCCTCTTTTCCTCTCTCTAATGGCCTTTTCTCCCCCTGTGAATAACAACAATGATCATTAAGATTATTCACTCAATCAGTGAATGTTTATGAGCGCCTGATTATACTGGGCACTGTTCTCAGGGGAGATGCCTGTCATAAAACCCGACTCGTGCATAGCGCTTTACAGTTTACAGAGTGCGTTCAGTTCAGATTAGATCACCTAATCTTTTCTTTATGCATTTTAAACATTGTGGTAAAGGACACATAACAAAATTTACCATCTTCACCATTTTTAAGGGTACAATTCCGTAGGTGTGAAGTATATTCACGTTGTTGTGAAACTGATCTCCAGAACTTTTTCACTTTGCAAAACTGAAACTCTACCCATTAAACAAGAACTCTCCTTTGCCCCTCCCTCCAGCCCCTATCAACTGTCTGCTTTCTGTCCCTGTGAATTCGATGACTCTTGGTACGTCATATAAGTGGAATCACTCAGTATTTGTCCTTTTGTGTCTGGCTTGTTTCACTTTGCATAATGTCCTCAGGGTCATTCATGTTGTAGCCTGTGCCCTGATCTTTTCTAAACCTCTATAGCAACCCTTCCAGTTGGGGTTCCATGCTTCACAGGTGAGAAAATGGAGCCTCAAAGCAATTAAGCAATTGCTTGGGGCCACATAGCTAGTGTAGTGGGCTGAATAACGTCTCCCCAAAAGCTGTGTCCAAGCCCTAACCTGCAAATGTGACCTTACTTGGAAATAAAGACCCTTGTAGGGTCTTTGCAGATGTCATCAAGTCATGGGTCTCGGGTTGAGATCATCCTGCATTTAGGGTTGGGCCCTGAGTCTAATGACTGATGTCCCTATAAGAGCAGGGAGAGGAGGACTGAGATACACAGAAACGGAAACACAGGGAAGAAGGCCAGGTAAGTGAGGGGCTGGTCACAGCTCTCCGGCAGCCCCGGCCTTCCCCACCCTACTCTCTGCTGCAGGGGGCTGACCTGAATGAACTGATCCACAGGCTCTCCTGTCCCCTGGCTTCCAGGTGAGGTCAGCAGGCTTATCCCCCTGCTTGGCTCTCCTCCCGCGAGGCCACTTGGCCAGAGGTCACTGCCCCTCCAAGCCTCTCTTCCTGGAGTCTGGCATGAAGTCCCTCCCTCCTCTGTCTGGTCGCCACTGTAGCTCTTCTCCCTGGCCCCCAATCACACCTTTGAGCTAATCCTTTAGCGATCAAACCTCCCCTAATCACCCTTCTGGGCCACGTGACAGCTGTTTCCTCTTGGAACCCTAAGTAACACGAACCACTAGAATGTGAACTTCATGGGGGCACCTGCTTTTTACCTATTTTTGTGCTGTATCCCAGGAGCCTCGACTAGTTCCTGGTAAACCTTTCAACAGGAAATCTTTGCTGAATGACCTGGATATGGAATACTCAGGTAGGCTCTAGGCTTATCTGCATTGTCAGTTCCCAGCGTTTATTGTCTCCTTTATAGAGAGAACACTTTTAGGCAACTTCAGATTTTAAATATGACTTAAGCAGTATTATTAATAAAGCTTACGGTCATTTTTGGGCCCCCTCGCCCACTGTCCTGCATTTGGCTGGAAGAGCAGGACCTACGGAGACCTGATGGGTCCACGATTGTTTGGCTGGAGAACACTGATATTCTTTCTGCTATTAGAATAGTCTGAACCCAACCTGCCGCCCCACTGGCTTCCACACGTGTCTTATTTCCCTGCAGACTCTTAGATGGAGTGGCTGACACCAGCCATGTTGGTCCCCTCTCCATCCTCCCCTGCTGGGGCCTCCAATGTCCCTCCCTTGCTGGCACTAAGGCTTCTCTTCCTGATGGTCACTGACGCCACCTTTATTTAAGGAGCCGAGGGTCTTTCTCCATGTCTCTCTCTCTGAGCTTTGTGTTACCCTTGACCTACTCCTGCTTGTCCTCTCTCTTCTGATGAGCTTTCTCCTCTCTCAGTTGTGGTCCTTTCAGTTTCCTTCTGCTCTTCCTGCATGTGAGGTCATTGCCTTGAGGGCCAGGGTGCAGCCGCTGTTGCCCTGCACGCCCACAGCCCTCCAGCCAGGAGATGTTCATTTGTTCTGATTCTTCTTCCTCCGCCTGGTGTCTGCCCTTCTTTTTTTTTTTTTAAAGGGCATATCCTTTTTTTAAAAAAAATATTTATTTATTCATTTATTTATTTGGCTGTGTCGGGTCTCAGTTGTGGCACGCGGGATCTTAGTAGCGGCATGCGGGATCTTTCGTTGCGGCGTGTGGGCTTCTCTCTAGTTGTGGCGCATGGGCTCAGTAGTTGCGGCACACGGGCTCTCAAGCACTCAGCTTAGTTGCCCCACGGCGTGTGGGATCTTAGTTCCCTGACCAGGGATCAAAACCACGTCCCCTGCATTGGAAGGCAGATTCTTAAGCACTGGACCACCAGGGAAGTCCCGTGGTGTCTGCCCTTCTTGCTCCTGGTTTCACGTGGATGTGGGCTGGCCCCACCACTGAGTCCTGTTCCCTCTGCTGTGTTCTAGATCTTGTGCAAAACTGAATCTTCCCAGGCAAGAGGGTCTGTTACCCTTGATGTTGTCCCTTAGTGGGTACTTGGATTCCTCAAGCAATCGTTACCACTTGGTGTATTAGTCAGGGTTCTCCAGAGAAACAGAACCAATAGGATCTATCTATCTATCTATCTATCTACCTATCTATCAAAAGATTTATTATGTGGGATTGGCTTATGCAATTACAGAGGACGAGAAGTCCCACAATTTGCTGTCTTCAAGCTGGAGACCCAGGAAAGCCGATGGTTGTTCCTGTCTAAGTCTGAAGGCTCAGAGATAGAACCAGGAGTGTTGATGTCCAAGGGCAGGAGAAGACTGTTATCCCAATTCAGTCGGGCAGAGTGTGAATTTGCCCTTGCCTTTTTGTTCTATTCAGGACTTCAATGGATTGGATGAAGCCCACTGCGCTGGGGAGGGGCAATATTCTTTACTCAGGCCACCAATTCAAATGCTAATCTCTTCCAGAAACACCCTCACAGACACACCCAGAAATAACCAGATATCTGAGCATCCCTTGGCCCAGTCAAGTTGATACATAAAAGTAAGCTTCAGACTGGAACATCTGCCTTTCTCCTCCACCTTGATTGAGAGTCAGGCCCTGCCCTGGGTGAGAATTCACAGTGGATGCTGATTTCACTTTCTTCGGAATAATTTTCTGCTTCTTTGGAAGAGGCACCTTCACTACTGTAGAAACCAAATGATGGTGCTTCTGATTTTCAAGAGTCCTAGATTCTGAAGATCTATCTGACCTGCAAATGAAGACTTGGGGATGATGGCAATATATTTATTTCTCTGATGGCAGAAGGGACCGTGAGTCAAATTTCTTTTTATCTCTCATAAAGAAACCATGTTCTGTTCTCTCTGGGGCAGGGGTACAGGAGGCATCAGAACCTTCTAAACTTGGGGCAGTCTGTGTGCAGCAGCATGGCACAGTTGTCTCCCAGGTGTGCCCTTGTTATCTGGGTAGTCTAGCTCCTCAGAGGGCCATTTCTCAAGAAGAGGGTTCCAGGCTCCACTAGGTCTGGGAAATGCTAAGTGAAAGCAAAGTTATATAGGCTGCTTTATTGCAGAACTTATCAGTGTCCTTAATTTGCTAAATCAGCCATTGAGTCAGTACATACCTCTCTACCACCCACTGTGTGTATGATGTCGTAGGAGGTGCTGGAAACCTGGGGGTGAGAAGGTTGATATGAAGCTTATATGCCAGTAGCAGCTAGACAGGAAATAACTACCTCTCCACTGAGAATGCAATTGTGATGATCGATAAGCACTATAAAGGAGAACAGCCCGCTGTTGTGAGAGTGCTTATCTCTAGGTCCTAATCAGTCTGGGGAATCCTGGAGCACCTTTTCTGGGGAAATGACGTTCAACATAAGACCTGAAGAAGAAAAGGCTGTGGACCAGGAGGAAGCCGTCTGGGTGCGAAGACTTTCAGACAAGAGTGCGGTTTATGCAAATGTCTTGAGTAGGAAAGGGCTGGGCATATTGGCCTTGTTTTGAAAACAAATCAGATCTCAAATCAGGGAACTCCTCCCTCTACACCGCTTTCCACCCTCCTGTGCGTTGTGGGATCAGCACTTGGCTTTGGTTTTACAGAAGGATCCCTAGCAGGGGTTCGGGAGGCTCGGGCTGCGGTTGCCACCAGTCAGTAATTGGCAGAGAGACGGTGCCCTGACTTCGCTGAGCCTTGTCTTTCTTGCCAATAAATTCAGGGATGGACAACATGATTCTGAAGATCCCTTCCAGCTGCGGTGTGCTGTGATTTCTTGGGAATGTGCCTCATTTTCTTAGGGTAGAGAGAGAAGGGAGTCGAGCTCATATTAAACAGGGGAACTTTGAGGCTAGGAGGGAAGTCGTTCAGTACTGTGGAGGGTGAGATAGAAAAATGCAGCATGGTGACCATCCTAAGGCCTGAGATGACCCAATCAGGACGTTCTGTAGTCACTGGGGCCTCACTGTGCTTTTATCATTTATTGAAGAGCTGCTATTTGCCAAGTGCTCTGGGGCATGCGGGGCCTTGCTGTGAGTCTGGAGGGCAACCTGGAAGGGGTGTCCTCACCCCACGTGCTTTCTTCTTTCAAAGGCAGGATTTCCAGGGACATGAAGCCTAAAGGGCTCTACTGGGGACAAAGGGCTCTGATGGACACTGGACAGGCCAGAGGGCTGCCCAGGAGAGACTGGCATCTCTTCCTGCCAACCCAGCCCCCATTCTGGGAGACCCTGGGGTGGGAACAGTGACCCAGAATCCGGGAGAACCCAGCAGGAGACTTTCAGAGGAGCATTTATTTTACGAAGTAAGTGACACGCTCAGAATGCCAACCCAGTCCTATTTTCGAACTCCTGCAGGTCAGAAAAGAAGACGCCCTCCGTAGCACCAGCCTAGAAGTTAAGAACAAATAAGGAATGAAAACTATGATCTCCCAGGATCCCCGTTTCTCTCTTTTTCCGCTTGCAATCTCTCTCTCTCCTCCCCCCCACCGCCCCTCCACTTGTTTCTGCTCCTCGGAGTCAGATGCTTCGTTCCATCCTTCCTCCCTGTCCCAGAAAACAGACACTGGCTTTGCTGCTGCTCTCAGATTTCTTCACTGCAAGAACTTCATGTGAAAAGCTTTCTCCCTGCTTGGAGGGAAGTAGAGCACTAGTCTTATCTTTGAGCTGTGGCTGGGAACATTCTGGGTGCCCACACCCACCCTGCCCCAGGCCCACAGCAGATACACGTCCTGCAAAGGTCCCTTTCTCCGTGGGGCTGGTGTGTTCGTTTACTAGGGCCTCTGTCACAAAGTACCACACACTCTGTGGCTTACACAACAGACAGCTATGGTTTCATGGTTCTGGAGCCTGCAAATCTGAGTTCAAGGTACCAGCAGGGTTGGTTCCTTCCGGGGGCGGTGAAGGACGTGTCATTTCCAGGCTCTCTTCTTAGCTTGTCCACGGCCGTCTTCTCTGTGTCTCTTCATATCATTTTCCATGTGCGTGTCTGTGTCCACATTTCCCCTTCTTATAAGGCCACCAGTCACATAGGACTAGGGCCCACCCTAATGACCTCATTTTGACTTGATTACCTCTTTGAAGACCTTATCTCCAAGAAAGGTCCCATTCTGAGGTACTGGGAGTTGGGACTCCAACATATGAATTTGCAGGAGATACAATACAACCCATAACAGCCAGTAAGTTTTTTTTTTTTTACTTAATTAACTTATTTATTTATTTATTTATTTTTGGCTGAGTTGGGTCTTTGTTGCTGCACATGGGCTTTCTCTAGTTGCAGTGAGCGGGGGCTACTCTTCGTTGCGGTGCGCGGGCTTCTCGCTGTGGTGGCTTCTCTTGTTGCAGAGCACGGGCTCTAGGCGTGCGGGCTCAGTAGTTGTGGCTCGCGGGCTCTAGAGCACAGGCTCAGTAGTTGTGGCGCACGGGCTTAGATGCTCCGCGGCATGTGGGATCTTCCCGGACCAGGGCTCCAACCCGTGTCCCCTGCATTGGCAGGTGGATTCTTAACCACTGCGCCACTAGGGAAGCCCAACAGCCAGTAAGTCTTAAACTTCAGTGTACCTATGGCTTCCCTGGGGGCTTATTAAAAACTGGATTGCCAGGACTTCCCTGGCGGTCCAGTGTTTAAGATTCTGTGCTTCCAGTGCAGCTTCCAATGCAGGGGTTGTGGGTTCCGTCCTTGGTCGGGGAACTAAGATCTGCATGCTGTGTGGTGTGGCCAAAAAGAAAAGAAAAAAAACAAAAAAATGGAAGTGCTATTGACAGCCCCACAGATTCTAATTTGATAGAACTGGGGTGGAGTTCAGGACTCTGTGTTTTCACAGCTCCCTGGGATAAGTGTGATGTGCCCCTTCTTCCCATAAACCCCTCCCAGATTTCATACCATGAACTCAGCACTTCGCTTACTGAGGGCTTATAACGGTGTTGTACCTACCACCTCAAGCTGCAAAGAAATGACTTTCTTTTGTATCTAGCTTTTCCTAAGTCCCTACTGCAGGGCCAGGCCCCACTCACAAGTCACCACACACCCTCTTTAATTTTCCACCCTTGTCACATCTGGAGGCTGCCAAGCCCACTTTGATGGCCATCATCCTCTCTTACTGGTGGGTGGATGGTGTGACTTGGGTTTGGGACTTTGGGGCCCAGCTCTCCTGCTTATTGACTGGTTGATCCCTGGGCCTCTCTGAGGCTGAGTTTACGCACATCTGCATTGAGAAACTTCCTTGTCCATCCCAGAGGGCCCCTGACTGGATCGAAGGAAACAATGTTTGCAAAAGGCAGGGTACCTGGTATGTAGAGAGGGCAGAGTGGACACTGGTTACTATTATAATCCTCTTCCTGCTTCAGATGGCAAAATCCGATTTAACTCATTTCTGCAAGGCACATGTGCTATAAGGCAACAAGGGGAAAGTCTATCCCAGAGACCACAGAGGCTGTCAGTTCTGGAAATGAAGATGGAGCCTCTCCTTCGAATGTAGCATCCAGTGTCAGCACGTGAGATCAGCAAGGTGTGCTCTGAAAACCTGTTTTAGAAATCCGCTGCCTGATGACTTCTCGCCTCAAAGGTATAGTGGTTATACCAGGATGGCATAATGGTTACAAGCACAGGGTCTGGAGCCTGCCTGGCTTCAAGGGGCCAGTACCATCACCTCCTAGTTGTGCCACCTTTTGCAAGTCACTTAACTTCTCTGTGCCTTGGTTTCTTCATTTGTAAAACAGAGAAATAATCATTCTGTGATGGTTAATTTTATGTGTCACCGTTGACTGGGCCAACGGTTGACCAGAGAGTTGGTAAAACTTTGTTTCTGGTGTGTTTGTAAGGGTGCTTGGGGAAAAGATTAGCACTTGAATAGGTAGACTAAGTAGAGAAGATCGCCTTCACCCATGCAGGTGGGCCTCACTCAAGCTGCTGAGGCCTGAACGGAATAAGCAGGCAGAGGACGGGCGAGTTCACTCTCCCTGCTTGAGCTAGGCTGGCCACCTGCTCCTGCCCTGGGACATCGGTGCTCCTGGTTCTTGGGCCTTTGGACTTGGACTAGGACTTACACCGTCTGTCCCCTGATTCTCGGGTCTTCAGGTTTGAACTGGAACCACACCACGGGCGTTCCTGGGTCTCCAGCTTGCAGAGAGCAGGTTGTAGGATTTCTCAGCCTCCATCATCACGTGAGCCAATCCCTCATAATATCTGTCTGTCTGTCTGTCTATCTATCTATCACCTATTGGTTGTGTTTCTCTGGAGAACTCTGACCAATAAAATTACCTACCTCACTGTGTTCATTGTTTTTTCTTGCTGTATGACAAATGACCACAAAGGTAGTGACACCCAGTCATAATTCTGCAGGTCAGAAGTCAGGCAGGCTCAGTGGGACCCTCTGCTTAGGGGCTCATAGGCTGGAATCAAGACTGTTATCTGGAGGCTCTGGGGGTGAATCCACTTCCAGGCTTACTCAGATTGTTGGCAGAATTTGGTTCCCTGCAACTGTAGGACAGATGTCCCTGTTCTGGGTTTACTGTCACTCCAGGGCCTCTCTGGAGTGGGGTGAGTCAATGAGTGCATTGACTCATTCTTGTGCTTTGCATTTCTGTGACTTCCTCTTCTGCCCCTGATCTTAAGGGCTTATGTGATTATATTGGGCCCACCCAGATCATCCAGGATAATCTATTTTAAGGTCAACTGATCACATCTGCAAAGTCCCTTTGTCATGTACGGTAACACATTCATGGACAAGATAGCAAATTCATAGTCTCAGGAATTAGTGCGTGGAATCTCTTGGGGCACCATAATTCTGCCTACAACAAGGGTATTCCTTAAAGACTTTCCCCCTGGATCAGAGGTCAAGGTGTATTTTACATACATACAATTTCACCTACAACACAGGCTGTAATATGTTTTGTTTTCTCTGCTCTTCAGCACAATCCACATCCAACTTGTGGATGCAGTGGATGGTAAAGCTGATCCCAAATCATCTATGTCAGCCTGCCTCTGTGGCTCGATTCTTGCAAAGCAGTGTGTGGTTTGGGTGGGGTGGCTATTCTACCACCCCCCTCCAGCTCCAGAAATGGGTCCTTGTTTTCTAAGGTAGTCCTACCCTACCCCCAGGCACACTGATTAGTTCAGAGATGGGCATGTGGTCCATATCAGGAGGATGTTTAGGATCTCTGATCCAGTTGGGGGAAGGTATTCTCTTCTTGCTCTATGGGATGGAGGCAGCTTATCCCAGGAGCTGCTCGTGACCATCTTGTAACCAAAGAGGACAGAGCCCTTGGTTGAAACCGATACCAAGAAGACAAACAGGGACAAGAAATAGAAAGAAAGATGGGTTTTTGGTGGCCTTGTTGAACTGCTGGATCAACCCCTGCCTAAAGCCCACCCCACATTTGGGCTTTTCATTTATGTGAACCAATAAGTTCTTATTGTTAAAACCACTTTGAGTTAGATTGGCTCTTACTTGCCATCAAAAAGTACCCCAACAGACAGAATTTTTTTAACAATATGGTGATTTTACAGATTGGAGTAATGGATGGGGCCACCGAGAGAGGTGGGGTCTCCTGGGTTTTTCCTCCCCCTGCACTGTGGGGACTGCAGCCATGGGTCCCTCTGAGTTGTGGTCGACAGTGGGGTGAGGAGTGGCCCTGGCAGAGCAGGAGGACTGCCCAGCTGGAGAGGCCATGGTCAGACAGGGGGCCCTGGACCCTGCACGGGACAACCCACCTCCTTCTGCTGTCTCACCTGCCCAAATGCACCAGAGGGGGTGATACTGAAGAGGGAAGGACAGGCCAGTACCTGATTAATGTGAGTGACGTGCTGGGCAGGGCCTGGCACGTGTAGCCCTGGGACAGAGCCGCACGCCCTGCGTCCTCTGAGGTGGACGGTGCACCAGAGCAGGGGGCGAGTCACCAGAGAATAGGCGTTTGCTTTTTCTCTTCTTCAGCAAGGTCTGTGTCTAAAAACCACCTCCTTGTTATGGGCTGAATTGTGTCCCCTCAGAATCCCTATGTTGAAGCCTAACCCCCTGAACCTCAGAAGGTGACTGCATTTGGAGATAAGGCCTTTACAGAGGGGACTAAGGTTAAATGAAGGCAGTGGATGGGCCTCTCATCCAAGATGACAGGTGACCGTATAAGAAGAGGCAATGTGGACACACAGAGACACACCAGGAATGTGCCCACAGAGGAAGGACCACACGAAGACGCTGTAAGAAGGCGGCCATCTGCAAGCCAAGGAGAGAGGCCTCGGGAGAAACCAACCTTGCTGACACCTTGATCTTGGACTTCCAGCCTCCAGAACTGTGAGAACATAAATGTCTGTTGTTTCAGCCACCAAGTCCTTGGTATTTGTTACGGCAACCTGAGCTGACTAATACACCCGGATTTAATGGTGCTCCCCTAAAAGATATGTCCAGCAGAACCTGTGAATATCACCTTATTCAGAAAAAGTATCTTTGCAGATGTAATTAGGTTAAGGATTTCGAGATGAAAACATTCCAGATTAACCAAGTGGGCCATAAATCCAATGACAGAAGACAGAAGAGCAGAGGCGAAACACAGAGACGGCCGCGTGAAGGAGGCGGAGATCAGAATCATGGAGCTACAAGCCAAGGATTGCTGGCGGCCCCCAGAAGCTAGGAGAGAGGCATGGAAAGGGTTCACCCTCAGAACCCCAGAAAGACCAACCTGCCAACACCTTGATTTCACACTTCCGTCCTCCAAAACTGTGAGAGAATAATTTCCGTTGTTTTAAGCCACCCAGTTTGTGGTCATTTGTTATGGCAGCGCTAGGAAACCAATACACAGGGGGACTCACATTTGGGGCCCTCCGGGCTAGATTTAGTCCTGAGGAAGAGGCTGACCCCACCTGTAAGAGCCCAAGCTTCTTGTGCACAACTCTTGCCGGGTGGTGGACGGAGATGGCTGGTGGAATCAAGCAGGAACGGTGTCCAGCAGCAGTGCTCGGTGGCCTCCAGAAGCAAAGACATTTTAGACTTGTTGTGTTTCTCTGCTGAGATGGTGTGGACCTCTTGGGGTGAGGAGGGAGAGGGAGAGCCCCATGAAGGAGATAAATGGATTTCCTCAGACCTTAGACAAGGTCTGAGTATTAATGGTAAAAGTAAAAGGGATGTAACCATATGTGCACACTGATTGGAGCACTTTTTACTGGTCACCCAGGGCTGGACCTGCCCCCATAGGTCTGCTCTGGGCTGTGCTTTTGAACGTGGAGATTCCTCACATCTCTATTTCTGCGATCCCTTCTCAAAAAAAATGTAATTACAATTCAGGAATTCTGATGTTTGAAAGAAAACAACTATTATTGGTTAAGCCAGAGGTGGGGTGCTGGAAAACAGTGGGCACCCTCCCCCTCCCCCTTCTCCCTCTGTGCCAAACCCTGGACCCCACAAACCACACAGGCAGAGCCAGATCGCTCCATGGCACTGCCAGGTAGGGGAATCACCGCTTGTTACAGGAGCATCTGTGGCCAGGAATCAGGTGAGGAATTCCTAACATCTCTGGCAGACATGTGGGTGGGTTTACCAAATAGTGGCTCTCCTTCCTACCAGATGCCTCCTCCGGCTGCAGGATGATGGCAGCACTTAGCTCTGGGTGCCCTGATCTTCTCTCTGTTTGGCAAATTCTTCCTTGGTTTTCTCTGTGCCCAGGTCCACTTCACACACTGTGTGAGTGTAAGTTAAGGAAATACGTGATCACGGCCCACGGGGGTGGGGGAACCTGGTGCCGGGAGAGACTGGAACCGACCTAAGGGCTTGGAGTCAACCAGGAGCCTTCCTGGGATAAGGTGAAACCCAAATCAGGGCAGGGAGTCTGGGCTTTGCCACTGGACGCCAAATGTTAGAGGGTGCAGATTTTTGAAATAATGGTTTTAAAAGACTGTAATGTTGTAAGCTGGTGACTTTTTTTAAAAATTTTTTATTTTTTTGGCTCCACGGCATGTGGGATCTTAGTTCCCCTACCAGGAATTGAACCCCTGCTTGGGAAGCATGGAGTCTTAACCACTGGACCACCAGGGAAGTCCCTTAAGCTGGTAACTCTTGAGGAAGTGCCCTACCATACTCCTTGCCTCTCCCATCCCCACCCGAGGGCAGCTCTCTGGCTGGGGTGGCCAGGTGACCCCTGTCCCTGTGTCAGCTATGGTGGACACCGGGGTGCAGAGAGGAGGCTTTGTCTATGTAGGGACCGCTCTCCCCTCGCCATCAGGCATATGGTTGTTCCGTTGACCTGAGGGCACTTTTCACATTTTGATCCTCTACTGCCAAAATGGCTAGTAGAGCTAGCTATAAACTTGGGGAAAGATTCTCTTTGGAGGAAGACGGACTCCTGTGCACCTGGAGAAGGACCAGGCGAAGGGATTGGAGAATGTGGATCCTTGGCAAGGGCCTGCCGAGGTACCGGCCACAGAAGCCATCTCTACCAGTGGAGTAGACAGATTAGCTTTGAGGGTGGAGGCGCCTAACAGAAACGAAAGGCTTTTTCTCAGATGTCAGCTCAGTTGAAAGCAGGTCCCTGTTTTCTTGGCTCTGGTTGAGGCCAAGAGAATGTCCGTCTCCAGGTGGGGACTAAGGGCTGGCAGAGGTATTGTGGGGAGAACGCTGGGGTCACCATCCCAGAGCCACCACAGCCTGGGGGCCTGTTCTGTTCTCTGCTGCCCACACCCTGCTCGGTGGAACGCTGGTCTGTAATTTCATGGACCTGCATTTCCCAAGAATAAAGTCAGACCACAACTCTCTCACTCCCTAGAACTTACTGAGATCAACAGAACATGGTCATGTCCAGCCCCAAACCCCACTGTCGGTGCTCAGACACAGAAAAGAATACAATCCTGTACTGTAAACTTTGAAAAGTGGTCCCTGAGGAAAGAAACATGATATACTAAGTAGCTCCTAACTCCAGCTTTACCCCCTGCAAACATCCCTCGAAAGCAAAATATAAAAAGGAAGATTAATCAATAAAATCAGGAACATTCTCTAGTGAATGAGACAGCTTGACAATATTGATAGGGAAACTGCATGAGAATAAAAACTCTTACCCCGCCCCTCCACCCCCAGGCTCTCAGGATCTTAGCCCCTTTCCAGAACTCCAGAAAATTTGGAGGACTGACCCTAAGACCCGAGGGATCCATACAGCAGTTAGAAATACTCATAATGAGGTAGTGTGAAATCTAGGACATTTCACACCATCTCAGAAGAGAAAGCTAGGTGCAGCTTTGCCAGCAAAGGCTGCTCGGAACCCCACAGAAACTCTCCTCTGTCTCTTCCCTGCCAAGTGACCAGATACAGAAAGTGGCTATGACTGCAAAACCCCCGTCAAAACTATAGCTCAGAAGGGGAGACATAAGCGATCCGATAAGGAATGAAGTATGTCACAGGGAATTCAACCACACTCTAAGAGAGACAAACAGAAGCCTGGAACAGCAGACGTGCAAAAATAATCAAGAAAGCAAAGGCAGGAATAAATAAACAGCCATAAAGATGATGGACGAAGAAACCAGTCTGGAAAAAAAAAAACCTCATCAAAGGAACACAAGTAGATTGGAATCCGTGTTTCCGGCTGTAATAGACACAGGTGGATCCCCAGACCCCCTCTAATAGGCCGTGTTGGCTGCTGACAGCCAGCCCTTAGCTGCCCTTAGCTGCCCTTAGCTGCCCTTAGCTGCCCTTAGCTGCCCTTAGCTGCCCTTCTGCCCAAGATGCTATGCGGCCTCCCCAGCCCCAGGGCAGCTGGAAGCCAAGGCCGCCTGATGAGGAAAGGCTGGGCCCCTCGCCTTAAGGTGGACCAACCTCATGTTCAGGCTCCAGAGTGCTGACTTGTGGGGCCCACAGCTTTACCCAGGACCGTGTGGGTGGTGCTCGAGAAGCATGTGAAGGAGACAGTTCACACCAATTGGGACTCATGGCTCACCTATTTCTCAATGAGCACAGAAAGCCTTATTCTTTCCCCACCCAAGAAGAAATAGTTCTAAGCCCTTGATGTGGCTGTAAAGGGAGGATTTTCTGCCCAGAAACTGGGTTTCACTGAGGCTTTTCCTGGGCCTGGCATCCAAGCCCAGCGTCAGCAGGCTGTGGGCCGTGAGCAGGTGTAACTGGTTTTCTGGGCGATGATGGTAGTGAGGTCACCAACGAGCCATCCCTCCTGTGTGTTTAAATGGCACAAGCCCAGAATACCTGAGTTTCTCCTGGGGTGACAAGGAAGGGACACACCTGGGGCCAGTCTGACTGCTGATGCCATTTTCTATATCCAGATACTTCCCTCAACCCTGTGTATGAAGCCCCTTTGTAGAGAAGATCTTCTCCTCTGGGAGACAGAGCCCCCGTCCCCCAGCATGGAGCACTACTGAGGCCACACCAGATAGAGCTGGCAGTAGCTGGGTCACCCTTGTCCCCTGGTTAAGTAGCCTATCAAAGGTGGTTTCTCCTGAACAACTGGTCTACCCCGTAGCACCTGGCCTGGTCCTGTGTGTGGCTTGCGTTGGTGACACCTCCTAAAGCGTGACTTTAGAGCTTCTCCATGATGTTCCTCCCTACCCCTCACCTTCCCCCGTATCTCCTGTTCCTTCAGACATCTGAAATTCCAGTTAGACCATATTCCTCTTTGTATTAAGTCAGGCTTCTCCAGAGAAACAGGACAAATAGGATATATACAGATAGACAGATATACAAAGGAGATTTATTGTGAGGGATTGGCTCATGCAATTTTGGAGGCTGAGAAGTCCCACAATCTGCCCTCTGTAAGCTGGAGGCCCAGGAAAGCCAGTAGTGTAGTTCCAATCCAAACCTGAAGGCCTGAGAACCAGGGGGCTAGTGGGTAAGTCCTGGTCCAGGTCTGAGGGAGTGCTAATATCTAAAGGCAGGAGAAGGTGGACATCCCAGCTCAAGCAGACAGAGTGAGTTCCTCTTTCCTCTGCCTTTTCGTTCTACTCAGGCTCTCCATGGATTGGATGATGCCCACGCACATCAGAGAGGGAAATCTTTACTCACTCTACCAATTCAAATGCTAATGTCTTCCGAAAACATCCTCATAGGCACGCCCAGAAATAATATTTTACCAGCTACTTGGGCATCCCTTGGCCGAGTCATATTGACAATTAAATTACCCAGCAAGAACACAGATGCTGCTCAGAGAGGCAATAGCTCCACTGCCAGAGATCAGCCATTGACATCTTGATGAAAGACCATCACATTTTCCCTTAAAACCTGAGGTTTAGGAGAGCATAGGGCTGGGCTGGGACCTACAAGAAGAAGGAAAGGAGTGAGGTGGACACTAGGGTGGGCAGGTGGAGGAAGCTGAAGATTCCTTTGTCTACTTTTACAGTTTGTCTGTGGGCTGGTCCAGCTTTGGGCCAGATGTGGGAGAGAGGGCCACGGGGTACAGAAGTCCACCAGGACCCTACATACTTCTTCCCAGACCTGTGCCAAAGCTAACCTTGCTTGAAAAATAAGATCAATGCACTGGTGAGCCGTGGTGAGCTCTGGGGACTGTGGAGGAACCCAGCCTTGCCTCCCCAACCTGTCCAGTTACAAACGAGGAGGAACCTGGGAGCACAGCCACCATTGGCTTCATGCTCTACGGAGCTGCCTAATGACTAAGGACTTCTCCTCTGAGTCGGGTTTGTTACCACGTTTCGCTCCTGGAATGCATTGTTTTCTTTCCTTTTTAAGACATTTGAAGTCGTTTGATGAGCTGATGTTTATATTTCATGTTCTCTCATGCCAAATGAGCACTTATTATCATCTAGAATTACAAAAGCATTTGGTGTTTTCCAAGCTTAGCTACCTTCAGATTCCAAGAATATCTTGCTTTTTATACAATATAGGGGGTCTGAAACAGTTGTATGTAAATCCGATTTCTGACAATTTAGTAATGTTGAAAATTCACTAGTGACCAAAAGGAAACTTCTGATGGATTTGGGGTGGGGGGAGCAAAATAAAATAATTATCATTCTGTAATGATTACAGTTGCCTCTGTGCTAGACAATTGAGGTATCGTAGGTTGAGATTCTGGGTTGGCATTTTTTACAGGAAGGCATCCTGTAAAACATAAAAGTAACATAAATGCTTACTTGTCTTATATCCTCTATGTAGTTATCCCGTCTTTTCCTTCATTTTTTTTTTCCTCCTCCACTTTTACTTTAATTGGGCTTTAATTGGGCTTGACATAACAAGTCAAGCGCATTAGAAGCCAGACCAAGACATTCAGGGATAGTCCCAAGAACCCTGGGGCTGGCAGGCACCCCAGCTCCAGGGGAAGCCATCCGTTTCCTCAACTGGTCCAACTGGCAAAAGGTAATCACTGTTTGTGGTGCTTGTTAAAGCAGCTGGTGGAGTGAGAGCTGGTTGAGCTGCCCCTTCGCACCCAAAACAAATGAAACACCTACTGTTCACAGCCCCATCCTAGGTGCTGGTGCAAGCGCCTTCCCTGGATTCCCAAGAAGTCAGCCTTGAACATGAGTCCTTGCTGCCTTGAAGGCTCATAGGCGGGTCCTGCCTGGAAGTAGTGGGGCACAGAGAGGGGTCTCCTCCAGCCCTGGCCCCAGAGTCCCCCTCAGCCTGGAGTTCTCTGATGGCAGCGGGAGCCCCAGAGTTCTGGTGACTCGGCAGGGAGGAAGCGGTGACTCAGCAGGCTAGTTGTGATTTTAAGGTGTGAGGCAGCGGCTCACTTAAATGAAATGCAGCCTTCTCCTCTCCCGTCCTAGAGGGAGCCGCCAGAGCCCTGGTTTAACACGAGTTAAACAGGTGCCAGAAAGAACAAAGAACTCTCGGCCTGCTGATCTGGTTTGAAAGCTGCTTGTGCAAGCGGCCAGGGCAGGGCTGTCCCAGTGTCTCTCAGCCCAGCCCTCCCCGGCCGCCCTGAGGTGGCCGTGCGTTCTGGGGTGAGGCCAGTGGCCAGCAAGGATACGCTTATCTCCGTGATCCAGCAGGCCTGGGATCTAAAAGGCAGACTCTTTCCCTTCTTGTTCCAAACGTGTGTGTGTGTGTGTGTGTGTGTGTGTGTGTGTGTGTGTGTGTGTGTGTGTGTGAAATTGCAGGGGGAGGGGGGAGCCTGCAGGGCACAGAACAGCATCTCTCATGCCAGGTGCCCCGTCTTGTTCCCCTCACGCTGGAGCTGGGCAGAGCAAGAGGCTGAAGTTGATGTTACTCCACTAACAAAGACAGAAGCTTTGAAACAGACCAGCTCAGGCCTCCATGATGGGAGGCAGAGGTTCTGAAAGGAGCCTGATGGGAAAGTTGCTGTTTCACTTGGCTCAGTGATGTGGGACAGAGAGGAGGGGAGATGCACCCTCGGGAGCCGGCTCTGCAAAGTGGAGACAGGACGAGGGCAGATGGGATTTTGCAGCTTTGTGCCTTTTTAGGAGGTCGCGCTGTAACTGCTCTGTGCGTTCTCCAAGAAGCGGGCTGGGGAGAGCACCTCAGTTGCCTGGATTGGGCACGGGACAGAGCATGGAGCCCTGGCAGCCGTTTGGGGGGAAGTCAAAACATAAGCCAAGGCCAGTCCAGGCCAGGATGGTGGGGTGGTTTCACCTTGTGAGCCAACTCTGACCCCAGGATGCTGTACTGAGAAGGATCCTAAGTCTCTATCTTAACTGTCTTTCATGTTCCACCAAGGCTGTCAGGGGCGCAGGAGGTCCTTAACCAGCAGACTGCCCAGCTTGTGGAGCTGTGCATCTTTCCTCATCTCTGACGTGCATGTGACCCAGGTCACACAGAACTCTGATTCCTGGGTTGTGGGACCCCTTTCTTTATGAGCCCAGACATATCTGGGCTGGGAGGCAGGGGCAGGCCAGGGCCTGGAAGGCTGAGCCCAGATCTCTTCCTGGTCAGTGGACAAAGAGCTGGTAGCTAAATGTGGGACCCCTTCTCCTAAAACTCTGGCAGGTTGGGGCAGTTTTTTGACCATTGCCCTGGGGACAGAGGCTTACACAATGGTGGGTGCACTCCTCCCAGAAAGGCCCAAAGTCCAGAATAGAGGGCGGTCTCTGGACACCTGACCAGGTGCGGCTGCTTGGTGCCTTGCACAGAGCCTGGGTGGGTTTGTGTGGGATTAAATAAATTGAAGCACATCAGTTAGGGTGGTGCTGTTATACACTAGGTGCTCCATGATTATAAATTCACTTTTCCTTTCTCTCTTTTGGAAAAAATGTGGTAAAAATGTGCATAATGTGAAATTTACCATTTTAACCTTTTTTTTTTTTTTAATTAATTAATTAATTAATTTTTGGCTGAGTTGGGTCTTTGTTGCTGTGCGCGGGCTTTCTCCAGTTGTGGTGCGCGGGCTTCTCATTGCGGTGGCTTCTCTTGTTGCGGAGCACGGGCTCTAGGCTTGCGGGCTTCAATAGTTGTGGCACGTGGGCTCAGTAGTTGTGCCTCACGGGCTCAGTAGTTGTGGCTCGCGGGTTCTAGAGTGCAGGCTCAGTAGTTGTGGCGCACGGGCTTAGTTGCTCCGCGGCATGTGGGATCTTCCCGGACCAGGACACGAACCTGTGTCCCCTGCATTGGCAGGCAGATTCTTAACCACTGCATCACCAGGGAAGTCCTGATATGTCCTTTTGTGACTGGTTTATTTCACTTAGCATAGTGTCCTCAAGGTTCATCCATGTTGTAGCAAGTGTCAGAATTTCCTTCCTTTTTGAGGCTGAATAATATTCCATTGAATGTATATGTACCACATTGTTTTTATCCCTTCATCCATCAGTGGACACTTGGGTTGTTCCCACCCTAGGCTATTGTGACTAATGCTGCTATGAACATGGTATATGCGCGTCCATTTGAGTCCCTTTCATTGAGTCCATTTCAGTGCTTTTCTGGGCACACACAGAGGTGGATCCTTTCTCCTTTGAAACACCTTTAGCAAATTTGATTTTCAAAAATTTGAATAGATATCTTGGAGGTTGGAGTCGGCCAGCTGTTGTCTGTAGCACTGTCAGATGGCTTCTCACCCTGTGCTCATCTTGGGGCCCAGAGATGAGGTCATCAGCCCACCTGGCTCCTGGCTCTGTATGGGTCCTCTCTCCCCCGCAAAGAGCCTTTTAATCTCCCTAGGCCCCTGTCCCTTCCAGTCTATAGCACTGATGGATCAGCCTAAAACCTACACTTTACAAGTCCTCCCTGGAGCGTGAGCTGTAGCAACAGCCTTCCACCTGTGCCGATCCTGCAAGTCCGTCTTTTCCGTTGGCCCTAGTGTCATCCACTTGCTGTGCACATCTCACCCTAACACCTCCCGCTGCCTGCAGGATACGGGTGAGGTCTTCCCTGACCATGCCGCCCCACTTTTTGCAATTTATACCATAGTTGCTCATAGTTTTGCCCCTTCTATGCCTTTGCTCGTGTGGTCCCCTCTGAATGCCATCCACCTATTACGCCCAACCCATCCTTCTAATATCTACCTGATCCAATTTACCTCTGAAGACTCAGCTCAAGGATTCGCTCCTCCAAAAGGCCTTCCTTGTGTGGCCTGGCAGAGTAGGAATTCAGAAATGTCTGATGAATTGACAAGGGAATGGCATCCCCAGCGATCTCCCTCCAGGTGAAATGCGAGCTTTCTTTTAATTTTTGCTTTAGAGGTGGGGTCATGCCTATAAAGGGTGTGGGCTCAAGTAAGTCCCACTGGGCGTCCATCCCTTCCCTGGTTGGACAGTTCTCTAAAGTTGAAGGTTAACAGAAACACCAAGGGCTCTTTGAAAGGAAGAAGCCACTGAAGGACACGGTATAATTGGAAGTTGTACATGGAGCATAGTGGGGTGATGGCGGCTCTTTAAGGATTTATTGTACAACTTTACGTGCATAGATCTATGTGTGAGTCTAGATGTGTAGACCTAGCTCTACAGGAGTCTTAGTGCTTTGTCAGTAGCTATGAAGAGCACTGCCTCTCTGATTTGTCCCCTGGCCCCCAGGGTCCCCTAGAGTGGGGGAACCAGAGCAGGGCTAAGCTTTGCTCTGTCCTGGGAACATTGCTTGTTCCATCTAGGTTGTGACTTAGATATTAATAACTCCGTTTCTTGCTGTCCTCAATCTGGTAGCTTAGCCCTCCCCCATGGGGTGCTTGCCCTACATGTAAGCACATTCTTCCTTGTTCTCTGCAATAGTTCAGGCTTAAATATCACCCTTTGCAGAAAATGTAAATGCTAGGACGAGAAAGTACAGAGTTCAACCGGTTGTAGGTTATAAGTAGTGATTATACCACTTTCTCAGTAATGCCTGCATGGTGATTAGCACTGTGTATGTATTATACCCTATATATGGGGGCTGCTGAAATCTCCTTGGTAGAGACAGACTTCAAATGCAGCTGCACTGGTTTCAAAACAACATCAGTTTAATGTGTGAGAGCCCATTCTGTCACCAGGAAGCCAAAGTCATTGTGACATGGATTGAACCACTTAACCTTGGAGTCATTGCAACAGGGGTTGAACCACTGAACGTTGTGGTGGTGGCAGCCTGTGTCTGATGGATATTTTTCTGTCTTTGGGATGTTAAAAAAAAAAAAAAAGTCACAGAAAACCCTGTGTGAGGAGGATAGAACTTCCCTTCAATTTATACCTTCTCTCTGAGGCTGGGAAGAGACCAGAGAGAGATCTCCAAAAATGGCTTCCATGCATGGGCCAGCCCTGCTGTGGTCCTTGCCCTGCTCTCATTTTGTTGAAATTCCCATCCTAGCTGGGATTCTGTTCCCAACATGGGTCACCCCTCAACCTGTGGGATGTGCCTAGAGAATCCCCTCCACGTTATACACAACAACGGTTCCCACAATATTTCTTCCCTCCACTCTTTATTCTACCTGGTCTCTGCCCTCAGGAAGTTTGCAGACACGTAATCGATCATTATGGCATTGGGGGAGATGAATGCGGGGATGCTGGGTTTCCAGGAGAGCCAGATGAAGGCCCTCAGCCCAGCCCAGGGAGGGGGAGCAGAGCGGGCATTTTAAAGGAGGTGACTTTGGGGGTGGGGGGCACAGTCGGGAACGCTTCTTTTCAACTCCTGGTGTTTCCTTCCATGTACAGGAAGCTTTGTTAGTGTAACGCTTCTGGTCTCCTTCTGCCATGTTGCTTCCTAGAGGAAGAGGAATCCCTTACATTTGGAAAGAGAAACTGGGTTTGCAGAGTCCAGATACGTCCTCTCCTTTTCTTGGCGAGCCAGCCTGCCTGCAGAGAGCGCAGGTCTGCTCTGCCTTCCACCCCGCCCCTGCCCCCACTGTAAATATTCCAGGGGCAAGCACGGAGGTGTGCTCTGACACAGCACAGCCTGTTGCTGGGTGGGCAGCTGTATTTGAAGCTGGGGTTAGTGTCCAGAAGCCCCTTGTTTGCAGATAACATAAGCCACATTCTCCAATGTCTATTCTGTCAGTCTTAAAGATGATGTTTTGGTTTCCATCTGCCTGGCTCCTTTGACTTACTTCTCAAGGACTCAGAACTTGGATAGAGAAGAAGGGTGCCATTTGGGGGACCATGCTGCATTCCAGTAGTGACAGTCAGCTCAGCCCCAAACTCTGATCATTTAAAGAAAAAGGAGGTTGGGAGCATGCTCTATCTCCAAAGTGGCTGCCTGTGAAGTATGTGGGGGTGAACTGTACAGACACAGGGAAGAGAAAACACAGAGCTCAGAGTGGGAAGGATTAGCGTCCAAAGACTGAAACACACCAGTGTGGATGGAACATTGTGACTGAGGAAGGAGTGATTGAGAAAAGCCTCGAGAAATCACCAGACCAGACCATGCAGGCTTTGCAGGCTAAGGAAGAGGAATTTGAATTTTATTTTAAGAGCGATGGTAAGTCAGTGAAGGTCTTAACAGGACAATGATATGGTCTCATTTACACTTCAAGAAGTCATTCTTTTGACCCTGGTAGAGAATGGTCTGTCGGCTGGGTGATGACAATAGGGGAATTGGGGATGAATCCTAAATCTGGCTTGATGCGTGGATGGAAGTGCCATTTACAGAGTTGGTGAAGACCAGGAGGAGGATGGGGAAGGTAATTAAATTTCAGATGTTCCAAGACTTCTCAGTGGCAATGTTAGGTAAGCAGTTGGATATGGGTTCTGGGACTCAGAGGATCTGGAAGAATCCCAACATTTAGAGGGGTGTGTATGTGCGTGCGTGCGTGTGTGTGTGTGTGTGTGTGTGTGTGTGTGTGTGTGAGTGACTGTGGATACCACGCAAAGGAGACAAATGAACACATCCCTGGCCAGTCCATATCATCCTGCCTGGACAGTCACTGACTAGAGAACACTAGCAAAACATCTTTTTTTTTTTTAAATTTAAATTTTTATTTAGCAAAGTTTGGGGCTGAATGATACAAACAATTTCCTTTGGAAAATTCCGTATAGAATACCTAGCATTATAAAGAACTATCATATGATTTTATTTTGGGGAAATTTTCATAACTTCCAGGATATTTTTCTCTACACAATAACTAGTTGTCAATCATTTTCCTGTTGAGGGCAAAGAATGCAGGAGACTTTTCATTCATTACAATTGATGTCTTTTGCAAAAGGACCCCTTAATTAATGTTTATATGGGGCACATAGCTTTTTCAAAGACATCCGGTCCTTCCTAACACACACAGCTGTGTTTGAGAGCCTGATTTTTCACCCAGCCAAAGGACCCCACAGGGATCCACTCTTCATCTCGACCTCTGCCTTTCCACATTTTTCATAGTGGAGCCACTTTCCTGCAACGCTCCTGCTGGCTGAATTGCATTCATCTCCATGAAAGGGGCTGCCGATATTTAAAGTTCATTTCAGGAAGGTTTCATAATAAGAACTGGGGAAAATAACATAATCTCATTTTAAAACATTTCCTTCCTCTGTTCTGCTGATAGAAACAAACAATTCAGAGTTCCATCTGTCCTGTAACAGGTCCAGATTGCATGATGTGGTTTTTGAAGTTATTTGTTTGCTTTGTTTCAGGGCACCTCTGGTGGGATTCCCTCCCCTCCTGGCTGCATTCAGACTGTGCCATTTGATCCTTGGAATTGCAATTCCAGGAGCAAAAATAATGAGCTAGCATTGTAGGAAAATGTCACTCAGCTCCAACACAATCAGAACCTAGGTCTGGGGAGGGCTGTCAAGCTCTAAAAGGCAGAGTGGATTTTTGCTTAAAGGAACATTTTTAAAGTCAGTATAAAAACACACAAGCATGGAATAAGACAACAGCAATAATAATCCAAATGTGAGTCTATATGTAATGTGCTGACAGGCTCCGTGGTATATTAATCTTTTTTCCCTCCCTGGGCCTCTGAACAACCAAGGCATTTTATGGTGCTAATGCTACACTGAGAGACCCTTTCCTGATGTGATCTCAGTCCCAGATGAAGGTGGAGGGGACCACCTTCTACAGCTTTGCCTGACTTTTCCTTTCCTGGGTTTCCAACCCGCCCATTCCATTCCCTGTAGCTTCTAGTTTGAGGGCCGGCAAACCTTTTCTGTAAAGGGCCATGTCTTATTGGTTTAGGCAACTATAACAAAATACCACAGACTGGTGTCTTGTAAACAGAAATTTGCTTCTTACAATTCTGGATACTGGGATATTCAAGATCAGGTGTCTGGTGAAGGCCCACTTCTCAGACTGTGCCTTCTAGCTGTAACTTAGTGTAACATAGGGGTGAGAGCTCTCTGGGGTCTCTTTCATAAGGGCACTGATCCCATTCATGAAGGCTCCACATCCTAATACCATCAACAGCGGGTGTTAGGTTTCAACATATGAATTTTGGAGAGATGTAAACATTTAGACCAATGCAGGCCAGATGGTAAATATTTTAGGCCTTGTGGATCACACATCTCTTTCACAACGACTCAATTCTGTCACATAGCATGGGAGCAGCCACAGACAACATGTAAACAACAAGAGTGACTGTGATCTAACAAACTATTTATGGACATTGAAATTCGAATTTCAAATAAATTACACATGTCATAAAACAGTATTCTTTTGATTTTTTTTTAAACCATTTAAAAATGTAAAAAGCCTTTTTGGCCCATGTGTTGTTCAAAAAAAGGCCGTGGGCAGGACAGATTTGGCCCATGGGCTGTAGTTTGCAGCTTTTGTTCTAGTTTATTTCTTTTGTGCTAATGTTCCTCCTGGCCACTAGGGGCACATGACTTCCTCTTGACCACACATCAAAATTCTTTCACTACAAAAGCAAGGATGAGAGTAAAAGTTTCTATCAGATTGCAGTTGAAATGAGGAAGGATCCTTCTTATTTTCATTTTTTTAATTCTTTTTTACTCACTTTCCCCTCACTGCGCTCTCTGCTCACCTCCTCACCTAAGTGTTGATCTCCTAAGCTTTCATTCTCTTCCATTCCCCCTTCTCCATTATGTGCTCGATTCTCTTCCAGGACTTTCTCATCAAATTTCACAGTTTGGGTTACCCTTGTGTCTTAAGCCCATGCTGGGCAAATGCAAACCAGACGGTCTGTGACACAAATTTCACAGGTTTGCAGCCAAATGAGACAAATGGGGATGATGGAGGGAGGTTTTCATATAAATCTATTTGATTTAAAGGAGTCTCCTTTATTCTGATGGCTTTCATACTTTTTTTGGAATTACAATATCTGGTCTTTTTTGAAGTGGTGGTGACAGTAGATGGTAATATATAACAAACAAAAAAATTAGCCATGTGAACTGCCCTTTTTTCTTTTTTGAGAAATTTTACCAAAATTTGAAATTCAAAGATTGACAACAAGTATAAATATGATTCCTACCCCAGCCTCTCTCCTGGGTTCCAGACCCATAATCTGAACTGCTCACTGGACATCTTACCTGGAAATACTGTAGGCACCTCCAATTCAACATGTCTAACTTGAAATGTTTTACCTTCCCTCTCCTCCTTCTTCCATCCCTCTTTCCCACCCTTCCCTGAAATGAACTCAGATTTTCCTTCTTCTTCCTGAATCCTCTATCATGGTCAGTGCATCACTCTCCCCTTAATAACTCGGGTTAGAAATGTGCAGTTATATCTTACTCCTCCCCCTTCCTCCCCCTCCACGGCTGATCAGTTGCTAAATTCTGTTGATGTCACCTGAGATAAGTCTCCTGAATTGGTTCCCTCCAGCATCTCCAATGCCTCTTCCCCTTTCAGCCCTTAATAGTTTCTTGGTTCCCTACCAATTACCCCCTGCTCCATCAGTCTTCCCTCCAGCTACCAAAATACTGTCATTAACAATCATCTTTCTAAAACAGATCTGATTGTGTGATTCACCTGCTCAAAGAAACCACCAAGTTCTTCTCATTAGGTACAAAATAAAGTCTTGGATTTCCTACAGCTGTTACTCAGGACTCTGTGATTTGCCCGCAGCCACCTTGCTAGCTTCTTTATATATTTACCTTATAAATTTATTTATTTATTTATTTATTTACATTTTCTATTCTCTAGTCAAAATGACTTAGTCACTTGACTTCCCATCTTTATTCCTTTGCTGATAGCATTCCTTCCATTTGGAATGCCCTTTACTCTTCTCCAAATAACTAAATCCTGCTCAATCTTCAAGACCTAACTAAAATGTCACTTTTTCTATGGAGCTTTTCCTTGTCTTTTTTTTTTTTAATTAATTAATTTATTTTTGGCTGTGTTGGGTCTTCGTTGCTGTGCGTGGGCTTTCTCTAGTTGTGGCGAGAGGGGGCTACTCTTCGCTGCGGTGCGTGGACTTCTCATGGCGGTGGCTTCTCTTGTTGCGGAGCACAGGCTCTAGGCGTGCAGGCTTCAGTGGTTGTGGCACGCAGGCTTCAGTAGTTGTGGCTCGTGGACTCTAGAGCACAGGCTTAGTAGTTGTGGTGCATGGGCCTAGTTGCTCCATGGCATGTGGGATCTTCCCGGACTGGGGCTCGAACCCGTGTCCCCTGCATTGGCAGGCGGATTCTTAACCACTGTGCAACCAGGGAAGTCCCAGCTTTTCCTTGTCTTTGTTCCTGCCTATCTCTTCCCTACATAGCAATCAAAGCAACCTCTTCCCAATACTAATCAGAGTATTTCTTTCCCTTTTTTGAAGCCCTTCAATAGCTACCCATTGCTCTTAGAATAAAGATCAAACTCTTAGCATTGTTGACAAGGCCCCTGAACATTTGCCCCACATCTGACATTCTAGCTTCATTCCTCACCATCCCTGTGATGGTTAATTTTATGTGTCAACTTGACTGGGCCATGGGGTGCCCAGATATTTGGTCAAACATTATTCTGGGTGTTTCTGTGAGGGTGTTTTGGATGAGATTAACATTTAAATGGGTAGGTTGAGTAAAGCAGATTGTCCTCCATAATGTGGTGAGCCTTGTCTGATCAGTTCAAGGCCTGAAGAGAACAAAAAGCTGATCTCCCCTGGGCATGGAGATTTCCTCCTGCCTGACAGCCTTCGGACTGGGACATTGGTTTTTTTCCTCCCTTTGGACTCAAACTAAATCGTTGACTCTTCCTGGGTCTCAGGTCTAATGGACTTGAGACTGGATGACACCATCCACTCCCTTGGGTCTCAGGCCTTCAGTCTTGGACTGGAATTACCCTCTTGGCTCTCCTGGGTCTTCAGCTTGCTGACTCACCCTGCAGATACTAGGACAGACCCGCCTCCATAAACACAGGGACCTATCCCTTATAATAAATCTCTCTCTGTATATATCAATGCATTCTATTGGTTGTGTTTCTCTGGAGAACCATGACTAATACAATCCCTTCCCACCCTAATTATCATCTGCAGCAACCTGATCTTTCAGTTTCTTGAAAGTACTAAGTCCCTTCCCTCTGTGGGGACCCTCCATCCCTCCTTCATGTCCTGGCTAAAGCCAAATCCACCTCAAGCCTCAGCTTAAGCATCACTTCCTTAAGAAAGCCTGACCCCTCTGCATCCCCACCCCCACGGCTAGGCCAACTCCCTCTAAACATCTTTCCTAATACTTACCATAACTGTAATTTAAATGTTTATCTGTGAATTTACTTGTTTAATGTCTGTGTTCCTCCCAGGACAGGGCGCTTCCTGAGGGCAGGGACCACACCTGTCTTGTTCAACACTGTGGTCCCAGCACGTGGCACAAGGCCATGCATGAATGGATGAATGATTGCGTGGACCCCTGTGCCGTGGCTGATATTATACCAGAAGTGATTATGTTCTGCAGAAGACAACAAAAGTGTTAGGGCAAGGTAAAGAAATAAACAACCTGCCTGCCTTCATCTGTGTCAAGAAGTGTAAATCCCGAAGAGAAAGACTGTTTTTCTTGTAGTTAGTAATATCGCTATTGCTCTGTCACAGCTAAGATAAAAATCAATCTAATTAAAGCAACAAGGTGTTTTCCAGTTGGGTAATTTTGCTTGTTGTGGTTTTTAAAGTGTGTGTAGAGCTGGATGATAATAAATGACTAAGAGTCAGGACAGATGAAATTTTAATTTTTGTTTCTTCACTTTTATCCTTCTCCCACTTTCCATAATGACTTCCGTATGGGGATAAACATGACTCATAACTTGTGTTTTTAAGTTAAAAATGTATAAATTGTAGCTCCCTGGTCTGCCTCATTATTTTCACTTTGCAGAGACTTCCTATTAAGCCAGGTTGTCCTTGATCACTGAGGCCTCCCTGGACGCTGGGCAAAATGAAGCTGAACTCCCTGACGCTGGGTTTCCCACGGGCAGGCCCACCTTTGCTTCTGAAAGACCTTGCAATTCCCTTCTTCCATCTCTTCTGCCTCTTGTTTCCCTTCTTCCTCCCCCACACCGACTTGGCCAGTTTCCATCAGAGGTTTGGAGTGGGGTATTTCTTTTATTCCCCTATCGTGTGCTAAATTCTATTTACAATTCTCCAAAGGACACAACATGCAATCAACGGAAGAAAAATTTTCCAAAATAATGGTGAAGATTTTGATACGTGGGAGACCATCAATGAACAAATCAGTTAACATAGATATTTTAAAAAAAAATTTATTGAAGTAGAGTTGATTTACAAGGTTGTGTTAATTTCTGCTGTACAGCAAAGTGATTCAGTTATATACATGTATTCTTTTTCATATTCTTTTCCATTATGGTTTATCCCAGGATATTGAACATAATTCCCTGTGCTATGCAATAGGACCTTGTTGTTTATCCATCCTATATATAATAGTTTGCATCTGCTAATCCCAAACTCTCAATCCTTCCCTCCTGTACCCTCCTCCCCCTTGGCAACCACAAGTCTGTTCTCTATGAACAGACGTGTTTTGAGAGTCTTCTTTGAGATCCGTTCTGTAGTAAATGATCGAGAGCTACAAAAGTATACCATTATCTATTTGTTCCCCACCTAATTAGTATTTATTGAATATTTGTCTTATGCAACTCAAAAGATAGTGTTGGAGCTGGAAAGCCCCATGTGCTAAAGTGGGGCATGTCCAGAGGAAAGGAAAGGAGGAAGTCAGTTAGGAAACGTGTCCTCTGGTGTGAGGTGTTGAGTGCCCACACCTGAGAGGTGATAAAGCCTCATGAGGCTCATACCTGATTTGTTCCCTCTGCATGGCTACTCTGAATGCTGTTTCTCTAAGTATCTTCATGGCCACCTCCCTTACCTTCTTCAACTGTTTCTGCAGATGTCACTGTCTCAGTGAAACTTCCTTATCTGTTATGTTCTGATTTTTGTATTTGGTGTCTCCCCCAAAATTTATAGGTTGAATCCCTAACCAGTAATATGATGGTATTAGGAGCTGGGGCCTTTGGGAGGTGATGAGGTCATGAGGGTGGGGCCCTCATGAGTGGGATTAGTGCCCTTATGAAAAGAAACCCTGCAGCGCTCCCTCATCCCTTCCTCTAGGTGAGGACACAGCAAGGCGACAGCCGTCTGTCTATGAACTTGGAAGTATGTGCTCACCAGACACTAAATCTGCTGGTGCCTTGAACTTGGCCTTCCAGCCTCCAGAACCGTGAGAAATACGTTTCTGTTTATTAGCCCCGCAGTCTGTGGTATTCTGTTCTAGTAGCCCGAGGAGACTAAGACACTCACCGTGCTATTTAAAATTGCACACCCCGTTCCCTCTGCAACATTCCCTGCCTTGTACTCTCAAATTCCCTTTAACCTTTCCAACTTTTCTTCTTTTCATAGCATTTGCCATCTTCCAATATACTATATAACACCCATATTTATTTTGTACATTAGTTATGTTTGCACACACCCCCCCCCCCCGACTATCCATTCCATGAAGGCTTATCTGTTTTATTCATTGATGTATCTTAAGTACCTAGAAAAGTGCCTGCATATGATAGATGCTCAATTGGTATGTTTTGAACAAATGACAGGGTCACATATTCTTAGCGAGTTTGCTTTTGTGTTCCTCTAGAACATCACAGCATTGAAATTGATAAATAATTTACCTTCCAACACCTGTTAGTTGATGCTATTGCTTTTGTTTCCTGGTTTTTAAGTAGCTGAGAGGGAATCATGGAAGTGGTAACTTTATTGAGAATGGAGATGCTAAATTTGCATCCAAGGAGCAGGTGGGTACTCTTTCTGGATGTTTACGGTTCAGACTCCAGACACTAAAGACAAGGAATGAGTGGGGGCAGCAAGACTTAGGCTGGGACTGGAATAGCTGGAATTTAGATCAGTGAAGGTCGTAGGAAGAACCTTCCTGGCACGATGCCCCAGGGGCACAGATGCAGGAGAAAACAGAGCGTTGGTGAGAAGATCAGCCTGTGGGATGATGGGGACTAAGGTGAAACAGGAAAGGAGGGTCCGGATGCTGAGAACCAGGAAAGCTGGGCAGAGGAGTTTTGACGTTTTGTGATGAGCCACGAGGAGATAGGAAGTGGCCCGATGAGAGCTTGTTTTAGCAGAGTCTTGTAGCTGCTTTACACAGGCTGGCCTGCAAAGTGGAGCCGGAGAAGGTCAGAGTAACCTGCCTTGATGTTGTTACCCACAAGCCAGCCAAGGTCTGAACAAGGTGTAGTAAGGGGTCATCTCAGAGATTTTGAAAGAAGCAACTGAAGTTTTTCGATTTTTATTATGAAAAATTTCAAACATACAGAAACATTTGTAATATATTACTCTACATATATATGTACACACACACACACACACACAACACACACACACACACAAACATTGCCTGTATCCAACAACCAAAACAACAGAATTTTAAGTGGGTTTTATTTCATTTACCAAGAGTCTACAGATGGGTTACAGCACGGACATTATATACACAGAAGAATATTTTTCCAATTATTGCAGTAAGACCTCAGATTCAACATATGATCATATTTTCTCATTATAATTTCAATGGAATCAAGACTATAATGCCATTTTTAGGATACTTAGTTCTCGAATGCAAACCTCCATGTGAAGTCACGATTCATTAAATTAATGAGGAAGGCAACGTGATGCTGTTTGGCTGAGTGCATCTGTGATTGTAATCTCTGCCAGCAAAATATTTTTTAAATGTTCCTGTTAGCTGGGTTGAGATGGAAAATATTGTTTTGTTCCCCTCTAAAGAAAATAAAAGCTTGTGCGGTTACTTTTTTTTTTTTTTTGCCAAACATTCTCTGAGGATAAAGAGCTCATTCGTGCTTCACCATCTTCACCTCTCGTGTGGGGAAAAAAAAAAGTAAAAAAGTGAAGTTTGAAGGTGAAAATACTGACGAAAATAAGACTTAGCAGCTTGACGTGTATTTTTTTTTTTTTCTTTTTCCAGGTTTCTTCCTTTCCCCAGTCTTCTGTTTTAGGTTGTTTTCGTTGCTGTGTGTTTTCTTCAGCCTTTTCGGTCTGACCCAGCGTTATTTTCTGTGTCCATCCATTCATAGGTCACCGTTGTCACTCACCAGTTCTTTCGTGGGTGACTTGTTAAAATGCCAGTTCAGTACCTTCAAACTGGTCCACTGTATCTGTTTTAAAACCACAGATACTGCAGACTCACTGAGGTTGAGTAGTGCGATAGTGAGGGCCTTTGAATTCTCTGTGTAATAAAGAAAAACCCCCTGGATGGGGGTCAAGGGAAATGGTCTGACGGTGAGTTTTGGAACTGTAGGTTATCGCGTTCCAGCGAGGTTCCTAACTGTTAAGTTCCCACAACAATGGTTCTCAGGCCTGTGTCTTCCTCATTCTGTGGGGGATGAGGTAGTGGTTTGCGTACCACACTGCTTCAGAATAGAGTGCTGGGGCCACCCAGCCAGTAGAGATGGATAGGACCGTGTGCCAAACGTCCAGTCAACTCTGGAGGGAATGGGGGAGGGAGAGAAGGAGGTGGGTACTTTTGCTTCGTTCCCTGGGAAGAAGTTCCACCCTTTTCAGTGGTCGACTCTATTTATTTGCCTGGCTCATGAAGACAGTTGCTCTTGTTCCTTACCCTCATTCTTTTTTTGCTTTTGTGTAAAAAATTTTTTTCTATTGAAATATAGTTTGATTTTACAAT
This sequence comes from Balaenoptera borealis, assembly GCF_965194805.1. Lineage (NCBI taxonomy): Eukaryota > Metazoa > Chordata > Mammalia > Artiodactyla > Balaenopteridae > Balaenoptera > Balaenoptera borealis. The sequence goes on along the minus strand of NC_138866.1, from coordinate 164,582,919 downwards.
GTTGTGTTAGTTTCAGGTGTACAGCAAAGTGATTCAGATATATATATACACACATATATATATATATACATATGTATATGTATATATATTCTTTTTTTAAGATTCTTTTCTCTTATTGGTTATTACAAGATATAGAGTATAGTTCTCTGTGCTATACAGTAGGTGCTTATTGGTTATCTATTTTATATACAGTAGTATGAATATTTTAATCCCAAACTCCTAATTTATCCCTCCCTGCCCTCTTTCCCCTTTGATAACCATAAGTTTGTTTTCAATATCTGTGAGTCTATTTCTGTGTTGTAAATAAGTTCATTTGTGTCCCTCATTCTTTTAAAATCCATTTTGACTTGCACAAGTAACACATGAATACATTCTCATTGTAAAATACAGATAAAGACAAAAATCTCCCTGAATTCCTCAATACCCAACCTACTTCCTCCCCCAGACGTAATTGCTAGTATCATTTTGGTATAAATGTGTCCAGATTTTCTTGTTTGCATTTCAGTAACCATATTTACATAGAGAAATATAGAGTTTTGTGTATGTATTTACGTGAACAGTGTTACGCTTTCTGTAGCCTTCTGCAACTTCAGCTTTCAGTGAACAATACGCCTTTGAAATCTTCCCATAGATCATTGATGTGGTCTTTTCCATCTGAATTTACTTCATTCCTTCTTCTACTGCTACATTGTATTCCATGGATGTGCCAAAATTTAACCAGGCTCCCTAATGATGGTTTTTAAGTTGTTTCCTTTTTTAAAAAATTTTAAACACTGATGTAATAAACATTCTTTGCTTCTTTGTGCATACACTTGAGTAATTCTCTAAGACAGATGGAAACTGGGACAGACATCCAGAAGTGAATTGCTAGCTGAAAGGCACAGGCATTTCATAAAGATAGATCCTGACAAAATCCCATCCCCCAAAAGTGTTATCAGAGTACCGCCGGTGAATAGAAGACAATCTATTTCTCCACCTTGTCTATGGACAGTCTTGAATATTTACCGCTCTGCTTTGCAAAAACATAGTATCTGACTGTCATAATTATAAATGGTATTTCATGAGAATTAGTGGCCACTGAGCACATTTATTAGCTACATGCCCTCCGTCTTCTCTTTTCCTCATTAAGATGCCTTAGATGTTTCTTTTAACAAATGTACATAATGACAGAAAGATGTGCGTTATTTGAGGGGGTTGAAATGGAAATGCTTCGATCTAGGACCTGGCCCCCCTCACCGGGTACAATATCTGTGTTTGGGGTCTGGACTGTGGTGGGACCAGGGGTCCTGCCTCTTGTCTAAAATGACTTGGAAAGCTTACAGTTATTAGCTTACAGTTAACTATGTCTAGTTACAGCGAGCGGGGGCTACTCTTTGTTGCAGTGCGCGGACTTCTCATTGCAGTGGCTTCTCTTGTTGTGGAGCACAGGCTCTAGGTGTGCGGGCTTCAGTAGTTGTAGCACGTGGGCTCAGTAGTTGTGGCTCGTGGGCTCTAGAGCACAGACTCAGTAGTTGTGGTGCACGGGCTTAGTTGCTCTGTGGCATGTGGGATCTTCCTGGACCAGGGCTTGAACCCGTGCCCCCTGCATTGGCAGGCAGATTCTTAACCACTGTGCCAGCAGTGAAGCCCCATCTGGCGGCTTTTAAAGAAAGAATTCTCTTTTACTTTGGAGGCTTAGTGACGCCGAGTCAGGTTTTACTGCTCACCCATATCCTTTGACAAGGCTTGATTCTAAACTACAGTCAGCTGGTCAACTGAAACGTTCTGGCCCCTGTTCATCCCCTTCTGAGTGGTTTTCATTCATCCCCAGAAATACCAAAGGCTTTCCTCGGGTCTTCTCATCCCCAAGAGCAGATCTGAAGACATCATTTTCCTGGTACATTCGATCTTATCACTTATCAGGACAGGGCCCTTCTGAGCAGGACATTTTCATGCCCTTCACTCCTTGACTCCAATCTACCTTTTTTAACCTCACCTAGATCCTCCTCTTTCCCACTCCCACCAATCACAAGCATTCTAGAATCTACCTGAGGTTTCTGAGCCCAGTGAAAGTCTTGAGAAACGCCTTGGACCCGAAGACAGGGGTGGGGCTGCCAGCGACTGCTGTTCTGTTGTGTTCCCTTCGCCTGTCCCCTCGAAGAGCTGTCTCTGCTTCACTGTTCTCGGCTGGCCACACCCTCGCCGCTTACCCTCTGCCCCTCCCCCTCCAGCCCAGCTGTTTACCCCCAGCTTCTTCCCTCCTGGCTGCAACCTAATCCTGCAGCCTTCTCTGCCTACCAGGAGATTGACTTGGCCTCTTCCAAGAGGTGTGGGCAGTGTCTGCAATTGAACCTAAGGTCCCTGGGAAACTCAACAGCTACTCACCGCCATGTGCTTTCTCCTGGCTCCCCACCCAAGCAATGCACTGACACGGACCGGATGAATGCTTCGGCTGGCAGCCACCGGTATGGTTTCAAGTTCCCACCTGCTGTCATTTTGTCCTACCTGTTTGTCCAGGTGAATGCTGTCTACCTTAGAAGGTAAGATCTTGAAAACAAGAGAGCAGTTCTATGCAGTTCCCTCTGTACAGTGCTTAGCCCAGAAACACAAGCAATTAGGTACTTAATAAATGCTTCCTGGTGGTAGAATACTACAGGAAATCATTTCTTTAATTATGTATTTCTTAGACTTTCTTGGACTTATCTCTTGAACTAGGTGGAAAGTGGGTGGAGTGGGGTTAGAATGGTGGTGATTAGTTTTTAAAACTTTTTCCAGGGGTTGAACTTCTAATTTGCATATGAGTGATTCCCTAGAGGGTCTGATCTGATGCATAGTTCTGGAAATGTAAAGCATATTTACAAAGCCAGGTCCCCAGATGAGCTGCCGTACGCAGATCTGAACAAACATGAGTGAGATCATCCCATTCTTGGCCTCGAGTTATTGCAGTTCTGCTTTGGAGACTTGTCCCAAACCAAATAAAACACGAAGGGCAGAGAGTGTTTCCCCATTGCCGTGCCCCGCCCGACTCTCTTGAGTCTTTAGGCAGCCAGGGCACCTTGCTTTATGTCCGATTTTTCATTTTTAAATAGAAAATTTCTACAATTTAAAGAATTGTTTAAACTTACACAATTTAAATTTTAAGTGTAACTTACTTGTTGGGGAGGGATGTGGGTGCATCATTTTATTTGAAGAGTAGATAAATTAAAGGAGGTATATAGGATTGGAATCAGAAAAAGCTACAGATTTTTATTTTTTGTTGTCTGTTTTAGTTTAGCCAACTTGACCTTTCTAAGCTTCAGATCTCTTACAATAAGACAGGTGTAATAACATTTTAAAAAACATATGAGTAGACTATTATACTATCCCTTATAGCTTTAAGTTCTTCCTCACGAGGCATTATCAGAATACCACCCCAACGATTGTCCTGGGCCTCTTTGGTAAGACTTAGGTCTGTGGACTGAGGCCTTCTAATCCTGGCTGGACCCAGTGACTCACTTTGTGATAGGGAGACGGTCGGTTTCCTTGTACAAGTTTCAGAGTAGTGAGATGGGAACCCTAACAGCAGCTAGGGTGCTGTCTGCCACTGTCTGCCACCCAGAGCTACTCAGAAGCAAAAGTTGCTACGTGAATGCAGAATAGAAAGCGAGCCCCGTGTAGAAAGGACTTGCCCCCAGACTGCATGTCACAGCTAAAAACAAGAGCTCTGGACTTCCTGCCTCATGGTCTAGTGCCCGGGCCAGATGTTTGGTGAGAGAGGAAGTAGAAGGGACCAGCTCCAAAACTCTGTCTGCTTTCGCCAGCTCCCAGCTGGCCTGGCATCAAGGGACTTTCCCGGCTACTATGTGAAGACGGTTTCTGTCTGGCTCCATCCATGAATAACATTCTGGTGAGGACCAGGGACACTGCTGCCCAGAAGGTGGATGTTGGTGGAAGCTCGTGCCATCCCCATACCCCTGCTCACACCCCTGTGTGTGTTCCCGAGGCCTGCAACTTCCTGGGCTTGTCCATCAGAGCCAGGCACAGGGTTTGCTGGGAAGGACCCCTTTGAGGGATGCGAAGGGGCAGGGCCCCGCTTGAGCCTGTTGTGAACAGAGCTGGGATAGGAAATCCAACTGGCAGAGGAGGAGAGAGAGAAGGAGAGCAAGAGGGAGAGGTGTGTGCGTAGTAGAGGGGATGAAAAAGAAAAAAAAGAGGCCAGAAGACAGAAAGTGGGCTCTCTTGTTTCATTCAACTTAATTTTCATTTCAAAATTCTTTTCCTGTCTCTCTGTTCTGGGCTGTCTTGTCCACTCTGCTTCCTGATATTCTGACTCTCAGCTTTGGTGTGTTTCATCTGCGGTCAGCCTGGCCCTCTGTTTGTTTCCCACTTTTGCCACATTGATCCAGGCATTTTTTCATTTTTTTTGCCTTCTGCAGTTTCCAGAACACACTTTAGAGAGAGCACACGTCTCAGGAATTGGGTGAAAAGCTCTATTTTTATAAGAACATGCTTTTTTCTTCCTCCTAAAAACCCTCTCTTTTTTTTTTTAATAGTTTTTTGTTTTTTTGGGTTTTTTTGGCTGCGTTGGGTTTTTGTTGCTATACGCAGCCTTTCTCTAGTTGCGGCAAGCGGGGGCTACTCTTCGTTGCAGTGCGCGGCCTTCTCATTGTGGTGGCTTCTCTTGTTGCAGAGCATGGGCTCTAGGCGTGCGGGCTTCAGTAGTTGTGTCTCCCGGGCTCTAGAGCTCAGGCTCACTAGTTGTGGCGCACGGGCTTAGTTGCTCCGTGGCATGTGGGATCTTCCCGGACCAGGGCTCAAACCCGTGTCCCCTGCATTGGCAGGAGGATTCTTCACCACTGCACCACCAAGGAAGCCTCTAAAAACCCTCTCTCTCTCTTTTTTTTTTTAATTATTTATTTATTTATTTTTATTTTTGGCTGTGTTGGGTCTTCATTTCTGTGTGAGGGCTTTCTCTAGTTGCGGCGAGCGGGGGCCACTCTTCATCGCGGTGCACGGGCCTCTTCACTATCGCAGCCTCTCTTATTGCGGAGCACAGGCTCCGGACGTGCAGGCTCAGTAATTGTGGCTCACGGGCCCAGTTGCTCCGCGGCATGTGGGATCTTCCCAGACCAGGGCTCGAACCCGTGTCCCCTGCATTGGCAGGCGGATTCTTAACAACTGCGCCACCAGGGAAGCCCTAAAAACCCTCTCTTGATCCCCCTCTGATTTCTCTCAGCCTCACGGTTCATTTCCTCCTACACCGACTTCTTCTTCCTCCTTTCTCCTCACTGTGGGTTGTGTTTTGGTAACAGCTTTATTGAGATACAATTCACACATCTTACAATTCGCCCACTTAAAACGTTCAACTCAGTGGTTTTTAGCATAGTCACAGAATTGCGCATACATCACCGCAAGCCACTGGAAATCATTTCCGTCACTCCCCCAAAGAAACCCTGCACCCACCAGCAGTCACTCCCCACCCCGCTCCCCACCCAGCCCCTGGCAACCAATATTCTATTTTCTGTCTCTATGAATTTGCCTATTCTGGACATGTCATATAAATAGAATCACCATAGAGTATTGTCCTTTGTGACTGGCTTCTTGCACTTAGCCCAGTGTTTCCAAGGTTCATCCATGTTATAGCATGTGTCAATTCCTTGTTCTTCTTTATTGCTGATACCCAGAGATTTCGTGTGTCCATGTGGCATGGACAAGGCTGGGGCAAGAGTCAGATGTGATGACGCGAACATGCGTTGTGAGGAAAAGAATGCAAAGTGATAGATTATTGAAATACAGTGTGGAGCTTTTGCCAGAAATAGTGCTGAAATTATATTAAGGACCATCAAATAACCCTGGCAGAAGATACGACAAACCCTCCCGAATTCAGGAGGGGTCCAGTCTAGAAAATCCTTTCCATGTACATCTCAGTGCTCCCAAACTCCCTCCTCTTGTCCCTTTCTCCCTTTTGCCTCTAGTCTTTTTGTGCAAAGGAGCAGCATCACCCCGCTTGGAACTGTGTGCCCATGAGGTTGTACCCATACCTGGGAATTTCAGTTCCAGTCTTGGTCAAGAAGGAGGGAAATGATTTCTTTCTTGGGAATTTGGAAGAGCTCAAATGAGAAAGATCAATAGATAGGTTGAGTTGGCTTTTTAAAGTAAAAAAGATGTTATCAAGTCAGGAGGAGATAAAAACCCAAGATACTGATAGACAAGAGCTTGGAGGCTAATTGGCATTGAAGTCTGATGTCATAACAAGACCATGTGAGAGCCAGCAGGCACAGGAGCAGGGAGTAAATTTTGGTAGGTGTGGGTGGAGGGAATCAAGGAAATGGTGTCTTGAATTTCCTTCATTCTCCTGGCAGAGGTTGGAAAGCTTCCTGCAGCCTCCAGCATGGTTCTCATACACAGAAACAGCTGGCCATGTTTAAAGTCAAGGAGTTAATAGGAACTGTAAGCTAAGAAAGGAATAGAGGAGCAGGATGGGAAAGCTCTCCGCTTGCAAAAATATCTCAAAAATTATATTAATAGTTCCAAAATCCATTAAATGTAAATGTCACGAACTTGATTCATGTGGCTCCAAAACATTAATATACAAAAAGAGAAAGACCATTTTAAAGCTCTGGGATGGCTGGCATTAGGATATTTTAAGGTTGGGTTGGAAAGAAAGCAGAGAAGTCAAGGTATGATTTACCGTGTTCCACTGTCAGGTGATACGCTGCTGTGCACTCTGAAATTCTGAGACTCAAGCCCATCCCAGACAGCCCTCATCCATCTGCCATGTTCTCTAAAGGGCCCAAGTGGTGCTGCTTATGCCCCTGAAGTTTTATAGAGTTCACAGAGACAGTTATTCTATTTATAATCTTCTGTGACCCCAGGACCCAGACGTGCATCCCCAGAGCTGGGCAGGAACAGATGTGCTAACCACCACCACACAGTATTCCAAATTCATTCCCTCACTCAAGTAGGGAACAAACAGGTATTAGTACTACTGCCAGCGTAGTAAGCTGAGTGCTGGGGACAGAGCCATGAATAAAATAATCATGGTCCTGGTTATGAACTGAACGTGCTCACCCTCAGTGTGGTGGTGGGGTCTCTGGGAGGTGATGAGGTCGTGAGGGTGGAGCCCTCATGATAAGATTAGTGCCCTTATCAAAGGGGCCCCAGAGAGCTCCCTCACCCCTTCCACCATGTGAGGACACAGCGAGAAGACAGCTGTCTATGAAGAAGAAAGTGGGTCCTTACTTGCCACTGAATCTGCATGTGCCTTTAAATCAAAAAAAATTTTTTTATACAGTTTTAAAGGTTACTTTCCATTTACAGTTATTACAAAATATTGGTTACATTCCCCATGTTGTACAACACATCCTTGTGCCTTCCTTACACCCATTAATTTGTACCTTCCAATCCCTCACCCCCTCCCCACTGCTAACCACTAATTTGCTCTCTATCTGTGAGTCTGCTTCTTTTTTGTTGTATTCACTAGTTTGTTGTATTTTTTAGATTCCACATGTAAGTGATATCATACAGCATTTGTCTTTCTCTGTCTGACTCATTTCACTTCGCATAATCCCCTTCAAGTCCATTCATGTCACTGCAAATGGAAAAACTTCATTCTTCTTTTATGGCTGAGTAGTGTTCTATGGTATATATACCACATCTCTTTATCCATTCATCTGTTTATGGATACTTAGGTTGCCTGGCAATTGTAAATAATAATGCTATGAACATTGGGGTGCATGTATCTTTTTGAATTAGAGTTTTTGTGTTTTTTGGATAGATACCCAGGATTGGCATTTCTGGGTCATATGGTAGTTCTATTTTTGGTTTTTTGAGACACTTCCATACTGTTTTCCACAGTGGCTGCTCCAATTTACATTCCCACCAACAGAGTACAAGGGTTCCCTTTTCTCCACATCCCCACCAACATTTGTTATTTGTGTTCTTTTTGATGCTAGCCATCCTGACAGTTGTGAGGTAATATCTTGTGGTTTTGATTTGCATTTCCCTGATGATTAGAGATGTTGAGCATCTTTTCATGTGCCTGTTGGCCATCTGTATTTCCTGTTTGGAAAAATGTCTGTTCAGTTCTTCTGCCCATTTTTTTAATCAAGTTTTTTGGTTTTTTGATGTTGAGTTGCATGAGCTGTTTATAGATGTTGGATATTAATTCCTTATTGATCATATCATTTGCAAATATTTTCTCCCACTCAGTAGGTTGTCTTTTCATTTTGTTGATGGTTTCTTTTGCTGTGCAGAAACTTTAAAGTCTAATTAGGTCCCATTTGTTTATTTTTGCTTTTATTTCCTTTAGGAGATAGATCCAAAAAAACATTGCTTTGATTTATGTCAAAGAGTGTTCTGCCTATGTTTTCCTCTAGGAGTTTGATAGTATCTGGCCTTACACTTATGTCTTTTATCCATTCTGAGTTTATTTTTATATATGGTGTTATAGAATGATCTAATTTCATTCTTTTAGATGTAGCTGTCCAGTTTTCCCAGCACCACTTATTGCAGAGACTATCTTTTCTCCATTGTATATTCTTGCTTCCTTTGTTGTAGATTAATTGACCATAAGTGCGTGAGTTTATTTCTGGCCTCTCTACTCTGTCGCACTGATCTATGTATCTGCTTTTGTGCCAGTACCATATTGTTTTTATTACTGTAGCTTTATAGTATAGTCTGATGTCAGGGAGTGTGTGAATCTGCAAATGCCTTGATCTTGGATTTCCCAGCCTCCAGAACTGTGAGAAATAAATGTCTGTTGTTTATAAGACCCCCAGTTTATGGTGGTCTGTTACAGCAGCCCTCATGAACTAAGTCAGGTGTACTCATGCAGCTTTGAGTGTGTGGAAGCAACAGGCATTAAACATGTTTTTAGTTATAACTGCAGGAAGGGCTATGAAGACGCTAAAAGTGAGGGTGTATTGCAGGGGACACTCCCTGAACTGGAAAATTGCTTTTCCCCTGTGCTGAGCCAGTCTGTGTTTCTGGGTCAGCTTCCTGCTGCCTGGGTCTTTCTTCCTTTACAATGAGTTCCCAGCCCTCTTGCAAATGAACTTCTCTCAGGTCACCCCAACATTTTCCGAGACTTGTCTAGGTATATCCCGCCACAGGACATGGTTACAGTCTGAACTCAAGCTGAGATCCCTATTGTGTATGTGAACTTTAAAAGTTTTCTGTTTCTTTTTTTTAAATTGTGGTTAAAAAAAATGCATGACATGAAAGTTACCATCTTAACCATTTTTACATGTAGGTTCAGTAACATTAAGTACATTCATATCGTTGTTCAACTATCACCACCATCCATCTCCAGAACTTTTCCATCTTTCTGAGTGGAAACTCTGTGCCCATTAAACAAAACTCCATACTTCCCTTTCCCCCAGCCCCTGGCAACACCATTCTACTGTCTGTCTCTATGCATTTGACTATGCTAAGAACCTCATATAGTGAAATCATATAGTATTTGTCTTTTTGTGTCTGGCTTATTTCACTTAGCATAATGTTTTCAAGGTTCATCCATGTGTAGCATGTGTCAAAAGTGTGTGTGTGTGTCTAATTCTAAGTATTATTGATGCCCCATTCTCACTATATTGTCAGGGTCCCCTGACATGGTTTTAGATATGGACGTGGATACTGAGCAAAATTTAATAAAGGAGCTATTTATAAGGGTGTGGGTTTAAGGAAACTAACAAGGGGTGGTGAAGCCCCCCGCCCCCCGCCAGAGCTAACAACCATTGGGGGCTGTTACCACTCCAAGGCCTGAAGGGCAATGGGGGTAATGATTACCAGAATCTGGAGAGAGTATTGTAGCTGGAGACAGGGCCACCAGTCAGGAGCTGAAGACCTGGGGAGAAGGGAGAATAGATCCCCACTTCCCTCATCCCCCACCCCCCAATCTTCTTCCTGTGCTTTACACTACCCAACTCAACCAGGAGCCAGAGGGCAAGACTGGCCTTCCCAGGCACAGAGCATGGGGGCAAGGATGGAGACTGGACCTGGAGGAGCAAACAGTATATCCAGCCTACCACCTTCTACAAGGAGTTAAGTGTGGGGTGAAAGGGGAGGCAAGATGAGAAGCTAAGAACAGGAGTGGGCTGAGTTCCTCTAAAAGAGAAAGGAGGGTGTGGGAGATACTCAGAGGGAAAAACACGTCTGAAAGGAGAGAGAAAGAGCTGGAGAGAGAAAATGAACAGAAAGTAGAGAGATCTGACAGTTCCAATGAGAGACACTGGGAAGAAACCTTAGGAAGAAGAGATGTCCAAAGGGGATTTACTGTGTGAAGACCTAAAACTCCCCTTTCAGTGTTTCAAGGGACCTTTAGTAAAGATCACTTTATTTTCAAGGCTTTTGTAGAATTTTGAATGTGACACTAAGTTGGACCATAGTTAGGAACAAGAAAGACCAGTTTTACTTGGCATGGAAGGCAGAATAATGCCCCCAAATATGTCTGCATCCCAATCCCCAGAGCCCATGAATATGTTAGGTCACATGGAAATGGGAATTGTTTGCAGATAGAATTAAGGTTGCTAATCAGCTGACTTTGAAATAAGAAGATTATCCTGGGTGGGGCCAATGTAATCATGAGACCTTAACTGGGGAAGAGGGAGGCAGAGGAGTCAGTGTCAGAGTGGCATAATGTGAGAAAGACTTGATTGGCCATCACTGGCTTTGAAGATAGAAGGAAGCCACAAGCCAGGGAATGCGGCAGCCTCTGGCAGCTGGAAAAGCCCTTCCAACAGCCTGACCTCCAGAACTGTAAGATAGTATATTTGTGCTATTTAAGCCACTGTGTTTGTGGTAATTTGTTACAGCAGCAATAGGAAACTAATACACTTGGGTTTTATGAGTGTGGCGCATAGGTAGCTAAATTTTGGATTGAAAATGTGAAGCTGCTTATAATTACCGTAAATACTGTATGTAAATTTATAGCTATGAATTTTACTGATAAGAGCTTTGATTAAACTCCTTAACTTCCTCACACTAGGTGAAAACACACTAGCTAAAGCAGGACTTGTCCTTTATACTTGCTTTCAGAGCTGTAGTAGCTGTATGGTTCTTTTAATCTTGGTTCTTGTGTAGCTGCTCTCATCCTGATTCCTTGATCAGTGGAGTGTCTGGATTTTCACTTTGTGGCTTCCTTGGTCTCCTTTGAGAGACTAGTGCTGTGCCCACTTCTGAGCCCCCACAGTCTGTTTTTAGGGTTCTCCATACAGGTGGTTTAATGTCCAATCCGTCATGCAAAGGTTTTGCTCTTCTTTGTAGCCTCCTTATTGCTGGCATGAGCTTTCACTTCAATCTTGTTGGACACACAAACACAGCAGACTTGTGGTGGGAAGGTTTAAAAGACGAGCTTTCTGGTGATGACAATACCCACAGAATAAACCCTCCACTCCCAGGCACCTGCAACAGATAAGCTTCTCTATGTCAGCATTTCCACAGCTGAAAGAGGTACTTTCAGGCATTGCTGGCAAGAGTTCAAAGCAACTTAACAACTAAGGAGGAGGACTTAGTAATATTTAATAAAACAACATCAATGGGTCTCACCGAATTGAAATCAGGGTGTCAGCAGGGCTGCATTCTCTTTGATCCAGCAATTCAGCTTAGATTAATTTATTCTGAAGAAACAACCCCCAAAATGAAATACAACATATGAAAAAGGTTATTGATTGTGGAATTTCTTATAATAGCAAAACATTGAAAGCACAACCAAAGTTCTTGTCCATAAGAGACTAGTTGAATCCATCATGGAACAGTCAAGTCATGGAATATTATACAGCCATAAAAAAGAATGACTGAATCACTACGAACTGATGTGTGAGGATTTCAAAGCTATATTATTAAGTGAAAAAAGCAATGTGGAAAAGAATATATAAAGCACATTACCATTTGTGTAAAAAAAGGTTGCAGGGGGATGAGAATGTGTGTGTGCATGCATGCTTGTTTTCACAAGAATCACAGAAAAGGTAAACCAGAAATAAATGAAAATGATTACCTATAGGGCGTAGGTGTGAATGGAGTGGAAGGAATACGGATGAGAGTAATAGTTTTCGCTTCTCTGAGTGTATCTTTTTAGGCAGTTTTGAATTCTGAATCATGTAAAGGTTTTAAGTATTAAAAAATTACATTAAATCTAAGAGGAGTTAAAAAAAAACAAAAGAAACCTTGAAGTTGAATGCAAACAGAAACAAAGTAATGTATGTGGTTAGCAAATTGATGGCATAACAACACAGAGATAAGAACTACATGTAACTTTTAAACCCTGTGCTTTTGACTAGTGGGATATATTCTAAGGGGAAAAAATCGGCAGGAGGCTTATGAATTAGGCTAGTAATTGAGACTAATGTTAGGGTCATCGTGCAAACCTCTCTTGTGTATGTTGTAGGATACAGCAAATGAGTCAATATATTAATTGTGTGTGGGCGACCTAAGGCCCTCACTGTAGCAGGGGGGAGGTAATATAGAATGGAGGTAAATATGGAATGGTAATATGATCCTGCAATGAGAAATGGGGTATTAGAATGAATTCATGATGTTCCAGTTCTATCCACTGTTAAAGACAAAGTGGGACATTAGTTAAAGCTGTGAAAACATATTTTATTCAGTAACTAGTGACAGTAGGGAAAAGAACTGAGCTCTGTTCTGATTTGCACAGAGTGACTGGGTGTTTTAACAGGAGAAGGAAGGAGTCGGGAGTGGGAGAGAGCAGGGCTCAAGTAAGTGATTACCCTGGGTCGGTCAGTGTAGATGTGATTAGGTCAGCTGTGTCTGTTAGCTGGCAATCACCGAAGTGAGAATTCTTCACCCCACAGAGATTAGGAAACAGAGGTACCTATACTTCCTGACGATTACATTTCAAAGGAATGGCTTTTAGGGCCTTGAAAATGACACTCTTGGGTTGTAGGAGATACATACACATCTCAAAGGGACAGAACAAAGATTCACAACTGTAGGCAATTTTTAGTGAATGCACTAAGAAAGGCTGGTGAGGGGCCTGTCCTCAGGTGTTGGCTGGAACAAACAGTAAATTCTCCTGGGACTGCTGAGTTTTCCAGGCAGGTGTTGAAGGGAGGGGCTGGGGTCATCCTAGGAACATGGCCTTATGCTGCTTGAAGCCATGCTAGAATTTAGTTGTCTCTTGGTGCAGAGGTTTGGATGGAGTTGTTACATGCAGTTCTCACCATTGAACGTGCCTTGAAGCAGTGACACCCCAGGACCAATAGACACAGTAGTACTCAGATCTTCGTTTCTAAATACCATTTCCCTCTAAAATGAACAAGCCTCCTTGAATAAATTGACTATGTATCAGGGACAGGGCAGCTATAATGTGTTTGGAATGTCTTCTTGTGCCAGAAATCAATGGGTGGGACCAGCTACATAATTTGCAGGGCCCAGTGCAAAATGAAAATGCAGGGCCTCTTGTTGAAAAACTACTAAGAATGTCAAGACAGCAACATCATAGCAGTGAACCACATAGAAGGCTTTGTGAGAACAGGGTCACAGGCCCACGAAGCCGGCCCTATTAATGGAAGATGTGTTAAAATTTCAGAAGAGCCAGCTTGAAGGGGCTCTTGCTGGTGAATTTTGGGACAATTTGAGCACTAAAAAAAAAAGAATAGTAATAACAATGGATTATAAAACACAGAATTAAAAAAGAACCAATTGAGACTTCCCTGGTGGCGCAGTGGTTAAGAATCCTCCTGCCAGTGCAGGGGACACGGGTTCAATACCCAGTTCGGGAAGATCCCACATGCCACGGAGCAACTAAACCCATGCGCCACAACTACTGAAGCCCGTGCGCCTAGAGCCCGTGCTCCACAACAAGAGAAGCCACCGCAATGAGAAGCCCGCACACCGCAAGGAAGAGTAGCCCCCGCTCGCCGCAACGAGAGAAAGCCCACGTGCAGCAACGAAGACCCGACAAAGCCAAATAAATACATAAAAGAAAGAAAGAAATTTATAAAAAAAAAAAGAAACCCATGAGTTTATAGTGATACTGAAAAGTAGTATCACTAAACACCCTTGCACAGAAGGGAAAACTTTATGAGGAATGCCAGCCAATAAATGTAGACAGAATAATATAATTAGAAAATTTACCATTTTTACCACCACCAATGTAATAATGATACTAAAATATTGGGTTAAAGATTGTTGGGAAACAGGATATTCACACAATTTATAAAGTCTCCCCTTATCACCCAATAGATTACTTATTAATTACAAATGGGAAAAGATGCCTTTGTGATAGAGAGATCTGACAGAAACCATCTTACCCAAGTGATCAGCTTAGCATGAGGGATAATGAGACAATGTTATCATGCATCTCTCAATGTGATGCAATGAAAAGTACATGTGTAGTATTTTGCTCAAAATGTTTAACCTGAATCTAAGCATGAAGAAACAAACAAATACGGACTGTGGGACATTCTACAAGGCAACTGGCCTAAGCCCTTAAAAAAAATGTCATGAAAGAAAAAAAGTCAGGGGGAGTTGTTGTAGATAAAAGGAGGGTAAAGAGACATGAGAACCAAGTGAATTGTATGACCATTGATTGTCCTAGATTGAAAAAGAGCTACGGGAGACATTTAGGGGACAACTCTGGAAACTGGAATTTTGGACTGTAGATAATACTATTGTATCAATGTTAAATTTCTTGAGTGTGATGATGGTGTTGGTTATGGTTTTGGTTATGGAGGAGAATGTCTTTATTTTTAGAAGATACATGCAAAAGACTTAATGCCCCAGTGTCTGCAACTTATTTGCAAACAAAAGGGAGAGAGAAAGGGAAAGGGAAAGAGGAAGGGGGAGTGGGAGGGAGAAGAGGAGAGGGGGAGAGGGAAGGAGAGGGCAAATGTGACAAAATGTTAATGATTGTTTGAATCTGGGTGATGAGTGTACAGCTATTCTTATACTATTCTTTCACTTTGCTATAGGAGAGATATTTTTAAAATAAAAACTTGGGGGAAAAAGTTTTCCTAGCTAAAGTCATCTCTCAAGGAGGAACACAGTAGCACATCAAGGGCAGAAAGCCACTCTAGGTTGGTTGGCAGGACCCCTGAAGCAGCAGACATGCCACCTGGCACTTCAGCATCATTCACGTGTCTCCCAACCTGTGTACCCAGCATAGTCGTGGTGAGCAGAGCAGAGCTGACAGCAGGCAGTGGTGTGAGATGGGCACCTGTTCCCAGTGTGGGCTAACAAGAGCCAAGACCAGACTGGTAGACCAGCTAGTCAAGGGCTGAGGTTCCTTCCGTGCTGTGAGAAAGCAGGAAGTCTAGTGCCAGTTCAGGCTCGGACAACTTCTTTGGGTCTTATTTGAAAATTGGGGAAAATATACCCTCTTATTTATGCAACAGAGATCAAATAAGATCTTGTACGAGACAAAACAGTCTTCATAGATTTTCTTATTATCTTATTTTGTAGATTATCTCATTTTATTTTATAGATTTTAATTCTGGAAATATAGATAGCTTTTTTTCACATATGAGCTGTTACAGATGTACTTGCTGTTTGTAGTTCTATTACAGTTTGTGTCCTATATGTACAGAATTTATGATCTTTCTATTTTATACGATTTCCATTAAAAAAAGAAAAAAAAAAAGCGGTGCACCTAGAAGGGTCTCTGCTGCGTTATTGAGTCCTCCTAACTATTTAGGAGTCAGAAGCAGAGGACTTCTTTTCTGACTGGGGTTCACTGAGAACAGATTGCATATTTCAAACTTGTTTTTCTTTCACTACCAGTATCCTTTCAGGACTGAGTGCAGTAGGACACATGTCACATCATGACGTGCTTTTTAGGTGAATCAGCCTAATGGACAGTAAGGAATATTCCTGAAAGCCATTCCTGCACCAGAGTAGCTAGCAGCAAGCGTACACCCAAGTGACTGTGAACCACATGGATATATCCCGCCAAACCCAGTAAAATGCATCCCTAACTCAACTTCCCTTTGGCTAGAATCCAAAATGCCATAGCCATTCCAGTGGTATCTGTGCAAGGGGAAGGAGGATGGAGAGAAAATCCAAGAGGAAAGAGACAATGGTTTTAACTGATTACAGTTAATATATCTTACTTTAAAAAAAAAAAAAAAGAGAAAAGGAGAGGCAGAGACAGGGGGAGGGATAGACAGGGAGAATCTCAGTGTTACATTAAACAGGAAATAGAGAGGTCCATTGGGCAGTCAGAAATGTGGGTTTGAAGAGATGATGGATGGTAATGTAGAGATTAGGGATGTCATTTCACAATCATAGCTGCATGAGTGGATGAATCCCCCCAAATGAAAGAAAAGAGGACAGAGGACAGAATCTTGGGTAATGCCTATATTTCATTGTGAGGTAGGGGGGATGGCTATAAAATGAGATGGCTATAAAATCTTAGACCAAGACATTGATTACAGCCCGGATATGAAGAATGAACACAATCAGGTTGATCTGGGGTTTTGTCATTCATAACAGAAAGATTTTTGATAATACATACATTTAAATATTTAAAACCAGCTATAAACCTATATTTATAGCTCTTATACAATTATAAAATCAAAACATATTAAGTACTAACAAAACTACAAAACTCATAAAAATAGAAATTGACATTCAGTATGACAAATGGTACTGTTTTGCTGAAATAAAATCACTGCTATTGACGTTAATAGGAGAAAATCTATTTATATGGTTGAGATTTCACTTGCTGGTTTGGTTATTTTGATTTTGAGCATATTTCCCATCATTTGAGTAATTGTCATGATCTCTGGTGATATTTTTCCTTGTGGACAGAATTTATTTTATATCCCCTATCCATTATTTAGAAGAGACCGTCTAATGGTGCATCTCAAATATGATGGCAAAAATATCAGTTAACAAAGTTTATTCACGGATTGTTCACTGTACCCACTAATGATCTGTTGTAAGCTGATGTGTGTTTTCATCATGGACTTCTTACTCTAAATCACTTGCAATGTGAGCATGGAGCTGAACTCTGGGACACACTCTTTTGAGTTCTGTATGCTTATACCACCATGTGTATTTTGATGACTTAATTCTCCCACTATTTTTCCCCAATCAAACTACTACAATACTTTTCATCTCTATAGCGTGGCTTCCGATGGCCTATAAATACTTCACCATATAAAGAAAAGAACTAAAAATATATAATCAACTAAAATTGGGTGGTGGAGGGAAGCAAGGGAGGGGGGAGAAAGGAGAGAGATACTAATTCACCATTGCTCAAAATAAGGTGTTAATACTGTCAAAAGAATGTTCATACCAACCTTTCCACATCAAAGCCTTTATGGGAGTCAGTGTACCAGGAGCGTGGGAGTGGGAGTTAAACAACTCTGAATCTGGTGATGCTCTTACCAGCTTTGGCATTGGTAAGTTACTCAATCACTTGGTTTTCTCATCTGTAGAGAAGTGTTATGATGATTAAATGAGGTCATGTAGCTAAAATGCCTAAAACTGCCTGATCCACGGTTGGTGTTCAGTAATAGTAGTTATTATCAGTTTTTGACACTTAGCAGGGCTAGGATAAATGTGGAACTTAAAATGCTGGTAGATTAGGTAAGTAAGGCTCAGAGGTCTGATAGGTCTGGACCTACCAAGCTAAGGGCGGGCGTTGGCTCTTAGGACTATTTAGAGTCTGTATCCAGGTTATTGCTGGTTCTAAATGTTTACAATGCGATGTCCTGCTGTGTTTGTGTCAAGTTAGTGCACCTGTCCCCCAACTGTCCAAAAACCCAGTGTCACTTACTAATCATATCTTTTTGTAAATTTCATTATCAATTTGGGGAAAGGCTTTGGTACACAGTCCATTCCTGGGGGTTAAAATGATTATTTCCTTCATCTTTGAAGATGATAATTCTTTTGGTTTTCTTTGGAGCTTCTCCTTTTAGTCTTTCTTAAAGAACTAATTTCTGTTCTTTTTCATTGCTGTTGTTAGTCTGAAGAGTTCAGTCCTAATCACTGCAGGAGCAGAGGTTAAGTTCAAGCAGCCCTGGTTCCATCCTGGCTGTCATTTAGCTATTGCCTGATCTTTTTGAGCATGGGTTTCCTCTGCTGGCAGATGAGGAACAATAATGCTCACCTCCTGGATTGTTAAGAGGATTAAATGAGAAATGGCTCTGAAACCCTGGACATTTCATCACTGTTCACACCTTCCCAACTTCTCCCACCCCAGTTAAAGAGCTCTTTGCAAGATTAGCGCATACAAAAAAAAAGTATTTAGTTCCTGTTTGGAAAATATTAAAAATTATAGCACCAGGCTGAGTCTTAACCACACTTGAGAAAAATTGGAGAGGAGTTTTAAATTGGAAGCTTACTTTATTCAGGATGAAGAAATACTGAAATCAAGGGGGAAAAAATCTGCTGTTAAATTAAATACATGATTATTATCATAATTTCTTTTTTTTTTTTTTAACTGAGAAGTACAGCTAAAACACAAATGATTTCCAAAGATTATCTGCAAATGCATTTAGTGCGAGGCAGTGTGGTGCAGAGGTGCTGCTAATGAGCTCTGCTAATGAGCTCTACGGTCTCCGCAAGTCACCCCCTCTCTCTCGCCTCATTTTCCTCACCATAAAATGGGGTGATTGTTCTTAACTGGGGGAGGGGAGGGAGGTTGAGGGGATGTGTGGGATGCTTCTGCTCTCACAGTGGTGATAGATATATGGTAGCCATCTTCCCAGAGGGCCCCCAATGACCCCTAATTCTGGGGTTCCCATCGCTGTAGACCCCTCCTCCGCAATACTGCATCAAGGTTGGTCTGTGTGACCCATAGAAGGCTTCAAAAGTGAGGGCCAGGGCTTCCCTGGTGGCGCAGTGGTTGAGAGTCTGCCTGCCAGTGCGGGGGACACGGGTTCGAGCCCTGGTCTGGGAGGATCCCACGTGCCGCGGAGTGGCTGGGCCCGTGAGTCACAATTACTGAGCCTGCGCGTCTGGAGCCTGTGCTCCGCGACAGGAGAGGCCGCGATGGTGAGAGGCCCGTGCACTGCGATGAAGAGTGGCCCCCGGTTGCCACAACTGGAGAAGGCCCTCGCACAGAAACGAAGACCCAACACAGCCATAAATAAATAAATAAACAAATAATTAAAAAAAGGGGAAAAAAAAAAAGTGAGGGCCAGCCATTCAAGGTTAGAAAAGGCACCGCAGCTTCCGTCTTGGGCTCCTTCTCCCACACCTCCCCTTCCCTTTCTCTCTGTTTCTCTCTCTCTCCCTCTCCCCCTCCTTTTCTCTGTCTCTCTCTCTCTCACCACTTGCTCAGTGGAAAGCCCTGCTGTGAGCAGCCCTGTGGAGGGGCCACGAGATGAGGAACTGAAGCCTTCTGCAAACCAGCCAGATGCGTGAACTTGGAAGTCAGCCCTCCAGACCCAGTCAGGTCTCAGAGGACTGCAGCCCCAGCTCATACCTTGACGGCAGGCTCGTGAGAGACCCTGAGCCTGGACCACCCAGCTAAGCTGCTCCCAGATTCTTGACCTACAGAAACTGAGATAATAAATAGTTATTGTTTTAGGATGCTAAGTTGGGAATAATTTGTTTTGCAGCAATTGGTAACTAATACAGGATGCTACTGGCTTTTAATTAGCAGAGTCAGGATGCTAAGCACCCTGCAGTCTGTGGGACAGTCCTGCTCCCAAAATTCATGTATTGGAACCTAATCCCCAGTGTGATGGTATTTGGAGATGGGGCCTTTGGAAGGTGATTAGTTCATGAGGGTGGAGCCCCCATAAGTGGAATTAGTGCCCTTAAAAAGGGACCCCCAGAGAGCTCCCTCACTCCTCCTGCCATGTGAGGACACAGGGAGAAGACAGCTGTCTATGAACCAGGAAGTTGGCCTTCACCAGACACTGAATCTACCAGTGCCTTGATCTTGGACTTCCCAGCCTCCATAGCTATGAGAAATAATTGTTTAGTGTTTAAGTCACACCGTCTGTGGTATTTTTGTTAAAGCAACATTAATGGACTTAGACATACCCCCACTGTGGAGATCAGACCTCTCCCAACACTGGCATGATCTCTCCCAGCTTGAAATGTGTATGATTGTCTTTTGCAAGTTAAAAGCATAAGGTCAAAAGGAAAAGGTGTCCATAAATTGCTATCTAGTTCTATGCACATTGAAATGCAGGTATCCAATAGCCCAGTGATTCTTCTTTGAATCTATCCTGCAGAAATCCTGGCAGATGTGCACAAAATTATGTACAAGGATGTCTCTTGCCCCTTTGTTTGCAATACCCAGACACTGCAAATAACCTAAATGTCCACCAATAGAAGATTAGTCAAATAAGTTGTAGTACATCTAAAATATTACACAACTCCTAACAAAAATGAAGTCAGTCTATATGCAATAGCATAAAATGAACTCTAAAGTATATTGTTAAAT
Source organism: Balaenoptera borealis (assembly GCF_965194805.1). NCBI lineage: Eukaryota > Metazoa > Chordata > Mammalia > Artiodactyla > Balaenopteridae > Balaenoptera > Balaenoptera borealis. The sequence continues at coordinate 164,562,596 of NC_138866.1, read as the reverse complement.
GAAAATCTAAATCACAGAATAATATAAATGGTATACCGTTCAGGTTTTAAAAACAGTATGCTGTGTGTGTGTGCACATGTATGTAAATGCATGTAAATAGATAAGATATGGACTGATTCACCTCAAACTCTTTATCAGTAAATTTCTATGCGGGAAGGAGCTGTGTGAAGTGGAACTTTGACTTTTGTTCTCCAAAACACTGTTCTGTTTGAATTTTTTACAAAAAACATTACTTTTGTGATTATAGAATGTTCTAAATTATTATGTTCAGTGATATTGGTAATGTCCTGTGTACTTTGGGTGCCACTGAGGTTGGCAGTGTAACAGAAATGGGGATGTCGGCGTGGAGCATATTTCACATTTCAGCCCTGTGAACTCTGCAGTCCCCAAAGGACCCATCACCAGCTGGTCTGGAAACATTGGAAGCAGCTCCAAGTCCAGAGATGGAACTGGGGACACTTAAACTCAGAACGTCCTGGAGACCCTCAGTTTCCCCTTGGCTCCTTTAAAATGGAAGCTGTGCTTCCTCCATCATTTCCAATTTCAAAGTGGAGTCAAAGATTTCAAGTAAGAAGTGTGACTTTATATAGGTTGGACTGGAAAGCATCCACTCCTTTGCTCACATTGCACCTCCCCTTGTTCATTGACAGGCTGCATTCTTACCTCTGCAGCTCTTTGCCAGATAAAACACATGCTAATAGAGTAGACCTCACTCATTATCAACCAACGAAAGCTTGGTGTTATGTGTCCAAAGTCCAAAAAGGTACAAACAGTGAGATGAAAATGAGAGTAATAAATATGACTAAGGAAACTGAAAGTTTGATTTATCTGTGAAGATAAAACAATAAAGATAAACAGTACAGGGACTTCCCTGGCAGTCCAACAGTTAAGACTCTGTGCTCCCCATGCAGTGGGTGCAGGTTCAATCCCTGGTCAGGGAACTAAGAGCCTGCATGCCGTGTGGCGTGGCCAAAAAGGAAAGAAAGAAAAAGATAAACAGTACAGACATCTCAGCCAATGATAAATAAGATCCAAAGACAAGAGATAGGGAAACAACAAAAGAAAAAAAAAAGAGAGAGAGAGAGAAAAGAAGTACATTTTAAAAGACTTGGTTGATCATTGCTTGACCACCATGATTTATTTATTTATTTGTTTGTTTGTTTGTTTTTGGCTGTGTTGGGTCTTCATTGCTGTGCGTGGGCTTTCTTTAGCTGTGGCCAGTGAGGGCTACTATTTGTTGCGGTGTGCGGGCTTCTCATTGCAGTGGCTTCTCGTTTCGGAGCGTAGGCTCTAGGCGCATGGGCTTCAGTAGTTGTGGCACCTGGGCTCAGTAGTTGTGGCTCGTGGGCTCTAGAGCGCAGGCTCAGTAGTTGTGGCGCACGGGCTTAGTTGCTCCACGGCATGTGGGACTTTCCCGACCAGGGATCGAACCCGTGTTCTCTGCATTGGCAGGCGGATTCTTAACCACTGTGCCACCAGGGAAGTCCCTTGACCACCATCTTAGGAAAATAGAAAATTGCATAGTCTGGGTTGAACAGAAACTCAAAGGACTCCCCAGATGCCCTTTTCCCTGGGGTTTGTTACGAACAATACTTGTTCAAGACCTGTAGAGCCAAAGATGTTGTTTTTCCCCACAATCCACAAACCCCTTACTCAGGACAGGAAATGTACATTCAGTGAATGACTATGTCAAAAACACAATAAAAGAATGGGAAAACCTTACTTTTTTCCTTTGTATGGAATTAAATAGTTGGAAGGAAGCCAAGGAAATGACACATCTCACCTCTGTTTCTGGCTAAACAACCATTTAATCATTGATAGTTCTTAATCAAATTGGGGTCTTAGATACTATAGGTTAATGAATTTATTTTCCAGCAACCAATTTTAATTTTTTTGTGTTTCCATGAGGAAATGAGATACAGTACCTATATGTAGATTATAAATCGATACTACTTTTTAAATTAAAACTAGTGGAAAATTATCCTTTGTACCATCTGCCTGAGTAGTAGTTTGGTTACTTGCATGCACAGGCTTGTGTTGATTTTTAATATCTTTATTTAAGTAACTTCTCTCCAACCAAGTCAAGGCAGAGAATAAATCTTTTATTTCCTTCATGTTTTTCTGAATATACTTGACTTTTCACTTCACCTCACAGAGTCTTAGTTTCCTCATCTGTACAATACAAGTAAGAAAGTGGTCAATAAAAGGCTGTAAAGTGTAAACTGTATTAAGGAAAAATTCTGTGGGAAAGGAAATGTGATATTAAAGGGGGAAAGAAACCATATAAAATGCCATCTGTTAAAAAAGAGGTTGTTCAAATATTTTAAAATATGATGATAGTGGGTTATAACAAATCACCATGCTTCGTAGATTCCATTAGATTTATTTAGAAGAATCATATAACAGTTTCATTTGAAAATATTTATATTTACACTGTATTAGAAAACTCATTCTTGCAACTATTTAGACTTAAGATAACATTTTTTAATATGCCAACTTAAAAAGGTACAGGGAGAGTGTATAATCTTTCAAAGTACTTTTAAGAAGAAAAAAGGGGGAAAAAAACATTGATTTAGGGAAGGACAGAACAAAGAGGACTAAGAAAGGATAGTCAGAGAGAAAGAAAAAAAACTCAGTGAGCATGTTCACAAAATTCAAAGGAGGAGAGACTTTGGAGGAGGGAGATTGTTCTAGGCCTCAGAGAGCTGAAGCAAGGCAAGTGCCACGAGATAATCTGCCGAGGCTTCAATTCATGAGAGTACAGGTCCATGGGAGACAGTTCACCCTTCCCCTGTCCAAGGGGGATTTTGAGTTTGGAGATCAAGGATTCCCTTGTCCCCTGAGGGGCTCACAAGGAGTTGAATTGTTTGAGAGCAGAGGAAGCGCTCCAAGGATACTGCAAAATTGAGAGTGGACTATTTAGTGAGGACAGTGTCCTAAGGGATTGGGAATGAATTGAAGCCCGTGGACTCTCAGAGCAGTGGGGCCCAAGGCCTTCCCCCTTAGGAACCCGGGGCATGTGGCAGGTGCAGTGTCCACCTAGGGGGGAACGAGGTTATCTAGTCTAGACAGCACCCCCTGTGCCCGGCTTAGAACAGAAGCAGGGGAGCTATTCATCCCCGATGGAAGCGTAGGGGATGGGCGAGAAGCAGGTCACTCCAGACTCTTGGGATCCAAAGATCCCACCCCCAGTGTTGTGTGCTGTCTAAAACCCTCTGGAATCTTGCATGACCCAGGTCCCATGAAGGGAACCCCAATAATGGCAGAGATTGGATTTCTTCCCTACCTAGTGGGAAAGGGAGCTTAGAAACAGATTAATTTTTAGAGGGGGCAACATATAAATAGAACATTTCTTTAAGTCTGTGTGTTGTTGCGTATCCAAAGCTGCTCCATAAGGACTGAAAAGTATTTGGTTGCATCTGACAGCTAGGAGGTCATAGGTGCAGTTTCAGCAGAGTGTGGGACAAGATCTAGATTTTATGGAATGTAGAATGAGTGGGAGGTGAGGAAGTGGAGGAAACACATGCAGACTGCTATTCCTAGAAATTTGGCTATGAATAGAAAGTGAGATGAAGGGTGCAAGCTTGAGAGGATGCAGAGGAGAGGATTCTGTTGTGAGGCCCTGAGAGCAGCTTTGGAACATCATTCTAGCTGACTGTGGTCCTCCTGTCCAGCTTCCCCAGGCATCTTTTTGTTATTTCCTTGGTATTTATAAAGGAATGTATTATCATAATAAAGGTATTTAACAACGAGGTCCTACTGCATAGCCCAGGGAACTATATTCACTATCCTGTGATAAACCATAATGGAAAAGAAAATGAAAAAGAATGTGTATATATGTATAACTGAATCACTTGGCTGTACAGCAGAAATTAATGCAACATTTTAAATCAACTAAACTTCAACAAAATAAATTTTAAAAAATTCTAAGGAAAATAGTGGCAGACCAAATTCAATAATAATAATAATAATAATAAAGGTATTTATTGTAAGGTCAAGTGAGCTGCTTCAGTAAATGAACTCGCAAGTCTCAGTGGCTTAACACAATAAGGTTTTGTTTCTCATGAAGTCAAAACCCAGTTGGGTATTCCTACTGGGACCCAAGCTCATTTGATCCATGTCATCTTCCATGCGTGGCTTCCAGAGTTGCTCTGGAAAGGGAAAATAGAATAGAGAATTGCCTGTGGGAGGTTTCTGTGGGCCACGACTGGAGGGGATGAACATCACCTCTGCACACTTTGAGGAGAGTGCATTTATGTGACCACACGTAACTGCAGAGTGGCTGGAAATGGAATGTGAGTCCATGAAGAGGCAAGGCTGATGAACGTGCACTGGTCTCCACCACGTTATTTACCCACTCACTACTATGACCCACTTAGCCTGTATCTTAGCCTCTCAGGACCCCACCTTCAGGTGAGCCTGGTATCCCGACTAGGGTACTGCCCAGATTCCTGTCTTAACCTATTTCCAGGCTGATACATTTAAGTCTCAGAGTTTCTTGTAGAGACAGTAAGGGAATCATCCCTGCTTAGAAGTGAAGTCACAAAACCCGTACATTCTTGGCTTGGGAAGTATCAGAGGGGAAGGCTTAGGTGTCTGGGGGCGGAAGAGGCAGCAGGACCAAACACCCTCCCTCGAAACATGGGCATTTCACTTTCCCTTGAGCATCTCTACGGTGATGACCACTGTCACCACCATGGCCACAGATACTTTCTCTATGAACGTCCTACCCCCAATGTAAAGAAACCCGTCTTCAGAGAGTTGAGACAAGATGGCATTTTCACAGAGACTTTACTGCATTCTAAGGGAGGACAAATGGAAATAAATGAAGCTTCACCAGCTTTTCCTTGTGAGCATTCTCGTTAGCCTATCTTTTGCCTCCAGCTGTTATCCTCAGTCTCAGGGAGCTGCAACATTAAACAGTTGCCTCTAAGTGTTTTTCACAAATGTCCCAGGGAAAAGGCTGTTCTCACTGGGTGAGCTCTGAGTCATGTCAAAGACAGCCTTGCAAGTGGAGTCTTCTAGGTTGGACAGACAGGTCAAATAATGACGATTCTCTGGTAATGAGGTGTTGAAGGAGTTCTGACCCTATTCTCCCCTTTCCAGTGGCTCTCTGGCTGCTGGGTTTTTTGGGGATTTTTTTTTTAAGGCTACCATGGAGCTGTAGAGAGGGGATTGAAACAGGAAAAGTTAAAACACCTCAAGAATGTTAAAACATTCTGATCAGAATTCTGCAATTTTTCTTGATTAAACACTCCCCAGATTGCTGTAAGCCTTGGATTAATTTCCAGAGTTTTGAAAATGCTGATCCTGTCAGTTTTTGCCAATTCTCTCATTGCTTTTTTGTAAGGGAGCATTTTCATAGGTCTTTACCCCACACCATTTCTGCTGACATCACCCTGTATTTATTCTTATTAGCCTCATTATCCTTAGAATGGAAAAGTTCAATCTTATTTGGAGCTGTTACACACTGCATCTAGCATATCAATTCACTCATTCAATCATCCATTCATTCATTTAAGAAAAAGTTGTCGGGTTCCTGATATTTGTTCAAGCTTTGTGTGAGGTATTGAAGATGCAACAGTGAACAAGGCAGACCTAATTCCTGCCTCAATGGAGCTTATATTCCAGCGGGGGCAAAAATTGGGTGCGAGGGTGACGGGTGTTGAGGATAGGGTGAGAAACGTGTAATAGAAAATAAGACTACAGTGTGATAAGTGTTATGATAAGAACGTACTGGGTTCTGCGGGGGGCTTGTGGGAGAGGCATCCAACTTGAACCTGTCAGGGAAATCTGAGAAAGTTAAAGAATTCATCATGGAAGAAATGACATCTAACATGAGATGGCAAGAATGACCTCAGTTTGGCCATGTGATGATGGGGAGGAAGGTGTTCCAGGCAGAGGTACAGTGAGAATGTGAGAAGTTTTAGCACTGAACTCCTAGTTGAGTAGGGTTAAAGTACTGAGTAGGTGGGAAAAGATAAGATGCTGGAAATACAACTGGGGCCAGTCATAGTTCACCTTTATAATAATATTCCGAGGGCAGTGAGAAGTATCTGCTGGGACTATCAGTGTGCTTTTTGTGTCTACGGTCCCTCCCTTGTTCAAGAAATAACACTCCCTCTTTTTTTGGGAATTGTTCTACCCTCCACTCTACCCTTATGGCTCTAGTGAAGCTTCGCGTCACAAAACCCAAATTCTGACTGGGGATGTGAGGATGGTAATTAAGTTGAGCCAATCAGAGTCCTTTCTGAGAATTTTTGTTTTTAATTGGAACTATAGAAAAAGGAGGTATTCTTGGATTGTGAGGTTGGGCAGAGAAGAATCTGGGCTTAAGGTTATGGTTTAATGGAGAACGCTAGTCTGAAAGAATAAATTCAACATATGAGGAAAAGCAAAGAGAGGAAGAAGAAGCAGCCGAAGAAGAGATGGAGGAGGAAGAAGAGAAGGGGGAAGAGGAGGGGGAGGGGAAAGGGAGGGAGGGGAGGAGGAGGAAGGGAGAAGAAAGAGGAAGAAGCAGAGGAAGTAGGAAAGAGTCCCGGCATATTTGGATCCTTGGATCAGTCATCCTTGATACCTAGGACGAAACCCTGAGGAACACGGCGTTTAAAATATGGGCAGAGGACAAATAGTCTACAAAGCAGATGGAGGGGAGATAAAGAGGAGGGAGAAAAATCAGGAGAAGGAGGCATATTGGTTTTTAAATTTAAAAAATTTAATTGTGGTCAAAAACATAAGATTTGTCATCTTAACCATTTCTGAGTGTACATACAGTTCAGTAGTGTTAAGTATATTTATATTGTTGTGCAACCAATCTCCAGAACATTTTCATCTTGCAAAAGTGAAACTTCATACCAATTAAACAACAGCACCTCCAGCCCCCAGCCCCTGCCAGCCACCATTCTACTTTCCACTTCTGTAGATTTGACTTCTCTAGGTACTTCATATAGGTGGAATCATGCTATATTTGTGACTGGTTTATTTCACTTAGCATTATGTCCTCAAGTTTCATCCACTGTAGCATGTTTGGTACATTGTTTTATAACCAAGAAAAGCCACAGGTATTTTCAAGGGAAAACAGTTTTTGAAAAAATGTGAATATCTGTAGAAAAATTAGAATCACTGAGAAAAACTTTTGCACAAAGGCATTCTGGTAGTTATACAATAAAATTTACAACCAAACTATGTGAAGCGTGAGCGTTACTCTTAAAATGTATTTTTCATCACCTTAATTTCTCCCATACATTTGTTTAGTTCCAAAAATATGTTCTTCCCTATGGTAGCAAATATGACATAAACATCCAAATTCATGAGAAATGTGCGTTAAAGGTCTATACTCAGCTAGTCTATAAATTAAGTATAGGTTTAAAAATTCAAGTAACAGTTGCTTAGACAAGATAAAATGTTATTTTCTCTCACATATTATAAAAAACAAAGTAGGCGGTCCAGGGAAGTATGGTGCCAGTGTCATAAACGTCCTCCTTGGAGACACAATATGGCTGCTGTAGAACTTATCAATGTATTGCTATCTGGATTTCTGGTAGGAAGGAAGGAGATGGGAAAAGAACAGAGTAAGCTGAAGCCTGAATCAATGATTTCTGCATGTTTTTCATAGGCTACTCCAACTGTAAGGAGGGTTGGAAAATGTGTGTTTCAACTGGGTATAGTGTTACCCCAACAGTGTATGGAAGGAAGTGGGGAATGAACAGCATGTGATGACCAGCTGTCTTTGACTCAGACCATTATCAGTGAGCTCTCAGCTAACATCCAACTAAAATTTAGAACACTGTCCCTGTTAATGAACAGCTAATTGATGTCTCAATCTTATATTAAAAAAATGGACCTATTTAATCAATGACATTTTGCCAGATAAGCAGTGTTTATGGCATGTGGGTACACACATGCTTTTTCGTACACTTTTTAACCTCCTATCTTGGAGCATCCTAGCCTCTGGGAAAAAAAAGTTTATGTTTTCTTTTGAACAACAGAAAACTCTCATTGGATACATCATTGAGGGTTTCTTTTCTCTTGAAATCAGAAGTTGTCCTGGGGACTTTCGTCTCTCTGTTTCTGCATAGGTTATATGACTATAGGCATGTGACCCACATGCTTATACTGAAGGGAATCTCAGGGCAATAGCTCATCTCTGTGTGACAATTTTCTGGTCTTCACCCAAGATGGGGACTGTTTCCCAGGCCTCCTGTCAGTATTATGACTTAACACCCAGTGGGCTGCAGAGGGGGCATTTCTTTCTCGATTTCACCATAAAAGTGTGAAGTTCTATAGGCAGGAGCTGCTGGGGAATGGGATTGGGAGCTCTGGCCTTGTACGTGGAGCTAGATCAGGAGCTGGAAAGTAAGGAACTTAGGGGCCACCAGGGAATGTGTCAGCTCCTCAGGGTTAGAGTTTAGATATTGTAAGAGAGGGGGCGGAATAGGGTCTGTGAATCCCAGGAGGAGCTACTTATGTGGGGGTCAGACCCCTGTACTTTGAGAACAACCGTGTTTGATAATAACAATTTATACATGTATTTTTATCATCTGAATTTAGTCATGGCAAAACACCAAGCTCATCTAAATTGAGAGATCTGTCTACAAAATAACAAGCCTGTAGTCTTAAAAAAATGTTAACGTTACAAAAGGTAAAGAAAGACTAAGGAACTACGTCAGATTAAAAAGACTAAAGAGACAGATCTACTAAGTGCAAGGTGTGGTTATGGACTGAATCCTGAGTTAGGGAAAATTTTGCTATGGGACATTATTGAGATCATTGACAAAATTTCAATATAAACTGTATATTCAATAGCACATTGTTTCTTGATTTTGATAATTGTCCTGTGATTATGTTAAAGCATGTTCTTATTCTTAGAAAATTCACATTTAAGTATTTGAAAGTAAAGGAGCATGATATTTATGCATTATTCTCAAATGGTTCAAAATGGGTGTGTGTGTGTGTGTGTGTGTGTGTGTGTGTATGCGTGTGACTGATAATGAGATAATAAATGTAAAATGTTAACAACAGTGAATTTGAGTGAAGCATATACAAGAGTTCTTTGTACTTTTTTTTTTTTGCAAATTTGCTATACATTTGAGACTCTTATCAAAACAAAAAGTTAAAAAACAATCTTTACAGAGGATCTACTATATGCCAGACATTGTTCTAAGCATTGAGATATAGCAGTTAACAAAAGAAAAATTCTTGCGTTCATGGAGTTTCCATCCGAGAAGGGGGAGACAGAATAAACTAAATAAGTAAACTATATTACATTTGGATGGTGGTAAGTGAAATGGAGGGAAATAAGCAGGGGAGAAGGATAAGAAATTCCAGGGTGAGGTATTTGCGATTTTAAGTAGGTGGTGGGTTAGATGTCTCCTTTTGTGCCACTTCAGATCTCTTGTGTGCGATCTCTGACCATCCTAACCCAGGTGCAACCTGGTAGCACCACCTTCACCTTGTCTCCCATTGTAGGGCTGCTCTATTGATGACAAGGTGTGGGACACATCTCTCAGTGCCCATGGCCACGCATGCACGACCATGGACACTAAATCTCCCCGTGGGGACTTCCTTGGTGGTCCAGTGGTTGGGACTCTGTGCTTCCACTGCAGGGGGCACAGGTTCGATCCCTGGTGGGGGAACTGAGTTCCCGCATGCTGAATGGTATGGCCAAAAAAACAACAACAAAAAAGTAGGATCTGTATAAAAAATAAAACATCCTCAAAACAATAATTCTATTAAAAAAAAAAAGAAAGAAAGAAAATCTCCTCCTGCAGTTAACCTTTGACCAGTGTGGGACAGGAGCTGATAGTTACATGCTTCCTCCTTTCTCCTCCACCCCAGATGGGTGTAGAAGTCCTGAGGGACATTTAGAAATACATCTCAGTTGGTCCTATAGAACCAAGTAACAAGTCACCAACTTCATAATGCAACCTTGCATCTTTGTGTTGGCTCTCCCCTCTGCCCTGCTTTGCCTCCTTCCTCCCTTCCTCTTCTGATCCCTGGGGTCACAATCCCCAACGAAGTATGCACACAAAAGCATCTTTCTCAGATTCTGTTTTCTGTGGGAACCTAAGCTATGACAATGGGTGAGGAAGGCCCCCCCCCCCCCGACCCCGCTGAGAAGGTATCTTTTTTTTAATAGGAATTTATTGAGAATTTAAAACAATCCAATAAGATAGGTTCTGTTATTATCATCTCTCATTTCATTGTTGAGGAAACTGAGGCTTGGGGAGATGATGTAACTTGTCCAGGATCCTACAGCATAGCAGTGGCAGAACCCATTTAGTTTGTCTCTTGGCTCATGTTCTGAGCCTTTGTGTTCTGCCCCTTCTTTTCCCCCATTGTATTTATTAATGCCATTTCAAAAGTTCCAGTGTCTATCAGCTAAGTCAACAGAAACCTAAGAAAGAATTTTTGTCAATGTGGGGTTCTTGGGTTAAGGGAAAATTAATAATGAGGGTAAGGGCGTTAGTGATAGTAATAATCTCACTGTGATTAGTCAGGATAGGCTAGACTTGGCTGCACTAACAAATAACTCCAAAATTCCCATGGCTAAAACTAAGATTTAGTTCTTGCTCATGCTACACTCCTACTGCTGGACAACTGGGGGTTCCACTCTGCATTTGTTGTAAGTCAGGCTGATGGGGCACCCAGCATCTGGAGCACTGCTTTGCTGGTTGTTGTGGCAGAGGGAACGTGTGCTGTGAAGGGTCTCACACTAGCAATCATGTGTTTCACACAGAAGTTACATATGTCACATTCTGTTCACAACTCATTAGCCAGAATGACCCCACTCAACCCAAGGGGGCTAGGAAGAAATCCTACCATATGTCTGGGAGGCAGAGGGCCAGAAATATTTGTTAAGCATCACTAACGACTGTCACACCCACTGAGCAAACCCCAAGTGGAAATGAAACTCAGGTGCAGAGGCAAGTTCTCCATTGTCAGCATCTTGTCCTCATAAGGAACATCTCTCAGAGATTAGGGAGACAGAAATCCCTTATATTTGTGTTTTTAAAAAATATATATTTAAAAAATTGTATTCCAAGTGTTTCTCTTAAAATGCCTTTTTAGATTATTCTTACTATTATTAATTTTTTGAGGAAGGATAACAAAGACTCCAATATTAAATACACAAGCTTCCCTGCTGCTGAAACAAGTGACAACATTCTCTTTAACCTCAACGTAGTTATGTCTTATTAATAGTTTTATTTGTATATCCTCTATTTAGTCAAAGACACTCACAGTTTATACCCAAATACGTACACAGTGTAGAAAGATTATCACTGGTCATTATCTATAACATCAACTGCCATTTTGAGTCTGTCTACCAGAGCAAATTTTGTTATATTTTGGCCATTGATGTAATGAAAATGAAAAGAGGGTTTCTATATCGATTTGCTTCTTGGTCCTAGATTTTGCAACGTTGGAAAAGGTGGATCTTAACATTTTCTTTGTCAAAAAGAGTATATTTGGTATTCTTTGAGAAGTGGCTTGATGCTGGTATCACAATATATACATATATGTCATTAGCCATTCTTTGACTGAGCTGCATCTTCTCAGCTTCTTGAGGATAATGCCACGTGGGAATCTTTATTGAAGAAAGGTGCTGTGGATCAGCGGTCCCCAACCTTTTTGGCATCAGGGACTGGTTACATGGAAGACAAGTTTTCCATGGACGGGGGGTTGTGGGGGGATGGTTCAGGCAGTAATGTGAGCCAAAGGGAGCGATGGGGAGCGGCAGATGAAGCTTTGCTTGCTCGCCACTCGCCTCCTGCTGTGCTGCCCGGTTCCACAGGCCTCGGACCACTACCAGGGGTTGGGGACCCCTGCTGTAGATTATAGCCATGGTTCCTCCTTATCAGTGAACCCTCCACTTCATCCTAGAAGGAAATGAAATTGCCCTTGCACGGTTTGCTTTGTTCAAAGCTCTCTTCTTTTGTACTTTTCGCTGCTCCTCAGTACTTTTTTTGGTTGATGTTCCTCCTTTTACTTGGAAATGGATTTTATTTCATAGTTGATCTTAGTATCTCCCAGGTAGCAAACATAAAAATGCATGATATGTAATTCCCAAAGCTGTCTTTTATTTTTCCACTTTTTTAAAAAAATAAAATTTATTTATTTTTGGCTGTGTTGGGTCTTTGTTGCTAAGCACGGGCTTTCTGTAGTTGCGGCGAGAGGGGGCTACTCTTCATTGCGGTGTGCAGGTTTCTCATTGCAGTGACTTCTCTTGTTGCGGAGCACGGGCTCTAGGCGCGTGGGCTTCAGTAGTTGTGGCACTCGGGCTCAGTAGTTGTGGCTTGCGGGCTCCAGAGCGCAAGACTCAGTAGTTGTGGCTCACGGGCTTAGTTGCTCCGCGGCATGTGGGATCTTCCTGGAGTAGGGCTCGAACCCGTGTCCCCTGCACTGGCAGGCAGATTCTTAACTACTGCGCCACCAGGGAAGCCCTCCACTTTTCAAAAGGACTTTTTTTCAGTTGTAGGTACTATGGGCCTTCCATTATAGCCACACAATAATTGTCATGACCACATAATATACTGCAGGACTCCCCTTGTACTTCTTGCTGAAGAGTAAAAAATGAACAACTAACATGTAACAAAACTTGGGAAGAACATTAACAGGCAAAGGATACCTGTTTTGAGTCTTTGCCTGGATACCAACAGAGATTAGCTTATTATGATAAAGGATTAGTAGCCCAAAGTTATCCCAGAGGAGGAAAAGATTGACCATCTTGCTCTGAGTTCAGTCATTCCTTTATTCAGTCAGCCTGTCAATCATTTACTGAGTGTTCACCGTGAACTTTGTTTTGGAGCTCTGAACGGGCAGGTAAGTGACATGGTCAGATTTAAATTATAGGCAAATCATGCTGTTAACAGTGTGAGGCATAGCTGTGTGGGAAGGAGTGAAGAATGGATGGAAGATAAAGAAGAGATTTGTATTAATCCAAACACAAAGTGATGAGAGATCGAATCAAAACAGTGGTGGTGGGAATAGATGAGGAGGAAATAGATTCAGCAGTTGTCTGAAGATGGAATCTACACTTGTTGACTTGTTGGAAATGGGGACAGATGAGAGGGAGCAGTAAGGAGGATGCCCAGGTGGTTGGCTTGGACAATTAGGTGGATGGTGGTGCCATTTATTGAATATGAATACAAAGGAAGAATGGTGTGTGTGTATGTGTCTGTGTGTTTGTGTGTGTGCATGTATGTATGTGATTAAGTTAGTAGTAGAGGGGTTGCTGGGAGGGATATGATGGGTTAGTTATGTGGGTCTGGTGGTCAGCAGAAAGTTTCATTTATTTAATAAATCACTGTGTGCCTGGGCTCCAGCTACAAGTGTGGCAATTGGATCATTCCCATACGGGTAGTGTTAAAACCACGGTGTGGATGAGATCGTGTTAGACTGTGAGTGGAATAAGAAGAGCCCCTTCTCTCCTGTATCATCAGCCCCTCTCCTGCTCCTGGATGCTTTTATCAGCAGTGAAACATGCTCTTAGGTTTCCCACCTTGGAAAATCCTCTCTGGACCCCTCCTCCCTTTGGACCTGGCTTCGCCCCTCTCCTGAGCTGACTCTTGCTAAGGCATCCGGGTTTTCCATGTTGCCACATCTAAGGAACACTCCAGTTTTCTGGCCTCGCAATAGTAGGATGTTCCCATAGGTCCTCACTGCTCCTCTGGCTGCTCTGAATGGAGGACAATGACTCTTTGTCTTACTCAGGGTCACCTGCCACGTGCCCTATCTGGGCATTGAAGTAACACTGTTTATGCCTCTTTGTCTCACAGTGTCCCCTGGGAAAACATCCCTTTCAGTCCTTGCTTGCAGCCTCTCTTGCCATTAAGCTCAGCCCTAATCTGGGGGTCTGGGCTGTAGGTTAGACCTTGACTGTCCTCTTCCTCCAGCTTCTCCATGCCCCCCATCTTCTCCCCATAGAGCCGACCCCAAACTGCCTTAGACACTGTTCCTTCAGTGAAAATTCCCATGCAAATAGGTGTAACATGTCCGGATGTTTATTTCACAAAATGCAGAGTTTTAGAGGGGAAAGGATTTTGAAAGTAATACAAGCTCGCTGTAGAAATTATTCAGGAAATGTAAAAATGTATAAACACAAGAAAATTTCCAGTAATCATTACCCAGAAATTACCACTCAACGTTTTCAAAGATTTCCTTCCCACTTTGGTCTATGTGTCTCACACATTTTATTCAAAAATAAATTAGTCCAGTGGTTAAGACTCCACATTTCCAATGCAGGGGGCGTGGGTTTGATCCCTGGTTGGGGAACTAAGATCCCACATGCTGTGCGGTGCGGCCAAAAAAAAAAAGTATACTATATATGTAGTTTTAAAAAGTCAGTGAAAGGTATATTTCCATTGTTAATAAATATAGATGGACATAATTTTTTTAAAATTTATTTTATTGAAGTATGGTTGATTTACAATATTGTATTAATTTCTGGTATACAGCAAAGTGACTCAGTTATACATATATATTCTTTTTTATATTCTTTTCCATTATGGTTTATTACTGGATATTGAATATAGTTCTCTGTACTATACAGTAGGAACTTATTGTTTATCCATTCTGTATATAATAGTTTGCACCTGCTAATCCCAAACTCCCAATCCATCCCTCCCCCACTCCCCCTCGCCCCTGGCAACCACAAGTCTGTAGATGGACATAGTTTTTAATGGAATTGCATTCCATTAGATGGGTTGCTCTATTTTAACCAATTCTTTATTGGCATGGAGGTGGCTTCCAATTTTTTTTATATTGTAAACAAGGCTGTGATAAACGGCCTCCTTATACATAGATCTCTGTGGGCCCTTTTTGTATGTGAGTTATTTCCTTAAAAAATATGCCTAGACCGAGACAGTGAGAGGCCCGCGCACCGCGATGAAGAGTGGCCCCCGCTTGCCGCAACTAGAGAAAGCCCTCGCACAGAAACGAAGACCCAACACAGTCAAAAATAATAAATAAATAAATATTTAAAAAAAAGAGATTAAATACTTAAAAAAAATGCCTAGAAAGTAAATTACTGGACCACTGTATTTACATTATAAAATCTAATACATATTGCCACAGTGCCCTTTAGTTAAATCCTACCAGTTTACATTCCTGCCAACCCATATCACCAGATTCTCAACATATTCTGGGTGTTTTAAAATCTTTGCCAATATGATAGATGAATAATTACATTCTACTGGCCTCAATTTAGGTTTGATTACTTGTGAAGCAGAACAGGCAGTTATTCATCATCTGTGTTTCTATATTTCATGAACTTCCTTGCCATGGACCTTGGTGGTTGCCCAGTTTTCTACTGGCACATTTGTATCGACTCGTACTACAAGACAGGATAACAGCAATGATTACCGTCATTATTTAGAGTAAAATTGACCACTGAATCTGATTAACACATTAATATAAGTTCTGTGAGGGCAGGAACCATGTGTGTCTTGTTCATTTTTGATACTATAATGTACAGTACTTGTATAGTACTTGGCACATCTAGGTGCTTAATAAGTATGGGTTGAATTAGTAAACTCCCCTTTTTTTCATTGCTTTTTTAAAAATAGACTTTATCTTTTAGAGCAGTTTTAAGTTCACAGCAAAATTGAATGGAGGGTGCAGAGATTTCCCATATGCCTCCTGCTCCTCCTACCCAGACACACTGCCTCTCCCAAGATCAACATCCCTCACCGGATGGTACATTTGTTACAATTGATGAACCTACATGGACACGGCATCCTCACTAAGAGTCCATACTTTACATTAAGGTTCACTCCTGGTGTTGTATATTCTGTGGGTTTGAACAAATGTATAATGTCACGTATCCATTATTAAAGTATCATACAGCATTTTCACTGCCCTAAAAATCCTCTGTGCTCCAGCTATTCATCCCTCCCTACTCCTAGCTGCTGGCAACCACTGATCATTTTACTGTTGCCATAGTTTTGCCTTTTCCAGAATGTCTTAGAGTTGGAATCATACAGTACGTGGTCTTTCAATGTTTTATATACATTCTCCTTTAAATGTAAACTTGACTTCTAATAGCAAACTTAAGCTGGGCAGTTTCACTTCTGGACCAAGGCAAGCTACATTTTCTGGGTTGGAAAGAGAATTGTTTTAATTTCACATGCATCCTTCCCAGCTCAGGTAACATAGGGAAGAAAGGAGTGACACATACTAAAGGATGGGGAGTGGGCAGGTAAGGGACGTTGGTAGCTGTTGTTCTCAAGTCCTGCCCCTTTGTAAGTGCTCAATAAGTGTTGTTGAAAAAAGGGAGGAAGGGTGGGAGAGAGAAAAGAAGGAAACTTCCAAGTACATTATGGGTAATTTAACTTAATTATCCAGTCTCTGCTTTGATTTTAACATGACAATATTTAGGTTTACAAGGCGGTGAAGCAAGAGTGACCTATTTTTTGAGTGAGTCTGTTGGGCTTGAGGTATAGAAGACCTTTAGACGTAGCTCCTGTCCTTTCACACATTTAGGGCTAAAGAGTGACCTCTCTGTAGTGAAGTATTAACCAGACTCAGAAGACTCACAATAGGAATGGATTAACTTGGCAAGGGACATGGAGATTTTGAGAACATTGTTGGTCTCTGAGCTACCCCCGGTCAGGTGTGTTAACTATGATTTGAATGCTTTCTTACCTTGCTTTCCACTGGCTGTGAGTGATTCAGTGGCTGTAACTCTCTTCTGGCCCAGAAGAGAGTTTAACCAATGCTTTTCAAAGGCAGATGAGACATTAGAATCTGATGACATGATGATATCACGTATAAATTCTCCATTGGCTTATGACCGCCACAAGGGTGATGCTCTGTTTTTTTACCATTGAATCACCAGCTCTTGGCATCACAGTGCCCAGCACACATTAGGGACTCAACAAATATTTGTTGATTGAATGAGTGAATGAATGATTTTCCATAAATGAATAGCTTATCAAATACCAAGTCCTAGCATTAAGATGAATTTTTCTAAATTCTTTCTTTTTTTCTATTTTTTGGCCATGCTGGGCAGCATGCGGGATCTTAGTTCCCTGACCAGGGGTCCAACCTGTGCCCCTGCAGTGGAAGTGAGGAGTCCTAACCACTGGACTGCCAGGGAATTCCCTTTAAAATTTTTTTTTAATTTTTAATTTTTTAAAGATTAATTCTTTCATCTCTATACAGTTTTAATTAGAGAAACTTTTTTTTTCTTTTTTTTGGAGAATAGGTCTCCTTCCCCCCCCCCTTTTTTTGCTGCTTAATGAATTAAATCTAAACTCCTTAGGCAGGCATTTGAAGTCCTCCATAATGATATGCTCTCAAGTTATGCTCCTAGGATTACTAATTTTCACCTAACACCAGTGGTCCAGCTAAAATGGATGATTATTCTTTATTTTTAAAAATGGACCTCCAAACTCTTCTGCTATTAGATTCCCTCTGACCAGGTCAAATCCCATCTCCTCTGTTATGACGCCTGTAAGATTACCTGGTGAACGTTGTGATGACCCCCCCATAGCCATTCCTCTTTTCTTTCTCACTGGCCCAATTTTCCATGTGAGAACCATACCTTCCCCATGTGGGAAGAAGCCTAACTCCATATATATATATATTTCTCCTATAGATATCTGTACAATCTGTACAATATCTGTACAATGACTTGTCTATAGTCATGGCTAAACAAACCCATTTATTAAAGAAACAAATGAGTCTCTTAAGGCTGAGTAAATTTCAGTGGTTATAGAGTTAATTTTGGTCAAAGGATTTACCTTATTTCTATGAAAAATTTATAGTGTGGTTTAAAATTCTTTTATAAATATAAAAACTCAAACATAAAACTCGTAGAAGAAAACATAAGGGTAAATATCCATGACCTTGGATTAGGCAATAGGACACTAAAAGCAGAACAGTAAGAGAAAAAAGTAGATAAATTGGACTTCATCAAAACTGAATACTTTTGTCCACCAAAGGATATTATCAATTAAGTGAAAAGGCAACCTACAGAATGGGAGAAAGTATTTGCAAATCATATATCTGAGAAGGGTCAGAATACATAAAGAACTCTTACAATTCCAAGATAAAAAGACAAACAACCCAAGTTTTTAAATGGGCAAAGGGATTGAGTAAGGTTTTCTCCAAAGAAGACTTACAAATGGCCAACGAGCACATGAAGAGATGCTCAGAATCATTAGTCGTTAGGGAAATGCAAATCAAAACCACGAGACACCACTTCATACTCACCAGGATGGCTATAATCACAAAAGTAGAAAACAAGTGTTGGCAGGGATATGGAGAAATTGGAATCCCTGTGTATTGCTGTGGGAGTATAAAATGGTGCAGCCGCTATGGAAGACTGTTTGGCAGTTCCTCAAAAAGTTAAACCCATATCAACCATACGACCCAGCTATTCCACTCCTAAGTATATATCTAAAATAATGGAAAAGTAGGTACTGAATAAAATTCATGTAACACATGTTTATAGCAGCACTATGTACAAGTCAAAAAGTAGAGACCAACCAAATGTCTATCAATGGATGAATGGGTAAACAAATTGTGGTATATCCCCACAGTGGAATGTTATTCAGCCATAAAAAGGAATGAAGTAGTGACACATGCTATAACATGTATGAACCTCATACTAAGTGAAAGAAGACAGAGACAAAGCTCATGTATTGTATGATTCCATTCCATTTATATGAAATATCTGGTGTAAATCCATAGGGACAGAAAGCAGATTAGTGGTTGCTGGGGGTTGGGAAGACAACAAATGGAGAGTAACTGCTTAATGGGTACTGAGTTTCTTTTTGGGGTGATGGAAACGTTTTGGAACTACATAGGGGTGGTGATTGTACAACATCGTTAATGCACTAAATGTTACTAAATTGTTCACTTTAAAATGGTTAATTTTATGTTATGTGAATTTCACCTCAACCGCATCCAAAAATCTTGTATGAGTGAGTCAGTAGGAGTAAAACATACTGACATGCATTTAATACTCATCTATGAAGTAGTTTTCAAAATTGAATAAATAAATACCTGGATTCTCAGCTAAACTTTCAGTATTGATATGGCAGAAGGCAGTGTTACCCAAAGTGTGGGTTGTGTTCTATTGATGGCAGGTAAGACGGACAAGGCTTTAAATAACATTGCCTTGCGTAGTGAGAAATTTAAATTCTTTACTGAGATTTCAGTCACCTTTTAGTCCATGTGAATATATCAGTGACAGTCTCAATTTGGTGCTAGGATGTTTGCTGTTAGTACATTTAATGTCTCTAGTACATGCTAATCTCCCTTTACAACAAAGAGAGAGCAGGCTTCAGGCTCAGAGCCCTCTGGGCAGTGTTATTCTAGCGGTTTTAATATCATTGTTTTCAGTGTGTTCTTTTTTACTTTTATCTTCTGTTTATGTCATGTGACACCTGTTTTCTACTTTAGTGATTGCATTCTACTTTACATAGTGATGCAAAATTTCCTCTTTACATTGATCTAAGTAGAAATGTGAGTCAATAATAATATAAATGGTATGAAGATTTAAGGGATAAAGTAGAACCCAGATGATTAAATAGGACACACCAGCATAAAGACACATTCTCTAGATTTCGAATATAAGGACCCGAGTCTCTCCCTACCCGTGCAACTCCAGACACATCACTTAGCCCCTTGTGCTACTGTGCCTGCCTACCTCACAGAGCTTTTATGGCAAGTGCTTTACAAATGTAAATTATTGTTATTAAATTACTGTTTATGTTGGGTATTGCCTGATCTAAGGGCTGCATTTCCCAGAGTCCTTTGCCAGCAAGTTCTGATAAGGTTTAGGTTCTGCCCGTGAGATGCACTCGAGATTTGAACAGCATAAGGATCATGCCATTCTTCCTCCAGGAGCAGCTGACACGAGGGTTTGACAGACATAAATTTTTGCAGTGAAGCTAGGCACCAAAGAGTGCCCCTGACGGTCACCAGCTTCTAAGCCGCAGGGCAGCTGTGACATTGGCCATGATTTCCTGTCATTTCCTGCAATATCTGATCTCTGGGTGCAGCAGCTTCCTGACATTGGGTCCATAGCTGATGTGGAATAACCTGAAAGTTAGTGGAGGGTCATTCTCAACCTTCACCCATCCACTCCTTCCAAAGCCTTTGTACACATCTGATTTCATGGGTTAAATATTCAATATCTTTCTGCTGGTAATACCTGGAGTAGTTTCTTTTTCCCTCACTGAATCCTAACTGAGATATTATTTATTTCATTGAATTTATGAAAAGCTTACGTTTAATAATAATACAATGAGTGAACATTTTTTTGAGTGTTTACTACTAGTCATTGGGCTAAGCATTCTGCATGCATAATCTCACTTAGTCCTCTAAGCCAACCCTATGAGGTAGTTTCTATTGCTGTCCTCATTCTGCAGGGGAGGAAACTGAGGCAGAGGGCTGCACACTAACCCAGGTCTCAGAGGTGGCCAGCGGTGGAGTTGGGGTTTGAACTCAAGCTGTCTGAATCCAGAGATTCCTCAATGACTCCGCGGTAGACTGCCCTTCCCCCTGCAAAAAAAGTTTACTTTAGGTCGTCAATAAAGTCAACTTCAGGTCTGAAACAAGAAGTTTCAGTTTCAAGGGTGACACAGCACATATACTGCATGTTACTTGAGGGGGGCAGCCTAAGCGGGATCTGGGACAGGACCTTGTAATCAAACACACTAACTGTTCTGCGATGAAGTGAGTGTTCATATTACATAAGGTAAAGACCATCATAAATAGCCAAAGGAAAGTGCAGTTGCTACCCAACGAGTTTAGATGGCAAATTATTTAGGAAAAAAAACTTTTGGTTTTCAGAGCTTTGTGGATTCCAAAATTACAGATTAGGAATTACAGACCTGAATTTTTTTTTTTTTTTTTTTGCTGCCCCACACGGCTTGTGGGATCTTAGTTCCCTGACCAGGGATTGAACCCGGGCCCTCAGCAGTGAAAGCATGAAGTCCTAACCACTGGACTGCCAGAGAATTCCCCTGGACCTGCATTTTAAATAAAATATTAGCAAATAGAAAAGATAAACTGAGCAGATAAAAAAATTTTTTTTCCATCCCTTGTTTTATTTTAATTGAGTCTTTGGTCTGGCTCCTTGCGACCACTCCTTCTTTCCTTTTTTAGCCAAAGCATGTGGGCAAAGACTATTTCATATCTATTTAAGTCAAATGTAATTGTGAATATATTTACTTTGCAGACACCAAAAGGTTAAGGTCACTGTGTTCTTTCACAGCACCCAGCAACATCACCCCACTTCAAAGGAAAGAACCAGACAAAATCGGCAACTTAGTAGTGAAAAGCGTGATCGGAATACGTTAGGATCTCTTACAGCTCACCTCATTCTTCTACAACTGGACCTTCTAATACAGCATTTCTGTTCATCTTGATAAAGCTATTTACTTATTAAGGTTTTAGCTAAAATATATCTAAGTATAGCTTTAACATTTTATTTTTAATCAATTTATTCCAGTTATCTGTAAGTGGGTCAAAAACCACCCTAAACTCAATGGCTTAAAATAATTTATTATTGCTCTCCTGGTTCTGTGGGTTCTGTGGATTGACTGAGATGTCCTCATTTGGGGTTTCTCATGGGGTTGCACAGTTGGGGCTCAAGACGTCTTGAAGGCTTGACTGTGCTGGATGTCCAAGATGGGGCACCCACATGGCTAGCAGTCGATGCTGGGGGCTCAGCCAGAGTTGTCATTCAGACCACCTATGTGTGGCCTCTCTGTGTGGCTTGGGCTTCTTTCAGCATGATGGCTGAGCTGGGAGGGAGCCCATCAAAGATAAGTATTCCAGAGACCCAGGTGGAAGCAGTAAGACTTCTTATGATCTAGCCTTAGAAATCACTTAACATCACTTCCACCTGATTATTTTTGTCAACAGTGAGTCACAGGTCCAGCCCAGATTCAAGAGGAGGAGAGCATAAAAGGATGTGGATAGTGAGGCATGGTTCACTGGGGGGTCATCTTTGAAATCCAGCTCTCAGACAATGTATATAGATTTATGTGTACAGAGTTTAAAAGTAAATTCAAAAATCACATACACAGAGGCAAAAGTTTTATCGCCCTTCAACGGAGACAAAAATGCCTTGAAATTGTACTTCAATTTTTTTCCATATCTTAGAATACTTTTTAACACAACTCTGCTTGATGAGACAAATAAAAAACAAATAAATGGCATGAATGATATCTAAAAGGTGGTCAAACAGAGAGTTGAAGTATGGAAACTCTAAGTTGAGCAGACAGAAGAAATTCTCTAAAGCTATAAAAACATAAGGAGATGCTTTTCAAATGCTATGACATCAATATAGGTCTCTGGCAAACCATGACAACCATTCTGGTGTGTAATCAGGAGCAGGTTGGCTTGTGAACCAAAGAGCAGAGGAGATAATGAGAGGCAGCCTTTGTAGTTGAAAACAAATCATTCCTACATTTTTTCCCCTTTGAGTCACAGACCCTTTGGAGCACATGGAAAAGTTAGGAAATATTTTGCCCAGAAAATAAATGTATTTTTAAAAATTGAAGTAGAGGTGATGTACAATATTATATAGGAAAAATGTATATTTGTATACCTTTGTTCCTTCCTTCATTCTTTCCTCCCTCTCTCCCTTCCCCCTTTCCTCCTCCCCTTCCTTCATTCCTTCTACAATTATTTAGAGAAAGCTCATTCTGTATCAGACACTGATCTGGACTAAGGGATAAAGTAGGGAAGAAGACAGATCCGTTCCCCAGTCTCACAGCATGTCCATTTTTAAGATAGACAGAAAAAACCCAAGTATACCAGTAAAAAAACAAGACGACCCCACATAGTTGTAAGGAACAAACTGTGTACACAGCATCTTGCATACAGTTTTATGGGGTTCACAGTCGTGCCATGGACTCTCCTTCCTTGCTGTGCAATCAATAACTTCTCTTTTAAACCAAAGGATAACTTTTCAGTATGAGCATTGTGGATGTGGTTGTTGATTAGTTGTTGCTTTTTCACTTATACTGGGTACCCAGGTATTGACTGGCCCGAGTTGTTTTCAACAATGAAGCACAATTATACACAGTGTCACTGGAGCTGACTTTCCTAACCAATGGAAGAGCCCTGGCTCCTTATGAGATTTCAGAAAGTACTACTGCTGGTGAGCATGACAATGTGCCTGCAAGGCTTTCCACAGCTTTACTAAAAAAAAAAAACTCCCCCCACTAGGGAGCTATCTGCTTACCCTCATTTAAAAAAAATTAAATGGATCCAATAGCCATGGGTTCACATTTCAAATTCTCAATTTACAGGAGACTCTAGGAACGCACCCTTTCATCCATATTCTGAAGATGATAGTGAAGGATGTATGATTTGCTTTGGAGATTTTTTTCCCACTATGTCCTATGTTCTTCTGTTCTCACCACAAATTGTACTGCTGGCCTTAGCTATTATGGCATCCTGAGGATTTAAACATATACTTTTACCTTTGGCAACATTTTAAGTTTTTTTTCATTAGCATAATGCATAACTTTTGCAAAAATGAAATGCAAATATCCACCTATCTTATTCCATCATAATGTGTGAGACATAGTTCTAAACCTTTGTTAGTTTTGAAATATTTTAATTGGTAACATAAACTGTTACTCCATACTTTTTTTTTTTTTTTAACTTTTTGGTGCTTTATGGATATCAAGCTTTTACACTTTCTTCAGTTAATATCTGACATTTTATTGAAATGAATATAAAAGTGGAGTGAGCATAATCTAAATATAATTATTTAGGGGGTTGGTAAAATATGCCCTGTGGGTCAAATCCACCTATTTCCATGATAAATTTCTAGTGGAATACAGGCACACTTATTCTTTTACATATTGTCTATGGCTGCTCTCATGTTCATTATCTTTCCCCTTTAAGAAAAAGTTTGCCCATCCCTGATTTAGAGGAAAAATGATTCTATCTTTATTTCCTTGCTAATCATTGACATAAATTCTATATATTTATCATATGCCATAGATAAGTGAATTTGCATGCCTACCACGTGTCAAGCACTATGCTAGGGATATAAAGACAAAACTTTGTGTTTACGGTTTAACAATAGCTCTAAGACGGTTAATAAAAAAAAATTCTGGGAAGCCCCTAAAGGTATACCTAAGAACAAATACAGGGTTTTTTTTTTTTGTTTTTTTTTTAACATCTTTATTGAAGTATAATTGCCTTACAATAGTGTGTTAGCTTCTGCTTTATAACAAAGTGAATCAGTTATACATATACAATATGTTCCCATTTCTCTTCCCTCTTGCATCTCCCTCCCTCCAAATACAGGTTTTATACTGAGGTGACACAATTCATTCGTGACACTTTGACTTGGGGAAAATGTGGGTTTTTCTGAACCTTAATCATGCTATTATTGTAGTATAAAATTGAGTCAGTGGTGCTCATAATTAGGTCCAAAGTAAAGTTTTCAAAAAATTACCCATAAAATTTATGGAAAAACATATCTGAAATTTCCACTTCGTTTTGCCAAATAAGCCTGGGGCTGAGGTTGTTCATCCAAAATCCCATTAACTCATTAACTAGTAACTCAGGGTTCTTGTTTATGATGTTTGCGAGGATGTCCCTTGAAGAACATCTCTTGCGTGTCTCTGTGGTCCCCAAGGCCTCCTGAAATGATGAGAGCACAACCACAAACATGGTGATTTAATTCAATAAATGTTTATTGAGGGCCTACCATGTGCAAAGCAATCTCCTGGTCCAGTGGGGGCTATAAGGCTGTATGAGAGGGGGCTCCTGCCTTTCAGAAATTCAAAATTTCCCAAGCTGGGGGATCGCTAATCAGAGCATTCCATAACTTTTGGAGAAGTGTCTGGGTGTTGAAAAAGTTACCAAAGTCCTGCTGTCCGGCCAGCTCCTGATCTGTTTTTACCCCAGTTCATTTCATATATCAAGCTATTTATGGCTTTGTTTTGTTTGCTTTTTGTTTTTGTTTTTGGCTGCACCATGCGGGATGCGGGATCTTATCGATAGTTTCCTGACCAGGGATCGAACTCGTGCTTCCTGCAGTGGAAGCGTGGAGTCTTAACCACTGGACCGCCCTGGAAGTCCCACTATTTTTGGATCAGGATCATTAAACACGGGTCTTCACAAATCTGGCTTAAATGTATGAAGGAAGACCCGAAGGGAAGTATACATTGTATTTTCTTAAAGAGTGTACAAACGAGATCACAACATTTGTGAGCTAGAAGGAGAAGCCTTAGAGACCATTTGAGACCTAAGCTTATGCACGGTTCTCAAGGTTGCATCCTTTGGAAGAGGCCGTGACCCCGCCTCCTTCCTCCCCTCCTCTCCCATAGTGCACACAGCACCCAGTTTCTTGGTGTCAGTTTTCAGCAGCTGGAAAAGAGAGATAATAGTCACCATGCAGAGTTGCCAGCTTTAGTAATTCTAGTTCCTGGAATCAAGGACAGGAAGCCTTTTAGTCATTTGCACACCCTAACTTTGCTAGCTTCTAGTGAATAAATCATTTAACTGCCAGCTAATTACAGTATTGGAAAGTTTACATCAGTCATCTTTTTATGGAACCTCTTGATGGACGATTCTGGAGATTAAAACTCTTGACAATTTCCATGATCTAAAAAAGGAAAGCTGACCTAGAGAAATATGGGACAAAAGATCAGCATTTCAGAAGTCTCAAGCAGCAATGGGATCTTACACAGTAGCCTATTTAAAGTGGTGATTTGAACACTTAGATTAAGTTCCTGGAAAAAGACAGAAATGTGACTTTGGTCACAAGCAGTGCCATTTTATTGAATGAATGATAATTTTGCACTTTCTAAGTACCATGCACTTGCTTCCAGGTAACAACCCTATGAGGCAGGTACTATTGTTATGCCACTTCACACATGAAGAAGCCCCGCTCCAGGTCCTGGCTCTCCAGTGCCGCCCGGGCCTTCCCTCGGGGTTCCAGGCGCCGCTTCTGGCCGCGCATCCCGGGGAACGGCGCCCGCACCCGGCAGCCCTGGCAGCGCGCCCCCGCGGCCGGCGGGAACGCGGGAGCGGCGCCCACGTGCCGCCGGGAAGAGGCCGCCCGGGCCGCGCCAAGATGGCGGCGGCCGCGGCCGCAGCGGCGTCGGTTGGCAGCGGCCCGTGAAGCGGGCGGGGCCGGTGGCGCGGAGGCGGGGTCCCGGGCAAGCCGCCCTGGGAGGCGGGGGCCGTTTCCATAGCGGCGGCAGGAGGTGTCGCGCCGGGGAACTTCCTGGTTCCAGGGCTCGGCTTCGCCGGGATCCTCTTGGAAGGGAAACAATGGGGCGGAGGGCACTGCAGTAGCCGCCGCCGCGCCGGGACCTCCTGGGCCCCCGGGACTCCCCGCGCTGCCTCCGCCGACGGGACCGTCCGGAGGTAAGTTCTTTTTCTCCTCTCCCCCAGCCAGGGGCCGGCGGCGGTGGGGCTCGGCGCGTTTCCTCCAGGCAGGGACTCGGAGTTGGCCCCGGGGAGCCGGACGCCGCCATTCCCGGCCCCAGGGGAGGTGGACGGAGCAGCGCTCCCCGTCCCCGCCCTCCAGG
The DNA here is from genome assembly GCF_965194805.1 of Balaenoptera borealis. Classification (NCBI taxonomy): domain Eukaryota; kingdom Metazoa; phylum Chordata; class Mammalia; order Artiodactyla; family Balaenopteridae; genus Balaenoptera; species Balaenoptera borealis. The sequence continues at coordinate 164,536,071 of NC_138866.1, read as the reverse complement.
GGGGCCGGCTCCGGAAACGAGCGCGGCCGCCCTGGCCCCTACCCCCTGGAACCTGGACGGCAGGGTGCTGCGGGTGTGATTGGCAGGTTGGCGGGCGCCGGGTAGGGGGCGCAGGGGGCGTGCGGGGAGGGTCTGGCGGGGCCGGCGCGGGAGGGGACCTGCCGACCGGTGAACGGGGGCTCTGGAAGGGGCGGGGGTCGGCCAGGTCCGGGGGGAGGGGAGACCCGCTGCCTCCCCCTCCCCCCCGAGCAAGTTTCGGTCCCCTGGAGACGTGTCTCCCTTGCAAGTTTCAGTTGCGTCCTCCAGAGTCCAAGTGGGCAGGACTGAGGCAAACTTCGTTCTTTTAAATTATTGCCTTCCTGCCGCGGGACTTCGTTTCGACTAGGCAAGGGCAGGATGGGGTGAATGAGGGCTTTGGAGAGGCTGGAAATCTCTGCGCCTTTGCAGAGTTTGCAAAATAGTTTGGAGCTCACAGCCGGGTGTCGGTGCAGCAGTTGTGATGCGGCAGAATGGTTACTCGCAGGTATTTTAATGCCAAGAAATGTGAAGAGTCTATGAATCCACGGGTGGACATTTCTAGAAATTGAAGATTAAAGTCTGCCCGCCCCCCTCCCCCCCGCCCTTCATTTTAATCCACGGATGCTTTTTAGTCAGTAGATTTCAACCTGAGTTAAATGAGTCCCTTATGGGACTAGGAAAGAGTTTTGAATTGGGGCAATACCCAGTCATTGGAAATAATGTGACACATAGAAAAAAAGTGGGGACACGGTCTTAAATATTTTGTTTGCTGGAAGAAAGTGATTTCAAGCCTATATTAATCCATTTATAAATAGAAGTAAGTCTTTGGGATATTTAATATTTCGTAGCACAGAGAAGTTAGACAAAACTTTAGATATCACCCTGGCCAACTCCCTCACATGTTGAATCTATGAGAAGTTCTGTTACAGGGAAGGCAGGGTACTTTTTTCTTTTGTGAAGTCATCTTAACAAGAATCAAATTAGCCAGCATCAAATGGACAGTGGTTTATTTGCTTTTATTTCTCACTCTGTCAGACCCGAAAATTAAGAAAAACGTTTCTGAGCTTGCTGTTTTTTTTATAGTAAAGTCTGTAAACATAGTCTAGTTTATTACTTAAAGTGGATGTTGACCTATGTTATATTCCACACAGGTAACTGAAATATGTCAAAATATGAGAAAAACGCTACACTAATAAAGGTATAAATTAATTTAAAAAGGAAAACCAGAGCCTTAATTCCAAGTACAGGTATTCTGAGTTAACAGAAATTCCTTTGCTGATTACCTATTTAAAGAATCACTGAGGTGTCACAAGGGCATTCAAAGAAGCATCATTTCCCAAACATTAAGAACTTGGGCCCTGAGTCTTGCTGGTGGTGCCTACTTACTGTTTTTAGCTAGTCTGTCTGACTCTCTGGCATCCTTGTTTCTGAAGAGAATAGCTCATTACCAGTTATAACATTGTTTTGACATGAAAGAGCTCCTCTGGAGGACAGCTGACATTGGTTAAACAAGCCAGTAAGTAGAAGTGTCGGCTTTGGCACCATCTGTTAATTGGCTGGTCATCCTTGGGAACCAAGACAACTTCCTGGCATGGCAGATCCAAGCTGGACTTCCAGTGCCAGGCAGAGGTTGTGCGTCAGGCTTTGCCTCCATGTTCGCATCTCTCAGGTTACTGTTACATTTTGTAGCTAGTGAAGATGGGTGAAAAAGAGGCCAGTAAATTTAAGCTAGTGGCAAGCTGAAATGAAACAAAATTACTTTGATTTGTAAATGCTAGGAATGTTAAGGCAGTTTGAAGCTGGCAAAAAAACTTAGCCACAATACCAAAACTTTAGGAATTGCTGCTTCAGTTAGAAAGTGGCAAGTGATTACGTTTTCTGGTTTATGTTTGCAATTTCACTTCAACGATCCTTGTTTCGTTTTAGCACAATGGTATTGTTACACCAACAATACTCAGACTATTTATTACCAGAAAGGTATAGTTTGTCCCTTCAGTGTGATTTTTGAAAGGCATATTGCATTGTTAGATATGATTTCCTTATATTTAGTGTCTCATTTTTTTTCCTTTAGAAAGTGTCTCAATTTTTACAGTGGAAGTCGATACAAAAATAATATTCATTTGAAAGAAATCTGACTTCTAGCACATTTCCTTATAGTACATGGGCATTAGAGCACAGGAATTAGAGTCACAAACTTGGAGTCTCAACTGGTCTCTGCCATTTTCAGGTTATGGCATTTCATGCAGATAACTTAATTTTTTAAAGCTTGTTTCTTTGTAAAATTCGGGGGGGGTGGATCATAAATTCACACTTGTTTGTTTATTCAACAAATATTTCTTGAGTGCCTTATTGTACCTATGACCTTGTGTTAGGTACCTTGTTTTCAACAACAGGAGGGATCAGTCCTTTGAAGTAAAGTACAGGGAGCTATAAAACCTGTCACCAGGGAACCTAACTTGATTGGGAGTGGCAGGGCAAGCTGTCCTGAGGAAGTGGCTGGTAAGACCTGAAGGATGAGGAGGAGATGGCAGGTGGAAAGGGCAAGTGGGAGGGTGGGACACTTTGAGTACGAGAGAGAGCGCGTACACGGTCCCTGAAGAGAATGCTTGTGTGTTAGTTCCCTCCGTGGCACATACGCCACCACTGTTAGTTGTGGAGAGAAGGTAGACTCTTGGCCCCGTGCTCGCATCATCTGAACCAGGTGAGAACAAAGGTGGCTCAGCCTTTGTAGAAAGGGAGTTAGTCTAGATGACTGTCACCTCACTAGACTGGAGATGAGTCTGCACACTTTGTGTCTACTTTTATAACTCTGGCGCCGATTACTTGATAGTTTTTTTATCTGTTAAGTGGTAAATAAAAGGTTCTTTGATTTCTTTAGAGAGACGCTGTATAATATCAGTATAGTGTTTTTTTATTTTTTATTTTTTTATTTATTATTTATTTATTATGTTTATTTTTGGCTCTGTTGGGTCTTCGCTTCCGTGCGAGGGCTCTCCCCAGTTGCGGCGAGCGGGGGCCACTCTTCATCGCGGTGCGCGGGCCTCTCACTATTGCGGCCTCTCTTGCCGCGGAGCACAGGCTCCAGATGCGCAGGCTCAGCAATTGTGGCTCACGGGCCCAGTTGCTCCGCGGCATGTGGGATCTTCCCAGACCAGGGCTCGAACCCGTGTCCCGTGCATTGGCAGGCAGACTCCCAACCACTGCGCCACCAGGGAAGCCCCTCAGTATAGTGTTTTGATTTAATTTTGATAGTATTTTCCCTTGGAAGAGCTTAGAGCCCCCCTCACCCCCCGCTTATTTAAAATATCTCCTCCTCACAAAATGCAAGTAGCAATCCACTGTTAAATTGAAAAAAAAATTAGTAAGTGGCAGGTAGTCTCATTTGCTTATAGGAAGCTCAAGAGTGACTCTGGAGTTTCATATCTTGTTTGGTTAAGTATCTTTGGCTCTAAAGAGATTATTTAGTCATTCTCTGATAGAGGTATATGTTGCACCTGTGTCTTGCTGACATTGATACTAGTGTAGAAAAAGTTTTAATTTTATCCTGGGATTTCCCTTCACTGAATTAACAAGTGAATTAAAAAATATTAGAGCAATGTTTTTCATGAAATAAGTGAAAGAATATTATTTTAAGCTTCTTAATACATTAATTTTGGTTAGTATTGTGGAATTAATGCAGCATTTATAAGCCAGTTGGTTCTCTGGATTTTTTGTTCCTGTTTCTTTTTGTTTGGTTTTTGGATGTTTTAATGCTTGTTAGCATATCTGCAGTTACATAAGCAAAGATAAGGTGAAATAAGACTTTGAAAAGTCAGTGACAATGGAAAAAAATGGAATAGATGTGGAGGTTAAAATTTACAAAGTTTAGGTATGTGAGTGGGGGCTAGATATTTCTGTGTATTTTGCTGATGGCTCTTATAAAAATGAATTGGCAGATAATTTGATATTAATGGTTAAATATTAAACATCTCACCTGTTCCATGTTCCTTTTTTCTCTTTCTAGATTTGTTTTGGATTGATTTTAAAAAATAATTATTCCATTTCCTCCTTTTTTATTAGCTTGGGATTATATATTCTTTTACTCTTCCTTTAGTATTTGCCTAAGAAACTCTAATCTTTTCTCTACTTATCAAAGTGTAGCATTAATTGAGACTTTCACCCTTTTTCCAGATAATGTAAGGCCTTTAAAAACATGTAAGTCAATTTCTTTCCTATTTTTTAAACCTATTTCATTGTTATCATGTTTTTAAATGCATATATGTATTATACCCCAAAGACCTATTTCTGTTGTTTTGTACCATTATTATTCAGTTAGACTTACTGCCTTTCTTTTCCTGTATTCCTTCTTGCGATACTGACCTTCCTTCTGAAACAATTTTCCATCTGCCTGCAGAATACCCTTTAGTATTTTCTTTAGAGTGGATTTAGTGTTGAAAAAATTTCAGTCTCTTAGTTTGTCTGAGAATGTTTTTATTTCACCTACATTCTTGAAAGATACATTTTGCTAGGTATAGAATTCTAGATTGGAGATACATACATACATATATTTGTATATTAGTTCTTTGAAGAAGAGATTATTCTATAATCTTTGTTTCTATTGAGAAGCAGCTGCAGTTTATCACTTTGTTGGTAATTTGTTTCTTTCTCAGGCTATTTTTAAGATTTTCTTTTTGTCTTTCAGATTTCATTTCAGATGATGTCCTCTCCCTCCCCCCCTCCCTCCCTCACCCCCCCCCCCCTCCTTTTCTTGCTTGGGCGTATACCTGTTAATGCTGTGATCTGATGTCTTTCATCAGTTTTGGGTAGTTTTCAGCTGTCATCTCTTAAAATATTGCTTTTCCCCATTTCTCATGCTTAATCTTTCTGGGACTTCGGATCCAGTGTTAGGTCTCACTGACCCCTCTGTAGGTCTCACTGACTCCTCTGTGTATTTCACCTGTCTTCTAGGTTTTCTATTTTTTTTTTTTTAATGGACATTTTCTTCTGGTCTATCTTCCAGTTTACTAAGTTAGTCTTTATCTCTGTCTAATTTGGTCTTAAATGTGTTCATTCTCTGGGTTCTTAATTTTGGTTATTGTATTTTTCATTCTAGAATTTCAGTTTGGTTCTTTTTAAAATCTGCTCTGCCGCTTTTATAGTTACTAATTCCCTATCAAAATGTTCAAGCTTTGCATATATCTCTGTGGACAGAGTAAGCATGTAACTCTGTCCCAGAGTCCTGCAGGTTTTTTCTGTCATCTGGTATTTCTCAAGGAGTCTCATCTCCTTGTATGCCTGCTCATCTTTGATTGTGTACTGTTCATTGTATTTGGAAAATTATTTCTAGAAGTAATTATAGATTTAGATAAGGATTTTTCTGTTGCTTTTGCCAGGCACTTAGGATCACCTTGATCCAAATTGAGATTTTTTTTTAGCATCTGTGCAAAGACTGGTTTAGTTTACTTTTGTGTTATTCTTTCTTCTGGAATTCAGCTTTTCAAAGTCTTATTCCAGAGCAGGGGATGGCTCCCTTGGTGGCTCTTGTACTCTGACATGTTGTCTTACTAGCTTGCAAGGCTGCCTAAGTGCATTTTAGCCTCTCAGGCACCTCTTTTGATTGGGCAGACATTTCCAGGAGGGAAGAAGCCCCAGGGTACCATGGTCCCCATTTTGGATTCCTCTTCTTAGACTGTGGCTGGTAATTCCTCATTATCTTGTTAGCTCTTTGATTGCCCCACCTCTCCCCACCTTTTAAAAATTAAGGTGTAATATACATATAATAATATGCACTAATCTTAAATGTATACCCTGAAGAATTTTTATAAATGTAATTAAATATATAATCACACCCAGTTTAACGTATAGAATATTTTTGCCACCGCAGAAGGCTCTGTCACACTCCTTCCCAATCCATACCACCTTCCTCCCTTGCCTCAAGTAACAATTACTCAGTTTTCTCTCACCATAGAAGTTTTTTAGTTTTTCATCAAAATGGTATCATACAATATGTACTCTCTTGTCTGGCTTGTTTCATTCAACATTGTATCGTATCAGTGAGATTCAGCTATGTTGTTGCAAGTGGCAGTAGTGTTTCTTTTTTATTGCTCTGCACTTTTTCTAGTTTACTGTGGCCTCAAAAAAAATTGCTTCAAAACTCAGTGACTTAAACAATGACAACGTTTATGTTTGTCACAAAACTGCAATTTGGGTAACGCTTGTCTCTGCTTCATTTAGTTTCAAGTAGGGCGGCTCGAAGGCTGGGCCTAACGTTGTTTGAAGGTTTGCTCCCACAGCTGGTGGTTGATGACAGAGCATCTTAGGTGGCCTGAGTTCGTCACTATGTGGTGGCCGGTTCCCAGGGCGGTCGTCCTGCACACGCAGCCCGGGGAGGGGGGGATGTGGAGAGCCAGATGGACGCTAGGTCACCTGTTAGGAACCGACCCAGGTTTAGAAAGAGCAGAAACCTGTTGATGAGAGATGCAAGATTCTGGAAGAACATGTGAGTCGAGAAATATTGCAGTGACTGTTATTGGAAAATACTGTCTGTCATAGTAGTAACCTAACATACGAATGTATCACAATTTATTTCTCCATTCTACTTTTAATAGGCATTTGCATTATTTCCAATTTTGGGCTGTTATAATAAAGCTGCTATGAACATTCTTATACATGTATTTTGTTGGACATATGGACTCCTTTCTTTTGGAAGTATCCCTAGAAATGGAATTGTTGAGTAATAGGTAGATAAATATTTAGCTCTTGGAGTTACTACCAGTTTTTCAAAGTGGTTGTACCAATTTTTACCCTCTGATATTTTTAATAATTAAAAAATATACTTTATATATACATTTATATATATATATTTTTTTTGGTCTAGGTTTTTGTCTTTAAGAAGGTTGGTGTGTAATATGTGGTTTAGCTTTGTCGGAAATGCAGGTCCCTTATTTTGTCTTTTTTTAGGAAGGGCTGAGGTCAGAGACCCAGCCTGGCTCGGCCCTGGGTTCCACCTCTGGTTCTTTTTTTTTTTTTTTTTTTTTTTTTTAATAGCTACTTTATTTATTTATTTATTTATTTTTCGCTGTGTTGGGTCTTCGGTTCGTGCGAGGGCTTTCTCTAGTTACGGCAAGTGGGGGCCACTCTTCATCGCGGTGCGGGGACCGCTCTTCATCGCAGTGCGCGGGCCTTTCACTATCGCGGCCCCTCCCGTTGCGGGGCACAGGCTCCAGACGCGCAGGCTCAGTAGTTGTGGCTCACGGGCCCAGCTGCTCCGTGGCATGTGGGATCTTCCCAGACCAGGGCTCGAACCCGTGTCCCCTGCATTAGCAGGCAGATTCTCAACCACTGCGCCACCAGGGAAGCCCCCCTTATTTTGTCTTTTATGTAACTTTCATGTGTTTGTGTTTTACTTTCCCAGCTGATGATTAGTTATTGGAAAATAGAGGCTAAGTAGAATAATGTGGTTGTGAAGTAATAGACTCATTTTGAAAGCAGCATTTTAGAATATGTATTCAAATTAGTTACCATTAGTAGACTACATTAGTTGCTGAAGAGAAATTTCTTTTTAGAAATTGCTTTTTAGGGATATGAAACCCTATTCATCATCAATTTATATCACATTTTATTATCAGTTTGAATTCTAAGCTCCTTCACCAGACTTGCTTGGGAAATACTTTTCTTTTCTTTTTTTTTTTTAAAGAAATATGCCCTTCCAGGCATTTCACTATTTTTTTAAAATAAATTTATTTATTTTTTATTTTATTTTATTTATTTTTGGCTGCGTTGGGTCTTCGTTGCTGTGCGTGGGGGCTACTCTTCGTTGCGGTGTGTGGGCTACTCATTGCGGTGGCGTCTCTTGTTTCAGGGCACGGGCTCTAGGTGCACTGGCTTCAGCAGTTGTGGATCCCGGGCTCCAGAGCACAGGCTCAGTAGTTGTGGCGCACGGGCTTAGTTGCTCCGCAGCATGTGGGATCTTCCCGGACCAGGGCTCGAACCCGTGTCCCCTTCATTGGCAGGTGGATTCGTAACCACTGTGCCACCAGGGAAGCCCAATATTTTTCTTTTACAAAAACTTTTTCCTACAAAGTTGATGATCTGCCATCACTGAGGATTGCCAAAAGAATATCATCTGGATTCTCCCTTTGAATTTAGGATTACCTTTGATTACTTCACTGTTAGTAGTCATTTTGACTTTCTTCCAAGTGTCCTTTGAATCTGCCATCCCTCCCCCACCTTTTTAAAAACATAACCAACATTTTAGACCAGTTTTTTCCAGCTCATACTTGGTTTACTGCAATAATTTATTGAGTCTACTTATAATGCTGAGGAAGTTAGAATCTTTCTTAGTTATCCATTGATCTAAAATTAGTTTTTAGGTCACAGACCTTACAGTGCTAGAAAGAGAACTTAAAAATTATGTTTCAACTCCTTTATAATAAGACCAAAAATGGATCCATGCTCATGCATGTGTCAAATATATGAGATATTTAGTTTATGAAAGCATTTTTTTTTAATTGACTTCATTTATTTATTTATTTATTTGTTTGTTTGTTTGTTTATGGCTGTGTTGGGTCTTCATTTCTGTGCGAGGGCTTTCTCCAGTTGCGGCAAGCGGGGGCCACTCTTCATTGCGGTGCGCGGGCCTCTCACTATCGCGGCCTCTCTTGTTGCGGAGCACAGGCTCCAAACGCGCAGGCTCAGCAGTTGTGGCTCACGGGCCTAGCTGCTCCGCGGCATGTGGGATCTTCCCAGACCAGGGCTCGAACCCATGTCCCCTGCATTGGCAGGCAGATTCTTAACCACTGCGCCACCAGGGAAGCCCGAAAGCATTTTTTTTTTTTCATGCGTAATCCCTTGACAATCTTGAGTGGTAGCCAGGTTCAAAAAGCTAACTCTCATTTTATGGATAAAGAAACCAAGGCTCAGAGAAGTGAAGTGACTTGATCTACATTCCTAGAGCTGGTTAATGGCAGAGCTGGACCACTTTCATCTTGGACTTGCTGTATGTTGAGTGATTTTCTTACATTCTGCCATCAGCTTGCTGAATTCCAGTTTTACTGACATCCTACGTGAATTTTCCTCTTTTCACCTGTATACATGTACATTTTTTTGCCCATACATTTACTCATTTTAACTCAGTATAGGGCCTTTGCATGAGCTGAAGCCCTTGAGTCCCATCTTCTTTAGGATTTTTGTCCTGACTATGTTCTGTTAAAGGCAGGGTGGCTGGGATCAGGTTTGTCTCGATTGCTGTATCTCAAGCCCTTTGAGAAGTTTTTACATGTTGTAGAGCTGAATTAGTATTTATTGAATGGATGGATGGATACATTCTTGTGTTTAGAATCCAACTAGATGTAAATTCCTTAAAGTTGGGCCTGGAATCCTGTCTACTTTTCTTTTTAGTCCTCAGTGTCTGCAGCAGTGCTTATATTATACTTAGCTGTATGTAATTTTTAACTGACTTTTTAAATGAAGCCAGGCCCCTGAAAATCAGAGATACTGTACCCTTCATTTTAGCTTTTATCTGTAGACCTCAGGCATTATGCTTAGTTCTGGTAGGATGTATCAAGTATGTTAGGCAAATGTGACATGTAAGCAAATTATAAGCTGCTTTTGAAAGGCACTGCGTCTCTGTAACTGAGATAGGAAAGGAAGCCTTGGGAAGGACATTTGTTTTCCTGAATACCTAGAAGTTGACGCGTTGACCAGTGTAAAGCTACTAGAATTCGATAAGTCCTTCTGGAAACCTAACTTAAATTCTACCTGTAGAAGGGGAAATCAGACCTGGTTCTTATCTGATGCTTCATTAACATACACGTGTAAACAAACCTAGGAAACCGAAGGATTTCTCATTTTGCCCATCTCCTTCTCTGATCTTATTAGCAGGAAGTACTTTGTTGATTGAGTGAATGGGGTAAATAAACCTTCTACTCTAGCTGTGATAGAAGATTTGCTTTACTTCTCTTGAGCAGGGAAAATACTGAAAGCCATGGGAATTCAGCATTGTGTTTCAGGGGGTGTAAACTGCAGAAAGAGCATTCTTTATAGAAAGCTCAAGAACTGTGAAAGTACAGTGGTGAGACCATCCATGTCAATGAATAATGACTTTAAATATTAACTAAAGTTTTCTTTATCTAGCATGAGAAGACATTACCCTGGAATCTGCCCTGACATATTTATTTGAACTAATGAACTGTGCATCTGAATTAAGAAGGGAAGGTACTAGAATTGCTAGGATGTGAGTTCCACGAGGATGGGGTATTTGTTTTGTTCGTGGCTGTGTATGCAGAGCCTAGAACACTGTCTGGCTCGTAATAGCTGCTCAGTAAATATTTATTGAATGAATAGTAAATTTTTATATTATCTGTTCATTTTAAATTTAAAAATTGAACATTAATCACTTTAAATATTGGTTTATAAGGCTTTGGGGAAATACATTTAAATTGGTTGAGGCATCATTTCTGATACTTCTTGCTGATTGTGAGAAAGTGGCACAAAGCACATTGGAGAGCATTCATTCACTCACTGTCATTAAGTTTCTTTGCGATGTTTTTTAAATGGATGCATGAGACTCCATTACATGTAAATTAACAATTCATTTAGTCAGTCCCTTATTATTGCACATTTAAGTTGTTTATACTTTTTTTTTTTTGCTGTTACAAATAATGCTTCAATTAAGACAATTTTCTTAAGCTTTTTCTTGGGATGGTAGTTCAATGCATGGCAATTCAGCAAAACAGGATCTAGGAATTTCTACTAGAAAATGAACTTGTATTATACAGCTGTGAAGGTGAGATCAGAGTCTTCAGTGATCAGATAGCTGAGAACAGATGCACAAATGACACAGCTCTTTGGGAAGGCCAGCTGCTTCTGTGTTTGGATAATGTATAATCATCAGTCTTTTCACGTAAATTCCCTCTTGCATTTTATAGTGGACCTGGCTATCACTTGTATTTGTCTCTTTCTCTTAAAGAATAAGTGAGTCAGGGCTTCCCTGGTGGCGCAGTGGTTAAGAATCCGCCTGCCAAGGCAGGGGACACGGGTTTGAGCCCTGGTCCGGGAAGATCCCACATGCCACGGAGCAACTAAGCCCGTGTGCCGTAACTACTGAGCCTGCACTCTAGAGCCTGCGAGCCACAACTACTGAAGCCCGCGTGCCACAACTACTGAAGCCCATGCACCTAGAGCCCATGCCCCGCAACAAGAGAAGCCACTGCAATGAGAAGCCCGCACACCGCAACGAAGAGTAGCGCCCACTCACCACAACTAGAGAAAGCCCATGCATAGCAACGAAGACCCAATGCAGCCAAAAATAAATAAAATAAAAAATAAATTAATTAATTAAAAAAAAAGAATGTGTCACTACAACTCTTTCTGCCTCTTAATTATGGCTTAAAGATTATAAATGCATTTAACTCTTTTATACATGTAATTACTTACATATGTTGTCATTTTTATTTATAATCATTTCATTTCTGAATTTTGTTGGAAAAGTTTTGCTTTTTCATATTAAAATATATATTCATAAAAAGGACTATATGTAATGTTATGTAAGGTCTAATAGAATGATATTTGTACTGTCCCCTCCCTCAGGTTAAGTGGTAGAATGCTAGCACTACCCTCTTGGCTCACACCTCCCTACAGCTCCTCCTCTCTCTTACTCCTGTCCCCAGAAACTCTGGGATCCAGCGTTCTCTTGCTTTTCTTTATGATTGTATTACATATGTACATGTTCCTAAAAAACATATTGTTAATTTTGCATATTCTTAAACTTTATATAAATAGTATCACTTTGTGTGTGTATACACATATGTATCAGTATTTGTAGTTTTTTATATGTATATATACACACATGTTCACAAATTTAGTGAGTAAAATTTTTTATTAAAACTAATACCCACAAATTTAATTTGCATTTAAAGTTATTACTTTTGGGCTTCCCTGGTGTCGCAGTGGTTAAGAATCCACCTGCCAGTGTGGAGGACATGGGTTCAATCCCTGGTCCGGGAATATCCCACATGCCGTGGAGCAACTAAGCCCATGCGCCACAACTACTGAGCCGGCGCTCTAGAGCCTGCAAGCCACAACTACTGAAGCCTGCGCACCTAGAGCCCGTGCTCCGCAACAAGAGAAGCCACCGCAATGAGAAGCCCGTGCACCGCAACCAAGAGTAGCCCCCACTCGCTGCAACTAGAGAAAGCCCATGCGCAGCAATGAAGACCCAACACAGCCAAAAATAAATAAATAAATAAATAATAAAAAAAAGAATATATAAAGTTAATATCTTTCGTCTTGGTATTAGTCATCTTTTGCTGTAATAATGCTGGGTAACAAACCGCTGCAAAATTTCAGTGATGTACAGTGACAGACATTTATTTCCAGCTCACAGGTTTGGCGGTCTCTTCTGTGTGTGGCTGGGTTGGCTGGGTTTGGCTAGAACCTGTGGGTTGGGTTCAGTTGAGTGCTGGGTATCTCCTCATTCTGGGACCAGCAGTGACTGGCAGGCAGTGTCTGAGTACAAGAGAACACAGACAGCACAGTGCTCTTAAAGCCTCCAGTTAGAACTGGCACAGTGTCAGTTCTGCTCACATTCCAGTACGTCATGTGGCCGGACCCTCAAATCCATGAGGTGGGGAGTATCCTCCACTCCCAGGGAAGCCACGGCAAGGGCAGCAAGTGATGGAAGACATATGAACAAAAGATAGTGTCTGCCACGTCTTCCTCCTGAAAAACAGCATAAGAAACTTGGAATATTTCCATTCCTGTATCTCCCTTCTAGATTACATGCTGCTTTTGCTCAGTATTTTAGGTTTGTTTGTTTTTATACCTCCTAATTTAGAAATTATACCTCCAATATTTGTTTCCATTTACTCATTTTTACAATCCTCTTTTCTCACCGTTCTTTCCTGTATTTCAGACCTTCTTTTTGGCATCATTTTCCATCTTTGTGAACTACAGTTTTGGAAGCATCCTTAATGATTACAGTGTACTCCCTCAGTTTAGGTCTGAAATTTTCTTTATTTTGCCAGTTTTCTTGAAAAGATAGTTTAGCTGAGTTGGGTACATAATTATAGCTTAACAGTTATTTTCTCTTAGAACTTTGAAGATATTATTCTATTGTCTTCTGGCTTCCATGGTTGCAGTTGATCAATCAGTTGTCAAGTCTGATTGTTCCTTTGTAAGCAATTTGACTTTTGTTTCTGGTTGGCTTTAAGAACTCCTTGTCATTGATGATTTGCAGTTTCACCGTGATGTCTCTAGGTGTCAATTTCTTTTTTTTTAGAAAAAATTTATATCTCTTGGAATTTGCTGAACTTGAATCTGTGCAATACTGCTTTTCATCAGTTCAGGAAAATTCTCAGCTATTCTCTTTTTGCATATTGTCTCTCCCTCATTCTTTTTGTTCTCTTTCTAAAATTCCAATTAGATATACATATTAGATGTTTTATTCTATTTTTCATGTCTCTTAATATTCCTTTATTTTTTTAATCTGTCTTGTTGCATTCTGGATCATTTCAGGTCCATCATCTGGTTTGTTAATTCTCTCTTTAGCAGTATCTAGTTTGCTGAACTTGTCAATTGAGGTTTAATTTTAGTTATCCTATTTTTCACTTGATTTTTAAAAAAATCTGTTGCCCTCTTTTTTGCTCATATTTTCCATTTCAGTTAGTATTTTGAAACATTAATGTACCTTTTTTAAAAAAATCATGAATTATATACTTATTTCTGTTGTATCTTGCTTATTATCCTTAGTTTTACAATTTGAACTTGTTTTTATGGTAACTTTATCTGTGGAAATTCTTACGAGACCTGGGTTAAGAGTGCTTTCTCCCAGAGAAGAATTGCAATTGAGGACACTGTCAACCCAGGGCCACTTAATTTCTAGGCTTGAGATTTTCACAATGTACAAGTAGTATGGATTTGAACTTGATACCCGTGTGAAGGTTGGTTTTCGTTACAAACTTCCAGGGAATATTCCCCTTCTCCTCCCAAAACACCAGTAAGCCTAGACGCAGGGGAGAATTTTCCTCCAGTCTTGGTTTGTGGTAGATTGTTTTTTCATAGTTTATTCTTTTTTATTGAAGATTTAGTTCTTCAGGGACCAGGTTTTAAGTGCTTATCTTTAGTCTGACTTCCCATATTGTGTAGTGTGAAGCTTTTGCTTTGTCCCTTGCATGACTGTTAACACTGAAAGCTCTTGAGCATTATCCAATAGAATTTTCCATGGTAATGGAAACATTATACATCTGTGCTAATATGATAGCTAGTAGTCACCTTTGAAATGTGGCTAGTGTGACAAAGGAACTGAATTTTAAATTTTAGATGCTTTAAATTAATTTAAAATTAAAAAGCTACACGTGGCTAGTGGCTCAGTATTGGACAGTATAGCTTGGTTATGGGGGGTTGTCAGTGCCTCTAGAGCAGTTGCTGGCATCATTGCCCACCTACCACTCTCTGTTTGTGCTCCTGTTTACTTTTTTGGTCTCTGAGGACATCTCTTAGTTGCTTGTGAGCTTTGCTATGCATTCAAAAGGATAATTCTTATATTTTTATCAAGCATTTTTAGGTGTCATGTAGCAGAAGGGTTCTCAAGCCATTTAGACACAATAATTGCAGAAAGAGAAGTCTCTTACAGCTTTATTTTATTAGTTAGTGAAGTACTTATCTTGAATGATAAACATTGGAAAGTTCATAGCAGAGTGGTGGGAATTCTTTAAGTAGAAACTGACCATGAAATTAAAAATTATGAGAAAGAATTAATTAAATAATTACTTTGTCCTTATTCTACAAAATTTTTAAAGATGCTAAAAGATAAAAATAGAACTGTGGGTAAAGTTTTTAAAGTCTTACACATCATCTTCAGCTTCTTGGTGTCAGTAAGTATTTTATCTATACAAGAGCTCATGAATGAAAAAGTATACACGTATTTAGAAGGAAAAATATTTTGAAAATGGATGGAAATAAACCAAATGAGTTTAAGAGATCATAGTGAATGGTGGTATTGGGGGAATAAAAAAGGGTTTTGCATAATCAATGCTAAAAGTATTTGCTTTGCTTCTGGATTTAGCAGGAGCATGTGTTAGTAGTTTAGTTGTAGGGATTTTTAAAAAAAGCTAAATAATGAGTCCTAGCTATTTCTCACGTAGACACTTCTTTTTCTCTTATAGCCAAATATTTTAGGAACATGCAGTTGGTTTTTAATATTTATGAATTAAAAAGTCTAAATTCTTTGTAATTTCTGTTACTTCAGGATTTGCTTACTCTTTCGAAACCATAGGTAACTGATTCTTTTTTTACATTCGTATTTCTTATTGTAGTAAAATACACATAAGCTTTACCATTTTAACTATTTTAAAGTGTACAGTTCAGGTACATTAAGTACATTCACATTAATGTACAGCCATCACCATTCATCTCCAGAACTTTTTTCATCTTCCCAAAATGAAACTCTTCACCCATTAAACACTAACTCCCCATTTTCCGTTCCTCCAGCCCCTGGCAACCACCATTCAACTTTCTGTCTGTGTGAATTTGACTTCTCTAGGTCCCTCATATATGTGAAATCATAGAGTACTTGTCCTATTATGACTTGCTTATTTCACTTTGCATAATATCTTCAAGATTAAATTTGATTTTTAAAAATTATAATTTGTGATGAGATTAAAAATGGAGATTACATTAGCTTTTAGTAGAGATTGGGAATCTTTGTGTATTTTCTTTGTAGAAGTTATTGTACAATGAAATAAATTAATGTTAATTTGATCTCCAGACAGAATATTATTAGAAACAATAGAATGTGCTACTGTATGTTGTGGTTTATAATTCTATTAAAGTTTTAAAATAATTAAAAGTGGGACTGTTGAGCTAGTTTCAGAATAGATGATCTGGTGTTATAAAACCAGAAATCCTTTTAAATACTTCCATAGGTTTTAACTGACTAAAAGTGACAGGAGGGACTTCTCTAGTGGCACAGTGGATAAGACTCTGCACTCCCAATGCAGGGGGCCCGGGTTTGATTCCTGGTCGGGGAACTAGATCCCACATGCGTGCCACAACTAAGAGTTTGCATGCCACAACTAAGGAGCCCACAAGCCGCACCTAAGGAGCCTGCCTGCTGCAACTAAGGAGCCTGTGAGTCGCAACTAAGGAGCACGCCTGCCGCAACCAAGACCCAGTGCAACCAAATAAATAAAATAAAATAAATATTAAAAAAAAAAGTGACAGGAATTATTTTTAGGTCATGTTTAGTGCCTGCAGTAAAGAAAAGGATATGGTGGAGTTTCTTTCCTTTAACTGGACCTTGAGTTCCCTGTCAGGATGGGTGTCAGCAGGCCTAAGGAGGCCTGCTGTAGCCTTACCACTTGTGCATATCAAGTGTTATCACAAAAGTTGGAGGAGCCACTTGAAAGAACCCATAGTAGGTTAGCATGAGGATAAATTCTTTGCTGAAAATAAACAGCAGTGGCTCAAGTTCCTGGAAAGTGCGTTGAAAGGCCAGATTTTGCAGAAATGTCCCAATAATGCCTTTTATGTGAAATTCTGGATTTAAGACAGTACTCTTTCCCTCTTAGATGGTGTGAAAAACAACAAGTAAGATTTTTCTTCTTTCTTCTTCGAATGTCCAGGTGGTAGCATTTTGAGGAGGAGGAAGGGAATCTGAAAGTTTTATCATTTGTGCTTCTGGACTGCCTCATTGCTGAATAGAATTGGTAACCACCTACTTGGGGATGGAGGGTCTGCATTTCAAAGCTGTGATTAGCATAAAGAATCTTGAACATAGGACTTCAGTTATAAGTAATTTAAAAATATGTTTTCTAAGAACTACTCCATGACATTAATTCCAACTCATGCATTGTTGCATATTTGTCAAGTACATTTATCACCTCAGATAGTAAGGTTATAAATCCAGTGTTTATAAGTTTTATTATCCTGGCTTTTTTGAGGTTACTGTTTTTATTTTTTTTATTTTTATTTATTTTATTTATTTTATTTATTTTATTTATTTATTTTTTTTTATAAATTTATTTTATTTTTGGCTGTGTTGGGTCTTCGTTGCTGTGTGCGGGCTTTTCTCTAGTTGTGGCAAGCGGGGGCTACTCTTCATTGTGGTGCACAGGCTTCTCATTGTGGTGGCTTCTCTTGTTGTGGAGCACAGGCTCTAGGCGCGAGGGCTTCAGTAGTTGTGGCACATGGGCTCAGTAGTTGTGGCTCACAGGCCCTAGAGCGCAGGCTCAGTAGTTTTGGCACACAGGCTTAGTTGCTCTGTGGCATGTGGGATCTTCCCGGCCCAGGGCTTGAACCTGTGTCCCCTGCATTGGCAGGCAGATTCTTAACCACTGCGCCACCAGGGAAGCCCGAGGTTACTGTTTTTAGTGCTGAGAAAACTCCTAATATCTGAGGAACCTCAATCCTTGAATAAGTTTTTATTTGGCAGTTTATAACTGTGGGTAGGAGGGGTGCACGACTTAGTACAAAGTGCTTTGATGTTGCCATGTAGGAATTTTAAATTAAGATAAAAAACTTGATATAAGCATGAACAAAGAGAGAAGTCCCTGGGCAGAGAGAGGACCCCACAGGTGTGAGCGAGCTGTGTGTGAGCTCCCGGGGCCCCTGTGAGTGGGTAGTCTCCTCTGTGTCTCTGTGACACGGGGCCCCGTCCTCGGCCACCTGTCAGTGCACTCCTCGGGGCAGCGTGCGCCACCTCCTAGTCTCCTGGCCGGGAAACAAGTCTAATAGACTCGGCGAAGCGCCAGGAAGAAAGTGTATTCATGGTGAGAACCTTTCGTCACGTGGATTATGTGTTGTTTTAGATTTTTCCCTACAGCTTCTCATTTTCTTTGGGATAATTGGGTTATCTGGAAATGGAAATCATTTAATAGTATCCACTGCAAGGCGAAGAGGAGGGCGTGTGGGGTTGGGGCCAGGTGATTATGCGGTAGCCCGGCGAAGATAGGCCACTGCTAATTACAGCATGTGGACCCTGCTGGGTGTCCAGAATTTCCATTCGGTGAATTTATCCTTCTTTTGTATATTACACAGTATGAGTAGAGATGTTTTATAGATGGGGCAAGCATTATTTCTTCAAAAAATGGTTCCTGAACTGCAATCTGTTTCAGAAGCAGAGGTCCTTAGTATTATGCTATTTTCTTAATTGATCTAGAAAGTAATCTCTGCCTCTGGTGATTGGGAGAAGTAGCTTATCAGTTTATGAAGGCAGCTACACATGACTTAGCACAAGTGTAAATTTTGTATCGAATCTGATGTTACCTTATTTGTGGAGTTTCATATATTAGGTTTGGGGAGGCATTTGTGCATCCGTGGTTTTGTTTAAATGTAGCATTAGTATTACTTTATGCCTCATTTTCTTTAATATATTATCAAGAGAGGAAGATTTGTAATGGAAATCTTCGCAAAGGGTTAAGTTTGTATTTATAATAATGCAGGATGATGCTATATGTTATACTCAAAAGAACCAAATACAAAATTTTGTATGTAGTATTTATAAAGTGTATTTTTAAAATATGTACAGAAAGTTCCTGGGAAGGAAATATGCCCGACATGATCGGGTAGGTGTAGTGGCATTGTACTGTGAGAGAATTTTTTTCTTTCTACTTTGCTGCTGTTTCTAGCTTTTTAAAACAATGAAACCATATTACTTTTATAGTGAGGAAAATGCCCATTATAAGGGAAAGTCTATAGCAATAACTTTGGTAATCTTTATTTGATGGTGTATATAACTCACTTATGGGCAGTCAGAATACATTTAGCAGGTGTGATGTGCTTAATTTACCCCAAGTGGAGTGCTTTCTTCCTATGACTTATTTATGTGGGGGTGGGATGGGGAGGGACTGAAGACAAAGGTCACCTGTTAATAAGTTTCTGTGTGGTAACTCCTTTAGACATACTTTTGCTTTTGAGGTAATGGCTTACTGAAAAAGGAAAATAGGAGCAGAATCATGATATTCCAAAGATTGGTAATTTTTTATATTTAGATGATGTCAGGAGGTTCTTCCTTTTAGAAAACTTTAAACACTGACCTTTAGAAAATATGATTTCTTTCTCTTTGTTTTCTGACCAGGACATGTATTCCTCTGAGAAACGTTGGACAGCAGATTTGGGTGTAGTGCCTGATCGGGACCACGAACAAAGCCATCTCCAGTCATGGGTAAGTGTCCTTCCTTCTGTGTATCATTTCAGTCCTCTCAGGAGCATCTGCGGTGTTGTACTTAAAGAAAAAATTTGTTACTGAGCAGGTTGGAATTATGTCACTTCATCAGAGATTGGATAATCTGGTTCAGCCCGATACTGTGCACTTGCCTCTATTTAAACAAGGAGATTGATGTTTGATTTATTGTAAGAAGTTAGGTGTGGTGAGGATATCTGTGTCATTAGCTTCTTGGCTGGTTTAGTTCTACTATCTAAACTTTTCTATTGACTAGCCATTGGAAAATGAGTTTTTGGAAATATGAAGAGGGAAAAAATTGCAGTTGACCATAATTAGCAGAGGTTTTATTGTGTGAAATTTAATCATTGGGTAACATAGGTTAATATTATATTTAAGCAAAAAAAAGAAAGAAATCTCTTTATCAATGTCTTTGATGGATCAAGGAACCAAGTCTATCCTATAGACCTATCTTTTGATATAGATTTTATCTTCTCAGTTGTGAGGGGATGGTATATGTAATATTTTCTGTCATTCCTTTCCACTTCTGTTTGTGAACGGAGAACTGGATTTTACTATTTTGTGTTGTTTACTTTTGGAGAGTGAGGAAAGAATTAAGATTTAATCCTGACTGGGATCCTATGATAATTTTGATGTACTTTTAGAGTACAGCTTTTTGATTATGGAAACTTTGGGATGAAGTGAGCATTTTCTTATTGGAATATAATATTAGAGAGTTTAAAAGTTTTCACATATTATTTATATTGATTATATTTACCTTAATAGGAATAGAGTCGCTTTTCTCATCAGTTTGAATAATCAGGCAGTTGATAAGTGAAAATGAAGCTGTTATTGTGAAATCTTTGAGTGCTTTCTACTAAAAGTAATATTGCAAATAGTGGTCTTTGGTTTTGGAGACTTTTCAGTGGGTTACTTTTTCGGTGGTGTGCTTTGAATAAACAAGGATAGTTGCCAGATGAGTTCAAATACAGATTCGGAAAGAAGCAGCTTTGGTTATTTCAGCTCCATTCATATGAAGTTTTGTGAGACTGTTTACCAATCATAGAATGCCAACTCTAGTAAAGATGGTAATACGACTTCATGAACACTAAGAGCATTTTAATTTAAAAAATGCTTACCTTTTTTGGAAATTTAACTAAATTTTGTTCTGCGTTGTAACCTTAGTGGTCTGGTAGCATCACTGTTACAGATGGCAAGTTCTTTGAGGACAAATACAGATTGTCTTTGATTTTTGAATCTTGGTGTCTAACACGACTGCCCCCCAAAACTCAGAGCCCTGTGAGCGTGAAGGCAGAGGGAGGGATGGCTTACTAGGCAACCAAGATACGTATCGGAACCACCAACAATCTATCTATAAATTACAATGGTTATACTTCATTTGCAAGATTTTTAATTGGTTTTTTTTTATATCCACTAGTTCATTTCTCATTTCTGCTCGTTTGTATTTAACATTTTTTTGGTTCTTTTGTTATTTCTTTATCTCTTCGAAGATCTCTTACATGCTTATTTTAAAGTCTTTTTGAGATCATTCGATGATTTTTGTCTTGTCTGCAGTGAGTTTATGTTGTGGTTGTTGATATTGTTGGTGTTTTCATCACGTTCTGTAATTCTGCAGGCAAGTTCTGATGGGAGTTTCTTTTTTCTTCTTCCTGTGTGTGTGTGCGCGCGCGTGTGTGTCTCTCTTGTCTCTTTGTGATTTCCCCTGCTGGTCTAGCAGATTTGCCGTTGTCTCTGCCTGGCTTTGGAGTTCCCAGATCAGAATCAGGTCTGTGTTAGTGGACCAGAGCCCCGGTCCCATGGTGACGTTGGGGATATCACAGATTCAGTCACTGAGGCAGCTGGCATTAGGTCAGCCACTTCCTAAGCTGTAGCCTGAGTGCAGTTGGCAGAAGTCTTTTTCAGTCTAGTTTCCTATCAAGGAAGAGTGCCAGCCCAGTCCTCGGTTTTGAGCAAAGAGCCTGTCTACTGACCCTCGTAGCCCTTGTGGAGCCCTTGTTACCCCACGATCAACCCATAGTTAATCCCCGAGGATCAGCTGCCTGCTGCCTTTGCCTGCTTTGGGGCCCAGAGCTCAGCAGACCTCCTGGCTTCAGCGTGGCTCACACTTTGTGTTCCTGTTAGATTTCTGATCTGTGGAGATGTTTAACATGTTTGGGGGCATAGGTATGTCCTTTTGGTCATTTGTTTTCATATTTTATCTGTAATTTCTCTGTGTTTGTTGCGAAGAAAGGGAGCTGCAAAGCATGAACAATGCCGTCGGGTGTTTAACCACTGGGATTACAGTGAAGTCCCAAATCCTTACTTCACATTTAAGATTTAAAAATAAATCAGTTTCTGCTTAGTTCCCTGGTTCCTAGAGTTGCTCCCCATCGTCCGTGACCACTTCACTCGCTGGGTGGGCCCCGTGGTGCTGCTCCTGCAGAGATGCTGCTTGCCTCACTCGTCGTCCTCCAGTGAAATCAGCGGCCTGTTCACTCTGATCTTCATCTGTTCTGTAAACTCCTCGAGGGCAAAGACTTATTCCTAGTGCTAAGTTCCTGGCACTCAATAGATGCTCAGTAAACAGTGCATGGATTTGACTGTTCTAAGTGACATCCTTACTATGTGGTAACTGTAGCTGTTCCATGTGTTATTATTCTTAAGTTGAAATTTGAGCTGCTCCCATGAAAAGAGTGCATGTGTAGGATAAAGCATTCCAAGTAGGGGAGCACTGTGAGAAAGGCATGAAGGTTTGACCATACAAGGATGTTACTGAGTAGTTGAACATTCTGGAGTATAGAGCTGGGGAGGAGATGAAATCAGGGTCCAGGTCGTGTACATATCTGGAGGTTTGGACTTCATATTTCAGGGCTTAGGAACTATTGAGGGACTTCAGTTAGGGGAACAACTTAAGATTTTATTCTGGAAAAATTACTCTGACAAAGAGACATTTTTGTTAGACGTAAATTAAAAAGATGGGTTACAGGCAGTATTTGCTTTGCCTAGTTTTGTTCTTAGTTTTCAGCCCTTTCCTTGCTCCCTTTGAAATAAACTTTGAGTTTCTTTTTCTTTGAGTTTCTCTCTTGCCAACTTGATTTTCTCTAGTGATGGAAATCATTCTCGAGCGGAGAACTGGAACCATAGATTAGGGAGTGTTGTCATGGTCTGTGCCGTGTTGCAGTGTCTATGGGGTTGTAAGTTTTCATAAAGGTGGGAGGGAACTGAGTATATCAGAGCTCCTGTTTTTGTCAAAATTACTGGAGAAGCATGGTACAGGTTAAAAAATAGGAAGACATGTCATTAAAGATAGAATTTCCAAACCTAGATTTGGGTGAGATTGATGGGTAACTAAAATTTTTTTCAGTATTTCTCTAGAGATTACAAGAAATGTTGGATACTTGTATGTCTGGATGCGTTTAGCTCTGTAGGATTTCCTAACCCTTCCCATGTCATGAACCATGTAGGACATGGTAGTAGTTGTACAGCATGTGAGATAAACTGATGGAGATGTTTGGGGCTTGAAGGCAACCAGCTCTGACACCTCAGGCCAGGCCGAGCGATCAATTTCTCTGCACATCCTGACACATGAATTGGGATGCTCCAACTGTAAGACCTAGAGAATTTGTTAAATGCTTTAAGATGTTTTTCAGCTTTTAGTCTCAATTTTTATGTATTCTGTTAAGTTCTGAGGCCGAATATTTGTCTTGTGGAATATGTGTTATATGATGCTGTTATGCTGTGCATTTCATTGTGAATTGTTAACTTTATTACAATCTGCAAAAAGCCTTTTTCAGTACTTAAATTGGTCTTAATTTTCTATAATGCATATTTAGCAATATTTAGCATTTATCAGATTTGTTAAAGATTTTGTTTTATCAGGTGGTGCCAAAGATGCAATGAAGTTGTTATATTTAAAGTCTGGCTGTAATTTAAAATGGAGTTTTTAGGTCTTTGATGGAGATTATAAAAGCAAAAGTAGTTTGTGTAAAGAGCAGTGCTCAACAATTTCTAGATGATTATTTTGATGGAATATGTTAAAAAAAAAAAAAAGCCAAAAAAGCACCAAAAACCAAAAGGGATAATTTAGGGTACTAATTATTTTTCTTTTCCCAAGATTTAAGTTAAAAAAAATAAAGCTTATCTAATCTATTAAAATTTTTAATCTTTACTTCTGTATTTATTTCACTTTCTTTGGAAAAGTTTTGCTCTGTAAGTAATTATATGAAATGTTTCCTAAGAGAGTCTTTTTGGATGTTGACTGGGCAATCCAGGAGTGAATCTATTGTGTGGGAGAGTTTGATCCTGCTCTTTGGCCTAAATAGTGGAGTGAGTTTTTTGAGGTTACTTCGGGATATGAAATATTTCTCTTTTATCTGAGGAAAAAGTAATGGCAGCGAATAATTTGGTATGTGGCGTATTTGTGGCTTTCTAATAAGAGTAGGAGTAAATATCATCATTTGTTGGAGCGGTAGACTAAGAGATGATGCTGAAGTGAAGAACACTAACATTTGTTAGAGCAGATAATGTTACAAATAATTGAGGAGATTACTGAGTCGCTGAGTGGTGGGATAAGGATTCTTCTGAGTCTTTTATTAAATAGAAAAAATCATGCAACAAGTAAGATAGGACTTCCCCTGAGTACTGGCTACATCTTCTCTTTATAACAATAGCCTATCTAGATGTATATCCTATTTTATGGAATAGCTGTGTACCTCAGAAGTTGGGCAGAAGTTAAAGAAAAGAAAATTTAAGTTGAATTGCATTTTAAATACTGGCGTGTCTGCATTTAATGAAATCTGGAGAGAAATCCTCTTGAAAAGGGCATTAATTTCAGAAAATAGAGTTTGAGTTTTACAATTTTTTCTTGAATTCATTTTATTAGAACTGATGTACTGGTTTGAAAAATTTCATATCTCTTTAACAAAAACTTCTCTGATAGTTTCTATATGAAAATATTATAGGTATGACTTTTAGTATTTCTCATTTATCAAAAGACATATAATGGAAAACACAACTTAGTAAGTGATATTTGTTATATGGTCTACAACTAATATATCTACATATAATTAACATCAGTTTATTTTTTTTAAAACAGTGTCTGGACAGCTGTATATTATCACTTTTTGCATTTGGTCAAATAGACATTTTCTTTTAAGAGAATTTGAGCCTGTCAATGTATATGATGGATATCATTGTATAGTTGTCTTCTCATTTCCCAGATATGTGAAATTGATGTTAAAAATTTCCTAGCCTCGATCTTTCTCCCTTAAAACTGATCTAAAATGATATTTTGGTGTTCCTTTTTTTTTTTCTGTTTTGGAGATAGACAAGTGATTATGTAATAATTTTTTCTAGCCTCTCTTTAAAGCCTTGGGCTGAAAGGATGAAGAATACAGTGAGAACGTCTTCCCAGTTTCCCTTACCCCAGTCTCCCACTCCCACTTCCAGCACTGAGCCATAGTTAGTTATTTTTTTTAAAAAAAAGGAAACGTTGTATAGGTTTCTATCATGATTGTGGTCAAGAAGTTAGGAGGCCAAATGGAACTGAAAACTCCTTATATGAGTTATCTCTTATTTAGCTTCAAAGATGGTGGTCATTGTGTAGGCAGATGGTAGTGGAGTGCTATTTCCCCCCCTAAATTCAGAAGCTGACTTCTGCTGGCATTACCTAGGTACCCCTGGAATTGCAACAGTTTTCTTTCTGCTTACACATTTGGAGCATTCAGGTGTTAAACTTTAAACAGTGGGATGTAAAAAGATTATGGTCAGACACTAACATACACTCATATACATCTTATATTAAATTGTGGGGCATTTGGAATTGCAATGTCTTTTTAAAAGTACAGTTGCCTGTTTCAGATTCTAGAAGAATGGAACAGAACTGGAATTTATTGGATGCACTGGTAAAAGTTTTTGACACTATATAGTAAAGTACTGTGATCTCCTCGCTGGTTAACCTTGTTATATTCTAATAAATGCAAAGTAAGGCAAAGTATGTTTGCTTGACTATAACTTAAAAGAAATTTGAAAAGCAAACATGTATTAAGTTTTTATGTAAACCTACAATAGTTGGTCTTTTGTATTTTCCTTAGGTAATAACTTTCTGTTCTTTCCTTATGTGATATGTAGATATAGATCAAGTAAGTGTATGTACCAGGAAAGGAGGAACTAGGTATTACCAGTGTTGGAAGAATATTAAAAACTTGTTTCCTTGTGACAATTATGGCACAACAAAATTTGAATTTGATTTTTCAATCTGCTTGAATTTATTGTTTTAACTGCAGTAATACAAGGTTATATGCCAAATGATTGATTCAGACTGTTAGAATATGATTGCCAAGATATATTAATAGTTCATTGGCATGCTTTATTATAAAAAGTGTTGTTTCTGGTGGTAGAAGTAACCTAGAAGCTATATGAAAGGGGGTTTCCTTACTGCTAACTAAAGAGAAAGCTTCTTTGTACTCTCTTTTGGGTTAGGAAAGATCCTTCTCTGTTGCCATGAAGAATGCACATGGTCTTGGTCCACATTACCACACATGGAGGCAATAGGGCCATTGTGATTAAAAAAAAAAAATCAGCCTTAGACCTTTCATGGAACTTGGTACCTATATGTACCTATGGGTATATGTACGGGGAACTTTGCCCAGGACTGGAGAAAAACCCCGCACCAACTTTTTAGGTACCCAAACTGACTTTGTTAAAAGGAACTTGGATCTCAAATGATTACTTAGTAGAAGTAACTCTCCGCTTAAGAAAGGTATACTTAAAAATGTTGACTTGTGTTTTAAAAGTGGAGTCATTATTCTCTTTTCCCCTAAAATGTGATGTAAAAAATTTTTAGCTATCAGGTTTTAGTCTAACCTAAAAGCTATGCTTTCCTAGCTCAGCGCTGAGCTGCATTCTGATGGACAATAATAACTTGAAGGTCTGCAGAATTTTCCTTCTTAAGTTATTTTTTTCTGTTTAGTGCATCTCTGTTCTCAGCAGGTGAAATTCTACCTCTGATGTCGTGAAAATTCTATCCTTCCTTCCCACCCAGTCCAACTTTATTTTTTCCATGGGATCAATTCTTTATTTTATTTTAAAATATCTGAATGTGTATTTTAAAAATACACATTATTTATTTGGGAACCATTTGAGAATAGGTTGCATATATCGTGTATTTCGGTGTGTAGTTCTGAAGAATAAGGATACTCTATTACATGACTGCAGTAAAACTATCAAAAAGATAAATTATGTTTATCTGGTCTACAATCCTTATTTCATTGCTGACAGTTTCCCCAATAATGTCCTTTATGACAATTCTGTCCCTCCAGTGCCGGGTCCAGCTGAGTATCATTCACGCCTTGCGTTTAGTGTGAGGTCTCTTTAGTCTCCTCTGATCTGGAAGGTTCCTCAGATGTTCTTTATCTCACATGATGTGGTGTTTTAGAAGAATACAAACCAATTCTTTCACAGAGTGTCCCTCAGGTTAGGACTGTCTGAGGCTCCTCTCCCGGGATCCGTCCTGGCATGTGTGACTGGTCTGGGGGCATTCCTTCAGGAAGCCTGTCTGGAAGGGGCAGGAGGACTGCGTGGTGATCTCTCCATTTCCTTCCCATTTGGTTCTTTCACAGAAAAATTTCCCATTTCTTCTTTAATTGAAATAGGATTCAAATCTCTTATATAGGAACAGGATTTATTATTCTGCTTTACTAGTTTCTGTTTTGCTTTTATTGCAAAGGCTTGAGAAAAATGGCAATGAAATATTTTCTAGAATGTGAGATGACCTTGAAAGGAGACATTTGGCTTTTATCAAGAGAAATTCCTTTCCGTATGATTCCTGTTCTGAATTACATCGACGAAAATCTCAAGATGCTCTTGAATAAGTACTATGAAGGTGTAAGGTATAGCACTATTGAATTTAGTTTTTTTTTTTAATAACAATAAAGCAGCTGCAGCTCTTCATATATAAATTGAATTTGCTTCACTAAAGATTAGCCCTTCCCATAACCTGGTGCTTCTTTGTCTTTGTCCTAATAAATTTTCTTTAGCTAAAAATAGAATAGATGAACATATCAAGACTCTGATTCTCATTGGGTTTTTATGGGTTAGATTTATGGGTTATATTAAATTTAATGTGAAATGTCAGGATACTTACCATCTATAGTTATAATTCTTAAAAGTTTAATAATTGAAAGGTATATTGGAAGCTAGAAAATTGACAGAATATTGCAAAGTATAAGAGATTCAAAACTTGTTTTTAGACAACATTGAGACAGGTGATGCTATAAATTAATTTCTTAAAATGTTTTAAGAGTTGTAGTGTTTGAGTCTGATTTTAAAACAAATTTTAAGGAAGAGAATATATGATTTAGAATAAATATTAATAATGTTTTCTTTTTAGTACTAACAGATATTTAGTGAGCACCTCCCCGTGCACTGCTGCTGTGTTGGTCTTTGGGGATATAGACAAGGACAAGACTAACATGGCCCTGGGCCTCATGGAGCACAGAACTAGTGGGGAAGACAGATACCGCAGCGCTGTTAATGCAAAAAGGGAAGCTGGTGTCTGCAGGAGCCAGGGAACCTCCTTCTGGGAGGGCAGGAAGACTACCCTTAGGAAATCATATTCCAGATGAGGCCTGGCTAAGTGAAGAGGAAGGGGGAGAGGGTTCTAAACAGAAGGAACATGTGTGAAGATCTGGAGTTAAGAGGTTGAGATTAAGATTAAGAAATTAAGGAAAATTTAGCATTGGTAGAAGTAGGTGTTTGGAGGGGATTAAGTTGGTAACTTTAGTTTAGATAAACACCCTACTGTTGCCTCCATTTTATACTTAATTTTACCTAATCTCATCTAAACTAACCTGTTCTCTTCATTTTCTCTAATCCTCTTTTGTTGTTGTTGTTTTAAAGTATAACCGTAACATTAAAATAAATACATTTGGGAATGGGGGGGAAAAGTCATTGGTAACCCCACTCGTTTGCTTTTTTGCATATGGTCCTCTGGTATTGTCCAGATACTATATATTTTGATATAATTGGGTTCTTGGTGTATATGCAATTTTATATTTGGATTTCTAACATTGAATTGTGTTTAGAGAGTTATCATATTTCCA
Organism: Balaenoptera borealis; assembly: GCF_965194805.1. Taxonomy (NCBI): domain Eukaryota; kingdom Metazoa; phylum Chordata; class Mammalia; order Artiodactyla; family Balaenopteridae; genus Balaenoptera; species Balaenoptera borealis. The sequence continues at coordinate 164,507,814 of NC_138866.1, read as the reverse complement.
TAGTTGTTTTTTATACTTAGAATTCATAATTATATTCCTTAAAGGTAATGATGCATAGTAACTTATTTAACTACTTCCCTATTATTTTTTTTTTATTTATGATGGTTCATTTTTAAAAAAATGTTTGCAAAATGAATATCATTGATGACTTTGCCCTCTTTCTTAAAAAAAAACAACTATAATTCTTTAGGCTAGATTTATAGTATTGAAATGTTTTTGTAGATTTGTAGTATTGGAATGTTCTTCCTGTCTTTCTTAAAAGACTACATCAATTTACAGTGACTCTGGTAATTGGTGTACAAGGATATCAGTTTCACCATGACTAGCTCAGTAGGCTCAAAATGACATTATACTGTTGCTTTCAGTTGCGTATTTGATTTTTAGACAGGATAACTTTCTAAAAAATTTGTGGTAAATATCCATAATGTAAAATTTGCCATCTTAACCACTTTTAAGTGTACAGTTCAGTAGCATTAAGTATATTCACATTGTTGTGCAGCCAATCTCCGGAACTCTTTTTACCTTGCAAAACTGAAACTCCGTACTCATTAAACAACTCATATTCCCCTCCCCACATCCTTTGGCAACCACCATTCTACTTTCTGTCTCTGTGAATATGACTACTCTGGGTACCTCATGTACGGGGGAGCATATAGTATTTGTCTTTTTGTGACTGGCTTATTTCATTTAGCATAATGTCCTCAAAGTTCAGACATGTTGTAGTATATATCAGAATTTCCTTACCTTTTAAGGCTGAATAATATTCTACTATATGGATTACATTTTGTTTATTCATTCATCTGTTGATGGACACTTGGTTTGCGTCCACCTTTTGGCTATTGTAAATAATGCTGCTATGAACCTAGGTGTACAAATATCGCTTTGAGATCCTGCTTTCTGTTCTTTTGAGTATACACTCAGAAATGGAACTGCTGGATCATATGGCAATTCTATGTTTAATTTTTTGAGGAACTGCCATAGTGCTTTTCACAGTGGCCACGCCATTTTGCATTGTACTAGAGTTCCAATTTCTCCACATCCTTGCCAACACTTGTTATTTTCTATTTTTGGATAGCAGCCATCCTAATGGGTGTTCAGGAGGTATAGCATTGTTAGGATATCTTTTTTCATGTGCTCACTATTTACATTTTCTGTTGCATCATATCCTTCTAAAATAGTCTTTTCTTCCAAAATGCTTATTGAAAAATCACAGATTTTTAACCTTGGATGATGCTTTTTTGTCTCTCCAAAAATTTATTATGAAACAGTATAGTTTTTATATGTTTATTGGAACATGGGTAATTTTGTGATCGTCAGAGGAGAGAGAATGCACAGTATACAGAAAAGGCAGAGGTGGAAAAGGTTTCAGGAAGGGAGGAAGAGCAGAGAATGATAGGTACTATGGATCAGTTTCGCTCCGTGTATTGTTCTGTCACGGACTCTCTTAATGGTCTTCCTTCCCTGTTGTGGTTAATGTGTTATGGTGATTACAGATTTTACATTGAGGAAACGCTGGAAAGATCTTTCTGAATGTTGAAGAGACTGCTGTGTTTATGTACACAAGCACTTTTATGAACTCTATAGAAATCCCTATGTCTTTATGTTTGATGTGTATATATATATATATCTCCCCACATAGGACTATTGATCTAAAATGTGATGTTATAATGAATTATGATTTATTCCAAATTGAGTTATGATTTATTTTAAGAGATAAACATATACTTAAATGATTTTTAATATGTGCTTTTTAATGGTAATGAATTTTTTAAAACTAATTATGTTATTTCATAGCTTTGTTAGAATCTGGAGTAGGTCAGATTGCCTGGATACTGTGTTTTCTTTGAATTCTTGATTTTGAAAATAAAGTCATATTTAAATTTCCTTATTATGACTAGAAAGTCTCTTTTCCTCCCATATCTGTGCATTCATCTGCATGTAGCTTGGGAAAGTCAAAAGAGAGGTCGTTTCTGCACAAAGGAAAGCTTACTTTAAAAATTAAAAATGTGGTAATTCAGAAATTGGAATATGTTCAGTTATAATGTACTATGTATGGCCTTTAATTCACACCGTTTTTCCACTTAAGGGCGCGTGCTCCAGTCATCCAGTTACTCGCAGTAGTCATCTCAGTTGTAATTCAGTAATGAATTGTGTAATTATGTGTTTAATGCCAGTTTCTCTTGGACGAATGAAAGGAGGTTGATCACACCCCTGTAATAACCAGCAACTGGCATTGTATCTACTAGGTACCTGCTAGGTATTGTACATACATACTAGATGAGTAATATATTTTGTATGGATGAACAAGATTTTATTGCCTTTAACATGCACTTAACGGTGTACAGTCAGTACATTAAGAATTTGTGAAGATGTATTGGGATAACATGTTTGTATTTCCCTTGCTTGTAAAGCATATTTTGTACATATTTATGACAGTTTCCACTGAGCTACACAGTTGAGCAGTTTCTTGGTTGCTTTTTATAAGTAAAATGAATTGCCCTTTGGTAAAATATTTTTAAAGACTGGTTTTGAAAGAATTGCTAACTTAATTACATTAATACAGATACTTTGTTCATAAATAGTTACTGTATCTAATATACTTGGAGATTATGTAAAAGAAGGATAATATCAACATCCATAAACACATATTCTGTGGCTGTTTCCACATCCTACAATTTCAGGGCATTTACCTTCATATCTTCTTTGTTTTGTTTTACTTTTTTTCTATGAAAATCTGTGAAGATAGTTGATGAGCTTTTGATAATGTTAATTTTTAAATACCCAGTGTGAATTATTAGGAACACTATTTGGACAGAAAACAGTATAGATTTTTAGGTATAGAAAAAATGTAAAACTTTTATTTTTTATAAACAATATATGTTGTATTTTCTATTGATGAGTTTGTAGAGATTGATTTTCAAAATTCTAAAACAGAGTGATTATATTTCAGCCTTACAATTAAAGTAGAATGACAAAGAAGTGAAGTATATTAACTGGTTTATTAACCCAAGAGGAAACCAGTTGGAAGTGGTTTATAGCTTAATATTCAATAGTGTTTTTCTATCTGCAGGCCGACTGACATCTTGAATATTTTCAGATTATTTTTGTCACAAGAAGTGTGGCCTCTCACATTTTTTTCTTCTCATTTATCTACATGTTCTGAAAAAAGAATGACAGTAGTTTAATTCTGAAATATATTTCCAGGAAAACCAAAGAAGTTTTCTGAAAATTGGGTAGAAAAAATCTGAATCATTGCCAAGAATGAAAAGATGCTGGGTTGTTATTCATTTGATCAAAAAATTTTGTGGACAGAGCACAGTGCAAATATCCTGGTCTGTGTTTATTTTATGAAAGAGATGATGAAATATTCAGAAGTGTGAAAACACATATCAATTCCAAAAGAGTATGCATACTGTTATCTCATTTTTGTAAAATCAGCAAGCAAAAAGTACGTGAAAAGTCTAAAAGGCTGTTGATAGTGCTTATCTCTGTATAATGGGCCTAAGAGAGATTTTTATTTTCTTTTGGCTTATTTTTAGATATTTTTTTTTCTGCAGTGAACATGCATTCTTTTTGTAAAGAGAAAACTATTAAAGATGTAAACTGAAAAAAAGAAGCAAGCAGAAACCTTGTTAAATTAATTTGCAGTTCTTTAAGATTCTAAGGAGTTGGTTTGAAGTATCTATAACACTATTTTTATGGATAGTAATATAATTCTGCTTCAGAATATATGGATTCTCTTGTACTTCTTTTCACTTAGGGCCAAGAAAGATGCTCCAGTGAACTTGTTCATGGTTTTATTAAATGAATGAGGGAAAGAATACAAATGAGATCAAATTCAGTCTTGTTCTTTCTCTCTTCCTGTTTCTTTTTTTTTTTTGGTGAGCGAGGAATGGTGGGAAAAGATTTCTTTCCTCTGCTGAGCTGTTTTTTCTTTATATCATTTGTCATACAGTTCCTGTTCTTGATCCCTTTTCATCTGAAAGAACTTGATTTTTGCCTTATATTCTCCTTTGGAGAAAGGAAAATGGCACAAATTGAAATATCCAAATACGAGTAGAGAGTGCTGTATTTCCAGCCTGCTGTATTTCTCTCTTTGTCATGTCTTTCTCGTTCTCTCACGAGTTTTCTGCCTTGTGTCTGCTCTGGGAATGCTGGATTTGGAAGTGATGGGAAGGAAAAGTAAATCAGCGGTTTTGGGGCTTAGCCAAAAGTTAGTGGTTTTGGGGGTGGCTATGTATAACAAAAATACAAATGTAGGAAACAAGATTGAGGTAAGAATTTTTCTGTTAAAAGAAGTAGCTCACAACTGTTTGCAGGCAGCCCATTGCAAGGGCAACTGTAATAATATTCCTTGTCCTCCAGGCCACATGGATCTCTCATGTATGTAGGCAATTAGGATTTTTGTTTTAAGCACACTCTCTCTTGTTAAACTCTGTACTCTTTGGATTTATCTTTGTATTAAAGTGTGAAGAGTGGGATGTAGATTAAATATATATTGAATATAGATTTCCTTTGTAATTTTTTATAAAGACTATTATTTTCAGAACAGTTTTAGGTTTACAGAAAAATTGTGTGGAAAGTACCAAGAGTTCCCTCATACCCCTGTTACTAACATCTTACACCAGTGTGGTACATTTACTGCAATTGATGAGCCAATATTGAAGCATTATTGTTAACTAAAGTCCATAGTTTACATTAGGGTTCACTCATTGAGTCATATGTTGTATGAGTTTTGACAAATGTATAATGACGTGTATCTGTCATTACGACACCATACAGAGTAGTTTTCACTGCCCTAAAAATCCACATATTCATTCTTCTCTCCTTCTTCCCAAATTCCTGACAACTACTGATCATTTTATTGTCTCCATAGTTTTGCCTTTTCCAGAATGTCATGTGGTTGGAATCATATACTATGCAGCTTATTTCAGATTGACTTCTTTCACTTAACAATATGCATTTAAGATTCCTCCATGTATTTTTGTGTTTGATAGCTCATTTCCTTTTATTGCTGAATAATATTCCATTGCCTGGATGTAGCACAGTTTGTTTATCCAGAATTCACCTACTGAAGAACGTGTTGGTTGCTTCTAAGTTTTGGCAATTATAAATATAAAGGTTTTTGTGTGGACATAAGTTTTCAACTCATTTGGGTAAATACCAGGGAGCACAATTGGTAGATCGTATTAGTATATTATATTAGTATATTTAGTTTTGTAAGAAACCAGCAAATTGTGTTCCAAAGTGGCTGCACCATTTTGCATTCCCGTCAGCAATAGATGAGAGTTCCTGTTGCTGCACGTCCTTGCCAGCTCTTGATGTTGTCAGTGATTTTAGCCATTCAGGGAGATGTGCAGTGGTATCTGATTGTCTTAGTTTGAAATTCCCTAATGACATAGGATGTTGAGCCTCTGTTCGTATACTTATTTGTTTTCTATATATATCTTTTTTGGTGACATGATATAGATTTTTTAAAAACCAAAATGTAATTCCCTTTAAAAAAAAAGTACTGATAGTATAATGTGTTCTGTGTAGAAAAGTATAGCAAAAGGAGACAGTAAATATTTATAATGCCACCATTCAGAGGAAAAATCATTGGTAACATTTTGATAGTTTCCTTCATACACCCATCTCTCTCTTTCCCCTCATGTATGTATAAATAAATGGCAATAGGGCATTCATTAACATTTTGTACTTTTCATGTTTACTTATCCACATATAGTTAGCTTTTCCTGTGTCATTCTTCTAGAGTAGTGGTTCTTAACCTTGGCTGAATGTTAGGATCATTTGGGGGAGCTTTTAAAATTTATGGTGTTCAGGCTGCACCCTAGGACAGTGAAGTCAAAATCTCTGTGGATGGACCCAGGCATCATACTTTAAAATATTTCCCAGGTAATTTCAGTGTGTATTGAAGATTGAGAACCACTGGTCTAGAATGTAATAGAATTACTTTTAAGAAAAAATATAATTCCCCAAACATCACATGAAATATGATGCCCTTTTTATAAAGTTCAGAACAACCAAACAGCAACACAAGGATTGTGTGTGTGTGTGTGTGTGTGTGTGTGTGTGTGTGTGTGTGTGTGTGTGTTTAATAGCATATAGATAGACATAAAGGAAATCAATGGAATGATAACTACTGGATTCAGGATGATTCTTACTTTGGGGTGAAAGCAGGGGGCTGAGTTGGTGTTTGGGGGCACCATAGGTTAAATGTAGATTATTGTTAACATCCTAGTTTTTGTCTGGGTGGTTGCTTTGTGGCGTTTATTAAATTATTGAAAATTATTAAATAATTAAGTGGATAAGTAAAACTGGACCATGCATGGACCAATGATAAGAGCTAAGGACAATGATTAAAGCAATTCTTTGTGCCGGAGGCCCAATGAGGAAAAATATTAAGTAGATGAAAACTGTTACATCCCTCTTGTAAGTGTATACAGTAGGGTTTAAATATCACAGTGGTTTGATACCCAGTGTCATCCATCTAAAAAAAGGAACAGGCTATTCCTTAGTAGCTAGAGATTTTACATACTTCCCTTTTTTTCTGAAATTATACATTCATTCCACTTTTCTCCCAGAGTTTTATCCTAATGCAGTTGGTCAAAAACAACAAACGTGATAAATTTTGATATTCACTATAAACAAATACTTTATTAGAAACTCATGTATCTTAATCAGTTGAATGGGCTGATGTTACTTCTTGTGCCTTGATCAAAGGAACTGCTGAATTTTCTGTGTCCCCCACCTGCCATGTTTTTACCCTTTGGAGCTCTGCACCATAGTAAAATGTGTGAGGGTTGACCTTTGTCTCGTAAAATGGGAGAAAGGAGATTGTGTAAAGGGGTAGGAGTGGAGGACCACTGCTTCAGGCATCTCCTCCAGCAGATCGGTTTTAGTGGCAAAATTAATTATTTTAAGCCTGACCATGCCAGAGTAAGCCCAAACTTGCCTTACAGGAGGGTTCAGAATGATCTCTGGGGTGAAGGAAGCAAGTGTGAGAATGCACGTGCAAGTTAGGTAAATGTGTACATACATACACAGAGTTAACTGAAACACAGCCTATATACAAATGTGTAATTCTTCTTATATTATTTATCTCCTCATCATTTTAAATTACTGTTTCGTATGATTTAAACATATATAAATATGAACACATACGTATCTTTTTTAAACAAAAAAATAATGCATATATTGGGATATGTAGTCAGAATTTAACTTATTTTGAAATAGTTTCAGATTAGGAAAATGTTGCAAGAGTAACATAAACAATTCTCATCTTCTCTTACCTGGATTTCCCAAATGTTAACATTTTACCACATTTGCTTTCTCATTCTAATAAATATTATTTTTGCCCCATCAGAGAGTAAATTAATGTATTGATATTTACCCTTAAGTACTTCAGGGTGTATTTCCTAACATCCAGGATATTCTGTTACATAACTACCATGGAATGGTCATAGTCAGGAAATTAATATTGATGATCTATAGATTGTATTCAAATTTTGCCAGTTGTCTCAAAATGTCATATATTTTCCTTTATCCCTTTCTGGTCCAGTATCTAATCCGGAATCGTGTGTTCCATTTAGTAATCCCGACTCTTTACTCTCCTCTAATCTGTAACTGTTCCTCAGTCTGTCTTTGTCTTTCGTGATCTTGACATTTTAGAGTACAGCTCAGTTCCATATATTAGAATATATGCTCAGATATTTTTACTGATGTAATGTGTGATAAAAACATGAGAAGCAAATGAGAGAAACAAGAAAAAACTATTGGTAGGTTAGCAGAAGTTAAGGGCTAACAGTGGTGAACCAGTGTGTTCAAACTGATCATTATATGATTTTCATTTTCAAAACCAATACTGATATCAGTGAGAATAGGGAGTTATGATAATTGAAATTTATGGAAACATGAATACAGATATTCCTCTCTTCACTGATCAGATATGGAAGATAGAGTTGACTGAGAGGATGGTGTCCTGTATATCCCCTTCCTTGCATGGAAAGAGAAAAATTATGAGAGAAAGCAAAGCTACCAGAAAGTACTTTTCACAGACATCATTTCTTTCCCAGAAAAGTGGAAGTAATTTCTCAGGGGCTGGACATGCAAAGAACTGGAAAATAAAGCCAGTAGATACTTAATACCTGTTTCATGTTCAGAACTGCCCTAGGAAATGGGGCAAGGGCTAGAAAGAATTAGGGGAACTTGATTTGAAGGGTTTGACTTAAATGTTGATTTGTCTATTTCAGGTCTTCAAAGGGATTCATTGAAAAACACAGTTTTGATTTGAGGTTTAAAACTTGGTCTTTGACCCATCTGAACTCTTGATTTGGTTTGCAAGTACAAACAAGCTCTTTAAAGATAATAGGTAGTTAGGATAATTGCTGTGTTTTGTCTTCCCATTTGCAAATATTTTCTCACCATCATGGATTTGTAGCTCTTATGTCTTCAATTAACACCCATATGGAGAGTACATTATGGGTGGATATATATGCACATGTTATAGCACCTCTTCTTTGAAGAGCTGACAACTTTACCCTGAATTTCAAAACTGTACATTTTTACAGAAGAGACTTGGTGTCATAGAAGGCAGAAGCCTTTGGGTTTTGGATCCTGTGTTTTACTTCCAACCATAGTTGATTCACCGTGTACCTCAGTTGTCCAATTGAAAAATGGGAAAATAACAAGCAAGCCTTTAACTGTGTGGAGGCAAAGGAACTGCCTTTGATTTGCTCTGGCTCTATTATTTTATGATACATTAAGAATATCAGTAAATGGGAAGGGAAGGAAAGAAAACTAGGAAAGTCAGCAGTACAGTAAGAGGAACAATTTGCTGGTGAAGAATCACTTTAGTAAATGTAACATTTGACAATGTGAACCTGAAGCTCATTTTTCTCTTTTAATTAACTCTGTAGGTTTACTTTGAAAAGGGCTGCTATGTGCTAAATAGAACACATGATGAAAGTATTAAATATTAATTGAGCATGGTTGCAGCTTGGCTGTTAAAAATCATATGGTTATACTTGATTTGAAATTCTCTGGCCCACGCCTCTGACGGTGAGACCAATGCATTTACAGCCCTTCTGGGGATTTCCAGTGTGCGGCAGGACCGAGACCTCTCTTCAGGGGCTAGAACCTCAGGGGCATGTGTGAGGAGGAGGGCAGGGAATCCTTAGGATATTTTTTGAGGTACCATTTCTTCTGTGCAGATCTGGGAGCTTTGAGTTAGCAAGATGAAGTTGTATTTTTATCCACATTTTATTTTCTGTATTTCAAATATGAGATTTTTGAGAAATTGGAAAAAAGTATCAGGGCTTTGACAGTGCAGGGTATTTTGGTTGCCTGCTTCTGAGTGTGTTTTTAAAAACTTGCACACAGCATCTGCAATCCACTCTATGAGAATTTATAGCATAGCACTTTATTTTTCCTGTCGTGACTTTTGTCAGAAAATGTTTTCGCTGTGCTTAGTGCTTTAACAGATGATTACTCATATTTTGTTTTGCTTTGTTTATAACTTGTTAATGCTCTGCAAAGTCATACATTTTGGACTTTGAGGACGGTGGTTTTCACATGTGCAAAAATCACTTTGAATCCATCATTTCAAGAAGATGCAGCCCATCCTTTTGTTGTTTCTTATTAACTGCTTCAGAGCCTTCAGGGAGAGCTAAGCAGAGCATGCACTTCTCTGGAGTTGAACTGTGCTTGTGCCTGAGCTTCCTGAAAGCAGAGATGCAGTGAGCTCGCGGTGATGAAACCTGTTGGATTCCTGGAGGAAGCAGCTGGAGCCTTTGGCTTGTTAACTAGCAATGATTCAAGTCTTGCAGATTGTAAAGGAGCTGGTGACACCATCCAGGCAAAAAGCAGCCAGAGTGAAGGAAGGTAGGAACAGCATCAGGATGAACAATCAGAGCACTTTAAGGCACTTAGGGATTTTTACGAATATCGACCTAAAGAGCAGCTATAAAAAAGGAGTTTGAGTTATCCTGTGTGTTTTTGCTCTTCTGATATATTACGGTATCTGAGGAGGATCAGGTAATGACATAATTGTGAACATGCCTCATTATTACTGTTTTTAAACACAAATTAGAAGCATTCCATTTTATTTCAAGGTACGAAGAGTGAGGAGAGGTTATGACATATCTGCTGCGGCAGTACTTTTCATGCTGTAAGGATCCTCTTGCATTATTTATTTGGGAGGTAGAAGAATAATTTATATAATCCTCTTCTCTTTTAACTTTAAACTATAAATGTTCATGGCAGAAATCAGAAGAGAACAAGCTAGGATTCTGCCTATAGTAGAGCAGAAGAATTAGATGGTTCTTATTTATGTGAATAAGTGATAAATAATAGTAATAAATATGAATTTAGCCAGAGAAGGGTAGATTTTATTGCCTTTTTCAGTGAATAATTGCTTTTTTCTGTCCATGATATATGCTTAATCAGCACTGTTTATATTTAAAATAGTCCTATATTTATAGCCTGCGACAGTTTGGGCTATGCTGGAATACATTTTCAAAATCTTTTTAATTGCATGCCTGACTTACAGATCTTAAAACGAACTAATGCAGATACATCTTTGAAGAAATACTTGTATATTTTCTTTTTAAAAGAAAGATTTACTATTTCTTTTTGAAATAGTAAATCTCCAAAATAACAGTTAGGAATTAATTTAAGAAATGTAGGCCATCAGCTAAGTTTATAATACTGGCAATTTCAGTAATTTAATCTAGGGTTTAAAATCAGTCAGTTGATAAATTTATATACCAGCCTTTTCATATGAAAGATATAGCATTCTGTCTTTATATGATTAGCGTAAGCATACCTCAGATGATATAAAATATAGAGTACTTTGGATTTTTTTAAAAACTTGATATGATCTGTGTTTAAAGTGAAGCTTATGAGATTCCTCAAGTCCTATGTAAAATGATTTAGGGTAATGGTATTAAATAATATTGTAACATGTATATGGAATATTACAGCTGAAAGAAACCTTAGAAATCTTCTTGTCTGTTCTGATTTTATGGAAGAACGTGGTATTTAAATGGACAAAAATGCATCTCACAAAGCAAAGAAAATATTGTCATTTACTTTTGAAAATGTGTTAGTCTTATTTAGGATATTTTACAATTACTTACCTCCTGTTTTCTTCTTCACTTTCTTCTGAAACAAAAGATTGTTTCTATCTCTGAATAGCAGGATTCTAACAATTAGGCATTTTTTAAAAAGCTTTTCGCTTTTACTATTTCAAGAGAATATAAATCAGTTAATTTAATCCCAATCTGTTTGAAAATGTCAGATTCATACAGTTTGACCTTTACAGACAGTCAGAATTTTTTTTTTATTGGAATGTTTCTTCTAGTTTATATGTTTTCAGTCATAATCATAGTTACTTGGAATATACCTGGGGAAAGAATAATAATATTCTTCTTGCCTTTCATAATGCTTACACACACACGTAAATAATGTAATCATATTGACAGGAAATGCCATATGAATATAGGAAAAATAGTACTAAAAGATACTAACTAACGTAGTAGAATGGTTTTTGCTCTTAGATTTTTTCCCCCTATATTTCAGACAGAATTTTCCATGACCAGGGAAAACAGAGGCAGCTTATACATAGACATTTTTCTTAGAAGCTTGTTTTTTTCAAACCCATTCTCATGGTGTTTTGAATCATTTAGCAAACATATTTACTATTAGTTTTGTCTTTTTGCAAAGTAATGTTATATTTTACCAATTTTTAACATTGATAAACTGCTTGAGAAAGATAAAGTCCTACAGACAAGTATAAAACAATGGCCCATAGGAAGAGAGTTTTTAACTCAATTATTTAAAATATAGTATGAATTTTGATGACTGCAGAGAGAGCAACATTTCAAAGTATTGTATTCACATTAGTGTTAGTAAATAGTATGGAAAAATTGATTTGTGAGGGGAAGTATCAAAATTGAGGATGAAATAATTATGATAAATGGTTTGAGAAGTTTTCATCAATTAGTTTTCCTTGGTATGAGATAGTAAACAAACTTAATATATTTTAAGTAAGATCCAAGGGTATAGCTAAGAATTATTTTGGGGAAAGAGAGAAATTATGGAATATTCATGAATATTTTCTCTAAAATTTTCAAAATATTTGCCAAATCATTGCTTTGTCACTTAGTAGAAACATTAATGAAGTATCCCAACCTTCCAGAACTTAGTGAAATACAGTGCTAAGTGTTCATACTAATGCTCTTTAAGGAACTTAGAATTTTGCAACAGTTAGCACTATAAGAAAGGGAGAGAACTAGTAACGCTATTTGAAGGATAATTTTTGTGGATCCACACTCTATTCTGGTGATGCTGTGGTAACTGCTGGAAGTGATTGACGTTTGTGAGTAGTTAAAGTGCATAGGAATAGATATTTTATAGTACAGCCTTGGAAGACTAGGCAAAGGATAACTGGTCTTTGGAAAAGTTATGGGATGGAGGGTCAAATATGCATGTATATGTATTCATTCATTTGTTCATTCATCATTCTCTCATTTGTTCACCTTTATCAGGTGTCCACTATTTGGAAGACACTTTGCTAATCACTGGGGATACAAAATAAGATACGATCTCTGCCCATATCTGGGATATAGTAGATCCCAGCTATTTACTGAGTGAAGGAATGAATGGAAGAATATACATTTGTTAATGCAGTCTAGTCTTAAGAGGTGTTTGTATAGTCAGGGCAGTATAGTGAGTTGTTTGTTTTGCCATGAGGTCAACGTGTGCAGAGTTAAAGCAACTTAGTCTTGTGGACTAGGGAAAGGAATGGGATAAGTGATTCTGTGCTAAATGGAAAAATAAACTGTAACAGTTTTCGTCTTGAATGACCTGGTTAGCCTGCACCTCCAGGGCCAAGTTTGACTAGATTGGGAAGGAACCACCTCATCGAGTAGACCAGAGGTAAAACCCTACCGTCTGTTCAGATGTACATAAGGCACAAATGTAACCATCGTAACTTTGTATTAGTAAGAAGCCTGGTTTTCTCCTTTAAAGGCCTCATGTTTATTTGGACAATAATGTTTTGAAAATATGACATGTTTCTCTATCTGGCTAAATAGAAGTATGCTAAATATAAATTAATCGTTTCTTAATGATTCAAGTTCTTTATTAAAACAATTTTTTTGTAGGTTACAAAACCTGATGACCATGTTTATCAAAATTATTCTTAAAATAAGAGTAGATTTAGAGTGAAGCCCTGAAAGTCTCTCCTGTTAGTAAAACATATGAGCTTTGGCATCTGTCCTAACCTTTTCATTCCCACTTTCATGCCTTAGCACCTCTCCTCTAGATTATTAAAATAGCCTCCTCATTTATTTTATTTGATAAACATGCATTGAACACTTACTGCATCTTAGATGAAAGGGCACAGAGATGTATCCTCAAGGAACTCATATGGGGGTGGTAAGAGACAAAAGTCAATGATTACAATAGTATGAGAGATGTTGTAGTAGACGAGGTGTCGTGGGAACCCAAAGGGGGAACTGGCCCTGATTTGCTAATTAGGAGAGTGAAGGGATTGAACTCTTTGGTGAAGTGACAGATGCCCTCATTTGAGCTAAGTATCAAAGGATGCATAAAAACTAGGGGGGGAAAAAAGAGAGTGTATAAGCATCTCAAGCAAAATAAATAGTGGAGGAGAGCTCAGGTGCCAAACATGTGAAGAAGTTTGAAAATATTCTTAAGGTGACAGTGGGAGAAGGTGAGAAGACTGGTCAGTGGTAGGTGGTCATTTAACTCTCTATTCCATCCTTCCATTGCTGTCTGAGATCATTTTGTGAAATAATTTGCCATAAGACCTGGAATTGGGACTTCACCTATATTTCTAGCTGTGACGATCACTAACTAGATCTCCCCATGCACCCTCTATGCCAGCGACACCAGAATGCTTGCTGTTTCCCAGATGTGCTGCTCCATCAGGACGGCAAGTCCTTCCCTTCCTTCTCCAGTGACTATAGTCCTTACAGATCTGCCTCCAAGGCTCAAATGCCACCCCCACCAAAAAGCATTCCCTGATCTTTTTCTCCTCTTGCCCTTTTAGGTCAGAATTAATCATTCCTTTCTTTGTATTCTCTTAGTATTTTGCTTTTGCCTCTATTACTACACGTTTAAAATTCTACTGTACCTTATGATTATATTTATTAAATTGACCAGTAAATGTTAATTGAAATGTTTTGGCTTACTGAACATTTTTGTTTCCATTGTGTTTTTTAGCTGTGTTTTAGATAGTTGAGATGGTCATAAACTGATCGTTAGATAAGTGAAATATTATAGCTAATAACCTAACAATGGACAGAGAAATGTGTGATTCCCCTTTAAGATATTTTGTAATGGTTTGATAGAAAATGGCTTTCAGCTTATGTTTAAACTATACCCATATTTTGCTTCATGTTGACTGTTTAAGCTTGAGAAAGTGAAGTTGTAGCATCTAGTGTACTTTATTTAGTTGTTTGACTTACTGCTAGACTTCTTGGTTTATTACTCACGGTCAAAGCAATCCTCAGTAGTATGGTATCCAATGTGGTTAAAAAAAAAAGTGTCTTTTAAATGCACCTCTAACACCATTACAGTGTACTTTGTTCGGTGCTGGGGTTGGGCAGTCTTAATGAGGAGTAGCCTATATCCCAAGTTAAAACAGACATGTGGCCATTATAATATGGTGGGCAGGACATTGATGATTTGGGACCCAGAAAACCTGTGATCTGGTCATACCACCGTGCGACTTTGGGCAGGTCAGTGAGTGTCTTTGTGTCACAGCGTTTTCCATCTGTTCTATGATGAGTTGTTCCCTAAGACTTCATATAGCCCTGACATTCACATTCTACTGGTTTTCTTAAAGCCATTTTTGTTTTTCCATGGTAGCCTCTTAGATTAAAATATCAAATTCACAATGCCTGCCTGCCTACATCTACTCTTTCTGAACAAACACATACACACAGTAAATTGGGTTGTGTAATTGGCTTAATTATGAAGAGCTTTTAGAGATTTCCCACAATTTACTGCCCTGTGAGTGACTGCAGCAAGGGGAGGCTGATTGAGAGCATGGCTACCCAGTCAGGCTGATTGGGTCTCAGCCCTGGATTTGCTGCTCACTTACTTATTCGCTGTGTGACCTTTGGCAAGTTACTTAACCTCCCTGTGCAACAGATTCTTTATCTGAAAAGTAGGGATAATAATAGTATGTACTTCACAGGAGTGTTGTGAGGATTGAGATAAGGCATAAGAAGGACCCTGCGCAGTGGCTGGCACCTAGTAAGGGCTAAATGTAAGCTGCCGTTAATATTTTTGTTGGTTTTGTCATCTTTATTAATGTTATTACTGTTGATGCTGCACTCTTGATCACTTAGATGGCTGATAGCTTGTTTATAGGTGTTTATGTCTGAGACACTGTACAGGGTTCTGTGGACAATGGTCAGATTCAATATACTGATGTTTATTAATATTTATTGTAGTGTTGGTTCATTTGTACTTGGAAAACTTTAAGCAGTGAATTTATTCTTTAAATTTAGCTATGTAATATTGGACGTCAAAGTTGTATGTGTCTTGTGGGCAAAGTTAATTGAGAAAAGTTTTATCAAAACTTTGTTTTAGGGAAATATACTTGTATGTACAGATCTTAATGACCTTGTTTTAAATATTATTTTAAAGAAAAATGGGTCCATTTTATTTAGCTCATAGACCCAGTGTATCTTTTGGTGTATCTTTTAACTTTGGTGAAGAATTTCGAGAGTAAAGAGTGAATTTTGCAATCACTTGTTGCTTGAAACTAAATTATTGGAAAGGTTTTCTTTGAATTGTTTAAACTTTAAAAATTGAATGCAGTGGACTCCCTGACTAGCATTCCTCTCTTGCTTGTCAGTAATGCAGTGCTCTGCTGTAATGAAGCGCAGTCTGAACTCGGTCCAGTGTGCTACACTAGCCACTAATATGTGGTTCTTTAAACTTAAATAATTAAAATTAAGTAAAATAAGACATTCAGTACCTCAGTCACGCTAACCGCATCCTAAGTGCTCAACAGCTACGTCACAGAAAGTTCTTTTAGACAGCACGGGATAGATTGTAGAGCCAGATTGCTTGGGTTCATTTCCTGAATAGTCATGTGACCTTGGGCAAGTTAATTCATTTTCCTGTGCCTCAGTCTCCTCATATGTAGACTTGGACAAAAGTTCTCCTGTGGTTGTTAATGTGGATTAAGTGAGTCAACATTTGTAAAGTGCTTAGAACAGCACCAGGCACGTAGTATGTGTTTGTTAAATAAACAAGTGTTCATCGTGTTCAGATTTATTACGCTTCATAACTTATTAATGTGTAGTGATTATCTTTTTGTCTTTTATGTATGTTTTATTGCCCTTTTGAGAAAAAGTTTATATATACCAACCTGCTTGGATAATTTTTTGTATTTGAGTTTTTATATTTAGCCGCAATATAATGTCTCTGTCATGCACTCTGGCTTAAAAAGTCATTGGGAGTGCTCACTGCTTTCAGGGTGAAGCACAATTTCCCTTGTCAGGCATTTTGGGAGTTCCAGCCTGCCCTTCCCAACTCATTTTCACGGCCATCCAATTCTAGCCCTTCGTTCCATTTTTCAGTTAATTACTGCCTTTGTTGTTAAAAATATTTAATGGTGGTGCTTTCATCTCTTCAAATGGTATATAAGCTCTCCCAGAATGTGTAGCAGTATTATCTGTGCATTTAGTAAATGCTCAGGGTATGTTCAGGTTGAGTAAAAGAATCTTCCATTTTTGAAATGCAATCAGTATTTCTATTAATATCAAAACACAGTCATTCAAGTCATCTCTGAAGTGAAGGGAATTCAAAACCCATTCCACCATCTGTGATGTCAGCATCAGAAATGTGCTCCATCTCTTAAGACTCTGCTACTGGGCTGTACTTGTCTCAGTGGGGAGGGGTCTGGACAGTGGTTCTCACCATGGTAGTCACTGCCCTGCAGCATGGTGGTGCCGTGTAAAGCACCATTTTGGTGATTTTCTGGATGACGCATTCTAAAAGGATGCTGATTTTATCTTGGTTTACTCATTTCTTTAAGTTATCTCCCATATTCTTTGGTCTGCTGTTTGTTGCTTCTTTCTGTGTTTTTCCTGATTATATGCAAATGCTTATCACATGAATGTAACAAAGGGAAAAAAATTCATTCAAGAGGAAAAAAAGTACCATGTTATTATAATAAACAAAACTTAGTTTTTATGTTTCTATAATAATGACATTTAGGTATAATTAGGTATTTTTTCACTTTTTTTTAAAATTAATTATTTATTTATTTATTTTTGGCTGTGTTGGGTCTTCGTTTCTGTGCGAGGACTTTCTCTAGTTGCGGCAAGCGGGGGCCACTCTTCATCGCGGTGCGCGGGCCTCTCATTATCGCGGCCTCTCTTGTTGCGGAGCACAGGCTCCAGACGCGCAGGCTCAGCAACTGTGGCTCACGGGCCCAGCCGCTCCGCGGCATGTGGGAATCTTCCCAGACCAGGGCTCGAACCCGTGTCCCCTGCATTGGCAGGCAGATTCTCAACCACTGCACCACCAGGGAAGCCCCTTTTTTCACTTTTAAACAGGTTGTTTTCTCCATATGAGGAAAAAAGTATAAAAACTCTGAACCTCTACCATAGAATGGTGTGTGCTTGTGGTCTAAGGTCATACAGAATTCCCATTTGTTACTACAAGTTGCTTAATACATAACAACATCAGTGGCAAGTCCATAACTATCTATGGATAGCTGCATTTTGGATTGCATGTACTGTATTGCATATATTGCATTTATGTTGTGCAAGTTGCCTTGTATTATGTTGATGGAGAAAGGAGTGGATATTATAAAACCAGTAATGTGAATAAAATTCATACATAAATGGTCTTGCATTGTAACTGGAGATACTCAGACATCTTCTTTGAGACTTTGATTCATTATCCTGTGTTGTGGTCTTGGGTTTTTTGGAGGTGGCCTGGGGGATAGTTGGGAACTGTAGGACAGAGGCACCAGGTTCTACCTGGGAATGATTTAGAGGCTCCCTCTGCATATATCACTACTTGTTACCCCATAACACGGTACTTCTGGTTACTTTTCATAGTGCTGTGGCTTCATTACACTGTGAGCTTCTTGAGGACAAGGACCACAGTTCATTTATCATTTTGGAGAAAAGTGAATTCTGAAGAATGCAGTGGTTTGTGAGCTTGTCTGCTATTTGTTTCTCTGTAGCTTATCATCAGAGTGATGAATGCACCTATGGGTAATAGGTAATTGGTATACTTAATCAGTTACCTAATTATTGAGAGGACTCAATTCTCACTTTATATTATTTTATTACTGAAACAGACTGCCCAGTAGATTTTTTTTTTTTTAATAAATTTATTTATTTATTTTTGGCTGCGTTGGGCCCTCATTGCTGCGCGCAGGCTTTCTTTAGTTGCGGCGAGCGGGGGCCACTCTTCGTTGCGGTGCGCGGGCTTCTCACTTCGGTGGTTTCTCTTGTTGCAGAGCACGGGCTCCAGGCGCGTGGGCTTCAGCAGTTGTGGCACATGGGCTTAGTTGCTCTGCGGCATGTGAGATCTTCCTGGACCAGGGCTTGAACCCATGCCCCCTGTGTTGGCAGGCGGATTCCCAACCACTGCGCCACCAAGGAAGCCCCCAGTAGATATTATAAACATTCTCTAGAGAACAATTAGGTTTACAATGACTTATTATGCTTAGAATGCTACTTGGAATTAACTGTTTGTACCACTGTCTTGATATAATTTAAATGTAATTTAGAAGTGCTGCAATATCTTCATTCAGATAACTTGTTACCCTTTAAAAATTGGCTGCTTGAGTATTGTTTCTCTCCCATTTGGCAGACACCAGATGCAGTGATTAATAAAGGTCATTATGTTGCTTAGTTATGGAGAGCTTTTAATGACTATTACCTGAACATCTGCTGTTTTCATTGCTGCAATTACCCAGAAAACATCTGATACAATATAGAAGCTGTACTTTGAAAATGTGACTTAGGCTAATCTAATAAATTACTACTTTAGAACATTTAAATATTCCTTTACATTTTAAATAATTTTGTGAGAAAGCCCTTATCTTTCTGTAAAGTGAACAATAAAAAGTATCAAGGACAGACTTTTGGAATGGTTGTACTGGATAGTCCTGGAGTCACATGGGCTGAATTCTCAGCTTCTAGGAGTTGTCTGTGTACAGAATTGGGTGGGAGAAGCGGTGACTTTCTCATGCATTCTATCATGTGAAACCTTGACTGAAAATTAGGGGCTTGGAGTAGAATTGAAAGGAAGGAAAAAGGTTACCCAGACTCTGCTGGGAGAACATTGAAAAGTGAGAAAGGGTTTATTGATTATGGGGTTTTTAAAAATAGGACCAAATACTTTAAAATTTTTGAAACAATTACAGTGCTTGCTTCAGCAGCACATATACTAAAATTGAAATAACTACAGTTTCACAGGAAGTTGCAAAACATAGTACTGAGAGGTCCCGTGTACCTTTCACCCAGTTTCCTCCAATGGTAACATGTTACAGAATGATAGTCGAATATCAAAACCAAAATACTGACATTGATGCAACCCACAGACTTTATTCCGATTTCACCAGTTTTATATGCTCTTGTGTGTGTGTGTGTGTGTGTGTGTGTGTGTGTGTGTGTGTGTGGTGTATAGTTTATGCAGTTTTACCACATATATAGGATCCTTGTAACCACCATCACCATTAAGATACGGAACTGTTCTGTCACTTACAAAGCTACCCCTTTATAGTCAGTCCTACTCCCCTCACCTTCCCTGCCCTTCTCTAACCCCTTGCAACCACTAATTTGTTTCTTGTCTCTATAATTCGGTCATTTTGAGAATATTATATAAATGGAATAATATATTGTTACTTTTGGGGATTGGCTCCCTACCCCCTGCCAATATCGACGCAAACTGTTTCATATATCAATCATTTGTTTCTTTTTATTGCTGAGTAGTATCCCATAGTATGGATGTACCAGAGTTTGTTTAACCATTTACCCATTGAAGGATATTTGGATTTTTTCAAGATTTTGACCAACGCAAGTAAAGCTGCTATGGGCATTCATATACAGTTTTTTGGTGTGGACATAAGTTTTCATTTCTCTGAGATAAATATCCAGAATATGATTGGTGGATTGAATGATAAGTAGATGTCTAGTTTTTCAGGAAACTACCAAAAGACCAGTACTTTTATTTCTCCAAAACTTATTTACTAATGCCTAATAAAACTGAGACACTGGGCTTCCCTGGTGGCGCAGTGGTTGAGAGTCTGCCTGCCAATGCAGGGGACGCGGGTTCGAGCCCTGGTCTGGGAAGATCCCACATGCCGCGGAGCAACTCGGCCCGTGAGCCACAATTACTGAGCCTGCGCGTCTGGAGCCTGTGCTCCGCAACAAGAGAGGCCGTGACAGCGAGAGGCCCGCGCACCGCGATGAAGAGTGGCCCCCGCACCACGATGAAGAGTGGCCCCCGCTTGCCACAACTAGAGAAAGCCCTCGCACAGAAACGAAGACCCAACACAGCCATACATACATACATACATAAAAAGAATGTAAGCAGACAAGAATAGCATTAAAAAAATAAAAAAAAATAAAAAAAAAATAAAAAAAAAAAAACTGAGACACTGAGAAATTAGTTCCCATATGGTTGTGTTCTATAAAATTCTATGTCTGCAGATCAAGAGACAACCAAATGGACATTTAGTAGATATAACAGACAAGTTACAGAAGAAGTACAAATGTCTATTAACATATGAAAGGATTTTGAATGTCACTGATAATCAGACAACTATTTATTGTTAGAATTATGTTTAGATGCAAGTAATTTAAGAGCAGGCAGAATGGCTGGAACAGCCCAGGGTGGCTAGTATGGCAGGTACAGTGGGCAAGAAATGCCTTGAGCAACCCAGATCTTCTCATTTTTTTCCTCAGTCACACGCAATCTTTGTCCTCATATTGGCAAGATAGCTGCTGCTTCTCCATACTTAGGTGCAAGAGCCAGGCCAGAAGAAAAAGGAAAGGGGGAAATCCAGAATGAATGTCACCTGCAGAAGGGAAGCAAAAACTTTTCCTTAAACCATCAGCTAGAATTATGTCACATGCTACCAGCAGCTGCAAGGGGGCCTGGGAAGCAAGTATTTTTTTACTTGAAACATTCTTGCTGAAAAGATATGGGGTTCACTTAGTAAGGAAGATGTGGGAATATTGCATAGGCAACTAGCAAAGTTTGTTGGAGAGTGCAGATATGAAATGTCATGTGTGCCTAAGACCCTGAAATTTAAAAATATGAATAATGTCCTGTGTTATGTAAGAGGTACTAACACATTGTTTGTAAGAGAACAAGTTGGGATACTTTTTTTGATGGGCAGTGTGATATTCTTTATCAAAATTAAAGGTTGTGTTTCATCTGGCCCATCAGTACCAGATGGGCTGTAGAAATGCTGTCCCTGCATATGTGCAGAAAGATCTTCGCTGTAGCGTTGTTTACAGAAATGCTCTCCCTGCATATGTGCAGAAAGATCTTCGCTGTAGCGTTGTTTACATAATATCAAACCACTAGAAATTATCTGTCAGTGGGAGGAAGGCTCATACATCATGGTATGTCCATACAGTGCAGTACAGTACAGGCAGCCGGTAAAAATAATAAGCTTGATTTATGTACATAGACCTGGAAAACAGCCATGAAATATAAAATTGCAGAACATTATGCATAGTATGGTTCTACTGCCTGCCCTCCAATACATATGTATGTGTTTTTGTATGTGTTCTTGTGCATGTGTGTGGTATGATTATATCTGTTTTGGCCTATGCTGAAGAGAAAGACTTTATTGAAAAACACTAAAAACAGTTAACATTGGGAAGTGGGTTTGGGAAGGGAGAATGTAGGAGGAGATTTCACTTTTCTTTATATACATCTGTATTGCTTGAATAGTTTACAAGCCTGCAATAACTGTTCAGTTAGGAAATAAAGTATTGTATGATGTGATTTTTTTTGGATGCTTGAAGCACATACTTTTATATTTTAACCATTCTGGATGAAACTGCATAACATCTTGTTTTGCCATTTTATGCATATAGTATACTAAGTATTTTTTCTTAGTCACTCAAGGCCTAATGAGATAGTCAGGGCTGCTTAAATATACTCAAAATAGATTTAGATTAAATAATTTTTAACGCTTCCTTATAAATTTTTAAACTTTGACTTCTTAGGCAGGCCGTACTTTTTGTGTATTATCAGTGTATCTGCCTCTAACAGTTCTTCCTATTTCTAATTTCTGCTGTAATCTTCTTTGACTTGGGAATGAAGCAACCAGCAACCTGGTTTAATTGTGTCTAAAAATAGTTCTGAATAAAAACAGGATAAATTAGTTCTGAATGAAGGTTTTGAGAGACTTTGTGGGTAAAGTACATGAACTTTAGCTTACTGCTATTTGAACATCTTTTTTTTTTTTTTTTTTTTACTGTTTAGAGCTCTTTTTTTCTTCTTTGTTTACCTTTGTTCTCAGCTGTGTTTTAGTTGTTTGAGATGGCTTGATACATGAAGTTTGCTAAACCTAGGGATGTTTAAAAAGCAGATAACCCATCAGTGTCCCTCTTTTAGAGAAACTTATTACAGCAGTAAGGAAAGGAGATAGCGTGTTTTAGGACAGGGTTATATAGGAAAAAAGCCCCTGAGCATTTGCCTTTTCTTTCTGTTCCTTAATGGTAAGATGATTCTTGTGTTTGTTGACAAGTTAATAATTAACCCCATGTAATGCAGTGTGTAGGTGCATACACATCAGGCTGGGGTTTGAATCCTGGCTCTGTCCTGTACTTAGCTAAGTGACCTTCCTGATCCTCAGTTTTCTTACATTTAAAAGCTATTTTGCTTAATATTGGTACATAGTTTATATAAATGCCTAGCTGACACATTCATAGATTAAGTGGAGAAAATTTGTGTAGTGTATCTGACCCACAGTATTCAAATAGTGACTGTTACTATGGAGGATAATGTGAAATTTGAGATTTGCATACTGTATTATATTTTTTTATAACAAAACATTTTATTTTTTCCTTTTATTTTTATAGAATTATTATCCTTAGTGCGGAAAACTTGAACAACACAGAACACACAAGGGGAAAATTTTTTTTAAAATCCTCTGTAATTTCCTTACTCAGGAAAGATCTCTATTAATATTTTATAGGTCTGTCATTCAGTCTTTCTGCCACGTGCAAATACTACTTGCTTTATATCAATAGACTCAATGTTAAATCCTTCAAACAACCTTACATCGCATGGTGGTGTCTCAGTCTTCCCTTATTTGAAATGAGGCTGAGAGAGGTTAAGATCAAATTGCTGGTCAGTGGTGGAGCTGGTGTTCATGATCAGGAGTGAGAAGGGGCTCCCCTCCCCACCCAGTTGGAAGCAGTCATCTCTCTTCATAATCAGTTTGCAATAATCTGTGATTATAAGATGTTTGATTAAGATTTAGGTTGTACTTTGTATTGTTTAAGAAAGCAAAGTAGATTTGGGCTGAATGCATGGTATTTCCGTGTATTATTGTAGTATAATGTTACTTAGGTGATATGCATGTTTGTAGCTCCGTAAACATTAAACTCTAATAATTGAGGTCAAAATGAAACTTTGTATTACTCCAGCGTGATCCTAACTCTAAGCTATAGAAAATCTGACTGTGGTGCTTGGAATACACTATGTGTTCACTTTGGATGTTGGATTCCTGAGTGGTGTGGAAAATGATCTTAAAGTTGCTGTTTTATTGTACTCAAAAAATGACTAAATCAGCCATATCCTTATTTTTATGATATTTTTGAAATTGTAATTTCCATGATCGTGTGTTTTTCAGATAAGAAGTTATTATTTGGGTCAGTAAATGTTGCCTTTAATTTAAACATCCTGGGGCTTCCCTGATGGTGCAGTGGTTAAGAATCCGCCTACTAATGCAGGGGACATGGGTTCGAGCCCTGGTCCGGGAAGATCCACATGCCACTGAGTAGCTAAGCCCGTGCGTCACAACTACTGAGCCTGCACTCTAGAGCCCGTGAGCTACAACTACTCAGCCCACGCGCTGCAACTACTGAAGCCCGTGTGCCTAGAGCCCGCGCTTCGCAACGAGAAGCCACCGCAATGAGAAGCCCGCGCACTGCAACAAAGAGTAGCCCCTGCTCACCGCAAGTAGAGAAAGCCCATGTGCAGAAACGAAGACCCAACACAGCCCCACAAAAAAAATTAATTAAAAAAAAATCCTAAAGCATTTACAGATTTATTTATAATCTTCAGAAACTCCCTGAAAAACTAGTTTGTATATTGAATTATATATACTGCCTATACAGTACCTGTAGGTACACACACACATAAATCTGTTTTCTTCAGGAGACTTTATCCTTTGTTACACTGTCATATTTGGACCTTTAGCTTAGGGGGTTTGGCAGCCTCTTATTTCAGATATTTTGAAAATTGTACTGTCATGATTATAAGTATGTAATGAAGCTTGACTTCATGTTTTTTCGTATTGCTTTTTCATGATTTTTTTCAGAAGTAGGTTAAAAAAAATAATGTTAGTAGTTGACCTGAATATATCATCTAGACAGTTACAAAACATGTACCAATATTAAGCAAAATAAGCTGCGGTTAATTGTAGATATTACACTTTGAATTTAGACATTGTTAAAAAAGAATTCCAGAAGAAATTCACTGTATTTGCTCTGTATTTGTAGCTGAGGAGGGTAGATCTGTTTGAGTTCTTTAGATATTTATATATAACTTCAGTATGCGGTAACTTTGAACTTGATTAGGATTAAGTGGCTATAGTTTATATGAAGTTAATGAGATGAATTAGATGTGGTAATCTTAGAGGTGTGGAGCTGTTGAAGAGCTGGGTGTGTCTGGGGAAGAAGTACAGTGTGCCTTGATTATGGAGTCCGTGGATGGGCAGTGGTTTAAGGGGATGTGTTTGGAATTCCACAACCACAGATGAGGACCAGACTGTCAAGGGTTGTTTCAGATACACTGGGATTTATCCTGTAGCTATCCAGTGTAGACATCCAGAAAGCATCAGGATAGGAGTTTAGCATCTAGGTAGTACAGGGTAGAGGGACATAGATAGAGGATTCATCATTTTTGGGAAAGGATGTGATCACTCATGGGAGAACTTGATGACAGAGGGAGTGAAGACAAGGAGAGAGACCCAAGGGAACCCTGTTGGTAAAGGAGACCCTGAGATGATGGTGTTCCTCTGTACCTGGGCTCTACTGCTTATCCCTGTCGAAGAGGAATTTAGGCAGTGGGGGGGTGAGGGGGTGGCAGGGGAAGAGGGGAAGGAGAGTCCAGGGCTTCAGAGTGTTTTTGGTGGCTGATCTGACCTCTCCCCAAGAGGCTCTAGCCAGCTTTACACCCACTTTGCTTGTACCCGTGCAGCGGGATGTGGCTGGAGAATACACCGCCTCTGAATAGTTGTACTTTGAAGTCCTGATCATGAACTTTAGGTGGGCTTTTAATGCTGCCCGGCAGTCATACCGTATTATTCCTACTTCATTCGTATCGGTGACTCTCTCAGTTCCCCTGCCTTTCTCAAACCTTCAGCATCTGTTTCCCATATCAATTCTCAGCTGATTATCGTCTCCCTTTTTAACTGAGGAACTTGAAGCATATTGCTTCAGCGGACTAGCAGACTCACACTGTCAGTTACGTCCGTCACATCAGCTGAGCGCATGGACTCTGCCTGTTCCTGCTACACGGGAGCTATCTGCTCCCATGTAAAGCTAGCCCCCTCCTTGTGCACCAAGTTCTCTCTCCTCATGCGCTCATAAACATTGCTCACTCAGCTCTCTGTTCTTTCTCTTGTCCCCAGTTTTCTTCCTCTAATGCATCATTCCCATCGTTATACCATGTGCTGTTATTTCTCTCATCATGTGAAACAATACTTCATTTGACTCTGCTCCTCTTGTCAGCAGCTGTTCCATTTCTCTCTTCCCTTTTGCAGTAAATCTCCTCCAAGGAGTTGTCTGTACTCAGTCTTCAATTTCTCCTCTTCCACTTTTCTTTTAAATTCACTGTAGTCAGACTTTCAGCCCCATGACTTCAATTTAACATTGGCAGAAAGTCAGTTTAAAATTTGCTTTTAAAATCATAAGTTTTATTTGAAGTGGAGTGTTATTCACAGCACTTTAATTTCCTTTGCTAAGTATAATATATTTAGAGAAATGTGTAGACTTTACCATCCATCCATAGTTGCTATGGTTATATCATAAAGAGGTCTTAAAAATGGTAACACATTTTAATTGCTGTTGTATCATATTGGGTATCATACTTGCTGGCTTTGTGCTATTGGGCTCCATATGTCTTTTTTGGTGATTGTTCCTTAATCTTTCCTACTACTAAGAAGTTGTCTAGTTTTGACCAAGCAGATGGTTTCAAGTTGCTCTCTAATATGTTGAATGAAGTTGTGAATGAATAACTGAGCTGAGTGAGCATGAAGACAGTTAGCATGCAGGAAGTTTAGTGTAGAAGGACAACAAAATATTCAGCAAAGTTAATCTGATGTATAATTAATGATATCCATAATTGATAATGAGTTACATGCTTTAGCTTTAGAAGTCTGTTAAAAGTTCTTCTGAGGATATGGAGTTGCACTAGAATTCTTTTAAAATTCTCTAATTATGATCCCCCAAGGCCGCCTTCTTTCATGCAAGGATTATAAAAAATCTGGGTCTTCAGTTGGTTATACCTATGAAACTGAGAGCCAGATTAGTTTGCTCAAAAATATTGAATATGATCAATTTGTTGTTGTTTTTCAGTCTTTTATATAATTGTAACGTATATAACAAGAGACATTCACCTGAGTGAGTAGTCTTGTGGACAGGTTATCGGTTATATCTGGCATAGTTGCTCAAATGCCATCACTTTATTTCCTGCACAAGGAAACATGGAAATCCAAGTTAGTCAGAGGAATGTTACTACAGGGAGAGATTTGAATTCAGGTGTTGTTATGTTTGGCAAGTTACTTATGACATACCTACCAAATGATCCCAATCGACCATACTTGGGAATTACTGGACATTGTCTTGTAACAGCATATTCTTTCCATTCAACAAATATAATTCCACGAACAAAATATGGTTGTAGACTAATGTGGTAGCGGGGGAAATGAAAAAAGCAAGGAATGATTGAAAAACAATATTCAGAGATTAGTGAGAAGTTACATGTAGAGGGGTGAAAGAAAAAGAAATGTGAAAAATGACTCTAAGCTTTTGAACTTAGGGTCTGGCATGGTGATGCTATTGGTGGAAATAGGTAAATTAGGAAGCATTTCTTGAAAGAAAAAAAATGTTTCATTACTTAAAGTTAAGAATATGTTTAATCGGCATGCTTCCTCTTGGTGTGAATGAATTCTCTGCATAATGTGAATTGTATTACACCAACATAAAAGAATTTCTTTATCGTATTCCCACCCTAAAGGATATTACCGAACTTTACCAAACCTTTGGTTGCTATTGTATCCTCATATATTCCATTGTATACTCCCTGCCTGCCCCTCTCCATAGATGGTATTTCAGGAACTAGTCTTAAAACCATGTACAATTCTAATGTAGGTGGCAAAACTCTAACCCCATTGAAAACAGGAATTCAACATAAAGCAGCATCATTTCCTTATTTTGACAGAGATTATAATTAGCATCTTAGGACTTACGGTAGTATCTGTTCACAGTTCTGAGGTATACACTTAATAATGACTCACTATCCTGACTCACTTGTTCAAGTTCACTGTCATTCAGAAGCCCTTTTATTCCACTGTTCTTTTTCTGGCTTTTATTTTTTTCCTGATGAATAGAATTATTGTAGTAAGTCTCACATTGCTGAATATAACCTTTGTTTTTTCTTAATTGGTGTGTATGTGCCACGCCTCTAGGCACATTCAAGCCTTTTGCTTACGATGGCTGGCATTTTGTTGTTTAGTCTTGGCAGGAAGTACGGTAGAGTGAGAGTTGGTAGTGTGTAAGGGCCGTGAGACAGCAAGCTCTGTGGTTAATAGGGTGAATGTTATAAATACTGTATCATTTACTTCAGTGAAAATATGCACCTATTGTTTGGGAATGTACTATAAATTTAGTTGTACCCAATTAAAGCCTGTTCCAGGAAGTACCATCAGGTCTCGTAAATATTTCTGCTCAACAATTGAGCTGGCCCACTTATTTCAAAGAATATTTGATCAAACAAAATTCCAGGGAAGTAATCTGAATAGTCCTTGAGTTTGTGATAGGAGCTGACCAATAGCTTAAGACTAGATGAATAGACCTAAACAATCCATTATAGAACTACTAACAGATGTTAACACACAGTTAGACGCCCAAGATTTGGAGACTGAGAGACCTGGGTGTGATTTGTGGCACCACCACCTCATGGCTGTGTAATGGCCAGTGTCACCCTCGCTAAGTCTGCAGTGGTTCCTATGGCACTAGGGTTTTGATTAGGATTAAATTAGGAAGTTCTC
The DNA here is from genome assembly GCF_965194805.1 of Balaenoptera borealis. NCBI lineage: Eukaryota > Metazoa > Chordata > Mammalia > Artiodactyla > Balaenopteridae > Balaenoptera > Balaenoptera borealis. The sequence continues at coordinate 164,479,280 of NC_138866.1, read as the reverse complement.
GTTCATTCATTTAGTCATTCAGTAAGTTGAGTGAGCATCAGTTTGGTGTCAGGCACTGTATCACCACTGGTTTACAGTGGAAAATAAAATGACATGGACTGACCTCTGGGTCCAGTGGAGAAGACAGAAAGCAAACAAACAAACAAATAATTTACAGTTGTGATACTTTCTGTCAAGGAAGATATCAAGGCACCACAAGAGAACCACTGAAGGAAGCTCTCCCTGAAGGGGTAGCTCTTAGGTTGACAAGGGAAGAGTGGCAGGGGTCAGCCAGCCAGCATGGAGAGGAGAGCTCCAGCTGGAGCGAACGGAGTATTCGATGGTCCTGACGCAAAAAACAGAGGTGGGGTGGTGGCGGTGTTACTAGGAACTGAAGGAAGGCCTGCGTGGGTTGGAGTATTGCTTGCAAATGGTGAAGAGTGGGATAAATAGCTGTGCCGGATCTGCGTGGTGCCTGGCCCAGGGGGCATGATTTGTGTCAGTTGCTATCATTGTCCTTATTATAATGATCCTTTACTTTATTTAGAGGTTACTTTATGGGCTGTCAGTTAAAGCCTTGAAGGAAGCTAATAACTTCCCAAGTAGATGCCGTGAAGTCAGTGCATTAAACTCGTGTATGCTGTTTAGAGAGGGCTCAGGCCCTCACTCAGAGCTTCTTGGTGATTATTTTCCATACTGTTCACATAAATTTAGTTACTTGAGTTTTATAATAGCCTAGAAGTAACAAATTGGGGCATGAATTTAGAGGTTCTCCAAAAGACAGAAAGAAGTTACAGTGTAATAAAAATAAAATTTAAAGTGATTAGTGATGGTTAAAAATGTGAGATGATGAAATCTTTTTTTCAGATTTATTGAGGTATTGTTTCCATACAGTGTAATGAATCCATTTGGAGCATAGCTTAATGAATTTTCATAATTATATATAGTCACATAGCCAACCATATCCTGATATAGAAAAGTTCCATCAAGAATGCTAAAAATTCTTATTTTCTTGTGTTTCTCTGCCTTGGCCACCAGCCTCAAGCAGCCACTAATCTGCTTTCTGTCACTATAGTTTTGTGTTTTCTAGAATTTCATGTAAATGGAGTTGTACACTATGAAGTCTTTTGGTTTGACTTCCTTTTGTTCATGTTATTGCATGTATTAGTAACGTGTTCCTTTGTATCATTTTGTTGACTGAAAAAAATTGCACAACCTAAAAGTGGAGAACTACGTTTTATTCAGTGGACATACTGAGGACTTCAGCCTGGGAGACGGGCTCTCAGGTAGCTCTGAGGGACTCCTCCGAAGAGGTAAGTGAGGAGCCAGGATATGTAGGAGTTTTGAAGCAAACCAGGTAGTTGAACATCAAAAGATTTCTGCCAGTTAAAGAAAAAACAAGCACCTCAAGTTAATGAATTTAGCCAGTCTGGGCTTATTGAAGTCATTCCTTTGGTATGCACCTTAACTAGCTAGGGCCAGTGTCCTGTTTTTCTCCATCCTGAATTCCCTCAGGGTGCACAGTTGGGGGCTGCTGCAGTGGCCGATGGCTTGATGGCCGCAACATCCTTCATTTACTGATAAATCAGGACATTCTTTGCCGACAGTTTAGTAGTATTCCAAAGTAGAGATTAACCACAACTTGTTTATCCATTCACCAACTTATGGACATTTGGGTTGTTTCTCATCATTGGCTATTATGAATAACACTTGTATGAACATTCACATAAAAGTTTTTATGATTGTATGCTTTCATTTTGGGTAAATACCTTTTGGATAAATAACTAGGAATTGGATTACTGGGTCATATGGTAAAGTTCATGTTTAACTTTATAAGCTACTTCTACTTTTTTCTAATGGGGCTGTACCATTCTGTATTCTCACTAGCCCTGTGTGAGGGTTCTAGGTGCTCCACACCCTCTGCGAACTTGGTATTGTTCATCTTTTTAGCTTTAGCTGTGGTGGATCTCAGTGTGATTTTAACTTGCATTTCTCTGCTAACTAGTGATGTTGAGCATCTTTTTATATGCTTATTGGCCCTTCGAATATCTTCTTTGTTAAGATATCTGCTTGGTATTTTAAGTGTGTTAAATCTTTTGCCCATTTAAAAAACATGCTGTTTATCTTCTTATTTAGTTGTAAGAATTCTTTTTGTATTCTGGGCACAAGCTCTTTGGCAGATATTTTACAAATATTTTCGCTATCTGTGGCTTGCATTTCGTTTTCTTAACTATATTTCTTGAAGTTGAGTTTTTAGCTTTGATGCTCTCTTTTAATTTTAATGAGATCTATTTTATAAATACTTCTTTTATAGTTTGTGCTTATTTTAGTTAAAAGAAATCTTTGTCTAACCCAGTGTCACAAAGATTTTCTCCTGTGTTTTCTTCTAGAAGTCCCATAGTTTTTGCCATATATATAGATCTGTGATTTATTTCAAGTTAATTTTTGTGTACTGTTCGAGGTAAGGGACAAAGTTTATTAATTTCTCCCCATATAGTTACCTAGTTATTCCAGCACCATTTATTGAAAAGACTGTCTTTTCCCCATTGAATCATTTAGACTATGAGACTTTGCTATCATTTGTAACCATCTTCTTTCACCAAGAACTTAAGCTTGACAACAGTGCTTATTCAAATATAAATAAATCCATCTTGTATTCTTACTGGTAAGTATATACTTTAGGATGTTATAAGAACAATGAAGGGAACTGCTTTTCAGGGCTAATTCAAACTAATGGGGGGGTGTTTGTTGGTAATGTAGAAGTGATGGTAACTTCTTAGAATCTGTCAAGTTCTAAGGAAGAAAGTTCAGTAACCAGTTAGTGATATATGATTATCTTTAGGAAAGTGATTTAGAAAAATATTAGTGTGAAGGTGGGCTTGCTTATATTCACAGACTCTAAAAGGAGACCTGAATCAATAAAAGAAAAATCTACAGTGGCTACTGATTCTAATGAGAAAGAAAAGATAAAGGAATTTACACAAAATGAAGTAGCTGCTTAAAGGTGCTCTTTGAGTTCAAGGGCTTGAATGAAAGGTAGAAGAAAAGATTTGTAACCAATAATGAATGAAAAGAGTAGTAGGTACTTACAAAACCAGTGTCAGGAAGGATGAAGCGCAAATGAATTGACATCTGTGAATAGTGTAGAGCATGTCAAAAACATCCTAAGAAGCATAATTTGGTACCTGAAGATCACTAATGACCAGATAGGCCTGCTGTTCAGGGCAGGTCATCTTGTGTAAACGTGAGAGAGACAGAGCATCTGAGTCCCAGACTCTTTTGCATCCAGCTGCTTTTCTGTTTTGTCAAAGCAAAATTATTTTCAAACAGATAAGGGAATGGACAGAAATGAGACGTGATTGAAGCCCAATGTAGGTTAGAAGGTGGTAACACCCTTTAAGTCAGGTCTTTAGGATAAGTCGAGTAATACAGTCTTGGATGGTTTTGTAGTAATTGTGAATAGTCTTGTAAGGGTAATAAAACATGGAGAAAGTACCTGAAGAAAGGACTCAGAGAGGAGCAAGGGGAGACTCTGGTAATTAGAAATGATTGAGTTTCATGATAATTTGAATCAGAATTCTAGCTTGATTTTATTAAATAATGGCTTATGAATGCATTTAAAAGGAAGCGATCTTTAGGAGCTTTTCTGGGGATAATAAGAATAAACTAATGCAACCTCCTTCTTTGTTGTTGTCACTGAATAGACCACCTAAGGAAATGTTAGAGATAGGTTTTATTTGGGTGTTAGAAAGGTATGTGATAAAGTCTTCTATGATGCCACCATAGACTAGAAGTAATTGGTCATGTAAGGATTTTATAATTGATTGATGGATCAGGTTTAATTTATTTATATCAGAGTGAAGGTCTTTGCCAGTGTGTCCTAGGGTCTTAGCTTATTCAACAGCTTCTCGGTGGCTAGAATAAAAATTCAGTTATAATCATTGGATTTATGATGGAAGGAGGAGGGTACAGAGTTGACAGAGGTTATAAGATTATGAAATGGAGATTTACAAAGATCTTACAGGCTAGAATAGTGGACCAAAATGAAAAAAAGCTTGACTAAAAAAGATAAAACGTCAACCTCTACATTGCGATTGAGACAGCTCCTAAGAGAAGGTTGAGAGATGTTACATATATGCTAAATGGGAGTGCATTACGTTGACTTGCCAGCCTGGTTTGGTTGCAGATCAAGGGCGGTAATAGAGCTGTTGTTCTCCTCACCTCAGACTTTTTCTGGGCTGTCATGTTGGATTTAGGTGTCACATCTCAAAGGGGACTTTAATAAAATGTCATGTGCGCAGTGTGAATATATCAGTGATTTGTATTTATGGGTTGTCATGTGGAAAAGCCCAATTTTGTTTAGAACTAAAAGGAAAACATTTCTAATAATAATTAGAACATTTTAAGATGGAAGGGGATGACTTGTGAGCTTGTGAGATTTCATCTCTGGAAGCATTGAATGAAGGTCACTGCATTTAGTGACCACTTATTAAGAATGTTATAGAGGGAAGGTCATCATTTGGGGGAGGCTAAGCTGGATACACTTTGAGGTTCCCTTTAATCCCTTTAACTTTTCTTTTTAATTTTAATTTTTACTTAGGTACCTACACAATCAATTTTATCAATCTTGTCTTAAAGACTTCATTCATAATGAATGTCTTATGTTTATATGGCACTTAAAAGTTCTGGAATGCTTTTATGAGCCTGATTAAATGGGGTGTTTGCAAGAATTCTACAGGTTGGACAGGAGATTTTTACAATTTTTAGGCAGCTGTATCTTAATTTAGAATATGGCTTCTGGATTCTCGACAGTCTGGGCTCTGGCACTTGGCTGTGAGACCTTTGGAAATTTCTGAATGCCTTTGTTTTCCTCATCTGTAATTTGGTGCTAATGATAGTGACTACACCATAGGGTTGTTTGAGTTTACATATGATCATTGCTTGAGAATATATGCCTAGAACATTATGCTCTGCTTAGAGCAGTACCTGACACATTGTAGACGTTTAGTAAATGTTAGCTAAGCGCTTGTTCTTATCACCGTGTATCTCTTGTACAGGTAAGGAGACTGAAGCTCACACAGGTTGTGGCCCAAGTTTACATCAATAATAAGTGGTAGAGCAGTTATTAAGAATTCTGTTGAATTGGATTTAAAAAATGGAGTAAAATTACTGGTATATGGACTAATTTGTGAAACAATATTGATTTCACTTTAATTTATTAAGACTTTTGTGAAATTATTGACTGTAGATTTTAGGAAAGCTAGGGTTTTTGTGGGTGTTTACGTATATACACGCATTCCAGACATAATTCAGTAGGAAGGCCTTTTCTAAAGCATATTATAAATAAAGATAACCACATTTCCCACAAGATTTATGGTGCTTGATAGGGTTTGAAAGGAAGTAGGCAATTAACTTTGGTTTCTGTTGGCTTTCTAGTGCCCAGCAGTTTGAGCTTCTGATTTCTAGATGTGGTTAGATTTCTCGAGGAACGTAAGTCAAACTGAAGGCATCTCCTAGAAGAAAAATCCAAATCGGCTCTCATTTATAATATTGAAGTAAACAGAAGAATGATCTCACCAAAACTCTGTTCTATCTTTAGATAATCACCTCTTAGAATTATTTCATTAAATGCTATGTAGTTTTCTGGTCAAGTTAGAAACAGTTTAAGTTGTGTAGTAACGATGTTGTTCTCTGTAGAGGGTGTGATGTGCTCTAAGAAGGATTGTTACTTTTGCCTTGCTTCCTTGCTGGGGAACACATCTCATAGGGTAAGGATACTTTTATTCATTTACAGGGTTGTAAACATCTTGAGGGCAGATACTGTGTTTCAATATTCTATGTTTCTCAGTACTTGCAAAGAGCTTTGCACATAGTGAGTCTGTGAAGTTGTCAAAGCATTGATGGCTTTATTGGAAACCAAAGAGCCCATTAAATTGGTTGTATTAAAAATGGTCAGTTAAAGTAACTTGCCATTCACAGTGATCTATTGCCATTCACAACAGATTACAAATGTAATCTATTTGTCAGCAAGTTTATTAAAGTTATGTCCTTGAAAAGGACTACAGTTGGCAAGATCAGTGTCATAAGGAAGATATGAGTTTTAATGAAAAAAATACCCTCTAAAGGGCTTTAAAGGCATTTCAAAAACATTATAGAAGCAAGTGTATAATGTTTTGTGGAAGAGAATTTTTCCACGGACGGGGGGTGGGGAGCGGCAGGTGTACGACATCCATTACAAAACCACCCAGATTTGTCAGCAATAAAAATCCCCTCTGGTACGTAAACTGATAGGAAAGTTGTAGTGTGAGTTGCTGAGGCAGATTCTCCTGTCAGTTTTGTTATTTGGCTTGTGCTTATTTTTAAAGTATTTGAACCAGCCCTTAATAGCATAAAACGTAATGTATTATCCTTTGTTTAATTTTTGCAGTTCTCAGTAAAGCGCTGATCCTTTTGCAGATTATTGTGGTAGAGGGCCTAGTTTTCTAGTCATATACCGAGAAAATAGAACATAGACCCTTAATCTCCTCTTCCTGCGCTGACACAGGCCCCCTGCCTGCATGGGCTGCTGGAGGTGAAAGTATTCATTGGTTTTCGTTTGGTCACAGGAGAGAAGTTGTTTTGCATTTGACAGTAGTTTCTATCTCTTTGAATTTCTGTTCTTCCTTTCCTTCCTTTAGAGCAGTAAAGACAACTGGAAGGTGAATCCGTTCCATCAGGAAAAGCTGAGGTGGCCTTGCACTTGAGAGGTCTCTGGAGACTAAAATAAGGGACCGTCTGCTTGTGCAGAAGCAGCTGTGTTGAAGTAGTAGTAAATCTTCAACCTTTTCCTGAGGAAGGGTTTTTCTCCTATTAATTATCTTTACAGTTGTTAAAACTTTCATGTGTTATGTTTTGATAAGGTGGCACATGTACATGGTAAACAATTCAAGGTGTACTGAAGGTCATCCAGTGCAAGATGTGTCCTTTCCACTCATCTCCCCCAGGACAACCGTCGTTAACTTTGTGTATTTATGTACATCCCTGACCCCAGTAGTGTGTTATACACACTGTTCTGAACCTTGCCTTTTTTCCCCCTCTATTTATAGTATATCTTGGAGATGAATCCGAATCAAATCAGTACAGAATATTGCTTCATGATTTTTAACAGCTGAATTGATGGACATTTATGTCGTTTCCAATCTTTTTTGCTGCATTGTGAAGTTGGTCATGCTTATTTACTCATAAAAGAGGAATTTGGTTTACTGTTATAAATGCATTCTGTAATTTCAGATAGTTTACTCAATGAGTAGGTAATAGTGCTTTCTAAGAAATACTTTCCACAATGAGAAGGATGGCAGGTCTTTTATGTAAAATGTATTTTTATAGTCAGTCTCCTGGAGTATGTGAAAATTGGCATAACTCATCAAGTACAGTATCCTGGAAGAGACTTTGTCCCATTTAATGACTTCTTAAAAGAGTTTTATTCTTCGGCTGCTGTGTAAAAAAAATGATTTAGAACCTAATTGAACCTGTGTATAAGTTTTTGAGGTAAATTGAGGGTGAGGCATTGGAGTGGGAATGGGATTTATAGATTACTGTCAAGAAACCTTAAATGTAAATTTTCAGGATCTCCAGACAAGGTGTTACCTGGAGCCTAATGGCAGCCCTTTTCCCTTTTCTCTCATCAGTCAGTTGCATTTAAGACTATTGTTTTGTTTTTGTCTTTAAATCTTGAATGTAATGGTGCAAGTTTCTTTTGGAAATCTATACGCTACTACTGCTATTTTTCTCAAGTATGTTATATTCATTATTAGGAAGTTAATGAATGCATTATATAGGCACTTCATAATATTAAAGGAAAATATATTTGGATGTGTGATTAGACTTGTTTTTAAAATTTGTGTTTTGAGCAGAATTTACATCATTAATAAAAGACTTATAATTACCATTCTCTTAGTCATTCAATTCTGAATGACCCAGGTAGTAATGAATGAATACCTGGGTAATAATGATATGTTAATGTATCAAAAGATGAGTTGTTGGTAAGTTTATTTCATTTTATTTATGGCCTCAAACTAATTTTTAATCCCCAAATCTTTTCCTTTGCTTATTTCTCTGTGTACACTTAACTTTTGCACCAAGAGATTACCTTCTGTTCCAGTGGATGGGTGGGATATTATGAAAAGAGAAGGAGAAGGAAACATGATAAAAGTTTAAAGACCTGTCTTTCCTGCCCAACATGCCTGTTGCCATAGGAGCTATTGAAATAGCTGTACTGTCACCATGGACTCCAGCTTTTTATTAGAACGTCACGGCTTTCTCCACTTGTCCAATTGGTGAGTTTCCACCATTCTTTTAAGACCTGGGTCAGATGTTGCCTTGTAGGTAAAGTCTTTTTCTTTTTTTTTTTTTTAAATTATTTTATTTATTTATTTTATTTTTTTGGCTGCGTTGAGCCTTCGTTGCTATGTGTGGGCTTTCTCTAGTTGGCGGCAAGCTGGGGCCACTCTTCATTGCGGTGCGCGGGCTTCTCATTGCGGTGGCTTCTCCCATTGCAGAGCACTGGCTCTAGGCGCGCAGGCTTCAGTAGTTGTGGCGCACGGGCTTTGCCGCTCCGTGGCATGTGGGATCTTCCTGGACCAGGGCTCGAACCCATGTGCCCCTCATTGGCAAGCAGATTCTCAACCACTGCGCCACGAGGGAAGCCCTAAAGTCTTTTTCTGACTTTGCTTTTTTCCTATTGGCTTCTCTGTAGCATTTAAAATAGATATCTATTGAGGGGCATTTATCACATTATTTACAGTTGATTATTTTTCTGACTCAGAAAACTGTGATTTTTTAAAAGAAATAAATTTATTTATTTATTTATGGCTGGGTTGGGTCTTCGTTGCTGCGTGCGGGCTTTCTCTAGCTGCGGCGAGCAGGGGCTACTCTTTGTTGCGGTGCGCGGCCTTCTCACTGCGGGGGCCTCTCACTGCAGTGGCTTCTCTTGTTGCGGAGCACGGGCTCTAGGTGCGTGGGCTTCAGTAGTTGTGGCATGCGGGCTTCAGTAGCTGTGGCTCGCGGGCTCTAGAACGCAGGCTCAGTAGTTGTGGCCCACGGGCTTAGTTGCTCCGCGGCATGTGGGATCTTCCCAGACCAGGGCTTGAACCTGTGTCCCCTGCATTGGCAGGCGGATTCTAAACCACTGCGCCACCAGGGAAGTCCTGAAAACTGTGATCTTTTTGAAGAATTATGTTTTATCCATATGTATTCACAGTGCAATGGCAATAAATTATGCTCAGTAGTTTTTGAATTAATACATATTGGAAGACTTAATCCACCTCATTTTTCCAAGGGAAAGCTGGTATTTATATTCTTAATCTGACCTTCATTCACTTACATGATTGATTATTAGATATTTCAAATGGAATTTTTAGGTATCCATAGAGATAGAGCAGAGTCATTTTGATGACTGTAGATGACTTTCTTCAAAAATTGTTTCATAGCTTTCCATCTAAAACCTCATAAGAAAACTGAGGAGCAAGTCTGTTTTCCAGTCAGCATACGCTTTTATTAAAAAGCTTAAAATGTATTTGGAAAATTAAAAAAAAAATTTTTTTCTAACATATATCAATATTATATCTTTATATTTGTTATGAAAGCATATTTTATAGTAAAAGTAGTATATGCCTATTATTGATCATTCAAAAAATACAAAAGTGCAAAGAAGAAAATAAAATTATTCATATTTCTTCTTTTCAGAGGTTAAAATGTTACCATTTTGGTGCATTTCATTTCAGTCTTTTTTTCTGTTCATGGTGGTTTTGTTTGTTTGTTTGTTGATGATTGATGATTTGGTGCTTGGTGTTGGGATAACCGTAGGCTTCCGATGGCACACTTCTGGTGAGATCCATCCTTTAAGACCTCTGTGGGTCACCTCTAGAGGGGCTCATGCTGTGCTACTGTAGCAGGCCCCTCAATTCAGAAGTACTTCCAAAATATTGCCAGGTTGTTTTCTTTTTGAAGCTATTCAGTTTTTTGTTTTGCTCAGTTTTTCTTCACCCCCCTCCCCCCCGCCCCATTTGATTTGGTGTGTTGGTGACGGTGCATAGGGACAGGCGCCGGCCGGGCAGTGGGGCTCCCTCTGCGGCAGGTGACCAGCTCTCTCACACACGGGCTGGTTCACACTCACACCTCAGGGACCTGCCGGTGGTTATACGCCGTGGCCTTTAGGATAACTTGCTCCAGTATTGAAACTGAAATGTTAAAAACTGACGAATGCCAAGGATGAGCTGGGGCAAATCCTAGACAGCAAATCCTGGGGAACCCCGTCTTCAAAGAGTAGACAGAAGGGAAGGAATTAACACAAAATATTGAGAAAGAGTAGCAAGGGAGGAAGGAGAAAAACCGAGGGCAAGGTGTACAATGTAGGCAGAGTTTCAAGACCAGGGAAATATTTTGCATTGTTCAGTACAGCTGAGCTGTCACAGGAACGATCCCCTCCTCTTTCAGGCCTTCCCTGACTCACTCAGCCAGCCTCGATTGCTCTCTCTGTTTTGCGCTCACAGCACATGGCGTGTCCTTCTCCTGCAGCCTTTGTCGCCATGTGGCATGAGTCCCCCGCTGCTCGCCAGGCTCCCCGACCGGCTCGTTCCGTACCACGGTCCTGGGCACCTGGCTGGCCCTCCATCAACGCTGCTGAATAAACACATGGCTACATATACTGTGCCTGCTTTCCACATTTTTCAAATTTTGTCCAAGGGTAAAGCTAAGGAAACTTTATTACCTACTCTGCTGGTAACCAACAAAATGCCAAAAATGTATATATGTCCATGCCACTCTCTCACCCTGTCACATGGACATATACACACTACCAAATGTAAAATAGATAGCTAGTGGGAAGCAGCTGCATAGCACAGGGAGATCAGCTCGGTGCTTTGTGACCACCTAGAGGGGTGGGATAGGGAGGGTGGGAGGGAGGGAGATGCAAGAGGGAAGAGATATGGGAACATATGTATATGTATAACTGATTCACTTTGTTATAAAGCAGAAACTAACACACCATTGTAAAGCAATTATACTCCAATAAAGATGTTAAAAAAAATGCCAAAAATGCAGATGATTTGTTTCTTGGTCTTAGATGGATATTTATTGAAGATAGGGTAATATTAGTGTGCTACTGTGCTGATTTTTCTCTAACTCAGCTTGAAAATGCTTTTACTTATATTTTGGTATTTGTATAAGTCAAGAGTTAAGAATTTGTGAAGGTGTTTGATCTTTCTTTAAGTTATGCACATTTATGTTCCAAGTTGATATTCAGATTGGATTGATAGAATGCTTTTAGTAAGTGGATGTTTTGTGAAGCATCTGTGCCACCGTTGAAACAATGATGTGAGAAATTCACTGCCCATTCCTTTAGCTTTGGTGAACAATGTCTATTTTGTTTTATTAAGGTGTCTTTGTCAGGGAAATACTGAAATCTTTGTATAATGTTTATATACTACAAATTGCCAGTAGGAGATGTGTTGGGAATATTATTTTTTAAAGTTTGATATACTTTAGAGCTAATGAATCTTTACTCGGAAGAACATTATGTGTTGTATATAGAAAAAAATAAAGATGTGGTTGAAAGGGTTTGTAAAAAAGAAAAAAACTGTAGGATTGGATTATAGTGAATGGACAGTATGAATGAAAAACCATGTAAGATGCGATTGGTGCGGAACCCCTGCTTTCTTGTTTCTTGCCCAGGGTCTGGCAGTTGGTAACTAGTAAAGCATTAATTAAAAAAAAAAAAAAAAAAAGCTTAATTGTATAATTGTATCTAGTTGTATATGAAAACAATAGTTAGCTGCCTCAATTTAAACTTTAGAAAAATTTGCTTCCTTGTTTATAATAATCAGATACTGTGAAAATGCATTTTATATCCTTAAAACTCTATGGCAGCTTTATGGAATCAGTGGAGTGAAAGCTTGGAAGCTTGGGTATCTGAAAGTGTACAGGAATAAGTAATTTTGGAAAGTAGTCATTTTCAGATCTAGGAAGACTTTTCTTTTTATTGGAGTAGGATATTCACTGTGGAAACACAAGAACAGTAGTTTCGAGCACACTGGAGTCAACTAACTCACTTCCTGGTGACTGTGCACCAGTTTCTAGGTAGTGTAGACCTTATTAGTTTAGACACACACACACACACACACACACACACACACACACACACACACACACACACATACACACATTCTCTCTCTCTCTCTCTCTCTCTCTCTCTCTCTCTCTCTAGCATAGTGGGCAGGTGGACACAGACTTTGGAGCCTTTCAGATGTGGGTTTGAGTTGAGCTCTGACGGTAATTTAGCCTTGGACAAGTTGCTTGACCTCTACGTTTCATTTTTGTCATCTGCAAAATGTAAATGATAATAGGGTTGTTTGAATATTAAATGAGATTTTCTGTACACCTAGCACAGTGCCTAATGGGTATTAAAAGCTCAGCAAACAAGTGTGCACTGTTAACAGGCAGACTAAACTGTTCTTCCTTCCTGAGTGATCTTCATTTTCTCCACAGCTTTTCTGGCCTCTTTTCTCTTCAGAAACACGTTGGCTTCCTATTGACTGGAGGGTATTTCCTTGGCCTCTTGCCCTTGTTTAATGCTACTTTGATGATACCTGTTGACAGATCCTCTTGATAAACCTTTGTTCATTTGCTTGCTATTTTATTTATTCAGAGACCATGTGGAGTGATTAAGAGCGCTCTGAAGCCTTATTGTCTTGGTCTGAATGCCAGTTCTGCAACTTCAAAGCTGTGTGATCCTTTCAAGTTCATTAACCTAACAATTTTCTTGTCTCTTAAATGAATGATAATGATACCTACCTCGTAGTTTAGATGTGAAGACATTAAATGAAATAATATACATAAGACTTTTAGATTGTGCAGATTAAGTGCTAGCTATTACTTATGAGCCTGGCTCTTTGTTGGTACTTAATGCATCTAGACTCCTGATCAATGACTACCCTGTATGTATAGCAGTTTTGATGTTTGTTGTGTAAAATAAATCTTACCTGTATAGGTCAGCCTAACAACATTGTTAGCACAGTAACAGTAGCCATATAAAGAATACATATCATATTAAGCACACATACACATGAGATATGTATAGATCATGTTCTTAGGATTTGTTAGGTGAGGTGTGTTGTATGTTGTGAGAGTTACGTGGTGTTGTGTCAGAGTTTAGAGCTCTGTCTCTTTTTAAAAAAAAAATAGATTTATTTATTTATTTATTTATTGGCTGTGTTGGGTCTTCGTAGCTGTGCACGGGCTTTCTCTGGTTGCGGCGAGCAGGGGCTACTCTTCGTTGCAGTGCGAGCGCTTCTCATTGCGGTGGCTTCTTTTGTTGTGGAGCACAGGCTCTAGGCGTGCGGGCTTCAGTAGTTGTGGCATGCGAGCTTCAGTGGCTGTGGCTCGCGGGCTCTAGAGCGCAGGCTCAATAGTTGTGGCGCACGGGCTTAGTTGCTCCGAGGCATGTGGGATCTTCCCGGATCAAGGCTCGAACCCGTGTCCTCTGCGTTGGCAGGTGGATTCTTAACCACTGCGCCACCAGGGAAACCCTGTCTCTCTTTTTTAATGATTGAATGAATGACAGCTTCAGTGTGATATGAGCACTTACATTTATTGTATCCCACATTGCTGGCTTTTGATGGCCTTATGTTCCAATTTGAACCTAAGGGCCATTTGGGGACCAAATACTTGCATAGCTCATACTTTTGTTTATGTATTAATGCAGTTCTTCCTGTTTACTACTCAGTTGTTCTAGGTAATACTTAGTTCTTGTAGGTAATACTTAGTTCTTGTTTTCATGTGTCATTTTGGGCACAATTTGGTTTTTGCATATTTGCATTTTTGATTTAAAGAGTAGAAAAGTTACCTTTGGGTTGAGAATAAGGCTTGCCAAACTATCTGTGGAATTAGTTATTTGCTATTAGGGTGAGCAGTCTGTGAATTCTCTTTGTCTTATATCTGGTCTACAAGAATTTGCTGTAATTGCATCATTTGTTATTAATACCCATTGGGCTGAATTCAACACAAAGTTTTTTTGTAATTAATAAAGCTGTACATGCTTACAATTCCAAATGAAATGAAAGAGTTGTGAAAGTTAAGGAAATGAAGTGGATTCAACAGAATTCTTTCTGTAATCATAGAAATTAATGGTGAAGACATTTGATTTAGTATCTACTAAAAGCATAAAGTATTTTAGTAAAGTTAACTTCAGTATCCATTTGTTGATTATCCTGTCAATTTTTTTTGCCTGTTTCTTGATCATTTCCTGTTACTATCCTAAAGTATTGATACACCACTTAAAATGTAGTAGAGGAGGTTATGATCACAAAGAATATTTTATATAAATGGTTCTTGGATTCTACACAACACCACTGGTCTCCATTTTGCACAAATAATTGACAATTTAGTGTGATAAGATTGGAAGGCTGCTGGAACCCAGAAAACACAACTGTTAAAATTCATAGGAATCACAAATAGATTTGTTTCTAAGAAGAGAAATGTAAGGACTAGCAGAGGTGAGAAGAAATAGAAAAAGATCACTCACTTATACTTCAACAAATAGTGTGGCGGTTAGAAACAGGGCTTTGAAGTCAGACAGCCGGACTCTGCTCTGCCACTTTCTTCCTGCAGGACCTGAATCACTTCGCCTCTCCGAACATCACGCTCCCTGTGTGTAAACTAGGGAGGGTCATAAAACTAACAGAGTAGGTTACTGTGAGGATTATGTGAGTTTATGCATAGTAAATGCATAGTAAATGTCTGGTACATATTAAACCTGCACTAAGCAGGTTATAAAGTATCCACAAGCAAGGAGTTGTTAACACACCAGTCTTGTGTCATCTATTACTACAATCAAGCTCTCATGCTGCTGGAAAAACTGCTAAGGTGTAGTCTTGAGTTTGCCAGCAATTGTAGGCGGGTTGAAGTGAGTAAAATGACTCATATGCTGGTCTTGGTTCTAGGTATCTGTTGTTGGCAATTTTGTCATTCAACCCTGCTGCCAAATGTGGAAATTAAACTCACATTCAACAAGTAATAATTATGTTCCTCATTAGTAGTAATGGTATTTAAACATTGTTACATCACTTCATATCCTTTTTCTCTGTGAATCATCTTACACATAAACGTTGGCGTTACTAGTCTGATTTTGGGAGTTCTAGGGAACCAGTAGTAATGCTCTTTCTTTTTGAGAAGTAAGACAGGAGAGATTGACAGATGGAGAGCAAAATCTTTTGGCTGATTGGAGGGCACGACGTTAGATCTGAAGTGGAAAGGGCTTATTAGCCTCTCTTGACTTAGATTTACCCACCGGGTGACTAGCACAGCCAAGCAACCCCAGGCCTCCCATCAGGGCAGGTGCTTTCCTGCATAGAGAGGATATCGGAAGGGTTGTGCCCAGGGACAGGGTCGCTGGGTGAGAAAGCAAGGAGCTTGGCCAAGCCCATCCCCGACTCCTTCTGCTCCCGAGAGAGGAGTGAGGGGAGAGTGGGAGGGAGTTGCGAGTGTTTCTCTAGCTGAAGGCCCTCCACGTGGGCTTGAAGCATGATGGGGGCACACGGAGCTGAGTGAGCCGGAGCTTCCGGTAAAGGAAGTGAGACAGTGATGGTCTGTGAGGAGGTTGGGGAGCTAGAAAAAGGGGAAGCGTGAGGTTGGAACACAGACATAACAAACAAGTCTCTGGTTTCTTTCGTCTTTCAGTAGCCATATAGTACATACATATACTTATTCATGCATGTATTCATTCATTCCTTAATGGATATGAAGGTCTTGTAAATAATCAGAAGTACTCATCAGAAATAGATTGTGACTTCTCATGTCTGAGTCCTAATAATATTTCAAATGCTACCTTGAAATAGACTTTAAAAAAAACAGAATAAAATATATGAGAAAGGTGAGAATCTTTAGCAAAAGCATATTTTTTTTCTTTTTTTTTTTTTGCAGTAAAGCTATACCTGGAAAATAGCTTATAAATCTAATTTTTAAAATAAGTTGATATATTGTGTTTACCTGGTTGAATAATTCACATTAGTAACTAATTTTGAGTAATTTTTTAAAAGAAATACTTAGTGAGCAACTACTGTGTGCCAGGCACTGTGATGGATATAAGAGATACCAAGATGAATGAGATACTGTCTTTTGTTCATGGAGATTACAGTTTAATAGAAGTGACATGGAAGTAAGTATATTCAATAAATTGTTGTGGGTAACAGATGGTAAATACAGTAGATCTAAAGGCCAGTTCTACCAGTGACCAGTTCTACCTTTATGGCAGTGGGCATTGGTAAGGTAGATCTTCTAGTAGGTCTGTAGTCATAATTAAATTTTAGGGAAAAAAATTATGTTGTTATAATGAATCCTTGTTAGTAATTGTAGGACTTTAAAATTATTTTGTTTCTCATCTTTCTAGAATTCAGGAAGCAAGTAATAGAAGCCTTCCCTGGAATTGTTGTTAAAATTATGATTTAAAATATTTTATTAGTTATAGAAATATTAAATATCTACCTGATGCTGGGTGCTCCATGTTTAAAATATTGGAGATGTGTCCTGTTCTTACAGGTCTTAAATATATATATGCTTACAAACAAAACAACATACAGACAACCTACCAATTATAAAATGTTAATCTTTTTATTTGTAGAAGCAAGAGAAGGGCCTGGAGAATTGAGAGGACTCTATGAAAGGGAGGTGGCGATGGCAGTTAGGAAACTCTTGGAGGAGACCTCATTTGAGCAGTAGATGACAAACGTGCTAACACAAGGAGGACTTTGCTTCATCTCTCCTCAACCCCATCACTCTCCTTGCTTGAAAGTTGGGCTTCTATATAAGAATTTGTTTGAAGAAATGTGTTCTGCACATTTAATGAAAAATTTAAAAATGAAAACATGATATAATAGAAAATGCTGATATCATGCTGCTAGTGAGATAATAGAAATATTTTGAATGGAAAGGTATAAATCATATTTACACTGACAATTGAAAGCTAAAATTGAAGAGCACTTAGGCTTATTGTTTGAACACTTTTATTGTATCAGACAATGCATATTACCAGAGGGGTATGAAGATGTATGTGGAAGCTTGTGTGGCTCTTTTGAAGTGGAAAGTGGGGCATTTCTGAGAACTTTTGGGTTTATGGCATTGGTTCTTTCCTGTATTTAACTTTCAGCCTTTGGCTGTCCCTTCCTTGATCATGATTAGTTACACTATTTTTATAATTGCAGCTGTGATCAGAATCTTGTTGTTGTGTTGTTTCCAAGTTAACATGGAAAGAGGGAAGGAAACCAATTGATTTTTCTGGGATTATTACTCTAGTGGGGGAAGGAAGAAGGAGAGAAATGGGTTTTGAGGTTGTACATTTTTGATAAGACACTTGTTTAAGGTGGAGTTAACCGAGCTGTGAGAGGTGGAGGTGGGACTGTGCTGGAGGGCACAGGAGCATGGATGGATTAGAGTCCCTCCGGCGAAGGGGGTAAAAGGGACAGGAGATTTGGGACCAGTGCTCACAGGACCACCAGGTGGAGCTTTTGGCTGAGGATGTGAAGCTCTCCCGGGATGCTACTCCAGTATAAACTTTGTTGCGGGGAGAGTAGGTATATGTCACTTTTAAGTGTCCATATTGAATTTCATCTCTCACAGAAAAACCAGTTAAAATAAGTGGTATTTCAGGTTCTCTTGTGACTGGTGTGCCTTCCTTTATTTTGTTTTTAGTTGTGTTTTGATGTTGATCTGTTTAACTCTGCTTATTTCTCCTCTGAGCGTTCCCTTCAGCCTTGGATCTAGAGCATGGCAAAATAAATGCTGAAGTTTTTAGCAATGGTGCCTTTTAAGATTTTATCATTAGAAGAATCTTTATAATTGGTGTATCTCAGTCCATAGTATACTAAGAAAGTAATCACAAATAACTGAAACATTGTTTAGCAACCATCGATACTTAGGGCCTCTTTTGGTTGAAAGATGAGATGGAATTAAAGAACTCAAATTATAGACATGGATAATTTACTCAGATAATTTCAGGAAAAAGCATTTGCTTTGTATGCATGCATTGAGCAGGAAAGGAAAGCCAGCAACTGCAGCAGCAGCTCAGGGGCGGGCTAGTCTCTCTTTTGTTTAGGCTAAAAGGTCTCTCTGATGGTGACTCTGCTTTGCTCTGCGTATTGGGTACCGTTTTCCTCTCTGAAGCATCTTTTTCTCAGCTTACTGGTAGTTTTTCCTTCCTCTTTTTTTTCAGCTTGCCTTTGGTTACAGTAACCTGTTAAGCTCTTTACCTCATAATGTTTCATCTTTAACTCTCGTTACAAATTGACTCTCTAGTTTATCCTAGTTCGAATTCCTAAGACAGGACTAGTTGAATAAATTATGTTCGTGCATTGGGAAACTTTACAGCTGTGAAAAAAGTTGAGGTAGATCCACTGATTTATTGGACCCAGCCTGAACTATGCGTTTGGTGACATCACACTGGTACCTTGGTAATTGGCTGCCATAGTGGGAATATTCGCGGCATAGAAATTGGCAGGTGCCAGAAACCAGGGCTCACAGCCCAAACTTCTTCCCTGCAAGAACTGGTTGCTGAGCCTTTATTGGTGTTGATATGCATAAGCTCGAAGATGTACTGTTAAGCAAAAAAGAGTAAGATCTGGAATTATTTATAGAACGGTTCTAGTTTTTAAATAGAAAAGGGACATTTAAATACATGTGTAGTGCATACATACACGCAGGTTCTTGTATAGTGTGGAGAACGGTTTTGGGAGATAGCGGTGGCTTCTTCTAGGAAGGGGGACTTAGGTTTGCAGTGGGGCGTATGGAAGTGTGCAGATCAGAGTTCAATTTTAGATGCTTTGTATATAGTTGATGATGAACATTAAAAGCCAATAAAATCCTTATATAATCACAATGTCAGTAGTTATTATAATTTACTTCAATCTCAAACATTATGATGAAGTATGTAGGAAGGAAATATAATCCTAACGTTGAAAGTGTCAAGGTCAGATGAATTCACTTTTCCCATATGTATCAAACTCATAGCCATGCCCCTTTGTACATTGCTTCATATTTGACCATGACTTTTATCACTCTCTGCTTTGTTTGTTCCGAATTTTCTAATAGTCTTCTTATCCTCTTTTTGGTGTCTTTCATATGTAAGCTTTCGCTGTATCGCTAATAGTATCTGTGATCTGTATGTTGCCTAGAATCCACTTTCTTCCTGAAGACACCTTGTATTCCCTACTCGAATGCAGGCTAGTCACTCTCTAGGCAACTACACAGTTAGCTTCCTGAGATTTCATGGATCCTGTGTCTACCCCTTTTTTTGATTCTGTTAAAAAATTATTCTGGCACTTAATAAACAATAAAGAAATCCCTATAAATAAGAGATTTATAGTCAATCAGTCGAGTGAGGGCTTTGGTGGTTAGAAAATTACTAAGAGGAGACTTCAAGGATGGGATTCTTGCTAAACCAACTTAACAGGATTTTTGGTAGAGGCAGGCCAGTGTTACCAGACATCAAGGGAGGAGGATGAGGAATCTGACCAGATATCAAGAGCAAAGAGATGTCAAGGGTGGGGAGACTCTCACTGAACTGACTTAGCAGGATTTTTGCTACAGCTGGGCTAGGCAGGCTAAAACAGGACTCAAGGCCTAGTAAAGAAGACGGTTAAAAGTTTGGACAAGGAGAGATTCTTTGTCAAAGAAACATTGTTTAGGCAGTAAACTTTGAATCATTGTATTAGTTTCCTCTTGCTGCTGTAACAAACTATGACAAACTTGGTGGCTTAAAACAACAAAATTGATTCTCTTACTGTTCTGGAGGCCAGAAGTCTGAAATCAGTTCCACTGGGCTGAAGTCAGCAGGGCTGATTCCTTCTGGAGCCACTAGGGGAGAATGGGGATCCTTGCCTTTTTGAGCTTCTGGAGGCCACCTGCTTCCCTTGGCTCATGGCCCCTTCTTTCTTCACATCACTCCAGCCTCTTGCCTTCATCCTCACCTCTACTTCCTCCTCTGACCTTCCTGGCTGCCTTTCATAAGAATCCTGTGATTACGTTGTACCCACCTTCACGATCCAGGGTCACCTTCCCATCTCAAGATCCTTACTTAATTACATCCGCAAATTCCTTTTGCCATATTAGGTACCTCCACAAGTTCCAGAGATTAGGATGTGGACATATTTTGGGGAGTCATTCTTCAGCTCACCCCACCTTGTAATATCTGTAAATGTTTTTACTTTTTCCTCATACCGAATCAGTTGTTTAGCTTGGTATAGAATTCCAAACTCATGATAATTTTTTTTTTTCTCAGAAATTTGAAAATAAGTGCTTCATTACCTTCTAGTTGATAAGAAATTTTATGCCAGTCTGATTCTCATTCCTTGGTTTATGATTTGAACTTTTTCCCTCTCTCTAAGCTTCTGACATCTTTTACCTGTATTGAATGTTACACCTGGCTTAAGCTGAGTGTAAACGTAATTCATTAGTGTCCAGTTAAGTGTAATTAATGTTCATCATCATGCCTCTAAGGTGGCTGTCACTTTCGCAAAGTAGTTTCCATATTGTAGGTCCCAACCCTTTAAAAAAAAGAAAAGAAA
This sequence comes from Balaenoptera borealis, assembly GCF_965194805.1. Classification (NCBI taxonomy): domain Eukaryota; kingdom Metazoa; phylum Chordata; class Mammalia; order Artiodactyla; family Balaenopteridae; genus Balaenoptera; species Balaenoptera borealis. Next base: position 164,458,713 of record NC_138866.1, on the reverse strand, counting down.
GAAGGAAACAGTGAAGGGAAGAGGAAAGAATAAATAGAATAGGACATTTTACAGTGCCACCCTGCAGTAGCTATGCATTTTGTTTCATGAAACATTTATTTCACTTGTATATGTGTGGTGTGTTAAGTATTTCCAAAACCCTCCAGAATTTAGTATGCATTTGCTTAGTGTCTGAAACAGGGGCTGAAGCTTTCACATTAAAAAGTATCATTAAAATTAAGTTATAAAATGTACTTGAGAAGAGTATTCCTACTTAGCTTTAGTTTAATGTTTTAAATAAAAATTTTCTTTATTGCTCCAAGACAAGTTTTATTAAAAGTAATAAGAATGTGGCTAATTTTGAAGTACAAGATTAAGGCATATTCAAAGCCCCTGTTTGTTACTAGATGGAATGCTGGGTGTAGGCTGGTGTGGTTCATACTTGGGATCTAGCCTGAAAGGCATGTTTTTACCCTCAACAAACATCATCTTTGTTTGAATATCTGTAGTGCGTGTAACCACAGCAAGGTCTTTTTTCCCCCTTAGAATATATCTCAGACCTTTTCTTTCTTGTGCCTGTTTCACAAATAGTTTAAAGTAGAGCTGCCTTCCGCTTTTCTGTTTCAGTTTGTTGCAGAATGTGTGAGGGACCACCTAACACTCTTGGTGTGCTTGCAAACTATAAAGCAGTAATGGAATATTGGAAGAGATAAGTTTACTCTATGAGGACTGAAGCTGTTGTTAATTCCCAAAGCCAGACTGGTTATCTAACAAAGGGTAAAGTACATTTTAAATTGAAATATATATTTATTTAACATTCATCTGCTAAAATGTATACTAGGAAAAATGGTCTGTCAATTTTGTTTCATTGAATTTAAAATTTAGTAACTTTGAATGAATTGTTCATTACAATTTGGGGCTAACTTAGTGATACTAAGTTACAATCCAGGTGGATGCTTGATTCTTAAAAGTTTTTATGTTTAAATGGAATTAGAGGTCTTCTTAAAATGCTACAGTTGTCATTTTCTTCCCTACATTTGTGCCCAGAGATGTTTTCTGTATACTTAAGTATTTAATCCAAATGCCTTTCTATCCTTACTGCTTAAAATGTGCCTCTTATACTTTGGAACATTGTTATATTAGATGTAAAGTCAATTAAGATAATTTGATTTAATTTGGCTTGAATACTGTGATAGGTTTCTTGTTTGATAATGACAAGTGCCCAGGAACACAGCCGTCGTGGTTTAATAGGTGCCTGGAATCGGTGCACACTTGCATAGACATAGACAGCTGCCGATACCTTCTGTGGTCAGTGTTTATAGGGCCAACTCTGTTCTGCAGTGGAATTTCTAAATAAGCAATCAGAACAAAACCAAAGGGAGTATTCTACTATAATTCTTAATAAACTCCTCAACTGTAGATCAGACAGTACGAAATATAATTTAACTATAGTGAATTCTGCATAAGGACACTACTTCTTACTGGAAAGATGCTTGCTTCACAATGCGGATTATTAAATAATGTCTCTAAACTTGGTGTTGGGAAAGATTGGCATATCTATTTAGTCTCTTCGAAGAAGCAGGTGTGGCTATATTTTATAAAATTAGTTTGACTTTAACTCTATTCTCTTTTACATTCATTAACATTACAAAATTTTCTCCCCATCAGGAAATACAAGGATAAGAACTTTCTAAAGGAATTTAAAGATTAGTACTGACTTGATTTGGAGTCAACTATTCTAATCATGTTAATCATTTTATTCCCATAAAATTAGATACAGTTTCATCCAATTCCAGTACAACCCCTATTACTTGGCTAGGTCTCCTTTCCGGAAATCTCTAGACTGGAGATGACCCTTGTAAAGCATTGTATCTTACAGTTTGCCACAATGATGTTTTCTTGGGATACTTTGCATCCTCACTTCCCAACTCTATACTGTTTCCAGTTCTTGCCTTTACACTTTTAAACTTTTCATTGTTAAGTTGGAAATATAGTTGAGACTCCTAGGACTAGTAGCAGGAATAAAGGACTAGTATAAAATACTTCAAAGAAAGCACTCATTTATTGGATTTGGCCTAATCACCATAGAAATTCATGCTTAGCTGTTCTGGTAATGGAAATAGAATTTACTAAGTAGCCAAGTTTCCTAGTTTGAGTTTAATTTCTGTTAATTTGCTTTCCCTACCCTTTTGTAGAAGTGTGAGTGTAATGTGTTAAAGCTGGGTAACAGGAGAGGGAAAAAGGAATTGATGAAGGTTCATACGTCTAAAATAGGATAATAAATATGTGTATAATTGAGTTGAGTATCCCAGACTTCTGAATGTATAAGTTAACTGTGAAAATCTGAACAACTAACCTGTATTTTTGTTATTTTATTGAACCATTTATTGTTTATTCACATTTCCCTCAAAGGATAGTATATTGACACTTTGTAGTCTGAGAAAAGCAGTGGCATAAACATTTTTTTTCCCAAATAAGCTTTAAGAAATTCACAAATTCCATTCTGCTGTTTTTACTATTATAAACAACCTTGTGCTTGTTTGATTATCTCATTATCATAAATTCCTAGATTTGGAATTATTGAGTAAAGGAGACGCCTGTTTTTAAGATTTTTTAAAAATTTTATTTTTTTCTTTACTTTAGAAAACTTTTCTTGTGTCTTTTGTCCTAATACTATTTAACATATAGACAGCACTTTGCTATTATATGGGTATTTATTGGGCTATAGTCTCTACCTATTAAGGTTTTTTTCTTTTTAATATTTATTTATTTATTTGGTTGTGCCGGGTCTTAAGTTGCGGCAGGCAGGCTCCTTAGTTGCGGCTCACGGGCTCTTTAGTTGCAGCTCGCTGGCTCCTTAGTGCGGCAGGCGGCCTCCTTAGTTGTGGCATGCAAACTCCTAGTTGCGGCATGCATGTGGGGTCTAGTTCCCTGACCAGAGATTGAACCCGGGCCCCCTACATTGGGAGTGCAGAGACTTAACCACTGTGCCAACCAGGGAAGTCCCTGTTTTTAAGATTTTTGATACATATTATCAAGTTGCTTTCCAGAAAGATTTTATACATTTGTAAGTCTACCCACAGCATAGGTAATGGCAGATTTCCCCACACTATATCAAGATTGAGTAATATCAATGCATTTTTTGGTCAGTGTGAGATAGGTGCAAAGTGGTATTTTATTTATTTATTTTCATTTTTAGCTGTGTTGTCTTCGTTGCTGCGTGCAGGCTTTCTCTAGTTGCGGCGAGGGGGCTACTCTTCGTTGTGGTGCGTGGGCTTCTCATTGCGGTGGCTACTCTTGTTGTGGAGCACGGGCTCTAGGTACACGGGCTTTATTAGTTGTGGCACACGGGCTCAGTAGGTGTGGCGCATGGGCTTAGTTGCTCCACAGCATGTGGGATCTTCCCGGACCAGGGATCGAACCCGTGTCCCCTGCATTGGCAGGTGGATTCTTAACCACTGTGCCACCAGGGAAGTCCCTTTATTTTATTTTATTTATTTATTTTTTACATCTTTATTGGAGTATAATTGCTTTACAGTGTTCTGTTAGTTTCTGCTGTATAACAAAGTGAATCAGCTATATGCATACATATATCCCCATATCCCCTCCCTCTTGCTCCTCCCTCCCACCCTCCCTATCCCACCCGTCTAGGTGGTCACAAAGCACCGAGCTGATCTCCCTGTGCTATGCAGCTGCTTCCCACTAGCTATCTATTTTACATTTGGTAGTGTATCTATGTCCATGCCACTCTCTCACTTCGTCCCAGCTGACCCTTCCCCCTCCCCGTGTCCTCAAGTCCATTCTCTACGTCTGCATCTTTATACCTGTCCTGCCCCTAGGTTCATGAGAACCTTTTTTTTTTTTTTAGATTTCATAGTTAGCATACGGTATCTGTTTTTCTCTTTCTGACTTACTTCACTCTGTATGACAGACTCTAGGTCCATCCCCCTCCAAAGTGGTATTTTAAAATTTGTATTTCCTTAGTTTCTGATGACTTGAGTTTTTTCCCCCATGTCTTGGCTTTTAAAATTAGCTTTTATTTTTATCAGAGCTGTACTTGGTATAAAGATTCAGCAGCCTGTAAAACTTATTTTGAAAAATAAGCTGACTTCCACACCCCTCCCTCCGGGCTGCCCACCCCAAAGAAGTAATCACTCTCCACTCCCAGCTGATTCATTATCCGTTTACTTCCAAAGCTCTAGATGCCATGCCTATATTGCCGCTTCCTGTTCTGCAGATTTAGTCATTATCTCATGGTTTCCTGCTTTGGAGGGTGAGGATTTGGTTTTCTTCCCTGCACTCACTCAACCTCTTACATACACACACGCATCCCTTCAACTCTCGGGGACTTGACTTCTTTAATCAACTCCCTGTTTTTAACCCCTCCCTCACCTCTTCTCTGGAACCTCCATTTGCTGGGCCACTGAGGGCAAGGATTTAAAGAATCCCTATATTGTCATTTTAGTGGGGTTTTAGGAGGAATGGATATAAAAGTGTGTGTTCCATCTGCCATCTTTAACTGGACATCCTTTTTCGTGTCTTTAGTGATCTTTTTTATAAAGTAGTGGTTAAAATTATGGACTGTGGAGTCAATACTGTCTGGATTTGAATCTAGCTTTGCTGTTTACTAGCTTTGTGACCTTAGACAAGTTGGTTAAAATCTCTAAACCTCATTTTTTTTCCATCTGTGTAATAGAATTAATCCAGTAAAGTGCGGTTGTGAGAATTAAGTGTGATAAGGCATGTAAAGTGCTTTCCGCAGTATCTTACTATCTGCCGGGCACTCTGTTCGAACACAGCGTTGTCACTGCCGTTGTTACTCCTGTGAATTTCTTACTTATGACCTTTGCCCAGTTTCCACTGGAATGCTTGTCTTTCTTCTTGATCAGAGGTGCCTTTTATACAGTCTGTCATTGATCTTTTATTTTTATTTATGGTAGTTGGGGTGTGTAAGCATGTCCACACTACTTCATGTTTTGACCTTTACTTGTTATCAGACAACGTTTTTGAAAGATAACCTGGTGGTAATAAGAAAGAAAACTTTATTTGTGGTTGTGTTGTGGTAGAAAACTGGAGATTATAATAGTAGTTGGGGCAGTTGATAAGGGAGACCTGAGAGGCTAAATGAAGAAATGATTATATTCATCATGTCAGAGAAATATTTTTTTTTTAACTCCTGAAGTCTATCTTGCACTGATTTATTTTGTGAGCAAATTACCTAAAATTTTAAAAGCCTTCTTGAATGCTCTTCTCATCATCTACCCAAGTGGATTTCATCTGAAAACTTAGAGCTCTCAGTTCCAGTTTCTACTTTAATATTTATTTCTATGAAACTAGATCCAAAATTAACTCTTGAGGGATAAGATTTACCATATCCCCTAAGTTAATGCTGTGTTAACAAATTTGCTTTCTTTTGAGTATGGTATTGTAATATTGAAATGGTAGATATGTTGATATTTCAAAGTTATAATTATGGATACTTTATTCGATTTTGCTGGTTTGCCATTTTAGGCAGCATTGATTTACTGTTTTATTTTCATTTGTTTTATCTTAGTTTTATAATTAATTAACTTTATAAATCTTTAAATAACAGTTCATTGAAATTTGATCTCTCCACAGATTCAAACCAGGATGTAGCAGTCAAACTTGCCCAGGAGCGAGCTGAAATAGTTGCTAAATATGACAGAGTAAGTATTCATATTTACTCTTTGAGTAATTTTTATTTACAAATATATAAATAGAAATGGAGTTGCTTTTTGGAGAGCTTAAATTACAGCAGCAGTTTGTTTACTTCCCGTGACTGTTGAAGTCATCTTATTTCTCTGATTTCATCTTCGCATTTTTTTCTCCCTCCTTCCCTGTGCTTTAGCCACTCTGGTCACTTGTTATTCTTCCAACACTTCTTCCCGGCTTGCTCCTGCCTCAGGGCCTTCGCACTGGCTATTTCTTCTTCCTGGAACACTTGTATCCTGGATACCTTCATGCCCTATTGCCTCCTCTTTTTCTTTGCCCAGATGCTACCTCTTAGTGAAATCTTCTCTGACCACACTGTTTAATACACCCCTCCACCCCCTGGCTCTCTCTGTCCCCTTTCTCTTCTTTATTTTTCACCATAGCATTTAAAGTATCAGCATATTTTATATTATACTTTGTTTTCTGCTCTCCCTCCTAGAATGTAAACTCTCTGAGGGTAAGAATTTCTTTTGTTTGATTTGCTCTTGTATCCTAAATACCTACAATAGTTCTGGCTCATACTAGGTATTCAATAAATATTTTAATATATTAGTATATGGAATTGAATACCCATTTTATTTATAATGGATGCGTGATGTTAAAAATTGAACATGGGTCTGAAAATTTGAATTTATACATGATGTATAATCTCCATTAGCATTTTATCCTTAAGTTAATTATGGAATCTCATTTTTGATGCCCTAGAAAATCACAGTTGTTGACGATTTACATATATCCTTATTATTACCTTATCTCTTGAGATCTATAATGAGTTGTAGCCGTGATTTATAAATGTCATGTTTTATATTTATGTCACTTGGATGTAATTTTGTACCTGTTATTTTTGATTATTTATGAGAATAACAGGAACATGAAATTATAGAAGGCCATCTGGACTGTGCCCTGCTTCCAGGGAGGCATACAGGCAGAGCTCAACTTAACACTTATGTTCCCAGAGTTTGTTTTTAAGTTGGTTATTTGGAACATCAGACACCGTTTCCCATTATTATGATTAGGTTTTAACGTAGTCCGTGAAAAACCTAATTAATTTATTTAACTGCTTAACTAATTTAAAACCAGTAGAACCATCGTTTGTTCATGCTCACGTGCATTTTTTTTTTCATGCAGTTAACACTTAGTGACCAGGCCAAGTGTCATGCTAGGCCTTGGGGTTTCACTGTACAAACGTGAGTTACAAGGGGTCCTTGCCCACAAGATGCTCACGGCCTACTCAGAGAACGCATGAACAGGCAGTTATAAAACACCCACGAGACAGTCGGGTACTAAACGTTAGACGTGAGGGATTAGCGTAGACTCTTGCCCTGGGGCTCCTGCTCTAATCAGTGCTGCTTCACAGCTCAGGAGGGGAGTGTGGCGGGCAGTGGGCTGAGGATGGAGCTCTGGGCACACAGACACTCGGTGGGGGCGGCCCATGAGGAAGCTGTCACAGAAGAGTGGGGGAGGGACAGGAGAACCAAGAGACGATGGTGTCATGAGGCTGAGCAGCACTGACAAGCGCAGTGGAAAAATCCACGCGGTGAGGACGCCAGAGTAGTGTCCACGGGATCTGACGGTGGGAGGCCGGTTCTGACCTTGGCAAGGATAGTATCAGGGTCAGTAGGGCTGGGAGTGAAGGGGAAGAGAGGCAAAGTAGGTAGCCTACTCTTCTGAGAAGTTAGCATGAAAAAGCAAGACATACTTTTTTCTAAGATGTTTTCACTCTAAAACCTTGAAGTTTGGCGGTTCATTCTTTTTTTTATAAATTTATTTATTTATTTTTGGCTGCGTTGGGTCTTCGTTGCTGCGCGCGGGCTTTCTCTAGTTGCGGCGAGCGGGGGCTACTCTTCGTTGCGGTGCGCGGGCTTCTCATTGCGGTGGCTTTTCTTGCTGTGGAGCACGGGCTCTAGGAGAGTGGGCTTCAGTAGTTGTGGCACGCGGGCTTAGCAGTTGTGTCTCACGGGCTCTAGAGCGCAGGCTCAGTAGTTATGGCGCACGCAGCACATGGGATCTTCCCGGACCAGGGCTCAAACCCACGTTCCCTGCATTGGCAGGCAGATTCTTAACCACTGCACCACCAGGGAATCCCTGGCGGTTCATTCTTGAGTGGCTTCTTGTCCTCTGCTGCTCCCTCTTTCCCAGTCTGTTTCTCACAGGAACCCAGGTCTGATCATGGCTTAATGTCTTCCAAAGTTTGTATCAAAGAAATAGTGATTATTGCCAGAAATTTTTTTTTAAAGTTAATTAGGGTTGATAATGCCTCAGTTCCAGCTCTTATTTTTAGTAAAAAATAAGTCTTGTTTTTTGTTCTTTTTAAGAAATTATTCAGTTTTATATATTCCCAATAACACCCTTCTTTGTCCCCTATTATAGGGACGAGAAGGTGCAGAGATTGAGCCTTGGGAAGATGCTGATTACCTTGTTTACAAAGTCACGGATAGATTTGGCTTCTTACAGTAAGTTGCATAGTTTGAAAGCTCACTTTTAAAATTATGTTTCTATGGTCTCCTATTTTGTTGATTTTCTTTATTTTTAATAGCATTGCTCTGAATAAGATTCCAGGATTGATCCTGCAACATGCTTTTTTTATTAAATTCCCGGCATTTTTAACCTCTGTGATTGAAATTGAACTATAGTTAAGAATACAGTCTTTAATATTCATTGTGTTTTAGTAAGAACATTAAGTGCAGTGAATGAGTTATATTAATAATTTAGCAGAATTAAGTGGAAATCAATAACACCTTGTATTTCAAAAATAATTATAAAACATTTTATTTTATATAAATGCATTTTAAAAATAATTAGCAGTTAGAACTTTAGTATTGTGCAGCCTAAAAATGAGCAATGAAAAGAAATGCCACTGATCTTCCTTATGGTGGGAAATGTGTTCGTGTTATTGCTTCTCAAAATTAATTCCATTTATCCTGAGTATGTTATGTAAGGAGTCGAGAGAGGTCTAGAGCACTATAAAGTAAAGTAGTTAAAGTGATTTTGACTCTTAAAAACATCCTGAAATGATGTGAATTTGCCTGTTTGGTTCTGGCTTTGTTTAGTAAGATTCCCATGGGCTGGAGACTTTTCTGCATCTCTGTAGTTTGTATGGTTCCATACAATTTAGTGATTAACCTACTACTTATTCACATTTATCCTTTCCCAGTCTCATTTATTATAAAGAGGAAGAAGCCAGGGATTTTTATTTTATGATACATGATTAAATTTTGAAGGAGGAATACAATTTCTTAGGGAGTTCATAGCAGTAACTTTATAGTACTCATACCTTCTTTTTCCTTTCTGTTCCGTTTTCTTGCATTTAGAAAGTATTTTGTTGTATCATGTTTTTCTCAGGGTAACACAAGTAAACAAACAGAAACAGTTCTGGGAGTTAGAATGTATGGTCTTCTTCTGGCTTTGCTGGTTTCAGTTAACTATTTCACGCCTTATCTGTGAAACAGAAATCATTAACTGCTCTACATACTTAGGGGTACTTGAAGCTTTGAAGAAATAAAATGATAGAATACTACATACAGGTCTAGACAAATGTAAGGTGTCATTATGCTACCTAATGATATCAGCATATCCGAAATGTTCTCCTGTGTGGTTCTAATTAGAAGACTTTGAATTTCAGCAGACCAACAGAGCAGTGTGTAACTGTGATGAAAATACGTTCCTAAGGGAAACCCCCACTTCAGCTTTTTTTTTTTTTTTTTTTAAAGTAAATCAAACTTGGCCACAAATGGGACAGGAAATGATTTTACATTTGTGTGGGTTAATGTGCAGATCTGAGGTATGTGAATGCTGTTTGGAAGGACACTTTGAGCATTTAGCACTGTCAAGATCAGTGGGTCCCAGAATCTCCTGCACATTAGAATTAGTTGGAAAATGTTTGTTTGTTTGTTTGTTTGTTTGTTTGTTTGTTTAAATAGATATCTGGGTGGTATCCCAGATTTTGATTCAGAAGGTAGGATACAACTCAGCTGATTTTGACCTCCCCAAGTGTTCGTGATGGGCGCGAACCACTACAAAGGATGTTTTTATCATAAAATGGTCTAATATAGGACAAAATGCATATGAAAAATCCGTGCATTCCAGAAGGGTCTAGGAATTACCTAAATTCTCTTTTCTCATTGCTTAAAACAACTAGGTTCTGGCCCAAGAGCCTAGCCTGTGTCTACAATCTAAAAATCACACTCAGTTACTCCGTGTTTCTTTTTACCTCTGTGCTGAGGTCCATTTGGCTCTAGTGGGAAAAAAAAGCCAGTCAGTGATTTACCTTAATAATATTAGCTAATATTTATTGAGCACTTACTGTGTGCCAGGCACTGTTCTAAGCTCTTAACATGGATTATTTCTCTCAAAACTTCTTTGGGATAGGTACTCTTTTTGTCTTTTTTTAGATGAAACTGAAGCACAAAGAGGTCAAGCAACTTGCCCAGGTTGTGCTCGCAGTAAATGTCGGGTTGGGGAACTGACCATGGCAGCCTCAGGGCAGAGCCTGAGTTCTGACCTTCTGCATTCTATTGCCTCTGTAGTTTTAATAAGAGAAACATCGAAGAAGCTCTTTGAAATGCCTAGAAAGAAAATTAAAGGGGGAAAGAAGAGTGCCTAAGGAGAGGGATCTGTTTGAAATGATCCCACTCCTCAGATGGACGCTCACATAGCTGGTGAGCTCAGCGGTCTTTGAAAACGAAGCCCAACCAGTCCTCATACTGCCCCCCTAAATTTTTTATTAACTCCGTGGTGCAATCCTAAAGCAGGCAGCACAAATAAAAATAATGAAGCATAGAAATGGATTTTAGTGTAGTGTTAGGCTTTATTGAACTTCACCAAAGTCACTGATTTTTGTTACAGTGCTTCACTTCAATGAGACACCTTCTCCCAAGGTTGCTGCTGGGGTGTTTTGCGCTACTGAGTAAAGTCACCTGGCCTAGGAATTTTAGACGTTGCTCCCTGTCACACCTTGATCAAGAGTGTTTCTTTCTGCTGTCTTAGTTCTTTGTAATTTCTGATTGGTTCTGTGATAAACATGGGTTTTAAGTGTCAACATCAATAAAATGGTGCAAAGTAACTTTGCAGCCTTCTCTGAAGGCTGCTGACTTCATATCTGATTACAGTTTTTGTAACTTAAATTACTTGTTATGATATGTGGAGAGGGATGACAGTAATTAACAAATACAGTATAGGACTAACTTGGTTTTATAACAGATTTCACAATAAATATAAAAACTGTTGCCAAACCAGCCTGGCGTGATGCTGGAACAGGGCCGTCTTTGTTTAGTGCGCAGAAATGGGGAGCTGTCCCTAGCTGCATGCCTGTGATGGACTTGTATCTGGAGAATGGAGAAATCGAGCTTATTTAAGAACTTAGAGAACTTTCAGTACTTGAACTTTCAACACTTTTTTCAAAAATAGTCACTGTTAGTCTGCTCGACAAAGAATGCTTGGTATTTGGATAATGATAGATAATGCTTTTAGGCCACAAGTTATTAATAGAAGAATTAGAAGGAAATTGTTTCAAAAATAAAGATAAAATTAATACCAAGCTTCAGATTTTCAACTACTTATCAAAATGTGTATATTTATAAAATTTAGCACATTGTCTGTAGTTTAATGTGACTATATAAATATTTGTAAGCCAGAATAATGGTGTTTTTGTTTTTAAAGAATATCTGTTTTAATAACGAGGCCTTGAGAACTCTTTCTACCCATCCAATAATTTTGACTAGAGTAAATCTAAACTTAGGCAAAATTTGCTACAAAATGGGAAATAAAATTTAGTCAGTATATTGAATAACTGATTTTCACAAGTTAACTTTTATGTTTCCAAATGAAAGTTTATCTCATAGTTACAGAAATACTCTGTTTGAGCTATTGAGAAATTACAAGCACATACACTCTAATTAGTAATTCTTTTAAGCTTAATAGCAGATAAAAGAAAATAGATCCAGGTAAGGTCCCTGTGTTTCCAGTGATGGCTACGTTGTTGTTTTTACTTTGTGTATTTCTACAAGGCATAGCTTCTTGCTGTCAGCTTGGTGTTTTCTTTAAGCAGTCTCTAGGTGCCTCTTTCCATTAGACGACGAACCTTTGTTTTCTAAAGCAGGGGTAGGCAAACATTTTCTGTAAAGAGGCAGATATTAAATACATTTTGGCTTTGCGGACCATATGGTTTTTGTTACAGCTATTCAACTCTACCATGGTAGCATGAAAACAACCACAGACAATATATAAATGAGCATGGTGGTGTTCCAGTAAAACTTCATTTACAGAAACAGGCCGATGGCCAGGTTTCATTCAGGGGCTGTAATTTGCTGATCTAAAGGAACACTGCGCTCACCCAGATTTTGGTCTTCCCTTTCTTCTACTTGGAGGATATTTAGGTGGCAAGGTAAAGATGCATACATGAATGCAGGCATGCGGTCAGCCTTCCCTTCACACATTCATTCAGCAACATTAGTACACTCCTGCAGCATGCCAGCCATGGTGCCTGAGGCTGCCACAGTGTTTTACGTGTGTATCTATACATTGTGTATAGCTCTTGATAAGGCACAGTTCCCTGTTTTCTCTTTGGAAGGCTGTGAAAGAGTGTATGCCAACACAGAGACTTGAAGAGGAAAAGTTCTTTGGAGATCAGTGGAGCACATAGCAGATTTTGTATGAAAGATTTTAGAAATGGAGCAGTAATGCAAGAAAATTCATGAATGGACCACATTCTATCTATGAGGTCTTAAGACTTTATAAAATTCAACATCCATTCAGGATAAAAACTCATAACAAAATGAGTATGGAGTGAATGTACCTCAACATAATAAAAGCTACATGACAGGCTTGCAGCTAACATCATGCTCAATGATGAAAAACTGAAAGCTTTTCCTCTCAGATGAGGAACAAGACAAGGGTGCCCACTCTCACCTCTTATTGAACATAATATTGGAAGTCCTAGCCAGAGCAATTAGGCAAGAAAAAGAAATAAAACACATCTAAATTGGAAGGAAAGAAGTAAAGCCGGCTCCATTTGCAGATGATATGTCTGTCTATATAGTCTCTAAAGACTCCACTAAGGGGCTTCCCTGGTGGCACAGTGGTTGAGAATCTGCCTGCCAATGCAGGGGACACGGGTTCGAGCCCTGGTCTGGGAAGATCCCACATGCCACGGAGCAACTGGGCCCGTGAGCCACAATTACTGAGCCTGCGCGTCTGGAGCCTGTGCTCCGCAACAAGAGAGGCCGCGATAGTGAGAGGCCCGCGCACCGCGATGAAGAGTGATCCCCACTTGCCACAACTAGAGAAAGCCCTCGCACAGAAACGAAGACTCAACACAGTCATAAATAAATAAATAAATAAAAGAACGTGAATTTCTTAAAAAAAAAAAAAAAAGACTCCACTAAATGTTGGAACTAATAAACGGATTCAGTAAAGCTGTAAGATATACAATCAGCATACAAAAACCAGTTGTATGTCTATACCATGGTAACAAACTATCAGAAAGAAATTAAGAAAACAGTCTCATTTACAATTGCATCAAAAAGAGTAAAATACCTAGGAATCAAGTTAACCAAGGAGGTGAAAGACCTGTACACTGAAAACTGTAAGACATTGATGAAATATAAGTAGACACAAATAAATGGAAGGATATTCCATGCTCATGGATTGGAAGAATTAATATTGTTAAAATGTCCATACTTCCCAAAGCAATCTACAGATTTAATGCAGTTTTCATCAAAATTCCAATGGCATGTTTCCCAGAAATAGAACAGTCAATTATAAAATTTGTGTGGAACCACAGAAGCCCCAGAATAGCCACAGCAATCTGGAGAAAGAAGAACAAAACTGGAGGCATCATGCTTCCTGATTTCAAACTCTATTATAAGTTATAGTAATCAAAACAGTATGGTACTGACATGAAAACAGACACATAGATCTGTTAGAGTCCATGCATATGTGGTCAATTAATTTATAACAAAGGAACCAAGAATATACAATGGGGAAAGGACAGTCTCTTCAGTAAATGGTGTTGGGAAAACTGGACAGCTACATGCAAAAGAATGAAATTGGACCACTATGTTATACCATACCCCAAAATCAAGTCAAAATAGATTAAAGACTTGAACATAAGACCTGAAACCATGAAACTCCTAGAAGAAAAATTAGGTGGTAACCTCCTTGTCATTGGTCTTGGTGATGATTTTTTGGATTTGACACCAAAAGCGAAGCCAACAAAAGTAAAAACAAACACAAACAAACAACAAGTGGGACTACATCAAACTAAAAAGTTTCTGCTTAGCAAAGGAAACCATGAAGAAAATGAAAAGGCAGCCTACTGAATGGGAGAAGAGATTTGCAAATCATGTATCTGATAAGGCAGGGGTCCCCAACCCCCCGTCTGCGGACTGGTACCAGTCTGTGGCCTATTAGGAACCAGGCCACACAGCAGGAGGTGAGTGGCAGGCGAGTGAGCAAAGCTTCATCTGCCGCTCCCCATCGCTCGCATTACCACCTGAACCAATCCCCCCACCACCGTCTGTGAAAAATTGTCTTTGACGAAACCGGTCCCTGGTGCCAAAAAGGTTGGGGACCGCTGTGATAAGGGATTAATATCCAAAATATACAAAAAACTTACACAACTCTAGCCAAAAAAGCCCTCCAAACAGTCCAGTAAAAAAATGGGCAGAGGATCTGAATAGGTATTTTTCTAAAGAAGATGGCCAACAGGTACATGAAAATGTGTTCAGCATCACTAATCATCAGGCAAATGCAAATCAAAACCACAGTGAGATACCACTTTGCTCCCGTTAGAATGAATATCATCAAAAAGACAAGAAATAACAAGTTTTGCAAAGATGTGGAGAAAAGGGAACCCTTGTACACTGTTGGTGGGAATGTAAATTGGTATAGCCACTATGGAAAATAGTATGGAGGTTCTTCAAAAAATTAAAAATAGAACTACCGTCTGATCTAGCAATTTCACTTCCGGGTATGTATCTGAAGGAAATGAAAACACTAACTCAAAAAGGTATCTGTACCCACCATGTTCATTGCAGCATTATTCTCAACAGCCAAGACATGAAACAACCTAAGCATCCATCAACGGATGAATGGATATGTGGTGAATATATTCAGTGGAATATTATTCAGCCGTAAAAAAAGAAGGAAATTCTGCCATTAGTAACAACATGGGTGGACCTTAAAGGCATTATACTGAGTGAAATAAGTCAAGGAAAGACAAATGCTGTATGATCTCACTTACATGTGAAATGTAAAAAAAAGAAAAACCCAAACTCATACATATAGAGAACATACTGGTGGTTGCCAGAGGCGGGGGTAGGACCCGCCCGGCACAGACCATGTAGCCTGAGCAGATGATTCGCACCATTCCATTCCACAGACGTGTGCAAAACTTGGTTCTGATTCAGTGCTGAGAACAGGCACAGTTAGGTCTGTTAGTCTTGTTTAGTGAATAGGAGGACACTGAAGAACTTGTCCTGTGGTGGCAGCCAGAGTTGGCACTTCATTTGCAGGTAGGAATGTTCAGTGTTCGGTGTTAGGTCAGGATCTGCTCAAATCAGCTGCACAGAAGGTTGCTCTTGCCCAGGGCAGCCCAGCCCACTCACCCCAGAAATACCATCGTTGGTACACACAGAGGTTGCCAGATGTTCTTATTCTTTCAAGATGCCCTTGCTGACCTAATCACCTAGCAAGTACATTCCAGTAGTGTTGACCTGGAATCAACACTGGACCTGGAAGGCCTGTCAAGGCCGCCTTCTGCCAGTACATGAAGAATGGACGGGTGCCATTCATGCATCGCTGGTAATTCATGCATTACTAGTAATCAGGATTACAAATCAGCAGGGAAAGTTAGACTAAGAGCATAACAAAAGCTATTTAAAAAAAAAAAAAAAGGTGAGTAGGCACTTCAAAAAAAAAGAAACATATTTAATCCTCAGATATTCTTTTTCTTGAGAATTGGTTTCTTAGCCTGTTTTTCATATACTCTTGCACAATCTGAAGATAGATACTTATCTAAGTTTGAACCCACTGGGTTAGATAGTGCTGAACATCTCTGTATTAGGATAAGTGATGGCGTCTGAGTGAAAATGTTAGTTTTCTTATCTGTGAAATGAGGGGGTTGGACTATCTCTCTGAGATCTCTTTTGGCTCTTACACCTTTTGGTCAGTTTCATTGCTGTAGCTTCATGCTTCACCTAAGGACTCTTCAGAGTAGCAAAAGAGGGCTTTTGAAAACGTTGGACTCTTGAATACTAACATATTATACTCTTAAAAGTGTTATTATCTGGTGTCAATAGAAACTAAGGGAAGAATATGAATAGTTCTTGTCAAAACATCAGTACTACTGATAGAGCAACTCAAAGCACATAGCACTGTTTACAGATAGTACATGGTTTTCATATTACTGACAATTAATTCAAGAGTCTCAGAATGTTTTATATTGGAGGTAGTATCACAAAATTACTGTATCAGAGAAATGGATTTGATCTTTTATTATATTTACATTTTTAAAAATTATTCCCATTGAAGTTTCGACAAATGAAGCTTTCCTTATTTACAGAATAAAAGTTGAAGTTTTCTCTTTAATTCATAAATCCATGGGAGGCAGTTTTATTTCCTTATACTAATTTTTTTGAACAATCATTTGTTACAGGCTGTAGTTGAAGACAGAAAGTGGAGGTGATGGTCTAGGGTAGAGGTTGGCAAACTATGGCCTATAGGCCAAATCCAGCTCACCACCTATTTTTGTAAACGTTTTATGGGAACAAAACCACACTGTATTTACATGCTGTCAGTATCTGCTTTCACAGTATGACATCAAAGTTGAGTATTATGAAAAACACTGTGTGGCCCACAAACCCTAAAATATTTACTATTCGATATTTACCTTTGCAGGAAAAGGTTGTTGACTCCTGGACTGGAGCAGTGTTGTCCAGTAGAACTTTCTGCAGCGGTGCAAGTGTTGTCACTATATCTGCACTGTTCAGTGTGGTAGCTGGACCATGGCTAGTGAGGCTCATAACTGAAATTTTAATTTTATTTCATTTTAATTTACATTTAAAATTAAGCAGCCACCTGTGACTAGAGATGACTGGATTGGACAGAGTGTGTCTAGAGATTTGAAGACAGGGGACGTGGTGACAGAATAGCTCATTGTTTTATGTTAGATTCGGTAGAATGGAAGCTTATGTAGCTCTTGAGATGATAAAGAAATGGTTGTACATCGTGTTTACCTACAGGTTTATAATTTTTTAAAAGTTTGCTCTGGTTTCAACTATTTCACGTCCACTGTTTTTCCTCTGCAGCGAAGAGGAGCTCCCATATCATAACGCAGCTATGGAACGGGTAAGTCCAGCTCTGCGTTTGTTTACAGTTACCGGGGAATTACGTTCATCAGAGGAATAAAACCTGCCACCTTTGTGATTGTGAGTGCCGTGTTATATGTCAGTGCTGCAGTCATCGTTAGAATTTGACCCTCATGTTTCTTACTGTAAGAAAGTAATTAAATTAATGATGAAATAATTTTAGATTTTATGGAACTTCTGATAGGTACTTGGAAAAAAGGAGAGGTAGGCGTTAGCAGAGAGTGCATTGTGGACGTGCCTCTCAAGCACCGTGTGGCTCCTGAAGCCGTGGTCCAGACCAGCAGCTCTTTGGAACATAACTGTGCCATGAGCTTTTAATCACATTTTCCACAGACAACACCAAAAAGAGTTTGCTGTAGTCAAATAAGTACATTTGCATTTTAAAGACTTAGAAGTCTTATATATAGTAAGCTCATCAGTTTTTTTGTAACTCAGCGGTTCCCCTTTCCTCATCGCACTTGGCTGGGGAGCTGGCCCCATAGCTGGTGGGCACGAGAACCAGTGACTGAATGTCTAAGGCTGCTCAGAGCCTCCCCCCCTCCATTGTTTTATGTACCTAAAAATGAACTGTAGAATTTATGAATTGAGAGGGAGGCTATTGATCGGGGGGATTATTCTGTTTGTTTATGTTTGATGGGGGAAGGAGGCTGGGTTTCAGACAGTGGAGGTAAAATTGGAATTGGAATTTGAAAAATATTTTAGAAAATCTTTCTAAAATAAAAATTTCCTGAAAATTAGAACTGTAGCATAACTCAGGATAAAAAGTACCATTTTACATATACCGTGTAGAGAGCCCTATAGGTACTTGCTGCAGTTAAATTCTCTTGTGACTGCCTGATTCTCTCTGTGTCATAACGTTGATGTTTGGGCAAAGAAATTTCTTTCTCTTAATAAAGCTGTATTACTGCTTAGCAACTATATATCAAGCATGGGTCTAGAACCGAGGTCATAGCCTGGAATATCAGGATCAAATACGGCATGGTTTCTGCTCTGAGAGGCTGGCTGTTCATCCAGTGACTAGAGGTGGGTCAGGTGAGGCAGCAGTGGGAAATGGTAGTGGCTTTCAGGGGCGTGGTGTTTGCCACGTGCCCTGGCAGTGGTGCTGGTGGAGAAGGCGGGCCCCTGCGGCCCAGGGAGGCAGGAGAAGGAAGTGACGGCGCTTTCTGCCAGTTCTGCTCCTGGTGAACTTCTACCAGACCACTTGGAAATGGGCACACAGGGATTTGCTTGTGTCCACTCTCTGGCCATTCTCTCTCTGTTAGTGCCCTGACTTGGCTAATCCGTGGACCCTCTGGATCCCACAACTGTTATGTCTTCATTCCCCTCTCTTCCCAGCTCAGCTCTGCCACAGGCTGGGCCCACCGCCTCCCCACCTCCTGCCCACTTCTCCTGGGCTGAACTTTGTGTCTCTGCAGCGCCTGCACCTGAGCGGCTCAGTGTAACTGGGAAAAGACTCCCAACTGGGATGACTGGTTTTACTTTACATGCATGATCACAAACCTCAGCTGGATGTTTATGCTGCCTGGACATCATACCGTTTCCTCCTAGTGAATTTCTGCTCCCATTTTAACCAGTGCAGCTTCCTATTCCCTCTCAAACCTCCAGTACCTCCGTCTCTGGCCTGGCCCAGCCGATGTGCTTGCTTCGTGTTTCTTATTTCTTATCTCTGCACTGTCACACCAAGTAGTCAGTTCCCAGTGACCCACCCGCGCACGTGATGTGGTTGCTTAGCCTCTCTCTCTCACACGTTCGCATTTCTTGGCCTTCAGAACCCCGTACTCTCTGCATATTCTTCTTTCCTCACTGGCTGCTCTTTCTCCATTTCCTCCACTTGTTCCTTCTCATCTCACGACTTTATCCTGAGCCCATGGCTCAGGCCTGGAACTTCTCTTTCCTGTCTGGATCTCTTCCTCGGTCATCTCATCTAGTCTTTTGGCTTTAAACACCAACCCCCAGACTGTGTGTGCATTTCAGTGTCTAGACTTAGTGTTTGGCTTACTCCATACACTCAGATGTCTAATAAATGTCCAAACTGGGGTTTCTGTTATTCTCTTCAAATCCATCTGTGAACAAGCTTCCCATCTCAACCAGTGGGAGCGCCACCCTTCCAGGTTTCAGTCTAAAAACTTCTGAGTTGTGTTTGAGCATCCCCACACCTCATGTGTCAGCTCGGCCTTCAGCATGTGTCCAGAGTCTGATGACTTCTCAGCATCCCCGCTTCTGCTGCCTGGTCTGCTGGAACCTTTCTTGTGAGGCTTCCAGCTCCTTGCTTCTGCTAGTGTCCCCTGTCTGTTCACCACAAGAGCCGGAATGATCCTGTTAAAATAAGAGAGAGCATGTCACTCTTGATGGGAACATCCTGCCTGCTCTCCAGCTTGTCCACAGTAAAAGGGAAGGTCCTTAGAATGATCTCAGAGCCCCGTGTGACTGGTTTCCGTGAGTCTCTCCTCTCTTGCTCCCGTCTCTTGCTCACCCACCGGCCTCCCCAGTGTTCCCCGACTAGCCCGCCATGTTCCCTCTTTCAGGCTTTTGCCTGGCTGCCTCCTTTCCTGGGGAACCCCCTCCTCCTCCCTCCAAGAGCTACAGGGCGCGGCCCCTCATCTCCTCCAGGTATTTACTGTATGACGCCGCCTTCGGAATAAGACCTTCCCTGGCATCTCAGATCTTACGTTGGGAACTCCCTCCCCCCTGCATGTCAACTATCCCCCTCCCTCCTTTGTTCCTCTCTTTAGTACTAACACTGTTTCACTTACTCAGTATTTTACTTATATCTTTATTTTGTCTGTTTCCTCACTAGGATGTAATCTCTAGGAGGGGGGTTTCATCTGCTTTGTTCACTGTTGTATCCCCAGAATCTAGAGCAGGGCACATGGTACGTGCTTAATAAATGGTGGCTGAGTGAACGACCAGGTGAACATAAAGACTGCGATATGTCATTAAACGTGCGAATTTAAAAGTTGGCGGAGCTTGTCCTTTCAAATGTTGACAATGTGCTTTATTTGAGAAATGAGGGAGAGATGAGTTGGAAGGTATCTTTTAACAAAAGATATCCATATTTGGCAGAATAAAAATCTGACAACCCACTATTGACTTTTCTCTCCAATGCCACCTCTCTTACCCTTTCAAAACGAATTCCTGGTCCAGAAAATTCAGACATGTGGGAACCGGTAGTGTAGATGATTCAAGAAATGTGACAGTGAAGGAAAGAAGAAATATGAGACAAAACCTAGTTGGAGAATGCATGCTTGAGGGAGGTTGTTTGTTTTTAATTTTTTTTAAAAGAGATTTGCCTGTACAGTAAAAGACCTCTTATCCAATGCAAATAAAGTTATAATTAATGGATTGTTTACTCTAAAGAGTTTAATATAATCGGGAATCACTCTGAAATGATATGCACACCTTAATAATTTAACATAAGACATAGTTTTATATTCCCTTGTCAGTCTTTTACTGGGAGCAGGGGTTCTGAGGCTGCTGACTGAGACCCCGTCCTACCCTTGTCTATAAACTGCACTCGTATTGTGTGGCCCAATTGTTTCTTTAAAGTGGAATGAGAACTTTAGACACATGCAAAGCAGTCTGAGGCTGGAAACTTTTTAGTTTTCAGGATTTCCCCCAATTTTTCTAGTTTCAGTTTAGCTCATATGTTCTTCAGTGATTGCTTAGTCCTAATGGCCGAGGTCTGCCATTTCTAGGAAACTAATAAAAAATTCTACATATTCATATGCGGCATTGAATAAAATCAGTGGAAATGATAGCCTTGTGGATGTGTACAGGTGTTCATCAATCTTCACAAAGCATCCACTTGCAGTGTGTACTTCCTGCGTGCCGTTTGGGAAGACTTGTACACTGATGCATAGTCAAGTCATCGGGGCTTTTGTTCCAGCTTTGCCAGTGTATTCTTTTTACATAAGGTAATTCTCTGTTTAAAATAGGGTGTAGAAGGCAGTCCCTCATAAGAGGATTGGTGTTGGTATTTGCAGACTGCTTTGGATTCCCCCAGTCACTGAAACAAATAAACAAACACACTTATTATATTTACTCTGCAGAGAACACTATTAATATTGTTTCTTTGAGCTTATTGATGTTTTTAATAAGGAGGAAAGGATATATAAAGCTATGAATTTTCATGGATTCAGCTATTCCTTTTTGCAGTGTGGTATTTTGCATGGCTTAACAGAATATTGGAGCCTTTTCAGATCTTTAAAAATTATATTTTAATTTTACGAGGTGTGAAATCTTGCTCAAAATACATGACTTTTCAATGTCATTATTGTATCAAAACACAACTCTTTGCTTCTTACACTCCTTATCCTCTCCTGACCTCTGCTGGTGAGGTCTAGGTGTGCGTGACTTGGGTCAACTTTATCCTCAGTCACACATCCTAATATTCAAAAAAACATCTGAAGACTTGAACTTCAGTAAAGTTCTAAGACTTCTTATTCTAGAAGAGAAGGCTATTTAATATCCATCCATGCATTGTGTATATGGGTAGCCTTTACTATCTAGATTATAAATCGTGTTACTAGTGGGAGGAGCATTGGACCCAATGCAAGGCAACTTCATACTATGTGGGTGATGCAGCAGTTGTTAAGTACTTCCTATTCAACTGGTCCTGTATAGGATTAAGTTATAGTCTCAGATCACTAGAGGTTGAGTGATCTCAACAAAGAAGACATTGGTCCCATTTTTAATCGTTATATCCTCCTTGCCCCAATAGGAGGGGCCAGTCCTGATTCAGAGGGTTTGTGAATTTAAGATGATCAGGTATCAGATTGCAAACTTCAAATGGAAGTTTAGTCCTTTCCTGAAAACAGCTCCTGGGGAAGAGTATACAACACTGTACCGTTTCCTAATCAGTGGAGGTAATGGAGAGATAACAAAGGGAATATAGGATGGAGATTAAGACCTCTGCATCATTTTCCTTTTGATATATGTTGTTCTGACACTCTCAGGGGAGTAGAATTTTCTTATACTAGGGTCTCCTATATGATTTTTAAAATTTCAGTGATGAGCACATCTAGTACCCAGATCATAGTTTTGGATTACCATTCCCCATTAAAAAGAACTGCTGTTTCTTTAAAGAAATGGATGATCTAGGTCTAGGATAGAAAAAAGTATAAAGTGAGCCTGAATTATATTGTGCCAGATCGGTCATGTCTAAAGGATCTGCCTGAAGAGGGGAAATCTCCAACCAGATAAGAGGCAGTCCAGCCAAATTTGGGGCAATTTGAGCTTCAAAAAGAATAATGATGATAATAATAATGGATTATAACACATTGAATAAAATAGTCCTTTATACCTTAGTGATATTAAAAATGGGGAGGGACTTGAAAAACTTTCTAATAGAAAAATATCAGTTAATAATATAGAAATAATCCTAAGGAAAAAAAATCCACCATACCATTTTACCACCATCAGAATCAGAATTGACTCAGGCAGAGATTATAGTGGATGAGAAGACCACAGAGTAGAGCTATTAGGGAACAGGATGTCCATACTATCTCAAAGTGCACCACCCAGATTACTTATTAGTTACGAAAAGGAATTTCTCTATTAGTTAGTGGAGAAATTGGGCAAATACCACTTAACCAAGGGATCAAAAGTTGTATCATTGATAATGGTACAAATCAGCATGATCTGTCACTGGATGTGATGCCATAAGAAGGACACAAAATCACCTGTGTAATAGTGCTACCCAAATCTAGGGGAAACAGTTAGGCAAAGCCAGATAGTGTGCACTGGACTCTTCAAAAGTCAACATCATGAAAGACAAACAAAGGCCAGGGGACTGTTCTAGAGCAAAGGGAACTTAAGAGATGTGCCAGTAAAGGCAATGTACGTTCCAAGGTTGGATTCTGAATTCCCCTCCCCAACTCACCTAAAGAAAAACAGCTTTAAAGAACGATTTTGGGACAGGTGGGGAGTTTGGTATATGGACCATTTATTACCAAATAACGGACCAATTTAAAATTTCTTGAAAGGGTGTAATAGTTGTACTGTGATTATGTAGGATAATGTGTCTTGTTCTTAGGTGTTACATACTTGAAATATTTGGAGTGTTCACGACGTCTGAGATTTTCTAATAGATCAGCGCCCCCCACCCCCCTGCAAAAAAAAGCCCTAATATAAATAGATTAAATCTGACAAAATGTTAATAATTGATGGATTTTGGTGAAGCATATATTAGTATATGGTGCATTGGTCTTCCACTTTTCTGTAGGCTTGAAATATTTCAATAAAAATTGGGAGAAGTAAGATGTCAGTGTATAAAGGCAACAGAGTTATTTAATATCAGCTTTGTATAGATTCCTAACATCATTAGTTTCACATTTTAGCAGCACTTTGAAAAGCGTTGCCAACATGATGGAATGATCCATATCTTTATTATGCTACATTAGAGATACTATTGTACTTCACTTATGTTTACTTCTGTATTACAGTGATCGAACTGCTATCAAAAGTACTTAGGATTTTAGCAATCCCACTACTGGGCATATATCCTGAGAAAACCATAATTCAAAAAGAGTCATGTACCAAAATGTTCATAGCAGCTCTATTTACAATAGCCAGGACATGGAAGCAACCTAAGTGTCCATCATCGGATGAATGGATAAAGAAGATGTGGCACATATATACAATGGAATATTACTCAGCCATAAAAAGAAATGAAATGGAGGTATTTGTAGTGAGGTGGATGGAGTTAGAGTCTGTCATACAGAGTGAAGTAAGTCAGAAAGAGAAAAACAAATACAGTATGCTAACACATATGTATGGAATCTAAGGGAAAAAAAAAAAGTTACGAAGAACCTAGTGGCAAGACAGGAATAAAGACACAGACCTACTAGAGAATGGACTTGAGGATATGGGGAGGGGGAGGGGTAAGATGTGACAGGGTGAGAGAGTGGCATGGACATATATACACTACCAAATGTAAAATAGGTAGCTAGTGGGAAGCAGCCGCATAGCACAGGGAGATCAGCTCGGTGCTTTGTGACCACCTAGAGGGGTGGGATAGGGAGGGTGGGAGGGAGGGAGATGCAAGAGGGAAGAGATATGGGAACATATGTATATGTATAACTGATTCACTTTGTTATAAAGCAGAAACTAACACACCATTGTAAAGCAGTTATACTCCAATAAAGATGTTAAAAAAAAAAAAAAGTACTTAGGATTTTGGTCGGTCTAGTCATATTCATTCTCCTTCCCACCCCTCTGCTTCCAAGACCACAAAATGCTATTACATAATTGCTTCATAGTATTGTTTGCTTGTCTCTCCTGATGTAAATTATGTTTAAAAATGTTTATTTAACTTTTCTTGTACACCAGTCACAGTTTTAGGTGATGAAATTAAAAGAAGAGAATATGATATGGTTCCTGTACTCAAGGAGTTCATCCTTTAATAATAATAATAATAATAAATATTTGGGCATTTAGACCAACTAGAACACAAGTGGTGTTAGGTGCTATAACAATAATCATAATAATCCTCATTTTATAGATAAGGAAACTAAGATACAGAAAGATTAGTAACTTGTCCCAAATGAAACAGATAAGAAGGGGCAGAACTCAGGCCAACTGAGTCCTTAGTCCATGCCAGGAAATGCTGAAGAAACGTTTATTTTGCCTGGAGGATGGAGGAATTTAGAAAAGGTTTTGAACCTTTGACATCTGACTGGGTCTTGAGAGGATGCGTAAGGTTTTGCCAGATGATGGTGAGGAAGAGCATCACAGGCAGATGAAAAGCAAACACTGGTCAGAGAGGCATGAAAATACATTGTGTGTTGGGAATGACAAATAATTCAAGGTGGCCAGATCATAAAAGTAGCAGGAAGTGAAACTAGAAGGTGAGTTTGGGCCATATTGTGAAGGGCCAACCGTATAGAGATTTTAACTTTATTTGTAGCTATTGAAAGATTTTAAGCTGGGACTCACTTTTAAAAGGTCATAGCAGTGTGGAGGCTGGCTTGAAGCCATCCAGGGCTACCTGTGAGGAGTTACTGCCCTCATCTAGGGATGAGGATTGACAGAAAGAGGGCAGAGGATGTGAAGGAAGCAGAAGTGGATGGGACCAGCAGAGTGTAGGTTGGGTGTGGAAAGAAGATACAAGGAAGACTGAAGACAACCTAAGCTTCTAGGTTGATTGACTTAGTGGGTGGTGATGCTCTTCATTCGTAGTAGGAAAGGGAGGGGTGATAGCAGCATGTTTAGGGAAATCGTGTTGGGTGTGTTGAGTTTGAAGTATCTGCTGAACTTCTGGGTGAGATTCTAACTTGCTGTTATATTCTAGTCTGTTTTGGTGTTACTGAGTCCATGGCAAGATGATGTTCCTTAGCCTGTTTTTCTAGAGCATTTAAGTTTACATTTGTCACATGTGTTTTCGGTTACTTCTTACCTCAGAATAAATTCTGGAGTTGTTAAGCTATAGCATGTTTGCTGATAAAGTATATTGTATCCATTTATTATAGATTCATGAGTGCATGCAAGTCTGGTGTAGTTGATCTGGCAGAGTTATGGAGTTAACACTTAAACCTGATTGAACTACTGATGTATAATTTTAAAATCCTACAGCCTGGAAGCTTTACCCAAAGTGTATTTTTTTCCTTTTTTTTTTTTGCTGTAGGGGAAAGAAATGTATACTTAATGGTTCTGAAAATTGTGTGCGTCTGTTTTATCCTTGCATGTGAGAATGTGTAGCATTTAAAATAATCTCTCTATATATATGATGAGCGTTAGAATACAAAAATGTGCCTTTAAAGAAAAGAATAGCTATTTCTTAAAGTGATTTATTGACAGTTTGATAGTCATAAAAATGAAAGATAGCAAGAGACCTGCTAGATCTCAGCAGGGTTTTTCCTGGCAAAGTGTATGTTATTGTACTCTTGGGTGGGCTTGAATTACTTGGTGTTTTCCTGTTGGTGGAGAAAGGGATTATGCTTTGAAGAAGTCAGGGGGGGAAGTGCAGAAGAACAAGGAAGTACCAAATGGCATCTTAGATCAATCTTAATTTTTCACAGCTTGGCCTTCTCTAAAGTCACATTTAGCAGAAACATTAATTAGATTTCAGAGCCCCACTGAGTTTTAAAATTAAACATATTTCTGGAACCATCTGTAAGATTTTATTACTAATAATATAATGAAGAATATGCTTAATCTTTTGAAAAATGAGAATCATAACAGAGTATCTTTTGCTCACAAGTGATCATCTTTGGTTATGAAAAACCCATCAAAAATTTTAAGAGTAAAGAAGTAATTAAAGAGTTTTAAGGATATGCCTAAAAATAAAATTCCATAAAAATATTCTGATTGGTGAGAATCTTTTCCTAAATTCAGGACTTTCTTTGGGATTTTATGCTTCTTTTGAATCTAATCTAATCTATCGATGGTGGGCCTATGCCATCTGCCTGTTTGAGGCTGGATTGAAGACCGTCGATGAGGAGCTATTGCTTTCATCCAGGAACTGTGATCCCCAACGAGAGCAGGGACATGGTGGAGGCAAGCGCATAGGATATGGCGGCCTAGAGCGCAAGTCCTGGGGCCACGCTGCCTAGCCTTGAACTCACCAGATGCAGGAACTTGGAGAAGTTTATTAGACCCTTTGTGCCTCTGTTTCCTTATTTGTAAAATGGGGGTGATTATACCTACCTCATAAGGGTGTAATGAGCATACATTTTGGAGCACAAAATGTATCCTCAGAACCATTTTCTCTCCTGTTTAGTCTTCCATTTCGTTTCCTTTTTAGATACACTTAATACACTTAGGCCTTCTGAAAAGACAATGCTGGGATCGAGGAGAATTAACAAAATAGCAGAATCTCAGCTCACTCATAAGAAAGAATTCTGTTGAGTTTTGTTCTAATGAAAAGGTCATCATTAGGAGTGGACCCTGCCGGGCTCTGTTCCAGGCAGTGGGGAAGCAGCGAACATCTCGGCCTTCGTAGATGGAGTAGTCAGGGGGGAGGAGGTTAGGTGTGCGGCAGCGAGGGGCCTCCTAGGCTGAGCCCCCAGAGGAGAGGACTTGCTCACCTGGTCATGGGCACAGGGGTCACCCAGACTTCTTGGCTGAAGAGGGTGTTTTTTCCTGCCTGAAAGGACAGAGTACAAATGGATTTTCTGAGGGTAGCTGGGCTGCCAAAGTAAAGGGACAGAGGGCTGTGCACACCCAGTTCTTTTTCTAAATGTACGAATCAAGTAAGTCACTCTACCACCATAGGAGTGGATAAGAGATTGGAGAGCCCCCCCCGAGTACTTAGGAAAAATATCCCTTCTCCTTGAAACCAAAGAAGTGCGGAAGAAGCCTTTTCTCTACCACCTTCCCCGTTCCCAGCTTTGCCCCAAATCTTAATTTAGTGTGACAGCCAAGACCCCCGCCTGTGTGTTCAGCCTCAGCTCCGGATGCTTCCTTTTTTAGCCCCTACACTGCCGCATTGTCGAAGAAGTACATCTGTCCATGCTTCTCGGAATGTTCTTTCCCATGTTGCGCTTGATAAAAACCCTAACCCTCTTCCAGTCCTTCATTTATAGTCATCTTCTCTGACGCCCCTGGGTGGGTTCGACTGCTCCCTCCACAGGACTTGAGTCACCGTCTCTGCCTCTAGGTCACAACACTGCATATTCCATGTCGGGTGCCCTTAGCAGACAGTGAACTTGCCTTGGGGCAGCAACTATTACTTATTTTTGTACAATTTTTCACTAACATAGTGCTAGTTATATGATGATCTCCCCCCAGTAATACCCAATTCTCCTTTACAAAACCACCTTTGTCACCAAAAACATTAAGATGCCAGAAATCGGTAAAATGTGAAAGAAGAGAATGGAATTTTGAAGTTGTGTTCTGATGCTTCATAAAAATATTTCAGACTGTTTTAAAATTTCCTTTTGGCTTAAATTTGTAGAATACCCAGCGTTTTCAGTGATTAAAATGTTAGAAAATTTAAGTGATCCCTTTCTCTTTACCTGTCCCAATGGAGCATCTCCTATGTGTCTTAACTTCGGTGAGGGGATACTGTTGACGCAAATGTCATCAATTATCCAACTTTAAAAAAAAGTTAGTTAGGATATTTGCTGTCCAATATAGCATAACTTTTTTAGTAGTCCTTTTTTCAGCAGCATTTTCCTTGACATTTTTTTGTAATTTGTAAGTAAAAGAAGCCTGAAACAAACAGTAACAATGAATTTCAATTTTATTTTTAGCAAAAGCACCTGGAAATTGAAAGAACTACTAAATGGTTGAAAATGCTAAAAGGATGGGAAAAATACAAGAACACTGAAAAGGTAATTAAAAATGTTACTTCCTTATGAAACTATACAAATTCAATGTGGATTTTCCCAGTAAAAGTTCCTCTTTAATGATAAGAATATTACGTTCATATTCTTAAAAAATTTTTAAGTGTAATTTAATTGAGTGGAATGCCTCAAATTAGGAGTCTTTGTGCTGTCACAGAATAGCCAGTTCAGATGGGTTGCAGGAATTGAGAGGATGTGGCGGACAGTCCAGAGGTCAGCTGGCTTTCGGGGATGATTGAATTCCGCCGCTTGGTTAGGTTGCCTGTGATTTCGTTTCTTTCCGTCTCTCTTCTCTGCCTACTTCAGTGTCGGCTTCCTGCTGAGCTTGGCTTCCCTTTGGGATCAGGATTATTGCCGTCGGTCCAGGCTTCGTATTCCCCTGTCTCCCTGCTCAGAAGGAGAGAGGCCTGGCCTCTGAAAGCTTTCCATGAAGCAGGAGCGTCTCCTTGTCCTAAAGCTTCTAGCAGACCACCCCTGCACCCCGCCCCAGATCTTTTACCCTGCATTGACTCTGTGCTGTTTTGAATCAATTTGTAAAAATGCATACATCTATTAATATTCCTACTAATCTAATCAGTAGGAATTCCTACTAATTCCTACTATTCTTCCTTAAATATTGGGAAGCTGTGAAGTTCCTAGTGGTATAAGTTTTCCAAAATTCTAACTTTTGCTTGAAAGGGCAAATGTTATCAGGGGCAAAAATGCTGTCAGGTATTTTCCTTAAAGTGGCTTACTTCATTTATTTTTGAGAAAAATGTCTGCTAAGTACCCAAGTCTCAACAACCACGATTGGCTGGTCAGTCGTTCTTTCAAGTAATGACGGTGTCCGTGACCAAAGCAGTTGGTTCAGATCGTGATTCATACAATTTCATAAATGCTCTTTCTTGAGGCCGACACTCTGCTCTGTGTGCGTTCCACCTCATCGCTCAGAATATTAATAAGACGTGTGTGTATTCAGGATTGAGATTGAATGAAATTAATAGTTTCTATTGCTTCGTCAAGGGCATTCCTGAGCGAACTGACCTCTTTTTTAAACTGTGAGGAAAGAATGCAGTGACTGCCAGCACAGTGCTTCCTCTGCCTCAGTTTGTGCTGAGGTGCCAGGGGCTTCACCACCATGGCTTTTCTGCTCCCAGTGCCAAAGTCAACATAGGGAAAGAGGCAAATCATGGTTTAGTATCATTACGAAAATGTCTTGACCTCATGGCCCACGCCTTGAGAACTGCTGACATCTAAGCCTCGGTTTCCTCATCTATAAAATGGAGATAACAATACCCATTACAAAGAGACGAAGATTTAATGATTTCATGCATATAAAGCAAGAAGGTTGGACAGTAAAAAATATTTAAAGGGAAAAAAGAAATCTTCCATAATCCTACAGCAAAACACTGAGTTAACTGTTAGGATTTTTTGTCTGTTTCCTCACACTTTTTTTTCCATGTAATATATATTTTTTGCTCTTTACATAGATATAAATTGTTGTGTGTCAGCCTTTACCAACAAGAATTCCAGGGAGCAGCAGTTCCTTGGGGTCTAACGGGTATTACACAAAAGCATTGTTGCCTAATGGTTAAGCAATAGACTATCCTAGGTTCAATCCCTAGCTCTGCCACATTACTAGTAGTATGACCTGGAGGAAGGTATTTAACCTTTTTCTGCCTTAGTTTACTTGTCTGTAAAATGGGGGTAATCACAATACCTCCTTCACAGAGTCGTTTTGAGGATTAAATAAGTTAATTCATGTAAAGCACAAAGAATAGTGCCTGATATTTAACATGCAGTCAGTAAGTGTTGTTTATTATTACATGAGAAAGGGGCTCTCTGGTTAAATAAAGTTGGGATAAAGCTGAACCGAGGTAAGCAGGTTTCTTTACTCCAGGATGCCTCAGCATCTTTAATATTATAGCGTGGTAGAAATTTTCAAGAGGGACCTTAAATTGCATGACACTTATTCAACCATGAAAATCTTTTTGTCATGGGGTATCTCACAGGAATAACGTCACTCTTCTTTTTGAGCATCCTAAATATCCCTATTTAAATTCCATTAGACTCTTACTATTATATTTTCATCAGGAGTAAGTTCATTTCTGGGTTCCTGATTTCATTAAGGTGCTTCAAGAAGAATCTGTTCAGAGTAGGATGTTGGTCATGACCCCTGTGCTCTTTTGTTTAACACTCTGCTTCTCAGACTGGCCTAAAGCTGACAACTACTTCACCTGGCATCTTTGTAGAAAGGTCTCTCAAGTGCTAATTACAGGATCAGTTTTGATGCGTTGCACCTACACTTTCGTCTCAGCTTCAGTTCAATAAAATATTTGTAGAATTGTATGGCTTTATACATATGTCGGAAAGTATATAAGCCTCTGTAAAAATGAGCATTCTACTAGGCTGTTATGCTCACAGCAACTCTGGCTAATGTACTTCCCAGTAAGAGAGATTTTAGTAGAGCTCTTCCTTTCATGAATAATTTTAAAGTATTTTCCCACAGCTATAATGCTAGCATTATTTGATGATATATATGGTCCAATCTGGTATGAGGTAGAATGTACCTTCTAAAAGAATGCTGCTTTCAGTTCATACCCAGTTTTAAATTGCATTGAAGTTAAAAAGTAGTATATATTTTTCTTCTCTTCCAAAGGGAGGTATAAGTTTTCTCTCAACAGACTCCTTACTTATGTAGTAGTGGTACAAAGAAATATCTAAAAATATCTTGAAATAAAAATACATAGCTCTGACGAGAATATTTGGATTTTTAGAATATAAGATTTAATGAAAAATAGTTGCCATTACGGTTGCCTGTGTTTTCACAGTGACTGCCCCCTATGTACAGTCATAGTGTATTTTTAAAATACAATCTATTAAATGAAGATATGAAGTTATCTCTGCTAAGTAGAGGCCATTCTGATTTAACTAGCCATTATATAATTGTGTCTAAGCTCTGTCACAGCAGAGTTCCTACTACAGGTACACATTTTTTTTCTGGTTAAATAACTGAATGGACCTTTGTTCGTCAGGTAACTAACAGACTCATATTAGCCAACATTTGATTGTACTGATGTGAAAATGGAGGCACGATGTTTAGAAATAAATTTCTCAAGGCCATTATTAGTGACAAGCAAGAGATGCAACTTCCAGACGTACCATCTGTTTGCTAGCTCTCCCTTTCGGTGTTTGTCAGTAAAAGGCCGGAAGGAAATAGAATGTGGTTGTAAGAGGCGTTGGGGCCTTGTGGATTCTAAAGCTTTCAGATCCAGACTCAGGAGACGTGGGCCTATTTGGAGACAGAGACGAAGGGACCAACGGAGCAGGGGCGACTGAAGGAAATGAAGGCGGTGAAGAGCACAGGCAGCTCCGAGAGTAAACTTTTGTCTCCTGGGGTTCACTTGCAGTTTTGAAAGTCCCACCAAACTGAGCCAAACTTGCTGGGCTGAAAAGTTTACTCACTCGCAGCCATGCTGACGTGCACTGCGCATTTATCACTATTTTGAAACCAGTAAGGTTAGAAAGACGTGCTGAAAACATTAGGTCAGTTGATGGAAAATTTTTTTTTTTTTTTTTTAGTTGATGGATTTTTAAATGTATCTGTGTGACTGAAATAGACCGCTTGAGTTTATTGGCAAGTGAACAGAGAACATACCCATAAAATAAAATTGTAACAGAATTTTAAAGGTAGTACTTTTCAAATTGGAATATTAAAATATTAAAATCCAACATACAGAAGTTCTATAATATCATGATTGTTCAGACTATGATCTATGAAATCTGACTACTTGAATTTCAGTTCTTCTTCCACAGTGTATTAGTTGTGTGACTTTGAGCTCATTACTAAACCTTTCTACACCTGATTTTCTCATCTGTAAAATGGACATGATAAGCATAGTACCTACCTCTTTAGGAATGTAAAAATACTACGAGGAATACATTGATCTAGAAACATATCTCGGCTCCTAATAAATAATCATAAAATGTTAGTTAGTGTAACTGGTGTTATTAGCATTGCTATTACTGTTTGATTTATCACTATCCTTACCCTCGTCCCCACCCTCATTTCTCCTTCCTGGAAAATTCCTGCATATCCTTCATGTTGAGTTTGTTGTCATCCTCTCTAAAGGAAATCTTTCCTTACTCTCTCCCACAGAACTCACCCCCCTTCCTCCATTACAGTATCTCTGGTATAGTCTCGGGATGAGAGCCCCTGTGTTGGACCAATAAAGAAGAGACCACCACAGCAGATTCACTGCCCCTGCCCCCAACACCTTAATCCCTAAACTGTTTCTGGTTCCCCTTAGAATCTCGTGTCTATTCCGTAAGGGCCAGCTGCCCCCTGAAATCACTCGCACAGATTAGACAGCGTGGCGCCTGCCATTCTCCCATTAACACCCTGGCCCACCTCTTGCGGGGGGGATGTCTCTATCACGACTTCCCCACAGGGTGTGATACTCAGCTCTGACAGGAATTAATGTATGTGACCTTATTACAAAGGATTACATTTATAATTATATGATTATATGATCATCTTCCCCACTACACTGTGAACTCCACAGAACTTTTTCAAGTTTGTATCCATAGTACCTAGTAAGCGTTGGCCACAAAGCAGAAAGTCATTACAGTTTCTGTTTACAATGAATGAACGAATGTTGTTCACTTTTGAGTTGGGATGACCAGCTATCCCCTTCTACTGATAAATTCTACTACTTTAATAAAGTAGTGATTTCTAAGGGGTAGTGTGATTTGGCAGAAATATCCTGAAGCAGGAGCAGGAAGATGGAATTCTTGGCCTAGGCAGGCCACTTCTTTTTCCCTTGATTTCCTTCCTTTTAAACTGGAGTAGCACCTGCCCTGCCGACATTACAGAGCTGTCCTAGAAAGTGTGAGATACTGCTTTGTCAATTGAAAGATTCTCAACAAATGAAAACTGTACTACTGTTCTGGAGAATAAGCAGATTTTATTATAATTGTTGTGCTTTGATATGATTCCTACTTTGTTTTACAAAATTTCCAGAATTTCTACGATAGTTGAAAATTTGTGAGGAAAGATCTATAACCACAGTGTCAGTCTGTCATGTAACAATAGAAGTATTTGGAAATAGTAACTATAATTTAAAATGCTTGTTTTAAGATCTCATAATTTGATTCTTTTTCTGCTGTATCTTACTTTGTATACATGTTTCATTTCATTACCTCGCACAGCTTGAATCCAGATACCTCCCTTTTTATATTCCTTTTAGGTTTTGAGTATAATTTTATTTGATTTTATAATTTTATTTTTAACGCTGTCTGCTCTTCGATTTCATTAATATTTTCCATTCCATGTGTTTTAGTAAGTCCAGTTGAGCAGAACAGTGGATATACTACATAACACCGTGGTTTTAGAAAGATGGTCTTGGCTTTTTATAAAATATAAAATCAGTCTCTTCTACTAACTGGGAACGTCTTCTGTGTGCCTTTGGGCAAGTTACTGAATCTTTTTGTGATTCACTGTCAACGTTTGTAAAATTGGGGTAATAATATCTCACAGAATTATTAATATCATTGAATGAGACAACATATGTAAATAGTTTTAAACAGTTTCCTGTACATAGTAAATGCTCAGTAAAAGTTGGTTTTAACTGTTACTGTTGATAATGATAATGACAGTGCATCAGAGTTTCTTTCTGAGCCTTTTCTAGACATGCCTCATTTTTCATTTTATCCCTGGAATAACACTAGGACCATTAATTTTTTATTTCTATCTGAAATCTTTCTATTATTTCTTCTTCATTGAATCATGGCAGTTTAATGTTTTATTTTTCTAAATCTAGATTTAACTTTAGGATAAACAATGAACAGTAATTTATGTACAGTTGTTGAATACAGAATTGAATGAAAGCAGTATATAATGTCCAAAACCTTTGTAAGTGATACAGTATAAGAAATGCATGTGGTTCCTATCTTACTCATTGAAAAACATCTGTCTAATGGACATTCAAGTCCATCAAAGTTTATCTGTTTACCTGCCATCATGTTTTACTTGACTATCAAAATTTCACTTTTCACATTTGCAATAATTCCCACATTCTGGTATTCATATTAACTGCTTTCAGTTTAACATCCTTACTCTAGAAATTCAGGAGATAATTTGAAGTTACTTTTAGTGGGTGATATTCCTTTAAAAAGTTAAGTTTATCATAATTTTGAAATGAATATAGATGATAAACTTTCTTTGGAAAGTAAATCTTAAATTCACTTTTTTTTAAACCACACTCAGTTTGCAATTAATGGTGGTAAATGTTTAGTACATGGGAAATGTTGAAGAAGCAGAGTCTAGTTTATACAAAGCCTTTCTGTACATGTTCTTCCAGTTACATCTACTGCATCAGTTAAAACTTCAGTGTTTCTAGTCACTGTCTGCTGGATTTTCAAATTTGAGACTTACTGTGTTTACACCAAAAGAACAAAACTGAAATTATGTATGTAATTATGTAATTGAATCAACTTCACAGTATTCAGTGTTTCACAGGAAAAGTTATTCTATAGTGTCACTGATTTAAAATCACAGAGCTTCTTAAAGCTACGTCATAATTTAGTTACTAAAGGTTTCATTTTTAAAAATCTAGTATAATTGTAGAAGTTGAAGCTCTGCTTATTAGTTCATAGCTCGTCAACATCTCAATTATTAGAACTTGCATCTTATTTTCTTAGCCGTACTACTTCAATATATTATTTTGATCATAAAGGTAACTATGTACTCACTCTTACCTCGCTCCTGAAGTTTCTCCCGTAATTTGTTTAATCATTGCCTTTTAACTTTCATCTACTTTTAAGTTTCAAAGTTTCCTTATGCACAACTTTGTAATGAGCATAATACGTTTATATGTTATTTTGAATACGTAATTAGCCTTGAGAAAAAAGATGTAATTACAAGAAGATGGAGAGGTATGGTGAGTCTTAAGATTCTTAGAGTGATGGCAGTGTACTTTCAAGGACCCAGAGTGTTAATGATGCTGATGATTTATCCTTAATTTCATTCAAAGGTGATGATGCTCCTTCTTGATGGAAATTTATCACTGTTTTTGTCTGGTCAGATAGGATCAATGTCATTAAGAAGAGGACAGAGGTTTTCCTGAAGGAACGCTCCAGAATTGGGAAGAGGAGAGGGAAGAGGGAGAGAGTGTGTGTTTGGGGGGTGGGGGTGGACCTGAATGAAGACTGTAGGTCACACTGAGTTATGAGATAGAAGGTTCTAGAGAGACTCTACCCTCCTTGAAGGCACTTTGACACAAGAGAACCCTTTTGCTATTTGGAACCTTTTAGATGTAGGAGGGAAAAAGAAGAAAATGTGTATCTAGTTAGTTATATCGATGGGGAGTGTGTAAGTCAGATGTTCACAACTTGAAGAACGGCACTGATTGTGCTCTTGTGCCGCTGAAGGAACACCTTTGCAGTGTATGAAAATAACTAACGTACTGGGCATACTTAACATTTCCTTGTTTATTCTATGCTTTCTGTGTATATGCCTCCCTGTTCGGATCTGAAAAGTAGAGATGAGAGGATCCAAATGTGCGGTGTTAAATTGTATCAATTATCAGGAATCCTTTGAAAAGACTAACAAATATTCACTAGTTTGATTTAAGGGACTAGTCTAAGCTTTGTCAGTTTGTAACTCTCAATTTATGTTTCTTTTAATAAGTTTCATAGGAGAATTTACAAAGGAATCCCACTCCAGCTCAGAGGGGAAGTCTGGGCCCTCCTCCTGGAGATCCCGAAAATGAAGGAAGAAACCAGGGACCTATACAGTGTGAGTACCGAGAGCCAGCCTGTTATTTTGAAACGATCGGTCAATGTTGGGGCATATTTGTAAGGAAAATTGGCTAACACCTGGTTGTAGCTACTCATTTGCAATGTAGTATTAATAATAAAGAGATTTACAATGTCACTTTTAGAGTTTTTGGGAAAATAACAGCAGAATTCAGTTTATCCAACAGCTGCCTGTGTATGATTGACTGTTTTCTTCTTCTTTCCCCTAAGATTGTTACAGTATTTCTAGGTTTTATTATTTATTTATAAAAAGTTAAACGTTTCACTCGGTGATCAGTAATGCTTTCTGTAAATTAGTCAGGGCATTAAATTTGCCTCCTTGTCATCTCAGCTATAGCCTTTCTAAACCTAAATTTTATATTAACCTTTGAAAGGAATAAGAAACATATATCTAAAAATAACTTTGTGCCTTAGAAAAAGTGTTCAATGTCACTAAATAAAAAAGGAAATGTAAATTTAAAAAATAAAAAAGAAAAATAACTTTGGAATCTGTTTCTCAGAAAATATATATAAATAGAATAAATTAAGATAGAATAACTGAAATAAAGACAAATTATTTGTAATTTAAACCCAACACCAATTATAAAAGGGGCTTTGGAATGCTCTTTTGATATTTTCATATTTACGTATAAATAAGCAAAATTTCAGGAAGATGTAAGGTAATAGGGCTTCCCTGGTGGCACAGTGGTTAAGAATCCGCCTGCCCATGCAGGGGACACGGGTTTGAGCCCTGGTCTGGGAAGATCCCACATGCCGCGGAGCAACTAAGCCCGTGCGCCACAACTACTGAGCTTGTGCTCTAGAGCCCACGAGCCGCAACTACTGAGCCCGCGTGCTGCAACTACTGAAGCCCTCGCGCCTAGAGCCCATGCTCCGCAACAAGAGAAGCCACCGCAGTGAGAAGGCCGCACACCGCAACAAAGAGTAGCCCCCGCTCACCGCAACTGGAGAAAGCCCGTGCGCAGCAACGAAGACCCAATGCAGCCAAAAATAAATAAATTAAATAAATAAATTTTAAAAAAAGATGTAATAGATATTGGTTAATTTAAACATTACTTGTTTTTTATGATGAAAAGAGTTTTTAAATTAGTTGTTTGGACCCTGCACAGATTATGAGTTTTGTCTCAGGATTTTAGAGTTTCAAATTATTTTAGATGGTTGATTAGATATTTGCCTTTAATGTCATAGTTTTAGAACCAGTATTGAAAAATGATATCTGAGAGAAGTATTTAAAATCTAACCCCAGCCCCTAGTACAGTGTGCCTCTCATATGGTGGGTGCTCAGTAAATATTTATTTAATTAATAAAGAAGAAAATTTTAGTTAGCATGCTGTTTTGGTTTCCTGGGGCTGCCATAACAAAGTCCCACAAACGGAGTGGCTTAAAACAACAGACACTTACTCTACTGCAGTTCCGCAGGATAGAAGTCTGAGATCAGGGTGTCAGCAGGGCCATGCTCCCTCCCAAGGCTTTAGGGAAGAAGCTGTCCTTGACTCTTCCTAGATCCTGGAGTTGCCGGAATCCCGGGTGTTCTTTGGCTTGAGGCTGCGTCCCTCCAGTCTCTCCCCTGTCTTCAAGTGGCCTTTCCTTGTGTGTGTCTCTGTGTCTCACCTTCTAAGGACACTAGTCATTGGATTTAGGGTCCACCCTAATCTAGTATGACCTCCTCTTAACTTGACTACATCTGTAAAGACCCTATTTCCAAATCAGGTCATAGGCCCAGGTTCTGGGTAGACAGGAATTTGGGGGGGATACTATTCAACCCAGTACACATGCTAATATTAGAACTGTGGTTCAGGCTTTTTCTACATAGAATAAAATTATCCAGTTACTGCATATCCAATATACAGTAACAAGAAAAGAAATGACTTGCCCACCAGTCCTTTCAAGCTTATAATTTTCAGCGCTATCATAAACATTATTTTTACTACTTGAGATTCCTCTAGCATTTAACCAAGTCTTGCTTTCCCAGTTACTTTCTTTTACTCTCTCTTTGCAAAAGTAGTATAAATTACTGTCCTGAAATGGGAAATTCAATGGGAATAAAACTACTTTTTCTTAATCTATTGATACTAAGATTTTTCTCAAATGGTGGAATTGTCCTGATTCCTGAGCCGGTGCTCTTATCTACTATTTCTCCTGTTCTTTTAATTGTATCTCATTGTTAACTGTCTCTCTGGGGTATAGTGCTCTGTCTCACAGATGGCAGAGGTCTGGTGACAGTGGATAACAACCTCACCTGCAGCCTTAGCAAGGCTTAGTCATCTTATTGGCCAAACCCACAGTGAAATTGCTAGTTTTTCATCCAGATACTTTCCACTGTACTTCTGCTCTCAGGTTTATAGGTTCATTATATTCCTATTTCTTTTAAGTAAAATGTTTATTCTTTATTATTGTGACACTCATGGATCTTAACCCACCCAATCTCAGAGTAACCTTAAAAGTTGCTTACACCTCCTTTCATTAAGATAAGAAATATGCTTGATTTCCTATATTCTGCACATTGGCTTGTAACCATTCTAGGACATAAATAATCTTTCTGCTCTATTATTTTTTACCTGCTTAACTGGGCTTTGTTTTTGTCATGAGGTCTTTTTTTATGTTGAATTTTCTTGTCCTCTAGAGTAATTTTTTTAAATAAATCTTTATTGAAGTATAATTGCTTCACAGTACTGTGTTAGTTTCTGTTGCACAACAAAGCAAATCAGCCATATGCATACACATGTCCCCATATCCCCTCCCTCTAGGTAGCCTCCCACCCATCCTCCCTATCCCACCCCTCTAGTCATCATCACAAAGCACCGAGCCGATCTTCCTGTGCTATGCTGCTGCTTCCCACCAGCCAACTGTTTTACATTCGGTAGTGTATATATGTCGATGCTACTCTCACTTCGTCCCAGCTTCGCCCTCGCACCCCATGTCCTCAGGTCCATTCTCTATGTCTACCTCTTTATTCCTGCCCTGCAACTAGGTTCATCAGTGCCATTTTTTTTTTTTTTTTAGATTCCATATATATGCGTTAGCATATGGTATTTATTTTTCTCTTTCTGACTTACTTCACTCTGTATGACAGACTCTAGGTCCATCCACCTCACTAAAAGTAACTCAGTTTCGTTTCTTTTTATGGCTGTGTAATATTCCATTGTATATATGTGCCACATCTTCTTTATCCATTCATCTGTCAGTGGACATTTAGGTTGGTTCCATGTCTTGGCTATTGTAAATAGTGCTGCAGTGAACATTGTGGTACATGTCTCTTTTTGAATTATCGTTTTCTCAGGGAATATGCCCAGTAGTGGGATTGCTGGGTCATATGGTAGTTCTGTTTTTAGTTTTTTAAGGAACCTCCATACTGTTTTCCATAGTGGTTTTATCAATTTACATTCCCACCAACAGTGCAGGAGGATTCCCTTTTCACCACACCCTTTCCAGCATTTATAGTTTCTAGATTTTTTGATAATGGCCATTCTGACCAGCGTGAAGTGATACCTCATTGTAGGTTTGATTTGCATTTCTCTAATAATTAGTGATGTTGAGCATCTTTTCATGTGCCTCTTGGCTATCTGTATGTCTTCCTTGGTGAAATGTCTATTTAGGTCTTCCACCCATTTTTTAACTGGATTGTTCATTTTTTGATATTGAGCTCCAAGAGCAGTTTATATATTTTGGAGATTAATCCTTTGTTGTTTCATTTGCAAATATTTTCTCCCGTTCTGAGGGTTGTCTTTTTGTCTTGTTTATGGTTTCCTTTTCTGTGCAAAAGCTTTTAAGTTTAATTAAGTCCCATTTGTTTATTTTTGTTTTTATTTCCATTACTCTAGGAGGTGGGTCAAAAAAGATCTTGCTGTGGTTTATGTCAAAGAGTGTTTTTCCTATGTTTTCCTCTAAGAGTTTTATAGTGTCTGGTCTTACATGTAAGTCTTTAATCCATTTGGAGTTTATTTTTGTGTATGGTGTTAAGTAGTGTTCTAATTTCATTCTTTTATATGTAGCTATCCAGTTTTCCCAGCACCACTTATTGAAGAGGCTGTCTTTTCTCCACTGTATGTTCTTGCCTCCTTTGTCGTAAATTAGGTGCCCATATGTGCGTAGGTTTATCTCTGTGCATTCTATCCTGTACCATTGATCTATATTTCTGTTTTTGTGCCAGTACCATACTGTTTTGATTATGGTAGCTTTGTGGTATAGCTTGAAGTCGGGGACCCTGATTCCTCCAACTCCGTTTTTCTTTCTCAAGATTGCTTTGTCTGTTTGGGGTCTTTTGTGTTTCCATACAAATTGTAAACTTTTTTGTTCTAATTCTGTGAAGAATGCCATTGATAGTTTGACAGAGATTGCATTGAATCTGTAGATTGCTTTGGGTAGTATAGTCATTTTCACAATATTGATTCTTCCAATCCAAGACCATGGTATATTTCTCCATCTGTTTATGTCATCTTTGATTTCTCTCATCAGTGTTTTATAGTTTTCTGAGTGCAAGTCTTTCGCCTCCTTAGGCAGGTTTATTCCTAGGTGTTTTATTCTTTTTGTTGCAGTGGTGAATGGGAGTGCTTCCTTAATTTCTCTTTCTGATTTTTCGTTGTTGGTGTATAGGAATGCCAGAGATTTCTGTGCATTAATTTTGTATCCTGCAGCCTTACCAAATTCATTGATTAGTTCTAGTAGTTTTCTGGTGGCATCTTTAGGATTTTCTATGTATAGTAGTATGTCATCAGCAAACGGTAACAGTTTTACTTCTTCTTTTCCAATTTGTATGCCTTTTATTTCTTTTTCTTCTCTGATTGCTGTGTCTAGGACTTCCAAAACTATGTTGAATAAGAGTGGTGAGAGTGGACATTCTTGTCTTGTTCCTGATCTTAGTGGAAATGCTTTCAATTTTTCACCATTGAGTATGCTGCTTGCTGTGGGTTTGTCATATATGGCCTTTATTATGTTGAGGTAGGTTCCCTCTGTGCCCATTTTCTGGAGAGTTTTTATTATAAATGGGTGTTGAATTTTGTCAAAAGCTTTTTCTGCATCTATTGAGATGATCATATGGTTTTTATTCCTTAATTTGTTAATATGGTGTATCACCCTGATTGATGTGTATATATTGAAGAATCCTTGCAAAAAAAAAAAAAGATGAACAATAACAAAGTCAAAAAATAAAATTAGTCTAGGAAACTAACAGATATGTTAAAAAGAATATAAAAATAAAAGTATAGACAAATCAACAACCGGAAGGTACATCAGTACCACAATAGTAAAAAAAAAAAAAAAAAAAAAAAAAGGAGGAGGGAAAAGAAAAAAAAAATAAAAGAGGGGGTTGGGAAGGCCTTGGCAGTGAAGGGTGGGGCCTAAGCAAGGGCGAGGTTTGGGCAGTGCGCGGGGCCAATGCTCAGGACCCACAGGGCTGGAAAAGGCTGTGAGGGGTGAGGCTTAGGCTCAAGGAACAGAAGGGGCCCAGGCGTGCCCCCCACCCCTGGTCTCAGCCGGCAGGTGACCTCACCTGGGAGCCCAGCAGGCTCCCCGTGCCCGAGTGGGTGGGGCAATCGCCCTCCACTCCTCTCCCTCTCCTCCCAGAGGGCCCCTCCCACCTGC
This sequence comes from Balaenoptera borealis, assembly GCF_965194805.1. Lineage (NCBI taxonomy): Eukaryota > Metazoa > Chordata > Mammalia > Artiodactyla > Balaenopteridae > Balaenoptera > Balaenoptera borealis. The sequence continues at coordinate 164,416,973 of NC_138866.1, read as the reverse complement.
CTCTCCTGGTCTCCCCGGCCTCCCTCCTATGCCCCCAGGACCCACGTGACCTGGAGGGGGCTTTGGAGGGGGGTATACCGGCTTGGGAGCTCAGCAGGCTCCCTGGCCCATGTGGGCCAGACGATCGCCCTCCGCTCCTCTCCCCTCCCGCTCTTCCCGGAGAGTCCCTCCCACCTGCCTCTCCTGATCTCCCCGGCCTCGGGGGCGCCGATCCTGTCTGGCCTCCACTTCTCCTCCCCCCTCGGTCCCCCTACGTCCTACTGGTTCACTTTGGGGTTCCTCCCGTCTCCTTGGGTGTCAGGAGTCCCCCACCAGCGGCCGGCAGGTGCCTTAGTGTGGGGAGATGCTAACTCCCTGTCTTCCCACACCGCCATCTTCAGGAAAAGTTTTCTAGAGTAATTGACATTATAGATGTGTTTGGGTGGTTTTCTCCCTTTCAACTAAATTTTATTTTAAAGCATATTTTATCATGTCTTGTCAAACATTTCCTTTCTGTGTTTTGATATCTCATCTTTTACCAAAAGGCCTGCAGAACCATAATTGAAACCTCTCTGCTTGCCGACTACCTTATTTTTTTAAAAAAATATTTAAAGAACAAATATGTAAAGATTATTATTTTTAAAGCTAAATTTTTGTAATGTCTCTTGGACCAACTTTTATCAGAAATAGCATACAATACTATTTTAGTGGTTGTATGGTTCTAGTACAATAGTATAAATATCTTGTTGCTCTTCAGAACTCTGAAGTGTTTTAAAACACTGTGGAAGTGGTCATGTTTTTAAAAGCTGCAGAAGCTGCCCTTCTCTGAGCTCCTACCTCAAAACACAAAACCCACATACTCACAAAACATTTAACATACATACACATATTCCAGGTAGCCTTGTTTTCTCCACTTTTAGCTTATGTCAGGAATTAACAAGTTATATTTATATATATTTACTAGAATTGGTTTTAACAGAAATATATATTTCCAGTACATGGTAAATAGGTCAATATAACACATGTATATAGATGTTTAATTACAATTAAATCTGGTTAAGTATAAATTAATATAAATTTTAATCTCCCACCTGGTTAAACTACTCATTTTGTTCTTTTCCCCCTGAAATGCTGCTTAATTGACAGCAGAGAGGGTTTTCTAAAAAGACAAAAACTGCAAGGAATAAGAAAATGGGAGAAGCGATAACCCCTGCCAATTTTTGGAGACCACAATTCGGACAAACATTTAGTAATTTTAGCAACCCTGAGAAAACCGGAGGAGCACCTGATTCATATCTCAAAATCCCCAGTAGGCTTCGTAATTGCCAGCTCCAGGTACCTCTGGAAGTGGAAGTGAAACTAAGAACAGTAGAAGTGGTTGAAAGCCTGTTGCAGAAGCAGTTAAAGTCCCTGAGTTCCCCCACCTGCTCCCCACCCCTGCACGAGACGGGGGCAGGGTGTGGGTTACTGTCTGGAGAGGATGAAACAGAAGGCCCGTGGGCTGGAGAGGACACAGACCTGCGGAGGAAAGCACAGACGGAGTGAATGTCCTGAATTTGGGGCAGCCCCGCCTTTCCCTCCGCTGGGCTCCCAGAACAAAACACCGGCAGCCGGGCGCTTGTCCTCCTGACGGGGACTCAGAGGAGTCTTCTCTAGGAATCTGACCAGCCCAAGAAAATACCCCCAAACTCCTGACTTCAAGGGAAGCCCAGTGAAACCAGCCAGATCACTCTACAGTGAAGACAGAGCTTGAAGCCCCACGTCTGCACATAGAGCTTTCCATCCGCTTTCTCATGCCTTCTTTCAAATATGAGTGAGGAGAGGAGCTAGGAGCTAACATGGAAAATAAGAACAAGTAGAAAAAGCAATTTGTGAGAAACAGACTATACAGCAAGAAGAAAACGGAAGAGCTATTGCTGATGTCTTCAGAGGGATAAAAAGAGATACTGTGTCCATAAAACAAGTATAGGATGCTATAAAAGGAACATTAGAGAACAACAGAGCTTATGAATATAAAAAATGATAATAGAAATGAAAAATTCTAGAGGAGGGTTTGAAAATAACAAGTGAAGAAATTTCCCAGAAAATAGATTGTGAAGTCAAAACTCAAATCAATGAGTTTTTAAGATTGAAAAGATCCATCAAGTGCCCAAACCTGTGGCTAAAAATATATCCAAGCCAAGCACAGAAATTGCAAGTTTCAAAACTTGAAGATAGAAGCTCCTATAAGCTTCTAGAGAGGAAAAATAGATTTCATATAAAGAAGAAAGAATTAGAATGGCCACACTGGAAGCTAGAAGACAGTGAAGGTGGTGCCTTTTGAGCAAAAATATTTTCTGACTTAGAATTCTAAAATAGCCAGATAGCTAAGAAAGAAGATAGATTTATCAGACATTCAAAGTGTCACAAAATTTATCTCCCACATGCCCTTTCACAGGAGCTACTGGAGGACAAGCTCCTCCAGAACAAGGGAATAAACCAAGAAAGATGTGAGATGCAGGAGACAGGGGACCCAAGCAAAGGAAGGCCTAGCAGATGGTGAAGGGAGACCCCCCGAGACCCCTGCTGAGCAGCGGGTCCAAAAACTCTGGAAGCCAGGTCTGCAGGGAGGGTGCCTGTTCTGTTAGAATAGCACCAGGAGAGGCTCATGCAACTTAAAGTGAGTTTGGATTGAATTAGCGACAGATATGTAGAAAATGAAGCAAATCAAGAAACAAGGCAATGATAAGCCCCAAGGAAAACAAGAACATTGTGCTAGAAAGAAGAAAGGAGGCATAGTGAACCGCATGGCTCAGCTGTGAAGAGTCTTAGGAACACAAGCTCTGAAACGCTCTCCATCCAAAATGAAAATCTAACTGTACTGGCAGGATGGGAGGGAGAGGAGGGGGTGGGAGGAGGGAGAGGAGGAGGTGGGAGGAGGGAGAGGAGGGAGTGTGGATGGAGAGGAACCTTTCACTGTGTACCTTTTTATATTTTTTTCATTTTTGAACCATGGAAATGGCTTTCCTAAGTCAAAAAAAGTTTTTTAAAGAGAATTATTTTGCTATTCGTCATAGGCTTTTTGACAACCGATTTCCATAAAAATGTGCTTTCTTCCTCTCTTTTTCTCTTCAGAAATTAAAACACAGAGCACGGGGTTGTTCACCTGATATCAGACAAATAGACCTCGATGTCAACCGCACATTTAGGGACCATATCATGTTTAGAGACAGATATGGTGTGAAGTAAGTAAAGTTTAGTATTATGAACTATGAATAGCATTTACAAATAGTCTTTATCAATTTGAAATGTCAGTGTTTGGAATGTCTTGTATAGATGATCATTTTGATTCCAATTCTAAGGATTTAAGTTTTGGTGGATCATTTGTTCCATATTGTGTACAATTCAGGAGCTAATTTAACTTAAATTTTTAACCTTTGACATAGTAGGTGCTATAAAATTGCTATAAAATCATTTTATGATCTGGGAATTCTTAAATATATGGTAGATACTTTTATTAAAAGTGTTAGAAAAGAAATGAGAGATTGTGTTCCTTTTTGAGAGCCGTGTCAGCAATAAATATATTCTTAGACCCTTGACTCCATGCAAAGGTGAAACTAAAAAAATGGGAAATACACAAATGAAATGACTATGACAATTTAGGAATGAAAGGTACAGTTTTGCTGACCTCCGTATCAGTTAAGGTTCAACCAGAGAAAAAGAAACCAGTAAGAGATGTAAACTAAGGGATTCATCGTGGGGAATTGGCTTACACAGTTGCAGGGACTGACTAGGCAAGTTCAAGATCTGTAGGGCGGGCCATCAGGAAAGGCAGCTGGAGCTCTCGGGTGGGTGCGAGCGAAGCTGCGGTTCACAGGAGGAGTCCCTCCTTCAGGGAAGCCTCGGATCAGCTCTTCCGGCCTTTTGACTGCTTGACCCAGGGCTTCCCAGATTATCTAGGGTACCCTCCCCTACTTCAAGTCAGTTGACTGTGTACTTTAATGACATTTACAAAACACCTTTTCTACAGCAGCACCTACATTAGGGTTTGAATAACTGGGGGTTGTAGCCCGGCCAAGTGGACACGTAAAGCTAACCATCACATCCACCCTTGTCAACTTAATTTCCGCATAAAGACGATAAAGGCATGCTTTGCCTAACATGGTACAGCTATTCTACTTACAACTGAAAATATGCTAACCCCCTCCCCACGAAAAGATGCAGCGCCCTTGGGCAGTGTTTACTCTTTTTGCTTTGATATGTGTAACCTAAATTCTGTGATATAAAGTCAACTATTATTAAACATCTTATGTTAGCTGATAAGGAAAAGAGAAGGAAGAAAACACATTAAAATATATACACAAACATATTGATACCAAAATAAGGAAATGCTCAAAACAGATATAGTCAGCAGTTCTGCGACTGGGCATGTGGTCACTGCTGGTTGGTTACTTACCTTCCCACTACCCACCCCCTGTTCCCTTTGCCCTCAGCAAGTGCCTCGGCTGGCCGTGGTTCTTTGCCTCGTGGGGGGACCTAAACCTTTATTCCTGAAGAGCCTGGACCATTAGCAGTCCGGCCTGAATTTGCTTGTGGAGGTTTTCCGTTGACTTTAATCACAGGGTTTGGTTATACTCAGAGGCACCTTAAGTGTCCTCTGTGTTCTAGACGTGCTCCTGCTTGCGTCTGCTGTGTCCTAGCACCCCCTTCCCCTTAGTGGTTGGGATCAGTCCCTCCAGCCGGTTCAGTCACCTCCTTCTTTGCCTGTTGATTCGGAGGCATGAGGAGCCCAGAGTGGCCGGTGGCCATCTTGGCTTCCAGTTCAGTGGAATCATTGTGTCTCCTGGGGGGACATTCCTCTCCTTGGAGCCAGGATCTCTAGAGCAGCAGAGCCAAGCGTGTTGTTAGTGGACCCAAGAGGTAACGGTGTGTGGAGCCACTCCCATTCCCACCCCTGGATCCTGGGAGAGGAGGCAGCGCTGGTGCTGGAGGCTGGTTTTGGGTGTATACCGCCTCCTGGGGGACATGCCCCCCCAGCAAGGTACTTCTCGGAGCTGGCAGTGTGAGTTGAGTCTTCAGAAGGCCGGTCCGCAGCTCCGTCCAGCCGGCTCCTTCTACGGGGATGATTCTATAGTGAGAGTAGTTCAGTGAAAGAGGGGAGCAAACTGAAGAAATTGTGAAGCCCTTCGTGCTTTTTGCTATAAATCCTTTCTGTCAAATTTAGCCTCAAGTTTAGACTGTGTTGTTTAAATTTGAGCTCGGGGATCATTTCCTTATTATAGTAGTAGTTTTATCTGGATTATCTGTTTATCTTCAGTCAAACTGTTGTTTATTTTTTTAAGTTTATAATTTTAAGAATACGTGAAAAAAACTAAATTGTGTTCAATGGAAATTTCTTTTTCTAGGCAGCAATCCCTGTTCCACGTTCTTGCTGCATATTCTATCTACAATACGGTAAGTTGGAGCACGCCTGCCCACAGCTTTTTGAGTTGTGCTCTGAGCACCTGGAGGAGATCTTTGGGCCTCCCTCCTGACAAGGCCCTTTTGGCCTGCATTGCTTCATCTCAGGGCTAGATGGTCTCCAGGTCTCTGTGGATCTTCCTGAGGCTCCCGTGGCCCCCCTGGCGTCTTAGAGCAGAGCTGGTTGGGAAGTGGAGAAACCGCAGTATGACAGCGAAGCTCACTTTCCCCCTCTTTCTCCAGACTGTTCTGTTATGTTTTGCGTTGTTGTTTGTCTTGTTTTTATTTTAAGCAAGTAGGACCGGAATGAGCAGCGCCAGAAGGGCAGGAAGTGGTAGCCAGGTTAATTTCTGCCCGACTCTTGGTGACTCCACTGCCCGGGAGGCTGCCTTTCAGGGTCACATTTCATTTATTCAGTGAGGTCCAGGTAGGAGACCATACGTACCTACTTGCTGTCTCCTGGAGTAGGCCAAAACCAAGCTTTTTGGTATTAGAACATGTTATTCTTAAGGCATTGATTACTCTGCGGGGAGAGAGACTTGGGGGGAAAGATCAGCTCGTGTTGAAACCAGTGTGGATGCCAAATAAATGCTTGTTGCCGAGATTCCAGGAAGGGCACCTTGAACCTTGGGGTGTATCATTTCCATTATCATCAAAACCTTTAAGTCACAAGGGACAGAAATTCACCCAAACAAGGGCAAGTTAAAAAGGGATTGATTAAAGGGACTTCTCATAGAAATGAAGCTCGGGGGGGTCGGAGCTGGAGAGTGAGAAGCCTCCAATGAGAAGAGCCTCCCTTTCTCTCTCTTCCACTCTGTGGCCATGTGGTAACTCTGATTGTCTCTGGGAACTGTTCGTTCCACTGTTTCTCTCTCCAGATTGCTTTCTTTGTCTGCTTATCTGTTTTTCCAAGGCTAATATTGCACCCATGGACTCAGCATGACCATTCTGTTCAAGTACATACCACCATCTGATTGCAGTCTCTGTGGCTTTATTCAGTTTTCTTAGAGAAATTAGTAAATTAGTCTTGCAGCCAATTAATGTTTCCCTGGGGCCAGATGTCCTCTGCTCCAACAGCTTTGGTTCACATGGCACAGACATGAATCTCTAAGACCATGTTATAAGCAGGGATTATGGGGAGAGTGGGCAGTTCTCAGGGAAGGAGCATAGGCTGGATAGGTACCCCACAATGTGTCTGTATAAGGGTCTGGAAGTCTAGAGGAGAAAAGACAGCAAATTTGGAAACTATATGAGGAGAGAAATTTGCCAGCATCTGAGCAAAGAAGAGGAATATTGAGCTGAGAATCACACATAAAACAGAAAAATAAACAGCCTTTACAGAAGGTGTAATGGTATCAGTAAAATGGGCTCAGTAAAATCCGTGTAGGTTAAACTTGCCCGTACTTCTTCATTTATTCTCCAATACCAGGTGCATTCTTTGACTGTATGTGGCTCAGTGCTGTTGAGATTGTAATATTTCTCTATAGAATTGCCATTAAATCATGTGTTTAGGCATTTTCTGATTATTTTCTACATCAGTTTTTTATATGTGCATGTACATGTAATTCGATCTGAAAACCCCCAGTTTCTCTGTTCTCATTTTCTCTTTAGGAAGTTGGATACTGTCAGGGGATGAGCCAGATCACAGCTTTACTCCTCATGTATATGAATGAAGAAGATGCCTTCTGGGCCCTGGTCAAACTGTTCTCGGGCCCCAAACATGCCATGCATGGTAAGAAAACCCCATAGTTGATCATCAGCAACAAACAAGGGAGGGAGAAAAAGGCAAATTCAAACAAAGTCAGACTTTGGAAGATGCTTGGTAGGGTTAAGTACAAAAAAATGTTTAGGGGCTTCTTTAATTCATTAGTGTTTGTTACTAGTTTCTTATTTAATTCTTCTCTATTGAACTTTTCTCAACTTTTCTGTTCACATTTATATTCCTTCGTGTTTACTACAAAGTATACTGTTGACATTTTAAAACTCTTTCCTTACTGGCTCCAGTCAGGAGAAACTAATTTAGGTTTAGAAGAATTTAGGAAAACTGAATTATTGAGAGCTTTTGATCAAAACTTTTAGACAGTCATGCATTCAGTGAAATGTCTACTATTGACTGGATATTGTGATGTATACTTCTTTGTCAAAGAATATTAATTGAGAAATGACACTTAGCTGTTTAAAGGAAAGGTACACAGTAATTAAGTAGTTTTGTATTTCATGTGTGTGTTTCAGTTCTTTCAGCCTTAAAATTGACTCCGTTTTACAGTAAAAAGGCTGATAACATATTCTGGGCACTTTATTACGTAATATTTCAAAACTTGCATAATTTTTTGGTTTTCAAGTTAGAAGGAGGTTTTTAATAACTTTTTCGTTATATTTGCCAAGCATATGCAGTAAACTTTACTTGCGAGAGTTTGGATTGCAGCTTCTCTTGGAAATAAAAGTGGCATTTGTCCATATAATGCAAAATTATTTTCCCAGTGCCACTGCGTGTGGTAATACCAAATTAAAAACAATTTTAACACTAATCACTCTGAGAATGGACCATCTTAGTTCTGTTTGTGAATGTTAAAGCTTTATTTGGTAGGGAACCTGCCACATATTAAAGTAATATTTTAAATTTTCAAAAGTATGACCTTCTATAGTCCATAGTTTATTAAATCTCACATTCTTACCATGTGGTTATTGTGGGGGCATTGTGTGTGTGTGTGTCTGTCTGTCTGTCTGTCTGTCTGTTTCTCCCTCAGTGTTCCCTGTGAATCTTTTAAAAAATAAATACTATCTGCATGATAACTGTTTCTGGTCACTTTGCGTCCCACAAAGAGACTCCAGTAGTAAGACACATTATACTGAGCTGCCATCCAATAGACAGTATCATTTCAAAAGGCATCTTGAAGAAGAATAACTCTTCCTTATCAGTCTTCATTTTTCTTTACCCTGAGATGGTGTTGGTGATATATCTTGAAGTACAATGGAATGTTACGGTTTAAGTAGTATGTAATTATGTGGAATACCACCCAATTTTAGAAAATTCATTCTTTTAAACAAACCTGATAGCTTGCTTTCAGTAATTATTGTCACCAGTCTAATCTATAAAGCAGTATTAATTTTACTATCCTAACATTTACATTACCAAAGCAGTTTAGGTCATTATTATGGGTAAGTTTGTACTTAGAGGTATTTGTTTCAAGGTCTGCCTGTGAAATTATATAACTGAAGGTTACCTCAGTTCTTTGCATTTCCTATATGAAAGTGGTATCACTTACAAATGTGTAGAATAAAGTGAGGGCTGAAGAAAATGAGATTTAAAATATCAAGTCTGGGACACCACTGAAAAGTGAAGCAGCGTTGGGTATCTTAGCACCCTTGAGCACGTGTGTATTACTGAAGGGATTGCCTTTTTCAAAATCAGACTTTTTCTTGAAATTCTTCCAACTCCCATTCCTATCAAATTGACCATGAAAGTGGCACAGAAAGAGAGACATGGATTTTTTATGGATTCACTTCACTGGACAGTGTTACTAAGGGAGGACGTTGCTGTCTGGGAAGTTCTACAGTGCCTTAGAAAGCGGGGAATTAGCTAAGAAGTAGCCCTTCCCTGAAGATTATAAAGCTGTGTTTCCCAGCAGTGTGTTCCTTGGGTTCTTGGAGGGACGTAGTTTCACTTTTTGGAAACAGGCGTGCTGTGCGGAAAAATGGACTCCAAGAGCCAATAAGGCTGGGAGATGAGCTAAACGAAGAAAACCAGGTTTCTGTAGTCTATAAAGCAACTTAGAAACATTCAGAAGTTCATATGCCTCGTGAACATAGGCAAGAAGGGTATATATAACACACAGTATTTCTCCTGGATTCTTTTAAAAACATAGAACATTTATTAACGTCTTTCGAAGTTAAATAGAACCCAGGTTGGAAAACGCTAATGTGGATAAATCATAAATTCATTGTGTATGCGTCCTTTTTAACAGATTATATAGAATATCTGAAAGGAAATTTTTGAATGAAAATAGATGTAAAGTTCCATGACTTAAATACACAAAATTAATACTAACTTCCCATTTACAGTTACTTCTTAGAAATCTTATAGATTATATTGTATAATCAGTTGGGATAGAATATATTAACGTCGATCATATAGTGCCCGTATGTTTTAGCTGATGTTAAGTATCACTTATAGAAAGGATTACAAAGTGATAATAACCTTGGCATGGTACTGGAGTAAGCCTGAAAAGGGTAATAAAATGTTTGTTATGTAATGTATTAATGGTAAAACAAAATAAGTAATCAAGATTAGAATAACTTATAAAAATGTGTACGTATAAGACATGACCCAGTACTTCAAGAGAACAGATAATCTTGATAAATGGCTTCAGTTTCCATTTTTTCTTAGTTTCCCTTTTAATTCAGAAATATTCTGTCCTCTTTTATACTTTTACAAGGATATAGAAGATCCTTAGCAAACACATACTAGACTGTTAGTTTCATTAACCAAAGCTTATTCACAATTGTTTCCTTGGAGGGGAGGAAAAATATTTGGGTACTACTGGATTCGTTGTTCTTGTTGTTGTTGACAGTTAAAAGATGAAAGAGATATGTTGCACTTAAAAATAGAGATTTCTGTTGGTATTGTTTATGAAGTATTGTTTTTATGTTTATATTCTAGGATTTTTTGTCCATGGTTTTCCCAAACTCTTGAGGTTTCAAGAACATCATGAAAAAATACTGAATAAATTTTTGTCCAAGCTTAAGCAGCACTTGGTAGGTAGATGTGACATTGACTTACACCCACCTACACCAAGAATAAAGTTAGAAGACTTGAGTGCAGCCGTTGGTCCCAATTACCCTATTGATTTATAGTCTTGTCCATGTCATTTACTGAGCAGTTGTAATTCCCAGTTGTTAAAAGGACGTTAGATTTGTGAAATTTAGTACGGATGAACTATCACAGCCCTAACTCATAGAATCAAACTTTGAAGCTGATATATACAAACAATATAGTTTTTAAGGATGTGTGATTTCTCAGTGATTTGGGAGGTTTTTTAATCGCACTAAAATATTTTAAGGGTCATACAAACTCATCCTCAGTGAACCATATACATGCTGTCCTGTAAAACACAGTAATTTAGTAAAGCAAGGATACGTCCCTTTAGAATATATTGAAGAGAAGCAAAGTGTTGTATTACAATCCTTTCTTATGAAGGGTTTATTCTCAGGGTGATTTTCAAAAGTAAAATTGAGGGAGAAGAGGGAGTCAGAAGAGAAGAAGTGGAACTACTCCAGCACGAAAGAGATTTGTAATGAATGGTTTTGTTTAGCTGTGACAGCTACCTCCAAAAACCTGCCTAACTTTTAGTATTATATTGTCATATTTTGTGTGCTGCAATCCAGAAGTTGTGAAGTCTTTGTTTTTTCCAGGATTCTCAAGAAATCTACACAAGTTTTTACACAATGAAATGGTTTTTTCAATGTTTCCTTGATCGGGTGAGTATTTATTTACAAAGCCCAATCATAAAATGACAAATACCAGCCAAGGGCAAACTGTTAATCTTATTTCTGTTTTGTTTTAATTGTAGACTCCCTTTACACTAAACCTCAGAATATGGGACATCTATATCTTTGAAGGAGAACGAATTCTTACTGCTATGTCTTACACAATCTTAAAATTACACAGAAGTAAGAAAACGTTTAATTATAAAGATTTCACAAAAATCTAGCCTTATTTTAACTTTGATTTCTCATTACCCACCCAAATTCAAATTCATTTTCTTTTAGTAATGAGTTTTAAAAATTCTTGGAAATCAGTGAAATTATCTTCAGTTGGCACTTTACTTTCATTGGTTCTTCCTCATGACCAGAAGCTTACTACATTGGAAAACGTCTTTGATTCTTTTCTCTATGTCATTTTCATCTTCACACTTCAGTAGAATGCAGTGTATATGTTTCACTAATAATAATATTCCTGTTAGTTATTTGTTTCCACGGGGGATCCCTTATTTCTTTTCATTGGTCTGAATCTCAGGTTTGTAGTAGGAAAAGGGAGAGACCAAAGAAGCCAGGCCCCTTAGTTAAAAGGGCTAGTGAGGACATTTTCCTTTACTGTGTCCTTCACCCAGGAGAAAAGCATCCAGCCCCATGCCGTAGACCAGAGATGGGGAACCTCCAGCTCATCTACCTGTTTGGCTGCTTTGCGGCCTCTGAAGCAAGTACAGTCCATGTCCACAGTTGCCCAAATGTAACACAAGGCTTTTAAAAGCCTTCAGTTGCAGTATTTCAAGGGCTCTGTAAATTTGAGATGCTGTGCCTTAAGTCAAGGAATTCCTTAAGTCAAGGAATGAGAGTTTCTCTTTATGAATATGAAGAACCTTATTCGTCTTAAAGTCTCAACCCAGCCTTAAAACTTTGGTGACTCTTCTTGTAACAATGCAGAGAAGAGAGTCACTGGAATGTTCGGAACCTCACACAACACTTCCAGCCTAGGGCACAGCCTAGGTTCACGTTCGTTGTATACTCTGCATCTTATCTTGTTCTTGAATGATCATCTCTTTAGTTGCCCCCATAACTTATAAGCTAATTGAGTGCTTGGGGTCATGTTTTATAGTTTTTCTCCCTGCTGTGCTTGGCTTTGTTCTAAGAATGTGTTAGGTACTTTGATATGAGATTGCTTGATTGCTTACTTGAAAAGCGTGGCCTTCAGGAGCACCAGATTATCCAAATTCTAGGTTGGAATGAAACTTTAAAATCACGACTGTATAGTTTACACTGAAAGAAGAGGATTCAGAAGTGTTGTGGTTCATTTCCCTCCCTCCCCAACACGCAAACCACAGCACCCAGATGAAACAATTTGGCAATGAATTACCTCCCAAGACTCAGGGTCTGTCATTATAACCACAGGAAATCAATCAATCAGTCTCTCCTCTCACCCCCTTTACTTCTTTTCTCTCTTTCTGGATTATGAACGGACAAAAATGTAGAGCAAAAGTATACTCTTAGTATACTAAACATCATTAGTTTAGTTTACATTAGTTAGTTTAAACATTATTAGTTTAATGTTCCCTAAGCAGTGAGAAAGTAAAAACATGATGTTATATTTCCCTGTAGCTCTCTTCCTCCTCTTAAATTATGTTTTACTTCAGACTCTTGCTTAATTTTGACAAGTAAAAAGTTTCTCCCCCTTTTGTAAATAAACTTTAAGCATAACAGTTAGTTTATATCCTACCATGTCATTAGATTAAATAAGCTGTGGAAAACCGTTGTCTGCTGCTGTGTATTTTTTCTCGTTAGGAAGACACAGCTCAAGGACTTAACATGAAGTTCCTTCACCATATAAACCTTCAAAAACTGTCTGGACCAATAGTTAGCTGAAGCTCGTAAGATTTTTTTCTTGTTTTTTTCCCTGATGGCCTTACCAATATTTAGAGACATTGTTACTAAAAAAAAAAAAAAAAAAAAATCACACAGTGATTTTAAACAGTAAAAAATAATTAGAAACAACCTAAATGCCCAATATTAGAAGACCAATTAAGTATAGAGCGTACAATACAATGGACGCTTATATAGTTAATGATGGTGGTATAAAATCATGTTTGTTGAAGTGAGAGGTATCAGTGATGTACGCCATCGAGTGGGGGAAAAACAAGGAGGTGAATAACATGGAGAGTATCATTTATTTCTGTAAATTGATACACATGTACACACATCTGCTTGTAGGTCATTGGCTAGTGGATCTTAGCTGATTTTTACTTTCTGCTTTGTATCTGTAATTTGAATTTTTTCATAAGTAGAAATACAAATAAAATTAATAATCCAGATTTTTGAGAAATTCTGAGACAGTTAAAATACAGACCTAGAAGTGGATGTGCCTATAGCAGTTGGAGCTCCGTATCAGTGAAACAGAAAACACACATGTCATCCTGGGTGGCTCTGGGGGAATATTAATACCCAGGTCCGGTTATTCTTACACCAATGAGAAGGTATTGAGCAGCATTCGCCTCTCCCCAAGCCCCCAGGGGTACCTGCTTTTCTCTGTGACTGCTTTAATATCAGAAAAGATGTTCATCTTACTCAGTTTCGGTGAAATTCACAAGGCCATGTATAAATTGTGCGCTGTGCCCTTTTAAAAACATACATCAGAATAGAATACATTATATTCTCAACCTAAAGTAGCTGTTGTTTACCTTTTTCATCCTTTCTCAGAACATCTTATGAAATTGTCTATGGAAGAACTTGTGGAATTTCTTCAGGAGACCTTGGCAAAAGATTTTTTCTTTGAAGACGACTTTGTAATAGAGCAGCTCCAGATTTCTATGGTGGAACTAAAGCGGGCAAAGTTAGACCTTCCAGAACCTGGTAAGGAAATAGCCAGACTCTTTATGTGTAACTTACAATTAAGATTGGAAGACACGGTGCAGTTAACATGGTCCGTTTCTGTTTGAAAACATCAGCATACTTGTGATGACATCATGTAAACCAGATTTCTTAAAATCTTCGATTTTAAGAAAAATCAAATAAACATATTAATTAAATCTGCCTCTCCTAATAGAGTCCCTACTTAAATTTAGGAAGTTTGATATACAAATAATGTTATTTCAACAGAAGTGACCATGGTGCTTTAAGCTACCATAACAATAAACGCTTTTTACTTTCATCATCTCATTTTGTGGAACCATATGCAGTAACAGAGCAAGTAAAAGTCCCATTTTCTAGAAGAGGAAACTGATACTAAAATGCTAACTCTGAAGCTGCAGAACCTGCAGACACAGCATTACTGCTGCCACTGGAGTCCGAGTTTCCTGACTGCTGATGCAGGGCTCTTGGCAGTATGTTGCAGTATAAATAATATATTTTATTCACTTATTTCAAAACATCTTCCAGTACCACCTGTTAGGTTTTCTGCTAGGTGCTCTGTTGGGGATTTAACTGAAAAGAAAGACGTGCTTCTTGCTCTCAGGGTGCACAGAGGAGAGACAGGATTTACACAATAATAGAGTGTGAATAGGGTCATAATAGAGCTAGAAACAGGATAAATGGGGGAAGATGGATGGAGGGTGGTACCGGGTGAGTGGAAGAGAAAGAAAGAAAATGTGAAGAGAGCACAGTAGAAAGAAGTTTTAAGAACACACCTTTGCTAAAAACCAAGATGCTCTGCTTTTAGTTATTTAATTGCAAGGGGTCTAATCCGTGTTCTCCGAGGTTTGTTCTGGGTCTTCAGAATTCACTAGAAAACAAGCCGTCACAGCAATAATGGAGTGGGGGCCTGGGCCCTGTGAGACCATCACCTCTGCTCCAGAAGGTCACCCATCTCTCGTGCAGTGTAATGATGTCCCTTTTCTACTAATTCTTTCCTATAGCAGGGAATGCATTTGGAAGAGCAGTTACTAACTATATTCTTGCTATTTCAACATTTATTTTTAAAGGTCTTGCCTACGTTTAAAATGAGTTTAAGACAAGTTTTAGTAAAAGACACATAAAGAAAAAAATATATGTATATAATAGAACTATTTAAACATGAGAATAAAATGTCAAAACCTGTGTAATGGAATGGGATGATTGAGCATGTAACTGGCAGCTAGTATGTATTGAATGCTTGCTCTCTGCCACATACCACACGCACTGTCTCATTTAATCCTTAAAATAACTAAGAAAAAGTACTCGTCCTCATTTTACACATGAGGAAACCTGGTAGCAGTCCTTTGTAAGATCTTTTGCTAGGAAACGGTAGAAAGGGGACGGAGAGTAGGGTGGGGATAAGAGGAGAGGGGTGGATAAATAACAGCGGGAACACTGGTTGATGTTGCTCTGCTCATGCTGGCGGTTAAGGGGGAACGTGGTGAGGGGGCTCCGCACCCCCGGGGCCTCTGACCCGGTCCACCCTGCTGAGTGCACACGGCTTGGCTTAAGCCTTGTCTCCTTCCTGAAGACTCGGCCAGTCCCCTGCCTCCCCAAAGCCGCAGAGTTTGGTCACCGGTATTTTGTGCTGGAACTGTGCGTGCCCCGTGTGTGCATCTGTCCCCACACTCGCTGGGCGTCACCCCCCTGTCAGTTAGTTTGATGTCTGCACTAGACAGTAAGCTCCTGGAGGGCCGTGACCGTGTCTTCGTGTCGCCAGCACCTAGGGCAGTGCCTGGCATAGAGTAGGCATTCAATCGATACTTTTTAATGAACAAATGAAGCTATAGTGTATTTTTTAGGATATAAAAACCTATCGTCTACAGAAGGTTAGCGGGAGGCAGTTTTTGGAGGTGATGGAACCTTTCTGTATCTTGATTGCACACACAGACAAGTCAGTTTAGTTATGTGTTCTGTCTCACTTTTTGAGGGTTTGAGTGCGTTTTCACTTCTCTTTGTATAGTGGAAACTGATGTTACACATGCACAGCAGTTTGTACTGTGTTTGTGACTTGAAACCCTAGGAAACACACAGTACAGGTTTTAAAAATTAAGTTATTTCACAAAGATCTATTGAATTTATGTGGCATTAAAATAGGTTTATAAAAATAAATGTGTTTAAATAATTGTGTCCTTTCCGCTTCCCTTATCTTTCAAGTTTAATCTGCTAGAAAGTCCAGCCTATGAGCCTAACTACGATAATTTTTTTGGATTTTTTAAAACTATCCTAGCTATAATTTTGAAAGCATACTGTATTTCTTTTGATCACCTTGTTGAAAGCTGTAATAGTGTTTGAATTGTATATTCTTCTGTCTGATAGTACATTAAACAGAAATGAAACTGCTCAATTTTTCAGATATAAATTTGAAATCAGTAATTTTGTGACAATATTTGAAACCTCAAATGGACTTAATATTTAATCTGGAAAAAGGAATAAGATGATTCTGTCCCTAGAAGAATTTTCCTGACAGTGGCCCCCACCATTTCTCACTGAAAACTGTTAGAACAGTCAGAGTACATTTATTCTGTTGTTGAAATTTAAAAGTAGAAAGTTGCTCACAGGGAAGAGCATTGAGAGCACTTTCCTGTAATTACGTGCCTCTCCTTGGGCGCAGGAAGCTGCTCATGTCTTCAGAGGCAGTCTGTGAGACTTGTAGTTGCGCGCAGTGTCCACTGGGTGGTGACAGAGACCTGAGTAAGATCAGAGATGGACCAGCCCGAAGGGACTTGAGACTCCGTATTTCTTTAGGGATGCTTAGGAATATTCTTTTTGGTGGCTTTTCTTTTTGTTTTTCAAGGAAAAAAGTTATTTAAGAAAAAATAATAAGCATCTTTGCGTTTATTCTGAAATATATCAAGCTATAGTTCCTTTTTTTTTTTTGAGCAGAGTAGTCTAATTGTTGGCACTGGCATAAAAATACTCACCACTCACTTAATGGAACGCTAGTGAAAAATATCATTTAAACTCCTGGTTTTCAGGGGAAGAAGGGAAGAACACAATTTTAGGCAGGGAGCTAGAGTGGGGTGAGCAAAGACAATGTTATGTCTACCGAAAAGAAGTCCAGAATGAAAGTGTGGATAATAAATATTAGTACTTATTGCCTGTTTATAGCCATCTGTTTTGACATCAGTTATGCTTGAATCTTTTAGTTACACTCAGTTGCTTAGGGGTGAAAGGCGATATTTAAACCAAACAAAGACCAAGTATAGCAGTGTGTGTTTTGGGGGGCAGGTAGTTCGAGTAGGTTAAGGTGAATCTATGAAGAGATTGTACAAGAATGTTTAATGCTTATTTGGATCTACTTTTGTGGGAAAGGGCAGAGGATATTTATTAGCATATGAAGATATGATGATGGCATACGTATTTCTTGGAGGGTCTGCCTAGTATAGCTTCAGCTCAGGGAAAGTTGAATAACTAATCTTCACAGAAGAATCGCCTTACAACGAGGTCGGGTAGATTTTTCTTCTTGATTTTGTACTTACACACAGAGGTCAGCTCCCCCAGGCGCAGGGCCCTTGGGTTTTGGTGCTGCGGTTGCCGAGACTCGGCCTTGCTCAGTTTTTGAGAAACAGGAGCAGGTCCCCGCTCAGACGCGCAGGCCCCAGCGGCCTCTGGGGGGGTGATGCTCCGTGGGCCTCCCCGGCCCTGCTGCCCTCCACGCTCCTTCCTTCTGTCTCCCGTCCTCTCCCTCCCCTCCTCCTCCCCCCTCTCTCTCTCTTTTCCCCTCTGGTCCCTCCTTCCCACCCCCTTCTCACTCCTCCTCTTGAGAGACAGCCCTTCCCATGGTCACGGTGGCCCTGAGGACCCTTAGAGACGCCAACAGCAAGTGCCCATTTGCTCGCTCCTGAATCGCTGGGGAGCTGCGCTGTTCGGAGGGGTTGGGTCACTTACAGGAATAAACTGGGCGTGGCAGAGTCCGTGTGTCATCAGTCAGCAACTGCTGGTGGCCCTAGCCTGCTCCCTGGTCCCAGGTCACTGTGGGCAGTAGGTGTAGCCCAGCACTGTTTCCGGCACTGCGGCCCGGCCCTGGCACTGGGGAATAAGCTTACCCTTACCAAGCAGGGCCTCCTAGCCTAACTTGCATTACTGTCCGTAAAATTGGGAGGAATTAGGTTTCTTAAGCACTTCCATTTTAGAAGGCTCTTCCTTATATCCTTGTCTACTGCCTTTTTCAAATTACTTTCTTTTCTTCCATGCTTATTGATAATCTTTATGGGGGCAAAGAGGCCATATCCTCTAAATGTCTTTGTACAGTCGAGGTATTCACCATGCACCTCTTACAGAATCCTAGTTCCTAGTGAGAGACTGACATTCAGGAATTAATTAGACACAATGTCCTTTTGTCTGCATTGGATTTTTTTTTTTTCTCCAAACCCTGCTATATCTAGTTTCATAGCTACGTAGGTCTTGGGTATTTATAACCGTTATGTTTTGGTACTATTTGAATGGTATGTTGTTACTCTAATTCAGATTACTTACGTATGAATGAGTGGACATTTTGTCAAAACCTTACTTGTAATTCTGTTAATATTTTAGATGCTATAGGAAGGTCTGCAAAATAAGTAGGACTGCACTTTAAGTAGGTTATCTTCTGCTAAGGTGAAAGGGAAATGTATTATGGGCTACCATGAAAGAACTTTAAGAAGCTACTTTTTTGATATTTTAGAACAGTCACAGATTTTTTTTTCCCGGTGTGGATTTTGGCCTCTTGACCATTCAGTAAATGGAACATGCTAAAATTTTCTTTTAATTCTAATATAATGTGTAGATGCATAGAATATTAATGTCTCTTCCTTAGAGAAATTTGTGTATTGACTTGAATATAAAGTAGTGTTAAGTGTAAGGTGAGTACTTTTCTTACCCTTTATATTGGAAAATTAAAACTCCCTTGTATGGATGACACGTACCTTTCCATTTTGTTTCAGGTGTGAAATTACCACCTCAGTCCATTGCTTCCTTCTCACTTTTTTATTCCTTCTCCTGAGAAATAACATGCCTTATTTTTGTAATCCTGCCTTTTACCCTGTGTCCTATTAGTCTTTACTGATATGGGCCTTTTATGTATCCAAAGGATTTCAGGATGGAAATCTATGGACTTTAGAATACAGGAACAGGACGTGATGTTCAGTTTTCTCCCCTAGTACCTCTTCCCCCTCACGTTCTCCCTCCCACCACCACTGTAAAGTGTTCTTTAAAAATTTCTTCCATTGCATCAGTCCCTTATTAAACCCCACTGTACTGCGTTTCAGTTAGTCCAAACCTAGAATATTGCTTAAATTCTGGGTACCACACTTACGAAGATGCCCTTTCATCTTTATCATCATCAGTAAGTAGCTACAGCTGAATGTCTGCGTTTCCATAGGAAATCGCAAGAATCTGTGAAGTAACGGAACTCGAGTTACCCCTGTGGGTCTGTTACTGCCTGTGTCCACCCTCCACATTTATTGTGTTCAGTTGTCTTTTTGACCTGGTTTTGTAAAATAAATTTTAATTACTGTAGTTGGTTTCATTACATTGTTGACATTGAAAATGTCCTAGAACCATAAAAGCAGATGATCATCAATAATGAAATATGTGACTTTTTACTAACAGGAAAAGCAATCCATAAAATTTGTGTTTAGTAAAGCAAATCAGTTTTGAGGTTTAGGATGTAGACCGAAGGGTAGTGTCTTAGTCCGTGAGCGCTGCTATAACAAAAGCACCACAGACAGTGGCTTAAACAACAGAATTGATTTTCTCATGATTCTGGAGGCTGGAAGTCCAAGATCAAGGTGTGTACAGGGTTGGTTTCTTCTCCACTTGGCTTTAGGTGCTACCTTCTCACTGTGTCTTCACGTGGTCCCCCCTCTGTGTGTGTCTGTGTCCACATCACCTCTTCTTATACGGTCACCTGTCATCTTGGATGAGAGGCCCACTCTGCTGACCTCATTTAACCTTAGTCCCCTCTGTAAAGGCCTTATCTCCAAATGCAGTCACCTTCTGAGGTTCGGGGGGTTAGGGCTTCAACATAGGAATTCTGAGGGGACACAATTCAGCCCTTAACAAGGAGGTGTTTCTTAGACACAGACCTTGCTGAAGAAGAGAAAAAGCAAACGTCTGTTCTCTGGTGACTCGCCCCCTGCTCTGGTGCCCCGTCCACCTCAGAGGACGCAGGGCGTGCGGCTCTGTCCCAGGGCTACACGTGCCAGGCCCTGCCCAGCACGTCACTCACATTAATCAGGTACTGGCCTGTCCTTCCCTCTTCAGTGTCACCCCCTCTGGTGCGTTTGGGCAGGCGTGACAGCAGAAGGAGGTGGGTTGTCCCGTGCGGGGTCCAGGGCCCCCTGTCTGACCACGGCCTCTCCAGCTGGGCAGTCCTCCTGCTCTGCCAGGGCCACTCCTCACCCCACTGTCGACCGCAACTCAGAGGGACCCGTGGCTGCAGCCCCCGCAGTGCGGGGGGAGGGAAAACCCGGGAGATCCCACCTCTCTTGGTGGCCCCGTCCGTCACTCCACTGTGGAGAGGGTGGGAGCACCAATCCCATCACGAGGCTGCGCCCTGTGACCTGATTACCTCCCGAACCCCGTCTCCAAACACCGTGACGTGGAGGTGACGCAGGGGAGTTGCAACATGGATTTTAGGGGGACACAGACCTTCAAACCATAGCAGATAGCTAACCCTCGAAAAACCTAATTTCAAGCGACTGTTTTCGTGACTTGTGAATTGATAAAGACTGAAACCCCAGCGCAGGGTCTGGGCGGAGAGAAGCAGGTGAGGCTTGCGCTGATCGACGGTGTTCTAGGGAGAAGGCGTGCAACCTGCAGCAGCCGGGCAGCTTGAAATCTGTTCTTTTTTTGTTTGTTTGTGTTTGTTTGTTTTTAATACCGCTGTGGAGAATTTTTAGAAACATGTAGAATGATTTCGTGGGAAGTAGAGTGTTGGCAGCTCTGCAGGCTGCCGGGAGCCATCGCGTGGCGGGGAAGTGGGGCGGCTTCGAGGGCTCAGCGGGAGGGTCTCTGCAGCTGAGCCTGTCTGTCCCTGTAACCGTGCGTCTTGCAGGCATGAATCAGCCACTCTCTCCGGGAGCCACTGTTTTCCCTTTCTTTTTAATGGCCATGTTTTCCATCAGGTTTCCTACACACCAGCCTGAAAAGGCTGATGTTATGCTCTGATGGAATATCAACGAGCCATTAAATCGGCCAGTCCGATTACTGTGTTGTGTGCTTAGAGAGTTGTCAGAGTGGAGGCGAAAAGAAAATTCCTGCATTCGGTTTTTCTATCATGTCTTCCCAATAATTTGTGTTTGTTGGGGTTATTTTCCTACAGGAAAGAAGGAATTCATATGTTTACTTGGGACTAAATGGATAACTACTTGTAGAGCTGATAAAAGCTTTCGGGGGACACCAGATAGATTTTAATTTTATTTTTATTGTTCGTTTTTAACCCGATAGGCTGAATGACTATTTGTGAATATTCTGGACTAGGGCTGCATTTGAATCAACTTTCTCACCTCAATTCCAGAGATTTCATATGAGGCTAGTCAGGCTGAACTGGAATGCTCCAGCCTATTTTACCTGCAACATTCATAAACAAAACTTTTCTCAACGACAAGCATTTTCAAGTTTGGGTTATCACTTAAAATAGTCTGTCCATATATCATAAAACGTCTTTATTAGAGAAAGATGCAAGAGCCATGTTGATTATGCCAAGACCACTGAATCAGAAAAGCATGAAGTATCTTTAGCTCAATAATTCTGATTCTGGTAGCTTAACTATTTAAAGGATATCGCATTGCCATCATTCTCTGCTCCCTCCCCTCCCAAAGAAAAGCTCATTGAATTATTTTAACATCTTAAAGAAAATTATGGTATGGTATGTGGGTAAATAATACAATTATCATCACCTAGACCGTAAGCTACATAAAAACGAGGCGGCATCCGCCTGCTCACAGCTGGTGGACTCATGGCTTTCCTCAGGAAACATTTGTTAGGTGGGAGGGTGGCGGAGCATTTGAAGAGTGCAATGACTTATTTTTAAGTGAGAATATATGGTTTTGTAGTAATAGAAGACATAAAAAACATACGTCTTAAACCTTGGAATTTTTACAAGCGGAGTCTGTTGGTTTTTTCAGGATGGTATTCAGTGGAGCCCATATTGTGGTGGATCACTTTAAACAGCTGTTTACAAAATGCCCAAGTTATTGCACGTTCCTTTAATTCCTCATTAGTTTTCCCATGTTAGTTATTTAAAATGTAAAACCAAAAGTATCTAATATGATTTTCTCTTTATTATTCTTTTTCCCTTTTTTTTGCAGTAGGACCCTCTTAGAGTAGTAATTTGGAAATAGAGAGTGCTCTTTCTTTGTATACGGTGGAAGGTACTTGAGAGAATAATAATAAGCTATTTGGGGATAACTTGGAGACCACAGTTGGTCATCAGTTGACTTTTAAACTTGGCGGACCTGCTTGAGGTTGATAGGAACCGTTTTACTGAGATTCCAAAACCGTTATAGTTGAGGTATGCTTAAGTGGAAGGAATGTAACGGTGAGACACTGAGCTACTGACCTGCAGGATTGTTTTAGGAATAGAAATGAAAATATCAGCTTCTCATTCTTGAAAAAGCAGGTAACTATCTTAACAAAATATAAGAATCATATGTTACACAATTGTATGATCCTTACTCATAAGGTTATAAAATCTTCCCATCTGCACATTGCGTAATAAGACTTTGAGTTTTGTTATGCCTTAGTATCAATCTCTGTAAAAAATGCTGCTCTTGGGGCTTCCCTGGTGGCGCAGTGGTTGAGAATCTGCCTGCTAATGCAGGGGACACGGGTTCGCGCCCTGGTCTGGGAAGATCCCACATGCCGCGGAGCAACTGGGCCCGTGAGCCACAACTACTGAGCCTGCGCGTCTGGAGCCTGTGCTCCGCGACAAGAGAGGCCACGATAGTGAGAGGCCCGCGCACTGCAATGAAGAGTGGCCCCCGCTTGCCGCAACTAGAGAAAGCCCTAGCACAGAAACGAAGACCCAACATAGCAATCAATCAATAAATCTTTAAAAAAAAAAAAATGCTGCTCTTAAGCCACTAAAATTCTGTGTGTCTGTGTACGTATATGCATGTGCTTGAGTGCACACATGAAAAGTAAGCAGTTATTCATGATGTAGTTCTTATATTTGATACCGTTTATTCATGCACTTATGTCACTTATGAATTGATCTTTCCCTTTAGGTAAAGAGGATGAATTTCCAAAGAAACCTTTGGGACAACTTCCCCCTGAATCTCAATCAGCTGGCGTCAGTCACCTGAGCAACGGACAGAGGAGTGTGGGCAGGTCAAGTCCACATCCGGATGGCAGGAGAGAGAGCGGCTCGTCACCTTACAAAGCCCACGAGCATTCCCCTCCCCGTCAAAGTAGAACAGGTACCCCCGAGAGGGCGCGGCAGCTGCGGCGGAAGTCAGTGGACGAGGAGAGTAAAAAGCTTAAAGACGAGGTGGATTTTCAAAGGAGACTTCCATCGGGTCCACAGGACAATTCCAGGCAGTATAACCACGCCGCCGCTAACCAGAATAGCAACGCCACTTCACACATCAGGAAGGAGTTTGTGCCCAAATGGAATAAGCCGTCAGATATCTCAGCTATTGAGAAAACCGCCAAGTATGCCATTGAAGGGCGAAGTCGGGCCGCACACCCCACGCTGAGAGTCGCCGTCCCCGGTTCCGCTGATGCGCGGCCCCCCAGCGTCAGGCAGAAGGTGAAGGTGCTGGATGCGGACGAAGGGAAGCGTGGCTCCACCGCCTCGCAGTACGACAACGTACCCGGGGACGGCGCCAGCGCGGCCCTGGAGCAGGCGCTGGAGAGGGCGCGCTCCCAGAGCCCCCGGGGCGCGGCCTACGCTCACAGCCCACGGAGGCACGCTGAGCCCAGCTCCAGTCCCTCCGGAGCCCCGAACGCGTTTACTTTCAAAATACAGCCTCCGGGTTACGCAAAACATCCATCCCAGTCAGACGGGGAGGATCGAGGGGCAGCGCATCCCCCGTCTTACAGTGAGCCCCCCACTTACCAGGGCAGTTCTCCGAAACGCATCCCTGCTGCTAACAGCAGCTTTGTGTCTCCACCGTTTCCCCACGGGATGCCAGGGAATCCTTCCCGGAGACCTTATGGTTCTACTCTTTCGACTGATGTTTCTCCAGAGAAATCTTACAGCCGCCCAGCTCCTCTGGTCCAGCCGTCCAGTCGAATAGAAGTTCTCCCTGTTGATATTGGTGCTGGGGGATATTCGGGCAATTCAGGGTCACCAAAGAATGGGAAATTCCTCCTTCCTCCAGTGGATTGTTTGCCAGATAACGGAAAATGGTCGGAAGTTGGTTATGCATTGAGACCGGAGATGCACGGACCGTCGTGGACTCGTGATGCCAACCGTAGCCACTTAAGCAGTTCACCCAAATACCCCACCTTTCAACACGTCCCCTATCAGGACCACACCCTCCCTGCAGTTTCAGTAGATAGTCCGGTGCGGTATCGAACTTCCCCAGCTCTGGAAGATGCCAATTCATCTGGGTATCAGTATTCAGGGCCCTCGCCTCCAGTATATCACTACAGGAATCGGGATGGACTCTGTATCCAGGAATCAGTATTGCTGTGAGAATTGATCTGTACTTGCTGCAGATGAGAGAATAGAAACCGTATGAAACCTACATTGCTATGTTGATAATTGCCAAAGCAGTATTTTATACAGTTGTGAACAACTCGCACAATTCTCGTGTACGTCAGTAATAAGAGTATATGGAAGTGATTTCATCCCCACCTAGATGCTGCTTAAGATGAGCTTTTAACTTGCATCATCACTGAACCTGTTAAAAAGAATTTAACCTGGAAACATAGCAATAGTATTTAGGGATGCACGCACGGTTTCATTTATATCTTTCTCCAAAGTCTGAATATTTGTACTCTGTTAGCCCATTCTATTTTGAGTAATGATACAAAGCACTGAAAAACTGTAGAATAGACATTTTTAAGGCTATGTGTAGTGTACGTGTCTTTCAATAGATACTATATGCATCTACGCATACACGTTTGAACACAGAACTAAAGAAATGTTTAAAAAAAAAAAAAAAACAACTACTTTTCATTTAGATCCATGGAATAATTTCTTCTTCTTCTTTTCCCTACCTTGTCTTTTGGTCAAGTTTTTTTTTCCCCCCTTATATTTTTAACCCAGGTCCTAAACCGACTTGAGGGTTTGCCCTGGCTTAATTCAGCATCTCACGGAATGCTCAGCTTTCTCATTCAATTGCTCATTCAGTTTTCAATCTGAAAATTAAAGACATTGGAGAGAAAGGCTAACCACTTAATGGTGCTTAAAATCGGGGCAGTTTAATTTTATGACCAAAGGTGCAGCGCGCAATGTATCCGTGTTCACTGAGAGATCAGCTTTCGTGCGTCTGTGCCCTTTTTTCTGGTCTGACCCTCGCAAAGCTCAGGGCAGAGTGTTCCTTGCCAGATGCCCAGGAAGTGTGCACACAGCCCTCCGGCGGATGCCAGCAGGAGAAGCTGCAAGTTACTGATCATCAAGCACTCACACGGGGCAGCAGAACAAATTCCTTTACACTCATTTGAAAGCAAGATTAACAATATGGTTACTTCTTATTTCTGCCCCTTAAATGACTGTGGAGTCTCCCTGCAAAGGGCCCCGGGGTGGCATTCACATGATCTTTTCCTGGCCCTCTTCTTTAAAGAATGTAGTCAGTGAATATTGCTGCTCATAGGCCATTAAATTATATCTGTGTAAAATTGTAAAAAATGATCCTAATTATTACTAGGAACCTCAGATTTTGGTGGTTTTTCTTTTTTTTAAATAGCGTGACTTTCATACTTTCAAAAATCTTTTTTTTTGTTGTTTGTTTCAGTGAAAAATTCAGGTTCATGGTAACAAATCAGCAATGTCTTTCAAAATCTTCTGTTACACTACAATGACCAAAACACTGACCAAGTTTTGGGCACTCCAAGAAAGTATGCCTTTGGGTTTCACTGGAGAGCTTGTTTTCAACATTACTTTGATCCTATTTGAACAATAGGGAATAGAAAACCTAACATTGATGGTTCTTCTTGTTGCAAGTTGGGACTTTAAGCTTTCAAGGTACAGAAGTATGTCTTTTAAAACGAGAGTAACATTTGTTTAGCTAGTGAATGTGACAATATTTTTTATGTATATAATGAGTCTAATATAATTTTAATCAACTTGGTAATGATGTTATTAAATGGCAAAACAAATGCAGTGTATTAGCAGCCAAACACTGCACGGAAACTCCGATCTACTAGGCTCCTGGTTCAGATCATGTAGAAGCTTAGAAATAAATGTACATAAAATTGTAGCTGGGGATGTGAATTCCAATTTTAAACCATGATTCTGTGACTTGTAATAAACCAAGCTGTACAATTTAGTTTATGATAGCAGCATCAGAGCTGTTCCAAAATATATATATATATATCAACAGTGGTACATACTGTAGATTTATATATATAAATATATATATATATATGCAAAAAATATATGCACACACACTATTTTCTTATGTCACCTATGACTTTTTTATCTGTATACTTTTTTTGATGTGATTGTTTTTAACATGCTAAATAAGTATATTTTGTTTTGTGTCTTTTATGTGCTTTTTTCAGATGGCATCTCTGATTTTTCTAAAGCTAGTTCCTTTCTAACTGAGTAGATACTGCGTAGCGTTTGCCTACATGACTTTATATGTATCACAGTTCTATGTTATATGTTTTACTAATTTCCAGTAGTTCTGTATTTAGAACCGTATCACCTGCCCTTTATTTGATTTAATCAGCCATTGTTAATAGTGATAAGGTATTATTTTCAGTCTTCCCCCATTATAAAATGTAGATCTGTTAGTTTTTCAAGTAGGAAAATTTAATTCAGTCATTTTGCCACCATACAGTTTTACTCTTTCAAATTTATCTTTTAATAAAAGATAAATAGTGAAATAATGATAAAAGATGAAATAACATTCATAAAGTAGGCTAAGTATATTTATAAAAAACATTTGGTGAGGATCTTCATGGTGTGGAGACTGATTTTGCTTTAACTGCATGTACATGAGGTAACTATTTTGCCACTATTAAGTCTTTTCTTCATAGCAGTTTTGCCTAACACAGTAAGCACTTTGATATAGTTTTTATTTTTTTAATATTTAGTTTGAAAAGTTAAAGAAACTTAGACCCAGTGTCTCAAAGGGTTTTAAAACTTCGACTCTTTCAGGTGCTTATGTTGCTTACAGGATTTTTAAAATAGCTTTGAGAGCTGGGGGATAGCCATAGCTGTCAAATCAGACACCCTGGTATTGCAGGGGAGGAAAAAAAATTCTTCTTCCTTCTGCCCTCTAGGTTCTCCATCCAGGCCCTGTAGATTGGACTGACAAAGGACAGACTAACGGGAGAAAAGGAACTGGAAGGTCATTAACACGTGCGTTCTGCATTCACGCGGTATCCGGTGATCAGTCACTCAAAGGGAGGGTTAGCTTGGGGTCTCTCCACCCAACTTAGTCAAGGCAGGGGTGAGGGTGGTAAGGGGGAGAAAGGGCACTTATGGAAAAGCAGGTGACTTTCTGGAAAATAAATGGGCCTTAAGAGAGCAGGTGGGAGACATGATCGTCTGTGATGGGGTCTGCTGGGGCACCAGAAGAGGAGGTTATAGAGTTGCCCCAGGAGGGGATTTAGGAGAGTTGCGTTCTTTGGGGGTGCGGGGGGGGGGGTGGCGCTCTGCTTTTAGGCAGATAAGAGATTTCAGGAACTCAAATGCTTCAGCTCAAAAATCGTTTTTATTGCCCAATGGCATATTTTGGGGTAACAGAACCCGATCCCCTTCACTGTCAATGACAGAATGTTTCTCAAAAGAAGGAAGAGAGATTCAGGTAATGGGGCATTTCCGGAGAAGAAAAATGGTTGTTTACAGGATGTGATGTGATTGTTTGAACTTTTTTTCATTTTAAGAAGATTCTTATACTAAATTTATGTCTTACTCAGTGTCACTTTAACATGGAGTTTTATATTTGTTGTCATTTCAGATCTCTCCCTCAGGGCTCGTTATACTATAAGCACAAAAATGACGCCTGGTCAGTACTTTGCTAAGATCCCTTTTCTTTTCATTTTCATGATTAGAGAAAAGCATTCCATCTCCACAAATAGGGATTTATTCACAGAGGATCTACAGCTTAATCTTCTGGAAATATTATTACTTCTCAGTTATCTTTTATTTATTTATTTTTTAGCATCTTTATTGGAGTATAATTGCTTTACAGTGGTGTGTTAGTTTCTGCTTTATAACAAAGTGAATCAGCTATACATACACATACATCCCCATATCCCCTCCCTCTTGCGTCTCCCTCCCACCCTCCCTATCCCACCCCTCTATGTGGTCACAAAGCACCAAGCTGATCTCCCTGTGCTATGCGGCTGCTTCCCACTAGCTATCTATTTTACATTTGGTAGTGTATATACGTCCATGCCACTCTCTCTCACTTCGTCCCAGCTCAGTTATCTTTTAGATTCACACCTTTGTTGTAGTATGCACTTGATTGTGGGTTAATTAAGACTATGGTTTTGGCAGTCTGTTTCTTTGTTTTAATTGTCCTTTAATAGATTTTAAATTTCATTTCTAATATTGATATTAACACTTATTGACCAGGTGGTTTTAATAAGTCAAACTTTACTTTTATAATGACCTAAGGTATTGAGAATAGGAAGAAAGGATTCCATTTAACATTTATGTATGAATTGTACTTTCAGAAGGATTTTCAGTTTCCATAAATCTAAGCATAATTGCCACCATTTTATCAATAAGAACCCTGAAAAATAGAGGAACAATTATTAGATTTCATAGGAGTGGATCTTGACCCCTGCTGCTCATTAGAACTGGAGAAATTTTTTAAAAAAATTGATTGTATATTACCACTGTGGGCTGTCTCAAAAATTCTTAACAGATCAGTTTCAGAGCTTAAAAACTCTGATTTCAGGTAAGTTAAGAAAATTTCCACTGGAAAGACTAACATTACCAGCCATCTCTGTAAATGCTCATGAACTACTGGCAGTTGTGGAAAGTAGCAGTGGCTTCAGCTGAAGGTGGCCTGACCCTGTACTTTCTCTCATTACGTCTTACAGTAGTTCTTCCAAATAGGTAGAGCCTTACGAGGATTTCCAGTTTCCTGGACAACCTCTGTCACTTTCCTTAAGTGACAGGCTAAAAAGAGGCTTAAGCTGTCAGGAAGCCCAAGTGCGTTTTCCCCACGTGAGAAGCTGAGAAGATGCTGCATAGCCTGGTCGTCCACTTGACTGGTCAGCATTTTATTGAGCACCTACAGTGTACTAGTTGCCTTGGGATTGTGCTAGGTTCACGCTTCAAGATAGGAGGCACATTTTGTAATCTGTGTCTCAATTCAGTGTTGGGGGCGGGACGTGCACAGGTG
This sequence comes from Balaenoptera borealis, assembly GCF_965194805.1. Lineage (NCBI taxonomy): Eukaryota > Metazoa > Chordata > Mammalia > Artiodactyla > Balaenopteridae > Balaenoptera > Balaenoptera borealis. The sequence continues at coordinate 164,387,709 of NC_138866.1, read as the reverse complement.
ACTATTATGGGCACAGAAAGGCCCAGCTCAAGAGGGTGGGGGAGGGCCTGTGTGGAGGATTCTCAGAGTAAATGGACTAAAGGGAGGGGAAGGGGGCGTTTGTACAGAGGGGAGGGGATGGGACGAGCAACCGCGTGGTGCGTGTGGGGAAGTTTCTCGCTTTGGTGTGCGTGTGGGATGGGGTGGGAGGGTCCGCAGAGACCGGGTCCTGGAGGGCCGTTTGTGGCCTGTGGAGGCGGATGCAGGGGCGCAGGCCTGGGGGAAGTTAGGACAGTTGCAGCAGGTGTTCTGTCTACAAGGGGGTCCAGAGCTCAACGCCAGGGAAGAAGTTATGAAGAAAAGGTGATGAACTTGAGAACTGTTTACTAAGTAAAATTGGCAAAACTTGATAATTGGTTGAGTGTAACCACAATAATTAAGAAAAATAGCTAACATTACTGAATGCTTGCTGTGCATCTGGTGCTGTGCCAAGCGTTTTACCTGTATTAACTCACTTAATTCTCAGAATAACTCTCTGAAGTGTGTACGACCCTAATTCCCAGTTTACAGATGAGAAAACTAAGGCACGAAGAGTTGAAGTAACTTATCCCAGGTGACACAGCTGGTAGGTAAGAGAACCCGGACTTGAATCTGAATCTAGGGCCTGTGCTTCCCTCCCCACTCCGGACAGTTTTAAGGAGGTATAACTTACCTACCATAAAATTCACCCATTTTAGTGTACACGTCAGTGATTTTTTAGTAAGTTTACAGACTTGTGCAACCATCACAACAAACCAATTTTAGAACATTTCCATCATCTCAAAAAGATCTCTTGTCCCCATTTGCAATATCCATTCCCACCCCCAGCCTCAGGCAACCACTAATCCACCTTCTATCTCTTTGATTTTCCTTTTCTGGACATTTCGTATAAATGGAATCAGATAATATGTGAGATTTTTGCATCTGGCTTCTTTTGTACTTAGCATAATGTTTTTGAGGTTCATCCATGTGTAGCATGTATCAGTAACTACTTTCTTTTTTATTGCTGAATAGTATTTTGTTGTATGGCTATATCACATTTTGTTTATCCAGTCACCGGTTGATAGACATTTGGATTGTTTTCACATGCTGCTGTGACCATTTGTGTACAAGTGTTTATGTGGCCTTGTTTTCACTTCCCTTGGGTATGTATTTAGCAGTGCTATTGCTGGTTTTTATGATAAGCTTGTGTTTAACTTTTTAAGAAACTCCCACACTCTTCCAAAGTGTCTGTACCATTTACGTTCCCACCAGCAATGTTTGAGGGTTCTGATTTCTCCACATCCTCACCAATACTTGTTGTTTTATATTTTTTGGTTATAGCCGTTCTAGTGGGTGTGAAGTGATATCTCATTGTGGCTTTGATTTGCATTTCTCGAATGGCTAAATGATGTTGAGCATCTTTTCATCTTTTTATGAATCATTCATGTATATTCTTTGGTGAAATGTCTATTCAGATCTTTTGCTTACTTGTTTAATTGGGTTTTATTTTTGAAAAGTAAGTGTTCTTAAAATACTCTGGATACAAGTCCTTTGTAAGACATATTTGCAAATATTTTCTCCCAGTCTGTGACATGTCTTTTCAGTTTCTTAATGGTGTCTTTAGAAGTGTGAATGTTTTTAATTTTAATGAAGTTCAGTTTATTGGTTTTTTCTTTATGGATCATGCTTTTAGTATTGTATCTCTCTGCCTAACCCAAGGTCACAAATGATTTTCTCCTATGTTTTATTTCAGAAGTTCTATAGTTTTAGCTCTTACACTTAGGTCTGTGAGCTGTGTTGAATTATTACTGTATAAGGTGTGAGGTAAGGATCTAAGTTTATGTGGGTATTCAGTGGTCTCAGCACCATGTGTTTAAAAGACTGCTTTCCCCAACTGAATTGCCTTGGTACCTCTAACAAAAATCAATTGACCATATATATAAATATTTATTTTAAGTTTTGAAATCAGGAAGTGTACATCCTCCAACTTTGTTCTTTTTCAAGTTGTTTTGGCTATTTGGGGTCTTTTGCATTTCTATATAAATTTTAGAATTAGCTTGTTAGTTTCTGCAAAAAACAAAACAACAACCTGTTGAATCTATAGATCAACTTGGGAATCTTAAAATGTTGGGTCTTTCGATCCATAAACATAGAGTATTTATTTTGATCTTTAATTTTGATTTTTAATTTATTTTTCATTTGGTTTTTAATTTATTTTTCATTCATTTTGATCTTTAATTTCTCTCAGCAAGGTTTTGTAACTTTAGTCTTACACTTCTTTTGTTAAAGGTATTCCTAAGTGTTTTATTTTTCTTGCTCTTGTGAACAGAATTGTGTTCTTGAGAGCCTGTGTGCTTACACATCATTCTGTACTGTTGAGGGGAGAGGAGGCTCAAGGTTGATTCCTACAGTTCCCAGGTTGGGCGGCGGGGTGGATAGTGGGGTCACAATCTGATGAAAAGAATTCAGGAGAAGGAGCAGCTGTAGGCTTGGTGAGGAAATGGCTTCTGTTTTGACGTGTAGAATCTGAGGAATAGGGGACGGACAGGTCGTGCCGTCTGATGGGCAGCTGGGAATTCCAGAGAGATTTGGACTTGCCGGCATGTAAGAATCAAGTCATAGGAGAGCACCTGCCTCGGGAAAAGATGAGCTGAGGATGGGAGAGCTTGCGGGGGGGGGGGGGGTGTGTCGCTGACAGTTAAGAGGTGCCCCAGGGAAGGAGGTGTGAAGGACTCAGAGGGACAGTCCTGGACTGGTTCCGCAGTACCCACGTGCCCGGTGATTGAAGACGGAGCTTCGGAGTCAGACTGACTCGAGTTTGAAGTCGACATCCACGGAGGCCACTGTTGTCGATTCTGGGAAATCATGAAGTAGCAGGATGACAGCATCCGTGTGCTCGGGGACCTGATGTGATCCATTTCCTCCTCTGTAGTATGGAGAGTGTAGCGCTTATTTCATGGAGTTGTGAGGATTAAATGAGTTGACTTGTGCAAAGTGTCCAGCGTAGCGTCGTCACGCGGTAGTAATGTGGAATGTTACCTGTCGTCACACGACCCCACAGAGCTGGGCGTTAGAGACCAGGAGGGTGTGGACCTTGACTTCATGGAGCGGAGAGTCTCGTGAGCAGCACAGAGGCACACACGACATGACACGACACGTGGGGGGAGGGATGGCACAGGGTGCTGGGAGAGGAGGGGCCCTGGCTAGGGGGGCAGGGGTCCCAGGAAGGAGGAAACAGTCGGCGGCTTAAGTGCAGCAGAAAGGCCCATTGCCTTGACTGAAGAAACGATTGGGGTTTGACAGTTTGGGGGTCGGTGCCGTCATCTGCTGTCTCTTCTAGAGCCATGGCCAGGTTGGCACCCATGGGTGGCGATGCCGGTCTCTCCAGAGAAGGGTGGGTGGAGGGAGGGTCTGGGAGGGGTGGATTTACATGGGGAAAATAATGCCAGTTAGAGGGTAGTTCTGACCATTCAAACACTCAAGTACCTCTACCAGCCAGCCTGTGGTTTTATTCCAGTTTGTTACTTTCTGTATTCATGGGGATTAAAACACCAGTGATTAATCTTCCTGTAGTTCAGACCTTCTACTTTAATTTGGAGGAAAACCAGCATAATCTGAGGATAAAGGAGGCTGCATCAAGAAAACTCTCATATCCCGCCCAGGAACATCCTTGACTTTGGGGAGCACTTCTTTGAGTTTTGCTGCCATGTGTAGTGCACTAAGGAGGTGTGATCTAGAAGTTGCCACGTGCGGACAATGGAAAGGCTCACTGCTCTGAAAGCTAAACAGAAATCAGCGATAAACCGTAGCTCCCAGAAAGCCCAGCCTTGAATGCGGCCGTCAGCTCTGCCAGGATCCCTGGTGTGGCTCCAGGCAGGTCACTGGGCCTCCATAGGCCTGGCTTCTCTGATCTGCAAACTCTGGAGGTCGGAAGGAGAGTTTGAAAAGGGCTCTGCCTCAAGCTCTAAGGGGAGGGTGCCCCGACCCCAGGCCTCTTTGTCTGCTTTGTGCAGGTACCATGTCGGGTGCTAGGGAAACAGTGGTGAGCAAAGACCAGATGGTCCCTGGCATCACGGAGTGGACGGTCGTGTGGGGAAGGCTGGCATTAATTCTTTGTTACCAGCACCAATGAAGACCCACGTGTGTGGCAGGGACCGGGAGGGAGGAGGACCCAGTGCGCTCGGGCCCCTGTGATAACGACAAGCACGAGGGTGATGCTCGTGAGAAATGATGCGGCTTGAATTGTACGGGCAGCGAAGTCGGTGCGGTAATGGGCCGAGGAAACCGGCTCACGGCCGTGGGAGATGAGGGGCCCTCGCAGGACAGCCTGGGAGCAGAGGACGCAGAGTAGCAAATATGGCACAAACAGTTCAAGTTGCTAATGTGAAGGCAGTTGTACATTATCAACCACGTCTGTACCCACGAATAATACCATTCGCAGGACCACCTTTGGAAAGGCGGATGACGAGGGCCCTGGCCGTCTGCAGTTTGCTGGAGTAGACTGGAGGCCGTCACACCTGCGCTGCAGTCTGAGCTTGCCGCTTGTCGGCAGCTGAGCTTGGGCAAGTCACGTTCCTGTTCTGGGCTTCACTTTCTCAGCTCTAAAACGTGAGTGTTCGAGCTAGACAGGGTGGTGGAGATGACCTCGGACAGCGGGTCTCAACCAGGGCTGTGAACGAGAGCCACTCGAGAAGCTGCCAGAAATACTGATGCTCAGGCCCCCCCCAGACCAATAAGTCAGAATCTCCCTGGCTGGGGCCTAGGAATTAGGATTTTTTAAAAAAATTAAACACACAGTCCAATATTTCATGATTCTATAACCTGTTCCTCAGAACTGAACCATGTGATGCAATTGTATAGGAATAAACTGCAAGAAGCCAGAGCCTTGGGCTTGAAACCTTTGTTGAGAAGCCATGAATGACCTGCCTTTCTTAACAAAGTGTTTTGACCATGAAGAAAGGAGACATCCCTCCCTCTCCACCTCTATGTCTTTATTGTTCTAGCTCCCATGTCATTCTTCTGTTACTATCCAGAAACACCTTAAAATCATGTGAGGGCATTTCTATGTAGAGGGTTTGAATGGTGTGTGGAAAGAACTCAGGCTTGCAGCAGACTTGGAGGTGAGTCTTAGCTTTTCCACTAACCCTGCTGGACCTCAGCCTCTTGAGTAAAACAGAGAAAATGAGGCCTTCCCTGCAGGGTCGCTCTGAAGATGTGCTGAGGTAATGTATGTGTGATACAGTGCCTGGGACAGAGACGCTCCATAAATGTTAAATGATGAATAGAAATGTTTGTATAGGGAAAGGGCTAATATCATTTATATTTAAAGGGCTTGTTTTTCCCCTTGAGACGTGTGAAGTACCCCCAGGTGGAATATGGGCAAAGCAAGTAAAAGAAAATGCACAGATAAGTACAAAGCGATTAAACATATTCTCCATCTCCATTAATTAGAGAAACTGAAATTGAAGCAATGATTGACAAACAGTTGGCCAGAAGGATGTCTGTGCCCTGCTAGTGGGAGGAAAATGCATCCCAAATGTGCCACTTCCCATGCTGTGTTCTCCATCCAGCAACACCACTTCCAAGAGCAGAAATACATGTGCGTGTAAAAGGATGTTTGTTTCACCATTGTCTGTAATAAAGAGGAACTGGAAATAGCCTGAATGTCCATCAACAGAGGATAGGTTAAATTAGGGTGTAACCATATAAAAGAACACTAACACTGCTCACCCTTTAAAAATCCGGAGATGGGGGCTTCCCTGGTGGCGCAGTAGTTGAGAATCCGCCTGCCAATGCAGGGGACACGGGTTCGAGCCCTGGTCTGGGAAGATCCCACATGCCACGGAGCAACTGGATCTGTGAGCCACAACTACTGAGCCTGCGCGTCTGGAGCCTGTGCTCCGCAACAAGAGAGGCCGCGATGGTGAGAGGCCCGCGCACCGCGATGAAGAGTGGCCCCCACTTGCCGCAACTAGAGAAAGCCCTCGCACAGAAATGAAGACCCAACACAGCCAAAAATAAAAGTAAATAAAAATACGGAGATGGCCTGATATGTACTGACATGGGAAGATGTCTGATTTATTGCTCAGTGAACAGTGCTACAAACAGCATTCACATAGCCCTTGGTAGACTTTCCAGCTTCTGCCTCCGTGTCAGGCCAGCCTTGAAGCAGACGGCATTGTGGTGTTGAAGGTCGTGCGTCGGGTGGGGTCGGGGGTCACTCACCGTAGGTTTGGGAGGGCCAGGGAAGTTCTATGAACACGAGCTTCGAAGCCTTGAGGACAGACTCTGAAGAAGGTTTTAGAACTGATGGGCAGGCACCCGGGACGTAAGAATGAGCCACGTTGAAGTAAGACAGGGTGATGAGGAGGGGTAAAGACCCCTAAAGATGGGGGGATGTCCCAGGTCGGTAGGGGTAAGAGGTGAGAGGGAGGCCGGGCGGATACCTGCCACTTGGGTCACCGTTTAAAGGCTTTAACCAAGAATGAGACTGACACGGCTTGACATGGAGCTCAGCAAGTACGCATCCTCCGGGGAGAGGCCCTCAAACTGCCATGCCCTCCCCTAAACAGTCCTGCTTCCCTTCCTGTTCTTTCAGCGGAAGAAGAAGGGGCAGGAAATCAGAGAGGTCCCTGGGGCAGCCCTGAAAAGCAGCAGGTGGTCACGGGCCAGGAGCCCAGAGCCCAGAGCACTGCTGGAAGCCACACCCTGATTGTCTGAGGCTGGTGTGGCCTGGGGTGAAAGGGCACTTGTTTATTTTCACATCGAAGCTAAAGGTCAAATGATGCCCAGTGAGTGAAAGTTTGAAAAGCAATAATAGTTTTTTTGAAAGGCAGATAACTCAGAAATATGAAGGCCTTGAAACAAGGGGGAGTCCAATCCCTGCTAGTCTCTTCTGGCTGAGTAAGTCGATGTTGGACTTGCTTCTGTTTCAAAGCCTGTGTGGGAAGCTGTCTTCTCTTCCCTGCTGGCCCCATCAGAAACAATGGCGGGTGTTTACTGATTCCAGAAAGGGGTGAGGAGGTTTTAAACCTGGCCTTGGCCCATCTTTTTAAAATCACTAGATGTTCCATTCGCCTGGGATAGCCTATCTTTTGGAGTTCATGGATCAGTAAAATGTTCTACAAAATTTGAGGTACATAGAATTGTCCATTTTTATTTTATCAAATGTATTTATTAAAAGGAAAATATCTTAAACATTTTAAAAAATATTTGTTTGTTTTGGTTGCGCTGGGTCTTCGTTGCAGCAGGCGGGTCCCTTAGTTGTGGCATGCGAGCTCTTAGTTGCGGCATGCATGTGGGATCTAGTTCCTGTGTTGGGAGCAAGAAGTCTTATCCACTGCGCCACCAGGGAAGTCCCAAAAGGAAAATATTTTAAAGAATATTGTTACACAGGTGAAAAAGAAGAAAGTAAGAGCATAAGTCAGAAAAATGGACAGTCCGTTAAACTGAATGTAGTTAGCCTTTTAAAAAATCCACTATATTGACCTTTATTTTCTTTCTTTTTTTAAAACACCCACATTGTCATGGCAGACTGGTGGAAACTCTAAGTGGCTCAGCCATGGTGCACACATCAGCATTTAAAGGCCACTGAATTCGTGTTTGAGTACCAGATGATAAAATTAGATTGTGTGGTTTGTAGAAAATTAAATTCTTTAGCTAAACCAGCTGCTAAGCTTCTGCCCAGAATCAATATACTATTAGAAGTCTGGAAACTAATAAACATACCGTAACTATTAATTTATGGATGGGTTGTTGGTAAATAACCTCAGAGAAGGAATCCAGGCTTGAAACAGCTTTTGTAACACCAGATGGAGTGTGTGAGTTTAATCGAGTCCCGAGAAGGGATATCTGTACAGTGCCTAAAAAAAAAAAAAACCCACTGGGATCTGAGTTAGGCCTGAGATAAGCTTAGAGAAGCAGGGAAAACTAGAACCTAATTGAAACTGATACAAGAAATTAAGACCCATGCAAAGAAAACCAGATGTTCTTTTATGGTGAAGTGCGTTGGAGGGAAGCAGGGACTACTTAACCCACCCAGAATCCAGTCACCTGGCAGCTTCACCCGAGGACAGGAGGCCCGAAGGAACCAGGCTAACTAACCAAGCTAATGTCCTGCACGTAGGGTGGTAGAGCTGGAACGCTGTGCTTTGGGGAAACTCTCAGGATGACAGACCACACCCAGTGGACTGAGGCCAGGCAATTCCTGAAGTTCCCCGCATCGTGTGATGAACAGTTTCCAGATGAAGAAACAAGCCCAGAGTTGTCCAGGGACGACTCGCCCGAGGTCTCACTACTGGGCAGGAACCAGACCGCAGCTTTCCCTCTGCTGGTCCACCCCAAAGCAGATTGAAGACACAAATCCAAAGGCGGAAGGTGGGCACTGCGGCGACCCCTGCCATCAGCTTGACAGCCCTCGCTCAGCCTGAGAGCGAGAGGAGGATAAGCCTAGTTACCTGAACAACCAACCAACCAACCAACAACCCTGGCGCAGATATTCAAGAAATGGCAATATGGGTGAAAGAGCCCAACAAATCTGAAGTCTTCCCTGCATCACTGTGTAGACTGGCCTGTGTAAGGAGGTCCCTGAATCCCACACTGTTACCGAATGTCTGCTTTGTGCCCATAAGTGTTTATCAGAATAAAGTCATATTTTGTCCACTACACATCCAATTAAAAAACAAAAATTCCTAGTTGAAGTCTTCAGTAACACTTGCTGGATTCCTGCAGTAACATTCTACTCAAAGACAATCTCAAATCATACCATTAAAGCCCAGCTTGGATTATGTCCTTTTCCTGCTTTAAAAACCTTCGGTGGCTCCCAAAGGCCATCCGATGAAATATCCATCATTCAGCCCGGCTTTCAAGGCTGCCTGTGACATACGCTGTGAACTTCCTTTCAGCAGGGTTTTCCTGTATGTGCTTTCTGGGGCCCCAGGGCCTCTAGAATTGACTCAGGCAGTGGTGGGTTTGGAAGTCATGAAGTTGGATGTCGACGTAAAAGTCAGGAAGGGGCTTTGCTGGCTGAAGCTCGCTGAAGAGGTACAGCTGGACTCAGCTTCGCAGGTGACAGGTTTCAGTAGCTTAGTCAGTGTTCCAGGCGCCATGGTGCCCGGCCCTGCAGCGGGGGCACCGTCTTCCACGGAGTCCATGAAAGAAGTCGCCTACCGGGCTGTCGGCAGAATTACAAAGCCTGGTTTGCCTTTCTGTCCCTCACACCCTTCCTGTTGCTTGGTCCCCCTCCCGTATCTAGGACTCTTCCCACCTGGTATCACTTCTCTTGAGGTCCTCAACATCACATTTATATTTAAATAGAAGTGTCAGATCCCATTTATGAGTCTCTACCCAGTGGCCTAGATTTTTCAGAGGCCTCGCTCTTCTTACGGTTCTAAGTTACGCAGAACTTTTGAGGAAAGGGTGAGTTTCAACTGGAGGTTGGGCTGTACCATCCATTACCCGGGTCACCGGTTCCTAAACTTCCATGTGAGTGGAAATCACCTGGGGAGCTTGTTAAAATGCAGATTTGGTTCCGTGGGTTTCAGGATCTCTATTCCTTTTAAGCTCCTGGGCGATGCCAATGCTGCTAGACCGGGGAGCACGCTGTGAGTGACGAAGATCAAGACCAGACGCCCCTGGAGAGCCGTCGGGGAGAAGCTCAGGTTCCCAGGCTCCGGCACTCCCACGCCAGGGGGCCAGAGGCCGCTGCCCGGCATAAGCACAAGCCGTTTGCCTCGGGAGCTCACGGGCATACATGAGATAGTGGGGTGTCTGCTTTTCCACGTCTTTGCAGACCTCAGTTATCTCACAGGGCTAGACCCTCAGAAGGCTCTCATCTGGCTGTTCGAGATGGTCCTTCTCATCTCCAGAAGGCAGTTCAGCAAGTTCTCGAGGGAAAAGGGTAAATGCTGCCTTCGGGGATCTCCTGGAGCAGCTTCCAGCAAGCGGAGGAGGGGCCTGTGGACTTGTTCTCCTTAGCCCATCGTTTTTCTTCCTACTGTGTGCACCAACAGGCCACTTAGCCGCAGGTCTTGGGTGGATGACACCCACTCTCGTTCACTTCTGTGTATGTTACTCTGGAGAGGGAAGATAACGCAGTTTAGCTAAGCCAAGCTGTAGGTTGGAAGTTATAACCCACCTAATTCCTTACAGAAGCTATTGATTAAGGCTGTGTCTCTGCCACCTGCTATGCCTGGGCCTCCTGCCATGTGGTCGATGGCAACTCTGACAGCCCCGTCCCTGCAGAACCCAGAGCTCCTGCCACGTTTGTTTCCAGCAAGTCTTTAGTGTCTGCTCTCCTGCCTCCTCCCACCCCCCGCTTCCTTCTAACGCATGTTTTGAAGTCCACACTGAGACAGGTCACCCAACCCATTTGTCATGCGATGGGGTTACAGACTGGAGTCTGCAGCAGATGTCATCTGGGCCTTTGGAGGCCTGTCACTTCCCCAAAAAGGACACTCGTGTTGACCATTTGGCACGGGAGCCGACGCCTTTCTTGCCCAAGAGGTCCTAGGCTTCACTCCAGGGGGCGGCATGAGGGTTAGAGCTCAGAGAGAAAGAAAAAAATGGAGTCAGAGACCCAGGAAATGAGGTCCCCGCGGAAGGTAAGAGCCTTTGTAAATGCGCCTTTGTTACCTGGATGGATGTTCAATAAGCATTTGTTGAATGAATGAGTGAAAACAAGTCAAGAAGGAAAAAGCTATTGTATATGAAGCACGGGTGTCACCACCAAATGTCCTGTTCTCCTGCTTCCCTCCCACCAATTGCTTGTTAAGACTCTTGTCCCAAACATGCTGGGGGCCTCGTGGAGACATCTGGACGGTGTCCTCCTGAGAAGGTGAGCAGCGACTTATTTCATGGGGTTGTGGCAGCTGTGACTGGTCTCCTTCTGGTCATGGAGCTTCTGGACCTGGTTGATAGCAGAGCCTGGACTAAAGCCCATATCCTGTGACCCCCAGCTCAACACGCTTTCTATTCTGTCAAGCTGTTGACCCAGCCAGGAAATGTGCACCATCCATGTTTACCCCGCTGTGAGCGAGCATGGGAGTGAATTAACTCGGGGACCTGTCACTGACCTCCATAAGGCCAAGGGGCCTCCCTAAGAACTAGCGTCCCAGAAGACTGGACCTCGAGCCCGGCTCTGCTCTTCACCTTGGGCAAACACTTTTACCCAAAGAAGTTACCTCTGCCCCCATATACAGTGGGGAGGATGCCTAAGATCAGCAGCAGTGGGGGCCGCGAACTAACGGTGACTCGTCTGTACCGGCACTAAATGAAAGATGAAGGGACAGGGATCCAAGGGGCTGCCATACTTCCCTTCCCTGCTGAGGAAGTGCAAAGGACTCTCCATTCTAGTTTAGAACCCAAGCAAGGCTCCACACTTGATCAGCCTGGATTTTTTTTTCTAGGTCGTTTGAGGCAAAGAAGTGGTGCACTGTATCCCCTTCCCTTTTTCCTTCCCTCCCTCCCTTTGGTGAACAATTACTGCGTGTTTGCTGTGTATTGGGCACTGTTTCTGGGCACTGGGAGTAGAGCAGTGAACAACAACCCACACCCTCATGGGGCTCACATTCCAGTGGGGGAAACAGCAAGGCAAAGCCAACACATAGCGAGGTAGCTGGTGGGGAAACAAAGCATGGAGAGGAGGAGAGTGCTGGGAGGGCTTGTGATGTTAATCAGGGTGGTCAGCGAAGACCCCCCTGGACAAGTTGACCTTTGAGAATAGACTGAAAGGAGCTGAGGGAGCCAGACATTTAGGTCTTTTGGAGGAGAGTCTTTCAGACAGAAGGAATAACGAGTGCAAATGTCCTGAGGCAGGAGTGGCCGGTGTACTTGAGGAAGAACAGGAGGGCTGGCGAAGCTGAAGCCAAGAATGTGTGAGGGGCCGAGAAATCGACGAGAGAGAAGATCTGGGGCCAGATCATGAGATCACAAGGTCGTTAGAAAGATGGGAAATTGCTGCAGGATTTCTCCTGGCTGCTGGTGAAGGAGTGGGTCAGGGCGTGCGGAGGGCGGGTGGCAGCAAGCGGAGGAGTTAGCACCTCTCAGCTGTAAACAAAGGGGGGTGGCGATGAGAACTTGGACAGGGGCAGAGCAGTGAGGGGTGAGAAGTGGTCGATTCTGAATATTTTAAAGACAAAACCAAAAAACCTTGCCATTGGGTTGGATGTGGGATGTGAGTGAAGGAAAGGAGACGGAATGACAGCAGGTGTTTGGGGTTTCTTTTCGGCTGAGTAGTTCAAAGGATAATGTACCATGAACGGGGTTGGGGAGCATGTGGGAAGAGCAGGGGGATGTGAGGGCCTCTGCGTTGGGCATATTAAACTTGAGATAATATGGAATGAGACTAAGAAGAGCCTACGTTTGCTGAGCTCTTCCTACGTGTCAGGCACTGGGCAAAGCATCTTACAGATACTGTCCCATTTCATCCTTACAACAGCACTCTTACCATCTCCATTTTAGAGATAAGACAGTGGGTAGCTGTGCCCATTCACAGCCTGACAAGACCTTCTGCAGCAGCAGCAGTGGCAGCAGCAACATAGATCTTTCCTGTCTGATTGTTCTGTCTTAACTGCACAGCCACGGTTGGTGTTGGCTCGCCACACTGTTAATGAAGATGTGAGTCTTCTTGGTCCCACTGCACGGCAAGAGATTATCAGCTTTGTTCTGCTCCTGGAGCCTCATGGATGCCGTGTAAACACTGAGTGAGTGAGTGAGCTTGCGGAACCTGTAGGCGCCGGCCACAGGCTGGACTGACCATGCTCCTCGCCTGTGAGGGGTGAAGCCAAGGAACAGGACCCAGAGATGGGGTACATCCATCTACTGGGCGCATGGTGGGTGCGTGGGAGAGTGAGCTTGAAAACCAGGGGCATGGAGTGTTCAAGGTGAGCAACTTCATAACTAGAAGCATCAAGAATAGAAACGTGAAAACATGAGTCAGCATCTGAGGTGAGCAGCATAAAGCAAGGTGTGAGTGATGGCGGGGGGAGTGGGGAGGGGGACAGTTCAAGCCTAATCTGTGAGACCTGGTGTGCTTTATTGTTCCTTACTAGCTGGGAGCCTTACTAGCTGGGAGAGTCTTACTAGCTGGGAGAGTCTTACCAGCTGGGAGAGTCTTACCAGCTGGGAGAGTCTTACCAGCTGGGAGAGTCTTACCAGCTGGGAGAGTCTTACCATCTGGGACAGTGTTACTAGCTGGGAGAGTCTTACTAGCTGGGAGAGCCTTACTAGCTGGGACAGTCTTACTAGGTGGGAGAGTCTTACTAGGTGGGACAGTCTTACTAGCTGGGACAGTCTTACTAGCTGGGACAGTCTTACCAGGTGGGAGAGTCTTACCAGCTGGGACAGTCTTACCAGCTGGGACAGTCTTACCAGCTGGGACAGTCTTACTAGCTGGGACAGTCTTACAAGCTGGGAGAGCCTTACTAGCTGGGACAGTCTTACTAGGTGGGACAGTCTTACCAGCTGGGAGAGTCTTACCAGCTGGGACAGTCTTACCAGCTGGGACAGTCTTACTAGCTGGGACAGTCTTACCAGCTGGGACAGTCTTACCAGCTGGGACAGTCTTACAAGCTGGGAGAGTCTTACTAGCTGGGAGAGCCTTACTAGCTGGGAGAGTCTTACCAGCTGGGAGCCTTACTAGCTGGGAGAGTCTTACTAGCTGGGAGAGCCTTACTAGCTGGGAGAGTCTTACTAGCTGGGAGAGCCTTACTAGCTGGGAGAGTCTTACCAGCTGGGAGCCTTAACAAGCTGGGAGAATCTTACCAGCTGGGAGAGTCCTAAAGAGGTCAGCAGTGTGTGCTGAAAAAAAGAGAAGTGGGAAGAGCTCCAATTGTAACCCATTTAAGAAGTGTGTTATGGATTTGCTGAGTAACAAATCACCCCAAAGTGAGTGACTTATAACAGCCATGATGATTTATGATCTCTCACAATTCAGGAGCCGCCAGCGACATCTCAGAGGCTCTTCCCTCCCACGTGTGGCACCTGAGCTGGAGTAGGTGGAGTTCCCTGTCCTCCGGCATTTCTCTCTCTGGGGTCTCCACTCAGGGTCTTTCCAGCGTGGTGTCTTCATGACAGTGATACTTCCTATGTGACACCTCAGGGTTTCAAAGCCACGTGTCCCCAGAGAGAGAAACAACCAGGAGGAAGCGCGGGGGACAGACAGCTGCCTCTTTGCTGCAGTCTGATCGTCAGAAGCTAGTGCCCACAGTTGGCCCTTGTTCACGGGTCATGAAGTAGACTCCACCTTTTTCTGGGAGGTAAATCCAAGGATTTCCTCGCATGATTTATAACCGCACAGAAGCCTGTGACATGGTCTGGGGACCTCATAATTATACCCTCCTAATTATACAAGGGGCATTCAGTGGAAAGTTTCTCGGTGCCTGCGGTGGTTGGCGATTAGTGTCGGATGTGTGAGGGATGATGTGACATGCAGGCAAGTGGCTACGTTTTCTGAGACTAAATACTGTGTCAATGTCATTACCAGGAAAACCCCCAGGCCTGGAAATACTTTTTTTCTGTGACTCAGGATGGTATATATCAGAGTAGATTGTAAAGTAGTTCGTGCCACAGGGATACAAAATAGAGCTAGGAGACAGTAAGGAAAGGAAACAGTAAAGCAGGAAACAGGAGATTGAGTAGTAGGTAAGAAACTGACCTTGACTTTGCTGTGCTTTTGATTTGATGCAACAGCAGAAAATTCCGAGTCTTTGAGAGAGAGCAATATTCTGGACCAACTAGATCGGCCAGCTGCCTCCATGACTATTAAAGCCAGTAGTGACACCAGTCCTGGCAAAACCAGACCTCGCATGCTACTGACCCCAGTGTGAAGGCGCTTGGGGTTCTATGTGCAGAAATCGGACTATAGATAATTGTTTTGTTAGAGGGGAATTGGGAGTCTTAGTGAATTCAAATGTACTTCCAAGAGGTGTTTGAAAGCCTCCTGCAAGGACATTGATTGCACTATGGGATGGTTGCCTGATGCCAGCTAATTAGGAAAACCCATTCTGGGCCTAGCTTGAGTGAGCCCAGGGAAGGATAAACAGTGTCACTGTAGCTGGTACCCTGGAGTTCCCAGGATAACCTGTAGTCTCCTTACACTTGATTGAGTTTTTTCCATGCACAGACTTTCGCTAAAGGCCACCGTGTCCCATCGTGTGAGGCAGTTGCCAAAATGGAATAGTGCCAATAGCTGGAGCTCTTATCTGTTGTTGCAGCTAAACAATTAAAGAGGAACCTGAGTTTCACCGGAAGCAATTCCTCGGACCATTTGACGCCGTCTACAACTGGGTCCAGGCATTACCACCGCGGGGCCGACTGGCTGGCAAAGGCTCGCTGAGGCTGGGGGACTTTCCACTTTGGGGTCCAGCATTGTGACTAATTTCTCAGTGTCTCGGGCTGGGCAGATTCCCATGGGGGCAGACCCCAGACCCACATCTCTTAGTGTGTGATGGTGGAATGTAATTTGGTAAATGTTGCACGTATGATGCAAAAATAAATTCATAAGTAAACAAACTTAAAAAGGAGACAAAGAGAAAGATAGCAAATAAATTTGGAACACTAGGCTCAATAAAAGTAGTTTTTTACTTTTTTTGAAACAGGATTTCTCGGAGCCTTTAATACGCCACCACGCCTTGTGAATGTCCAGAATGACAGGTAGCATTTTCACCTCTTACGTGACCATCGGAACCATGTTCCCATGATCACCTTGGGTGACTTAGTTTTCCAGCAACAACTTTGGGATACACTGTCCTAGATCAGAGCTACTTGGAGTGCAGCCTTTGGCCTGATGGTCTCCAGTGGGGTAAGTATGGAAATAGAGAGTAAGCTTTTAGAAAGTTTTCTGGCAACTGGACAGATTAATTTTTATGTCTGTTGAACCTAATACCAAAGTAGTGGGGCCTATATTTTGTATTTCTTTGTTTGGTATTTCATGTTCGAGTCATTAATTTTTAGGGCACTTTACAAAAAATACCCATCCGCAGCACACTGAAAATAAAAAAAAAAAAACACGGTCCTTCTCCTCATCATTTGAGAGCGTCCCCACCAACATCAAACCCCCGATCAGATTTTTCTAGCATCAGGCCACGAGCACAAAGGTTACCCAGATGGACTCCAGACTACCTTCCAGCATCCCCTACCCCTGTAGGGCAGCCAGCCCTGCCTGGTATCATTTCTTCGTGCACCTGTAATTTTGTAGTCTGAGTGGGGAATCTCAGACCCCCGCAGTGGTCCATCCACTCCTTGCTCTAGAACGAGAAGCCCCAGGATGCTACCTTGTCAGGAGGAGAAAGAAGGCAACAGCCATCACTCTGCCTGACCCGCCCGCCACACTCAGCAGCGTTTACCTCCCACCCTTGGAATATTGCTGACAGCTCTTTGAAAACTTAAAAAGTATGACAGGCTTTCAGGAATGGTGACTTCCCACCAAGGAATGGAGGCATGGGAGGATTTAAGTAACTGGGTTTAAACAATGCTTGCCTTTTGTTCTCCCTAATAGTGCTGGTCATGTGGGTTTTTCTTCCCCACAGCTTTCTGAGGTGTTCTCCAATAGAGGACTTAAGTCTTTTAAAAACAGTAATTTTGGTAACAGTGGTAATTGCTTTAATTGGAGTTCTTTAAAGGTAGAGCCTTCTCGCCCACCTCCTCTTAAGACGTGACTCATGCTCTGATCTATCGCGTTACCCTGAATCCACGCGGTATTATTTCCTCCTTATATCTATTAACGGGCATTGTAGGAGGGGAGGTGGAAAACTTCCAGAAGTCGCTATTTTTTCAGTCTAGAATAATTACAAGTAATTTTTCTTTGTTTCCAGGAAATGGTAGATAATCAGCTTTATGTAGAGAAAAATATGCACATTGCATATGACTGCACTTTCCACTGGGGCCTTTCACAGAGGATTAGAACTCTTAACCGCCCACTGGGTTCCATTTGGATCACAAAAGCCTTCTCCTGCTCCCCAGCAGAACTGATTTGCCTCTCATGTTTCCGAGGACCCAGTCCTGTTATGAAGCAACAGTAGTTGGCCCTGCATAGAGTTTTTTATCCCCAAATAGCCGCATTCTTTCAAGTAGCTGTTTGAGCTACTTGGCACACACTAGGGAAGCAGGCAGAATATCATGCCCTTCCCTTTGGGTATGAGAAACGGGACAAAGAAGCCACCCAGAAGGCCCCACACGGCTGGGCGGGGGGCTCAGGAGAAACTTGCAGGGACCAGCCTCCCCCTCGGCCCATCTGGACAGCCTCCTCCGCTCCTGTTCTTTCGTATGTCGGAGGGGACAGAAACGGGCCAGCTCTGGCTCTTAGAGTTCTATTTTCTGTTAAGTTTCTATCTCCTGGTTGATGTTGGGTGAAATTGCTGAGAAAAGTATCCATCCCCTTTTCCCTAGAAAAGGGGAAATTGGGAACCATTGAATTTTGCTTCTAAAACTCCTCTCGGAGTGTGACAAGCAAAAGTAAGTAATTTGTATTCTGGAGTTCCTGTTCATTTATACTTTCATGTCCTTTCTTTGTGCTTGTCCACATTTTAGGAAGATAATAAAACTAAATGTTTCCTCTGCAGTTTTCTTTCTATCTGTCATCCATCCATCCATCCACCCTATACCTATATCTGTCTATCTATTTATCTATCCATCATTATCTGTCTATCCACTGTAAGGGAGGACAAATTCTCCTCTACTCTCTTTAGGTCTCCAGTTGGGTCTAAGAATTAAATGGGCAAAGACAGATGAACAGGAGAAAGGCATACACGTTTTAGTAAATTGTTACATGTACATAGGAGCCTTCATAAGAGAATGAAGACCTGAAGAAGCAACCAGAGCAGAAAGCTTTTATACCTTTTAGACAAAGAAACAATACATTTGTGAAGAATGGACAAGACACAGGGGTTTGGGCCAGAGGTGGTAAATGGTGAAGTAACCAGGAAGATAAGGGTTGGCTGAAGAGGGTTTGCTTGTACAGATCTCTCGGCCTCAGATTCCCCATCTCTGGTGATAAGAATATCTTCCTTTCTCTCGGTACAAGGAGGACACCTTTCACAGGGAAGTTTATCTCCTGCTTTCAGGAAGAAAAAGGAGGGTTAGAGAGCCCTTGTTATACCTGCTATTTCTCAAGTGCCTTTAATTCAAGAGAATCAGTATGCCTGAGTGGCATATTTTGGGGTGACATCCTCTGAACTCCTTCACCATCCATTCTATACCTATATCTCCATCTATCTATACATCAGCTGTCTGTCTATCTTCCAGCTGCCTGCCTATCCATCTGTTCATCCATCCATCCATCCATCCATCTGTCTATCCATCAGTCCATCCATCCATCCATCAGTCCATCTGTCCGTCCGTCCATCCGTCCATCCATTCATCCGTCCTATACCTGTATCTCTACCTGCCTGCCTATCTATCCATCATCCATCCTCTGTCTCATTCATCAATAGCCCGCATAGCCAGGTCTCACCGGTCTGTGATCACTAATTAAGCCACACTTCATCTTGCTGTGAATTTGACAGCTACTTGTCAATTTGTGGATTGTTAATCTGGGTCCCTTCCCTGTCCAGCCCCTCAATCCTGAGATCTCTCCAGCATCCAAATTTGGCATTGTGGTGTCTTATTCATGCTCTGTCACTGAGCTGGGCCACCGTCCCTCCCTGTCAGGCTGCTGCCCTCACGAACACGCTAGCTTTGGCACTCGGCCCTGCGTTTCAGGTACAGAACAGGCTTTTCCCTTAAATTCTGACACCACAACAGGAACCAGACTGTGTTGACGAGCATGAGTGAGAGAAGGGGAAGGAGGTACAGCACAGGTAACTGATAAGCCTACTGTGTGTGGCTTCCCTTAGAGCCTCTAAGTGGGTCTGTCCTGGGGGTCCTTTACAGAGCTCCCCCCACACCTGCTGCCAGGTGACCCTCATGGGGAGGAGGGGCCACTTCGCCCCTGGGAGGGCTTTGTGCATTGTCCCGTCTCTGCATTTAGAGGCCAGCCTCCCTAATCCTCACTTCCTGTCTCAAGAGCAGCCTCTCCCCAGGATGACTGACAACAGAAATGGCCCTTGTGTTTGAGAGATAAACCCGCCCCCCACCCTTAGCCTCAGGAATGCTCCCTTGCCTTCTGGTATCTGATAAGAAGGTCCATTAGAACATGATTTTCCAACGTGAGCCTTAAAAAACAAGCGTGGCCAACAGTGTTCCCAAAGGCTGACAGAGACAGCAAGCTACCCAGGTCCCTGCTCTGGACTTTCTTCTCTCATTTATGATAGAATTCTCCAACCCAGCCTGGCCTCCTGCAGATGTGCCACCTGCAGGCTGCAGGTACAGCCACTGCAAACCCATTCCTTAGCCTCTAGCCCACCAATTACTTTTTTTTCAGGAACAATTCTGTTTCTGCCATTTACTCCGCACAGAATATGGAGCTTCTCAGCCTCAAACACGCGCATTCAGGGCAACAGACTCAACAAGAAGCATGATATTTGCTTTATATTTCATAATCAAATGTTCACTTAATAGTTCTTCCCAAAACAAAGAATCAGTCTGTCCCAAAGGTGAATTCAAATTTCTTCTTTTTACTAGGTAAATACTGCTTACATATTTAAGATGATTTTTAAAAGGTAACAAAACAAACAAAACCCCCCAAACCTTAGTTAGGGGCTGGGATTCTATTTGGGCATCCTGTTTCTCCCCTTCCCTCTCTACCTGTCCTTCCTACCTACCCGGCCAAAGCTGCTCTGAGACAAGTCTGTACACAGTCCCATGCTGTTTACCCTCGGGAGCTCTCTGAGCCCATGCTCCACTCCGGCCATATATGCCCTCTTTACCCATTCATTTCTGTCCCCTCTGAGCAGAGGTGAGGGAGGCCACATTGCACATGCAGTCTCAGCTGGAGTGGCAGCAGCTACCGGGACCCCCTTTCCTTAGAAGCAGTCAGTCAAGTGGGAGTTCCCTTTCTCAGTTCCTGGATCACATCTGCTTGTTAAGAAAAAGTATTTAAAACTTGAAAATGAGGCAAAAGGTGATGGCATGTCATTTCAGTGTTAACTCAAAAAAGATAATCCCAAAGGTTTCAGTTCATTATTCTCTAGGGCATTAACCAATTTTGTACTATTTTGTATTAACCTAGCACTCAAATTCTCACAGTCCTTTATGAAATTGCTATAAATATCAAGTTCCCCAAGTGTTCCTAGAACTATATTACTATTTCCATCATTCATTAATGAATTGAATGAAGTATTTGACATGCTCATTTCAATCCTGTAATAGTTATCTTTGCTGGGTAACAAATTATCCCAAATCTTAGTGGCTTAAACAAATAATAAACATTTGTTATGTTACACAGTTTCTGTGGGTTGGGAATTCAAGAGCATTTTAGTAGAATGATCTAGCTTGAGTTCTTTCATGAGATTGCAGTCAGCCAGGACTGCAGCCAACTGTAGGAGGCTGGGCGGGTCTGCTCCCCAAGATGACTCACTTATGTGGGTGACAAGCCAATGGTCACTACTGGCAGGAGGCCTCAGTCCTCACCATGGGGACCTCGCCGCACACCTGCGTGAGTTTCCTCATGACATGGCAACTGACTTCCCCCAGAGCAAGTGATCCAGGAGAGAATAGGGGAAAGTCACAACGTCTGCTAAGACCTAGAAGTTACATCCTACTGGTCACATTAGTCAGTCCTATTCATTGTGGGAAGAGGTGACACAAGGGCAAGAGTACTGGAGGATGGGGATCATTGCAGGCAGTCTTGGAGGCTGGCTACCAACATCCTCCCTCTGTGCCCCAGTGATTCACGTCCTACCCACACACAAAATGTGCTTAGCCTCTCCCAAGGCCCCCAATACAGTAGAGTATCAGTTTGAAGTCCAGAATTTCATTATCCAAATTAGGTCCAGATGTTCTTGAGGCTCCTTAGGTGTAGTTCCTTGAATCCTCAAAGCCAGGTCTGAAATTTGTGAACTAGAGAGACAAGTTATCTGCAATAATAGGACAAGCATAGCATAATTACTGAAGACCCTCGCGTTCAACAAAGTTGGAAATTGGGGGTGCACAGAAGTCACTGGCTCATAGCAATTCTGAAATCCAGTAGGGTACCAATTGACATTTCCTGGGAATAATTTTCCACAGCTCTTGGATTTACTCTGCGGGCTTTTGGTTTTACCCTCTGAGTCATCCTTCCCTTTCCTGTATTTGTGTTGTTTTCTCAGCCTGCTTCTGCCTTGTACAAGTTTCAGGGTCCAAAGACATCTTTTCAGTTTGTGCTGTCTGTCCCTTTCAACTCAAGCTGTCAATGCTTCTTCCAATATAATTCTCTTAAAAACCTTGTGGTTGATCTGTGACTCTTACTGGGGGGGGTCTCACTCCATTAGGAAAAAAAAAAAAAGCTTCACCTGCAAATAGGTGCAATATATGCCCTGAAAGGACAGGGTTGTCGAAGTGCTCAGTCTGTGGCGTTTGTTATTTGTATGGCAGCCCAAGCCACCTAAGACACAGTCACACTCTTGGGTCCATCTTTAGACCAGATTTTCCTGATGGTGCCCTGTACTTGATTTTTACCTAAGAGCCCTTTAAATTTAACATCATTTGCCATCTGGAGAGGGTGAGAATTTTCAAAACCAGGAAGTGCTGCCTCTCTTTTGTTTAACAGTCCTGCCTTTAGCTCATTTCTCTTGTTTCACTTTTTACCAGAAGCAGCAAGAAGAAATCACTCTTCAGTACTCTGCTTGGACCATCTCCTTTGCTAGACCACCCCATGCATAAGGTACGTTTTCTGTCTTCCTTATAAGGCAACAGTGCTGGTAAAATTTCTGTCTCTACTAATAACAATTTCCAGTAAGATCTTCCCTTTTCTTTAATCCCTTATCTGAGGCCACCTCAAAGACAGCCATGCTTCTATAAACAGTTTTTCAAGGCTCTTCAAGTTTTCATGGACACTTCCCTCAAAGTCCTTCCAGCTTTTACCACTAGGAGCTTCCAAAGCCACAAGGAAACTTTCCTCTAATATCCCTAAACTTATCTGGGAATTCCCACACCAAGAGACAGGGGCCCATCCTCAGAAAACCCCCTCTCACTCTTTCCCAGGAATTCCCCCACGCCTCCAACTCTGTTCTTTTTATCCTCTCTCTCTCTCAGTAAGGATGGTGTGTGATTAGTTTGTTGGATATACTTTAGTCATGTCTTACACAAAGATCACAGCTCTTAAACTTTTGGCCAAGAATTGAAGCCCCTGGAGGTCTGTGTCTGATGGGGAAGAGGTGGGGACCCTGACTAGTGGGAGTGCAGTTGCATTCACACTAATGAACACATCACACTGTCCTTTAGAACCTTGTGTCATTCTAGGTGCTGCTCCATTTCATTCCTTCAGAACCTTATGCAGTAAGCTCACTGATTGACCAG
Organism: Balaenoptera borealis; assembly: GCF_965194805.1. Taxonomy (NCBI): domain Eukaryota; kingdom Metazoa; phylum Chordata; class Mammalia; order Artiodactyla; family Balaenopteridae; genus Balaenoptera; species Balaenoptera borealis. Next base: position 164,365,338 of record NC_138866.1, on the reverse strand, counting down.
ATGGACCCTGGCGGAGTCATGCAGGGATCAACTCAGGTGTCTCATTTCTGTTCCCATCTGAACCTGAATCCAGGCATTTGCAAGGAGCCTGTGACATTCCAGGGGCAGTGGCTGCTGCTGCCACAGCCTTCATCCCTCCATCTCAGGGTCCCTTAGAGTCCCATGGCCTGAGCCACCTTTGTGCATGGCAGCCAGAGGGGCCTGGTGCCACCCCATCGCAGCCCCTGCTGGAAACAGCTGCCGCCCTCCTGTCCATAGGAGGCAGCAGCACTTGCTCCCCGGCCCTGTCTCTGAGAGCAGCCTTGGCCAGAGAAAGGTTGGCGGAGTAGAGTTTGTTCATCTGCTCCCACCGCCGTGGAAGAGGTCATGACAGCCCACTTGTGTGCAGCCAGTAAATCTATACGAGTTTTGCTAAGACTGGAAGGGGCATACATGGGCTTGAGAGTTGACTGGATCATGGCCAGCTATGTGGATTTTGGCAGGTGATTTAATCTCTCTGAGCCTCTGTGTCCTCATCCACAAGATGGGATGCCAACCTCTTAGAGGTGTTGTGAGAGTGAAATATAAAACATTTGGTACAGGACAAAGGGGAGATGTTTAAAAATGTAAGTTTTATTATTTAGTAGTAAGGAAAGAGGTGTTCATTTGGGGAAAAGTGTATAAGTGTGAAAAAAATTAGATAGCAGGTCTCTATTAGCTTGATGTAGAAAAAGATATTGCAGGACCCCCGACTTCCATGCTACACCCACAAAGAATGAGGAGAGCCCCTTCTGTCTACCATCAGGGGTCCTCAGGCCATGTTGCTTGGTCCATGTCATAGACTGAATGTTTGTGTCCTCCCAAAATCCGTCTGTTGAGATCCTAACCCCGCAGTGTGATGGTATCAGGAGGTGGGGCCTTTGGGAGGTGACGAGGTCATGAGGGTGGAGCCCTCATGATGGAATTAGTGTCCTTATAAAGAGACCCCAGAGCACTTTCTAGCCCCTTCTGTAATGTGAGGACACAGCAGGAAGGCACCATCTGCAAACCGGGAAGCAGCCCTCGCCAGACACAGAATCTGTAGCCTCCACAACTGTGAGAAATGAGTGTTTGTTGTTTAGGACACCCAGCCTCTGATATATTTGTTACAGCAGACCGAGCTGACTAAGACAGTCCCATGGCTGATTTGAACCCAGATGAAATCAGGGGTTTCCAGACACAATACTCCTGTGATGTAGAAACAGGCACAGACTTATTATTTTTTGGAAAGGCTACATTTAATTCATTGTCTGTGTACCTCGTTTTCTTTATTTGGAAGGTGAAGGATTTGACCGGCCCTCCGACAGGCTCGGAGAATAACGGTCCATCATTCCAGGGGTCTGACTGCCTTCAAACAGCCTCTCAGTCTTTTCTTTGCCCCGAATTGTTTTTCATTGCCCAGCATGGCGTCGGCACATAATAAATGCTCAGGAAACCTAGGGTGACTGTCCGATAAGACCATTTCTCACTCTGCCTGATCTTTGTTACAGCCTCCAGCACCCGAGGCTGCTGGAACTGAAGTAGAAATTCCTGTTTGCCAAGCTCTGTCTCCTTCAGTGGCTTTCATGGAGCCTCTGTGTGTCCAGTCTCCCCCGAGTCCTGGTTTGTATGTACTTTTTCAGCCCTGGAAAAAATGCGTGTTTGGGCAGTTGATTGGACTCTACTTACAGGTGAAAAGAAGGTAGAAAAAGAACTGCCCCCGCCCCCCCAAAAAAAACCCCTCAACTCGAATTCTATTGCCAATCCTCCTGGGAGCTTCACCAAACTCGCAGCCTTGACACCCAGTCCCGGGAAAGGAGTCGAGTGGATGTGGTCTGGGTGTCAAGTGTCCTGCCGAGACCCAGCAGGAGGGATGAGTCGTATTAATTAATTCCGTCTGACACCAAGGGCCTCGTTGCGGTCCTTTTCAGTCCCCGCTCAGAGGTCTGCAGGGAAAAGAGTGTTTTTAAATCGAGGACACAACCTTGGTGCAGGCAGCCTGCCTGGTCTTGGTGGCCGGCTCTCAATAGAGAAATCCAGCGTCCAGAGTCAGGCTCTCCACGTGAAGGGCCCTCCCCACGTCCGTCACTGACCGGGGAGCCTGCGCTAGTGGTTCTCTCCGCCCTGGAGCTCTCTGCTTGGTGGCTGACTGTGAACTTGGTAACTCGGGGAGTGTGGGTCTGCGTCCCCAGACCGACCGCTGTCCTCTCCCCTCTCAGAGGAGCGCATCTGTGGCCTGAGAGTCGTTCGGTGAGTTCGCTATTTGGTTGACCAACCAGTGGCATCGATTTTGTGTCGCTGTGTAAGCCCCCGGTTCAGCTGGACGGGAGCTGCCGACTTGGCCCTGGGCTGGGGGCCCCGGGGTGCCTGGCGGGCAGCTGCCCCTGGCTCACGTTAAATGCTGTGGCCCGTGTTTCTTTCCTCTAAGAGTCTGTTCATCAGTGTCCTTCTGGACGTGGCTGTGTCTCCGCGGCAGCTTTGGCTTTTAATTTATTCACGTGTGTGTTCTCAGAGCCCTGCACCACTGCCAAAGGCTTTATGGCCTCTTAAAGTTTCAGAGCCTTTGCTTTTATGGCCACTGTTTGTTGAAGGGAAGTGCTGTTTGGGGAAATGATCGGTTTGCCTTCCGACTGGATGATGGATGAAGGATTAGATTTTCCTCTTTTATTTAGCGCTTGAACACAACCTGAGCGTATGCTGTCCAGCGCCGGAGTTTTCCCGAACGTCCATTAATTCGTGCAGACGTCCATGGGATCTACTCTGTGCCAGATTCAGCGCTAGGCGTGTGCTAAGTTTGTGTGATCTATCACACTGAATCCAGTGGATCACAGGTTCCTCTGAGATCTGCTGCAGCACTGTTGCGATTTGGATGCAAAGCGTGCATCCTCTAAGTGCAGAGCAAGCACTCTCTAGCCTGGCCTTCGCGAGGCGTGTTAGACTCAAGGCTGGGTCTGTGGACAGCGGGTCTCCCGAATAGCTGTGGTGACCGTCATGAGCATCATCAGGTGAAGAGAGCTCAGGACCGCGCAGGCCTGTCTTAGCCTGTTCCGCCTGCCACGTATCAAGGGAGCCACAGTCGCATGGGGCGGGAGCAAATGGGGAAGCAGGTGCCACTGTAATAGCGGTTGGGCGAGCGCAGGTCTCGCTGTGCAGGCCTGTCCCGCACAGCTGGGGCGGACTCAGCAGGAGCCTCTCTCCCCCTCTCTCCCACAGCCTTGAGATGGGATTTCACCCCCTTCTACCCTGGTGCCTCACGCAGGAGAGCAAAGCAAAGCACACCAGGTACAGCAGCCGGGAAGAGAGACGAGCACGGTGGCCGGGCTCGGCCATCGACCCTGTCCCACCGGAGCCTGAAGAGAAGGGCCCCGCGGTGTCCAGATGAGCAGTGACCCCTCCTCCAGCAGCCACAGCCCAGCCTGAGCTGCACAAGGCCAGGCGAGAACCCCTCTCCCCCACCCTCTAGAGGGAGGTGGAGAGCGACAACTCCCTCCTCTGTGTTACTCTGCGAACCCCTCAGATTCCTGCAGGATCAGTGCAGTGGGAAGTTCAGCTCTTGCCCCCAAAATAGGTCAGAATGGACATCAGTTAAAGCCAAGAGCACACTGCACATCAGACCCCAAGTCCCCACGCCCAGTTCCATGCCCAGCTCCGTAACCAGGGAGAGACCCTGTGATCAATTGTCCAGACACAATGCCCAGAACAGGAACCCGCTCCCATCTGTGTTTCACCAGAGAAACGAAAGCCCCAACCAACGAAATCCCCTGTTTCAGTTATTAGTTTATCATCTCTCAGCCCCAAATCCATCCTTCTTTGCTCTGCCTGTGACACCGGAGCTGGACCCCATATACATTTCTCTTTTGCTGGCTGGAGGAATGTTAGGGTTCCTCACCAGAGGGCAACAGATGGACCCATGGGGCCAGGAAGGCCCTTCCCTTCTGGGTCCCGGCCCTGCATTGCTGTTGTTCCTCAGTGAAAAGCCTGGACAGCTGCCCCCGCAGCGAGCTGCTTCTCCAGCTGGCTGCATGCTCCCTGTCGGGCAGGGTCTCCTGAAGAGGTGGGAGTCCTAGCCCTGGTTGGGGGTGACCCCCTCCCAGCCCTTGTTCCCTATGTCAACTCTCCCTCCACCAGACAGTATCAGGCCCTTTTGCACCTGCTACTGCGGGACCCCCTCCAGTCTTCTTATACCCCTTTTAATGGTTTTAGTTAACAGTTCTTAATATTAAATTTCCCCATTCAGATAATCCTGGTGGTCGATTGCTTCCAACTGGATCTTGACCAATATTACCCCTCCCTTTTTTGCTGAGAAATGAAAGTCCAAAATAAACTCCCCTCCTTTAAAGAAATTGAACCCTCAAAGAAATCACAGCCCCCAAACTTCTTCTCCCTTATTGCATATTGGGTGTGTGTGGAGTTAGCTGATTATTTAGACCACAGGGATATGAAGACAGAGCTGGGCTGTGTCTTTCTGCTGGGGTTCTGGGCTGGGAGCACTGGTGTCTGAGGCTGAAGGTGTGTCACCCTGCGTGTCTAGTGGAGGCTGAGGCACATCAGAGACAAGGTGACACGATGATGGAAATCCCCTATGGTACCATTTCAGTCCGTCATTTAGCTGAGGCTCCTTCGTCAACTTCACATTTACGTGAGCCAATAAATTCCTCCCTCCCTCCCTCCCACTCTCCCTTCCTCCCTCCCTCTCTTCCTTCCTTCCTTCCATGGTTTTTTTAACTGAGGTGACATTCACATAAAATACAATTAACCATTTTAAAGTGAGCCATCCAGGGGCATTTAGTACATTCACCATGTTGTACAACCACCACCTCTATCTAGTTCCAAAACATTTTCATCACCCCAGAAGGAAACCTCATACCCATGAATCAGTTACTCCCTTCCCCTCCCCACCCAGCCGCTGACAATTAATCAACTTTCTGTCTCTCTGGATTTGCCTATTCTGGATACTTCATGTGAATGGAATCATACAGTATGTGACCTTTTGTGTCTATATTCTCATCACTTGAAAACTCAGTGTTTCCAAGGTTCATCCATGTCGTAGCTTGTATCAGTACTTGATTCTTTTTATGGCTGAATAACATCCACTGTATGTATATATCACATTTTGCTCATTCATTCATCCGTTGATGGACACTTGGGTTGTGTCCACCTTTTGGCTAGCGTGACTAATGCTGCTGTGAACATGTGAGTAATGCTGCTGTGAACATGTGTGTACATGTATTTGTTTGAACATGTTTTTAATTCTCTTGGGTATATGCCTGGGAATGGAATTCTTGGGTCACATGGAAATTCTATATTTAACTTTTTGAGGCATTACCAAACTGTTTTCTGAAGTGGCATCAAGAGTCCCAGCAAAAAAAAAAACATATTGTGGCTTTTGGTCTTTATCTTGTGTTAGTCTATTCAAGCTGTCATAGCAAACAAGTCTATACCACAGACAGGGTGGCTTATAAAGAGCAGGAATTTATTTCTCATAGTCTGGAGGCTGGAAGTCCAAGATCAAGTGCCAGCATGGTCGGGTGAGGGTCCTCTCCTGGGTCATGGACAGCATCTTCTCCCTGCATCCTCACATGGTGTAAGGGGCGAGGGAGCTCTGTGGTGTCCCTTTTATAAGGGCACTAATCCCATCCATGCAGGCTCCACCCTCATGGCCTCATCACCCCGGAGGCCCCACTTCCTAATACCATCAGCTTGGGGGTTAGGATTTCAACATGTGGATCTCGGGGGGACACACTCAGACTATAGCAGTCTGGGAGCACTGGAGGGCTGTGGAAGGTTTTTAAGCAGAGAGGTGACAAAATCAGATCTGTGATTTAAACCATAGCTCTGGCTACGCTGTGGTGGGTGGATTCGAGGGAAGAAGCACAGACTCAGGGAGATCGGTGTTGAGGGGAGGGGTTCAGACCATGCAGACTCGGGGAGGCTGGTGGGCGAGAGAGGAGGGATGTGTCCCTTTACCCCATTTCTATGCCGGGAGAGAGTAGCCCTCAGATTCCGGAACTGCAGCCACCCTTATGGCTGAAGACGCCTTACCGGGCGGCAGTTAGAACGGGCAGGCCTTATAGTCAGGCTGTGGCTGAACCACATTCTCCACCATTTATCAGCTGTGGGACTTGGGGTCCTTCCTAGCTTCTCTGTGTCTCAGTTTTTGCAGCTAGGAATCGGGGATAGCAGGATAATCTGGCCATATACAAGTGAGGTAATATATGTAAAGTACTTGGCACAGTGGTGAAGGCAGAAGGGCCTCCCTGCAAAGATGTCCACGTCCTAATCCCTGGAACCTGTAACTGGGTTGTGTTCTATGGCAAAAGAGACTTTGCAGGTATAATTAAGGTTGTAGACCTTAAGATCGGAAGATTATCCTGGATTATCTGGGTGGGGCCAGTGTGATCACGTGAGTCGTGTTATGGGCTGAATTGTGTCCCCCTCCCCCCAAATTCATATGTTGAAGTCCCCAGAATGTGATTGTTTTTGGAAAGAGGGTCTTTACAGAGGCAACTGAGGTTAAATTAGGTCAGTATGGTGGGCTCTATTACATATGACTGGGGTCCGTATGAGAAGAAGACAGACACAGGGACGACCATGTGAGCCCACAGGAGAAGGCGGCCATCCACAAGCCAAGGAGAGAAGCCTCAGGAGAAACAGCCTTGCCCACACCTTGATCTGGGACTCCCAGCCTCCAGGACAGGGAGACAATAAGTGTCTGTTGTTTAAGCCCCCCAGGCTTAAACTGGGACTTCGGTGTAGCAGCCCTAGCAGTCTAATACACCTGTGGTTCCCTTACTAATTTTGTTTTCAATTTTAAAGATGAAAAGAAACGAAGGACTAGAATCGACATTGCCAAGGCCCACAGATGGAACTGCATGGGTCAGGTCTTCTCATGTGCATCACCCACCAGAATCAAAAACGCCTTTGCTGGTCCCAGAAGAGATCTCTCTTCCCACCAAGGACAGAGGCCCCCCAGCTCAGTTGGACCTCACTAGGGTGGGTCTGCTCTTCTGCTACGCCCCTTGGTGGTCGTGCTGGCAGCTGGAGGTCTGAACACAGGGCCCAGCCGCAGCCCACACCGTCCATACGACGTTCATCCCTAATGCTCGTGCCGGGCCACCCCTCCTCTGCCTGCTGGAGCGTCTCCAACAGAGACCCACTGCCCCACGTCGAGACGTGGCCCCCAGAGGAGGTGGCAGTGATGGGGCTGCCCATGGCCGCAGGCGAGAGGAAGACAGAGGGAAGCAGCAGGCTGGGGCATCCTGGCCCAGCTCGCCCACTGGGCAGCGTGAAGGGAGAGGATGCCGCCCCGCTTAGAACGGCCATCCTGCTGCTGGTAAACCTGCCCCGGCGGCGCCCTGGGGCCCGGCTGCCTGGTGAGCACCCTGCTGGGTGGCGGAAGGGAGTCCGGGTGGATGTCCTGTGACACAGAGGAGCGGCATGGAAGCGGGGACTCCAAGGCAGGCGACCCTGTCATGTTCAGTGTCAAAAGTCAGTTAAATGGGATTAATGGTAATGCTGGCCTGACCCCATCAGAGGTTATTATTATCAAAGCCATCATTCGTGTCTATGATTATGCCACATACATTCCAGGTCCTTTTCCCACCTGTTTTCTTAAAGCTCAGAAATCGGTGCTAAATAGGCTGCCGGAACCAGGCAGTATGGAGGATTTCTTCAAAATAATCCACTTAGGCCCTGTTCAAATGTGTTCTGTGTACACAGAGCTCCTCTGGCCTGTGGCACTGCCACGTGGATGCATCAGGGTGGCTGGACGGACCCTCCTGTCCCTCTCACGAGGACACCTGGTCAGGGTTGAGTTTCTGGCTCCGGGGAGGGTCCCTCCCACCCAGGGGGCAGATGTTCTGGCTTTGGAATGGGCAGGTCCTTTAACATCTTTGACATAAAGTCCCACGACTTTCTTTGGATATCAGTCGTCACCCATTTAACCTGGCAGTGACAAAAATCCCTGGGTCAAATTGGAGAATTTCACAGTCTCATTTACCCAGCTTGGGTTTTTATGAGTTTGCCCTACAAAGGAGAGAAGGTGGAGAGAGGAGGTGGGCAGAAATGCTGCTCCTCCGGCTCTAGATTCCTTCAGAGACAGCAGAGTTAGTGGAAAGTATGCCAGGCATGGTGTGTCTAACTCAGAATTGTGTGAAGTTGCAAGGAACAGAAAACCAGCTTAAACGGCTTGAACACATATGGGTTTACTTTTCTCATGTAAGCAGGTGTTCAGAGGTAGGGCTTGCTTCCCCTGGTTCCCCTAATCCTTGATGCTCACCCAAGCTTTTCCTTTGCCTCATGGTTGCAAGACAGATGCTATAGCTCTAGACATCATGTCTGAATTCAAGGCAGAAAGAAGGGAGGCAAGGAGTCAAACCAGCCATGTCTATCCCTTTAATAGGAAAAGTAAAGTTTTCCTGGAAATGTTTTCAACCTACTTCCATTTGGATCCACTGGCCAGAGTGGATCATAGGGCCACCCCTAGTTGCAAGGGAAGTTGGGAAGTTGGGGAACAGGATTGTCATGATTATCTGGTTCTGGGCATGTGGCCACCACGGAAAAGAGGAAGAAGGGAGGATGGAAGGTGTGGAGGCTACAACAGTTGCTTTGTCTGACTTATTTTGCAGTCACATCTCCATGCAGAGAACCTCCAGTTGAGATTCATTTACGATGCCATCTTGAGCAAACAGGGTCTTTTTTACCAGCTGTCTTATGTAGAAAAGCTGTTTCTACAAGTGATATTATTAACATCCCGGCCGAGCAGCCCTGTGGGTTGACCTTCACTTGCCGGTTGAGAGGAGACTGCTGAGTCCTGCATATTTACCAGCTGTTCCGTTGAAAACGGTTGCATATTTGGAAAGGAAATGAAGCAGATTGGTCTGAGGTTTCAGGATGAAGTTGAAGGTATGAAGGAGGGACGTCTTTCTTGAACAAAGAAAATCTCTTCAATCCCAGTGAAGCAGTGGTTTGTGAGAAGACTTTAGAGAGCCAAGGCCAAGTGGCGGTTGCCCATGGAAACCAAGGGAACTTTCTTCCTGATTGGGTAGCTGGTCATGAAGAGGGTTGTGGCAGCCTGGCCGCCATGCTTTTTTCTTTTTTTAAATTATTTTTTATTGAAATATAGTTGATTTACTGTGTTGTGTTAGTTTCTGGCATACATACAGCAAAGTGATTCAGCTATACATATATATATATATATTTTTTTTTTTTTAATAATTTTGCTTGTGGCCTTTTTTCAAGTTTATTTATTTATTTATTTATTTTTGCTGTGTTGGGTCTTCGTTTCTGTGCGAGGGCTTTCTCCAGTTGCGGCAAGTGGGGGCCACTCTTCATCGCGGTGCGCGGGCCTCTCACTGTCGCGGCCTCTCTTGTTGCGGAGCACAGGCTCCAGACGCGCAGGCTCAGTAGTTGTGGCTCACGGACCTAGTTGCTCCGCGGCATGTGGGATCTTCCCAGACCAGGGCTCAAACCCGTGTCCCCTGCATTGGCAGGCAGATTCTCAACCACTGCGCCACCAGGGAAGCCCCATATATATATATTTTTCATATTCTTTTCCATTATGGCTTATTACAAGATATTGAATATAGTTCCCTGTGCTATACAGTAGGACCTTGTTGTTCTGGCTGCCATGCTTTCATGGAGATTTTTTTTTTTTTAATTACGTAAATGGAGAGAAAACAAAGGATAGAGGATAAGAGCCCATAACAGAGGGACTGTTGGTTTTCTCTCAGGAAGGAGACTTCAAGAACCTCCAGCAAAGCTTTGCTGATTATTACTTAGGGAGCCAAAGGGAGGCCTCTTTCCCGTAAGGCTAATGAGAGATCTGACACAAAGTGCGTGTTGCTCCTGATATTCCTGATTCTACAAAAAATTCAGAGAGTTTTTCAACCCAAGACAAGGTTAGGTGGTAGTTTATGAGAGGTTGAGTTCTTAGTGAGTTGACACCACGTTGTTCTTATAAATGAAACTTACACTGTTTTCTTTTTTGTTTTTTTGATAAATTTATTTATTTTGTTTATTTATTTTTGGCTTCATTGGGTCTTTGTTGCTGCACGTGGGCTTTCTCTAGTTGTGGCGAGCGGGGGCTTCTCTTCGTTGCGGTGCGAGGGCTTCTCGTGGTGGCTTCTCTTGTTGCGGAGCAGGGGCTCTAGGTGTGTGGGCTTCAGTAGTTGTGGCACGTGAGCTCAGTAGTTGTGGCTCGCGGGCTCTGGAGCACAGGCTCAGTAGTTGTGGCACACAGGCTTAGTTGGTCCGCGGCATGTGGGATCTTCCTGGACTAGGGCTTGAACCCATGTCCCCTGCCTTGGCAGGCGGATTCTTAACCGCTGCGCCACCAGGGAAGTCCAAAATTTACACTGTTTTAAATAATATATATGTTTATTTATTTATATTTACAAAAAGAACTCTGGACTGGCTCCTAGGTTTCCTAATTCTCTCAGCTTTCCTGGCTGGAGAGGAGCGTTCCCTCCGACCCCCCAGGCCACCTGGCGGCCACGACGGGTACCACAGTGTCCAGAGGGGACTCGTTTGTCCCCTAGGGGTGTCCATACCAAATCCAGTTCCTTTTTAGTGATAGAAAAGACACATGGACTGATTCGCGTCTCGGATGCTGATTTTTGTTTTTCAGATTGCATCCTCCTGTCTTTGTGTGTGTGTGCGTGCATGTGTGTGTGTGCGTGCATGTGTGTGTGTGCACATGCGTGTGTGTGTGTCTTATGCTATTATGATTTTTACTATGGTAAAAAACACATAACATAAAATTTACCATCTTTACCATTTTCAACAGTACCGTTTATAGTAATATTGAGTATATTCCCATTACTGTGAAACAGATCTCCAAAACTTTTCACCTTGTAGAACTGAAACTGTATACCCATTAAGCTACCACTCTCTCTGATTTCCTCCCTCATCATCTTTCAGCAGGGAGAGTTTAAGCCTCTCTCGCCGACAGCTGAGGACCCAGGGCTTCAGTGGAAAGCTGGCAGCTTGTCACCCGTGAAGCACCCTCTTCACCTCGGATGAGAGCTGGGGGGAAATGGAGCTGAAGGAGGTAAAGCAGTTTCCCAACGTGGGGCTTATGGATCAACACGGAAAGGGTGGCACTGAGCTGGCAGCTTGTGAGACGGCTGTGGGGCAAATGACCCAGGTTCCTTCTCGTGGTCCCGCTCCCTGGAGGGGCGGGGGGCGTAATCACGTGAGGTGTTTGCAAAGGAAAGAGAAGCTGGTCAGGCCAGTGATCGGTTCAAGGCAGTGGAGCTGAACTGAATCTGTGTCTCATATGTCGAATTTGCCTTATGTTGGTACACGGAGAAGAGTGTATTTTCCTACTGGTTAATGTGAATTAAAGTCGTATTTGCTTCCTTTGACGGAATCATCCCAAAGTGATGGGAAGCGGTCTCCCCGTGCTCGCTGCCCGCTGGTGGCCTCACTGCTGCTTGGGCTCAGCAGGGCCCCTTATCTGCGGGGAGGAGATCTGTGATCACGGGTTCCTGTCCTCTCCCTGCCATCCCCAGCCACAGGGGAGGACGTCTGTGTGTAAATATGTGTGTGTGAAGATATAGTCTATTTACATATAAAATGTGCTTCTATTTATAAACTGGAACGATAAACCGAAGACTGCAGGGCTGCAGGACAGGGAGAGATGCTTGGCTTGTCCGTCAGGGCTGCCTGTGGGCCTGGGTGGGAGGAGCCCTGCCCGGGCCTGGGGGGTGAGGACCCCGTGGGCTGAGTTACGGGGAGCCGACACCCTCCTTTCTAGATCACAGGACTCTGGAACTCCCTACCCACGCGGCCCCAAGCCCACTTCGAGGGCCCCGTCTCAGGGTCCGTCCTCCTGAAGGCTGACTAGGGCTGGTGTGTCCACGTGTGTGTGTGCAAGGCCCCCTGAGCTATGGGGAAGCGGGGGGGGGGGGGGATGGGACCAGGAGGGGCAGTGAGCTGTCCTGTGCCGCCACGTCCCAGCGTGGAGCTCTAAGTAGCCAGGAATTCTACCTTGGAAACTGGCCTCCATGTCTGTGAAGAAGTGCTTTTCTGAGAAGAGGATGGGACATATTCTATTTAAGAATTTGTTGGCTTGATTTATTACTTTAAAATACATGTCCACATAGAATGTGAGCCTCTGTCTGTAACCTTGTCCCAGGACCCACACATGTTAAGATCAGTCTACTAAAAAATTCACCTTGTTTTGTATATTTGCCTTGGGAATCATGAAAATATTTTACATACCGATGGCATAAAATTAAATCTCAAGGTGTGCTTCCTAAATGTTGAGAGCAAAATGAAACAACTGAGCAGAACTGGGTATTGAACCACTGGCGTAACTATCCAGAAAGGAACTATTTCAGGTGACTATAAGATGCAATCATTTGACTCTACGTCCCTGGTCGGGCCATATTCTGAGGACAAAAAGAACTGTAAAACATTTTTAAAAACTAAGGCTACCCTGGTGGCACAGTGGTTGAGAATCCACCTGCCAATGCAGGAGACATGGGTTCGAGCCCTGGTCCAGGAAGATCCCACATGCTGCGGAGCAATTAAGCCCTTGCGCCACAACTACTGAGCCTGCGCTCTAGAACCTGTGAGCCACAACTACTGAGCCCACGTGCCACAACTACTGAAGCCCACACGCCTAGAGCCCGTGCTCTGCAACGAGAGAAGCCACTGTAATGAGAAGCCCGTGCACCACAACGAAGAGTAACCCCTGCTCACAGCAACTAGAGAAAGTCCGCACACAGCAACAAAGACCCAACACAGCCAAAAATAAATTAATTAATTAATTAAATTAATAATTTAAAAAAAAACTGTATTCAGTGACTCCCACTTGTGATGGTGTTAGGCATTTTTATTCTGGAGCGGTTGTGTGCACGTTGTGGAATAAAGCACAGCAGTTCTTTGGTTGGCGTTTTTGAGGACTGGAATATGTGGCATAAAGGAAGAAGTACAGCTGTACCATTAATGAGTTAAGTAAAAATCCCATAGTCCTGAATCTGAATTGAAATTTTTAGTATGAACTCATATATCATGAACATGAAATTCAAAGTATTTCATGGTTTTGTCCAATAAGGAGGTTTGAAAGCAATGAACACCCCCAGAACACAAATCAGAGTATCTGAATATCTAAAACCATTTCCTGCCAAACGGAACCAGAGCTGATTCCAAGTTTGGGAGGCTTATTCCAAGATGAGCTCAGACTGTCTAATTTACCAGAAAGTAAGGAGGTTATATCAAAGATGCTGACATCATGCCAGAGGAGCTGAAGGCCCCCCCCCTGCTGCAGGTTGGGGATCTGAGGGCTATTTTAGGGAATGAACCATAATAAATTGCCCCAGACTTAGTAAGCTTTCAGTCTATTTGCTTCTGGTTCATTCCATGGACAAAATAATCTACTCAAAAATCTCTTTGGGATGCAGACCTTAAGCCTGCCCTAGGTCTTTTTTTATTTAAGGGTTTATACTGCCAACCTCCTCTTCCTCATTTTAACAGTGGCTTTCTGGAAGCCACCTGAAATGCTTGAGTGGAAAGCAACATCCTTAATCTGACTGTTTCTTCTAGCCTGGATCCTGTTGTCTGGCTGAAAAGTCTCCACAGGAGGCCTTTGAGAAAGGCTCTGAGCTTGCGCCAGGAGACTCTGCTGTTGGTGACAGAGGCAGCTGGCTTTTCCAGCCACTTGGTCAATTTCGATTGCAGGCCACAGGCAGAGTGGCCTTTCTGCCGCAGAGCTGCATCCCTCCATCTTTGCTTGCAAACACACCTGACTTCATGTCTCTCTTGTGGTCCCTTGTTAAAGGTGTCAAGGAACAGCCAGACGATCCATGTTGTGAATGTTCTAAAATTATTTTTGCTGGAGACACAGGCTCTTTACATACCTGATCTGCTTCCAAGTTACTGAAGGCAACTGATTTGCCAAATATCTTGCCACATAACACAGATCACCTGCTTTCCAGCCTGCTGTGTGACTTTCTCACTGTCTGCCACCCCACTGCTAAGACAATGCTGTATAATTTAGTTTTCATTATGGCAGCACCTCCCTTCCAACACCAATTTCAGGACTAATTAGGATACAGGACAGCTGCTGTAACAAAAGATCCCAGAAGACAGGTGCTCAAAGAAGCTGAAATCATACCTCCTTCTCGGTAGAAGCTGGGAAGTGGTCCAGGGATACTGCAGCTCTGCTCTTCAGGGTCACCAGGGATCCCGGGTCTTCACCTGTTTTTGCTCATCCCATCCCTGAGGTTGTTTCCTCTGACTGTGGCGTTGAATTTGAATCATTCCATCGTATCTGCATTTTAGTCCATTCAAGGCAGAATAAGAGGAAATGGAGTGCAAAGAATTTCCTTATAAAAGCAAACTGTAACTTGCACAAATCACTCCTGCCCACAGTTCATTGGCCAAAATTTAGCCATATGGTCACCCCTGAATGCAAAAGAGTCTGGGAAATGTAATTTCTAATTAGGATGCCATGTGCCCGGCTGGAATTCAAGGGGTTCTATGACTACAAGGAAGAAGGGGGAAATAGATACTGGGGTACAATTAACTGTCTCTGCCACACCCAACCTGTCCTTGGGAGTAGAGCTCACTCCAGGGTACTTTCCTTTAAATCTCTGCTGTCTAGGAAATAGCCATTTTCTGTCCCTCAGAATCCCAACACGCAGCTCGTGATTTGGGTCAGACCATTCGTGAGGTGTTAGTTGGAGTGATGACCCTTCTTCTGGGTGGCTGATCTAATGCAGACCCCCAACTGCCCTGACATGAGATAATAACAGACAACTACTACTTACTGAATAGCCATTTTGCAATGGTTATTGTTTTAAGTGATTCACATGCATTATCTCATTTCATCTTCACCAGACCCTACGAGACAGGTATTAAAATGCCTCTGTCCTATGTTAGGAGACTGTGCCCAGGGCTGTGATTGGGAGAACTTCTCACCGACCTTCTCACCCCCGCTAGGCGTGCAGCCTGGTCTCCCTGAAGGAAAGGAAGAGCTGGCTGGTCATGGTGCGACAAGGGCACCCAGGAGCAGGCTAAGTAACTCTTTTTTTTTTTTTTTGTATTCATACAAGGATGTTTATTATGGCATTGTTCATAGTGACCAAAAATGAGAAGCAAAGTGAATGTTCATGAATGGTTGAATAAATTACCCCCATACACACACTACTAAATGTGATATAGCCACTCAATATATAGAACTCATAGAGCAGTATGAATTTGGAGGACTCTTCGAAAATAGCAAAGGGACTTCCCTGGTAGTCCAGTGGGTAAGATTCCGTGCTCCCAATGCAGGGGGACGGGGTTCAATCCCTGGTCAGGGAACTAGATCCCGCATGCATGGCGCAACTAAGAGTTCGCATGCCACAACTAAAGATCCCACATGCTGCAACTAAGACCTGGCACAGCCAAAATAAATAAATAAACAAACAAATAAATAAATATTTTTGTAAAAAGAGTAGCAAAAGCAACATGTAAGAAATAGGTAAGAGATGATGTAATCTCATTTTTAAATATGGGAAAACTGGGCTGTTAATGTAGACTGTTGGGATGGGAGGGCCTCACGAGAGAGGAGAAGAAGCAGAAAGCAGAGATCACAGGGGCTTAAGTAACTTTAATTAACTTGGACTTTGCTGTAGGATCAGCATGTCTCGGAAACTAGAGATCTCCAAAGTGGGGACCATGCACCTCGGGTGGGGAATGGGGTCAGGATGACTCACTGGAATGCAGGAGGACAATTTTAGAACTTCGCTCTGTACTTATTTTTGTCTTATTCTCTAAACATTTCTACTGGGTGTATGCTTTATGACGTGCACACTGTCATTGGAACAGTAGTAAATATATTTAATTGATAAATAAATACGCAACATGAAGTGCTTATGAGACATTGGAATATGATGAGGTGCAAAGCTTGGGGACCACTGCTGCTCCCACAGCCCTCACAGCCCCCTACGCCCACAGCAGAGGGAGGACTCAAGGGATGTGGACATTCCGTGGAAACAGCGCTTTGTTCACAGGAGGAGGGTGAGAGTCTGCCTGACACCCAGCAGTAGCGGGGAGGGCATGCTGCTTGACTCTTCCAGGTGGCCAGGCTGTCTCACAGCCAATGATGAATCCACGCAGAGCTCACAGAAGACGGAAACCATTTCTCCGGGCTCTCCTGGGGCCTCCTCTCCTGTGTGCAAAATGTGCCTCCTCAGAATCCTTCTCGATCCTTCCGTCCATCTCCTGGAAGTTCCAGCCCTGGCCTCATGCTACCTTTGTAGACTAGCCAGTGAGTCCCATGTGCCTGGACCTCGGATTCTCCCGATGAAAGCACCAGCAAACTCCTTTGCTGGGCTCATTGTAGTGCCACCCACGGGGCTGTCATGAAGATTAATGACTTGGTTCTCAGGACGGGCTTTTAGTAATGTCACCGTCACTGTTCTCTGGCTGCCTGTCCTGGGACCTGGTAGCCCTCTTAGGGCTCCTGGATAAATGTTTGCCATTTGAGTAAATACATCCTTCACTCCATCCTTTCCTGCTGCCCAACTTCTAATGAAAACACTTCAAAAACAAGGTCTAAAGCACTATCCTCGCTGTATGTTTCCATCTGGGTCTGGTTAGGAGGCAGAAACCACACAACGATTTGAACAAGGGAGGTTAACTATAAGGAATTATTAAGCAGTGATAGGAAAGTGGCTATAAAAATGGAAAGAGAACGCTAAGGGGTGCCCTCGGGCAGGGAGACAGCCAAGAAAGGGCAGACTTGGAAGGGGGTTCACCATGGTCGAAGCAGGTGTGGTTGGGGGTCACTGGCTGGGACAGAAGTCCACTGGTGGCCTTGGCCAGAGCTGGCCCATGTCCCTGGGCAGCAGGAACCTGTGTCTAGAGCACAGGCGAGGGGGGCTTATAGGTGGGTGCACAGAGGGGTCAAGGCACTGCTGCCCACGTGAGGCTGGGGGAGCACAGCAGTGTCCGCACTGCAGGTGGCTGGTCACCAGCCTGGGCCAAGGCTGCCTGTGTGCTAGGGCAGAGCACCACCGGGCATTCATGCACGTGCGCGTGCATACACACAACTGACAGTGCAATAGAAATGAAAAAGAGCAAAGCCCTCACCCTGAAATGTGCAAAGAGAACCTGGCCTTCTCCTGCAATGTCCCTCTCACGCTGTCTCCTGACAAAGTTTAGCTTTGCTCTCACGGTAAAGGAGAAATGCTGAGAGTACACACAGCCCCTTGTCACAGAGCAGGTACTGAAGGGTGAATTTGGGTCCAATAGGCAAACAATTGATATCTGGCACACTGGGTAAAAATCACGGTATTTATCTGCAAGATAGAATTATATGAAGTAATTAAAAATTATGTTTTAGAAGACTATTTAATGCCCTGAGAAAATTCTCATGATATACTAAGTGAAAAAGCAGATTACAAAAGCAATCAATACAGTGTAATCCTAATTTTTAAAAAAAGAGCAAGAAAAAGAGTGAAGATCTTTGTTTAAAAAAAGATTCCTGAATGTCTTCTCCTTTTCCCACTGCCTGTCAACCCCCCTCCCATCCTTCCCCATGTTTTGGTGAGAGTGAGAAAGTGAGTCAAAGGTCAGGCGGTGTATTAGAGAACCAATGATTTTAATTCCCTTCCGGTCATCTGCCTCACCCCTTGCCCAGGAGGAGCTGGGGAAATGTGCAAGGAAAGTATTATGTTACATAGAATGTCAGCCACTTTCCCTCTCCTTTTTGCTTTCAGAATTCCCCCAGTGATATTGGACTGGCCCCTCCTCAGGCCCAGGAGAACTGGAAAGGATTGGACCCCGGCTTCAGGAAAGGGTATGAGAAAAGATGGTTCCCTTTATCCCGCAGACCAACAAGGATCAGTGGTCTCATGAAGAAAGGTGGCCCATGGCTGACGGTGCTGGGTAAACCATGCTTAACGGATTTTGCTACAGGGTTTCTCAGGGTCTCTGTGTGCCCTGGAATCTCTAGCTGGTCAGCAGCAGGTCCCAGCTTTTATTTTAATTCATGTGTGTGTTTTGTGGAACACAGTTTGGAAAATGCTGCTATAGAAATATATTAAAGATGTCTACAAACATTTTTAAAGCTTTAAATACCAAAATGCCCCTGATCTCACAGCATCTTTTCTTATCCTGGTGATTGACTTTTGTTACAAATAAGTGTATCCTCATAAAAATATAACTGCCTACATATACATATACATGCACATAATATACACACATAAATGTACATAATATGCATACATATAACACACATAGGTATACGTGCATATGCATGCACACAATATACACTCATATACACACCTACACATACATGTGCACTTACACATAATATGCACATACACACACATAATATACACACATACATAACATATACATGCACATAATATACACACACACCTACACATACATATGCATATACATGTAGACATACACATATAGATACATATATATACACATAATGTGTACACATATATACACACATACTATGCATGCACATACATATACCCATACATACATGTAGACACATGCATATGCATACACACATATACAAATAATATGCACATATATGCACATAATATACACACACTTAACACATACATACATATACACGCACATAATACACATTTATAGACATACACACACATACACATACTCACATATACCTACACATATACACTACACACAATGTACATGTACATGCATATACCTACACATATACACTACACACAATATATATACATACATATACATGCATATAATATACACATACATAATATACATGCATACATACATATATACACATACATACACATAATGTATGTGCATATACATACACATAATATACATGCGTACACATGCATACACACACACACACACACACACACACATTGACAAAGATCCAAGGACTCTATGACATAGAGGCAGCAGCTCTCATCTCTTAAGGATGAAATTACGGGCAATTTATTTCATCACTGTGCTTTTGTCATCTCCAAAATTCCTGTGGTTAGTTGTGCCTCTTGTATTAAGGCAGAAACACCCGTGAACAGCCTTCTGTTGTGTTTTTACTCTGGTGTTACAGCCACCCAGAAGGAGAGCTTGGCACACACCCCGTCAAGGTGACTGCACAGAGGGTGTCTCTCCCATCACGTTTCCTGAAGCGGCAGCGACATTGCAGATGTCAGTGGGGGCCGGTCCTCTGACCCGCTAATGGGCTGCATCCGATTCCGCAGGGCTTGCTTGCCTTTCAGGGGGCACTCTGGTGTTTTCTCAGCTGCTGGAGCCTGACCCTCTCTGACAATTATGACTTCATGTCAAAAGACTGCCGGGCGAGCTGTCTGGATCTGCCAGGAGAGACGGAGCTGCCCCCATCAAACTCTGAGCCGCGAGGCTCAGGTGGAGAGTGAAAGGTTCTGGAGTTTTCTGTGGAAAGACACCTCGGCCCCGCTCCTGTGCCCCACCACCCCTGCCCTCCCTAGTAACCCCTCACCAGCCTTCAGCTTCCCTTCAAGCTGGAGCAGAGACCTTAGGCTGTGGCACCATCATGGGGCCAGGGTCTGTGCCGTGAGAAAGTGACAAGAAAGATGGCCCTGGGCTGCTGGCTGATCATCTTCAGGATGGATGATCTGAGTCTCCTGGAATTTGTTCCAAGAGAAAGTGGAGAGGGCTTCCCTCTCCCTGTAATAACGACCCACTTCAATCCCCAGGCTTCCTGCAGGCGTAACGCAGGAGGGAGCGAGGCCCGTGTTCACAGCCCCCATCATCTCTCACTGGCTCTTGTTTGCAAAGTGCCAACCCAGGCTGCATGCTGCTCTGGGTCTTCCTGGAAGGGTCATTCATCTGGGAGGAAAGTAGGGGTCCCTGAGAATGATGAAGGGTGATGGAGGGCAGCTGCCAGGGCCTCCTACCTCTGGGTTTCCCAGAAGGTCACAAGATGGCAGGGACCAGCCTGGGTCCAGGGAGCACCTCCTCAGGCGGAAGCTGGTGGAACTTCGGGTCCTGACTCCCAAGTTCAATGGCACCAGCGACGTGTAGCTCTAACTTGTGACTTTTCCTGCCTCTCTCTGTGTGTGCCCATGGGGGTGGCCTGAGGAAATGCCACTGCTTCCTGGCAGTACTGAGAGCTGCCCTCTGTTTACATGGATGAATCTAGAATGAAGATGGCTAATCACAACAATGGCTAATGCTTTTGGAAGGCTTACTGTGTGCCAGAAAGAAGTGCTTGTAATGGATTATTTCATTTAAAGCAGTCTTTCAACACGTATCCTGTGTGCCGGCAAGGTTCTAGGCACTGCAATGCATCAGTGGATGAAAGAGACAAAATCCCACGGATGAACAACATGTGGTCTGTACACACGATGGGACAGTATTCAGCCTTAGAGGAAGGGAATTAGGCCACGTGCTACAACATAGATGAACCTTGAGGATGTTGTGAAGGAAATAAGCCAGATACAAAAGGACAAATACTGCAGGATTCCACTTACATGAGGTACCTGGAGTAGTCAAGTGCATGGGGATGGGAAGCAGGATGGTGGCTGCAGGGGCTGGTGGGAGTGGGGAGAATGGGGAGTTGTTGTTTAATGGTGTTGAACTGAAACAAATAGACAGCCAGATATTTCTCCAGCAGAGAGGGTTTATTCAGAATCAGCAGAGAACTGCAGTTCGGAGTCTGCGACAATAGTGAGCACATGCAAGTCCCCGCCCGGCAAGGGAAGGAGAACCCTTTTACAGGGGGGATCGCCTGGGGCTTTAAGAGTGTGGATGCCCTCTTCCCTGGGCTTTTTAAAAAAGCTCCTCAGGTAATTCTCTTGGGCAGCTGGGGCTGAGAATCAGTAATTCACAAACTTGAGTGCACATTTAATCAACCGGGAGCTTTAAAAAAATACTGGTGTCTGGGTCCCATCCCGAGGTTCTGATGTCGTTGTTTGAGTGCCTTTGGGCTACAGGGCTTCTGAAGGCTCCCAGGATGGTCCAGTTTACATCCTTGACTGTGAGCCAGACTGGCAGCTCCGAGTCTGGCAACCGTCTGCCATGGCCAAAGCCCCCATGAAACACTGTGCCTGGGACCCATGATACTCTCAGGGGCCGCGACTTTTAGTTTTCATTTCTTTTAAAATCAGAAGCAAAAAAATGAACTTTTAGGTTGAAGAAAATGTTGTCATATATATTATTAATATATTCACCTTTGTACCAACAGAGCCATAAAATGGAATTTTTAAGATTTTTTTGTTGTTGAGAAAGAGCCCACGAAAGTCATGGTGCTGCCCCAACGTCTGCTTTGCTCTTGGCAGCCCCAGGGCCCTGTCCAGAGCTTTGAACCCAGTGGGCGCTGAGTGAATGAGGGAAGAGACTCAAAGGATTAAACAGCTACAAGGAAAATGAAATGCATTACGAGGGGGATGGATGCTCGAGGGACATTCCATGGAACTCATCCCACCGGCAGAGCTTGAAAGATGTGGAGACATCAGGCTGGAAAAAAAATAAGGAAAGTGAGATTGAGGAGAAAACTGCCTGAGGATAATGCAAAGGGCATCTGGCAGGACCAGGGGCATCTCTCTGTCTCCCTGTCTCTGTAAGTCTCTGTCTGTCTCTGTCCCTCTCTTTCTCCACAAGAGCTACAAGCCTTATTCAATTTGAAGCAGAAGAATTTGAGGTGGATGTCTGGGGAAACTTCTAGAACCTACAAATTATCCTACACAAGACGGGATTATTTGCAAGCAGAGCAGCGACCAGGGTGAGGCAGGCTAGGTAGTCACCCAGGCTGCCCACCTGGGGACTTTGCCCCATGAGTTGGGCCCCCGGGAGGCCTCACTGCCTCATCCCAGTCGCTGCCCTTCTTCCAGGGGTCAGTGCGGCCTGTCCTCGTTGGGGGATGTTTGAGGAGGCAGGTGGCTCTCTGAGCCCACCCCGGGCTAGAAGCAGGGAACGGGTGTGATCATTTGTGAGGTCCATTCCCCAGGGCAAGGGCAGCTTTCTCGAGCAAACAGATAAGGGACCTGGCCTTTGGCTCATCTAAAAAACAATTGAGGGACTTCCCTGGCGGTCCAGTGGTTAAGACTTTTCCTTCCAGTGCAGGGGGTGCCGGTTCGATCCCTGGTCGGGGAGCTAAGATCCCACATGCCTCACGGCCAAAAAACCGAAAACATAAAACAGAAGCAATGTTGTAACAGGTACAGTAAAAACTCTAAAAACGGTCCACATCAAAAAAATCTTAAAAAAAAAAAAAAACCAATTGAAATAAAAAAGCAAGCTAGCAATAAAGAGTTTCCTGGGACCCCAACGGGAGTGCCCTATGCTGACAATTCCGAGCTTGGATTTCCAGCTCCCAGTGGAGAGAGGCACTCTAAGAATTCTGTGGTCAGAGCCTCGAGGAGGCCTGGCCCGGGGGGCACCTGCCTCTTGTAGGTAGGTCGGGTGCCTGGGTTGAGAAACACACGTAAGGCAAGCCATGGAAGGCGAGCCTGCACACATGACCTGTTCCAGAAAGATGCACAAGAACACAGTCTATTCATATGTTAGGAATAGAGAGCGGCTCATAGGGTGTTTTGTAAAGGCTCGTGCACCAGTGTCCGTCTCAATCAGGCTGACCCGTGGAGGGTGGGCAGAGGGTGGGCCAGGGCAGACCCCCCTGTGATGAATGTCCTGCAGGCCTGGGGCAGGGCCCACGTTGTCACACGCCCAGATGCCGCTCCTGTGGCAGGCCTGCGACGGAAGCGGGCCTGGAACTTTCAAGCCTCTGCCGGAACACAGCCTGGAGCTTTGTGCAGCGCTATGAAATGTTACTATGCGATGGCCCTTGGTGGTTACCAAGCTGCTTCGCTCTCTGGAAGCCCGCCTTCCTGCTCTCCGCGCCCACGAGCACTGGAAGTGGGTTGAAGGCAGGGCAGGGCCACACATCCTCTGGTCCTAAAGAGCCTTTCCCCCAGTGCGGCTGCCTTTAACCAGTGAGCATCTGCAGACCTGGAAGCCTGCCTCTGCTGGGATGTCCCCAAGCGCGTCACCCCTTTTGGGGGAAGTGACACCACACCTTTAACACCCCATTAAACAACCTGAGATTCCATTTTCACTCCCCTGTAGAAAGAGCCCAGCCTCTCCCCGCTCAGTCCAAAGGCCACTTTCCTCTGGAATAATTGGAGGTTGTTTCACTTTTGCTCCAGAGATGGCCACATGCCAGCCTGTTTTCTGACACCCCTGGACACAGAGCTGCCAGCCTGGGGATTCTGCCCACTTCCTTCATCCCCTGGGGAACGTCAGCCCAGGTGTCTTCCTGACAGTTCGGGACAGCAGGGGTGGGTTCATGACAGAGCTGACAGGCGACCACTGAACATGTGGCCCTGTCTGTCCCAAGGGACCCCCCCCCCCACCCAGGCCTTCCAGGAACCTCCTCACTGGCCACCTTCTTCTTCGGGTGCTGGCCAGCCCCTCCCTTCATCCCAGGGCTCCCCTGCCCCTCCAGCCCTCCAGGGGAATTCTGGTTTTATTGCTTAGATCACTGTTGCTTTTTTATGCTGAGCTTTGAACCCTGCTTTGGCTAAACCCCTTTTATCTGGGCAACACCTTTTGAGGGAAGGGGCAGGCGTTTCTTTTAAACCCGAAAGACCCAAGAAAGCCCACTTAGGGCTTCTGCAGCTACCCTGGAGCTCCATTTTGTCTCTCACCTGGAACACGCTTTCTTCTTTCATTCTTCACAGCAGCGACTCCGTCCTGGGACAGACTCTGGGGTCCAGGAAGGGCCTGTAGG
Source organism: Balaenoptera borealis (assembly GCF_965194805.1). Classification (NCBI taxonomy): domain Eukaryota; kingdom Metazoa; phylum Chordata; class Mammalia; order Artiodactyla; family Balaenopteridae; genus Balaenoptera; species Balaenoptera borealis. The sequence continues at coordinate 164,341,622 of NC_138866.1, read as the reverse complement.
TGGATACCGCGTGTCACAGCTGCCTCTCCGGGTTTTGTGATGCCTTGGCACGGTTGGCCAAGTCGATGGGTGGGGTCATCCTGTCTTGGGGATGAGAGGCCATCTTGCTAAGTGTTCTTACTCGCTGCTTCTCCAGAGGCTGGTTCTTCCACTGAGAAATTCTATGCTGAGTTCATCTTTGGTTTCAGATCCGGCTGCCAAATTTGGACAGGGCAGCTTTCTCTAGTCATTTATGGCTCTTCTCCTTGCTCTGGATGGAGTCATATCTGGTTTGGAAAAGTGAGACCCCCAAGGAGACCATTACTGGGTCTCTGTTAAAATCAGGGCCCTCCCATGTTCCAGCTGAAATCTGAGGGCAGGGCAGAGCCTCAGGGACTCCCAGTGATTCTGAGTCAGAGAGGACAACAGGGAGCCTGGCTTCCTGCAGGGTGTTGATCGCACGCACACGTATACACATGCACACACGTGTGTGCACACATGCACTTACATATGTGCACACACATGAATGTGCTAACACAAATGCATGCAAGCACGCACACGTGCACACCCATGTACTCACGCACAAGCACACCCTTAGCTGGTCCTGCACACATACAGTCCCGCATCTAGTTGGGGTGCCCAGGGATCTGTGTACACACCAGTCCAGCTTCAGAAAGAGCTGTTCTTGAAGCGTATTCTGTCCTAACTTGTAGGTGGCAGGTGAAAATAGCTACGGAAGACTGTAGCCCCCCAACTTGCTTTTGTGGGCAGGCAGACAAGCTTTTGTGGGATGAGAAGAGTATGAGGTCTGAAGGGTTTGGGGAAACAGAAGGACCTGAGCTGGGTCTTCACAGACAGGTAGGGTTTGAATAAGCAGAAGCGCGTGGGGCATGTAAGACTGGGGAGTCGGTGTAAATAAAGATTGGTGTGGGAGCTAGTAGCTTGGGTGAGAACAGGCTGGCGAGACTGGAGTGGAGGTGGGTGGAGAGAACAGGCATCGGGGGTCAGAGGAAAGGGGGCTTGGAAGTCTGCATGACAGGAGGGGCACTAGGAACCACTAACATTTCTCAAAAAGAACAAGAAGAAAAGGAAGGAATGTTGACACGTACTTACTATTCGCAGAATTCTAAACCAGGTGCTTTACATTTATTTAGTCTTTACCATAATCCTGTAAGGTAAGGTATTATTATTCCTATTTTTACAATTGAGGCAGTTGAGGCTCAGAAGATGATGTAACCAACCAGGGCTGCACATCTTGTAATTGATGTGGCCAACTTTCAAACCCAGTTCTCCCGAGTTCCAAAGGTCCTGTTTGTTGCCTGTATCACACTGTCTCCCAAGAAGAGAAACAGGGCTAAAATTAATTTGAGGAAAGATTAATCTAGCTGCAGTGAAGACACAGACAGATTGGAGGTGGGGGTCAGGGGACCTGCTATTGAAATAAACAAGAGTGAGATGAATGTACAAGATGAGCCTGGACCATCCTATCACCCCAGGAAGCATGGAAACTATCAGAGTGCACACAGGAGCGAAAGTCCTACTAGACAAAGATGAGGCAATTCAGACATCAGTTACAGTGATAACTGCAAGGGATTGATTGCAATGGATTAAAATACATCAGATATGTTGAAATCCAAGCCTTTATAGCAGTACTAAAAATCAAGCGCTCCTTGGTCACTTTTGGAGAGGGTTAGGGAAGCAATTCAGTCTTTGGGAAACTGGTATAAGAAGGGAAGAATCAAGCATTCATTCTGTTTTTCCATGAAGTTTCTCTTTTTTAGAAGCATTCTAGCCAATAAATGCAGGAGTTACAGAATTAGAGCATCACCACGTGACCACCTCTAAGGAATGAATGGATCTGGCATCAGTGTCTGTTAACATCACAGAAAGAACTAACCAGACTCTGTGTACCTGCTGATGGAAGGAACACCACTGCCTTTGAAGTTTTTGCCAAAAATAATCACTGAGTCTCTAGGTCTAAATATCCATTTACAGAAAAGTCAAGGGACAGAGGAACATAGCAAATGAAATCTTGGGGATGCAGTCTGAAAAATCCTGACTGTGGGATTGCCGACTGGATATTGGATAATATTCAGAAATCGATATCATTTTTTAAAGGAACGAGAATGGTCTTGCGGATGTGCTGAGAAAACTCTGATCTTTTTGGGATAATTTCTGTAATAATTACAGATGAAATGGTATGTTGTCTGGGGTGGAGGTTGGGGAAATGGAGCAGGATTATGGATGAAATGCGACTGGCCACAAGGTGAAAATTGTTGAATTTAGGTGACAGAGGTGCATTAATTTATCTTCTCTACTTTTGTATGTGTTGAAAAATGTGCTTCAGGTAGGATGGTAATTTTGGTGCAGTGAGGGTGTAAAAGTGGTGCAGGAGCGAAGCATTTTTAGAAGGGAAACATGGGTGAATTGGAGCTGGATCGGGGCAAGAGGGAGTGGGAGGCACATGTGAAAGCTAAGCCCCTGACGCCCCATCAGCGTGCAGCCAGGAACGCAGTGGCCTGGCGTGACCCAGGCTCCCGCGAGCCAGGCCCTGACCGCAGACAAGCTCCTCTGCCCTGGGGAGCTGAGAAGTGTTCCCAGCCCAGCCAGGAGGACTATCTGCCAGTTCTTTTTTTTTTTTTTTTAAACTTTTTATTTTATATTGAAGTACAGTTGATTAACAACATTGTGTTAGTTTCAGGTGTACAGCAAAGTGATTCAGTTATACGTAAACATGTACCCATTCTTTTTCAAATTCTTTTCCCATTTAGGTTGTTACATAATGCTGAGCAGAGTTCCCTGTGCTATACAGTAGGTCCTTGTTGGTTATCTGTTTTAAATAGAGCAGTGTGTACATGCCAATCCCAAACTCCCTAACTATCCCTCCCCTCTACCCTTCCCCCCTGGTAACCATTAGTTCATTCTCTAAGTCTGTGAGTCTGTTTCTGTTTTGTAAATGAGTTCGTTTGTATCATCTGCCAGTTCTTAATGAGCCGCTCAGTGTTCCCAGCTCTGAGGTCACCTCCTCTGTGAAGTCTCTGGGATCTTCCGGGGCAGAATCTGTCATGCCCTTCTTGGGTTCCCCGGCTCCTCAACCCTGATGGGCTTCTGCCTTGCATTCCATAGGTTGTGTTCAGTCTGTTGTCCCCACTGCCCCATGTCCCCCTGGGGCAGAGCCCAGAGCCCTCCCCACGGGAGGCGTTCAAAACCTGCGTATTGGTTATGAAACAGACTGCCCCCTCGCTCCCTGGCAGGCAAGGACGCAGAAAGTGTGGGAGTGGGTGGGACCAGGGATCAGGAGGAGGAAGGCCTTAGTCGAGTTTCTTCTCAGTGACCACGGCCCCTTTTTTCCCTGCCTGGCAAACCTGTAAGAATCTGCTGGGGTTGGCCCAGGAGGAGAGATGGCTGAGTCACAGGGCCCTCCTGGACCCCAGCTGTGGTCCTTCTGGTTGCCATGGTGATGGCTCACCCTTGCTCCCGCATCGTGTGATGTGCCTGGGCTGGCCAAGGCCATGGGGTTGTGAAACTTTGGTGTCTCCCATCCCTTTCCTCTTCTGCAATTGTCTGGGACACTCAAAACGGCAGGTTCTTGGGATTCTTGGCAATCCCTTTGCAGGTTTCATGACGGATGGGAAGCTGAGAGGGGACTCAGGTGGGCCACTGCATTGCTTGGGGTCTTCAACTGGCTCCAAGTGTTCCTCCCAGCTAAGATTGACAGCAAGAAGCACAGATCTGGGACTACAGTGGAATCTGGCTGAGGAATCCCAGTTTTCTTTCCTGATGTCATTCGCCTGTGGGAAATGATTCCCAGCCTGGTGGGCTAGGAAGGCCCTGGAGCCATGATCCCTTTGTTTCCGTTCAATTTAGTGGGAGTGATTTTAACAGGACCAGGTAGAAACCGTTCACCTTCCGTGCACCAGGCACTTGACAACACATTTCATTTGTGGTGATAACCAATCTGCTGTCATCCTTTAAGGAACTCTAGTTGGTCCCCACAGAATTAGGGGGTACTCTTAGCTTTCTTGTGCCTGGAACCCCCAACTTCAAGTCCTTTTCCTTATTAGGTATCACATTCTGAAGGTCAGCTGATTGCTAAGCAAGTAAACGTGATTGGAGGCCGGCTGGGGCTCAGGGTCAGACCGCAGGGCGGTAAGGGGCGCTCCCTCTCCTCGTGGCCCCCGGCAGAGGTACCAGTGGAGTCCTGGCCCAGGAAATGCTCTGAGCACACGCTGAATGCTAGGAACATCTTGGTCGATTTCCACTGTATTTCCAGTTGTCCAGTCACTGTCAAATTCTTCACTGTCCCTGGAGAGCACGTCCCTGTCCAGACCCTGAGGTTCAAGCGGGACAAGTCAGCGCAACCAGGAAGCTCCTAGAGGTGTCACTTTTCCTGGCATGCGGCCCCCACCGCTTCTGAAGACCTCTTCTGGCTCCAGGGATCTCTCATGCCTCCTTCCTACCAGTGAGACTAGCCATGGAAACTTCTAGAATGACAAATTCCAGAACGCTGGACATCGGTCACTAGGACGCACAGATGAATGTCTGCTCTGCTTATAACCACCGCAGCCTCCCGGTGAATCCATTCTTCATGCTCCAGATCGCTCATGGTAGGAAGTTCTTCCAAAACACTAAAAACTTTGGGGCTATAGTCAATGACCGTTTCCCCCCGTTTCTATTCAGTGAAGTAGTAGAGGGGCTGGTTTCTCTCCTCCACGTGCTCACACGCCATTAGCAGGAGGAGCTGTCACATTACCTGAGCTCTGATGAGCCCCATAACTGGAGAAGATGGGCCTTTGGGGGTGATTCAGTTTGAAATGCAATGGCCCGGTTATTCCAAGGGGCTTTATTCCTGACCCCGGGGCCTGCAGAGTGGGGTGTCCGGTCACAAGCACATCTAGGACCTGCAGGGGTGTTGAGGAGGCCCCAGGCAAGGATGGAGGAGGAAAGACCCAGCTCAGTGGAGGTCTGCCCGTTGTTTTCGCTCATAACAATGGCCTTTAAAATGATCCGGGCCCAGACAACCGTTCTAGCACACTCTGTGGTTTGCAGCTTTAGGGGCTTAATCACACTCCTCCAGCTTTTGTAGTTAATTCAAAATATTCTGGAGAAAAAATTTGGCTTGTCTGTGGGTAGCTCGATGGCCTACTTCCAGGGAGTAATGGGATGACTCCTGACTGCTAGTCTAGATACCGAACCGCCAAGGGGCACAGGTGGCAATTTGAGGACAAATCTTATTAAAAAAAAAAAAAAGAGCAGGCCTGATTCGTACATCTGTCGCCAAATGCGTTGGGTATTCACTCTTCAGTTCATTCTTTATTAATTCATCCATTCTGTCTACATCCACAATCTACGCAGAGGGTCCCTCTACTGCGCATTTCCCCTGCACACACCTCTTGGCTGGGATGCCATCGCTTTGATTACAGGCTCTGATTGCTCTTTGTTTCCTGCTTCATTTGCACGGAGATGGAAGAATCGCCCCTTTTCTTTCCTAAGGCCAGCGTTCCCACCTGCCTCCTCAGGATCTGACGTTCTTCCTCTACTGGCTCTTTCCCAACATCGTTCAAGTGTGTTTCAACCTTTTCCCTCTGAAAATGTTCCTTTGGGATCCCTAACCTCCCAGCTGTGATTCCTTCCCTCTCCTCGCATCCCCAGCCCAAATATTCCAGGGTTGTCCCCCCACCTCCCCTTCCCGTGGACCTTTATCTTTCAGCCCTCCACGCCCCTGAAACTGCCCTCACCCGGGGCACCGCTGGCCTCCAGATAAATACATCCAATGGCCACTCCCCATCCTCCCTTGTTGGACAGTTCTGCCCTCCAACCCCTCCCTGCTAGGGGCACTGCGGTCCCCGGCTCTGGTGACCGCATGTTCTTGTGGTTTCCTGGCCCCTTTCTGGTTGCTCCTTACTGCCTTCTCTTCATCATCAAATATCGCTGCTTCCCGGGGCTCTGTTCAGCCTTTGCCTCCATCCCGGTTTATAGTCACATCCCAGCTACTCCCCAGACCTAAGGGTCTCCTCCAGTCCGAGTCCCCTCCTCCTGCCGCCTGCACTGTCGGCAGCGCCTGGGCTCCGTGTACCCATCTTGTTCCTCCAATTCACGTTCCACAGTGAAACCAGAATGATCTTTCTAACCTGCGGTTTGTCACGTCCCTCTTCCTTCAAGGATCTCAAGGTCACCTTTACGATCTAAAGTCGGAAGTATTTAACCTGATTTACTAGACCTTTCATGATCATCCTTGCTCTTCTCCAGCTGTGTTTTCTTTCTAGAAGACTCTTTCCAAGATTGGGCACCTGGCTAGCAATGAACAGGCAGTTATGGACTGAATTGTGTCCCCCCCGCCTGCCAAACCCCAGTACCTCAGAATGAGCGTGTATTTGGCCATAGGATCTTTTTATAAAAATATTTTATTTACTTATTTAATTTTTGTCAGCATCGGGTCTTAGTTGCGGCTCACGGGATCTTCATTGTGGCATGTGGGCTCTTTCCTTGCCGTGCATGGGCGGGCTCTTCGTTGCAATGCACGGGCTTCTCTCTAGTTGTGGCGTGTGGGTTTTTTTTTTCCTCTCTAGTTGTGGCGCGTGGGCTCCAGAGCACTTGGGCTCTGTACTTTGTGGCACGCAGGCTCTCTAGTTGCGGCACGCATGCTCGGTAGTTGTGGCGCATGGGCTTAGTTGCCCCCGCCCTCCCCAGCATGTGGGATCTTAGCTCCCTGACCAGGGATCGAACCTGCGTCCCCTGCATTGTAAGGCAGATTTTTTACCACTGGACCACCAAGGAAGTCCTGGCCATAGGATCTTTAAAGAGATAGTTAAGTTAAAGTGAGGTGGTTAGGATGGGCCCTAATCCAGTATGACTGTGGCCTTTGAAGGGGAGGTTAGGACACAGGCACAGAGGGAAGACCATGTGGAAGACACAGGGAGAAGATGGATGCCTATAAGCCAAAGAGAGAGGCCGAGCCCACCAGCACTATAGTCTTGAACTTCTGGTCTCCAGAACTGTGAGAAAATAAGTTTCATTGTTTAAGCCACCCATCCTGTGGTACTTTGTTATGGCAGCCCTAGTAAACTAATACATAAGCTGCAAGTCTATACAGTTTCACCTAGTCAAGGAGGCGTTCCTTGACTCACCCTCGTAAATTCTTCCCATACCCTCGATTTCCCTTTTGCAACACTTCTAATGTGTGGAATTACTCTTCAGTGACAGTGTTCCTGGCAAGTCATTAAGCTTCTATGAGAGTAGAAACTTGTGTTTGTCCTGTATGGCTGTATCCAGTGTTTAGCACGTTATCTGGTATCTAGAAGACATACCGGTAAGTATTGGTTGCATGACCAACTGAATAGTGACAAGTGAACAGATTTTAAAGTATTAATAGGATGATCCTCTGAGCTGGAAGACTGCCCACTTCATGGAAGCTACACTGACCATAGATTTGGAGTGTACCTGTTGGGTGTGAGGAAGATGATGGGGAATCTTGATTCCTTGGTCTGGTCTACATCCTTTGCATGGCTTCTTGTTTAGGTGTAAAGTGAAATGAAAGCAAAAATTTAAAATATTATTAAATTTTAATTTAAAAATATTATTACAAGAAATGGTGTACCATTTGGGGAAGCAGTGAGAGGGCACTAGGGTAAGATGGGAACAGGAAAGATAATTCCGGGAAGGGAGGCAAGGAAGACGGTCTTCACCTTTGACTCATTTTCCACAGGGTCTTCCTGGAATAAGAAGGGATCCAACAGGCTGCTCCTGTTTGGTAGCTATTGAGTGAGGCAAAGACATAGGGGGAAGGATTCCAGAAGGTTCCATGACATATAACTCAGTGTTCATGTGTTTAGACCTGGTTTCTTTTTGCCCTGACAACTGAGGAGGGAGGTGTCACACTTCCTGAGAACAGGAGGCTAAACAGGTTTCTCTGTCCCTCCTTTCCCACTTTCTGGAGCCTTCCCTCACCTAACCATTAGGGTGATCCCTCTATCCTAGGAGCCCCCCACCCCACTTCTGCCCCAGGGCTGGGCTCTGGCCCACATTTGCATCGTGTGACCCTTCCCTGCAGTATTGGACAGAGGTGGGCGTGTGTGGGCCAATCAAATTCTCACCCCAGGGAGGTTGGACTTGGGATTCAGAGATGGCCAGCTGGCTTCTGCACGCGGCTGGGTGTGGGGGACATATGTGTATGATCCTAAGAACTGGCGGGTCTTCATGTGCAGCTTTGAGGGCTGAGAAGTGGAGGGTGCTGGGCTGGAGAGACAGAATGAGGCAGAGGGAGGAGCAGGGTGGGGAGCTGGAAGAGCCTGGGGGTGACATGGGTGCTTGAAGATTTTCTAGGTCCTTGTTCTAGAACTTTCCCAAGGCCCACTTGAGTGGATTCCCATGAATCACCTCTCTGTCTTTATAGTACATCCCTCTTTTTCTCTTAAGTGGCTTGAGATGGTTTATCTTACTGTGACCAAAGGCACCTTGAAATCGTTCCCTCTGTCTCTTCATCCTTCTTTTCTCTCTCCTGCCCGCTTCTCTCTTCCTCTCCTCTTGCTTCTCTCTTTTTCTTCCCTTCCTTTCTAGTCATTGGGCCTAAATGGAGGGGCATTGTTGGAAGCAGGAGGCTCCAGGCTGCAGCAATCAGGGTCCTTCTCTCGCCTGAGGCTCTGGGGTTCAGTTCCTCCCAGGTTCAGCCATCAGGTGAGAGGCCTCCAGTCTCCTTTCAGTCACATTCCTAAGTCTAGATCTGTTTCTCTGACCTAATAAATGTATTTTTCTCATGTGTTCTCAAGTTAAAACCATACCCTAGCGATGGAAATAAGCACTTTTTTGTATCTTTATATATATAAATATATATGGGGCCATTTTCATTTATATTTTTATATGTATGGCTTTTCCCCAACAGATCCTCAAAGAGGTATTAGCTCCTACGGAGGGTCCTATTGTCCTCATTTGGTAGAAGTGACACAGCAGGCGTGTGTGTATCTAGTTTATATACAGAATAGAATCACAGTAGTGCAATTTTAATGAACAGGGAGGAAATAAAACCCTTTAAAACACTGTGCTTGATCAAAATTTCAAGGCCCTATACTTCTTATTTGCTAACCCTCCTGGAAGAAAAGTGCTACAGTAATGACTAAAGCGTGCTGAGTTTGGGCTCTCTTTATTAAAAATGTTGTTGTTGTTTAAAGGAGTTTAATTTGAGCATCAGCACCAGCCAGTCTCCCTTTAATTACAGCCTTGCATTTCTGTGGCTAGCTGCACCGCGCTCGGGAGAGTCGTGGGGCGACGTGATGGCGGGGTACAAGCAGGGGAAGCCTTCTTTCTGGGAGGGTTTCAATTGCTTTTATCTGGCTTAGTTTTGCTTTCTTAGTCAATGTACACTTCGAATACAGGGAGAACAGTTGGATTCCCAGAGCAGCGCTTGGTGTGAAAGCCTATTATTATTTATTTTTTTCCCCTGACAAAACTTCCTTTGAGCCTTTGTCATCTTGGTTTCCTGCCCTCCCCGTGCTCCTGCTTGCCTGCTGAGTTGTGAGAATCAAAGGTCATCACACAGACGGAGAAAACAGGGATGCGAGCAGGTGCTGGTGTTGGCGGTTGACCGGTCACAGGGCCAGTGGAGTCTATCCTCCATCCCCTACGGACTCATCCTATCCTCACATCCACCGCCTGCCTCTCCGCAGCCCTGTCTCCTCCTGAAGACTGTCTTCAGGGCGCGTCCAGCACAGGTGACTCATGGCCCATCCACTGGTGCCAGATGTCAGCTGTCCCTCGTCCTCTGGCGCCAGCATTTGTGGGAACGGCCTCTATTTCTATCCTGCATGGACTTGGGAGCAGAACTCAGAAAGCATCCCCTCACGCAAGAGCAGAAGTCAGCTTAGTAGGATTTCCAGAAGCTCTCCCAAGGGAGGCGGTGTGGGTGTTTACATCACAGGAAACTGCTTAGAGATCCATTTTGGGTGTTTCGCTTCTCGAAAATCTTTTTCTATCTCCCTGTCCCCAGGAAGTGCCCGACCTGGGTGGCGGTCCTCTCCTCTTTCATGAGAAGCGGAGCAGCCCTGCCCAGCCTCCACTCCCAAACTTGCAGAAAACCCTGTACAGACCACAGTGAAGCAAAGAGTGACGGGGTTAACTAGACCCACTTTCATTTCAAAAGGCTGCTTTATGATCATTTCTGATAATCATGTCATTCACCGTAAGTGACTTATCAAAATATTTATTTCAAAGAGAGGTCTCTGCCTAAGAAAAATAATAATTTGTATTTCACTACTGAGTTTTTAATTGGCGGTTGTAAACATCATGTCATATTTAACGCTCATTAGACTCCCTCCCTTTGGATTCCAGTAAACATCACACTGTCCGTTAATGCGCTCAAGAAATCCTGTTTAATACCCTCTCGATGCCAAGCACTGACCTGGAAAGCTGGCTGGGGCAGGAAGTGGTATGTAGAGGAAGCGTGGAAGAGGGGCCCTTTGGAGGGAGTAAGAGGTGCTACCAGCGCACATCTGGGCGCCGATTCCTCTTCCCTCCTGCCTCCCTTCAGGGCCTTCCCGTTGCTTCCAAGGAAAAGCCCACACCTCTTAGCTGGGTGTGCAAGGCCCCCGCCCACAGTTGAGCATCAGTTGGAATTTCAGACCTCACCTCCTACCATTTCTCTGCACTTTAACCAAGCTGAATATTCCCGGGTAATGCCATTCATCAGGTGTTCTTAATGTGGTCCCTTACACTACTGAGCGCTCTAGGGTCTTGTAACATCTGAGGGCACGCCCTGCTCCTGCAGCCCCATCCCATCCATGGAGGGCAAACCCTTTAAGCTGTGGCAGGCTAGTCTCCTGGGCCCAGATCCCTGAGGCTTCCCCACCAGCACGGTTGCCTTGGAAACCGTGCAACCCTGCCCCCCAGACCCCCGGAGGCGGGCGTGAGTAGCAGGGGTCAGAAGCCATAGTGTCATTGCATATTGATTCAACCAGGTTGTGGAAATAATGGGTTAACACTGGACTGGATGAGAATTTGTCCCAGTAACCTGGGCCACGTTGCCAGGCATTTGAGGTGCAGCATGAGTTCTCTTACCCTCAGGCCATCCCCCGAATTCCTGGCCTGTCACCACGTACCTCGCAGGGGTGTCTGTCCTGGACCTGCATCAGAGGCCGAACTCTGCTGCGTCCTGCAGTGAAGCCTGGGTTAGATGCTGCTGGGGAAGGACCAGAGGAGTATCATCTTGGGACCTAACCTCTGGCACTGCCAGGTATGTTCCCCCCTCTCTGATATGCACCTGTCTCACCTCCGGCCCTGCCAGCCAGGGAGCTGGCCGTGGGAGCTGTGGGGAGCTCTAGCCTCCCCGAGGCCTGGTCCAGCTTGTCCTGACCTGTCACTAACATCTCCTCCAACACCAGAGATATTTCAGAGGCTCTAAACAGCTCACCTTTAACACCACCGTATTCATGTGGGAATCAGAAGTGGGAGGGTGGAGCCGTGAGCTGGGCCTGGCCCCAGGTCCTCGGGGTGGGTTTGGAGCGTCCTGTTCCCACCCTGTTTGGGGCAGCTGCTAACCTCTCTCCCTGTGACGTTTTCTCTTTTAGTCTCTAAGACTTGAGCTTGCAGTGTTATTCTCTTTCTTCAAAATTCCTGCGGCCTCTCCTTCCTCTTCCCCCACCCAGACTAATCATGAAGGTTCTGGAAGGCCCTTGGGCACTTCATGAAGCCTGAGGCTTTTGCTGACACCTTGAATGTCTCCAGCAAACGCTTGGCTGAGTCACACGGAGGCTTTGGATAAACCTTCCCAGCTTCTCTGCCCCTTCTACTGCCTTGTCCATGGAGCTCTGCAAACTCACCTCCCACTTAGGGATCTTTTCACCCCCTTTCTGCCAGGAGGTAAGAAATTTAGCTTGGATTTTCCCAGAACTCTTTCCTCCAACAGACCTGCCTCCCCTTTCTGGAAGACATCTTTGCTTGAAACTTTGGGGCCAAGAGAAGAGTGCTCACACCCACCTCCCAAGCTGATTCCAGAACCAAGGTTCCAGCTACCCATTCCAAGTCCCTCTCACTCCAAGAGGCTATTCCCGTTGCCATGACCCCATTACCACACCCCTGGACACCAGAACAGCTCTGCAGCTTGGCACCTTCCACCTCTGGCTCTGTGGGACCCTAAATGGGATTGAGGCACAGAGGGACCTTGCAGCAAAGTTTGGAGATCCAAGATGGTAGCCTCTCCCACTGTTCTCCTTATCTTTTCAGCCAGGATATGAAGCAGAGTGGGTAGGAGAGAGCCCAAAGGACCCACCTTGTTATTTTTTTCAGCCATTGAAAGTGACTCATGGCCCGTAGTAAAGATGACTCTCTTGCCTGGGTTGACTGGAGCTGGGGGTTGGGACTTACTCTACACCCTTAGCTGTGGCCAGCTTGGCCACCATCCCCTTAAAGCGAACACACGTGAGCATAGGAGTCACCAAGGATGTTCAGCTTCATCTTAAGGTGTTTGTGAGAAATCTAAACTTCAGAGGTGGGACTAGAAGGAAACTCAGGCATTAGATGCTCCCTCCGACCCCCAGTCCTGGGCTCGCAACTGTGCATCCTTGCATCCTCCGGGAGTTGGCTGTCTTGGCTCAGACCTTTGGGATGGCGCCAAGTGGACACCCCCTAGGCCAGCGTGCGGCACCCTCTCTGCTTTAGTAGCTATTTCTTGCCTTCCCACACAATTTTTCTGCCCTTTTAACCCCTTCTTTCCTCAAGACCCCTCCCCTTCTTCTCCACCCCCACCCCCAGCCTCCACCAGGATTTGAGAAGTTTCTTCCGCCGCCTTGTGAGCTCTCGCTGCCTCTGGATATAGTCGTGAGCCAGCCACACCGTCCACCCTGCTGCTTGGTGGAATGAAGGGGAGCGGTGGTAACGCTCTGCTCTCGGGAGGCTTGTCTTTTCCTCTTATTTTCTTTAAGTTCCTGAAACCAATCGGAACCATTGCAAATTGCAAGGGGGTGATTTCTCCCCAAAGTCCTCATCGGTTTCACATTTGAGATTCAGAGCCTCTGTGCTAGCATAACACTGACCTTATTATGATATAAACAGTTCTCCATGCCCCCCCAGCCCCGCAATGCACACACACTTCCTGACTTGGGGTTACCTTGCAAAAACCCCTCTCTGGCCACAGGACAGGGGGGAGGGTGGGGGCAGGGCAGCACTGCCACACTGAAGATTGGAAATGACTCGGAGGGGGTCTTCTCTGAGACCTGTCATTTTACAGACGTGAAGCCTGAGACTCGGAGAGGTTAAGTGATTTGCCAGATCCCACTGTCGACAAATTCGCTGCAGAACTGGGAGTGGAATCCATCCCTTCTGACGCCTTCCCTCCCCTCCACGGAGTAAACAGGTGCACTCCCTGGGCTGGGGCAGCCCCCGAGACCTCTGGGGCGGGTGGAGTCCAGCCTTCCGACACGCCTGTCTTCGTACCTGGCCTCCTCCCCTCCCCTGGCCTCCTCCCTCCCCTCCCCTGGCCTCCTCCCCTCCCCTGGCCTCCTCCCTCCCCTCCCCTGGCCTCCTCCCCTCCCCTGGCCTCCTCCCCTCCCCTGGCCTCCTCCCTCCCCTCACCTGGCCTCCTCCCCTCCCCTGGCCTCCTCCCTCCCCTCACCTGGCCTCCTCCCCTCCCCTGGCCTCCTCCCTCCCCTCCCCTGGCCTCCTCCCCTCCCCTGGACTCCTCCCCTCCCCTTCGTCTGGGAGCCTGCCTTGTCCAGAGGCAGCCACACAGCCTTGTCCCAGGAGATTTGTCTTTCTGTTGCTTCCACCCGGAGGGCCTGGTTCCACCTGTGGGGGTCAGTACCGTCATTCTGGTCCTCCTATGGTGACGACAGTCCTCATGGGAACCCGGAGGTCTGTCCTTCTGTTGTCTCTTCTCCAGGTGAAGTAACCCTGCTTCCTGCCTATGATTCTGACACCAATCCCCGTGGGTGTGTTTTTTTTCTCCCTACACCACCAAGCAATTAACTCAGTTCTGACACTCCTTGGAGACAGCGTCAGATCCCACAGATGAAGGGCTCAGCCCCACAGGACTGCCCCCCCCAACCTTCAGATGCCAATTGCAAGTCCAGGTTGTCACCGGTGACCCACCAGCTGTCTAGTGGGCGTTCTCACGACCACCTCCTTGCGTTCGATTAATTTGCTAGAGCAGCTGAGAAGTCAGACAAGCATTTTATTTACTAGATCACTGGTTTATTATAAAAGGATTAACTCAGGAGTCAGATGGAAGAGATGCATAGGGTGAGGCATGGGGAAAGGGGCACAGAGCTTCCGTGCTCTCTCCGAGGGCCGCGCCCCCCAGATCTGTATGTGCTCGCCGACCCAGAAGCTCCCCAAACCATGTCCTTTTGGGTTTTTCTGGAGGCTTCATTGCGACTGATTAAATCGTTGGCCGTTGGTGATTGACTCAAACTCCAGCTCCGCCCCGCTCCCCAGAGGTCGGGGGAGGGACTGGAGTTTCCAACCCTCCAGGCACCCTATTCACATAACAAAGACACCGTTATGGCTCTCCTCCCGTAGGTAATCCCAAGGGTTTGGGGAGCTCTGTGCCAGGAGCAGGGACTAAGACCAAGTTTATATTTCCTGTTATTAGTCACAGCATCACAGGCCTTCATTGTGGGAAGCCTGGTGTCCAGGGGTCCCCTTCCCCATCCGTGCGGCTGCCCTGTGCTTTCTGACCACCCCAGCGCAGCTGAGCAGGAGAGGAGGCCACCGTGCTTGCGGGTCCAGCTCCGGGAGCCGCCGCCGCCTGCCAGCGCCGCTTCCCCAGCTGTTCCTGTGCTCGGCAGTGCGGCCGGAGCGGAGCCAGCCAGGGTGTGAGCCCTGAGCCGCACGGGGACCCAGATCCTGGAAGCGGGAGAGGAGCGGCGGCCAGCGCCTGGCACGGGGGACGGCAACTCCGCCAGCCTGGCTCTGGGAGAAGCGCGAGGACAGCCCTGCTCCTGGAGATGACAGATAAAGAGGGCGAGCGGGGGACCCTCTCCACGGCAATTAACAGGCTGGGGTGGCGAGAGTGGACGCTTCAGTCGTGTGGCCAGGGCACTGGGCCATCCAGGGGGCCGGCGGCACAGTTCCCACAAAAGGTTGAGCAGTTGGCATGTCTGGTGGAAAAGCCAGCTTTTGAAGGGTGATTTCTCAGCTTCTCTAATTAACGAGAAACAGAGATTTCAGGTTGGCAAATAGGGCTCCCTCTGGCCGGATGCACATTTTTGTGCTCTCTCGCTCCCTTGCTTTTCATGCCTTTAAGCCTTTGAAAAAGACTGAAAAGAATAATAATAATAAGCCTTTGGGTAGGCTCCAATTTTCAAATTTGATAGGAATGCCCGAGGCTGAACAAAGAGCTCAAAGAAGCTCCCAGCCCCATCCCTTGCCTTTGGAAAGCACTGAGCCCAGACCCTCTGTCCCCTGGCCTCCCTGATACAGTCAGCCTTCCACACAGGCTGCATGGTCTCACTGCTCATAAAAATCCCGAAGAGCCCTGAGTTCCCCTTAGGGTAGACTCCAAATGCCCCAGCCCTGGCATCCAAAGTCCTCCAAGGTGGTTTTTCACTCTTCCAGGACAAAACAAGTCCAGCTTCCAAAGGGACAGACATTTCCCAAGGGGATGTGATGTTCTTGTCCTCAAATCCTTTAGGGGCTGGTGGGGGCACTGGGTGGCAGTCGGATTCCTCAGCTATAAAATCAGGAGCCTTTAGAGTAGACGGATGCCCAGGCCCAGCCCAGGCCAATCCACTTGCCCCGTTTTCACATTCCTGTGGCTGATTCAAATGTGCACAATGGCTGAGAACCACCGGCCCCGTGACACCCAGGGTCCCATTCCAGCTCCAAACATCTATGTTTTTATAATTTATTGAGTGTCTACTATCATTCCAGGGTCAAGTTAATTTGATATATGATCTGCCCTTGAATTGAATTAAAACCAACACCGAGAGGGGGATCACGGGCGTGGAGGAACCGGCTTGTGGAGGCTGGGGCTTGGGACCAGGGGTTCCTAGTTTTCATCCTGGCCCGGGGCCTGTCACTCTCCGTGAAAACACAGACATCTGTTTCCCTTTCTCAGTCCGTTTCCTCGTCTGTCAGATAGTGTGTTGCCACCTCAGCAAAATTTTCACGAATGCAAAACCTGGGTAGAACATCCAGCCGTGCATCAGCCTCTGATCTATTCAGCCAGCAAGTTGGGAGCTGTCTCCCTCCACAGAAGTTTGCTGCACTCTCAGTTTCTTTAGCCCCTCACGGTACTGTTATTTGGGGTTGAAATGAATTTAAATGCTGCATGAGATTTTTAAAAAAATCAATTCATGGCACCCTGTGAAGAAACTGAAGTCCCTCTGGACTGTCACTAAGCTGGTCCCTTTTTTTCCATCCAAGAAGGCTGGGCCCTTGGTCACATGCCCCCGCTAAGGCCAATATTTCACACGTTGGCAGAAGTGGGACCAGGGCTTTGGGGTCTCACAGACTCTGCCGCTTCTCAGCCATGTGACTTTGAGGACATTACTTAAACTTTCAAAATCTCCGTTTACTCTCTCTAAAATAGGAATAAAAGGAAATGGTGGAATTTCCACGGGTTCTGTGAGAGGATAAAATCACGGAACTCTAGAAACCCCTTTCCCTCCCTTGGAAAATGCAGGAAGTGGTTTCTGGCTTCCTCAAGAGATGCTCAGCCCTTTAGAACCATTACTCAAAGAAAGATGCTTCTTGGCAACCGGAGCTGGCTTCTGGCGGGGGCTTCCTGCTAGCTGTTCTCTGTGCTGCTCAGGCAGCCCTCACACCCTTGCAGGCATCCCATCCTCACCCATCCTCACCCATCCTCACCCATCCTGGAGCTCAGCCATTCACAGAGGTGTTCTCCAGGCTGCAGCACTTTTAATTCTTCCCCCCCAAGAACATCAGATTCAGCCTGCCTGAGTTCCCGAAGTGAACCCTGGGAATGCAGAAGAAGAGCAGAAATGCTTAACATGTGACCTGATGCCTACCACCAGATACCAGGTTTTATTTTTATTCACCAACTCTGCCCATCCCTTTTATCCTTGAGAGCTCATTCATGGGGAAGGTTTGGGCCCGATTCTGTTTTTCTTCTGCGTGGTCGCTGTGGGCTGTGCTCCATCCATTTCCTCATCAGCATCCCTGCCCCCCTCCCCCCGTGCCTCTGCATCGGAGCTTGGAGGGCGGGACCGTGGCTTCTATTTCTCTAACTCTGTGCTCTCTGCATGGCAACCAGGTGACTGGCCCCTCTTTAAAGCTCAAAGGGCTGTTGCTTAAAGCTTTCTCTGAAAAACAGCACCCTGCACATAGTCGAACTCAATGGTTGTTGGAACCAAGGAGAACCTTTGAAGATGCCCTCTCCTCGCCACCCGCCTCTACAAAGAAACAGACCTTTCTGACCACAGCCTCTCCACGGAGTTTGCCCTACTTAGCTAGCCGAGGATGGCTGACTCTGAGTCAGCCTCTCCACGGTCTCTGCCTCTCGGCTGTCCTGGTTTATATAATATTCAGAGTTTGGGCTGTTAGCTAGCTGTTCCCCTTCAGTCGCAGACCTGGGATTGTGGCCGAGAGAGGTGGTCAGGGCCCAGCCATTTCCCCAGCTGTGGACACCACCCCAGGGAAGGCCCCCGTTTTAGCTACAGCACAGCAGAGGGGGACAAGCGAGGACACTGGTGGCCACCGCTCAATCCATTTCTTCAAGCCTCAGTTTCCTTATCGAATGTGAGGTTGAGAAGCATGGCCCATGAAGTCGACCGGGTAATGAGGTAAACATCCAGCATGATGTCCATACATGGTAGGTGGAATGGGTTGAATAGTGAGCCCCCCAAATTCATGTCCATCTGGAACCTCAGAATGTGACCTCATTTGGAAATAGGGTCTCTGCAGATGCAGTTAAGGTAAGGACGGAGATGAGATCAGCCTGGATTAGGGTGGGTCCTGAGTCCAATGAGAGTGTCCGTATAAGAGACAGAAAAGGACACAGGGACACAGAGAAGGCAGCCCTGTGAAGACTAGAGGCAGAGATGGGAGCATTGCAGCCACAAGCCAAGGAATGCCAGGAGCTGCCAGAAGCTGGAAGAGGCCAGAAAGGGTTCTTCCCTACAGAGGGTGGCCCTGCTGACACCTTGGCTTTGGGCCTCTGGCCTCCAGACTGTGAGAGAGACATTTCTGTTGTTTTTAAGCCACCAAGTTCGTGGTGACGTGTTACAGCAGCAACAGGAGACTAATACAGGATGTTCTTAAGGGACAGCTATTACCTTCTCTCTTTTAAGGAGAAGACTGGACTGTTTAGAGACTTGCTGGGAAAGGAGGAGGGGAGGGCAGTGGGAGGGAGGATCCAGCTGGGGACAGAGGGGCCCGAGGGGGAAGGCTTTGCAGGGCAGAGCAGGGTGTGCGAGGGCGGAGGTGCTGGGAATTAACGCTTTGAGGAGTTGACCTGCCCCTTCCCACCTTTCCTGCTCCCACACTCCCCGGGGAGTAGGGCTGGGGACACAGAGTGCATTCCATAGGTTCAGAAAGTCAGTGGACACCCCAGAGCCCCTGGCCTCCTGAGCCAAGACTGGACGATGTTCAGAGGTGGCTTAACTAAGCCTGGACCTGCAGTCTCCCCAGGTGAAGGCTGAGCAGCTGGGTGGGGATGGAGGACTGTCAGGAGGGGGTGCCCACCTGGCCGTGACCCGCTCGGCTGCCCTGGGGCACAGGTGCCAACATAGCAGAAGTTGACAGAGGTCCCAGTGCAGTTTGCTGGGTTACAGGGGGCCAAACTGCGGGGACCCCTGGTATTTGAGGTGTGTTTAACCTTTGCAAGCTTCTGGCAAGGGACACGCAGCGGCACTTACTGGGCATGTCTCTGCGGTGCCTGGGAAACAAAGCCTGCTGCCTCCAGATCGTTTCACACGGTGTAGCCTGAGATGCCTGGGCTCCCGAGCCTGATTTGGTTCCAGCAGGAGGGGAGGTGTGACCCCCGCTTCCCACACCACGGGGTCAGTTACATGCAGCTCACTTGTGTCGCTTTTACGGGTCTCAGAAGCCAAGGGCAGCCCATTCTCTCCCTCATCCTTGTTACTCTCTCCATCTTCAAGAGTTTGGTTCTCAAACACTGGACCAACTTTGAAGAGACGAGGCTGGAAGGACTAAGTCTCCAGTCCCGCCGGAGAGCTACCTGCCGCAGCTCCCGCGCCCACCGGGGAGAGAGACTAGGGTGCAGCCATGGGAGGTTGGACCCGGGCCTTCCCTGTCGGGGGCGGCCTGCTCTGACCTCAGCCTTGCTCCCCGGGGAACTCACCCCCAGCACAGCCTCACACGGAGCTGGAGCCCAGGGGCAGCCAGACCTCCCGGTGGTCCATGCGGGAGCGCTCTCGAAGGCAACGGTAAAGCAGGGAGTGCCAGGCAGGAAGGAATGCTATCAGATTCACCTTTTTAAAAAGATCGTCTTGGGACTTCCCTGGTGGTGCAGTGGTTAGGACTCCGCGCTTCCACTGGAGGGGGCCCGGGTTCCATCCCTGGTCGGGGCACTAAGATCCTGTAAGCCGAGTGGCGTGGCCAAAAAAAAAAAAAAGGAGGCAGGGGTGCAGGTGAGGGCGAAGCAGAGAGCAGCCTCGATGAAGACGGAGGTGAGAGCCGGTTCAGAGGTGAACTCGGACCTGAGCCTGAGCGGATTGGAGGTGCGGCAAGGGGGTGAGTTTTCACACACAGACCCTGGGCACTCCTGGATAAATCAGACCAAGTGTACAGCAGGCATGAAAGAAAAGCTTGCTCGGTCCTTCCCCCTAGCGCCCACCCAGAGCCTCACCTGCACCATGTCCTACATTTCCCACCCCTCCCCCTCCATGCCTGGGTCTGCAGCTCCATCAGCCAGGCTCCCTCCCCGACTTTTTTTTTTCCAGTTGAAAATACTGCAGATGTCACCGATGGGCCAACCCAGAACTGTGACTCTCTAACTCTACGGAATGTGTAATTATAGCAACACAAGCGTCAAATTACCAAGGACAAGTAGCTGCAAAGTAATTATATGATTCTTTGTTACTGGGAGGGTTTGGGGTTTCTTCCCCCCTTTTTAAGCTGATTCCTTTTAAAAGCACCCTTTTGGTGGGTGGGCGGGGAAAGCAGGTGGCAGATGGGCCAGAGGATGAAAGAGAACGGTGAGGGAGTTCTATCTGCTGCTCCCCAAGGCCCCCTCGCCAATGGCATCACCCCACCCTCCTGGAGAAGGAGAGGGGAGAGCCAAGAGAGGCTGGTGATGCCAGGGGTAGACGGGTCAGTGAGATGGGGTAGGAGTTGGGGAGGAGGAGGGGGTGGGTGGTTATGGGGGGTCTCTGGAACCACCACGAAGAGGTGCAATGGTCCCCTATGCTTATGTCCTCAACTAGTGCCCCCAGCGCCTCTGTCCCACCCCATCACATGCTTCCCGTGGACCCTTCAGCCTCTGCAAAAGCCAAAGGTTGCCGTCAGAGGGGGACCTCGGTCTTGGTACCAAGCCTCAGCAACGGATGGGAGGATGGCAATCCTGGCTCCGCCCACCACGCCGGTGGGCTGGAAGATGGGGAGGGATGCTTCTGTGTGCAGCCTTCCCCGCCCAGATCACCATCCGCAGGTGCCCAGGTGTTCGTGGTGTCGTCGTCCCTCCCCTGCTCCCCGGCCCTGGCAGCTGCTCAGCCAGTGACAGCCCCACTGTGGCCCCCGCCGGGCTCAGCCCCAAGCTGCCATCCGCGTCTGCCCGGCTCGGGGCTGGGCCCGCAGTGGGTGGCTGGCGAATGTGGAGCACAGGAGGATTGGACTGAAGTGGGACTTGGTTCCAGAGGCGGGAACCCCAGTAGGAGAGGACTGTGTGGTCCCCCTTGTTCTCCAGTGAGTGCCAGGCTGCCAACGGTTACCTGGAGGCAGGCCCGCCTCCGCCTCCGCGATGCTGTGCAGGGACCCATCCTGTGAGTCCTGTGCTGCTCCAGCAGACCCTTGTGCCGTCTTTGAGATGACATCGTCTGCCCCCCGCCTCTCATCCTCTGTGTGCACTGTTATTAATTTGCACTCACCTGACCTAATGCCTCGGAAGGGTTTGGTCAGCTCCCTGCACGTGTGTGTGCGTGGATCCTTTCTCCCCCACTGGACCCCGCGGTGCTCTCGCCTGCATGGGGCGCCGCGCGCCCAGCTGGTGCTGTGTCCACCGGGCGCTGCGTCTCGTGAGCATCCTCAGACGTGCAGCGCAGCCACTGTTGAAAACGCTCTCTCCCTCACACCCATTATGGTTTAGATTACAGAGCAGTTATCCCTACCAGCAGCTGTGTGATTCACAGGTGGCATCCGTTCACGCTGCTAGTGGCGTTCGGCAGACCCACACTTAGCAGAGCCCAGAAGGCCGGAAGTAGGCCAGTGCCCTTGAACCAGGACCCCTTGGTGCTGTGGGGAAGTGATGGGGTGCTCTTGCTTCAGACCCCAGGTCTATGGAGGGGGGGTAGGGCTGGGGTCCCCGGGGAGCGTGGGCAGCCGGCTGTGTGGCTGTGGAGAGTCCCCCACCTGAAGTGGGCAAGGGCATTTCGGCAGATTCGGCATGTCACACAATGTGCTCTTTGAGTGGCCCAGTTGCTTATTTGATTGGGGTGCAAGAATTCCATTTCTAGGTCTCCAGGGGGCAGAAGCCCAGCAGTAATGCCACCAACATGGCAGTCCCGGTGGGCCCCCTTCCACGCAACCATCTGTCTCTCTCTGTGATGGGAGGTCACACGGGATATTTGGAATTCTAGAGTCAAAGACATCTAGAGGATGGTCTTCCAAGATGTTTCACTCATCTGTTCATGTTTAGCGAGTCTAGAACTTAATTACCCAAAGGGAAAGGCACAAACTAACACTGTACTTTTCAACTACTTTCCCCACAGAAGCACAGAGTGAACAGCAAAAGCCCTTTTTCACCCCCAGCCCAACCCTGCTTTCCCACAAGCCCAGGAATAGTCATTGTTAACAGGTGGTGTATGTTTTTCTTTTATGTATACACTTATAGATATATAGGTACATGCACACATATAATTTTTAAAATCACATACATGGGTCAAAACTGCATTTTGTTCTTTTGATTTGTTTGTTTTACTTGGCAATATATTGTAGAGATCTTTCCATGTCTCTCTATATGTGTGTGTTCACATCATCCTTGTTAACCACTATGTAGTTTTCCATAGTGAGATGGCTCATAATTTATGTTACCACTCCCGTAGCAACTGTTCCCATTTTATGCTATTACAAATGATCCTCCAGTGTCTGGGAATGCATTTTCCTGTAAGTTATAGATTATAAATATGAATTAAATATAAATATAATAGCTTAAACAAGATTCTTCCCTCTTATCTTGCTTCTTCCTTCCTTCCTCTTCTTTTTTTTTTTTATTAATATTTATTTACTTGGTTGCACTGGGTCTTAGTTGCGGCAGGAGGGCTCCTTAGTTGCAACACGTGGGCTCCTTAGTTGTGGCTTGTTGGCTCCTTAGTTGTGGCACGCATATGGGATTTAGTTCCCTGACCAGGAGTTGAACCTGGGCCCCCTGTATGGGGCGAGCGGAGTCTTATCCACTGCAGCACCAGGGAAGTCCCCTTCCTTCCTCCTCTTAAATGTAACAGGAAGTCTGGAGGTAGGCATTCCAGGGCTGCACAAGGATGTTCTTGTCTCTTCCTGTTCTGCCATCCTAGTGTATGGCTTTGGTCCTCCTGGTGAAAAGATGGCTGCTGCAGCTCCAGGATCTTCTATATTCCAGCAAGGAAGGAGGAAGAGTGAAGGTGAAGGGCGAAAGCCAAGGGCTTTCTGCTCTTGTGAATTCGTGTGTGTGTGTGTGTGTGTGTGTGTGTGTGTGTGTGTGTGTGTGTGTTGGGGAGGTTATGGAAGGCAACCCTTCTACAGGAACCCACCTCCATGTAAATGGCCAGACTGTGTCACGTGACAAATCCGAGCCTTAAAGGAGGCTGGAAATGGATTTATGTTATAGGCTCAATTGTAGAGGAAGGCAAGGGAGAAGGTGGTTGGAAAGGCACGTGAGCATCCTTGGAGTCCCTCTGCCACAGGATATGTGTGAACAGAGCTGTAGGAGAGGTTCCTAGGATTGGTGTTTTATTTAACTTCAAGCTGTTTGACCTGCCATTCAAGGTCTAAGATCTGGAACCTTGTCTCATTCTTTCCCACACGTCCCTCTGGCTCAGTTTCCCCACTTCTGAGCACTGGGGTACCACATGCTCTGTTGCACCCCCGCCTTGGACCCCACTCTCCTGGAAGGCCCTGGGCTGCTACCTTCCAGATCCCATTCTCCTCTGAGGTTGTTATGCCTGACATTTCCCCTGAAGTGTTCTCTGGCCGATTCAGCTGGGCAAAAGCCCCTTTTCCCCCACATGGAGAGTCTGTTTTGCTCTCAGTTCCCCTCTCCTCCAGATCTTTCCTAGAATTATTCCCAGGGGCCTTTGCCCCAGGAGCTAAGGAGGAAAAAAATCAGCACAGAGAGGGCCGTGATCCCAGGCTGGATTCAGAGACGAGGCCTGCCCCGGGGACACAGCTGGGATCCATATTCAAATCAGGCCGCGTGGATTTGGGCCGAAATCCCGAGAATGGGGGCTGCCAGTAGAAAACGAGGAAGTGCTTTCGCCGAGTCTGGGTGGCCGCTGGGGACAAGGTGGGCGCTGCGGCTGCTGAGAGATGGGTTCCAGGCGGAGTCTGGGCTGGAGGACCTGGGAGCCGCGGGCAGAGAAGCAGCACCGAACGTCGCCTGCCACAGTCCCTCAGCGCCCGGCACCCGTGGAGTCACAAGTGGGAGTTTGTGAGCAGCAGTGACCTTGACACAAACGTCGCGACCTTTGGCGGCACTGGCGCTGGAGCAGGAGAGGTGGAAAACGGCCGCGGTGGCGGGAGGATGGCGCGCATGAACGCCCGAGAGGGGTCCTGGGGGTGGTGGGTGAGGTGGGGGGGGATTGGGTTTGTGAAGGCCTTAGGATAGCGGGTGCGGCGGGGCAGAGACATGGCGCTTTATGACTGGTGGGTTGATGCCTTCCTTCAAGTGGGAAGCCTTGGATGACACATGCAGAGGTTGCCTTCAGGTCTGGATGGCAAGTCCCACGGGGTCAGGCTCTCTCTGTCCTCCTCCCGCTCATGCAGTGAGTCGCCTTCTTTCCCGCAGCTACATTTTGCTGCGAGGTGACTTTGGAGAGGACACCAGGAAGCAGCATGGCACAAAGCCGGCCAGTCTGTGGGTGCTGGGTTTCCATAGTCCAGAAGCAGCTTTTGAGTAGAGCTGCCTCCAGGTTCCTCCAGGCTAACGTTGCTGTATTCCTGCTCTCCAGTGGAAGCTTAATGTTTCCGTGTTGTATCAGATTCCAAATTATCTTCTCAGGAGAGGGGACCTTTCTTCTTAATTTTTCTTCCTGTTAATTTTTCTTCCTTCCTGCCTTCGGCTGGGCTGTCTTCCCTCCACAGGTATTTACTGAGCTCACAGTCATTGAGAGGGAAGGTCTCAGACTGGAATGAAATCCTGGCTTCACCATTTACTAGGCGGCAACGTTGGATGAATTACTTGTCTTTGCCGTCCTTGGTTGGCTCAACTATTAAGTGAGAGATAACAGTCGTGTCTATCTTGCTCGGCGTTGGCAGGATTAAGTGGCTTCCTATAGGTGAAAGGCTTAGAATTGGTGACTGGCACATGGTAAGAGGTAAACAACAACAAAGTAGCTATTATTACTGAGCCCGGCAGGTATGGTGGTCAGTGCTAAGTGGACATAATTGGCACGGTTCCTGTCTTCATGGAGCTCGTAGCCTGGTGCTACAAGGCACGTGCTCAGCCCACGACCACCGCTGATTGTGATAACACAAGACTCCTGCTTCACTGGGGGCATCAAATAGGTGAAGCCTCAGAAATGTAATGTGATCTGACCATCGCTTAACACATTTCACCTGTGGCTGAGAGATATTCAATTTTAAAATCAACTTTTATTCTCTGATGCACATAGTCAAACAAGCTAATGGTGCTAAAGAGTTAAATCAGAAAAAACCAGAATCCTCTGGTCCCTGTTTCCATCCTGTCCCCTTCCTGAAAGCATACTTTTCATTCTCTTCACTGTTTTTTCTTAGCATTTAATGCCCCATTCCTAGATCATATAAGCGTCCTGTATCGTGATTCGTCAGCTTTGTGGAAGATGAGGAATTTTACTTTCTGACACCTGTCTTCTCCTTTCCTCTCTATGGTTAAATTACATGTTTTGTTGTCCCTATTCTTCCATATCTTGTATTGTGACCCCGTGAGTGTTGTTCAGTGCCGTGTCAACTAACGTACCAGGAGAGTATTCCATTTCTTGCTCAACGTTTATTTTTCCTGGAGTTAAAAACTGCATTATTTTGTCATCTGTTTAGATTTTTCCTTATCCAGCTGAGAATATTATTTATAGGCAGCTTTTTTTCCTTTCTATTGCTTGAAATTGTTTTCTCCAGCTTTCGTTTTTCTGTTTGTTTTGGTGTCTCCCCTTCACATGGAAGACATTCCTCCCAGGCCTGGTGGTCCTTGAAAATTCATCCATGTTAAGAGGTGGATACAAGAAATTGATTGGAGCCCTGTGTGCACAGATGGGGCTTGTTAATTGTTTTGGGAGCTGTGCTGGAAGAGGAAGGGGTGGTCCGCAGGCTTTTTCCGATTTTGGGGTCTTACTGTTCTTGGGGGTGTTTCCATTTCTTTAGTGAAGACTCCTCCAGTTTCCTGACCCGGAGTGTAACCCTGTTTGCTGGCGTTCTGGGACTGGGAAGGAGCAGGGAGCTAATTGTCTCAGCGGTCTGTGTGCAAACCTTAAATGAATTCCCCTAAGTCTGGTTGCGGGACCACCCATCGCCACCCTCCTCATGCCTGGCACCTGTGAATTGGTTCAAGCGCTTAGCACTGCTGGGGGATGGGGTGAATGGGTTGTGGGACTGGGTGGGGTCAGGAGCTGGGAATCTAAGCTCTCCTCCTCCTGACTTTCAAACGACCTTCCTGCTTCCCCTTCTTCCCTTTCCCTGCAACCACGCCCCCTCCACCCCCCCCCCACCCCCCACCCCCGGTCGGTACCTGTGCCTCCAGATCCAGAGGCTTCCTGGGCTTCACGGCAAATCTGCTTTCTCTGGACCCAACTCGCCACTGTAGGCTCTTAGGTATGACATTCCTGCTCCCAGCTTGGTCATTTCCATCTGCTTTTTGCCTTCATTTTGTTCTAAGTTACAAAGATTCTTTAGTTTCATCGAAAATGCAGTCCATATTTCTGACTTTTTTCCTTTTACTATTTGGGATGAATTTAAGAAGAAAAATTGACAGGAATGTCTTTATCTGATATCTAGAAACTAGTTAGAAACAGTATTAAGTGAAGATCACTGAAAGACATGTAGTCCTTCCATACATCTAGATCATCTAAAATAATTCTTTGAATTTAGCCTGAGCCACAGAGAGCTGTATACCTGAAGGCTATTGCATTGGCTTCCTGAGTTACTGAGTTTCACATTCATGTGATGCCACCAGCCTGTAAGTCCCAAGGAACTCATTGCTGTGTGTCCAGTAAGGAAGCTTTGGAGGACATTGATCATTGCAATAAACATTGTTCTCTCGAAAGGATCCTTAAGAGAATTTACATGTCTTATCTTTGTATACTGTCCAGTTTTTTATTATTATTTATTATTATTATTTTTTTTAAATTGAGTGATTGGTTTGCTTTTACTCTTTGGTCTGTATAAGTTTCCCTTTTCCCATTGGCTTCTAGGCAGCTCAGAGCACAATTTTGGGCTTGCTTTTAGCAAGGATATAGAACTTAGTTTTGTGTTCTAGTCTCATTTTTGTTAGCATTTTATCTCCTCCTCTTGTTTACCATTGCCTTTGTTTCTTCCCTCTCACCCACTCCTAATTCTTGTCGTGTTGCTCTATTTTATATGTTGGTTGCCAATAGCTTTAAATCTTTTTTGTACCGAAGAGTTATTGAAATAAGTAAGTAGAAAATTGATAATAGAAATTAATGAATGCGTAAGTATTCATAATTTGTATTGTTTGGTGTATGCCCTCTTTAGTCACAGATTTGGTCATTTCTTACTATTGGTCTAATTTAATCTTTTCCTTTTATAGATGAGGCAAGTGTGGTCTAGATAAATTGAGTTAGTCAACATCAGGTACCTTCAAATTGTTGTGATACCATCACAACCCTCCATCCATAGAATTCTTTGCATTTTGCAAAACCGAAACTCTGTACCTATTAAACAATAACTCTTCATTCCCCACTCTCATGGTAACCACCATTGTACTTTCTGTCTCTATGAATTTGAGTGCTCTAGATACCCCCCATATAAGTGGAATCTACAGTATTTGTCTTTTTTTGTGTCTGGCTTATTTTACTTAGTGTAGTGTCTTCATGCTACTTGTAGTAGCATGTTGCAGAATTTCCTCCCTTTTCAAAGCTAAATAATATTCCATTGTATGCATATACACATTTTATTTCTCCATTCCTCTATCGATGGACTCGGGTTGCTTCCGTTTTTTGCCTGTTGTGAGTAATGCTGCTGTGAACATGTGTGTACAGATACTCTTCCTGTGTTGCCCTCTTATAGCCACACCCACCTCCTTCCCCCACCCCCTCCTTAACCACTGGCAACCCCTAATCTGTTATCATTTCAACAGTGTTGTAGAAATGCAATCATACAGTGTATAACGTTTTGGGATTGGCTTTTTCACTTTGAAGAATTCCCTGGAGATTCATCTAATGATTGTGAGTATTGACAGTTTGTTTGTTTTTATTGCTGAGTGAGAGTCATATTTTTCAAGTATATGCACTGGATCACAGTGTTCCATGGTTTACATCTCTGCAGTAGCATATGCAGCAACATCCAAGCTTCCTGCCATATCCTCTAAGGCCTGTTGGGGTTTGATCTCCAACCTCAGAGCCGTCCACCATCCACCTTGCCTTGCTCACTTTGCTCTGTTCACATGAGTTTCTTGCTCTTCTATGAATACTCAACGCTTTTCTGCCCATCCTTTCTCCCCCTCCCCCTGCCTTTGAATTTACTGTTTCTTCTACCTGGAAAAGAAGTAGTTGCACCCCATCATATGGCTGTTAGCATATGCCAGGCATTGTTCTGACTTTACACATCAACATATTTAATTCTCACCTCAGCCCTCTGGGGTAAGTACTATTATTATTACAGTTTTACATATGAGGAAACTGAGGCACAGAGAGTTTATATGACTTGCCCAGGGTCACACAGTGATTAACTGGCAGACAAAGTGGGATTTGATTCCAGGAAGCCTCTTAAACCCCAGGCTGTGTAGAACCCTGGGCTCCCACCCCTATCTCAGCACTGGACCCTTTCCTGTCACTCAAACATATTTCCTCAAAAAACCTTCTCCAACTGTCAAATCTAAACCAGCGTGATCTCTCATGTTGCCGTATTTCTTTTTTTACATCACATATTTGTGGATCCATATACTTTGTATGGTGTTTTTTTTTACAAGTTTTTAAACTTTGTGTAAATGATATCATACATACACATTGAAGATACGGTTCTAGGTCATTTGTTTGAAATAACTGAAGAGTAATCCATTTTATGACTACATATCCATAATTTACCTACTCTCTTGTTGATGGACATTTAAGTTGTTTCAATTTTTTTCTGCTATAGACAATACTGGAATGACCAGTCTTGGGCATGTGTCCTTGGAGACATGGGCAAAAGCATCTAATATCGAAAGTTCTATACTCAAGAAGGGTCATAGGTCATGAGAATATTCAACTTTACTAGATATTGCCAAGGTTCTATCCAAGGAAGATGCTACCAGTTTATACTCCCACCAGCAATTTATGAGACTTCCTTTTTCTCCACATCAAAGAATCAGATTTTTGTTCTGAGAAGATCATTCTGGTTGCAAAGTAAAAAGTGAGCTGGGTGGGGGTAGGGAGGTGTGCAAGGGGGGTCCTGGCACGTGGAGAGCTAAGAGCCAGGCCAGCCAAGCTTCCTCAGCTCCAAACTGGTGGTGGAGAACTTCCTGAATGACCCTCTGCTGCCTGTTCCCATTTTCCCTTTTATCATCAGGCTGGCAAGAATGGAACTATCTGCTTCTCAAGTGTTATCAATCAAATAGCAAATTATGTGGGCAACCCAACTGCTATTCTTTGTAGAAAATTATTATTTATTTTTTATTTAACAGAAGTCAAGGCTGAGAGGGTGCTCCACGGTGCCCTTCTGTGGCTTTAGTGTTTTCTCTGCTTTGGCTCAGCCCCGGGTTGTTTATCATGCGTGTGTTGTATTGCAAATGTGGAACAAATGAAGCCGAGATATCAAATTAATACTGTGATCTGTTTTTCTGTTTTGTTGCCATAACAATCTGTGGCTCTTGAAGCAAAGAGAAAATTAGAATTGTATTAAAGGTGTTTACACCATGTACACTCCATACTGCATTATTATTTATTGCTATAATAAGTGTATTTAACATTTGCTTAAGGAAGGTTGACTGCTACTGCTTTTTGTCTTGTGGTTTTCCTGCTCATCCTTCCAACCTGGCTTTGCTTTTGACCTTGACGTTTCCTATAGTTCTGAGCAAGAAGGATGCTTCACCACCTTGTGACTCCTTATATTTATCCCTCCCCTTCACAGCCCCCCACCCCAATACTTGGAGCTCTTTCAAGTCAAGAGTCTTGTTAGAAACAAAACAGGACTTGAAATAAGTTTTCCTCCTTTGTTTACCCCATTCCTGCCTTCTAAACCTGAATTGGAAGTTCAGCATCCTTTGGGAGAAATGAAGAGAAGCTCAGGGGTGGAAGAAAGGAGAATTAGAGCAATTTATGCCTCAGAAGAAGTGCAGTGGAAATCAATAGGGCATATGGAGGCTCAGGGTGCGGGTGCCCTAAGATCTCCCTCCATTCCACTCTATTCCCAAGGTCAAGTGCTCCACTGCCCAGAGCCCTCTTTGACTGATGACCTTACTGCCTCAGCCATCGCAAGCTGCAATCTACTGGGACACAAGGTGGCTGAAACGGTGGGGCTGGGGTGGTGGAAGCCCCTCCCCCCACTAACTAGATCAATTTCCGCTTGTGGATGCCTGCGTGGGACCGTCCAGTGTTGTAAGCTCTTTGAAGGCAGGTGCTATTCCTGCTCCATGTATCAGCCTACAATTCCTAGAATAAGGCTGGGCACACACGAGAAACTCAAGAAGAGCTTCATTCACGGATTGTTTGGGGCATCGTGGTAACACCACTAAAGAATATTCTGGTAATGAGGGAAGATGTGTAAAGATGTTTATTAGTTATGCCCATTTTAGAGCATCTGTTGCTCCAGAGACAATGGAATGAAAAGGGATATTTCCGACCCTGAAGAGTCCTCCAGGTGACCTGTGTCTATTTTCTTCTTCTGTGGGGAAGAACGTGGGCAGAGGGGGGACATGGGGCACCTTCACCCGGTGACTCTCTATGCTGAAAGAGCCAAAGAGGCCCTAGGTGATGACAGATTTTTAAAATATCCTGCTGTTGTCCTTTACTGCCCAGGGGACCTTAAGTCAGGTCTAAAGCCCAGGGTGGGATGTGAAGGCCATTTCTTGTGCGAGTCTCTTTTGGAGCACGATAGACTCAAACCTAGGATGGTCCCTGGTTACGTCAGCAACACAGGCAAAGAAAGCCCAAGAAAAATCAACCTTTGTCTCAAGGCCAGAGTTTTTTTCTTCCTCAAATTCTTGCACAGGGACTTCCCTGGTGGCATGGTGGTTAAGAATCCACCTGCGAATGCAGGGGACACAGGTTTGATCCCTGGTCCGGGAAGATCCCACATGCCGCAGAGCAACTAAGCCCGTGCGCCATAACTACTGAGCCCACGTGCCACAACTACTGAAGCCCACGTGCCTAGAGCCCACGCTCCGCAACAAGAGAAGCCACTGCAATGAGAAACATGCACACCGCAACCAAGAGTAGCCCCCGCTCGACACAACTAGAGAAAGCCTGCGTGCAGCAACAAAGACCCAACACAGCTAAAAATAAATAAATTTATTTTTAAAAAAATTAAAAAAAAATTCTTGCACACGGGCGTACACGTGAGTATACACACACACATACACACACACTTCAAAAGAAAGGAGAAAGAGGGTGAAGATGGCTTTGGAGTCCAGGTTAGCCTATGAGCCGTCACAGTGTTATCACACAGGAGGCAGCTGCTTGTGACTATGGCAACTTGGATCCCGAGGGAGGAGTGTGAAATGGAAGGAATATTAATCACGCTGGTGGAGGGAAGACGCAGGAGTGACAGGAGGGTCTGAGATGGTTGGGTAAGGTTGGCTCTGGGTGCATCTTTGGAAAAAGCACATTATGTCTTTTAGGTTTCCTGTCTCTTCCTTCAGAGCCCCTCTTTTCTTCCTGGATGCCCATCCCAAGTCCTAGGGTAGAGGCTCCTCTAGAACTAGGGGTGTGGTGGGCAAAAGACAGGAGGCTGAGCCCAGTCATCCTCAAGCACCAACTCTTTGTGTTTATGAATGACCTGTTAGAAATGTCCCATCTTAATCACCTTCTCTCACTCAGATATTTCTGAGAAGGGTGAGTAAGCACAGTAAATTCTTTTGTCTCAGTGGATTTAAATTGCTTGTAAAGTGTCACATCCACTACTTCAGTCAGCAATTCTAACCATAAGGGTTAATATTGTAGTGTGTTTATTTTCATGCCACGCCCTTGACTCAGGTGTGGGGAGAAGTAGCTTGTCCAGGTTCACACAAAGAGGAAACACCTGACTTCAGAGTACTCTGTGATTCCGCTTGCTTCAGCAAGCACAGTGTGTATGTGTGTGTGACCAGGGAGCATTGGAGCTTTGCTGACTTTTATTTGGTTGAATTCCCTTGTGTCTGCATGGTCTGAATGTCAGTGACTGAAACACAGTTACAAGAGAGCAGGTTGCAGTAACTGTACTTGCACTTCCTAACTTATATAGGACATGACGGTTTTGTTTGTTCCAAATAAACTCTTCACAGTATCCTGCAGATAAAATGTCCCTATTGTGTGCATTTCTATTTGTGTGGGAAGATGATATTGTGAAATATTAACATAATCTTGCTCCTCACAAAGACACACATGCACCTGGTACCCCATGGCACCACCCTGATGGAGGGTAACAGAAAACAGGCCTTTCCCAAAATAGGGTTGCCAGACTTAGCAAGTAAATATACAGGATACCCAGTTCAATCTGAATCAGATAAATGACAAATACTTTTTAGTATAAGTATATTCTACGCAATATTTGGGGTATACTTGTACTAAAAATTTATTTGACATTTATCTGAAATTCAGATGCAATAGGTGTTTTGTATTTTCTCTGGCAACCCTATCCCAAAGGAGAGTGAAATCAAAGAATGAAAGTAACATGCTTGGCTTTTAAGTTTAAAAACTGTGGTTTAGTATAAAACAAAAACACCAGGAAGATGAAAACTCTGTCCTGGGGAAAGGACAGAGGGCTGGAGCCAGGGAGGAAAGAGACAACAGTGCCTGTAGCTGTTTCCCGCGCCTCCCTCCGTTCCACACAGGGCTGCAGCGCCGTCAGATACCCTGGGGTAACCCAGGAGCAGCCAGGGCTTGGAAACCGGAACAAAGGCGCGGCCTGTGGCGGCCCCGCCCACTCCCCCACCCCGCCCCCGTCCCCTCCCAGAGTGCCATGCGCCAGAGACCCGATGTCCCAGGGTTCCTCGCGGCCCTGCGGGTCAGCCGACCTGGAAGGAGGTGCGTGCTGTCTCCGGGGTTGGCCCCAGGCGCGGTGGGACCTACGCTACCCGAGCCGGGGTCAAGGTTGAAGGGCGAGGTCAAGGACCGGCTGCCGAGAAGCAGCACCAGGACACTGCGGACGCGGGAGGAGGCTGCCTGCGCGGAGTTCACTCCTGGCCTACCACCAGGTAAGCCGACCCGGCCTGTAGAGCCTGAGCAAAGCGGGGCAAACACAACCTAATGTCTGCGTTTACCTAGAAAACCTGAAACTGATGAGATTCAAGGTGAAAACAAGGGCCGAATGAGAGGTTGGGAGCGGGAAGAACAATAACGGGTCTTGCGCACCTGAATTCATGGTCCGGGACGTTTGCCCTGCCTGTTTGGGGTTGCTGTGGGAACCATGCTGGCCTGCGGAGGCCGGGACGCCGGGAGGGTGTCTCCGTCTCCACGTTGTCGCGTGCGGTGTTCGAGGCTGCGGTCTAGTGACCCTTAGGCCTGGGCTGGCAGATACACGACCGGGCGGCCCCCTGCATATAGCAGAGCACTCTTCCCATTGCACTTGACAGTGGACTGTGCCCTGTAGCCACCAGGGGATGACGCGTACTCGCCCTCCTGATCCGGGCTTCTATCACCTGTGCGCCAAGATGGTCATCAGGGAAACCACGGAACCGAACTATTGCGCCGTTTGCTGGCTGTTTGGCCTTAAACGAACACATAACACCTGAAACTGTTTGCTTCCCTCTAAAATGGAAACCATAATGCCCCCTTCGTTGGGTCCCTCTGAGGATGAGATGAGATAATGTGTGTAGAACCAATATAGTGCAATGCCTGGCACATAGCCGAGGCGCCCAAGGTCCCATTTTGGGCAGAAGCGATTTGTCTTCGGCGCCCCGCGACCATATCCTCGCTCCTCCTGCTCTCGGGCTCTCCATCCTATTCGATTACATCACCTCACAGAGGAGGGCCATTCACGCTTCCAGGTGGAACCGTGCGTTGTTGTGTAACCTCTTCCAGGATCGTTGCCTTTTCACCTTTTATCGAATTGTGGAATGCAAGGCTTCAGGTTCTAAGTGGAGCTTGTTAGGGAGCAGGTTTTCGGAGCAGGGAGCCCTTCCCCGCTGGCGGGGTCAGAGCAGATGGCAGGTGCAGCCCGAGAGGAGTGTGGTGGCGCTGCGCTGGGCCCCGCTCCTGGTACAGGGTGATGCTCTAGTGTCTCCAGCAGTTGGCAGGGAGATGTCTGAGTGCTAGGAGCCTGCGGGCAAAACGACAAGCCGTGACCCTGTAGACTTTCAGGGTCACAATGCCGCAGATGTCTGTTCTTGGCTGGGGTGATTAGCCTCAAAGTGGAAAGTCAGCAGGAAGAGAATGGGTCCTTCACACAGTGAGGGACGTGACTGATGTGCATTTGGTACAGTTTTCAGCTGCCAGAGAGGGAAGGCAGCTAGTCAGATGAGCTCATCCTACTAGAGATCTCGGCTGGTCCAGGTGTGGGTAGAATCATAGCTCCAGGTAGGACATTTTCTTGTGCTGGTTTTGAGGCAGCCATTTTAACATAGGCATGGCAAAAAGGAAAAAATGAAGGTTTTTTTAATTTTATTTTATTACCAGGTAATGTGCATATCAGACACTGCTGACCCTTAACCCATCCTGAACTCCTTCCTTACCCCCAAGTGAAGCTCGGGTGTACACTTAAGCCAAGGATGGGATAAGGGTGTTGAAGGGTGTCAGGGGTAAGGTGAGGGTTTTGAGCATGATAGCTGGTAATGAAATAAATGTTGAAAATGTCTAGGCTTATACATTTAGCCATGTCACTATTTTCCTGTGTCAAGTAGCCATTTCAAGCGTAGAGTTTCATGGTTGAGTGTGGAGCTCGACAGTCCCCTGGCCCACGTGGAAGAGGGAGGAGGGAACTGGCTCCACTTGTTAGAAATCCCAGGCTTCTGTCGTCAACTGGGGAGAGGAGGAAGGCGGCCGAGGCAAATGGGCTTTGAATGGACTATAGCCTCAAGACGTTACATCCCAGCTTTCCCGGAGTCCCCACGGTGATCTCCTCTTGGGGACAGGAGAAATAAAACCCCTGCATCTTATTCAGGTGTCAATGAAAAAATGTTGCCTGCTATATTAGTAAACAAAGGATGCCACAGCCATCAAGCCATCACACTGCAGCCACCCGCAGCTGTGCACCCTGAGGAGACTCAGGATGAGAAAGCACAGGATACTGGCCCTGGATAGCTGAGGTGCGTATCAAAGGAATGATTTCAGTGAACCCAGACTCTTGTGTCTTCCCATACACAGAAAAGCGCTAACTTCCTTAACTTGAGATACCTGGTTTTCTTTAATTAACAGTAATCTTTTGATGTTCCGACACCTGGTCTTTGTTGTGAAAATTCCTGTATACCCTGGCTCCTCCTTTACCTCATTGGAGCAGTCCCTCAGAGCTATGTGAGAGGTTGTGTCCTGGCTTAAGTCCTCAGTTTTGTCTGCCGAATAAAACATAACTCTCAACTTTTAGGTTGTGTATTATTTTTCAGTTGACACAGGACAGGCCCCTTTCCCTCCTTTTGATGCTCTTGTAGGGTGAGCCCAACCATCCCCTTAACTAATGACCACCCAGATTCATGTCTCCCACATCTGTCTCTGGCCCTGCCTCCTGAGATCAAGACCAGGAGAGATTTGAGCATGACATGAACCTGCTTGATAACCCACAACCCCTCCCAGGGTATGCTTCTACTCCTCCTGTATCCATCTCAGGGATATTGCCACCACCTGTGGCCTTTTCATCCCTCACACCTAATATTTTCTTTCTTTCTTCTTCTTCTTTTTTTTTTTTTTTGCCATGTCTAAACTTTCTCTAAATGTCACACCCAGTATTTTGCTATGTTTGAAGTACCTTTAAACCTGTTTTCCCGTCCTCTAGTCTGACTGCTGTTTTCTTCTCTGCTTACCTGAACTATTATCTATCCTTGCACCTAGTCTTTTCCTCTTCAGCTCACTTTCCACACTGATTCTCTGATCCTTCCCTGGTTGATTGGTTGTTTTTAACATTTGTGCTCCTTAATTCCTGTGGAAGAAGCCTCAAGGTCCTTAGTTTGGAATACAGGACTGTTAACAATCTAATGTCAACCTCATTTCCAGTGCATTCCCCGTCTTCCAACTTAGACTGCACTCTAGTCAATCAGGCTACTCACTGTTTCCCAACCAGGCCCGGTCTTGGCTGCTATCATTCTCCACTTCTCTGCTTGGTGAAATCCTACACGCATTGTAGGATCTCTGTCGATTTGGCTGTGGATTCTCTCCTGAAACATCCCTCACCATTAGAAATATTATTCTTTCCCTACTCTCGGTTCCAGAGTCCTCACTTGCTCCTTGTTCAGTACTTAACATACTGTGTCATAATTGTATACCCCTGTCTCCAACGAGCTGGTAATCTTCCCATGGAGAGACACGAGCCCCAGAATTCTAAGGGGCTCGATTCTCTACCAGTGTTTCTCAAAGTGTGTCTTAGAACACTCATTCTGCTGGATGTTAATCAACATTATATATCGTGCTTATAGTGTTGTCAGTGCTGCTACAAATACTTTGCATGTAGGTAGGTATTATTATTATCCATTTTATAGATGAATAAACTAATAGCTAATAAGTGGGAGCGCTAGCTAGGATTCAAATGCAGGCAGTATTGTTCGAAAGGCCGTGAGCTTAACCTGACATGATTTGAACCTGTGACATCACACTATATTGTCCCTCAGTTTAGTAGGTATTATATGATACAGAGTTTTAAGAATGAATGCCCTATTTAATAAACACTGGGTTAAGCAAGTTTAAATAGGTGGATCTTTGCTTCTTGGAGCTTTTCATATGTTGATACACATTGTGAATTTCCAAGAGGAGGCTGTAGTTAACAGCATTTCTCACACCATCTCAGCTACCAAACCCTATTGTTTCCCATAGATTACTTATCTTGCAGGTTAATGTCTGTGCAGTGTAATTTGGAAAACATTGCTTTAGATCGGTTTTTCCAAATTCATACCACATTGTAAATTAATAAATTATCCAAATTTTAAACTGGACTATTGTAATAATGTATGTGAATATTATATATTTATATTTATCACATTCTTTTTTTTACCGTCAGTTTTACTGAGATACAATTGACATACATCACTGTGTAAGTTTAAGGTGTACAGCGTAATTGTTCAACTTCTGTACATTGTGAAACGATCACTATAGTAAGATTAGTTAGCATCCGTCATGTCATATAGGTACAATAAAAAGAGGCAGCAAAAAAACCCTTTTTTTTCTCGTTATTATGGGAACTGTTAGGATTTACTCTCAACAGTTTTCATTTATTCCATACAGCTGTGTTAACTATGATGGTCATCATGTGTATGTTACATCCCTCATACTTATTTTTCTTATAACTGGAAGTTTATACCTTTTGACTATCATCTCCCCCTCCCTGCTCCCACCTCTGGTAACCACAAATCTGATCTCTTTTATGAATGGTGGTTTTTTTTTTTATTCCAAAAGTGAGATCATACGGTATTTGTCTTTCTCTGTCTGACTTATATCACTTAGCATAATGCCCTCAAGGTCCATCTATGTTATTGCAAATGGCAGGATTTTTTCATTTATTTTTTATTTTTTATTTTTTTATTTTTTTTAATCAGTCATCAATTTTATACACATCACTGTACACATGTCAATCCCAATCGCCCAATTCAGCACACCACCATCCCCACCCCACCGCAGTTTTCCCCCCTTGGTGTCCATACGTTTGTTCTCTACATCTGTGTCTCAACTTCTGCCCTGCAAACCGGCTCATCTGTACCATTTTTCTAGGTTCCACATACATGCGTTAATATACGATATTTGTTTTTCTCTTTCTGACTTACTTCACTCTGTATGACAGTCTCTAGATCCATCCACGTCTCTACAAATGACTCAATTTCGTTCCTTTTTATGGTTGAGTAATATTCCATTGTATATATGTACCACAACTTCTTTATCCATTTGTCTGTTGATGGGCATTTAGGTTGCTTCCATGACCTGGCTATTGTAAATAGTGCTGCAATGAACATTCGGGTGCATGTGTCATTTTTTTTTTTTTTTTTTCACACACACACACTGTATTTTATTTTTACAAGAGATAAATAGACTGACACCAAGCATTGTACATGGATGACCACAACAAAAGCAACAATGATTGCAATTACCAAACATGAAACACACTCATACTATGTCATAATATTGACATTCAGTCCAGTAATCCTCCACTGTAACAGCTCCTTTACTTTGCAGTGAAAATTGATTTGTATATTCTTTGCCTCTGAGTCCTTGTGGGATTTTTTTTTTTTTTTAAAATTCAGACAGAAAGTCACAAAAATTATATTCATCCTCATCAGTTCACTCAGTCCCATGTAATTAATTTTTTTTTCATCTTGATCTTTTGTTAGCACTTTTATGAGTTCATCAGTTTTTCATTAGAGTTCTGAAAATGCTTATTCATTCAGTTCAGCAGTACAGTCAGTTACCAGAAACCTGTACTTGTCAGAGTCTTTTCCATGAATTTCTTAAAGATGAAACCCTTTTATAGGAACATATTTGCAAAATCATCAGAGTACAGCCAGAACTGTCTGTAAATGACAAAAGACTTAAAAATGACCACGGTTAAAGATTTGATGAAAGTTCATAATAATGCAGTTGACAAGAAAATTAGTTATTTCTGAGATATACATTTTAAAGTAATAACTAGGATTATTACTTATAACATTATACCAGAACATATAAGATTTTTAGAAATTTCATGTAATGTCTGAAACATTTATATTAACATATTTCCATACATATTTCCATACAAATACAAATACAAGATTTTTAGAAATTTCATGTAATGTCTGAAACATTTATATTAACATATTTCCATACAAATAACCCAATGAAAGTTTAGTATTAGTTGTTTTGTTTGTTTTTTTATACTGCAGGTTCTTATTAGGCATCAGTTTTATACACATCAGTGTATACATGTCAATCCCAATCGCCCAATTCAGCACACCACCATCCCCACCTCACTGCAGTTTTCCCCCCTTGGTGTCCATATGTCCATTCTCTACATCTGTGTCTCAACTTCTGCCCTGCAAACTGGCTCATCTGTACCATTTTTCTAGGTTCCACATACATGCGTTAATATACGATATTTGTTTTTCTCTTTCTGACTTACTTCACTCTGTATGACAGTCTCTAGATCCATCCACGTCTCAACAAATGACTCAATTTCGTTCCTTTTTATGGCTGAGTAATATTCCATTGAATATATGTACCACAACTTCTTTATCCATTCGTCTGTTGATGGGCATTTAGGTTGCTTCCATGACCTGGCTATTGTAAATAGTGCTGCAATGAACATTCAGGTGCATGTGTCTTTTTGAATTACGGTTTTCTCTGGGTATATGCCCAGTAGTGGGATTGCTGGGTCATATGGTAATTCTATTTTTAGTTTTTTAAGGAACCTCCATATTGTGCTCCATAGTGGCTGTATCAATTTACATTCCCACCAACAGTGCAAGAGGGTTCCCTTTTCTCCACACCCTCTCCAGCATTTTTTGTTTGTAGATTTTCTGATGATGCCCATTCTAACAGGAGTGAGGTGATACCTCATTGTAGTTTTGATTTGCATTTCTCTAATAATTAGTGATGTTGAGCATCTTTTCATGTGCTTCGTGGCCGTCTGTATGTCTTCTTTGGAGAAATGTCTATTTAGGTCTTCTGCCCATTTTTGGATTGGGGTGTTTGTTTCTTTGATATTGAGCTGAATGAGCTGTTTATATATTTTGGAGGTTAATCCTTTGTCCGTTGATTCATTTGCAAATATTTTCTCCCATTCTGAGGGTTGTCTTTTCGTCTTGTTTATGGTTTCCTTTGCTGTGCAAAAGCTTTGAAGTTTCATTAGGTCCCACTTGTTTATTTTTGTTTTTATTTCCATTACTCTAGGAGGTGGATCAAAAAAGATCTTGCTGTGATTTATGTCAAAGAGTGTTCTGCCTATGTTTTCCTCTAAGAGTTTTATAGTGTCCAGTCTTATATTTAGGTCTCTAATCCATTTTGAGTTTATTTTTGTGTATGGTGTTAGGGAGTATTCTAATTTCATTCTTTTACATGTAGCTGCCCAGTTTTCCCAGCACCACTTATTGAAGAGACTGTCTTTTCTCCACTGTATATCTTTGCCTCCTTTATCATAGATTAGTTGACCATAGGTGCGTGGGTTTATCTCTGGGCTTTCTATCTTGTTCCATTGATCTATGTTTCTGTTTTTGTGCCAGCACCATATTGTCTTGATGACTGTAGCTTTGTAGTATAGTCTGAAGTCAGGGAGTCCGATTCCTCCAGCTCCGTTTTTTTCCCTCAAGACTGCTTTGGCTATTCGGGGTCTTTTGTGTCTCCATACAAATTTTAAAATGATTTGTTCTAGTTCTGTAAAAATGCCATTGGTAATTTGATAGGGATTGCATTGAATCTGTAGATTGCTTTGGGTCGTATAGTCATTTTCACAATATTGATTCTTCCATTCCAAGAACAAGGTATATCTCTCCATCTGTTGGTATCATCTTTAATTTCTTTCATCAGTGTCTTATAGTTTTCTGCATACAGGTCTTTTGTCTCCCTAGGTAGGTTTATTCCTAGGTATTTTATTCTTTTTGTTGCAATGGTAAATGGGAGTGTTTCCATAATTTCTTCTTCAGATTCTTCATCATTAGTGTATAGGAATGCAAGAGATTTCTGTGCATTAATTTTGTATCCTGCAACTTTACCAAATTCATTAATTAGCTCTAGTAGTTTTCTGGTGGCAGTTTTAGGATTCTCTATGTATAGTATCATGTCTTCTGCAAACAGTGACAGTTTTACTTCTTCTTTTCCAATTTGTATTCCTTTTATTTCTTTTTCTTCTCTGATTGCCATGGGTAGGACTTCCAAAACTATGTTGAATAATAGTGGTGAGAGTGGACATCCTTGTCTCGTTCCTGATCTTAGAGGAAATGCTTTCAGTTTTTCACTGTTGAAAATGATGTTTGCTGTGGGTTTGTCATATATGGCCTTTATTATGTTGAGGTAGGTTCCCTCTATGCCCACTTTCTGGAGAGTTTTTATCATAAATGGGTGTTGAATTTTGTCAAAAGCTTTTTCTGCATCTATTGAGATGATCATATGGTTTTTATTCTTCAATTTGTTAATATGGTGTATCACATTGATTGATTTGCGTATATTGAAGAATCCTTGCATCCCTGGGATAAATCCCACTTGATCGTGGTGTATGATCCTTTTAATGCATTGTTGGATTTGGTTTGCTAGTATTTTGTTGAGGATTTTTGCATCTATATTCATCAGTGATATTGGTCTGTAATTTTCTTTTTTTGTAGTGTCTTTGTCTGGTTTTGGTATCAGGGCGATGGTGGCCTCATAGAATGAGTTTGGGAGTTTTCCTTCCTCTGCAATTTTTTGGAAGAGTTTGAGAAGGATGGGTGTTAGCTCTTCTCTAAATGTTTGATAGAATTCACCTGTGAAGCCATCTGGTCCTGGACTTTTGTTTGTTGGAAGATTTTTAATCACAGTTTCAATTTCATTACTTGTGATTGGTCTGTTCATATTTTCTGTTTCTTCCTGGTTCAGTCTTGGAAGGTTATACCTTTCTAAGAATTTGTCCATTTCTTCCAGGTTGTCCATTCTATTGGCATAGAGTTGCTTGTAGTAGTCCCTTAGGATGCGTTGTATTTCTGCGGTGTCTGTTGTAACTTCTCCTTTTTCATTTCTGATTTTATTGATTTGAGTCCTCTCCCTCTTCTTCTTGATGAGTCTGGCTAATGGCTTATCAATTTTGTTTATCTTCTCAAATAACCAGCTTTTAGTTTTCTTGATGTTTGCTATTGTTTTCTTTGTTTCTATTTTATTTATTTCCGCTCTGATCTTTATGATTTCTTTCCTTCTGCTAACTTTGGGTTTTGTTTGTTCTTCTTTCTCTAGTTGCTTTAGGTGTAAGGTTAGATTGTTTATTTGAGATTTTTCTTGTTTCTTGAGGTAGGCTTGTATAGCTATAAACTTCCCTCTTAGAACTGCTTTTGCTGCATCCCATAGGTTTTGGATCGTCGTGTTTTCATTGTCATTTGTCTCTAGGTATTTTTTGATTTCCTCTTTGATTTCTTCAGTGATCTCTTGGTTATTTAGTAACGTATTGTTTAGCCTCCATGTGTTTGTGTTTTTTACGTTTTTTTCCCTGTAATTGATTTCTAATCTCATAGCGTTGTGGTCAGAAAAGATGCTTGATATGATTTCAGTTTTCTTAAATTTACTGAGGCTTGATTTGTGACTCAAGATGTGATCTATCCTGGAGAATGTTCCGTGTGCACTTGAGAAGAAAGTGTAATCTGTTTTTGAATGGAATGTCCTATAAATATCAATTAAATCTATCTGGTCTATTGTGTCATTTAAAGCTTCTGTTTCCTTATTTGTTTTCATTTTGGATGATCTGTCCATTGGTGTAAGTGTGTTAAAGTGTTAAAGTCCCCCACTATTATTGTGTTACTGTCGATTTCCTCTTTTATAGCTGTTAGCAGTTGCCTTATGTATTGAGGTGCTCCTATGTTGGGTGCATAT
Source organism: Balaenoptera borealis (assembly GCF_965194805.1). Classification (NCBI taxonomy): domain Eukaryota; kingdom Metazoa; phylum Chordata; class Mammalia; order Artiodactyla; family Balaenopteridae; genus Balaenoptera; species Balaenoptera borealis. The sequence goes on along the minus strand of NC_138866.1, from coordinate 164,299,356 downwards.
ATATTTATAATTGTTATATCTTCTTCTTGGATTGATCCCTGGATCATTATGTAGTCTCCTTCCTTGTCTCTTGTAACATTCTTTATTTTAAAGTCCATTTTATGTGATATGAGTATAGCTACTCCAGCTTTCTTTTGATTTCCATTTGCATGGAATATCTTTTTCCATCCCCTCACTTTCAGTCTGTATGTGTCCCTAGGTCTAGAGTGGGTCTCTTGTAGACAGCATATATATGGGTCTTGTTTTTGTATCCATTCAGCAAGCCTGTGTCTTTTGGTTGGAGCATTTAATCCATTCACGTTTAAGGTAATTATCGATATGTATGTTCCTATGACCACTTTCTTAATTGTTTTGGGTTTGTTTTTGTAGGTCCTTTTCTTCTCATGTGTTTCCCACTTAGAGAAGTTCCTTTAGCATTTGTTGTAGAGCTGGTTTGGTGGTGCTGAATTCTCTTAGCTTTTGCTTGTCTGTAAAGCTTTTGATTTCTCCATCAAATCTAAATGAGATCCTTGCCGGGTAGAGTAATCTTGGTTGTAGGTTCTTCCCTTTCATTACTTTAAGTATATCATGCCACTCCCTTCTGGCTTGTAGAGTTTCTGCTGAGAAATCAGCTGTTAACCTTATGGGAGTTCCCTTGTATGTTATTTGTCGTTTTTCCCTTGCTGCTTTCAATAATTTTTCTTTGTCTTTAATTTTTGCCAATTTGATTACTATGTGTCTCGACGTGTTTATCCTTGGGTTTATCCTTTATGGGACTCTCTGCGCTTCCTGGACTTGGGTGGCTATTTCCTTTCCCATGTTAGGGAAGTTTTCGACTATAATCTCTTCAAATATTTTCTCTGGTCCTTTCTCTCTCTCTTCTCCTTCTGGGACCCCTATAATGCGAATGTTGTTGCGTTTAATGTTGTCCCAGAGGTCTGTTAGGCTGTCTTCATTTCTTTTCATTCTTTTTTGTTTAGTCTGTTCCACAGCAGTGAATTCCACCATTCTGTCTTCCAGGTCACTTATCCGTTCTTCAGCCTGAGTTATTCTGCTATTGATTCCTTCTAGTGTAGTTTGCATTTCAGTTATTGTATTGGTCATCTCTGTTTGTTTGTTCTTTAATTCTTCTAGGTCTTTGTTAATCATTTCTTGCATCTTCTTGATCTTTGCCTCCATTCTTATTCCGAGGTCCTGGATCATCTTCACTATCATTATTCTGAATTCTTTTTCTGGAAGGTTGCCTATCTCCACTTCATTTAGTTGTTTTTCTGGGTGTTTTTCTTGTTCCTTCATCTGGTATATAGCCCTCTGCCTTTTCACCTTGTCTATCTTTTTGTGAAAGTGGTTTTTGTTCCACAGGCTGCAGGATTGTAGTTTTTCTTGCTTCTACTGTCTGCCCTCTGGTGGTTGAGGCTATCTAACTCATTTTTTTATAGCTGAATAATATTCCATGATATGTGTGTGTGTGTGTGTGTGTGTGTGTGTGTGTGTGTGTGTGTTTGTATATCACAACTTCTTTATCCATTCAGCCGTTGATGTTTCCATGTCTTGTTATTGTAAATAATGCTGCTATGAACATAGGGGTGCAGATATCATTTTGAGTTAGTGTTTTCATTTCTTTTGGATATATTCTTTGAAGTGAAATTGCTGTATCATATGGTAGTTCTATGTTTAATTTTTTGAGGATCCTCCATACTGTTTTCCACATGTACCAGTTTATAGTGCACAAGGGTTCCCTTTTCTCCACATCCTCATCAAGCATTTATTATTTCTTGTTTTTTTATAATTGCCATTCCAACAGGCAGGAGTTGATATTGTGGTTTTGATTTGTGTTTCCCTAATGACTAATGATGTTTTTTCATGTACCTGTCGGCCATTCATATATTGTATTTGGAAAAATGTTCAGGCCTCTTGCCCATTTTAAAAATTGGATTATTGGTTTTTGTGCTGTTGAGTTGTATAAGTTGGTTATATATTTTGGATATTAACCCCTTATCAGATATATGGTTCACAAATGTTTTTCCCCATTCTGTAGATTGTCTTTTAATTTTGTGGATGGTTTCTTTCACTGTGCAGAAGGTTTTTAGTTTGATGTAATCCCACTTACTTATTTTTGATTTTGTTCCTTTTGCTTTAGGTGTCATATCTAAAAAATCATGATCCTTGGATCCATGATCCATGTCAAGGAGCTTTTTCTCTCTGTTTTCTTCTAGGCGTTTCGTGGTTTCAGGTCTTACATTTAAGTCTTTAATCCATTTTGAGTTAATTTTGGTGTATGGTATAAGATAGGGGTCTAGTTTCACGCTTTTACATGTGACTATCCAATTTTCCCAGCACCATTTATTGACAAGACTGTGTTTTCTCCACTGAGTATTCTTGGCTCCCTTGTCAAATATTAGTTGACTGTATATGCTTGGGTTTATTTCTGGGCTCTTGATTCTGTTCCATTTATCTATTTGTCTGTTTATATGCCAGCACCATACTGCTTTGATTACTATAGCTTTATAGGATAGCTTGGAATCAGAAAGTGTGATGCCTCCTGTTTTGTTTTTCTTCCTTAGGATGGCTTTGGCTATTCAGGGTCTTTTTAGTTCCATATAAATTTTAGGATTGTTTTTTTCTACTTCTCTAAAAAATGCCATTGGAATCTTGATAGGGTTTGCATTGACTTTGTTGATGGCTTTTGGTGGTATTGACACTTTAACAATATTAATTTTTCCATTCCATGAACATGGGATCTATATCCATTTATTTGTGTTATCTTTGATATCTTTCATCAGTGTCTCGTAGTTTTTGGATTTTAGATCTTTCACCTCCTTGGTTAAGTTTATTCCTAAGTATTTTATTGTTTCCGATGCTATCGTAAATGGAATTGTTTTATTTCTTTTTCAGATAATTTGATGTTATAGAAATGCTACATGACTTTTGCATGCTAATTTTGTATCCTGCAACTTTACCACATTTGTTGATTAGATATAACAGGTTTTTTTGGTGGAGTCTTTAGGATTTTCTAAATATAAAATCATGTTGTCTGCAAATACACACAGTTTTACTTCTTCCTTTCCAATTTTGATGCCTCATATTTTTTTTCTTGCCTGATTACTCTGGCAAGAACGTCTAGTACTAGGTTGAGTAGGAGTGGTGAGAGTGGGAATCCTTGTCTTGTTTCTGTTGTTAGAGGTAAAACTTTCAATCTTTCACCATTGAATATGATGTTAGCTATGGGATTATCATATATGGCCTTAATTATGTTGAGGTACATTCCTTCTATTCCTAATTTGTTAAGAATTTTTATCATTAATGGATGTTAAATTTTGTCAAATGCTTTTTCTACATTTATTGAGATGACCGTATGATTTTTTCTTTCATTCTAGTAATGTGGTATCACATTGATTTGTGTGTGTTGAACCATCCTTTCATCTCAGGTATAAAACCCTCTTGATCGTGGTGAATGATCCTTTTTATGTGCTTTTTGATTTGATATTATTTTATTGAGAATTTTTGCATCTATATTCATGAAGGATATTGGTGTGTTGTTTTCTGGTAGTGTCCTTTCTAGCTTTGGTATGAGGGTAATGCTGCCCTTGTAAAATGAGTTTGGGAGTGTTCCCTCCTCTTTGGTTTTTTGGAAGAGTTTGAGAAGGATTGGCTGAAGCCTTCTTTAAATGTCTGGTAAAATTCACCAGTGAAGCCATCTGGTTCTGGACTTTCTTCACTGGGGTATTTTTGATTACTGATTCAGTCTCCTTATTAGTAATTGGTCTATTCAGACTTTCTATTTCTTCCTGAATCAAACTCGTAGTTTGTATGTTTCTAAGAATTTTTCTATTTCTTCTAGGTTGGCCAGTTTGTTAGCATATAGTTGTTCATAGTAACCTCTTATGATCTTTTGTATTTTTGTGGTATCAGTTGTAATGTCTCCTTTTTCATTTCCTTTTTAAAAAAAAATTTATTTATTTTTGGCTGTGTCGGGTCTTAGTTGCGGCATGTGGCATCTTTCGTTGTGGCGCACTGGCTGTTTGTTGCGGCACGCGGGCTTCTCTCTAGTTGCAGCGTGTGGGCTCTCTAGTTGTGGCAGGTGGGCTCCAGAGTGCATGGGTTCTGTAGTTGTGGCACGTGGGCTTAGTTGCCCCACAGCATGTGGGATCTTAGTTACCCAACCAGGGATTGAACCCACGTCCCTTGCATTAGAAGGCGGATTCTTAACCGCTGGACCACCAGGGAAGTCTTGTCCTTTCTCATTTCTAATTTTCTTGCGTGGGTCCTCTCTTTTTTCCTTGATTAGTCTAGTTAAAAGTTTTTCAACTTTTTTATCTTTTCAAAGAACCAATTCTTAGTTTGGTTAATCTTTTTGATTGTTTTCCTGTTATTTCATTTATTTCTGCTCTAGTCTTGATTATTTCCTTCCTTTTGCTAACTTTCGGCTCAGTTTGTTCTTCTTCTAGTTCCTTAAGGCATAGAGTTAGGTTGTTTATTTGGGATCCTTCTTGCCTCTTAATATAGGCATTTATTGCTATGAAATTCCGTTTTAGAACTGCTTTTGCTGCATCCCATAAGTTTTGATACGTTGTGTCTCTGTTTTTGTTTACCTCAAGATACTTTTTAATTTCACCTTTAATTTCTTCTTTGATCTATTGGTTGTTTAGAAGTGTTATTTAATTTCCATGTTTTTATGAAATTTTCAGTTTTCCTCTTGTTATTGATTTCTAGTTTCATACCATTGTGGTCAAGAGAAGATACTTGGTATGATTTCAGTGTTCTTGAATTTGCTAAGACTTGTTTTGTGGCCTAACATGTAGTTTATCCTAGAATATGTTCCATGTGCACTTGAGAAGAATGTGTATTCTACTTTGTAGGATGGAATGTTCTATATATGTCTGTTAGGTCCGTTTGGTCTATAGTGTTCAAATTCACTGTTTCCTTATTGATTCTCTGTCTGGATAATCTGTTCATTTTTAAGAGTAGGGTATTTAAAGTCCCCAACTATTATTGTATTGCCATACATTTTCTTTTAGCTTTTCTACAGTTTTTGCTTTATATATTTAAGTGCTCTGGTGTTGGGTGCATAAATATTTACAGTTGTTATATCTTCTTTTTTGTTGTTTGTTTAAAACACACAACCTAAGAGTTGTGAGTTTAAGGTTTTTTTAAAAAATTTATTTATTTATTTATTTTTGGCTGTGTTGGGTCTTCGTTTCTGTGCGAGGGCTTTCTCTAGTTGCGGTGAGTGGGGGCCACTCTTCATCGCGGTGCGCAGGCCTCTCACTGTCGCGGCCTCTCTCGTTGCGGAGCACAGGCTCCAGATGCGCAGGCTCAGTAGTTGTGGCTCACGGACCCAGTTGCTTCACGGCATGTGGGATCCTCCCAGACCAGGGCTCGAACCCATGTCCCCTGCATTGGCAGGCAGATTCTCAACCACTGCGCCACCAGGGAAGCCCTTGTTATATCTTCTTGATGTATTGACCCCTTTATCATTATATAATGACCTTCTTTGTCTCTCTTTACCATTTTCAGTTTAAAGTCTATTTTGTCTGATATAAGTGTAGTTACCCTTTTTTGGTTTGGTTTGGTTATGCTTTGCTTGAAATAGCTTTTTCTATCCAATCATTCTCAGTCTCTGTGTGTCTTTAAGGCTAAAGTGAGTCTCTTGTGGCAGCATATCATTGGATCTTGTTTTTTTCTTTTTTTTTAAGTCCATTCAGCCATTCTGTGTCTTTTGAGTGGAGAATTTAATCCATTTACATTTAAAGTAATTATTGATAAGTAAGGACTCACTATTGCCATTTTATTAATTGTTTTCTGGTTGTTTTGTAAGTCCATTGTTCCTTGTTTCTTATCCTGCTGCCTTTTTTTGTGTTTTGATGTCTTGTGGTATCACTATGCTTTGACTTCTTTGTCACATTCTTTTGTGTAATTACTACAGGTTTTTTCGCTTATGGTTACCATGATGCTTACATAAAATCTTTAAATTATAACACCCAAATTTAAACTAGTAACATAGCTTCAATAGAATTCCTATGCTTTACACTTTTATTTCTCCCCCTCACATTTTAGGTTATTGATGTTACAGTTTACATATATTTTATATTGTGTAACTAAGAACAGATCATTGTAGTTTTGGTTATTTTTACTATTTTTTTTAACTTTTAGAGTTGTAAGTGAATTATGTACCACTCTTTCCTTATTACAAAATCTAACTTTGACTATATATTTACTATTACCAGTGAGTTTTTCACTGCCTTATGTCTTTATGATGTTAACTAGTGTTCTTTTATTTCCACTCAAGTAACTCCATTAGCATTTCTTGTAAGGCAGGTCTAGTGGTGATGAATTCCCTCAGCTTTTGTTTGTTTGGGAAAGTCTTTATCCATCCTTCATTTATGAAGGACAGTATTCTTGGTTGACAGTTTTTTTCTTTCAAAATTTTGAATATGTCATCTCATTCTCTTCTGGCCTGAAAAGTTTCTGCTAAGAAAATCTGTTGGTAGTCCTATGGGGTTCTCTTGTATGTAACTTCTTTCTTTTTTCTTGCTGCTTTAAAAAATCTTTTTTGTCTTTGACTTTTGACAATTTAATCATAATGTGTATTGGTGTAGCTCTCTTTGGGTTCACCCTGTTTGGGATCATTTGGGCCTGTTGTATCTGGATGTTTAGTTTGGAAGTTTTTAGCCATTATTGCTTTAATATACTTTCTGTCTCTTTCTCTTCTGGAATTCCCATGATGTGAATATTGTTTCTTTTCATTGTGTCCCATAAGTCCATAGGCTTTCTTCACTATTTTTCATTCTTTTTTCTTTTTGCTCTGACTGGATAATTTCAAATGTCCTATCTTCCAGGTCATTGATTCTTTCTTCTGCATGGTTGAGTCTGCTTTTGAAGCTCTCTATTGAATTCCTCAGACACTTTTTGTATTTTTCAGCTCTAGAATTTCTATTTGTTTGTTCTTTTTGATGGTTTCTCTTTCTTTGTTGAACTTCTCATTTTGTTAACTTCTTGTTTTGTTAATACATTGTTTTCCTAATTTCAGTTGTTTTTATTTTCTTGTATTTCACTAAACTTCTTTAAGGGGATTATTCTGAATTCTTTGACAATTCATAGGTCTTTATTTCTTTAAGGTCAGTTATTTGAGCTTTATTAATTTCTTTTGGTGGTGTCATATTTTCCTGATTTTTTTAATAATCCTTAATTCCTTATGTTGGTGTCTGCGCATTTGAGTAAGTGGTCTCCTCTTCCAGACTTTGCAGGTTTGCTTTGGTAGAGCTAGTTTTTATCATTAGCTCAGTGTGGGTTTTTACGCATGTCTGCTGGTAATGTCCTTGGACAGGTGGGGCCTGCTGTAAGGTCTGATTTTAGTGAGGCAACTGTTTGAACTGTGAGGTTGGGCTGAGGGGTGAGTGCCACTGGCTGAGAACAGCTGGATAGAACTGCTAGCTTGTTCCCTGTCCAACTGAGGCTGTAGGATGGGCTCTGTGGTTGCCTGGATTCTCTGGTCAGGCTTACTAAGTGGTCAGGACTGGATACTATGCTCAGCAGTAGGTGGGGCTAAGAATTAGCTTCCCTGCAGTTTGAGGACCTGAATCAGGCAAGAGTGTACACTGAATATTTCTGGTCAGGTGATGCCAAGGCTTTGCTCTGCATAGAGGGAAAGCCATGGGCTGTGCTCTTTGTTCAGGTGTCACTGTAAGAAGGGCTGTTGGCTGGGCTATGCAGCTTGCTGCGTGCTCTGGTAAGACTCTCTGGTCCAGCAGGCTGAAGGCTGTATTCAGTAATGAGTGGGGCTATGAATTAGTTTATCTGTCTGGGCACAACAGAAGCAGCTCCAAGGCTGCTAAGGTTCTTTATGGTCTTGGTGCAAGCTAACTCATGCCCCAGGTGGTCCCCTGGCTGAACAGGGCCACTGGCTTTGTTTTTTTGTTTTGTTTTTAAAATTTATTTATTTTTGGCTGCGTTGGGTCTTTGTTGCTGCTCGCGGGCTTTCTCTAGTGGCGAGCGGGGTCTACTCTTTGTTGTGGTGAGTGTGCTTCTCATTACGGTGGCTTCTCGTTGTGGAGCAAGGGCTCTAGGCCTGCGGGCTCAGTAGTTGTGGTGCACGGGCTTAGTTGCGCCTTGGCATGCGGGATCTTCCCGCACCAGGGCTCGAACTCGTGTTCCCTGCAATGGCAGGTGGATTCTTAACCACTATGCCACTAGGGAAGTCCTGGGCCACTGGCTTTGCTTTGGGGGTGATCAGCTCTGCCTACCTGCCTCTTGGCTTAAGCATTGCTGTGTTATGCAGCAGGTTCCAGGTGTTCTTGCAGCTCTTTCTGTCACATGGGGCTGGGGGCTGTACTCTGCAGCATGTGAGCTATGACTCAGCTCTCCTGCCTGGGTGGGACTGGGTGGGCCCACTTCAGGCAATTCCCAAATTTTCCCAAACAAACTTTCTGGTGAGGGGATGCGGGGGGCAGGAGCCATCCTCCACAGCAGGTGGGGCTGACTCAGCTCTTCTGCCTGGGTGTGAGCAGACCTGCACCTTGCTGAGTTCTCTGGTCACGCTGCACCACCACCTTGGTTTTGCAGGTGAGCAAAGCCACAGGTAGGCACTACTACTTAGGTTCTGCAGGTAGGAACTTGGTCTGCCAAGGTCCAAGGGCTGGTTGCTGGAAGCCCCTCCCCACTTCTTCATCATGATCAGATTCCCCATGATTGAGCCTCACAGATTCCCATGATTCCTGTGGGGTGAAGCTAGAGTTGGGGATTCCACAAAGTGACCTATTGTGCTAGGGAGGCTGGATGTCACCCCTGGGCTGTCTTTTCTCACTGGAGGAACCGGAGGCTCTGGGAAGAGCTCTTGGCGTGGTGCTGTGCTGCTCTGGTCTGGGGGAGGGGCATGTGGTCAGCATGGGGCTGCTCCTCCTACCCTTCTGTTGCAGTTTGTCTTATCTCGGGGGTGGTGGGGAGTGGGTGCTGCAGCCTCACTCTGGTCCCAGGATTCTCTCAGTGGTCTCTTGCCCATGATAGTTGTTAGCTGTTCTTCCTGTAAAGGGGAGTGAAGTCAGGAATGACCTATGTCGCCTTCTTGGTCATGTCACTCCTATCGTATTCTTCAGTGAGAGTCCTCAGTGTTTCCTTTTTGGTTTGTTCTAGCCAATACGTGACTGGGCTGAAGGGGGTACTAGGAATAGGGGTATGTCTAGCCCTGTAGGGGAAGATGAACCTGGAATGTGGAATACACTCTCACAATGGGATGGGAAGGTGGGGGCTGGGTGGAGAGCAAGCTTGTGGGCTTGGGACCCTGGAGCTCCGGGTGGGTGGTGACTGCACCGTCAGCTCTGCAGGACATTTTCTCATGCCATAGCCCCATCCTTCATTCCCGCCGAGGCTCTGTCTCCCCTTACCAGTCCCCTCCCCGCCGCATTGTACTCTTTGATGGGAAGGCTCCCATTTGTTTCAGGTCATAGTTTTTAAAGAGGTGAGGTTATTGGATGGAACGCATTCTGTAGACTGCTAAGATTGTGCCATAGATGGCTGGGAAACACAACTCTTGAGCACATAGGGCCACTTTGCTCAGCTCTGCCCTGGGTAGAGACGGTGGTGTTGAGAAGACTTTCCCAGCTCTTCCACCCCCATCACCCAGTGTATTTCATTCTTCTCTAGGACAGGCCTTTAAGCTTTAGCCAGGGAGACATTGTGTCTGAGTAGCACTGAGCTCAGTGAAGGACTAGAAAGTCTGAAACAGCTGCCATCTGTTTGTGGCTCTTCAGTACGTAATCCCGTGTGGGTGCTGTGGTGATACAGTGTCCACTGTGGGGAGAGAGGGTTTTGTTTGGACCATCTACCCTTGCTGGTTTGAAGGGTTTCTCCTTACTTGGCAGATATGCTAATCAAGGCAGAGTCCTGGAGGCAGGGCCATGTATTACTTTTCTTTGCACTGCCAGCCCCTACCCGGGTGTCTCGCATGGAGTGGCTGCTCAATACATGGTTTCTGAACAAATGAGTGATTAGTGGATTATGCATTGTCCTTGTGGTAGCTGTTGACAAGTTGGGACACGTTACTTGTATTCAAGTGCACTTCCTGGATGCCTGGAGCTACCTGGCCTCTGGCAGCAGCGTGGACTGTTTGCCTTCAGGGCTGTTCTGATGACTCAGTTGTACTGTACTGCTTGTGGGCTGGCCCGGGCCCCGTCCTGCTCCAGGCAGTAACTTGGCAGGCTGAACAGTAGCTGCAACTGAGAGGACGTGAAAAGGCGTTGACCTGCTTCTCAGGAGTGCCTTAGCATCCACTGCCTCTAGTCATAGTTTTCTATTGATTTGTACTCCGTTCAGTGGTCTGGTCTCTTAGATATGAAGCATATATCTAGGGACAGTCCCTAGATATAAAATATTCCTGAGAGGGTACAAAATTTAGCTTAAGAAAAGATGACAGTACTACTCAAGGTAGTTTGACCTAATTGCAGGAATGTCTTTCCACTCAGGACCCAGTAGCTGATTAGCTCTGTGGCAACAGAGCAGAACCTGCATATGTGGGACACACGAGCAGCTGCGTGTTCTTCCTCATCCCCATCTGTGCCCCCGGCCTCCCATAGTGGCTCCTGACTTCTGCCACCAGTTTCCACATCCTCATCCCATCCCATAGTCAGACTTCTCTCCACAAATATTTCCTGAGTTGTCCATTTAATAAGGAATGCTTTTCCCATCCGTAGCAAGGTCACCTGCTACATCCATCCACCCACCCATCCGTCCATCCACCGGTTCTGAACACTGACTATATGGCAGGCACTGTGTCGAGGCACTGGGGATACAGCAATGAATGAGACACAGTCACTTCCTTCAAAGAGCTCACAGTCTAGCTTGGGAGACAGACGTAAGCAACGTGTAAACACACAGCAAATAGTGAATGTCACGATGCATCGCAGACGGTGAACTATGGGAACATAGAAGTGTAGAGAGATGAGGAAAGGAGAAGGAAGGAGAGAATGATTCCAAAGACAATAAATGTATGTCACAGGGCTTAGGTAATGGTGGCCCTGTCTGAGAGTTACCCTCTTGTAAAGCAGTGGTTTTTAATCTTTTGTGCTTTTAGTAACAAAATTGTGTTTCTAAATAAAATTCTACATGGACCACCAATAAATAAAACAAGCAAAAGCAGGGCACCTTTGGTTGAACTGGGGGTGGGGCGACGTGGTCTAGAGAGCTCTCTGCTTGGCTACATCCAGGCTTCTGAGCTCTGACCCCTGCTCCTCCCAAGGTGGTCAAAGACCTATAGATTCTGGTTGCTACTGAGGACACAGCTTTGCCTTGGAAGGGCATAGAACCTACAGGCTTGTTACAGGCAAACCTCCAGGAGATTTTGTCATTCCCACATAGGACCTAAACTGGACGGCTGGGCTTTTCTTTTGGGTAAGAGATACCTAAATATAATACTTAAAGGTAGGGAGGGGTGGATTCGAGTGAGGAATCAGTTTCCTTTTCTGAGAATGGAGTTAGTTGTTGTTCCCCAAGGCTTAGGGCAGCCTAAGGGTGGGTATGCCTCTAGTGTACGGTTTCTCTCGAGGGGAGAAGCCTGTCCTGGACCTTGTTGGTGCAGAGGTCTCTGCTGGAGGAGCTGCGGTTTCTGGTCAGACCTTGTCCATAGTTGTCCAAGGAACCCAGGGAGAGCTGTGGGGCTCTCTGGGGATGGCGGAGTGCATACCTAGCAGGAGAAAGTAATAGACCAGGCCGGTGGGAGGGGAGCTTAGCCCACCATGTCGGTAGATGCGACCACTGCTACTAACTGGTTGACCTTACTGAGTACTTACAATGTGATGGATCCTCATCTCAGCGTTTTGTAAGTATTGGCTTAGTTAATCCTCATAACAACCCCTTGCAGTAGGTGTTATTCTTATGCCCGTTTTGCCAACGAGGAAGTTAAGGCACCGAGAGGTTACACGGGTGATGAGTGCAAGAGCTGGCATTCCAACGGGGGCGGTGTGGCTGCAGAGAGCGTGCCTAAGTATTGAATACTCCCCGCCTTTAACACCAGCTTCGCGATTGAGGGGTCAGCTAGCGTCTCAGAGCTGGGGAGTTTTATTTGGGGCTTTGACCAGTTGCAGAACACATACTATGTCTTATATTTTTGTATGTAATATACATATTTATATATTTTTTATTTTTAAAAACATCCTTCAGATGTGGGCAGGCAGAAGTTGGCGCCAGGCAGCTTTGCTGCCAGTAGGGAAAGGTTCAAAGAAATGGTGCATTCCCCCTAAAGCAGCTCCCGCCTGACAGCCCCTCAGCCCCTCAAGCTGTGGCTCTGAGCTGGTCTCCGAGCACGCAGCTCCTGGCTGGTGAGTTCTGGAGTGGGGGACGATGGAATCGGGGCTGCAGACCTGAGAGCGGAATATGTTGGTGTTCATCCTTTGTTCCCTGAGGCTCAGAGCTCTTCTTCCCATTATTGCCTCAGATGTGTCCTTTTTCACAGAGAGGATCCTTTCTAGCAGTGTGACTGATGCTCAAGGTAAGGCCACCAACTCTTCAGCACCCGAGCCCAGTTCATGTACACCAGTGGTTTTAACCTTTTTTAAAAAACAGAACCTCTACTCCAACCTCAAACTACATGGGCTCCAGTAAGCACGTCTATCTCGACCCTTTCATTTTGCTACCCTTGGTTATTTCTCTTATCTCTCACTTTCACTAGAAGTTTTTGGTTTGCTGACAAATATATGAGTAGGAGGTTTGGGGTGGGAGGAGGCAGAGACTGGACGAAGAATTTTGGATTATCTGGGGATTTTCATTAACCGTCTCTCTCTGTCCCTCGCTATCAGGGATGACTAAGATTTGTTTTATAAAGGATTAGGATGCCTGTGCCATTTTGCAAGTAGAAGTTTACGACTTTTTCTTCAAATCAAACATCAAGCAAGAAAAACAAATCTAACATAAAACCTCAAAGCAAAAAAATCCAACAGGAAATGCCATTCTGTTCAGACTTATGGCCTGTAGGAAAAATTTCAAAAATATTCCTTCAAAGGACCAAGCAGCAGGCCTCCCATATAAGCTTTGCAACTGTTACAGGATGTCTCTCCTCTATAGCTTTGAAATTTTACCCTTCTCATCCTGAGTGATCAAACCCCTTCTCTTGCTTTCTCTCATTTTGCAGTCCTGAATAGACCCGCCATTGCTCTCCAGCAGGGTATGGTTCTAGTGTCATCTCATTTTGGAAAAACTTTGGTGCAGACCAGCATTATTCTTGGATCTGCCTTTCTTTTTCATCCCCTTTCTTCTGAGCCTAAAGAGATCGATCACGTTTAGAAAGGCAGTTGGGTTTTCTAGGTTAGGGCAGATTCTGGACGCTTTCCAGGTGTCTTTTGGCGGCGAAGTGACTGCTCTCTTCTGCCGCCCTCAGCGCCTGGGTAGAGATTTGCCAGGGCCACCAGTAAGGGCATGATTTTCCAGATGACTCTTGCTAAAATGCACCAGGAAGAACTTCCCCCCACTCCATTTTGTTTCCAAAGTCAATTTATTGAATATTAAGTCATAAAGCCAGTGATCATAATTTTAATGAAAAATAACCTGTATCACTCAAGACAGAAAAGAACAAAAATACTCCTTAGAAACACTGCTTTGAAAAATAATCACATTAACTTTACACACAAGAATCCTTTCTTAAGCTTTATTTAAGAAATCGAGTACTATATAGTTCAATATATATAAGACACATCCAGTATTGTGTTCCTGATAGCAAGTGCATAGATTTTGTTAAGATATCATTTTCACTCGATATAAACGTTTCATGGTCACATGAAGATAATATTCCCAGTGATTTTGCCCAAGCATGAGAGGAGAAAACAGAACACAGCAGAAATAGTGAACTACAACAGAGATGAAAAACAAAAACAGCGAATTAGCAGAACAGTCGATTCCTGATAAGTGAATAAGCTGATTGTTTGGTCACAATGTTTTTATTCACTTATCAGGAACGATTCACAGTACATTAATGTTCACTGTGTTTCCTAGCCTGCCAGCTAAGAGTGCCAGCCCGAGATTGCTCGTAACTGCTGTGGGCTGTGCAGATATGTGGCTTCCATCAGCAAGGTAAACGTTGACAGGTCTGTCATTTCCCAAGGTGGTCCGTGTATGGCAAGCAGATACACCTTGCTGACACTGCAGTGGTGGTGTACAGAATCAAAAGGGTGAGTGTGAATTTAGGCAGGGACAAACTTTACAGTCTTAAGTGCTTAAGGGAACTAGCATTTTTGTCCCCTTCTTTGGAGAATTATTGTGTTGTTTTTCCAAAACAACAAAAAAATCTGGCTTTGTCTTTCCCTTCTTTTGCTTAGCATGAGTATTTTGCCTTGGTCAAATGGTGGACCTATATACTTATATGACTTAAATATTTAAAAAGTAAACACTTGCATCTTGGAAAGAATCGATCACCCTCTTTACCCTCTTCTCCCCTCCCTCACACCCTCCACCCCCCCGCCCCCCCCCAAATAATAACATAACAAGAAAGAAAAAGAAATCACACCCATAGCCGTCTTTTCCCACTAATGTAAGCAGTGGGTTTTCAGAGGCAAACTGATGAAGGCTCTGATGAGATTTAAAGCAGAAGTATTGGCAGGAAGTCAGCTCTCATCTGTGCAGGTTTAGAGCTGGTGGAAGTTACTTCACTGAGGTGTTCGGCCTATGGGGGAAAGAGCCTCCTTCCCTCCGCCTCACCCGGCCCCTCTGTTGTTGAGCCGACTGGAAAAGACAGTCTAGGGGTCAGAGGGGCTGCCGAAACCGGAGGGTGAGGAGCCTGAGCACCTGCAGGGAAAATCTCATTGGCGGCCAGAGGAAGGCTGCCGGCGCTGGGTGGCCTGAGTTGGACAGAGCTTGTGCGTCTGAAGAGTTGGAGGGAGAGATGAGACAGGGAGCAGACGTCAGTGGAATCTTGTAAGAGCACTTGGAGCAGTCAGATTCCTGAGCACAAGAGACGGGCGGAAGAGGGAGGAGGGCCTGCGGCGTCAGCTCTCGAGGGCTACAAGGAATGGTTTTCTTCTCTACTTCTCTCTTTGCTAGCTGGAGTTGGGGCGATCGTGGGGGACAAGGCTTTTTACAAAATGTGCACTCATTCAGGAAGGAGTGTGTGGGTGCCTATGGCCTTCCTGGCTTTCATTGGGAAATGGATGATATATTATGAAGACTTGGGCATGAGAAACTTTACCTCTTCCCCCTCCCATCCCACCGGACTGAGTAGAGCTTCCATTTGAGCCCTTGCGAGTATTTCTTTTCTCTTCCATTAGTTTTAATAATTAAAGCTGCTCCTGGATTCAGTTAGCTCTAAAAATAAATAATTTAAATTACTTTTCTATACATATCTATTGATTGATGGCAACGCATAGATTTAAATTTAACGCCTTTCACATCTATTCACCAGGTAAGTAAGTTTATTTTTTCTTCCCTTGAGAGCTCACCTCTTTCTTTTAAAAAATGTGACTGGTTTCTGAGAAGAGTTTGATGGTAATGAATGATATGCCTTTGGACTCATGGGTAGGCAGAAGAAACCCCAGCTCTGCTGCTTCTCTTCTGAAGGTTATGCAGCAAAGCAGAGCCATTTTTAATGAATGTTAAGAACTGCATACATATACCCAAGGGAAGGGGAGAGAGGGGCAGAGAGAAAGTGAAATATACCAGTGTGGTGAGAAGACCGGATAAGGTCTTGGCAAATCCAACTCTGTAGGTGGACCATAGAAATAAGTATAAATCTTGGAAGCAGTGGTTAAAATAGGCTGTTGTACATAAATTAGAGGTGGCTGGTGTGTAGTTTCCCCCTTCCCCAAATCAGATATTCACTTAGGTGGAATCGACTGTATCTTATTACACGACATATAGAAAAAAAACATACGTGAAACAGTGAGGTGTGTAGATGTATCACCAACATATAATGACTACCAACAATACAACACTCAGAGAGAGAAACAAGTATTAGGAAAATGGTTTAATATTGGAGACAGAAGCAAAAAACTGCATCACACAATAACATACGTTACAAAAATAAGTTTGACTGTTTCAACTACACGGTTATGTTCACAATGAGGACAGAAGAATCAGAAAAAACTTTGATCTAAACAGCAAAAAAGCAAACCCCTAAAGTTTTAACTAATACATTTATCCACTTAAAGTGACTGAGTACTTCTAAATCTAATTACCTTATTGTGTAACTGCACAATACAGAATAAAAAGTGAAACTTACCGCTGTATTTTAAGACAAAATTCTAATGCTAGATATAAGCAAAGGGAAAAAAGAAATCAAGCCAAAGTTTTTAATTCTCAAAAGAAAAGCAACTTTCTTTCTATCAATCAACCAGAAATCAAACTTGAAATCAGTCATTGTCAGGGGGCCCACTAGAGTAAGCCACAAAAATTTCCATTTTTTTTTTTAATCTCCAGTATAAAAAGTTCCACTGGTACAAAATGCATAAGTACAATCAGTTGTAGAAATAGGAAAGCCTGCGTATTTTTTTTTTGGCTCAAATTCCATCAAACAACAAAATCCAAATGCATCAATAAAACAGAAACAATACTCAAATGGTCTTACAGTTTTCCACTAGGTTGCATGAACTTTGGCTTTTCTCAGACAATATTTAAAAACTATTTTGTAATTCTAAACAAAATGATATTATTAATCTACAAACAACAATTCTCACAGCACAAAAAAACACAAATACATTTTTTTTGTATGACATTATTCAAAAAGGTAATGAAACTACAGGTTTTTTTAAAATTTTATTTCTTCTTGTTAATTAGCACTTAAGATAATAAAAACAGAAACAGTAAAATGAGTCCAGAGTAGCACAAGCCAAAGAACTATAACCCCTATGGTGAAAGAAAGATGAACTTGTTACGCCTTTGAGGACTGCCATTTGATCGCAATTCTCTAATTTAGTTTAAAAATGACTATTGTCTACACTTGATTTTAAAAAAAGCAGTTTCCCTGTGTGTTTGTTTTTTCTTCTGGCACAGGCCCTTCGCACCCTTGCAGCTTTTTCCTTTTGATATTAAAAGAGAAAGTGAAGAAAAGGACAACTTGTCTTTGAGGAGGGTTATCTTTTTAGCAATGAAACATGCCCGCCCCCCCCCCCCCAAAAAAAAAGGACTTTCCCTGTAACAGTACAGTCTTGGTTGCCTGCAGAATAAACACTCAGCTCTAAGTGCCCACCCTGAGCCTCTTGTCAAGTGCATTCAGCTCCTCTGGGGGAGATGCAGGCAGCGGGAGGAGGGCACTGGAGCGCTTCTGGCTTCAGTGAAGAAATGGGAAAAAATGGTTTAAGAAGATTTATGTATACTTGATAAGAGGTTCTGAATGAGACAGTCTAGGAAGTTCAAATGGTGTTGTCTTATGTTCTTATGGACGTATCTGTGTACCACCATATTATCATCTACACGAGAGACAGACAAGTGCGATAACCTCTGTTATTCAGCTGCTTGCTGCAGGAAGTACAAAATAGCCCTCGAAGGATGAAGGAAGGCCCCAGCAGTAGTAAACACGTGTGAGGATAATACAGATCATTTCATTGTAAGTGCATGTGCTATAAGAAGGAAACTTTTTTTTTTTTTTTTTTTTGCATCATTAGAGGCTAGTCCTTTCCATCCCAGGGCTATCGCATCCACACACAATATTAAACCAAACAGGGTGGTGAGCGGGAAAAGGAGGAAGGAAATGGAGCCAGCAGTTTCTGAACTCCATTAGAGAGACAAAGAAGCTTCCAGAAAGGCAGGAGTGTGTTTGTTTTGGGACTGTGGGGATGACTTTGGGGTTTGTCTGTCAGGACAGCAAGAGACCTGCTCACATGAAGTGAACATCAAAGAAATATGGAGCTTTAGAAAGTGGCAGCAGGAACGGGTGCTAGGTATTTGGTCAGTAACTGTGATGAAGAACTGAGTTTGCCTTTGATGGTCAGTCCCCTTTAGATGCATTCAATTCAAAAGAAACAAAAAGGCAGGGAAAAGGACTGTCAACTTCTAACTCCAGACACCTTGCTTATTCAGAGGTATCCACTGCACAATGGCTGATAAGAAACATTAATTTGGGAATATGTAAGAAACAAAACCAAAAATCCCTCAAAAGACTACCCCATCATCACAAAGCCGTTTAACTGGAAGGTATATGAAATTATTCTAAACTGGAACATACCGCTAACCTGATCTCAAAAGCATATTGAATTTAAGGTTTATTTAGGTGCTTGACTACTGTTCCCCTCAGAAGGTTTATCCAGTAAACTCTTTTTAAAGTGTATTTTTTTCCTTCCTTTTGGCTCTCAACCAAAGGATAATAGTAGTAAAGACAGAAACAACTCAAAGATATAAGCAGAAAAAAAATCCAAATTAGAAACACCCCAAAACAAACGAAAATGATGACAGCATAAAAAGTTAACATTCCAGATAGCGCTGGGTAGAAAGGGTTAAAAGTTCAAAACTTTCTCACCTTAGAGGTTTCCATATATCATGAAGAAAATACATTGTGAGGTTGCCGTCACAGCATTGATGTGCAGAGTGGTTAAAAAAGTGAGACATGGGCACTTATACAATGTCTTACAAAAAACATCATAGAGAAATAACAAACAATAACAATTTCAGGCAACAAGACCACAGGATAGCAAGTTAACAAACTTTTTAACCTCTTTTTTTTGTTGTTTTTTGTTTTTTAAATATTAGGGATTTATACAAAACACATAATAAAATACCCATGTTATCAAATTACTTCTCACAAGAAACACACTGAAGCTCTAGGAAGGAAGTACCTTTGGAATTTGGCACTATATATTTTCACTTTTTTTCTTTAAAAGAAAAAAAAAAAATCACATTTTGCTGAACACAAACACATCTAAATAGTCCACAAAAAAAAAAAAAAATGACATCAATGCTTTACAAGCCAACACAAAACTTACTCTGGAATAGGTTTTCTTTTTTCCCTCACATGAAATTTTTTGTAAGCAAACAACTTTTTTTTGAAATTCTTTTTTGTTTTAAGTAAACCAATTCTAAACTTGTCTTATCAACAAAGAACATTAAGACCATAAGACTCATGATGAAACCACAACTTAATTCACAGAAGCACCAACGTAACACAGTTTACAGTAACCTTTCTCCTGTACATTGAAACAGTATAAAATATAGGTAATTTCATGTGCATTAAACCATGGATTGTCTAACTGTGAGTCAGTTCAGCAAAAGGTGACACAAATAGGTAGCATTTGCCCCAAAACAGGGTAAATATTTTTCTTATACTAATCTACAAAAAGTGGTTCTATATATATATCTTAATGAGAAAGTGAGCCACCTAAAATGGCCTTATCAAAAAACTTTACACTGCCTGAAAAATGTAAAAACTATTACAGACCTCTAGAGACTTAAAATCAGACAGTTTTTTTCTCAAACTGTTTTTGGAAGTAGTCTGTTAGAAACCAACATTCTGTGTCCCTGGACACATATTGCTATTGTTACCAGTGACCGGGAAGAATGCCAATCCCTGTATAATACTTTCAAGTCTGTTTTATGAAAAGAAAAAAAAAAAAAAAAAAAGAAACATTTTTGCCACAGGTTTTTTCCTATTATTAATTTGTGTAATAATAAATTTCAGTCTTGCATGAATGCAGCAATGTTTTTCACATTGACTTCCCAGAATTCATAGCTAGATGAGGTCACATGCAAATTTCAAAGGTCAAACTAGATCAAAGGTCAGTAGGAGAACCAAATATGATGTGAGGTCAGAAAGACATCAGAAACAATGACGGGACGATGAAACTTTTTTTTGAGACGCCACAGGGACATGCTAGGCAAACGGTGAACTAACGGGCATGAAGATGTCTAGGGAGAAAACAGGGAGAGTAAAAAGTTACACAGAATCTACGCAGCAGCAACAAAATCACTCTTCAGGGTGCAGGAGAAAAACTAATGCAAATCTTAGGTCATTAGGGAGTCTACGAGCCATCCACGTAATTTGCATTTCTTACACTCTTTATCCACAGCACAAAGGAACCCAAGAGAATCCATCCGGAGAGGGAGAGGGGATGGATTCTGGGTGTTTTGGGGTGAGGGGCTGGCAAGGGATAGGGGGGAGAGGGTCCAGTTTCAACGAATGTAACAGATGGGGAAAGTCAGACGACTGAACTGTAAACTAGATAATGGCAGTTACGAACAAAATCATCAGACAGATACAGACACCGAGAGGATAAAGCATGGACTTGAGGCCTAGGGTTCAACGGTGAAAAAAAGCCCATTCCTAGAACGATTCCTCTAGAGACTACTTCAGAAGGATCTGGCTAGCACAGAGAGCTGCTCTTTAGGTACCCAATAAGTTAACAATAGGCAATAAATAACTTCCATTATTTCTGAGGCAGTAAAAATTTTGTACAAAAATAGAAATGCTTTTTTTACAAATAAAATTTACAGGCCTGTGGCTTTCTTTTTATGTAGTATTTATGTATTACTTATTTATTATTAAATTTATCTTTCAAGAAACATCAAGTATTTTCACTCATTTTTAATTTTTAAACCCTGTAGCTTTAAGAAACAGATCTCTAAATCTTTTTTTACATTAATCCTTTCTAAAAACTAAAATAAAACAATAACAAAATAGACAACCAGTGTAATAATCTGACCAATAAATGTCATGTTTCTTTGAACCCTAAAATAAAATCCTACTTATTAAAACAAACCAAATGTAGTGGAAAGACATTTTGTATTGTTTTTAAGTGCTTCTCCTGGCTTTTCTCTCGCGCTAGGCCACCGCCTTACCCTCAATGAACAGCTGGCGCCCCTCTTCGGGGTGGGCGCGGGCAGGAGGGGTGAATTCTCCAGGCAGTGCTCTGGGGCACGGGGTGGGGGAGGGGGAAAGGGGGTGGGTCTCAGAGTTAGAATTGCACGTTAGCCTTTCTTTGCCTTTTAAGTTCTTAAGATGTCATTTATTGTGTATGTGTTTTTCTTTAAAAAAGCAAAAAACAAAAAACAAAAAAGGTAAAAGGAGATTCAAAATTGCAAAACAAAGGAGAATACAGTGGCACAAGTGGAGGAGGAGTTTACTCGATAGAAACAAGGTAGCCGAGTTTATGGCGAACTGGGTAGGGGGCCGGGAGGGGGTAATGGAGGCCTTATTGTAAAAATAACCGTCTCTCTTGGTAAAAGTTGGCAATGTGGTCCTCCTCTGCCTTTCCTGTTGAGCCCAGGCTGGCTCGTGGGACTTACCCTAAGAAAGCTAAAATAAGAGCAGGGAGCCTCTGGGGTTAGGATCAGTAAGGTTTGCTGTCGTTTTTGGAGCGCTTCAGCTGGACCTTCAAGCGTTTCATGCCAATCTGAAAGCCATTCATAGCCTGGATAGCAGCTTGCGCAGACACGGGATTGTCGTAGCTAACAAAACCTGGAAGACACAAGCGGAAGGAGGGCGGGAATCAAGATGGAGAGGCAGGGGAGCAAAGGAGCGTGGCTGCAGATGCTAAGTGACACGTGCCCAGCCTGCGGCCTCGGGTCAGCTCTACTCAGTTCACGGACTGCAGGTCACGTTTTAGGGGCAACACTGGAAACATCCACTCAGAAGCAGTGGAGAAGCTGGCTGGACCCGTAACTTGCTATCAGGAGAACAAAACCCCTCCGCAGAAAGCTAAAAATCTCAAACATTGAGTCAATTTAGTCTGTTTACTGATTTCAGTCAAACCTGTTTGTGTTTCAAGTCCCTTAGAATCCGGAAAGAGCCTCCAGTACATCAGTAAGTGCTGCTCCTAGAAGCAGTGGTATAAATATTCTAGGTCTCCAAGGGCCCCCAGAGGCTCACATGCCCCAACCAGGCGAGGTTTAAAAGCAGGATGATTAAGGGAAGGGCTGGATAACCGGTATGCTGCCCAAGACCCTGACGGTTTCCATCCCAGGTTCTCCATGTATGCAGGACGGGCTCAGCTGGTGAGTTAGCGCGAATAAATTTCTACTTGGTTTTTACCACTTGGAGCTGTTACTGAGAGGAACCTAGGGGCCCAGGGGAAATGCTGTGCCGTTCTCCTTATCTCAACTTCCATTTTCAAAGCTCCAGTGAATTCAGCGGAATGGAAATTGCTACCTTGTATCCCCAGCTGTCCTGGAGAATAAACAGTCTAAAACAGCTCAGGGCTTCACAGCCATCCTGACATACTTCCCACCACCTTTCTCTGTGCCAACACTCAGACGCTTCTGACGACCACCCAGGCTCTGCCAAAACCCAGCAACAGAATTCTGACCACATAGTTTTGTTTCAGCACTGGGGGTGGGGGTTACATGCAAAAGTTTCTTTAGTTAATGCTAGTGCAAAAGTATTGTCCCTACTTACTTTTGTTGTTGAAAGGAAGTTATACTGATTGGATTTCAGCTCTGACCATCCACTGTTCAGAAGGTCTTATACCAAGTTCTCCATCTTTCTACTATTAAAGTATAAAGCCAAGGAGAACATTCCTTTACAAATTAGAGGAGGAAGAAAGGGACATAAATATACCTTTAGCAGAGTTCTCAGCTGATAAAAATAGGCATACAGTATAAGCAGAATAGCTTCTCATAGGCTGCCTGTATGCAAAATGGTGGTTTAAATTTTTATTAAATTTAAATTCCCAATAAATGTGATCTTGAATCTAAGATTTTTGCTGATTTTCTCCTTTCCTCCTAGGTCTTATCCAGAGGTAGCAAGATGATTGAAGAATGGAAATGGGTCAAGGGCAAAGTGGATAACAAAACCTGGCCAAGAGCTTAGGATGAAGAATGGGGTACCATGTTATGACTAGCAAACCTGGGACCCCAAGAAGTTAGGCTGTCTGACCGAGACACCTACCTATGGGATGTTACAGCTTTTTAATAAAAACTGAAAACATAGTGCATAACACTAAATACAATTGTCTGATGCATTATTATGAACACAGTGGTTAAGTAGTTTGGGGGCTGATATAATCTCTTTTCAAGACATTAAATATTTTCTCAAAATCAAACCATGAACTACAATCCTTTTTCTAATCTCCAAATAAGCTCAGGACATTGTTTAGCGATGAGGACTGTAAATGTCTGGCTTGAAGCCTTGTTCAGGGAAGCTCCCAATGGGGAGCTCTTACTGAGACGTGCACACACCCTGTATAACAACTTACTTTCCATTTCACTCTCTCATGAACCATTACAAGGGCGTTTATATACCTGTAATGGGTTCAGGCTAACAGCCTTTCCACTTGGATAAAAATAGTGACTTGAAATGGCTGACACGCTAAAATTCCCCCAACAACAGAGGCTTCAGACCTTCCTGGGTGACAGCACAGAAATCAGAAGGACGTTCCGCGAGTGGAGTTTCAGAAGCCAGAGCACTCTCCTCCTTAGACTGGCCGCCCATCGCCGGTCAGCTGAGCGCCAAGTCAGAGTTTGTGCCTCTGCAAGAGCCGTCCTCACCTTTCCTTTGATGCTTTCCTTTTCACCGTGCACACTTCTATTTGTTTTCCTCTGCCCACATCTGTTCTCCTTTGTTTTGTGCTACTCTTAGCACCTATGACCAATGTGAGTCATTAAATCGGAGGAGTGATTAAAGCAAATGTTACATCTCAAACTGGGCCAGAACTTGCCAAGTGAGAAATATATACTCTGAACATTCTAGCCTCTAAACTACCTTGGGGAACACAAGGGTTCAAAAAATAAAACAAGAACTAGATTTAATGAATGTTCTCCTCCTCTGTAAAACACTAGGGCATGCAGTGAGCCTGCCATACTCTCTCAGGGAGCAAAAACGGCCCAGGGAGCCAGAGTCCAGGCTGCCTGACGAAGGAGACCGTGACAGCTCGGGCCACCGAGGAGCTGGGATGTCCAGTGTTCTGAGAACACCTGCATCTCCCGTGCTCTCCACCCACTCAGGCAGCCACTGCAGATCCCAGCATCCCAGCACACCGCAGCACTTCATGTCACCATGAGCTAAACCAGCCACCGTCCCCTGGGCTCGCGGAGCTGCAATGTTGGGCGTGGCCTGAGCACACCCCTACTGTGAAGGAGTGCGCGTTGATTAGTGTGTTTTTATGTACATCCAGATGCTGAACAATAAGCCCCCAATACAGTGTGCTGCCTACACCCACAGGGTCTGAGTCCCAGTGGACCTGGAAGGGTATGGAGTTTGCGGCAAAGTGTCTGCAGTGGCATCCTGTGTCAGGAGTCTCAACTACACTACAGTCTGTAAATTACTTCCATCCGGTGAAGCCTGTGGTTCAAACTGGGGGGCCCGAAGAGACTGCTGCTGGTCAACAATGAAAGGGGATTAAGTTATAGGTAGTAAGACCCTTGAGTACAGTATCGAGCATTACCTACTATATGGACATTTAATTTCCCAGATCTTTCCTTTTTCCCAGGTCTTTTCTCTCTCTTTGATGAGATGACTTGGCCCAGCCTGCTTACATGGATCCAGACAGCCTGGAACCGCCACACACACTGAAGGCCCTATCCTGGCGTCTAAAATACTGGCCATTATGTGTTCCTTCCCATGACTCCTTACTGGCAGTGCACTGTGTATTCTAGCTGGGTTTCTTTTGCATACCAAAGCACTTGCTCAGATTGGTCTGTTTGTCAATGAAGACTTTAGCAGAGATAACATTTCCAAAAGGCATGAACATCTGCAGGATGTCCTGGTCTCCAAACTCCTGTGGAAGGTGGTAAATAAAGAGGTTTGCACCCTCTGGACCTAAAGAGGGAAAAAAAAAAAAATCAGAGTAAGGTATTCTGCACTTCTTAATTCCCAAAGCCTCTTCTTAGGAATGCTTTAACAACAGATGGGCTAAGCACGTGGCTTTCTCTCATACGGAAAGAGATGGATACAAGTCCAGTGCTGGTATGTCTTTTAGGACAGGAGTCGTCCTTCACATTTTCCTGACTTCCAAAGAGACACCAGTTAAGAATGGCTTCCTTTTCATCGATAATCTGTGGGTCACATTTGCTTACTGCGCGTGAGCACGTATCTTCAGTCTTCCTGGGCGTGAAGGCGGCAGACGAGGGGTGGAGTGGGGCAGGAGAATGCAGGCGTGGGTTTTCCCCACGTGGCCATGTTTTATAGTACATAGTATATATTCTCTCTTGGATACAGTGTCCTGTGTATTCTAAGCAAATTGCAGCAATTTAGAAGTAATGAATGTAGCAGTAATGCTGCTTGGATTTCTCAATCATTTACCTAATTATCCATCCAGTTCTGATTTGGCAGATCTCTTAACACACAGTCTAATAATCATCTTTCTTAGAAATGACTGGCAATGAGTCAAGGCAGGAAAAAGTAGGTGCTAGAGTTTCACAACTGTGCTCGGAATTACACCACTGGGAATTAGCCTTGCAAATTGAGCGCCTGAGGTGCACAAGCTGGTCAGAGACTAAGCGAAGCCTGGTTCTTCGCTCTTCACCATCACTTCCAGAAATACAAGGAACAAGGACAGAGTAGGGGCGATCTTAGCTACACCGGACAGTCTTAAGTTCCTTTCCATTTCATTCTCCCATCTCTCCAGCCACCTGCAGAAGAACTAGCTGCAGCTTAAAGGAAGCAGAAAGGAGGGAATCCCAATGATTACAGCAGGTAATCACCTTCTAATATGTCACAGGCGAGAATGCTTTCCAGGTCAGAGGGTGCTTGGGGGAGTTGCAGATCCTTCCCCAGATGGTTCTGGGGAGGCCTCAGGGCTGGATGCCTCTAGGATGTTCTGGGCATGGTGTCTGGGAAGGGAAGGGAGCTCATAAAACTGGCGAAGTTCCCGGGACCTTGACTGACTTTCACAGGAGAGGAACCAGGACTGCCTGCTCCACTGGGAAGCCCCAGGGGACAAGGTGCCCTGGGTTCCCAGGGGCTGGGGGGAGAGTGTCTGTTTGTATGGGCCGAAGAGAAAGAGAACTGGGGTAGAAAGAACTTCGTAAAAATAAAAGGGATAAACATCTTTGCAAAGAAAAGTCAAACCAAATTTCTTGCCACACACACAAACAATCATAAAAGAAAAAAGTATTCTAATGAATGGGACTTTTCACAAGGAAATCTTCTTGAGGCAAATTCCTGAAGCCACAGAGATGAAGCATTTCTTTCTTATTTAAGTGTTAACATGGCCACTTTAATTTTCTGTATTGCTCACAATTTCCAGGGGCATAGCCATGTTCCAGTGCAAGAGACACAGTTTGTATGTAAAGGGGCACAATTACAGGGTTAGGTCCCCCGATGTTTCTTTGTTTAAAAAAAAAAAAAAAAACTCTTAAAAAGTCAAAACTTAATATAAATAGATGCAAAACCACAACACTGGAGGTGGGTGTTCTGAGGGCCACTACGCATGTGTGTCCCCTGCAGTTTGTCTATCAGGCAGATCTGGTACTGCCCAGACTGGATATGCCTTCTAAATAGAAGGTCCAAATGCACAAATGAGGATTAATGGGGCCCAATCGGAATTGTGAAGTCATCTCACCTCCTGAAGCCTGGGGGGAAAATGCAATTTTAATGCACTATGACAGATTACTGGCTATGCCTGGATAGTCCTGGCCTTCTCGAATGCAGTGCATTCTGAACGTATCCAGGCCAGATAGGGGACTAAGAAAACGGGAAGAAGGTAAACCCAAGGAGGCTGTCTTTTTCCTCATCACCAAGAAATACTTGGATTTTGCAAACTGCCAAAGTCATTAACACTAAAATGAGAAAAAAGTGACTTGGTATGGAAAACCTCTTAATATTCAGTGAAGGAGGCTACTGCCGTAGACACCAAGGGTAAAGAAACAATTTTTTGAGGGTTCAACCTAGGTATCTTCCTTCCGTCTCCCTTCAGTAAAAACCTGCTGACCAACCACACGTTCCTCAGACCTCTAGTATACGTGACTAACTTGCTAGAGCTCGTTCAGTTGTATCTTTGGTCCCAGTTGGCTGGGTGTTCATGTTCCGATTTCTCATAGGGCACCTGATATAGCAGAAAGCACTGGGGGTGTCTGTATCAGACCGCCAGTTGGGATCTGGAGGCTCTACCTAATTCTGTGTGTGTGACATGCCTCCTGCAAACAGAGGGAGATGGGAAGGGTGTGAAAGAGCTCAGAGGATATTTAGGAATGGCAGGAAACATGGTCAGCTTGCCTGAATTTAGATCTGTAGGGGTGCCATAACCCTTCAGAAGATTTAGCTGGGGAAAATATTAAAACCATTTCTTTACAAGGCCAGACTGGTTCACTTTCCAGTCGGAAAATATATAGCAGGGTACACGACTAAATACATCAAATTGACTCAACTCTCTTGATTAAAGAACAGAACTATGGAGTAGAAAATCTAAAACTCTTACTTAGTAGGGGAATTCATCATGGGGTCTTTCCTTTGCTTCTCAGTATGACCTGCCTTTCAAATTATGTTTTAGTTAAGCTAATGTTAAGACGGTTTAAATTTCTTGAGCACAGGTTACCAGGGTGAGAAGAAGGTGATGAGAAGATGGAAGATGATTTAAAAAGACCTGAACAAACCTGAAACACCATCAAGCACTAATCCATGCTGCTGGTAGCCCACATAGCTAAATATAAATAATCTGGAGCGGGCAGTATTTATTTTGAACTATTTTACATTAATCCCAGAGGATTAATTATTGCACAAGCAGTGCCTAAAACCCAAGGCATAGAAATTTAGGGCAGTGAGCTGGTGTGAAGCAACTTCCGGGCCCAGACCTTCTCCTTAAGCTACTGACTTTCGAGTCTGCTGGTGACAGATGTTTTCTCAGTGACCCAGGTTATACGGTTTGCTGTGAGGCCCTGCTGGGTGAGGGAGAAGGGACCAACACTCTCTAAGACGCACGTGGGGGAACTGGCTTTTATGGTCTCTCCTGAGGACACGGTTATCTGACAGGCTCCCTCCTACCACCCTCATCTGTCACCATGGTAGTCAGACCTCAGACACAGGGACCTCAATACAGGCTTTCCTTTGGGAAGGCGAGGTATTTATGACATGGGGTCGCCACACGCCCGGGGAAAACACAGTTGTCTGAACAGTTGTGCAAGTTTTAAAAAAAATCAATAACAGTCACAGCTGAGAGGAAAGAGAAAGTTGAAAGAATGAAACTCAGATTTTCAACTATCTTCCATTTTTAATGCTGTTATATATAAACAGAAAAATATCTTTCTTTAAAAAACAAAAACAAAAACACATGAGTATCTTTAAAGCTGTGTCCCTTTTACAATTCCTAACTTAAAAAGAAAAACCCTTCTATTTCTTATAGGACACCATGTTTAAAGTCAAAATATTCAGACAAAAACCAGTCTGGAACTATGGGGTGAGGATATAGGGGAAGGGAAAGAAATTTTAAAAACATCTTCAGCAGTACTTCCCTATTCTAACTTCCTTTCTTGTGTTCAAAACAAGTCAGAAAGAGAATAAATATCACAGTGCAGATTCTGCTTTAAAAGCAACTTCAGTCAAGGAGGAAAGAAAGAGACAAGCCCTCCCTGTTCGGGCCAGCTCATTAACTGCTTTATAATTAGCTTTCATTTATTCTTAGCATTCACTTCCTGATGTTTATTTTGCCTTACCGGCAGAGAAGCAAGGCAATCAATCACTTATTTGCTTCCCCAGAAGACCCCTGATTAAACCGAGACTGAGTCAATCCTAAGAGTGGATTTTTTCATTAACCTGGAAACCGTCGCGGACTAAGAGGCAACTCCACCATCACGGGGGATGTGGACTGCAGGAAAGCTGGGCCGAGCCCACAGGGGGCTGCATCGACCCACCCCTTCCTCTAACGAGGAGTCTGTGTTGAACGGGAGAAACGAGAGGCGGCCCTGCTGATTCGGGAGAGGGGGCTCCCGGCAATTTTTTGATGGCAGCAATCGCTAGGTAATTGCGTATGGCGCACAGAGGGTGAGGAGTCCACCTGAACAGGGAGAGGAACAGTAAAGCTAAATACGACAGGAAAGAAGACTGGAAGGGCCTGTCAGATTCCTTTAAGAAAACCCAAACAAACACGAGTAGGAGAAAGAAAACAACTGCTTTCTCTTAGGACAGTGGCTCGTGGAAGTTCCCTGGAGCTCTGCTCTGGGCGCGAGCGCCGCCCTCCGGCCCGGGCCCGGGCACCTACCTTCCTTCTGGCTGCCGGCCGCGCTCTGCTGCTGCAGCAGGCTCTGGCTGTACAACGTGGGCAGCGCCGCGGCCGCGTACTGCTGGATCCCTGAGTAGGCCTGGGTGAGGGCGTCCATGGTGCCCGCCGTGCCATTCGTCAAGCCCGTGGCGCCAAGTCCTCCATTCAGAGCCGCCATACCTGAGAGCATTTGAGCAACTTTACAAAAAACCCAACAATAGAGAAGAGAAACAGCACTTTTCATTAGTGCTTTCCAAAGGAAGTTAGAGAATCATTTGACACAAGTACGACAGCAAGTGCATGCAGCGAGCACAGCAATTACAGCAACAGGAACTTACAGACAAAACCATGAAGTGACAAACTGTAATAATGGCAGACACACAGACGACCACCGCAAACCCCTGAGCATCGGTAAGCCTCACCCCCCAGGCCGGTGACGGAATTCACCGAGGCACCCCAGGGGGCCAGTGCATCTGCGCTCCAGCAGCGCGCTGCTGGCAAGGGCTGGGGTTCTTTCTGAACTAGAAGCCTTCTGCCGCTTACAGCTTGAGAGCATGTAAAAAAGCACTAGTGGCAGAGGCCTGTGACATCTGTACACGTAACCCACTTACTGGGCTCTTTGAGGAGCCGTGGGATGGCCCCAGGGTTCGAGGGGGAAGGACAGGATTGAAACTCCTCTCCCTTAAGCTATCTGATGAGGAAACGGCAGAGAGCATGAGCTCTGTACTCAATAAACCAGTGAATCACCAGTTCCATTGACGGGCTTGCTCAACAGCTGAAGGACGCTGTCAGGGACGAGGACCTGAGGGGAGCCTCGCTGATGATGAAGAATGAAGGTGTGGGGAAAACGCGGCTCCCTCCCCTCGGTGTAGCTACCTGAAGCTGCTTGTTCAGTATGAAAGGCTAGAAACGGGATGGGTCTGTTCTCAGCAGCAAACAGACGCACACACAGACAGACAGACAGACACACACACACACACGCACACGCCTGAATATTAATCAGTGCCCGTGGGACTGGGGTTTCCGCCAATGAGAGCACCCCATGCCAACTGAAGTGACCCCGTGTCTGAAAAGCTGGATCCTGGCTATTAACCGATGTGAACTGCATGACGGCCAGCACACTTTTTTGACTTTTTTCCTTGTCTCCTGGCTGCTCTTTTGCTCTATGATGGTTGTTGACTGTGTCACTTTTTCCCTGAATACTGAGTCAAAACAAGTAATATTTTATAGAGTGTGAACTTTTCTATAAACTCAGGAAATGGAAGAGGTGACATCATAATTGCCTTGAGTTCCCTTTATGATGAAGACTTTTTTTTTTTTAAAGATCTGTTTATGGGAAGAACTTAGTGAAAACATTAATGAAAATCTTGAAGGAATTAGGGCTATTAAGGATGTTAAAATAGCAAAGATGGTTAACTGAAAAAAACTGTAAGAAGTCTAATGAGAATAGAGGACAACTAAGATGAGGGTGCTTAGAAATTACACAGAGGAATCAAACCCCAGCATCACCTCAGCACCCCCACCCACAGGACACAGGGGCGGGGGGTGTGCTTACCCCGCCATGCTTCTGTTCTTCTGACACCTTCATCTCTTGTATGAAAAGGACTACACACGAGATAGGAATGAGAGCACGGCCTAACAGCAGAGGAATCTCATGGAGCCTCAGGTCTGGTGTTCTCCCTGGGGGGCTTGCGGGGACAGAAATGGGCCTTGGGTGACGTTTGGGGTGGGGCTGGAGTGTCAAGGAAAGCCTGGGGGCCATGAACATGGAAAGCCAGCTTCCTGAAAAAGTGATTTCAAGCAGTTCTAGCCGATACCAACTAAGCTCAAAAGGTGGTGGCCAGCAGAGGTCCTGCTGACGTTGCTTGAAGTTTCTTATTATGAAGGAGTCTATTCTAATTTTTTCTGAGGTGTGTGTTTACCACGGCCAAGGTAGAACAGGTGATTGATTACCAGGTAGAATCTGAAAAACCATCAAAGGAAGATTTCAACTTTTGAGAGTTATTCCTATCAATGATCTAATGTCATTCTGTATTAAATAGTCATTATACTGAAGATAACATTTGTCAATTCAGCTGCTGGTATTTGATTCCATCTAAACACTTTGGACAATCGAAACAGAGGTTTGAAGAAGGTTAGCTGAATAAAATGCTTCCCCTTAAAAGAACAGGGCTTTCTTCGAAAAGGCCAAATGGATTGATCATTTCATCCCAATTTCATCTAGACTCCCATGCGTGCTATTTGGGTGAGGAAGGCTGGAACAAAAGGACAGGTGTGGCAAACCTCAGCGAGGGAGGGAAGGTCTTTGCAAATAGTCTAGCAATGAAGTTAGCGCGTGTCCAGACTACCACGTGCTTTAACTTAACCGCTCTCCCAGGTCCTCCCTGACGGAGTCCCGGGGAGCTGTGAGATTACCGAGTAAACCTGTGAAAATGACCTAGAAGGACCCACCCATAAAGATGAGCATGAACATCTGGCGTGGCCAGCATGAAGATGGTGCTGAAAAGCAGAGTCGGAGGCGGAGTGCCACAAGCCAACCACAGTTATCTGCACACCCCTCGGCCAGGCTTTATACCAAATAAAGAAAGGGCAAAAGTGAGGAATGTATTCATATATTCTCATAGATTTGTATCTATTTGCTGGGATAAATTTTCTTTGGTATAGATGGGATATATCCTTCTAAGCTGCAAGCTGATAATGAGGACTTAGGTAAGAAATGTCTAAAATCAGGGTAGATGAATATGAATATGTACAATTAGTGGCACTTGTACTCATGCCTGTATTAATAATATGGTCACAAGTGTATGTGACGTTGTATGTGCTTGTGTATGTACCTAACTACATGTATCTTTATATATTCCAATAATACAGATTAAAACAGTGATTTCACAAGGCATACCAAGGGTGACAAGCCACCGCAACACTATGCCCAAAGCATCGCATCTTTTCTCTCCTTTACATAAAATATTTCCATAAACACTATTCACCAGGCATTTGTGGCTGGTGATATGCAGATAATCATAACTTTAAACACTCTACGGTAAGCCGTTTGGAAGAATTAGCTCATTTAAAAAAGGAAAAATAAGGATGTCACTTGACGTACATTTAAGCACAAAATCAGATACAGATTCCTGGGTGGATATAACTGCAAAAAATATTTTCTTCGTCTTCGTTCAGCTATTAGTATATGAAACCTGCCTGGAGAACCCTCAAGAAATCCAGGAGGGAAAGCTCTGTTAGTGAATTGCCCACATTCCTTCCGTCTGATCTTGCTGATTTCCGCTCTTAGCTTTAGAGCGCTGTCCTTTTTTTAGTCCCTCCTTCTATGAGTGTATTAGGAAGAACAAGGGTATGAAGCTCAAACAGTCTGGTTCAGCTACTTGTCTACCATCCGAAGCTTTATCTTGTGGGGAGCTGAGAGGCCCTCTGGCAGGGAAGGTAGTCAAATTCTCCCGGGATGAGTTTGGGAATTAACTGGATTCCATCTACCTACTTTCTCCATGGCGCCTTCGTCCATGGAAAAGAGGTGGCTTTACTCAGAAAACCAGAAAACTCTCCTTAACGGTAGCAAGTAATGGCTCCTGGGTGGAGTGGGGGAGGAAATGGTGATGATATGGAAGCTGTGTGTGGCCAACTATTTGTCAAGCTGCCTCTGTCCAGGTAACCGTTTGTTGACTGCCTTCTTATCCAGTAGGACAGGTAGCCTCATCATGTCTGTTAAGGAAGAACGGTCTGAAAGAGGACACTCTATATTAGAAGGTTTTCTCTCGGTATTTGAGAAAGCAAATCTTAGCTCCAAGCCGGTGCCGGGATTGTTAAATAGCTCTGATAGTAATTTACCCAATCAGAAGGAATGTATTTTTCTTTGTGCATGACTTTTGGTTTGATTAAACATTTTTCTAGTTCATACTGTCTAGTAGGGGTTATTTGAAACTAGAAACAGTCTTAATTTCCCACGACCTATATGTACTTACATTAACCCAATGGCAAAGAATTTAAAAAACAAGACAATTTAAGGCTGTTTTTCTTGCCAGGAGCAAAAGTGGAATAACACAGGTCCCACACAGGAACTACTCACAGTCTCTCTGCCATTCGACACAGTCCCTCTCCAGTCGCTCACGAAAACGATGGGAAAATCCCCGCAAAGGACAACAGAACAGGATGGAGAGAGGCGGGACCACACAGACAACACACAGCAGTCATGAGCACGTGCTGAGGAGGACAGCCATTCCCACTGGCCTGTTACTGTGCAGACCAAGGACAGGCAGGCGATCAAATCAAATTCCTTGTTTTAGGGGAACTAGGTCCTGGGGCAAGAGAAGCAGCATGAAGGGATGTGTGCAAACACACGTCTGCAACCGAGGGGAAGGACAAGTGAGTTGGAGCGTCTGCAGAACAAGGTCAGAAACAGGAGGCAAGGCCATGAGGGCTGCTGGCAGGAGGGCAGCTGGAGGCAGCTTCACTGGAGTAAAACATTCTGCTGTCACGCGGCCACCACTTCATTCAACACGTGCTGGCTAATCAACAGCTATCTGGTCGGGAAGGAAAGAAAGCTTTTTCTTGTCTGCTCTTTTTGGCCTTTGGTCAGATAAAACTCAGTCCAAGGTTATGACTGCTTTCCCCAAAGCATTGGAATAAAAGGATTTAATAAAACCTGAACACATTTCCTACCTCTAAATGTATGACTTATCCTCTTATCTGGATTATAAAAGTTAGTCTTCATTTGGATGAGCTCTAAGTGCTTCCTTACCAAACAAATTGCAAGGTATTCTTTTGGGATTTGAAGATATAGAATTATTGGGGTGTTTTGTTTTTTTTTTTTGGCTTTTAAAAAAACTGTACTGCTTGATCACCCTTTAAAAACTGTACACTTAGTCAATCATGGCTTAAAATAAGGCAACTTGCCAAGGACCCTTTTCTTAATGCTTAAAATGGGCAGAGGCTGGGTTGCCTGGTAGGTAATTAGGTCCCCGAGTCAGGCTGTCATGGTCCTTCTGGATGTGGCTATTCTCAGGCACGGGGTAGGGGTGCGGGCCCAAGCTGAGGGAAAGGCAACTGAGGTGTCCCTTCTGTGGACCGAGGACCTTTCCCAATTGGAGGAGCCAAGGCTAAGCTCGAGCCTCAAATATGACTCATCCTCTGGCCGGGTACTATTCTCCCCATAGATCTAGAATGCCGGAAATGGGTAGGCTGTGTAGACAGAACTTAGAGTTCTTTGGTGAGTCTGTATGTTTCAGAGCTAAGTAATTCTGTAAGCAATTTGCCTCACTCTGCTTCAACCTGCGTTAGTGGAACGGGGCCCTTAGGAGATGCACTGCAGTAGGGTGACCCCTGACTCCGGGGGCTTGATAAAGACTCCAGGCGGTTCCTGCAGGGGCGGCTCCTCGCCACTCAGCCTTGTTTCCTGCTTTCCAAGGCCTCATTTCTCCTCCTGTATAATCGCCATGAACCTTTGGGTTTTAGAGCTGGAGGGGACCTTTAAGATCATCTGATCCAGAACTTTCAATTTTCAGATGGGACCCTGAAGTCCAGTTGGGGGCAGTGATTGGCCTCAGATGCCTGCAGGTGACTGGGAGCTGGCCCCATGCGTCCTGATTTCTAGCCCATTGATTTTTCTTTTATAACACACTTCCTCCTCTCAGAAGAAGGGACCCACACTAGAACCAAACCAAAGCCCTCGAAACCTGCAGATACCTGTCAACCACAGAGACCTATGGCTAAATACACAGTCTACACGTTACAAGAGACTTGGGGTGGTGAGGGTGGGGTATTTCTGGAGACAAAACAAAGGTGGGTAGCATACGCCTGTCAAAACACGGGCCCCTGCTCCTCCGTCCCAAGCTTTAGCTCTCCCCGTGACATAACCTTTTTAGGTCGTCTCTGGCTGACCACTGTCTGTGGAGAATTTGGGGGAAGGCTGTCCACCAGAGCAGCAAGTACTCACTGTTGATGGTACCTGCTAGTGCGTTAATGTTATTCAGTCCGACAGTGGCTCCTGCCAGCCCTTGCAGAGTCCCGAGAGAGGTCAGAGAATTCATGGCTGCACCAGCAGTGGAGTTGGGGGTTGAAGCAGCCACTGCAAAACAAAAGAAAGACAGGGAACCCGGGAGAGAAAGAGCACAGGATGAGTGAAAGCCAGCTGGTCCGGGAAGTAGTCTGTCCCCATCACAGCAGACGGAGCCGGGGAGCCTTCAACCATGGGCAGTCTGGGAGTTGCGCTTAGGTTTTGGTGTGAAAGACGTGGGATTGTCCTTGTGGCAACTGTGACAATGAGATCTGGTGGAAAAAAAAGCGTCACAGCTCTGTTGTGCCAGCCAGCGAACATGTGCATTGCTGGTTAGCAGGGGACAGTCCAGGATAGGAGGCCCGACCTCCTGGGTGGCAGGTCCTTCATCAGCCCCACCTTAGAAGCCTCTGAACAAATGACTTGCACAAAAAAAGGGGAGGGAAGGGGGAGTAAAATGGCATTTCTTGTCTTTCATATTGCTTATGCTTCAGACTTGGCATTTTCTCAATGAAGCTTAAAAAAAAAAAATTCCTGGGTTTGACAGACGACTTCAGGACCCAGGTAGTGGTGCTTATAGAAGCGGGGAGTGATACGAGATAAAACCATTTTGGTCCGAACTCTCCTTCCCCTCCCCCCCTCCCCCTTTAAATAACCGCTTTATTGGGATGTAATTCATGTTATAAAATTGACTCCTTGAAAGTATACAATCTACTGATTTCAGTATAGTCACAGAGTTGTACAACCAGCACCACTAAGTTTAGAACATTTTTATGACCCTCTAAAGAAACCCATACTCATTAGCACTCATTCTACATTCTCCCCTCTCCCTTGACACTGCCAACCACTGACCTACTTTCCATCTCTGTGGATTTGCTTAGTCTGGATATTTCATACAAATGGAATCATAAAATATGTGATCTTTTGCACCTGGCTTCTTTCACTTTGCAAAATGTTTTCAAGGTTCATCCACGTTGTAGCACGTGTCAGTACTTTATCCCTTTTTATTGCTGAATAATATTCCACTGTGTGGAAACACTCCACTTTGTTTATCCATTCATCAGTTGTGGACATTTTGATTGTTTCCACTTTGGGGCTATTATGGATAATGCTGCTGTGAACATCTGTACACAAGTCTCTGGGCAGACATATGTCTTCAGTTCTCTTGAGTACATACTTAGGAGTGGGACTGCTGGGTCATATGATAAATCTATGTTTACCATTTTGAGGAAATACTAAAATGTTCTCCAAAGTTGCTGTCCTCCCTAATCCCTTTTACACTTACAATGTAAATAACATTTCAGGTATCTTACATTTGTATAGCATGATAGTCTGCTGACTTTTTTCACATATATTATCTCACTTTATCCCGGTGATAGACATAAAAGCTAAGCGAAACTCTGACCACTGATAAAAGTGGCGCTTGATCCACTTCTAGCTGTGGAATCATTGTGAGCATGTGAACATCCTTCCTTCTAGGATGACCGGGAACTTCAGTCCATCCTGCTGGAATGTTCCTGCCCAGATGGAGCTCATTCCTGCTGTGCCTTCAGAAACCACACAGTATTGCTTGCAATGCACCTTGCTTGGGATTCCTTCTGGGTGAGGCTAGATCAAATGCCTGAAAAATGAATTCCCCACCTTGTCACATTTCTGCCCATGTACAGCATTAGCTTCTGACTCCTCATAATGTGTACGTATTTTCTTTCTCTTTTTAAAATAAAATTATACATAATCAAGTCAATGTTTCTATAGTCCTTTTGTGTTATGAAACTTTTCAAGTACACACAAAAAAAGAGACGATAGTGACAAATTCCTTCAAACTCATATCCAGATTCTAGAATATTTGAGAACCACCCTATTTCCTACTTCCATCTTATCCCTACATACTTCAGTATGCAACTCTAAAAATTGAGGACATTTTCTTTTAAAACCCCAAACCACTTTTCTCTTTCCTCTTGAATCAGTTTTATTAAGGTTATAGCTTTCTAGGAATTTGTATATTTCACTGAAGTTTTCAAATTTATATTGGTATAAAATTACTCATAATTTCTTCTTAATAAATTTTAAAAATCAGGAGCATTTACATTTAAGTTCCATTTCTTTGTCTGCTTGGGTTACTGAGAGAAGCATGTGAAAATCCTCCACTATGGTAATGCCAATTACTCCATGTAAATATGTAAATTTGGGGGAATACCTCTTGAAGCTACTTTACAACTTCCACAGATGTTTGTAGATCATTGTATCTTCTGTTGAAATAAACTTTTTGTGGTGATCTCTTTATTTCTAGTTTTACCTTGACGTCTGTTTTATATGATGTTAAAAAAAAGCAGCACCAGCCCTTCTTTTGTTATTTGCATGGTATATCTTCTGCCATCTTTTTTTGTCTGTTTATATTTTAGCTCTATCTCTTATAATCAATATATAAACAGGTTTTCAAAAATAGAATACAGCCTAATAATTTGATAGTCTTTTAGCAGAACTATTTAAATTTTGTGGTATACATCCTGCCTATATTACATTTTTTCTCTTCTTTCTTGCCTACCTTTAGGATTACTTGTTGGTTTTTTCCACATTCCATTTTCCCCCTCTACTACTGGAGGTAATATTTAATATCTGGAGGTAATATTTATTATTTGTATTCTTTTATGTATTACCATAAAAATTTTAAGTCACACATAACTTACAAGAATCAAAGTTAACATTATCTTTATTCTTTGCCAGAACATTTGCTAGAATGTTTCTCCATTCGTGTATATGCTTAGGACAATTTCTAGAGACTTTAAGTGGTTGATTTTTTAAATAAGTTTCACCAGTTATGGGTCTTTCACTGGGAAAAAGTCCACAGATATCCTCATACTGCCATTCTAGAAGTTCTTCCCTGGTGTCACCTAAAATTGTGTGAAAACTCTTCAGGCCTTTATTACTGGCTTAGAATCAGAACATGCCTTAGGGATAGTTTTTACCCCTTACTCACAGGCACAACAGTCTGGTAAGAGCTATCACATGTAGACTGACGTCAGACAGAAGTGTATTTTTCTATGGGAAAGCGGGGTGGGGGGACTTCAGTTTCTGGCAGTTAGGTGGTCTAGGTTAGCAGAGAGACTCTCCCACTGAAAAAAAACTAAAATGCTTAATAA
The DNA here is from genome assembly GCF_965194805.1 of Balaenoptera borealis. Classification (NCBI taxonomy): domain Eukaryota; kingdom Metazoa; phylum Chordata; class Mammalia; order Artiodactyla; family Balaenopteridae; genus Balaenoptera; species Balaenoptera borealis. The sequence goes on along the minus strand of NC_138866.1, from coordinate 164,261,206 downwards.
GATATTTTTAAAAATATTTTTAAATTGCATCAATAACTGACCATTTAGTAAGAAATACTCAGAAATCAATGATGTAAGTGAAAGATGGAACCCAGAGAAGTAAGTAGAGCATTGAAGGTAGCTTTCCCCTTAAGGGCATTTGGTGAACCAGATAAATTTGAGCTTCAGTTCTCAAAGCTTCCCAGTACATAAGAAATACAAGAAAGCCTAGGGCCCACTTGAGGTAAAGCATCTAAGAAGAGGCTTCCCCACCAATAAGTCTGGAACACTAAAAGGCTAAATAAACAGTCAGTGAACAAGATATACTCTCACTTCAGAAACTGTAAGGAAAACTGCCTGTCTCAAAACTTAGTGCGGAGTATGGCAAGGGGAATTTCCCTCTGAAAATATATAACCAACTAGCCCTCACATCAGTTTGCAAACCAACTTTATCTGACTGGTCAAAACTGCTCAAGCCAGCAATTTAAAGTGGTCCCTAGCTTGTACTGTCTTCCAGCATCCTGCAGAATCAACTCTAAGTCAACCTTGAAAAGGCCCATTTTCAGCAAAGAATTCTCAAAAATAAGGTTCCAAGATAGTTAAGCTCACAATAAAAAAAAATCACAAGTACCAAGAAGCAGCAGAGACAGAGTTAGACAGACACCATATTTAGATCCACCAAAACTTCAGATATTGGAATTATTAGCACACAATAGAATGGAGGTATATTTAACATGTTTGCACAATTTAAAAAGGGTGGAAAATGAAAAAAAAAAGATTAATAAGAAATGACCAAGTATACTGATAAAATTATTAAATAAAAGTCTTAGAAGTGAAAAAACATAATAATCAAAATATAAAATTCAATGGATACATAGGTTTAACAGGATATTAGATACAGTCACACAGAGAATTTGGTGAGCTGGAAGACAGACCTGAGGAGATTATACATAACTGAGAAAGAAAAGATAACAGATTAAGGGACATGGACTAGTCTAACATATTTCTAGCTGAAGTTCCTGAAGGAAAAAGGAGAACAGGGAAAAGGCAATATGTAAAGAGTTAATGACTGAGAATTTTCCATAACTGATACAAGATCCTCTCCCACATCCACGTGTTCAAAGGTCCCAGTGAATTTCAATCAGGAAAAACGAAAATAAATACATAATTAGATGCACCACAGCAAAAAATGCAGAACACCAAAGAAAAGAAGATTTAAAAAACAACCAGAGAGAAAAAAAAACCTCAAAAGACCACAATTAGACATCTCAGTACCTGACATCTAAACAGTAATAATGTAAGGAAGTTAGTAAAAGGTGCTGAGATAAATTAACCGTCAAGCTAGAATATCCAGCAAAAATGTATTTCACAAACTAGGACAAAATAAAGAAGTACTTTTCACACAAAAGCTAAGAGACTTTTTCACCATTAGACCCTCACTAACTGAAGTTCTACTGGATATACTTCCAACTAAAGGAGAAATGATCCCAGATGAAAGAAGGAGGAATAATAAGCAAAGGGTGTGGTAAATATATGGGCATACCTAAATAAATGCTATATAAAATAACAATGGACTGAAATTCAAACCAAACCAAACCAAACCAAACCAAGTTAGAGCTAAAATACACGACAACATGAATACACCACCCATGGGTTGGTGCGGGGGTGGGGGGGGTGGGGGGGGAGCTTTTTTGAGTTAAAGTATCGTAAGATCCTTGAAAGAAAAAGAAATTTCTTGGGCTTCCCTGGTGGCGCAGTGGTTGAGAATCTGCCTGCTAATGCAGGGGACACGGGTTCGAGCCCTGGTCTGGGAAGATCCCACATGCCCTGGAGCAACTAGGCCCGTGAGCCACACCTACTGAGCCTGTGCGTCTGGAGCCTGTGCTCCGCAGCAAGAGAGGCCGCGATAGTGAGAGGCCCGCGCACCACGATGAAGAGTGGCCCCCGCTTGCCGCAACTAGAGAAAGCCCTCGCACGGAAGTGAAGACCCAACACAGCCAAAAATAAATAAATAAATAAACAAATGTGGGGTTTAAAAAAAAAAAAAGAAAAAGAAATTTCTTGCTTGCTTTTTTTTTCTTTTTCTTTTTTTGGCTGCGTCAGGTCTTAGTTGCGGCACACGGGATCTTTCGCTGCGGCGTGGGCTTCTCTCTCGTTGTGGTGCACGGGCTCCGTAGTTGCCGTGTGCGGGCTTAGCTGCCCCGTGCCTGTGGGACCTTAGTTCCCCAACCAGGGCTCGAACCCGTGTCCCCTACATTGGAAGGCGGGTTCTTAACCACTGGACCACCAGGGAAGTCCCAAGAAATTTCTTTCTCAAGAAAACTGACTAAATCTCAGTAGCAAGAGCAGGAGTTTGTGACATGTGAGCCACAAGCAGCAGGTTGTGCTATCCCCTCTCCTCCTCTCCCCCAGCTCAGCACAATGGAAGCTCTACCCCAGGAGGCTGTGGTCAAGAAGATGGGGGCTCTTTTCAGCTCCCAAACTATAGCGATGGTTTCTCCTAGGGAGGGGTAGACCACTGGCCTTTCTAACCATCCTTCCTCCCTGGCCCTGTTTTGCAGAAACTCTACTGCAGGTCAAGAAGTGTTGAGTCCTTTCCTCAAACCAGCCTGTACTCAGAGGGTGGAAGCTCACCCCAGGCACAGCCCTCGGAGAATACTGGGCCCAACTACCCTCATCCCATCTTGCTTCTGCGGGGAGGTTCTATGCCCAGAGAAGCAAGCTGAGAAGAGCAGGTGCTACTGCCCTGGTGCACCACCCCTCTTGTAGGCCAGGGGTTGCCTGAAGCGAAGCAGGTTGCTGTCCCTGCCCTCAGCTCCAGGGCAGTGGCAAAGAGGGTCTGCCCACAGAGAGAGAGAGAGCGGTCACAAGAACAGAGAGCTCCATAACTTTCCCTAAGAGGAATGAATTTATTTGGAACATAGTGCGGGGAAGTTCAAGCCTAAGGCACCATGGAAAACAATAGATATTTTGGTGGTGGGCCATTAAGAGGAACAAAATGGTAGACCACCCAGAAGTTTAACAGAGATAACCAGAGAAACAGAGAGATAAGAAGAGTGTTCCTGGGGTCACAGCAAGCTTCAAGGAATGAATGGCCTTGAAGACTTTCCCTATGGAGGGGTCTGACTTTAACAGAATCAGACTGTGGTGGCCATTTGTGCCCAGGGTCAAAAATAATAGATTAAACAACTGGAAATTAATGGAGGCTGGGTGGGACAGCAATAGAAACAGACCAGCCAGAAACTGAACAGGGAATCCGGCAGAAAGGCATTCAAAGAGAGCCATTTGGAAGAATTATGCCGTTTAAAAAAGGAAATATAAGAATGTCACTCACAGCCTGAGGCTGTGTTCTCTAAGGAGTGACATCAGAAGCATATTGTAGGGGAACAAACTTCACTTGCTAAGTCACTAAGCAAATCAGCAAACAAGAAGCAGCTGGGTTTGGTGGGGGAGAGTAGGGAGGAACAGTGTCCAGAATAAAATGTCTAGTTGTTCTCAAATTATGAGATGTGCAAAGAAATGAGAAAGCGTGATCCACACACAGGAAAGAAAGCAGGCAACAGAAACAGTTTGAGACGGCCCAGACACTGTTCTTAGCAGACAAAGACATCAAAGCAGCCATTATATATATGTTCAAAGAACGAAAGGAAACCAGATCTGTCTACACTGTCTATAGGAGACACGTTTTAGATTCAAAGCCACAAACAGGTTGAAAGTAAAAGGGTGGAAAAGTATATACCAGGCAAACAGCAACCGTAGAGAGCTGGACTGGCCATACTAGAATGAGTCAGCATAGACTTGACCATCATTTTAGAGAGAAAGAAAACTGGGTCAACTGCTTGCATTGCAAAGGGCCTTAATACACTTTCATGAAAATCTGTGTCTTTGGTAGCTCATGAAAGAATTCCAGGGCCAGTGTGCAGTGACCGGCAGAAAACCCTTATTTTATTCAGGGCTCTGTTTTTCTTTACCTCCCTCAGACTCTTCATTCAGATCTAAGAAAAGGGAAAGGAATGGAAAGGACCAGGGTGAGGAGGTGACATATTCCTCCAACAGCACAGGAAGTGAACGTGAAGCAACCTGGGAGGAGGCATGGAGGGGAGTAAACTGAGTACCTGGGTCAGGATGCCCTCTGGCACACATCTGAGAAACACGTACAAGCTACTGTTATCATCAGAAAGGCCCCCAGACCCGGGTGCCATTCGCAGCAACGATGGAGAAGGGCGGGTACCCGCGCCCTCAGGTCACTAATCTGGAGAAGGTCGCTTATTAGTAGGGACGCCGCCACGTTCCTAGAAGCCTCACGTGACCTGTCACCATGCTGATGTGGGGTATTCCTCACAGCTGCCGGAGACCCGACACCTACGACAGGGCCTTATCACCTCAGTCTCTGTAACGTGAACTTTTCAGGGTCGTTTACCGCACAGACCTCATGAGTCTCTAATCCTCTGCACCACCCCTTGGCGGGGGTCGCCCTGTATCTAAACGGTGGTGGCAGGAGAGGGATCACAAAGGTTAGCATGGGCGTCCTGAGGAGGAACAGGTAAAGTGTATTAGCTTGGCCCGGCAGGTGCTGAAAAATGAGGCTATGGCTGTAAACAACACACTGTCACGATTTCATTGTTCTCTTTCAAAAACAGAAAACTGGAGGCAAAGTGGGTCTGTAGTTAAGACTGAGTGCTTTGCAGCACTATTTACAACAGCCAAAACACGAAAGCAACCTAAATGTCCATCGACAGATGAACGGATAAAGAAGAGGTGGTATATAGATATAATGGAATATTACTCAGCCATAAAAAAGAACAAAATGATGTCATTTGCAGCAACATGGCTGGACCTAGAGATTATCCTACTAAGTGAAGTAAGTTACACAGAGAAAGACAAATATCATATGATATCACATATATGTGGAATCTAAAAAAATGATACAAATGAACTTATTTACAAAACAGAAACGGACTCACAGACATAGAAAACAAACTTATGGTTACCAAAGGGGATAGCAGGGCAGGGTAGATAAATTCGGAGTTTGGGATTAACATACACACACTACTATACATAAAATAGATAATCGATAAGGACCTACTACATAGCACAGGCAACTCTACTCAATATTCTGTAGTAACCTATATGAGAAAAGAATCTGAAAAAGAATGGATATATGTATATGTATAACTGAATCACTTTGCTGTACACCTGAAACTAACACAGCATTGTAAATCAACTATACTCCAATAAAAAAAAAAAAAAAAAAAGAAACAATATGCAAGTGAGAGGTTTCTTTATGTCTTGCTTTTCTATTTATTTAAAACCCAGGAAGACTGGCTATGGTGCACTGTAGTTTTCTGACCTCTTGTTGTGCTGTTCTTGGATGGTCCCAGTAGACTGATGGGGAGAGGGTGAAAAATAGGAGGGAGAGGAATCAAACATGAGATTAATTGAACTAAGTAACTTGCCTTAAAATGAGAAGACTCCATGTGCTCCAGTGCTTTGGAAAATACAATGAAAATTCAGCCCGGCTTGAGTCTAAATTGTAAAAGATATCTCGACTGTGTATCTAGCTGCCTTTAAGAACCTTCTGAGTTCTAGCAAACAATCTGTTTAAAGCAAAAGGAAAACTCAAATTTGTCATACAGCCAATCTCAATCAAATACTTCAAAACCAAATATTCAAGAGACACACGATAGAGAAAAGCCCTTAGACACAAAGACAGACGCACATTAAATGCCACCAACACGCATATCTTCCTATTTCTGTGCTGGCAGACTGGCCGGATGCTGCCTTGGGTAACTGCATTCTGCCCTCCTAAAATTCCCTTCCGTCTCCACTGAGAACTGTGTCCTTCGCTTTCTCAGTTCAACTGTTTACAAGACGCCAAAGGAACATTGGTAAATAGATGTTGGCTCAGCTTTGCCCACAGCACCTCCTTCAGTCGAAGGCTGCTCCACGCAAAGGAGAGGCCGGCCGTACAACAAAGCCGAGAGGAAGGCGGGTGGGGAGCAGAGCCACCTCACCTCCCGGGCAGTGAGGACAGACCCTGTCATACGTCATGTTTCACGCCTGCTGTACCACCAGCTCAAGACCGCCAAGCAGCCCAAAGAGGTTCTGAGCGGCTAGCCAGCCAGGAAATGAAATGGCCAAGCAACACACCAGAGCCATGTGTCTATGACCTCACATGGAAATGCAGTTCTGTGTCTTTGGATGAAAAAACTGCAGGAGGAGGGGCTTCCCTGGCGGCGCAGTGGTTAAGAATCCGCCTGCCAATGCAGGGGACACGGGTTCGAGCCCTGGTCTGGGAAGATCCCACGTGCCGTGGAGCAACTAAGCCCATGTGCCACAACTACTGAGCCTGGGCGCCTAGAACCAGTGCTCTGCAGCAAGAGAAGCCACCTCAATGAGAAGCCCGCGCACCGCAAAGAAGAGTAGCCCCTGCTCGCCGCAACTAGAGAAAGCCCACACGCAGAATGAAGACCCAACACAGCCATAAAAAAACCAAAAAAAACAAAAAACTGCGGGAGGGGGACAGTGGGGTGGAGAGGGAGGGGGCCGGGGGAGGGGGAGACTGGCGGTGAGGAAGTACATCTCTGCCTGTTACGGAATCACTTTGTTCATGTGACCAGGTCAGTTCACTGACGGAAAGACTCCAAGCTCAGGAATCCCCAAACACCCATCCTAATCTAAATGATAAGATGGGTGCTTTCTTCTCAGAGCCAGGGGATGCCTTGCTGAATGATGTGTCTAGAAGAGCTTCTTGACTCAGGTCAAAACTGCAGGTAACAGATGGAGGGCCCAGGTCATCTGGTCCCTTGCTATGCTGGGAGACAGAGAGGGCAGAGGGAGAGAGGGGGAGAGGGAGAAGAGGGGTGACGGAGAAGAGGGGTGACGGGGAAGAGGGGTGACGGGGAAGAGGGGTGACGGGGAAGAGGGGTGACGGGGAGAGGGGGAAGTGGGGGAGGGGGAGAGGGGGAAGAAGGGGAGGGGGAGAGAGGGCGAGAGACTGGGGAGAGAGAGAGAAGGCAGGAAGGAAAAGGAAGGAAGGAAGGGAAGGAGGAAACAGTGCTAGAAGAGCCCCCAGAAGAACTGCTGTTCAGCACAGAGCTGAGAACTGGACTCACTCATATCCTCAGCCCAAGGATTTGTTTCTCTTACATCAATAAGTCCTTCACACATACTCTCTCATTTCCGGTTGGTCCTCCCAGGAAACCCACGCACTGGCTGGGGAAGAGGAGGAGGAAGCAGAGGGGTATGTGTGGTGCACACGGTGCGGAGGTACAGGACGGGACCCTCTCCAGCTGTGTGGCCAATCAGGGGGGCCAAACAGCAAGACACACACAGCTGTGCGAGAAGGGCTGTTTGGAAAACTTTCTTAAACCAGTATAACAAGCAAGCCTAATCTTACCTGAATTTTAAAAAGATGTTCCATTTGTTTTCTTTTTATGTTTATTTGTGCCAGAGATAAAAGCTTATTCTCTTTTTCTCAGCCTTCCAGAGAGAAAGGACCTTTGCTTCACTTCCCAGGAAAGAGTCCCCTGGTCTCTGCTTCTCCCAGGCCCCAGCGGCCTTGATACCCTTTCTGGGGACAAGGGTGACTCATCTGACTGCACAGACTCGGGGGGCCCTGCTGTCCTCCGGGCCAGAGTCGGGGCCTCTGAATTGAAATACGAGACACCAACGGGTGCCTGAGAAAGGCCTTCTTGCTCTCTGTTCTCTTTTTGTTCTAACTTCTGCATGACTGGGTAGGTAAACTAAGTTTATTTAGGCCTCCAGGGCAATGTTTAGAGAGGGAGGTAAGAATCACTACTCTTGTTCTCTAAGGTAGGCAGAATTTACTGTCCCCCTAAAGAGGTCCATGTCCTAATCTCAGGAACCTGTGAACATGTCAGGTTACATGACCCAGAGGAATTAAAAATTGTGATTTGGCTGACCTTGAGATGGGGAGATTTTCCTGGATTATCTGCGTGGGCCCCATGTAAGCACAAGGGTTCTTATCGGGGGCTGGAAAGAGAACCAGAGAGACAGCAGCACGAAGACACAGCAGCTCTGAAGATGGGAGAAGGGGCCGGGAGCCAAGGGGAGTCAGTGGCCTCTAGGAGGATCTTGTTCTTACAAGGGGGGATTACATTCTTTTCACATCAATTTGCAACACTTGAACATTCGACATCTTCTCCCCTGGGGAGGCGAATGCGTGGCCAATGACCGGTCCTCCAGCCTTCATCATCAGGCTGGTCCTCAGGAGACTACATCTGGGGGTACAGCTTTGAGAGGGTCTGGACGAGGGTGAGCTGGCCTGAAAGCCAAGCTGAGAGACAAACAGGTGACAGAAAGGTAAAACTTAGCCTAGAGAGGAGAAGGCTAAGGGAAGAAACAGTCTGAGGTCTTGACACAGAGAGAGAGTCGTTGTAGCTCCAGAGACCCCAGCGGGGACCAGTGGGTGGCGGCCGAGAGGGGCAGAGTCAGGGTGAGGAAGAACTGGCTTGCACAGCGGGCCCAGCTTCCCCCTGTTTGTGGGAACAGGAAAGCAGAGGCTGCCGCATGGTCACGGATCGGGGGTTTCGGCAGACCCCGCGGCTAGGCTGGGTGGCCTCCGAGTCCAATAAACCAAGGTCTGAGAAGCTCTTACTTTCTCCACTAGGACTGAACACACACTGGCAGCATCTCCCGGCGGGGCAAACGAGGACTCCGAGAAGGCAGGACTCGACCCTCAGTGACGGGACCGGCCCCTTCGCCCACAGCATCACTGAAGGGCCTGAGAGCCCAGGGCTGCTTGGAGGCTGCAGGCCAAAGGGATCCACACAAACACAGGCCCCATCGAGCTGAAGACATCACAGGCTCCCACCTTCTCTTCTGAGCAGGAGAGGCACGCAACTCAAACCCCAAATGGCCGGATCGTGGGGGAAATGATCGCCAAGAGAAAGGCCAGCCTTGCGCGGGGGACACTCCCTCCGACCTGCGGCCCAGGGCTGCCGGGCTGCTCCGCCGGCCACCGCGTCAGAACCATCTGTCTCTGGAGGCGGGGACCACGATGCCCTGAGACGGTGCAGGAACCACACACGCTGGATGGGAAGGAGGTGTAGCCCAGGGTCTCCTGCACCGCAGTCCCCTGGACGTTCCCTGGGACCTGCCGGTGGTGAGGCTCAGGGCTGTGGATTAACACACCCTCTCGGTGCGTCTCCTGCTCGTTAAAGATTCGGACCCACTGGTCTCAGGGGTGTGTGCGTGTAGCATCGCCAGGTCCCCTCCAGGCTGGGTGCAGAATTTAGTGTGGGGTGTGAGGAGGTGAGAGGCTAAGAGGAGGTGAGGTTGGGTTTGTGATAAGACAGGGGAACAGATGCTGGGAGGTAGGAACCAGGGGTAAAAAACTATGGAAGAGTGAAAAGTTCTGGTTCTATCTTGCACATAAAGAAGTCCCGCCTGGAGGTGAGTGTATTACAGGGCAGGAGTTCACTTGTCTTATTTCCTAGAACCTACGAGAGGGACTGACACATCGTAGGCGCCACACAGGGACGTGCTGAGTGAAGGAAGGGGTGGAAAGTCCACTGTGGCCGCGGCAGGTGCACTGGACTCTGTGTCCGGCCGCTCCCAGGACGAGGCTCCGCACGGGCCTCCGTGAGCTGGAGGGAGGGCGTCCACCTGCCGACGCTGTGGCCGCCCAGAGGGCCCCCCATGGCCAGGTGAGCCCGGGGCGGGGTGAGGGGCTCTCATTAACTGTTCCTTGAACACCGGAGGAAGGGTGGGGATGCCATCACAGACAGAACTGGCCAAGCCAGCTGCTGCCTCGTCACCGGCACAGCAGCAGAGATGCCCTTCGTTCCTCTGGCGTGGCTGCCACAGAAGGAACCAGAGGCCCCTCTGAGGTCCCCAAGGCTCCACGCTGGCCTGGCCCCTGCAGAGGCAGAGACCTCGTCCTCCCTCTCCTCGAACTGTGATCAGGGACATGGAGGAAATCCCGGCTTCCTTCTCATTCTTTGCACGAGGTGGGCTGGTCAGCAGTTTGGGGGGAGGCTGACTGCTGATTGTAGGGAACGTGGCTCTTCCCCCTTTGTTGTGTGGCCGCGTGCCTTGCGGGATCTTAGCTCCCAGACCAGGGATTGAACCCGCGCCCCCTGCAGTGAAGGCGCAGAGTCCTAACTGCTGGACCACCAGGGAAGTCCCGGCTCTTCCTCCTTTTCCGGATTCCAGATCCACCGAGAAAAGTAGAAAAGTGGTCATTGGGGGCCATCAACCTCTGATACGGACCACGCCTCTGTCACCCTCCCTACGCGAAGGTGATCTTTCCCTCCGTTCTTTTATTGGTGCACTGGCAGGGCCTGTCTCGGATATGTCTGCCTCTGAAAGGACCACGCTTTCTAGGAACCCAGTGCCTCAATTTCCTCCTGTTAACCCCCTCCCCACTTTTCCTGGACTGCAAGATTTTTAAAAAGCTACAACGAGACGACATTAATAGAGGACGCCAAGAATCTGCCTTTAGTGCATCCACAAAACGCTTTCCACAGACGAATGAGACGGTGTAAGCACAGTGGTTTTGTAGTTTAGGAAATAAATAAAATAACTGCAAACAGAGAAAACTGCCTGCATCGACCAAACACACTCAGGACGGCGAAGCCCGCGGTCACCGCTCTGTGTCACACAAGCTTGGATGCTCGGAAAGGGGGCAGAGTCATGAAGCGGTGACACAGGCAGCCGTGGGGACTCGCCAAGCAACAGTGTCTCCTCTTCTAAGGGGTCTAATTATCCCACAATACCACACGTCTTATTTTAAATTTATTCCCTGAAAGGTTTTTTTGGGGGGCGGAGTGGGGTGAGGAGAGGAGGGATGACAGGGCAGGAGGTGGCTGTTTGGGTTGGAAAATGGCATTGAAAGCTTCCAAGGTGTTCCGATCTCACTACCCGACGGTCTGTACGGGCACGTCCGTGACCCCATAGACACCTGCATCACTTTCTTCCTTCACTAACCTACTTCCAACTCACCAGGAGACCGGTCAACAACTTGGTGTGTGTAACGCTGGGCCAGACAAGTCATTATTGGTTCTCAGATGGGCCAGAGGAACACTCTGAGTCTGAAGGACCAGAGGAAGAAAGCCCCTTGTTGGGACTCTGAGTCCTTTCTGAGCACTAGTCTATGACAGCAAATGTTTCTGGAGGCGAGAAAGTGGTATGGAAACGGACGTGGGCAGCATCAACCTCTTCACGTCTACTGCAGCCCCACTGTTTTCTTCACTTTAATTGTCACTTAACAAGTGCTCGCTGGAGCCGTCACTGGGTGATGTTTCTAAGAAAGAATCTACTTCATTAGTTGTCAACAACCTAGGTACCTCCGCACCTTGCCTATTTTCAGTACCCTCCCCTGTCCCATGAAGAGGGACACAAGAATGAAGGTGTAATTTGGGGCCATGAGCTTGAAACAGTCAGTTTATATTGATATCAACTCAGCCTATATGGATCAAACAAGAATGGAGCAAAGGAAAGGGAAAATTGGACCTGCTTCCCCTTCTAATGATATTTTGCTTATGAATTACCAAAGTAAAAGTACACGCCTCCCCATAGCTGGGCCCTGATATTTGCTTTTTTTTTTTAAAAATAGATGCTCATAGGGGCTTCCCTGGTGGCGCAGTGGTTGAGAATCTGCCTGCCGATGCAGGGGACACGGGTTCGAGCCCTGGTCTGGGAAGATCCCACATGCCACGGAGCAACTGGGCCCGTGAGCCACAACTACTGAGCCTGCGCGTCTGGAGCCTGTGCTCCGCAACAAGAGAGGCCGCGAGAGTGAGAGGCCCGCGCACCGCGATGAAGAGTGGCCCCCGCTTGCCGCAACTAGAGAAAGCCCTCGCACAGAAACGAAGACCCAACACAGCCATAAATAAAATAAATAAATAAAAATTAAAAAAAAAAAAAAAGATGCTCATGGACACAAATTGAAAAAGCATGGTGATTTCCTTATAAGGATGAAGAAACTCAGAAATATAATTCCAGGTCCCCAGGAGCTCCTGCTTTTGAACATTTCCTGGGGTGGCAGAAGTGGTGGCCCCCTCAGCTGCGGCTAACAACCTGTGGCCCCTTGGGCAAATCACTTAACCTCCCAGGCTTCTGTTTCCTCATCTGCATCATGAGTGAGGCACCTGGATGGATGATCTTGAAGATTCCTTGTGATTATGAAATGGGATGATTTGACCAAGCTCTGGACTCTGGAGAGAAAAAGTGAGGAACACGGATCTCTGTGGAAAGCAAGTGCATGTCACTGGGAGGTTAATGAAGACCTGCTGGATCCTGGTCTGTCCTGAAAAGGGGGCAGACCTTCCTTTCGATAACAGGACCCCAAGGTTGGCAAGAGGTCACCTGGCAGAGTTCAAGGTCCGAGATGCTAATGAGCTGCACTTCAGCTACTTGGGTGGTTTCCTTTGCAAATGATCGACCACAGAGCACACACTCAGTATACTGCCTGAAATAAAACAAACCACTCTCTGAGGGCTTCACTCTCAGTGGTGACAGCTACAAGGAAACGGGTCGACTATGGTTATCGTGCTTTATTTAATCCAATAGAGCATTTTGTCTTTGATAAGCAGGTGTGTTGGTTCTATAACATCAAGTCAAGTTTGAAGTTCACTGCCATCTTCTTCAGCTAAGCCCCAAAGCAGAAAGAAGTAAGGAAAGGGTCTACTCCCTGCATTTATATTCTAATATTTTTAGGAAGGGTGGGGAGATATTTGTTTTCTGAAGGCAAAGGTTCAGAGAAAAAATATCACTGGATCTTATTCCAGTTTTAACCTAGTTTCTTACTGTCCAGAGTAGCAGAATTTAGTGTCACTCCCAAATAATCATCTTCCCCAGATGATACTTTAATGTCTTTTTAGCAATAGCATGTATTACATATACATATTCCCTCAATAGTTCAATAAGGGTAAAAGTGGACAATTCCATTTCACAACGGAGAAAACTAACCAAAGAAAGATGAAATGATTTGCTCTAAATCAGTCCTTCAGCTCCTGGTCAAGATGTCCACACACTCTAGAAAGAAAATGAAACTGTAATTCCTCTATCACATTCTTTAGATTAACTGGTTTTTAAACCTCTGCCCCGGGCATGAACTTTTTTCGGTTTCTAGCCCTAGACACTTAAATTCTTGACTTACGCATGACGTGAATACCTTCCTGTCTCAAATCCTGTACAGCCTCCCAGTCCTGACCTCCTCCTGTTCATGTCTCAGCAGCAAAGGCATTCCCTCTTTTAAGGCTACACCATCCACTTACTGAACGTTTTTACGGCTTTGTGCCCTGTCCCGTACATTAGTGTATAACCTAATCCTGGGGCAGCTGGGAAGGCAGGCATGGGAGCTGCTGCCCTGGGGCTGGGGACACGCGGGACAGATTCTCACACACGCTGCTCCAGGCGCCAGACAAGGGGCTTAGAAGAGGGTTTGATTCCATCCCTCCAACCTCCGCCCCCTTCAGTCCATCAGTTTTCACCTCTCGCTGGCCTCTTCCTTTCCTTCCCTGTTCTGCCTCCTCCTGAACCTAGAAGCATGTTTACGTTTCTCCATCTTAAAATTTTTCCTCCTATTGACCCTGCTAGACTTTGTAAAAGAAACCACTACATTTCATGAAAGTGTCATATATCAATACATAATTCCCGCCTCCAGGCTCACATCCCCCCTCCTCTCACGGCCTCCGGAACCATGACATCACGCCACCGCTGCAGTGATTGGCCACTTGGCGGTGAACCACCTGCCCAGTGGCGAAACTCAAATGCCTCTTCTCTGTGCTCACATTCACCTCCTTCCTGCTTGGTTCCCTGGATACCAGGCTTCCCCGGAGCTCCCTTCCCACCACCTGCCTCCTCCCGACTGTCCCCCAAACACGGTCGTCAGCCCAGGCTTCACCCCCCAGGCCCCTGCTCTGCTGTGTTTGGTGATTCTAGCTCAATGATCCCACCCAGGCCCCATCTGGCTGACATCTGCCCGCCTCCCCGCCTCTGCAGCTGATCCAGGGCAAGATCAAGTATCAGGTAACCCATCTGCTTTGGGGATGTATTTAAATGAAAGGCCAGTTCACATGTGCCTCAGCCCAACGTGTATAAAACCAAACCATCTTCCACTATAAACTTTTCCTGCTCCCGACTGCCCTCTCTCTACTAATGAAAGCGCTGTCCTACTGGTCCCCAAGCTCAATACACTCCCGTCTTCAACTCCTTCCCTTTGTCTCGCCCACATCTAATCGGTACCCAAGTGCCGTCACTGACACTCTTGCGCTCCAAGTCCTTCCATGGCTCTTCACTGCCTGCGAGAGGAAGTTCTAGCTTCTCAGCCGCGGCTTTCAGGGCCCTCCCTCCCTGGTTCCTATTTCCCATCCATCTCCTGCTGGTGAACAGTGAGATGCATTTCCATTTGCTGACTGAATGCTTTTTCTGTGTTTTCTCAAGCTTGACACATCTGATAAATCTCCCATTTCTACCTCCCAAAATCCTATTCGTCTTATGATTTTGGCTCCAATGCCAACTCTCCTGTTAAAAGTTACCCTCATTTCCTCAAGACAGAATCTCTGCTGTCACTGACACCTTGTGCCTTATCTGATTCCTGCTCTTCAACCAGAAGAGTCCAGGGTGGGGCATTTTGCTTATTTTTTTGCATGTGGCCACTGCATCCAGTTTAAGGGGTTAAGCCACATACGAATGAAGCATTTACATTTTGCTGCTTTTAAGTCTTAAAGCATGGACCTTAGATCATAAGCCTCTGGGAAGTTGTGACTAGAGTCAAGTTTTGTTGCTTTTTCCATCTACTATAAAACACAATTAAGCGCTCGATACATGCTTTTACTAGTGCCAGCAATGATAACATGGTTATATCAGACAGCAACACAGATAATTTGGGGGGCGGGGTAGTCTCACTGAGTGGCTGCGTTATAGAGAAGACACACCTCTGAGCTCACACACACCTCACAAGGGGCCATGACGTGGACCTGCACACGATGCAGGAGACTGTGCAGGGCAACGTTTACACTGAAGCACGGACACAGCACAGCCTCCAGAGCCACTGAAGCAAACACGCGGAGAATGAGAGCCCCTATCTAAAAATATTGAAAAAGTGCACCTCGAACAAAGCAGGACCAAAGCCCTGAGTGAGTGACAGCCCTACGAATGAAGGACGGGATGTGTCCACCCCCGGGGCCAAGCTTGCAGAAATCCAAGCTCTGCGGCAAAGGGGAGGACCATACGGTATCGTCACCCACTCGGCGGGGCAGCTTTAGTAAGCTTTAAATTAGCTCAGGACGATTAAGAGACGGCGCCAGGGCAGGGGCATCTCATCGACTGCACAGGGCAGCACGGCCACCGCGCGAAGCTGTTCTGACGGCAGGTGCTGAGATGCCTCTGGCAGCTCGGGAAACTAATGAATGAGACAATGAGCTGCGGTTCTGCTATTTGGACCAACAGATTCTTCTCATTCCCTGATGGTAAGGGAAATTTAGAGGTAATTCCACAACAAAACGCCCAGCACATGCAGGGGCCGTCAAAACTCCAGTTGGGAGGTTTTGCATGCTTTTTTGTTTTTAAACCCTAGAAGCACAATGATCAATGCCAAATAAAGAAGCATTTACTGGAAAGATGGACCACTCCCAATGATTATGTTTTAAATGCCTAAGGACTTTTGAAATATTTGCTTTTCATGAAATGCCTCTGTTGAGAAGCCACGGAGCAGAAGTGCCAAGGACACTTTTCTCTTTTTTCTGGTTTTGCCACTTACCAAATCTAATCTAATGGTGAATACTATTCTCAGAGCTCTTTGTTGCATTAAGTGTATAGAAAAATGGTACAGTTTACAGAAGAGGGAGAAAGTAGAGAAAGATCTCTCCTTTCCCCACCTTGGTCTAATTCACAAAATTTTAGCATAAGGTATACAAAAAAGTTGGTCATGAAAAGTTTTTTTTTTAAAGGGTATAGAAGCTATAGTTTATATTTAAAGACTGATAACCAAATCCTTTTACCACAGTGGGAATTTAGTCAATATGTCTTTTAAAAAGCTAATGCTAAAATATAAATGACGTGAGGGCAGGGGTTTGGTCAGCTTTGTCCACTGATGTGTTTCAAATGCCTGGAATCGTTCCAGGTACATAGCAGATGCTGAATACATATTTCTTGACTGAATGAAAAAAATATATCAGGAAATTATAGTCACTCTAGTGACACTGTATTTATGGAACATTTTACATAATGTTCAATCCCATTAGCAATGATGAAAATAAAGCGAGCCCCATAATGTCAAGAACAAGTTAACATGTGGAAACCTAGAAAAAAAAAGTACAAAAGGGTGAAACCTACAAAAAACAAGCAAAAAATGGAATGTCCATTCTCTTTCTGCAGCAATGAGGATGTAAGGCTGTTTGACGGATTCAACCCCACAAGTAAATAGCTGATCTTAAAGACCAACTTGTTTCTGCTTGATTACGACACTTTAAAGTATAGCTAACGAAGGGGAAAACTTGACTGCTTGAGATTCACTTGCTTGATAATAAGCAATGAGAAAAGATAGGCCTAAGGGGAAATGTGGGTAGGTAAGAGACCCAGGTGATTTTCAAATGAATAATGGATCCCTGAATTAATAACATGCTGAAGAGCAGCATGGGAAAAAAATACCCCCGAAGTTAAATGGAACCCTGCTTCACGGACCCTGTGGAGGCCCACCTGAGGGCGCTTAGCGAAGCACACGGAATTAAGAGCGCGTCTGAGGATGGTCTTTCAAAAGCCCACATCAGAGTAGATGGTTCTTTTCAAATGAAATCCCTTTATCTGACCGGAGACTCTTACTTATTCTACATCACGACATCAGAATGTTTTGAAAGCCAATCTTCGTAAAATTATTGGAATAAAATCCCTGCTTTCTATGACCTTGTTCTAATGTGCATTAGTATTGATTCATTCTTCAGAAACCTGTCAGACCTGAACATCCACCTGGCAGGTGCGGCTATGTTGGGATTTACTCAAGAGTCAAGTCTTGGTGGTAAGGCGGGGGCACGGACCCTGCCACACTTCACCACGACAGACTCAGGGTCCTTCTTAGGGACACGTGTGCTGAGCTAGACGGAACACGCGGCTTTCAAACCTTTCTCTTCCAGCACTTCTACTTGCTGTTCAACTGAAGTAACACTTCAAGTATGCATGACACTGTGCACAACATACTGTTCCAAATGCAAGAGGGGTTACGAGTAAAGAAACTGTTCCTACTTTGCAGGACTTACTATCTAGAAGGTGAGAGACAAGTGCCCAGACAACCAGCCCGCAAAGGAAATAAGTGTTTTAGAAGAAGTAAGAAGAACGTATTTTGACAGTACAGGAGGGCAGACGTGAGGCATTGATGGACCATTGCTTCCCTGCTCAGCGGTTCCTCTTTCCCTCCAATCCGCCCTCAGGGAGCTTCTAATACAGCTCCTTACCAAGGAGCCTGCGTGTGACCCAGGTTTAGAATGAGGTACGTATTTATATTAGAAATACATTGTGGAAGCAATTAATTGTTTCCAGAAGGCTTCATGGTGGAGATGACATTTGCACTGATTCTTAAGAGATAAGTATGAGACTACTAAAAGCAAGTTTTATTAATTACTAGAAAACATTTTTTTTTTTACTGCTGCTTAATCTATGGAAAGCAGTACAAACTATACTTTTCATAATGTGCATTAAAAACACCAATTTTATACCTACTCATGAATCTTCCCAACCATTGACACTGTAATAAAGGAGTGATGTAGGAGGTTTTCACAGGAGGAAATGGGAGAGAAGATATTCAAGGCAGAGCAGCCAGTAGGTTTAACAAAGGCAAGAAGGCCGACAGTGTGTTTGGGAGGAGGCAGAATCCCGATTTTGCTGGAGGGTAGGCTGCTGGGGGCTGGGGGGCCGCGGCAGTTCTGGGGAGAAAGGATGGAGGCAGGTCTGGGAGCTCCCTGAAGGCCATGCTAAAGAGTTTGTCCTGCTCTAGTTGAAACTACAGTGAACTGCGTGGAAAGTGTCTGAACCGAGCTGTTGGCTTTGTTAACAGTGTGCAAGATGGAGCTGGTGGCGGCGCTGATGGGACAAAGGGAGCTTCACCCAGGGGGCGTCAGGTCAGTGGGAGGGGAAAAAAGACGTTTCAGAGAGCGAACCGACTGGACACGGTGACTGATGAGATGACAGTGAACCAGAGGCTGGCTGCAAAGGTCACTTCACCGGCTGAGCCTGGGTCAGTGAGAGGGGGAGGGTGTCTCACGGGGATGGGAGGCGGCGGGAACAGGTTTCTGGAAGAAGGTTGGCTTCAGACTCCCCGAGGTCGTGGCATCACCCGGCAGCCTGGGGAGATGGCCTCTCCCAGTGCCCTCTGTCTGTCTGTGCCTCTCTCCGGGCCCCATCAGACTCCACCCTGTAACTACTGCCCCCGCGTGTGACGGCTTGGACGGGGCAGTGCAGGCCCAGCTCATTTTCATGGACTTGCCCTGCCAAGCAGAAAACTCCAGAATGTGGGCTAAGTCTGCCTGTGAATCCATCTCTTCCCACGATGCGAGTTCTCGTGTGACACGCGTGCAGAGACACTTAGCGGGGGGACAAAAGCCTCTTGTAACACTGAAGGGCTCTGGGATGACTCGGGGGATAACGTCCGGGTCCCCACCACTCAGCCAGCCTGGTGACAGCGGTGGGTGACACTGGAGGGGACCACTTGCTGGCCCTCCTTAATGTGAGGAGCCCGGGAAAGGTCTGAATCCCATGGAAACACCCCCGGTCTCTGTTCCCCTCAAAGAGTCCACAAGGAAGCTTCACAGCCTGCAAGGAGGCGGGCCGCGTCTTGAAGATGGGAAAAAATACTGCCTAGACTTCAGAGTGAAAACTATGCGATAAGCCAATGGTAGGAACGGAAAAATGCTCCCTACCATTTTAAAATGCCTTCCACTGCCGACAGAAATTATTATCCTGAAGTGTTCACTTGACTGAGTGCACTTACAGAAGCATTTGGAGAATTTTAAAACATCCTTTTATAAAAAAAAAAAGAAAATAGAAGAAGGTCAGTGGAATAATGTGGTACATGAATGCAACATCATGTTTCAGACAGAAAATGCCAGAGAAATGTTCGCGTGTGGTAATGATAACCCTCCTGCCCAAGTTCTCAGAATTACCAGGCAAAGGCAACAAATCTACAAGCTGGGGAGAAGACAGATATTATTATCTTTCTTTAAGACCTAGCCACATGCCTCACAGACAATTTGCCTCTTTATACCAATATCGAGACTCATGCCTCAAAAACAGGTTGAAAATTGGGTAAGGAGAAATGATCCAAGAATTAATTAACTAAATAGGAGATTAGAAGTAAACAAAGGAAAAATTATCATATCAAAATAAAAGACAAGAAATACGATTAAATTAGGCTTCAAAAGACCTCAGAGAAACTCATTAAAGGCATAATATGCATTTACCTGGTTTTTATTTTTTCATGATTTAATTTCTAACTTTATTCCCTACCATCTGATAATTGCAAGAAACACTTATTCTAACCATGGGCAATTGAGACGATTTTAATGTTTATTTCAAGGCCAGGAGACAAAGAAACCTATTTATTGCCGAAGGGGATTTTTTTTTTTTTTAAATTAATGCTTAATCTTTTATGTCTTAAAGCATAGACTGTTTAAAATCATTTATAATAATGCTGTAGGGAGCTTGTTCCTGGGTGTGCAAAATTGAAATGATAAATTTACAATTATTAAAAAAATAAATAGTTTTGAGGACTGAGTTGTCCCTTTACTTTCTAGACGGATTTGCCTGAAGCGTAAGAGACATCTTTAAAAACAGGGTAAAAACAAGGCCTGTGCAGGAGGGTGGGCTGAAGCTTTGATTCACTTTACAGTTTGAATGGACTGGTTCACGGTTCAACTGGAAGCCCTGTTTTTCATTATTTAAAAAATAAAAAATCACATTGGCCTTGGGACCAGCTTTCCATCCCTTTTATTTCCTGGGAAATTGCTCTGATGAAGTGGAGAGTCATGAATTCTTACTAACCACCTTTCCTGTGACTTTGAAAGAGTCCCTGATGGAAATTAGACAAATAATTTACTTGCACTTAAACGCCAGATTTTTTTTAGTTACACTTAAGAAAAATAATTGAAACGTAGATTTAAATCGTTTCTGCTGCTACACTTCAGGATTCTAATCAAATACTTTCAGCTCTTATGCAAAGCATTCCTCAACAGAGAAGAGAAAAACCACTCTCCCTGACACCTCCGTTGGCAGAATTTCCAGAAGGGCCAGACACCACGTTAAGAGCAGAGGGAAGGACGCTTGGCTGAGGTGGGAAGAAAGAAAATGCATCTCAGGACACATTTTCCCTTTCATTCAGGTCTCAGGAAAAAGCTGAAAATGGTCAAATATGTTTCAAGTTCCTTAAATATTCTGGCTATCTTCTTAGGCTGTTTTGAGTGCCCTGCATTTTAAGAAGGTCACTATGTATTTGTGCTCCTGACCATACTGGATGGAACGGATCCATGTACACGGACCTTCTCTCTTACCCCTCACCCTTCACCTCTCACCTCTCCCTCCGCCCCTGCTCAGCACCACGCCTTCCACGTGAGCCTGTGATCGTGCCAGGCCTCCTCCTGCCCCACAGCCTGTACTTGCTCTGTCCTCTGCCTGGACACCCTTTCTCTGGACTATCCACGTGCTTCCTTCACTTTCCTCAGGTTTCTGCTCAAACGCCACCTTTCCAGAGGGGGAAAGCCTTCTTCAACCCCTTCCACTCTCTCCATCTTATCCTGCCCGGTCTCTCTGTTCACAGCGCTTGCCTGGCACACAAGTGGCACACACGACTTCTCATTGTCCGAGCTCCCCTAACAGCCGGGGAGACTCCCGGGGGCGGGGAGTGCATATATTCATTCACTGCTGTGTCCCCAGCACCCAGGCCAGCGCCTAAGGCTATACAGACGCTCAAAAGCACTAGCCGTCAATTACAGTATCGACACTGATCAGCTGACAGACACTTTTGCACTTGGCTTCTTAAACCGACGAGCCTTCTTAACGGAGAACAAAACGTTCGAGTATCAATTCTGATTCTCTGGAATGTCCTGGGCACATTCCTGCCCAGACATCACAACGGAATAATATATTTTCGTAAAGTCGAATGAACCTTGCCAAGCAAACAACAGGCCACATACCCTTAACCAAAATGTCCATCACGAGAATGGTCACTTCTGGAACAGCAGAATAATTTCAGTGTAACTACAATAGTAAACTCTTTAAGGGCTGACGGGCCAAACGGTGGACTCTGGCTCCTTCCCATATAAGGAAAAGAGTCTTCATAGAAAAAAGAGTTTTCTTTTTTCTCCACCTTGTTACCAACTATGTGGTGAGTTTCTGCTGGTTACTCTAAATACAAGGGAGTCAAGGCTGAAAGCCAAGGTTGGAAACATTACAGTCATTTACTTTTGCCAAAATAAAGTTAATATTGCTTTCTCTTTAAAAAAAAAAAAAAGCCTATCTTCTTCCTTTTCATATGAACAATTAAAAAAGCATTCAGATTTTGAGGGATGTTTAGTTGTTTCACTCCAAACAAAATATAGTTAAAAATACCAGCTGCTGACTAAAGATCCATGTATAAATGTATAAAATCCATGTACAATGCTCTGTGATGTTTTTCAATTTTTATTGGAGTTGATTTACAATGTTGTGTTAGTTTCAGGTGTACGGAGTCTGTGCTGGTTTAATGTAATCTTTTCATAGTCCTCACAGGGAGACGATAATTCTCACTTAAAAAACACTTTTCAAGCTGATTTCTAAAACAGATACATTAGCGAGGTCAAATATTTAATTTGTTTTTAAGGAAAAAAATCACTATTATTTTCATAAGCGGGAATATACCATGTCAAAAATGTGTATGTCTTAAAAAGGATTTAAATAACCAGTTTATGTTTTGCATTAGAGTTATAACTTAATCTCTTGAAAAAAACGACACAGCTGATGTCTCAGGAATATTATCTGTTGCATGAAATGAGGCCCACATGTAGTCATGGTACGTTTTTGAAGACATTTCAAGAATGAAGGCAACGTCCCATGTGCTGTTGCTTTGAGATGAGGTGGAGGATACAACTTCCAGCCTCTCCTAAACATCTCTTAGGTTTCTCCCTCAAAACTGTACTCAGAAGAAAATGTGTTAGAAACACAATGTTTTGTAAACAAATCAAGGGCTGTGGCAGCTTCACTGCTCCCTGAAGTTGGAAGCCTTAACAAAGCTGGTCTGCCAGGTGCTGTAGCTTTCCTTCTCCATTTT
The DNA here is from genome assembly GCF_965194805.1 of Balaenoptera borealis. Classification (NCBI taxonomy): domain Eukaryota; kingdom Metazoa; phylum Chordata; class Mammalia; order Artiodactyla; family Balaenopteridae; genus Balaenoptera; species Balaenoptera borealis. The sequence goes on along the minus strand of NC_138866.1, from coordinate 164,238,969 downwards.
TCTGAAAGAAATGTCCACACCACGACATAAAAGTGTGTTGGACAGTTAGCTCATCTTTTGGGAGCAGCCGACAGAGGGCCCTGGGGATTCCAGTTAGAAGGGGGCTTGGAAGTTGTTCAGGCCAACTCCTCCACGTACCAGAGGAGAAGGTGAGATCATCCATCAAGGCCCAGAAAACACAGAGAGGAAGGCAAGCCAGCAAAACGCTTCTTAAAAAACAAATCCCGGTGTCTAAGCAACCACATTAGGTCTGGCTCCTATGCAAAAGAAAACGGCATCTGCCTTTGAATAAGGCAACAGAATTTCTAAGGGGGGGGGAAAAGAAAAAAAAAACACTTTAAATGACACGGCCCAGAATGGGACCACAAAGGAACAACAAAGATGGTCCCCTCTAGGCCACGGTGTTGAAAATCAAAGGTAAAGGATGGAGCTGGTGTGAAGTATCATGACGAAGATGATTCCGGATTTTGAGATTTAACAGAGAATTCTTAGATTGCTAAACCAAAACCAAAAACACAACCAAAAAAAACAGGAGAAAAGAGCATTCCTGAGAGACTGAGCTCCTCATCATGGGGAAACCTCGCGAGGACTGAAGCGACAGCACATTTTTCAAACAAAATGAATGTGCGAGAATCAATACCAGGGTGGACTCCCTCGCAAAACTTTTTTTCTCATTTTATCCTTGGAGGATAAAAACACACACGCTCAAACTTTTGTTTCTTTAAAAGATATACGCACCCCTATGTTCACAGCAGCACTATTTACAATAGCCAAGACATGGCAACAACCTAAATGCCCATCGACAGAGGAAGGGATAAAGAAGAGGTGGTGAACATTACTCAGCCATAAAAAAGAACAAAATAATGCCATTTGCAGCAACATGGACGGACCTAGAGATGATCATGCTAAGTGAAGTAAGTCAGAGAGAGAAAGACAAATACCACATGATATCACCTATATATGTAGAATCTAAAATATGACACAAATGAACCTATCTGTGAAACAGACTCACAGACATAGAGAACAGACTTGTGGTTGCCAACGGGGGAGCTGGGGAGGAATGGATTGGGAGTTTGGGATTAGCAGGTGCAAACTATTATATACAGAATGGATAAACAACAAGGTCCTACTGTACAGCACAGGGAACTACATTCAATAGCCTGGGATAAACCATAATGGAAAAGAATATAAAAAAGAATGTATACATGTGTATAACTGAGTCATTTTGCTGTGCAGCAGAAATTAACACTGTAAATTAACTATACTTCAACAACAAAAAAATAAATTAAAAACAGGCAAACAAAAAAGGAAATTAAACAGGTAATTAAGCCTGGTGCCCGGCTCCGTCTGGACGCGTCCACCCTGCACTTGGCATTGACCCCCGCATCCTGTCTCCCAGAGGCAGGATGACCCCTTACCGGGACTGGTGAGGGCTCCCAGGGCGCTGCTCGTGGTGGAGAGAGGATTTGCATTGGTGGTAGTGGCTGAGGTCTGGGCTGCGGCTGCAGCCGCCGCCAGCGTTGCCAGGTTCTGTAACTGTAAAGCATTCATGCCTGCGGGGGTGGGGAAGAGAGAGGCAACGTCAGCAATAGGCCCACTTCGCCCGTTTCCAGAAAGAGAGGGCAGGGGACATGGGCAGAGAGCTCCGGGATGGCACACTCACCCCAGCTGCCCTGGGGACTCGTGTGTCACCACGCAGCCTGTGCCAACCCAGCACCCTCTTCCCAAACGCCTCCTCCCAGGCTGCGCAGGGCCTTCCACCTCGTGGCTGTCAAGAAACTGTGAGATCTGGGCTTGGACAGCTGGAGTTTCAGGGGAAACTCTCCATCCCTAAACTCGACAGGTGCACGTACGAGGTATTACAGAAGAAATGATGTTTTATTGCTCTGAAGCTGCACTGATTCAGCTTCCTGGCTCTATCAGCTGTGTGACTCTGCACAAATTTCTTAACCTCTCTGTTTCTTGCTTCCTGAGTCAGTGGTAACAGTTACTGTACCTTCCCTCACATGGTGGTTGTGCAGATTAAATAACTCGATGAATGAAAATTACCCAGCATAGTAACTGGCACGATGTAAGCCCCCAATAAATGTCAGCAACTACTGTTGCTGTTACTATTATCATTGACCCTGAACTTCTCTCTCCAGGTTTATTTTGAATGTGAACTTGAAATCGCGTCCATGGCAGGAACTCAAATAATATTTGCTGAATAAAAGAATGAAAAGAAGTGGCAATGCCATAATATTTTTATTTGTAAAATATTTGTGTTTGCATTTTAAACGTATTTGTATCTGAAAGAGGAACTACTTTTTAGCTAGAATGAATCGAGGACTAATGAAAATTAAGAAATGAATAGCAGAGAGAAAGGAAACTCTGCTGAGAGGTCTGGGGCTGATCCGTCATGGGGGTGCTGGCCAGGCCCTGGGGGGCTCGGGTCTGGAGTCTGTGCTGTGTACACTTTTAGTCTCTTTTCTCCTCCTCCTTCTGCTTCTCAATCCAAAGGTTCTCTGCACAAAGTCTTTTTCCGTGATTCACTTTACCCCCACGTACATTCAAGAAGCAGGAAACAATGGTCCTCTCCTCAAACAGAGGAATTTTATACAGAAAGATATTGGAGTTAAGTCATCAGCTTAATTTTACCTTCTTCTTATGTCTCAAATCCGGGTACTCAATACATGGCTACTGAGCAAATATAACCTGCTTTATAACCGGAGACAGTGGTCTGACAACAGTGCTGGGTGGGGATGGGGGGGTGGATGGAGGGGCAAGAGAACGTTCTAGCAACACACCTGCGAAGCCCCCGGCCACCATGTGGAGCCCTGTCTCAGCCTGGCTCGGAGCCCGGCTGCCAGGCTCACTTACCCTGCTCCTCCCTCCCGGCTGCTTCAGTCAGGACTTATTTCTACTCAGAAAAGAGTTCCCCAAGTCCATGCTGCAAAATGGGTTCTCATTTTGCTCAAAATGATACTCTACCTTCTTCCAGGAGGCACCCAGTCCTGCGGCTTAGGGTAAAAGCCAGCACCTGTTTCTCAAACCCACGGAGCTCCTGGAGATGCTGAGAAGCAGGACAAAGCACTGGGGGCATCCTGTGGACGTGACCCCGCTCCACCGAGCAGGGGACACTGGGAACAAAGCTCTCTCCTCCCCTCAGATCAGGGGTCAGACACGGTGGTTCTGATGAGACCCTGGGAGTGGAAACAGCCCAGGGCCTATTTTTCCGGTTTGCTTGAGGAAAACGGAGCTGGGGGAACAGGGCTTGAGTGCAGACCCCATCGGACACTCCCCCTCCCGCCCCTACCCAGGGGGCGGCTCCTGCAAGCCCCTGACGCACTCATGCTGGCGTGAGCAGGGGCCGTGCTTGGGGCGATGCTGCTGGGGGTGTGTGTGTGTGTGTGTGAGGTGCACCAGCACGGACCTGCCAGGCTGCCACGGCCCCTCGAACGTGCTAAGGACGTGACGCAGCCGACCAGACACCGCCACCAACAGACGGCCGTGCAGACGAGAGGAGGGTTCAGCACCGACGTTGACGTCTGCGCGTCTGGCAACGTTAACGATCAGCCGAGCACCCTCCTGGGCCTGGGCCGGAGGGTCCCCCAGGGCACCTGCTCTGACCTGCCTGGCGGAGCCACGGCCCGATTCTGGGGCGGGAAGGGGCTCAGCCGGCTCACCGGGGTCAGAGCCTCACAGACCCTCCCGAGGCTGAGGCACGAGCCCTGGGAGGGTGACTGACAGTCTGTGTCTCACGTGCACTTCCTGCGTGTCATCTGTGAACTCCCCCATCGCTGTTCCGAACCCTTGCTGCGGTCACCCCCTCCTGCTTTCACATCGTTTGCACGGATTGCTGACCTTCACGACTAGATGCTAAGTTCCCTGAGGACCAAGATGCCTTATTCGCTTTCAAGTCCAGACACACACACACACGCGCACACACACACACACACACACGGCTACATTCACTCACATGCACACACACACACACACACACGGCTACATTCACTCACATGCACACACACACACACACGGCTACATTCACTCACACACACACACAGCTACATTCACTCACATGCACACACACACACACGGCTACATTCACTCTCTCACACACACACACACACGGCTACGTTCACTCACTCACACACACACACATGGCTACATTCACTCACTCACACACACACACGGCTACATTCACTCACACACACACACACACGGCTACATTCACTCGCACACACACACACACACACGGCTACATTCACTCACTCACACACACACACACACGGCTACATTCACTCACACACACACACACACACACGGCTACATTCACTCACACACACACACACACACACACACACACGGCTACATTCACTCACTCACACACACACGGCTACATTCACTCACTCACACACACACACACACGGCTACATTCACTCACTCACACACACACACACACACGGCTACATTCACTCACACACACACACACACACACGGCTACATTCACTCACACACACACACACACACACACACACACACACACGGCTACATTCACTCATAGTAGGTGATGGGTGGATCATGGAAGATGAATGAACAGGGCAACAAACAGCATGAAATGTTCCCCCGCTGCTATAAAGAGCGCTGTCTACAGACCCAAACGAGGTTTTTCTCTGTTCTTAGTTCTTTAGTATCTACAACAGCTTCAAATGTTGACTGTTTCCCTCAAACGTTAATCAATTCATTCTACAAATATTTATTAGGACCGTGAGCTTTCCTCATCTCATCCACCGACACTCAGCGCTGTCCCGGAGTCCCGCCGACCACGCTCGGGCTCTCTGTCCCACCGTCCTCTCCCTGTGTGTCCCCTTCCACCCCTCACCTGAGGCGCTGCCCCGCTCAGCCCCTCCCCGCCTCCACTGCCAAGGCCAGGCTCTGGGGCGCCACACTGGGCAGGGCCAACTCTGTCCAACCACCGCACTGCACTGAGGGGGAGAATACAGACCAAAGGAAGCAGAGATGAAGCTGGGAAGGAGAGGCCGTGGTGACCCCAGCATCTGAAGGAATGGGGGGCGCGGGAGGGGGGGGGTGTGTTAGATGGAGAGAAGCAGCAGCAGGAGGGCCCGCAGGCGCCACCCGGCCAGCCGACAGTTACCACGTGGCCACGCCAGGCCAGACCCGGGGCCCCGCCCCCAGAACTGAGTGGGGAAAACGACATTCCCCGCCCCGGGGCGGCCGCTGGAGATCAGCGCGGAGGGGAGCCAGGGCCTGGGGGGAATCCGGTCCGTTTCTGGAAACAGGCCTGGATCCAGAAGCCCATTCTCATGTGTCTTTGGTGTTTGTTTTTTTTTTCTTAGCATCTTTATTGGAGTATAATTGCTGTGCAGTGGTGTGTTAGTTTCTGCTTTATAACCAAGTGAATCAGCTGTACATATACATACGTTCCCACATCCCCTCCCTCTGGCATCTTTGGTTTGACAGGGATGAGAAGAGGACAGGGAAGTGCCGGGCGGCGCGGAGCCGAGGAGGCCGGGCCGTCCTCCTAGCCTGTCCCTTCGTGGTCCTCCTTGCTGGCTCGGGGAGGCCCCCCTCCTCTCCTCCTCACTTTTCTGGGTGCAGTCCTGTTCCCAGCCCTGACCCCGACATTCCTCCCTTCAACCTGTCCTGTGTTCCTCGGGCCTGGAAGGCACAGCTCTCCCTGCTGGTGACAACAGTGACAAGGACCCCCGTTCACTGGAGGCAGCACGGGCTCCGCCTCCAGGACATCTGGGCTCCAATCGGGCTCGGCCTCCCCTCTGCCAGCCTCCCTGGCCTTGAGCACATGAACTGTCTGCCTCTTGCATTTCTTGGCTGTGAAGTAGGTGTAAAACTGAACGGACCTCGAGAGTAAAGAGAGTAAATGCTTCGTACACTTGAAGCTAAAGAATAACTCCCAGGGCAGAGCGGACTCTTATCAGCTGGATAATAATCACAACAGTATTACCCCCCAGTAATGAGGATAATGGTACCAAAGACAAAGCATGTGCCGGACACACTAATCACGCTCAGTTAGTATCTGTAACAAACCCACGTGATGTTGGCACTCTTGCTGTCCTACGTGCCACAGAGAACGTGGGGGGTCAGAGCCCTGGGGACAGGAGGCTGGTTCTCGGTCCCTCCCTGCCCCCCGAGCCTCCCCACGCCTGTGCCTCTGTCCCTCCTGGTTCCCACCTGGGAAGTGGGGGGGGTGGGTGGGGAGGCAGTGAGAGGAGGGAAGGGGTGACGAACACAGGGCTTCACAGGAAAGGGGCCGGGACATCAGATGTAAATGTCCACTGGCTCCGAACACTTGCCCATCATGGCCCTGCTCCTCCTGATGGAATCTCAGCAGAGAACAGCTGTGGGTGAGGGACGCCGCCCGGCATGCGTGTGCGTGGGTCCTGGTTAGCAGGAGCCCAGGGTCCAAGGACGTGTGTACAATGGTGCCCCTGCTTGGCTTCCGGGCACCTGAGCCCCAGAGGGCCTGGAAATGAACCTGTGATCTGCGTCAGCAGCTAAGAAACCAGCTAACCAGGCACTAGATCTTGTCTCGAACTCAATCAACCCTTCAGTTTCCTACTCTCATTTCCTCTCCCCTCCATGCTCAGAATCCAGACATTACAGACCTCAGCCCACGCATCCTCGGGGAACGGTGGGCCGCACCCTCTTCTGAACCCTGAGCGGGTCACGTGGCGGCTTCCCTCCTGCTTGTCACTTAACTCAGGGGCTCCTCACTGGAGCTCCCCTGATGAGATATGGGGGGGGGGGGTCTCTGAGCTCCCTGAAGTTTTATGAAAAAGCATGTGTATGATGCATGCACTTTTTTGGTAGCAGGTCCTAAGAAGCTGGAGGACTTCCAATGCCTCTAGATAGCCTAAAAGTGATGGATGTGAGTCCTGGTAGAAAACCATCGAACGAGAGGCCTGGGGTTGGTGGTGGCGACAAGAGGAATCGAGAAGAGATCAGAGCTCGGGAGTGATGGCGCAGAGAATGCAGAAAAAGGATGAAAGAAGATGGCTCTTTCTCCCTCTCAGGACCAAGATGTATACACAGTCAAGCCAAGGAAAGAAAACAAGACCAACCAGAGATTCTGCAAGAACATGTGAGCTGGTGGCTGGCAGCAGGGCAGGCCCCGTGCCAAGGCTGGAGCTAGGAAACCGGGGGCAGCACGCACGTGGGGCTCGGCAGGTGCTCCTGCCCACCGCCCGCGGGCCTCGCTGCGCCATGGGGCCCCAGAGGCACCTGTTCCCTGCACGGTGTCCTTCTGTCCGGCCAGGTGGAGGCCTGAGGCCTCCCATTCTCTAGTCCATCCCCCAAGAAAGAAACCCTCCCAGGGGGGACACCCCTGCACCACCCCGGACCTTCTGAGCACTGCTAACGTCGGCACATCACGGGGTACGTCTGGGGTTCCGTGAGAGCTTGGGCAGCTTTCGCGGGGCAGAATCTCTGGACTCTTCACCGACAGCAGCGCACGTCCTCGGTGACGGGTGTTTTGGCTCTTCCCGCCCCCGATGTCCCCTCGCCTCCCCTCCCGTTTAGGGAAGGGGCTTGGGGGCCACGCTGCTGCTGGGAAAGGCGTCTGTCCCACGCTGGGAAAGCAGCTCGGAAGCTTTGTGCGGACACAGCCCGAGCTTCATCCTCTACCTCCTCATCTGCACCAGACTTTCCGGGTTCCCAGCAGCACCGTCTCTCCAGACCTCCAGCTGCTGCAGACTCAGCCCCTGGATGGGCAGAGTTACCCACCAGGGCCCGGCCCATCCTGGGCCCCCCAGGCTGTCTAAAAGGGGGCGTCTGCTTCTGCTGACTTTGAATTCACATTTCTGGTTGTTTCTCCGTCTGTTTCTGTTGTGAGCACAGCCTGTCCTGTCCTCCTCCTCAGTTCCTTTCACAGCGCCTCTGGTTTTCCACCCCCCAGCCCATCTCATCGCGGCTCCTCCCACACGAGGATCCTGAAAGGGCACCGGACGGGAGGCGTGGGGGTTGTGTGGGTGTGTGATGCTGGTCTGCTTTGGCAAATAGCTCTTCTCTGAGAAGAAAAACCACCCCCATTTAACCTCACAAAGCACGCTGCTCGGATGGGCACCCGTCAAACCAGGGGTAACAATCTGGGTGACGAGAAATGCAAAACATTTAAATAAGTTTTAGGAAATCCGACAGTGTGCCGAGATCAAGAGGGCTAAAAAAAAAAAAAAAAATTGGGGGCATACAGGGCTTCAACTTTTCACTCATTACTCGGGAAAAGAAAACCCTTCTCCAAACGAAGAAATTATGTACCAAACAGATGCACATTATGCCTACTTGAAACTTAAGATTAAAAAAAAAATTATTTATAAGGAGAAGAGCATGAAAATTTAATTTAATGTTCACCTTAGGTAATTCTGTGTCTTATTGTTCGGAGCAATTACCATAAATCTGCATTTCAATAAGCGAGAACAGATGTCAGTTGTTACAAGCGCTTGCCAATCAGGTTTGTTAAAAAGTGACAGATGGGTGGTAATGGAACATTCTCAGAAGGCCTGTTAGCACTTTCGCAGGAAGTGGGGGTTGCGGAGGGTGCTTGGCTGTGGGAAGAACTTAGGGTCTTCGTGGGTCCAGTTTGCACACCCCCCAAGTGTGTCCCTGACGTGAGGGTCTCAGCCTCCAATGCACAGTTTTTGCCGAAGTCTTCCCTCTTCTCCGCTCGTCACAGACATTCCAAGCCCGCCTTTGCTGGGAGGGGATCTCCAACAGGTATGGTAGTTGCTATGTTGTTGTTTCGGGAAAATATTTGCCCTCTACGATTTCACTGTGACTTTGGAAACTTAGGCCAGATATTCTGGAAGCGAATTACTACCAGCTTTCCTGAGTATCGTAAGTCAAGGGAAGCAGTTTTCCCTTGTTTATCACAAGATCCTCTTCTTTGGCCATCGCTTCTTAATCTCTGTAATCTCTTACAAACAACCCCTCACCCTTGAAAAATATTTCCCCTAACAAAAAACAATCCCCTCTTAATAAATTTGGAATGTTGTCCAGACTGAAAGGAGGAGGTCTTCCTGTGGCTGACTCTGAAGTGCTGCTTTTTGAGCAGTTTTGCGGTTCTCCTGCATTGTTTGTCGATGGCTCAGAGTTGTTTGTTATTTGGCCTCTTCAACCGTTTGTGCAGACCAGTCACCGAGGCTCATGTTGACAGAACACACCTGGATTTGTGGAGACGCGGAGCGCTGTGTGACCATCTCGGGGGCCAAAGGGAGCTCGGGGTTTGGATCAGGCCAGTTTGTAATGTGGATCTGCCATTTATTAGTTTAGTGACTCTGGGCAAGTTTGTTAATTAACTTCTCTCTGCCTCAGTTGCCCCACCTGTAAAATGGGATGCTAATGGTCCCTATCTCATAAAGCTTTATGATATTTGGGAATTCTGTATCCTAATCCATATAATACCATTTCCTGGTCCTTGGGCTCACAGAACTTATTTGACCTTTTTGTACTTTGGTGTTCCCAACTGTTACGTAGTAACAAGTAGTAGTTTTGTCCTTGGCTGTGCTGTGAGGATAAACCCCATGATTATTTCAAGAAGCTCTGTGAAAAGCAAACTTGTGCAATACTACCCTTGTTTTTCTAACACGATGCTTTTTTGAGATGATAGTTGTTATAAAGAAGTGAAAAACCGGAAAGCCACTTTCCCCTTAATTCCTTCTTCTTCAGGAAAAATCCAGACTCTTGGCCTGAACACAGACCCCATGTTTCTGAGATTTCAGAAATTCATGGAACAAATACCACAGTTGAGTGAGAAATGGACACATTTTTATCAGAAGTTATGAGAGGGAAAGTAAAATCAATCGACTGAAGGATGCACATAAAAGCAGTCAGCTTATAAAAATTTTATCCTAATCTATTTTCTGCTTTTTAAATTTCAGATTTAGTAAAGGTTCCCTTTTATAAAATCGTAAAACACGTCTGAAGTTATTTTCAATTTGAAAGGAAAATGGTAAGTTTTTTTTTTTTGAAAAAAGAAGTATAGTTGATATCTTATTCAATTTTATTGATGTAAGTACTTAGGAACTTGTCTCCTAATTTTTTTTTTTTCGTTTTTCTGTTTTTTTCCAGCTTTTATTTTCTTCTCAAACAGAAAATGTTTACTCATTCAAATGAGACATTTTAGACTCTAGGGAGACACCTCAATTTCCTGAAGGACAGACCATTCTGTTCTGAGAGCTGTTCACAACACGGTATCATTGTTTTCCGAAATGATGTTTCACTCTTTGGTGATGGTGCTCTCAGCTGCAGTACTCGAATTTTCCACGTGGCGTTTATTCTCCGGCCCTGGAGGACATGAACGCGGCATCTGAATTGCGGAGGTGCCCGCTCTCACTCTGCCACAATCTCACTCAAGTTACAAGCATCGTAAGCCCAGGGGTGCTTTGGGATGAACCACCTCTCGGGCTCCTTCATGTTGCTTCCACCGTGTATGTCAATACCACGCGCTGTGTAACACGTATGACGTTGTACCAACTCACTGATCCCAAATCTTTGACAACTCATTCATGAAGATACAGTCGTTAGGTTATGGAATGGTCTGTGGCTTAGACGTCGGGCTAAAGTCAAATTTCTTAATTAAAAAACCAGGTATTTCACTTAAGCTTCATTGGGACTGTATCCAACACATAAATTTGCACCTGCCGAATTATAAATTTACTTACTCGTCCACGCAAAAACAGTCACAAGTGCCACTGAGAGGAGTGAGGGCTGAGGCCACGCCTTCTTGGAGCATCAGTGATTCAGAGGTGAGGGGGGAGGGGAAGGAAGAGAGGGTTTTTAGGGGAACGCGGAAGAGGGCCCCCCCCTCAACACGTCGGTGCGCTGGGGAAACGTCCTCCAAGAAGGGGCCTCTATGATCCACCCACTTTCTGAGACTGGTTTAGGTGGCTGAAGGTGACAAAAGTTAAGCCGTACTCTTGGGAGAAGATGACAGAGCAGGGGGCCAAGAGCACTTGGTTGAAAAAAATACCCCAAACCACGATGCTTCCATCAGTTGGGATGATGAGATCTGATTTTCCACAGGAATGAAGGGTACTTGTTATAGAAATGGCCAAGCAGGCAGAACCCTGACATCCATGTCCTTGGTCCTCACTACTCAAGGTGACAGTGGAAAATGGGCCACTCGGCCCTCGCATGCACAGCCTGGGCAGCCTCGGTGCTGAATTTAATGCCGAAGGTTCGAGAAAGGGGTATTTTGGAAAGCCGAGCGCATTTACAGACCACCTTTAAATTAGCCATCTGCCCCAAGCACCTTCTAAGGTGATTCCCAGATACCCTCCGTTTTTAAACGAGCACACGGCATGCGGATGCTACCATCCTGACCTGACCTGGCGAGCCACGGGCGCCTGTGGCCTAATGAAGAGTGACAAGGCGCTCTGTCCACCCGAGAAGACAGGCCTGGCAATAGCCTCAGGACCCAGTGACCCTCTTTGCATAATTCAACTGTGGGAACGGGAGAGCTTGAGGCTTCCTCTAAGGAAAGACTCTAATTCTGGATCTGGGTGGGTCCCTTTGATTAGAAGAAAAACAAATCTTGCATTGGTGGAAAATGCAACAAATCTCAGCATTTCTTTCAGAGCTTGCAATCTGGAAGGTTTTCTCTTTTTAAAACGTAGAAAACTCTCTGAATATTTTAGTTCTGTCTCTCCAATCCCCTTCACAGAACTAAAAATAAATCAACTGTTCAAGGCAATGCTCAGCTCCAAGGCCAGCTTCCCCAAACGTACTCGTCAACATTCTGCTGAATGATTTCACTACTTATTATTTTAACACGTATTTTTTTCCCCCTAATAATCCTAAAGTGTTATTACAACAGAACAAGCTGGGGGTACCAGCAGATTTAAAGCCCCACGGGTAACTGAGCACTGTTTTTACTGTAGGTGAGTATGTCCCATCAGACAAGTTACCATTAACCCTGGAGGCCACCACGAAAGGCTGGGCTGACAACAACTGGACATACAGGAGCAGAAATCTACGTGTGCTCATTCCAAGTGTCTCCAGATCCATTCAAAGTGAAACAAGGAAAAAAAACCCCACAAGGATATGCATGTGGGCGGGGGAAAAAAAAAAAAGAGAAAAATGGAGTTTTCATAGTGACAGATTAGGAAATCAGGCTTTTATTCTGCACATCCTGGGTCCATTTCATTGACTCAGGGTGTCCTTGATGAAAACAAACTGTGCTCGATTCTAATACGCCAAAAATCTGTTCTCCTTGCCTGCGCTCCCCTATCTTTTCGGAATCAAGCAAGGAAGAAGCTTCCTCACTGCTCCTCGCGGCAGGTTCCTGGCACCTGTGTTCTGATTCATCGTGCGGGCTGCCTTCCCTGGCCCCGTGGTGTGGGTTAGGATATGAGCCTGGAAGGTGACACAGCAGGACTGACCTTTCACTAATCACTGCCCCTCAGTTACTACTGACACAGCTCATAATAAAAAGAAATCCTTCATGAGCCGGCTTTCAAATCCAGTCCCACTTTGATTTTGCTCAAGAACAAAGATTCTACTTTCCCATAAAAGATTCGGATGCACAATTCTGTCTACTGGGGTTCTAAAGTTAAAAAAAAAAAAAAAAAAAAAGGCACCCTGTTAATTGTCTGTGTTTATCAAGGGACTGCAAACGGTATCAGAGATAGGCCTGCAAGCCTGGCTTTCATTATGAAGGTCAAAACATTTTTATTGACTGCCTATTATTAAAATTTTAGTGGGATGTCAATCATGGTGGCTGCCCTGGATATAGGAATCTTGTTGGAAATCCCCCAGGAAGCAAACCCATTTTTTTAAAAAAATAAACACAACTCTGGAGGGTACTGTGCAGGAATTCTCAGCCCCCCAAATTTTCTCATTTTATAACTGTTGGAGATGCCAGAGTTAGAAGATCAACTTCTGAGCAGCTGACTCTAATTTTAACACCTAAGCCAGAAAGCAACTAGGACGGGTAGTTACTCTTTGTTCTTCTTTTCCCCAGCTTCTGAACCCATCCCAAATTCAGACAACAGCACGGTCAAAAGGCAAGGCTCGCTTCATGACTTACCAGCCATTTGCTGAATGCCACTGAATGCACCCAGGTTGCTGGAGGAGGTGGCCTGCTGCAGAAGCTGCAAAAGAAAAGAGAAAGGTACTGTCAAAATGAAGTGGAGCTTGGAAATGTACTGTCAAGGGAACTTCCCAAGTCCACTGAGGGCACGTCCAGTTCCCTTTACATTTACATAGTTGGTTGCTGCTGCCTGTTAATGGGCTGAAGGTTCCGAGAGTTGGGGCTATAAATCCATATTAATGTCTAATCTCTATTAAGAAACACAGACACTGGGGAAACTCAATAACGTAGCTGCCTTAAAACAATTCATCAATTTACTCTTTTTAACAACCAGGTGTTAAATCTATGGGAACCAACATGGCGTGACTAATGCTATCTCTCTGGAGCCTAGTAGTTCCCGTAACTCATCTCTGTCAATCGTGGTCCATCCCTAGGTCTCCTCCGCTTTCCTTCACAGCTCAGTGTCCTACAACCTTCATTAGAGAGGTATAGATTCACTGACTCTTGGGCTAACAGAGAGATCACTGTAATACCTACAGACGTAAGTGTATGTATCTGCAGCCATAGTCACTGTCATGACTTCATGACCAAGACAATGTCACCCCTTTTAAGATGGTCTTCGTTGGCAGAGAGCAACATACTACTTGTCAAAACTCAGAAGTATCTGGTGCTATGTATGTTGATGCTATGCATTGTAAATATATCAGAATCTTTTAAAAAAGAAATGAAGACAGCTGTGAAAAGGTCTCTGTATTTTGTCCCTAGAGCTTCCAAAAATACATTTAATCCCCCATATAGAAACGGTGGGTACCACAAGGTAAAGGCATGTGGTTACTGTTCGAAAGAGCTCCTTTATTCGTCCACATCAATTGAATTATAGGTTAACTTAGGCGCTATACTAAGTGTTTGACTAGGCTTATTGATACTCTCCTTTTGGTTGATCAATACAGCTGCAGTTTGTATCTGGGGGCAAGTGTGGAGTTATCTCCTATACTCAAAAGTCCATGGATGCTAAAAGCATAGATTCACCAAATTTATTATTAAAAAACTGCTATGGTAGTATGAGCTTAGGAGGAACCAGATGAATTCACTATTTAAAAAATAAGCTCTCAGAATTTGTTTGGAGTGCAGCAAAACCTAACGGAGAGCACTGCCACTCCTCCAGGTAATGGTAGGTCTCCTCAGCTTAAGAAGAAGGAAACTCTACAACTGGATGTGACTCAGAAATGGGCATCTAGCAATTGACTTAAAAGCACCAAGTAGAGTGGAATATTGGTGGCTGACTCAAGTCTTAGTTGCAATGATTAATGTAATCCCTATGGGGATTAACATGAACAGCTGTGGGCCTTCCCTGGTGGCACAATGGTTAAGAATCCGCCTGCCAATGCAGGGGGCACAGGTTTGATCCCTGGTCCAGGAAGATCCCACATGCTGCAGAGCAACTAAGCCCGTGGCCACAACTACTGAGCCCACGTGCCACAACTGCTGAAGCCCATGTGCTGCAACTACTGAAACCCACGCACCTAGAGCCTGTGCTCCACAACGAGAAGCCACTGCAAATGAGAAGCCCGTGCACCGCAACGAAGAGTAGCCCCTGCTCGCTGCAACTAGAGAAAACCCGCACGCAGCAACAAGGACCCAATGCAACCAAAAAAGAAATAAAATTTAAAAAAAAGACAAAAACAAACATGAACAGTTCCCAGACATATGTCTGCAACTTTCATTCATCCTTCTCGACTCAGGGTAGTATACTACCTAGATATTACACACACATACACACAGACACACAGAATGAGGAAGAGGAAGAAGCTAGGAATTATCCGTTCTGACAGAGAGAAATCCCTTATCTTGGTTTGATTTCTGGGGTTTCCCATTCTCTTGTGGTTGCAAGCCCTTACTCTCTCCTTTATTAGATATTTAAAAAAATTAAAGTTTAGTCAAGTTAAATTAGCTTTGGAGATACTTTGAGGAATTAATAATCTTTATAAGTGGCAATACCTGGAGTGTCATTAAACTACCTCTGTGGATTCTTTCCACTGACAACCACTCTTTGGTGAGCCACAGTCAGATCTACCCTCAACACAGAGGCAGGGGATGCCTTAAAGGCCAAGGGTCTTTTCAGAGAAATGGGCTTCCGATCGAAAGGGGTAGAGCAAACTTGGCAGAGAAAGAATGGAAGCCCTCGGTAGGGGAAAACATAGTTCAGAGCGTGTAAGAACATGTTTTTATAAATGAGGTGGGGATGAATTCTCTTTCAGGATTCAGAAATAATTTTCAGATGTGATCAAAGAAACATGTACCAGAGATTTCTGTGAGCCTTGGGGCATGGGAGATGGTCCAGAAGACCAGGGTTAGGCACATGTGTCTTGGTTTTCAGACATGGTGGAGCAGGAAGCTAGATTCTTAGAAACTACGAAAAGGTGAGCTTGACATCGATCTCTGATAGAAATTCTTGCACTTAAACCGATGATCTGTGAACAACTGAAAAACACATGTTTGTGAAAAACAAATGACTGTTCAGCTAGACTCATTTTTTTTTTCTCATAAAGTTTCTAGACCGACAGACCAAGAAAAAGATATGGCAGAGCACATACAGATTTCAGCAAGACGTGATGAAATCTCTCATCTCTTATCTCTTTGTGGATAAGATGGAGAAATGGCTAGAAGGTGACAGCAAACTTGGTCACTGCTTTTATTAATAACTCAGGGGAAGACAGGAGAGGCACGCTTCTCCAGCAAGACATCCAGACATGTCTTGAGTAAAAATTACATGGCAGACACCAATAGGCACTGGGGTGGGGTGGATAAAAGAGGAATGTGAGTCACATCTGTCATTGGAGAAGCAGCCCCGCTGGATGGAGGGAACCCATGGAGGGCTGAAACCCTGCTTGACCACCAGTGCCATGACCTTGGGGAAAGTTACATAACCTCTTTTTTTTTTTTTAATTTTTATTGGAGTATAGCTGATTTACAATTTGTGTTGGTTTCAGGTGTACGGCAAAGTGATTCAGTTATACATATACATATATCCACTCTTTTTTAGATATTTTCCCCATATAGGCCATTACAGAGTATCGAGTAGAGTTCCCTGTGCTATACAGTAGGTCCTTATTAGTGATCTGTTTTATATATAGTAGTGTGTATATGTCAATACCAATCTCCCACTTTATCCCCCCTCCCCCCACCCCTTTCTCCCTTAAGTCTCTCCCTTTCCTCACTTGCAGAAGCACGGTGATCTTACCTTTCAAGATCACAGGAAGGACTGTTTTACAGAACAGTATTGGTTCTGCTACAAAGTACGGAATGGGTCATACAATCCTGAGAGGGACAGTTCAAATGTCAGGACAGAATTAGGACGGACGGATGGACACACACACACACAGTCTAGAATAAAAGGTCCAAAGGCACACTATGAAATTATATTAATAAATGTGTAGTCCAGCATTTAGGTTCCAAAGCAGAAAAGTGGGGTAGAGTAGCATGCTTTAGCAGTAGTTCAAGTAAAAATAAATAAAACCTTAGAGGAGTACTAGCTGCCTTCCATTGCTCTCAAGCTACATTAAGATATTTTAAAGTCCACAATAGGGGGTCACTGCTCATGCTGTTTGGATCTTCCTGGGAGGAATTGTCTTACATTCTGATTATGGCATTTTAATAAAGACACTGGCAAAGTAAAACAGGCAGCACAACAGAAAAAAACAAGGAAGTGAAAGTTTAGAAACAATGAAATGTAAGGGATGGTTAAAGAATTGGGTCTATTTGGCCTGAAACAGGATCTGAGTTTTGGGTGTCAAATAGATAAAGAAACATTTGAATTTAGTTGACATCGCTCCACTGGGAGGACCCAGTGAAGGAAAGTTCCATCTGAGGTCCTGACGTGGAACGGACCGACCGGGGAGGTGGTGAGAGTGCCAACCATGGCTGCCTCAGCGCCGTTAAATCATCATCTATCACGCATGCCGCACCCCTGCCAACGCTGGAGTTTGTGCTGAAACACAGGTTAGACACTCAGCCCTGGGGGACCCTGTTCAGCCTCCATGCGGCTAGAATGAAGAGTCCTGTTCCCATGCTAATCAGCTTCACCTGGAAAAATATTCTTCATCGACGCTGACTTCAGGAATTTCCTGGCATTCATAATGTCCTGAAGATGAGCTTTGGGTGCACTTAGGGGCCAAGGAGCCTGTAAGAGCTCCACTGGGTGTGCTCCTCTCTCCTGGGGACCACATGCCCCCCACGCCGCCCCCCCCAAGAACTTACCGCCAGGTACTGCGGGGTGAGGCCGCCCAGACCCGTCAGGTTCCCCCAGGTGGCAGTGTTGAGCTGCTGCATCTGCTGCGCCAGCTGCTGCTGGAGGCGCCTTTGCTCCTTGTCCTTCTGAGTATCGGCGAACTTCACCACAATCGGTGAAGAGCAGCCCTGTGGTCAGACACAGCGGAAAGTGGAGAGGGGGTTACAGGCTGGTCCACTCCGCTCAGGACACTCAGCTCGGGGCCTAGCTTTCTGAACTATTCTGGAGCACAGGGGATGGTCTGGCCTCGTTTTTAAATGGTTTGATGGTCCTTCTTCTTCTCTGAATAGTACCACCAACAGAAAATTCCAGATCCTGTCACTGGTGTCTTTGGGGCTCTGGTGGTCGATGAAGCCATTTGTGCTCGTGCTCTGATTATTACACTGCCTCGCCTTCTCTCTTCATGGGTCTTCCTTCGACCATCCCAGGACCTCCTCAGAGACAAGAGACCTTATCATTGTTCTTTAATTAAGCTTCACGGTTCGCTTGTCTGAAAGATGGACTTGTCCTGGTGTGTCTGCCTGTTTCCACGTGTGAGCAGGGGACAAAGGAGGGGAACGAAATGCTGTAACGGGAATGAAAATGCCTGTCGTTCATGTCTTTTTTTCCCACTCTTTCCAATGTTCAGTTAAGCATTTTTGAACTTTGGAACTGTAGGAATCATACAGACCCAGTAATATAATCGGGAGAAGTGGGTTTCATTTTAGGAACATGGATGAAGGAAGGAGATTTTCAGGGGACACAGGCATGGACCAATGTCACTGTCCCCATGTTTTCAGAAGGGGTTCTCTTCCTTCTGTATCACATCTACTCTAGCTGTAATCCCAGGAGCTACCACAAATCAAAAAGAAAATATCAGGAGCATTCTAGACCAAGGAGATACATCTCAAATGGCAGGAGGAGATGTCTACTTAGCTTCTTTTCCTAATCAATCTCGCTGTTCTAGGAGCTTCTGTGTTCATTTCCTTTAAAAGGCAGGAGCAGAGGTAGTGAGTGAGAAATGGCCAAGGGTTATATAACAGGACCAATTCATGTCTGATACGGAGAAAATCATTAGGGAAAGTAAGGGCCTGACACCTCAGACAGGAGGACTTCCTTTCGAAAGCACCTTTTCAACATTCGCCACTTGGCAAATACTCAGCAGAAACCAACTCTCTTCCCTCTCTGTTTAGCTTGCTAAACATTCCATCACAATTAAAACTGTGAAATTTTGCTGAGATAAAAAGAAGTTAATTCTACCCAAGTGATTTAAAAAAACCCCACTTTTTATTGAAACTCAGCATGATAACAGACCTCTCTCTTCTCCTCCCAGAAATTTAATATTCCTATTTAAATGAGCTTTTCCCTTCCCTGTGGGTTATTTTTCTTTCTCCTAGAAAACAAAGTTGCATTTTTTTCTCATCACGTTGGGTAGCTACTGGGGATGGAACGATGCATACGTGAAGCTATCATGCCTGCTGTTACCCCCCAACATGTGAGAAAAGTGAGGTGACTGGTGTTGAACCTCCAGCGGACTGGTCTTCAGCTCTGGGAGTCACAGTCACGGCACAGATGTTAAGAGTCAGTAAATTGCATAAAAGCAATATTTCCACCATTTAAAAAATCTATACTTCATTGTTCTTCATCTGCTCCGTATTTCAGCGCTTTCATCACTTTAAAGACAGCAAAACCACTCTGAAGATGGAAATTACAGAGAGCAAGGGTTTTGCATGGAAAGGGTTGTTATTGTATCAAATTTGTCCCATAACAAATTATAGCATCTCCTCCTAACAGTTCATTTACGGTTGGCTTTTTTCTTCCTTAAATACCAAAAAATGATATAAAAGCAGAAAATCAGGCCAATGATTATAGTTCAAAAATGAGTTGTATAAACCATGAAAGGGGAAAACAGGGTGGGGAGAGATTGGAGGAAAGCGGGAAAATCAAGGTACCATATAAAGATTAATGATTTTTAAAATAACATGTTCTTTTAAACTTTAACAGTGACATCATTTTGAATTCACATCTCTTAGATCATACATCTTGGTGGAAGATGTAAGCCAGAGTCCTGAAAATAATGTAATTAATTCAAAAAAAGAAAACAAACTGCAGTGGTACAAGTATAATGAGACTGCATAATATATAATCTTCTGTTTAAATGTCAATATTTTTGAATTAAACAAGAAATTTAAGTGTCTGAGGGCTCCTCTGATTAAGCATGGAAGTCCAGATTTAAAAACAAGTGCATCAAATCTGTTTTCTGATAATAGCAGTATTAACAAAGGATCAAGGATTTCTGAAGAATAAATAAGCCCCATTCTCTACAGCAAATTCTTTTCACTCTGAGAGCCTGTTATTTTCTCGGTTCGGGTTCATACCCAGTTCTGCTGTATTTTCTCGTGCTCTCCTTCCGTAGGGACCCAGGAGAGCACAGACCTCCCACTCGGGCGGGGGGCCCTGGGTGAAGGAACTGGGGTGGCAATGTTTCCAACAGAGCTGAAAGAATTGAGGTTACAAAATCATCTAAGGTGAGACCAATTTAGGTACAAATCACTCAATTACAGGAAATAAAAATCTTTCAGAATGAAACACATATATATATGGAAGATAATAAATACAGGTCAAGACTTCCTTTTTCTTAACAGTACTTTCATTTCATCTCCAGATTGATAGGTAGCTGGAAACCAGGCTGATCCCCGATAATGGAGCCCCCCAAGGTAAGGGAAAGGGTAGGGGGAGGGGACAAAAACATGATCACGTGTGTAACTGCGTGTTGTTCAAGATTGGATTCCTAGACATTTCAAATCTTGCTAATTCTCTCTTATTGTGGCCGATTTTCACCTGAGCTTGCCTTCACGTAGGGGGGTGTGAGTGTCTTAAAAATGCATTGCACTGAAAGGAAAACACAGTGATTATATAAGATATGTTAGGAATATTAAAGTCAAAAGGAAGTTCGAAAAAGACAATAGGCTTTGCAATGCTGATATAAAAACTCAGAAAAGTACAGTAAACACTTAATGACAATGCCATGCACACTCTTTACCCCCCGCTTCCACCCACCCTTTGGCTCCCTAGAAAAAGGTTGCCCACAAAACAAGACCCATAAAGATCACTAAGCTCCCGGCATGCTTCGGGAGACGCAGCATTGCAAAAAACAAACAAATGAACAAAAAAAAAAATTAAAACCCCCCAAAAGTGGAGGCAAAAAAGAAGCTCAAACGATCAATAAAGAACTTTTTGGCACATTAAATAAAACTGAAAACAATTTTATTTTTCAAAAGATGAAAAACGTAACTTCAGGTAACACTACAAAGCCACCTCCAGAAAAGATCACCCATACACAAAGATACAGTTTACATAATACAGCAGAACATGCACTCCCAAAGGATTCTATCAGACAATACAGAATAAGTAACAGCATATCACTCTTGGAATGTTTTTGTGCAAAATTCTGAAAGGCCATGACCCGAATCACAGACTCAAAGTACAGAGCCATTGTCTACATTTGTGGACCCACGCCAGCCTATTTCTCTTCCCCGAAAGCCACTATCTCTCATTAGGAGATCACATTTGAGCCTTTGAATTTCTTGGTTATCGTTCATTTTTTAGTAAGGGGGAAAATCTAATTTTTCGGGGGACTCTCATACATGAACATTTGCACTGGTTCAATGAGGTGGGAGAAGTCTTAACTTTCTCCAACATTCTTGACGCAAAAACAATTCTGTTTGTCTCGATTAAAGATAACTTGACCCCGCATTAAGAAGAAAATAAAAAAGAAATGAAAGAACCCTGTGATTTAGCACAGGGCCAGCTGCAATTTGGAAAGGGGTCTGTTAATGTTCTACCCATCCCACCCCTGGGGCTGGGGAACGTACTTGATCCTTGAGGTACAGAAGGATGCTCGGTTTAAATTGCATCATGAACTTTACACGGCAGGACCTGGGCCACTGCAATAAAAGGCTCAAAAAGGAATATAGAGCAAGTGGAAGGTTTTACTAAGTGCATTTTCAGTCATCAGGGGAGAAATTCAGAGGGAGAGAGAGAGAGGGAGAAGGAGAGAGATTAAGGAAGAAGGAATATGAATGAATGAAGAGAGAGAGATGGTGAAAGTTTACATCTGTGATTGTCATGTGAACAATCCACACAGGAGAGAATTGCTTTCCATTCCCCACCATTTGCACAAAGAAAACAAAGAAAGGGCAGATGATACAGTACCTCCATGGTCTGAGACTGATGCATGGCTTTGATTGCATTCTGTGCCATTGCCCTTGTAGAAAATGTGACAAACGCACAGCCTGTGGGAAACAAGGGGACAGGGAGCAGGAAAGACAAAAAACAACAAGACAAAAGGTTTGGACGCTTGTTAAACCAACACAGTCTACGAGAACTGCCACAGGACGACACTGTTCTCAGTAGTACATGAAATCAACAACTTCTCTCTGTGGTTTTTACCTCGTGTTGCTTTTTAACTTACAGTGCTGACTTGCTAATCTGACCACAGCAGAAAGATTTACTGATGGATTAGTTTATTTATTTTTTAAATGGAGTCCAGGGGAAGGAGGCTGGGTACTTCCTTTTTTTAAGCCATGGTTGGGGGGGTGGTTGAAATGAGCAAGACCTAGTTTGCATTTTCTAAAATAAAAAGTTGCGATTTTACATTTTCTCCTTGTCTGACTGTCTTGACTTAGGGCATCTACCCATTCCGGCTCTCTGTATTTCAAACATGAGGCTTGATTTTTAAGCAGCAAATAGTAAAATCCTCACACCCAGGGCAAATTAGCAACTAGATTCCAACAGCTCGAAATGTCAGCAAATAAATATACCTCATCTCTTCTGGGTAGTTAAAAAAAAATAGATGTATGTATAAATATACACTCATGCTATTCAAATGCAAACAAATATACCCAAATCCTGTACAGACTACTTGGTAACTGTTAATGATGAACAAAAACAAATGCTCTGTTAACTCTGGGAATATTCAACCGTGTATATGAAGTAAAATTTAAACATTTGCATTGGATTTCTTATTTGTATCAAACCTTCAAGACTTTAAGCTGTGACTTGTGGATTCTTATCAGAGATTCCACCTCAAGTGTAACATACACAAGACAATGTATATTTCTCTGAATGTCTCCCCTGAGACCCACAGAACTCTCCATGGCTATTTTGTTTCCCCAGCTGTAAAATAACTGGAATCTACAGTGCTTGTTCCTGCTACCTGCCGCAGTGCTCGCTACCATGCAGGTCACTGTTCCAGCTACATGGCTCACTGCCCTTTCCACTAAGAAAAGCACTGCCTTCTGAAATTTACATTTTATTCATCATGCACCCTTGGGCTTCTCAGAGAAAAAGACTGTGAAATTAATGCAGATTCAGGCTGATTTTATAATAATACCACCGCACACTAAAAGCTTAGCTAAAGCAACGCTGACTATTTCACTTATGATCTCTAATGACTTTAAAAGTGCATTGATTTTCAGCTTCTTTAGCCTTGCACAGTTTGAACTTAGGTATCAGAGAATAATTTAGTGTTCCACTCAATTGCCTGAAAACATTATTATTATTACTACTTAAAAGATTTCCAAATGAAGCAGATCTAAACACTGAGGGGCTGAAGCTTGTCATCTCAGAGTGAGTGCACAAAAGTGGAATTCTGGCACCAATCACGTGAGATGGTTGCCTCTGTGGCCGGGAAGCCAAACAGAACATTCTACATCCAAACAACCAGCGGATGGCTTGGTGTATGGAAGTCACTGTGGGAGCCATTAAATACATTTTCTTTGTTTGCTCTGCATGGGTACCTGGTGAGATTATCAAGTCAATACTGTATTAGCACCTTTCAGTCAAACAGCAGTAAGAGAAAGCAATGCCTGCCCACTACCCCCAAAGCACACCAACAACCAGTCATGAAAATAAGTCAATGCATTTTTTTTTTTGCATCATGCTGTAATTTTTAATACACAAAAACTCTCTGTACATGGGAGGTTCATCTCATTCACCTCCGCTAAGTTGTCCTCACTGAAGCCCAACGTCTAGCTCACTAAGAATGCCAAGCTATTTCCTATGGTTTTTCTGATGTTACAGCAGCTGGTGAAGCTGACTGTTTCAACATGCTGCCTGTACCTACAGTGGCTGTGGCTTTTGTCATCAATAGAAGCAGCTGCACAGCCTTCTCTAAGGCATCTAGATGATGTGTGTGAGACAGTGTGAGACCTACAACAGGACCTCTGCTGGCTCCGTACTGAAATAGACTCAGCTCTAAAATGACAGAGTCCCAAATTTACCATCTGTTTCAAAGTAGTATCTCATGAAGATTGTGATGATCACTGGTACTATTAACAGAGGAAATAACGCTAAGAGATTTTTCTTTTTCATTTTATTTTAAAAATTAAAAAAAAAAAAATTTGGTGCTGCGTGGCTTGCGGGATCTTAGTTCCCAGACCAGGGATCAAACCTGTGCCCTTGGCAGTGAAAGTGCAGAATCCTAACCACTGGACCGCCGGGGAAGTCCCTTCATTTCCTGTCTGGAGGCTATAGTAGAGGCACAAGCAAATCATCTAATGGAGGCATATTTGAGGCCACAGGAAGCCCAGACTAACTCTACTTTTAAGAGTCAAGAAGCCTGTTTCATTCACTTTGCTTGCTCTTATTATCTGGGAGCATGTGCCAAACCAACAGCTTCTAAACGGAGGTTAAGAATGCATGAAAAAATGTAAAATGTCAACAAAAATCAATAAGGCAGAGCTTATGCATTTACCACAATTTCAGAGCAGGCAGAGCTTTTGTAAGTAACTTCGGGAGAAAGATGGAGCAATTAACAGGTCTCAAAAGAAAAGTCTGAGCAAGAGAACAATGAAATGATCTCTCTATAAACTGGAACCATTGCCCCTTCCTCTATGAAACCTGCAATTAAAAGGCTGACTGATGCTTTTAATTATACAATCCTCATCCCATCCAAAAAATGATCTGACAAATCTGATGACTCCTTTAACTTTTTTATTCTACCGGCAGTGGTGCAGTAAGAGAGAACTTGCCTCCTAGGGACTCTGTCAAGTTCCCTACTGGGTGCTGTGTTCAATTACTTAAGGGAGAAAATTACTGTCATTTATGAAGTGGGAGCACATGCTGAAAGATTCACTCTCTCTGCCGCTCTGGATGAAGCTAAGCAACTTCAGAACCAAATGTTCCACGGGTTGGTAGCCAGTTAACCTTCGTAACATCTCTAAAACAGGAGGTCCTGGCTATATTTTCATTTTCTTTTCAGCACCACTGAAAACACTGGCTTCGGGGTGGGCCCTCAAATCTGCGCTTTTCACTAACGTAGGGTCACACAAGCTCCTACAGTCAGAATGGGCTGCTGGCCTCTTCTACAAACCAACCAGATGACTTCCCGCTGGACAGAAATGA
This sequence comes from Balaenoptera borealis, assembly GCF_965194805.1. Taxonomy (NCBI): domain Eukaryota; kingdom Metazoa; phylum Chordata; class Mammalia; order Artiodactyla; family Balaenopteridae; genus Balaenoptera; species Balaenoptera borealis. The sequence goes on along the minus strand of NC_138866.1, from coordinate 164,214,250 downwards.
CTTAGGTCAGTTGTCCTCTTCTCTCTCTAAAGATGAGCTTCTGGGTACAGCAGAGTCTACAGGGTCTTGACGGACAACTGCTCCGATCTTATAGGGTTAGCCCTCAACTGTTCTAGACTGTTGCACATGCTGGTGACCGACCAAAATGCTGGAGAACTTAGATTGGGAGAAAAAAAAATATAGGTACCAAGACAATAAAGCTATTTTTTGGGGGTGGGGTAAGATAGCCCATATATTACTGTCTCAAAGCTTCCAAATACATAACAGCAAAAAAAAAAAAAAAAAAGGTAAAACTTCCCTCTGTAAATGTGTCCAACCTGTAATTTAGCTTGCCACTATTTATTGTCTCCACTTTCAGAGTGTCAGAGATTGCTCATAGAAATGAAAGGAGCTGAATTCCTTCTATTTCGGTGAGGTTGTCTTCTTGCTGCTAAAATAGATAAATGATTGACTGGGGAAAGGTTTCTCAAAGTCATTTCCTCCTACAGACAGGATCTAAGGAAAGCACAGAGCCCTGTCACAGAGCAGATTTTGGAACCCAGCTATTACACTTGTCATTTCAGCTGAAAGGATATCTTAACTCAGGTGTTCTACCTTTTCTCTAGGCTACATGAGAATTTTGAGAGAACTAGATGAATTCTTGCTCTGCATCAAAAAGAAGGGGAGAGAGGGAGAGAGAGAGAGAGAGAAAGTAATGAAAAAAGTAGAGGCACTTTTAAAAGCACATACAATGATGCCAGGGTCTCTTGCTTTTCTGCTTCTTCTTTGAAAGAGGAGCAACAGCTGCTATATTTCAACTGAAGGAAGCATAATTTAAAATAACTTGTGTGGCTGAGAAGATTTCAGCCTATGGAAAACTTGTTTATAAATTCCTCTTCAGCTGTAGAAAGATCTTAATGCAGCCAATTTTCCCTCTCAGTATCTTTTGAGCAATGGCAGGGTTTAAACATATGCTATGAGTATAACATTGGAGCATCAAAAATAATACTCTAATGTGCAATTCCCAATGCTGGGTTAGTTTATTTAAAATTGGCATGGAGAGATCTTTCATTCATGGCACCTGAGGCTGAGTGCAGACTAGGACTTAATAGTTGGCAAAAATCTCATCCTTGAGATGAGGTTGGAAGACTGTACCCAGAGCAGCATGACAAGATGCATTTAATAACCCAGGGGGCATCTGATAAAGGTTTCCACATATCTGAACATTTGGGTACCACGTGGGCAAGACTAAAATGTCACGATCAAAACTGAGTCCTCTCCATGTACGTTTTAAAAGTCAAAAGCCCTCTCCCAATATCCCGATCAGATATAACGAAAACAAATGAGGATTTAATGGCTAAATCCAGTCTGTGGTCGCTAACATCCCTGAAGATACCGCCAATTCATTTGTCAAAGGTTTTGGCAGGAGAATGCTGGAACACCATAAACACAGCTGGAATATTCTTAAACCAGCAGAAAGTTACCTTAAATGGCAGTGAAGATTTGACTGCAGTTTATGGGAAAGAAAAATGAAATCAACCCCTTCATTGTCTCTGAGTTACAGATATTCAGTTGCTATGGTGCAGCAAACCTGGCAGATTGTACCCAAATAGTCCAATCTGACTGTGGGACTGTGGGTAAATGAGAACATGTGTATTTTAGGAAATCAACATGCTAAGGTGACACTGTCCAGTAAATGTGTTGGCTCAGAAGCCTCAAGCTTTGATTCTGAGAGCAAACATCTCATTTCACTTGCCATGTGTGGGCTTGTGCTACCCTGCTTGCTTTCTCAATGAAGGCTCACACAGCGGGCCTGAGAGGTGGATATGCCACTGCAGAAGGATCTGAGTATCATGAGGGGCTTGAAAGCATCTCAAACCAGGCTTTCCAAATCAGAAAAAAACGGCAGAATGGGTTACCGCCCCCAAAGGGGAAAAAATGCACGTTTAGATGTGGGCATACAGCGTAAAGCGAGGCAGAGTCCTAATGTTTGTTGAGTGGTTTCAACAGGCTTGGCAGGTGCTGTCCGTGTATAGGCATGACAATTTCCCAGCAGGATGGGGCAGAGAGGTCCCATCTTAAAACATGGCACAGATCTGGGTGCTGGTGAATAACTATGGGACTTTTAAAATAGTCTTTCTTGCCAATGTGTAGATCATGATTTTTTTTTTTTTTTTAAAAGACAGTGATTCTAACTGAAAGTACAGCAGGGCTAAATAGGTACAAAGATGTGGGTGCTGGCAGCCCACTACTCTGATTTGGGGCAGGGGTACTGAATCAACAGCCTGGAGGAACCTCAGCTTAACACCTGCCAGGTAGGAATGTCAACTACTGATGTGGCAGAGAATGAACTACACGAGACGCCTGTTGGGGACCCAGGGCTACTAACTGCCTCCTCTGTCTTCCTTCTTGTAGCTGAACTGGGCAAAAGCAAAACCAAGAAAAGTGAACCACTCAAGGGCACCTCTCCCTCATCATAATCAAATGGTTCGATTTAAATCCTTTCCTACTGACTAATTTATACCCTGGTTTAGTATTACAAGGTACTTTTCAGAGCAGCCAAGCTTTCATTTCACTTCATTTTTATTTATTTTGTAAACAGCTGAGCCAGCAACAGGCATGAAGACCAGAAATGCTGAGCGCCCCTGATCTGCAGCGCTGCACTTATTAATATTTGATTGAAAACTGCAATTCTTTAATGAAAGCAAAAGAGTAGCATGAAAGAGAACTGTTCTTTCAACAAATCACTGATTTAGGAGCAGTCCCCAGTATCCAGGAGTCCCTGGGTCCTGCTAATTGAAAAATGCAACACTGTCTTTATATTTCAGAACAAATGAGAATAAATGAGTATTATCTTTTTTGCCACAGGGAATTCTCATCAGTTTGCCAGAAAATCAGAAATTATTTTTCTGTTAAAAAAAAAGGGGGGGGGCAGGGAGGAGGATTCTACTCTTTACATTGAACCAGCAGTTGCATAAAATATTGATGAAAGTGCTCCCATCACTTGTTTCAGAAATAGGCTGCTTCTGGTATCAAGTGCTGGTTCATCAACCAAATGGCAGATGGAATTGGTCAGGTTCTCTCATCAAGTACAGTGTCTTGACACCCTTTCCTATGAAAGTTTTGACCATTTAAAAAATCTCATCTGCGAAAATAGCTAACATATGCTCAAGGATCTCTAGGCACCAATGTTCTTCATCACTGTCCCCATTGGACAGATGGAGAAATTGAGGCAGAGAATCAGTTTGTAAATCAGCAGAGGGAAAACAGAAGTCCAGCATTCCTACTTCATAGTCAAGGCCTCTATGAAACACTATGGATGGCCTGCTTCTACAAAAAACCTACCATGGCAGTAGCTCATCACGCCCTATCAGAGAAGCAGGGCAGATATTTAGACTGCTGCCATTTTCGAGTGTGGAAACTGGGGACAGAGATAGGACAATGAACGGACCACGCCCATGATTCATGTCAGGAGAAGTTCTGGGACTGGGCCCCAGGGTCATTGACCTCCAAGGCACTATACATTTCACTATGCCTATCGGTTCTTTCTCATGCTGTACACCTTGGCGAATGCAAAAGTGCAATGATAACACGGAAGTGTGACTGAGAATAGTCACAGGGAGAGAATAGTGGTTCTTATTACTAAATTGGCAGCAGAAAAGGGATCGCAAAAATATTCTTTTGTCTTTCTTTCCTATTTAATTCTTCCTCAGCCCTGCTGCTTTCTCCCGTGCTATTCGCTCTCCTGGTCTGTCTACCTATCTACCTCTCCTGGATCAGATGTGATGATAAGCTCTCCTGGTGCCTATCTCCAGGATGGCACAGAGGGACCCAGGATAGAAATCCTGGTATCCTTCTGCCTGCAAGGCTGGATAGGAACCAGAGGCGATGCGGGTGCCCAGGACAAGGAACTATTTTGGGTGACACTGGTAAAGGCACACGTGGTAAGTGACAGATTAGCTTGAGGCACTGGGTCTGCTGTTTAGGGACCCCACTCAACATCATGTCTTGCTCAGCTTTTAGACTCCCATCTTTCAGTGAGTGTTAAGTGTCATTTCCAGGCCTCCTCCTCCTCTTTTTCTTAAAAACCACCTTCAGAAGAAAATATAGGCATCACAAGCTTGGAGTTACTCCTCCTCCTCCTAGTTTTCCTCGAGATCACCTCCGTTTCAGGGCTTTGGAGGTGGAGGTAGGTGGAAAACTTCTGTTCCCTGTGCCTTCGATTCTAGCAGTTGACATCATGAAGCTTTATGTCTAAAAGTCAAAAGAACAAATGTTCTTCCTCCCAGGGCACTGAGTTTACGTAAGACCAGGGAGATGAATGAAAACTAGTGCCTTGATACTTAAGGCTTAAACTTTTCTTTCAACATGGGGCGCGGGCAGTGCAGTCCCAGAACCAGAGATGGGGAACGTAAAGACATTTCTAATTAGCCCTGTGGAACTTGCCTTGGAAACCCCATTAATTGAATGAAATCCTCTCTGTGTTGCAAAAAGACAGATTTCTTACGAGAATGGAGAAATGTGTTTTCCATGTGCGTCTTCCCCTGGGCCTCCTGGGCTGACTCAGGAAACTAGTCAGATGGCTGGGAACACGGTGATAAGCCTTATAAGCGGTTTAAGGAGGGAGGCGTGTGGGTCCGTCAAAGGGGGAGGTAAATGTGGACAGAAGAGAGTCATCTCCAGCTACCTTGTGTGGCTGCTCACGGAAACACTGGTTTTCATCCGCGCTCGAAGCCCCAGCCTTTGCCTCTATCACGGTGACAAAGAACCTACAGTCTTCTCCTGGACGAAGTCACTTCTCTGTCACTTAATGGACCCCTGTATTTAGGACTCCAGGAGCTTTGCTCTTTGCCATAAAACCCTAACGCCCTGAGACAGGCCTGGTTACTCTGAGTCTGTATCTGCTCTGCACTATGCGGGGACAGGGGCCTTTTTTCTTGGTTTATTTCTCTGTCAAGAGGCCCACACGCTCAACATTCTCCCAGGCACAGGCAGAAAGCCAGAAGACTAAGATGCGAGCAGCAAACATTCTCTCTCGCCCTCCCCATCTCTCCCTAATACCTCCCAAAGCTCCTTCAATCTGAGATTGAAAAGGGATGTGTAACGGCAGGGCAGCCTGTGGGCCTCCCGTCTGACAGTGATAACCTGGGCTAATACGCTGCCACTAGGACCTTCTTGACTTGAGAAGTAAAAGGTGATCATTCCAGCTACGGTGAAAAGTTTGGGTTGGATAACTTTGTCCCGCGGGACGTATCTCAGGGTGACCTCTCGCTGAGTGTGGGAGCTACATCTACCTTGACTGGGACACAGAGCTCCAATCAGCACTTAAGGGCAGAGACTCTGCAGGGAGCACACTCACCTCGACTCAGCCCGTCGGGTCCCCGGAGGATCCGGCATTCTTCTATCTGGCCAAATGGAGAGAACATCACCCGGATATCGTTCTCATTACATTTCTTCGAAACCATTCCTATGAACAATTTTCTGTCTTCCACGGCTAGGAGAGAGAAATAATGAATGAGCCAAGGCCATTTCACCTTCTTCCTCATAATCAATGCGTCATCACCACCTCCGACTGGGTCCCGAGGCTAACTCTTCAGACACTCAGGCCACTTTCCTCCTCCACACGTGCTGTCTCTGCTCTCCCCACCCTTGCTCGGCATCTCGGCTCCTATTCCAACACTGGGAGCTTGTTTACTAATAAAACATCTTCAAAGGACACGAAACACTGTTTTTAAGTCCTTTTCCCCCATTTGGAAACAGTAATATGTTTACTAAAATGTTAAAGTTCTAAGTAACTGCTAAATGCTACTGTCCCATAGAGAAATTTTGGGATACAGATTTTAATTTGTTTTGTTTTGTTTTTTCTTTTGGGTAGATGTTCTTTTAACTTGAGTGACAGCAAAAGAGAAAGATTGGGAGAGGAAAAATAACAGAAACAGATATAGTGGAAAATTGATAAACAAAACTTTTAACAAAGGATTCAATGGAAGAAAACATTCTCCTTCCCTGATTTCAAATAGCTTCGTCCCCACTGGTCCAGATGAGAACAGGAGACAGGAGAGATGTGAATTTCTCCAGAGAGCTGGTTAAGGGCCTTCTGTCCGTAGCACTGGCTACGCAGCCCTACCCAGGTCAGCACATGTGGTCTGCACCTTACAACTAAAGCTGAAGGCAACTGTAGTCGAGTGGGGCTGCGGTTATTTAAGAATCATGTCAGGGTGGCCCCAATCTCGGAGTGAAACCTGTCACCAAAAAAAGAACAAGGAAGGAACAATGCTATTCTGCTCACTTGGAGGTAGGATTCTTGATGAACAGAAATGCATTTTGGGCGTGAGGGCAGCAACGTGCAAATTCTAACTTTGGAAGCTGTCATCGGGTAAAGACTAGGGAAGGTTTACCTCTGATGACCTGGGAGATTTTTTCCCCTAAACTGACATGCTTGTGCTCAGGATAACTGGCCTATACTCAGCCTCAAAGGCACAATTATTATGGATTTCAAGACAGTGTTTGGAGCCGTTTGTAGGAGACAGAGCAAAAGATAGTCTTAGAAGCCCTCAGGGAGAAGTCTTGCTTATTTCCCATGTTTCCTTTCAATCCATTTCTTAGAATTTTAAAAAAAAAAGAAAGAAAGAAAAAAAGAAAGAAAGAAAGAAGGAAAGATAGCCGGCTACACCAGCACTTCAGAAAGTCCTAGCTTACGGGATCATTTTATATCTGTATTATAATCTTGTCATTGCTATTTAATTGGCTTTTATTTCTGTTTCTCTTACTCTCTTTCTGGACAGTAAGTGTCTCATTATCATTTAACTGGCAAGAGTGTATTCTAGACTTGCCAGGGCCAGTTGCTTCGGGTACCTAAGTCAGAATCCCTGGTCTGTGTCTTCCAGGAGCCGGGATGGAAGATCTATAATGGAACAGAGACTCGTTTACTCTGAAGCAGCTCCGTCCAGTAGAACTCAGCGAAAAGGGAAAAGTTTGGTCTGTGACGTCCACCCCAGTAGCGAAAGCCATGTGTGGCCACTGAGCACTTGAAAGATGGCTACTGTGATCGAGAAAGTGAATTTTTCATGTGATGTAATTTTAACTAATTTAAAATTTAAAAGCTGCATGTGACTACTATATTGGACAAGGGTGGCGCTGAGGGGCTAAGAGCTCCTAGTTGTAGAATCCCAGGCCGGAAGTAACAGACTTGAAAGACATTTTGTCTGACTCTAAAGAGATGCCAAGGCTCAGCAGGGGGAAGGATCTGGCCAAGGATCATTCTACAAGGAGGCGGCCTAACCTGCACCAGGATCTGGTACCCTCTTCAGCCCAGGGTTCTGCTCACTCTCCTGCATTTCTGGCGAGTCCAGAGGAGGCAGCTGAGGCTGGGAGGGTAGGGCAGTGCTGTGACTGGCTGACCCTGGTCCTCATTCCAGTGCTGCCATGAAGGTGATGGGTGACCTTGGAGGATGAGCTGACCCCTGTGGACCTCAGTCTTGTCATCCATAGAATGAAGGTTTCAACTTGATTCTTTTTCCTCTTCTCTTTCCTTTCTCTCTCACTTAAGTGATGGAGAGAAGGCAGCCTGGTTACACGCTTTGGCTGAATGAAGCACTTGAACATGGACTTCAGAATCCCTTTCTACCCAGCCTCTCTCTCCACACTGGTGGCGGCTCCCAAGACAACACAAAGAAACGAGGGCTCCAAAGAATACAGGTTGAAAACCACAATTCCACAATCCTTGTGAACTATGAATCGGGTACCAGAGTTTGAGAAAGGCTTGATGTTAGATGTGGAATTGAAACCGGACTTTAAGAAGCACGGGCAGGGTCTGGACAGACTGGTACTGTGCTGGGGGCATCACATACTAACCGGACCAGGCGCAGAGTCGGGAATGAATAAGGACTGTCTTCGTGGCGGACGGAGGAAGGCAGCCTGATTGAAGCACAATATGTACCGTTTTCTGCTTCGTCTGCAGAGAGGGGCTTGATGCAGAAGGAAGGTCACAGGTGCTCCGGGGCCACTGCCTGTGTTGAGCTTCCTCAAGGAGAAAGGGGGTGTCACTGGCTCTCATTCCTCAGCAGAGGCTGCTGAGGACCCCACTTGCTTTATGTAGATGAAGATTTTTAAATTTAAGAAGTCCTTCTTTCTCCTGTCAGAGTAAGTGGACTACCAATGATCTACTAGGAACTGGTGAAAGCACAGTAAGTTGAGGGCTGTGTTGGCACCGGGGTCTAAGCATCAGAAGCATCAGATGCCCCAGAAGAGGTGCTTTCTTTCCAACGGGAGCCTTTGACCTCCAGTGCGACGCCAGACTCCTCAGCACGCGAGGACTCCAGTGGCCCTGAGAGCACGTGGCATTCCCTCGAAGCAGAAGGGGAACGGATGGGACTGGCAGAAACGGGGCTGGGGAGGGAGGGAAAACTTGCAGCTGCAGTTCTTGCCCCCCCGCCCTGATCCCTTCCTGCCCTCATCTCTGGGACTGCTACCCCAAGGAAGCTATGGCTGATACCTTGATGAGTAGAAAAAAATTTCTGTTGTATTTCTTCTTATCCTGAAGAATCAGGTTTTCGTTCTTTCAAACAAAAGCAAAGGATAAAGTCCCAGTTGGTCCTTGGTTTCCCTGATAAACCTATAATGACGGTATTTAGCGAAGACAATTTTCAGGGTTTGAGCTTCAGGGTGCGGGATGCTATAGTCAACTAAATGCGCAGCTCCTGAGAAGCTCAAGTATGACTCTTTTCCTAAGATGGATTTACAAAAAATGGAAACCATTTATGAAGAAATCCTGACATCCTAGGCACAATGAAGGTCTAAACTCAGGCAGGGAAATGAAAGATAACTGTCACTTTTTTCAGTAACAAGTATTAGCTAAAAAGAAAAGAAAAGAAAATCTGCACCATCCGTATGCTATTCAAAGTGCTAACTTCCTTCCCTGTGTGTGTGTGTTGGCACGTGTGTGCATGTATCAAGGAACCTGGATGTTGGCAACCTTCTGCAAGCCAAAGTAGCTCTGTGGTTTTAACAGTTGGGCCTTGTTTGCTTTAATGGTGAAATGGGAATAACTACAAATATCCAGCTTTCCTCTCAGTGAGTTTTCCCGATCTTCCAGTGAAAATTTTTATTCCTAGGATCCCCATTCTAAGGATCGCTAAACAGCTTTGTCAACATTTTAAATAAACTTAATTATCTTGAAATCACTTAACTTTTTCATCAATGTTTGATGAATTTCCTGGTGGGCTTTTCCTAAGTATTCATGGGCAGTTAAGTATCTCACCAGTTTTTTCAATCCACAAGAATGTCAATTGCTTAGATAAACCTACCATATTCACAGTATTCTGCTAAGTGCTTTAGGGGAACTAAAAAAAATAAATAAATAAAAGATAAGGTGTTTGCCCTCTAAAGAAAAAGTCTGTTTCCCTTTAGGATAACCAATGAATGAATGAGGGGAAATACTTCATATACCACGTGGGCACAGGTGGGGTTGCTGCCATCAATCACAGTAGCAGAACTGAAAGTGGATTCATAGCAGTGACCACTGCCAGCTCCCCTTCCATGGTATAAATGAGAAGGGGTTAATATTAAATATAAGTGGGGACTCTTTTAAGTTCAGGGACTAGAAACTTCATTTTTTAAAACTCCCCTAATTGTAAGTCTGTGCTAACACACCGGTGTACAATCTGTCAAAGTAACACCTGGATTCGGGGCGGCCTGAATTAATTAACAACTTTTCAATGTGTTAGTGCTAACATATGGCATTTAATTACGGCCTCCGAATCCACGGGTCTCTCTACTTTGAATTTCAAAATGATTTCTTCATCTTCTAGTACATCAGCAAGTGACTGCATGGGAACACCCCGGATTCCTTTCTCTACAGGCCTCGCCCTCCCCAGGATGACAACGTCTGGTCATCCTGACTCTTGTGAGCTCGGAACTTGATGCACAGCCACTGGGGGTTTTAGAGGCCTTGAGGAAAGAGATGGGGGTGGGGTGCTTAAATGGCATTTCTGGATTCAAGGCTCTAAGGACCCTGACAAGCTGCGAGGTTGGAGGTTAAAGCAGGATGGACCTGATACTCTGCCTACAGAGTCAAAAATAATCCTTCAAGTCAGAAGTGTGACCTCACAGTGAACACTGGCTCCAGCCCCCAAGACCCCAAAAACAGAACCAAAGGCAACCGCCACGACTTCCTTGTCACCCACTGCTGGACCGACTTCAGATCCAGCAACTGCCTTTCACTTTCAATCTCGCACGGCTGGTTGCTTTTTCTGCACAGTGACGGAAGATTAAAAGCTGGAAAACAGGCCCTCCAATGGGAGAGAGAATGATAAAGAGTGACTAGGTGTGCGTGAGTGTGGCTGGTCCCTGAAATAATCCACGCCTCCTCCAATGCCCTTCCTGTACCATCCACTCAACTAGGTGTCAGGGAAAAATTACCAAAAAAGGTGGGTGCTGTTGAAATCTGGGTGTATACTCAGTGTGCTCTTCTTAAAGTCCCTGACATTGTATTGCCAATCCAGAGGAGGATCCGTTTTTTGGATACCTGGCGCAGTAGAAGCATAAGAAATGGAAGATGCTAGGAGTTTACATAAATGTGCTAGAGGCTGCAGCTGAAATCAGAGCCATTGGAAGGGCAGGTTCTAGGAAGCCGTGGAGATTTCAGAAGCCCGTTCAGTAAGACAGTAAAGTGCAGGGCAGATATAGCAGACTAACATTTCTGGGCTTTGTCAGAATCCCTGCATGGACAAAAGCTTAAAAGAGTCATTGCTTTTCCGGAATGCGTTTGTCCATCACTAATGAATCTGTGATGAGTCTTGCTCAGCAAATACGAAGTTCGGGAAATCTGAACACAATGATAATGAAGAGAGTAACTGTTTCACTGTGATGAGTCCTTTGTGTCATCCATAAATGTCAGCAAACTCAAAAAAAAGTGCAATTAGAGCTCGTTATATTTCTTTCACAGCCACAGGAGCTATTTCGAGCATCTGAGCCAAAGAGATCTTGGTGCTCTCTGAGCTGCAGAAACTATGCTTACCTGTTAAAAATGTCATGTGAAATCAGAAAAGGCTTGCAGCTTTCATCCCTGGCTTTGGGAAATAATACCTTTCTCCTGATTCTTCCAAGCAGGTCCAAGGACAACCCTGAAGTCTGCTCATGGCTGTGCAAGGTGGGGGTCCGTCTGAGCCTCCGTGAAGAAGAGCTCTTTCAAAGCAGCTTTTGGTCCATTTACACTATTTGACTTTTTCTTTTTACTGGAAATTCAGAAAATGAAGGTAGATCTGCAAGCAAAGGGACAACTGGCCCAGCAAGAAGGTTTGGGGGTTTTCCTTTAGGTGTACAGATCTAAGCTTTGGCAGGAAGAGCCCAAGGCTGGAAGGGCTGGCCTCTGCTCCCAGGATGCACCAAAACAGCTACCTCAACTGGCTGGAGCTACGCCACCAATGTAGCAGACTGCACGCACGCTACGTGCCAGGTGTGACGCGAAGCTCTGCGGGTGTTAACTGCATGATGACTCTGTAAGGCGGGCCTTACAGGAAGAGCACAGACTAGACTTCCGGAGCCCCTCTTACAGCGGGAGAGATGGAGGCTGGGTGAGGTTAGTAAAGAACTTGCTCAAGGTCATAGCCAGTAAGTGCAGGGTCCGGGTCAAGTCCAGGCTCCTCAAAATAGATTTCCCCTGCTACCCTGGGGCGCTTCCTGAAAAATCGCATTTTTAGGTATTTGCTCATCTTAGTAAAACAGAGCCCAATCCTGCTTGGCTTTTGAGATCGTGCAACATGGGGTGTGCCCACGGTAGTTTGATTCTATTGCTGTGGTTTTAGATCCAAAGCAAACACTACCCTCAGTGTCCAAAGGAGACAGAGGACAGCAAGGGCAGCTGACCATTTTGAGCCCTCCCGGCAGCTACCCTGCGGACAGTCAGGGTTCGCACCTGCACAGGAGAAAATGCAGAAGGAGAAACCCTTTCTCGGTTCAACTCTTCGGGTATTTTAAGTCAGACATTTCCAACTCGGTTCTCTCTTTTGTCACGTTTTTATCACTACGGCCTAAGGTTCAGATGAACCCCCTCCTGCAGACTTTGATCCCATGGCCCGTGTCCTGAAACGGTTTGGAGAATTATGGGGCCAAAGGACAGAGAACATCTCCTGGTGGCTGGATGTGCCAGGATGACCTTCACTGATGGAATTCATCCCACAAATACTAGATCCATCCCGCCTCTCTCCCAGGAGGAAGAGAACAGATTGTAACACGCACTCCTGGAGCAAATCGGCACGGGGAGATGGCCTTCTGCCTGGGCAGACACACTCGGCGAAGGCCCCTAAAGGCCAGGGAACACTGGCCAACATCTTATAGAAGTGCTCGATCATTTACAAAGCACTGTCACAAACATCTTCTATGAGTCTTAAAAAAAAGCTCATCTATGAGAGGCAATTAGCATTAGTCCCATTTTATGAATGAGGAGACTAAAGTCTGGTCTTTAAGTGATTATGAGATACTGAAACCAGTGACAATGAATGTGAGTTCCAGCAGGTAAGGGACAGTGTCTCTTGTGTCCTTTTTTTCTTCTTTTAAAAATTCACTGCTGCAGTCCCAGCTTCTGGCAACGTGCCTGGCACATAGTAAGTAATCGATGAATAACTGTCAAGTACAGGAATGAGGTGACTGGACCAAGATCCCACAACAAAGCAGGGGTGGATTTTAGACCCTCTGACATTCAATGCCACGTCTGTGATAAAGTACTGTAGGAACAAGGGAGTTAGACGTGCAGAGACGTGTGTGGCTGGTGAGGGGATGGTGGGGAAGCACCAATATCTCTTCTCCAACAGACACCACTGTACGATGTGGAATTTCTTTCGAAACTGTCTAGTGTGTGGGGCCGGAAAATGGGATGCACTACAATTAGCAAAAGAAAATACCTCGTGGAGAGATGCAGAGCCCCGCCATAATTTACACCTGCAGATAATGCAGATCTCTAAGTGTACGGCTTCTGCTCCATGACTAATTAACGAGGTGCAGAGCTGCCCGGAGGAAGGCGACCATGCTGACCATGTCAGTCTTGTGGGGCAGGAGAGGGCTGAGGTCTAGGAAGGCAGACGATTCCTTTAACATACAATGCAGCCAGTCCAAAGAACAAAACAGGGACAGAAGGTTTGCAGAAGTGGAAGCAAAAACTTGAGAGAGAAATGGGGTTAGCAACCCTCCGGTGTCTTGGAGAGGCAAGTCTCAATTATTTCACCGACCTCATCAAATGCGTTTTTCTTTTTTTTTTTTTTTGCACCGACTGTATATTTATTTAATCAGCCAACGGAATTCTGAATGAATGTGGATGCAAATGCATGGATACAAGCTGGAGAAAAGTGCAGTGAGACAGTCGCAAAGCCAGAGGACCAAAGGGAGGGGGGGAAAAAAGATAGCCTCATTCTTGGTGGGCGATGCCTTTCTCACTCACCTTCTCTGCATAATATAAGGTCACCCCTCCCCATCAGATGCCCAAGCTGCTGTCAGAGGAGGTAAACAATAGCCACAGGGTGGCCACACAGAGCAAGCCCCAAACAGGGACACAGAAAGCCGTTTCTTGTAGCATCTTCACAGGTCTTTACCCCAGAGATACAGGAGGCAGGAGAGCGAGGTACCCACCGCGATGGAGGTTTCCTGGGGCACATCTCTCTGCCTTCCCCAGAGAAACAGCAAGGGGGGCCAGCTCCTCCCGCCCCCCACCTCACGTCTTCACTTAAGGGAACAGACATTAAAAGGAAGACAGTCAGCACCACCTACCGTTTGATTTTTCACTGTCTGCAGGTTTCATCTGAATGGGATGATGCATCTAAAAATAGAAAAGTGAGAAAGTAAGGCAGATTGAACAAGTGTTCAACAGTCTCAGAAATCCCATGCTATTCAACGCAGCTACTGATATTGTTATAAGGGCACGTAAATAATAACGAGACCTCTCACAGTTAAAATGAACTACCTTAAAATGCAAGCATGTGTTTGATGTTCAGCAATAGGATACATTTAAGTCCCGGGGTGCTGTGACATGGTATCTTAACACGTGGGCTTTGCAGTCAGGCTCAAGTTCAAAACCTGGTCCTGCCATTCAATATGGTTTCTGCCTGGATCTTACAGGTAATTCTGGTTCTGCCATTCATTACAACTACGTGACCTCGGGCAAGCGTCTTAACTTCTCTGAGCTTCAGTCTCCTCATCTGCGAGATGGAGGTGACACCTGCATAGTAGGGCCGCGAGAATTACCTGAGAAAATGCATGTGACGTGCTTAATGCATGGGGCATAGAAAAAAAATAGTTATTGTTATTTTGTATTATTACAAATTAAAACACAGATGATCTGTTTTTCTTCTGGCCGTTCTATGTCTGCTGCATGGCTGTTTCTTAGAGTTCTGAGTAATTTGAAGGTCGACCAGTTGATTGATTGAGGCGCCATTATCTCATTTTTATTAAACACGAAGTGTGAAACAGGAATGCAGAGGCACCGAAAGAATGGAAGGAAGGAGAGAGGGAGGGAGGAGGAAAAGCAAGAGTGAGGGGCTTATGATCACATTCAGTACATACGTAGGGGGAGAAAGCGCCTGAGACAAAGTGGAACCAAGATCCTGCATCACGGCAGAACGAGACGCTCTATGGTTCTTTAAACGATGCCAATCACATCGTTGTGCATGATCTGCAGATCTGCAGAGCACAGAAAGCTGACACCATTTCCAATTAAAATAAATTCCTCAAATGACTTTCATGGGTTCTCTTGCTTCATATTTCATCCTACCCCAAGGAACGTCGCAGCCACAGGGTAGATGGAATCAGTGGCTGTGCAAATGCTTTTATTATAATGGGCCCTATTCTCTCTGAACCTTTAATTTCCCCAGTGGACTTCCCTTACTTGCCAGCCACAGCTCCGGGCTTTATCTAATTGAAATGAAAGGGGAATGGTACTTGGCTCTGGCACTGAAATGATGGGAAACGATTATCAGGCGGTCGAGACCATGTGCACCTAATGCCTGCCAGGGTCTTCAAAGCACAAGAGGAAGAGGTAAGAGGGAGCAGTATCAGGGGACAAGAGGCTAAATAATTCAGAGCTGCTTCGTTTATTCTCAAAGGCAAGATGCTCTTATGCACGGAGCATAGGCCTGGAGTTGTGGGGTCTACTTGTATTCCCACTCTACTCATTAACATGCTCAATTTGTAGAGAAGAGACTAGCATGAGAATGGAATGCTTAGGAGTCAGTAAGTAGACCTGCCTTTTAAGAAAAGGTGCTGTGGGAGCCCAGGGGAGCAGATACTTCATTCTGCCTGGTGAGGGAGGTGGGGGGATTTGTGGCAAAGGGCCCATCTGCTTCGAGTCCTAAAGGCTGGTTGGACTTGCCAGCAGAGGAAGGGGGTGGCTCTTGAAACGAATGGACAACCCCATACAAGGACACGGTGGTGAGAAAGCCCTCAGTCCTCCTGGAGGGAGTCCACAGTATGAGGGTGGAAGGCACGAGAAGGGGCTGCCAGGGCAGCCAGCATCCAGGCCTTAGAGGAACCCACGTGCTAAGGAGCTGAAATTTCCTCTAAAAGTCAACGATCAGGCATAGAATATTTAAGGAGCAAGGCAATGAGATCCCATTTGCGTCCTTGAAAAGTCATTTTTGGCTGCAGTGTGGAGGACGGATGGTAGAAGAGAGACACAGGAGGCAGGGAGAACAGTTAAGAGGCTACTGCAACAGCCCACGTAAAGCAGGGAAGGTCTAAACCTCAGAGGTAACTGGCTGGTTGTAGGGATGAGGGGGCAGCGGAACCCCAGGCCTCGACAACTAAATGTGTAGTGGGATCACTGCTATTCATTTCACTTTTGTGTCCTATATATAACTGCCTAAATAGGGAAAACACGAGAAAGCAGTTTGGGGAGGGGGTGTAGAGACTGATGGGCACAGGTCAGGACACGCTGCATTTGGGGTGAAGTTGGAAATGTGGGTCTCAAGCTGTTGGGACAGCTCTGGGAGGTGGTGGAAGCCCCAGGCGTGGCTGAAACTGTCCAGAGAGGGAAATGCAGAGTGAAGAGAGACAAGAGCCAGGGGCAGAACTGTGGAGAACAGCCAGGAAGAGGAGCCTAAGAGGGACAGAGCAAAGGGCCATCCAGAGAAGCAGGAGCAGAACAGCTGGCCCCACTGGAGCCACGCAGGGAGTTTTAAGAACAAGGCGATGGTCAGAGCAAGTGCTCTTAGACGCTACGATGAAAACGCCCCAGTACCCTTCTGGGTTTGGCAATACAAAAAAAAATTTTTTTTTTTTAAGGGAATTTATCAAAACAGTTTCTGTGGGGTGGTAGGGGCCAGAATGCCAGCTTGTAGGCAGCGGGAGAGTAACAGGAAAGGTAACAGTTGATATGAGAAATGCAGACAACTATTTCAAGAAGATTAGCTCTAAGTGGGGAAGACAGGAGGCTCGGTGGAGGATGGGGGAGGAGGATGGGGCTGGGGTCTCTCCTTTCCAGATAGGAAAGACTTGTAACAGGTCAATGAGCTGAAAAGACTCAAATGAGGTTCACAGGTTCAAGGGATAAGAGACAAGAGATAAGTGTACCAACGTTATGTATAGGACACAAAAATGAAATGAAGGACTCTTGCCCTTGGGAAGATGCCGACCCAACATGGTCGTTGATAGGCACATATATAAAGGAGAAAAGATGGTGACCAGCATCAGAAAAGCAGCACAGAGAGAGCGCCGTGAGCATTCAGATCCATCTGTGACGCGCACGGAGGTCTGGAGGAGGAAATCTGGGAGCAGTAAGGACAGAATCATTCGACTCTAAAGCTGCAAAGGGCCCTGGGAGTCATTTCATCCAATGTTCTCAATGTATAGGTCTGAAGGGAATAAGTGACTTCACTAAGGACACACAGATGGTTAATGACAGAGTTGGGATCAGAAATCTAAGCTCCCTACTCTTAATCCAGTGCCGATTCCCCCAAAGCACATTGCTTCCCCCCAAAATGCCCAACACGGGATTTGGACTTATGAGCCTATGATGCTGAACTGCAGGCTTCACTCACTGCAGGCACCAGACAGACACTCAGTTGAAGGCGCCAGCAATATCCCCTTGGGTGAAAGTAATCTTCCTCTGCCCTCGCATCATGCTTTATCTACGGAGCTTTAAGACGGGTATTGCACGAAGACTTGACTCTGGGTTTTCCTGCTGCTGCTGAGAGAATTAGCTCTGATTCTGACCTAAGACTATCCAGAAGGCTCAGGAATGTAGCAGTGGTAGCTACGGCCACTGCCGACTTGAACTTGGTTTCGGTCTTTCTGGGGCTCTGAAGGGGAAAAAAGTCAACCTCACAGATATCTGGGTTGTCAGACCAAGGTGAATTCTGAATGCGTGGTCACCCTACTCCAGCGATGTTCTGAAGACAATTTAGATAATGTATGTAAAGCGCCGTGACCTTCTTGGAGAGAGGTATTCAATCAGGACTGTATTAAGAATGGCTCATTACCACGAACAGTTCATTTGAGTTACAAATTCCTGATCAGATACAGGATGTAAATGTCAAGGAAGACAAAAAAAAAACACATGGTTTGGAGGAGTCGTTCTCATAATGTGTGTCACTTCCTCAAAGTCTCATGATTCCAAGAACTTTGGGAGATTTGTTGAGCGGAGTAGGGAAGTTATTGTAAAGGAAGGGGTATTCTAGTTTAAACTTTCAAATTATAATACAGGGATTCTTTCCCTGTAACAGGAAATGATGTCAAAGATTTGACCCAGTAGGATGCTAAGACCACTCACACATTCGCTTATTTCTGCTTTGACCAGATGATCTGTTACATGGTGGGAATAATGGGTGAAAAAGAGTTCTGGTCATGATGGAGTATGTAATGTAAGGATGAGACAGACAGACCAGCCGTTTCCCACATGCAGTGTGGGAACTCAGAAGAGACACACCCCACACAGTCAAAGGAACGGCAAGAAGGCATCTCAGTTGAAACCACGGTCAAGTTAGATCTTGAAGGGACCCTAACGCTAACTAGGACTTGAGTGAAGGGCATTTCAGGGAAGGAACAACAAATCTGAAGGAACAGAGTAAGAGAAACTAAGTCATATTGTTCCTGAAGAATGATGATGGGACATTCTAACCAACAGAGGAAGCAATCGATGTCACCAGAGATCATTCACCAAACACAACGTAACTGAAGCATGACAAGACCAACAGTGAGGGATACATTCCTGGATCGGAGAAGTTCAAGTACAGGGAAAACAATGCACATCTCAGCCCTGAATCAAAACTGCCCTGGACTGGCAGCCAGAGGCTCATCGCCTTCCTCAAGGACTGAAGGTGACCCCCACGGCATCAAGAACTGAAGCTTGTCAACAGTGCTTCTGTCATGACGGGGAACTGGCGCCTCCAATACCAGAGCTGGAGGGGCCGGAGGTCAGAGGTCTGCACTGTGCTCTGCACTGGGGAGGGTCCCAGGCGATGGCAGCAACAGGAGGAAGGGCCCGATAACTTAGCCGTCACCCTTCCAATCTCTTAACGTCCCACCAGTTGCAAGGGAACCTCAGAGTTGAGGGTTGGGGCTGGACCCCTCCTCCTTCTGTCTATGGCGAGTGAGCACATCCTCTTCAAGAATTCTCCCAAGGAGTCTCCTGAGAGGCATGTTATTTTTTAAATTAATTTTTATTGGAGTATAGTTGATTTACAATGTTGTGTTAGTTTCAGGTGTACAGCAAAGTGAATCAGTTATACATATATGTATATCCACTCTTTTTTAGATTCTTTTCCCATATAGGTCATTACAGAGCACTGAGTAGAGTTCCCTGTGCTATACAGTAGGTCCTTATTAGTGATCTATTTTATATATAGTAGTGTATATATGTCAATCCCAATCTCCCAATTTATCCCCACCCCTGCTTTTCCCCTTGGTAACCATAAGTTTGTTTTCTATATCTATAACTCTGTTTTGTAGGTAAGTTAATTTGTACCTTTTTTTTTTTTTAGATTCCACATATAAGTGATATCACATGATATTTGTCTTTCTCTGACTTACTTCACTCAGTATGACAATCTCTAGGTCCATCCATGTCTCTGCAAATGGCAGTATTTCATTCTTTTTTATGGCTGAGTAATATTCCATTGTATATATGTTAAGAGGCATGTTAATTATACTGAGGCTGCATTATTAAGGCAGTTAATTATACTGATACTGTTTAACTCCAGCCATCACCAATGGATGAGTTAACCACCTTTAACGTGAGACTCCATCATCACACTGGATCAGCTGGGTCTGGAAAAACCTTCACTGGTCTGTATTGTCATGATTTGTCTACTTGGTCAGAGGAGTCTAGGCATTTTATAACCTCCGGCCTGTGACACTGACAGGGTAGCCTCCCTGAGGGCTGGAGGAACAGCAGCAGTGAGTCTAAGACTTGAGTTCAGCTCAGCTGCCCTTGGAGCGAACTTCGACCACGACAGGGCTCTGCTTGTCTCACACCACCAGGCTCCCCTGTGGCAGAGGGCCTGTCCCAGGGAGGCAAAATCAAGTGCTTTGGAAACAGATCCTGGTTCCTGGCAGTGCATTTGACTTAACAGAGTTCATCAAGTTTACGATTCAATGAAGAAAGCCTTCCAAACCCATTTCCTTAAAGATTTCTTTGTACGTGAATTTCTTTTGCATTTTATTACAGGACAGTGACATCTTGCCTCCTGTTCAACAGTAAGGTACTGGGTAACTTGTTGGTTTCTATTTAGCCCTACTTATTTAAAGGCAAGTGAAATCTATAAAATAGATAAACAACAAGGATTTACTGTAGAGCACAGGGAACTATATTCAATATTTTGCAATAAATTATAATGGAAAAGAATAAAAAAGGAACATAAATACATACAATATATATGCATAACCAAATCACTTTGCTATACCCCTGAAACTAACGTAATATTGTAAATCAACTACACTTCAATTAAACAAACAAAAAGCAAAGGAAATCTAATGAAAGGAGGAATTGCAAGAGCTCCCTCCCTCCCTCTGGGGCGGGTACTGGAGTCAAGCAGCTTCTGGAGAAATCGGTGGTTTACTTCCACTTACATCTGTGTATTCAGTTTTGATCACATGCTTAGGGCACTGTGACTGCAGCCCACTGAGCTGCCGTTTCTCGGGGGTCTGATTAGGGTCTCACCATATGCAGGCCACTCCTCTCTGGCTTGGGCTGGTTTTCATCCCACACCTCCTCTCTCGTGGGAAGCTGTGAGTGTCGGAGGGCGCCAGCCTCCAGTACCAAGCCTCACCCTTTATCCTGCCTCCTAATGATGAGTGAGTGGCCTCTGGCCCTTTTTCTGCTTCTCCGCCACATACACATGGGGTCCCAGAATTGAGTTCCCCTATTGCTGACGGGACCTGCTGCTCCTCACTCCCGAACGCGTTTACCTTGGATGTGTGACCCGGGGGCCCAGCTGTGGCTCAAGGAAATGAAGGTGAGGACACAGCTGTGGGGCAAAGGCATCCCCCAAAGCCTGTGGGGGTGACAGCACGTGGAGGGAGCTGCAGAGGCCCCGTTACGAGTCCCATCACATCCCAGCGACAGAGACGCTGCTGGGCCACAAGCACCAGCATCCACGAACCAGGTTCTCTGGAGTCGCACAGTCTACCAAGTCAGCGTGATTCCTCCACATCTCTCTGCCTTAATCCTGTGATGGTTACGGGGGCGATTCTGAGTTAAAATAGGCAGTGTTAAGCCAGGTGGAGGCCGGAAGATAGAAGAGCCGGGTGAAGGTGAGTTGGCTGGTTTCTCACACCCAGGAGAACGCATGTTGAAACTTGTTTAACTCCAGCCATCACCGA
This sequence comes from Balaenoptera borealis, assembly GCF_965194805.1. Taxonomy (NCBI): domain Eukaryota; kingdom Metazoa; phylum Chordata; class Mammalia; order Artiodactyla; family Balaenopteridae; genus Balaenoptera; species Balaenoptera borealis. The sequence continues at coordinate 164,193,469 of NC_138866.1, read as the reverse complement.
TGGATGAATTAACCACCTTTAATGTGAGACTCAATAAAAACATGCCATTTTTAACATGAAATGGGTTTTACAGCATCACCGTTACGCCTATCATTATTAAACCCATCCTGACACCTAGAAAGCACAGCCGTGATGGCACATGCTATAAGCTTACTGCCCATAAAATATTTAAAGGGAGAAACAGAGGGGGGAGGGAAGAAGTGGATGCACGAAAGAGCCACACGCCAACCAAATGAGAAAATGAACGGACTCCAGCCAGGAGAGACGAGCTGGGATTTTCCTTTTGCTCGCTGACAGTGCAGATGTGACTCCTGCAGAAGATACTTGGTATCCTGTTGGAGAGTGGACTGTGCGATACCAAAGGCACCCACGCTTCCTGAATTCTTCTCAAACAAGTTGTGTAAATGGGCAAAAACAAGTTTCGAAAGAACTGCCACCAACTGGACGCACGCCATCCCCCACAAGGAAAGTGTGTGTCTTGTCAAGGGATCTTCTACGACCATAAGGTACTCCCAGGGCTACAGAGGCTCCCCTACCTCTCTAGGTAGGAGATTCTGCCATTTCCGTCACTGTCCTTTATGCTCCGCGTAAAGGAGACTGGGAAGAAACAAAGGGAGTTTTAGGAATGTTGACTTATCAGTATTGAATAAGGACTTTTGAATTACTCTGATTTTTGAAAATGGTGACATCGCTAAACTTGCAAAAGCATCTTTAATAGAGTGATGCCTCTGTACGAATAGAGATGACAAAAGTCATGTGTTGGATGGGTCTAGACCAGCTTTTATCATCAGGACGAACCTGGTTTTGGAGCTCACTGCCATACTTGTTAAGTGAAGTGGAGAATTTAGGCAATTTTGGTGAAAACTGAGGATATCTTCCCTGTGCTCTCAATTTTCCTGTGCTAAATAAGCACTGCTGTAGGCTCTTTATGTATGCTAACTAATTTAATTCTCACAACAGCCCTGAGATAGATGTGAATGAGGAACTTAAGGGGTGGGGGGAGGTGGGGGAGAGGGAAAGAAGGAGGGAGACAGAGAGAGATTAAAGAACTTGGTTAAGGCATTCAGGAAGTCAGCAATGGAGCCGGGATTCGTGGGACTGTCTCCGGCTGGAGCATAAACCCCCAGCCACTCCTCCATACCGACCCTACCCCTAGCATATCCAGACAGCTGTGCTGTGAAATGGTGGTTTCTAAGAACCGAGAGCATTACCAAAATTCCTTTTCCATACTAGACATAATGACCATCTCAATCTATAGGGTACTTTCCAATTAGAAACTTACATATGAATGTGTGTAGCATACATGTGTATGTGTATATATATGTTTTTATGTATTTCACTTGCACAGATGAAATACATATTTTAAAAGCTTATTTAAATGAAAAAACAATTAAAAAAACCCCAGTTCACCTATTTTTCCCATCCCTCACCCCCTGCCTCTGGAAACCACCTATCTATTCTCTGTATCTATGAGTTTTGTCTTTTTTTTTAATTTTTAGATTTCACATATAAGGGAGATCATACAGTATTTGTCTTTGTCTGACTTATTTCACTTAGCATAATATCTTCAGGGTCCATCATGTTGCCCAAAGGCAAGATTTCATTTTTTTAATGGCTGAATAATATTTCATTATATGGTATATGTGTGTGTGTGTGTGTGTGTGTGTGTGTGTGTGTGTGTATATATATATATATATACATATATATATACACACACACATATATACATATACATACATACATATTTATATATGAAACTTCTTTATCCATTCATCCACCCAACCCTTAGGTTGCTTCCATATCTTGGCTACTGTAACTAATGCTGCAGTGAACATTGGGGTGCAGGTATCTTTTTTGAGTTAATGTTTTTGCTTCTTTCAGATAAATACCTAGAAGTAGAATTGATGTATCATATGGTAGTTCTATTTTTAATTTTTTGAGGAGCCTCCACACTATTTTTCATAGTGGCTGCACATAGTGGCTGCATCAATTCACATTCCCACCAACAGTGGACAAAGGTTCCCTTTTTTCCACATCCTCACCAACACTTGTTATTTCTTGTTTTTTTGGTAAGAGCCATTCTAACAGGTGAGGTGATAGCTCACTGTGGTTTTGATTTGCAATTCCCTGAAGAACAGTGATGCTGAGTATCTTTTCATGTGCCTGTTGGCCATCTGTACGTCTTCTTAGGAAAAATGTCTATTCAGATCTTCTGGCCATTTTTTAATCAGATTTTTTTTTTTGCTACTGAGTTTATGAGTTCTCTGTATATTCTGGATATTAATCCCTTGGATATATGATTTGCAAATATTTTCTCCCATTCAGTAGGCTGCCTTTTTGTTTTGTTGATAGTTTCCTTTGCTGTGCAGAAGCTTTTCAGTGTGATGTAGGCTCACTCATTTATTTTTGCTTTTCTTGCCTTTGCTTTTGGTGTCAGTATCCAAAAAATCATCAAGAGCTATGTCAAGGAGCTTGCTACCTATGTTTTCTTCTAGGAGTTTTATAGTTTCAGGCCTTATGTTAAAATCTTTAATCCATTTCGTTAATTTCTGTGTATGGTGTAAGATGGTGGTCTAGTTTCAGTTTTGGCATGTGGCTGTCCAGTTTTCCCAACACCATTTATTGAAGAGATTGTCCTTTCCCCATTGTATATTCTTGGCTCCTCTGTTGTAAATTAATTGACCATATATGTGTGGGTTTATTTCTGGAGTCTCTATTCTGTTCCATTGATATATGTGTCTGTTTTTATGCCAATCCCATACTCTTTTGATTACTACAGCTTTGTAATATACTTTGAAATAAGGGGCATGTTGCCTCCAGCTTTGTTCTTTCTCAAGACTGTTTTGCCTATTTGGGGTCTTTTGTGGTTCCATACAAATTTTAAGACTGTTTGTTCTGTTTCTGTGAAAATTATCATTGGAATTTTGATAGGGATTGCACTGAATCTGTAGATTGCCTTGGGTAGTATGGACATTTTAACAATATTAATTCTTCCAATCCATGAGCACAGAATACCTTTCCATTTATTTGTGTCTTCTTCCATTTCTTTCATTAATGTCCTGTAGTTTTCTATATACAGGTCTTTCACCTCCTTGGTTAAATTTATTACTAGGTATTTTATTATTTTTGATGCAACTGTAAATGGGACTGTTTTCTTAATTTCTCTTTCTGATATTTCATTACTAGTGAAGAGAAACACCACAGATTATTGTGTATTCATTTTGAATCCTGCAACTTTACTGATTTTGCTCATTAGACCTAACAGTTTTTTAAGGGAGTCCAGGGTTTTCTCTATATAATATCATATCATTTGCAAATAGTAAGAGTTTTTATGAAAAGAATGAAGATAACTTAAGGGACTTACAGGATAACAAAAGGACTAACATTCACATTCTAGGTGATCCCAGAAGGAGAACAGAGAGACAAAGGGGAAGAATTATTATTTAAAGAAATAATGGCTAAAAGCTTCCCTAACCTGGGGATGGAAATAGACATCCAGATCCAGGAAGCCCGGAGAGCTGCAAATAAGATTAACTCAAAGAGAGCCACACAAAGGTACGTTATAATTAAAATGTCAAAAGTTAAAGACAAGGAGAGACTATTTTTTTTTTTTTATATTAAAAGAAGAGACTATTAAAAGCAGCAAGAGAAAAACAACTTGTTACGTACAAGGGAGCCCCCATAAGACTATCAGCAGATTTTTCAGCAGAAACACTGCAGGCCATAAGTGAGTGGCACAATATATTCAAAGTGATGAGAGGAAAAACAAAAACAAAAACAAAAAAACTTCCAACCAAGACTACTCAACCCAGTAAAGTTAACATTCAGAATTGAAACAGAGATAAAGAATTTTCCAGACAAGCAGAAACCAACTGAATTCAACAATACATTAAAAAGGTCATACACCATGATCAAATGGGATTTATTCCAGGGATGCAAGGATGGTTCAACATCCGCAAATCAGTCAATGTGATACACCGTATTAACAAAAATGAAGGGTAAAAATCATATGATCACCTCAGTAGATGCAGAAAAAGTATTTGACAAAATTCAACATCCATTTATGATAAAAAAAAACTCTCAATAAAGTGGGTACAGAAGGAATGCACCTCAATATAATAAAGGCCATACATGACAAGCCCACAGGTAACATCATACTAAACAGTGAAAAATGGAAAGCCTTTCCTCTAAGGTCAGGAACAAGACAAGGATGCTCACTCTTGCCACTTTCATTCAACATAGTACTGGAAGTCCTGGCAAGAGAAATGAGGCAAGAAAAAGAAATAAATGACATCCAGATTGGAAAAGAGGAAGTAAAATATTTCAAATTAGCCTCAGAGCAAAAAAGATTGTCTAGATTTTCTCTATGAAAAAGGAAGGAAAGAAAACTTACAAGCCTGCCACGATTCAAAGAAAAAACAGCCTTATAGTTGTATTAGGAAAGTATAGCTCCAATCTATGTGCCATTTGACCACAAGGGAACTATATGCGCTAATCCAGAGAGATTAAATGCTAGTTCTTCTACAATCCCTTCAGGCCATTTAAAATAGACGTGCAAAATGGAATTAGGACTCTGAGGTTTGTTTCATGGGCCAAGTTACCCAAAATGTTCTATACCTATGTTGATGAGAAACAAATTGATAACAAGCAAAATTAGCTGTCAGTTATTCTACAAGAGGAGAATAATAGTTTTGAATCACTGACATTAATTGATCCTACATTTTGTGGTTTCTTCACAAACTGTTAGTGCAAAAAAGTACACTGGAATCTATAAAATGAATCAAAGTGTAGACCACTTATTGGATAAGTCAGCATTTACAACAATAGGCATTGGTATTTGGCTTTATGCTAACTGACTGGATTGTACAATGCCTGTTTATTTGAATACTGCTTTGGAAATTCTGGATGACACTGAGTAGACAGTTGCCTTCTGAAGATGCAGATTCCTTGGTGGAAGCAGTGTATGGGATTCATCTATGCCTTGAGTCACAGTACTATTCCAAATTGCTCCTTTGTGCATCTCTATTAACTAAGTTAACAGAGTACGTGCACAGAAAACTTTCAACCAATATTTGCTGACGTATATTTTTATAAGAGTGACCAAAGCAAAGAATAAAAGGGGATTTGAATATGACAATAACAAAGAAACCTAAGTGATCCTTTATCTTCCCATGGCAAATCACAACCAGGGGGAAAAAGCCTAGAGTGGAAATAAATTACTATTTCTTCCTAATAGCCATTGATACGTGTGACATGCTTAAAGCACTGCCTGCATAATATGTGCCCAGTAAAGTTATCATTATCACTGTCATTATTATTTTACAAAGCAAAAGGATTTCCCTGAGGGAAAAAGGAAAAGGTCCCATTCAAAAGCTGAGAGAACATACTAGAGGGAACAGCCTTTCTTGGTCACATGGGAAGTATACAGATAATACTGCTCCCGGCTTTTTTCAGATATACTAACAACCCAGTGAGGGAAAACAACCTATAGAACTCAGAATTATATGCCTGCTTTTGGCTTCTCAGGCTCCAAAGGCAGCCTTTTTTTTTTTTTGGCTGTAATGACACTAGCTATTTACATTTCTGTTACAATCGTGTGGTACACTAGAGGGGAGAAGTCAAGCAGTGAAACCATTTAGTCCTGGCAAAAAAATAAAATAAAATAGTGCAGGAAAATTAGATTACTCTGGGTGGAATTCTATGAGGGGAGTTGGAGTCTGTTATGGTGATTAAGTCATCATTTCTGACAGATTACTCTAATCGGCTGTCAAATAGCATTCCCCAACCCCATCTGTAACTTGGCGTCCTCGCTACTCAGCCTATGTTACCTTCTGTGTATAAAACACATACACAAACAAGAGGAGGTACGGCCTGGCATTTACTACACTCATTAGCTATAATTAGGTTCTGTGTTTTCATACTAAATAATAACACGAGCTTCCATTTTGCTTTATTTATTCTTAAAATGAGAAGAAAAATGAATAGGCTCAAAATAGGAGGCATGGAACGTGAATGAAAAATAGTTGTTATAACAAAAAGCAAGCGTAAGGCTTTTCGAAGCATTGCTATTTAAGAAGAATGTTAATCCTTTATTAGTTTAATTTTTCTTGGAACTATTATAGTACTTAGAGAGGTGAATCCATGACACTTTTTAAACCTTTTTAAACCTCTAGTCAGATTTGGTGCCTAATTAGCTGTGATTTCAGTAGAAGGTATTATTACTGTGTTTAGTGGTATTATTGTAAACAGAAAGCAATTTCTTTGATAAGATTTTGGTTCTTCCCTCTGTCACAGCATCTTTGAGCTCCCAAATAAATCTGGTGACAAGCAAAGCAAAACTAGTTAAAACTGAACGACAGTATTTAGCTTTTCTGGAATTCTCTGTTTAGATCTACCTGTTTTAATGACAGAAGACTGGAGGGTCTAAAACTATTTTGAAAATGGAGGTAAGTGGAAAGACTTAATGTAAGAAGAGGCATGTAGGATTACGGTGCTGCTCAGGCAACACTATGACAATCACAAGCGCAGCAGAAGACCACACAAGGATTTTGGGTGACGCTTAGAGTATAACCACTCCTGATTAATAAGCCAAAATTTACAATATACAGATATCCTTTCTAACCATGATTTCATTCTGATTGTGGAACTGTCTTCCAAAATCAATGATGGATGCTCCAAGAGTTATTCTTCCAGATGTTACCCAGATGCTACATTAGACACGCGCCCTAATTGAGTCAGGAAAATAAATACACACTGAAATAACAGTGCCTGACCTGGCCACGGAGGAGTGATTTAATGATCTGGTATTTCCCTTACACTTCCCATACGATGGTTCTTCAGGCCACAGACTTAGTATAATCTCGTATTTTAAGACAAATGAGTCTGGTTTAAACATAAACGGTCCTTTTGACATTAGCCTCGACCCATCATGACCACCTTTGGGCTCAGCTCGCACACGGCCTTGGCCTAAACCAGAGCCCAGCCCGCTGGGCTCGTGGTGCCTCCCTCCCCAACCCTGGCTGTTTCCAGGTGGTCGCCGTTACCCAGTTCTCAACACCCTGTGAACTGGGGGGAAGCAAGGCCTGCAGACTGGAGAGCGGATGGCACCGCCCCTCTGGATGGCACCTGCACTCTGGGTGCAGATGCCCGTTTTGTTTAACCGGCCCTCCTGCCTGGGTCCACAGGGCCTGCAGACTCCTGGTAACCCAGTTCGGAATCTTAGCCAAACTGGGAGGCTGTTTCCTCCCCCGATCTCTCCACCCCCTTCCCAGGACTCAACTCAGTTCCTGACAATTCCTGGTACTGCTTCCTAGGATTATCTCTACTCAATTCCAGCCACACCCCTGCCTCGTCCCCATAGGAAATATCCTTTGGACAGTGAAAACTGCCCACATTGCACTTAAGATTTCGGTCATTCACTGGAAACATCGGTGCTGGGCTGAACTTGGTGCTAAAGAAGCATCATCTCAGGGATGGGAGCAGCTGCCGGGTCTGCGTTTCCAGACCCCTCATGGAACCAATACCCTGGCTAAACTGGCTTACTTTTCTGCCTCTTGGAATTCTCACTTTAGATCTGTCTCCACCAAATTTCTTTTTCACTCCGGCTCACTCAGATTCCTGCCGTGGTCTCCATGCACTCTGGTCCTTGTCTCCCAGACCATCCTACACACCGCTGCCTTACTTAATCCGTCGAAAACGCAGGTGTAATCATGCCTCTGTCCTGTTCAAAAACTTTCAATTATCTGCCAAATTAAATTCCAGCTCCTTGGCCTGTCTTTCAAGGAACTCCATGCTTTGCCCCCAAATTACCTTTTCAGGCTTACTTCTCATCATTGCTCTACATTTCCCTTCTCTTCCAGTCAAATTGGAGAACTCCCTCTTCCTGGTACTTCTGCCATAGGCTCACCCACAGAAAGGCATCATGACCCTTCCCGTGCATCTACACAGAGTATTTTCCTTGACAATACAACCGCTTTATATCTGTTACACAGAAACACCGATATGTCAAGTTACTAGGTTGATCATGTGAAACTGCCATTTTTGTAGATTGACAATGGTTGAATGGTGACAATTTCATACAGTGCAACCTCCTATAATGCATAGCAAGGAACTGTATTATCTTCATTTCAGATGACTCATAAGAAGCCCTACACATTCAGTTTATGTGGGCTATCTCCTTTGTCAGGCTTGGAGAGCTTTCCAGTAATTCATCTGCAATATTTACAAACTGTATGAGTTCAATTAAACATCGACTTGATGATGTAAAACAACACTACCCTCTAAACCAACCGTGGAGTTGATGGACAGTTCGTGTGCAACCCAAGACACTTATCTACTCTTAGTAGCTTGTTAAGATCAGCGATGCTTTATCCAGTAATCTCCAGTTTCCTTTCAACTCTAAGGCAAACCAAAGCCACCACCACAATGCCCCTCTAACAAGCAAATCTTTTAAAATCTCTGGTTCAAAATTAACTCGGAATATTTAAGCCAACCGTATTCTATCTTGAACATTCTGACAGGGTAGAGGCATTTCATCCAATCAACAGAAAAGCACCATTGAACTCTGTATTCTAATGCTGCTGCTGCAGCTTAGTTTCCGAGTCCTGAGTTGTCTGAGTTGCTTTACCAGCCACGTTTATTAATTAGTGTCTAACATTTCCATCTCCTGCAAGTTGCAACCTCTCATAAAAAATGCATGATTTGGTTGGCTTAGGAATGACAACTTCATTTACAACAGACAAATAAATACCATACCTCACTCAGCAGCCTCTTCCCATTTATTTATTTAACTACCTCCATGGCCTTTGGGATTTGTACTGACTAAGTGAAGGAAAGGAGATAACTAGTGTAATTTTCCTTTCTTAATGATGTTTAAGCAAAAATGATTAAATCTCTCTCTTTTTTTAAACAAATGAGAACTGGCTAAAATAAAATTCCCTACTGAAAATAGATGGCAAGTTTGAAAAAAATGCCTTAAGGGCTATTTCATATTACCCATGTTTAAAATGCAAATCCATTAAACATCTGAGCAAGACATATGATATTGTTTTTAGCAGCTATATTTATTCATCTCATCTTCTGCCGTGGTACTAAACTTTGGTTGATATTTTGCCAAATGAAGATCTATCCTCCAGCGCTGCTAATTCTTTATGAGTTTGAGCTTAATATCACTGTCTCGTTTTGATTTCCACCTTCTATTCTAATGTGCGAGATCATTTACCAACTTTGGAAATTACTTGTTGGCAGAGCTTAGGGAAATTATGACAGTTCGACTGTTCTATAAATACCTTATCCTGAAGCTCAGTCTTCTAGAGATCAAATTCAAGGCTTGGGCCTTTCAATATATGGCATGTGACCAAAGTTTAAATGGCAAAGGTAAACTTAGAAAGGGGATCCATGAGACAAGAATATGGGAGAAATTTATCCTAAGGAAATAAAGTAAGAACACTTCACTGACACTCGATCTGAAATGGCAAATCTACTTTGATGGTTTCTTACTTCTCCGGATGTGCTGTACTGAATGAGGGTCTGGGAAACCCAGGCTGCTTTATGTTTGTTTTGTAGTGGAAAGAACACCTCGGAATCATAAGGTCTGGGTTTGAACCTTGGCTTTGCTAATGCTAAGTACCTACAGTCAAACCACTTGGTCTCTTTAAGCCCTAGGAAACTCATATTCGAAGCAAGGATCATATCAGAAAACTCATTGCCTGGTTGAGTCCATGTCTCACCCTGTGCTTCTAGTTTGTAGGGCAGGGGTCTGTCTACGTGACCCAAAGGATTGCGACGGACAACCAAAGAGCTGAGACTACATACACCCCTCCTACTTGTACCCCACTGGTCTGTAAAGAACTCTTGAGATTGTTTGATATTGTGAGTGTCTATGAATAAAAGCTACCTCCTTGGGAATTCATTTCTCCAACAAACATTTGTGGAGCTGGCGCCCATGGCACAAGGCATCACAGCGGCCTCTGAGAACATTCCTTCTCCAGGAATCTGGAGCTCTGTGTAGGAGAGACTGATATGCAAGCCGTCAGGGGAACAGAATACAGCAGGTGGGAGGGTGAATTTCAGCACAGACCACAGTGGATCACAAGGCAGGAGTATTTACTTCTACCTTCCGGGAAGCCTGAGACTGTGTTCTTACAGTGGGAACACAGTGTGTAAGCAGAAGCCAAAGACAGAGGAAGGGACACGGTTCGGAGTTCCCATCTCACCCTCAAGACTCAGCAGTTATGTGTGTCCATTTTTTTTCTGCCAGAAGACACAACACAACGATGTACACACACTCCCAGAGCGGCTGAGGGAAACGTGTAGCCCCCAGCGTCCTGAAGGTAATTCCACCCATCCGCTTGCCTTCAGGAAAGCACTTGGAAGACTAATGAGTGTAGTTCTTAGAGGGGTAACTTCAAAAATTCCCCTAAGCTCTTCTGTGCTTTTATTAGCTGTGATGACAACAGATAAGGCCCAGTTGATGAAGAGGGCAAAATTCCAGAGCTGCTTCTCAGGTAGAACACAGATTTCCTCACTAATTAGAAATGGGGTCCAGGAAAGGGGAGGGACAAGAAGAAGAGAACTTGAGAATGATTTCAGCTACTTGTCTTGGTTGGACCGCCCATCCACGTAGGTGACACACGAGGAGGGCCTGGCTTGTGGAGGGGAGGGGATTTCAGTTTTGGAATTTCCCGTGGGTCATTTGGATGGAACTTTCCAATTACAGATGTCGAGTGTCCAGGTTTGGGGCTAGGCAGAAAAGCCTTATGTCAAGGTCAAGATTTGGGATCCAGCAGCCTACAGGAGGTAGAGGAAAGCCATGAGAACGTGTGACACTGGAAGAAAACGACCCTAGGGTGCAGTGATGTCTAAGGCGTAGTCCTTTGCTTGCCATCGTTAAGAAGAACGTATGTTTTCATAAGTGTGTTGTTAATAATTTCTCTTCATTGTGTGATGAGGAACTGGGAAGGCACGCGGCTTGAGATGCCTTTCCATTCTCGTCTACACTCAGCTCTGCTCTGATCCAGCTTCTTCAATGTTCCAAGCTTTAGGCCAGATGCAGCCTCTCCTTTCCCCCAATTTTTTTATTGTGGTAAAATACACAGAACGTAAATTTGCCATATTGACTATTTTTAAGTCTACAGTTAAGTAATATTAAATACATTCATAATGTTGTGCCATCATCCGTCTCCAGAACTCTTTCATCTTGTAAAATAGCTTCTCCTTTCATAAATCATTATTGGGCCTAGCCAGCTGGTGTATTTTTTTCTTTCATTATTTAGAATTTTGTTAAAGTCGCAGCTAACATTCCTCGTTCCCAATAAAGCTTTTAAAAGTTACCTAACTGCAAATACTGAATATCTGCATTTCCATAAAACTCAAAGAGCCTATCATGCTTAGAGGAGAGAGTCAAGATAAAATGCCGACGAATACGCCCCCAGAATCCAAACTATAACATCTGTCCCACCAAATGCTGCCAAAGAGACTGAAGGTCACCGTTCATGCGAGACCTTGGGATGCTATTCTGGGAGCTGGGCGCCTGGCACAGTCGCCTTTGCAAGACCTGCATCCTCCTGGAGCCCTGACTTGTATGCAGAGTGTTCTTTGTTTTCCTTTTCCCGTCCGTGACTGTGAGTGGCTTTCACCTGTGATGTAAATGATGAAGAATACAAGGGTGTGTCCTTAAAATCAATACAGAGAACTTCTCCTTGACCTACCTCATCGGGGCACCTCTCAGGAGGTGTGACCAGATTGTCTCCAGGACTGAAACCTTCTTAGCATTGTTTTCCTCTCCTTCCCAAAGGGTAAGAGAAGTTCATGGTTAGTCAACTGGGTTACTGGCTTCTTTCCAAGACCAAGGGCGAGGGGGCTCAACTCATGGGACTCAGGGCGCAGTGAGCACCGGTGAGAAAACAGTAAGGGTTAGGAACCTCCAAACTGCCTAATGAAGAAGCAGAAGTTGGGTTTTTTTTTGGTTTTTTTTTTTTAGCTCCAATCTATTAATCCAGCTCTAATCAGACTGAAATATAAAGATGGGTAGAGGAAGGTGAGCATGAAAGAGCATGTATCAACTGTATACAAACGCAGCTGATGGGAGTTCTTATTCAAGAGCTAGTCAGTTGCCTGTGCTAAACACAAACAGCACAAGGTGTGTGTAGCAGGTCCAGAGGAAGCCTGGTGGTTTTCCTCTTGCGTCGCATGTTCTCCTTCTGGGTCACCTTTTCTGTTCGGGTCTAATACACCGTCAGCAGGTGTTGCACGAAACTCTTCTTCCTCTGGGCACCTCCCGTCCTGTCCCACCTGCTTCCCTTCCTGCCTGGCTCCTCTCTCCACTCTCGGCTGCTTCTCAGAAGGCCAACCAGCCACAGTTCATGCTTTGATGCTGGTCTGACAAGAGACAGCTGTGACTTCGGGAAAGGCTGGCCGTGGTTTTCATTTTATGTAGCAACAAGTGACCCTGTGTGTACAGACTGCTACCTAGGATATTTGAGGATTAAGAATAAGCCCAAATGTGAAAGACGTCTCCAGATTTATAAGAAGTATGGATGGAAAACAAGAACTCACTCAAGAGGAAATCTCACAATGACTCTGTAGGGCAGATGACCTTCCTTTTAAGCCTCCTAAACTGCAGAAACGTACAGGTACACCAAGGTACATAAAGCACCTCTTATTAGGAGACAGTCTACTCTACCCTAGCGTTCGGGTGGTGGTTACACTTTCTTTGTCTCTCAGGCTTATCAAGAGAAACAGCAGAGCAAGCACTCTGCTTTCCTGGGAAGGCATTTCAAGTCCACAAATGATGAAGCAGCAGGGATTCTACGAGACTATGGTTCCTGCGAGGTGGGGCCGGGCTGCCGAGTATTACAGATTAACTCTTTGTGGCAGAAATCGCTCTTCTTGCTTCAGAATAGAACTAGGCTTAAGATAGCACCCACTCCTCTCGTTCCCTTCCAGTCTGGGATGCATGAATTCTGTGTAAGTCTCATTCATGGGAGATTTTCCGGCAGGTCTTCGAGTGTTGATGGGATAGAAAAACACAGGTGCCCGGAAACATGGATGCTGGAGAAGAAAGGATCCCCTCCTCTGGCCAGTGACCTCTCTATCTCCTTCTTCACCCGTCCTGGACAGTCAGGTCGTCCTGGTGCACCCAGGACTCAGATGAGCGAACAGATCAATTCAGCGCAGACGAGAGGTGTGTATGCACACACATCCAGAGCATCTTAAAGGGAACTGCGACAGATTCCCAGGAGAGCAGCACGGGTGAGGCTTACTTCTACCAGTGAGTTAAGCATCAAACTTTACATGCTACGCATATGCATCATCCGGGGATCTAGTTTAGACGTGGTTCTGGGGCGGGGCTGGAGAGCATTTCTAACACGTTCCCAGATGATGGCCATGCCACTGGTTGACGGACCACACTTTGAGTAGCAAGGCTACGCTGTACTTGTGGGAGGATAAGCAGCAGGTAAGGTGCTCCCAGGTATCCGGACGGGCAGGGGAAGGAGGAAGCAGTTAATCGCCACCACCCGTCCCTGGGGGTTGAAGATGATTCATTCTCCCAGCTTCGGTTCTCAGATCTGCCCGTCGCTGGGAGAACTTGAAAAATACTGATGCTGGGCTCCCAGCTTCGAGAGATTCTTACTTAATTTGCCTGAGGTGTGGCCTGGGCATGTGTAGTTTCAAAAGCTCCCCGGGTGAGTTTGCTGTGCAGCCAGGGTTACAAATCACTGCCGCATCTGTAGATGCAAATGGACTTAAAGGTTAAGGACTTTCCCTTTCTTCTTCCATTCTTTATAAATTCATCTCATTCATCTATCATTTTAGGTAAATGGCCAAGAAGAATATTATCATTATCTCTCTGGGTCTTTCTCAGAGAATGGAAAGGAGAAAAGGAATCGCCACGTTCAGTCACCTCCTATCACAGAGTGTAATCCATGGACAGACTGGTAATCTGGGCTCTGAATTTCTGACTCTTTAAAATGATGTTTTTGGCATCGTCTTGGACAGAAGTTCTGGGGACATGAGGTGCTGAAAAGAACAACAGGGGCAGAGCTGGGAGACATAAGTTGTCCCACGTCCACCACCAAGTGGCTGTGTGACCTTCCACACGTCACCTAACCTCTCTGGGCTTCAGTTTCCTCGACCATAAAGTGAGGGGGTTGGACGGTGTTGTTTCTAAAAACACTTATGATCAGTTCTGGTCTATTTTCCTCCACATGCCCTGTGTTCCTCTGCTGACCCAGAGAACAACATTCAAATAAACAGAAATCTACTGAAACTCGCCATGGATTTCCTAGGTTTGTGACTCTTTTATTTTCCTTACTAATGATAGTTTTTGTCAATGACCTCCAGGGGTTTTATGTGGCAACTCTGACTCAGGAGTGATTTAAGTAACTTGGTGATGGAGATTCTCTGATAAATGACTCAATAGTATCTGTGAGATTTTTTTAGGGGTTGTGATTATAGTTAATGCCTCCATGAGCAGAAGAAATGTAAGCTACAACTCACCGAAATCTGGGCTAACACTCCTCTTCCTCTTTAAATGATAGCTTATAAGTATTAGTAAATCATAAACCAGGTATTAGCAATGGATGAAGATGACAAGGAGAAGCTCACCTGAAATTAGCTGCCAGCTGTCTTTCCCATCTAACCTGCATCTAGTTCAGTTGGAAGAGGGAAATTATTAGCCATAAGAGATACTCACTGATTTGTCAGAGAGATTTTCTCCAATAGCCATAGCTACTTAAAGTTTCTTGGGTTGAGAGTGACGGACTTCGAGTTGAAAAGGCAACCAGAGTGAGAAAACAAATTATAACTCACTGTCTAATTATTTACCTAGTATTTTATCATTAACATGAGCTCAGCCATATATAAAAGCCCTTGGCACTGTGCCCAAGACAGATGGAGTGGTCAATAAATGTTCACTATTACTATGATTTCTATTAACTGAACATTGATTATTTGGTTAAAATTATCTAAATTCTGAAAGCCAATGGAAAATATCAGGCATACAGACAAAGGGTTTACTCAACCCAAATCTGCTAGAGACCTACTCCTCCTGGGGTTCTAACAACTACCGGTCTGACTTTACACCTAAGATGCAGGATATAGGCAAGGACACCAATGAATTTTCTCTTTCCTAATCCACACAACTTGTTGACCGTTCATCAAATGTACCCTGGACCCCATACACCGCTTAATGCGAAACATCTGGCACAGTTTCCTGGCATGTATTTAAATAACAATATATGCTCTTCTGAAGAAATGACGATACAGTCTATGTATGGGCAAGTGCGTAACACGTGGAATTGGACAGCCTGAAACATACCCCATGGACCTTCCAGGGATGGAGGTGAGTTTCCAGGGAACCTGTTCTTTGCTCTTACATGGTCCTTCCTGTCCCTGATGGAGGACAGTAACGTAGAAATATCGGTGGCCTAGAGAGCACAGAACTCCTGGTCTCAGAACCCCACACGTCCAGGGTCACACGCTCCCATGACCAAGACAGCGGCAGAGGTGACAAAAGTCTAAGCCTGTACAATCATCCACTTAGCCACATTCTTACCAACACAGAAATCACAGCGTGATGGACTGGACAGAATTAACCACATAAACTGCCCTAATATCTTCAACGATCCTTCAGCCTTTGATCTTAACTTGCCTCTTGACAAAGGGGGAGCACAGAGCAGATGACTGGATGGGGACAGAGGGAGAAGGACATCTGAGCCCCCGGGACCCATGGCAAAGCATCTGCTGACCTAGTCTCCCTGCCCTCAACTTGCCGTGGCCAAGAGGACAGCAGTGACTGTTCGGTGAGGCTGCTCAGGGAGGACGTACAACCCCATCCGTGGTGTTTGCGGCATATTTAAGTGCCCTTGTGTGTGTGGGGGGGAGTCTGATCCCTCATTTTCAGAAGCAGAGGATTCAGATGCCTGGATGGTTTTGCAGACTTCACCCCCCCCACCCCCAGACCCTGGTTCCTCACGCATAAAATAAGAGGGTAAGTCTGATTGTTCTATAAAGGCCCCCAGGTCTCCTCGGGGCCGCAGGGTTGGGGGAGGGAGGCTGGGCTGGAACCCCTCCGAGTTGCTTCCCACGGCCACAGCCTGCTGCCTCATGCTTTGGGCGGCACGTAATAGGGTTTACGCTTAATCTTCGGAGATGAGCCCAGGCCCCCACCTGCCCTCCCCCCTTGCACGTGGAGCCCGGAGATGGGGGAGGGCGGGGAGGCCAGCTGGATGGAGACAGGACATTAGAATGCAGATTACGGATTGGGACCAAGAGCCTGGGGATGCAGATAAAGAAGAGAACCCTAATAACCTGAATGTTAATGAGCTGATGTTGGTAAAGCTACACTCCTCTGGAGAAAAGTGTTGCATTTATAATCATTTTGCAAAGCGGTTCCTCTTACCATAACGACTGCCTCTGATCTGCGGCTCCCTCTTAGAGGGCCTGGTGCCAGTCACCTGGTACCCGGGTTACCAGCGAACCCTGCCTCGCCTGCCCACTGTTTCAGGGGACCTTGGAGCCCCAACTCGTGGCAACAGGACCGACTTGCAGATGGGGTGCCCGGCCGGCCGCTGGGGAGGGAAAGCCCGGGCCCAGGCACTCCGGCCCTTAGGTGAGATCGCCGCACAGCACGGCTAGCAGGAGCGCTGGGGCTTCGATCTGCTTCTAGAACGGTTGCACGGGGAGCCACGGTGGTCATCCGGAGCTTATCAGTGAAGCCATGGACGGGAACACACTTCCTGCTGGAGGTCCCCTGAAACAGGGGGGCCCAACGGGGCTTAGGACCTGTAAGCCTCTGCCCTGACCAGTGGGGTGCAAAGTCTACAGGTGCCAGAGATGTTGGTCTGAATCTGACTGTCAACTCCCGGTTACCAGCTGTACAACCCTGGGCAAGTCACTCCCTTTCTCTGAGTTTCAGCTTCCTCACCAGCAAAGGGGCTGGATGACACATGCCTCGTGCAGCGGCGGAGACAATGCAAAGTATACATCCCGAGAGCCTCCGTCGGGGGCCTGATACCTGGGCCGCCGACAAAGAGTCGTCACTGTGTACTGATTTTCACCGTTATGCTGTGTTGGCCCCTTGAGTCACACACCCTGCTCCCTCCGAGGCGGGGAGCATCAGGCCAGAATCCCCTGTCAGGAAGCCAAGCTTTTGGGGAGGCTGACCGACTGTGACCTCTAATTCTCGTTCCGTCACCGCTGCGCCAGGGGAGGGCAGAGAAGTTAATTTAATCTTCTGGAGCCTCCGCGTCCTCCGTATAACAAGGTGAATGCTATCGATACATCACCCAAAATGCTTTTAGGAGGGAAAACAAATAAACATCAGAAAGCCGTCTACAAACACAGGCAACTCACTTATCCACGGGGACTGGCGACAGTGACCAAACAGATAAAGGAAATCCACCAGTAATCCCGGAGCCTCGTTAGGCTGAACACCCTTGTCAAACCAAGGCCGGAAGCAAGGAATCAGACCGACCTGATGGCATTCACTGCCCTCCCTTTCCTTTCTCTGTTCCCTGGCGGAAGAATCATGATTGCTAAGCCCCCTGCTGGTTCTCAACCAGAGGGCAGAGGGAAGCAGATGTGCCGAGAATCTCAAAGTGGAGCGTCACACCTTGGATGGTCCAGATGCGTCTGTACCAAGTCCTCTACAGTCACTAAGCCACACCTGAAGCGAGTCAAGTCAGAGACATCTATGTACCTCCTGCCTATCTATTTACTTACCTATCCATCTAGATAGGTTTTCTTCAATTCAATAGGCCACTAATGTAGTCAATGCATAGAAGGCCAAGAACACTTTCTCAAGATTGGAAAGGACTCTAAGAACCATCGCAGTCCAACCGCTTCCTTTCGTGGAATGAAGAAAGGACGGACTCTTGAGTGCTCTGAAGTGCTGGTGGAGGAAGGGGTGGCAGCGCGCATCTGCGTTTTGAGTACTGATGGGAGGTATCGACGGTCGGGAACAATAAAGAGGACAAAAGAGAGCAGTGGCCACGGTGCCCCTTGCTGCAGCCTCCCGCAGGTGCTGCTGTTTATCCTTTCGTCTCGGTGGCTTGTGGGCAGTGAGAGCAGGAATGATATGGTCCTGAAATACTGCTTTATCATCAGAACAACTTTAACAGCTTATGTCATAATCCTAAGGATGCTTCCTGAGCACCCGTGTACTGTGACGGTCCAGGGCTACAACAAGCAGAGGACGCATGAAGCTTCTGTCCCTGCCCGCCTCCCTCCCAGTGGCCGCTCTGCTTCCCTTGCGCCCAACCAGACCGGATCCGGCCCCGCAGTGGAGCTCCAAGGCTCCCTCGTGTGCCGGCCTCCCTGGCTCCGGCTCAGCCACTCTCTGTTGCTCGGTGGCTGGGGAAGGACCGTGGGGCTCCTGGCCGAACTCTCTCCACACCTCCCCACGTCATACACTTCTTGGTGGCCCAGAGTTGGAGGCTCTGAACTGGCCAGCCCACTTCCACTGGACCGTCTCCTGAGCTGGGCTCAGCTCCCACCTGAAAGGGTCAAGCTCTGTCTGCACGCTAGTCATATTTTGGGTGATGCATTCTCACGGAGACTGCATACTCTAGAGACAGAATTTGGACTCTTTTCCAACTTTATTTTTTAAAAATTCCCCCTTTCATCTGACTGTCATAATCCTTTCCTCTGTGATTCCATCCAGACCTTTAGCCAAATTCATGGATTTTCCCCGCATTCTTCTCTTGAATGAAATCTTATCAACCTGGTGGGAAATGAGATCTGTGTAAGTGAACCAAATATTCCCAACTGAATCTTGACACATCACAGAGGGATGATAAACTCTCAACTCTATGACTTCATTCTGCCGTTGTGCCATCCATCCCCTCGTGCCTTCACTTGTTACTGTGAGAGACCAACATTCCTTAAGCCATGACACAGGTGACAACGCACATCTGGCCAGGCGCCCGTGCTAGGTCACACGCACGCTGGCTCTGATAAGCCCTCAGAACCGTCCTATTAATTAGGCTGGTATTTGAGACTATGTTGCTTGCAGAACAAAACTGGAAGCCCTTCCACTGAGTTCTGTTACCAGAAAGGGGTGCAGCTGCTCCTGCTTTAACCCTGGTTGCCCGCCTCAGCCATTTTCAACTCGCCACCACTAAGGACCCCCTCATGAGTTTTCTCCCTTAGGCTTCCTTGTCTTGAGAGGGCCATATTTTAAAAGTAACTGGTTTTTCATTTTAGGTCATCAAAGCCATACATCAGTAAGTGCCAATCAAAGTTACTGAACTGGCTGCCAGTCCAAAGCAGAGGTGCCCACTATTCGGGTGGCATTGTAAAACTTTACGGTGGGTGAAATGGACAGTTTCCAACTGCCTTTTTTAAAAAAATTTTTTATTGGAGTAAAGTTGATTTACAATGTTGTGTCAGTTTCTGCGGTACAGCAAAGTGAATCAGTTATACATATACATATATCCACTCTTCGTAAAATTCTTTTCCCATATAGGTCATTACAGAGTACTGATTAGAGTTTCCTGTGCTCTACAGTAGGTCCTTATTAGCGATCTATTTTATATATACCAACGGCCTTTTATGAAGTACTAAAATATACTTTTCCAGATCCCCTGGGATTGGCCAGCAGACTGGGAAGCACCAGGCCACGGATTTCTTCCTCCCTCCAACTTTCTCGGGTCTAAACCAATGAGCTGACCAGCAATCCTGCCACACCTGGCTGAGACCCACTTGGGGCCGGTTCTACACCCTAAGCCCTTCTTCACACTGGCCCGGCTCCGCAGGTGGGTAGGGGCTTCTGCGCCCACCCCTCCCAGGAGCTCCTCCACGGCCGCACGGTGGCGCTCTCCACCACAGGCCTTTAAAAAGTCATCGTAACAGCACAGGTTTACGTTTGTTTAGCTTGTATTTCTGCAGGACTGAGTGTTAGGGTAAAAGAACACAGGCACAGCAGGGAAATAGCTGCTTCGGGGCAGTCCTATAAGGCCAAATATTTCAGCCCTGGCCAAATTCTGCAAAGGTAAATCTGAAGAATGTACACCCAAATCAAGGTGTCCTGATTTCTTCCCCAGCAAATACATTTTATCTGTTGGGTTGCTACCCAGGAAGACTTCATGCCTACAGAAACTGTCAAGTGGAAACAACGTCTTACAAGCCCATTTCTTCAGGGGCTCGGAAAGCTTTACATACATTATCTCATTCAGCGCCTACTCTTCTCTTAAGAAGGTGGAAAGGCAGGGATTATCATCATTAAATGACAGTTGTCAAGTGCCCTCACACACGCGCTATGAATCAGCCATGATCCTGAATGGAAGCAAAAACCAACCAACCAACATGAAGAATTATACAGTTCATGAAGTCAAAGGTCAGAAAGGTGACTACATTGCAATGAAGAGTATGTGGGCAGGCCAAACACAAAATGAGATTTTCTGCTATGTCTTCCTGTATTTATTTGACTGAATTGATATCCACATGTGGACGTGTGTGAATGTTTATCTATCCTGTACGTATACAGAGATATATGTAAATATATAGATCTCTATACGTGAAACAAACTATCATTATATACACATGGAATCACAAATCTACATGCATCTTACATTTTGGAGCGTTTGGGCAAAATGATCATTTTTGGAATAAAACTTGACTCCTCTAGAAGTATTTTATTAAACTAACTCACTCAGGCATTAAATAACCAAGAGTTATTTATTAAACATCAAACTTACATAAGCACACTGGCTGGCTTTGTTTTTTGAAGATTTAGTTATAAATATCACGGTAGCTACTGTAGTCCCCAGTACGTAGGATGGTGCCTGGCAAACCATAAAAATGCAATAAATATTTGTCGAATGAAGGTATGAATATCTGCATGTCCTACACGGCACGTGAGTTTGAGGACTCAAATCTGTTCAGACCGATGTTTTGACTTTTTTTTTTTTCTAACAATCTTTAAAAATGTTTTTATGATTATTTTTTTAAAATTTTCATTTAATTAAAAAAAATTGAAGTATAGCTGATTTACAATGTTAAGGGAGGGAAGGACTGGGAGTGTGGGATTAGCAGAGGTAAACTATTATATACAGGATGGATAAACAACAAGGTCCTACTGTACAGCACAGGGAACTATATTCAATATCCTGTGATAAACCATAATGGAAAAGAATATAAAAAAAAGAATGTCTATATGGGTATAACTGAGTCACTCTGTTGTACAGCAGAGATGGGCAAAACACTGTAAATCAACTAACAGTTTTAAATAAAAGGCGCCTGAGGAAAAACACTTCTTTTTGATTCAAATGGGATGGTTCGGGGGAAATTTCCATGACATGAAGAGATGGGGTTTGAGAGGTTTTTATGACAGAAATAATAATGATGATGAAAATGATAAAATAATCACCATGGCTCTGAGAACAAAGGCGTTAAATATATACTAATAATCAGAAGAGGTGGTTCAGAGTAAATGAGTACCTCAAAAAGCATTACAATGGGCAAACTGAATTTGGTTCCAGCGAGAGCCTTTGCTGTTCTGCCGAAAGAAATTAAGCCCTAGCATTCCTCTCTTAGAGGACACAGGGGAACTATTTCGTGGAGGGTCGTGTTAAAGGCTGCCGGGGAGGACTGCCGACCCACACAGGGCCAGCCAGGAAGGGGGTCATTCACGTCATGTGGGTGAACACACGTGGCCCAAGAGGCCATTTTATTTACAGCTTCTTCCTGCTGGATCAGGCCCATTTGTCTTTATCTCTCAAATCTATGTGTCGTTCCCGTCTGCCACTGCTAACATGGAGTGCTCTAAACAAATGTGCTCTTAGGGCTGTAACTCCTTAATATAAACTGCATTTAATAAAACTGGTAGTGACTCTAAAAAGAAAGGAGGAAGGCAGACTTGGAGAAAATGGCTGGAAGAAATTTGCAGTTAATATTTTACAAGACATTTGGATTCTGATTCCTCCTTGCTGCTAAAATTTAAGAGATTTTTCAAACCTGTATTCCTCTCTGTTACTACATCCTTAATTAAATTAATTTATACGGTGAATGCTCTAACGATACTGCTGGAGATTTTCAATCAAAAAGCCTTATTGCTAGAGACAATGTGTGTGAAGACCTTGAAAAAAAGAATGGCATAAGGCCTAGTGCTGTCACTGGCACAGGGCTATTTGGCCCTGACATCTGATTACTGAAGAGATCGTGGTAGTTTTCCTGTGCCTCTGCTGAGGTCGTTATTTTATTTTTTAATTAAGCTGAATTAGGTCAGTGAAAACAAAATGAATCTTGCAAGTTGCCTTCACAAGGGTTTTCTCTCTCGGAAACACAATGGCAGACGATGATATTTCTACTGAATAATTCTACCAGTGAGGTTGTGCCTGCCTGAAACCCTAAACAAAGGAAGCTATCTCTTAGCCTGATTGGCTACGTCGTCAAAGGACGGGCAATCAAGATTTGTCCAAGAACGCAAATGGCTCAGCTGTGGAAAAAGTCTAACAAGTTGGTACCAAGGCCAATGGTTCATCAAGCTCTGCTTTCTGTGCAGACATGATCACAGACTCACTAGGGATCTCAAGGGCGTGTGTGTGACTGTATAGCTTTGTTGCCTGGCACACAGCAGGCACCCGATAATCATGAGTGATTTGTTAACCTAATGAAATGTCAGTAATAAATTAGGCACTGTGCCTAAGATTTGATCTGTTGCATATGTGTCAAACCACTATTTCTAGAGCAGAGCATGATCAAACCAGGGGAAGGACCGCCCCACCCTCCGAAGTTCATTTCTTGCTCCCTGTGTTGAGCTCCTGAATTTTCTCCCTTAATTTCTAATAGTGTATTTCTAGGATTTATGTTGAGCATTTCAGAGGATGTAAGACCCAGCGTCTTTCTCAGTCACATGGTAAGAAACAGGCTTGAGAAATGTCTCCTTAATGACTTTGCACTGCTAAGTAAGGCCCAGATGCTTTGTCCTATACCTCACCACAGAAAGGGTCTCTATAATCCATACATGACATGGGAGGAAGGGTGCCTTTATATAAAAATCTGAGAGCAGACACATCCAACTGCATAAATGAACATCCCATCAGGTTTTCTTCCTCTCCCATACTAACCAAGTTCTTTGCTTCTCTCAAGAATGATAGTCTCTCAACATTCACCAAGTTTGGCTGCGTGATGAAAAGTTGCATATGACAAAACACATCAACTGCAGAAGAAAATTAAATAGGGAAAAAACCTCCAACCAAACACCAGGCACTATTTGATCTTGTTTTAAACAGAAAGTTGTGGACACTTTAGAAAAAAAGGCAGCAAGGGCATTTTTAATGGATTTTATCCACAGGAGAAATGATTACAAGCAGAAAAGCTTTAAAGTGTCAGCTGGTGATGCATTTTTCTTTATCCCTTTTATTTTTATTCAGAAAGAAATTGAAGGCATATGGCAAAGTGCATCATTAATTTCTTATTAATTTCATAATATGAAGGCAACCAGTTAAAATAGTAGTGTTACAACTTTAAATTACCGAACTCACTTGGTAGTTAATGAGAGATTTAGCACAGCAGGGATTCTGTTAAATTAAGTTGTTCCTTCACATCACAGTGGGAAAACAGGTGTATATTGGTTTAGAATTATGGAAATGTCGACTAATTCCAAGGCTTGTAATCAAACAGAAAGGCACCCTGTAATATTTTCTTCCCCAAGAATATGCATTAATCTTTTATCTGGTCCCTTTTCTTCCTGCCCACCAAAGCTCCCAGCTGATAGGAAACCACTTTCAGGTTCTTCCTGGAGCTGTTAAGGGTGACGCTGATCAGATAAAGCAATACATAAATGCAAGATGTGGAACTCTGTTCCCATGCACCTAATTTGAAATGGCAGATGTAGCAATATTGTGTGCACTGTGAAGGCTAGGAGCTTACAAATCAGACCTGACTTCTCAAAATTTTCATTTAACCCACCTCAAGTAATTGGGCATAGGAAATTGAACTGGATAAAAAGAAAGCCGAAAACAATCCACAAACCATCTTTTCCAACCCCAGATTTCTTGTCCTTAATAATGGGTTTCCAAAATCACCATCCCTGACTTCTGCATGCAGAATTTTTAAGGCGAAAAAGAGACATGGGCAACATTTTTTTTTTTTTTTTTTTTAAATACAGAAGATACTATTTGTTTGCTGAGAAAAGGGTCAGAGTAAGATGTCCCAAATGGGAGCAAACTCATCAGTCATTTATAGGTTTTTCAACATGGCCCCTTCATCAGATTACTTCTGGGTTTCTAGGGAGCATCTTCACGTATGAAAATTGCATGTTAAGAGCTATGTCCCTCCTAGTGGAGGTGATGAACTCAAATTAACCAAGCTCTGCATTAATTTAAAATAGGATGTGATGTGGCCTCTATACACCCTAAATGCTAAATAACAATTTATCATCAAGTAATTTTTTTAAACATACCGAGAAGGGATTTTGTACACTAATTACTATAAAGTATTTCTTTCTAAAAGAAGGAATACCAAGTGGGTTTTGGGTTGGATTAGGAGCCTGGAAAATAAAAAAAATATTTTTCTACCATTGCCAGTAAATATTTAACTTAGTTGCTTTGTTCAATAATGTAACCTAACGCTGCAACCTCCTAGAATTTACGTTGGAAAAATTCCATTTATACAGAGAATGAAGCTGAAATGATACTTAAAAAATCATTAGGCAAAGCACTTAGACCCAGTAAAATCTCCCTTACTAAAAACCACCTTAGAAGTTTCAGGGAGAAGTAGTTAAGTTGAACTGGGAGGGAGAATTCTGGTATCACACTTCCTTTTCTGAACCACTGTCTCTCTGATTTGCTCACACAAAAAGGGGAAAACCAAAGTGGTGTGATTTGAGACCAAGGTTCATAATTTATTACTTTTTTGTTATTACGAAGCTAATGTTTTGAAAACCTTCTACTGACTGTCTTGCCACTAAAATATTATACAATTTTCAATTGCGCTAAGGTGAATTAAACAAATGCTATCTTTTCTGGGGGTGACAGGGTATCAAATGACTTGTGTACATAGGTTAGCACGACAGATGAATGATAAAAAGTTAGAATTATACCCTGAAAACATTAGGGACATCATGTTATCTTTCTTTTACTATTATCAAACCAGGTTTCAATAAAATCATTAACATAGCACTGATTACCAGAGGTTCTTCACTGTCACTTACACAAATCATTATGCTATTAAATTAACTCATCCCTGATATTTGAGTCAACAGGGAAGATATCCCAACAGCACAGAGAAATTTATACCAGCATACACTAGATAAAACTGTCACAGCCCCCCAGAAATCATGTATTCTGATGAAGTAGCTATAGCCCACATCAGTTCATTTCTAGTGAATGGTAACAAGCATCCAATATTACTGGGAAGGAAATGGAAAAAAATTGTAAGCTTTGTATTTTCTGTTCTCTATCGACATGAAGCCGCAAATTGGGCATTAAAACATTGACTTTGTTAACCACCATTGACTGTTTAGAAACCATTAGGAGGTTGAATATTATGGCTGTGCAGGGTACATTTTTGTCCTTTCAAAAGAAAAATCTAAGGACTAAATTTGAAAAGAGGCTCCTGGTGAGTAAAAGCTTTTCCTTTTCCATTTGCTCCTCTTGTGCGTGTGTGTGTGGAGTCCCCCCCGCCCCTTTTTGAAACTGCAGCCCACCCAGTACTCTTCGCAGCCACTGGGACCCAGTGGGGTCACTCTGATTTTCTAACCAGGGGACATGCTCTCTGAGAGGTCTTTCTGTCAGCGGTAATGCCAGCGTTTCTTGAGGGGCTGGCCAGCTGCTCTGGCTGCTGCAGGGGGGACGGGGGGTGGGGTCAGCACACCCACCTCAAAAGCCCAAAGTCATTTTTGGCACTAAGAGCCCATCACTAGAACCTTCAGTTGAAAGGACCATTTTCAAGCAATAAAGTGATTTTGGTACAAAAGTAAACCGACTCACCCCAGGTAAAGTTTTAATATTGTGCAGTGCATTCTGGGCCTCAAGTGCAGCTTTTCTTGTATAAAATGTTACGAAACAACAACCTACAGAGAGAAATGAAAAGGTTTTAGAAATTTCTGTGAATGCTTTGCTTCGATATAATGGAGACTGGGGCGAACGAGTCATCTACTTAAAAGGATGCGCAATTTAAAAATAAAGTGCACGGGAACAGTAATAACAGCTCAGGCATTTACACAGCGCCTTTCATCCTAAATCATATTTATTAGCTTTTCCCCACTTTGGGGAGTCAATTCATAACTGTGCACCAACTACCGGGAATCCAGCTCTTCAGGAACGAGGGCGGGAGGTGGTGGGCGACTTGTTAGTGGGACTTGTGGTGCACCCACGGCATCCAGCGAAGTGCTTAATCACAAGCACAATAGCAAAAACTTACATTAACTATAATTTTCTTAAAGGATATCTCCAGAACGTCACCCTTTTAAAACACTTTCTCAACTCCAAGGTTTAGACAGCTGGATAATAAGCTCCCTAGGAGCTGGGATTGTGCTTTATTCTTTTTAACTTCCACCACAGTACATAATGCAAAATTCCATACATGAAACACGCAATGTTTGTTCGCTGAAATGAAAGACTCTATTTTAACCAGTTGAGGAAGTAAGCTATGATGCGGTGGGCATATGCTGAAACATGTTTGCAGACTCTGTCCCGTATATTAAATATGGCTGTGGTATGTCAACTGGTAACCTCTTGATTCCTCGTTTCTCAGAGCTGATGGGAGTCCAGGCTGAAGACCCCTCCAAGAGAGACCAGCATATACCCTCTTCCCACCCAACTCCCTCCACCAAAGAAAATGGTCGTGAAAACTTTTTACATTCCTTCTGCATTCTAAAGGATGGCTGACCCCTTCTTCAGCCTGTATCTAAATATACTGGTTAACATATGTGGTTAAACCAGAGGAAGATGCCGGTTAATTATCTATTAATTAGCATATAGTTTCTTAGCACAATCAGGCTTAGAAAAAAGGGACAAAAACTTTGGAAATTAAAAAAAAAAGATGCTGCCTCTGACCTGGGCTGCCTTGGATGAGTTGGGCTGAAAAAAAAAAGCAGAGAGATGCAGTCACCCAGATTGTACATATTTCATCCTGATCCTTATCCTAATGCTTGGAGAGATGGAGAGAGCCTTGAGAGGTCCTCAAACGCCAAGTACAGCAAGTGGCATGAGAGAAAGTCACAGCACTAAGGCATCAACGTTGGCTCTATTTAGGGGAATGATGTAAGTGAAGAAACGTAGCACAGCTGGAGAGCAGGAAGTTGGCACCACAAACCATCAAAGGTTCAAAATCATACACTGGCATCTACTTTTCAAAACAAAACTCATTCAAAGGAAGAAAATAAAGTACAATACCATCCATAAAACATTCCAAAATGCATATGCTTCCTCCTTATTTGGCAAAAAAAAAAACTTGGAACCTTGTTGTCAAATACTTGGTTTCACTGGAGTCTACTGAGATTAAATATGTAAGGCCTCCACCTCCTGGACAAAGGAGAGTATGATCATAGCTCCTCGGCATTTAAAAAACTCCATGCCTCCAAGGATCAGAAACTCTTAAAGTATATCATTTGCATGATGGAGGGATACGAAAATTATGAAGTGTCCTTAAAGAATCACAGATAGACAGAGTGTTCCTTTTTATATGAGCTTCCCATTTCAGCTATTTGAGTTCTTTGACCAGAGTTCATTTGGCCATGCTGCCTGGTGGTAGATTTTTTTCCTGAACTAATCAAATTAATGTGTGATTTCCAGCTTCAATGGCATAACCTAAGTCCAGAAAAGCTATAGGAATTGCTTCAAATCAAGGAATGATGTTAAACAGCAGAGTCAAGTCCCAGCTTCCAGTATCCATTGTAATCACTTTAAGAGGAAGAAAAATTATATTCCCCTAGGCTTGATACAGAAGGAAGAACAGGGAAAGAAAACCATGATGCAAAAGAATATTTAAAAAGAGAATGTATAACTGAATCACTATGCTGTACAGCAGAAATTAATACAACATTGTAAATCAACTATACTTCAGTAAAATTTAAAAAAAAAGAAAAGAAAAGAAAAGAAAAACAGGGAAAGACATCATCTCTGTCTTCCAAAAGCTTCTAACAACCAGACTCTCAGTAAGTTCTCCTTTCTCTCTCCTGGGCTTATGGGGTTGGCTTCTGGGTAAGCAAGCAATGAGGACGCTCTGAACTTCAACTTCAAAATCGAAGCTACAAACTCTGATGCTTTCAAGCAGGTAGATTTTGAGGGTGTGATACTTAAAAAATAGAAGATTTCGGATGCAGTAGAAGTCATAAGGCAGTCTGCATGCCTGGAAAGAAGGCAATTAAGGAAGAATGATCTCAGCAGAAGGAAAACAAATGCCAGTCTGGCCAAGCTCAGAGCTAAGAAGGAAAAGCTGAGGTTGGCCTAAAAGAGCAGTGTAATGACAAAGGGAACGGAAATTATGAATGACAGATGATAAGATAAAAGCAACGAAGAATAAAGATGATGTAAACTGAAGGAATCTTGTTGTTGGGTCACTGTGGACCCAACACACAGTGGTCTCAGGAATAAAGAATCCCTTCCTGTCTTAAACACCCAAACAAAATCCCTACCACTTCCCATGGCCTGAAATTCCACTGGGAAGGTGCAGTTCATTTGCTATTTAAGTATTAAAATGCTACCCTTGAGGAAGGTAATATGTAATTGTTCCTAGCTATTTACACCTTGAATTTGGCAACTTCAAGTGCTTCCCTCTTGAACAAGGTTCTTAGTGAACAGAAGGTGGTTTCTGTGTTTGTTTTGTTTTGCTTTGAGAAAGAGCAAGTTTGAAGCTGATGTCTGAGCAGCGTGGGATGGGGGTGAAGAGGGGCAAGAATGCAGAGAGGAGTCTTAATGGACAGAAGGGAGATGGAAAGATATTCCAAATCTCGAACTCTTTCCAATTTCATCCAGGATCCACTCTGCCTATGCAACCGACAGGGTGAAATCAGGGATTTGTCACTACAGATCCTCTTTGAACTGTGCATAGCTTTGAACTCTTTTACTCTCGTCCCATCTAAACAAAGACCCTGGAAGAACATGCCCCTTGAAGCTCCAGTGCTAGTTGTAATACATAGAAGAGTATCCTGGACACCACTGGTGATACGCCTAACCCCTCACTGCTCACCAACCCCCAACCCAAAAGCTCAGCTCCATAGGCACCATGCTTGGCAAGCAAACTTGGGACCTTTGAAGGAGGTATCCCATCTCCAGGTGGGCAGAGCCCCAAGGCTCAGTGAGTAGAGCTCGGGCTGAATTTCTGCCCCGACTTGTAGCCTCAGCTGGGCACCCTCATGCAATGAACCACTCGCACCAACATGGGGGCTCTGGGGGAATCTCACCCCAAGACTTCTTTTGGTTTCACACATTCGGTTCCTGAATGACTCAGTGGAAAATACCTTACTTCCTCTATACCTGAGCTACTTTAGCTGCATCACCCCTAAAGCAGTGAATAAAAACCAGGTCTGGGGACTTCCTTGGTGGCACACTGGTTAAGAATCCGCCTGCCAATGCAGGGGACACGGGTTGGAGCCCTGGTCCAGGAAGATCCCACATGCCGTGGAGCAACTAAGCCCATGCACCACAGCTACCAAGCCTGCTCTCTAGAGCCCACGAGCCACAACTACTGAGCCCTCGTGCCACAACTACTGAAGCCTGTGTGCCTAGAGCCCGTTCTCTGCAACAAGAGAAGCCACCACAATGAGAAGCCCACGCACTGCAATGAAGAGTAGCCACCGCTCCTACTTGCCTCAACTACAGAAAGCCTGTGTGCAGCAACAAAGACCCAATGCAGCCAAAAATAAATAAATAAAATAAATTTATTTTAAAAAACATACAAAAAAACCAGGTCTGCCTACCACTCCCTCCCCCTGAAAAAAAAAAAACCCTACATGGATATATAACCAAAGGGTTTCATTCAGAATAAATTTTTTTTTAACAGTCAAAATTATTCCTTCCCTTTCTTGGGCTAAAAATGTCTTGCACTTCATTCAGCATGCATACTAATTGACTTAATAAAAGTAATGTTTCATTAAGTTATCAGAAAATCTGCGGTAGAAATACTCCCAATTTCAACATTCATCTTAGAGTCAGCCATTTGTGTTTTTCCCCCGATGGGACATGAGTCTGGACACTTCCAGAGTAAGAATGTGTTTCGCAGACTCTTGCTTCTATGAGTACTCTCCCAGCTAAACAACCACAGACTTTTTTAGTAGTCAATCACTTGATATACTCACTTAAAATCTTAGACTCATTGACCTGCAGAGATCATTTCAACACAGGAAGGGAGAAATATCATTAATGTTTGCCCTGAGATGGTGATCATCATGGCAAAAGGCCAGGGAGCGACTCTAGATCCTAGAAAACCCATGGAGGTGCAACAGGGTTGGAATTTTCTTTCCTGCCTACCCTAACTGGATGGACAGCTGTTAAGGGAACCACCTGGCTTTTAGATTTCCCCGCACCAGCTGTAACTCAGGTCTGAAATTTACCGGATTCGTTTGCAGGTCAGCTGCAACACCAGATGGCCCAGCAGTCTGATTCGGGGGACAGACCTCCCTCCTCCACCAGGCTCTGCTTCCAACATCATTGTAAGGTGGGTGGTTAAACGCCGACAACAGCCCCGGGCACTCTTCAATGGTCAGCGGCTGCGACGTGCACCCGAGGTGACCACCCCTCCGGCGTCAGCATCGCTCCCAGAATCCGCTTTCCCTGCTGCCTGTGGAGTGCAGAGCAAGGCCTGCTCCACGTCATAGACGGGAAGCCACCTGCCAGGGGACGCCGGGGATGGGCAGAGCCGAATGCTTCAGCCAGCCTCAGCCCTCCTGTTACTGCTCTGTGCGGCTTCACATTTTTCTGCGCTACCCGTCTGACACAGTCTCATAAGCACTCGCACTTTATAATTCTTGCCACCTTTATCCACTGGCTCTGGAGTTTCTGCCAGTGGCAGCAGCCAGCTTAGGAAAGATAAACATGATGTCCCACGCCCAGGTGACTTCGTGGCATCCCACTTTCCAAGAGTTTCAACAATTCACTGTGTTAATAAGAGCTCTGGATTTCGGAGCAAAAAATTAAAAAATCCATCTGTTGCATGTCTATTTATCAGGCCCATCCCCATGGCCTCACCATGGCTCTTTAAATTCACGGGTAGAACAGGTTAGGGGGTAAAACTCGAGAGGTGATTCCAGAACCAAATATCAGTGTTTCAGGCCTATGCAGAGCCTAACATGCCCACTAGTGATGACTCCTGTACTGAACCGCAAGAGACGCTGCTGAGTCTACATACTGCAGGGGGTGTCACGTGAAAGCTCAGTGGCCGTTACCATCTCCCTGTGAATTCACTGTGCGGCTCAACTTTGACCACCTGGCTGACCCCTAGGAAGGCCACTTAAGACGGATCTGTTTGGACGGGGAAGAAGGTCTAGAGAGAAAGGTCCTGGGGTGCAGAGTGCCCACCGCGAAGGCCACCAGTGTGAGGCCTCCCTGTGAGCATCTCTGGATGGTCAGGAGGCACCCAGGGGACGCTGCCCCCCAAGGGAACGAGCCAGGGGAACTGGGAGCCTCTGATGGCCCGATTCCCACAAGTTGGCAAGTTCAGCGATCTGGTTGCCCATGTTCAGCTTGTAAAGCAATGTGTCATCAGGATCATAATTGTGTGATATGATTAGACCATCTTGTACCGTAAGTTGAGAAGGGTAATCCTCAGAGACGCCAAGAGCTACCTACTCCAAATAGGGTAGTTGGTGTCTGACTATATTTCCTCACAAATACTTTCTGCTGCCATAAAAAGTTCCCTCAGGTATTCTGCTGGCTTCACTGCTGAATAATCTGAGACACCGTGACGAGGTTTTTGCTGTTTCCGAAGATAAAGCCTCAAAGAAGACAGGCCAGTGGTCTCTCTACACACACATACACACACCGCCCCCCAAGTAGTGTACTTAAAGCCATCAAGAAGACACTCAACTTTACTGAAAGACTTTAATTTTAAATGATCAAGTAGACTTATCCTAAAAGAAACCATCTGGATTATCACCAGTCTTTTCAAACCACAGCTGTTTCTCTTGGAAAGCCTAACTTGGAAACTCTTG
Source organism: Balaenoptera borealis (assembly GCF_965194805.1). Lineage (NCBI taxonomy): Eukaryota > Metazoa > Chordata > Mammalia > Artiodactyla > Balaenopteridae > Balaenoptera > Balaenoptera borealis. The sequence goes on along the minus strand of NC_138866.1, from coordinate 164,161,374 downwards.
GTAATAATACTCACAGGGGAAAAAAAATGCACTACTTATGTAGAGATAACCAGTTTATATCATGGCCTGTCCTGAGTCAAACAGCACTTAATTTACATTCTTCCGTGTGGAGGTCGGTGTAGACACAGCCTGAGAGAACGGTACTGAGATCAGATTTTAAAATTAGTTCTGCCCTGAAGAAAACTGACACCATACTTGTTCAAGAAACTTCTCTGAGGTTACCAAATTGGGGAGGAAGGAAACTAAGGTTTGATGCTCTGAAGACACCATTTTATAAAAAGACAGTTTTCTTTAAGTATTTGGCTCTAAAATATGGACAGCATGGTAGTTTTTTTACTCTGTGTGTTTGGTTTTAAAGAATCCAGGTATAAAGATGGGAGGTCAGTGACTTGAAAGGTTTGCAATTATTGAAATAGTCACTTGTCTGCTGCAGGGTAGAAATTTCAGATCATATGCCAACAATTACACTCTCAATAGCACAGGAAGCCAGCCCTACGTATGGCTGGTCTAGTGGAACATTCCTCACGATTCTCCTGGAGCCACCAGCTCCCTCTCCTTGAAAGGTTGCTCCCATAAATGGGAGAAAGGGCCTTTTTTGGAACGTTCTAGTCCTGATTGTTAATACTTTTTCTGATGCAACTCTTCAGTAACATCTTAATATGGGAAACTGTGGAATGTTTTCTGAAATACAAGCAACTAGACAACTTGAGGATAGAGGAGAGAAGGTGAAAAAATGATTTCCCACAACGCTGTGGCCAAGCTGGTAAAATAAAAAGTACTTCAAGTTCGGAGCTTCTGGTGTTGTGTACGTGGACACCTGTCTCCCCAAGTCAACTCTGTCCTTGGGGTATAAAGAGGGGTCATCCACATCCTCAAGGTCACTCAACATCTCATACAAGAAATCTGCATCACTGTCAAAACCTACACAAATAAACACTTGAAAACAACCACAGAAAAATCTTGTGCTGATTGAATTGTGTACGTATTTATTTCTTTTAAAAAAAAAAAAAGGAATAGCCCCGGCAGAGAGATTCAGTTCAAGCTGTATTTGAATTCAAGACAGCAACAGGGTCACCATGGTGTAAACTGAAAATTCCTTCAAAGGCTGCCTCTGAATTCTAAGGGGCCGTCAGATCAAGAGACCAAGGCCCTGCGAGGCTAAATGACTGAACCTGCTACGCTTTTTTTTCTTTCTGTGAATGAAGCTCTCTTTTGTCTACACATTTGCAAGCAAAGCAAGTGCTCCCTTTACACAAGTCCAACTGCAGTTGGGATGTTGGCTTCGTGTTGAGTCAGTTGCACAGTTTAAGTCAAAAGAGGATGGACTTCTCATTGTTGCTTCCTCTTATCATCTGTTTTCTCCCCCAATCTCAGCCACTATGTAGAGGATTTCATGCTTCTTTGAACGTTGTTGATCTCAGTGGTGCACTTTATGCTCAAGTGAATCTCCCACATGCTAAGTAAGGTTTTGACTATCAACCATGGGCTTACCCACTGCCAAGACCCTTGACTTTCAGTTTCTACAAGGCAGTTATAGGTTCAAAAACCCCATCAAAAAATACCCTGAATTAAATTGTTAAAGTAAACTTAGCACTGACCTTAAAAAAAAAAAAGAAGTAGCCTTCCAGTGGTCTAGGAGATGACCCTCAAGAGTCTTGAGGAAAAGGACAATGGCAAAATGCCATCCTTCCAAAGAACACAGATGCTTCAGGAGGCAAACTGGTCCCCTGGAGAAGCACGGATGGATCGCTTTCCTCAGCCTAAAGTCCACCCCTCAAAAGAACTGGCACTGCCGGTTAAAAACCACATCCAATGCACTGTTATTAACTTGGGGCCCCATGGTCCTAGGTCTTTCTTTATTCTTTCTACTTTGTCCTCAAAACATGGCTTGCTTTAGAGGAATGTAAGATGGGACTTAACACATAATGCTACTGATGTCACAAGCTGCATTTAAAATTCAGTCCCCTGGAACCCTCCTACACTGTTGGTGGGAATGTAAATCGGTGCAGCCATTATGGAAAACAGTATGGAGGTTCCTTAAAAAACTAAGGATAGAGCTACCATATGATCCTGGGCATATATCTGGAAAAGATGGAAACTCTAATTTGAAAAGATACACGCACCCCAATGCTCATAGCAGCACTGGTTACAATAGCCAAGACATGAAAGCAACCTAAGTGTCCATCAAAGATGAAAGGATAAAGAAGATGTGGTACATATATACACAATGGAATACTACTCAGCCATAAAAAAGAATGAAATTTTGCCATTTGAAGCAACATGGATGGACCTAGAGATTACCATACTGGGTGAAGTCAGACAGAGAAAGACAAATATTACATGATACCATTTATATGTGAAATCTACAAAATAATAGAAGTGAATTTATTTACAAAACAGACACAGATTCACAGACATAGGAAACAAACTGATGGTTACCAAAGGAGAAAGGTGTGGGGAGATATAAATTAGGAGTATGGGACTAACATATACACACTACTATATATAACATAGATAAACAACAAGGACCTACTGTATGGCACAGGGAACTCTATTCAATATCTTGTAATAACCCGTAAGGGAAAAGAATCTGAAAAAGAATCAATCAATCTATCTATCTGCCTATGAACTCTATCTATCCATCCCATCCACCTGTCACTATCTGTCTATCTGAATCACTTTGCTGTATACCTGAAACTAACACAATACTGTAAATCAACTATACTTCAATAAAAAAAATGATAAAATTCAGTCCCCTGGCTGCTAAACACATTTATGTATTCCCTAGTATGATTTCCTTATCGTGGCCCCTCTGAACTTGGATGCTGTGCCAAGGTGGTTGTAATGATATCAACTGAGATATCAAGGAAAAGAATTTTAAAAAGCAGCGAAGCAGAAATTCCTTAAATGGTAAGAACCTGCAAGAAGATGAAAGGGTTTTGTTTTGCATCCTTTTTTTTTTTGCTTTAAACTCAAAAGAAAAAAAAATTAGAGGAAGTTAACGTGTCATCTTTTTCTTGGCTTCTATGCCTGTTCCACAGAATCAAGGAATTTTACAATTAATTAACTTGAGTCACCCAACTCTCCACCCCCCTCCCATAGCATGCTAGCCAAAAGCCCACAATCACACAAGTAGCTCAGAGCAAAGGCAAAACCACCCACATCACTAATGGTTCACAGCCGCCTTCAAAGTCAATGCCTATCATAGGAGAGTTTGCCATGAACCACCCCTGATAGGTTCTGCTTTCCTCTGAAGGATCCTCAAGACGGCTTCAACCTCCTCTCATGTCACCGAAAATGTCTTTTTATACCCCAAACCTCCCCTGTTTTAAACTTCTAACAGTCTTCTCTAAGACAAAGCAATTTTTTCTCTCTCTATGTAAAAGTGGGACTTCCAGAGCGAGAATAACAGCTACCCAATACAAATGCCACATCCTGCAGAAATCAACTTTTAATGAAACCGTATCCAATTAGCTTATTTTTATAGAGTTTCATATAATGGGCACCCTGATGTAAAAAGTAGTACCATCTGGCCATTACCTTGGAAGCAGACGGAGCCGTCATTCTGCTTTCAGTACCTGAATTATGTGGACACCACTGTTTGGCCCACCAACTGCAATCCCAAGGGAATCCCCAGGGAATTTCACTGACAAAGCAGGAGCTGTGCTTATGACTTCTGGCTGCCTGGGGCGCAGATCCTATGCTCCTCCAAGAACCCCGACTCATGTCCCCAGCAGGAGGACCCCTAGACAGTAAATCAGTGCCAACTTTTCAACCAGGGAGACAGTGCTGATCTCACGGGGCTCCGTGCAACCCCGCACCCTTTCCTGAGACTCTGCACCTGACATGCTGGGACCACAGCCGGTTAATTGGCCACAAGATCACAATCTGCCCTGGTGACTTTTCTTGGAGGAACCGTCTCCTGATACGCCCATGGCCCTGTGAAGTGAGGCACGCTCTCCAAATCCTCTGCCAGGCAAATGGAGTTTCTTTCTTTCTTTTTTTTTTTTTTTTTTTGACCTAGATTAAATCTACCGCATTTTTAAGCCTTTTGGGAAAGCAACCAGGAGGGATGTGCATGGATCTGTGTGTACTGCAATACTTCCTCACCAATTATTATGTAAATCCCAACAACTGCAGGACACAGATCGAAAAGATATCAAGGGCAAAATTGCTGGGATCTGCTTTTTCCCCTTTCCCTGGGCCTCTGAAATAAGCCACTTAGGTTAAACCATTTCAGTGTAATAGCTATAAAAGTATCTGAAGAATTTTAAAGTCACCCTTTCCCCTGATGGGACAATCACTGCACGTAGCTGTTTCTTAAAGTCTCCCACTCTGCTCTAGGCATTGGAAGGTGAGTTTACGGTGCCGTGCGTGTCTGCCGAGGAGTCACGGGGACAGAATGTAGAGGGCAAGCAGTCTCCTTTGTTAAGAAATGCAAAGGAATAAGCAAACTGTGGATTTGATTAATTTGTATTTTTAAAATATTAACTCTAGAGTAGGAAGGAGGGCTATAGTTTTTCTTTCAAGGTAAGAAAAAAATAGGTTGAACATGACAAGCCAACAAGAAGGCCATACTGGGTGGTCTCCCTAAAGTCAGTGTGTCTGGCCCCAATTCCTGGGCTGGTCAGTCCCCCACGAGTCTTGGTGGCAGAGAGGGTTCTAGGGGGGCATGGCAGCACAGGCTTTTTCTCCAAGGGTCCAGAGGAGTGAGCAAGGCCTCAGGCTGAGTTAATCAAGATACCTTGACATAGATTAAGGAAGGTGTCCCAGGGTTAAATGTGGTAGAAGATAGTTCCAATTAAAAAGGATTTAGTTTCAAAAGCACCGAGGGACCTCATTAAAAAGAAGTTTCTAATATAAGGTTATTGTGTAGTATGCGTTCTCTTGGGGACAGGATGTCGTTATAATTAGGAGTCTGGTGGCAATGAGAGTCATTTTCCTGTGATTCTCAATTCAGCACACTGGGCCATGAGATGCTTCCTGGCCAGACCACTCTCGTAAGTCTCAACTTCACTGTCCTGCTTTGATGGCCGGGCAACTTGTACTTGCCAAGTCTACACATTCAGACCCCTTATGTTGGCTTCAATAAAATACAGCTCAGCACTTTAGCACTTACTAGTGGTATCACTGGTATTCCAACTTCTTATGGGCCCGTTCTAGGTGGGGCTGGACTCTTTTATAAGAGGCTTTGAATCCAGACTAGAGCCAAGGTATTTTTCCTGTTATGGGGGTGAGGAAAGTCATATTTATTTCCTCATTCTGATCTTTACGGGTCAAAATGAAATGGAGGCAAACTCATTGGCTATAGAAACTGCATGTTGGCTCAAGTAAAGATCTGTCCTTATTTTAGACCTTTCCTGTGGCAGATGGCTTCAGAGAGCTGATATTCATGGGCATTATAACCGCCTCGCCCACTCCCATGAAAACTAAGGCATCTTTCATGTGCATGTAGATCGGGGAGGGAGATATTTTTACAAATTGCCTGGAACAGCAGAAATCATATAAGAAATGCACTTTTGTAGCCAAGTATAAATTGATGTTCTAGGGATAACAGGCAAGCATCCTTGGTCCCAGAGTTCTCAGGGCAGAGACTATGACAGGTTTCAAAGTGGCCCTGGATATTTCCTCCCTGCTCTGTTCATAAAGCTTTGCTGAGGTCATCCTTTCCTAGCACTTCAGACAGACTGGGTGTTGGACACATTTCTGAAACTCTCTAAGCTGTTTTTCCTTACTTTTAAAACAGGGTAACAGCAGCTCTATCCCAGGGTTATTAAACAAGGTAATTTATGAAAATGTATATAGACCACAGGTCCTGGTATATACACTGACGTGCTTAATAAGTGTTAGAGATTATTGCCCACCGTAAATCTGTTGCGTTCCTCCATAAAGCCCCTGGCCCACACAGACCCTGTGCAGGTGCCCTACGAGGCAGGTGAGAGACAGTCAGCATTACCCTGATTATTTAACAAAAAAACGCCCCCGAGGTACAGAAAGGCAGCATTCGCAGGCCAGCCGCAACTTCACGCTGCTCCCCGCTGGCCTCTGGATGGAAGGGAGGCAAGCGAGCCTCTTTTGCAAGTGATGACCATACACCTGGTAACAGGGTTTGGAATTGATTTTGTTGTCTTGCTTTCTGAAGTAATTACTCGGAACTGGCCAAGTCCGCCCATTTGCATGGCCCTTGAGGACCCTGGACATCCATTTACATGGCCTCTGAACAGTCAATCCATTTTAATGGAATCATTTTGAGGACTTTCCTTTTCAGAGTACAACAGAATTACCCCCAACTGTACACTTGATGGTACTCCCCCAAGAGGCAAAAATTCCCTAAAACAGTGAGTTATTTGAAATAAACCCTGTGGCTGTCTAATGAGCATACCTGGGTTTCATCACTATAAACCTTTAACCACGGACCTGTCATTTTCCTGTATTTTACAGCAACCGGGGAGGGGGAAAAGAAAAAAGAGCAGTGATCCTGGGCTCTGCATGAAGAGGTGGGGTTCTAAATGTCAGGATCAGGAGAGGAGAGGAAGGGACACGTGAGGAGGAAGACCGGGGACAGATGTAGGCATCCCCTGAAAAAAGGGGTTCCCAGCAGCTGGATTTCATTTTGAGAGTTGCCATCACACGATGATAAGACACAAGAAAAAAAAAAAAATCACTGCCTGCTTGATGAACTGCTGTCCCCTACAGTGAACTTGCTATAGTGGTTCAGTTGTTACTTCATTATCATGCCACCTAAGGACCACCTTTGAAGGCAGGGAGCCACTTCTGAAGGTTCCTTGGTCCCCTTCACAGGGCACAACATGAAGTTGGGCATGTAGGTGCTTTTGAAATACTTATAGATTGACTATCCTCAGGGCCTTTTCCCATCTGCTTGCCTCACAGCAATACGGTTTTCTTTTAGACTTCATGTGTCATGAGTCTTTCTGATTTGGACTACTGGTGATGAAGACGGTCTGTGCAATACTCTTGAATCCATTTTCTGAGAAATGACCCTGGTAGGGCCAATCAATTTCTGACCTGAGGTAGCTGTGGTTAGATGGTTAGGTGAAATAGATTTTGACCAATCCATTTAGTAAGTTAATGTATACACAGTACCAAGCTCAGAATTGGGCACACAGAAAACACGAAGGAACGGTCAGCTTGTTTTCTTCCTTCTATTGTCTGGTATCATTTTGGGGGTACTGTAAAGGTTTCTTCTATATCTAGAGTGATCCAGAATTTGGAGAGTGGGAGGGGGAATATTAGTCATTATTCTGGGACAATAGATGAAAACCGGGCTGTCGCAGGTAAACTCTACATGCCCCTTCTCCACTGAGATCTCTCCCAATCCTGACTCTCCTCCTTTGGGCTTCATCCTTATGGCTTGAAGCTCAGATTTATATTAAAACAAAAATTCCTTGGAAAAAACAACACTATGATCTATTTTCCAGTGATTTATACTAGAGTATAAATCAATCGCTGACTACAGACTTTGATAAGAGCATACACAGTGAGAATGTCAGGGTTGGGGCATGAGGTAGTGCCATGGAAAAACTCTGGTGGCTGGGGAAAAAGAAACTTCACTCGTGGGCTTCCCTGGTGGCGCAGTGGTTAGGAATCCACCTGCCAATGCAGGGGACACGGGTTTGAGCCCAGGTCTGGGAAGATCCCACACGCCGCGGAGCAACTAAGCCCATGTGCCACAGCTACTGAGCCTGTGCTCTAGAGCCCCCAAGCCACAACTACTGAGCCCACGTGCCACAACTACTGAAGTCCACGTGCCACAACTACTGAAGCCTGTGTGCCTAGAGCCCGTGCTCCGCAACAAGAGAAGCCACCGCAATGAGAAGCCCTCGCACCGCAGAGACCCAACACAGACAAAAATAAATAAATAAATAAATAAATAAATTTTAAAAAAAACCAAAAACAAACAAACAAAAAAACTTCACTTGCATTGTAATTTCGACAAGGGCTGGTCCAGATTTGACTGTGATCCAATTTAAATCTTGGACTGGAGAGCGGAAAGGGGCCTTAGTAATCATCTAGTTTAAGTCCCTATTTCCAGCAAAAGAAACTAAGGCATAGAGAGGAAGCATTTGGATTGGCAAAGCCTGAACCCCAATCTCACTCTTGACAAAGACCTAGAGATGATCATACCAAGTGAAGTAAGACAGACAGAGAAAGACAAATGTCATATATCATTTCTATGTGGAATCTAAAATATGATACAAATGAACTTATTTACAAAATGGAAACAGACTCACAGGCATAGACTCACAAACTTATGGTTACCAAAGGGGAAAGGGGGGGAGGAGGGATAAATTAGGAGTTTGGGATTAACAGATACACACTACTATAAATATAATAGATAAACAGCAAGCACCTACTGTATGGCACAGGGAATTATATTCAATATGTTGTAGTAACCTATAATGGAAAAGAATCTGAAAAAGAATGTGTGTGTGTGTGTATAACTGAATCACTTTGCTGTACACCTGAAAATAACACAACAGTGTAAATCAACTATACTTCAATAAAAAAGGTGTTTAAAAAAAAAAAAAAAGAACACCGTGCTTCCTCATTGCTCTAAATCTCAACCCAGATAAACAGCAAGCGTGGCTTTCCATTTCTCAGAAAATTAAATAAGTATTAACTGATGACGGATACAAGAAAAATATAATACACGGTCCCTGCACTTGATGTGTTTAATATTTAGCTGCAGAGTTAACTGCTCATTCTTTAGCAGGTAGAGAGAAGACTCATCTTCTTCGCCAGAGACTCTCTCCCTCAAAAACCTCAGAGGGAAAAGGTGAAATATCTCCTTGCTTTCAAGATTATGGAAAACTCTACACACTGGCTGATCAGCAGCCATTGGGCTTCACTCGAGAATAACATGCCATCCATCAGCCTTCCTCACCCTGCACAGACGCTGAAGTAGTATTTGATCTAAGAACTTTCGTTTTCCTCCATCTTTGCCAATGACACTTATTCTTCTGTTAAACCTTTTAGAAGAAAGGAGAAAGGAAATAATACCCCGCAGTTTCCCATTCCATCCTCTGATGACTGCATCAAGATGGATTTCCAAGTCTTCAGCCCCTTTTGAACTGAAGGGCTACTGCTCGTCTGGATTTCAGACAAACACACACGATGATTAAGATGGGGGCAGGAAGAAAGGCATGTTGTAAAACACTCTGCAAAGAGCTAAAAGGCTCTAGGCAACAAAGATCACTGGTATGGGCGAAGCCTCTGCTGAACTCTATTGCTCCCTAATTGTGCAGATAACAAATGATAATAACACTGCTTTGTAGTTACAAGAGATGTTCTCCCACCACTAAGGGTCTCGTAGTTAGTTCTCAATTTTATTCTATCATGAACAGATCAATAACTCAAGCAATCTAAAATAGTGGCCACTGCAAATATCTTTTCATTGACTGTACTGTCCTGGAATACTTTTTACGTTAGTGAGAGGAAGAGCTACCTTCCTGGACATAACTGTGTTAGACTAACCCTAAAGTTTGTTTCAATTCCCCGAGCACATCCACTTTGTCGAAAGGGACGTGGTCCACATCGCTGCTGGGTAGCGTGGAGAAGACAGTGTAGGATTCAAATGCACCATGGAAAGCACCACTGGAATTCCCCACGTCTCGTGTCACTCTTCTGGAACGTTTGGAAGGCTGGGTGGAGCAGCTTTCCAGCCTTCATTTTTGGACCGAGGTCACTGATAAATAATCCAACCACTATTCGTCAAATGTATTTTATACTTTTAATTTCCATGATGGTAGGTTTCTAAAGGATTCAACATTATGACAGGAGGGGTAAAAAAACTCCGATGAGTTCTTTCCTTGTCAGTCTTAGACAGTGAACTATGTGTTAAAGAGCTGTCATAAATGGATATATTCCAAGTAGCTGATATAAACCATAAAAATAACTGTGTCAAAATGACTGGTGAACTTGATCGACTAAGTGACGCAATCGGCTAATTCGAAGAAAAATTCAGGTTTGGACAGGTGTATAAGTATTACACGCAAGAGTCACTGTATAATCTTGTCTATACAGCGAGGCCTGTAGCTAAATCCAAAGAGTAAAGGGTGTCAGGAGTTGGGTCTCCTTACAACACGGCATTCTCAGCCTAAGACTGCAACAAATGTACAAAATACCTTTCCACAATCCAATTACCTCTTAAAACAGTGTTTCTCAAACTTGCCTGAAGACCATAGTCGCTTGTTTATAAATTCCTTGGAACCAACCCAGGGTCCTCCCATGGGATCAGGATTTTCAGGGCCAAGGTCTGGTCATCTGTACAAGTGTCCCTCACAATTCTTATCCTCTGGGGAGCCTGGGAAACACCACCTGTGGCAGAGCCCACCAGCTGCCCACCCAAATCCATTCCTCCCACGGGGCCAGGACTGCAGCAGACGGCAGGGTGAGGCCACGTGGGCTGGCTTCTTGCCATGTGACCACATACAGTCTAAGGCGACATGAGCGGAGTGATCCTTGCTGCTTCAGGGCCAGGCCTTTTAACAGAGCAGATATAAGTCGTCCACATTTTCCTTCCTTTCCTCCTGGATGGATGCACATGGCAAACGACAACAGCAGCAGCAGCAACAAACCCAGGGGAAGGCCGAGCCACAAGGTGAAGTAGGCTGGTTCCCTGTATTGCCACGTGGAGGAAAGCGGCCACCAACCCAGAACACCCAGAAGGGATTCTTGACATGAGCAAGAAGGAATCTTCTGTGTTTGGAGTCCTAATACATTTTTAGGCCTATCTGTTATAGGAGTTGAGCCTCTCCTGATCACTACAACGTCAAATGGTAAAAAGTACATATATAAAAATATAGTTGAAACAAGGACAATCATGTTGGTGCTCTTCGGCCCACACCTTTAGCACAGTGTCGGCGTCCTGCCCAAAGTAGCTGTGTTAAAAACACATCAGAAGGATCGAAGTGAGCGTGCTTTAGAATTTGGTTTCAGAAAATTAGAAGTTGGTGGACAGCTATAGAAAAATCAGGTAGATAAAGTGAGTGATGCATTTAAACCCGTATTTAATGGCTTTGTGGTGAGAATACTTTTTTTTTAAACAAACCACTCGGCAAAATTGACTAGATTTGCCGGAGGATGTAATCTTGATAGGAAAGTCTAACGTTTCAATCCACATCGCTAAATGATTCCTAATTTCATCTGCCTGTTGGTGAGATTTAGTCCACGAACAGAAGTTAATTTTTTGTCTCCTCTTTCAATCTTTTCTCTCTTCTTTTTGTTACCACTTCTCAAAGCGCTGATCCAGCAATTCAGGTTTATCCCCCCCACCCCTTCCCTCTACTGCTTCTCCAATCTACTAGTATCTCAAGTGGGTCTGGGGACCAGGCAGGGCCTGCTGTGCAGGCGGGTACAGAAATCTGACCTAGAGAGGTCTCAAGGGGTCTGGACCAAGTTGGCAGAGGAAGGAGGCCATCTCCTGTACCATTTTCCTGGGTTGAGTTATGGGCTAGCAAGTGGTGTCTCCAAGTCCTTTTGGTGCCTAGGTAGATCTGCAATTGTTTTAAATCCCTCCAAAAAAATTCACAAAAATAAGCACATGCCCAAATAAAACCGAATATATGCGATATCAAGGTGTAGCCTACGAAAATCTAGGGAACAGGTATTTAAAAAATTTAATAAATTCACCTCTTTTCTTTATCCCCGTTGGTTGAGAGTTCATGTGAATCTAAAGAAGTATACAGAATACTAAGTATCTTTGCGCTAAGAAGATGCTTTGAGTCTTTTAGCATTGTGATAGAAGGACAAAGAAAAATTAGTACTTCGAACAGAGGTGAAGGTGAGGTTGGACATGAGAGACACCTACACGGAAACACGATTCCTGAACAGTTTGTAGGCAGCATGGAAATCATATAGGCTAACAGGTTCTTGCAAACTATTTCTTAAGCCTCTAGAGTGGCCCCAAAGAATTCATTTACTCCACCCACCCCCCAAACCTCTCACAGGACCGCCAAGGCAATAGCTGGAAAGTTTGGGTGCGTTTGAACATCATTCACTGTCTCCAACCACAACTAGAAATCTGGAAGGTCCCTCAAAAGCTGTCCCTGGAAGATCTGCCCTAAAATATATTCTCTGGAATGCACCTTCCATGACCCAGTTCCGCGACATCGATGCCAGGGTGTCTCTGGGCGCTGGCTGTGCTGGAAAGCTCCCAGGTGGGAAATGCAGGCCATCCAATCAGGGCACAACTAGGTTATCTGGAGCCTGAAGACTCTGACTGGTTTTATCTCATCAGACTTCATCATACCCCTTGTTCTATGTTAAGCCTTCCTCAGTACTGCTTTAGGGAAGCCATGCAGAGATGGTAGGGAGAGTTAAAAGAAAAAAATTCTAAATTTCCAGCCGTCAAGCCTAACTTCTTGCCTGTCAGCAGCTTTTGAAATATTGATGGCGTTTTCCCCCTCCTAACAGACAAGCTGAGTGGAGTCTGGCGAGCCCGCACTTAACTGTGACTAGAAATAGACTCTGTGTAATTAAATATATTTTTCAAGAGAAGGCGTACTCAGACGGGAGGGGAGCCACACCCATCGATCCGCCTCTCCAGGCCCGATCTGTCTAGTGCAGACTCTGGACAGTGCAGTAATATATGGGCCTGTTCTACGTGCAAGCCTGACATCTACTTCTGGCGCATCTAGCCGGGTAGCAATACGATGCGGGGCCCATGTTCAAGTAACAACAGAAGAAGTGTTTGGCTGGAGGGACGGGAGTCTGTCTGGGAGTGATTTACTGTATATTCAAGAGGGAAAGAAGCAGCCAAGAGGTGATGAGCAACTAACTGAACAGGAAGAGTAAATCATCACAGAAACAAACAGGAAGCATCTTGCACCGTCTTCTTAACCAAATGGCTTCTCACTGTCCCCAGTTCAAGAGGGTGGCGCCAGAGACAATATTCTCGGGTTCTAAGAAAACTAACATTTCTTCCTTGATCATCTCTCACCAGTAAAAAAAAAAACAACCATACGACCATACATGATACCTCACCCACCTCTACAAACCCCTATCCATGAGGCACCCCTCCTTACCCAACAGAGAATCTGTTCTTGGGCCACGCAATGAGAAGTGCCCCAAATACAATTAATTCATTGTATTCTTTTTTCTCATGAACTGAAAAACTTACATTCTACCCTCAGTTCAAAGACAGGTTGTGTAATCTCACCGGCAGACGGTTACATAACAGATTTTATTCTGAGTCTTGGGTCTTCCTCGAAACATCAATAAGTTGTCTATGGATTTTTTGCAAACGTCTTTGTAAACAGAGTTATTATCCCTACAGACTACATAGTTTATGAAAAAAAATCTATGATGCTTTTCCTTCAGATGAGCTTTGTAGAAAATGCTAGCTCTGAAGCTGACCAAATAACCTTTCCCTTTCAGGTCTTCTTCAATACGTGGTGATGAAAGGAGAATGCTAAAAAGGGGACACCGGTCTGGAATTTTTTTTTTTTTTTTTTTCAAATCCCCCTGACTTTAGATATCTTCTGACTGCTTTTAGGACAAAAGAAAACTCTAAGAATCAGTATCCTTATTTCCAAGGAGCGCTACCTACATCCAGATGAGTGAATGAAAGTCTAGTCTAATCAAGTTTATCTGAAAACAAAAGGTCAAAGGTAGAAAAAGCCACTGACAACAGATTAAGTGTTCTGTCTCCCAGGCCTTGCCCTAAGCTTTCAAGCTCCCAGGAGGTCTGACCATCACAACCCATGTTTTCCAAGAAGATAACAAAATAGAACTATCCAATATGGAAAAGGACTTGGTGAATGCAATTTTTATCAGTGGCTGCATTCGGCTCCCATGTTTTAACTACAGCAGAATAATTATTTTGGAGACTGTACACTGCCGAGTGGAATAAGCTGTAACACTGAGAGATAACTGACTGATTACACAGCCATCTTTTAAACGTTTCATCAGTCTTAGAACAGCAGATAAAACTATTTCATGTGTACCAGCGGGCTCCAGATTAACCCTGCAGAGTTCAAAACTGTGGAATCAAATATCAGCTGATTCCAATTTAAAGCAATAAATTACTGGCGAATGGTGACATAGTTATATGGGGTCTGGTTACCAGGTGACAGTTACTGTACATTTTAATCCAGCTTGTGTATTAAAAAAAAAAAAAGGAGTATTTTGCAACCGCCTCAAAGCTGCCACAACAATACATTTTTAATGGAGTAATAACAAAACCTAAAGAAATAGCCTTAATAAAACTGTCAGCATCAAAAAGATACAGAAGATTCCTCGTAAAGGCATGAATTAAAATCCGCAGTAAAATATCTACCCATAAAGCAGGCAGGAACAGATTTTGTGCACATGCACCTAAGTATCAGACACCCACTTGGGAATAAAGCTTTAAGAGTTGCCCCCCGCCACCGTGCCACTGACCATGTCAGTCAAACAGAAGCAAGATTCTATTCAGCATAATGAGCACGACAGTCCAAAGGCCAGTCTGTGTTCCTTCCACCGTGCATTGTTTAAAAGAAAAGTGGCTCTTTGAGAGACGGCTGATCAATGCTACTACTGCCTTCCTTGGAGGTATCATGCAACCTGGACGCTGAGCTGGATTCTGGAGAATACAGAGAGTGATCTTTGTTTTCTCTTTTCCCTGTGACATCTGATAAGGGCCACTTTGCTACCCTAGTATCTGTTCATTTCATGGGAACCAGGACTTGAGATGACAATGGATGCCTCCGAAACCACAAAGCCTTTTTGACGCAGGAGAAAAGAGGTGTCCCACGTGGCGATGGGAGGCCCCTGGATGAAGCTGTCCGCCTGGTCGAACAGCAGGACCACTGGCCTGAGTCCAAGGCGGTGGCTTTCGTCCCCCGTCTCCCAGCTGGGCAAGTCCCTGACCACCTCCAATCACAGATTCCCGTTCGGTGCACCATCAAGACGCCAGCCCCACCGTGTGTACTCTCAGGGCCATGATGGGGGACAAATGCGACGATGATGTGGAAACGGGGCCTCTGCAGATGGAAGTTATTATCAAACAGGGTGTCTAAACTTGCTTGTTTATAAACCTGGATTGGCGGCTGCAGAAGCTGAGCAGCTCTCGGGAAATCGCTCTCCATCCCTTCTTGTCCTCGACAAGGAGGCCGGCCACACTCGCGGGCTCCGCAGGGTCGCCATGGGATGACGGGTCCAAGTGACTCTCAATGACACCTTTATGGGTGTATATGATCACACACTGCCAACCAAGAGAAACAGCCCACTTACGGATTCGAACCATATGGAAACGGAAAGGATAAAGCCATTTTCCAGAGGCTAATGCTTTTCCCCAAGGTGCGGGTGCCCCACAGACGTGGACAGAGCAGGTTTACACGGAAACTCTGATCTGCCGCATTGAAGGAAGAGCATTAATAGCCGTGGACAACATCTGTGAAAGAAGACATTCGAGAAGCCATTATGTTTTCAACGCAGGTTAACAATAAGGCTATTTTTCCACCCACTCTTTGGCACAGCTGTACTGTTCTTGGCCTCAAGTCGGAGGCGATGTGAAACATGGATTCAGAAGATAAGTGATATATGGTTACCAGTCCAGTTCATGTGAAATATTACTGGATTGGAAACAGGCTGTTTATCGTCTTAGCGATCGTGGCTTTTTCCTCCATTTTTTAGGAAATGCAGAGTTGGGGTGCTAAGGCCTGCCAGCTGAGCTTGGTTTGGAGTACCTAGGTAATGGTGAATTAACTTGTGTCCTAATTCCAATCTGACGCCAGCCAAAACTTTAAACATGATTTAGCTCCTATCCTGTTTTCCTTGATGACACTGCTTTCTGTATGCTTTGCTATTGGCCTGGATGGGTGTGGCAGGGGTAGAACCAAGTCTGATGATTAGGAAAAAGGAAGGGATAAAAAGAAATGATACTTAAGCATGGCTATCAAGCCTTGTGACCTGATGCAGAAAAAGCACAGAAGCAGGGGTCAGAGAATGCCGGAATTTCACTCGTCACTGTTCAGAATTGCCTATTTACTGCACACGAAATCTCTCGGTGCCCGGTGTATTTCTGCTCTCTCCGGTGCAGAAAAGAGGCAAATAGCAGTTAACACTCTTAGCGAGCACTATGGGGCTATTCTAGGAAAAGGACAGTAAAAGTGCCAAGTGTGACATTACTCGGTTGTAACAGAAAGAGAGATATTATTACACCTAGAGGTGTGATAGGAGGTGACTTTAAGTTCAGAGTGGAACACTGACAATAAATATCATAGATTTCTATGGCTTCCAAAAGGGCACTTCAAAAGCTCCTTCTGAACTGTGCAGGGAAAGGCACTATTGTTCCCCTTATATACAGATGAGACAAATGGCACAGCATGCCTAAAAGTGACCCACTGAAAATTATAACTCAGGGCAGAGGCCACTGAGATCAAAGCTCACCTCCATTCCTTCTTGAGATTGTGACTCATCCAGCAAAGAGCCATCAGTATTTTTGTAACCCATATGGCACCATAAAAAATGATGGTGTATTGTTTGCTGTGAAACAGACAGCAAATAAAAACTGAGTTGAACTCCTCCATGGTAAATAATACCTATGGGTGTCTGCAACCAATGTCACTTTCTTCCGGGTTCAGAAACTGCTATCTGACTCAGTGAGTATCTATTAAAATTCAACAATAGGGCTTCCCTGGTGGCGCAGTGGTTGAGAATCTGCCTGCTAATGCAGGGGACACGGGTTCGAGCCCTGGTCTGGGAAGATCCCACATGCCACGGAGCAGCTGGGCCCGTGAGCCACAACTACTGAGCCTGCGCGTCTGGAGCCTGTGCCCCGCGACGGGAGGGGCCGCGATAGTGAAAGGCCCGCGCACCGCGATGAAGAGCGGTCCCCGCACCGCGATGAAGAGTGGCCCCCACTTGCCTCAACTAGAGAAAGCCCTCGCATGAACCGAAGACCCAACACAGCCAAAAATAAAAAATAAAATAAATAAATAAAGTAGCTATAAAAAAAAAAAAAAGAAATTTCTAAAAAAAATAAAAATAAAAATAAAAAAATAAAAAAAAAATAAAATTCAACAATATATTCCTAGTAAAACAGCATAATATATTATGGTGTCATTGATCTTTGCTAATAATTACAAAAGGCGGGGGGGTGGGTGGTGGTTAGGAAGAGTTTATTTCAAGGATCCAGGCAGTTTCTCTTAACGCAGCTTGCTTTACTTTTCTTCCTACCTGCCCACAATCAGTTTTTTAGATCCTGAATGTCTCAGGATGCCCTTTGCAGGAAAAGGACTTGACGATTCTCAAGAGCTAGATGAATGCAAAGGTGGAGACATATTCGGGTTACTGGGCAAAGGAAGGCTGATTTTCTTATTTCGAAAGTTTCAATTTTCTCATGCTTTCACTTCAAAATGAAAACTCCATTTAAAAATCCTTATTTTTTAAAGCTCAAAGTAAAACCACGTGAAAATTTATAAGACAGAAAAAACACCAAAATGAGAGTCTTAAGATGCGTCCAGTCCCCGAAGGTCCAAATTTCTAGCTATGTGACCATTATTTCAACAGTAAATCTCAGTTTTCTCATCTGCAAGATGAGGATGGACTAGATACCTCACAGCCCCCTTCCCAGGATTATACTGGGAATTAATACTTTATAAATCTGTAAGGGTAAAGCCCCATAGAAGCACATGCGTTACAGCATTTTTTTTGGAAAAGTGATTCCCTCAACAAAGTAATACAAACACATGTGAAATCAAACAATGCCTTAAAAGATCATATTCTTTCTGTTAAACCTGCATATTTTTTCCTCACAGCACAAACCGTATTAGACCCTCAGAAGGTGTTATCTTTTCTGCTAAAAATTCACCATTAGGGGGGTTTGATCCACATGCCCACCCCGGTCCTTGAATGGAACAAACAGGAATGCTTTGCTGAAGGGGGCACCAGGCCCAAGCAGAACCAGTGAGGCATTAGCCCAAACACAGACCCTAATGTTAATTCAATTATACCCCAGTGTCGAAAACCTTCTTTAGTTAATGCAGTTTGTGGTGAAATTTTCTTCTGCACTCATTTAAATATAATTACGGCACTTATCTTGTCACTGTGAAACTTTTCAGTTGTTCTTTTCACATTCACATAAACCTGTGATTTCCTGCACCCTTCCTTGAAAGATTTCGAGGCTGAAGTTAACTGCCATATCCGTCAAAACCATTTTTTCCCTTACCCTTATGTTTGACACCTGTCTCCCTGAAGGAGCCTCAGGGGTTTCCAAATGGGAAGCACGAGTGCTTCCTGGAATCCCAAGCGTGGAGATGCCTTTCCCAGTCCACTGAAAGACCACGGTCTCCCAGGGAAGGGCTATTATGATATTCCACAGAAAAGTCACTGCAAGTGCGGTGAGAGGCTCCAAATTTGGGGGTGTTTGTGTTTAGGGCAGTGAAACACCTAATTCTCACTTAAAAATGGTCTGCACTGGGTGTTGGAAGCAACGTTAAGAAACACAAAACCAAAGCAGGTCATGAATGATCATAGTACCTTTACATCGGTTGGGTCAAAATTCTTAGTCATCACCAAAATGAGTGGAAAATGTAATGACAGTAACACCAAATTAAGTTAACGGAGTGACTTTCCACCTTCTCAAAAGTGTTCTAGCCCCGTCTAACTTGGTCCTTTGAACTCTAGCTGCATGTGAGAATCCCCTGAGCATCTTTAGCCACTGCCCGGGCCCTTCTGCAGAGGAAAGAGGTCCACGTTCCTGAGGGTGGAGGGCAGGCACTGGTGCTTTTGCTTCTTAATCTCTCCAGGTGATTCTAACATACACACAGGGGGGGCTGCAAACCTATCTACCTCGTGAACAGGGCTCTGAGAGAGCAGGCAATTTACTCCAGGTCACACAGGAGATTCATTCTAAGTCTGGATCAGAACTCAAAGTCCCTGACACCTGTCCAAAAATAACAGGGCTCACTTGTCAGGGTATAGGAGACTGTCACGGGGGTGTTGTGATGGGGGTAGACAGGTTCAAGAGCGGAGTGGTTGGTTTCCATGGAATCCCGGCTCCCCCAACATCTAGTCTGTGGGCGTTAGCGGGTGACACAGCCGCCCCTCCAACGGTCAGCCCGCCGTAGCAGGTGGCAGGGCCGGGCAGGACCGTGGGGACGGGGACGACATATTCCGCCCCTGGGCTCCTCAGCGTGGGAGAAGTGGCTCACTGGGCAGCAACACCAGCTGGGGCCCTACACCACTGCTAGAATAACCCAGCTGTGTGGCTGGTCTTCCTAACTAACTGCATCTCACCTCCAACCCTGCCGGGACTAAGGGGTCCTCATCCGGGGGGTGGCTCTTCCTCAGTGCCTGGAGCTGGGCATCTGGGGACTGTGCTGGAGCCCCACGTAAACCATGATCAGCGCCCTACTCAGTGTGAGTGAGTTTCTGACAAGATCACAGCCCAAGGGGGCACAGCTGTACACTCGGGACAGCCGGTCCTTACAAGCGATGAACGAGCACACACGAAGGCACATGGGGCCGGAGAGGAGCCGACGACCATCCCTCACTACCAACTGGCTCTTCTGAGCAGACAGTACAACCCATCAAGTGACAATGACTCTGCTCCTCCCCAGGAAAATTCCCTGGACTGTCGATTTTGTGAGAGATTGAAGACACGTAGAGCCAGGACATCTGCATGTGAGGGGAGGGCGGGAGAATAATATAAACCAGAGAAATAGAAAGAGAGCCCCCTTCCTCTTTTACTGGAGATTTATTTCTCTATATTCAGACTTTGGATAATTGCTTTGATCAGACGTCTAAACACTAACGAAACATCAGATAACTATTTTTTGTTTACAAAAGAAGCCAAGTCTGATGATTTGGGAACAATCTAAGCTTTGAAAATGAGGGTGCTTGTGGGTATATATCCTGGGGAGTCCACATTGAAATGAAAGACAAGGGGAGGAAGAGGGTTACCCCGAGCTCTTACTTCCTCCAGACGTTTGGTGACTTGAGACTGTGAGGTGCTGTCCCTGTTCTGTGCCCCCTGACGGGTCAGAGACCGCCAGCTGCAAGCTGTTCCCATGGAGAGTCCTGGTCCAGAGGACTCTGCCTTTTCCAAAGCCACTACCCTTGCCCCCTTCACTCTCCAAGCCTGTACCAGGGCAGGAATTTCAAAGTAAGAAGACATTCATTAGAATGCTGAAAAGGGAAGAACAAGACAAACATTTGTGAGTGCCCATTATGTGACAGGCTGGGCCAGGCACTTTCTAAATACTTGAGGCCCCATAGATAAGAAAACAGGTTCAGAGAGGGCAAGCTGCTTACCCAACCTCACACAGCTAGTAAGTATTGGAACTGGAATTTAAACCCAGATTTACCTATGATCCTTCCATAAACATGACCAGGACCTTCAATGGATATTTTTTTTTCTTTTAGATTGTGGCAAAATATATGTAACTGAAACTTTACCATTTTAACCATTTTTAAGTATATGGTTGTGGCATTAAGTACATTCACAATGCTGTGCAAACATCACCACCATCCACCTCCAGAACTTTTCCATCCTTACAAAATGAGACTCTGCACCCACAAAACAACTCCCCATTTTCCCTTCCCCCAGCTTTTGGCAACTTCCACCCCACTTTCTGTCTCTATGACTCTGACTACTCTTAAGTGCCTCATATAAGTGGAATCATTTCAGTGGATTTTTATAAAGAGAGAAAACCCAGGACGTCAGAATTTAATTTTGTGCTTTCTCTTTCCTTGAATGCTTACAGTATTTCAGACAGATTTTGGAAGACAAAAGCTCTCTGTACCACATCCAGGGTCCAGTCTACTTTGTGGAATTTTTTTTTTTTTTTTTAAAAAGACTAATTCTCTGGAGAGGACCTCCCATTGGGAGTTACTGCTGTGATTAAACAGCTATTTCTTGAACCAGGTACAGTACCGGGTTGTGGGAAGACAAAGATAGTGATATAAAAATCCCTGACTTCAGAGTCCTTCTTTCAAAGGGACAAGGGCACCTCTTGTTTGTAGGCCAACACACAGAGAAGAAAGAGGTTATATCAGCTAAGTTAAGAGTGGACTGAAGCATTCTGTAGACATTCAATCTCCCCAGTTATTTTTACCTAGGATATTCTTTATCATTGGGTTAAAATTTCATCAACCTCTGTTCAGTGTTCATTCCCAAGATTCCCCATAAATGTATGTTTAATGGACATTTACAGATCGCTTTAAAATGCACACATTGTATTATTTCTAAGAGCATCTGTAGGAGACAGGAATCTTGTCCTCAAGGGATTTATAGATAGAGGAGATAAGACATGTATGTAAATAAGCTACTACATATTAGAAGGTGATAGGTTGAATAAAAGAGGCACAAATAAGTCTTTATAGTAGTTTGGAGAAAGAAGAGATTATTTTCAACCTGGAAATTTGATAAAACTTTGTAGGAAATGGCAGGTCCGGAAGAAAGGCAGGCTGTTGTGAGAAAGTGATGGAGTACAGGGATTCCACCTTACAAAGAACAGATCTGTAGGAATGGAAATTATGAAAGGAAATAGAAAAAACACAGAATGGTTTACGTAAGACATGAAAAATATGGCCAAGGAATCTGGGCTTTATTTACTAGGCTATATGGTGCTATTAAATGTTCATGTACCATAATCAGTATTGTGACTCCTCTGGATATAAAGGAAGGCATTTTGAGACAAGAATCAGGGATAAAAAATATAATCCAGAAGAGCAGACTTCTGCTTCTGGTCTAGATGGTAACTTTCCAGGCTGAAAACAGCTGACGTCCCTATAAAGAGTTTCCAGGCTATGTTACAGGGAGAGGAAAGCCAGGTAGAACGTTGTAGACATCCTGAACTGATTTAAGCTGAGAGTCCGGGGGAGGCAAGTCAGTTAGAATTAACAAGGAAGCGTAATGGAGAGGAAGGAGCTACACAGAGAGAACCCCCAGTATCTGCAGAGGGCCCCTGGAGTATTCAGTATAGTACTGATCAGTCTATGTGGGAAAAGAAACCAGCAAAGACCAGAAATGGAAAAACCATCCAAAAGGATTAAAAGCTAAGAACAGTGCTGTTCCCAACAGCCAGACTAGAAAAACTCCTAATTCATGGCACATTGGGTAGAGAAATCAGGAAAGCCTTACCTTCGAAGTAGGAAATAATTAGCTCCAGGCTGGGTATTGTTTCAGACCTGCCTAATACATCAAAAGAGCAAAACTCAAAAGGATCACATTGTTTTCAACTAACTTAGCTGCACTGCAGAACAAAGCTCAAAAATGTTAAAGGAATGCAAAAATATCTAGCATCCAACAAGACGAATTTCATAATGTGTGAGTATCTTGGTACTTAAAGATTTCCAGGCATGCAAAGAATAAGGAAAACACAGTCTGTAGTGAGAAAAATCAACTAATTTAAACCAACCTAGGCACTTCTCTGGTGGTACAGCGTATAAGACTCCACGCTCCCAATGCAGGGAGCCCGGGTTCAATCCCTGGTCAGGGAATTAGATCCCACATGCAGGCTGCAACTAAGAGTTCACATGCCACAACTAAGGGGCCCACCTGCTGCAACTAAGACCTGGCGCAACCAAATAAATAATATAAAAAAAATTAATAAACCAACCTAGAACTACTACAGATGCTAGGATTGGCAGACAAGGACATTAAAAAAGACATTTAAAATAGTTATTATCCCTGTATTTGGTATGTTCCAAAAGGTAAGTAAAGATTTGAAAGGTATAAAAAAGACCCAAAATGGACTTACAGAGATTAAAAAACTATAATGTCTGAGATGAGAGAGACTGGATGGGATTAATGGCTGATTAAACACTGTAGAAGAAAAGGTTAGTGAGTGAACTGTGTTTCAAAGTGAAGCACGGCAAGAAGCAAGAATTTTAAAAGAAGAAGAAAAGCACATTAGTGAGCTACTGGACAACTTCACGTGACCAAATACGTGAGTAACTGGAGTCCCCAAAGGAGAGGAGAGAAAAAGGGGACAGAGAAATATCTGAACAAAGGAAGAGCTGGAAAAGTTCCAATTTCAATGAAAACTTACAGTTCACAAATCCAAGAAGCTCAATGAAGCCCAAGTGCAAGACATATGAAGAAAACGAAATCAAGATACTTTATGATCAAGTTGCTCAAAATCAGTAACAAAGAGACAATCTTAAAAGCAGACTGAGGGAAAAAGACTCACATATGGAGAAACAAAGGTAAAGATGATGTCAAATTTCTTATCAGGAAAAATACAAGTTGAGAAGACAGTGGATCTTTAAAATAATGAAAGAAATGAACTCATAGCTACAGAGAACAGATTGGTGGTTGACAGAGATGGGGGCTGGAGGGTGGGTGAAACTGGTGAAGGGGGTCAAAGGTAAACTTCCAGTTATAAGTTCTGGGGATGTAATGTACAGCATGGTGGCTATAGTTAGTTAATACTGTACTGCATACTTGAAAACTTCTAAAAGTAAATCTTAAAAGCTCTCATTAAAAGAAAAAAACTATACAAAGTGATGGGTGTTAATTAAACTTATTGTGGTAATCATTTTGTAATGTATACATATTTCAAATCACCATGTACTACACCTAAAACTAATATAATGTTATATGTCAATTAAATCTCAATAGAGCTGGAAAACATAAATTAAAAAAAAATACTGAAAGACAAAAAATCTGTCTACATGGAATTCTATATCCGGTGAAAATATATTTCAAGAACAAGGGCAAAATAAATGCTTTTAGACATACAACAGATGACCTACCTTATAAGAAATGTTAATGAAGTCTTTCATCGGAAGGAAAATGTTACCAGAAGAAAACAGGGGTCTACACAAAGGAATGGAAAACACCAGAAACAGTAACTACATGGGTAAATATGTAAGATTTTTTTTATTATTATTTAAATCTCTTTAAAAGAAATTGGACCACCTAAACAAAGATTATAACTATGTATTGTGGGTTTTACCACATATGTAAAACCAAAATTATGACAACAATAGCATAAAGTGTGGGAGAGGAAAAAAATGGACATACACTACTGTAAGATTCTCAAATTATATGTGAAGTTTTACACTATCATTTGAAGGTAAATTGTAATAAGGTAAGGATATATACTATAAACCCTAAGACAACCTCTAAAATACCAAAACAGAGTTTGATAGTTAATAAGCCAATAAAAGAGATAAAACAGAATAAAAATAGTCTTAAGAAAGGCAGAAAAAGAGAAGAACAGATGAGAGAAATAAAAAGTAAACAGTGAAATGACAGATTTACACTCAACTTTATCAACAATCATATTAAATATTAATTATGTAAACACTTCTACTAAAAGGTAGAACTTGTCACAGTAATTTAAAAAGAAGTAATACCCAACTGTCTGCTATCTATAAGAAATGCACTTTAGATTATACAAATACAAATAGGTTAAAAGTGAAAGAAAGGAAAAAGATACACTTTATAACACTAGTTAAAAGAAAACTTGAGCGGCTTTATTAACATTAGTCAAAATAGATTCAGAGCAAAGGATAATATCAGAAATAAAGAACATTTCAAAATAATAAGTCAATTCATCCAGAGGACATAAAAATTCTAAACATTTATGCACCAAATAACAGAACTGCAAAATACATAAAGCAAAAACTGACAGAACTGCGAGGAGAAATAGAAAAATCCACCATTATATTTGGAGATTTCAATAGCCTGACTGATAGTATATACAGAAAATCAGTAAGGGTACTTCTGCACAACACCATCAATCAAACTGACATTTGTAGAACACTCGGTCCAAGAATAACATTATACATATTCTTTTCAAGTGCCCATGGAATATTCACCAAGATAGGCCATATTATGGGGCAAACAAGTCTCAATAAATTTGTAAGTCTGCAAGCCATTCAAGGTATGTTATGTTCCCTAACCAAAATAAAACTAAATTAGAAATCAATAATAGAACAATCTCTGTAAAATTCTCGAATATTTAGAAACCGTATAACACACTTTGAATAACCACGGGTCAAAGAAGAAATCTAAAGAAATTAGAAAGTATTTTGAATGGAATGAAAATGAAACCACGACATATCAAAACTTGTGGGATGTAGGTAAGGCAGTACCTAGGTTAACTGTATACCAGTAAATATGCTCATTAGAAAAGAAAGATTTCAAATCAATGACCTCAGCTTCCACCTTTAAAAACCAGAAAAATGAGAGCAAATTAAACCCAAAGTAGGTAATAGAAGAAAAGTAATAAAAATCAGTGAAAATCAATAAAATAGAGAAAACAAAAGCAATGAAGAAAATCAATAAAACCAAAGCTACTTCTTGGAGCAGACAAATAAAACTGAGACACTTTCAGGCATATGAAGAAAAAAGAGAGATAAAGCACAAATTATTAATATCAGAAATGAGAGAGATGACATCACTATAGAGTCTACAGACAGTAAAAGGATAAAATAAAAGAATATTATACACAGCTTTGTGCAAATAAATTTGACAACTTAGATGAAACAGACATTCTCTAAAGGAGAGAAACTCAAGAATATACAACCTAAATAGACCTGTAGGTACATTTATATATATATATATAAAAAAAATATATATATATATATATATATTTAGTACATACACGTTTATACATACTAAGGAAAATGAATTTGTGCTTAAAACCTTCTCTTTCTCACAAAGAAAACTTGAGCTCCAGATGACTTAGGTGACGGATTCTACCAAACACTTAAGAAAATAATAATACAACTTAACAAACGTTCCCAGGAAATTGAAGAGGAGGGAATACTTTCTAACTCACTCATGAGGTCAGGATTACATTAAACCAAAATCAGCTAAAGACATCAGAAGAAAACTACAAAACAATCTTCCTTCTCAATACAGTTGCACACATTCTGAATAAAATTTGAGCAAACAGAATCCAGTGAACACAAGGATTGTACCTTATGATAAAGTTGAGTACCTTATGATAAAGTTGAGTTTACCTCCTAGCAATGCAAGGCTGGTTTAACATTGAAAATCAACCAATGTGATTCACAATATTTACAAACTAAAAAAGAAAACCATATGATCACCTCGACAGATGTGGAAAAAGCAACTGACAAAGCCCAACATCCATTCTCCATAATCATTTTCAGCAAAACAGGAAGAGAAGGGAATGTTCTCAACTTGATAAAGGGCATCTATGAAAAACCTACAGCTTATACCATACTTAATGGTAAAAGACAGAATGATTTTCTTCTAAGATCAAGAACACGATGGTGATGTCCACTCTCACTACTTCTATTCAACTCTGACCTGGAGATTTTAGCCAGAGCAAGCAGGCAAGAAGAAAAAAAGTGCCTATATTAGAAAGGAAGTAAACTATCACTTTTTTTGTGACTGTGAGTTAGGTTTTCCTTGATACAAAACCAAGAGCAGAATCAGTAAAAGAACAAATTAATAACACTTCACCAAAATGAAAAACTTTGGCTCTTAAAAAGATACTATTAAGAGAATGAAAAGACATGAAAAGACATGACACAGACTGGCAGCAAATATGAACAAAACATTGATCTGATAAAAGGACTTGCAGTCTCAAAACTCAACAATAAGGAAACAGCCCAATTCAAGATTGGGAAAAGATTCAAACAGTTCAAAGAAGATATACAGGTGTCAAATAAGCTCATAAAAAAATATGCTTAGCATCTTTAGTTATATGAAAATTAAAACCACAATGACATACACCACTACACCTATTAGAATGGTTAAAATTAGAAACAGTGATTATACCAAGTGTTGGCGAGGATGTGGAGGAACTGAAACTCCTACACTGCTGGTGGGATTGTACAATGGTACAACTGCTGTAGAAAACACTTCGGCAGTTTCTTAAAAAGTTAAATATACACCTACCATTAGATTCAGCCACTCCACTCCTAGATGTTTAGCCAAGAGAAACAAAAGCATACAAACACTTGTAACATGAATGTTCATAACAGCTTCATTTGTTAATCATCAAAAACTGGAAACCACCCAAACGCCCATGAACAGGAGAACTGAAAAACTGCAGTATATTCGTTCAAAGGAATGCTACTTAGTAATTAACAGGAGTGCATTACTGATGTAAGTGAACTACTGATATTAAATCTTAAAATAATTATGCAGAGTGAAAGAAGCCAGGCCCCCCCCCCCCACCAAAAAAAAGGCACACGCTGTATAACTGCAATTACATGAAATTGTAGGAAATGGAAAGTTACAGTGACAGAAAGCAGATCAGTGGTGGAGGGCAGGGCAGGGAGGATGGGATTTCTAAGGAAGATGCATACATTTTTAGGGGTGATGGATATGTTTGTTATTTTGATTGTGGTGATGGTTTCACAGGTGTACACCTATGTTAAAACTTATCAAATTTTACACTTCCGGTGTGTGAAGTTTATTGTATATTAATTGTGCCTCAACAAAGCTGTTAAGAAGAAAAGACCATTTGAGAGTTTACTTGTAATATCCTAAGAAAGCAGTACAAATAGTAGTGGTAGTAGGAATGGAGAGAGTAGCTCTGAGAACACAAAAGACTCAAATTCACAAGATTTGGATGTGAAGGTGAAGATTTGGAGACCAGTTGAGAGGAAGGAAGATGGCACCCTTAATAGTCAATGGATTACCAAAGAAGAGTGGGTGAATTCACATTTTGGACATGCTGTATGCTGCCAGATCATCTCATTCCAAGGGGCAGTTTGAAACCCAGGAGTAGAAATGAGGCAAGAAACACAGCCTTTGGACTCTTCACCCTTTCTTCAACTTTGTACTCCTCCCTCATTCCCCTTGGGTGGATACATTTTCTTCTGTGTCATAATCTTGAAGGAAGTAAACCCAAGTCTGGAAGAGTTCCATTCACCTATGCGTGACCTTTGGAGAATTTCTAGGATCACAACCAGAGGTAAAACTTATCAGAGAGTTCCAAAAATGCGCTCAGCTAAGTGGAGCTTTCATAGCCTCATAAAAAGGTTGTGTATGTGTTGGCACTAAGTGAATAAAGTGATGTATGAACACTCAAAGGGAAATGGCAATGCACACCACAGGATCTAAGAGACTCGGAACAGAGGAGACCTATGAAGTCATTCCTCTGCTTGCTGCCCCACTCCCTGTTACATTCATCCCTGCCAGAATGGAACTGTTCCTGAGAACTGCGCTGTGGCTCGTCACACCAGAGCCAAAGGAAACATCTGTAAGTCTGGCGGGGTTTCAGGTGAGCACGCCGCCGTGCTTGGAGAGCATGCCCAAGTCTTTGCTGGCAAGAGACCCCAACTACACAGTGAACTGTTTTTCTCCTTCCTTATTTTATGTCAAATGTCAAAGCTTTTCACACTACAGTGACACCCTAAAATGATTCTCTTCCTTCCGTTGCTCCAGTTTAAAC
Source organism: Balaenoptera borealis (assembly GCF_965194805.1). Classification (NCBI taxonomy): domain Eukaryota; kingdom Metazoa; phylum Chordata; class Mammalia; order Artiodactyla; family Balaenopteridae; genus Balaenoptera; species Balaenoptera borealis. The sequence continues at coordinate 164,133,037 of NC_138866.1, read as the reverse complement.
AATATTTTTTCATGCTCCATAGACTGCCCACCAGCTGATTCAAAACTGGGAATGTGACGGGGCACTCTATTTCAATGTGCCATGAAAAGAAAAAGAAGCAAAAAAGGTAGAATCACCTGGTGGGGAAAATATCCCTTTCTCTTGAATGTTTTGCACTCACTCACTCAACCGGCGTTCATTGCAGTTTTAAGGCACTGTATTAAGTTCTATGAGGTATACCAGTTGACTTGAATAACTCCCGACTTCCAGAAGCTTCAAGTTCAGTTAAGACCAGTGCAAACCCTACTGCAGCATGACACAGAAAGCAATGCACATGGGGAGAGGGGGCCACAATGCCATACGAATTTCAGTGGAGTGGACATTACTCTTTGATGGGGTGTCCAGAAGGAGCCTTTATGGATGGAATGGTATTTGCACTAGACCTTGAAAGGCCAGATTATGAACAATCGGAATTGGGAAAAGAAAAAATAATACTTCTAGTTAGAGGAAATGGGAAGGACTCAAGGCATGGGAGCCAATATCCAAGGAGTGTTCAGGAAATAATTCAATACCATTCAACAAACATTATTAAGCACCCACTGGATACGACACACTTTGCCAAGTGGTAGGCATACAGAGCCGTCAAAGTCAACTCACACTCCAGAGGGGTACGCATTTTGGGGGGAAAAAACACAATTTCAATTAGTAATTTCAATTACAATTTATAATTAGTAATTGTAAATACCAAGTATAGAGGCACATCCAGAGTGCTGGAGGAACCCAGGAAGCAGGGCAGTGTAATGGTTTGGAGCACGGACTCTAAAGACAAACTACTTAGGTTTCAATTCCCTGTCTGCCACTTATTTATATGTGTTTGTTTTGTAAGTTTAGGTTTCTTTGCTATAAAATGGGCTCAATAAATAGTACTTGCCTCAAAAGACTGTTGGGAGAACATATGTTAAAACAAGATACTGTATATTAAGCCCTTAGTGTAGGAGCTGGTACATATCAAGTACTCTGCATAAATACTAGTTGTTGTTACTATTATGGTCAGTACTACTGAGAACTGATCCTGCTTTTACTGAAAGGCCCGTTTGTTTTGAATGTAGGCTGCATGCACAGGTGCTGCTGGGAGACCAGGTTGAACTGTGACGCTCACCTAACCTCTCTGTGCTTCAGTTTTCTCATCTAGAGTAGACTGGGAAGAACAGCAGCTTACTACGTGCCGGATGTTGTTCCTAGTGTTCTATCTGTATGATCTCATTGCATCTGTGTAACAGCCCTATTCATCTTGCAGACAAGGAAACTGAGGCATGGAGGCATCAGGTGACACAAAGAAAAAAGGTGTGTGTGGGGGTCAGAACGCAGGCACTTAATGGCCAAGGCCTGTTCTTCACCCCTGCACCTCGCTGTCTTTTGGTTCTACCACCATCCAATTCCACAGCGTTTGACTGCGAGGTGGCATTTTATTTTGCAGGCAGAGTACACAACAGCTAAACACTCCATGGTGATCAGCCTAAACCAGGAAAAGCACACCTAATACGCACACCTAAGCATCACACCTCACATTCATGTGGAGTTGGACAATTTATAAAATGCTTTCACTTACTTGATCTACTTCTCTTTCCTTCTGGCCCCAAACGACTGAGGACCATAAATGGACTAATAAACATAGCCTCATCTAAGAAACACCCAAGCCCTGTGAATTTGGGGGTGTGGACAGAGATGACTTGGGGATGAGTGGGGACAGAGTGGATGTTTCTTGTTTTGGAACAGTGCTGAGAGCTGATGGTGGGCACAGATCTTTCCAACATCTGACAAGCCTTCCTAGCTGAAGGCTTGGTTTTGAGCACGTGCCTGGCAGGATGCCATACTAGTCGGACAACTCAGAAGTCCCGCCCCCTATTTGTACACTGCTGTTGTTCTTAACTTTAATTGGTCAGAGAGCTTTTAGGGGAAAAAAGGAAGAGTATTATAGACTCTCTCCCCACTACACACATACACACACAGCCCTTGGGCACCCACCCCACCCCTCTGTAGACTCTGAGTACCCCATGCACACGGGCCATGCCTTTTGTGTTTGTATCCCTGGTACACTGCACACTGCCTAGCACCTAAGGCTCTCAAAACACGTTCTAGGGATGGATGAAGCCCTCTCTCTGCTTCTCAGCAGGAACTCTGTAAAAATGGGTAAGTCATCGTGGGGCCCAAAAGAGGTAAGACTCACTTCACTTACCCAATCCACAGCTAATTTTGATCGCTTAGTCTATGCCAGGCACTGAGCTAGGCACGGGAATTGCAGAGGTACAGAAGATATAGTCTGCTAACAAGCAGTTTCAGCGAGTTGCATGAAAGACACTTATGAAAATAAGTGTTAGAAATTCTAAAAGATTTTCAAAGTGTGCCTGGAGCTTTGATTTTTACAAGACAGTATTATCTGCCTATTATTATTTGAATGAATGCCACGAAAGAAAATGGGAGACCGAGTTGTCTTTTGAACTCCACATGCAATATTAAGGCTTAGATTCAAGGTCATATGGAACCCACATGGTGTAGGTAAAAGGAGTGGAAGCCTTAGAAAAACAACCCCAAAGCGTGTGTTAGATTTTTAAGACGAGATCAGCAATTTTCCCTGCATCATCAGCTTTGCTCAAAGTATCACTTAATCTTTGTCTCTGGCTCCTCTTCTAGAAAATGGGGGCGACTTTCCTGGGGGGGTGCAGAGGAAGTGGCCGGAGGGCAAGGGGAGGATGTGATAGGGCCTTAACGGTTTCCTCACTTTGAAGTGCTCTAAAAATACAGCGTTTTCATCGCAAACACGTGATGGGCTATGTGTCAACACAGAATTTTGTGTTGCTAGGGCCGCCTGACCAACAGTTGTACACATCCTCGTGCAACTCTTCAGCTGATGCAGCAGGTGAAGAGAAAGCCACGGAGAGGCAGGTCCCCCTCTTATCTGCTGAGCCGTCCTGGCAGGGTAACCTGAAGCTACGTGCAGGCCCTCCGACTACTCCTGAGTCCAGGTTGGATAATCAAACTCTGCCAGTGGCCAGAGACTCTTCCCTGCCTCTTAAGCTGTCACAATTTTATTTGCCTGGGAGTTTAATCTGTGGCGTAAAAGCCTGACATGTCCCACTTCAACACCGTGCTCCTAAGTACAGATTAGAGAACAATTAGGAAGAGAGGAAAACCCAGCCAGCCGATTAAAAAAATGTGTCTTCATTCATTACATTTCCTTAAGTCTTTTTCTACCTTCAAAGAGATGAGAGCAAAGCCTTGGCTCTTGGAAGCCCGGCCTTTTGCAAGCACGTGGGCTGGGTGGAGGGAACCATCCGTTGTCTACCTCCAGAGGGGAACGCGACCCACATTGGACTTGCAAAACAGCTAAGGACTGTCACCATCTGGCAGCTGTGTGGCGGCCTCTGTCAAATGAACTGGTGGTCACAATCCAGTTCCCATTAGACAGGTGGTCCCTCCACAAAGAGAGCATCACACTCAGCAGCCTGCTTGGCCAAGAGGAGAGTGGATGGGGCATGGGAATTGCATCTCCCTGTTTTGCTGAACCAGGTTGCTTCCTGGGTGGCACAGGGGACAGGGAGGATGGCAGCGGCTCTGAGAGGTGTATTCGTGTTTATGGCTCCATCGAGCCCCTTACAACACACCTCGACCCACGCCTCAGATGCCGTCTCATTTACCCTACTGGGAAGCAACGTTTTTCCAAACCGGGTTTTGTCTTATGCAGCCACATGGTGGCTGTCTTCTAAGACCAGCCCCAGGACATGCGGACTTCAGTCGGGGGCTGGCGGAGATGACAGTCCCCGCCATACTCGCTCCTCAGCTTTGGTTACAGTGTGAATTAGGGACTATGTCTGGAGCAGAGGATGCTGAGAATGGTCCTCCTCAACCTTCCTGGGACTGACTAGCATTCTCGCCCCAAACGAACAAGTTGTGGCTGATGCTAAAAGAAAGGGCAAGATCAATGGTCCTTTACCCTCCAAAGGTCCCGTCTACCTGGACAACGCATGGACAGGTCAGAGGATTAAAGCAACAAAAGCCCTACTTGCTGTTCTGCCACTCAGGGACTTGATTCTGTCTCAAGGGCAAAACGAAGTTGGTCTGTTTCCTCCCAGCCTAACGGAAGTGCTTCCCCAGCACAGCAGCAGAGTGAATAAATTAAGCAATGCTTTTTCATAACTCATGCAAACAGTTCTGCTCACATCCTCTCTTTAATAACCTGGAATTGTTCTAAAAAAATTCATACACACAAACATCAACCGGCAAAAACCAAACACCCAACTAAACAAACACCAACCAACCTGATGTAGAGAACCTTTAGGCAGCAACACAGAGAGTGAAAAATAAGAGCCTAACATCTTGGATTAGGTTGCATGAACTATATAACATGCTAGCAAAACCTGTTCAGCACTGGTACCCATTACTACAATACTTCTCTACCCAACAGAATGTAGGTCCCACATAAGGGATGCCTTGGGAATATAATTTTTTTAGAGAGAGGTGTTAATGTGCATGAAAGCTCACGTTAGCTAATACACCTATTTCCTTCTCAAAGTGGTGACTCTTCTAATAATCACCTTAATGGTAATTAAGGGTCATGTGCAAAATGAGCTACCCTATACAGGCTTCTGAAACAAGTGGTGATTCTTGGTACTGGGTAGGGGTGGGTTAAGAACTAGCCTCTGTGTGAAAATGATGTTCTTGAGGATGGTTAGTCCAGGATGCCTAGAGATTCCTGCCATGAAAATCAGGCAACTTTATTCCACTTTTGGCCACAAAATGCCCCTCTAATGCCAATGAACCCTCTTCAAAACTGAGTGCAGCTGGAAACAAGACAGGCTGCGTAAAAAAGAATGAAGGCACTGGGATAAATGTTTGAAAATAACTCAAAAGTAACATCCTATTGATGGTAGTTTAGATGCAACATCAAATTTGAACCAATCATACGGAAAGGTCTGAGTGCCAAAGACAAAACCGAACCAAACCTGAAAACCCCCAAACAGAAAGCCTAATACAATATTAAACACAGTCCAATGTACTGAGCAGTTATGACGTGAGGCCTGCAGTTACTATAGAACGTCCGTGGGAATCGGGGCCAAAGCAAGATAATCAGACATAGAAATATTCTGAAAGAGTCTGCTGTCCTCAAGACCAGGCAGGTTAGGATCCAGAATTCTGAGAAGTAACAACAACTGACACTGCAGAAATACAAACGATCATGAGAGATTACTACAAGCAACTCTATGCCAATAAAATGGACAACCTGGAGGATCCAGAATTCTGAATAACTACACACGTTTGGAATCGATAGGAGACCCTCTAAAATCTGATTGAGTTGCAAGTATTTGTTTTACCAAATTTTATCCTCTTTTGCCAGAGATCATTGGTTTTTACTGACTACCCATCCCATCTCATGCTGTCATGTCCTTCTTTTTCCCCACATAATGCAGGTGCAAATTGTGTATAATATTTTCTAGCAAACTCACTGAGAAAGAAGCATCAGAAGGTTTAAAACAGCCTTTCCTATTAGACACAGGTTTTACAAAATCAAGAGCCCATTACTGTGCTCTTTTCTCATCTTTGTCTTCTCCCACACCTACTATACACTACCTACATGCTTCACTCAGTCCCCACCCTACACCAGGCACTGCACGAGGCAATTTACAGCCAGTATTTTATAAATGATTTATTCCTCAGAAGTCTACCTCACAGGCAATAATACGTACAGTTGAAGAAATGGTGTTCAAAGAAATAAACTTCGAGTTACCACGAAGTTCAAAACATACGTGTGTGTGTGTGTGTTGTACACAGGACACATGTACACACACACCTCCCATGAGGGGTCAGGCTATCAGTCGCTCATTCGTGTCAACTGGATGTATTGAACAGTTCCATCAGGTAGGGGCCAGCTGTGTCTTCAGGACCTGGCACCAAACAGTGTGACACTGAGGGGGTCAGTAAGGACCAGCTGCTGCATGGCCACTGACTCAGTTATGCCAACAGGAAGCTGCAAACTGCGTGCCCCTGGATTTAACAGAGAACCCTCAGAAAAGCTGACTGAGTAAAACTTAGGCTAATCTCGTCCTCAACTCCCTATAGGGAGAAGAAAGAAGAAGGAAGACTAAAACTGAAGAGAAAGGGGAAAGGGCATATTGGGGAGGTGCACTGCTGAAAGGAAAACCCTCAGACTCCCACCATCACACGACCTTGGGGTCCCCCAAAACTCTCACTCCACTTTCGTTATACGAACGGCACAGGATCCTCTGCTCACGAGGCCTCCTGAGCGTCTGCTCCGAAAGAGACAACACACACGCACACCAAGTGGACACCGACGACCCCAAGCTGGCTGGACGTTTCTAAACGACTTGGGCAGTCCTCCCTTTAATGACATTCAATGCTTTCTCTCCTTGTGGTGCCCAGAACATGGCCTGTTCGTCTCTATGTTCTCAGCACTAAACACAAGGCCCTGCACACAGTAGGTGCCAATGAACATTTATTGCCATGTAACAGGTCCTTTGGTAAACACGTGGCTAGTTTTCCAGGCCACGTCTTTCATCTTTTCTATTCGAGGTTAAATTCCACTTTAAATGGGACCTGGGGCTTTCAAGGTTACCCTAAGGTCCAAATCCCCGTTACAAAAAAGGGAGGCATGAAGTCCCAGGGGAGCGCCAGCCTGAGGGCCACTCCTCGGGGCGGGGGGCGGGGGGTAGCTGTAAGCAGCTGCCCCCCACCCTCGCCATAACTTCCATCCTTTTCTCTAAGTTCACCACCTCTTCTGTGTAAAAGTTTGGCTCCAACTCTACACTTGGCCTGCCGTGCCAACATTGTAAGCCTAAGCCCCAGAACCCTGGGGTTCAGCATGAATTGGAAGCGCTTATCTATATATGGCCTCACTGCACTTCAGCGTCTTCCAAGCTTCAATCACATTCGCTTCTGACTTTCTTTTTTTCTTTTGGAGAGCACAATCTCTCTTTTTATGTTTGGCTCCAGCCTTTCTCTCTTTTCATTCTTGTGACTCCACGCTCTCAGGTCTTTTAAGTTAACCTCCAGGACCTTTCCAGATGAGCGCACCTTCCAGGACCTTTGTGCTTCGTGCTGCTTTGCCTCTGGAAGGCGTCCATCTTCTTGATGGAACTTCAATAACATTTCCTAACATGAGGCACTGTGGCCTTTTTGGAGCGAAAAAGTTCTCTGTGAAAAGTGGTGAATTACCTGTTCCTTAACACTTGGTGTCTGGCACCTTTGTTTGGAATGTTTAGCATTTGGGGGCCATTTTTTGACCATTAACTTGTCAGAAGCCTTGCTTCTTACACCCCCCCCTCCCCCTCCCCATCATCAGGTCTCTCTCTACGTCTGTGATGTGGTTTCCATTAAACTAAAGGGAGTTCGGGGGCATTTTTTTTTTTTCACCTAAAACTGAAAAGAAGGCAACAAGACCCGGCTGGCAAGAGACCATGAAACAGCACAGAGGATGCTGAAGACGATTTTGAAGACAGGCCTCCATCCACATGTAGGTTGTGAACTTGGCCTACAAACGTCTAACACACCCCAAAATGTTTTATGACGATCAGATTCTGGGTCACTTCAAGAGGGTAATGGGTGGATATTCTCTTTCACTCTCTTGATTCACGTCTCTAATTCCAATTTATGATCCTCTAATAGAAAGGGGGAAATTATATTCCTTTATTCTTCCAACTGATCACTGCTCGAAGTATATTTCTCCAGTTGGGTTTCTCTAACCTGAATTAATGGCAGGACGTGGATACTATATCGGGGACATCGTTCTCAGTCATCTACATACAGAGTGAAAAAATATTGATCCTAATATCAGTTTCTGTGGCTTTTAAATTGCCATCCCGATTCTCCTGGACCCATTAGTTTTTACCATTACAACCTGCCCCTGTTCAGCCAAATAACTCCTTTTTCCATTAATAGCAAACCTGCTTTTTTGCTCTACCTACGTGTCTGTCTATGTGACTCAGTGAAAAGGGAGCTTGTGAAATCCACACGATCATAATCCATCATTCCACACAGGCCTTTTTTCCCCGTGGTCCTTTTTCCATCACACGTACAAGGGAGGGAGAGCTGTTCCAATAAGAGGTGTGGGCTAGTCAATATCAGACAGGAAAACATGAGCATGGACTGTTTCAGGACCAGTGAAATTGGACAAGGAAGAAAAATCTCATGCCTAAATCTTGGTAGCATTTGGGGCCATAGGTCCAAGGTGAAAATTCAGTCTTTTAAGAATCTACGAACACAAGATTAAAAAAAAGGGAGCTAATTGTGCTAACCGCATGGCACATTTTACCATGGTTGGAATTATTAAAGATAATGTATTATCTATGAAGCTAATGGTTCATAAGGTATGTAATGATTCTATTTATATTTTTAATGTTAGCATTTCTGAACACTTCTAAAATATAACATAGCTATAGTTGATTGTAAATTTTAATTAGAAGCCAAGATTGAAGAAGGAAGAAAGTCACCCTTTCAACCCGATGGCCCGACTATCTGGTGTCCTTGGAGCGAAAGTGAGAAGAGAGTCATGCTAAGGCCACTCCCAGGCAATGCATACGTACTGCAGAGTAACCAGTAGCAGCCTTACCCCAGAGGGAGCACTTCTCTTTCTGGCTAGGAAACTGGACTTCTCACTTCCAAAGACATTTCATAATGACCCCACAGTATGGTGACGCAGAGTGGTACAACTGCGTAACAGATGGTGGAACATCTCTAATGTGGAGAAATCTCCTTGGGTGCAAATAAAAAGGCAAGTAAGACCTCCAGGCAGGCAAACTATCAATACGTCCGTGGGAAATGTGAGTTGTGATATCACCTAGACTTGGCTTTTTCAGTCAACCTCTAATATGTGTTGGAGGGACTAAAACAGACAGCAGGCATGAAACCCTGGATTTACTGCTCATGGCAAGTTTCTACCCCAAAAGCCCATTCTCCTTTTGTCCAGAGCCTGTTTACTTTATTCTTTTGCCACTTTAATTCCAGAAATGCAAATTCACTGGGGACAAGATGACTGGGGACCAGCTGACGTCCCAGACAGAGGAGAAGAAAACAAAATGGGTAGAAGCAACCTTAGGTTAATTTCATTTCTTCTTTGATACCGGCTTGCTCTGTGTGTCCTCTGGATTGCTCTCCTGCCCCCCTTTCTTCCTCTTTTTTCCCTCCAGAGATGTAAGGATCAAAATGTACCCAGGACAGATACTACCTGCCAGGGTAGATGCTGCCCTTTAAGTAAGAGAAATTCAGGCTGAGCTAGACAAGCACAGCCCAATCTCTCAGCACAGAGTATGGGGTGTTTAAAGGGATTCCTTCTCACTATAACTTAATCAAGGCTCACTTGACATTTCTCTCTCATTCATCTCAATCAGTTCCATGGGTATGGCCTGTGTAAGCCAAAACAATTTAAAACTCCATTTCAAAAACTTGAACTGTTAATTTTTAAAAATATAACCCTATGCCATAACTGATGAAGCCACCTCTCCCAAGGGTGTGACAAGGATCCCTGCTTGCGTGAATATAAAGCCTCTGACTGCATTTTAGGTTTATCCTGTAGGATCTCGGTCAGCCAACAATGAAAGGATAAACGGATGTCACAATACGTTACATAGCGGTTTCTGTTAACATAAAATTAATTCAGGGGCTTCCCTGGTGGTGCAGTGGTTGGGAGTCCGCCTGCCGGTGCGGAGGACACGGGTTTGAGCCCTGGTCTGGGAAGAACCCACATGCCATGGAGCAACTAAGCCCGTGTGCCACCAACTGCTGAGCCTGTGCTCTGGAGCCCGTGAGCCACAACTACTGAAGCCCGCACGCCTGGAGCCCGTGTTCTGCAACAAGAGAAGCCACTGCAATGAGAAGCCCTCGCAAAGCACTGAAGAGGGGCCCCCGCTCGCCGCAACTAGAGGAAGCCCGCATGCAGCAATGAAGACTCAATGCAGCCAAAAATAAATAAAATAAAAATTAAAAAAAAAAATGAATTCAGGGTGAAAGCATCCTTCCTGTGGGCCCCTGAGGCAGCACGAACATAACTCGGGCTGTCCCAGGCAATCTAGGGCAGCCACCCTAGTTTGCAAGAAATTTAGGGCAGAAATCCTATCCCTGACTTGTGTGCGTTAAAAATGTAAAATTGGTTCATCTTCCTGCGTTCCGAATTCTTTCTCAATTACTGATTTCAAGAGGACAGCGCTTAAATAAACTGGCTCCAAGTACATTTCTACTACTCAAGGGAAGAAAGCAAAAGCAAGAAACACAAAAATGAGCCTCTCTCCGCTCCCACCCCAGCCCCCCACCCCCACCCCCAATATCCTTCCTTGAATAAAAAGGGTGAAGGTGCTCTTTACAAGCCTTTCACATTATGAAGAATCATCAAGGTTGTAAGATTATCAGCTCTCCCTGGACTCTACCAGCAGCATCCACCTTTGTCCTTTCACTGAACATGTACAACAGTTCGGAGGTAGGTATTATCAATACTGCAAAGACACAGAGATCGAGGCTGGTTCTCCAGACTCATCTGTGATAATAAATACCAGTTATCGGTCCCCCGACTCCAGGGCCTGCTCTCATGCTGCCAGAGCCCAGAGGGCTGTCCTGTCAGATTCTGAAATAAGGACAATTAGCTCTGGTGCTTTTTGCCCTTCTTTTCCTCCTCTTCGCCTCCCCTGTTCGTCCCCTGGCCATCTCATCTCATCCTCCAGGACAACTTTGCCATCGTGCTGAACTGGGAAGAGAGGAGGTTGAACTTAGCTTTTTGTGAATGAATTCCTGAAGACTGAAGTAAGGGCGCTGAGAAGGAAAGAAGCGACTCATATTCTGTCATCACCTAAGATCGGTGGAGGGAGGAGGGGAGAAGGATGAAATCACCCAAGGCAAACCGCTGTCTAGGGCTGTCCCTGGCGTCACCCCAACTGTAGGCTGCCCAACCAGGAGATGAAAGGGCAAAAGCTGCTCTTTTGAAACTTAAAGGTAATCACCCTTCCCCGAGGAGCTGTGAATGTGATTTTTGTTCCACCCACTCTGGACTCGAGGCGCTGGAAGGGCTGCAGCTGCACGGCGGTTATGCCACAGCCCCCAAGCACATTTCAAGAAAAAAGGAAGTTCTGTTCTTCAGGCCTGTGGCACGGAGCGCTAGTCGACACAAGCCACTTCCCCTTCCTAGTTCTCTTTTGGCTGAGAAGTCACCAAAGAGAGACAGTAAAAACGTGATGGGCAAGGCACTGGTTAGGGTCAAGGGTCTGCTTCTACCTCCCATCTCAAATATCAAATGACTAGTCTGGTCACTCAGCAAGGCTCCGCAGAGTTCCTTCCAGTAAAATCAGAATAATAATACCTAAGCGTTCAAACTTAGAAAAGTATAACTAGTGTTCATGAGAGGGTAGGTTTTTTCAGGGTGCTGGGATCCTGAGGTATAATTTTGATTAAGATGGAAACCTCAAGAGTGATGATCCAAGGCACACAATTTATCTACTGCCTAGAGGTTTTGAGTTTGGTGTCACTGGACCCCATCCCCGTACCCGCCACCCCTTCCACTGTACCTTGTTCCCCACCTCCAGCCCCCAACTCTTCCTTCTCCAGAAGACCAGAGCTACCCTCTGTCTTTACCAGCTTCAGTGAACATTCTGACACACTGAATACCCTTCCTGACCTTCAGCCACATCCCTCTTGCTCATCTCCAGCCCGACATTCCCTGCTCACTCGCTGACGGACAGAGAACCACAACCGCCAGGGCCCACTGTAAACTGACACAACCAGGGGGTAACCGCACCCTCCTGTTCAATAATCCCCTTGTTCTCTCCCCTACTGGATTTTCCAAAACAGTCATTTTACACCATTTTTCTTACGTCTTTGATTTCACCCAGACTTCTCAGAAACATACTGCCTCCTGAGAAGTCCAAGGGCATCTGTGACCGAGTGTCTACCTCCCTCATTAGATGGAGACTTAGTCTGGTGTTACTTCCTGCTAAAGGCCCCACTGTCTCGAATGAAGCATCTTTCCACCCGCTGACATGTGCTCTCCAGCCACTCCTTTCGTCCCTGCAAGGATCCTGATCCTCACCTTTCTTGCACTTGCACTATCTTTTTTTGCTCCATCTTCTTACCTTTGGCTCAAAAAAAAAAAAAAAAAAAAAAGCGCTGCATCTAAGATCTCTTTCCTTTCACGCTCTGACTTCCCAGGGAGGGCAGTATCCACTCACAGCCCTGCACAGAAACCTACACCATCCCTCTCCTGACCTTCCCCATCCTTCTGAAATGCTCCCAGCTCCTCCAATCACCAAATCTGATGGCTTTCCTTGGCCTGCATCCTGCTTGACTCTTCTGAGGCACCTCAGACTCAGAGCGATCAAAACTGAACTGACCACCCCTCTCCCTGTCCACTCCCACCTGCTGACTGCTTCCCCAGTCCTCCCAGTTAGGCCAAAAGCTCCCAGTTGTCACTGCCCCAATGGAGTTATTAAGCCCCCTTCCTCTCACCATGGTCATGTCTGTGTCACTTGGTTCCTCCCTCTCCGTTGCCATGACAGCGTCCTGTCCAGGCTCCACAGATTCCCTGAGATGCGACACCAGGCTCCTGGCCACCTTCCCTGTTGCTGAAATACCTTCACAGACCCTCTGCTGTCTAAGAAATAAAACTCGAATATTTTAGCCTGAGAAGTTAAGTCTTCTAGGAACCGGCTCCAGTCTTTATTTCTAAGCCTCCCCATCTTCCCCACTTCCTTCATTTCCTATATTTCACATTTCCTCTGAACTCTGGGAGAACTCATAGTTCCCAGAACCCGCCCTGCATGTTCTCACCTCCACGCCAGAAACAGGCCAGTGTGTCTACTTGTCTTTACTTACTGAAATCCTATTATTTTTTTTTTCAAGACTTGGTAAAGATGCCATTTTTTTCCTATCTCCATAGTTGCAAGTTATTCATTCCTCCCTTTAACCTCCAGAGTTCAAATATGCTCATCTCTTTCTTGCTTACTCTTATCTCATGTTCTTTTATATTATAGTTACCTGTGTATATATTTACCTCATTGTCCCTATTAGATTTCAAGTTCTTGGGGGCAGTGATAATAATAATAACTGTAATAACCACCGCCACCATAGCGAGCTCCTACCACAGTCAGTTCTGTGCAAAGCACGTGATTTCACCATCTCAGCAGCCCTATGAGGGCTGTCTCCATTTTCAGGGGAGATTAAGTAATGTGCCCAAGGCCAACATGTAGCAAGTGGTACAGCTAGAAATTGAATCAAGCCTTGCTGACTTCAAAAGCCATGCTCTTAACTACTATATATTCCTATCTAGACTTGACCAATAACCACTAAATAAAACATGCTTTCCCTAGGTCCTCGGCGGTGGGATGGTTTACTGAGCCAGGTTCCCCAGAGCTGCTGAGGCTGCTTGATCAACACATGTATTTATGTGAGAGAAGAAACAGATAGCTTAAACTCTAATTCTTAAAGGATACTTTCAAAAACAGAACAAAGTTTTTATGCCTCAAGATTAAACAGAACATCAAATGCAAAGTGACAGGAAAAACCTAATTCACCTGGATTAGGTAATAGCCTGATTTTGTCTCTTTCCTTGGAACCACTGATGTCAGTAAGGCAACGAATCAAGGCCATCCTAAAAGCCTTAGATAATTTAAACCATGTTTAGAGAGAGCCTCCAAATTTCTAATTTCTGAGGCTCTGACATCAGCCCTGGGAAAACAGGATAATTTTACTCAGTTGATAGTCAGAACCAACGTAAACGTGGGGTCGTATCTTATCTACGAACAGGCAAATAACGTATGGCACACATAGGTCTCAGTATAAAGAAAGGTGGTGGTGTTTGATCTCTACATGTAAGCGGCTAAGGGCTGTAATCCTCCGAGAGGAATGTCATTATACAGCTCAAATCCCATCACAACAAACACCGTTACAACAGAGATGTCTGTATAACAAAAACCCTTTCAAGCTTTGGCTGACAGCCCATGTACTTCAAGCAATATTTGATGTGAGACTTGGAGTTCACAGTAATGGGAATTGACCTATATTTCCAAAGGTAAGATTTGAATGATTTCATCTGTAACTTCCATCCCATGATACCGTGAGCTGGAGTGATGTACAATCTTGACCCAGGGGTATAAAAACTAAGGACAAAGACAGAAGCAAGATCAACCCTGTTCTTGAAGGGTGAAATTCCTTCCTTTCACTTGGGGAACTCTTAGGGAAAGGAGAAGGCCTGACCCAACCCTGAAATAAAGCAGACCAAGGCAGGTTTTGGCCTCATCTCCCTGAGAGGCGAGATGGAGTAGCCCATGAAGACAGATGAACCGGGCTCAAATTTCTACTCTGCCGCTTACTAGCTGGGTGAACTGGGCTATATCTCTTAACTTTTTGTGACCCTCAGTTTTCTCATCTGCAAAACGATACTAATACCATCTACTTCCAGAATTCCAGTAAGAATTAAATGAGATAACTATGCAATGCTCCTAACCTAGAGCCTGGTACGCAGCATGGGCTCAAAAAAAGTAAATTCCCTCACAAGGCTTCCCTTTCCCTCCAAGACTCTGAGCTGATGCAAACTGTTTAAATGAAGTTAGTTATAAGATCTAGTGAATGGAGTTAAAATACAGAGTCACAAATATGGCCTGGTAAAGATACTGATCAGAGGAACATCGGAGAAAAGAGAGCAAATGGTAGAAGAACTAGGCCAGGCATAAGCATTTACTTGACTCAGAGAAAGGTCTTTTTGGCTAAAGTAGGACACGTGTAATCAAAAGCTAAAATGCACGTAACAAGGCATCGTAACAATAAATGAGCTTCGATCATGATGTCAGAAGTCATTTTGAAAAATGCTGAATAAACTGAAATTTGCAGGCACGTTTTCCTAGTCAAGGATGAACTGTGGTTACTGCTCTCAAGCAATGGTTTACTGCCTCTGGCCTAGTTTTCTGTGGGTGCCATTCTAGATGGTGGGAAGGCCCTTCTTTGCTCAGTCCTGAGCTTCAGCCCATTCATTATACTGCCTTTGGATACTCTGAAAGTATTAAAACCAGTTCTAGTCTTCTCCATTTGGGAAACACGTAGGTAAATAGCTAAGGAATATGATCAATAAAGAGTCCCAGCATTGCCCTAATTTGTGATGTTTTTAATCCTCTTGATTTTTAAATATTTAATTTTCCATTTTTCAAATTATGGGACAGTCAAGTCTGTGATGACAAAATCCTTATATATATATTCTTTTGAAAACACTCTTGGTGTTACATGATAGGTTTTGAGATAGAAAAGGAGAGTCCTATAAACATAGGCATGTCTGTTCACCTTTATAAAACAGATATGATCTAGGGGTTTTCAAATTTCTTAAAAGGTTCCAAAAAGTACTATCAGAGCTCAGTAACTACAGGGAACAAGAAATGGACCAACGTTTCTCAGAGTCAGAGAACATCAGAGTTTTAACAATGACTTAGTCCTAGCCCTTCACCTTGACAGTAAAGAAGAGGCTCAGAGAGTAGTATGGGCTGATGTTCAGATGCTCAACTCAAGTGTGTGTACAAGCCAAACAATGAGCTTGCAGGAGCTCTTGTGAGAGGCAACAGAGAAATAAAATAACAGGCCAGACAGAAATACCAAGGGGCAGAGAAACAGCAACTGTGAGACCCACAAAGAGATGGAGGAGCCCTGGGTACGAAAACCAAGAGATCAAGACCAGAGAAAGAACAAAATTACTAAAGCGAGGTTAAAACATGAACACAGACCAAATGGTAGAGGCAGAGGAGATATCTTAACTGAAGTCTACAAAGGGCGTACAAAGGGTGACTCCAATACCCAGAAGCTTCAACCTGGACAGAGGTTTCCGGCCTCTTTTTTAATAACTGTACCCCCCCCCCCCCCAGAATCACTCTCATCTTAAAATGGAGGCAGTCACAGCCACCAGATTGTACACGTGAATCTTACCACTGCTAAGGGCGTAAACCAGAAGCATTTTTGAAGGTGTGCTAACTATTTCAGGCCACTAGGGTGCTACTTCCCGCCCCCCAAAGGCACACTTCACTTAATGATCTCCATCCAGACCCCAAGAATTAATGTCCCTGCTAAAAGTGTACCCTTTATTCGTTACACCAGTGATTATCACTGTTTATAAGGTACTTCAAGATCCCCACAGCCTATGGAAAAGTGAAATGCAGCTGTAATTACATGGGCAGTAACAGAAAGGTAGGGGTAGAAAGAGCTCTGTTCCTCAGAGAGGCAAGCCACTGCCTAGAAAGTGACCTCAGGGAGGAATCACGCGCCTGGACGGAGGCGCGGCCGCGCCGCCCCCGCTCGGCTTCTCCCTCCCCGCATCCCAGGCCGTCTGGTCCACCTGTCCGGGAAGCAGGCGGGCGGGGGTCGCGGGGAGGAGCCCGGCTGGCCGCGGGGCACTGGGGTAGCTAGCGGCTCTCCCTCGCCCTCCTCCCTCCCGCGATTCCCGGGACGCCCAGGCGCCCTGCGCGCCCCTGACCGCGCGCGCGCGCCCCACTATCTGTACCTTTACTCTGGGGAGGGTTCTGACTCCGGTCCCGGAGGACGTTGATCTGGTAGACAGCTCCGTAAGGCTCAAAAAGTTCTTTCAGCTCCTTTTCCGACCAGGACCGGGGGATCTGTCCGACAAACATCTTAATGGCATCTGGGTCTGGTTGGTCTGAGTGATCCAAAGCGCCGTTCATCTTGTTGGCTGTGCCGTTACTGTCAAAGAGGGAAGCGGGAGCCAGAGTTAGGGCTGCAGGGTGAGGGACAGGAAGACAGAAAATCGGGGGTGGGGGTGGGGGCGGGGAGGCGGAAGGAGGAGGAAGAGGAGCACGGGGCAAAGTGCCTAATGAGTCGTGGAAACGTGATGAACTAAAACAAAGCACAGGCACCATTAGGTTGCTCCTCGGCGGCAGCGGCGAGAGCTCTCACTGCAGGCTGCTTGTTCAGTATCGCCGCCCGACCCCGGGCGGCGCCCTGCCGGCTGTCACCGGGGGCGTGGACATCTTGAAACCCGGCTCGGGAGGCAGCTGCAAGTTACGAGCAGGTCTCGCTTGGCTAGGCTGCCATCAAGCATCCAGAGCGTTATCAGCCCCACACTGGCTCTCCCGTGGAAAGAAAGGCGGGGCTGGATTTCCGCTGCCTTTCCCACCCTTCCACCCCTTTTGGGAGGTTTTTGGAAGAGAGGAGAGAGGTGGTAATAATAAAGTCACAGGAAAAGAAAATGAAACACTCGGCAGCCCGTCAGATGACTAATGCAAGACGCTGGGGATGAATTTGCAGAGCGCGCGACGCAGCCATGTGTGCATCAGATTAGTACGTTGTTGCTGCTCAGAAGGGAAAGTGCTCCAGCAATGCGGCTGGGTGCAGCCGATTGGCTGCCCACGCTGGAGAAAAGGGCCCGGGCGGGGAGGGGGCTCCCATTTAAAAAGCACGTTGTTTATGGGACCCGGGCACAAAGGGTTTAATTCAGAGAGGCAAAGGCGATCTCAGAATTGCCTGCTTTGTGCCGGGAGGGAAAAAAAAAAAAAAGCAGTCCCAGAAAGTTGAGTTCCCGCTAAAGGACACTGAATACTTCAAATCTTTCACACTCCGTAAATTGCTCTCCGTATATCTGACATCCAGATGTTGCACTTGAGTTCTAAACAACCACACGTTTGGGAGAGAAAAGAGGAGCCACACGTTTGGGAGAGAAAAGTCTGCCTTTTCTTCTCCTAGCTTCAGTAAATATTTGGGGCGGATACAAAGAGCAAGACCATAAGCTTTTACATATCAATCCTCCTTAACGCTGTTTCCCGAAACCCTTATTTGAAAGAGACAATGCTTGTTTAGAACGTGCAATTCCAGTCACCATCATGTAAAAGGATGATGAAGTATTTATGTTTTACTTGGATTCCGCTCCCCCCTCATTTGAGCTGCAGTACATAGTAAAGCAAAACCACATACCCTCTGTCTCCCCCACGTACCCCGCCGACTAATGCACCCTAAACCCACCTACTCTGCCCGGCGAAAGGCTGAATGCCTTAAGCAGCATTCATCTGCAGTACCGTGCTCTTGATTCCCAGCCTGTGAAAATACAGTAAAATGCACTTAAACACAGCAGACGTAGAACCTACACAGCCTTGTCCACGACTGTCTCTCAACCCCCAGCCTCCAGCCCAGAAGGCAGAAAGAAAGGGCCCCACGGACTAAAACTTCACTGCAAATGGTCACTTCACTGTAGTCTCAGGTAACAGCAAGAAGGTTTTCAAAGATCTTAAGCAGGCTTCCTTATTTCAATCAAAACCCATCAGAGCACCTTAAATTTTCTGTGAAACTAGGCTAGTTCTGAGCCCTTGGTGGGGGGGGGGTAAGACACTGATGGCTAACAAACAAACAATAAAACCTATGGAAAGGAGAAATCCTGAATTCAATTTTATCCCGAGAGGAAAATGATGGCAAATACTCTTCACTAGGTCCTGGCTTCAATTTCTACTTCTTATTCCCCAATTTACCACTCTGTTTTTTTATCCTTGAGATAAACAATCAGACTAACTTGAAGCACTTTCAGAGCTTTCTCGAATCAACCTTATTGTTATAAAAAAATGTTCTGCCGAATACAATGCTGAGCACAAAATCTTCCTTCAACAACTTAGGTGTAACGCAATGCCTGCTTAGATTAGAGTGCGAGCATTTATCTTGTTCCTGTGCACCTCTACTGCTTTTCAAATCGCCCTCTGGGAATTCAATAAACACTTTAACCCCGTGGAGCCGGCTCGGGCAGGGTGGAGGTGGCAAAGGCCCACGCGGAACAGAATGTAGCATTCACAGCTCGCTGACAGTGTGGCAAGACTTATTTCTGGGACAGGAAGGGCTTGTGGTTACCGCTGTTGACAAGCAGCTAGAATGAAAAGAGGAAGGCGTTGCCACAGGTCCCAGCTAACAGAGAGCGGAAGTTCAAAAAATGGGGCTCCTGCATCTCGCCTGCACAAAGCACGGTTCATACAACGGAGGCGTCAGGCAGCAGCACAATGGTCCAAATATCTAGAGCAAGCATTCATGGGTCTCCAAATGAGGGGCCATTTTTACTTTCTCAAAAAACACACACTCACCGAGGTGCATAAAGGAAGGGGCGCTGCAAAGAGGGTTTACGCCCTTTGGTCCTTATGTTGGTGAGTATGTGTTTATAATCCCTGCCCCCCCCACCCCCCCCCCCCCGCAGCCATCCTTCACAGGTGCCTTTAGATCTCTTGTACCCTGAGGCAGAGCAGTGTTGGGGCTGAGGGTCTGAATCCTGGCACTACCACTTCCTAACTGTGCTGCCCTGGGCCTCAGACTCTTCATCTGTAAAATGGTAACAAACGGGCTCCACCTCATATAGTCATGTGCTTTGTACAGGACGTGGCCCCGGGGAAGTGTCCAATAAGTGTTAGCTGCTTCCGCTGTTCATCTTTTCTGTGCACTTGTGATGCACTACAAATGAGTGACTATCACAACTCTACTTTTCAATCCAAATTTTTTCATAGTATGGACTCAAACACAATTCATATCCTAAGTAATAATAATAATAGGCATCTTTCAGTGAGCACTTATATGCCAGATACCATGCTAGGTGCTTTACATACATTATTTCTAATCCTTATCACATCTCTGTGAGAAAGTATTATTTTCCAGATGCAAACGTCTAATAAATAAATTCCTTTTCTTTTTTTTTTATTTTTTTATTTTTTATTTTTTTAATGTTATTCTTGTCTGCTTACATTCTTTTTATGTATGTATGTATGTATGTATGTATGGCTTTGTTGGGTCTTCGTTTCTGTGCGAGGGCTTTCTCTAGTTGTGGCAAGCGGGGGCCACTCTTCATCGCGGTGCGCGGGCCTCTCACTATCGCAGCCTCTTGTTGCCGAGCACAGGCTCCAGACGTGCAGGCTCAGTAATTGTGGCTCACGGGCCGAGTTGCTCCGCGGCATGTGGGATCTTCCCAGACCAGGGCTCGAACCCGCGTCCCCTGCATTGGCAGGCAGATTCTCAACCACTGCGCCACCAGGGAAGCCCAATAAATTCCTTTTCTAAGATTACCGGCTTATACATTGTAGAAGTAGAATTCGAACCTGGACCCAATGGGCTCCAGAGCACGGAACATTTCTAAACCATCATGTGGCCACGTATTGTATCAGGTCTGCTTTGGGCTGAGAGTGAACAGCTTATGGTAAATCTATGAGAAGTCAAGGCCAAGAGCAAGGCCTGCTGGTTCCCTGGAATCACGCTGCCAAGTAACAGGCGTCACTATTAGGAACACATATACGCATCTTTCCTTCTTGTGTGTTGGAATTAGGGTGCAAAGTACTGAACTTAAGAGTCCGTGAAGGCTACCTTACAACCCACATTTTCTCCATAATCATATAACGTGTCTCCATCTCCACTGACCGCCTCCCTCTCTGTTCCCACCGGATCACATCGATGAGCACCTCTCATCCATATCTGCCTCCTTTCCCAAATACCTGCCCATTTTGCAAACAAATGTTCCAAAGATTTGCATCAAATGCTAAGAGCATGCAGTCCCTTAAGTAAATCCAACTATGTCTAGTTGTTACACAAATTCAAAATAACACATCTGGGACTTCCCTGGTGGTCCAGTGGTTAAGATTCCACGCTCCCAATGCAGGGGGCCAGGGTTTGATCCCTGGTCAGGGAACTAGATCATCCCGCATGCTGCAACTAAAAGAGCCTGCATGCCACAACAAAGACCCGGTACAGCCAAATAAACAACAACAATAGCACATCTTCCAGATCAAAGCATCAATGGTCCTACCCCATTGATGACCCCTGTGCTGCTGAATCCCATGCCCTGGATGCTGACGGTATTGCAGCAGCCTGGGTAACTTTGTTCTAATGTGTGAGAGCTCCTCCTTCTTTGGACTCCCAACTTTCTTCCCAGCTGATACTCATTTCTACCAGAGACTTACTGACTTCTTTTGTCCTCATGGGGCTGCAAGTGCTGACACTTCTAAGGAAGCCAGAAATCATGTGTCTAACAGTTAAACCTTTCGAGGTACTTGCCAGAGGCCACAGCAAACCAATTCGATCTACACAGAGGCGTAATTATGGGAATAGATACCCTAACTCTCAGTAAAACTCTCAGTAAGATCTTCTATTTACTGGAATCTGATCTCGGGCTTAGAAAATTAGACTAGCTCCCCTCCCCGCACAGCCTCCAGGACAGTGCAGGAATTAGGTTCAAATTCAAATATTTATTGAGAGCCTACTCTTTGCCAGAAAACTTTGCCAGGTACAGGACACACGGCATCACAACAGCTCCAAGAAGACGAAATTATTATCCCCGTTTTGGAAATGAAGCAATCGAGATTCACAGAAGTAAAGTGACTTTCTCCATGTCACACCCCTAAGAAGAAGTGTCTGCAGAATCTGGACACAGTATGAAATAAAGGCCAATGGTTACTGCTTAATATTCCATGAACTGGGTTTCTCTAGGGTGATGTTTCCCTTGGACTCAGTGGCCATTGGCAGGCCCGAGACACAAGCCATACCTCTCTGCTGGCACCTCACCTACAAACTACAATACTATCCTGGACGCCAATTCCGCTTTTGCTCTTGGCAAAGTGCCAACTATCAGGCTCCTCCAGGACAGATGCCATATGGAATTGGACCACGAGTTAGAGAGCACTAAGCCAGCGGGCACTGGTGGTATTAGTCTCAGAGCCAAGACGAAAATATAATGATGTTGGGGGAGAAAAATGATGGTGCTTACTCTTTGCTTTCAGCACTGGCACTGACCTACTTCCCTACTCTATTTTCGAGTAAAGAGAACTAGACCAACAGAGGATATGCAAAATCTTCTGAGGTTCCTCTAAGCAGCAAAATGTTCCAGAAATTACAGTAATTGATTCAATGTATTCTTATTATTGTTATTATTTCCAGGACACAAGCTTTTACGAGGTCCAGTGAATGCAGGTTTCTTTTTGGAGAATGCAAACAAAAGAATTGATACTTCTATTCTTCTATCTTGCTCATTGGACAGCAACCTTCTGCATTACAACTCCATCTCCCTTATCTATACAAAAGGAAGAATACCAAACTTACAAAATGGGTATGAGAAATGCCAAGTGGCTACAAGTAATTTTATAAAAGTTGAAAAAAAAGGACATAAAATGCCACCTTCAGAAGATACACAAACCTGAAAACAACACAAAAAGATGCCTTGTCTGGCAAAAATTTTGAATAAAAGATAGCTAATCTCCTTGGTAGTTACCAATAATCTTATTACTCCCATACTTTTTTAATCCATCTTACTTTGGTCCTTGGAATACCCTGCATCAGTACTGCCAACTGTGTGCAATAGTGGGAATGTTCTACAACCTGCGCAAACCAACATGGTAGCCACAAGTTATATGTGGCTACTACACACTCGAAATGAAGTTAGGGCAACTGAGAGACAGAACTTTAAGTTTTATTTTACTTTAATTAATTTAAACTTAAATAGCTCTAAATGCAAATGTAAGTAGTGTTTTTTGTTTGTTTGTCTGTTTTAAAGACAAATAGGAGTTGAGATTTACCAGAACATTTCATCAGATAGTTGTTTTGGGAAAATAGAAATGAAGGGCCAGGAAAATGACACCAACGCTTGAGTCAGCCGAGAGCTAGTCAGTGGGCAGTGGGCTGGCTGGCCTGGGTTCTCGTCTTGGCTCAGCATTAAATTAAATGTGGGATCCCAGGCTAATCATGTAATCACTCTGTACCTCAGTTTCCTCACTTGTAAAACAAAGAGACTCAACAGTTCCCATCTGGTTGTTAGTTCCTCTAATTCTGTGAGTGGCTGAGTGGCTGGTCGCTCAGGGCTGCTGCCGGAGCAGCCCCTCTCTCAGTTTGCGCCAATTCTTCCCAGCATCTTAACTGCAGTCAGCAGACAGGCCACTCTTTCAAAGGGTCCGGGGACCATTTTTTAATATCCCGTGTACTTAAGTAATAGCCCATGAAGAAACAGGCTTGTGTGGCGATCGCAGGAAACTCTCCAAGGCTGAGCTGTGTGAGGCACAAGCAGGAAGAACCTGGCGATGGGCCTGGGGGCGGGAGGCGGGATGGTGTGAAATTCAGTAACGTTAACAGCCTTCTACACTGTCCCTGTTGTTGTTGCTTACTATTTAAGAACAGAATTCTCTCCTTGACGATTGGCAACGTGGTGCGAGGGCTACAGCATCAGCTCTTTGTCCCTCCACTACTCTCTGGGGATCAGAGAGGGGCCCTGCTCCGGAGCTGCAACCTTCTACTCTAAACCTAACCCTCTCCATTTAAGAAGAGGCACTGGCTGTCATCCAACCTCGAGCTCTGGGAACTGCAGCTCCCTTTGAAAACACACCACTTCGGGGTCACCATGAAGAACACCTCTATCTCCTGTGCCTGCCTTTCAACACGGCACCTCTGCACTGCACCGATACAGGTGCATCTCCATCGGCGGGATCCTGGTGTTAGATTCTGGTAGACCTAACAAAACTCTCCGGATATCAGTTTACTCAGCAATCAGATGATGAAACCAAGGCCATTCCTGTATTTACCTGGAAGGTATGGATATAACTTCTCACATGCAGCCAAAGTTTTGTGAGTCATGTCTCCACCAGTTATAGAATGGTAACAGGACGGGGCCCTCAAACTTGGAGGTGAGACTTCTGCAGATCAGCTGGTGAATTCACAGAAGATTAAATGGATCAAATAATACCCTAAGTTGCTGAAGGAGGCAAAGCCTTTCTCCAAATGGTCAAGTTGTAAATAAATTAGTTTGTGCTCCTCTGAAGAAAAGTTCAAGTTTCCTGTAAGTACGCACACATGTAACATCTTCATCCCTGGGCTTTGACAAAATTTGAAAAGAAATAGAATTTATTAAGAATGGATAGCACATCTATTTCATTCACAGATGACTAGGAAAGCACACATTTGTGACGGGCATTCCACTGGACGGCTGAAGTTAACGCAGGATTGCATTTGGATGCAGGTCTAAAAGTTATCCATTCGATTACCGGGGTAAAATGTAGCCCTGATTCGTAGGAATTCATTCCTGCAGAAAAGGCCTCACAACACGGGTGTCTGGACTCGCCAACTAGAGGGGAAACCTTATTAGCTTATCTCAACTTGACTGCGAGTAAAAAGCAGAAAGCTAGAAAACCCCCCCAAAGAAGTCAACGTGGAGGCATCCAGGGGGTACCTGAAGGCTGGACACACACAGCCCTCGCTGGGAAGGCAGTCAGGCATCAGCTCCGGACAGCCCCCGCCCAGGGAACTCATTTCCTTCTGTGATTTATCAGAAATAGTCCCGTGGACTGCAGAGCAGAAGGTATTTGTACGGGAGAGTTCTTTAGATGAGCTTTTAGAAATGGCAACAGGGAAATAATCATCACGCAGATTTGTATCAGGCCTCACCTTTTCCAAGTGCTGCTGGAGCACACGTTAATTAATCCTCCCACTCCGAGGGCTGAGATCAGCACTCCTGCCCCCACTGCACAGATGAGTCAACTGTGGCCAGGGAGGGGGTGCACTCGCTCGGGGCGCACACCCCTTCTAGGTGCCCCCAGGCTGATTCTCCTGCCCACCACTAAATGCTGCAGAATTCACCAGTTTGCTTGGGCAAGCACTTGCAACTGGCCCTCTGGATGACGGAGAAGACACTGGCTTGGCCTCCGTTAAGTAACTGAACCCGTGAATCATTATGAAATGAAGACGGGTGTGAGGGACAACTCAATAGTGGTCCAAACTTCCCAAACCGAACACTAATTTTTACCTAAAATGTCTCTCCCCTATTCACGTTCCGGCAGCGAGTGATGAAAACGAGGGATGTATGTTGAGAGTGACAACACAGCTCCTGGTACCCTGCACCTGGGCTTTAGCAACTGTGCTTTTCAAGGCAAATAACTCCTGCTTCTACCGCTGGCTACAATATTTTGCCTCGACCTACTTATGCAAGAGAAAGAAAGCAATCAGGGCGGATTCACAACACTCTCCATTCACTGAAGAAATACTGGTAGTGAAAGTGGATGGTTCACCTTTGTGGGATTTCAACCCCTACTCCTGCCCCCGCCCCGCCCCCAAGGGTTATTTGCACACAAAGCCCGTTTCTTACTCAGGTACTGAGGACCTGCCTTTTGTCAGGCACGGTGCTGGGTTTTTTTTTAAGATTTTTAAATTTAATTTATTATTATTATTATTTTGGGGGGGGAGCTGCGTTGGGTCTTCGTTGCTGCGTGCGGGCTTTCTCTAGTTGCGGCGAGCGGGGGCTACTCTTCATTGTGGTGCGTGGCCTTCTCATTGCAGTGGCTTCTCTTGTTGCGGAGCACGGGCTCTAGGCGCATGGGCTTCAGTAGTTGCAGCATGTGGGCTCAGTAGTTGTGGCTCATGGGCTCTAGAGGGCAGGCTCAGTAGTTGTGGCGCACGGGCTTACTCGCTCCGCAGCATGTGGGATCTTCCTGGACTAGGGCTCGAACCCGTGTCCCCTGAATTGGCAGGCGGATTCTTAACCACTGTGCCACCAGGGAAGTCCCACGGTGCTGGGTTTGAAGGAGAGAGAGTTGAAACATATGTAATTTATGCCCTTAAGCCACTAGTAGCCACTGATCAGAGTCAGCCGTATGTACAATATAGAATCAAACCACAGAACACTAAGGCCCAGAAGAGAGCAGTATACACGGGCCCGCCGTCAGCCAGCCAGAAGGGATTCATCTGGCCACAGGGACAGACATTCAGCATCGTGAACCACGCTACATCCTCGTGGTCCAATTTGCCAATGGAATCTGCAATAATCAGAGCCACAGGATGATAAGCTATCCCTGAGCTGGCAGTGAGACTGAACGAAAACCACCGCAGCAAGGGAGCTGGGCCTGGAGAGAAAGTGGCCACAGGTGTCTCCCATCCCGCGGAGCATACATTCGAGACAGGGGACCTGAGCCACCTGGAGAGAGTGCCACGCGGACCCATGGCTGGATGGCCGTCACCCGCACTGCTGACCCTTGAGCTCGAGGGACAGCCCAGGGTCCCACCTCTGCTCCCAAGGCCATCAGCTGGACGCCCATTCCGTCCATGAAGCCCTTCCAGCT
Organism: Balaenoptera borealis; assembly: GCF_965194805.1. NCBI lineage: Eukaryota > Metazoa > Chordata > Mammalia > Artiodactyla > Balaenopteridae > Balaenoptera > Balaenoptera borealis. The sequence continues at coordinate 164,106,983 of NC_138866.1, read as the reverse complement.
CCGCTTTTCACCCTGGCCTCTGGACTAACTCCTCTGTGGTCACCCCCCTCCAGCATTCCTGTCACTCACTCACTCTCCTTGGTCTCGTCTGATCAACCCTCCCACCTGACCCTCTCCAGCGACAGCTGGCAGAAGGCTGTGGCGCCACCTGGATCTCAGCACCTTTACAAATAACCTCTTCCTGTCTCCCTTTCCTCCAGCTGGGTTTCACGGTCAACTTCCCTGTTTTTCTTACTGCCTCAAACTGCCCCCTGCTCCACCCCAGATCCACGACCAGGAATAATGTCTTGCACAGAACACGCACACAACAGAGTGATTGCTGGCCTGCACCCCACCCCTTCTCTGGCTGTTGAACCTACGGAAACTGTCATTAACTGAGCCCCCAGTTCGGCACATGGTGAGACTGTGAAATTCCTGAGGACAGGGATGTCTTAATCATTCCCTCAATACGCATTCCTGAAGTGACCCCACCATTCAGGCATCATTCAAGGTGCTGGGGATAAAACACTGAATCAAATCAGGTAAAGCTGCCTTCATGGAGTTGCTATTCTAGAGCGAGGCATAAAACGAGCAAACTAAGTAAATCTTCTAAGAGATTAGAAAGAGATCATTTCAATGGAGAAAAAATAAAGCAGGAAAGGGAGATGGGAAGGGTTAGGTGCCAGGGCACAATTCTAAATAAGGCGTTCAGAGAAGGCCAGCACGGTGCCTTGAATTCAGTCTCAGTACAACAACAACGCATATTTTCTGAATGAATAGATTTAATACAGCGAGAAGTCTTAAAAGTTGTCAACATTAAATCACACACTACACAATTCGTCACTACGATCATAAAGAACCACGTTATCCCGTCTGGAACTGTTGTATTGAATCTGGGGGTCAATACACCTATAACCAACGAGTTACTGAGTCAGGCCGGTTTTCCCTGAAATGCCCACTGGGTCCACTTGTCCTGGTGCAGGCACTGTCCTAACTCTGACTATTCTGATGATAAAATCATTGCAAAACCATTCAGGGGGCTCTCCTACTTTGGACTAAAGGACCAAGATTTCACTGACCTTTGTGCTGGCCTCGTATTCAGAACTCTATCTATCCTTCCGTTAAATATTGATCATCTGTCCATTCATTATTCATTTCATCATTTATCAATGGCAAAATTTAATCTCAGGCTGCTCTTTCCTCAACCTGCCTCTGGCCTACCTTCCTCAGTCATAAATGATGTGTAATCAAGGAATACAACTTAAACTGAATGCCAGCCTCAGGGATGCAGCCAGCAGTAGAAGGTTGGAAGATAAATGCAGAGGAGATCAGTAATGCTGCTGTTTCCTTCCACTGATCTGGAAAATCAAAAGCTGACAGTTAATAAGAACTAACTATGTCATATTAATGACCGTAGTTTAGATCAGAAAACAGAATCCATTTGTGAACAAAGATGTGTATTTCTGTGCACTTGCCATTTATGAGGTTCAGATGTACTTCTTTTTTTCTGATAATGCCTTCAACTCATGATTGTGAAATGCCAAAAACAGAATACCGAAAAAAAGAAAAAAAAAGGACAGTAGGACCTCCCTGGTGGTCCAGTGGTTAAGACTCGGTGCTTCCAATGCACGGGGAGTGGGTCTAAGATCCCGCATGCTGCGCGGCGTGGCCAAAAAGAAAACAAAAATAATGAAAGTTTTTTTTGAAAAAAAGGACACCAGAGCAGTCAAAACGTATTTCACAAAGTTTCTGGCCTGATGTTTATGCCCCTTAAGCCCTTTGGGGGAGCTTCCCAATCCTTTACTCAAAGATTTCTTGTTTTATGTTGGTAGGTAGCTGCGGCTGACTTACATTCTCCAGGAGTTCCCAAGGACAGCCGCCCAGCAGAATAATTAATTTGTGTAACGACTATCATGTCTCATCTACAGGGTCACATTATGCTCAACAAATTCTGTTTAAGAACACAAGGAAATATATAATTTATTGTTAGGAAGAATTCCTTCCAAGTAAGAACAAAGAAAATCACTGCCTTTAAAGATAAGCTTTCAACTCTACTACAAACTTAGCTAATCAGACTGACTCCCCTCCCTGGGGGGGCTCCAGGTAGCTGAGATTTTACTTTCTCATTTTAACACGGCTGTGAGCATCAAAACTCAAAATTTGTGGACCATCTAATTTGCTGTCGTCACATGCAGCAACTGATTTTGCTGAGATGCTTCGACTTTTGAGGGGGGGGTATTAATTTTTATTAAGTGTTCTGCTCGATTTTTATTTGCCTGTTTTTTGGCTGGGAGAAGTGAGAGAGGTGGGTGAGGACTGGGGCAGAGATGAGTCGTTTCTCTTGTGGGAGTTGGTTTTTCCAAAGTAAATTATGTTTGTTCCCTGATCAAGCAGCCAACTTTAATTCTTCCTCTTCAAGACATCACAGAACATGATGCTTGAGGTCTGAAAATGAGAAATAAAGGGCCCATGTAATAGATGATTGTGTTATCATTCACGGGACTAACCATGAATTTTTTAGATCTTTCTGTCCCAACATAAGAAAAGGTGATGACAGGTTTTAGAGGGATTGCACTAAATTCCTAGATAGCAATCCAAAACATGTGCCTCTCTGATAGTCTGCTTAAAGCAATGGAAAAAGAACTTTGCCAAGTTTGTGTAATTACTCGAAGATGACCTCCAGAATTGTATGCATGTCAGCTCTTTGTGTGTTTCTCTATGAGACAAACATGCTGGCTTGTCATGCTACAAAACTCCATTTCAAAAGACAAAGTCCAAATGACATTCCACTTTGCTAGTTTTTAAATCTCTAAATCACTTCTTAAGATGAAATCAATACCAAACACCACATTCTGATTCGGAAATCTATAGGCCTTCTCTCTCTCTCTCTCAGCATGTCATAAATTCCATTTAGCATCTTAAATCACCAATTAAAATAGGCTTTGACATTTAATTTGCTTATTCCCTAAAAAAACACACCATCAGCTCTAACCCCGTAAACAAATAAGAATAGAAATAGGATTATGTGCAAAATTATAAAGGCTGTTATTCCACGAGGCTGAATATCATCATACCAGAATTCCCCATAGCTGATTTTTTTTAAAAGCCATTTCTTCATTTTTTGACACTACATCTGGCACAATGAATACAGATGATCACTTGTTTATATATCTGTCTAACTGGCTCTCCCAAACACAGCCAGATGGAGTCTTTCAGAATCAAATTAATTTCAGATTAATTCACTCTGGACCCACTCCAGTTCCATGACTCCTTGCTTTGAAGCACCAACCAAACTGATGGGAAGTCATGAACTGAAAAGAGCACAGGTTCCTCGATATCAAGGGGGAAAACATGACACAAAGCTGGCGTTGCCCCCGTGTCCAGAAAGTGATCCATTCGGGCACCACAAGGTGCCAGCGTAAGGCCTGGCCAACACTGCACAGTGTCAAAAGCATCCAGCAAGAATTTCCTCTTGGATCCAAAGAGGATCACGGTTAATATTACATCTAATATTCATAACGCCTTGAGAGGATGACAGTCAAAATGAGCGACTTAATTACTAACACGAGAACCAGGGAGGTCACGGTAAACTTGCCCGTCTACGCGGAACCAGGTGGGACACGGGACTCGGGAGAGTGAATTCTCAACGCCCCAAGTGCAGAATCTCTATCTCGAGCTGCAGCTACTGAAGGAACCATCACAAAACGTAACCAGGCTCTGCTTGCTGTCAATCTCGGCGGATGCCTTTATTATCGTACTTGTTTCAATTGCAATTTGGGTTTCCATGGAGACACAACAGTCAGCTCTAGAAAATTATAAGATAAATGTCAGGCAGTGATAACAGTGTTAACGAAGCTTCGGTGACAAGCAGCTCCGCGCTTCAAATAATAAGCTTATTTCTATTAGCATATGTATAACCTGTCAAAAAACCTGGGAGAGAATATTAAAAATTAAATATCGATCTATCTACATTTAAGAGAGAGCGGGGAGAGACCCCTCTGGAGTGGCTTAAGTTTGGTGGGTCAACTTGAACAAGAAAAAAGAAAGTAACCACTGCTTTCTTGGGAAGATGAGGCACCAGTCATGGCTCTCAATGATGCTTTAGCTGACATCCAGAAACGCCTTACTTCATCCAGCAGTGGAGAGAATTTTTTCTTATAATGTGGTTAAAGTAATCCCTTTTGTTTCTGGAAGCTAAGAGCTCAACTCACTAAGTCTGACGGTGACAGACTGTGAGCTTCAGAGACGTATGTTACAACCAACCTTACGGTAACTGGATGGATGCAGCCCCCTCTCCGGCTCCCCTCCCTCGGTTGCTGCTTAACTATAATTGGATTGCTAGAATTCACAATCCGGAACTATCCTTGACTAGTCTACAGCCAAACATGTGCCACTGAAACTTTACCAGGAAGTATCTGTCAGATCACACAAAAAAAGGACGACTACGGATTTATGTAAGTTGGATGCATTCCGAGTACACAGATTGACACAGTGAGATGGTGAACAACAGCACAGTTCAAGGTAAGATTCCATAAAAAGAAACGGAAGGAAAAATAAGTTTCCTTTTATTTGGAAAAGATGATTTAAGAATGGAACAAAAGTTGTATGTTTTCTTCATGAACATCCTCAAGGACCTTGAAAAGTTAAAAGGGTAACAATTCTGCAAATCAAAGTCTTTCCAGGAAGACACAAGAAAGACCGGTACATATAAACTTCTCCTTCACAGTTCATGCTCTCTGAACAATCCCTGCCATAGTGCCCATTATTATTTGATTCATTCCACCATATTTTTGTTCATTTATTGAACCGCTGTTCATCGAGTGCCAGGCACTGTGCTCAGAACACAGTGATGAGTAAGACACTGTCCCTGCCCTCACATTTCTCATTGTTTAGTAGCTCATACAACCGAATATCCAAGGTCTTGAATAAGGTGTCACAATGTTCTTTTCTGTCCAAAGTTTGGTCCTTATTGAAGTGACTACACAACTATGCTTTTCTGGGGTGAGGCAACGCTTTTTGCTACACCTCTGCACTGGGAACAGCTGGCTGCTGAAATCCTCTTCTACCCACCCTGTCTTTGTCTGGATCACTATAACAAAAATACAACATAGTGGGTGGTTTATAAACACCAGACATTTATTTTTCACGGTTCTGGAGGCTGGAAGTCCAAGATAAAAGTACTGGCAGATTCGGAGTGTGATGAGAGCCTGCTTCCTAGTTCCTAGATGGCCGCTTCTCCCTCTGGCCTCACATGGTGGAAGGGGTGAGGGAGCTCTCTGGGGTCTCTTCTATAAGGGCACTAATTCCATCATGGGGGATCCACCCTCATAACCTCATCACCCCCCAAAGGCCCCATCCACTTAATAACACTGCCTTGGGCAATAGGTTTCAACGTATGAATTTTGGCGGAGAAACATTCACTCCATAGCACGCTCCTTAACCACTCGTAACTCCTCTCCCTTCTCCTAGCTCCTCTCTTCAGGAGGGAAATTAATGGTGTCAAACCCAAGGTCTAGGATATAACTAGACCATAGTGCTAGGGTAGGAACTTTTGGTGCAGCTTTTGAAGAAGCTACAAGTGCTTGTTTCCCCAGAGAGGGTTGCTTTTTCTCTTTGGAATGCTCCCTTAACTCCACATGGCTGGTGCCGAAGGCCCTAGGGCTGCCCCCCATTCCCAGCTTTGCAAGATCTAGCATGGCAGATCCAGGAATGGCTTAAGCCAGATGCTCTGGTTTTGAGAAGAAAGGCAATCCTGAGTTTCCTAAGAGCTTCCCTACGTTCTTTCCTCCCTAACTGAATTCACCATGAGGATGTGAAGACCCAGAGATTCAAGTCAGGGTTTGGTCCAGAAGAAACAGCCTCAGGCCTCCCTTTAGGTTAAAGCTTAGCTCACAAGGCACTAAGATCTTTCAGCTCTCTTGTGGCCAAGCTGGTTCTCTGAGTCAGGGGTCCCATACACAGTGTCCCCCGGGCATCTGTCACGGTACATCTGCAGGAGTGGTAAAGCTAATACAGGATTCCAGAGCTCAGAAGCCTCTCTACCTCACTCCACTGCAAGGAATTAATGTATCCTTACCTCAAGGCAAAATAATGCAAAACAAGCCAAAAACTATCAACCACAACAACAAACCTCTATAATATTGTGACGTACTCTCATACTCCCTGGTTTCTTTCCCTGTTGTCCCACCCATGATATGAAAAGATATGAAAGGAAAAACAATTCAAAAGCACACAAAACCCAAAACACTAGCAATATAATTCTTTAATAGGGCCAAAGTGGTCCTCTGAATCCAGGGGATATATGGGAAAAGTCATGAGGTTTAAATTTAATAACTCAACTTTGACTGTGGGACTTGAGATCGAAAACTTTTCAGTTGTAAATCAAATCCTAATACTATGTTACTAAAAACTGGGTGAGGAAACATCCGTGGTCATGGAAACAGATTATAAACAGCATGCCTTTGTCTCATCAGTTAAATATCCTTACCCTGTCAGGGTTCATGATTAGGACTCCTCATTTACGTTTTCCCCTGGTAAAACTTTTCACAACTTCACATCACTGTTGTAAGGTCTTGGGGAGTCAAAGAGAGAAGTTGAAAAGTCACCTACAATGATTATTGTGGGTATTTTTAAATTGTTGATATAATTACTGTTATCTTTAATAACAACAACACAAAGCATATTACGATAGTTCTTCAATTTTAAAATGACAGCTCTAAACTGGGGCAACCAAAATTACAATCATAATTTTCCAGAATTGACAATATTTGCTAAATAGGCTCCTTGAGGAGAAGGACGTTATATACGCGGGAAATAAATAGGAGATGATAATTCGAGTGTGGCACAGCTTTAAAAGGGAGTTCAGAACTGAAAGCTGAAAACAAATTGCTACCTAGGTTTTTCTTCTTGTTGTTGTTGAATGTTGAGAGGTTTGACTACATTTAGGCAGCTCAGCTTTGGCTGATCTGCAAGGCAACCATGATTTGAAAAGTATTAAAAGTATCTTTTAGATTCTAGGGTTGTATGTTTGTTTTTATAGACAATGGCATAAGGCAATCAAATCCAATTAAATTGAAGAGGAATTCCTTTATCAATGGAATCATTAAAATATGACCATAAAAGAAGCTTTTCCAACAATGCAGAAGGGACAGTAAGTTCCTCTAGGACCTGGGATGATAGGGTTCATGTTCATGTGAAAATGGACACACTTTACTACGCTGGAAACATGCACGGAGTTAGTAACTGTGCCCAACAATAAAGATGACAACCATGGAAGGTGTGATACCTGGGATCTTGCTTTTAGCTTCATGTTTACTTAGAAAATCACAATCTGTTGGTTGGTTTGTTTCTATAAGGCGGAATGAGGGAAAGCAAGACTACTTGGAAAGATTTATGTCTTATCTTACTGAAACCGACAACGAAATAGAAACACTATACAGATACTGAAACTCAAAAATGCATCAAGGGCAGGAAGATACAAAAATATTAAAAACCACCACCCAAATAGCTCTGAAAACAATTTTAGCTCCCCTCCCTGGGTCATATGGTACCAATTCTGGAAATCACATTTCCCCTGGGAAACAGAACTGTGTGAGGTTTCGTGTGTCCACAGTATTGTGAATATACTGAACAGCAGAAAGGCAATTGTTTGGAAATCCGCTGACTAGACAGTATACACCTGAGTGAATGGACACCTTAGGACGGAGGGTATTCACATGGCGAGGGGGGGCAAGATGATGAGGAAACTTCCTAATTACGTACCTACGACCCCACACATGCTGTGACAGCAGCTTGTTTTTGAGGCTTCCACACAGAGGTTTCATTAGCAACCCAAAGCATCGTGAAGTCAGTGGACAGCTTGGCAACGTCCCACCCCCTCACACAGGGACTGTGAGTGCAGAGCATGGAAAGATCCAGAAATAATAGGAACGCCAGAGGTGTCCTGAAGCCACACTGAGCAAGTTCAAACCCTTGGTGTTCATTTCAGACACTGTGTCTGGAAATCCCACGTCGTCTGGCCACGGGGCTCATCCTCATGTGTACTGTATTTATAGAAAGAATTTGTTCTTGGGGCATTTTCATCTAGGTGCCCTAAAACCTCAAGATCTGTGGGTTCAGCTGTGCGGGAAAGTCAAACTGCACCAGCTGATGAAGACGCAGGGGATCTCCTTAATACGCAGGTTAATAATTTAGCTGTGGGTGGGAGGGACTGGAAATCAGCAGAAGATTCCCTCTGGTCAATGGGTCACTCGTGATAAATGGGTTCTCGCTAGGAGTCAGTTCACCTGTGAACCTGGAATGATAAGATTTACTAAGCCAGTTTTTGACTCACTAACTGGTCATTATTGACAGGTTACTAGGGCTGTTTTCGGGGTTGTTTTTAAGACAACAATCGCTAACAGCAAGGGCAACTGGCTTCACTGACTGGAGGGAGATATTGCCTTTTTTCCCTTTTCTTAATTAACACCAACATTCAAAACCCTGACAGAGAATAAGGGTGAAATAAATTATGGAATCACTTATGTATGAAACCATACGTTATTAAAACTACTCTAAATGGGTCCTTAATCTAAATAAAGATGGCCATTTTAGGAAGCCAAGCATCTCAGGAATTAGGAAGGACACAATGTTATTCTGACCCAAGATATCAACAGTGTACCATTTTGCCACCCAGCCAAAGTATCAACTGTCCTAGACTCTTATTAAAATTCACGTATGTCTCTTCTGCTAGATGAGTCTCAGCTTCAATTATTTACAGCCTTATATTTCTGTTGGTTAAAGACAGGAGAAAGAAGCAGATTGGGCAAAATTATCTTCTAATATTTACACTTTGCCTATTCTAACCAGTCAGCAAAAGCAACTCCATCTGTTCTATGTTGTGTAAATGAGTTCCAGGACCACCTTTGGCAAAATCTGAATGAAGCACAACGCATCACGGTACAGGGTTCTCTTTGATGCTAAAACTATCGACTTGGGGATGGTGGGAATACCTTTCACTCTATTAGTTTTAATACAAGGGATCTCAATGAACATTTAGGAAAAGCACCGGAGTCTCTCAATAAACCAAGTCCTTGCCATACCAGGTCTAGTCTCACTGCTGCTTAACTTACGCAAATAAACAAGAACAGGTGTTTTTTGGCAGCTCCCATGGTGCTAAGCTCTAGTCCTCCTTTAATGTAAAATTTATTTGAACCTAACATCTGTACACTATTTCTGACACTGTCAGGCCAATCGTCCTTCTGATGTGTGGCTCTTGACAGGAAAAGAAGCCACTAGGGTTGCCACCATGACCACTCTCCGGCTGGGAGGAAGGACATCTCCCCACGTGTGACACTGGGCATGACTCTACATGGCAGTTTTACGCACTGTGGTCAGGTGTTCATAAAAATAAATTTTCAAGTGAAGCAGTAACTTGAACTCTCCAGCTATGCCATGGAGATAAGGACAATCAGAGCAATTTCCTCCTAATAAAATCAGCAAACAGTGATTATATGTGTTTCTGTAACTTAAGAGTGACACTCCACACAAGAGAAATGCACTTCCTCACGTTTCTTGCCACGTGATTACAAAACACCGAGCTCAATGGTTCTAACAGGCTTACCCTACTTAATTAACAGACATCCTGATTTGTATGCACGGGGGCCACACTCAAAAAAGGCTTATGGGGACAAGCTTTGCATGAGCATTTTATTTTTTAATGACTACAGAAGCTCTTGGGGCCCATCATATTAAAAGAAACAAAAAAGGAGGGAAGTAGCATTGGTTTTTAATTACTTCTGCCTCTGAAGCTAACAATCTCAAAACGAGAGCTCTTTAAACATTCAGCAATCAACTAAACTGCGACCCTTCTGACTTGGCCAGCCAACAGTTTTCTGTCGGTACCACTACTGTCGGCATCGTGATGATTCCTCACTAAGAGCAGATGAAAAGTTGCGATTCCTCTCCCCGGGGTATCATTCCTTCACAAAAGCAAAAACCTGAAAGTCTCAAGTATTCGTTTCACTTGAATCCATCACCTCCTGTTCATTCCTATGGTCATCACCCTAGAGCATCTCTGTGCTTAAGCAATGAGCCTGGCGCATACAAGGAATCAGCAGTGGATGCATGGATGGATGGAGGGAGGGAGGGAGGGATGGATGGAGGGAGGGAGGGATGGATGGAGGGAGGGAGGGAGGGATGGAGGGAGGGATGGATGGATGGAGGGAGGGATGGATGGGATAAACAACTAGAATACAGTAATCTGTCTCTTAGTTCAGGTACTGACCTTAAACTCTAATGACTTCTAGCAACATTTATTAAGGCATTAATAAATCTGAAATACCATTTTGTAAAGCTGAATACCAATTTGTAAAGCTACATTTACCATTTTGGGTCCACCTTTTTCTTTTAAATAAACACATCCAATCTAGGTCTGACTTCATTGCCATGGCCTTGGGCTGGCTGCTAAACTGCTTTACTTTATTTTTTTCACCTAAGCGATGTCAGGGAGATCAGGAAAAGATAATACTACGTGGATCAAGACACTTTGGGTTGCGGCTGTGGACTGTAAAAGGGAGATGAGTTATCTACTGACATGGAGAATCAGGTGCCTCTGGCCTCAGAAGGAAAAGAATCCTGAAAAGACCTAGTCAATGATAGGAAAGATTCCTTCCTTCAGGAACGTGAAGAGCAACCATCCAGAGACAGACAGAGCACATGAACACGTGGCCGGCGGGGACTAATGGAATGTGGTTCACAGAGCCAGACATCTTCTCCCATCCACTCTGTGCTTCGTTTCCCTCGGCCGGCTAAGGATGCATTCGTGGCCTGATAGATGCACAGGCCACACAAGGGATAATAATAAATTGGAAAGGGAAAACAAACCAAGTTCCTTGTTTAGATTGTAACAAAAATGTTTCCTCCCTATGAATGCATGTAAAACACTACTTAATAAGGTGCCATTATCTGAATCATTCATTCATTCATAATTGATTGTTTTCCTGAGTGCCTATAAAATACTACAAAACATTTCTAGGAAGGGTAATCAATGGAAAAGAGGAAGGGTTTGATGATAGCCAGACTCAAGTTCAAATCCCAGCTCTGCAGCCTTCTAGCTGGGCAAGTTACCCAAGTCCTTCAGCTAGAGAATGAACGCAATGAGGCCCGTGTGCTGTTGTGAGGATTGAGTGAGCTGTTTTAAGTGTTAAACCACGCGTGGAAAGAGTGTAGGTGCCTTCTCATTGTTCTTTGATTTTTTAAGTAATATCTGGAAAATGGAAAAACGCATAAATAAGGAATAACTGTTTCTCATACAAGGTGAATAGCAGTATATAAGAGCCATGACACCCCAAGCACCCAGAATGCTCAGTATAACTTAACTAATATCGACAAAAATGCTGAAGAAAGAAAAATAAACAACTTCTTTTTACTATATAGAGGCCTGCCTGGATCTTCTACCTGGCTTAGCTGTGGCTGTTCCACTTTTAGGTTAAAGGGAGTTCGCTGTTTACTACCCTCTCTCTGCAGTCACCATGCATCTCCCCACAGCTCACTTCCTCTCTCTACTTCCTGCCTCAGCATCCCCACCCTCCTTCAGTAACTGATTTGAGAATACAGATTTCCCCGAGCAATTCAAGCCTTTAATATTTCCACCCCACCAACTGGTTCTGGGTGAACAATTCCACCTGATTCTCATATTAAATGTAATCACTCACTAGGCAACAGCGTTTGCAAACATGGGAGTCCTATGTACAACTTGCCACTATTTGCTTGGTCAGCACAAAATGTGTTGCAGAGCCGCTTATGCATCCTGATGCCCTTGCAAACCTAACTGAAGCACAGCCAGCTCTTTCAATGATACATAAAAGTATCTCTGCCACACAGATGCCGGAGACTCATTTATGGACCAATTACAGGACTGGAGTGGCAGCAATGTTTTACATTTGTTCTGTTTCGTATTTTTAGCCTGGGCTTTTTTCCTTTCGTGGATTATGGTAAATACAACATTTGCTTCCAGAATGTGGGACTTGCTGGGATCATAAAGGAAAGTGCCTGACAAGCAGATTACCTTGGGCTACTGCATTGTGGGGATGCAGACAGTTACGCTAAGTGTCTGGATTTAGTCAAATTCAAGTTCTATCAAGCTGCCTTGGTTTCAACACAGAAATCAACAAGGGAGCCTTGGTGTGTAGTGTATTTTCAACTCCCCGGCCCCCCAGTCAGCACATCCCTATGAAGGCCTCACAGTTAGAGAGGGATGAGAAGATGCTCTAAGAAAAAAAAACTAATCAACGTTTCTGTAAATTTGTTCCTCAAGTTTCTTTCCTTTGTAAATTGCTTGCTCAAGATCAAACTAACAAAGGAGTCTGGAGAACAAAGTAAAACAAGAAGGATGATTCTACTGGAAACTACATACTGCCCATTTGTGGAGCCAAAGAGTAACACTCTGCAAGTAGCACTCTGTTCTGTCCTGAGCAGATGACATCCCACAGCTAAATCTATTAATGCAACATCAAACTATAAGTTGGATATTTTGCCTCCTTGCCCAAATACACAAATCACTATGAGCCTGGGGGACAGATGTTTTTTCTTCTTCTCTTACATGCCTGCAGCTTTTCCGACCTTGCCATAGACGAGCAAGGTACTGAGCTGTAAATGCAGAGCTGAGACTGTCTTCCAGAGGCAATTACACTGAAACTTTGTTCCAATGTCAGGAAATGTGGCATTTTCACGAGATAATGCCCATATGAAGCACACCAACCAGATGCCTAGAGAGTGAACCTGAAAATGAAAATGTTACACGCAGCCGGGCATTAACACTGGAAATGCTGTAAGTAGCTCTCCTGGTCCGTACAGGGATGCCACTGGCGTATGGCGGTGCCGTGACTATACTGTATTATTCAAAGAGCTGACTCCTGCATGTCTGTGCATTTTATTTAATAGTTTCCCTTTTTTGAGGAATAACATAAAGACATTCCACCCCCACTCTGATTTTGTTTTTAAGTCAGGGGTAGCCTTCGAAGAGAAATATAGTTGAATAAAAGATGACCATATACGCAAAGCTATTTCTAGAGATTTCCAAATATAAAGAGATGTTCGGCAAAGCACTGAAAAGGTTACGGGAAGACCTAGATTGGTGCCTTAGATGGGGGTTTTGAACTTGGGAATAAACAGCATGAAATACTGCTGGGTATGCACGGGGCTAAGGTAACCAATGTGAGGGATGCAACAGATGAGAAATAAGGGAAGAAGAGAAAAAAAGCAGCATGCGTATTAGAAAACTTCCAACTGATTCATCTGGGGTGAATATCATTCTAAACGCAGATATCCTAAGTGCCGATGAAGGCAGCAACACAGTAAGGGCAAGAATTATCTGGCTGGAGGGTAAGTCAGCCAGGCCAACAGGTAATGTGAAGAGAAAGGAAAAAGTATTGAGACCTCAAGCTGCAGTGGTAGGGTCCCCAGGACCTGGAAAGATGTGAATGTGTTTCTTTCCAAGTACCTAGCATTTCAAGGGTTTGAAAATTTCAGGACACAGGCTCACCTCAGAGATAACTGCGGTTGGGTTCCAGACCCCTGCAATAAAGTGAATACTGCAATAAATGAGTGGCACAAATTTTTTGGTTTCCCAGTACATATAAAAGTTATGTTTACAATATATCTGTTAGTCTATTGAGTGTGCAATGATGTCTTAAAAAACAATGTTCATACCTTAATTTAAAATAATGTATTGCTAAAAAAATGCTAACTGTCGTCTGACAACATGGGGTTGCCACAAATCTTCAATTTGTAAAAAAGAATGCATTATCTGCAAAGTGCAATAAAGCGAAATGCAATAAAACGAGGTAAGCCTACTGGAATCATAATTACTACAAAGCATCAAAATAGTTTATTGAACTCGATGTCAGGATTACAAAAAAGTGACAGAGAGAACCACCTTAGGAATCGGCAGGCTAAGGGAAATATCTTTATCATCTCAAATACGGAAGAAACGTGGAATGCATGTGTGACAATTAGAGGAACATGAGACAGACCAGAAGAAACACGAGACAGAATAGAAGAAATGAAGAAGCAGGTGGAAGGAAGTTCTCCCAGGGGAGGGAGGACATGCCTTGGCTTTACTGTAATCTCTTCCTAAACGACTTGACCTTCCATCTCACCTGCCCATTCATTCCACACACCACTGTCGAGTTCTTTCTTCCTACTTACGTGTTTATAAGCCCCTGAGGTCACCACTCTCTCAGGGAGAGCCCATATACTTTTAATCTTGACATTCAAATTCTTCACCATTGGATCCAACTGAAAATTCCAGTTCTTTCCCTATTTCCTCTACAAGAACCCTCAGGCACAAACTCTTCTATCCCGTCGTCTGCCTCTGCTCCTTTCTTCATTCACTTCTGTGGCCCAGAATTAGCTTCCTACTCCATCAAGAAGCAAATTACCATTCAAGACACACAGTAATTAATTCTTCTCCAAACTCACCACATAGTTGTTCTCTACATAAGCCGTCTGATGAATAATCACAATTTATGTATCCCATGTATTTTCTTCTTATATAGTTACCTAATTACAGGATTTTTTATTATTTATACAGTCCGGTATAGTGGCAAGACCACAAGCTATGGGGCCAAAGACATTGGTTGGAGTTGGAGCTCCAATGCTTCTAAACAGGCCCACAAGACATGGAGAAATCTAGGGTACAGTCTTTCACTAATGAAATGTTGTCTGTAATCATGTGACAGATCACAGTTGTTTCAAGTCTCAAAAGACATACTGAATGTGACAGTCCTCTGCAAACGATTAAAACATTATATTCCATACATTACGTGATCATCTTTCTGATTTGACTCTAAGTGCCTTGAGGGCAGAATCCAGGTCCAACAGATCTTTGGATTCTCAACTTCATCTATGGAGGCACATCAGGATCTAAATAAATATACAATTATTAACTATTTTGCACTTCAAAGTCAACAGCAAAGGGCCTGAGGAACCAAGGCCCATTGCTTCTGTACCCGCCCCACTCCAGGGCTGTCTAGTCTGGACACAGTCATTCATTCACCACTTGGTTCCCAAAGGGATCTTTTAAGGATGTGAATCTGCCTCTGTTGCTCCAGCTCCTTTAGATAATCTCCAAACTTTTCGGGAAGATCAAGGCTTTTTAGGAGCTAGTCTGTGGCTAATTCCAGAGCCTTTCTTTCACCACTCTGCCCCTCAAAGTCTGCTCCAGACCTGCTGGTCCCATAGAGACCAAACTCACTCTTCCACTGTCCTCCAGCTCCATTCATTCGGCCAAATCCTAGTTGCCTTTGACACACTCCTCAGAGAACTCCTCTCTCCCACTCCAGTCCCTAGCTCCTGAACAGGTCAGGAAGCACTGTGCGCGGTGCCACACACCACACACACGGCCCCGAGGGTAGGCAGCTGCCTGACAAAGGGATCAGGCCCTCAGACTTGCATTCCCAGAGCTCAGCACAGTGCCTGGCACAGGGCGAGGGCGGACGGTTTTGTACTGAATGATGACTGTAGATGAATTTACAAAACATAAAAGTTAGCAACTCTGTTTTTAATGGAAATAAGCGATGGGTATTATTCCAGAAAATTATTATAATTTAACACATGCAAAGACATTAGATGTCAAAGAGCTACATCTACGTGACAGAAGAACTGAGTATTTTGTACGTTTTTGCAACGTATCAAAATATTTCTTAAGATTAAAAATATGGGACTTCCTTGGTGGTGCAGTGGTTGAGAATCTGCCCGCCAATGCAGGGGACATGGGTTCAATCCCTGGTCCGGGAAGATCCCATATGCCACGGAGCAACTAAGCCTGTGTGCCACAACTACTGAGCCTGCGCTCTAGAGCCCGCAAGCCATAGCTACTGAGCCCACGTGCCACAGCTATTGAGTCCACATGCCTAGAGCCTGTGCTCTGCAACAAGAGAAGCCACTGCAATGAGAAGCCCGCGCACTGCAACGAAGAGTAGCCCCCGCTCACCACAACTAGAGAAAGCCCACACGCAGCAACAAAGACCCAATGCAGCCAAAAATAATAAAAAAGAAAGATTAAAAATATGTTCTCATACAATGAAACGCATCTCGTCAAAGTGAATATAACCACTGAAGAGACCTGTCTGAGGCTAAACGGTAGACCAGCGTAGAAGGGAAGACTATCCCGCGTCTGCAGTATTTCATGGAGACGCGTACTTGGTAGCAGAAAGCAGACCCTCATCAGAAGAAGAACTCTAAAATATAAAAATGTGATTCCTGACCTTTTGGGTTCCTACAACTGGGGAAGAGTGAAAATCTACCAACTAGATTTCTTTTTAAGCCAAGTTTAGTTACTGTTCAGCATTTTTGATTAATTGATTAAGCTGTGAGGCTGTTTTCCAAAATATCAATATGTTAGGCTCACCGTCCTATAAAAACTGGAAATGTCTGTTTTTATTTCTACTTTAAGTAAAATCCCAAGAAGCCATGTCTGACTTTACCCTCCTCAAAAAGAACACTGATGAGAAATTGAAGGTGGTGAGGAAGCGATGTAATTAGGCAGAATGGAAGGATTCATTGAGTGACGGGTGTGTATGACTTGAAAGGGGGTTTGTTGAATAAAACATAATTGAACCATGAGGCCTAATTTGGGGGGCTGGGGATGGAAAAGGGGGATAAAGGATAGGCACTTGAATGAAATTTCCAGGATAAGGAACTAGATATGGGGGGTGGGAGGAGAGAGAAGAGGAAAGAGGAAAAAGGTAAAGATCTGACAGGTTTTATAACCTAGAAGACTCAGGATTCCTCTGAGCTCTCCCATGGAGTCACTGCACCCTAAAGAAGCTACCAGAATAGTAACGGGAAAACATACATATGAATTGCAATGAAATAACTTACAAACTTTGGTGATCGGAAGTTCTTCCCTGTAGGCTTCCTTTTTACATAAAAATCACATAATCTGCATGAAAGTTTCATCCTTAAAAAGTAACTGAAATCTTTATAAGGAAACATTAATATGGCCCCTTTTAGAACATAATGCCATTAATATTAATGAAAGGTTTTTTAGTCATTTAAAAATATTTCTCAAAAAGTAGATTAATGGTTCAAAAATAATCCTGGATTTCTTGTCTCGGTTTTAAAACTATTTTAAATTACATTTTGCCAAGACAAGCTTTCTGGAAATGTAATTTCTATAATTTAAAAATTTATAGTTAAAACTAAAAGGGGAAGATTCACAAAACATCTAAAAGGATTTAAAGATAACAGCAAACTATAAAATTCTGATAATTTTTTTCATTGTTTAAAACTGTACCGATTTCAGTGTAAACTCAGCATTTATTCATTTCAGTTTCTTTACGTGTAATATTCTCAGAAGCATTACTGTTTCTGTAGATACTCTATACGGGGTGGTTGAAAAATTCTCGATGTGATGACGGTAATTCATTTTCATGACTTAAGTAATTGAGCCTATCTTTAGAGTTATTAATTATAATTACATTATACTGTATTTCCAAAGGAAAATAGAATAAATAGACCATAATCACTATAACCATACTGTAAAAAACAGTAATTACACATTAATTCCCATCAGTTCAGTCACATACCATTGCACTTAATGCCTTCAATACGTTCCAGGCTCGAGTTACATGATAAGCACTACCTTTCACTTAGACTTGATAATTTATGGCCTTTCTCGACCACAGCACCCAAGGTTCCATCTTAAATCATTATAGACTGTTTAGGAGGGAGAACATAGCTCTGTTTCTCAAGAGATGGTCTGAACACATTTTAGTATCTTGGTGCCCCAAAGAAAAACGACAAGGTTTTGACACACATTCAAAGGCAGTTGATGACACCTGCCCACACCTTTTTAAAACAGAAATCTGGGAGCATGTCTTCAGGCTACTGCTTTCTGTTAGATTATAAATTCTTTGAGGGTCAGGCTCGTTTTGGTAACCACCGTGCACCCGGCACAATCCTGAACATTCTATGCTCTTGGAACATGTGTCTGTGGAGTGAATAAAGTCTCTCCAGGAAGAAACACAGGACAAGCATGTGAGAGTCACGCGGCTTTTAACCGCCCGACTTCTCAGAAGTTCCCTGTGCTTCAGCTCAAAGCTGGGCCTGGCTGGTTGACAGCTCCAGGTGGTCCACCTGGGAAATGTCATCCAGAACAGCCAGGTCCCCTTCTGGGTCCTAGGCCTGAGCCTCAGGACAAAGGTGATTCCATCCTGTGTCTCAGTTTATCTTTTAGCCACGTTCTAATATTGAACATGTAAACAGCTCCAAGAAACCCCAGCTGCTGGGAAGTGAAAATCCCACCATCGTTGCTGTCAATATCGCCAGGCCTCTTTTGTGGGAATTGTTACATTCTGCTTCAGGACAGCTTCACATTCTGCTAACTTTGTTCCAATTATTTTTATCATCCTAAATTGAGGATGGTATACTGGTGGGTATATGCACTATGCGTTACTAAATAACGCATTTGTAAAGTCATACCCTCCTTTGGGTATAGATCACAAGGAAACACATTTGAAGCTTGCCTCCACAATTCCAAGATTCTGGATAACTGAAAGAATATGGATAATTTTATTTTAAAAAGTTTTCCCACCTGCTGAAATACATGTAGAACTGGTTGTTGAAAAAGGCCAGTGTGTTATTTTGTAGAACCTAATTTGTCTTACTTTTTTAGAGAAAGGCAAATAAATAAATATACAGTGGATCCTTTTAACAAACAATAAATGATGATGACAATAATCAGAGGTCATATTTCTTGAGAGCTTAATTTTATGCCAGACCTTTGGGTAAGGGCTTAACATCTAATAACTTATTTAATATTTTCTATATCCCTCTTAGATAAGTATAGACAAGAAAACTGAGTCTAAGAATTAAGTCCCATGGCCACACAGAAAAGGGAGAGCCTGGCAAGAACCATCTTGACTCTAAAAGTATTAAACCACTGCACTGATACAGTCTCTGCCCTCTGGGGTTTTATAAGCATCCAACTCCCCAAAATGTGCCTTAAATTCAGGGTACTTAAATCACAGCAAGGCCATCCCAGGAGAGCTAACTGGAGAGTAGTACACAGAACATTTCTAACTCACTCTAATCTACGGGCCTTTTCAAAATTCTCGAGAGAGGATATTCCAGTTTCCTCTGCAAAGCCAACCCGTAGCAATCTCTTATATCTCAAATGATCAAAAAGTTCCTATATCATAACTTTCAGTTGAGTTAATGTATTCTGGAATCACAAGTTTTCCAAGCCTGTCTTCCATCTCCTTGGATTTTTCATATGTGTTTATGTGTAATATATACATAGGTAAATATATACACACTCATACAAATAGGCCATGCATATGTATATACACATATATACACATATTCAAACTAGGTAGCATTTTGAGAATCAAAAAGTGTCTATTTTATCTGAGTATACCTCTACATAATTAGGTAATTAACCTTTGCTTTACAGCTGGATAATCTTAAATCAGCAGGATGATCTGAGCAGAGGTAGCCTGTTTCAAAAATCCCAAACATTCTACAGTACAGTATGAAATGTTTTTTAGTGACTATCTAATATTATACATTAAATTTTTCTAAAAAGAATTCTAGATGTAGGATGGACTCACGATGGAGAAAAATCCAGATGGAAGGAAACTTAGAGGAAAGAAAGAGTGACACTTAAGACATTAATAGTTATTGTTAGTATCACTCACTCAGAGATTAATCATGCATTAGATGACGGTTTCCTTGTAGTAGTGAATTAATAGACTCCTCTCCTATTATTTAACTTTTCAGATGCTGTTCTCCCAACCAGACTGGAAGCTCCTGGAAGCCTGGAAACCACGTTACACCCTCCATCACCTGAAGTGCTTACTTAGCACAGTGCCTTTCCCCTACGAACTGGATAAATACTGGCCAATTGGCTGACTGATTGAACATGTCAGCTCCAGGTTTTCAGGCATCTTTCTGAACCTCACCATCCAAGGCCGCGTCACATTTCTAAACAAGTATGAAGCAGCACGTTCAGGCTCCGCATCCGTTTTTGTGCGTCTTTCTATTCCCAGGATCTAAGGAGGTGCCTGGTACATTACAGACCATAATGAATATTTACTGAATGGATCTAGTTGTTCTCAAAGGGCCAAGAATCACCCGAGAGCTTGGTAAAAGTGCAAAATACCAGGCTCCATGCCCAGAGAGTCTGATTCCATAGATTTGGAGAGAGATCCCGGAATCTACATACCCCTGCCCCAAGGGATGCTGGTACTTAGAAAGCTGAGACCAAATTCAGACAAGCACCAACATTATCCAGCTTCTGCCAGGACTTCTGCACAAGGTCTTTGGTCAGGGGAACCCATGCTATTTTACCAAAATTCAGGGGAGCAGTATAATGATGAATTTTATAAAGGAAAGATAAACGAGAACATTTAGAGGTACACAGCAGCTTAGAGCACCCCTTGCTCTGTGACCTAAGGTTCTATTTTCCCTTGAGATGGAGGAAAAAATGACTATGGATGTTTATAACATTTCTTGGAAAGGCCAGGGTTTTTCTTGGAGCATATTTCTTGGGCATTGATAAAATTAATTCTCATTTTAGAAAATCTGTTTGCTAAGTTGTGAGCTATTGTGGAGTCAAATTGGAAGAAATGCCTTTTTAAAACATGAGTTTTTTTTTTTTTTTTTTTTTGACAAACCAAAAGAAACATAATGTACAAGCCATGCACTTGGTCCCGGCTCCTGACCCAAACTACTTCATGTCATGTACCGAAAAAAGACATGTCAGGGAAGGGAGAAATTGCTAAAAAAAAAAAAAAAAGTGTACAGGTTAATATAGAAGCTGTATATAAATTATTTTGAAACAAGCACTGGGACAGCAAGGGCACTGTGGGAAAAAAATTTAGGCAGTATTTCAAGTTAAGAGAATGTTTAAAATAATATCACAGCACATTATACCACAACTGGTTGGTGTAGGAAAGTGCGTGGGAGTCAGGACCAGGGATTCCAGTCTTCCCATGGTGTCACCCACCCCTCAAAGCATCAGTCTATATAAACGCCTAACCTATTAGAATTCTGTGAAGCTGCAAGAATTGGCATTTGAGGATCACGTGAGAACGTAAGATGTCCAACAGCACTGACGCTAGGCACTGTGATTTGGGTTATATCCTCTGGAGTCATTGGCCAAAGTTATTTCAATTACTTAAAAGGAAACGGCCAGATCTCCCCACCTCCTTCCACCAGGGGGACTCTCTCTGCGTGGGTGGAGGCACTGAGGAAGGACCCGTTAGCCATGTGTTCCTGATTTTCTCCTCCTGCTCTACTGTTCAGATCCCACTGCCAACAGAAGCACAGAAACTTAGAAACAAGTGTTCACTTGGTCAATCCTCAGCAGGTATCTAGAAAGTCTAAACAAAGCAGGCATACAGCCCTTAGCATGGAGGACCGGCTCACCCGTGGGTGACTCTGAGAATGAGAGATGCTGAAAGGGAAAAGCACACGATGCCTTGGGAGACCCACACTGATGCCCAGTCAAACCAATGCCCCACACCTTCGGTCAGGTAAGAACCAGTTCTACTGAAAGCCTTCCCTGTGGGGGGGGGGGGGGGAGAGGGAGAGAGAGAGAGAGAGAGAGAGAGAGAGAGAGAGAGAGAGAGAGAGAGAGAGAGAGAGAGAGAGAGAGAGAGATCTCCAATTCCCAAGGGGACACATTTTTTGAGGCAACACCTGACTACCTGCTCTTTCGGCACTGGTGCTTCCAGGGCGCCCAAGAGCAAACCCACCACACCTTTTTACTATGAATAAGCAGATCTGTGGGATCTACACACAGCTCTCTGAACAGTACCTGTACACCCACTGGGAAAGGGCAGAGGCAAAAGCTCTCCTGCAGGGCAGCACCTTTTCACTTGGTTTCAATGCTGGGCTTGACTGCAACATGCCCTTCATTCAGGCAGGAGAGAGGGGAGGACAGTGGTATTCATCTCTCTTTAGACGGGTAATTGATATCCTTAGCCAAACACATGCAAGTATTGCTATGCTAGTAATTCTATGCGCGTCGGAAAATATCCAATAACATACAACTGTAACCAGAAAATACAGAGAGAACCTAATTGTGACAGGCAACTGTGAAAATACAAGATTTGTTGTGCAAATATTGAATTTTTCAGCCTCTGTTCAAGACTTGCTAACCTGGGGAGGGGGCATTCTTTAAAGATTTCAAAGTCCTTTGCAGGTTCAGCCCTAAGGAATTACTCCTCTTCTGTAAGGAGGCTGTGTCTTTTACTGGACCCTTGGCGAAAAGACACTGGGTGTGTGAAGACAAAAGTGAAGTGAGGGGCAGGTGCTACAGGTGAGGCAGGTGCTACAGGGTGGGAAATAATCGGCACAGAAGTTACCTGGCACTTTTGAGATTCAGATTTCCTCTACAAAGCAGGGTTAATGATACTCACTGGATGGTAGTGATATAAATGTCTCTTAGGGTAGCCTAACACACTTATTTCCCTTTTGTTTTTTAAGGAATATGATGTTTGCTCTTTTGTTCAGACATTTATAACATATTCTATATCTGGTACATATATGTACAAGACTTCCCTTTCACAGTGATCATTATTGTCACCTTTGATTACAGCATAATTGGACAGGCCTCTAAATTGTGAAACACGAAGAACCTTGTATTTTTATTGTTCTTCTTGGTCCCAAAGTAGAAGCTGTTGGATCAAAGAATCAGTATTTCAATGATGAGAAAGGTCAACATTTGAATCGTGGGTCAGTATTTGAATGAGGGGATCAATATTTGAATGAAGGGCACTTAATGGCTCTAGCTTTCTAGATTCTGATAGTTTAAAAAAATCTAAATTCTTGACCTCTGTCAATTCAAGGCTCCAAAAACCTGTTATTTTATCTGGCTGCCGTCTTCTTCCACGGTTCCTTGTGCACTCAAGGATCTCTTTAGGGGAAATGAGATGTGCTCGCCTTCTTCCTTAGACTTCTACATTTCCTTCATCCCTACTTGACGATGAAAAGCTCACTGGAATTCTAGAAGACAGCACACATGTAGCCCAGCTGTCTTCTTTAAGCTCCTTCCAGTTTTATACTTTCAAGCATAACAGCATTTCTTAATTAACGGTATTTTCATCACTCACATTTAGCCCAACATTTCTGCCACCACCTTCATTACACTGAGCGTTTGATACAAGGAATCACCAGTACCACCTCTGAGATTATTCAGAATCCTCATCTGTCTTGTCGTGAGGCTGAGAAAGTCTGCTGGTGCCTGAACAAAGCACATGTCACTGTACAGATGACCAATATTTTGGATGCATGATTCACAAAGCCCTAAAGGTCCCCTTGGTGGCCCTGTTCTCCTGTGTTCTACAACACCCCCTGGACACGGGACTAGCTGAGACTGTGTCACGTCTTCTCCGAGGCAGGCAGTTAGCACCGCTTCCTATTTCAGTCTTTTGCCGGTGGAGTGACTTTGCTGCTGTCAGCCTGAATTATGGATGTTAGATCTTGAATGAGCTGTAACTTCCTGCAATTGAAAATTTATAACACAAAGACAATTTCGTTGGGCCCTGTCACTGTTTAATACACACTCCCGTGAGTCTTCAGGATCAGGTGGGTTTCTAAGATACTACCTGGATGGCCCACATTTGCTGAATTATGAAGGTAGTTTGTTTTCCTTCCTTGGCCGTGCTCTTGAGCCAATTCAGCCTCACTGTGATCAAAGTATGTCCGGATTTCCTTCCCTTGATAGTATACCCTCTTGCATACCACTCCTTTGCCCTCTTAAAAGCTTAACCTGCTTATAAAAACTGGTACTAATAGAGAAGATAACCATAATTAAAATCTACCTAGGAGCTTATTTTAAATATTAGATCTTCAGCAACAAGTACCTCTTTTGCAAGAAGTAACGTAGATCATCTTTCCTTTTTCTTCCTTGTTCTTGACTACACAATGATGGACATATTTAACTGGCAGTGAATTCTTAAAAACAAAGCAGGAAGGAGAGAGGCAAGGGACCTGGATAAAACAGGACAACCTGAGGATAACTAAATTGGACACAGATCTGCACACGGACATAAACTGTACCTTCTGTTAAAAAAAAAAAAAAAGTTTGAATAACCACAAGTCTTCTACTTTTTTAAAAAATTAGAGTTTTGTCCATGAATACAAGACATAAAACTCAATATCCATCCAAAATATTACTCAAAATCTGTTCTAAGTTTTATCTATGAATTAACAGAAAGCCAGTGCTTTGAGAGTGCCAGCTTTTATGACTAACCAGCTACAAAACTAGACTGTTGGACCAATCCTTTAAATCACCTTCTTGCTTTCAGCCTGGAGACTTCTTTTTCCCAGAAAAAATCACCAAGGCCAACTGACTACTGAGCTACAACTAGCTGCAAAGTGTAGCCCATCTATAACATTTTATGCAACCTCAACATAGCTGAGAGTATCTCATCCTATGTCATGAGTCCATATTAACCTAGGACAAAGATAATGCAGGGGAGGGGGCCTGAGCCTCAAGAATGGCGAAAGATTCTTGATCCACAAAATTTGTGCTGGTTGTTATTTGATATTTTTGGACTTTACAAACCAGTTATGAAGACTGGGCATCAAAGTCAGCTTTCAGAACAGGTCTGTTAGGTGCAAGATAACCCCTGGCAACTAAGAGGAACCTCTTTTCAGCTGGGATGATGAATCTGAGAACTTAAAATTGGGCAGAAGTTCCACAAAAATGTCATGATACTCTTTCTTCAGTGACCAAGTATACAATGTCCATAATGAGCCCCATGGGTTCTCATGCTTCTTGGTACAGCGTGTCCTCCATGAAGCTCAACAAATGAGAGCTGGCTTCCTTCAGAACATGCTTAAAGGGCATCATGATATTCAAAATTGTCTTCTTTTCCTTGGGCTTCTAAGGTATCGTGTCAACATTATACCCAACTCGTTTACTCAATTACTGTCCTGCCAAGTTTTCAAAGTAGTCAAATATCCAAACTTTCAAGCTGTTTTACTGTTTTCAGTGGAATTGCAATTTGACTGCAAGTTATTTTCATTTATTTTATATTATTTTTTGGTTTAATACCACAACACACAGGTAACGATGGCCGAGTTCGTCTTGGGTGTTTGTTGACTATCTCTCTGTTAATAAGCAAATGTGCTAAAATGCAGTTTTATGGGTTTGTCACGTTTCTAACATTGGATGGATCACCTTGCTCTGAGTTTCAAGTTCTAGTTTGTATAAACCGGTAGTGAAAGGGTAGAGCAGAAAAAAAGGAACTCTGACATTTAGTGGATTAAAAACAGACAAGGTTGCAGTAATATTCATTCACCCAGCAACTATTTGTTCAGCATTTACAAATACAAATGCCCATATGCAAGTACATACACATACACAAGTACACATATACAAATGCATACATGTATACAAATACACATAGGCAGTGCATATATATATAAACGTATAAGATTATTCTAGTAATGCTGTGGGGAATAAAGAATAAAAAATACACTGCACCCTCAAAATATGTAATCTGGTTAGAAATATGAAAATTATTTACACTTCAGAACTCAAGGCCATTCATACAAATACATGTTACATATCTTCATATATATACACATATATATGAAGGTAATATATGTATGTATATATTGAATACACTTCAGATCTCTCAACTTTTAATACAAAGTAGCGATCAGTGTCTTAGAAGAATAAAGTGCTGACGGGCATCAGCGTAAGAAAACACACCTTCCAGGTGAGTGAGGAGGGAAGAGGGAGGTGACGGTTCCGGCTCCTATCTCCTCCTCACCTCACGAGACAGTTTTGTTCCCCTCACGGTTTAAGCATTAGGAAAACTCTGAGGTGTAGCAACGCTGGCATAAAGTATGTGTTTGTGGAAAGATGGCTGAAAGTATGAATGAGCACTGATACTGAAGATAACGTTCCCTGGGGTATGAAATAAATGGCGAAGGCAAACGCTCAGATGATTAGAAGGCCGTGGGAAATGCAACACGCTAACTGCCAACAATGGGCACATCACGATATTCGTCAAACCTCAAAGACGCTCTGCGTGCTGAGATAGGACCATTTTCTTCCATTCTCTTACTAACACATTCCATTTTGTGTATCCACATCACTGATTTTCACACAACTCTGTACAAAGAATAGTAATTAGCTGGAGCCAAAATTAACCAAGGGAAAGACAATTTTTTAATACACATCCCCAGCGTTTCCTTTTTTTTTTTTTCAGAAAATAGTTGAAAAGATGTATATAACTATAAATACATATACACATGTTTGCATATCTACTTGTATGTATCAAGTTATCCTGGAAATTTCTGGAGATATGCCAAACTCCTCTTGGACTCCTAGTTTGCTTAATATTATAACCCACTATGCAAGGGCTGACGATATTTTTCTAAATATACTATTGGTCAACTGCTGAAATCTTGAAACATAAGAGTAGTCATGTGAGAGAGAAAAAGCAGGTGCTTCACAGATGCGGGGAGGCACAGGGCTCTGGAAAGATTCCTTGGTTATTAGAGAAAAAGCTGTGAAGGATGATGGATATAAATACAGAATGGAGAACTGGAAATTTAGGTGCAGGTGTTCCTTTCTTCTGAGACATGGGTCTCCATCACTGAGTGGACCTTCCATCCACTGTTTTCTCGACAGAACATTCTGTTTACTCAGAGGCGGTGTAAACTGGCACAAGCCACCAGAGCCCTAGGAATTCCCATTTTCTGTCCAAGAGACAGGAAGATCTTATTCTGAGAGATGGAAAGAAAATTTGAGGCAATATACTGAAAATTATAAGCGGGTGTTGACGGAGGAATGAGATGAACGGTCTACACTGGTAGAAGTTGCACGAACCCAGCAAAGGCTGCGATTTTAAAAACGGGAAATTAGGGGCGGCGCCGAGTACGACTCCGTTTGAAAACGAGCAGACGTACAAATTAAGTTGCCAAGGAAGACATCAGAAACAAACAGTACAGATGAGTTTTAGGAAACAAGTCGACACCTGAATGGGGGCGGCAGGGATTTAAGGCTATAGTGACAAAGTGAGGAGGTGGTGCAGCAAAACCGAGAGGTGACAGGCAGGGTGACAATACGCTGCCGTCGCTATCTGAACAGCACCCACTCTGGGCCACTGTGCCATTTTAGAGCAACTCGAAACAAAGGCGGCACATCATTCGATAATAGATTATCCGTTTATAAAAAAAGGGAGTGAATGGAAGAACTCAATCCCTCACCGGAGGAGTCTTCAAAATTGAGTTGTGAAGGCTGAGTTATCCTCTCAGCTGTTGGGTTCCTCGTGTGAAACTCTCATTTTCTTCACCAAATTATCCATCCTAAACCTGCCTCTCTGTATCCATGTCTCCTACTCAGGGGCTTCCCCCTACAGCCACATTACAAATAACAAAGGTCATTCAATCATCCCAACACCTGGGCTCAGAAGTTCAGATGTATGTCTGAGCAAATTAACTCTACAGCCAAC
Source organism: Balaenoptera borealis (assembly GCF_965194805.1). Classification (NCBI taxonomy): domain Eukaryota; kingdom Metazoa; phylum Chordata; class Mammalia; order Artiodactyla; family Balaenopteridae; genus Balaenoptera; species Balaenoptera borealis. The sequence continues at coordinate 164,079,540 of NC_138866.1, read as the reverse complement.
AAGAGACAGGACTCTCCTTCCCCTCCCCAAGCCTCTCTGCTCAGAGGTCGGTTTGCGCAGAACCTGCTGTTTCATGGTCTGCACTCGGCTGGGGCCCGGAGGTCCTCACCCCACCTTTGTGTATGTTCTTGGTCATTTCCACCACCGATCAGGTCAATTCAAGAGCGAGCCTGTGGAACCTGAAACCATCACCCTTAATGGTCCAGCTAAGTGGTTCCTATTAGAAAGGAAGCCATTTAGATGGAAGTAACTTGTAAAACAATCTCACGCAACACATGGGGAAATTCCAGCCCACGCTTCTCTGGCATCTACCTGTTTTCCCAAGAATGAGAAGTTCCGTCAGCATTTTCCTCCTCCATCCTAGTCTGTAAGAAACCACCTCATGCTTTTCTTTAAAATGCACATATGTGAATCCGAGGGAAAAATCATGTTGTCCAAAGCTAAAGAAAGTAACTAGAAGAGGAATTTATGAAGATGTATCAAAGGGATTTTCAAGCTGTTGAATATCTTTTGAAACTTCATATACGGTGACAGGCTGTAAGCTCCTTGAGAGCAGGGACCAAGAGTATCACAGGAACCTTGCTATACCCAGAACCTACCACAGCGTCTGGCCCCAAGCAGGCAGCCACAAAGCTGTGTTGAATAAATGAATGAATAAAGGAGTGACAATACTTTATCACATTTCCTATCCGCCCGACATAAATATCACTAAATTTTGGAACATTTTAAACACTACCTTTTAATGTCACATTTTAAAATGCTGAATCAGTTTCTGTTCTAGATATGAAACACCTGAAGTGAATTACACGCGTATTTGTACTGAAATTTCTTTTCAATGGAGCAACTTTTATCCCAACCCATTTCCACCTTTATTAGGAATAAAAAAGCTAAGTGATACCATCCTTTTCTTAAACAGGCGTGAAAACAGTTGGAACCAATCGCATTTCACAGGTAAGTCATCAAGAATAACAAGCATGACCACATGAGGTGTGTGTAGGTGTGTGTATACACAGAAATCTTTAATCTTTCAGCATTTGGAGAGGGAGAGGGGGAGGGAAGGAGGGCTGGAAGGGAGAGAAGACACATCTTCAGGTTTCTGTATATATTAGCTTCCAAATTTTTTCCATGTCTTTCAGCTTCGTTAGAAGTACTTCACCAGAGACTAAGGTCTGGCAGAAGTACACCCAGATTGAGATCTAACACCGTCCACAGCCTTCTCACTGGAGAAGGCGGGCCGCTGTCTCACACGACGGAAGTAGCTGGCTCTTCTCCACGAAGAGCAAGGATCCCCCACAACATTAAGGAATTGCCCCAATACGGTTTTCAGCACCAGCGACATCACCGAGTGTCACTGCCAAACTCTTATTCCTCACCAGCAGTCAAAAGCCAGCCTCCCGGGCTGGGCTCCCCAACCTGCCAGGTCTGTCTTGGAGTCACAGCTCTGTTTCCTCTGGACTATTACTCTCAACTCCATGTTTACATCTGATGGAGTATGGATTTTATAGTCGCTGCACGAGGGGAACAGAAACAGTGTCTGGAACGATAACCATGAAGGGCTGACCGAAAATGCTTGAAGATGGAAAGCACGGTCCACAAAGCTTTGAACACGTGTATGAAAGTGTGTGGCCTTGAAACTGCTCATTTCATGTACCTGAAGGTGGCCCTGTAGAATGTCCTTATGGACAAGGACACTGTGGGGACCGAGGATCTTCCTGGTTGTGGAAGATGCCTCCACCCTTAACATCTGTGACTTTCACTCCACCATCTGGAACCGGAGACTTGGGGAGCAGGGGAAAATGGGAAACTCCAGACGGCAAACTGATCTGCCCTTGTTTTTCTCCTTTTTCTTGGCCACTCAAGGGATACTGACATTCAAAGTTGTACCTTTCAGCCCCAGAACTTACAGTAGCACCTAATGTACTAGGTCTTAGGACAGATGCTCCAATGCCCACCTTCTACTGGCTGAGGAGCCCTGCTCCCAGCGCCCAAAGATCAGTTATTTACTTCCATGCCAGCAATTTCTGACTCTAAGATATCTTCTTGTATTTGTGTCCAAGACTGTAAGTTTCCTGGGGACAGAAAATTATATTTTGCGAGCTACTGAGCTTGGCCATCCTCCATACTTGACATATACAAATAAAGCTTTAACACATCTGCATGAGACAATTTATTCCCCACAACCGCTTGATTTCAACCACTTGAAACCATTCCTCATGGTTTCAAAGGAGCAAATCTAAGAGGAGGGAAAAAGAGGGCTCTGATTTCTCCCACAAGTTGTCAAGTTAGGAAGGTTCTGGAACACTACTACTTTCTGAAGACGTCTGGCAACACCACAACTCGGTGGCGTTCGGCAGTCACTGTTTGGAGGGGACAGCTGGTTGCAAACTGACACAAAGAGTTAACTGATTCTACCGCTTGGTTTTTTGACTTTGTCTAACAGGCAATTTCTGAACATCATAAAAGCCTTCTTAATTTGGCTCCGTATTGTGTAAAGCAGCTGTCCTTGGTTACTAAACTGATTAGTAAGTGGTTTATATTATTCTAATGGTTGCCATCGTTATTGCAAGGAAAAAAAAAAAAAAAAGATAGTTGAGTGAGTAAAGCTGCAAAACAAGACTGTTATGCCCAGTACTGGGACGACAGGCTGTCGCATTCAGAACGGAGCCAGGTCTACAGCCCAGGCCTTGCTGCAGAGATCCATCTTCCAAAGGCCCTGCATCAAATGCTGAACAATGCTATGCTTTAAAAAAAAAAAAAAAAATTCCATTCAGTGGCTTTCTTAAAAAAGATGATGGAAGGCAGGGTGGAAACCAAAGGCAGCTCCCAGAGATGCTGTAATTGCCTGGACTATCTCGCCTGGATGTGAAATGCACCAGACCTTTTAAACTGGGCCCACATTCTGACATCATGCTCGGCCATACATATGGTGATCTGGCAAATTTGGACAAAACACCGCCCACCGCCCACCCCCCCACCCCCTCCAATCACTCTGCACGAGCCCTTCCTTGAGAAGTCAGTTTCCTCAGTAAAAGGCATAATAATTGCCATGAAAGGCATGCATCCCTGTCATGAGAGCATTTCTCTTTGCCTGCTGGATTCTACGTACTCAGCATAAGACCTCCCAAAAGATGGTGTTAGAAAAGCCCTTCCTTCAGAAACAAACAGCACAAGCATTTTTCCCCCAAGTGAAAAGTCAAAGGCAGCAAGGAAAGATGAACCTCTCAGCGCTGGGCACGTTTTCTTCATCGTGCTCACTGGAATTTGTAATCTATGTGGATTTGTGTGGTTATTTGACTCATGTCTGCCTCAATTTGACCATCAGCTCCTTGACAGCACAAGCCAGCTTTGTTTTCTTTGATTCTTGCATCCCTGGCAAAATATGGAGTCTGGCACTTAGTAGGGCCTCAAATATTTGTCGAGGGAGGAAGGGAAGTAGGAACAGGAGGGGGAGCCGGAGGAAGAAATGATGGGGGCCCCAAGGGAGAAAATGTTGCTTCATGGCTCGCATTCTACTAGAATTTGCCTAATTCCTTTCACACGAACGGCCCAGACCTACAAATACGCAAACATCTGACATGTGTATATATTCACAAGCCCGCAGAGAGGGGCCAGCCTCAGAAAACGCTAAGATAGGTCTTAAAATTTTATTTCAACCATGTAATTGGACCCATCAAGGGAGAAATTGCTTTTCTATGCCTGGAAATTGGTGGGAATTTTATTATTTCTGAATTTGCAAAAATAGCATTGAGTTGAAAAGTCCAACTGTGTCGACTTCACAACTTCTCGTACCAGATCTGGGTCACGTCAGCGATTTCTGTCCCTGACAGCAACACGCCTTGGCAGCTAAGTCACAGAAACTGTATAGACTCTGAGCTCATTTACAGGCGGCACAGCTACCTGCAAGCTCTCGGTGCCTCTGCAGATGGACAGGCTTAAAAGCTGCTGATTCGAGAGGCACTGCTCGGCCAATCTGTGCACTGTTTGAACGGCACCTGCCATAATTTTGCACTTCGAGGACTGCAGGCTTCAGACAGGAGCGCCCGTGAAGGATCTGTAAGAGCCTCGGCGCTCTCTCTAGTGCTGCTGCAGGGCTGGCTATGGCCCTTTTCCTTTCCCAGATAGTCATCCAGGAAATCAAGAGCCCACCCACCAGAGTGGATGGAGGCGTTGGACGGGGTGGGGAGGCTGGAGGATGAATCAAGAGGCTCCAGATGCAGGAAGGGTGAAAGCACAGGCTCTTCCAATCTCCCGGCTGAATGGAGCTTTTCCATTTGCCTTCTGCTTTTTGAAGAGTGGAATCTGGTACTTGGAGGTGGGTCTTTGGAGATGCTTGATATTTACAGGAATGTCAATTTCAAAGACATGGCAGTGAGAGTGTCTTTAAACAGGATGAAGGACATTTGAAGTCTGATTTTCTCTTGGTAAGTTTCCTCTTATTCAAAATGATGAAATCGCGGAAATGAAATCCTGTTAGAACATGGAGAACCTAGAGCAAAACCCAGCAAAGTTTTTTTTCTTGAAGGGAGAAGCACAGGGAGTGTGGAAAGTCTGGCCCCTTGAGAAGTCTTGCTCCCTGGCACTAATAAGCAGATATCCTTTCCTTCATCAAGGTGTAAATTAACGACTGAATACACACAAGTTCTTTCTGCAATGGCTTACACTTATAGGTACAGAAACTCCATGAACTCAGTATCCCTTGCACCCGGCGAAAGTGCCTGACACACAAGGGCTCAAAGGATGTTTTCTGACCTGAACGAACCTCTCCCTTGGCCTGTAGAATCAGCAGCGTACCTGGCTCCAACCAAATTCTGCATGGTCGGGAAAATTAGCTGCTGGTGAATTGCAACATAAAAAAGGAATAAAATGGATTGGGGCAGTGTTAAATGACTGTATACAATGATCACAATTCATTAAACCGGACTGCATGTAAATAATACCTTAATAAACAAAAAAGAGGAGGAAAAAAAATCCAACAGCTAAGTAAGTAGCTTGGTCAGGACGTGAACCCAGATATACCCATCCTGTTTGATCTTTACGGATGCTGAAAAGCAGCTTCATGCATCTATTAGCCATTGGCATTTCTTCTTCTGTGAAAGGCCTATTTGTATCCCTTGCCCATTTCTTTATTGGGGTTTTGGATTTTTAAAATATAATTTATGGAGAAAATTTTTAAATATTAAAATACATTAACTTTGTCAATAAAAAGAAACTAAAGATTTATAGTACAAACATGACATTTCTGAACATGACATTTCTCCTAAAATTGATAAGTTATTAATGGTTAGATTATGTGAGAGGGAACCATAAATTTGATTGGTATTACAATAGAATTTTTTTTCTCTTAAACAATTTTTTTAAAGTGCTATGAAAGGGTCCATGAAGAAAGTGCTTGGTAGCTGGTTGACAGAAACTGCCCCTCAAGGAAGACAGGTGGAGGTAAAGGAAAACCTGACTTTTAGGAAGCAGGTCCACTGAATTTCCCCAGCTCGATTTATTGCCCTCTTTTATCAGACCCTCCTAAATTTACCTGTTTAAGTTTACCTGAGATATCTCAAGTTTCAGGGGAAAAAACCACACCTCTGGACCATCACACCTTCATTAACTCAGGGAGACTGAAGGTGTCAAGGTTACGACCCTGCTGTTCTGGCACATCTTCTTATTGAAAAATCATGGGTTCCCATCTAGCTTCAGCCTCGTTTATGTATCTGGTCAACCGGAGGGCAGCCCAGGCAAGTGCCTTGAGCAGCCTGTTCTGAGCATCTCCACTCACCTTTCCTGATAAAGTCACCCTCGGAGACAGGTAGGGGACGGACCAGAGCTCCTCCATCCTCATTTCACAGAGAGTGACAGAGCAGTTAAGTGACTTGCAAAAGGTCAAACAACCAGTTGCTGGTCAGGACCAAAATAGAATCAGGGTTTGCTGACCTCCTTGTCTCCTGCTCAAGTGATTCAAGGACAAGAGCAGTTGATTCCTGAGCTGTAAAATAACATGACAAGCTTTTGATCTTCTCATCCTCGGACAGAATGAGCTAAGGAATGGAGCTGGTTTAACGTTGCTCTTGGACATACAAATGAGAAGCTGCTGAATTGGTGGGGAAAATCCAACGCCAAGAATCCAAAAGAGAGTAACTTCAGCTTTCCCACTGGCTAGCTCTAATGTTATGCAAAAATCAGGGGCTTCTGTGCCTCAGTTTTTCTCTCTATGAAATGGGGACATTGCAAACAATTTCTTGAATGTACTAATCTTCTAACAGAAGTACCTTAACTTAGGAGTGCTGTGACTCAAAGCTTCAGGAATGGAAGAGATGAATATGGTTTGGGGGGGCATGACCCTTGCAGTGAAAACAAGAAATAAGAGAAGGCAACATTGTGAAAACACTACACTGCACCTTGGATTAAGACTGAGAACAGGAATAAGGAAGAAGCACACATTTAAATGGGGCTCACTTATCATGCAATTGGGCCACAAGCCCTGGGTTTGGACGTTGCTAAAATACATCCCCTTTTCTGGGCACATCGGGCTTGACACAAGACCTTATTTCATTCACAGACATGCTTATACTTCCGCAAAACTGCAAAAAAAAATAGCTTTTAATTACTATTTGTAGAGCATCGAAGACAATTAAATGCTTGTGATTACCCTTTTGTTTTTTTTAAAAACATAGAACCAGAGAGTAAACATTTCTGTACAGCCATCAGAGCAAAATGCCTTTTGAGGCAGAATGCTCTGAATACATTCTGCCTTATAAAAAATGTATAAAAGGATAGCACAGAAAAGGGCTATGAGGCGTGACGCGGCCCCATCATGCTGTGCATGCCTGAGTTAGCCGTTACAAGATCAGAACCAGAAGCAGAGATGAACGCCATTCAACCAGAGCCCGAGGCTGGGAGGTCCAGCATGGCATCGCTTGGGGTCAGTGGCGGCGCCGCTCCAAGGTACCCTCTCTGGAGAGTCAGCCAGTTTAAAAATATTTGGGCCAACGTGTTACCACCTGGAATGGAGACTCTGTCCCCCATTTTAATGTGAACAGGGATCATGTTCATTTCATGATACTATCACATCCACAGTCTTTGTTTTGATCACGACTATTATAAAGAGTTAAACAGAAACCCCCAATAGGTTGTACAGCATGACCTCAAATGACACCCAGGTCTCCAGGTGACCTCCAGAGAACTGGCAGGGAGTAACAGGAAAGCTGGAAATCCAGGAAAAGAACGAGACCCCCTTGAGCACTGCCGTCGTCGGAGAACCGCTTGTCTTTGGGAATGACACCTGGCCCAATTTCTACAACACTTTGCATGCACAGAACATTTTGACTTTTGTGACATCACTGTACCCATTTGGCAAATGAGAGTCACTCAGATGACTCTTCCCAAGCCATATGGTTACTAGATGTCAGCATTCAAAGACAGGTCTTCTAAACCAGCATGCTTGCTGTTCAGCAAAATCTCTTAATGGTCTTAAGATGTGAGTAGAGAGAGATGATATAAAGGAGTAAAATATGTTGGGTTAGAGGGACTCTATGGCTGGTTGTCAACGTGATTCACAAATCACGCCTCGTATGACTTGGAGGAAGCAAAGCTTAGTGGGTTGGGCCTGGAGTCTTGAGCCAGACCAGCCAGATTCAAGCCCAAGTTCTGCCATTACCAGCTGTGTGATCCTGGAGTAGTACTTAACTCTCTGGGCCCCAGCTTCCTTATCTTTAAAATGAAGGTGATAACAGAACCTACCTCATGTAATTATTATGCAGATCAAGTAAGTTAATTTTTGTAAAGCATTCAGAATAACATCTGCCATATAATTAATGCTGTATATGTGTTGGTTAAATCAATCAATTATTCTACCAGGATGTTGCAGGTTCTTCTCCAACTGGCATAAACAACTTTCTGATGAATTTTTAATAAAGAGACATCACCTCCCTATTATCTTGTTAAAAGTTTCCTTGGACTCATCCCAATACCCTTTCTTGACCACATGACTGACAGGAACACAGAACCTCTCCCCCCACTGATTTTCAAAAGGAAAGCCATCACGACTCAGCATCCAATGTGTTCCCCAGACTCACCAGGATCACTCTTCTCCCCACACAGCTGGGAAAACCACTGACAAATTTTATCAGATAATTACATGGATTGATCCAAGAAAGACACTTGTTCCGCCAAAATGGGCACCCCTGCCACCTGCTGTGCTAGTGCATCTGGCTTGAAACCTGCAACCCTGCTGGTCAGTCTTGGGTTATAGACCCCCAAGCCTTGGAGGCCTTAAATGTATGGTATGTAGGTGAATAAACATAGACACTGACAAGCCTAACAGACTCATCAGAGGAACTGCTGCATCTTAAAAATCATCAAGCTTCAAAAAGTAATTTAAAGAACAGAGTGCTGAAAAGGATCTGCTTTGGAGGAGACCTGGCCGTTTACTGCCAGTTAATTTGCATACGGCCTGGTCCTTTGATCTTCTGAAGGATGATCTATAAATTTCTGTGGTCTCCAGTTCTTGCAGAGAAGCAATTCAAATACATTACTGTAGAGCCTTCAATTAAAAGGATTTTATCTGAGAAATGACTAATGCCATCCCATAGGATTATGGCCATTTAAAAAATTACTTGCTTTTCAATCTTGAGAAAGAAAAACAGAGCTGGAGGAATCAGGCTCCCGGACTTCAGACTATACGATAAAGCTGCAGTAATCAAGACAGTATGGTACTGGCACAAAAACAGAAATATAGATCAATGGGAACAGGATAGAAAGCCCAGAGATAAACCCATGCACATATGGTCACCTTATTTTTGATAAAGGAGGCAAGAATATACAGTGGAGAAAAGACAGCCTCTTCAATAAGTGGTGCCGGGAAAACTGGACAGCTACATGTAAAAGAATGAAACCAGAATACTCCCTAACATCATACACAAAAATAAACTCAAAATGGATTAAAGACCTAAATGTAAGGCCAGACACTATAAAACTCTTAGAGGAAAACATAGGCAGAACACCCTATGACATAAATCACAGCAAGATCCTTTTTGACCCACCTCCTAGAGAAATGGAAATAAAAACACAAATAAACAAATGGGACCTAATCAAACTTAAAAGCTTTTGCACAGGAAAGGAAACCATAAACAAGATGAAAAGACAACCCTCAGAATGGGAGAAAATATTTGCAAATGAAACAACTGATAAAGGATTAACCTCCAAAATTTACAAGCAGCTCATGCATCTCAATAGCCAAAAAACAAACAACCCAATCCAAAAATGGGTAGAAGACCTAGATAGACATTTCTCCAAAGAAGATATACAGATTGCCAACAAACACATGAAAGGATGCTCAACATCACTCTTCATTAGAGAAATGCAAATCAAAACTACAGTGAGGTATCATCTCACACCAGTCATAATGGCCATCATCAAAAAATCTACAAACAATAAATGCTGGAGAAGGTGTGGAGAAAAGGGAACCCTCTTGCACTGTTGGTGGAATGTAAATTGATACAGCCACTATGGAGAAAAGTATGGCAGTTCCTTAAAAAACTAAAAATAGAACTACCATATGACCCAGCAATCCCACTACTGGGCATATACCCTGAGAAAACCATAATTCAAAAAGAGTCATGTACCACAATGTTCACTGCAGCACTATTTACAATCGCCAGGACATGGAAGCAAGCTAAGTGTCCACTGACAGATGAATGGATAAAGAAGATGTGGCACATATATACAATGGAATATTACTCAGCCATAAGAAGAAACAAAATTGAGTTATTTGTAGTGAGGTGGATGGACCTAGAATCTGTCATACAGAATGAAGTAAGTCAGAAAGAGAAAAACAAATACCGTATGCTAACACATATATATGGAATGTAAGAGAAAAAAAAAAAAAACGGTTCTTAAGAACCTAGGGGCAGGACAGGAATAAAGACGCAGACATGGAGAATGGACTTGAGGACACGGGGAGGGGGAAAGGTAAGCTGGGATGAAGTGAGAGAGTGGCATGGGCATATATACACTACCAAATGTAAAACAGATAGCTAGTGGGAAGCAGCCGCATAGCACAGGGAGATCAGCTAGGTGCTTTGTGACCACCTAGGGGGGTGGGATAGGGAGGGCGGGAGGGAGACGCAAGAGGGAGGAGATATGGGGGTATATGTATATGTATAGCTGATTCACTTTGTTATAAAGCAGAAACTACCACACCATTGTAAAGCAATTAGACTCCAATAAAGATGTTAAAAAAAAATTACTTGCTTTTTCCTGTGTTTATCTTTTGGAGACCAGGATATACTAGCACTGTGCCGGCTGCTTTAGGGGAAAAAGGTCCTTCCTGCTTTGTCTCCACACGCTAACTCTCAGAGCACAAATGTCAGGTATATTTCAAAGGAGGGTGGTGTAAGATGGGGCAAATCAACCTATTCTTCACTCCATGATACGGTGACGAGACACATAAAATCGCTTCCTATGAAAATTCTATTTTTAATCCCACTGACAGCACCAAACTGGATTAACAGTGGTGAGGAGTTAACTCAAATCTACCTATATTTTCATCACGCATTTTGGGGTTTTGTTTCTTAGGTCGATTGTTTTTCCTCTGGAGCTCAGTTGAGTGTCAGCTCTGACTTTTTGAGTAGCTTTGAGTAATGGGATCAGCTAATGTTCTGTACATGAAGAAATTCCGTAGCATTTCGCTTCTCTAAAAATACTGCTGCCTGCCACCAGAGCCAATCAACAGTGATGAATAGCTACAGGGACACGTAGGTCTCTGAATGTACTTCCGATCTGACAGCCCTTCAGCAGATACGGAGAATGGATCCCTGTGACTCACAAACCCAGCTCCCTCCTAGGGCAAGCAAGTCCTTTCTTTTCCATGTGAGAAAGGGCAAGGATTCTTAATGACCCAATACGGTCCTCCCCCTCCCCCTTTTCAACAACCCAACAAATATCTGTTCAACGCCTGCAGTGTCTGGTTCTCGGCAGCTGCTGGGCTGGATATAAAAAGCTGAGTAAGACACACGTCCTTTTAACCCATTAAAAATCCGTTAGTATGAGGCTTCTGACTTTGTCTGAATTAATGTTACTCATCAAAACAAAGCTGAAAAAACTGCGTTTGTATGCACTAGATACATCTTCCTGCTCTAGTTCACTGACCTCCAGAAAGTCACGTGGTTCATCTGCATATTGGGTAATTGGCAACACGCAGGTCTCCACACGTTGACGTAGGGCCACTTTTACTCTCTAGGTGTGTAACTGGATTCAACCACTCCAAAATGTTTCTTAAGCCTCTACTACGTGCCAGAAGCTACAGGCTACCTGTTGGGAACCCACTGGTGATACAAAATGGACAGCAATATATAAAGTCATTTACCCATTGAATTGATGACCTTAAAGAAAAAGCAGATATAATTTTGATGCATTGGTTATATGTTTTGGCTAATCAGAGCTTAAAAGTATATGCCTTCTACCAAGATTACTGCATTTTCTGCTGTGGGTGTTCAGACTGGGAAATGATATTTTGAGAGTATAAACATCTTTGTGAGGTCTAAGACCTTAGGATGCATTTAAATTTCTCAAGCCAAAAGAAGGAAAGGGCCGTTGCCCACCCATGAAAACTACACAGTCACTTATTAAGAACCGTTGCTTTTTCAAAACCCACTGCCACCATCCACGAGCTCAACTCCACACACAGAGTACTGCTTGGCCGCAATGACATTCCATCCACGTGTCTTAACTGCAAGTCCTCCTTTGATTATGAGTCAATGAGGGTGTAGCTAAGTAAGAGTGTCAGCTAGTTTCCAATAGCCACGAAGTGACTTGTGACAAATCCGAATCTGGTATTATCAAAAGATTTGATACAACATCAGAAACTGTCAAATTGCCTTCAACATGCTACAGATTTACTGATACTGTTAGTTTTTCTTATTAACTTCCCTTCCCATCTGTTTTATCCTGGTATTTTACATAAATATCATTGGCCTACGATTCTTGTGGACACTAAGAGACTAGGATTTTCGTATACATATTTTTTAAAGGTCATTTTGATCATTATTCACTCTCTTTTGATTTATTGTTTTTACTCTCAATATTTTCTGTGCACTGGGCCCCTCACTAAGCGCTAGGGCTAGAAAGACAAATGAGAAATGGGGAATCCTTAATTGAGCTCTTACATCACATTTTTAAAAATTAAGCGGGAGAAATAGGGAGGAACGTGATAATCAGAGCATAGATGTGTTTCCCAGAATTGGATTTGCTATGAGCTGTTTTGCCCAATTACTATTGTAACTGAGCCATCTATAATTCCTTTCACTTCTATTTTCAGTCTAGAGGAAGCCAGACACAAGATGTTACACACGGAGCCTGAAGCCAGTGCATTTTCTGACAGCAGAGATTCCCTAATGTCCATCCAGATCACTATAAGAAAGAAGAAATCAAGAAGTGATGCTCCTGGAAAACAACGCCTGTCAAATCCAGAACCTTGATTTCATTTCTGATGTTCCTGGGATGGCTGCATGGAGGGGACAAATGAGGACCCTGAATTCGGCACAAAGGGACTTGGTTGGGGACCCAGGTCAAGACAGACCATCATGTTTAAAAAGCAATTCTCAAGAATCCAGCTCCACCTTTTCTGTCTCTGGTTTAAAGAATTCCTGCTTCTAACTATTATAAGATGAATAAACAAGGTCCTATTGTATAGCACATGGAACTATATTCAATATCCTGTGACAAACCACAATGGTAAAGAATACATATATGTGTATATATACGTATAACTGAGTCACTTTGCTGTACAGGAAAAAAAAAAATCAACATAACATTGTAAATCAACTACTTCAATAAAATAAAATTTAAAAATCCCTGCTTCTGGTACAGGACATTTATACCATGTAAACATCACTTCCCTGCTTCAGTATTCCACATCTATTTACAGGCCCACACACGGAAGGCCATGTCTCCTGCCGTGGTTACCTCCACCCCTCTATACCCAGCATAAATTTAATTAATGAGAAAAGTCCATTGGATGTTACCATCCCCTTTCCTCCACTGTCTGATACGTTTCTATATTCCCTTAACAGCCAATTAGTGACAGCATCCAGGAGAATGGATCCCATCATGGTCCATGCCCCCAGTTCCCCACACACCACCTAGTGGTGATAATTATATTAGAAGTCATGATGATGCTGATGACGCTATTCTCACTGAATTTAAAACACCTGAAAAGGCCACCGTAACACTGAGTGTAACAGAACCTTAGTTTTCCTTTTGGAAACACTTCCCAAGACACATAAAGTGCTCGTATTACCTTGACAAGAATCACCAGGGCCTAAACTTAGGTTAGAATGCAAGTTAAAACCACCTATATTTTGAAATAGGAAGGTATTGATTTACTGAGCAATTGAAAATTGCATTTCCCTGTTCACTGGCTTTCCAAATAAGGGGGGTAAGAAAATAAAGTATTTCTGCGGTCGCAGCAGAGGCTTCAGATATGGGCCACACATGTGGAAATGCAATGCTTTTACTTATTGTGACTCCGTTTCAAAACTACCTTCCATCATGATTTCATTTTCACTAGCCTTATTTTTGTCTATAAATCACTTCTGTTGCCCAAACTTTGCTTGCCTCCCAGATGCTGACAGAACTGGTTATTACTATGGCTTTCCCCCCAATAAATATTGCTGTCTGTAGTTTACTGCCACTTGAATTCCTTCTCCTTAAATAAACATAAAGGCATCTCTCTGGCTATCCACCACATCTACTTCTTCCTTTGATCCTTAAAAAATAATAAACTAACAAAAAAGCAGTAAATATAGCCCATTTCGAAACCTTCACTTCCATTACCAGTTGGAAAACTGATAAACCAACAGTCACTTCAACTAACAGCTCTAGTCCTTCTAATTCAAACGTGTATGTGGATAAAGTCAGAGTTAGGGATACACACACATACTTCAAAAGGGATACCATCAATTTGGATTCATCTTTCTTCAACTCCTGTAGTCTCTGATTCTCTTTCTTGTATCAAATAACCCATCATCTCAACCCATAACCCATTCTGTATGCATCCCTGGTTCATGATTGGATGCTTTCCACTTCCTGCTATACATCTTAAAGAAATGAAAAAGCTTACTATCCCCATGGGTGAGATGAAGAAGAATATAGAAGAGCCTACAAAGTGAGATTTTCTTGAAAGGACATTAGCATCTAATAAAAAAATGTGGTTTGCAGAAGAGGGTCAGCTCAGAATCTGCATGGATACGGGACATTTCTAAAATTTTGCCAAGGTGTTTCATGTATACTTCAAGGTGCAAATATGGAGGAGGCCCCTTTGAAAACCAAAAATGGATACAAGAAATCAGCAGGTAAGTAGACTTTTAACAAAGCTACTCTGGGGTATCTCCCAAATTCTTAGCATGTTTGCTTTACAAAAGCCAAGCTTACCACACAGGTTGCACTGACTCTTCTTGTCAGAGAATAGGTCTCTCCTACCCCAAATGTTTGATTACTGTAAGTCCACCAAATTCATAAGATGCAAACTCTACTGCTTTATATGAGAGGTGGCTTTCTAAAATGTATTATCGTCTGAGGTATTGACTTGTTCTCAAATTGCCTAAGGAAACACTCTGAGTTCCAATGTCTCCACCATAAACTCAGGGCATTCTGACTGTATTACAGACATAGCCCAGGAAGATTCATTCCTATGATGTTGATCATTTTTCATCTATAACTTCTATGACATAAGGTTAGTGAAAGAGAGGATGCTTTCACATCAGACAGACAAGCATTTAGAATCCTCTCCAAGCCATAAACCAGGAACAGTTTCCCATTTAAAGAAAAACAAATCGTCTTTATAATTGAAAATAGCTTTCCTTTACAACTCTGTTCAGCTTTGCTGGGAAGAAAAAAAATTTCTTAGTTTATGAGGCAGCTTTCATTCAATGTGGAGCAAAGGAGAACTAAGCTGCTGCTTTTTAGGACTCAGCCTTAACTACACTGATGAACGTTCATCATTTACAAAAGCATCAGAATAGTCTGTGGCTACTATCTTTTTAGCTATCACGAGACGACTTAGCTAGCGGACAGGTAAGTTGTGCAATAGTTCTGTTAGGTCATTTTGCCCATTATTAACATGGACATTTAGGAAGTAAATAAAACACCCAGCAGAAAGATGGAGATTACTATTAGGAGGCCCAGAAGATTTCTGAGGGGAAAAAATCATTCCGTTAATAAATGCTACATATTATTATTTCATCAAAGGATTGCAAATCACTTCCAGATGACAGCTCTGGGTTCAGAGGCAGACAATATCATGGAAATGATTAGGAGCCTGGGGAGAGGCTGGGCACGTTATCTTCCA
This sequence comes from Balaenoptera borealis, assembly GCF_965194805.1. Lineage (NCBI taxonomy): Eukaryota > Metazoa > Chordata > Mammalia > Artiodactyla > Balaenopteridae > Balaenoptera > Balaenoptera borealis. The sequence continues at coordinate 164,064,203 of NC_138866.1, read as the reverse complement.
ATCTGCCAGCCCCCCTCCCAACACACCTGGCTGTGCATCCATGGGGCTGTGCTGCATTTCCAAGGGCCTCTCTGCCTTGTTCGTAGGGGTCAAGGTGTCCAAGTGCTCAGGGGTTACACGATCAGGCTTACGGATCCTGGACGTGAGTAGAAACAGCACTTGATGGCGCTCTCCCTTTGGCACGTTTGCCTCTGGTATTCTGCAAGACGTGGCCCGTCGTTGGTGCACTGCTGAGAATGGCTGTGACCTCAGAGATCATGGTCAAGACCATACTGGCTGCCTTCCTGCCTCACCCAAGCCTCTCTCCCCACTCTGATTCTCTGCCTCGGGATGTTACCTCCCCTTCAAGTGCTTCTGTTTCTATTTCACGAAGTAACATTTTTATACCCCTCCCCCCGTTGAGAGGAGAAACAAAGGATAATGCAGGAGCCTAAGCAGGGTTTGCCCCAGACTTAGGGAGAAGATGGGGAAACACGCAAGAGGCTGAATGGCTTCTGACAATTCTTTCTGTTCCATAGCATTTTTTTTCTGTTCCACTCAATGAAAGAGAGAGAAAGAAAAAGAGCGATTTTCACATAGAGAAGCTTATCTTTGTAATGCATCTAAAGACACAGTGCATCTCAGAAGGAACAACGGTCAGATTAATTTTTCTGAGACATATGTTAAAATTGCAAAGCACCAAAAGGCCATTCCTGTCATCTTTGGTCTCCAGCCTGCCTTGCCTCCTAGACGGGGAAGGAAGGGAGGAGGGAGGGAAGGAAGGAAGGAAGGGAGGAAGGAAGGAAGGAAGGAAGGGAGGGAGGGAGGGAGAAAACGAGAGAAAAATATAAAGTATCTGCACCCAGTAGTTAAGGGTAATAACCAGCCTACGTAGCGAAACTGCTGGTCACCTAACGAGGTCACGCGAAACCCACGGAACTGTGACGGGAGGAGTAGAGAGTGAGGCCGAAAACCAACGTGCTTTGCCCCTGGAGAGGCAGGAGGCAGCCTGGGCTAATTCAGAGAACACCGGGGCGGCGCTGGAGGACCGCGGGTCACAGCCGCGCGTCTGCCGCTGGCACGGGACTCCAAGCACTTTGACCTCGAAATTTCAGGCTCTTCACGTGAAAACAAGAGCATGCAGCAGATGACACGTAAAGGCCCTTTCAGCTTGGTAATTCTAGATGGAAACCCCCAGTCCAACCCCCAGGTGCACGGGGCGCTGGGGCCCCTGGTACGTAAGATACCCAAGTCTGTGTGCTGTTCTAGAAACAGAATCAGGGTCCTCAAAGAGTTCCCGTGTATATGTGGTGACTTGTTACATGATACAGGTAGCAACACAAATTAGGGGGAAACAGATGGATTATTTAGGGGATGGTATTATAGAAACTAATTTACCACAGAGAGAAACTGTTGGATCAATACCTCCTCACCACAGAAACAAAACAAATCCCCCAAACCTCCCCTCCAAATGCTGTCAAGGTCTAGATATAAAGTGCAGCCACGAAGCAAACCGAAATAGCTACTAGAAAATATTCTTGATCGCTTGAGACGAGGAAAGATTTCTTAAATATGATTTTTTAAAAGCTCATAAAGGAAAAGGATGGATCTGCCTACAACAAAGGGTACCACAGACAAACTGACAGGAGAGATCTTCCATCTCTAAAGATGAACAAAAGATTAATACCCAGACTACACAAGAGATCAACAAGAAAAAAAGATAAGAAATGCAATAGAAAAATGTGTGCAAAATATGAACAGGAAATTCATGGAAGGAAAAATCCAAATGGCTAAGAAGTATATAAAGAGACGCTTGATCTCACTAGTAATCAGAGAAATGCAAGTTACAAGGACAATGATACAGCTACCAGATTAGAGCCAGAAAGTAACACAGTGCCACGTGGAGATGCGGGGTGACAGCAAGGCTTGTTCACAGCTTTGGGAGAAGGAACTGGATCCGTCCTTCTGGCAAACAATCTCCTGTACGTGGAGAAATGAAGTGGGCTCCTGTCCCGCAATCCTGAGAAAAATAACCCACCAGCCACGCGCCCACAAAGCACCATACGAGGACATGTATGTTCGTCGGAGCAGGATTTGGAATAGCTGGGAATTGGAGGCAGCTACGGGTGACTAGTACTAGGGGAATGAATACATAAAACCATGGAAAGTTTACAGGATGGTATATACCACGTGGCAGCCAGAAGCGAGGAATACCATGCATACCCACAACCTAAGCAGCTCTAAAAGCAGCACTGACTGAAAGAAAAAAAGGAACCGCACTCCACACTCCCATGGATGTATATTATGAGTCATTCATGCAGGTAGATATTTTTCAAGGACACACATACATCTAAAGAAACGTTGAATGCATTACAGTGGTAACCTCTGAAGGCGATGGGGACAGGGGCGAAGGGGGCAAACAGAATGAAACAAGAGGGTCCTTGAATGGCCTGATGATGACGGTGATGCGCCATGAATGCGGGGAATGACGCTATGAACCACCTCTGGGCACCTGAATGGGAAGGACGGGGTGGCGCGGGGGGGGGGGGGCAGGAAGCCAGCTGAGGGTGGGGAGGGGGTCTCTTGCATCTTGTGAAAAGTGGAATGTAGACATGATTAAGGGCGAAAAAGCTAAAACACCAGGCTAAAAGACTTTCCAAAGAGGACACATGAAAGAAGTGAGATATCGTAACTTCTAGAAACACGTGTCTGCTTAAAATAGAGTGTGACATTCAATCAGTAAGTATTTAGGAAATGCTTGAGATTGTAGGAAGTTGCAGATTCAAACTAAAGTCAGCCCTTCTCTGGATATGCTGAGGTTCCTACAGCCTCTGACAGGCTGCCTGCCTAGACTCACAAACTCACACTCAGAACAGTGAGGTGGCTATCGGCGGGTGGGAGAGATGCCTAGAAGCTCAGAAGCGCGCGCGCGTGTGTGTGTGTGTGTGTGTGTGTGTGTGTGTGTGTGTTTTCCTTGTCTGGGAGTAGCTTGATGACCTGGAATGCTTCCCCTGGGAGTAAACCATGGATAAATTGAAAAGTCTGTTTTCGAGAACGAAGGTCACAAGCTGGTGGACCACAAGTCAAATCCAGCGTAGACAATGTTACTGAATTGGCTGCCAATGTTTAGGTTTTGCAGCCAGTCTGGATTCCTGGTTTTCCTGGGAAACTGGAAAAATATGAGACAGAGGCCCCACACACAACACTTTTGCCTGAACCGCCCGGGCTGCCTTCCCACAGCAGCAGCTGCGAGCCCTCAGCTTTGCCGCAGGCCTCACCCAACCCTGCTGTGCACCTGGACTGCTGCTGCTGGTCACTCGCTTCCAGGCAGGATGGTCTGCTGTGCAGCCACATGGGAAACTGGTTATCACAGGACTCATGAAAACAGTGTCAGTCTGAGCTTAAAACAAGCGTGAGCCCACTTCAAGGGGCACTTCTGGAGGAGCTGTGTGCCCCATGGAATGGACCAGAACCAGCAGAGGCAATGGGGCAGGGACTGGAAAGGCGCCCAGTCCTTCTGTGTTTGGAAGACATTCAAGCTGACGAGTTTCCAGAACCACGTTTTGGAGAGTCAGCCTGAGTTGAGGAGAAGCCTGCACGCTGGATGGTCACGGTCCCCAAGGGCCATTGCCCCCTTCAAAGTAGATACAACTGTCCGTGCTAATCCCGGTCCCCTCCCAGGTATCATCTTCTTCCATCGAGGAGGAACCATTTCGCTCCACCTAGCATCCCTTCATTGTGTCGTTTATTAATTTTCTCATCTTTGCTTAAAAGCTTAACTTCAAGTGCTCTGAGGATGCTGGGTTCTTGTCCCCCTCCCACAGTTCCACAGAAATGAAGGTAGTGCCTATGTTTTAGGACTAATATTAAAAGTGCCAGGAATGACTAAGCTCTGAGTTTAAACCTTCTTTCTCATTTAACGTCTGTCTACAAAGTGGCCTTCTCAAAATTATCAGGACACATCTGCTAACGTACACATGTGGGACTGACTAGGACCTATGTCAATTCTTTGAAATAGAAAGCCCTGGTACCCAGAAACAATGTTCTATCCAAAGAATTCAGACACTACTTAGATATGCTTTGTTTTGATTTTTTTTTTTTTCCCATCAAAAAGGATCTGTACATGAACAACATACTATCAGTCAGGCAATGGTAAGGAAGAAGTCTATAAAAGGGTAGCAGCTAGAGTGTGACTCAGATGTAACAGTGTAAAGAGGAGTCAATAAAGACCTAACCTTGGAGAGGAAATCCAAATCAAGTGAGGGAGCCCCCAAGCGAGATGGTATCAGGGGAAGAACACTGCAGGCCAAGGGAAGAGCGTGTGCAAAGGCCCTGGGGCAGAGACATGCTTTAGGTGTCTGCAGAACAGCAAGGTGGCCAGTGTGCCAGAGCGGGAAGAGCAGAGAGTGACTTACTGATAAAGTCCTATGGGAAGAAGAGAACATTTAGAGTGGGGAGTGAGAAAATGAATTAGGTTATGGGCACACAGAGGTAGGCAGAGCCAAAAGCAAATGAAGAGTCGACCTTCAGTGGGCAGTTGAAAAATACAACTGGATGTCCGAAAAGGCAGGGGCTGAAGATGTCATCAGAGGTCACTGCTGTTTCGGAAGTAAACGAAATCCGGGCTGACTCATCCTGAAAGGTAACAGCAATGGCAGCTCCCACTTCTTCCTCTGTGCCAGGAAATGTGCTACAGTTTTACAAACACGTTATCTCAATCTCCACAATGGCTCTTTGAGATGGGCACTTAATTATTCCGTTTTACCGATGAAGAAACCGAGCCCCAAGTAGCAAACTAATTCAAGCTCACAAATAAAGGAAGCTGCAAAGCCAGATTCAAACCCAGATGGCGTGGCTCCAGATTCTGTGCCCTTAATCACCACTGTTGTTGGTAAAAAGGACTATTTTTATTTTCCACCCACTGGAAATTGGGAGATAACTTGATCCGTCTGGACTTAAAGTTTTTACTCCCCATCACATAACCCATCCGGATGTGGATTTGCATCCCTGTTTTAATTTTGCTCATCATGAAATCCTAGGGTTGGAAAGAAAAGGCTTGGCCCCAACTACATTCCAGTTGAACCCGGGTTTTCATTCTTTGATTGTGGACCCTCAGAGAAGATTACAAAACTGTCACCAGGAATCTGTTGCAGTGTCTCAGAGTCCACAGTCCTAAGTTACCTGTGTCTGCCACACACCACACAGCCAGTCTAGACACAAAGACACACACCGATGCTAAGGTTCTGAACATCCTATAGTTTCCCCATGAGACTCCCATACTTATCGACCCCAAAGAGCATTCTTGGAAAATGCACTGTCACTTGCATTTAATGATTTTTTTTTCCCTTAGTACATTTGGTGAATTTTTTTCTTAGTTCAAGGTTATTTCTTATCGCTCATATTCCTGGTAAATATGTTAAGTTCATGAGGTCAACCTCATCAAAATATGTTGTATGAAGCTTCCTGGAAGCTGAAACGCAGATTTTTAAAAATTTATCCGAAGATTCTAAAATTTCATCATCCAAAGGATTATAGTAGTTTATAGCACGTGGCAAAAGACGAGCAAATAAGTTAGAAATACTAGAATAAACCCTTAAAAAATTTACTTTTCTCCAACTTGATATAATTTATGGCACTTTAAACATGGTATGATACGAACAGTAGTCAAGATCAGTAATAATTGGACCAATGCTGCAGGCCAAATGCTAAGAGGAAAAGGGTGATATGGTCCATATTTCTCTATCTAAATATTTCTCACGCTTTGCTGAATAAAAGCAGGCTGAACAACTATGAACAGCACAACCTGAATTTCTCACATTTCAGGAGAGGATAAATTCAAGGGTTATTAAATTTCACTCATCCAAATTTTAAAATACTTGATAATCTGTTAGCCTTCTAATCCCATATCACGTCCTAGAAGAGTTTTTTTTTTTTTTTAATCTTTGGGACAACCAAACTACACTCATATGTGAATCTACCACTTGTTCTCTATTCATTGACTATTTGTTGGACTTCTACTAAGGACCAGTTATTGGAGCCCACGATCTGGAAGCACCACCCACCACCACAACACATAAACATATATACCAGGGGCAGTTTTTAATGTGCCGAGCGTTTTATATCATTTATCTTGGGTAATTATGATGACCCTTTGAGAAAAGTACCGCTATGATTCCCATTTTACAGATGAGCCAAGTGAAGTTCACAGAGGTCACATAACTTGAGCATCAACTTAGTTCAAGGTGAAATGAGGTTTCAAGCTCAGGTTTATCTGATCCAAAAGCCTGTGCTTTTAAAAAAAAATTTTTTTTTTTAACAATCTGAATTATTATTTTCAAACTTTTAAAAAAAATTTTGGGGCTGGAAAATTTCAAACAGATATGACAAGAAACACACCACTGTCATAAACCTTCATATACAGTTCCCCAGGTTCAACACTTTCGATTCATCTGCCATGGAGGTATTCTGAAGGACCTCTTAACCGTCATATGTCTTTTATCAATACGTGAGCCTGGATCTCTAAAAGATAAGGGCTTATCATTAAATACATACCCACAGTGTCATTATCTCACCTAAAAATTAACAGTAATTTCTTATCATCATGAAATACTCAGTCACTGTTCAAATTTCCCCAATTGGCTTATAAAAGATTTTTACGGTTTGTTTGAATAAGGTCCAAATAATAAAGCCCATAAATTGCAATTGGTTGATATGTCTCAGAAGTGTGTTTTACTTTTTTTTTTTTTTTAACATCTTTATTGGAGTATAATTGCTTTACAATGGTGGGTTAGTCTCTGCTTTATAACAAAGTGAATCAGCTATACATATACATATATCTCCATATCTCTTCCCTCTTGCGTCTCCCTCCCTCCCTATCCCACCCCTCTAGGTGGTCACAAAGCACCGAGCTGATCTCCCTGTGCTATGCGGCTGCTTCCCACTAGCTATCTGTTTTACATTTGGTAGTGTATATATGTCCATGCCACTCTCTCACTTTGTCCTAGCTCACCCTTCCCCCTCCCGTGTCCTCAAGTCCATTCTCTAGTAGGTCTGCGTCTTTATTCCCGTCCTGCCCCTAGCTTCTTCATGACCATTTTTTTTTTTTTTTTTAGATTCCATATATATGTGTTAGCATACGGTATTTGTTTTTCTCTTTCTGACTCACTTCACTCTGTATGACAGACTCTACGTCCATCTACCTCACTATAAGCCTGTGCTTTTAAAAAGCACTAGGCTCTAAAGCCTCTTGTAAAGTTTTAATAAAAATAGATCAAAAAAATGTATTCACTAGAAGCTTATACAATGTCACGGGAACAGAAAAAAGGAAAAATTTAGCTCTGGAAGTACAGGAAGCCATCAGGGGAACATTATATCTGAACTGAATCTTGAATGATGAAGCAGAAGCTCAAAGACGGAAGCATGGTGTGGGGTTGGCTGCGACAAGATGTGGATTTTTTCAAATTCTGATAAACGGTTTTGTGTAGCCAGGTGAAGAGTGTATGCAAGTTGCCAACTAAGCTGTTGGAAAAAGGCAGGTTGGAGCTTCATTGTGACGTGCCCTTCGGACATGCTAAGAAGGTGAAACTTCATCCAGTCGGCAAAGGGGAGGCAATGGAGAATTTTGAGTAGGGGGTGACGTGCTGGCACTGGGTTTTAGTTTAGAGGCAGGGAGGGTGGTTGAAGAGATTTCTGCAATCGTGCAAGGGAGAGTTGGCCTGTCCACGCATGATGGAGAGAAGGGGACTGACTTTTTAACATGTGTTTATTAGGAAGAAAAAACTGATAGGACTGAGGGTTTTATGAGCGGTGGGGAGTGAGGAAGAAAAAGGTGTTAAGCATGATTCTGATGCACTGCTTGGGTGATTTTTATAAGACCTCTGGGGAGAAATAAATTCAGAGGGGAGTTCTACTTTACATGGGATTTGGCTGTCTGTAGAACAAATAGGTAGAGATTTCCCGTGGAAAATTACTGAAATTCAAGAAATAAGTGGGGCCTGCGATAAAGATTGGGAAATACCCACAGTATGGACGATGTCTAAAGCCACAAGCGTGGCTGAAGTCGGGACTGGACAGGGAAGCGGGCCCAGAGTTTCAGAGACAAGCAGCAAACATCCCCCACAGAACTTACGGGCAACTGCTTCTGATGCTAGAAGGGAAATCTATGTATTTCAAAATCTTAAGGCTCTTTAGTTACAAAATAAGGCTCACGGAAGGAGTAAGAGAAAGTTTAACTTGCCAAAAAAATCAATAGCACGTGCCTTTGTTTTATCTTCCGCGACAGCAAAACTTGTTTATACAGGGAAAGTAAAGTTACTTCAGGAACCGAGGTTTGCTGAGATATTTAAAAATTCTTACTTACCTCATACCCCCAAAAAGAACCAGTTAATGCCTTTTTCTTCCAATCAATGAGTTTAAAACTGGCATATTGGGGGAAGTATCTTGAAATCTACTGAGGGTCTATTTTGGTCATGGACTGGGAAAGCTTCAGTAAACAACCATGGCTATTTTCATGAATTTATTTCTGCTTCTGCAGTGGACTCACTGGATTATAGTCTGATCTAATAGCGAGCGTCAAACCTTCAAAGTCAGAAACTTCAATGCGGTAAATAAAATCGAAGGAGGCCCAGTTCTTTCTACTCCTCCACTCAAAACCAGAGTAGCGCTATCAATAGTCCTACCACTATAATTAGTTCAATAAAGGGCCCCGCTGCTTCTGTGTGGAAGCAAAAACACTTTTTCAAAAATACATTTATTAAATCTGGACTATCACTTTATTAGGGGCATTCGATGCTTTCTCCCAGGAAAAAGGAGATATATATATATATATATATGCTATAAAATCAGGACACCTCAGCAGTCATGATTATTTTCCCGTCATTATCCAAATTGTCAATGAAAGGAAAGATCATTATGACCCCATATAAGATAGAAAAGAATGGAGCAATAAAGTAGATTCATTTCCCACAGGATGATATTAAAGCAAAATTATTCCAGGCCGGGGAGACATGATGCTTGGTATGTAGAGGCTGGAAGTTTTTCTCGTGTGTCACAGTGGTAAATATACAGCAGTCAGCCAACCGGAAAGGGTGATTCCTTGCTGTGTAGACAGCACAGCTGGTTTTCTACAAAGCAGTTTACATTATGATGTTGCCAACATCTGACTAGGTCTGAATTAGCAGAGAAAGAAGCGCATTTCATTCCCGAGAGGCTGTCACTTTCTCCGACCCGGAAATGCCCTCCTGTTTTGGGTTCTGTGGCGCAGGCTGTCCTGGAACCCCACCCCCTCCCCCGACCTCTTGGGCTCCTCCCCCGACCTCTTGGGCTCCTCCTCCTCTGCCTCCCTTGGAGGCTCATCTTCCTCTTACCAGTCCTCGGGCAACCTCATCACACGCACGTCTGAAATGACCCCTGTGCACACACAGCCACACTCTGCATCTTCACCCAGGCCTTTCCTGTGACACCCAGGTCTGGACATCCAGTCTTTGATGTGCCGTCTCCACTTGGACGTCTCCAAGTACTGCCACTTTCTCCGTGTACCTAAAACCTAATTCTCCTGATCTTTCCCCCAAAGCGACTAGCTCTCCAGCTGGCTACCACCATCTTTCATTCAAGTACACGAGACACCCTGGGGCCAACATTCATGCCTCCCTCTCTCACCCTCCACCCACAATCCAGCACAGTGCTGTATCGATTTCCCCTTCTAAGTGTCTCTCAAATGTCCAATTAAAAGAAACGCAAGATTCAGAAATAAAACAATGTAGAAACAGGAACAGTCTCACAATCAAACTAGACAGCACCAAAGGTATCCAGTGGCGCAAGTGCCTTCTTTGCCAGGTTTTCCAACACTTCGCCATCTACATCCTAACGTGGATTTTGTTCCAGTGAACGAAACCTTCCATTTCCCAGAAGGAAGAGAAGAAAACCAGACAGCTGCTATCTGACACCTCCCATTTCAACCAACACAGAAAGCAAGTCGGCTTTTTCTGGCCCCCTCAAGGGTGCTGGTCACCGGGTTTGAACGGCTCTGCGTGCTGGCAACTCTTCTCTGCTCCAAAAAGGTCTCATGCTATAAAATGCTACGGAACCTCTTTCTGGGCAGGAAAACCCTGTACATTATTCCATTTGTGGATTTAGATTTAATGTTTAACTGATGGCAGGGTGTGAAGAATGGAAGGTGGGGTTGAGGGTCATCTTTTCTTGCCAGTATAAGGATGAATTTCACAGACTTTGGCAAGTTCCCTGCGTCTAGACAGTATAATCCACCTTGATTTATCAGCAACTCCAATCTAGCCCTGCACAAAGGAAGCCCCATGCCACTTAGGAATAACGTGTCGACGTCTTAGGAATGGAGAAGAAGAGAGAAGAGTTACTACAATTAGCATCACCCTCATATGAGAGTCCTCAGCACCAACTTTTTGACCCTGGGCCATTTTGCGTTGTAAATATACATTGTGTACTGAAAAAAGTAGGAACACAGAGTTCCCATAACAGGCTGTGTAATGTATAATAAATTCAGAATTCTACCACTGAAAATGGTTTCAACCTACCATTTGTAAGAAAGATTGTAATTTACACAGCAGTGAAGAGAAATAAGATATTCCGCGAAGAAAAGCCAAATATATAGGGGTAATAACACAGGACTGTGTTGAGAAGTAATTTCCCCTGATCATGAGTAACAGCGACTACAAAATTTCAGTAAAATTTAATTGAACACATTGGCGTTAACTCTCTCACTACTACCCAAAAGCAGAAAGAGAAGGAAATCTGGAATCCTACGCCCGTAAGCTGGTCCTCTTTTTTAAATTTGTCTCCGAAGTGTATTTGTCTTCGGCAGAAACCTAGTAAAGAGCCAACGAAGAGAAGAAAAAAAAAACTGACCCTAAGATAATTTTAAATGAGTAATAAAATCTGGAGGAAAGCCATGCCAGAATTTATTGAAAAGCAGATTTTTCTCCTTCAAAAATATTATTAAAAAATACGAATGTTTTTGTGACTTATTGCCAAGTATCCTGTGTAGTGAGCTCTCTGCTCCTCAGGTATACCACACTGTCCAATGGGATGGATGGGGGCTCTTCAGCACTTTTACTGAACAGCAGAGCTGCCTGGGCTCCACCTGCTGTTTGGAAAGGTGAGGGTATTCATCTCCTCAGCAGGGCACACCTCACGTAGCCCTCGGTTTTTCACACAGTTCCTTCCGACTAACACACACCTGCAGGTCCTAGGAGGTGGGACGGCTGGTGGTAAAGAGCTGTCACATTGTCGGCAGGAGGACGGTCCCAATTCTCTAGCCAAACTTTCACCTGAAGTCATCCTGGTGTTTCACATAGTACAACCCTATTCACAATTCTGTCCGTTATCTGCATTTTAAACAGAAACCAACCTCACATATTCCCTTCCTGGACTGTTCTCTAACCAGGGGGATGAAAACAGGCGTGGGCGACCTGTCTGCTCTCACCCCTGGCCAGGCAGAGTCCAGCCTCAGACAAATCAGCTGCCCATCAGTGCAAAGGGATTAACCACTGATGAGTAGACAGAGGCCCCCAACCACAGAAGAGAAAAGATCCAACAGACAATTCTAAGCAGGGCCTTTCCTATTTTCACAGAGAAAACAATATACTCATTATATATATTTGTACCTATAATGAATTGTCTTAAATAGAAAAAAAATTGATGAGAGAGAGCCATTATAACAGTCTCCTTTCTAAAGGGCTAGGTGAGGCTTTCAGTGTTTGTCATCTCCTTATTCACTCTCTTCCTTATCTATTTTTTTCTCTCTTCTCTCCTGAGTCCACCCCCCGCCCTTCCTCTGTAATTCTTTTTTTTTCAAGGCTTGCTTCTTCATTTCTCTCCAGGACACTGGGGCCTGAGCTTAAGTCCAACTCCTGCTGACCCCGGGGGTGAAGGGGGCAGGGCAGAAGGAATAATCAGACGCACCCCTCTATTTGCTAAGTGGAGCCAGAGGCAAGAGCACCCCGGATCCTGACGCTTCACATTAAGAAAAGGCAATGCTTCCAAGGGCCTGTCTCCGTCCACAGCAAAGGTTATTCTACTCACCAGCTTCTTTATCACAGTCCTACTTGGTGGTCCATTCAACCTAAAATCTAGGCATGTAAAATACTCTTCGCCCTTCCAAAAGACAAAACTCGAAAGCTCCACGTTCACCGTCAAGACCTCATCACCTCTGGAGAGTGTTCACTTGAACAACTGAAGTCCAATCACTGAAGGACAACACCCAGCTTTATGTGACTTGGTGTGTTCGAATCCCATGGTTGGTGGCAGGAGGGGTGATACCCCAGAAGGCCAGAGGCTGGAGAAGAGACCCACTTGTGGTCAATTTGGGAAGGCCCATCACAGGTGATTACGGTAGCAGAGTTTACCAGTTGATCAGAGAGCGACCACTGTGAGGGGGTGGCCCTAGCAGGGGAACATAGTATCAGAAACCCCAGAGAAACCCAGGTACCCAGCAGGATCCTCAAAGCAGGAATGGAAGAACACGACATGCTTCACGTGGGCGCCTGGTCACAAAGAAGAGAGGTAGGGACAGATTTCAGAACTGAGGCTGAAGGTCCAGACAGTCAGTCAGATGACTTGAGACCTAGCCACTGAATCGGAACGCTGGACTCTTTCCAATCTCCTGGTCACAGGGTTCAGAGTCCAGTGGAACTTATTACAGTGGGAGTCAAGAGTTTCCAGGTAAAGGAAAAGAATGAAGTAGGTCATTCTGTTGGGTATTTTCATTTTCCCAGATTTCCATCTCCTATCTACCACTCTTCTCCTAAACCTTCCCAACTAGAAATGAAAACCTTCTGACCTTCCTTCATCTCTATCAAGATTAGACAAGGCACTTGAAAAGCAAAAGGAACTTCTTTATGGATATCCAGTCAAAAAGATGACACATAAACATTTTCAAAGGCAAGTTTCCTATGTTAACAGTTCAATGAAATAATTCTCTTTATGCTCCTGCTTTTTATACAATACCCACAGGCACATCATGAAAACGCATGGAAATACCAGCCCTGCTTTTGGTGGGATATTTATAGGAGATATTCTACATCACTAAATTGCACTGGATAGAGAAATACGGAAACTGCCAAGTTCAAACTGGGTCAGGAGAACTGTGCATGGAACAACAAATACTCCTCAGACCACGTGTTCTGGAACCAGTGATTAAAAACTGCATTTCACTGTTGGCTTTAAACTCCAGTAGACTGGCATGCATTTGAAGACACAAGCTACTGGGACTAAAGAAATTCAAGCAGGAGAGGAAGGATTTGGTTAGTAATAAGCTTATTTCAGACCTCTTCAGATTAAGGTCAAGTATAAAATTCTCATTACTTTCCAGTTTATGTAGAATAGGGCTGCAGTGATTTGAAAGTCACCTCCATCATCCTGGGCTAAGAAGGAAAAGAGAGGGGAGTAGGTCCTACAGGACCCAAGGGAAAGGGCTACCTGTGGCTTCCTCATTTCCAAGAGATCCTTGGTTAGAACTGCTCGGATCTGAAGTTGCTTCTGAATCATTTTGGCCTAATTCTTTGCAAAGGGGTTCCACGGAGCCTTCAATTAGCCCAGGAGCCAGACTTGCGAGATGGCAGCATTTCCCCCTCTTTGACTGTTAACTGCTTTTATTTTCCATTTTATTTAAGATGCTTAATTTGTTTTTAGTGATTTATTCCTCCCTGTAATTAGATGTAGTGATTAACGAGCACCTTTTTCCTTGGCAAGGTAGTTTTCCTTGAACAGAAATGAGCTTAAGTCAACGGTACAGGGGTTGCTCCTAAATACGAAGATTTGCAACAGGGAAAACCACCCACCAGATTCCCTCTCTGGCACTTCAGGGATGCAAATGAGAAGGAAGACAAAGAAAGATGTAATTAGTAGGAGGGAGGCAACAAAATGGATATTTTAAATGCAGCATCCATTCCTAACACAGCACTTCTCAAGAAAGCTGTTCTATTAAATTACCTTGCTGGAATGCATTATTTAAGCCTTGGTTGTTTAGAGCTAGAAGTAAATGTATCTCCTCCGCATTTGGTGCATTAATGCCTTTCGCATAAATGCAGGTCAATATGAGGCTACTTATTTGTCTGTAAAATCAGATCTGATATCAGCACAAAGGCAAGAGGAGATAAAAGGGGCTGTTCATATCCAAGAGTGTGAGGGAGGTGCCCAGACACACTTCCACGACAGTATAGACTAAATATGGCAAAACGTGAAAGCACATTGTGGCTACCAAGGAAATGCTTTTTTTTTTTTTTTTTTTTTTTTTAAAATAGTTTTACTCTGCAGATCAGTTAAAAGATATGCATCCTTTTTCACCAGGGAATTTCACAAGGGGTTTCGTCACTTTCCTCCGGATCCTAAGTGTTGGTCTCCTGTTTTGTACGAATTTCATTTCAAAGTGTCTCCTGTCGTGATGATGAAGGCTGACAGCCCTGCTTCTCCTGCTGGGGAGGATCACGTGCCTGCCTCTCACTCTCCTTTTCTCGTCTCCAAACAAAAATTCCAGCACTACCTCTTTCAAGTTGAAAGGCAATGAGGCCTTTCCCCCAGCTGGGAGGCTGTTTCCAAGTGACAATGCCTTGTCACAGTTAAAATGTGAGCAAAAGATGGAGGTTTACATGCCTCTGGTAAACCCCAGTGGCCCTGACCCTCTGCAAGGCATGGATTAAAACGTCCCTGGGCTGCATCCTGGTTACAGGTAAACCATCACAAGCGAATGGAGAAAATAAGTGGACACCGGGGAGCTGAAACGTGGGCAAGAGCCATCACAGATGGCAACTCTGACGGTGCTGGGAGATCTCAATCCACATGACATATTCTGGAATCATGCTGCAGACAACCAGACAGTCTGCTGCTTCCTTCTTCCCCCCTCCAGCCGCCCCCCGCCCAACCCCCCCCCCCCCAAAAGCAAGGATTCTCATGTGAATTAAGTCACAAACTCTGGTAAGTCTGCATGGGTGAGTGTCCCTGTGTGCATGGGTGAGCTTCTCTTAGGGTCGAGATTCTCAAAGTTTTTGGCCCACTGGCACAGGGAGAAACTCCATTTTGCAAATGCCCGGTACCAAGAATGATAGGGCAACGTATCGGGGCCAGTGCCGATCTCGGTGCAGAATTAAGAAGAGAAACAGAAAATGAACATGAGTACCATTAAAAAGGATAAATGCTTGATAGGAATAAATTACTGCCAAGATCAACAGCAAATCGAATCCAGTTATGACTCTACCCCAAAATATCAAAATGTAATTATACTGTTTTCACACATCATTATTTGCCATTTGGGGAAATGATAATGGACACATTAATTAATGTCCAAAATGATATTCA
This sequence comes from Balaenoptera borealis, assembly GCF_965194805.1. Taxonomy (NCBI): domain Eukaryota; kingdom Metazoa; phylum Chordata; class Mammalia; order Artiodactyla; family Balaenopteridae; genus Balaenoptera; species Balaenoptera borealis. The sequence goes on along the minus strand of NC_138866.1, from coordinate 164,048,900 downwards.
ATTAAAACAAGTGCAGTGTATCCTTCAAGGTCTGGCACTAGGACGCTTGCCAGCGTCCCTACTCTAGGAGTTTAGACCAGCAAGTCTCACATATGTTTATCTGATGGTTAAGGTTTATCTGCCAGGGACAGAGGCTGCCTAGTGAAGATTCAGAAACCAAATGACAGACACCCTGGCATGAACACACTGCAGGCAGCCCTCTCTCACAGTGCTTGAGATGCTCCCTTTTTTACCGTAAAAAAATCAATCAGCAGTATGTATTTAATACAGAGACGTGGCTCTTGCTTTCCTGGTGCTTGTTCCCCCTTCCAGAGAACATGTTTTCAGGAAAAGCCTGGTTGCTATGGAAGCTTTATTGTCTCCCACTTCACTATTTAGAAGGTTGGAAAACATTCAGTCACCTGATCTGCTAAACATCCCCAAGTTCATTATAATAAGAATCGGGAAGAGACAGACAAGGTGGTTTCAGAAAACAATGTGGCTCTTTGCCCACAAACGGACAGCTTAGTAAGGAGACTCTCCATAACCACGGCTGACCCTGACACACTTTTCTTCCTAAGCTACTCTTAGAAACGACGGCATTTTAGAAGAATAACACAGAACCGTAGATTTCTAGGATAACAGGCGGTTTTTGTCATTGTTATGTACTTAGCATAAAGTGAATGCTCTGGAATTCAATTCAGCCCGGCTGCTGGGTCTCCAGCAAGTTAATCTGCCATAAAGACACGTTTTCATAAACAGGAGTACAAATAAAGCACTGGAATCCGCAGAGAGTTCTCCAAACTGACCTGAAAAAAAGAAATGGCCTCCAATCTACCATTTGGACGTCCAGTCTGAGAACCGCTGGACTATCATGTGGTCAGTAGGCTCTCGTCCTAATACCATTAGCAGAAATGAACCGCAACCAATCGTAAGTGGCTACTAATTGCCCGTGACAATGATGGAAAATACGGACTCGACCTCACAAGAGTTCACTTAGTCTGAGTGGTAGAGATAGAGTCTGAGGCTACCATAAATCTATCACAGGATGACCTTATTAGTTCGCCGTTCTGGGGTTCTAGCTGTAAAACAGCGATCAAGAAATGAGTGGTAAGCTGTGACCACACTGACAGTTTGGGCCAAGTGAACTGAATCGACTGGCTGATTCGGTTGGGGGAAGAAAAAGGGCCCGGATAACGTAAGTAAAAAAGTTGTTCCCTAGTAAATTCAACCTTGCTCAATCGTTTTGTATATGGAGATTATTATTAGCATCAGGTTTGTTTAAAAGTTTGCCTGACACATTAGAACAGTTTCACTGTGATACCCCAATTTGATGACATGGAGGAAGTGATTTGTTAAAGTTATAAAGCTGGGATATGCGTTATGGCTGTTGGTTTGATTCTGTAACATCTCTGATACTGTTCTTCCTCCTCCTCCCCCCACCCCCTCCTTCCTCCACATGCCTGGTTTGTGCAGCATGTGTTTATTTAAATATTGAAATAAATTACAATTGATTCCTGCGTGAATTTCACAGCACCTTTTTTTGAGGACAGAGGAACCCGGAGGTTCAAACAAATGTTGGTTGTCAGGACTTTTAAGACTAAGCTCCAATCCCAGGAAGAGTCCCTTGGAATCTGCACATTGACTAAATTCCCAAACACCAAACTCTTGTCATCTGAGAAGCACCCTCTGAAGACGGAACAGGCCAAGTGTCCCACGAAATGACTGAGAGCAGCATTAACTCCTCCTTCTGTCAAGGAAATGAACATACCAACGGATGCAAAAAAAAAAAAAAAAAAAAAAAAAAAAACCTAGGGGAGACAATTACAAGTGACCGCATCATTTTGCATCCGTTGGCATGCTAATTCCATGACAGAACAGAAAATTAAGACTGATGCCAATCAGGAAGCATGGCCTCCTGTCACACACACTGAAAGGTCACACAATCACACTGGGCAGCATCCAAAATGCCAGGAAATGCATCCTTTTTTAACGGAGAAATGCAAAGTGAGGTCGCAAGTTCAGAGATGGCTGCAAAGTAAGATATGTGGGTCCCACACGCATGCGCGTGCGTGCGGAGGGACATTCGTTCAGCTGTGAGGCTGAAGTATTTATTTATTTATCAATCCAAGATGACATGGCCTGAAATTAGGGTGCAAAAGGCTGAAGCAGTATCCACAAGACCCCCTGGCAAGAGCCTGACTCTCTTTTGGTCATCATGACCACTCTGATGAAGGGAGCTGAAAGCTGTGTTAATTTTTTAAAACTTTTTGAAAAAAGTTGAGGGGAAAAACTTGAAAACTGTGTGGTTAAGAAAAATGACCTAAAACTTACTGGGAGGGAGTACAGCATGTCCTTAAATTGTCACAGTGGGGCACTGTTTAACAGGCCAAGGATTAGTCAATTCTCTAGAAAATATGTGTGCCTTTTTTTGCTATTTAGTATTTGACTGGAAGTTACAGGTTAATTTCTAGATTTACGTCCAGTTGAAAGGAGTACCCCAAAGCTTGTGGTTGTACTGTTGTCTAGGAAATTAATCAGTTCAACATATAATCAAGACATTTTAATCTAACATTCTTTTCTAAATGCCTTATAAACACAAAGTTCCTCAAATGCTCTTTAAACCTCCACGACCACCTTACAAGCATCCTCACTGATGAGATCAACCTTTGACCCGCATTCACTCTTCGCCTGACGGAGAATTTCATTGAGAAAGTGCCGACAGTGGTAAGCTCACTTTTGGTCATTCCGGAGAATTCTACTGCTTACCCTTCTCCATTTTTCCATGGGTTTTTCCTACAGGTTAAATTTTACAAAATGAGTTCAGAAGCTACTAGGCCAGTGCAGGGAGGGACAAAACCTTTTGCGGGGGGACGGGGGTGGAGTGGGGTGTTGCCTCCATGTTCGGTTTAGCCTTTCCTCGAATTGCTCCCAAATCAGCAGAGAATGCGCTCATCTGACTGCAGAGAGCTGCATTTTAATATTTCCCAGCAAGTATGGTTTGCATCTTTTTTAAAAAAAAGCTGGGTGAGGCATTAAGAGGAAAAGCAGCGCACATTCATCTTCTTGGAGGGGCGGTCTCACGTGTCGGTGGCCTCGTTTCTTCTCGGCGCTGGGCCTGTGGGTCAGTGTTCTCTCAAGGCTGAAAGGGGCTGATGAACTTCTGTAAAGGAGGCCGAGTTTCTCACCAAAGCCTTCATTCCTCTGCTGAAGAGCTCCCCAGGGACAGCGGCCTTACCCACCGTCTCCCGAGAGACAACTGATTTCACTCAACGCCCTCAGCGCCCTGACCGTACAGCACCTTGTTCAAAGCACAACCTGAATTTGAGGTTGTCCTAGAGTCATGTTACTTGGGGAAGCCAGTGGGACAAAATGTAGCACCAAACATTCATGCTGTGGGCTTACTGCTTGATACCTTTTTCCTTGAAATCATCCTCTTTGAAAGGTTTCAGGTTTCAGAAGGTAAGCGGATCCCTGATACTTACAAGACTACATGTGACCTTGCACACATGCCCTAAGGGCTGCAAAACTAAGGATGATGAAGGTGACAATCTCATCTTTTTAAAAAACATGATCGAATCATAGGAAATTCAGGGAACAGAAGAAAACACAGGACCTCTTTCTAACAAAACAACCATTGGTGTTTTGATCTATTTCCAGCTTGTATTTTTTTTTAAGCTTTTTACATACACTTGCACACGCATCTGACTTTTTCACTCAGACTATATCAATTTCTCATCCGTAAGTAAGTGCAAATAAAGCCTAAGGCTCATAAGCTCTGTTGTGAAATCGTACTTGATCACTTAACGTCCTCTCCAAGTTCTGGCAAATAGAAAATAGTCAATAAATATCAGCCATTTTCCTAATTATTATTCTAATTTCAGATGGCTATAAAACATTCGATTAAGTTGAGATGCCATAATCCCTTTAGCTATTCTATCACTGCTGGATATTTAGGTGGCTCCTAGGTTTTCACTATCATATAATGTGATCACTTCATTACCTACATTTCTAAATTACAAATCCATCTTTTCGGTGTTCTCTCTGATGACTGTCAAAATATCCGAATATGTAACCTATGTATTTCTTCTTTAACTATTAAATACTAGAAGAAATACAGAAATTCTTCTGATTTTTTTAATTGGGAGGGGAAAGACAAATTTAAAAAGGAGGAATATTGAGGGTCAGACATGATTTACTCTGTATTACTCTGTATTCTCCAAAAGTCACAAATGATAATTTTCTTAATCTGGAAAGAAAACACGATTTATTCTTTCAAATATGTGTGTGTGTGTATATATAAATCTTCTCTTTATCTTGCTAAGTCTCTGAACTAAGCGCTCTGCCCCTTTTCTCCTTCCGTCAGAGCTTAATGCTCCACAGGCTACTTCTCATGCTTCTACCTTCTCACCACCCACTTACAACCCAAGCTTTGGCCACCTGGCTTCTATCTCCACCAGCCACTGAAGCTACTCTTTGCAAGATCACAAATTACCACTTCTTGTTACAACTCTTCATTCAGCTTCCAGGACTATATTCTCCTGAGTCTATGGCGCCCCTGCATGGGTTCCTTCTCAACTCGGGGTGCCCGATCTTCTCCACACAGACCCTCTTCCTTGACATTTTTCACCTTCTCCAGTCTGGAGTATCATTCCTCTACTTTCAATCATTCTGCCCTTTTCACCTCCAAAGTCCGATGGGCACTTCCCACCCATCAAGTGCAAAACTGACTTAGTCTCCTTTGCTGCTGTCAACTGCCACCCTCCGCTGCCGCAGACTGTGCTTCCCAAAGGTGACTGCAGTTAGCACCCCCACCCCAGCCGCTCTTCTGCAGTGTGACCTCGCCACCTCCATCCACCGAGATGGGGAGCCCAGTTCTCTCCCCTTGAATCAGGATTCGCCTTGATGACCTTCTTGCAGCCAAAGGAATGTTTGACTTTCGAGGCGAGGCTGAAGAAGACTGTGCAGCTCTGGCCTGGTTGTACTGGAACATTCCCCTCGACAGCTCTCCCTCCCTCTCTGAACACCTGGCAGCCACGCCAACATGTGTGGAGAGGCCAGGTATGTGCTTCGTCTCCAGCTCAGACTGGTTTCTGAGTAACCGAATCCTACGCGCCAGATGACAATCTCTCCTTGCCCATACTCGGGCCAGGCTCCTCTGAGCCCTTCCTCGACTAGGCCTTACCCTGGCCGATAAAAGCTCGAACAAACCCTGTGGAGTGTTTCTAACAGCTCAGGACCGTGTCCCTAGGATGACCCTCCCCTCCCCCTACCACTTAAAGTGCCCATCAGAGAAAGGTCAGGGCAGCCAGAAGAATTTGCTGTTTGTTCCAGCCAACACCTGAAGATAGGGTCTCTGTGGACACCCCAGCCTCTGTGGGAGGGTAGTAGCCTAACTTCCTTAAGTGCCACTTAGCAAACCCACATGGATTTCACGTGGACCAAAACCCTCCTTCCTGCTCTTTGTAACTTTCATATCCCTAACTCTACCGACGCCCCTACCTACCCCCTCTCCATTCCCACACTCTCCCTCACTAATACTCAATGAGCTCTGTACAAATCCAAGTGAAGTTCCGTCCATGCTGAACTCTCTTTCCTATTGCAATAGTGTAACACTAATTAAACGCTGTCCTGAGCACTGTAACCAGTGTCCAGAGTTATCTTGACACAGACACGTGACTGAAGAAACTGGGGATGACTCCCATCCTCAGCCCAGGGTGTCACTGCCAGCCATCCGAATCTTTCCAGCTGAGGCCCCAGACACCATGGAGCAGAAACAAGCCATCATCACTACACCCCGTCCAAGTTCCCAACCCACAGACGCCAGAGTGATGTGGTTGTTTTACGCCACGCAGTTTGGGATGATTTGTTATGCAGCAATAGGTAACTGATACACCCAACAAAACCACCAGTTCTGCCTGGTTCCCCCTGCTGCCCAGGGCGTTTGTCTTCTCAGCTTATCCATCCACACAGCTGAGACACGTGATCATTTAGGAGTCTAGCTGAGCAGCGATACACACAAGGGCTCCACTCCTATGCTCCTCCTTCTCTAATTGATTCTGTCTATTGCTGAATTAATATTAACCTTTTTAACCACAGGTTTAACCATGTCATTACCCTGCTACACACCCTTTAATAGAGCTCCAATGTGTACGGAGAAAAATCCAAACTCTTTAGCCCTGCATTCCAAGTCCTCTCTAATTTGGCCTCAACTGGCACTCTGTCTTATCTCCCATTTTTCACTGCTTTCACAGAGGGATGCCCACCATTTGTCCATGGCTTTGCCCTGCTCACGCGGCTCACCCTGCCTCGGTGTCTCTTCCTCTCACAGGCCTGGGCATGAGCTGATGCCTCCTTTAATGCACAGCTCTGCCTCCGCCGCATGTCCTCAGCACCTAGTTACCACCTTCACCCTGGCACACCTTTTGTCTTGTACAAATGTCTGTTTTCACATCTTGTCTCCTCTCTGGGACCGCCTCTTTCATCAAGAGCAGAGATCACGTCTGGGACATCTCTCTGTCCCAGTGCCTAATACTTGGCCTTGCACATAAAGGGCATTCAGTTTCTCTGTCATTTCTGTGACTGTATCAGAAAGACAGACTTTGCTGGCAGGAAAACGTTGAACCACTGGGTCTGGAAATTCTTCTTCCTTAACATTTAATAAATACGAATAAAGTACAAGGCCATGGGAATGACCACCTCCAGATCCTCCTTGGGAAGTTCTGGGACAGCAGAACAACCTCCCTTCAGGTGAAAAGAGAAGCTGAGAGTGAGAGTGAAATTTTAAGTTTAGGTGCCTGGAGAAGAACAGACTTTGGCCAGTGCTATCCAGCATCTGGTTGGTTTAAAAGGCTATAAGCCCCCGTTTCTGTGGGCATGTGTTGTTGTGATAGGGCAATTATTCCTACTGACTGAATAATGTGGAGTCAAATCCCATCATAAATGTGATGTGTCTCGTTCCGGGCCCTGCTGAAATGCACTGGCACTTTGATAATAAAATGATGGACAGGTGCAACTTGTCGTTATAGGGTAATAAAATCATTTCCCGTGTCAATAGCAATGCCTTCAGAAATGCATCATTTATGAGGGGGAGCTGGTTGCTAATGTCCTTCACCTGGGTGACTTTAGTGAGCCCTCTTTCCAACACAATTACATACGTGTTTTTGCCCCTTGCCAAAGACCTGGGAGTTTTTAGGTTTAAGATAACCTAGTGTCACGTGTTCAAAACACTCTACCATCTGTACACTCTCTCAACATGTAGGAAACCCATCTCTCATCACACATACACCCTTCTATTACTATTCATTCTGCCTGGTAGCTGGCATCTGAAGAGCGTTCCTGTGGTGATAAACGCAGTCTGGGAATGTAAAGCAATTCACCCAACTCAGCAAAAATCCTGAAATCCCAACGTAAACTTTATAGATACAAGAGATCATCCCCGTGCTTTCTATTTTTTCCTGGGTATTCTCCTCCAGCTCCTTCTAGAGGCTGGAACTGCACAATTCTCTCTTCTCCTGGGGCCCAATGTCTCTCAAACCCACCTCCCAGTGATACAGTGACACACAAGCCAGCCAGTGTCTCCAAGAAAATCAAACTCACCTAATTCTTTTTAAAAACCCAACCCGCGACAATCAATTTCTCTTTCAGGGGCTGCTCCCCCCTCTCCTGCTGCCCCTTTAAGAAGGCAGAAAACACCTTCCCCTGGAATGTGCAGAAACACATTTTTAGATGCAATTTTATTTTGGTCTCGCCATGCAGGAAGCTATTAGCCGTCCGTTGTTATCTTTATGTGCATGATTAGGAATAATAGCTGATCTGTGAAGTTATCTATTACGGGAAATAATCAAGATTAATGAGCCCTGTGGCACTTGCAGAATACCTAGGAAGAGTTACTGCTCAAGCTGGGCGAGTCTCCTGTTGTGCTGTTGGTGCTGTCAGGAGTTCTTTTCACACGTGCAAACGGAGACATGGATTAATTGTGGAAGAGGACAAAGGCTCTTTCAATGTTACCAAATACTGGGGACTGCTCAGCCCCGCCTCTTCCAATGATCCCCTTTGGTTATACATAATGATGCTGCAGTCTTGTCCCCATCCTGCTTTAGACCCAAGTAGGGAGTGTGTAGCTCATACCATCCAGGGTGCATGGACTGTCCACTAAGAGTCCTGTCCCAAAGTCAAGATTTAGCCCAGGTGGAGAGAAAGATATGGGTGCCATGGCTGCAAATGCTCAGGGAGTTTCACTTACTCAAGCAGGGAGATGCTATTTCAATACCTCTCCTCCGTGGACCTGGCCTACAGCTACAGGGCTGCTGCAGATGGCAAAACCATGGCTGTGGTGCCAACATACCTTTGTTCTGAATGTCTGGACTGATGCAGGACACTTCTGTGCCCTATGCCTCTCTGGAAATGGAACAGTGATCCAGGATCCAAATGAAACTCCGGCGGTATAGCTTCTGTATGGTCCCAACTTCATAGTTAATAAGAAATTACAAAGACTGCTTCCTGACACAAGGCAGATGGGAGGCAGGGACAAAAAGCTCCCAATGATCAGATCCCATTTAGGGGAAGCAGACTGACCTGCTAAGGGCAAAGGAGTCTTTGCCTGCCAGCATCAGAACCCTACTCTGCAACGCGCACCCCTGCCCATATGTATACTCTTTGTGCCTCAATGGCCCATCTGTAAACTGGGGAAAATAACAGTACCAATATCACAAAGTGGTTTTGATGGATTAAATGAATTAATACACATACCAGTGCTTAGGAGAACTTCATAAACGTTAGCCGTTGTTATTATTTTTAAATAACAATTTGTTAGTCGAAATGTACTTGAGATCTCCTGGGCTAGAGATTCATGGCATTCTGATACACTGCTTCAAAACTGTAAGTTCCCAGATTTTTTTCCAACGGGCAGAATGAGGGTGTAATGGGTGAGCCCCAATTCAGGGGTTAAAAGGCCTAGCTTCCAGACCTAGGTCAGTCACTAACCAACAGTATGATATTGGTCTGGGCACTTTATATCTTTGGGTCTAGTTTTCCTATCGATAAAATACAGAATTGGAAAATGACCTCAAATGTCTTCAGTGATGGTATCACATAAGCCTTTAGGTCCCACACTTGGTCTTTTTGTTACTTAGAGGGAGAAACACCCCCAGGAGTAAATGTAAAATTCAATGCAATATACCTGAAATTTTATACGAATAGAAGGAAACCCTAACAAAGGTACCTTTGAATATTTCCACAGGGTATAATATATATTTGTAGAAATTTTAAGAAGTCAAAGGCTCTAAAAACACACTTTGCAAAATACAGGAATAGCAAAGCGTCCCAATAGAATACTTTTAATGTGCTGGAGCTTGCATTTCCATAATGATATTAAGAGGATCATTGGGTTTATTTAAAAGCATATGTACTGATGACCTTAGCAGTCAGACGATAATGACCGTTCGTTGAAAGGGTTTATACTCTCTAGACCATAATTTCCATATTCTCTTGGCAGAACTTAGAAAATATTTTTTTTCCTTATATCCTTTTCCCAGAGACCTGTTAATTAATTATCAGGTAGGGTCAGAGATTTCTACACCAACAGAGAATTGGCTAGTTTTTTAAGCAATATATTGACTTTCAGTTTAAAAGCCGAAATTACTGCTTGTGAACTGTACCACTTGTAAATTCAAGAGGATGACTTCCTCATTTCTCTCTCCCAACCCTACCCTTGATTCTGCCCTACACTAAGCATCTTAGAGTCAGTAGGTTTATTGTATCACAGGTGAGACAACCAAGTCTCAAACTATGGAACTTTTCATAGGCCGCCACGTGCTTCAGGCCAAGAGTGGAAAGAATTTAGTTTTCAGCTTAAACTTGGAAATGTGAATAACTGGCTCGAGAGATCTGTAATCAGAAAATCATAGCAGTTCTAGAACTGAAAGGGATCTCAGAGCTCACTGCAGTAACCCCTTCATTTTCCAGATGAGAGGGGAGACAGCCAGCCAGGGAGGGTGATTTACACAGTCACTCAGCCACTCATAGCAAAGTGAAACCTGGAACTCGCGTTTTGTGACTCCCAGGCCGCCATGTTTTCCACTCTGCAGGGAAACCTAGCACGTCGCCCTACCCATAGCAGCCACCAATGCCCTGTAGTTGAATAAATAGCTGAATGACCTGGAAATCTAGAAAAAGTGGAGGGAAGAGAGCTTGGAGAGGAATGTCACCATCTGGGCCAGGTCATGAGTTCATCTCTCCCATTATTTCAACAAAAGATAGGCCCACTGGTTGCAACAGGACAGCTTTTCTTTAGGGTCCTCTGTTGGGAGGAGCTAAAGGCTGGATATCATTTTGCGGTGTGCCTTTTGGGGAGTAATCAGAGTTCTGAGCTCTGAGAAAGCAATGGGGGTTACGTGAGGGAAGGGTGGGTAAGGGTGTGGACAGGCCTGGAGTCTGAAATTTGTGTTCCCCTCCTTATTCCTTCCCTCCACAGAACCCTGGCTCCAAGCAGAAACAAGGAATCCAGCGTTCCAGGCCCCAGTTCACTGGAATATTGACCATTCTGTGATAAACTGGCCAAAGTTACAGGCAAATTTGAAAGTCCCTCCAGGGAAAGAAAAGTAGGGCAGGGTGGTGTGCTATTGGCCCCAGAATAAAGCTTGTTTTGTTTTTCTTTTCCATGAGTTAAAAATGTACGGAAGAAAGCATGAATATTATAGGGAAATTAGAATCTAGAGAAAATAAGTCAGTAAATGACCAACGTGCCCTGAAAGCCTTTCTTTCCTAAGAGATGCACACTGGAAACCCTTTAGCAACACATTTACCAGGCTGGGCAAGATAACCCATCAAGCACTTCAGAGAGAAAAAAAAAAAAATCAATCAAAATACCCTTGTTCAAATTTTCATCTATTTCTAAATGAAGGCTCCATGAGAACCTTTTTAGAGGTTCCAACATTTCAGTTTAATGAATTCTCTTATTTATTTTTTTCTATCTCAACCTTTTCAGGTTCTGGCTAGTATCTGAACCAGTGGTGCCAAAATAGTGAAGTGGGGTCCTGATGTAGAATTTCCATCTTTCCTGGGAACAAATTCTACTGGGAATGGAAATGTTCTTATCCTAACATTTTTTAGCCAGGTGTTTAAACTTGAATTGTCCCAGGTGTGACTTACACTGATATAAATCCAGACAGTGAAATTGGATGCGAGTTCAACTTGAATTTTCAAGTGGTACTCTTTCAATTATGATACTGAGATTGAGACATCTTGACCAGCAAGCTTTCTTCTCCCTTTCCCCCTTGGGTCTTTCTGCCAACCTAGTAAATAGGAAATCACTCAGTAAAAGTTATCTTCTTCAAAGCATCTTACTGTCTAGCTGATGTTATTAACATGAGACCAGGCCCCTCTATGTGGAAAATCACATCTATAAGAACAAAAAGTAAATTAGTAATTCTTCACTGTGCTAAAGAATTTATTACAAGATTGGGCTTGCCCCTCCTCTAAAATAAGCCTCCTTAAATTTAAAGAATAATTGTATTTTTTTAAAAGTTTGATTCCTATGAAATGGATGCTCAAGCAACATGTGGTAAGTTCAACAAACACACACCTATCTTTTTTTTTCAAATAAATGCCACACTAATTCATCTAACAAAGCCAACTTAGAAACTGAAAACAGGAGGATGCTGAAATAGACAGCTATAGCCTCCTGCCTCTAGGAACTGACAGCTGGCTAGACTTAATTCTAGTGACAACAGACATGGATCAAATCACAGTTCAAACAATCTTCTTTTCATAAGTGAATATTAGGACTTTGATTCCAGTGAAAGGCTATCCCAGCAAAGGCTGGTCACCATTCTCCTCCACCTCTGGAGCACTGCCTTCTCCTTATCGCATGATTTAAATTAAGCACATAGATGAGGTTCCCTCTGTAAGGCACAATGAAGAGGTCCTCCAATATCAGACACAGTGCCATGCACAAATTATACTTTCACAAAATGAGTGCTTGATGGAGAAGAAGGTAATGGTTAATACATACAGGAACGTTCAAGTCTAATACTGGCTTTGCCTGAAATTTGCAAGGGCTGTACATTTCTAGATGCCTGTGTAGGCAGTGAATCCATTTTCTGGGTAATCTTGGGGAAACTGCAAATTCCATGTTTCTTGTCTAACAGAGGAAGAAATAATGGCCACACCTCACTAAATATATATATCATCATCCACTCACTCGTTCCATGAACATTTACTGAGCAATCATTATGGGTCAGAAACTGGGCACTGATTAGGAAATAATCCATTAATGATGTTAGTAGAAAGACTTGTAAATATACAGATTTATTTAAACAAAGACAGAAAAAGCAAAGGGAACTAACATGAATCGGGTCCCTACTGGGACCGTTTATACATTACCCCACTTAATTCTCATAATGAGCCTATGTTATTTCTATTTTTTTAGATGGTTAAATAACTTAAGGGGTTAAAGAACTTGTTAAGGTGACACTTAGTAGCAAAGCCAGCATCTGAACTAGTGTCTGACAAGTGCAAACCCTTTTCATTCTACCTTACCAGCTCTCACAAATACAGCCAAGACATTTACAAGCTGGGAGCAATTAACAGTGGTTTATACTCTTGATTATTCAGCCAGATTCATTTTTTCTTCATGTTATGAGTTGTACAAATGATGAGCAACTAATTCATCCCACAGTGATCTGGTTTTTCTTACTAAATGCTGTTGCTGTTTGTACTGTATCATGATAATTCTGACCACACACAATGATGCAGCCAGGTGATAACAAAAGCTGACTCGAGGGCTAAGTGACCACTTCTCATTCTATTTTGAATAGCTAAACTCCATGGACCTGCAGTCTCCCCACATTTTTGAGGGGATAGCTATACATCAACGCTCAAAGCTGGTAATATGCTAAAATCAAAGTCTATAGACAGAATATAAAGAAATTATGGAATAAGAGATCACTTAGGTGATCCTAAAACATTAATAAAATTTACATGTTTTTTCCAGATGCCTTCTTCTCCACCCATTCTGAACAAGTTTAAGAATGTTTTTGTTTTTACTTCTAAGCCAATAAGTACAAAGAGTATCCTGAAAACCACAGAGAGGGCAGGGAGGTAAAATACGGAAGGAAGAGTAGTTTTATACATTCAGTTAATTAAGGATGGCAAGGCTCTTGCACCTCAGCTGTACACACGGTATGCAAATAACAGCCGAAAGGGGGTGGCGATCTGCTCAAGTGAATTAATCAATTGTAAAACAACTCTCTTCTGGTCCAAAAGTGTTTGCTTATTTAATTCTTTAATCACATCACATTTACACTAAAGATGGGAGGAGTATGATTCTGAAAGACGTGGACATGCCCAAGAGCACCATCACTCCCAGATCCTATCTACTGTGCATCCCACGGTCCACAGTCTTTCCCACGGAGGTCAAGAACACATAATACAGAAGAGAACACAGAATGGTTTGCGTTATTTTTGTAATTTTTGTAGGCAGTGCATGAAGAGACAGAACCAACACACTTTGGTGATCTGGTATCATTATGCATTCAGCAAGCTTCTGATGGGTACATAACACTGTCCTGTTACATTTCTACACAGCCTTTCTGAGTAGTAAATGTGTAGGGGGTATGGATTGATTTTGGAAGAGGGAGATTTCAGGGAGGAAGAAGGTTCGAGATAAATGAAGCTGGCGGCTCTAGAAATAGGGCCAAGCGCTCAAGTGAGGCCAGCGAAAAAATACAGTCAGGCAACCTCTCTCATCCAGGACTCGGGCTCAAGCTAGTCTCTATGGGTTCCTTTATTACGGGCAGAACTTGTTCAGCCCTGAAAAAGCAGTAAATTCATTCTCTTTGTAGTCATTTTCTCTGAGCAAAGCATAAGTTTATGAAAGGTGGAATCTGTAGCACCCGAGAAGAAAACGCTGAACCCTGTTTCCCACTGCACGCGCTCCCCGCAAACTCCTTTACGATAATACAAGAAAGAGCAATTACAGAGACACTGGAAGAGGAAATTAAAAGAAAATTTAGGCTGACTGTCTTAAAGAAGCTTTCAAATACCTCGAGCTACTAGACTGTGGAAGTGCCCTCCAAGGGAAAGCGTTCAAAACTCACGGATGAGCCATCAAGGCCTATAAGAGGGGATGACCTTGAACTAGCAGAAAACGGCCTGCTCTAGTCAACCTAAGCAGGTCATTTCCCAAACTAATTTGTATTTTCCATTCCCTTTGGTACGTTATTCTCAAGTACTATTTTGGGCTTCGGTTGCAAAACTCCTCATATGCTTTTATAAGTATAATTTATGTCTCAATCCTGATGTAGCAGTTTGCAAATCAGACTACTGTCTTCCAAATTTTTCTTCTACTCACACAGTAACTTCTAGAGCTATGGGACTGGAGTCCATAAAAGTGAAATCAGTTTTATGTTTGTGTACTGGATGGTAAAGATTATGGGGGAATAGTTCATAATTCATCTGTCCAGAGGCCTACCTGGTCTTTCAATTCCGAGAGAATCAGAATGTTTAACACACTCAGCAATAAATAGCTAACTCTGAAAGTAACGATTTTCCAGTTTCAACTTAAAATTTTGCTAATAGAACTAATAATACATATTTTTATAGGGCAGAGAGGACTTGCACCATTTTCCAGGAGGCAGAAGAACACACGCTCACGACTGCGCATTTGGAAGACAGAAGCTTCTAATGCCGACAGCTTGACCTAATTACTTTTGATATTTTGTTCTCATTTATGGTGTCAAGTCTCTAGTTATAAAAGCCTTAAAGAACACCTTAAAAACTGGACTAATCAGAACTGACCCACTTGGGATGATTTAGGATTTTTTTTTCCAGTGTAGTATTTGTTCACTTAACCTGAATTTGGCTTTAAAAAGAAAGAAGAAAATACTAACAATCGTCATCATGATTAAAAACTTCGATTAAAACAAAACTAGCCAAGGAGAAGCCTTTTGCTGTTCTATGTTCACATATCACTCCCATCTTTTCACGGACTGTTTCTACAACCAATCTGGTATTTCTAATGCTAACCCTAGCCATTGTCTGAACTGCCTTCACCCAGGAGACATTAACTTGTCTCAGAGTTAATGGTTTTTTAAAACTGCAAAGGACTTGGGAACTTACATTTTATAGGTGAGGAAACTGAGGCCCAGAAAAAATACAGCGACTCATGTAAGGTCACAGAGCCATGAATGACAGAGCAAGAACTCCAAGGCGGATCTGATCTCCAAGCCCAAGACCTCTGGCCCAGACTCTCTCGTTTACTACAACCTGCTTTCTGGAAAGCTCCATGCTACCAATAACCAAGTCAGATTTGCAAGACAAGCTCTCCTCTGGCCAATCCCCTGTAAGCCTGAAATTCTACTACTGGCAACCAATGCCTTGATTTGTGGGGCTCAAACCAGGTAATTAAAAATTTCCTCAGGCTTAAGGAAGCTGAAAACAGATAATGCCTACGATCCAAGCAGTGCTTCCTGTCTCATCTACTCTTACTTAATGAATCCACGTCATTTTAGCAAACACTGAGAGAGAGGCTAAAACACAATTTCAGCTAGAGCAGGGTTCCCTTGAGAGAGAATGCTAGGTGCTACATGTTACATCGTTAACTCAAGCTTTCCTGGTTATCAATCACTACTTAATTCTGGGTTGTAAAACAGTTATAAGGCTCTCACCTAAGAAAACACCCAAGCACTGAAAAGTAGCCGTGGATCCAGATGTGTCTGCAGATATGAAACCAGCACAACACATTTATAACCCTCAGGCCACATTTATCCAGCTCCTGCTGTATATCAAGGCTACCTCCCCGCAGGACAAATGGACTCTCACAGCATCTGCCTTTTCTCTTTACTGTCCAAACACAAAATTCTGGCCCTTTCTGCTTGTTGCTAAACCTGCACTCTTTGACTATCTCTTCAGATTGTACGATAAAGGCCCCATACAGCATTCTCTGTATCCTCGAATATTCTACCTCAAGCAGGAGTCAGCCTGCTTTAGTTAAGCTCAGCCCATACTGTTAACAAGCTTGCTCCATCTATGACAATAAATATTCCATCTACTTAAGAAAATAAACTTCTGTTTTTTGTCTATCAGCAATCTAGCTTTTTTTTAAAAAAAAAACAAGGGATCATGACTTTTCTTTCTGAATAACTCAAGAGTTTTTTTAAAAACCTATGTTCTGAAATAATCAGGGTTGCCCCACACTAAAAGAGTATGCTGGTGCATCATTTTAAAGAAAGCTTTTAACAAAAATAGGGAGAAAAAAGAAAAGATTTTTTGCTTTGCTCCTTCTGAGATGTTAATGTTAGCAGTAAATTAAAGATTTCGGTCAACTGAGATTTTGCTCTCATGCTAGTCCTTTTTTCTTGCCTAGAAAGTTTCTAGCCATCATTTCATAGTATCTGCTTGCCTGGCTTCTTTATCAATATCACTCATTATTCCTAAGAATTCTTACGGCTTCTCACTCCATTTCATCCTTGCCGTTGGGTGTCACCTGCTTTGATGCAAATATTTTATCCCCCAAAGACAGGTCTCTTAAATGTAAATCAAACGGAAACAAAGGAGATAATATATTCACCTTTTATAGTCTGGACATTTGAATCAGTACTTAGACTCACAGCAATAACCCCCTTTATTTACACAACAGCCTTCTTCTGAGCTTCTTAAAGGTCTTGATATATAGAATAAAACACTCCAACAGACTGCTCCTGAGGATCAAATTACCATCTCTCTCCAACTTTCCCGACCACGTCTTTCTTATACACGGGGACTCCACACCTAGTCAATGTTTACTCCTTAATGAGGTGCTGTATCATAGAGCATAATCTTTCCATTGAGCAACTCTCATACTAACCTGCAGTTACTTTTTTCTATTTAAAAAGTGCGTGTGTGTGTGTGTGTGTGTGTGTGTGAGATGAGCCGAATGCTGAAGGAATACAGTGGAGTGGCATTATGCTTTCTTTCACTATTCCGTACAGGAATAAAAGCATGTCTTCAGATGACTTATGAGCACCCCTTACAAACGCAGAAGCACACCATGGGGCCTCCCCCAACACCTCTGCCACTCCGATGTACTTGCCAAGGAAGGAGGGGACAACCACGTGGCAAGGGGAAAGGTCAGAGGAACTTCTCAGGCCAAGGGATCAGGACAGAGGAACATCTTCCCACAGTAACAGCAGCAAACTAGAATATTATCAAAAACAGCTTTCGGTTGGTTCCCTTCTGAGTCCAAGAGCGTTTTTTGTTTTTTTTTTTTTTTGTAGCCCAATGGGGACCCTACCTGTAAACCATTTTCTAGGAGAAAATAAGCTCCAAAATTCAAATATGGGACTTAAAATGAACTACTGGCTAATGCCACTTAGAGACCATCAGATTGTTTTGCTTTAGGTACCTGAACATAAGAATGACCCGTAGTACCTACGGCTAGGCAAGGTCTCCAGTGAGTCTTTGCTAAAGAAATGGGTGTCTTCCTACACAGAGGTTCAAACAAAGCGGTGCCCATGTGATCACCCTGATTTGTGATGCATGATTCATACCTTTTGGGGGCACAGAATGACCACTTCTCTCTCAATTGCATTGGATATATTTTTGTACTGCATGCTTTGTCTCTGCTTACACTCATGTTGCCATAACATCGGGTCACAGAGTGACTGCAGGAAATGGAGGGCATCTTTTCGCCTGTTTCAAAGAATAGCGAGTCATATTTCCACGCCAAATATTAGTTACGAAAACTAAAGAACACCAACCAGAACTCGGCTGGAAATCTTTCCCTTTAATTCCATGTTGCTCCTAAGGCAGTGCCAAGATATTTTGAGAATGGAGGTGTTCATTTCAACGATGACATTTGACTTCAGAATGGAGCTGACATACTTTCCAAGAACGGAGAACCAGGCTAGTAGCCAAAGTCACTAAGTAATTTCCAATCTTTGGCTGTTTTTTTCACACTCCCTTGCACAGTAATTCTTACCCTTTTTGAACATATTTTAAAAAGTTTTTTGCTCCCTCATGTGATAATAGTTGAATAGTTGGTATCTGATGACTGAGAATATACAGAAGGATGTATTTTCAATTTAGTAATATGTTTCAAAATTATTTATTTTACTGCTCAAAGTAGCAACAAAATGGATCAGACAAATGTTATAACACACACACACACACACACACACACGTACCTCTATAGACAATGCTTGATGTGCTCAAGGATTTTAGGACTTCTGCTAATTACTGTGCAGTCCCCTCAGGGGCTTGGGGCACAGAGGCTGGAAATTATTCCTCTAAAACAGTCTTTCAAATCACAAGCTTCCAAGTTCTATGACTCAAATATATAAAAATGTTCTCACTTTGTCTACATTTGTTTTGTACAAGCCTCCCGCTGGGACATGCACTGATTCTTGTCATCAAGCTGTGAAGGGCATGATGTTTTGTTGGACCAGGGGCCCAACATGCTTTATCTCAATTTTATTCCTCAACACGGCCCTATGAGGTTGGTCTATGCCCTCCATGCTACAGATGACAAAACTGAGGTTCAGAGAAGGCCATAGTCAAACATCTGGGAAGAGGAAGAGCGGGATTCAAACCTTCCAGCCCAGCTGCCTCACACTTCACATTCCCTGATTTGCCTTCTATGCTGAGGATCATCTCGGTTAAAATAAACTGCCTTTCCATCTGGCTCAGTCCCAATGTGCCACTGACTGGTCTGATTAGTATGAGTATTTAATCAATGTCTGCTCGCCCACAAAACTGAAGATTATGAGGGCAGAGCCTCTGTCTGATTTCGATCCCCCAGCACCTGGAATCAAGCAGGGCACACAGTAGGTTCTCAAGAGGGATATTAGGGAAATAGATCCCAACTCAGTTCTGTTTTTCTCACCACACTCTGTGAAATAACTGTAATTGCCCATAATTTCTGAACTGCTTCATAATTTTTCCCTTTAAGATTATTATATATTTTCATTCTCCCCTTCGCCCCACACCCCTGACTGCATGATCCTTGACAACAGTGAAGGGGAAGATTTACTAAGTACCTACTGGGGGCAGGTGGTTTACATGTATTGCTCTGTTTGGTTTTGAAATTCTCAACATCTTGCAAAGTGAATATGAGTGTTCTCATTTTATAGACAGGAAACTGGGATTCAGAAGGTGAACTAGCTTGCCCAAGATCACAGAACCAACAAATAGGAAAAAAGGGATTCAAATTCATGCCTGATCTGACTCTAAACCTGTGATCTATTTCACCCCCTGAAACATACACCAGGGAACCATGTTCTCTTTCTTTTACAACCACAGAGAACATCAAGTTTCTTGCCTTAGAAACAATAGTTCCTAGGTGGTATGGTCCGAAGAGCAATGACTCAATTTACATCAATAGATTTAAAAAAATTTTTTTTCTGTAAAGCTGGTACTCTCCCTACCTTGTGTGTAGAATCTTATTTAAAAGTGGAATATATGCCACTCCTGACTGAGCAGCACTTTCGTTTTTTGTTAGAAAACAAAAAGTCAGCTCCAATATATTAATACCAGCAACGGGCTATGGATCTCACACATCTCACATCCCCAGAAAATTCAGAAAGTTAGCTCCCCAATGAGAGATCTGCCTTTTACCAGCACCTGAAAAGTATATTTCCACTGGCTATCATAATGCTTGTTCCCATAAAATCTAATGGCTTCAAGTAAGTCCCGTGTTTTTAAATCTGTCAAGTGTGCACACATGTACGTGCCCTTGAAAAGAGGTTACCATGGCTTCCTCCTTAGAACTTTCTTGGTCTCATACATTTCTATTAGATGCTTGGGCTCTGCCTTGCAAAATGCAAAACGGAATTCATGAGACGACATCGTTAACAGCCATAAAAAGGTCAGCGTGACATTAAGTGACTAACAGCAGGATGTAGAAGGGAAATAGGAGTGAATGTCACAAATTCAACTCCCGAGTTGTAATTGTTGTGCTTACAGCTCAGCAACATCTACACCAGTGGTCTCGTGTGTGTGTGTGTGTGTGTGTGTGTGTGTGTGTGTGTGTGTGTGTGTGTGTGTGTGTGTGTGTGTGTGTGTGTTTTACGGGTCCCATGTCCACTATACACAGACAGGTCTCTGCCCCCCCCCCACTCCCACCACCTGGCACATGGGAAACGATACTACATTGGGAGATTGTAATTTGATTAAATCCCAGTGTAATTTAATGACTCTGACAAAAGCAACAATGTCTCCTCTCACAACCTCCAGCAGACACACGTGTAGTGCTACCCAGGTGTGTACCAAGGTTGCCTTGGATGGTCCCTCAGCCAACCAGGTCTGGGGAGTGGAGGGTGAGGGGGCCTGAGGCTGACGACGAGGTGGGCTGTGGAGCAGCTCGTCTGGGCATGAGGCAGGAAGGGGAGGGCATGGGTGCCCACCACTGTGGTTAAGAGCCAGGGGTCGGGAGGAAACTGCCCAGGCTTGAACACTGACTCGGTCACCTGTGTGTCCCAGGGTCCTTGGGCACGTCTCTCATGCTCTGAGTCTCAGTTTCCTTACCTAGAAAAGGGAGATGAGACCGTCTACTGCTTCAGCTTGTGAGGGTCACAGGGATTAATCCACGTACAGTCACTGGCAGCTTAGCCAACACAGTAAATGGTAGCTGTCATTATAATTTTCAGAAATGAAGGAAGGAGCTTGTGGTTCCAGAAAAGATATGAAATTTGAGGGAAAAAAGAAGTCATTGCCAAACATCAGATGGGTGCTAAGACACATAGTGAAGCTGGACCAATCACTCCTCAGCTCAAACACCTCCAAAGGCTTTCCATGAAACTCAAATCAACCCTGGTCCGTACAGGCCCGCCAGGCCCTACGTGGTCTGGACCTCTGTGACCACCCTTACCCCCTCGGCTCCAGCCACACCAGCCTCTGGGTCTTCCTCTAACCCACCAGGCACACTCCTGTCGTTTCCTTTGGATGTACCTTCTGTCCAGATGGTTCACCCCATGTGACCACCTGGCTGAACCCCTCATACCTCCTTCCTATTTTCGTTCCAGTAACTCCTCCTTGATGAAACCCACTCTGACATCTGGTTTAAAACTACAAGCCTTGGGCTTCCCTCGTAGCACAGTGGTTAGGCATCTGCCTGCCAGTGCAGGGGACACGGGTTCGAGCCCTGGTCCGGGATGATCCCACATGCCGCGGAGCAACTAAGCCTGTGCGCCACAACTACTGAGCCTGCGCTCTAGAGCCCGCGAGCCACAACTACTGAAGCCTGCGTGCCACAACTGCTGAAGGCTGTGCGCCTAGAGCCTGTGATCCGCAACAAGAGAAGCCACCGCAATGAGAAGCCTGCACACGGCAATGAAGAGTAGTCCCTGCTCTCTGCAACTAGAGAAAGCCCACATGCAGCAACGAAGACCCAACACAGCCAAAAATAAACAAATAAATAAATTTAAAACTATGAGCCTTCCCCCACCCGATCTGGCACTCCCAAGTCTCCCTGCTCTGCTTTATTTTCCCTCCATGGCACTTAATACCTTCTCATGTAAATTACTTGTTACATTTAGCATCTATTTTCTCTTTCTGCCACTGGACTGTATGCTCCAGCAGGGTGGGGAGATTTGTCTGTCCTGTTCACTGCCGCTCCATAAAAATTTATTGAGTGAATAAGTCCTGACCTTAATATGTTAGATTTCCTCTAAGTTTTTCCCTCAGGTTTGAAGAGGAAAAGCTCATCCTTGCCCTTCTTCCACTGTGACATGAATTTACCAAAAACAACTACCGAAGCCCCTTATAAATCAAATGATCCCAGAAACCATCACGTAAGTTGTTTACCGGGTAGTAAACTAACCGGTATATTGAATTTATTTCTTCCCATCTCTTTCCAAAAAGCATCTGCAATAGCTTCAGTGGTAAGGAATGCCGCTTCAGCAATGTAGGAATTTACTGTCAAATCTACTGGAAGAAAGCTGAAGGGAAAAAAAAGATAATCTCACATTTTTGCAAAAGGAATCATCGTGATTAAGAAATGTACCCTTGGATACACCATGCAGAGTATTACTTTCCAGGAGAGGTATAGATGTGCTGGTGATGGAGATGGCTTGTCCAATGTGTGAATACCCCCAAATCCCAGCATACATCGACCGTCTCCAAAGGGGAAACCTTCTTTTTTTAAAATAGATTTAATTAATTAATTAATTTATTTATTTATTGGCTGTGTTGTGTCTTCGTTGCTGTGCGTGGGCTTTCTCTAGTTGCGGTGAGTGGGTGCTACTCTTCGTTGCGATGCACAGGCTTCTCATTGCGGTGGCTTCTCTTGTTGCGGAGCACAGGCTCTAGGTGCACAGGCTTCAGTAGTTGAGGTACGCGGGCTTCAGCAGTTGTGGTACGCGGGCTTCAGCAGTTGTGGCTCGCGGGCTCTAGAGCACAGGCTCAGTAGTTGTGGCGCACGGGCTTAGTTGCTCCACGGCATGTGGGATCTTCCCGGACCAGGGCTTGAACTTGTGTCCCCTGCATTGGCAGGCGGATTCTTAACCACTGCGCCACCGGGGAAGCCCCAGGAAACCTTCTTTAACGGAAACTGTGATTCCCAAATTATGAACAGAAAACCAACCTTAAAATATGTAAATCGCTTAAATGCTCAAGTCCTTTGATAGCAAGGCACTTCACGCTAATAAAAGATGAGCTTTAAAGGATTACCAGGAATAGCCCAGGTGACAAATGATGCACACGCCTCGAGAAAGAAATATTCCTGGAATTGAGACCAGGTCTGCATAGCTTTTGCCATATTTTTCTGCCTGGGCTAATTTCTGTTGATTCTCTGATCACTGGAGAGTCTGTACTATGCCAGGCTTACCCTGGCTCAAGCAACACACTTCCATCTCCATGACTGCAGGTCACATTACCTCATGAATGAACTGCTATTTGGGTCAGTTAGGAGTCTCTGCCTAATTGAATGTGCATTTTATCTCTGGTGTTCATGCTCTATATATCAAGATTTTAGATAGTTATTGGGGGGTGGGGAAGAGATAAAATATTGGTATCAGGATACACAAGGGACTGTGTTCATTATACTAGGTTTGAAGCAGAACAATTCAAAATCCTGAATAATTCAAACTCTTTTATTCTTGAATGATGGGTTTACTTTTAAATTGAATCATTATCATTTAATTGATATCACTTGCTTACCTACTACTTCTTCCACAGTATTAAACTCTTTTTTTTAACCAAGAAATGTTGTTTGATTTTAACGTTAAAGCTTAGGGTTCTTGAAAAATAAAAGCAATGTACTATTTGTCTTTTTACACCAGGCAAACAAATACAATTCATTGGTTACATGGTCAGTCCTGAGGGGAGTGCAGGTAGAGAGTAACTTGCTGAAAATAGTGAATTAATCCAAAATACTGCATATGGGGGAGGAGAAACAAAATCCACAAGTCAGAAAAAGAGTCAAGCCCTATGAACTGATTCTGACCACCCAGCCCAGAGCCAAGAATTAGGTTAAACTGATCAATGAAATCAAAGGACCCTGTTAGTGGTATGTTCAGACAGTGACAAGACTCAATAAATCATCTTTGGCAAGAACCAAGAAATATAAACTCCAGGAGGAAGGGACTAAAAATCTCTCCAGCAGGTGCTGGAATAGAGCCTGGTACAGAGGAGACCCTCAAAGGATGTGCTGAACAGACTCAATGAATGGTTTCCGGTACTTCAACTCAGTGAATACAACTCCATGGGATGGACACCTCCTTCGGAGCTGTAGTAGATTATCTACACAGAATGCAAAAGTCACAAATCGCCCCCCCACACACACACACGCACACACACGCGCACACACACACACTTTAAAAACCCCAAATATTCAGGCTCTTCCTTTCAGAAAGGATGACTTAACTGGTCAGAGTGGGACCCTAGTATCAGTGGGGTTTTTTTTTGTTAATTGAGGTATAGTTGTTTTACAGTGTTGTGTTAGTTTCTACTGTGCAGCAAAGTGGAGTTTCCTGTGCTATATAGCAGGTTCTCATTAGTTATCTATTTGATACATATTAGTGTATATATGTCAACCCCAGTCTCCCAGTTCATCCCACCCCCCCTTTCCCCTCTTCATGTCCATACCACTATAAAACTCTTAGAGGAAAACAAAGGAAGAACACTCTGACATAAATCACAGCAAGATCTTTTTTCACCCACCTCCTAGAGTAATGGAAATAAAAACAAAAATAAACAAATGGGACCTAATGAAACTTAAAAGATTTTGCACAGCAAAGGAAACCAGAAACAAGACGAAAAGACCGCCCTCAGAATGGGAGAAAATATTTGCAAACGAATCAATGGACAAAGGATTACTCTCCAAAATATATAAACAGCTCATGCAGCTCAGTATCAGAAAAACAAACAGCCCAATCAAAAAATGGGCGGAAGACCTAAATAGACATCTCTCCAAAGAAGACATACAGATGGCCTAGTATCAGTGTTTTTAAAGCATGACCCAGGCGATTCTAATGTGTAGCCAAAGATGAAAACCACTTACCTACACAACACTGAATTCTTAAATCTAAACTTTTTTATATAATAATGTTTTATCTATATTGACAAGCAAAAAAGAAAAAAGTAGTGTCCCTTTTAAAGGACATCTGCCATACTTGTGTAACACATCAAAATAACTGGAATATTCAAATTTAAAATCGCTAAGTATATTCTAAAACATTTTATTTACTATCAAGTCAAAAAGTAAACCTTAGGGCTTCCCTGGTGGCGCAGTGGTTAGGAATCTGCCTGCCAATGCAGGGGACACGGGTTTGAGCCCTGGTCCGGGAAGATCCCACATGCCACGGAGCAACTAAGCCCGTGCGCCACAACTACTAAGCCTGCGCTCTAGAGCCCGAGAGCCACAACTACTGAGCCCGCATGCCACAACTACTGAAGCCCACGCACCTAGAGCCCATGCTCCACAACAAGAAGCCACTGCAATGAGAAGCCCGCGCACCGCAATGAAGAGTAGCTCCCGCTTGCCACAACTAGAGAAAGCCTGTGCGCAGCAAAGACCCAACGCAGCCAAAGGAAAAAGAAAAAAAGTAAACCTTAGATCTATGAGGCTTTAACTTAAAGTGTGATCCCAAGTGACTTTCAAATAGAAATGTTCAGCACAGTGCCTGGCACACAGTGATGCTTTCAAATGAAAACTCATAAATAAAAATTGATAAATAAAATCCTACAGTTTAAATATTGAGGTTTACACATTTCTGTGCCTAGATTTTATAGATAAGCCACAAACAAGTGTTATGGTGGCTGCTGGGCCATCTCAAATCAGCACTTCTCACTGAACGATTTCCAATCACTTCACAGATATCAAACGGGAGTAAACATGGAAAAGGCAGCCCCTCCCCCGCCGCCCCTTACATAGAGCACGTCCCTAATTATTCTATGTTTATTCTATGTCCAGGTACATCCAAGAAGGACACCCCGACTCCAGGCAAAGGAGAGAGTTCAAAGCAGCAGATCCGAGGCTATGAAACCAGAGAACATTAGGACGTGAAGAAACCCCACCGTATAAAATACATCCAAATTATGCTTTTCCTGAAATGAGCCAATTGTAATGACCACATCTGGCACTGGGGCCGGGGTGCAAAACGCCTTTTCGATCACGAAGGCATCACTTGTCCACGGGTCCCTGGGTCCGGTGGGCTGGTCTATCCTGGAGGCCTTGTGAGGGAGGTTCCCTCTGGACCCGGGGCCAGAATTCAATTACCAGGTGGATTCCATCTTACCTAAAGTATCAGAAGAAAGGAAAACCACCACGATGCAGGGGGTTGTTCAGAGACTTAAGACAAACTGAAACTGAGTCTTCCAATTCCTGCGCTCGCCCCTTCACAGGCAGTCAACAGCCCTCTCCTGAAATGGTCTAGATCTCTCTTCTCTTCCTCTTCCATTTTGAGCACAAACGTCTCATTTCAAAGGTGAGCATTTCAGATAAGCTGTTAAAGGAAGAGAATCTGAGAAAAAGATCCACGGCCATGTCCACTGGTTTTGAGTACCTGTACTGAGCCTCTGAAGGCTGAAACTTGCACTTGATCAGATAAACGCAAATGGTTTATTTGCAGATAACACAAAGGTTCTCTGCCCTGCTTTAAGCAAGCTGTCAGGAGACAGAAAGGTCGCATGTTGGAGGGACGTCACATATTCAATAAAATGGGCTAGGGAGGCCTTGAGGAGTTCAGCTTCCTTAAGTGCAAGTACCACTCGGAGGCCCTTGGGGTGCCCGGGGCCATGCTTCCCTGGGCCAGTGGAATTCACTGAGCTTTCCTTCCTCTGTCCCGACAGCTTACCTACAAGGCCACGTGCTTATCGCCGTGGCTCAGATCTTTTCTTTGGGCTTCTTGCCTTTTTTTCAAGGTTGCAAATCCTTGATGCAGGGAGATGAAAGCAGTCACCTGGGAGGTTCTCACCCTCTCACCCCAGCTCTCCCTCCAACAGGCTCAGCCACAGAAGCAAAACACTTCCCCTCGTGGTGGGGAAAGGCCCTACTTTCCTGAGCACCAGCTTAGCGTGGGCTCTTAACAATCTGCTTTCACTTTAGTAAAATGGCTCCAACCCTGCCCCATTCTTAGGAGGCAGGCCACATTATTAAGCCCACTGGAAAGACTAAGAAATTCAAGCAAAGGATGGCCATCCTGAAATAGACATTAGATTCAAATCAAATCATCACGGATTAAGGATCAGAATACATATTATTTTAGCTGATTCATTAAAACAGCATTATTGTGTGGCAAAGCCTTGTTAATAGAAAGGAAAAAGCAGTGGATGAGGGTCAGAACACCTAGACAGGCGGACCTGACCTTACTGTGTTTCGCAGATACTGTGTTTTGGTTTCTAACACATTGAAGGTTTACGGCAACCCTGCATCGAGCAAGTCTTTCGCTGCCATTTTTCCAACAGCAGCTGCTCACGTCATGTCTCTGTGTCACATTTTGCTAATTCTTGCAATATTTCAAACTTTTTCATTATTATTCTATCTGTTCTGGTGATCTGTGATCAGTGATTTTTGATGTCACCATTGCAAAAAGATTGACTCGCTGAAGGCTCAGAAGATGGTCAGCATATTTTTTAGCGAGAAAGTATTTTTAAATTAAGGTATGTACATTGCTTTTTTAGACCTATTGCACGCTTATCAGACTTTTATATGCACTGGGAAACCAAAAAATTCACGTGACTTGCTTTACTGCAGGGGTCTGGAACTGAACCTGCAATATCTCTGAGGTGTGCCTGTATTCTAGGGGCCGTTCTATTCCTTGGTGTCGGGCCCTGAAGGCATCATTTCACCTGCCCGTAGCTTTATTTTCTCACATGTGAAATACAGGAAGCAATGCCTCACCCACTGGCTTACGTGGATGGTTGAAAAATGATGCTTTATCCTTTAATAGAGCGCATTAAAACAGAGCTCTTAAAACCAACAGGAGTAAAATGGGAAGCAAACATGATGTAATTCACTGCAATGAGGCCTTTAAAACTTTCCATCAAACAAACACACAGGAGATCTGGGTAGATTCCACCTGTAGGACAATTTGCAGACAGTACTTAAAATGCTACTGCACGGCTGAGCTCAGGCTAACCTGGTCTTGTGTTTTATTTATGCTCTTTTGCACCGCGCTGAAATACTAAAATCTAACCAGGGCGTGCTGAATTCTCCGGGGGTTCCAGGTTGAGAGAGATTTAACATTAGATCTAGATATATTTTTTTTCCTTCAAATAATATATTCCCATTTGGTTGAGAATAAAGGATTTTCCTTTTGTGCAGTCTCCTTTTGACTCCCAGGCAATCTAAGACCAACACCCAAAAAAGAGAGAAGGAAAGAAAAATTCCATTCAATTTAACTTGCATCTTGCTAACAGTCAAAAGCAGAACTAGTCTTGCTAAATGTAATTGTTTCTTGTGATGGACTGCTAGCAAATGACAGGATCTCACTGGATGCCATATTTTAAAATGCATCTTTGTGATAACAGGGGTTAGAGGAATGAGGCTGGGCCTTGGAGAAATAGGCAAGAATACAGGTTCCTGGAACAGTATGGAGGTTCCTTAAAAAACTAAAAACAGAGCTACCATATGACCCAGCAATCCCACTCCTGGGCATATATCTGGAGAAAAACATGGTTCAAAAGGATACATGCACCCCAATGTTCACTGCAGCGCTGTTTACAATAGCCAAGACATGGAAGCAACCTAAATGTCCATTGACAGATGAATGGATAAAGAAGATGTGGTACATATATACAATGGAATACTACGCAGCCATAAAAAGAATGAAATAATGCCATTTACAGCAACATGGATGGACTTAAGAGATTATCATACTAAGTGAAGTAAGTCAGGGAAAGACAAATATCATATGATATAGCTTATATGCGGAATCTAAAAAAATGATACAAATGAACTTATTTACAAAACAAAAACAGACTCACAGACTTAGAGAATGAACTTATGGTTACCAGGGGTAAAGGGTCAGGGGGAGGGATAGATTGGGAATTTGGGATTGACATGTACACACTGCTATATTTAAAATGGATAACCAACAAGGACCTACTGTATAGCACAGAGAGCTCTGCTCAATATTCTGTAATAACCTAAATGGGAAAAGATTTTGAAAAAGAATAGATACATGTACATGTATAACTGAATCACTTTGCTGTACACCTGAAACTAACACAACATTGTTAATCAACTGTACTCCAATATTACAAAAAAAAAAAAGAATACAGGCTCCTGTGTCCCCATGTAACACCCAGACAATCATCATCCCTAGTTAGGGCCTCACACTTGTAAGCAAGCTTCAAGAACTTCATTAGGGGGGGAAAAAAAAAAGGAATAATATTTCAACGGCTTTGAGCACAAAACTAGCGTTTGTATCCATAAAAGCCAAGCACTGGCCTTTAATGATTAACACATTTAGATGAAATCCTCCCCCACAAGGCCCTGCCCGGGGAATTCCTTCTAGGAGTGCCATGGTGAGTAGTTGTTTATCATGCCGTTAACTTGTTTTTCCTTTTTCTCCTGTTCTCTCTAGATTAACATGCAGCAAAGTGAAAATTTCCTCCAGGTAGTTACCTGGCTGTATTTTAAGGCATTCACAGAAACTGCCGCTCCCCCTGGCGCAGAATTCCACTCGCAGAGCACCAGAACTGGGGCAGTGGGGAGAGCTCACCCCGCATCCCCTTCCTGGGCGGGCAGCTCGCTCCCGCCGCCTCTCAGAGCCCAGCCTCACCGGCCCTGCTGGCATCTCCCTGAAAGTCAGTTC
The DNA here is from genome assembly GCF_965194805.1 of Balaenoptera borealis. Taxonomy (NCBI): domain Eukaryota; kingdom Metazoa; phylum Chordata; class Mammalia; order Artiodactyla; family Balaenopteridae; genus Balaenoptera; species Balaenoptera borealis. Next base: position 164,019,687 of record NC_138866.1, on the reverse strand, counting down.
TGGGACCTCTTGTTCTTTCCAGGGCTGGATCTGCTGCCTCTGGAGATCAATGTTTCATCAGGGCAGCCCGTTTCCCTGTTACACAGCTGGCACCAGAGTCTGCTGGCGCGGCTGCGAGCTAACCGTCCCAGTATGGCCTCCCCAGGGCCCACCTTTGGGATTCAGCTGACAGCAGGAGACTGATACCTCGCCCAGCTGGTGAGGACCCCCTCTCCTCCTCCCAGGGGAGGCCCCCTCCAGAAGGGTGTGGTTAGGAGCCTGATTTTACTCTGAAGGGTCCCCACCCTTCCATGTATGTAAAATTCCCCTAGTCTTAGGACTTCTAGGTTTCTTGTTTGTTTGTTTCGGTCTACAGTCATTTTTAATGTCTGTGGCCTTTCAGACTCCTCATCTTCCTTCTTTGACTGGAATGTCCTGCTTGCATGATTTTCTTCTAGCACTGGCTCTTAGAGTCTTCAACACCTCTTCGGAGATTAGTGGTCTACGATGTTTATGAAACTGAATCCTCTAACCCCGGTTCCTCTTAAGACATTTCGTGATGCTTCTATCAAGAAATCAATCAGCACACTTGGCAAACATTTCATTCTTACTCATACCATGTATAACCCTTGACTCCCTTCCTGTACAATTCAAATACCTTCCCTCCCTGCATGAAGGTTGCTCAAAGATCCTACTGCATCCCCTCTCTCCCCTTCTCTCTCTCATTTTGCATCATGAGTTCATTTTATGGAATTTATGCTTTAATCTCACCTTACACTTCTCTTCATCTTGTACAGAGACTGTCACAGTATTGAGAAGTTTGAACAAGTGTAGTAAAGCATTATAACCTGATGGATTACAAACTACAGGGCATGCTACTAGCCACCCATCCCCAGCTCTGCATTTTAGAAAAGGAAGAGGATCTAACCATTAATTCTAACCATTCATATCCTATAGAAACAACAAAGCCCCATTTATAGAATAACCATAAAATAGTATGGAGTGTGAAAGGACATACTCTATACGCAGAATAATTTGTTTCTGTGATTATAAAATATGTTTTAAATAGTTTTATAGAATTGTGGAATACAAAGTACCATGGTGCACATATATTTCTACCTGTAACAAAAATCTCCAGTTTCCTACAGAGATTTTTTTAAAAAATCTATACAGGAGTTCAGCATTCTCCATTTTCATTGGACAAACAAAACCAATTCTGCCTAAAACAAACAAGAACTCCTTCTAAATGCATTTCTTGGATTTAGGCCATTGTCACAAAATCACTACTCTTCCGTGTGACTCCCCTGGCTGCTTTTAAAGCTTCATTTTCAAATACAGAAGCAGATTTCAGCCTTGCTTGTAGTGAGTGCGGTAGATGGGATTTAAATAATACAGCAGTTGGGACTGAAAAAGAACCTTTAGAAGTGGCTGGACAGGCGATACACCAGATGGGGAAAAGGAACGAAAGCAAAAATTCACAGGCCAGAGCTTTCAAGAGGGCAGCTGGCATCTGCCTGGATTCGTGGAGTCTGCCACGCTTTCTAGTGCTATCAAGAGTTTGGGGAAGCAACTGGGATCAAAACTAGGTCACGTTTATCAAAAACACTTTGTTTTTCCTCTCCAGAACCCATTCCACAGAGTGTCAGGGTTAGACCAAATCTCAACAACCTTCTAAGACCAGTACATCTATCCCGCTCACCTACTCAGGGCTCACGGAGGACAAGGAACATTTTGAAAGGAGAAATGCACTGGAGAGAGCTGGCCGTATCTGTATCTCTGTTAAAACTACGCCGTATAAAATGATTCTGTTTTGCTAGCCAAGTCACTCCCTCTACTGTCCTTTCTTTCAGTTATTCCAATTCAGAAGCTCGGTAGAAACAGGAATTTGTCCTATTTATAAAGTGCTCTGATTATAATGAAATTGTAGTACTAAGTACAGGATAATAACGGACCCACTTGGACTTTTAAAGGCATTCTACACATGTAGAGTCTACCTACTTCTTTTGTGTGAATGTGTGTGTATCTTTCAGCTATATTCACTCTGTGCTAATAAAGTATCCAGGGAGAAAAGACAGATGAAACAAGACTTATCACCTTTCCCATCAATACTTTTTTCAGTTATCCTGGGCAACTGGAAATTTGCATAAATGATATATGAACACATGGAATACAGGTTACGACCATTATGGTAATAGCAACAATTCAATCAATTTTACTATCTACTACAGCTAGACCATGGATTTAGATCTCATAGATTACACTAGAAAAGGGAGTTTACAATCTTCCCTTAACAGCATCTTTACTCTGTTATCCTGACCTTCATTTGACTTTCATGGTTCACCCAGGCAGTGTTAGCTCACAGAGTTCCCTCCAGTCCATGGTGAAATGAGAGCAATCAGGACACTGTACAGATTTTTCATAAATTGAAATTACTTTAAAAGCCAGTCCTATTAATACCCACTGAGATTGTCTACTTCTTTTAAAAATTATGATGAAAGCCAATGATTTTTTTTTAATGCTCTTCCTTGTCAAAATAAAATCTTAGCAACCTTATGCACGTCCCTCCCCATCTAAGAACCACGGCCCTAAATATCAACCTCTTCCTAACGATATCTCATTAACTATGGGATGGTAAAATAAGAAAAGGAAAGACGAAAGATCAAAGTTTTGGTGAAGAAAGGCATAATGGAAGGAAAGGCATGGTTGTGGACCCTGGGACCACAGCTGTATAAACATGCACCAGCTTAGCAAGAATCACCCTAAGAAGCATCTTTTGTACAAGGTCTGTGTACCAGGCTCTGCATTAACAGTTGTACGTACATTATCTCATCACATCTCACAACTGGAGGAGTCAAGTCCAAGAATTTGCTGCTTTCTAAAGATATCAGCATCAACATTGGCATTATCCATCAAAATTCATAGCGGCTATGTTTAGGCTATATCAAAATGGGTATCTGCTTGTCTTTATTTTCCAAATTATCCAATAGTTCCATTATTTATAATACTATCACTATCAAAAACTATAAACAAAATTGCCAAAAGTAAATTCAAGATGAGCTGACAGAGACAGCAGAGTCCGGATGTGCAAAGAAACTGGTTCAGTCTTTTCTAAACATGTGTTTCTTGGAACAAAAATAATGTAAATTTGTTGATGCCAAAGAAAAACAATTATGTTAGCCTACAAATAGAGAGGGACAAGAGAAAGATAACACCATGAGATACTTCCTCCTAATCCAGCCACCACACGTAGCTGAAATGGATTTTGAATGTATTTAAATGTATTTTATTTCCTTGGATGTGTCTCAGGTGAAAGAAAGGACCAGCAGTGATTGTAGGGAAAGGATCTGAACAAGACCAGAGAATCCATCTATTAACCGAAGAGATGGTCTCGTGAGGAAAAACTAATTGACAGTTGATCCAAGGAACAAAAGAATGCTCTTGTGTGACATTTTGTTGGGAAAGTAACTGTAATAATAATAACAATAATACAAATCTCCAGAGAATGTGTCACATAATTACGGGGTTTGTGGCTGATAATTTAAAGGCACAGATGAAGTGGACTCTTCTGAAGGACTCCTCCAACCTGTGAGAATACAACTTACTGTGCTATGTGACCTTGGTTTTCCATAAAATAAAAATCTCTGAAGCAATAAACCCAATACTACAAGATTATATTGAAGAAGAATACATTTTTTTGGCCACACCATGCGGCATGCAGGATCTTAGTTCCTTGACCAGGGACCGAACCCATGCTCCCTCTGCAGTGGAAGCACAGAGTCTTAACCACTGGACCGCCAGGGAAGTCCCAAAGAAGAAAATATTTAAAAAAAAATAACTCAGGCTCCAGACAGGAGGGAAGTGAAATAAGATCATGTGGGATTTCACTCTAAGGGCAGTAACCAGCTCTAAAGAGTTAGTATGGAGCGGCTATGTGTCCCCAGGCAGAAAATACTAGATTTTGACATTAGAAGACTTCAGCTCTGTGACTTTCCTAGCTGGACCACCTGGATCCACTTACTGCATCTTCCCGGGCTACAAGTTCTCCCTGTAAATCTCACTATATTAACAGGACTATCTAATTCATGGAGTTGTTGCTTGGATCAAACAAGATACTGGTTGTGAAAGAGCTTTCTTTTTAAAGGACCCTACAAGGTAACTGCCAGAGACACTTATAAGGATCCACAGAAACACCAACCATCAACAAGACCAGTCCATTATGGTAAGCAAATTATACTCTATCTGCTGTTAGTTTTTCATTTTTTATTATGGCACTGCTTGGTCCTGGACAGGGTAAAAGTCCCATTCAATAAAGCCATGGGGCAGAACCCAAGACCCCTGCAACAACCATCATCTCCTGAGGAAGGTGCCTCAGTACTTGGCAATCTGGTGATTTCTCAGGTCAAACAATGTAGAGTTTGCTAACAGTATAAAGAAAAGTCTCTCTTAGGTGTCTGGATCAAGAAAGGTGGGATCACAGTAACTGAAAACTAGATTATCTGAACTAGTTTTGCAATGTCTTTGAATAAAGGTAATGATCTCTACTGCTATGTCTTCTCTGACTTCCCCTAAATGGTCTACAGACCCAATCTGGCAAAGCAAAAAGTATTAACAGCAGCAACAAATACACATATGCAACACACATGAGAACAGAAATCTTCAAAGTCTAGGAAGCAGTTAAGGTCATGAAACTGTAGGGTAATCCTGTATAGTAGACAACATGAAGATCTTTTACCTGAAGCTTAAACATTTCATCCAAGTGAACCTGGACCAGCTCCACCCACAATTCAGCTGGATCCCTTGTCTGTCCACCTTAAACTAGCTTGGAATTATATATTTGTGTAATTATTTGATTAATATCTGCCTTCCTCTCAAGTGTAAGCTCCAGAAAAGCAATCACCATATCTATCCTGAACCCCTAGCCTGCAGTGTGGTGCCTGTCACTTAGTAGGTACTTAATAATAGACACTAAATAAATAATTCAAATGCAGTATCTGATTGGGAAGGCATCATCTGATTTTTTATTTTTAAGTTTATTTATTTTCTTCAGATAAATTCCAAGAAATAGAACTGCTGGGTCCAGAGGCACATATATTCTTTTTTTTTGTTAAAATTAATTAATTAACTAATTTTATTTTTGGCTGCATTGGGTCTTCATTGCTGAGTGTGGGCTTTCTCTAGTTGTGGTGAGTGGGCGCTACTCTTTGTTGCGGTGTGCGGGCTTCTCATTGCGGTGGCTTCTCTTGTTGCGGAGCACGGGTTCTAGGTGCACAGGCTTCAGTAGTTGTGGCACGCGGGCTCAGTAGTTGTGGCCCACGGGCTCTAGAGCGCAGGCTCAGTAGTTGTGACACACGGGCTTAGTTGCTCCATGGCATGTGGGATCTTCCCGGACCAGGGCTCGAACCATATACCCTGCACTGGCAGGCGGATTCTTAACTACTGCGCCACCAGGGAAGTCCTGACTGACTTTCATAAACGTGTAGTGCTAAGGTTATTATTATGTTTTATCTCAGCCAGATGAATTGAAGAGGCAACCCCAAAAGAATACAAGCTAGGACCCTGCTGGATTTAAGTATTTTCCATAAATAATATATAAAGGGATAATTGAAAGAGAACTGAATACGTACCAGTTGTTTTCAACGTTCAAAATGAACGTAGGCATTTTGTGTGAAATGAAGCAGAAAGGATGTTTTCAAGACAGCATCCCCATCATCGCGCGGCCCCTATGCAACCCATCACAAGTTTTCTTTTAAGAAGGCTCTAAAAGGCTAACCTTTTCAAGAGCAGTTCTCTTAAGAAAAACCAGAAACCAAAGCCTATGGAGATTTTAGCTCTGAATCCTTACCACTCCCACACACCCCAGCTCTTGCATTTAAGAGGGTCCCTGTGCTTTAAAGAAGGGGACAGCGGATCACAGCATATTTATCCTGCTTTCACGTGTCCAGGTCTCGCTGCTGACACAGTCCTGGGAAGTAGGTGAGGTTCTGGGAGGGAAGGAGGGAGGGAGGGAGGGAGGGAGGGAGGGAAGGAGGGAGTGTGTGTGTGGGGGGGGCGGCGCGGGGGCAGTCTGTTGGGCTCTCCTGCCCTCACTATTAGGAGCTTTCCGCAGAAGGAGTCAGGACAGGGCAGGGAGGCTGGCAAGTAGTGTATGTAGTGGGTGCAGAGGGGTGATGGATAAGAGACAGGCAGCAGTCTGCAGAGCTCTGAGTGCCGCGGGAGAGCTGAGGGCAAGCACGGGAGTGCTGGGAAGAAGCAGACGGCCTTAAGATGACTGATCCGGCCATGCTGGGAGGAAAGCACCCTGCGGAAGGGTCCAGGGACAGAGAGATGAGGACTGATGGGACAGGCGCTCTAAAGAACAACATGCTCAACCCAATACGAAAGGAAAAACCAACGGTGGACTACGATGTAGACGAAGCATCTGCAAACAGCTGTGAGGCGGTGAGAGCGCCCCCAGCAGCCAGTCCAGCCCAGCAGAACCAAATTAGACCCAGCATCCTGGGTTCGAGAAAGGCCAGGTTCTGATAACACAGAAGTCTCCTACTCGCCAGTTTCCGCCTCTTTGTCCTGTCAACCATCTCGTGTATGTCCCAGAAGTGCCTGAACCCCAAGACCCACATGATATCCAAACAATGGATCGTGGTGGTCTTTAAATGTTGCATTTTAGGGAACCCTCCTACACTGTTGGTGGGAATGTAAATTGGTACAACCACTACAGAGAACAGTATGGAGGTTTCTCAAAAAACTAAAAATAGAGTTGCCATGTGATCCTGCAATCCCACTCCTGGGCATATATCCAGACAAAACTCTAATTCACAAAGATACATGCACCCTGCTGTTCACTGCAGCACTATTCACAATAGCCAAGACATGGAAGCCACCTAAGTGGTCCACTGACAGATGAATGGATAAGATGTGGTCCATATATACAATGGAATACTACTCAGCTATAAAAAAGAATGAAATAATGCCATTTGCAGCAACATGGATGGACCTACAGATTATCCTACTAAGTGAAGTAAGTTAGAGAAAGACAAACATATGATATCACTTTATATGTGGAATCTATAACAGGATATAAATGAATTTATCTACAAAATAGAAACAAACTCACATACAGAACAGACTTGTGGTTGTCAAGGGCGGGGGGGAGGGGGATGCGGGGAACAGGGTAGGGAAGGACTGGGAGTTGGGGTTAGCAGCTGTAAGCTATTATATATAGAATGGGTAACAACAAGGTCCTACTGTACAGCACAGGGAACTATAGTCAGTATCCTATGATAAACCAGAATGGAGAAGAAAAAAATAAAACGTTGCGTTTTCTTTCACCATTCCAATGAGATCAACGCAGGCAGGATGTTTTTAAGCCCATTCCACTGGATTTCTCTCTGAAAACTGCAGGGACAAAGAGTTCGGGACACAGACAACATTCTGTTCTCAGAGAAATACATCTTCTGTGGCTCATGAACTCCTCCCATTCGGGTCCCTGCCCTCATCAGGAGGCCCGTTAGTCGGGAATCCCGGGGGAACCGCAGCTGCAGCAGGCCTGGCTGAGCCCCAGGTCCTGAGGCCGCCGCTGAAGTGCCAGCTGCCTCTGTGGGCCCTCCAGGCTCCTGAGCCACTGGTGGCAGGGGGTCCGGCCAAGGTCATCACACCTCTGTGGGGACGTAGGGCTGCGGACATCCGAGAGGGCATCTCACATCCTTCCCAAGTTCCATTTACCATATCCTATTCTCCTCCAAACTGCGGGGAGACAGTCTGTGAAGGCTGTCACGTTGACCACCTCCCTCCCCCACACACCCAAGTGCACACGAAAAACAAAGCAAAACAAACAAACAAAAATCCAGCACCTGAAGGAGGCAGGCAAGACCTCATAATGAACCAGTTCCCTAAGGACCTTTTTCTATGCTAAATTCTGAGTCCAAGGATGTACTGAGTCCAAGGATGTACTGGCATGGTACAAGGAAAGGAGAGATGCAGAAACAAGATGATCCAGCAAGTTTTATTGTTTTGGAAACGAAAAAGGAGGCAATCAGAACGAAAGCAGAGGACAGGAGAGACCCGAAAAATATCCAGTTGGAAGAGAAAAAGGAAAGGAAATAATGAGAAGCACCAAATAAAGGCAGATTATTGAGTGACCCAGGCTGGGGAAAACCAGAGGTCCAGGCTCATAGCTGTGTCCTTAACCTCTCCCCATCCTGTTGGCCATAAAATGATTAGATACAAGCAAGGCATGCAGACAAGCATAACCCTGTTGACATCAGAACTCGGTAGTGAAGAGGTGATGGGATCCAGCACACTGGAGCACACTGTCATCTTCCAAAGAATTAAAATACCGCTGAAAGTCAAGCTGCTGGGACTTGCCGGCCAGGCTCACATCTGCAACCCAACATTTGGGAAGCTGGGGGCTGGGGGAGGGAGCACGCACAGATGCAGTTTCAAAAACAATTAAAAAGGCACACAAACAAGTACAGCTCTCAAAAATAAGGCTGAAGTTTGATCTCTTTTTTTTTTTTTCCTAACAAGGGAAAAGTAAAGACTTTTTAACAGAACAGTGTGTTCAAGGTTACATAAGCACATGCAGAAAACAAGAAGTGATTTCCTCCCTGCCAATTTTTCATGGTAATAGGTTACACCCAAGATCCCACTCAATCCTGTACGTATTTTGTAGCTCCTCTGGCTTCAGGAAGACAGCAAGCAGAGACAAAGAAAGGGCTGTAAAATACCTAATTTCTGTTTTCCTGACAATTTCCACAATGTTGTGCTCCCTGCCATTCATTTAAATTAGGTATCCTGTACTTAGAACATTTACATGCAACACATTTATGTGCGTGTGCGTTTGGGGGTTTTTTAACCAACAAATTCATAACACCTACACTCGTAATTACACTCAGTGAATAAGAACCAGATTGGCTGCAACAGAAAATGCCAGTGCTCTGTGATAGATCACGTTAAAAAGTTTGGATGGCCCCTGGAGAAGAGAGGAAGAAGACAACGTTTTCAAATTCTACCTTCCATGTTTTACGCATGTGTTTTCACAGCTCGGCGGATGTTAACAAGCATAATATTGCCGTCAAATGGGGCTGATCTAACTCTTCCCAGACGCCAATATCCCTCACATGTGTGGGTGGTTGGAGGTGGGGATAAGACAGCAAACTAGGATGGGTGGCACTAGAACACTCGCTGTCACCAGCGGCCACCCTGAAAAGCTGAATGGCACAAAAAACTGAGACTGCCCTACCTTCAGAAAGCCAGCCATCTCTTCATCAAGTCCATGTGTGGTTTCATCTCTCACCACTTGTCTATATGGGATCTTGCAACAACTAAAAATGCACATCCTGTTCATTGCCAATTCTTAAACAGTGGCAATAGCCCAAATGCAAAGGAAACAAAAAGGCAACTTTTCTCTTGTAGGTAGTGTTAATAACCTACAGCTATAAAACTTCCCTTTGACGGTGTCTCAGAGATTAATAGCCTCCGAAGCCCAAACTATACTTCCTTGGTATTTTCTAGTGACTGAGAAAATGGGGTGACACACAGCATATTGCTAACTGCAATACAGCCTTGGGGGTGTTGGGGGGAGGGATACAGGGAGAACAATGAACTTGGAAGTGTACAAACCAGCAAGAAACAATTCTTACACGTGAACTTTCGGCATCGTGGGCTTGTTTAAATTATGAATGATTGAGTTTCAAATGACTATTAACTTGATTTTTCCATGATTTTGAAAGCTGACATCTGGGAGGGGAGGAAAAAGCCATGACCTTTCTGCATGATTTCACCCTAGAATTACATTTAGCAATAGAATGCCAGATGTATTGGGCAGTGGGATTTTGTCTAAATATCAACAATGGGAAATGAAAATTTCTACATTCTAGGAAAATTTAACCAGAAATCAGCATTCAGTGTAGGCACTGTGGCCTTCAGTAGTGACAGAATTACTGACAAACAGGATCTCTAGTACTGTACATTTTCTAAAAGAGAATTAAAATTTTTTTCTGCTTACAAAAGGAACCAAAATTATGTCACTGGTATCTGCACAGAAGACCAGCTTTCTATATCTTATACCTCTGAGGCTTCTTTAGGAATCCAAGATGATGATAGTACACAGAATGTTCAACAGTACTCCCCAAAGTCTGTTGTGAATAACACTGATACCATAAGACGCTCTACCAAAAGCTCCCATGTCGAAGAGTCTAGAAACACCCCTCTCCCATATCTACAAGGCCTAAAACCCATATTAAAGATTAGTCTTGAATAAAGAATTAAAGATACTTGTTTAACTTTATTTAAACCTGTGATTGCTAAGCTTTACTTTTGCCACTGAATCCTTTTCATCCATATAACATCCTTCTAGTGTTCCATGGAACCTACTTTGCAAAACATTAATCTAAAACCCGAACTCATGTGTTGGCTGAAAGCAAAGAATGAAAATTATACTCAAACTCAGTGGAAAAGATATTTAAAGGTCCTTAATATCTTTGCATAGGAGACTCCCTTGTAAGTGGTAATGGGTCCGTAGAAACTGAAACAGATTTTTTTTTTCTATTTTATTGAAGGAAAACATCACTTTCCTCTAAAATTTGTTGATGTTCAAATAGAACTTTAAAGGATGTGCAAAACCACCCCCTAAAATTCTTTTCTGGTGAAGGAACACCCAAGTGCTCGCACTCAGAAAAATGAGATAGAAATAAACAATGAATTTGGCAATATAATTCCAAACAATCTTTCCTCTACAAGTCCAGTTGGTTTTACACCACTTCCCTATAAATCATTTTCCTCTCCCCCGGGACTCCAACAAACGTTAGCTTAGTGAAGGCACTTTCAATCAAATTTAAAATTTTAGAAAATGAAGTCACAAGCCAAGGGCTCTGGCTTTCGCTTAAGGGGGTGGAGGGACCAGTGAAATGAGATGGATGACAAGGGACTCAGAGAAGCTCTCTGGGAGGTAAAAGAATTCTCATGCACGTACTGGTTCTGAGGATTCCTTCCGATGTCTATGATTACTGTTCTGTCTAGAGAGACTCGAGAAAGGAAATGAGGAGAACCTTGGACTAGATGAAAATAACAGCACATCAGGGATCCAGAAGCCATGAAAATGAGCACTGAGCCCACACGCCCAGGACATAAAAGAAATCAGGACAGTCTTAATGAGAATCAGGCAGGGCACCTAATGAGAACCTTAATATACTTTATCTTCCTTTTATATTTCACCTCAGTGGCCTCAGACGAGGCAAACCAAGAAAGAAGTATATTTGCTGAGTTCATACCCTGTACCCAGCTCCAGGCCGGCAGCCCGGGGAGATCTCCAGCTGCCTGCAGCAGGGCTTCACATCTGATCGCCTGACCAGAAGCAACAGCAACAGCAACCCCTGGGAGCTCGTTAGAAATGCAAACTCTCAGCCCCACCTTGGACCACTGAATCAGAAAGTCTGGGGACAGGCTGGGCTTTCGGGGTTTCAATCAAGCCCTGCAGTGCTTCTGGGGCACGGTTCTGTCTGAGAACCTCGGCAGACAGTCTAGCTGAGGAGGCATGAAATCACTAAGCAGCAGCTGGACATCAGAACCGAGCGGAAAGTCTGGAAAGCTCGGGCAGGCTCCCTGCACGTGCAGACTCTTCGTGACCAGGTCCTTGCCTTTAAAAACAAACCCGGGACATTCCCAATTCTGGGTTTGCTCTCTCACCGCCACCCCCAGAGGCTTAGATGAAGAAGAGGGAGAGAATGTGAACTCCCATTATAACAGCTAAATGAGCACGGAAGCTAATGGTTATTCTGAGGGTCCTGGCCAGAGTCGGTGCTACAGAAAGATCCATTTTTGTTCCCTAAATAGGCTATACACATATATGTTACCTTAAGGGGGTCTCTTTCTGTATTATTTTGTTACATTGTGTTTAGCAGCAGCCCGGCTCTCTTCTTCCAGGAGCTGAATGAGATACAGTTGGTGGGGGGAAGCAAAGGGAATATATCTGCATTTTATTGCCCTATTTAAAGCCCTTTTTACTACTCTACCTGATATCCTTCAGCAAAGCGATGCTAGAATGACTATTTCTTCAGCCAGAGTGCGCAAATGTTTTAAGATAGTAATAGTACTAATAAGTGCAGTTAACATTTACTGCACATCTTATTACGAGCCGGGTACTTGAAATGAATCATCTCTCTTAACTCTCACACAACCTCAGAAAGCGGCTACTGTCACTCATTCCATTCCTACAGGCGAGGAAATCGCAGATTAGGAGACAGTCTCAGCAGTACATAGTGCGTTCAGGACTGAAGTCAAGACTCAAACTTAGGTAAACCTGACTGTAAAAGCAAGTTCTTCCCTGCTGCATCATATTCTCTTGAATTATTTAGTCTACTGGAAGGCACTGGAACATTATCTTCACCAAAGTTAATATCAGCCTCACTTATTTTTGGCAATTACATGACATGGAATAAACAGACGAAAGGAAGGTTGGAAGGCATCTGAACAATGTGGAATTTTAAGGAATGATGTGCAACACAGCAAGATGAATGAATTAAGCTCTGCATGTTCAGCTTACACACATGAATACATTTTGTCGATATCCTGTTTGGTATCTTATGTTTTAGACAAGATTCTCAACAGCAGATTCTCACCCCTGGATGTTTATTAAAAAACTACTAGAACTCTATGCGTATATAAGTGAGATCTTTATCAGCAGGAGCACTGTAATAAGATATTATTACATTACAATATTATATCCTAGGGTATTATAATGCAAGGAGATTATCACATACTTGGCTAATAGGGTCCATACTGTTGTAATGTATTAAAACCAGCCTGACTAATAAAAACGACAACATAATCATAATCTTTGGTACTTGGGGCGGAAAACATTTTTCAGATAAGGTCTCAAAGCACCTGCCTCACATGCTTGCAAATTTATATATGAAGGAACTCTGCTATGGAAAGGCTTGCACAAATTTATACACGACTATAGGGAAGTCTTTTTGCAAAATGTAGGAAAGATTAAAAGCTCACCCAATACAGGCTGACAGCAAAACGATTCTGAATGATGCCAGGAAGAATAAAATAACCTGCTCACTCAAAAGTGATTTATTGAGTGCCCAGCACGTGCTAAGTCCAATCTCAGGCTATGAGGGTAGAGCAGTAAACCCAAGATAGGAAGTGTCTGCTATCTCAGAGCTTGCATCCCAATAGGTAGACAGAAAATAAACAAATAAGCAAATAAACATATGCTGGCATCTTCGGAGGACAGCTAAGAGCTAGAAGCTGGATGGCTAGAGTAGACCAAGGAGGAAACAGCAGGAACTGAGAGGTGTGGGGTAGTCAAGGGCTACAGGACAGCGTAAGGATGTTCGATTTCTTTCTAGGTTGGAAAAGAAGCCATTGGTGGGGGTGGGGGGGTTGACCAGGGGATCTGCAAGATCTTAAGTCCAGTGAGAGAGGATGTCTGGGTGAGATGACAGTGGTTTGGTCAAGGGAGTGACAACGAAGGGGCCTGAAGAGAAGCGACTATGGGATGAACCGGCAGGATTTGGTGATGGGCTGGATGTGGAGGATGAGAGGATAAGTTCAGAAGCATTTTAGGGTATGGCCCTGAGCAGCTGGGTACCATTCAAGTGAGATGGGGAATGGAATGGAGAGGGGAGCGAGAGTTTGGTTTGGGTCAAGTTTGAGATGCCAAGTACACACCCAAGTGGAGACAGGCAAGGAAGCAACTGGCTATTCAAGGCCAGTGTTCAGAGAAAAGGTTGAGGTTGGAGACACACAACTGGATAATGAAGAAACAAAACGCTCTGTTCCTGTGGTGGGGATATAAAAATAGATCGATTCCAGAATCATTATTTTTCCACATCTGGTTTTCCTAAAACACAGTGTGGCAGAAAAATAGTGACAATGATCAGGAAACACACATCCCCCCCCCGGCCCTGCCTATGACCCTCTGAGGGTTTGACTCTTACCTTCTATATCCTACACTTCTCATCTACAAAATAAACATAACTAAGAACAACACTGCAATAGACGATAACAAAAGTCGGTGAGAACGTAGAGAAATTAGAACCTCATACGCTATTGGTGGCAAGGCAAAATGGTGCATTCACTCTGGAAAACTGTCTGGCAATTCCTCAAAAAGTTAAACACAGAATTACCCTATGACCCAGCAATTCCACTCCTATTCGTATCTCCAAGAGAACTAAAAATATATGTTCACACAAACACCTGTACAGAATGTTCATAGCAGCCTTATTTATACCAACCAAAACAACCTAAATGTCCATCAACTGATGAACAAATAAACTGTGGTCTATCCATACAATGGAATACTACTCAGCCATAAAAGGAATAAAATACTGATAAAGGCTATAACATGGTGAACCTTGAAAACATTATGCTAAGAAGCCAGACACAGAGGTCCACATATTGCATGACTGCATTTATGTGAAATGTACAGAATAGGCAAATCCACAGACACAGAAAGCAGATGAATGGTTGCCTAGGGCTCACAGACTGGGACGGGGTGCTGGGAGGTGATCACCACGGGTAAGGTAGGGTTTCTTTTTGGGGGTGATGAAAATTCTGAAAATAGACAGCGATGATGGCTGTACAACTTTGTGAACATACTAAGAACCACTGAATTACACACTTCAGAAGGGTGACTATCTCAGTAAAACCAAACCAAACCAAACAAACGATAATGGGGGATGCCAGGTAGGGGGCGGGGGGTGACAGCCAATCACAGTTTCTCAGATAAAAAGAAAACCAGGTTGAAATCAATTGTTAGGAAAAACTCAGTGTGACTCTTTGAAAGTCCAGGGGGACTGTCAGATCATTTGTACACTGGGATGGCCATGATGCCTGCCAACTGTGTCCTCATTTCCACCTTGACTATGACCCTGGCTTCCAAAGAACCTGGACCTTTGATTTCCCAGTTAAAAGTTATTCAACTTACAGCAATGTTTTCACGCTCTCAAAAGCTCTGAATTAAATATAGTGTCTACTGTGGAATAATAACAGAAATATGAAAGGTCAGGTCATAAATATAAAATTTCCCTTTTTCCCCCAACAGAAAACCAACCTCTTGGTAATTTCCTGAAATACCAACCCCACGCTAAGCCCCCAGCTTTCCTTTTCATTGCATTTTACTAATGAGATTCTGATCATATTTCTGATGAAAACAGTTCATCACAAACGTTCTAGTCTATCCTGCTAACCATGTACCCATAACTGTGTCCCCAGGGAGATCATAACACAAATTTAGTGAAAACCAGATAGAGGATAATGGAACTAATCTCAGAAAGGTATAGCTAGGTATGCACCAAATATATGAAAATCCAAAAAACCCTGACAGAATTCTTTTTATATATAGTAACAGGGCTGTGAACATCCAAATATATCAGCTTAAATACTGTAAAATCTCTGGGATGCATTCAATTTTAAAAGGATTACTGTTATGTCCTGGATTACAGAGATCACACTGGGTAAACATCATGGAAAAGGGCCCAGAGAGATCTCTTTACATAAGGTAATTCTGTCAAGAAAATTATCTGGACAACTGGATGAGAAAAGTTCCTGTAACTTGATTGAACAGAAATTAAACATGTGTTAAGAAAACTAAGAAGTACGAGTCATATTTTTAACACGAAGCCTTACAATCTCAGTACCATCGACACCTGCAATGTTCACGTTATTTTCTCAGCCTCGTGAAACAAGAGGGTTTAGGAACTTCCTCTGATATGGCTTTCCAAGTGCTCCGGCTCCAAGTGTGAAAGGGAAATCCCAAAAAATGTGTGTTAATAGTGAACCACTATTCATAGCTAATGGGCCTTGGTGTTATACTATCACCTTCCTAACTCTATCCCACTTAGCAGTATAGACTGTGGTTGCTCCACCTCTTTTGGGGGTCTGCTTCTATGTCTTGGTAGTATCCCTATCTGTTATGGATGGAATGTTTGTATCCCCCACCAAATTTGTATGTTGAAGTCCTAACACCCAAAGTATTTGGAGGTGGAGCTTTAGGGGGCTAATTAAGTTTAGATAAGATTAGAGGATGGACCCCCATAATAGAATTAGTGCCCTTACAAGAAGAGGAAGAGACATCAGAACTTCTTCTCTCTGCCATGTAAGGATGCAGCAAAAAGGCAGTTGTGTGTAAACCAGGAAGAGAGCCCTCATCAAGAACCAAATCTTGCCAGTGCCTTGATCTTGGACTTCCCAGTTCCCAGAATTGTGGGAAATAACGTCTGTTGTTTACACACCCAGTATGTGGTATTTTGCTATAGCAGCCAGAACTAAGACACTACTAAGGGCAGGAGGCTAGAAGAAGAGCAACTAAAACAACCTATCACAGAGATGGAGGTAAACAACAGGTGCAACACAGCTGAATCATGGATAACTCTACAATGTAGAAGGTGAAATGGATGGAAGAAGGGAACTCACAAAATAGGAGGCAAGTAAAAAAAGCACTGTTTCTATGAATGGGGCTACAACTTGAGGATGCAGGGTTCTCCCAGCACCTAAAGCAGTCACTGGCACATAGCCGATATTTATTAAATGCCTGGCCTGAGCCAAGGAACAACAATTAAAATCATCGTATAGGGAAAAGGGAGTGACCAACCAGACCAGAATGACAAAAGCTGCAACACAATAAGCTACTACACAGGAAATACAGCATAAAATAGGTTTTTCCTGGTGGCTCACTGTTTTGTTGCTCCGAAATTAAAATTCCATACAAATTATACCTTTAAAGTTCCTATAAACTATTGTTACTTTGATTATATGATGCAATCTATCAGATGTGAAAATGTTATTATAGCAGATTAAGATCTTATCAAGCACTAACCATCAGTTGGTGTGTTTATAGAACAGAACCTATTTTATTTCTTCTCCAAAACACTGTGTCTGAGTCTTGTGAATGCTTGTTTTGTATTATCTCCATATCGTTGGAGACAATTTGCACAGAGAACATCATGAAGACACGGTTAAATACAGGAATGCCACTCTTTCCTTCTGCTTTGCACTGGCACGGGATTTCTTTCACTTCCTCCTGCCCCTGTTTCCCTTAGAATCACCTGGTCCCATTGCCAATGACATGTAAATGATACATTTTTTCAAAATTTACATTTTCCTAAGAGACACTGAACTCCCAGGAAATGGGAAATCTTCAATTAAAAACTGGTTTCTAATAGCCCGGATATACATTATCAACACATTTTGTTCTTCTCGATCCCTAGAATGTCTTTGAGATCCTTTCTGTAGAGGTGACATAGTAATATTAGCTTCATAAAATCATAATGGAGAAGATAATACCACCGTCTTCCCTGCCCCAGCCCCTCAATGTATATTATGTTCTGAAGTCATAAGGGATTTTAAAAAATCTCTATCTGCATATTTGAATTGCTTGGTCCTGTGGTCTCCTCCAGGGCACCGGCATAAAAGTGTAAAATGTAGGAAACATATAATTATCCCTTATTCTGTAATGAAACTAGCCTGAAAAACTGGTATGCAAGTTCCTACTTCAATGACCAGAGTTATGAAGCACACTTAACACCTATTTTCCACTGAGTGGCTTTCAATAAAGCTTTAAAAACAAACTTGTGACTCTTAAATTTTTTTTTCTTCAATAATGTGCATTTAGAAGTTCATAACACTTACGTAAGGACTCAAACGTGCACCCGGACAAATACGGCAAAGTGGTGCCTCTAGAGGTCAATGACTAAGTCCACAGCCAAAGAGCCCTGAAGTCCAGTTTTAGGACACTCAGCTTGGTGCCCTAAGAGTCTGAACTCAAGGATTTCAGGAAGTGCCGATGTCAGCTCCGATGACATGCTTTTGCTTGTGTGTCCCACACCCTGGCCTATGGCAGGAGCTCCAGGAGAATTTGCTCAGTTCATTTCAATCCTAGCAATGTTAGTTCTCGACTCTTCTTCCTTTTTCACCTGATGTGATGTGCCCTCACCTCCTCTGAGTTGTAGGAAGTTCTAGGTGCTGTGGGCATCAGCTCACTGAGTCTTGGTTTCTGATTTCAGGGTGCCATAGTCTAACGGGAGAGATGGAACAGGACTCAAGATGCTGCTGTGGGCACACAGGCACAGGATGCCAAGGGAGCACGGGGTGCTCGGCTGTGGGGGGCAGCGGTGGGGGGGGGATGGAATGAGAGGGCAAGGCAGTCGGCTTCCCACCGAAGGTGCTACCCCTCGCTCCATTTCCAAGATTCTGTAAAGCTTTCCAGTTTTAATTCCAAAATCACGTTTAATAATGGAGTTTCATCCCTGCCGGAAATGCTTTAATAAAAATGAACCCAACCTGTATAATCTAGCCTAATTATCTGATTTCAAGCCCATACCTGGGGGTTTCAAATATTAAAAGAGTTTTATGTGGGACATTTATACAAAAGGTTAGAGCACATTTTAAAACCATAATCCTTGGGAGTTTGGGATTAGCAGATGCAAACTATTATATATAAGATGGATAAACAGCAAGGTCCTACTGTATAGCACAGGGAACTATATTCAATATCCTCTGATAAACCATAATGGGAAAGAATATGAAAAAGAATATATATACGTATAACTGAATTATTTTGCTGTACAGCAGAAATTAACACAACAATGTAAATAAACTCTACTTCAATTTAAAAAAAAAATCCTTAAGAAAGAGCACTGAACCCCACCTCCATTTGTAATTTATGTCTGATCTCTACATGGATGGGTATAATATGCACGAAATCAGTGCTGCAATGGATATTCTAAGCTTCACTCTAGAATTCATTTTGATGGCTGTGTACTGCATAATACTGAATTGATCCCAGAAATTCTGTCAGGATTCCTTCTGTCCCAGCACCATAACTCTTTTAATGCATTTCCGGTAGAAGAGTAATCACTTTCTAGTAGGATTATCTTCACACCTTGCCTAAGTCGACAACCCTCCTGTATCAATAACTTAATAAGCCCCACAGTTTCACACACCACATACCTCCACCAGCACAGCCTGGCAATGTAACACAGTGCAAATCACCTTCCACACATTCTTTCTAAGAATTAGAAGCTTTTTTTATTTTATTTTTTCTCCTTAAGAATATAGGCCAGATGCAAGAGGATTTCACAAAGAGAAGCCGGAATGCAGGTGGGGTAGAGGGAAGTCACTTCTCCAATGAGGCTGAAGTGGGTCATTCCCCGCCCATGCCCCAATCTGACCCAGGCTCCTCCTTGCCCAGTGTGGCTTGGTCCCTCCAGAGGCAGCCACCTCTAGCAGCTGAGGGACAGACAGCACTGCACATGCCTGCCTTTGGCATCTCTTGCTCTCAGAGATGGTAGATTTCTAATTTAGCACGGCTATCTACTGGAGGTCTAGGCACTGTCAAGCATTTTTTTTTAAAACATCTTTATTGGGGTATAATTGCTTTACAGTGGTGTGTTAGTTTCTGCTTTATAACAAAGTGAATCAGCTATAGATATACATGTATCTCCATATCTCCTCCCTCCCACCCTCCCTATCCCACCCCACTAGGTGGTCACAAAGCACCTAGCTGATCTCCCTGTGCTATGCGGCTGCTTCCCACTAGCTATCTATTTTACATTCGGCAGTGTGTATATGTCCATGCCACTCTCTCACTTCATCCCAGTTTACCCTTCCCCTTCCCCCTCCCCACTGTCAAGCATTTTGACAAAATCCACTAAAAACCACAAACTAACATCACTTTGGTTTTGCTATAAACCTAAGCTCCTCGATAACGAAGGATTTAATGCTTTTCACTTTGCCCTGTTCATTAATTCAACCTATAGCTTGGTTCTTTCTTGCTCTCTACCTTTATGATTTTTTTTTTTAAAGTTTTGGGGCTATGGAACAGAAGCACATCATGGCACGAAAACCAGCTATTATGTCAGATCCACTTCAAAGAGGAGATGGAAATGTCAGTAAGAAATGAAATAGCCCAGCCTGGGCTGGGAGGTAACTTCATCTTGTGAAATATCACGTCTAATAAATAAATGAACAAACAACTCTCACTGTTTTTTCAGTAAATTACCAAACCCTTCCTGAGATTCATAATGCTCTTAATAAACTGTTGAAATGGAACTGCGGCCAACTCAAGGGTTCTCACTCAGGAAGCAGCCATCACCGAGCAGACGGACTCCATCCACCAGCTCCCACGACTGACTCGAAGCCCGGCCACCGAGGCAGAAACACGGCTCACCAAAGGACACCCAGATAGAAACCCAGATCAAACTCTGAGACACAGTTTCCCGCCACCCCAGTCAGGCTGGACAGGTTAGTTGAGGATATAAGCCGTCTAGAAAAGGAAGGTTGAGAACGACAAGCTGAGAATCAAAGACTGAGTAATGCAAGATGCCTAATATCTAGAAGACATGCAATGCGTACTTAATGACACAAAAAACACTGAGCCATATTGATGCTTCCCTCGGCCACCAGTGGGGAATGAGGCTAATTTTAAATCCCCAGAGAGGTTGTGGGGTAAAACTAAGAAAGGAACAGACCCTGGGGTACCATCTTCTCATCAGAAACTGGTCTAAGAAGGCTAAAAAAGATCAAGACACCACCAGATGGCAACACAGAGCCAAATATGATTCCCACGTATTTCTCTGGGATATACAACAACACTGGATCATAGGAATGGCCAATATATCACTGGAATGTCTACTTTTATGTTTAATAAAAGATAAGATTAGAGAAATAAAAATCGGTCCCCATAGAAACATAAATACTGAGACTGAAGAAGTCGCTTATCATTGTACAGAACGGACCCTCAATTAGTAACTGCACCTTTGCTGTGTAAATGGCAGGGGAATGTAATTAACAATTAATAGAAGCTGCCCTCAATTTAAAGCCTCCGAGGGAAGTAATTAAATTTGGTAGAAGCTGTAGCCTCTAAACAAAGATACATCATACAAATACAAAAGGAAACACAGATTTGAATAATAAATGCAAATTAGAAACAAGGTTTGACTATAGACGGCAGAGAAATGATCCTAAAATGATTTTTCCTAAGAAATGTTCTCTTCAAGAGACTAGTTTATGAACCTATTTTAATCTGGGCCAAGGTTTGATATGAATCCTGGCTGACGTTTCTTGAGAGCAACCTTACTTCCAGAGTATTTATGCATGCAGATCAGACAGCTTCCTGCCGCCTGAATTAGCGGTACAAGTACCTTTCATATCAGTGTGGATGTACTTGATATATACAGTGTCAACATTACTACCAGGGATGGAGCTTGCAAACACTGCTCTGCTTGTTGGTCGTGAAATACAATTGCCAGGCAGAATGTGTGTAGCTCCAGAGGGTAAATTAATGCCGGCAACCTGGTTATCAGCAGTCTTTAGCCTGCCTCTCTAAGCTTCTAATGGAAGCATTTAGGGAGCAGAAGCGTTACATCTGGCTACAGCTGCACATTACATGGTCCACTGAGACTCCGATGATGATGGCTGCACTGAATAACAAACAGCTGGGTATAAATGTTAAAAATCAGGAAATCGATTTTAAACACAGATTGCACAAATCCTCTGAAGTTCCAGCACCGAAGGAGAAAGACCAATTAGTGTGGAAGAGGACAAAAACGCATACCAGAGATTAAAATTCAAAAATATAGGTGGGCACCCTGGGGTCATCATTAATACCTTGGCTGGGCTCCGGCTGTTACTGTCTCACCACGGGCAGCATGAGGACAAACAAAGCCTGTGCATCAGATCATTTTCTGGCCCTCGTCACGCTCTAACTGAACCTTAACAGAACTGAGCCACCTAGTTGAGCTTTCCAGAATGGGGCAAAGTTATTTCATGAATTTAACGGAACTGAAGGGAAAGGCAACTTTGTAAATCTGGTCTCAGGGTCCTCAAACACTGAACCTATGTGCTGGGGGAAGGGTGATCAGACAAAGCCCTCCATGGGAATTTCCCAGGACAAGAGATTTTGTTTAGAAAGAAACATAAGTTAATGAGCTAGCCTGTCCCAAGGTGCCCAGCAGGGTACTAACACATTAGAAACAGCAAGGAAACTTCTGTTCAATTTTGAATAACTTTAGGTAAGGGAATGGGCCAGAGAAAGAGAGGCTAGAAATCGCTTTTTCTGAACGTTTCAAAGCGTGGATAACCCTTTTTGTGCAAAGGTTTGGGTTAGTCCTATGTATAGACTTTTAAAAGCTGGCAAACATGTTTATATTTAAGAAACCTAGTGATACAAGATCAGACATGAGAAGGGGGGGGCACGTAATTTATCATCCAAACTGGGACACTTTTTAGAGTGAAAGGCGGATGCTATTAGTGATGACGCCAGGATGATAGGTACAAACTGGGAGTATCCCAGCAAACCAGGACACATACACACTGTGTTTTGAGTTCCAACCTGGGGGTCATATCTGGAGCACCAGTTAAGTGGCTGCTATGCCATCAGCTTATTTTCACTCTCCGTGCCTACTTGTTCTCGAGATTCTAGATCTAGAGTAAAATCAAGAGTTTGTCTAAAGGAAGTTGAGGGAGCAAAAGGTTCGACAGGATAAAAATCCAGATCTCTTTGCTTGCACAATTATTTCTGTGGATCATACCTGATCCAGTCAGACCTAATGGAGTAGGTAAGGCACTATTACTCTTGCAGCTTTTTTAGATGGGAAAGAACTGCAATATTACAGATTTTGTTTAATGTTGTTTTCCCCCATCTCTCAGGCTGCCTGGATTCTACAATCCTGTTGTTTCCCCCCATCTCTCAGGCTGCCTGGATTCTACAATCCAAATGCCCAAGATCATAAATGTACATGCACATCACCACCAAGAGACCATGCTTCTTCCACTTAGTGTTCTTAGTAATAATACTTGTAAGGATTCTAGGAAGGATCTAGGTACAGCAGAAAAAAAAAAAAAATTGATGAGGCAATATCATATTTCCCTCATCTGATCTACAGGATGCGGAACGAAGGTCTTTTTTCTTTTTCCCACATCTTTATGGGAGTATAAATGCTTCACAGTGTTGTGTTAGTTTCTGCTGTACAATAAAGTGAATCAGCTATATGCATACATATATCCCCATATCCCCTCCCTCTTGAGCCTCTCTCCTTCCCTCCCTATCCCATCCCTCTAGGTCATCACAAAGCATGGAGTTGATCTCCTTGTGATAGGCAGCAGCTTCCCACTCACCATGAAACTTAAAAGCTTTTGCACAGCAAAGGAAACCATAAGCAAGATGAAAAGACAACCCTCAGAATGGGAGAAAATATTTGCAAATGAAACAACAGACAAAGGATTAATCTCCAAAATATATGAAGGTCTTAAGAAAGATGTAACAGTTAAATTTTTATTTCCCAACAAGAAAATCCTTTACTAATCTAACAGAACCCAAAGCAAATAGTGCAAAGCCTTCTTCATCTTAAACCAGTATATCCCAGAAAAAGAAACAAAGTGAGAGACAAAAGCTCAGAGTAACCAAATGTTTAACTTAAAATATGAACCACTGTTAACACTCTAGAAGATTTTGTAACACCAAGAACAGGCAGTAACCATTCAGTACATTATGAGACTTCAAATGTTTGTGTTGAGGTTGACAATACACGCTGCAACTCTTGTTCACTAGCAGGAATTTCAGAGTTATAAAAAGAAAAAAAAAAGAAACACAGATTTCAGTACAGAAAATGTTTAGGTGGTTTCCACAGAACAACTGATCAATTCAGCCAAATAATAGGTCAGCTGTGACTCATAAATCCTCAACTCCACAGCTGTCCAACTTAATTTTAACTATTCAATCTGCAGGACAAACTGTAAAACGACTACACACTTCCTGGCTCCCGCTCTGCCTACTACACCACAGTGGAATCAATTTGCTATTGTAGCAGCAAACAAGAAACCCGAGAATCAGACAACTTTAAAAGCTAATTAACTTTGGTTCTAGGCTAATTACATTTCTTAAAGTAAGTTGTGCTGATTGGTTAAGAGCCCAAGCTATTGGAAGCCCAGGCACTTACAGACATAAACACATAACCTGTCAAAAAAAGTGTGCTGCTGAACATGAAGGAGTGTTTGTAATCCACAGAGAGAATTGATGAAATACACAAATTAAGCTGCCCTCATTTATACCTCACAATCGGGCAATTATATTATGGAGACTGGCTAGGTCTCACAATTTCCGCTGCAAAAGAAGCGTCAACAGCTACAACAATCCCTTTACATTTTTAAAAATGAAACACACACACTACCCTTGTTGATGTGTTGTATTACTTAGAGAGCCCTTTACTTGGACCTCCAAATTATCTCATTTCAGCTCCATGAATGTTAAAAATACTGAACGTAACTTTATTATTACAGTATAAAGTGGTTTGTCCAAAATCCAACTGTACACATGTTTGAGTGTATAATTTATGTTAGAAAAGGTTACATATATATGTGTGTATATGTATACACACACACACACACACACACACAAACACACACACGGGAGCATCCAATTCACCAGGTATACACCAGAACTAAATGGATTTCAACTGTCCACACTTTAATTATGACCTGTTAAACACATGGGGGTCCTACCTGAAAGGGCAGAACTCGACAGAATCAGGAAAGGTTGGTGGGTTTTCTGAGCAGCCTGACTCAAGTATTTGCTCTGCTCCTTTTCTGGATTAAAGCATCACAATGATTTTTTTCTTTAGTTTTGCTAAGAGTTTGAACTCTACTAGGGCCTAGCGAGTGAGTTGTGATTTTGTGAACCATCATGAAAATGACAAGTTTAATACTGTATAAACAAATTAACAATAACAACGTCACCATAATTTCTTCCTCCCGTTTGCTTTCCACCAAAAACCAGGGAACATTTTCTATTTCATGGGTTCCCTGGATTTTCAGATGCTAATCAACGATGAGCAACATACTAAGGTCAGGCATGTCAGATTCTCTTTTTTAAAATTCCACGTGGTTTAAGCTCTCATTGAAATTAGACATGGGGTCTTATCCTGTGTCTAGAAGAGCAAGGTTGGCCAGAATGTTTTCCTTGTCCCATGGCCAGGCTCTAAGACCAAGGCAAGAGTTTACCTTGCAGTAGGTCCCCATGGGGGCAATCTTTTTTTTTTAATTGCACCCTAGGTGGGAGGTGAGGCTGCTTGAAGACAATATAATGTTGTACAGATATAACAGTATCTGTCCCAGGAAGGCAACAATGTCTTCACCTCAGCCAACTCCCTCAACTTGGCCGACCATGCCTGGATCTAAATCAAATCGTGGTTTCTGGTTTTACATCCTGGAAGGAGAGGATTTGGGAGAGGCGCTGTGACTGTGACAGCGCTGACAATGGAGCCGGCAAAGTACTAAAGGAGTAACAACGTTTTCCTCCAATTTTATGATCATCACTGGGAACCCAGCATTTTGACGAAGTGTTCAAACATCAGAGAATGGAGTTGGTATCATGTTGTTGAGAGCCACGGCATTGGGCCTTATAGTTTGATTTCTGAAAGCCTTATAATGAGGGTGGAGTGGATATACATTCCATTCTTTGGCTGTATTTTTGTTCAACAAAGCCTGCAATTTTCAGTCACTTGAAAATGTAATTACAGATAATGTTTGCATCAGTAGCAAGAATACAATAAGCACATGGGGCACGAAAACTCCACTCCAATCACATCCTCTTAGGTTACAACGCGCGCGTCTCCTGCTAAGAGTAAAGGCATTTCAACAAGCTAATATCTGGTATGAAATGGTGGTGTGGGTTAGACCAACCCAGGCATGAATTCTACGCTAACTTTTCTACTGCCCATTCCTTTACTCTGGATAGCTACGCAGGAAACACACATCTCTGATTTGCTGAAAACCCAGGGTCCCATCAAATGTTTATGCACTTGAGCAAAATGCTATGGAAAGGTCAAAGGTGTACTGACACTTGAAAGGGACCAGGGGCCACGGCTGAGTTGGTCACCACCGTCAATCATCTAAAATCCATGCGTTATCATGTTCAGAGACACTTATTCTACTGCCGACCCCTCTGGCTCATTTATGAAGGAGGAGGTAAAACTGCAAGTAACTATAGAAAGGACACAGCAGCAAGTCACCACATGAGGGGGCCAATGGGGACCGAATGCCACCCAAGAGCTTTATTCTAATTCACAAGAAGGCACACTATGGGCTGGAGGCACCCTGAGAAAGGTGTTCCTCTAAATCAATGCAAAAATCAGGAAGTTGGAAGTAAATGCAGGGTGGGATGCCAGGTGTCTAATGAAATCCCCCAAAGAAACTTCTTCCTGGAAGAGGCAGTTATCTCTCTCTCTTTTTTAAGTGTATTTATTTATTTATTTATTTATTTTTAACATCTTTATTGGAGTATAATTGCTTTACAGTGGTGTGTTAGTTGCTGCTGTATAACAAAGTGAATCAGCTATACGTATACACATATCCCCATATCTCCTCCCTCTTGCATCTCCCTCCCACCCTCCCTAACCCGCCTCTCTAGGTGGTCACAAAGCACGAAGCTGATCTCCCTGTGCTATGTGGCTGCTTCCCACTAGCTCTCTGTTTTACATTTGGTAGTGTATATATGTCAATGCCACTCTCTCACTTCGTCCCAGCTTACCCTACTCCCTCCCCGTGTCCTGAAGTCCATTCTCTACATCTGTCTCTTCTCTTTATTCCTGTCCTGCCCCTAGGTTCTTCAGAACCTTTTTTTTTTTTTAGATTGCATATATATGTGTTAGCATACGGTATTGGTTTTTCTCTTTCAGACAATGATCTTTTTAAAGGAAGAATAAGGAGCCACCTTAACATTCAATGTTAACTGCTTCCTTATCTCAGCTGTAAGACAGACCCTGCCTCTGGCATTAAGATATCTTGACTTTGCTATGGTGCCCCTTTCTTCTGACAACTTTTACAACACTCTTGCCTTCTAAACTCAGAAACTGGTCTGGCTATGAAACAAAAATCAAGAAATTTATGTGAAAGAGCACATAAAAAGCAGGTTATTATTATTAGTTCATAGCTAAGAAACTATTTCATACTCAGGATCCACAAACTCAGCTGCCAATTCGCCAACACATCTAGAAGTTCAACCTGTTTATGGTCATACAAGGTTCTAGGGATCCCTCAAAAGACAAAGCAACCTTCTGGGCCAGAATGGAAGCTGGCACAGTAGAAAGAGCTCAGGCTTTGGAAATGGATACAAATACGTGCCTTTACCTTCTAGAACCTCCCTTTTCTCATTTGCAAAATTGGAACAATACAACTTACCTTGCAAAAGTTTTCTGAAGAGTACTGATAACTTATACAAATCCCTTAGCTTAATGGCTGACCCACAGTATATCCTAAATCAAGAACAGCAAATGTTATAAAACATTTCAGAAAGCGTACCCACAGGAAGGCAACATCCTTTAAAGCGTTAGGAATCAGAATTAGGAGAAACATACTAAAAAGAAGTATTTAATTGTCAAAGAATTACAGTTTTGTTGACACCAAAAAACATATTTTGGCTTCTAGGTAGACACCATTATTTTATTGAACAGACAACTCAAAATCAATTTGGATCACAAGTATCACGTTCTGAGTAGACCTGAAAAAAACAAGACACAGTCAGAGGCGAGATCAAGGCCATCCCGTGGCTTCTGAGGCCGACAAGAGTCTAATTTTGGTCACTTTTTATGATAGCTGGACACAAAATCTTGGCCCAATTGAAAGGCTGCCTATAAAGTCAATTAGACGTCCTTGACGCTAAGATAAAATGTGCCAATTACAAAGAACTCATCAATTTGTAGAGAAACATTTGTAGTATCTGCAAGGCAGACCCTTCTCGAAAGATTCTGCCAGATTTCATCCAGAGACCTCATGTTCCTCTCCCGACAATGTCAGAAACAGCCGTCATCTCGGATAGTGCCCGAGTTCAGCCTAGCGCTAAGTGGTTTGCTAGGGGGGCAAGGGATTCTTGGTTTGGGAGGTCACGTTCATGGCCTGGGGTTGGGGGGGGGGGCAGTGTCTCACAGGCAACATCACTCTCTTGGCCAGAGTGGGTGCTGCGTGGCCTCTGGCCCACCATGGAGGACATTCCTCAGCTAATGGACTCAGAGGAGGCTCTGAGCTTCCCAACTGAATCTGATCATGTCTGATCTTAATCAATCAAGTGACTTATAATGTTAGGATCAAACCTTCACACTAGCTGTAGCAGCTCTGGCTTCTCAGGACTTCGAGGACCTTACTGGCTATGTCAGGAGAAGAAGAGCCTGTATAGTAGGGCAGAAAAACAATAACTATGATGAATCCTGTGGCGGGATGCACACCTCCACCCATTGTGCCAACTCCTAAAATCACTGATTCCTCTTCCAAGTCATTTCCTCCTTCAGAGACTCTCCTGGCACGTTGTGGCCTGAGCACCTAACGAGGCCAGCAGGTGGCAGGGTCTACAATACTCGCCTCCACGTTCACATCATTGAAATTGTTTTCTTAAGGGTTGGGTTTCTGTTGGGGTTAGGAGTCCCATCACGTGAGAAGCAGCCTTCCTATGGTGCAGCTGAGTCTCCTTCCATAAGAAAATCAAGATCTATTTCAGCTGATGTAGAGATGGGCTTTTTCCAAATGCACTTATGGAGATACCGGGATGGAGATACTGCTTTTTGCTTCACCCCATCCCAGAATGCAAGGTCTGACCACGAGTTCAGTTGGAACACAAACTGTATTTTTTTTTTAATTTTTTTAAAAATTATTTATTTATTTATTTATTTATTTTTGGCTGTGTTGGGTCTTCGTTTCTGTGCGTGGGCTTTCTCAAGTTGTGGCAAGTGGGGGCCACTCTTCATCGCGGTGCGCGGGCCTCTCACTGTCGTGGCCTCTCTTATTGAGGAGCACAAGCTCCAGACGTGCGGGCTCAGTAGTTGTGGCTCACGGGCCTAGTTGCTCCGTGGCATGTGGGATCTTCCCAGACCAGGGCTCGAACCCGTGTCCCCTGCATTGGCAGGCAGATTCTCAACCACTGCGCCACCAGGGAAGCCCTGTATTTTATTTCTCAATCATCAAGCAGAAAGAGGAGAGAGAGAGAGAAAAAAAAAATCAGTCTTCTTAATGTGGTCCTGGGAACGGAGCATTTTCTGCACGTCTATATGGAAGCCATACTACTTTATGGGTCTTT
The DNA here is from genome assembly GCF_965194805.1 of Balaenoptera borealis. Classification (NCBI taxonomy): domain Eukaryota; kingdom Metazoa; phylum Chordata; class Mammalia; order Artiodactyla; family Balaenopteridae; genus Balaenoptera; species Balaenoptera borealis. The sequence continues at coordinate 163,990,643 of NC_138866.1, read as the reverse complement.
GGCTGAGACTTTAAAGCATGAATGTTCTGAGGGAGAAAACATTAACTGGTCAGTTGTAATGAAGTTTCCCTGAGTTTCATTCTCCCAGGAAAGGCAGGTGAACTTTCAGTCGATCTTAAGTACCACAAAGCTGTAAAATATTTAGGTTATAACTCCTCTCCCGACATCAGCTTCACAATAATTCTGGGGCACAGGTAAGAAGCGTATCTTATTATCCTTATTTTCTAGATGAGGAATCTTGACAAGTCACCTGAGACTTGAAGGGGGCATGGAACAAGTCAGAAGACAAGCCAGGAGAAGGCAGGAGACTCTTGTTTAGTAAAGGACCCTTAGCCTTCAAGGATGACCTTCTAACGCATTGCTGGAGAGATCATAAAGCCATGTCGCTGGTGATGCCATTCTGCTACACACAGCAGATCCCGACGCAGGGCAAGCGTCCCCGACAAGCAGAAACGACCCATGAGGAAGTTCTAACTCAAGGTTAAAACTCACGCATAGCCAACAGAATTAAAATGGTTTCTATACAAAGAACAATCTTTCCTAAAATCTTCCTGAGAGAAAAGAAGATTCTGTGGCAGGGGCTCAGCTAACAGGAAAAAAAAAATGCTCTGCCTTTAAGTCTCCTCTTCAACACGGTGCTCCGTGAGGGACCTGGAAACACCAGAAGTAAGTAAAAACCTGCTCGGAAGTGCTCTAGTAATACAGAAACGGAAGAAATATTGCCCGTCAGTAGATGCTGGCAGCAACTTTTTGCCGTCGAAGAGGAAGAGAGAAGTAGGAAAAAAGAGGAAAATATGGGCTTTTTGTGAAAAGAAAGAAGTACCCTGACAGGTCGCATTAGAATGTAAAATGTAGGTGACTTAATATTATTGTCTCGAGATGGACCCGCCAGTTGCGTTAACCAGCCATCAGGGCTTGCGTGTTGCCTTTGAATCCTGATGCCACGCAAGATGGCGGGATGGACCGTGGGAGCCACAAGGAAGGATGTTACAAGCACGAACTGAAGGGAATAATTGCAGTTGGAGGCCTCCTGGTGACAATTTTGAGAAGGCAAACACAGCTGCAGCAGAGCCAAATATAGCGGGCCAAGACAATGACATCCATAAAGTTAATCATTCGAAATATGCTGCCCTTCTGCCCAACCAGAAAACTCAACACCCCTCTATAGCCTAGGAAGTCAAAATATAGTTCATGCACAGAAACACACAGCTGTGCCAGTGGAATTTACTGCAAGTGACGACCAAGGTGTTTGGACGCTGTCCTCCCTCTCAAGGCTGTGGTTCTGAGAACTGTGTTGTGGACGGATGTGGCCCCTTCTCTTGAAATTCAGGAAACTGCTCAAAAGAGGGATAATTAATGGGGCTTAGAGAAGCCCACTGAATCTTAGAGAAGATTCAAATAAAAGAACAGGAAAGATATACATAAGGAAAACCTAGGAAAGGCATAAAGAGAACTTCAGGAAGAGCTATGCCGTTGATGACCTAAAGACGTCTGGGTTAGGGTACAAGGAATCAGGAGCGCTGCGTCAAAGCAGAACAAAATGAATATCCGTTAGTCCGCTACCAAAAGCTTTCCTTCCTTACGCTTTTTCCTATCATCTTTCACTTTTTTTATTCCCCAAAGATTTTTTTTCCAAGGAGAAAATGAAATGTCAGATTTCAGCCTGCATTTGCTTCACCTGTATGACGCCCAAGGTCTACTCTGGAGACGCACAGAGAAAACAACTGGGTGAGAGGTGTGCGTGCATGTTGAAGAAGGTTTACACCAATTCACCTCCTTACGGCTGCATAGATCTCCCATAACTTTAGCCTTTTTAAGATGTTCAGTTGATGTGTTGGAGTCCTACTAGACACAATCAAAATCTTGAGTTCTCCTTTCAACAGCGATAGGAAGCTATGGGATAATGGTCTGGACCATACAAGATGGCGGCAGCAGGCAAGAAGCACAAGGTGAGGAATTTGGTCTGATGGGCACCAGCGTGTCTACACGAAAAAATATCAGTGGAGGGTCTACTGTCAGGCTTCTGTGAAGAGTCTTTCTTTCTTCCTACTTGAAACCTGTAAGGTTTTGACAGTAGCAACAACTCAATTGCAACTGAGAAACGTCCCCAAGTCTGGGGACTTTTTGGCAAGGAGAGAAAAGCCACTCAACTGGGTGGGAAGCATCTCAGCTTTTCACCCAGAAGGTATGACAGAACCATCACAGTGAACCTCTTTTCTGTCCTTTAACAAAAGCTACTCTGAGGTTCTGGGCCAAAGAGTCAAAACAAAGTCCTAAGAACTACTTCCAGCAGTGTCACTAACATGAGGTACATCTTTGGTCAAGATGTTAAACCTTCTTGAATCTTAAACGTTTCAGTTATGAATGTAAGAATCCATTAAACACATGTTACGTTGTACACATATTTCCTAACTTTTAGAGCCAAAGGCCATTAAATGGAAGATATTTTAAGAAAGTGAGGAATTATGCCCAAGCTAGTTTTCCATATATCTATTTCACCTATATTTACATACATATGTATATATACATGTGTGTGCACACATTTTATATACACATTTACAGCCAGGTGAATAACATTATTTTCCTCTTTTAGCCTAAAGGACCAACTGATTTTGTGTCACATAAATCTGGTACAACTTTCCTGTTATTGGGGGAGACCAGGAGATAGGAAGACATCATTCAAGGAAAAGGATCTAAAATACCACCTTAAAATTTAATGAGCCCGGGACTTCCCTGGTGGCGCAGTAGTTAAGAATCCATCTACCAATGCAGGGGTCACGGGTTCGAGCCCTGGTCCAGGAAGATCCCACATGCCACGGGGCAACTAAGCCCGTGTGCCACAACTACTGAAGCTCACGTGCCTAGAGCCCATGCTCCGCAACAAGAGAAGCCACCATAATGAGAAGCCCGTGCACCGCAATGAAGAGTTGCCCCTACTTGCAGCAACTAGAGAAAGACCGCGCGCAGCGACGAAGACCCAATGCAGCCAAAAATAAATAAACAAATTTAAATTTAAAAAAAATTTAATGAGCCCAAGTCCAGCTATGAACTCCCTTCTGAAAAGACACGAAAATTAAGCCTTTCAACATAAAAACATAGAATTTTCGATCCTAGTATGGAAGCTGGAGAACTATTCACTCCCATGACACTCAAAAAAAAAATTTTTTTTTTAAAGCTGGGCAAAAATGATGTCAAATGTCAAAGAAATCAGCTGAAATTAATTGCCTTCTCTCTGAGGAGTGAGTCAGCACCATCATCTGTGAACCTCGGAAATCTTCAGTCTTGTTTGAGCCTATAAATGTCAGACAAAGCAGCTGCTGGGTTGGGGGAACTTGATTTCCATCGTCATGACAGAGCCATAAACAATCTCCCCGAGAAAACAAACCTCTGACTTCTTTAATTATTAAGGCTTAAAATCCAAACACTTCACGTACCCCATTTTTAAAGCACTATCACTATTAAAGGAATCCTGTACCTATCTGTCTCTTACCCTTCTACTGATGGAAAGGGAGCACAGATCATTTAAACTGAGGTCTCTTTCAAATAGGTTTCTTTATTTAAAATCTGACCTTACGTAAAAGGCCATATAAGTCTGGCAGAAAAGTTGAGAATAATAAACCAAAATGGTATTTTAGTCTAAATGCAGCCTAAACTTAATTTACATACATATTTAGGAGGGAAAACTGAAAAAAAATGGGTCTAGTAATTTGCCAGCAAGTTGGCTCTGAGGCATTCATTCAAATGGAGTAATTAAAATTTAACCAAAAACCGAATTTGTACTCATCTGTCATTTTGAGAGCCATATGATTACATATTTATTAGCATTCCATTTTAAATCATCAGCTGATTTTAAAGCATCACTCTCAGTATCTGAACATAATATACAATCTGCAGTTCATAAAACCGACTGTTCATAAAACTCCGGGGGTAGCACTGTGCAAGCGTAAATCTCAAATATGCTCACAAGGCATTTCAACCACATAAGTGGAATTGTATTTCTATAAAACTAGTTGGAGTAATCACTTTCTGTCGTGATTTAGAACAAATGGGCAGAGTGAAGCTGCTGAAAATCCCCTGTATGTTTCCCCCTTTCTTTTTAAAGTCCTTTCGGAAGAGTCTAAAGCTCACAGTAAATGAAAAAGACAGTCCCAGGAGGAGATGGGGGGGTTTCCATCCCTTTACATCTAGATTCAGAGCATGAGAATATTGGATGGCACAATTAAACAGTGATGATGCTAAAGGGGGATAATTATTTTACAATTACCTGCGAGCATCACATTTACCGCGCTAATTAGTTTTTGTTTCCCACCAAGGTTTTTCCAGGAATGTGCAGCTCCGTTTCCCTTGAAGTTCAGCAAGAGCTTTTTCTTAAGGAAAAATAAAAATGCATTTTCTGCACTGCTACACAAGTAGCACAGCACCGTCGTTGGCTTCCTTATATTCCCCACCAGCTCCCTGATAGTGGAAACACACACAAGGGCACGAGAACGGGGAGGTGCTAAAGAACTGGAAATCATTCGTACTTTCCAAAGCCTCCCTTCCGCAGTTTTGTAGAACAAATATGACACTGAGAAATAGCTAACTCTTCGTGATGGCCTAATCCACCAACACAAAGCAAAAATCCAAGCCTCCCCTGAAAAAACAAAACCCTCCAGTACTAACACTCTAAATTGGAAATAAAGACTTTTTAAGTTTGGGTGAGGTTCAGCATAGGAAGTGAAAGACATCAGTGACTTACTGATTTATCATTGGGCTCCTTGTAACGTGTTGAAAATACCCAGGTTTTCCAACGAAATGCAAATAAGAGATACTGGTAGTATAAACAGCTGTGAGGTTGGTTGCTACAGTGACATCAGATCCCCCCCCCCATCATCCATGTCTACATATAAGCCTCAACCATGATCACATTTATCAGATTATTACCCGTCTTTTCATGAGAAGGGAATGAGTGTTGAACTTGTAAGAAAACCACAAGGTAAGAGTAAGGAGAAATGAAAAGTCTGGGGGTTTATGTTAAAAAAAGGAAGGAAACTGCAGTCTTTTATCAGAGGCCAAATATACTATTGTTATAGTGGTGAGAGCAGGGGTGGGGGGAGTAGGTAAACACTCAGAGATGGAAAACATTCTTAATGATCCCATGAACCACTAGGTTCATACCTGAAAATCTTATCTTCTTTTCATCTTGTCTTGCAAGGTTCTTATTCCTCCCAGCTCACCGCATCTCATCAACAGATGCCAGAGTAATCTCAATCCAGCAAATTACAATTAAATAGCAATACTCAACAATTAAAATAATACCTCTAACCCAAATCAAAGATAACATTAGTGTTCTAAAATGCCAATGTGGGAGGAGTTTTCGGTTTCAGGAAGCAGCTGATACTGAAATAGGCACTGAGAAATCCCACCTGAAAATGCTTCTTTAAAAATTTCCTTATAGAACCATATACACAGCTCTTCTTTTAGAGTCTTTGCATTTTAATCTCCTCTCATGTCTATCAAGGAATCGGGTGACGAATCTCAGTGCTGTATTTTATTATTGGTAATGGCATTTCCTAAATATACTTTATATGCCATATGGAAAAAAAAAAAGGGAACTCAATGTCTTTGACCTTCATCTTGCTGGTACTCAGTAAACAAAAAAAAGTTTTTAATTAAAGTATATTCTCTTTAGTTCATTAGCATATGGAATAACAGTGTGAATTTGAATCAAACAAGAGAGTGATCAATTCACTAATTGAATCAAATTAGAATCAAATTAGAGAGTCAATCCTGAATCGGTGATATGAATTTCCTATCGTGCTCCATCATTCTCAAGTGACAATTATGGTTTCCCAACAACAACTCAGTCCTCTCTTCTCTCCTCATCAACACTTAAACATGCATTTATATAACACACACGCGCACACACACAAACCACAGCTTTGCCATTTACTGCCTACATGGCATGTGCAAGAATGTAATCTCTTTAAGTATCACCTGTAAAATGGGTACAATACCCACCTTGCATATCTACTATGACAGCGTACGTAAAGTGTCCTGGTACATAGCAGGCAGGCATTCAATGAATGACTCATGTTCTTCTCATTTTAGTGGGGAGAGGGAAACAGTAATTACACTGCCTTCTTGGACTGGTCCCATTGCCCCTCTAATAGCTTCTTCATCTATAAAACAAGGAGGTCTGGTGAGATGGTCTCCAAAGCCTCTTTCAACTTTAACAATTATGTCCCTAGAACTGCTGGCCAGTTTAATTAGACCCTGATAGACATCTTTCCAGTTATCCCAACTTGGGAGGACTCAACAAAAAGGTTAATGCACCAAGTTGACTCAGAATAACTTTTTCTCCTTGTCAGTAAGGTTACTCACGGAATGTGAAAAAAATAAGATTTCGTATTAATTTACTGGTAGCTTCTCCTCAGCATCTTATTCTAACATCACAAATTTGAACTAACATGTTTAAAGGTGCATTCATAGATTTTTCCACCTGTAATTTCTCAACTCCAAGATAGCATGTCTTAGATTTTGTTTAAAATTTGTGTAAAAATTCAAAAACATTAAAAAAAAGAAGTCCAATGCATACATACGATCATTCAAAAGGTGAAACAAAGAAAGACACTCATCCCCGACTCCAATCCAAAACCAAGTGCCCCAGTTTAAAACAGAATTTTTTAAATATCAGTTGTTTTTATTTTCATTATGCTTTTTCGCAAATGACATTCTATTTCATTACGCTTTTTTGCAAATGACATTCTAAACACAAAGACAACAAAACTGTGATAGTTAAGATTATTTAAAAGGTCCATTTCCATGTACAGTTTTGATGTTGAACATCTAAAACCCCAAGACTTTGAAGCCTATGTCATAACAATTCTATACCCACTACAGAGCCTTAAACGATCTGGGCTCTTTAAACACTTGATGGCTCATGGGGCCATGAAGCGTAATCATTTACCTCAAAAGCTATTTGTTCATCTGCCTTGAGGACTCAAACATATTACATCTTGCAAACTTATCTAATATATTCTTGTGGGAAAACGTCATTGAAAATATGTTCTACTGCTTTAGAAAATCAACACCAGAAAAGCCCTGTGCTTTATATAAGTTCCTTTTAGGAACAGGCCAATAATCTAGCTGACGGCAATTTAGTCCGAATGGCAATACACCATAAACAACCACCGGTCCAGAAAACAATAAACCCGCAAAGCTATCTTGGTGATAAGATATACTTCGAGTGGGTTTCAAGCATTTTCAACTTATCACATTCCTTCCCACGCACCCCTATTCCCCAAAGACAGTCTCTAACGTGAGTTAATTACAAACTCTTTCGGAAAACATGCTACAGTATTCTCAGGGCTAAGGAAACATAAAATCATTATCTTGGAAACAAATAATAAAGTTATCATTTACAAGTCCTCTGTTTTTCTTTTTTTCTAGGTTCAATTAAGCAAGAGTTGACAAACACTGAAAACAATTTGAGTTTGATTCCAAAATAACTAACACATGGAAGAGAAGTGGGTAGAAGTTATATTAGGATTTGTCTAGCAGACTCCATCACTAAGACAAAAAGGCTCTATTCAGAGCAAACAGTTTGAATGAGCCACATTCATCCACCAAATGAAAAGGACAAATTAAACTTCCATAATTAATAATTTAACTGACAAGAGATAGCATCTTTCAGAGGCCATTAACACTTTACATTCAGAGAGTATTCTTAGCAGGTGACCATCGATTCAAAACCACTATCAAGCCAATTCTTTGGTTCCGCACCAACTCTCTTACAGAGGAGAAAACACGGAACTTTCAAACTAGCTAATGTGCAAACATGTATTAAACGCCTATACAGACAGCCATTTTAAGAGGGGGGAGAGGACAGAGATCTCTCAAAACAAATATCATGGGAACAGTACTAATCAAGATTACTTTCACAGAGAAAACTGCCAAAGGGAAATTCAATATTTTAATCTACATTATCTGATTATCTTAGTTGGGACAATGAACCTGATCATGTGTAAAAGCAAGTTAACATTCTTAATATCGACTAGAAGGACAATTCACATTTAACAGACTTTCATCCCTCTCCCCAGCTTTTTTTTTTTTCTCCCAAATCCTAGGGGCTCAAATAATTGGCCACTGCGGAGTTTCTCAAGAATCTCTCAGCTCATAACATTTAACATCCTAGAAAAAGAATCTAGCACCGTAGGGGAAAGTTAGTTGCCAGGGAAATGGATCATAAAGCTCAGAATGGCCTGAAAATTGCACAGGATAGAGCAAAGTGCCAGAAATAATATGAACGTTATCTCAGGGTGTGTACAATAGGAAACATTTTATATGTACTCTTACCAAGGATAGCAGTCCCTTTTTCACTCGATTAATTGTAGCCTAGATTCAGTATCACATTTCTTGCCTGACAAGAGACAAGTCTGAAATTGACACAGACCTTTCAGACCCACTCCTGACAACCTTCTAGGTCGTCTTTTCAAACACTCCTGAAGTACAAGCAGATCCCACTGCCTTCAGAGTGACCCAGCTGATAAGAGAAACTTTCCTATCAAGACTAACGAGACCAAGAAAAATTAGGCATACTTTCCCTTCCTCAGGAATCCCAGCTCTTGACTTCTCCCAATAAACTCTCTACTCTAGTTTGACGACGTGTAAAACAACCAGAATCACATTAATTATTAAATTATAGACTGCATATCAGACAAACCACCGTGATTACCTTAAAATTACCTCTAATTTCTGCAACAGAGTACATCTGGCTATTTTCATGCTTTATAATTATCTCCCCCACCCATTTTTTTTTCCTTTTCCCCTCCTTCCACTCTCCCATCCTAGGAAAGCAATCTTTGCAAAGGGTAAGTCAGAGAAGCGAGCAATTTGGTAAGAAGGGATCTTTAAATGGGCCACGAGAGCTCCAGCAGCCCCGAATTTCAAATGACACGAGCGTGCACGCGCGCACCCCACCCTGGGACGCCGCGCCACGCTCGCCTGTCCCCGCGGGCCGGACCCCAAGCCCAGACCCCGGGGACCCGCGTCCGGCTCGCCGGTCCACGCTCTCCGCCCCACCCCGGCCACCGCGCCCCGCTCGCTGGTCCCCGCCGCTCCTCCAGACACACTCCCACCACCCCGCGTCCAGCGCCGGCTCCGAACCCCAGGGCGCGGCCGAACCGGAGCCACCCCCCGCGTCCGCGGGGCGCAGGAGCGCCACCGCCCGCCCTCTCCCTCCGCGGGGCTCCGGGCCGGCGACCCGGAGGCGGCCGGGCGGCCAAACTCACATTCGGTCGGGAACTAGCAGGCGGCCCTCAACCATCATGTCCGGGAGGAAATCCAGCTTGAAGGCAGAAGTCATGTTCGCGGCGCGCGCTCTGCGCTCGGGCGTGGGGGGCGGCGGTGCGCGCGGCCGAGCGGCGGCGGGCGGCGCAGACGGGCAGGGACAGGTGCGCGCGGCCTCCCCGCGGCGGCCGCCCGAGCCGGCACTTGTCACATTCTCTCTCCGCGGCTCTCCGCCAATCCCCGCCGACAGCCAGCGCCCCGGCCGCGGGCTGCCCAGCGCCAGGTGCGGCGACCGGGGGCGGAGCTCCGTGCCCGCCGCGCCGCCGCTTAACCCCTGCGGGCCCGCACGCCCGGCCCCCGGGGGGAGGAGGAGGCGGAGGGACCGCCCCCTGGACAAGTCGCCCCCCGGCCTAGGGTCCCCGGCGTCCAGACACGCACACTCGTCCCAGGCGCTGACTCTGTCCGGTCCCCTAGTTCCAGGAGCCTGGCACGAGGCCCGACTCACCCACCGCTGGTCGTGGGTTTAGTACCACCGTATTGCCCAAGGCCGGTGCACTCCACGAGCGCACCCAAACTCCCCAACTGAAGCCACGAGAGACGAATCATCACGGGGGTTTGTTTAAATGCTCCTCGGTGGGCTGTGCTCGCCAGTGTATGAACTCAACTGAAATAGCATTCGTGGTTGAGCCAAAGTAAATATCAGATAAACGGCCCAAGTGACATTTGCGGACTTTTCCGTGCTTTACAAGGAGAAAGATTCATCAGTCTCTGCACGATTATATTTCCTTTTGTATCATCTTGAAAACATTAAGAAGTACACGGGACTAAAAATAGTGATAAAGCACGTTTTCTTTTAAAACGATACATCGCAAATGGGTCATTTCGAAGTATTTAATACAATGATTAAAAACCAACAGTGTGGCTTCATGAAAAGTGTTAGGCCTGTAATGGCCATGAAGCTTAAATACTCATTTAAGATCTGTGACCGATTTACTAATAGGAATTGAGAAATAGGGCAGAATTCTCACAGAGAAGGGAGTTTAATTTTCCCAAGTGACTTGTGAAAATTCTTAAAAGTATTTTTATATGGTGATGTTCTAATTTGGCGCCCTCATCATTGTTTTGTTGCCCGGTTATTTAGATGAAACTGAAATTCTCACAATGTCACCAGTCTGTAAAACTTCTTTGTGGCCTATTTCACATTCTAAAGCAGCCTCATAAATTGCAAACCAGAAGTCTTATAGTTTGCCTCTTTTATTAATCATCACTTTAAATTTTATTTTGAAATGACATATCACACTTGGGGGTGTATTCACAGTAGCCAGAGGGTTAAACAACTAAGTCACGTGGAGTTAATTGTATCACGTGGTGTTAAATGTATCAGACAACATGCAGAAAAAATTGTTTTCATCTTTTCTCACCAGTTTCTTGTGTTATAATGAGAACTGATCATCTTTAGAGATTATGAAGAAAAATGGATATTTATATACCAATATTAAATCCACATATCAATTGTAAATCCAGGCTTGCTGCATTGAGCAATTTAGAATAACAGGCCTGGTGTATTCAATTAAGTCCATACTTAATTGACTTGATTTCCTTCTTCAGCTGAACAACATATCTGGCTTTTGACCAAGATGGTTCTAATTCCAAGACAGATATAGGGCTAGGACTAACCTTCAGTTGAAAATATTGCCTTTCTGAGGAATCAGGGCTAGGTTCATAAAGAACTGCAAAACAGATGCGGTAAAATCAATTCTTATACCCCAAATGCCCCAACTTTTCCTAATAATACTAAGCTACATTTTTTCCCTACCCTAGCTACCGCAGGCTGCCTTTGAAATTATAAGAATTTTGTTGGTCTTTCAATAACCTTAATAAAGTAATTAGCCAGATAAATGAGACAAACCTTGACAGTTCCTGATTTTCTAGACATTTACATAACTCCCAAATGTATGTAAGCAGCTGACTCTATAATAAACTATTTGAAGAATGAACTAACAGAACCGGCCTCCAGAACAGAAGCAAAACACAACTGCATTAATCAAAAAGGAAAATATTTTCAAATCCGCTATGGAATGAAGCGCCATGTACATCTACATTCTATAAGGTAGAAAAAGCTTCATTAACACACTTCTGAAATATTTATTCTCTCTTTAATTGCATGTGAATTATTTGGGAGACGCTGTAGGGAAGGCCTCTTACTGACTTAAGCCTTCTCAGCAGTTTGTTAAATTCTAGGCTCAAATCCCTTGAGGCAATAGTGGATTCAAAGCAGCTTTTAATCATACTATAAGAAGGGTGAAGAAGTATGTAAGTAGGTCATAGAGAAAGAATTACTAGTGCATAGGTTACTGCCTTATTTAACAACTACAGTGTGTCCCAGAGTTTTCAAAGCACATTTGCTTTTGCCATTTAAAGTTAGAAGCAAAACCAGGGTCAGATACAAAAGAAAACTCTAACATGAAATACAGTGACGACGGGAACCAAGGAAAGCTTCTGGATGTAGCTGAGCTGAAATAGTTTGGCTGCCAAATACATAAATAATAGAGTGATTGCATAGGCACTTAATTTAGGTGCCAGAGAGAAACAAAATACACACACACACACACACACACACACACACACACACACCCTATAGGGTTTTGTTTCCATGATCACAGCACCTACACAATAGCTCTTTTTAAAAATACAAATTTTAAAAGCTCTTGAGCTTAAAAACAAAAACACCCAACCAAATACCGCCTGATGAAAAGCTTCAATTTCTCATCTGACTGCTTTGCCAGAAGGAAAAAAAAAAAAATCTAAAACAACTCGACGGGGGGGGGGGGGGCCCCTTTTTTAATTTTCACGCCATAACGAGCCATCAGGTATCATGTTTTGGCAGTTGGAATTACTTTGCAGACAGCTCGTCTGGGCCGCTGCTAAACACGTGGGGTTCAGTGAAGCTATTTTATAGCCAAGGATCTTATCAACAGCAGTGAAAGGGGGTGAGGCCATGAGCGAGCCCCCCTCCTGGACCTGACCTGGTAGGTGACACCTCTGTGTGCTGACATCCCTGGGGACGGGGCTGTTGGGAACAGTGCAGTTTCCTCACCATTTTAGCTTCACTGTAGAAAAACCTTAAACTCTTCCCGAAGCCCATCCCCCTACCATCCCTAATTGTCTATTTTTTTTTCTTTTTAATCAACTTGCTATTCATTTCCCAAACAAAAGGCAATTCAAGAATTGGAAGCACTTCAAGGGAAAGTTTCTGAATGACCTCATTTTATATGAGGCCTTCCCAGGCAATTGGGTGCACTGTGCTGTTTCAGCACACCCCCCCTCCCCATGCCTCATCTCAAACTGAGTTTTCTCCAGTGGTCATTGTTTGAGCACTGAATTATCACTGGCATTTTTTTTTAAAAACCCAAAAACCTCTCCATAGAAACAGAATGCTAATAAACACATTTGTAAATGGAGTCACACTGCTCAAATGGAAGGTATCCTACTCCTATCACCCACCTTCATCAATGAACCAGGATAGAGCCCCCTGACTATAGATCTTTCAACATCTTTGCACAGTTTATACCATAACTTAGAGACTGGAGTCTGATAGATAGTGATGCACGTTTATAACCCAACAGTTAATTTTCTTCTCCTGCAGACAGCCCTGTATATTTTGTGACAAATTTCCATTTTTTAATTATTCCTATGCATAACGTCACGGGTTGCAATCTCTTTAAAAGCAGTAGACAGTCGGCCATGCAACTACAGATGTACCAATACTGCTCCATCTCCTCAAACAGCTACCTTCACAAAAGGGTTTTTCTCCCCTCACTCCTGGCTCTTTATTAGAAACTAGAATCCAAAACATCTTTCCCCATCACATTTTCAAATTCAAATTTTATTAAATAGCTGTTCCTTTTTTTTTTTTTTTTTTTTTTAAAAACCCAATGTACTGAAAGCCGTTTGGAGCAAGAAAGACAGGCCCTAGAAGGGGGGGTTCCCATCACTGGGCGTTTTCCAGCCAATAAGTTTGAAATCCACATGAATTTGAAGTACCTGTGAAAGTATCTGACTTTGCGGTCACGTGTTTGTTCTTGGTTTACCCCAGTTTCATCAGCAACTTGTAAAAATAAACAAGTGTCTTTATGCAGTTAAAAAATCCCCAAATAGATCCTTAAGTGATACATTATATATATTTTCTTAGCTCCATAAAGGTACCTCTTAAAAAATACTTATATCACCAATCAAGTTTAAAATGATCTTATTACCCCCCCCATTTTGAAAGCTTCTGGAATGGTGACTTTATCACATTCCTAAGACTTCAGTAAAATCACACGCCGATAAAGATGACATCGTTATTAAACTCTGATTTTACATTTGTACGGGAATTTTAAGCCGTCGCTCTCCCTTGAGAACAGCTGCTACTGGCTTTTTGCAATCTTGTGTTTTTCTGAATCTGTTTTCAATAGAGCCAAAAGACATAATGGTGAATCTCTCTCCCTTCTGAAGAGACCCTCCAACGGAAGATGGGTTCTTTGTATACATACCTTCGTGCTCGGAAATGAGATGCCCCTTTAAGGTTTCCAGAAGTTTCCATTCCAAGGGGATGAAATGCTAATACTGTGGACCTGTCAGACCCTGAGCCCAACCAGCCTATCACTTCCCTCTCGGACTTGCCTTTCCCTTTTCCTCCTTTCTCCATTATCCCCCCTGCTGCCTTATTTCCCTCCCCCTTCAGCGTTCTCTTTCTTTCTCCCTCTTTCTCTCTCAAATGGAAGCCAGACAATGCCAGACGCTCTCCTCCACAGCTGTGGGTCTGAGGAGGCAGGTGACCACAAAAGTGAAGAGTCTTGGTGGCTCATCTGTCAGGGCAATCAAGTTTGCCTCGACCAAGGCTGAGTTCTCAACTAGGAACAGCTGTCTCTGGGGCGATTCCTTTCCAGACATCATCACAGGGGGGAGGGGGAGGATGGACGATCACGTCCCATGAAGTGAGTAAATATATGAAAATTGGGAAAGAGAAGATTGGAGAAAGGGCGGGGAGGAGAAAAAGGCTGGCCTGGTGATATGTACACAAAGGCACTCAGAAAAAACCACCTCTGAAGGAATGTCCCAGCAGCCTCTTGAAGATGCTGAGATTTTTCAAATTGTATCAGGTAGCTTTATCTGGTGCCAGCCTGGCGGCGGGAACAAAATTTATACCTATCAGAGTGGGGTTTTGAGTTCCCTGGCAATCTGCCCTTGAACACCCACCACCCCCACGAAATGTTCTCCCCAAATGGCCAGAAGTTCTCATCTTACAGTCACATGCTGTAAATTTCAAAAAAGAGAAGCTACTGTTTGATGAAACACAGCAGCTGAGCAGCGACAGCTGGGTGGATATAGCAGTAGGCATAACATTGGGTCTAGAGAGAAAGCAGCAACAGGTGGGGGCAGAAGAAAAAGAAAGAGAAAGGAAGTTTTAAGACTTAGTGGGCGGGGGAGGGTGTTGTCTGAGACTGATCTTGGCGAGAAGCAAAATCAGGACTTGAGAGGGACTCTCCGGAGGCATGAAAGCCCCACTGGCCTCCATGTCCCTCCTTCTTCTAAACAAATACATCTTGAAGAAGAGGAAGGATTAAAGAGACCAAATGCTTGGATTGCGTGTAAAAGAGAACACATGAATCTGCTTTACCCACAATAATGATGGATCCCCATCAAAGAGCTTTCCTTCCGAGGATCAGAAGTCATCTGACACAGTGGATGCAGATCAGACTCTTTAAGACAAATGCTACTTGCAAGCGGAGTGAAAAAGATGATAAGATTTAAGAATCAAACCTGTTGGATTCTGCACCTGAAAGAGTGGACTGACTGGGAACACGTCATTTAATTTTCTGATTCATCATCTAGACCTTTGCATGTACGTGGCCATCGTTTCCTTGTAGGGATGGATGGCTGAAAAATCAAAATCTACCATGATCCTCTGATGAGAGGTATGAGGTGTTAACCTAATTATTACTACAGCAATTACATAACCAAGCTATTAAAGTGACATGTAGGTTGAAAATACATTAAGGTTTTGAGCACAGGAAATTTATTTTTTTCCCTATAATATGGTTCAAATCTCTAACTATTTTTAGCTTATGATAGAGGTTTTTGCAAATCCCAAATGACCTTTTCTTTAAATTTGCTTTTGATGCTCATTCCCATAAAGTCCGTTAGGGGAAAGAAATTCTTTTTTTCTTTCTCTTAAAAGAACTACCCAAAATCTTCAAGGAAAAGTGGTGTAGCAATCTACCCAAGCTAAGTGGAAATGTGTTATCTTATCTTATCACTATGGCTGAGTGTAAACCTTCATGTTGCCCAATCTCTTAGTCTCTCATACTCTCTGGTGGCGGCTAACAGCTACATTTGCACTATTTCATAGGAATATGGCAAAGCGAGAGAGGAGGAGAGATGTGAATGACTTTGAGGTCTGAGGAAGAAAGGTGATGAAATTAAGGATTTTGTTTGGCTTTGTTTTAATAACAAAGACGAATCCGGGGTGCTCTAAGGACAACTTCCCTTTCCTGCTCCCTCTTCCATCCTTCAAGGCCCCCTCCCCTCATTATACACCACTTGATACCTTCTTACCCACTGTTCCCTCTCTCTTTCATGACTGTCTTGAGCTTCTTAACAAGAAAAGATTATGTCACATAGTATATTTGTTGCTTGGTTGGTTCTGATTACAATATGATACATTTTGGCCCCTTATGCAGATTAGAAGTCACATTTCAATTTCATCATGTTTCAGATTTCTCTATTATTTCTCTATTATTCCCTCCAACATGTGTTCCCATTATACAGATTAAAGCCTGAGAAAAGTGAGCCATGGGTGCTTTAATTCAAAGACCTCATGAGCTATAAGGGGAACCAGTGAGCATACGCAGGGGAGCTGTAAAAACTCAGAAGCAAAAACGACTGTGATTTTCCCTTTCTTACTGTACAGCTTACTCCGTACAAAACTAGAAGGCATGCACAAATCAGTGCACCGCGGAAATGTGGCACTGGAGGAAAATATGACTTTCAAATGTCAAATATCCAATATTTGTACTCTTAAATTGGCCAGGGAAGGAGTTGGCCTGAGTCGTGACTTAGAATCCCTTCCACCATGAGCTGTGTGTCCAGTTTCCCTCTCTTGGTCTGTTTTTTTCATCTTTGAAATGCGAATAACATAACTACCACTAACTCTTGGGTATCTGTGAGGATTGAATTATACAAGATGAAAAGAGATCACCTAGTGCCCGGTAGAGAGTAGACTGTCAATAAATTTTGGATTTAATCCTTACTTTTAATCATAACACTCCCACTCCCTGATCTTTGTTTAAATCTGGAACTGGCAGATGGGAAGGAAAAGAGGAAGCCAGTCCTAATCCTATTGTTCTTGTAGCATTAAAGTTTTCACTGATTCTAAGGCCAGCAGCCTAACCCACAGGGGAGAGGAAGGGTACGGTTTATGCAAGGCAGGCACTGAGCATCCTGGGGCTGCGGGTGAGGGCTCCATCCCTTTTGATCAAGTCAGTTTCCAAAGCGAAAGTCAAAATGAACCCTAACTGCCACCACCAGGAGCTCACGCCACCCATCACCAACTCAGTGCGTTTTCATTCACAGAGACGCTTCCTAAATCATCTCTGAATGAACGGGGAAGCCATCTCACAGAACCCCAAAGAGAGCTGGGGTCCCAAGCCAAGATATTCAGAAAGCAAGGCATGACAAAGAGGACAACACCACAGGAGGACCTGCAGCCCCTGAATCACTGAGATGGGCAGCTTTACAGGAGCCATGACGAGAGTCTGATTCATTCCTGCACCAGGTACCACAGTGCCCCTTTGCGCCAGTTCACCCACCAGCTGGAAGCCAGCAATGCCATTCTTAAGTTTCAACACAGAATTTTTACCGATTGCAGCTGCAACCTTTCTCAGCCCAGGGATTCAAAGAGCCATGGATACTGAAGGTGTATCAACCTGGTAACTTCAAACCTCACGCTCTTCTTGTCCATGACAACAAAGTTTGTTCAACTGAATGATTATGCAGGAAAATTCTGGTTTTTGTTTTTCTCCTAGGGCACGCTGGCACGTCCTGCTTCCTGAACTGCAGTGATTCATCACAACCCTAGGCAGCCAATCACGGGCGGGTCAATGTGGAAAGAGGTGAGGGAACAGCTGAGCTGCCCTGGGAACACATGTCACCCTCCCCCCACAGATGCCATTCCCCGTTAACTGTGACGGTCTTGACATAAAAGAAAATGTGCTGGGATCTGTCACAGTCAGAAGAGAGCTATGGATCAGATAAACATACCTGCATGGAACAACCCCTAATGACATCCCATGAAGCAGAAGGCTGCGTCTGGGAACAAAGGGTACCTCATCCCAAATCAGGGTTAACCAGCACATTTCTGAGCTGAGTAGAGGTTCTCTCTCTCTCTCTCTCTTACATGTACATCTAGCTTCCATCTCAGTCCGACCTCTGGAGACAGGTACCGTGGGATCAGAAAGGTGCTTCAGCTCTAGGACACTTCATTTCAATTCTTAATGGGCTACAACATTGAAACCTCACATAAGCTTTCCTTCCTCTGACACCCTCTTCCCCATGTCAGTTAAGTGAAATGCCACGGATCTTAATCTTCTCCATAAACCACTGCCTCTTCTTTCCTACAGAATGAAAGTCACTGCGAGTTCAGAAAAATTCCCAACGCCAGTAATAACCAAGAGAGAAGCAATAGTAGTTTGATGAAAGGAGAACCCGCCCTCCCCTCACCCCCACCGCCAACAAATTCCCCAGGAATTACCAAATGTAGAAAGAAATTCAAGGAAGGATAATCAAGATGATCTAAGGCGTTATTGCAACTGGGTGAAATATACTTGTTACCACTGGAGGAAGGGCAGATAAATGCTGTGGAGCCACAGGAGATGCTTCTTGACAAACTGCATTCTGTTAATGACTTTTACTGAAATCTCTACACCAGAAACTAAGTTGGATATTTCTAGTTTTCTCACTGCCACGATTATACCAAAT
Source organism: Balaenoptera borealis (assembly GCF_965194805.1). Classification (NCBI taxonomy): domain Eukaryota; kingdom Metazoa; phylum Chordata; class Mammalia; order Artiodactyla; family Balaenopteridae; genus Balaenoptera; species Balaenoptera borealis. The sequence continues at coordinate 163,972,352 of NC_138866.1, read as the reverse complement.
CAAGCTATGTTTTTCATCGACAGATTCTGACCCCTTAAATACAGAACGATCATTCCCACCTAACACTCTTGCTTTTGTATATTACCTTCTTTTCATCAACCTAGGTGTTTCCAGGGCTGTGAGCAATGAACTTTCCATCAGCCACATTTTCACCTAATTAACCGCCCTGATTACAATAATTAGTATTGATTCACTCTTCGAATGACTTCCTGGGTGTCCCAGCACAATCTGCACTTGCTCTAAATTTCTAGATATGAATATTAATCAAATGCCTTTCTTTGTTTTTCAGCCCCAAAGGGATATTTTGCAACTGTACACACTCATATTTTGAAAAAGAAAAACTGTGAGGTGTCATTTTCACAAATAAAGGACTATTGATACGTCGAGGTTACAGATCTCAGCCTGTGGTCTGCTGAACACAGCTATGTATTCCTGAGTCTCCTGTGTGAAGGGACTCCTCGGGGTGCAACTGCAACTCTATTGAAAGAAGCCATTTTCCCAGTTTGACTCTTTTGCTATTCCTTTTCTGCAAGTCTGGGCTTAGAATTAAAATTCACTTTGACATTTGTTTAGGTCACCCTGGAAGGGAATCATCCCACATAGAGGCTGATGGCAGGATACAGATTACATATCTTGTTACTGTTGTGGAAATAGATGTAGACAAGTTTGCCAACTTCGGCCATCTCCTACTTCCCCATCAGGCTAAAGGAAAAGATAGTTGCGTGTCAGACACTTGAGTGGGGGTCTTGGAATTCTGAAAGCTGGTAATGGGTTAAAGCACAAGTGGGAAGGGAGTTCCCTTGTTCTTGGACCTAATATGATCACCCAGGAATTAAAGTGAATAGATCACAGGTAAATGATTATAATTTAGTAAAAAATTTAACGTGTAGGTTTCCAAGATATTTCTTTATTTCAGCGTGCTTCTGACAGGCAGCTGGGGAACACAGGACACTGCTTTTTTTCCCAAACCACAAAAAATTGCTTTGTGACCTTTGTTTTGGAATAAAAATTTCCCATGAATGCAGAATCTAGGTGTGCTGGTAATAGTGGGCCAGTTTCGGATATAAAGCTTCACCAATTACCTTCTATGAGCTCATCCTAAAAGCAATTACTGGCATACCCAATGGAATGAGCAGTTCAGATCCCTTTGGAAGTAAGAGAACATAATCATAAAATCCACTTTACTCACGATGGATGACTTTAAAAATATTATTATCCTACAGATACGTTTTGGGTCCAGCCAGACTCTGAAAATATTGTCTATAGAAAATCTATGTTCCAGAAGGCAATTTATTGAGCTTGCAACATTAATTTTCATAATTCTGAATTAAATATAACATTTCAACTTAAGTTTAAAAAATAGAAATGCATGTCCAAACTCTAAAAAATAGTTAATGTTTCATAACTGTTTTTATAAGGAATACATCTTGTTCCTTGTTTACTGAGAACATCACTAATTTGAACACAATATAATCCAAGAAGAAATATTTGTAACTAAATACATCTGTTTTTTAAAATTTACCCTTTAAAATGATTTCCCTTCTGTTTTTAAAAATTAGGTCCTTAATCTCTATAAATTTACTAATATTTTTCAATATACTGCTCTGGCACAAACAGCTAATTAAAGCAAAACACTAAAATGTTAGAAAAGATATATTCTTTATGGAAACGAACCTTAGTGACATGATTTTCATGTAGATCAATTACCATTTAATATTCTAGGATCAGTTCTTTTATATCTAATGTGAGAATAAAAATGTTTTTAATATTAGAGAAGTTTGCAACAGATTTTTCCATTTTCTTTTTGAAGTCTCACTGTTTTCACATGAGAAACCAATGCTTATGTTATAAAAGGAAAGATTCTTGAAGATGTGAGAAATGTTTACCTTGCATAGAAATGCATTTTATGAGCACATAATCATATATCAAAAATTGACACATTCCATAGACACCTTTAACTTAACAATTTAACAGGCTAGATAATGACAGTTTGTGACCAAAATTAGAAGGGCGGAAGTTCTCACTTGTCCTTGAATTTCTAAACTGTTTACCTACCTAGGGGCCCAAAGAGGAGGCAGACACTAGAAATTATAATTTACTTAAACATTAGAAATATACCTCTTAACTTCTCTTGTGTGCTATGTTCCGTAAGTCCACTAAATAGGCAAATTTTAAATCCCCAAGCATTAAATACTGTAGAGGCATGTCTGATAACAAGGTATCTGCCAGAATGATAATAGTGTTACAAGCAGTCTCAATCAGTGAGTTTCTTCCTGTGGTTAACAGAGAGGTAAGCAATAAATCTCTAACTTAATCCAACCAACATAGCTGCAAAATGCAAAAAGCCCTATGAACAGCAGATATTAAATCTTTTAAAAGCACAAAACCACAAACAAGCAGTCCTAAAAGCTCTTCAATCTGTATAGTCTATACAAACAAGATTAAAGCAGATAAAAGGGTGTTGAGAAAGAAAAAAAAAAAAAGCCCCAGACACGCATTAAGCTAGTTTGACAGCTCCATTGTTCAATGGGTCCCATTGTCAGACCCATAGATGTATTCAGTGCTACAATGTCTGCTAGGAAATAAACAAAAGACTACATTTTTCAAAGCAGGATGCCAATTCTATCATAATTCCTTCTCTGCTTCCCAAAAGGTGGCTCATTCTTGGTAAGCGGTAGGACCCTAACACAGATGCAGGAAACAAATATTTGCTTTCAATACAGAGGGACCCAGGACGCCATGCATGAATAGAAGTCTTTAAACAGGTACACATTTTGGCAAACAGGATAAAGTGATCCAAACCTGGTAACACAGAAGGACTATTTAGGTAGGCTAAGTCCAGATTAGAGCGGTATCTGGAACGCAAGTCTAATATGGAGTCTCCTTAGCTCCTTTCTCGCTGAGTATTCCATGCAGAGTGCATAATAATGAAAGAGGCTTAGACATTGCAAAGGAAAAGACAAACCCAGAGCCAGATTCGGAGCCTTTAAAATTATCCACTGGCCGCGCACAAATAGCAGAGAGCAAATACATGATATGCTTGCAAAAGGCAACTCCTGCAAATATAACTCGTCCACAGGAGTCCTTTTCCTTTCTCTTGCTTGCTCTCTCTTTCTCCCAATCTCTTGGTCTCGATATCGTTTCCCTCTCTCCTCTCTCTCTCTAGCTTCTTTTTTTTTTTCCTTCTAAGATAAGGAAGCTACTTGATTCAGGGCATGGTGATTGTCTCAGCCAGCTCTGGAAACTAGCACGGCATACGTTAAAACAAAGAACACAGTAACATACCTTAAAAGCAGCTCTTCATTTCTCATAGTAACAGCGGATTTGGGACAGCGCATGCTTTCTGCACAGATACACTGATAGTCTCAACAAAAGCCAGTTCAGAAGTGCGCTCCAACATCAATGCCACAGTAGCTGTTCACTAATGTGCGCTCCCCGTCTCTCTCCCTCCCTCTCTCTCTCCCTCTCCTTCTCTCCCCACTCTCTTCTCTAGTCAAATTCTGAATGGGAGAGCAAAGGGGCTCCTGCAGATCCACTAAGTAGAAATAATCCTCTCTGACAAGTTATGTTGTCTAAGCATATTTTTACATTAATACACTGCACTGCCTATAGGGGTCTTGCTTCCATTCACTTGAGCCTGGCTGGTGTGAGTTCTCCTAATTACCATCTTTAGAAATTGGAAAGAAAAATAAGTAACTCATTTCCCTCTTTGTCTTACACATTTCATAGCAAAACCAAGTTCACGTTTGCTCTTTGCCATCCACTGTCGGCAAGCATCGCAGATGACTCACAGGAGATGTGAGTATGTCAGGGTGCTAAAAAGGATTTTTGCTTCTCTTTTCTGGGACACTGAATTCACAGTTGGATTCAGCTCTTCCTCTCCCCTTGTCCTCAGGCAGAGTGACAAGGTCAAGACCCTTAGCCCCACCAAGGGGGTTGAGGATGCAGTGGATAGAGACTGGGGGACTTGGAAAGGTTTTAACTCTGTGAGGCCCGGAGTTCTTGGAGGTTCAGGGCATAAGCCACCTGAAGCAGGCCTTCTAAAGGAGGTGGGCGATGCAAAGATTGTTTGGTCATATTGAAATCCTAATAAACACTGGAGCATCAGCCTCAAAAGACCAATTAGATGCTCTCTTCCAAAATAAGAAAAAAATCTGCTTCCCTACTTCATGATCCACACCGGGCATAGCATATACAGTTAGCCAAGGAAATAAACACTGTCCTTCTGCTTATCGGAATTAGAAGAATTCCATGCAGATTAGCCAAGTAAAAGAGCAAGTTAAACACACAGAGAAAAGATGAGATGCTATGGACGGAATAGTCAGTTGTCCAAAACTGCAAATTAAGGCATTGCTCCTGGAGGTGTGTGCTGACCGGAAAGCCAAAAGCGCGCTCAGCTTGGATGGGAACAATGCAGAACGCAGCCCGAAACAGATCTGGATCACTGGGCACTGGTTTCCTCGCTCCCAGGTTCAAACCACTTCACCTGTCCTCATCAGCACGACTGTGCAACTCAGTAATAATCTGGAGTTAAAATACTTGTGGGAATAATAGTGGGGCGGGGAAGATAATGGCATGCCCCATTACCCTCCCATTTGGAGATCTGGAATATACCCCAATATCTTGCTATGTCTCTGACCTATGACCTCTGAACTTAGTCTTGGCCCACAGCTAAGGAAATGGAGATGTTCTGGAGGGCGAGGAAGGTGCTTTCAGGGTTACTGCACAGTAATCGCGCTTAGTTTATGACAACAACCAAAGGTGACCAAAAGCAGTCCCCATCCCCATTTCTAGATGGCAAGAAGACCACATGATGAATAACCTGACTGGGGTAAAATAATGAAGCAAGAGCTCTGTCCTTAAAACAAGCACATTTTTACATTGCCTTCCTTCATGACAGCAACTAAAAGTTAGAGAGTGAATATGTAAAAATGAATGACCTTGCCAGGGAAAGATACTATATACAATCTGAGGTGTTCTTTTATTTTTTTAAAGTATCTGTTTATTTCTCTTTTTTTCTTTTTTTAAGCCACGAGGCATGTGGGATCTTAGTTTCCTGACCAGGGATCGAACCCACATCCCCTGCACTGGAAGCGCAGGGTCTTAACCACTGGACCACCAGGGAAGTCCCTAAGGTGTTCTTTTAGAGCAAGATCAACATCATGTAAATGAGTCTGGAACCCCAGACAATGCAGAGAGAGAGAGACTTGAGCCATTTCCCCAGCGACTTGTGCTGAGGCAGGAGTCACCTTACCTCTCTGGAGCTCTCTTTGCCAAGAAGTTAAATGGGGGTGACAAATGCTCATATATTTTAAAGCACCAGAAGCACGTGTGATGAAACTGGGTGTGTTCCACCAGTGCAAATATTAATAAAAAGTGGAATGAGTGGCCTGACACAGGCCACGGTTTTGTCCATCAGAGAAAAGTAAAAATACACTGTTCCAACACAAAGCCCTTTTTTAATACTTCCATCCAATTTCTAACAGGGCTAAACTATGAGGCAAGTACTAACACGTAGCACTAATGCATTTGCTAATCCATAAATAGATTCTTAACCCTGGAAGCCAGGGCTGCAGTATATGGGGCTATTCCTCTAGTGACATGAATTATGGATCCCTAGCAGTAAGGACTGGGATGGAATCAAAGCATTAAATATTTTATATTCCTTCTACTTCCTTTTGAGTCTAGGGACCTAAATAATGAGAAAGCTGTTGAGGTAAGAGTTTAGTACTTGTCCAAACGCCAGTAGGATGACAGATCGGGGGTCTTACATCCACCAGTTGCCTGTGCTGAACGTGGGGATAGAAAGATGAGCGAATATAAGGCAGGCGTGTCACACTGTATAGGAATTCTCTGACTCCAAATCCACATTGGATCAATCTTTGTATTCTTAATCCACCCAGTCGAATAACCTTCCCTTAGCTGATCCTTAATAAATATTTGTTAAATAAAGGAATGAATTTGTTTTTAACTCTTGGGACTTCGGGGAGAAGACTTTTATTTTCAATATTCCTTTATGTAGCTTCCTTAACAAATATCGCGGGTGGGGAACACTTCTTACTCTAATTCAGGCATTCCACTGGCACAGCTCACAACACTGGGAAGTCCTTCCCTGCCATCGTGTTTCAGATTTCAAGACCTTTTCACGTTTTCGCTGATGAATCCCTACAACACTCTGGGGTGGGCACAGCTGGTTCTGTTACTTGCTCACCTTTAAAAGTTCAAGTGCAGAAACAATGAGCAACTTGCCCACAGAAGGTAGATAATGACAGAGCTTGGGAACTCAGTCTACCAACCCTGGGCCCATGTTCTTTCCACTGCATGGCGATGCAACCCAGCGACCCCACTGTGCCCAGGGGTGACAGACACACACCCGGGAAGGCATGGCTTTGAAGTAGTGTTTATTGTACACCTTCCTAAAATGATGTTAATTACCTTAGAGGATAGATAGTAAATGATTAAAAAATTCATGGAAAGGTTATGTCTGGGCTACTAGCATTTATCAATTCCTTTCAAAACTTTATTTCAAATACAGTTTGAGTTGAAACTAGACAGACTAAGCACTTTTGGAGACCAATTTCTTTTTGAGGTCATCTAGAGTAGGAATTAATTTTTAATAATCCTGATTATTATTAAATTTGTTTTGTAGGGGAAAGTTTTTAAGAGGATGAGAATTATAGTAGTAATTAGCAAAGAAGAACAATGAAAACTTAGTTTATTTCAATGCCCTCTATATCCAAAAAGATTGTTTTTTAACTGTAGAAATTAAATGTTTAGCTAATGCAAATTTGGTGAGGGAAAAAGTGGAGAGGTACAGCGATGTGGAAGTATGGGGGGGGGTGAGCTGAGAATCAGCCAGATCTCATGACCTTCCTAGATATGAGATTCCTAAAAAAATTTTTATAAGTATATGATATGTGCATTTCTTTATGTTGTAGATAATTTCTGGAATAAAAAGCTAAATTTCCAAACGCAACCATAACTGCTCCAACTTTTTTCTGCCTTCTATGCCTGGTCTTTGCCTTTGGATATTTACATTGCAAAAGTAGTGGAAAATGCCACTTCAGTGGAAGTGTATGATATGAAGTATGTTAGAGATTAGGGCCTGGCAGTACAGAATCCTTTGATAAAAAGGATGGGACACTAAAAAAATCTAGTCTGCCTCTCAGATTCCCATCGTAAAAGAACCATCTTGAAACGCGGAGGCACCGAGGATATTAAATCTATTTAGTTGCTGGTTTCAGATACTGCCTGAGTCCACTCAGGGTGCTAAAGCAAAATACCACAGAGGTGGGGGCCTTATAAGCAACAAACATTTATTTCTCACAGTTCTGCAGGCTGTGAAGTCCTAGATCAAGGCACCAGCCCGGTCAAGTTCTGGTGAGGGCCCTCATCCTGGTTCATAGCTGGCACCTCCTTGCTGTGTCCTCACATGGTAGAAGGGACAAGGCATCTCTGAGAGTCTCTTTTGTAAGACCACTAATCCCATGCATGACACCCTCATGACCTAATCCAGAAACCCCACCGCCTACTACCATAGCATTGGTCATTAGGATTTCAACATATGAATTTGGTTGGGGGTCACAAACATTCAGACCATAGCAGATACCAAGAGTTGCCAGGTTTAACTAAGAAACATACCACATTGTTATGAAAGATGGAAAGAGCACAGAGTCTGTGAAGTGAATATGAAGGAATGACCAAAGTCTACAAGAAATGGGTTTGCAGCAAACTCAGCACATGACATGTAGGAGGTGCACAGTAAAGTGGCAAGTCTGTGTGTGAGGGGGTGGATTTCCATCCAGGGCTGATTTCAAGCAGAAGACACAAAGTTCCTCTGACCAGCTTTGTCAGCCTTGGAGGAAGGGTCTCTATGGGCAGAATGAGGCAAAGCAGTGAAATCTGCACACAGGAGCCAGAATGAATAGAACATGGAACAATCCTGTGCTTCCAGAACCTGTGCTCCCTCCTGCCTTGAGGGGAAAGACCTCCAAAGCCCCAAGGATATAAGTATCACAAATCACTATTGAAACATAAAACTGATGGTTGGTTTAACGTAAAACCATAGCAGCCTTAGCAAAGAAAGGATTTGATGGTAATCTGAGGGTCTATGTAACCGGAGTTCCTCTCACTTGAGGGCTCACAAAGTTACCACCAAGTCAAGCAGAAGGCAGCTATCCCTGTAACCAACTCAAGGGTCCCACGTTCCACATGGATATTCCCTCTCCAAGCTGTGGAATGATGCACTTGTTTGCAAAATGGAGATGTTTTTCTAGAACTGGGGCATGGGGATGAGTAATCAGCATGAGTAATTGTAAAGCCCCTTAAAATGATCAAGCACCATATTTATCAATGAGTAGGTGTAAATAATAAACCATAAAGTACTTAGAGTTCCAAGAAGCCACTTGAAAATAGGCCCTAGATAAATTTAAGAGGTTTTATTATTATAAAGAGTAATAATAACTTGCCTACTATAGACACGAGGGGCTATGAAAACAGACACCACAAAGTGGGTTTGGAGATCTATTTCTGTGTAGGCAGGTTTGAAAGGTCTGTTGAAGACAAAGAGAAGAAAGTCAAGGATCCCCCATGAAAATGGACTACCATAAGTAGCCCTGTTGATAAAATAACTAACTTTGGCTTGTGAACTCATATGACTTCATAAATAACATGTACACAACAGAGTGGTCATTTTTGGCCTAATGTTTTGCCGAGGGCCACCCTTGGGCATACGGGAAATCTTGAGAAGGCTACAGGAGAATACATGTAAGTTAGGCATTAACATTTGCATGGGAAATGGGCCACATTTATTATTTCTATTTTTAAATACAGACACGTGCACGCAACTGCCTGTCTGCTCAGGCTGCCACATCCCAGAGATTCTGTAACTTAACTATTATCCATGAGTCTTCGATGGTCATGTAGAGTTTGGTGCACTTGGGGATCCGTCTTTCTTAGTGGTTTTGATCCTAGGGAATCATAAGGAGTGAACAGCACAAGCGTAATGAAGACCGGGGTAGAGCAGGTAGCCTTCCTGATGGGAAGGTGAGACCAAGATGAAGTGAAACAGAAATGAAACAGAAACCCAGATGGTCTGGGAAAGATGGTTTTGAAACTACCACGATAGCTCTCACAGAATATGCAGATGCTTTAAATGTTACATTTCTTTATATATCACTCTCTGAAATGAAATTATCTACTTATTTACCTGTTTATTATCTCTTTCTTCCATCTGAACCCAAGTTGCATTAAAGCAAGAACTCACTCCATTTTTATCACCACTTTAGGCCAATGTGTGGCATATGGCAGACACTTAATAAACTTTTGTCAACAGCTGAATTTCTTTGTGAAGCATTCTTCTTATTGAGTGATGCAATCTCAGTGTCACTACATGACATGACTTATGAAATACTGATACCACAGTCAACCATGACAGTCACTGGGCTAGACCCTGAGAGGGACAGAAAGATGGAGAAGGCTGTGTTTCTGACTTTAAGAAGTTGATAGATTCGTTGAGATGGAATGATCAGCTTGTTGTCTTAATATTTTTTTAAACTTGAAGGCACCATTTATATGGGTGCACAGAAAATAAAACGAAAAGTGATACATTTCGCTCATTACTTTCCATCAATGTTGAAGTTTGGGAGTTGACAAATTGCAGGCAGGTAGGACCAGGCATTGAGGAACAGATGAATAGACAAAACTTTCAGAACTAAAGCAGCGGGAGTTGGAGGGTGATTTGCGGGGTATCTTGGAAAATACAAGTGTCTTTATGGGCAGGAAGCAAGCATCAGAAGTCAGTCTAATTTTTGCTTCATTCATTTTCAGTCGACCTATTTCCTGTATTTAACTCTTTATATATGTTGGTAAGTTATCCCCTTCGCCCAGTGTAGTCCTGCCCTACTTCCCTCTCAGCTCATTGAGATTCCCCAGGGATTTACAGCAAGTGATCCCCTTGTTAAGTTTCCTCCTCCGCCTGCTATTAAAAACAAAACAGTAAATGCTATTAAAGGCCACCCACACATTCTCAAGGCAGTTCCTAATGAGGTGCCTCCTCAATTTCAAAAGTGTATTAATTCAATTTTGTTTTATGTTGCAGGGATTGAGATGAAACGCGACGTTGACCTCTCTATTCCTGTTACGTCAGTGAAATATTGTTATGGTGGGTATCAGAAATGCACGAAGAACATGACTAAGTCACGATCGTCAAGGGAAAGTTCCTAGAGGCCAAAGGGGAATGGGGATGAGGCAGAGTGGTCCCAAGATGAGGGAGGAAGGACACTGCATCCCAGACTAAAACCTGGCTGTCGAAAGCTATGAAAGATTTTAAACGGCTCTGGATCTAGAAAGATGACTCTGGTTTCAGTGTGGAGCGTGACCCGAAAACAAAGAAGAGCGTGGAGTCAGGGGGACAGCAGGAGAGCTGCTGTACAGCTAAGAGGCCATGTGGCCTGTGAGGTGGGCCTTCTATTCGTGACCACTGCCTATTAGTTGGGCTTGAGATCCTCCACGTAAGATGAAATCACTCAATTACCAGAGCAATTCAGTAAATTGCTATTATCATCCACATCACGCAAATGAGGACACTGGGGCCTGGGAGGTCAAGAGAGGCCCAAGCCAACAAGTGCAGTGATACTGCCAGAGATGGGGGCAAGCTCAGCTCTTTTCACTGTCCTACGTGGTCCAGGCAGTACGTATCTAGAGAGAAGAAGGGGTAAAAAGATATTTTAGTGGTAGAATCACTATAGGGACAACTGAATGGGTGGAATGGAGAAAACAGCCGAGTTAAAGATAATTCTGATGTTTTCTAACCTGGACGTTTTGGCAAATGATGACACTGCTAAGTGAATGGAAACCCAAAAAAGCAAACAGGGTAGATGGGGAAGATAACCGATTCCACTGGGGATAATTTGAGCTGGAGACGCCAGCAGGCAGGTCTTCCAAGCAGAGGAGTTAGAACCACTGCAGTGGATGAGATTGGCCGGGAGGAGTATTGAGGGCTTCTGACCAAGACCAGAACCCCAGGCAAGCCAAAATTTGAGGAGGAGGCAAAGAAAGATGCTCCAGTGAAAGAGAGGACTGAACACATCACCAAGCAGCTTAAACCCAGCTGGAGAGAGAAAACATATGCATTTGAGGTTTTAAGTTACCTTGCCATATATGAGATCATGAATTACCTGTTTAGATGCTAAATGAAAAAGCAGGGCAGTGCAAATCAGAGGCAGGAACATTCAAAAAGTTTCAGGAATCAGTTGCGAACTGGGGCAATAACTTTAAAAGGAGGCCTGATTTTAAATTAAGGAAGCAGGCTACTTCCACACCTGCATACTCACTGGCGCGGGATGGGGAGGGGGAGATCCAAGAGGTCCTGGATCAAATCCTGCTTGCTCCAGGCTGACTCTAGCCGAACATTCATCTACTTGCCCTGAGTTTGAGATGGCAGTGACAAGTGCCCTGCTGTTTGTCACCATCTCCTTGAAGGCATAACTAAAAAACCAGGAAGGCCGGGGAGGGGGTAGAGGGGCTGCATCCAGCTTGCAGAACAGGAAAGCAACCATGCAGAACAAACTTGTATGCTTCCATAGGCTGGCTGGATCCACTAGCTCAAAAAGGCAACAGCAAAAGTCGTTTTTGAACTGTGCATTTGGCCAGATTAGGATTCCAAAAGTTATAAGGAACTATATACTCTAGACCTGGAGAGCATATTCCGGGGTCAATGGTTTTAAACTTTTGAGTGAAGTATCACACACTTAGAGGAGAGGACCCACAAGTGTTCCCTAAATATTCACAGAGCGAACAGATTCAATGCAATTAAACCCAGTTTCAACTAAACCTTGCGTCCGTTTTTAATTCCATAACCAAAGCGTGACTGGATGAATATAAATATACAGGAATTAGAGTGCTTGTGAGTAAAAGTTGCCAGGGAGACAGTGAGTCAACTGAACAAGACTTTCTCTAGAACCCACTTACTTGTCACCATGTACGCTCTCCTAATTCAGGCTCTCCCAGTTCTTCAGGCACCTCTGACCCACGCTACACATTTCAGCAGGGTCTCTGATACCAAAATATGCTCATTAGTTGCCCCCAGCTTAGAACCCATCAGAGCTTTCCCCCTGCCCCACGATGAAGTCCAAGCTGCATCATACGGTTCACAAGGCACCCGCACATCTCCAACCTCCTCTCGCGGGTTGTCTCAGCCCACACACAACATTCTTTGCACCATTAACTTTTTTCAAGTCCTCATATATATGATTTCTCTTGCCTCTGTGCTATTGTTCATGCTGTTTCCTACACATGCAAAACTCTCCCGGTTATCCCCATCCTCTCACCAGGTTTATTTCTGCATCGCCTTCAGGACTTGGCTTTATGAAGTGCTAAGCAGAAAAACAGGGACTCAAAAAATACTTGTTGCCTGGTTGGCTGAATCCATGAATAAGGAAAGGACATCATCTCAGCAGCAAAGGAGATACCCAGATGTCATTATATGGTCCCAGTTATTTTTTAAAATTTTTTAGGGACTGACATGTTAGTTATCTAAAGCTGAATTCAAAAGAGGTACCAGTCATGGCCCCTGTACTCAGGGAATGTATAATCATGTTAGAAAGACAGAACTTACACGAAACAAAAAACAGTATCAGGTCTACTGCTGTGATGTTCCGTGAGCTGTAAGAGTTCCAAGGAAGGAGAGGTAAGAGTTGGCTGGAGTGATATGAGAGGAATAAGACCTGAGGGCATCTTGAAGAATACGCTTGCATTTGGGGAGGACGTGGAGACAAAGGGTGAGGATGCCCCAAGCTGAGGGAACCAGCATGAGACGAGTTTACGTAGGAGACAGTGGAGAGAAAGTCTGACTAGAAGAGCATGAATATTGACAAATGTGGGGAAATAAAAGAAGAGGGAGGCCAGCCTGTGAATCTTGTCAATGGAGCAAAAGAATCTGGATTCCACATCATAAGAAATGAAGATTCAATGTAACTTCTGGGTCAGTAAATGAGCATCCTTTTTCGAATATGCCAATGAGAAAGTGAAAAACAACTCTGGCAGCTGGTTGCTGACAGGTATGCCATGATGCTTCCAACTAAACATAAACAACTCTTACAGAATATAAAGATAATCAGACTTTGAGATCATGGTGGAACAAGAGAGAGACAAAGACATTGCAGGTACAAAACTAACAAAATATCCCCATCTTCCGACTGCTTACGTACCAGTGACGACCGAGCTCTGCTTTAATCCTCCTGCTCTCTAGATGAGATGCCAAGATGCCTGTATCAATCTGCTTGGGCTGCCACAACAATACCATAGACTAGGGGGCTTAAATAACAGAAAACAATTTTCTCACAGTTCTGGAGGCTGGCTATCCAAGATCAAAGTGTGAGCAGGTTTGGCTTCTCCTGAGGGCTCTTTGCTTGGCTTGCAGACAGCCGCCTTCTCACTGTGTCCTCACACAGCCTTTCCTCTGTACATCCCTGGTGTCTCTTCCTCTTCTTATAAAGACACCAGTACTATTGGATCCAACCCTTAAGACCTCATTAAACTTCATTACTTCCTTAAAGGCCCCCTCTCTAAATGCAGTCACATTCTGAGAGAATGGGGGTTAGGACTTCAATACATGAATGTGGCAGCAGGGGGGTGGCACACAAGTCAGTCCATAACAATACCCAATAATTCCTGAAAACACCCAATCCAGAACTGGCTTCCACTGCCTTTATACCTCCTCAGTATGTGCATAAGCCCTATTTCTATAATAAACCCCTTCTGACCTCCTCTTCCTAAGATGCTCCATCATACCCTTGGTGTGTATTCTCCTTTGCTGTTGCAAGTTAAATAAACCCAATCTGGACTCTGGGTGTGTTCCCGGTGGCTTTGGCTTCCACACCAGGACCTTCCATATTCTGGAGTCTTACTTCTCTCATACTTTGTGTCTGCCTCAATTGCCATTCCTCCTTCCTGGGTAACTCCTGTTCATCCTTAAAGATTCAGTTCAAACATCACCTTCCCTGAAAGCATTTCCTAATTCACTGTGTCCAGCAGTGGAATTAGATTTCCCTTGTGATGGCTCTACAATGTGTTGACTCGGCTAGGCTGAACTACATTTCCCAGAATTCACGTCTTTCTTTTTTTAATAAAATGTTTCTGGTTGGAGTGAGCCACAAGGAAGAGTCTTGGGAGATGTGAAGGCCAGAAGGGAAGCGGCAGTCATTTTGCGGCTTTCACACATGGTTGCTGATGTACTGACTTGCCTCCTTGGTGAGAAGCAGCAGCTCTGCCTTCCCGATCCTCCTGAGTGTCCCTGACCTCTGTGCCAGGTGTGTGTGTTTACCTCTGTCCCCAAGGTCCCCAAGGCAGAGGCAACAAGAACTGATGTGTTTTAGTCCATCCTTGAATACAAACATGTAGTATGTAGTGTCTGTGCATTCTAGCCTGCCCTTGGTCGCTCCAACTTTACATCCATTTTTCCTTCTTGACTCTTTGGACTGTGGATGTCAAGTTCCAGCACCGGATGCAGAAAAGCCTTACAGCGACTGCTTAACCTACTGCCACAACTACTAAAGTCAAATCCCTGTAACAACTATGTATCTATCTGCCATCTATGTATCGTCTATTTATGTACTTATCAATCTATCCATCTTTCTTTTTCCTTTCTTTCCTTTTGTTGCTTTCCTTCCTTCCATCCACCTATCCATCCATCCATCTATCCTTCCATCATTTATCATCTATCTATCCATCCATTTATTATCTACCTTCTATCTATCATGTATCTTCTATCATCTAAACTCTATCTATAGTCTATTTATCTATTTCCTTTCTAACTATCTATCTTTCCACCCATCATCTATCTATCCATCCATCTTTCCATCCATCCATCCATACATCCATCATCCACCTACCTGTCTGTCTATCTATCTTCTATCTATCCATCCTACTGGCTCTCCTTCTCTGGTTGAACCCTGACTGATGTGCCCCTCCTCTGAGATACTTCTCTATACTTCCTCTACACCTTGTACCATTTAAGATATTACTTTAATGTCACAATTTGTGCGGTAGATAAGATTGTCTTGCAAATTCTTCATGTCCTCCCTCTATCATGTGACCTTGTAGTGCACTACAGTGGGTAAAATATATTTCCCCACTCCATTGACACTCGGCTTGACAATGTGACTTGCCTCAGCTAGTGAAACGTTAGCCGGCATTATATTAAATGTGCTCGTGTGGTGTAGTTTGGGTGTTGACGCTCTGTGGCCTGCCGTGAGACAAGCATGCCCCAGGGAACCTGCTGCCCGTTCCATCTGGGCCTCAGAACGAATATACATGGAGAAGATCTGAACCCAACCCACAGTCTGGAGCCAAGCATAGCTGAATCACAGCCTGAAAGAGAGCCACCCAACCAACATCTGCCAAGCTATAGTTGGCCTGCAGACTCGTAGTGTAAGAGCAAATGTGTACTGTTGCAAACCACTGTACTGCAGATCGTCTGTATGCAGCCTTGTTGCAGCCACAGACTAGTAAATTACTTTTCATTGGTTCCTTGAGACTAGGGACCATGATGATAATTTCCATTTCTCCGATGCCTACTAAGATGCCTGATAGATAGTAGGTGCTAAATAAATGTTCTTTGCATCCTAGAATAAATAACTGACCAAATGATCAAAGAACCAGAATGGAGAGACGCATGGCACAAGGGGTGTGCCGTGGAAGGAGAAACGAACAGAGGTGGACGGGATGGAAAGGCGGGAGTGAGTGTGGAAGCAGGTGTCAGCCTAACGTGGTCCATGCACAACCATGCGACACAAAGTTAGCTGCCTTTAATTTTCAGATGATCAAAGGTTCCATGTGACTCCCGTATCTTTGAAGAGCATTTTTTCCTACTCTGAACTCTCATGACTCTCTGGGGGCAGCTGGCAATAAAAGCCACAGTGCCTGTCTGTAGCCACATATAGTAGGGAAATTGACAAAAGATGAAAAGCCTGAACCGCCTCAAAAAAAAAAAAAAAATCAAGAAAACAAAATTACTGGGAAATAAAACTTTCATATTCTTCCTTCAGGTAAACTTGTCTCTGTGTAATCATCTAATCTGATGCGGTCAGTTTACAGACCCCTGGCCCACTGATCATCTTTGGTTTTTGTTATTGTTGAAAGGCTGGCGTGACACCATATCTGAAGCTCTCAGACTGGTCACCAGAGGTCTATGCAGCCCGGGCCAGCACACCTGGGAGATGTAAGCAGGTCTGCACAGCAGCAGTCCTCCCAACAGAGACCACTGTCACATTCCCTTAGCGTGTGTGGCATGGGCCTGCCATCAGAATTGCTCCTTGCAAGACACAGCTTGAAGGATGCCAAATGCATTAGTCTGCGGTTGCACTTTTCAAATCTTGTTCTTCCTTTGAACAAACCACACCCACAGACGTGCACACACATATACACATGTGCGTGCATGCACACGTGTGCACTCATGCACATCCAACACAGACACACATGCATACATTCCACTGTGTTTTGGAGAACAAAGAGCTAGTCTGCATTTTGTTTGGTGTCAATCAGAACGTGAGATTAAAGCTGCTATTTTATGCATTCAAAAGTTACACCCGTCCAACTCATGCTTCTCTGCCTAACTCTGAACTTCAAAAGGAATATTTCATAGGAAAACACGCACACACACCAAAACAACACAAACGCACAACCAGACAACACATATGAACCTCAAAAAGATGCCGTAAGCACCTGAATGCATTTCACCCCCATTTCTATAAATGAAGGCTCAATGACAGAACATCTGCAAGCCCATTAGGGTTGTACAAAGCCACCGGTAACACAAGCTGCCCCAAATAATACCCAAACCACGTTGACATACAGAGAAAAGCCTGTCAGTCGTGTCATTTGCGAGCAACTTATTGAATCCTACTTCCAGGCTATTTCAGGCTGAAACCAAACTTGTTTTATAACAATTATTTATCTAACTATCTCTGGGAAATAATTGCCTTTTTTTGAGCCTATATTTAGCATATTGTTACAAATGATACTTATCAATATACTGAATTCCCACTGAGCATATAACATTATATCATTAAAACTTTACTATTAAAATGTTCTTAATTTAGATGCCATTAACTCAGATTTAGGGATAACTTGGACATCGAATGTGATTCTTTTAAAAATAATGTTTATTATTTTTAATGATTATAAAAGCAATTCATGTTCACAATATTGCCCAGAAATATAGAAAAGTATAAAGAAGAAAAATTGTCACCTAAATCTGACTAGAAAAAAATAATTGTTTAACTTTTGGTATATTTCCTTTTAGTTATTTTCAATACATATACTTCATCTCTTTATATACAAATGGGGGTGTACTGATCACATAATTTTTAATTCTTTTTTAAAACATGAGCTATTTTTCTCTCATAAGTATTTTTTTTTTTTTTGGTACGTCATGTGGCCTGTGGGATCCTAGTTCCCCGACCAGGGATCGAACCTGGGTCCCTGGCAGTGAGAGCACTGAGTCCTAACCACTGGACTGCCAGGGAATTCCCCAACAATATTTGAAAAAATGTTTTCCAAGGATTGCATGTTATTTCATTTTACTGATGTCTCACAACTTATTTAACCACTTCTGTAAGATTAGATATTAGCAGTGTTTCTAAGTTTTCACTTTTATACATAACGTTGAGATGAAAATTCTGAAACATGAATGTTTGTGGGCACTTCTGATTTTCTTCTGAGAGACAAAAACTAAGTTAAGTCTTAACACAAATTACCAAATTGTTTTGCAGAAGATTTGCAACAGTTGATACTTGCCCACAAGACCAGAGTTCTTGGTTTGCCAATCTCTCAAACACACTGACTCTTATTTAAGTCGGTAAACATGATGAGTGAAGCAGATTATGTCACTGTTTGATCTGTGTTTCTTTCTAATAAAGATAAATATTTTCCCCAAAGTTTATTGTCATTTGTCTTCTTTTCTGAAGGATCAGTTTCTGTGCCTCAGTTATAAACTGGTGATTTCTGAATAGAGCTGTAGCACTTCTCTATATATTTATCTATGTTAATTCTTTTAAAAAAGGATTTATAAATTTGTCCCAGATCATCATTTACCTTGCTTTCAATTAAAAAAATTGGGGGTACTGAATTAAAATTGTTTACATAATTATTTCAATAATTTCCCTTACACTTCTATTTTTTACGTAAAAAGTCTTCCTTGCCCTGAAAGTAGGTTAAGCTTTTTACCTTTGTATTCTGTTGGTTTTTATTTTTACTCTTTTATTCATCTAGAATTATTCTGAAGAATAAACTCCAACCTGAGTTTTCCCTCTTTTACAGATAGGCAGTTTTACCTCTATCATTTATTATGTGATTCATTCTTTTCCCAGTGGTTTTTGGGGTATGATGCACGTGTTGATGTATTAGATTAAGTGCTACTGAATCTCTCTCATTTCTTACATTGGTACCTCATTGTTTTAAGTTGGAACACTTGGTAGATGTGTTTTATAACTGCTGGAATGTCAATTACCCTAATTAGTACTCTTTTCTTGCAAAGGGAAATTCAAGTTGAACTTTAGAATAATCTTGTCCATTCAAAAAATTTTTCTACTGAGATTTTGATGGGTATTTGAATTGAAACCTTAGATTTCTTTGGGAAAACTTAACATCTTTACAGAACTTGCTCCTTCCACTTGGAAACACGGGTAAACTCTAAATTTACTAAAATCTTGATTTCTTTCTCTCTCAGGGAGAATTAATGTTTTCTTCAAATAGTTCCCACGTGTGTTACTACTGATTTTTGGTAAAGTTATTGAGTTAAAACATTTGTTACTACGTTCTCCTTAAATTCTCAGAGATTTTTAGTTGATTATCTTGGTGTTTCATGATTAGAGTCATAAACAACATGCCTATCGTGAGCAAATGACATATTTTTTATCTTTGTGTTCCTAACTGGAATTGGCATATCAGTATTTCAGTTCCATGTCTTATTGCTATGATGCAACCTTCCAAAACATTATTTAATGAGTGATGATAATTTGCACCCTTGCTCATCTCTCATTCAAGGGCTGGTTTAAGATCGTTGTCTTTTATTAAGTTTTAAAAGTTCCTCTGTGTTCCTGGTTTTCTCAGACTCCCCACCACCACCCCCCAACCTCAGGAATAAAGGTTTAATTTTACTGACTATCTTTTGAGATCATTTTTTTCTTACTGACCTACTGAGATCTTGTATTATATTAATAGATTTTTCTCAAACGAAAACATCTTTTTATTCTTGGCATAAAACCATAATTTCTTGTGGAGGATGAATTTTTGCTTTTCGTGTACTCTATCTCTGAATTACGTCAAGGGCCGTTAAGTCAAAACACCATCTTAACTAGAAATCCCAAAGAATACGTAATTCTTTTGTATACAATTTTTAAAAGTAAATGACGTAACTTGATATTTTAAAGTTTAGAAAATACATGTACTCTAGCCCTGTTGTGACATATTTGTTTTCATTTAACATACTTAATTCAACTAAGTAGTATATGTATGCCTTAGTTTAAGTATAATATTTACAAATACAGCTTATTTGGGAAATTCTCCAATTTTAGGAAAGACTATTTTGAATTAGTGAGGCTTTAGCACACTACCAGAAATGGAAAAAAAAATATCTCTGAGGATCGGTTACGTTTTCACTACTGACTGACCAAACATTTTAAAGTTATCAGCCATTTTGCTGCCTGCTTTCTGCAATCAGGAGTCTCTATGGCTTTGCCAATCTTAATTCTTTCATTAATACCTTGAAACATGTTTCAAATAGCAGAATCAAATTGAGGTGGCGGGATCTGAAAATTAAAGATCACCACTGCCAAGAAGGCTGTCCATGGCTGACCTTCAGAAAATCTCTCCGTGACTTTTAGCTTCTTCCCATAAAATAAACAATTTATACACTTCTACAGCACTCTCTTAACATTTTCATCAATTACGCTTTGGGTTTGTGCCTTCCTACTACTGGGGAGAGTCCCCAGGGCAGGGGGTCTTCTCTGAGTGCAATGTTCCCTCTTTAATACACTCATATAGACCCATTATGTTTGGCAATAGGAGAGCAGAACCATTGTGATTCTGATGCTGACACTTCCACATTCCTCCCAGCGAGTCTGCAGGGAAGTTGGAGAGACTGAATGACTTACAGTTGTGCCATGGTCAGTTCAGCTGTGGTTTGAACTCCTCTAATTCATTAATTCATTTTAATTTTTACAGTTGTGCCATGGTCACTTCAGGTGTGGTTTGAACTCCTCTAATTCATTAATTCAATTTAATTTTTAAAAAACACTGAGTATCTGTTGTGTGCATGGAACTATCCTATAGTGTAAAGATGCTCAGTCTGATTCTATGAGACTGTTTTCTCCTTCCTAGTTAAATTAAAATTTTAATTTTTACCCTTTGGGTACCAATATCTAACTAATTTCAATAATTTTAAAACTGCTTAAAAAGCACCCATCGTTCTCTTTCACTTCTAATGTGATGCATTTATCTCACATGAAATCCTACAAAATCTATGAATTAAATGATAGTAGGAAGCAGATAAATCTTTACGAGATTAATCAGACTCACATAAAACTTGACTACGTCCATATTATACTATATCTTTCTTAGACATTACACGGAAAAAACCCTATTGGTATTTTGACCTATCTCAGAATCTAGCAAATTATATAGAGAGGAATCTTTTGATTGTTTGCTTTTCTCACAGTTTAAAATATAGAGAATGCGCTCTGTTTTTTAAGGTTTACACTAAATGGATAAATTTCATTGTTATTGTATGGTATAAGGAAATAAAGAAAAGTGGGAGTTAATCAATTATCTATGAAATTTTTATAAGTTCCATCTGAGGAAAAAATATATATCAATGATTAGAATTCCCTCTCAAAGGTAGTTATGTTTCTGTATTTTAATCTAAACATAGAAACTCTTTTAACTGGAATTTCTGGATGGTCCACAAATTTCCTAGGAATAAGTCCACGAATTTCCTGGGGGTGGGGGAAGGGGAGAAGAGCTCAAATTTTACACACAAACATAGCCCACATGCTTCCTCTATGGTTTGACAGGATAAGGTCAATGCCCATTGGCTGCCCAGGAATGGGGTTCCCCCCCAACATCTCTGTGGCCATCGTCATGGTAACATTGAGATCCAGCCTCATGACACATTCATTCATCTGTCTTTAGGGAGACGAAGGAAACGGAGAAGGAAAGAGAAAATGAGGAATTTGGACTTTCCAAGTGGAAAGCTCTAACTCTTTTATCTTACTTATTATGACAATGGCAAAAAGAAAGGTTTAAAGGTCACTGCTAATTCCAAATTTCACCAAGGACACTGCCTCTAGCATGAACCAAACTCCCACACACAGCCTCCAAATCCTCACAAAAGGAAACTTGTAAAAGATGATTACCAAGCACATATATGGAGACAATGTGTTCTTTGTCATCAATTAAAACGCAAGAATAGTCTGTAATGGAATGTCTTACAAAGGAGCCCTTTCTTCTTAGTACATTAAAAAAGGCAGATCTATCAAACTTATGATAATGCATTGCCATGCTGATTTAATTGTCAATTACAAATTACTTACGTGTACTTTAATGATCTATATAAAGCCTTATTTTTTTTACCTCTAATAGCTATTAATGGTTGTTAAAGAAAATGAAACCACTTTACTGAAATGTAATGTGAGGGTCTATTAAGAATAAGTTTTCAAAATGATAAAATATTATCACAAAAGTGTGAACCTCTGTACATTTTAATGTGCCTGAGTAGGTCAGTCTTCATGCCACTGAAAGAATATTTCCTTCAAATTGCACACAATTACAGTTTAAACATCTTCACTTATATGGAGAATAAGTTTTACCTAATTCCCAGTCAAAATGCTTCTTCAGAAGTTGGGAAAGGAGTGGGGGCAACATATTATCATATTTCCTCTGGAAGTGACAGAAGATTTGAAATATCAGCCATTAGGATAAATCTCGGTGAACTTACACCCGTATTTTTCTACATCTCTGTACTGGTCCCTACTTGCCTTTTTTTTTTTTTTTTTTTTTTAAGTTATTTATTTATTTATTTAGGCTGTGTTGGGTCTTCATTGCTGCACGCGGGCTTTCTCTAGTTGCGGCGAGCGGGGGCTACTCTTCCTTGCAGTGAGTGGGCTTCTCACTGCGGCGGCTTCTCTTGCTGCGGAGCATGGGCTCTAGGCACGTGGGCTTCAGTAGTTGCAGTGCGTGGGCTCAGTAGTTGTGGCTTGTGGGCTCTAGAGCGCAGGCTCAGTAGTTATGGGCTTAGTTGCTCCACGGCATGGGGGATCCTCCCGGACCAGGGATCGAACCCGTGTCCCCTGCATTGGCAGGCGGATTCTTAACCACTGCGCCACCAGGGAAGTCCCCCTATTTGCTTCTAAAATTATTAAAAGGATGCACAAGATCACATAAGAGAAGTGTCTTGTCCCTTATGGAAGGACAAACATTCGATCAATTCAAGATACAGATGTGCCTCCCTTAGGAGAAAAGATACATTTCTAAAGAGAAGTGCAATTCACACTCATCTATTAAAGTAATAGTTTTTTGATTTTTAAAAATTGAAGTATAGTTGATTTACAATGTTGTGTTAGTTTCTGCTGTACAGCAAAGTGATTCAGTTTTATATTTATATATATACACACATATACACATACATTCTTTTTTGTATTCTCTTCCATTACGGTTTATCACAGGACATTGAATATAGTTCCCTGTGCTATACAGTAGCACCTTGTTGTTTATAAAATAATATTTTAAATATACTTACTAATTAGATGAAATCTGTGGTTAATTTCTTTGAGAAGAGTTGTTTTATAAACAAATAATTACTTCTTAGTGTATTTGTTTGTAAGCCTGACTTTTCTGAACAAAATTTCTTTAAAGGGTGACACACCTGTCCTGCTCTAAGGACTACTAAACACATACAACCTAAGACATCCTCAAAATGTATCTTTCCCGCTCCTCCAGAATACCCACCAGACAGGAGCTATCAGGGATATGAAATTAAATATAATTAGAGTCAGAATAAAACCATGTCAGGCTTATGTCCAAATAACCTAATTTAGAGATTTTACAATTATCCATTTAACTCGTAACTGTAGACAATTAAAGAAGCCAAATAGTCAACGCAAAATAGCTATTTAAAATTTTTTTTTAAAGTATTTGTTTATTTATTTATTTATGACTGTGTTGGGTCTTTGTTTCTGTGAGAGGGCTTTCTCTAGTTGTGGCAAGCGGGGGCCACTCCTCATCGCGGTGCGCGGGCCTCTCACCATCGCGGCCTCTCCTGTTGCGGAGCACAGGCTCCAGACACGCAGGCTCAGTAATCGTGGCTCACGGGCCTAGTTGCTCCGCGGCATGTGGGATCTTCCCAGACCAGGGCTCGAACCCGCGTCCCCTGCATTGGCAGGCAGACTCTCAACCACTGCGCCACCAGGGAAGCCCAAAAGAGCTATTTTAGACTCTTTAATTATTCTATTTGGCTGCCTGAATTGATCATATTAAAAAGCTATCAAAACTTTATTTAATTTTATATTTTATGACTGGACACGAAATGTACCAGTAAGAAGACAGGTTTTATTTTATTTTTTAAAATTAATTAATTAATTAATTTAAAAATTTTTGGCTGCGTTGGGTCTTCATTGCTGCGCACAGGCTTTCTGTAGTTGCGGTGACCGGGGGCTACTCTTCGTTGCGGTGCGCGGGCTTCTCATTGCGGTGGCTTCTCTTGTTGCGGAGCACGGGCTTTAGGTGTGCAGGCTTCAGTAGTTGTGGCGTGCAGGCTCAGTAGTTGTGGCACGTGGGCTCAGTGGTTGTAGCTTGTGGGCTCTAGAGCGCAGGCTCAGTAGTTGTGGCACACGGGCTTAGTTGCTCCGTGCCATGTGGGATCTTCCCGGACCTGGGCTCGAACCTGTGTCCCCTGCACTGGCAGGTGGATTCTTAACCACTGCGCCACCAGGGAAGCCCTGAAGACAGGTTTTAGAGTAAGACACAGCTTGGAGTCAAATTCTGCCTCAATGACCATCTGTCTGTTTCCTTGAGCAAATTTCTTATCTGAACCTATTTCCTCATCTGTAAACTGGGGATAAAGAACGTTTGCAAAGATAAAATAATTGAACAGATGTTAAGAACTTATCACATAATATACTCCATAAGTGTTACTGTTCCTTATCATGATCTCTTCCACCCTGAGGTCTCAAAAAAGAATCAAACTCCCATAAGCGAGTATTCCATTTTCCACCTGAGTTCAGTAATTGAGCTCAGCAGTTACATGCAAACTGAAATGCTGGTTTTTAAATCATTGAGGGCAAGATTCAAAACCTGCATTAAAACATATGTATCTTCAATAATACCTAGCACAGCACAAGGCCTCCACAGAAACTCAGCAAAAATTGGAGATTGAATTGTTGAGTCCAGTAGAAGAACCATGTGTTTGTTCTTTGGTTCTCAAGGCTAATTTCATTTTTTCATAGTCCCTAATCAAGTCAACCACGTAAACCATTAGGTTAGGGAGGATGTGTCAACTTAGGTACAGGTTAAGTACCTAGTGAATACCACACCCATAGTTTATTAATAAACCACACCATAGTTTATTTTGCTATGATGTGTATACATAATGTTATGTGGGAATGCATGATATTTAAGTGAAAAGAACATCATTCAAATGTATCACTAATTTTATTTAATAAATTCATCTCATACAAGCCCATGTGTCTGAATATGCCTTCTGAAAAACCGGAAAAAAAATAATTTTAAAAAGGGCTTAAATCACTTAAAAAATTAATCCCTGAGCTAACCTGCTGGGGTACGATGCAGCCCTCAAGTCAGTAAAGGGTTAATAACCCCATCAATACAGCTAAACTGCTGGGGTAAGGGACTTCTTCAGCATATGACAACATACTTTCTGACAGTTTAAATGAATAAATCTAGAAGCACAGTATTCCCATAAATTTCAAATATGAAAAAAATTGAGGAAAGCTCTAGTGGACCAAGAGAAATGAAAGTCACTTCAAACCCAAAAGCATTTTAGAAATTGAAGCTTTGGGGTAGTTCCCAACAAGAATGGGAAAAGTGGCAAGTGCTTGATAAATTAATTAGTTTTCAAATAGCTGTGGGAAAATGTAATCCTCAAGTTGCCTGGATAAATATGCCTGAAGTAATAAAATGAATCTGGTCTGGACACAGAACTGACTTCTTCCCTTCCGATCAAAGCTGAAAGCACAGGGCAGTAAAAAAGTGTTAGATAAGCTTTACTTATCTGCTGATTTGATGAGAAGCTCTTGCCTGGCCTTCATTCCTTCTTGCTCTGGCCTCACCCCCCTCCTCTTGGGCCTCTAACCTGGCAGGGCTGGGTTCTGTCTGCCCACCTCTTCTCCAGGGGACCCACATGTGCTTGATTAACCTCAGCTGTGCCCCCAAGATGGCCAGGTTCACACATTTCTGTAGCAGCTAATGACTCATTTCCCAAGTGAGCTTGGATGCTGGTTTTCCTTTGTCAGTTTAGAAATGTAACATCAGGCACATGCATGAGAAGGGGGCGATCTGGGTCACTGTAAGACCTCCTACACCTCCACCTATGATTTCTATGTGACCCCAGGTGCCAGAGAATTTTGGGTGGCCAGGGTACCAGGAAGTAGAGGAGGTCACCTACAAAGCAGTTAGGAGCAGAGGCTTAGAGATGTGACAGACCACAGTTTAAATCCTGAGTGGTCCCTCTAGATCTCAGTTTTCTCATTTCTAAGATGAGAAGAATATAATTTTACCTGCCTAACAGAGAGGATTAAATGAGGAAATTCATGCAAAAGCCCTTGGCACAATGCCTGGCACAGAGAACATGCACAAAAATGTTAGCTATTCTTATTATTTCTATAATATCTCAGTGGGAAAGGGTTAGTGTAAAATATAATAAAATCAGTGATGACTCAGAAAGGGGAGTAGCTATGGCCAGCACTGTTCAAAATACCTACTTTTTCTAAAAGTCTCTGTGAAAATAATGCAGGCATGAACAATAGACCACTATGCATAAATCTTTGTTATTTACAAAATAGGTAGAGAAACTTGGTATTTAAAAAATACAGATGCCAACCTCTGAAGTACTCATGAACTTGTGCAAATTACTGTAGGTGCCAATTCTCCAACCTTGAATATATTAGACTATATGCATCCTACCTCCTCCAGCTATTACTTTTCAGTGCTCTCAAAATGCAGCATCAATAGAGGATTGCTAAGTGCCTGGTAAAAGCCAATAAATATTTTGACAGGTGGGTGAAGTTTAGGGAGCTCATTCTCTGTTCAGCCTTCCAACACACTCCACTGTTCCAACAGCTACACTGACTACAGAGAAAAGACCTTTGATGAGAGGTATTTTATAGAAGTCTATATCATAAAGTGGAAACCCAACGAGAAGAAGGAAATAAAACACGTGGGAAGCATTCATTCATTCAACAATACTTACTGAACACCTGATATATATCAGCTCTGGGAATTCAGCTGATGTGTCATGAGGGCCCTGGCGTGCCACTAACCCACAGTCCTCACGCACTAGTAGTTCAGGGTTTTGTGACCATCTTTGTTGTAAAAACAGAGGGAGAGAGAGAGAGAGAGAATATGAGCCATTAGAAGAGCAAATGCAGGTTCCTGAGTCTAGCTGGTGGTTTTTGAGAACCATCCAGATGGCCAGCGCAGCTGAGCAGAGGAAGCTAAGTAGTAAGTAAGAGAGTGATGGCACAGAGAACGTGGACTTTATAGGACAGAGTCCAAACAGAGGCACACCAGAGTCAAAGATCCAAGAAGGCCTTTGAAGATAACATTCCTTGAAAACAAGATGGATACTGTCTTGGGAGCAAAGGAAAACAACACAGCTTCTTTTAAATAAACAGGCACATCTGTAACGATAAATCTCAATGATTTGGGAAGAGAAACTGGAAAGTGCAACAAAATAGGGCCACCAGCAGAGACACCGGAAAAAGTAGAAAATAAAATGGAAACCAGGCTTGATGTAGTCCCACGTGTCTATTTTTGCTTTCGTTGCCTGTGCTTTTGGTGTCATGTCCATGAAATCATCGCCAAGACCAATGTCATGAAGTTTTTCCCCTATGTTTACTTCCAGGAGTTTTACAATTTCAGGTCCCATGTTTAAGTCTGCAAGCCATTTTGAGTTGGCTTTTGTGTGTGGTGTAAGATAAAAGCCCCCAAACTTCTGCACAGCCAAGGACACAGTCAACAGAATGAAAAAGCAACCTACACAATGGGAGAAAATATTTGCAAACCATATATCTGATAAGGAGTTAGTTTCCAAAATATAGAAGGAAGTCCTACAACTCAGTAGCAAACCAAAAACGAATAACTGGATTAAAACATGGGCTAAAGAGTTGAATAGCCGTTTCTCCAAAGAAGACATAGAACAAACGGTCAACAGGTACATAAAACGTGCTCAGCGTCACTAATCATCAGGACAATGCAAATCAAAAAATGAGTTATCACCTCACACCTTTTAGGAGGCTATTATCAAGAAAACAAAAGACAAGGGATGGTAAGGATGTGGAGAAACTGGAATCCTTGTACACTGGAAACTGGATTCCTTGCTAGCTGGAATCCTAGCTGGGAATGGAAAAAGGCACAGCAGCTATGAAAAACAGGGGTTCCTAAAGAAATTAAAAATAGAACTACCATATGATCCAACAAGCCCACTTCCGGGTATGTATCCAAAAGAACTGAAATCAGGACTTCATTGAAATATGTGCACTCCCATGTTCACTGCAGCATTATTCACAATAGCCAAGATGCGGAAACACCCTAAATGTCCATTAATAGATGAACGGGTAAAGAAAATGTGTGAGTATACACACACACACAGTACATACACGCACAATTCAGCCTAAAAAGAATCCTGCAATATGTGACAACACAGATGAACCTTGAGGACATTATGCTAAGTGAAATAAGCCAGTCACAGAAGGGCAAATACTGTGTGATTACACTTACAGGTAGAGGTGTCTAAGATATTCAAACTCATGGAAGGAGAGAGCAGAATGGTGGTTGCCAGGGACTCAGGGGAGGAGGGAATGGAGAGTTGCCCAAAGGGTGTAGTTTCAGTCGTGCAAGATGAATAACTTCTAAAAATCTGCTGTACGTCATGGTACCTATAGTTATCAATACTGTATGCACACCTAAAAATCTGTTAAGTGTAATCTGGATTGCTCCACTACTTTACTGTTCTTTGACATTTGAAGCTAGTACAATTTCCCTCTCTCTCTCTCTCCTTGTATTCTTCTGTCTTTCCTCTGTTTTTAGCAACTTATCAGAAAAAAAAGTCAGATAGCTTTTTGTTGAATTATGGAACCAGGGTCCAGGTTTGCCAAGTGCTTACTTATTTATCACCTTTTGCTTTGCCTCTACAAATGCTTTCAATATTCTCCCTAAAAACAATGCCCTTTCACTTTCTTAAAACAACCATGCCACCAAAAAATAATCTCTTTTTATCAAAAAGGGACCAAAACATAGTTACTAAAATCTTTGCAATTGCACAATTTTCCTCTTTCTGTTTATTATTATCAATCCTCCATTTGGCCCCATTTCAGTAGCTTTACCAAATGCATTCTGATGTACTTGTGCATTTCCAGGCATCAGAAAGTTTGACTTGCTCTTTAGCTGACAACTTGGCAAACTGCAAAGTTACAATCCAACATGATTTTTATGATAATTGTTATCATCAAAGATTATTTAAGCAATTCCAGTGGCTCTCCCCTAAAGTGCTTTCTTGGATTTACAATTTGCAGTTTGCTAATCAGTGACTCTCTGGGCCTCATCTTATCTGGACAGTTGGAAGGTGCCTGCCTGGAGCCAAGAGAAGAGAAACGATCACTGTAGCAGAACATGAGTGTGGAGGTGGGACCCCAAACATGCTCCATCCCGGTCTTTCCTTGCTCTCAGGCTGCTGTGTTTCAGCCACTTTTTCTCCTGGAAAATGGTGGCCAAACCTGGGGCCAGAAAGTGAATGGAAAAACTTCAAAGGCAGAGAACTGGCTACAACTTGCACGCTGAAGGACAGTTTCCAGGTTTGGAAAACAAGAAGCCTGCACTCTTGGATACAGGCTACACGGTAATCAGGAACTGCGTCCTGCCAAGGAGCCAGAACTGTTTGGTTCCTGACTTCTCGAAAGGCGTGAAATATGCTTACATGAGGCTCTCTTTGCTCATGGATATCTTTGTCAATTTTCCTTCTTTGCATCAGCAATACTGACACTGTTTGGACACTGGGCTTTTCAAACGGCCCCTTTCTCTTTTCATCACTCTTTTTCTCCTCTCTTCATATTCAGCTTCCAGGCTTAGGGTAACAGTCTCCAACATCACTGGTAGCTGTTGAGTCTTGCCTATTTCTTCCTGCCCCCCTCTTCTTAGACAATTGCTAGATATGCCTCTGGTATTCCATTCACAAGCTGCTATAATATTCCCAATTGTTTTGATTGCATTCTGGGCATGCAGGGTACAACTTTTGAGCTCGAATTCAGTCAGTCATTCTGGACGTTGATTAACTTGTAGTTGCCAATCACCTATCACCTTTATGTCTTGAAAATACACAAACTATCTCAGAGACCTATGAGAAAAGCTATCAAGAATGCTTCAGTGCTTGCCTTCCTAATTTGCCACTAATTGAGGTCATCAAAAAAAGCATAAATATAAACAAAAAAATCCTGAGCTAGTCTACTTTTTAACACAGCTTTTTGAAAAGAAGCAAATCATGCCTGATTAGCATTTGATCATTTCCCCCCCAAGACTTACATTATCAGAACTGCAAGAAGGAGGTGAAATGGTTAAAGTATGACACAGATGGATTTTGCAAAGCATTAGGTTCCAACTGGATATTCGTTTTCTGAATAACTGAACAGTGGTATAAAACCGGTATCTTAGGAAGCCTGGAAATATTTCGAGAGCTGTTCTTCTGTTTTGATTTTTGAGTCATATAATTTCAATAGGAGTCAAGTATGGTGATTTCATAGAAACATTTTTGTAAATCTATTATCAACTTCAGAAAAGACTCATTTGATGTTAACCACCTTTCTCTGGAAAAAACCCCCCACAAAAAACACTTATACCTTCTTTTGGTACATCTACTTCCATGTAATAACAAAATAGCAGCTAACATTTATCAAGCATTTACTGCACAGGCACTGGTTTTAACTCTTTATAGGCAAGATATTTATTCCTACAAAAATCCTAGCAGATGAGGAACTACTGATACCTCCATTTTACAGAGGAAGACTCTGAGCCCTGAGAAGTCAGATACCATGTTCAAGGTCACACAGCTATGAAGCAGAGGGGGCAGAATTTGAGCCCAATCTAATTCCAGGGCACATGACAATGAACTGTCAAGTAGGCAACGAGGTACCCAAATAAGCTCAGCAAAGAGAGTGGACAAAATTCTTACATTTCCTTTTAAAAAAAATTGCAAAGTTTTCCCCCAATAATTTCGGAAGGGGATGACATTCAGTATAAGGCTTTCTTTCCATTTTTGGGCTTCAGAATATCCAAATCGACTCCTAATCTTTCAAATTTGTACATTTTCACACTAGGAAAGATAGTTAGAGAAGGGAACATTTTATTCCCAAGTGACATTCTGGGTTTAAATATCCTTTGCAACAGTTTTGTTTTGAAAGATTTCAGTGGTTACATATGAACCAGCCAGATGTCAACGATGAGTCTACCACGTACAATATTCCCTGGAGACTAAAAGCAGTCCTTGCTGATGGAGCATTTGGAAATACCACACAAACGCCATTGGACCTGTCGCATCCCTAAGTGTCTGTGTCAATGTATCTGAAATAACAGATGTTCTAGGCTCTTGCTGTCCCCTTTGAATAACAAAATCACTGGTGGGGAGCTGCGGTTCCCCTCACTTTTCCACAACAGTTTCCGGAAGGATCGATGAGTTTCCCTCCTTACTTCAACTTCCAAAAGGAGCATTAGACACTGTGCAGGTTCTGGAATCCACCTCTGGCTCCCGGCAGGTTTCTGCAGGTGTTTGCCCTCGGAAGCTGTCAAGAGTTGGTCCAAATCAGGGCAATGCTCTGACAGAAGGCAATTAACTGGCATACCTTTCCGGGACACAGATATGTAGGTGGGATCTGCACTCAAAAATCACTCAATGATGGGGACAGCAGAAAAGACTATGGCTGAGCAGAGCAGGCAGAAGAACAATTTTCTAGAAAATGCACAGCAAATGATAAGAATTGACACATACATGATGGGGGTCCAGAGAGAGACCCAGGGTTGCATTTTGAATTCCCTCAAGGGAAGAGAGGGGACATTTCTAGAAGCCAGATCCTACAAGGCAAGGGAAAATGACATCCATATAAATGAACATGGAACTGTGGCTTGAACTGCAAGGTTAGTCATCCTGCTGATGACATTCAATACCTTATGTCTATAAGCACTTTGCAATTTCCAAAGCTTCACTAAAGGCATTATGTCATTTGACTGATTAGGAACTTGGGACTAGAAAGTGGAACCAGGTCTTGAACCCAGAAAAGAGAAAAGGGAACAAAATGAAAGGTGATTTCAAGTCCTCCTCCCTGAAACTAAAGGCGTGGGAAAGGAGAAGGGTAAAACAGCTTAAAGTAAAAAGAATCCCCAAGCCTGACATGAGATAAGACACCATGAAGACAAATGCAGACACAAACTCCATCTTCCACATCGCCTTGCAATGTTCAGAAGAAGCATCAGATGGTAGGCAGAAGACCCACATTCTAGACTTGGCTCAATCAGTAGGCAACTGGGTACCTTTGGGCATGTCATTTACCACAAGGAGCCCATGTTTCCTTATCTGCAAAACAGAGTATATGGGATCTGCCTTCTGCCATATACTCAAATGCATGTATGGTATTGCTTGGCATTTAGGAAGCATGCAAAAATGTTAGCTTAAAATGACATCAGATTCCTCTTAGTCAATCACCTATGAATGTTTCTCCTCACAACAAGTTCATGTCTAAGATCTCTGTGAGTTAGATATTGTTCCCACTCTACAGGTAAGGAAAATTGAAATTGAGTGCTCAGTTTGTGGACCTGCCATTAGAGAATAGGTCTTTGAACATCTGATCCCTGAATCTTTTCCTTGGGGAAAATAAAAAACAATATGTCCCATGTCACACAGCTAGAAAGGAGGTGAGAGACACCATCGTGCTTTTAGTACCCATTTAAACTAAAAATTGCTGGCTTTCTTCTTCACCCTCTATCCACTGTTGATTACAAGTGACTATTATTCATTTTCAAATAAATATCTAGACAGAGTTCTGCCAATAGGGGAAGATAAATTTTTGAGTCAGAGCACTGTAAAATCACTCCCCACTTTGCCTTTATGGTAAAAACAGAAGTTCGACTACACTGTGATCTGGAAATTAATTTCAGTCTTGGTTCATGAGCATTTGACTAGGCAGGGCCCACTGTTCCTTTAAGACGGTATAACTTAGATGGTGTAACTAACTCAACTTAGTTACCACAGTTGAGAGGTGGGACCAGGGAAAACAGCAATTCAGAAAGCATTTCTTCTCCTTTCACTGTTAGAAAATTGCTATATATAATCACATAGCCAGAGGGCAGAGCTTAGTACACTAAGCCTCAGGTTTGCTATGCCTAGGCTGCTTAAAGCCTGAAGTTCAAATCCCAGGGGAGTCTATATGACTCTTCATCTCCTTGAGTTTGATCAATTACATTTCATAGATTTTTATTATCTGAGAGACTCAAATAAGGCTTTATAACCCAAATCTGGTTTATCTTAGGGAGACTCTAAATACCTTGTACTTTTTATTTATCTAAGTATTGAATTTCAGGCTTACTCTCTCTAACACCTTCCCAGCACTTAGGAAATTATGTGGAAACTTTTAATGAAGATGAGAATATTTTAGTGGAGTCATGAGCTATATTATTTATATAAGTGATCTGCCAGTACTGGTGAAGGAACGCGTGCAGAAGAAATCCAGTTGGAAAGACAAAGGTGAATTCAACATATGAAGTGAGAGTGACCACCACTGAGTGAATGACCGCCATGTGCATGGCACTTAATGTGAATTATCTCATTCAGTCCTCATGGTTCCCCTACAAGGTAGGTTATTTTTATACACAGTTGACAGAGAATTCTCAGTGCCCTATCCAAAGTCTCATGAGCTGAAATAGGAGAGCTGGGATTTAAACACAGGTGTGTCTGATCCCAGGTCCATGAAGTTGCATTTATCTAGCCTGCCCTATAATCCCTGTATGCCTCATTAGAAAATAAGAATGACATGTGTGGAAGGCACTACAAATGCAGTTGAAAAGTGAAAGCCCAAATCAGGAAGGCAGCAGGACCCAGGGACTCAAGAAGAAAACTTGGGTCAAACTGTCCTAATTTTATATCAAGATTGTCCTTAAAGAGCTGGTGACGGATCTTCCCACTCATGCTGGGCCTCTTCCACATGGTGAGTAGGCAGGCTTATAGGCACGGTCTCCAGAAGAGCCCAGCGTGAGTGGGTGCCAGGATTTAATACCCTTTAAAAATGTCACAGGCAAAGTTCTTCCACTTAGTGGAATGACATCATGCTGAGATGCATGGCCTGGGGCGCTGGGGCCCAGAAGTCATATCCCCATCTGTTGGTTGGCAGAAGTCTGTTGTCTTCTTTTTGTCCAACCATCTCCCTAGGTTCCTATATTCTTTGCCATTAAAGAAACTCTCCATCCTCTGTTCACAGCTTTCCATCACATGATCATCCTGCTGGGACAGTCTTGTAGTGCAGACCGAATTGGGAGAAAGCCACAGACAAAATCAGCTCTGCTCCCATGTTTTCCAGTGAGGGGGACTCTACTGGTGCCACTCACTGATACCATATATTCGGGGACAGAAACAGGTCAAAAATGAGGAGTAGGAGTGGGAATAATCATATCAGTTGGAGACATGTTGAGTTTGAATTGCCTGAGTAGCATGAAGGTGAAGAAAGTATCTAGAAACACCCAGGTGGAGATGCAGGGTAGAGATTTGGATATGTGGGTCTGAAGTACATGGGAAGTTCACAACTGGAGACCTAGACCGGGACTCATCCGTATGTAGGAGATACTTAAAACCACAGAGAGGACAAGCTCACCAAGGAGAGAACATTTAGAAAGGAAAGTAGAGGGTCCAAGTAGAATGCTAGGAAATGCAAAAAAGAGAGAGAGACAGAGAGAGAGAGAACTAGGAGGACAGTCTTAGAGATTCAGAGAACCAGGAAAGAACAGTAACGGGGGGAATCAAGTTTGAGGGGCAGCATTTCCCAAAGGGTATTCCTGGTATTATACCAAGATGAGTTTTACAGGTTAACACTGGCTTGCTAATATTCAGTGGGAGTCTTTAAAGAAGATAATAGTATGTAGAGCTTCCTAAAATTATTTGACCATGGAACTCTTCATTTTACATAAAACCTATTCATATTCCCAAAAACTAATGTTCCTTGGAGCATACTTAGAGGAAACCTAGAGTGAATTTCCCCAAACAAGAAATTGCCTGTGATATCAGTACCACAGAGAGATCCAATATAGGAGGACTCAATAAAGGCTACATTTTAGCGAGTAGCAAGTCACTGATTACCTTTATCAGAGCAATTTTAGTGGAGTAGTAAGGACAGGGGCAGGGCAAGGATTAACTAATAAGTAAGATGTGAGGATGTAAAAACAGTGCATGTTGATGACTCTTTCAAGAGACTTGGGTTTGAAAGGAAAGACACACAGGATAGCAATGTAGCATCAATAGGACATTTCAGGATGAGAGAGCTTTGTACAAATTTATAGGCTGAAAGGAAACAAAACCAGAGAGAGAGAGAAGCCAAAAATACATGGGGTGTGAGAATAAGGTAAAAGGGATGAGCTGGAGCACAGGACTGAAGATCTGGAAAGGAACCAGATGTAAGATAGAATATGGGAAGGCTTCACATAAAAGTAACCGTCTCAGGGAAGACAGAGGAGGAAGAGCTCAGTACTAATTGGGAGGACAAAGACTGGGCAAGACTCCTTACAAGAGGGAGCCTTTGACTTGGGGCTGGAAGGAGCAGGAGAGAAGCAGAGAGGAGAGGCATGCAGGAAATGAAAGCCATTCCAAGGAGCCAGAAGAAAAGGTGTGGAGGCACTAAAGGACAGAGTGTACCCAAGGAAGGACATTTGGGATTGGAATTCTAGCACTCTTCGTTTTCAGCTAATTCTCTTCTCATTGGATGTCAGTGGTTCCATGTAATGGGATGTCTAATTGACTACAGGATCCTTAATGACTACCTGCTCTGTCCATCTGTTCACCTGTAATTTGGGGCCCATTTTATTATTTGATTCCCAAGCTCTAAAGTCACATACCTCAAATGTTCTATTAAAAAGAAAAGGAGAGTGAAGAAACACAGTTGACTTTCGGTGAACTGAAGACTGTAAGTAGACAAAACCAACCAAAATCTCGTGAGTGGAAAAACTGCATGTGCTTCATTTTGCTAATCTGGAACTAAGAGTTGAGTCAAATGAGTGATGCAGAACAGAATCTGGGGGACTTCCCTGGTGGCACAGTGGTTAAGAATCTGCCTGCCAATGCGGGGGACGCGGGTTCTAGCCCTGGTCCGGGAAGATCCCACAGGCTGCGGAGCAACTAAGCCTGTGTGCCACAGCTACTGAGCCTGCGTTCTGGAGCCTGCGAACCACAACTACTAAGCCCCCGTGCCACAACTACTGAAGCCCGTGCGCCTAGAGCTCGTGCTCCACAAGAGAAGCCACCGCAATGAGAAGCCCGCGCACCGCAACCAAGAGTAGCCCCCACTTGTCACAACTAGAGAAAGCCCGCGCGCAGTGATGAAGACCCAATGCAGCCAAAAATAATAAATAAATACATTTATTTATTTATTGGGGAAAAAAAACCCCAGAATCTGGAACGAGAAGTGTGTCATAGACCTGAATAAGATTATAGTTTCCATCTTGTTGGAATGACATTTTTTTCTAGATAAGAAAGTGGGCATGTTCTTGGTGATTACTATTTACCACCTAAAAGTATGAAATAATCAGTATTTGGGGTCACAGTCTGAAAAACAATTACGTATTTTAAGAGGTTTTCTCTTCTGTGCAGTTCGAACCAAGAACTAGCTAGCTATCTCCTGTTTTTAGAGAAGGCATGGATACTAGGGTTTGGATTATTCAGACGACATTTTGGCAAAACATTTTTGTTCTAAGCAGATGGCATAAACAGAAACTTCTCAGCTGTTTTCCTCTAAACATTACATTTCAATTCTTTAGCTAAAGTCATATTAAAAATAACAGAAATAGAAATTATTCTGTTCTAGAGATGTTGCTTTAATCAGAAGTTTGCCCCACTCAGTTGCCTGATGAAATCTCATTGTTAGTCTGTGTCAGTAGCTGGGGAAAGTTGTTCCCGGCCCCAAACATGTATTTAAATATCTATCTATTTATTTAATTTATTTATTTATTTTTGGCTGCATTGGGTCTTAGTTGCAGCACACGGGATCTTTCATTGCGGCGCGTGGGCTCTTCGTTGCGGTGTGTGGGCTCCTCTCTAGTTGTGGCGCACAGGCTCATCAGTTGCAGCACAAGGGCTCTCTATTGTGGTGCGGGCTTAGTTGCCCCGCAGCACGTGGGATCTTAGTTCCCAGATGGAGTATCAAACCTGCGTCCCCTGCATTGAAAGATGGATTCTTAACCACTGGACCACCAGGGAAGTCCCCAAACAAGTATTTAAATGACAATTATTAGGTGGCAAATTGGTAACCCATGACACGAGCATCAGCCAACACCCTATTGAAAACAGGACCATTAAATGTATATATCTTTCATTGCCACAATTAAGCTCATCTAAGGATAAATGTCTCCATTTATGTGGGAAAAGCTTATATAAACAGACCTCAAGTAACTACACATTACTTCAGATGTGTAACTGTAGGAAATGCATCTCTGTTTGATATGTATTCTGAAGCACAGAACTAGAGAGACCATTCCTTCCTTTTTGTACAAAGTGAAGGAAAGAACGTGCCTATAAGTGTGTGTGTGCACGTGTGTGTGTGTGTGAAAGAGACACAGCATGAAATACTGCATGTGTTTTTGTGTGTGTAGCAAAATAGGAATGTTTGTAGTTTGTTCATTATTATTACGTAAACCAAGAGTATAGACTAGTTGATCTACAGGTCATCATTTGCTCATCTTAACGGCTAAATCTCCATTTCACGTAAGATAATGCACTTTCCTGAAACACTGGAAGCCCCTCCGAGTCACAGTCGTTAGAAACACCTCACTGTTTCT
This sequence comes from Balaenoptera borealis, assembly GCF_965194805.1. Taxonomy (NCBI): domain Eukaryota; kingdom Metazoa; phylum Chordata; class Mammalia; order Artiodactyla; family Balaenopteridae; genus Balaenoptera; species Balaenoptera borealis. The sequence continues at coordinate 163,935,047 of NC_138866.1, read as the reverse complement.
GTTCCCTTGAATGCCCACCCCTAGCCTACAACTTACTGGAATTCACTTCATGCCTTCTGGGGTTCACCCGAGTCCCACATTTTGAAACTGTCCCTGAATCCATCTGTCATCACAATCATAATTTTAGCTGTTCTTCCTCTCAGAGAAACCAAGCTCTTTGTCCATCTCCTTTGTGTATTACTAGAGCTGGCTAATGTGTTTTCACTCTGAACAAGAAAAAAAAAAGATCTTTTATTCTTAGAATCATTATCTTGCTATTAATTCGAACTCCAGTCATTAGAACTATATCTCCTTAACCATACAATTCGCAACTTTATCAGTAACCATAAGGGTCTGACTTTTAGTCTATGTATTCTTTACCAAGAAAAGTAATATTGACCAGTAAGCAACTGCCCCACTCTGATGCCAGAATGGTTTTTAATCACTTTTTAAGCAAAATCCATGGATAGGTTGTCATTTTGTGACACATAATTTTCAGCCTAAAAGAACAGGGAGTGAAGTGCCCTACAGTTAGGATATAATGCGGCTGCACCATCCCGGGAAGCTTTGCATTAGTTAAGCTTTTCAAAAGTTATCTAAAAAGAAAACCTGCTCTCTGTGCACCCACACCTCTCACAAACAGCATCACAAATACAATACCCATGGGGATATATGTATACATATAGCTGATTCACTTTGTTATACAGCAGAAACTAACACAACATTGTAAAGCAATTATACTCCAATAAAGATGTTAAAAAAATAAATAAATAATAAATAAAAGACAAAAAAAAATACAATACCTGTCGGGTTTTAAAAATAGTGGCTCCTTATTTCTCCAATTTGACATCAGAGGACACAGAAAGCAAATTATTTACATAATTTTAAATACAGCATGATACGTGTATATTTAACTTTGGGAACATGGCTAGGTGGCAGCTGGTATTCTAAACATCATCATGCATTCCACCCAGTGGAATGGAACATGGATTATTTATAAAATGAAAAATTAGGTGCTCCACATTTAAAGGCCAAGATTTTTTTTCTAGGTCAAAAGAATGAAAATTTTAGCAATCAAAAAAAGAATGCATTGCAATTCTTAACTATGAAGCAGCAATTATTCACTTGGTGCTTTTTCCAGTCCTCCCCTCCCCCCCGCCACCCCTCCAGCTGCCAGCTCTATGGCATTTTGTTGCCCTTTCATTAAGCACTGAGAGAAAAATGAGGCCAAGGCAGATCATTTTGCTCCTCTTACCAGCTCTTAAGACCAGTCCAGAGGGACAGACAGGCTGAAGCTGTAGGCTTAAAGTGAAAGTTTCAGATCATGGCAGGTTTTAATGGTCTCCACTCTCTACTTTCGAAGTACTGAAGATAATGAAGCATTTTTCTTTTCTTTCCTTTCCTTTTTTTTGGGAGGGGGGCTTAAATAACCAATATCACACCATTTGCATCGCAAAGCACAATTTTCATTGACCGTGGACGCTCTATTAGTTTATGTGGAGGAAACCCACTTGGCAGAACGCCCACGACGGGGGCCACATGTGACCAAGGGTCTCCAGCCGCCAGGCTCTGAAATCCATCAGCACGTGTGCTCCAGATCACGTGTCCCACTGACTGCTCCCAGTCACAGACTGAGCACAGGAGGGATGTTAAGGCAGGTTTGTTCCTGGGAGACACGGGACGGCTCTGGGGGTCAGGTTCACTCAAGGACTCCCCAGGGTTTCCACTTAGGTCTGGGACGCTTCCACCAACCTTGCCTTCCCTCCAGGTCAGACATGCATTGCAGTTTAGCCACTCTCTCAGCCTTTTCTGGCTCCGTCCCATTTTCTCCTAATGAAATCCTGGCACGTTTATTTCCCTCTTGGTGCCTCCTTCTCAAAGTATTCCGACTCTCCTACAGTCTATACTTCTATGCAAAATCAGGTGTAAGAAAGTATGAATTGGTCATCAATGAAATCCATTCAGACATTACACTGTGTGTGTGTGTGTGTGTTTAGTCAGGAATTCCCTGGTTCACAAATGGCCACTTGGAATATCTGTTCTGCTTCACCCCAAACAATGCCAGTCAGGTGGCTAGAGGAAATATTCTTTCTTTCTGATTTGCCAGTAACGATGACTTTCTTCTGCTCCTTTCCATTACCCCCCAGATGACAGAGAACCCTCTGTCCCCTGGGGTCCCATGCAGGTTTTGAGGCGGTTCACGCAGTGATACGGGGCTACAGGACTGATGGTAACTCACAGACGCACTATCTGGGCCTCTGGTTACCTGGTCCTGTCCTCTGCCCACTTCCTCAATTCCCTAATCCCAGACTTTTTGCTTTCTCCACGTAGAACACCTGCCCAGTTCCAGATGATGTGGGTTTTCCCCTGAAATGTCGGTGAATGGGTGTCCCCCCAAACATCTTTATCAGCTGTACATCCTTTGTAAATCTGAATAAGAAAAGGAAAAGGGAAGCATTGGTGGTAGAGCAGGAAGCCTACAAGAGAAGGAGAGAGAGGGGGCAGAGCTATAGAGGAAGGTGCTGAAATATCTAAGCAGACCTGTCCACTGCTGAACCTCCAGAAGCAAAGACAGGGATTATGAAAAAAAGGCCGGGAAGTATCCTCAGTGGTTTATACCACAGGTGGACGTGGAGCTCTCCCTGGACTCTTCAGCCCCACTGTGCTGTGCTCATTGACCCAGCTGGGGAAGAAAGGCACCATCAGCCCCCCGTGCCCCTGCAACAATCACTGTCTGGCCGACAAAAGGAGGAGGGCAAATGGAATCTGTGAGTGCCTGCAGTGGAGGTGGGGATATACCCATAATGCTGTGCATAGTGGCCATCACCTGGATGCGCCAGAGAAAACTCGACATGTCCAAAGTGGAATGTCCACCTCCTTCCTCGATCTTCTATCCAGGTACCCTGTTCAGTTGGTGGTAATAGAAAGCTGTACATCCTAAACTTGTCCCTTTAGAAACCCAGGATTAGGACCCGTGGTACTCTTACAACTATCTTTGGGTGAATTATGAGTTAGACGTTTGTTACCATTGCTTCTCACAATTCTTCTATGGCAAAACACATTCTGAGTTCCAAACCACAGACTCCAAATAAACTGTGGAATATGATCCGCTCATAAGTTGGTTAATAGCTGTGCTGATGATGTGGGATACATCCTCATTTAGAAAATTATCATTGTCATTAACCAGTTAGAGTTATTCATTCATAGCCTGATATATTGGGAGCTCAGCTTGATTTCTTTTAGGTCTTTTAACTTATGGGTTTGGCAGTGAGTTCCTTGACTACATTTGTTTCTATGAATAATGTTGCTTTGTGCTCTTAAATCCCAATTAGACGTTGGTAGAGATCTTAAATAACATCAAATACAATTTGGAGGAGACTTTAAACAGCAATCTAATGCAACGATCCTCAAAGTGTGGTCTCAGGACCTGTGGCATCAGCATCATCTAGGAATGATTAGAAACGTGAATTGTCAGCCGGACTCCACGCCTCCTAAATCAGCATCTCCGGGAGTGGGGCCAGGATTGTGCTTGAACAAGCCCTGCAGGTGATTCTGATCCATGTTCAAGTCTGGAAACCACTGATCTTCTCTGTCTACTATCTTTAGGCTGGGATTATATCAATCATGGGTCAATTATACTGTTTTAAGTGTCCTGTATGTAACAATCCCTGTGGAGAGTACAAAAATAGCTCCAAGAATGAGTCTTGTCTTGTTTTCAGTCAAGTCGGGGAAATTTACAAACATGAAATTAACAGAAAACTAATCGGACAATAAATAATTAAATGTGTGCAAATCAAATGGTACAAAAGGCTATCAAGACAGGGGGACTGGAAATTAACACAACATTGTAAATAAACTATACTTCAATAAAATAAATTAAAAAAAAAAACAGACTTGTGGTTGCCAAGGGGGTGGTGGGGCGGGGGGAGGGACTGACTGGGAGTTTGGGATTAGCAGATGCAAACTAATGTATACAGAATGGATAAACAACGAGGTCCTACTGTATAGCACAGGGAACTATATTCAATATCCTGTAATAAACCATAATGGAAAAGAATATGAAAAAGAATATATACATGTATAACTGAATCACTGCTGTACAGCAGAAATTAACACAACATTGTAAATCAACTATACTTCAATAAAATAAATCTAAAAAAAGAGAGGGGGACTATATTTATTGTACTTTATTTTGGATATGATTCAATATTTGCCTTATGAATATATAATTAATATTGACGGAAAGGTGGATTCTTCTTTGAGTAAAGAGAAAAAAGTAGCGAAAGCCTTTTTTCCTGGACCCCAAGAATTGGGTTAGAGGCAAATTTAATCATGTCTCTAAATGTGCTTTGCTTTCATCATCAGAGATAATGATGGCTCCACAGCCTTTCTCAGTAAACCATGCCAGCATCCTACCTCTGTGAAAGCTGAGAGTTTTTTCATGCCCAGCCAAAAATCTTTCCTTATTGACCAGAAAGATAAAAAAGCTCTTCATAGCTAATTCACAATTGACACCATGAGATAGTGGGATGGCAAAATATTTTGTAAAGTCTGAAATGTTATACGAAAGGTAGATATCTGTTATTATTGTAATTATTATTATTGTTTGATGTAAAGAGCTGCATCAGCTTTTGCATGAGAGGCTTAATGGTTTTGTTGATTCTCAAATGACAATATGAGAAGGGAAGGTTCACATTCAGTTTAAAATTTTAAAAAATCTATTTTCTTATTCCTTCTGTAGATGTGTCTGAAAATGTACAACAGACAAATCAAAAGCCCCAGGCTTTCTTTTGCTCTTCAGATGATATTTTTTTTAAGTCACTGAAATGACATAAAATCAAATCCCTTTGAAAGGTGGATGGCCTCACATATAATGCTATAGACCTGATCCTAAAACTGAAAAAGGAATAATTTTCTCACTTTTGATGATCATTAATTCTTTTAAGTTACAAAAGTACCATTTAGTAAATTACCTTTTCCAGGGCACCAAATGACATCATAAAGGTTTGAAATGTTAAATCACCTTCAAAAAGTGGTCACTTTACCCCCAATCACTGATAACATCAGTCCAAATAGCTTCAATTTCTTTAGTGCTAGAGTCTGATAAACATAAATCACTTTTACAGACTTTATTAAATTCACCCTTAACATCTGTAGTTAGGGTGGGGGAAGAGGAGCCCCAAAGAAAGATTTTAGAATTTCCCTAGTAAGGTAAAGGACTGTTACAGTTTTCAAATTTTTTAATTATATATTTGTCTAATAACTGCCAAGTCATATTATCCAAATGCTGCTATTTCTTTTTTATTGACTGTGCTTTAGGATGCTAAGGAAGATGTCTAGTCTAATATCCCCTTGATTCTAATTTATGCTTTCAGGCTGAGTGGGAGCATATGGTATTAGAATTTAGATTTTGGTCTAGGGGAGAATCTTGCTGAATTTTTTTTGACAACTGTCAGCATGGTGGGAAGTCAACAGCCTTGTTCATGAGGAGTCTGCAGGGAGTGGGTGTGTGTACTAGAACGGGAAAGGTTGAGAATTCGCTGCTGCATTGAGGTTGTGGTCACCGTGGTCAGGGTGACAACATCAGGAGGATAAACCCCTTTCTTCACCTTCAATGGGCACCTTTACCTCTTCATGTAACCTTCACTCTGACTTCAACTTAGCACTCTTACCCAAAAGTCGTAACTTAAGTCCAGGTCACGAGCTACCTTATCATTTTCCAAAACACCAGTGACTAAACGTTTTCCCAAGAGTAATTAATTCATCACTAAAAACACACATAGGACATAATGGACTTGTAATTAGAGATCCATACCTAGAGGAACTATGCAGATATCTCACACTGTCAGGCAAAAGCTCGCCAGGGTGGGCCCTCCTCCAATCCTTCACATCAGTTTCTCCAGTTTTCAGCTTCGTGGACTGCTTGTACGTACATGTCTGACAAATTTCAAGGAAAAGCTCTAACCCTCAATGGCAAGAAAATGTTAAAGACCCCATAAAGGGGACAGAGTAAAAGATGACAACTTCAAGTGTGGAAAAGAAAGGACACTGTTTTTCAGTGTAGACTAAAACAGAATTTACTTACTGGGAAGTTTAATCCACTTGACTGACAAAGATGGTGTTTCACATGTGATTTAGACGTGACACTTGGAAGGCAGGGATCAGAAGGCATCAGAAGGCCAGGCAACAGTGCGGAGCTGCCTCTGGCATGAGCCAAGGCTTTGCATGACCTCTGCAGGGCTTGGAAGAAACAGTAAACTTTGTCTCCTCCTCTTCCTCTATCATCTCCCTTCTCCCTCCACCTCCTCATTTTCTAGTTGTTGAAAAAGAGATTTCCTGTCAAGGTATATTTTCTCTGCTACTTCAAGCACGGCAGCCTCTTTGGGCAGAATGATGGGCCTATCCTACAGCCATCAGTGGTTCCGAGAGCTCTTCAAAGCCTTGTGTGTGACAATAGAAAGCAGAGGCAGAGCAGGCCGGTGGGAGTGATACCCAGCACCCCATCTTATTTCTTCTGAAACCTCCATCATGTGGTTCCATGGGGCTTGTGGGTTAAGAATGGGGGAGAGGGCTTCCCTGGTGGCGCAGTGGCTGAGAATCTGACTGCCAATGCAGGGGACACGGGTTCAAGCCCTGATCCGGGAAGATCCCACATGCCGCGGAGCAACTAGGCCCGTGAGCCACAACTACTGAGCCTGCGCGTCTGGAGCCTGTGCTCCGCAACAAGAGAGGCCACGACGGTGAGAGGCCCGTGCACTGCGATGAAGAGTGGCCCCCGCTTGCCGCAACTAGAGAAAGCCCTCGCACAGAAACGAAGACCCAACACAGCCAAAAATAAATAAATAAATAAATAAATTTATTAAAAAAAAAAAAAAAGAATGGGGGAGAAGAAAGAGCCTTTTCTAATTTTAGATTAAATTTTTGTTTTTCATCCATATCTGATTGAAAAAAAAAGATCTGAGGGGAAAAAAAGAGAAAAAAGTATATGCGGGAAGGCAGTGAAACATTAACTTAAAAGGCCCAAATTGAATAATGTGGAAAAAACTTCAAACATCTTTAAAAAAAAAAAAAACCCCAAAACTAAAACTAAATCTTTGGTGTTACTGGCACCATTGTTTAATTAGTCACATGAAGAAACTTACCTGGATAGGAATGTCACACATTCCTTCTTTAATACAGTAACATCCCCCAATATATTTTTAGTTTTTCTCTTCGAGAAGTCAATATCACAAACTATAAATACACAGTGTAATCTTCTGCCAATAAATTGAGGTCAGCTTTCCTTTGGGTCTCCTTTAAACCTGGAGGTCATTATCTCCCTACTCCAAATCCCCTCACCTACTTAAAGAACTTACCTCTTCTCTCTCTATTTTTTTTTTTTTTTTTTTTTTTAGGGAAAAGAACAGAGCCCTTTCAATTCCAAATTAACTCTTTGGCCTTCCTCAGGCCTTAAAAAATTGCTTGTAAGAAGGATCATTTTGGAATTCAAATTCCATTGAGCAGCTGCTCAAGAAATAGGTAGAGATGTTAGAGCAATGAAAGAGATTCCGTTAATCCCATTAGCCAAAGAGGATGCCAAACTTTCAGAAATTAGGAGCAGCTAGTTGTTTGGCTGAGGGCACAACTAGTTACAACACCTCCCTCTAAAATGTGCCTACTGTATTGAAATCTGTAAAGCTAATGCCCAATTAAAAAGAAAAAGGAGGCAGCTTCTAACTCACGCCTATTAGGTTCCCTATAAAAAGTAAGAATCACCTAACTCTGCCTTGAGCAAAACAACCAGCCACATGTAACAAGAAGTCTCTGCTAGGAAATGGGATTGTGTCAAGCACTCAGTTTAATAGAGTACTACCAAAAATACTAGGTATGCATTACCAATTTGCAAGATACGGAACACAATAAAATACACTTAATGTTAAAACAACACTGAACATATTTTAATCTTTCTCTGATGATTCAAGGCGTTTCAGAATATTTCATTGCCTCTAGGTCACCATTCTGAACCTCAATTTTCACTATGCCCAGTGAAGCATGGTTATATCAATTAATAGAGGTTTCCACCTGACAGGATGTTCTAACAACTAGCTTTAACAATACAGGCATATCTCGGAGATATTGAGGGTTCAGTTCCAGACCACTGCAATAAAGAGAATACTGCAATAATGCGAGTCCCGCGAATTTTTTGGTTTCCCAGGGCATATAAAAGTTATGTTTACACTACAGTGGTCTATTAAGTGTATAATAGCATTATGTCTAAAAACAGCCACATACCTTAATCTTAAAATATTTTATTGCTATAAAACACTAACCATCATCTGACAAGTTGCCACAAACCTTCGTTCTATAAAAGACTGCAGGATAAAAGCGACGTGCAAAAAACAAGGTCTGCCTGTATATTGTTTCTACTGGGTAGGTACTAGGCAAAACATGAATTCCAATCAGCTGGATTTTTTGCATTGCATGGTGGTCCATTGGTTCAATGCCTCAAGAGGTATTGGCTTCCACTGGTTTGAATGATAAAGGTTTGGGGAAAGAAGACTCAGACGTTACACGTGGGGAGAAATGGAGAGAGAAGGATAAGTTCCTTCGGTTCGTTCTTCCACCATTGTTCTTGCAGCCCTCTTACCAGAAAGCTTTCCAGTTGTAAAATTCTCATGTTTCCAGAGCCCCAGGATCCTCAAGGAGGAGCGTGCCACCAGCTGAAAAGTCTGCTAAGAAGTTCAGTATCTGGCTATGAAATCCAACTGCAGTTTAAAGCCATCCTGAGTGGCTGGAGAGTTTTGGAGCCCGTAGCCGGAATCCTGACCAGCTTCGTGCACACATTGATGACCACTGCGTTGGAATAAAAGCGTGTTGATGCTAATCCTTTTTCAGTTTGGGTCACACAAGGTGACAGCTCCTGGTGCTAACTGAAAAGGAAAACGATAATTCAACGCTACAACAGTTTGCCCCTACCTCATGCTTTTTCATCCAGGAAACATTTTTTTACAGAGGAAAATAATCTAAGGTAACTTCCCCTGGGGTTTGGGGTCATTCTACGCCTCTGAAAAGGCCAGACAATACTTATGTGATGACAGCACCTTCTGCAGATGGACCAGAAATACCCAAGGAGGAAAAATGTAATATTCGATCTTAGGAAGATGGTAGAACTGCCCTGAAATAACACATGCTGGAAATTCAAGGACATTTCCTATAATCCCCGCTTGGTTCTCCATGTTGGACAAGCTAGCCGCTTGGAGCCTTATCTGTCTCCCTTTGTAAAATGCATGTAATAATTTTTTTTTTAACATTTGTTTTCTTCTGAGCAGAATTCAAAGTATTTTAAATGCTTGGTAAATATTTTTGGAAGGTGAACACAGACTCCCAACTCTGATGAAAAGTACAATGTGGTATAGAAACTAGTGGGCCACGATGAAATGGATGACTTGGATGACTGATATACAAAAGGTCATAGTTGTGAAGTCCATCTGTCTTAGTCAGCTTGGGCTGCTATTACAAAGATACCACAGACTGAGTGGCTTAAGCAAGCATTTATTTCTCACAGTTCTGGAGGCTGGGAGTCTGAGATCAGGGTGCCCACGGGGCCCGGTTCATGGTGAGGGCCCTCTTCCTGGTTTGCAGAGGGCTGTCTTCTTACCGTGTCCTCACATGGCTGAGCGAGATCCTCTCTCTCCGGTCTCTTCTTATAAGGACACTAATCTCATTCATGAGGGCTCCACCCTCATGACCTAATCTCCTCCCAAAGGCCCCACCTCCACGTACTATCACATTGGGGGTTAGGGCTTCAACACACAAATTTTGGAGGGGAACACAAACATTCAGTCCATGGCAGTATTAAACTGGATTTGGGACTTCTTGGTACTGGAAAGATGTGTTGGCTTAGTCTTTGGTAGGCCAACCAAGCACAGTACATACATACACAGTGGTGATACTGTGGCCCTCTTCTTTGTTTGTTTTCTAACAGATTGGAAAGGCAGCACAGTGAAATGACTCTTCAAAATGGCGGACAGGGAAGTTCCGAAACAGAGGCCCTCTCACCCAGTTTTGCCAGGATGTTCCACGTTCCATGTGCTTGCTCCAGAGAGCCTCGGGTTAGGGTGTAAAATATCTCGGGCAGATGGCTGGGTTTCTCACTTCTGTCACCCTGCCTCCACTGTCTGTTCTATTTTCCCCCTTTAAAATGTGTTTCCTTCTAGAAGCAGATGAACTGGTACACACGGCACTTCTGAGGATAAATCCCTGAGAATTCAGCTGCAAAGCCCAAGAGAAGCACTATCTCTGGGAAGAAGCCAAGCACAGATTTCAGTGAAACATTTCCCTCATGCTTGAACAAGTTTTCCTTTCTTGCTGAACTGGTTCAATTCCCTCTATACACCCTCCTCTCTAGACAGATGGACAAAGAGACAGACACATGCTTCTTTTGGTCTACACATTTCTTTGATGAAGGAGAGCTTTCAGCCAGGCTCAATTACTGACTCCTAAAGAATCATTCACATTTAATCTGTCTACTTCATTCCAGCCTACCGAACACTTCATAAACATTCCTGAAGTCCTAACACTCCTCTGAAACAGAAAACCAAAACAGCAACACTAACAATAGAGTGGGCCCTCCAACTGTATCCTCTGTATTCTCAGATTTGACCAAACATGGACGGAAAATACTAGGAAAAAAAAATTTCCAGAACATTCCATAAAGTAAAACTTGAATTTGTCACACGCTAGCAACTGTTTACATAGCATTTACATTGTATTAGGTATTATAAGCAACCTAGAGATGATTTAAAGTATACAGGAGGGTTGCATAGGTTATACGCAAATACTTTTTCTATAAGGAACTTGACCATCTGTGGATTTTGGTACCCGCAGGGGAGGGGGGCCGTCCTGGAACCAGTCCCCCAAGGACATTGAGGGAGGACTGTGATGAAATGATTTTCTTCTGAACAATTTGAAGTGATTCTAGTGTTTAGCTTCATGTAACATCACCCCAGCATGGTGTGAAGAACATGATTCCAATGAGGAACATGTGGAAGGCTAAAGGAAAGTGTAGTCTGTTTGTGAGTCCGTTTACTACACTGTGAGTAAAATGTAGTCCGTTTGGAGGTCTGCTCTGGACTTCCAAACCAGTTTCTATCCACCAGCTACGAACTCTTTTGCTGAATCATAATATTGAGAATAGTGAAAAGCTGGACAACGCAGGCAATCATCAGTCATTTTACTGAGGCAGGGAGAGCAGGAATCATCACGTAAAGTATTCCTCAGGTAAGAGGTCACTCACTGGCTTTGACCTGTGATCTGTCTCGTTCCTTTCTGGTAAGAGACACACACAACAAGGACTATTCTATAATCCACTAGGCCTGAGCAGTTGTTGAAAGCACGACCTGGTTAATTCCAGTGGGTTTCTTCTGGCTTTAACTCACATCGCTGAACAGGTGAATCAATCCATCCTTTTACATTAAAACAAAAGGCATTCTGGGATATTTCAGTGAGTGAGTGAGTCCCTGAGGATACATACACGCAAAAAGAATGTTAATTCTATCCCAGCACTCATGTACCATTACTAGTGGTACCCTTCTTTCAATAAATTAACCAGGACCTTAGATCACAGCAAATACATAATAAACCAGTTTGAGTGAATGCGTGGAACAATTGGTTAAATGATAAAGAGACCAAGAATTATCATATGGGGAAAAGTCAAAACTCCAGAGTACTGAAGCAAGGGGAGGATTCGGGGGAGAAGGTGGCTGCTTTTAAATGTTTTGGGAGCTACCCTGCGGAGGGTTCTGCACTTGATCCTGAGCGCTCAGAGAACAGAGCTGGGGCTGGTCGTCGAGACAAAAGGAAACAGTTTGTCTCATTATAAGAGGATCTGAGGTGTAAGAGGCATCTAGTACGTGTGGGCCACTCTGGTGAGCGCTTTCACAATGGTGGTTCACTGAACCACTTGATTTGCAGTCCTGTCCAGTGGGTATTACTTAACACTGTGGTACAGAAGTTTAACAACCAAGGTTCAGAGAGATTAAGACACTGGCTTCCAGTCACACTGTGTAGAAGAGGCAGAACTAGGATCTGATCCAAGTGTGGGCTACTCCCAAGGTTGTGCCCACTTGATGGCCACCATCCGGGGGTGGGGGGGGAAACTGCTAAAAAGGGAGAGAAATACAAGTAAAAGGAGCACCGGAACCATTTTCTGCCCATGACAGGAAACCATTCTCTCCAAAAATAATTTTAAACCCTAAAACTTTGTTGACAGGCTTCTCTTGAAGAAACAAGAGTGGAAAGACCATAAGCTTTCATTCTTCTTTCTTTCATTTTTTATTAAGGGCAGCTTTGTGGCAGCAATAAAGTAAAATAACTCAGTATTGATGTTTGGTAAGCTCCCCATCAAACACAGAGGGAAAAAAAAAAAAAGAAGAAGGATGTTGCTATAAAAATATCTGTAAACTGATTCATCCACAGAAGGCAACTTTAAAAGCCAGGGCAAATGGATTATCAGTTGCCCTTTCTTCCCCATCTCTTTCTAACAAGTGTAATCTTTCCTAACTTAGGTCTGGGCAATTCCAAATGATGACTTGATTTGCAGTGATGGACACAGAAGGAAGCAGGGAGTTCTGCTGAGCCTTTAAACTATCATGATTCTTTGCCTCTCTGACTTTCAGTTTCCTGATGAGTAAAAGGAAGGAAGCCCCGCGGTCCGGTTCACCTCAGCCCACACATACACCAGCACGGCCCCACAACAATATCCCAACGTCTTGTCTTATGACGGCAATTATTGGATACGAGCACGGTGTGTGGCTAAGAATGTAGTGTAATGGGTCAGAGTCCAGGAGCCAGACGTCCTGGCCTTAAATCTCAGCCCCCACCCCATCACTAGCCCTGTGACCAGGGCAGATTATTTAACCTCTTGCTCTAAGCCTCAGCTTCCGCATCTGTGAAATGGGGAAACTGACAGTACCTACTGCATATGGTCACCTGGGGATGAAATGAGTGAATGCGGGCAGTGGTTCTGAAGTTCCGTGTTATCAGGCTCATCCAAGGAGCTGTGAAAAGCCCACGTGTAAAGGCTCTATTCCAGAGGGTCGGATCAATAGATTTAGGATGGGGCCTAGGAAGCTGCAGAGTCCGTGGGGGACCCTCATGCACAGCCAGAATTTCACCATTTCACGTGAAATGCAAAAGGCAAGGCACGCTTGCTCAGCCTGAGCGAGAAGCACACAAGCTTTAGGCCCAGACAGACTTAGCTTCAAACCCTGGCTTTGCAATTTCCTAGCCACATGACCTTGAGCGAGTTACTGATCTTCGCTGAGTCTCAGTTTTCTCATCTGTAAAATAGAGACAATACCATCTTTCTCAAAGTGTTGCTCTGAGGTTTAAAGAGAATCTATGGAAGCTCCAGCAGGCAATCGATAAATGATGCTTTAAAAAATGTAGACTTACCCTTACAGAGATTGCTCAAACCAGAAGGAAATATAATAGAAATGGGAGAAGTGCTGAATATTTGGAGCCTTTGGAATAGCAGTTAATCTTTTAAGAACTAAGAATGATGATTTATCTTTTTAAAACAATGAATACATCTGTTTTTTTCCCTTTTGAACAAAACATATTTATGCATTCTTTGCTACATATTACTGCTTTTTTTTAAAAAAAAAACAACTTAACAATATAACTTGGGGATTTTTCCAAATCAGTACATAAGGAACATCCTCATTTTTATTCTACAGAAACACAGTGTTCCACTGGATTGATGTCTCATAATTTAACCTGTTCCCCACTGAGGGGCATTTAGATTGTTTTCTTGCATTTTCTTTTACAAACAATGCAGGAATGAGTAACTTTTAAATAAATCTCCTCACGCAAATGTATCTGTAGGATAAATCCCTAGCAGTGGAACTACTGGATCAGAAGGTTTGTACATTTGTCATTTTGTTAGAAATTGCCAAACTGTCCTCTACAGATTTTTGTACCAATTTATACTCTCACTGGCAATGGGAGAGAGCCTGTTTCTCGTGCCCTCATCAACAAAACCTCCTGTCAAACTTTCTGATCTTGCCAATCTGATAATCAAAAAGTATTATTTCATTGTAGTTTAACTGGCATTTACCTTATGAGTAGAGTTGGACATATTTTTATACATTTTAGGAAAATGTGAATACTCTTTTCTGGGAAATGGTTATTCATATCCTTGCCTATTTCTCCATTGGTTTGTTGGACTTTGTCATTTTGATTTATAGCAGCTCTTTACATATTTGAGATAGCAGGCCTTGGTCCGTAATATGAATTGCAATTTTTTTTTTCTAGCTTGTCAGTTATTTTTTGACTTTGCTTATTGCTGTTTTGGTCTGTTTTTGTCAGTTTGCCATGCAGAATTTTTTTTTTCGGAGCTGAATTTATCTAACATTTCTTTGATAGCGTCTGGGTTTTGTATTATGGTTTTAAAAAGGCTTCCCCACACTGATGTTATCAAAGAATTCCCCCATGGTTTCTTCTGATATATTTATTGTTTTATATTTTGCATTTAAATCTTGGATCCCTTTGAAATGTATCCCAGTGTAAGGTATGGATCTAACTCTTTTTTTTTTTAATTGGCTGAATTCTATTTCTTACATTGAGAGAAGAACAATTTATAAGACATGATATGTAGGGTAAGAAAAAAACAGCCTTGAAGATTTCAAGCAAAGAGAAAATGAACAATTATTCTTGTTTGATAACTTCAACAGCTGACTTTCTTCCAGTTTCCCTTGTGTGAAAGTTCAATATTCTTCTCCTTCTTTTCGACAGTTGTCACTCACTCACTAAAAATATTAATCTTCACAGTGAACTGAGTTAAAAATTACAGATGGTAACAGTGGGCGAAAATCTCTGAAGATGCACAAGCCATGGGGCCATATTTTCCCTCCTTTCAGAGGATTCTTCTTTTGGGGGCATCAAATCTCCTTTATCGCCAATGCTTTAAATGCCTCCGAGCAATAACAGTATAATCATAAAGGCTAATTAGTAAAGATTTTGTGTCTTGTTAATGATGTATAATTGATTATGGCTGGAGGACAGAATGAGACTAACCACTCATCTGTGATGAGCATTGCATTTATCTTCCCACAGTATGTAGGTGATGGCATTTTTATTACTGTTTTTCTATTATGTAGACAATCTAAACCCACTCGCCCATCTGTTTTTCTCCAGCATCATCTTTTACGACCACCAAACATGAGCCCTTTAAAAATCTAAAGATCATTCTGGATGCCTGATTACAGGAAGAATGAGCAAACTTAATTACACGTGGACCAAATGGGGAACAAGCATCAGAGCACCCCTTCTCCACTCTGTCTTGGCTTAATTTTTTAAACTATACTTTTCTCCCATAAAGCCATGGGCCATAATTACATTATATAATTGTCTGATTAAAACTAACTTTAAAGTAACCACTTAAATAACCGTACTCCTTTTTTTTCCTGGACCACCTCATACTCATTCATTCTTTAGAAATAGAGGTAGCTAGATATAGATATATAGATAAGTGTTCAAACATTTATGTAGAAAAAGGAACAGTATGCAGAGACTCAGGGACTCCTCTGTGAAGGCCTCTTCCCAGGGGTTCATGCCCTGCCACCTTTATCCCCCTGAGTCCAACTCCTATCTTCTCCTTCCCTCACTGTCTTCCTTCTCTGTTAATGATTTCCTTCTCCACAAAGCTGTGTGCAATGGTAGCTCCTTCTTGGAGAGTGTACGGAAGCAAAATGTGCCACACCTAAATGTCTCTTTGGCGTGTGGATTATTTCAAGCTGAAGACCGTCAAGCCTCAAGAGACTCAGGAAGAACCTTCAACCTCCCCTCTAACCGCCTAAAACAATGTAGATAGAGGACCTGGTCCAGGCATGGAGCACCACCATAGATCACTATAGTATAAACCAGGTGTGCAGACGGGGAAGGATCTAGCAAAGTCTGTTAAAATGCCACTCCGTGTCCCACTGTCTTTGCAGGGCCCAGCAAACATTTGTTTACCAAGCATTTGCTTTTCCATCTCTATGTGATTTGCCTTCCTCCTGTTTGAAGTCCCAAGCCCCTACTCCCAACATCCTCTTTTGCCTTTAGCTGAAGATGATATTTAAGGTGAGGGTTTCAGTCATTTTGGTGACTGACTCAGTTTTCCTGGGTCTCTCCCATGTATACATGTTATTAAACTTTTATTTGACTTTCTCCTGTCAATTTGTCTCATGTCAGTTTAATTTTCAGACCAGCCAGAAGAACCTAGAAGGGTAGAGGAAAATTTCTTCCTTCCCAATAGGGGTATGGTCCAACACCTAATTTTTCAAAGGGATGGGAGTCTGGCTCTTTTCCGAGTTGGTCCCGAGCACACAACTGTGATGAGAAAAGTACCTAATAGCTCCAGAACTTCAACGGGTGAGGATTAAGAGTTTGTTATGACACGGCTCTTCCCTCAGAACGTACAACCAAGACAGTAATTCTGGCAGGGTAATTCCCTGTTGCTATCTCCTGACATTTGAATAGGTCCAAAGACATTCTCCTTGGATGCCCGCAGAGCAGCTCTGGGGCCTCCACTCCCATGGCTGAGGGCGGCCACACTCCCTGCATGATCACGATACCGCTCTGGCTTGGGGCCACCTAGCTCCATTTGCCCCCCGCTCTTGCCCCTTTCCTTGGACGGTAGGGCTGAAGGCTCCCTGTGGCCGGTGGGACAACTCCAGAAGCCCAAAGCGCGGAAGAGCGAGGGGAAGACTGTCACGAAGAAGCCCTCGGCATTTTGGAGATTGGCCCTAGATACCTCTTCGTGCAGAATACCCTTCCTCTCTGGTGCTAGTCTGTTGGCTTGGCCATGGCTTTATCACATCTGGGCTGCTGGGAAAAGGTACGGGATTTTGGGGGGGGGGTGTGATAGAATGGGAGATGATCTCTTCATCCGCCCCCCCCCTTCTCTTTAGGTGACTGGAGTGTGATTGAAATGGAAAAGCGGGAGCCGCCTTCTTTGCTCTTTGTCCAGGAGGTAAAATGAAAGGGCTGGTGTTGAGCAGGGGACACTAGCTGAACTGGAAACACTGAACAGAAGGCATGGGGCTGGGGAGGGCTGTGGTCTTCACCCTTCAAAGCTAGTGTCCTCGGAGGAATAAAACAGCACGGAGCCGTGCTCACTCACCCAATCAGCCTTCTCTTTAGCTGATGGCTATTCACTGAGCAGAAACTTATTAACGTCAGGCTTGACTATTTGGAACTATGAGACAGGAGGCTGGTACTGAAGATGAGTTCCAGTCGGCTTGTTCTGATGGCTTTGGTAACTGGCTTTTATAGACACCAAGTATCTCACTAAACAGTAGATCAGGAAACAGAGAGGGTCGCCAATGGGACATGAGCTATGTTCACGAGTTACCATGATACTATCGTGAAAGTAACCACTGCAACGTACACACCCCACCAAGCTAAAACCTAACTACTCTCAAATTTGACTTACAAGGTGTTTTTCAAGGAAATTCTGCTTTTGTTTGGGACAGGCCTGGATGGTAGGACGCCACGTGTGACCTACCTTCGTACGACACATTCAACAGTAGATATTTTAATACGTGCTGATAGCTGCTGCTGTTCTGTCTTACAGACTTTAACAGAACTTTTATGTTTTGTGTGCCCTGAGGCAATGTAATCACAAGAATTATGATTTTATACGCAACAATGATAAATAAATAAATGGTCTCCAATTTCCAAAAGAGGGTGGCAGCAGTAGAAAACTCATAGAAATAGTCACTCTTCATATCTCCCTCTGAGACCCCTGTAATTCTTCCATTCTTCCCTGAGCAGGGCAGCCCCTGGCAGCATCCTATTATTAAAGGAATCATACGTCTACCCCTTCCTGCCCCCATAAAATGAAGAGACTATTAAAGACCATGCCCATCTCCCCTTGCGGCGGCTGCTGTTGAAGGGAACATCGTATGGTTCCTTTGGCCCTTTGTCCAGGCCGCTATCTGAAATCCTGGCTAGTTTAAGGCACTCACCCCACTGGCTCAGATCCAGTGTTTACTGGGACCCCAGACAGAACAGCCGGTCCTAAAGGGCTAAAGTCACCATTCTCCCACTCGTGACCTGTTCCCGCCTAGTAACATCCAAATCATGGCCCTTCCCAGCTCAAGCTTCCCCCCCTGATCGAGAACACAAAAGCCAGGCAGAGGCACACAGCCTGCAAACCAATTAAGTGGCACAAGTGTGGCCAGAGACCCAACCCCCTCCTATAGCCATGGGATGAACTCAGGGGTGAGGGGAGGGAGGCAATCAGAGAAGACCCTCAAGCAAGCCAGGGTCAGAAAGGGGACAAATGCCCTTTGGGCATTAAAAAAAACTCAAAGATCTGTCAACCTAAAGAATGTGATTCTCTTCCACAGACTAGGCAAGGGTTTTCAGCTAGAAACGGATCCTTGTAGCATGAACTGAGTCTGAATTTCTGTATGGGACTTAAAAACACACACACACACAATAAACTGTCTGCAACTCTGAGGGAGGGCCCTCCTGCCATCCCCCCATCCACACTGTCCTGTCCTCCACTTTGTCCCACAACATCCCCCCTCTGTCCACACGGTGAAACGAGGCTTGGGGGAGACCCTGTGGAGTCACAGCCTGCTTGGGAAGCTGTGTAGTCAACGTGACACAGGCAGGGTTTGGGGACTGGTAGGCTGTTCCAGAAAAGGCAGGGGCTCTGGGAGTGGGACAGAGCTTAAAGGAGAGCGAGCGAGAACATGGGAGGAGATGAAGCTGGAGAAGGCTGGGCAGGGCAGGCTTCTAGAAGGAGGGGACACCCTGGGGGGACCCTCAAGTTCTGGGAGGGGGGGCCTCTCATGCTGTCTTAGTGTGCTTGGGCTGCTGTAACAAAAAGTCACAGACGGGGTGGCTCACAAGCAATCGGAACTTGTATCTCACAGTTCTGGAGGCTGGAAGTCCAAGGTCAAGGTGCCAACGTCATGTTCTCACGAAGGGCCTCTCCCTGGCTCGTAGCTGGCACCTTGTCCCTCTGTCCTCACACACTGGAGGGGGCCGGGTGCTCTCTGGAGCCTCTTTTATAAGAGCACTAATCCCATTCATGAGGGCTGCACCTTCACAACTCAAGCAGCTCCCAAAGGCCCCACCCCCAAATACCATCACCTTTGGGGGTTACGATTTCAATATATAAAATTGGGGGGACACAGGCATTCAGATCATACAGCACATGCCAAATACTTTTCAGCCCGGATTTCCTTCTCCTCCCCCAAGATTGTCCCCCCTCCCCCTCTAATTCCCTGAATAAATACCAGCTCCACCTACTATGTGTGCGCATGTTCATTCCGGGGCACTCAGGTCAAGGTAGTATCTGGGACACACAAAGGACTTGCTCCTTCTTTGCTCTGTCCATAAGCAGGCTCTGCATCTTTAAGATGAATATAGAGGCAACTAAGGATATTTGCTGGAAGCCAGAGCCAGCCAATGCCTGAGGCGGAAGTGAGTTTGAACAGGGGTTTGACCTCAGTAAGAAGGACCACGGAGAGTTTGCAAGAGTCCATGATTTAGAAGGGAAAAAACTGATGGCCTCTGAGCAAGGGAGTTTGCTTGTGTTAGGGCTGTGGGCAGGAAGAGACTGAAGGGCAGAAAGGAAGCTGTGGAGTCTGGTACGGAGAATGAGGTTCTCCCGCTGAAGACTTAGTAGCCACACTTAGCCTTGGTTTCCCGAACATCCTCAAGGTCCTCTGAAATGTTCTGAAAACAGCTATTTCAGTGGGAGGAAGAAAGGATTGGAGCCCACAATGTATAAGAAATTTGATAAAACAGAACATCAAGTTCTGTGCCAGCACAAGACAGCATGAGGTTCTGGCAGCAGCCCTGAAGTCTAGGGACCTTCAAACCTTCCCTTCAAGGGCAAGGAGCTCCGGGCCCAGCTCACAGACCATCCTCCTGAGGCTACTCCACTTCCTGCTTCTACTCTGGATACATTTAAGGGCAAGATGTAAACACCCAGAAGCTCACTTCCTGGTGGTGGAGAAGCTGAGAGCACACAGCCTTAGCTGGGGGGAAGGTCTGTTGCAGGCCTGCCCTAGAGCGTGGAATTATAGGACCAGGGGACCAAAGAAGGCACAGACAGACTATGCTCTGGAACTGGTTCCCAAAAGTCCTTCTGTGTGTGTTAACTAGCCCACTTTCTCTTTACACGGTCTGATGGGTCTAGGTTTCTGGTAAAAAGCAGAGGTCCACCCCCAGGGAGACTTGAGAGAAGTGGGCACTGCAGCAGCCAGAATCCTCGCTCCGTACTCACTCTCGTCCCTTCTGAGCATCAGCCTGGTGTGAGCAGAATCAAGTCAGAGACAGGCACCTGGCTAATTTCCACTGCATATCCCATGTGCCTTCACCTACACCCCGGCGGAGGCCAGCCACAAAGGGCCTAGTGCACCAGGCACTTAGACTGTGCAGTCAGTGGTCTTCTGTGCTGTGTTAAGGGGTGGGGAGGGCAGAGAAGAATAAGGAAAAGAGATGAGCTCTCTTCACGTGAAGTTTCTCCAGTTGGAGAGGAGGACTCCATGGACCCCATGTCCCATCACACATCAGCATCAAATGAAGAAGGCAGTCGGGAAAATGAACTACTGGGAGGTACCAGCATCTCTGGCAAAACATTGTGTTTAGAAGGATTTTAGCGGAGCATGAATCATTATCATCAGTTCCTTAACCAGGTACTGAACTGTCCCTTGGGGGTATGTTTGATGCTGCCTTTTGATGTGTGTCACTTTTGTGGCCCTTAGTGAATGACGCAGGACACAGTGTATACTCACAAAGGGAATCTTGGATCCAAAATCTACTTCTGCCCTGAATACGGGTCCATCCCACTGACCCTGGGGAACTGACCGAGGTCTGAGGGCTCTGTGGGTGTTGTCCAAGACGATCCCTAAGCCACTCAGCAGCCTGTGCGGCCCCATGAATGGACAAATGAACGGACAGGTCCACTGCTTCCCTGAGCCACTGGGGAGCACTGGGGAGCACTGAGAATGGAGACACGGCATTTGGGAAGTTCATGAAGCAGAAAATCAAAGGGCTGGAACTTAAACCAAAGGGCCTTTTGCATCACACACAGAATCCTGTTCTGAGAAGTGGGAGGCGGGCCAGTGACTAGAAGACCCCAGAGATGGAGCTGCACTGAGGCAGAGCTTCCCGGCAGAGGGCTTGAGATGTTCAGAAGGGCTGTGGCTTTTAGTCTGGCGAGTCTGAGGGGTGGAGTGGCATGATATGCATTTTATATGAAAAACATCATTCTTGTTGCTGTGTTGGGAAGAGGCTAAGGAGTTCTGGGCTGGAAGCAGGGAAACCAGCTAGAGGATCATTGAATTCCAACAACCCCAAAACTGACTCTACTGGCACTGAGCAGCGGGGGTCGGCAGGCACCACTGTCCCACCACAGGTCATTGTGAAGCCTGCCTGGACGTGCCCCCCGGGCTGCAGGGGCTGGAGAGGGTGGGGATCAATCCTGGTCACCAATGAGGAAATACGAGTTTCCGTTCTTGGCCGTCTTGTGCTCACAAAACATTAATGACTGATGTTCTTGCTGACCTGTGTCCAAGCCATCCCCAAATACCTCATCTCACTTACTTTCCCTCAGGGTTCTGTTTCATCATCGTTTCTTCCACCGTCACTTCCATGGAGGTGACCCTGAGCTCGGTCCCTCCCGCCTGCACCTCCCCAACTCCCAAGCATGCAACTTACAATCCCCTATGTCCTATCCCAGCAAACTCAACTGGGCAGCTCCCCACCCACACCCACTCTTCCTCCTGACCCCCAGTTCTCCTGGTTCAGATTTTTAGTTGTAACTCAATCTTCCTTTGTTTTTTGCTCTCCTCCAAATAATTCTGATTCCTCTAAATTACGCCCCTGAGACATCTTTTCTTTGTAGTCCCACTGCCGCCACCTCTGTTTGGCTCCCTTCCTCTGGACAATTCTGATGGCCTCTCAACAGCTCACTCTGTTCCCAGGTTCGCCCCTCACGACGGACTCTTAGAGCTCAACCCTGCCAAAGGCAAGCTGTGAGCTCTGCTTCAAAACCCTCAACCGTCCCTCACTGCCTGGTGTACCGGACACGAATGCCGCAGCTCGGCAGTCACACGCCTCGCTGTATGTCGTATCTGTCGTAGCTTTATTGTTCCCTTTATAACCTGCATACACCTAACACTCGAAGGCAGGGGACTTGTGAACCTTCTGCCAGATCCTGCTCATCCCTGCCTCCTGCCCTGAGAGTCCCACCAAGCCTCTCCCAGCTTTCTCCAACACCCTCTTCACAAAGATTTTCTTATTCCCCCAATCGTTTTCTCTCTCCTCTAAATGCCGTATTTCTCTTATGCATCTGTGCTACAGATGTGTATATTTGTCCTACTGTATTACTTTTGACCTTGAAAGCAGAAAGTTGAAGACATTCTTGAATGACTTCAGATATCTAAAGGGAGTATTCTAAGTGCTAAGTGTTAGGTACCTAGGTGCTAACTGCTCATTTATTCATTACTTTCTTTATTCCTTAAACACTGAAAGCCAGGCACTGTTCTAAGAAAGGCACCGAGGACACAAAGGCAATAAGATACCTAACAATGTGCTTGTTAGGTATGCCACGCAACATGAAATAACTTACAAATTACAGGCGTGGTAATCTGACTATCCTCACTTAACAATTATGTTTCCCGCCTCCTTCTACTCCTGCCCTCATAAATCAAGGTAATTGCCTGGCAATCTGGCTAAGCCTTGTGAGGCAAAAGAGCTGTTCATGTCTTGTGTCAACTGGTGGACAGGGAGGGGGGAGGAAAAGGGTGAATTACCCTGCCTCCCATCTGTGCCCAATCGGCTCTAAATCTCCAGGAAGGATGTGCTCAGGATCTCCAAAGAAAGATCCTCCCAACTGTGCATCCAAAAGTAGGGCTTTAAGCCATACATAAGGGGGCTGGCTATGATAAGTATGTATGCATATCTGAAACTCTGTGTTGATCTTTTGCTTTTGAGAAAGAGCTTGTGCACTTCTGGTGGATTTCTATGGGTACCTTACCTCTCCCGACTGTACACAGCTAGCGGAGCAGGGCTCTGAAGGTCTGCCTGGGACACGTACTGCACATTTTAAAGATGCCTCGTGAAATGGAAAACACCACTGTCTGCTCAAGTTCGAGTGCCATTCTGATATCTTTCCCACCGTCAATGTAGCTATGTTAGACCATCAATGTCTAACACGCTGAGATTTTAAAATGTATTCTCACCCAGAAAGATGGGGCAAACGAGTAGTTTAAATGCCCCTTGAAACCGAAAATGAACAAAACACGTGTGAAGGGTAGTCAGCGCATAGCCGTGGCCAGGGGCCCCTGGAGCAAGTCTGCTCGGGCAGGAGCCCCGACTCCACCACTTCCTAATCGTGTGACCTTGGATGAGTCACTCAGCCTCCTCATGCTTCACCTCTCCATGGAGATAATAACACTGCTTAAAAGTGTCACTGTGAATATTAGAAGAGTGAACATTTATAAGATGCTTAGGACAGTGCCGGGCAATAATCAGCACCATATAAGTGTTTATTACATTAAAACAATTTTTTAGACTTCATCATTTAAAAAAAAAAACAAACTTCATCTTTTTAAGAAGAAAATAGGACTCGTGGGCCCATCAGTAACCTCACACCGCACCCCTGTACGGCCTCGTCATTATTTGGAGCTGACTCTGGATTTCCCACTGTCTACTGGGCAGCCAACATTATTTGTCAGAAAAGGAAGGGGGTACGTTTCGTCATATACAGTACATTTTTATACTCACTACTCTTAAATGAAGAAAAACATCCAAAGAGAAAAAAAAAAATCTTTCCCAAATGAAACTTGAGTAAGCCCAAAGAAATGAAAGCGCTGTAGGTAACATAACCCTCTGGATAGAGCGACAGAAATGCTACACCATTAATGAGAATCACGTGCTGTCTTGTGGGGTGAGAAGTTCCCCCAGTCGGCCCTCTTTTTGCCTTTTTCCTCCTTCATGTGCAATGTCATCTTTCTGGGGCCGGTATAAATCTTTCTCCCCCTGTATTATCTTCCCATTAGGAGCGTGCGGCCGTAATGACAGCCACCTGTTCTAATGACAGCCAGGATGCCATCATTTTCAGCCCAGTGTTGTTAATCTGAGTACCCTTCCCCTCCAGGAAGGCCGTGCCCACCCTCATGCAGTTACGAGCCATTTCCAGAGCACCTGTTCCCCCTCTAGTTTTAAAAGGTAAATTCCTCTCAAGGGGGGCTCCCTGCTCACGCCCCAAGCCCCTGCTATGCTCTCTGGATAAATCTTGCACTTTCTGTTGCTATGATTTTCTCAATCAAACCAGCAGGGGGAAAAAGTGGTGCTGGAGATACATTGTTGGAGAAGCACATTAACATACTGTAAGAGCCCCGTCAGAAATTTGTCGGCAGAGCTAACTGCCACCTTCCTGGGCTCGCATCCTGGAGCAGCTGCTGAGGCTGCGGACAGGTCCTTGTGTTGCCTCCTCGCGGATGTCAGGTGTGCGGTGCCCATGGCCCTGTGGGGTTGAGTGCCAGTGACCACCACCAACACTCTTTGCCACGCAGATGCACACAGCAGCTCCCGGAGCTCTACCACCTCTGATCAGCAGCTTCCCAGGCTCACCAGCAGTGCTCTGTCACCCGGGCTGG
This sequence comes from Balaenoptera borealis, assembly GCF_965194805.1. Classification (NCBI taxonomy): domain Eukaryota; kingdom Metazoa; phylum Chordata; class Mammalia; order Artiodactyla; family Balaenopteridae; genus Balaenoptera; species Balaenoptera borealis. Next base: position 163,910,415 of record NC_138866.1, on the reverse strand, counting down.
GATTTCTCCAGCGTCAGAGCTGCTCTGGCCAGCCCGGCCACGCTCTCCACTTGCCCACACAGCCCTCGGGATGCAGCGCGCGGTATAAACCGGAGACACACAGCCTCAGGTCAGGGCCTGGCTGCTCCTCTCCCAGCCCAAAGACCTCGGGAAAGTCTTGGCACTTCTCTGACAAAAGGTTGCGGGAACACAGGTGACAGGTGACAGCATCAGACAGGGAGCAGGTTCTCAGCACACATGGCTACCTGCCTTCCTCCCTCCCCTGAACACCTGAGTCCTGACCATCCTCCAAGGGGCAGGCTCCAAGTCCCACCTCCTCCAGGAAGCCTTCCCTGACTTGCCCGCCTGCACTGCTCCCTTCCTGGCCACCTGAGGAACTCCTTCCCCTCGTCCTCTCCCTCTTGTCTTGTCTGTACGGCCACACACAACTCCTCCTCCCTCTGCTGAAGTACAGGTGGCAGGGCCGGGGGAGGGAAATGCCGTCAGCTGTCTCCATCCACCACCCTCCAACCTTGTTCTTCCTGCCCCTTGTCAGGCTCATTAACAGCATCCCCTGCTCCTGGGCCATTGGCCATGTCCCTACTGCTCCTGTCTACTCTTGGGTTGAATGTCTAGGAGACCCAGTGATGCCACAAGTCCCACAGGTTGACCTGAATCCACACACACCTTTTCTTCCTTCCATCCTGTTTAAATGGAAGCGTTGACTGTCTTCTCTTAGGCTAACCCTCCACCTGTGCTTTGGGTCCCATGGCCTCTTACTTCCCCAGGGACTGCACCCCTTTCCCCCACCCTCTCTACTGACGCCTTCTATGAGTTTAAACATGTGTAAGTCTCTTCTATCTTTAAGAAACATCCTACCTCAAGTTCATTATTTCCCACCAGCTACCACCACCTCTCTGGTCCCCTCTGAAGCTGAGCTTCTTGAATGTATCTTCTTGACTTGCTCACTTGCAACTCACTGCTACATCCACTCCAATCTGGCTACCTTCTTACCTCTTAGGTCAGTACTTCTGCTGGATACACCTTCTTCACCTGTTCCCTGGTACATGTAATTACTGAGGTGCTAATGCAGCCCTCCACTATCTGCTTGCAACACACCTCCCCCGGGTCAAATATGCCCCCATGCTTCAAAGATAAACTGTTTGGTAGTGACTTCCGAAATTATATCTACAACGAGGGAAGAAGTTTTTCAAGGAGAAGGAAGTGGTCAACGGTATGAAATACTGTGGAGAGACTAAGTGCTACATGCACGTGAGTGTCTTCACATGGAATTGGATTGAGCTACTCATGGGTCTCTGGCAACCCCTTTAAGGTTTGGTAGGTCAGAGCGGGGTGGGGGAGGGTAAATCTCTACCTGATTCTGCAGATCAGCTTCCTAAACCCAAAGAGGCAAAGTGACCAAAGACACTCAAAATCACACACCTAGATGGATCCAGTAACACCTACACAGATCCAGTAACACCTGGACCGACCCAGGAACACCCAGACAGATTCACTAACATCTAGACAGATCCACTAACACCTACACAGATCCACTAACACCTAGACAGATCCAGTAACACCTACACAGATCCACTAACACCTAGACAGATCCACTAACACCTACACAGATCCACTAACACCTGGACCAACCCAGGAACACCCAGACAGATTCACTAACATCTAGACAGATCCACTAACACCTACACAGATCCACTAACACCTAGACAGATCCAGTAACACCTACATAGATCCAGTAACACCTACACAGATCCACTAACACCTAGACAGATCCACTAACACCTACACAGATCCACTAAAACCTAGACATATCCAGTAACACCTACATAGATCCAGTACTAGAACAGGGACTCCTGACATCCAGTTCAATGTGTGCCCAAGACATGCTGATATGTCATTCTATGGTGAGTAGAGACCAAGCTCCCCTTCTCCTGTGTGGACAGAACACTACCCTTCAGGCCACGGCCAACTTACCTTCAGGTGGTTGGGCTGCAGAGTCAACCCATTCAGGAGCCATCCTGGGTAGGTGACAGAACTAGCTAGTGTTTTGAGAACTGTTTTTTCCAGGTCTCTAAAGTCTTTCTAGAGCATCCCAATCTTTCCACATCCAGTCCTAGATGAGTGACTCTTGCTCCCTATCACAATCTGCTTATTCTAGAAGGAAGTGCACATTTAGGGTTCCGCTCCCACCATCTCTCTAGGTCTCAGATCCACAGGCCCTTCTGCTATCAGAGCTCAAACAACTTCTCCTTCAGCCCATGTGGGAGTTCTGCCCTCACAGGTAGTCATTCGACAGTGATACCTGTCTCATAATGCACTAGAGCAGACATAAGGTCCTACCCTGAGTTTACCCTGGGCTTGAACTCTGGTTCCTTCTTAGCCATAGTGGGACAATTTTCAGTTACCAAAGAAATAACTATCACATTTTTCTTAGCCCTATGATTTCTTTCTTCTTTACCCTCAAGGCATCAATCCACATCACCACAAATAACTTTGTCAAAAGCATGTAACTGCAGCAAACATAACTCTCCATCAAACTGCAATTTGGAATCATATCTGTGTAAGCAGCTTCTATCACAGCCCCCAATGATCCCCACCTCTTGCTATTTCTGCCCCTGTATAATCCCTCTTCTGAGCACAGGCTGGGTCTTAACGGCTCATTTACGATGAAGAGAACACAGTAACAGTGATAGGAGGTCACTTAGGATACTAGGTTATAAAAAGACTGCAACTTCCATCTTGCTGGCCGTATCTTACTCTCGCTCTTGTTCACCGCCATGGAAGTCAGCTCCCCTACGAAGAGACCCACATGGCAAGAAAGTGGGAGGAGGCCCCTGTCAACAGCAAACCAGGAACTAAGCCCTCAGTCCAAAGGGCTGGAAGAACTGAATCCTTCCGACAACCACGTAAGAAAGCTAGAAAGTGGGTCCTTCCCCAGTTGGGTTTTTGTATGAGATTGCAGCCCCAGCCAAAACCTTGATTATAGCTTTGTGAGAAAACCTTGAAATGTGAGCCCTCGGCTAAGCCAGGCCCAGATTCCTGCCCCGAGAAACTGAGATAACAAATGTCTGTTGCTTTAAGCCGCTAAATTGTAGGGAAATTTGTTACATCAAAACAGGCTCAAGAGTAGGAAAGAAACACATCCAAGATAATTTCTTTTTCTGATTCTTAAATCAAAATGAAGATAGAGAAATACATGGCTGAAATTCAAACACAATGACACATGTGGTGTTAGTGATGGTCACTTGACTTTTGATTTCTGAGGTTAACTGTAAGAGGAAAACAACCTTCAGTAACCTTCAATTCCCACCATCCCAGCAGAATAATCGGAGGAGATAATTAGTTGTCATTTGCTTGGTGTCACTTCCTCGTTTTATTTGGCTGTTTTGGGCAGATGGAAAGTGAATGTAGCATCCAAGTGCAGTGTTAGCATTAATGAATTCCCAAAATACCCTTTTTTTCTGGGGTGGATTTACTTTGTAACTACCACCATTGCCAACCAAAAATTAAATCAATTAATCAGTATGAGGAAAATTGTCAGGAGAAGCTAGGCGTCCTGCTAGAAGAAAGCGAGTGTTTATGGGTTGAATTCCCACACCACTCGGTAACGGGCCTGCCACCCAGTTCCAGGGCCATGGGAGGCCCGGAGAGAGAGGCAGCATCAAGCTCCTGGGGGCAGGAAAATGTTTGCTTCAGTACTCTGGGTCCACGCTAGCCCGGGTGTCTCTGTAGCCCATTTTTCCATGACTCCAGGAAAAAAGAGAGGAATCATTGCCAAGTGCTTTCTGCCCATGTTTCTGGCAAGGAATTAAGTATTTCTAACTTATTAACCCTTTGCTGATAGTGAAGCTCTGCATGCTTGATGCCACTCTCCCATGGGTCCCTTTTTCCTTTAATGTGATTTATCTAGAACAACATCACTCAGGGCCCAGAAAAAGGGACACAAGAGCACTCTGACTCTAAGTTATCAAGTTCACACACTTGTCATAGTCAGAGAGGGCTGTTTGGTAGAGAATATGGCCTTTTGAGGTTTTTACATTCACCGAATCAAGGAACAATCATGAGTGTTACAAAACTTACAGATGATCCAAACCACCAAATAAGCTAAAAACAAACAAACAAAAAAAACAAACAAGAAAACCCCCAAAACCGCTCCACTTACTTTCAGGAGGAGTCCCTCCCTCTAACTTTCCTCCCAACATGTACACACTACACTCACATATAAACACATTCAGGTCCATGCTTAGCTAAAGAGAAACACTCTCAGGTGATAACTATCTATTTGCATAATGAAAATGATTAGAATAATAAATGCAAGTGATCACATGCTATTTCTAGATATTCCTACGCTTAGTGCCATGTATTTGAAATATCTGTGTGATTTACTGAATGCTGTACTCTTCGTTCAAATATGTTAGCAGAATGTAAACAAAGCCACTGGCTATCTGCAAACAGATGACCAAGGTGACCAAGGTAATTTTTCCATTTTTGTCTGGATGTTGCGCATATGCTGTCCTACCTCAAACCTGGGGTCCCCCGGTCACCCCACAACCAAGAAGTAAGTCATTTCCCCTGTTTATTCATCTAGGACGTAGCACAGATAATCCACGCAGCTCTTCAATGATTCACCCATAACTAGGAATGCACATATACTGAATAATCAAAGATAAACACACTGTTAATCTTTTAAAAAGTTAAGTGGATATAACATAACTATTGATGTCAAAAGTCGAAGTCCCCAAGTGCCAGCCTTTGGAATTGAGGTAGTTGATACACAGAGCTGTCTGCTCTCTCACGCTTACCTTTTCTTATCCCATCTCCTCGTGCATGATCAATCTGGCAAGCGTAAAGTTTCGATATTAGCTTGGGGACCTAAGTCAGAAGGGAGATACTTCCCATTCTATTTGAGTCAAGCATTTTCCTCCCTCCCTATCTTCCTTCCCTCCTTCATTGAATAAATATTTAGTAAGCATCTGCTAGGTACCTCACACTGGAAAAGGTGCTGGGCATACCACAGTCACCACACTGATAAGATAGATATTGTCAATGCCCTGCTTTTAATTTGCCCTGAGGGTCACCTGCAGATCCTGTGTAGAAGCCTATGGATTCCTCCTATTTCTGCCTTTCAGAGTGTGTCTTCTCTGGCCTTAGGAGTGCTTGGCCTGAAAGCAGGGAAGAGAGAAGTGCCCACGAATAAATTCTCCCTGAGGGGCATCAACCATTGAAGGACAACCAGTGAAGGACAAGGCATTATGGAACATACAGCAGGTTGCTTGCCCCTCAGTGGGACAATGCTCCACAGGGCCCCAGTGGGCCTGAGTCCCCACTGCCCAGGCAGCAACCCACTCCTGAACATATGTCCACCGGCTGTCCTCCCCTCCTGTCTCCCCTCCCGCCTCCCCTCCTTACTCCCTCACGTCCTTGGACTCCAATCCATGTCTCCAGGGTCTGCTTTGTACAAACTCACTGGGGAGACACAGAAAGGTAACTCCAAATTGTCACGAAACTCCTATTTTTTTCCAAGTAGGAAAATAGCAGCATGCCATAATAATTCAAATCGAGAATTATCTAAACCTAAGTTGCCTGGTATGTTTGCAGCAGTATTTTAACATGTCCCCAAGCGTCACAGAAATCCATAAAGCATTCATTCAAATGAAATTTGAAGGACACAGAAAACATAGGCCTGTTCTCTGAATGAATTATCATGTGCTGCCGTACATATAATGCACTAGCATTTTTCATTCTCTAAAGATAATCCTTTGGTATTTGGGTCTTTTGGACTGGCTGGACGGTTCAGCTTTTTGCTCAACCTAAATAACGTTTCCTATTCTGCAAAATCATATAACACCCTGCCTGAATCAAACCAGTCCTACTTGGTAAACTTTACGTGAACGTTATTTTTCATCAACATCACATGCCTATTAGGAAAGAAAGAACAGCTGGCTTTTCACTAAAGTGATTATTTTCATTATTGAATTCTGAATATTCAATGTTACCTATCTCTCTGTATCTCTCTTGAGTCATCCCAAATTAGATTGCTATATCCAGACACCTCAGTTTACTTTAGTAAAGGGGATAGGATGAATGGGGATAGAGGGGTAAGAAGAGAAGTAATATTGCTTCTAGAATACTTTGCAGTTTCACAGGGAATAAATAAAACAAAGACAATTTTAACATCGCACAGTCAATAAATGTCAGTTTCCAGGAATAAGCTTGATAACCTGTGAATTGACTGTAGTTTTGAGGCTGACTCCTGAATATGAATACGTATATATTCATTCTCTCATATTACCTAGGCTGACACTGTTTACAGTCACTGATACAGAATGAGAACATCTGGGAACTCAATTACTTGACATAAGTAAGACTTCATGTTTGTAAGATAAAAACTTTCTAATAGTCAAACTTCTGGTTTCTCCTTCAACGAGAGCTGTTCGTCAAAAACCCAGAACTGAAAGTCAAATCTTGATTGACATTGTATCCTAAACTCACGTGGGCTCGATAACATAAGATTACCTTTATATAGTTCAATCCATAGGCTTCTACAGTGGTTTTATAGTATCTCAGAGTTTGAAAAGAAATTACTTCTGCAGTGGCAGTTTGCAAAATGGTCTGTAGCATCTTCTCAAAAAGGAAACAAACCAACCAGAGATAAGGGAGAACAATATAAATAAAAGCATCATATTCCTAAAGATACGGATGTAGAACTTGAAAAGTGACTGGTACTTCTTTCAAACAAGACGTGGCCGGTGGGTCTGTAGTCCCTTGCTACTCACAGGGTGGTCCGAAGACCAGAATTAGCAGATCTCCTATGAGAGCTTATTTGAAATGCAGAATTTCAGGTCTCATCTCAGACTAACTAAATCAGAATATGCATTTAAATAAAAATCCCCTGGTAATTTACATGCACATTAAAATCTGAGAAGCACTATTGTTCACCCTATATAACCAACATCAACCAGGTCTCAGCACTTGGCTTTCATTTAGTTAGAACAAGGCTATGATGAAAATACTGGAAATGAAGATTTTGTCCCCAGGGGCAGATAGTGGAGGCAGACAGAAATTACTAGAGAAGTGAGAGGAAAAAGGTCTCAGAAAGTAGTTAGAGGGGTTCCAGGTCTATGGTCCTAAGAACAGACCCTGAAATGAACATGGACTCCATCCACACCAAGCAAATATCGACTTGTCCAGCAAGCCCAGACAGCGTGGTCATGAGAGCTAGCTTCCAACTTTCTGATGCTCAAGTCTATTCATCTGTAAAGCCAGGAGGTGACACAACATAAGTTCCATCTACTCAAAAGTCCTCTCATTGAATGTACAAAAACTAACAGGGCTGGTGGTGGGTGGGGGAGAACATTCACATAGGAATATCTGCACAATTCTTATGCAGATATTACTTTGGGACCTTGGACAATTTTTATGTTAAAATGTGATTATTGCTCCACTGAGAGTAATTTCTTTATCTTTTTTTTCTAGGAAAGACATTTATTTATTTTAAAAATGTTTTTGGAAAATTACTTTTTTTTGCTTGAGTGAGAGCAACCATTTCTTTACCTTTGTTCCTTCTAAAGGTCTTATTGCTGCTTTCTACTTCACCAAAGTCAACTACAATGCACACATACGTCAGAGAAGGGAAAGGATCCACTGAGAGCTTGGAAGAGGAAGAGAGAAGAATAAAATACATAAATCTTTGCAGTCACTGGGTTGAAAATTCACAACAACTACTCTGACTTTATCTTGCTCCCCATCCTTAGTTCCTTTCAGGGTTTCATTTCCCAATTTTCTAAAGTACTACTGTACTTTACTCTAGTTCGCAACAGAAACATAACATTTTCACCTTCACAAGCATCTCTGTAGGATGCTTGAACGGCCACACACATTCACAGACAAAATTTAAAATCTACAAGATTCAACAACCCCTGGGCTGATCTGCTGTACCAGCTCCCAGGTTGCCTTTATGACCTATTTTCCCTTAACAGTTGTCCCTAAAGTTGTCCCAAAGCATCCCTAAACGAATCCCCCATCATGGAAGTTGAACTTGGATAGGACTTTCTCAACTGAACACGGTCAACTGCCAGGGCTTCAGGCAAGAACCCAGAGAAGATCAAACTCCAGACACGATGGAATTAGTCCAGAAACACCAGGCCAAGATGAGAAAGGCCAAATGGGAGCAGGCAGCATATAGGATTCTGCCACCAACACAACCTCTCCAGGAGTGCCAGGTACCAAATTTTCATAGTGAGTGTCAGGACCAAGATGGCAATTGAGGTAGGCATTTAAAGGGAAAGCATAGTCTATATGTAAGTCACCCCCCAGAGAACTTCCTTTTTTCATTCTCTTGAGAAATTTCCAGAATGAATTAGAAACAATTTGAGTATTACACTCATCTCTGCTTCAACATCATTTGCCCTCAAGGACTCCGAATCAAATTTGCATCTTGCCTAATATGGCAAAGGATGTCACTGTGACAGACAACCACAAAACCCATGTGTGCACAAAATGACCTCAACTAAACTTCTATGCAAGCAACTCCCTAGACGCTTTATTACTCAACGCTCAAACCTGCGGTTCCACATCCACAAGTGTCCCTCACTCTCTACCAGAAATGCTCATCTAAATATTTGGCTTTTATCTCAAACTCAATGTAAAGCAACCCTTTTTCTAGCCCTGCATTTCCCAACAAGCCTTCTCCAGACCTCTCTCGCTGGGTTTGATGGGTGACACCAATGACATGCCCAAACCGGAAGCAAGACACACCGGAAACTTCTCCTTCATTGCCTGAGTTTCAGCAAGTAATACTGATTTGTTTTTCCCAGTATTTTCTGTAATCAATCACTGCTTCTTTTCTTTCTACAAAGACCAATCTAGTTCATGTATTTATTATCTTCATTTGAACTACCTGGAAAAATCCTCATCTCCCATTTACCATTAATTCATTCGGCAGATATGTGAGCACCTGTAGGCACTGTTCTAGGTGCCGAGGATAAAAGAGATGAACAAACTGGACTTGGTCCTAGTGCTCACGGAGTTTACGGGTTGGTGCTGCTCTTCCCAGAATAATACATTCTGCAGGACACCATCAGAGTCACCTTGCTCACACACTCTTTGAATCATATATTCATCCTGCTCAAGTACCTCCAATGGCTCACTGAAAACAAAACATAGCAAAAGGAAAACTCTTCTATCCCTTTAAAGTGTGCAAGCTGGCTTCTACCTACTTCTCTCATATTTCATTATTCTCTCAACAAACCACCCAGGTGAAACCAGCTGGTTGAATCCCTATTTCAAAACTCCATATTCCTTGCTCTTTGCTTTGTTACTGCTGTGTCTTTTCCCAGATCTACATCCTTCATGGTGAGATTTTTCTAATTGCCTTACCAAAAAATGTTCTCGCTCTCCTCCAAACTTAAATATTTGGTCAATTTATATGATACTTAATGCATTCAATAGAAATTTTTTCATCTTATCACGTGACAGACTTTGTCCTAGGCATGGAGAGCTAGTGAAGAACATACTTGCTCCTACTATAAATCAACTTTTCACTTATAGAATTTTTTGGTTCTTAAAAGCAGGGGTCATTGTACGACCCCTTAAAAGCAGGATGCATCATACCTTGCATCCTCCGTAGGACCCTGTTCCTTGTTCATATGGGTGCTCGGTGATGCAACTAGTAATAACAATATTGTTAAATATCGACAGATTACTTTTAAAGTTTCATAATTTATTATGTCCATAAGCATCTTCATTGTTCATTAAATATATTTTTTTAATTGTGAACTATTCACAGAAACCTATTTCACTGAAAGCCTATTTTGGGAATGATTTCCCTTTGCTTTGGAAAGGGAACTTGGTGCATTATAATGAGTTACAGGCCACCAGGTGTCACTCTTGGAGATGCTCACCTGATTTTCATAGGTCTGAATCTGACTGAGAGAGGGTCTCAAATGTTGTACTGTGTTGGTAAAGCAGGATTTCCACTTATTCACTGGATAATCATGCTCCTGATAAGGACTTCTCTTTAGCATCCTTTATGTAGCTCAGCATTATTCCTTGACGTTCCATCCTTCCTCCCCCACCAAAAGCATGAGAAGCAGAGGGTTAAGGACGGATGGCTTGTGTCACTGCCTCAGCTTGGTTTTATATTGCGGTATGTGAGTTTAATGTTGCTTATTTGAAAAATGAAAGCAACATCAGATGCTTGAGTAGTTTGGGCCCAAAAGGAAATGTGTATATTTGCCAGAAAGAAGGCAAAGGGAAATACATAATAGAAACATTTATAAAACCTAATCTGAAAAGAAAGGTTTACAAGGTTTAAAAATATATATGTATAAATGAGAATAAATTTTATTAATTTACGTGACCTTAGGAGCTTGAACATTCCAAACATTGATGGAGGCAAATGTTTAAGAAGGTATAATAAAAACCTTATACTTTCTTCAGGTGGGAAGAGAAAAGCTCGCACCTGGTGCTTTGTCAAAGCTCAGTGGACAGCAAAATCTGAAATCCTTTAGGGAAGACAGAGAAGCGTTTCTCCTGATATGCTTTCTACGACAAAGCAGTATTAAGTAAATATGAAAAAAATTTATTTAACATATAATTTTATCTTGGCAGCATCCCTTCTAATACAAAAGAAAATGAACGATGGAAGGTTATGAAACAAAATTCTTTACCCAAGAGGCTCCAATAGCTCTTAGGATGCTCAACCCAGGAATTCTCCTTTACTCTGCATTAGCCCTAGCCCTTCTTCCAACAGGCTGTGTGTGTTTGTGTGTGTGTGTGTGTTTGTGTGTGTGTGTGTGTGTGTGTGTTTTCCCTTCAACCCTCTCAAGAAGTGCAATTTCTACATAGCAAATAAGGAATTCTAATTGCAAAATTATATCTTCCACGGAATCCATTTTCTACCCTTTTGCTCTGGAAGCTCTGAAGATATGAATGCTTCCACAAACAGAATGAATAAAGCCCCAATTCTCTATGGTGACAAATTCGGAAAATGGCAGGTTTTATCTTCAAGGAGTTCAATGGCTACACAAAAGCTCTCATGCGCAAATAATGGAATTCTCAAATTGGGATAAATGTGCTTTAAAGAATTTTTATTTTCATCATTTATTTCAGGTAATACTTGTGGATAATATAACACAGCTTTGGATTCCTAAGCAGATAAAGAAAATCTAAAAGGGAAAAAAATTAGGGCAGGCCTTTATTAAATTTTAAAGTATGCCTTTGCCATACTCTTATAAAGAGCCAAATAGGGTATCAAAGTCTCTGGAGATCACCAGTATAACTTCTTTATCATGTTCCATTTAAAATTTAATTATGCAGTCTACAACAAGAAGAATCTGAGCCATTTAAATAGGTCATGCAGTGAGTAGCTTTACAATATTCTAAAGTTTTCCTTGTAAAGATCATTCCTTTGATAGTCTGTTACACATCAGAACACTGTATTATAAAACAAGTGTAATTTAATTCACTCACTATAGACTCTTATTTACATCCATAAAGAATGAAATGTTTTGATTTAGGTTATTTGGAGAATTAATGAAAACCATGTTCCTGATAGAGCTGCCCAAGACACATGGGCAATATCTGCATATATACTTCGTTGGGTAATTGTTATTTTCATACACTATAGCAAGGTCAAGGGAACTTTATATTTAATTTAATTAATTTATATTTAATACTTGGGACATTTTGCTTTAAATCAATAATCACCAATAGCATGGCAAAAATCTAGCCACTGAATAATTAATATCTGAATTAGAGGTTTCTATGGCCTATGGCTTAATATTCCTTCATATTCGCCATCACAAATTTCGATTAGCATGCCACTCTAATTTCCTTACAATAAAATAAAATAAGCATTGTTTTGAGCACTTTACACCTATCACTTCAGTTCATTCTCAGAATAACTGGTCGTATTATGACTCCCAATTTACAGATAAAGAAAATGAGGCACAGAGAGGTGTAGAAATTTACCCAAGATCACAGACCTAGCAAGGAGCTGAACAGAGATTTGAATACACTCTGGAGTTTGTCTCCAGAGCATATGTACTGAACCACTTCACTAGGCTGATTCTTATAATGCAACAAGGCATCTTGTCTTGACAGGGGCACTACCCAAATAACGAGCACAAAGCTACCTTTGAATGCACCACTCTAAGAGCTACCATGTATTGATTACTCCCTGGGTGCCAGGCTAAATACTTTATATAGACTATCTTTTCACAGTGACACTATGATGGGTATCGTAATTTTTCCAAATTTTCAAGTGAAAAACTGAGACAAAGATATTAATTCACTCACTCAAGGTCACACGATTAAGAAATGGCAGACAAAAGACTGAAGCATGTCTGAGCCCAAAGCCCAATCTCTCAACCTTTGTGCTAACAGAGACTCAACAGCAAAAGCTCTGAACAGCTTGGTAACAGTCAAATTTAGGTTAATAACTTTCCAGCCAATAAGATGCATTTTTCTGAGTGCCAAGCGTATGATGCAGTGAGCAGAGTGAGAAGGGTGATAGAAGGCGGAAATCATATACCTGGTCTAAGACTGTTACTTTGGGAGGTTTCTTCAATGCTTCCTTCCTCCCCTTCCTCTTAGGGACTGAATGTGTCCCCCCAAAATTCATATGTTGAAGCCCTAATGCCCAGTGTGATGGAATCAGGAGGTGAAGCCTTTGGGAGGTGATTAGGTTTGGATGAGGTCATTAGGGTCCTCATGATGGGGACCCCTAAAGAGCCCTTACAAGAAGAGACCAGCGAGCTGGCTCTCTCTCCCCTTCTCCCCTCCTCCCACCCCCAACCCGGTGAAGATACAGAAAGAAGGCAGCAGACAGTAAAGCAGGAAGCTGGACCTCACCCAGACACTGAATCTGCCAGCACCTTAATCTTGGACATCCCAGTTTCCAGAACTGTGAGAAATAAATGTTTAAGTCACCCAGTCTATGGTATTTGTTATAGCAGCCCCAGCAGACTAGGACACTTCCAATTCAAACGTTTATTCATTCATCCAAACATCCATTCACTCACAGACTTACGTAAATATTTACTAAGGGCTTACTATGTTCCAGGCACTGCTAGACATTGAGGGAAAACTATGAATACTGGTAAGATCTCAATGCATGTCCTACTTAGTGGAGAAGGTCTAAAAGTCCTCCACTGAACTCTGTTATCAACGATACAGATACTAGGATAGGAGTTAGCACTGGAGACTTTGGACACTAATAGAAGACTCATGAAGCCCTTCAGGACAGAGAAGCCTTCAGAGGAGAAATGGCATCTAAGATGTGTCTGGATAGTAAATAATGAATAGTTTTGGTTTGTCGGGTCATACAGTCTTTGCCATAACTACTCAACTCTGCCTTTGTAGCACAAAACCAGACATTGGCAATGTGTAAATAGAGGGGTTTGGCTGTGTTCCAATAAAAACATTTAAAAGAACAGGCCACAGGCTGGATGTGGTCTGTGGGCTATAATTTGCCAACCCTGGTCTAGAAGAATGAGTGAGAGAGAGTTTGGGGAGGGAGAAAAAGAACTGGGAGAAGACAAGAGACTTCCAAGTAGACAGAGGAAGAAATGCAAAGACTGAGAGACTGGTCCTCAATTTTCTTCTAAAATGGGGGCTCACACAGTCATTCAAACATCTATTGGCTGCCAGCTCTGTTGGGAGTCCTGCGAATAGAGGAATAAACAAGAAAGCCAAAGGAGACTCTGTTCTGGGGATGAAGGGAGGAGAACAGAAAATAGATAAATGGACAAATAAATGAACACACAACGACAAGTGCTGTGTGAACAATACAATATGGTGATGTGACCGTGAGTAACTGTGCTGTGGAGAGGACTATATAGAACAGGGTGGTCAGAGGTGGGATCTCTGAGGAAGTAAGAGGGAAGAAAGGCCGGTATGTCAAGAACAAAGTAAAGGAGAGGCTGAGCAGGAGGCAATGAGGTTGCAGAGGTAGACAGAGGCAGCCTATGGAGGCCCCTGGAAGCCCAAGTATGCTGTTTTGACTTTATTCCCAGCAAGAGGAAACTACTACCCAGTTTGAAGCCAAAACCAATGTGGTTTGATTGATGACTTTTCAAAGATCTCTTGGGCTACCATGTGGAGCAAAAGAGGAAGGGGGAGACCAGTTAGGGGCCATTTTAATAGTGCAGGTGGGTGTCTATGATGGCTTAGAAAGAGATGGAGAAAGTGGCCAAATTAAAGATGAGTTTTGGAGGTTGAGCCAATAGGCTTTCCTGATGGATGGTCTGCTAAGTATGAGAAAAAGAGGCAATATAAATGACTCAAGAGTTCTTGTTTGAACAGTTGGGTGCATGGTGGTAAGGTGGGTGGGGGTAGGATTCAAGAGTTCTCTTTGGCCACATCAAATTGAAGATTATATATCCAAGAAGAGATATTAAGTTGACAGCTGGGTATTCAGATTTGAAGCTCAAGGGAGCAGTTGAAGCTGGAGATGTGAAAATGGGAACTATCCTCATAAAGATGAACTTGATGACATCTCTCTCCACACCCTCTCTACAAGTGAAGAGAGAAATGGCCAAAGGAAGCCCTGGGAAGCTCAGCACGTAGAGTCCAGCAGAGGAGGAAGAACAGGCAGGCAGACTGGGAAAGGCCGGCCAGTGAGAGAGGGAGAAAACTGGAAGAATTTGGTGTCAGAAACTAAGACGGTGTTTCATAGAGAAGGAAGAAGTCCCTACTTTGAGTGCAGCTGAGAGACCAAATAAGAAAACAGATAAACGGCCAATGGATTTTGTTAGATGAAGGTTGCTGTTGACCTTGACCAGGACTGTATGAAAGGGTCAGAAGCCCAGTTGGAATAGGCTGAGGGTTAAGTAAGAGTTCTTGTTGCAGATACCACTCCTTACATACATAAAGCCATTTTCCCCCTACCCTGACTCCTTCCTTTCTTCTTGATGGCAGAACATGACTCCCATTATAAAGGCTGCCAAAACCAGAAACCCAATTTCCCCTCCATAAGAGCTTAGGCATAGGCAAGAAATTCTTTCCTAATATAGAAATACATGAGAAAAAAAATGCCCTTCTTCACTAGATGTGGTCATGTCTCCATGTGATGGCTGGAGCTGTGTCTCCATGTGATGGCTGGAGCTGTGGCAGTCATATTGTGAGCATGAGGCACATCCTACCCAAGATGCTGAGGATGGCAGAGGAGGAAGAGAATACACCAGGGTACCACGTTAACCTTGGGTCTTCTCAGACCTCTTGAACTATAGCTACAAACTCAATATGCAGTTTCCACCCTGATACAGCTACAGTGCCTTTTATTAAATGGATTCAACCTGGGAAAAATAATAAAGATACTGTAAGAGAAAGATTCATGCAGGAAAGAATTCAGTCATAGACTATGAGTGGGGGATACACTGTAAAAGATTAGTAGGTGAGCGTTGGAGCAGGGAAGAATACTTCTTACCAACTGCAAGTGTGGCCTCAGAGTCGGTGTGCAGTATGATGGTGGGTGCTGGAAGCAGGAAACTGGGCAGTGTAAGGTTTGGAAACCAATCACTTAAACCAGAGGCTTGTTTTCTATTGTTAGCCAAATAGTGAATCTGAGACAGGGGAGCTCTAGGGATTATAAGGTCTGGGAGTACCATGGGGTCCCATGTGGAGAATGTCAACCTTTTTTTCTTTCCCCAAATCCATTCCATCAATTTGCTCAGATGACCCTTTGTAAGCAACAGCTTAGAACACTCCCTGGATGAACAGCGTCAAAGAGAATAACAGCTCCTCAAACTGGTGTCTAAACCCTTCACATCAACCAGTGATCCTCCAAGCACCTCTTCTTGCCTCTGCATTCCATCCAACAAGATGGCACCACTTCCTGTTCCCTGCACACAGTCCCTGCACACCTGCCCTGGGTGACGATGTTCTCTCTGTGTGGAGCGCACAGCCCCCTCCACGCCACATGCTCAAACCTGACCCTCTGTCCAAGTCCTGCTCAGGAGGTTGACTCACGATGCTGTCCTTGCTTCCTCCAGTCAGCGGTATCCCATCTTGCTGCTGAAATCCCTTGGCACCTTTTGTTTATTTATATGACTTTGAACCCCTCTTATGGCATTAAACACTGTTCACCTAGCACTGTGATTATCTGTACCTGCTACACTAGACTACACTACTTAAGAGAAGAGATGATGATCAGTTTGTTTTCCACCACAGAGCCTATAACCATTTTTGGCACACAGCTAGCGTTCGATGCACCTTTGTTGAATTAATGAATAAATGACGGATGCTGTAGATATCAAACTGCACCAGACCTGGGTCCCAGGAATTTGAGAAAACTATTCTTTCTTAGGGATTATAAAGAAGATAGGAAATGTTCATCAGTTCTAGGTTACTTAGTAAAAGGTTGGCCTGGACATACCAACATTTTTTTTTTTCCTATTTCCTCCAGCCCCAGGCCCTGGCAACCACTTTTCCACTCTCTGCTTCTATGAGTTTGACTTTTTTTTAGATACTGCACATAAGTGATACCATGCGGTATTTGTCTTTCTCTGTCTGACTTATTTCAGTTAGCACAATGCCCTCAAGCTCTCTCCATGGTGTCACAAATGGCAGAATTCCTTCTTTCCCATGGTCGAATAATATTCCAATGTATGTATACACCACAACTTCTTTATCCATTCATCCACTGACAGACACTTAGGTTGTTTCCATGTCTTGACTACTGTGAATACTGCTTCAATGAACATGGGAGTGCAGATATCTCTTTGAGATCCTGTTTTCACTTCCTTTTGATAAATACTCAGAAGTGGTAACACTGGATTATATGGTAGTTCTATTTTTAATTTTTTGAGGAACCTCCATACTGTTTTCCATAGTAGCTGCACCAATTTACATTCCCACCAACAGGGCATGAGGATTCCCTTTCTCCACATCCTCATCAACACTTGTTATCTCTTGTCTTTCTGATGAGAGCCATTCTAAGAGATATGAGGTGATAGCTTACTGTGGTCTTGGTTTACATTTCCCCAGTGATTTGTGATGTTGAGCGTCTTTTCATGTACCTGTTGGCCATCTGTATGTCTTCTTTGGAAAAATGTCTATTCAGGTCCTCTGTCCATTTAAAAAATCAGATTGTTGGATTTTTTGCTATTGAGTTGTGTGAGTTCTTTACATATTTTTGGATATTAGGTCCTTATTAGACATATAATTTGCAAATATTTTCTCCCATTCCATAGGCTGCCTTTTCATTTTGTTGATGGTTTCCTTTGTTGTGCAGAAGCTCTTTAGTTTGATGTAGCCCCACTTGTTTACTTTTGCTTTTGTTGCCTTTGCTTTTGGTGCCACCAACATTCTCATCTTCTAATTTCTAGAGTTGTTTCAGAAGATAGCACCTTAATTGAGGACAATGAGAAATACGAGATTCTGTCACCTACGAAAGCCCCCCACAGGGGAGTGAACACCTAACTGAAAACCCACAGAGCACAAGTGGTGAGCTGAGCTGGCAGAGATTGCTTTGATTCTCTTTGTCTCCACGTTTTCCCCTTGCTGCTACCTGACCAGTGATAACCATGACTGAGAAATCTGGTCAATCAGAGAGTTCAGTCTTGCCCTCCCACTGCATGGAATCTGTTGAGTTCAAATTTCAGATAACAAAGACCAATAACTGAGGACCAAAACTCCATGAGTGAAACTGCCACGTCATGACTTTTCTCTCTGAGAGTCACACCAACCAAGTAGCTCTAACTTCTTGGTAGAGAAGCTCAAATAATAATCTGATGGTGTACAGTGATTTCTAGGCCTTGGGTATTCCACTGCTTCCGATGAATACTTGTTTCCTAACCCCCTCTGAGGAGGCACAGAAAAAAGATCAAGTTATTGGATTAAAACAGAAGAAAAAAGGTTAAGTGTTTCTTCCATAACTTTAATCTTTGGCCCCTGCTTCCATTGGTTTCTGCTAAAATCCAGTAAAAAATCGCATCTTATTTACATATTTAATTATTGTAAGCTTCATTTACCAATACTTAATGTGTTTCAGAGAGCATCCTGACTTCTGGGTGCTGAGCTTTAAAAACTGCTCATGAGTCTCCACTGTAGTCTGTAAGATGCTCCTATTAAGGCCTGTTAAATAGCTTTATTTTCTATATTGTTTAGTTTATGTTGAGAAACAGTAGACTATGTTTAAGGAATTAAAATGCTCTCTCTTTTTCATAAACAGCCACTAATATTACAGGATAACAGTAAAACCTCTGTTAATATACACCTTGTTTACACCTTTACTCTGCTATCCAAAATAAAGTTTTCCTCTGTATAGTCATCCTTTATATTAAAACCCCAGCTTATCATAACTAATTTAGTGCCTCCATTCCATTTGAACAATTGGGATTTTACCATGATTTAATTAAAACACATCTACCTAAACTAAAAACTTTGCACCATTGAAAAAGGTCTTGAAAGGCATGCTTGCAATGGAGAAAAACAATTGTCCTTTGCTACAGCAAAATAAAGCACAGAGTCATATGTAAGATTAAAAATGATCCTCTTCACAGCTCAAGAAATGGACCCATACATCCCTTTGCCAGAACACTTCAAGATTAAGAGGACAGCATGAGCGGAACATGTAGCCAGCTTAAATATTTGTTTTAATCCCGACAAGATCATCGGTTTTAATATTTATAATATAATTACAATGCTTTACACATTGCTCATATAATCTAGTTTTTTCCTGGTGACATATTATTACCAGGCTTTAATTTCAGCAATGGCAAGAATTCATAGACACATTTAGGTTACCATTCGTAATGAAAGACAAACCAGGTGTCTGTTCAAGTACCTTGTACATGTATTTCATCTCAACCTCGATGCATTTTTAACAACCAATACACAATCCACTGCTGTATGATTTGTACATATTCACAGAATAGTATCAACCAGTGGCCAGCTATGTAAAGCAACTAAAGTTGAAATACCCCATCTCTGTGCAATATTTACAAATGGCCTTTCAGAAAATTTCAAGACAGTCAAAGCCAAGGAAAACCAAAGCATAAACTTGCTATAAAACACCGTCTTCCTTTCCAGCCACATATCACAAGTTAGCAGTTGCCTGAATTGCAATTTTCCATTTTTCCTAGATGTCACCGCATAAGCACACTTTTATGACTAAAAGGATAAAAACCCCAACGTGTCATGTTCCACTAATCATTAGCCAACAAACAAACCGAGTTAATGACAGGTGCCTTGTTCTAAACGCACCAAGGTTTTCCAGGGTTCATTTGCACTTTCCCAGTGACAGGCTGAAGAAATTAGAAAAAAAAAAAAAAAAGGCTGAAAGTTGAACAACTGATTGAATTCTACAAGACTGTAAAACAAACAAACGTTAGCAGAAGAAATAGTCTGGATGGCAAGAGAAGTTTTCATCATCAAATAATCACATTCATGGTAATGTGAAGAAAGGAAAGAACTGTCAATGGATAGTGTCCCAAACTGCCCCCAGAGAAAGTCAAAAGAATACCTGAAGCTACATTAGAAGAATAATTGAGAAATAACTGACATACTCATGCCCTTACCACCACATATTTCAATGAATGCACACTGCAGTTAGAATGGGATTGGTGTCGTGTTTATTCTCAACACAATGCAATATCAGAGTAACAAAAATTCATGGAAAAAAACAATAAGTAGGCTCATTACTAAAATACCTCCCACAAAACTCACGAAGAGAGCAGATTCCCTCCAGTAATAAACCAGCCACAACAGAAGATCATGCGAGGTGAATGTGGGAATTGCCACTTGGTATTCACAACAGAACAGTACTTAATAGAATTCAGGGTGCACACCAGATTTCGCAGACATCTCAGTAATTTTTATCTGCATGATTACAGCTCCGTGTGGGTGTCATCTGACAACACGCGGGTGGCCCACTCCTTAGCCATTCTAGAAAAGTTTAAAAGTCATCCTTCATTCCATTATTTGGGGATTAACTTCTGCACCACAAACATGGGCAGATACACAACTCTCTCTCTTCCAGAAAATGACAAGGTGACTCGGTCTTCGCACTGGACTCTCTCCAGAGTGAAAGCACCATGACAAACAAACTCAGCTGCGACACATACACCAGAACACAGGCACACTTTTAACCCTGTAAACTAGCACGCGGTTGAAATGCTTCTTTGGGATGTTATCCAAAGAATTAAGACATACAGTAATTTAAATATTTGGATCACAGTAAACAGTTTTTTAGCCACGTTAATCATGATCCTATAAGCAAAGATTTTCTTTACATTAAAAAAAAAAAGCAACCAAAGGTGCTTATCTCCTGGAACAGATGGTGACAATATGTACCCTCCCCCGATTCCCTAATGCTGTTCATCATCACATTCTGTAAGCTCTTCTTTTTCTGGTTCTTGAGATTCTCTTGACTTCTGTTTCCAACACTTCCCAGGCAAAACCCTATGCCCTATTAATTCATTCACAGACAGTTACCAAGCACCTTCAAGGACTCAGGCGTGATACTAGGTGCTGTACGTGATGCCCAGGAAAATATCTCTTAAAACATTTCCGCTCCCTTTCTTTCTTTTTCTCCTTTCTTCTAATAAATAGTGGTAATCATTTCTGATGGCTAGTTGTCTATAATTGGCATCCTGCAATCATCTCTTATTTTATATAGTGACATAAGATATCCAGAATATGTTAAAGACATCGATCAATTTATATATTGATTTCTTTCCCTGGTGAGACAGTAACGAGGTATTTAAATGATGATATGAATTACAAATGCATTTATATATCATCAAAACTATGACGTAAGTTCTCTAGAGGAAGCTCAAAATTTTCACAAATCTATAAATCCTTGAACACAATACTACTAATGAATATACTGAAGAAAAAAACAATTCAATGCACCTTTAGATTACCAATAACCATGAATATAATAAAGGAAGTGGCATGTTTATGAGTTCTCCAGAGAAAATAGCTCCAATATACTTATGGGTACATGTGATATAACTTCCAAGGGATGAGAATGATTTCTAAGTCATATATGGACATCACCCTCATTACCTCTTGGTTACATCACTTATATGCGACTCATACACCGTTTTTGGCATTTACACGGTGAAGCATGAGGTCTTAAAATCTAACATGAGGAAGAGAAAATGAAGAAGACCTCTCCAAGGCGACACAGGTCTTCTGTCAGGGGGTGCATCAGAACTCAGGTACAGAATAAGCCAAGTGTGCTGCTTACCTTGGTAGACTTCCAGCTAATTCTGTGGTTGTCTCTCTGGAAGAAAAAGAAGATAAGCATGATTAGCTTATTTTAGTAAATTATAAAAATGTGTTTAATAAAACCACAATCCAATGCGTCAGGGCATTCTGGAATCATATGGGTGCAGAGGATACTGTATATGCAGCTGTTTAGAAATTTAAAATCGATTCATCACATTTCTGATTAATTCCCATAAATGTTTCAATGGTTACTTCCCAAGGAAATTTTATACACATGCAAAATATCTGCCTCTGCTTTCTGGTGGTAGAGCTCAAGTGAGTTTAAAACATTCAAATTTTAAAATGTACGACATACAGAAGGAAAATAGGAGGGAAAAGAGTCCCAAACTGCATTTGGATGTTTTCCACTGAAACAAAGCACATTGTACTGTCTTTCCAAGAATCATTTAGGAACGAATTCATTGGAGGGTGTGTCTTCGTGTTGATCTCTGTCACCTGAGGTTTATGAAGGAACACGTACAGCACAAAATCCTATTATTTTAGTAGCAAATTGCTGTTTTTCATTTCTTTGTTGTAATCTCAGACCAGTTGGGATGGTTGAAGGCAGATGCTATCACAATTCAAACGGCAAAAAGATATGTCACTGAGGGAAGCCCTGCAGCACATGAGTAAGAGTGACCAGAGATACATTTCAGAGCTTACTTCTTCCTAATTGCAGTATCTTATCTTTCGATTACAGATGTGTTCTTGGAAGGAATGGGAAGCAAGAAGGAGGAGGAGGAGATGGAACCTTACTGCTGAGATATTCTAAAAGTGGAGGAGGGCTTAACTTGAGACTGAGGGACGCAAGGTATAATTTTTAGGAACAGTGGTGCATAATATTCTTCATGTCACGTAATCGCTTTAAGAATCTCATAAGAAGAGGTGATATATACATATACAAAGGAATACTACTCAGCCGTAAAAAAGAATGAAATAATGCCATTTGCAGCAACATGGATGGACCTAGAGATTGTCATACTGAGTAAGTCAGACCAAGACAAATATCATATGATATCACTTATATGTGGAATCTAAAATATGACACAAATGAACTTATTTACAAAACAGAAACAGACTCACAGACATAGAAAACAAACTTATGATTACCAAAGGGGAAAAGGGTGGGGAGAGATAAATTAGGAGTTTGGGATTAGCAGATACACACTACTATATATAAAATAGATATACAACAAGGTCCCATGTATAGCACAGGGAGC
Organism: Balaenoptera borealis; assembly: GCF_965194805.1. Lineage (NCBI taxonomy): Eukaryota > Metazoa > Chordata > Mammalia > Artiodactyla > Balaenopteridae > Balaenoptera > Balaenoptera borealis. The sequence continues at coordinate 163,887,976 of NC_138866.1, read as the reverse complement.
TATACTCAAAATCTTGTAATAAACTATAATAGAAAAGAAAAAAAAGAATCTCATTAAAGATACAAACATCTTGCATAGAAAAAAATGATACACACATACACAAAATGTGGTGTACAATTATAATTGTCGTGGACCTCCGAAAGCTCATATGTCAACGCTGGGTTAAGAATCTCACCTTGAAACTCACATTGTCTTTACATACGCATCTTGTCGATCCAAATAGAGGACTTCCTCCCGGCTTCTAGAACTCCCCCCCTCACCTATTGTCTGTGACAGCACCTGGGCACTTTAGGGACATGCTGGTTCCCCTGGAGCCATGCTGCCTTAAAAATATAAGTGATTGGGCTTCCCTGGTGGCGCAGTGGTTGAGAGTCTGCCTGCCAATGCAGGGCACACGGGTTCGAGCCCTGGTCTGGGCGGACCCCGCGTGCCGCGGAGCAACTGGGCCCGTGAGCCACGATTGCTGAGCCTGCGCGTCTGGAGCCTGTGCTCCACAACAAGAGAGGCCGTGACGGTGAGAGGCCTGCGCACCGCGATGAAGAGTGGTCCCCGCTTGCCGCGGCCGGAGAAAGCCCTCGCACAGAGGTGAGGACCCAGCACAGCCAAAAATAAATAAATAAATAAATTTTAAAAAATGTTTAAATGTAAGTAATTAAAAAAAATATATATATATATATATATAAGTGATTATAATTTCAGCTCCCATAGAAATGTTCTTTCCTAAATAACCACATAATATTAAACCTTCAGCCTTCATTGCTATTGGCTTTCGAGAGAATGTTTCCATTCCTTCAACAAAACCATAGTTGAAAGCACTGTCCACTACACAGCTGAAGGCCTCACATGTATTCATCTAAGAATTTAGTACCTGCCTAAGAAATTTCTCTTTCAAAACAGAATCTGGAATTGTGGGTACCCCCCAGCTAAGAAGCACCCCTCCCTCTAGTCTTCCTTTATAACATGGATCACAACGGAAACACCTTTTGAATTCTATTTTATTATTTATCACTTCGTCACTTGAGACCAACACACATGAGGACACAATCAGTATTTGTTCAGTTTGTAAGGAATGAATTAATGAACTTCTCTGACCTTCTTGTTGACCTTGAGGGCTAGATCTATGTTTAGAGCTTGATCACAGTAACAGCAGCATCCCAGAGTTAAAGTACAGTGACCTTGCCTTCTTTCTAATCTTCTAACTCTTTATTTTTGGCCCCAGACTGTACATATTTAAATATTATGGGTCCCCCTGGTATCTTTTAAAACTACATTGGACTTATATTATAATAAATCCAATTAAACCACAGTAGGGCAGAACTTCTCAATCTGGGCACTATCATGACATTTGAGGCCAAACAATCCTTTCTAGTGAGGAGCTGTCCTGTGCTTTGCAGATGTTCACCAGCATCCCTGGCCTCTACCCACTAGACGCCAGTGGTATCCCCCCTCCCAGACTGTGACAATCAAAATGTCTCCAGACATTGCCAAATGTCCTCTGGGGGCTAAACTGCCCTCGGTGGGGAACCACTGCAACAGAACAACAGAGGCCAAGGGTCTGCAACTGACCTCCGTTTCAAAACCTTCCTGGATTAACCAACAGTCTGCATTCTCTTGGAAAAACACAGTGGCTGAGCCCCCTCAAGAGCGCCTGTTTCACTTTGCTCCCACCACCTAAGCTTGCACACTCACCAGGAGTATGTTGTGTTTGCTCCCCCACCCGTTTACGTTAGGACTCCTTCTACTCTTTAATTAAACATGATGTAAAACCAATGAAATAGGAGTACGGAAAAGTTCTTGTTTCTATGAAAACTAAGTTGGGTTCTTTGGAAAAACTAAAAATGACAAGTAGCTTATCAATGAAAAAATGCTGCCTGCCATATCAGTAAACAAAGGATGTTGCAGCCATCAAGCCATCACGTTATAGCCGCCCTCACGGAACTCAGGATAGAAACAGAATGTCCACCATCTAGCAGTCAGCCAGCTGCAGCCACCCCCGGTGATGTACCCAGAGGAGACTCAGGATGAGAAAGCACAGGATACTGGCCTCAGATAGCTGAGGTGCCTATCAAAGGAATTCGGTGAGTCCAGACTCTTGCATCTTCCCACACATAAAAAAGCGCTAAATTTCTTAACTTGAGATATCTGGTTTTCTTTAATTAACAGGAATCTTTTGATGTTCCAACACCTGGTCTTTGTTGTAAAAACTCCTATATGTCCTGGCTCCTCCTTTACCTCATTGGAGCAGTCCCTCAGAGCTATTTGAGAGGTTGTGTCCCGGGCTTAAGTCCTCAGTTTTGTCCACCAAATAAAACATAATTCTCAACTTTTAGGTTGTGCATTTTTTTTCAGTCGACAAGCTTAAGAAAAACTGATGGTAGATTAGGTCTAGGGACAAGACAACTATAAATATTGGGGAGAAAAAAGACGTGGTTGTTACAAGTTTCTCCAAGTTCTTGTTCCTCTTAAAAAGTAAACTAGAGGGACTTCCCTGGTGGCACAGTGATTAAGAATCCACCTGCCAATGCAGGGGACACAGGTTCGAGCCCTGGTCCGGGAAGATCCCACATGCCACGGAGCAACTAAGCCCACGTGCCACAACTACTGAGCCTGTGCTCTAGAGCCCGTGAGCCACAACTACTGAGCCTGCATGCCACAACTACTGAAGCCCGCGTGCCGAGAGCCCGTGCTCTGCAACAAGAGAAGCCACCGCAATGAGAAGCCTGCGTACCGCAACGAAGAGTAGCTCCTGCTCGCTGCAACTAGAGAAAGCCTGCGCACAGCAACAAAGACCCAATGCAGCCAAAAATAAAGAAATAAGTTTACTAAAAAAAAAAGTAAACTAGAAATTCCTAGATGGTGAATTATAGGTGTGATTTATACACAAAAGACAATGCAGAATTCCTCTCATCCATAGACTCAAGGCATCGGCCTTGCCTTTACAGTAAAAGACAAATGCTAGAAAAAAAGTTATGCTTTCCACATATTTAGCACCAGCAGGGGAAAATTTATGTTTTATACAACCACGTTCTCAAAAATTTACATTATAATGACAGACATTATTTCATAGGAAAAGTAATTTTTGTTGAACATGAATGAATGAGTGAATACAGTTTAAATTACAAGATGTTACCAAAAAAACCTGATGATTCCATCAGAACACGTAGCTCCACGATTTTAAAAAAAATACAAAGAAAGAACCACTGTATTTGGCAGTAGTAATGTGGCAAGGATTCACCAACCAATTGCTATTTTTGAGATCATCAGAACACAGAGCTTTTAAAATAATAACTTGTTCGTTTTTACCGTTTTATTATTGCTAACAAATCATCTGAATTATTCACATTTTCATGAATTCATACCTTTTGTAAAGAAACCCTTGAGGAAAATAAACGTAGCATAATATGCTATGCTTCATCTAGATAATGTTCCTTCATAACCCAATTGAGAGAACTTAAAGATACTGTACGAAAAAATTTTAGGGCAGTAAAACTACTCTTATGATACCATACTGGCAGACACATGTTATTAAACATTTATCCAAGCCCAAAGAACGTACAGCACCAACAGTGAACCCTAATGTAAACTATGGACTCTGGGTGATGAGGACATGTCAGTGTAGGTCCGTCAGTCGTAACAAATGCACCATCTGGTGGGCGTGTTGATAATGTAGGGGGCCATGCGTGGGGTGGGGGGCAGGGGGCATATGGGAAATCGCTCTACCTTCCCCTCAATTTTGCTATAAACCTAAAACTGCTCTAAAAAATAAAGTCCACTGAAAAAAAGATGCCATAAAGACCATGCTTTTTCCAATGAACTTATATAGATTGCAATGTCCATTAATAACATTACTTTGTAAGCATAAATCATCTGCATCACTAATATTTATTTATCCAACATATTCACTGAACACTTACAATACATTCAACATGAACTGTGCCGGGTTCTTTCAGAGGCACCAAGAAAAATTAAATCCTGATCCTTCTTTCCAAGTGTTTACACCCCAATAAAGGATATTGTGTAAAGCATAAAGTGGTGAATACTTCTGAATTTTCCACTCGTGAAAGCTCCTCTAAGTCAAAGGTCACGTCTTACTCAAGATTTTGAATACTCAGTGCCTGGCACATACCAGACACTCAATAAATACGAGTGCAAGAGAACCATAAAACATTGTCTCATGGAAGCAACCTAAGTGTCCATTGCCAGATGAATGGATAAAGAAGATGTGGCACCAAGATATATACAATGGAATATTACTCAGCCATAAAAAGAAACGAAATTGAGTTATTTGTAGTGAGGTGGATGGACTTAGCGTCTGTCATACAGAGTGAAGTAAGTCAGAAAGAGAAAAACAAATACTGTACGCTAACACATATATATGGAATCTAAAAAAAAAAAAAAAAAAAAGGTTCTGAAGAACCTAGGGGCAGGACAGGAATAAAGACACAGACATAGAGAATGGACTTGAGGACACAGGGAGGGGGAAGGGTAAGCTGGGACGAAGTGAGAGAGTAGCATTGACATATATACACTACCAAATGTAAAACAGATAGCTAGTGGGAAGCAGCCGCATAGCACAGGGAGATCAGCTTGGTGCTTTGTGACCACCTAGAGGGGTGGGATAGGGAGGAGATATGGGGATATATGTATATGTATAGCTGATTCACTTTGCTATAAAGCAGAAACTAACACACCATTGTAAAGCAATTATACTCCAATAAAGATGTTTACAAATAAATAAATAAATAAATAAATAGAAAGTTTAAAAAAAAATTGTCTACTGGCAGGTAATTCCAGTCTCTTAATTTTCTAAAATGCCTGTTTTGTTATAGCAATATTTGGAGTTCAATTGCACTAGTTTTCTTTCCTTAGTTGTCATTACCAAGATAATCTGATTTCAAGAAGAGCGCAGAATGCTAAAAACTGAATGAAAACAATGATGAAAAAGATGACAAAGCAAAGTCATATGTTTCCAGAAACAGAATTGACCTAGGGGCTAAGAAATAGACCAAAATGACAGAGGGTGTGCGTTTCTGATAGGTTGCATATCCTTGGGCAATTCCTTCTGTCTCCTGGGGTCTCTCTAAGTCCCAGAATGGAATAATAATGCCTCCCTTTGATCTACAGTTGCTGGATCAATCATCAATGTGAACAAACAGGAAAGCTTTCTGCAAATTTGAAGTTGGGCTATAAATTCCATTTTATCAAAGGAAAAAACAAAAACAAAAACCAGAAGAGACAAGTACTTTTCAAAAGCAGACAAGTGTCCCGTGTGTATTACACAGTTTTTGTAGATTATTTAGCATTCCTTAAAAACAACTTTAATTTTAAATGTGTAGAACATTTGCCAGGGCGCACAGAATGATGCCAACTTTTCTTAGCTGTCTGAAACAGTGCTCTTCCTCATCCTCTCCTATCCCATCCCGCTCCTGAACTATGCAAACAGTTCTTTTTTTAGGATGTGTTGAAGCAAGAGCTATCTATTTCTGTGCAGCTTGCCAGTTCCCAAAATTAGCTGACAACTATAAAACAGAGGACATGAGAGCCCCCCTGTTAATTGTGTGTCAGCATGATAAATATTTTTAAGACCTGGAATGTCTCTCTCCAATGGTACCTCCAATTCTTCTAAAAGTACAAAGACTTTTTTAAAAAATGTTAAAATACCTTTTTTTAAATTGCCTGTCCTACAAATAAATGATTTAATGTTCTGATCGTAGGAGGAGTGAGGTTTTCTTTACTTCAATTAAGGGTGAAAGTAACACAATCAAGCAGATTTTGTTCTTTTTCTTCTCTTTTCATTTTTTCTTTTTCTTGGGGCAAATTGTGGGTCTTTAAAGTTGCATCTATTTCCAAATAATACATAGATAAAAAGATTAGCTTCAAGGCATCATTACATATTCATATATCATTTTAGAACAGTTAACTTTTTTTCCTATATGGTAAACCTTAGGTCTGGGAAATTTAAAACACCTTAGAGATTAACGTTACTTCTCTGGTAAAGAAAGCCCAAAGACACTGCTCCTTCCCCTTGCCCCAGCTTCTTTCTTTCCAATCATTTCTCTGAATTTCTCTTCTCTTTTGTTTGGTCCTTTGTTTCTTCTCTTCCACTTTTATCCTTCCTCAATTTTCACTCCCATGATTAAAATATGTGTGTGTGTGTGTGTGTGTGTAAACCCAAGCAATTACTCTCACATGGTGAAATCTACACACACACACACACACACACACACACACACAGCCCATAGCTCACATTAATTGGGCACTTATTTAATACCAGCCCTTTTTCTAGGCCATTTACATGCATTCACTCACTTAACCCTTCTAAAAGCCTCATAAAGTCATTACTATGATTCAACTACAACAGAGATGAGGAAAATGAGACAGAAAAATGTTAAACAGCTTCCCAAGGCCACACAGCTAGTGAAAGACAGAGCCAGGATTTGAACCCAGGCATTCTGGCCCCAAAGCCCATGCCTGTGGTCACTATGCTACACTGCTGCTCAGTATCTACCAGATCTGATGTATCTATATTTTACATCCATTCATTGGTTCTGGATTCTGCACTAGAACAGAGAACAGCCACAAAAAATGGCCCCACTGTTGGAAACTTTACAATCTGGAAGGGGGAAACAGACAAAACACAAATTAGCAAATGAATATTTATCACTATCTTACATAGCATATGTCATGAAGAAGAATGAGTCAAGGTAGGAGATGGTACCTAACAGTAGGAGTTGTAGGGGGGCTATTATTTCTATAGTGGGGGCTAGTTCTATAGAGAGGGCTCTCTGAGGAATATGTGAAGGCATGAAACACAACCACTTCTACCCCCGCCTTCCCTTCTTAAGTCCCTTTCTTTCCTTTGCACTACTGCATTTCAATCTTCTTTTCGGCGAATATTCACTGGTACCAGGTGCATGGAGCAGGCTATACAAGATGGTGCTGTGGTTTTAAAAAAATGATAGACAGTATGGACCTGTACATTCCAAATACTGACAAACTAAAAGGGGAGACGAGACCCTTACAGAAACTCAGCCAGTCACTTAGAAAACTGCAGGTTTCGACAAGAGACACTTCACATCACGAGAGAGGCCGGCCAGCCTCTCAGATCCACTCCGGCGTGGAAATGAATGAAATGTCAGCCGGCAGCATCCACAGAAGTGGCTCCGCCTGCAGACCGACTTCACGAGAGGTACCACTCCAAGCTCCTTCTGCCGAGCCTGCGCTCCCAGGAGTTAAACCTCCCGTGCCTGAGTTTTAAAAAATTAAGTCCACCAGGTAGAGTTTCTCTTTATATCACTTTGGTATTTAGCTCAGGCTGAGGGCAGGCACTATGGGGAGATGGGACTTCTGCCCACCAAATCGTTAGGAAACAGGGTCATACTGGGGGGTTATGGGGAACTAGCACCTGGCAGCAGGCACACATGCCACGTGGGTTGTCAGAAGACTTGCTGCACGAAGATTAACTTCATCTCACCACTGATATATCCAGCCTCTTTCTGAATAGGCCAGTCCTATGTAGAGTCCTTGCTAAGATTGGATTTGGCTCCAGATTTCCTCAGATTATTTTAGTATTCTTCATATAAAACAGCCACAAATGTGTGCCTCTGGCTGTGTTCTTGTGCTCATGGGGCCTTGAGAACACAATCACCCAAGGTTTCTCTTAATCAAATCTGCCACAGATACCGTGGTGCTCCAACTGTCACCTGTGAGTCGGGCCACTGTTCAAACAGCACTGCCATCCCTTCTGTCATTGGGAGATGGTGTAAAGGGCTTTTGTCTTCTCTTCTTTCAAAAATGTCATCTTGACACTTAGCTCAGGAATGCACCTGAGAAGAAGAGGCCTGTCCTGGACTTTGCTGGTGGAATCAGGAGAAGGAGAATTATGTCTCCACACTCACAGGTTTACCTCTTAATCATCGTACTCCTGCTCTGTGAATCCACCACGGTTAAATGTTATGATCTGGTAAGAACCTGAATCAGCCATACTTCAAACACTCAGCTTCTACCAGGGGAAGAGGGTGTCAGGTTACTACAAGACCTCTGCATTTAACATTGCTTTATCATTGGGCCCGAAGCTGTACTGCAGTTCATAAGTGAGCTTCTTAAGGGAAAATATGCCCCCCACATTATTCATTGAAAATAAGTTTTTTCCTTTGATAAATCAGTTTAAAAGGAGGCCCATTGTGCACAAAAAGCCTAATTTTTCTCTCTTAGCTCCCAGAGACATAATATCACCAATAAGTCCTCTTAATGAGAGAAAATCATCCCCACTCCTGATAATTTCTGGATCAAAGAGGGATTTGCAAATACCAGCCTGCACTGTAATGTTTGACTAATGGCCTAATCCATCAACTGACATGTATGGGTATTGAGTTCATTAGCATTTATCATTAGCATTTATTTATTAATTTGTTCAACAAATATTTCTACAGTTCCTACTATGTGCCAGTTTCTATGTGCTGGGGATGAAGTGTGAAATGAATAAACATGGATTTATAAATAAACAAGGCTGACCATCCAGTGAGGAAGCCATCGCAACAAACTCTCACACACAGGCATGCCTACGCGTCAACAGCAGGAAGAGATTTTATCCGCCCCTATTCCATGATGATCCCCTTCTGCGGAGGTGTTTGGGAAAACAAATCCAGAGCGACTTCATAAGTATAATGACACCAAAGTCCTGCCTGATGAAACAGACTTTAGCAAGAGGAAGGATATTCTGTCTTACAGATGCTGTCCTTTCCAAGAATCTGAAATACAGAAGTCACTGCCCAGTCAGAGGCATATGTGAGAGATTGCAGGAGGACATTGTGGGCTTGCCCAGAATGGGTTCTGGGCTGGGGGAGGGCAGCAGAAGACCAAAGACACAGGGAGGATGGGGGGAGGCAGGGAGAAGGAGAAGGTGGTGGCTTCTGACAGCCAGTCAAACTCCATGGGAGATGGAGCAACGTACTGAAAAAAGGTGGAGAGATGGGTTACACCAGCTCTTGGACCCCTGGCTGGAGACTGGCTAGGAGTCCAATTACTTCCTCCCCCCTTTACAGACAGGCCCCGCAAGCCCTGCCAGGCACTGGGGGCTATCGGGCTTTGAGGAACACAAGCTGGAGCTCAGGCCTCTTGGCCTTGTTTGCTTCCACCCAAAAGCCCGAGTAAGGACCAGATAGATATGCTTCTGTTTGGGGTGCAGAGTGTCCACAAGGCCAGCACCTCAGAGGGTGCTTCTGTGTGGTCCTGGCCTCCAACCTGCTGTCAGGGATGGGTCTAAGGCCAAGGCATTAAAATTTTTTTTAATTAGTAATTAAAAATTTGTTAATTAAATTAGAATAAGTAATTTTTTAATTAAAAAAATATACCAGAAATTCTGTCAAAGCTTACTCTGGCTATAGGGTGGAAGGCTCGCAGCAGCCATCCAGGGACACTGAAAAGTAAGGATTGTTTTGATGTGATTTGGGGGAAACTTGGTTTTTTGTTGGTTTTCTATTTTTTTACTTTTCAGAACAGTGGCCATAGTAAGTACATAATAAAAATGCCTCTTTCTCCTGAAGCTAAAGAACTCACTTCTTCTCTCCAGTAGTGTCCAAGGCTGTATTCATTTTGTTTTTCAATCTGCCCCGATACAGTCTTGGATGAGGAACAGGATGGCGCTACCACGTACCACCCCTCATTTTGCAGACAAGTAAAGTGAGGCTCTAAGAGATTCAAGAGTTTGTGATCAAACAGTCAACTCAGGGACTCCTGCCCGGCCCTTCTGACTATAAAGGCAAGCAGGGAGGTCTGGGCAGAAACACAGAACTCCATCTGAGTTCTGAGCACAAAGGGAGGAGTGAGAGGAAAATTCTCCCATTCACAGCGTTCACCATTCTTAAATGTACCCGTTTGAAATAACACGACTCTGAGAGCTATCCACAGAGGGGTAGTTAAGGCTGTTTTAGATCCCTCACATCTTCCAGGTCGCTTCGTGGACCCTGCTGGGTAAATTAAATGTGGTATTCATCACTACCTCTGGAAATTCAAATCTGTGTATTCAATCATGGTGGGTCATGTCCAAATCTCTCCTTTAACAATTGCCAATATGCCTTTTTTGTGGCGATGGGGATTTTGAACCCATCCCAGATGAAATCTCCAACCTTCAACACATTCACAGATGACAATTATATCTCTACAATCACTAAAAAAATAAAATAAAATAAAACCAACAGAAACGGAATCAACAGTAAAAGAGCTAAATTATAGATAAGAGAATATTCATAAATCTATACCTCATCTCGTGAATGTGGGTGCACTGTCTGTATGCCAGGATTTCTTTAGCCATTGGTGATATTCAGCATATTGCAATCGAGTGCAATTACAGTTAGCTATAATTAAGAACAATTACAGCTTTTATTTCTCTACTTGTTCTTTAAAAGTACATGTGTAATAAAACTTTTTTTTACAAGGTGAAGAATATAATTATACATCCTTATAACGTCTCAAATAATTAGTCTGACTAAAGTTTCTTCTGGAACAATTTTCATTTTAACTGTCAGATCTGCCATTTATAGTCAACGGAACATACTTTTTAAAAAATTCCATCATTAACCTTTTTCACCCCATACAGCTGTATATGTATTATTGGTATAAATGGAAGGTTTTAGGATTTAAAGCTCTAGGGCCTGCTCCAAGCTAGAAAACAATTTTCCCTTTTAGTTGTGTGTGTGTGTGTCCTTTAATTAAAAGAAAATAAAGAAATGCTAGCTTTGTAGAGTCTGTTTTCTTGCTCAGGATATTTGGGAAAAAAAAATTGCTTATGTTAGAAAGATATGTTCACTAGTTCTATATGACAGAACACTGTCTCTTTGTTTATTTATGGCATATTTACACAGTGCCTCAACTACGCAGTGCCAAAACTAAGAAGTCCCTGGATTGTGACAAATCTGTCTCTTGGTTTAGTAAATCATGAGGCACAAGGTCAGTATCAGCCAAACAGAATCAGTGACTAATTACTATCAGTGAAATGCTACCTTTTCATAAAACTAGACTCCAACTCAAACATACTTTATCACTGCCTCCCCCGCTAGACTGTAAAGTCTGACAGGCTCCTGTCCATCTCTATCACCGGCACCCAGAATGGAGAGTGGCTCTTATAAAGTGCTCAATAAATTGCATATGTTGAATCAATGAAGATGCAGTTCCTTCCCATTTATGTAGGGAATAATTGAAACTTAATCACCTGAATGACTCTGACGCTAGAAGAAAATTAGGTAATACCATGCTGGAAATTAAGGATATTTTCACCACTTATCTGGTTGAATTAGCTGTCCTGGGAAATAAATTGTTAGACAAAGTCTGTGCCCCTGGGAATGAGGGGCGGAGAGTTGGAACAGATCTTTTAAGGTCCTTTACAACCTTGAGATTATCTAACAGCTTACCAAGCTTAGACCAACCTAAAGGCAATTAACATAAGCCTAAATAGGGCATGTGTAGTTGTGTGGAGGTAAATAAATAGCAGTCACAGCCTTGAGACACACTATTGGTATCAAAGATGCTAATACACTGAGACATGGCTCTTGTTAAAAATCCCCTCAGTATTCAAAATACTGAGATAGATTTAGGTGCAACTAACACTTCAGAGTTTACCATTTATTCCACAACAGCCAGCAATGACCACGTTCTTACTATAGTTTGAACACTTAGCACTTTACATAAATTCCCCCTTCTATTCTCCACAACTGTTATTTATCATTATATCCATTTTTCAGAAGGAAACTGAGGCTCGGAGAAGTCAAGTAAATTTGAACCCAGGCCTGTCCAACCCTATAATAAATGATTAAGACAAGAAAACAAAACAACACATGGCTAATCATGGTCAAAAGACACCAAAAGTAGGATGATAATCTGGGTGGATCTCTATAGCAATCTAATGGCCAAAGTGAGAGAAACGGGGATCTAGGAAAAAAGTTTCACCCCCCAACTTTACTAATAGATCAACTTTTATCTTATCGGTTCTAGACACAGATACTTTCTGTGGAAAAGGTCTGAATGCACTGGAGGTTTTGGGGAGTAAATAAGAGGGTCAAACGGTGCTTCTCAGGGTCAGGCCTGGGGCTGAAGGTTAACCTACTTCTCGGTATCCACCGCCCCCCGCCCAACGCACGACAAGGCCTTGGAAATTCATCACAGCGCTGTGTGCTACGCAAATAATCCAAATGCCCACAAATAAGGCAATGGAGTAACTGTGCTACACCCACACTGTGGACCGAATATGGAGCCTTTAGAAAGAACCAGGAAGCCTTGTAAGTTCTCAAATGGACAGAATTCCAATGTATATTGAAGGATAAAAAGAATCAGCTGCAGAAAAATACGTTGGGTTTTAATGCTGCTGATTTTAAAAACAAACAGAACAAGATGTTCCATGGGTCCGTTTGAGAATGGAAAGGCAAACAAATAGACCTGGGAGGACGCACAGGAGGCGGAAAAGCGGTGACCTCTGCAGAAGAAGGAGAGGTGGGCATAGAACTTCTACACACAAAACTTTTTTTTTTTTTTTCTTTTTAAGGGCCGTGCAGCTAACCCGAGGGCCCCGAGGGTGGAGGGTCCTTTCCTGCGCAGCAGCTGTCGGGCGAGCGAGGGTGCAGGGTCGGCCTGAGAGGGAACAGCGGTGCGCACCAGGCTCTGCACGTGCTCCCACTCGCGACGCCCGCCCGCCGGGCCAACAGGGAACACTTACCCCGCCTGCCTCTGGGCCAGGTCCAGCCACAGCGCCAGCGGGTCGCTCATGGCGTCGGCCGTGCACGGGCCTGGCGATCTACCCGCCCGGGGAAGGGAGACAAGGAGCCCAGGTCGCCTACCAACAGCGGGCCTCCGGTCCGCTAGTGGCGCCAGGAGGGTCCCCAAGGCCCCTGTGCGCGCGGCTCGGCAGCACGCAGGTGCAATTCGGCGCCACGGGTCCAGGTCGCCCTCATCACCGGCCGCCAGGGGGTGCCTGGGGTGATGCGGTGGGGACACGTAGGACCAGAGGGGCCCATCCACAGAAAAGGCTGCTTATGCAAAAACTACTTTCACTCGGTCAGGCCGGCTTAAGAGCATGTAGAGAGATTCCTGAAATGCATGCAAAGCCAATTTTGCATGTATTAAATCAATTTTATAAGTCCTCCGATAGCTTTCCTATTTAAAGGAGCCCTTTGGGGACGCTGGGTAAAGAATATGCTCCATCTCTCGCTTGTCTTATAACTTGGCATCTTCCTAAATCGGGCTTGCTTATTGGAAAGTTCTATAATGAACAGAATTCTCTACGGTAAGGGTTAAGTAGAAAGTGAGGAGGTATTTCTGCTAATAGAAAAAATAAGTCCGAGATGACAACTGTGGCCTGGGTTCTATGTGGAGTCCTTCACTTTTTCATCTAACGTCTGGGAGAAGAAAGTTTTTAGCTATTTCTAAGAGGGTGGACAGGTGCGACCCTGATGTTCCACAGATATCACAGACAAGTTGCAAAAAGTAAATGTTGCTGGAACCATCTGAACAAACATCCCAGTGGAACATGTCTGGTAGCTCATATGCCGAATCAGGGCCAGTCTTACTCAGATTGGGAAATATTGGGGAGCTTCAAGGAAATTCTTTCCTCTCAGTAACCTGGCCTCCCAGACTGCTTCCCTGAGAGCTGAAATTTCCCTCTCTCCCTCTCTCCCTCTCTCCTTCCTTCCTACCTTCCTTCCTCCCTCCCTCCCCCCCTTCCTTTCCTTTCTTCTCCTCCTCCTCCTCCTTTAGGAAGAGTTCATCTCTGCTTTACTAAGGTATAATTATGCACAATAAATTGAGTATACTTAAAGTGTGGGATTTGGTAATATTAGACATATGTATATACCCATGAAACTATTCCCACAATCAAGATAATGAAAATACCCATCCACCCCAAGAGTTTCCTTCTGCCCCATTGTAATCCCTTCCTCCCATCCCTCCCTCCATCTCCAAGTAACCACTGATCTGCTCTCTATCACTCCACATTAGTTTGCATTTCCTAGAATTTTCTATAAATAGAATCATACAGTATTACTTTTTTTAGTCTGGCTTCTTTTACTCAGCGTAATTATTTTGAGATTCAGACATGTTGTAGCCTGTATCAATAACTCCTTCTTCTTTACTGCTGAGCACAATACCCTGAATGTGCCACGGTTTGTTTATCCATTCTTTTCTTGAGGGACACGTGGGTTGTTTCCATCTTTTGACTATCACAGATAAAGCTGCTAAAAACATTCATGTACACATCTTAATATGGAAATTGTATGATTTCCTTTCTCCGGGTAAACATCTAGGAGTGGAATGGCTGTATCATATGGTAGGTGTATGTCTAATTTTTTTAGGAAACTGCCAAACGGTTTTCTAGGGTGACTGTCTCATTTTACATACCCACCAGGAGTGTAGGAGAGTATATGAGAGTCCCAGAAGTTCCCTCTACCATGATTTGGTATGATCAGTCTTTTTAATTTTAGCCTAGAAATTCTAATAGGTGTATAGTGGTAGTTCATTGTAGATTTAATCTGGCTTTCCCTAAAAACTAATGATGCTGATCATTTTTTCTTGTACTTATTTGACATCTTTATATCTTCTTTGGAGAAGTGCCTGTTCAAATCTTCTGTCCAATTTTTTAAAATTTTAGTTATTTGTTTTCTTGTTGCATTTTCAGGGTTCTTTATCAGATCCATAATTTACAAATGTCTTCTCCTAGTCTGTGACTTCTCTTTTCTTTCTCTTCATGATTTCTCTCAAAGAGAAGGATTTTTTTTAAGTCCAGTCACAACTTTTATTTTTTTATTTTTATTTTTTTAACATCTTTATTGGAGTGTAATTGCTTTACAATGGTGTGTTAGTTTCTGCTTTATAACAAAGTGAATCAGCTACAAGTATACATATATCCCCATATCTCCTCCCTCTTGCGTCTCCCTCCCACCCTCCCTATCCCACCCCTCTAGGTGGTCACAAAACACCGAGCTGATCTCCCTGTGCTATGCAGCTGCTTCCCACTAGCTATCTATTTTACATTTGGTAGTGTATATATGTCCATGCCACTCTCTCACTTTGTCCCAGCTTACCCTTCCCACTCCCTGTGTCCTCAACTCCATTCTCTATGTCTGCGTCTTTATTCCTGTCCTGCCCCTAGGTTCTTCAGAACCTCTTTTTTTTTTTTTTTTTTAGATTCCATATATATGTGTTAGCATACGGTATTTGTTTTTCTCTTTCTGACTTACTTCACTCTGTATGACAGACTCTAGGTCCATCCGCCTCACTACAAATAACTCAATTTCATTTCTTTTTATGGCTGAGTAATACTCCATTGTATACATGCAATCACTAACTTTTAGATCACTCTTTTTAGAGTTGTATCTAAGATCTTTGCCTATCCAAAGTCACAAAGATTTTTCTCTAATGTTTACTTCTAGAAGACTTATAGTTTTAAATTTTGTATTTAGTCCTATGATAATTTTGAGTTAATTCTTTTTGTATGATGCAAGGACCAAAGTTTATTTATTAATGTTTTGCATGTGGATATCTAATTGATCCAGCACCATGTGTTGAGAAACCTACCATTTTCATACTGAATTGTCTTTGCATCTTTGTTGAAAACCAGTTGTCCATATATGGAGAGATCTCCTTCTGGGCTGTGTATTTTGTTGCCTTTATCTGTCTATCTTTTCGTCAATATTACACTGTTTTGATTACTGCAGCTTGATAATAAGTCTTGAAACCATGCAGTATTAGCCTTCCAACTTTGTTCTTTATTTTTCACAGTTATTTTGGTTATTGTAGGCCCTTCACATTTCCACATGAATTTTAGTCGATTTCTATTTTTAAAAGCCTGCTGGGATTTTGATTGGTATTGCATTAAAACTATAGATCCATTTGCAGAGAACTGACATCTTAACAATACTGAGTCTTCTGACACATGAATTGGTATTACTTCTCTCCACTTACTTAGGTCTTCTCCAATTTCTCTTTGCATGTCTGGTGGTTTTCACTGTATAGATTTTCACCTCTTCTGTCAGATTTACTCCTAAGCACTTAATATTTTTGATGGTATCATAAATGGTAGTATATACAAACAGCTCATGAAACTCAATCAAAAAATGTGCAGAAGACCTAAGTAGACATTTCTCCAAAGAAGACATACAGATGGCAAACAGGCACATGAAAAGATGCTCAATGTCACTAATCATTAGAGAAAGGCAAATCAGAACTACAATGAGGTACTAGCCCACACTGGTCAGAATAACCATTGTTTAAAAGTCTACAATTAACAAATGCTGGAGAGGGTGTGGAGAAAACGGAACCCTCCTGCAATGTTGGTGGGAATATAAATTGGTGCAGCCACTATGGAAAACAGTATGAAGGTTCCTTACAAAACTAAAAATAGAGTTACCATATGATCCAGCAATCCCACTCCTGGGAACATATCCAGAAAAGACAAAAACTCTAATTTGAAAAGATATATGCACTCCAATGTTCATAACAGCACTATTTACAGTAGCCAAGACATGGAAGCAACGTAAGTGTCCATCAAAGATGAATGAATAAAGAAGATGTGGTATATATACACAATGGAATATTACTCAGCCATTAAAAAGAATGAAATATTGCTATTTGCAGCAAAAGGATGGATCTAGAGAATATCATACTAAGTGAAGTAAGTCCAACAGAAAAAGACAAATATTATATGACATTACTTATATGTAGAATCTAAAAAATAATACAAGTGAATCTATTTATGAAACAGAAATAGATTCACAGACATAGAAAACAAACTGATGGTTACCAAGGGAGAAAGGAGGGGGATAAATTAGAAGTATGGGATTAACAATACACACTACTATATATAAAACAGATAAGCAACAAAGATTTACTATATAACCCAGGGAACAATACTCAATATCTTGTAATAACCTATAATGGAAAATAATCAGGAAAAAATACATATATATATATATATATATATATATATATATATAACTGAATCACTTTGCTGTACATCTGAAACACAGTATTGTAAATCAACTATACTTCAATAAAAAATAAATGGTAGTATACAGAAATATAACTTACTTTCATATATAGATCTTATTTTTTTTTTAATTAATTTATTTATTTGGCTGCCTCGGGTCTTAGTTGAGGCATGCGGGCTAAGTAGTTGCAGTGCGGGGGCTTAGTTGCGCTGCAGCATGTGGGATCTTAGTTCCCCAACCAGGGATTGAACCCATGTCCCCTGCATTGGAAGGCAGACTCTTAACCACTGGACCACCAGGGAAGTCCCATATACAGATCTTATATCCTGTCAATTTGCTAAGCTTATTCATTAGTTCTAGTAGGTTTATGTAAATGCCATAGAATTTTCTACATAGACAACCATATCATTTCTAAATAGACAGCTTTACTTCTTCCTTTTCAATATAGATGTCCTTTATACTGCACTTTTATATCAGTTTTCCTGATGGCACTGGCTAGAATCTCCAGTATAATGTTGAATAAAAGTGGAGAGGCAGACATCATTGTCTTGATCCTGAGCTTAGACGAAAATCATTAAGTCTTTCCCCGTGAAGTATGATAATAGCAGTTAATTTTTCATATCGGATTGAGGCAGTTCCTGTCTAGTCCTAGTTTGCTGAGACGTTTTTACCCAGGAATAGATGCTGAATTCTGTCAAATCCTTTTATGCATTAGATGGTTTTAGTTTGTTAATATGGGAAATTACATCAATTGATTTTCAAATGATGCAACAAGTTTGCATTCTCGACATAAAAGCCACGTGGTTATCATGAATTTTCCTTTTTATACATTGTTGGATTCAATATGCTAAAAGTTTGTTTAGAATTTATATATCTATGTTCACAGCGGGTACTGATCTGTAGTTTTCTTGCAGTGTCTTTGTCTGGTTTCGGTAATAGGGTGATGCCAGTCTGTAGGATGAGTTGGGGAGTATTCCCTACTTTTTAATTTTCTAGGAGAGTTTGGGTAGGATTTTACTATTTCTTCCTTAAATATTTGGTAGAATTTACCAGTAAGCCCTTCTGGATTTGGAGTTTTCTTTGTGAGAAAGTTTTTAACTACAAATTCAATTTCTTATTAGATATAGGGCTATTCAGGCTATAGTCATCCCTCAGTATCCATGAGGCATTGGTTCCAGGACCCCCGACTTCAGATGCCAAAATGTGTGGATGCCCAAGTTCCTTATATAAAATGGCACAGTACAGTTGGCTCTCCATATCCACAGGTTCCACATCTCTGGATATGGGGGGGCCCACTGTATTTATTTCTCCTCAAGTGAGCTTTAATAATTTGTGTGTTTCAAGGAATATGTCTATTTCATCTAAGTCAGCAGTTGGCCCATAGCCTGCAAGCTAATTTTTTTTTTCACATTTTTAAAGATAGAAAAAAAATGTGACATAGACCATATGTGGTCCTCAAAGCCTAAAGTTTTTACTCATTGGCGCGTTCCAAAAAAAGTCTGTAGATCCCTAATCTAAGTTTTGAATTTATTGGTATAATTTTGCTCATAGTATTCATTATTCTTCCTTTAAATATTTGTAGAATCTCAAACCATGTCACATCTTTCATTTTTGGTATTAGTAAATTAAGTTTCCTTTTTTTCCCTAATCCATCTATCTAAAGGCTTAGCAATTTTATTAATCTTCTGAAAGAACCAGCATTTGGTTTCATTAATTTTTTCTGTTGTTTTTCTGTTTTCTATTCCATTCTCATCTTTATTATTTCTTTTATCCTACATATTTTGTGCTTAATTAGCTCTTCTTTTTGTAGTTTCTTAATGTGGAAATTGAATTCATGGATTTGAGACTTTGTTTCTAATATAAGAATTCAGTGCTGAAAAGTCTTCATAATACCACTTTAATGGCATTCCACAAATATTGATAGGCTGTGTTTCTATTTTTATTCAGTTCAAAATACTTTCTGATTTTCCATTTGATTTACTTGACCAATGGATTATTTATAAGTATGTTATTTTCATTTCAAATATTTAGAGATTTTCTGCTATTGATTTCTAATTCAATTCTATTTTGTCAAAGTGTGTACTTTGTACCACTTGAATGCTTTTAAACTCATTGAGACTTGTTTTCTGGCCCAGAGTGTGGTCTATTTTATAAATGTTCCATATGCACTTGAAAAGAATATGAATGTTGTTGTTGGGTGTAATGTTCTATAAATGTCAATTAGGCCAAGTTGGTTCAAGTGTTGTTCAAATCTTTTAAACTCTTGCTGATTTCTTGTTTACTTGTTTTTATCATTTCTTAAGAGAGGAGTGTTGAAATCTGACTACTGTGGATTTGTCTGTTTCTTCTATGTTTTTGCTTCATGTATTTTGAATCTCTGTTATTAGGTGCATAAAAGTTTAGGATTTCTATATCCTCTTAACCCCTTTATCATCAAATGACCTTATTTTTCTCTGGTAATATCCTCATTATTAATAGAGCCACTCCAACTTTCTTTGGATTAGTGTTACCATGGTGTATTCGTTTCTTAGGGGTGCTGTAACAAAATACCAGAAAATAGGGGGCTTAAAAAACCAGAAATTTATTCTCTCACAATTCTGGAAGCTGGAAGTCCAAAATAAAGATGTCAGCAGGGCCATGCATTCTCTGAACTCCCTAGCAAAGAACCCCCCTTGCCTCTTCCTAGCTTCTAGTAGTTGCCAACAATCCTTGGTGACCCTGGCTTATAGGTGCATCCCTCCAGTCTCTGCCTCTATTGTCACATGTCCATCTTTCCCATTTGTGTCTGTGTCTCTGTCTCCTCTCTTCTTACAAGGACACCAGTCATATTGGATTTAGGGTCTACCCTAATCCAGTATGCTCTCATCTCAACTACTTACACCTGCAAAGATCCTATTTCTAAATAAGTCACATTCTGAGGTTCTGGGTAGACATGCTTTCGGGGGGGGGCACTACTCAACCCATTACAGTTTGCTCTCTGGACCCCCCCAATTCACATCCATACACTTCCATGAATGCAAAATACATTTATCTCATCTCAACATCCCCCAAATTCTTAACCCATACCAACATTAACTTTAAATCCAAAATCCCATCTAAATATCATCGTTTCAAAAAAGTTCCAAATATCATCATATAAATTATCTAAATTAGGTATGGGTGAGATTCTGTGCATGATCCATCCTGGGGAAATTCCTATCTATATGTAGGCCTATGATACTAGAAAATAAGTTATCTGCTTTCAAAGTACAATTGTGGGTCAGGCATTAAGATAGACATTTCCATTAAAAAAAAAAAAAAAGGAATAAAGGGTCATTATTGGTCTAAACAAGTTTGGATTCCAGCAGGGCAAGTTCCATTAGGTTTCAGGGCCTGAAAATAATCTACCTTCTGGGCCCATGATGACTGAGCCAGCTCCTGCCTCTGGGCTGGCAGAGATCTCATCAACCTCTGTCTCTGCGCCCATGGAGGCCCCACTGGCCCCTCCTCTGGGTCTGTCTCTCTGACCTCTGTGTCTGCAGTTCCATCCTCGGAGTCTGAGGAATTCGTCCATATTCTTGAGGAGCAGAGCACGTTTCTAGTTGAGTAGTTCTATCAGCCTGTTTTCTATTATAGAATCCAAGACATCTGACAGCCTTCTTCCATTTCATTCTGTCTTTGTTCCTTTCAGTCCAAGCTGTCAGTGTTTCTGCTAATATAATATTCTTAAAAACCTTGTTGGGGGGCTTCCCTGGTGGCGCAGTGGTTGAGAATCTGCCTGCCAATGCAGGGGACACGGGTTCGAGCCCTGGTCTGGGAAGATCCCACATGCCACGGAGCAACTGGGCCCGTGAGCCACAATTACTGAGCCTGCATGTCTGGAGCCTGTGCTCCGCAACAAGAGAGGCCGCGATGGTGAGAGGCCCGCGCACCGCGATGAAGAGTGGTCCCCACTTGCCGCAACTAGAGAAAGCCCTCGCACAGAAACGAAGACCCAACACAGTCATAAATAAATAAATAAATAAATAAAAGAAAAAAAAAAACCTTGTTGGTCTCCTACGTATGCCATGGGGATCTAAACCATTACACAAGAGGATTCTCTACAGATCCTTCCTAGATAACCCCATCTCTATTCCTGGCTTCTGCTGGGATGGTTGGTTGGATCCATGAGTCACACACTTAGTATAGTCAGTGAAGGTGTGTCCAACCACAGCCTTGGCCTTGTTTCCAGAGCACACTCTAGACAAGCTGAGAACTTTCTAATCATCAAATGCTGGTTCTTTTTTGTTTAACAGTTCCTTCTTCAATGTATCTTTTTCCTCTCTCATTTTACCATAAGCAACAGAAGAAATCAGGCCGCACTTTCCACACTTTGGTTGGAAGTCTCTTCAGCTAAATAACCAAGTTCATTGCAAATTCTACTTTCTACCAAACACTAGAGTACAATTCAGCTAAGTTTTCTGCCACTTCATAACAAGGACTGTCTCTCATCCAGTGTCCAATACCATGTTTATTCTGAGACTTCACCAGAAGCACCTGAGTTTTTGTATTTCTACCCGTATCTGTTCACGATGATATATGGATTATCTAAGATGACAGAAGCTTTCTCTACATGCCTTCACTTCCTTCTGAGCCTTTACCAAAACCACCTTTAAGGTCCATATTCCTACTAACAATCTCTTCAAGACAATCTAGGCCTTTTCTGTCATGCACCTCAAAATTCTTCCACCCTCTACTCATGACCCAATTCCAAAGCTACTTCCAGATTATTAGGTATTTGTTACAATAATACCCCATTTCCCAGCACCAAAATCTGTACTCATTTCCTAGGGCTTCCATAACTAATTACCAGAAACTAGGTGACTTAAAACAATAGAATTTTATCCTCTCACAGTTCTGGAGGCCAGAAGTCTGAGATCAAGGGGTTGGCAGGACTGTGTTCCCTCTGCAGTCTCTAGGGAAGAAGCTCTTGCCTTTTCCCAGCTTCTGGTGGCTGTGGACAATGTTTGGTACTCTGTGGCTTGCACCAACATCATCCCAGTCTCTGTCTCTGCTGTCAGATGTCCTTCTTCCCTGTGTGTGTCTGTGTTTCTGTGTCTCCTTCCCTCTTCTTATTAGGCCCACCCTAATCCAGGATGCTCTCATCTTGCTAATTTTATCTGCAAAGATCCTCATTCCAAATAAGATCTCATTGTGAGATTCTGGGTGGATATGAATTTGGGGAGGGCAGGACACTATTCAACCCAGTACACATAGTGTATCTTTTTCACCCTTTTACTTTTAACCTATTTATATCTTTATATAGGCAGTGCATGTCTTGCAGGCAGCATATAATTGGGTCTTGCTCAATTTACAGTTTATTTTTTATTTTATTTTTTATTGAAGTATAGTTTATTTAAAATATTAATTAATGTCAGGTGTACAACATAGTGATTCCATATTTTTATAGATTATATTCCATTTAATGTTATTGTAGAATATTGGCCATATTCCCTGTGCTTACAGCTTATTTTTCCCGTTAAGACCTTTTTATGTACTGTACCCATTACCCTGTGAATCTTGAGGGTTTCTGCCTGGCTGATGGGAAAAGGCACTATTTTCAGCCAAGAGTGAATGCCAGGCACTATTATTTCTAAGCCACTTAGGTGGTTCTTTCCCCAGCCACCAGTAGTTTTTTCATATACATAAGCTGATCAGTACTCAGCTGATACTCAAGAGGGACCTTCTGGTGATGTCTGTACCTTTTTCTCTACATAGCTCTCTGCTTTCCAGTACTCATGTGAATTCTAGCCACCTTGGTTTTCCTAGGCTCTCAGCTTTGTCTCCTCAACACAGAGAGTCCACCAGGCTCCTCCTAGCCCCATACCCTGAGCCATGGCTTGAAAAATCTCTCCAGATAGTACGCCAGGACAATTCAGAGTTTACCTTATTTGTTTCCCATTTCTTAAGGATCACTGTCTTTCATTGTCTGGTGTCCAGTGCTTTGCAAACAGATTTTTCCCCCCAAATACATTTAATTTTTTACTCTATTTATAAAAATGTTTTGCCTTTAAAAAAATAGTTTCATCAGAGAGGAAGGTAAACCCACCCTATTACTCCATCTTGGTCAGAAGCTGAAATCCTCCAGCTGACTTTTCTTGAATTGGAAAATAAACTTTCAATTTCACAATTACAGTTAAGATTAAAATGTGTAGGGTGGGTAATATTGTCAAATTCACAGCAAAATGACTAGTATCTCTTTCTTAAGAAAACAGCTTTACAGGGGAAGTCCATGAAAGACGTTAGGAGGCAGCACAAGAATGTGGGTCAACACATAACTCAAAAACAAAAAAACAAACAACCCAATCAAAAAATGGGCAGAAGATCTAAGTAGACATTTCTCCAAAGGCATACAGATGGCCAACAGGCACATGAAAAAAATGCTCAGTGTCACCAATTATTAGAGAAATGCAAATCAAAACTACAATGAGGTATTACCTCACACCAGTCAGAATGGCCATCATTAAAAAGTCTACAAATAACAAATGCTGGAGAGGGTGTGGAGAAAAGGGAACCCTCTACACTGTTGGTGGGAATGTAAATTGGTGCAGCCACTATGGAAAACAGTATGAAGGTTCCTTAAAAAACTAAAAATAGAGTTGCCTGCAATCCCACTCCTGGGAATATATCCAGACAAAGCTATAATTTGAAAAGATACATGCACCCCAATGTTCACTGCAGCACTATTTACAACATCCAAGAAATGGAAACAACCTAAATGTCCACAGATGAATGGATAAAGAAGATATGGCTCGTATATACAATGGAATTCTACGCAGCCATAAAAAAAGAATGAAATAATGCCATTTGCAGCAACATGGATGGACCTAGAGATTATCATACTAAGTGAAGTAAGTCAGAAAGAGAAAGACAAATATTATACGATATAATTTATATGTGGAATCTAAAATATGACACAAATGAACTTATCTACAAAACAGAAACAGACTCACAGACATAGAGAACAGACTTGCAGTTGCGAAAGTGGGGGCTGGCAGAAGGATGGATTGGGAGTCTGGGGTTAGTAGATGCAAACTATTACATATAGGGACTTCTCTGGTGGTGCAGTGGTTAAGAATCCGCCTGCCAATGCAGGGGACACGGGTTCGAGCCCTGGTCCGGGAGGATCCCACATGCTGCGGAGCAACTAAGCCCGTGCACCGCAACTACTGAGCCTGTGCTCTAGAGCCGGCAAGCCTCAACTACTGAAGCCTGCGCACCTAGAGCCCGTGCTCCGCAACAAGAGAAGCCACCACAGTGAGAAGCCCGTGCACCGCAACGAAGAGTAGCCCCCACTGACCGCAACTAGAGAAACCCCGCGTGCAGCAACGGAGACCCAATGCAGCCAAAAATAAAAATAATTAATAAAAAAAAACTATTACATATAAAATGGATAAACAACAAGGTCCTACTGTATAGCACAGGGAACTATATTCAATATCCTGTGATAAACCATAATGGAAAAGAATATGGAAAGAATGTATATATATGTATAACTAAATCACTTCACTGTACAGTAGAAATGGACACAACATCGTAAATCAATTATACTTCAATAAATAAATTTTAAAAAAAGAATGTGGGTCAAGAGTTAGACCACCTGGGTTCAATCTTGGTTCTGTCCCCATCCGCATGTGACCTTGGCAAGTTACCTCACCTTGTCACCTCAGTGTCCTCATCTGAAACATGTAGATAAATCTGGACTCTTGTGAGGATTAAATTCGGTATCAGATGTCAGTACATTCAGCACAGTGCCAGGCACATAGCAACTAGCATTCATTTCTCAATAAATGTTAGCTAGTGTTTTTACTTCTATTTCACGATATTGCCTGGGGACTATAAGGGTGAGCAATGTAAGAGACATTCTTTAAAAATGGAGCTTTGTGTTTCTCAAAGGACAGACATTTTCCAGCTTCTAACTTGAGAGAGTATGAAATCATAGTCGATTTCCAGTGGATTCATCCTCCGGGTGGATTCACCACATGGTAGGATAAGGGGACTCACCGTAGGGTAGCATGTAGAATAAGTTTGGGAATTGACTTAGTGTCATTTAAAAACATTAAGCCTGATAGACTGCCTGCTTTTAACACAGATTTTTTTTTTCAGGTGGTGCATTTTATAGGTGATCACAGTAGATTACGCTTTCTAGTTAATCATCTGTTTCTTAAGGTCAGACAAGCTTTTATAACCAACTGCTTATAACCAGACCTATTGGAATGATTGAAAGTTGATGATATAAACCAGTAACTGCGAAGAGGAATTTTCACATTATCTTTGAAACTGCCCCATGTATCTGTGACTTTGATAAAGAGGATCCACTTTAGTACAATAGCAGCAAAATCAAGTTACTCTTAGCATCTCACTATGTGGTCAGGCTACTTACAATACCAAAGCTTAGCAATTTTAGACGTTACATTAAAACCATCATGTTGGTGCGGTTGAACTAGGCAGATGATTCATCTCAGGAAATCCAGTAACATGTTACCAACTCTTCTACTCAGACCCCAATTTTATTCTATTTGGCTCTTTATAATCCATTTTAAAGCTCACATTATACCTCTTCTTTGAGCTGCAAGTTTTGGCCTCCGGGCCCAAAGAGGTATACTTCTGAGATTACCTCCAATTCTTCCTGGCCCCAAATGAAAAATCTATCACTTGGACTTTCTCTGCCCTGTGTGAATCAGGTTAAAAACATTTTTTGTTCGAATTATCTTGAAGGTTCTGACCCACATTCATTACTGTTACAGTTAACACAGCCATTCTGGTCCAAGAACTTTGGTTCTAGAAATCATAAAGCACGTCTGGTGCTTACCTTCCCAGACTCAGTTTGCTCTGGGAACCCTGCGTAGTAGACCCAGGCCACAGTTTTAGGTCCTGCAGCCGTTTACAAGAAGGTAGACGTGGCTCTGTACACTTATAAAACTTATATTCTGCTCCTGCCTGACTCCGGGGTTTAAGCTGGCTGCTCCCCACCTCATGGCAGTTGATATGGCAACCACTCGGACTGCAGAGGAACTGCTGGATGCCTCAGATATCATGACACTTCTATCATCTTAGGCCTCCAATAATTAAGATTTTTCTCTGTGTGTAATTGCTTCCAAGCCGCTCAGTAACTGCTGTGTGGCCTTGAGCAAGTAATTTACCCTCTCTTGTGTCTCTGTGTGAAACGCCCCACATCTGGGAAGTAAGAAGAATTTGACTGACCCCTCTCATTGGGATTTGGGCTGGATTAATTTGTTGCTGTATTTAAAGGGCAGTTCATTCTAATCCTCACTTCAAAGCAGGACTTTAGAATGTTCTGTTCTCGTGTATCCACGATGCCCCCAAAGGAGCCACTGCTAGAAAGGAAACAATCAAGAGGAAACAATCCTAAGAAAAGAAAGACCATGAAAAATGATATCTCCATCTTACTTCCTGGCATGTCCTCTGTTCCCCTTTCAAGTACTATTACCTCCTCCTGAGAGTACGGAATTAGGTTAGGATCAGTCCTAACCCTCCACAAACACAACATTTTCCTGTGTTTGCCTTCAACGGTAACCATAAAAGTCCTCTTTCTGTGCTTTCAATCTTCCATGTTGCTACACAATGCCTTCCTCCCTGGTGGCCAGACAAAACTTAGCAGTGAGATTGGCAGTTTTCGGGCGAATTGGGGCAATCTGCAGAGCCCGAAGTTGCCTCAAGGGAATGGCTAATTCAAGTTCACTATGCGTCCTAGATGGTTCAGGTCTCCCTGTGAACTTATGTTGCCGTTACGCGAGAAGGCAAATAACAACAGTAAAAAAAAAAAAAAAAAAGGAAATAAACCCCATGAATGAGGTTGTTTGGGGAACATTTTGAAACAATTTTAAATTTCTATTTCCAGCCTTTGTGGCTGGAAGCCTTTTATTTATTTATTTATTTATTTTAAAAATTAATTAATTAATTGATTTATTCTTGGCTGTGTTGGGTCTCTGTTGCCGCGTGGGTCTTTCTCCAGCTGCGGTGAGCAGGGGCTACTCTTTGTTGCAGTGCGCGGGCTTCTCATTGTGGTGGCTTCTCTTGTTGCGGAGCACCGGCTCTAGGTGCGTGGGCTTCAGTAGTTGCGGCAGGCAGGCTCAGTAGTTGTGGCTTGTGGGCTCTAGAGCACAGGCTCAGCAGTTGTGGCGCACAGGCTTAGTGGCTCCGCGGCACGTGGGATCCTCCCGGACCAGGGCTCGAACCCGTGTCTCCTGCATTGGCAGGCGGACTCTCAACCACTGCGCCACCAGGGAAGCCCAATGGCTGGAAGTCTTTTAAAAATGAATCCATTTACTTAAGTAAACACCATCCAGAGGAACAGAGAAGTGTGCCTTTCCGTGTGGATGGAGATGTGAAGAAGCTCTTACTCTGAAAGCCAGTGTGCACTCAACATGACATGAAGGAGATGATGAGGTCTAGACAGAAACATGGGGGACGCGACAGAAAGGGCTGAGCTCCAGGAACCTGAGTTCAAGGCTTCTCATTGGGGAAGCGACCTGACGTCTGTGGTCCCCAGGGAGACTTCCTGCTCTAACAGCCTCTGATTGCGACCCTAGAAATACCTTAGAAGCTGTTTGGATTTTTAGCAAATCCTGGCTGTTCACTTATTTTCTTACTGATGTGTCTTGCTCTCACAAGTGGAGTTCAAGAAAACAGCAAAAAGCAATGTAGATCACAGAGTTTATAAGTACTTGGGCTCTAATTAAATAAAGCTTTTATTGCCTGTCGTGGCTTGGACTACTTGATAAATGTCCATGTCTTCGAATAATATAAAACCTTCAACAGAAACACATCTTTGGGCTTCCCTGGTGGCACAGTGGTTGAGAATCTGCCTGCCAATGCAGAGGACACGGGTTCGAGCCCTGGTCTGGGAAGATCCCACATACCGCGGAGCAGCTGGGCCTGTGAGCCACAACTACTGAGCCTGCGCGTCTGGAGCCTGTGCCCTGCAACAAGAGAGGCCGCAATAGTGAGAGGCCCGCGCACCGTGATGAAGAGTGGCCCCCACTTGCCACAACTAGAGAAAGCCCTCGCACAGAAACTAAGACCCAACACAGCCAAAAATAAAAAAATAGAATAAAAAAAAAAAAAAAACACACACACACACATCTTTAAGAACAAGCCTTGCAAACGATAGCACTCAACAGGCAGGAGTCGTAAGAAGCCCAGATATCTGTGTGGCACTCAGAATGCATGATGTCATTTGGTCTCCCCAACGATCCTATGAGAACTGAAGGCCCCCTATTAACAATACTTTACAGATGAAACAACAGGCTTAGTATGATTCAGACTCTTCTAAGAGCTCTGGAGTAATACGTGACAGAGTTGAGACATGAAGCCAGAGGTTATTTGCCCTTGAGGTCTGGAGCTCTGTAAATCCATCCATCCGGCTCATCTAGCTAATAAATAGCGAAGCAGCACGCAGAGGAGTGGAGGGAACTAAGGCCTGAAGTCGGATCTGGGTTGGAGTCCCAGCTCTGTCTCTTAAAAGCTGTCCAAGTTATGTCAACAATCTGAGCTGATGTTGATTCATTTGAAAAATGGGAAGTATGATAGATACCTTTCAGGTTGTTGTAAGGGTGAAATTACATGAGCTGATATATGTAAGTACCTAGTACTGCATCTGGCACATAGAAGAAATTCAAAAAAAGTTGCCTATTATTATTATGATTGATGATGAAGGGTAACGTTTTAGGATTTTGCCATTTCCAGTTTTCAATTTCCAACACTACCAGCTACTCTTTTCTTTTTTTTTTTTTGTTGCAACCAAAACAGATTTATAAGGAACAAAAGTTTAACTCTACTTTAAATTTATCACTTTCAGCTATTCTTGCAATCCTCTTTTAGAGGAAGGAATAGAAATTCTTCCATGGAGTTTGACACTCAGGGTTAGTTAAGGGCTGCTTGCTTCTCACCCCAGTGACCTGCTTTGGCCAAGGATTTATATCAGAAGAGGGCTAAGAACAAAATTAACTCCCAGTTGTTCACACCAACGTGTAGGAAAAGCAGTATGAATAATTCCAAACAGATCATCCCCCAATTATTTACATTTCTTCGGACTTAAAGCATGTAGGTCTAATCTTCTGGAAATAACTTTAAACAAAAGAGAAAATCACTCTGAGCCTTGAGCTTCCCCATGACGCTCTTTTCTTGCGTCGCTTTCCTCTCTCATTTCCATTGTGGAAACAGAAAATACCGCCTTGCACACTGACAGGCAAAGCAACCAAAACCAAAGTGCACTGCTCTCCGTAAACATCCTACCTTCCCAGGCAGAGAGGTACTTAGAGCTTCAGAAGGCATTTTCTTTCCACCAATGGACAGAGAGTAAACAAAATCGCATCTGTGGGAATCAGAGCGGGTGGAAAAGCCCGTAAATTATAAAGCAACATCTTCAAGGATTAGTTGTGATAACGAGCAACTCAATGTCATACTATTGTGCTTTTCAGTTTTCAAAGCACTTTCTCCGTGCCATCCCACGGAGCTCCGCCAGTCTTGTGAGTTGACCTAGTAGAACGCGGCTGATGAGCGGCAGAGGGGATGGGCAGTTCCATGGCCTCAGACTCTGAATCTGTAATCCTTCCTCCCTACCTCACACTCTGTGATGGGGACAATGCACCCTGCAGCACTCCAGACCTAGCGATAAAGCTCCCGGAAATACCACTGATTTCCAGAAATTTGGACAACAGTGGATTGGATCCTCTTCCATCTTGGTATGTCATTATCTCATTCTCTTCGGCTATTAATTTTACTCTCATTTTGAAACAGGAGAAAAAAAGTCATGAGAATTAAGCACATCCATAAGTCACTAAAATTCTCTAAGCTGAGATTTAGAAAAAAAATAAACCCTCCTTTTCATTACTTTGACCCCATTCTTTACATCTCACTAATCTGCATACTTTTGAGTTCAGGCTAGAAGATGAAGTTCAAGGTTGATCAACATTTATGTAGGACTCTCCTAGCTGTCACTGTCCCAAATTTATCACACACAAGAAGGACTCTAGTCTCTTCAAGCCATTATTGAGGATGGGCTATTTCTCTCAGAATCAAAACCAGTCGCTTTGGAACTCTGTTATTCTATTGCCCTGCAAACCCAGGGGGTGCTTTATGCTTTCTTGCCCAGCAGTTAGATGGCTGGAGGTGGCAAAACTGAGTTCCTAATATCAGGGCTCAAGTGCAGACTAGATCTGGACATCTGCCCATTACTTTTACTAGAAAGCCAAGGTCAGATGGACATGGGCCAGAGACCACTGGAGGTCTTCTGAAATAAAACTTATCACCTGGATCTTGCATGTTTCTGGTTTCCAGAGATTCTCCAGTTATGTCAGAGTATGTTCTAAACCTGATTTTAATGAAGAAACCACTCACAATAATGCACCCTTGCTTTGGGGATGGCCAGAAAGAAAAGAAAAAGAAGAAAGGAAGGAAGGGAGTAAGGGAGGGAGGGAGGGAAAAGTAAGGAAAGGAAAAAAAAAAAGAATTACCTACCGTGATAAGCGTCAGCTTATTTATCACTGTTTTGTACCATGCTGCCTAGAAAAGAAAGACCCCAAGGCCCTGTAAGGAGAGTACAGTATATGACTTCTTTGAAACTTCATTACGTGTAGATTAACCCTTGCAAAATGCCTCCATCACATGGAATTACTGGGAAGAGGCGAAAACAACAAAAAAGCAAATCCATGGATTTCAGAGTGAAAATCCCCTAGGTTTAGTTTCTTCTCTGTTGGATCTTCCCACATGAACGTTTTATATTAGAGGATTTGAAGTTCCACAACCTTCTTCTGCTTTCTTCATCAGAGAGATTTTACTTCAAGAGTTTGACATTCTTGGAGTAGATAAGAAATAGAGGAGGGTGATGGGCTGTCCCTTGGACTGGCTCGTGTTTCTTCTCTGGGCACAAATTCATTCAATCACAGAATCAGCACTCACTGAGAGGCTCTGATCTGCTCGGACAGGGCAGGAATACAAAGGTCAGTGTCACATGGTCACAGTTCACAGTCTATGGGAGTGCTTGGGAGACCGACCATATTGTAGATAAATAACAATGAACTGGTTATAAAAGAAGTATGTGCAATGTGCTCGTGGACTTCAGAAAAGGGATACCAATTTTGACAGGAGGTGGTGATGACTCTTTGTTCTAGGTCTTAAGGTTTAGGTAAGAGAGTATTTCAGGTGGAGGGAACAGCTCAAGCAAAGACACGGAAGCATGAAAAAGGTCAAGTTTGAGGGTTGTAGGCTTTGCAGTGTGGTTTAAGTCACGCATTCAAGGAACACAGATAAAAGCTGCTGAAGGAGGGTGGTCAAGGTGAGCTTTGTTTCTCTCTTTACCCGGAAAAAAATTTTCTTTAAAATAAAAGGCTCTGATCTTCACTTGTTACCCTCATAAACATCATAATTCATTTCTCTAACTGGTCCTTAAGATTGCATGCTGCTCTGTAAACAAATAATAATTTTTAGCTTTGCTGGAAGTTATGCTTTGAATTGAAACTGCTCTCCCCCAATTTTTCCCCAACAAACTTCAATTCAAAGGAAAGCCTTCTCCGTGCCCCTTAATACCCTGTGTGCACAATTAAATTTCCTTCAGAATGTTTCCAGTAAGCAACTCATGCCTTGAAGGAATGTTGTTTAGGCTCCCATCAAACCCAAGGTGTTTTTTTGTTGTTGTTTTTTTTTCTTTTTTTACCACTTAACTCTCTTGCCATTTAGAAACTGAGTAACCCAAATTATTTGCCATTTCATCCATAAGTCTCACGCACATATACAACTTGACAACAGTCTCCCATATACATACTGGGGCATCACAAGTTGCAACGGAAGTACTGCACTTTTGTCTTTGCTCCAAGACTGTTCCTAGACAATTTTTAATTTTTCAGCTTCATGTTCCACCAGAAACTTTGATGTATTAATTTCTAAGAAAAAAAAATAAGTCACCTAGAAAAACCTTTTCAAAGTATGTATAATACTCTGGAAGTTGCTCCAAATATATATGAGCAGCCAAACAGTTTAATCTCTATCGTGTGCACATGGCTTTCAGTCCCATAAGCATTTGTTTTGCTCACTCTACAGAAGCCTAGCAAAATCAATGGGACAAGAGGCCTCGTCAATTCAATTAAACTTTGCAAACTACCACGCCGTCATAATAATATGCAGTGAAATGCCTGCCTTACATAACACAGCTCTTATCACATGAGATTTATCAGCAGCCACATTTTTCTTGGAGCCCAGTGAAGTCAATGGTGAGAGAGCCCTATTAATCACAGTTGAACCTAGCGTGCTATCTGTGATACCTTGTAAAAAGGAGGGTGATAAAAAAGATGCAGTGACACTGGCTGTCAGAAATGCTTACAGGATGATGTGCTCATATCAGATGGCTTTGCAAGTTGGATTGGCATTAAACATTCCACAAGTGGAGTTTAGAAAAAAATAACAATGCTACAAATCTGGGAAGGAATAGCTCTAGGCTTCTGCCAGGCCCTGGTTATTTTAGACCTGGCGAGAGGGAGCTTTTAAGACTTAAGAGAGGCTGCTGAGGCATCCGTTCTCAAGTGAAAATTCAAGAAGCTGTGACACCCAGACAAAACTCTGTGCCCTCCCCACCCCACCCCCCAAATCCCACCCTGTCTAGAAATGCAACTCCTATGACAGCTCCTTGCTTGGCATGCCACAAACAACTTACAAATAATGCCAACACATTACTCATTCCTTTTTTTAATGCACAGAAATGTTCCACGCTCGTTTGGTTGTCAGACTCTCACTTGAGCATCTCTTTCCAACAGTCCCGTCTGCCAGAAAGTGTAAGTATCAGGAGGGCAGCCCCTCTGTCAGCACTATGCCAGCATTCGGGATATGGAAATGTTCAAGAAGTGTTCTATCCTGACGATGCTCCAACTTGTTGACGGAAGGCTCGTCCACGGGATACCAAGTGGGGCGACAACCACATTCTAACAGCTCTGTCTTGAAGGACCAGTCAAAGGGGAGATGGATGGTTGCCTGATTTCTCTTGGTATCACTAACCTGGGCTAAAACGGGTGCCTGACACTTAGCAGGGACTCAGTAAACACCTAAAGAAAGAAGAGAAGGCAGGTAAATGATCCTGGATAGAAGGCTGATTTACAAATATAAAAGACCATCTGTCCAGATCATTAGAATACCTGGGAAGATTGAGTTCTTTCTGGTATCATAAGATATGGTTGGTAGAATGACAACCCTCCAAAGATCTCCATGTCCTGATCCCTGTGAACATGTTACTTTATATGGCAAAAGGGACCTTGCCAATTAAAACCTTAATTAAGAGTTTTTAGGTGGGAGAATATCCTGGATTATCCAGGGGGGTCCAGTGTCATCACAAGGGTCATTATAAGAGAAAGAGGGAGACAGGAGATTCAGAGCCAGAGAAGGTGGCGTTAGCAATGGGCAGGGGTTACATACAGAACTGGGGTGGAAAACTTCACTCGTCACCTTCTGGGTGGCCACATTCCCTTCTGCTCATGGCAGGCATGCACGGGTCCCACCCAAAGCCAGCCGCTGGGAAATACACAGCTCCAGCTCTCAGTAAAATCCAACTTAGTTACAGTTATTCTTTGTGGAGTCACTGTTACAGAGTTTTAAAGTTTGGAGAGGACCTTTAAGATGATTGTTTATTCAGTTTTGGCTGTTTTTTCCAAGCTTGTTTGTTTGTTTAAAAAATATAATGGAAAGAAAAAGGAGAGAAACATTGGAGTTCCTTGCCAATTCCTAAATCACAATCCCAAATGACTCCAGACAGGAAGAAAAGGAGGAAGAGGAGGGGGAGGGGGAGGGGGAGGGAAATCATGAGAGCGCCTAGCCCCTGTCATCTCTTTAACACCAGCAGGAGGGGAATGTATTAGGTTAAACCATATGAAATAGCCGTTTTCATAGGTAAAAAATGGTCAAGTATAAACAATTTGATATGGTTTAACCTATCCATCTCCTCCACTCCCCCTAGCCCCCATGCGTCTTCTCTAGATGCCTCTGGGCTTATGTCACCTCGACCACAGCGGCTGGGGCCAGAAATGGTACCGGCCCCGTGGAGGCAGGCGCTCCGTGGCCTCCGGTCACAGCGTCGCTAGCCTACCAGGGACCCGGGGGAATGATGCAAGACAAGGAGCATACAGTTCATCTCAGCAGCACCTCAAAATGCTACTCTTGGCAGCAGCATCCATGGTGACTAATGGTTATAGAGAGGAAAGAACAAAGAAGGCCACTTTGTATACAGAACACACATTTAAAACAGAAATCCCCTCAGAGATGCCAGGGACTCTCAACATTACCGCTTGAAGAAAACATTTTTTCTTTTTCTTATAATGGAGGACATGAAATTTTGGATCATGAAAAATGCTGTACTTCTCAAATTTTATTTCTTAAATGCCCAATTTCTAGGGGAAATTTTAAAGCCAGAAATAAACAGAATGAAGTTCAGTTAACATACACTCTCATTTATTGTTAGTAGTTTTTTGTTTGTCTGTTTCTAATATACCTTTGTTCCTCTAGCCAGTATTTAGGTTTGCAAAGCTTTCTGAAGGCATTCCTCCGGAAAGTGACAGACATGCCTGCTATTCCTGGAAGGGTGAATGTGTCTGTTACTAGGTTAGCAAAATGACAGCGTATTGGTGAGTATCTTACAATGGCCTATTAAAATATCATAAAAATGAAAGTAAACTATCTTTTACTCCCAGTGCTATCTTATCTTAATTAAAAAGTGTAAAACTAACAATTCAAGAGTCAGGGAGAATGACAATAAGCACTTTTGCCATCCTCCAATAACCAGAGCTTATAAACGAGGGGGGAAATGAGCTTTATACTAAAGTCATGACAAGATCATGTATCAGAGTATTCTTAGCCTGTGCTTGCATTGAAGGGGCAAGCAAAGGGTCCAGAGCTTAATCTTACGTCCAGAACATGATGGGTATTATTCACTGTTTCAAATTTTGGAATAATAAATAATAACAGCAGTATAATAAAATGCATTTTAGTTATTTATCAAGAGCCCAAATCACAAGAAAATCTTTGGGGAGAGAATTCACATGGGGCATCCTTGTCATTAAGTATTATTTTTTTCCCTTTTTAGTAATACAGTTTCTCTCATCAATGAACGAATTGCTTTTTAGAGCAATAAAACCCAATGGAATAATTCCATTTGTTCATGTCAGCAGTGGGATTTTCCAATAATGAATTGAATTTCATGAGAAAGAGAGGCCACATTTTCCTAGCGATAAATGAGGATTAAGCCAATATAAACTTCCTTCCTTCTTCAGGCAAGTAATTGAGTGACAACAAAACACTTTCCCTCTGTGGTCAAGTAATGAGAGTGGGGATGGATTTAAGAAACCAAACTCTGAGGGAAACCACATTTCAACTCTGCTCTTCTCCAGCAATTTAAGCGGCAGTGGGGTCACTTCACAGATTCTGTGCTTGCTTTCTTTCTTCTCTCTCTTCTCCTCTTCATTGAGTTTTTCAACTCTCCTTTTCTTGCTAATGGTTTCGTTTTAAGAGACAAGACTGAAAGTGCGAATAAGAAGATGCAAGCCGATCTATAGATAGTCCTCTATAGACTGTCCTCTAAGGACTATAGATAGTCCTCTATATTGATGAACATTCTGGGGGAAATGAGAAATCCAGCCAAATAAACGGATACGGTAACAGTGATTGTATTCTTCAGAGGTACGATGGTAATCTGCCAGCTGTGCCTGATTCACTTTACATGTTTCTTCTGCAATGTTCTTCAAAACACATTGAAAGAGGCACAAGTGCAGCAGGACTAGCAAAGAAAGCTACCAACTGAAACATCACTAAGCTTTGGGAGAAACTGCCCCCAACTGCACAATAGGCGGATCATAGTGAAGAAGGAATAATATCCAGTTGTGCCTAGACTTCTGAAACTCGATAAAGTAGGATCATGCTGGATCAATGACGGTTAAGCAGCAGAAATGTTCTGAGGCATATACCTAACAACTCACTCCCAAGCTTCAGGCCTGAGAAGGGAACTGTAGCAGCAGTAGGTAGACTCTGAGAGGTGAATCTGTCAGCAGGCAAGCGCTGGGCGTAGAAAATATTTTCTTTGTTCGACAATCAGTACAGTAAACCAAAACAAATATGTAATGGGGGCGGGAGGTCTGTGGAAAGAAGCACTAGCATAGAAGACAGGATCCATTGCCCTACAGACGCAATGGAAGTATACCTTAATACAGCATGGTGCCCATAGGACCATTTCATGGCTAAGAGTAGGGGTTTGGAAGCCAAATTTCTGGCCTAAAATCCTAGCTTTCCCATCTAAGAGTTATTTAGTCTCTTGGGACTCAGATTCCTCAACTATGAAATGAGGATAACAGCACCAAGTGGTATGAAGATTAGATGAATTTATACACATGATGCCCTTGACGAAGTAGATGTCCACTGTTTGCTGTCACTGCCATCATCAGCATCATCATCACCATCAGCATTATCACTATGTGAAACTAGAGACTATGGACTTCTGTGTTTCCGTAAAATATCAAGGAAGCCTGGATTTTATGGAATAAGAGATTAAAATATTAGAGGGGAGGGGATCTGGGCAAGGTGTGACAAGGCAACTGACAGAGAAGACATTCATGTAAGAAACACAAATGCCAGAATAAATGAAAATGTGTATTCAAGGCAACGAACAAAGAGAATTAACAGTGTGTAGAAAAACACACTGATGTTGGGAAAAGAATACCAGATCATAAATAGGAAAATGATCTTATATATGATAAGTAAGTAAAAAAGATCAAATAAAAAATCCTGATAATGCTGTATACAGCAAATTCACATTCCCAGGAAAGAAACCTGAAAGGAAAAAAAAAAGGTACATAATGCCACATCTCCAAGATGCCAAGACAGTTTCCCCTCTTCCACATAGACTTTTTAATAGTTGTGAAAGCAGGAGGTTATCATCTTATTGATGTGTAATATTTATACAAACATATGTATATAAACATAAATGTATATATGGGTATACACATATATGTATATACATACACATATAATTAAATCAACAATGTATATTACAATTGGTAGCATCTAAAAATAGACCAAAAATTCACTAAACACTTTCTTGAACTAAGAAAAATGAGTCAATAGGAAAAAATCATCTGTGTTCCAGAAAAGAATATTAAATGTAAAGAGACACATACCTATACATATACCAAGACTTTTAAAATGTAAAGACTAAAGAAAAATATTCTAATCAAAAATTAGATTGGGAATTTAGCTAACTCAACATTTTTTTCTTTAACAAAAGGAAATAGATCTGAAGTATATATGAAAAAAATATTTCATTATATTAAATCTGGATGGCGGATTTACCTTTGTCTAATTTACTAATCTTTGGACAGTGGTTTAAAATATTTGATATTTTAATAAAAGAGGGCCTCCCTTGCTCAAACTTCTCTTTCTAAACTGCAAATTCCAGAA
Organism: Balaenoptera borealis; assembly: GCF_965194805.1. Classification (NCBI taxonomy): domain Eukaryota; kingdom Metazoa; phylum Chordata; class Mammalia; order Artiodactyla; family Balaenopteridae; genus Balaenoptera; species Balaenoptera borealis. The sequence goes on along the minus strand of NC_138866.1, from coordinate 163,850,543 downwards.
AAAAAAAATTAAGTCGAACTTTTTTTCTGAAGGAAATAAGTGATTACTCATGAATTCTGTACACAGCCAGATGGTTTTCAGATTTTAAGGCAACAGTAAGTCTTGCTTGGATATGCAATGTCTCTGAAAATATATAATCCATGTACCAGTTCTAAAAATTTATGCAAATCTATTCCAGTTCTAAGTGAGAGGAATCAAAGGCAAGAACTTAAGCATGAGAAAGTCAAGGTGTAAAAGGACTGCGGTGAGCAATTAAACAAGTGAAACCCACAGAATTACACTCAAATAATAGTTATAAATAAAGCTGCAGAATTAAACATGAATGTTGAAAATAATTTTTGAAAGAAAAATCTATTTACAGTAACAATGAACAATTGAGTAATGAAAATTATGAAGTAGTAATAATCAGGATCTGGGATCCTATATCATATAAAATCAGCCAGAAGGTGATGGGGAGAAGTAAAATCACTCTAAATTTCTCACTATACATAAGGAGGAATTAAAATAATGGTTCTTGAATCAGTAAGTAAAGCTTTTCTACCTTTCAGAAATGGGTCTTTCTCACCACTAGAAAAAAAATAAAAGAAAAAAAGAAATATAATTATGGAAAGGGTAAGGTATATAAACATGGAGTGTTTAAAATAATATGACAGAAGTTTGTTTAAACATTTTGGTTAAGACAGAAAATCAATGTTTGAACAAAGTTTAAAATCCCCTGTAAGAATGTGTTAAAACCAAAATCCAACTATAAGCTGTTTTAAAGGGAAACAAAATGACAGGTAAATGCTAACAAGAAAGAAAAAAAAAAATGAGCTGATACATATCAGGCAACCACAAATCAAAAGAAAGCAGTGGTGGCAATAATAATTGAAGGTAAATCTGAATTCAGTACAAAAAACTTTAAATGAAAAAGAGCATTATTTTCATTACTAAAAGTTAAAGTCCTTAAAGAAATTATCAAACACGTAGGTGACAATTCATACAGCATTTCAATAAATCAAAAACTTAGAAATAAGAGAAATGGACAAAAACAAAATTCTGTGAGAATTATATCTCTCTCAGTCTTTTAAAGGTAAAAAATTTAAAAATCAAGAAGATAAAAGATTTCAATATCATAAAATTGAATAAATATATCTCTTTCCAGCTTTATATTGCACAAAGCAGCCATCAGGAATTGTTGCAAAAATCATGATCCAATAAAAGGCTATCAAAACGTTTTAAAAATTCCTTTAAAAAAAAAGGAATTGTAAATGCCCTAGATTCTGACCATAATGCAATAAAACCAGAAATAAGAAAATTTAATCAAACATACCAGATCACTTGGAAATCTAAAACAAAATAAAATAAAACAAAACAAAAAAGTCTGCTAAGTAACATTAAAGAGAAAAATTTTTTAAACTTTACAAACTGTTAGAGAATAAAAATTTTAAAATACAAGATATAAAATTTTACAAATGGGGTAGATTTATTAAACAATGAATGAAAATAAATTATGAAAGTAAGAAAAAGATGAGAAAACAGGAGAAGGATAGAAAAGAGAATAGCAGAAATTATAGAAAGCAAAAACAAAAATAAATTCAGAAATCAATTAATAACTGATAGTTTGGGGGAGAAAAGTAAATCGAGGAAATGAAAACCACAAAGGCAACAAAAGCAAAAATAAACAAGTGGGGCTGTATCTAACTAAAAAGCACTTGCAGAGCAAAAGAAAACAACCGTCACATGTAGAGGAATGAAACTGGACTCCTATCTTATACCATACACAAAAATTAACTCAAAAATAGATTAATACTTAAACTGAAGACCTGATACCGTTAAAACTCCCAGAGGGAAACACAGGGGTAAGATCCTTGAAATTGGTCTTGGCAGTGATTTTTTGGATTTGACACCAAAAGCAAATGCAGCGAAAGCAAAAATAAAGAAGTGGGACTACATCAAACTACAAAGCTTCTTGCACAGTAATTGAAACAATCAACAAAATAAAAAGGGAACCTACTGAATGAGAGAAAGTATATTTGCAAACCACATATCTGATAAGGGTTAATATCCAAAATATATAAGGAATATATACAATTCAATTATCAACAAATAACCCAATTTATAAAAATGGGCAAAGTACCTAAATAGACATTTTCCTAAAGAAGACATACAAATGGCCGAAAGGTATATGAAAAGTTGCTCAACATCACTGTTCATCAGAGAAATGCAAATGAAAACCACAATGAGATACCACCTCATACCTGTCAGGTTGTCTATTATCAAAAAGACAAGAGATGACAAATGCTGGTGAGGATGTGGAGAAAAGGGAACCCTAGTACACTGTTGGTAGGATGTAAATTCATGTAGCCACTATGGGAAACAGTAGGGAAGTTCCTCAAAAAACTAAAAATAGACCTACCATATGATCCAGGAATTCTACTTCTGGGTATTTATCTGAAGAAAATGAAAACGTTAATTTGAAAAGGTATATGTACCACTATGTTCACTGCAGCATATTTACAACAGCCAAGATTTATAAGCAACCTAAGTAGTGTCCCTTGATGGATGAATGGATAATGATGATATTACACACACATGCGCACACACACAGGAGTATTATTCAGCCTTTAAAAAGAGGGATAAAGATGTTAAAAAACATTTTTTTTAAATAAAATAAAAAGAGGGAAATGCGATCATTTGCAACAATATAGATGAAACTTGAGAGCATTATGCAGAGTGAAATAAGCCAGACAGAGAAAGACAAATACTGCACGGTATCACTTATATGAGGAATCTAAAAAAAGAAGTTAGGGACTTCCCTGGTGGCACAGTGGTTAAGAATCCGCCTGCCAATGCAGGGGACACGGGTTCAAGCCCTGGTCCAGGAAGTTCCCACATGCCGCAGAGCAACTAAGCCCGTGTGCCACAACTACTGAGCCTGCGCTCTAGAGCCCACGAACCACAACTACTGAGCCTGCGTGCCACAACTACTGAAGCCCGTGCGCCCGCGCTCCACAACGAGAAGCCACAGCAATGAGAAGCCTGTGCACCACAGCGAAGAGTAGCCCCCGCTCGCCACAACTAGAGAAAGCCCATGTGCAGCAACAAAGATCCAACACAACCAAAAAAATAAATAAATAAACAAATAAATAAATAAAATACTCCCTTTATTAAAAAAAAAGAAAAGAAAAAAAAAAAGAAGTTGAACTCTTAGAAACAGAAAGTAGAAAAGTAGTTGCCAGGGGCTAGGGTGGGTGGAGAAAATAGGGAGAGATTGGTAAAACGGTATAAACTTTCACTTATAAGATGAATAAGGTCTAAGGATCTAATATATAACATGGGGACTATAGTTGATAACACTGTACTGTATAACAGAAATTTGCTAAGAGAGTAGAACTTAAATGTCCTCACTGAAAAACAAACAAAAGGTAAATATGTGAGGTGATGAATGTGTTAATTAACTCAGTGTGGGGGACCCTTTCACAATGGAGACACGTATCAAATCATCAGGTTGTGCACTTTAAATATCTTACAATTTTATTTATTAATTATACCTCAATAAAGCTGAAAAAAAAGGGAATGAAAACTAAAAAGAAGTAGGAAAAAATGACCTTGGGCTCTCATATCAGTTTTACTGGTGAGGCTTTTTTTTTTTCCTTATACCCTCCACCTTAAAAAAAAAAACAAAACAACCCTTTTAGGAACAGATCAGATTCTATCTATGATTTGTTCCAGAATACAGAAAAATGCAAAATGTAACTAGTATACTTGGTGAAAGTAGCAAAACTCTACTATCAGAATCTGAAAGAGAAGGACAAAAATTTAAAGACATTTCCCTTATGAGGAGAGACGTGAAAATATTCTAAGTAAAATCACGGGAAATCACATTGACTATACATGAAAAGAATCCTAAGTCAAGAATTCATAGGGTTTGCCATCAAGAGGTAAGGATGCTTATATATTTCATAATCTATTAATTCATAATTATATAAACAGGTGTAAAAAATGCTTTAGGTAAAATGGGATCAAAAGTAATGAAAAATACCTATCTGTATATCTTAAACCAACAATCATCACTCAGTTGATCTAATACTGGATAAACTAGGTTAAAAATACCAGAAGTACTGTGATTCTAATTAGTATTGTGTGAGAATTCTCTCTCAGTCCTGAAAAGCCACACAACCCTCTCAGGCCCCAAAGACACATTGTTTTGCCCCAATTTATTCCCTGACCGTCACCCTTTGGACAGGAGGTGTTATTCAGATCTGTGTGAGGCAGGGAGGGAGCAAATGTCACTTCATCCTTTTCCAAGGCATCTGTTTCCTCACCACCTTCATGAAACAGAGACATTTATTTCTACTTCTGTCGGCTTCAGCCTGCTTGCAGCTCCTCTGAATGATAACGTCACTGTATAACATTATAGGTCTTCCTTTATTTCTCCCTCCGTCTGCTCTTTACGCTTCAGAAATTGCACCCCTCTCTATCCAGGTGCCCCACATATTTCAGTAGTAGAGAGTACAACCAGTGCCTTTATAACCCCAAATCCCACTTGAAGGGCCTCTCAGGTTAGTGCCATAGTTTCCTAAAAGGATGTGGATAGGAGATGTGTTCCCCGGCACCCTTTCTTTATTTGACCATCCGAAGCAATGAAGCCAGAGAATTTCTAGACTACATTTCTTACCCCTACTGTCTCTCTGCTCTGAATATTCAGGCCTAAAATCTAAGTGCATTTATCTTTCCAGCTGCTTGTAAAGATAGCACAAACCACAACGTATGCCCCATTAACAGGAGCTATGGAAGAAAATCTGACTTTTTCCAAACCTAAATTCCATGTTGATCCTCCCTGATCTGCCCAGCCCCTGACAGTTTCCACAGAACATGTAGGAACCAATCCAAGGAACTGCCTTGCCTTGGGCCACCCCTTCACTCATCGCTATGTTCTTTTATTTGGCTATTCACAGACTTCAGATTTATGGTCCTTGAAGATAGGAACCTTATCTTACCCTTCCTGACTCCCATTAGATCGAGCACATTTTTTTTTCTACTTAGCAGGCTGAATAAATATTTGCTAAATGGATTTAAAAAGGAAAATTGAACTGCTCACGTTCACCCTGTGTCAGATTTCTCAGGAGGTTAGACGTCAGGTTTTCTAATTAGGGAGATGGTCAGCTCTGTGGTGCCATTACTGTCAGACTAGACAAGAAAGTCCACAAAATGCGTGTGTGGCGAGGTGGCAGGCAGGGGGCAGGGGGAGCACACCTATTTGAAAACATCAGAACTATTCTTCTGGTGAAGACGAGGCTTAGGAACAGGATTACTGGTTATGAAGGAGAATTGGAGAGAGACAGCATTTACTCCCATGTAGCAGGCAGTAAGGACACAAGGTAATGGGAGAACGTTTGATTGGGAAGAATTCAGATCAGGCAGAAGGAGAGATTCCTGAACTCAGTATCAAAAGATTTAGACAGTCACCTTGTAGACTCTTCCTAGAGAGCTTTGCAAATAGAACTGCCACCTAACCATCAGAACACTTTAAATGCAGGGCTTCCTTGGAGGGTACTGGTCAATAAAGCACCATATTTTATTTACAATTCTGAGAATCTACAATACCGAACAACGTCAAGAATGAATTTTGTGACAACCCAGATCTAAACAATTAAACTTCCTCTTTAAATGCATGGGCCAAAGTGAAGTTCTAAATCCAGTTCCTAGTCTGGGTTTAAGCAGGTTGCATTTAAAAATATTAGCCAGAGGGTGGCACGGCTCCTTCTATACACTGGAGAAGTGTTGAAGGGTGGGTGCTTGGAGAGAAACAGGAGCTGCCAGCATCATCTTTCTCTCCTTGCTAGATGCATGGACTTGGATTCCCCAGGCCTCTTCTTTAGATGTTCAGCTGTTTAGAAAAGTGACACACTGTTTACTTTCCATTATGAGGAAGTCCATTGCTGTGCAGGCTTGGAATTAACTCTTTTCATTTGATTACCTAAAGGATAACTACCTGTGGGTACAATCTTCCCAGTTATTCCCCTAGATATAAAGAGAGAAGTAATTAACGGCCCCGTGTGCATCCTTGCCAAAACAAAAAGGAATGTAGAAAAGCCCTGAGAGTTAGGCATGTGAAAAGTAAAGGTAAAATCTTCATTGGTTTTTCTAGACCATGCATTCGAGGGCGGTCAGAGCTCTTCACCTCCCTCAACCTTGGCCTTCACCCAGAGCATGACAGAGACCAGGAAATGCTAGGATAAAGCTGTAGTCAGTACAATGCCTTTCATCTGTGTATTTATGGAAAAGAAAATCGTGTTTCTGTCATGAACAATTGTGTGATCTCAATCCTAATTGGAAACAAACACTCTCTTCTCCAGGAGCAGTTACATACTGTTACTCAGAAAGCCCACCCCTCTCCCAAGATGGGGAGGGTCTGGTAGCATGCACCACTGTCTTGAGAGAATTCAGGCAGAGCTGAGGGCATCCGCACAGCTGTGGGAGGTGCTTTCAAGGGCAGAGCTGCTTGTCTAGGTCTGTCCGTTGGACATTTGACTACAAGATCTTTAAGTACCATTTTACTCAAAGAGGGCACAAAAGCCCCAAATCTCAGCCTTGCAGAAGTGAGTAGACAGACGTGTAGCACAAAAGTACAGGTTAGATGCGACGTTTCAGTAAAGGGAACTGGTTCACACAGGGTATGTTGGCTCCATGTCTTCCTCTCCCTTCAGGACAGAAACTCTAAGGGCTCAGAGACCCACAGAAAGCTCTGTGGTTTATATCGCATCTCTGGCTGGCCACCAAATTAGCCCAGGAGAATGAACCCTCAAAGTCAGAGGAAAGGGCGACACTTGGGTCCACGATGATTGACGTTAACATTGGAATTAATATTCTTCCCTCTAGTTTAGGGATAAAGGATCCCAGTATAGTCACCCTGGGTGTGGGGGGAGGCTTCTGGGCTCCTCCCATTGGAAGGTGTAGGGGGTGGTAGTCATTTCTGTGTACAGTGGGGAAATTCCCACTGGCATGGCAGCCATCTCAAGCTTTTGGATCGTCTCAGCTTCCTGTGAAGGCAGGGCAGCCCAGCGACCCATTGTTGGTCTTATTTCTACATAGCCATCCCCTCTTGTCTATGAATTTTCTATCTTGGAAGAGTGCTTCTTCATTGGCCTGTTTTGGCTCAGCCTGCAAGAAAATTAGGTCCTTTCTAGTTGAAGGAATATAAGAGATGCATGCTGTCAACTACAAGAGGCCAGAGGTTATGCCAGGCCTGTTGAATGTAATAGGCAGAATTGGTAAATGAATGAATGAAGCAGAATTGGTGAATGAATGAATGAGTGAATGAATGAAGGACCTATCCAACTGCCACTAAGGATGGAAGTAAACTGGCTCCCTCCTATCTAACCCTTCCATTTCCCTCGTTATCTCCCAGCCTTACCAACTCTACTTCCCCAAATTCCTGGTAGCTGAGAGTTTCTTCCATCCATTCAAAAAATTTTTAGTCACTGTCTTGAAGATTGGGATGAAGGAATGTTGAATTACTGCTTGCCCAGATCACCCAAGTGGCCTCTTCTTGACCTATCCATAGTCTACATTTAGTTGCTCACCTTCACGGAGCCATATCTGAGACTTTTTAGACACATGCTAGATTAGGACTCCTCTAAAAGGAATGCAAAACTGCTCTAGATAAGAGTAGTGGAAAGAAACGTTCCAGATGCCATTCAGCAGAGGAAATGTGAGTTCAGGAATTTTAGGTAAGGACTACCACACAGACACACACAAACACACACATGTACACACAGTGACCAAACATTGCTACGCTTTACAAAGTGTCTCTTAATTTACATCTGAAATTTCATCTTCGTATAAAGAACTGTAGGATGGTGATTCTTTCCCGGCAGCAAGTTTCAGCAGGAGCAAGGGAACAGAGGAGCATGTAAGAGAATGAATCCTTTGAGTGGAGGTGCATTCCATAGAGCAGGAAACCCAACATACACATGGAGGGCGGGGGTCCGTGAAGAGCCATGTGCATATTTCACAAGTTCGTCTTGCCACCATCAGAAAATCAGAGTGGTCAAACTGCGTTAAAACTGCTCAGCCTTGGGGGGCTTCCCTGGTGGCGCAGTGGTTGAGAATCCGCCTGCCAATGCAGGGGACACGGGTTCGAGCCCTGGTCTGGGAAGATCCCACATGCCGCGGAGCAACTGGGCCCGTGAGGCACAGCTGCTGAGCCTGCGCATCTGGAGCCTGTGCTCCGCAACGGGAGAGGACCGCGCACCGCGATGAAGAGTGGCCCCTGCTCGCTGCAACTGGAGAAAGCCCTTGCACAGAAACGAAGACCCAACACAGCCAAAAATAAATAAATAAATAAATAAAATTTAAAAAAAAACAACTTATCAGCCTTGGGACTTCCCTGGTGGTCCAGTGGTAAAGAATCTGCCTTACAATGCAGAGGACGTGGGTTCAATCCCTGGTCAGGGAACTAAGATCCCACATGCTATGGGGCAACTACACCCACATGGCACAACTACTGAGCTCGTGCGCCTCAACTAGAGAGCCCTCGAGCTACAAACTACAGAGCCCATGTGCTCTGGAGCCCATGCCACAACTAGAGAGAGAAAACTCGCACACCACAACAGGAGAGAAGGCTGAGCACCGCCACAACTAGAAAGAAGCCCGCGCTGCAACAAAGAGCCCGCGTGCTACAACTAAGACCGGATGCAGCCAAAAATAAATAATAAAAATAAATAAATAAATAATAATTCTTTTTTTAAAAAAACTGATCAGCCTCAACAGATGCAGCACCTTTCGCCACATCTCATTAGTGGTGGGCGTACTTGTCCATGCACGTGAGAGTCTGCTCTATGTGAGAGGAAAGAGTCAGAGAGGCCTCTTACTATGCACCTACGTTCTAATCAGTAGCAGGACTCTTTCGGGCAAGTTGGGGACCCTGTCTCCAAGCATTTAACTGTAAGGCTGGATAAAATCTCACCAGACTGGCCCATTGTGAGGGTTCTCTTCCAAAGCATCACCCTGCTTCTTACCACTTGGCATTTCCCCTGCCCCAGTTTAGGAGAAGGCATTTCTCCAGTTGGTAATCAAATGGAAACTGACATTTGCTCTCTTCTAAGAGACTGATGTAGGTGAGGCTTTTTTATATGGCCCTTTGCTCCATCCTAGAGATTAAAATGAGCCTCAACATAAACCATAGGGAAGAGGCATAAAAATGACTCTAAACCTCACCGATGGCCAGCTGATACTGTGAAGCACAACTGTGTTTTAATGATAACACTTTGAAATGGCTCAGGTAAATATAATGCTGTATGCAAAGCTTTCAGATCCCCACAAATGCCACCAGTACTTATGATTCCTGTGGGTAGGTTTGCTCTTGCTGTGTTCAAGTATGGATGGAATATAAATGCACCATTACATCTGCCCCAGAAGTACAGAGAGCGGCTATTGCATAGTTAAGTGAAAAAGGCAGCATTTTATGTCGGATAGAGCAGTCATCTTGTAAAGAGCAAATTGGTAGAGAGAGGCAGGGGGAAGAGATATATGGAGAGTGGCTTCAACAGGAAAGGCAGATGGAAGTCTGAATTCTTTTATAAATTCCTTTTAAGTCACATATTTTATTGAGCTTTTAGGGAAAAAAAATGCTGATTCTTTCCAAGGCTTAGAAATAACGGTGCCTATCCCCAAACTCCCATTCAGCATACACATCAGAGCCACTGTGATCACCACCACCATCGTTAGTAAGAAGGGGAAAAAAATAGAAACAAGAATAAAAGTCATCTTTCACTACAGTAAACAAAGTGAGTTTAGCTTGTCACAGTGAATGATGAATGTCTCCCCATCACTTTCCCAAGGAGAGAGAAACCAGATTGTGTATCAATTCTTATAATTTTAAGGCTGAAAGATAATAACTCTGCAGAAATGGAGCAGACTATATAAAAATCCCCTCTGAAAATGTGATTACACATAAAAATCCATAAAAATGTACAAAGTGATAGATGAACCAAAACTAAGCAAATGCAGTTTTTTATCCTTTTGGAACCGAGCAGAAATAGCATATGTAGAAAGAATGATTTTATTTTGTGTTTTTAAAAGAAATATTTGGAGCTTAATTGAATTATACTTGTGGCGGGAATTGAAATTTTCAGATGAAATATCGGGTTTTATTTTAAATTGAATTCTCTATTGAAGAAATAAAGAATCAACCATCAGTGAAATATTAGCAATAAAGTTGACAAATTTCAATAAACAACTAAAAAAGTTGAGCATAATATAAGCTAACACACTTTCTTTCCATACTTTCCTTACCCCCAAAGGGTCTATATCAACTGTTCTTGGTAATTCTACTAATGAAATCATCTTAAATCTATTCTAATTAAATCCAGTTTATATCTGATATTTACTTCTCAACATTCTTAAAACAAATCAAAATTAAATCCTTTTCCTGTGGCTGCCTTGCTAAATCTACTGTGTCCCTCGCGCCTTCAATTTATTATTATTAATGAATCTGAACATATATCAAGATGCACATCTCATTTGGCTTATTCCTTAGAAGTTACTAAATTAATCTCAAATTCTATACACTACAGCTTACCAATATATATTACTTTTTATTCATTTTCAGTTATTTTATTTATTTCAGGGATTTTATGATGTCCCTATCAGGCAAATTTAACCAATAGTAATGAATAATAATATGTACTTAATTTTCTTTTGCATTTAGAAATTACACCAATAATTTGTATTTATTTAATGATTATGGTAAATGGAAAAAAATGCCCCTTTCTGCTCTAAACTGCAAAAAGCTGGTGGCACAAGTCCTCAGAGGTCTGTGTATTTTTCAACTCATGGTTAACAAGTAAGGACACAGTTGTACAATATAGGCAAGGTGTTTTCTCTGTAGTCTGGGTAAAGGGTATTGTGAACACAACGGATAGTTTTTAATATGCAATTGCAATGTGTTATTGATGCCAACTAGGTGTAGGGGATGTACAGAGGCTAGGTTAACATCATGCCAACCAAGCTGTATTTTGAATGGCCATAAGGAAAAACAGCATAGCACGTGCATGGAACTTGGCTTCTAGCAAACTGTTTCCTCTACACCCTCAGAGGAAGGCTGGACAAAGGAGGGAGGTTCTGACAATCAACAATGAGGGCTCAGGGAAAGGAGACCAGGACAGAGATGACAGATCAGAAAAATGAATATTCCAGAGCAAGATGGAGAAGGCCGGATTCCCAAGCCTTTGGTTTACTGCTAATTTCTTTAACATCTGATGACTCTTCAAACCTTGGTTAAAAACCCACTCAGGGTGTATACACTTCCACCCCTCAGCTGCCCCAATTCCTAATAAAAGAGACCTAGTGAGAACAGACAATAGGCTAGAAGCAGGCAGGTACCTGCTGTAAACACTCTGAACTGCAATTCATCTTCCGAAACACCTTGGACAGCATCCAGCTTGAGACTCATAAAACACCGTGGAATACAAGATTCTGTCCCCGAAGAAACCCTGTTTGCTTATCAAAGAAAAGGCAACCAATTAATAGTTTTATTACTAATACCATTGCCCCCGAGGGCTCAAATGAAGTTTATTTATTTATTTTAAGTTCAACCTGCTAAATTCCATGTAATACCCAACAAGGTACAGGTCGTATTACAAATGAATAACTTAATTAAAAAACATTGATTTTGCTCATTGACTGCAGCAAATTTTATTAAATATTCATGATAACATTTTGTATTTTGTATACAAGTCATGAAAGTTTTATTTGCTCTCTCCCCTACAGCAGCCTTAGGTTTTATGACAAAAATCTTAGGCAGCTCAAAGTACAAACATAAATATTGCATTGGCCAGCTTGGTACAATCTATGTGTGTACATAAGCCAACGAGTCAATGTGTGCACATTTACCCAAATACCCACTGAGTTAGGAGAGCTGACTTAACATGAGCAAGGGAGAAACCTGAAAGGTTTAAGTGTGTGTTTTATTTTAACCACCAAGAAGGGTCACCCAGAAACTCTTGGAAAAGGCACTCTGTGAGATGGGACCTCAGAATCCTTATAACTGAGGGTGTTGTCTCCCCAAATCCTGTGTGTGTAATACCAAGCACAAAACATCGTTCCAGAAATGACATAATTTTACATGTTACAAATCCTCCATAGCAAGAGGTTTCACCAAAAGGACGAAATTCTCCTTTTCTCATCCCATGTGCCTCTAAAGCCAAAAAAGTCCACCAGGCTATGGAAAAGCCTTTAAAATGTTGTTCGCATTTTTTGTTGTTGTTACTGTGGGTTTATTTCCCATGTTTATGGTAGAGTCAGTACAGCCTCAGGCCTTTATCAGTCTAGATGGACCAGAAGTAACCCTTATCTTGTTCCTCTAAGCTCTTAATGGGAACCATAAATGTTTGGAGTCAGCTGACAGCTGTGGGAAGTGAATCAGATGACACATTATTTGGAATGTTTTTTTCAGTATTTGGAAATTTTTACTTAAAATTTTGGAAAGCGTTTAGCAGAACATCACTATGACTTTGAACTTTTGCAGTAACTTTCTTCTCTCAGTGTTTCAGACATTTAGAAACAATTGAGAAGTTAAGTTACTTCCTCAAATCACCTCAGAAGTCAGAGGGACAGGCCAGGACTCTGAATTATACAGTCTTAGCAAAACTTCACAAACTTCCTTAGGAATACAATCACAGCAAGCCAGGCTTGAGAAACAAAGCTTGAATATTACCAAGTACTTGTCAAAAAGGTTCCAGCCATACTCTGCATAGTTTGCAAATACCCTGATCCTGAAAGGTGAGGGAGGGAGGAAGAGCAGAAAAATGCTTTCCAAAAGGAAATACTTCACATGAAAAACATGAAGCATTTTCTAAAATGTGGAATTAAAAGGCAGGCCAAAAGATCTTTAAAATATACACTATCATATGATATCACTCATATGTGGAATCTGATTTAAAAAAATGTTACAAATGAACTTATTTACAAAACAGAAACAGACTTACAGATATAGAAAACAAACTTATGGTTACCAAAGGGGAAGTGGGGGAAGAGGGGATATGCCAGGAGCTTGAGATTAACATATACACACTACTATATATAAGATAGATAACCAACAAGGACCTACTGTATAGCACAGTGAACTCTACTCAGTATTCTGGGATAACCTATATGAGCAAAGAATCTGAAAAAGAATGGATATATGTATATGTATAACTGAATCACTTTGTTGTACACCTGAAACTAACACAGCATTGTAAATCAACTATACGTCAATAAAATTTTAAATTTTATTTATATATCTATTAAATATCTATTATATATATTTATATATTCAATTTTGTAGTTACTAGTGACCCCAGTATGTTTCAGCTGTGTATGGCCCTGTTCTCCATCCCCCCATCCCAAATGTCCCTCTGGGCTCTGGGAGGTTGAATCCCAAGGCTGCACCCCACCCAGGGGCCCTTGGCAGCTACTCTCTGTTGGGTTGGGCCAATGAGACAGCAGATCTAAGGATGGAAGGAGAGAGAGATGGAGGGATTGCTTCCTGCTGCTCCCAGCTTTGGGCTGAGTTATCAAGTTTCTGGCGTGTCTGCCTCTCTGGAACCTCTTTCCTCTCCTTGCTCCTGGCGCCTCCTTCTACTTCTGGTCTTTGGGTTTCTCCACATCCCTTGCTGGCTGCACACCCAACAGTCCTTCATGAGAAATCCTTTGAACCATCTGAGTTTGGATTTCTTTCTTTCTGTCTGTCTTTCTTTTCCTGCTAGGATTAGGACTAACAAAAGCCAAGAAGTTGTAGCTCCTACTAGGTGTCCTTCACAGGTTGTGTAATGTAAAACAGCAACTCCAGAAGTCAGGTCACAGGTAGGTTTCAAAAAAGAAAACTTCTAAAGAAGGTCTAAAGACGAAACAATCACCAATCAACAACATTAGAGTTTGTGCCTACATTTTCCTGTGAACTGAGAGATCTGCAGAATGCCATGCATTTCCATCAGTATTATTTCCCTTTCTGTTGTGGAATGAAGTTTCTTTCTTTAGTGGTGAGTACCCAGGAAAAACAAAGCAAAACAAAGCAAAAAAAAAAAAAAAAAAGAAATCAACCAAACAACACAACCATTCTTTGCAAGGAGTCCAGTGCTAGACCCAAGGGCATGTGCTCTGTAAGTGTGACACGTCTTGAAAGGAACTAGTGTCCCCAACTCAGCTTGACTGTGAACTAGGTTTATAGAGCCACTTTTAGTCCTCCCAGGGAATAAATTAAATCTGCATCTTGACTGTGTTGCCTGGAAGAGATTTTTAAATTATTTATGGCACAATAGCAGGGAGTTGCTCTTCCCTGCAAGTTGCGGGTGGGGTAGAGTGTACGCTGCCTTTTGTCGACTGCAGGCCACTGCGCTCCTAAATTCAGTAATGTCTACAGAAATATAACTGGGCTGGAGGCAACCAAGATATATTAACAAAAAAGAGGCAGTAAATCACTTTTCAGTTTGGAGACTGCTTTCGGGCTGGCACGGCTGCCACTTCACTCTGGTTCTTACCTGGGATACAGCAGATGTCTGCTGATGCCTGGCTGGGGAAGGCTGGGCAGGTAATGGGCTAAGGGACCCCATGGAGTCAGGGTTGAAGTTTTCAAAATGGAAATAAGAAGAAACTCAAGAATTTGTAAAAGGGATTTTGCTAATTTGACTTCGGCTTCCGAGCTTTGATATATATATGGTATATATCTATACATACTCACTGTTGAAATGGGTTTACCTTGAGAATCAGTATACCTGACCGGTTCCTATAAGGGTGGTTTGGATGAGTTCCTTAAAGCTTCTCAGTGATTTACTGGTAGTTTGGAAATCACAGAAGCAGAGTTACATGGAGGGTTTCAATGGTGTTTCCATTAGATGAGCCTTTCCTGTGGACCCTTATTCCTTGTGCCCTGATGCCCTAATTGCTTTAACATGAATTTTAAAAACCTACCTTATAATTATAGAGAAATTTTAGATTCACATATCCTGGGACAACTAATACATTTAGGCATCAAGGTAAAATTATCTCGATAACTAATAGCTGATTTTTTAAGGGATACATTATGTAATAAGGCATGGTGAAAGAATGCAGTGTGGAGGAGGGGTCAGAGAGAATGGACATCACACAAAAGGAAAGATGGAGGGTGCCAAGGACTGCATGGTCTGTCCTTTTCCTAAAACCAGGGCTTAGAAAGTGATTTTTCCTACTTGTCTGGCCAAAGAGAAATTCTATCCTAAAATGTATATTCAGGACCATCTTTATTTCAACTTGCAAGGGATATTATTTTAGCTAACATCATTGGAAGTAAAATAGAAATCGAATTATCTTATATTTACATGAACTTTCTCTCTTCTTAGACCATAAAACCTTTTCTACACCTTATCTAATCTCTCCATATCCAAGTTAAGAGACCACTTTATTATCTCATTTTACTCTTAAAGAAAGTAAGGCATGGAAAAATGGAAAATTTTTGCCTTCCTTGCTAGATAGATGTGTTAAAGATATAGAGATACAGGTAGAGATGTATGTGGTAGTTTTATTTATTCTGATATTAATATGTGTTATTATTACATTCTGACTTTGGTATGTGTGGTAAACATTAATTAGTTCTCTAGTCTAGAAAGAAAGGTGCTAAGCTTGGGGCAATACCAAGCACTGGATGTAGAACTCAAAATACACATAATGAATTTAGTACCAAAAATGCATATGATGTCTTTGCCAGCAGTGAGCCACAAATTCTTACCATTTTCTAAATGTTTTATTGAAGTATAATGTACACAAAGAAAAGTACACATATCGTAAGTGATGAATTCATTGATCTGTATACTTTTTCTTTTTTTGACAACATAGAGATATGAGATTGCTTATAGGTCAAGGCAGTAGAGGAGCTAGCGGGAAGGAAGAAAATGAAAACTAGAAGCTTTAGTATTATGGCAGATTGTAGGTTCCAAAGATGGCCACAGTAATACCTCCCATCCCTTAAGCTCTCCTGCAATGTGACCCTTCTACTCCTCCATCAAGAGGTAGAGCTTATTTCTCTTCTCACTTGCATCTGGTTGGCTCTGTGACTGCTCTGACTCACAGAACACAGCAGACAGGACACTGTGTCATTTCTGGGCACGACCTTTAACTGGTTTGGTAGCTTTAACTTCGTGCCTCCTGGAATATCTGCCCCTGGTATGTTCTCTCTCAGAACCCAAGGTTGGGCTGTAAGAAGCCCAAGCCCCATGGAGTGGCCACACGTGGGTGCCTTAGTCACACCCCAGCTGAGCTCCCAGCCACACAAGTGTGCCATCTTGGATACCTCACACCATCAGGACCTCAGATGACGGTCGCTCCAGCCAACACCTGACTTCAGTTACATGAGACGGCCCAGAGAGAAATGCCCAGCTGAGTCCAGTCAACCCACAGAACCACAAGAAACAACAATGCATGGTTTTAAAGCCACTGCTTTTGGGGGTGGTATGCTAACTAGGAACAGATAACTGGAACAGGTACCAAAACACAGATACAGGAATTTGGCTTTGACAGGAAGAAAGCAGAAAAGAGGCCAAAAAATAAGCGAGATGATAGATACGTTTCCAGATTGAATGGGTAAGAAATGAGAGGTGAGAGTTTGGAAGCAATATCATTTGATAAGAAAGAGAAAAAGATGAGGTAGCAGGTTTAAGAAAGGGATACATATCTGGAATATCAGATACGTGTACTGGAGACAGAATCCAGCGAAAGTTCACGGACATGTCTGAAGGCCATGCTGCTGTTGTAAACTATAAATTTGAAGAATACCATTTGCCAGGGGCTGGGATTTTCCCCATCTGTACTCAGCTGTCCAGTTAAGAGAAGAAAAATCCTCTGACCTGATTGATCTTGGATTGCAATTTTAAACAGCAAGTGAGGAAGGAAGACAGAGCAAGATAGCTGTGGGTTTTGGTAGGTATTATTTGAACCAATGGACCATGGATTTTAGCCTGTGTAGGGAAAAGAAGTGAAATGGGGAGAGAGCTGATAATAGGAGTGAAAGAAGATGCAGACATTTGAGGTCTAAAAGATTACTATGCAAGAGAAGGGATTAAGGAAGCTGGAGAGGTAAGTTCTGATCCAAAAATAGAATATTATTGAATTCTTTGCTGTGCTTGTATTTTTTTTATAACCTCACTAGTAATGAAAGCTTTTATTTATGAAATATTTAAAGACTAACACATTTAAAAATCCAAACCAATTAATATTTCCAGTTGGAAGTCATTTGTAAGTATCCCTGGATGGTAAGCTGATTCACAGGGGAGGGTTAGACTGAGGTTTTATTTGCCCATATCCAGGTGTGGGGAGCCTACTTACACCCACTCATGAGAGCTGACTGTGTACATCTCTCTCTATATTTCTGCTCAGTGACATCACATTGTAGCTTGACATTGGCCATGGTGGAATATTTACAGTATAGAAACTTGCAGCCTTTGTTTCCCAGAAAGTGGGTATTAAATATTTACCAGCACACAACTACCCACCCATGCTGTCCCTATACACAGTTTCCACGACAAAGAGAATTTAATTTTGTGCAATTTCTTGTAAATGTCTCCTAATTTATGCCTTATCCTGCAAAGGACATGAGTGGAAGATTATTTCATCCTACTTTTATTATCTGCATGAAGCACAACTGTTGGATTCAAGATAAGTAATTTATTACATGTGAAGACACACGTCTCCCTCTTTCCGATGCCAGAACATTCCAAGACTGAAGGGAAAAGGCAACAAAACAAGCTGAAGTAAGCAAAGTTCAGCCATGTGAAGATGTAGGTCCTATAACAGCTATGGAATTGGAAAAAGGATTAACTGTGAAAAGATTATTTTCAGAAGGGGAAAACTGGCATAGTTTAATCTTCCTTCTCAGTGAGCTTGTGGTGAAGAGGAATTGAAGTCAGGATAAGAATTCCCCATGGTCCCTGAAAATATGCCCAGCTACCCATGCTACTCGCCAAAAATCCACCCCCAAATGTACATGTTCCTTCTGCCTTCAGTTTGCAAACACTATAATACTGGCACTGAAAGGAATGCTAAATAAACTAATCACTCAAAAAAGTTATTAAGCACCCCAATTTGCCCAATGATATAGCTGATATATTATAAACTAGGGCCAAAATAGGGTTAGCCTCCTACTTTATCTATTTGGGATTTTTTTCAGTTCAGTTTTCAAATACTGCCTGCACTTTTCTTTCTCCCTCATTTTGCTTTATAGTAACAAAATTAATACATTAGCAAAATAAGAAAGAAAAGGTTACTGGGAATATGAATGAAGACATAATCCTCAAAGGATTTCAGCCTAGTAAGTTTGAAATAAGACACAAAAATTTTATCTGCTAGGCAAAGCAAACCTGGGAATTTTGAGCTGTTACTTAGTATGCTAAACTAGATAAATATTTTTTTCCATTCATGCAATAAAAACTTATCGAGAATGACTAAGATGTGACTATAAGGGTAATAAAGCTCTTCGTGACTTGCTTTCAGAATCGCTATATAGACTTGAAAGGTTTCATTAAAATTAGAAGCATGTTAGATTATTCTGTTTCTATTAAACGTGTTTTAGTTGGGGGAGAATTAGAAGAGATGAATATGTAATAACTAGTGTTAAAATGCGGAGTGATATTTTTGAGACAGAAGAAAAGCACTAACAAAACCTCCATTCTACTTGAACTCTGGTTGGTGACATTCTTTATCCGGGTGGCTTCAATGATAATCCCATCAGGCATTTGCAGGTGTTATGTTAGACAGCTTCCTTCCATACTTTCCCTTGAATACAGTAGGAAACAGACCATATTTCCTACTGAGACCAGATGAAAAGTGAGGCATGTGGTGAATTCTGTTTAACAGTTACTCTGTTGAGTGAATGAGAATTATCTAACAGGGAAAAATAATTTTCCTCATTTTTCACTCCAAGGGCACTTATTAAAATGGGTTTTTAAAATGAATATGCCATGACACAGCAATTTAAGCTTGCTATATCAAAACAACAACACACTATGAGATTTTGAAAATATGCAAGTTTTAAAATTTTTATATAGGGGAAACTACTTTATTGAGGATATGTATTTTTTTCCATTACTTCTAGATGATAGAATTTGGGGAGAAGAAGAGGCTTTAAAATTTCAACAAGCATTCCCCAAGGGAAAAATGGCATGTGGAGTACTGTGGACGTGGAGATGAAAGCTAGTCTGTGATGAACTGAATGTTTGTTTCTTCCCCAAATCCATATGTTGAAGTTCTAGCCCCCAAAGTGATGGTATTTTGCAATGGGGCCTTTGAGGGGGGTGATTAGGTTTAGATGAGGTCATGAGGATGGGACCCTCATGATGGGATTAGCGTCCTTATAAGAAAAGACAGCAGAGAGTTTGCTCACTCTCTTTCTCTCCACCATGCAAGGGCACAGTGAGAAGACAGCCACCTGCAAACCAGGAGGAAAGCTCTCACCAAGAACTGAATTGGCCAGAACCTTGATCCTGTACTTCCCAGCTTCCAAGACTATGAGAAAACGAATTTCTGTTGTTTAAGCCCCCCAGTCTATGGTATTTTGTTATGGCAGCCTGAGCTAACTAATATATAGTCTGTGCTCCCAAAGAACTCAGTCTAGAGGAGACAAGAAGTACAAAAATGATTGTAGTAAGTACTGTGGCAGCAGTATGCATTATGTGCTGATGTACTACACTGAGAAATGACTTAGTTCTCCTCTGAGATCTAATAGGTGACAAGGTAAAGGAACTGCCCAGATTTAAGGTGACTTGCCCAAGGTCAAAAAATGGTTGGTGGCAGAGCCAGAATACTGAGATTTTGTGTGTGTGTGTGTGTGTGTGTGTGTGTGCGTGCACACATGCACGTATATTTAGATTAATACATTTTTTTACCCATTCACTCAGTGAATTTTTATTGTGCTAACTACCATAATACATGTTTACACAAATATCTAATTCTCACTCACAAGCCCCATTTGACAGATGAGAAAACTGAGGTTGAGAGAGATTTTAGTGAAGTACTTGCCTTTAGTAGAGTACTAACTTTAGTAAAGTTAGTACTTGCAAAGGTCACATAGCTAATAACATCAGAGCTGGGCTTTGAACCAGGACACTTGAAACATCAAGGTTTTTGGAAGGTAAGAAATGTAAAATGACTTGGAAGAAATTAAATCGTAAACTGATGCCGATTAGTAGATGCCTAGCACTTTCTCACATGCTATTAACATACATGAAAATAACACAAATTATATCATCTTCTCATCAGTAAAACTGGGGTAAAGCTCTCCTCGGAAGGCTAATGTGAGTGTTAATGTGACTCTAATGAAAATGTTTCTCTCTTCCTAGCTGGGAGAGGGTATGGAGTCCTCCTTGCTCACCCATGTTCTCTCCAGACCATTGCAAAACCACTGCCACTTTGAGGCTCAGGGCATCTGGTTACACCAGCCTCTCACCATAGCTGGTGCCAACATTCCTTATTGCCCTAACTGTTGCCATCATCATAAGGACCTCTAAAGTCTATGCAGATGACACATCCAGCACTCTGGCGCTCAGGTCTGTTCTGACCATCTCTTTTAGTGACCCGCACTCACCCTGCCATCACATCCTTGACTTTGCCGTCACATCTGAAATCACAAGTTCATGCACCTCACTCTCTAATCACAGCCTCCTCCCCTTCCAGCTTGCTTGCTTAAAGAGCCCCACTGAAATCGCCCTCCAAGTGGATGAAGAACTAATTCCCAACACATGTGATGCATTCTCTTTCAGCTTCTAGTCTTCACTTCCTTGTTTACTCTGCTTTGATTCCATGGTCCCCCAACAGTGTCATTTTTTTTGTCTTTCCTTCCTTCCTTCTCATCTCCATGGCACAAAGGGAAAATTTTCTACTTACAGAAGCCCTTGCCTAAGAGGTATCAAAATGGAATGCTGTGTTTTATCACAACTGGTTCTAACATCAGAGGCTGATAACAAACTCTGAGTGGCCTGGGATACCAGACTTTTACTGGACCTACTTGAAATCTCTTTCCTGACTAATAACGCAATGAAACTTTAAAAAATTAACCCTGTACAGACCTATGGGCTCATTCCATTCTATCTAGAGTGCTAGTTTTTAATCCTTTAATTAGCATAATAACTACGAATCATCCCACTACCAATATTTAATGACCTCTTTTTTTCTAGCTAACTACTCAGAGTATTCTCCACTGGTGTATGTTTTCTTGCCTGGAAGAAATAAAGTTGGCCTTGTATCTTTTTAAAGCCTTGGTGTTATATGTTTTGTTCTTTGACAAGAAAATCCCAACTCTAGATTGGTTTAGTCTCTCTCCTTCTTTAGGTCTTGATAGGAATAGCTAAATAATACTGAAGAAAAATAACACTAACTCGGATATTATTATCATTATAATATGTACAACGAACATCGCAACTGGGTGGTCTCAGTAACTGGCTCTACTGAAATGATCTCAAACTCCATGGATAACTTTCCAGTTGCTCATCTACCAAGTCAATGTCCTATTCTTCGTCTTCCCCAGTTTAAGCACAGAAAAACTTGACACTGTTGCCCAGTCACTACTATTTCGTAGAATTGTATATTTCTTTGACTGCCATGATTCTCTCATTTCTTCAGATCTCTTCATATATTATTTCTTTCTTTTCTACTGACCCCTTAAACCAGAGCTCCTCCTCAAGGTTCTATCTTTATACATTTTTCTCTTCTAATGATGCCCTCTCTCCATGGATCTCTACTTTTATGAAACCAGTTCTCACAACTTCCAGGTCTGGATCTCCATACGAGCACTCTCTTTTGATTTCTAGACCTAAGTGTTCACCGTCTGTCGGACAAACTTGTTATGGCATTCTCCGAAGGAAGGGAGGGAAAGAGTGTCCCAGGAGGACTTTGCAGGGAGGGGCTGAGCAGGTGGGTGAACATGTCAAGGAGGCAGGTGGTGGGAGGGGCGGCAGAACACGTGGACCTTTTACAGCCTCAGAGATCATCATAAGGTCTTTGCTTTCTACCTGGAAATTTTTGAGACTGACTTAGGCTTTAAAAGAATAGTTTTGCTACCAAGGATAAAGGCATGGAGAGTAGACAGGAGGTGACAGCCCTAACCCAGGCAAAAGGTAAAGGGGGACTTTTAATCTAAAGTTCATATAGGGTTTTGTTTTCTAGCTTTTTCTTATGACAAAGTTTTTGCATCTAAAATAAAAGAGAAGTATCATATTGTCTCTATAAATTACTATGAATTTCAACTTAATTTAACTTTGTTCTAATTCTCAGTCTTAAATTAGAATGTTCCATTTTAACTCACCCTAAATTCTGTCTCAGCAGTTAAACTGCCCTGAATCCGGTTCAACTCTTGCTGTTAGGCCAACCCAGTGTCCAAAGTCCTTACAGGATGGACGTTTTTAGTTTTGGGAACCAGGTTTTTGCCTCCCTCATTTATTGCCCACTATTGAAATGCTTGTGATTCTGTATAGATTTCTTTTTAGTTTTCTTCTCTGTTCCTTTTTACTTTCATATAGAAAGTGCAGTTCTACTTGTCAATGCCTTGTTGAGAATATACAAATCTTTCCTTTATGTTCACATTTTCACCAATCAAAAGAGTGAAACCATCCCTCTCTCAATAGTTTCCAGACTCAGAGCTTATCTGAACAATTTTTAATACAACAATATTTAATTTAACAGTAACTCTATTAACAGCTTAGCAATATGCAGCTTTTAACAAATTAACTTTAGAATAAAAGAATTACTTAGAATTTGTTTTCTGAAAAAGATTGCTTCCTTTACACAGACTACAGCAATTTTAACAGAGTTAAAATAAGAATTCTGAACATAAGTTGTTTTCATGTGATCATGAATATTTTTAATTACAACAAAGATATAATCAATTTTACCAATATTACATAGTCTCCATGGGAAATATATTTCATTTGAAAGTATTAAAGCAGGCACTCTCAACCTTACATGGTGTGTTGATTTTTAAAGCATGTCTGTAAACTGTTGAACACATTGCCCATTGAAAGGTAGGGTCCATATGCCCTTCTCTTGAATCTGGGTTGACCATAATGACTCTCTTGTAACCATCAGACTACAATGGAAGTGATGCTGAGTGACCTCTTGGGCTGTGTCAGGAAAGGCTGAGTGAGAAGCTTCAGCCTAATTCTCTTAAGATGCTTGTTCTGGGGTAAACCAGCCAGGTGCCACATGAGAAGTTTGAAACTGTCATGGTAGAAAGTCCATGTACAGGCATTCTGACTGACAGCCCAGCTGAGTTCCAGTTAACCGCCTGCAACAAGTCCCAGGCAGATGAGGGAACCAAATTGGAAATACAACCCAGTCGAGCCTTCAGATCATGTTACAGCCCAGCCAACACAAGAGACCCTAAGTGAAAACTGCACTGACAAGTCCTTCTTGAATTCCTGATCTACAGAACTGTGAGAAAAATAAAATGATTGTTTTAAGCTTGGTGATAATTTGTTCACAGCTAGTAACCAGAACGCATGGATATTAGAGCCATTACATGCTTAAATGTCCCCTATTCACTGCCAGCTGGTCTTACAGCCTTGAAAGCTATATATTAATATTTCCAAAGAAGTATACTTTCAGATAGAAGTCATATGTTAATACAAAGGGCTAGTTTTATTTTTATTAAAAGGTCTCAAGAACTGACTGTAAGCATTTTGGAGAGCTGGCCACAATGAGGATAAAAAAGAAAATAGGTTCACGATGCTAATTCCTTTTATTAGACCTCTTGTGTCTTAAAGATTATTTCTAATTATTTAATGGTTATGGAGTCGAGGGCCTTTGTCTACCTTTGAGCATATTAATTATCTTCCGTCTTAGTTTCACAAACTCAAGGATGTAAGTAATTTTTATCTGCCTTGATCATGTCTTCTAGTGAACGCTTTTCACTTTAAAATATTTTAGAAAATAATTTTGAAAGCAGAAAGTTCCAATTCTTGCAAGATATCAGGATTATAGGTAAGAAGAGAGATTGGGAGAGCAGAGTTGTTGGTTGGCGGTTAAAGCGGCTATAGAGGCTAACTCTTGATGGATTTACCTACAGCACCTTTTGAAGCTGAGAAACATTCTAGGGATGATTTATTTTTACAAGACCATGCAAATATATTTTTCTTTTACAAAACGTAAAAGTCTCATCATATAAAATTTATCAACTGAACTAAAATCAAGTTTTGCCAAAGGAATGGTTGCCAAAGAAACCACAGGAATAAAATTTACTTCTTTCTCTTATACTTTTGATAACTTTTCATTTCTTTTTTATGAGTCATACAATTGCCATCAGGAGACTCTGGTCAGAGAGAGAAGTTCTTTGAACTGGTTAGGGCACACATTCTCAAAGTATGGCCTGGGGATGCCTGTGGGTCCCAGAGACCTTACCAGGAGGTCTGTGAAATCAAACTGTTTTCATAATGATGTTGAGACTTTATTTGCTATTTTTCATCTAATTCTCTCATGAGTACACTGTGACGTTTTCTGGAAGCTGCATGGTGTGTGATATTGCAACAGACTGAATGCAAGGCTATACATGAGAACTCAGTTGTCTTATTATATAAGATATTAAAGAGATTTGCAAAAACGTAAAATAATGCCATTTTATAACTTTTTTGAAAGTAAAATTATTTTACAAAATTAACAAAGAATAATACATTTTCCTTTAAAAGTATTAATACGTAATGGATTTATTATTATATTGAATGAATTATTTAAAATTTTCTCAGTTTTAATCTCTAATGTAAATATTGATAGACACAACACATATAAACAAATACTCTTTGAGATCATCAAAATTTTTTTTAAAAGGTAAAAAAGGATGGGAACCAAAATGTTTGAGCACTACTGAGTTAGGAATTTATCTGAGGAAACAAACATTATTTTACTGACAACAGATAATAACATTTATACTTCTAGGTAAATCGAAACCTTAAACCTCTATGTTATGCTGCAAATCTCAAAAATTCTTATAAGAATCAGAAATATCAGAGTGTAATATATGGTCTAACTAATAGACCTAGGTAGGCCAGGCAGGTATTTAGAGATCTCTGAATCAAAGATTCTGGCTAGTACAAAAAGGTGTATGTGTGTGAGTATTTGACAGAATGGTGGATTCACCAGAAAAAATGTTCTGTGTGAAATACTATAAATTGAAGAATTGGGTTATCTTCTCTCTAAATCTCTCCCCTCTTCTCTTGTCAGACCAGATAACAGGTCATACAATGGAGGCTACTCATCATTCCCGTGTCTGCTTAGCAAAGTAGGTAATATGAAAAATGGTCAGATCCTTCTGTTCTGAAGGCTTCTTAATACTCCCTCCATTTAGCCTCTTGACCAACAGAATAAGACTATTGAATCACTTTCAATAAATCCTAAAATTAGATTCTAATTAGGGTAATAAAAATCAACCACCCTGACCAACCTGAGCCTTCAACCAAGCCTTGGTCTGAGGATTACGTTTTAAGGGAATGTGCAATTTGTTTTTTATTGTTTAATGACTTGCTTTCAGGTCTTTAAAGTCACATTTGCAGTCAAAACCAAGTAAATAAATGAATAGCTGTGTCCCTCCCTAATAAAAAAGGAAAAAAGAAAAAAAGTCACATAATTTTCACAACTCCTTGGAAAGTCCAGTTCTTACAGTGTCTGCTCATGATTTTGAATTTGCTGTGTGAAAATCAGTCCTTCAAAGAAAAATAAATATTTACTTATTATCTGTTAGTTATTGAGCACCTTTCAGGTATATAAAAATTGCGCAAAAGATAAAGAAACCTGTTTTCCAAACCTAATATTAAATTATACCTATACACATAGTGCTTTATCAAGAGTTGTGAGACAAAAGTACATTCCTTCTTAGTTTATAAACTCTCTGGCTTTCTGAATCTTTTAATTGAATTAAAAAGATAATGTTATTTAAACGTCTTACTGAAAAGCAGAGATGGTATATCCTATGTACTTTTCAGAAAATACATATATTCCTGCATTTTCCCATTAATTCAACAACTATTTATTGACCAAGTACTATGCACTGGAAAAGAAAAAACGTCAGAGTACTCCATTATAATGGAGTGGATAAATTAATATTTAATATAATTTTGATTTCTTGTAAGTGCTAGGCAGAAAAATAAAACAAGAATATAGAGTGTGATAGGATATGGAAGGAAACATATTTAAATAGGATGGTCAGGAAGGCTTCTCTGATGGAGTGATGGGTAGATTGCAAATGGCCACACATTCTTCCATCTCACTAGGCCTGTCTGTTTGAAATGACTCTATTGAAAAATAGGGTATATTTCTCTAGCCTTTGAATCTGGCCCAGGTCATGTGACTTGATGTGCCAATGGGCCATTAGAAAATGGGACATAAGCAGAATCTTGAGAAGTAGTTGTACATTGGGGTTTTCCCTCTCTTGTAACTCCTTCTATCATTTAAACAAGCCAGGGCTACCCTACTGGATGATGAGAGACCTCACACATCCCTCCCAACCCTGCTTAGTGTTTGTGAAATTCTTGAATCCGTGGGTTTGTAGTTTTCATCATGTTTTGAACAATTTCAGTCATTATTTCACCAACTACTTATTCTGCCCTCATTCCCTTCTGGAACTCCAAACTACATTTAAGGCCACTTGAAATCTGTCCGTGGCTCAATGGGGCTCTGTTCATTTTTTTTTCCACATTTATTCTGAGTTTCTTTCTGATTGGATAATTTCTGTTACTATGTCTTTAAGTTCATTAATATTTCTTTTATTGTTTCTAATCTGTTGATAAGCCCATTTAGTGATTTTTAAAAAAAATTTAGAAAGAGTATTTTTCAATTCTAGAAATTCCCTTTCGTTGTATTTTTTTTTTTTTTTGTATTTTATATATCCTATTTCTCTGCTCATTACATTCATGTTTCCCTTTAAATCCTTGAGAATATTTATAATAGCTGTTTTAAAGTCCTTCCCTGAAAATTTCATCATCACTGTTATTTCTGAGTCTTTTTTTATTGACTGATTTTTCTTTTGGCTACATTTTTCTGCCTCTTAGTACACCTAGTAATTTTTGATGGGATGTTGGACATTTTTAATATTACATTGTTGTCTTCCATTAAGTGTGTTTTGGCAGGCAGCTAAGTTGCTTGTGGGGCAGCTTAATACTTCTGAGATTTGTTTTTTAGCTTTATTAGGGTGAATGTACAGTAGCTTTTACTTCAGGGCCAGTTTAGACCTGCTACTAAGAAATAACCCGTTTGGGATCTCTTTCGAATGGTTTGGGTGTTCGACAAAGTCTCTCCCTTCTAACTGGTTGGAGTTCAAACATCTCCAATCCTCTGAGGACTCTGTAAATTTTTTAGTTTGTGGAATCCCTGGTTGTTCTTATTCCAGCCTTGTGGAGATTCACCCAGCGCATGAGAAGCTTAGAATTCAGCCAAAGACTCAAGGCAACTTCATGGATTTCTGGAGCTCAATTCCACCTTCCTAAGCCTCTTCAAACTCAAATCTTTTTGTGCTCCATTCATTGATACTGCTCTTCTCTGCTTGGGTATCCCTTCCTGTGTTGCAGTTCAGAAAGTGCCACCAGGTAGAAATCTGGGGTAATCATGGGACTTACCTCACTTGTTTCCCTTCGCTAAGGGATTAGAATCCTGTGATGCCAGTTATCCAATATCCAAACAAATTTGATTTATAGATTTTTCCCCAATATTTTAATTGTTTATGATGGGAGGGCAAGTCCAATACTAATTTCCCAATCACGTGTGAAAATAGAAGTCCAGATGACTGTTATTTATTTGTACATTTGTTTGAAGATGGAAGATAGTATAGCAATGTTATATGCCAACAGGAATGATCCAATTAAGAAGGGGAATCTGGTGATGCTTCAGAGAAATGATATTTCAGAGGCAAATTCTTTGAGAAAGTGAGAATGGATGTAAACTCATACTCAGTGCATAAGTAGAGGGGTTAGCCTTAATAAGGAGAAGGGGAATTTTATCTATTAATTCAGAGTTAAAGTAAGAATGCTAATAAAGTCAGAATAATAAAGTAAAAATTAGTATGCAATGGAAAGACTATTTTCATTATTTATTGTGTGATCAAATGCTTTGAATGAGCAGAACAGTAAATATGATAAAGCATTTGTTCTTTATCTTTGGTCAAAAGGGAGTCATTTTTTTCCTCCTAAATTACAAGCCTTTAAACATTTAATCTCTCTGTTCCACTATGCAGATACTTTCTTTTGAGGATCTCTATATCCAGAGGAACCAAAGAAAAGATTTTTAAAAAATACGTGTGCAGGACTTGTGGATGAATTCTGGGTTTTGGTGCCAGTCAGATGGTTGCTTTTAAACAGAAAACATTACTATTCTGTGTTTTTTTTTCTAGTTAGAAAAACCAATGCAAGTTTTGTATATAAAATGGGATTAACACCCACATAATAGAGCTGATAGGGTTAATGTGAGGATTAAAATAAAATATAATTAATATGCTAACCTTAGTTGTCACTGAAATACTAAATTTCTCCTTTTCTCCTTCTAGGTAGTGGGAATCCTGGCTCATATAGCTCTGTCTTGAACTTAGAAATTTTAAGTTATCTGGAAAGATTAACTAACTAGGAAGACAACATTAGATACCACCCACCAAAGAAGTCTAATAATTTAGTTCCTTTTTCCTCCAAATTCTCTTACTAGAATTACTCTTAGATTTAGTTTTCCCAAACTGAGATCTCCTTACCACTTTTCCTGATTTTTGTCTCTCTTGTTCATTAATGGATCTCCTAGGCTAGAATCATGCCTAGCATATAGTAGGAACTCAGTAAATATAAAGTTGGAATTAATGCTCAATATTAGTGCCTGTGAATACCTCCAGTGATCCCAATATTCTGTGGAACAAATTTTGGGAACTGCTGTCATGGAGAATAATTCAGTCTAAGTTAATCACCCTGATTCATTTCTGTTGAGACCTTCTGGAGCACAATGAATGGGAAGCTTGCTTTCTTTGTATGTGTCAGAAACTTAGGCTGTAACCTAAGTTTGGTAGCTAAACCTTTTAAAGTCACAATCTGTGTAGGATTTATGTGCCAGGGATATTGAAAGGATTAAATCTCTCTGTGCTCTGCTAGCCTTTGGTGACAGGGCACTGTGTCTGCTGTTATCAGAGCCCCTGTCCTCTGCTCTCCCCCCAGTGCCAATGGATTTAGATGAGCAGGCTGTGCACTGCTGTTGTGTGTACTCATGTCAGCTGCAGCAAGTCCATCCTAGGTGACAGCAGTGTCACTTTGGTATCACATCCTCTTTTACACCTGATCACACTTGCAGATGGGGATGCCAAAAGCACCTTGGAGTTACAAGGCTGGAGGAAGTGACTGGGAGACTAGACGCCTAATGGACATCTTGATGTGCAGAGGGGGCCCAAAGACCCTCCATGTGAGTGCTGGGGAAAGAGAGAAAGCTTGCGTGTCACGCACAGACTCTCACTGGGACTGGAATCCAGGGGCACAAAGTGGGAACAATTCAGGAACCAGAGAGAGGCAGGTGAACCTACACTCAGGACCCAAAGGTGAAGTTTCCAGGCAGGTGAAGATGGACTTTTGTCTGCTTGGCCGAGTTACATGCTCGTTGTGCTGGGGACATGAACTTACTCACCAATGCTTAACAGTTGGACTTTGTCTATAATTCTTTGCCTGGAATCCACTTCCTGCCCACCCACGTGTGATTAAATCCTTCTGTAAAAGGGCCAAACATTATCATGGGTGAAAAATGCACTTTATTCTTCTTGTCCAAGTACCTTCAGCAGATCAAGGCAATCAGGTAGGAGAGTAGGGTGGGCGTGAGGAGAGGGTTGGTGATATCTGATTTGCATTCAGATGTTTTTATATTTATATATAAAAGGGTGAGAATGGGTTTTGGATTGAGAGTTGAAAGAGGAAGACAGTGTCCTCAGGTTTGGTGTGTAGTAAAGAAGGAAAGGACAGAGCAATGTGGAAAAAGGTTTTGGGAAATGTGGGTTATGAACCAAACACAGTTCATTTAATATTTTTGAGGGAAATGCAAATAAAACTAGAATTATTTTTGCCAGCAAATATCTTTGGTTCCTGGACTATGTTTTCCTGAATGAGCTATTGTGCTAGAAACAGGCCACATGGACCCTGGGGTTTATTTGGGTTATGTTTGAACTGAATCCATTTACCTGGGGCCTTTTAGCTGACTGGTCCCTGTACACTCATTTCTAGAGAAAGTGGTCATGCAGGTGGAGCCCTTTGCAGGTTTGGCTGAACATTTTGTTAGTAGCCACAGCATGTACATAACTTGACTCCTGGTTCTGCCTTGCTTTGTAGTTTTTCACATCCTGGGTCTGACAACACCTAAAACAGGTACACTGCCCCTAAATCATTCCTTAGGTGGGGACAGCTCTGGACAAAATCAGAGCAGACATAAGCTTCTTTTTTAACTTCCCCATTCCAGGTTCTCCCCTTTTGTTGACACAGAGCCCTTCTAAGTGTCCCCAGACAAATCTGATACTAATATTTCAGTGATTTGGCATTTTGGCTCTACCAGGAGAAAGCACATTTTAAAAGAGCTATCAAATGAGGGTTAATGCTTAACATGAACATATTCCCAAATGATGGGATTTTAGAAACTACACAAAGAAGGAACTGTGAAGGTAGAAAAGCTGCCTTCCCAGGCCGTCTGAAATACCAGCCCCCCTTGACTTTTGCACATGTGTAAATCTTGTTCTCCCTTGTAACATCCTTGTTGAGACTGACGTTTATCACCATCTGGTCACCCAGCATTCATTTCTCCTCCCCAATGCCATCCTGATTTCCTTTAGGGGAGCTGCCCCTCCTACACTGTGGGAAATTGACTGTAATGTTAAGTTCAGGTGTCTGCCCCTCACTGAGGAGACCAAGAAGGCCAGATCCTTGCTCTCATTGTCTCTGTATGCCAGGAGGAAGCGATGTAAGTCCTTCAGTGAGAGACCTTGTAGGCTGGACTTTGGCCCATAAGCAAGTGATCTTATGACTGAAAAATGCTTGGTGTGGGCTTTCCTTGTGTTGCAGTGGTTGGGAATCCACCTGCCAGTGCGGGGGAACGCGGATTCGAGCCCTGGTCTGGGAGGATCCCACATGCTGTGGAGGAACTGAGCCCGTGCACCACAGCTGCTGAGCCTGCACTCTAGAGCCCACGTGCCTGGAACCCGGGCTCTGCAACGGAAAAGGCCTCCCGCAATGGGAAGCCCGTGCACCGCGGCGAAGACCCAATGCAGCCAAAAATAAATAAATAAATAGACGTAATCTCTCATCATTTCTTATTTAAAAAAAAAGGTTGGCGTGCATTCTTCCCAACCACCAGGCCTCCAACCACCTGTTCCTACCATAAGACCACTCTATTTATGTGGTTCCCTTTCCTAGACCTCCAGAGCTGCTTCTGTTTCTCCTCATTTCCAAAACTTGTTCTGTAGCCTTCTAGTAGATTCTCTGAGCTCCCCAGATCCTTTCACTAAATATCTTTCTTTTTTCTTTTTTGCTTACAATAGCCTGGTAATTTAAGTCTGTTCTTATTATTGCAACTAAGAATCCAGGACTGATAAACAGGGAAAAGACAAAGTTAAAATAATGATGAACAGTTGTAACATATGTGCACAAACCCTCCTGTGCCCAAGTAAAATGGAAATGTTAATCCCGTGTCCTAAAAAAGGATCCATAAAAATAAATTATATGCCTCCTCTCCTGCCTCCAATGTCAGCTTTTGGAAATTGAAGACCTGAATAAGGGGATTTCATCTTATGCTGTTGTCTTGAGATACATATGTATGTTTTAATTTAATTAAACTTTTCATTTTGAAATAATTGTAGATATATTTAGTTATAAGAACTAATACAGAGGGACTTCCCTAGTGGCACAGTGGTTAAGAATCCACCTGCCAATGCAAGGGACACGGGTTCGATCCCTGGCCCAGGAGGATCCCACATTCCACGGAGCAGCTGAGCCCGTGTGCCACAACTACTGAGTCTGCACTCTACAGCCCGTGAGCCACAACTACTGAGCCCACGTGCCACAACTACTGAAGCCAGCACACGCTAGCGCCCGTGTGCCACAACTACTGAAGCCCGCGCGCCTAGAGCCCTTGCTCCGCAACAAGAGAAGCCACTGCAATGAGAAGCCCACGCACTGCAACAAAGCGTAGCCCCCACTCGCCGCAACTAGAGAAAGCCTGCGTGCAGCAATGAAGACCCAACGCAGGCAAAAATAAAAATAAATAAATAAATAAAGAACTAATACAGAGATCTTTTACCCTCTAGCTATTTTCCCCCAACATTAACATCTTGCAAAACTTATAGTATGATATCACAATCATGATATAGATCCTGATACAATCCATGGAGCTTATTCAGATTTCACCAATTTTTCATGCACTCGTTATATACGTATATTTAGTTTTATGCAAGTTTATCACATGTGTCCAGGGTTGTGTATCCATCACCACAGTCAAGATACAGAGAGTTCCATCACTACAAGGGTTCATCGTGTTGTCCTTTTATAATCACAAACCTCTCTTGTTCCCCCTTCCAGTCCCTAGCTCTGGCAACCAATAATCTGTTCTCCATTTCTATAATTTTGTCAACTAAAGAATTTTATATTCATGGAATCATATAGCTTGTAACTTCTTGGAACTGATTTTTTTCACTCAGCATAATTTCCTTGAGACCTATCCAAGTTGTGTATATCAACAGTTAGTTTCTTTTTGTTACTGAGGAGTATTCCATGGTATGGATGTACCTCAGTTGATTTATATAAATCAAAGGTTCATTTCTTTTTGTTACTGAAGAGTATTCCATGGTATGGATGTACCTCAGTTGGTTTAAACATTCACCTGTTGAAAGACATCCAGGTTGTTTCCAGTTTTGGGTATTACAGATAAAGCTGCCATGAACATTAATGTACATATTTTTGCACAGAAATGCGAATTCTCTTCTTTTGAGTAAAACACCTGGGAGTAGAATTGTTGCATCGGATGGTAGCTATACATTTAACTTTTTAAGAGACTACCAAACTGTCTTCTAAAATGACTGTATTATTTTGCATTCCCACCAGTGGTATATGAGCATACCAGTTCCTCCACATCCTCACCCACACTTGATATTGTCAGTTGTTTAACTGTAGCTATTCTAATCTATGTACAGGGGTAGCTCATTCTAGTTTTAATTTCTCTAATGACTAATGCTGTTGAGAATCTTTTCTGTGCTTGTTAGTCATCCACATATCTTCCTTGGGGATGTGCCTGTTCAAATCTTTTGCTTATTTTTAAAAATTGGGTTGTTTCTTATTGTTGAATTTTGAGAATTCTTTACATATTCTGGATATAATTCATTTACCAAAGATATGATTTGTGAGTATTTTCTCCCAGTCCGTGGTTTGTCTTTTCATTCTCTTAATGATATCTCTCAAAGAGAAGAATTTTGTTTTGTTTTGTTATGTTTTGTTTTAATGAAGTCCAATTTGTCAACTTTTGGATTAGGGTTTGAGAGTCATATCTAAGACACCTTTGCCTACACAGGGCCACAAAGACTTATTCTGATGCCTTCTCTGGAAGTTTTGTAGTTTTAAGTTTTATATTTAGACCTGTGATATTTTGAATTAATTTTTTAAAATATAGCATGAGGATCAAAGTTCATTTTTTGCATACACACATCTAATTGTTCCATCATCATTTGTTGTTTATGGTGGGAGGGAAAGTCTGGTACCCAAAAGCTGCTATGAACATGTGTTGTGTGAACTTAAGTTTTCATTTCTCCGGGATAGATGCCCAAGAATGCGATTGCTGAATTTTATTAAAATCTGCCAAACTATTTTCCAGTATGTATTTGAAAAAGGAAGACACAAAGGTTAAGAATGGAATGAATTTGGCTCCTGCTTCTTCCCTGTTAGTAATCCTGCACAACTTACTAAATATCTCCGTGCCTTAGTTTCCCTATTTATAAGCTAAGGACAATAATACTGCCCTCCTCACTGTGTTGCTGTGAGGATTCAGTGCATTAAAAAGCAAAGTATTTAAAAGAATGCCTAAAAGGCTTTGCCACATTTTTTACATTTGTATGTTTTCTCATAAGTATAAATTCTATGGTGTCGAGTAAACCTTTTGTGCCATTTAAAAGCTTTGCCACATTCTGTACATTTGTAAGGCTTCTCTGTAGTATGAATTATCTGACGCTGCTTAAGATGTAAACATGGAGTAAAGGCTTTGCCACATTCTGCATATTTGTATGCTTTCTCCCCAGTGTGAATTCTCTGATGCTAAGGTATGCATGCCACATTCTTTACAAAAAACTTAAAAAATTAAAGAATGCCTAGCACATAAAGCATGATCCGTAACGTTAACTGTTACTGTTTGTAAGTGGTGTCGCTACTGTCATCTTTTGTGGCTGTCCAACACCCTCGAATACCCTGCCTACATTTCAATAATTTTCCACATTATGAAATCTCCAGAAAGAGCCAGAAAACTTGCATTCCCATCCTTCCTTGTAGCTGGGGTAAAGGCATGTGACTCAGGTTCTACCAATCAGACATGGCTCTGAAGGCCTCGGTTTCAGAGGTGAACAATCAAAGCAGATGGTCATGTACCAGCAATTCACTTTTCAAAGAACTTCTATGGGCAGACATAGCAGCATTCTAGAACTCAGACCCACGTAGTATAGGTACTGAGCAGGGCTGCACTGTTGGGTTTTCTTTTTGCCCTGTGTTTTTCTTGGGCTTTTTTTTCCTAGTTATGTAGCTTCACAGTGTGACTGTCTAGCCTTTTTTGGAGATGATCATACTACCTAATATTATTTAATAATTTCCCTTACTATTTAAGTTATCCAGTTTTTAAAAGCCATATATCCAGAGAAAACAATAATTTGAAAAGATACATGCACCCCAATGTTCACTGCAGCACTATTTATAATAGCCAGGACATGGAAGCAACCTAAATGTCCATCAACAGAGGAATGGATAAAGAAGATGTGGTACATATATACAATGAAATATTACTCAGCTATGAAAAAGAACAAAATAATGCCATTTGCAGCAACATGGATGGACCTAGAGATTGTCTTACTGAGTGAGGTAACTCAGACAGAGAAAGACAAATATCAGATGATATCGCTTATATGATGAATCTACAAAAAGGCTACAAATGAACTTATCTACAAAACAGAAATAGAGTAACAGATGTAGAAAAATAAACTTATGGTTACCAGGGGGTAATGGGGTGGGAGATGAGAGATATATTATGAGATTGGGATTGATATATACACATTACTATATATAAAGTAGAAAACTAACAAGGACCTACTATATAGCACAGGGAACTCTACTCAATACTCTGTAATAGCCTATATGGGAAAAGAATCTAAAAAAGAGTGGATATATGTATATGTATAACAGATTCACTTTGCTGTATACCTGAAACTAACACAACATTGTAAATAAAATATACCCCAATAAAAACCTTTTTTAAAAAAAAGGCATTCTAAGAGGGAAGTTTATAGCAATAAAATCCTACCTGAAGAAACAAGAAAAATGTCAAATAAACAACTTAAGCTTACATCTAAAGCAATTAGAGAAAGAAGAATAAAAAAACCCCACGAAGATAGCAGAAGGAAAGAAATCATGAAGATCAGATGAGAAATAAAGGAAAAAGAAATGAAGGAAACAATAGCAAAGATCAATAAAACTAAAAGCTGGTTCTTTGAGAAGATAAACAAAATTGATAAACCATTAGCCAGACTCATCAGGAAAAGAAGGGAGAAGACTCAGATCAACAGAATTACAAATGAAAAAGGAGAAGTAAGAACTGACACGGCAGAAATGCAAAGGATCATGACAGACTACTACAAGCAACTATATGCCAATAAAACAGACAACCTGGAAGAAATGGACAAATTCTTCAAAAAGTACAACCTTCCAAGACTGAATCAGGAAGAAATAGAAAACATGAGCAGACCAATCACAAGGACTGAAATTGAAACTGTGATTAAAAATCTTCCATTTGGCTTTACAGGCAAATTCTATCAAACATTTAGAGAAGAGCTAAAACCTATCCCTCTCAAACTCTTCCAAAATATAGCAGAGGGAGAAACCCTCCTAAACTCATTGTATGAGGCCACCATCACCCTGATACCAAAACCAGACAAAGATGTCACCAAAAAAGAAAATTACAGGCCAATATCACTGATGAACATAGATATAAAAATTCTCAACAAAATACTAGCAAACAGAATCCAAGAGCACATTAAAAGGGTCATACACCATGATCAAGTGGGGTTTATCCCAGGAATGCAAGGATTCTTCAATATATGCAACTTAATCAATATGATAAACCATATTAACAAACTGAAGGATAAAAATCATCTGATAATTTCAATAGAGGCAGAAAAAGCTTTTGACAAAATTCAATACAAATTTATGATAAAAACTCTCCAGAAAGTGGGCATAGAGGGAACCAACCTCAGCAATAATAAAAGCCATATATGACAAACCCACAACCAACATCATT
This sequence comes from Balaenoptera borealis, assembly GCF_965194805.1. Classification (NCBI taxonomy): domain Eukaryota; kingdom Metazoa; phylum Chordata; class Mammalia; order Artiodactyla; family Balaenopteridae; genus Balaenoptera; species Balaenoptera borealis. The sequence goes on along the minus strand of NC_138866.1, from coordinate 163,814,039 downwards.
CTCAATGGTGAAAACTTGAAAGCATTTCCTCTAAGATCAGGAACAAGACAAGGTTGTCCACTCTCACCACTATTACTCAACACAGTTTTGGAAGTTTTAGCCACGGCAATCAGAGAAGAAAAAGAAATAAAAGGAATCCAGATTGAAAAGAAGAAGTAAAACCGTCACTGTTTGCAGATGACATGACACTATACATAGACAATCCTAAAGATGGCACCAGAAAACTACAGAACTAATCAATGAATTTGGTAAAGTAGCAGGATACAAAATTAATGCACAGAAATCTCTTGCATTCCTATACACTAATGATGAAAAATCTGAAAGAGAAATCAAGGAAACACTCCCATTTACCACTGCAACAAAAAGAGTAAAATGCCTAGGAATAACCTACCTAAGGAGGCAAAATATCTGTATGCAGAAAACTATAAGACACTGATGAAAGCAATCAAAGATGATACAAACAGATGGAAAGATATACCATGTTCTTGGATTGGAAGAATCAACGTTGTGAAAATGACTATATTACCCAAAGCAATCTACAGATTCAATGCAATCCCTATCAAATAACCAATGGCATTTTTCACAGAATTAGGACAAAATATTTTACAAATTATATGGAAACACAAACGACACTGAATTGCCAATGTAATCTTGAGAAAGAAAAACGGAGCTGGAGGAATCAGGCTAACTGACTTCAGACTATACTACAAAGCTACAGTAAACAAGACAGTATGGTACTGGCACAAAAACAGACATATAGGGCTTCCCTGGTGGCGCAGTGGTTGGGAGTCTGCCTGCCAATGCGGGGGACACGGGTTCGCGCCCTGGTCTGGGAGGATCCCGCGTGCTGCGGAGCCGCTGGGCCCGTGAGCCACAATTGCTGAGCCTGCGCGTCTGAAGCCTGTGCTCCGCAGCGGGAGAGGCCGCGGTGGTGAGAAGCCCGCGCACCGCGATGGGGAGTGGCCCCCGCTTGCCGCAACTGGAGAGGGCCCTCGCACAGAAACGAAGACCCAACACAGCCATAAATAAAAAAATAAATAAAATATATTAAAAAAAAAACAAACAAAAAACACTATCTAAAAAAAACAAACAAACAAAAAAAAACAGACATATAGATCAATGGAACAGGATAGAAAGCCCAGAGATAAACACATGCACCTATGCTCACCTTATCTTTGGCAAAGGAGGCAAAAATATACAATGGAGAAAAGACAACCTCTTCAATAAGTGGAGCTGGGAAAACTGGACAGCTACATGTAAAAGAATGAAATTAGAACACTCCCTAACACCATACACAAAAATAAACTCCAAATGGATTAAAGACCTAAATGTAAGGCCAGACACTATAAAACTTTAGAGGAAGACACAGGCAGAACACTCTTTGACATAAATCACAGCAAGGTCTTTTTTGACCCACTTCCTAGAGTAATGGAAATAAAATCAAAAATAAACAAATGGGACCTAATGAAACTTCAAAGCTTTTGCACAGCAAAGGAAACCATAAATAAGACGAAAAGACAACCCTCAGAATGGGAGAAAATATTTGCAAATGAATCAACGGACAAAGGATTAATCTCCAAAATATATAAACAGCTCATGCAGCTCAATAGTAAAAAAAAAAAAAAAAAAAAAAAAAAAGAACCCAATCTAAAAATGGGCAGAAGACCTAAATAGACATTTCTCCAAAGAAGAGATACAGATGGCCAAGAAGCACATGAAAAGTTGCTCAACATCACTAATTATTAGAGAAATGCAAATCAAAACTACAATGAGGTATCACCTCACACCAGTTAGAATGGGCATCATCAGAAAATCTACAAACAACAAATGCTGGAGAGGGTGTGGAGAAAAGGGAAACCTCTTGCACTGTTGGTGGGAATGTAAATTGATACAGCCACTGTGCAGAACAGTATGGAGGTTCCTTAAAAAACTAAGAATAGAATTACCACATGACCCAGCAATCCCACTACTCGGCATATACCCAGAGAAAACCATAATTCAAAAAGACACATGCACCCCAATGTTCATTGCAGCACTACTTACAATAGCCAGGTCATGGAAGCAACCTAAATGCCCATCGACAGACGAATGGATAAAGAAGTTGTGGTACATATATACAATGGAATATTACTCAGCCATAAAAAGGAACGAAATTGGGTCATTTGTAGAGACATGGATGGATCTAGAGACTGTCAAACACAGTGAAGTAAGTCAGAACAAGAAAAACATCGTATACTAACGCATATATGTGGAACCTAGAAAAATGGTACAGATGAACCGGTTTGCAGGGAAGAAATAGAGACAGAGATGTAGAGAACAAACGTATGGACACCAAGGGGGAAAGTGGTGGGTGGGTGTGGTGGTGTGATGAATTGGGCGATTGGGATTGACATGTATACACTAATACGTATAAAATGGATAACTAATAAGAACCTGCTGTATAAAAAATCAAATAAAATACAAAAATTCAAAAAAAAATTAAAAAAAGACAATAAATAAAAATTAAAAAGCCGTGTGTGTGTGCATGCACACGCATGTGTGTGTATAGCTTAAATAGATCAATTTCTTTAGCTGTGTATATAAACATGTATAAATATATATTTAATAATATATATATTTATATATATAGTGGACAATTTGGGGAATTAGACAACTTTGGATGAGGTGGATTGTATTATAGTACTGTTTCACAATAATTTCCTGATTTTGATAACTGTATTATGATTAAGTAACAGAATATTCTTGGGGTTTTTTGTATCAGAATATTCTTATTTTTAGGAAATATACACTGAAGAACTCAGGAGTAAAGGGCATCAGATTTGTAATTTATTCTCAGATGGTTCAGGAAAGAAATATGTATGGAAAGAACAATAAAACAAATATGGCAAAATGTTAAGAGAGAGGAAATCTGGGAAAAGGATATATGATATTATTTGAACTAGTCTTAGGATTTTTCTGCAAGTTTGAAATTATTAAAAAAAAAAAAGTGTAAAAAAATTAGCCAAAGCAGATTTTGTTGTTTGTAATTAAGGACTGTAGTAATACAGAAGAATAATGGGGAGTCAAGGATAGAGACTGTCTCAGGCAGCTCAGGCTGCTGTAAAGAGACTGGGTGGCTTACAAACAACAGAAATTTACTTCTCATGGTTCTGGAGGCTGGAAGTCCAAGATCGAGGCACCAGCAGATTCAGTGTCTGGTGAGAGCCTCTCATAGCTCCTTTCTTGCTGTGTCCTCACTTAGTGGAAGGAGAGCAGGCTCTGGTCTCTTCCCTTTCTTATAAGGGCACTAACCCCATCATGGGGGTCCACCCTCATGACCACATTGAAGCCTACTCACCTCCCAAAGGCCCTGCCTCCAAATATCATCACACTGGAGATTAGGGCTTCAACATATGACTTGGGTGGGGGACACAAACATTCAGTCTATAGCAGACAGAGAGGTTATTTTCATGATTTTTCCCCTTCCCTCCCATCCCTGGGCAATCACTCTTTGAGACTATGTGAGAGCAGGCCACAGGCATGGACTTGCAGAAGGGGGGTACTCCTTAGACATGGGACTCAGATGCCATTGAAAACATGGTGGCATCCCCTTTCCAGCTCCCCCTCAAACCCAGGCTATAATCACCATTTTCTAGATGGTTGAAGAAACTGGACAGAGACAAACGAAGTGGCTTTTTCAGTTTACTTGGTTGATAGAGGCAAGAATAGGAATAGGGAATCTTTTGATGTCCCTTCTCGGTCTCCCCAGCTGGCTTGGGAGGATGACCCAGGGCACACGAAAGCCAAAACAAACACTTCCCCTTCTACTCTACAGGGAAGAGACCAGCAAAATCCTGCAACAACATGGGAGCCTCCCCGGGAGCAGAAAAAACAGAACTCCTGCCACAGCCTGCCTTCTGTTATGCGTGGCTCTGAACTGCTTTAATTAAAGACTTCTGTCTTAATCCCATTCATAAACTGAAGCCAAACTTTAATTTTCCATGAAGCATCTTCTGGTGAAAAGCGACATTCCTAATCTTTAGCAGTTTTTCAGTTTCACATGTCATGCTTTTAAAGAGAGTGCTACATAAAACAATCCCGCCTCAATATTCAAGGCAGTGTTGCTAATTTTAAAGCTTGCGGTACAGAAAGGGGAAAGGCATATCAGCACGAACATGAGATGCACAAAATGGTTTCACTCCCTATAACTCAAGAGCATTCAGACATATTCAGGACCACGCTAGTTTTATCGCAATAAAGAGGTACTGAACAGATCAAATAGAAAAGCTTTTACCTAAAATGCACTTGTTTAAAAGGGCAATTTCATATAGGAAAGGGAAATGAAATTTCCTCCAAAGGATTTAATCTGAACTGATATGCACAATATAGCAGGAAATTGTAATCTCCAGTTATCTGATGGACTCGTATACCTTGAGGGTAAGAGAAATGAGAGAGATCGAGAGAGATAAAGGAGGTGGGAGGGAAAGAGACTGTCCTATATATATTCTATGATAGTCACCTTCTGGTTAAAATTCAATGCTTATAACATTTACTTGACTGTATTCATTTTAATGGAGTCACTTTTTCCTGGATGTATGTTAAATATTGTATCTTCAAATTCAGAAATCACGCTATAAAATCTGGCTGCCCATTAGAATCTCAAAGATGCATAAAACTACACCATACTTGGGTCTCAGCTGAGACACCCAGTAAGTCAGAATCTCCGGGGCTGTGGCCCAGGTAATTCTGCTGCACAATGAGGCGGGGGCCACTGCTTTAAACTACACACTCAGCTTTCTACAGTCAACATGCTCCTGAAAATGGAAACCTTTTCGCATTCACCTGAACTTGATATTGAAAGTCATTCTATAATGATGCTTTTTCAACATGAAAGCTATCCTCCCTTTTAGAAATGTGAATCGATTTTTTTTTTTTACATTCTATTTGCTTCAAATCATGTGAATGTTTATAGAGAGACGTGCTTGTAGTAGAACGAAGGTGCATTTCTTCACACACATGCATCACAGGGACACACCTGGACTTCACATTTGTATTTTTTTCCTAGAACAGTTTCTCATTTGAGCTTAAAAAGTAAGTAGGTCAGATGGTATCATTGCTGTTTTACAGACTGATGAGAAGTCAGGGAGAATTGAAATGACATTTTAAAATTATCCCTGTGACAGGACTAGCATACAGTTTTCTTTGCACCTCATGCAATGCTTTGCTTCTTCCACTTTTATATCCTTATCTATATAGATATAGATATAAATATAGATATAGGTAGTAGAAGATACAATATATCTATATATAGATGAATTTATCTCTATATAGAAGATATATGTAATAAAATGCTATATATAAATATAATTATATATTATTATATAGGAGTATATGCTATATAAATTTACTTATATACAAATTTATTTAAATATAAGTTTATGCATATCTATATGCATTACATATGTATTTATATATATCTATATATAGGTATATTTATACATAGATATATAAATTTATATGTAAGTAAATTTATACAATATATACTTCTATATAATATATAATTATATTTTTATATGTAACAGATTATTACATATTACTATATCTTCCACTTTTGTTTATATTTGTTTATATAAAATATATATACCTCTCATGCAAATAAAAATATTAAGGTACTGCTTAGTTTTTTTAGACCACCTTCTTCAAGGTTAATAATGGACTTAGCTATCAAAATCATACATCCAATACGTAGGTAATAAAAGAAATCACATCAGATACATCTTTCTTAACCTTAGGCGAGCAGGTATGGGGAAATTGCAAGAGGGAATTACAAAGAGAAAACCAAAACCTGCAATCACTTGGAAGTGCTCAAATCTCATTTAAACAGCATGTACAACAGTTTGGTGCCCAAACTCAATTTTTATTTTAGGAAAACATAACTTTTCTTTCGATTGTTTTCAAAACTCATTTCAGCAAAACAGAGCTTGATCTTGAGATTCATAATATACTGCACTCTGCTTGCAGGCATACATACAAGGGGGTCTTTCTGCTTTGCGTGAAGTGTAAACTCAAGCATGTAATGTAAACTAAAGCATCCATTACAGATCTGGACCATTCAGGGTTTCACACTGGCTTCACATATTACACTCAACTCAGAAGGCAATTACTGCTTTCTCTTGCAATTTATGGATCCCTTCTAAATCTTTATCCCCAGTGATAAAAAAAGGAAGACAAGTTCTTGAAAAGAAGGTGACAGGAAAACGATCACATACACAAATTCTTCTGGGGTTTTTTTGGAAAGTTATTTGCTTATCTGAACGATATTTGCCAAGACGAAAAGACACCAGCAAATTCCTTAGACTCTCACTGACCAGGCATCTGCTGCTGCTCTGTTGCTACAGGGAACATCTGTGAAAGAGTCTGGGCAGCGAATGGAAAGATCTCAATGTCAGCAAAAAAAGCTCCAGGAACAACCAGGTCCTGGAAAGCATGAAGAAGCTGGCAAACAACACAAACATTGGGAAAGGAAAGGGCCATGCTACATATAATTAATAATGAAAATGCCAGGTCTGCACAGAAGAGGAGGAGGGACGAAATCCTTGCTGTGAATGGTCCCAAAGATTGTCAGAGGAAATGTTTGCTCTTGTTTGAACTCAGGAATCATGGAAGGATAGTTCAAATCACAAATGTCTACAATAAAAGGGGACTCACGGGTCAATGAACCATTTTACAGATGGGGAAATTGAGACACATGGATGCACTAACATCTTGACTTGCTCTATTGAATTAATGATTTGCTCATCTCTGAACCAAATGCGTAGATGGTATCCAGTTTTATCTTCTGCTTTTAGAATCCCTCTTTGACACCTCTTCCCAAGGCACTGCCTTTCTTTTGGAAGAAATAGCTCAGAGATGCACGGCAGGCTTTTAGCTACAACTCTGTGTGTGTGTGTGTGTTGTGTTTTGTTATTTTATTTTATTTTAAAATTTTAGGAAGTTTCCACAGATATTATCACGATAACATAGGGTTATTTACAAAAACAGCTCCCATTTTCTTTGGAGCAATGAGCTGGAGGCTAATGGACAGGAAACGGGGGCTGTGTTTTCCTTCTTTCTCCTTTTACAAAAGCTCATTTACACTTGGAAACATGTTTAAAACAGATTTCTCAGTTGAGGCCCTCTAAGAATAAGCCTACCCTCTCAGAGACTCCAGTTAGTCAAGCAAGAAAGTGGCCAAAGCTATTTCCCATCTATGATGGCAAAAGCCACTCATCATTAAATAAAACATTTAAGCAGTAATTTAAATATTACAGGCTATGAAACTGCTTAGGCAGTGAACAGGAAATGGAATTAGAAGACCCAATCCTGTCCTTGAGCAAATAATTAAAACCTTGCTGTTTCTCACTCTTGTCTACAAAAATGGAATGAAAATTCTGGTCATTCATCCATCTAACACGAAGCTCTGAGAACTAATGAATAGTTACAAGGCTCTTTCTCAAAGGGAAGTCCTTGTGGGAGAGGTGAGCAATAAATAGCAGCTGTGCTTTCCTGAGTTTCCAAGACAATTCTAATTGCAAATTTTCTGTCCCTTTGTCAGGTCACAGATCAGGCTCTGTGCCAGATTTTTCCACTAAACGTAATCAAACTCCCCTTCCTCATGGACCTAAAACATACTTAAAATTTCCTGAAGTCAGAGAATCCCAAGAAAACCAAACAAAGAGTACCTGGAGAGGAGAAGCTTGGGAAACTTCTCTAATATTAGGTATAAGACGTATGCTAATTTGCACAACTGATTTACAAACATCATAAAAGAGTCATTTGTCAAAGTTTCCTCAGGCTTATCATTTTTCTGGGGATAAAAGTGCAAATAGCAGTAGAGCAAGTCCTCCCTGCACTACTTTTCCCCACTTAGCAGAATCTTCTTTACTATCCAATTTCAGGTGTCTCCAAGTTCAGGTGTTGTAGAGAGTTCCATTTTTTTTTTTTTAATGATTTTATATCAGGGGAAGGTAGCAAGAGGATCACTGTTTTGGCTAGAAGCATTGGTAAAGACTCCTTATTTTTCTTCAGCTTTTTCAGACTTATCACTTTATCTGGTTCACAGGGTGGTATAGGCTGTTTTACCTTTGGTTTGAATGTTTTAAGACAAACACTTCTTATTAAAGAATGATCTCAGGGAAAAAATTAGAAAGATATTTGACCCACTAGGTCCCTCAATGAATATACTTTTATATATTGGTCAGAAGTCACAGATGAGGTTTCATTTAACAGAGAACTTCCATTACTGAAGACAAAAATACCAGGACTGTGAGGCAGGAATAAGAACGGGAACAAAGAAGTAGAAAACTCAAGTAAAAATATCACTAAGAGAATCCAGAATCACAGAGTAGGAAGGATCTTAGAAATCTTCTAATTCAATTTTGTCCTGATTCGTGATTCCCTTCTACAATATCCTCCACAAGTTGTTGTTAGCCAATTTTTCTCATAAATCTAATGTCAAGGATACGCATTTTCATAATTCATGGAAAAACGACTGAGGTAGACCAGAGAGAACTTGGATCTGCAGTGTTGGGGAGTGATTTTCTTTCAAAGATCAAGGCATGGTCAATGCCTCATACCCCTCCTGTCAGTAACTGATAGATGAAGAAGACAGAAAACCAGTAAGGACAGAGATGATTTGAACAGCACTATCAATCAACTTGATCTAATTGACATTTATGGACAACTTCATCCAACAAGAGAAGACACTTTCTTCCCAAGTTCGAATGGAACAGTCATCAAAATAGACCATATTCTGGGCCATAAAATACACCGTCACAAATTTAGATGAACAGAATTCATACAAAGTATGTTTCAGACCACAACAGAATTAAACTAAATCAGTAATCAAAAGATAGCCATAAAATCCTCAAATATTTGGAAATTAAACAACACACTTCTAAATAAGCCATGGGTTGAATAGAAGTCTCAAGAGTACTTTAAAATAATCTGATCTCGGATTTCCTTGGTGGTGCAGTGGTTAAGAATCCACCTGACAATGCAGGGGACACAGGTTTGAGGCCTGGTCTGGGAAGATCCCAAATGCTGCGGAGCAGCTAGTCTTGTGCGCCACAACTACTGAGCCTGCACTGTAGAGCCCACAAGCCACAACTACTGAGCCTGCACTCTAGAGACCACGAGCCACAACTACTGAGCCTGTGTGGCACAACTACTGAAGCCTGCGTGCCTAGAGCCCTGCTCTGCAACAAGAGAAGCCACCACAATGAGAAGCCTGTGCACTACAACGAAGAGTAGCCCCCACTCGCCGCAACTAGAGAAAACCCGTGTGCAGCAATGAAGACCCAACGCAGCCAAAAAGAAATAAATACATAAACTTAAAAAATATATGTATAAAAATATAAAATAATCTGATCTAAATGAAAATAAAGATACAATTTAACAAAATTTGTGGTATGCAGCAAAAGCAGTGCTGAGAGGGAGATTTATAGCAGTAAATGCATATAATAGAAAAGAAGAAAGCTCTAAAAATCAATAACTGGTTTATACCTTATGATACTAAATAAAGAACAATTTAAGCAAGGAGAAGAAAAGAAATAATAAAAAAAATAGGGCAGAAATCAATGATTGAAAATAGGAAAAACAATAAAGAAAATCAATGAAACCAAAGCTGGTTCTTTGAAAAGATCAATAAAATTCATAAACCTCTAGCCAGGAAAGAATTAAAAGAGAGGACACAAATTGCCAATATCAGAAGTTAAAGATGGGTCATCATTTGTGAAATTTAATGAATAATTTAAAATCTTTAAAAAAAAATTAGGTCCAGGCAACTCCATAGGTGAATTTTACCCAGTATTTATGCCAGTTCTTCAATTATCTTCCAGAAAATAGAAGCAGAGGAAACACTTCCTAACTCATTCCAGGAGGTCAGCAGTATCCTAATATCTAAGCCAGATAAACACAGTATAAGAAAGGAATACTGCAGATCAGTATTTCTCATGAATAGAAAGGCAAAAATCCTTAACAAAATTATTAGTAAATTGAATCCAACAATGTATAAAAATACTATACACCATGACTAAGTGGACTCATTCCAGTTATGAAAGGCTGGTTCAACATTTTAAAAGTAAATAAATAACCAATGTATTCCACCATTTCAACAAGCTAAAGCAGGAAAATCATATGATCATATCAACTGATGCAGAAAAAGCATTTCAAAATTCTAACACCCATTCATGATTAAAAAAAAAAACTCTCAAAAAATATGAATACAGGAAAACTTCCTCAGCTCGATAAAGAACATCTACCAAAGAAAAACCCCTACAGTTAACATTACTCTTAATTTTGAAATACTGGACACCTTTCCCCTGAGATTAGAAACAAGGCAAGGATACCCTCTCTCACCATTCCAATTCAACATAACACTACAAGTATCAGCTAATGGAAAAAGACAATAAAAAGAAATAAAAGGTATACAGATTAGAAGGGAAGAAATAAAACCATCCCTATTCACAGATGACATGATTGTCCATGTAGAAAAATCAAAAAGCATCTACAAAAATTTCCTGGAGCCAATCAAAAAGTATGGAAGATCGCAGGACACAAGATCAGTACAAAAAAGTCATTTTTCCCTCTATACCAGCAATGAATGATGAACATTTGAAATTAAAGAAAAATTACTTGCAATAACACCAAACAAAATGAAATACTTCAGTATAGACCTAACAAAACAAATATCAGGCCTGTATACAAAACACTGATGAAAGAAATCAAAGTTTTAAATCAATAGACAGTACATGGTTATGGACTGTCTATGGTTATGGTTATCCATGGTTTGAAAGTCTCAATATTGTTATGACATAAATTGTTACCAAATTGATCTACAGATTTAATGCAATTTCAGTCAGAATCCCAGCAAGTTATTTTGTGAATATCAACAAACTGATTCTAAAATTTATAATGAAAGGCAAAATTTCTTTAATAGCCAAAATAATATTGAAGAAGAGAAACAAAGTTGGAAGATTCATACTACCCAATGTCAAGACTTATAATTAAGCTACAATAATCAAGATAGTACAGCACTGGTGAAAAAACAGACATATAGATCGATGAAACAGAATAGAAAGCCCAGACATAGATCCATGCAAATATGGTTAATAGATTGTTTTTGTTTTTGTTTTTTTTTAAGATGCAAAGGCAATTCAATGGAGAAAGAATAGCTTTTCCAACAAGTGGTGCTGGAAAATTTGGATATTCATATACACAAAAATCAATCTAGACACAAACCTATACCTTCCATTAAAAATTAACTCAAATACAAAACTATGAAACTTCTAAAAGAAAACAGAAGAAAACCTATATGACTTTAGGTTTGGTGATGAGGATTTTTTTTTGATACAACATGAAAATCACAATCTGAGAGAAAAAGTGGATAATTTTGACTTTACTAGAATTAAAAATTTCTGGTTTGAGAAAGATACTATTAAGAGAATGAACAGGCAAGCCACCAGTTGGGAAAAAATATTTGCAGAACATATATCTAATAAAGAACTTGTAATCAAAATACACAAAGAACTCTTACAATTCAGCAACAAAACAAGCAACACTATTAAAAAATGGCAAAAGATCTGAATAGACACCTTATCGAAGGAGATATACATATGGCAAATAAGTATATGAAAAGATGCCCAATATCATTTGTCATTTGGGAAATACCAATTGAAAAAATATGAGATACCACTACACATATTTTAGAATGACTAAAATCTAAAGAACTGATGATTCCAATTCCTGGTGGGATGTGAAGCAACAGAAACTCTCATTCATTGCTGATGGGGATATAAAATGGCACAGTAACTTTGAAAGATTGTTTGGCAGTTTCTTACAAAGCTAATTAGCTTATGACCTAACAATCATGCTCCTAGGTATTTATACAACTGACATGAAAATTTACACCCACACAAAAACCTGCACATGAATGTTTACAGCAGCTTTATTTGTAATTGCCTCAAACTGGAAGCAACCAAGATGTCCTTCAGTAGGTGAATGGATAAACTAACTGTGGTGCATCTATATACTGGAATACTATTCAGTGATAGGGAGGAATGAGCTATCAAGTTGGCACAGAAATACATGGATGAATCTTAAATGCCTATTTGGAAGTGAAAGAAGCCATTCTAGAAAGGCTACATACATACATATGATTCTATGTATATGACATTCTGGAAAAGCCAAAACTATAGAGATATTAAACATGTCAGTAGTTGCCCAGGGATTGGAGTGGATAGGCTGAATAGATGAAGCACAGGGAAATGTTAGGGTGGTGAAACTATTCTGTACGATACTGTGATGGTGGATACATGATGCTGGATTTGTCACAACCCTTAGAACTTTACAGCACAAAGAGTGAACCAAAATTTATGCAAAGTTCAAAAAAGCTCACTTAGTATCTCAGGATGGAGTTCAGAGTTCAAACATATGAAACAGCTTCACCAAAGGGTACGGGGGGAAAGATTTTGATCCAAGTAACTTTGGAAATGAGTGGAGTCTGTAAGACTAGAGGCAAAAGAAAGTATCCATAAGCACTGTACTCTAGTTGATAGAGTTGTTTCCCAATGGGATATGAGTATGGGTTAACATTCTGAAATCACTATACATGTGAAATTGAACACCTTAGTAAATGGATGGCATAAGCTGAGAGCCAGGTATCTCACTGTTTAGAGTGAGAATTTGCAGATAAACAAGGGGAGGAGGTAATGGATTAGAGTTGGAGATATCAGTATGAATTTATGTTTAGCTCACTATTGATATCAATAGGTTGTACATAAATATTAGAGATGAATATATATGCACATACTTCCTTGCTCTGTCACCTGTGAGGGTCTAAATGCAATGACAACCCAACAGTATTGAGCACACCTAGTACACTGATCTTGGTTTCTAATACCATTCTCCAATAAATGGAACTGGGGCTCCTTAGAGAAAAGGGTGTTTCTAGGACTTGGGCAGAAAATATACAAGATGCACATGGAGCATCTTGTTTTTGAGCAAGAAAGTACTCAAGAGATAACAAACAAACCAAAAAGCCTGCAAGGATGGGGTATGTCAAAGAGATACAGGAGATAACTGAAAGAGCTCCCAATGGTGAAAGCGGAAACGATTTGAGCAACAAAATAAAGAAGTTAGTATTGGATTATAATCTAAAGTATAAAATAAATATCCATGAGTCCATCCTGATATAAAAAAAATGGTTTAAGAGCTAATTAAATGGGAACAAGAGACAAATCTGCTATTTCAAATAATTTTTGTAGCAACTCTGCCCTCAAGTAGGTGGAGCAGAGATCTCCTCCATTCCTTAAATGTGGGCTGCACATTGTGACTTCTTTTCAAAGAGCACAAGTATGGAAAGGGGGGAAAATAAACAACTTTTCAGTGTAGAAACATGACAGACACCAAGAGATCAAGGTCAACATCAACAAGCCATGGGGACAGTATGCACCCTTGATATGAGAATGGTGGCACGTTATCTCTCTGTTCGTCCTCTCAAAACCCACAAGCCCAGTCATGAGAAAAATATCAGACAAATCCAAATTGAGGGACATTCTACAAAATACCTGACCAGTACCCCTCAACACTATCAAGGTCATCAAAAACAAGAACGTCTGAGAAACTTTCATAGCCAAGAAAAGACTCCTTAGTCTCCTTAGACATGATGATTGAATGTAATATGACATCCTGGATTGGGCCCTGGACCAGAGAAAGGACATTAGGTAAAAACTAAGGAAATCTGAATAAAGTAGGAACATTAGGCAATAATAATAATAATAATATGTATCAATATTGGTTCATGAATTGTAACAAATGTACCTTACTAATATAAAATGTTAATAATAGTGGAAACTAGATGTGGGGTATATGGAAACTGTACTGTACTATCTTTGCAATTTTTCTATAAATCTAAAACTATTCTAAAGTAAAAGAAAAAAGTTATTAACAGCAAAACAAAACATAGTCACTGGATCAGGGTCTTGTCACTACACTTCAGTGTAGGAAAACTACACTGGCAGTAATTTTCCTCCAGAAGGCATCTAGGGAGGTGTGTGGGTAAGTCTGTTCTCCTTGATGCCAACTCCAAAGTTAGGAAGAAGTGAATGGAAAATGTCACCACCACTCAGACAATTAATACCGTGTACCAGTACATGTAAGATTTTGTGTTGGGAAAATGCTAAAAGCAATGTCCATTGCAGTCCCGACCCTTTGGTAAGAGGAGACATGAAAGATAAAATGAATAAAAGCAGTATTTGATAAATGTCACACCAGGGGTTACAGACAGAATGTGCTATGAGAATTCAGAGGATGGAAAGATCAGGGCAATCATGAAAACCTCCATGTAGGAGCTGGGACACAAAGAAGGGAGCAGGGAATTCCTGGCGAAGGGATATATGTGGGCAGAGGTGGAGAGGAAAGAAGGTAATCGGATTAGTTCAGTTTGACCAGAATGGAGAATTCAGATGGAAGACAAGTTGACAACGAGGCTAGAAAATTTGGGGTTTATGTTACAGGCAGTACATAGGGAGCCATGCAAAGTTTCTCACTAAAGAAGTAACAGAATTAAATAAGGATTTTAAGCAGTGCTTTGCCTGCACACATTGTGTTTCTGTCCTCTTCCCCCACTTCAGTCCACCCCCGAATGGCTTCTCCCAGCCACCACTCCCCTGGGCATTATCTGCCTCAGTGCTGTCACATCTAATGGTCACACTGCTAGTTTCAGCTCTAGTTTCTCAGCAGCATTTAACTCTGGTATTGATTACTCCCCCTTGAAACAATGTTTTCTATCAGTTTCTGGAACTCCACCCTTTCCTGATTTTCTCCTTGTCTCTCTGGCTACTTTCCTCTGCTGGTTCTTCGTTCTCTATCCAACCTCTAAGTGATGGGGCTCTTCCAGTTACCTCTCCCTTTTCTTCTTTCTCTGTAGGCTCACCTTACTTGACCCCATGCATTCCCATGGCTTGGTTTATTTCCTTCTGCTTGATTTTTCTTTCACAGTCTATATCTCTAGCCCAGAATTCTTCTCTGAGTTCCACTCTTATGGATACTGCTGTATAGATGACACGTCTGTGTGGATGCCTGAGTTAGGGAAGAGCTACCTCAAATTTAACACATCCAAAGTTGTTCTCTTAATCTTCCAAGCATCCTCCTCAAATCATGCCCCAATTTTTCACATCTTCATAAACAGCACTACCCTCTTCCTAATTCTGTACAGAAACCTAGAGGTCATCCTTGATTCTACCCTTTGCCTCACCTCCTCCACTCCCTGCCCCTTCCAATCCATTAGCTGGTTCTGTCCATTTTACTTTTTTAAATTACCTTAAAGAAAATGTGGTATATGCATACAATGGAATATTATTAAGCCTTAAAAGAGAAGGAAGTCCTAAGAGACATTTCTTCAAAGAAGAGATACAGATGGCCAACAGGCTCATGAAAAGATGCTCAACATCACTAATTGAAAAAGGCAAATCAAAATGATGATGAGGTACTACCTCACACTGGTCAGAAGAAAAGATGCTCAACATCACTAATTGAGAAAGGCAAATCAAAATGATGATGAGGTACTACCTCACACTGGTCAGAAGTCTACAATAATAAATGCTGGGGAGGGTGTGGAGAAAAGGGAACCCTCCTACACTGCTGGTGGGAATGTAAATTGATACAGCCACTGTGGAGCACAGTACAGCGCTTCCTGAAAAAATTAAAAATAGAGTTGCCATTTGATCCAGCAATCCCACTCCTGGACATATATCCAGAAAAGACAAAAACTCTAATTTGAAAAGATACATGCACCCAAATGTTCACAGCAGCACTATTTACAACAGCCATAACATGGAAGCAACTTAAATGTCCATTGACAGATGAATGGAAGCAACTTAAATGTCCATCGACAGATGAATGGATACAGAAGGTGTAGTACTGCTCAGCCATGAAAAAGAATGAAATAATGCCATTTGCAGCAACATTGATGGACCTAGATATTATCCTACTAAGTGAAGTAAGTCAGACAGAGAAAGACAAATATCATATGATATCACTTATACATGGAATCTAAAAGAATGATACAAGTGAACTTATTTACAAAACAGAAATAGACTCTCAGACATAGAAAACAAACTTATGGTTACCAAAGGGGAAAGGTGGGGACGGATAAATTAGGAGTTTGGGATTAACAGATACACACTACTGTATATATATAAAAATAGATAAACAACAAGGTCCTGCTATATAGCACAGGGAACTATATTCAATATCTCGTAATAATCTATAATGGAAAAAAAATCTGAAAAAGAAAAAAAGAACCTAATCACTTTGCTGTACACCTGAAACTGACACAACATTGTAAATCAACTATACTTCAATTTAAAAAGGAAGGAAATCCTGCCATTTGTTGCACAATGTAAGGGACCCAGAAGGTATTATGTTAAGTGAAATAAACCAGATACAGAAAGACAAATGCTGCATGATCCCACTTACATGTGGAATCTAAAATAGTTAAAATAATAGAACAGGAGAGTAGAAAGATGGTTACCAGGGGCTGGGGTTGCGGGGGGCGGGGGGGTGGGGAGGTATCAGTCAAAAGGTACAAAGTTTCAGTTATGCAAGATGACGGAGATTTACTGCACAATATAGGGCCCACAGTTAACAATACTATCTGGTTATAAGATGAGGAAGTTCTGGGGATCTAATGTGCAGCATGGTGATTACAATTAATAATATTGTATTATATGCTTGAAAGTTGCTAAGAGAGTAGGTCTTAAATGTTCTCACCACAAAAAAGAAATGGTAATTATGTGACATGATGCAGGGGTTAGCTAGCTACAGTGGTAATCATTTTGTAGTATAAAACTACCAAACCAACACATGGTACACCTTAAACTTATACTATATTATATGACAAATCTCAATAAGGTTGGAAAAATTTTGCTAAGAGGGTAGATATTACTTTCAGTTCTCTGACTACAAAAGAAAAAAATATTAAAAATAAATACAGATTTTAAAGTTTAATTACCTTAAATTTGTCCCCTTTTCTCCACTGCCTTAGTCTAAGCCATTGTTATCTCTTGCATGAACCCCCGAAGCAGCCTCCTAACTGGTCTTTCTATACTTCCTCTCTTGTCTACCTCTGTCCTTTTTCTCTGTCATAGCAAATCTTTTCAAGTCACCTTCTATTTAAAATACTTTTGTGGCTTCCTGTGGCTCTGAGGATAAAAGTCCAACAATTTAATGCACGCTGCATGGTCCTGCCCCATCTCCACCTCTGGTGTCACCTTGCTTCACATTTTTCCTTGCTCTTTACACTTCAATCACACCTGCTTTTCTTTCAGAACCTGAAATATAAATCTCATCATACAACCACCTTTATTGGCAATGGCCTCCATCTCACATGGAAGAAAAACACAAACTCTGACATGAACTAGAAGGCCTTGTAGGACTGGATGCATGCTCACTTTTTCTACCTCATGTCATTCTGCAGCCAGACAAGTTCATTCACATGTTGGGACTTTTCACCTGTTGTTGACTTTCCTGGCAATCTCACCATTGACCTTTTACAAGACCAGCTCCATCTCAGCTTCAATATCACCTCTTAAGAGAGATCTTCCCAGGCCACCTTATTTAAGTAGGTTCCTCACTGTTCTCTATCCCAGCACCCTATTTTTATTCTTTAAAGCTCTATGGTCTTATAATTATGAATTTGTTTGCATGTCTTTGTCTATTTCCCCCACTAGATCATAAGTTCCAAAAAGATGGGGCTACACCTGTTTTGCCTACCCTGGCATACAATCTCAGGGTCTGATGCCTGGTAAGGACTCAAGCATTTAAAAATGAAACTTGTTACAAGGTATGTGTAGTTTTGAGATACAAAGCAAAGTTAGGAGGATGATGCAATAGACCATCACATCTTTGACTTATACTCCAGCCTCCTATATAAGGGAAACAAAGGGTGGGGGAATGCAAATGTGAGAGACATTAAGAAGGTAAGAGAGACACTATTTTGTTACTGATTTGATGTAGTTGGAGATGAGAGAGAAGGAACAAAGGTGATTCTAAGGCGTCAAGTCTGGGCAGACACATTGGCTAATCACGGAGACAAGGCTTCTGGAGAGGAAGCAGGATAAAAGCATCCTGAACAGTCTGTCTATTAGGAATCTGCACCATAAATATATTAGGTTTCCTTTTGTGCTGCTAATGAATGCTATAATTTTATGTGAATCCACATAAAACTAAATCTTTGTCTTCCATGTGATGTTTAAGATGTCTAGTGAGCCTCCTGGTTCCTATGGAAAGAGGAAAGGCTTGGGGGTCAAGTAAAAAATTGGGTGTAACTCCCAGCCTTGCCACTCCCTAGGTATGTGTGCTTGACATGTTGATCAACCTCTCCAGTTCTTGGAATCCTCTGTAAAATGAGGATAATAACTTCATGTTGTTGTAAGAATTAAAATCAGGTAACACACGTTGCATGGCATGGGCATGGCACCTGCCAGGTGGTCCTGTACATCCCAACCTACCCCTCAGCCTTTCTAATACAGCCCTGTTCCTATGTGTCCCTTGATCTTCATGATTCAAAATCCTTGACTATATTCCTACCTAGTTTCAAGGGACAGTATGAAAATAAATGAGATAATGCTTCCTGCTTCTAATTACCCACTTCGTAGCTTATTTACAGAGAGTTCTTTCTCTTGGTTTGGCCTCATCCTGGCCCTAGGAGATATTTTGGCAGTTTCTTTATACTGTCGGTTGCTCTGTGCTCTGGAAAAGGAGTTCAAATTGAACATCAGTCTAATGAACACAACTGGTAAGGGAAAATACCATGTACATTCCAAAATCAAGCACAAATGACCTTTAAAATTATTGGTGGTTTTGAATTATGTCTGCTATTGCTTCATTTACATTAACGAGGTTGATTAGAATAGGCTACAGGCCATAATTCTGAAAAGACATAATGCTCTTTGGAGAAAAGACAAACCGTAAACATAAAGCATCACACAAAAGTTTTATGCATGAGGACAGACCCTCAAAAGCATGAAGGGGCTTCACTGTTTTCTGTCTGCTAAAACTTTTGCCTCATAGAACTCACATTTTAAAATATCTATTTATACCCTTCTTTGTGTGTATTAGGCTCAAAAACTTCAAAAATTGCCAGTTGATACATCTGACATGCAGAACTGCAAAATGGTGTCCTGGGGTGATTCCTAGATAGTTGAGAAACCTAGTTTTTATAACCGAGGCATCTCATTCTTTACTGTTTTTAGTGACAGGCTAAATTTGAATTGCGCCTTCTTTTCCCTCCAATTCTAGTGCATTGAACGCAGGTTTTCAGAGATTGTTTATTTATGGTATTTCCACTTTAGAAACAAGGCATTGGGGAGGAGAGAAGTAACTTTAAGACTATAATCAAGGATACTAGGGAGAAGATACTGAAATCAGGTTGGGTCCTTGATCCTGAATCATACTATGTTTAGTCAACTCACTGGTCATAAATGTTTTATTGATCTGATTCACTCACACGCCCATCACAAAGCTATAATTACTCCTAGAAAGGGTTACCCTCTGCTTTGTTCTACTCTTAAAATGGCATTCATCAAGAAGTTGAGGTCCAGAACTTCCATGGTGGTCCAGCGGTTAAGAATCCACCTTCCAATGCAGGGGACGCGGGTTTGATCCCTGGTCAGGGAACTAAGATCCCACATGCTGCAGGGCAACTAAGCCCGCATGCTCTGGAGCCTGTGAGCCACAACTAGAGAGAAACCTGCATGCTGCAATGAAGAGCCTACACGTCGCAATGAAGATCCCGCGTGCCGCAACTAAGACCCGTGCAGTCAAATGAATAAATATAAAAAAAAAAAAGAAGAAGAGACGAAGAAGTTGAGGTCTAAGGAGAAACTGCAAAAGAAGAACCTTGACTATTTCCTCGCTTCTGCAAAGATTCTTGGGCTAGGGGTGATCCCCATGTCTGGGGATCTTACAAGAGGCCCCAAGCACATTCGCATCTATGTGCCAGTAGCTCTAGAATCCCTGTGCTGAACCCATTTGTACAAATCACCCCCAAGTGCTACTCGTTCAGCAAATATTCATTAAATACCCACCATGTGCCAGGCACTGTGCTAACTTTTCTTGGGGTGACTGATACAGGACAGGTTGCCCAGGTAGATGTCAGGCTTCAAGTGCAACATCAGGGGTGCCCTTATACACGGTGGAATGAAGAGCTTCTCCATATCCCTATCCTGTGGACAGGAAACGTCCAAGAAGACTAAGCTTATCACATTCTCATTCTCTTTCAACACCTCCCTTTAGGAGGTACTGCATCACCTCTTTGGGCTGAGGGCCTTTGCAGGGAGCTGTGCACATCGGCCTATGCCAACCACATGGCACAGGAAGACAGAAGTGGCTCTGTGAACCCCGTTCCAGAAGTGCCTTTGCTACCCTTTGTGTTAGCCATGACCCTTAGCCAACCCTGAGGATGTAAACACCAGGGAATCTGGGATCATATTCAAGTATCTCAGAATACTCATTATACCATCAGGAGTCAACACTGGAGCAGTTTGTTCTAGAACAATGCTAACATACTTGAAATTTGCAATTGGGAATTTAATTCATCTCTGCATAGAACAACATTTCTTTCTTTGTTCTATTGGCTTCTGGAAGAACTTGTTTCTTTTTTCCTGTATATCACCACTGCCCATTTCTAGTACTTTTAGTTCATTTTAGGCCATTTTCTCTCATGCAGCCTCAGACAAGCCCAACACTGAAGCGAGACAGGGGATCAAACGTAGAGTTAAATCCCCCGTAGAGTTGGAGTCATCAGAAATTTGGAATTTGATATGGTGACATCTATTGTTTTTAACACATTGAAAAACAAATTAGGGAGTAGATTCCTTGACAGATGTGGATGATAGCGATGAAAAAATAGTTTTGCAATATATTTGTGTTTTGCAGCTAGGCAACCCCAAATGACTAACACACAGGAAGTATGTACTTGTGTGCTTCTTCTAGCCAAATTATGGGAATTGTAAATCTCTTATTTTCTTTATGTGAATATTCTCTATGTAAAAGAAAAAAAAGAAAAGAAAAGAAAGCCTCTTGGGTTTAGAGGGCTTGTTTTCCACTGATTTTCTCCCACAGTCCTTTTATTTTCTTTCCTTAGTTTTTCCCACAGGGCGTCAGGAGTGGGAAGTTCTGTAAAAAGGAAAGAAGGGAGTGGATTGTAAGCTATTAAATTAAAAAAGTCCTTCAAGGACCCAAGGAAGAATACCATAAAATGAGGAGTCAATCTTGGCTTCATTATGGAGTGACATATTACATGAACTATGTTATATATAACTTTTAAGCTTTCAGGAAACAGACTGGCATTGAAGTAAAGACTATTGCTATAACATAGCTATGATAACATTGTAACGCAGACTCCAACAATCTGCTATACATACTGTTTGTATTATTACTGTAATTCTACAATAACTTCCTGTTGATCTTTTTTTTTTTAAATCCATGGCTTTAATAGTCCACAATTTGTATTGCCCTTTGGAAATCTTTTCACAACCTAGGCTAAACAATTGCTTTTATGTATCCAAGTGCAGAGACTTTCATTATTGTACATCACTCACGCATTGTTAAGAAAGGGGTCTTATGAAACTTCTCAACAGAAATTTCTGTATTTTGACCTTCAACTGGCTTTAGTTCAATAAACTTTCTACACTGAAGTGAGGCAGACAAAGAAGTAAATATGATAGAACACCACACAACTGTTGCTGGGGAGAAACAAATAGAACTTGGCCAATGGATACAGGTGGTTCCTGCTGGATTTTAGAAAATGCAGTTGTATGTTAAAAATGTTATTACATCAGTTCCAATGATTAACCAACTACTGAAAATGTTGGGGACTCCATGAGAACAGATGTATCACATCCACAGAAATCAACCTCTGCAGGGCCAAGAGTCAACCACCTCAGCTCTGCCAGGGTCACCGTGTGCCCTTCACCTGTGTCCCAGTCCCCTTGGTGTCTCCCTTTTGCTTCTTATCTCTGGGGATGTTGGCTGATGAAGGCTGAGATGCAGAAGTACATTTTGAAAGCTTTCCTTGGAAAGGTACCTGAACAAGTCCTCATACTTTACACCCCAAAGCCTGCTGTACCTACAAGTGTGACAAAACAATTCCCTTGGATTAACTTCTGGTAAATTAATCTGGAAGATATTTAAATCCAGATTCCATAAAATGATTAAGGATTAAAAAATTATGTTTATCTATCTACTTATCTATCTATCTACCCATCTATCTATCTATCTACTTACCTATCTACCTATCTATCCTTCCTTCTAGTACACAAGTTGATTACAATCACTCAAAATTTCAAAATCATTAACTCTTAGAAAGTCATCTCTGGAAAGAACCTTCTCTAGAAGTCTAAGGATGTTATAGATCTTAAAATGAGTCTCAGAGAGAATGTGATATATCCAATCAATGTCTATGGCTTGTCAATGATTAGGTAGGAACAAAGATGCAGGTTTCCTGGAATAGAGGCTGACTTGCAATTAAAAGTACTTTTAAACAATTCTGTTTTAATAAGTAAATAATTACTGTAATTACATGAATAACTTCCATGCCTAAAGGAAGGCCTAGCATATCCACATCTCTTCTAGATCATCCTTGGTACTAGGGTCAAGGACATGAGAAGTTAGTAAAACTAATGGATAAACCCTGTTTAGCTATTTCTTCAAACATTTTTTATTCTTTAATGCTTTTCCACAGTGGTCTGTTGTCAGATTGCAAAGATAAATGATTTACATTCTATTTATTTTTTTCTTTTTTCCCTATCTTCAGAAAAAGGCACTAATGAGAGATTAGAGTGTTAGTTATGAAATAATTCTTAGCAGGTTAGTAAAATGAGGGAAGAAGGGCAAAAATCCCTGGATTAGTAGGATTCCCTACTTAATTATCTACAAAAATAGTTTGATCACACTAAAATTTCCGGGAAGCCAGAGGATTATTTAGTCCTGTCTGATTAGTTCTATGTCACCTGGAATGTTCCTTTACTCGCCATTCCCTGGAAGGTCCTCGGGAAGGGTGTTAGGTTATTTTATTTTAGTCCCCACTACCTGTGACTGTGCGGAGTTTGTCCTCATCTATAAAACAAGAGATCTGAATCTATGGATTCTAAAGCCATCCACTTTCCAAGACTGAAATTCTGTAATTCTGCTTCTCTTGATTACTTTGCACAAATTGCCTTTGTGCCAAGAGCAGGGCAAATTCTAGCTCTCAAAGATAAAAATCCAAAAGAAGGAAGCAAAACAAGAGTCCTTTATTTCCTAAGGCTACTCGGGTGCCCTTGTGGATTCTCACTCTATTTCTTGTATCAGTTTCATCATCTGGATTTCAAACTTCTCAGCAATGGGGTCTCCTGCTCATCCCCAATACATCTACCAAAGCATGGAGACCCAGATTCTGTCATGGAGTTCTGTCCTTAGGTAGGGCTGCCTAATCAAAATACAGGACACCGAGTTAAAATGGAAATTCAGATAAATGACTAATAATTTTTTCTGTATAAGTGTGTCCCATGCAACATTTGTGACATACTAATACTAAAAAAATTATTGATGCTCTCTGGAATTCAAATGTAACTGGATGTCCTATATTTTTATTTGCTAAATCTCACAACACTGAGAACATGAGTCCTTTCAGTGTGAAGTCCATCTTGGCCACAGGTGGATGAATAACTGAGCAGGTTACACAACCTCCATGCTCTTTAGTTTCCTTACCTGTCGAGTGTCAAGAATAATCATCTTCCTCAAAGGAGGACCAGCTCAAGATAAATGGGTACCCTGGAAAGACTACTGATTTTTTTCCCCATCCAATTAGTATTAGTGAAACATTTGCCTGAAATTTATTCAGTGAAAGTAGGAGTAAGCTGTTTTATTTTAATAATAAATGAGTGTTCAAATGAGAGGTTTTAATTTATTAGAAACCAAACCTTTTATGGTTTGATGACCCTGGCATCTGTTTGCCTATATGGCCCCTTAATCTGAATCTGTAAGGATTAATATTAGAGACTGTACCTCAAGTTCTGAGTATGGCTCCTGGCGCTGAGTATGGCTCATTTGAGGTAGATAATATTATCGTTACTAAAATATCTTTGTACGAATAACCTACTCCGTAACCTGAAGATGGGTTTACAAGCATCATATAATCAGAGCTTCAGATATGAGAGATGATCTGGTCTAAGTTTACCATTTTACAGATAAGGAAACTGGAGCTTAGATAGATTGAGTGACTTACATGAAATCTCTAGCTAGGGAAATGTCCTCTGTGCTCTTTGTTGTTATGTCAAATGACTTAGTGGAGAGGTACACAAACGCTTTTGATATCTAAATAGGTGACATAATTCATAAAGGATTTACCGCCACAAAGCAAAAATACCAGGCATATTTAAACACACGTGCAAATATTAACTGTACCACTATGAAACTTTATAGGAACGCAGAAATCTTCCTATCACCGTTGGAAGCTTCAAACATTGGCATCTTTCCCGAAAGAGACCCACTGAAATCACACAGGGGGAACCCCAGGGAGGTTGAAGCAAATGATCCTATTAGAGCCATCTCCAAATAAATGCCAATTTCCAATTGTAAAACAGCTCAAATGAGTATCCGAGTCTCTTTGGAAACTATTAAGATGCTTGTGCAGATTAAAATTACAAACGCTTATTAAAACAGTATGCCCAAGAAAGCAGAGAGGACAAACAATGACACATGGAAAGGTCACCGCCTGATGAAATGTTTCCATTAGGTGGCCCAGCCCAGGCTCTTCCCCTGATTCTTCCCTCTTAATCAGAGGCTAAAAGAGGTGTGGGTGAGTGCTGGAGACAACTTTCCATGAGCGTTAAAACTTTCAACTTACGATTCATTGTTCTCAATATTTTCTTATGGATTTTGGCAGCCTGACCACACAGGCACAGATCTGAGCTGACCTCCTATGGCTGAGGTTCCCTCCCAGTCTGTTGGGCAACAGAGACTAAATATTTCTGACACGGCTTAAGAAAGGAGTTAAGTGGGTTTACACTGGCACTGTTATTAAAAGTAAGGCTTAACATTAAGAGTGTTAATGCTCCAATTAGAGACTGTGCATAATTATGATCTGTGCATAATTAGGATCCCAAAGGCACGTGGGGTTAAGGAAGTGGCAATATCTGAGGTGTGTGCTCAAGCTGGTTTGACGGGGATTTCAAATACTCCTCCAGTTCAGTTCACTTTTATTCTTTTCCAGAGTTTTGGGGGACTATCTCAGGTTCCAGATATGCGTTTGAACTTCGAGGGATGGGGCTGTGGATATGACTGAGAGGTCACAAACACTGTGAGATGAGGCAGATGGAAAATTCTAGAACACTCTGCCTTGTCTGACCAAATACATACATAAATAAATAATAACCATCGCACGCTATTAATAGCATTCCCGAGTGTGCTTGATCTGTATAACACAGCTCGTTATTTAGGTGATAAAAGAGTGTTTTCGGGGCTTCCCTGGTGGTGCAGTGGTTGAGAATCTGCCTGCCAATGGAGGGGACACGGGTTCGAGCCCTGGTCTGGGAAGATCCCACATGCCGCGGAGCAACTGGGCCCGTGAGCCACAACTACTGAGCCTGAGCGTCTGGAGCCTCTGCTCCGCAACAAGAGAGGCCGCGATAGTGAGAGGCCCGCGCACCGCGATGAAGAGTGGCCCCCACTCGCCGCAACTGGAGAAAGCCCTCGCACAGAAACGAAGACCCAACACAGCCAAAAATAAAAATAATAAATAAAAAAATTAAAAAAAAAAAAAGGGCTTCCCTGGTGGCGCAGTGGTTGAGAATCCGCCTGCCAATGCAGGGGACACAGGTTCGAGCCCTGGTCTGGGAAGATCCCACATGCCGCGGAGCAACTGGGCCCGTGAGCCACAACTACTGAGCCTGCGCGTCTGGAGCCTGTGCTCTGCAACAAGAGAGGCCGCGACAGTGAGAGGCCCGCGCACCGCGATGAAGAGTGGCCCCCGCTTGCCGCAACTTAGAGAAAGCCCTCGCGCAGAAACGAAGACCCAACACAGCCATAAATAAATAAATAAATAAATAAATAAAATATTTAAAAAAAAAAAAAAGAGTGTTTTCATAAAGTTCTTACATGGGTTTTAATATGCTAGCTTTCTACTTTTAAACTTTAATAACTGTGATTATTTGTATAACAGGAACAAATTCAAAATAGTATTTGAAGGGAAAATGAACTTTTATCTCTTAGTTGTGGTGAACCTCAATGCTATCTGCCTCTCTCTGTATAATACCTATATCTAGATCTAGATACTTTTAGTAATACTCTGTATCTATATCTATATAGCTATCTAATTATATATAATTATATGTAATTTAATACATAAAGTATATATAAATATATATAATTTAATTTATATCAAAATATGGGGTTTTTTCTTAATGTAATTATCGTCATTTGTCAAAAGATCTGAAATAAGCGTGTACGCTAATGGTATGAGTTTGGGGAAGTTTTGTGCCTTGTTTTTCTTATTAGTAAAATGGGGATGGTAATGATATCTGCTTCCTAGGCTTCATAGGGTTGTTGCGAGGATGAAACGAGAGAACAGATGTGAAATGTTTAGGATAGGGCTTGGTGTATGATTATTCGAATGGCAGCTGATACTATACTTGGAAAAAGATTTATTATAAATTCTATGATCTCCACCACATTTAATTCAGTATTTTCAAATGAATAAAACTGTTTGATGGTTTTCACATATATTTAACATAACTCAGCCACTCCACTCTTTTGTTTGTAGGAAAACATACACACGCATGCACGCACACACACATATATACATACACAGCTCAGTTAACTAAGTCCTTCACTTTCTTTTGCTTATAGACTAAAAAGCATTAGGCGCAGAGAAGAGAGATCTAAATCTGAACGGTCAAAGCATGAGATGGATCACGACTCCCCATTCCTATTACCCAGGTGGGATTATAGTCCAACAACCAATTTCCATCCCTGCAATATCTCTGATTCTTACTCTTCCCCACTCAGCCCGTAAGACTGTGCTGGGAAAGTCTGTAAATGCAGAATTAGCGCAACTAAAATGCTTGGGAGACAGGGCTCAGATATTGGATTTTGACTTAATAATATGTAATTTAAACTACAGGCTCATTCTACATTTATTTTTAACTAGAACTCTAGAGGGTACAGGTCATACCTATATATTTTTTCTCTATGTTTCTATGCCAAAAAAAAAAAAAAAAGCTTTAAAAAGTGCCTTCTGGATTGTGGTATTTTTTTTTCCCCCAAGGAAACAACAGAAGAATAGAATTACATATGTTATTTTTAATGACCTTTTTGCTCCATCTCAAGGAAACATCCTATTTTTAACAGCCCAGTGTATCTAGGCTCTTATCAAAATAAGTAAATAATTACTAAAAATTTCATTTTGGATTTACCTGCATCCATCATTGCCTTACAAGTGAAAATCTTCAAAATGTACAGAAATTTTCATTAGAAGTAGATTCTTTGGAATGCATCAATCCTAGGCAAGCTGTTAGGGCCAGCCAGTTGCTTTCCAATCAAGATGAAAAATAAAAATCTGTAATAAGTAAATATCTAATTTTCTTAACTCCAAATAACTAGGTTTCCAAACTTATTCAAAAACATGTTCTCTCTCTCTCTCTTTCCCTCTCTCTCTCTCTCATATGAAAAGAGAGTAGGAAAAGAACCTGCATTGCAGAGAAACAGTAAAATAGTAAATCAGGTCTACATACAAGTATAGGTAGTTAATTCCTTAAAGAGACATTTTTTCCCCTGAGGTTCTTCAAATGGACGTTTGAACTTTTTCTCACTGAACACACATAACTAATCTATGGAATGTAATCCAATGGGGTTTTGAGAGCATTTTATTTTGAGTAAAAATAATGTCATGCTTAAACCAGTAAAGCAACTTTGCCTATTGACTTCAAAACCCATGACTGCATATGTGTTCCTAGCACTCCTTTTAAAAAAAAAATTTTTTTTAACATCTTTTCTGGAGTATAATTGCTTTACAATGGTGTGTTAGTTTCTGCTTTCTAACAAAGTGAATCAGTTATACATATACATATATCCCCATATCTCTTCCCTCTTGCGTCTCCCTCCCTCCCACCCTCCCTATCCCAATACTGTATGCTAACACATATATATGGAACCTAGCACTTCTTTTAAGCATTGTTTATATAACTCCTCTCCTTAAAGTAAGGAGATTCCTTCCCTTGTAGAAAAACGTGCCTCCGAGGCAGGTAAGCGGCAAAGAGCTGTGTCTACATTTGTACAGAAGGAAATAAAGGTCAGATGGCAGCAGGGTTCACATCACTGCACGCTTCCTAGATGCCAAGTGCTTTCCCAGGCTTTGGAGATGCAAATGTGGGTGAAGTCTGGTCCCCTCTACCAGAAAGTCTATTGCATCCCAGCCATTGAGGAAACAGATTTTGAAATAAGTAGTGACAATACAACGTGATTCTTGCTCAGCAGACATAAAAACAGGGTGCTGGGAGAGAACAGGAAGCCTCTGAGGCTTCTGAGTAGGGGAGAAACAAGATCACACTTGTCTAAGAAGATAACCGCAGTAGCTCCGTGAGAAGCTCCAGAGTCAGGAAGGAAAGTGGCAGTGAGCCCTGCTAGAATCTAAAGCATTAGAAAGAAAGATTGAAGACCTCACTTATGGCCAAAGCACTAAGGAAGTTGAGAAGGACCTTAACTCAGGAGGTGCTTCCGAGGAGAAAGTGAAAAATTTAATGACAATTAAAAGATGTGTGGTGGGGTCAGGAGCTAAGCCATTGACGACTGGCATTTTTCAAGCCTTGGTCCTAGGTCCTCTTTCCTTCCATGCCAATGTCACATATAGGCATTCAACCATCACAGATGTATCCAATTACCCCCTCTACACAAATGAACTATATATAGATCTCTCCACTAGTCTCCTTGGAATTCCAGATCCATAGGGTCAACTCACTGCTTGAGATGTCTTCTTAGGTATCTTAGAGGCAATGTTGGACCAAAGATGTCCAAAACCAACCCCAAATCTGGTTCTCTTGCAAGATTCAACTTCAGGAAAACACCCCCACCATGCCACAAATCTACAAGTCATCCTTGATATTTTTCTTCCCTCACCCTCATATGCAAGATCACTCCAAATCCTTAGATTTTACTTCCTAAATCTCATTTGAATCTGCCCACTCATCTCCATTCCCACTGCTATTGTCTTAGCTCTAGCTACTGTCATCTCTGCCCTGAGCATCTCCAACAGCCTCCAAAATGCTCTTCCCACATCCATACTTGTTCTCCTTTTGAACTTTTGGAAATGTAAATCTTTTCCTGGCACTGTCTCTGTTGAAAAATCTCAGTGGTTTCCATTGCTCTGAGGTTGAAAGAACAAAATCCTCAACGTGGCCTAGAATGTACCTTAGCACCTTTTCCTGCTAGTTAAGTCCTACAGCATGTTCTGATCTCACCTTAAGTACTCCACAGGAGTGCCTTTCCTGATGTCCCTAACCAGGTCAGAGACCCATATATAATTCTCATAGCTCTCCATATCTCTGTATCCACACAGGCGCCATTTTGTGTTTATTTTCATGTTATCTCATTCATGTTTTCCTCTCCGACTAGACATTAAACTCCATGAGGCAGGGACCAGGTCTGTTTCTTCTCACCACTGAATTCTCTTCCTCCAGGAGAAAACCTGGTACGTGTTAGGTAATAAGCATCTGAATAACAACAGACTAAGTGAATAAAAAATAAGCCCATCGTTCCTAATGTGAAAGAACAGTGAGACGGATTAAGTCGTCGATTAAAGTTGAGAATAGAGTCAGACAAATGAATCCAGTTAGGAACAAGGTATAGACTTTCCTTTTTTAGATTTCCATAGCATACCCCAGTGGGTTGTGGAATATACAAAATACTTTCAAGAGAGAAGGTGACACTGGCAGTCACCACGCGTAGGTACTTGGAAATTTGCAATGTTAAGGGGGTGGGTATAAAGAAGAAGTGCAAGTTCAAATATGTCCAGGAATGACCCAGAAAAGGTAGTGTCAACTGGTCAAGTAAGAGACCAGGGACAGTGGGTGTGAACTGGAGAATACACACTCTGCACCAAATCAGATCAAAACAAAAGGTTTCCTTTTGCTAAACATAAGTATCTCACATTCTCCTTTTAATGTAATTTTAAAAATCCAAATAAAATTTAAAATAGAACCAAAAGTAAGTCAAAGCAGGAGTAATTTTGAATATACCTCGTACTATTATAAAGTGAATACCCAGCAGCCTGGAGGGGTATACAGGAGGGGTCTTATCTCCATTTTATAGATGAGAATACAGAAGCTTAGGGAGGTCAAGGATTTAGCGGGGATTATGCAACCACTTAAACAACCCAATCACAAGTAGCCCAAATCTGGGCTCCTCCCATGTGACTGGGCTGGATGCTTCCTGTTTTGTCTGTCTGGTGAGATGCTATTAACAGTATCAGCCAAGCACACCTCTACCACAGGAAACAGTTACTCAGCAGGCCAAGCTGACCCTGGTTCAGAAGAAGTTCAACTCCCCACATGGAAGAAGACTTCCATGAAGGCTGGGACCTTCTGCAGACCCCAGGAAATAGGCTACCTCTGTAAGTAAGTATCTTCTATGATCATGTCTTCAATGGAAGCTGAACCTCATCTCTATGAAATGGAGCAGGACCCTGCAGGGCCCTCTGGGTACAAGTCCTTTCTGGGTACAAATTTCTTGTTTGTTGGAAATAGGCTTCTTTCAGCCTCCTTGACTTTGCCTGAGTTCAAAAGGGCAGATTCAAACAGTTGCTTATCAGGGAAGGGAGGAAATGCAGAAACTAAGGAGGAGTAGTCAGGAACAATAGAGCAGCCATGGGGCAGGGTCCTGGTTCCTCCTCAATTAATATATATAATAATATCATTGAGTTCTTCTATAGGAACTAGAGCCCCCACCCAGGGAAAAGATGGTAACTTCCGGCTGAGCACAAGATTCCTGAAGTACCGCCCTGCTACCTCACCACCAACCAGTCAAAAGAAAGTCTGCACACAGTAAAAGATAATGAAGACTCTGACCCCCTCCCCAAATGATTCTCTCTTTAAACACTTTCATGGTCAAGCAGAATCTTTGGAGTTGGCTTTTGGACACAAGTCGGCCATCTCCCCAGGTTGCCAGCCTCCTGAATAAAGCAATCTTTCCGTTTCTATCATCACCTGTCTCTCGAGTATTGGCTTTCAAATGGCAAGTGGCCGAACCTGAGTTTGGTAACATCTAGGGAGAAACCCTTCCTTCTGGATGTACACCTTTAGTAGTTGGGAAGCTGGGGCTGCTTGAGTCCTCTGCCCTTGGCACCTGGTACATATAATCAGTCTGCCCATGCCAGCAACATGGCTATTGCATTCTGGAAGAACAGAGGGGAGGGTCACTGAACGTGTTCCTACAGGTCTCAAGAATGCTTATTTACACAAAACCAATGGCAGATGATTGCCTCTTAGAATTTTGCTTGATAGTGTTGGGGAGGAAGAAATTTTCCTCCACCCTCTAGGTTCTTCCAGTTGGTCTAAAAATTAAATTGACATGAGACAGGTTGATAGAAGACAAAACAAAGGTTTAATAACACA
This sequence comes from Balaenoptera borealis, assembly GCF_965194805.1. Lineage (NCBI taxonomy): Eukaryota > Metazoa > Chordata > Mammalia > Artiodactyla > Balaenopteridae > Balaenoptera > Balaenoptera borealis. The sequence goes on along the minus strand of NC_138866.1, from coordinate 163,782,372 downwards.
TATGCATGAGAGAGACCCAGGAAAAATGAGCAACTCACCAAAATGGCCCAAGCCCTCACCTTAAATACCATCTTCAGCTAAAGACAAAAGAGGATGTTGGGGGTGGGGCTTTGACACTTCAAAGGGGAGGAAGGCAATTCACAAGGAGCCGGAAAAGCAAATGTTTGGTAAACAAATGTTTGCTGGGCCTGCACAGAAAACGGGACACAGGGTGGTCTCTGATCTCTAGAGCCTGCAGAGTTTCCCCCACCATACCTCACCCATATTCTTTGCAGATATCTCTGGTGAGAGCTCTATTCTGGGAACAGAGGCTCCATCTAAATTCTTCTAGGCAGTTAGGGGGAAGGTCAAAGTTTCTTCCCGAGTCTCTTGGGCCTTGATTGTTTTCAGCTCAATCTTGCATGCCAAAGAGATACATTTTGGGGTGGCAAATTTTGCTCTCTTATAACAGTCTCAAAATATAATTTCAGAACAGATGCTATCTAAGCAATTCTTTTTGCCCCTAAGTAAATACCAGTAAGATCAGAAGTGTCTGGTCTTCTGTATAAGTGATGTTCATAGGCACACTAGCTTGTTAGTTGAGTGAGTGAGTGAGAACTAGGTGCCAGAGGTTTTGTAAAGATTACCTGTGAGTTTAACAGCAGACCTTCAAGGTAGGCTACTGAAACCGAGCAGGACCCTGTGGGGCCCTCCTGGCACAAAAGCCTTTCTTTCTGTGTCCCCTGCTTCTTGTTTGTAGGAAATAGGTTTCATTCAGCCTCCTTGACCTTCCCTGAGTTCCAAAGAGCAGATTCAAACAGTTGCTAATCAGGGAAGGGAGGGAATGCAGAAACAAGGGAGGAGCAGTCAAGAAACAATAGTGCAGCCTCGGGGCAGGGTCCTGGTTCCTCCTCAAGGAATATATATAACAATATCTTTGAGTTCTTCGGCAGAACTAAAACCTCCACCCAGGTGGAGGATGGCAACCTCCAGCTGAGCGCAAGATTCCTGGAGCACCACCCTGCTACCTCACCACCAACCAATCAGAAGAAAGTCACATACCCTGTAGCCCTCACCCCAAATTTTGCCTATAAAAACTATTCCCACAAAACCATTGGGGAGTTTGGGGTGTTTGAACGTGAGCCACCTGTTTTCCTTGCTTGGCCCTGCAATAAACATTTCTCTGCCCCAAACTCTGACATTTTGGTTTCTTTGGTCTCACTGCACGTGGGGCACATGAACTTTGCTTGGGTAATACTACCTCAGAGACTCAGTACCTACCTAAGGTCACACAGCTATTAAGTGGCAGACTGGATTTGAACTCGGGTCTATTTTGCTTTGAAGCCCTCTCTCCCCCTACATGTTAGGCTCCAGGAACAAATTAGAACAAGAAATGCTGAGGAATGGAGCAAGCTCGGCAACCTCATTACCTTACTCCATAACAGTGTTCATGCCCATAATTCAGGACAAAGAAAACCTAATATAGACAGATGTGTCTATTCCTTCTCTTCAGCTCTGACTCACGACAAGCATCCATTCACTTCATGCAACCTCTCCTCCTTGACTGCCTGCCATGTTTGTTGTGTACCATCTGGAAACTTCTGGAACCAGTTTCCAAGTTGCCTGTTTGATTTCCTGATGCCACATAACTCTGACCTACAGACTTCCAATTTCCTTTTCCAACTCCCGATTTTCTTTCTTAAGGAAGGGGCAGAAGAGTGCCAATTAACATAGTTTATCTTTCCTCTACTAGAGGTTTTCACGTTGAAGACTCTAGTACAGACTTTGGTTACATGCTGTCTTTTTAAAAGAATATCTACTTAACTTTAATCCATTACCTGAATCTGGAATCTACTAAACCCAATTGTTATATGGAGTCACCTGGGGAGAGTTTAATGGAAAAGCAAGGCAGCAAATTAGTACCATATGATTAGCCTAATACTAAGTTTGTTTATCCAAGGTTCTTCAGAAGAATGGACTGTATTTTTTTTTTTTTAAACATCTTTATTGGAGTATAATTGCTTTACAATGGTGTGTTAGTTTCTGCTTTATAACAAAGTGAATCAGTTATACATATACATATATCCCCATATCTCTTCCCTCTTGCGTCTACCTCCCTCCCACCCTCCCTATCCCACCCCTCTAGGTGGTCACAAAGCACGGAGCTGATCTCCCTATGCTATGTGGCTGCTTCCCACTAGCTATCTGTTTTACATTTGGTAGTGTATATATGTCCATGACACTCTCTCACTTCGTCCCAGCTTACCCTTTCCCCTCCCCATGTCCTCAAGTCTATTCTCTAGTAGGTCTGCGTCTTTATTCCCGTCTTGCCCCTAGGTTCTTCATGACCATTTTTTTTTTTTAGATTCCATATATATGTGTTAGCATACGGTATTTATTTTTCTCTTTCTGACCTACTTCACTCTGTATGACAGACTCTAGGTCCATCCACCTCACTACAAATAACTCAATTTCATTTCTTTTTATGTCTGAGTAATATTCCATTGTATATATGTGCCACATCTTTATCCATTCATGCAGCTCAATATCAAAAAAAACAAACAACCCAATCCAAAAATGGGCAGAAGACCTAAATAGACATTTCTCCAAAGAAGATATACAGATTGCCAACAAACACATGAAAGAATGCTCAACATCATTAATCATTAGAGAAATGCAAATCAAAACTACAATGAGATATCACCTCACACCAGTCAGAATGGCCATCATCAAAAAATCTACAAACAATAAATGCTGGAGAGGGTGTGGAGAAAAGGGAACCCTCTTGCACTGTTGGTGGGAATGTAAATTGCTACAGCCACTATGGAGAACAGTATGGAGGTTCCTTAAAAAACTAAAAATAGAACTACCATACGACCCAGCAATCCCACTACTGGGCATATACCCTGAGAAAACCATAATTCAAAAAGAGTCATGTACCACAATGTTCACTGCAGCTCTATTTACAATCGCCAGGACATGGAAGCAACCTAAACAGTGACTCTTAATTGTTCATAATGGTGATGTTGTCTTGACTAGGTAATTTGTTATGAGTGCTGTTGATATTCTCCTTTCAAAAGGGACCCATGTTTCTCACCATGAGTTTCCAAGTCCTGAACCAATGCATGGGTATCAAACGTTAATTTCCTTTGTTCTAAAGGAATTATGTCCACTCGCCTCATATCATATCCTTCCTTGGCTGTGGTGGTGAAGAAATCTCTCCTCAGGGCCGGGGGGAAAAACGCCCACGGGGAGTTGAAACCCAGCGGCCCCCGCTGCCTTCAGAACGCAGGAGCTGCCCAAACCAGCGACCCCATATGTCTTCGGCTTTCCAGCTGGCGGGGGAGGGCGAAAAGCTGCTGGACTGTATTTTTAAGATATGACTTGTTTTCCATATCTGCATGGAGGCTTGTTGCTACTTAACTGGACATTTAATTTTCCACTTATTCATTTTCCCCCTTACAGACAGCTCGATGGCTATTCAGTTATGTGCATAATGCAGAGAAAAATAATTATAGGAAAGGGACACAAAGAATGTCATAATTAAACTGTGCATTTGCAAAATACACTCAATATACCCAAAACATCTTGATTGCTATAATCAGGTAGATTAGGTTTTCAGCAAATACTTTTTAAAACAGAGGTTTACCTAAAGTCAGAAACAGAGAGGCAGCTCTCAGAATCACCTTGTAACACAAAATTAACTACATTTGCCTCCAATTATTTTTTTTAAAAATCAGATATAAAGAGAAATCAAAATGTAAATCAATGGATTTGTGAAACATGAGGGCATTTTCTGCGACCTTCTAGAAAGGGTTTATTTTTTCCTCATCTGAACTCTAATTAACAAAAGCCACTGTGCCTACCAATGGCAAATGCAGAAATTTATTGCCTCAAGATTTGGTTCAAACTTTTATTTTACAGTTTGGAGATTAAAGTTCAGAGCAAATTCAGTTGCAGGGGTCAATGAAAGTAAAAGATCTACGTGGGAGAAGGGTGTTAGGACAAGTTAAAAAAGCATTCACAGTCTTTATAAAGAAAAAACATCGCCAAAAAATTAGAAATGATGATCAAAAGGGACTTAAACCAATTACCAGGACGAAATACCCATGCTATGAAATTTGGAGTCAAAGACTCCAAATCTTCTTACTCTCTCTTTCTCTACTTTATGGTGTTTGAAGTTTATATGCAAAATATTTCTCTCTGATCCCCACCTAACTAATGGGCTCGTTGAGAGGGCTGGTGATTCTGCTGATTTACTGAATGGTGACCTGCAGACAAAAAGCAAAAGACAAGGAAACCAATTTTATGGAAACAAACAAAAAAATTAACTAGAGATTTAAAGCTTAATATAGCTTTATCCTCCAGGGAGCTTTGCCTGATTGCAGACAGAGCTTAAAAACAGGATTCAAAAGCACAACACGCTAGTTCCGTTTTGAGAGCTCTGCTCAAGATATGTTCAATAAATGGAAAACCACCTTTACCACCTGCCTTTTGTCATGAGAGAAGACAGAAAGGCAAAAACTAGTTTGGGAAGCAGGGAAAAGGGCTTTACTCTCCAACTCAGTTACTGGTTTTTAAATTTTAGATAAAAATCCAAGTTCTCAGGCACTGTTTTCCTCAAACATACTCTCCCCTGTTTCAAAAATGAAAATAACGACCCTCCCTTCCTTTCCTTCGGAAATATTAATTGAGCAAATGATGCCTTGCGTAGCGCTTGTTCCTTCCTGCCACTTTTGGTCTGTCATCACCAATGCCAGGTGCCCACAGGTAAGATCTGCCTCCTGCTCCAGGAGGGGACAGTTGGGAGGTGGGGAGGAGGAGGACAAAGCCAACGTGCTGGGAGGGAGCCTGATTCGATGCCGGGCAGGGCTGGCACTCAAGAGGGTTTCCTGCCTATTGAGAAGAAGTTATAAATGTAATTAAAGTCTTTAAGAAAGAAATTCTGCCTCAAACCACGTCCCTCTGCAGTGGTCTTCTCTTGTATAATTCTAGCTCTTTGCCAAGAGGAACTGACACTTTCGATCTAGTCGTTTAAGGGCAATTTATTGTGAAGTGGTAATTTATTAAGTGAGATTCAAGAGTGGAGAGAGCTCTCAGAACCAGGAAGGGACTCAATTCACCCTCAAGTGCTCCCGACTCAGGTCCTCTAGACAGAACCTCTGGGGCACAGAAATCCTCACCAAACTTCTAATTCCTGAATACTTCCGTCCCCACTCCCACCCCACTCCCCATGCTGCATAACTGGAAGTAAGTCTTAAAACATAAATTCCTGGATGTCATATCATGTTAATCTAAATTCAGAGTAAGCTGTAACTGACTGGTCTCTCTGAAGAGCCTTCCCACGCTGGAGGAAGCTAGGAAAGCTGTGGTACTTCATTTGGCCTGGGGCCAGTTCTTAATCCTAAATCTCTTCAAAATTGCTATTTGTATTCTGTAGTGATCGTGATGAATGGCCCATCATGGTGGGGGCAAAGAGGTACCCATCATAAGCAGGAAACGTAGGTTTCCATGAGATGCTAAATCTCTCTGCTTGCTATGATCACGCATGTATTCAACCTGCCTTCAGTCCGTAAGAGAGCTTTACTTTTGTTTAAATCCTAAAGAAGAGGGCAATTCTGTGGTGATGAAGACAGCAACAGTGGATACAGACCAAAGGCACCAGGAGTCATGTTAGATTTCTCCAGAAGTCACTTTCTGACTGACTCTCTTGGGCTTTGGGCAATCAATTATCCCAGCTGCCTTCTTTCCCCAGATTCCTATAATCCTTGTAGGGCAGGTTTTTCAAGATCCTCTTTTCTTTTCTTCCTTTCCTTGGTCTCATTTCATCATCTGGCCCCTTCCCCAAAGGGATGAGTTCCTGCTATGGATGATGAGATTCCGGGTCATCATAAAGGACAGGTGGGTGAGAGTGCTGGACCCTCCTTTAAAGGTAAAGGATGCTTTGCTTCTTGCCTCAATGTGGCAAAAGTAAAAGGTGACCCTGGGTCTGAGACAGTCCAGCCACCCCTCCCTCACTCCTCATATACTTTCTCTTCTTCCCAGGGATGAAAGACAAGCACAGCTTAAGCCAGCTCAGCACATAGCATTTGGGGAAACATATTCTCTCTTGCTGCTTTCTCTGGTTCAATTTCCCTACGGCTCTGCAGGCTGCCTTGGCTCTGAAAGGTCCAAAACTCAGTGTAGCATACATGGGCCACTGGCAAACTATGGCCTGAGGGCCAAATCCAACCCACCGCCTGCTTTTGTAAATAGAGTTTTATCAGAATACTGCCATGCCCATTCACTTCTATATTGTCTCTGGCCGTTTTTGTGCTACCATGGTAGAGCTGAATAGTTGTGACAGATACCATATGGTTTGTCAGCAAAGCCAAAAGTATTTAGTAACTGGCCCTTTGCAAAAGAAGTTTGCCAACCCTTGGTTTAGACCCCTGAAAAATGGAGACGAAATATTCAGTGTTTGATTAACCTGCAGCAGAAACATTCTTAACTAAAGCTGCGGTTTCAATGAGAAACAGAGCAGAAGTTACTTGGAAGAAGCTAGATTACATCAGGGAAAAAAAATGGGTGTTCTACATAGTCCAACCCAACTCACTAGATTTATGTACATATATACATAGGGGTTTTGAGCCAATGGTACATTTAATTATAAACTATTGCTTTTGCTTCAGTTTGTCATTGTTTCTCTCAGGCCATGAGGGTTTGGGTTTGGCAGAATTGGCAGTAGGGGAGGCTGGCTAAGTATCATAGAATGTTCCAGCTCCCCTCTCTCAACCCCAGGATTCCCAAACAAATGGTTTTTAAAATCCTTGGCTGAGAAACAGATGGGCCCCCATCTTGGTCCCTCTATCCTCAGGCCCTCTGGAAACTTGTACATGAGAGGCGGCTGTCATCTACATCAGGATCCAAATATTCTTGGGTTCCCTGGGCATACTGCCATCTAATAGTACCCAATCTCACTTTCCATCTTTGTGTAAAAGAACTACATTTGTTATGTCACTCAAATGTGTAGATTTCATAAATACCCACCACAGTGGGCCTCAATGTTGAGGAAGTTCACCTAATTTAAAAGTGGGCAGAGAATCTGAAAAGACAGTTTTCCAAAGAAGACATACAGATGGCCAACAGGTACATAAAAAGGTGCTCAACATCACTAATCATCAGGGAAATGTCAATCAAACCCACAATGCAATATCATCCCACACCTGTTAGAATGGCTATTTTCAAAAAGGCAAGAAATAACAAGTGTTGGTGAGGGTGTGGAGAAAAGGGAATCGTTGTGCACTGTGGGTGGGAATGTAAATTGGTGCAGCCACTATGGAGAACAGTATGAAGGTTCTTCAAAAAATAAAAAACAGAACTACCACATGATCCAGCAATTCCACTCCTGGGTATTTATCTGAAGAAAATGAAAACACTAACTGGAAAAGATATATGCACCCCCATGTCATGGCAGCATTATTTACAACAGCCAAGACATGGTAACTACCTAAGCATCCATCAGTAGATGAATGGATAAGAAGATGTGGTATATAAACACAATGGAATATTCTCAGTCAGAAAGAAGAATAAAATCCTGCCATTTGCAACAGCATGGATGGACCCTGAGGGCATTATGCTCAGTGAAATGAGACAGAGAAAGACAAATACTGTATTATCTCATATGTAGAATCTTGAAAGAACAAATGCCTCAGCCCGAAACTCAAGCTGCTTACAGATGCAGAGAACAGATTGGTGGTTGCCAGAGGTGGGGGCTTGGGGGTTGGGCCAAATAGATGAAGTGAGTCAAAAGGTACAAACTTCCAGCTATAAAATGTATAAGTCACGAGGATGAAATTACAGCATGGTGACTATAGCTAATAATACTGTATTGCATATTTGAAAGTTGCTAAGGGAGTAGATCTTAAAAATTCTCATCATAAGAAAAAAATTTTGTAACTATGTTTGGTGATCGATGTTAACTAGATTTATTGTGGTGATCATTTTGCAATCTATGCAAACAGGGAATCATTATGTTGTACACCAGAAACTAATATAATGTTGTATGTAAGTGATACCTGACAAAAAAACCCACATTCCAAATAGTTATTTAACCTACATCTCTGTAGAGTGGTAACTAAATGTTAGGGAAGTTCTAATGAAGCAAGTGGTCGGTCTATGTGAATAGGGTTATCAGGCAAAGTTACCTTCAGGAGCTTAGGTGAGAACAAACCTTTGAAGCACATGTGTTTTCATGGAGAAGGAAAGAACAGTCCAGCTTTTGGGTACTCAGTAATGGCTGTTATGGTCAATAACGATCATGATAATGATGGTGGGAAAAAATATCACGTGCCAAGCCTCAGAAGAAGCATTAAGTTCCATTTGTAAATACCAAACTTAAATGAGGGTGACATTTTTCCAGTTTACAAAATCTTTCACTTGCTCACCAGGAAACATGACAAAACAGAGAAAACTGCTGTTTCCAGGGGCCTCTTACAATTCTTTCTGGCTTAGACATTTGTGTCTCTATAAGAATGAAAAACTAGTGCAATGAAAAACAAAGGGCGTGCCAAAGCCATGGGTAACTGAAACACCTACAACCCAGATTGGTTGCAATACTCAGCCCTGCAGGACTGGTCCTATGATTGCTAATATCAGTACGTGTCAGCAAAACTCATCCCTGGAACAGCTGATTTACATTATTGCCCTAGTTCAAGACAGAACATCTGAAAACAGGTTTGTAGTTTAGTCCATCAACTCTACAGAAGGACTGGGAGTAAAACAGCCTTGAAAGAATATGTGGATCAAGAGAAAGAGAATTGTTTTGCTGGGAGAAAAACTCAACAATCCAGGGAAAGGATGCACGGTCTGGCTCAGAGGTGGCACTCAGGGTCCTGGGGGAGAGTGCTTCTTTGTTCTATCTCACATGATCACATAATTTTATAGAAGGGCATCCTTAGATATAATCTGGTTCAATCGCTCATCTTACAAATGAGGAATGTGTGGATGTCTGTTCAAATCCTGGCTGGGCAAAATGCGGTGTCGGGTAATACTAAGGATGCAAGTGGATGCAAAGATGAATGGGGCATGGACTTTATCTTTTGAGAGTTCACAGTCTAGGAATGGAACTAAGGTATACATAAATATTACAAAGCAGGAAATCTGCACTTGCATTGGAGCATCTAAGGTTTAGATTCAGGGCTATGAGCATTTAGGGGAAGAAAACCTTCCTTCCTGGTGGGAGATGGGTGGGGTGGAAGCCAGGGAGAGAGGGTTAGTGAGACATCCTTGCAGGAAATAAGTATCAAACCTGCATCAGGGCTGGGCACTGCTGGAGACACAGTGGTAAACAAGACAGACAAACCATGTCCTCGTGAATAATATGGTGTTTGGGGAGTGGAGACTTTTTAACACAGAGATGCAGAAAGAAGAGTGATTAGTTGATCTGTTGAGGTGCCTTCTCCTGTTGCACTAAAACAGAAAGGGGAGGTAAACACAGGGACTCCGTGTGGGAACAGACATGAAACCTACACACTGAGTTCGCTCCTTATACTATAATCTATAGCATATGATGCTGGTATTCGGGAACTCTCAGTCTGAACACATATTTGGGGAGTGTAGAGAGGTTAAGTGTCAGATTCTCTTCCCAAAGAGTGGAATAAAAGTGCCAGGTGATTCTCCTTTATTTTGGGAAGATAACTTCCCTGTGGTCTCTGACCCCTGGGAGACGTTCCCCAACTACAGGGATTTCCTCTTGTGTTTCTCCTAACAGAGATTTCACAGGATCTGGATGTGTTGGGTTTGTCCTTGCTGGTCCAGCCCACTAGGGAAACAGACCCGTTCAGGAGGGGGAACAAAATAATTGTCAAGTGAATATTTTTCTGCTGATTATTGGAGTCAGTGGAGTGGAAACAACTCCTGAGGGTGTTTTAGTGGTTTGGTTTTTTTTGAGTGCTGGAAGGAGATGTAAAAGCCTTGGCAGTAGCATTCCAACCTATAGATAACAGAATTTCTCTACTTTACATTTTTATATGATCTTATAATACCCTTTGTTATTATTAGTTATGTAATGTGCTACATTAGTCACGCTTTGTGAAAAATAGTAGATTATTCTGATATAATACATTATTTAAAAGGCCCAGGTCTTGTATTCATTTTTATAAACATATAATTCTCTACCTAAAGAATTATTACTGGATATAACTCTGTTTTCATAGCCTACTTCCCCCCTGCTCTGCAAAGGTTTTCTAAAGAACCCAGTAGTAACTGGGTCATGATTCTTCAAACTTTCCAGTGAGGAAAAAAAATGATGTGGTGCAAATTTTTCCCATCTGAGGCATAGTTAAGGCAAAATGCTTCATTAAGTTACCAACATACCAAGGAAAGGTGCCATGACCAGACAGTACCTACTTCATAAGGTTGTTGCAAAGATTAAATGAGATATTAAACACAGAGCTCGTAGCATAATGCCTGGCACACAGAAAGCATTAATAATTCTTCTATCATCCTCTAAGAAGACTAATCTCTGATCTTCAGATGGCCAGCCTGCTCTCACTGGACACCAAGAGAGTTCCACGTAAACTCTCCTCACTCCAAGCGCCTCCAAGATGTCATGTAACGTGAGCTGAAGAGTATCTACACGTGGCATTCATTCAAAATCACACAGCACGCTTTCCTCCGTGAGTTTGGAATTCATCTTGGGAGATTTATCAGGCATGTGAAAGGGAAACATCTCCTAAATGAGCTGGAGAAAGCAACGAAACAGAAAGAAACGAGGCCAAGCACTGACTTAAAACATGTCAGGATTTGGTCTATTTTTTTCCATCAACATGTGCTGTTCTCATTAATGGGAGTTTCTCACACACTCAGTAAGGGAACAGGCAAAAGTGTATTTTGTTATAGCCTGAAGGCTCACCCAAACATTTAAAGAATTTGGGGAGCCATAAATTTCTTCCAGACTATAATCATCTTTGTGAGATCAAGTGCTCATGACCGAAAACATCTCTGATCTGTGAAATATGACCAAGGCTCTTTAAAATATTTTTTCCCAATAAGGAGGTAAGTTCATGATATGTACTTTGTCATGAGATTTGAAAACATCCTTCTAGCTATCTGTCAAAACGACTTCTATTTTTTTGTTGGTCAAATCATTAGCCTAGATAACAGATGAAAGGTAGGCTATGGTCCTTGGGCCAAATCCCACCCATTTCCTGTTTTTGTAAATAAAGTTTTATTGGTTCACACTCAACCTTAGTCATTTACATTACCTGTGGCTACTTTCATGCTAGGATGGCAGACCTAAGTAGCTGCAACAGAGACTGTGTGGGCAGCAAAAACTGACCTATGTACTATCTGGCCCTTTATAGAAGTTTGCCAACCCCTGATCTAGATCACTGTCTTGTGTAGAAAGAATTCTGCTTGAATAACAGTCATCTGTCTGATTCCCAGAGAATTAAAAAATTTCCCGTGTTATCAAATCCAGACACTTTGCTGACTGGAACAGAAAGGAGGAAGTGAAGAGAGAATTACTAAACTGGGAGTTAGAAGTCACTCATTCATTCATCCATTTATTCATTCCACATAAGACACCACCACCATTCCTGTGGTAAATACTGGCATTAGAGTATGAACAATCTGGCCTCATAGAGTATAAAGTCAATGAGGGAGACAAACAGTGACCACGTTATTCATTCATTCATCCTTCATTCATTCATTCTCTGTAATGTGCCAGGAAATATTTTAGGCACCGGTTAACCATACCAGTTAACCACACCAATTATACATTCTAATGGTGAGGAGAAATAATAAGCACATATGAAAATAGCAGGTACGATAAGTGCTATAATGAGAATATTAGTTCAACCATATGAAACTGAAATTTTTATAGGTCTACAGTAGTTAAATATTGACAATCTTATATGATTCAACCTATCAGTGAGAAATGCTGAAGAGTGATTTTTGGATGGCTTTAAATTAAGGGATCTGGGAGAGGGAGATAAATTAGGAGGTTGGGATTAACATCTACACACTACTGTATGTAAAATAGATAAACAATAAGGTCCTACTGCTTAGTACAAGGAACTATACTCAATATCTCATAAAAACCTATAATGGAGAAGAATCTGAAAAAGAATATATATGTATAACTGAATCACTTCTGTACCCTTGAAACTAACACTAATTGTAAATTAACTATACATCAACAACAAAAAATTTTAATAAATTGAGGGATCAAGGAAGGCTTCACTGAGGAGGTGACATCTGAGCTAAGACTTGAATGACAGCAGCGTCTTGCCCTGCAAACATCGAGGGAGAAGATTTCCAGGCAGGGAGAGGGAGAGCTCCTTGCAAATACTCTATAGCCAAAGTAAGCTTGGATCATTCGAGGAAGAGAAAGAAGACCAGAGGGGCTGGAGCAACTTGGGCTCTGGGGAAAGAGGGAGGAAATAAGGTTGAAGAGGTAGTCAAGGGCAAGGTCAGATGGGGTCTTGTGGGTTAGGATAAGGATCTTGGCTTTTACTTGAAGAGTAATGGGAGGGCTTTTAAAAAGGAACATCACATGATCCAATTTATGGCTTTTAAGTGTTTTCATTCCTCTTCCGTGAGAAGTAGACCATGATAGCAAGAACTGAAGCAGGGAGATTTAGGAGGTAGTACGGAGTTCTGAGCAAAACAAGAAGACTACAGCAAGGAAAGGTGGAGAAAAGTGGGGAGGCAGGAGATGTTTAGGAGTTGAAATCAGCAGGAGCTGGTGATAGTTTAGATGTAATTAGGAGGGAAAATGAGGGAGGAGGGAGGATGCCAACTTTCCAGTTTGAGTACCTGGCCGGATACCTACTTGGTGTGATTCATAAGCCTGTGAACACCAGAAAAGAAGCAGGTCTTAGGGGAGATAATAGGTACCGTTTTCAACCTGTTGAACTTGAGTCATCTTTATGACTTGTTTTCCCTCAAGTGGTATCGATGAACATGAAATCTTATATGAATCAGATTGGCAGGTTTGTTTTATTCTTGTAATCATACATCTACTACCTTGTCATTTCCTTTTTCGTCTCCTATGTACTGACTATTTTTTCTTGATTTAGCTGATTTTGATTCTCTTGAGTGAAGCTTTTGTGTTTGTGCTTTCCCAGTGGTCAAGAGGGGAGTCTTACAGTTGCAAATTTGTTGGCGTGTCTTTTGGTGGAAGTTGTTTCTTTTATGCCCCTTGAGGTAGACAGAAATTAAAACAGCCAACAGCAGGATTCCCAACCTGGATTTGTTTTCCATTTGACAAAATGGACCTAGGAGGGAGTGATGCTAAATATACAGTGCCCGACAAAGGTTTAGGACCGGAACTTGTATCCCACCCTCAGATCATATCTTAAAACACTAAATTAGGGTGTAAGCAGATTAAAAAAATGTGCCTTGCAATCACTTTTCAAGAGCAGCAGATTTGGCAGAACTCCAGGCCGCATAACTGGAGCAAACATCTGAAAATATTCCAGGGTAGGCAGGTATGAAAGCCCTTCCGTGTTATATACCAAGCATTCCGCTCACCTCTTATCAGACAAAGGCAGTAGCAGTATTATAATAGGATCCCCCACCTCTGGATTTGAAAAGCATTTTACTGAGGTAAATCATATCACGTACAACCCTGTATGCCATCAGCATACACATCTTCAGTCTCCTGCTAGATTATCCCACTTAGAAGGTCATGCTATATCTTTCCTTCTCCCACATACACAGGCTCACCTCAGAGATATTACGGCTTTGATTCCAGACCGCTAAAATAAAGTGAAAATCGCAATAAAGTGAGTCACATTTTTTGGTTTCCCAGTGCATATGAAAATTATGTGTACACTATACTGTAGTCTATTAAGTGTGCAATAGCATTATGTCTAAAAAAAACAATGTACAGGGACTTCCCTGGTGGCGCAGTGGTTAAGAATCCGCCTGCCAATGCAGGGGACACAGGTTCGAGCCCTGGTCTGGGAGGATCCCACATGCCCTGGAGCAACTGGCCCCATGTGCCACAACTACTGAGCCTGCGCTCTAGAGCCTGCAAGCCACAGCTGCTGGGCCTGTGTGCCACAACTACTGAAACCCACGTGCCTGGAGCCTGTGCTCTGCAACGAGAGAGACTACCATGATGGGAGAGGCCACCGCAATGAGAAGCACGCGCACCGCAACAAAGAGTAGCCCCCGCTCGCCGCAGCTAGAGAAAGCCGCGCGCAGCAACGAAGACCGAATGCAGCCAAAAATAAATAAATAAATTTATTAAAAAAACAAGGTGCATACCTTAATTAAAAATATTTTATTGCTACTAGTGGGAAGCAGCCACATAGCACAAGGAGATCAGCTTGGTGCTTTGTGACCACCTAAAGGGGTGGGGTGGGATAGGGAGGATGGGAGGGAGACGCAAGAGGGAGGAGAAATGGGGATATATGTATATGTATAGCTGATTCACTTTGTTATAAAGCAGAAACTAACACACCATTGTAAAGCAACTATACTCCAATAAAGATGTTAAAATATATATATATTTAACTGTTAAAAAATGCTAACCATCATGTGAGACTTCAGCGAGTCACCTTCTTTTTGCAATGGTAGCATCAAAGATCACCGATCACAGATCACCAGAATAAGTATAATAATGATGAAAAAATTGAGACAGTCTGAGAATTACCAAAATGGGACACAGAGACACAAAGTGAGCAAATGCTGTTGGAAAAATGGCACCAAAAGGCTTGCTCGACACGGGGTTGCCCCAAACCTTCAGTCCGTAAAAAACAAACAACAAAAAAAGGCAATATCTTCCAAGCACAATAAAGCAAAGCATTAAAACAAGGTGTGTCTGTAATGGACAGAGCATTAGTGTTGGTGAGTGAATGGTTCCATGAATCAGAATTAGCCAAGCTGATGCCCGATTATAAACAATTAAGGAATTTAAAATGCGACACCTAAACACTACACACTTCATAATTCCTTATCGCAGGAAAGAATTACACACAGTTAAAATGATGATGGAATAACACCTGCCAAGGAGAGGTGTGGACAGAACGAACTTAGTGTACCCAGAGGTCAATGGGAAGATGTTTCTCTTTCCCAGGGCTTCCCAGTCCAAGTTTATGAAGCTTTATTTACTCCAGCCATAAAATAACCTTCACTTATGTTAGAGACACATTTAGGGGAAAGGCAACACTACCACTGGCTTTTTAAGTGTGTTAAGACTAAGGATCATTATCTGAAAAGGCCTTTGCAGGGCAACATTTTTAAAGATTTGTAATCTTACACACGTTCTTAGAGCTGGGGCCCACCTTATCCACTTGTGCAATAATAAGTTAATCACTGAAAACAATTTTTTAAAAAGCACCCTTAAGAAATATTTCAATTTTAGAAATAGGTTAGTAATCCAGTTAAAGAATGAAATTTATTATAATAGCTGCATCATAAGGACATGTACAGAAGTACTTTAGCATCTCTCAATTAAAAATAAAATTTAAACCTACAAATAGAAGAAAGTATCACTGACAGGCCCATAAAACATTCGTGCCTTTTCATCTAGAAATCCTGGGAATTATTTAATGAAAGCAGAAAGGTATAGCTCTCTGAGTCCGTCGTTCATATAAATCAAGGACTGGAAATAATCTAAATTTTCAGCCAACAGGGTAATTTAGTAAAACAATGTACATCAACATCATGATGCTGTTTTAGTCATTAAAATTATGGTTATGAAGGGGAAGCAGAAACATAGAAATGTGTTTGATATTTAACTGGAAAAAGAGCAGATTATAAAATGACACATACTATATGACATGTATACACGTGAAGTTCTAGAAAGCAAGAATTTTTAAAAAGAAAATAAGATGGATAGTGGCCAATTTTTCTTTTATTTGCTCTTTTGTATCATGTGGTTGCTTTTAAAAATAATCAAATTAGTTCAGTGCAGCACTATTTTCAATAGCCAAGACATGGAAACAACCTAAATGCCCATCAACAGATAAATGGATAAAGAAGAGGTGGTACATATATACAATGAAATACTACTCAGCCCTAAAAAGGAATGAAATAATGCCATTTGCAGCAACATGGATGGGCCTAGAGATTATCTTACTATGAAGTCAGAAAGAGAAAGACAAATACCATATGATATCACTTATATGTGGAATCTAAAATATGACACAAATGAACTGATCTACAAAACAGAAACAGACTCACAGACATAGAGAATAGACTTGTGGTTGCTGAGGGGGAGTGGGAGAGGGAGGGAGTGGGAGTTTGGGATTACCAGATGCAAACTATTATATATAGGATGGATAAAATTACAAGGTCCTACTGTCTAGCACAGGGAACTATATTCAGTATCTGTGTTAAACCATAATGGAAAAGAATATGAAAAAGTATGTGAATATGTATATATATGTATGTATAACTGAATCACTTTGCTGTACCATAGAAATTAACACATTGTAAATCAACTATACTTCAATAAAATAAATTTAAAAAATAATACAATTAAAAAAAAAAACTGGGCTTCCCTGGTGGCGCGGTGGTTGAGAATCTGCCTGCCAATGCAGGGGACGCGGGTTTGAGCCCTGGTCTGGGAGGATCCCACATGCCGCGGAGCGACTGGGCCCGTGAGCCACAACTACTGAGCCTGCGCGTCTGGAGCCTGTGCTCCGCAACAAGAGAGGCCACGATAGTGAGAGGCCCGCGCACCGCGATGAAGAGTGGCCCCTGCTTGCCGCAACTAGAGAAAGCCCTAGCACAGAAACGAAGACCCAACACAGCCAAAAATAAATAAATAAATAAATAAACTCCAATCTCTTTAAAAAAAAAAAAAAAAAAACTAAGGCAGAACTCAGGGAAATAAGTAATAGCCAATTAATACAAGATGTCAGGAAAAAGAGGTGACTTTTTGGGTCTTGGTTTAGTTCCAATGGAATCATGTTTGGGAGTAGGTATTTGGGACAACATGCCATTGTGTTAAACCACTTTTCATAAAAACTCCTCCATTTAACATTTTTGTATTTTAAAAATTGCCCAAAGTGCTTTTGGCTGGGAAATACCCTTCAGTGTTAAGTTAGACCTAGGAAGGCATTGTGAACTCTATGGAAGGAGTCAGCTTAGACCCAAGTGGAGGAAATGCATGAACTTTCGCCACTTTGAGGTCCTTGAGTTCTCATTTTTCTGGGTCTCTGAATCATGAAGAGGTCTGAGTTCACCTTTTCAGGAGCATTCAGAGAACGACCTTGTTTCAGAAACTCTACTCATTCCCTTCCGAGGTCAGCTGAGTTTTTATAGGACCAGCATTTCCAAATTAGGCCTGGGGGTGGGAAGGAGAGGTCACAGGAGGAAACCGCATTTCCACAGACCCTCTTACAAGAGGGGAAGGAATAGTCTTCTGGAAAGTTCGCTTTTTTATCTGAAGTCCCAGAAAGTTTCCCACATCCCCTCTGATGGATTCAGGGCCCCATGGAACGCAATAATAAGTATAACTGGCTCCCTGAGTCAGCCAATGTGAGTAATCATTTCAGTAAGACAAACTCTCATTAAAATGCACCGCCTTCCCCTGAGGGAGTGAAACTGAGGACTTCTCCCGCCCCTCTTTCCACATCCGCTGGAAGTTGTTTCCGCATCACCACGGCGCATCCCGCTAAGCAGACCCGGCGGTCCCTGCCACCCACCCCTGGCACTGCACGCAGCATCCCACGCGCCGTAATTGGGGTGCGGGCGGGGGAAGCACTTGGCCGTGAACGGTAACAGCGACGAGAGAGAAAGAAAAGCAGGCCTACCTTAAAACTTTCCAGTCTTTGAGTGGATCCAAGTCAGAGATTAAGGAGACCATTGTCTAAAGGGCGGCCGAAGGCAGATCCAGTCCGGAGAGGAGGGGGCGCGGGGAGGGGATGCGGGGGAAGGAAGCGGCCGCCGGCTGCTCGGCTCAGGCCCGGAGCGACCGGGCGCCTGCACGCGCGGCTCTTCCTCCTTCTAGGATTGATAAGCACTTGTCCTGGCTTTTCTCCACGCCCACGGCCTAATCAATCTTGCGCTAGATTACTCCCCAGCCCCGGCTCATTTCTCCACACCACCTTTTAAAGCCCTTGTAATCTGCTCCAACTGATCACATTTGACCTTTTTGTAGCCCACTTTATTCCAAGCACAGCTCTCAGTTAAATCTCTCTTTATTAACACTGTCCTCCTTGGCTTGCTTTTGGAACAAACAGATCAAGCCTGAAGCCTCCAGACTTTAACAGCAATCATTTACAGATTACTGCAAGCTGCAGCTTTCTCCTCCTCTGGGGCATCCTCGTGAGATTTTGCTTTCATATTCCTGTCAGAAGACCGGTTAGGTTTCTTTTTTCCCGTTTTTTTTTTTTTTTTTTGGTGGCTTGGGTTCTGGGACACCAGCGTCGGGCTTACAGCTTCCCTCAGAGGCTGTAACTACATGACTCTTAGGATTTGTTTTTTAGAAATCATTTGGAACTGGCCTGCTAACAAGCTAGAATTTACTGTGTGCTTTCTGGCAGGGAATTTGTTACACTGCTATTTTTCCCCCCTCCTTTCTTTCTTTCTCGGGATTTAAAAGAACATGAAGAGGGGGAAGTGTAGAATCTCTCCAAGCATTAAGAGAAAAGGGCGTGGGCTTTTCTCCCTCAACTTGTATATCTTTTGTCCTTTATTTAAAACTGAACATCCTTTCAACAATCATCTGAAACCGTGCACAGATGTTGCAAACAATATCCAGAGCAGAAATGTTTTCCTCTAGACTGGTCTGTGTGCTGATGTAGGTTTTTGTGACTGTATGGGTTTCTTATTTTTGTAAGCACTGCCTCATAGCATATGCTAGCATATGCTTTCCGAGGTTCTAGGTAATAAGACTCTACTACTGAAGCCCCTCCCCACCCTGTCCTCCCAGGATCCTGGCATTAGAAGACCTTGAAATCACCTGGCATAGGGGTCTCCATGACCTCCCAGGTCATTCAGATTTTCCTCACACCTGCATGCCACATGAGCTTAACATGATAGGACCTTTACTCTCTTTATATCCAATTCCTCTTTTTCCTACACTTATTTTAGAAGGTAATTTTAAGACCATCACCATAAATGGAAGATCAGCCTCCCTGGTCTAACAAAACAATGATTGTTGTGCCTGGACACATGGCCGGTTGTAAATCTTTTTGTCTTGGATGAAAAGAGTGTAGAGAGTGAGTGTTAGGGGATGTTAAGGACACACCGGCACCAACCAAGACATTCGCCACAAGCAGAATCCAGATTTAAAGAGAACACAGTGCCATTCAATGTTCTGCAGTGACCTTACTACCTCAAATGGTCAGCCAGGAGGATGGGTTCCAATTTCTTGCCTTTAGGCTGAGCTTACCAAGAAAAAGAATCTCTTCTTTCCTGAGAGTCTCCAGAGGGAAAGATGTGGTGACAGCTGTTGGAAGCATGCTGCTTTTACTGTCAGGAAGTTCTTCCAGTCAACTCGAAATGCCCCTCACAGCATTTTAAATCCTTTCCCTGTTACCCTTTTCTTGAAGGACCCCCTTCTGTCTGAAAATATGCAGCAAACCCTCAGCTGTCTCTTTTACAGTCATACATACTTTCCCTAATGGCTGTAAATGACTCTCCTCAGAAGTACAACTCTCCTTATGCTAAACAAAGAGAATTTCATACCTTTTCCAAAAACCATTGCCTCTCTGGGGCTTCGTGCTCCTTCCTGGGCTGTCTTTGCTGTCCCACTGTGGATCTTGGGTCACAGTATAATAATGTGTAAACATTTACATGACACTTGTAATCCCCAAGTACCTCACCAAATGTGGGTGATAATAATAGCATTTGTGGGACGTGTACCTGCAAAGAGTTCCAAATGCTTAGATAATTAATAAGCTGTTTTTCCCTTTAGAAAGTTAGCAGGAAAAAACAAAAGATTATAATGAAATAGTTTCTGTGACTACAATGATATCATTTTTATATATTAACCCACTGCTCTGC
This sequence comes from Balaenoptera borealis, assembly GCF_965194805.1. NCBI lineage: Eukaryota > Metazoa > Chordata > Mammalia > Artiodactyla > Balaenopteridae > Balaenoptera > Balaenoptera borealis. Next base: position 163,762,440 of record NC_138866.1, on the reverse strand, counting down.
TGCTGAGATTCTGATCTGGAGAAGAAGGGGGAATGGATCCTTAACCCTTGGAGTTCAGGGTTAATGGGTGAAAAGGGGGAGGGACTTGGCTTTTGGCCAAAGGACAAAAGGACAAAAGCATGTTCCTCAATTATTAAATCATGTTTTAAAGCAGTAGTCCTTCCAAAAACTTTTTAAAGGCAGTAGAAACTTTCCTTTGGATGAAACCTTGTCCCAAGTCCAAGTGCAGAAACAGATACTAGTGAAAGTTTATTACTGGGACTAATTTCTTTAGGTGTGTTAGCTTGTTCAGCCCTTGTGACTAAGTTGTTTACAAAGTAAGTTACCAGAAGCACCACTGTTTTGTTAATGCAGGTGAGGACATTTGGGCATGCAAATTTGGGCTCACAGGGCTAGTCCTCAGCAGGGGGAGGTGTGGTACCCAGAAGCCACGCCCACTGGACCCCACGTGATCAACCACACAGGGCACTCCTTTCCTCCAGCAGAGAGGAATACACAAATAGGGTTCATCTGTATTGGGGTGGGACTAGAGTTGGGATCAGGTTAGGGGTGGATAAGACTGCATGAGGCTCCTGCTTCCTCTTCTAAGGTGCCCCTAGGAAACCCTAGCATTCAGGAGGACATGCTTTGAAATACACTTCCTGAAAGTATTTGGTGATAGACAATCTTTGAAAGGCTGTGTTGAGTCCAATACAGGCTGAAGATTTTGCTCTTAACTTTCTTAATTTTGAGGAACAAGTGTTTTCTTACATTCACTGGAGATTAATTCCATGCTGTATATAGTGCGAATTTTCTTTTCCTCTCTCCCCTAAGCATTCTGTTCCTGATTCTGAACAGCTTTACATCAAATGGATCCGTTGCCTACCAAGAAAAAGGCCATCAGAAAGATTCATTCACTTTCAGCTATGAGGGAGACCAGTAAAAATGAACAAACAAGATACTGCCCTGTTCAAAACTTGGCCAACTATTCATCTTTAGCTCAGGAAAAGCAACAATATACTTTCTATATGTAAAACTCAAAGGTTAAATTTAGTTTTGAGAAACTTTGCCCCCAAATATAATTTTCTTCCATGTCACTATATGAATTACAAGATTTAATTGTGGGTTCTTTTCCTCATATTTTGATAAACTGATGCCTTTAAAAAATGAAATTATTTTATTATTGCTTATAATGACTCTTCAATGGTTGGCTCTTCTGAATGGTCCCTATGTGTTAAAAAAGAATGTCATCCATATAAAGCAACATTCTTAAATTGTCCCACTATTACCAGGGACAAGACTCGTAGTTTTCCTTTTCATATAACTAAAATTTCTGCGATATCCTTCCCTCTTCCCACATACAGAAACTAAAACCAAAATCCAAATCCAAACAAAAAGCAATGCCCCCTTTGGACCTCTTCCATCCAAACAAACAAAACCTCCAGCCCCAAACCTTATGAGCCTGTGGTTTCCATGAGTATGGTGATTAGAGTCACCTGTGAAGAAACTGAACCACAGAATCTCAGTGAAGAGACAAGAGCAGGAGCCAAAGAATCTGCATGTCACACCAGACCTAGGCAGGAAATGCTGATAGAGAGTCAGCAAGTGTAAAATTTACCCCAGTCATATAGCATCCTGGGTGACTTTTCACGGGTTGAGGGCCATGACCTTGAAGCCAAAGGTGAAAATCTTATGTTATAGAGAAACAGGAAGCACCTGGGTGTGAAGTAGCCAAAGAAAGAAAACAAGCATTCTCCATCAGTCAGAAGTTAGACCAACTACTGAACAGAGCTTCAGAAAGACAGGTATGATGTCTCAGGAAATTCATCTCCCAAGAAAATGTCTAACTTCCTGATAGTCAGGAATTAAAAACAGAAACAAAATCAAAAACAAAAAAACAAACAAAAATAACACAACCTTGCTAAGGAAAAAAATAACATTTTACGTCCTTTTTTCATTCTATGTTTGTCTCTAATTTCTGATTCCTAGGAATCCAATTATCCTGTTTGTTTGTTTTTTTATTTTAGAAAATCTTGTTTCAAGCTTACTCAGTCCTAATTCTGTTACTTCCTGATAAAGATTCTTTCTCCTGCTTGTTCCAGATTTTTCTTTTTCTTATTTGCCAGCTCTTTCCTTCTCCTCAAGTGGGTAAGGTCTCTCTCTCCCTTTTTTTTTTTTTTTTTAACATCTTTATTGGAGTATAATTGCTTTACAATGGTGGGTTAGTTTCTGCTGTATAACAAAGTGAATCAGCTACACATATACATATATCCCCATATCTCTTCCCTCTTGCGTCTACCTCCCTCCCTCCCACCCTCCCTATCCCACCCTTCTAGGTGGTCACAAAGCATGGAACTGATCTCCCTGTGCTATGCGGCTGCTTCCCACAAGCTATCAATTTTACATTTGGTAGCATATATATGTGCATGACACTCTCTCACTTTGTCCCAGCTTACCCTTCCCCCTCCCCATGTCCTCAAGTCCATTCTCTAGTAGGTCTGCACCTTTATTCCCATCCTGCCCCTATGTTCTTCAGAACCATATTTTTTTTTTTTAGGTTCCATATATATGTGTTAGCATACGGTATTTGTTTTTCTCTTTCTGACTTACTTCACTCTGTATGACAGACTCTAGGTCCATCCACCTCATTACAAATAATGCACTTTCATTTCTTTTTATGGCTAAGTAATATTCCATTGTATATATGGGCCACATCTTCCTTATCCATTCATCTGTCGATGAACACTTAGGTTGCTTCCATGTCCTGGCTATTGTAAATAGAGCTGCAATGAACATTTTGGTACATGACTCTTTTTGAATTATGGTTTTCTCAGGGTATATGCCCAGTAGTGGGATTGCTGGGTCATACGGTAGTTCTATGTTTAGTTTTTTAAGGAACCTCCATACTGTTCTCCAGAGTGGCTGTATCAATTTACATTCCCACCAACAGTGCAAGAAGGCTCCCTTTTCTCCACACCCTCTCCAGCAGTTATTGTTTGTAGATTTTTTTGATGATGGCCATTCGGACTGGTGTGAGGTGATACCTCATTGTAGTTTTGATTTGCAAATCTCTAATGATTACTGATGTTGAGCTTCCTTTCATGTGTTTGTTGGCAATCTGTAAATCTTCTTTGGAGAAATGTTTATTTAGGTCTTCTGCCCATTTTTGGATTGGGTTGTTTGTTTTTTGGCTATTGAGCTGCATGAGCTGCTTGTAAATTTTGGAGATTAATCCTTTGTCAGTTGCTCCATTTGCAAATATTTTCTCCCCTTCTAAGGGTTGTCTTTTCATCTTGTTTATGGTTTCCTTTGCTGTGCAAAAGCTTTTAAGTTTCACTTGGTCCCATTTATTTTTGTTTTTATTTCCATTACTCTAGGAGGTGGATCAAAAAGGATCTTGCTGTGATTTATGTCATAGACTGTTCTGCCTATGTTTTCCTCTAAGAGTTTTATAGTGTCTGGCTTTACATTTAAGCTCTTTAATCCATTTTGAGTTTATTTTTGTGTATGGTGTTAGGGAGTGTTCTAATTTCATTCTTTTACATGTAGCTGTCCAGTTTTCCCAGGACCACTTATTGAAGAGGCTGTGTTTTCTCCATTGTATATTCTTGCCTCCTTTATCAAAAATAAGGTGACCATATGTGCGTGGGTTTATCTCTTGGCTTTCTATCCTGTTCCATTGATCTATATTTCTGTTTTTGTGCCAGTACCATACTGTCTTGAGTACTGTAGCTCTGTAGTGTAGTCTGAAGTCAGGGAGCCTGATTCCTCCAGCTCCGTTTTTCTTTCTCAAGATTGCTTTGGCTATTCGGGGTCTTTTGTGTTTCCATACAAATTGTGCAAGTTTTTGTTCTCGTTCTGTGAAAAATGCCAGTGGTAGTTTGATAGGGATTGCACTGAATCTGTAGATTGCTTTGGGTAGTAGAGTCATTTTCACAACGTTGATTCTTCCAATCCAAGAACATGGTATATCTCTCCATCTGTTTGTATCATCTTTAATTTCTTTCATCAGTGTCATAATTTTCTGCATACAGGTCCTTTGTCTCCTTAGATAGGTTTATTCCTAGGTATTTTATTCTTTTTGTTGCAATGGTAAATGGGAGTGTTGCCTTAATTTCTCTTTCGGATTTTTCATCATTAGTGTATAGGAATGCAAGAGATTTCTGTGCATTAATTTTGTATCCTGCTACTTTACCAAATTCATTGATTAGCTCTAGTACTTTTCTGATAGCATCTTTAGGATTCGCTATGTATAGTATCATGTCATCTGCAAACAGCGACAGCTTTACTTCTTCTTTTGCAATTTGGATTCCTTTTATTTCTTTTTCTTCTCTGATTGCTGTGGCTAAAACTTCCAAAACAATGTTGAATAATAGTGGTGAGAGTGGGCAACCTTGTCTTGTTCCTGATCTTAGTGGAAATGGTTTCAGTTTTTCACCATTGAGGACAATGTGGGCTGTGGGATTGTCATATATGGCCTTTATTAAGTTGAGAAAAGTTCCCTCTATGCCTATTTTCTGGAAAGTTTTTATCATAAATGGGTATTGAATTTTGTCAAAAGCTTTTTCTGCATCTATTGAGATGATCATATGGTTTTTATTCTTCAATTTGTTAATATGGTGTATCACACTGATTGATTTGCGTATATTGAAGAATCCTTGCATTCCGGGGATAAACCCCACTTGCTCATGGTGTTTGATCCTTTTATGGTGCTGTTGGATTCTGTTTGCTAGTATTTTGTTGAGGATTTTTGCATCTATGTTCATCAGTGATATTGGCCTGTAGTTCTCTTTCTCTGTGACATCTTTGTCTGGTTTTGGTATCAGGGTGATGGTGGTCTCGTAGAATGAGTTTGGGAGTGTTCCTCCCTCTGCTATATTTTGGAAGAGTTTGAGAAGGATAGGTGTTAGCTCTTCTCTGAATGCTTGACAGAATTCGCCTGTGAGGCCATCTGATCCTGGACTTTTGTTTGTTGGAAGATTTTTAATCACAGTTTCAATTTCAGTGCTTGTGATTGGTCTGTTTATATTTTCTATTTCTTCCTGGTTCAGTCTCAGAAGGTTGTGCTTTTCTAAGAATTTGTCCATTTCTTCCAGGTTGTCCATTTTATTGGCATAGAGTTACTTGTAGTAATCTCTCATGATCCTTTGTATTTCTTCAGTGTCAGTTGTTACTTCTCCTTTTTCATTTCTAATTCTATTGATTTGAGTCTTCTCCCTTTTTTTCTTGATGAGTCTGGCTAGTGGTTTATCAATTTTGTTTATCTTCTCAAAGAACCAGCTTTTAGTTTTATTGATCTTTGCTATTGTTTCCTTCATTTCTTTTTCATTTATTTCTGATCTGATCTTTATGATTTCTTTCCTTCTGCTAACTTTGGGGGTTTTTTTGTTCTTCTTTCTCTAATTGTTTTAGGTGTAAGGTTAGGTTGTTTATTTGAGATGTTTCTTGTTTCTTAAGGTAGGATTGTATTGCTATAACCTTCCCTCTTAGAACTGCTTTTGCTGCATCCCATAGGTTTTGGGTCTTCGTGTTTTCATTGTCATTTGTTTCTACGTATTTTTTATTTCCTCTTTGATTTCTTCAGTGATCTCTTGGTTATTAAGCAGTGTATTGTTTAGCCTCCATGTGTTTTTATTTTTTACAGATTTTTTCCTGTAATTGATATCTAGTCTCATAGCGTTGTGGTTGGAAAAGATACTTGATATGATTTCAATTTTCTTAAATTTACCAAGGCTTAATTTGTGACCCAAGATATGATCTATCCTGGAGAATGTTCCATGAGCACTTGAGAAGAAAGTGTAATCTGCTGTTTTTGGATGGAATGTCCTATAAATATCAATTAAGTCCATCTTGTTTAATGTATCATTTAAAGCTTGTGTTTCCTTATTTATTTTCATTTTGGATGATCTGTCCATTGGTGAAAGTGGGGTGTTAAAGTCCCCTACTATGATTGTGTTACTGTTGATTTCCCCTTTTATGGCTGTTAGCATTTGCCTTATGTATGGAGGTGCTCCTATGTTGGGTGCATACATATTTATAATTGTTATATCTTCTTCTTGGATTGGTCCCTTGATCATTATGTAGTGTCCTTCTTTGTCTCTTGTAATAGTCTTTATTTTAAAGTCTATTTTGTCTGATAGGAGAATTGCTACTCCAGCTTTCTTTTGATTTCCATTTGCATGGAATATCTTTTTCCATCCCCTCACTTTCAGTCTGTATGTGTCCCTAGGTCTGAAGTGGGTCTCTTGTAGACAGCATATGTACGGATCTTGTTTTTGCATCCATTCAGCCAGTCTGTGTCTTTCAGTTGGAGCATTTAATGCATTTACATTTAGGGTAGTTATCAATATGTATGTTCCTATTACCATTTTCGTAATTGTTTTGGGTTTGTTATTGTAGGTCTTTTCCTTCTCTTGTGTTTCCTGCCTAGAGAAGTTCCTTTAGCATTTGTTGTAAAGTTGGTTTGGTGGTGCTGAATTCTCTTAGCTTTTGCTTGTCTGTAAAGGTTTTAATTTTCCATCAAATCTGAATGAGATCCTTGGTGGGTAGAGTAATCTTGGTTGTACATTTTTCCCTTCCATCACTTTAAATATGTCCTACCACTCCCTTCTGGCTTGCAGAGTTTCTGCTGAAAGATCAGCTGTTAACCTTATGGGGATTCCCTTGTATGTTATTTTTTGTTTTTCCCTTGCTGCTTTTAATATTTTTTGTTTGTATTTAATTTTTGATAGTTTGAGTAATATGTGTCTTGGCATGTTTCTCCTTGGATTTATCCTGTATGGGACTCTCTGTGCTTCCTGGACTTAACTATTTCCTTTCCCATATTAGGCAAGTTTTCAACTATAATCTCTTCAAATATTTTCTCAGTCCCTTTCTTTTTCTCTTCTTCTTCTGGGACCCCTATAATTCAGATGTTGGTGCTCTCTCTCCCTTTAAGAAACTCAAATGACTGATTGGAAAATACATTCTACTTCTGTAGAAGAAGCTTCCATGGTCTTGGTGATGTGCCAGAGTTTTCAAGTTGGCAGATGGAATGAACTCAGAGACTCTAGCTCTTGTTCTTGACCCTGGAAATTGGATCCAGCTTTGCATTGTTTTCATAGCAATGATGATAGACAGGGGTCACCAGATAAATGCCGTACTCTCTGTTAAAGTTGGATTTGAGACACAAGGATGAAATTTTTAGTATAAGTATGCCCCCTCCAAATATTGCATGGGACATACATATACTAAAAAATTATTTGCTTTTTATCTGAACTGACACTTTAAGTCCTGTTTCAGTTTAGGACTTATTTAGCAAATAAGTCCTTTTTACTTGCTAAATCTGGCAACTGTATGCTAGATTGACTTTTTTTTTTTAACATCTTTATTGGAGTATAATTGCTTTACAATGGTGTGTTAGTTTCTGCTTTATAACAAAGTGAATCAGCTGTACATATACATATATCCCCATATCTCTTCCCTCTTGTGCCTCCCTCCCTCCCACACTCCCTATCCCACCCCTCTAGGTGGTCACAAAGCACTGAGCTGATCTCCCTGTGTTATGCAGCTGCTTCCCAGTAGCTATCGATTTGACTTTTAAATAAAAAGAGCAACATCATGGTGATGATTATTTTTCATTTATGGAGGTCTGTAAAGGCACCCTGATGTCACTGGCTATGTCGGGGTTCAGAACAGTCCTCCCTAGGATGTGGATTATTTTGAGTTAAAGGCAATCAAGACCCCACAAGCTAAGGAGACACTACTGCCCATCCTTCAACTACCTAGAAGAATTTAAATTGGGGATTTTTCCTAGAAAAATAATTATTACCAGAGATACATTTTATCTAAGTGGCCTCATCTATATGGCAGGGCAAACATCTAATTACCAGACATGTGCTCTTCTTATCATCCTGTGAATGGCCCTCCTGTCCTTGGAAGCCCCAGGCCCCATCCCATTCCCTAGCTCAGGATGGCATATAAGCCTCATTTTACCTTTCTGTCTCTGACCCTCTTGGGTACATGTAATTCCCATACATGCAGAATTAAATTCTATTTTCTCCTGTTAATCTATTTCACGTTAATTTAATTCTTGGACCAGCCAGAAGAACCTAGAAGGGTAGAGGAAAGTTTTCTTCCTCCCTGACAACCAGGCATCAAATTGCATTTACTGAAATGTTCTTAAAGCATCTTTACTGTCTTATGTGTTATAAGTCAAACATAAAAAGCCCCATTTGAGGTTGCTTTCTCAACAAACAGTGATATGATGCAAGAATGCCTGTATCTTCCAACATTGGAAATTAGAAAGTGCCAGGCACCCTTCTTGTCTCAAGACTGGCAAGTTGACTGCATTTTTAAGTGTTGGTAACATTGATATGTTCAGAAGCACCAAAGCTGACATTTTGTAAAATTTGGGAGCATCTCTATATTATATTTATTTTATACAGAGTGACTTGGCAGATAACACAGTTGCTGTGTCCTCTTGTTTTTGCACCCAGCAAGCATCAGCTCCTACTGTACAAAATCTGCACCTGAAACAGTTAACCATTAATCTTCGGTTACGTAAAATGTGTCTTGTACATATCCTTACACTAGCAAGGTCTACAGAGACCAACTTCCAAAGATGGTGGGGTTTTCTTTTTTTTTAAGAAATGAATGTAACTTTAATGGAATTTCAAGTGCTTTCGTGTTTAGCTCCCAACACCTGATACAATGAAAAGTCTATGAACAAAGATATATGTTTTGGTGCCTCATCAATGATTGGAGAATTGCTATTATGGGACACTAAAAAAAAAATTGCTATTATGGAAACTAAAAAAATTCTAAAGGGTCTCTGAAGAGAGAGCTACAAAACCTGCTAAATAGAAGGAAAGACCAAATGTGTTATTCAGGGTCTACATATGTACTGAATATTTTCTACTGGTGTAAAAGCCCTCTTAACAATTGGGAAGTAATGCTTTTTCTCATTTGGAGTCTTTCTTAGTCAGCTGAACAGGAGGGCAAAATGGATTAAAGCAGGGGGAGGGGAGGGCTGACTCTCTGCCAGGCATATTTTAAAAGTGAGAAAGGAAGAGAGGGGAGAAGACTCACACCCAGCCAGCAGCTTTTCATGCCGTTCAAAGGCATCACAGGCCAAATTTGGCCATAAAGTGGGAAAAAAAAAAAAAAAAATTCAAGCTTTAACTCCTGTACTGCCACAGAAGATGTGATTTTTAAAGCTGTGTAATGTCCTTCTTTTAATTTCCAGTCTGCTTTGTTAGCACTCACGGCTCCCAGCAAGCAGGACAAAGGGATGCCCAGAAAAAAGATGTATTGTTCAGACGGTCCCTGTAGCTCAGGCCAGGAAATAAAACCTGCAACGTTGATCCTATTATCATTTTTTTGGTTTTGTTTTTTCTTTCAATGGCAATTTCAGATTACTCTGGTGTTTGTGTGCTTCAAGACAGGACTCCTCACTGCTTTTTAAGAGGGAAAACTGAGTTTTAGAGGGAAGTCAAACACAAGTGTCAAGTTTCCAGTCAATGAAACAATGTCAACTTCTGCTTATGAAGGACTGCCTAACCAGGAATTCCGCCTAGGGATCAGAGAAAAAGATAAGCTGCCCAATATTATCCCCAACTTAAAAACAGCAGACCTAAGTGGAATTAAGTGTGCAACAAATTTACTTGAAGACACAGATTTAAATACTTAATAACTTGTTAATTTAATTCAAAGTAGTAACTACAAAAAATACTGATGGATAATTGATTGATTGTATAAAGTGTTTATTTGGCAATCAAATGAGCCATTAGCATGCCAAAGCATTTTCCCATTTGTCTACTAGGTAAGGCTTTTTACCATGCTGAAGCACCATGTTTCTTTCTTTTTCTTTTTTAATTTCCAATATGTTGTAGACCAGTATTTTTGTAAAATACAATAAAATTGAACTACTAGAAAAAAATAAAGCAAAATAATACAAAGTATAAACCCCAATTTTAAAAATTATTGGATTAATAGATATAAAATTACTCTGTAAAATTGCTATGCATGTCCAAACTCTTACTCCTAATTGTTAAAAAACAAACAAGCCACAGACCTGCGTTGGTCTGCTTTTCACAGTCTGAGGAATACTGGTGAAAAGTATTCAACAACAATAAGAAACAAATTCTACAGACTCTGAAAGAATAGTTTTAGGACCTGTATTGAACCAAGCCATATATGATCTAAGGCAAATAGAAATTATGTCCATTTATACTGTTGATGAAAAGATAAAAAATAAGCTAATCGGGACTTCCCTGGTGGCACAGTGGTTAAGAATCCACCTGCCAATGCAGGGGATACAGGTTCGAGCCCTGGTCCAGGAAGATCCCACATGCCGCGGAGCAACTAAGCCCACGAGCCACAACTACTGAAGCCCACACGCCTAGAGCCCATACTCCACAACAAGAGAAGCCACTGCAATGAGAAGCCTGTGCACCGCAATGAAAAGTAGCCCCCACTCGCCACAACTAGAGAAAGCCCGCGCGCAGCAACGAAGACCCAATACAGCCAAAAAGTAATTAATTAATTAATTAAAAAATAAGCTATTCTAGTAAAACATAAAAAATTAAAATCAATTAACTTAGCCACCGGATGCCAAACATTCTTAAAGTCACCATTTAATGAGAAATTTAAAAAATCATTTATAATTACACTCATGCTTTAAAAACTGGGACTCGAGTTCATTGAAAATAATTCTTTGTTGACTGGCAAGTTTGGAAATTAGTCCTTGCTTGTGACACCTCTTTACTTGCTTCCTCTAGTTCCTATTTTATTCTACGATAGCAAAAGGAAAACAAAACACCGCTGTTGATTTGCTATAATTTAAGATATCTCAATATATGAAAATCCAAATGTATTCCCCAAAAGATCATTTAGATTATAAAATATTTTGAAGGGTTGCTAATGTAGTTAATTTCCCCTAGTGTGCTTGAGCAGTGTTTTAAATCACTAAACAGTTGGTATAGCTATAAGTAGAAGGGCCTAGAAGTGAAAATGGAAAAGAATCTTGATTTAATAAATGCATAGCACTTACTATGTCCCAGCCACTGTTCTAAAGGATGTACAAAAATTAAGTCACTCAATCCTCGTAACAACCTATGAGGCAAACTCTATTTTTATCTTCGTTTTACAGATGAGGAAACTAAAGCTCAGAGAGGGTAAATGATGACTGTAGTTAGTAGCTGGCAGAGGCAAGATTTGAAACTAAGTGGTCTGGTTTTCCAGTCACCCTCTCATTCCAAACCTAAGGGGCATCTTCTAATGGACCATCAGAAAGAAGGGCAAAGCATTTTTCAAATCATAAATGTAATTCAACTGGACAATTAATGAGCATTGTGATTTAAATAAAGCTTTCCCATGAACATATTTAATTTATAGATCAAGGCAGAAGGCGGAAACCATCATTTTATTCTTAGATCACTGAAGATTCACTGAATATCCATTCACCTCCCTTTAGAAACCACTTCTTTCAGTGTCCTTTCTAAATAACTATAGTAATATAACTAATGTCCACTCAGTTGCCTTTGTACTTTCCTTTGTAAACATCCACCCTGAATTGCTCCTTTATCGGAGAAGATAACCCCAGCTCTAACCCTCATCTATGGATCATTTATACATACTCTACAAGAGCTTAGAAAAGGATTAAAAGTCTCTGAGTGTGTAGGCAACAAAAACCATACAAGCATTTCCAGAGTCCAGAGGGGAATTACTGTTTGCTGTGTATAAATCAAAACCTACATGCATGTAAGTACAATTATGAAGGAGATATTCCCAAAGGGGAAAAAGTAGGAAGGAAAGAAAACATATCTAGACAACAACGATAGAATGGCACAAACAATGGCACAAAATTTAACAAAGGCATCACTGGAACAGAATTTGGCCCTCAGTATTATATTATTCCTTGAATAGAAAAACTAATAGATGATGGTGAAAACGTAACGGAGAGACTGGAATAATTACTGAACTAATGTCTTTTGAAAACACTGTGGGACCTCTATCGAGGTAAAAATATTAGACCCTCAATTTGTATCAGAAACCAAAATAAATACCAGACAGATTGAAGAACTAGATATAAAAAGTGAAACCACAGAAAATTAGAGGAAAATATAGGGGAGACAAATCTTTGTCTTGATAATTTCTCTGTTTTTAAGTAATTATAAGGGAAAAATTTTAAGTAAAAGCAGTTATAAAAAATATGAAGAAAAGTTTTACATTTGAGTCCATAAAAATCCATTTATCAAAAACATCATACGTAACATTAGAATATGAAAGACAAATTAACACATTATTGACTGGGGGTTTCTGCAGAAACTAACGCCTGTGGCTGTAATATATCTCCAGTCAAAAATGTGTTAAGAAACATATATGCATTTATAACAGAGCAAAACTCTGTAGATACAATGATAGAAAAAAATGTGGGCAAATGCCAAAAACAGAAAATGTACCAAAGAAGAAATTCAAATGAAAATATGCATATAAAATTTCTGAAAGAATCAAGGAAATGTAAGTTAAAATAAAATACAGTGCTTTACCCATCAAACTGGTAAATACCTTTAAATGACTATATGTAATGGCCAAAGAAGGTACAATTAAAAGGGCCCACTTATATATAGCTATATGGCTAGTGAATGTTTAAATTGTTGTCCAGAAGGCAATTTGGAATTATGTGTCAAAAATTTTAAAAATATTCCTACTATTTGACTCAGAAATTTCACTTCTAAAAGTTTTTGTTTTTAAGATTTACGTAGAAGGATATTCATTGCAGTACTAATTATATTAATAAACTATTAGAGGCAACCTAAATGTCCAGCAATTTAAGGTACATTAAAATATATATGCATACAATGTTATAACTATAAGATGGTATATTATGAAGCCATTAAAACCATATTTTGGTGGAATAACTTTGAAAGACTTTCAAAATAAAATAAGAGAAAAAGGCAGGGCATAACATGTTGTCTATCATGTATTATCAATATTTTGTTTTGCTACCAGGGATTGTAAACTTAATTGCCAAAAGTCCACAGAGGTATCACAGTGAGTAAAGCTAGCAAAGAAGACACCTATGAAAATGCAACAATCTTTCTTTCTCCAGATTTTCCAAAAACATTCAGCCTACTTGGTCTAGCTTTTTCTTTTGCAATTATCTTTCCTTCCTCCATTGCCCATCTTTCTTTTTTCCCACTCTTATTGAAGACCAGGCACAGAAAAATATATCTCTACTGTAAGGATGTGTAATTACTGGTGATGGAAATTCAGCATCACATTAAGGAAGAGCACTCAGAGTGGGGAGTGTGGCTAGGAGGAGAGAGGAGCCCTCTGAGGGCAGGAGTTCCACCCAATCTATTCTTGCCATAGCAGAGTGGGGCCCAAATGTCAGTTCTTGCACTTCATTTGACTTAAGATTATACGTACACACAGTGTATAAGATTTCATGTATGTTTCATAACACACTGTGCGGACCAGACAAAACACACTGAGAAGCTTCAGGTTTGTGACTACCAACAATCCCACTTATGTACAGGAATGCAAAAGCTGGAAAGAAATACACAAAAATACAGTTATTAGCATAATTTCAATCATTTTAATTTTATTTTCTTCATATCTTTTCTATTTTCTAAGTTCTCGCCATGTATTTTTTTTTTTATAATCAGTAAACTATGACCTCCTCATGTTATTTTATCCCTTTAGTAATCCTTTTAGGAGATATAGTTAAAAAAAACAAATGAAGGGTCCTATTTTGAAGTTTGTCTTTGATCTTGTATGTCTAAATATGTCCACCTATCTATATGGTTATAGATAATGCCCTTATTTATGAAATCATTATTTCTTTCCTTTTCTTTCTTTTTTTTTTAAATCATTATTTGTAAGCTGCTGGAAACTTCTTTCAAAAACAGGGGTCTAAAAATTTGTCTCATTTTTCACTCTCTTGCAGCTTACCCTAATCATTTTTGGCATAATTTCAACTGCATTTTTCTTTTCTCCTTTAAATCATATCCATCCTTTTCAATTACAGTTAGGCAATGTTAAGCAATTTTCTAATCTAGTGGTAGAGACCATCGATGGTTCAGTTTTGGCAGTTCACTGGCCAAAGTGTCTTATTATTTCAAATATTATGACAGTCCATAACTGTTTGGAAAGGCATGGCTTTTAAAACAGAAAAGAAAGCTCTAAGGTTTGTTAGCGCTGCCGTGCCATCTCTCAGCACATGCTTCTCTGGATAGTCACCTTACAAAAGGGGGTTAAAAAAAGCAAAAAGAATGTAGCACTAAGTACAGTACTCAATCTAGGAGAAAAGAATATAACAGGTTCAGCTGATTGAGGGTTATGATAAAATAACTGGCAACAACTACAAAGCCCTCTCTTTATGTAAGGACAAAGAATGCTTTTCACAAAGCTCAAAACAAATTAATTACAGAATCACTGCTGCACACACACAGTAATCTTTATACACCTCCCTGTCTGGGTATCTTATGTTTAAAGGGTGAGGCTTCTTGGAAACAGGCTTGTTTGACCATTTGTCTTGTTTATAAAGCTTGAATTTTATGAAAATTGGGAAAACAGAATGATCTGGATTTCATTTTTAACCAGCCATTGCTTTTTTCTAATTCCTCTATTTTATTGGAAGCATGTTGTGTTTTGTAAAGTATTACATAAAAAGAGAAAATGAAAATTGTTCAAATTAGTATAGCATAAAAACAAGTGTATCCTAGCTATTAGGCTGACATTGGACCAGGAAATAGTGTAATAGTGTAATTCATTTTCAAAGAAAGGCTTGCTATAACCTTTAAAATGAGAATTTTTTTTTTCAAATGTGTGATATCAAACCTTAAGGGCTTTCTTCCCACTGAAGCATTAAAAAGTGAGAATTCTGACTTCTTGTTGACAGTGTTTAAATGAATATGTCAGTTTATAATTACAAATGCAAGGGGGAACTTTTTATAACTGAATATTTAACACATGTTAAAGTTATAACACAATCCACATAATGTATTTCTTGCCCCGTTTTGTCCGTGCTTTCTCTCTACAAAATAGGTGTCACAAATCACTCACTTGAAAACTCGAAAATAGTTTTCTGAGATGACGAGTTTGCTGTGAAAGTGGGGGTAGATTACTCTATAGCCTTTCTTTTAATGTGTGTGTGTGTGTGTGTGTGTGTGTGTGTGTGTGTGTGTGTGTGTGTGTGTTTTAATAACATAATCCTTACAGGCAAATAAAGACCAAAAGGAGTAGAAAATATTTCCTGTAGGGGCAGAGGGTGTAGATGGGTTAAATTCACTATGTTTATGATTTCACTTTGCTTAATTGTAGAATGCTTCTTATTCCTGTAGCACCTTTCAAGTGAGCTGGCAGACTCCCTGATCAGTACGGAAATGTATTTCCCCAATCCTCTCCTTACTTCCCTGTGACCTCTTGAAAATAAGGTTAGGCCATTTGTTTTCTGCTAACTTGATTTCCATTCTTTGAGTTGAATCACAGAGTATAGAAAACTTGTCATAGCAGACTGAAAAATGCAGAAATATTTCAAGGGTTTCTGCTCTATAACTTCTTTTTAGAAGAAGCAACCCTTTATAGGGATTTTTTTTCCCTCCCAGATGAGTCACAAGGTGTGATTGAAGACTTCTCATCGTAAAGACCTAAGTTTTAATATTGGCCAACTGTGTGCTTTTGTCATGTGATAGCTTAGGGTCCTTTATATTGCCTCTTCTAAACACCCAACGTGACCAGAAATCCCTAAGTAGACAGTCTGAAGGAATTTTTTTTTAATTGAAGTATAGTTTATTTATAATGTTGTGTTAGTTTCAGGTGTACAGCAAAGTTATTCAGTTTTATGTATATATATATATAAATGTATATATACACACATGTATATATATACACACATGTATATATATACACACATATACATGTGTATATATGTTTGTGTATATATATATATATATCTATATATATATATATATATATACTTTTTCAGATTCTTTTCCATTATAGGTTATTACAAGATATTGAATATAGTTCCCTGTGCTATACAGTAGATCCCTGTTCAAAGGACATTTTTATTCTTGATAACAACATGGAACAAACATTTTACATGCATTTATCTCTTTTAATGTTCACAGAAAACACTATGAAGTACGTAGTATTATTGATCTTGTTTTACAAATGAGGAAATAAATTCAAGCCCAAAGTAGCACAACCATTAAATGTTGGAGCAGTGGTTTCAGCTCACTTATGGCTTACTTCAGAACCTACACTTTCCCAATGGTTCTCAACCTTAGCTGGGAGCTTTAAAACCCCAGAAACATTGATCCAAAGGCAGCAAGTTTGAGGTCACGACCTCCAGTTCTTATTTTGCTTGAGATACAACCCCTGCCGGAGACTGAAAAGATTCTCGCTTAGAACTTCAGCTGCAGGGCACTTCAAGTCTTCCGGAAATAATAACGCATTAGTTTCCTGGGGCTGCCGTAACAAAATACCACAAACAGAGTAGCTCAAACAACAGAAGTTTATTGTCTCGCAGTTCTGGAGGCTGGAAGTCTGAGATCAAAGTGTCGGTGAGGCTGGTTTCTCCTGAGCACTGAGAGGGAACACCTGGTGTCCCCCCAGCTTCTGGTGGCCTCAGGCATTTCTTGGCTTGTAGGCGGCTGTCAGCTCCCTGTGTCTTCATGTTGTCTTCTCTCTTTATGTCGTGTCTCTGTGTTTAAGTTTCCCTCTTTTATAAGAACACAGTCCTTTTGGATGAGGGTTCACCCTAATGTCCTCCTCTTAACATGATCACCTACAAAAACCCTATTTCCACAGGTACGGCGGGTTACCACTTCACTATCTTTTAGAGGGACAAAATTTAGTCCATAACATGTACTTTCTGCCAACTGAAAGAAGTTGTTACTAATCAGAAATTGTGAAAAGCCCTCAGAAAAGGAGATTTCTTATTTTTTCTGAAAAAAGATAAGAACTGTACCTTAAACGTGTGTAGGATATTCAAGTTGATAAAACATATCCAGAGACTCTCACTCACGATCCTCACAGTGGCCCTTTAGATTTACTAAATAAATTTAAAATCAGAGTGCTTAATGACACACTTTGGGGCCACACAACTTAGGGGGAGTCGTGGTTGGAGTTCTGTCATCCATCTCCACCCACGACTGCTGCTCTCTCCCCAAATAAATTAGGGGTCAGGCCCGATTCATCACAGATAATGAGGCGTGATGACTGGGAAACCTCAGATTTACTGAGCTGACGTCATGAAGAACCTGAATGGTGTGGCCGCAATAAGGCAAAGGAAGGTGAATACATTCTCCCCCAGAAAGTAGAGCATTCAAGATGAGATGCTGAGTAAAACATAACACTACCACTATGTGGGCTTCCCGTTTATTGCCAATAATTGGTACTGTTTATTGGCAAAGGGAGAAGGACACGGAAGACTGGCTTTTTTGGTAAGTGGGTCAATTTTTCCAAAATGCTTTCTTCGATGGATTCACTTGATTTCTTAGTGTTTCTGCTTTGACTCAAGAAGAGTACAGTTGGATTAAGAAGACGTGTTGCTTCTTGAAACCTGCAAAGCCCCACATGGAACAGTTACTCGGAGTCTGTGATAACCCCAACTTCATGCCCATTGACAAGTGAAACTAATTACAGCTGTGTTGATGTGTAGGTTCTAGATAAGGGTGTCAGGCACAGAAACCCTTGCAAATAGTGGAGGCCACAGATGTTTGAGCTCCTTGGCTTTTGAAGTGTTTCCCTCCGTTTTCAAAAAAACATGTACTTAGGTCAGGAAGGGAATAGATCTGTAGAGTCACTGAGCTGTACTGCTGATCTGGCAACGTTGAGAATCACTGCGGCTTTATCCTCTTATTAAAAATGTCCAGAATAAGTGCCTTCAAGAATTTTCTATCTTATTCTTGCCAGATATTCACATGCACAGAATTGGGGTGGGATTGGGAAGTGCTACAGAATGCCTGTTTGGTTCTAGACTCTATATTAAGACAAAACAAACAATAAGCAAAAGGTCCAGAGTGCTTGTCATATCAGATGTCCAAATATATGACTTAAAAGGCACTTTCATCAAAGGAAGTGTGGGTTATCCTTCTTGAGAAAAACAAAATAAAACAAAAGCACAGGGAACTCTACTCAACAGTCTGTAATAACCTATATGGGAAAAGAATCTGAAAAAGAATAGATATATGTATATGTATAACTAAATCACTTTGCTGTACATCTGAAATTAACACATTTTAAATCAACTACACTCCAATATAAAATAAAAATTTAAAAAAAAAGCAAAAATAAAATGCATATGTTGGAACCATTAAAAAAAACAAACCCAGAAGACAAAGCAGAACAGAAACACAAAATTCTCTGCTATCAGAAATATCAAGCCTAAAGGTGGATGGAAAAGTTGTCAGAATCCACCCCTCCCTCCCTTCCCATCTTACTGGCAACGAGCTTCACCCTCTCGTCCTCTGTAACTCCCAGTCCTGACCAGATCTTCCCCCAGGGATCCACCAATATGGGCCTTTGGAAGGGATGTCATACACTGGGAAGTTGACAGTTTTCTTAAATATCATTCAGACCAATGACTGCATTTTACAGAAGGAATTAAGGTATGAAGAGAAAGTTTAGATCAGTGCTTCTCAGCTTGATTGTACTTTAGAATCTCTTAGGGAAGCATTTAAAAATACCAATGCCTGGGTCCCACCCCCGAGTATTTGAATTCAATGAAGCCTTGAGACGAAGCCATGAGTATCTACTTTAAAAAAACAAAATCTCAGATGAATGTGATGAACACTGAAGTGTGAGAACCACTGGGCTGGGTGGGCCTGATCATTCTCTTTGGACCAGCAGAGCTGGGAGTCATGCTTGCTAGTAGAAAGCTTCATGGTGCCACACAAAGCAAGGGGGACCAAGGCAGGAGGAAGGACAGGAAGGAGAGAGAGGAAAGAGCGAAACCAAAGGACAGATAGACAGACCCTGAGAAGAGTAAGAATTTTTATTCTTCACTCCACACTAATCATACGTAGTAGTTGCTTAATTGACTATGTAGGAAAAGACAATGGCAGAGAAAATCGGGCAAAACTAGCCTAAATACTTCTGGCAACTGAGTATCTAACCTACTCCTTTAACTTTACAACATTTTATGACATGGGAGGGTCACAGGAACACAGTTTGTGAACTGTCACCCAGATACAAATGTAGGTTTTAAAGAGATGACCCAGTGGAGGTAGTGATAAGAAGGTGAACGAAGACAGAGCAACTCATACTCAGTCAAATGCACACTATCTTGTAAGGCAGTTTCCAAATGCCTCTTCCTGGGATCCACACTCAGTGCCCTCCTCCAGCCATCTTTGTCTTTTTTCTCGTTGACCCTCAGCAGAGATGGTGTCTATCCAAATTACAATTGGGCAATTTCATTAACTAAGCCAGATGTGAGATCCTATTGGTTATCAAAACCTGTTTTCTACCTTCACATCTAAGCTCAAATGTCATCTCCTCCATTAAGCCTTCCTGGATTCCTAGCAAGAATTTCACTTGTTCCCTCTGGTGTTCCCATTGCCCTATATATGTGTCTCCACTAGAACCCACTGCTCCATAGTGACTTGTATCCTTGTCTCTCTCCCCAACTGACTGAAATTCTCAGGATTCTTAATGATGATTCATTTTTGGTTCAGAAACATGTATTCATTTATTTATTCTTTTCCCATAAATTTATCAATCACTAATTATTAGCCAGATCCTATGCTCTAGTCAAGGCACTTGTAATCTAGTTAGACAGACAAACAAGGAAATAGGTGATTAATATTCAGAGGAATAAGTGGGACAATATAAATTTCAGTTCATAACTCAAGTGTGCAAGAAATATGTCTTTATTGTTCTTTAACTTGCTTTTTTTTTAAGCACCCATTTTGCCAGGGCAGCTCTCATTTAAATCTCAATTAACTCATAATTTCTCTCCCTTTTCTAAGGCTTGGTTTAAGTTCTGGAAGCTTACAATTGACTAAGGTTTTGGAAGCAGGACAGTCCGCTGATGCTTGAGCTGTCTGTCCATGCATGTGTGTGCTTGGACATCGTGCAGAGAGGCACTGAGACACCTCTCTTTCTCACCTCCCTGGCCCTTCCAGGTGGGATGGTTTCCTCTCTCAGGTCAGTGTATTTACTTAAGATTCCTTTCAAATCTTCCCTGTGAATTTGACCCCAACTATCACTGTGCCCAAGCAAGTGGGGTCCATCCTCCATGCCCCAAACTTCTTGACCCTTCTCTAGTTTTGCTGCTACTATGCTGGGCTCTTTCCCAAAAATGGGGTACAATGGAAAAGAATCTGAAAAAGAACATATATATATATATCTGAATCACTGTGCTGTACACCTGAAACTAACACAATATTGTAAATCAGCTATACTTCAACAAAAAATCTTTTTAAATATAGAGTAACAAAAAAAAAAAAGAAAAGTTAAAGGAGAATTTCTCACTTTCAGGTTTTATGCCTTTACTTGCATACGTATTAATGCCTCAAGTGACTTGCTTAGAGACATTTGCTTAGGCATACGCCACAAAATAAGCCTTGACTGAGAATAGTCTTAAAAGGTGGGCGACTATAAAAAAATGGGGGGTTATTTTTCTCTCCTTTGTTTCATATTCCTTTGAAATCTACATCATATTTGTGTTTAAAGAGATGTTCTACATATATTTTGCAGCCAGTAGTCGATCCTGTTTACTGAATAAATGCTAAATCAGCATGTCTCACACAGTTTAAACTACCTTCTGCTGTCTCCCCCATTCAAATTTGATAATATAAATCTTTAAAGGTATACCTTTTAATGAAATGTGATTCATGCGCTAAAATTTCTTCTACTGTATAGAAATTAAAAGCAACATGTCTCTGGCCTAGAGCTAACTTTTCATGACTCCCTTGGCACTCTCTTTTTTATCTTGATTTTTTAAGATGTTCAAATATGCGAGTTTTCTTTTTTACTTGACACATTTTCACATATGTTGCCTTGATCTTTCACATCTTTTACCCATATGGGAGACTTCCTAGGAAATAAAGGATCTGTGTTTAATTATCTCATGGGGACAATTTAAAGGGAAATCCAGAGCATCTCCTCTATAGCTCTGCCCTAAGGAAGAATAAGAAGCATTGGTGAGTTTACAGCTTTTGGCTGTTGATAGAGATTTCTCCCAGTTTCCCCTGTGACAGCGCTACTCCCACCTGTTCGCCTGGGTCCATCCCAGGCTCACTGATTCAGACCCTAATTTGTGAACATTCAGACTGGAACGAGGCTGAAGTGTATGGTATGTGTATCACGAAGGTTTGCTTAGCAAATTAAAAAAAATATAAAAAGATAAAAGAGATAGCATTCTCATGGGAACCAAACTATTATGCAACTTTAAACATTTAAAAATTATTTAATGTTTATATAATTTATGTTTAATAATTTAAAGCTGATTTTAAAAAAATCTAGAATCACATAATTTCTATTTTACAGCTGAAACTAAATATAGAGAGTTCAGAAGGTTTATCCAAGATCATGTCTCTGGATAGTGGCAAAACCAAGATTAAGAAGGCAAGTTTCAAAAAAAAAAAAAGGTTCTGAAGAACCTAGGGGCAGGACAGGAATAAAGATGCAGACATAGAGAATGGACTTGAGGACACGGGGAGGAGGAAGGGTAAGCTGGGACGGAGTGAGAGAGTGGCATGGACATATATACACTACCAAATGTAAAACAGATAGCTATTGGGAAGCAGCCACATAGCACAGGGAGATCAGCTTGGTGCTTTGTGACCACCTAGAGGGGTGGGATAGGGAGGGTGGGAGGGAGACGTAAGAGGGAGGAGGTATGAGGATATATGTATATTTATGGCTGATTCACTTTGTTATAAAGCAGAAATAACACACCACTGTAGAGCAATTATACTCCAATAAAGATGTTAAAAAAAAAAAAGGCAAGTTTCTAGATTCACTATAATGCCACACAGCCTTCCTATTCATTCATTAAAAACAGGTCCGCAGGGCACTCTTATGCTAGTTCCAGTTGGTTTTGTTCTTGAACATAATAATACTTCTCATAAAATACATTCTACAAATCTAGACCTTCTCCCTAATTTCCCTCTTGTTGGTCAGTCACATTAATGAGGGGCTACTACTCTATCCTGCTCTTGTGTAAGTCATGTAATTGTAAGAGTCTTTCCTCCTAATACAGATGAACCCAGAGAAATTAATGACAAGTTGATGTAAATATTAGGAAGAATTTCCCTTCCATATATGAATCAATAAGGGCTTTTTCAGTTGCAAGTGGCTGAAATTGATATTTTTGGATCCCATAGCTGGGAAGGATACTGGGTAGCACACAGGATTGAAGGAAGAATTTCAGGAGCCAAAATCAGTGGCAGGAATAGGGACTCAAATATCATTTTTGCTTACCTCTGCTTGGTTTCATTCTGTAGGCAGAGTCCTACCAACACCTGGGAAGATGGCCATCAGTGACCTGAGATTTACACCAATTAGCAACACCACTGTAAACAATGGCTTCCAATCTATTTCTGAATCTCAGAAAAAGACTTTGATTTGCTCTGCTTAGTTCACATGTTTCATTGTGTCCAGAAGAAAAGGACAAAGTTGCCTAGGTTACTACAAATTGGGTGAGGGGTGGATGCAAAACTGGAAGATGGGGCATAGCAAAGCTTCATGGAGAGACAGAAAGAGTAACTGCCAAAGTTAATTACATATAGAAGAAGTTACCAATTTGAAGAGCTAGAAGGAGGCTCATCTATTCCTCAGTTGCTTTTCCACTGACCTATCTCTTTACTGGAGGTGTTTGCAAAAATTCAGATGCCCCCCTGCCGTTCGTTCTCATGACAGAGCAATTGAATCAGAATCTCTTAGGATGGAGACCAGAGGGCACTTATTACTGAAGTAGCACGACAGGTGACTCTGCTGCTTCCCTAGTTTAGACCCATTGTTTTAAGTCATTATCATCAGGAGTGTATTTTCTGGGATGGATAACGTATCAAGCATTCATCAGCCATCAATATCTTATCGTGAATTAGTTCAGCAGATGAGCCTAATTCATTTCGCTGGGTTTCAGAAGCATGAGATACAGGATGAATACAACTTCATGAAGAAAAAAAGAGGAATTTGGGCTGGCACTAATGGAGCTGGGGGTGGAGTGTGGTAAGGGAAGAGGGGTGTGGCATTACAGGGGGGGCATGTCCAGTTAAGAATGATCTTAAACTCTTATTCGATTTTCTGACCACAATCTAAAATTCCAATTCTCTCACAACCTCACGCCTATTACAACTTCTCTTTGGTCTCATACTTTTATTTCATGGTTTCTTAGCTTTTTCCTAAATTCACACTGGCCTCAAACTCCTTCCTTACTAACCTGGACCAACTGCTTCAACTACTTTGTAACCTCATTCTCTAGTGCCCCTTGCCTGCCAGATCTCAGCGCTGGATCTGCCTCATGTTTTGATTTCATCCCTCCTGTCTGCCAGCTGCTGTTCACTGCTGCAGAAATGGTGCAATGACACCCTAAGTCAGGATTTACAACAGCAGCTTGATCTCAAGACTGTTCATCAACCTTTGATTTACCATGCTACCTCTTTGTCCTATTAACATAGAGACTAAACCACACCTGCCCTGGTCTCATCAAACCACCCACTCAACCCTCATGTCCCTCATAACCTTCACTACTCCCTACTTCATGGAGAAAATTGGGGCCATCCAGCCTACAACCCCAATATCAAATTTATCCACATCTGGACTTGGGCCCCTACTTATCTTGCTTTCTTCTCAGAAAACCAAGCATTTCTCTTCTTGTTCATGATCAGCATCTCTACTCTCTCCTGACCTTCAAAACTCTTTGGTGGGTCCTGTTTTTATTTCTCTCCATATTCCATCTTTTTCTCTTTGTGAGTTTCTTTTGTCTGCCCATTCCTTATACATTTGACCTAGTTAAGAATATATTTGTGGTCCATTCACCCCCTCAATTCAGAGAATTACCTTAGGTGATCGCATATATCCTTATATTTTTAACCACCAAATCCATACAGATGATTCCCAACATTTCTAGCCCTAGCTTCCTTCTAGACATTCACGTGGATGTTCCGTGGGCATGTCAATCTTACTCTATCCAGAACTAATTGCATCATCTTTTCTGCCAAATCTATATCTCTTCCTGTATTCTCATCCCAGCTAATTGTACCATGTCCTCTTAGAAAGCCAAGTCTGAAACCTTCAAGTTATCCAGCATAACTGTGCTTACCTCCGTCTCTATAATTGATTATGAAATCTTGCTGATGTTACCACTTAAACATATTCTAACCTAATTCTTTACTTCTAACCCTCTGTAACCATATTACTGATTCAGACCTGCATCATCCCTTGCTTGGTCAACTGTAGTAACACTAGTATTCATCTCCCTGCTGCTATAAATTGATCCTTTACTCTTCAGCCAGAATAATGTATCTAAGAAGTAACTCTGATTGCTACCCTTTCTGTTTAAAATTTTACTATGGATTGACGTCACTTACTGAATAAATGCCTGTTCCCTTGTCATGATGTGAAAGCTCTCCCACGATCTACTACCCACCAGCCAGTCACTGCATCACATTTTATGGGCAAGTGAGACAGAACAAATTGCAGTTCGTTTCATACTCTGTGCCTTGATCAGACGATTCTCTCTCCTATTGTTCTTTGCTGAATTGACCTCCTGCTCATCCTTTACAACTCAGCTCAGGAGTCATCTTTTCCAGGAAACTTTGGTTGGTCCTCCAGGTTAGGAGAAGTGTCCCACTTTTGTGTATTGTCTCTGATGGTAGAAGGTAAGCTTATCAGGACAAGAACCACATCTTTAATCCCTATATTCTTATTCCATAGCACAGTGCCAAACTCTTAATAAGCTTAAAATAAATATCTGTTTTACTGAACTGAAGGATACCTTGGGGAGACAATCTCAAAAGGAAAAGAGAAAATACAGAAATATTGGGAAGTGAGAAGAAGGCCAAAATTCCCTTTGCTGGGACTTCCCTGGTGGTCCAGTGGTTAAGAATCCACCTTCCAATGCCGGGGATGAGGGTTGGAGCCCTGGTTGGGGAGCTGGGATCCCACATGCCACGGGGCAACTAAGCCTGCATACTCTGGAGCCTGCGCACCACAGCTAGAGGGCCCACACACCACAACGAAGAGCCCGTGGGCCGCAACTAAGACCCGACACAGCCAAAAAAAAAAAAAAAAAACAACTCCCTTTGCTTATTTTATAATTTTGTCTATGGTAGAGCATATATTTGGTGGGTGGAAGGAAGGATGGAAGAAAGAGTGCGTTGCTATCACTACAGATGACGGCTATGGGTAGGGTAAGAATACAGACTCTAGGAGAAAACAAAAATCAGGAAAGAAAAAGCAAGATCTGGAGAAGGGAAATGACAGGCGGAAAGAGGTCCTTTCTTGGGATCCTCTTGACCTTGCTGGTTTCCAGGGTCTTTGGTCACCTGTTGCTCCCCAGCAGTTGCTTCAACAAACAACTCTTCATGAGCTCCAACCAAATTCATGGAGCTTCAACCACCAGCACTTTGCCCCACGTCCCTACCACATCACCTCTTATCCCCCATCCTGGGGCTTTGATTTTGATGCTGAGGTGAGAGATGCCCACAACATCCACTCAAGGATCAGCACGTGCAACCCCAGAAGACTGGGAGAAACTGCCTTATGGGGCAAATCTTTGATCAACTGGATATGGGAGCTGGAAGATAAATTCTTACCCCCTACTCCAAACAGATGGATTGTCCAAAGATGAAATTATTCATTCAGCCCGTTGAAAGACACTCCCAGGAGACTGAGTAATCAATCATGCTGAATACTGAGCAGTGGTCTGCTTGCTAACACATTCTGGAGAGGTGCTCTCTTTTTCTCTGCTTCCCCCCTCTTCCCCTCATCTTGCTTCCCTTGCATTGTACTCCCAAATACAGTAGTAACATATATGTTTTTATTTATTTTATTATTACTGTTTCAATTCCAGGTTCTGCTTTCTGGGGGACCTAGGATGAGACAGTTGGTAGCGACCCTTGAAAACACACCCTCATGATGGCATTTTGGAAGTCTCTTGATTTGGAATCAGACCTAAGCAGATCCAGAAGACATGAATAAATTACATGAACAGGTGGCCTCGTCTACCTTGTCATCTGCTTCTGAAGGACTGATGTCTGTCCTTCAGTGTACACCTATAACATCAGGTATCATCATGGTGGGTGGGGAGGGGATTGCTTGTGATCAGCTGAATGTGTTGAGACTTGTTTATAGTTCATTGATAGGTGAGTACTATATATTGGTGCTGGCCAAAATTGGGCTAGTGCTACGTTTCAGCCCCAATCACGTGTAACCCCAAAAGACAGAACTTCCGGCAGTACACTTAGTTGTTCCTGTTGTACTGGTGGAGAAGTGGCCTGAGATACAGATATCTATGGACTCTTGGTAGTGACAAGTGAATTAGTTGGCTGGTCTGGGGTTTAGAAGGAAAAATACTGGAAGAAAGGACAAGATGGTCTGGTGAAGACACATGTGGACGGGCACATGAGTGGGCACAAAGCATGAAGATCTTTGAAGCAGAGGCTCTCAAACACCAGAGGGGCAGGAGGACTAGACTGATCCATGGCTACTGCTGAGTACCCAGCCTCCCAGCAGCAGAGACCGAGGCTGAGCCCTCACATGCACTGTTCCCCAAGGAGCCCCATCGGACATTTGTGCAGGTCACTTACACCAGACCCTCTCCATCCCGATGGAGACTGCAGGTTGTCCTCCTCGGAACCCAGACATTCTCCATCTATGGTCCACCTTCCCTCTTCTCAAGGCCTCAACCTGTCGATCTATCCCATACAATCATCTCAGACACATTTTACAACAAAGGAAGTGCAGTAATGCGCCCATGGCAAGAGAGTCCTCTCATTATTCCACGCGACTCATCACCCAGAAAGAGCTCGTCCTATGGAGCAACAGATAGGCCTGGTAGAGGCTCAGCTAAGGCACCAGCTCAGGGAGGACATGCTACAAGTCAGTGTGTGATCCTATATGTTAGTGTACTTGCCTTTCATACTAAGAGTCTGATACATTCTCAATAGCTAAAATACATGAGCCTGGGACCCAAAGGGACGAAATGGGATTGGCCCCTCGCACCATCACTCAATGACCAAGTTACAGAATTTGTGTTTCCTGTCCCTGCACTCTTAGTTTCTACTGGATTAGAAGTTCCGGTTTCCAGGACTGGGGGGTGGGACACCTCTGCAGGGGCACTTGGTTTCTCAGGTCCATGGGCCAGAGGCCAATAAAGCAGTTATTGTCAACTGGCAGCTCGATCCTGTCATCAGGAGGTGGAGGCTGCAGCATGAAGAGGCAGGGAGAATGTGTCTGGGATCCAGGGCATTTTCTGGAGTCTCTTGGTGCTTTGGTGTTGAGTGATGACAATGAGAAATGGACAAGGAGAAGACAACCAGCCCCTTGGGGATGCAGGTCTGGTCAGCCCTTCCGGTAAGCAACACAGGTGAGCCCCAGGGCTGGCCTAGCAGAAGGGCAATCTAGAAGGGGTGGTGGAGGACGAGTAGCAGCCATGGCTCCAAAACCAACCGCAGGAGGGGGGATGGTACTATGTTTTATCCACCTTTCTAATTTTAAGTCCTCAGACACTGAGTCTGGCTACTACCTTGAAGGGAACTCTGAGACTGATTGGTTTTATATCCCCTCTCAGGGCATCCTGTTTTACAGCAATGAAGCCCCAGTTGTAATGCAGAATTCAACACAATACAAGGGCATGAGTGATGAGTCTCACAGTCACTGTTTCTGGGACCTGGGCCACTGGCTCTGACCTACCCACTGCTGTGTAACCAGCCCTGCCTGGGTTCTGGCGAATTTCACACAGGCACAACCCAGCTTCACCTTCTGCCATTGCACCGGCACTCTTGCCTGGTGCCCTTGGCCTTCCATTTTTCTAAGAATGGAATCAAGAGAGGCCTTGAGACCTGCCCAGTGCCACGTTTGTGCAACTCAGAAGTATGGGGCAGTTATCCCATAAAGGGAGTTTTCACCAATGGGAACTGGGAGCTGGTAGATAAATTCTACCTCCCTCCTTCCCCAGACACATGGTCTGAGGTTCGTATAAGCTCCTTGGATGTCAGTCCCACGAGATCAAGCCATCAGTGACACTGGATCCCCAGGAGTGGCCAGCTTGGTAATGATAAGCTTCCCTTGGATGGGGTCTCACTTCTCCCCCTTGTCACTCCTTTTTTCCCCTTAATCCTGCTTTCCTGGAATTGTACTCCCTAATAAAATATTACATAGAAGTTTTCACCTCAGGTCTTGCTTTCTTGGAAGCCTAGCCAAGGCAGAATTTAAGTAAGAACGCAGAGATTTGAGGTAGGGTTAGTTTGTACAAAGATCTGGAAACAGATGTTTAGGATGCAGTGGGGTTGGGGTAGGTGTGCCCAGAGACACTCTTTCTTCTTGACTGTGTTATCCAACTCAAGAAATTTTCAAGTAAAGTATTGGCATGATGATTTATAATACTATTAAAAAGAAATTAGAAGGATTGGAAAAGTAAGGTTTTGAGACATGTAAAAAAGGGGGCCCTTTGATATGTGTTTTTTTCTGACATCAACTCCTGGTCTGGTGCCTTCCCCTCCAGAGACTGATCTCCAGACTCATTCCTCTTGTTGGAGAACTTGGCTTTGCCTCTTCTAGGAGGATACATCGTGCAGCATACGGTGCCCTTCTGTTGTTTGATTAGGTTTTCATGAACAATTGTGTTGGAGCTTTGAAATGTTTTGCCATGAGCGTGTTGGTTTATACCTCTTATGTATGTGGGACCCCGGGTCAGGCGGGCAGACATGACCAAGTGTGAAGGTACCTGATGAGATCCCTGTCAATGTGCCAAACAGAGTTTCTGTGGAAACTACGGCTTTTAAAAAATCCCATTCAAAGCAGCTTTGATTTGAAATTTTTAAAGGACACATGATTTCCCTTTCAGATGTGAACTAGTGGGGTTGTGTATTGTCAATGTGCACAAAAACAGTATATCACAAACAGTCTCACAGCAAAGCACATTCATCTTCCCGAAGTGTCCCACTGACACCCACTTTCCTTTTCTTCCTTTCTGAATTTTTATATGACCCCAGAGTTGCTGCGTTACTAATAGGAAAGAATGGCTGAATGAACTCTAAAAGCATGGGGTGCTGCTCGTCTGTGGTTTACCATTTAGAACTCTTTCAGGCGGCCTCACAGCGTGAAACACTAATTCATTACATCCACAATACCAGATCGATTAGTGCCTCTCATGCTGGAATTTAAATAGTCCAAAGCTCAGAGAGTCACTAAAGAGAGTAATTAATACAATAGCACAATTCTCCATGGTTCAGGTGATATGAAGGACTGACTTACCTGTCACGAATAAATATACGAGACAGCCTCCTTCTGTTTGACATTTTTAATCATCCTCCTCCTTCTCCCTTCCAGCTGGGTCTTATATTTTTGCCTAGTGAAGACACGCTGACCCTCTGTTGGCAGGCTCATGCCTATTTCTATTTAAAATAGTTACACAGTTTGACTAACCACACAATGGAAGAAACCATGCACAGAAGGGAAACGGTTTCTATGTGTCACTTTCTCCTGCCATTAGCTGCCTTTCTTTGAAGGGAAGCAGAATTCATCATCCCAGAAAATGCCTTTTTTGGCATAAGGATTGTTTTAGGGTGATTATTTTAAAGAAACAGCAGAAACAGGGAAGGCTTTGAAAAGTGAGTAGAAGTTATCCTTTTGTGGGAGACATCTATATTGATAAGGGAAATCTCAGTTTGTAAGTGTGTCTTCCTCTCTGTAGTGGGAAGAGAAAGATGAACAAATCTCTAGAAACTCTTGTCAATGGAGAAGGCAATGACCTAGGTCTGCCCTTCTTACTTGTTACTGTGCTTTTCCCGGTCACCACCCATTAATAGGCCTCCTCCACCCCACAACATCTTTCCTTTGTCGTTACCTAAAGATAGTATTTAAGATGATGGCTTGGACTATTTTGGGGAGTTACTCAGTTTTCCTGAGCCTCTCCCATGCATACAGGAGGTATACATGTCACTAAATTTGATTTCCTCCTGTTAATCTGTCTTTTTGTTACAAAGGTCCCAGCCAAGAATCTAGAAGGGTAGAGGGGAAATTATTTTTCCTCCTCTACCATCCTCTTCCTCTTTTTTCAAATTCTTTTCTCTCTTACACCAAATTCTCAGATGAATTTCCTGCTCAATGTCTCTCCTTCGTCACCTCTAACCCATGCCTTGAACTTCCATCTGGCCACTGCTAGCACAACTCATGAGTAGATACCATTACAAGCACTGACTTTCAGAGTACTCAACCCAGTGAGTATTGCCCGGTCACCTCCTTAAATTCACTGAATACACCTGTTCACCCCTTTCTTGCAGCATCCTCCTGCTTTCCATGATGCCCTAGTCTCCTAGTTTGCCTCCTACCTCTCTAGCCATTCCTTCTCTGTCTCCTTTGTTCGACCATTTTTCACTACCCAACCTCTAAGTTTGGATCTCAGAGCTCAGTTTCACAATCTCTTTTCTCTCTCCCAGTTTTAGGTCATCTCATCAGTTTCAATGGCTTCATTTTTTACTTATATGCCCAGACGTTTCAAATTCACATCACCAATCAGATATTTTTTGTATTAGGGTTCTCCAGAGAAATACAGCCATCTATATCTATATCTATATTGAAGACAGAGATTTTTTTAAAATAAGGAATTGGCTCATGCAATTACGGAGTCTGAGGAGTCCCACAATCTGCAGTTGATACTGGAGACCCAGGAGAACTGATGGGATGGCTCTCCTGTTCTTTCTGTTCCAGTCCAAGTCTGAAGGCCTGAAGACCAGAAGAGCCAATGGTCTAGTTTGAAAGCCAACAGTTTCCAGACCCAAGAAGATCTGATGTTTTAGTTTGAGTCCAAAGGCAGGAAAAGACCCATTTCCAGCTCAACAGTCAGGAGGAGTTCCCTCTTACTTGTGGGAGAGTCAGCCTTTTTGTTCTATTCAGACTTTCAGCTGATTGGATGAGGCCCATTCACATTCAAGAGGGGAATCTGCTTTGCTCAGTTTAACAATTCAAGTGTTAACTTCATCCAAAAACATCCTCACAGACACACCCGGAATAACGTTTGACCAAGTATCTGGGCATCCTGTGGCCCAGAGAAATGGACACATAAAATTAACCATCGCAACATATACCTCTGACTACCTAGTTGTCAAGTCCACCTTGAATTCACACACGTCCTTCAAATTTATCCTATCAAAAAATTAATGTATAATCTTTTTTTTCAGATTCATTCCTTCTCATGTATTCCTGAAACTATAAAATGACACCACCACCCCTTCAACTGCTTATGTCAGAACCTGAGAGCCATCTTCTACACCTCCCCACCCATATCCCCAAATCATCAATTTCAGCCAATCAATTCCAATTCCCGTAGATATTTGTGGAAGCTCTCTACTTCTTTTCATTTCTATTGTTATTTAATTCAGGTCATCACAATACTAACACTATTGACAGAACTGGTCTGCAGCCTTCTAATTCCCACCACCCCAACTCATACTCCATAAAGCACTGAGTGATCTTTTACAATGCTCATTATATCGTGTTACACCCAGCTTAAAATTCCTCTATGGCTTCCCATGGCTGTCACGATAAATCCAAACTCCTTAACAAGCCCTACAAAGTCATGCATGATGTGACCTTTGCCAACATCATTAGCCTTATCTTGTCGATCTTTCTTATTCAAGATGCCTTGCCGGAATTTTTTTTCTGTTCCTCCCACACATAGAGCCCTTTCCCTCCTCAACACTGTTACAGACACTGTTCTTTCTGCTACAAACACTCTTGGCCTTTTATTGCCTTTGCCTGGACAAGTTCTATAGAGCCTCAGGACTCAGCTTACATGTCAGTTCCCCTGGGGAATCTTCCTGAGTCCTGCGATGAGGCGGCTGTGTGCCCACAGTACCCTGTGCGTCTCCATTATAACTCGATTCATAGGCATCATTAATTCTCTGCTTTTGTAATTATATTTAATGACCATCTCCCATATCAGACTGTAAATTTTATCCATCTGAATTCTTTGCATCTTGTAAGTTAAGCATGGCTCATACAAGGTATGGGCTGTTTAGTGAATACATAAATAATGATCTATCAAACAAATGAATGGATGCAATGAAGGAACAAATGAAATGGCTGGCTCTTCCTACACAGATACCAAACCAAGTAACAGTAGCAGAATCTCTTC
The DNA here is from genome assembly GCF_965194805.1 of Balaenoptera borealis. NCBI lineage: Eukaryota > Metazoa > Chordata > Mammalia > Artiodactyla > Balaenopteridae > Balaenoptera > Balaenoptera borealis. The sequence continues at coordinate 163,730,162 of NC_138866.1, read as the reverse complement.
CCCAAGTGTCAGTCTGTACCCTGTGGAGAATCCGAAGGACAGTAGCAGATGACTCCTAGAATCCCATGCTTGCAGGGATAAAGAGGAGGTCCGGATGTGCCAGGGCAAAAAGGCTAAGAATTAGGAGAGCAATGGTAAAGATGATACAAACCTGGCTCTTCCTAATAAAAATAGTACTTTCTTTTCAAGAATATAATTTGTCCTCTCTGTGTGGTTTTCCAATGGACATCTATAGCTAAGAAAACACTTGGCATCTGATATTGATAATCTTATTTTTGGTGAGGAGGGGAAGATAAACACGGAGATTTATGCAACCACTGGAAGAAACTTCTAGGACAATGGCAATTCTCCTGTGTGTTGGTGGGCCCTGTGGCTGAGCTGGGGGTGAGGCCCAGGGTGAGCCGCGGTTGGCTGCCCAGTAAGGTCCCTGAGTTCAGCCAGCACTCACTGATGCCTGCTGTATTGTAGGCTGGGTGCGTTGGGCGTGGCATCATCATCTATATGCCCTTATTTCATCTGGTTTCATGGAGTATTATGCCTTTGGGATTTGGCTTCAGTGATGAATTTGTATGTTATGCTCAGACTGAGACAAAGGATGGCAGGAACCGTGTTACGAAGCAATCAGAGATTAGCTAGCTCATATCACTGTGAAGCAAAGATCCGTGCCAACCAAAGAGAACTTCAGCTTTTAGGAAGTTTATAAACATTCAGAGGACTGTCTGCCAATCAGGAGACACAGAATGCTATCTGAGTAGCTTTGTTCAACGAAGGCAGTTCTAATCAAAAGACGAAGTTAGAAGACACATTGTACTGATCTTAGGGAAACTGAGTGAGGCAAATGTCAGGGGAACAAGAAGTGTATGAAATAAAGGAAGAAAAAGGGGAGGCACTTGTTCTGAATGGGGTGGCTTATTTCATGCCACACTGTTTAGATGTACCAAAGTTTGTCAATTACACAATGGATGCCATGTTATAATTGTTTACAGCCATGCAGTGTCTGAGTTCTCTTTTCTCATTAAGGCACCAAGGTCAATGATACAGATAATTAACCAATTGATTTAGTGCATTAATTTTCCTGGAAGTTCTAGCAAGAGTCTTACGATCCAGCTTTGAGATTCCTACTCCATGTAGACATTGGGACAAAGGCTGGCTCCCTATGGGACGCTGATGTAATCCATGGCTGAGGTTTTGTCTACCAGCATCGTGTGTCTACTTAAATGATGATGAATGCTATCTTTGGTCCAGGCAGGAAGATGTCACTGTAATCACTGGCTCAGATTGCCGACCTCCCAGCGTTTCCCAATAAGTGTTGCCAAAGGGTTGTGCTGCTGATAATTCCTCCTAGAGCTCTGAAGAGAATAAAGCAGAGAGGCAAACCTGATGAAAAGTAGATAAAGAACCTAAGGTGAATTGAAGCTTAATACACCAAAACAGCATAGAGCACGGCTGGTTTCTCTTGCCTCCTCTTGTTTTTCCCTTCCACAATTGCAGGCAGCAGTCCACTAGTTATTTCTGCCCTCTCAAATCATCCTTCAGTCACTCATCTCTAGTCCTGTACTTCACCTATCAATAAAAGGAATTTGAAATCTTGCAACACAGAGATATTATTTCTGCTTCAATTTATTTCAGGATGCCACAGTTCAAAATGAAAATCTTCAGATTGCTGATGGCTCTGTCAATATCATTCAGCGGCTAACAACACTTTATTGGAGGTGCTTACAGGTAGAGTGTAGGCATCTGAATCCATCAATAAATGGAGAGAAAGTCCTGGGGCTCAAACAATTCCATTCTACAAGGGGCCAAGTTTACAAACTTCGCTTCTTCATTATGGAGGAATTCTTTACAAGTTTTCAACTGTATAAAATGTAACCATCTTGTAACGGATTCGATGGCGGGAAAATCAGGACAAGAACCACCCTACCTTCTATTTCGCTCTGTATTGCTTTCATTTTATGCTTTAAAAAGGAGTATTAATCCTTTGTCCGTTGTTTCATTTGCAAATATTTTCTCCCACTCTGAGGGTTGTCTTTTCATCTTGTTTATGGTTTCCTTTGCTGTGCAAAAGCTTTTAAGTTTAATTAAGTCCCATTTGTTTATTTTTATTTCCGTTACTCTAGGAGGTGGGTCAAAAAAGATCTTGCTGTGGTTTATGTCAAAGAGTGTTTTTCCTATGTTTTCCTCTAAGAGCTTTATAGTATCTGGTCTTATATTTAGGTCTTTAATCCATTTGGAGTTTATTTTTGTGTATGGTGTATGTTAATGCATATATATGGAATCTAAAAAAAAAGGTACTGATGAACATAGTTGCTGGGCAGGAACAAAGATGTAGACATAGAGAATGGACTTGAGGCCATGGGGTGGGAGGGGGAAGCTAGGGCGAACTGAGAGTAGCATCGACATATATACACTACCGAATGTGAAATAGTTAGCTTGTGGGAGGCGGCAGCATAGCACAGGGACATCAGCTCGGTGCTTTGCAACGACCTAGAGGGGTGGGATAGGGAGGATGGGAGAGATGCTTGAGGGAGGGGATATGGAGACATATGTATGCATATGACTGATTCACTTTGGTGTACAACAGAAACTAACACAGTACTGCGAAGCAGTTATACTCCAATAAAGATCTATTAAAATAAATAAATAAATAAATAAATAAAATAAAATTTTAAAAAGGAGGAGTATTTGCCATAGTGTATTACTGTTTCATATCACAGGTGTATAGTCAGTCTCTTCAAACTGTATGTTTAAGGACAGATTATTCTTACACTTTTAGAAAATAGTTCATAGTTGATTTCATTGCTATTACTTTTTATTGTTAGGCTGCTTAATATCTTTTCATATGTTTCTTAATCATTCCTTTCTCTTTTCCATACATTTATCTATTTGGTTTACATACACACACTCATGCATGTTTGCATGTATGTATGTGTATTTGTTATTGCCATTGTTGAATTCAGTGAATTCATAGAAGTTTTTTTTTTTAATTATGTGTATTGACCTTTTGTCTAGTGATTAACAAAAACTATTGATTCTTTAAGTCAATGTGATTTATAGGGTCTTGATATTCACACTATTCTAGGACAATGATTCTTAGAAAATTACTGATCACAAATGAATTTTAATAAAGTGGTAATTCAAGAAAAGAAAAATGAAGGAATCAATAGAAACATCATTATTGTCACCAGTTAATTTAATTGAATCAATATAACTAAGCCATTAAAAGTCAACATATCAGAGAGAATATTCAGTAGGAATCTACTTCCTTTGAGGTGCCTCTGATGTTCAGGGAAAAATTACTAAACAAATATGGAATAAATCTATGTGATATAGGATAGACTTTATAAATCGAGATTTAATATACTGTAGTATTATTTTAGGAGAAGTGAAGATAAAATCTCTAGCTGAAAACTATGAGAGTGCTCTTATTTCCAGGAGAAAAAAATAAACTCTACCCCAAACATAATAATTCTAACTCAAATATCTAGTAATGGGTATATTAGATATTTTAAGCCAATGCTTACAAGCAGAGGTATTTTCTTATTGTACTCCTTATGAATAAAATGATAAAAATGAAATTTCCTTACTACCAAAAGCCATCATAGCAATAGTGAAAGATAACATCACCATTAGTAATCAGTGAGCTAAATTTTCTTTAACACTTTTAAATATAGAACACCTTTGAAAGATCTTCTGCATCAGAATATTAAATGACCTACTAAGTATAGCCTTTTTCTAAAAGAAAATATATAGAAATGGAGAGAATCAGCATCAGTATTCTTGGTGAATCACCATGTTCCTGGGACTATTTCAGGTTTGCAGAATACAGAGGAAAAATTATTCTTGATGTCATATGAAATGGATTCTTCCAAACTAATTAAATATTTACTAGTTAGTTTCCCCCGTTAATATACCTATGAACTTATTGTGGGAAACACAGATTCTGCCCAGGGAGAAATTTGTATTTAACAAAGTCAATATATATTCATACTAAACAACAGAGTTGGTCATTACAAAGGTATGCTTTGGATCTACTTGGGAAGAAGAGATTTTTTTTTTTTGAAAGTTGGAGTAAGGGTTGTTGATTGTCTATTTAGCATCTTTTCTCTCATTTCTTCTTCCCAAGAGAACTCCAGTTTTGCTGAGGTCCTTTCTTATTTCCCACTCAGCTCAGGTGTCTCAGGTGAATTTGAACACACCCACAGCTCCAAGAGTGATTGGTTCAGCTGTGTTTGCAGGAAGGGTCACCTAACCTAACTTGGCAAAATGGCGCATAGACATCACTGCAGAATCATCTTAGGAGAGGGCTTTCTTGCTGTTTTGGGAAAGATTACGAAAATGCCCCTTTCTCTTTTCCCTTTGGACAATTTGTCCTGTGCAAACATTGGTCATGAAGCTATTGTTGCTCTATCAAGACCAATCCAAGGAGGAAGCCAGCACACACAAGAGGGCAGAGCCAAATGAATTACAGGCAAATGGAGCAGAGCCAGCACATTAAGAGAAATATAAAACCTGTCCAACCCCTAGATTTCCAGTGTTTTAAGCCAATAAACGCCCTTATCGTTGATGCCAATTTCAGCTGGGTTTTCTGTTACTTGCAGCCAGAGTCATCCTAAATAATACCTAAATAATTGGAATATTGGTATACTATGTAGAAGAAGCAATAGAAGACAAATATGAGAATGGGAAAAAAAACCCTCATGTTCTAACTCCAAATATCTGGTGTAAAATGATAAAATGCTATATTAATTAATTATGTTAATCATTCATAGATCTTAATATGAGGATTTTTATGATATTTTGAGATTATAAGCCTATAGTTTATCACTCATTTTTTCCTTGTTCTCTTTTAAGTTTTCATCTCATTATTGGTCTTTTGTAGACAGAACCTTGGAATATATTTAAAGTTATTGATTAGTAACATCTCTGAACCCAGTGAAGATGGTCTCTGCTCACAGGAAGCAAATAATCTATTTTTAAAAGCCTCTAAATTTTAAAAAGCAATAATAACTAACAATATACAAAGTATATTCTTATTGTCAGTTGATTGAAGCAGATAGCTTGTGGCTTAGCAATTCAAGAGGGTGTTATTTAAGGCTTTGGTAACCAGGAGAGGCTTTGGAGTCACAGGGAGACTGGTTTGGGGTTTCAAAGAACCAGTAGGACTCAGATCTGCCAAGAGAGCTGGGGCTGCAAAGTAGTAAGAGATTAAGTTTGGCAAAAATAGTTGAAGCCTTAGAAAAGAGATCTAAAGTATCTGGATGTAAACCCATGAACAATGAAAACAGACCTGGGGCTAAGCACTCTTAAATCATCAAATTCTAAGACAGCAGAGTTTGTTCTAAAGCCATTTTTTTAATGATCATGCTTACTTGTATTTATCACTTGAATCTGGTCTAGTGGCTTCATTTCTCCTCTAGTATCTTAAAGAACAGAAAAAGAGTGCTTCTGCTTCATCATTGAAATAGGTAACTTCTTACGCTTTTCTAGTTAAATGTTAAAAAAGGCATAAATCTCCAAACAAGCTTTATTTACATTTACTTTTAATGAGAGCTATAAAACAAATCTCTTGATCTGATGAACATACTGTTCACAATAAAGCTTTACCTATAAATATATGTTGAAAATACAAATTAAGCAACCGTGTTAAGCAATGTGGCCTGTTTTCTAGATATCGTAAATTTTGTTCTGGAATTATCTGTATAGCCTCAGGAAGGGCCTATGTTCTTTGTGTAAACTTCAGTTTTAATTTGGAAAGTCAGAGACATGTGACTATATCCCCTAGGTAAGGATAACACAAGGAATTTTATAGTTTCAAAAGTCAACTGTTCATCCTAGGAGTTCTACCAAGAGACTTGTGAATTTCTTTACATAAGAAGCAGAAACACTACTCTTGTTTAGTTGCCCAGGAATAAAAACTATAATCAATCAATAAACATGGTCCTTTTTTTCTCAATCCTTGACTACATTTCTTTTTTGGGAGTGAGTTCACTTTTCATAACACACTGTTCATTAACAAATTTCCATAATGTTACCAGTGAAACAAGAGGAGAGAATGTTCTACTGCTTCTAAGTGGATAAGATGGGAAGTCATGGTGAGGACTATCGGAACTCTGCAGTAAAATATTAATTTTTTAATCACTTATTGTTCCTGTTGTAGAATCACACACAAACACACATACACACAAGTGTGTAAGTAAAAGCCCACACAATCTCTTGTTTTGCACATGTGCGTGCATGCACCCACACAGAGCTTTGGAAATTAGAATTCATATTTAGAGAGGAATTTTAAAAAGCATGACCCTTTATTATTAAGAGGACATAAACTTCCTATGATATTGGCTTTAAGTTTTATTTCACATTGTGACATAATATACAACCGACCAAATACACACAAACTGAAACAAACGTATCATTAAGCCATACTTGCCTTTTAATATGACAGGCTAAGAGAAATTTTATCCTATAGTATGTTTCATTTAAAAATAAAAGAGAGGGCTTCCCTGGTGGCGCAGTGGTTGAGAATCCGCCTGCCGATGCAGGGGACACGGGTTCGAGCCCTGGTCTGGGAAGATCCCACATGCCATGGAGCGACTAGGCCCGTGAGCCACAACTACTGAGCCTGCGCGTCTGGAGCCTGTGCCCCGCAACAAGAGAGGCCGCGATAGTGAGAGGCCCATGCACCGCGATGAAGAGTGGCCCCCGCTTGCTGCAACTGGAGAAAGCCCTCACACAGAAACGAAGACCCAACACAGCCAAAAATAAATAAATAAATAAATAAATTTATTAAAAAAAAAAGAGAAAGTTGCAACCCACAGCACTGATTTCACAACTCACTAAGGGTCACATCAGTTGAAAAACACTGTCTTTAAGTACATTAGGTAATGTTTGTAGACAACTATAATATGTATACATACATATGTAAATATACACATATTTACATATTTATTTGTGAGTATGTGAACTAGGATTCTCCTGAACCAGGGATTGCCAATAGAATAATCCTGAGACTCAGTATTTCATTTTTAATGTCTATTACAGTGGAAATATTTTTAATATCAGCTCTTTCCCTCAGGTAATATCAGTAAATTAATTTAGCCTGAGTTCTTTCAGATCTCCAGAAATATCTTGAAGCATAAAGAAACACCAAAGCAGCTCACTCCTTCCATGTCATATTTCTAGAACCAACTTTATTTAAAAGCTTCAGCTATCTACGTGCTCTTAGTCGCATCTTTGAGCATGAGGAGGATTCCACAACGTGATGGATAGATTAGCAAACGTTGATAGTGACAAGAAACATCCCGGAAGTATCCCTGGCCTGGATTACAGGCCAGCTTCTCTTCCAGGAGGAGCACAAGTCAAGGAGAACCAGGATTTGGATTTGGCACATGCTCTATTGCTGTAAATGCTGAGAAGCAACACTTCTCAGCATCCCCTTGAATGTTTTCAGTTACAACATCAGAGGATGAGGTAAAACCACACATTTGTCAATTCAATGACCTAGGCATCTTTTCTCAGCAATGATCTTGGTCCATTGCATTTGGAAATGTGTGCATTTTAAACTTTAATCAAAGAAGATGAGGTCAGGAGAACTGGGCAACAAAAGAATATATTAGTACCAGAAACCACATGTGAATATCTAATTTCTCACCCAATTTTTAAAAACTTTGCACTTCCAAACTGGAAATATGATATATTTTACCAATACACCTAAACTCATTAAAACATAATGTTAAGCTTATTTGTCCAAAACCAGCACAAGATTTGTGCAAATCTATCTCTGTTTTTACCTTACTCCTTTGTGAAGAGGGGGGTAATAATTAATAAAGCTTAGTAGTCACAAAACTTACAGTCCTAAAACAGAGGTCATTTGACAGGTCACTATAGAGACTGAATGCTTTGTCAGCATGAAGGGCTATTTAAGGGAAGTATAGAAGAATAAGGCAAAAGGCACCGTCAGGATGGAGTTACAAAGTGGCTGACACAGATAATGGCTCCTCGTGGTGTCTACTTTGCCCCACTTGCCCCTAAAGAGTTGTATTATAATTCTGTCCCTCTCAGATGCAGACTGGATTCTATCTCATAGATATATCTGAATTGGAATTAAGTTCTTTTATTGATACTTTCTAGAACATTCACTCCTCCACCTCCAGACTAGAGTCAGCTGACCTTGCTTTAAAGCAAACGTCCTCATACAACACAGTGGACAGTCTCTCCATTTGGTGCAATTGCTTGTAGGGCAGTGATACTAATTTTTAAGTAAAAAGATGGGGCCGGGGGAGGGGGTGGTGGCTACCAGAAAATGTGATTTATCGATGTAGCCCCCCAACCACAAGCTCAATACTCCAATATTTCTCAGAGAAGGAGATTTGGTTAGCACAATGAGATCTTAAGGCTGCTGAATTCTAATAAAGAGCACAAAGAATATTCAGGGATTTCTAGATAGCTCTGAAATGTCTTTGAAATCCTGAAACAATTATTCTGAGGAGTGATGTTTGTTACTTCTGTAGGTCTTTCTATCTGCTTTAACAAAGGGATTTGGATTGTATAGCTGCTAGTATCTAGGTTGGAATAAGAATGGAATGGATTTAGTGACTCTAGGGATCTTACTCTCTGCACCCATGGCAACTGCAGTCTCACCACTTCAGCTTCAAGGATGCCTTGCCAGCTGGGCTTTAATTAATGATAAATCAACAGACAGACAGGTGACAGCCATTATATTCTTCCACCTTATCACTGGGGCTAGAATTAGTGACAAAAGTTTTAATTAAATTTTAACTTTATCTCACTTAATTAACTTTATATGAAGATGGAACACACATACACACACACACTTATATTTGCATGTATGTATTTGTTTGTTTAGTAATTAAATTTTTCTAATTTCTTGTTTTACATCAGAACATTTAAAGAGAAAGGGATAGTGTTTAATCCAAATTAATCCAGCATACATTTAACATTCTCTAATTGTCTTTCTTTAAGAACTTAAGAATTGTCTTTCTTTAAGTAAAATACTTAAAAGAGTGCCTGACACACAGTTAGTGCGCCATAGATGTTAATTAACAGTGACAATTTATCACGTTCTCTTATTTGTCTTCCCTTGTTGAGAATATCCCAGATCTCTGGCTCGTTTTCCCCATGCATTCTCTCCATATGAAACACTGGTTATAAATAACGGAAGCGCTGATCCTTTCAGTGACTTAAGGGGAAGTAACAAGCCTGTTTTTCATATACCTATTCCATACATTTAACTTAAGGGTAGGGGTCGTATCTACTTATTCCACCTATTTCCCCAAAGTGCCTCCCATCATGGTCCTCTTTCTTACCAATAATTGAGGGTAGGTTCATTATAAAAACATTTTAAAAATACTTAAAAGCATAGAGAAAACATGAAAGCCACTTTAAATCTTACCACATATTGATAAATCTAATTGACATTTTGACTCATTTCCTTTATATTTCTTCTATGCATATATTACTTTCAATCTTTAAAGAAAACTGAGATATGCTCCAAGTGTGTTCCAGTAGCCTACTTTTCACTTATACATTTGAAATATTATCTCATGCCATTTAATATGTTTCAAAACTATTATTTACAATGGCTGCTTAATATTCCTTTTTACAAATGTATGCTATTTAATCTCTCCTTCTGTGTTAGTCATTTAGATTGTATCAATATTTCGCTATTATAAATACATGGTAATATTCTTTGCACATTGATTATTAAAAAAAAAAAGTCAACTGATTCCAGTCACTCAGATGCCATTTAATCCACAATTTGTTGGATGGATAGTATATAAAGTTCCTTCTTTAGGAGCACTGGTAACTCTCAGCTTATCCTGATGTGTCTCAGGAGATGGTCTATTAGGGAGGCAGAGAAGGGAAGGCGTGTTCTGGCTTCATTACAGAACGTGCCTTCTGTAATGAAGCCAGTGCTCATAGCAGCTCTAAGTTGATTTTATACCCAGCCCAAACTTCCTCTAGATCCAGAATCACTTATCTTCTATCATAATAGAATAGTGTATGACACATAGTAGGTATTAAATAAAAATTTGCTAACTGAATATCCAAGTATCTACTTAAAATTTCACTCAACTGTCTTACAGGCATTTCAAACTTAACACGCCGGCATGCTGAACTCTTAATAACTGTCATGAATCTCTCATAGAACAGATAAAAAAATCACCTGTCTCTCTCCCTCCTTCCCATCTCAGCAAATCGGGCCATAATTCACATGTTCTGTCAAACCAGAAAGCTGGGAATCGCCCTTGACACTCATCTCCCTCACCCTACTAAGCAAGTCCTGATGCTTCCTTGACAGAACCACTTCCAATCCATCCATTTCCCTCCATTGCCACAGCCACCGTGGTCCAACCCTCCGTCAGTTCACCTTGAGTCCTTCTTTCTGGTCTTCTTACCTCTACTATCGACTGCTTTCAGACAGACTTTTAAAACACATTTAAGGATCCTGCTACTTCTCTTTTGAAAACAACATTGCCTTTTGCACTTAGCACTTTTAATATTGTAAATACAAACTCAGACTTCGTACTGTGGCTTACAAGGCACTACTTGATTTGTCTCTTGCCACAGGTCCTTCTGTAAGTTCTGTGACTATACCAATATTTCTTGTTCTCCAAGCACCCACCTAGGCTGTCTCTTTTTGTTCTGTATCCCTCCCCCCCTCTCTGTTGCCCTTCACAAAGCTGGATCTCTCTTGGACTTCAGGTCTAATCATCTGCCACCTTTTACGATACCCATCACTCTCTCCCAATGTGCCTTTTTCATTTTCTTCACTGCACTTACCATAATTTGCAAATACATTTATTAATTGGCTTACTTGTTTATTCTTTGTCTCCCTCACTAGACAGAAAAGTATAAGAAAGCAAGGACCACCCTATCTATTTTACTTACAGTGTTTTACTCAATGCCCAGTACAGTGCATGGCACATAGTGGACCCTTCAGGAATATTTGTTGAAAGAGACATGACCTCAGGCTCTATCACCCCAGGGTGGTGTAGGGATAACTTAGAATAGTCTCCATCTATAGGTCCACCAGCTTATGGACTCCCCAAGGATGGGTCTTTTCCTAGCTGGGCAACATCAGGAACTGTTTCAGTATTTTTTTTCAAAGCTTCCTGAAATAATTCTACTTCTGAAAAAATCTTGATTACTGTTTGATAAATTCAAATGGTTTCTAAGCAGGTCTACTTCGAGGTAACCATAGCCTCTGGAGGTGCTACACTCTGATGCTACCCAGCTCTCACTTGGAAATTAACACAACCATTTACTTCTCTCGCACTTCTGTTTCACACATGGCGATGCTTTGTAAGACTGCTAAGAATTATGATTCAGCGGTGATATAGCAGTTATCCATTTTGGGTACATTTGAGATATTTAAATTATTATTTGAATAATTTTATAATATAATAATTTTATTTTATTAATTCTTATTAAGAATAGCAACTCTAAAACCAATATCATCCACATTTTCAATTCTGAGGTCTAAAAGATTTAGTAACAGGTTTAAAAACATCAAGAAACTGCTTCACCGTGATTGTTGGCTTCTGTTCAGTTTTAGGGAGAGAGATAGCTGAAGGATAATGAGAATTCCCTCTTTAACAACACACATTGGAACTAGTTTTTGCGTTTGGCCTCATTCAGAAGTTAAAGTTAAAATGATTCACTTAAACTTCTAAAATTTTGAATTAGAACTCTGTATCCTGTAGCTAATCAATCTCCAATCTAGGTCTCGTTTTTGGCTTATTTGACGCAGCATCTTTCCAAGAGGCTGTCAGCATTAGTCAAATTCTTATATTCTCCATCCACCAAAAGAATGATGATAGCACATTTTGCTAAATAAATGCATAATTTAATAATAAACATCTGATTTTTAGTCTGGATAAATAGTGTTCAATACTGTTATGTGTTATCTAAGTTTTCTGCAGATTTGCCCGTTGCCCTCAAAGAACACAGAACATTAAGTTTTCCTAATAACAAATCCTGCTGCAAGATTTAAAAGTAAGAGAGCGAAAGAAAGCATGAAAGGTAGGGCAGCTGATTTGCCTTAGATGAATGGGTAAAATTTAGGTGAAGCAGAATTCATGCCCTGGACGGGCCATCAAATTAAAATGAGAAATGGCACAGGCAAAAGTTAAGCAGTTGGGGGAATTAATAATCAGGCACAGATGCAAAATAAGGACAGTATTTTTTAGAGTGCTCATTTCCATCTCTATGTCATCCAATCCAAACAACAGGCAGGAAATAATATCAACACGATGCAGACAACATTAAAAAAATGTTTTGCCCTCCGATAGCACAAAACAGGTGGGCAGACCAGGTGATCATCCCTGTTTGAGTACAGAAGCAGTGAGAAATTACCAAGGGTTACACGACTCACCTAAAGATCCCTACGTCAATGTCAAAGACAGGGACTATTGACAGCTGGCTAGTTCCATGGTCCTTTTAGAGGGATCATCCTTCATCAGACAGAGGCCAGCAGAAAATAAACCTTAAATAGTGAAGCAGAACAAAGATGGGTGGTCTTTGTGGAGATAAATATACCCACTGGAGGGAAATGGAACTGGTTTAAAATTATACTATTGGCAGGCAGGCCAGTTAGGAGGAGGTTAAACACAACACACATCTCCAACCCCAGGAGGAAGCATGCTGCTTTGCTAGCGAGGACCTGCCAAGTTCTCCACTTCAAAGACAGCTCTGTAGGGGTGCAGGCGAAGGGAAAAATTTGGATGAACATGTAAAAATGTTTACATGGATATGTACTGTTTCCCCATGTAAAATGTTTACATAGGAGAAAAGATTGAACAAATTCACATGGACTAGAAAATTGCCTTGAATACTATAAAAAGAGATGTGAGTCAAAAAAAGGAAAATAATTTAGTAAGAAATCAAGGTGATGACGGAGCAGCTTTGATCACTAGAGTGTTATCTGGTACCAGTTCTTTTTTTTTTTTTTTTTTTTTATTTATTTTATTTATGGCTGTGTTGGGTCTTCGTTTCTGTGCGAGGGCTTTCTCTAGTTGCGGCAAGTGGGGGCCACTCTTCATCGCGGTGCGCGGGCCTCTCACTATCGTGGCCTCTCTTGGTGCGGAGCACAGGCTCCAGACGCACAGGCTCAGCAATTGTGGCTCACGGGCCTAGTCGCTCCGCGGCATGTGGGATCCTCCCAGACCAGGGCTCGAACCCGTGTCCCCTGCATTGGCAGGCAGATTCTCAACCACTGCGCCACCAGGGAAGCCCCCTGGTACCAGTTCTAACCCCCATTCTGTAAATTTTCTGTGCTTGCTGAGTGATGATGGAAAAAAAAAAAAATCACAAGTAGGCCATGCCCGTAAAACAGGTCTCTTTGAAAATGTCTCTTCAGTTTTTACCAGAGTTTTTTTTTTTTTTTCTATTGCTTTACATGGCATGGTTTTGATGGATTTGACAGCAAGCACATTCTGCCTATCTTTTATGGAAGAAGCTTTTCCCACAGGAATAAACTCATATTCATGTCTCTGAGTCGGCTTTTCTGAGCCTTGCTGCTCTGGTTATCTTCCTGGAAGTCTGACTATTAGTGGGCTGTTTTGGGAGCCCCATGTATGAACCCTGTATACCAGGAAAGGTTGGTAAAATGGAACTAGGAAAGGCCGCTAATTGGCTTCCAATTTAGGTAGAGAATTCACTCAGGTAGGAAAAGATCCCTCCTCTTGGTAGAAAGCCTCTCTGTGACTTACAAATCTTGATCTTACAGTCAGAGTACAAGGGAAAAAGAAAATCAATGGCAGTGTTGGCCAATTAAATGTCAAACTAGAAAGGGTACACCTCCACTCAACAAATGTTTGCTAAATAAAAATAGTGGAATCAGTTTTACTAGCATAATAGATATAAATGCATATTTTGAAGTAAAAAAATGCAATGTCTTCTCATTACATAGGCTTTTGGGAATTAACATGGAGCATAGGACATACGTAGTTGGATAGGAAGGTGTATGTGTGCCACCCACAGAGGTGGTCCATGGCTAGAGATGGCTATTGTACCACAGGGTCAATATAATCACTTATGCCAACTTTTCCTTAATTGGGAACAAGTATATATCCTAGGGAAATGCTTTGAAAAGTACTCTTTAAACACTTTGGAAATGCACTAGTATAAATAAGTATTAAATTGCATGTACTATTATTGCTAATTTATAACCAAAAGATGTCTTCTTGTTTCTTGCAAATGTGAATAATTACACCTAACACCTCTAGGCACTGAAATTATATGCATTTGAATGACTTAGGATGCAAAATAGCATTGATATTTTTTAAACTCAAAGAGAAGAAAACTATGTGTTTACAAGAGATTGTGGCTTCTAATGCCATTCCCAATATATAGTTGGTGGAGAGAGCTGATGCTTTGTACTTATTTATCTGCGCTTGAGATTTTAGAGTTTCTTTGAGCAGCGTTGGCTCATTTTTGTTCTTTCAGATATTTGTGATATAGCCTTATCTGAATAATTTGGAGAAAAGATCCACTTACAAACAAATACATTAAAAAACTGTGTCGAAAACAATTAATGTGAAGAAGGAAAACGGGTTACTAAGAAAAATTTCCCCTTGATATTCCACATTCTGGAATTACTAGAGATGACCAAGTTTGCTGAACTGGAATCATTTCACTTGTATCGCTAGGTTTAGGCTTCCAGAAATCTATTTTCTCCCAAATTTCTCGCTGGAACATTTGCCTTAAATAATGTCTTTAAGAGTTTATATGGTCTGGATAGTACCCAACCAAAGGTAATAATCCTTTCGTGTGTGACATTCTAATCATTTCCATAGCAACCATTTATGGTTTAAGATGTCACAAAGAAGATTATGACTTCAGGTGTGGAATAAACAACAGGAATGAAACATCACTAAGACAAAGATACTGCTTGAGCACTAAATAAATGAGTGGGAAATAGACAAAATGGAACAGCAGTATTTTCCAATTAAAAAATTCATTGCACTTCTAAGTTGTCTGTCAGAGGGAATCCTCAAATGTGAGTTTGGGCAGATGGTGTCTTCTCATCAGGGGAGAAAATGGCCCAACGCTATGTAGCCGTTTAGAGATTAGAGCTATTCTCAGTTTCTCAAAGGGCAGTCCTTGAGCTGGCTGCAGAACATGAAACACTTTGCAGAAAAACTATATTATTGTGTGTACCTGTAACTTGTCTTTTTTGGTTTTCATCAAAAATGCTCCCATTTCTTCCAATCTAAGGAAGCTTGCTTTGCCTCTAAAGGCCTTCCCTCATTCCAATGGAGACTTCTAGCTGCCTTCACACACTAAATCACAGGGGTATCCTTAGGAACTCTCCAGGTTTGGAGGGACTTTTTTTGGTAAAACTGTCAACATTATTTTGGGATCAGAAGAATCTGTGAACTGTGGAAATATCTTCTAAACAAGGAGGTAAAGTTCCTGGGAGGCAAGATCATTTTCTTCACCATTTACCCAGAAATGGAAACAGTCTCGAGCACAAAAAAGTATTTGTTAAGTCGAACGTAGCAATGGATACCAGGAGAGCAAAGGCAGAAACGCATATTATGTAACTCAGAATGTTTCACTCCAAAGTTAAGATTCCAACCTCAAAGACTACAAACTTGAATCCCTCCTTTGATGGAAGCTGCCACTCTTAGTTTTTGCTAATAGAGATCATAGATCTTGCCTTTATGTACATTTCCAGAGAGGAACAAGAGCTTGGCTGCGGTGGAGGATATTGTCCCGGTCATGGAGAGAGGAAGCTAGGGAGGCAGGTAGAGAGCAAGCCATCCTGTAAGCCACAAAAAGCACTGGCTTTGGCTCTAACCATTTCAAGTTAAAGCTTTGCTCTTTCTCCACAGCTAACCTAATGCTACACCTTTCTGTTAACTTGATTTCTTCCAATTTGGTTTCAGCCGAGTGAACATGTTCTTGTAAAGACATGATGGAGAAAGGGGTGTGTGGCCATACACAGGAATAAACATTAACCTGATTAGGGTTATAAATCTAAGAAGGAAACCATACAAGCATTGGAAGAAAATATGGGTGAATTCCTCCTTAACCTTAGGGTAGGAAAAGGTTATTTAACTGTCTTAAAATCCAGAGGTAATAAAAGATTGATAAATTTGATGATGTAATTAAAATATTTCACAAGGCAAAAACATTTCATAAACAATATCAAAAGACAACAACAACAACAAAAAAAAGACAATGAATGAACTGGGAGACAATATTTCAACATATATCACAGACAAAGGGCGAATATCCCTACTATATAAGGAACTCTTAAAAAGTTAGAGACACCAATAAAGATGTTAAAAAAAAACCCCAAAACTTAGAGACAAAGGATCAAAAACACAATAGAAAAATGGGAAAAGATTCAAAAAGAACATTTGTAAAATATATATAAAAAGGCTCTTAAACATATTAGAAAACCTTAACATGTTTAGAGTTTAATTCAGTTGTTAAATTTGTTACAGGGGTATGGGTTGGCAATTCTGAAACTGCTTTACGTGTATATTAGGACTGAATAAATAAGTACATACATTGTAGATAATGAGGACTAGGTTTTACATTGTTAGAGAAAAGTTATAAACAAGGAAGGCGAAAATGAATCTGTGGTGTTGGATTGGAATCTGTCTATCTCTCTATCTACCTATCTATCTATGCAGATAGATGGCTATATTAATAGAAAAGTAGGTGTTTGTGTATATGTGTGGGTTGGTATACAAACATGTATTTCCTAGCTCTGTCTGCTCAGAGGTCCTAGAGGCAATGGTTTTCCAGTATTAATAGCATACCTTGGGTCTAGATTTTGTTTCTAAACATCATTTTCCAACAAAAGGGACCAGGGCTCCTTGGAGACATGGTTGATCCCAGAGTTGGCACAGAGAAATACAAGAGGAGCCTGGAACATCTTGTGATGCCATAAAGTAGCAATGGCTCCAAAAGAGAGGAGGGCATATTTAAAGGACAGACAAGTCAACCCAAAGAAGTTCCTAATGGCAAAGTCTCGAACAATTTGATATGTTTATATTTTTTATATTTTATTTTAAAATAAATAATGATAGTATTGGATAATAACCCATAGAATGGCATGAATTCATACTGATATAAATACTTATATAAAGAAGAAGAAATGTCTTTTCCTTAAGAATTCCAATTAATAAATACAGAAAGAATGAAAGAAAAATCACCATTAGATGACACAGTAATAGTTGTTGCAGACAAGAGACACAAAAGGGATGCTAAAATTAGGGGGCAAAAGCTTAAGGAGGAATCTGGATATTTGAATAGTATCAAAGTGTCTTCCCCAAGATAAGGAATTTCAAGAGAAAAACAGTAACTTTACAAGTGGAAATATCTAGCAGACACACCTTAACCAAGTGGTCAAAGTTAACCTCCCCAGTAATAAGGCATATCAGCCTCATGGACACTCTGATATGAAGCACTGAGAAGGGCAAGGTCATTTCTGTGATGTTCTTGCCAAAGTGCATAACCTCCAAAGTGCATCAGACAAACCCCAAATGAGGGACATACTACAAAATAACTAGAGTTCTCTTCAAAAATGTCAAGTTCATAGACGACAAGGAAAGATTAAGACACGTTTACAGACTGGAGTGAACTAAGGAGATTTAACGGCGAAATGCAGCCTGAGGTCCCAGATTGATTCCCGGAAGAGGAAAAGGGAAATAGTGAAAAAATTGGTGAAATTTGAATATGGTCTAGAGTTTTGTTAACAGTACTATATCAATGTTAATTTCCCAGTTTTGATCATTTTACTATGATTATGAAACATGTCAACTTTAGGGGAAGCTGAATGATGGGTATATGGGATTCTATTTTTGCAACTTTTCTGTAAGTCTACAATTATTTAAAATTAAAAAGATTTTTAAAAAGCAATACAAGTTACAACAAAATTTATTCCTATTTCCATGTCCCCAATATGGTGCAATTTTCAGGAAGTTGCATTGATCATTGGCTGACATTGGCATATCTAAACATTCAGAAGATTTGAATAAAGCAATAAACAAAAACCAACCTAAAAAAATTTTAATACTTAAGTATTCATTGTCAAAAATTGGAAAATAAGCAAAAAAGAAAAAAATCACCTGTCACCCCACTATTAATGTGCTAATGTTCATTTGTTCAGATTTTTCTATAGATATATAAACTATGGATACATGTGCATGTATATATAATTTTTGTTATAATCACTAGATTGTTTGATGATCTACTTTTTTCACTTAAAATTAAATTAGTAACACACTTTGTGTAACTACATATACACCTACAGCCTCATTTTTCTTTCCCTTTTAAATAGACTTTAATTTTTGGAAGGGTTTTAGATTTATGGAAAATTGAGAAAAGAATACAGAGAATTTCTCATACACTCTACACCCAGTTTCTCTCACTATTAACATCTCCTGCTATTAACATTAGTACGATACCTGTGTCAAAATTAATGAACCAATATTGATACATTATTATTAAAGTCCATACTTTATTCAGATTTTTAAAGATTTTACCCAATTTCCTTTTTCTGTTCCAAGATGCCATTCAGGACACATTACGTTTACTTGTCATGTCTCAGGCTCCTCTACATTGACAAAGACTTTCCTTATTTTGGATGACCTTGACAATTTGGAGAAGTACTATTCAGGTACCTTGTAGGATGCCCCTCAACTGGAATTTGATATTGTTCTCAAGATAAGATTGGGGTAATGGACTTTTGGGAGGAAGGTTGTAGAGGTAAAGTGCCATCCTCATACCATCATGTCAAGAGCATATATATATATATATATATATATACATATATATATATATATATATATATACATATATATATATATATACACATATATATATATATATATATATACACACACACCACCAACAACAACAACAACAACAACATGATTAAATCAACATGTTGATACTGACATTTATCACCTAGCTAGTGTGTTGTTTATCAGGATTCTCCACTGTAAAAGTATTCTTTTCCCCATTTTTCCATACTATACTCTTTAGAAGGAAGTCACAATGCACATTCCACATTTAAGGAGACAAATTTTAATGGGTTCAGAAATATGAATGAATTTCTGTATATTTAACCAACTTCTTTTTTGGTAGACATAGAGAGGGTTTGCAACTTTTAATCACTGTAAAGAACCTTGCAATGCATTCTAACCTAGAACATTGATCTGTTCATGTGTACTGATTGTTTCTTTAGGATAAAAAGCAAGAAGTGAAATTGCTGGGTCAAAGAATATGTACAGCAAGGCTTTTGACACATAGTGCAAAATAGATCTCCAGAATATGTGTGGCAGCTCCTAGTGCCACCAGCCTGTATCAGCGAGAGCGTGCCGTTTCTTTATACCACTTGTGCGTAGCCGGGGTGAGGGAGTGCGGTCTAAGAGGATGTTGGTGGGGTGGGCAGACGACCAACTGTGCAGGGTGTGAAGAGCTCACTTTTTCTTCCCAGTTTCATGGGAGGCCCTGGAAACTGGTTTGCAGGGGAGAGGCCTGATCTGCTTCATGTGATGGGTGCCATATTTCATTTCTGAAAATGGTCCATTAGATTATAGCTGACTCTTTCTCTACTGACTTTGGCTTGAGGTCATCCACATAAAAAGGTGATTTGACAGATGACCTACCGTTCTTTCTTATGCTAATCTAACTTGCTGTCACAGGTGGGGAAATGCAGAATTTGGGACTGGAAAGAGAAGAGTGAGTGCCAGGATGATTTATTTGCGGGGTGGGGAGGTGGGTGCTTGGTGGCAGATGGAAGGGGCAGAGGATGGGAAGAACCTCCCTGCTGCTGAAGGCTTTCTGAATGACTCTGCTAATGAACCCAGACTTGTCTGCTGTACACAATGGATCGCATTGAAATGAAGGACAGTGGGGAGATGAAAGTTACAGCTCCCAGACAGCTGACAGCTTTCTGCTGGTTTTGAATCCTGGCAGCAAATACGTTACCCAGGATAAGGAGAAAATAAGGGAACATCGGATAGAGCTGTTCAGAGATCACTCTTTGGGAGAGACTAGATTTATCTTTTGGTGTGTGACTTAGTAATTCTTCATACAAAGATGTTTATCACACTTGGGATGACAAAGGGCTGATATAAAGTAGTAGAATCTCCTAAATCTTCATAGCTTTTCAAAAATGAGGATTAAAAAGAATTATAGGAACAGTATATAAGCCACTAAACAGACCCAACAGAAAACTTTTTAAACGTTTAGGGAATAGTTAGATGGGACCAATAAATAAATATATTAAAGGACAAACCCTGAGATTTCTTGCATTTTTTCTCTCTACAAGGTCTTAACATTGATTGGGACATATGAGCACCAATGCTTTTTAAGCATCTCAGGAATAACCAGATGGTCCATCCATCTTAGGGCCTACTGAGATTTAGAATTAATCTTTAATTACTTATTTATAATTTATAATTACACAGATAGGGGCCGCTCATCCCACTTGAGTCATTTTCTCTGCGGGATTAAGTTGTGCCATTTGGAAGGCACAGTGATTGTTTCAATTCCTAGAGTATTAGAAACTGGTATGTCAGGGTACCACAGCATCATGATTGAAATTATTAGTCAACACTCACATGAAACTACTGAACAGATTGGTCTTGGTGATCTCCTATTTAAAAATGATTAAATCATCATACTAACTGAATCCTGCAAAATTGATGGTCAGCATATTTTGGCTACTAAGAGGGCTGACAAGACTGGGCCTGAAGTTTTTCTTTTTCTTTTCTTCTACCCACCCCCCCTCCCCACCATCTCCCGCGGCTGCCAACTCCATCATCTCACCATATAGGTATGGCTTTGTGAACCAAAACAAACAAGCAAGCAAGCAAACAAACAAAACCCCCAATATATTTCTCTTAAGTTGTATTATTTGGCACTGTTATCAGGGGTTGATCTACAGATATTCAAATTTTGCCAATTTGACATTCTTGATACATCTCTGTAACCAGGTATGCAAAAAACAGGAGATGGGTAAAAATGAATAGAAATGATCTCAGCAGCAAAAAATTCTGAGCTAGAGTGGACTACATTCCTAGCACTTTTATTTCAAAAGCAAGCAGGTCTGTTGAACATTTATAGGAAAATAACAAAAGAGGCAAGGATAAAGCCTTGCCAGTATATTGGACCAGATCCTATTTTATACAAATATACAAACCGTATCTTGTTTTGGCTGCTAAGAAAGAATCCAGGATGAAGAATAAAAAATAGATTCTAAGATGGCAGAATTTCAGGGCTGGACTGAGTGCTCAAGACAACCTAATTTCCTTATTTTAAAGAGGAGAATGATGAAGTCCATTGAAGTTGGTGACCTCTCTCAATTCATACATTGAGCTATTGGCGTATTCATTTAGAAGGTGTTTATTGGCTATCGGTTGAGTATGTATTGAGTATTATTGAATATTAGGCACAGAAAAGATAGTGTCAAGTAAGCTATTCTGCAGCTGACATACTGCTTCTCTCTCATAAATGCTGTAAAGACACAATGTTGTTTAACGTTGATTAGGAAAGGCTAAGGGACAATAATTGTCCACAACAATGTGAAATATTCTGAGGAAAATGATGACCTTTTTATTTTTATCACCACAAGGATGCAAATAAGACAAGTGGGTCCATGTTAGGGCAGAATAGAGTTCAGTTAAAAATAAGAAAAAACTTCTTGGATGCCATGGTGATTAAACACTGAAATTATCAAGGGAATATGTTGATAGTGTAAAATGAAATAGATATTCTTCTGTCTTCAACTCTAGTTTTCTTCCAGATAATTCTTTCTGTTTCTCATGAGGTCCCGTTTCAAACTACTAATTCTACAGGTTTTAGTTGCAAAGTTGTTTTTGGTATAATGCATATCACTGTTCCTCTCTCTGAGTTGCTAATTCATAGAAAATTAATTGTGACTTTTTTTTCACAACATACGGCTGCATAGAAATAGTTCATAAAATATGACATGGATGAGATTCTGAAAAGTTGGCTTAAAGTTAAATTCAGAATTTAACTTTTAATTTTTCATCACTGATTTTACATTAAAATATTGAAGACAAGTAACCATGGAAATCATCTGGGTCCCAATGTTAAAAATAGTCTGTAACAATAATTCCCAAGGGTTGATTTCCCACTTTGTGCAGGACGCTTATAATTTCATACAATCCTCTCAAGCAACCGTATTTTACAACTGTTAAAAGAGAAAGAAACTCAGAAGATAATGAATGGCCGAATGTCACACCCTAGTAACTCTCAGGATAAGGTCTAGAACTAGAGTTAGATTGACCACGAGGCTGGTGGACCACGAGGCTGAGCTCCACGGCCCTCCCTCACACGGCCCCTCCAAGGCCCTGGTAGGTGCCCCAGAAATGTGTTTATAAGATAGGGTGACAGACTGTTCTGGTTGCCCTGAGACTAATGAGTTTATTGGGATGCAGGGCTTTCAATGTTAAAACTGGGACTGTCCTGGGCAAGCTGGGATGGTTGGTTACCCTATTATAAAGTGTCTTAAGTTTGTAAAAAATTTAAAAAGTGAGATATTATGATCCCAATGGATTAAGATAGCTGCATTTTCCCACTCATATTCCCTTCTTATTTGTTATACTTGCCCTCCTGATAATGGTATTCCATTATATTTCCCCACAGATTTTGGGGTTCTAGCTAAGGGGACGTTATGTTGTGGTTTATAGATTTATGTGGATGCTTACTTCTGTGATGGGTTAAAAGTTTGCCAGCGGCTCTGGATTAGGAATGGCTTCCAGGGCTGCTCCTATGCCCACCTGGCCAAGCCAGCTGGCACTGTGACATGACAATGCTGGGGCAGAGGTCCAGTTGTGACATAAATATGTCTTGCTAGCACCCTGCATCGGAATTGCGTGGGAGGTGGGGAGAAAAACAAAATGTGAAATGTACAGTTGTGAAGCTCTGCTACAGAAAATTCTTCCAAATCTCACAGTTCATATAGGAAAGAAACTTGAAGAGTTTCTCCCAAATTTAACAACAATCCTAAACGTGTGTATGCTATTACCAATGACAAGTTGTGAAGTTGGAAGATCTCACAGTAATAATAACAATCACCATCAGTGTCTGGTCATTCTGGAAGGTGGAATTACCTTTCCATTTTTTTCATTAAAAAAAACCACAAGATTATTTATCATATCAAAGGTGATTAAAGACTATGCAGCCAAAAAACATAGGAGAAAGGGTATTATTGAGATATGTTAAACAGCTATTAATAAATATATGCATGTTGTTTTTCTGGATTTTTAAGGTTTTATAAAATTTCTAATTTCCTGTGATTTCTCATTCTCAAGAGAAACTTACTTTTGTTTTTTGTAATTTTGTATCATTCTTAAAAAGTGTCTACCAATTTAAATTTTAGGTCCCATAAAATCTGGGGCCATCCCTGGATGGCTTTAAGGTCTCAGGTGTGATGGATTCCACAGGCTGTCCCCTTTCTGCTGCCTCTTCTGGGCACACTCTCTTTACATGTTTAAAGTGTGTTTCTTTGATGACTGTAGATGGAAGATTTATCTCTGTTGACAGGTAGAAGGAGGGAAAGTTTGAAGAAAAAAATATAAATTATGGATATGATTATGGCCGTGCTATATGCAGACCTAAATAAGAATAGTAAATCTCTTAAGAGAAATCGACAGGTGGAATAAGCCTAGGCTTGGACTGCACTTGTGAGTGAGTAGAATGCAGGTGCTGAAGCATCCTTTAGGCCCACTCCTTCTTCCTGAAGAGTGTGGTCTTCATCGCTTGATGAACTGTTAGTGGACTGTATTCTAATGCTATTTTAAAAAAATTTTGGCCACGTCCCATGGCTTGCGGGATCTCAGTTCCCCGATCAGGGATTGAACCCGGTTGGCAGTGAAAGCACCGAATCCTAACCATTAGACCACCAGGGAACTCCCGCTACTCTTTAAAATAAAGAAAATGGTCCTAGAGTTAACTTCCAGGAGACAGCTACTCTATGCAACATCACATTTCTTATTGTTTGATGTCTCCTTCTTAATTTCCATTGCCAGCTAATTGATCCCCATCATAACTTCTTTCTCCCTATGGTGAGTTTGGGGGTGGGCTCCCCAATACCAAATTGCTTGCAGAAATATGCCTCCTTTCACACAGTCTGAAGGTTACCTATTTGTATTGGTACATTTCTTCTTCTTTTCCTCTTGGGGTTGTAGGTTGGTAGGGTTGACTGTTGTATGGATATACTAAATACACCAGTTATTGAAAGTAGCACTGTTGGTGGCCGTATTCCGAGGGGTAACCTTTCTAAATGATTTTCTTTTTGGAAGTGTTATTTTGACAAGCATGGATCCTCAAATATGGACTCACCACATTTTATCTCTTATTTTACATTTCACACTGCATTTAAAAATATCAGTTTCCATATTTCCATAACAGATGCTGGGGAAGTTTTCTATCTACAACTTTCAGAAGGGAATGTCATTTATGTTAGATCCTCATTTCTTCCTACTTTATATAACTGCCATTTTTTTCTATTAATTATATTGTGTGCAATATAATGGAACCATCCATTCAATAACATTAGACATGAAAATTCCAGAAAATAATATCTACCTGAATGACCATGGTAATCCAGCTATGTATATCATCTTATTTTTCTATTTTGGCTAAGAAGATAGTGAATGAAGTTGCTTAGATGTGTGTGTGTGTGTTTAGATGTGTGTGTGCGTGTGTGTGTGTGTGTGTGTGTGTATAATTTTCTGTGGAGTCATCCTTGTCTCCTTAGTAGTAGCCCACTCTGAAAAGAGTTTTTTCACTGGAGGAAAATCTTCAGGTATGGACTACTACAACATTTAAAGTTTAATCAAACTTGTCCCTTTGGGAATGTGATGGAGATTGGGAGTGAAGTTGAGATGATTGCAGAGATGTATACCATGTGGCATTTTAATAGGAGCAGCAACATTTCCTGGGAAATATTAGTAGCTTAATATTATATCTTTGCCTGTTGTACCAATCAGGATCATCTCAGGGGCTTGGAATAAGAAAAGGTTGTTTCTCACTCAGGTGTTATGTCTGCAGGTAGCTGGGGACTCTGCTTATTATAATTAACCTGGGATTCAGGCTGATAGAGCGGCTGAGAGAGCGAAAGAACGCTCTGCTCTGTCTCACAATAGCAACCAGTTGGGCCAGCCTGGTAGTGACCAAGGCCACGTCCCCTTACAACTGATTGGTGGAATTACCATCCAGCTGGCCCCTCTCAACTGTATGGGGGCCAGGATTACAACCTTCACACATGCAGAGGCAGAATTATTTTATGGACAGGATGAATGGTTTTCACTTGGGAAATATTTTAAACTTTCTTCTTTCATTTCTGCATCTAACCATCTGTACATTATTTCAACGTGTATTTATTTGATTACTACTATGTGCAGGTTACTGTGCTAAACACTAGGAGACAGAATAATGAACCCATTCTTGATTCCTAAGATTGGGGACATAGAGGAGGGAAAAAGTAGAGGATTCACAAGAGATTGGAGAAGTCCCTTAGTAAATTTCATTGATGTTGAAATGTTTTAATATTTCTATATCTTGGTATATGTCATGTTTCCTGTCTTAATCTATACAGGATGCTGAAGATTCGTAAAGTCTATCATCAAGTGTTTTCTACTGTTTATATGCCATTACTCTGTCCCAGGTTTCAATGTTGAAAAATGTTTGGGTCTATCTACTTTTCCAGCTACAGACATTGAAAGTCTGAGACCCACTAGGAATAACCAATGTATAAGAGATGATTAATTGGAGTATAAAAGATGATTAATTTTCACTTATTTTACTATTATTACTACTGTAATAATAATAACATAGTAATAACAATAAGCTTATCATCAATAATTGTGTTGATTATTTTTCATACTTATCTGTAAGACTCATATAATTCCATGATGCTGTTATTGTTAGGAATAATTAACCACAACTAGAAATACATTGGAACCTGTGGGGTTTTTTTATCATGTTGCTTTCTAAGGAATGAAACATAAGACAAATTCCACTTGAAGAAGCCCTGGTTTGGAGAACATGCCTTCACCAATCTAACCTAATCTACTATATCTTTCAAATCAGAGACATGAATTAATTATTTGATTAGCTTTATTTCTTTTACCATCACTAACCTACTTTATTTGAATTTGGAAAAGTTAGGAATTTGTCTGTAGACTCATCTGTTAAATAAAGGGCACAGCTAAGGTCTTAGAACATCTGGTCAAAAGACTGAATTTTCCTCTCCCGTGAAGACTGGTATTTTTATCTGGTACCCTCAGTTTGTCTGCACAATTTTTTCCCCACAAATTGGTATTTAAACCTCAAAACCTTTAGCTAACTACATCTGTCATTGATATTTTATTGTTTAATTTTCTTTTTATGGAGCCAAATTACATCTCTCCCACATACAGCCAGCACTTTACATGTCTAATTTGTCGACATGTTCTATAATGATAATTTCATTGATTTAGAAAGTGACATTATGAACAACATATGTTCAGTTTAGCAGTAGACCTTGTTATGGCAATCAATTATTTTTCCCCTCCAGAACTCAACTAGATTCCACATTTAGAGGCGGCAAAGTAATTTAACCAGTTCGTGTTCTTATGATTTTTTGTTTAAAAAGAGAAAGAAGCCTGCTGATGGGATGCTTTCCTAAAAGAGTCAATTCTCACACTGTGGAGTTTGCAACGTGCATATATTATCACTGTATACCAGAGGCAGGCGAAAAGAAATCAAACAGCAAAGGCCCTTAATAAAATAGAAAATAACATAGAAGAAATGTTTCACAGAAGTCCTTTAACTGTCTCCTATCTCTCCTATTCACCATGCAAACTTAAATCAAAAGCTCTGCGAGTATCTGCTGGGAGTCCCCGGCGCAGCAGCCACTGTGCCAAGCACGGGGCTTCTCTGGGTGTTTTCAAGCCCCTGTGCTCCTGCTTGTATTTTCTTCTCTCTCCCTTTACTGAAACAAAAACATTCTTCTCATACTTCAAAATCCAACTCAAAGATCACCTCTAGTCAGAGGCTCTCCCCATCCCCCTTCTCCCAGCCCATCAGCATTACTCACGCCATCTCTACCTGTCCTTAGTGTGTGGGACCTCCTCCTCCTCCCTCTCCTGTAAGCAACCTGGGGAGGGAGGATCTTATTCATCTTTGTGTCCCTACCAGCTCAGTGCCTGGCTTATTACAGTGCTCGATAAAAATGAATTGGATTAAACAGAAAATGTTTTCTATTTGACCAGGTTATTGTATACCATAAAGGAATCTTTAAGATGGCACCCTGTTTTTCTTTATTAAGCCATCAAGGGCAGGTGTTCTCTGTTGTTGATGATGAGGATTTATAAAGCCAGCTAGGACTTTAGTTCAATATCAATACAAGGTGGAGTGGTTTGGAAACGATGTGGGGAATATTGGGAAGGAGGTACAAAAGTCTAATAATGTCAGGATAGGTGGCTGCATTAAAACAGTAGCTTAGGACAATGGAAGCAACTGATTTAACTATTATAGGGACCTTATTTTTGCCTGAAAGCAATTTTTAGGATTTATCTTATAGTGGGGGGAGAATCCCCTACGGCATCTACATCTACGATACTATGCAGTTATGATAGTCAACATAGCATTATTCTTAATGATAAAAGATTAAATTATGTTTTATATAGGATGCTTATAAAGGTAGGAAGCTAGGGAAATACTTTAGAGATGTATTTTCAAAAATAAACATTGGGGACTTCCTTGGCAGTCCAGTGGTTGAGACTTCGCCTTCCAATGCAGGGGGTGTGGGTTCAATCCCTGGTCGGGGAGCTAAGATCCCACATGCCTCGTGGCCAAAAAACCAAAAATATAAACGGAATCGATGTTGTAACAAATTCAATAAAGACTTTAAAAGTGGTCCACGTCAAAAAAATCTTTTAAAAAAAAATTAATCCAGAAAAATCTGTGTTCCACGTTCACGACCAAGATGGTGTAGACACATTTCTCTCCATTTCTCCTGCTAAGTACAGCCAAACACTAGGCCATTAAGTTTATGAAACAGACGTAAGTAGAGTGACAGGTGGAGAAAGCCCAGCTAGGCACCTTGGAACCTGATCAACACTATGGCGGCAAGTCTCCTGGGTTTTCTTCATGCCTCAAATATCCCCAACTGGGAACTGTAGAAAGTGACAACCCCAAAACTACAGTGGGAGTAGACAAAAAATGTCAGAAGAAAAGTCTCTTCTCTAACTAAGAGACCAAGAAAGGGACCAACTAGTAAGACAGAAGAAAATGTGTAGACAATGACCAGCCAAACAAAGTGGAAAAAAACTCCACAGTCACACTCTCAGTCTTGGATGCCAATTCTGTACTTTCCCCTCTGAGGAATTACCATGTGTGGAGTATTGAAGTATACACTAGGCAACCGGAATATTGTATATCATTTAATGGTTATAACTTCTGCCAAGAGAGTCATCATCACATCCTGCATTTACCACATGGGGATGGTAAATGCTGCTCACAGAAATTGTATGATTGGCCCAAGTTGGGAAGCTCATAAGTGGAAGAAATGGAATCAGAGAACAGGTCTATCTGGCTCTATTCCCACGCTTGTCCCATTTCAACATTCTGTCTTAATAGTGTATCCAAGGTGGGAACACAAATGACTGGAAGTGAAATTTATTACAGGCAAGTTTGGATTTTCTCTGGCAGTCTAAGATGGACTACTAACAGTGGAGATACATTCCATAAGACGATAAAGAAAGAAATCTTTTTTGTGTTTCACCCTTCAATCCTGTACTGCTGTAGACTATTTAATAGCTACTACATTTCACCCCAGGTGATGGAATCGATCACTTTGATTCAGTTTGTTTATCACCCCATCAAACAAGACAAGTACTCTATCCTCCTTTGATAGAAAGAATATCCTATATAAATGTAAGCACTTACCAATGTAGTTATTATTATTATTCTTGCTAGTGGCAGCTAATTAGAGTCACTTTTCAATTCATATCCAGAAACAAAAAATTGATTTTTCAGTAATACAGAAAGAAATCCACCCTTAGGGAAATTACAGTCAATAATTGAGCTAAGAATTGAAATTCTGGTAAAAGCAAAAAGAAACCCAAGCATAATCCACAGAAGTTAGTGCTGAAATTGAACATGTTTCCAAAGCAGCAGAAAACAGGAGTTGAAAACTAGTTATACTAATCAGGATTATATGTTTTAAGTAGAACTGCCGTCTTGTACATTTTAGGATTAAATAAAAAATCATACTCCCTTCAGAGCTTTCTGAATTTATATCAAAATCATTGTCACTTATAAATATCCCGACAGAATCAACCATTAAATCAACTCCATAGGGCCATTTGGAGCCATTTATACAGAAACTTATGGGCTAGAAACATCTACAGGAGGGAAGGATTTGAGAGAAAGATATGAACAATTAATACCTTTTCAGTATGAACACCATGCTGAAGAGTGTAAATGACAAAATCCACATAATTAAGGTTGCAGTGTAACCTTGCACTTTTAAAGCACAAAGGAGTTAAACAATCCATGATTAAACTATAAATCCAACTTTTAGTTGAGGCAGTTGAGGCCTCTCGAGAGGTGAAACGACTCCCACAAATTTGTACATCCTAGAAGAGATGGACCTGGGGTTAAAAACATGTCACGATTACTATCCAGACATTTTTATCTTTGTTTTTGATTTGTTCTCACTCAAAATAAAAGGGATAGAACTTATAGTGAAAATACACAGAGCCGAGGTGATTTACCATGGTTGTAAAGTTCAAGGATGGGGCCTTGATTTTTCTGCAGTGCTAAGTCAGCCATCCTGGGGCTGAGCTTGGGACACAAATGGGAGGAATGCACATTTTCATTTACTGAATATATCAATGCATTGATTCTACATTGCTTTAACAGATCGATAGGTGATGTTACTGGTCCTTTAAAAATCAAATATCGTGTTTGCTTTAAAAAGAAAAAAACAATCCTTAGTCTTCTCACTACCCTTCCAATGGTATTTAGAGAAACTATCCGACCAAGATGTGAAGAATACTGCCAATGAGATGTGAGTTTAAGTAATTATAATAAATCATTTTCAAATGTATTGGCTGTTGGTGGAATATGTGTTACTGCTTTTAATTTTCTCCTCCTTTAGAATTCTCTTTCTCTTCCTCCCAGAAAGACACACTGGTGGTGCTTCCCTGAGTTCTCTAAGCTCGATTCTGGTATCCTCCCTAATGTCATTAATTTTCTTTTCCAGGTTAGAAGTCAGGTTTTGTGCTTTTAAAAAAACAAGGGACTACATAAGATGTAGCAGTACGTTAGATGGCTTAAGTAAGCTTCAGAGAAATGGCTCACATTTCAAGGTAAGTGCTAATTGGTGAGTTGTTTGGAATTTCTGGAAGAATTTCCAGCAGCTCAAACATTATTCAAATAATAAGTAACTAAGAGCTGAAGACACACTTGCACAAACGTTGTCTTTACCAGTCTCTGACCGATCCTCTCTCTTTTACTGGATCTGTTTGAGTAGCCACTGAGAATTTCCTTTCTAGGATGCTGGGGACATTGCTTAGAAAATCTTTTAGACCAAAATCTCTCTTATTTCAGCTTACCAAAAGTCAAGAAATATTTGACCTTTTTCTGAGACAGCGATACTCATTTTTATATACTCATCGTGGAATGCTTTCCATTGTAACAACTCTAAGAACAGCCATCCTGAGGAAAGCACAAACACAGGCCCATGGTCACATAAAAAAAAAAAAAAAATTAAGGAATGTTTAGTGCTTTCAGTTGACGACAACTGGATCTAAGGTCCTGTTCCTCATAGATACCATTGAATTAAAATTCAGAGAAAAGACAAAACCCATGAATATCATAGTGCATAAAGATTTATGAGGAAGGAATCGATTTTGCAGTTAACACTATAGCATTTCCTTTTAGAAGAATCGAAATCAGATTAATATCAGGATCCACCATCGAGGAAGAGAATGATCATTTCCTGGTCAGAACAGGAAGTACCTTGCTTCATTATCTCTTAGCTTGTCCAGTCCCAAAATCTCACTGCTGCCTTCACCTTGCCCAAGTCAAGATAATCAAGATAGTTATTATAAAAAGATATGCTAAAGCTTGCTTCTGGAAATAGAGTGAGGACTTTCGATTCACTCATACAAGTTATTCTTAATTTTTCTGGTCATCATTGGATGGCTGCTTGTTGTAAATCAGGTGTCATTCGAGGTTCATACATAGCAGAATTTTTCCCCTTTGAAACTCGTTACACTGATGCCTTTTAAGCAATAGGCTACAAAATGCTATTCTTGAAAAAATAACGTTTAATTAGAAAAACATTTCTGTTAAGAGAGCTGGGCTCTGAGTCAGAGTTGAGAGGAGAAAATAAAGGGCATTTCTTTGTTTTCAGTTTGTCAATTCAGGCTTTGAGAAAACCATGCCAATGTTTAATTTATTTTGTGGAACAAGGTTATTGAAGCTATGCAAATTTTTATGAGTCTACAGGTATTTCCTACCCTTCAACTTCTTTCAAATATTTCTTACTATGCACCACTATTCAAAGGCTGGCAATAGTAATAAGAATATATGTTTATATGTCATTTTACTATTTTAAATGTTTCCCTATGACTTGTTTAATCATTGAAACAGCCTGTTTAATGGGTGGGGTGGATTCCATTATCCTCACTATACATATGAGGATGCTCATTATTTCATTCATCAAACTCTGAACCTATAGCATGTGTTAAGAATAGGAGGAATGCTGCTCTTGGCTATAACTGACGATGGTTAGTGACTCCGTAGAGAAAGCAAATATGTAGTGAGAAGTGGATATACTATTAGTTTATCTAGAGTGAATTTTGAGAAGGATACATCTGCCACTGAGGGGAAATGCAAATTCTTTACAGAAATTAAGATTTAATTCAAGAAAATATTCATTGTGTTCCACTTTCAAAGGACGATGCAGAGAAGGATCAGAAGGAGATACGGCATTGATAAACGGAGGAAGGTATGGAATGCTGATGTGTTATTTTGTTCCAAAACTTCCACTTGGTAAACATTAATCAAACAGAACAAATAGTAGCTTTGAGTTCTACTGATTACTTTTCCTAAAGAGACACTAAATATTTGATGGTTGGGTATAGATTGCTGTTAAATTCCAAGTGAGATTTCTGTGTAGATGAACAGGAGTAAAATGCATTAAGTATGGGTAAACAGATGATTAATATTTCAAGCTCGATCTACTTGGCCACTTTGAAAGACTGACCTCGCCCTACTTCTAAACCTCTGCCAAAACCCAGTGTTAGGCTTCTCTTTGCAAACGGTGCAGAAATAACTTTTCATCAAACGCAGTTGTATGTGACACTAAGGTCTTGAATTTAAAATAAGATATGCTTTTAAAAACTCATAAAAGGCAAATGTTTATAGTCTCTGAGCAGAAGTTGCAATCTGTGCAGGAGTGCTTTACCCACACTACACTGACTAAAACATTACGTGTCTAATACGGCTTAATTATTATATTAATCTGTGTTACCAGGCAGAATATTTTTGTTTTATATCCGGCAGGGTTTTAAATGATAGTTTTAGAATTTGCATTCAGTTTTTTTTTCTCCAACTGGCTTTCCTAAGGTATGATTTCTGCTTACTTTACCGTGCATTTGATGCTGAATTCAGTTGCGGGAGGGGGTCGTAAACTGATCTCAGGCAGGAACCCAACCAGGTTACCCGCAATGGTTGCCCACCAAGACTATTTGGGTCCAACAACAGCTAGCAGTCCGTCCGTGGAGGCGCTGTGGCAAGGGGGAAGAGCTTGGGTTTCTGTGCCCCAGGTTCGAACCCAGACTCTGCTACTCACCACCTGTGTGACCTTGGGCGGCTGTTGAACCTCTCCAAGGCCCTTCCCTCATCTCTATGCCAAGGACCATAGGTAACCCCAAGTGCAAGTGTGAGGATGAGAAATAGCATATACAGAGTGTCTCGTATGGTGCCTGGCTCATGGGAGGATCTCAATAAATTATAACCAGTAAAAAAAGAAGAAAGATCACTTGAGTCCCGATCACATGACTGGACTCATGATTAACAAAGGTTACTTTAGATAAAGAAGTTTAGATAAACAGACCCCAGGGGTACTCTTAAGCTTCTCATGGTATCTCTGAATTCTCTATTTTTTGAACCAAGAACATCCAGTCACCATTGACTATAGCTAGGATGATCTAATCCTTGGCACTGCCCCTTTCTTCTCAAAATCCTTGCACCCCAGATTCTGTGCCATTCCTTCTCTCTACATAGGGGAACAGGTGTAGGTGGAGACAAGAATTAGGGAAGGGATCTCGTATCTAAGGAAGCTGTCCTATTGTTTATTAACAGCTTTATATATGTGCTCTCATGTAATCATTTCTGATATCATTTTGTGGGGTTTCCGAGAGATGGTGCTGGCAATGGGGACTCTCTCAAGACACTGGGTGTTGACGGCAGCTTCAAAAAGCAAAGGGGAAGCAGACAAATTACTTGTGGGCAAGGAACATGCTATTGAAGATGGTAACAACAGTCCCTTATATTTGCCTGGTATTCTACAGTTAATATAATCACGTTTAAAAATTTGTTTATTACACTAAGTCTGTGAGCTTCATAGAATTTTGATGATTCCTATTTATTAATGTGTTTTTGCCACATGTCCTACTCAGCGGTAAACCGGAGTCCCAAGGGCCTCTGACTATAAACCAGTACTTCCCATCTGACATTTCCTCCCCCATTCATGAAAAGCAGCCTGACTGGATCCACTTGACTCTGTTAAATTGTATCCTTTTAGGACTGAACAAGATACCAAGAAATGATGAAATTCAGGCAGGTGAAAAGGCCAATAATAAGTCTGTAACCTGTGAGTAATTTGATGTCTATCGTGGGACTGAAAACAACCACATTTGTCCTTTTCAAATTAGGTTATGGATTGCTGTAATCCCCACCATCCAAGCAGAATCAACAGCTAACATTTATTGAGCGCTTACTACATGCTGGGAGCTATGCTAACTATTTTACCTCTAACAATCCTTCAAATGGCCCTATGGGATAGGTACTGCTTTAATTCCTCCTTTACAGATCAGATGAGGTACAGAGAGGGCAGGTCACACAGCTAGATAATAAGGTCAGGAAAGAAGCCCAGATAATTTGGATCTAGTGCTATCACGTAGTTCACAACGTTGAGGAAGCCCTTGACCACTGTCATACAGCATACAAAAGCAATATCAAGTTTCCAGTAACTAACTATTCTGGAACAAAGTTGGGCTTCCTCAGAATCAATAAGAATGTTTAAATAATTATTTATCTTTGCTTCTTAAAATGTTTGGGCTGAAGAAGTCTGGGGAGTTGGTGCAGAGGGTGCTCAGGTTCACTGCCACGGGGTGACAAGTTCACTGCCATGTGCTTCCGGGAAGCCTGCTGGCCTGGCTCTTTCCCCAAGTGCGGGGAGGACACAGCAATAGGTACACAGGGCCTGGTGTTTGGTGGCCTAACCTCGGTCGGCTTCCTGGAAGAGACCCCCCTGTGACAGCTAGGTTTCAGCCCAACTTTTCAGCAGTAGTATGGCAAGCCCCCCATAAAGCAGTTTTTCCACTCAATGAATTGAGGGAGGGAAAACGAACCAAGGGTTTCCCTTGAGCAAGAACCAGCGAGTTCTGGCCTGACAACGGTAGCAGCCAGCAGCACAGCGCCTGCACTCTGGTGCTGTTTGCACATTTAACACCATGTGCATTGTGCAGATGCAGTAAGGCAGGGCTGCTCCGGCTCCACTTGTGAGGGCCCTGCAAACACCACCAGCTGTACTGCAGGGGGTTTGATCTTGTCCCTATGCCCTTGGCCGGGCTGGATCTGAGTGGCGAACCTCACTCTGAGACCAGCCCAGCGAAAGAAGAGAGGGAATTGCCAACAGGAAAGAAGAAGAGCTAAGCAAACAGCTTAACGGGAACGTGATATTGACCAGCCCCACAGAATGCAATGCGGTTTGATAGGAGCATCGTCGTGATCTGCGCTCCGGGGTACGCCAAGCTTTTCCATCTCATAAAAATGATGGGTGAGCCATCCTAGACCCATGGGAAGTCATCAAAAGGGCAAGAGAGAAGACAGAATAGATGTGTCTTGGGTTCAAATTTCCTAGTGTTCTTTTGCTTCCTGTTAAAACAACATAGAACCTACTTTCTCAAATACGGCTCTCTGGGGTGTTTATTTAAAATCTGAGAAATTTAAAGAAAATTGGATTGGTTTTGTTAGGCAAGAAATCATTTATAAGTGGCTTCTTTTCCCTTTGAGGGTTCATTTCCCATATTCTTGAGATAATAAAGATCTTATCTCACTGTCTTTAATACCAACTATGAAGTCACATAGTTTAAACAAATACACCTTGTCACTGGGGGAGAATAATCATAATTCACGAATTTGACAGTGTAGCTTCACTAGGAAACAGGATTCTGCCACTATTTTAATTATTTATAATAATTTAGGAACCCTGAGGAGAGGTGAGGGTGAGGAAAGTTTTCCAAGCCAATTAATATCCACAAAGACACTAACAGAAACATATAAAATAGCATAGAATTCCCTTTGGAGAGGATTGGGGATGAATCTTGTGGATAGAACATACTTTGATGGACCAAATAGAGTATCATATCATTTCTGCCTTCGTCCCTCAAATGACCCTGGTTCCTTTTTCTCTGCTTTTTTTTTTTCCCCACTTAAATTATCACATAAAATGGTGATTCGTTCTTTTTGCATTTTGTTTCCTGTAGGTCAACACATGACTTAACAAGTAGTGAAAGCTCTTAATTTGGGAGGCATGAGCTTAACTATTTTATACATAAAATGGTTCATTCCCATGTGCATGAAAGGAGAGAACTATAAATTTATTTTTCACATAATGGCCTGAAATTTTCTTTCATGAATAAAAGTAATGGCCTATAAAGTGGTTTGAAAAGCCATTCAAGAGACTGTTTTGATTAGGCGCCTGTATTTGACTAAGATACATTATTTTCTTAATAAGTTTCATTGCCTTTGGTGACTCCTCTCTCAAAGGGAAGAAAAAAAACCAGTAAATAAAGGTATATCCTGGCACACTAAAAAAAGTTCCAATGGCAGGACACAAATTATTTTATTACCACACCAACTGAGCCACTGATACTTCACAATTCATGAACAAATTTTCCATTACTATAGAGTCATGCTTTTATTGACGGTTATAAAATCACCATTTGTATCTTTTTTTTATCCTGCTGTGTTTCTATTTTATTGGAAGAGTCCTGCAACAGGTATAGCATCAGCTCAGATTACCAAGAAATCTATAAAATAGCTTCCTGCTACTACCTTTGGTGCAGATTGAAAGAATACATTATGATCCCACTGAGTCTCTGATAAAAACTGTGATTCACATGCCCACATGATTTATCCTTATCTGTTAGACATCCAGGCTTTATCTGTTCTATTAAATTATGGGAACATTTTGCTGGTATTGATTAGTTATGTTCAGCATAATTAAAGCATCTGGGTCATGCGATTTAGGTACAAACTTCGGGTGTGGTAATAAAAACAAAAAAAGTAAAAAACGTTGCCGTGGATAGGACTACTCCAGCAACAGGTCACCTTTGCCTGTGCTTTGGTTGGCACTGACCACTTTGCTCTCTGATACTTAGATATGGTGCCCACCTGGGGTTCAAATGAAGACAGGGACAAGAGCATGGCAATAAACTGAAAGTAACACTAACTGACCTAATTAGTTAGTGTTACTAACACAACAGTAACCATAACAAAAAGGAATTGGTTTTAAAGTGATCAGTCTCAAAACTTTTACAAAGCATAAGCGTGGATACTATGATGGCACTTTCACAAACCATTTGACCTTTTGAATAGTAGTAGAACATCTTTGATCAAAATTGCTCTCGAGTGCCGTGGGTGATAGACTTTTTATCCATGATGATATCTGTGGGTCAGCTAGGAAAATCAGCTTGGTATATTCTTGTTTCCTTCCACATGACTTCTGTTGATGTTCAAGTAGAATTTTTCTAACTAATGGGGAATGAAGTTTGTTTTTTAAAGTACAGAGCAAACTATACCTGAACTATATCAACTCTTGCTGATATCAAAAGAACAGGTCACATGGAAGAGAAGTAACCCTTTACCACAGATGGGGACATTTCAGAAGGTCTTGCCAGAAGGTTTAATCTTTCAGGGACACCATGGGGTAACTTTCTAATCATCTGTGGCTGATAAATGCAAATGACATACTAGTGTTAACTATCATTATTTCTATTGGCTGTGTGTACAGCTATTTATACTTCTCAGAGAGTTTTCAGATAACTCAGCTCGTCTTATCCTTATAGCAACTCCTTAAGACAAGCAGATGGATCAATTATTTCACTGCTAAGGAAAATGATGCTTTTGTAATGGAACCAAAATACAATCCCAGGCCCCAAGTTTTCTACCAGAGTTTTTTGGCTAATGTGTCAGTTATGTTTGGTTTCAGAGAACAACATGACGGTGATTTATACCCGCTATCTGAACCCACAATGTTATGTAACATAGATTAATAAAGGGAACGATGATTTAAGCCTTTTTGTTATAAATGTAGTAAGCAGTAAATATTGAAAAAGCTGCTTTCATAAAAGAATAGAAAATCACCTTTGTCCAAGAACATAATTTAGCAATTTGAAAGTAAAAGGAGGTTACTGAATACTGACCAAAGAGTTTTGATATATGTAAACTTATTTCTTATATGCAATTTGATCATCTAGCTTATGGGTTGGAGGCTGGAAGGTTGAAAATTCTATGGAGATGGTGTTGAACAAGGATTATTTTGTTCCAGTTACTGAAAAAGCAAAGGGTCTATTTTCTTTCCTTCATGGCTTTTGGTTAACTACCAACGTCCTATTTTATATCATGTTTTTGTTCTTTAAAATGATTCATAAAATTCTTAAAATGTTAACTTACTTTCCTATCGACATCTTTAATGATTTTAGAGATGCTTTATTTTTATTTCTGATAGCTCTTCAATTGGTTATGGCTTCTGGAATGTGAACTTTAAATTTCCTTCTTTTTATCATCTAGGTCCAATAATAATCTCTAAGCAAACAATTAAAAACACAGGAGAACTCTTTATAAAGTCATCCAGTGATGAATCTTTTATATGGTGGAAATAAAACCCCTTTGTAATATAAGCTATATTTTCAATAAGATAGAGTTTCTTATGTTTTATATGACTTTTTATATGTTTATGTTTGTATGGTGTGGGAATGAGAAAAGGATGAGCACATTGTAGGTCTAAGCCAACATAATTATTTGTCAATTAAAATATAAGCATGAGGATGCAAAAAAAAAAAAGCATTTAAACATGCCCTCTTTTATATTTTGGAGAAGTCATTTTCCCTATGATTAAAAGATATCGCTTGTAAGGAACTCATCAAAAATTCCCTGTCCTTCTAGCACTGAAATGATTGTAATTCTGTCAGCGTGTCATAGGGGCACATATAACCTTCTTTTATTGTGTCAGCCTACAGGCATCCTTGATCTCAATTGGTGTGAATTTCATTTAATCACGGAACTGCGGAAAGATGCAAGGTAGATTCTGAGATTTTTTTCCCTCCAAGTTCACACCTTTTTTTTCCTTTTGAAGCTGAATATGTCTAACTAGCAGGGCTCCCTAATTCTGATGGCTTGTCTCTAATTAGTTATCATTCAGCTACCATCTTGTTTTATATTTCAGGTCAATATTGGTCATTGTATTGCGTGCTTGCTTTGTTTTTCCAGATGGAAATTTCTTTTACCAGTGATAATTCTGATGATGTGGGTAATAACAAAGTAATTATAGACAAAATAATAGTGGTGTAAATGCAAAAAAAAAAAATGAGCTTCAGAGAGTTGCTTCAATTTAAAGGTTACTCTTGAAGGAAATTTCATATTTTCTAGTGGCCAAAAGATGTTTAATATTTTGGGAGGGGTTACATTTTTAATCACCATCTAAACACTGCCTGAAAGAAGAGTCCTGTATTGATCCCATTGCTCTGAAAGCATCTATACCCTTATTTCCTTTTGGTGCTAGTTCAATTCATTCATAATGACTCATTCTGTTCTTGATTAAGTTGCTTAAGAATTCTGGCATCCCAAACTCCCAATCCCTATACACACTGCTATATTTAAAATAGATAACCAACAAGGACCTACTGTAAAAAAAAAAAGAATTCTGGCATCATTGGGTCTAAGAGGTAACCAAAAATGTGAAAGCAGAATTGCATGACATACCAGAATTTGAAGCAAGCTACCCAGAAACAGAAGTTCACCTCATTAGTTCATATACGGGCTTTAAAATCACTGAAGGGTAATTTGGGATTCTCTGCAGATCTCAAGATGGATAAAGATACTCTGTTGGTCAGCAGGCACATGACAGAGCCAAGTAGTTGGCTTATTAGAAAGCATTTAACTTTTCATGGGTTTTCCCTTCTGTTTGGATTAGCCAGCCCACAAGTGTTTATTTAGTTTTTCTCTGTGTCAGGTACTTTTCTAGGCTCCAGGGATACAGTGATGAACAAAACAGAGTCATTGCCTGCAAGGGGCATATATTCTAGCCATAAGAACAGATAATAGACATGTAACAAACATGTTAATTTCAGGAATAGACAGTATGAATAAGATAAAAAAGGTAAATGTATTATTTGGTTGACAGGAGGTGGGGCTGTTTGAGCAGGTTATGAAGGCCTTTTGAGGAGGGATCACTGGAGTTGGGACCTTAATGATAACCAGAGGGCACCTTACAAAGATATGGGGAACGAGTGTCACGAACACAAAGGAAAACAGGCAAAAAGACCTTTTCATCAAAACACACCGGAAGTGTTGTGTGGCAGAAGTGAGGTCGGTGTGACAATTGTGCTGTAGGTGAGGCAAGGAGTGGTGGGAGGTGATGGCCAGGATTTGGAGGTCTTGTGGGTTTCAATAAGGGCTGGATTTCACCCCAAGTATAATGGGAAGCAAAGAACTGAAAGCTTTAGAAATACTTTGTTGACAGAGCGACAATTCAAAGATGATTGCATTGATCCAGGTGAGAGATGCCGGTGGTTTGCACTAGGGTATAAGAGTGGAGAATGTGAGCAGTGGTTGGATTGGAGAATATTTTGGAGAGGATCAGGGGTTTGAGGGAGAGAAAACAGAAGTCAGTGGTTGTCCCTTGGCCATGTTAATTTTGAGATGCTTATTTGTATCGAGAAGAAGATGCTAAGTACAAGTTGGATGAAAGAAGACAGAGCTCAGTGGAGTGATCTCGGCTGTGGAGATACATCATTGATACATGAATTGCATTTGAAACTGTGCGATTGGATGAGATCACACAGGAGGAGTGGGCAGAACGAGAGGAGGGCTGAGGACAGGGTCTTGTAAACACTGATCTATTTATAGGTTTTGCAGAAAGAAGGATCCAGTAAAGGAGCTTAGAAAAAAAGGGCCTATGATATAGTAGGAAAATTAGGCAAATATATATTATGGAAGTCAAGACAATAAATAGTTAGAGAAAAAGAATGTAGTCCATCATGGCAAGTGCTACTGAAACATTAGGGAAGAATGATTCACTCTGAAAATTCCTGTATCTTGTGAGGATGCAAATCTTTCCTGATGGGTTCACCTGGGTGATGACCTACAACGTAAGCCTGAGCTGACCTGCTATTAAAAGGTGACCGATGCACTTTCCCTGTTCTGACAAATTCCAGTTCTTTATGTTTATATCCTACCAATCTCCAAGGAACTCCATCAAACTACAGAGACATGCTCAAATCTTCTGAGACAAGAGAAGTCCAAGGGAAAAAGATCCCCCAACTTTTTATAAATAGGGAAATAAAGGTCTTGAAAAGCTGAGGATTGCTTGGGCTCCATACTCCCTTTGTGGCCTCTTCCTTGAAAATCCAGAGGTAAACATCCTCCCAGGAGGTAAACCAGTGGTAGAATAAACACATTCATCTTTCCCTCTATTCTCACGGTGCACACGGTTTGTCATTATAACTAACCCCCAGGAGGACAAGTTGGAGCAAAAGCTCCACGTGGTCTCTGCTCAGCGAAGGTTAGGTGTGAGGTCAGGATACAGGTGGCAGAGGCTACACTGTGACTCAGAAAGGCAACCCTGGGACCAGGATATCACAACACCATGCATCTTTTTTTTAAGAAAAGAAACTCATGAGTCACACAATAAAAATATAAATTCTAGCAGGGAGGGGCAGAATAGGGGTAGGAGATTAAGAAATACAAGCTACTCTGTATAAAATAAATAAGCTACAAGGATATATTATACAGCACAGGGAATTTGGCCCATCTTTTATAATAACTAAAAATGGAGTACATAACCTTTAAAAATTGTGAATCACTGTTGTACACCTGAAACTTATATAATATTGGACATCAACTAGACTGCAATAAAAATATATATAAATTCTATAATGTTATAGTTCCTGGACTGTCATTTCTTGGTTTAACTTAGAGCAACTGTGTTGCAATGAATCCAAAATTTGCTCTCATGGCCAGTAGCAACTCACACAACTTGCTGTTTCTTAGGTGTCAATACAAAGCAGCGGTTCTCAATGAGGAGGTTTCAATATAAAGCAGGGGACCTTTGGCAACATCTGGAGACAGAGGCAGTTTGGGTTGTCACACTGAGGGCTACTGCTGCAATTAGTGGGTAGAGGCCAGGGATGCTGTTAACCGTCTCACAATCCACAGGACAGTCCCCCGCAGCGAAGAATTATCTGACCCAAAATGTCAATACTGTCGAGGTTGAGAAACTCTCATTTAAAGAAAACTCTAAAAAACCATAGTTAATTCTCAGCCTTAGACTTAATTTTCAAATGAAGTGAGTGTACCATCTTGTGAGTTCATTTTCCTGACTGTTCTACCATTAATATAACAACATCAATGTCTCGGTTTTATGCCATTTGTCTCACTTTTGTGAAAAGAAAATGAGAAAGGTATTTCATTAGAAGAAGTACACAAAATGCCCATAGCTTTCTACTGATTCCATTAATGCATTTTAGCATTTCTTGTGAAGTTTTCATGGTGCTGATATTGCAAATGAAACCCCTACTGCTCCTAAGACAAAATTTGACATTTTAAAGTCATTCTGAGAGAGGAACAAAAATGAAAAAAAAAAATTCAGATTTTAGGCTCACTGGCTAGTAGGTAGCCAGTGTAATTGATTTTCAACCAGATAATTCTTTCCTTAATCATATTATCAGATCAAAACCATACTTCTGCTGGACTCTGTGATACTTATAAGACAGTGGTACCCGTGCAGTATAAACTCAGTATATGCATCTTGAATCAGAGATGCTCACTGATTAGGCTGTGCTTCCTGCTTCCCTGTAATTACTCCTACTTAGTGATATGAAATCCTGGCCTTAGCAAATTTTTGCCTGGGACACTAATTACCTCCAGACAATGAAGTCTCTTGCTTCAAATCAATTTTTTTACCGCACTTTATGATTGTAACAATGTCAACCTGCCTGAAGATTTTACTTTGAGAAATGCATTTGTCTTCCCACTGTTCTGTTTCAAAAATACTGTTCCTATGTTCCATATCCTAGAGAGGAAAACTGTTTTTGGTTTGCTATTTAAAGCATTCTTTTAGTGCCACAGGAGTTTGAGTCCTTGCAAAGTGGCGCCAAGTCGGGGTTCTGTGAGTTTTCCTAAGTGTATTATGGAATCCTGAGTCGAAACATTGTTATGGGGTTGAGGAATCCAACACAAAGTGAGGAGCCATAGGGGAGGGAATGGACAAAGCAAATATTCTGAGCTGTGTTACCCAAGCACCAAGCCATCAGCTTCCCTTGGAAAGGCTGATCTGCCTTTTAGAACCCTGAGATTTGTAGGAAAAATGGAGGACATTCTAAGACATATCAAGCAGTCACATTCCAAGGAGTACGAGATCACTAATTGATCTCAACTGATAGGAATTAAAAAAAAAAACCAAAAAAAAACCTTGAGTGCTTGATTTTTAAATTTTATTATAATAGCTATTGTTTGATTCTCGATGGATGTAACTGAGACTATTGGTTTTCTTTGGACATAAGATGTTTGGCCATATTCTTGCCGTTTCCCTATAAAATGATGACCAGATAGGACAAAAGGAAACAGCTCACCTCCCCTTGGATACAGAGGAGCTTGGATGATAAGCATTATTTTAAAAATTGAGTATCTCAGAGGCCTTTCCACGTTCTCCTCATCAAGACCCCCCATTATTGTTGGTGAGGCAGTTACTTCTTATTCCCTAATTTTTCATGGAAAAGAAGTAGCAGTCTTTAAACATAGGAATTTTGCTAGCTTCAAAACTGGAGACAAGAGTTAAAAGCGAGGAGGGATAAAAAATAACAAAAACAGAACTGAGGGAAAAGAATGCTAAGAAATTAGGAGGAGATTTGGAAGAGGGACAGAGGAAACTAGAGATTTCTTTTCAAAAGAGTCCCCACACTCTGGGCCTATATTCCTTCTGAATGTTAATTACAGTCTTTACCTTGGCATTTTGCTCTCATATCAGGGAAGCAATTACTGGCCTAATTCAAATTCATAGCAGCCATTAACAATGAACAAACAGATACATTATTTTAATTCCATTTGCTGCTTCCTTTCTGCTGATGTATTGACCCATGAAGCTTTGACTGGATGTCCTGTAATTGGCATTCGGCAAAGGTTGTTATCATCAGCATCCTTTTCACATACGAGTATTTATTAAGCATATATTGCATATATAATACCTTGCAAGGGCAGGCAGCTTAAAGAACACATGCCAGAAATAGCCTTTGCCTTTATAGAGTTTATGTAATGATGACTTCATTTTTTAGAGAAAAATTTAGCCTGTGTGTGTGTGTGTGTGTGTGTTTGTGTGTGTGTGTAAGGGTCAAGGTGAATACCAATAAGTTAACAGGACTATTATTTCTTAGCTTAAATATAATGTTCAACCATTCTCAGTATATTATTTCAATCATATATGTTTGACATTATTCTTGGCTCAATAATACCATTTATATCAGACTCCAAGCCAAGATCTCACAATGAGACAGAGTTAATAAAAAGAGAGGAAAACAAGAGAAATAGCTCTAAAATGGAATAATCTATAGCCCTTTTCCTATGATTTCCTTTTCTTTCTTGAGTCAATGACTTTTCTTATCATGAGGCTCTAAAATAAATATTCTTGTCTCTCCAAGAATATTGGAGAGACACACACTGACATAGTTTGTGTTGTTTTCATTTGGAGGTATTTTACATGTGCCAAGTCTTTTGCTTGCATTTCCTTCTACAGGTTCATTTAATGTCATTGTCTTGTGTCCCAAGACATCAACCCTTACATACATGAATTAGTTTGGATAGAAACAGTGCCCAAATCCCTCAGCACCATGATCATCCCATGAGCTGTGGGCAAGTCCCTTACCTTCCTGGGCCTCAATCTCCTCATCTGTAAAACAAGATGATGGGATTCTAGACTGACTTCTAGTTCTGAGATTTTATTTATATAGTTATTTAAAACATATTCACATTATGCCAACCAAAAATTGGCACTTGCCATCTGCCTCTACAAGGATGAAGTCACAAGCCACTGCAGTCGCTGACCTTCAACACACCCTAAAAGGAGTTCAGGGCAGAAATCAGGAATCAGGCCCTCTGTGCTCTGGGAAAACTAGCAGAACAAGCCTTCAGATATTTTCAGGAGAAGATTTTAGGAGCTCAAATTCTTGCATTTTTTTATATCTAGAAAAGCACCAAGATCATTAACGGAGACATCTGCTCTTTGTGACTGGCAACAACCTTCCTGTGACTAGCAGTAACCTTCTGCCACAATGTGTGCTTGACTGCATGTACCCCCTCCATAAAATCACATATATACTGACTTCCCCCTCACCTCTTCGGAGCAATTCCTCAGAGCTGTCTGAGAGG
This sequence comes from Balaenoptera borealis, assembly GCF_965194805.1. NCBI lineage: Eukaryota > Metazoa > Chordata > Mammalia > Artiodactyla > Balaenopteridae > Balaenoptera > Balaenoptera borealis. The sequence goes on along the minus strand of NC_138866.1, from coordinate 163,685,216 downwards.
CTGTCTCTCGGGCTATAGTCCTCATTTTGCCCCAAATACAACTTAACTCACAACTCTCACATTGTGCATTTTTTTTTCAGTCTACAATTATAGTACCTAAACATGATCCTGTGTTTCTCAGCTTGTGGACTGAAGCAGTGCTATGAAATATTGTGCAACAGGAAAATGTTTATTTAACAATTGATGTTTCCTCTTTTATGCCTTTTGATTTTGCTTCCTGCCTCAAATACTCAGTGTTGTCATGACTTCTCTCCCACAGATCAGCTCCAAAAGCGTAAAATGTGGAATCCTACCTATTTCCCTGTTTGTGTGCATGTATTTAAGTTCATAAGATCCATGTTCCTGAAGTTCTCTCTGTAAAGGGTCTAGCAAAGTATATACTTAGAGGCTTAGTAATAGTTGATTTAAACTAATAATCTAAAACTTACTAAAATCAATCTATAAAGTCTGAATTGTACCATGCCTGCTAATAGAAGGAAATTATTGTAAAGGAGGTCACTTGTTCAACTCCCTACCCAATGCAGGAATCCCACGTACACTACCGTTGACAGATGGTTAACTGGTCTGCTTCTGCTTCAACAGTGACCAATTGCTCAGATTCTTATAGTTGGTCATTTATACTGTTGACCAGCTCTGATGGGGACTGTTTTCTTTACATGAACCAAAACTCTGTCTTCCTGTACTTTACCCAATTTTTCTAATTTTGCCTCTAGATTAATAAGGAATGCATCTAACATTGTCGCCACTGAAGTATTTAATGATAACTATCATTTCCCCATTATCTGATATTAACTTCATTTGACTGACCAATATTACCTACCTTAAATAAAGGAAAGAAATCTATTTTCACCCCGCCTGATGGAATCAAAAGCCCTGAATACTATCAGATGGCTAGGCGTTTGCTGACATTTAATAAAGTGTCTGGAGATTGAGGTTACACACTCCATTGGAGAATTTCTAGACCAAATTGTTCACTGATTATAGAGTCTGGGTTCTGTAATTAGCACCCTTAACATTGAGTTATTATTTGTATTTCCACTAGAGAATTGTATTCAAAGAGCCAGCATTTCAAGTGAATTTGAATATTTAACCCAGATTGACAAACTGGAGGAAAGCCAACCACCCCAAAAGTCAGAGCTCATGATTTTAGTGTTTATTTCAAGGATTGAGTTCTATTGAAAAACTGGCTTGTTTTTAGAAGATAAAAGTCTGAGTTGTAGGCCAGTCTCGGTGGAATAGTTGCTCTCTTACTTTTAATATTAAAGACTTTCTGAGCTTTGGTGTTTTCCTCTGCTTTATCTTCTCTCCTTCAAATCAGTAGGAGACATATAGAGAAGGAATCTTTGGGTGACTGGCAAATCTATCTGCCTAAAGTTTTGGTAAGACAAAGTTTAAAGTTATAAAATCTAGATAAAGAAAGATCACAGGACTATATATCTGGAAACTTGAGTATTATTCTTGACTCCACCATTAAGTACTGTGACCATTCACTTGAGTTTTTCGGATCTTAGTTTCCTAATACCTAATCCAACAGGATCTAATTGAGTATCTTTAAGATCTTTTCATGCTCAACAGTAATCTTCCTAAGAAAAGATTTTGAACTACTTGAGAATTTTAACACATGTGCCCTCTTGCTTCCTATTGTCAGAAGTCACTAAAGGTTGGTTGCATTTGGTTGAGAACCTGCTAATATGACTTAGGCACCTTCTTTCTACTTTTAGGTCCAAACTGAGGCCCAGGACTTTTATTACTGTCAAAGTAGAAGCTGAGAAAGAGGGCAGTGTTCCGAAGCCTGTGAGTCCAGTCCTGTGAGATAGATGGGTTGAGGTTGATGATAGGTTGATAATTTCTTTGACATCTTGGTTCTGTGATTGGCCCTAGCTAAGTTTGGGCTCAGTTTTCCTAAAAGATCTAGTTGGAGAAGGAGACTTGAGAAAAGAGTTTTCTCTCTGCTTTTTCCGCGATTGGTTACACAGAAAGTACTCATTCGGTTTTGGTTGAACTGAATTCAGATGAATTAAAGGTAAATCCTGAGAGACAAGTTTGGCTGGTTGCTACTATTACTTTATTCCTCAAGAGGTAATCCAGTTAGATAAGGCCAATTTCAGTTATTTAAAACATTTAATGACGTACAGAATTTGACATATGCATAGATAGTCACAGAGCTCTCCCAAGATTTTTAAAGTTGTGAGTTGACCAAGCTAAATACACAGATAATTAAAGAAGAAAAAACTGTATGTGTTGGGTTTCTCATTCTAACAAGAGAAGACTGACCATAAGGATAAACACCAACTTGTATCTTTTGATAAATAAAATTATGCTTGTCCTGCATCATGTTTAGGCAAAATTTATAAGCAATTTATATCGATCAATGTGATTTGTGTTACATCCACATAGCCAATCCAAGTTTTTAATATATAATTTTTTCACTGGCTCAGTTTTCCTATATCTCTAATCAGTGCCAATGTCACTAATTTCTCTTGATTCCCTAATTCCATGGGCTAGTTTCCCTTCTTTTCCTTTCCCTTTCCCCTCCCCCAACATCATTATTACCATCTGACACTCACATCTGGCTCTTTGGAAACCCTCGGGTCTTGCTTTCCCTTTTACAATATGAGGGCCCATGCATCCTACCAGATTCTCCTATTTGGCAAATCGTTTTTACTTCTACACACCATTTTCCTTCTCATCCTCGAGTGTTCTGAAGGCTGGAGGCCTTCCTTCATACAGTAGGCACTCTGAGTTAAGATACTGTGAAAGGTGGACATTGATGGATGGATCCAAGGATGGTGAGATGGGCCGGAGAGATGTCTGGACCAGGGGTAGTGATATGAACAGGAAGAGGAAATGATGCAAACATCCCCTGCATCACTGACATCCATCTGCTCATTCATTCACCCACTTTCTCATTACACAAACATTTTGTGCCAGGTACTATGCTAGGTACAAGGAACAAAGGTGAATAAGCAAACATCATTCCTGCCCTCATTGAGTGTATGGTCTACATGGAGGACTCCATCAAAGCAACATGATTTGTTAAGTACTACTGGGAAAAGTGCACATAGAAGGGACTCCAACTCAGGCTTGGCTTCCTGGAGGAAGAGTCACCTGCCCTGAAACCTGAAAGATGAGGCTGAAATAGTCAGGGATGTTGTGGGGAGGGTCAGAGGAGAGAAGACAGCTCCAGACTGAGAGAACACCTAGAATGATTCACAAATGAAGGAAATTTCAAATAGCTAAAAGTAGTTCATCCTAGTGAAATAAGTTAGACAGACAAAGATAAATACTGTGTGATATTGCTTATATGTGGCATTTAAAAAATACAACAAATCAGTGAATATAACATAAAAGAAGCAGACTCACAGATATAGGGAACAAACTAGGGCAAGACAGGGGTGGGGAGTGGGAGGTACAAACTATTGGGCGTAAGACAGGCTACAGGGATGTATTGTACAGCATGGGGAGTATAGCCAATATTTTGTAATAACTGTAAATGGAAAGTAACTTTTAAAAATTGTATAAAAATTTTAAAAAATTTAAAAAAGCTCTAAGGGAGGGCAAACTTTTTCTATAAAGGACCAGAGAGTAAATATTTTTGGCGTTGTGAACCATATGGTCTCTGACCCACTACTTAACTCTACTATATCAGTCCAAAAGCAGCCATAGGTAATATATAAGTGAATGGGTATGACTCTGTTCCAATAAAATGTTACTAAAAAAAAGTAGTTCGGGATTTCCCTGGTGGTGCAGTGGTTAAGAATCTGCTTGCCAATGCAGGGGACATGGGTTCAGGCCCCGGTCCAGGAAGATCCCACATGCCCCGGAGCAACTAAGCCCATGTGCCACAACTACTGAGCCTGCGCTCTAGAGCCGGCGAGCCACAATTACTGAGCCCGCGCACCGGAACTACTGAAGCCCATGCGCCTAGAGCCCGTGCTCCACAACAAGAGAAGCCACCGCAATGAGAAGCCCGCGCACCACAACGAAGAGTAGTCCCTGCTTGCCACAACTAGAGAAAGCCCACGCACAGCAACGAAGACCCAACACAGCCAAAAATAAAAATAATAAATAAATAAATAAATAGATATATTAAAAAAAAAAAAAGTAGTTCATCCTGATTTCCACGGGGAGGGGGGTGACAAGAGAAATCCAAGAAGCTTTTGGGGGAAAGAAATGAGCCCAAACTCATATTCTTTTCTGACCTCCTAAGTGCTAAGTGAGTAAGTGAGATTTTGAGCCTCCACTTTATGTTTTGGTGTGTAGTTTCAGGTGGTGTTTCTTTACCCAGCAGGACGCTTACTCCCCTGGTCTCACCTTAAAGTTCAAACACAGCCTTTCATTCCAAAATAGGAATCAAATGTTTTAAATACAAATGCTTCCGAGAGTCACTCCGTTGGTAAAGAAATGTCTCACCCTGATCTCTTCCAGCTTCCTACGAGAGGGAGCCAGACTTCTGCACTGTAGTGAGTTCAGGGATGCTGAGCCAGAGAAGGGAGAGAAAAATGGGTCTCACACGTTCACACAGTTTGAGAGCTTCACAAACGTGTCTTGTGACTTTATGTTCATTTGTGGAAGTGTCTAAAGGGAAGTGGGTTGGATTCATAGAAGGAGAAAGAGAAGAGAAAAAAAATTCTTACACAAGTTGCTTCATGTCTGCTGGGATGGTCAGGGGGTATATTTTAATGGCAATGCTGGCACTCTCTCACCCTTAAATACTATTAAATACTAAGAACATCATTAAAACTTCTACTTCTATGGTTAAGAGCATACATTGGGACCCAATAGACATGATACGGCAGGACATCAATGCAGATGGCAAGATGAAGGAGAAAACAGTGTGCCTCCCTGGGAGTAAACTCAGCCCAAACTTTCCAGCAAAAAAGGTCTCAGAGAGACCAGAAACTATCCTCCACTGCCAGAGAGGCTGATGGTTAGTCTTCTAAGTTTCTAGTTTGAAATAAAGTACCCCTTGATGTATGTTTGGTTATTAATTATTATATTATTGTTCATTATTTCTGAAAAGTAATACATGTTTAATAAAAATCTGAGTTACAATAATGAAAATCATTTAGGTATATTCAAGCATTTCACCTCCTGAGGACTTCAACTTGGTTTCTAAAACACAGTAGAAACTTCCTAATTCAGACTAACGACAGAGAGCCCCATTGTGAATTACCAAGTTTTTCAGATGAGTGGGTATGCAAACAGACAGACAAGAGTCAAGGAAAGTAAAATCACACAATATGCTTCATCCCTTTGTTTTGACAGTGGTAGTTCAGACTTAACAGTCTATGATAAAACTTTCCAGTACCTCGGTATAAATGTATCGTCGCTTGTTTCACAAAAATAATGAAGTCTTGGTAATCAGAAATCTTACTATAGAACTCAGACATTACATCTTTGCTCAGAGATAGCTTTGGGACTGCAGGGGGTTGCAAATAATTATCTGGCTTACAGACTACTGAAGTGAGAACGATGAAAGGTCTACTGTACATGCAAAATGAGGAACAGAGGTAAAAAGACATTTTAAGGTTGCCATTTAGCGTTACTCTCATGTTTTTCTCTGCAATCACAGATCTTTCAAGGTAGAAAAGAGCTCATATATGTTCTTTTATCCAACCTCCTCATTTACCCTACTGCTGTATTGATTAGGATTTTACGATTTTCCCTTCAAGAAAGAAGGAGGGCCAACTTAACTACATGCAACTCTCCCTTGTCTGAGAAAAGGCTACACATTTTTATGTGCGGAATGGTACCCAGGCCCAGGAGTAATGTTGGGATTCAGAATCTAATGCACCTAGATTTTTATTACCCATCATTTTCCCATCATCTCCTCCTCCTCTTCCTTCTATTAATCCTGATGAATGGTTCTCAACCCTGGCTGTCCACCGAGCCACTTGGGGAGTTTTTGAACACACCAACCCCCATGTGCAGACATTCTGCCTTAATTGATGATGGAGAGCCATTGGGAGACCACTGAGAGTTGAAAGGACCCACGTACAGCTGTGTTTCTGTGTTGACTTGTCAGTATTATAGTGTCCTTAGTAGAGCCACAGCGGTTAGGATAAGTGTAGATTCCAGGATAGGGGACTGTCTCACTGTTAGGTGGAGATCTGGAGTAGAAACATGGGTCTCGGAATCAGCCTGCTGGGTTTGAATTCTCACTCTACCACTTACTAGGTAAAATGTGGTTAATAAAGGTATCCATCCATAGAGGTGTGATTAAATGCGTTAACATACATGAAAGGTTAAGAACAGTTTTCAAAACATGTCAAGAACTGTAAACTTTGAGTTGCTATTCAAAGGGATCTGGAGGGCAAAGAGTGAGGAAGCAAAAGACATTGCTTTACAGTATGCCTGTAGGTTCCGAGGAGATTAGTCTGGGGCCCACCAGGGACAGAAGAGTTGCTGAGAGCTATCAGAAAGGATAGGATGGCCCGTGTGGGGAAACACCATAAATGGTTTGCAGCAGAGTCGGTTTTACAGGAGCTTTTATTTTGTACCTATTTCGGGGAAGAAAACTTATGCCAGAAAAGGGCCAGGGGAATAAAATTGCTTACATTTAAAGAAAGGTCTACCTGAGCTCTAAGAAATTCTGTTCGTCACCAAAAATAGATCTGGGGCTTCCCTGGTGGCACAGTGGTTAAGAATCCGCCTGCCAATGCAGGGGACATGGGTTCGAGCCCTGGTCTGGGAAGATCCCACGTGCCGCGGAGCAACTAAGCCCGTGCGCCACAACTACTGAGCCTGCACTCTAGAGCCCGCGAGCCACAACTACTGAAGCCCGAGTGCCTAGAGGCTGTGCTCCGCAACAAGAGAAGCCACCGCAATGAGAAGCCCATGCACCGCAACGAAGAGTAGCCTCCCGCTCGCCACAACTAGAGAAAGCCTGCACTCAGCAACAAAGATCTAACACAGCCAAAAAAAAAAAAAGATCTGGACCAGTCTTTAGAGGGTGGACTAGTTCCTGAAACGCTCGCTTATCTGTGGAAGGAACTACTGCAGAGATGTAATACGCTTGGTTAAGATGTCCCAAACATGAACACAATTACAGGGGTGCATTTGGGTTGGTGGGGGGTAGCGTGGAGGCTCCTCGGCCAGGTTAAATTTTAAAGACTCAGAGCTGAGAGACACATAAAGGGGTGAGTCAAGTGAAAAGGAAATTTCTGGCAAGCATAAAAAGTTAAGCATACCACTACCTCTCTCTGTAGAGTTAAACCTAGACTTAACTAAGAATCTGCAAATTGTTCATTTTGTGGCTATGTCCCCTTTCAACGGCAAAATTTACATTTTGGTCTTTTCCTTTTTGTTCTGTATCCTTTTGTGTTAAGCCAGGCAGGGCTCACGGAAGAGAATCAAGTTGGATACTTGCTCAAGCGAAAACTAATTAGGGAAGCAAATCCACTGCTCCCCTCAAAAATCAAACATTGCCTACCAGAATCAAGTCAAAATGACTTTTAGACTGTCTGTTGCTTGGGTATATCTGTACCGCGGCTCCTTCAATTACCAAGTCTAATTTGGAGTTGACTGCGAATTTAAGCACTTTTAGCAGAAGTTCATGAGTCATTCAGACTAAATCTAATTCATTTGTACAGTATTTCTTGGGCAAAGGTGGGTAGCGAGGGATTTGCCTAAGTATGGAGACGAGGAAAGCTGCAGTGTGAGGGACTTTCTAAAGCTCCCTAAGTGAGGTGGCAGCAGAAAAGGAAGATCAGATGTGGCTGTCCTCACCTCCATCCAGTCCTAACTCCTGGTTTGCCTAAATTGCCTGCCGGCAACATGAGACTGCTCCCCGCCCCTTCTCTCTCTCTCTCTGCACACAAAGAGGCTATTTGGAGGCGGGGGGAGGAACCTGGGTATAGCAATGTTTACACTTATTATGTGTACACTTATACACACACTTATATGTATGCGCATCCCCATATCATGCATGTCCTGTGAAAACCTGGAAACCGTGGTATTTGAATATAATTGAAAGGGCGCATGCTAATTTAGACCCTGTGACAGTACTGTAACCAAGATTTACAGTTGCAAACGGTTGACAACTCAGCTATTGGGTGAAAAGAGGGTGATGGGAATCTGATTTGATGGGATGACCCTTTCTGACATGTGAACAAAGAAACCTGCATATCTATTTTTAACCAGGCTCTGGAGACTTCCAGTAATTGCCATTTGGAGCTGAGGCTCCGAGTTGTCCCAGTTCCTGGGGATATTTGCATCTCTTTCTGTGTTTGGGTTTTGTCTGTCTAATCCCTCTGAGCGGGTTGGGATGCAGCATCTGTCTCTGCGTTGGCAGGAGGCTCACAGACGCCCTCCTCCTGCACATGCTTACTGCAGCCTGCCTTCTTCCTCTCTGGCTGGGGCTTCCAACTGGAAGCCTGGTGTTTTCTATTCCAGGAAAAATGCAAATACTACTTTGAGCTTTTATGAGTTGCTATACCTGAGTGCCACTGATAAATCCAAGTTTAGGCTTCACAATTGCTATTCATCATAGCAGCAAAAAGGGAGACATCAGGATTGGATCCTCAACAGAAGCCATGATGAAGCTGGAACTTGGGATTTGGGGGTTTCATGCAAACTTTTCTTACACAAGGGAGTGACTAGATTAAATTGTAAAGTCTGTGAATGTGGTTTTTGGGGTTCTCTTTGTCTCCCTGGTGTTACTCTTTCATCCCACCCATCTTCCTATATTTGGGTTTTATTCTATCTCTTCCTAAACGAAACCTCTTCCCTTGAAAAGATTCAATGATTGATTCATACAATCATACAGATGGGGTTTATGTGCTACTTCTTAGGCTGTTTTTTCTTTTTCTTTCTCTCTTTTTTTTTTTTTTTAAGCATTTTAATAGGGATAAAGCCTTTAGGCCAAAGGAGTAAACCTTTTGTCTGGGAATCTCAGATCTCTTGTGGGGACCGTATTTCCAGCTTAAGGTAAAGACTGGAGTTTTTTTTTCTGGAATTATTAAAATGGCAACATTTGACTCCCAGACATAGAAAATAAACTTACGGTTACCAAAGGGGAAAGGAGGGGGAGGAGGAATAAATTAGAAGTTTGGAATTAAAATATATATACTACTATATATAAAATAGATAACCAACAAGGACCTACTGTGTAGCACAGGGAACTATTCTCAATATCTTGTAATAACCTATAATGGAAGAGAATGTACAAAAGATGTATATGTATAACTGAATCACTTTGCTGTACATCTAAAACTAACACAACATTGTAAATCAACTATATTTCCACAAAAATTTTTAAAAAAGGAAAAAGTCAACATTTAAGTATAGAGATGCCATTTCTCTCTGTATAAGACCAGTTTCCCCTAAGATGAAGGTAGGGAGTATGAAGTCTGGAAGATATTCTGAAGACCCCATTCTCTTCTTCACAATTGGTCACCAGAGCAGTCACTTAGAAAACACAAATCTCTTCACTCCAGTTGAAAGCCAGAAGCAGTGTATCATGGCTCTTAGAATTAAGACCAACATCCCTGACAGAGGCAGCAAGGCCCCAGGAGATCCCAGCCTTCTCTGGCACCCCCGGTCCCTCTTGCTTCCTGAGCGCCCCTCACACAGACCTTCTCACAGTCCCTCAGCCAGGCAAGCCCTTCTGCCTTGGGTAGAATGCTCCCTCCTCTCAGCCAGGACATCTGAGACCCCCTCTCCTGGAAAAGGCATCCCCACCTCTCCCTTCCTCTCCATCCTCCACCCCATGCTGTCTGTCTAGATAACTGCAAATCGCCCTTCAGATACTGGAGACATGTCTGTTCCTCAGAGAATACTTTGATGATTAGGTCCCATGCCCGTGTTATTTGCTCTATCCTTATCCATTAGTGCACTGAGCCAATTTGCAATTATACACCTATTTGTGCCATTATTTACTAAATGTTTAACTGTCCATCTCCACAAGGACAGGGCTGCAGGTGAGTCGCTCACCCTTGCTTCCGTCCCATCCCTAGCACACTGCCCCGCTCACAGGCCTCAGTCAGAACGAAGTATGCTATCAGTGAGCTTATCTACGGGACTGACAAATTGCACTGAAACCCTGAAGTTTTATAGAAATTCTCTTTTATCCTGATTGAATAATTATGATCGTGTTAGTTCATTTAGTGATTAGAAACTTAAATGGAGTTGTCATCAAAACATGTACTATTTTCTTTGGTAAGTTTGATGTGTATGTGTACATGTTTATACATAAGTGAATGTGCAGCATAATTGGGATAATTAATTGGGATATTAATTTTTCAAAGGACCTTTTGCATCTTCTAGCGTATTTGCTCATCAAAAAATCTCTGTGAGGAAAGTGAGGCATTGTATTGTGAAGAAAATAAGATATATATATACATATATATATATACTATATATATATTACATATATATACATATATACTATATATATTACATAATATATATATTATGTAATAGTAAATATCTACTATAGTATATAGTAGATATATAATACAGTATAGCAGATATCTACTATAATATGTAGTAGATATATAATATACTAGTGTATATAATACCCTAATACATAATGTATATACTATATCTTATATACTACATGGTAGATATATAATATATGTAACATATATACTAATTTACTAGTATGTAATTGTATATTATATATACATAATAGTTATTACATATGTTATATAAACCAATTAACCAGCATATTACATATATTTACCTAAAGCCATCCTGCAAGCTAGTTGCAAAGAGAGAATTCATTACTGAATTTTATAATCCAGAGTGATGATTAAGATGATGATTACTCTATGCTGGTATTGTTGAAAAGAATGACTCCAGACAACCCTTCCTTCCGTGTTGGTATGTGTGCAAATGGCTCTTTAATTTTTGCATCGTCTTTTGCTGTTTGCTCATGATAATCAATAGATGGATGCTATGAGAAGTCTTTCATTGCAGACTTTTCTGTTAAGTGAGAGAGAATAAAACAGAAGTTGGGAAGCAGTCGTGCCCAAAATGGTTTTGTTGACAAGCATGCTCTTGGACCAGAGCCCCAGACCTGCAGTTTACTGAGAAGACTGCTTCATATTTTGCATGGGTTATCCTGAAAACTACATGGGGAAAATGTAGGATTTCTGCTTTATAAAGTAGAAGGAATTAGGAAGAACAAAAATGGAAAGTTACATGTGTGTATCATTTACTTTGCAACAAAGACTTTGCTCAGCAATTTCAAATGTTTTGTCTTTCTTATTTAATCCTCCCCACACCCTGAGAGATGGAGGTATTATTATTGACATGTTATAGCAGAGAAGTCAGTTAAATGCGTCATGTCACAGGAGCATCCTGATTCGGAGATCTGTTCTACCACTCCGAGCTCCACGAATCAATTCCATGGGCTTAAGATCTTCTCCTGGAGCCATTTTCCAGTTAAATTGAATATTCCACTATAAATTGACTATCCTATTAGTTGAGTTTCTAGGATCTATGAAATGAAATGACTGATATGCTGCAAGGGCTTGGGGTTGCCATGTCAACCCTCTGTGGATGCCTGCAGAGCTGGTCTGTATATAATTCCTTATTCTCACACCTTGCCCTAAGCAGTGCTTGGGAGCACTTTTAATAAGATGGGTTTGCCATGGTCCTCCTTATTTGTAGTGGACAGCTGTCATCCAAGAGCTGCTTTGGTAATTTACCACCGATTCTCCACACCTGTGTCCCATCAGAAATATCCTTCAAAAAGTCACTACCATGTTGGTAATTCCCAGGCCTTGTCCTTGGTGTTCCTGTCTTGTTATTTAGGATGCTCTACAAACATGTGTTATACTCAACTTCCCCCTAAACTCAGCTTGGATGCTTGCTCCAGGCGGACAATTACTTCTTTCACCGTGCTCTAAGTCAGGATGTCATGATAACATGTCCCAGTCATGATATCAAGCATCTTAAATATATTTTATTATCTAATTCATAAAATCACACTGAAAGATAGGAAATATTGTGATTCTCCATTTTTCTGAAAAGGAAACTGAAACAAAAGAAAATTTCTCCAAGGATACAGAGCTTGAAGGAGGTTGAGCTGGGATATTGCATCCAGGTGTTCTCTCTTTAAGGCCTGCACGATTGCCAGCCAGAATGTACGGATGGGATGCCTGATGGGAACACGTGGGCATTCTTGACTTATTTTTCTACCTTTATTTTGGCAACTCAGTACATCATATGTAGTGTACTGCTTTTGCATAGATATGGATAACTCAATAAATGAGATATATAGATAATTTTAGTCATACAGAATTAATAGGCAGGAAACATACTGGCTTTGTATAATTTAAGCCTCAATCCTCTAAGGCGATTTACAGACATAAGGGTAACATGATACCCTAGAAGGTGACACCTGCAACTCAGACTCTGTAATGAACCAGTCAAAAGACGGAAAGTTGCAAAGTTCTGGAAACTTCATGTGAGGTCAGAGAATCTTTTGGCATGGAGGAAATCCCTGTGGTCTTGGAGGAAATCCCTGTGGTCTCTTCTTATTGGAAGAAGAAGAGAGAGTTCAGAAAGTGGAAAAATGATGTGACTGTGGTTTCTATGTGTGCGTATCACACACACCTCCCGCTCCACAGAACTGGTCACTCTTTAACCCTCATTCTCAATCTTGTCTTCTCGGACTCCTGCCACTAGAATCTGTTCTCAACTTATACTTGTTGAGTGAATTGACCTGGGAACTACTTTCTGTGGGATTTCATATTTGATTTCATTCATATTCGATATGATTTGAAATTCAGCAGAAAAATGTTACGTATATATATAGAATTTTGTTAGAATACATGTATTTCAATGACTCTGTAGCATAATGTGGAAGCAACTTTCACTTCTGTTTAAAATATTTGGCTGAACATAAGGTTTTCTTTGTGGAGGTTGGGGTACATGCTCAACTATTTGCTAATCTGGGGTCTTCGGCAAGTCTGTCTTGTGTCGTGGTGATTTGCATGTCTTCTTGGGTGTTTGCTCGGGAGCAAATTCACTGACATAAAACCATCCTTGAGTAACTTTTGTTAATATCTTTAGCCTCTATGTTTAAAAACATTTCACAGTAATATGAAGTTTATTCAAGTACTCTTTTTAATTTTTCATGTTATGACTTTGTTAAAAACACTTTTTTGACTGGATATATTGCAAAGGTGATATAAAATTATGGCACTCAGAAGGGTACCAATTGTATCATCATCAGTGTTGGTTCAATTTTTGGGAAAGCTAAATGCTATAAATCTTACAGGGGTGCCGTGATCACTTAGTGGTCGTGGAGCAAGGCACTGAATTCCCCGTGTTGCACTCAGGATGTTCTCCGTATTGCCATGCAGCAAATATCCTATTGGCTTAGTGGTAGGAAATCACCTATAAATTTGGGAATGTAGTTAGGCACAAACAGGAGGAGCCTGGGCAGGATCTGGACAGGGCAGGAAAACAATGATTATAATCTATTTGCACCTTTCTTTCTGAGTATGGTCATGGGAGTGGCATCTCTGAAACCTCCTGGCATTGCTGTGCTGCTCCATATGTGGAAAAACAGTTCAGGTTGGTTTATAAGCAAGCATTTCATTTTCTATGTTAAAGGGTTCTGCAGAATGGGGTACTTCAACAATTCCACAGTAGGACTTGTTGGGAATGTGTGGCTTAGAAATAACAACTATAAAGATTTTAGATGCTTGGATCACAAGTTAGAATGGGAGAAATGATTTTACTATCTGGTCCTTTGAGAAGGTCCATTTGGTCTTCTTAGCAGAAATTCCCAGACATTCTGGCTGCTCTGATCATTTTTTCCCTCCTGCTTCAGGTAGCAAATTGACAGTGGTTTGGGGAGTGTAAATGTTGGGGCAATAGAAATTATGTAAATGTTGCATTCCAGCAAGACAAATTTCAAGCCCTTGAGGTCTTTTAAAGAGCATTAATTCTAGAAATTAGACACAAAACTTAACTTTTTCATTCTAATGATTTCATAAAGAAAAACTCGTTAGTAAAGGTGACAAATATGAAGTTCTATTGAACATTTAAATTCAAGAATCTCAGTGAATGCCCCAGGGAGATATTTACCCAGCCAATGACTCTCGGATGTTATTAAGAAGCAATTTACTCAAGAAAGTCTCCATTCATGAGTTTACATAAGAACAATATCTACTTTACAAAGGCTTGTGTTCTCAGTATAGCACATACCTAATTTACAATGACTTTTGGTTAAAATTTTCATTAGGTTGGTTCAATAGTATTTGATAATTTTAATTCAGTTTTATGAGATCCCAGGTTCCCATTTACAGGAAAAGAAAATGAATGCAGAGGAAATAAATTTTTAAAGAGCAAATTTATCTCTCAAATGAGCTCTGCTAATTTCAGTAGCAAATCCGAGGTGGAGGAAAGTTAACCTTTTGTATTTCTATGGCAGTCCTTTTGGGCATAGACTATGGTATCCATTAAAAAAAACCTCTCAGGTCCACAGCATCAGTGCTTTGCAATTATACCAATCTGTGCAGTGACTTTACAATAGACTCTTGTGAAATACTGATATGGAAGGGGTGCCACGGGGTTTAAGCACAGGGTGTTTTCATGGGTTGAGGATAGGAAGGGAGCAGTGGTCCTCAGGCACAGATCAGATCGAGGAAAATAAAACCAAAACAGATGAGAGGTGAGTGTTCCAGCCTTCTGAAATAAGGATTAAGGAGTATACAATTACGAGAGGTCAACAATTTAGGCAGGAGAACCATTACTTAAGCTTTAATGAAGAATGTGAAATGAGGGCGGACTCAGAGCCGCAGATACAGGAAGATGAGAAAGTCACATCACAGGACCAGTCATCAGAGGACAGACCAGCCCTGATGATACGATGAGGAGTTGGCCCTGCTGGACTGGAGAAGGGATGAGTTAACAAGAGGTTATGAAAGACACATACAAACCCCCAGAAAGTTACGATTTTTTCAGCAATTAAGTTTCCTTTTTAAGTTATCTGAGTTAGACTTCCATGGTGATAACTTCAAACTCCTTGCCAGCTAATCTGCAAATAGCATAGGACCATGCAAAGTAAAACACTCCCCCAATCTTATCAACAGATTGAAAGAATCAAATACTATTTGTCAACAATGAAGTCCAACTTCTCACAATATGGTCACCATGCTGACAGAGGAAATGCGAATAAAATTCCCCGTCACGTCAGGGTCCTGATGACTCAGCCGCGGTTTACAACGAATCCTGTGACAATTATGGGTGACAAAGACCACAGAAGGCAATTCACTCCTTGCCTTGACATTTCCATTCTGTAGTGGTCTCTTTCCTCTGACTCTTCAAGTAAAGAAAGAGGTCTACTAAGCAATTATTCAGTGAATTTGATCAATGTAGAAAACCAAACTAGATTATTCACCCTCTAAAAGTCAGTTTTTATTTACTAAAGGCTTATTTGTGTTTATTCTCTTTATCTAGCTCTTGCAAGTGCCCTTGGTCTATTAGGAAACAGACTGTTTCTAAAAGTCTGCTTTATCAATAGGGGTCCTGAGTTACAAAGTCAGCCTCATACTAAGTCAGGATTTAAATGACAATCTGGTTTTTTAGGTTTGGCCCCTGAGACAAAAGCCCTATTTGTTAGTTATATATGGGCTATACAGTCTGTCTGAAATGCATTCTGCTAGTGTTAGAAGTGAATCTACAGAATATATGGTGTATGATTGTCATTGTCATTATGAATTACAGCTTTGTATTTTATGGTATAATGAAATGAGATGATAAAAATGACATCAAGCTTTGGATTTCAGTGTCTAAATCACCCATTTTATTAATCATTTGGCAGCTAAACGTCTTTTAAATACTGTGCAAGGTATTATGATTTAATGTTTGCCCAAAGCACCGAAAGAAATATGTTAAGCTGCATTACTAAGTAGAGGCAGACTATGCTTCATGAAACCATCAGAAGGCAGATGTTTGATACAGTATCCTTTGGCCTCTGAGAAGAGGAGGCCAGGGCCAAAGTTTGAGCTGATCTATCTACCTCTGGACTCCCCATTTCCAGAGGCTCTTCAAATGCACACGACACATGGAGCAAATTAAGAGTTTACTATTTTCACACTACTGCATTTAACTTGCTCTGACAGCCCTTTCAAGCTCTTCTTTTCTTCGAAAAATTGATATTTTGGTCTCTGGTGGCCATTTGTATTTAGTCTTCTGCCTTTATGAGCTTTGCTTTGACTAAAGAGAATTCATTATTATGGAGGAATCTTAACTTGTAGTGGTTAAATTCTCAGTGAAGTAGCTTCCAGTGCTGTGATTATTATGTGCCTGCCGGTTTTCTTGAAGACTCTGTAGCCTATAAATCTTGGTTCTCCAATTTAGGAGCTTCAAAACAGGATGCTCTCTTCTTGTGATGGAAGGTGGCTTAATGACAAAGTACTCATTAGCTGTGATTTTTAAACTTTATTCTACTGAACCCTCTGCCAATGCAAAGGGCTTACTAGCCCCACTCCTCACACCATCACTCAGATGCCTGGCAAGAATAGGGTCAGAAAACAGTGACGTCTAGTTTCCAAACTCACTTTGTCTTGCCTCTGCTTTGAATAGGTAATAATCATGGTCAGCCTTCACACTGATGGAGGATCAAGCCACTTTGTAGTGTGACCCCCACTTTTTAGGGGCTTTGTGATGGTCCAATGACTTCCTATGTTTGCCCAACTTGTCTCATATTAAAACAAACATAATTCTCCATCATCAGTGGTGCCTCTTTTGATCCCCAGACATGACAGCCTGTTACAGCGTGAAGGTTGTAACAGATAACTCCCAAGATGTTATTAATCATACTTCAAGGCGCAGGAAATACGTGAGATTATTTTGTGGGAGTAGAAGGCCATGAAGGTAGAAGTTCTAAAAAAAAGGGTGGAGAAAGGGAACCAAGAAAGAAGGAGAAGGATAAGAAATCAAAAATCCAGAAATCCTGGAGATGCTCTTGCCTAAGGGCATATGCTTTTGGCCCCATTGACAAAACTCAAGGGCTTTACAGGATCTAAATTGCTTTTTGTCACCCTCTCAATTAGAGAAGCTAATCTAATGTTATTGAACACTCCCGAGCAATAAAGTGTGCAAAATAACTTCCCTCTCATAACCAAGCAGATCATATGTGACCCAGATCACAACTACTATCCATGCAATGCATATGTACTCTAGGATTAAGTAAGTTTTCCCTTTTCCATCTGCGCTCTAACTCTGTGCCATATGTCTCCTAACAAGGTATTATCCATTATTCTTTTATTCAGTTCACTGCATTTTGTTCCTCTTGTCCCTTGAAAATTAGCCTGTCTTTAATCAGAAATCACTTCCACTCACAGTTCAGTGCACCTACTGGAGACGCAGCAAATGCTTGTTTACAGGGCTGGTAATTGGATTAAAACTTGGAAAAGAAACAGAAAAATGGAATGTATTAAAAAAATGAAAGACACAAGCATGAAAACCAACAAAGCCAAAACAAATTAAAAAGCTCTAATGAATGAAATTGCTATTAATAGAAATCATTTATCAGTAACAATGCTCCAGAGTTTATCAATATTCAATTGCAATGATATTTAAAAACCTAAGAGAAGAAGGAAAAGGATGCTGAATAGCCTTTCTATGAGGATGACTTGAGAATGATTAGTTTCTGTGCATCTCCCGGGCTGTCTTGAAAAATGGGCAGTGCATAAATCTTCACAAGGTCTGGATATAGAAACACTACAGTGGGGACAGCGCCCCCGTGTTCAATTATTTAAGAAGGAGAACTAATTAGCCTTTTAAATTTGAGTATTGTAATTTTGATCCTTAAAATCACAGATAAGAAAAAGATGATTATGATCTCTTTCCACAAATTCCTGCTGAGTGGTATGAACAGGTGTAATGTGACACTGAGAGTCATTGGGTGTGGTATGCCATTTTGTCAATTCAGGAGTGATGGCGTTGGCATATTGTTGGTTGCTTCCAACCTCAAAACTATCCTCATAGCCCTAATTTTCTATATATTCTTCCAATAACCTTTTTCAAAATAATTTTTTTCAAAAGAAGATGATGTGTTGGATAAACAAAATAAAGCACATTGCAAAAAACCAAAAGTAGTAGCGGTGTAGTAATCTGAAATCAAATAGTCATACAGGGATGTCAATATTCAACAACAGCTAAGCTTTGATATAAATGTGCTCCAAAGAGGTGATGGGGCACACTCAACAGTAAACACAATCCAGAAGAGAACAATCCAAAGAGAAACAACAGAAATGTTCATACACCAAAAAGCATAAGAAGCAGAGAACCTGAAAACCAAATTCACGTGAGTTAACCACCATCGCTACCTTTTTAGCAGGTATCTTGAAGCTGTCCATCTTACGTCTGCAAAAGAGGCAAGCTCTTACCTGTGTGGTTGGATCACTCCTTCTCAAGCTCTGCAGATCTAAAGATGAAAAAAACACAGGTAATTAGGTTCAGTCCTTTAATTTGAGAAAGATACTCTATGCAAACATTATTTTAAAAACTTGCTCTTCTTCTGTTAAAAAAAAAAGATGGAATGAAAACAATGCATAACAATTAAACAAGTGAGATGAATTTTCTGTTATTCGCTCATTGACCTAAAGTGAAGGCAGGAGTAAAATTTAGTTGTGGGGGACTTGTGCAGTCCTCATCAGAATAAAATGATGGTGCTGAATAATTGATTTCTGATTTCTGCCACATCTGTGCTGATAAGATTTTTATTAGGGTTTGTTTATATTATCTTGGGGATTTTGGTACCTGATGGCTACCTTCTATTTTATCCATATCGATTGAATTGTGGGGAAGGAAGAGAATTAATATAATACCCTTCCTTTGCCACAGAAATTCTATCTAGGGGCTTAACGTCACAGAATTATTATGGGAATCTGTTTGGTCTGTTTTATTTAGGTTGTAAAATCTAGAACATTAGCCAGTTGTTCTGGTCCAATGCTTACTGAAATCCATTTACTACGTGTAACATTTTCATTTTTTGACCAAGCAATAAAAACTGGGTTCTAAAATGTTTTAGATGAGTTACACTTCATTTTCATGCTTGTCAGTGGTATAAGACTGATGAATTAGGAGCAGTGAGGAATATTCTATTATAAATGGAAAACCTGAACCCAATTCTAGAACCTCTGAATCCACTAGCCTACCCAGCAGTTGGCAAACTATGGCTCAAGGGCAGAATCCAGCCTGCTACCTATTTTTATATGAGCTAAGAATGATTTTTCCCTTTATAAGGGATTGAAAAAAAAATCAAAAGAAGAATAATATTCCACAGTTTGTGAAAATAATAAAAACTCAAATCTTGGTGTCCATAAATAGAGTTTTATTGGAACATAGCCACACACATTTGTTTACATGTCCGTGGCTGCTTTCATGCTACAACGGCATTGTAGAGGTAAGTAGGTAAATAGTTACAAGAGGTAAGTAGTTGGAACAGAGAGGATATGGCCTGCAAACCTTACGATATTTACTACCTGGCCCTTTAAGAAAAAATGTATTGACCCCTTAGCCTGTGGTTGATTTCATCTTTGTTGGGGACATGGGAGGATGATATGATAAGATCCTAATAACTGAGGCTCATCATTACAGGTAGGCAAGTGATAGCTTATCAGACCATTAAAATAAAAGTGACTGTATTTCATTCTGGGGTCCTTTAGGACACAGACTATGTGGGGAAAATTCATGAACAAATGGAGTCAGCTGTTTGTGCAGCAAGTTCTAGGCTGGCTTCATTGCTGGATTCTAGTTACCTATCAAATCCACATTTTATTTTATAGTAAGATTTCAAGACTCTCCTTAATATTTGATAAGAATATCTAGAACATTAACTCAATATGGAAAAAATCAAAAAACAAATATTGAAAGAAATGAAACACAACATATAAGTATATACATACAATGATTTATATGAAGCATTTCTATGAGGTTCAAAAACAGACATAACCAAACTATATTTTTAATGAAAAGATATATACTCATAACATATATATTCACATATGTACAGTAAAGGATTAACCTTGCCCAAAGAGGGGTCTGACCTTTGCCCTCAGCTCTTGGGATATCCTGCCTGATAAGAGTGTCATTGTTTACCTGGGGGCCTTGGTTTGCTCCAGATAATCTATGCTGCCAATGTGATTTCTAGCCCATGGGGAGCTTGGACCATGCAGTAGAAACTCAGCCTCTGGAGAGGCTGGAGACAAAGGTTAGCTCAGCAGGTGACCAACTTTTGCTTATGTGACTGAGCTTCAGTTAAACCTCTGGACTCCAAGGCTTGGGTGGTCTTTCACAGTTGTTTACTGTGTACGTTTTGCTGCATACTATTTCCGGGAGAAGTAAGCACTGTCCACACAACTCCACTGGGAGGGCACGGCTGAAAGCTCTGCACCTGGAACCCTCCTAGATCCTGCCCCATGTGCCTCTTCCCTAAGCTGAGTTTAACCTCTGTACTTTCACTGTAATAAACCATAATTGTGAGTGTAACAGCTTTCACAAGTTCTGTGACTCCTTCCAGCAAATTACAGAACCATCCTCAGGTCCAGCTTAACAGCTAAAAGCATTCAGCTAAAGAAAAGATTGCCATTTTGTCCTTAGTGTTATTACTCAAGGACTATTATTTATTTTTCATGAAGAAATAAGTCACTTAGTTGTTCAAGGATCACAATTCTCGTGGTCATGTGATAGAATATGGATCTTAATTTGTTTTAGTTGCCATTTTCTGGAGTCTTGAAAATTCTGTCCCACTGCTTACATGTGTATCTTGGAATGGAGTATGTGATTTATCTTGTTTGTTCTACTTAGTTGTAGTAGAATAAACCCCATCTGCATAGGTTAGATCAAATGACTAAAATCTCAGCTACACAGTAGAGCCACATATGATCATAACAGTGAATTGTAACTTCCTTTAAAGATGAGAATTGGGATTTTTCTCCCCTTTTCAGCACCTCTCCAGTTCTGGGACTAATGTGTGCCTAAGTAAAAAATTCTAAACTCTTTGATAACAAGGCGGATTCAAAGCCATCAACAGTCAGTCCCCTGCACCCATCGAGATCCATTCAGCCCCAGTTTCTGTCCTTTTTGCAGTCATTGCCTGCCGACACAATAGGTGCAAGATTGTCACACAGAAAGATCACTGCCACACAGAAAGACCAAAAAAAGCTCGTGACTCCTTAGAGCCAGATCACTGAACTTCTTTAGCAGTTGTCAATGCCTAGTGTCTGACAAAGCTGATTATAGCTTGAAAATAGACATATAATGTGGTCACAGCAAAGTAAAACAATTTTAAATATTCACTTAACTTCTTAAGGTATCAGATATAATTTATTGACCTTTGAAAATAACATAAAAATCAACACAGTTTGGAAAAATTTTTGCTAGCTCTTGGGAACATGGCTATCTCTCCCAAAATAATATAGTTACAGATCACAAAGGGAAAAAGATTATAAAGCTGGCTGGCCACTAGCTCAGTAGAATAGTCAAAGGACACCAAAGTAGCAGAATCTTGCTATTGATATATTCCTCCATCAGTGGTCTGCTCACACAGAGGGGTACGTAGAGACCGAAGACAGGAACTTACTGGGTCGTCTTCTAAAGTAACTGCCTTTTAAAAGTCACCCAGATCGACTGTCACAAATCAATTCCTGGTAATTGCATTACCTGGCTTCATCTGATTCCATTGTTCATATGGCCCTAAATAATCAGGCCAGTCTCATCGATTAGTGGCTTGTTCTGGCCAACTGAACAACTCAATCAAATTGACCTCGTGGCAACCAGTTTCATTGTTTAGCAGATAGCAGTTAGGATTCCCCCAAAGCCAGAGGAGTGAGCCTTATTTGGGCCATTTAAATAAAGCACTAAATGCCAGGTAGCTTCCAAGCAAAGATCGTGATTGAAGGGAAGAAACCACTGGGGATGGGGGGGCTGGCATCACCTCCTGTTACATCCATTGGACGCACTACTGGCAGCTCTCAAATTTCATTGTGTGTAACAACCATTCAGTGGAACTTGTCTAGAAACTCTGATTCCTAGGCAGGTCCCTCTCCAGGGATACTGATTCAGTATTCTGTGTTGGGGCCCCAGGGATATGCATTTTCAAGAACTACCTAAGCCATTCTGATTGATGGTCTCAGAGAATCTTCGAGAAATGCTAATTTTGTCTTTGTCCTGTAGCCCAGTCCTAATCAGTCAGAACTGCTTCTAAGCTTCCAAAAGGGGCAGTTGGTTTCCACTGTCTCCATATAATTCATGTGCTTAATGCCAGGACCCTTGAGCAGCACACATTCTATGACCCAGTAGAAAAGGTTGCACCCAGTGACCTTGTCCACAAGCCATAGGACCTATTTGGCCATCGTATAAATGGTACTTACTTGGCTTCTATTTAATTTTGAGGATGTAAATGATGTAACCCGTCAAAGCATTTGATTAACATCGTGTCAATGTATATTCTAATATCCCCAGAGAATAATTTTGGCAGATTTTTTTCCCCAGACCATACATTGTTATAGTCATCATTACCTTACAGCTGTCAAATAAAACCATGAACAGTTGAGCTAGTCTGCTTTTCCTTTACTTTTTGGACTATATTAAAATACTTTATACTGTTAATGAATGAAGGCAATTAAAGGTTAAATATTTAGCTCATCTAGCCCTTAGAATAACGACAGATTATAAAGGCAGGTTCAATTTTATTCCTCAAGTTTAAATTTGGCATTTGTAGTTATTAAAAGTCTAACGGCTAAATTATGAACAGCTTATTTTAATGTTTATCAATTTTTAATCAGAATTTTGGTTTCGGGTAAGTGACCTGTTTTGTCTAATAGTCACAGCTGGGCTGACCAATCAGTTAGGGCATTATTACTCTAACTTCAAAGTCTTGAAGGTTTAATTTAGTTTGACAAACATATGTTGAGCATATGCTATGTTTAAGGCATGTAGATGACTCAGTCCTTGCCTGCAAGACGCATGCAATCTTAAGTAGCAATAATACTGTGAAAAATGTGTAGAATCTCTAAGAGGAGTTGAGGTGAAATTGTCTAGGGTGGAGAGGGAAAGAAAATTATATCTTGTGAGGATAAGTGCAGATGTCTTGGAAGCGTTGGCATTAGCAATGGTAGTTAGGTGGGGGTTATTGAGAAAATACATCATCCAGCAGATTGCATTTTGAGAGTGATAGCATGTGATAGGCTATAGGCTATTATCCTTCTATGTCTTGGGGTCCTGGCTCCAGTGAGGCATCACTAATTTCAAATCCAGGATCCACTGCAGTGGTAGGAGCCAAGAATATGATGTTCCGTTCCCTAGCTTTGTAAGTCATTTGCTCTCTCTGTGCCTCAATTTCTCTAGCTGTGCAATATATTACTTAGGATTTCTTCTTATCTCAAAGAAACATCAGAATAATAATAACTTTTATTTGATTAGAACTCTATTCTTCACAGAACATCAACCCATATATTATCTCTTTTGGTTAATATAATGTACCTTTCATGTATTTGGTGCTGACATTTTCATCTCTATTTTGCAAGTGAGGAAACTGAAGCTCAGAGAAAGAAAAAAAAGCAAATTGTCTAAGGCCACACTGCTTTCAATGAGAGAGCCATAATTCAAATCCACACCTCTTGCTGCCAAATCACTACTAAGCTGCCTCTCTTCACAGTGAGGAGTGAATAAGGGTGGATATAAACATATTTTGTAATAGAGGCAACATTAAAACTCCCTTAACTGTAACTCAACTAAGATTCATCTTAAACCTAACCTAAATTTTCTTAACTGAAACTTTTTTTTTTTTTTTTGAGATGATCATATGGTTTTTATTCTTCAATTTGTTAATATGGTGTATCACATTGATTGATTTGCGTATATTGAAGAATCCTTGCATCCCTGGGATAAATCCCACTTGATCGTGGTGTATGATCCTTTTAATGTGTTGTTGGATTCTGTTTGCTAGTATTTTGTTGAGGATTTTTGCATCTATATTCATCAGTGATATTGGTCTGTAATTTTCTTTTTTTGTAGTGTCTTTGTCTGGTTTTGGTATCAGGGTGATGGTGGCCTCATAGAATGAGTTTGGGAGTGTTCCTTCCTCTGCAATTTTTTGGAAGAGTTTGAGAAGGATGGGTGTTAGCTCTTCTCTAAATGTTTGATAGAATTCACCTGTGAAGCCATCTGGTCCTGGACTTTTGTTTGTTGGAAGATTTTTAATCACAGTTTCAATTTCATTATTTGTGATTGGTCTGTTCATATTTTCTGTTTCTTCCTGGTTCAGTCTTGGAAGGTTATACCTTTCTAAGAATTTGTCCATTTCTTCCAGGTTGTCCATTTTATTGGCATAAAGTTGCTTGTAGTAGTCTCTTAGGATGCTTTGTATTTCTGCGGTGTCTGTTGTAACTTCTCCTTTTTCATTTCTGATTTTATTGATTTGAGTCCTCTCCCTCTTTTTCTTGATGAGTCTGGCTAATGGCTTATCAATTTTGTTTATCTTCTCAAAGAACCAACTTTCAGTTTTATTGATCTTTGCTATTGTTTTCTTTGTTTCTATTTCATTTATTTCTGCTCTGATCTTTATGATTTCTTTCCTTCTGCTAACTTTGGGTTTTGTTTGTTCTTCTTTCTCTAGTTTCTTTAGGTGTAAGGTTAGATTGTTTACTTGAGATTTTCCTTGTTTCTTTAGGTAGGCTTGTATAGCTATAAACTTCCCTCTTAGAACTGCTTTTGCTGCATCCCATAGGTTTTGGGTCGTCGTGTTTTCATTGTCATTTGTCTCTAGGTATTTTTTGATTTCCTCTTTGATTTCTTCAGTGATCTCTTGGTTATTTAGTAACGTATTGTTTAGCCTCCATGTGTTTGTGTTTTTTATGTTTTTTTCCCTGTAATTCATTTCTAATCTCATAGCGTTGTGGTCAGAAAAGATGCTTGATATGATTTCAATTTTCTTAAATTTACTGAGGCTTGATTTGTGACCCAAGATGTGATCTATCCTGGAGAATGTTCCATGCGCACTTCAGAAGAACGTGTAATCTGCTGTTTTTGGATGGAATGTCCTATATATATCAATTAAATCTATCTGGTCTATTGTGTCATTTAAAGCTTCTGTTTCCTTATTTATTTTCTTAAATGTAACTTCTAAGGAAGAAAATATATCATTAAAAGCAAAGCAAAAAATAACAAAACAACAACAAATAAAAGCTGGTATCAGGAGAGTAAAATAGAAATATTTGGGTCAATCAGATATTAAGTGCCTTTGATGCGATGCCTCATGAAATACATATGTTAGTTTTAGCCAAAAATGCTTAACAGGCATCCATGAAGCCTCTAAATACACCTTCCACTTTATAGGAAACATGAGAGAGAGAGGAATAAGCTAAATGACACCAGGAAGAAGAAACCAATCAAAACCATCCTGATAGGACAACTGGCTTGGCTTCCTTAACAGATCAAGGTTATAAGTTGTAGGATGGGGTTGAGGAATGCAGGGAGGGGTCAGAGGGAAGGACCAAAAAGCGACCCAAGGAGAATGTGGGGTGCTTCCTTGATTGAGGGGATGATCTCAGAGATGATTACACATGATGAAACTTACCAAATTGTACAGTTTATGGGATGTCAGCTATACTACAATAAAACTGATAAAAATGTTAATGGTGGAAACTATCCACAGAACTATAGAAATGCTCATTCTAAATCTCTGGGTATCTCAGCCTCTCCCTCTAAGCTGGTGCTTTGCCTGAATTGTCCATTCATCCTTTCATATGGTAGAGAAAAGTAAAGAACTGGCATGGATGCCATTTTGATCTGTGTCTCTTTGGGGCACATTATTTGAGCAGTTAATGTCTGTTCAGGGGTGAGGGTGTGCAGAGAATCACGGGGTTGGTTTAAGAGTAAAAAGTTAAAATGAACTGCCATTCTGAGATGCCCGGAATAGTCTCGACTGGAAAATGGTAAGAGCTATGCCCCTAGAGGGCAGAAAGGCTCAATTTTATTTCAGTCTGACCTGATCCCACCTTGCGCCCTGATCCCAGGTGTTCCAGCAGATGGGAGGCTAAGGCGTGTGCACCTAACAGAGGCACCTTTGAAAAAATCAAATTTGCATAAACCCACACACGGCAGAGTGTTTAAAACATCCATCCATAAGCATAATATGCCTCCCACAGGTAAAAACAAAAATGCGCCTGGAAATTTGGGGAACACATTCAATAACTCAGCTTACATGCTCTTTAAGTTATAGGAAATATTTCAACACCCATTTAGAGTTGTGACCAGGTTGGCAACTATTCCTGTGGCCTTTGGTGCTGAAAAACATCTCCATTTCAACATGTCAACACCTGAGCACACTAGCCTACAGCCACTCACACATACGCTTTTATTTATTTGGAAGGAACTAAATGCAGGAACGCATTTTGAATGTATTATTTTTTTCTAAAACAAGTGCTTGGTCTATTTTCACAACATGCCCTGATACAGGCTGTCACTAAAATAGGGAGCTGACCCCCAGACATTTTTCCTGATTCTATTGCATTACTTTAAAAAAAAGTCAAAATTCCTGTTTGAGGAATAATAACCATAACTGCCATAGCCGTAATGCCTGTGGACCAATTCACTTATTCAAATAGCATGGCGCCTTTCAACCTGACATCTTAAAACATTTTCAAATGAACAGGGATCTTTTTGATTGCCCAGAATGGGTATTCATTTTCCCTCCTGTTATTCACCCCTCCATCAGATTTAGTTTGGAGGGTGGCTGGCTTATAAATGTATGCTGTGGTGTAATGTGCACACGTGTACACACAAAAAACAAACAAAAAACCCCGAGAATAGGCTACAGAGTGAATTAGACTCTTTCCTGCTGGCACATAACCCTCCCCCTCAAGGGGGAATCTTGGCTGTTTCTGAAGTAAGTCATTTCGAGGCTTTCCTTTCCTCCTCATCTGTTATTCCCATCACGACCTGAGACCCATCTTGGTTTCTTCTATGATGCTCAAGGGGCAGACGTGGTGAAGATTGCCAGAGGTCACGTACAGGTTGCAGGCAGAGCTGCCGCCAGTGTTTGGCTGCCTGGAGCTGTGCTGGGCACTGACCACTGAACAGTCCTCCCCTGACTCATTCCCCGCCGGGGAGACACTGAGCCAATGTAGGCCCTTCAACCCAGAACTGACTTGACTATTGGCATCTACAGATAGCACCCAGTCCTTGGCGCTTGGCAGGGACTTTTCACCTGGAACAGGGAAAGGTAAATGCTCTGAGGGCCCCACTGGAGAGAATGGGTTTGTACTGTCAGGTTGACGAGTAGATTTGGAAATGCAGGTAATGACTATGGAAGGAAGGAAAGCTAAGATGCCCGAAAGCCCAGCCAGGGAGGCAACAGAGCCAATGGAAGGATTTTCTCCCCTGTGCAAGCAGGGAGAAGGAGGGAGCCTGCTGAGAAAACTGCCCCACCATTAATATCATGCGGGCCTGGCAGGATGGGCAAAACCCTATTCCAGGTTTCACAGACAATGGCTGCATTCATGGACTATTGATTACTGGTGATTGTATGAGATAAACCTGCACAAGCAGTTTTTGTAGAACCTTTTTTTTTTTCCTCTTTTCTTAGAATTTTATGACCTTTTTCTATCAAATGAGCCATTTGTGGACCTTAATATTTAGGAATAGTTTGCGAGATGTTGATGTATCCTACCTTATCTCTCGAACTGTCCTAAATCTTAGTGTGCAATGATAAATGATGTGTGAAATTATAGCATCACCCCTCTTTTAAAACCAATTTGTGATGCATTGAAGTTGGGATTAAATAAATAAATAGAATCATATATTTTTTTGTTGTATCAGTATTACATTTATTTTCCACTACAAAATGGGTGCTGATTAGATATCAAAATTTTAGTGCCTGCTGGTAGGTTTATATATATATGTATATACTTATATATATACATATATATATACACACACACACATGTACATACACATAGATATAAACCATTCATCCATAAGGATAATATGGCTCCTGCAGATAAAAACAAAAAGGCTCCTGGAAATTTGGGGAATGCAGTCAGTAACTCCAGCTTACATGCGCTCTCTTCTCTCTCTCTCTCTCTCTCTCTCTCTCTATATATATATATATATATATATATACTTACCAGGAGGCATTTATATGTATCCAGGGTTGACATGGGCCTTCTGAGAGGGACTGCTGTTATCTCCTTCAGGCCAGATAATTAAATAGTTCAAGTATTTGGATTACAAGAACAAAATAAAAATTTATCTCCTGCTTATACATATGTTTACATATAGCCATAATATATTCTTATGCATATTATGTGTTTGTAATGCAGAGCCATTGGAAAGCCAATTTGCAGCAATTTTGCTAATTCCACAAATTTATGGGCATGAGCTCTTTATTTAATTTTGATTTCCATGGTCTTTTCCACGGGCAGGCATATTCCTTGGTCCTAGGAACAAGTTTTGACCTTTTCAGTTCCTTTACTCACTTTGACATTAATTTTTATTCTTTACCCTTAACAGGTTTTCATTGTACTTAGTACAAAGAAATGTACAGGGGCCCTGGGGCCCAAAATAAACCCATAAAGTACCCATGAATTTTCACCAAAGACTGCAGCCCTACATGATTAAAAGCTTTACATTCTCAAAGAGCAACATGATTAATCCAGTACCACAGTGCTGAGTGGCTTCACACTGGCTTCATTTGTTCGCATTGTTATTTTCCTTGGTTATATCGGATTTGTTGGAATGATGATGATTTTAGTTTGTGCAATTAACGTGGACCGTTCTCTGCAATTGCAAAAATGTCTTAACTATTTCGATCATTTTTAAAACTACTCACATCCAACTTTGGAAGGAAAAGAATGCAAGTGTAAGATATGCATATGGAGACAGATTCCCCTAAACCACACACATGTGGCGGCTACCATGAAGGCGAGGCAAGAATCGCGTTCCTTAAAAAACTAAAAATAGACCTACCATACGATCCTGAAATCCCACTCCTGGGCATACATCCGGAGAAAAACATGGTCCAAAAGGATACATGCACCCCAATGTTCACTGCAGCATTGTTTACAATAGCAAAGACATGGAAGTGACCTAAATGTCCATCGATGAAGGAATGGATAAAGAAGATGTGGTACATGTATATAATGCAATATTACTCAGCCATTAAAAAGAATGAAATAATGCCATTTGCAGCAATATGGATGGACCTAGAGATTGTCATACTGAGTGAAGTAAGTCAGACAGAGAAAGAGAAATATATGATATCGTTATATGAGTAATCTAAAAAAAATGATACAAATGAACTTATTTACAAAACAAACAGACTCACAGACTTAGAAAATGAACTTATGGTTACCAGAGGGGAAGTGTGGGGAGGAGGGATAGTTAGGGAGTTTGGGATTGACATGTACACACTGCTATATTTAAAATGGATAACCAACAAGGGCCTATTGTATAGCACAGGGAACTCTACTCAGTATTATGTAACAACCTAAATGGGAAAAGAATTTGAAAAAGAATAGGTACATGTATATGTATAACTGAATCACTCTGCTGTACACCTGAAACTAACACAACATTGTTAGTCAACTATACTCTAATATAAAATAAAAAGTTAAAAAAAAAGAATTGTCATCATTTTCTTGTGTTTACCGGAATTGAAGGCAGATGGTTCAGATGATTTTCTATCCTGGTTTGTTTTCTCTCTAGCTCTTCTCAAAGATGTCTAAGATTCCAAGCTTTTCCTTGATAGCCCATCCCAGAGCTAAAGTAAAAAGGACCCGCAGCAATTTCTAGCCAAACTCTAGTTCTGCACATTCACTTTGCTAGATCTTTTGCAAACATAGAGAAAATCTCCTTTGTATCTTCTTTGTACTATTGCTTCAGACACCCAAGGATTGCTCTGAGGGTAGTTTTTTAGCTTCACTTCCCCACGGTAAATCACCTCTATTATCTTTCCCCTTTCATCACAGAACTTGTTTTATATCATATTGTGTTTATATTTCTGCACTCAATATTTTAAAACTTGAGCCCCAAACTGGTTGCAATAAAACGTGTTACGATGAATATTGAAATTGAGTGATCGTTTCACTTCTGGCCTCAACACATTCTCAAGAAGTAACTGTTGTTGTTACCCTCATTATATCAACATGTCTACCACTTTGAGTTGCTGAAAATTTATCTTCAGCTTGCAATTGGCTAGGACCACCAAAACCGTTTTTGTGCTTTTGCCTACCTCTCTTTTACCCAGATTTTGAGTGAATTCATAAACTTCAAGGATGTTAATAGGCATCTATCTTCAATGGCTTTTTATCCTTAACCTAATTTGTTTTAAGACTTCAACGTTCTTTGAGATAAGCTCCAGAAGCCTCAATATATGTTAAGTTTTCAAAGTCAATATTGCTTTCAAAATGTCACTTCTAACAAAATGGATTTCTTTTGTTCCAGTAGGTTAACTAGTGGTAGTAAACTGAAGATGACATGCTGAAGAATCTTTTTGTGCTCTAATTCCATAACATGTCGCTACTGTAGAGTTGGAAATGTAATCATATTTCTGCCACATGTTGGGGATTCATCTCTGAGGGAAAGGACAGATATCCAGGGCCAGGCACATGAGTCCCTGATATCAGTAATAAGTAATTTCAAACATAAAGTCAGCTTTTCAATGGGCTAGCCAACGCACACTTTTCTTATCATCTTACCATGTAATTTCCTGTATCCACAAACTGTAGTACTCTCTTTTCTGATAACTGCGCATCACATGGGAAATAATGAACTTTAGGTATTTTTCCTGTCTGTTTTCCCCTTGGGTCAGCTGCTGACATAGATATTCTTTGGGTCACAGTTATCAAATGAAGTGAATGACTTTAGTAGCCAAAATCAGCATCATAGGACTCTGAGAAGGATGAACGTTTAAAGAGTTGTGAGTGGGTTCTTGAAGATGGCTTTTTCTTCATCACCATATGAATCCTCTAGATATTTCTTGTGTTTTTATTTTTGGGGGGAGGCTGGGGAGGAGTTGTAACCTACAAGGCTCTTCCCTTAAATATGAACTTATGGCTGCTCGCTATCAAACAACCAGAGAGAAACAACCAAAGATTAATAAACATTGCTCAATTTCATGGTGGTTGTGTTTGGGGAAGTTCTTCCTCGCTGGATTTTCAGTGCACACAGCAGCTGCAAGCTTAAAATGAAAGGTTTTTCAAGTTCACCTCTTAGCCCCTGTAATATTTCAGCTAAGCCTGCCTGAGGACTTCCCTTGCTTTCTCTCTTTGATGGAAATCATAAACTACAATGAGTTTGCAATAACAGCTCTTGTTCCCACCACCATCTTATTACCAAAAAGTGGAACAATAGCTCCTTACATTGCTGAGAATGAGCCCCTCCAGAACAGCATTGTTTCAGACTGAGAAGCTGGAATGGGGCTTTCTTCACGCAAAGTGCCACGAGGGTCATGGAAAGACATCTTGACATCAAGTTGCGATGGATGCATTACGATGTTGTAGTGATGCTCCTCTCTGTCAGCAAGTGGTTAATACGCTCTCCAATTAACACATGAGAAAGCAAGGCTACTGTGTCAAAAGATCACCTGTGGTTCTGTCGTTCCTGAGTCCCCTTTACCCATCAATCACCCCACCATTGCTGGTTTGGTCAGAAAGAAGAGAAATTATTTTTTTTGCCATTTTGTGACCTATTCTGTTTCATTTTTAAAAAACTTTTTATTTTGTATTGGAGTGTAGTTGATTAACAATGTTGTGTTAGTTTCAGGTGTACGGCAAAGTGATTCAGTTATGAATATACATGTATCTATTCTTTTTCAAATTCTTTTCCCATTTAGGTTGTTATATAATACTGAGCAGAGTTCCCTGTGCTATACAGTAGGTCCTTCATTTTTATACTCATTCTGTCAACTTAGGATTAAAATATCCCTCAAAGAGAGATACCACTTGTTCAAAAGACCAGGTCTATGGAGGAGGGGCCAGTTTTTAGTGTGAAATGAGACTTCTTAGTCACAGAAATTTCCTTCAGCTCACAAAGGATCCTGTCTTTCCTCATACTCCTGCCAAGCCTGCCGAGTGTACAAATCTATGATATCAAGCGGTGACCGAAGCACCAGGATGCAGGGGTGGGCAGCTACCACTAAGAGCGAGGTCAGGGCTGGAAGACCTCAGAGAGCAGCCACTCCATCCTGAAGTGCAAGGTTACAAGGTTAACAGTGGCAGCACTGTTGGCATTTTACTCCTTGAGGAGTCATGCAAGTCTTCTAAGCCTGGGCAGATAGCCCTCATCTAGAATCATCTGATCTGGGCCACAGAGGTGAGTCTTTTGGAGTAATGTCTGAATGCATTTCTTTGTATAGATTGCCCCATCCTAAACAAGTTGCAAGTAAATTGTGGGATGGAGAGAATTCATGTATTCTAGTGGCTGGCCTGGGAGAGAGGATGCTTGAAGCCCCGACCAGGTCCACTTCACCAGGCTAGTTCTCCCATCCACCCAGCTGCCGTGAGTGTTGCCCTTTCATGGTTCCTCCACTGAATTGCTTTTGGCCCCCACAGGAGTCACTATACCTAAGAGAAGCCTGGGAGGTAAACTCTGCCCCCTGGAAGAGGGCTGTCTTCAGCTAAAGACTGTCTGAAGTGTGGATACAAAGGCCCAGCTCTCCTACCTTAACATGAGATGCTCCAGAGCTTTCTGTGGGATAAAGATGACGCTGGGCTTCACTGAAACCACCTCTTTGCTTAGCTTCTTCCCTGTGACACCCTGCTTCCCTCACTCCCTAACGTGCTTCTCCCACAAGCGTTATCTCAACAGATCACATGCACAAGAATCCCTGTCTCGGCCTCTACTGCCAGAGAATGTGACCCAAGACACATGGTAACTAAGTCTGCTATTGCAACACACTAACATTCACAGGACACTTAACAATAATTTATACATATCTTGAACACTCTAATATTTATATATATATAATATCCATCAGGTAAAACACAGATATGCATTTACAGTGTGAACCCACTATTCCACTCCTAGGTATTTACCCAAAAGAAATGAAAACATACGTCCACAAAAAGCCTTGGACAAGAACATTCATAGCAAAGTTATTCATAAAAGCCCAAACCTGGAAACAACCCAGATGTCCATCAACAGAAGAGCAGAAACATAAACTGGGGTGTGTTCCTAAAATGAAATCCAACCCAGCAATAAAGAGTATAAACTACTGCTACATGCAACAACACAGGTGAATCTCAAAAATACTACTAAGCTGAGTGAAAGATTCCAGGTTCAGAAAGTATACACTATATGATTCAATTTAAGTGAAAGTCTAGAGTAGACAAAACTAATCCAGAAGGATAGAAATCAGAGCAGCGGTTACTTTGGAGGAGAACAGGAGAGTGACTGACAAGGGGCAGGAAGGAATTGCTGGGGTGATAGAAACATTGTGCCTTGATCTGCAGTCATCAAAACTGATGGAAGAACACATTGAAGAGCTGAGCATTTACTGTATGTAAACTATACCTCAATTAAAAAAAGAGCAGATGTGAAAAACACATCTTTTTCTGAGTCTTGTTTATTTTGACCATGAACTTGTGCTGAACACAGGGACTATGACAAAGTTAGCCCAGAGATGGACCAAAGTGACTGGTTGCAATATTTTAGCATCTCTATGTGTCTTTTCTACAGAGTGTTGCATTTGGGTTCAATGTACTTTAGGTGTATTTGGGATTGGGGTGGGGTGGGGGAGAATTGACTCACTAGATTGCTTTTTAAAAATGAATGTAGGGCTTCCCTGGTGGCGCAGTGGTTGGGAGTCTGCCTGCTAATGCAGGTGACACGGGTTCGAGCCCTGGTCTGAGAGGATCCCACATGCCGCGGAGCGGTTGGGACCGTGAGCCACAACTGCTGAGCCTGCGCGTCTGGAGCCTGTGCCCCGCAGCGGGAGGGGCCGCGATAGTGAGGGGCCCGCGCACCGCGATGAAGAGCGGTCCCCGCACCGCAATGAAGAGTGGCCCCCGCTTGCGGCAACTAGAGAAAGCCCTCGCACGAACCGAAGACCCAACACAGCCAAAAATAAATAAATAAATAAATAAATAAATAAATAAATAAATAAATAAATAAATAAATAAGAAAAATAACAAGTGACAAGTGTTGGCAAAGATTTGGAAATATTAAAAAAAAAAAAAAAGAATGTAAATGGGTCATACTTTGATGACATTTTATTTGCAAATCTAGAAGAAGTTCCATCGTTCATTCATTTTATTCTATCAAACATTTGTAGTTTGCCGCATCGCAGGCACTGAATTAGATGCTAGGAATATAAAGAAAAATAAGGCATTTTCTCAGCCTCGAGGAATATGTTAAAGGAACTGATTGTAGCTATTGCAGTGATAGATGGATGGGCAGTGGTAGAACTAAGTACTGTACCAGGCACAGGGGATGCTGAATGGAGGGGATGGGGAAATCCATCTGGGGTACTAAGAACAGCTTCCCAAAGGAGGTGATGCCTGAAATAAGACACCAAGTCTTTCGAAAACCACAAGAGACAGTGTGGTCCTGCAGGATGAGGACAAGAGACAGTAAGAGGACTCTGGGTTTACACAAACCTCAGACACGTTCTATCACTTTGGGCAATTTGCTCATCTTTCTGGAGCCTCCACGTCATTATTTCTAATTTGGGATAACAATACTTACTTTGCAGTGTTGCTGTAACATCATACTTGGCTATTGTTATTATTATCTGGGAAAGGTGATACATTTAAGTCAGGATCATCCATTACCACTTTGCTTTATCAGATTAGCGACCCAGTATAATAGGATACAACAATTACCGGTGACATCTGATTTTGTGAGTCAAAGATCAAATTCATTTCCTTGTCTTTTCCAGCTTCCAGAGGCCGCCTACGTTCCTTGACTCATAGCCCCTTCCTCCATTTTCAAAACCGGCAGGGTAGCATCTTCAAATCTCTCAGTCTCTGACCTCAGCTTCCATTGTCACATCTCCTAGTTTCTCTCTGCTTTTGCCATCACACTGCCTTCTCTCCCTCTGGCCTTCCTGCCTCCCTCTTATAAGGATTCTAGTGATAACATTGAGTACACTCAGAAAATCCAGGAAAATCTCCCCATCTCGAGATCCTTAACTTCATCATTCCTGCAAAGTGCCCTTTAACATGTCAAATAATATATTCCAGGTTCTGAGGAGCTGCCTGTGGATTTCTTTGGGGAGGGGGCATTACTCAGCCTACCTCAGATGATATGTGAGCTACCTAGAGACCATTCTGGTGAATCTGAGTGTAGTTGAAAGGCAAGGTTGCTGGGACTGAGCCAATGAGAGGCTGGTTGGGAGGAGGGAAAAGTCTTGCACTGAGAGGGATCTGAAGGCACAAGAAGCCTCACACTGACAGGCTTAGGTCAGAGCTTCAGGGAACGAGCTCTGGTCAGTGGGGAGGATGGCTGGAAGGATTGGGAACTGGAGGTGAGACCATAACCTTGAAGTCATTGCAAGGGTCCCAGAGAGGTCTGAACTAGGAAGTTCACCAGTTTCTTAATCTTGCCCAAGACGGATTCTATCCTTAATCACCATAACAAGGGAGGGGATTTGGAGAGAAGATAAAGAAGGGAAGGAGAGGGGGAGGGAGAGCATGGATTTCTTATTTTCAGAGTTTTGACAGAATAGGTAATTGCTAAAGGAAAATTACTTTCATGGGACTTACTTGTAATTACTCACTTCGAAATTCCTTTAAATATTGCAACACTGAGGGCATTTTAGACCTGGAAACATAAATATTTTATTAAAGAGCAAACAATTCACTGACTAACCTGGTTGGGAGAAGGTTCCCTCATTATGAAAACAGGGACAGATTATTTGTATACAGGCCACGATCTCCTTAATATGCTCCTGTTTTCTTCATGAATTGAGGGATTAGATGGGTCAAGAAGATCTTAAAGAACAAAAACCCTTATTATCAAGCACTTGAGATCATTTTATATTCAATAAAAATAATTTGAACAGCATTTTGCAACAAGAGACAAGGTAGCTTATGCTTGGCTTTCCTAATAATCAGAAGACAAACTTCATTTTTAAGCATTATTCTGGTGAACCTTCATTACTTTGAGCACCTCAAACAGTAACGCAGATTGATATATGAGTTCAACATCACCCCTAGGGAAGATGCTAGGGGTGATACTGCTCAAACCTCAGAAAGTGCTCCCTCATCTCCCTTGGAGATCCTCCCATTCTCAAAAAGACCTTGGCCTTTTCTCTGTATTATCTTGGCAAGATGTACAAAGTCCTAGAACATGACACAGTCTGGATAATAACTATCTAGACTTTGTGAAGAGCAAATTCTATCCAGCCAGTTAAAAGGTTAAATACTTGAAAAAGAAGCAAAAAGATCTATACGGAATATACTCATATATTCAGAAGCTGTAACAATAGAGAATATCTTTTAGAAGGTCAAACTCTCTGAATTTGTCTTTCCCTATGCAGAAAATTTGAGAAAATGCAGAAAATATGTCAAAAATACTTTGATGAAAAAACATTTATAAAAATTGGCCAGCAGGCCAAGACTTTGGTTTTCTATTGGATGGATGCACAAAGTTGCTTAGATAGTCTGTAGGAGATCTGGTCCTAGATCTAGAATGTCCAGATTTATACTGATTTTCTTAATAAAAAGAAAGCATATTCATTAAATAGCTTAATGGATGATAGTACTTATAAAAATGTCAATGTTATCTTTGATTCCAGATTTGAAATGTAAGATAATCTCAGAGTGGAGGTATGGTCAAAAGATAAAAGATTACGCGATTGTTTGACAAACTATAATGGAACATATATTTCAACACTCTTAAGGCTCTAAGCAGCAGAAGATTGGGATAAATAAATGAGCAAAAAAGAGGCCGCAATGATCCCAGTGGCCCACAAGCTAACCATGTATTAGGGGTTTTTTAAAGACCCAATATTTGGAAATTAGAAAAGACATCATCAGATAGGAATTTTTAAGTAAACTTTCTCAACAGGGGAATATTGCTAATAACTTGAAGTCTGGACATCTTATGGGGAAAGTGTGGGAATACATTGCTAATTT
The DNA here is from genome assembly GCF_965194805.1 of Balaenoptera borealis. NCBI lineage: Eukaryota > Metazoa > Chordata > Mammalia > Artiodactyla > Balaenopteridae > Balaenoptera > Balaenoptera borealis. The sequence continues at coordinate 163,648,161 of NC_138866.1, read as the reverse complement.
CCTCCCAAAGTGGGATATCAAGGTTGCAACCAAAAAATCATGGGAGATTTAACTTTTCTATGATTTTACAACTCAATGTAAACCTGATGGGAGCAGAAGGTTATAATAGGGCAAAGCATAGCCTAAAACAGTTTAGCTGACGCTTCTGGATGAATGTGCTCATTGCTAATTATCAATATCTTTGTTACAAAATTGCACAAAAAAATTAAAAAGACAAAAGGATATTATAATGAATATCTTGTATCACATTCTACTTTCCTTCTCCTGCCCTTCCTTTATTATTTATGTAGATATGTCCTTAATATTAATGTAGGATTGTTTGGCCTATATTTAAACCTTATGTAATTAGAATCATATTACATGCATCTTTTTGTTTTTCTTACTCAACATTATGCTGTAGGAATTAATTATGGTGATAACTTCACTTCTATTTCATATTTTCTTTGTAATTAAAAATAGCTTTATTGAGATATAATTAACATACCATACAATTCACCTATTTAAAGTATACAATTCCATTTTTTTATACTATATTCACAGGGTTGTACAACCACAGCCTAAATTTAGAACTCTTTCATTCCTCCCTGAAAGAAACCCCGTACCCATTAGCAATCACTCTTCCTCATCACCAAGCCATAGGCAACCACAAACCTAATTTTTGTCTGTATAGATTTGCCTATTCAGGACATTTCAAATAAATGGACTTACATATTATTTGGCCTTTCGTGTCTGACTTCTTTCATTTAACAGTTTCAAGTTTCACCCATGTTGTAGCATGTATCAATACCAGTTATTTTATTTCTTGTTCTGTCTGAATAATAATTCTGTTGTATGGATATACCACATTTTATTCATCCATTCATCAGTTGATAGACATTTGGATGGTTTCCACTCTTTGGTTACTACGAATAATGCTATGAACCTTCATGTATAAGCTATTTGTGTGGACATATGCTTTTATTTCTCTTGGGTATTTACCTAGGAGTGGAATATCTGGGTCAGATGGTAATTCTATGTTAAACATTTCGAGGAACTCCCAGACTGTTTTCCAAAGTGGCTGTACCTTTTTACATTCCTATCAACAATGTATGAGGATTCCCATTTCTCTACATCTTTGCCAACATTAATTATTTTCTGTCTTTTTGATTACAGCAGTCCTAGAGAGTGTGAGGGGCTATTTCATTTTTAAATGCTGTATCGTATTCCATTTTGTTAAAAAATTCATTCTCCTGTTAGTGGATACTGATGTTCTTTTTTTTTCTCTTATCAGTAATGCTGCATGTATATTTTTACATGGGCTGCTGTGTGTACTTTTAGGACTATATCCAGGATTGGAATTTCTGGGACATAGGATGTGCATATATCTTCAACGTTATGAAAAATTATGGTAATTATTTTTTAACTACGAGTTTGAGTAAAATGAGTAGATTTACTAATCTGGAAGTAAGGTGGACAGCAAAAGTTTGAAAGTGCTCAATGAAAATAATTGTGATTCTCTTACTGAGACGCCTTGCTCTTTGCATGCTCTTTCTACACAAGGGAATGCTTTGAACACTCACAATGCTTTCAATGGGAGGCTTTTGTTTTGCTTTGTTTGTTTGTTATATTTTTGTTTTCAGTTTCCTTTTATTGCCTCAAATTGAGGCTTTAATAAGATGCTACGAAGGGAGAAGGCTGTACTTTGCATTGTTCTTTATTATTCCTTGGATTCGGGAACAGCATTTGCTGAGCATTAAACAGCCTCAAAGTTTTCGGCAGCTTGCAATGCAATTGGAGTTCTTGGAGCTAAGCCCACGTCTTTCCGTACAGAATGAGCAGATTATGGCTGGGCAGATATCTTTGTTGGGCTGTCTGAGGCATTGATCTAAATGGCCCCTTAAATCATTCCCCTGCAGAGATCGATGTGGAGGTGGCAGAAGTGAGCTGACGGACTGCCACAGTTCGGGGGAATTTGAAGGCACAGTCTCAGGTGTCAGAGGATCTCTGAAAGGAAGTGCGCATGATCCCAGATTTGGGGTTTATCTACACTATATGCTGGGGCTTTTACAGTGCTGGGAAGTGTACAGTCAGGACCCAGTGTTTTGGGATAACCAGAGATACCTGAGGTTATGGGAATCTGCTCACGTCTTTTGGAAGCGTGAATCATTACACCTGTAGATTAAATTTAGGATCTGCTTTGCAAGTCTATTATTACACAGAGATGATGCTTGAGAATGTAAACTCTTGTCTAAGGCAAGCTGTGTGGTATCTGGTGATATATCCCTCTCTTATAGGATATATCTGTATATGAAACATATGAACATGTAAAAACAATCTTGGGGATGGTCCAGCTCATCTTTTTTTTCCAGAGAAAATAGTTGGTAATATTGACTTGAGTCAATATAAAAGAGAAGACACACCCTGCCATCTAAGAGCAGTTTCCAACCTTTCCAATAGAAAAATGGACCTGCTTTTTTATTCTAAGATTGTGAAGGTGAGTGTATCCAGAATATGTAGTTACTTTTTATTTATTAGGTCATTTAGAAAATGAAAGACATGGCTATGAAGAGTGTGTAAGTATGTGTAGGACTATCTACAATGATCCATGGTTTCACCAGAGTGAAAATGTCAGAGGATAATGGTTTCTTTAGACACAGTACCTCTTTCAAAGAGGAATAGATGGGAAATCAGTTTTAGCTTACCTGCGGAAAATCCAGGATTGAAATCTCAAGCCTTGAGAAGTCTCCATATATCATAAGACAAGGAGAGGAACACATAACAACATTTCAATTCCAGGGCTCTTGGGGGAGAAAAGAGGAGTAATACGAGAGAGAATAGCCTGTAAGCAGTTCGATTCCCTCCCCTTATTTCACTCATTGAATCAAAATGGAAAGCAGTTATAGTAATAATGTTTGAGAACATCAAATTTCAAATACTATTGTTCAAGTATTTCGGGATAAATAATCATGACATTTAAGAATGTTTTCCTTCAGGCTGCTGGGTAGCATGGTCAATCATCTTGGATATTAAGAAACAAATTACAAAAGCATAAAATAATTTTCAGTAGGCAGTAAGAGGAAATCAAAATACACACCTGACCCATTTAAGCTACAAAACGCTACTTCCAGAACACGATCTACCACTACATACAGGAGAGAGGGAAGGCTGTAGACTGGCATCTTGTCACAGTTATTCTTGGGCTTTGACTTTTGGGGAAATGGTACATTTTTTTACCCACTCCAACTCTCCCCATCCAGCTTCAGGAAACTAGGAAGCTAGTCCATTCATTTGATAAATACAGACAGAAGAGAGCTTACGAGAGGCCGGACACTGAGCAGAGTGAGGAAATGCACCAAGATGCAGAAAAGGGGTCCCCTATGTCCAAGGACTTTATAGTTTAGTTAAAAAAAGGGGCAGATGTATGATAATAAGGAGGACGATAAAGTGCTCAGGGAGCTACGATACATGAGTATACAGGGAGAATGTTGAGCTTCCCCTGGGTTTCTACATTGGATGCTGGATGTGGCTGCAGAAGGGTGAGAGCTGGGTGCAAGGTTTCCAGCACAGAAAATCAACATGGGCCTGGGGGAGCAGTGCCTGGGCAGTGGGTGGTTTCTTTCACTGCTTCTAGGTAGCTGGGGATGGATAAAACACACTTTCATATATCATTAGGGCAGTGAAACTGCAAGCTTCTTCAGGGGCAAAGACATTTTTACATGAGGTTTGGAGTTAATACATCTGGACTTAAATCCTTGTCTGTCACTAATCTGTGACCCAGGGAAGTGAATCAAGCTGAGGATCAATTTTCTCTCCTCTAACAATGAATTAATAACAAATGTGTCACCTCTTTACAGAATAACGACGGGGATCGAGTTCAATGGCATTCTAGTATTTTTCAAACTGGTATTGCAGACCCATGGGATCTTTTGGAACTAGCACTTTTACTAAATGGTGAGTGATTTAAAACGTTTTAAAATAGAAAACTAACTCCTAATTAGAGTTTTGGATTAACAGATACACGTTACTATATACAAAATAAATAAAAAACAAGGACCTCCAGTATAGGACAGGGAAGTATATTCAATAACTAAATCACTTTGCTGTACACCTGAAAATAACACAACATTGTAAATGAACTATTCTTCATTTTAAAAAATGGTTAAAAAAATAAAATAGAAAACAAGAAGGTTTATCATGGAAGACAAAAAATTCACATGAAGTCTTAAAGCAAAGCAAGAGACTTAAAATATTTTATGTTTGCCTCCCTTTTGTGGATGTACTCCCATGCCCTTGAGACATCCATCCGTCTTGTCGGGGGAGAAGTGTGAGAAGCGTTATTGATGGAGGCACTGAGTGAATTGAGGGCACTGTCCAAATGCTGGTCATAATGATGTGTTATCATTGTTTATTGATAGGTCATCTAACTTCTCATAAGCAAGAGCTCACGCCAGCTATAGAAATATGGCTTTGGAATGTGGTGGTTAAATCCTACCCACATTCAATCATTCATTCATTCATTCGTTTATTTATTTAACATCTTTATTGGAGTATAATTGCTTTACAATGGTGTGTTAGTTTCTGCTTTATAACAAAGTGAATCAGCTACAAGTACACATATATCCCCATATCCCCTCCCTCTTGTATCTCCCTCCCACCCTCCCTATCCCACCCCTCTAGGTGGTCACAAAGCACCAAGCTGATCTCCCTGTGCTATGTGGCTGCTTCCCAATAGCTATCTGTTTTAGATTTGGTAGTGTATATATGTCTATGCCACTCTCTCACTTCGTCCCAGCTTACCCTTCCCCCTCCCTGTGTCCTCAAGTCCATTCTTTACGTCTGTGTCTTTATTCCTGTCCTGCCCCTAGGGTCTTCAGAACCATTGTTTTTTTTTTTAAATTCCATATATATGTGTTAGCATATGGTATTTGTTTTTCTCTTTCTGACTTACTTCACTCTGTGTGACAGACTCTAGGTCCATCCACCTCACTACAAATAATTCAATTTCGTTTCCTTCTATGGCTGAGTAATATTCCATTGTATATATGTGCCACATCTTTATCCATTCATCTGTCGATGGACACTTAGGTTGCTTCCATGTCCTGGCTATTGTAAATAGGGCTGCAATGAACATTGTGGTACATGACTCTTTTTGAATTATGGTTTTCTCAGGGTATATGCCCAGTAGTGGGATTGCTGGGTCATATGGTAGTTCTATTTTTAGTATTAAGGAACCTCCATACTGTTCTCCATAGTGGCTGTATCAATTTACATTCCCACCAACAGTGCAAGAGGATTCCCTTTTCTCCACACCCTCTCCAGCATTTATCGTTTGTAGATTTTTTGATGATGGCCATTCTGACTGGTGTGAGGTGATACCTCATTGTAGTTTTGATTTGCAAATCTCTAATGATTACTGATGTTGAGCATCCTTTCATGTGTTTGTTGGCAATCTGTAAATCTTTGGAGAAATGTTTATTTAGGTCTTCTGCCCATTTTTGGATTGGGTTGTTTGTTTTTTTGATATTGAGCTGCATGAGCTGTTGTATATTTTGGAGATTAATCCTTTGTCAGTTGCTTCATTTGCAAATATTGTCTCCCATTCTGAGGGTTGCATTTTTCATCTTGTTTATGTTTTCCTTTCCTGTGCAAAAGCTTTTAAGTTTCATTAGGTCTCATTTGTTTATTTTTGTTTTTATTTCCTTTACTCTAGGAGGTGGGTCAAAAAGGATCTTGCTGTGATTTATGTCATAGAGTGTTCTGCCTATGTTTTCCTCTAAGAGTTTTATAGTGTCTGGTCTTACATTTAGGTTTTTAATTCATTTTGAGTTTTTTTTCTGTGTATGGTGTTAGGGAGTGTTCTGGTTTCATTCTTTTACATGGAGCTGTCCAGTTTTTCCAACACCACTTATTGAAGAGGCTGTCTTTTCTCCATTGTATATTCTTGCCTCCCTTATCAAAGATAAGGTGACCACAGCTGCGTGGGTTTATCTCTGGGTTTTCTATCCTGTTCCATTGATCTATATTTCTGTTTTTGTGCTAGTACCATATTGTCTTGATTACTGTAGCTTTGTAGTATCGTCTGAAGTCCGGGAGCCTGATTCCTCCACCTCCGTTTATCTTTCTCAAGATTGCTTTGGCTATTCGGGGTCTTTTGTGTTTCCATACAAATTGTGCAAGTTTTTGTTCTAGCTCTGTGAAAAATGCCAGTGGTGGTTTGATAGGTATTGCATTGAATCTATAGATTGCTTTGGGTAGTATAGTCATTTTCACAATGTTGATTCTTCCAATCCAAGAACATGGTATATCTCTCCATCTGCTGGTATCATCTTTAATTTCTTTCATCAGTGTCTTATAGTTTTCTGCATACAGGTCTTTTGCCTCCTTAGGTAGGTTTATTCCTAGGCATTTTATTCTTTTTATTGCAATGGTGGATGGGATTGTGTCCTTAATTACTCTTTCTGACTTTTCATCATTAGCATATGGGAATGCAAGAGATTTCTGGGCATTAATTTTGTATCCTGCAACTTTACCATATTCATTGATTAGCTCTAGGAGTTTTCTGGTGGCATCTTTAGCATTCTCTATGTATAGTACCATGTTACCTGCAAACAGTGACAGTTTTATTTCTTCTTTTCCGATTTGGATTCTTTTTCTTCTCTGATTGCTGTGGCTAAAACTTCCAAAACTATGTTAAATAATAGTGGTGAGAGTGGGCAACCTTGTCTTGTTCCTGATCTTAGTGGAAATGGTTTCAGTTTTTCACCACTGAGAATGAGGTTGGCTGTGGGTTTGTCATATATGGTCTTTATTATGTTGAGGTAAGTTCCCTCAATGCCTACTTTCTAGGTTTTTTTTTAATAATAAATGGGTATTGAATTTTGTCAAAAGCTTTTTCTGCATCTATTGAGATGATCATATGATTTTTCTCCTTCAATTTGTCAACATGGTTTACCACATTGATTGATTTGCGTATATTGAAGAATTCTTGCATTGCTGGGATAAACCCCACTTGATCATGATGTATGATCCCTTTAATGTGCTGTTGGATTCTGTTTGCTAGTATTTTATTGAGGATTTTTGCAACTATGTTCATCAGTGATATTGGCCAATAGTTTTCTTTTTTTGTGACATCTTTGTCTGGTTTTGTTATCACGGGGATGGTGGCCTTGTAAAATGAGTTTGGGAGTGTTCCTCCCTCTGCTATACTTTGGAAGAGTTTGAGAAGGATAGGTGTTAGCTCTTCTCTAAATGCTTGATAGAATTAGCCTGTGAAGCCATCTGGTCCTGGGCTTTTGTTTGTTGGAAGATTTTTAATCACAGTTTCAATTTCAGTGCTTGTGATCGGTCTGTTTATATTTTCTATTTCTTCCTGGTTCAGTCTCAGAAGGTTGTGCTTTTCTAAGAATTTGTCCATTTCTTCCAGGTTGTCCATTTTATTGGCATAGAGTTGCTTGTAGTAATCTCTCATGATCATTTGTATTTTGCAGTGTCAGTTGTTACTTCTCCTTTTTCATTTCGAATTCTATTGATTTGAGTCTTCTCCCTTTTTTTCTTGATGAGTCTGGCTAATGGTTTATCAATTTTGTTTATTTTCTCAAAGAACCAGCTTTTAGTTTTATTGATCTTGGCTATCATTTCCTTCATTTCTTTTTCATTTATTTCTGATCTGATATTTATGATTTTTTTCCTTCTGCTAACTTTGGGGTTTTTTTTTGTTGTTGTTGTTCTTTCTCTAATTGCTTTAGGTGTAAGGTTAGGTTGTTTATTTGAGTTGTTTCTTGTTTCTTGAGGTAGGATTGTATTGCTATAATCTTCCCTCTTAGAACTTCTTTTGCTGCATCCCATAGGTTTGGGGTCATTGTGTTTTCATTGTCATTTGTTTCTACGTATTTTTTGATTTCCTCTTTGATTTCTTCAGTGATCTCTTGGTTATTTAGTAGTGTATTGTTTAGCCTCCATATGTTTGTATTTTTTACAGCTTTTTTCCTGTAATTGATATCTAGTCTCATAGCACTGTTGTCAGAAAAGATACTTGATATGGTTTCAATTTTCTTAAATTTACCAAGGCTTGATTTGTGACCCAAAGTATGATCTAACCTGGAGGATGTTCCATGAGCACTTGAGAAGAATGTGTATTCTGTTGTTTTTGGATGGAATGTCCTATCAATATCAATTAAGTCCATCTTGTTTAATGTATCATTTAAAGCTTGTGTTTCCTTATTTATTTTCATTTTGGATGATCTGTCCATTGGTGAAAGTGGGGTGTTAAAGTCCCCTACTATGATTGTGTTACTGTCGATTTCCCCTTTTATGGCTGTTAGCATTTGCCTTAGTATTGAGGTGCTCCTATATTGGGTGCATAAATATTTACAATTCTTATATCTTCTTCTTGGATTGATCCTTTGACCGTTATGTAGTGTCCTTCTTGGTCTCTTGTAGTAGTCTTTATTTTAAAGTCTATTTTGTCTGATAGGAGAATTGCTACTCCAGCTTTCTTTTGATTTCCATTTGCATGGAATATCTTTTTCCATCCCCTCACTTTCAGTCTGTATGTGTCCCTAGGTCTGAAGTGGGTCTCTTGTAGACAGCATATATATGCCTACCCACATTTATGTTTGCATTTACAAATAGTTCTCAACTTGTTAAAAACACACAGAAGCGTTCCAATCAAAAGGCAGCGACAACGTGCTTACCCACACATGGGGTGGGGTCAAGAGTAGGTTCAAAGGACAGGGAGCCTCAGAGACCAGCGTTAGTTAGCAAGAAAGGTGTCACAGCAGCTGACGCTTGAGCCATGCCCTGAAGGAAGTTTAGGGTTTAGATTGAAGGGGAAATGGGGCCAGAGGAGTTGGCCATGACAGGTGGGAAGGGGTAGGGGCTGAGCTGTGAGATATGGAGGGAGCAGCCAGGTCGTAAAACTCAGAAATGACAGTTGAATCCAGGAGGGAGAGGAGAATCAGTCATATCCCCATGGCCCTATTTGTAAAGTCTCAGAGATATTAAACGGCAGGAAACGTGATAGGTTCTTCAGTTCATCATTGCTCCCACCAACGAGGAGGTTGAAGTGGACTGGCCAGGATGGATGCGTGTAGCTCCCTGAAGGACAGGGAGAAATCATTGACATGGGGCACACAGCTCACCTTTCTGGGCTCTGCGTCTTCGCTCTTAGCACTCAAAGAGCAGAGCTGCCAAAACAAATGCAAAGCAAATCTAAAGTATTAGAGACAGGCTCTTGGCAAACACATGCTAGCCAAGTCCCACATAATGATGTGGCCCCTCCATGGCACCTGTTTCTAGTCAGAACATCCTGGTTCAATATTTTATCACAGCTTGTCATAAATATTCCATGAAAAAAAACTCAGGAAGTAATACTGGATTTGGATAATTTTTTTTTCTAGCCTCGGAAGTCGTAGCAGCGATTTTCATTTTCAAAGCATCTAATCCATGTCTTAATTATGCATGAAGATGGATGTGACTGCTATAATATTTAACACTATCAAGTGTTGTAGCAATCGAAAGAGACTTGGTTAAATAGTGTAGGAGTAAGGTAAGGGTCCCAGTGTCGATGTGCAGGAGACCCAGTACTCTTCAGGAGGGGTGACAAGTGAGAGACCCATGTTTTATGGGAAAATTGTGGAATTTGCATCAATTTCATGTGGCTTTCCTTTGGGTTTGTGGTTTTCATTGTTCCCAGGAATGTACTTTGCCTTTACTTGTGGGTGTTTACTGATTGGCCATTGGGCTAATGAAGTAGGTGAATTTTGGTTTCGGTGGTTTTCTACCTCCCTTTCTGTCCTCACTCAAGACTCCCACTTTTTGTGGCCCTTTATCTGTGGGTGCTCAGAACATTTAGGTAGCCTCAGATGCCCTGTCTAGTAGGGAAAAGTGGACTAACACAAGCCTAATAAATTGTTAGCAATGGCATGTATTAGCTCTTATCTTAGAATTTGTACATTGAGAGGGGAGTAAGAGGTCAAGCTCTTAGGATCCTTAACGAGGGGACTAGGATGGGAGCATCTCATAGGGAGATTTTGGTTCACACCCTTCATCACAGGAGAATGAACTAAGGCCCCGGGAAGCCAGGGTCCCGCCACCTGTCCCAGCCAGCAGGGCACAAAGCCAGGACCAGGACTTTGTAACCTACATGGCACACTCCTGGAATCTCAGACTGGAGTTGCCTCAATCAGGGAAAGAAAGTGTCCATTCCGTAGTCACTCATCCATTCAAAAAGAAATGTATGGAGTGCCTGTTCTTTGTCAGGAGATCCACAGTGAACAGGCTACTCCAGAAACTTATCCACCATCAAGCAAATCATTTCTTTCTTTTCTTTTTTTTTTTTTTAATTTTCAGAGGACTTTAATATCATTAATTTTTTTAATATTGTTAATTTCTCTTCCAGGCTATCACTTAATATTCTGTCCTTCCCCAGCTTAAACAAATCAGAAAATTAAACATGTACTAATATGCATCTGAGTAATTGGTAGTAATTTCTTAATATGGTTCTGTTTTAATTGAAGTAGAGTTGACTTACAATATTGTGTTAGTTTCAGGTGTACAGCAAAGTGATTCAGTTATACATATATAAATGTATATATCCAAATTCTTTTTTAGAAATTATTTTCCATTATAGTTTATTACAAGATATTGAATATAGTTCCCTGTGCTACACAATAAATCCTTGTTGTTAATCTGTTTTATATAGGGGAGTGTGCATCTGTTAATCCTATACTCCCAATTTATCCCTTTCCCCCCTTCCCCTTTGGTGATCATAAATTTGTTTTCTATGTCTGTGAGTCTGTTTCTGTTTTGTAAATAAGTTCATTTGTACTATTTTTTAGATTCCACATAGAAGCGATATCATATAAGCGAATCATTTCTTTGTCACAATTGTGACGAGCCTAAATCTTGCACGGTGACCGTTTATTCCAAGGCAGGTGAATGGACCTTCTCCCCGAAACATCCATTCAACAAGAGGAGATTCAATAGCACTCGACTAGGGGGGCGGGATTCAATCTTGCCAGCCAATAGCTTCCCATATGCACATAACAAGTGAGCTACATGGCATCCTACTGTCCCAAAAGGATCACTGTGCTTTCAAAAGAGGCCAATATCCCCAGGAGACCGCTCACCACCCTGCCGGGATTTTTCATTTTCGGTTTGTTTTCACAGCTGCTGGTGGGGAGGAGTGCTCTCTTAGTCTGTCAGCTACGTTTACCCAACAGTGCCCTGATGTCCAGTTGTCCCACTTCATCTGCCTTTCACTAGGATTTTTGAAATGATGTGAAAAAGTTGAATTCCATGTGATATATTCGAAATCATGGCTGATTTGTTGACATTCTCCCAGTTGTCCGGGTGGTAACTGTGAGACTTTCCAAAATGCACTTGTCAGAAGAGCCCGCGGTGTGAGGGGGGCCGGGGCAACCAAGGTGAACCCTTTGGAAGCTTATGGAGCTGAAAAAGGGCTTTTGTTTGATTTTTGAAACAAATCGTCTCAAAAAAGAAATCCACGAGCATCCCTCCATAACCAGATGGCTTCTCTTCTCCCCGTACCTGGCTCAGATGGATCCTGTCTCATGCAAAACCATGGGACCAGATGAAGATGAGTTGATCAGCCTGCCTTTGTGGAGGCGGACCTGGAGTTTCAGTGCATGGTTCACTGTGCCAGGCTGCTGGCTTCAAGCGTGGTGCACATGAGTCCATAAGAATAAATCCAACACTGCTGTGTCTCAAAGCAGAAGCTCTAAAGTGCACACACACACACACACACACACACACACACACACACACTTGGCAGTTTCCTAATTGAATCTAAAATGTAAGTGCTTTGCAGTTTAAGAGGACCTTGCTATCTTGATAAGAGAAACTAATGAGATGCCCTTTCCAGGGCTGGTCACACAATAGCCCTAGTGACAAGGACCCCTATCAAGAAATAAAGCAGAAGATAAATGAGATTTTTCTAATATCCATTTCACCCATTGTTCACAAGTGTCAGGCAGTACAGATTCTATTTATCATGGGGTGGTAGAGAGGAGACGTGATTTTGTAAAGAAAGCCTAAATTGCAACATCGTGTTTTCAGCCATAGGTAAACCTCTTCTGTCACCTGGTAGGAAACAAAGCAAGGCCTGGGGTTGGGGGGCAGTGAGGGGAGGATGTCCATAATCCTAAATTTTTTTACCTCCAGGCTAAGACAATGTCCATGCAATGATCTTTTGGAAGACAGGGGAGAGAGATTATTTCTGACTACGGACTACATGAGTTTACCCATTAAATTGTAACTGTGTCAAATGTTCAAAATGCAAATGGAGAAATTGCCACGTAAGACTGATGTAATTTAGAGTTTTCAGAGGCAACATAAAGTCATAAAGTAAAATAGTGATATTCAATTTCAGGTCCAGGAGAAGTTTGGGTAGGTTTACAGGAAACTCCCAGTGTTCACTTTCCTAAAAGAAGGGACTCCACGGGGATCAATACTTACATGTTATTCCTTAAGATCCAGGATTAATGAAAGAGAGCATTAGACAAAGGGATCAGGTATAAACCATGAAAATATTTTTAAAACTCTGTGGTCCAATTTTCCAAAAATTTACATTTACAGGATTATGTAAGTGTCAGAAATCTGACTGTGCAAAGTGCTCCAGTGGGATGCTGAAACGCACATATGTCCTCCGCTCGCCCTCTTCAGCCCTGCAGTGGATGTAGCCTTGTGATTGTTAAAACATTTTCCGATATTTTACATTTCAAGAGGACTTTCTTATCTGCAGAACTCAAAGGGCTGTGCCAGCTCCAATTCTCACAACTGCTGTTTACCAGGGATGCAGATGAGGAATGTCCTTGTTCTTTAAGAAGGCCAGCAGCCGCCAGGCTGGCTGAGAGGCAATCCATGTGGAGTGACAGCAACAGGGTCAGATGGCCTGCCAGGCCTGGGGACCATATCTTGCACCCCTGCCACTGGCTTCCTATGGAATCCAGGACAGGACAGGGCTCCACCTGCACCCCTGCTGTCTATGGACCCATTGGGAAAAAGAATGATTTTTGAGCCAATCGTAATTTACTCTTCTGGGACCTTTTACTGTTCCATTTGCTATTTTTAAAGAAAGTATGCATTTTCAAGATAAGTATTTCCTCTCCAAAATTCTTACATATTTTCATAGTATTTGTGCCCTATAACATTGTAGAGATAAGCAAGTGGGGGATGAGGGGAGGCAATACTGCTATCTTCTAACAGATTTTCTTTTTCAAAAGAGCTAAAGTACAGGCACAAAGGATTCATTTGCATTTCAATAAACAGTTTCTCTCCCTTGTTGTTTCATTTTTCCTATTGCTCCTTGCTAGAAAGACATCCTCAGTCTGGTTGTGACATCATGATTTAATGCAGGCGACCATAGAACACTCTGTCTGTTGGGTAATGTGAATTGTAAGGTCATCTGAGTTTGGCTTTGGAGCTTCGTGGGAGAAATGAGTCTGAGTAGGATGGTTGGTGTGACCTGTCCGAAGCCCTTTTCGCTCTACCGCTATAGTGACAAGAGATGGGGCAATAATTGTGTGAAAGGGAGAAAAACTTGGCTTAGGTAATAAATAGAAAGACCAAGGATCCTGGGACTCTCACCAATATCCCTGCCAAGGCAAAGGGAGTCACCCCTTTCTGCTTCTCAGTCTGTGTGCAGCTGACTTCCTGTTTTCTTTTTTTATTCCAGGATGGTCTTGATTGACTATTGAATAAAGGAAGGACTCAATCATTTACTGACCATATCCTGTCAGGTCTTTACAAGGCACTCAAAATCAGAAATAAAAGCAGGGTCCTTCCTCTCAAGGGGTTTATGACCTAGTTTGAAAGCTTAAACAGTGTGAAAAATGACATGACAGCAAAAAACACAGGATGCTTTGGGAGAACAAGGAGAGAGACCTACCTAATACAGCCTGAGGGTTACCAAGCTGAACTTTGATATATTTTTGCCCACTTTTATCTAAAAATGATAACAGGGGGTTGAGGTGAGGGATGTGAGAGAGAAAACTTAGATAATGAGAAATATGTTTTAAAAATTCTTTAGCACTCTACCAACCGGGAGAAGGAAAAGAATACTTAGTATAATCTAGACACTGTGCCAAGTATAGACATATATTTTGAAGTTTACTTCTTAGGAACAATGTGACCAAGTAGTATATTATTTCCATTTTACAGATGAAGAAACTGAGGCTAAGTAACTTGCCTAAGGCCATACCAGGAAATGGAGTTATACAATCTAAACCTTGGTCTGTCTGTTTACAAAACCTATGCTTGTTGCCACTACTCCATGCTTCTTTCCCAATAAAAATATTATTAGTGTTGTTGATGAGCTCAGACTATGGGAAGCTGGTGAAATTTTATATTTATCCAGAATATCCAGTAAGATATGACTATGACTAATGTATCACAAGTTCTCCACAGTATAGTTTATATTCTACTTAGAGATTTTTAAACTTTTCTTTCTCCTTAAAGAAGGTATATCATATTCATGCAATGGACTTCTAGCCAGTTGGAATCTCTTTGCTTCTCAAAGCCAAGTAGACAGACTGGATGGCAGGCAAAGTGTGGAAGAAAACAAAGACGACTCCTAGGCGGGCTGTCTATTGCCATAACTGGGTCAATATACTTATGTAATGAATAGCAGCGGTAGAAGGAAAACAAAGGATTTTGTAGTATGCCTAAGTCAATTAAATATATTTTTTTCTTTCTTTCTTCCTTCCTTCCTTTCTTTCTTTTTCTTTCTTTTTCTCTCTCTCTCCCTCCCTCCCTCCATTCCTTCCTTCCTTCCTTTCATTTTTAGAAAATAACACAAGAATGACAGTAAGATGCTTTGATTTATCTGCCAAATTCATTCTGCAAATATTTACTGAGTGCCTACTAAGCTGGTATTAGAAATTCAGAGATACAAGGAATGGTTCCTGTCCTCAAGAAACTTACAAGACTACTGAGTAAGACCATCCTATAAACAAGTCATTACAGAATCACGCAACCCCTGCCATGATTGAGGAAATAGAGATTCCTATAGAAGTGCAGAGGAGAGACCCAGATCTCTCTTGATTGTTGGAACAGGGGAGGGTGATGATAATCGGAGAAAGCTTACTACAGGGACCTGACAACTGGTGAAGTCTTGATGCTTGAGTAAGAGATTTGGGTCGAGAAGGGGGTAGGACTTGGGAGAAGGTATCCCAGGCAGAGGGAACAGCAACATGGACAAAGGCAGATAGATGAGAAAGGGAACAGTATCTTCACAGAATTGCAAAAACAATTGAAGCCAAGCATTGACTGAACAGCTGATATGGTCAAAACGTTGTTAGGGGCACAGAGATACAAAGATACGACAAGGTCTTCCTTCTCAGTATGTTTTATATCTCACTGGAGAGAAAGATATACAAATAATGGCATAAATAAAATAAATAAAGGCGTAATGAAAACAGTGTGAAATTAGGGTGGAAATGGCACACTGAGAGTCCAGAAGAAGGGGCAATTAATTAAGGGATCGGGATAGGCTTTTTGGATGAGGTGACATTTAAATTGGGGCTTCAACAATGAGCAAGCTTTGGCCAATGGACAAAAAGGAGGCAGAAGGCATCACAGGTAGCAAGAAGAAGGTGCGCAACGACAGAGGTGTGTCCTATTCCAGGGATGGAAGCTGTTCCTGTGGGAGCGTGGCATCCACAGGAGGAGTAATAAGAGATGAGTCTGATCATGTTAACCCCATCTCCTACCACAGTCTTACTTTCAGTAATTGCCTGTAGTGAATCTTACTGGCTTGGTCTAGGCAACAGGAATGTTCTCATATTTGGAAGTTAACTCCTGGAAAATTAGTTGCCCCAACAAAATAGATTTATTTTAAAATTTGGTCATTATCTGCCCCAACAAGTAACTATACTAACAGAAAACATTGTGACATGTTGGCTGGAGACTGCCCAGAGCTCTTTCATCACTTCAATAATGCTTCCGAAGGATTTTAAAGGTTATGTATCACAGCAATTAAAATTCATCTATGCTAAAGACTTTTGTAACATATAGTTTGAACAAGGCCCAAGTGGAAATGGTAAAGATAAAAAAGAGTGAACTTATGATTTGCATCAATGATTTGTGAAAATAGATGTCTCCTCCAACATTTATAAAAGCCCCTGTATGTTTTACATTTTATATTTAATTTTTAAAAAAATAGGAATGTTTGCAAAAAGGCACAAGCCCTGTAAATTGCAACCAATATTTCAGTACCCAAAGAGGGAAATCACAAGAGGTATAGTGCAATTTGTGGTATAGTCCAGATTGGAAAATATTTCTTTTGTCATAATTAACAGGACCATATGCCAAAAGCTGATGGTAATATTAGCTATTAAAAATACTCAAGACACTTAGGGTATTCAATTACTTAGAAAGAATTTCATAATGTCCATGCTAATCACACAATCCAGAACAACTGCACAGTTTTCTAGGATATGTCTTAGTTTGTTTTCTTATGATCATAAAGTTATAGCTACAGTTGGATATTAAGAGCTTTCTTTTGGATTTTTTTTCAAAAGAAAGAACAAAACCAAGAAACAAATAGAATCCTGGAGGAAGAAATGTTAATTAAATGTATGCAATAATTCAAACTCTGAGGTGAGGAAACAGGGTCTGGACAGTTCAGGGCCTCCCTGATTGTGGGACTAGCAAAGCTCTGTTTTCGCTGAGTGTCATGATGGGATTTCTGCTTTGCTAGTCAGGGTGAGGTTGAAAAGTTCGAGAAGAAATTCAGTCGGCAGAGGAATCAACTCTTCATGGTCTTGAGGTAAGTTCTGCATTTGGAGAAACAATTTGGTCCAGAAAGAGTGGAGAATTTGCTCCTTTGCCAGTAGGTCTTGACTTGCTCTGGGGCAGATGCTACAATTAGGCACCTGTGCTCTTCATCATACACTTCTACTACAACTTCTTTAGTGAGTACCTACTTCCAGAACACTATGTGTCATAATAGCGATGGATGCCCTCCCAAATGAGGTGAATGCAATGACCATTCATGCCCAAATAGGCATTTCCATAAAATGTTTTTCCATTAATGACTCAGAGAATCTAGAACTAATCTTACTCGTGATATGCATGAACTTCCAGTAGATATTGCACAGATTATTTCACAGTTCCAAGCTCTTATTACACCACAGTATTACCATTTCCCCTCATGTATAAATGAATAGACAGATGGATGAGTGAATGAATGGGTTCATGTGTAGGAACCTGCTAATGAATGAAGCCTTTGGTGGTCAGATTAACTATAGGTTTGGAGCAGAGGATACTTACAGGAGAACTTCAGATACAGAAACCAAGAGGATCCATGGATTTATAGAAGCCTGGGCCCTTTAGTAATCAGGTGTCAATGATATTCATCTGCTTCCATTAATTTATATAAATAAAAGAAACAGCACGATGGTGGTGTTTTATTCTGGGTACCAGAAAGTCACTGGCAACATTGCTTACAATATTTAAAGATACTCCAGTCTATCCATATCAGTGCCCTTAATTAAACTGAGTATTTCTCAAGATTCTGTGTATGATGAACTATTCATCAATTGGACTAAAGGGGAAACCATACATAATAATCTTGTGAGTTTTCTTTTCTTTTTAAAGAAGTACGATTTTTAAGTATTATTAAACCTTATAAATATGATGCTTATTTTCAGGACCTCAGAAATTCTACTTACCCCTATTCAGGCTGTGGAATTTAATGCAGCTGCAATAAAGAAGCTTCTGATGCAAAAGACTAAGAAAGACCAGGAATGTTCTATTCAGGTTAACATGAGCAGAGCAGAGATCCCACGACAAGTTCAAATCATTTGAGACTCAGTGTTCAGTTGAAAGGTGAATTCGGAAAGTTTCAGATAACCATTGTGATCACATGTCCACTGAGGAATAGGATAGTTTTACCAGTTATATTTGCTGGGCGCTTGGCGCATTGAAGTGATGATGTATCAGGGTTCTGAAAGTAATATGTTCCTTGATTTTGGGGTGATGGCTACCAGGTTCTTCTCTGACCACCTGTTACCACAGCCAGTGTTTCCTCCTGCTCTGAGAAACACTGCTGCAATGGGAGGGGGAATTCCCAGAGAATGACTTTGAAGGCTAGCGGGATTTGACTGCAGGACTTGGACAGGACTGAGGGAAACAGAGACTCCACTCTTGGGGGGCACACACAAGGTAGTGTGTACATCAGGACCCAGGGGGAAGGAGCCGTGACCCCGTAACATCACTCATCCCCCCATAAGGTCACTTATCCCCACTAAGGGGGACAGTACAGTCCTGGGGAAACTGCACTGTTCTGGGATCTAGAAAGCCCAGATGGGGGTCTAATCCCAGTCCTCACTGGACAAATACGTGATCTTCACCTGAATGTCTCTGTGCCTGGGATTCTGGGAAACTATGTTTTGAGGGAACATAGTAAATCCCTATAGGATGCAGACTTTACTTCAACAGTCATAGCTTTCCCTTAATAATTTACCAGGGGTTGGGATCTAGGTGGGCCAGGACACTGGGGTCTAATGCAAGTGCAATCGCCTATGAGCTGTGTGACTATTGGACCTCTCTGAGCCCCAGAGGGGCTCATCTATGCAATTATCATATCTGACATACTTCCTACCTTGAAAAATGTTTTGATTTGTATATTTTATTTCTGCATTCCACCTATATAATCCCTAGGAAAATATATATTTTCAAACTTACATCCTAATATGAAAATAGTCCTTATTTCTCTTTATTCTAATGATTTCATTGCCACACATGCAAATGTCTCATTAGTCTAGGTTTTCAGGATTTGGTGAACCACTCACCCTCATAATCTCTCTTACAGATTATCTTCACCTGGGAGGTCTTTTTAACTGTAGACTTGCTTAAATTATTCACCCCATGATGTTAGGGTTAAGACTCAAGCAATGGCGATTTCCATTTTCTCAAAAATCAGAAAGAAACTGACTGTTGGGCATGCAGCTAATGGATTACTGCTAGTGGATATGACTTCTATGTTGATGCTTAGTGATGGCAAGGGAGACTGAGGATGCCATGTTTCCATAGCATTTTTTTCTATTTAAATTGCCCCATGCGGTAAACACAATTATTGTAACGTAACTCACTGACTTCCTCTGAACTGATATATTCTGCACTAGCATGAAGCCATTAACATAATAGAAATGTAATCTGATTTTATTGCTGAACTCAAGGCTACTTTAAAAATTAGAAAGAAAAATGTTAATATATGCAGCAGGAGGTATTTTAAATAAATATCTGTCATATATAGTTAAATGTGTGCTTCCCTGGTGTTAATTATGGTACAACCAGAAGAGAAGAGAGAGGAAGGTATTTATTGCAGGTTGAAAAGCCAAATATTAGCTCTATTACAACGTAAGTCAAGTGAAGTAGCAATTACATGTTGTTTTGATCATGCAGGGAATTTTTAAAAACAGATACTTTCTTGTGTATATATTCTTGATCAGAAGGGAATAACTCGAATAAAAAACTCTGACTAATTGGCCATTAAGATGATACGTTGGGAAATTGGTTCAAGATGGCAGAGTAGACGGACGTGTGCTCACTCCCTCTTGTGAGAGCACCAGAATCACAACTAACTGCTGAACAATCATTGACAGGAAGACACTGGAACTCACCAAAAAAGATACCCCACATCCAAAGACAAAGGAGAAGCTGCAATGAGATGGTAGGAGGGGTGCAATCACAATAAAATCAAATCCCATAACAGCTGGGTGGGTGACTCACAGACTGGAGAACACTTATACCACGGAAGTCCATGCACTGGAGTGAAGGTTCTGAGCCCCACGTCAGGCTTCCCAGTCTGGGGGTCCGGCAACAGGAGGAGGAATTCTCAGAGAATCAGACCTTGAAGGATAGCAGGATTTGATTGCAGGACTTCGACAGGACTGGGGGAAACAGAGACTCCACTCTTGGAGGGCACATACAAAGTAGTGTGTGCATCAGGACCCAGGCAGAAGGAGCAGTGACCCCATAGGAGACAGAACCAGACATCAAGTAGTGTTGCAGGGTCTCCTGCAGAGGCAGGGGTGGCTGTGGCTCACTGCGGGGACAAGGACATTGGCAGCAGAAGCTCTGGGAAGTACTCCTTGGCATGAGCTCTCCTGGAGTCCACCATTAGCCCCACCAAAGAGCCTGTAGCCTCTAGTGCTGGGTTGCCTCAGGCCAAACAACCAACAGGGAGGGAACTCAGCCTCACCCATTAGCAGAAAAGAGGATTAAAGTTTTACTGAGCTCTTCCCACCAGAACAACACCCAGCTCTACCCATGACCAGTCCCTCCCATCAGGAAGCTGCACAAGCCTCTTAGACAGCCTCATCCACCAGAGGGCAGAGAGCAGAAGCAAGAAGAACTACAATCCTGCAGCCTGTGGAAGGAAAACCACATTCACAGAAAGACAGACAAAATGAAAAGGCAGAGGACTATGTACCAGATGAAGGAAAAGATGAAACCCCAGAAAAATAACTAAATGAAGTGGAGATAGGCAACCTTCCAGAAAAAGAATTCAGAATAATGATAGTGTAGAGGATCCAGGACCTTGGAAAAAGAATGGAGGCAAAGATCGAGAAGATGCAAGAAATGTTTAACAAAGTCCTAGAAGAATTAAAGAACAAACACCGAGAAGAATTAAAGAACAAACAAACAGAGATGAACAATACAATAACTGAAATGAAAAATACACTAGAAGGAATCAATAGCAGAATAACTGAGGCAGAAGAACGGATAAGTGACCTGGAAGACAGAATGGGGAATTCACTGCTGCAGAACACAAAAAAGAAAAAGAATGAAAAGAAATGAAGACAGTCTAAGAGACCTCTGGGACAACATTAAATGCACCAACATTCACATTATAAGGGTCTCAGAAGGAGAAGAGAGAGAGAAAGGACCCAAGAAAATATTTGAAGAGATTATAGTCGAAAACTGCCCTAATACAGGAAAGGAAATAGCCACTGAACTCCATGAAGCACAGAGAGTCCCAGGCAGGATAAACCCAAGGAGAAACATGCCAAGACACATAGTAATCAAATTGACAAAAATTAAAGACAAAGAAAAATTATTAAAAGCAACAAGGGAAAAATGACAAATAACATACAAGAGAACTCCCATAAGGTTAACAGCTGATTTCAGCAGAAACTCTACAGGCCAGTAGGGAGTGGCATGATATATTTAAAGTGATGAAAGGGAAGAACCTACAACCAAGATTACTCTACCCAGAAAGGATTTCATTCAGATTCAACGGAGAAATCAAAAGCTTTACAGATAAGCAAAAGCTAAGAAAATTCAGCACCACCAAACCAGCTCTACAACAAATGCTAAAGGAATTTCTCTAACTGGGAAACACAAAAGAAGAAAAGGACCTACAAAAACAAACCCAAAACAATTAAGAAAATGGTAATAGGAACATACATATCGATAATTACCTTAAATGTGAATGGATTAAATGTTCCAACCAAAAGACACAGGCTTGCTGAATGGATACAAAAACAAGACCCATATATATGATGTCTACAAGAGACCCACACATTCATAACACATTCAGTATGTATGTGTTAGTAGGGACACATACAGACTGAAAGTGAGGGGATGGAAAAAGATATTCCATGCAAATGGAAATCAAAAGAAAGCTGGAGTAGCAATACTCATATCAGATAAAATAGACTTTAAAATAAAGAATGTTACAAGAGACAAAGAAGGACACTACATATTGATCAAGGGATCAATCCAAGAAGAAGATAAAACAATTATAAATATATATGCACCCAACATAGAAGCACCTTAATACATAAGGCAAATGCTAACAGCCATAAAAGAGGAAATCGACAGGAACACAATAATAGTGGGGGACTTTAACACCTCACTTTCACCAATGGACAGATCATCCACACAGAAAATTAATAAGGAAACACAAGCTTTAAATGACACAATAGACCTGATAGATTCAATTGATATTTATAGGATATTCCATCCCAAAACAGCAGATTACACTTTCTTCTCAAGTGCACATGGAACATTCTCCAGGAGAGATCACATCCTGGGTCACAAATCAAGCCCCAGTAAATTTAAGAAAACTGAAATCATATCAAGCATCTTTTCCAACCACAACGCTATGAGATTAGAAATAAATTACAGGGAAAAAAACATAAAAAACACAAACACATGGAGGCTAAACAATACACTGCTAAATAACCAAGAGATCACTGAAGAAATCAAAGAGGAAATCAAAAAATACCTAGAGACAAATGACAATGAAAACACGACGATCCAAAACCTATGGGATGCAGCAAAAGCAGTTCTCAGAGGGAACTTTATAGCAATACAATCCTACCTCAAGAAGCAAAAAAAAATCTAAAATAAACAATCTAACCTTACACCTAAAGGAACTAGAGAAAGAACAAACAAAACCCAAAGTTAGTAGAAGGAAAGAAATCATAAAGATCAGAGCAGAAATAAATGAAATCAAAATGAAGAAAACAATAGCAAAGATCAATAAAACTAAAAGCTGGTTCTTTAAGAAAATAAACAAAATTGATAAAACTTTAGCCAGACTCATCAAGAAAAAGAGCAAGAGGCCTCAAATCAATAAAATCAGAAATGAAAAAGGAGAAGTTACAATGGACACCACAGAAATACAAAGCAGCATAAGAGACTACTACAAGCAACTCTATGCCAATAAAATGGACAACCTGGAAGAAATGGACAAATTCTTAGAAAGGTATAACCTTCTAAGACTGAACCAGGAAGAAATAGAAAATATGAACAGACCAATCACAAGTAATGAAATTGAAACTGTGATTAAAAATCTTCCAACAAACAAAAGCTCAGGACCAGATGGCTTCACAGGTGAATTCTATCAAACATTTAGAGAAGAGCTAGCACCCATCCTTCTCAAACTCTTCCAAAAAACTGTAGAGGAAGGAACATTCCCAAACTCATTCTACAAGGGCACCATCACCTTGATACCAAAACCAACAAAGATACTACAAAAAAAGAAAATTACAGACCAATATCACTGATGAATACAGATACAAAATTCCTCAACAAAATACTATCAAACAGAATCTAACAGCACATTAAAAGGGTCATACACCATGATCAAGTGGGATTCATCTCAGGGACGCAAGGATTCTTCAAGATACGCAAATCAATGTGATACACCATATTAACAAATTGAAGAATAAAAACCATATGATCATCTCAATAGGTGCAGAAAAAAGCTTTTGACAAAATTCAACACCCATTTGTGATAAAAACTCTCCAGAAAGTGGGCATAGAGAGAACCTAACTCAACATAATAAAGGCCATGTATGACAAACCCACAGCAAACATCATTCTCAATGGTGAAAAACTGAAACCATTTCCTCTAAGATCAAGAACAAGACAAGGATGTCCACTCTTGCCACTATTATTCAGCATGGTTCTTGACGTGCTAGCCACAGCAATCAGAGAAGAAAAAGAAATAAAAGGAATACAAATTGGAAAAGAGGAAGTAAAACTGTCATTGTTTGCAGATGTCATGATACTATACACAGATAATCCTAAAGATGCCACCAGAAAACTACTAGAGCTAATCAATGAATTTGGTAAAGTTGCAGGATACAAAATTAATGCACAGAAATCTCTTGCATTTCTATACACTAACAATGAAAGATCAGAAAGAGTAATTAAGGACACAATCCCATTCACCATTGCAACAAAAAGAATAAAATACCTAGGAATAAACCTACCTAAGGAGGTAAAAGACCTGTACTCAGAAAACTATAAGACACTGATGAAAGAAATCAAAGATGACACAAACAGATGGAGAGATATACCATGTTCTTGGATAAGAAGAATCAATATTGTGAAAATGACTATAGTACTCAAAGCAATCTACAGATTCAATGCAATCCCTATCAAATTACCAATGGCATTTTTTACAGAACTAGAACAAAAAATCTTAAAATTTGTATGGAGACAAAAAAGACCCCGAATAGCCAAAGCAATCTTGAGGGAAAAAAATGGAGCTGGAGGAATCAGGCTCTGTGACTTCAGACTATACTACAAAGCTACAGTAATCAAGACAATATGGTACTGGCACAAAAACAGAAATATAGATAAATGGAACAGGATAGAAAACCCAGAGATCAAGCCAAGTACCTATGGTCAATAATCTATGACAAAGGAGGCAAGGATATACAATGGAGAAAAGACAGTCTCTTCAATAAGTGGTGCTAGGAAAACTGGACAGCCACATGTAAAAGAATGAAATTAGAACACTCCCTAATACCACATACAAAAATAAACTCAAAATGGATTAAGGACCTAAATATAAGACTGGACACTATAAAACTCTTAGAGGAAAACATAGGCAGAACACTGACGTAAATCACAGCAACATCTTTTTTGACTCACCTCCTTGAGTAATGGAAATAAAAACAAAAATAAACAAATGGGACCTAATGAAACTTAAAAGCTTTTGCACGGCAAAGGAAACTATAAACAAGACAAAAAGACAACCCTCAGAATGGGAGAAAATATTTGCAAATGAATCAACGGACAAAGGATTAATCCCCAAAGTATACAAACAGCTCATGCAGCTCAATATGAAAAAAACAAACAACCCAATCAAAAAATTGACAGAAGACCTAAATAGACATTTCTCTGAAGAAGACATACAGATGGCCAAGAGGCATATAAAAAGCGGCTCAACATCACTCATTATTAGAGGAATGCAAATCAAAACGACAGTGAGGTATCACCTCATACTGGTTAGAATGGGAATCATCAGAAAATCTACAAACAACAAATGATGGAGAGCGTGCGGAGAAAAGGGAACCCTCTTGCACTGTTGGTGGGAATGTAAATTGATATAGCCACTATGGAGAACAGTATGCAGGGTCCTTTAAAAGCTAAAAATAGAATTACCATATGACCCAACAATCCCACTACTGAGTATATTCCCAGAGAGAACTATAATTCAAAAAGACACATGCACCCAAATGTTCATTGCAGCACTATTTACAATAGCCAGGTCATGGAGGCAACCTAAATGCCCATCGACAGATGAATGGATAAGGGAGATGTGGTAAATATATACAATGGAATATTACTCAGCCTTAAAAAGGAATGAAATTGGATCATTTGTAGAGACATGGATGGACCTAGAGACTGTCATACAGAACGAAGTAAGTTAGAAAGAGAAAAACAAATATCGAATATTAATGCCTATATGTGGAATCTAGAAAAATGGTACAGATGAACCGGTTTGCAAGGCAGAAATGGAGACACAGTTTTAGAGAACAAACATATGGACACCAAGGGGGGAAAGCTGGGGAGCGGTGGTCATGGTGGTGGTGGGATGAATTGGGAGATTGGGACTGACAAATATACACTAATATGCATAAAATAGATAACTAATAAGAACCTGCTGTATAAAATAATAATAAAATAAAATTTAAAAAAAAGATGATTCTTTGGAAGTGTTAAAAATTCATTCCTTTAGGTTCTCTGATATATTTCTTATGTGAAAGAGATTTCTGCCCAATAATCTTTTCTTCAGGATATTTGTCACAATATATTTCTGTTTAGATGGACCCAAATGGGTCTGGGGAAGATGTAGAGCTTTTTCCAAAAAGATAATAGGCTTTTTAAGAAAACATGAGTTATTAGAAATTATATTATCTTAGTCACCACCTCAACCAGTAGGAAGGATTTGCAAGTCACAGGGATGGTATCCTTGTTTACCAATCAAGTAATTACCCAGTTTGGGGATAGACTTTGAAGAAAATAATGGCTAAAAATCTTTTCATAGGCATGCAGTATCGCTACTCTCCTGTGCCAACATTTTTTATTTTGCTGATTAGAGACAACTTGAATATGCTTACTTTTGATGTTGTGGCTTTTGAGGCCAGCAGATGGAGAAGGTAAAGATACATATATTTATACACATACATTCATTCCCCTTCTACACACATCTTTTAAAAACAAAGATTTTATATAACACATGATACTTAAAGGAAGAAAGTCTCTCTCCTTCTCCCAGAGGTACAGAATTAATCTAGAATTAAAGGGATAAACCATGGAAGGAAAGCTCAAGGATATAAACCCTACAGTGGTTAAGATTAGAATGTGTCATAACCTCCTGGAAGAAACACTGATAAACTGATACAGGGGGACCTTCCACAGAAAAAGGGAATATGTTCTCAAACATATTTGGGATCATTCCTCAAATATGTTTGAGAACTGGACTTCAATAATGATTCTTTTAGCAGGATTTAAAATGATTTTTTGAATCATTCACATGTAAATTGTTTAATGTTCAGGGTGATAAATAAATGAAGAGCTAATTCTGCTGGGGGCAACTGGAAAAACCATTTGCTAACTCAGTCAAGGGAATTAAGGGAGAAGGCACACTGCATTGTATTCGAATCACCTCTACTTCCTGGGGTGCAATAGGATTAACCTTCCCTGCCCCTTGGATTTGAACTTGCTTTGAACAGTGAAATGTAAGCAGAAGTGATACATGTGCTACTGGGTTTAATTGCCAGTACCCCACTCTTTGTCTCTCTCTTCTGCTGCATGATCTCCATGGAAACATGTGCTAATCTCAAGGTGCTATAAGGGTCATACCAGCTGGAATGCCGAGCTATACATGGAGGACTGCTGTCCTGTAGAATGACCTGGATACACAGCAGACTTTGGCTGGGCCGGAAATATACTTTGATTGTGCTAAACCTCTAAGAATTTGAGGATGTTTAGTATTGCAGCAAAACCTACCTTATCCTGACTAACAGGAGCTAACATTAAGAAGGAATATTTGCAGTTGGTACGTTATTTACTTGTAAAATGCGGGGAATCAGCTGACAAACTACTACAAACAGTATGATAATTCAATAAGATGTCTGCTGGACAATTAATATACAAAATGAATAACCAAATATACAATGAACAATAAATACAAAAGTATGGTAGAAGAACACTTGTTATTTACAGTCACATCCCAAAATTCAGAACATACTTAGGAATGAAATTAATGAGACATGCATAATATATATAAAGAAAATTTTAAGACATTACTAAAGAACTCAGAAGAAAACTTGAATGAATATAAAAGCATGTCATGCTCTTAGATAAGAAGAGATGGTATCACAGAGATTTAAGAATCTGATGTTAATTTTTAAATTCCATGTGATCTAATTAAATATCAAGACAAGCTTATTACAGAGTACTTACAGTAAAATAAATATAAGAATGCCAAGAAAATTCTAGAAAAGCAGGGAAATGGGAGCAGGGAGTACGCTAGACTTAGCACTTACTAATGTATTATAAAGCTATAATAATTAAAAACTGTTGTTTCTGGCAGACAGTTAAATAGGCAGACAGATAATTGGAACAGAGTAGAAATAAGCCCAGATGATGTAAGGACTTAATATATGACAAAATGGTATTTTTAAGTCAGTGGGAAAAGATGTAATGTTCATTAAATAACAAGTGGATAGGTATCATGAAAATATCACATCTCTATCTCACTCCTTGCACAAATATACACAGTACAGCAGTCAAATTTTTGAAGGTTAAAAAAACTAAAATTAAAATACTAGAAAAACAATAGTCTCAGAGTAGGGAAGGTTTTTATAATGTGACACAAACCTCAGAAGATATAAGAGATGAAAATGAAAAATTTAGTTACATAAAAATAAAAAGATTGGGGGCTTCCCTGGTGGCGCAGTGGTTGAGAATCTGCCTGCCAATGCAGGGTACACGGGTTCGAGCCCTGGTCTGGGAAGATCCCACATGCCGCAGAGCAACTGGGCCCGTGAGCCACAACTGCTGAGCCTGCGCGTCTGGAGCTTGTGCTCCGTAACGAGAGAGGCCGCAACAGTGAAAGGCCCGCGCACCGCGATGAAGAGTGGCCCCCACTTGCCGCAACTAGAGAAAGCCCTTGCACAGAAACGAAGACCCAACACAGCCAAAAATAAATTAAAAAAATAAATAAATAAATAAATAAATAAAAAGATTTTCTACGTGACTAAAAAAATCAAATACAAAAAGTAAATGACAAACCTTAAAAAATTTGCAGCCCATATGATGAAGAATTATTATTCTTAATATAAAAAGACATAAATCATCATAAACACCAACAATCCAAGAGAAACATGAGCAATAGATATGAAATAGAGTACATACAAAGGATTAGAAACATACGAAAAGATACCAAGCCAGAGAAATGCAAGCAAACACTATACTGAGACATTATTTTCACAGATTGGCAAATACCGAAACAGCCTACAGACAGTGTTGATAAGGATGTAGGGAAATAGGAACTCACCTGCATTTCTGATGGTGTAACTGATAAACCCTCTATAGGATTAACTTGGTAATGTCTATCTACCGTTCAAGAAGAATTTCCCATAGTCTTTGAACCATTAGTTTAACTTTTGTAAATTTATCTTACAGATATACTCACACTAGTGTGAAATGAGTTAGGCCCAAGTATAGTCCCCCAAACAGTATCTATAGTAAAGAATAATAATAATGATGATGATAATAAAGATTGAAGAATGACTTCAATGCTCATAGAGAAATAGTTTAGGGGAAAGCATGGTACATTCATACAATGGAGTATTTATTATGCAGCCTTTATAAAGAATGAGGCGGGCTTCCCTGGTGGCGCAGTGGTTGAGAATCTGCCTGCCAATGCAAGGGACACGGGTTCGAGCCCTGGTCTGGGAAGATCCCACATGCCGCGGAGCAACTAGGCCCGTGAGCCACAATTACTGAGCCTGCGCGTCTGGAGCCTGTGCTCCACAACAAGAGAGGCCGCGATAGTGAGAGGTCCGCGCACCGTGATGAAGAGTGGCCCCCACTTGCCGCAACTAGAGAAAGCCCTCGCACAGAAATGAAGACCCAACACAGCCATAAATAAATAATTAAAATAGCTTAAAAAAAAAAAAAAGAATGAGGCATCTCTGTATGGCTAATACAGAGTAAGCTACAAGGTATATTGTTAAGTGAGAAATGCAAGGTTCAGGCGCAGAACGGTGTGTATCTTATGCTCTTATTGGTATATATATTTGTACCTTTGTGTGCATAGAGCATAATTCTGGAAAAATATCCTAGAGCTTTGGCAATAATGGTTGCCTGTAGAGGCTGGTCTTGGAACACTAGGTTCAGAGGCAGGAAGAAGACCTCCTTTCCACCTTGTGAATTTCAAACTACATACATTTTTCATTTCAACTGAAATAATTTTTAAAAGAAAGATCAAGAAACAAAGTTAAATAAAAAGAAGGTTTAGAGATTTTATGGCAAGTGCAGCCTCACTAAGTGTTAGCAATTCTAACAGAACTATTGATAGAAAAGACAAATTGCACTTGAGGTTTCGTTGTTCACAATGATCTAATTGCCAGATGGCAGATCACCTCCCCTTTACCCTCACCTTTCCTGGCACGTCTAGATTATCTATTCTTCCATGCAGTAGAAGCTTATACTTAAAAAAAAAAATTATTGGAAAATTTGGAAATGGAGTTGTGTTTGCAGAATGTACAATGTGAGGCTCCTAAGAACTAGTTGCGAATATCAAAGAAATCACAGGATGAGCCAGGTGATGACTTACAAGGTCAGACGATGAAAATAAAACCCACTTCATCCCTCGCTGTAACCCCACCCTGTGTATCTATATGTCCCAGAAGGAAGAGTGTGCCATCTGCCCTGCTCCAGCATGTGGAAGGTATGGATCAGATCTCTGTCTTGAAATAAATTCAGAAATAATAACTGCTCTTGCTTTGTTTTTAGTTAGGAGAATATAGCCTAAAACATTTGGCTTTGGAAAATACAGCAGAAGGGAAGAAGGGAACGAGTATGGGTTGGTATGTGGGAACAAACAGAACGAATAGTCAGGAACACCTGCTGGGTGGTGGGCATCGTGGTAAGTGTTTCACACAGATATTTCATTTATGCCTCACAAGAACACGAAGAGGTATGTATCGTTAATATCATTCTGTGCATTTTGCAGCTGGTAAGAGGCAAACCAGGTTCCCTACCCATTTCCCACAACTTGCACTGCACCAGAGCGTTGGCCATTATTTAATATCTTTGTTCGGTACTTTCCCATTTCCTTATCTCACATTTTGTAGAACATAATTTTTCCTTCACTAATAGAATTTCACCTATGTGAGGGAAAATTTTGATCCTAAGAACTTAGAAGAGGAGCTGAATGACAAATGTGGTTGTTCTTCCAAGAAAGAAGAAGTCTGGTGATTCACTAAAATCTCATCTCATTCACATTCTGGGAATTTACAGCTTCCCTCATCTTTTCCTCAAAGAAAGTATGATTTTATGTTTTTCATTTTGAAGCAACTTAACTAAGCCTGTTGTTAAGTTGTAAGTCATTTCTCAATGGAATGGTTGGTGCTGGGATGACTGGTATCCTCGCTTTTTGAGAGCTTCTGGAACTTTCTAAAGCTAACATTCTTCAGACTGACATGACCTCTAGAGACAGATATGAAGTATATTTGTGGGTTGGAGATGATAGGTTCGTCCCGAGCACTTCCGGTCACTTCTGTGCACAAACAGAAGAGTATCAGGTCCAAATGACAATTTCCAAATATGTGTACATGCTTCTGAAACTATTTTTTTCTTTAGCCTAGTTTAGTTTGTTCAGACTCGCCATGAGTTTGGCTTTGCTTCTAATGAGGAAAGGTACCTTTTTAAATTCTGTCTTCCATTTAGAAACGGAGTTCCAAACGTCGGGCTGGATCTGGAAGTCATTATTTGTAGGAATAAAACATGATAAGTACGTATTTGAATGAATGCTCACAGCTGTGTTTTTTATTAAAGAAATTCAGTGAGAAGAGTTTTAATGCTGCGTTATAGTTGAGAATTTTAAGGTGTATAACACTGGCAATTCCAAATTAGAGCTCCCCGGCAACTGTCACTCTGTGACAACACATTTTATCTAATGAGGCATAAAAATGTACACTTTGTGTACTCCAGAGCAAATTCACGTGCAGGGGAATAAGAGTTAAGGGGAGAGTGGGAGCCATCTCTTTGAAATCTTAGCTACAATGTTTCATCTCTGCAGTTTCTTTATTTGCAGCTATGTTTTCTGCATTTCTTACAATTCAGTAATTCTAACGCATTGCATATGCTTTAAGTGTTATAGAGATATTCAGTCAATTCTTTTTCCAGTTCCATTTATCCCACTCTCATTAGTTTCCCTTCTAATCCATATGATCTTCTGGAGCAATTAACAGATTCTATATTTACGCTTGTCCAAATCTCACTCATTTTATGAGCTGTTAGTTTAATGGCTACAAAATGTTTTATAGCATCTCCTGACGTCTCTACCAAGTGGATCTGATTTCAACTAGTCACTAGAGTCCTGTCACATTCACTCACGATCTTGGCTTCTGTCTTTCTACAGCTAGGGGACCAGTCAGTGTAGAATAGAGATCCGAGTGACCTCTGATCCAGACACTGGGTGCATGGATTCACTTTCTTCCCAGATGATACACAATTGCTTGCTTAGTATTTAGCACAACCCCTACTGATCAAAAAAAAAAAAAATTTTGGTGAGAATTGCGGACTGTTGGTCTTCACAATTGCTGGCTCTGAGTTCCAGAAGGTGACTGTGTGCTTGTGACTGCCCTTACATTCAAAATGTGAATTGAACATGAACGTTAAATCCTCAATCCCTTCCCCCAGATGGAGCCACACAGATGGGCTGATTAAAATCATAGGTCTGTGTTAAAGGAAAATTATTGCATTAGAGGAAGCATTTGGGGAAAGTGGGCGATGGGTTGGGAAAAAAAATAACAAACAAAAGCAGATGGAGTGTCTTGCTTGGCAAGGTATTATTTCATTATTCTTTTATTATCTAACTTCTGAAATGGGAGAACATAGAATAATAGCCGGTACAGATTTGTCAGTAATAAAACATCAGGTAAAACTCCTTCAGGGCCAAGACAACTAACAGGCTATTGTTTAATAGCTTTACAAAAGCTTGATTTTTTTGTCTTCATTTGTGCTTTGCAATGATTCACTTATGCAAAGAGCTACTGCATACGTGACATTGTTCACGGTGCATCCAGATTCTTAGAACAAATGCCTCCAATTAGTATTTCGAAATGGAGTAAGCTGGGCACTCCAACATTCCCTCTAGAAAACATTTCACTGGAAGAGTTCTGCTATCTTTAAACACACTAGTTCTTTTGTTGGAGAGATTTTTATTCCCAAAGTATCTTGGTCTATGTCATCCAAAAAGAACGCAGCTCAAGTAATAATGATTTTGAAGTTTATGTTGCAGAAAGCATGCTAGTGAGACATTTATCTAGGATGATATAAAGGGAGACTTAATTAAACTTAAGGAAATCAAATTTTTAAAAGGAGGGTAAACAACAGTTTGCAGATTTTCTAGGGGGTATGAGGACTTCAACCTTGAAAAGCAAATGCACCCATTAGCCCAATACATTGTAAACTGAATCCCAGGAATAAGAGTGCCTTTTGTGAGCACAGTTTCCTTCTAAAACCACGGGGAAGGGGTGGGGAATTAATGACTTGAGGCTACTTTCAGCGGATGGGAAAATGAACCAGGGTAAGAGGACAAGAAAGGTCATCACCAGGGAATGTTTGGGGTAGAGGTCTAAGGTAGTGAAGTAGTTTGGGGCAATAGTTTGGGGCAATTACCTACCAGAATCCAGGAACTGGGAGATTCAGCATTAACCAACTCTCTTGGGAAAATGGGATATCCTATCTTCATATCACAACCTATTAATGCCATTGGATTAAAAATGTGGGTCCTCTCTACTCTCTTGAAGCTTTAAAATTAGAAGGTGATTCTCTTACTTAGAGTCATAATCCTTTTCTGGGGATCTTCTTCTCTACAGACCCAAATTTATGGGAAGGCTGCCTGGTAAAGGGGAAAGTTTCATAGTCAGACACATAAGTATGAGAATCTGCCATTTTTAGCCCAGTGACTTGGATAAGCTACCTAACATCTCCAAGACTTGATTTATTCATCTCCAAAATGGAGATTATGCTCCCTGCTTCATACATGTTTTGGAAGGATGGTGAAACACACAGAAAGGACCTAGCAGAGTGGTTGGCATATGGTAGGTGCTCCGTAAATGAGATTCTCTCTCTGCCTTCCTTCTGTTTCCTTTCCTGGAATGGGAACAGCTCAGTCTACATGATAATAAAATATTTGGTTCTGTAGACACAAGAATCGTGATAAAAGTTTTTGACTGTGCCAAGTGGCACTTGCTGATTTTAAGAGGGTTAGACAAAGAATCAGGCCTCCACGACATCCCAAATAATATGTTAGACACTGGGAATACAGTGATAAAGAAATTCCATACCCATGGTTCTATCATTCTGGAGCTTATATTCTTGTAGAAAGTAGAAAAGAATCCTATTTTGAAGAGGTTATGAGGCAAGGTTCCTTAAAACGGTAGAAGGTAAAGGGTTCCAAGACCTCAAAAGACCCTAGGAGGCAGGGAGAGGACTGAGTCTGCTGGGTTCAGGGCAGATCTGAGTTGCATTACACACGTTCTTCTCATGCTACACAGTCTACTTGCACATGTGACACCTAACCCAGCGTCACTGTCCACTGAAATCACTGGTTGCCTGGAGGCAGGTGGTGAAGCTCAAATGAGAAGGCATCTGTGAAAGGGTTTGAGGCTCTGTGAGGTGCCAGACCGAAACGGGCTCTTTAGTTGTTTAGGGCTCTCTGTCTGCTCTCTGCAGGCCCGCACCCTGGGGACCTCCTGCAGCCTCTCCCCCTGCTCTGCTCTTGGATGTAAACTCCCTGGGCATAGTGAGGCTCCAAGAGGTCATTCTGAGACCACTCACTTACGGAATATTAGCCGAACAGCAGCAGCTAAAAACGTCAGTGGGGTTGAAACATAGCTACCTTCTCTAACCATCCTTAAAGAGCCCTCCAAAATCTACACTCTACCCTTTCCCTTCAAAGGTATATGCATTTGTTCCTAGGTTTTATTATTTATTATTAAGGTCCAGAGATGTGAAGTCCTATAGATCTAACTCTACCAATTTTTCTATGAAAGCAAATTTGTTTACCTCCTTTTAGGCATAAAATGAGGCTCTTTTGGGGGGCTGTACAGGAAAGCTACACACTTTTACTGGGTGTCCCTGGCACTTGTATTCCTCTGATCAATTCTTCGTTCAGTTATAACAGCCACTTAGCAGTAGCTTCTTAAATGCCAGGGACCTAGAGTTTGGACTTAGAGGGATTCTAATAAACTCATGCTTATTTCAGAGTCCCATGCTAGGGTTTGGGGAATGCTAAAAAACAAAAAACAAAAAATCAAAAAACCCCAAACCCCCTGAGCCCCGTAACACTTGATATGGCATCAGTATATCAGTGATGTTGATGGAGAAAAATAGTCAACAATTCTATTGTAAACATGTGATGAAGGATTGATTTTTCAGGATTTGAGGACTCCAAAATTAATATACAAGAGACAGCACATTTTAATAAGCTGTCAATGAAGTAAACCAAATAGAAAATATACTGCCGTCTGTTATCAGAGCTAGCCAGCTGAAGAATTATTCTGCTTCAACTCAATAATATAGGAATCCTTAACAGCATTAAATATCAAGTTCTAAAATAAGGGGGAAAAAAGTAGAAAGAATAAAAATCTATAGCAAAAAGACAAAACCCTAGAGGGAGAATTCGAGAAAATCTGTTTATTTGAGATCTTATTTTTTCATTCCCTTATGAAAGCTTTGTCAGTAGCTGATGGGTCTTACATGCATGAAGTTGTTAATCACATTTAGGAAATTTACATGCTGTTAACTGCATATGAAACTCACTTAAATCGGGCAGATTTACTACCCCAGATCAGTCTTATTTCATTTACTCTATACTTATCACTAATACAAATTCATCCTAACATGAATATGTGAGGCTTGACTTCACAATAACCCTTTCCTTTCGTGTGAATGACAGCCCAGATGCAATTCCCGAGCTGTTAGGCGAAGGTGAGATTCTGCAGCTCCAACCCAGGAATATGCAGTAAGTCAATAAAGCAACTAACATGCTTCACAATTGGGTGCAGGCACGCAAGACGATCAGCTTAAGGAAAAGAGGTTCAAGGTGAGAAAAAGTCTACATTAGCTTTTTATTGTGGTTCAAGTCGGGAGCAAGGACCAAAATGTTCTTCTCTTTCTAGGTGAAAGCGTATCTCCAGTGGCAGGTGAAACCACATGTAACTGCACTGTCCCAGGCTTGAATCATGTTAGCAGACAACTTGATATTTTTAGAGAAAAGAAAAAAATCACATAAAATCGATGCCACGGCTAGAAACTTCAAACAAATGAATGAAGCGAATGAAGAAAATTGTGCTGGGTCAGGGACAGCCATACACTTGGATCCACCCTCCTGTCCCCTTTGGGGCTTAGGATGGTGCTGTGTGTGCCTTGTGCCTTTTGCACTTCTTCAATACAGAGTGGATAAGAAGTTCAAACAGAGAGCTTGGGCTAAGGACTGAAAGGAAGGATGCAGTGAAGAAAGGGAAGCTCAAGGATTCTGGCCCTGCAAGGATGCTCTCTAACCCCAGCCTGAGTTATACATGATCAGGTAAGGTGTTTTCCTGAGCCTATTTCATTACGGGGAAAACCTTGCTTTTCAGAGCTTCAAGATTTGAAGTTTTGAAACTTCTCTACCTTCCCAGCTGATCCAGTAAAACATGATGTGCTTTGTTCTACGAAGTTATAGGACATTATTACTGTGCTTCTAACATATGCAATGTTGCCTCATGTGTAAAATGGGATTAATATTAGTACCCACTAAAGTACCTTATAAAAGGTTGCCATGAGCATTAAATGAGTTAATTCATAATAGCAGCCTCACATAGTACAAGGTCAATGAACTTTAGCGGCTGTTACTGCTATTCTTGTGGATATTATGACCATATTTCCATAGTAAGAATTGCCCTCACTCATGATACATAGAAGGCAGGCAAATAATAACACAGCAAGTGGATGAAAGGCCAAATGGGGGAAATTTTTAATTTGTCACTTCTATTAATACTATACCTACAGGATTAGGGAAAATCTCCCACCTTCCTTACATTTTTATTCAGTGGCTATCTAATTAAACTGAAAACCAATCATGGAAAACTTTAAGGGGGGAAAAAGTAACAAAAGGGCAGTTCAAAGACTTTTTAAAAAATTATTTTGTTTATTTTATTTTGTTTTATTTTTTTGATAAACTTGAAGAAATATTGTCACCCACTTAGACTTGGCAATGGGGCTACTTGTGATGTCTTATTTTATTATTAACAACAAAAGTAGCAGAACCAGGACCCTTTCTCCCGCCATCTGCCTCCTTGTGTCCCTAAATTAGCTCTTTCTCCCCTCATTCCCTGGAGGGAAATGATCATCCACTAGTGATTTCAGTGGTGCGGAGTTTCTCTCAAAAGTCTCTGGGCCCAGAATGATTGTCTTAATTTGTCAAATTCCAGGAAAATATCTGAGTATAGCACGTTATTCACAGATTTCTAGACCTATTGGGATTTGAGACTATCCCCCAGGGTTTTCTGCAATCAACATATATAATGGCATCAGGACTAGGTTTATATGCTGAAAACATGATGCAGCACTAATTTGGGTCATTTTTACAAGCCATTATGCATCGATTGACCAAATTAGCTGAATGTGATGTGAATTGATTAAGGTAGCCAGATTTACTAATTGACTGTACTGAAACAAAAATTGTTTTGACCGTGTAGACGCAGACCCAAGCTTTTAGGTGACTGGAAAAATGCAATGCATTACAGAGCTATTAAGTACGTGCAGTGACTTTCTGTGGCTCACGTGTACTGGAACAAAGGTGAAAGATTAAAGGTGCTGAAAGGCCTTTCTGATTTAGAAAGTGATAGGGAGCAAATTTCTGGTATGGATTGTAGAAATCTGTGCACAAGCTCGGCTATGATCCATGTCAGTTGTCACTGAAGCAGAAGAGATGGTAAAAATGAAGCAAAGGCCATGAAGAAGGGACCTGTGTGTCGCCCATGGGATTTTCTTCCTAGTGGTGCTGCCTAGTACATACTGCTCATTCTCATTCCAAGTCACAAAGTTAAAAAAAAAAAAACAACAACACAAAGCACTGGATAAATAGTCAGTGGAAATGCAGAGATAAGAGTACAACCCAGAAAGGCTTGCTGAGTCCAGTTTTATCAGAGTCTTATCAGATGGGCACTCCACCTTCTCTGCTGTGGGGTTAAGTACATCACCCTGCGGTCAACCTCCCTGGATTCTGGGCCAAGCTCATCAATTTCACTCCTTGGCTGACATAGGGCAGTTAGTTCCCTGAACTTCTCTGCATGTCAACTTCCTGATCAGTAAATTGGGTAGAATAGACCCTATCCCATAGAGTTGTGTTAAGCATTCGATGAGATAAAATTATGTAAAGCACTTAGTACAGTGTCTGACACATTATAAATCCTTATATTTAAGCTCTATTTTATCCTCCTCATCATTCTTTGTCCAAGATGTCTTCCCCCTTCACCATATCTGGTTGGTCTTGACTCCTCCCGCTTCTTAATACCTAGGCTCAGGTAAGCTTCCTCCCAGATCCAGAAGCCACTGGGGCTGGCGTGCTGTTTCCAAGGGGAACTTCCTGTTGCAGTGGCTTTAGGTTAAGTCGTGGCCAGGGAAAGTGGAGTGAGAGCCAACTCTGCTTAAGGGAAAGAGGCTTGATGCCGTCGAAATA
The DNA here is from genome assembly GCF_965194805.1 of Balaenoptera borealis. Classification (NCBI taxonomy): domain Eukaryota; kingdom Metazoa; phylum Chordata; class Mammalia; order Artiodactyla; family Balaenopteridae; genus Balaenoptera; species Balaenoptera borealis. The sequence goes on along the minus strand of NC_138866.1, from coordinate 163,610,441 downwards.
CTGCCAGCATGACATAATTCCCCACTGCTAAGATTAGCCTCTTTGCAGAATCAGAATACAGTATTAGTAGGAATAACTCAGAGTAAATTAAATGATTACTCTGTAACAACTTGCAAACTGCGCTTTTACTTTTAGCAAAATATGGAGCTCTTTTCTGATGTGTGTTTACAGCAGAGATTACCACATTTGCTGCCCTCTGGAGAATAAGAAGAGGCTTCTCTGGATGCTCTCTGCAGATGGGTTTTGAATTCCGGCGAATAGAGACAACTGTGCTATAATTCACAGGGATTCCACAGGCTACGTTGCCCGTGTGAGTGAAAGAAGGCATTTCATCAAATTGTCGTACTGTTTAGACCAAGGTTGCTTATGGCCATACAGAGGGCTCCAACCACCTACTTCGAAACCAGGTACACAAACACACATCCTGCCAGGAGTCCACTCCTTTGCCCTATTACCAATCTTTATGTCAACTTGAAAATGCTCAATTCTTTTCCCAATCCATGGCCATAACCTTGGCGTCTTTCAAGAATCACTCCACCTTTCAGGCGCTTAATGCTTCACTGAGTTACACTAAAAGGTTGGTATGGTAAATCTCAAAACCAAAATACATTCATTTGAAATCTGCTGTAAGAGTGATCTAAATCAGAGAATGCACTAGGCTGCGGTGATTTTATGGGGACCTCCGGGCCTCGGTCCTGGAGACTGTCAATAGTGGGGGCAAGGCCTAGGAATGGGCACTTCTGGAAACCTCCACAGGGCTTACAACATGCAGTCAGCCTGGGAAGCACTCTGCTTTTCACTTTGCCGCTCCGAGTACTCTCCAGGTCTAATGTGAGAAATGCCTTTTAGAATTTAGGGCTGAGAAAATGTGTTTTTTGCTTTGTTTTGTTTTTTCTAATAATGACTCAATTTTCTTTCTTCTCCTACATAGAGAGACTTGTATAATACACTTTATTTCTTATTATACCTGATGTCAGGAAGCTTAGAGAAAATTTAAGATTCAATGACAAAAGTCATCTTAGCTCTCATGGCAAGGATATTTGATCTCCTCTTTTTTGATTCAGTTTTACTATCTCTCATAAATATATTTGTTATCTATTTCATTGTGAGTTTCTTCAAATTCTTAGAGGAGTTGCTTCTTGTTTCTGTTCTTCATTTTTTTTCAACTACCAAGTGAAGGGTGAAAATGGGTTAAATCATCATCATAATAATAGTAATTATTATATTGACGGGGATCGGTTGGGGGGCTTTGCATTTATATGGTAGGGTCACTGAACTGAATCATACGTGCAGGTGGCTCCCTGGGTGATGCAACAGCTCGCTTGATATGCAAAGGCAAATGGGATCTCATGAGGCAAATTTCCTATTGAGCCAGGAGGCCAAGGGTCCAGCAAATGCAAAGGCCCTGAGGTGCAAAGGAGTCTCTTTCCAGGAAAAACATGGGACATTGAACCAAAGCTGTAGGTGAAGAGGGTGGGTGGAAAGACAGGCCCAGATTGTCCTGCATCTTGAAATGGGCTTATGCCTAGGGACACTGGAGAGTCATCAAAAGGTTGTTAAGTACCAAATTTACATTTTGAAAAGATTCCTCAAGCTGGATGACAGATAATGGGTTGGAAAGATGCAAGCCTGGAAGCCAGCATGGGCTGTGGCAGAAACCCAAGCATGAGATGGTGGGGGGTTAAATGAAGGTGGGAGGGTTGAGAGGGCTGGTCAGAATCAAGAAATATTAAGACAGTAAGTTGGTCAGAGTTCAAGATTGCTTTGATTTACAGAAGGAGTCAGGGAATGGAAGTAAAGAGTAATGACCAGGGTCCTTTCTGCACCTCATGCTTTCTGGTTCCAACACAAAAATTGAGTACCAGTTAGGAAAGAACGGCCTGCTATAGAATTGGAATATTAATGTTAATTAGATATGTGTCCTTTTTGGTGATGCTACTACAGTCTGGCTCATGGTTACTTAGTCCCAGCAAAGCATTAAGCTTCCTCAAGAATCTGCGATCAGAAGACTGAGGTTCAAAACCCAGTGTAGCCACTTAATGTCTGTGTAACCTTCAGCAGAAAGTTACTTAACCTCTTTCTGCTTCACCTGCCTCACTGTAAAATAGCATTAACAGAAACCATAAACAAAACGAAAAGTCAGCCCACAGAATGGGAGAAAATATTTGCAAACAAAGCGACCAACAAGGGATTAATCTCCAAAATATACAAATAGCTCATGCAGCTCAATATGAAAAAAACAAGCAACCCAATCAAAAAATGGGCAGAAGATCTAAATAGACATTTCTCCAAAGAAGACATGTAGATGGCCAAAAAGCACATGAAAAGATACCCAACATCACTAATTATTAAAGAAATGCAAATCAAAACAACAATGAGGTATCACCTCACACCAGTCAGAATGACCATCATTAAAAAGTCTACCAAAGGGGCTTCCCTGGTGGCGCAGTGGTTGAGAGTCTGCCTGCCAATGCAGGGGACACGGGTTCGAGCCCTGGTCTGGGAAGATCCCATATGCTGCGGAGCAGCTAGGCCCGTGAGTCACAATTACTGAGCCTGAGCGTCTGGAGCCTGTGCTCCGCAACAAGAGAGGCCGCAATAATGAGAGGCCTGCGTACCGCGATGAAGAGTGGCCCCCACTTGCCCCAACTAGAGAAAGCCCTCGCACATAAACAAAGACCCAACACAGCCATAAATAATAAATAAATAAATTTTAAAAAAAAGTAGAGGAATTTAAACAAAAACTCCTAAAGAAACTCAACATTTAAAAAAAAAAGAAAAAAAAAAAGTCTACCAAAAAAAAAAAAAATGCTGGAGAGGGTGTGGAGAAAAGGGAACCCTCCTACACTGTTCGTGGGAATGTAAATTGGTACAGCCACTATGGAGAGCAGTATGGAGGTTCCTTAAAAAATGAAATATAGAAGAACTGCCATATAATCCAACAACACCACTCCTGGGCATATATCCAGGGAAAACTATAATTTGAAAAGATACATGCACCCCAGTGCTCATTGCAGCACTTATTTACAATAGCCAAGACATGGAAGCAAACTAAATGTCCACTGTTGGAGGAATGGTTAAAGAACATGTGGTACATATATACAATGGAATATTACTCAGCCATAAAAAAGAATGAAATAATACCATTTGCAGTAACATGGATGGACCTAGAGATTATCATACTAGGTGATGTAAGTCAGACAGAGAAAGACAAATATATGATATCACTTATATGTGGAATCTAATAAAAAATAACACAAATGACTTATTTACAAAACAGAAGCAGACTCACAGATCTCAAAATCACACTTATGGTTACCAAAGGGGAAATGTGGGGGGAAGTGATAAATTAGGAGACTGGGATGTACCTGTAAACACTACTATATATAAAATAGATAACTAACAAGGACCTACTGTACAGCACAGGGAACTACTCAACATTCTGTAATAACCTATATGAGAAAAGAATCTGAAAAAGAATGGAGATATACAGCTGAGTCACTTTGCTGTACACCTGAAACTAACACATTGTAAATCAACTATACTCCAAAAATGTTAAAAAAAAAAAAAAAAAAAAGAAACAGTGTGGGGTGGGAGTAAGACAGGGCCCAGAACTAAGCCCAAAGCACACCAATTGGTGATATGATAATAATTTTCTAAAATACTTAAAAATTATCCTTTATTAACAGGTAATTAAAGTCAAGGGCTTAAGAAAAATAAATAAATAAAATAGCGTTAACAATAGTTTTGTGACCCAGCAGGAGCCTAGGGGGCTTTCCTGGGACAGACCCCTCCCCCATATCCTCTGCTTTAGCTCCTCTCTGAAGTTCCTAGATAACGGTATCTGATGCACATTTCCTGAGTTGTTTTGCAGATGCTAAAATCCTCATCAAGTGGAAGAAATTAACTACTTGGTGATCATGAGCCCCAAGATATACTGGAGCCTTAGGACTGATTATGTTAACCCCTGTGACCCCACCTTGTTACCTCACCATCAACCAAGCAGAGAATTGTGCACTGATCACATACCCTGGGACTCTACTCCCTCACCTTGCCTTTAAAATGCTTTCCTGAAATCCATCCGGGAGCTTGGGCTTTTTGAGCACTAGTTGTCCTGGACTCCTTGTCTGGCGCCTTACAGTAAGTGCTGCACTTTCCTTCACCACAACCTGGTGTCAGTAGATTGGCTTTACTGCACACAGGCAAGCAGACTCAAGACCCAAGTTTTGGCTGGGTAACAGTTTCTCCCATATAGTATTGTTGGGAGTATTCAGTGAGTTAAAACCTGCAAGAGTGCCTGGCACAGAGTGAGCGACCAATAAATGTTAGCTATTATTTTGGCATTCTATGTAAGCATAACTTTCTCTCCTCCACATTTTTGTAAACCCATACTCCCAAAGTTATGATTTCATCCTATCATCTCCAAACCTCTCATTCTTTTAGCAGATATAGCTGCCAGAGATCTGAGAAACTATTTGATGGATATGAATTGATGTTGGTCCATCCAGGATTCTTCCAATTTAAAAGAGAAGTTTGGAGAAGAAGAAGCAGTATTTTTTCTCTCATTCTCTTGGAGGGCATTGGGTAGATAACAGCCTCTTTCTGCCGAAAGAGAGTGTGACTTGGCTGCGTTATGACACTACCAACATAGAATAATTTCCCATGTTAGGATTACTGTAGAATCCCATTCATTCATTCAACAAACATTTATTAAGCCTTTCTGCAGAACCTGACACTTGGAAGCAACCTTTATGTAACCCCTTTATTTTATATACCAAGCTGAGCCCAGAAAGATTGAGAGACTTTCTAAAGATCAACACTATTTAATGGCAGAGTCATTTCTAGGACAGGTGGCCTTCGAATCCTCCCATTTCCTCTGAGTAATAGGTTCTGAATTTGCTCTCTAGAACTTACAGATAATGAAAAAAATGCTTGGAATCTACCTAGTACTTTTTACTTTTCAAAATACAGTTGATGCTTATTTGTGGTAGTTACGTTCTATAAAAGTCACTGCAAACACTGAATTAGCAAACACCGAGCCACAGTTCCTAAGGGAAATACAAGGTTAGGTTCCCGGGAGACTCTTGTCAGAACATTTCCATCAATCAATCAATACATAACCTTGTGTTATGTGTTTAAAGTTTAAAGACACCTCCTATAATATACAGTAAGTCCCCTGCATATGAACGAGTTCTATTCTGAGAGCGCCTTCATAAGTCCAATTTGTTTGTAAGTCCAACAAAATTAGCCTAGGTACCCAACGAACACAGTCAGCTATATAGTACTGTACTGTAATAGGTTTATAATACTTTACACACAAATAATACATAAAAAACAAACAGACACAAAAAATAAAGAAAACATTTTTAATCTTATGTACAGTACCTTGAAAAGTACAGTAAAACTAGCTACATCGTTGCTGCTTTTATGCTTGCTTCTGGACATCCTGGGCTTGAAATAAAGATACTGTACTACTGTACTCTATACAGTACTGTACAGTAAAGTACACAAAAGCACAACCACTTGTAGAGGATGCACGCACATGACAATGTACGCCAGACACATGAACTAACTTAAATGAATGGACATGTGAACACATGTTTGCATCTTTGAAACTACACAACTTGAAGGTTCGAATGTAGGGGACTTACTGTATACCGCTGATTCATTAACATTGCACTCATGGCCAAGAACACTATAACTCATTCTTAAATGATGTTTATCTAACACATGCATAGACATATTACAGCGCCCTTAGGAACCCTAGATAGCACTTCAGCACTATGCTTGAAGGCCATTTTAGACACATTTTAAATGAAAAGCATAAAAATGTGGCACAAAACAGACTGGGAGAAGGACACTTGTTTATGGCATGGGACTTGTTCAACCTCAGCTGGGAGCACATGCATCTGATGATTCAAGTTTTTTTGCTGCTCTATACATGTCCACAAATGATTGCAAAAGTGCTGCATTGATTTTGGGGTTACAAATACATTTTAGTGATCAGGCCAATTGGCAAATATGGAATCGATGATTAATGAGATCAACGGTACTTTGATCCATATCTTAGGTCTCCAATAATTGCATTAAATACTTTTTAATCTCTACTTTGTTGGTTTTAAAAATTACAACAGAGTATAGTGAATAGGCCACACATACAACAGGGACTAGAACTTAGTAGACCTCATTTATTGATGGGAAGATGGCTCCCAGGGGTTGAGCCAGGATGATCAAGTTGAACCCTTATCTAATTGAGCCTATAGAAACCATCAAGCTCTCAGAGCTTCCCTCTTCATCTGTTCCCATCACTTGATGGCTACCCACTACTTTATAGTAAAAGATCTGTCTGGCTATGTAAGTGCTGTGATTTGTGCCTTATGTCTGTTTCCAAGAGAGTGGATTTTTCATTTACCAATTCACCTTTGTCTGGGCCCTGGCCAACACTTGCAGAGTGAAAAAATCCTGAATTCACTATCCAACTTCCAGTCAGTGGCTTATAAACCTGAGTCACCTGCTTTATCTTAATAGTGTGATAGCAACTGGCAAGGGCAATAACATGAAGATAAGGCTGGACTCATATCTCTCCCTGTCAACAGGCCTGGCACCCTGTTCATTTTTATTCTTGAATAAGTGACTCAATCAATTCTCCCTTGCTGAGTTCCTTGTGGCAGCCTCTGTGAAGTTGTGGGGAATGTTAATCACTCACTATCAGTTCTGGAGAGAGTGGGATTTTATAACTTTTGTTTCCTTTTGTTTAATTCGAGCAATTTCCCATAAGATAAATCTGCCTTTAAAATCAGAAAAACAACTTCTGGGGAGATGGCCAGAAGTTGTTTTTATGAGCCTTATGAGCCTTATGGAAGTTGCTGCTGGGGGACAGACATATTTCACATTGGCTTCACTGTGGGGTCCTGTGTCCCAGGAATGGGGAAACAGCTTATTTGGAGGAAAATGGTGTGTTGGGGGGTGGTTGTTCTACAGCAGAGCAGGAATGCTAACAGACATCTAACCGGTGTTAAATCCAAAGGCATAATAAGAATTGTTAAAATTGCCTAAGGGACAATGGAGGAGAAAGGAGACATCTGGTCAACCTAATCAACCCTAGGGATCAGTTAACTCAGATCCTCAAATCCAAATTACCCTAGAAACACAAACTCAGTCTCCTTTCTACAAATATTACTCTGGGTTATAGCCCATGCTCATGAATTCTATATTAGTTGGGGAGAGGGCCAAGACATTTGTTTATTCCCTCATTCTGACTTACCCTTTATTACACATTTGCTGGTGGAAATAATGACATTTAAAAATTATGCACATCGAGTGTAATAAAAAAAAAAAAAATCCAGCCCTCATTTCCAAAAGAGCTGATCACCTTACAGGAAGGAGCAATAAATCTAAGGGACAGCAGCAAGATGAATAATCATTTTGGGCAGGTTATTGTACTCCAAAGCATCATTTCTATTTTGCATTGTGATTATCTCACCATAATCATACCCCTGTGTTACATTATTGCTCATAATAAAAGTCCACATATTGGAGAGGAAAAGGTTTTTTTTTTAAAGCATTTTCAGGGAGGATTAGAAATTATATGAAATCCAAGCAATAGAAAACCTAACAGTAGACCAACTTATATACCACATTCAACAGTTTGAAAGCAAGCTAATAGTAATTAAGGGGGGAAAGTCAGGAATCTGCTACATTCTGCCATCTCCATAATTAAACAATAAACTACTATATCATTTCACACAGACATTGTAAATACTAAATTAAGAAGCTCTGATGAAATGTCAGAAGCATTTTCTTATGAGTTTATATCAGTCATGTGATTATTACATTGATCCTGCATGCCAAAGAGATAGCATTCCACTGTGCTTATTTTTCTCCCAATTGCCTTCCAGAAAGTAATAAAATTAAATCCAATATGATATTAAATGTAAATATGCACGGATATTATGTGTAAATACCCATTTTAAACTCTCTTTGCTTTTTGATATTTTCTGAGCATAATGTTGTCAAGGAACAGTAATATTCTTCACCCTCACGAAGCCCACCGTTACTTCCAGTACCGAGAGAGGGGACACCGTTTGTAATTCCACTTGACATTTGTTTCATGATTTGTGGGAAAGAAAATAACCCCCCAAAATATCTGCTTTTAAAAGTTACAGAGCTAAGAGTTTAACAGCTAAGAAAGTTTGATTTCTGATGTTGATGCCTTGAATGGCTATCTGCCATAGGTTTCATTACACTGCTTTACTTCTCCTCATTTTAATTTTATTTTCCCCTAAATGTGTCACTTCATGTTAATGAGATAATTAAAACAATTGCACTCATCTGACTGAAATGTCCAGCTAGGACTCTGTCCTTGAAACTCAGACATCAACAAGACCTTTCTATTTGCAGAAAACAAGGCTTTTCATCAGGATGAAGTGCTAAGTCAAGAGGACCCAATACAAGAATCTGGCTCTGAAAGTACATGGAAACTGGTCAGACGTAGTAGCCCCAGATGAGATCAACCAAGGGTATCATAGGGTTCATGGAAGAAGGGCATCTTATACAAATCAATTACTTTAAAGATGTTGTAATTGAGGTCTGAGGAATTGAGATGTTGGCTCATCATAACTTAACCTCCTTCTATCCCCCTGCTAGTATCTTCTGTTGCAGAACTTCTATATCTTTCCACACGTTGTCCCCTCCATCCAGGAAGAATAAGTCACTTGCTTCTATCAGAGATTTGTCTCTGTTAATCAGAATGATTTATTTGCCCTTTTCTCTCTCTGGCTTGTATGTCCTTTCATCTAACAGAGTTCTTGGTATATAAAATTCTTAATAATTGTTTGGAGATAGGATGCTTAAGGTCACACAGCTAATTAGTGATAGATCTGAGATTAGGACTCACATTTATTTATGTGTGTGTTTTTCCCCTATTACTTTGTGCTTTCTTCTCTGCACACAATCTATAGAAAAGCTTACCATTTCATTGTTTTCTGGCGAATGTACAAGAAGTGAAAGATGAAATGTATGGTTGGATTTGATTTACCCATAAAGCAAACTGGGGCTTTTTTTTTTTTTTTTTCCCAATGGGGCCTTAAAAAAAGACTATTTTTTTAGAGCAGTTTTAGGTTTACAGCAAAATGGAGCAGAAGGTACAGAGGCTTCCCATTTACCCCCTGCCCCACACGCCCCCAGACAGCTTCCCCCACCAGAGTGGTACGTTTGTTACAATTAATGAACCTATGTTGACATATCATAATCACCCAGAGTCCATAATTTATATCAGAGTTCACTCTTGGTGGTGTACATTCTACGGGTTCGGACAAATGTAAAATGACATGTATCCATCATTATAGTATCACACAGAGTAGTTTCACTGCCCTAAAAATCCTCTGTGCTCCACCTATTCATCAGTCCCTTCCCCTTAACCCCAGGCAACCACTGATGTTTTTTTTACTGTCTCCACAGTTTTGCCTTTTTTAGAATGTCATAGCATGGGAATAATACAGTATGTATAATGGGTCGTTTTTGCAGTTATTTCTTTTGTGGAAACACCACTGATGGTACTTTGGGTAAAAGCCACTGCCACATTTTTATGGGTGGGTTTACCTAATACGGCAATAACTAGGCTTGAAGAGAAAGTTTCATTTTTCCAACAGATTGTTCCTGCTACACAATATCGTAACGAGTAAATAGGGTGATTCCTTTTTCCTCAAATTAACTTCACTTTAGACTGAAATAACAGATCTCCTTGGAGTCATGTTTAGATGATGCTACAGATGAATACAGAACCCCTACTTCTTCCCTCCCTCCAGTTATGACAGGCTGCACTAAATTCGTGCCTGGTCTGCCTTCTGACAAATAGCTTGCCTTTACAAAATAGTCAGCTAATCATAAAATAGAAATATAAAGAGATTTTATTATATTATATATGTATATATGCATATAATATGTTATATTGATATTGTATAATATTATATTAATATGTATATTATTATATTATATATATTTATATATTATATATGTATATATTATAATATATATGTATATACATACATACACATATATATATACACACACATATATGGAAAGAGGTGTATGTGTGTGTGTGCTTGAGTGTTTCTATATAATTTAAGGGCCTCATGTGTCTCTGGCCCTATTGCCATTAATCTCTAACCAAGCCAGGAAATCAAATTAGATGTGGACAGAGATGATGCTGATTTTCAGTATCCTTCTTTCAGGGAAAGGGCTTTACAATCATGTTGGATTTTTAGGGGCAGTCATTTGAGGTGATCTCAGTGACATTTTGTTACAAATTTCGTTGTGTCTTCATTTCAGGTGTCTGTAACTTATGGATTCTAGAAGGCATTACTAATGCAATCATGGTACATGTTTTTCAAGCGTTTTGCCAAGGTAAGTTTATTGGAGGTGGCATCCTCACAGTTCAAATAGGAAATGTCAAATGAGATGACACAGCGTTTCCTTAAAGTCCCTCAGTGCAGGAAGTCAGGATAAGTCAATGTGCTCGGGACTCTCAAAGGACCTCCATTGCCAACTATAGGATCAGCCCCCTAGAAGGACTCCTGCTGCATTGGAAATCGTGCAGTAGGGTAGGGGGCACTTCTTGGCTCTGACCATGTCAACATGAGGCCAGTGCAGCGCCCTCCTGCTGCACACCATAACTCAGGGGGTACAGAGAAACACATCTGGACTCGGCCCCACTAGAGGGTATTTCCAAACTCTCCCTTCTAACTCCCATTATAGTTGGATCATAGTCGAACATGGCGGAGCATTCAGAGTGCCTCTTCCAAACTCATCACCCTCACTGCCACTCTCCCATTCCTGAGAGACAGAAAGTAATGCAGTCCTGGAAATTCCCTGGTGGTCCAGTGGTTAGGACTCTGTGCTTTCACAGCTTGGTTGGGGAACTAATATCTCGCAAGCCACGAGTGCAGCAAAAAAATAAATAAATTTAAAAAAATAAAATTAAATTAAAAGAAAAAAAGAAAGTAATACAGTCCTAAGGTGCTGGGTGGTCATTTTACTTTCAGCTTCCCTTATTTGGACCAAGAGTGACTTGCAAAAATCTCTATGTTGGCTTTGTTGTCAATTTCATCTCTCTTTTCTCAACCCAGAATTCTACAATTTATTTCTCTCAAGCACTATAACCGGTCTAAAAGTGAGCAGTTAACTTGTTCTCTTTGTACCTACTAAATTATGACTTTGACTATTTTTTATTGACCTTTCTGAATCCATTGTTGGTTCTTTTGGCATCATATAGACAAAAGTCTTTATTGCCAGGAAAGAGCAGTTTCTTAAAAGTTAAGTGGAGTTGAATCAAAGAAAAATTCCTTTCTTCAAACTTTTAACTTCCATCTCAAAGAATGTGTAAGTCTGTCTAAAGATAAATTTAAGATTTTAAAGTTATTTCACATTAGTGAAAACAACTTGGAGCAATAATCATTTGAAATGAACTGTCAAAAAATGTCAACTCTGAAAAAAAATTACCAGCCACTCACAGAATAAAATCATATTCACACATGTTCTGAAATTTAGAATGAGAAATTTTGTTTGGCACCACTTTAAGGAAGCATTGAGGGAGAGGAAATGTGAAGATGTATCTTTGCTTGTTTGGGAAGAATATTTTCATTTTTTTAAACCATGAATATCTTAAAGATACAGCTCTGATTAGTAATGCTGGGTGTTGTGGCATACTCAGTCAAGTGCGTAGCATATTCATTTTGATAGATCTTATCTAACTGCCCGAAGAAAAGCAAGGTTGCTGCCTTTTTGTTTTGATCGAAATATCAAAGGGTATTTCCGCCTGAAATAGTTATCTTAATTGATACGATGCACAGCAAAATGTATTGATCCACAGGAATTGGTCCCAGATCAACTGTACTTTTGAAAGCAATATTTACATTTAGAAAGGACCTCAGAAACTCAATGAATACAAAGGTTAAAATGAATTTCTCCTTAACAATAGCAATTAGTTGGGTTCCTTGTACCTTGAGTTGTTATGAATTAATCTGAAATCTCTGACTTTGTAATGTTCCTCAAAGCATATCTGTGAGGCAAGTAGGTGCAGAAGATGGTGTGGCCCATTATTTTAGCACATTAGCAGATGGAGAGAACTGAGTCACAAGCCAGTTGGGTGATTTGGCTAAAACCACAGCATCTACAGTGATTACTGCCATCCTAGAATAGAGTTCTCGACTCCCACTTCCCATCTGTTCTTTAAAGAGACTTTGGGAGCCAACTATCTGTCCTTTTGTAAGAAGAATCTACTGATTCTGTCAGTAGGGATAGAGCTGGCCCCGGCAGAGTTTGCCTAGACTTCCCCACTCCCGCACGTCTTCTTCTTCTTCTGTGTCCCCAGCCCTCTTGGCTGCCCTCTTGGCTTCCAACCACAGACTTCTCATCAGCTCTTCAGAGCCTTCTGCTGTCATGCTCCTGGAGAGGGCCTCTGTACACAGGTGGTAAAAGGCAGTCTTTGATAAAGGAAACGTTTATGAATCATTTTCTATGTCCCAAACACAGCTCTGGGAATTGGCACCATTTTCTCAGTCCAGCCTCACCAGAACTTATTGGAGAGGGACTGTATTTCATAATGCATATGATAGATGCTACAGAAACACGCTGATGATGATGGTACTGGTGGTGGCAAAGTAGAATGTTTACTGAATCAGAACTAAAATACCTGGATTCTGGCTTTAGCTGTTGTCACATAACCTGTGTGACTTTAGTTAATACATATTTTCCCTCTCTGGACTTCATTCTTTCGCCAGGGATACAGGCAGGGCACAGTTGATTAGATGATCACTCAGTCTGTGCCAATTCTAAAATCATAGGGGAATGTGATTGAAATGGTCCAATCAAGGTGAGAAAGATCAATGGTTCTCTCAGGGGAGATCACATTTGCAAGAAGGATGCCTTTCAATCCTGGTTCATTTCAGAGAGTGTTCTCAATATTGGCCATAAATCACAGCCATCCCTCATCCCCAGAGCATTTGAAGTTTCTAATCCTGAGCTTGTTGATTCAGGAGGCCCCCTGGGTACCTGGACCCATGTTTTTAAAAAGACACTGAGGTATTTCTGATAGGCACTTATACATACATAGTTCTAGTTAGGAATCACTGCTAGATTCTGAGGAATTCCAGAAAATAGGGGAAGATATTTGGAAGAGAATCAAGGCTTTCCCAAGACTCCTTAACTCATACTATTTCTTTGGTTTTGGGGTGAGTCTAGACCTACCCACTAGGCAAGTGGTTGGGCTAGGGAGAATTTGGAAGAGCTGGAAAAACACTGACTGTAGGACATAAGTTAGTTTTGTCTGTGAGACTGGGCCTCATTTTCTCTTTCACCCAGATCTTTTTCCCTTGCCTCCAATTCAACCTGGATAGAGATTTAAATCTTTCCTTCACAGACACCCATTAAAGATGATGAAGTAGTCTGGCTTCCAGATCCATTCAACCCCTCCAGCTTGGAGACGAAATAACAGAGGCATCCGCAGTGTCTAATTTTGTCTTTGGGGCTAATGAAGTATCCTGTGGGAGACACTGAGTCCAGGATGTTATTTTGCCTACAGTAATGGACAGTCACTAAGGATGAATGATTTTAGGTTCCCAGGCCAGTATTAATCTGGTTGTCTTAGGGTAAACACATCTGGTGTTCAAAAAATGCTCCCTTTCTTCTAAATCAAACAGCTACTTTAACTTGGAAATCCCCCAACTAAATATCTTTTGTGGAATTCCATGGATTTCCAGGATGTAACCAGAGTTATAAGAAATCCCTTTCCTTATTTGACTGACATCTAGAACTTTCCCTTGTTGGTATCCAAGAAAACAGAATCTTATGTCACTTTAAAATGCTTGCACTCTCATTTTCAATGATCTTGGGCAAGTAGTTGAACCTGATTGAAAATGAGTCACTCACTACGTTTAAAGTATCCTACCTTTTATACTTCTACCCTGATGTCTTGCAGACATCGGGAAGAAAATTTACCTGATGGTCTAGTTCTAAAATTAACAGAGAAACAGTCACTAAGGCATCCCCCTGCCTTTCTTTACGATGGTTCTCTTTCCACACCTTTGTGTTTTGGGGGCTCCAAACCGGGATGAATGAAAAACACCTGCTGCCTTTCAGAACGGGGCTTCTACCCATGCTTGGCTTTGAGATCTATCAAAGAATAAACCTGTAATTTCAATACTTGTAGTTTGAACCTACAAGTTACAAATGGAAGTCACAATTCCTGTGGCAGGCATTTTGTTAGGCTGTCAGGTAGCTCTTTTGCTGCCATTTCCTATTTTTCACATTCTCTTTACATAAATAAAATGTAACACTGTGAAAAATGAAACACCTGAACAAAAACGCATGATGAGGTGCACCCAAGAGCACATACATTACTCATCTCAAGCAGTGGGTTGATGTGTGATCTTCACTGCATATTTCAGTGTTAAGAGTATTACTAGGTTTATAAACTGAGTAAGGAAATAAAATTGCTCTTGGTCAAGGATCATCTTCCAGCATTAAATAGCTTCTGAATATTTATGGGGAGCATGTAATACCATAGTGGTGTTTAAAGACGTTCTCAGTAATATTTTTCCTTGGTATCTCCTTTGATGAAAATAACTATGGAATCTCAGGACTAGAAAGAACTTCAAAATCAAATGGAGATAACCCTTTCCCTAGTTTACGCAGTTGATTCTTAACAGACCTAGTCTAAACCCCTAATCGGTTATCTTCCAGTCTGAACATCCTTCCACAAAGGCAGGCGTCTGTAGGTAAATGAAGAACCAGACTCTTCCAGTCTTTGTTATTGGCCCAACCCCATTTTATCAAATAAATGATAAAAGGCTCAAAAGGGACCCATGGAATTTATTGTACAAGATTCTCAAGAACTTATTTTACAAGTTGGTTAGAACATGTTACAAGGAAGGAACCCAGCTTGTTGATTGGAACCCCATACGATGCTGGTTACTGTTTCATGGCCATACAGATATTGCATCTTATGAAAGTTCATGCACGTGGCTGAAGAGTGGTCGTGGTGTCTTGCTTCTACTCAATTTATCATTAGTAAATCAGTCCAATTCAAAGCTCATTCTCAACTAACCACGTGTCAGTAACACTGTGTTGATTTACAAAGGGTATTCATGCTCAAAAACTTAACGCGATTGCCTTTAGTTTCAGGACGGGGACTAAAACTCAGGTCTTTTATTCTCTGTCCAGTGGATTTTCCATCACAGTCTGAATCCTCCCAAGGTCTCCTAGACTAGTGAAACTGGCCAAGCCTCCCTAGTCATATTTTTCTGACTGAAACACAGATATCTCAGTACAGCAGAGAGTCCATTAAATGTGTCTTAACTTGCAGGACTGAATGCAGGCAGTGAATCCTAGGAGCCCCTTTGTTTACCTGTGAAAACCAAGGCCATGTCTACTTCCTTTAAAGGCAAGAGAAGGGGTGGGACAGAAAGAGATGGGAGGGGAACGGGGAAGGAGCCATGAGCACAACAAAACACCCGCGCTTTCCAGTTCTGAGTCACATGCAGCGTTGTAAAATGACTTACAGCCCTGAAAACGCTGGCAGAACACTCAGCATAGATCATGCATTTCAAGCATATGATGTAAATGACTCTTGGCTCTCCATTACAGGCAATTCCGAGGCTCTAGTTCACTTCCAAATAATTCATTGTATTTGCTTTCTGCACTAAGCCCTTTAGACTGATTGAAGGAAACCTTCCCAAAGCTTATCTTCCACTTGCTGTATGGCTTTGTTGTTTCTCCTGTGGCTGATGTGACCCTATGTTCTTGCACAGAGTTTTACAGAACATTTGTGCGAACACACATGACCTCCATTTCCTGGACACTTCTCAGAGTAAACATGCTTGTACAATGCGCTCAAATTGGCCGGGGTGTGGTCCAGTCAATGCTTTAAGCTGATTTCATGTTTGATGATGTGGTAAACCACAGGGTCAACCATGCACTCAGATGTGATCAATAAGCCAGCCAAAAGAGTAATCATACTAGGGGTGATTCAGCTGTTAAGACAGCTGTTTTCTTGATCATATGGAAAATCCAAAACTTCGTTCTATAGTTGGAATTATGTGTTTTTATTTGTAACAATATTTTTAGGAAGATAGTAATGGAATGGTGATATAAAATATACATATTCAAAAGATAGACACCAAGGGTATTTTCTTTTTTTTAATACAAGGGTAAAGGTATCCTTTTCAGTAGTTATTAATTTGAACAAAACATTTGTATTAATAATGAAGTTAGATGTACTTAATTGACCTTTTTTTTTTTCTATTATCTGATCAAGACTTCTGTGCTGCTGATTGGACGCTGGTTAGAACAGGTAATTCTAGCCAAATTTACTAGAGTAGCTCTTTGTAGAAAGAACAGTTGAATAAATTCAATAAGTCTTATGTTTGCTCCTCAGTTTACTTACCATAACTTCTATAATGATTCACTGAATTATTATTATTATTATTACTATTATTACTACTATGAAGATTCGTAAAGGTCATTTTACTCTGTCTATAGGAGGTAAATCCACTGAATCTAATAATTTCAGCAGTTTTTATCCTTTTCTTCAAGGCTTCATAACCATCAAACTTCTTTTTGACCAGAACATTTGACTCATTATTTCCTAGCAAAAGTACTAAATCTATAGAACATTAAGCTAATTTGTTTTACCATATGAGAGTTAGCTAGTATTTGTGAATCTTCTAAACAACATTCTAATTTTATCCCTCTCTGAAGCAGTCCAACCTTTATCATTTATATCGTGAAAAAAATTAATTTTAGGGGCTTCCCTGGTGGCACAGTGGTTGAGAATCTGCCTGCCAATGCAGGGGACACGGGTTCGAGTCCTGGTCTGGGAAGATCCCACATGCCGCGGAGCAACTAGGCCCGTGAGCCACAATTACTGAGCCTGCGCGTCTGGAGCCTGTGCTCCGCAACAAAAGAGGCCGCGATAATGAGAGGCCCGCGCACCGCGATGAAGAGTGGCCCCCACTTGCCACAACTAGAGAAAGCCCTCGCACAGAAACGAAGACCCAACACAGCCATAAATAAATAAATAAATAAATAAATACATAAATAAAAATTAAACTTAAAAAAAAAATTAATTTTATAAGTTAAAGTTTTTTTCAGGATGTTTTTTGGGGAGGAGGGGTGTGAAAATACCCCAGACACGGCTTTCTTACTTTGTGTATCTTTAGGCAATAAGAGATCTGACCACTTTCTGTAGTAACACTAAAGACTTGGAGATTTATTAGCAGCCTATTAGAAAAAAGCCATTTACGCTTATTTTATTCAGAGAATGGATTTTTTTTTTTTTTACAGTAACATATTCCAAGTTTTTTTTGAAGTTAGTGGTTCATTCCTGGTAATAAGATTAGCGATGAAGTCTACTTTTGTGATAATTGGCCTTCTTTCCTCCCCTTTCTCCCAAAATACGAAGAGTTTAGATTGAAATGCATCCCAAGAGACAGATGACAGTGGCCCCAAGGGAAAAGCAATTTGCACCTTCATCTGAGTCTTACTCCTTTAGCTGTTCAGTCATTTTGTGGCTCGAATGAAGAATGCATTACCTAGATTTGCAAAATATATGGAAAATAATTCTATCTCCCGTTCATTGTCCTCTTGGCTATTTTTCTCATTTAGAAGATGCATGGAACTATTTTGGGCCTTCCCAGTACACTTAACATTGCTTTAAAGCAGATTTAAGTCCCCCTACAAGACAATCTCCAACTCTCCATCCAAAGAGCAGTGCACTATTAAAGATATACCAGGTGTTTCAATATGTACACATTTATCTCATAATCCTTTCGGTTAGAAATAATAGAAAATGAAATTGAAGATTCATGGTTACAGTGTGATTTGATGAAACTACTGGTCTAAGAGCAGCATGATGACTACTTGGCAAAGATACAAATGAGATCCAAAATATTTTCAAATATAAATGTACATGCCTTCTTTGTGAACCTCTTTCATATGTACAGTCTGGCGGTTTAGAGACAACTCCAAATCCCCCAAACAATATTCGTCACAAAAAGAAAGGAAAACTTATCTGTGAATTATCTGTCTATGGGTTATCTATTTTGTGGCACATTTGTGACAAGTTGTTGAAAACAGAAGACCAGCTTCTTATTGCCATCATGGATACTTTTGTGATGCCTGCCTATTTTTTTCTTAAATGGATGTGTTCACCAAGTGTCAATCCATCAAAAAATAGCTGAAAATCAGGTTAGGAAAAAAAGTTCTCTTATCTCCCTCCAGCTTTGGTAGGGGACTCATTGCCCAAATTATAATATCTTTATTAATTTTTGAAATCTCATCACCAAATCTCAAATTTGGTACACAGCAGACACTCAGTAAATATTTGTGAAATGGAAATAAATTGACCTAAATATAAAGGATTTTCAAGTCATAGTACCTGCTGCTTTTGGTTAACTCGTGTCATAATACTCCTCAAAGCAATTCAGTCCTATTCTATTTTTAGAATGATTGAAAACCACCTGGGTGCATAAATGTATTATCTTTTTTGGAGGGGGGTGGGGGTAAACAGACCTGAGTAAGAGTGAGTGCCTGTATTTAAGGAGTCCAGACTTGAAGCCAGGGGCCAGGGACTTTGTGAAATTGTACAAGGTCAGCCATGCCTTGAGAAGTTCAGAGAAAATCCATGTCCACAGCCCCTCACAGTGGGTGGAGCCGCCCCTCTCAAGAATCAAGAAACCCAAGGCTTAAGCCAAATTGCTATTAAGAGAAAGCAAATATAGGAGCTCAGTTTGTTTTTTGTTTGTAAGAGGGAAAACAGCATAGATGGGCCATTCCTTAGATTTACAATGCAATAAATTAGACATTGAAAAGCTTGTAGACAAAATGGTTTGAAGAGGAATCAACTGCAGTTTAAATGTGCCTCATTTCAGTGTGGGCTTTCCTGGCCCAAAGTTTAAGGAGTGGTGTCTGTTTTCCACTTAAATATATAAATTTTGTGCAGCAGAGTCTTGGGCTATCAAAAGTTCTTTATGCTTCCTAATTAAATCCTATCACCCCGACTGGAGATGCACTACAATGTTTACAGCATCATTAAAGTCTTCCTCTCATCTCCTTTGCTGTCACTCCCCATCCCTACACCCTCTGCCAAGGCAGCAATAACTTGAAATGACTTCCTCTTCATTTCCCTCTGTTCCCCCTTGGAACTTCTTTTTTTTTGAAATTTGGGTTGAAGCACTATAAAAAGGGTGGGATTATTTTTCACAGGATTTCAGCAGGGAAATTAAAATTCCATTTGGTTGTGAAGAATGAAGAGGAAAGGGAGTTCTAAAAGCTAGGATGTTGGCTGAACTTTTTGGAGCTGGGAGATCACTTTCTGTACTGTTCCTTTCTCATTTCTCTTAGTCTAGCTGCTACTCTGTCCCCTTTAAGGCCCATTCCTCCTTCTTCACGAGAACTTTCTAACCCTGGAGTCATACTTTCTGGATCCAAATGCTGGCTCTACCCCTTACTGGCTGTGTGACCTTGGGCAGGTTGCTTAACCTCTCTGTGCTTCAGTTTGCTTATCTGTAAAATAAGCAAATATAAGGGAGTAATCATAGTACCTATTTTCCAGGCTTGTATAAGATTTAAATGAGTGACTTTGAGTGCTTACAAATGCCACAAAGTAAGTCCTTCCAGTTTGCTCTTGTTAGTTTATTTATTGAACTTGAAGTAAAATCCTTTGAGAATAAGGACCTGGGTCTAAAAAAAGTTTGAAAACCCCTGCTCAAGTTTTGCCCCCTCCCTTGCATAATGTGTCAAATAAATATACTGCTTCTTCTCCCTCTCAGACTATTTGTTTTGTCTCCTCTTTCTCTATCCATCATCTGAACGAAGGCTTTTCCCAAAGGTCTGCACCCAGATTTCATGCTTCCTCTTCCACTTTGGGATTTTATTTGTTTCCATGGCTACAAATATCATCACCATGCAGGCAACTTCCACATTTCTGCTTTTATCCAAATATTTCTTTTAAAAATACTATAAGCAAAAATCCTTTTAATGCTCCCAATTAAAATAATACAAAGCAGAATGGCAACTGTATACATTGTGAACAACACCGTGGTCTTCAAAATGACTTTGGAGATAGACCAGGTGCCTACGAAGAAGTTTTAAAAATAGATTTTGGTAACTGACTCTCTGTGAATGCCGATTGAGAAAATAACTTTTAAATGAACACTTACTATTCAAAATCCTATATCTTCAAACCATGAAACACCTTCCTCTTTCCTCACATCCCCCTCCTGGTAGGCATGAATTACTCTACATTTTCCTTATGACAAAGTTGCCAGTGTCCACTAGCCCACATCACATTAGCCGGTCATAACTGTTAAGGATTTAATAGTACATTTTATGCAGGAGGTCAGCATTAAGGCATACAAAGAAAAGGGGCAGAGACTATACAATAAAGACAACAGAAAAAAATAATAAGACATGTCACAGGTGGTTTGGCAGCCAAGAGGATAGTGACAACCTTTTCACCCTTTTAAGGCATGGCTTTTATTTCCTCCTTTGCATGCCTACCAGCTTCAAAGCTCATGTTTCTCCTACTGACTCCTTCCCATGGTTTTACATTCTTGATGGACACACTTAAGGATGTCAACTGGAATTTAGAAACAGAATAAATTCTTTGTAATATGACATTGTCTACTGCTAGTAAACATAAAGACTGCTAATCTGTACTGAGTTCATATTCTGAGCTAAGTGCTTTCACTTTATTTCATTTAGTCTTCTCAATAACTCTAGAGGGGTATACTACTCTTATCTCCATTTTACAGGTAAGGAACTTGAATCTCAGAGAAGTTAAGAGCCTATGACAGGCTCCTGTTACAGTGAACAAGGGGTGAAGCCAAGATTTCAATTCAAATCTCATCAAAAGCCATTGTTCTTAATGACTTCCCTGTGCTGTTGTCTTAGTCATTGGGGCCACTATGACAAAATACCACAGAGACTGGCTGTCTCATAAACAGAAGGAATTTATTGCTCACATTTCGGGAGGCTGGAAGTCAGATTAGGATATCAACATGATCGGACCCTGGTGAGAACTCTCTTCTGGACTGCAGACTGTCAACTTCTCATTGCAACCTCAATTTACAATGGAAGGGGTGGAAGGGGTGAGGGAGCTCTCTGGGGTCTCCTTTATAAGGGCACGAATCCCCATTCATGAAGTCTCCACCTTCATGACCTAATGACGTAATCTCCCAAAGGCCCCACACCTCCAAAAACCATCACCTTCGTGGTTAGGATTTCAACATATGAACTCTGGGGAGGGGGGAGGGGTGGGGACACAAATATTCAGATCACAGCAACTGTTCTTCCAAATTATATTAGTTAATGATTTTCATCAACACATCCATCAGCTTTAAAATCCATGCCAAAAGTGGGCACAGGGAAGGAAGAGAAGCAAAATGCTGAATGACGCACAGTTTAGAAAATCAGCCCTTGATTTTCAAAAGTTGTCAAAAATTGACAAAATCCCACAAATTATTCAGCATGCCTAGATTCTTTAGTTTCAGTTGAGTTCATCTAAATAGTGTGCTCTGAATATCGATAGACATTCATGATCATTTACACAGATATGGATACCCTCATAACCATATGCATTATGACTCTGTAACTGGAACCAGGTGGCCCCTGACCAATGTGCTGTCAGGTCAGGGACTTGGGCCGCTCACCACACCCCAACGGCATGCGGCAAGGCATTAGCTGCTGTGTCGCAGTTTCGTGTTTCAATATTGATTATTACAACTTTCCAACATGAGTCATGGCCATCGTACAGAACCCACTGCCACGTCCCCGAAGAACTGTGGCAAAAATACAAAAATCTCCTCTGAAAGAATGATGACTGACATAAATCTGTAAAGGACCTTTCCTAAGAAGGAACTGAGACCCCATGTAATAAATATGTTCATATTTCATTCATGCCTATCTGAGGTTCCAGAACACAATCTTTGGCCATATCAGTGTCTCATACTAAATATAAGATTTGAAGTGAAATGCTCTAGAAGAGCTCCATTCGTTCGGACCCCTACTCTCTCTGGACACAAAGTTTTCATCAGTTTAGGAGAAAGTATTATTTGAAATGCTTTTCTGCCCATGCACACAGGGGTTCCTTTTTAACTAGAAAGCACTGTATTGGTAAATGATATCCACCTTGCACAAAAAGGTAGTCTCCTTAGACTAGATTCATTAAAATAAAAAACTTATCCCTGGGTTTTATTGAAAAAATAGTTGTGTTAATCCTGGACACCATTTTCTTTTGAGTGCACTGGGGAATATTTAGGAGAAAATATTTAATTGGGCAAAACTCGTTGCTTTATCTACAGTCAAGTGTCAGGGTCATTAGAACAGGCACTTGAGAAAGACTGGAAAACACTGAGCATTGTGGGAGAAGAGGCCCAGGGATCAGGCCACTTGAAATGTCATTTCTGTTAATGTTGCTGCGCCTCACTGCATCCATTTGTCCAATCTTACCATTAACTTGGAATCAACTACGAGGATTCTTTAGAGGACTGTGTATCACACACTAGTCCTTTGAAGTTAATTATAATTACCAGGTAATATCAAAAGCTTATTAGACAAAATGTTCGCTTGGCTCTTAGTGTTGATTTTGTCTCTGTCACATTTATGCCTGCCTGGAAAGGATTTGGAAGCGTACTTTATCATTATTACTCAATAAACCCAAAGTTCTGAGTACTCTTGTCATAGTATGCTGAAGTGTGATGTTTGAGTTTACTTTCTAGGAGCTTTTGGTATTTAAGACAAAAAGAAATTCTATTCTCACGGCTTATTTAAACATATTCCCGTTGTTCAGAATGGAATTGCCAAACATACCATCATTCAGAGTTCAGTGTGAATGATTACAGTTCACTGAATTTCTGCATGCAAATTCTCTGTCATTGGGCCCCTCATTCCCGTAGATGAAATCATCTATCTCCAGCATTTAAGATACTGGAGACATGTATCTTTCTATACTTGATTAACACATTCAAGACACTCAGATATGATTTGAGGGAGATTAAGCTTTATACTCTCCTAATCTGAATAGAAGATGTTTGGGGGTAACAAAACAGGTGACTGCAACACGGGAAGGGTTGGGGCACAGCTTTGGTGTTTAGTAATAGTTGACGTTTGAAAAGAGTTGGTCTCTTGCATGAACATCAAGGAACCACTGTGTTTCAGTGGGCTGAGGAGGAAGAAATACTAGTGGAAGGGATGTGAGAGAAGTTAGGAAGCACAGGAAGAGGAAATCTACACTCACAAGAGAGGCTGAAACCCTCATCCCCGAATCCTTTGCCATCACCACACCTTTTTTTTTTTTTAAACATCTTTATTGGAGTATAATTGCTTTACAATGGTGTGTTAGTTTCTGCTTTATAACAAAGTGAATCAGTTATACAAATACATATGTTCCCATATCTCTTCCCTCTTGCGTCTCCCTCCCTCCCACCCTCCCTATCCTACCCCTCTAGGTGGTCACAAAGCACCGAGCTGATCTCCCTGTGCTATGCACCTGCTTCCCACTAGATATCTATTTTACATTTGGTAGTGTATATATGTCCATGCCACTCTCTCACCCTGTCACATCTTACCCTTCCCCCTCCCCATATCCTCAAGTCCATTCTCTAGTAGGTCTGTGTCTTTATTCCCGTCTTGCCACTAGGTTCTTCATGACCTTTTTTTTTTTTTCCTTAGATTCCACATATATGTGTTAGCATACGGTATTTGTTTTTCTCTTTCTGACTTACTTCACTCTGTATGACAGACTCTAACTCCATCCACCTCACTACAAATACCTCCATTTTGTTTCTTTTTATGGCTAAGTAGTATTCCATTGTATATATGTGCCACATCTTCTTTATCCATTCATCCGATGATGGACACTTAGGTTGCTTCCATGTCCTGGCTATTGTAAATAGAGCTGCAATGAACATTTTGGTACATGACTCTTTTGGAATTATGGTTTTCTCAGGGTATATGCCCAGCAGTGGGATTGCTGGGTCATATGGTAGTTCTATTTTTAGTTTTTTAAGGAACCTCCATACTGTTCTCCATAGTGGCTGTATCAATTTACATTCCCACCAACAGTGCAAGAGGGTTCCCTTTTCTCCACACCCTCTCCAGCATTTATTGTTTCTAGATTTTTTGATGATGGCCATCCTGACCGACATCACCACACCTTTTAATGCTCTACTTCAACCAGAAGAGAGAAAAGATGGGAAATGCACAAGAGGAAGAAGTCACACAACTTCTTCTACGACTAGGGCTTTCCTCTCCTCTGAGAACTGGGTAAATGATAAGCTGACAAATGTACATACATGGAGAGGCTGACCAGGAGCCCACACCAGAGAACTTCAAGCTCTTTCAAACAGGAAGTGGTGACGTGGCTGGAGAGGACATAAGCTCCGTCCTCTCCACTCCTATTTGTTTTGTAACACAGAACCGTCTGATATTCTGGGACACCAACGCTTTTTGCAGTAGCAACTGGGGCTCCTCACGCACAGATTGCAGTCCACCCACCACAGCAAAGCAGACCCAAGCCCCAGGCATGCTGTGTTCCCTGAAAGGACACCCAGCCATGTGTGCAAATCTGAGACAAAGGCAGAGTGGGCGGATGGCCTTGGAACAATAATCTACCCTCCCCCCAAAAAAAGTGAAAATTAAGTTTCTTAATTGCCTGTTTCAAAGCAAACATTATAATGAATATGTGAATTTGGCATTGCTAGTTTTTTTTGTGTGTGTTTTGTTTTCTTTTTCTTTTTTTATAGGTAGAAGTTCTGATCCTTTCTCAAGTTCCAAAACTCCCTGCTTTATCACCAAGCTCAGTCCTTTCAGCCTCAGCACCAGGACACCGGAATGGAGCAGGAATGATGGTTTTCAGGAACTACTTTCAACATGTCATTATCAAATCTCTCAGCCATTCCCGCTAACATCTTGGTGAAACTGTGCATTCCTTGCCCGTCCTTGCCCTGACGCAGTCCCTGAACAACTCTTCCAAAAGAGTCAGGTTGTTAGCTTTGGGTCCTCAGATCTTCACTTTTCCATGGATAACCTTTGAGAGGCTTGAACAAGTCCTCAAATCCTATGAATAACTGTGTGTGAATGTGAATTTTTATGGTAAGATGTCCATGGTTTTCATCAGTTTAAGAGCTAATGACCTAGTAGGTCAATATTTCCAGACCCTTTGCCCTGTACACTAGCATGTTTAGAAACTGGTTTCTATCTGTTCTAAGTCCAATGGAAGAAGTACATGCTGTCTGGGGGCAGTCCTCCAGATATCAAAGTAGGACAACCAGTTCACCCTCTGAAATCTCTTCCACCTGGAAGCCTTTATAGCCTCCTTCAGGGGAAGAGATAGAGTTTTTCTAGTTGTACCAGACTTCTAAGGATTAAGGGTTGAGAGAATTCCTAAGAGAATTGTCTTGGTACCCAGCACTCTTCCAGTAAAAGTTCTTAAATGAAGCTGCATCTTTCTTTTCTTCCCACCTAGTGACACTTGATGTTCATAATTTAATTGGGAATTTGCAGTGCCCTTGTTTGGATCAGTCTTGAACTGCTCTTTCCTCTTAGAGGAGGAAAATTCTCTCCCTTTCTCCCCAGATTCCTGCTTCCCTTCCCTTGTTTTCCTTTTTTTTTTTAAATTAAAAAAATTTTTTTTGGCTGCATTGGGTCTTCATTGCTGTGTGCAGGCTTCCTCTAGTTGCGGTGAGCAGGGGCTACTCTTCGTTGCGGTGCGGGGACTTCTCATTGCAGTGGCTTCTCTTTTTGTGTAGCATGGGCTCTAGGCATGCGGGCTTCAGCAGTTGGGGCACGTGGGCTCAGTAGCTGTGGCTCACAGGCTCTAGAGCACAGGCTCAGTAGTTGTGGCTCACAGACTTAGTTGCTCCGTGGCATGTGGGATCTTCCTGGACCAGGGATCGAACCCGTGTCCCCTGCATTGGCAGCCAGATTCTTAACCACTGCGCCATCAGGGAAGTCCCCCTTCCCTTGTTTTGGTCTTCTCTGCTTCTGGGCATTTTCCCTAGCTTAGTCCCTCCCTCCCAATGGAGACTCCTGATGGGATGACAAAGTAAGCACTGCATTACCTTTCAGGGAAGCTGCACTCATAACAGTGAACAACAGTGAACAAGACAAGGAATTCCAGCCACTTACATTTGCTTGTTTGGGCTTGGATTTTATGGAGGAATAAGGCTCTATTCACTTCTAAAATAAGACCCTTTGCCTGCAAACATAATTAGAGTATATAGGTAGTTTCTTTTCACATTATGAAATCTCAAGGCTGGCCATAAATAGGCTTGAAACTAAACTCACCATATCTGTCCAATGGGTGCCCATCAGCCTAACTCCCACAGGTGTCTCAAATTCGCCTCACATACAATTCATTATTTTTCCTTCTAAATGAGCTTTTCCTCCTATATTAGCTGTACCAGTTAGAAGCAGTCTACTCAGTAACCTAAGCTAGAAAAAATCTGGAGATTTCTCTTGAGTCTTTCTTCTTCTTAGAGTTCCACATACAATCAATTTCCTTCTTCTTCCATTGTTAAGTCCCAAATATCTCTAAAGGCAGTCCTCTCCTCTCCATCTTATCTACTATTGCCCATTTCAGGCTTTTAGGTGATCATCTCTCAACTGAGCCTCCTTAAAATCTATAATAATGATAATAATAAAGTAGTGATGGCTAATGCTTAATGGGTTCTTGTCACAAGTTTAGACTTTGTTGATGTGCTTTGTATGCCTTTTCTCATATAATCCTCACTGTAACCCTATGGGGTAGGCATTTGGTATTTTTATCTCCACTTTGAAAGATGGGAAAACTGGGGCTTGCAAAGGTCAAGGAACTTTCTCAAAGTCATATATTTAGAATGTGGTGGAGACAAGATGCATATCCAGGTCTTTCTGTCTTCAGAGAATGAGCTTTTATGATAGAGTCTATGATTTCCCTGAAATCACAGTTTCCTAGTTGGCCCATTTACAATAAAATCAAAATATAAATATGACAAGTCCATAGCTAATATTGTATTCAATGGTGAAAAGCTGAAAGCTTTTCCTCTAAGATCAGGAACAAGAGGAGGATGCCTACTCTTGACACTCTCATTCAACATAGTATTGGAAGTCCTAGCCAGAGCAATCAGACAAGAAAAAGAAATAAAAGGCATCCAAATCAGAAAGGAGTAAGTAAAACTGTCACTATATTCAGATGACATGATATTATTTATAGAAAACCCTAAAGACTGTTAGAACTAATAAATGAATTAAGTTGCAGGATACAAAATCAATATGCAAAAATCTGTTGCATTTCTATACTAATAGTGAACTATCAGAATCCCATTACAATTACATTAAAAATAATAAAATATCTAGGAAAAATTTAACCAAGGAGGTGAAATGCCTATACACTGAAAACTATAAGACATTGATGAAAGAAACTGTAGAAGACGCAAATAAATGGAAAGATATTCTCTGCTCATGGATTCCAAGAATCAATATTGTTAAAATGTCCATACTATCCAAAGCAATATACAGATTCAATGCAGTCCTATCAAGATACCAATGGCATTTTTCACAGAAATTGAACAAAGAATCCTAAGAACCATGAAAGACCCTGAATTGCCAAAGCAATCTTGAGAAAGAACAAAGCTAGAGGCATGGTTCTCCCTGATTTCAAGCTATATGACAAAGCTATAGTAATCAAAACAGTCTGGTATTACAATAAAAACTGACATCTAGATCAATGGAACAGAATAGAGAATCCAGAAATAAACCCAAGTATATATTGTCAATTAATTTATAATAAAGGAGGCAAGGCTAAACAATGGGAGAAAAGACAGTATTTTCAATAAATGGTGTTGGGAAAACTGGACAGCCACACGCAAAATAGTGAAGCTGGACCACTATCTCACACCATACACAAAAATTAACTCAAAATGGATTAAATACTTCAACATAAGGCCTGAAACTGTAAAACTCCTAGAAGAAAAAACATAGGCAGTAAACTCCTTGACATTGGTCTTGGTGATGATTTTTGGATTTGACACCAAAAGCAAAGGCAACAAAAACAAAAATCAACAAGTGGGATTATGTCAAACAAAAAAGCTCTGCACAGTGAAGGAAAACATCAACAAAATGAAAAAGCAACCTACAGAGTGGGAGAAAATATTTGTAACTCATATATCTGATAAGGAGTCAATATCCAAAATATATAAAGAACTCATTTAACTCAACATCAGAAAACAAAAACAAAAACAAACAATGAAATTAAAAAATAGGCAGAGGATCTGAATAGACATTTTTTCAAAGAAGACATACAGATGGCCAACAGGAACATGAAAAGATACTCAACATCTCTAATCATCAGGGAAATGCAAATCAAAACCACAATGAAATTCCAACTCACACCTGTCAGAATGGCTATTATCAAAAAAACAAGAAATAGCAATATTGGTGAGGATATGGAGAAAAGGGAACCCTTGTGCACTGTTGGTGGAAATATAGATTGATGCAGCCACTATGGAAAACAGTATGGAGTTTCCTCAAAAAGTTAAAAATGGAACTACCAAGTACCAAGTGGATCCAGCAATTCCACTTCTGGGTATTTATCCAAAAAAGGATGAAAATATTAACTTAGAAATATTTATGCACCCCTATGATCGTTGCAGCATTATTTACTGCAAAGGTCAAGATATGGAAACAACCTCATTGTTCATTGAAGGATGAATGAATAAAGAAAATGTGGTATATCTACACAATGGAATATTATTCAGCCATAAAAAAGAAAGAAATCTTGCCATTTGTGACAACATGGATGGAACGTGAGGGCATTATGCTAAGCGAAATAAGTCAGACAGAGAAAGACAGATACCGTGTGATCTCACTTATGCGTGGAACCTAAAAAAATTAATAAATAATAAACTGAGCTCATAGATAACAGAGAATTTGCCAGAGGTAGGGCAGTGGGGGATGGGCAAAATGGGTGAAGAGATTCAAAAGGTACAAACTTTCAGATATAAGATAAGTAAGTCATGAGGATGAAATGTATGGCATGGTGACTATAGTTAATAATACTGTATAGTATACTTGAAAGTTTCTAAGAGAAGAGTTCTTAAAAGCTCTCATCACAGGAAAAAAACTGTAACTATATTTGGTGACAAATGTTAACTAGACTTATTGTGGTGATCATTTCACAATATTTACAAATATCAAATCATTATGTAGTACTCTTGAAACAAATATAATCTCACAAATATAATCTCATATCTCAATTATACCTCAATAAATGTAAATAATTAATATAAATTTTATAAGCTTATATATATATATATATATAAATATATATATATAAATTTTCTCTGTTTCAAAGTCTTAAATGTTCTTCCATTTCTTTAGCATGTCATATCACTCAAGACCCATTATCGTCCTTCTTTTTGTGGGAGATTGTTAACATATCAGCCTGCAATATATCACACCTCTCATGCCCTTGATGGTCCTCTCCCACATTGACTGTGGGCTTGGCCAGTTGGATTTTAGCAAGTGCATTCCAAGTGAAGGCTTGAAAAATGCTTGCACACTGGGGCTTGCAATCTTGTGGCCCTCTGGGAACACCTTGGCATTACATGAAGAATACAAAGTGAACTCCCTTCAGGATGAGAGACAACATCCCAAGCATCCTAGCAGACACCTCAGATGTGAGAGTCAGGTCATCCTAGACCATCCATCCCTAGCTGAGCTGACCCAGACCCAAAGAACTGCCCAGGTGATCCACAGAGTCATGAGTAAATATAATGGTGGTTATTTTAAGCCATCAAGTTTTCGGGTGGTTTGTTACACAGCAAAAGCCAACTGATACACCTGCCTCCTCTCCCACCTTCATCTCTCACCATTCCTTGCCTGCCATGCATTGGCTAACAACAGCATTCTGCTTGCTGGCCTGGGATTCTTGCCTCTCTGCCTTCACTTGTGCTCAGCCTTCTGCTGGGAATGTGCTTCTTCTCAGCCTGGTTAACTTTGACTCACTCTTTCCTACTTAGTTTGGATTTTATCTTCTTATTCCTTCCTTGACACTTCTATCCTAATTTCCTATGGCCCTTCAGGCTAGGTTAGGTAGGCACCTCTTCTAAACTTCCTCAAAAATCCCTATCACCACGCTTCCAAATGCTTTTACAATGGCCTGCTTATGAGTCTACTTCCGTGCTAGCTGTTGGGATTTATGAAGACACAGTCTGTGTTTTATTCTTTCTTTTTTCCTGCCAACATCTAGCAGAGGGGCTGACACTTAGTAGTAGCCAATAAAACTTGTGGAGCCAATGAAGGAATGAAGGAGGGTGGGAAATCCAGAAGGCAGCCCTAAGCTAGCTGGGGAAAGGCCCCCAAATCAGTAGATACTGGTTTGTGTTGACACTGTTTAATTCAACTTTTATATATTTTGTCTTACCTCAATAAGACAGGAACTTAGCAGAAAAACAAAAACAAAACAAAACAAAGAGATAAACTTTAGACAAAGAACATGTGAGTAGCCAGTAGAGCAGAGACTTCAGAAACTTCAATCATTTGGTTTGGGTGATGGTACAGAAGGGTGGAAAGTAGCTAAATTAAACCCACCGAAAGTAGGTCTGAGGTAGATTATTTAACCTGTTCAAGGGTTCAAAATAGAAATCTGAATCCATTTTCTAACAGGTTTCCTATCACTGGGTAGAAAAGAGAAAAGAGCTTTTTTCTTTCCTTTCTCCATGCCAAACCTCCTAGTGCCATGGTAAAACTCACCCCAGACGAGTTGATAAATTGACAGATAGTATCAAATGTCAGGCAGGGTTTGTTTCCATCCCCAGGCTCTTGGGAACAGCACGCGAACAGATTGTTCCTGCCAGAGTATCTCATTATTTTAAGCAAATTGAATTTCTCATTGACTATGTTGAAAGGTTGTACGCTAGTTATAATTACCGGTTTTACTTAATTTCCTTTTATAAATAGGTCTGTACTCTATACTTCAAAGTAGTCTGTTGATTACTGACTTTCTTTTTTTTCTCTTGGCCTCAGGGACTGTTTAGAGCAGAAACTGCTGACGGAGTGGATTTACTGAAACAAATACATGTTCAATTACAAGAGAGTGTGTGTGTGTGTGTGTGTTTGTGTGCATGTGCGCGTGAGGGCACACACAGGACCACAGGTAGCAAACACACAATAAGCCAGAATCCTATGCCTAACAGTGAGTGCAGAAGAGACTTTTGTTGTGATGCTGGGTTAGGCGTGTTGGAGCTACTGGCGAAAGCAGCCACTCCTGGCCGTGGGAGTCCAGAGGCTGGGAAATTTTCCCTCTGAACAGAGAGATTTCTACTCATGGAAATCCTCTGTCCTAATGAAAGTCAGCTTCCTGAGAAAGTGCAAATATGTTATCTGGGAAAGGCAAGAGATCAAACTGCCAATTCTACAGCAATATTTCATAAAATATGCATTTTTTGTTTTTCTGGTTATCATAGTAATGAAATTTTTTTTTTTTTTTGGTCAGAACATTTAGAAAATGAAGAATGCAAAGGAGAAGAATCATAAAAATTATCTATAATTCCACCACCCAGAAATAACCACTAAACATTTCATATATTTAAAAAAATCTCCATATATGTGTATTAATGTATGTATATATATATATATATATATGCTCATATGCACAACTCTATCTTGTTTCTTTATTCCTGTTAATATAGCGAAAGCATATCCCCATGTTATGCACCTTTAAAGTAATGAATATAACTTTTAATGATTAGCTATTATTCCATAGTGTGGGCAGATTGTGGTATCTTTAGAACCATCCCGTTATTATTATTTCATGACTCATTTCATTTATTTATCATTTCTGATATTATAAATAACACAATATTGAACATTCTCATAATTAATCATTCTGCACAGTTTTCACTAGTCCCTTTGGGTAAATTCAAAGAAATAAAATTTATGGGTCAAGAGGTTTGAGCTCTTGTAGGTCTTAATACAGATGATGAAACTGATTTTTTAGAAACGTTGCACCAGTTTATACCCACTTAAAGGTATATGACACTACTTGTTTTACCATATACTTGTGAACGGTAGGAATTAAAATATTCTAAGATATCGTCCCTGTGATAAATGAAAAGGTTTATCTACCTCATTGTTTTAATTTCCATTTCTTTTGCTCCTAGTAGAGCTAAACAATTTTATTTGTCTACGATAACAATTTAACTTAGGCACTTTGCCCTAGAAGGGAGTGGGGTATGAAAGAATGGGTTGCAGACGAATGTTTCGATGGAAAAAGGCAAGAAAAAAAAGAAATGTGCAGAGCTTAGATATAGCTGCATGAAAGAACCACCTGAGGAATTTATGAAGATTTTGAATGAACTGATTACGGAGAGGCCATGCCTTGGTGTTTTCTAAAAGCTGTGCGCACACAGTGGAATTAGGGGTGGGCTGGATCTTTGCAGGAAGAGTCTAGGCTGCTACGCTGGGATTCCAAGAAAGGGTGAAGGTGCAGCAGCATGAAGGCATTGGGGTCCTGCAGGGCTGGTGGTGGTAACAGTGCAAGGAAGTTATCAAGACAGAATCAGAGATGAAATAGCTCAGCAAAACTCTGCCTTGCATTATACCACTCATCAGCTCCATTTGGGGCTGATAATTCTGCCTTTTATTACATAACTTACTCTCCAGTTGGGGTTGATAATCCAGCTTGTAAATTGTTCTGGTTCCTGGTTTTTCTTGCTCCTGGGTGGGTTTTAGACACTGCCTCGCTCCTAAGCCCCTCTGTGAAATGTTAACAAATAATGGCTAAAAGGGAGGGTTGGGGATTATCTGTGGATTCCAAATAGCCAATCTTTCTTGACCCTTGTTGCCACACACACACATACACACACACAAAGCAAATTAACCTTCAGAAGCTTTTTCTCCCTATTCCTTCACCCCAGATAGAGTTTCTAGAAGGGTATGTGTGTATGTGATGTGTGTGTGTGTGTGTGTGTGTGTGTGTGTTTGCATGTCTCCCTTGTGTGTCACACTTTGGGTCCAAGAGCATTTTTATAGCCCTGGAGGTGACCAAACACCCGGTACAGTGGCCTCACACAAGCTCACCTCCATGGGGGTGTGGAAGGGTTCCTGAACTGCCCACGAAGGCTTGCACTCAGCTGCCTCTAATTTCCTGCCACATTGAAAAGCCGCCTAGCCAGAGGCGGGGCATCTCAAACCCACTACTCTTAGGGTCTTAAGGACATTTTCCCTAGTGTCTGAGGGAGGTCTAAGACTTTAGCCAATGTTATAGAAGCAGTAAGATGTGGAGAAAACAATATAAAACTCTGAGTCAGGAAACCTGGATTGCAGTCCTGCTGCTTTCTGCCACCGACAGGCTAAATGACTCTTGATAACTCACCTAATTTCTCTGGGTCTTAACTTTTCTTATGTGAACAGTGAAGACAGTGACTCATGTCCTCTGGTGTGGTGGAAAGGACACTTTCCCTTCCCCAGCTGGGCCAGGCCCTGGAGTCCTCACTAAGCATTCATGAGCCTTAGTTTCATGTCCTATCAAGTGGGGGTGAAAGGCACCAGCCACAGCTACCTAACATGAGTGGTGGAATGGTGTAGGGATCTAGTAAGTTCCTGTGGATGAAAGCACTAGGGGCAGTGTAAATTGATGAACTTGAAAGCATCAGGGAGAGTTTAAACTGGCATTTCAAGGTAAGGAGGAGTGCATCCACACCAGAATGGGGTGGGCGGTCTGTTTTGGAATCATGTGATAAAGCCTGGAGTACCCTGAGAACAGCCAGAGGGTTCCTGGTTCCATTAATGGTTTACAGGTGATACTGCTCTGCCTGTATAATCCATGACTTCTTTTGCTAAAAATGTGTCTGATGTACTTCTTTAATGCTGTTTGAAATGTCAAAATTAATTATCAAGACCAAACTTAAGTCATCTACAACCCCTCAAAGAGCTTCCCCTTGCTTGTCCCCCTCACCCCACCACTGTACTGGCCATCACTGCTCTGGGGGAAATCCTAAGATGACAGCCCCGGTTCCCCCAGATGCTTTTGGGTATCCCAGGACGGAGCAGTGGTGCCTCTGGACCAACCTCGCAATCACAGAACTGCAGAGCTGCGAGGTTCCTCTGAGGTTTGGGGGAGTGAATGACAGGGCTGGAGTCCCTATGCCTGCCACAGCAGTCAGGTACAATACAAGATCAGACCAAGGTCATTTGTCTCATTGACGGGCTTTTTCCTTTTAGTGAAAAGCTTTCAAGGTTGAAGCAAATTTCCTCCTGTGGCTCCAAGTTCCAGTAGCAATACTCAGAGGACCCAGGGTGAAGGGGTGGGTTTCAAGCCTCCCTGAGATTTGGGGGGATGAATGGGTCTCAGGGCCACCAGCCCATGAAGAGACTGCCAGCTGCAAAACATGTACAATTGCAGACCTGATGGTTCAGTTGGTGGAAATACTTTGTGCTTCTTTAACATGTAATCTGTTAGAAGGGGGTCACGGCTTTATCTTCAACAGTTAAAATTTTATGTTCGGTCAAAACAAAAAATGAAATCTGTATCTTTCCTGCCAGTTCCTCCTCCTCAGGGTGAGTGGGGGCCAGTTAACGTGAGCTTGGGCTGCAATGTCTTGTAAACTTTCTCTGGGCTGAGAATGTCTCTTCCTAACATGCCCTGGGATCTTTCCTACAAAGCACAGAGAGGCA
Organism: Balaenoptera borealis; assembly: GCF_965194805.1. Classification (NCBI taxonomy): domain Eukaryota; kingdom Metazoa; phylum Chordata; class Mammalia; order Artiodactyla; family Balaenopteridae; genus Balaenoptera; species Balaenoptera borealis. The sequence goes on along the minus strand of NC_138866.1, from coordinate 163,575,728 downwards.
GAAGCTACTTTTCCTTATCAGCCGAGTCCTCATTTCTCCTCTTGAATTTAGCTAAGTCAGGCTCTTCAGCAGGAAAATAATGAAGGGGAAAACCACTACCACCAACAAAAAGAACAAGAAAAGAATTGAGCTGGAAATCTCAGGATGCAACACTGGGACTCAAATGATACATGGGTATTTTGAGCTCCTAGAAACTTAACCTGAAACAAGACGAGGAAATAAAGCCCTAGCATTTGCTTTCTTTGTTTGTTTTTATTTTATCTTGAAATCTTAAGAAGAGGATCACAAGTCACAGGAGTCAAAATAATTTGGAAGGTTTTTGAACCCTTGGGCTGAGTAACAGGGACTCACCCCCACCGTCCACGGGCACTTGTTAGGCAAGGGTTCCATGGGCCCTGCCTACTTGCATTAAGAGTGGTCTCGAGCTCAGACACTTTTGGGATCAGGGAGGGACACGTACGAATGAAATGAGTAAAGCTGGCTGGTTACAGAACAATAGAGTGGGGAGATTAACGCAACTGGTGTGTGCATGTCCTACCTACAGCTGTCACCGTGAATTTTTACTAAATCCCACGCAGGCCACATAAAATGTGCATTTTGCCCACGGTGGGGTCTGTGGCCTTCTCATTCTACTCGCTGATGCTGATGTGAACTCCCTTTCCTTCCTCTTTCCCTCCCCCACTCCGTTCCAACAGTAGCTTTTTGGCAAAGTGTTTAAGAGCATGGACGCTCGAACACCAATTATTAACCGTGTCACTCTGGGTCAGGTATTTCACCTCCTTGTGCCCTAGGTTGATTCATCTATAAAAGGGCAAATCTGAATAAATGAGTTTTTCAAGGGCTTAGATCAGTGCCAGGGACACACAAAGCATTATGTGTGTGTTTTCTTTTATTATTCACTCATTATCCATTTGTAACTATTCAGCACCTCTCATCTTCCAGGTATGGCACTGGCTTAACTGGAAGCTCTGTCGATAGATCAGATATGAATCCTTTGCTTCAGGGAAGTAGGGGAATAAAGAACTAATATTTTTTACCTTTTAAGTTATGAGCTTTTCAAACATCATTGATTTAGTCTTCGGACTCCTTTAGGAGATAAGTTTTATTATCCCTATTTTTGAATGAATGTGGAGACAGAGGAGGAGGCCACCTCAGGGTGACATGGCTGTGAATCCAGGTCTCTGAAGTTGGCAGGTGTCAGGCTTCTTACAGGGTCTAAGGGCAGAGCAGGGGTTGATTATGCATCAACCATTCATCCTGGCACTCTTTCTTAGCTGGCCCTGGACTTGACCTTGCTGTCCTTCACAACAGAGGGATCCAGGTTCCACCACCAATCAATTATGGCTGGCATGAGAGAGGGAAATTATTTCCTATCCTGAGAATATTCCAGGCTGCCTCAAGAGAAAATTTTGACCGGTCTTACAACCATTTTCATTGCACAGTGAAGAATTAGCCTTGAGTGAATAGGAAAGGTCACAGCCCACCTCTGGTTCTGCTCACATTTTTGAATTTTATTTGCATGATCCAGACGAGCAACCCCTTTCTTCCAGAGATCTCCACCCCTTTCTTCCAGAGATCTCCTTCCTGTCTCCTGCATGAATCCATGGGAACATTTCAATCACAGACATTGAGAAAATGAAGGAATAGTAAAGACCACTGAATTCACCAGCTGCCATAGAAAACCCACTTGGTTCCTTTGGGTATATGAGAATCACTAGAGGAGCTTGTTTAAAAAAAATAGATGCATGGGCCCTACTCCTTGGAAATTCTGACTTAATAGTGCTGGAGAGAGGCCCAGGAATCTGCATTTTAACAGACTCTAACATATAGACAGATGAGGAAACCACTGATCCAGCTGAACTCTTAATTTCAAAGAAAAAGAAATTATGTGACTTGCCCAAGTTTACACAGCTAGTTAATATCAACTGGACTAGGACTTAGAACTGCTGACTTCCAATAGAATAGTTTCCCTGCAACACTGCATAGTTCCTAGAAGAGGGCATTGTCCAAGTCTTTGGGACCAATGTCTCCCTAATTTGCGACTGACATTAAATGGTAGTGATTTAACTCTTAGGTTTAAGGACTAGAGCATTGCTTCAAATCAATACATGCAGAAGAGCACGCAAACATAAACATGTTGGTTTCACCTGGGCAACATGCTTAGGTAGATTTCCGTTGGCCTGAATTGGAGCCATCCCCAAGGGGGTGAAGCATGGCTTTTTTGTCATCCCGGGGTATTTTAGAGAAAAAAAGAAAAAAAAAGTTTTTAAAGTAGGTGGTAACTAGATTTTAAGAATAGAAACCTATTTTCCCTGTTGCAAGGCTATGATCCCAAGGGGGAAGATGGAATAAGTGTAAAGCATGTCTATTTCAGGAAAAGATTAAACAAAGACTGACCTGACTCAGAGCTGTTAGAGTGAAAACACTTGCAGTGGAGATGCTTAAAAGCATGCCTTACTTTTATTAGCATCCACTTCTTTTATGGAAGGCTAATTGTAAAATTTATGGAGCGAATTATCTCTCTAGATTAATATTTATGAACATACAATAGCAGATGTGAGTTCTAAGTGTTGTATTAAGCATTGGCTTTTCTCCCCTTGCACATACAAGCAAACAACAGACAGCTCAAGATGATGTTAATATTCTCTCCACAATGTATGTAAACAGTCTTGCGAAATTTTTCGTTCCAATTGCGGCAAATTGGTATTTACCCAGTAACCAAAAACTATTTTTAACAGTTAATACTCCTGAAATGTATGGGGACCTTTCTGCTAAACGACTAAGAGCTTGGAAAATCAATTGCAAAAATGCTCTCCTAATCAAACACCGAGGAGCAAGACATCTCTTTATTGATGCATTTTAACCACACTTTATTCTTATAAGAGAAAGGAAAAATAATCAAATGCACCTTGTTCTTCCTGCATTTCGAATATCGAACTAATGGTTCCTTCATTTCCAAAAACAGGAGAACAAGGTTAAGTGCTGCAAAAAACACTGCACTTCCAAATAAATCCAAGTGGGCTTACTCCAACTCCTGAGTTTTGTGTATAAATCTTAGCTAGTTCTACTATCCATATAAAACACAAGTTTACGTGACTCCGGGTAAAGAAAGATGTACAGAGGACCAGATAGGGAGACAATAGAAGCCAAGTTTGATGATAAATGAATGGCTTTGAGCCAGTCCTGAGGCTCTGTGTTTTAGTTTTCTTGTCTATAGATGGAGGGGTGTTTTACTATATCAGGAATTCCCAAACAGGGATTTGTGGTTTGGAAAGGGGACAATGGATGACCTTTAGGGATTACTAACTCTCTTGCCCTGAAAACTCATGTAAATTTATCTATGAATTAGTGTGTGTATATTACTGACTCTGAATATCCATTGGTTTCAGCAATTCTCAAAGGGTTCCCAAACCTCAGAAAGGTTATGAGCTATTGTACTAGAGGATCTTTCAGGTCGCTTCCTGTTATAATTCTCTTTAACTTTTGCTACATCCTGGCTCTGATCTCACGTTTTTGCTTCAATTGCCCACCGTTTACTCCTATGCAACTCAAACTTACTTTTCTCTAAGCTTCCTTCTTCTAAAGCTTCAGAACTGTGCTGTTCCACAGGACAGCCTCCAGCCACGCATGGCTATTTAAATTGATTAAAATTAACTAAACTTAAAATTTCAGTTCCTTAGTCACACCAGCCACATTTGAAATACTCCGCAGGCTCATGTGGCTTGTGGTCACTGTGCCGGACAGCACGGATAACGGAACATTGCCATCACTGCAGAAAGTTCTATTGGAGAGCATTGCTTTCCAAAAGAAAGAGTGGTTTCTAAGCTCTCATCCCCCAAATCTAAAATTTTAATATGCTCCCCAGGTGATTCTAATGCAGAGTGTCCACACATCGCACTTGGAGAAACAGCACTAAGAAGAGGACCTACAGACATCCTGACCCCTTGTTTTCTACTTTTTTTAAAGGGTAATGCCTGTGTTACTTCTTTTTAAAAATAAATTTATTTATTTATTTATTTATGGCTGCTTTTGGTTCTTTGTTGCTGCTCGTGGGCTTTCTCTAGTTGCGGCGGGTGGGAGCTACTCTTCGTTGCAGTGCGCAGGCTTCTCATTCAGGTGGCTTCTTTTGCTGTGGAGCACGGGCTCTAGGCATGCGGGCTTCAGTAGTTGCGGCACGTAGTCTCAGTAGTTGTGGCTCACGGGCTTAGTTGCTCTGTGGCAGGTGGAATCTTCCCAGACCAGGGCTCGAATCCATGTCCCCTGCATTGGCAGAAGGATTCTTAACCACTGCACCGCCAGGGAAGCCCCTGTTACTTTTTTTAAAATTTATTTTATTGACATATACTTGATTTACAGTGTTGTGCTAATTTCTGCTGTACAGCAAAGAGACTCAGTTATATATACATATATTCTTTTTCATATTCTTTTCCATTATGGTTTATTACAGTATATTGAATATAGTTCCCTGTGCTATACAGTAGGACCTTGTTGTTGTTTGTTTTTTTTTTGTTTTTTTTTTTTTATTTATTTTTGTCTGTGTTGGGTCTTCGTTTCTGTGCGAGGGCTTTCTCTAGTTGCGGCGAGCGGGGGCCACTCTTCATCGCAGTGCGCGGGCCTTTCACTATCGCGGCCTCTCTTCTTGCGGAGCACAGGCTCCAGACGCGCAGGCTCAGTAATTGTGGCTCACGGGCCTAGTTGCTCCGCGGCATGTGGGATCTTCCCAGACCAGGGCTTGAACCCGTGTGCCCTGCATTGGCAGGCGGATTCTCAACCACTGCGCCACCAGGGAAGCCCCCTTGTTGTTTATCCATTCTATATACAACAGTTTGCATCCGCTAATCCCAAACTCACAATCCAACCCCTCTCGCCTGCCTTTGGCAACCACAAGTCTATTGTCTATGTCTGTGAGTCTGTTTCTGTTTCATAGATAGGTTCATTTGTGTCATATTTTAGATTCCACATATAAGTGATATCATATGGTATTTGTTGTAATGCCTGTGTTATTACTGCCCTGCTGCTCAGTCTCCATCACCAACATCCCAATTTACTGTCCAAGGTGAGTAGATAAGGTTAGACTCCTACAGCTTGGACTTGGAAGGAATCTTTAAGGTTATCTAGTCCAAACACTCATTTGCTGCTTGTATCTTCTCTAGGCCTCTTTCCAACAAATGCTCACAAAATACACACTTGAACAGGAACAGTGACAGGGGAACAATTCTCCAGGTAGCACATTGGAGCTGATGAAAGCCCTAATTATTAACTAGTCTTCCCTTATATTGAAGCATCTCCAGAAGCTTCCTTCATCTGTCCCAGCTTGCTCTGGTCAGAGTTCAATCCTGACTTTGAGTGTGTGAAACTGATGTCGGCCTCAGCCCCTCTGATCCAGGTGTTAGGCTCTAGGAATATATGTTTTATGGATGGAAAGGGCTTTTGGAAAAGAGAAATTTAGGGTGAGCTGCATTGGGTGTGATAGAAAGGAATCGGGTCTCCAGTTTTACCCCAGTAACCAGATCTTGGGCTTTATAGGGAGAGGAGATGGTCTCATCACTGAGAACAACACAGAACCAACATCAGTTAAGCCTAAAGGACACATAGATGTTTGCATTTCAATGGTTTTGAAGCTTTGGGGCACGGAGAGACCACAAGCTTCGCAGAGAAATAGGGTTTCCACCAGCAGCATTGGTAGACGTGAAGTCCTTCCCTCATGGGGCTTGTGGGCAATGGAGGTAACAGCGGAAACAAAAAAGAGGGGAGTACTAAGAAAATACTCTGAGGACACACAGACATAAACAGGGTGGAACCAAACCCTGAAGTTATCCAAGTAGGGAGGGGCAGTGAAATAAAATCCAGGCATTGATGGGACCTCCTTTATACCCTCAGGTTGCTGCTTTTAGAGACAATGAGGTTTTATATATTTTTATAGGAGTATGATCCTCTTTCACACAATTGCACTGCAAGACCTTCCAATATTTGAAGACAGCTTTCACTATCCCCCTACATCTCTTCTTCTTTAAAGTCTATATTATTCTTCAGTCTGTCTTTATGTTACAAGGTCTTGGATTTTTTCATTATCCTCTGAGCACATAGCTTGTCTAACTCCTCTTAAACTGAAGAGTCCAGGAGGGAACCTTTTATTCCAGATGTGGTTTGATCACCCTTAAACAGAAAGAAACCATCACGTTTCTTCTTTCCAAATCCTATACTTCTATGTTGAAGGCAAAGACTGGCTGAATACAGCTCAGGATCCGCTGGTCCCCGTTCTTTCATTTATTTTACCTTGTTTTCTGATTTTAATGATTTTTAGGAAATACCATGATATAAATAGTTCTACTCCATCTCCTAGATCAGCTAGTATAGCTCAGAGAGGATGAGGAGTACTCAACAAAATGCTTATTGTTTGCTTGAAAGTCTAAGAGAAAATATGCATACTGATGAAATTACAAAATAAATACAATAACATGGTTGTTACTTGAAATTGGAAAGGATTAGGAGAGCTGATTGGGAAAAAAATTCTAGGTAATGAAGTTTAATCATCTATAAAATGAGAAGCCTGAACTCCATAATCACTAAGTTTCCTGTCTATTGTCAGTTTATGTATTTCTTTTAAAAAAAATTTGAAGCCCAAGAAGATCTCAAAGGCATTAGCAAAAATACCCCCAGCTTTTCTAATACCCAGGTTATCTAAGAATGACTAAGAGCCTCACTAAAGACACATAATCAAATGGTATCTAACAATGGATTTCATCCATATATTTACATTTTGATAAAACATTTAAAGTCTTACCAGGAATTTGCTGTAGAAACAATTACCCCAACTAGTTAAAATATCTTTAGTACCTGAGCTGGGATTCACAAGCACAGGGTAGTGTGCAAAAAAAACTGGGTCAAGTAAAAATGAAATTTGATTGGTAAAGGACCTTCATGGGGTTCTATAGAGAATCAGGGAAATGTTCACAGGGATGAGTGGATCTCTGCTGATTGGAATACATGACTCTTTCCTCCTTCATGAAAGGATGTGAGGGTATCTTAATAATTACCAAATCTTCAGGCTAGAGAGTTTCTTGATTTTCAAAAGAATTTGGAGATGGCTTTGCAGCATTAGTCTCTGAAATGCTCATGGTTGATACTGCCAACTTTCTGTCTCCATTGCAATGCTTCTTTTTTTTTTTTTTTAACATCTTTATTGGAGTATAATTACTTTACAATGGTGGGTTAGTTTCTGCTTTATAACAAAGTGAATCAGCTATACATATGCATATATCCCCATATCTCTTCCCTCTTGCGTGTCCCTCCCTCCCACCTTCCCTATCCCACCCGTCTAGGTGGTCACAAAGCACCGAGCTGATCTCCCTGTGCTACGTAGCTGCTTCCCACTAGCTATCTATTTTTTTTTTTTTCACACACACACACTGTATTTTATTTTTACAAGAGATAAATAGACTGACACCAAGCATTGTACATGCTATCTATTTTACATTTGGTAGTGTATATATGTCCATGCCACTCTCTCACTTCATCCCAGCTTACCCTTCCCCCTCCCCGTGTCCTCAAGACCATTCTCTAGGTCTGCGTCTTTATTCCTGTCCTGCCCCTAGGTTCTTGTTGAAGGCTTGCGTGACTAAAAGACTGGTTTGCCTAAATGTGGGAGGGAGACAGAGTGGTCTCCTTCTGTTCTTTGTGTCAGTGTGTCAGCTTTTCTGAGTACTACTGACGCAATTTTCACCCCTGCCAAAGTCTTCTCATCACCTCTCATCTTGACTGTCATCTCCTATTTACAACGGTCAATCCAAGTTCTAGTGCTTCGGGCTTTTCCTTCAAGGTACCCTCTTGACAGTAAATGGATCAAAATTGGCACTCTCTCCAACTTAGCTTTCATAGATTGCTTCTCGACTCAAATAATTGGCTACTTCTAAAACTATTTTAAATATACAAATTACAGCTAAAGATTATACTTAAACTAATATCTGGGGAGCAAGGATTAGCAAATTGAATGAATACATCCACATCCTTGGTTCTGTTTGTGAATATTACCCATTTGTTAGCTTGTAAATATCACCTATCTTCCACGGCAATCATTATGTGCAAGTACTGACATCTTTGTCAGGAAATTCAAAATATGTGTAATTCACCAACATTTAAACAATAAAGACACATTATTTCTGACATAGAGGCAGGAATGACCACACCAAGCTGAGAGGCCCAACACAGAGCTGTAACTGTGGAAGTGTAATTGCAACCTGAAAAAAATCCATTTCTCTAGAATTAAAACCTTTCCATGAATGTTAGCACAAGGAAGAGAAATTGATAAATGGAAATCATTCCCTACTAATTGCAATATATTTTCAGATAATTCTATTGACTTCTATAGCATTTATGTAGTCACTATGAGATCAATTCACCATTGACTCAACCATACAGTAAATATTTACAGTAAATGGAATACAGTCTGGTAAGCCATCTCCAATGCCTTGTCTCTGACTCTCAGGAGACAGAATTGTGAAGAGGAGAAAGCTTGAAACTGGGAAATACAAGGGTCTAGATTCTATTTTCTTGCGTGTATTATGATCTGTGCCACATATTAATCCATTAACATCAGAGTTGCAGAATGGCTAGGGACTTTGAAAATTGTTAGGTTCAATCACTCTATTTTAAATATTTAGAAACTGAAGCCCAGAGAAGTTAAGAAGCTTGCCCAAGGTCACACAGTTTGTTAGTGATGGGGCCAGAATGCTCAGCCTAGTGGTCTTCTCGGTAAAGTGGACAAAATGCAAATTGTTTTCACTGGAGAACAGGTTATGAGCTCTGAAGATTAGAAAAAGGATTTCCTAGAGTCTTTCCTGAGTGAATCCATGGAACGAAT